>NC_139393.1:35862500-40662500 GCF_054392235.1 Sus scrofa | reverse complement strand
TTCCGATGGCCCGCGGTGTCGACCAGCTGTCCCGTGCGACCCGGGCCCGGGTCCCAGGTCCCAGGTCTAGACCAGATGTCCCGGGTGACCTGGCACTGGGCTCCTGTGTTTGCGGTGTCGACCAGCTGTCCCGGCTGACTCGGGCCCGGGTCCACGTGTCCGCAGTGTCGCACAACTCTCCCAGGCGACTCGCACTCGTGTGCGATGGCCCGCGGTGTCGACCAGCAGGCCCGGGTGACTCGGGCCCGTGTCCCAGGTCCCACGGGATCGATCAGATGTCCCGGGTGTTCTGGGCCCGGGTTCAAGTGCCCGCGGGGTGGACCAGCAGTCCCGGGCGACTTGCGCCTGGGTCCGTGGGCCCACGGTTTCAACTAGCTCTCCTGAGAGACTCGGGCCCGTGTCCGAGATCCCGCGAGTTCGACCAGCTGTCCCGAGGACTCACACCCAGCTCGGATGGCCCGCGGATCGACCCGAACTCCAGGGCGCCTTGGGCCTTTGTCCATGGGCCCGCGGTGTCGACCATCTGTCCCGGGCCACACGCGCTCGGGACCGATAGCACGTGGAGGCGACCAGCTGTCCAGGGCGACTCGCGCCCGTGTCCGATGTCCCGCGGTACGGACCAGCACTCCGGCGCGACTCGCGCTCGTGTCGGAGGGCCCGTGGTATTGACCAGCTCTCCTGGGAGACTCGGGCCCGGGTCTGAAGGCCCGCGGGGTCGACCAGCTGTCCCGGGTGACTCGGTCCCGGGTCCAAAGGCCCGCGAGGTCGATCAGTTGGCCCGGGCGACTCGGGCCCAGGTCCGAGGTCACGCATTGTCGTACAACTCCCCCGGTCGCCTCGGGCTCGTGTCCGAGGGCCCGCGGTGTTCACCAGATGAGCCGGGGACTCCTGCCCGACTCCGCGTGCCTAGGGGGTCGACCCGCTCTCCCGGGCGACTTGGGCCAGTGTCCGCGGGCCCGCTTGGTAGACCATTAGTCCGGGCGACCGGGCCCGTGTCCCAGGTCCAGTGGGATCCCCAGATAGTCCGGGTGACCTGGGCCCGGCTTCCAGTGCCCGCGGTGTCGACCAGATATCCTTGGCGGCTCGGGCCCTGCTCCGATAGCATGTGGGGTCGACAAGGTGTCCCAGGCGACTCGGGCTCGGGTCCGAGGGACTGCGATATCCACCAACACTCCCGGGTGACTCGCGCTCGGGTCTGAGGGTCCACGGGGTCGACTATTTGTCCTGGGGACTCCCACCCCGCTCCGAGTGCCTGGGGGGTCAACCAGCTGTCCAGGGCAACCTGGGCCAGTGTCCCAGGGCCCGCGTGGTCCACCATCTGTCCCGGGCGACTCCGGCTGGTTTCGCAGGGCCCACGGGATCAACCAGCTCTCCCGGGCGACTTGGGCCAGGGTCCGATGGCCCGCTTGGTAGGCCATTAGTCCGGGCGACCGGGGCCGTGTCCCAGGGCCCGCGGGATCCACCAGATATCCCGGGCGACCTGGCCCGGGTTCCAGTGCCCGCGATCTCGACGCGCTCTCCCTGGCGAATTGCGCTCGGGTCCGAGGGCCCGCAGGGTCGACCATCTGTCCCAGGTGACTCGGGCCCGGGGCCAAGGTCCCGCAAGGTCAATCAGCTGTCCCGGGCGATTCGGGCCAGTGTCCGAGGGCCCGCGTGGTCCACCATCTGTCCCGGGCGACTCAGGCTCGTGTCGCAGGTCCCACGGGATCGACCATATATCCCGGGCGACCCGGGCCCGGGTTCCAGTGTCCGCGGGGCCTACCACCTGTCCTTGCCGGATTGCCCCTCCTCCGATGGCACGCGGTTTCGACCGGCATCCCGGGCAAATTGCGCTCGGGTCTGAGGCCCCGCGGAGTCGACCAGCAGGCCCGGTTGACTCGGGCCCATGTCCCAGGTCCCTCGGGATCGACCAGATATCCCGGGCGACCCGGGCCCGGGTTCCAATGCCCGCGGGCTCGACCAGCTGTCCTTGCCGCCTTGGGCCTTGCTCTGAAGGCACGCGGTTTCGACCCGCTCTCCCGGGCGACTCGCGCTCTTTTCCGTGGGACCGCAGTGTCGACCAGCTCTCCTGGGCATCTCGCGAACAGATGCGACATTCCGCGGTGTGGACGCGCTGTCCTGGGCGACTCGGGCCAGGGTCCGATGGCCCGCGGGAACCACCAACACTCCTGGGTGACCATCTCTCCCGGACAACTCGCAACCGTGTCCGAGATCCCGCGGAGTCGACCAGCTGTCCCGTGCGACCCGGGCCCGGGTCCCAGGTCCCAGGTCTAGACCAGATGTCCCGGGTGACCTGGGCCTGGGCTCCTGTGTTTGCGGTGTCGACCAGCTGTCCCGGCTGACGCGGGCCCGGGTCCACGTGTCCGCAGTGTCGCACAACTCTCCCAGGCGACACGCACTCGTTTCCGATGGCCCGCGGTGTCGACCAGCTGTCCCGTGCGACCCGGGCCCGGGTCCCAGGTCCCAGGTCTAGACCAGATGTCCCGGGTGACCTGGCACTGGGCTCCTGTGTTTGCGGTGTCGACCAGCTGTCCCGGCTGACTCGGGCCCGGGTCCACGTGTCCGCAGTGTCGCACAACTCTCCCAGGCGACTCGCACTCGTGTCCGATGGCCCGCGGTGTCGACCAGCAGGCCCGGGCGACTCGGGCCCGTGTCCCAGGTCCCACGGGATCGATCAGATGTCCCGGGTGTTCTGGGCCCGGGTTCAAGTGCCCGCGGGGTGGACCAGCAGTCCCGGGCGACTTGCGCCTGGGTCCGTGGGCCCACGGTTTCAACTAGCTCTCCTGAGAGACTCGGGCCCGTGTCCGAGATCCCGCGAGTTCGACCAGCTGTCCCGAGGACTCACGCCCAGCTCGGATGGCCCGCGGATCGACCCGAACTCCAGGGCGCCTTGGGCCTTTGTCCATGGGCCCGCGGTGTCGACCATCTGTCCCGGGCCACACGCGCTCGGGACCGATAGCACGTGGAGGCGACCAGCTGTCCAGGGCGACTCGCGCCCGTGTCCGATGTCCCGCGGTACGGACCAGCACTCCGGCGCGACTCGCGCTCGTGTCGGAGGGCCCGTGGTATTGACCAGCTCTCCTGGGAGACTCGGGCCCGGGTCTGAAGGCCCGCGGGGTCGACCAGCTGTCCCGGGCCACACGCGCTCGGGACCGATAGCACGTGGAGGCGACCAGCTGTCCAGGGCGACTCGTGCCCGTGTCCGATGTCCCGCGGTACGGACCAGCACTCCGGCGCGACTCGCGCTCGTGTCGGAGGGCCCATGGTATTGACCAGCTCTCCTGGGAGACTCGGGCCCGGGTCTGAAGGCCCGCGGGGTCGACCAGCTGTCCCGGGTGACTCGGTCCCGGGTCCAAAGGCCCGCGAGGTCGATCAGTTGGCCCGGGCGACTCGGGCCCGGGTCCGAGGTCACGCATTGTCGTACAACTCTCCCGGTCGCCTCGGGCTCGTGTCCGAGGGCCCGCGGTGTTCACCAGATGAGCCGGGGACTCCTGCCCGACTCCGCGTGCCTAGGGGTTCGACCCGCTCTCCCGGGCGACTTGGGCCAGTGTCCGCGGGCCCGCTTGGTAGACCATTAGTCCGGGCGACCGGGCCCGTGTCCCAGGTCCAGTGGGATCCCCAGATAGTCCGGGTGACCTGGGCCCGGCTTCCAGTGCCCGCGGTGTCGACCAGATATCCTTGGCGGCTCGGGCCCTGCTCCGATAGCATGTGGGGTCGACAAGGTGTCCCAGGCGACTCGGGCTCGGGTCCGAGGGACTGCGATATCCACCAACACTCCCGGGTGACTCGCGCTCGGGTCTGAGGGTCCACGGGGTCGACTATTTGTCCTGGGGACTCCCACCCCGCTCCGAGTGCCTGGGGGGTCAACCAGCTGTCCAGGGCAACCTGGGCCAGTGTCCCAGGGCCCGCGTGGTCCACCATCTGTCCCGGGCGACTCCGGCTGGTTTCGCAGGGCCCACGGGATCGACCAGCTCTCCCGGGCGACTTGGGCCAGGGTCCGATGGCCCGCTTGGTAGGCCATTAGTCCGGGCGACCGGGGCCGTGTCCCAGGGCCCGCGGGATCCACCAGATATCCCGGGCGACCTGGCCCGGGTTCCAGTGCCCGCGATCTCGACGCGCTCTCCCTGGCGAATTGCGCTCGGGTCCGAGGGCCCGCAGGGTCGACCATCTGTCCCAGGTGACTCGGGTCCGGGGCCAAGGTCCCGCAAGGTCAATCAGCTGTCCCGGGCGATTCGGGCCAGTGTCCGAGGGCCCGCGTGGTCCACCATCTGTCCCGGGCGACTCAGGCTCGTGTCGCAGGTCCCACGGGATCGACCATATATCCCGGGCGACCCGGGCCCGGGTTCCAGTGTCCGCGGGGCCTACCACCTGTCCTTGCCGGATTGCCCCTCCTCCGATGGCACGCGGTTTCGACCGGCATCCCGGGCAAATTGCGCTCGGGTCTGAGGCCCCGCGGAGTCGACCAGCAGGCCCGGTTGACTCGGGCCCATGTCCCAGGTCCCTCGGGATCGACCAGATATCCCGGGCGACCCGGGCCCGGGTTCCAATGCCCGTGGGCTCGACCAGCTGTCCTTGCCGCCTTGGGCCTTGCTCTGAAGGCACGCGGTTTCGACCCGCTCTCCCGGGCGACTCGCGCTCTTTTCCGTGGGACCGCAGTGTCGACCAGCTCTCCTGGGCATCTCGCGAACAGATGCGACATTCCGCGGTGTGTACGCGCTGTCCTGGGCGACTCGGGCCAGGGTCCGATGGCCCGCGGGAACCACCAACACTCCTGGGTGACCATCTCTCCCGGACAACTCGCAACCGTGTCCGAGATCCCGCGGAGTCGACCAGCTGTCCCGTGCGACCCGGGCCCGGGTCCCAGGTCCCAGGTCTAGACCAGATGTCCCGGGTGACCTGGCACTGGGCTCCTGTGTTTGCGGTGTCGACCAGCTGTCCCGGCTGACGTGGGCCCGGGTCCACGTGTCCGCAGTGTCGCACAACTCTCCCAGGCGACTCGCACTCGTGTCCGATGGCCCGCGGTGTCGACCAGCTGTCCCGGGCGACTCGGGCCCGTGTCCCAGGTCCCACGGGATCGCTCAGATGTCCCGGGTGTTCTGGGCCCGGGTTCAAGTGCCCGCCGGGTGGACCAGCAGTCCCGGGCGACTTGCGCCTGGGTCCGTGGGCCCACGGTTTCAACTAGCTCTCCTGAGAGACTCGGGCCCGTGTCCGAGATCCCGCGAGTTCGAACAGCTGTCCCGAGGACTCACGCCCAGCTCGGATGGCCCGCGGATCGACCCGAACTCCAGGGCGCCTTGGGCCTTTGTCCATGGGCCCGCGGTGTCGACCATCTGTCCCGGGCCACACGCGCTCGGGACCGATAGCACGTGGAGGCGACCAGCTGTCCAGGGCGACTCGCGCCCGTGTCCGATGTCCCGCGGTACGGACCAGCACTCCGGCGCGACTCGCGCTCGTGTCGGAGGGCCCGTGGTATTGACCAGCTCTCCTGGGAGACTCGGGCCCGGGTCTGAAGGCCCGCGGGGTCGACCAGCTGTCCCGGGTGACTCGGTCCCGGGTCCAAAGGCCCGTGAGGTCGATCAGTTGGCCCGGGCGACTCGGGCCCGGGTCCGAGGTCACGCATTGTCGTACAACTCCCCCGGTCGCCTCGGGCTCGTGTCCGATGGCCCGCGTGTTCACCAGATGAGCCGGGGACTCCTGCCCGACTCCGCGTGCCTAGGGGGTCGACCCGCTCTCCCGGGCGATTGGGCCAGTGTCCGCGGGCCCGCTTGGTAGACCATTAGTCCGGGCGACCGGGCCCGTGTCCCAGGTCCAGTGGGATCCCCAGATAGTCCGGGTGACCTGGGCCCGGCTTCCAGTGCCCGCGGTGTCGACCAGATATCCTTGGTGGCTCGGGCCCTGCTCCGATAGCATGTGGGGTCGACAAGGTGTCCCAGGCGACTCGGGCTCGGGTCCGAGGGACTGCGATATCCACCAACACTCCCGGGTGACTCGCGCTCGGGTCTGAGGGTCCACGGGGTCGACTATTTGTCCTGGGGACTCCCACCCCGCTCCGAGTGCCTGGGGGGTCAACCAGCTGTCCAGGGCAACCTGGGCCAGTGTCCCAGGGCCCGCGTGGTCCACCATCTGTCCCGGGCGACTCCGGCTGGTTTCGCAGGGCCCACGGGATCGACCAGCTCTCCCGGGCGACTTGGGCCAGGGTCCGATGGCCCGCTTGGTAGGCCATTAGTCCGGGCGACCGGGGCCGTGTCCCAGGGCCCGCGGGATCCACCAGATATCCCGGGCGACCTGGCCCGGGTTCCAGTGCCCGCGATCTCGACGCGCTCTCCCTGGCGAATTGCGCTCGGGTCCGAGGGCCCGCAGGGTCGACCATCTGTCCCAGGTGACTCGGGCCCGGGGCCAAGGTCCCGCAAGGTCAATCAGCTGTCCCGGGCGATTCGGGCCAGTGTCCGAGGGCCCGCGTGGTCCACCATCTGTCCCGGGCGACTCAGGCTCGTGTCGCAGGTCCCACGGGATCGACCATATATCCTGGGCGACCCGGGCCCGGGTTCCAGTGTCCGCGGTGCCTACCACCTGTCCTTGCCGGATTGCCCCTCCTCCGATGGCACGCGGTTTCGACCGGCATCCCGGGCAAATTGCGCTCGGGTCTGAGGCCCCGCGGAGTCGACCAGCAGGCCCGGTTGACTCTGGCCCATGTCCCAGGTCCCTCGGGATCGACCAGATATCCCGGGCGACCCGGGCCCGGGTTCCAATGCCCGCGGGCTCGACCAGCTGTCCTTGCCGCCTTGGGCCTTGCTCTGAAGGCACGCGGTTTCGACCCGCTCTCCCGGGCGACTCGCGCTCTTTTCCGTGGGACCGCAGTGTCGACCAGCTCTCCTGGGCATCTCGCGAACAGATGCGACATTCCGCGGTGTGGACGCGCTGTCCTGGGCGACTCGGGCCAGGGTCCGATGGCCCGCGGGAACCACCAACACTCCTGGGTGACCATCTCTCCCGGACAACTCGCAACCGTGTCCGAGATCCCGCGGAGTCGACCAGCTGTCCCGTGCGACCCGGGCCCGGGTCCCAGGTCCCAGGTCTAGACCAGATGTCCCGGGTGACCTGGGCCTGGGCTCCTGTGTTTGCGGTGTCGACCAGCTGTCCCGGCTGACGCGGGCCCGGGTCCACGTGTCCGCAGTGTCGCACAACTCTCCCAGGCGACACGCACTCGTTTCCGATGGCCCGCGGTGTCGACCAGCTGTCCCGTGCGACCCGGGCCCGGGTCCCAGGTCCCAGGTCTAGACCAGATGTCCCGGGTGACCTGGCACTGGGCTCCTGTGTTTGCGGTGTCGACCAGCTGTCCCGGCTGACTCGGGCCCGGGTCCACGTGTCCGCAGTGTCGCACAACTCTCCCAGGCGACTCGCACTCGTGTCCGATGGCCCGCGGTGTCGACCAGCAGGCCCGGGCGACTCGGGCCCGTGTCCCAGGTCCCACGGGATCGATCAGATGTCCCGGGTGTTCTGGGCCCGGGTTCAAGTGCCCGCGGGGTGGACCAGCAGTCCCGGGCGACTTGCGCCTGGGTCCGTGGGCCCACGGTTTCAACTAGCTCTCCTGAGAGACTCGGGCCCGTGTCCGAGATCCCGCGAGTTCGACCAGCTGTCCCGAGGACTCACACCCAGCTC
The DNA here is from genome assembly GCF_054392235.1 of Sus scrofa. Classification (NCBI taxonomy): domain Eukaryota; kingdom Metazoa; phylum Chordata; class Mammalia; order Artiodactyla; family Suidae; genus Sus; species Sus scrofa. The sequence goes on along the minus strand of NC_139393.1, from coordinate 40,654,841 downwards.
GGATGGCCCGCGGATCGACCCGAACTCCAGGGCGCCTTGGGCCTTTGTCCATGGGCCCGCGGTGTCGACCATCTGTCCCGGGCCACACGCGCTCGGGACCGATAGCACGTGGAGGCGACCAGCTGTCCAGGGCGACTCGCGCCCGTGTCCGATGTCCCGCGGTACGGACCAGCACTCCGGCGCGACTCGCGCTCGTGTCGGAGGGCCCGTGGTATTGACCAGCTCTCCTGGGAGACTCGGGCCCGGGTCTGAACGCCCGCGGGGTCGACCAGCTGTCCCGGGTGACTCGGTCCCGGGTCCAAAGGCCCGCGAGGTCGATCAGTTGGCCCGGGCGACTCGGGCCCAGGTCCGAGGTCACGCATTGTCGTACAACTCTCCCGGTCGCCTCGGGCTCGTGTCCGAGGGCCCGCGGTGTTCACCAGATGAGCCGGGGACTCCTGCCCGACTCCGCGTGCCTAGGGGTTCGACCCGCTCTCCCGGGCGACTTGGGCCAGTGTCCGCGGGCCCGCTTGGTAGACCATTAGTCCGGGCGACCGGGCCCGTGTCCCAGGTCCAGTGGGATCCCCAGATAGTCCGGGTGACCTGGGCCCGGCTTCCAGTGCCCGCGGTGTCGACCAGATATCCTTGGCGGCTCGGGCCCTGCTCCGATAGCATGTGGGGTCGACAAGGTGTCCCAGGCGACTCGGGCTCGGGTCCGAGGGACTGCGATATCCACCAACACTCCCGGGTGACTCGCGCTCGGATCTGAGGGTCCACGGGGTCGACTATTTGTCCTGGGGACTCCCACCCCGCTCCGAGTGCCTGGGGGGTCAACCAGCTGTCCAGGGCAACCTGGGCCAGTGTCCCAGGGCCCGCGTGGTCCACCATCTGTCCCGGGCGACTCCGGCTGGTTTCGCAGGGCCCACGGGATCGACCAGCTCTCCCGGGCGACTTGGGCCAGGGTCCGATGGCCCGCTTGGTAGGCCATTAGTCCGGGCGACCGGGGCCGTGTCCCAGGGCCCGCGGGATCCACCAGATATCCCGGGCGACCTGGCCCGGGTTCCAGTGCCCGCGATCTCGACGCGCTCTCCCTGGCGAATTGCGCTCGGGTCCGAGGGCCCGCAGGGTCGACCATCTGTCCCAGGTGACTCGGGTCCGGGGCCAAGGTCCCGCAAGGTCAATCAGCTGTCCCGGGCGATTCGGGCCAGTGTCCGAGGGCCCGCGTGGTCCACCATCTGTCCCGGGCGACTCAGGCTCGTGTCGCAGGTCCCACGGGATCGACCATATATCCCGGGCGACCCGGGCCCGGGTTCCAGTGTCCGCGGGGCCTACCACCTGTCCTTGCCGGATTGCCCCTCCTCCGATGGCACGCGGTTTCGACCGGCATCCCGGGCAAATTGCGCTCGGGTCTGAGGCCCCGCGGAGTCGACCAGCAGGCCCGGTTGACTCGGGCCCATGTCCCAGGTCCCTCGGGATCGACCAGATATCCCGGGCGACCCGGGCCCGGGTTCCAATGCCCGCGGGCTCGACCAGCTGTCCTTGCCGCCTTGGGCCTTGCTCTGAAGGCACGCGGTTTCGACCCGCTCTCCCGGGCGACTCGCGCTCTTTTCCGTGGGACCGCAGTGTCGACCAGCTCTCCTGGGCATCTCGCGAACAGATGCGACATTCCGCGGTGTGGACGCGCTGTCCTGGGCGACTCGGGCCAGGGTCCGATGGCCCGCGGGAACCACCAACACTCCTGGGTGACCATCTCTCCCGGACAACTCGCAACCGTGTCCGAGATCCCGCGGAGTCGACCAGCTGTCCCGTGCGACCCGGGCCCGGGTCCCAGGTCCCAGGTCTAGACCAGATGTCCCGGGTGACCTGGCACTGGGCTCCTGTGTTTGCGGTGTCGACCAGCTGTCCCGGCTGACGCGGGCCCGGGTCCACGTGTCTGCAGTGTCGCACAACTCTCCCAGGCGACTCGCACTCGTGTCCGATGGCCCGCGGTGTCGACCAGCTGTCCCGGGCGACTCGGGCCCGTGTCCCAGGTCCCACGGGATCGCTCAGATGTCCCGGGTGTTCTGGGCCCGGGTTCAAGTGCCCGCCGGGTGGACCAGCAGTCCCGGGCGACTTGCGCCTGGGTCCGTGGGCCCACGGTTTCAACTAGCTCTCCTGAGAGACTCGGGCCCGTGTCCGAGATCCCGCGAGTTCGACCCGCTGTCCCGAGGACTCACGCCCAGCTCGGATGGCCCGCGGATCGACCCGAACTCCAGGGCGCCTTGGGCCTTTGTCCATGGGCCCGCGGTGTCGACCATCTGTCCCGGGCCACACGCGCTCGGGACCGATAGCACGTGGAGGCGACCAGCTGTCCAGGGCGACTCGCGCCCGTGTCCGATGTCCCGCGGTACGGACCAGCTCTCCGGCGCGACTCGCGCTCGTGTCGGAGGGCCCGTGGTATTGACCAGCTCTCCTGGGAGACTCGGGCCCGGGTCTGAAGGCCCGCGGGGTCGACCAGCTGTCCCGGGTGACTCGGTCCCGGGTCCAAAGGCCCGTGAGGTCGATCAGTTGGCCCGGGCGACTCGGGCCCGGGTCCGAGGTCACGCATTGTCGTACAACTCCCCCGGTCGCCTCGGGCTCGTGTCCGAGGGCCCGCGTGTTCACCAGATGAGCCGGGGACTCCTGCCCGACTCCGCGTGCCTAGGGGGTCGACCCGCTCTCCCGGGCGATTGGGCCAGTGTCCGCGGGCCCGCTTGGTAGACCATTAGTCAGGGCGACCGGGCCCGTGTCCCAGGTCCAGTGGGATCCCCAGATAGTCCGGGTGACCTGGGCCCGGCTTCCAGTGCCCGCGGTGTCGACCAGATATCCTTGGTGGCTCGGGCCCTGCTCCGATAGCATGTGGGGTCGACAAGGTGTCCCAGGCGACTCGGGCTCGGGTCCGAGGGACTGCGATATCCACCAACACTCCCGGGTGACTCGCGCTCGGGTCTGAGGGTCCACGGGGTCGACTATTTGTCCTGGGGACTCCCACCCCGCTCCGAGTGCCTGGGGGGTCAACCAGCTGTCCAGGGCAACCTGGGCCAGTGTCCCAGGGCCCGCGTGGTCCACCATCTGTCCCGGGCGACTCCGGCTGGTTTCGCAGGGCCCACGGGATCGACCAGCTCTCCCGGGCGACTTGGGCCAGGGTCCGATGGCCCGCTTGGTAGGCCATTAGTCCGGGCGACCGGGGCCGTGTCCCAGGGCCCGCGGGATCCACCAGATATCCCGGGCGACCTGGCCCGGGTTCCAGTGCCCGCGATCTCGACGCGCTCTCCCTGGCGAATTGCGCTCGGGTCCGAGGGCCCGCAGGGTCGACCATCTGTCCCAGGTGACTCGGGTCCGGGGCCAAGGTCCCGCAAGGTCAATCAGCTGTCCCGGGCGATTCGGGCCAGTGTCCGAGGGCCCGCGTGGTCCACCATCTGTCCCGGGCGACTCAGGCTCGTGTCGCAGGTCCCACGGGATCGACCATATATCCCGGGCGACCCGGGCCCGGGTTCCAGTGTCCGCGGGGCCTACCACCTGTCCTTGCCGGATTGCCCCTCCTCCGATGGCACGCGGTTTCGACCGGCATCCCGGGCAAATTGCGCTCGGGTCTGAGGCCCCGCGGAGTCGACCAGCAGGCCCGGTTGACTCTGGCCCATGTCCCAGGTCCCTCGGGATCGACCAGATATCCCGGGCGACCCGGGCCCGGGTTCCAATGCCCGCGGGCTCGACCAGCTGTCCTTGCCGCCTTGGGCCTTGCTCTGAAGGCACGCGGTTTCGACCCGCTCTCCCGGGCGACTCGCGCTCTTTTCCGTGGGACCGCAGTGTCGACCAGCTCTCCTGGGCATCTCGCGAACAGATGCGACATTCCGCGGTGTGGACGCGCTGTCCTGGGCGACTCGGGCCAGGGTCCGATGGCCCGCGGGAACCACCAACACTCCTGGGTGACCATCTCTCCCGGACAACTCGCAACCGTGTCCGAGATCCCGCGGAGTCGACCAGCTGTCCCGTGCGACCCGGGCCCGGGTCCCAGGTCCCAGGTCTAGACCAGATGTCCCGGGTGACCTGGGCCTGGGCTCCTGTGTTTGCGGTGTCGACCAGCTGTCCCGGCTGACGCGGGCCCGGGTCCACGTGTCCGCAGTGTCGCACAACTCTCCCAGGCGACACGCACTCGTTTCCGATGGCCCGCGGTGTCGACCAGCTGTCCCGTGCGACCCGGGCCCGGGTCCCAGGTCCCAGGTCTAGACCAGATGTCCCGGGTGACCTGGCACTGGGCTCCTGTGTTTGCGGTGTCGACCAGCTGTCCCGGCTGACGCGGGCCCGGGTCCACGTGTCTGCAGTGTCGCACAACTCTCCCAGGCGACTCGCACTCGTGTCCGATGGCCCGCGGTGTCGACCAGCTGTCCCGGGCGACTCGGGCCCGTGTCCCAGGTCCCACGGGATCGCTCAGATGTCCCGGGTGTTCTGGGCCCGGGTTCAAGTGCCCGCCGGGTGGACCAGCAGTCCCGGGCGACTTGCGCCTGGGTCCGTGGGCCCACGGTTTCAACTAGCTCTCCTGAGAGACTCGGGCCCGTGTCCGAGATCCCGCGAGTTCGACCCGCTGTCCCGAGGACTCACGCCCAGCTCGGATGGCCCGCGGATCGACCCGAACTCCAGGGCGCCTTGGGCCTTTGTCCATGGGCCCGCGGTGTCGACCATCTGTCCCGGGCCACACGCGCTCGGGACCGATAGCACGTGGAGGCGACCAGCTGTCCAGGGCGACTCGCGCCCGTGTCCGATGTCCCGCGGTACGGACCAGCTCTCCGGCGCGACTCGCGCTCGTGTCGGAGGGCCCGTGGTATTGACCAGCTCTCCTGGGAGACTCGGGCCCGGGTCTGAAGGCCCGCGGGGTCGACCAGCTGTCCCGGGTGACTCGGTCCCGGGTCCAAAGGCCCGTGAGGTCGATCAGTTGGCCCGGGCGACTCGGGCCCGGGTCCGAGGTCACGCATTGTCGTACAACTCCCCCGGTCGCCTCGGGCTCGTGTCCGAGGGCCCGCGTGTTCACCAGATGAGCCGGGGACTCCTGCCCGACTCCGCGTGCCTAGGGGGTCGACCCGCTCTCCCGGGCGATTGGGCCAGTGTCCGCGGGCCCGCTTGGTAGACCATTAGTCAGGGCGACCGGGCCCGTGTCCCAGGTCCAGTGGGATCCCCAGATAGTCCGGGTGACCTGGGCCCGGCTTCCAGTGCCCGCGGTGTCGACCAGATATCCTTGGTGGCTCGGGCCCTGCTCCGATAGCATGTGGGGTCGACAAGGTGTCCCAGGCGACTCGGGCTCGGGTCCGAGGGACTGCGATATCCACCAACACTCCCGGGTGACTCGCGCTCGGGTCTGAGGGTCCACGGGGTCGACTATTTGTCCTGGGGACTCCCACCCCGCTCCGAGTGCCTGGGGGGTCAACCAGCTGTCCAGGGCAACCTGGGCCAGTGTCCCAGGGCCCGCGTGGTCCACCATCTGTCCCGGGCGACTCCGGCTGGTTTCGCAGGGCCCACGGGATCGACCAGCTCTCCCGGGCGACTTGGGCCAGGGTCCGATGGCCCGCTTGGTAGGCCATTAGTCCGGGCGACCGGGGCCGTGTCCCAGGGCCCGCGGGATCCACCAGATATCCCGGGCGACCTGGCCCGGGTTCCAGTGCCCGCGATCTCGACGCGCTCTCCCTGGCGAATTGCGCTCGGGTCCGAGGGCCCGCAGGGTCGACCATCTGTCCCAGGTGACTCGGGTCCGGGGCCAAGGTCCCGCAAGGTCAATCAGCTGTCCCGGGCGATTCGGGCCAGTGTCCGAGGGCCCGCGTGGTCCACCATCTGTCCCGGGCGACTCAGGCTCGTGTCGCAGGTCCCACGGGATCGACCATATATCCCGGGCGACCCGGGCCCGGGTTCCAGTGTCCGCGGGGCCTACCACCTGTCCTTGCCGGATTGCCCCTCCTCCGATGGCACGCGGTTTCGACCGGCATCCCGGGCAAATTGCGCTCGGGTCTGAGGCCCCGCGGAGTCGACCAGCAGGCCCGGTTGACTCTGGCCCATGTCCCAGGTCCCTCAGAATCGACCAGATATCCCGGGCGACCCGGGCCCGGGTTCCAATGCCCGCGGGCTCGACCAGCTGTCCTTGCCGCCTTGGGCCTTGCTCTGAAGGCACGCGGTTTCGACCCGCTCTCCCGGGCGACTCGCGCTCTTTTCCGTGGGACCGCAGTGTCGACCAGCTCTCCTGGGCATCTCGCGAACAGATGCGACATTCCGCGGTGTGGACGCGCTGTCCTGGGCGACTCGGGCCAGGGTCCGATGGCCCGCGGGAACCACCAACACTCCTGGGTGACCATCTCTCCCGGACAACTCGCAACCGTGTCCGAGATCCCGCGGAGTCGACCAGCTGTCCCGTGCGACCCGGGCCCGGGTCCCAGGTCCCAGGTCTAGACCAGATGTCCCGGGTGACCTGGGCCTGGGCTCCTGTGTTTGCGGTGTCGACCAGCTGTCCCGGCTGACGCGGGCCCGGGTCCACGTGTCCGCAGTGTCGCACAACTCTCCCAGGCGACACGCACTCGTTTCCGATGGCCCGCGGTGTCGACCAGCTGTCCCGTGCGACCCGGGCCCGGGTCCCAGGTCCCAGGTCTAGACCAGATGTCCCGGGTGACCTGGCACTGGGCTCCTGTGTTTGCGGTGTCGACCAGCTGTCCCGGCTGACTCGGGCCCGGGTCCACGTGTCCGCAGTGTCGCACAACTCTCCCAGGCGACTCGCACTCGTGTCCGATGGCCCGCGGTGTCGACCAGCAGGCCCGGGCGACTCGGGCCCGTGTCCCAGGTCCCACGGGATCGCTCAGATGTCCCGGGTGTTCTGGGCCCGGGTTCAAGTGCCCGCGGGGTGGACCAGCAGTCCCGGGCGACTTGCGCCTGGGTCCGTGGGCCCACGGTTTCAACTAGCTCTCCTGAGAGACTCGGGCCCGTGTCCGAGATCCCGCGAGTTCGACCAGCTGTCCCGAGGACTCACGCCCAGCTCGGATGGCCCGCGGATCGACCCGAACTCCAGGGCGCCTTGGGCCTTTGTCCATGGGCCCGCGGTGTCGACCATCTGTCCCGGGCCACACGCGCTCGGGACCGATAGCACGTTTAGGCGACCAGCTGTCCAGGGCGACTCGCGCCCGTGTCCGATGTCCCGCGGTATGGACCAGCACTCCGGCGCGACTCGCGCTCGTGTCGGAGGGCCCGTGGTATTGACCAGCTCTCCTGGGAGACTCGGGCCCGTGTCTGAAGGCCCGCGGGGTCGACCAGCTGTCCCGTGTGACTCGGTCCCGGGTCCAAAGGCCCGTGAGGTCGATCAGTTGGCCCGGGCGACTCGGGCCCAGGTCCGAGGTCACGCATTGTCGTACAACTCTCCCGGTCGCCTCGGGCTCGTGTCCGAGGGCCCGCGGTGTTCACCAGATGAGCCGGGGACTCCTGCCCGACTCTGCGTGCCTAGGGGTTCGACCCGCTCTCCCGGGCGACTTGGGCCAGTGTCCGCGGGCCCGCTTGGTAGACCATTAGTCCGGGCGACCGGGCCCGTGTCCCAGGTCCAGTGGGATCCCCAGATAGTCCGGGTGACCTGGGCCCGGCTTCCAGTGCCCGCGGTGTCGACCAGATATCCTTGGTGGCTCGGGCCCTGCTCCGATAGCATGTGGGGTCGACAAGGTGTCCCAGGCGACTCGGGCTCGGGTCCGAGGGACTGCGATATCCACCAACACTCCCGGGTGACTCGCGCTCGGGTCTGAGGGTCCACGGGGTCGACTATTTGTCCTGGGGACTCCCACCCCGCTCCGAGTGCCTGGGGGGTCAACCAGCTGTCCAGGGCAACCTGGGCCAGTGTCCCAGGGCCCGCGTGGTCCACCATCTGTCCCGGGCGACTCCGGCTGGTTTCGCAGGGCCCACGGGATCGACCAGCTCTCCCGGGCGACTTGGGCCAGGGTCCGATGGCCCGCTTGGTAGGCCATTAGTCCGGGCGACCGGGGCCGTGTCCCAGGGCCCGCGGGATCCACCAGATATCCCGGGCGACCTGGCCCGGGTTCCAGTGCCCGCGATCTCGACGCGCTCTCCCTGGCGAATTGTGCTCGGGTCCGAGGGCCCGCAGGGTCGACCATCTGTCCCAGGTGACTCGGGTCCGGGGCCAAGGTCCCGCAAGGTCAATCAGCTGTCCCGGGCGATTCGGGCCAGTGTCCGAGGGCCCGCGTGGTCCACCATCTGTCCCGGGCGACTCAGGCTCGTGTCGCAGGTCCCACGGGATCGACCATATATCTCGGGCGACCCGGGCCCGGGTTCCAGTGTCCGCGGGGCCTACCACCTGTCCTTGCCGGATTGCCCCTCCTCCGATGGCACGCGGTTTCGACCGGCATCCCGGGCAAATTGCGCTCGGGTCTGAGGCCCCGCGGAGTCGACCAGCAGGCCCGGTTGACTCGGGCCCATGTCCCAGGTCCCTCGGGATCGACCAGATATCCCGGGCGACCCGGGCCCGGGTTCCAATGCCCGCGGGCTCGACCAGCTGTCCTTGCCGCCTTGGGCCTTGCTCTGAAGGCACGCGGTTTCGACCCGCTCTCCCGGGCGACTCGCGCTCTTTTCCGTGGGACCGCAGTGTCGACCAGCTCTCCTGGGCATCTCGCGAACAGATGCGACATTCCGCGGTGTGGACGCGCTGTCCTGGGCGACTCGGGCCAGGGTCCGATGGCCCGCGGGAAACACCAACACTCCTGGGTGACCATCTCTCCCGGACAACTCGCAACCGTGTCCGAGATCCCGCGGAGTCGACCAGCTGTCCCGTGCGACCCGGGCCCGGGTCCCAGGTCCCAGGTCTAGACCAGATGTCCCGGGTGACCTGGGCCTGGGCTCCTGTGTTTGCGGTGTCGACCAGCTGTCCCGGCTGACGCGGGCCCGGGTCCACGTGTCCGCAGTGTCGCACAACTCTCCCAGGCGACACGCACTCGTTTCCGATGGCCCGCGGTGTCGACCAGCTGTCCCGTGCGACCCGGGCCCGGGTCCCAGGTCCCAGGTCTAGACCAGATGTCCCGGGTGACCTGGCACTGGGCTCCTGTGTTTGCGGTGTCGACCAGCTGTCCCGGCTGACTCGGGCCCGGGTCCACGTGTCCGCAGTGTCGCACAACTCTCCCAGGCGACTCGCACTCGTGTCCGATGGCCCTCGGTGTCGACCAGCAGGCCCGGGCGACTCGGGCCCGTGTCCCAGGTCCCACGGGATCGCTCAGATGTCCCGGGTGTTCTGGGCCCGGGTTCAAGTGCCCGCGGGGTGGACCAGCAGTCCCGGGCGACTTGCGCCTGGGTCCGTGGGCCCACGGTTTCAACTAGCTCTCCTGAGAGACTCGGGCCCGTGTCCGAGATCCCAGGAGTTCGAACAGCTGTCCCGAGGACTCACGCCCAGCTCGGATGGCCCGCGGATCGACCCGAACTCCAGGGCGCCTTGGGCCTTTGTCCATGGGCCCGCGGTGTCGACCATCTGTCCCGGGCCACACGCGCTCGGGACCGATAGCACGTGGAGGCGACCAGCTGTCCAGGGCGACTCGCGCCCGTGTCCGATGTCCCGCGGTACGGACCAGCACTCCGGCGCGACTCGCGCTCGTGTCGGAGGGCCCGTGGTATTGACCAGCTCTCCTGGGAGACTCGGGCCCGGGTCTGAAGGCCCGCGGGGTCGACCAGCTGTCCCGGGTGACTCGGTCCCGGGTCCAAAGGCCCGTGAGGTCGATCAGTTGGCCCGGGCGACTCGGGCCCGGGTCCGAGGTCACGCATTGTCGTACAACTCCCCCGGTCGCCTCGGGCTCGTGTCCGAGGGCCCGCGTGTTCACCAGATGAGCCGGGGACTCCTGCCCGACTCCGCGTGCCTAGGGGGTCGACCCGCTCTCCCGGGCGATTGGGCCAGTGTCCGCGGGCCCGCTTGGTAGACCATTAGTCCGGGCGACCGGGCCCGTGTCCCAGGTCCAGTGGGATCCCCAGATAGTCCGGGTGACCTGGGCCCGGCTTCCAGTGCCCGCGGTGTCGACCAGATATCCTTGGTGGCTCGGGCCCTGCTCCGATAGCATGTGGGGTCGACAAGGTGTCCCAGGCGACTCGGGCTCGGGTCCGAGGGACTGCGATATCCACCAACACTCCCGGGTGACTCGCGCTCGGGTCTGAGGGTCCACGGGGTCGACTATTTGTCCTGGGGACTCCCACCCCGCTCCGAGTGCCTGGGGGGTCAACCAGCTGTCCAGGGCAACCTGGGCCAGTGTCCCAGGGCCCGCGTGGTCCACCATCTGTCCCGGGCGACTCCGGCTGGTTTCGCAGGGCCCACGGGATCGACCAGCTCTCCCGGGCGACTTGGGCCAGGGTCCGATGGCCCGCTTGGTAGGCCATTAGTCCGGGCGACCGGGGCCGTGTCCCAGGGCCCGCGGGATCCACCAGATATCCCGGGCGACCTGGCCCGGGTTCCAGTGCCCGCGATCTCGACGCGCTCTCCCTGGCGAATTGCGCTCGGGTCCGAGGGCCCGCAGGGTCGACCATCTGTCCCAGGTGACTCGGGTCCGGGGCCAAGGTCCCGCAAGGTCAATCAGCTGTCCCGGGCGATTCGGGCCAGTGTCCGAGGGCCCGCGTGGTCCACCATCTGTCCCGGGCGACTCAGGCTCGTGTCGCAGGTCCCACGGGATCGACCATATATCCCGGGCGACCCGGGCCCGGGTTCCAGTGTCCGCGGGGCCTACCACCTGTCCTTGCCGGATTGCCCCTCCTCCGATGGCACGCGGTTTCGACCGGCATCCCGGGCAAATTGCGCTCGGGTCTGAGGCCCCGCGGAGTCGACCAGCAGGCCCGGTTGACTCGGGCCCATGTCCCAGGTCCCTCGGGATCGACCAGATATCCCGGGCGACCCGGGCCCGGGTTCCAATGCCCGCGGGCTCGACCAGCTGTCCTTGCCGCCTTGGGCCTTGCTCTGAAGGCACGCGGTTTCGACCCGCTCTCCCGGGCGACTCGCGCTCTTTTCCGTGGGACCGCAGTGTCGACCAGCTCTCCTGGGCATCTCGCGAACAGATGCGACATTCCGCGGTGTGGACGCGCTGTCCTGGGCGACTCGGGCCAGGGTCCGATGGCCCGCGGGAACCACCAACACTCCTGGGTGACCATCTCTCCCGGACAACTCGCAACCGTGTCCGAGATCCCGCGGAGTCGACCAGCTGTCCCGTGCGACCCGGGCCCGGGTCCCAGGTCCCAGGTCTAGACCAGATGTCCCGGGTGACCTGGCACTGGGCTCCTGTGTTTGCGGTGTCGACCAGCTGTCCCGGCTGACGCGGGCCCGGGTCCACGTGTCCGCAGTGTCGCACAACTCTCCCAGGCGACACGCACTCGTTTCCGATGGCCCGCGGTGTCGACCAGCTGTCCCGTGCGACCCGGGCCCGGGTCCCAGGTCCCAGGTCTAGACCAGATGTCCCGGGTGACCTGGCACTGGGCTCCTGTGTTTGCGGTGTCGACCAGCTGTCCCGGCTGACTCGGGCCCGGGTCCACGTGTCCGCAGTGTCGCACAACTCTCCCAGGCGACTCGCACTCGTGTCCGATGGCCCGCGGTGTCGACCAGCAGGCCCGGGCGACTCGGGCCCGTGTCCCAGGTCCCACGGGATCGCTCAGATGTCCCGGGTGTTCTGGGCCCGGGTTCAAGTGCCCGCGGGGTGGACCAGCAGTCCCGGGCGACTTGCGCCTGGGTCCGTGGGCCCACGGTTTCAACTAGCTCTCCTGAGAGACTCGGGCCCGTGTCCGAGATCCCGCGAGTTCGAACAGCTGTCCCGAGGACTCACGCCCAGCTCGGATGGCCCGCGGATCGACCCGAACTCCAGGGCGCCTTGGGCCTTTGTCCATGGGCCCGCGGTGTCGACCATCTGTCCCGGGCCACACGCGCTCGGGACCGATAGCACGTGGAGGCGACCAGCTGTCCAGGGCGACTCGCGCCCGTGTCTGATGTCCCGCGGTACGGACCAGCACCCGGGGCGACTCGCGCTCGTGTCGGAGGGCCCGTGGTATTGACCAGCTCTCCTGGGAGACTCGGGCCCGGGTCTGAAGGCCCGCGGGGTCGACCAGCTGTCCCGGGTGACTCGGTCCCGGGTCCAAAGGCCCGTGAGGTCGATCAGTTGGCCCGGGCGACTCGGGCCCGGGTCCGAGGTCACGCATTGTCGTACAACTCCCCCGGTCGCCTCGGGCTCGTGTCCGAGGGCCCGCGTGTTCACCAGATGAGCCGGGGACTCCTGCCCGACTCCGCGTGCCTAGGGGGTCGACCCGCTCTCCCGGGCGATTGGGCCAGTGTCCGCGGGCCCGCTTGGTAGACCATTAGTCCGGGCGACCGGGCCCGTGTCCCAGGTCCAGTGGGATCCCCAGATAGTCCGGGTGACCTGGGCCCGGCTTCCAGTGCCCGCGGTGTCGACCAGATATCCTTGGTGGCTCGGGCCCTGCTCCGATAGCATGTGGGGTCGACAAGGTGTCCCAGGCGACTCGGGCTCGGGTCCGAGGGACTGCGATATCCACCAACACTCCCGGGTGACTCGCGCTCGGGTCTGAGGGTCCACGGGGTCGACTATTTGTCCTGGGGACTCCCACCCCGCTCCGAGTGCCTGGGGGGTCAACCAGCTGTCCAGGGCAACCTGGGCCAGTGTCCCAGGGCCCGCGTGGTCCACCATCTGTCCCGGGCGACTCCGGCTGGTTTCGCAGGGCCCACGGGATCGACCAGCTCTCCCGGGCGACTTGGGCCAGGGTCCGATGGCCCGCTTGGTAGGCCATTAGTCCGGGCGACCGGGGCCGTGTCCCAGGGCCCGCGGGATCCACCAGATATCCCGGGCGACCTGGCCCGGGTTCCAGTGCCCGCGATCTCGACGCGCTCTCCCTGGCGAATTGCGCTCGGGTCCGAGGGCCCGCAGGGTCGACCATCTGTCCCAGGTGACTCGGGTCCGGGGCCAAGGTCCCGCAAGGTCAATCAGCTGTCCCGGGCGATTCGGGCCAGTGTCCGAGGGCCCGCGTGGTCCACCATCTGTCCCGGGCGACTCAGGCTCGTGTCGCAGGTCCCACGGGATCGACCATATATCTCGGGCGACCCGGGCCCGGGTTCCAGTGTCCGCGGGGCCTACCACCTGTCCTTGCCGGATTGCCCCTCCTCCGATGGCACGCGGTTTCGACCGGCATCCCGGGCAAATTGCGCTCGGGTCTGAGGCCCCGCGGAGTCGACCAGCAGGCCCGGTTGACTCGGGCCCATGTCCCAGGTCCCTCGGGATCGACCAGATATCCCGGGCGACCCGGGCCCGGGTTCCAATGCCCGCGGGCTCGACCAGCTGTCCTTGCCGCCTTGGGCCTTGCTCTGAAGGCACGCGGTTTCGACCCGCTCTCCCGGGCGACTCGCGCTCTTTTCCGTGGGACCGCAGTGTCGACCAGCTCTCCTGGGCATCTCGCGAACAGATGCGACATTCCGCGGTGTGGACGCGCTGTCCTGGGCGACTCGGGCCAGGGTCCGATGGCCCGCGGGAAACACCAACACTCCTGGGTGACCATCTCTCCCGGACAACTCGCAACCGTGTCCGAGATCCCGCGGAGTCGACCAGCTGTCCCGTGCGACCCGGGCCCGGGTCCCAGGTCCCAGGTCTAGACCAGATGTCCCGGGTGACCTGGGCCTGGGCTCCTGTGTTTGCGGTGTCGACCAGCTGTCCCGGCTGACGCGGGCCCGGGTCCACGTGTCCGCAGTGTCGCACAACTCTCCCAGGCGACACGCACTCGTTTCCGATGGCCCGCGGTGTCGACCAGCTGTCCCGTGCGACCCGGGCCCGGGTCCCAGGTCCCAGGTCTAGACCAGATGTCCCGGGTGACCTGGCACTGGGCTCCTGTGTTTGCGGTGTCGACCAGCTGTCCCGGCTGACTCGGGCCCGGGTCCACGTGTCCGCAGTGTCGCACAACTCTCCCAGGCGACTCGCACTCGTGTCCGATGGCCCTCGGTGTCGACCAGCAGGCCCGGGCGACTCGGGCCCGTGTCCCAGGTCCCACGGGATCGCTCAGATGTCCCGGGTGTTCTGGGCCCGGGTTCAAGTGCCCGCGGGGTGGACCAGCAGTCCCGGGCGACTTGCGCCTGGGTCCGTGGGCCCACGGTTTCAACTAGCTCTCCTGAGAGACTCGGGCCCGTGTCCGAGATCCCGCGAGTTCGAACAGCTGTCCCGAGGACTCACGCCCAGCTCGGATGGCCCGCGGATCGACCCGAACTCCAGGGCGCCTTGGGCCTTTGTCCATGGGCCCGCGGTGTCGACCATCTGTCCCGGGCCACACGCGCTCGGGACCGATAGCACGTGGAGGCGACCAGCTGTCCAGGGCGACTCGCGCCCGTGTCCGATGTCCCGCGGTACGGACCAGCACTCCGGCGCGACTCGCGCTCGTGTCGGAGGGCCCGTGGTATTGACCAGCTCTCCTGGGAGACTCGGGCCCGGGTCTGAAGGCCCGCGGGGTCGACCAGCTGTCCCGGGTGACTCGGTCCCGGGTCCAAAGGCCCGTGAGGTCGATCAGTTGGCCCGGGCGACTCGGGCCCGGGTCCGAGGTCACGCATTGTCGTACAACTCCCCCGGTCGCCTCGGGCTCGTGTCCGAGGGCCCGCGTGTTCACCAGATGAGCCGGGGACTCCTGCCCGACTCCGCGTGCCTAGGGGGTCGACCCGCTCTCCCGGGCGATTGGGCCAGTGTCCGCGGGCCCGCTTGGTAGACCATTAGTCCGGGCGACCGGGCCCGTGTCCCAGGTCCAGTGGGATCCCCAGATAGTCCGGGTGACCTGGGCCCGGCTTCCAGTGCCCGCGGTGTCGACCAGATATCCTTGGTGGCTCGGGCCCTGCTCCGATAGCATGTGGGGTCGACAAGGTGTCCCAGGCGACTCGGGCTCGGGTCCGAGGGACTGCGATATCCACCAACACTCCCGGGTGACTCGCGCTCGGGTCTGAGGGTCCACGGGGTCGACTATTTGTCCTGGGGACTCCCACCCCGCTCCGAGTGCCTGGGGGGTCAACCAGCTGTCCAGGGCAACCTGGGCCAGTGTCCCAGGGCCCGCGTGGTCCACCATCTGTCCCGGGCGACTCCGGCTGGTTTCGCAGGGCCCACGGGATCGACCAGCTCTCCCGGGCGACTTGGGCCAGGGTCCGATGGCCCGCTTGGTAGGCCATTAGTCCGGGCGACCGGGGCCGTGTCCCAGGGCCCGCGGGATCCACCAGATATCCCGGGCGACCTGGCCCGGGTTCCAGTGCCCGCGATCTCGACGCGCTCTCCCTGGCGAATTGCGCTCGGGTCCGAGGGCCCGCAGGGTCGACCATCTGTCCCAGGTGACTCGGGTCCGGGGCCAAGGTCCCGCAAGGTCAATCAGCTGTCCCGGGCGATTCGGGCCAGTGTCCGAGGGCCCGCGTGGTCCACCATCTGTCCCGGGCGACTCAGGCTCGTGTCGCAGGTCCCACGGGATCGACCATATATCCCGGGCGACCCGGGCCCGGGTTCCAGTGTCCGCGGGGCCTACCACCTGTCCTTGCCGGATTGCCCCTCCTCCGATGGCACGCGGTTTCGACCGGCATCCCGGGCAAATTGCGCTCGGGTCTGAGGCCCCGCGGAGTCGACCAGCAGGCCCGGTTGACTCTGGCCCATGTCCCAGGTCCCTCGGGATCGACCAGATATCCCGGGCGACCCGGGCCCGGGTTCCAATGCCCGCGGGCTCGACCAGCTGTCCTTGCCGCCTTGGGCCTTGCTCTGAAGGCACGCGGTTTCGACCCGCTCTCCCGGGCGACTCGCGCTCTTTTCCGTGGGACCGCAGTGTCGACCAGCTCTCCTGGGCATCTCGCGAACAGATGCGACATTCCGCGGTGTGGACGCGCTGTCCTGGGCGACTCGGGCCAGGGTCCGATGGCCCGCGGGAACCACCAACACTCCTGGGTGACCATCTCTCCCGGACAACTCGCAACCGTGTCCGAGATCCCGCGGAGTCGACCAGCTGTCCCGTGCGACCCGGGCCCGGGTCCCAGGTCCCAGGTCTAGACCAGATGTCCCGGGTGACCTGGGCCTGGGCTCCTGTGTTTGCGGTGTCGACCAGCTGTCCCGGCTGACGCGGGCCCGGGTCCACGTGTCCGCAGTGTCGCACAACTCTCCCAGGCGACACGCACTCGTTTCCGATGGCCCGCGGTGTCGACCAGCTGTCCCGTGCGACCCGGGCCCGGGTCCCAGGTCCCAGGTCTAGACCAGATGTCCCGGGTGACCTGGCACTGGGCTCCTGTGTTTGCGGTGTCGACCAGCTGTCCCGGCTGACTCGGGCCCGGGTCCACGTGTCCGCAGTGTCGCACAACTCTCCCAGGCGACTCGCACTCGTGTCCGATGGCCCGCGGTGTCGACCAGCAGGCCCGGGCGACTCGGGCCCGTGTCCCAGGTCCCACGGGATCGCTCAGATGTCCCGGGTGTTCTGGGCCCGGGTTCAAGTGCCCGCGGGGTGGACCAGCAGTCCCGGGCGACTTGCGCCTGGGTCCGTGGGCCCACGGTTTCAACTAGCTCTCCTGAGAGACTCGGGCCCGTGTCCGAGATCCCGCGAGTTCGACCAGCTGTCCCGAGGACTCACGCCCAGCTCGGATGGCCCGCGGATCGACCCGAACTCCAGGGCGCCTTGGGCCTTTGTCCATGGGCCCGCGGTGTCGACCATCTGTCCCGGGCCACACGCGCTCGGGACCGATAGCACGTTTAGGCGACCAGCTGTCCAGGGCGACTCGCGCCCGTGTCCGATGTCCCGCGGTATGGACCAGCACTCCGGCGCGACTCGCGCTCGTGTCGGAGGGCCCGTGGTATTGACCAGCTCTCCTGGGAGACTCGGGCCCGTGTCTGAAGGCCCGCGGGGTCGACCAGCTGTCCCGTGTGACTCGGTCCCGGGTCCAAAGGCCCGTGAGGTCGATCAGTTGGCCCGGGCGACTCGGGCCCAGGTCCGAGGTCACGCATTGTCGTACAACTCTCCCGGTCGCCTCGGGCTCGTGTCCGAGGGCCCGCGGTGTTCACCAGATGAGCCGGGGACTCCTGCCCGACTCCGCGTGCCTAGGGGTTCGACCCGCTCTCCCGGGCGACTTGGGCCAGTGTCCGCGGGCCCGCTTGGTAGACCATTAGTCCGGGCGACCGGGCCCGTGTCCCAGGTCCAGTGGGATCCCCAGATAGTCCGGGTGACCTGGGCCCGGCTTCCAGTGCCCGCGGTGTCGACCAGATATCCTTGGTGGCTCGGGCCCTGCTCCGATAGCATGTGGGGTCGACAAGGTGTCCCAGGCGACTCGGGCTCGGGTCCGAGGGACTGCGATATCCACCAACACTCCCGGGTGACTCGCGCTCGGGTCTGAGGGTCCACGGGGTCGACTATTTGTCCTGGGGACTCCCACCCCGCTCCGAGTGCCTGGGGGGTCAACCAGCTGTCCAGGGCAACCTGGGCCAGTGTCCCAGGGCCCGCGTGGTCCACCATCTGTCCCGGGCGACTCCGGCTGGTTTCGCAGGGCCCACGGGATCGACCAGCTCTCCCGGGCGACTTGGGCCAGGGTCCGATGGCCCGCTTGGTAGGCCATTAGTCCGGGCGACCGGGGCCGTGTCCCAGGGCCCGCGGGATCCACCAGATATCCCGGGCGACCTGGCCCGGGTTCCAGTGCCCGCGATCTCGACGCGCTCTCCCTGGCGAATTGTGCTCGGGTCCGAGGGCCCGCAGGGTCGACCATCTGTCCCAGGTGACTCGGGTCCGGGGCCAAGGTCCCGCAAGGTCAATCAGCTGTCCCGGGCGATTCGGGCCAGTGTCCGAGGGCCCGCGTGGTCCACCATCTGTCCCGGGCGACTCAGGCTCGTGTCGCAGGTCCCACGGGATCGACCATATATCTCGGGCGACCCGGGCCCGGGTTCCAGTGTCCGCGGGGCCTACCACCTGTCCTTGCCGGATTGCCCCTCCTCCGATGGCACGCGGTTTCGACCGGCATCCCGGGCAAATTGCGCTCGGGTCTGAGGCCCCGCGGAGTCGACCAGCAGGCCCGGTTGACTCGGGCCCATGTCCCAGGTCCCTCGGGATCGACCAGATATCCCGGGCGACCCGGGCCCGGGTTCCAATGCCCGCGGGCTCGACCAGCTGTCCTTGCCGCCTTGGGCCTTGCTCTGAAGGCACGCGGTTTCGACCCGCTCTCCCGGGCGACTCGCGCTCTTTTCCGTGGGACCGCAGTGTCGACCAGCTCTCCTGGGCATCTCGCGAACAGATGCGACATTCCGCGGTGTGGACGCGCTGTCCTGGGCGACTCGGGCCAGGGTCCGATGGCCCGCGGGAAACACCAACACTCCTGGGTGACCATCTCTCCCGGACAACTCGCAACCGTGTCCGAGATCCCGCGGAGTCGACCAGCTGTCCCGTGCGACCCGGGCCCGGGTCCCAGGTCCCAGGTCTAGACCAGATGTCCCGGGTGACCTGGGCCTGGGCTCCTGTGTTTGCGGTGTCGACCAGCTGTCCCGGCTGACGCGGGCCCGGGTCCACGTGTCCGCAGTGTCGCACAACTCTCCCAGGCGACACGCACTCGTTTCCGATGGCCCGCGGTGTCGACCAGCTGTCCCGTGCGACCCGGGCCCGGGTCCCAGGTCCCAGGTCTAGACCAGATGTCCCGGGTGACCTGGCACTGGGCTCCTGTGTTTGCGGTGTCGACCAGCTGTCCCGGCTGACTCGGGCCCGGGTCCACGTGTCCGCAGTGTCGCACAACTCTCCCAGGCGACTCGCACTCGTGTCCGATGGCCCTCGGTGTCGACCAGCAGGCCCGGGCGACTCGGGCCCGTGTCCCAGGTCCCACGGGATCGCTCAGATGTCCCGGGTGTTCTGGGCCCGGGTTCAAGTGCCCGCGGGGTGGACCAGCAGTCCCGGGCGACTTGCGCCTGGGTCCGTGGGCCCACGGTTTCAACTAGCTCTCCTGAGAGACTCGGGCCCGTGTCCGAGATCCCGCGAGTTCGAACAGCTGTCCCGAGGACTCACGCCCAGCTCGGATGGCCCGCGGATCGACCCGAACTCCAGGGCGCCTTGGGCCTTTGTCCATGGGCCCGCGGTGTCGACCATCTGTCCCGGGCCACACGCGCTCGGGACCGATAGCACGTGGAGGCGACCAGCTGTCCAGGGCGACTCGCGCCCGTGTCCGATGTCCCGCGGTACGGACCAGCACTCCGGCGCGACTCGCGCTCGTGTCGGAGGGCCCGTGGTATTGACCAGCTCTCCTGGGAGACTCGGGCCCGGGTCTGAAGGCCCGCGGGGTCGACCAGCTGTCCCGGGTGACTCGGTCCCGGGTCCAAAGGCCCGTGAGGTCGATCAGTTGGCCCGGGCGACTCGGGCCCGGGTCCGAGGTCACGCATTGTCGTACAACTCCCCCGGTCGCCTCGGGCTCGTGTCCGAGGGCCCGCGTGTTCACCAGATGAGCCGGGGACTCCTGCCCGACTCCGCGTGCCTAGGGGGTCGACCCGCTCTCCCGGGCGATTGGGCCAGTGTCCGCGGGCCCGCTTGGTAGACCATTAGTCCGGGCGACCGGGCCCGTGTCCCAGGTCCAGTGGGATCCCCAGATAGTCCGGGTGACCTGGGCCCGGCTTCCAGTGCCCGCGGTGTCGACCAGATATCCTTGGTGGCTCGGGCCCTGCTCCGATAGCATGTGGGGTCGACAAGGTGTCCCAGGCGACTCGGGCTCGGGTCCGAGGGACTGCGATATCCACCAACACTCCCGGGTGACTCGCGCTCGGGTCTGAGGGTCCACGGGGTCGACTATTTGTCCTGGGGACTCCCACCCCGCTCCGAGTGCCTGGGGGGTCAACCAGCTGTCCAGGGCAACCTGGGCCAGTGTCCCAGGGCCCGCGTGGTCCACCATCTGTCCCGGGCGACTCCGGCTGGTTTCGCAGGGCCCACGGGATCGACCAGCTCTCCCGGGCGACTTGGGCCAGGGTCCGATGGCCCGCTTGGTAGGCCATTAGTCCGGGCGACCGGGGCCGTGTCCCAGGGCCCGCGGGATCCACCAGATATCCCGGGCGACCTGGCCCGGGTTCCAGTGCCCGCGATCTCGACGCGCTCTCCCTGGCGAATTGCGCTCGGGTCCGAGGGCCCGCAGGGTCGACCATCTGTCCCAGGTGACTCGGGTCCGGGGCCAAGGTCCCGCAAGGTCAATCAGCTGTCCCGGGCGATTCGGGCCAGTGTCCGAGGGCCCGCGTGGTCCACCATCTGTCCCGGGCGACTCAGGCTCGTGTCGCAGGTCCCACGGGATCGACCATATATCCCGGGCGACCCGGGCCCGGGTTCCAGTGTCCGCGGGGCCTACCACCTGTCCTTGCCGGATTGCCCCTCCTCCGATGGCACGCGGTTTCGACCGGCATCCCGGGCAAATTGCGCTCGGGTCTGAGGCCCCGCGGAGTCGACCAGCAGGCCCGGTTGACTCGGGCCCATGTCCCAGGTCCCTCGGGATCGACCAGATATCCCGGGCGACCCGGGCCCGGGTTCCAATGCCCGCGGGCTCGACCAGCTGTCCTTGCCGCCTTGGGCCTTGCTCTGAAGGCACGCGGTTTCGACCCGCTCTCCCGGGCGACTCGCGCTCTTTTCCGTGGGACCGCAGTGTCGACCAGCTCTCCTGGGCATCTCGCGAACAGATGCGACATTCCGCGGTGTGGACGCGCTGTCCTGGGCGACTCGGGCCAGGGTCCGATGGCCCGCGGGAACCACCAACACTCCTGGGTGACCATCTCTCCCGGACAACTCGCAACCGTGTCCGAGATCCCGCGGAGTCGACCAGCTGTCCCGTGCGACCCGGGCCCGGGTCCCAGGTCCCAGGTCTAGACCAGATGTCCCGGGTGACCTGGCACTGGGCTCCTGTGTTTGCGGTGTCGACCAGCTGTCCCGGCTGACGCGGGCCCGGGTCCACGTGTCCGCAGTGTCGCACAACTCTCCCAGGCGACACGCACTCGTTTCCGATGGCCCGCGGTGTCGACCAGCTGTCCCGTGCGACCCGGGCCCGGGTCCCAGGTCCCAGGTCTAGACCAGATGTCCCGGGTGACCTGGCACTGGGCTCCTGTGTTTGCGGTGTCGACCAGCTGTCCCGGCTGACTCGGGCCCGGGTCCACGTGTCCGCAGTGTCGCACAACTCTCCCAGGCGACTCGCACTCGTGTCCGATGGCCCGCGGTGTCGACCAGCAGGCCCGGGCGACTCGGGCCCGTGTCCCAGGTCCCACGGGATCGCTCAGATGTCCCGGGTGTTCTGGGCCCGGGTTCAAGTGCCCGCGGGGTGGACCAGCAGTCCCGGGCGACTTGCGCCTGGGTCCGTGGGCCCACGGTTTCAACTAGCTCTCCTGAGAGACTCGGGCCCGTGTCCGAGATGCCGCGAGTTCGAACAGCTGTCCCGAGGACTCACGCCCAGCTCGGATGGCCCGCGGATCGACCCGAACTCCAGGGCGCCTTGGGCCTTTGTCCATGGGCCCGCGGTGTCGACCATCTGTCCCGGGCCACACGCGCTCGGGACCGATAGCACGTGGAGGCGACCAGCTGTCCAGGGCGACTCGCGCCCGTGTCCGATGTCCCGCGGTACGGACCAGCACTCCGGCGCGACTCGCGCTCGTGTCGGAGGGCCCGTGGTATTGACCAGCTCTCCTGGGAGACTCGGGCCCGGGTCTGAAGGCCCGCGGGGTCGACCAGCTGTCCCGGGTGACTCGGTCCCGGGTCCAAAGGCCCGTGAGGTCGATCAGTTGGCCCGGGCGACTCGGGCCCGGGTCCGAGGTCACGCATTGTCGTACAACTCCCCCGGTCGCCTCGGGCTCGTGTCCGAGGGCCCGCGTGTTCACCAGATGAGCCGGGGACTCCTGCCCGACTCCGCGTGCCTAGGGGGTCGACCCGCTCTCCCGGGCGATTGGGCCAGTGTCCGCGGGCCCGCTTGGTAGACCATTAGTCCGGGCGACCGGGCCCGTGTCCCAGGTCCAGTGGGATCCCCAGATAGTCCGGGTGACCTGGGCCCGGCTTCCAGTGCCCGCGGTGTCGACCAGATATCCTTGGTGGCTCGGGCCCTGCTCCGATAGCATGTGGGGTCGACAAGGTGTCCCAGGCGACTCGGGCTCGGGTCCGAGGGACTGCGATATCCACCAACACTCCCGGGTGACTCGCGCTCGGGTCTGAGGGTCCACGGGGTCGACTATTTGTCCTGGGGACTCCCACCCCACTCCGAGTGCCTGGGGGGTCAACCAGCTGTCCAGGGCAACCTGGGCCAGTGTCCCAGGGCCCGCGTGGTCCACCATCTGTCCCGGGCGACTCCGGCTGGTTTCGCAGGGCCCACGGGATCGACCAGCTCTCCCGGGCGACTTGGGCCAGGGTCCGATGGCCCGCTTGGTAGGCCATTAGTCCGGGCGACCGGGGCCGTGTCCCAGGGCCCGCGGGATCCACCAGATATCCCGGGCGACCTGGCCCGGGTTCCAGTGCCCGCGATCTCGACGCGCTCTCCCTGGCGAATTGCGCTCGGGTCCGAGGGCCCGCAGGGTCGACCATCTGTCCCAGGTGACTCGGGTCCGGGGCCAAGGTCCCGCAAGGTCAATCAGCTGTCCCGGGCGATTCGGGCCAGTGTCCGAGGGCCCGCGTGGTCCACCATCTGTCCCGGGCGACTCAGGCTCGTGTCGCAGGTCCCACGGGATCGACCATATATCTCGGGCGACCCGGGCCCGGGTTCCAGTGTCCGCGGGGCCTACCACCTGTCCTTGCCGGATTGCCCCTCCTCCGATGGCACGCGGTTTCGACCGGCATCCCGGGCAAATTGCGCTCGGGTCTGAGGCCCCGCGGAGTCGACCAGCAGGCCCGGTTGACTCGGGCCCATGTCCCAGGTCCCTCGGGATCGACCAGATATCCCGGGCGACCCGGGCCCGGGTTCCAATGCCCGCGGGCTCGACCAGCTGTCCTTGCCGCCTTGGGCCTTGCTCTGAAGGCACGCGGTTTCGACCCGCTCTCCCGGGCGACTCGCGCTCTTTTCCGTGGGACCGCAGTGTCGACCAGCTCTCCTGGGCATCTCGCGAACAGATGCGACATTCCGCGGTGTGGACGCGCTGTCCTGGGCGACTCGGGCCAGGGTCCGATGGCCCGCGGGAAACACCAACACTCCTGGGTGACCATCTCTCCCGGACAACTCGCAACCGTGTCCGAGATCCCGCGGAGTCGACCAGCTGTCCCGTGCGACCCGGGCCCGGGTCCCAGGTCCCAGGTCTAGACCAGATGTCCCGGGTGACCTGGGCCTGGGCTCCTGTGTTTGCGGTGTCGACCAGCTGTCCCGGCTGACGCGGGCCCGGGTCCACGTGTCCGCAGTGTCGCACAACTCTCCCAGGCGACACGCACTCGTTTCCGATGGCCCGCGGTGTCGACCAGCTGTCCCGTGCGACCCGGGCCCGGGTCCCAGGTCCCAGGTCTAGACCAGATGTCCCGGGTGACCTGGCACTGGGCTCCTGTGTTTGCGGTGTCGACCAGCTGTCCCGGCTGACTCGGGCCCGGGTCCACGTGTCCGCAGTGTCGCACAACTCTCCCAGGCGACTCGCACTCGTGTCCGATGGCCCTCGGTGTCGACCAGCAGGCCCGGGCGACTCGGGCCCGTGTCCCAGGTCCCACGGGATCGCTCAGATGTCCCGGGTGTTCTGGGCCCGGGTTCAAGTGCCCGCGGGGTGGACCAGCAGTCCCGGGCGACTTGCGCCTGGGTCCGTGGGCCCACGGTTTCAACTAGCTCTCCTGAGAGACTCGGGCCCGTGTCCGAGATCCCGCGAGTTCGAACAGCTGTCCCGAGGACTCACGCCCAGCTCGGATGGCCCGCGGATCGACCCGAACTCCAGGGCGCCTTGGGCCTTTGTCCATGGGCCCGCGGTGTCGACCATCTGTCCCGGGCCACACGCGCTCGGGACCGATAGCACGTGGAGGCGACCAGCTGTCCAGGGCGACTCGCGCCCGTGTCCGATGTCCCGCGGTACGGACCAGCACTCCGGCGCGACTCGCGCTCGTGTCGGAGGGCCCGTGGTATTGACCAGCTCTCCTGGGAGACTCGGGCCCGGGTCTGAAGGCCCGCGGGGTCGACCAGCTGTCCCGGGTGACTCGGTCCCGGGTCCAAAGGCCCGTGAGGTCGATCAGTTGGCCCGGGCGACTCGGGCCCGGGTCCGAGGTCACGCATTGTCGTACAACTCCCCCGGTCGCCTCGGGCTCGTGTCCGAGGGCCCGCGTGTTCACCAGATGAGCCGGGGACTCCTGCCCGACTCCGCGTGCCTAGGGGGTCGACCCGCTCTCCCGGGCGATTGGGCCAGTGTCCGCGGGCCCGCTTGGTAGACCATTAGTCCGGGCGACCGGGCCCGTGTCCCAGGTCCAGTGGGATCCCCAGATAGTCCGGGTGACCTGGGCCCGGCTTCCAGTGCCCGCGGTGTCGACCAGATATCCTTGGTGGCTCGGGCCCTGCTCCGATAGCATGTGGGGTCGACAAGGTGTCCCAGGCGACTCGGGCTCGGGTCCGAGGGACTGCGATATCCACCAACACTCCCGGGTGACTCGCGCTCGGGTCTGAGGGTCCACGGGGTCGACTATTTGTCCTGGGGACTCCCACCCCGCTCCGAGTGCCTGGGGGGTCAACCAGCTGTCCAGGGCAACCTGGGCCAGTGTCCCAGGGCCCGCGTGGTCCACCATCTGTCCCGGGCGACTCCGGCTGGTTTCGCAGGGCCCACGGGATCGACCAGCTCTCCCGGGCGACTTGGGCCAGGGTCCGATGGCCCGCTTGGTAGGCCATTAGTCCGGGCGACCGGGGCCGTGTCCCAGGGCCCGCGGGATCCACCAGATATCCCGGGCGACCTGGCCCGGGTTCCAGTGCCCGCGATCTCGACGCGCTCTCCCTGGCGAATTGCGCTCGGGTCCGAGGGCCCGCAGGGTCGACCATCTGTCCCAGGTGACTCGGGTCCGGGGCCAAGGTCCCGCAAGGTCAATCAGCTGTCCCGGGCGATTCGGGCCAGTGTCCGAGGGCCCGCGTGGTCCACCATCTGTCCCGGGCGACTCAGGCTCGTGTCGCAGGTCCCACGGGATCGACCATATATCCCGGGCGACCCGGGCCCGGGTTCCAGTGTCCGCGGGGCCTACCACCTGTCCTTGCCGGATTGCCCCTCCTCCGATGGCACGCGGTTTCGACCGGCATCCCGGGCAAATTGCGCTCGGGTCTGAGGCCCCGCGGAGTCGACCAGCAGGCCCGGTTGACTCGGGCCCATGTCCCAGGTCCCTCGGGATCGACCAGATATCCCGGGCGACCCGGGCCCGGGTTCCAATGCCCGCGGGCTCGACCAGCTGTCCTTGCCGCCTTGGGCCTTGCTCTGAAGGCACGCGGTTTCGACCCGCTCTCCCGGGCGACTCGCGCTCTTTTCCGTGGGACCGCAGTGTCGACCAGCTCTCCTGGGCATCTCGCGAACAGATGCGACATTCCGCGGTGTGGACGCGCTGTCCTGGGCGACTCGGGCCAGGGTCCGATGGCCCGCGGGAACCACCAACACTCCTGGGTGACCATCTCTCCCGGACAACTCGCAACCGTGTCCGAGATCCCGCGGAGTCGACCAGCTGTCCCGTGCGACCCGGGCCCGGGTCCCAGGTCCCAGGTCTAGACCAGATGTCCCGGGTGACCTGGCACTGGGCTCCTGTGTTTGCGGTGTCGACCAGCTGTCCCGGCTGTCGCGGGCCCGGGTCCACGTGTCCGCAGTGTCGCACAACTCTCCCAGGCGACACGCACTCGTTTCCGATGGCCCGCGGTGTCGACCAGCTGTCCCGTGCGACCCGGGCCCGGGTCCCAGGTCCCAGGTCTAGACCAGATGTCCCGGGTGACCTGGCACTGGGCTCCTGTGTTTGCGGTGTCGACCAGCTGTCCCGGCTGACTCGGGCCCGGGTCCACGTGTCCGCAGTGTCGCACAACTCTCCCAGGCGACTCGCACTCATGTCCGATGGCCCGCGGTGTCGACCAGCAGGCCCGGGCGACTCGGGCCCGTGTCCCAGGTCCCACGGGATCGCTCAGATGTCCCGGGTGTTCTGGGCCCGGGTTCAAGTGCCCGCGGGGTGGACCAGCAGTCCCGGGCGACTTGCGCCTGGGTCCGTGGGCCCACGGTTTCAACTAGCTCTCCTGAGAGACTCGGGCCCGTGTCCGAGATCCCGCGAGTTCGAACAGCTGTCCCGAGGACTCACGCCCAGCTCGGATGGCCCGCGGATCGACCCGAACTCCAGGGCGCCTTGGGCCTTTGTCCATGGGCCCGCGGTGTCGACCATCTGTCCCGGGCCACACGCGCTCGGGACCGATAGCACGTGGAGGCGACCAGCTGTCCAGGGCGACTCGCGCCCGTGTCCGATGTCCCGCGGTACGGACCAGCACTCCGGCGCGACTCGCGCTCGTGTCGGAGGGCCCGTGGTATTGACCAGCTCTCCTGGGAGACTCGGGCCCGGGTCTGAAGGCCCGCGGGGTCGACCAGCTGTCCCGGGTGACTCGGTCCCGGGTCCAAAGGCCCGTGAGGTCGATCAGTTGGCCCGGGCGACTCGGGCCCGGGTCCGAGGTCACGCATTGTCGTACAACTCCCCCGGTCGCCTCGGGCTCGTGTCCGAGGGCCCGCGTGTTCACCAGATGAGCCGGGGACTCCTGCCCGACTCCGCGTGCCTAGGGGGTCGACCCGCTCTCCCGGGCGATTGGGCCAGTGTCCGCGGGCCCGCTTGGTAGACCATTAGTCCGGGCGACCGGGCCCGTGTCCCAGGTCCAGTGGGATCCCCAGATAGTCCGGGTGACCTGGGCCCGGCTTCCAGTGCCCGCGGTGTCGACCAGATATCCTTGGTGGCTCGGGCCCTGCTCCGATAGCATGTGGGGTCGACAAGGTGTCCCAGGCGACTCGGGCTCGGGTCCGAGGGACTGCGATATCCACCAACACTCCCGGGTGACTCGCGCTCGGGTCTGAGGGTCCACGGGGTCGACTATTTGTCCTGGGGACTCCCACCCCGCTCCGAGTGCCTGGGGGGTCAACCAGCTGTCCAGGGCAACCTGGGCCAGTGTCCCAGGGCCCGCGTGGTCCACCATCTGTCCCGGGCGACTCCGGCTGGTTTCGCAGGGCCCACGGGATCGACCAGCTCTCCCGGGCGACTTGGGCCAGGGTCCGATGGCCCGCTTGGTAGGCCATTAGTCCGGGCGACCGGGGCCGTGTCCCAGGGCCCGCGGGATCCACCAGATATCCCGGGCGACCTGGCCCGGGTTCCAGTGCCCGCGATCTCGACGCGCTCTCCCTGGCGAATTGCGCTCGGGTCCGAGGGCCCGCAGGGTCGACCATCTGTCCCAGGTGACTCGGGTCCGGGGCCAAGGTCCCGCAAGGTCAATCAGCTGTCCCGGGCGATTCGGGCCAGTGTCCGAGGGCCCGCGTGGTCCACCATCTGTCCCGGGCGACTCAGGCTCGTGTCGCAGGTCCCACGGGATCGACCATATATCCCGGGCGACCCGGGCCCGGGTTCCAGTGTCCGCGGGGCCTACCACCTGTCCTTGCCGGATTGCCCCTCCTCCGATGGCACGCGGTTTCGACCGGCATCCCGGGCAAATTGCGCTCGGGTCTGAGGCCCCGCGGAGTCGACCAGCAGGCCCGGTTGACTCGGGCCCATGTCCCAGGTCCCTCGGGATCGACCAGATATCCCGGGCGACCCGGGCCCGGGTTCCAATGCCCGCGGGCTCGACCAGCTGTCCTTGCCGCCTTGGGCCTTGCTCTGAAGGCACGCGGTTTCGACCCGCTCTCCCGGGCGACTCGCGCTCTTTTCCGTGGGACCGCAGTGTCGACCAGCTCTCCTGGGCATCTCGCGAACAGATGCGACATTCCGCGGTGTGGACGCGCTGTCCTGGGCGACTCGGGCCAGGGTCCGATGGCCCGCGGGAACCACCAACACTCCTGGGTGACCATCTCTCCCGGACAACTCGCAACCGTGTCCGAGATCCCGCGGAGTCGACCAGCTGTCCCGTGCGACCCGGGCCCGGGTCCCAGGTCCCAGGTCTAGACCAGATGTCCCGGGTGACCTGGCACTGGGCTCCTGTGTTTGCGGTGTCGACCAGCTGTCCCGGCTGACGCGGGCCCGGGTCCACGTGTCCGCAGTGTCGCACAACTCTCCCAGGCGACACGCACTCGTTTCCGATGGCCCGCGGTGTCGACCAGCTGTCCCGTGCGACCCGGGCCCGGGTCCCAGGTCCCAGGTCTAGACCAGATGTCCCGGGTGACCTGGCACTGGGCTCCTGTGTTTGCGGTGTCGACCAGCTGTCCCGGCTGACTCGGGCCCGGGTCCACGTGTCCGCAGTGTCGCACAACTCTCCCAGGCGACTCGCACTCGTGTCCGATGGCCCGCGGTGTAGACCAGCAGGCCCGGGCGACTCGGGCCCGTGTCCCAGGTCCCACGGGATCGCTCAGATGTCCCGGGTGTTCTGGGCCCGGGTTCAAGTGCCCGCGGGGTGGACCAGCAGTCCCGGGCGACTTGCGCCTGGGTCCGTGGGCCCACGGTTTCAACTAGCTCTCCTGAGAGACTCGGGCCCGTGTCCGAGATCCCGCGAGTTCGACCAGCTGTCCCGAGGACTCACGCCCAGCTCGGATGGCCCGCGGATCGACCCGAACTCCAGGGCGCCTTGGGCCTTTGTCCATGGGCCCGCGGTGTCGACCATCTGTCCCGGGCCACACGCGCTCGGGACCGATAGCACGTGGAGGCGATCAGCTGTCCAGGGCGACTCGCGCCCGTGTCCGATGTCCCGCGGTACGGACCAGCACTCCGGCGCGACTCGCGCTCGTGTCGGAGGGCCCGTGGTATTGACCAGCTCTCCTGGGAGACTCGGGCCCGTGTCTGAAGGCCCGCGGGGTCGACCAGCTGTCCCGGGTGACTCGGTCCCGGGTCCAAAGGCCCGCGAGGTCGATCAGTTGGCCCAGGCGACTCGGGCCCAGGTCCGAGGTCACGCATTGTCGTACAACTCTCCCGGTCGCCTCGGGCTCGTGTCCGAGGGCCCGCGGTGTTCACCAGATGAGCCGGGGACTCCTGCCCGACTCCGCGTGCCTAGGGGTTCGACCCGCTCTCCCGGGCGACTTGGGCCAGTGTCCGCGGGCCCGCTTGGTAGACCATTAGTCCGGGCGACCGGGCCCGTGTCCCAGGTCCAGTGGGATCCCCAGATAGTCCGGGTGACCTGGGCCCGGCTTCCAGTGCCCGCGGTGTCGACCAGATATCCTTGGTGGCTCGGGCCCTGCTCCGATAGCATGTGGGGTCGACAAGGTGTCCCAGGCGACTCGGGCTCGGGTCCGAGGGACTGCGATATCCACCAACACTCCCGGGTGACTCGCGCTCGGGTCTGAGGGTCCACGGGGTCGACTATTTGTCCTGGGGACTCCCACCCCGCTCCGAGTGCCTGGGGGGTCAACCAGCTGTCCAGGGCAACCTGGGCCAGTGTCCCAGGGCCCGCGTGGTCCACCATCTGTCCCGGGCGACTCCGGCTGGTTTCGCAGGGCCCACGGGATCGACCAGCTCTCCCGGGCGATTTGGGCCAGGGTCAGATGGCCCGCTTGGTAGGCCATTAGTCCGGGCGACCGGGGCCGTGTCCCAGGGCCCGCGGGATCCACCAGATATCCCGGGCGACCTGGCCCGGGTTCCAGTGCCCGCGATCTCGACGCGCTCTCCCTGGCGAATTGCGCTCGGGTCCGAGGGCCCGCAGGGTCGACCATCTGTCCCAGGTGACTCGGGTCCGGGGCCAAGGTCCCGCAAGGTCAATCAGCTGTCCCGGGCGATTCGGGCCAGTGTCCGAGGGCCCGCGTGGTCCACCATCTGTCCCGGGCGACTCAGGCTCGTGTCGCAGGTCCCACGGGATCGACCATATATCCCGGGCGACCCGGGCCCGGGTTCCAGTGTCCGCGGGGCCTACCACCTGTCCTTGCCGGATTGCCCCTCCTCCGATGGCACGCGGTTTCGACCGGCATCCCGGGCAAATTGCGCTCGGGTCTGAGGCCCCGCGGAGTCGACCAGCAGGCCCGGTTGACTCGGGCCCATGTCCCAGGTCCCTCGGGATCGACCAGATATCCCGGGCGACCCGGGCCCGGGTTCCAATGCCCGCGGGCTCGACCAGCTGTCCTTGCCGCCTTGGGCCTTGCTCTGAAGGCACGCGGTTTCGACCCGCTCTCCCGGGCGACTCGCGCTCTTTTCCGTGGGACCGCAGTGTCGACCAGCTCTCCTGGGCATCTCGCGAACAGATGCGACATTCCGCGGTGTGGACGCGCTGTCCTGGGCGACTCGGGCCAGGGTCCGATGGCCCGCGGGAACCACCAACACTCCTGGGTGACCATCTCTCCCGGACAACTCGCAACCGTGTCCGAGATCCCGCGGAGTCGACCAGCTGTCCCGTGCGACCCGGGCCCGGGTCCCAGGTCCCAGGTCTAGACCAGATGTCCCGGGTGACCTGGCACTGGGCTCCTGTGTTTGCGGTGTCGACCAGCTGTCCCGGCTGACGCGGGCCCGGGTCCACGTGTCCGCAGTGTCGCACAACTCTCCCAGGCGACACGCACTCGTTTCCGATGGCCCGCGGTGTCGACCAGCTGTCCCGTGCGACCCGGGCCCGGGTCCCAGGTCCCAGGTCTAGACCAGATGTCCCGGGTGACCTGGCACTGGGCTCCTGTGTTTGCGGTGTCGACCAGCTGTCCCGGCTGACTCGGGCCCGGGTCCACGTGTCCGCAGTGTCGCACAACTCTCCCAGGCGACTCGCACTCATGTCCGATGGCCCGCGGTGTCGACCAGCAGGCCCGGGCGACTCGGGCCCGTGTCCCAGGTCCCACGGGATCGCTCAGATGTCCCGGGTGTTCTGGGCCCGGGTTCAAGTGCCCGCGGGGTGGACCAGCAGTCCCGGGCGACTTGCGCCTGGGTCCGTGGGCCCACGGTTTCAACTAGCTCTCCTGAGAGACTCGGGCCCGTGTCCGAGATCCCGCGAGTTCGAACAGCTGTCCCGAGGACTCACGCCCAGCTCGGATGGCCCGCGGATCGACCCGAACTCCAGGGCGCCTTGGGCCTTTGTCCATGGGCCCGCGGTGTCGACCATCTGTCCCGGGCCACACGCGCTCGGGACCGATAGCACGTGGAGGCGACCAGCTGTCCAGGGCGACTCGCGCCCGTGTCCGATGTCCCGCGGTACGGACCAGCACTCCGGCGCGACTCGCGCTCGTGTCGGAGGGCCCGTGGTATTGACCAGCTCTCCTGGGAGACTCGGGCCCGGGTCTGAAGGCCCGCGGGGTCGACCAGCTGTCCCGGGTGACTCGGTCCCGGGTCCAAAGGCCCGTGAGGTCGATCAGTTGGCCCGGGCGACTCGGGCCCGGGTCCGAGGTCACGCATTGTCGTACAACTCCCCCGGTCGCCTCGGGCTCGTGTCCGAGGGCCCGCGTGTTCACCAGATGAGCCGGGGACTCCTGCCCGACTCCGCGTGCCTAGGGGGTCGACCCGCTCTCCCGGGCGATTGGGCCAGTGTCCGCGGGCCCGCTTGGTAGACCATTAGTCCGGGCGACCGGGCCCGTGTCCCAGGTCCAGTGGGATCCCCAGATAGTCCGGGTGACCTGGGCCCGGCTTCCAGTGCCCGCGGTGTCGACCAGATATCCTTGGTGGCTCGGGCCCTGCTCCGATAGCATGTGGGGTCGACAAGGTGTCCCAGGCGACTCGGGCTCGGGTCCGAGGGACTGCGATATCCACCAACACTCCCGGGTGACTCGCGCTCGGGTCTGAGGGTCCACGGGGTCGACTATTTGTCCTGGGGACTCCCACCCCGCTCCGAGTGCCTGGGGGGTCAACCAGCTGTCCAGGGCAACCTGGGCCAGTGTCCCAGGGCCCGCGTGGTCCACCATCTGTCCCGGGCGACTCCGGCTGGTTTCGCAGGGCCCACGGGATCGACCAGCTCTCCCGGGCGACTTGGGCCAGGGTCAGATGGCCCGCTTGGTAGGCCATTAGTCCGGGCGACCGGGGCCGTGTCCCAGGGCCCGCGGGATCCACCAGATATCCCGGGCGACCTGGCCCGGGTTCCAGTGCCCGCGATCTCGACGCGCTCTCCCTGGCGAATTGCGCTCGGGTCCGAGGGCCCGCAGGGTCGACCATCTGTCCCAGGTGACTCGGGTCCGGGGCCAAGGTCCCGCAAGGTCAATCAGCTGTCCCGGGCGATTCGGGCCAGTGTCCGAGGGCCCGCGTGGTCCACCATCTGTCCCGGGCGACTCAGGCTCGTGTCGCAGGTCCCACGGGATCGACCATATATCCCGGGCGACCCGGGCCCGGGTTCCAGTGTCCGCGGGGCCTACCACCTGTCCTTGCCGGATTGCCCCTCCTCCGATGGCACGCGGTTTCGACCGGCATCCCGGGCAAATTGCGCTCGGGTCTGAGGCCCCGCGGAGTCGACCAGCAGGCCCGGTTGACTCGGGCCCATGTCCCAGGTCCCTCGGGATCGACCAGATATCCCGGGCGACCCGGGCCCGGGTTCCAATGCCCGCGGGCTCGACCAGCTGTCCTTGCCGCCTTGGGCCTTGCTCTGAAGGCACGCGGTTTCGACCCGCTCTCCCGGGCGACTCGCGCTCTTTTCCGTGGGACCGCAGTGTCGACCAGCTCTCCTGGGCATCTCGCGAACAGATGCGACATTCCGCGGTGTGGACGCGCTGTCCTGGGCGACTCGGGCCAGGGTCCGATGGCCCGCGGGAACCACCAACACTCCTGGGTGACCATCTCTCCCGGACAACTCGCAACCGTGTCCGAGATCCCGCGGAGTCGACCAGCTGTCCCGTGCGACCCGGGCCCGGGTCCCAGGTCCCAGGTCTAGACCAGATGTCCCGGGTGACCTGGGCCTGGGCTCCTGTGTTTGCGGTGTCGACCAGCTGTCCCGGCTGACGCGGGCCCGGGTCCACGTGTCCGCAGTGTCGCACAACTCTCCCAGGCGACACGCACTCGTTTCCGATGGCCCGCGGTGTCGACCAGCTGTCCCGTGCGACCCGGGCCCGGGTCCCAGGTCCCAGGTCTAGACCAGATGTCCCGGGTGACCTGGCACTGGGCTCCTGTGTTTGCGGTGTCGACCAGCTGTCCCGGCTGACTCGGGCCCGGGTCCACGTGTCCGCAGTGTCGCACAACTCTCCCAGGCGACTCGCACTCGTGTCCGATGGCCCGCGGTGTCGACCAGCAGGCCCGGGCGACTCGGGCCCGTGTCCCAGGTCCCACGGGATCGCTCAGATGTCCCGGGTGTTCTGGGCCCGGGTTCAAGTGCCCGCGGGGTGGACCAGCAGTCCCGGGCCACTTGCGCCTGGGTCCGTGGGCCCACGGTTTCAACTAGCTCTCCTGAGAGACTCGGGCCCGTGTCCGAGATCCCGCGAGTTCGAACAGCTGTCCCGAGGACTCACGCCCAGCTCGGATGGCCCGCGGATCGACCCGAACTCCAGGGCGCCTTGGGCCTTTGTCCATGGGCCCGCGGTGTCGACCATCTGTCCCGGGCCACACGCGCTCGGGACCGATAGCA
The DNA here is from genome assembly GCF_054392235.1 of Sus scrofa. Classification (NCBI taxonomy): domain Eukaryota; kingdom Metazoa; phylum Chordata; class Mammalia; order Artiodactyla; family Suidae; genus Sus; species Sus scrofa. Next base: position 40,621,312 of record NC_139393.1, on the reverse strand, counting down.
CGTGGAGGCGACCAGCTGTCCAGGGCGACTCGCGCCCGTGTCCGATGTCCCGCGGTACGGACCAGCACTCCGGCGCGACTCGCGCTCGTGTCGGAGGGCCCGTGGTATTGACCAGCTCTCCTGGGAGACTCGGGCCCGTGTCTGAAGGCCCGCGGGGTCGACCAGCTGTCCCGGGTGACTCGGTCCCGGGTCCAAAGGCCCGCGAGGTCGATCAGTTGGCCCGGGCGACTCGGGCCCGGGTCCGAGGTCACGCATTGTCGTACAACTCTCCCGGTCGCCTCGGGCTCGTGTCCGAGGGCCCGCGGTGTTCACCAGATGAGCCGGGGACTCCTGCCCGACTCCGCGTGCCTAGGGGTTCGACCCGCTCTCCCGGGCGACTTGGGCCAGTGTCCGCGGGCCCGCTTGGTAGACCATTAGTCCGGGCGACCGGGCCCGTGTCCCAGGTCCAGTGGGATCCCCAGATAGTCCGGGTGACCTGGGCCCGGCTTCCAGTGCCCGCGGTGTCGACCAGATATCCTTGGTGGCTCGGGCCCTGCTCCGATAGCATGTGGGGTCGACAAGGTGTCCCAGGCGACTCGGGCTCGGGTCCGAGGGACTGCGATATCCACCAACACTCCCGGGTGACTCGCGCTCGGGTCTGAGGGTCCACGGGGTCGACTATTTGTCCTGGGGACTCCCACCCCGCTCCGAGTGCCTGGGGGGTCAACCAGCTGTCCAGGGCAACCTGGGCCAGTGTCCCAGGGCCCGCGTGGTCCACCATCTGTCCCGGGCGACTCCGGCTGGTTTCGCAGGGCCCACGGGATCGACCAGCTCTCCCGGGCGACTTGGGCCAGGGTCCGATGGCCCGCTTGGTAGGCCATTAGTCCGGGCGACCGGGGCCGTGTCCCAGGGCCCGCGGGATCCACCAGATATCCCGGGCGACCTGGCCCGGGTTCCAGTGCCCGCGATCTCGACGCGCTCTCCCTGGCGAATTGCGCTCGGGTCCGAGGGCCCGCAGGGTCGACCATCTGTCCCAGGTGACTCGGGTCCGGGGCCAAGGTCCCGCAAGGTCAATCAGCTGTCCCGGGCGATTCGGGCCAGTGTCCGAGGGCCCGCGTGGTCCACCATCTGTCCCGGGCGACTCAGGCTCGTGTCGCAGGTCCCACGGGATCGACCATATATCCCGGGCGACCCGGGCCCGGGTTCCAGTGTCCGCGGGGCCTACCACCTGTCCTTGCCGGATTGCCCCTCCTCCGATGGCACGCGGTTTCGACCGGCATCCCGGGCAAATTGCGCTCGGGTCTGAGGCCCCGCGGAGTCGACCAGCAGGCCCGGTTGACTCGGGCCCATGTCCCAGGTCCCTCGGGATCGACCAGATATCCCGGGCGACCCGGGCCCGGGTTCCAATGCCCGCGGGCTCGACCAGCTGTCCTTGCCGCCTTGGGCCTTGCTCTGAAGGCACGCGGTTTCGACCCGCTCTCCCGGGCGACTCGCGCTCTTTTCCGTGGGACCGCAGTGTCGACCAGCTCTCCTGGGCATCTCGCGAACAGATGCGACATTCCGCGGTGTGGACGCGCTGTCCTGGGCGACTCGGGCCAGGGTCCGATGGCCCGCGGGAACCACCAACACTCCTGGGTGACCATCTCTCCCGGACAACTCGCAACCGTGTCCGAGATCCCGCGGAGTCGACCAGCTGTCCCGTGCGACCCGGGCCCGGGTCCCAGGTCCCAGGTCTAGACCAGATGTCCCGGGGGACCTGGGCCTGGGCTCCTGTGTTTGCGGTGTCGACCAGCTGTCCCGGCTCACGCGGGCCCGGGTCCACGTGTCCGCAGTGTCGCACAACTCTCCCAGGCGACACGCACTCGTTTCCGATGGCCCGCGGTGTCGACCAGCTGTCCCGTGCGACCCGGGCCCGGGTCCCAGGTCCCAGGTCTAGACCAGATGTCCCGGGTGACCTGGCACTGGGCTCCTGTGTTTGCGGTGTCGACCAGCTGTCCCGGCTGACTCGGGCCCGGGTCCACGTGTCCGCAGTGTCGCACAACTCTCCCAGGCGACTCGCACTCGTGTCCGATGGCCCGCGGTGTCGACCAGCAGGCCCGGGCGACTCGGGCCCGTGTCCCAGGTCCCACGGGATCGCTCAGATGTCCCGGGTGTTCTGGGCCCGGGTTCAAGTGCCCGCGGGGTGGACCAGCAGTCCCGGGCGACTTGCGCCTGGGTCCGTGGGCCCACGGTTTCAACTAGCTCTCCTGAGAGACTCGGGCCCGTGTCCGAGATCCCGCGAGTTCGAACAGCTGTCCCGAGGACTCACGCCCAGCTCGGATGGCCCGCGGATCGACCCGAACTCCAGGGCGCCTTGGGCCTTTGTCCATGGGCCCGCGGTGTCGACCATCTGTCCCGGGCCACACGCGCTCGGGACCGATAGCACGTGGAGGCGATCAGCTGTCCAGGGCGACTCGCGCCCGTGTCCGATGTCCCGCGGTACGGACCAGCACTCCGGCGCGACTCGCGCTCGTGTCGGAGGGCCCGTGGTATTGACCAGCTCTCCTGGGAGACTCGGGCCCGTGTCTGAAGGCCCGCGGGGTCGACCAGCTGTCCCGGGTGACTCGGTCCCGGGTCCAAAGGCCCGCGAGGTCGATCAGTTGGCCCGGGCGACTCGGGCCCGGGTCCGAGGTCACGCATTGTCGTACAACTCTCCCGGTCGCCTCGGGCTCGTGTCCGAGGGCCCGCGGTGTTCACCAGATGAGCCGGGGACTCCTGCCCGACTCCGCGTGCCTAGGGGTTCGACCCGCTCTCCCGGGCGACTTGGGCCAGTGTCCGCGGGCCCGCTTGGTAGACCATTAGTCCGGGCGACCGGGCCCGTGTCCCAGGTCCAGTGGGATCCCCAGATAGTCCGGGTGACCTGGGCCCGGCTTCCAGTGCCCGCGGTGTCGACCAGATATCCTTGGTGGCTCGGGCCCTGCTCCGATAGCATGTGGGGTCGACAAGGTGTCCCAGGCGACTCGGGCTCGGGTCCGAGGGACTGCGATATCCACCAACACTCCCGGGTGACTCGCGCTCGGGTCTGAGGGTCCACGGGGTCGACTATTTGTCCTGGGGACTCCCACCCCGCTCCGAGTGCCTGGGGGGTCAACCAGCTGTCCAGGGCAACCTGGGCCAGTGTCCCAGGGCCCGCGTGGTCCACCATCTGTCCCGGGCGACTCCGGCTGGTTTCGCAGGGCCCACGGGATCGACCAGCTCTCCCGGGCGACTTGGGCCAGGGTCCGATGGCCCGCTTGGTAGGCCATTAGTCCGGGCGACCGGGGCCGTGTCCCAGGGCCCGCGGGATCCACCAGATATCCCGGGCGACCTGGCCCGGGTTCCAGTGCCCGCGATCTCGACGCGCTCTCCCTGGCGAATTGCGCTCGGGTCCGAGGGCCCGCAGGGTCGACCATCTGTCCCAGGTGACTCGGGTCCGGGGCCAAGGTCCCGCAAGGTCAATCAGCTGTCCCGGGCGATTCGGGCCAGTGTCCGAGGGCCCGCGTGGTCCACCATCTGTCCCGGGCGACTCAGGCTCGTGTCGCAGGTCCCACGGGATCGACCATATATCCCGGGCGACCCGGGCCCGGGTTCCAGTGTCCGCGGGGCCTACCACCTGTCCTTGCCGGATTGCCCCTCCTCCGATGGCACGCGGTTTCGACCGGCATCCCGGGCAAATTGCGCTCGGGTCTGAGGCCCCGCGGAGTCGACCAGCAGGCCCGGTTGACTCGGGCCCATGTCCCAGGTCCCTCGGGATCGACCAGATATCCCGGGCGACCCGGGCCCGGGTTCCAATGCCCGCGGGCTCGACCAGCTGTCCTTGCCGCCTTGGGCCTTGCTCTGAAGGCACGCGGTTTCGACCCGCTCTCCCGGGCGACTCGCGCTCTTTTCCGTGGGACCGCAGTGTCGACCAGCTCTCCTGGGCATCTCGCGAACAGATGCGACATTCCGCGGTGTGGACGCGCTGTCCTGGGCGACTCGGGCCAGGGTCCGATGGCCCGCGGGAACCACCAACACTCCTGGGTGACCATCTCTCCCGGACAACTCGCAACCGTGTCCGAGATCCCGCGGAGTCGACCAGCTGTCCCGTGCGACCCGGGCCCGGGTCCCAGGTCCCAGGTCTAGACCAGATGTCCCGGGTGACCTGGGCCTGGGCTCCTGTGTTTGCGGTGTCGACCAGCTGTCCCGGCTGACGCGGGCCCGGGTCCACGTGTCCGCAGTGTCGCACAACTCTCCCAGGCGACACGCACTCGTTTCCGATGGCCCGCGGTGTCGACCAGCTGTCCCGTGCGACCCGGGCCCGGGTCCCAGGTCCCAGGTCTAGACCAGATGTCCCGGGTGACCTGGCACTGGGCTCCTGTGTTTGCGGTGTCGACCAGCTGTCCCGGCTGACTCGGGCCCGGGTCCACGTGTCCGCAGTGTCGCACAACTCTCCCAGGCGACTCGCACTCGTGTCCGATGGCCCGCGGTGTCGACCAGCAGGCCCGGGCGACTCGGGCCCGTGTCCCAGGTCCCACGGGATCGCTCAGATGTCCCGGGTGTTCTGGGCCCGGGTTCAAGTGCCCGCGGGGTGGACCAGCAGTCCCGGGCCACTTGCGCCTGGGTCCGTGGGCCCACGGTTTCAACTAGCTCTCCTGAGAGACTCGGGCCCGTGTCCGAGATCCCGCGAGTTCGAACAGCTGTCCCGAGGACTCACGCCCAGCTCGGATGGCCCGCGGATCGACCCGAACTCCAGGGCGCCTTGGGCCTTTGTCCATGGGCCCGCGGTGTCGACCATCTGTCCCGGGCCACACGCGCTCGGGACCGATAGCACGTGGAGGCGACCAGCTGTCCAGGGCGACTCGCGCCCGTGTCCGATGTCCCGCGGTACGGACCAGCACTCCGGCGCGACTCGCGCTCGTGTCGGAGGGCCCGTGGTATTGACCAGCTCTCCTGGGAGACTCGGGCCCGTGTCTGAAGGCCCGCGGGGTCGACCAGCTGTCCCGGGTGACTCGGTCCCGGGTCCAAAGGCCCGCGAGGTCGATCAGTTGGCCCGGGCGACTCGGGCCCGGGTCCGAGGTCACGCATTGTCGTACAACTCTCCCGGTCGCCTCGGGCTCGTGTCCGAGGGCCCGCGGTGTTCACCAGATGAGCCGGGGACTCCTGCCCGACTCCGCGTGCCTAGGGGTTCGACCCGCTCTCCCGGGCGACTTGGGCCAGTGTCCGCGGGCCCGCTTGGTAGACCATTAGTCCGGGCGACCGGGCCCGTGTCCCAGGTCCAGTGGGATCCCCAGATAGTCCGGGTGACCTGGGCCCGGCTTCCAGTGCCCGCGGTGTCGACCAGATATCCTTGGTGGCTCGGGCCCTGCTCCGATAGCATGTGGGGTCGACAAGGTGTCCCAGGCGACTCGGGCTCGGGTCCGAGGGACTGCGATATCCACCAACACTCCCGGGTGACTCGCGCTCGGGTCTGAGGGTCCACGGGGTCGACTATTTGTCCTGGGGACTCCCACCCCGCTCCGAGTGCCTGGGGGGTCAACCAGCTGTCCAGGGCAACCTGGGCCAGTGTCCCAGGGCCCGCGTGGTCCACCATCTGTCCCGGGCGACTCCGGCTGGTTTCGCAGGGCCCACGGGATCGACCAGCTCTCCCGGGCGACTTGGGCCAGGGTCCGATGGCCCGCTTGGTAGGCCATTAGTCCGGGCGACCGGGGCCGTGTCCCAGGGCCCGCGGGATCCACCAGATATCCCGGGCGACCTGGCCCGGGTTCCAGTGCCCGCGATCTCGACGCGCTCTCCCTGGCGAATTGCGCTCGGGTCCGAGGGCCCGCAGGGTCGACCATCTGTCCCAGGTGACTCGGGTCCGGGGCCAAGGTCCCGCAAGGTCAATCAGCTGTCCCGGGCGATTCGGGCCAGTGTCCGAGGGCCCGCGTGGTCCACCATCTGTCCCGGGCGACTCAGGCTCGTGTCGCAGGTCCCACGGGATCGACCATATATCCCGGGCGACCCGGGCCCGGGTTCCAGTGTCCGCGGGGCCTACCACCTGTCCTTGCCGGATTGCCCCTCCTCCGATGGCACGCGGTTTCGACCGGCATCCCGGGCAAATTGCGCTCGGGTCTGAGGCCCCGCGGAGTCGACCAGCAGGCCCGGTTGACTCGGGCCCATGTCCCAGGTCCCTCGGGATCGACCAGATATCCCGGGCGACCCGGGCCCGGGTTCCAATGCCCGCGGGCTCGACCAGCTGTCCTTGCCGCCTTGGGCCTTGCTCTGAAGGCACGCGGTTTCGACCCGCTCTCCCGGGCGACTCGCGCTCTTTTCCGTGGGACCGCAGTGTCGACCAGCTCTCCTGGGCATCTCGCGAACAGATGCGACATTCCGCGGTGTGGACGCGCTGTCCTGGGCGACTCGGGCCAGGGTCCGATGGCCCGCGGGAACCACCAACACTCCTGGGTGACCATCTCTCCCGGACAACTCGCAACCGTGTCCGAGATCCCGCGGAGTCGACCAGCTGTCCCGTGCGACCCGGGCCCGGGTCCCAGGTCCCAGGTCTAGACCAGATGTCCCGGGTGACCTGGGCCTGGGCTCCTGTGTTTGCGGTGTCGACCAGCTGTCCCGGCTGACGCGGGCCCGGGTCCACGTGTCCGCAGTGTCGCACAACTCTCCCAGGCGACACGCACTCGTTTCCGATGGCCCGCGGTGTCGACCAGCTGTCCCGTGCGACCCGGGCCCGGGTCCCAGGTCCCAGGTCTAGACCAGATGTCCCGGGTGACCTGGCACTGGGCTCCTGTGTTTGCGGTGTCGACCAGCTGTCCCGGCTGACTCGGGCCCGGGTCCACGTGTCCGCAGTGTCGCACAACTCTCCCAGGCGACTCGCACTCGTGTCCGATGGCCCGCGGTGTCGACCAGCAGGCCCGGGCGACTCGGGCCCGTGTCCCAGGTCCCACGGGATCGCTCAGATGTCCCGGGTGTTCTGGGCCCGGGTTCAAGTGCCCGCGGGGTGGACCAGCAGTCCCGGGCCACTTGCGCCTGGGTCCGTGGGCCCACGGTTTCAACTAGCTCTCCTGAGAGACTCGGGCCCGTGTCCGAGATCCCGCGAGTTCGAACAGCTGTCCCGAGGACTCACGCCCAGCTCGGATGGCCCGCGGATCGACCCGAACTCCAGGGCGCCTTGGGCCTTTGTCCATGGGCCCGCGGTGTCGACCATCTGTCCCGGGCCACACGCGCTCGGGACCGATAGCACGTGGAGGCGACCAGCTGTCCAGGGCGACTCGCGCCCGTGTCCGATGTCCCGCGGTACGGACCAGCACTCCGGCGCGACTCGCGCTCGTGTCGGAGGGCCCGTGGTATTGACCAGCTCTCCTGGGAGACTCGGGCCCGTGTCTGAAGGCCCGCGGGGTCGACCAGCTGTCCCGGGTGACTCGGTCCCGGGTCCAAAGGCCCGCGAGGTCGATCAGTTGGCCCGGGCGACTCGGGCCCGGGTCCGAGGTCACGCATTGTCGTACAACTCTCCCGGTCGCCTCGGGCTCGTGTCCGAGGGCCCGCGGTGTTCACCAGATGAGCCGGGGACTCCTGCCCGACTCCGCGTGCCTAGGGGTTCGACCCGCTCTCCCGGGCGACTTGGGCCAGTGTCCGCGGGCCCGCTTGGTAGACCATTAGTCCGGGCGACCGGGCCCGTGTCCCAGGTCCAGTGGGATCCCCAGATAGTCCGGGTGACCTGGGCCCGGCTTCCAGTGCCCGCGGTGTCGACCAGATATCCTTGGTGGCTCGGGCCCTGCTCCGATAGCATGTGGGGTCGACAAGGTGTCCCAGGCGACTCGGGCTCGGGTCCGAGGGACTGCGATATCCACCAACACTCCCGGGTGACTCGCGCTCGGGTCTGAGGGTCCACGGGGTCGACTATTTGTCCTGGGGACTCCCACCCCGCTCCGAGTGCCTGGGGGGTCAACCAGCTGTCCAGGGCAACCTGGGCCAGTGTCCCAGGGCCCGCGTGGTCCACCATCTGTCCCGGGCGACTCCGGCTGGTTTCGCAGGGCCCACGGGATCGACCAGCTCTCCCGGGCGACTTGGGCCAGGGTCCGATGGCCCGCTTGGTAGGCCATTAGTCCGGGCGACCGGGGCCGTGTCCCAGGGCCCGCGGGATCCACCAGATATCCCGGGCGACCTGGCCCGGGTTCCAGTGCCCGCGATCTCGACGCGCTCTCCCTGGCGAATTGCGCTCGGGTCCGAGGGCCCGCAGGGTCGACCATCTGTCCCAGGTGACTCGGGTCCGGGGCCAAGGTCCCGCAAGGTCAATCAGCTGTCCCGGGCGATTCGGGCCAGTGTCCGAGGGCCCGCGTGGTCCACCATCTGTCCCGGGCGACTCAGGCTCGTGTCGCAGGTCCCACGGGATCGACCATATATCCCGGGCGACCCGGGCCCGGGTTCCAGTGTCCGCGGGGCCTACCACCTGTCCTTGCCGGATTGCCCCTCCTCCGATGGCACGCGGTTTCGACCGGCATCCCGGGCAAATTGCGCTCGGGTCTGAGGCCCCGCGGAGTCGACCAGCAGGCCCGGTTGACTCGGGCCCATGTCCCAGGTCCCTCGGGATCGACCAGATATCCCGGGCGACCCGGGCCCGGGTTCCAATGCCCGCGGGCTCGACCAGCTGTCCTTGCCGCCTTGGGCCTTGCTCTGAAGGCACGCGGTTTCGACCCGCTCTCCCGGGCGACTCGCGCTCTTTTCCGTGGGACCGCAGTGTCGACCAGCTCTCCTGGGCATCTCGCGAACAGATGCGACATTCCGCGGTGTGGACGCGCTGTCCTGGGCGACTCGGGCCAGGGTCCGATGGCCCGCGGGAACCACCAACACTCCTGGGTGACCATCTCTCCCGGACAACTCGCAACCGTGTCCGAGATCCCGCGGAGTCGACCAGCTGTCCCGTGCGACCCGGGCCCGGGTCCCAGGTCCCAGGTCTAGACCAGATGTCCCGGGGGACCTGGGCCTGGGCTCCTGTGTTTGCGGTGTCGACCAGCTGTCCCGGCTGACGCGGGCCCGGGTCCACGTGTCCGCAGTGTCGCACAACTCTCCCAGGCGACTCGCACTCGTGTCCGATGGCCCGCGGTGTCGACCAGCAGGCCCGGGCGACTCGGGCCCGTGTCCCAGGTCCCACGGGATCGCTCAGATGTCCCGGGTGTTCTGGGCCCGGGTTCAAGTGCCCGCGGGGTGGACCAGCAGTCCCGGGCCACTTGCGCCTGGGTCCGTGGGCCCACGGTTTCAACTAGCTCTCCTGAGAGACTCGGGCCCGTGTCCGAGATCCCGCGAGTTCGACCAGCTGTCCCGAGGACTCACGCCCAGCTCGGATGGCCCGCGGATCGACCCGAACTCCAGGGCGCCTTGGGGCTTTGTCCATGGGCCCGCGGTGTCGACCATCTGTCCCGGGCCACACGCGCTCGGGACCGATAGCACGTTTAGGCGACCAGCTGTCCAGGGCGACTCGCGCCCGTGTCCGATGTCCCGCGGTATGGACCAGCACTCCGGCGCGACTCGCGCTCGTGTCGGAGGGCCCGTGGTATTGACCAGCTCTCCTGGGAGACTCGGGCCCGGGTCTGAAGGCCCGCGGGGTCGACCAGCTGTCCCGGGTGACTCGGTCCCGGGTCCAAAGGCCCGCGAGGTCGATCAGTTGGCCCGGGCGACTCGGGCCCGGGTCCGAGGTCACGCATTGTCGTACAACTCTCCCGGTCGCCTCGGGCTCGTGTCCGAGGGCCCGCGGTGTTCACCAGATGAGCCGGGGACTCCTGCCCGACTCCGCGTGCCTAGGGGTTCGACCCGCTCTCCCGGGCGACTTGGGCCAGTGTCCGCGGGCCCGCTTGGTAGACCATTAGTCCGGGCGACCGGGCCCGTGTCCCAGGTCCAGTGGGATCCCCAGATAGTCCGGGTGACCTGGGCCCGGCTTCCAGTGCCCGCGGTGTCGACCAGATATCCTTGGTGGCTCGGGCCCTGCTCCGATAGCATGTGGGGTCGACAAGGTGTCCCAGGCGACTCGGGCTCGGGTCCGAGGGACTGCGATATCCACCAACACTCCCGGGTGACTCGCGCTCGGGTCTGAGGGTCCACGGGGTCGACTATTTGTCCTGGGGACTCCCACCCCGCTCCGAGTGCCTGGGGGGTCAACCAGCTGTCCAGGGCAACCTGGGCCAGTGTCCCAGGGCCCGCGTGGTCCACCATCTGTCCCGGGCGACTCCGGCTGGTTTCGCAGGGCCCACGGGATCGACCAGCTCTCCCGGGCGACTTGGGCCAGGGTCCGATGGCCCGCTTGGTAGGCCATTAGTCCGGGCGACCGGGGCCGTGTCCCAGGGCCCGCGGGATCCACCAGATATCCCGGGCGACCTGGCCCGGGTTCCAGTGCCCGCGATCTCGACGCGCTCTCCCTGGCGAATTGCGCTCGGGTCCGAGGGCCCGCAGGGTCGACCATCTGTCCCAGGTGACTCGGGTCCGGGGCCAAGGTCCCGCAAGGTCAATCAGCTGTCCCGGGCGATTCGGGCCAGTGTCCGAGGGCCCGCGTGGTCCACCATCTGTCCCGGGCGACTCAGGCTCGTGTCGCAGGTCCCACGGGATCGACCATATATCCCGGGCGACCCGGGCCCGGGTTCCAGTGTCCGCGGGGCCTACCACCTGTCCTTGCCGGATTGCCCCTCCTCCGATGGCACGCGGTTTCGACCGGCATCCCGGGCAAATTGCGCTCGGGTCTGAGGCCCCGCGGAGTCGACCAGCAGGCCCGGTTGACTCGGGCCCATGTCCCAGGTCCCTCGGGATCGACCAGATATCCCGGGCGACCCGGGCCCGGGTTCCAATGCCCGCGGGCTCGACCAGCTGTCCTTGCCGCCTTGGGCCTTGCTCTGAAGGCACGCGGTTTCGACCCGCTCTCCCGGGCGACTCGCGCTCTTTTCCGTGGGACCGCAGTGTCGACCAGCTCTCCTGGGCATCTCGCGAACAGATGCGACATTCCGCGGTGTGGACGCGCTGTCCTGGGCGACTCGGGCCAGGGTCCGATGGCCCGCGGGAACCACCAACACTCCTGGGTGACCATCTCTCCCGGACAACTCGCAACCGTGTCCGAGATCCCGCGGAGTCGACCAGCTGTCCCGTGCGACCCGGGCCCGGGTCCCAGGGCCCAGGTCTAGACCAGATGTCCCGGGTGACCTGGGCCTGGGCTCCTGTGTTTGCGGTGTCGACCAGCTGTCCCGGCTGACGCGGGCCCGGGTCCACGTGTCCGCAGTGTCGCACAACTCTCCCAGGCGACACGCACTCGTTTCCGATGGCCCGCGGTGTCGACCAGCTGTCCCGTGCGACCCGGGCCCGGGTCCCAGGTCCCAGGTCTAGACCAGATGTCCCGGGTGACCTGGCACTGGGCTCCTGTGTTTGCGGTGTCGACCAGCTGTCCCGGCTGACTCGGGCCCGGGTCCACGTGTCCGCAGTGTCGCACAACTCTCCCAGGCGACTCGCACTCGTGTCCGATGGCCCGCGGTGTCGACCAGCAGGCCCGGGCGACTCGGGCCCGTGTCCCAGGTCCCACGGGATCGATCAGATGTCCCGGGTGTTCTGGGCCCGGGTTCAAGTGCCCGCGGGGTGGACCAGCAGTCCCGGGCGACTTGCGCCTGGGTCCGTGGGCCCACGGTTTCAACTAGCTCTCCTGAGAGACTCGGGCCCGTGTCCGAGATCCCGCGAGTTCGACCAGCTGTCCCGAGGACTCACGCCCAGCTCGGATGGCCCGCGGATCGACCCGAACTCCAGGGCGCCTTGGGCCTTTGTCCATGGGCCCGCGGTGTCGACCATCTGTCCCGGGCCACACGCGCTCGGGACCGATAGCACGTGGAGGCGACCAGCTGTCCAGGGCGACTCGCGCCCGTGTCCGATGTCCCGCGGTACGGACCAGCACTCCGGCGCGACTCGCGCTCGTGTCGGAGGGCCCGTGGTATTGACCAGCTCTCCTGGGAGACTCGGGCCCGGGTCTGAAGGCCCGCGGGGTCGACCAGCTGTCCCGGGTGACTCGGTCCCGGGTCCAAAGGCCCGCGAGGTCGATCAGTTGGCCCGGGCGACTCGGGCCCGGGTCCGAGGTCACGCATTGTCGTACAACTCCCCCGGTCGCCTCGGGCTCGTGTCCGAGGGCCCGCGGTGTTCACCAGATGAGCCGGGGACTCCTGCCCGACTCCGCGTGCCTAGGGGGTCGACCCGCTCTCCCGGGCGACTTGGGCCAGTGTCCGCGGGCCCGCTTGGTAGACCATTAGTCCGGGCGACCGGGCCCGTGTCCCAGGTCCAGTGGGATCCCCAGATAGTCCGGGTGACCTGGGCCCGGCTTCCAGTGCCCGCGGTGTCGACCAGATATCCTTGGTGGCTCGGGCCCTGCTCCGATAGCATGTGGGGTCGACAAGGTGTCCCAGGCGACTCGGGCTCGGGTCCGAGGGACTGCGATATCCACCAACACTCCCGGGTGACTCGCGCTCGGGTCTGAGGGTCCACGGGGTCGACTATTTGTCCTGGGGACTCCCACCCCGCTCCGAGTGCCTGGGGGGTCAACCAGCTGTCCAGGGCAACCTGGGCCAGTGTCCCAGGGCCCGCGTGGTCCACCATCTGTCCCGGGCGACTCCGGCTGGTTTCGCAGGGCCCACGGGATCGACCAGCTCTCCCGGGCGACTTGGGCCAGGGTCCGATGGCCCGCTTGGTAGGCCATTAGTCCGGGCGACCGGGGCCGTGTCCCAGGGCCCGCGGGATCCACCAGATATCCCGGGCGACCTGGCCCGGGTTCCAGTGCCCGCGATCTCGACGCGCTCTCCCTGGCGAATTGCGCTCGGGTCCGAGGGCCCGCAGGGTCGACCATCTGTCCCAGGTGACTCGGGCCCGGGGCCAAGGTCCCGCAAGGTCAATCAGCTGTCCCGGGCGATTCGGGCCAGTGTCCGAGGGCCCGCGTGGTCCACCATCTGTCCCGGGCGACTCAGGCTCGTGTCGCAGGTCCCACGGGATCGACCATATATCCTGGGCGACCCGGGCCCGGGTTCCAGTGTCCGCGGTGCCTACCACCTGTCCTTGCCGGATTGCCCCTCCTCCGATGGCACGCGGTTTCGACCGGCATCCCGGGCAAATTGCGCTCGGGTCTGAGGCCCCGCGGAGTCGACCAGCAGGCCCGGTTGACTCTGGCCCATGTCCCAGGTCCCTCGGGATCGACCAGATATCCCGGGCGACCCGGGCCCGGGTTCCAATGCCCGCGGGCTCGACCAGCTGTCCTTGCCGCCTTGGGCCTTGCTCTGAAGGCACGCGGTTTCGACCCGCTCTCCCGGGCGACTCGCGCTCTTTTCCGTGGGACCGCAGTGTCGACCAGCTCTCCTGGGCATCTCGCGAACAGATGCGACATTCCGCGGTGTGGACGCGCTGTCCTGGGCGACTCGGGCCAGGGTCCGATGGCCCGCGGGAACCACCAACACTCCTGGGTGACCATCTCTCCCGGACAACTCGCAACCGTGTCCGAGATCCCGCGGAGTCGACCAGCTGTCCCGTGCGACCCGGGCCCGGGTCCCAGGTCCCAGGTCTAGACCAGATGTCCCGGGTGACCTGGGCCTGGGCTCCTGTGTTTGCGGTGTCGACCAGCTGTCCCGGCTGACGCGGGCCCGGGTCCACGTGTCCGCAGTGTCGCACAACTCTCCCAGGCGACACGCACTCGTTTCCGATGGCCCGCGGTGTCGACCAGCTGTCCCGTGCGACCCGGGACCGGGTCCCAGGTCCCAGGTCTAGACCAGATGTCCCGGGTGACCTGGCACTGGGCTCCTGTGTTTGCGGTGTCGACCAGCTGTCCCGGCTGACTCGGGCCCGGGTCCACGTGTCCGCAGTGTCGCACAACTCTCCCAGGCGACTCGCACTCGTGTCCGATGGCCCGCGGTGTCGACCAGCAGGCCCGGGCGACTCGGGCCCGTGTCCCAGGTCCCACGGGATCGCTCAGATGTCCCGGGTGTTCTGGGCCCGGGTTCAAGTGCCCGCGGGGTGGACCAGCAGTCCCGGGCGACTTGCGCCTGGGTCCGTGGGCCCACGGTTTCAACTAGCTCTCCTGAGAGACTCGGGCCCGTGTCCGAGATCCCGCGAGTTCGACCAGCTGTCCCGAGGACTCACGCCCAGCTCGGATGGCCCGCGGATCGACCCGAACTCCAGGGCGCCTTGGGCCTTTGTCCATGGGCCCGCGGTGTCGACCATCTGTCCCGGGCCACACGCGCTCGGGACCGATAGCACGTGGAGGCGACCAGCTGTCCAGGGCGACTCGCGCCCGTGTCCGATGTCCCGCGGTACGGACCAGCACTCCGGCGCGACTCGCGCTCGTGTCGGAGGGCCCGTGGTATTGACCAGCTCTCCTGGGAGACTCGGGCCCGGGTCTGAACGCCCGCGGGGTCGACCAGCTGTCCCGGGTGACTCGGTCCCGGGTCCAAAGGCCCGCGAGGTCGATCAGTTGGCCCGGGCGACTCGGGCCCAGGTCCGAGGTCACGCATTGTCGTACAACTCTCCCGGTCGCCTCGGGCTCGTGTCCGAGGGCCCGCGGTGTTCACCAGATGAGCCGGGGACTCCTGCCCGACTCCGCGTGCCTAGGGGTTCGACCCGCTCTCCCGGGCGACTTGGGCCAGTGTCCGCGGGCCCGCTTGGTAGACCATTAGTCCGGGCGACCGGGCCCGTGTCCCAGGTCCAGTGGGATCCCCAGATAGTCCGGGTGACCTGGGCCCGGCTTCCAGTGCCCGCGGTGTCGACCAGATATCCTTGGCGGCTCGGGCCCTGCTCCGATAGCATGTGGGGTCGACAAGGTGTCCCAGGCGACTCGGGCTCGGGTCCGAGGGACTGCGATATCCACCAACACTCCCGGGTGACTCGCGCTCGGGTCTGAGGGTCCACGGGGTCGACTATTTGTCCTGGGGACTCCCACCCCGCTCCGAGTGCCTGGGGGGTCAACCAGCTGTCCAGGGCAACCTGGGCCAGTGTCCCAGGGCCCGCGTGGTCCACCATCTGTCCCGGGCGACTCCGGCTGGTTTCGCAGGGCCCACGGGATCGACCAGCTCTCCCGGGCGACTTGGGCCAGGGTCCGATGGCCCGCTTGGTAGGCCATTAGTCCGGGCGACCGGGGCCGTGTCCCAGGGCCCGCGGGATCCACCAGATATCCCGGGCGACCTGGCCCGGGTTCCAGTGCCCGCGATCTCGACGCGCTCTCCCTGGCGAATTGCGCTCGGGTCCGAGGGCCCGCAGGGTCGACCATCTGTCCCAGGTGACTCGGGTCCGGGGCCAAGGTCCCGCAAGGTCAATCAGCTGTCCCGGGCGATTCGGGCCAGTGTCCGAGGGCCCGCGTGGTCCACCATCTGTCCCGGGCGACTCAGGCTCGTGTCGCAGGTCCCACGGGATCGACCATATATCCCGGGCGACCCGGGCCCGGGTTCCAGTGTCCGCGGGGCCTACCACCTGTCCTTGCCGGATTGCCCCTCCTCCGATGGCACGCGGTTTCGACCGGCATCCCGGGCAAATTGCGCTCGGGTCTGAGGCCCCGCGGAGTCGACCAGCAGGCCCGGTTGACTCGGGCCCATGTCCCAGGTCCCTCGGGATCGACCAGATATCCCGGGCGACCCGGGCCCGGGTTCCAATGCCCGCGGGCTCGACCAGCTGTCCTTGCCGCCTTGGGCCTTGCTCTGAAGGCACGCGGTTTCGACCCGCTCTCCCGGGCGACTCGCGCTCTTTTCCGTGGGACCGCAGTGTCGACCAGCTCTCCTGGGCATCTCGCGAACAGATGCGACATTCCGCGGTGTGGACGCGCTGTCCTGGGCGACTCGGGCCAGGGTCCGATGGCCCGCGGGAACCACCAACACTCCTGGGTGACCATCTCTCCCGGACAACTCGCAACCGTGTCCGAGATCCCGCGGAGTCGACCAGCTGTCCCGTGCGACCCGGGCCCGGGTCCCAGGTCCCAGGTCTAGACCAGATGTCCCGGGTGACCTGGCACTGGGCTCCTGTGTTTGCGGTGTCGACCAGCTGTCCCGGCTGACGCGGGCCCGGGTCCACGTGTCTGCAGTGTCGCACAACTCTCCCAGGCGACTCGCACTCGTGTCCGATGGCCCGCGGTGTCGACCAGCTGTCCCGGGCGACTCGGGCCCGTGTCCCAGGTCCCACGGGATCGCTCAGATGTCCCGGGTGTTCTGGGCCCGGGTTCAAGTGCCCGCCGGGTGGACCAGCAGTCCCGGGCGACTTGCGCCTGGGTCCGTGGGCCCACGGTTTCAACTAGCTCTCCTGAGAGACTCGGGCCCGTGTCCGAGATCCCGCGAGTTCGACCCGCTGTCCCGAGGACTCACGCCCAGCTCGGATGGCCCTCGGATCGACCCGAACTCCAGGGCGCCTTGGGCCTTTGTCCATGGGCCCGCGGTGTCGACCATCTGTCCCGGGCCACACGCGCTCGGGACCGATAGCACGTGGAGGCGACCAGCTGTCCAGGGCGACTCGCGCCCGTGTCCGATGTCCCGCGGTACGGACCAGCTCTCCGGCGCGACTCGCGCTCGTGTCGGAGGGCCCGTGGTATTGACCAGCTCTCCTGGGAGACTCGGGCCCGGGTCTGAAGGCCCGCGGGGTCGACCAGCTGTCCCGGGTGACTCGGTCCCGGGTCCAAAGGCCCGTGAGGTCGATCAGTTGGCCCGGGCGACTCGGGCCGGGTCCGAGGTCACGCATTGTCGTACAACTCCCCCGGTCGCCTCGGGCTCGTGTCCGAGGGCCCGCGTGTTCACCAGATGAGCCGGGGACTCCTGCCCGACTCCGCGTGCCTAGGGGGTCGACCCGCTCTCCCGGGCGATTGGGCCAGTGTCCGCGGGCCCGCTTGGTAGACCATTAGTCAGGGCGACCGGGCCCGTGTCCCAGGTCCAGTGGGATCCCCAGATAGTCCGGGTGACCTGGGCCCGGCTTCCAGTGCCCGCGGTGTCGACCAGATATCCTTGGTGGCTCGGGCCCTGCTCCGATAGCATGTGGGGTCGACAAGGTGTCCCAGGCGACTCGGGCTCGGGTCCGAGGGACTGCGATATCCACCAACACTCCCGGGTGACTCGCGCTCGGGTCTGAGGGTCCACGGGGTCGACTATTTGTCCTGGGGACTCCCACCCCGCTCCGAGTGCCTGGGGGGTCAACCAGCTGTCCAGGGCAACCTGGGCCAGTGTCCCAGGGCCCGCGTGGTCCACCATCTGTCCCGGGCGACTCCGGCTGGTTTCGCAGGGCCCACGGGATCGACCAGCTCTCCCGGGCGACTTGGGCCAGGGTCCGATGGCCCGCTTGGTAGGCCATTAGTCCGGGCGACCGGGGCCGTGTCCCAGGGCCCGCGGGATCCACCAGATATCCCGGGCGACCTGGCCCGGGTTCCAGTGCCCGCGATCTCGACGCGCTCTCCCTGGCGAATTGCGCTCGGGTCCGAGGGCCCGCAGGGTCGACCATCTGTCCCAGGTGACTCGGGTCCGGGGCCAAGGTCCCGCAAGGTCAATCAGCTGTCCCGGGCGATTCGGGCCAGTGTCCGAGGGCCCGCGTGGTCCACCATCTGTCCCGGGCGACTCAGGCTCGTGTCGCAGGTCCCACGGGATCGACCATATATCCCGGGCGACCCGGGCCCGGGTTCCAGTGTCCGCGGGGCCTACCACCTGTCCTTGCCGGATTGCCCCTCCTCCGATGGCACGCGGTTTCGACCGGCATCCCGGGCAAATTGCGCTCGGGTCTGAGGCCCCGCGGAGTCGACCAGCAGGCCCGGTTGACTCGGGCCCATGTCCCAGGTCCCTCGGGATCGACCAGATATCCCGGGCGACCCGGGCCCGGGTTCCAATGCCCGCGGGCTCGACCAGCTGTCCTTGCCGCCTTGGGCCTTGCTCTGAAGGCACGCGGTTTCGACCCGCTCTCCCGGGCGACTCGCGCTCTTTTCCGTGGGACCGCAGTGTCGACCAGCTCTCCTGGGCATCTCGCGAACAGATGCGACATTCCGCGGTGTGGACGCGCTGTCCTGGGCGACTCGGGCCAGGGTCCGATGGCCCGCGGGAACCACCAACACTCCTGGGTGACCATCTCTCCCGGACAACTCGCAACCGTGTCCGAGATCCCGCGGAGTCGACCAGCTGTCCCGTGCGACCCGGGCCCGGGTCCCAGGTCCCAGGTCTAGACCAGATGTCCCGGGTGACCTGGGCCTGGGCTCCTGTGTTTGCGGTGTCGACCAGCTGTCCCGGCTGACGCGGGCCCGGGTCCACGTGTCCGCAGTGTCGCACAACTCTCCCAGGCGACACGCACTCGTTTCCGATGGCCCGCGGTGTCGACCAGCTGTCCCGTGCGACCCGGGCCCGGGTCCCAGGTCCCAGGTCTAGACCAGATGTCCCGGGTGACCTGGCACTGGGCTCCTGTGTTTGCGGTGTCGACCAGCTGTCCCGGCTGACGCGGGCCCGGGTCCACGTGTCCGCAGTGTCGCACAACTCTCCCAGGCGACTCGCACTCGTGTCCGATGGCCCGCGGTGTCGACCAGCAGGCCCGGGCGACTCGGGCCCGTGTCCCAGGTCCCACGGGATCGCTCAGATGTCCCGGGTGTTCTGGGCCCGGGTTCAAGTGCCCGCGGGGTGGACCAGCAGTCCCGGGCGACTTGCGCCTGGGTCCGTGGGCCCACGGTTTCAACTAGCTCTCCTGAGAGACTCGGGCCCGTGTCCGAGATCCCGCGAGTTCGAACAGCTGTCCCGAGGACTCACGCCCAGCTCGGATGGCCCGCGGATCGACCCGAACTCCAGGGCGCCTTGGGCCTTTGTCCATGGGCCCGCGGTGTCGACCATCTGTCCCGGGCCACACGCGCTCGGGACCGATAGCACGTGGAGGCGACCAGCTGTCCAGGGCGACTCGCGCCCGTGTCCGATGTCCCGCGGTACGGACCAGCACTCCGGCGCGACTCGCGCTCGTGTCGGAGGGCCCGTGGTATTGACCAGCTCTCCTGGGAGACTCGGGCCCGTGTCTGAAGGCCCGCGGGGTCGACCAGCTGTCCCGGGTGACTCGGTCCCGGGTCCAAAGGCCCGCGAGGTCGATCAGTTGGCCCGGGCGACTCGGGCCCGGGTCCGAGGTCACGCATTGTCGTACAACTCTCCCGGTCGCCTCGGGCTCGTGTCCGAGGGCCCGCGGTGTTCACCAGATGAGCCGGGGACTCCTGCCCGACTCCGCGTGCCTAGGGGTTCGACCCGCTCTCCCGGGCGACTTGGGCCAGTGTCCGCGGGCCCGCTTGGTAGACCATTAGTCCGGGCGACCGGGCCCGTGTCCCAGGTCCAGTGGGATCCCCAGATAGTCCGGGTGACCTGGGCCCGGCTTCCAGTGCCCGCGGTGTCGACCAGATATCCTTGGTGGCTCGGGCCCTGCTCCGAGAGCATGTGGGGTCGACAAGGTGTCCCAGGCGACTCGGGCTCGGGTCCGAGGGACTGCGATATCAACCAACACTCCCGGGTGACTCGCGCTCGGGTCTGAGGGTCCACGGGGTGGACTATTTGTCCTGGGGACTCCCACCCCGCTCCGAGTGCCTGGGGGGTCAACCAGCTGTCCAGGGCAACCTGGGCCAGTGTCCCAGGGCCCGCGTGGTCCACCATCTGTCCCGGGCGACTCCGGCTGGTTTCGCAGGGGCCACGGGATCAACCAGCTCTCCCGGGCGACTTGGGCCAGGGTCCGATGGCCCGCTTGGTAGGCCATTAGTCCGGGCGACCGGGGCCGTGTCCCAGGGCCCGCGGGATCCACCAGATATCCCGGGCGACCTGGCCCGGGTTCCAGTGCCCGCGATCTCGACGCGCTCTCCCTGGCGAATTGCGCTCGGGTCCGAGGGCCCGCAGGGTCGACCATCTGTCCCAGGTGACTCGGGTCCGGGGCCAAGGTCCCGCAAGGTCAATCAGCTGTCCCGGGCGATTCGGGCCAGTGTCCGAGGGCCCGCGTGGTCCACCATCTGTCCCGGGCGACTCAGGCTCGTGTCGCAGGTCCCACGGGATCGACCATATATCCCGGGCGACCCGGGCCCGGGTTCCAGTGTCCGCGGGGCCTACCACCTGTCCTTGCCGGATTGCCCCTCCTCCGATGGCACGCGGTTTCGACCGGCATCCCGGGCAAATTGCGCTCGGGTCTGAGGCCCCGCGGAGTCGACCAGCAGGCCCGGTTGACTCGGGCCCATGTCCCAGGTCCCTCGGGATCGACCAGATATCCCGGGCGACCCGGGCCCGGGTTCCAATGCCCGCGGGCTCGACCAGCTGTCCTTGCCGCCTTGGGCCTTGCTCTGAAGGCACGCAGTTTCGACCCGCTCTCCCGGGCGACTCGCGCTCTTTTCCGTGGGACCGCAGTGTCGACCAGCTCTCCTGGGCATCTCGCGAACAGATGCGACATTCCGCGGTGTGGACGCGCTGTCCTGGGCGACTCGGGCCAGGGTCCGTTGGCCCGCGGGAACCACAAACACTCCTGGGTGACCATCTCTCCCGGACAACTCGCAACCGTGTCCGAGATCCCGCGGAGTCGACCTGCTGTCCCGTGCGACCCGGGCCCGGGTCCCAGGTCCCAGGTCTAGACCAGATGTCCCGGGTGACCTGGGCCTGGGCTCCTGTGTTTGCGGTGTCGACCAGCTGTCCCGGCTGACGCGGGCCCGGGTCCACGTGTCCGCAGTGTCGCACAACTCTCCCAGGCGACACGCACTCGTTTCCGATGGCCCGCGGTGTCGACCAGCTGTCCCGTGCGACCCGGGCCCGGGTCCCAGGTCCCAGGTCTAGACCAGATGTCCCGGGTGACCTGGGCCTGGGCTCCTGTGTTTGCGGTGTCGACCAGCTGTCCCGGCTGACGCGGGCCCGGGTCCACGTGTCCGCAGTGTCGCACAACTCTCCCAGGCGACTCGCACTCGTGTCCGATGGCCCGCGGTGTCGACCAGCAGGCCCGGGCGACTCGGGCCCGTGTCCCAGGTCCCACGGGATCGCTCAGATGTCCCGGGTGTTCTGGGCCCGGGTTCAAGTGCCCGCGGGGTGGACCAGCAGTCCCGGGCGACTTGCGCCTGGGTCCGTGGGCCCACGGTTTCAACTAGCTCTCCTGAGAGACTCGGGCCCGTGTCCGAGATCCCGCGAGTTCGACCAGCTGTCCCGAGGACTCACGCCCAGCTCGGATGGCCCGCGGATCGACCCGAACTCCAGGGCGCCTTGGGCCTTTGTCCATGGGCCCGCGGTGTCGACCATCTGTCCCGGGCCACACGCGCTCGGGACCGATAGCACGTGGAGGCGACCAGCTGTCCAGGGCGACTCGCGCCCGTGTCCGATGTCCCGCGGTACGGACCAGCACTCCGGCGCGACTCGCGCTCGTGTCGGAGGGCCCGTGGTATTGACCAGCTCTCCTGGGAGACTCGGGCCCGGGTCTGAAGGCCCGCGGGGTCGACCAGCTGTCCCGGGTGACTCGGTCCCGGGTCCAAAGGCCCGCGAGGTCGATCAGTTGGCCCGGGCGACTCGGGCCCGGGTCCGAGGTCACGCATTGTCGTACAACTCCCCCGGTCGCCTCGGGCTCGTGTCCGAGGGCCCGCGTGTTCACCAGATGAGCCGGGGACTCCTGCCCGACTCCGCGTGCCTAGGGGGTCGACCCGCTCTCCCGGGCGACTTGGGCCAGTGTCCGCGGGCCCGCTTGGTAGACCATTAGTCCGGGCGACCGGGCCCGTGTCCCAGGTCCAGTGGGATCCCCAGATAGTCCGGGTGACCTGGGCCCGGCTTCCAGTGCCCGCGGTGTCGACCAGATATCCTTGGTGGCTCGGGCCCTGCTCCGATAGCATGTGGGGTCGACAAGGTGTCCCAGGCGACTCGGGCTCGGGTCCGAGGGACTGCGATATCCACCAACACTCCCGGGTGACTCGCGCTCGGGTCTGAGGGTCCACGGGGTCGACTATTTGTCCTGGGGACTCCCACCCCGCTCCGAGTGCCTGGGGGGTCAACCAGCTGTCCAGGGCAACCTGGGCCAGTGTCCCAGGGCCCGCGTGGTCCACCATCTGTCCCGGGCGACTCCGGCTGGTTTCGCAGGGCCCACGGGATCGACCAGCTCTCCCGGGCGACTTGGGCCAGGGTCCGATGGCCCGCTTGGTAGGCCATTAGTCCGGGCGACCGGGGCCGTGTCCCAGGGCCCGCGGGATCCACCAGATATCCCGGGCGACCTGGCCCGGGTTCCAGTGCCCGCGATCTCGACGCGCTCTCCCTGGCGAATTGCGCTCGGGTCCGAGGGCCCGCAGGGTCGACCATCTGTCCCAGGTGACTCGGGTCCGGGGCCAAGGTCCCGCAAGGTCAATCAGCTGTCCCGGGCGATTCGGGCCAGTGTCCGAGGGCCCGCGTGGTCCACCATCTGTCCCGGGCGACTCAGGCTCGTGTCGCAGGTCCCACGGGATCGACCATATATCCCGGGCGACCCGGGCCCGGGTTCCAGTGTCCGCGGGGCCTACCACCTGTCCTTGCCGGATTGCCCCTCCTCCGATGGCACGCGGTTTCGACCGGCATCCCGGGCAAATTGCGCTCGGGTCTGAGGCCCCGCGGAGTCGACCAGCAGGCCCGGTTGACTCGGGCCCATGTCCCAGGTCCCTCGGGATCGACCAGATATCCCGGGCGACCCGGGCCCGGGTTCCAATGCCCGCGGGCTCGACCAGCTGTCCTTGCCGCCTTGGGCCTTGCTCTGAAGGCACGCGGTTTCAACCCGCTCTCCCGGGCGACTCAAGCTCTTTTCCGTGGGACCGCAGTGTCGACCAGCTCTCCTGGGCATCTCGCGAACAGATGCGACATTCCGCGGTGTGGACGCGCTGTCCTGGGCGACTCGGGCCAGGGTCCGATGGCCCGCGGGAACCACCAACACTCCTGGGTGACCATCTCTCCCGGACAACTCGCAACCGTGTCCGAGATCCCGCGGAGTCGACCTGCTGTCCCGTGCGACCCGGGCCCGGGTCCCAGGTCCCAGGTCTAGACCAGATGTCCCGGGTGACCTGGGCCTGGGCTCCTGTGTTTGCGGTGTCGACCAGCTGTCCCGGCTGACGCGGGCCCGGGTCCACGTGTCCGCAGTGTCGCACAACTCTCCCAGGCGACACGCACTCGTTTCCGATGGCCCGCGGTGTCGACCAGCTGTCCCGTGCGACCCGGGCCCGGGTCCCAGGTCCCAGGTCTAGACCAGATGTCCCGGGTGACCTGGCACTGGGCTCCTGTGTTTGCGGTGTCGACCAGCTGTCCCGGCTGACTCGGGCCCGGGTCCACGTGTCCGCAGTGTCGCACAACTCTCCCAGGCGACTCGCACTCGTGTCCGATGGCCCGCGGTGTCGACCAGCAGGCCCGGGCGACTCGGGCCCGTGTCCCAGGTCCCACGGGATCGCTCAGATGTCCCGGGTGTTCTGGGCCCGGGTTCAAGTGCCCGCGGGGTGGACCAGCAGTCCCGGGTGACTTGCGCCTGGGTCCGTGGGCCCACGGTTTCAACTAGCTCTCCTGAGAGACTCGGGCCCGTGTCCGAGATCCCGCGAGTTCGAACAGCTGTCCCGAGGACTCACGCCCAGCTCGGATGGCCCGCGGATCGACCCGAACTCCAGGGCGCCTTGGGCCTTTGTCCATGGGCCCGCGGTGTCGACCATCTGTCCCGGGCCACACGCGCTCGGGACCGATAGCACGTGGAGGCGACCAGCTGTCCAGGGCGACTCGCGCCCGTGTCCGATGTCCCGCGGTACGGACCAGCACTCCGGCGCGACTCGCGCTCGTGTCGGAGGGCCCGTGGTATTGACCAGCTCTCCTGGGAGACTCGGGCCCGTGTCTGAAGGCCCGCGGGGTCGACCAGCTGTCCCGGGTGACTCGGTCCCGGGTCCAAAGGCCCGCGAGGTCGATCAGTTGGCCCAGGCGACTCGGGCCCAGGTCCGAGGTCACACATTGTCGTACAACTCTCCCGGTCGCCTCGGGCTCGTGTCCGAGGGCCCGCGGTGTTCACCAGATGAGCCGGGGACTCCTGCCCGACTCCGCGTGCCTAGGGGTTCGACCCGCTCTCCCGGGCGACTTGGGCCAGTGTCCGCGGGCCCGCTTGGTAGACCATTAGTCCGGGCGACCGGGCCCGTGTCCCAGGTCCAGTGGGATCCCCAGATAGTCCGGGTGACCTGGGCCCGGCTTCCAGTGCCCGCGGTGTCGACCAGATATCCTTGGTGGCTCGGGCCCTGCTCCGAGAGCATGTGGGGTCGACAAGGTGTCCCAGGCGACTCGGGCTCGGGTCCGAGGGACTGCGATATCAACCAACACTCCCGGGTGACTCGCGCTCGGGTCTGAGGGTCCACGGGGTCGACTATTTGTCCTGGGGACTCCCACCCCGCTCCGAGTGCCTGGGGGGTCAACCAGCTGTCCAGGGCAACCTGGGCCAGTGTCCCAGGGCCCGCGTGGTCCACCATCTGTCCCGGGCGACTCCGGCTGGTTTCGCAGGGGCCACGGGATCAACCAGCTCTCCCGGGCGACTTGGGCCAGGGTCCGATGGCCCGCTTGGTAGGCCATTAGTCCGGGCGACCGGGGCCGTGTCCCAGGGCCCGCGGGATCCACCAGATATCCCGGGCGACCTGGCCCGGGTTCCAGTGCCCGCGATCTCGACGCGCTCTCCCTGGCGAATTGTGCTCGGGTCCGAGGGCCCGCAGGGTCGACCATCTGTCCCAGGTGACTCGGGTCCGGGGCCAAGGTCCCGCAAGGTCAATCAGCTGTCCCGGGCGATTCGGGCCAGTGTCCGAGGGCCCGCGTGGTCCACCATCTGTCCCGGGCGACTCAGGCTCGTGTCGCAGGTCCCACGGGATCGACCATATATCCCGGGCGACCCGGGCCCGGGTTCCAGTGTCCGCGGGGCCTACCACCTGTCCTTGCCGGATTGCCCCTCCTCCGATGGCACGCGGTTTCGACCGGCATCCCGGGCAAATTGCGCTCGGGTCTGAGGCCCCGCGGAGTCGACCAGCAGGCCCGGTTGACTCGGGCCCATGTCCCAGGTCCCTCGGGATTGACCAGATATCCCGGGCGACCCGGGCCCGGGTTCCAATGCCCGCGGGCTCGACCAGCTGTCCTTGCCGCCTTGGGCCTTGCTCTGAAGGCACGCGGTTTCGACCCGCTCTCCCGGGCGACTCGCGCTCTTTTCCGTGGGACCGCAGTGTCGACCAGCTCTCCTGGGCATCTCGCGAACAGATGCGACATTCCGCGGTGTGGACGCGCTGTCCTGGGCGACTCGGGCCAGGGTCCGATGGCCCGCGGGAACCACCAACACTCCTGGGTGACCATCTCTCCCGGACAACTCGCAACCGTGTCCGAGATCCCGCGGAGTCGACCAGCTGTCCCGTGCGACCCGGGCCCGGGTCCCAGGTCCCAGGTCTAGACCAGATGTCCCGGGTGACCTGGGCCTGGGCTCCTGTGTTTGCGGTGTCGACCAGCTGTCCCGGCTGACGCGGGCCCGGGTCCACGTGTCCGCAGTGTCGCACAACTCTCCCAGGCGACACGCACTCGTTTCCGATGGCCCGCGGTGTCGACCAGCTGTCCCGTGCGACCCGGGCCCGGGTCCCAGGTCCCAGGTCTAGACCAGATGTCCCGGGTGACCTGGCACTGGGCTCCTGTGTTTGCGGTGTCGACCAGCTGTCCCGGCTGACGCGGGCCCGGGTCCACGTGTCCGCAGTGTCGCACAACTCTCCCAGGCGACTCGCACTCGTGTCCGATGGCCCGCGGTGTCGACCAGCAGGCCCGGGCGACTCGGGCCCGTGTCCCAGGTCCCACGGGATCGCTCAGATGTCCCGGGTGTTCTGGGCCCGGGTTCAAGTGCCCGCGGGGTGGACCAGCAGTCCCGGGCGACTTGCGCCTGGGTCCGTGGGCCCACGGTTTCAACTAGCTCTCCTGAGAGACTCGGGCCCGTGTCCGAGATCCCGCGAGTTCGAACAGCTGTCCCGAGGACTCACGCCCAGCTCGGATGGCCCGCGGATCGACCCGAACTCCAGGGCGCCTTGGGCCTTTGTCCATGGGCCCGCGGTGTCGACCATCTGTCCCGGGCCACACGCGCTCGGGACCGATAGCACGTGGAGGCGACCAGCTGTCCAGGGCGACTCGCGCCCGTGTCCGATGTCCCGCGGTACGGACCAGCACTCCGGCGCGACTCGCGCTCGTGTCGGAGGGCCCGTGGTATTGACCAGCTCTCCTGGGAGACTCGGGCCCGTGTCTGAAGGCCCGCGGGGTCGACCAGCTGTCCCGGGTGACTCGGTCCCGGGTCCAAAGGCCCGCGAGGTCGATCAGTTGGCCCGGGCGACTCGGGCCCAGGTCCGAGGTCACGCATTGTCGTACAACTCTCCCGGTCGCCTCGGGCTCGTGTCCGAGGGCCCGCGGTGTTCACCAGATGAGCCGGGGACTCCTGCCCGACTCCGCGTGCCTAGGGGTTCGACCCGCTCTCCCGGGCGACTTGGGCCAGTGTCCGCGGGCCCGCTTGGTAGACCATTAGTCCGGGCGACCGGGCCCGTGTCCCAGGTCCAGTGGGATCCCCAGATAGTCCGGGTGACCTGGGCCCGGCTTCCAGTGCCCGCGGTGTCGACCAGATATCCTTGGTGGCTCGGGCCCTGCTCCGAGAGCATGTGGGGTCGACAAGGTGTCCCAGGCGACTCGGGCTCGGGTCCGAGGGACTGCGATATCAACCAACACTCCCGGGTGACTCGCGCTCGGGTCTGAGGGTCCACGGGGTCGACTATTTGTCCTGGGGACTCCCACCCCGCTCCGAGTGCCTGGGGGGTCAACCAGCTGTCCAGGGCAACCTGGGCCAGTGTCCCAGGGCCCGCGTGGTCCACCATCTGTCCCGGGCGACTCCGGCTGGTTTCGCAGGGGCCACGGGATCAACCAGCTCTCCCGGGCGACTTGGGCCAGGGTCCGATGGCCCGCTTGGTAGGCCATTAGTCCGGGCGACCGGGGCCGTGTCCCAGGGCCCGCGGGATCCACCAGATATCCCGGGCGACCTGGCCCGGGTTCCAGTGCCCGCGATCTCGACGCGCTCTCCCTGGCGAATTGCGCTCGGGTCCGAGGGCCCGCAGGGTCGACCATCTGTCCCAGGTGACTCGGGTCCGGGGCCAAGGTCCCGCAAGGTCAATCAGCTGTCCCGGGCGATTCGGGCCAGTGTCCGAGGGCCCGCGTGGTCCACCATCTGTCCCGGGCGACTCAGGCTCGTGTCGCAGGTCCCACGGGATCGACCATATATCCCGGGCGACCCGGGCCCGGGTTCCAGTGTCCGCGGGGCCTACCACCTGTCCTTGCCGGATTGCCCCTCCTCCGATGGCACGCGGTTTCGACCGGCATCCCGGGCAAATTGCGCTCGGGTCTGAGGCCCCGCGGAGTCGACCAGCAGGCCCGGTTGACTCGGGCCCATGTCCCAGGTCCCTCGGGATCGACCAGATATCCCGGGCGACCCGGGCCCGGGTTCCAATGCCCGCGGGCTCGACCAGCTGTCCTTGCCGCCTTGGGCCTTGCTCTGAAGGCACGCAGTTTCGACCCGCTCTCCCGGGCGACTCGCGCTCTTTTCCGTGGGACCGCAGTGTCGACCAGCTCTCCTGGGCATCTCGCGAACAGATGCGACATTCCGCGGTGTGGACGCGCTGTCCTGGGCGACTCGGGCCAGGGTCCGTTGGCCCGCGGGAACCAC
The DNA here is from genome assembly GCF_054392235.1 of Sus scrofa. Lineage (NCBI taxonomy): Eukaryota > Metazoa > Chordata > Mammalia > Artiodactyla > Suidae > Sus > Sus scrofa. The sequence continues at coordinate 40,593,679 of NC_139393.1, read as the reverse complement.
AAACACTCCTGGGTGACCATCTCTCCCGGACAACTCGCAACCGTGTCCGAGATCCCGCGGAGTCGACCTGCTGTCCCGTGCGACCCGGGCCCGGGTCCCAGGTCCCAGGTCTAGACCAGATGTCCCGGGTGACCTGGGCCTGGGCTCCTGTGTTTGCGGTGTCGACCAGCTGTCCCGGCTGACGCGGGCCCGGGTCCACGTGTCCGCAGTGTCGCACAACTCTCCCAGGCGACACGCACTCGTTTCCGATGGCCCGCGGTGTCGACCAGCTGTCCCGTGCGACCCGGGCCCGGGTCCCAGGTCCCAGGTCTAGACCAGATGTCCCGGGTGACCTGGGCCTGGGCTCCTGTGTTTGCGGTGTCGACCAGCTGTCCCGGCTGACGCGGGCCCGGGTCCACGTGTCCGCAGTGTCGCACAACTCTCCCAGGCGACTCGCACTCGTGTCCGATGGCCCGCGGTGTCGACCAGCAGGCCCGGGCGACTCGGGCCCGTGTCCCAGGTCCCACGGGATCGCTCAGATGTCCCGGGTGTTCTGGGCCCGGGTTCAAGTGCCCGCGGGGTGGACCAGCAGTCCCGGGCGACTTGCGCCTGGGTCCGTGGGCCCACGGTTTCAACTAGCTCTCCTGAGAGACTCGGGCCCGTGTCCGAGATCCCGCGAGTTCGACCAGCTGTCCCGAGGACTCACGCCCAGCTCGGATGGCCCGCGGATCGACCCGAACTCCAGGGCGCCTTGGGCCTTTGTCCATGGGCCCGCGGTGTCGACCATCTGTCCCGGGCCACACGCGCTCGGGACCGATAGCACGTGGAGGCGACCAGCTGTCCAGGGCGACTCGCGCCCGTGTCCGATGTCCCGCGGTACGGACCAGCACTCCGGCGCGACTCGCGCTCATGTCGGAGGGCCCGTGGTATTGACCAGCTCTCCTGGGAGACTCGGGCCCGGGTCTGAAGGCCCGCGGGGTCGACCAGCTGTCCCGGGTGACTCGGTCCCGGGTCCAAAGGCCCGCGAGGTCGATCAGTTGGCCCGGGCGACTCGGGCCCGGGTCCGAGGTCACGCATTGTCGTACAACTCTCCCGGTCGCCTCGGGCTCGTGTCCGAGGGCCCGCGGTGTTCACCAGATGAGCCGGGGACTCCTGCCCGACTCCGCGTGCCTAGGGGTTCGACCCGCTCTCCCGGGCGACTTGGGCCAGTGTCCGCGGGCCCGCTTGGTAGACCATTAGTCCGGGCGACCGGGCCCGTGTCCCAGGTCCAGTGGGATCCCCAGATAGTCCGGGTGACCTGGGCCCGGCTTCCAGTGCCCGCGGTGTCGACCAGATATCCTTGGTGGCTCGGGCCCTGCTCCGATAGCATGTGGGGTCGACAAGGTGTCCCAGGCGACTCGGGCTCGGGTCCGAGGGACTGCGATATCCACCAACACTCCCGGGTGACTCGCGCTCGGGTCTGAGGGTCCACGGGGTCGACTATTTGTCCTGGGGACTCCCACCCCGCTCCGAGTGCCTGGGGGGTCAACCAGCTGTCCAGGGCAACCTGGGCCAGTGTCCCAGGGCCCGCGTGGTCCACCATCTGTCCCGGGCGACTCCGGCTGGTTTCGCAGGGCCCACGGGATCAACCAGCTCTCCCGGGCGACTTGGGCCAGGGTCCGATGGCCCGCTTGGTAGGCCATTAGTCCGGGCGACCGGGGCCGTGTCCCAGGGCCCGCGGGATCCACCAGATATCCCGGGCGACCTGGCCCGGGTTCCAGTGCCCGCGATCTCGACGCGCTCTCCCTGGCGAATTGCGCTCGGGTCCGAGGGCCCGCAGGGTCGACCATCTGTCCCAGGTGACTCGGGTCCGGGGCCAAGGTCCCGCAAGGTCAATCAGCTGTCCCGGGCGATTCGGGCCAGTGTCCGAGGGCCCGCGTGGTCCACCATCTGTCCCGGGCGACTCAGGCTCGTGTCGCAGGTCCCACGGGATCGACCATATATCCCGGGCGACCCGGGCCCGGGTTCCAGTGTCCGCGGGGCCTACCACCTGTCCTTGCCGGATTGCCCCTCCTCCGATGGCACGCGGTTTCGACCGGCATCCCGGGCAAATTGCGCTCGGGTCTGAGGCCCCGCGGAGTCGACCAGCAGGCCCGGTTGACTCGGGCCCATGTCCCAGGTCCCTCGGGATCGACCAGATATCCCGGGCGACCCGGGCCCGGGTTCCAATGCCCGCGGGCTCGACCAGCTGTCCTTGCCGCCTTGGGCCTTGCTCTGAAGGCACGCGGTTTCGACCCGCTCTCCCGGGCGACTCGCGCTCTTTTCCGTGGGACCGCAGTGTCGACCAGCTCTCCTGGGCATCTCGCGAACAGATGCGACATTCCGCGGTGTGGACGCGCTGTCCTGGGCGACTCGGGCCAGGGTCCGATGGCCCGCGGGAACCACCAACACTCCTGGGTGACCATCTCTCCCGGACAACTCGCAACCGTGTCCGAGATCCCGCGGAGTCGACCAGCTGTCCCGTGCGACCCGGGCCCGGGTCCCAGGTCCCAGGTCTAGACCAGATGTCCCGGGTGACCTGGGCCTGGGCTCCTGTGTTTGCGGTGTCGACCAGCTGTCCCGGCTGACGCGGGCCCGGGTCCACGTGTCCGCAGTGTCGCACAACTCTCCCAGGCGACTCGCACTCGTGTCCGATGGCCCGCGGTGTCGACCAGCAGGCCCGGGCGACTCGGGCCCGTGTCCCAGGTCCCACGGGATCGCTCAGATGTCCCGGGTGTTCTGGGCCCGGGTTCAAGTGCCCGCGGGGTGGACCAGCAGTCCCGGGCGACTTGCGCCTGGGTCCGTGGGCCCACGGTTTCAACTAGCTCTCCTGAGAGACTCGGGCCCGTGTCCGAGATCCCGCGAGTTCGACCAGCTGTCCCGAGGACTCACGCCCAGCTCGGATGGCCCGCGGATCGACCCGAACTCCAGGGCGCCTTGGGCCTTTGTCCATGGGCCCGCGGTGTCGACCATCTGTCCCGGGCCACACGCGCTCGGGACCGATAGCACGTGGAGGCGACCAGCTGTCCAGGGCGACTCGCGCCCGTGTCCGATGTCCCGCGGTACGGACCAGCACTCCGGCGCGACTCGCGCTCGTGTCGGAGGGCCCGTGGTATTGACCAGCTCTCCTGGGAGACTCGGGCCCGGGTCTGAAGGCCCGCGGGGTCGACCAGCTGTCCCGGGTGACTCGGTCCCGGGTCCAAAGGCCCGCGAGGTCGATCAGTTGGCCCGGGCGACTCGGGCCCGGGTCCGAGGTCACGCATTGTCGTACAACTCTCCCGGTCGCCTCGGGCTCGTGTCCGAGGGCCCGCGGTGTTCACCAGATGAGCCGGGGACTCCTGCCCGACTCCGCGTGCCTAGGGGTTCGACCCGCTCTCCCGGGCGACTTGGGCCAGTGTCCGCGGGCCCGCTTGGTAGACCATTAGTCCGGGCGACCGGGCCCGTGTCCCAGGTCCAGTGGGATCCCCAGATAGTCCGGGTGACCTGGGCCCGGCTTCCAGTGCCCGCGGTGTCGACCAGATATCCTTGGCGGCTCGGGCCCTGCTCCGATAGCATGTGGGGTCGACAAGGTGTCCCAGGCGACTCGGGCTCGGGTCCGAGGGACTGCGATATCCACCAACACTCCCGGGTGACTCGCGCTCGGGTCTGAGGGTCCACGGGGTCGACTATTTGTCCTGGGGACTCCCACCCCGCTCCGAGTGCCTGGGGGGTCAACCAGCTGTCCAGGGCAACCTGGGCCAGTGTCCCAGGGCCCGCGTGGTCCACCATCTGTCCCGGGCGACTCCGGCTGGTTTCGCAGGGCCCACGGGATCAACCAGCTCTCCCGGGCGACTTGGGCCAGGGTCCGATGGCCCGCTTGGTAGGCCATTAGTCCGGGCGACCGGGGCCGTGTCCCAGGGCCCGCGGGATCCACCAGATATCCCGGGCGACCTGGCCCGGGTTCCAGTGCCCGCGATCTCGACGCGCTCTCCCTGGCGAATTGCGCTCGGGTCCGAGGGCCCGCAGGGTCGACCATCTGTCCCAGGTGACTCGGGTCCGGGGCCAAGGTCCCGCAAGGTCAATCAGCTGTCCCGGGCGATTCGGGCCAGTGTCCGAGGGCCCGCGTGGTCCACCATCTGTCCCGGGCGACTCAGGCTCGTGTCGCAGGTCCCACGGGATCGACCATATATCCCGGGCGACCCGGGCCCGGGTTCCAGTGTCCGCGGGGCCTACCACCTGTCCTTGCCGCATTGCCCCTCCTCCGATGGCACGCGGTTTCGACCGGCATCCCGGGCAAATTGCGCTCGGGTCTGAGGCCCCGCGGAGTCGACCAGCAGGCCCGGTTGACTCGGGCCCATGTCCCAGGTCCCTCGGGATCGACCAGATATCCCGGGCGACCCGGGCCCGGGTTCCAATGCCCGCGGGCTCGACCAGCTGTCCTTGCCGCCTTGGGCCTTGCTCTGAAGGCACGCGGTTTCGACCCGCTCTCCCGGGCGACTCGCGCTCTTTTCCGTGGGACCGCAGTGTCGACCAGCTCTCCTGGGCATCTCGCGAACAGATGCGACATTCCGCGGTGTGGACGCGCTGTCCTGGGCGACTCGGGCCAGGGTCCGATGGCCCGCGGGAACCACCAACACTCCTGGGTGACCATCTCTCCCGGACAACTCGCAACCGTGTCCGAGATCCCGCGGAGTCGACCAGCTGTCCCGTGCGACCCGGGCCCGGGTCCCAGGTCCCAGGTCTAGACCAGATGTCCCGGGTGACCTGGGCCTGGGCTCCTGTGTTTGCGGTGTCGACCAGCTGTCCCGGCTGACGCGGGCCCGGGTCCACGTGTCCGCAGTGTCGCACAACTCTCCCAGGCGACACGCACTCGTTTCCGATGGCCCGCGGTGTCGACCAGCTGTCCCGTGCGACCCGGGCCCGGGTCCCAGGTCCCAGGTCTAGACCAGATGTCCCGGGTGACCTGGCACTGGGCTCCTGTGTTTGCGGTGTCGACCAGCTGTCCCGGCTGACTCGGGCCCGGGTCCACGTGTCCGCAGTGTCGCACAACTCTCCCAGGCGACTCGCACTCGTGTCCGATGGCCCGCGGTGTCGACCAGCAGGCCCGGGCGACTCGGGCCCGTGTCCCAGGTCCCACGGGATCGCTCAGATGTCCCGGGTGTTCTGGGCCCGGGTTCAAGTGCCCGCCGGGTGGACCAGCAGTCCTGGGCGACTTGCGCCTGGGTCCGTGGGCCCACGGTTTCAACTAGCTCTCCTGAGAGACTCGGGCCCGTGTCCGAGATCCCGCGAGTTCGACCAGCTGTCCCGAGGACTCACGCCCAGCTCGGATGGCCCGCGGATCGACCCGAACTCCAGGGCGCCTTGGGCCTTTGTCCATGGGCCCGCGGTGTCGACCATCTGTCCCGGGCCACACGCGCTCGGGACCGATAGCACGTGGAGGCGACCAGCTGTCCAGGGCGACTCGCGCCCGTGTCCGATGTCCCGCGGTACGGACCAGCACTCCGGCGCGACTCGCGCTCGTGTCTGAGGGCCCGTGGTATTGACCAGCTCTCCTGGGAGACTCGGGCCCGGGTCTGAAGGCCCGCGGGGTCGACCAGCTGTCCCGGGTGACTCGGTCCCGGGTCCAAAGGCCCGCGAGGTCGATCAGTTGGCCCGGGCGACTCGGGCCCGGGTCCGAGGTCACGCATTGTCGTACAACTCTCCCGGTCGCCTCGGGCTCGTGTCCGAGGGCCCGCGGTGTTCACCAGATGAGCCGGGGACTCCTGCCCGACTCCGCGTGCCTAGGGGGTCGACCCGCTCTCCCGGGCGACTTGGGCCAGTGTCCGCGGGCCCGCTTGGTAGACCATTAGTCCGGGCGACCGGGCCCGTGTCCCAGGTCCAGTGGGATCCCCAGATAGTCCGGGTGACCTGGGCCCGGCTTCCAGTGCCCGCGGTGTCGACCAGATATCCTTGGCGGCTCGGGCCCTGCTCCGATAGCATGTGGGGTCGACAAGGTGTCCCAGGCGACTCGGGCTCGGGTCCGAGGGACTGCGATATCCACCAACACTCCCGGGTGACTCGCGCTCGGGTCTGAGGGTCCACGGGGTCGACTATTTGTCCTGGGGACTCCCACCCCGCTCCGAGTGCCTGGGGGGTCAACCAGCTGTCCAGGGCAACCTGGGCCAGTGTCCCAGGGCCCGCGTGGTCCACCATCTGTCCCGGGCGACTCCGGCTGGTTTCGCAGGGCCCACGGGATCGACCAGCTCTCCCGGGCGACTTGGGCCAGGGTCCGATGGCCCGCTTGGTAGGCCATTAGTCCGGGCGACCGGGGCCGTGTCCCAGGGCCCGCGGGATCCACCAGATATCCCGGGCGACCTGGCCCGGGTTCCAGTGCCCGCGATCTCGACGCGCTCTCCCTGGCGAATTGCGCTCGGGTCCGAGGGCCCGCAGGGTCGACCATCTGTCCCAGGTGACTCGGGTCCGGGGCCAAGGTCCCGCAAGGTCAATCAGCTGTCCCGGGCGATTCGGGCCAGTGTCCGAGGGCCCGCGTGGTCCACCATCTGTCCCGGGCGACTCAGGCTCGTGTCGCAGGTCCCACGGGATCGACCATATATCCCGGGCGACCCGGGCCCGGGTTCCAGTGTCCGCGGGGCCTACCACCTGTCCTTGCCGCATTGCCCCTCCTCCGATGGCACGCGGTTTCGACCGGCATCCCGGGCAAATTGCGCTCGGGTCTGAGGCCCCGCGGAGTCGACCAGCAGGCCCGGTTGACTCGGGCCCATGTCCCAGGTCCCTCGGGATCGACCAGATATCCCGGGCGACCCGGGCCCGGGTTCCAATGCCCGCGGGCTCGACCAGCTGTCCTTGCCGCCTTGGGCCTTGCTCTGAAGGCACGCGGTTTCGACCCGCTCTCCCGGGCGACTCGCGCTCTTTTCCGTGGGACCGCAGTGTCGACCAGCTCTCCTGGGCATCTCGCGAACAGATGCGACATTCCGCGGTGTGGACGCGCTGTCCTGGGCGACTCGGGCCAGGGTCCGATGGCCCGCGGGAACCACCAACACTCCTGGGTGACCATCTCTCCCGGACAACTCGCAACCGTGTCCGAGATCCCGCGGAGTCGACCAGCTGTCCCGTGCGACCCGGGCCCGGGTCCCAGGTCCCAGGTCTAGACCAGATGTCCCGGGTGACCTGGGCCTGGGCTCCTGTGTTTGCGGTGTCGACCAGCTGTCCCGGCTGACGCGGGCCCGGGTCCACGTGTCCGCAGTGTCGCACAACTCTCCCAGGCGACACGCACTCGTTTCCGATGGCCCGCGGTGTCGACCAGCTGTCCCGTGCGACCCGGGCCCGGGTCCCAGGTCCCAGGTCTAGACCAGATGTCCCGGGTGACCTGGCACTGGGCTCCTGTGTTTGCGGTGTCGACCAGCTGTCCCGGCTGACTCGGGCCCGGGTCCACGTGTCCGCAGTGTCGCACAACTCTCCCAGGCGACTCGCACTCGTGTCCGATGGCCCGCGGTGTCGACCAGCAGGCCCGGGCGACTCGGGCCCGTGTCCCAGGTCCCACGGGATCGCTCAGATGTCCCGGGTGTTCTGGGCCCGGGTTCAAGTGCCCGCCGGGTGGACCAGCAGTCCCGGGCGACTTGCGCCTGGGTCCGTGGGCCCACGGTTTCAACTAGCTCTCCTGAGAGACTCGGGCCCGTGTCCGAGATCCCGCGAGTTCGACCAGCTGTCCCGAGGACTCACGCCCAGCTCGGATGGCCCGCGGATCGACCCGAACTCCAGGGCGCCTTGGGCCTTTGTCCATGGGCCCGCGGTGTCGACCATCTGTCCCGGGCCACACGTGCTCGGGACCGATAGCACGTGGAGGCGACCAGCTGTCCAGGGCGACTCGCGCCCGTGTCCGATGTCCCGCGGTACGGACCAGCACTCCGGCGCGACTCGCGCTCGTGTCTGAGGGCCCGTGGTATTGACCAGCTCTCCTGGGAGACTCGGGCCCGGGTCTGAAGGCCCGCGGGGTCGACCAGCTGTCCCGGGTGACTCGGTCCCGGGTCCAAAGGCCCGCGAGGTCGATCAGTTGGCCCGGGCGACTCGGGCCCGGGTCCGAGGTCACGCATTGTCGTACAACTCTCCCGGTCGCCTCGGGCTCGTGTCCGAGGGCCCGCGGTGTTCACCAGATGAGCCGGGGACTCCTGCCCGACTCCGCGTGCCTAGGGGGTCGACCCGCTCTCCCGGGCGACTTGGGCCAGTGTCCGCGGGCCCGCTTGGTAGACCATTAGTCCGGGCGACCGGGCCCGTGTCCCAGGTCCAGTGGGATCCCCAGATAGTCCGGGTGACCTGGGCCCGGCTTCCAGTGCCCGCGGTGTCGACCAGATATCCTTGGCGGCTCGGGCCCTGCTCCGATAGCATGTGGGGTCGACAAGGTGTCCCAGGCGACTCGGGCTCGGGTCCGAGGGACTGCGATATCCACCAACACTCCCGGGTGACTCGCGCTCGGGTCTGAGGGTCCACGGGGTCGACTATTTGTCCTGGGGACTCCCACCCCGCTCCGAGTGCCTGGGGGGTCAACCAGCTGTCCAGGGCAACCTGGGCCAGTGTCCCAGGGCCCGCGTGGTCCACCATCTGTCCCGGGCGACTCCGGCTGGTTTCGCAGGGCCCACGGGATCGACCAGCTCTCCCGGGCGACTTGGGCCAGGGTCCGATGGCCCGCTTGGTAGGCCATTAGTCCGGGCGACCGGGGCCGTGTCCCAGGGCCCGCGGGATCCACCAGATATCCCGGGCGACCTGGCCCGGGTTCCAGTGCCCGCGATCTCGACGCGCTCTCCCTGGCGAATTGCGCTCGGGTCCGAGGGCCCGCAGGGTCGACCATCTGTCCCAGGTGACTCGGGTCCGGGGCCAAGGTCCCGCAAGGTCAATCAGCTGTCCCGGGCGATTCGGGCCAGTGTCCGAGGGCCCGCGTGGTCCACCATCTGTCCCGGGCGACTCAGGCTCGTGTCGCAGGTCCCACGGGATCGACCATATATCCCGGGCGACCCGGGCCCGGGTTCCAGTGTCCGCGGGGCCTACCACCTGTCCTTGCCGGATTGCCCCTCCTCCGATGGCACGCGGTTTCGACCGGCATCCCGGGCAAATTGCGCTCGGGTCTGAGGCCCCGCGGAGTCGACCAGCAGGCCCGGTTGACTCGGGCCCATGTCCCAGGTCCCTCGGGATCGACCAGATATCCCGGGCGACCCGGGCCCGGGTTCCAATGCCCGCGGGCTCGACCAGCTGTCCTTGCCGCCTTGGGCCTTGCTCTGAAGGCACGCGGTTTCGACCCGCTCTCCCGGGCGACTCGCGCTCTTTTCCGTGGGACCGCAGTGTCGACCAGCTCTCCTGGGCATCTCGCGAACAGATGCGACATTCCGCGGTGTGGACGCGCTGTCCTGGGCGACTCGGGCCAGGGTCCGATGGCCCGCGGGAACCACCAACACTCCTGGGTGACCATCTCTCCCGGACAACTCGCAACCGTGTCCGAGATCCCGCGGAGTCGACCAGCTGTCCCGTGCGACCCGGGCCCGGGTCCCAGGTCCCAGGTCTAGACCAGACGTCCCGGGTGACCTGGGCCTGGGCTCCTGTGTTTGCGGTGTCGAGCAGCTGTCCCGGCTGACGCGGGCCCGGGTCCACGTGTCCGCAGTGTCGCACAACTCTCCCAGGCGACACGCACTCGTTTCCGATGGCCCGCGGTGTCGACCAGCTGTCCCGTGCGACCCGGGCCCGGGTCCCAGGTCCCAGGTCTAGACCAGATGTCCCGGGTGACCTGGCACTGGGCTCCTGTGTTTGCGGTGTCGACCAGCTGTCCCGGCTGACTCGGGCCCGGGTCCACGTGTCCGCAGTGTCGCACAACTCTCCCAGGCGACTCGCACTCGTGTCCGATGGCCCGCGGTGTCGACCAGCAGGCCCGGGCGACTCGGGCCCGTGTCCCAGGTCCCACGGGATCGCTCAGATGTCCCGGGTGTTCTGGGCCCGGGTTCAAGTGCCCGCGGGGTGGACCAGCAGTCCCGGGCGACTTGCGCCTGGGTCCGTGGGCCCACGGTTTCAACTAGCTCTCCTGAGAGACTCGGGCCCGTGTCCGAGATGCCGCGAGTTCGACCAGCTGTCCCGAGGACTCACGCCCAGCTCGGATGGCCCGCGGATCGACCCGAACTCCAGGGCGCCTTGGGCCTTTGTCCATGGGCCCGCGGTGTCGACCATCTGTCCCGGGCCACACGCGCTCGGGACCGATAGCACGTGGAGGCGACCAGCTGTCCAGGGCGACTCGCGCCCGTGTCCGATGTCCCGCGGTACGGACCAGCACTCCGGCGCGACTCGCGCTCGTGTCGGAGGGCCCGTGGTATTGACCAGCTCTCCTGGGAGACTCGGGCCCGGGTCTGAAGGCCCGCGGGGTCGACCAGCTGTCCCGGGTGACTCGGTCCCGGGTCCAAAGGCCCGCGAGGTCGATCAGTTGGCCCGGGCGACTCGGGCCCAGGTCCGAGGTCACGCATTGTCGTACAACTCCCCCGGTCGCCTCGGGCTCGTGTCCGAGGGCCCGCGTGTTCACCAGATGAGCCGGGGACTCCTGCCGGACTCCGCGTGCCTTGGGGGTCGACCCGCTCTCCCGGGCGACTTGGGCCAGTGTCCGCGGGCCCGCTTGGTAGACCATTAGTCCGGGCGACCGGGCCCGTGTCCCAGGTCCAGTGGGATCCCCAGATAGTCCGGGTGACCTGGGCCCGGCTTCCAGTGCCCGCGGTGTCGACCAGATATCCTTGGCGGCTCGGGCCCTGCTCCGATAGCATGTGGGGTCGACAAGGTGTCCCAGGCGACTCGGGCTCGGGTCCGAGGGACTGCGATATCCACCAACACTCCCGGGTGACTCGCGCTCGGGTCTGAGGGTCCACGGGGTCGACTATTTGACCTGGGGACTCCCACCCCGCTCCGAGTGCCTGGGGGGTCAACCAGCTGTCCAGGGCAACCTGGGCCAGTGTCCCAGGGCCCGCGTGGTCCACCATCTGTCCCGGGCGACTCCGGCTGGTTTCGCAGGGCCCACGGGATCGACCAGCTCTCCCGGGCGACTTGGGCCAGGGTCCGATGGCCCGCTTGGTAGGCCATTAGTCCGGGCGACCGGGGCCGTGTCCCAGGGCCCGCGGGATCCACCAGATATCCCGGGCGACCTGGCCCGGGTTCCAGTGCCCGTGATCTCGACTCGCTCTCCCTGGCGAATTGCGCTCGGGTCCGAGGGCCCGCAGGGTCGACCATCTGTCCCAGGTGACTCGGGTCCGGGGCCAAGGTCCCGCAAGGTCAATCAGCTGTCCCGGGCGATTCGGGCCAGTGTCCGAGGGCCCGCGTGGTCCACCATCTGTCCCGGGCGACTCAGGCTCGTGTCGCAGGTCCCACGGGATCGACCATATATCCCGGGCGACCCGGGCCCGGGTTCCAGTGTCCGCGGGGCCTACCACCTGTCCTTGCCGCATTGCCCCTCCTCCGATGGCACGCGGTTTCGACCGGCATCCCGGGCAAATTGCGCTCGGGTCTGAGGCCCCGCGGAGTCGACCAGCAGGCCCGGTTGACTCGGGCCCATGTCCCAGGTCCCTCGGGATCGACCAGATATCCCGGGCGACCCGGGCCCGGGTTCCAATGCCCGCGGGCTCGACCAGCTGTCCTTGCCGCCTTGGGCCTTGCTCTGAAGGCACGCGGTTTCGACCCGCTCTCCCGGGCGACTCGCGCTCTTTTCCGTGGGACCGCAGTGTCGACCAGCTCTCCTGGGCATCTCGCGAACAGATGCGACATTCCGCGGTGTGGACGCGCTGTCCTGGGCGACTCGGGCCAGGGTCCGATGGCCCGCGGGAACCACCAACACTCCTGGGTGACCATCTCTCCCGGACAACTCGCAACCGTGTCCGAGATCCCGCGGAGTCGACCAGCTGTCCCGTGCGACCCGGGCCCGGGTCCCAGGTCCCAGGTCTAGACCAGACGTCCCGGGTGACCTGGGCCTGGGCTCCTGTGTTTGCGGTGTCGAGCAGCTGTCCCGGCTGACGCGGGCCCGGGTCCACGTGTCCGCAGTGTCGCACAACTCTCCCAGGCGACACGCACTCGTTTCCGATGGCCCGCGGTGTCGACCAGCTGTCCCGTGCGACCCGGGCCCGGGTCCCAGGTCCCAGGTCTAGACCAGATGTCCCGGGTGACCTGGCACTGGGCTCCTGTGTTTGCGGTGTCGACCAGCTGTCCCGGCTGACGCGGGCCCGGGTCCACGTGTCCGCAGTGTCGCACAACTCTCCCAGGCGACACGCACTCGTTTCCGATGGCCCGCGGTGTCGACCAGCAGGCCCGGGTGACTCGGGCCCGTGTCCCAGGTCCCACGGGATCGATCAGATGTCCCGGGTGTTCTGGGCCCGGGTTCAAGTGCCCGCGGGGTGGACCAGCAGTCCCGGGCGACTTGCGCCTGGGTCCGTGGGCCCACGGTTTCAACTAGCTCTCCTGAGAGACTCGGGCCCGTGTCCGAGATGCCGCGAGTTCGACCAGCTGTCCCGAGGACTCACGCCCAGCTCGGATGGCCCGCGGATCGACCCGAACTCCAGGGCGCCTTGGGCCTTTGTCCATGGGCCCGCGGTGTCGACCATCTGTCCCGGGCCACACGCGCTCGGGACCGATAGCACGTGGAGGCGACCAGCTGTCCAGGGCGACTCGCGCCCGTGTCCGATGTCCCGCGGTACGGACCAGCACTCCGGCGCGACTCGCGCTCGTGTCGGAGGGCCCGTGGTATTGACCAGCTCTCCTGGGAGACTCGGGCCCGGGTCTGAAGGCCCGCGGGGTCGACCAGCTGTCCCGGGTGACTCGGTCCCGGGTCCAAAGGCCCGCGAGGTCGATCAGTTGGCCCGGGCGACTCGGGCCCAGGTCCGAGGTCACGCATTGTCGTACAACTCCCCCGGTCGCCTCGGGCTCGTGTCCGAGGGCCCGCGTGTTCACCAGATGAGCCGGGGACTCCTGCCGGACTCCGCGTGCCTTGGGGGTCGACCCGCTCTCCCGGGCGACTTGGGCCAGTGTCCGCGGGCCCGCTTGGTAGACCATTAGTCCGGGCGACCGGGCCCGTGTCCCAGGTCCAGTGGGATCCCCAGATAGTCCGGGTGACCTGGGCCCGGCTTCCAGTGCCCGCGGTGTCGACCAGATATCCTTGGCGGCTCGGGCCCTGCTCCGATAGCATGTGGGGTCGACAAGGTGTCCCAGGCGACTCGGGCTCGGGTCCGAGGGACTGCGATATCCACCAACACTCCCGGGTGACTCGCGCTCGGGTCTGAGGGTCCACGGGGTCGACTATTTGACCTGGGGACTCCCACCCCGCTCCGAGTGCCTGGGGGGTCAACCAGCTGTCCAGGGCAACCTGGGCCAGTGTCCCAGGGCCCGCGTGGTCCACCATCTGTCCCGGGCGACTCCGGCTGGTTTCGCAGGGCCCACGGGATCGACCAGCTCTCCCGGGCGACTTGGGCCAGGGTCCGATGGCCCGCTTGGTAGGCCATTAGTCCGGGCGACCGGGGCCGTGTCCCAGGGCCCGCGGGATCCACCAGATATCCCGGGCGACCTGGCCCGGGTTCCAGTGCCCGTGATCTCGACTCGCTCTCCCTGGCGAATTGCGCTCGGGTCCGAGGGCCCGCAGGGTCGACCATCTGTCCCAGGTGACTCGGGTCCGGGGCCAAGGTCCCGCAAGGTCAATCAGCTGTCCCGGGCGATTCGGGCCAGTGTCCGAGGGCCCGCGTGGTCCACCATCTGTCCCGGGCGACTCAGGCTCGTGTCGCAGGTCCCACGGGATCGACCATATATCCCGGGCGACCCGGGCCCGGGTTCCAGTGTCCGCGGGGCCTACCACCTGTCCTTGCCGCATTGCCCCTCCTCCGATGGCACGCGGTTTCGACCGGCATCCCGGGCAAATTGCGCTCGGGTCTGAGGCCCCGCGGAGTCGACCAGCAGGCCCGGTTGACTCGGGCCCATGTCCCAGGTCCCTCGGGATCGACCAGATATCCCGGGCGACCCGGGCCCGGGTTCCAATGCCCGCGGGCTCGACCAGCTGTCCTTGCCGCCTTGGGCCTTGCTCTGAAGGCACGCGGTTTCAACCCGCTCTCCCGGGCGACTCGCGCTCTTTTCCGTGGGACCGCAGTGTCGACCAGCTCTCCTGGGCATCTCGCGAACAGATGCGACATTCCGCGGTGTGGACGCGCTGTCCTGGGCGACTCGGGCCAGGGTCCGATGGCCCGCGGGAACCACCAACACTCCTGGGTGACCATCTCTCCCGGACAACTCGCAACCGTGTCCGAGATCCCGCGGAGTCGACCAGCTGTCCCGTGCGACCCGGGCCCGGGTCCCAGGGCCCAGGTCTAGACCAGATGTCCCGGGTGACCTGGGCCTGGGCTCCTGTGTTTGCGGTGTCGACCAGCTGTCCCGGCTGACGCGGGCCCGGGTCCACGTGTCCGCAGTGTCGCACAACTCTCCCAGGCGACACGCACTCGTTTCCGATGGCCCGCGGTGTCGACCAGCTGTCCCGTGCGACCCGGGCCCGGGTCCCAGGTCCCAGGTCTAGACCAGATGTCCCGGGTGACCTGGCACTGGGCTCCTGTGTTTGCGGTGTCGACCAGCTGTCCCGGCTGACTCGGGCCCGGGTCCACGTGTCCGCAGTGTCGCACAACTCTCCCAGGCGACTCGCACTCGTGTCCGATGGCCCGCGGTGTCGACCAGCAGGCCCGGGCGACTCGGGCCCGTGTCCCAGGTCCCACGGGATCGCTCAGATGTCCCGGGTGTTCTGGGCCCGGGTTCAAGTGCCCGCGGGGTGGACCAGCAGTCCCGGGCGACTTGCGCCTGGGTCCGTGGGCCCACGGTTTCAACTAGCTCTCCTGAGAGACTCGGGCCCGTGTCCGAGATCCCGCGAGTTCGAACAGCTGTCCCGAGGACTCACGCCCAGCTCGGATGGCCCGCGGATCGACCCGAACTCCAGGGCGCCTTGGGCCTTTGTCCATGGGCCCGCGGTGTCGACCATCTGTCCCGGGCCACACGCGCTCGGGACCGATAGCACGTGGAGGCGACCAGCTGTCCAGGGCGACTCGCGCCCGTGTCCGATGTCCCGCGGTACGGACCAGCACTCCGGCGCGACTCGCGCTCGTGTCGGAGGGCCCGTGGTATTGACCAGCTCTCCTGGGAGACTCGGGCCCGGGTCTGAAGGCCCGCGGGGTCGACCAGCTGTCCCGGGTGACTCGGTCCCGGGTCCAAAGGCCCGCGAGGTCGATCAGTTGGCCCGGGCGACTCGGGCCCAGGTCCGAGGTCACGCATTGTCGTACAACTCCCCCGGTCGCCTCGGGCTCGTGTCCGAGGGCCCGCGTGTTCACCAGATGAGCCGGGGACTCCTGCCGGACTCCGCGTGCCTTGGGGGTCGACCCGCTCTCCCGGGCGACTTGGGCCAGTGTCCGCGGGCCCGCTTGGTAGACCATTAGTCCGGGCGACCGGGCCCGTGTCCCAGGTCCAGTGGGATCCCCAGATAGTCCGGGTGACCTGGGCCCGGCTTCCAGTGCCCGCGGTGTCGACCAGATATCCTTGGCGGCTCGGGCCCTGCTCCGATAGCATGTGGGGTCGACAAGGTGTCCCAGGCGACTCGGGCTCGGGTCCGAGGGACTGCGATATCCACCAACACTCCCGGGTGACTCGCGCTCGGGTCTGAGGGTCCACGGGGTCGACTATTTGACCTGGGGACTCCCACCCCGCTCCGAGTGCCTGGGGGGTCAACCAGCTGTCCAGGGCAACCTGGGCCAGTGTCCCAGGGCCCGCGTGGTCCACCATCTGTCCCGGGCGACTCCGGCTGGTTTCGCAGGGCCCACGGGATCGACCAGCTCTCCCGGGCGACTTGGGCCAGGGTCCGATGGCCCGCTTGGTAGGCCATTAGTCCGGGCGACCGGGGCCGTGTCCCAGGGCCCGCGGGATCCACCAGATATCCCGGGCGACCTGGCCCGGGTTCCAGTGCCCGTGATCTCGACTCGCTCTCCCTGGCGAATTGCGCTCGGGTCCGAGGGCCCGCAGGGTCGACCATCTGTCCCAGGTGACTCGGGTCCGGGGCCAAGGTCCCGCAAGGTCAATCAGCTGTCCCGGGCGATTCGGGCCAGTGTCCGAGGGCCCGCGTGGTCCACCATCTGTCCCGGGCGACTCAGGCTCGTGTCGCAGGTCCCACGGGATCGACCATATATCCCGGGCGACCCGGGCCCGGGTTCCAGTGTCCGCGGGGCCTACCACCTGTCCTTGCCGCATTGCCCCTCCTCCGATGGCACGCGGTTTCGACCGGCATCCCGGGCAAATTGCGCTCGGGTCTGAGGCCCCGCGGAGTCGACCAGCAGGCCCGGTTGACTCGGGCCCATGTCCCAGGTCCCTCGGGATCGACCAGATATCCCGGGCGACCCGGGCCCGGGTTCCAATGCCCGCGGGCTCGACCAGCTGTCCTTGCCGCCTTGGGCCTTGCTCTGAAGGCACGCGGTTTCAACCCGCTCTCCCGGGCGACTCGCGCTCTTTTCCGTGGGACCGCAGTGTCGACCAGCTCTCCTGGGCATCTCGCGAACAGATGCGACATTCCGCGGTGTGGACGCGCTGTCCTGGGCGACTCGGGCCAGGGTCCGATGGCCCGCGGGAACCACCAACACTCCTGGGTGACCATCTCTCCCGGACAACTCGCAACCGTGTCCGAGATCCCGCGGAGTCGACCAGCTGTCCCGTGCGACCCGGGCCCGGGTCCCAGGGCCCAGGTCTAGACCAGATGTCCCGGGTGACCTGGGCCTGGGCTCCTGTGTTTGCGGTGTCGACCAGCTGTCCCGGCTGACGCGGGCCCGGGTCCACGTGTCCGCAGTGTCGCACAACTCTCCCAGGCGACACGCACTCGTTTCCGATGGCCCGCGGTGTCGACCAGCTGTCCCGTGCGACCCGGGCCCGGGTCCCAGGTCCCAGGTCTAGACCAGATGTCCCGGGTGACCTGGCACTGGGCTCCTGTGTTTGCGGTGTCGACCAGCTGTCCCGGCTGACTCGGGCCCGGGTCCACGTGTCCGCAGTGTCGCACAACTCTCCCAGGCGACTCGCACTCGTGTCCGATGGCCCGCGGTGTCGACCAGCAGGCCCGGGCGACTCGGGCCCGTGTCCCAGGTCCCACGGGATCGCTCAGATGTCCCGGGTGTTCTGGGCCCGGGTTCAAGTGCCCGCGGGGTGGACCAGCAGTCCCGGGCGACTTGCGCCTGGGTCCGTGGGCCCACGGTTTCAACTAGCTCTCCTGAGAGACTCGGGCCCGTGTCCGAGATCCCGCGAGTTCGAACAGCTGTCCCGAGGACTCACGCCCAGCTCGGATGGCCCGCGGATCGACCCGAACTCCAGGGCGCCTTGGGCCTTTGTCCATGGGCCCGCGGTGTCGACCATCTGTCCCGGGCCACACGCGCTCGGGACCGATAGCACGTGGAGGCGACCAGCTGTCCAGGGCGACTCGCGCCCGTGTCCGATGTCCCGCGGTACGGACCAGCACTCCGGCGCGACTCGCGCTCGTGTCGGAGGGCCCGTGGTATTGACCAGCTCTCCTGGGAGACTCGGGCCCGGGTCTGAAGGCCCGCGGGGTCGACCAGCTGTCCCGGGTGACTCGGTCCCGGGTCCAAAGGCCCGCGAGGTCGATCAGTTGGCCCGGGCGACTCGGGCCCAGGTCCGAGGTCACGCATTGTCGTACAACTCCCCCGGTCGCCTCGGGCTCGTGTCCGAGGGCCCGCGTGTTCACCAGATGAGCCGGGGACTCCTGCCGGACTCCGCGTGCCTTGGGGGTCGACCCGCTCTCCCGGGCGACTTGGGCCAGTGTCCGCGGGCCCGCTTGGTAGACCATTAGTCCGGGCGACCGGGCCCGTGTCCCAGGTCCAGTGGGATCCCCAGATAGTCCGGGTGACCTGGGCCCGGCTTCCAGTGCCCGCGGTGTCGACCAGATATCCTTGGCGGCTCGGGCCCTGCTCCGATAGCATGTGGGGTCGACAAGGTGTCCCAGGCGACTCGGGCTCGGGTCCGAGGGACTGCGATATCCACCAACACTCCCGGGTGACTCGCGCTCGGGTCTGAGGGTCCACGGGGTCGACTATTTGACCTGGGGACTCCCACCCCGCTCCGAGTGCCTGGGGGGTCAACCAGCTGTCCAGGGCAACCTGGGCCAGTGTCCCAGGGCCCGCGTGGTCCACCATCTGTCCCGGGCGACTCCGGCTGGTTTCGCAGGGCCCACGGGATCGACCAGCTCTCCCGGGCGACTTGGGCCAGGGTCCGATGGCCCGCTTGGTAGGCCATTAGTCCGGGCGACCGGGGCCGTGTCCCAGGGCCCGCGGGATCCACCAGATATCCCGGGCGACCTGGCCCGGGTTCCAGTGCCCGTGATCTCGACTCGCTCTCCCTGGCGAATTGCGCTCGGGTCCGAGGGCCCGCAGGGTCGACCATCTGTCCCAGGTGACTCGGGTCCGGGGCCAAGGTCCCGCAAGGTCAATCAGCTGTCCCGGGCGATTCGGGCCAGTGTCCGAGGGCCCGCGTGGTCCACCATCTGTCCCGGGCGACTCAGGCTCGTGTCGCAGGTCCCACGGGATCGACCATATATCCCGGGCGACCCGGGCCCGGGTTCCAGTGTCCGCGGGGCCTACCACCTGTCCTTGCCGCATTGCCCCTCCTCCGATGGCACGCGGTTTCGACCGGCATCCCGGGCAAATTGCGCTCGGGTCTGAGGCCCCGCGGAGTCGACCAGCAGGCCCGGTTGACTCGGGCCCATGTCCCAGGTCCCTCGGGATCGACCAGATATCCCGGGCGACCCGGGCCCGGGTTCCAATGCCCGCGGGCTCGACCAGCTGTCCTTGCCGCCTTGGGCCTTGCTCTGAAGGCACGCGGTTTCGACCCGCTCTCCCGGGCGACTCGCGCTCTTTTCCGTGGGACCGCAGTGTCGACCAGCTCTCCTGGGCATCTCGCGAACAGATGCGACATTCCGCGGTGTGGACGCGCTGTCCTGGGCGACTCGGGCCAGGGTCCGATGGCCCGCGGGAACCACCAACACTCCTGGGTGACCATCTCTCCCGGACAACTCGCAACCGTGTCCGAGATCCCGCGGAGTCGACCAGCTGTCCCGTGCGACCCGGGCCCGGGTCCCAGGTCCCAGGTCTAGACCAGACGTCCCGGGTGACCTGGGCCTGGGCTCCTGTGTTTGCGGTGTCGAGCAGCTGTCCCGGCTGACGCGGGCCCGGGTCCACGTGTCCGCAGTGTCGCACAACTCTCCCAGGCGACACGCACTCGTTTCCGATGGCCCGCGGTGTCGACCAGCTGTCCCGTGCGACCCGGGCCCGGGTCCCAGGTCCCAGGTCTAGACCAGATGTCCCGGGTGACCTGGCACTGGGCTCCTGTGTTTGCGGTGTCGACCAGCTGTCCCGGCTGACTCGGGCCCGGGTCCACGTGTCCGCAGTGTCGCACAACTCTCCCAGGCGACTCGCACTCCTGTCCCATGGCCCGCGGTGTCGACCAGCAGGACCGGGCGACTTGGGACCGTGTCCCAGGTCCCACGGGATCGATCAGATGTCCCGGGTGTTCTGGGCCCGGGTTCAAGTGCCCGCGGGGTGGACCAGCAGTCCCGGGCGACTTGCGCCTGGGTCCGTGGGCCCACGGTTTCAACTAGCTCTCCTGAGAGACTCGGGCCCGTGTCCGAGATCCCGCGAGTTCGACCAGCTGTCCCGAGGACTCACGCCCAGCTCGGATGGCCCGCGGATCGACCCGAACTCCAGGGCGCCTTGGGCCTTTGTCCATGGGCCCGCGGTGTCGACCATCTGTCCCGGGCCACACGCGCTCGGGACCGATAGCACGTGGAGGCGACCAGCTGTCCAGGGCGACTCGCGCCCGTGTCCGATGTCCCGCGGTACGGACCAGCACTCCGGCGCGACTCGTGCTCGTGTCGGAGGGCCCGTGGTATTGACCAGCTCTCCTGGGAGACTCGGGCCCGGGTCTGAAGGCCCGCGGGGTCGACCAGCTGTCCCGGGTGACTCGGTCCCGGGTCCAAAGGCCCGCGTGGTCGATCAGTTGGCGCGGGCGACTCGGGCCCGGGTCCGAGGTCACGCATTGTCGGACAACTCCCCCGGTCGCCTCGGGCTCGTGTCCGAGGGCCCGCGTGTTCACCAGATGAGCCGGGGACTCCTGCCCGACTCCGCGTGCCTAGGGGGTCGACCCGCTCTCCCGGGCGACTTGGGCCAGTGTCCGCGGGCCCGCTTGGTAGACCATTAGTCCGGGCGACCGGGCCCGTGTCCCAGGTCCAGTGGGATCCCCAGATAGTCCGGGTGACCTGGGCCCGGCTTCCAGTGCCCGCGGTGTCGACCAGATATCCTTGGCGGCTCGGGCCCTGCTCCGATAGCATGTGGGGTCGACAAGGTGTCCCAGGCGACTCGGGCTCGGGTCCGAGGGACTGCGATATCCACCAACACTCCCGGGTGACTCGCGCTCGGGTCTGAGGGTCCACGGGGTCGACTATTTGACCTGGGGACTCCCACCCCGCTCCGAGTGCCTGGGGGGTCAACCAGCTGTCCAGGGCAACCTGGGCCAGTGTCCCAGGGCCCGCGTGGTCCACCATCTGTCCCGGGCGACTCCGGCTGGTTTCGCAGGGCCCACGGGATCGACCAGCTCTCCCGGGCGACTTGGGCCAGGGTCCGATGGCCCGCTTGGTAGGCCATTAGTCCGGGCGACCGGGGCCGTGTCCCAGGGCCCGCGGGATCCACCAGATATCCCGGGCGACCTGGCCCGGGTTCCAGTGCCCGTGATCTCGACTCGCTCTCCCTGGCGAATTGCGCTCGGGTCCGAGGGCCCGCAGGGGCGACCATCTGTCCCAGGTGACTCGGGCCCGGGGCCAAGGTCCCGCAAGGTCAATCAGCTGTCCCGGGCGATTCGGGCCAGTGTCCGAGGGCCCGCGTGGTCCACCATCTGTCCCGGGCGACTCGGGCTCGTGTCGCAGGTCCCACGGGATCGACCATATATCCCGGGCGACCCGGGCCCGGGTTCCAGTGTCCGCGGGGCCTACCACCTGTCCTTGCCGGATTGCCCCTCCTCCGATGGCACGCGGTTTCGACCGGCATCCCGGGCAAATTGCGCTCGGGTCTGAGGCCCCGCGGAGTCGACCAGCAGGCCCGGTTGACTCGGGCCCATGTCCCAGGTCCCTCGGGATCGACCAGATATCCCGGGCGACCCGGGCCCGGGTTCCAATGCCCGCGGGCTCGACCAGCTGTCCTTGCCGCCTTGGGCCTTGCTCTGAAGGCACGCGGTTTCGACCCGCTCTCCCGGGCGACTCGCGCTCTTTTCCGTGGGACCGCAGTGTCGACCAGCTCTCCTGGGCATCTCGCGAACAGATGCGACATTCCGCGGTGTGGACGCGCTGTCCTGGGCGACTCGGGCCAGGGTCCGATGGCCCGCGGGAACCACCAACACTCCTGGGTGACCATCTCTCCCGGACAACTCGCAACCGTGTCCGAGATCCCGCGGAGTCGACCAGCTGTCCCGTGCGACCCGGGCCCGGGTCCCAGGTCCCAGTTCTAGACCAGATGTCCCGGGTGACCTGGCACTGGGCTCCTGTGTTTGCGGTGTCGACCAGCTGTCCCGGCTGACGCGGGCCCGGGTCCACGTGTCCGCAGTGTCGCACAACTCTCCCAGGCGACTCGCACTCGTGTCCGATGGCCCGCGGTGTCGACCAGCAGGCCCGGGCGACTCGGGCCCGTGTCCCAGGTCCCACGGGATCGATCAGATGTCCCGGGTGTTCTGGGCCCGGGTTCAAGTGCCCGCCGGGTGGACCAGCAGTCCCGGGCGACTTGCGCCTGGGTCCGTGGGCCCACGGTTTCAACTAGCTCTCCTGAGAGACTCGGGCCCGTGTCCGAGATCCCGCGAGTTCGACCAGCTGTCCCGAGGACTCACGCCCAGCTCGGATGGCCCGCGGATCGACCCGAACTCCAGGGCGCCTTGGGCCTTTGTCCATGGGCCCGCGGTGTCGACCATCTGTCCCGGGCCACACGAGCTCGGGACCGATAGCACGTGGAGGCGACCAGCTGTCCAGGGCGACTCGCGCCCGTGTCCGATGTCCCGCGGTACGGACCAGCACTCCGGCGCGACTCGCGCTCGTGTCGGAGGGCCCGTGGTATTGACCAGCTCTCCTGGGAGACTCGGGCCCGGGTCTGAAGGCCCGCGGGGTCGACCAGCTGTCCCGGGTGACTCGGTCCCGGGTCCAAAGGCCCGCGAGGTCGATCAGTTGGCCCGGGCGACTCGGGCCCGGGTCCGAGGTCACGCATTGTCGTACAACTCTCCCGGTCGCCTCGGGCTCGTGTCCGAGGGCCCGTGGTGTTCACCAGATGAGCCGGGGACTCCTGCCCGACTCCGCGTGCCTAGGGGGTCGACCCGCTCTCCCGGGCGACTTGGGCCAGTGTCCGCGGGCCCGCTTGGTAGACCATTAGTCCGGGCGACCGGGCCCGTGTCCCAGGTCCAGTGGGATCCCCAGATAGTCCGGGTGACCTGGGCCCGGCTTCCAGTGCCCGCGGTGTCGACCAGATATCCTTGGCGGCTCGGGCCCTGCTCCGATAGCATGTGGGGTCGACAAGGTGTCCCAGGCGACTCGGGCTCGGGTCCGAGGGACTGCGATATCCACCAAAACTCCCGGGTGACTCGCGCTCGGGTCTGAGGGTCCACGGGGTCGACTATTTGTCCTGGGGACTCCCACCCCGCTCCGAGTGCCTGGGGGGTCAACCAGCTGTCCAGGGCAACCTGGGCCAGTGTCCGAGGGCCCGCGTGGTCCACCATCTGTCCCGGGCGACTCAGGCTCGTGTCGCAGGTCCCACGGGATCGACCATATATCCCGGGCGACCCGGGCCCGGGTTCCAGTGTCCGCGGGACCTACCACCTGTCCTTGCCGGATTGCCCCTCCTCCGATGGCACGCGGTTTCGACCGGCATCCCGGGCAAATTGCGCTCGGGTCTGAGGCCCCGCGGAGTCGACCAGCAGGCCCGGTTGACTCGGGCCCATGTCCCAGGTCCCTCGGGATCGACCAGATATCCCGGGCGACCCGGGCCCGGGTTCCAATGCCCGCGGGCTCGACCAGCTGTCCTTGCCGCCTTGGGCCTTGCTCTGAAGGCACGCGGTTTCGACCCGCTCTCCCGGGCGACTCGCGCTCTTTTCCGTGGGACCGCAGTGTCGACCAGCTCTCCTGGGCATCTCGCGAACAGATGCGACATTCCGCGGTGTGGACGCGCTGTCCTGGGCGACTCGGGCCAGGGTCCGATGGCCCGCGGGAACCACCAACACTCCTGGGTGACCATCTCTCCCGGACAACTCGCAACCGTGTCCGAGATCCCGCGGAGTCGACCAGCTGTCCCGTGCGACCCGGGCCCGGGTCCCAGGTCCCAGGTCTAGACCAGATGTCCCGGGTGACCTGGGCCTGGGCTCCTGTGTTTGCGGTGTCGACCAGCTGTCCCGGCTGACGCGGGCCCGGGTCCACGTGTCCGCAGTGTCGCACAACTCTCCCAGGCGACACGCACTCGTTTCCGATGGCCCGCGGTGTCGTCCAGCTGTCCCGTGCGAACCGGGCCCGGGTCCCAGGTCCCAGGTCTAGACCAGATGTCCCGGGTGACCTGGCACTGGGCTCCTGTGTTTGCGGTGTCGACCAGCTGTCCCGGCTGACTCGGGCCCGGGTCCACGTGTCCGCAGTGTCGCACAACTCTCCCAGGCGACTCGCACTCGTGTCCGATGGCCCGCGGTGTCGACCAGCAGGCCCGGGCGACTCGGGCCCGTGTCCCAGGTCCCACGGGATCGATCAGATGTCCCGGGTGTTCTTGGCCCGGGTTCAAGTGCCCGCGGGGTGGACCAGCAGTCCCGGGCGACTTGCGCCTGGGTCCGTGGGCCCACGGTTTCAACTAGCTCTCCTGAGAGACTCGGGCCCGTGTCCGAGATCCCGCGAGTTCGACCAGCTGTCCCGAGGACTCACGCCAAGCTCGGATGGCCCGCGGATCGACCCGAACTCCAGGGCGCCTTGGGCCTTTGTCCATGGGCCCGCGGTGTCGACCATCTGTCCCGGGCCACACGAGCTCGGGACCGATAGCACGTGGAGGCGACCAGCTGTCCAGGGCGACTCGCGCCCGTGTCCGATGTCCCGCGGTACGGACCAGCACTCCGGCGCGACTCGCGCTCGTGTCGGAGGGCCCGTGGTATTGACCAGCTCTCCTGGGAGACTCGGGCCCGGGTCTGAAGGCCCGCGGGGTCGACCAGCTGTCCCGGGTGACTCGGTCCCGGGTCCAAAGGCCCGCG
This sequence comes from Sus scrofa, assembly GCF_054392235.1. Classification (NCBI taxonomy): domain Eukaryota; kingdom Metazoa; phylum Chordata; class Mammalia; order Artiodactyla; family Suidae; genus Sus; species Sus scrofa. The sequence continues at coordinate 40,569,394 of NC_139393.1, read as the reverse complement.
AGGTTGATCAGTTGACCCGGGCGACTCGGGCCCAGGTCCGAGGTCACGCATTGTCGTACAACTCTCCCGGTCGCCTCGGGCTCGTGTCCGAGGGCCTGCGGTGTTCACCAGATGAGCCGGGGACTCCTGCCCGACTCCGCGTGCCTTGGGGTTCGACCCGCTCTCCCGGGCGACTTGGGCCAGTGTCCGCGGGCCCGCTTGGTAGACCATTAGTCCGGGCGACCGGGCCCGTGTCCCAGGTCCAGTGGGATCCCCAGATAGTCCGGGTGAACTGGGCCCGGCTTCCAGTGCCCGCGGTGTCGACCAGATATCCTTGGCGGCTCGGGCCCTGCTCCGATAGCATGTGGGGTCGACAAGGTGTCCCAGGCGACTCGGGCTCGGGTCCGAGGGACTGCGATATCCACCAACACTCCCGGGTGACTCGCGCTCGGGTCTGAGGGTCCACGGGGTCGACTATTTGTCCTGGGGACTCCCACCCCGCTCCGAGTGCCTGGGGGGTCAACCAGCTGTCCAGGGCAACCTGGGCCAGTGTCCCAGGGCCCGCGTGGTCCACCATCTGTCCCGGGCGACTCCGGCTGGTTTCGCAGGGCCCACGGGATCGACCAGCTCTCCCGGGCGACTTGGGCCAGGGTCCGATGGCCAGCTTGGTAGGCCATTAGTCCGGGCGACCGGGGCCGTGTCCCAGGGCCCGCGGGATCCACCAGATATCCCGGGCGACCTGGCCCGGGTTCCAGTGCCCGCGATCTCGACGCGCTCTCCCTGGCGAATTGCGCTCGGGTCCGAGGGCCCGCAGGGTCGACCATCTGTCCCAGGTGACTCGGGTCCGGGGCCAAGGTCCCGCAAGGTCAATCAGCTGTCCCGGGCGATTCGGGCCAGTGTCCGAGGGCCCGCGTGTCCACCATCTGTCCCGGGCGACTCAGGCTCGTGTCGCAGGTCCCACGGGATCGACCATATATCCCGGGCGACCCGGGCCCGGGTTCCAGTGTCCGCGGGGCCTACCACCTGTCCTTGCCGGATTGCCCCTCCTCCGATGGCACGCGGTTTCGACCGGCATCCCGGGCAAATTGCGCTCGGGTCTGAGGCCCCGCGGAGTCGACCAGCAGGCCCGGTTGACTCGGGCCCATGTCCCAGGTCCCTCGGGATCGACCAGATATCCCGGGCGACCCGGGCCCGGGTTCCAATGCCCGCGGGCTCGACCAGCTGTCCTTGCCGCCTTGGGCCTTGCTCTGAAGGCACGCGGTTTCGACCCGCTCTCCCGGGCGACTCGCGCTCTTTTCCGTGGGACCGCAGTGTCGACCAGCTCTCCTGGGCATCTCGCGAACAGATGCGACATTCCGCGGTGTGGACGCGCTGTCCTGGGCGACTCGGGCCAGGGTCCGATGGCCCGCGGGAACCACCAACACTCCTGGGTGACCATCTCTCCCGGACAACTCGCAACCGTGTCCGAGATCCCGCGGAGTCGACCAGCTGTCCCGTGCGACCCGGGCCCGGGTCCCAGGTCCCAGGTCTAGACCAGATGTCCCGGGTGACCTGGGCCTGGGCTCCTGTGTTTGCGGTGTCGACCAGCTGTCCCGGCTGACGCGGGCCCGGGTCCACGTGTCCGCCGTGTCGCACAACTCTCCCAGGCGACACGCACTCGTTTCCGATGGCCCGCGGTGTCGACCAGCTGTCCCGTGCGACCCGGGCCCGGGTCCCAGGTCCCAGGTCTAGACCAGATGTCCCGGATGACCTGGGCCTGGGCTCCTGTGTTTGCGGTGTCGACCAGCTGTCCCGGCTGACGCGGGCCCGGGTCCACGTGTCCGCAGTGTCGCACAACTCTCCCAGGCGACTCGCACTCGTGTCCGATGGCCCGCGGTGTCGACCAGCAGGACCGGGCGACTCGGGCCCGTGTCCCAGGTCCCACGGGATCGATCAGATGTCCCGGGTGTTCTGGGCCCGGGTTCAAGTGCCCGCGGGGTGGACCAGCAGTCCCGGGCGACTTGCGCCTGGGTCCGTGGGCCCACGGTTTCAACTAGCTCTCCTGAGAGACTCGGGCCCGTGTCCGAGATGCCGCGAGTTCGACCAGCTGTCCCGAGGACTCACGCCCAGCTCGGATGGCCCGCGGATCGACCCGAACTCCAGGGCGCCTTGGGCCTTTGTCCATGGGCCCGCGGTGTCGACCATCTGTCCCGGGCCACACGCGCTCGGGACCGATAGCACGTGGAGGCGACCAGCTGTCCAGGGCGACTCGCGCCCGTGTCCGATGTCCCGCGGTACGGACCAGCACTCCGGCGCGACTCGCGCTCGTGTCGGAGGGCCCGTGGTATTGACCAGCTCTCCTGGGAGACTCGGGCCCGGGTCTGAAGGCCCGCGGGGTCGACCAGCTGTCCCGGGTGACTCGGTCCCGGGTCCAAAGGCCCGCGTGGTCGATCAGTTGGCGCGGGCGACTCGGGCCCGGGTCTGAGGTCACGCATTGTAGTACAACTCTCACGGTCGCCTCGGGCTCGTGTCCGAGGGCCCGCGGTGTTCACCAGATGAGCCGGGGACTCCTGCCCGACTCCGCGTGCCTAGGGGGTCGACCCGGTCTCCCGGGCGACTTGGGCCAGTGTCCGCGGGCCCGCTTGGTAGACCATTAGTCCGGGCGACCGGGCCCGTGTCCCAGGTCCAGTGGGATCCCCAGATAGTCCGGGTGACCTGGGCCCGGCTTCCAGTGCCCGCGGTGTCGACCAGATATCCTTGGCGGCTCGGGCCCTGCTCTGATAGCATGTGGGGTCGACAAGGTGTCCCTGGCGACTCGGGCTCGGGTCCGAGGGACTGCGATATCCACCAACACTTCCGGGTGACTCACGCTCGGGTCTGAGGGTCCACGGGGTCGACTATTTGTCCTGGGGACTCCCACCCCGCTCCGAGTGCCTGGGGGGTCAACCAGCTGTCCAGGGCAACCTGGGCCAGTGTCCCAGGGCCCGCGTGGTCCACCATCTGTCCCGGGCGACTCCGGCTGGTTTCACAGGGCCCACGGGATCGACCAGCTCTCCCGGGCGACTTGGGCCAGGGTCCGATGGCCCGCTTGGTAGGCCATTAGTCCGGGCGACCGGGGCCGTGTCCCAGGGCCCGCGGGATCCACCAGATATCCCGGGCGACCTGGCCCGGGTTCCAGTGCCCGCGATCTCGACGCGCTCTCCCTGGCGAATTGCGCTCGGGTCCGAGGGCCCGCAGGGTCGACCATCTGTCCCAGGTGACTCGGGTCCGGGGCCAAGGTCCCGCAAGGTCAATCAGCTGTCCCGGGCGATTCGGGCCAGTGTCCGAGGGCCCGCGTGGTCCACCATCTGTCCCGGGCGACTCAGGCTCGTGTCGCAGGTCCCACGGGATCGACCATATATCCCGGGCGACCCGGGCCCGGGTTCCAGTGTCCGCGGGGCCTACCACCTGTCCTTGCCGGATTGCCCCTCCTCCGATGGCACGCGGTTTCGACCGGCATCCCGGGCAAATTGCGCTCGGGTCTGAGGCCCCGCGGAGTCGACCAGCAGGCCCGGTTGACTCGGGCCCATGTCCCAGGTCCCTCGGGATCGACCAGATATCCCGGGCGACCCGGGCCCGGGTTCCAATGCCCGCGGGCTCGACCAGCTGTCCTTGCCGCCTTGGGCCTTGCTCTGAAGGCACGCGGTTTCGACCCGCTCTCCCGGGCGACTCGCGCTCTTTTCCGTGGGACCGCAGTGTCGACCAGCTCTCCTGGGCATCTCGCGAACAGATGCGACATTCCGCGGTGTGGACGCGCTGTCCTGGGCGACTCGGGCCAGGGTCCGATGGCCCGCGGGAACCACCAACACTCCTGGGTGACCATCTCTCCCGGACAACTCGCAACCGTGTCCGAGATCCCGCGGAGTCGACCAGCTGTCCCGTGCGACCCGGGCCCGGGTCCCAGGTCCCAGGTCTAGACCAGATGTCCCGGGTGACCTGGGCCTGGGCTCCTGTGTTTGCGGTGTCGACCAGCTGTCCCGGCTGACGCGGGCCCGGGTCCACGTGTCCGCAGTGTCGCACAACTCTCCCAGGCGACTCGCACTCGTGTCCGATGGCCCGCGGTGTCGACCAGCAGGCCCGGGCGACTCGGGCCCGTGTCCCAGGTCCCACGGGATCGCTCAGATGTCCCGGGTGTTCTGGGCCCGGGTTCAAGTGCCCGCGGGGTGGACCAGCAGTCCCGGGCGACTTGCGCCTGGGTCCGTGGGCCCACGGTTTCAACTAGCTCTCCTGAGAGACTCGGGCCCGTGTCCGAGATCCCGCGAGTTCGACCAGCTGTCCCGAGGACTCACGCCCAGCTCGGATGGCCCGCGGATCGACCCGAACTCCAGGGCGCCTTGGGCCTTTGTCCATGGGCCCGCGGTGTCGACCATCTGTCCCGGGCCACACGCGCTCGGGACCGATAGCACCTGGAGGCGACCAGCTGTCCAGGGCGACTCGCGCCCGTGTCCGATGTCCCGCGGTACGGACCAGCACTCCGGCGCGACTCGCGCTCGTGTCGGAGGGCCCGTGGTATTGACCAGCTCTCCTGGGAGACTCGGGCCCGTGTCTGAAGGCCCGCGGGTTCGACCAGCTGTCCCTGGTGACTCGGTCCCGGGTCCAAAGGCCCGCGTGGTCGATCAGTTGGAGCGGGCGACTCGGGCCTGGGTCTGAGGTCACGCATTGTAGTACAACTCTCCCGGTCGCCTCGGGCTCGTGTCCGAGGGCCCTCGGTGTTCACCAGATGAGCCGGGGACTCCTGCCCGACTCCGCGTGCCTAGGGGGTCGACCCGCTCTCCCGGGCGACTTGGGCCAGTGTCCGAGGGCCCGCTTGGTAGACCATTAGTCCGGGCGACTGGGCCCGTGTCCCAGGTCCAGTGGGATCTCCAGATAGTCCGGGTGACCTGGGCCCGGCTTCCAGTGCCCGCGGTGTCGACCAGATATCCTTGGCGGCTCGGGCCCTGCTCCGATAGCATGTGGGGTCGACAAGGTGTCCCAGGCGACTCGGGCTCGGGTCCGAGGGACTGCGATATCCACCAACACTCCCGGGTGACTCGCGCTCGGGTCTGAGGGTCCACGGGGTCGACTATTTGTCCTGGGGACTCCCACCCCGCTCCGAGTGCCTGGGGGGTCAACCAGCTGTCCAGGGCAACCTGGGCCAGTGTCCCAGGGCCCGCGTGGTCCACCATCTGTCCCGGGCGACTCCGGCTGGTTTCGCAGGGCCCACGGGATCGACCAGCCCTCCCGGGCGACTTGGGCCAGGGTCCGATGGCCCGCTTGGTAGGCCATTAGTCCGGGCGACCGGGGCCGTGTCCCAGGGCCCGCGGGATCCACCAGATATCCCGGGCGACCTGGCCCGGGTTCCAGTGCCCGCGATCTCGACGCGCTCTCCCTGGCGAATTGCGCTCGGGTCCGAGGGCCCGCAGGGTCGACCATCTGTCCCAGGTGACTCGGGTCCGGGGCCAAGGTCCCGCAAGGTCAATCAGCTGTCCCGGGCGATTCGGGCCAGTGTCCGAGGGCCCGCGTGGTCCACCATCTGTCCCGGGCGACTCAGGCTCGTGTCGCAGGGCCCACGGGATCGACCATATATCCCGGGCGACCCGGGCCCGGGTTCCAGTGTCCGCGGGGCCTACCACCTGTCCTTGCCGGATTGCCCCTCCTCCGATGGCACGCGGTTTCGACCGGCATCCCGGGCAAATTGCGCTCGGGTCTGAGGCCCCGCGGAGTCGACCAGCAGGCCCGGTTGACTCGGGCCCATGTCCCAGGTCCCTCGGGATCGACCAGATATCCCGGGCGACCCAGGCCCGGGTTCCAATGCCCGCGGGCTCGACCAGCTGTCCTTGCCGCCTTGGGCCTTGCTCTGAAGGCACGCGGTTTCGACCCGCTCTCCCGGGCGACTCGCGCTCTTTTCCGTGGGACCGCAGTGTCGACCAGCTCTCCTGGGCATCTCGCGAACAGATGCGACATTCCGCGGTGTGGACGCGCTGTCCTGGGCGACTCGGGCCAGGGTCCGATGGCCCGCGGGAACCACCAACACTCCTGGGTGACCATCTCTCCCGGACAACTCGCAACCGTGTCCGAGATCCCGCGGAGTCGACCAGCTGTCCCGTGCGACCCGGGCCCGGGTCCCAGGTCCCAGGTCTAGACCAGATGTCCCGGTTGACCTGGGCCTGGGCTCCTGTGTTTGCGGTGTCGACCAGCTGTCCCGGCTGACGCGGGCCCGGGGCCACGTGTCCGCAGTGTCGCACAACTCTCCCAGGCGACTCGCACTCGTGTCCGATGGCCCGCGGTGTCGACCAGCAGGCCCGGGCGACTCGGGCCCGTGTCCCAGGTCCCACGGGATCGCTCAGATGTCCCGGGTGTTCTGGGCCCGGGTTCAAGTGCCCGCAGGGTGGACCAGCAGTCCCGGGCGACTTGCGCCTGGGTCCGTGGGCCCACGGTTTCAACTAGCTCTCCTGAGAGACTCGGGCCCGTGTCCGAGATGCCGCGAGTTCGACCAGCTGTCCCGAGGACTCACGCCCAGCTCGGATGGCCCGCGGATCGACCCGAACTCCAGGGCGCCTTGGGCCTTTGTCCATGGGCCCGCGGTGTCGACCATCTGTCCCGGGCCACACGCGCTCGGGACCGATAGCACGTGGAGGCGACCAGCTGTCCAGGGCGACTCGCGCCCGTGTCCGATGTCCCGCGGTACTGACCAGCACTCCGGCGCGACTCGCGCTCGTGTCGGAGGGCCCGTGGTATTGACCAGCTCTCCTGGGAGACTCGGGCCCGGGTCTGAAGGCCCGCGGGGTCGACCAGCTGTCCCTGGTGACTCGGTCCCGGGTCCAAAGGCCCGCAGGGTCGATCAGTTGGCGCGGGCGACTCGGGCCTGGGTCTGAGGTCACGCATTGTAGTACAACTCTCCCGGTCGCCTCGGGCTCGTGTCCGAGGGCCCGCGGTGTTCACCAGATGAGCCGGGGACTCCTGCCCGACTCCGCGTGCCTAGGGGGTCGACCCGCTCTCCCGGGCGACTTGGGCCAGTGTCCGAGGGCCCGCTTGGTAGACCATTAGTCCGGGCGACTGGGCCCGTGTCCCAGGTCCAGTGGGATCTCCAGATAGTCCGGGTGACCTGGGCCCGGCTTCCAGTGCCCGCGGTGTCGACCAGATATCCTTGGCGGCTCGGGCCCTGCTCCGATAGCATGTGGGGTCGACAAGGTGTCCCAGGCGACTCGGGCTCGGGTCCGAGGGACTGCGATATCCACCAACACTCCCGGGTGACTCGCGCTCGGGTCTGAGGGTCCACGGGGTCGACTATTTGTCCTGGGGACTCCCACCCCGCTCCGAGTGCCTGGGGGGTCAACCAGCTGTCCAGGGCAACCTGGGCCAGTGTCCCAGGGCCCGCGTGGTCCACCATCTGTCCCGGGCGACTCCGGCTGGTTTCGCAGGGCCCACGGGATCGACCAGCCCTCCCGGGCGACTTGGGCCAGGGTCCGATGGCCCGCTTGGTAGGCCATTAGTCCGGGCGACCGGGGCCGTGTCCCAGGGCCCGCGGGATCCACCAGATATCCCGGGCGACCTGGCCCGGGTTCCAGTGCCCGCGATCTCGACGCGCTCTCCCTGGCGAATTGCGCTCGGGTCCGAGGGCCCGCAGGGTCGACCATCTGTCCCAGGTGACTCGGGTCCGGGGCCAAGGTCCCGCAAGGTCAATCAGCTGTCCCGGGCGATTCGGGCCAGTGTCCGAGGGCCCGCGTGGTCCACCATCTGTCCCGGGCGACTCAGGCTCGTGTCGCAGGTCCCACGGGATCGACCATATATCCCGGGCGACCCGGGCCCGGGTTCCAGTGTCCGCGGGGCCTACCACCTGTCCTTGCCGCATTGCCCCTCCTCCGATGGCACGCGGTTTCGACCGGCATCCCGGGCAAATTGCGCTCGGGTCTGAGGCCCCGCGGAGTCGACCAGCAGGCCCGGTTGACTCGGGCCCATGTCCCAGGTCCCTCGGGATCGACCAGATATCCCGGGCGACCCGGGCCCGGGTTCCAATGCCCGCGGGCTCGACCAGCTGTCCTTGCCGCCTTGGGCCTTGCTCTGAAGGCACGCGGTTTCGACCCGCTCTCCCGGGCGACTCGCGCTCTTTTCCGTGGGACCGCAGTGTCGACCAGCTCTCCTGGGCATCTCGCGAACAGATGCGACATTCCGCGGTGTGGACGCGCTGTCCTGGGCGACACGGGCCAGGGTCCGATGGCCCGCGGGAACCACCAACACTCCTGGGTGACCATCTCTCCCGGACAACTCGCAACCGTGTCCGAGATCCCGCGGAGTCGACCAGCTGTCCCGTGCGACCCGGGCCCAGGTCCCAGGTCCCAGGTCTAGACCAGATGTCCCGGTTGACCTGGGCCTGGGCTCCTGTGTTTGCGGTGTCGACCAGCTGTCCCGGCTGACGCGGGCCCGGGTCCACGTGTCCGCAGTGTCGCACAACTCTCCCAGGCGACTCGCACTCGTGTCCGATGGCCCGCGGTGTCGACCAGCAGGCCCGGGCGACTCGGGCCCGTGTCCCAGGTCCCACGGGATCGCTCAGATGTCCCGGGTGTTCTGGGCCCGGGTTCAAGTGCCCGCAGGGTGGACCAGCAGTCCCGGGCGACTTGCGCCTGGGTCCGTGGGCCCACGGTTTCAACTAGCTCTCCTGAGAGACTCGGGCCCGTGTCCGAGATGCCGCGAGTTCGACCAGCTGTCCCGAGGACTCACGCCCAGCTCGGATGGCCCGCGGATCGACCCGAACTCCAGGGCGCCTTGGGCCTTTGTCCATGGGCCCGCGGTGTCGACCATCTGTCCCGGGCCACACGCGCTCGGGACCGATAGCACGTGGAGGCGACCAGCTGTCCAGGGCGACTCGCGCCCGTGTCCGATGTCCCGCGGTACTGACCAGCACTCCGGCGCGACTCGCGCTCGTGTCGGAGGGCCCGTGGTATTGACCAGCTCTCCTGGGAGACTCGGGCCCGGGTCTGAAGGCCCGCGGGGTCGACCAGCTGTCCCTGGTGACTCGGTCCCGGGTCCAAAGGCCCGCAGGGTCGATCAGTTGGCGCGGGCGACTCGGGCCTGGGTCTGAGGTCACGCATTGTAGTACAACTCTCCCGGTCGCCTCGGGCTCGTGTCCGAGGGCCCGCGGTGTTCACCAGATGAGCCGGGGACTCCTGCCCGACTCCGCGTGCCTAGGGGGTCGACCCGCTCTCCCGGGCGACTTGGGCCAGTGTCCGAGGGCCCGCTTGGTAGACCATTAGTCCGGGCGACTGGGCCCGTGTCCCAGGTCCAGTGGGATCTCCAGATAGTCCGGGTGACCTGGGCCCGGCTTCCAGTGCCCGCGGTGTCGACCAGATATCCTTGGCGGCTCGGGCCCTGCTCCGATAGCATGTGGGGTCGACAAGGTGTCCCAGGCGACTCGGGCTCGGGTCCGAGGGACTGCGATATCCACCAACACTCCCGGGTGACTCGCGCTCGGGTCTGAGGGTCCACGGGGTCGACTATTTGTCCTGGGGACTCCCACCCCGCTCCGAGTGCCTGGGGGGTCAACCAGCTGTCCAGGGCAACCTGGGCCAGTGTCCCAGGGCCCGCGTGGTCCACCATCTGTCCCGGGCGACTCCGGCTGGTTTCGCAGGGCCCACGGGATCGACCAGCCCTCCCGGGCGACTTGGGCCAGGGTCCGATGGCCCGCTTGGTAGGCCATTAGTCCGGGCGACCGGGGCCGTGTCCCAGGGCCCGCGGGATCCACCAGATATCCCGGGCGACCTGGCCCGGGTTCCAGTGCCCGCGATCTCGACGCGCTCTCCCTGGCGAATTGCGCTCGGGTCCGAGGGCCCGCAGGGTCGACCATCTGTCCCAGGTGACTCGGGTCCGGGGCCAAGGTCCCGCAAGGTCAATCAGCTGTCCCGGGCGATTCGGGCCAGTGTCCGAGGGCCCGCGTGGTCCACCATCTGTCCCGGGCGACTCAGGCTCGTGTCGCAGGTCCCACGGGATCGACCATATATCCCGGGCGACCCGGGCCCTGGTTCCAGTGTCCGCGGGGCCTACCACCTGTCCTTGCCGCATTGCCCCTCCTCCGATGGCACGCGGTTTCGACCGGCATCCCGGGCAAATTGCGCTCGGGTCTGAGGCCCCGCGGAGTCGACCAGCAGGCCCGGTTGACTCGGGCCCATGTCCCAGGTCCCTCGGGATCGACCAGATATCCCGGGCGACCCGGGCCCGGGTTCCAATGCCCGCGGGCTCGACCAGCTGTCCTTGCCGCCTTGGGCCTTGCTCTGAAGGCACGCGGTTTCGACCCGCTCTCCCGGGCGACTCGCGCTCTTTTCCGTGGGACCGCAGTGTCGACCAGCTCTCCTGGGCATCTCGCGAACAGATGCGACATTCCGCGGTGTGGACGCGCTGTCCTGGGCGACACGGGCCAGGGTCCGATGGCCCGCGGGAACCACCAACACTCCTGGGTGACCATCTCTCCCGGACAACTCGCAACCGTGTCCGAGATCCCGCGGAGTCGACCAGCTGTCCCGTGCGACCCGGGCCCAGGTCCCAGGTCCCAGGTCTAGACCAGATGTCCCGGTTGACCTGGGCCTGGGCTCCTGTGTTTGCGGTGTCGACCAGCTGTCCCGGCTGACGCGGGCCTGGGTCCACGTGTCCGCAGTGTCGCACAACTCTCCCAGGCGACTCGCACTCGTGTCCGATGGCCCGCGGTGTCGACCAGCAGGCCCGGGCGACTCGGGCCCGTGTCCCAGGTCCCACGGGATCGCTCAGATGTCCCGGGTGTTCTGGGCCCGGGTTCAAGTGCCCGCAGGGTGGACCAGCAGTCCCGGGCGACTTGCGCCTGGGTCCGTGGGCCCACGGTTTCAACTAGCTCTCCTGAGAGACTCGGGCCCGTGTCCGAGATGCCGCGAGTTCGACCAGCTGTCCCGAGGACTCACGCCCAGCTCGGATGGCCCGCGGATCGACCCGAACTCCAGGGCGCCTTGGGCCTTTGTCCATGGGCCCGCGGTGTCGACCATCTGTCCCGGGCCACACGCGCTCGGGACCGATAGCACGTGGAGGCGACCAGCTGTCCAGGGCGACTCGCGCCCGTGTCCGATGTCCCGCGGTACTGACCAGCACTCCGGCGCGACTCGCGCTCGTGTCGGAGGGCCCGTGGTATTGACCAGCTCTCCTGGGAGACTCGGGCCCGGGTCTGAAGGCCCGCGGGGTCGACCAGCTGTCCCTGGTGACTCGGTCCCGGGTCCAAAGGCCCGCGTGGTCGATCAGTTGGCGCGGGCGACTCGGGCCTGGGTCTGAGGTCACGCATTGTAGTACAACTCTCCCGGTCGCCTCGGGCTCGTGTCCGAGGGCCCGCGGTGTTCACCAGATGAGCCGGGGACTCTTGCCCGACTCCGCGTGCCTAGGGGATCGACCCGCTCTCCCGGGCGACTTGGGCCAGTGTCCGCGGGCCCGCTTGGTAGACCATTAGTCCGGGCGACTGGGCCCGTGTCCCAGGTCCAGTGGGATCTCCAGATAGTCCGGGTGACCTGGGCCCGGCTTCCAGTGCCCGCGGTGTCGACCAGATATCCTTGGTGGCTCGGGCCCTGCTCCGATAGCATGTGGGGTCGACAAGGTGTCCCAGGCGATTCGGGCTCGGGTCCGAGGGACTGCGATATCCACCAACACTCCCGGGTGACTCGCGCTCGGGTCTGAGGGTCCACGGGGTCGACTATTTGTCCTGGGGACTCCCACCCCGCTCCGAGTGCCTGGGGGGTCAACCAGCTGTCCAGGGCAACCTGGGCCAGTGTCCCAGGGCCCGCGTGGTCCACCATCTGTCCCGGGCGACTCCGGCTGGTTTCGCAGGGCCCACGGGATCGACCAGCCCTCCCGGGCGACTTGGGCCAGGGTCCGATGGCCCGCTTGGTAGGCCATTAGTCCGGGCGACCGGGGCCGTGTCCCAGGGCCCGCGGGATCCACCAGATATCCCGGGCGACCTGGCCCGGGTTCCAGTGCCCGCGATCTCGACGCGCTCTCCCTGGCGAATTGCGCTCGGGTCCGAGGGCCCGCAGGGTCGACCATCTGTCCCAGGTGACTCGGGTCCGGGGCCAAGGTCCCGCAAGGTCAATCAGCTGTCCCGGGCGATTCGGGCCAGTGTCCGAGGGCCCGCGTGGTCCACCATCTGTCCCGGGCGACTCAGGCTCGTGTCGCAGGTCCCACGGGATCGACCATATATCCCGGGCGACCCGGGCCCGGGTTCCAGTGTCCGCGGGGCCTACCACCTGTCCTTGCCGCATTGCCCCTCCTCCGATGGCACGCGGTTTCGACCGGCATCCCGGGCAAATTGCGCTCGGGTCTGAGGCCCCGCGGAGTCGACCAGCAGGCCCGGTTGACTCGGGCCCATGTCCCAGGTCCCTCGGGATCGACCAGATATCCCGGGCGACCCGGGCCCGGGTTCCAATGCCCGCGGGCTCCACCAGCTGTCCTTGCCGCCTTGGGCCTTGCTCTGAAGGCACGCGGTTTCGACCCGCTCTCCCGGGCGACTCGCGCTCTTTTCCGTGGGACCGCAGTGTCGACCAGCTCTCCTGGGCATCTCGCGAACAGATGCGACATTCCGCGGTGTGGACGCGCTGTCCTGGGCGACTCGGGCCAGGGTCCGATGGCCCGCGGGAACCACCAACACTCCTGGGTGACCATCTCTCCCGGACAACTCGCAACCGTGTCCGAGATCCCGCGGAGTCGACCAGCTGTCCCGTGCGACCCGGGCCCGGGTCCCAGGTCCCAGGTCTAGACCAGATGTCCCGGTTGACCTGGGCCTGGGCTCCTGTGTTTGCGGTGTCGACCAGCTGTCCCGGCTGATGCGGGCCCGGGTCCACGTGTCCGCAGTGTCGCACAACTCTCCCAGGCGACTCGCACTCGTGTCCGATGGCCCGCGGTGTCGACCAGCAGGCCCGGGCGACTCGGGCCCGTGTCCCAGGTCCCACGGGATCGCTCAGATGTCCCGGGTGTTCTGGGCCCGGGTTCAAGTGCCCGCAGGGTGGACCAGCAGTCCCGGGCGACTTGCGCCTGGGTCCGTGGGCCCACGGTTTCAACTAGCTCTCCTGAGAGACTCGGGCCCGTGTCCGAGATCCCGCGAGTTCGACCCGCTGTCCCGAGGACTCACGCCCCGCTCGGATGGCCCGCGGATCGACCCGAACTCCAGGGCGCCTTGGGCCTTTGTCCATGGGCCCGCGGTGTCGACCATCTGTCCCGGGCCACACGCGCTCGGGACCGATAGCACGTGGAGGCGACCAGCTGTCCAGGGCGACTCGCGCCCGTGTCCGATGTCCCGCGGTACTGACCAGCACTCCGGCGCGACTCGCGCTCGTGTCGGAGGGCCCGTGGTATTGACCAGCTCTCCTGGGAGACTCGGGCCCGGGTCTGAGGGCCCGCGGGGTCGACCAGCTGTCCCTGGTGACTCGGTCCCGGGTCCAAAGGCCCGCGTGGTCGATCAGTTGGCGCGGGCGACTCGGGCCTGGGTCTGAGGTCACGCATTGTAGTACAACTCTCCCGGTCGCCTCGGGCTCGTGTCCGAGGGCCCGCGGTGTTCACCAGATGAGCCGGTGACTCCTGCCCGACTCCGCGTGCCTAGGGGGTCGACCCGCTCTCCCGGGCGACTTGGGCCAGTGTCCGCGGGCCCGCTTGGTAGACCATTAGTCCGGGCGACCGGGCCCGTGTCCCAGGTCCAGTGGGATCTCCAGATGGTCCGGGTGACCTGGGCCCGGCTTCCAGTGCCCGCGGTGTCGACCAGATATTCTTGGCGGCTCGGGCCCTGCTCCGATAGCATGTGGGGTCGACAAGGTGTCCCAGGCGACTCGGGCTCGGGTCCGAGGGACTGCGATATCCACCAACACTCCCGGGTGACTCGCGCTCGGGTCTGAGGGTCCACGGGGTCGACTATTTGTCCTGGGGACTCCCACCCCGCTCCGAGTGCCTGGGGGGTCAACCAGCTGTCCAGGGCAACCTGGGCCAGTGTCCCAGGGCCCGCGTGGTCCACCATCTGTCCCGGGCGACTCCGGCTGGTTTCGCAGGGCCCACGGGATCGACCAGCCCTCCCGGGCGACTTGGGCCAGGGTCCGATGGCCCGCTTGGTAGGCCATTAGTCCGGGCGACCGGGGCCATGTCCCAGGGCCCGCGGGATCCACCAGATATCCCGGGCGACCTGGCCCGGGTTCCAGTGCCCGCGATCTCGACGCGCTCTCCCTGGCGAATTGCGCTCGGGTCCGAGGGCCCGCAGGGTCGACCATCTGTCCCAGGTGACTCGGGTCCGGGGCCAAGGTCCCGCAAGGTCAATCAGCTGTCCCGGGCGATTCGGGCCAGTGTCCGAGGGCCCGCGTGGTCCACCATCTGTCCCGGGCGACTCAGGCTCGTGTCGCAGGTCCCACGGGATCGACCATATATCCCGGGCGACCCGGGCCCGGGTTCCAGTGTCCGCGGGGCCTACCACCTGTCCTTGCCGCATTGCCCCTCCTCCGATGGCACGCGGTTTCGACCGGCATCCCGGGCAAATTGCGCTCGGGTCTGAGGCCCCGCGGAGTCGACCAGCAGGCCCGGTTGACTCGGGCCCATGTTCCAGGTCCCTCGGGATCGACCAGATATCCCGGGCGACCCGGGCCCGGGTTCCAATGCCCGCGGGCTCGACCAGCTGTCCTTGCCGCCTTGGGCCTTGCTCTGAAGGCACGCGGTTTCGACCCGCTCTCCCGGGCGACTCGCGCTCTTTTCCGTGGGACCGCAGTGTCGACCAGCTCTCCTGGGCATCTCGCGAACAGATGCGACATTCCGCGGTGTGGACGCGCTGTCCTGGGCGACTCGGGCCAGGGTCCGATGGCCCGCGGGAACCACCAACACTCCTGGGTGACCATCTCTCCCGGACAACTCGCAACCGTGTCCGAGATCCCGCGGAGTCGACCAGCTGTCCCGTGCGACCCGGGCCCGGGTCCCAGGTCCCAGGTCTAGACCAGATGTCCCGGTTGACCTGGGCCTGGGCTCCTGTGTTTGCGGTGTCGACCAGCTGTCCCGGCCGACGCGGGCCCGGGTCCACGTGTCCGCAGTGTCGCACAACTCTCCCAGGCGACTCGCACTCGTGTCCGATGGCCCGCGGTGTCGACCAGCAGGACCGGGCGACTCGGGCCCGTGTCCCAGGTCCCACGGGATCGCTCAGATGTCCCGGGTGTTCTGGGCCCGGGTTCAAGTGCCCGCGGGGTGGACCAGCAGTCCCGGGCGACTTGCGCCTGGGTCCGTGGGCCCACGGTTTCAACTAGCTCTCCTGAGAGACTCGGGCCCGTGTCCGAGATGCCGCGAGTTCGACCCGCTGTCCCGAGGACTCACGCCCAGCTCGGATGGCCCGCGGATCGACCCGAACTCCAGGGCGCCTTGGGCCTTTGTCCATGGGCCCGCGGTGTCGACCATCTGTCCCGGGCCACACGCGCTCGGGACCGATAGCACGTGGAGTCGACCAGCTGTCCAGGGCGACTCGCGCCCGTGTCCGATGTCCCGCGGTACGGACCAGCACTCCGGCGCGACTCGCGCTCGTGTCGGAGGGCCCGTGGTATTGACCAGCTCTCCTGGGAGACTCGGGCCCGGGTCTGAAGGCCCGCGGGGTCGACCAGCTGTCCCGGGTGACTCGGTCCCGGGTCCAAAGGCCCGCGTGGTCGATCAGTTGGCGCGGGCGACTCGGGCCCGGTTCTGAGGTCACGCATTGTAGTACAACTCTCCCGGTCGCCTCGGGCTCGTTTCCGAGGGCCCGCGGTGTTCACCAGATGAGCCGGTGACTCCTGCCCGACTCCGCGTGCCTAGGGGGTCGACCCGCTCTCCCGGGCGACTTGGGCCAGTGTCCGCGGGCCCGCTTGGTAGACCATTAGTCCGGGCGACCGGGCCCGTGTCCCAGGTCCAGTGGGATCCCCAGATAGTCCGGGTGACCTGGGCCCGGCTTCCAGGGCCCGCGGTGTCGACCAGATATCCTTGGCGGCTCGGGCCCTGCTCCGATAGCATGTGGGGTCGACAAGGTGTCCCAGGCGACTCGGGCTCGGGTCCGAGGGACTGCGATATCCACCAACACTCCCGGGTGACTCACGCTCGGGTCTGAGGGTCCACGGGGTCGACTATTTGTCATGGGGACTCCCACCCCGCTCCGAGTGCCTGGGGGGTCCACCAGCTGTCCAGGGCAACCTGGGCCAGTGTCCCAGGGCCCGCGTGGTCCACCATCTGTCCCGGGCGACTCCGGCTGGTTTCGCAGGGCCCTCGGGATCGACCAGCTCTCCCGGGCGACTTGGGCCAGGGTCCGATGGCCCGCTTGGTAGGCCATTAGTCCGGGCGACCGGGGCCGTGTCCCAGGGCCCGCGGGATCCACCAGATATCCCGGGCGACCTGGCCCGGGTTCCAGTGCCCGCGATCTCGACTCGCTCTCCCTGGCGAATTGCGCTCGGGTCCGAGGGCCCGCAGGGTCGACCATCTGTCCCAGGTGACTCGGGTCCGGGGCCAAGGTCCCGCAAGGTCAATCAGCTGTCCCGGGCGATTCGGGCCAGTGTCCGAGGGCCCGCGTGGTCCACCATCTGTCCCGGGCGACTCAGGCTCGTGTCGCAGGTCCCACGGGATCGACCATATATCCCGGGCGACCCGGGCCCGGGTTCCAGTGTCCGCGGGGCCTACCACCTGTCCTTGCCGCATTGCCCCTCCTCCGATGGCACGCGGTTTCGACCGGCATCCCGGGCAAATTGCGCTCGGGTCTGAGGCCCCGCGGAGTCGACCAGCAGGCCCGGTTGACTCGGGCCCATGTCCCAGGTCCCTCGGGATCGACCAGAAATCCCGGGCGACCCGGGCCCGGGTTCCAATGCCCGCGGGCTCGACCAGCTGTCCTTGCCGCCTTGGGCCTTGCTCTGAAGGCACGCGGTTTCGACCCGCTCTCCCGGGCGACTCACGCTCTTTTCCGTGGGACCGCAGTGTCGACCAGCTCTCCTGGGCATCTCGCGAACAGATGCGACATTCCGCGGTGTGGACGCGCTGTCCTGGGCGACTCGGGCCAGGGTCCGATGGCCCGCGGGAACCACCAACACTCCTGGGTGACCATCTCTCCCGGACAACACGCAACCGTGTCCGAGATCCCGCGGAGTCGACCAGCTGTCCCGTGCGACCCGGGCCCGGGTCCCAGGGCCCAGGTCTAGACCAGACGTCCCGGGTGACCTGGGCCTGGGCTCCTGTGTTTGCGGTGTCGACCAGCTGTCCCGGCTGACGCGGGCCCGGGTCCATGTGTCCGCAGTGTCGCACAACTCTCCCAGGCGACTCGCACTCGTGTCCGATGGCCCGCGGTGTCGACCAGCAGGCCCGGGCGACTCGGGCCCGTGTCCCAGGTCCCACGGGATCGCTCAGATGTCCCGGGTGTTCTGGGCCCGGGTTCAAGTGCCCGCGGGGTGGACCTGCAGTCCCGGGCAACTTGCGCCTGGGTCCGTGGGCCCACGGTTTCAACTAGCTCTCCTGAGAGACTCGGGCCCGTGTCCGAGATCCCGCGAGTTCGACCCGCTGTCCCGAGGACTCACGCCCAGCTCGGATGGCCCGCGGATCGACCCGAACTCCAGGGCGCCTTGGGCCTTTGTCCATGGGCCCGCGGTGTCGACCATCTGTCCCGGGCCACACGCGCTCGGGACCGATAGCACGTGGAGGCGACCAGCTGTCCAGGGCGACTCGCGCCCGTGTCCGATGTCCCGCGGTACTGACCAGCACTCCGGCGCGACTCGCGCTCGTGTCGGAGGGCCCGTGGTATTGACCAGCTGTCCCGGGTGACTCGGTCCCGGGTCCAAAGGCCCGCGAGGTCGATCAGTTGGCCCGGGCGACTCGGGCCCGGGTCCGAGCTCGCGCATTGTAGTACAACTCTCCCGGTCGCCTCGGGCTGGTGTCCGAGGGCCCGCGGTGTTCACCAGATGAGCCGGGGACTCCTGCCCGACTCCGCGTGCCTAGGGGGTCGACCCGCTCTCCCGGGCGACTTGGGCCAGTGTCCGCGGGCCCGCTTGGTAGACCATTAGTCCGGGCGACCGGGCCCGTGTCCCAGGTCCAGTGGGATCCCCAGATAGTCCGGGTGACCTGGGCTCGGCTTCCAGTGCCCGCGGTGTCGACCAGATATCCTTGGCGGCTCGGGCCCTGCTCCGATAGCATGTGGGGTCGACAAGGTGTCCCAGGCGACTCGGGCTCGGGTCCGAGGGACTGCGATATCCACCAACACTCCCGGGTGACTCGCGCTCGGGTCTGAGGGTCCACGGGGTCGACTATTTGTCCTGGGGACTCCCACCCCGCTCCGAGTGCCTGGGGGGTCAACCAGCTGTCCAGGGCAACCTGGGCCAGTGTCCCAGGGCCCGCGTGGTCCACCATCTGTCCCGGGCGACTCCGGCTGGTTTCGCAGGGCCCACGGGATCGACCAGCCCTCCCGGGCGACTTGGGCCAGGGTCCGATGGCCCGCTTGGTAGGCCATTAGTCCGGGCGACCGGGGCCGTGTCCCAGGGCCCGCGGGATCCACCAGATATCCCGGGCGACCTGGCCCGGGTTCCAGTGCCCGCGATCTCGACGCGCTCTCCCTGGCGAATTGCGCTCGGGTCCGAGGGCCCGCAGGGTCGACCATCTGTCCCAGGTGACTCGGGTCCGGGGCCAAGGTCCCGCAAGGTCAATCAGCTGTCCCGGGCGATTCGGGCCAGTGTCCGAGGGCCCGCGTGGTCCACCATCTGTCCCGGGCGACTCGGGCTCGTGTCGCAGGTCCCACGGGATCGACCATATATCCCGGGCGACCCGGGCCCGGGTTCCAGTGTCCGTGGGGCCTACCACCTGTCCTTGCCGGATTGCCCCTCCTCCGATGGCACGCGGTTTCGACCGGCATCCCGGGCAAATTGCGCTTGGGTCTGAGGCCCCACGGAGTCGACCAGCAGGCCCGGTTGACTCGGGCCCATGTCCCAGGTCCCTCGGGATCGACCAGATATCCCGGGCGGCCCGGGCCCGGGTTCCAATGCCCGCAGGCTCGACCAGCTGTCCTTGCCGCCTTGGGCCTTGCTCTGAAGGCACGCGGTTTCGACCCGCTCTCCCGGGCGTCTCGCGCTCTTTTCCGTGGGACCGCAGTGTCGACCAGCTCTCCTGGGCATCTCGCGAACAGATGCGACATTCCGCGGTGTGGACGCGCTGTCCTGGGCGACTCGGGCCAGGGTCCGATGGCCCGCGGGAACCACCAACACTCCTGGGTGACCATCTCTCCCGGACAACTCGCAACCGTGTCCGAGATCCCGCGGAGTCGACCAGCTGTCCCGTGCGACCCGGGCCCGGGTCCCAGGTCCCAGGTCTAGACCAGATGTCCCGGTTGACCTGGGCCTGGGCTCCTGTGTTTGCGGTGTCGACCAGCTGTCCCGGCTGACGCGGGCCCGGGTCCACGTGTCCGCAGTGTCGCACAACTCTCCCAGGCGACTCGCACTCGTGTCCGATGGCCCGCGGTGTTGACCAGCATGCCCGGGCGACTCGGGCCCGTGTCCCAGGTCCCACGGGATCGCTCAGATGTCCCGGGTGTTCTGGGCCCGGGTTCAAGTGCCCGCGGGGTGGACCAGCAGTCCCGGGCGACTTGCGCCTGGGTCCGTGGGCCCACGGTTTCAACTAGCTCTCCTGAGAGACTCGGGCCCGTGTCCGAGATGCCGCGAGTTCGACCAGCTGTCCGGAGGACTCACGCCCAGCTCGGATGGCCCGCGGATCGACCCGAACTCCAGGGCGCCTTGGGCCTTTGTCCATGGGCCCGCGGTGTCGACCATCTGTCCCGTGCCACAAGCGCTCGGGACCGATAGCACGTGGAGGCGACCAGCTGTCCAGGGCGACTCGCGCCCATGCCCGATGTCCCGCGGTATTGACCAGCACTCCGGCGCGACTCGCGCTCGTGTCTGAGGGCCCGTGGTATTGACCAGCTCTCCTGGGAGACTCGGGCCCGGGTCTGAAGGCCCGCGGGGTCGACCAGCTGTCCCGGGTGACTCGGTCCCGGGTCCAAAGGTCCGCGAGGTCGATCAGTTGGCCCGGGCGACTCGGGCCCGGGTCCGAGCTCGCGCATTGTAGTACAACTCTCCCGGTCGCCTCGGGCTCGTGTCCGAGGGCCCGCGGTGTTCACCAGATGAGCCGGGGACTCCTGCCCGACTCCGCGTGCCTAGGGGGTCGACCCGCTCTCCCGGGCGACTTGGGCCAGTGTCCGCGGGCCCGCTTGGTAGACCATTAGTCTGGGCGACCGGGCCCGTGTCCCAGGTCCAGTGGGATCCCCAGATAGTCCGGGTGACCTGGGCCCGGCTTCCAGTGCCCGCGGTGTCGACCAGATATCCTTGGCGGCTCGGGCCCTGCTCCGATAGCATGTGGGGTCGACAAGGTGTCCCAGGCGACTCGGGCTCGGGTCCGAGGGACTACGATATCCACCAACACTCCCGGGTGACTCGCGCTCGGGTCTGAGGGTCCACGGGGTCGACTATTTGTCCTGGGGACTCCCACCCCGCTCCGAGTGCCTGGGGGGTCAACCAGCTGTCCAGGGCAACCTGGGCCAGTGTCCCAGGGCCCGCGTGGTCCACCATCTGTCCCGGGCGTCTCCGGCTGGTTTCGCAGGGCCCACGGGATCGACCAGCTCTCCCGGGCGACTTGGGCCAGGGTCCGATGGCCCGCTTGGTAGGCCATTAGTCCGGGCGACCGGGGCCGTGTCCCAGGGCCCGCGGGATCCACCAGATATCCCGGGCGACCTGGCCCGGGTTCCAGTGCCCGCGATCTCGACGCGCTCTCCCTGGCGAATTGCGCTCGGGTCCGAGGGCCCGCAGGGTCGACCATCTGTCCCAGGTGACTCGGGTCCGGGGCCAAGGTCCCGCAAGGTCAATCAGCTGTCCCGGGCGATTCGGGCCAGTGTCCGAGGGCCCGCGTGGTCCACCATCTGTCCCGGGCGACTCAGGCTGGTTTCACAGGTCCCACGGGATCGACCAGCTCTCCCGGGCGACTTGGGCCAGGGTCCGATGGCCCGCTTTGTAGGCCATTAGTCCGGGCGACCGGGGCCGTGTCCCAGGGCCCGCGGGATCCACCAGATATCCCGGGCGACCTGGCCCGGGTTCCAGTGCCCGCGATCTCGACGCGCTCTCCCTGGCGAATTGCGTTCGGGTCCGAGGGCCCGCAGGGTCGACCATCTGTCCCAGGTGACTCGGGTCCGGGACCAAGGTCCCGCAAGGTCAATCAGCTGTCCCGGGCGATTCGGGCCAGTGTCCGAGGGCCCGCGTGGTCCACCATCTGTCCCGGGCGACTCGGGCTCGTGTCGCAGGTCCCACGGGATCGACCATATATCCCGGGCGACCCGGGCCCGGGTTCCAGTGTCCGCGGGGCCTACCACCTGTCCTTGCCGGATTGCCCCTCCTCCGATGGCACGCGGTTTCGACCGGCATCCCGGGCAAATTGCGCTTGGGTCTGAGGCCCCGCGGAGTCGACCAGCAGGCCCGGTTGACTCGGGCCCATGTCCCAGGTCCCTCGGGATCGACCAGATATCCCGGGCGACCCGGGCCCGGGTTCCAATGCCCGCAGGCTCGACCAGCTGTCCTTGCCGCCTTGGGCCTTGCTCTGAAGGCACGCGGTTTCGACCCGCTCTCCCGGGCGACTCGCGCTCTTTTCCGTGGGACCGCAGTGTCGACCAGCTCTCCTGGGCATCTCGCGAACAGATGCGACATTCCGCGGTGTGGACGCGCTGTCCTGGGCGACTCGGGCCAGGGTCCGATGGCCCGCGGGAACCACCAACACTCCTGGGTGACCATCTCTCCCGGACAACTCGCAACCGTGTCCGAGATCCCGCGGAGTCGACCAGCTGTCCCGTGCGACCCGGGCCCGGGTCCCGGGTCCCAGGTCTAGACCAGATGTCCCGGTTGACCTGGGCCTGGGCTCCTGTGTTTGCGGTGTCGACCAGCTGTCCCGGCTGACGCGGGCCCGGGTCCACGTGTCCGCAGTGTCGCACAACTCTCCCAGGCGACTCGCACTCGTGTCCGATGGCCCGCGGTGTTGACCAGCATGCCCGGGCGACTCGGGCCCGTGTCCCAGGTCCCACGGGATCGCTCAGATGTCCCGGGTGTTCTGGGCCCGGGTTCAAGTGCCCGCGGGGTGGACCAGCAGTCCCGGGCGACTTGCGCCTGGGTCCGTGGGCCCACGGTTTCAACTAGCTCTCCTGAGAGACTCGGGCCCGTGTCCGAGATGCCGCGAGTTCGACCAGCTGTCCCGAGGACTCACGCCCAGCTCGGATGGCCCGCGGATCGACCCGAACTCCAGGGCGCCTTGGGCCTTTGTCCATGGGCCCGCGGTGTCGACCCTCTGTCCCGGGCCACACGCGCTCGGGACCGATAGCACGTGGAGGCGACCAGCTGTCCAGGGCGACTCGCGCCCGTGTCCGATGTCCCGCGGTACGGACCAGCACTCCGGCGCGACTCGCGCTCGTGTCGGAGGGCCCGTGGTATTGACCAGCTCTCCTGGGAGACTCGGGCCCGGGTCTGAAGGCCCGCGGGGTCGACCAGCTGTCCCGGGTGACTCGGTCCCGGGTCCAAAGGCCCGCGAGGTCGTTCAGTTGGCCCGGGCGACTCGGGCCCGGGTCCGAGGTCACGCATTGTAGTACAACTCTCCCGGTCGCCTCGGGCTCGTGTCCGAGGGCCCGCGGTGTTCACCAGATGAGCCGGGGACTCCTGCCCGACTCCGCGTGCCTAGGGGGTCGACCCGCTCTCCCGGGCGACTTGGGCCAGTGTCCGCTGGCCCGCTTGGTAGACCATTAGTCTGGGCGACCGGGCCCGTGTCCCAGGTCCAGTGGGATCCCCAGATAGTCCGGGTGACCTGGGCTCGGCTTGCAGTGCCCGCGGTGTCGACCAGATATCCTTGGCGGCTCGGGCCCTGCTCCGATAGCATGTGGGGTCGACAAGGTGTCCCAGGCGACTCGGGCTCGGGTCCGAGGGACTGCGATATCCACCAACACTCCCGGGTGACTCGCACTCGGGTCTGAGGGTCCACGGGGTCGACTATTTGTCCTGGGGACTCCCACCCCGCTCCGAGTGCCTGGGGGGTCAACCAGCTGTCCAGGGCAACCTGGGCCAGTGTCCCAGGGCCCGCGTGGTCCACCATCTGTCCCGGGCGTCTCCGGCTGGTTTCGCAGGGCCCACGGGATCGATCAGCTCTCCCGGGCGACTTGGGCCAGGGTCCGATGGCCCGCTTGGTAGGCCATTAGTCCGGGCGACCGGGGCCGTGTCCCAGGGCCCGCGGGATCCACCAGATATCCCGGGCGACCTGGCCCGGGTTCCAGTGCCCGCGATCTCGACGCGCTCTCCCTGGCGAATTGCGCTCGGGTCCGAGGGCCCGCAGGGTCGACCATCTGTCCCAGGTGACTCGGGTCCGGGGCCAAGGTCCCGCAAGGTCAATCAGCTGTCCCGGGCGATTCGGGCCAGTGTCCGAGGGCCCGCGTGGTCCACCATCTGTCCCGGGCGACTCAGGCTCGTGTCGCAGGTCCCACGGGATCGACCATATATCCCGGGCGACCCGGGCCCGGGTTCCAGTGTCCGCGGGGCCTACCACCTGTCCTTGCCGGATTGCCCCTCCTCCGATGGCACGCGGTTTCGACCGGCATCCCGGGCAAATTGCGCTCGGGTCTGAGGCCCCGCGGAGTCGACCAGCAGGCCCGGTTGACTCGGGCCCATGTCCCAGGTCCCTCGGGATCGACCAGATATCCCGGGCGACCCGGGCCCGGGTTCCAATGCCCGCGGGCTCGACCAGCTGTCCTTGCCGCCTTGGGCCTTGCTCTGAAGGCACGCGGTTTCGACCCGCTCTCCCGGGCGACTCGCGCTCTTTTCCGTGGGACCGCCGTGTCGACCAGCTCTCCTGGGCATCTCGCGAACAGATGCGACATTCCGCGGTGTGGACGCGCTGTCCTGGGCGACTCGGGCCAGGGTCCGATGGCCCGCGGGAACCACCAACACTCCTGGGTGACCATCTCTCCCGGACAACTCGCAACCGTGTCCGAGATCCCGCGGAGTCGACCAGCTGTCCCGTGCGACCCGGGCCCGGGTCCCAGGGCCCAGGTCTAGACCAGATGTCCCGGTTGACCTGGGCCTGGGCTCCTGTGTTTGCGGAGTCGACCAGCTGTCCCGTGCGACCCGGGCCCGGGTCCCAGGTCCCAGGTCTAGACCAGATGTCCCGGGTGACCTGGGCCTGGGCTCCTGTGTTTGCGGTGTCGACCAGCTGTCCCGGCTGACGCGGGCCCGGGTCCACGTGTCCGCAGTGTCGCACAACTCTCCCAGGCGACACGCACTCGTTTCCGATGGCCCGCGGTGTCGACCAGCTGTCCCGTGCGACCCGGGCCCGGGTCCCAGGTCCCAGGTCTAGACCAGATGTCCCGGGTGACCTGGCACTGGGCTCCTGTGTTTGCGGTGTCGACCAGCTGTCCCGGCCGACTCGGGCCCGGGTCCACGTGTCCGCAGTGTCGCACAACTCTCCCAGGCGACTCGCACTCGTGTCCGATGGCCCGCGGTGTCGACCAGCAGGACCGGGCGACTCGGGCCCGTGTCCCAGGTCCCACGGGATCGATCAGATGTCCCGGGTGTTCTGGGCCCGGGTTCAAGTGCCCGCGGGGTGGACCAGCAGTCCCGGGCGACTTGCGCCTGGGTCCGTGGGCCCACGGTTTCAACTAGCTCTCCTGAGAGACTCAGGCCCGTGTCCGAGATCCCGAGAGTTCGACCCGCTGTCCCGAGGACTCACGCCCAGCTCGGATGGCCCGCGGATCGACCCGAACTCCAGGGCGCCTTGGGCCTTTGTCCATGGGCCCGCGGTGTCGACCATCTGTCCCGGGCCACACGCGCTCGGGACCGATAGCACGTGGAGGCGACCAGCTGTCCAGGGCGACTCGCGCCCGTGTCCGATGTCCCGCGGTACGGACCAGCACTCCGGCGCGACTCGCGCTCGTGTCGGAGGGCCCGTGGTATTGACCAGCTCTCCTGGGAGACTCGGGCCCGGGTCTGAAGGCCCGCGGGGTCGACCAGCTGTCCCGGGTGACTCGGTCCCGGGTCCAAAGGCCCGCGTGGTCGATCAGTTGGCGCGGGCGACTCGGGCCCGGGTCTGAGGTCACGCATTGTCGTACAACTCTCCCGGTCGCCTCGGGCTCGTGTCCGAGGGCCCGCGGTGTTCACCAGATGAGCCGGGGACTCCTGCCCGACTCCGCGTGCCTAGGGGGTCGACCCGCTCTCCCGGGCGACTTGGGCCAGTGTCCGCGGGCCCGCTTGGTAGACCATTAGTCCGGGCGACCGGGCCCGTGTCCCAGGTCCAGTGGGATCCCCAGATAGTCCGGGTGACCTGGGCCCGGCTTCCAGGGCCCGCGGTGTCGACCAGATATCCTTGGCGGCTCGGGCCCTGCTCCGATAGCATGTGGGGTCGACAAGGTGTCCCAGGCGACTCGGGCTCGGGTCCGAGGGACTGCGATATCCACCAACACTCCCGGGTGACTCACGCTCGGGTCTGAGGGTCCACGGGGTTGACTATTTGTCCTGGGGACTCCTACCCCGCTCCGAGTGCCTGGGGGGTCCACCAGCTGTCCAGGGCAATCTGGGCCAGTGTCCCAGGGCCCGCGTGGTCCACCATCTGTCCCGGGCGACTCCGGCTGGTTTCGCAGGGCCCACGGGATCGACCAGCTCTCCCGGGCGACTTGGGCCAGGGTCCGATGGCCCGCTTGGTAGGCCATTAGTCCGGGCGACCGGGGCCGTGTCCCAGGGCCCGCGGGATCCACCAGATATCCCGGGCGACCTGGCCCGGGTTCCAGTGCCCGCGATCTCGACGCGCTCTCCCTGGCGAATTGCGCTCGGGTCCGAGGGCCCGCAGGGTCGACCATCTGTCCCAGGTGACTCGGGTCCGGGGCCAAGGTCCCGCAAGGTCAATCAGCTGTCCCGGGCGATTCGGGCCAGTGTCCGAGGGCCCGCGTGGTCCACCATCTGTCCCGGGCGACTCAGGCTCGTGTCGCAGGTCCCACGGGATCGACCATATATCCCGGGCGACCCGGGCCCGGGTTCCAGTGTCCGCGGGGCCTACCACCTGTCCTTGCCGCATTGCCCCTCCTCCGATGGCACGCGGTTTCGACCGGCATCCCGGGCAAATTGCGCTCGGGTCTGAGGCCCCGCGGAGTCGACCAGCAGGCCCGGTTGACTCGGGCCCATGTCCCAGGTCCCTCGGGATCGACCAGATATCCAATGCCCGCGGGCTCGACCAGCTGTCCTTGCCGCCTTGGGCCTTGCTCTGAAGGCACGCGGTTTCGACCCGCTCTCCCGGGCGACTCGCGCTCTTTTCCGTGGGACCGCAGTGTCGACCAGCTCTCCTGGGCATCTCGCGAACAGATGCGACATTCCGCGGTGTGGACGCGCTGTCCTGGGCGACTCGGGCCAGGGTCCGATGGCCCGCGGGAACCACCAACACTCCTGGGTGACCATCTCTCCCGGACAACTCGCAACCGTGTCCGAGATCCCGCGGAGTCGACCAGCTGTCCCGTGCGACCCGGGCCCGGGTCCCAGGTCCCAATCTAGACCAGATGTCCCGGGTGACCTGGGCCTGGGCTCCTGTGTTTGCGGTGTCGACCAGCTGTCCCGGCTGACGCGGGCCCGGGTCCATGTGTCCGCAGTGTCGCACAACTCTCCCAGGCGACACGCACTCGTGTCCGATGGCCCGCGGTGTCGACCAGCTGTCCCGTGCGACCCGGGCCCGGGTCCCAGGTCCCAGGTCTAGACCAGATGTCCCGGGTGACCTGGCACTGGGCTCCTGTGTTTGCGGTGTCGACCAGCTGTCCCGGCTGACTCGGGCCCGGGTCCACGTGTCCGCAGTGTCGCACAACTCTCCCAGGCGACTCGCACTCGTGTCCGATGGCCCGCGGTGTCGACCAGCAGGACCGGGCGACTCGGGCCCGTGTCCCAGGTCCCACGGGATCGATCAGATGTCCCGGGTGTTCTGGGCCCGGGTTCAAGTGCCCGCGGGGTGGACCAGCAGTCCCGGGCGACTTGCGCCTGGGTCCGTGGGCCCACGGTTTCAACTAGCTCTCCTGAGAGACTCGGGCCCGTGTCCGAGATGCCGCGAGTTCGACCCGCTGTCCCGAGGACTCACGCCCAGCTCGGATGGCCCGCGGATCGACCCGAACTCCAGGGCGCCTTGGGCCTTTGTCCATGGGCCCGCGGTGTCGACCATCTGTCCCGGGCCACACGCGCTCGGGACCGATAGCACGTGGAGGCGACCAGCTGTCCAGGGCGACTCGCGCCCGTGTCCGATGTCCCGCGGTACGGACCAGCACTCCGGCGCGACTCGCGCTCGTGTCGGAGGGCCCGTGGTATTGACCAGCTCTCCTGGGAGACTCGGGCCCGGGTCTGAAGGCCCGCGGGGTCGACCAGCTGTCCCGGGTGACTCGGTCCCGGGTTCAAAGGCCCGCGTGGTCGATCAGTTGGCGCGGGCGACTCGGGCCCGGGTCTGAGGTCACGCATTGTCGTTCAACTCTCCCGGTCGCCTCGGGCTCGTGTCCGAGGGCCCGCGGTGTTCACCAGATGAGCCGGGGACTCCTGCCCGACTCCGCGTGCCTAGGGGGTCGACCCGCTCTCCCGGGCGACTTGGGCCAGTGTCCGCGGGCCCGCTTGGTAGACCATTAGTCCGGGCGACCGGGCCCGTGTCCCAGGTCCAGTGGGATCCCCAGATAGTCCGGGTGACCTGGGCCCGGCTTCCAGTGCCCGCGGTGTCGACCAGATATCCTTGGCGGCTCGGGCCCTGCTCCGATAGCATGTGGGGTCGACAAGGTGTCCCAGGCGACTCGGGCTCGGGTCCGAGGGACTGCGATATCCACCAACACTCCCGGGTGACTCGCGCTCGGGTCTGAGGGTCCACGGGGTCGACTATTTGTCCTGGGGACTCCCACCCCGCTCCGAGTGCCTGGGGGGTCAACCAGCTGTCCAGGGCAACCTGGGCCAGTGTCCCAGGGCCCGCGTGGTCCACCATCTGTCCCGGGCGACTCCGGCTGGTTTCGCAGGGCCCACGGGATCGACCAGCTCTCCCGGGCGACTTGGGCCAGGGTCCGATGGCGCGCTTGGTAGGCCATTAGTCCGGGCGACCGGGGCCGTGTCCCAGGGCCCGCGGGATCCACCAGATATCCCGGGCGACCTGGCCCGGGTTCCAGTGCCCGCGATCTCGACGCGCTCTCCCTGGCGAATTGCGCTCGGGTCCGAGGGCCCGCAGGGTCGACCATCTGTCCCAGGTGACTCGGGTCCGGGGCCAAGGTCCCGCAAGGTCAATCAGCTGTCCCGGGTGATTCGGGCCAGTGTCCGAGGGCCCGCGTGGTCCACCATCTGTCCCGGGCGACTCAGGCTCGTGTCGCAGGTCCCACGGGATCGACCATATATCCCGGGCGACCCGGGCCCGGGTTCCAGTGTCCGCGGGGCCTACCACCTGTCCTTGCCGGATTGCCCCTCCTCCGATGGCACGCGGTTTCGACCGGCATCCCGGGCAAATTGCGCTCGGGTCTGAGGCCCCGCGGAGTCGACCAGCAGGCCCGGTTGACTCGGGCCCATGTCCCAGGTCCCTCGGGATCGACCAGATATCCCGGGCGACCCGGGCCCGGGTTCCAATGCCCGCGGGCTCCACCAGCTGTCCTTGCCGCCTTGGGCCTTGCTCTGAAGGCACGCGGTTTCGACCCGCTCTCCCGGGCGACTCGCGCTCTTTTCCGTGGGACCGCAGTGTCGACCAGCTCTCCTGGGCATCTCGCGAACAGATGTGACATTCCGCGGTGTGGACGCGCTGTCCTGGGCGACTCGGGCCAGGGTCCGATGGCCCGCGGGAACCACCAACACTCCTGGGTGACCATCTCTCCCGGACAACTCGCAACCGTGTCCGAGATCCCGCGGAGTCGACCAGCTGTCCCGTGCGACCCGGGCCCGGGTCCCAGGTCCCAGGTCTAGACCAGATGTCCCGGGTGACCTGGCACTGGGCTCCTGTGTTTGCGGTGTCGACCAGCTGTCCCGGCTGATTCGGGCCCGGGTCCACGTGTCCGCAGTGTCGCACAACTCTCCCAGGCGACTCGCACTCGTGTCCGATGGCCCGCGGTGTCGACCAGCAGGCCCGGGCGACTCGGGCCCGTGTCCCAGGTCCCACGGGATCGATCAGATGTCCCGGGTGTTCTGGGCCCGGGTTCAAGTGCCCGCGGGGTGGACCAGCAGTCCCGGGCGACTTGCGCCTGGGTCCGTGGGCCCACGGTTTCAACTAGCTCTCCTGAGAGACTCGGGCCCGTGTCCGAGATCCCGCGAGTTCGACCAGCTGTCCCGAGGACTCACGCCCAGCTCGGATGGCCCGCGGATCGACCCGAACTCCAGGGCACCTTGGGCCTTTGTCCATGGGCCCGCGGTGTCGACCATCTGTCCCGGGCCACACGCGCTCGGGACCGATAGCACGTGGAGGCGACCAGCTGTCCAGGGCGACTCGCGCCCGTGTCCGATGTCCCGCGGTACGGACCAGCACTCCGGCGCGACTCGCGCTCGTGTCGGAGGGCCCGTGGTATTGACCAGCTCTCCTGGGAGACTCGGGCCCGGGTCTGAAGGCCCGCGGGGTCGACCAGCTGTCCCGGGTGACTCGGTCCCGGGTCCAAAGGCCCGCGTGGTCGATCAGTTGGCGCGGGCGACTCGGGCCCGGGTCTGAGGTCACGCATTGTCGTACAACTCTCCCGGTCGCCTCGGGCTCGTGTCCGAGGGCCCGCGGTGTTCACCAGATGAGCCGGGGACTCCTGCCTGACTCCGCGTGCCTAGGGGGTCGACCCGCTCTCCCGGGCGACTTGGGCCAGTGTCCGCGGGCCCGCTTGGTAGACCATTAGTCCGGGCGACCGGGCCCGTGTCCCAGGTCCAGTGGGATCCCCAGATAGTCCGGGTGACCTGGGCCCGGCTTCCAGTGCCCGCGGTGTCGACCAGATATCCTTGGCGGCTCGGGCCCTGCTCCGATAGCATGTGGGGTCGACAAGGTGTCCCAGGCGACTCGGGCTCGGGTCCGAGGGACTGCGATATCCACCAACACTCCCGGGTGACTCGCGCTCGGGTCTGAGGGTCCACGGGGTCGACTATTTGTCCTGGGGACTCCCACCCCGCTCCGAGTGCCTGGGGGGTCAACCAGCTGTCCAGGGCAACCTGGGCCAGTGTCCCAGGGCCCGCGTGGTCCACCATCTGTCCCGGGCGACTCCGGCTGGTTTCGCAGGGCCCACGGGATCGACCAGCTCTCCCGGGCGACTTGGGCCAGGGTCCGATGGCCCGCTTGGTAGGCCATTAGTCCGGGCGACCGGGGCCGTGTCCCAGGGCCCGCGGGATCCACCAGATATCCCGGGCGACCTGGCCCGGGTTCCAGTGCCCGCGATCTCGACGCGCTCTCCCTGGCGAATTGCGCTCGGGTCCGAGGGCCCGCAGGGTCGACCATCTGTCCCAGGTGACTCGGGTCCGGGGCCAAGGTCCCGCAAGGTCAATCAGCTGTCCCGGGTGATTCGGGCCAGTGTCCGAGGGCCCGCGTGGTCCACCATCTGTCCCGGGCGACTCAGGCTCGTGTCGCAGGTCCCACGGGATCGACCATATATCCCGGGCGACCCGGGCCCGGGTTCCAGTGTCCGCGGGGCCTACCACCTGTCCTTGCCGGATTGCCCCTCCTCCGATGGCACGCGGTTTCGACCGGCATCCCGGGCAAATTGCGCTCGGGTCTGAGGCCCCGCGGAGTCGACCAGCAGGCCCGGTTGACTCGGGCCCATGTCCCAGGTCCCTCGGGATCGACCAGATATCCCGGGCGACCCGGGCCCGGGTTCCAATGCCCGCGGGCTCGACCAGCTGTCCTTGCCGCCTTGGGCCTTGCTCTGAAGGCACGCGGTTTCGACCCGCTCTCCCGGGCGACTCGCGCTCTTTTCCGTGGGACCGCAGTGTCGACCAGCTCTCCTGGGCATCTCGCGAACAGATGTGACATTCCGCGGTGTGGACGCGCTGTCCTGGGCGACTCGGGCCAGGGTCCGATGGCCCGCGGGAACCACCAACACTCCTGGGTGACCATCTCTCCCGGACAACTCGCAACCGTGTCCGAGATCCCGCGGAGTCGACCAGCTGTCCCGTGCGACCCGGGCCCGGGTCCCAGGTCCCAGGTCTAGACCAGATGTCCCGGGTGACCTGGGCCTGGGCTCCTGTGTTTGCGGTGTCGACCAGCTGTCCCGGCTGACGCGGGCCCGGGTCCACGTGTCCGCAGTGTCGCACAACTCTCCCAGGCGACACGCACTCGTTTCCG
This sequence comes from Sus scrofa, assembly GCF_054392235.1. Lineage (NCBI taxonomy): Eukaryota > Metazoa > Chordata > Mammalia > Artiodactyla > Suidae > Sus > Sus scrofa. Next base: position 40,538,128 of record NC_139393.1, on the reverse strand, counting down.
ATGGCCCGCGGTGTCGACCAGCTGTCCCGTGCGACCCGGGCCCGGGTCCCAGGTCCCAGGTCTAGACCAGATGTCCCGGGTGACCTGGCACTGGGCTCCTGTGTTTGCGGTGTCGACCAGCTGTCCCGGCTGATTCGGGCCCGGGTCCACGTGTCCGCAGTGTCGCACAACTCTCCCAGGCGACTCGCACTCGTGTCCGATGGCCCGCGGTGTCGACCAGCAGGCCCGGGCGACTCGGGCCCGTGTCCCAGGTCCCACGGGATCGATCAGATGTCCCGGGTGTTCTGGGCCCGGGTTCAAGTGCCCGCGGGGTGGACCAGCAGTCCCGGGCGACTTGCGCCTGGGTCCGTGGGCCCACGGTTTCAACTAGCTCTCCTGAGAGACTCGGGCCCGTGTCCGAGATCCCGCGAGTTCGACCAGCTGTCCCGAGGACTCACGCCCAGCTCGGATGGCCCGCGGATCGACCCGAACTCCAGGGCACCTTGGGCCTTTGTCCATGGGCCCGCGGTGTCGACCATCTGTCCCGGGCCACACGCGCTCGGGACCGATAGCACGTGGAGGCGACCAGCTGTCCAGGGCGACTCGCGCCCGTGTCCGATGTCCCGCGGTACGGACCAGCACTCCGGCGCGACTCGCGCTCGTGTCGGAGGGCCCGTGGTATTGACCAGCTCTCCTGGGAGACTCGGGCCCGGGTCTGAAGGCCCGCGGGGTCGACCAGCTGTCCCGGGTGACTCGGTCCCGGGTCCAAAGGCCCGCGTGGTCGATCAGTTGGCGCGGGCGACTCGGGCCCGGGTCTGAGGTCACGCATTGTCGTACAACTCTCCCGGTCGCCTCGGGCTCGTGTCCGAGGGCCCGCGGTGTTCACCAGATGAGCCGGGGACTCCTGCCCGACTCCGCGTGCCTAGGGGGTCGACCCGCTCTCCCGGGCGACTTGGGCCAGTGTCCGCGGGCCCGCTTGGTAGACCATTAGTCCGGGCGACCGGGCCCGTGTCCCAGGTCCAGTGGGATCCCCAGATAGTCCGGGTGACCTGGGCCCGGCTTCCAGTGCCCGCGGTGTCGACCAGATATCCTTGGCGGCTCGGGCCCTGCTCCGATAGCATGTGGGGTCGACAAGGTGTCCCAGGCGACTCGGGCTCGGGTCCGAGGGACTGCGATATCCACCAACACTCCCGGGTGACTCGCGCTCGGGTCTGAGGGTCCACGGGGTCGACTATTTGTCCTGGGGACTCCCACCCCGCTCCGAGTGCCTGGGGGGGTCAACCAGCTGTCCAGGGCAACCTGGGCCAGTGTCCCAGGGCCCGCGTGGTCCACCATCTGTCCCGGGCGACTCCGGCTGGTTTCGCAGGGCCCACGGGATCGACCAGCTCTCCCGGGCGACTTGGGCCAGGGTCCGATGGCCCGCTTGGTAGGCCATTAGTCCGGGCGACCGGGGCCATGTCCCAGGGCCCGCGGGATCCACCAGATATCCCGGGCGACCTGGCCCGGGTTCCAGTGCCGCGATCTCGACGCGCTCTCCCTGGCGAATTGCGCTCGGGTCCGAGGGCCCGCAGGGTCGACCATCTGTCCCAGGTGACTCGGGTCCGGGGCCAAGGTCCCGCAAGGTCAATCAGCTGTCCCGGGCGATTCGGGCCAGTGTCCGAGGGCCCGCGTGGTCCACCATCTGTCCCGGGCGACTCGGGCTCGTGTCGCAGGTCCCACGGGATCGACCATATATCCCGGGCGACCCGGGCCCGGGTTCCAGTGTCCGCGGGGCCTACCACCTGTCCTTGCCGGATTGCCCCTCCTCCGATGGCACGCGGTTTCGACCGGCATCCCGGGCAAATTGCGCTCGGGTCTGAGGCCCCACGGAGTCGACCAGCAGGCCCGGTTGACTCGGGCCCATGTCCCAGGTCCCTCGGGATCGACCAGATATCCCGGGCGACCCGGGCCCGGGTTCCAATGCCCGCGGGCTCGACCAGCTGTCCTTGCCGCCTTGGGCCTTGCTCTGAAGGCACGCGGTTTCGACCCGCTCTCCCGGGCGACTCGCGCTCTTTTCCGTGGGACCGCAGTGTCGACCAGCTCTCCTGGGCATCTCGCGAACAGATGCGACATTCCGCGGTGTGGACGCGCTGTCCTGGGCGACTCGGGCCAGGGTCCGATGGCCCGCGGGAACCACCAACACTCCTGGGTGACCATCTCTCCCGGACAACCCGCAACCGTGTCCGAGATCCCGCGGAGTCGACCAGCTGTCCCGTGCGACCCGGGCCCGGGTCCCAGGTCCCAGGTCTAGACCAGATGTCCCGGGTGACCTGGGCCTGGGCTCCTGTGTTTGCGGTGTCGACCAGCTGTCCCGGCTGACGCGGGCCCGGGTCCACGTGTCCGCAGTGTCGCACAACTCTCCCAGGCGACTCGCACTCGTGTCCGATGGCCCGCGGTGTCGACCAGCAGGCCCGGGCGAATCGGGCCCGTGTCCCAGGTCCCACGGGATCGCTCAGATGTCCCGGGTGTTCTGGGCCCGGGTTCAAGTGCCCGCGGGGTGGACCAGCAGTCCCGGGCGACTTGCGCCTGGGTCCGTGGGCCCACGGATTCAACTAGCTCTCCTGAGAGACTCGGGCCCGTGTCCGAGATCCCGCGAGTTCGACCAGCTGTCCCGAGGACTCACGCCCAGCTCGGATGGCCCGCGGATCGACCCGAACTCCAGGGCGCCTTGGGCCTTTGTCCATGGGCCCGCGGTGTCGACCATCTGTCCCGGGCCACACGCGCTCGGGACCGATAGCACGTGGAGGCGACCAGCTGTCCAGGGCGAATCGCGCCCGTGTCCGATGTCCCGCGGTAATGACCAGCACTCCGGCGCGACTCGCGCTCGTGTCGGAGGGCCCGTGGTATTGACCAGCTCTCCTGGGAGTCTCGGGCCCGGGTCTGAAGACCCGCGGGGTCGACCAGCGGACCCGGGTGACTCGGTCCCGGGTCCAAAGGCCCGCGAGGTCGATCAGTTGGCCCGGGCGACTCGGGCCCGGGTCCGAGGTCACGCATTGTCGTACAACTCTCCCGGTCGCCTCGGGCTCGTGTCCGAGGGCCCGCGGTGTTCACCAGATGAGCCGGGGACTCCTGCCCGACTCCGCGTGCCTAGGGGGTCGACCCGCTCTCCCGGGCGACTTGGGCCAGTGTCCGCGGGCCCGCTTGGTAGACCATTAGTCCGGGCGACCGGGCCCGTGTCCCAGGTCCAGTGGGATCCCCAGATAGTCCGGGTGACCTGGGCCCGGCTTCCAGTGCCCGCGGTGTCGACCAGATATCCTTGGCGGCTCGGGCCCTGCTCCGATAGCATGTGGGGTCGACAAGGTGTCCCAGGCGACTCGGGCTCGGGTCCGAGGGACTGCGATATCCACCAACACTCCCGGGTGACTCACGCTCGGGTCTGAGGGTCCACGGGGTCGACTATTTGTCCTGGGGACTCCCACCCCGCTCCGAGTGCCTGGGGGGGTCAACCAGCTGTCCAGGGCAACCTGGGCCAGTGTCCCAGGGCCCGCGTGGTCCACCATCTGTCCCGGGCGACTCCGGCTGGTTTCGCAGGGCCCACGGGATCGACCAGCTCTCCCGGGCGACTTGGGCCAGGGTCCGATGGCCCGCTTGGTAGGCCATTAGTCCGGGCGACCGGGGCCATGTCCCAGGGCCCGCGGGATCCACCAGATATCCCGGGCGACCTGGCCCGGGTTCCAGTGCCGCGATCTCGACGCGCTCTCCCTGGCGAATTGCGCTCGGGTCCGAGGGCCCGCAGGGTCGACCATCTGTCCCAGGTGACTCGGGTCCGGGGCCAAGGTCCCGCAAGGTCAATCAGCTGTCCCAGGCGATTCGGGCCAGTGTCCGAGGGCCCGCGTGGTCCACCATCTGTCCCGGGCGACTCGGGCTCGTGTCGCAGGTCCCACGGGATCGACCATATATCCCGGGCGACCCGGGCCCGGGTTCCAGTGTCCGCGGGGCCTACCACCTGTCCTTGCCGGATTGCCCCTCCTCCGATGGCACGCGGTTTCGACCGGCATCCCGGGCAAATTGCGCTCGGGTCTGAGGCCCCACGGAGTCGACCAGCAGGCCCGGTTGACTCGGGCCCATGTCCCAGGTCCCTCGGGATCGACCAGATATCCCGGGCGACCCGGGCCCGGGTTCCAATGCCCGCGGGCTCGACCAGCTGTCCTTGCCGCCTTGGGCCTTGCTCTGAAGGCACGCGGTTTCGACCCGCTCTCCCGGGCGACTCGCGCTCTTTTCCGTGGGACCGCAGTGTCGACCAGCTCTCCTGGGCATCTCGCGAACAGATGCGACATTCCGCGGTGTGGACGCGCTGTCCTGGGCGACTCGGGCCAGGGTCCGATGGCCCGCGGGAACCACCAACACTCCTGGGTGACCATCTCTCCCGGACAACCCGCAACCGTGTCCGAGATCCCGCGGAGTCGACCAGCTGTCCCGTGCGACCCGGGCCCGGGTCCCAGGTCCCAGGTCTAGACCAGATGTCCCGGGTGACCTGGGCCTGGGCTCCTGTGTTTGCGGTGTCGACCAGCTGTCCCGGCTGACGCGGGCCCGGGTCCACGTGTCCGCAGTGTCGCACAACTCTCCCAGGCGACTCGCACTCGTGTCCGATGGCCCGCGGTGTCGACCAGCAGGCCCGGGCGAATCGGGCCCGTGTCCCAGGTCCCACGGGATCGCTCAGATGTCCCGGGTGTTCTGGGCCCGGGTTCAAGTGCCCGCGGGGTGGACCAGCAGTCCCGGGCGACTTGCGCCTGGGTCCGTGGGCCCACGGATTCAACTAGCTCTCCTGAGAGACTCGGGCCCGTGTCCGAGATCCCGCGAGTTCGACCAGCTGTCCCGAGGACTCACGCCCAGCTCGGATGGCCCGCGGATCGACCCGAACTCCAGGGCGCCTTGGGCCTTTGTCCATGGGCCCGCGGTGTCGACCATCTGTCCCGGGCCACACGCGCTCGGGACCGATAGCACGTGGAGGCGACCAGCTGTCCAGGGCGAATCGCGCCCGTGTCCGATGTCCCGCGGTAATGACCAGCACTCCGGCGCGACTCGCGCTCGTGTCGGAGGGCCCGTGGTATTGACCAGCTCTCCTGGGAGTCTCGGGCCCGGGTCTGAAGGCCCGCGGGGTCGACCAGCGGACCCGGGTGACTCGGTCCCGGGTCCAAAGGCCCGCGAGGTCGATCAGTTGGCCCGGGCGACTCGGGCCCGGGTCCGAGGTCACGCATTGTCGTACAACTCTCCCGGTCGCCTCGGGCTCGTGTCCGAGGGCCCGCGGTGTTCACCAGATGAGCCGGGGACTCCTGCCCGACTCCGCGTGCCTAGGGGGTCGACCCGCTCTCCCGGGCGACTTGGGCCAGTGTCCGCGGGCCCGCTTGTTAGACCATTAGTCTGGGCGACCGGGCCCGTGTCCCAGGTCCAGTGGGATCCCCAGATAGTCCGGGTGACCTGGGCCCGGCTTCCAGTGCCCGCGGTGTCGACCAGATATCCTTGGCGGCTCGGGCCCTGCTCCGATAGCATGTGGGGTCGACAAGGTGTCCCAGGCGACTCGGGCTCGGGTCCGAGGGACTGCGATATCCACCAACACTCCCGGGTGACTCGCGCTCGGGTCTGAGGGTCCACGGGGTCGACTATTTGTCCTGGGGACTCCCACCCCGCTCCGAGTGCCTGGGGGGTCAACCAGCTGTCCAGGGCAACCTGGGCCAGTGTCCCAGGGCCCGCGTGGTCCACCATCTGTCCCGGGCGACTCCGGCTGGTTTCGCAGGGCCCACGGGATCGACCAGCTCTCCCGGGCGACTTGGGCCAGGGTCCGATGGCCCGCTTGGTAGGCCATTAGTCCGGGCGACCGGGGCCGTGTCCCAGGGCCCGCGGGATCCACCAGATATCCCGGGCGACCTGGCCCGGGTTCCAGTGCCCGCGATCTCGACGCGCTCTCCCTGGCGAATTGCGCTCGGGTCCGAGGGCCCGCAGGGTCGACCATCTGTCCCAGGTGACTCGGGTCCGGGGCCAAGGTCCCGCAAGGTCAATCAGCTGTCCCGGGCGATTCGGGCCAGTGTCCGAGGGCCCGCGTGGTCCACCATCTGTCCCGGGCGACTCGGGCTCGTGTCGCAGGTCCCACGGGATCGACCATATATCCCGGGCGACCCGGGCCCGGGTTCCAGTGTCCGCGGGGCCTACCACCTGTCCTTGCCGGATTGCCCCTCCTCCGATGGCACGCGGTTTCGACCGGCATCCCGGGCAAATTGCGCTTGGGTCTGAGGCCCCGCGGAGTCGACCAGCAGGCCCGGTTGACTCGGGCCCATGTCCCAGGTCCCTCGGGATCGACCAGATATCCCGGGCGACCCGGGCCCGGGTTCCAATGCCCGCAGGCTCGACCAGCTGTCCTTGCCGCCTTGGGCCTTGCTCTGAAGGCACGCGGTTTCGACCCGCTCTCCCGGGCGACTCGCGCTCTTTTCCGTGGGACCGCAGTGTCGACCAGCTCTCCTGGGCATCTCGCGAACAGATGCGACATTCCGCGGTGTGGACGCGCTGTCCTGGGCGACTCGGGCCAGGGTCCGATGGCCCGCGGGAACCACCAACACTCCTGGGTGACCATCTCTCCCGGACAACTCGCAACCGTGTCCGAGATCCCGCGGAGTCGACCAGCTGTCCCGTGCGACCCGGGCCCGGGTCCCAGGTCCCAGGTCTAGACCAGATGTCCCGGGTGACCTGGCACTGGGCTCCTGTGTTTGCGGTGTCGACCAGCTGTCCCGGCTGACGCAGGCCCGGGTCCACGTGTCCGCAGTGTCGCACAACTCTCCCAGGCGACACGCACTCGTTTCCGATGGCCCGCGGTGTCGACCAGCTGTCCCGTGCGACCCGGGCCCGGGTCCCAGGTCCCAGGTCTAGACCAGATGTCCCGGGTGACCTGGCACTGGGCTCCTGTGTTTGCGGTGTCGACCAGCTGTCCCGGCTGACGCGGGCCCGGGTCCACGTGTCCGCAGTGTCGCACAACTCTCCCAGGCGACTCGCACTCGTGTCTGATGGCCCGCGGTGTCGAGCAGCAGGCCCGGGCGACTCGGGCCCGTGTCCCAGGTCCCACGGGATCGCTCAGATGTCCCGGGTGTTCTGGGCCCGGGTTCAAGTGCCCGCGGGGTGGACCAGCAGTCCCGGGCGACTTGCGCCACGGGTCCGTGGGCCCACGGTTTCAAGCTCTCCTGAGAGACTCGGGCCCGTGTCCGAGATCCCGCGAGTTCGACCCGCTGTCCCGAGGACTCACGCCCAGCTCGGATGGCCCGCGGATCGACCCGATCTCCAGGGCGCCTTGGGCCTTTGTCCATGGGCCCGCGGTGTCGACCATCTGTCCCGGGCCACACGCGCTCGGGACCGATAGCACGTGGAGGCGACCAGCTGTCCAGGGCGACTCGCGCCCGTGTCCGATGTCCCGCGGTACGGACCAGCACTCCGGCGCGACTCGCGCTCGTGTCGGAGGGCCCGTGGTATTGACCAGCTCTCCTGGGAGACTCGGGCCCGGGTCTGAAGGCCCAAGGGGTCGACCAGCTGTCCCGGGTGACTCGGTCCCGGGTCCAAAGGCCCGCGAGGTCGATCAGTTGGCCCGGGCGACTCGGGCCCGGGTCCGAGGTCACGCATTGTAGTACAACTCTCCCGGTCGCCTCGGGCTCGTGTCCGAGGGCCCGCGGTGTTCACCAGATGAGCCGGGGACTCCTGCCCGACTCCGCGTGCCTAGGGGTTCGACCCGCTCTCCCGGGCGACTTGGGCCAGTGTCCACGGGCCCGCTTGGTAGACCATTAGTCCGGGCGACCGGGCCCGTGTCCCAGGTCCAGTGGGATCCCCAGATAGTCCGGGTGACCTGGGCCCGGCTTCCAGTGCCCGCGGTGTCGACCAGATATCCTTGGCGGCTCGGGCCCTGCTCCGATAGCATGTGGGGTCGACAAGGTGTCCCAGGCGACTCGGGCTCGGGTCCGAGGGACTGCGATATCCACCAACACTCCCGGGTGACTCGCGCTCGGGTCTGAGGGTCCACGGGGTCGACTATTTGTCCTGGGGACTCCCACCCCGCTCCGAGTGCCTGGGGGGTCAACCAGCTGTCCAGGGCAACCTGGGCCAGTGTCCCAGGGCCCGCGTGGTCCACCATCTGTCCCGGGCGACTCCGGCTGGTTTCGCAGGGCCCACGGGATCGACCAGCTCTCCCGGGCGACTTGGGCCAGGGTCCGATGGCCCGCTTGGTAGGCCATTAGTCCAGGCGACCGGGGCCGTGTCCCAGGGCCCGCGGGATCCACCAGATATCCCGGGCGACCTGGCCCGGGTTCCAGTGCCCGCGATCTCGACGCGCTCTCCCTGGCGAATTGCGCTCGGGTCCGAGGGCCCGCAGGGTCGACCATCTGTCCCAGGTGACTCGGGTCCGGGGCCAAGGTCCCGCAAGGTCAATCAGCTGTCCCGGGCAATTCGGGCCAGTGTCCGAGGGCCCGCGTGGTCCACCATCTGTCCCGGGCGACTCAGGCTCGTGTCGCAGGTCCCACGGGATCGACCATATATCCCGGGCGACCCGGGCCCGGGTTCCAGTGTCCGCGGGGCCTACCACCTGTCCTTGCCGGATTGCCCCTCCTCCGATGGCACGCGGTTTCGACCGGCATCCCGGGCAAATTGCGCTCGGGTCTGAGGCCCCGCGGAGTCGACCAGCAGGCCCGGTTGACTCGGGCCCATGTCCCAGGTCCCTCGGGATCGACCAGATATCCCGGGCGACCCGGGCCCGGGTTCCAATGCCCGCGGGCTCCACCAGCTGTCCTTGCCGCCTTGGGCCTTGCTCTGAAGGCACGCGGTTTCGACCCGCTCTCCCGGGCGACTCGCGCTCTTTTCCGTGGGACCGCAGTGTCGACCAGCTCTCCTGGGCATCTCGCGAACAGATGCGACATTCCGCGGTGTGGACGCGCTGTCCTGGGCGACTCGGGCCAGGGTCCGATGGCCCGCGGGAACCACCAACACTCCTGGGTGACCATCTCTCCCGGACAACTCGCAACCGTGTCCGAGATCCCACGGAGTCGACCCTCTGTCCAGTGCGACCCGGGCCCGGGTCCCAGGTCCCAGGTCTAGACCAGACGTCCCGGGTGACCTGGGCCTGGGCTCCTGTGTTAGCGGTGTCGACCAGCTGTCCCGACTGACGCGGGCCCGGGTCCACGTGTCCGCAGTGTCGCACAACTCTCCCAGGCGACACGCACTCGTTTCCGATGGCCCGCGGTGTCGACCAGCTGTCCCGTGCGACCCGGGCCCGGGTCCCAGGTCCCAGGTCTAGACCAGATGTCCCGGGTGACCTGGCACTGGGCTCCTGTGTTTGCGGTGTCGACCAGCTGTCCCGGCTGACGCGGGCCCGGGTCCACGTGTCCGCAGTGTCGCACAACTCTCCCAGGCGACTCGCACTCGTGTCTGATGGCCCGCGGTGTCGACCAGCAGGCCCGGGCGACTCGGGCCCGTGTCCCAGGTCCCACGGGATCGCTCAGATGTCCCGGGTGTTCTGGGCCCGGGTTCAAGTGCCCGCGGGGTGGACCAGCAGTCCCGGGCGACTTGCGCCACGGGTCCGTGGGCCCACGGTTTCAAGCTCTCCTGAGAGACTCGGGCCCGTGTCCGAGATCCCGCGAGTTCGACCCGCTGTCCCGAGGACTCACGCCCAGCTCGGATGGCCCGCGGATCGACCCGATCTCCAGGGCGCCTTGGGCCTTTGTCCATGGGCCCGCGGTGTCGACCATCTGTCCCGGGCCACACGCGCTCGGGACCGATAGCACGTGGAGGCGACCAGCTGTCCAGGGCGACTCGCGCCCGTGTCCGATGTCCCGCGGTACGGACCAGCACTCCGGCGCGACTCGCGCTCGTGTCGGAGGGCCCGTGGTATTGACCAGCTCTCCTGGGAGACTCGGGCCCGGGTCTGAAGGCCCAAGGGGTCGACCAGCTGTCCCGGGTGACTCGGTCCCGGGTCCAAAGGCCCGCGAGGTCGATCAGTTGGCCCGGGCGACTCGGGCCCGGGTCCGAGGTCACGCATTGTAGTACAACTCTCCCGGTCGCCTCGGGCTCGTGTCCGAGGGCCCGCGGTGTTCACCAGATGAGCCGGGGACTCCTGCCCGACTCCGCGTGCCTAGGGGTTCGACCCGCTCTCCCGGGCGACTTGGGCCAGTGTCCGCGGGCCCGCTTGGTAGACCATTAGTCCGGGCGACCGGGCCCGTGTCCCAGGTCCAGTGGGATCCCCAGATAGTCCGGGTGACCTGGGCCCGGCTTCCAGTGCCCGCGGTGTCAACCAGATATCCTTGGCGGCTCGGGCCCTGCTCCGATAGCATGTGGGGTCGACAAGGTGTCCCAGGCGACTCGGGCTCGGGTCCGAGGGACTGCGATAGCAACCAACACTCCCGGGTGACTCGCGCTCGGGTCTGAGGGTCCACGGGGTCGACTATTTGTCCTGGGGACTCCCACCCCGCTCCGAGTGCCTGGGGGGTCAACCAGCTGTCCAGGGCAACCTGGGCCAGTGTCCCAGGGCCCGCGTGGTCCACCATCTGTCCCGGGCGACTCCGGCTGGTTTCGCAGGGCCCACGGGATCGACCAGCTCTCCCGGGCGACTTGGGCCAGGGTCCGATGGCCCGCTTGGTAGGCCATTAGTCCAGGCGACCGGGGCCGTGTCCCAGGGCCCGCGGGATCCACCAGATATCCCGGGCGACCTGGCCCGGGTTCCAGTGCCCGCGATCTCGACGCGCTCTCCCTGGCGAATTGCGCTCGGGTCCGAGGGCCCGCAGGGTCGACCATCTGTCCCAGGTGACTCGGGTCCGGGGCCAAGGTCCCGCAAGGTCAATCAGCTGTCCCGGGCAATTCGGGCCAGTGTCCGAGGGCCCGCGTGGTCCACCATCTGTCCCGGGCGACTCAGGCTCGTGTCGCAGGTCCCACGGGATCGACCATATATCCCGGGCGACCCGGGCCCGGGTTCCAGTGTCCGCTGGGCCTACCACCTGTCCTTGCCGGATTGCCCCTCCTCCGATGGCACGCGGTTTCGACCGGCATCCCGGGCAAATTGCGCTCGGGTCTGAGGCCCCGCGGAGTCGACCAGCAGGCCCGGTTGACTCGGGCCCATGTCCCAGGTCCCTCGGGATCGACCAGATATCCCGGGCGACCCGGGCCCGGGTTCCAATGCCCGCGGGCTCGACCAGCTGTCCTTGCCGCCTTGGGCCTTGCTCTGAAGGCACGTGGTTTCGACCCGCTCTCCCGGGCGACTCGCGCCCTTTTCCGTGGGACCGCAGTGTCGACCAGCTCTCCTGGGCATCTCGCGAACAGATGCGACATTCCGCGGTGTGGACGCGCTGTCCTGGGCGACTCGGGCCAGGGTCCGATGGCCCGCGGGAAACACCAACACTCCTGGGTGACCATCTCTCCCGGACAACTCGCAACCGTGTCCGAGATCCCACGGAGTCGACCCTCTGTCCAGTGCGACCCGGGCCCGGGTCCCAGGTCCCAGGTCTAGACCAGACGTCCCGGGTGACCTGGGCCTGGGCTCCTGTGTTAGCGGTGTCGACCAGCTGTCCCGACTGACGCGGGCCCGGGTCCACGTGTCCGCAGTGTCGCACAACTCTCCCAGGCGACACGCACTCGTTTCCGATGGCCCGCGGTGTCGACCAGCTGTCCCGTGCGACCCGGGCCCGGGTCCCAGGTCCCAGGTCTAGACCAGATGTCCCGGGTGACCTGGCACTGGGCTCCTGTGTTTGCGGTGTCGACCAGCTGTCCCGGCTGACGCGGGCCCGGGTCCACGTGTCCGCAGTGTCGCACAACTCTCCCAGGCGACTCGCACTCGTGTCTGATGGCCCGCGGTGTCGACCAGCAGGCCCGGGCGACTCGGGCCCGTGTCCCAGGTCCCACGGGATCGCTCAGATGTCCCGGGTGTTCTGGGCCCGGGTTCAAGTGCCCGCGGGGTGGACCAGCAGTCCCGGGCGACTTGCGCCACGGGTCCGTGGGCCCACGGTTTCAAGCTCTCCTGAGAGACTCGGGCCCGTGTCCGAGATCCCGCGAGTTCGACCCGCTGTCCCGAGGACTCACGCCCAGCTCGGATGGCCCGCGGATCGACCCGATCTCCAGGGCGCCTTGGGCCTTTGTCCATGGGCCCGCGGTGTCGACCATCTGTCCCGGGCCACACGCGCTCGGGACCGATAGCACGTGGAGGCGACCAGCTGTCCAGGGCGACTCGCGCCCGTGTCCGATGTCCCGCGGTACGGACCAGCACTCCGGCGCGACTCGCGCTCGTGTCGGAGGGCCCGTGGTATTGACCAGCTCTCCTGGGAGACTCGGGCCCGGGTCTGAAGGCCCAAGGGGTCGACCAGCTGTCCCGGGTGACTCGGTCCCGGGTCCAAAGGCCCGCGAGGTCGATCAGTTGGCCCGGGCGACTCGGGCCCGGGTCCGAGGTCACGCATTGTAGTACAACTCTCCCGGTCGCCTCGGGCTCGTGTCCGAGGGCCCGCGGTGTTCACCAGATGAGCCGGGGACTCCTGCCCGACTCCGCGTGCCTAGGGGTTCGACCCGCTCTCCCGGGCGACTTGGGCCAGTGTCCGCGGGCCCGCTTGGTAGACCATTAGTCCGGGCGACCGGGCCCGTGTCCCAGGTCCAGTGGGATCCCCAGATAGTCCGGGTGACCTGGGCCCGGCTTCCAGTGCCCGCGGTGTCAACCAGATATCCTTGGCGGCTCGGGCCCTGCTCCGATAGCATGTGGGGTCGACAAGGTGTCCCAGGCGACTCGGGCTCGGGTCCGAGGGACTGCGATAGCAACCAACACTCCCGGGTGACTCGCGCTCGGGTCTGAGGGTCCACGGGGTCGACTATTTGTCCTGGGGACTCCCACCCCGCTCCGAGTGCCTGGGGGGTCAACCAGCTGTCCAGGGCAACCTGGGCCAGTGTCCCAGGGCCCGCGTGGTCCACCATCTGTCCCGGGCGACTCCGGCTGGTTTCGCAGGGCCCACGGGATCGACCAGCTCTCCCGGGCGACTTGGGCCAGGGTCCGATGGCCCGCTTGGTAGGCCATTAGTCCAGGCGACCGGGGCCGTGTCCCAGGGCCCGCGGGATCCACCAGATATCCCGGGCGACCTGGCCCGGGTTCCAGTGCCCGCGATCTCGACGCGCTCTCCCTGGCGAATTGCGCTCGGGTCCGAGGGCCCGCAGGGTCGACCATCTGTCCCAGGTGACTCGGGTCCGGGGCCAAGGTCCCGCAAGGTCAATCAGCTGTCCCGGGCAATTCGGGCCAGTGTCCGAGGGCCCGCGTGGTCCACCATCTGTCCCGGGCGACTCAGGCTCGTGTCGCAGGTCCCACGGGATCGACCATATATCCCGGGCGACCCGGGCCCGGGTTCCAGTGTCCGCTGGGCCTACCACCTGTCCTTGCCGGATTGCCCCTCCTCCGATGGCACGCGGTTTCGACCGGCATCCCGGGCAAATTGCGCTCGGGTCTGAGGCCCCGCGGAGTCGACCAGCAGGCCCGGTTGACTCGGGCCCATGTCCCAGGTCCCTCGGGATCGACCAGATATCCCGGGCGACCCGGGCCCGGGTTCCAATGCCCGCGGGCTCGACCAGCTGTCCTTGCCGCCTTGGGCCTTGCTCTGAAGGCACGTGGTTTCGACCCGCTCTCCCGGGCGACTCGCGCCCTTTTCCGTGGGACCGCAGTGTCGACCAGCTCTCCTGGGCATCTCGCGAACAGATGCGACATTCCGCGGTGTGGACGCGCTGTCCTGGGCGACTCGGGCCAGGGTCCGATGGCCCGCGGGAAACACCAACACTCCTGGGTGACCATCTCTCCCGGACAACTCGCAACCGTGTCCGAGATCCCACGGAGTCGACCCTCTGTCCAGTGCGACCCGGGCCCGGGTCCCAGGTCCCAGGTCTAGACCAGACGTCCCGGGTGACCTGGGCCTGGGCTCCTGTGTTAGCGGTGTCGACCAGCTGTCCCGACTGACGCGGGCCCGGGTCCACGTGTCCGCAGTGTCGCACAACTCTCCCAGGCGACACGCACTCGTTTCCGATGGCCCGCGGTGTCGACCAGCTGTCCCGTGCGACCCGGGCCCGGGTCCCAGGTCCCAGGTCTAGACCAGATGTCCCGGGTGACCTGGCACTGGGCTCCTGTGTTTGCGGTGTCGACCAGCTGTCCCGGCTGACGCGGGCCCGGGTCCACGTGTCCGCAGTGTCGCACAACTCTCCCAGGCGACTCGCACTCGTGTCTGATGGCCCGCGGTGTCGACCAGCAGGCCCGGGCGACTCGGGCCCGTGTCCCAGGTCCCACGGGATCGCTCAGATGTCCCGGGTGTTCTGGGCCCGGGTTCAAGTGCCCGCGGGGTGGACCAGCAGTCCCGGGCGACTTGCGCCACGGGTCCGTGGGCCCACGGTTTCAAGCTCTCCTGAGAGACTCGGGCCCGTGTCCGAGATCCCGCGAGTTCGACCCGCTGTCCCGAGGACTCACGCCCAGCTCGGATGGCCCGCGGATCGACCCGATCTCCAGGGCGCCTTGGGCCTTTGTCCATGGGCCCGCGGTGTCGACCATCTGTCCCGGGCCACACGCGCTCGGGACCGATAGCACGTGGAGGCGACCAGCTGTCCAGGGCGACTCGCGCCCGTGTCCGATGTCCCGCGGTACGGACCAGCACTCCGGCGCGACTCGCGCTCGTGTCGGAGGGCCCGTGGTATTGACCAGCTCTCCTGGGAGACTCGGGCCCGGGTCTGAAGGCCCAAGGGGTCGACCAGCTGTCCCGGGTGACTCGGTCCCGGGTCCAAAGGCCCGCGAGGTCGATCAGTTGGCCCGGGCGACTCGGGCCCGGGTCCGAGGTCACGCATTGTAGTACAACTCTCCCGGTCGCCTCGGGCTCGTGTCCGAGGGCCCGCGGTGTTCACCAGATGAGCCGGGGACTCCTGCCCGACTCCGCGTGCCTAGGGGTTCGACCCGCTCTCCCGGGCGACTTGGGCCAGTGTCCACGGGCCCGCTTGGTAGACCATTAGTCCGGGCGACCGGGCCCGTGTCCCAGGTCCAGTGGGATCCCCAGATAGTCCGGGTGACCTGGGCCCGGCTTCCAGTGCCCGCGGTGTCGACCAGATATCCTTGGCGGCTCGGGCCCTGCTCCGATAGCATGTGGGGTCGACAAGGTGTCCCAGGCGACTCGGGCTCGGGTCCGAGGGACTGCGATAGCAACCAACACTCCCGGGTGACTCGCGCTCGGGTCTGAGGGTCCACGGGGTCGACTATTTGTCCTGGGGACTCCCACCCCGCTCCGAGTGCCTGGGGGGTCAACCAGCTGTCCAGGGCAACCTGGGCCAGTGTCCCAGGGCCCGCGTGGTCCACCATCTGTCCCGGGCGACTCCGGCTGGTTTCGCAGGGCCCACGGGATCGACCAGCTCTCCCGGGCGACTTGGGCCAGGGTCCGATGGCCCGCTTGGTAGGCCATTAGTCCAGGCGACCGGGGCCGTGTCCCAGGGCCCGCGGGATCCACCAGATATCCCGGGCGACCTGGCCCGGGTTCCAGTGCCCGCGATCTCGACGCGCTCTCCCTGGCGAATTGCGCTCGGGTCCGAGGGCCCGCAGGGTCGACCATCTGTCCCAGGTGACTCGGGTCCGGGGCCAAGGTCCCGCAAGGTCAATCAGCTGTCCCGGGCAATTCGGGCCAGTGTCCGAGGGCCCGCGTGGTCCACCATCTGTCCCGGGCGACTCAGGCTCGTGTCGCAGGTCCCACGGGATCGACCATATATCCCGGGCGACCCGGGCCCGGGTTCCAGTGTCCGCGGGGCCTACCACCTGTCCTTGCCGGATTGCCCCTCCTCCGATGGCACGCGGTTTCGACCGGCATCCCGGGCAAATTGCGCTCGGGTCTGAGGCCCCGCGGAGTCGACCAGCAGGCCCGGTTGACTCGGGCCCATGTCCCAGGTCCCTCGGGATCGACCAGATATCCCGGGCGACCCGGGCCCGGGTTCCAATGCCCGCGGGCTCCACCAGCTGTCCTTGCCGCCTTGGGCCTTGCTCTGAAGGCACGCGGTTTCGACCCGCTCTCCCGGGCGACTCGCGCTCTTTTCCGTGGGACCGCAGTGTCGACCAGCTCTCCTGGGCATCTCGCGAACAGATGCGACATTCCGCGGTGTGGACGCGCTGTCCTGGGCGACTCGGGCCAGGGTCCGATGGCCCGCGGGAACCACCAACACTCCTGGGTGACCATCTCTCCCGGACAACTCGCAACCGTGTCCGAGATCCCACGGAGTCGACCCTCTGTCCAGTGCGACCCGGGCCCGGGTCCCAGGTCCCAGGTCTAGACCAGACGTCCCGGGTGACCTGGGCCTGGGCTCCTGTGTTAGCGGTGTCGACCAGCTGTCCCGACTGACGCGGGCCCGGGTCCACGTGTCCGCAGTGTCGCACAACTCTCCCAGGCGACACGCACTCGTTTCCGATGGCCCGCGGTGTCGACCAGCTGTCCCGTGCGACCCGGGCCCGGGTCCCAGGTCCCAGGTCTAGACCAGATGTCCCGGGTGACCTGGCACTGGGCTCCTGTGTTTGCGGTGTCGACCAGCTGTCCCGGCTGACGCGGGCCCGGGTCCACGTGTCCGCAGTGTCGCACAACTCTCCCAGGCGACTCGCACTCGTGTCTGATGGCCCGCGGTGTCGACCAGCAGGCCCGGGCGACTCGGGCCCGTGTCCCAGGTCCCACGGGATCGCTCAGATGTCCCGGGTGTTCTGGGCCCGGGTTCAAGTGCCCGCGGGGTGGACCAGCAGTCCCGGGCGACTTGCGCCACGGGTCCGTGGGCCCACGGTTTCAAGCTCTCCTGAGAGACTCGGGCCCGTGTCCGAGATCCCGCGAGTTCGACCCGCTGTCCCGAGGACTCACGCCCAGCTCGGATGGCCCGCGGATCGACCCGATCTCCAGGGCGCCTTGGGCCTTTGTCCATGGGCCCGCGGTGTCGACCATCTGTCCCGGGCCACACGCGCTCGGGACCGATAGCACGTGGAGGCGACCAGCTGTCCAGGGCGACTCGCGCCCGTGTCCGATGTCCCGCGGTACGGACCAGCACTCCGGCGCGACTCGCGCTCGTGTCGGAGGGCCCGTGGTATTGACCAGCTCTCCTGGGAGACTCGGGCCCGGGTCTGAAGGCCCAAGGGGTCGACCAGCTGTCCCGGGTGACTCGGTCCCGGGTCCAAAGGCCCGCGAGGTCGATCAGTTGGCCCGGGCGACTCGGGCCCGGGTCCGAGGTCACGCATTGTAGTACAACTCTCCCGGTCGCCTCGGGCTCGTGTCCGAGGGCCCGCGGTGTTCACCAGATGAGCCGGGGACTCCTGCCCGACTCCGCGTGCCTAGGGGTTCGACCCGCTCTCCCGGGCGACTTGGGCCAGTGTCCGCGGGCCCGCTTGGTAGACCATTAGTCCGGGCGACCGGGCCCGTGTCCCAGGTCCAGTGGGATCCCCAGATAGTCCGGGTGACCTGGGCCCGGCTTCCAGTGCCCGCGGTGTCAACCAGATATCCTTGGCGGCTCGGGCCCTGCTCCGATAGCATGTGGGGTCGACAAGGTGTCCCAGGCGACTCGGGCTCGGGTCCGAGGGACTGCGATAGCAACCAACACTCCCGGGTGACTCGCGCTCGGGTCTGAGGGTCCACGGGGTCGACTATTTGTCCTGGGGACTCCCACCCCGCTCCGAGTGCCTGGGGGGTCAACCAGCTGTCCAGGGCAACCTGGGCCAGTGTCCCAGGGCCCGCGTGGTCCACCATCTGTCCCGGGCGACTCCGGCTGGTTTCGCAGGGCCCACGGGATCGACCAGCTCTCCCGGGCGACTTGGGCCAGGGTCCGATGGCCCGCTTGGTAGGCCATTAGTCCAGGCGACCGGGGCCGTGTCCCAGGGCCCGCGGGATCCACCAGATATCCCGGGCGACCTGGCCCGGGTTCCAGTGCCCGCGATCTCGACGCGCTCTCCCTGGCGAATTGCGCTCGGGTCCGAGGGCCCGCAGGGTCGACCATCTGTCCCAGGTGACTCGGGTCCGGGGCCAAGGTCCCGCAAGGTCAATCAGCTGTCCCGGGCAATTCGGGCCAGTGTCCGAGGGCCCGCGTGGTCCACCATCTGTCCCGGGCGACTCAGGCTCGTGTCGCAGGTCCCACGGGATCGACCATATATCCCGGGCGACCCGGGCCCGGGTTCCAGTGTCCGCTGGGCCTACCACCTGTCCTTGCCGGATTGCCCCTCCTCCGATGGCACGCGGTTTCGACCGGCATCCCGGGCAAATTGCGCTCGGGTCTGAGGCCCCGCGGAGTCGACCAGCAGGCCCGGTTGACTCGGGCCCATGTCCCAGGTCCCTCGGGATCGACCAGATATCCCGGGCGACCCGGGCCCGGGTTCCAATGCCCGCGGGCTCGACCAGCTGTCCTTGCCGCCTTGGGCCTTGCTCTGAAGGCACGTGGTTTCGACCCGCTCTCCCGGGCGACTCGCGCCCTTTTCCGTGGGACCGCAGTGTCGACCAGCTCTCCTGGGCATCTCGCGAACAGATGCGACATTCCGCGGTGTGGACGCGCTGTCCTGGGCGACTCGGGCCAGGGTCCGATGGCCCGCGGGAAACACCAACACTCCTGGGTGACCATCTCTCCCGGACAACTCGCAACCGTGTCCGAGATCCCACGGAGTCGACCCTCTGTCCAGTGCGACCCGGGCCCGGGTCCCAGGTCCCAGGTCTAGACCAGACGTCCCGGGTGACCTGGGCCTGGGCTCCTGTGTTAGCGGTGTCGACCAGCTGTCCCGACTGACGCGGGCCCGGGTCCACGTGTCCGCAGTGTCGCACAACTCTCCCAGGCGACACGCACTCGTTTCCGATGGCCCGCGGTGTCGACCAGCTGTCCCGTGCGACCCGGGCCCGGGTCCCAGGTCCCAGGTCTAGACCAGATGTCCCGGGTGACCTGGCACTGGGCTCCTGTGTTTGCGGTGTCGACCAGCTGTCCCGGCTGACGCGGGCCCGGGTCCACGTGTCCGCAGTGTCGCACAACTCTCCCAGGCGACTCGCACTCGTGTCTGATGGCCCGCGGTGTCGACCAGCAGGCCCGGGCGACTCGGGCCCGTGTCCCAGGTCCCACGGGATCGCTCAGATGTCCCGGGTGTTCTGGGCCCGGGTTCAAGTGCCCGCGGGGTGGACCAGCAGTCCCGGGCGACTTGCGCCACGGGTCCGTGGGCCCACGGTTTCAAGCTCTCCTGAGAGACTCGGGCCCGTGTCCGAGATCCCGCGAGTTCGACCAGCTGTCCCGAGGACTCACGCCCAGCTCGGATGGCCCGCGGATCGACCCGAACTCCAGGGCGCCTTGGGCCTTTGTCCATGGGCCCGCGGTGTCGACCATCTGTCCCGGGCCACACGCGCTCGGGACCGATAGCACGTGGAGGCGACCAGCTGTCCAGGGCGACTCGCGCCCGTGTCCGATGTCCCGCGGTACGGACCAGCACTCCGGCGCGACTCGCGCTCGTGTCGGAGGGCCCGTGGTATTGACCAGCTCTCCTGGGAGACTCGGGCCCGGGTCCAAAGGCCCGCGAGGTCGATCAGTTGGCCCGGGCGACTCGGGCCCGGGTCCGAGGTCACGCATTGTAGTACAACTCTCCCGGTCGCCTCGGGCTCGTGTCCGAGGGCCCGCGGTGTTCACCAGATGAGCCGGGGACTCCTGCCCGACTCCGCGTGCCTAGGGGGTCGACCCGCTCTCCCGGGGGACTTGGGCCAGTGTCCGCGGGCCCGCTTGGTAGACCATTAGTCCAGGCGACCGGGCCCGTGTCCCAGGTCCAGTGGGATCCCCAGATAGTCCGGGTGACCTGGGCCCGGCTTCCAGTGCCCGCGGTGTCGACCAGATATCCTTGGCGGCTCGGGCCCTGCTCCGATAGCATGTGGGGTCGACAAGGTGTCCCAGGCGACTCGGGCTCGGGTCCGAGGGACTGCGATAGCAACCAACACTCCCGGGTGACTCGCGCTCGGGTCTGAGGGTCCACGGGGTCGACTATTTGTCCTGGGGACTCCCACCCCGCTCCGAGTGCCTGGGGGGTCAACCAGCTGTCCAGGGCAACCTGGGCCAGAGTCCCAGGGCCCGCGTGGTCCACCATCTGTCCCGGGCGACTCCGGCTGGTTTCGCAGGGCCCACGGGATCGACCAGCTCTCCCGGGCGACTTGGGCCAGGGTCCGATGGCCCGCTTGGTAGGCCATTAGTCCGGGCGACCGGGGCCGTGTCCCAGGGCCCGTGGGATCCACCAGATATCCCGGGCGACCTGGCCCAGGTTCCAGTGCCCGTGATCTCGACGCGCTCTCCCTGGCGAATTGCGCTCGGGTCCGAGGGCCCGCAGGGTCGACCATCTGTCCCAGGTGACTCGGGTCCGGGGCCAAGGTCCCGCAAGGTCAATCAGCTGTCCCGGGCGATTCGGGCCAGTGTCCGAGGGCCCGCGTGGTCCACCATCTGTCCCGGGCGACTCAGGCTCGTGTCGCAGGTCCCACGGGATCGACCATATATCCCGGGCGACCCGGGCCCGGGTTCCAGTGTCCGCGGGGCCTACCACCTGTCCTTGCCGGATTGCCCCTCCTCCGATGGCACGCGGTTTCGACCGGCATCCCGGGCAAATTGCGCTCGGGTCTGAGGCCCCGCGGAGTCGACCAGCAGGCCCGGTTGACTCGGGCCCATGTCCCAGGTCCCTCGGGATCGACCAGATATCCCGGGCGACCCGGGCCCGGGTTCCAATGCCCGCGGGCTCCACCAGCTGTCCTTGCCGCCTTGGGCCTTGCTCTGAAGGCACGCAGTTTCGACCCGCTCTCCCGGGCGACTCGCGCTCTTTTCCGTGGGACCGCAGTGTCGACCAGCTCTCCTGGGCATCTCGCGAACAGATGCGACATTCCGCGGTGTGGACGCGCTGTCCTGGGCGACTCGGGCCAGGGTCCGATGGCCCGCGGGAAACACCAACACTCCTGGGTGACCATCTCTCCCGGACAACTCGCAACCGTGTCCGAGATCCCACGGAGTCGACCCTCTATCCAGTGCGACCCGGGCCCGGGTCCCAGGTCCCAGGTCTAGACCAGACGTCCCGGGTGACCTGGGCCTGGGTTCCTGTGTTAGCGGTGTCGACCAGCTGTCCCGACTGACGCGGGCCCGGGTCCACGTGTCCGCAGTGTCGCACAACTCTCCCAGGCGACACGCACTCGTGTCCGATGGCCCGCGGTGTCGACCAGCTGTCCCGTGCGACCCGGGCCCGGGTCCCAGGTCCCAGGTCTAGACCAGATGTCCCGGGTGACCTGGCACTGGGCTCCTGTGTTTGCGGTGTCGACCAGCTGTCCCGGCTGACGCGAGCCCGGGTCCACGTGTCCGCAGTGTCGCACAACTCTCCCAGGCGACTCGCACTCGTGTCTGATGGCCCGCGGTGTCGACCAGCAGGCCCGGACGTCTCGGGCCCGTGTCCCAGGTCCCACGGGATCGCTCAGATGCCCCGGGTGTTCTGGGCCCGGGTTCAAGTGCCCGCGGGGTGGACCAGCAGTCCCGGGCGACTTGCGCCACGGGTCCGTGGGCCCACGGTTTCAAGCTCTCCTGAGAGACTCGGGCCCGTGTCCGAGATCCCGCGAGTTCGACCAGCTGTCCCGAGGACTCACGCCCAGCTCGGATGGCCCGCGGATCGACCCGAACTCCAGGGTGCCTTGGGCCTTTGTCCATGGGCCCGCGGTGTCGACCAGCAGGACCGGGCGACTCGGGCCCGTGTCCCAGGTCCCACGGGATCGCTCAGATGTCCCGGGTGTTCTGGGCCCGGGTTCAAGTGCCCGCGGGGTGGACCAGCAGTCCCGGGCGCCTTGCGCCTGGGTCCGTGGGCCCACGGTTTCAACTAGCTCTCCTGAGAGACTCGGGCCCGTGTCCGAGATCCCGCGAGTTCGACCAGCTGTCCCGAGGACTCACGCCCGGCTCGGATGGCCCGCGGATCGACCCGAACTCCAGGGCGCCTTGGGCCTTTGTCCATGGGCCCGCGGTGTCGACCATTTGTCCCGGGCCACACGCGTTCGGGACCGATAGCTCGTGGAGGCGACCAGCTGTCCAGGGCGACTCGCGCCCGTGTCCGATGTCCCGCAGTACTGACCAGCACTCCGGCGCGACTCGCGCTCGTGTCTGAGGGCCCGTGGTATTGACCAGCTCTCCTGGGAGACTCGGGCCCGGGTCCAAAGGCCCTCGAGGTCGATCAGTTGGCCCGGGCGACTCGGGCCCGGGTCCGAGGTCACGCATTGTAGTACAACTCTCCCGGTCGCCTCGGGCTCGTTTCCGAGGGCCCGCGGTGTTCACCAGATGAGCCGGGGACTCCTGCCCGACTCCGCGTGCCTAGGGGGTCGACCCGCTCTCCCGGGCGACTTGGGCCAGTGTCCGCGGGCCCCCTTGTTAGACCATTAGTCCGGGCGACCGGGCCCGTGTCCCAGGTCCAGTGGGATCCCCAGATAGTCCGGGTGACCTGGGCCCGGCTTCCAGTGCCCGCGGTGTCGACCAGATATCCTTGGCGGCTCGGGCCCTGCTCCGATAGCATGTGGGGTCGACAAGGTGTCCCAGGCGACTCGGGCTCGGGTCCGAGGGACTGCGATAGCAACCAACACTCCCGGGTGACTCGCGCTCGGGTCTGAGGGTCCACGGGGTCGACTATTTGTCCTGGGGACTCCCACCCCGCTCCGAGTGCCTGGGGGGTCAACCAGCTGTCCAGGGCAACCTGGGCCAGAGTCCCAGGGCCCGCGTGGTCCACCATCTGTCCCGGGCGACTCCGGCTGGTTTCGCAGGGCCCACGGGATCGACCAGCTCTCCCGGGCGACTTGGGCCAGGGTCCGATGGCCCGCTTGGTAGGCCATTAGTTCGGGCGACCGGGGCCGTGTCCCAGGGCCCGCGGGATCCACCAGATATCCCGGGCGACCTGGCCCGGGTTCCAGTGCCCGCGATCTCGACACGCTCTCCCTGGCGAATTGCGCTCGGGTCCGAGGGCCCGCAGGGTCGACCATCTGTCCCAGGTGACTCGGGTCCGGGGCCAAGGTCCCGCAAGGTCAATCAGCTGTCCCGGGCGATTCGGGCCAGTGTCCGAGGGCCCGCGTGGTCCACCATCTGTCCCGGGCGACTCAGGCTCGTGTCGCAGGTCCCACGGGATCGACAATATATCCCGGGCAACCCGGGCCCGGGTTCCAGTGTCCGCGGGGCCTACCACCTGTCCTTGCCGGATTGCCCCTCCTCCGATGGCACGCGGTTTCGACCGGCATCCCGGGCAAATTGCGCTCGGGTCTGAGGCCCCGCGGAGTCGACCAGCAGGCCCGGTTGACTCGGGCCCATGTCCCAGGTCCCTCGGGATCGACCAGATATCCCGGGCGACCCGGGCCCGGGTTCCAATGCCCGCGGGCTCGACCAGCTGTCCTTGCCGCCTTGGGCCTTGCTCTGAAGGCACGCGGTTTCGACCCGCTCTCCCGGGCGTCTCGCGCTCTTTTCCGTGGGACCGCAGTGTCGACCAGCTCTCCTGGGCATCTCGCGAACAGATGCAACATTCCGCGGTGTGGACGCGCTGTCCGGGGGACTCGGGCCAGGGTCCGATGGCCCGCGGGAACCACCAACACTCCTGGGTGACCATCTCTCCCGGACAACTCGCAACCGTGTCCGAGATCCCGCGGAGTCGACCAGCTGTCCCGTGCGACCCGGGCCCGGGTCCCAGGTCCCAGGTCTAGACCAGACGTCCCGGGTGACCTGGCACTGGGCTCCTGTGTTTGCGGTGTCGACCAGCTGTCCCGGCTGACGCGGGCCCGGGTCCACGTGTCCGCAGTGTCGCACAACTCTCCCAGGCGACTCGCACTCGTGTCTGATGGCCCGCGGTGTCGACCAGCAGGCCCGGGCGACTCGGGCCCGTGTCCCAGGTCCCACGGGATCGCTCAGATGTCCCGGGTGTTCTGGGCCCGGGTTCAAGTGCCCGCGGGGTGGACCAGCAGTCCCGGGCGACTTGCGCCACGGGTCCGTGGGCCCACGGTTTCAAGCTCTCCTGAGAGACTCGGGCCCGTGTCCGAGATCCCGCGAGTTCGACCCGCTGTCCCGAGGACTCACGCCCAGCTCGGATGGCCCGCGGATCGACCCGATCTCCAGGGCGCCTTGGGCCTTTGTCCATGGGCCCGCGGTGTCGACCATCTGTCCCGGGCCACACGCGCTCGGGACCGATAGCACGTGGAGGTGACCAGCTGTCCAGGGCGACTCGCGCCCGTGTCCGATGTCCCGCGGTACGGACCAGCACTCCGGCGCGACTCGCGCTCGTGTCGGAGGGCCCGTGGTATTGACCAGCTCTCCTGGGAGACTCGGGCCCGGGTCTGAAGGCCCAAGGGGTCGACCAGCTGTCCCGGGTGACTAGGTCCCGGGTCCAAAGGTCGCGAGGTCGATCAGTTGGCCCGGGCGACTCGGGCCCGGGTCCGAGGTCACGCATTGTAGTACAACTCTCCCGGTCGCCTCGGGCTCGTGTCCGAGGGCCCGCGGTGTTCACCAGATGAGCCGGGGACTCCTGCCCGACTCCGCGTGCCTAGGGGTTCGACCCGCTCTCCCGGGCGACTTGGGCCAGTGTCCGCGGGCCCGCTTGGTAGACCATTAGTCCGGGCGACCGGGCCCGTGTCCCAGGTCCAGTGGGATCCCCAGATAGTCCGGGTGACCTGGGCCCGGCTTCCAGTGCCCGCGGTGTCGACCAGATATCCTTGGCGGCTCGGGCCCTGCTCCGATAGCATGTGGGGTCGACAAGGTGTCCCAGGCGACTCGGGCTCGGGTCCGAGGGACTGCGATAGCAACCAACACTCCCGGGTGACTCGCGCTCGGGTCTGAGGGTCCACGGGGTCGACTATTTGTCCTGGGGACTCCCACCCCGCTCCGAGTGCCTGGGGGGTCAACCAGCTGTCCAGGGCAACCTGGGCCAGTGTCCCAGGGCCCGCGTGGTCCACCATCTGTCCCGGGCGACTCCGGCTGGTTTCGCAGGGCCCACGGGATCGACCAGCTCTCCCGGGCGACTTGGGCCAGGGTCCGATGGCCCGCTTGGTAGGCCATTAGTCCGGGCGACCGGGGCCGTGTCCCAGGGCCCGCGGGATCCACCAGATATCCCGGGCGACCTGGCCCGGGTTCCAGTGCCCGCGATCTCGACGCGCTCTCCCTGGCGAATTGCGCTCGGGTCCGAGGGCCCGCAGGGTCGACCATCTGTCCCAGGTGACTCGGGTCCGGGGCCAAGGTCCCGCAAGGTCAATCAGCTGTCCCGGGCGATTCGGGCCAGTGTCCGAGGGCCCGCGTGGTCCACCATCTGTCCCGGGCGACTCAGGCTCGTGTCGCAGGTCCCACGGGATCGACCATATATCCCGGGCGACCCGGGCCCGGGTTCCAGTGTCCGCGGGGCCTACCACCTGTCCTTGCCGGATTGCCCCTCCTCCGATGGCACGCGGTTTCGACCGGCATCCCGGGCAAATTGCGCTCGTGTCTGAGGCCCCGCGGAGTCGACCAGCAGTCCCGGTTGACTCGGGCCCATGTCCCAGGTCCCTCGGGATCGACCAGATATCCCGGGCGACCCGGGCCCGGGTTCCAATGCCCGCGGGCTCGACCAGCTGTCCTTGCCGCCTTGGGCCTTGCTCTGAAGGCACGCGGTTTCGACCCGCTCTCCCGGGCGACTCGCGCTCTTTTCCGTGGGACCGCAGTGTCGACCAGCTCTCCTGGGCATCTCGCGAACAGATGCGACATTCCGCGGTGTGGACGCGCTGTCCTGGGCGACTCGGGCCCGGGTCCGATGGCCCGCGGGAAACACCAACACTCCTGGGTGACCATCTCTCCCGGACAACTCGCAACCGTGTCCGAGATCCCACGGAGTCGACCCTCTGTCCAGTGCGACCCGGGCCCGGGTCCCAGGTCCCAGGTCTAGACCAGACGTCCCGGGTGACCTGGGCCTGGGCTCCTGTGTTAGCGGTGTCGACCAGCTGTCCCGACTGACGCGGGCCCGGGTCCACGTGTCCGCAGTGTCGCACAACTCTCCCAGGCGACACGCACTCGTTTCCGATGGCCCGCGGTGTCGACCAGCTGTCCCGTGCCACCCGGGCCCGGGTCCCAGGTCCCAGGTCTAGACCAGATGTCCCGGGTGACCTGGCACTGGGATCCTGTGTTTGCGGTGTCGACCAGCTGTCCCGGCTGACGCGGGCCCGGGTCCACGTGTCCGCAGTGTCGCACAACTCTCCCAGGCGACTCGCACTCGTGTCTGATGGCCCGCGGGGTGGACCAGCAGTCCCGGGCGACTTGCGCCACGGGTCCGTGGGCCCACGGTTTCAAGCTCTCCTGAGAGACTCGGGCCCGTGTCCGAGATCCCGCGAGTTCGACCAGCTGTCCCGAAGACTCATGCCCAGCTCGGATGGCCCGCGGATCGACCCGAACTCCAGGGCGCCTTGGGCCTTTGTCCATGGGCCCGCGGTGTCGACCATCTGTCCCGGGCCACACGCGCTCGGGACCGATAGCACGTGGAGGCGACCAGCTGTCCAGGGCGACTCGCGCCCGTGTCCGATGTCCCGCGGTACGGACCAGCACTCCGGCGCGACTCGCGCTCGTGTCGGAGGGCCCGTGGTATTGACCAGCTCTCCTGGGAGACTCGGGCCCGGGTCCGAAGGCCCGCGAGGTCGATCAGTTGGCCCGGGCGACTCGGGCCCGGGTCCGAGGTCACGCATTGTAGTACAGCTCTCCCGGTCGCCTCGGGCTCGTGTCCGAGGGCCCGCGGTGTTCACCAGATGAGCCGGGGACTCCTGCCCGACTCCGCGTGCCTAGGGGTTCGACCCGCTCTCCCGGGCGAATTGGGCCAGTGTCCGCGGGCCCGCTTGGTAGACCATTAGTCCGGGCGACCGGGCCCGTGTCCCAGGTCCAGTGGGATCCCCAGATAGTCCGGGTGACCTGGGCCCGGCTTCCAGTGCCCGCGGTGTCGACCAGATACCCTTGGCGGCTCGGGCCCTGCTCCGATAGCATGTGGGGTCGACAAGGTGTCCCAGGCGACTCGGGCTCGGGTCCGAGGGACTGCGATAGCAACCAACACTCCCGGGTGACTCGCGCTCGGGTCTGAGGGTCCACGGGGTCGACTATTTGTCCTGGGGACTCCCACCCCGCTCCGAGTGCCTGGGGGGTCAACCAGCTGTCCAGGGCAACCTGGGCCAGTGTCCCAGGGCCCGCGTGGTCCACCATCTGTCCCGGGCGACTCCGGCTGGTTTCGCAGGGCCCACGGGATCGACCAGCTCTCCCGGGCGACTTGGGCCAGGGTCCGATGGCCCGCTTGGTAGGCCATTAGTCCGGGCGACCGGGGCCGTGTCCCAGGGCCCGCGGGATCCACCAGATATCCCGGGCGACCTGGCCCGGGTTCCAGTGCCCGCGATCTCGACGCGCTCTCCCTGGCGAAGACGCGCTCTCCCTCTGTCCAGTGCGACCCGGGCCCGGGTCCCAGGTCCCAGGTCTAGATCAGACGTCCCGGGTGACCTGGGCCTGGGCTCCTGTGTTAGCGGTGTCGACCAGCTGTCCCGACTGACGCGGGCCCGGGTCCACGTGTCCGCAGTGTCGCACAACTCTCCCAGGCGACTCGCACTCGTGTCCGATGGCCCGCGGTGTCGACCAGCTGTCCCGTGCGACCCGGGCCCGGGTCCCAGGTCCCAGGTCTAGACCAGATGTCCCGGGTGACCTGGCACTGGGCTCCTGTGTTTGCGGTGTCGACCAGCTGTCCCGGCTGACGCGGGCCCGGGTCCACGTGTCCGCAGTGTCGCACAACTCTCCCAGGCGACTCGCACTCGTGTCTGATGGCCCGCGGTGTCGACCAGCAGGCCCGGGCGACTCGGGCCCGTGTCCCAGGTCCCACGGGATCGCTCAGATGTCCCGGGTGTTCTGGGCCCGGGTTCAAGTGCCCGCGGGGTGGACCAGCAGTCCCGGGCGACTTGCGCCACGGGTCCGTGGGCCCACGGTTTCAAGCTCTCCTGAGAGACTCGGGCCCGTGTCCGAGATCCCGCGAGTTCGACCAGCTGTCCCGAGGACTCACGCCCAGCTCGGATGGCCCGTGGATCGACCCGAACTCCAGGGCGCCTTGGGCCTTTGTCCATGGGCCCGCGGTGTCGACCATCTGTCCCGGGCCACACGCGCTCGGGACCGATAGCACGTGGAGGCGACCAGCTGTCCAGGGCGACTCGCGCCCGTGTCCGATGTCCCGCGGTACGGACCAGCACTCCGGCGCGACTCGCGCTCGTGTCGGAGGGCCCGTGGTATTGACCAGCTCTCCTGGGAGACTCGGGCCCGGGTCTGAAGGTCCACGGGGTCGACCAGCTGTCCCGGGTGACTCGGTCCCGGGTCCAAAGGCCCGCGAGGTCGATCAGTTGGCCCGGGCGACTCGGGCCCGGGTCCGAGGTCACGCATTGTAGTACAACTCTCCCGGTCGCCTCGGGCTCGTGTCCGAGGGCCCGCGGTGTTCACCAGATGAGCCGGGGACTCCTGCCCGACTCCGCGTGCCTAGGGGTTCGACCCGCTCTCCCGGGCGACTTGGGCCAGTGTCCGCGGGCCCGCTTGGTAGACCATTAGTCCGGGCGACCGGGCCCGTGTCCCAGGTCCAGTGGGATCCCCAGATAGTCCGGGTGACCTGGGCCCGGCTTCCAGTGCCCGCGGTGTCGACCAGATATCCTTGGCGGCTCGGGCCCTGCTCCGATAGCATGTGGGATCGACAAGGTGTCCCAGGCGACTCGGGCTCGGGTCCGAGGGACTGCGATATCCACCAACACTCCCGGGTGACTCGCGCTCGGGTCTGAGGGTCCACGGGGTCGACTATTTGTCCTGGGGACTCCCACCCCGCTCCGAGTGCCTGGGGGGTCCACCAGCTGTCCAGGGCAACCTGGGCCAGTGTCCCAGGGCCCGCGTGGTCCACCATCTGTCCCGGGCGACTCCGGCTGGTTTCGCAGGGCCCACGGGATCGACCAGCTCTCCCTGGCGACTTGGGCCAGGGTCCGATGGCCCGCTTGGTAGGCCATTAGTCCGGGCGACCGGGGCCGTGTCCCAGGGCCCGCGGGATCCACCAGATATCCCGGGCGACCTGGCCCGGGTTCCAGTGCCCGCGATCTCGACGCGCTCTCCCTGGCGAATTGCGCTCGGGTCCGAGGGCCCGCAGGGTCGACCATCTGTCCCAGGTGACTCGGGTCCGGGGCCAAGGTCCCGCAAGGTCAATCAGCTGTCCCGGGCGATTCGGGCCAGTGTCCGAGGGCCCGCGTGGTCCACCATCTGTCCCGGGCGACTCAGGCTCGTGTCGCAGGTCCCACGGGATCGACCATATATCCCGGGCGACCCGGGCCCGGGTTCCAGTGTCCGCGGGGCCTACCACCTGTCCTTGCCGGATTGCCCCTCCTCCGATGGCACGCGGTTACGACCGGCATCCCGGGCAAATTGCGCTCGGGTCTGAGGCCCCGCGGAGTCGACCAGCAGGCCCGGTTGACTCGGGCCCATGTCCCAGGTCCCTCGGGATCGACCAGATATCCCGGGCGACCCGGGCCCGGGTTCCAATGCCCGCGGGCTCGACCAGCTGTCCTTGCCGCCTTGGGCCTTGCTCTGAAGGCACGCGGTTTCGACCCGCTCTCCCGGGCGACTCGTGCTCTTTTCCGTGGGACCGCAGTGTCGACCAGCTCTCCTGGGCATCTCGCGAACAGATGCGACATTCCGCGGTGTGGACGCGCTGTCCTGGGCGACTCGGGCCAGGGTCCGATGGCCCGCGCGAACCACCAACACTCCTGGGTAACCATCTCTCCCGGACAACTCGCAACCGTGTCCGAGATCCCGCGGAGTCGACACTTTGTCCAGTGCGACCCGGGCCCGTGTCCCAGGTCCCACGGGATCGCTCAGATGTCCCGGGTGTTCTGGGCCCGGGTTCAAGTGCCCGCGGGGTGGACCAGCAGTCCCGGGCGACTTGCGCCTGGGTCCGTGGCCCACGGTTTCAACTAGCTCTCCTGAGAGACTCGGGCCCGTGTCCGAGATCCCGCGAGTTCGACCAGCTGTCCCGAGGACTCACGCCCAGCTCGGATGGCCCGCGGATCTACCCGAACTCCAGGGCGCCTTGGGCCTTTGTCCATGGGCCCGCGGTGTCGACCATTTGTCCCGGGCCACACGCGTTCGGGACCGATAGCTCGTGGAGGCGACCAGCTGTCCAGGGCGACTCGCGCCCGTGTCCGATGTCCCGCGGTACTGACCAGCACTCCGGCGCGACTCGCGCTCGTTTCTGAGGGCCCGTGGTATTGACCAGCTCTCCTGGGAGACTCGGGCCCGGGTCCAAAGGCCCGCGAGGTCGATCAGTTGGCCCGGGCGACTCGGGCCCGGGTCCGAGGTCACGCATTGTAGTACAACTCTCCCGGTCGCCTCGGGCTCGTGTCCGAGGGCCCGCGGTGTTCACCAGATGAGCCGGGGACTCCTGCCCGACTCCGCGTGCCTAGGGGGTCGACCCGCTCTCCCGGGCGACTTGGGCCAGTGTCCGCGGGCCCGCTTGGTAGACCATTAGTCCGGGCGACCGGGCCCGTGTCCCAGGTCCAGTGGGATCCCCAGATAGTCCGGGTGACCTGGGCCCGGCTTCCAGTGCCCGCGGTGTCGACCAGATATCCTTGGCGGCTCGGGCCCTGCTCCGATAGCATGTGGGATCGACAAGGTGTCCCAGGCGACTCGGGCTCGGGTCCGAGGGACTGCGATATCCACCAACACTCCCGGGTGACTCGCGCTCGGGTCTGAGGGTCCACGGGGTCGACTATTTGTCCTGGGGACTCCCACCCCACTCCGAGTGCCTGGGGGGTCAACCAGCTGTCCAGGGCAACCTGGGCCAGTGTCCCAGGGCCCGCGTGGTCCACCATCTGTCCCGGGCGACTCAGGCTGGTTTCGCAGGACCCACGGGATCGACCAGCTCTCCCTGGCGACTTGGGCCAGGGTCCGATGGCCCGCTTGGTAGGCCATTAGTCCGGGCGACCGGGGCCGTGTCCCAGGGCCCGCGGGATCCACCAGATATCCCGGGCGACCTGGCCCGGGTTCCAGTGCCCGCGATCTCGACGCGCTCTCCCTGGCGAATTGCGCTCGGGTCCGAGGGCCCGCAGGGTCGACCATCTGTCCCAGGTGACTCGGGTCCGGGGCCAAGGTCCCGCAAGGTCAATCAGCTGTCCCGGGCGATTCGGGCCAGTGTCCGAGGGCCCGCGTGGTCCACCATCTGTCCCGGGCGACTCAGGCTCGTGTCGCAGGTCCCACGGGATCGACCATATATCCCGGGCGACCCGGGCCCGGGTTCCAGTGTCCGCGGGGCCTACCACCTGTCCTTGCCGGATTGCCCCTCCTCCGATGGCACGCGGTTACGACCGGCATCCCGGGCAAATTGCGCTCGGGTCTGAGGCCCCGCGGAGTCGACCAGCAGGCCCGGTTGACTCGGGCCCATGTCCCAGGTCCCTCGGGATCGACCAGATATCCCGGGGGACCCGGGCCCGGGTTCCAATGCCCACGGGCTCGACCAGCTGTCCTTGCCGCCTTGGGCCTTGCTCTGAAGGCACGCGGTTTCGACCCGCTCTCCCGGGCGACTCGCGCTCTTTTCCGTGGGACCGCAGTGTCGACCAGCTCTCCTGGGCATCTCGCGAACAGATGCGACATTCCGCGGTGTGGACGCGCTGTCCTGGGCGACTCGGGCCAGGGTCCGATGGCCCGCGGGAACCACCAACACTCCTGGGTGACCATCTCTCCCGGACAACTCGCAACCGTGTCCGAGATCCCGCGGAGTCGACCCTCTGTCCAGTGCGACCCGGGCCCGGGTCCCAGGTCCCAGGTCTAGACCAGACGTCCCGGGTGACCTGGGCCTGGGCTCCTGTGTTAGCGGTGTCGACCAGCTGTCCCGGCTGACTCGGGCCCGGGTCCACGTGTCCGCAGTGTCGCACAACTCTCCCAGGCGACTCTCACTCGTATCCGATGGCCCGCGGTGTCGACCAGCTGTCCCGTGCGACCCGGGCCCGGGTCCCAGGTCCCAGGTCTAGACCAGATGTCCCGGGTGACCTGGCACTGGGCTCCTGTGTTTGCGGTGTCGACCAGCTGTCCCGGCTGACTCGGGCCTGGGTCCAAGTGTCCGCAGTGTCGCACAACTCTCCCAGGCGACTCGCACTCGTGTCCGATGGCCCGCGGTGTCGACCAGCAAGACCGGGCGACTCGGGCCCGTGTCCCAGGTCCCACAGGATCGCTCAGATGTCCCGGTTGTTCTGGGCCCGGGTTCAAGTGCCCGCGGGGTGGACCAGCAGTCCCGGGCGACTTGCGCCTGGGTCCCTGGGCCCACGGTTTCAACTAGCTCTCCTGAGAGACTCGGGCCCGTGTCCGAGATCCCGCGAGTTCGACCAGCTGTCCCGAGGACTCACGCCCAGCTCGGATGGCCCGCGGATCGACCCGAACTCCAGGGCGCCTTGGGCCTTTGTCCATGGGCCCGCGGTGTCGACCATCTGTCCCGGGCCACACGCGCTCGGGACCGATAGCACCTGGAGGCGACCAGCTGTCCAGGGCGACTCGCGCCCGTGTCCGATGTCCCGCGGTACGGACCAGCACTCCGGCGCGACTCGCGCTCGTGTCGGAGGGCCCGTGGTATTGACCAGCTCTCCTGGGAGACTCGGGCCCGGGTCTGAAGGCCCGCGGGGTCGACCAGCTGTCCCGGGTGACTCGGTCCCGGGTCCAAAGGCCCGCGAGGTCGATCTGTTGGCCCGGGCGACTCGGGCCCCGGTCCGAGGTCACGCATTGTCGTACAACTCTCCCGGTCGCCTCGGGCTCGTGTCCGAGGGCCCGCGGTGTTCACCAGATGAGCCGGGGACTCCTGCCCGACTCCGCGTGCCTAGGGGTTCGACCCGCTCTCCCGGGCGACTTGGGCCAGTGTCCGCGGGCCCGCTTGGTAGACCATTAGTCCGGGCGACCGGGCCCGTGTCCCAAGTCCAGTGGGATCCCCAGATAGTCCGGGTGACCTGGGCCCGGCTTCCAGTGCCCGCGGTGTCGACCAGATATCCTTGGCGGCTCGGGCCCTGCTCCGATAGCATGTGGGGTCGACAAGGTGTCCCAGGCGACTCGGGCTCGGGTCCGAGGGACTGCGATATCCACCAACACTCCCGGGAGACTCGCGCTCGGGTCTGAGGGTCCACGGGGTCGACTATTTGTCCTGGGGACTCCCACCCCGCTCCGAGTGCCTGGGGGGTCAACCAGCTGTCCAGGGCAACCTGGGCCAGTGTCCCAGGGCCCGCGTGGTCCACCATCTGTCCCGGGCGACTCCGGCTGGTTTCGCAGGGCCCACGGGATCGACCAGCTCTCCCTGGCGACTTGGGCCAGGGTCCGATGGCCCGCTTGGTAGGCCATTAGTCCGGGCGACCGGGGCCGTGTCCCAGGGCCCGCGGGATCCACCAGATATCCCGGGCGACCTGGCCCGGGTTCCAGTGCCCGCGATCTCGACGCGCTCTCCCTGGCGAATTGCGCTCGGGTCCGAGGGCCCGCAGGGTCGACCATCTGTCCCAGGTGACTCGGGTCCGGGGCCAAGGTCCCGCAAGGTCAATCAGCTGTCCCGGGCGATTCGGGCCAGTGTCCGAGGGCCCGCGTGGTCCACCATCTGTCCCAGGCTACTCAGGCTCGTGTCGCAGGTCCCAGGGGATCGACCATATATCCCGGGCGACCCGGGCCCGGGTTCCAGTGTCCGCGGGGCCTACCACCTGTCCTTGCCGGATTGCTCCTCCTCCGATGGCACGCGGTTTCGACCGGCATCCCGGGCAAATTGCGCTCGGGTCTGAGGCCCCGCTGAGTCGACCAGCAGGCCCGGTTGACTCGGGCCCATGTCCCAGGTCCCTCGGGATCGACCAGATATCCCGGGCGACCCGGGCCCGGGTTCCAATGCCCGCGGGCTCGACCAGCTCTCCTTGCCGCCTTGGGCCTTGCTCTGAAGGCACGCGGTTTCGACCCGCTCTCTCGGGCAAAACGCGCTCTTTTCCGTGGGACCGCAGTGTCGACCAGCTCTCCTGGACATCTCGCGAACAGATGTGACATTCCGCGGTGTGGACGCGCTCTCCTGGGCGACTCGGGCCAGGGTCCGATGGCCCGCGGGAACCAGCAACACTCCTGGGTGACCATCTCTCCCGGACATTTCGCAACCGTGTCCGAGATCCCGCGGAGTCGACCAGCTGTCCCGTGCGACCCGGGCCCGGGTCCCAGGTCCCAGGTCTAGACCAGATGTCCCGGGGGACCTGGGCCTGGGCTCCTGTGTTTGCGGTGTCGACCAGCTGTCCCGGCTGACTCGGGCCCGGGTCCACGTGTCCGCAGTGTCGCACAACTCTCCCAGGCGACTCTCACTCGTGTCCGATGGCCCGCGGTGTCGACCAGCAGGCCCGGGCGACTCGGGCCCGTGTCCCAGGTCCCACGGGATCGCTCAGATGTCCCGGGTGTTCTGGGCCCGGGTTCAAGTGCCCGCGGGGTGGACCAGCAGTCCCGGGCGACTTGCGCCTGGGTCCGTGGGCCCACGGTTTCAACTAGCTCTCCTGAGAGACTCGGGCCCGTGTCCGAGATCCCGCGAGTTCGACCAGCTGTCCCGAGGACTCACGCCCAGCTCGGATGGCCCGCGGATCGACCCGAACTCCAGGGCGCCTTGGGCCTTTGTCCATGGGCCCGCGGTGTCGACCATCTGTCCCGGGCCACACGCGCTCGGGACCGATAGCACGTGGAGGCGACCAGCTGTCCAGGGCGACTCGCGCCCGTGTCCGATGTCCCGCGGTACGGACCAGCACTCCGGCGCGACTCGCGCTGGTGTCGGAGGGCCCGTGGTATTGACCAGCTCTCCTGGGAGACTCGGGCCCGGGTCTGAAGGCCCGCGGGGTCGACCAGCTGTCCCGGGTGACTCGGTCCCGGGACCAAAGGCCCGCGAGGTCGATCAGTTGGCCCGGGCGACTCGGGCCCGGGTCCGAGGTCACGCATTGTCGTACAACTCTCCCGGTCGCCTCGGGCTCGTGTCCGAGGGCCCGCGGTGTTCACCAGATGAGCCGGGGACTCCTGCCCGACTCCGCGTGCCTAGGGGTTCGACCCGCTCTCCCGGGCGACTTGGGCCAGTGTCCGCCGGCTCGCTTGGTAGACCATTAGTCCGGGCGACCGGGCCCGTGTCCCAGGTCCAGTGGGATCCCCAGATAGTCCGGGTGACCTGGGCCCGGCTTCCAGTGCCCGCGGTGTCGACCAGATATCCTTGGCGGCTCGGGCCCTGCTCCGATAGCATGTGGTGTCGACAAGGTGTCCCAGGCGACTCGGGCTCGGGTCCGAGGGACTGCGATATCCACCAACACTCCCGGGTGACTCGCGCTCGGTTCTGAGGGTCCACGGGGTCGACTATTTGTCCTGGGGACTCCCACCCCGCTCCGAGTGCCTGGGGGGTCAACCAGCTGTCCAGGGCAACCTGGGCCAGTGTCCCAGGGCCCGCGTGGTCCACCATCTGTCCCGGGCGACTCCGGCTGGTTTCGCAGGGCCCACGGGATCGACCAGCTCTCCCGGGCGACTTGGGCCAGGGTCCGATGGCGCGCTTGGTAGGCCATTAGTCCGGGCGACCGGGGCCGTGTCCCAGGGCCCGCGGGATCCACCAGATATCCCGGGCGACCTGGCCCGGGTTCCAGTGCCCGCGATCTCGACGCGCTCTCCCTGGCGAATTGCGCTCGGGTCCGAGGGCCCGCAGGGTCGACCATCTGTCCCAGGTGACTCGGGTCCGGGGCCAAGGTCCCGCAAGGTCAATCAGCTGTCCCGGGCGATTCGGGCCAGTGTCCGAGGGCCCGCGTGGTCCACCATCTGTCCCGGGCGACTCAGGCTCGTGGCGCAGGTCCCACGGGATCGACCATATATCCCGGGCGACCCGGGCCCGGGTTCCAGTGTCCGCGGGTCCTACCACCTGTCCTTGCCGGATTGCTCCTCCTCCGATGGCACGCGGTTTCGACCGGCATCCCGGGCAAATTGCGCTCGGGTCTGAGGCCCCGCGGAGTCGACCAGCAGGCCCGGTTGACTCGGGCCCATGTCCCAGGTCCCTCGGGATCGACCAGATATCCCGGGCGACCCGGGCCCGGGTTCCAATGCCCGCGGGCTCGACCAGCTCTCCTTGCCGCCTTGGGCCTTGCTCTGAAGGCACGCGGTTTCGACCCGCTCTCTCGGGCAAAACGCGCTCTTTTCCGTGGGACCGCAGTGTCGACCAGCTCTCCTGGGCATCTCGCGAACAGATGTGACATTCCGCGGTGTGGACGCGCTGTCCTGGGCGACTCGGGCCAGGGTACGATGGCCCGCGGGAACCACCAACACTCCTGGGTGACCATCTCTCCCGGACATTTCGCAACCGTGTTGGAGATACCGCGGAGTCGACCAGCTGTCCCGTGCGACCCGGGCCCGGGTCCCAGGTCCCAGGTCTAGACCAGACGTCCCGGGTGACCTGGGCCTGGGCTCCTGTGTTTGCGGTGTCGACCAGCTGTCCTGGCTGACTCGGGCCCGGGTCCACGTGTCCGCAGTGTCGCACAACTCTCCCAGGCGACTCTCACTCGTGTCCGATGGCCCGCGGTGTCGACCAGCAGGCCCGGGCGACTCGGGCCCGTGTCCCAGGTCCCACGGGATCGATCAGATGTCCCGGGTGTTCTGGGCCCGGGTTCAAGTGCCCGCGGGGTGGACCAGCAGTCCCGGGCGACTTGCGCCTGGGTCCGTGGGCCCACGGTTTCAACTAGCTCTCCTGAGAGACTCGGGCCCGTGTCCGAGATCCCGCGAGTTCGACCAGCTGTCCCGAGGACTCACGCCCAGCTCGGATGGCCCGCGGATCGACCCGAACTCCAGGGCGCCTTGGGCCTTTGTCCATGGGCACGCGGTGTCGACCATCTGTCCCGGGCCACACGCGCTCGGTACCGATAGCACGTGGAGGCGACCAGCTGTCAAGGGTGACTCGCGCCCGTGTCCGATGTCCCGCGGTACGGACCAGCACTCCGGCGCGACTCGCGCTGGTGTCGGAGGGCCCGTGGTATTGACCAGCTCTCCTGGGAGACTCGGGCCCGGGTCTGAAGGCCCGCGGGGTCGACCAGCTGTCCCGGGTGACTCGGTCCCGGGACCAAAGGCCCGCGAGGTCGATCAGTTGGCCCGGGCGACTCGGGCCCGGGTCCGAGGTCACGCATTGTCGTACAACTCTCCCGGTCGCCTCGGGCTCGTGTCCGAGGGCCCGCGGTGTTCACCAGATGAGCCGGGGACTCCTGCCCGACTCCGCGTGCCTAGGGGTTCGACCCGCTCTCCCGGGCGACTTGGGCCAGTGTCCGCCGGCTCGCTTGGTAGACCATTAGTCCGGGCGACCGGGCCCGTGTCCCAGGTCCAGTGGGATCCCCAGATAGTCCGGGTGACCTGGGCCCGGCTTCCAGTGCCCGCGGTGTCGACCAGATATCCTTGGCGGCTCGGGCCCTGCTCCGATAGCATGTGGTGTCGACAAGGTGTCCCAGGCGACTCGGGCTCGGGTCCGAGGGACTGCGATATCCACCAACACTCCCGGGTGACTCGCGCTCGGTTCTGAGGGTCCACGGGGTCGACTATTTGTCCTGGGGACTCCCACCCCGCTCCGAGTGCCTGGGGGGTCAACCAGCTGTCCAGGGCAACCTGGGCCAGTGTCCCAGGGCCCGCGTGGTCCACCATCTGTCCCGGGCGACTCCGGCTGGTTTCGCAGGGCCCACGGGATCGACCAGCTCTCCCGGGCGACTTGGGCCAGGGTCCGATGGCGCGCTTGGTAGGCCATTAGTCCGGGCGACCGGGGCCGTGTCCCAGGGCCCGCGGGATCCACCAGATATCCCGGGCGACCTGGCCCGGGTTCCAGTGCCCGCGATCTCGACGCGCTCTCCCTGGCGAATTGCGCTCGGGTCCGAGGGCCCGCAGGGTCGACCATCTGTCCCAGGTGACTCGGGTCCGGGGCCAAGGTCCCGCAAGGTCAATCAGCTGTCCCGGGCGATTCGGGCCAGTGTCCGAGGGCCCGCGTGGTCCACCATCTGTCCCGGGCGACTCAGGCTCGTGGCGCAGGTCCCACGGGATCGACCATATATCCCGGGCGACCCGGGCCCGGGTTCCAGTGTCCGCGGGTCCTACCACCTGTCCTTGCCGGATTGCTCCTCCTCCGATGGCACGCGGTTTCGACCGGCATCCCGGGCAAATTGCGCTCGGGTCTGAGGCCCCGCGGAGTCGACCAGCAGGCCCGGTTGACTCGGGCCCATGTCCCAGGTCCCTCGGGATCGACCAGATATCCCGGGCGACCCGGGCCCGGGTTCCAATGCCCGCGGGCTCGACCAGCTCTCCTTGCCGCCTTGGGCCTTGCTCTGAAGGCACGCGGTTTCGACCCGCTCTCTCGGGCAAAACGCGCTCTTTTCCGTGGGACCGCAGTGTCGACCAGCTCTCCTGGGCATCTCGCGAACAGATGTGACATTCCGCGGTGTGGACGCGCTGTCCTGGGCGACTCGGGCCAGGGTACGATGGCCCGCGGGAACCACCAACACTCCTGGGTGACCATCTCTCCCGGACATTTCGCAACCGTGTTGGAGATACCGCGGAGTCGACCAGCTGTCCCGTGCGACCCGGGCCCGGGTCCCAGGTCCCAGGTCTAGACCAGACGTCCCGGGTGACCTGGGCCTGGGCTCCTGTGTTTGCGGTGTCGACCAGCTGTCCTGGCTGACTCGGGCCCGGGTCCACGTGTCCGCAGTGTCGCACAACTCTCCCAGGCGACTCTCACTCGTGTCCGATGGCCCGCGGTGTCGACCAGCAGGCCCGGGCGACTCGGGCCCGTGTCCCAGGTCCCACGGGATCGATCAGATGTCCCGGGTGTTCTGGGCCCGGGTTCAAGTGCCCGCGGGGTGGACCAGCAGTCCCGGGCGACTTGCGCCTGGGTCCGTGGGCCCACGGTTTCAACTAGCTCTCCTGAGAGACTCGGGCCCGTGTCCGAGATCCCGCGAGTTCGACCAGCTGTCCCGAGGACTCACGCCCAGCTCGGATGGCCCGCGGATCGACCCGAACTCCAGGGCGCCTTGGGCCTTTGTCCATGGGCACGCGGTGTCGACCATCTGTCCCGGGCCACACGCGCTCGGTACCGATAGCACGTGGAGGCGACCAGCTGTCAAGGGTGACTCGCGCCCGTGTCCGATGTCCCGCGGTACGGACCAGCACTCCGGCGCGACTCGCGCTCGTGTCGGAGGGCCCGTGGTATTGACCAGCTCTCCTGGGAGACTCGGGCCCGGGTCTGAAGGCCCGCGGGGTCGACCAGCTGTCCCGGGTGACTCGGTCCCGGGTCCAAAGGCCCGCGAGGTCGATCAGTTGGCCCGGGCGACTCGGGCCCGGGTCCGAGGTCACGCATTGTCGTACAACTCTCCCGGTCGCCTCGGGCTCGTGTCCGAGGGCCCGCGGTGTTCACCAGATGAGCCGGGGACTCCTGCCCGACTCCGCGTGCCTAGGGGTTCGACCCGCTCTCCCGGGAGACTTGGGCCAGTGTCCGCGGGCCCGCTTGGTAGACCATTAGTCCGGGCGACCGGGCCCGTGTCCCAGGTCCAGTGGGATCCCCAGATAGTCCGGGTGACCTGGGCCCGGCTTCCAGTGCCCGCGGTGTCGACCAGATATCCTTGGCGGCTCGGGCCCTGCTCCGATAGCATGTGGGGTCGACAAGGTGTCCCAGGCGACTCGGGCTCGGGTCCGAGGGACTGCGATATCCACCAACACTCCCGGGTGACTCGCGCTCGGGTCTGAGGGTCCACGGGGTCGACTATTTGTCCTGGGGACTCCCACCCCGCTCCGAGTGCCTGGGGGGTCAACCAGCTGTCCAGGGCAACCTGGGCCAGGGTCCCAGGGCCCGCGTGGTCCACCATCTGTCCCGGGCGACTCCGGCTGGTTTCGCAGGGCCCACGGGATCGACCAGCTCTCCCGGGCGACTTGGGCCAGGGTCCGATGGCCCGCTTGGTAGGCCATTAGTCTGGGCGACCGGGGCCGTGTCCCAGGGCCCGCGGGATCCACCAGATATCCCGGGCGACCTGGCCCGGGTTCCAGTGCCCGCGATCTCGACGCGCTCTCCCTGGCGAATTGCGCTCGGGTCCGAGGGCCCGCAGGGTCGACCATCTGTCCCAGGTGACTCGGGTCCGGGGCCAAGGTCCCGCAAGGTCAATCAGCTGTCCCGGGCGATTCGGGCCAGTGTCCGAGGGCCCGCGTGGTCCACCATCTGTCCCGGGCGACTCAGGCTCGTGTCGCAGGTCCCACGGGATCGACCATATATCCCGGGCGACCCGGGCCCGGGTTCCAGTGTCCGCGGGGCCTACCACCTGTCCTTGCCGGATTGCCCCTCCTCCGATGGCACGCGGTTTCGACCGGCATCCCGGGCAAATTGCGCTCGGGTCTGAGGCCCCGCGGAGTCGACCAGCAGGCCCGGTTGACTCGGGCCCATGTCCCAGGTCCCTCGGGATCGACCAGATATCCCGGGCGACCCGGGCCCGGGTTCCAATGCCCGCGGGCTCGACCAGCTCTCCTTGCCGCCTTGGGCCTTGCTCTGAAGGCACGCGGTTTCGACCCGCTCTCCCGGGCGACTCGCGCTCTTTTCCGTGGGACCGCAGTGTCGACCAGCTCTCCTGGGCATCTCGCGAACAGATGCGACATTCCACGGTGTGGACGCGCTGTCCTGGGCGACTCGGGCCAGGGTCCGTTGGCCCGCGGGAACCACCAACACTCCTGGGTGACCATCTCTCCCGGACAACTCGCAACCGTGTCCGAGATCCCGCGGAGTCGACCAGC
Source organism: Sus scrofa (assembly GCF_054392235.1). NCBI lineage: Eukaryota > Metazoa > Chordata > Mammalia > Artiodactyla > Suidae > Sus > Sus scrofa. The sequence goes on along the minus strand of NC_139393.1, from coordinate 40,497,355 downwards.
TGTCCCGTGCGACCCGGGCCCGGGTCCCAGGTCCCAGGTCTAGACCAGACGTCCCGGGTGACCTGGCACTGGGCTCCTGTGTTTGCGGTGTCGACCAGCTGTCCCGGCTGACGCGGGCCCGGGTCCACGTGTCCGCAGTGTCGCACAACTCTCCCAGGCGACTCGCACTCGTGTCCGATGGCCCGCGGTGTCGACCAGCAGGCCCGGGCGACTCGGGCCCGTGTCCCAGGTCCCACGGGATCGCTCAGATGTCCCGGGTGTTCTGGGCCCGGGTTCAAGTGCCCGCGGGGTGGACCAGCAGTCCCGGGCGACTTGCGCCTGGGTCCCTGGGCCCACGGTTTCAACTAGCTCTCCTGAGAGACTCGGGCCCGTGTCCGAGATCCCGCGAGTTCGACCAGCTGTCCCGAGGACTCACGCCCAGCTCGGATGGCCCGCGGATCGACCCGAACTCCAGGGCGCCTTGGGCCTTTGTCCATGGGCCCGCGGTGTCGACCATCTGTCCCGGGCCACACGCGCTCGGGACCGATAGCACGTGGAGGCGACCAGCTGTCCAGGGCGACTCGCGCCCGTGTCCGATGTCCCGCGGTACGGACCAGCACTCCGGCGCGACTCGCGCTCGTGTCGGAGGGCCCGTGGTATTGACCAGCTCTCCTGGGAGACTCGGGCCCGGGTCTGAAGGTCCGCGGGGTCGACCAGCTGTCCCGGGTGACTCGGTCCCGGGTCCAAAGGCCCGCGAGGTCGATCAGTTGGCCCGGGCGACTCGGGCCCGGGTCTGACGTCACGCATTGTCGTACAACTCTCCCGGTCGCCTCGGGCTCGTGTCCGAGGGCCCGCGGTGTTCACCAGATGAGCCGGGGACTCCTGCCCGACTCCGCGTGCCTAGGGGTTCGACCCGCTCTCCCGGGCGACTTGGGCCAGTGTCCGTGGGCCCGCTTGGTAGACCATTAGTCCGGGCGACCGGGCCCGTGTCCCAGGTACAGTGGGATCCCCAGATAGTCCGGGTGACCTGGGCCCGGCTTCCAGTGCCCGCGGTGTCGACCAGATATCCTTGGCGGCTCGGGCCCTGCTCCGATAGCATGTGGGGTCGACAAGGTGTCCCAGGCGACTCCGGCTCGGGTCCGAGGGACTGCGATAGCAACCAACAAACCCGGGTGACTCGCGCTCGGGTCTGAGGGTCCACGGGGTCGACTATTTGTCCTGGGGACTCCCACCCCGCTCCGAGTGCCTGGGGGGTCCACCAGCTGTCCAGGGCAACCTGGGCCAGTGTCCCAGGGCCCGCGTGGTCCACCATCTGTCCCGGGCGACTCCGGCTGGTTTCGCAGGGCCCACGGGATCGACCAGCTCTCCCGGGCGACTTGGGCCAGGGTCCGATGGCCCGCTTGGTAGGCCATTAGTCCGGGCGACCGGGGCCGTGTCCCAGGGCCCGCGGGATCCACCAGATATCCCGGGCGACCTGGCCCGGGTTCCAGTGCCCGCGATCTCGACGCGCTCTCCCTGGCGAATTGCGCTCGGGTCCGAGGGCCCGCAGGGTCGACCATCTGTCCCAGGTGACTCGGGTCCGGGGCCAAGGTCCCGCAAGGTCAATCAGCTGTCCCGGGCGATTCGGGCCAGTGTCCGAGGGCCCGCGTGGTCCACCATCTGTCCCGGGCGACTCGGGCTCGTGTCGCAGGTCCCACGGGATCGACCATATATCCCGGGCGACCCGGGCCCGGGTTCCAGTGTCCGCGGGGCCTACCACCTGTCCTTGCCGGATTGCCCCTCCTCCGATGGCACGCGGTTTCAACCGGCATCCCGGGCAAATTGCGCTCGGGTCTGAGGCCCCGCGGAGTCGACCAGCAGGCCCGGTTGACTCGGGCCCATGTCCCAGGTCCCTCGGGATCGACCAGATATCCCGGGCGACCCGGGCCCGGGTTCCAATGCCCGCGGGCTCGACCAGCTGTCCTTGCCGCCTTGGGCCTTGCTCTGAAGGCACGCGGTTTCGACCCGCTCTCCCGGGCGACTCGCGCTCTTTTCCGTGGGACCGCAGTGTCGACCAGCTCTCCTGGGCATCTCGCGAACAGATGCGACATTCCACGGTGTGGACGCGCTGTCCTGGGCGACTCGGGCCAGGGTCCGTTGGCCCGCGGGAACCACCAACACTCCTGGGTGACCATCTCTCCCGGACAACTCGCAACCGTGTCCGAGATCCCGCGGAGTCGACCAGCTGTCCCGTGCGACCCGGGCCCGGGTCCCAGGTCCCAGGTCTAGACCAGATGTCCCGGGTACCTGGCACTGGGCTCCTGTGTTTGCGGTGTCGACCAGCTGTCCCGACTGACGCGGGCCCGGGTCCACGTGTCCGCAGTGTCGCACAACTCTCCCAGGCGACTCGCACTCGTGTCCGATGGCCCGCGGTGTCGACCAGCAGGCCCGGGCGACTCGGGCCCGTGTCCCAGGTCCCACGGGATCGCTCAGATGTCCCGGGTGTTCTGGGCCCGGGTTCAAGTGCCCGCGGGGTGGACCAGCAGTCCCGGGCGACTTGCGCCTGGGTCCGTGGGCCCACGGTTTCAACTAGCTCTCCTGAGAGACTCGGGCCCGTGTCCGAGATCCCGCGAGTTCGACCAGCTGTCCCGAGGACTCACGCCCGGCTCGGATGGCCCGCGGATCGACCCGAACTCCAGGGCGCCTTGGGCCTTTGTCCATGGGCCCGCGGTGTCGACCATCTGTCCCGGGCCACACGCACTCGGGACCGATAGCACGTGGAGGCGACCAGCTGTCCAGGGCGACTCGCGCCCGTGTCCGATGTCCCGCGGTACGGACCAGCACTCCGGCGCGATTCGCGCTCGTGTCGGAGGGCCCGTGGTATTGACCAGCTCTCCTGGGAGACTCGGGCCCGGGTCTGAAGGCCCGCGGGGTCGACCAGCTGTCCCGGGTGACTCGGTCCCGGGTCCAAAGGCCCGCGAGGTCGATCAGTTGGCCCGGGCGACTCGTGCCCGGGTCTGAGGCCACGCATTGTCGTACAACTCTCCCGGTCGCCTCGGGCTCGTGTCCGAGGGCCCGCGGTGTTCACCAGATGAGCCGGGGACTCCTGCCCGACTCCGCCTGCCTAGGGGGTCGACCCGCTCTCCCGGGCGACTTGGGCCAGTGTCCGCGGGACCGCTTGGTAGACCATTAGTCCGGGCGACCGGGCCCATGTCCCAGGTCCAGTGGGATCCCCAGATAGTCCGGGTGACCTGGGCCCGGCTTCCAGTGCCCGCGGTGTCGACCAGATATCCTTGGCGGCTCGGGCCCTGCTCCGATAGCATGTGGGGTCGACAAGGTGTCCCAGGCGACTCGGGCTCGGGTCCGAGGGACTGCGATAGCAACCAACACTCCCGGGTGACTCGCGCTCGGGTCTGAGGGTCCACGGGGTCGACTATTTGTCCTGGGGACTCCCACCCCGCTCCGAGTGCCTGGGGGGTCAACCAGCTGTCCAGGGCAACCTGGGCCAGTGTCCCAGGGCCCGCGTGGTCCACCATCTGTCCCGGGCGACTCCGGCTGGTTTCGCAGGGCCCACGGGATCGACCAGCTCTCCCGGGCGACTTGGGCCAGGGTCCGATGGCCCGCTTGGTAGGCCATTAGTCCGGGCGACCGGGGCCGTGTCCCAGGGCCCGCGGGATCCACCAGATATCCCGGGCGACCTGGCCCGGGTTCCAGTGCCCGCGATCTCGACGCGCTCTCCCTGGCGAATTGCGCTCGGGTCCGAGGGCCCGCAGGGTCGACCATCTGTCCCAGGTGACTCGGGTCCGGGGCCAAGGTCCCGCAAGGTCAATCAGCTGTCCCGGGCGATTCGGGCCAGTGTCCGAGGGCCCGCGTGGTCCACCATCTGTCCCGGGCGACTCAGGCTCGTGTCGCAGGTCCCACGGGATCGACCATATATCCCGGGCGACCCGGGCCCGGGTTCCAGTGTCCGCGGTGCCTACCACCTGTCCTTGCTGGATTGCCCCTCCTCCGATGGCACGCGGTTTCAACCGGCATCCCGGGCAAATTGCGCTCGGGTCTGAGGCCCCGCGGAGTCGACCAGCAGGCCCGGTTGACTCGGGCCCATGTCCCAGGTCCCTCGGGATCGACCAGATATCCCGGGCGACCCGGGCCCGGGTTCCAATGCCCGCGGGCTCGACCAGCTGTCCTTGCCGCCTTGGGCCTTGCTCTGAAGGCACGCGGTTTCGACCCGCTCTCCCGGGCGACTCGCGCTCTTTTCCGTGGGACCGCAGTGTCGACCAGCTCTCCTGGGCATCTCGCGAACAGATGCGACATTCCACGGTGTGGACGCGCTGTCCTGGGCGACTCGGGCCAGGGTCCGTTGGCCCGCGGGAACCAGCAACACTCCTGGGTGACCATCTCTCCCGGACAACTCGCAACCGTGTCCGAGATCCCGCGGAGTCGACCAGCTGTCCCGTGCGACCCGGGCCCGTGTCCCAGGTCCCAGGTCTAGACCAGATGTCCCGGGTACCTGGCACTGGGCTCCTGTGTTTGCGGTGTCGACCAGCTGTCCCGGCTGACGCGGGCCCGGGTCCACGTGTCCGCAGTGTCGCACAACTCTCCCAGGCGACTCGCACTCGTGTCTGATGGCCCGCGGTGTCGACCAGCAGGCCCGGGCGACTCGGGCCCGTGTCCCAGGTCCCACGGGATCGCTCAGATGTCCCGGGTGTTCTGGGCCCGGGTTCAAGTGCCCGCGGGGTGGACCAGCAGTCCCGGGCGACTTGCGCCTGGGTCCGTGGGCCCACGGTTTCAACTAGCTCTCCTGAGAGACTCGGGCCCGTGTCCGAGATCCCGCGAGTTCGACCAGCTGTCCCGAGGACTCACGCCCGGCTCGGATGGCCCGCGGATCGACCCGAACTCCAGGGCGCCTTGGGCCTTTGTCCATGGGCCCGCGGTGTCGACCATCTGTCCCGGGCCACACGCACTCGGGACCGATAGCACGTGGAGGCGACCAGCTGTCCAGGGCGACTCGCGCCCGTGTCCGATGTCCCGCGGTACGGACCAGCACTCCGGCGCGATTCGCGCTCGTGTCGGAGGGCCCGTGGTATTGACCAGCTCTCCTGGGAGACTCGGGCCCGGGTCTGAAGGCCCGCGGGGTCGACCAGCTGTCCCGGGTGACTCGGTCCCGGGTCCAAAGGCCCGCGAGGTCGATCAGTTGGCCCGGGCGACTCGTGCCCGGGTCCGAGGTCACGCATTGTCGTACAACTCTCCCGGTCGCCTCGGGCTCGTGTCCGAGGGCCCGCGGTGTTCACCAGATGAGCCGGGGACTCCTGCCCGACTCCGCCTGCCTAGGGGGTCGACCCGCTCTCCCGGGCGACTTGGGCCAGTGTCCGCGGGCCCGCTTGGTAGACCATTAGTCCGGGCGACCGGGCCCATGTCCCAGGTCCAGTGGGATCCCCAGATAGTCCGGGTGACCTGGGCCCGGCTTCCAGTGCCCGCGGTGTCGACCAGATATCCTTGGCGGCTCGGGCCCTGCTCCGATAGCATGTGGGGTCGACAAGGTGTCCCAGGCGACTCGGGCTCGGGTCCGAGGGACTGCGATAGCAACCAACAAACCCGGGTGACTCGCGCTCGGGTCTGAGGGTCCACGGGGTCGACTATTTGTCCTGGGGACTCCCACCCCGCTCCGAGTGCCTGGGGGGTCAACCAGCTGTCCAGGGCAACCTGGGCCAGTGTCCCAGGGCCCGCGTGGTCCACCATCTGTCCCGGGCGACTCCGGCTGGTTTCGCAGGGCCCACGGGATCGACCAGCTCTCCCGGGCGACTTGGGCCAGGGTCCGATGGCCCGCTTGGTAGGCCATTAGTCCGGGCGACCGGGGCCGTGTCCCAGGGCCCGCGGGATCCACCAGATATCCCGGGCGACCTGGCCCGGGTTCCAGTGCCCGCGATCTCGACGCGCTCTCCCTGGCGAATTGCGCTCGGGTCCGAGGGCCCGCAGGGTCGACCATCTGTCCCAGGTGACTCGGGTCCGGGGCCAAGGTCCCGCAAGGTCAATCAGCTGTCCCGGGCGATTCGGGACAGTGTCCGAGGGCCCGCGTGGTCCACCATCTGTCCCGGGCGACTCAGGCTCGTGTCGCAGGTCCCACGGGATCGACCATATATCCCGGGCGACCCGGGCCTGGGTTCCAGTGTCCGCGGGGCATACCACCTGTCCTTGCTGGATTGCCCCTCCTCCGATGGCACGCGGTTTTGACCGGCATCCCGGGCAAATTGCGCTCGGGTTTGAGGCCCTGCGGAGTCGACCAGCAGGCCCGGTTGACTCGGGCCCATGTCCCAGGTCCCTCGGGATCGACCAGATATCCCGGGCGACCCGGGCCCGGGTTCCAATGCCCGCGGGTTCGACCACCTGTCCTTGCCGCCTTGGGCCTTGCTCTGAAGGCACGCGGTTTCGACCCGCTCTCCCGGGCGACTCGCGCTCTTTTCCGTGGGACCGCAGTGTCGACCAGCTCTCCTGGGCATCTCGCGAACAGATGCGACATTCCACGGTGTGGACGCGCTGTCCTGGGCGACTCGGGCCAGGGTCCGTTGGCCCGCGGGAACCACCAACACTCCTGGGTGACCATCTCTCCCGGACAACTCGCAACCGTGTCCGAGATCCCGCGGAGTCGACCAGCTGTCCCGTGCGACCCGGGCCCGGATCCCAGGTCCCAGGTCTAGACCAGATGTCCCGGGTGACCTGGCACTGGGCTCCTGTGTTTGCGGTGTCGACCAGCTGTCCCGGCTGACGCGGGCCCGGGTCCACGTGTCCGCAGTGTCGCACAACTCTCCCAGGCGACTCGCACTCGTGTCCGATGGCCCGCGGTGTCGACCAGCAGGCCCGGGCGACTCGGGCCCGTGTCCCAGGTCCCACGGGATCGCTCAGATGTCCCGGGTGTTCTGGGCCCGGGTTCAAGTGCCCGCGGGGTGGACCAGCAGTCCCGGGCGACTTGCGCCTGGGTCCGTGGGCCCACGGTTTCAACTAGCTCTCCTGAGAGACTCGGGCCCGTGTCCGAGATCCCGCGAGTTCGACCCGCTGTCCCGAGGACTCACGCCCAGCTCGGATGGCCCGCGGATCGACCCGAACTCCAGGGCGCCTTGGGCCTTTGTCCATGGGCCCGCGGTGTCGACCATCTGTCCCGGGCCACACGCGCTCGGGACCGATAGCACGTGGAGGCGACCAGCTGTCCAGGGCGACTCGCGCCCGTGTCCGATGTCCCGCGGTACGGACCAGCACTCCGGCGCGACTCGCGCTCGTGTCTGAGGGCCCGTGGTATTGACCAGCTCTCCTGGGAGACTAGGGCCCGGGTCTGAAGGCCCGCGGGGTCGACCAGCTGTCCCGGGTGACTCGATCCCGGGTCCAAAGGCCCGCGAGGTCGATCAGTTGGCCCGGGCGACTCGGGCCCGGGTCCGAGGTCACGCATTGTCGTACAACTCCCCCGGTCGCCTCGGGCTCGTGTCCGAGGGCCCGCGGTGTTCACCAGATGAGCCGGGGACTCCTGCACGACTCCGCGTGCCTAGGGGTTCGACCCGCTCTCCCGGGCAACTTGGGCCAGTGTCCGCGGGCCCGCTTGGTAGACCATTAGTCCGGGCGACCGGGCCCGTGTCCCAGGTCCAGTGGGATCCCCAGATAGTCCGGGTGACCTGGGCCCGGCTTCCAGTGCCCGCGGTGTCGACCAGATATCCTTGGCGGCTCGGGCCCTGCTCCGATAGCATGTGGGATCGACAAGGTGTCCCAGGCGACTCGGGCTCGGGTCCGAGGGACTGCGATATCCACCAACACTCCCGGGTGACTCGCGCTCGGGTCTGAGGGTCCACGGGGTCGACTATTTGTCCTGGGGACTCCCACCCCGCTCCGAGTGCCTGGGGGGTCAACCAGCTGTCCAGGGCAACCTGGGCCAGTGTCCCAGGGCCCGCGTGGTCCACCATCTGTCCCGGGCGACTCCGGCTGGTTTCGCAGGGCCCACGGGATCGACCAGCTCTCCCTGGCGACTTGGGCCAGGGTCCGATGGCCCGCTTGGTAGGCCATTAGTCCGGGCGACCGGGGCCGTGTCCCAGGGCCCGCGGGATCCACCAGATATCCCGGGCGACCTGGCCCGGGTTCCAGTGCCCGCGATCTCGACGCGCTCTCCCTGGCGAATTGCGCTCGGGTCCGAGGGCCCGCAGGGTCGACCATCTGTCCCAGGTGACTCGGGTCCGGGGCCAAGGTCCCGCAAGGTCAATCAGCTGTCCCGGGCGATTCGGGCCAGTGTCCGAGGGCCCGCGTGGTCCACCATCTGTCCCGGGCGACTCAGGCTCGTGTCGCAGGTCCCACGGGATCGACCAGATATCCCGGGCGACCCGGGCCCGGGTTCCAATGCCCGCGGGCTCGACCAGCTGTCCTTGCCGCCTTGGGCCTTGCTCTGAAGGCACGCGGTTTCGACCCGCTCTCCCGGGCGACTCGCGCTCTTTTCCGTGGGACCGCAGTGTCGACCAGCTCTCCTGGGCATCTCGCGAACAGATGCGACATTCCGCGGTGTGGACGCGCTGTCCTGGGCGACTCGGGCCAGGGTCCGATGGCCCGCGGGAAACACCAACACTCCTGGGTGACCATCTCTCCCGGACAACTCGCAACCGTGTCCGAGATCCCGCGGAGTCGACCCTCTGTCCAGTGCGACCCGGGCCCGGGTCCCAGGTCTCAGGTCTAGACCAGACGTCCCGGGTGACCTGGGCCTGGGCTCCTGTGTTTGCGGTGTCGACCAGCTGTCCCGGCTGACGCAGGCCCGGGTCCACGTGTCCGCAGTGTCGCACAACTCTCCCAGGCGACACGCACTCGTTTCCGATGGCCCGCGGTGTCGACCAGCTGTCCCGTGTGACCCGGGCCCGGGTCCCAGGTCCCAGGTCTAGACCAGATGTCCCGGGTGACCTGGCACTGGGCTCCTGTGTTTGCGATGTCGACCAGCTGTCCCGGCTGACTCGGGTCCGGGGCCAAGGTCCCGCAAGGTCAATCAGCTGTCCCGGGCGATTCGGGCCAGTGTCCGAGGGCCCGCGTGGTCCACCATCTGTCCCGGGCGACTCAGGCTCGTGTCGCAGGTCCCACGGGATCGACCATATATCCCGGGCGACCCGGGCCCGGGTTCCAGTGTCCGCGGGGCCTACCACCTGTCCTTGCCGGGTTGCCCCTCCTCCGATGGCACGCGGTTTCGACCGGCATCCCGGGCAAATTGCGCTCGGGTCTGAGGCCCCGCGGAGTCGACCAGCAGGCCCGGTTGACTCGGGCCCATGTCCCAGGTCCCTCGGGATCGACCAGATATCCCGGGCGACCCGGGCCCGGGTTCCAATGCCCGCGGGCTCGACCAGCTGTCCTTGCCGCCTTGGGCCTTGCTCTGAAGGCACGCGGTTTCGACCCGCTCTCCCGGGCGACTCGCGCTCTTTTCCGTGGGACCGCAGTGTCGACCAGCTCTCCTGGGCATCTCGCGAACAGATGCGACATTCCGCGGTGTGGACGCGCTGTCCTGGGCGACTCGGGCCAGGGTCCGATGGCCCGCGGGAACCACCAACACTCCTGGGTGACCATCTCTCCCGGACAACTCGCAACCGTGTCCGAGATCCCGCGGAGTCGACCAGCTGTCCCGTGCGACCCGGGCCCGGGTCCCAGGGCCCAGGTCTAGACCAGACGTCCCGGGTGACCTGGGCCTGGGCTCCTGTGTTTGCGGTGTCGACCAGCTGTCCCGGCTGACGCGGGCCCGGGTCCACGTGTCCGCAGTGTCGCACAACTCTCCCAGGCGACTCGCACTCGTGTCCGATGGCCCACGGTGTCGACCAGCAGGCCCGGGCGACTCGGGCCCGTGTCCCAGGTCCCACGGGATCGCTCAGATGTCCCGGGTGTTCTGGGCCCGGGTTCAAGTGCCCGCGGGGTGGACCAGCAGTCCCGGGCGACTTGCGCCCGGGTCCGTGGGCCCACGGTTTCAACTAGCTCTCCTGAGAGACTCGGGCCCGTGTCCGAGATCCCGCGAGTTCGACCAGCTGTCCCGAGGACTCACGCCCGGCTCGGATGGCCCGCGGATCGACCCGAACTCCAGGGCGCCTTGGGCCTTTGTCCATGGGCCCGCGGTGTCGACCATCTGTCCCGGGCCACACGCGCTCGGGACCGATAGCACGTGGAGGCGACCAGCTGTCCAGGGCGACTCGCGCCCGTGTCCGATGTCCCGCGGTACGGACCAGCACTCCGGCGCGACTCGCGCTCGTGTCGGAGGGCCCGTGGTATTGACCAGCTCTCCTGGGAGACTCGGGCCCGGGTCTGAAGGCCCGCGGGGTCGACCAGCTGTCCCGGGTGACTCGGTCCCGGGTCCAAAGGCCCGCGAGGTCGATCAGTTGGCCCGGGCGACTCGGGCCCGGGTCCGAGGTCACGCATTGTCGTACAACTCTCCCGGTCGCCTCGGGCTCGTGTCCGAGGGCCCGCGGTGTTCACCAGATGAGCCGGGGACTCCTGCCCGACTCCGCGTGCCTAGGGGTTCGACCCGCTCTCCCGGGCGACTTGGGCCAATGTCCGTGGGCCCGCTTGGTAGACCATTAGTCCGGGCGACCGGGCCCGTGTCCCAGGTCCAGTGGGATCCCCAGATAGTCCGGGTGACCTGGGCCCGGCTTCCAGTGCCCGCGGTGTCGACCAGATATCCTTGGCGGCTCGGGCCCTGCTCCGATAGCATGTGGGGTCGACAAGGTGTCCCAGGCGACTCGGGCTCGGGTCCGAGGGACTGCGATATCCACCAACACTCCCGGGTGACTCGCGCTCGGGTCTGAGGGTCCACGGGGTCGACTATTTGTCCTGGGGACTCCCACCCTGCTCCGAGTGCCTGGGGGGTCAACCAGCTGTCCAGGGCAACCTGGGCCAGTGTCCCAGGGCCCGCGTGGTCCACCATCTGTCCCGGGCGACTCCGGCTGGTTTCGCAGGGCCCACGGGATCGACCAGCTCTCCCGGGCGACTTGGGCCAGGGTCCGATGGCCCGCTTGGTAGGCCATTAGTCCGGGCGACCGGGGCCGTGTCCCAGGGCCCGCGGGATCCACCAGATATCCCGGGCGACCTGGCCCGGGTTCCAGTGCCCGCGATCTCGACGCGCTCTCCCTGGCGAATTGCGCTCGGGTCCGAGGGCCCGCAGGGTCGACCATCTGTCCCAGGTGACTCGGGTCCGGGGCCAAGGTCCCGCAAGGTCAATCAGCTGTCCCGGGCGATTCGGGCCAGTGTCCGAGGGCCCGCGTGGTCCACCATCTGTCCCGGGCGACTCAGGCTCGTGTCGCAGGTCCCACGGGATCGACCATATATCCCGGGCGACCCGGGCCCGGGTTCCAGTGTCCGCGGGGCCTACCACCTGTCCTTGCCGGATTGCCCCTCCTCCGATGGCACGCGGTTTCGACCGGCATCCCGGGCAAATTGCGCTCGGGTCTGAGGCCCCGCGGAGTCGACCAGCAGGCCCGGTTGACTCGGGCCCATGTCCCAGGTCCCTCGGGATCGACCAGATATCCCGGGCGACCCGGGCCCGGGTTCCAATGCCCGCGGGCTCGACCAGCTGTCCTTGCCGACTTGGGCCTTGCTCTGAAGGCACGCGGTTTCGACCCGCTCTCCCGGGCGACTCGCGCTCTTTTCCGTGGGACCGCAGTGTCGACCAGCTCTCCTGGGCATCTCGCGAACAGATGCGACATTCCGCGGTGTGGACGCGCTGTCCTGGGCGACTCGGGCCAGGGTCCGATGGCCCGCGGGAAACACCAACACTCCTGGGTGACCATCTCTCCCGGACAACTCGCAACCGTGTCCGAGATCCCGCGGAGTCGACCCTCTGTCCAGTGCGACCCGGGCCCGGGTCCCAGGTCTCAGGTCTAGACCAGACGTCCCGGGTGACCTGGGCCTGGGCTCCTGTGTTTGCGGTGTCGACCAGCTGTCCCGGCTGACGCGGGCCCGGGTCCACGTGTCCGCAGTGTCGCACAACTCTCCCAGGCGACACGCACTCGTTTCCGATGGCCCGCGGTGTCGACCAGCTGTCCCTTGCGACCCGGGCCCGGGTCCCAGGTCCCAGGTCTAGACCAGATGTCCCGGGTGACCTGGCACTGGGCTCCTGTGTTTGCGATGTCGACCAGCTGTCCCGGCTGACTCGGGTCCGGGGCCAAGGTCCCGCAAGGTCAATCAGCTGTCCCGGGCGATTCGGGCCAGTGTCCGAGGGCCCGCGTGGTCCACCGTCTGTCCCGGGCGACTCAGGCTCGTGTCGCAGGTCCCACGGGATCGACCATATATCCCGGGCGACCCGGGCCCGGGTTCCAGTGTCCGCGGGGCCTACCACCTGTCCTTGCCGGGTTGCCCCTCCTCCGATGGCACGCGGTTTCGACCGGCATCCCGGGCAAATTGCGCTCGGGTCTGAGGCCCCGCGGAGTCGACCAGCAGGCCCGGTTGACTCGGGCCCATGTCCCAGGTCCCTCGGGATCGACCAGATATCCCGGGCGACCCGGGCCCGGGTTCCAATGCCCGCGGGCTCGACCAGCTGTCCTTGCCGCCTTGGGCCTTGCTCTGAAGGCACGCGGTTTCGACCCGCTCTCCCGGGCGACTCGCGCTCTTTTCCGTGGGACCGCAGTGTCGACCAGCTCTCCTGGGCATCTCGCGAACAGATGCGACATTCCGCGGTGTGGACGCGCTGTCCTGGGCGACTCGGGCCAGGGTCCGATGGCCCGCGGGAACCACCAACACTCCTGGGTGACCATCTCTCCCGGACAACTCGCAACCGTGTCCGAGATCCCGCGGAGTCGACCAGCTGTCCCGTGCGACCCGGGCCCAGGTCCCAGGTCCCAGGTCTAGACCAGATGTCCCGGGTGACCTGGGCCTGGGCTCCTGTGTTTGCGGTGTCGACCAGCTGTCCCGGCTGACTCGGGCCCGGGTCCACGTGTCCGCAGTGTCGCACAACTCTCCCAGGCGACTCGCACTCGTGTCCGATGGCCCGCGGTGTCGACCAGCAGGCCCGGGCGACTCGGGCCCGTGTCCCAGGTTCCAAGGGATCGCTCAGATGTCCCGGGTGATCTGGGCCCGGGTTCAAGTGCCCGCGGGGTGGACCAGCATTCCCGGGCGACTTGCGCCTGGGTCCGTGGGCCCACGGTTTCAACTAGCTCTCCTGAGAGACTCGGGCCCGTGTCCGAGATCCCGCGAGTTCGACCAGCTGTCCCGAGGACTCACGCCCAGCTCGGATGGCCCGCGGATCGACCCGAACTCCAGGGCGCCTTGGGCCTTTGTCCATGGGCCCGCGGTGTCGACCATCTGTCCCGGGCCACACGCGCTCGGGACCGATAGCACGTGGAGGCGACCAGCTGTCCAGGGCGACTCGCGCCCGTGTCCGATGTCCCGCGGTACGGACCAGCACTCCGGCGCGATTCGCGCTCGTGTCGGAGGGCCCGTGGTATTGACCAGCTCTCCTGGGAGACTCGGGCCCGGGTCTGAAGGCCCGCGGGGTCGACCAGCTGTCCCGGGTGACTCGGTCCCGGGTCCAAAGGCCCGCGAGTTTGATCAGTTGGCCCGGGCGACTCGTGCCCGTGTCCAAGGTCACACATTGTAGTACAACCTCCCGGTCGCCTCGGGCTCGTGTCCGAGGGCCCGCGGTGTTCACCAGATGAGCCGGGGACTCCTGCCCGACTCCGCGTGCCTAGGGGGTCGACCCGCTCTCCCGGGCGACTTGGGCCAGTGTCCGCGGGCCCGCTTGGTAGACCATTAGTCCGTGCGACCGGGCCCGTGTCCCAGGTCCAGTGGGATCCCCAGATAGTCCGGGTGACCTGGGCCCGGCTTCCAGTGCCCGCGGTGTCGACCAGATATCCTTGGCGGCTCGGGCCCTGCTCCGATAGCATGTGGGGTCGACAAGGTGTCCCAGGCGACTCGGGCTCGGGTCCGAGGGACTGCGATATCCACCAACACTCCCGGGTGACTCGCGCTCGGGTCTGAGGGTCCACGGGGTCGACTATTTGTCCTGGGGACTCCCACCCCGCTCCGAGTGCCTGGGGGGTCCACCAGCTGTCCAGGGCAACCTGGGCCAGTGTCCCAGGGCCCGCGTGGTCCACCATCTGTCCCGGGCGACTCCGGCTGGTTTCGCAGGGCCCACGGGATCGACCAGCTCTCCCGGGCGACTTGGGCCAGGGTCCGATGGCCCGCTTGGTAGGCCATTAGTCCGGGCGACCGGGGCCGTGTCCCAGGGCCCGCGGGATCCACCAGATATCCCGGGCGACCTGGCCCGGGTTCCAGTGCCCGCGATCTCGACGCGCTCTCCCTGGCGAATTGCGCTCGGGTCCGAGGGCCCGCAGGGTCGACCATCTGTCCCAGGTGACTCGGGTCCGGGGCCAAGGTCCCGCAAGGTCAATCAGCTGTCCCGGGCGATTCGGGCCAGTGTCCGAGGGCCCGCGTGGTCCACCATCTGTCCCGGGCGACTCAGGCTCGTGTCGCAGGTCCCACGGGATCGACCATATATCCCGGGCGACCCGGGCCCGGGTTCCAGTGTCCGCGGGGCCTACCACCTGTCCTTGCCGGATTGCCCCTCCTCCGATGGCACGCGGTTTCGACCGGCATCCCGGGCAAATTGCGCTCGGGTCTGAGGCCCCGCGGAGTCGACCAGCAGGCCCGGTTGACTCGGGCCCATGTCCCAGGTCCCTCGGGATCGACCAGATATCCCGGGCGACCCGGGCCCGGGTTCAAATGCCCGCGGGCTCGACCAGCTCTCCTTGCCGCCTTGGGCCTTGCTCTGAAGGCACGCGGTTTCGACCCGCTCTCCCGGGCGACTCGCGCTCTTTTCCGTGGGACCGCAGTGTCGACCAGCTCTCCTGGGCATCTCGCGAACAGATGCGTCATTCCGCGGTGTGGACGCGCTGTCCTGGGCGACTCGGGCCAGGGTCCGATGGCCCGCGGGAACCACCAACACTCCTGGGTGACCATCTCTCCCGGACAACTCGCAACCGTGTCCGAGATCCCGCGGAGTCGACCAGCTGTCCCGTGCGACCCGGGCCCGGGTCCGAGGGCCCAGGTCTAGACCAGACGTCCCGGGTGACCTGGGCCTGGGCTCCTGTGTTTGCGGTGTCGAGCAGCTGTCCCGGCTGACGCGGGCCCGGGTCCACGTGTCCGCAGTGTCGCACAACTCTCCCAGGCGACTCGCACTCGTGTCTGATGGCCCGCGGTGTCGACCAGCAGGCCCGGGCGACTCGGGCCCGTGTCCCAGGTCCCACGGGATCGCTCAGATGTCCCGGGTGTTCTGGGCCCGGGTTCAAGTGCCCGCGGGGTGGACCAGCAGTCCCGGGCGACTTGCGCCTGGGTCCGTGGGCCCACGGTTTCAACTAGCTCTCCTGAGAGACTCGGGCCCGTGTCCGAGATCCCGCCAGTTCGACCAGCTGTCCCGAGGACTCACGCCCAGCTCGGATGGCCCGCGGATCGACCCGAACTCCAGGGCGCCTTGGGCCTTTGTCCATGGGCCCGCGGTGTCGACCATCTGTCCCGGGCCACACGCGCTCGGGACTGATAGCACGTGGAGGCGACCAGCTGTCCAGGGTGACTCGCGCCCGTGTCCGATGTCCCGCGGTACTGACCAGCACTCCGGCGCGACTCGCGCTCGTGTCTGAGGGCCCGTGGTATTGACCAGCTCTCCTGGGAGACTCGGGCCCGGGTCTGAAGGCCCGTGGGGTCGACCAGCTGTCCCGGGTGACTCGGTCCCGGGTCCAAAGGCCCGCGAGGTTGATCAGTTGGCCCGGGCGACTCGGGCCCGGGTCCGAGGTCACGCATTGTCGTACAACTCTCCCGGTCGCCTCGGGCTCGTGTCCGAGGGCCCGCGGTGTTCACCAGATGAGCCGGGGACTCCTGCCCGACTCCGCGTGCCTAGGGGGTCGACCCGCTCTCCCGGGCGACTTGGGCCAGTGTCCGCGGGCCCGCTTGGTAGACCATTAGTCCGGGCGACCGGGCCCGTGTCCCAGGTCCAGTGGGATCCCCAGATAGTCCGGGTGACCTGGGCCCGGCTTCGACCAGATATCCTTGGCGACTCGGGCCCTGCTCCGATAGCATGTGGGTCGACAAGGTGTCCCAGGCGACTCGGGCTCGGGTCCGAGGGACTGCGATATCCACCAACACTCCCGGGTGACTCGCGCTCGGGTCTGAGGGTCCACGGGGTCGACTATTTGTCCTGGGGACTCCCACCCCGCTCCGAGTGCCTGGGGGGTCAACCAGCTGTCCAGGGCAACCTGGGCCAGTGTCCCAGGGCCCGCGTGTTCCACCATCTGTCCCGGGCGACTCCGGCTGGTTTCGCAGGGCCCACGGGATCGACCAGCACTCCCGGGCGACTTGGGCCAGGGTCCGATGGCCCGCTTGGTAGGCCATTAGTCCGGGCGACCGGGGCCGTGTCCCAGGGCCCGCGGGATCCACCAGATATCCCGGGCGACCTGGCCCGGGTTCCAGTGCCCGCGATCTCGACGCGCTCTCCCTGGCGAATTGCGCTCGGGTCCGAGGGCCCGCAGGGTCGACCATCTGTCCCAGGTGACTCGGGTCCGGGGCCAAGGTCCCGCAAGGTCAATCAGCTGTCCCGGGCGATTCGGGCCAGTGTCCGAGGGCCCGCGTGGTCCACCATCTGTCCCGGGCGACTCAGGCTCGTGTCGCAGGTCCCACGGGATCGACCATATATCCCGGGCGACCCGGTCCCGGGTTCCAGTGTCCGCGGGGCCTACCACCTGTCCTTGCCGGATTGCCCCTCCTCCGATGGCACGCGGTTTCAACCGGCATCCCGGGCAAATTGCGCTCGGGTCTGAGGCCCCGCGGAGTCGACCAGCAGGCCCGGTTGACTCGGGCCCATGTCCCAGGTCCCTCGGGATCGACCAGATATCCCGGGCGACCCGGGCCCGGGTTCCAATGCCCGCGGGCTCGACCAGCTGTCCTTGCCGCCTTGGGCCTTGCTCTGAAGGCACGCGGTTTCGACCCGCTCTCCCGGGCGACTCGCGCTCTTTTCCGTGGGACCGCAGTGTCGACCAGCTCTCCTGGGCATCTCGCGAACAGATGCGACATTCCGCGGTGTGGACGCGCTGTCCTGGGCGACTCGGGCCAGGGTCCGATGGCCCGCGGGAACCACCAACACTCCTGGGTGACCATCTCTCCCGGACAACTCGCAACCGTGTCCGAGATCCCGCGGAGTCGACCAGCTGTCCCGTGCGACCCGGGCCCGGGTCCCAGGTCCCAGGTCTAGACCAGATGTCCCGGGTGATCTGGGCCTGGGCTCCTGTGTTTGCGGTGTCGACCAGCTCTCCCGGCTGACGCGGGCCTGGGTCCACGTGTCCGAAGTGTCGCACAACTCTCCCAGGCGACTCGCACTCGTGTCTGATGGCCCGCGGTGTCGACCAGCAGGCCCGGGCGACTCGGGCCCGTGTCCCAGGTCCCACGGGATCGCTCAGATGTCCCGGGTGTTCTGGGCCCGGGTTCAAGTGCCCGCGGGGTGGACCAGCATTCCCGGGCGACTTGCGCCTGGGTCCGTGGGCCCACGGTTTCAACTAGCTCTCCTGAGAGACTCGGGCCCGTGTCCGAGATCCCGCGAGTTCGAACAGCTGTCCCGAGGACTCACGCCCAGCTCGGATGGCCCGCGGATCGACCCGAACTCCAGGGCGCCTTGGGCCTTTGTCCATGGGCCCGCGGTGTCGACCATCTGTCCCGGGCCACATGCGCTCGGGACCGATAGCACCTGGAGTCGACCAGCTGTCCAGGGCGACTCGCGCCCGTGTCCGATGTCCCGCGGTACGGACCAGCACTCCGGCGCGACTCGCGCTCGTGTCTGAGGGCCCGTGGTATTGACCAGCTCTCCTGGGAGACTCGGGCCCGTGTCTGAAGGCCCGCGGTGTCGACCAGCTGTCCCGGGCGACTCGGGCCCGGGTCCGAGGTCACGCATTGTAGTACACCTCTCCCGGTCGCCTCGGGCTCGTGTCCGAGGGCCCGCGGTGTTCACCAGATGAGCCGGGGACTCCTGCCCGACTCCGCGTGCCTAGGGGGTCGACCCGCTCTCCCGGGCGACTTGGGTCAGTGTCCGCGGGCCCGCTTGGTAGACCATTAGTCCGGGCGACCGGGCCCGTGTCCCAGGTCCAGTGGGATCCCCAGATAGTCCGGGTGACCTGGGCCCGGCGTCCAGTGCCCGCGGCTTCAACCAGATATCCTTGGCGGCTCGGGCCCTGCTCCGATAGCATGTGGGGTCGACAAGGTGTCCCAGGCGACTCGGGCTCGGGTCCGAGGGACTGCGATATCCACCAACACTCCCGGGTGACTCGCGCTCGGGTCTGAGGGTCCACGGGGTCGACTATTTGTCCTGGGGACTCCCACCCCGCTCCGAGTGCCTGGGGGGTCAACCAGCTGTCCAGGGCAACCTGGGCCAGTGTCCCAGGGCCCGCGTGGTCCACCATCTGTCCCGGGCGACTCCGGCTGGTTTCGCAGGGCCCACGGGATCGACCAGCTCTCCCGGGCGACTTGGGCCAGGGTCCGATGGCCCGCTTGGTAGGCCATTAGTCCGGGCGACCGGGGCCGTGTCCCAGGGCCCGCGGGATCCACCAGATATCCCGGGCGACCTGGCCCGGGTTCCAGTGCCCGCGATCTCGACTCGCTCTCCCTGGCGAATTGCGCTCGGGTCCGAGGGCCCGCAGGGTCGACCATCTGTCCCAGGTGACTCGGGTCCGGGGCCAAGGTCCCGCAAGGTCAATCAGCTGTCCCGGGCGATTCGGGCCAGTGTCCGAGGGCCCGCGTGGTCCACCATCTGTCCCGGGCGACTCAGGCTCGTGTCGCAGGTCCCACGGGATCGACCATATATCCCGGGCGACCCGGGCCCGGGTTCCAGTGTCCGCGGGGCCTACCACCTGTCCTTGCCGGATTGCCCCTCCTCCGATGGCACGCGGTTTCGACCGGCATCCCGGGCAAATTGCGCTCGGGTCTGAGGCCCCGCGGTGTCGACCAGCAGGCCCGGTTGACTCGGGCCCATGTCCCAGGTCCCTCGGGATCGACCAGATATCCCGGGCGACCCGGGCCCGGGTTCCAATGCCCGCGGGCTCGACCAGCTGTCCTTGCCGCCTTGGGCCTTGCTCTGAAGGCACGCGGTTTCGACACGCTCTCCCGGGCGACTCGCGCTCTTTTCCGTGGGACCGCAGTGTCGACCAGCTCTCCTGGGCATCTCGCGAACAGATGCGACATTCCGCGGTGTGGACGCGCTGTCCTGGGTGACTCGGGCCAGGGTCCGATGGCCCGCGGGAACCACCAACACTCCTGGGTGACCATCTCTTCCGGACAACTCGCAACCGTGTCCGAGATCCCGCGGAGTCGACCAGCTGTCCCGTGCGACCCGGGCCCGGGTCCCAGGTCCCAGGGCTAGACCGGATGTCCCGGGGGACCTGGGCCTGGGCTCCTGTGTTTGCGGTGTCGACCAGCTGTCCCGGCTGACGCGGGCCCGGGTCCACGTGTCCGCAGTGTCGCACAACTCTCCCAGGCGACTCGCACTCGTGTCCGATGGCCCGCGGTGTCGACCAGCAGGCCCGGGCGACTCGGGCCCGTGTCCCAGGTCCCACGGGATCGCTCAGATGTCCCGGGTGTTCTGGGCCCGGGTTCAAGTGCCCGCGGGGTGGACCAGCATTCCCGGGCGACTTGCGCCTGGGTCCGTGGGCCCACGGTTTCAACTAGCTCTCCTGAGAGACTCGGGCCCGTGTCCGAGATGCCGCGAGTTCGACCCGCTGTCCCGAGGACTCACGCCCAGCTCGGATGGCCCGCGGATCGACCCGAACTCCAGGGCGCCTTGGGCCTTTGTCCATGGGCCCGCGGTGTCGACCATCTGTCCCGGGCCACACGCGCTCGATACCGATAGCACGTGGAGGCGACCAGCTGTCCAGGGCGACTCGCGCCCGTGTCCGATGTCCCGCGGTTCGGACCAGCACTCCGGCGCGACTCGCGCTCGTGTCTGAGGGCCCGTGGTATTGACCAGCTCTCCTGGGAGACTCGGGCCCGGGTCTGAAGGCCGGCGGGGTCGACCAGCTGTCCCGGGTGACTCGGTCCCGGGTCCAAAGGCCCGCGAGGTCGATCAGTTGGCCCGGGCGACTCGGGCCCGGGTCCGAGGTCACGCATTGTCGTACAACTCTCCCGGTCGCCTCGGGCTCGTGTCCGAGGGCCCGCGGTGTTCACCAGATGAGCCGGGGACTCCTGCCCGACTCCGCGTGCCTAGGGGGTCGACCCGCTCTCCCGGGCGACTTGGGCCAGTGTCCGCGGGCCCGCTTGGTAGACCATTAGTCCGGGCGACCGGGCCCGTGTCCCAGGTCCAGTGGGATCCCCAGATAGTCCGGGTGACCTGGGCCTGGCTTCGACCAGATATCCTTGGCGGCTCGGGCCCTGCTCCGATAGCATGTGGGGTCGACAAGGTGTCCCAGGCGACTCGGGCTCGGGTCCGAGGGACTGCGATATCCACCAACACTCCCGGGTGACTCGCGCTCGGGTCTGAGGGTCCACGGGGTCGACTATTTGTCCTGGGGACTCCCACCCCGCTCCGAGCGCCTGGGGGGTCCACCAGCTGTCCAGGGCAACCTGGGCCAGTGTCCCAGGGCCCGCGTGGTCCACCATCTGTCCCGGGCGACTCCGGCTGGTTTCGCAGGGCCCACGGGATCGACCAGCTCTCCCGGGCGACTTGGGCCAGGGTCCGATGGCCCGCTTGGTAGGCCATTAGTCCGGGCGACCGGGGCCGTGTCCCAGGGCCCGCGGGATCCACCAGATATCCCGGGCGACCTGGCCCGGGTTCCAGTGCCCGCGATCTCGACTCGCTCTCCCTGGCGAATTGCGCTCGGGTCCGAGGGCCCGCAGGGTCGACCATCTGTCCCAGGTGACTCGGGTCCGGGGCCAAGGTCCCGCAAGGTCAATCAGCTGTCCCGGGCGATTCGGGCCAGTGTCCGAGGGCCCGCGTGGTCCACCATCTGTCCCGGGCGACTCGGGCTCGTGTCGCAGGTCCCACGGGATCGACCATATATCCCGGGCGACCCGGGCCCGGGTTCCAGTGTCCGCGGGGCCTACCACCTGTCCTTGCCGGATTGCCCCTCCTCCGATGGCACGCGGTTTCGACCGGCATCCCGGGCAAATTGCGCTCGGGTCTGAGGCCCCGCGGAGTCGACCAGAAGGCCCGGTTGACTCGGGCCCATGTCCCAGGTCCCTCGGGATCGACCAGATATCCCGGGCGACCCGGGCCCGGGTTCCAATGCCCGCGGGCTCGACCAGCTGTCCTTGCCGCCTTGGGCCTTGCTCTGAAGGCACGCGGTTTCGACCCGCTCTCCCGGGCGACTCGCGCTCTTTTCCGTGGGACCGCAGTGTCGACCAGCTCTCCTGGGCATCTCGCGAACAGATGCGACATTCCGCGGTGTGGACGCGCTGTCCTGGGCGACTCGGGCCAGGGTCCGATGGCCCGCGGGAACCACCAACACTCCTGGGTGACCATCTCTCCCGGACCACTCGCAACCGTGTCCGAGATCCCGCGGAGTCGACCAGCTGTCCCGTGCGACCCGGGCCCGGGTCCCAGGTCCCAGGTCTAGACCAGACGTCCCGGGGGACCTGGGCCTGGGCTCCTGTGTTTGCGGTGTCGAGCAGCTGTCCCGGCTGACGCGGGCCCGGGTCCACGTGTCCGCAGTGTCGCACAAATCTGCCAGGCGACTCGCACTCGTGTCCGATGGCCCGCGGTGTCGACCAGCAGGCCCGGGCGACTCGGGCCCGTGTCCCAGGTCCCACGGGATCGCTCAGATGTCCCGGGTGTTCTGGGCCCGGGTTCAAGTGCCCGCGGGGTGGACCAGCAATCCCGGGCGACTTGCGCCTGGGTCCGTGGGCCCACGGTTTCAACTAGCTCTCCTGAGAGACTCGGGCCCGTGTCCGAGATCCCGCGAGTTCGACCCGCTGTCCCGAGGACTCACGCCCAGCTCGGATGGCCCGCGGATCGACCCGAACTCCAGGGCGCCTTGGGCCTTTGTCCATGGGCCCGCGGTGTCGACCATCTGTCCCGGGCCACACGCGCTCGGGACCGATAGCACGTGGAGGCGACCAGCTGTCCAGGGCGACTCGCGCCCGTGTCCGATGTCCCGCGGTACGGACCAGCACTCCGGCGCGACTCGCGCTCGTGTCTGAGGGCCCGTGGTATTGACCAGCTCTCCTGGGAGACTCGGGCCCGGGTCGGAAGGCCCGCGGGGTCGACCAGCTGTCCCGGGTGACTCGGTCCCGGGTCCAAAGGCCCGCGAGGTCGATCAGTTGGCCCGGGCGACTCGGGCCCGGGTCCGAGGTCACGCATTGTCGTACAACTCTCCCGGTCGCCTCGGGCTCGTGTCCGAGGGCCCGCGGTGTTCACCAGATGAGCCGGGGACTCCTGCCCGACTCCGCGTGCCTAGGGGGTCGACCCGCTCTCCCGGGCGACTTGGGTCAGTGTCCGCGGGCCCGCTTGGTAGACCATTAGTCCGGGCGACCGGGCCCGTGTCCCAGGTCCAGTGGGATCCCCAGATAGTCCAGGTGACCTGGGCCCGGCTTCGACCAGATATCCTTGGCGGCTCGGGCCCTGCTCCGATAGCATGTGGGGTCGACAAGGTGTCCCAGGCGACTCGGGCTCGGGTCCGAGGGACTGCGATATCCACCAACACTCCCGGGTGACTCGCGCTCGGGTCTGAGGGTCCACGGGGTCGACTATTTGTCCTGGGGACTCCCACCCCGCTCCGAACGCCTGGGGGGTCCACCAGCTGTCCAGGGCAACCTGGGCCAGTGTCCCAGGGCCCGCGTGGTCCACCATCTGTCCCGGGCGACTCCGGCTGGTTTCGCAGGGCCCACGGGATCGACCAGCTCTCCCGGGCGACTTGGGCCAGGGTCCGATGGCCCGCTTGGTAGGCCATTAGTCCGGGCGACCGGGGCCGTGTCCCAGGGCCCGCGGGATCCACCAGATATCCCGGGCGACCTGGCCCGGGTTCCAGTGCCCGCGATCTCGACGCGCTCTCCCTGGCGAATTGCGCTCGGGTCCGAGGGCCCGCAGGGTCGACCATCTGTCCCAGGTGACTCGGGTCCGGGGCCAAGGTCCCGCAAAGTCAATCAGCTGTCCCGGGCGATTCGGGCCAGTGTCCGAGGGCCCGCGTGGTCCACCATCTGTCCCGGGCGACTCAGGCTCGTGTCGCAGGTCCCACGGGATCGACCATATATCCCGGGCGACCCGGGCCCGGGTTCCAGTGTCCGCGGGGCCTACCACCTGTCCTTGCCGGATTGCCCCTCCTCCGATGGCACGCGGTTTCGACCGGCATCCCGGGCAAATTGCGCTCGGGTCTGAGGCCCCGCGGAGTCGACCAGCAGGCCCGGTTGACTCGGGCCCATGTCCCAGGTCCCTCGGGATCGACCAGATATCCCGGGCGACCCGGGCCCGGGTTCCAATGCCCGCGGGCTCGACCAGCTGTCCTTGCCGCCTTGGGCCTTGCTCTGAAGGCACGCGGTTTCGACCCGCTCTCCCGGGCGACTCGCGCTCTTTTCCGTGGGACCGCAGTGTCGACCAGCTCTCCTGGGCATCTCGCGAACAGATGCGACATTCCGCGGTGTGGACGCGCTGTCCTGGGCGACTCGGGCCAGGGTCCGATGGCCCGCGGGAACCACCAACACTCCTGGGTGACCATCTCTCCCGGACAACTCGCAACCGTGTCCGAGATCCCGCGGAGTCGACCAGCTGTCCCGTGCGACCCGGGCCCGGGTCCCAGGTCCCAGGTCTAGACCAGATGTCCCGGGGGACCTGGGCCTGGGCTCCTGTGTTTGCGGTGTCGAGCAGCTGTCCCGGCTGACGCGGGCCCGGGTCCACGTGTCCGCAGTGTCGCACAACTCTCCCAGGCGACTCGCACTCGTGTCCGATGGCCCGCGGTGTCGACCAGCAGGCCCGGGCGACTCGGGCCCGTGTCCCAGGTCCCACGGGATCGCTCAGATGTCCCGGGTGTTCTGGGCTCGGGTTCAAGTGCCCGCGGGGTGGACCAGCAGTCCCGGGCGACTTGCGCCTGGGTCCGTGGGCCCACGGTTTCAACTAGCTCTCCTGAGAGACTCGGGCCCGTGTCCGAGATCCCGCGAGTTCGACCCGCTGTCCCGAGGACTCACGCCCCGCTCGGATGGCCCGCGGATCGACCCGAACTCCAGGGCGCCTTGGGCCTTTGTCCATGGGCCCGCGGTGTCGACCATCTGTCCCGGGCCACACGCGCTCGGGACCGATAGCACGTGGAGGCGACCAGCTGTCCAGGGCGACTCGCGCCCGTGTCCGATGTCCCGCGGTACGGACCAGCACTCCGGCGCGACTCGCGCGCGTGTCTGAGGGCCCGTGGTATTGACCAGCTCTCCTGGGAGACTCGGGCCCGGGTCGGAAGGCCCGCGGGGTCGACCAGCTGTCCCGGGTGACTCGGTCCCGGGTCCAAAGGCCCGCGAGGTCGATCAGTTGGCCCGGGCGACTCGGGCCCGGGTCCGAGGTCACGCATTGTTGTACAACTCTCCCGGTCGCCTCGGGCTCGTGTCCGAGGGCCCGCGGTGTTCACCAGATGAGCCGGGGACTCCTGCCCGACTCCGCGTGCCTAGGGGGTCGACCCGCTCTCCCGGGCGACTTGGGCCAGTGTCCGCGGGCCCGCTTGGTAGACCATTAGTCCGGGCGACCGGGCCCGTGTCCCAGGTCCAGTGGGATCCCCAGATAGTCCGGGTGACCTGGGCCCGGCTTCGACCAGATATCCTTGGCGGCTCGGGCCCTGCTCCGATAGCATGTGGGGTCGACAAGGTGTCCCAGGCGACTCGGGCTCGGGTCCGAGGGACTGCGATATCCACCAACACTCCCGGGTGACTCGCGCTCGGGTCTGAGGGTCCACGGGGTCGACTATTTGTCCTGGGGACTCCCACCCCGCTCCGAACGCCTGGGGGGTCCACCAGCTGTCCAGGGCAACCTGGGCCAGTGTCCCAGGGCCCGCGTGGTCCACCATCTGTCCCGGGCGACTCCGGCTGGTTTCGCAGGGCCCACGGGATCGACCAGCTCTCCCGGGCGACTTGGGCCAGGGTCCGATGGCCCGCTTGGTAGGCCATTAGTCCGGGCGACCGGGGCCGTGTCCCAGAGCCCGCGGGATCCACCAGATATCCCGGGCGACCTGGCCCGGGTTCCAGTGCCCGCGATCTCGACGCGCTCTCCCTGGCGAATTGCGCTCGGGTCCGAGGGCCCGCAGGGTCGACCATCTGTCCCAGGTGACTCGGGTCCGGGGCCAAGGTCCCGCAAGGTCAATCAGCTGTCCCGGGCGATTCGGGCCAGTGTCCGAGGGCCCGCGTGGTCCACCATCTGTCCCGGGCGACTCAGGCTCGTGTCGCAGGTCCCACGGGATCGACCATATATCCCGGGCGACCCGGGCCCGGGTTCCAGTGTCCGCGGGGCCTACCACCTGTCCTTGCCGGATTGCCCCTCCTCCGATGGCACGCGGTTTCGACCGGCATCCCGGGCAAATTGCGCTCGGGTCTGAGGCCCCGCGGAGTCGACCAGCAGGCCCGGTTGACTCGGGCCCATGTCCCAGGTCCCTCGGGATCGACCAGATATCCCGGGCGACCCGGGCCCGGGTTCCAATGCCCGCGGGCTCGACCAGCTGTCCTTGCCGCCTTGGGCCTTGCTCTGAAGGCACGCGGTTTCGACCCGCTCTCCCGGGCGACTCGCGCTCTTTTGCGTGGGACCGCAGTGTCGACCAGCTCTCCTGGGCATCTCGCGAACAGATGCGACATTCCGCGGTGTGGACGCGCTGTCCTGGGCGACTCGGGCCAGGGTCCGATGGCCCGCGGGAACCACCAACACTCCTGGGTGACCATCTCTCCGGGACCACTCGCAACCGTGTCCGAGATCCCGCGGAGTCGACCAGCTGTCCCGTGCGACCCGGGCCCGGGTCCCAGGTCCCAGGTCTAGACCAGACGTCCCGGGGGACCTGGGCCTGGGCTCCTGTGTTTGCGGTGTCGAGCAGCTGTCCCGGCTGACGCGGGCCCGGGTCCACGTGTCCGCAGTGTCGCACAACTCTGCCAGGCGACTCGCACTCGTGTCCGATGGCCCGCGGTGTCGACCAGCAGGCCCGGGCGACTCGGGCCCGTGTCCCAGGTCCCACGGGATCGCTCAGATGTCCCGGGTGTTCTGGGCCCGGGTTCAAGTGCCCGCGGGGTGGACCAGCAGTCCCGGGCGACTTGCGCCTTGGTCCGTGGGCCCACGGTTTCAACTAGCTCTCCTGAGAGACTCGGGCCCGTGTCCGAGATCCCGCGAGTTCGACCCGCTGTCCCGAGGACTCACGCCCCGCTCGGATGGCCCGCGGATCGACCCGAACTCCAGGGCGCCTTGGGCCTTTGTCCATGGGCCCGCGGTGTCGACCATCTGTCCCGGGCCACACGCGCTCGGGACCGATAGCACGTGGAGGCGACCAGCTGTCCAGGGCGACTCGCGCCCGTGTCCGATGTCCCGCGGTACGGACCAGCACTCCGGCGCGACTCGCGCTCGTGTCTGAGGGCCCGTGGTATTGACCAGCTCTCCTGGGAGACTCGGGCCCGGGTCGGAAGGCCCGCGGGGTCGACCAGCTCTCCCGGGTGACTCGGTCCCGGGTCCAAAGGCCCGCGAGGTCGATCAGTTGGCCCGGGCGACTCGGGCCCGGGTCCGAGGTCACGCATTGTCGTACAACTCTCCCGGTCGCCTCGGGCTCGTGTCCGAGGGCCCGCGGTGTTCACCAGATGAGCCGGGGACTCCTGCCCGACTCCGCGTGCCTAGGGGGTCGACCCGCTCTCCCGGGCGACTTGGGCCAGTGTCCGCGGGCCCGCTTGGTAGACCATTAGTCCGGGCGACCGGGCCCGTGTCCCAGGTCCAGTGGGATCCCCAGATAGTCCGGGTGACCTGGGCCCGGCTTCGACCAGATATCCTTGGCGGCTCGGGCCCTGCTCCGATAGCATGTGGGGTCGACAAGGTGTCCCAGGCGACTCGGGCTCGGGTCCGAGGGACTGCGATATCCACCAACACTCCCGGGTGACTCGCGCTCGGGTCTGAGGGTCCACGGGGTCGACTATTTGTCCTGGGGACTCCCACCCCGCTCCGAGTGCCTGGGGGGTCAACCAGCTGTCCAGGGCAACCTGGGCCAGTGTCCCAGGGCCCGCGTGGTCCACCATCTGTCCCGGGCGACTCCGGCTGGTTTCGCAGGGCCCACGGGATCGACCAGCTCTCCCGGGCGACTTGGGCCAGGGTCCGATGGCCCGCTTGGTAGGCCATTAGTCCGGGCGACCGGGGCCGTGTCCCAGGGCCCGCGGGATCCACCAGATATCCCGGCCGACCTGGCCCGGGTTCCAGTGCCCGCGATCTCGACGCGCTCTCCCTGGCGAATTGCGCTCGGGTCCGAGGGCCCGCAGGGTCGACCATCTGTCCCAGGTGACTCGGGTCCGGGGCCAAGGTCCCGCAAGGTCAATCAGCTGTCCCGGGCGATTCGGGCCAGTGTCCGAGGGCCCGCGTGGTCCACCATCTGTCCCGGGCGACTCAGGCTCGTGTCGCAGGTCCCACGGGATCGACCATATATCCCGGGCGACCCGGGCCCGGGTTCCAGTGTCCGCGGGGCCTACCACCTGTCCTTGCCGGATTGCCCCTCCTCCGATGGCACGCGGTTTCGACCGGCATCCCGGGCAAATTGCGCTCGGGTCTGAGGCCCCGCGGAGTCGACCAGCAGGCCCGGTTGACTCGGGCCCATGTCCCAGGTCCCTCGGGATCGACCAGATATCCCGGGCGACCCGGGCCCGGGTTCCAATGCCCGCGGGCTCGACCAGCTGTCCTTGCCGCCTTGGGCCTTGCTCTGAAGGCACGCGGTTTCGACCCGCTCTCCCGGGCGACTCGCGCTCTTTTGCGTGGGACCGCAGTGTCGACCAGCTCTCCTGGGCATCTCGCGAACAGATGCGACATTCCGCGGTGTGGACGCGCTGTCCTGGGCGACTCGGGCCAGGGTCCGATGGCCCGCGGGAACCACCAACACTCCTGGGTGACCATCTCTCCGGGACCACTCGCAACCGTGTCCGAGATCCCGCGGAGTCGACCAGCTGTCCCGTGCGACCCGGGCCCGGGTCCCAGGTCCCAGGTCTAGACCAGACGTCCCGGGGGACCTGGGCCTGGGCTCCTGTGTTTGCGGTGTCGAGCAGCTGTCCCGGCTGACGCGGGCCCGGGTCCACGTGTCCGCAGTGTCGCACAACTCTGCCAGGCGACTCGCACTCGTGTCCGATGGCCCGCGGTGTCGACCAGCAGGCCCGGGCGACTCGGGCCCGTGTCCCAGGTCCCACGGGATCGCTCAGATGTCCCGGGTGTTCTGGGCCCGGGTTCAAGTGCCCGCGGGGTGGACCAGCAGTCCCGGGCGACTTGCGCCTTGGTCCGTGGGCCCACGGTTTCAACTAGCTCTCCTGAGAGACTCGGGCCCGTGTCCGAGATCCCGCGAGTTCGACCCGCTGTCCCGAGGACTCACGCCCCGCTCGGATGGCCCGCGGATCGACCCGAACTCCAGGGCGCCTTGGGCCTTTGTCCATGGGCCCGCGGTGTCGACCATCTGTCCCGGGCCACACGCGCTCGGGACCGATAGCACGTGGAGGCGACCAGCTGTCCAGGGCGACTCGCGCCCGTGTCCGATGTCCCGCGGTACGGACCAGCACTCCGGCGCGACTCGCGCTCGTGTCTGAGGGCCCGTGGTATTGACCAGCTCTCCTGGGAGACTCGGGCCCGGGTCGGAAGGCCCGCGGGGTCGACCAGCTCTCCCGGGTGACTCGGTCCCGGGTCCAAAGGCCCGCGAGGTCGATCAGTTGGCCCGGGCGACTCGGGCCCGGGTCCGAGGTCACGCATTGTCGTACAACTCTCCCGGTCGCCTCGGGCTCGTGTCCGAGGGCCCGCGGTGTTCACCAGATGAGCCGGGGACTCCTGCCCGACTCCGCGTGCCTAGGGGGTCGACCCGCTCTCCCGGGCGACTTGGGCCAGTGTCCGCGGGCCCGCTTGGTAGACCATTAGTCCGGGCGACCGGGCCCGTGTCCCAGGTCCAGTGGGATCCCCAGATAGTCCGGGTGACCTGGGCCCGGCTTCGACCAGATATCCTTGGCGGCTCGGGCCCTGCTCCGATAGCATGTGGGGTCGACAAGGTGTCCCAGGCGACTCGGGCTCGGGTCCGAGGGACTGCGATATCCACCAACACTCCCGGGTGACTCGCGCTCGGGTCTGAGGGTCCACGGGGTCGACTATTTGTCCTGGGGACTCCCACCCCGCTCCGAGTGCCTGGGGGGTCAACCAGCTGTCCAGGGCAACCTGGGCCAGTGTCCCAGGGCCCGCGTGGTCCACCATCTGTCCCGGGCGACTCCGGCTGGTTTCGCAGGGCCCACGGGATCGACCAGCTCTCCCGGGCGACTTGGGCCAGGGTCCGATGGCCCGCTTGGTAGGCCATTAGTCCGGGCGACCGGGGCCGTGTCCCAGGGCCCGCGGGATCCACCAGATATCCCGGCCGACCTGGCCCGGGTTCCAGTGCCCGCGATCTCGACGCGCTCTCCCTGGCGAATTGCGCTCGGGTCCGAGGGCCCGCAGGGTCGACCATCTGTCCCAGGTGACTCGGGTCCGGGGCCAAGGTCCCGCAAGGTCAATCAGCTGTCCCGGGCGATTCGGGCCAGTGTCCGAGGGCCCGCGTGGTCCACCATCTGTCCCGGGCGACTCAGGCTCGTGTCGCAGGTCCCACGGGATCGACCATATATCCCGGGCGACCCGGGCCCGGGTTCCAGTGTCCGCGGGGCCTACCACCTGTCCTTGCCGGATTGCCCCTCCTCCGATGGCACGCGGTTTCGACCGGCATCCCGGGCAAATTGCGCTCGGGTCTGAGGCCCCGCGGAGTCGACCAGCAGGCCCGGTTGACTCGGGCCCATGTCCCAGGTCCCTCGGGATCGACCAGATATCCCGGGCGACCCGGGCCCGGGTTCCAATGCCCGCGGGCTCGACCAGCTGTCCTTGCCGCCTTGGGCCTTGCTCTGAAGGCACGCGGTTTCGACCCGCTCTCCCGGGCGACTCGCGCTCTTTTCCGTGGGACCGCAGTGTCGACCAGCTCTCCTGGGCATCTCGCGAACAGATGCGACATTCCGCGGTGTGGACGCGCTGTCCTGGGCGACTCGGGCCAGGGTCCGATGGCCCGCGGGAACCACCAACACTCCTGGGTGACCAACTCTCCCGGACCACTCGCAACCGTGTCCGAGATCCCGCGGAGTCGACCAGCTGTCCCGTGCGACCCGGGCCCGGGTCCCAGGTCCCAGGTCTAGACCAGACGTCCCGGGGGACCTGGGCCTGGGCTCCTGTGTTTGCGGTGTCGAGCAGCTGTCCCGGCTGACGCGGGCCCGGGTCCACGTGTCCGCAGTGTCGCACAACTCTGCCAGGCGACTCGCACTCGTGTCCGATGGCCCGCGGTGTCGACCAGCAGGCCCGGGCGACTCGGGCCCGTGTCCCAGGTCCCACGGGATCGCTCAGATGTCCCGGGTGTTCTGGGCCCGGGTTCAAGTGCCCGCGGGGTGGACCAGCATTCCTGGGCGACTTGCGCCTGGGTCCGTGGGCCCACGGTTTCAACTAGCTCTCCTGAGAGACTCGGGCCCGTGTCCGAGATCCCGCGAGTTCGACCCGCTGTCCCGAGGACTCACGCCCCGCTCGGATGGCCCGCGGATCGACCCGAACTCCAGGGCGCCTTGGGCCTTTGTCCATGGGCCCGCGGTGTCGACCATCTGTCCCGGGCCACACGCGCTCGGGACCGATAGCACGTGGAGGCGACCAGCTGTCCAGGGCGACTCGCGCCCGTGTCCGATGTCCCGCGGTACGGACCAGCACTCCGGCGCGACTCGCGCTCGTGTCTGAGGGCCCGTGGTATTGACCAGCTCTCCTGGGAAACTCGGGCCCGGGTCGGAAGGCCCGCGGGGTCGACGAGCTCTCCCGGGTGACTCGGTCCCGGGTCCAAAGGCCCGCGAGGTCGATCAGTTGGCCCAGGCGACTCGGGCCCGGGTCCGAGGTCACGCATTGTCGTACAACTCTCCCGGTCGCCTCGGGCTCGTGTCCGAGGGCCCGCGGTGTTCACCAGATGAGCCGGGGACTCCTGCCCGACTCCGCGTGCCTAGGGGGTCGACCCGCTCTCCCGGGCGACTTGGGCCAGTGTCCGCGGGCCCCCTTGTTAGACCATTAGTCCGGGCGACCGGGCCCGTGTCCCAGGTCCAGTGGGATCCCCAGATAGTCCGGGTGACCTGGGCCCGGCTTCCAGTGCCCGCGGTGTCGACCAGATATCCTTGGCGGCTCGGGCCCAGCTCCGATAGCATGTGGGGTCGACAAGGTGTCCCAGGCGACTCGGGCTCGGGTCCGAGGGACTGCGATAGCAACCAACACTCCCGGGTGACTCGCGCTCGGGTCTGAGGGTCCACGGGGTCGACTATTTGTCCTGGGGACTCCCACCCCGCTCCGAGTGCCTGGGGGGTCAACCAGCTGTCCAGGGCAACCTGGGCCAGTGTCCCAGGGCCCGCGTGGTCCACCATCTGTCCCGGGCGACTCCGGCTGGTTTCGCAGGGCCCACGGGATCGACCAGCTCTCCCGGGCGACTTGGGCCAGGGTCCGATGGCCCGCTTGGTAGGCCATTAGTCCGGGCGACCGGGGCCGTGTCCCAGGGCCCGCGGGATCCACCAGATATCCCGGGCGACCTGGCCCGGGTTCCAGTGCCCGCGATCTCGACGCGCTCTCCCTGGCGAATTGCGCTCGGGTCCGAGGGCCCGCAGGGTCGACCATCTGTCCCAGGTGACTCGGGTCCGGGGCCAAGGTCCCGCAAGGTCAATCAGCTGTCCCGGGCGATTCGGGCCAGTGTCCGAGGGCCCGCGTGGTCCACCATCTGTCCCGGGCGACTCAGGCTCGTGTCGCAGGTCCCACGGGATCGACCATATATCCCGGGCGACCCGGGCCCGGGTTCCAGTGTCCGCGGGGCCTACCACCTGTCCTTGCCGGATTGCCCCTCCTCCGATGGCACGCGGTTTCGACCGGCATCCCGGGCAAATTGCGCTCGGGTCTGAGGCCCCGCGGAGTCGACCAGCAGGCCCGGTTGACTCGGGCCCATGTCCCAGGTCCCTCGGGATCGACCAGATATCCCGGGCGACCCGGGCCCGGGTTCCAATGCCCGCGGGCTCGACCAGCTGTCCTTGCCGCCTTGGGCCTTGCTCTGAAGGCACGCGGTTTCGACCCGCTCTCCCGGGCGACTCGCGCTCTTTTCCGTGGGACCGCAGTGTCGACCAGCTCTCCTGGGCATCTCGCGAACAGATGCGACATTCCGTGGTGTGGACGCGCTGTCCTGGGCGACTCGGGCCAGGGTCCGATGGCCCGCGGGAACCACCAACACTCCTGGGTGACCATCTCTCCCGGACCACTCGCAACCGTGTCCGAGATCCCGCGGAGTCGACCAGCTGTCCCGTGCGACCCGGGCCCGGGTCCCAGGTCCCAGGGCTAGACCAGACGTCCCGGGGGACATGGGCCTGGGCTCCTGTGTTTGCGGTGTCGAGCAGCTGTCCCGGCTGACGCGGGCCCGGGTCCACGTGTCCGCAGTGTCGCACAACTCTGCCAGGCGACTCGCACTCGTGTCCGATGGCCCGCGGTGTCGACCAGCAGGCCCGGGCGACTCGGGCCCGTGTCCCAGGTCCCACGGGATCCCTCAGATGCCCCGGGTGTTCTGGGCCCGGGTTCAAGTGCCCGCGGGGTGGACCAGCAGTCCCGGGCGACTTGCGCCTGGGTCCGTGGGCCCACGGTTTCAACTAGCTCTCCTGAGAGACTCGGGCCCGTGTCCGAGATGCCGCGAGTTCGACCCGCTGTCCCGAGGTCTCACGCCCAGCTCGGATGGCCCGTGGATCGACCCGAACTCCAGGGCGCCTTGGGCCTTTGTCCATGGGCCCGCGGTGTCGACCATCTGTCCCGGGCCACACGCGCTCGGGACCGATAGCACGTGGAGGCGACCAGCTGTCCAGGGCGACTCGCGCCCGTGTCCGATGTCCCGCGGTACGGACCAGCACTCCGGCGCGACTCGCGCTCGTGTCTGAGGGCCCGTGGTATTGACCAGCTCTCCTGGGAGACTCGGGCCCGGGTCTGAAGGCCCGCGGGGTCGACCAGCTGTCCCGGGTGACTCGGTCCCGGGTCCAAAGGCCCGCGAGGTCGATCAGTTGGCCCGGGCGACTCGGGCCCGGGTCCGAGGTCACGCATTGTCGTACAACTCTCCCGGTCGCCTCGGGCTCGTGTCCGAGGGCCCGCGGTGTTCACCAGATGAGCCGGGGACTCCTGCCCGACTCCGCGTGCCTAGGGGGTCGACCCGCTCTCCCGGGCGACTTGGGCCAGTGTCCGCGGGCCCGCTTGGTAGACCATTAGTCCGGGCGACCGGGCCCGTGTCCCAGGTCCAGTGGGATCCCCAGATAGTCCGGGTGACCTGGGCCC
The DNA here is from genome assembly GCF_054392235.1 of Sus scrofa. NCBI lineage: Eukaryota > Metazoa > Chordata > Mammalia > Artiodactyla > Suidae > Sus > Sus scrofa. The sequence continues at coordinate 40,463,907 of NC_139393.1, read as the reverse complement.
GGCTTCGACCAGATATCCTTGGCGGCTCGGGCCCTGCTCCGATAGCATGTGGGGTCGACAAGGTGTCCCAGGCGACTCGGGCTCGGGTCCGAGGGACTGCGATATCCACCAACACTCCCGGGTGACTCGCGCTCGGGTCTGAGGGTCCACGGGGTCGACTATTTGTCCTGGGGACTCCCACCCCGCTCCGAGTGCCTGGGGGGTCAACCAGCTGTCCAGGGCAACCTGGGCCAGTGTCCCAGGGCCCGCGTGGTCCACCATCTGTCCCGGGCGACTCCGGCTGGTTTCGCAGGGCCCACGGGATCGACCAGCTCTCCCGGGCGACTTGGGCCAGGGTCCGATGGCCCGCTTGGTAGGCCATTAGTCCGGGCGACCGGGGCCTTGTCCCAGAGCCCGCGGGATCCACCAGATATCCCGGGCGACCTGGCCCGGGTTCCAGTGCCCGCGATCTCGACGCGCTCTCCCTGGCGAATTGCGCTCGGGTCCGAGGGCCCGCAGGGTCGACCATCTGTCCCAGGTGACTCGGGTCCGGGGCCAAGGTCCCGCAAGGTCAATCAGCTGTCCCGGGCGATTCGGGCCAGTGTCCGAGGGCCCGCGTGGTCCACCATCTGTCCCGGGCGACTCAGGCTCGTGTCGCAGGTCCCACGGGATCGACCATATATCCCGGGCGACCCGGGCCCGGGTTCCAGTGTCCGCGGGGCCTACCACCTGTCCTTGCCGGATTGCCCCTCCTCCGATGGCACGCGGTTTCGACCGGCATCCCGGGCAAATTGCGCTCGGGTCTGAGGCCCCGCGGAGTCGACCAGCAGGCCCGGTTGACTCGGGCCCATGTCCCAGGTCCCTCGGGATCGACCAGATATCCCGGGCGACCCGGGCCCGGGTTCCAATGCCCGCGGGCTCGACCAGCTGTCCTTGCCGCCTTGGGCCTTGCTCTGAAGGCACGCGGTTTCGACCCGCTCTCCCGGGCGACTCGCGCTCTTTTCCGTGGGACCGCAGTGTCGACCAGCTCTCCTGGGCATCTCGCGAACAGATGCGACATTCCGCGGTGTGGACGCGCTGTCCTGGGCGACACGGGCCAGGGTCCGATGGCCCGCGGGAACCACCAACACTCCTGGGTGACCATCTCTCCCGGACCACTCGCAACCGTGTCCGAGATCCCGCGGAGTCGACCAGCTGTCCCGTGCGACCCGGGCCCGGGTCCCAGGTCCCAGGGCTAGACCAGACGTCCCGGGGGACATGGGCCTGGGCTCCTGTGTTTGCGGTGTCGAGCAGCTGTCCCGGCTGACGCGGGCCCGGGTCCACGTGTCCGCAGTGTCGCACAACTCTGCCAGGCGACTCGCACTCGTGTCCGATGGCCCGCGGTGTCGACCAGCAGGCCCGGGCGACTCGGGCCCGTGTCCCAGGTCCCACGGGATCCCTCAGATGCCCCGGGTGTTCTGGGCCCGGGTTCAAGTGCCCGCGGGGTGGACCAGCAGTCCCGGGCGACTTGCGCCTGGGTCCGTGGGCCCACGGTTTCAACTAGCTCTCCTGAGAGACTCGGGCCCGTGTCCGAGATGCCGCGAGTTCGACCCGCTGTCCCGAGGTCTCACGCCCAGCTCGGATGGCCCGTGGATCGACCCGAACTCCAGGGCGCCTTGGGCCTTTGTCCATGGGCCCGCGGTGTCGACCATCTGTCCCGGGCCACACGCGCTCGGGACCGATAGCACGTGGAGGCGACCAGCTGTCCAGGGCGACTCGCGCCCGTGTCCGATGTCCCGCGGTACGGACCAGCACTCCGGCGCGACTCGCGCTCGTGTCTGAGGGCCCGTGGTATTGACCAGCTCTCCTGGGAGACTCGGGCCCGGGTCTGAAGGCCCGCGGGGTCGACCAGCTGTCCCGGGTGACTCGGTCCCGGGTCCAAAGGCCCGCGAGGTCGATCAGTTGGCCCGGGCGACTCGGGCCCGGGTCCGAGGTCACGCATTGTCGTACAACTCTCCCGGTCGCCTCGGGCTCGTGTCCGAGGGCCCGCGGTGTTCACCAGATGAGCCGGGGACTCCTGCCCGACTCCGCGTGCCTAGGGGGTCGACCCGCTCTCCCGGGCGACTTGGGCCAGTGTCCGCGGGCCCGCTTGGTAGACCATTAGTCCGGGCGACCGGGCCCGTGTCCCAGGTCCAGTGGGATCCCCAGATAGTCCGGGTGACCTGGGCCCGGCTTCGACCAGATATCCTTGGCGGCTCGGGCCCTGCTCCGATAGCATGTGGGGTCGACAAGGTGTCCCAGGCGACTCGGGCTCGGGTCCGAGGGACTGCGATATCCACCAACACTCCCGGGTGACTCGCGCTCGGGTCTGAGGGTCCACGGGGTCGACTATTTGTCCTGGGGACTCCCACCCCGCTCCGAGTGCCTGGGGGGTCAACCAGCTGTCCAGGGCAACCTGGGCCAGTGTCCCAGGGCCCGCGTGGTCCACCATCTGTCCCGGGCGACTCCGGCTGGTTTCGCAGGGCCCACGGGATCGACCAGCTCTCCCGGGCGACTTGGGCCAGGGTCCGATGGCCCGCTTGGTAGGCCATTAGTCCGGGCGACCGGGGCCTTGTCCCAGAGCCCGCGGGATCCACCAGATATCCCGGGCGACCTGGCCCGGGTTCCAGTGCCCGCGATCTCGACGCGCTCTCCCTGGCGAATTGCGCTCGGGTCCGAGGGCCCGCAGGGTCGACCATCTGTCCCAGGTGACTCGGGTCCGGGGCCAAGGTCCCGCAAGGTCAATCAGCTGTCCCGGGCGATTCGGGCCAGTGTCCGAGGGCCCGCGTGGTCCACCATCTGTCCCGGGCGACTCAGGCTCGTGTCGCAGGTCCCACGGGATCGACCATATATCCCGGGCGACCCGGGCCCGGGTTCCAGTGTCCGCGGGGCCTACCACCTGTCCTTGCCGGATTGCCCCTCCTCCGATGGCACGCGGTTTCGACCGGCATCCCGGGCAAATTGCGCTCGGGTCTGAGGCCCCGCGGAGTCGACCAGCAGGCCCGGTTGACTCGGGCCCATGTCCCAGGTCCCTCGGGATCGACCAGATATCCCGGGCGACCCGGGCCCGGGTTCCAATGCCCGCGGGCTCGACCAGCTGTCCTTGCCGCCTTGGGCCTTGCTCTGAAGGCACGCGGTTTCGACCCGCTCTCCCGGGCGACTCGCGCTCTTTTCCGTGGGACCGCAGTGTCGACCAGCTCTCCTGGGCATCTCGCGAACAGATGCGACATTCCGCGGTGTGGACGCGCTGTCCTGGGCGACTCGGGCCAGGGTCCGATGGCCCGCGGGAACCACCAACACTCCTGGGTGACCATCTCTCCCGGACCACTCGCAACCGTGTCCGAGATCCCGGGAGTCGACCAGCTGTCCCGTGCGACCCGGGCCCGGGTCCCAGGTCCCAGGTCTAGACCAGACGTCCCGGGTGACCTGGGCCTGGGCTCCTGTGTTTGCGGTGTCGAGCAGCTGTCCCGGCTGACTCGGGCCCGGGTCCACGTGTCCGCAGTGTCGCACAACTCTCCCAGGCGACTCGCACTCGTGTCCGATGGCCCGCGGTGTCGACCAGCAGGCCCGGGCGACTCGGGCCCGTGTCCCAGGTCCCACGGGATCGCTCAGATGTCCCGGGTGTTCTGGGCCCGGGTTCAAGTGCCCGCGGGGTGGACCAGCATTCCCGGGCGACTTGCGCCTGGGTCCGTGGGCCCACGGTTTCAACTAGCTCTCCTGAGAGACTCGGGCCCGTGTCCGAGATGCCGCGAGTTCGACCCGCTGTCCCGAGGACTCACGCCCAGCTCGGATGGCCCGCGGATCGACCCGAACTCCAGGGCGCCTTGGGCCTTTGTCCATGGGCCCGCGGTGTCGACCATCTGTCCCGGGCCACACGCGCTCGGGACCGATAGCACGTGGAGGCGACCAGCTGTCCAGGGCGACTCGCGCCCGTGTCCGATGTCCCGCGGAACGGACCAGCACTCCGGCGCGACTCGCGCTCGTGTCTGAGGGCCCGTGGTATTGACCAGCTCTCCTGGGAGACTCGGGCCCGGGTCGGAAGGCCCGCGGGGTCGACCAGCTGTCCCGGGTGACTCGGTCCCGGGTCCAAAGGCCCGCGAGGTCGATCAGTTGGCCCGGGCGACTCGGGCCCGGGTCCGAGGTCACGCATTGTCGTACAACTCTCCCGGTCGCCTCGGGCTCGTGTCCGAGGGCCCGCGGTGTTCACCAGATGAGCCGGGGACTCCTGCCCGACTCCGCGTGCCTAGGGGGTCGACCCGCTCTCCCGGGCGACTTGGGCCAGTGTCCGCGGGCCCGCTTGGTAGACCATTAGTCCGGGCGACCGGGCCCGTGTCCCAGGTCCAGTGGGATCCCCAGATAGTCCGGGTGACCTGGGCCCGGCTTCGACCAGATATCCTTGGCGGCTCGGGCCCTGCTCCGATAGCATGTGGGGTCGACAAGGTGTCCCAGGCGACTCGGGCTCGGGTCCGAGGGACTGCGATATCCACCAACACTCCCGGGTGACTCGCGCTCGGGTCTGAGGGTCCACGGGGTCGACTATTTGTCCTGGGGACTCCCACCCCGCTCCGAGTGCCTGGGGGGTCAACCAGCTGTCCAGGGCAACCTGGGCCAGTGTCCCAGGGCCCGCGTGGTCCACCATCTGTCCCGGGCGACTCCGGCTGGTTTCGCAGGGCCCACGGGATCGACCAGCTCTCCCGGGCGACTTGGGACAGGGTCCGATGGCCCGCTTGGTAGGCCATTAGTCCGGGCGACCGGGGCCTTGTCCCAGAGCCCGCGGGATCCACCAGATATCCCGGGCGACCCGGGCCCGGGTTCCAATGCCCGCGGGCTCGACCAGCTGTCCTTGCCGCCTTGGGCCTTGCTCTGAAGGCACGCGGTTTCGACCCGCTCTCCCGGGCGACTCGCGCTCTTTTCCGTGGGACCGCAGTGTCGACCAGCTCTCCTGGGCATCTCGCGAACAGATGCGACATTCCGCGGTGTGGACGCGCTGTCCTGGGCGACTCGGGCCAGGGTCCGATGGCCCGCGGGAACCACCAACACTCCTGGGTGACCATCTCTCCCGGACCACTCGCAACCGTGTCCGAGATCCCGCGGAGTCGACCAGCTGTCCCGTGCGACCCGGGCCCGGGTCCCAGGTCCCAGGGCTAGACCAGACGTCCCGGGGGACATGGGCCTGGGCTCCTGTGTTTGCGGTGTCGAGCAGCTGTCCCGGCTGACTCGGGCCCGGGTCCACGTGTCCGCAGTGTCGCACAACTCTGCCAGGCGACTCGCACTCGTGTCCGATGGCCCGCGGTGTCGACCAGCAGGCCCGGGCGACTCGGGCCCGTGTCCCAGGTCCCACGGGATCGCTCAGATGTCCCGGGTGTTCTGGGCCCGGGTTCAAGTGCCCGCGGGGTGGACCAGCAGTCCCGGGCGACTTGCGCCTGGGTCCGTGGGCCCACGGTTTCAACTAGCTCTCCTGAGAGACTCGGGCCCGTGTCCGAGATGCCGCGAGTTCGACCCGCTGTCCCGAGGACTCACGCCCAGCTCGGATGGCCCGCGGATCGACCCGAACTCCAGGGCGCCTTGGGCCTTTGTCCATGGGCCCGCGGTGTCGACCATCTCTCCCGGGCCACACGCGCTCGGGACCGATAGCACGTGGAGGCGACCAGCTGTCCAGGGCGACTCGCGCCCGTGTCCGATGTCCCGCGGAACGGACCAGCACTCCGGCGCGACTCGCGCTCGTGTCGGAGGGCCCGTGGTATTGACCAGCTCTCCTGGGAGACTCGGGCCCGGGTCGGAAGGCCCGCGGGGTCGACCAGCTGTCCCGGGTGACTCGGTCCCGGGTCCAAAGGCCCGCGAGGTCGATCAGTTGGCCCGGGCGACTCGGGCCCGGGTCCGAGGTCACGCATTGTCGTACAACTCTCCCGGTCGCCTCGGGCTCGTGTCCGAGGGCCCGCGGTGTTCACCAGATGAGCCGGGGACTCCTGCCCGACTCCGCGTGCCTAGGGGGTCGACCCGCTCTCCCGGGCGACTTGGGCCAGTGTCCGCGGGCCCGCTTGGTAGACCATTAGTCCGGGCGACCGGGCCCGTGTCCCAGGTCCAGTGGGATCCCCAGATAGTCCGGGTGACCTGGGCCCGGCTTCGACCAGATATCCTTGGCGGCTCGGGCCCTGCTCCGATAGCATGTGGGGTCGACAAGGTGTCCCAGGCGACTCGGGCTCGGGTCCGAGGGACTGCGATATCCACCAACACTCCCGGGTGACTCGCGCTCGGGTCTGAGGGTCCACGGGGTCGACTATTTGTCCTGGGGACTCCCACCCCGCTCCGAGTGCCTGGGGGGTCAACCAGCTGTCCAGGGCAACCTGGGCCAGTGTCCCAGGGCCCGCGTGGTCCACCATCTGTCCCGGGCGACTCCGGCTGGTTTCGCAGGGCCCACGGGATCGACCAGCTCTCCCGGGCGACTTGGGCCAGGGTCCGATGGCCCGCTTGGTAGGCCATTAGTCCGGGCGACCGGGGCCGTGTCCCAGGGCCCGCGGGATCCACCAGATATCCCGGGCGACCTGGCCCGGGTTCCAGTGCCCGCGATCTCGACGCGCTCTCCCTGGCGAATTGCGCTCGGGTCCGAGGGCCCGCAGGGTCGACCATCTGTCCCAGGTGACTCGGGTCCGGGGCCAAGGTCCCGCAAGGTCAATCAGCTGTCCCAGGCGATTCGGGCCAGTGTCCGAGGGCCCGCGTGGTCCACCATCTGTCCCGGGCGACTCAGGCTCGTGTCGCAGGTCCCACGGGATCGACCATATATCCCGGGCGACCCGGGCCCGGGTTCCAGTGTCCGCGGGGCCTACCACCTGTCCTTGCCGGATTGCCCCTCCTCCGATGGCACGCGGTTTCGACCGGCATCCCGGGCAAATTGCGCTCGGGTCTGAGGCCCCGCGGAGTCGACCAGCAGGCCCGGTTGACTCGGGCCCATGTCCCAGGTCCCTCGGGATCGACCAGATATCCCGGGCGACCCGGGCCCGGGTTCCAATGCCCGCGGGCTCGACCAGCTGTCCTTGCCGCCTTGGGCCTTGCTCTGAAGGCACGCGGTTTCGACCCGCTCTCCCGGGCGACTCGCGCTCTTTTCCGTGGGACCGCAGTGTCGACCAGCTCTCCTGGGCATCTCGCGAACAGATGCGACATTCCGCGGTGTGGACGCGCTGTCCTGGGCGACTCGGGCCAGGGTCCGATGGCCCGCGGGAACCACCAACACTCCTGGGTGACCATCTCTCCGGGACCACTCGCAACCGTGTCCGAGATCCCGCGGAGTCGACCAGCTGTCCCGTGCGACCCGGGCCCGGGTCCCAGGTCCCAGGGCTAGACCAGACGTCCCGGGGGACCTGGGCCTGGGCTCCTGTGTTTGCGGTGTCGAGCAGCTGTCCCGGCTGACGCGGGCCCGGGTCCACGTGTCCGCAGTGTCGCACAACTCTGCCAGGCGACTCGCACTCGTGTCCGATGGCCCGCGGTGTCGACCAGCAGGCCCGGGCGACTCGGGCCCGTGTCCCAGGTCCCACGGGATCGCTCAGATGTCCCGGGTGTTCTGGGCCCGGGTTCAAGTGCCCGCGGGGTGGACCAGCAGTCCCGGGCGACTTGCGCCTGGGTCCGTGGGCCCACGGTTTCAACTAGCTCTCCTGAGAGACTCGGGCCCGTGTCCGAGATCCCGCGAGTTCGACCCGCTGTCCCGAGGACTCACGCCCCGCTCGGATGGCCCGCGGATCGACCCGAACTCCAGGGCGCCTTGGGCCTTTGTCCATGGGCCCGCGGTGTCGACCATCTGTCCCGGGCCACACGCGCTCGGGACCGATAGCACGTGGAGGCGACCAGCTGTCCAGGGCGACTCGCGCCCGTGTCCGATGTCCCGCGGTACGGACCAGCACTCCGGCGCGACTCGCGCTCGTGTCTGAGGGCCCGTGGTATTGACCAGCTCTCCTGGGAGACTCGGGCCCGGGTCGGAAGGCCCGCGGGGTCGACCAGCTCTCCCGGGTGACTCGGTCCCGGGTCCAAAGGCCCGCGAGGTCGATCAGTTGGCCCGGGCGACTCGGGCCCGGGTCCGAGGTCACGCATTGTCGTACAACTCTCCCGGTCGCCTCGGGCTCGTGTCCGAGGGCCCGCGGTGTTCACCAGATGAGCCGGGGACTCCTGCCCGACTCCGCGTGCCTAGGGGGTCGACCCGCTCTCCCGGGCGACTTGGGCCAGTGTCCGCGGGCCCACTTGGTAGACCATTAGTCCGGGCGACCGGGCCCGTGTCCCAGGTCCAGTGGGATCCCCAGATAGTCCGGGTGACCTGGGCCCGGCTTCGACCAGATATCCTTGGCGGCTCGGGCCCTGCTCCGATAGCATGTGGGGTCGACAAGGTGTCCCAGGCGACTCGGGCTCGGGTCCGAGGGACTGCGATATCCACCAACACTCCCGGGTGACTCGCGCTCGGGTCTGAGGGTCCACGGGGTCGACTATTTGTCCTGGGGACTCCCACCCCGCTCCGAGTGCCTGGGGGGTCAACCAGCTGTCCAGGGCAACCTGGGCCAGTGTCCCAGGGCCCGCGTGGTCCACCATCTGTCCCGGGCGACTCCGGCTGGTTTCGCAGGGCCCACGGGATCGACCAGCTCTCCCGGGCGACTTGGGCCAGGGTCCGATGGCCCGCTTGGTAGGCCATTAGTCCGGGCGACCGGGGCCGTGTCCCAGGGCCCGCGGGATCCACCAGATATCCCGGCCGACCTGGCCCGGGTTCCAGTGCCCGCGATCTCGACGCGCTCTCCCTGGCGAATTGCGCTCGGGTCCGAGGGCCCGCAGGGTCGACCATCTGTCCCAGGTGACTCGGGTCCGGGGCCAAGGTCCCGCAAGGTCAATCAGCTGTCCCGGGCGATTCGGGCCAGTGTCCGAGGGCCCGCGTGGTCCACCATCTGTCCCGGGCGACTCAGGCTCGTGTCGCAGGTCCCACGGGATCGACCATATATCCCGGGCGACCCGGGCCCGGGTTCCAGTGTCCGCGGGGCCTACCACCTGTCCTTGCCGGATTGCCCCTCCTCCGATGGCACGCGGTTTCGACCGGCATCCCGGGCAAATTGCGCTCGGGTCTGAGGCCCCGCGGAGTCGACCAGCAGGCCCGGTTGACTCGGGCCCATGTCCCAGGTCCCTCGGGATCGACCAGATATCCCGGGCGACCCGGGCCCGGGTTCCAATGCCCGCGGGCTCGACCAGCTGTCCTTGCCGCCTTGGGCCTTGCTCTGAAGGCACGCGGTTTCGACCCGCTCTCCCGGGCGACTCGCGCTCTTTTCCGTGGGACCGCAGTGTCGACCAGCTCTCCTGGGCATCTCGCGAACAGATGCGACATTCCGCGGTGTGGACGCGCTGTCCTGGGCGACTCGGGCCAGGGTCCGATGGCCCGCGGGAACCACCAACACTCCTGGGTGACCATCTCTCCGGGACCACTCGCAACCGTGTCCGAGATCCCGCGGAGTCGACCAGCTGTCCCGTGCGACCCGGGCCCGGGTCCCAGGTCCCAGGGCTAGACCAGACGTCCCGGGGGACCTGGGCCTGGGCTCCTGTGTTTGCGGTGTCGAGCAGCTGTCCCGGCTGACGCGGGCCCGGGTCCACGTGTCCGCAGTGTCGCACAACTCTGCCAGGCGACTCGCACTCGTGTCCGATGGCCCGCGGTGTCGACCAGCAGGCCCGGGCGACTCGGGCCCGTGTCCCAGGTCCCACGGGATCGCTCAGATGTCCCGGGTGTTCTGGGCCCGGGTTCAAGTGCCCGCGGGGTGGACCAGCAGTCCCGGGCGACTTGCGCCTGGGTCCGTGGGCCCACGGTTTCAACTAGCTCTCCTGAGAGACTCGGGCCCGTGTCCGAGATCCCGCGAGTTCGACCCGCTGTCCCAGGACTCACGCCCCGCTCGGATGGCCCGCGGATCGACCCGAACTCCAGGGCGCCTTGGGCCTTTGTCCATGGGCCCGCGGTGTCGACCATCTGTCCCGGGCCACACGCGCTCGGGACCGATAGCACGTGGAGGCGACCAGCTGTCCAGGGCGACTCGCGCCCGTGTCCGATGTCCCGCGGTACGGACCAGCACTCCGGCGCGACTCGCGCTCGTGTCTGAGGGCCCGTGGTATTGACCAGCTCTCCTGGGAGACTCGGGCCCGGGTCGGAAGGCCCGCGGGGTCGACCAGCTCTCCCGGGTGACTCGGTCCCGGGTCCAAAGGCCCGCGAGGTCGATCAGTTGGCCCGGGCGACTCGGGCCCGGGTCCGAGGTCACGCATTGTCGTACAACTCTCCCGGTCGCCTCGGGCTCGTGTCCGAGGGCCCGCGGTGTTCACCAGATGAGCCGGGGACTCCTGCCCGACTCCGCGTGCCTAGGGGGTCGACCCGCTCTCCCGGGCGACTTGGGCCAGTGTCCGCGGGCCCGCTTGGTAGACCATTAGTCCGGGCGACCGGGCCCGTGTCCCAGGTCCAGTGGGATCCCCAGATAGTCCGGGTGACCTGGGCCCGGCTTCGACCAGATATCCTTGGCGGCTCGGGCCCTGCTCCGATAGCATGTGGGGTCGACAAGGTGTCCCAGGCGACTCGGGCTCGGGTCCGAGGGACTGCGATATCCACCAACACTCCCGGGTGACTCGCGCTCGGGTCTGAGGGTCCACGGGGTCGACTATTTGTCCTGGGGACTCCCACCCCGCTCCGAGTGCCTGGGGGGTCAACCAGCTGTCCAGGGCAACCTGGGCCAGTGTCCCAGGGCCCGCGTGGTCCACCATCTGTCCCGGGCGACTCCGGCTGGTTTCGCAGGGCCCACGGGATCGACCAGCTCTCCCGGGCGACTTGGGCCAGGGTCCGATGGCCCGCTTGGTAGGCCATTAGTCCGGGCGACCGGGGCCGTGTCCCAGGGCCCGCGGGATCCACCAGATATCCCGGGCGACCTGGCCCGGGTTCCAGTGCCCGCGATCTCGACGCGCTCTCCCTGGCGAATTGCGCTCGGGTCCGAGGGCCCGCAGGGTCGACCATCTGTCCCAGGTGACTCGGGTCCGGGGCCAAGGTCCCGCAAGGTCAATCAGCTGTCCCGGGCGATTCGGGCCAGTGTCCGAGGGCCCGCGTGGTCCACCATCTGTCCCGGGCGACTCAGGCTCGTGTCGCAGGTCCCACGGGATCGACCATATATCCCGGGCGACCCGGGCCCGGGTTCCAGTGTCCGCGGGGCCTACCACCTGTCCTTGCCGGATTGCCCCTCCTCCGATGGCACGCGGTTTCGACCGGCATCCCGGGCAAATTGCGCTCGGGTCTGAGGCCCCGCGGAGTCGACCAGCAGGCCCGGTTGACTCGGGCCCATGTCCCAGGTCCCTCGGGATCGACCAGATATCCCGGGCGACCCGGGCCCGGGTTCCAATGCCCGCGGGCTCGACCAGCTGTCCTTGCCGCCTTGGGCCTTGCTCTGAAGGCACGCGGTTTCGACCCGCTCTCCCGGGCGACTCGCGCTCTTTTCCGTGGGACCGCAGTGTCGACCAGCTCTCCTGGGCATCTCGCGAACAGATGCGACATTCCGCGGTGTGGACGCGCTGTCCTGGGCGACTCGGGCCAGGGTCCGATGGCCCGCGGGAACCACCAACACTCCTGGGTGACCATCTCTCCCGGACCACTCGCAACCGTGTCCGAGATCCCGCGGAGTCGACCAGCTGTCCCGTGCGACCCGGGCCCGGGTCCCAGGTCCCAGGGCTAGACCAGACGTCCCGGGGGACATGGGCCTGGGCTCCTGTGTTTGCGGTGTCGAGCAGCTGTCCCGGCTGACTCGGGCCCGGGTCCACGTGTCCGCAGTGTCGCACAACTCTGCCAGGCGACTCGCACTCGTGTCCGATGGCCCGCGGTGTCGACCAGCAGGCCCGGGCGACTCGGGCCCGTGTCCCAGGTCCCACGGGATCGCTCAGATGTCCCGGGTGTTCTGGGCCCGGGTTCAAGTGCCCGCGGGGTGGACCAGCAGTCCCGGGCGACTTGCGCCTGGGTCCGTGGGCCCACGGTTTCAACTAGCTCTCCTGAGAGACTCGGGCCCGTGTCCGAGATGCCGCGAGTTCGACCCGCTGTCCCGAGGTCTCACGCCCAGCTCGGATGGCCCGTGGATCGACCCGAACTCCAGGGCGCCTTGGGCCTTTGTCCATGGGCCCGCGGTGTCGACCATCTGTCCCGGGCCACACGCGCTCGGGACCGATAGCACGTGGAGGCGACCAGCTGTCCAGGGCGACTCGCGCCCGTGTCCGATGTCCCGCGGTACGGACCAGCACTCCGGCGCGACTCGCGCTCGTGTCTGAGGGCCCGTGGTATTGACCAGCTCTCCTGGGAGACTCGGGCCCGGGTCTGAAGGCCCGCGGGGTCGACCAGCTGTCCCGGGTGACTCGGTCCCGGGTCCAAAGGCCCGCGAGGTCGATCAGTTGGCCCGGGCGACTCGGGCCCGGGTCCGAGGTCACGCATTGTCGTACAACTCTCCCGGTCGCCTCGGGCTCGTGTCCGAGGGCCCGCGGTGTTCACCAGATGAGCCGGGGACTCCTGCCCGACTCCGCGTGCCTAGGGGGTCGACCCGCTCTCCCGGGCGACTTGGGCCAGTGTCCGCGGGCCCGCTTGGTAGACCATTAGTCCGGGCGACCGGGCCCGTGTCCCAGGTCCAGTGGGATCCCCAGATAGTCCGGGTGACCTGGGCCCGGCTTCGACCAGATATCCTTGGCGGCTCGGGCCCTGCTCCGATAGCATGTGGGGTCGACAAGGTGTCCCAGGCGACTCGGGCTCGGGTCCGAGGGACTGCGATATCCACCAACACTCCCGGGTGACTCGCGCTCGGGTCTGAGGGTCCACGGGGTCGACTATTTGTCCTGGGGACTCCCACCCCGCTCCGAGTGCCTGGGGGGTCAACCAGCTGTCCAGGGCAACCTGGGCCAGTGTCCCAGGGCCCGCGTGGTCCACCATCTGTCCCGGGCGACTCCGGCTGGTTTCGCAGGGCCCACGGGATCGACCAGCTCTCCCGGGCGACTTGGGCCAGGGTCCGATGGCCCGCTTGGTAGGCCATTAGTCCGGGCGACCGGGGCCTTGTCCCAGAGCCCGCGGGATCCACCAGATATCCCGGGCGACCTGGCCCGGGTTCCAGTGCCCGCGATCTCGACGCGCTCTCCCTGGCGAATTGCGCTCGGGTCCGAGGGCCCGCAGGGTCGACCATCTGTCCCAGGTGACTCGGGTCCGGGGCCAAGGTCCCGCAAGGTCAATCAGCTGTCCCGGGCGATTCGGGCAAGTGTCCGAGGGCCCGCGTGGTCCACCATCTGTCCCGGGCGACTCAGGCTCGTGTCGCAGGTCCCACGGGATCGACCATATATCCCGGGCGACCCGGGCCCGGGTTCCAGTGTCCGCGGGGCCTACCACCTGTCCTTGCCGGATTGCCCCTCCTCCGATGGCACGCGGTTTCGACCGGCATCCCGGGCAAATTGCGCTCGGGTCTGAGGCCCCGCGGAGTCGACCAGCAGGCCCGGTTGACTCGGGCCCATGTCCCAGGTCCCTCGGGATCGACCAGATATCCCGGGCGACCCGGGCCCGGGTTCCAATGCCCGCGGGCTCGACCAGCTGTCCTTGCCGCCTTGGGCCTTGCTCTGAAGGCACGCGGTTTCGACCCGCTCTCCCGGGCGACTCGCGCTCTTTTCCGTGGGACCGCAGTGTCGACCAGCTCTCCTGGGCATCTCGCGAACAGATGCGACATTCCGCGGTGTGGACGCGCTGTCCTGGGCGACTCGGGCCAGGGTCCGATGGCCCGCGGGAACCACCAACACTCCTGGGTGACCATCTCTCCCGGACCACTCGCAACCGTGTCCGAGATCCCGGGAGTCGACCAGCTGTCCCGTGCGACCCGGGCCCGGGTCCCAGGTCCCAGGTCTAGACCAGACGTCCCGGGTGACCTGGGCCTGGGCTCCTGTGTTTGCGGTGTCGAGCAGCTGTCCCGGCTGACTCGGGCCCGGGTCCACGTGTCCGCAGTGTCGCACAACTCTCCCAGGCGACTCGCACTCGTGTCCGATGGCCCGCGGTGTCGACCAGCAGGCCCGGGCGACTCGGGCCCGTGTCCCAGGTCCCACGGGATCGCTCAGATGTCCCGGGTGTTCTGGGCCCGGGTTCAAGTGCCCGCGGGGTGGACCAGCATTCCCGGGCGACTTGCGCCTGGGTCCGTGGGCCCACGGTTTCAACTAGCTCTCCTGAGAGACTCGGGCCCGTGTCCGAGATGCCGCGAGTTCGACCAGCTGTCCCGAGGACTCACGCCCAGCTCGGATGGCCCGCGGATCGACCCGAACTCCAGGGCGCCTTGGGCGTTTGTCCATGGGCCCGCGGTGTTGACCATCTATCCCGGGCCACACGCGCTCGCGACCGATAGCACGTGGAGGCGACCAGCTGTCCAGGGCGACTCGCGCCCGTGTCCAATGTCCCGCGGTACGGACCAGCACTCCGGCGCGACTCGCGCTCGTGTCGGAGGGCCCGTGGTATTGACCAGCTCTCCTGGGAGACTCGGGCCCGGGTCTGAAGGCCCGCGGGGTCGACCAGATGTCCCGGGTGACTCGGTCCCGGGTCCAAAGGCCCGCGATGTCGATCAGTTGGCCCAGGCGACTCGGGCCCGGGTCCGAGGTCACGCATTGTCGTACAACTCTCCCGGTCGCCTCGGGCTCGTGTCCGAGGGCCCGCGGTGTTCACCAGATGAGCCGGGGACTCCTGCCCGACTCCGCGTGCCTAGGGGGTCGACCCGCTCTCCCGGGCGACTTGGGCCAGTGTCCGCGGGCCCGCTTGGTAGACCATTAGTCCGGGCGACCGGGCCCGTGTCCCAGGTCCAGTGGGATCCCCAGATAGTCCGGGTGACCTGGGCCCGGCTTCGACCAGATATCCTTGGCGGCTCGGGCCCTGCTCCAATAGCATGTGGGGTCGACAAGGTGTCCCAGGCGACTCGGGCTCGGGTCCGAGGGACTGCGATATCCACCAACACTCCCGGGTGACTCGCGCTCGGGTCTGAGGGTCCACGGGGTCGACTATTTGTCCTGGGGACTCCCACCCCGCTCCGAGTGCCTGGGGGGTCAACCAGCTGTCCAGGGCAACCTGGGCCAGTGTCCCAGGGCCCGCGTGGTCCACCATCTGTCCCGGGCGACTCCGGCTGGTTTCGCAGGGCCCACGGGATCGACCAGCTCTCCCGGGCGACTTGGGCCAGGGTCCGATGGCCCGCTTGGTAGGCCATTAGTCCGGGCGACCGGGGCCTTGTCCCAGAGCCCGCGGGATCCACCAGATATCCCGGGCGACCTGGCCCGGGTTCCAGTGCCCGCGATCTTGACGCGCTCTCCCTGGCGAATTGCGCTCGGGTCCGAGGGCCCGCAGGGTCGACCATCTGTCCCAGGTGACTCGGGTCCGGGGCCAAGGTCCCGCAAGGTCAATCAGCTGTCCCGGGCGATTCGGGCCAGTGTCCGAGGGCCCGCGTGGTCCACCATCTGTCCCGGGCGACTCAGGCTCGTGTCGCAGGTCCCACGGGATCGACCATATATCCCGGGCGACCCGGGCCCGGGTTCCAGTGTCCGCGGGGCCTACCACCTGTCCTTGCCGGATTGCCCCTCCTCCGATGGCACGCGGTTTCGACCGGCATCCCGGGCAAATTGCGCTCGGGTCTGAGGCCCCGCAGAGTCGACCAGCAGGCCCGGTTGACTCGGGCCCATGTCCCAGGTCCCTCGGAATCGACCAGAAATCCCATGCGACCCGGGCCCGGGTTCCAATGCCCGCGGGCTCGACCAGCTGTCCTTGCCGCCTTGGGCCTTGCTCTGAAGGCACGCGGTTTCGACCCGCTCTCCCGGGCGACTCGCGCTCTTTTGCGTGGGACCGCAGTGTCGACCAGCTCTCCTGGGCATCTCGCGAACAGATGCGACATTCCGCGGTGTGGACGCGCTGTCCTGGGCGACTCGGGCCAGGGTCCGATGGCCCGCGGGAACCACCAACACTCCTGGGTGACCATCTCTCCGGGACCACTCGCAACCGTGTCCGAGATCCCGCGGAGTCGACCAGCTGTCCCGTGCGACCCGGGCCCGGGTCCCAGGTCCCAGGTCTAGACCAGACGTCCCGGGGGACCTGGGCCTGGGCTCCTGTGTTTGCGGTGTCGAGCAGCTGTCCCGGCTGACTCGGGCCCGGGTCCACGTGTCCGCAGTGTCGCACAACTCTGCCAGGCGACTCGCACTCGTGTCCGATGGCCCGCGGTGTCGACCAGCAGGCCCGGGCGACTCGGGCCCGTGTCCCAGGTCCCACGGGATCGCTCAGATGTCCCGGGTGTTCTGGGCCCGGGTTCAAGTGCCCGCGGGGTGGACCAGCATTCCCGGGCGACTTGCGCCTGGGTCCGTGGGCCCACGGTTTCAACTAGCTCTCCTGAGAGACTCGGGCCCGTGTCCGAGATCCCGCGAGTTCGACCCGCTGTCCCGAGGACTCACGCCCAGCTCGGATGGCCCGCGGATCGACCCGAACTCCAGGGCGCCTTGGGCCTTTGTCCATGGGCCCGCGGTGTCGACCATCTGTCCCGGGCCACACGCGCTCGGGACCGATAGCACGTGGAGGCGACCAGCTGTCCAGGGCGACTCGCGCCCGTGTCCGATGTCCCGCGGAACGGACCAGCACTCCGGCGCGACTCGCGCTCGTGTCGGAGGGCCCGTGGTATTGACCAGCTCTCCTGGGAGACTCGGGCCCGGGTCGGAAGGCCCGCGGGGTCGACCAGCTGTCCCGGGTGACTCGGTCCCGGGTCCAAAGGCCCGCGAGGTCGATCAGTTGGCCCGGGCGACTCGGGCCCGGGTCCGAGGTCACGCATTGTCGTACAACTCTCCCGGTCGCCTCGGGCTCGTGTCCGAGGGCCCGCGGTGTTCACCAGATGAGCCGGGGACTCCTGCCCGACTCCGCGTGCCTAGGGGGTCGACCCGCTCTCCCGGGCGACTTGGGCCAGTGTCCGCGGGCCCGCTTGGTAGACCATTAGTCCGGGCGACCGGGCCCGTGTCCCAGGTCCAGTGGGATCCCCAGATAGTCCGGGTGACCTGGGCCCGGCTTCGACCAGATATCCTTGGCGGCTCGGGCCCTGCTCCGATAGCATGTGGGGTCGACAAGGTGTCCCAGGCGACTCGGGCTCGGGTCCGAGGGACTGCGATATCCACCAACACTCCCGGGTGACTCGCGCTCGGGTCTGAGGGTCCACGGGGTCGACTATTTGTCCTGGGGACTCCCACCCCGCTCCGAGTGCCTGGGGGGTCAACCAGCTGTCCAGGGCAACCTGGGCCAGTGTCCCAGGGCCCGCGTGGTCCACCATCTGTCCCGGGCGACTCCGGCTGGTTTCGCAGGGCCCACGGGATCGACCAGCCCTCCCGGGCGACTTGGGACAGGGTCCGATGGCCCGCTTGGTAGGCCATTAGTCCGGGCGACCGGGGCCGTGTCCCAGGGCCCGCGGGATCCACCAGATATCCCGGGCGACCTGGCCCGGGTTCCAGTGCCCGCGATCTCGACGCGCTCTCCCTGGCGAATTGCGCTCGGGTCCGAGGGCCCGCAGGGTCGACCATCTGTCCCAGGTGACTCGGGTCCGGGGCCAAGGTCCCGCAAGGTCAATCAGCTGTCCCGGGCGATTCGGGCCAGTGTCCGAGGGCCCGCGTGGTCCACCATCTGTCCCGGGCGACTCAGGCTCGTGTCGCAGGTCCCACGGGATCGACCATATATCCCGGGCGACCCGGGCCCGGGTTCCAGTGTCCGCGGGGCCTACCACCTGTCCTTGCCGGATTGCCCCTCCTCCGATGGCACGCGGTTTCGACCGGCATCCCGGGCAAATTGCGCTCGGGTCTGAGGCCCCGCGGAGTCGACCAGCAGGCCCGGTTGACTCGGGCCCATGTCCCAGGTCCCTCGGGATCGACCAGATATCCCGGGCGACCCGGGCCCGGGTTCCAATGCCCGCGGGCTCGACCAGCTGTCCTTGCCGCCTTGGGCCTTGCTCTGAAGGCACGCGGTTTCGACCCGCTCTCCCGGGCGACTCGCGCTCTTTTCCGTGGGACCGCAGTGTCGACCAGCTCTCCTGGGCATCTCGCGAACAGATGCGACATTCCGCGGTGTGGACGCGCTGTCCTGGGCGACTCGGGCCAGGGTCCGATGGCCCGCGGGAACCACCAACACTCCTGGGTGACCATCTCTCCCGGACAACTCGCAACCGTGTCCGAGATCCCGCGGAGTCGACCAGCTGTCCCGTGCGACCCGGGCCCGGGTCCCAGGTCCCAGGTCTAGACCAGACGTCCCGGGGGACCTGGGCCTGGGCTCCTGTGTTTGCGGTGTCGAGCAGCTGTCCCGGCTGACGCGGGCCCGGGTCCACGTGTCCGCAGTGTCGCACAACTCTGCCAGGCGACTCGCACTCGTGTCCGATGGCCCGCGGTGTTGACCAGCAGGCCCGGGCGACTCGGGCCCGTGTCCCAGGTCCCACGGGATCGCTCAGATGTCCCGGGTGTTCTGGGCCCGGGTTCAAGTGCCCGCGGGGTGGACCAGCAGTCCCGGGCGACTTGCGCCTGGGTCCGTGGGCCCACGGTTTCAACTAGCTCTCCTGAGAGACTCGGGCCCGTGTCCGAGATGCCGCGAGTTCGACCCGCTGTCCCGAGGACTCACGCCCAGCTCGGATGGCCCGCGGATCGACCCGAACTCCAGGGCGCCTTGGGCCTTTGTCCATGGGCCCGCGGTGTCGACCATCTGTCCCGGGCCACACGCGCTCGGGACCGATAGCACCTGGAGGCGACCAGCTGTCCAGGGCGACTCGCGCCCGTGTCCGATGTCCCGCGGTACGGACCAGAACTCCGGCGCGACTCGCGCTCGTGTCTGAGGGCCCGTGGTATTGACCAGCTCTCCTGGGAGACTCGGGCCCGGGTCTGAAGGCCCGCGCGGTCGACCAGCTGTCCCGGGTGACTCGGTCCCGGGTCCAAAGGCCCGCGAGGTCGATCAGTTGGCCCGGGCGACTCGGGCCCGGGTCCGAGGTCATGCATTGTCGTACAACTCTCCCGGTAGCCTCGGGCTCGTGTCCGAGGTCCCGCGGTGTTCACCAGATGAGCCGGGGACTCCTGCCCGACTCCGCGTGCCTAGGGGGTCGACCCGCTCTCCCGGGCGACTTGGGCCAGTGTCCGCGGGCCCGCTTGGTAGACCATTAGTCCGGGCGACCGGGCCCGTGTCCCAGGTCCAGTGGGATCCCCAGATAGTCCGGGTGACCTGGGCCCGGCTTCGACCAGATATCCTTGGCGGCTCGGGCCCTGCTCCGATAGCATGTGGGGTCGACAAGGTGTCCCAGGCGACTCGGGCTCGGGTCCGAGGGACTGCGATATCCACCAACACTCCCGGGTGACTCGCGCTCGGGTCTGAGGGTCCACGGGGTCGACTATTTGTCCTGGGGACTCCCACCCCGCTCCGAGTGCCTGGGGGGTCAACCAGCTGTCCAGGGCAACCTGGGCCAGTGTCCCAGGGCCCGCGTGGTCCACCATCTGTCCCGGGCGACTCCGGCTGGTTTCGCAGGGCCCACGGGATCGACCAGCCCTCCCGGGCGACTTGGGCCAGGGTCCGATGGCCCGCTTGGTAGGCCATTAGTCCGGGCGACCGGGGCCGTGTCCCAGGGCCCGCGGGATCCACCAGATATTCCGGGCGACCTGGCCCGGGTTCCAGTGCCCGCGATCTCGACGCGCTCTCCCTGGCGAATTGCGCTCGGGTCCGAGGGCCCGCAGGGTCAACCATCTGTCCCAGGTGACTCGGGTCCGGGGCCAAGGTCCCGCAAGGTCAATCAGCTGTCCCGGGCGATTCGGGCCAGTGTCCGAGGGCCCGCGTGGTCCACCATCTGTCCCGGGCGACTCAGGCTCGTGTCGCAGGTCCCACGGGATCGACCATATATCCCGGGCGACCCGGGCCCGGGTTCCAGTGTCCGCGGGGCCTACCACCTGTCCTTGCCGGATTGCCCCTCCTCCGATGGCACGCGGTTTCGACCGGCATCCCGGGCAAATTGCGCTCGGGTCTGAGGCCCCGCGGAGTCGACCAGCAGGCCCGGTTGACTCGGGCCCATGTCCCAGGTCCCTCGGGATCGACCAGATATCCCGGGCGACCCGGGCCCGGGTTCCAATGCCCGCGGGCTCGACCAGCTGTCCTTGCCGCCTTGGGCCTTGCTCTGAAGGCACGCGGTTTCGACCCGCTCTCCCGGGCGACTCGCGCTCTTTTGCGTGGGACCGCAGTGTCGACCAGCTCTCCTGGGCATCTCGCGAACAGATGCGACATTCCGCGGTGTGGACGCGCTGTCCTGGGCGACTCGGGCCAGGGTCCGATGGCCCGCGGGAACCACCAACACTCCTGGGTGACCATCTCTCCCGGACCACTCGCAACCGTGTCCGAGATCCCGCGGAGTCGACCAGCTGTCCCGTGCGACCCGGGCCCGGGTCCCAGGTCCCAGGTCTAGACCAGACGTCCCGGGGGACCTGGGCCTGGGCTCCTGTGTTTGCGGTGTCGAGCAGCTGTCCCGGCTGACGCGGGCCCGGGTCCACGTGTCCGCAGTGTCGCACAACTCTGCCAGGCGACTCGCACTCGTGTCCGATGGCCCGCGGTGTTGACCAGCAGGCCCGGGCGACTCGGGCCCGTGTCCCAGGTCCCACGGGATCGCTCAGATGTCCCGGGTGTTCTGGGCCCGGGTTCAAGTGCCCGCGGGGTGGACCAGCAGTCCCGGGCGACTTGCGCCTGGGTCCGTGGGCCCACGGTTTCAACTAGCTCTCCTGAGAGACTCGGGCCCGTGTCCGAGATGCCGCGAGTTCGACCCGCTGTCCCGAGGACTCACGCCCAGCTCGGATGGCCCGCGGATCGACCCGAACTCCAGGGCGCCTTGGGCCTTTGTCCATGGGCCCGCGGTGTCGACCATCTGTCCCGGGCCACACGCGCTCGGGACCGATAGCACGTGGAGGCGACCAGCTGTCCAGGGCGACTCGCGCCCGTGTCCGATGTCCCGCGGAACGGACCAGCACTCCGGCGCGACTCGCGCTCGTGTCGGAGGGCCCGTGGTATTGACCAGCTCTCCTGGGAGACTCGGGCCCGGGTCGGAAGGCCCGCGGGGTCGACCAGCTGTCCCGGGTGACTCGGTCCCGGGTCCAAAGGCCCGCGAGGTCGATCAGTTGGCCCGGGCGACTCGGGCCCGGGTCCGAGGTCACGCATTGTCGTACAACTCTCCCGGTCGCCTCGGGCTCGTGTCCGAGGGCCCGCGGTGTTCACCAGATGAGCCGGGGACTCCTGCCCGACTCCGCGTGCCTAGGGGGTCGACCCGCTCTCCCGGGCGACTTGGGCCAGTGTCCGCGGGCCCGCTTGGTAGACCATTAGTCCGGGCGACCGGGCCCGTGTCCCAGGTCCAGTGGGATCCCCAGATAGTCCGGGTGACCTGGGCCCGGCTTCGACCAGATATCCTTGGCGGCTCGGGCCCTGCTCCGATAGCATGTGGGGTCGACAAGGTGTCCCAGGCGACTCGGGCTCGGGTCCGAGGGACTGCGATATCCACCAACACTCCCGGGTGACTCGCGCTCGGGTCTGAGGGTCCACGGGGTCGACTATTTGTCCTGGGGACTCCCACCCCGCTCCGAGTGCCTGGGGGGTCAACCAGCTGTCCAGGGCAACCTGGGCCAGTGTCCCAGGGCCCGCGTGGTCCACCATCTGTCCCGGGCGACTCCGGCTGGTTTCGCAGGGCCCACGGGATCGACCAGCCCTCCCGGGCGACTTGGGCCAGGGTCCGATGGCCCGCTTGGTAGGCCATTAGTCCGGGCGACCGGGGCCTTGTCCCAGAGCCCGCGGGATCCACCAGATATCCCGGGCGACCTGGCCCGGGTTCCAGTGCCCGCGATCTCGACGCGCTCTCCCTGGCGAATTGCGCTCGGGTCCGAGGGCCCGCAGGGTCGACCATCTGTCCCAGGTGACTCGGGTCCGGGGCCAAGGTCCCACAAGGTCAATCAGCTGTCCCGGGCGATTCGGGCCAGTGTCCGAGGGCCCGCGTGGTCCACCATCTGTCCCGGGCGACTCAGGCTCGTGTCGCAGGTCCCACGGGATCGACCATATATCCCGGGCGACCCGGGCCCGGGTTCCAGTGTCCGCGGGGCCTACCACCTGTCCTTGCCGGATTGCCCCTCCTCCGATGGCACGCGGTTTCGACCGGCATCCCGGGCAAATTGCGCTCGGGTCTGAGGCCCCGCAGAGTCGACCAGCAGGCCCGGTTGACTCGGGCCCATGTCCCAGGTCCCTCGGGATCGACCAGATATCCCGGGCGACCCGGGCCCGGGTTCCAATGCCCGCGGGCTCGACCAGCTGTCCTTGCCGCCTTGGGCCTTGCTCTGAAGGCACGCGGTTTCGACCCGCTCTCCCGGGCGACTCGCGCTCTTTTGCGTGGGACCGCAGTGTCGACCAGCTCTCCTGGGCATCTCGCGAACAGATGCGACATTCCGCGGTGTGGACGCGCTGTCCTGGGCGACTCGGGCCAGGGTCCGATGGCCCGCGGGAACCACCAACACTCCTGGGTGACCATCTCTCCCGGACCACTCGCAACCGTGTCCGAGATC
Source organism: Sus scrofa (assembly GCF_054392235.1). Classification (NCBI taxonomy): domain Eukaryota; kingdom Metazoa; phylum Chordata; class Mammalia; order Artiodactyla; family Suidae; genus Sus; species Sus scrofa. The sequence goes on along the minus strand of NC_139393.1, from coordinate 40,441,320 downwards.
CCGCGGAGTCGACCAGCTGTCCCGTGCGACCCGGGCCCGGGTCCCAGGTCCCAGGTCTAGACCAGACGTCCCGGTTGACCTGGGCCTGGGCTCGTGTGTTTGCGGTGTCGAGCAGCTGTCCCGGCTGACTCGGGCCCGGGTCCACGTGTCCGCAGTGTCGCACAACTCTCCCAGGCGACTCGCACTCATGTCCGATGGCCCGCGGTGTCGACCAGCAGGCCCGGGCGACTCGGGCCCGTGTCCCAGGTCCCACGGGATCGCTCAGATGTCCCGGGTGTTCTGGGCCCGGGTTCAAGTGCCCGCGGGGTGGACCAGCAGTCCCGGGCGACTTGCGCCTGGGTCCGTGGGCCCACGGTTTCAACTAGCTCTCCTGAGAGACTCGGGCCCGTGTCCGAGATGCCGCGAGTTCGACCCGCTGTCCCGAGGACTCACGCCCAGCTCGGATGGCCCGCGGATCGACCCGAACTCCAGGGCGCCTTGGGCCTTTGTCCATGGGCCCGCGGTGTCGACCATCTGTCCCGGGCCACACGCGCTCGGGACCGATAGCACGTGGAGGCGACCAGCTGTCCAGGGCGACTCGCGCCCGTGTCCGATGTCCCGCGGAACGGACCAGCACTCCGGCGCGACTCGCGCTCGTGTCTGAGGGCCCGTGGTATTGACCAGCTCTCCTGGGAGACTCGGGCCCGGGTCGGAAGGCCCGCGGGGTCGACCAGCTGTCCCGGGTGACTCGGTCCCGGGTCCAAAGGCCCGCGAGGTCGATCAGTTGGCCCGGGCGACTCGGGCCCGGGTCCGAGGTCACGCATTGTCGTACAACTCTCCCGGTCGCCTCGGGCTCGTGTCCGAGGGCCCGCGGTGTTCACCAGATGAGCCGGGGACTCCTGCCCGACTCCGCGTGCCTAGGGGGTCGACCCGCTCTCCCGGGCGACTTGGGCCAGTGTCCGCGGGCCCGCTTGGTAGACCATTAGTCCGGGCGACCGGGCCCGTGTCCCAGGTCCAGTGGGATCCCCAGATAGTCCGGGTGACCTGGGCCCGGCTTCGACCAGATATCCTTGGCGGCTCGGGCCCTGCTCCGATAGCATGTGGGGTCGACAAGTTGTCCCAGGCGACTCGGGCTCGGGTCCGAGGGACTGCGATATCCACCAACACTCCCGGGTGACTCGCGCTCGGGTCTGAGGGTCCACGGGGTCGACTATTTGTCCTGGGGACTCCCACCCCGCTCCGAGTGCCTGGGGGGTCAACCAGCTGTCCAGGGCAACCTGGGCCAGTGTCCCAGGGCCCGCGTGGTCCACCATCTGTCCCGGGCGACTCCGGCTGGTTTCGCAGGGCCAACGGGATCGACCAGCCCTCCCGGGCGACTTGGGACAGGGTCCGATGGCCCGCTTGGTAGGCCATTAGTCCGGGCGACCGGGGCCGTGTCCCAGGGCCCGCGGGATCCACCAGATATCCCGGGCGACCTGGCCCGGGTTCCAGTGCCCGCGATCTCGACTCGCTCTCCCTGGCGAATTGCGCTCGGGTCCGAGGGCCCGCAGGGTCGACCATCTGTCCCAGGTGACTCGGGTCCGGGGCCAAGGTCCCACAAGGTCAATCAGCTGTCCCGGGCGATTCGGGCCAGTGTCCGAGGGCCCGCGTGGTCCACCATCTGTCCCGGGCGACTCAGGCTCGTGTCGCAGGTCCCACGGGATCGACCATATATACCGGGCGACCCGGGCCCGGGTTCCAGTGTCCGCGGGGCCTACCACCTGTCCTTGCCGGATTGCCCCTCCTCCGATGGCACGCGGTTTCGACCGGCATCCCGGGCAAATTGCGCTCGGGTCTGAGGCCCCGCGGAGTCGACCAGCAGGCCCGGTTGACTCGGGCCCATGTCCCAGGTCCCTCGGAATCGACCAGAAATCCCAGGCGACCCGGGCCCGGGTTCCAATGCCCGCGGGCTCGACCAGCTGTCCTTGCCGCCTTGGGCCTTGCTCTGAAGGCACGCGGTTTCGACCCGCTCTCCCGGGCGACTCGCGCTCTTTTCCGTGGGACCGCAGTGTCGACCAGCTCTCCTGGGCATCTCGCGAACAGATGCGACATTCCGCGGTGTGGACGCGCTGTCCTGGGCGACTCGGGCCAGGGTCCGATGGCCCGCGGGAACCACCAACACTCCTGGGTGACCATCTCTCCGGGACCACTCGCAACCGTGTCCGAGATCCCGCGGAGTCGACCAGCTGTCCAGTGCGACCCGGGCCCGGGTCCCAGGTCCCAGGTCTAGACCAGACGTCCCGGGGGACCTGGGCCTGGGCTCCTGTGTTTGCGGTGTCGAGCAGCTGTCCCGGCTGACGCGGGCCCGGGTCCACGTGTCCGCAGTGTCGCACAACTCTGCCAGGCGACTCGCACTCGTGTCCGATGGCCCGCGGTGTCGACCAGCAGGCCCGGGCGACTCGGGCCCGTGTCCCAGGTCCCACGGGATCGCTCAGATGTCCCGGGTGTTCTGGGCCCGGGTTCAAGTGCCCGCGGGGTGGACCAGCATTCCCGGGCGACTTGCGCCTGGGTCCGTGGGCCCACGGTTTCAACTAGCTCTCCTGAGAGACTCGGGCCCGTGTCCGAGATGCCGCGAGTTCGACCAGCTGTCCCGAGGACTCACGCCCAGCTCGGATGGCCCGCGGATCGACCCGAACTCCAGGGCGCCTTGGGCGTTTGTCCATGGGCCCGCGGTGTCGACCATCTGTCCCGGGCCACACGCGCTCGCGACCGATAGCACGTGGAGGCGACCAGCTGTCCAGGGCGACTCGCGCCCGTGTCCAATGTCCCGCGGTACGGACCAGCACTCCGGCGCGACTCGCGCTCGTGTCGGAGGGCCCGTGGTATTGACCAGCTCTCCTGGGAGACTCGGGCCCGGGTCTGAAGGCCCGCGGGGTCGACCAGATGTCCCGGGTGACTCGGTCCCGGGTCCAAAGGCCCGCGATGTCGATCAGTTGGCCCAGGCGACTCGGGCCCGGGTCCGAGGTCACGCATTGTCGTACAACTCTCCCGGTCGCCTCGGGCTCGTGTCCGAGGGCCCGCGGTGTTCACCAGATGAGCCGGGGACTCCTGCCCGACTCCGCGTGCCTAGGGGGTCGACCCGCTCTCCCGGGCGACTTGGGCCAGTGTCCGCGGGCCCGCTTGGTAGACCATTAGTCCGGGCGACCGGGCCCGTGTCCCAGGTCCAGTGGGATCCCCAGATAGTCCGGGTGACCTGGGCCCGGCTTCGACCAGATATCCTTGGCGGCTCGGGCCCTGCTCCAATAGCATGTGGGGTCGACAAGGTGTCCCAGGCGACTCGGGCTCGGGTCCGAGGGACTGCGATATCCACCAACACTCCCGGGTGACTCGCGCTCGGGTCTGAGGGTCCACGGGGTCGACTATTTGTCCTGGGGACTCCCACCCCGCTCCGAGTGCCTGGGGGGTCAACCAGCTGTCCAGGGCAACCTGGGCCAGTGTCCCAGGGCCCGCGTGGTCCACCATCTGTCCCGGGCGACTCCGGCTGGTTTCGCAGGGCCCACGGGATCGACCAGCTCTCCCGGGCGACTTGGGCCAGGGTCCGATGGCCCGCTTGGTAGGCCATTAGTCCGGGCGACCGGGGCCTTGTCCCAGAGCCCGCGGGATCCACCAGATATCCCGGGCGACCTGGCCCGGGTTCCAGTGCCCGCGATCTTGACGCGCTCTCCCTGGCGAATTGCGCTCGGGTCCGAGGGCCCGCAGGGTCGACCATCTGTCCCAGGTGACTCGGGTCCGGGGCCAAGGTCCCGCAAGGTCAATCAGCTGTCCCGGGCGATTCGGGCCAGTGTCCGAGGGCCCGCGTGGTCCACCATCTGTCCCGGGCGACTCAGGCTCGTGTCGCAGGTCCCACGGGATCGACCATATATCCCGGGCGACCCGGGCCCGGGTTCCAGTGTCCGCGGGGCCTACCACCTGTCCTTGCCGGATTGCCCCTCCTCCGATGGCACGCGGTTTCGACCGGCATCCCGGGCAAATTGCGCTCGGGTCTGAGGCCCCGCAGAGTCGACCAGCAGGCCCGGTTGACTCGGGCCCATGTCCCAGGTCCCTCGGAATCGACCAGAAATCCCATGCGACCCGGGCCCGGGTTCCAATGCCCGCGGGCTCGACCAGCTGTCCTTGCCGCCTTGGGCCTTGCTCTGAAGGCACGCGGTTTCGACCCGCTCTCCCGGGCGACTCGCGCTCTTTTGCGTGGGACCGCAGTGTCGACCAGCTCTCCTGGGCATCTCGCGAACAGATGCGACATTCCGCGGTGTGGACGCGCTGTCCTGGGCGACTCGGGCCAGGGTCCGATGGCCCGCGGGAACCACCAACACTCCTGGGTGACCATCTCTCCGGGACCACTCGCAACCGTGTCCGAGATCCCGCGGAGTCGACCAGCTGTCCCGTGCGACCCGGGCCCGGGTCCCAGGTCCCAGGTCTAGACCAGACGTCCCGGGGGACCTGGGCCTGGGCTCCTGTGTTTGCGGTGTCGAGCAGCTGTCCCGGCTGACTCGGGCCCGGGTCCACGTGTCCGCAGTGTCGCACAACTCTCCCAGGCGACTCGCACTCGTGTCCGATGGCCCGCGGTGTCGACCAGCAGGCCCGGGCGACTCGGGCCCGTGTCCCAGGTCCCACGGGATCGATCAGATGTCCCGGGTGTTCTGGGCCCGGGTTCAAGTGCCCGCGGGGTGGACCAGCATTCCCGGGCGACTTGCGCCTGGGTCCGTGGGCCCACGGTTTCAACTAGCTCTCCTGAGAGACTCGGGCCCGTGTCCGAGATCCCGCGAGTTCGACCCGCTGTCCCGAGGACTCACGCCCAGCTCGGATGGCCCGCGGATCGACCCGAACTCCAGGGCGCCTTGGGCCTTTGTCCATGGGCCCGCGGTGTCGACCATCTGTCCCGGGCCACACGCGCTCGGGACCGATAGCACGTGGAGGCGACCAGCTGTCCAGGGCGACTCGCGCCCGTGTCCGATGTCCCGCGGAACGGACCAGCACTCCGGCGCGACTCGCGCTCGTGTCGGAGGGCCCGTGGTATTGACCAGCTCTCCTGGGAGACTCGGGCCCGGGTCGGAAGGCCCGCGGGGTCGACCAGCTGTCCCGGGTGACTCGGTCCCGGGTCCAAAGGCCCGCGAGGTCGATCAGTTGGCCCGGGCGACTCGGGCCCGGGTCCGAGGTCACGCATTGTCGTACAACTCTCCCGGTCGCCTCGGGCTCGTGTCCGAGGGCCCGCGGTGTTCACCAGATGAGCCGGGGACTCCTGCCCGACTCCGCGTGCCTAGGGGGTCGACCCGCTCTCCCGGGCGACTTGGGCCAGTGTCCGCGGGCCCGCTTGGTAGACCATTAGTCCGGGCGACCGGGCCCGTGTCCCAGGTCCAGTGGGATCCCCAGATAGTCCTGGTGACCTGGGCCCGGCTTCGACCAGATATCCTTGGCGGCTCGGGCCCTGCTCCGATAGCATGTGGGGTCGACAAGGTGTCCCAGGCGACTCGGGCTCGGGTCCGAGGGACTGCGATATCCACCAACACTCCCGGGTGACTCGCGCTCGGGTCTGAGGGTCCACGGGGTCGACTATTTGTCCTGGGGACTCCCACCCCGCTCCGAGTGCCTGGGGGGTCAACCAGCTGTCCAGGGCAACCTGGGCCAGTGTCCCAGGGCCCGCGTGGTCCACCATCTGTCCCGGGCGACTCCGGCTGGTTTCGCAGGGCCCACGGGATCGACCAGCTCTCCCGGGCGACTTGGGCCAGGGTCCGATGGCCCGCTTGGTAGGCCATTAGTCCGGGCGACCGGGGCCTTGTCCCAGAGCCCGCGGGATCCACCAGATATCCCGGGCGACCTGGCCCGGGTTCCAGTGCCCGCGATCTTGACGCGCTCTCCCTGGCGAATTGCGCTCGGGTCCGAGGGCCCGCAGGGTCGACCATCTGTCCCAGGTGACTCGGGTCCGGGGCCAAGGTCCCGCAAGGTCAATCAGCTGTCCCGGGCGATTCGGGCCAGTGTCCGAGGGCCCGCGTGGTCCACCATCTGTCCCGGGCGACTCAGGCTCGTGTCGCAGGTCCCACGGGATCGACCATATATCCCGGGCGACCCGGGCCCGGGTTCCAGTGTCCGCGGGGCCTACCACCTGTCCTTGCCGGATTGCCCCTCCTCCGATGGCACGCGGTTTCGACCGGCATCCCGGGCAAATTGCGCTCGGGTCTGAGGCCCCGCAGAGTCGACCAGCAGGCCCGGTTGACTCGGGCCCATGTCCCAGGTCCCTCGGAATCGACCAGAAATCCCATGCGACCCGGGCCCGGGTTCCAATGCCCGCGGGCTCGACCAGCTGTCCTTGCCGCCTTGGGCCTTGCTCTGAAGGCACGCGGTTTCGACCCGCTCTCCCGGGCGACTCGCGCTCTTTTGCGTGGGACCGCAGTGTCGACCAGCTCTCCTGGGCATCTCGCGAACAGATGCGACATTCCGCGGTGTGGACGCGCTGTCCTGGGCGACTCGGGCCAGGGTCCGATGGCCCGCGGGAACCACCAACACTCCTGGGTGACCATCTCTCCGGGACCACTCGCAACCGTGTCCGAGATCCCGCGGAGTCGACCAGCTGTCCCGTGCGACCCGGGCCCGGGTCCCAGGTCCCAGGTCTAGACCAGACGTCCCGGGGGACCTGGGCCTGGGCTCCTGTGTTTGCGGTGTCGAGCAGCTGTCCCGGCTGACTCGGGCCCGGGTCCACGTGTCCGCAGTGTCGCACAACTCTCCCAGGCGACTCGCACTCGTGTCCGATGGCCCGCGGTGTCGACCAGCAGGCCCGGGCGACTCGGGCCCGTGTCCCAGGTCCCACGGGATCGATCAGATGTCCCGGGTGTTCTGGGCCCGGGTTCAAGTGCCCGCGGGGTGGACCAGCATTCCCGGGCGACTTGCGCCTGGGTCCGTGGGCCCACGGTTTCAACTAGCTCTCCTGAGAGACTCGGGCCCGTGTCCGAGATCCCGCGAGTTCGACCCGCTGTCCCGAGGACTCACGCCCAGCTCGGATGGCCCGCGGATCGACCCGAACTCCAGGGCGCCTTGGGCCTTTGTCCATGGGCCCGCGGTGTCGACCATCTGTCCCGGGCCACACGCGCTCGGGACCGATAGCACGTGGAGGCGACCAGCTGTCCAGGGCGACTCGCGCCCGTGTCCGATGTCCCGCGGAACGGACCAGCACTCCGGCGCGACTCGCGCTCGTGTCGGAGGGCCCGTGGTATTGACCAGCTCTCCTGGGAGACTCGGGCCCGGGTCGGAAGGCCCGCGGGGTCGACCAGCTGTCCCGGGTGACTCGGTCCCGGGTCCAAAGGCCCGCGAGGTCGATCAGTTGGCCCGGGCGACTCGGGCCCGGGTCCGAGGTCACGCATTGTCGTACAACTCTCCCGGTCGCCTCGGGCTCGTGTCCGAGGGCCCGCGGTGTTCACCAGATGAGCCGGGGACTCCTGCCCGACTCCGCGTGCCTAGGGGGTCGACCCGCTCTCCCGGGCGACTTGGGCCAGTGTCCGCGGGCCCGCTTGGTAGACCATTAGTCCGGGCGACCGGGCCCGTGTCCCAGGTCCAGTGGGATCCCCAGATAGTCCGGGTGACCTGGGCCCGGCTTCGACCAGATATCCTTGGCGGCTCGGGCCCTGCTCCGATAGCATGTGGGGTCGACAAGGTGTCCCAGGCGACTCGGGCTCGGGTCCGAGGGACTGCGATATCCACCAACACTCCCGGGTGACTCGCGCTCGGGTCTGAGGGTCCACGGGGTCGACTATTTGTCCTGGGGACTCCCACCCCGCTCCGAGTGCCTGGGGGGTCAACCAGCTGTCCAGGGCAACCTGGGCCAGTGTCCCAGGGCCCGCGTGGTCCACCATCTGTCCCGGGCGACTCCGGCTGGTTTCGCAGGGCCCACGGGATCGACCAGCTCTCCCGGGCGACTTGGGCCAGGGTCCGATGGCCCGCTTGGTAGGCCATTAGTCCGGGCGACCGGGGCCTTGTCCCAGAGCCCGCGGGATCCACCAGATATCCCGGGCGACCTGGCCCGGGTTCCAGTGCCCGCGATCTTGACGCGCTCTCCCTGGCGAATTGCGCTCGGGTCCGAGGGCCCGCAGGGTCGACCATCTGTCCCAGGTGACTCGGGTCCGGGGCCAAGGTCCCGCAAGGTCAATCAGCTGTCCCGGGCGATTCGGGCCAGTGTCCGAGGGCCCGCGTGGTCCACCATCTGTCCCGGGCGACTCAGGCTCGTGTCGCAGGTCCCACGGGATCGACCATATATCCCGGGCGACCCGGGCCCGGGTTCCAGTGTCCGCGGGGCCTACCACCTGTCCTTGCCGGATTGCCCCTCCTCCGATGGCACGCGGTTTCGACCGGCATCCCGGGCAAATTGCGCTCGGGTCTGAGGCCCCGCAGAGTCGACCAGCAGGCCCGGTTGACTCGGGCCCATGTCCCAGGTCCCTCGGAATCGACCAGAAATCCCATGCGACCCGGGCCCGGGTTCCAATGCCCGCGGGCTCGACCAGCTGTCCTTGCCGCCTTGGGCCTTGCTCTGAAGGCACGCGGTTTCGACCCGCTCTCCCGGGCGACTCGCGCTCTTTTGCGTGGGACCGCAGTGTCGACCAGCTCTCCTGGGCATCTCGCGAACAGATGCGACATTCCGCGGTGTGGACGCGCTGTCCTGGGCGACTCGGGCCAGGGTCCGATGGCCCGCGGGAACCACCAACACTCCTGGGTGACCATCTCTCCCGGACCACTCGCAACCGTGTCCGAGATCCCGCGGAGTCGACCAGCTGTCCCGTGCGACCCGGGCCCGGGTCCCAGGTCCCAGGGCTAGACCAGACGTCCCGGGGGACCTGGGCCTGGGCTCCTGTGTTTGCGGTGTCGAGCAGCTGTCCCGGCTGACGCGGGCCCGGGTCCACGTGTCCGCAGTGTCGCACAACTCTGCCAGGCGACTCGCACTCGTGTCCGATGGCCCGCGGTGTCGACCAGCAGGCCCGGGCGACTCGGGCCCGTGTCCCAGGTCCCACGGGATCGCTCAGATGTCCCGGGTGTTCTGGGCCCGGGTTCAAGTGCCCGCGGGGTGGACCAGCAGTCCCGGGCGACTTGCGCCTGGGTCCGTGGGCCCACGGTTTCAACTAGCTCTCCTGAGAGACTCGGGCCCGTGTCCGAGATGCCGCGAGTTCGACCCGCTGTCCCGAGGACTCACGCCCAGCTCGGATGGCCCGCGGATCGACCCGAACTCCAGGGCGCCTTGGGCCTTTGTCCATGGGCCCGCGGTGTCGACCATCTGTCCCGGGCCACACGCGCTCGGGACCGATAGCACGTGGAGGCGACCAGCTGTCCAGGGCGACTCGCACCCGTGTCCGATGTCCCGCGGTACGGACCAGAACTCCGGCGCGACTCGCGCTCGTGTCGGAGGGCCCGTGGTATTGACCAGCTCTCCTGGGAGACTCGGGCCCGGGTCTGAAGGCCCGCGGGGTCGACCAGCTGTCCCGGGTGACTCGGTCCCGGGTCCAAAGGCCCGCGAGGTCGATCAGTTGGCCCGGGCGACTCGGGCCCGGGTCCGAGGTCACGCATTGTCGTACAACTCTCCCGGTCGCCTCGGGCTCGTGTCCGAGGGCCCGCGGTGTTCACCAGATGAGCCGGGGACTCCTGCCCGACTCCGCGTGCCTAGGGGGTCGACCCGCTCTCCCGGGCGACTTGGGCCAGTGTCCGCGGGCCCGCTTGGTAGACCATTAGTCCGGGCGACCGGGCCCGTGTCCCAGGTCCAGTGGGATCCCCAGATAGTCCGGGTGACCTGGGCCCGGCTTCGACCAGATATCCTTGGCGGCTCGGGCCCTGCTCCGATAGCATGTGGGGTCGACAAGGTGTCCCAGGCGACTCGGGCTCGGGTCCGAGGGACTGCGATATCCACCAACACTCCCGGGTGACTCGCGCTCGGGTCTGAGGGTCCACGGGGTCGACTATTTGTCCTGGGGACTCCCACCCCGCTCCGAGTGCCTGGGGGGTCAACCAGCTGTCCAGGGCAACCTGGGCCAGTGTCCCAGGGCCCGCGTGGTCCACCATCTGTCCCGGGCGACTCCGGCTGGTTTCGCAGGGCCCACGGGATCGACCAGCCCTCCCGGGCGACTTGGGCCAGGGTCCGATGGCCCGCTTGGTAGGCCATTAGTCCGGGCGACCGGGGCCGTGTCCCAGGGCCCGCGGGATCCACCAGATATCCCGGGCGACCTGGCCCGGGTTCCAGTGCCCGCGATCTCGACTCGCTCTCCCTGGCGAATTGCGCTCGGGTCCGAGGGCCCGCAGGGTCGACCATCTGTCCCAGGTGACTCGGGTCCGGGGCCAAGGTCCCGCAAGGTCAATCAGCTGTCCCGGGCGATTCGGGCCAGTGTCCGAGGGCCCGCGTGGTCCACCATCTGTCCCGGGCGACTCAGGCTCGTGTCGCAGGTCCCACGGGATCGACCATATATCCCGGGCGACCCGGGCCCGGGTTCCAGTGTCCGCGGGGCCTACCACCTGTCCTTGCCGGATTGCCCCTCCTCCGATGGCACGCGGTTTCGACCGGCATCCCGGGCAAATTGCGCTCGGGTCTGAGGCCCCGCGGAGTCGACCAGCAGGCCCGGTTGACTCGGGCCCATGTCCCAGGTCCCTCGGGATCGACCAGATATCCCGGGCGACCCGGGCCCGGGTTCCAATGCCCGCGGGCTCGACCAGCTGTCCTTGCCGCCTTGGGCCTTGCTCTGAAGGCACGCGGTTTCGACCCGCTCTCCCGGGCGACTCGCGCTCTTTTGCGTGGGACCGCAGTGTCGACCAGCTCTCCTGGGCATCTCGCGAACAGATGCGACATTCCGCGGTGTGGACGCGCTGTCCTGGGCGACTCGGGCCAGGGTCCGATGGCCCGCGGGAACCACCAACACTCCTGGGTGACCATCTCTCCCGGACCACTCGCAACCGTGTCCGAGATCCCGCGGAGTCGACCAGCTGTCCCGTGCGACCCGGGCCCGGGTCCCAGGTCCCAGGGCTAGACCAGACGTCCCGGGGGACCTGGGCCTGGGCTCCTGTGTTTGCGGTGTCGAGCAGCTGTCCCGGCTGACGCGGGCCCGGGTCCACGTGTCCGCAGTGTCGCACAACTCTGCCAGGCGACTCGCACTCGTGTCCGATGGCCCGCGGTGTCGACCAGCAGGCCCGGGCGACTCGGGCCCGTGTCCCAGGTCCCACGGGATCGCTCAGATGTCCCGGGTGTTCTGGGCCCGGGTTCAAGTGCCCGCGGGGTGGACCAGCAGTCCCGGGCGACTTGCGCCTGGGTCCGTGGGCCCACGGTTTCAACTAGCTCTCCTGAGAGACTCGGGCCCGTGTCCGAGATGCCGCGAGTTCGACCCGCTGTCCCGAGGACTCACGCCCAGCTCGGATGGCCCGCGGATCGACCCGAACTCCAGGGCGCCTTGGGCCTTTGTCCATGGGCCCGCGGTGTCGACCATCTGTCCCGGGCCACACGCGCTCGGGACCGATAGCACGTGGAGGCGACCAGCTGTCCAGGGCGACTCGCGCCCGTGTCCGATGTCCCGCGGAACGGACCAGCACTCCGGCGCGACTCGCGCTCGTGTCTGAGGGCCCGTGGTATTGACCAGCTCTCCTGGGAGACTCGGGCCCGGGTCGGAAGGCCCGCGGGGTCGACCAGCTGTCCCGGGTGACTCGGTCCCGGGTCCAAAGGCCCGCGAGGTCGATCAGTTGGCCCGGGCGACTCGGGCCCGGGTCCGAGGTCACGCATTGTCGTACAACTCTCCCGGTCGCCTCGGGCTCGTGTCCGAGGGCCCGCGGTGTTCACCAGATGAGCCGGGGACTCCTGCCCGACTCCGCGTGCCTAGGGGGTCGACCCGCTCTCCCGGGCGACTTGGGCCAGTGTCCGCGGGCCCGCTTGGTAGACCATTAGTCCGGGCGACCGGGCCCGTGTCCCAGGTCCAGTGGGATCCCCAGATAGTCCGGGTGACCTGGGCCCGGCTTCGACCAGATATCCTTGGCGGCTCGGGCCCTGCTCCAATAGCATGTGGGGTCGACAAGGTGTCCCAGGCGACTCGGGCTCGGGTCCGAGGGACTGCGATATCCACCAACACTCCCGGGTGACTCGCGCTCGGGTCTGAGGGTCCACGGGGTCGACTATTTGTCCTGGGGACTCCCACCCCGCTCCGAGTGCCTGGGGGGTCAACCAGCTGTCCAGGGCAACCTGGGCCAGTGTCCCAGGGCCCGCGTGGTCCACCATCTGTCCCGGGCGACTCCGGCTGGTTTCGCAGGGCCCACGGGATCGACCAGTCCTCCCGGGCGACTTGGGCCAGGGTCCGATGGCCCGCTTGGTAGGCCATTAGTCCGGGCGACCGGGGCCGTGTCCCAGGGCCCGCGGGATCCACCAGATATCCCGGGCGACCTGGCCCGGGTTCCAGTGCCCGCGATCTCGACTCGCTCTCCCTGGCGAATTGCGCTCGGGTCCGAGGGCCCGCAGGGTCGACCATCTGTCCCAGGTGACTCGGGTCCGGGGCCAAGGTCCCGCAAGGTCAATCAGCTGTCCCGGGCGATTCGGGCCAGTGTCCGAGGGCCCGCGTGGTCCACCATCTGTCCCGGGCGACTCAGGCTCGTGTCGCAGGTCCCACGGGATCGACCATATATCCCGGGCGACCCGGGCCCGGGTTCCAGTGTCCGCGGGGCCTACCACCTGTCCTTGCCGGATTGCCCCTCCTCCGATGGCACGCGGTTTCGACCGGCATCCCGGGCAAATTGCGCTCGGGTCTGAGGCCCCGCGGAGTCGACCAGCAGGCCCGGTTGACTCGGGCCCATGTCCCAGGTCCCTCGGGATCGACCAGATATCCCGGGCGACCCGGGCCCGGGTTCCAATGCCCGCGGGCTCGACCAGCTGTCCTTGCCGCCTTGGGCCTTGCTCTGAAGGCACGCGGTTTCGACCCGCTCTCCCGGGCGACTCGCGCTCTTTTGCGTGGGACCGCAGTGTCGACCAGCTCTCCTGGGCATCTCGCGAACAGATGCGACATTCCGCGGTGTGGACGCGCTGTCCTGGGCGACTCGGGCCAGGGTCCGATGGCCCGCGGGAACCACCAACACTCCTGGGTGACCATCTCTCCCGGACCACTCGCAACCGTGTCCGAGATCCCGCGGAGTCGACCAGCTGTCCCGTGCGACCCGGGCCCGGGTCCCAGGTCCCAGGTCTAGACCAGACGTCCCGGGGGACCTGGGCCTGGGCTCCTGTGTTTGCGGTGTCGAGCAGCTGTCCCGGCTGACGCGGGCCCGGGTCCACGTGTCCGCAGTGTCGCACAACTCTGCCAGGCGACTCGCACTCGTGTCCGATGGCCCGCGGTGTCGACCAGCAGGCCCGGGCGACTCGGGCCCGTGTCCCAGGTCCCACGGGATCGATCAGATGTCCCGGGTGTTCTGGGCCCGGGTTCAATGGCCCGCGGGGTGGACCAGCAGTCCCGGGCGACTTGCGCCTGGGTCCGTGGGCCCACGGTTTCAACTAGCTCTCCTGAGAGACTCGGGCCCGTGTCCGAGATGCCGCGAGTTCGACCCGCTGTCCCGAGGACTCACGCCCAGCTCGGATGGCCCGCGGATCGACCCGAACTCCAGGGCGCCTTGGGCCTTTGTCCATGGGCCCGCGGTGTCGACCATCTGTCCCGGGCCACACGCGCTCGGGACCGATAGCACGTGGAGGCGACCAGCTGTCCAGGGCGACTCGCGCCCGTGTCCGATGTCCCGCGGAACGGACCAGCACTCCGGCGCGACTCGCGCTCGTGTCGGAGGGCCCGTGGTATTGACCAGCTCTCCTGGGAGACTCGGGCCCGGGTCGGAAGGCCCGCGGGGTCGACCAGCTGTCCCGGGTGACTCGGTCCCGGGTCCAAAGGCCCGCGAGGTCGATCAGTTGGCCCGGGCGACTCGGGCCCGGGTCCGAGGTCACGCATTGTCGTACAACTCTCCCGGTCGCCTCGGGCTCGTGTCCGAGGGCCCGCGGTGTTCACCAGATGAGCCGGGGACTCCTGCCCGACTCCGCGTGCCTAGGGGGTCGACCCGCTCTCCCGGGCGACTTGGGCCAGTGTCCGCGGGCCCGCTTGGTAGACCATTAGTCCGGGCGACCGGGCCCGTGTCCCAGGTCCAGTGGGATCCCCAGATAGTCCGGGTGACCTGGGCCCGGCTTCGACCAGATATCCTTGGCGGCTCGGGCCCTGCTCCGATAGCATGTGGGGTCGACAAGGTGTCCCAGGCGACTCGGGCTCGGGTCCGAGGGACTGCGATATCCACCAACACTCCCGGGTGACTCGCGCTCGGGTCTGAGGGTCCACGGGGTCGACTATTTGTCCTGGGGACTCCCACCCCGCTCCGAGTGCCTGGGGGGTCAACCAGCTGTCCAGGGCAACCTGGGCCAGTGTCCCAGGGCCCGCGTGGTCCACCATCTGTCCCGGGCGACTCCGGCTGGTTTCGCAGGGCCCACGGGATCGACCAGCCCTCCCGGGCGACTTGGGCCAGGGTCCGATGGCCCGCTTGGTAGGCCATTAGTCCGGGCGACCGGGGCCGTGTCCCAGGGCCCGCGGGATCCACCAGATATCCCGGGCGACCTGGCCCGGGTTCCAGTGCCCGCGATCTCGACGCGCTCTCCCTGGCGAATTGCGCTCGGGTCCGAGGACCCGCAGGGTCGACCATCTGTCCCAGGTGACTCGGGTCCGGGGCCAAGGTCCCGCAAGGTCAATCAGCTGTCCCGGGCGATTCGGGCCAGTGTCCGAGGGCCCGCGTGGTCCACCATCTGTCCCGGGCGACTCAGGCTCGTGTCGCAGGTCCCACGGGATCGACCATATATCCCGGGCGACCCGGGCCCGGGTTCCAGTGTCCGCGTGGCCTACCACCTGTCCTTGCCGGATTGCCCCTCCTCCGATGGCACGCGGTTTCGACCGGCATCCCGGGCAAATTGCGCTCGGGTCTGAGGCCCCGCGGAGTCGACCAGCAGGCCCGGTTGACTCGGGCCCATGTCCCAGGTCCCTCGGGATCGACCAGAAATCCCGGGCGACCCGGGCCCGGGTTCCAATGCCCGCGGGCTCGACCAGCTGTCCTTGCCGCCTTGGGCCTTGCTCTGAAGGCACGCGGTTTCGACCCGCTCTCCCGGGCGACTCGCGCTCTTTTCCGTGGGACCGCAGTGTCGACCAGCTCTCCTGGGCATCAGGCGAACAGATGCGACATTCCGCGGTGTGGACGCGCTGTCCTGGGCGACTCGGGCCAGGGTCCGATGGCCCGTGGGAACCACCAACACTCCTGGGTGACCATCTCTCCCGGACCACTCGCAACCGTGTCCGAGATCCCGCGGAGTCGACCAGCTGTCCCGTGCGACCCGGGCCCGGGTCCCAGGTCCCAGGTCTAGACCAGATGTCCCGGGGGACCTGGGCCTGGGCTCCTGTGTTTGCGGTGTCGAGCAGCTGTCCCGGCTGACGCGGGCCCGGGTCCACGTGTCCGCAGTGTCGCACAACTCTGCCAGGCGACTCGCACTCGTGTCCGATGGCCCGCGGTGTCGACCAGCAGGCCCGGGCGACTCGGGCCCGTGTCCCAGGTCCCACGGGATCGCTCAGATGTCCCGGGTGTTCTGGGCCCGGGTTCAAGTGCCCGCGGGGTGGACCAGCAGTCCCGGGCGACTTGCGCCTGGGTCCGTGGGCCCACGGTTTCAACTAGCTCTCCAGAGAGACTCGGGCCCGTGTCCGAGATGCCGCGAGTTCGACCCGCTGTCCCGAGGACTCACGCCCAGCTCGGATGGCCCGCGGATCGACCCGAACTCCAGGGCGCCTTGGGCCTTTGTCCATGGGCCCGCGGTGTCGACCATCTGTCCCGGGCCACACGCGCTCGGGACCGATAGCACGTGGTGGCGACCAGCTGTCCAGGGCGACTCGCGCCCGTGTCCGATGTCCCGCGGTACGGACCAGCACTCCGGCGCGACTCGCGCTCGTGTCGGAGGGCCCGTGGTATTGACCAGCTCTCCTGGGAGACTCGGGCCCGGGTCGGAAGGCCCGCGGGGTCGACCAGCTGTCCCGGGTGTCTCGGTCCCGGGTCCAAAGGCCCGCGAGGTCGATCAGTTGGCCCGGGCGACTCGGGCCCGGGTTCGAGGTCACGCATTGTCGTACAACTCTCCCGGTCGCCTCGGGCTCGTGTCCGAGGGCCCGCGGTGTTCACCAGATGAGCCGGGGACTCCTGCCCGACTCCGCGTGCCTAGGGGGTCGACCCGCTCTCCCGGGCGACTTGGGCCAGTGTCCACGGGCCCGCTTGGTAGACCATTAGTCCGGGCGACCGGGCCCGTGTCCCAGGTCCAGTGGGAACCCCAGATAGTCCGGGTGACCTGGGCCCGGCTTCGACCAGATATCCTTGGCGGCTCGGGCCCTGCTCCGATAGCATGTGGGGTCGACAAGGTGTCCCAGGCGACTCGGGCTCGGGTCCGAGGGACTGCGATATCCACCAACACTCCCGGGTGACTCGCGCTCGGGTCTGAGGGTCCACGGGGTCGACTATTTGTCCTGGGGACTCCCACCCCGCTCCGAGTGCCTGGGGGGTCAACCAGCTGTCCAGGGCAACCTGGGCCAGTGTCCCAGGGCCCGCGTGGTCCACCATCTGTCCCGGGCGACTCCGGCTGGTTTCGCAGGGCCCACGGGATCGACCAGCCCTCCCGGGCGACTTGGGCCAGGGTCCGATGGCCCGCTTGGTAGGCCATTAGTCCGGGCGACCGGGGCCGTGTCCCAGGGCCCGCGGGATCCACCAGATATCCCGGGCGACCTGGCCCGGGTTCCAGTGCCCGCGATCTCGACGCGCTCTCCCTGGCGAATTGCGCTCGGGTCCGAGGGCCCGCAGGGTCGACCATCTGTCCCAGGTGACTCGGGTCCGGGGCCAAGGTCCCGCAAGGTCAATCAGCTGTCCCGGGCGATTCGGGCCAGTGTCCGAGGGCCCGCGTGGTCCACCATCTGTCCCGGGCGACTCAGGCTCGTGTCGCAGGTCCCACGGGATCGACCATATATCCCGGGCGACCCGGGCCCGGGTTCCAGTGTCCGCGGGGCCTACCACCTGTCCTTGCCGGGTTGCCCCTCCTCCGATGGCACGCGGTTTCGAACGGCATCCCGGGCAAATTGCGCTCGGGTCTGAGGCCCCGCGGAGTCGACCAGCAGGCCCGGTTGACTCGGGCCCATGTCCCAGGTCCCTCGGGATCGACCAGAAATCCCGGGCGACCCGGGCCCGGGTTCCAATGCCCGCGGGCTCGACCAGCTGTCCTTGCCGCCTTGGGCCTTGCTCTGAAGGCACGCGGTTTCGACCCGCTCTCCCGGGCGACTCGCGCTCTTTTCCGTGGGACCGCAGTGTCGACCAGCTCTCCTGGGCATCTCGCGAACAGATGCGACATTCCGCGGTGTGGACGCGCTGTCCTGGGCGACTCGGGCCAGGGTCCGATGGCCCGCGGGAACCACCAACACTCCTGGGTGACCATCTCTCCCGGACCACTCGCAACCGTGTCCGAGATCCCGCGGAGTCGACCAGCTGTCCCGTGCGACCCGGGCCCGGGTCCCAGGTCCCAGGTCTAGACCAGATGTCCCGGGGGACCTGGGCCTGGGCTCCTGTGTTTGCGGTGTCGAGCAGCTGTCCCGGCTGACGCGGGCCCGGGTCCACGTGTCCGCAGTGTCGCACAACTCTGCCAGGCGACTCGCACTCGTGTCCGATGGCCCGCGGTGTCGACCAGCAGGCCCGGGCGACTCGGGCCCGTGTCCCAGGTCCCACGGGATCGCTCAGATGTCCCGGGTGTTCTGGGCCCGGGTTCAAGTGCCCGCGGGGTGGACCAGCAGTCCCGGGCGACTTGCGCCTGGGTCCGTGGGCCCACGGTTTCAACTAGCTCTCCTGAGAGACTCGGGCCCGTGTCCGAGATGCCGCGAGTTCGACCCGCTGTCCCGAGGACTCACGCCCAGCTCGGATGGCCCGCGGATCGACCCGAACTCCAGGGCGCCTTGGGCCTTTGTCCATGGGCCCGCGGTGTCGACCATCTGTCCCGGGCCACACGCGCTCGGGACCGATAGCACGTGGAGGCGACCAGCTGTCCAGGGCGACTCGCGCCCGTGTCCGATGTCCTGCGGTACGGACCAGCACTCGGGCGCGACTCGCGCTCGTGTCTGAGGGCCCGTGGTATTGACCAGCTCTCCTGGGAGACTCGGGCCCGGGTCTGAAGGCCCGCGGGGTCGACCAGCTGTCCCGGGTGACTCGGTCCCGGGTCCAAAGTCCCGCGAGGTCGATCAGTTGGCCCGGGCGACTCGGGCCCGGGTCCGAGGTCACGCATTGTCGTACAACTCTCCCGGTCGCCTCGGGCTCGTGTCCGAGGGCCCGTGGTGTTCACCAGATGAGCCGGGGACTCCTGCCCGACTCCGCGTGCCTAGGGGGTCGACCCGCTCTCCCGGGCGACTTGGGCCAGTGTCCGCGGGCCCGCTTGGTAGACCATTAGTCCGGGCGACCGGGCCCGTGTCCCAGGTCCAGTGGGATCCCCAGATAGTCCGGGTGACCTGGGCCCGGCTTCGACCAGATATCCTTGGCGGCTCGGGCCCTGCTCCGATAGCATGTGGGGTCGACAAGGTGTCCCAGGCGACTCGGGCTCGGGTCCGAGGGACTGCGATATCCACCAACACTCCCGGGTGACTCGCGCTCGGGTCTGAGGGTCCACGGGGTCGACTATTTGTCCTGGGGACTCCCACCCCGCTCCGAGTGCCTGGGGGGTCAACCAGCTGTCCAGGGCAACCTGGGCCAGTGTCCCAGGGCCCGCGTGGTCCACCATCTGTCCCGGGCGACTCCGGCTGGTTTCGCAGGGCCCACGGGATCGACCAGCCCTCCCGGGCGACTTGGGCCAGGGTCCGATGGCCCGCTTGGTAGGCCATTAGTCCGGGCGACCGGGGCCGTGTCCCAGGGCCCGCGGGATCCACCAGATATCCCGGGCGAAATGGCCCGGGTACCAGTGCCCGCGATCTCGACGCGCTCTCCCTGGCGAATTGCGCTCGGGTCCGAGGGCCCGCAGGGTCGACCATCTGTCCCAGGTGACTCGGGTCCGGGGCCAAGGTCCCGCAAGGTCAATCAGCTGTCCCGGGCGATTCGGGCCAGTGTCCGAGGGCCCGCGTGGTCCACCATCTGTCCCGGGCGACTCAGGCTCGTGTCGCAGGTCCCACGGGATCGACCATATATCCCGGGCGACCCGGGCCCGGGTTCCAGTGTCCGCGGGGCCTACCACCTGTCCTTGCCGGGTTGCCCCTCCTCCGATGGCACGCGGTTTCGACCGGCATCCCGGGCTAATTGCGCTCGGGTCTGAGGCCCCGCGGAGTCGACCAGCAGGCCCGGTTGACTCGGGCCCATGTCCCAGGTCCCTCGGGATCGACCAGAAATCCCGGGCGACCCGGGCCCGGGTTCCAATGCCCGCGGGCTCGACCAGCTGTCCTTGCCGCCTTGGGCCTTGCTCTGAAGGCACGCGGTTTCGACCCGCTCTCCCGGGCGACTCGCGCTCTTTTCCGTGGGACCGCAGTGTCGACCAGCTCTCCTGGGCATCTCGCGAACAGATGCGACATTCCGCGGTGTGGACGCGCTGTCCTGGGCGACTCGGGCCAGGGTCCGATGGCCCGCGGGAACCACCAACACTCCTGGGTGACCATCTCTCCCGGACAACTCGCAACCGTGTCCGAGATCCCGCGGAGTCGACCAGCTGTCCCGTGCGACCCGGGCCCGGGTCCCAGGTCCCAGGTCTAGACCAGATGTCCCGGGGGACCTGGGCCTGGGCTCCTGTGTTTGCGGTGTCGAGCAGCTGTCCCGGCTGACGCGGGCCCGGGTCCACGTGTCCGCAGTGTCGCACAACTCTGCCAGGCGACTCGCACTCGTGTCCGATGGCCCGCGGTGTCGACCAGCAGGCCCGGGCGACTCGGGCCCGTGTCCCAGGTCCCACGGGATCGCTCAGATGTCCCGGGTGTTCTGGGCCCGGGTTCAAGTGCCCGCGGGGTGGACCAGCAGTCCCGGGCGACTTGCGCCTGGGTCCGTGGGCCCACGGTTTCAACTAGCTCTCCTGAGAGACTCGGGCCCGTGTCCGAGATGCCGCGAGTTCGACCCGCTGTCCCGAGGACTCACGCCCAGCTCGGATGGCCCGCGGATCGACCCGAACTCCAGGGCGCCTTGGGCCTTTGTCCATGGGCCCGCGGTGTCGACCATCTGTCCCGGGCCACACGCGCTCGGGACCGATAGCACGTGGAGGCGACCAGCTGTCCAGGGCGACTCGCGCCCGTGTCCGATGTCCCGCGGTACGGACCAGCACTCCGGCGCGACTCGCGCTCGTGTCTGAGGGCCCGTGGTATTGACCAGCTCTCCTGGGAGACTCGGGCCCGGGTCTGAAGGCCCACGGGGTCGACCAGCTGTCCCGGGTGACTCGGTCCCGGGTCCAAAGGCCCGCGAGGTCGATCAGTTGGCCCGGGCGACTCGGGCCCGGGTCCGAGGTCACGCATTGTCGTACAACTCTCCCGGTCGCCTCGGGCTCGTGTCCGAGGGCCCGCGGTGTTCACCAGATGAGCCGGGGACTCCTGCCCGACTCCGCGTGCCTAGGGGGTCGACCCGCTCTCCCGGGCGACTTGGGCCAGTGTCCGCGGGCCCGCTTGGTAGACCATTAGTCCGGGCGACCGGGCCCGTGTCCCAGGTCCAGTGGGATCCCCAGATAGTCCGGGTGACCTGGGCCCGGCTTCGACCAGATATCCTTGGCGGCTCGGGCCCTGCTCCGATAGCATGTGGGGTCGACAAGGTGTCCCAGGCGACTCGGGCTCGGGTCCGAGGGACTGCGATATCCACCAACACTCCCGGGTGACTCGCGCTCGGGTCTGAGGGTCCACGGGGTCGACTATTTGTCCTGGGGACTCCCACCCCGCTCCGAGTGCCTGGGGGGTCAACCAGCTGTCCAGGGCAACCTGGGCCAGTGTCCCAGGGCCCACGTGGTCCACCATCTGTCCCGGGCGACTCCGGCTGGTTTCGCAGGGCCCACGGGATCGACCAGCCCTCCCGGGCGACTTGGGCCAGGGTCCGATGGCCCGCTTGGTAGGCCATTAGTCCGGGCGACCGGGGCCGTGTCCCAGGGCCCGCGGGATCCACCAGATATCCCGGGCGAAATGGCCCGGGTACCAGTGCCCGCGATCTCGACGCGCTCTCCCTGGCGAATTGCGCTCGGGTCCGAGGGCCCGCAGGGTCGACCATCTGTCCCAGGTGACTCGGGTCCGGGGCCAAGGTCCCGCAAGGTCAATCAGCTGTCCCGGGCGATTCGGGCCAGTGTCCGAGGGCCCGCGTGGTCCACCATCTGTCCCGGGCGACTCAGGCTCGTGTCGCAGGTCCCACGGGATCGACCATATATCCCGGGTGACCCGGGCCCGGGTTCCAGTGTCCGCGGGGCCTACCACCTGTCCTTGCCGGATTGCCCCTCCTCCGATGGCACGCGGTTTCGACCGGCATCCCGGGCAAATTGCGCTCGGGTCTGAGGCCCCGCGGAGTCGACCAGCAGGCCCGGTTGACTCGGGCCCATGTCCCAGGTCCCTCGGGATCGACCAGATATCCCGGGCGACCCGGGCCCGGGTTCCAATGCCCGCGGGCTCGACCAGCTGTCCTTGCCGCCTTGGGCCTTGCTCTGAAGGCACGCGGTTTCGACCCGCTCTCCCGGGCGACTCGCGCTCTTTTCCGTGGGACCGCAGTGTCGACCAGCTCTCCTGGGCATCTCGCGAACAGATGCGACATTCCGCGGTGTGGACGCGCTGTCCTGGGCGACTCGGGCCAGGGTCCGATGGCCCGCGGGAACCACCAACACTCCTGGGTGACCATCTCTCCCGGACCACTCGCAACCGTGTCCGAGATCCCGCGGAGTCGACCAGCTGTCCCGTGCGACCCGGGCCCGGGTCCCAGGTCCCAGGTCTAGACCAGATGTCCCGGGGGACCTGGGCCTGGGCTCCTGTGTTTGCGGTGTCGAGCAGCTGTCCCGGCTGACGCGGGCCCGGGTCCACGTGTCCGCAGTGTCGCACAACTCTGCCAGGCGACTCGCACTCGTGTCCGATGGCCCGCGGTGTCGACCAGCAGGCCCGGGCGACTCGGGCCCGTGTCCCAGGTCCCACGGGATCGCTCAGATGTCCCGGGTGTTCTGGGCCCGGGTTCAAGTGCCCGCGGGGTGGACCAGCAGTCCCGGGCGACTTGCGCCTGGGTCCGTGGGCCCACGGTTTCAACTAGCTCTCCTGAGAGACTCGGGCCCGTGTCCGAGATGCCGCGAGTTCGACCCGCTGTCCCGAGGACTCACGCCCAGCTCGGATGGCCCGCGGATCGACCCGAACTCCAGGGCGCCTTGGGCCTTTGTCCATGGGCCCGCGGTGTCGACCATCTGTCCCGGGCCACACGCGCTCGGGACCGATAGCACGTGGAGGCGACCAGCTGTCCAGGGCGACTCGCACCCGTGTCCGATGTCCCGCGGTACGGACCAGAACTCCGGCGCGACTCGCGCTCGTGTCGGAGGGCCCGTGGTATTGACCAGCTCTCCTGGGAGACTCGGGCCCGGGTCTGAAGGCCCGCGGGGTCGACCAGCTGTCCCGGGTGACTCGGTCCCGGGTCCAAAGGCCCGCGAGGTCGATCAGTTGGCCCGGGCGACTCGGGCCCGGGTCCGAGGTCACGCATTGTCGTACAACTCTCCCGGTCGCCTCGGGCTCGTGTCCGAGGGCCCGCGGTGTTCACCAGATGAGCCGGGGACTCCTGCCCGACTCCGCGTGCCTAGGGGGTCGACCCGCTCTCCCGGGCGACTTGGGCCAGTGTCCGCGGGCCCGCTTGGTAGACCATTAGTCCGGGCGACCGGGCCCGTGTCCCAGGTCCAGTGGGATCCCCAGATAGTCCGGGTGACCTGGGCCCGGCTTCGACCAGATATCCTTGGCGGCTCGGGCCCTGCTCCGATAGCATGTGGGGTCGACAAGGTGTCCCAGGCGACTCGGGCTCGGGTCCGAGGGACTGCGATATCCACCAACACTCCCGGGTGACTCGCGCTCGGGTCTGAGGGTCCACGGGGTCGACTATTTGTCCTGGGGACTCCCACCCCGCTCCGAGTGCCTGGGGGGTCAACCAGCTGTCCAGGGCAACCTGGGCCAGTGTCCCAGGGCCCGCGTGGTCCACCATCTGTCCCGGGCGACTCCGGCTGGTTTCGCAGGGCCCACGGGATCGACCAGCCCTCCCGGGCGACTTGGGCCAGGGTCCGATGGCCCGCTTGGTAGGCCATTAGTCCGGGCGACCGGGGCCGTGTCCCAGGGCCCGCGGGATCCACCAGATATCCCGGGCGACCTGGCCCGGGTTCCAGTGCCCGCGATCTCGACTCGCTCTCCCTGGCGAATTGCGCTCGGGTCCGAGGGCCCGCAGGGTCGACCATCTGTCCCAGGTGACTCGGGTCCGGGGCCAAGGTCCCGCAAGGTCAATCAGCTGTCCCGGGCGATTCGGGCCAGTGTCCGAGGGCCCGCGTGGTCCACCATCTGTCCCGGGCGACTCAGGCTCGTGTCGCAGGTCCCACGGGATCGACCATATATCCCGGGCGACCCGGGCCCGGGTTCCAGTGTCCGCGGGGCCTACCACCTGTCCTTGCCGGGTTGCCCCTCCTCCGATGGCACGCGGTTTCGACCGGCATCCCGGGCAAATTGCGCTCGGGTCTGAGGCCCCGCGGAGTCGACCAGCAGGCCCGGTTGACTCGGGCCCATGTCCCAGGTCCCTCGGGATCGACCAGAAATCCCGGGCGACCCGGGCCCGGGTTCCAATGCCCGCGGGCTCGACCAGCTGTCCTTGCCGCCTTGGGCCTTGCTCTGAAGGCACGCGGTTTCGACCCGCTCTCCCGGGCGACTCGCGCTCTTTTCCGTGGGACCGCAGTGTCGACCAGCTCTCCTGGGCATCTCGCGAACAGATGCGACATTCCGCGGTGTGGACGCGCTGTCCTGGGCGACTCGGGCCAGGGTCCGATGGCCCGCGGGAACCACCAACACTCCTGGGTGACCATCTCTCCCGGACAACTCGCAACCGTGTCCGAGATCCCGCGGAGTCGACCAGCTGTCCCGTGCGACCCGGGCCCGGGTCCCAGGTCCCAGGTCTAGACCAGATGTCCCGGGGGACCTGGGCCTGGGCTCCTGTGTTTGCGGTGTCGAGCAGCTGTCCCGGCTGACGCGGGCCCGGGTCCACGTGTCCGCAGTGTCGCACAACTCTGCCAGGCGACTCGCACTCGTGTCCGATGGCCCGCGGTGTCGACCAGCAGGCCCGGGCGACTCGGGCCCGTGTCCCAGGTCCCACGGGATCGCTCAGATGTCCCGGGTGTTCTGGGCCTGGGTTCAAGTGCCCGCGGGGTGGACCAGCAGTCCCGGGCGACTTGCGCCTGGGTCCGTGGGCCCACGGTTTCAACTAGCTCTCCAGAGAGACTCGGGCCCGTGTCCGAGATGCCGCGAGTTCGACCCGCTGTCCCGAGGACTCACGCCCAGCTCGGATGGCCCGCGGATCGACCCGAACTCCAGGGCGCCTTGGGCCTTTGTCCATGGGCCCGCGGTGTCGACCATCTGTCCCGGGCCACACGCGCTCGGGACCGATAGCACATGGTGGCGACCAGCTGTCCAGGGCGACTCGCGCCCGTGTCCGATGTCCCGCGGTACGGACCAGCACTCCGGCGCGACTCGCGCTCGTGTCTGAGGGCCCGTGGTATTGACCAGCTCTCCTGGGAGACTCGGGCCCGGGTCGGAAGGCCCGCGGGGTCGACCAGCTGTCCCGGGTGACTCGGTCCCGGGTCCAAAGGCCCGCGAGGTCGATCAGTTGGCCCGGGCGACTCGGGCCCGGGTTCGAGGTCACGCATTGTCGTACAACTCTCCCGGTCGCCTCGGGCTCGTGTCCGAGGGCCCGCGGTGTTCACCAGATGAGCCAGGGACTCCTGCCCGACTCCGCGTGCCTAGGGGGTCGACCCGCTCTCCCGGGCGACTTGGGCCAGTGTCCACGGGCCCGCTTGGTAGACCATTAGTCCGGGCGACCGGGCCCGTGTCCCAGGTCCAGTGGGAACCCCAGATAGTCCGGGTGACCTGGGCCCGGCTTCGACCAGATATCCTTGGCGGCTCGGGCCCTGCTCCGATAGCATGTGGGGTCGACAAGGTGTCCCAGGCGACTCGGGCTCGGGTCCGAGGGACTGCGATATCCACCAACACTCCCGGGTGACTCGCGCTCGGGTCTGAGGGTCCACGGGGTCGACTATTTGTCCTGTGGACTCCCACCCCGCTCCGAGTGCCTGGGGGGTCAACCAGCTGTCCAGGGCAACCTGGGCCAGTGTCCCAGGGCCCGCGTGGTCCACCATCTGTCCCGGGCGACTCCGGCTGGTTTCGCAGGGCCCACGGGATCGACCAGCCCTCCCGGGCGACTTGGGCCAGGGTCCGATGGCCCGCTTGGTAGGCCATTAGTCCGGGCGACCGGGGCCGTGTCCCAGGGCCCGCGGGATCCACCAGATATCCCGGGCGACCTGGCCCGGGTTCCAGTGCCCGCGATCTCGACTCGCTCTCCCTGGCGAATTGCGCTCGGGTCCGAGGGCCCGCAGGGTCGACCATCTGTCCCAGGTGACTCGGGTCCGGGGCCAAGGTCCCGCAAGGTCAATCAGCTGTCCCGGGCGATTCGGGCCAGTGTCCGAGGGCCCGCGTGGTCCACCATCTGTCCCGGGCGACTCAGGCTCGTGTCGCAGGTCCCACGGGATCGACCATATATCCCGGGCGACCCGGGCCCGGGTTCCAGTGTCCGCGGGGCCTACCACCTGTCCTTGCCGGATTGCCCCTCCTCCGATGGCACGCGGTTTCGACCGGCATCACGGGCAAATTGCGCTCGGGTCTGAGGCCCCGCGGAGTCGACCAGCAGGCCCGGTTGACTCGGGCCCATGTCCCAGGTCCCTCGGGATCGACCAGAAATCCCGGGCGACCCGGGCCCGGGTTCCAATGCCCGCGGGCTCGACCAGCTGTCCTTGCCGCCTTGGGCCTTGCTCTGAAGGCACGCGGTTTCGACCCGCTCTCCCGGGCGACTCGCGGTCTTTTCCGTGGGCCGCAGTGTCGACCAGCTCTCCTGGGCATCTCGCGAACAGATGCGACATTCCGCGGTGTGGACGCGCTGTCCTGGGCGACTCGGGCCAGGGTCCGATGGCCCGCGGGAACCACCAACACTCCTGGGTGACCATCTCTCCCGGACAACTCGCAACCGTGTCCGAGATCCCGCGGAGTCGACCAGCTGTCCCGTGCGACCCGGGCCCGGGTCCCAGGTCCCAGGTCTAGACCAGATGTCCCGGGGGACCTGGGCCTGGGCTCCTGTGTTTGCGGTGTCGAGCAGCTGTCCCGGCTGACGCGGGCCCGGGTCCACGTGTCCGCAGTGTCGCACAACTCTGCCAGGCGACTCGCACTCGTGTCCGATGGCCCGCGGTGTCGACCAGCAGGCCCGGGCGACTCGGGCCCGTGTCCCAGGTCCCACGGGATCGCTCAGATGTCCCGGGTGTTCTGGGCCCGGGTTCAAGTGCCCGCGGGGTGGACCAGCAGTCCCGGGCGACTTGCGCCTGGGTCCGTGGGCCCACGGTTTCAACTAGCTCTCCAGAGAGACTCGGGCCCGTGTCCGAGATGCCGCGAGTTCGACCCGCTGTCCCGAGGACTCACGCCCAGCTCGGATGGCCCGCGGATCGACCCGAACTCCAGGGCGCCTTGGGCCTTTGTCCATGGGCCCGCGGTGTCGACCATCTGTCCCGGGCCACACGCGCTCGGGACCGAAAGCACGTGGAGGCGACCAGCTGTCCAGGGCGACTCGCGCCCGTGTCCGATGTCCCGCGGTACGGACCAGCACTCCGGCGCGACTCGCGCTCGTGTCGGAGGGCCCGTGGTATTGACCAGCTCTCCTGGGAGACTCGGGCCCGGGTCGGAAGGCCCGCGGGGTCGACCAGCTGTCCCGGGTGACTCGGTCCCGGGTCCAAAGGCCCGCGAGGTCGATCAGTTGGCCCGGGCGACTCGGGCCCGGGTCCGAGGTCACGCATTGTCGTACAACTCTCCCGGTCGCCTCGGGCTCGTGTCCGAGGGCCCGCGGTGTTCACCAGATGAGCCGGGGACTCCTGCCCGACTCCGCGTGCCTAGGGGGTCGACCCGCTCTCCCGGACGACTTGGGCCAGTGTCCGCGGGCCCGCTTGGTAGACCATTAGTCCGGGCGACCGGGCCCGTGTCCCAGGTCCAGTGGGATCCCCAGATAGTCCGGGTGACCTGGGCCCGGCTTCGACCAGATATCCTTGGCGGCTCGGGCCCTGCTCCGATAGCATGTGGGGTCGACAAGGTGTCCCAGGCGACTCGGGCTCGGGTCCGAGGGACTGCGATATCCACCAACACTCCCGGGTGATTCGCGCTCGGGTCTGAGGGTCCACGGGGTCAACTATTTGTCCTGGGGACTCCCACCCCGCTCCGAGTGCCTGGGGGGTCAACCAGCTGTCCAGGGCAACCTGGGCCAGTGTCCCAGGGCCCGCGTGGTCCACCATCTGTCCCGGGCGACTCCGGCTGGTTTCGCAGGGCCCACGGGATCGACCAGCCCTCCCGGGCGACTTGGGCCAGGGTCCGATGGCCCGCTTGGTAGGCCATTAGTCCGGGCGACCGGGGCCGTGTCCCAGGGCCCGCGGGATCCACCAGATATCCCGGGCGACCTGGCCCGGGTTCCAGTGCCCGCGATCTCGACGCGCTCTCCCTGGCGAATTAGGCTCGGGTCCGAGGGCCCGCAGGGTCGACCATCTGTCCCAGGTGACTCGGGTCCGGGGCCAAGGTCCCGCAAGGTCAATCAGCTGTCCCGGGCGATTCGGGCCAGTGTCCGAGGGCCCGCGTGGTCCACCATCTGTCCCGGGCGACTCAGGCTCGTGTCGCAGGTCCCACGGGATCGACCATATATCCCGGGCGACCCGGGCCCGGGTTCCAGTGTCCGCGGGGCCTACCACCTGTCCTTGCCGGGTTGCCCCTCCTCCGATGGCACGCGGTTTTGACCGGCATCCCGGGCAAATTGCGCTCGGGTCTGAGGCCCCGGGGAGTCGACCAGCAGGCCTGGTTGACTCGGGCCCATGTCCCAGGTCCCTCGGGATCGACCAGATATCCCGGGCGACCCGGGCCCGGGTTCCAATGCCCGCGGGCTCGACCAGCTGTCCTTGCCACCTTGGGCCTTGCTCTGAAGGCACGCGGTTTCGACCCGCTCTCCCGGGCGACTCGCGCTCTTTTCCGTGGGACCGCAGAGTCGACCAGCTCTCCTGGGCATCTCGGGAACAGATGCGACATTCCGCGGTGTGGACGCGCTGTCCTGGGCGACTCGGGCCAGGGTCCGATGGCCCGCGGGAACCACCAACACTCCTGGGTGACCATCTCTAGCGGACCACTCGCAACCGTGTCCGAGATCCCGCGGAGTCGACCAGCTGTCCCGTGCGACCCGGGCCCGGGTCCCAGGTCCCAGGTCTAGACCAGATGTCCCGGGGGACCTGGGCCTGGGCTCCTGTGTTTGCGGTGTCGAGCAGCTGTCCCGGCTGACGCGGGCCCGGGTCCACGTGTCCGCAGTGTCGCACAACTCTGCCAGGCGACTCGCACTCGTGTCCGATGGCCCGCGGTGTCGACCAGCAGGCCCGGGCGACTCGGGCCCGTGTCCCAGGTCCCACGGGATCGCTCAGATGTCCCGGGTGTTCTGGGCCCGGGTTCAAGTGCCCGCGGGGTGGACCAGCAGTCCCGGGCGACTTGCGCCTGGGTCCGTGGGCCCACGGTTTCAACTAGCTCTCCAGAGAGACTCGGGCCCGTGTCCGAGATGCCGCGAGTTCGACCCGCTGTCCCGAGGACTCACGCCCAGCTCGGATGGCCCGCGGATCGACCCGAACTCCAGGGCGCCTTGGGCCTTTGTCCATGGGCCCGCGGTGTCGACCATCTGTCCCGGGCCACACGCGCTCGGGACCGAAAGCACGTGGAGGCGACCAGCTGTCCAGGGCGACTCGCGCCCGTGTCCGATGTCCCGCGGTACGGACCAGCACTCCGGCGCGACTCGCGCTCGTGTCGGAGGGCCCGTGGTATTGACCAGCTCTCCTGGGAGACTCGGGCCCGGGTCGGAAGGCCCGCGGGGTCGACCAGCTGTCCCGGGTGACTCGGTCCCGGGTCCAAAGGCCCGCGAGGTCGATCAGTTGGCCCGGGCGACTCGGGCCCGGGTCCGAGGTCACGCATTGTCGTACAACTCTCCCGGTCGCCTCGGGCTCGTGTCCGAGGGCCCGCGGTGTTCACCAGATGAGCCGGGGACTCCTGCCCGACTCCGCGTGCCTAGGGGGTCGACCCGCTCTCCCGGACGACTTGGGCCAGTGTCCGCGGGCCCGCTTGGTAGACCATTAGTCCGGGCGACCGGGCCCGTGTCCCAGGTCCAGTGGGATCCCCAGATAGTCCGGGTGACCTGGGCCCGGCTTCGACCAGATATCCTTGGCGGCTCGGGCCCTGCTCCGATAGCATGTGGGGTCGACAAGGTGTCCCAGGCGACTCGGGCTCGGGTCCGAGGGACTGCGATATCCACCAACACTCCCGGGTGACTCGCGCTCGGGTCTGAGGGTCCACGGGGTCAACTATTTGTCCTGGGGACTCCCACCCCGCTCCGAGTGCCTGGGGGGTCAACCAGCTGTCCAGGGCAACCTGGGCCAGTGTCCCAGGGCCCGCGTGGTCCACCATCTGTCCCGGGCGACTCCGGCTGGTTTCGCAGGGCCCACGGGATCGACCAGCCCTCCCGGGCGACTTGGGCCAGGGTCCGATGGCCCGCTTGGTAGGCCATTAGTCCGGGCGACCGGGGCCGTGTCCCAGGGCCCGCGGGATCCACCAGATATCCCGGGCGACCTGGCCCGGGTTCCAGTGCCCGCGATCTCGACGCGCTCTCCCTGGCGAATTAGGCTCGGGTCCGAGGGCCCGCAGGGTCGACCATCTGTCCCAGGTGACTCGGGTCCGGGGCCAAGGTCCCGCAAGGTCAATCAGCTGTCCCGGGCGATTCGGGCCAGTGTCCGAGGGCCCGCGTGGTCCACCATCTGTCCCGGGCGACTCAGGCTCGTGTCGCAGGTCCCACGGGATCGACCATATATCCCGGGCGACCCGGGCCCGGGTTCCAGTGTCCGCGGGGCCTACCACCTGTCCTTGCCGGGTTGCCCCTCCTCCGATGGCACGCGGTTTTGACCGGCATCCCGGGCAAATTGCGCTCGGGTCTGAGGCCCCGGGGAGTCGACCAGCAGGCCTGGTTGACTCGGGCCCATGTCCCAGGTCCCTCGGGATCGACCAGATATCCCGGGCGACCCGGGCCCGGGTTCCAATGCCCGCGGGCTCGACCAGCTGTCCTTGCCACCTTGGGCCTTGCTCTGAAGGCACGCGGTTTCGACCCGCTCTCCCGGGCGACTCGCGCTCTTTTCCGTGGGACCGCAGAGTCGACCAGCTCTCCTGGGCATCTCGGGAACAGATGCGACATTCCGCGGTGTGGACGCGCTGTCCTGGGCGACTCGGGCCAGGGTCCGATGGCCCGCGGGAACCACCAACACTCCTGGGTGACCATCTCTAGCGGACCACTCGCAACCGTGTCCGAGATCCCGCGGAGTCGACCAGCTGTCCCGTGCGACCCGGGCCCGGGTCCCAGGTCCCAGGTCTAGACCAGACGTCCCGGGGGACCTGGGCCTGGGCTCCTGTGTTTGCGGTGTCGAGCAGTTGTCCCGGCTGACTCGGGCCCGGGTCCACGTGTCCGCAGTGTCGCACAACTCTGCCAGGCGACTCGCACTCGTGTCCGATGGCCCGCGGTGTCGACCAGCAGGCCCGGGCGACTCGGGCCCGTGTCCCAGGTCCCACGGGATCGCTCAGATGTCCCGGGTGTTCTGGGCCCGGGTTCAAGTGCCCGCGGGGTGGACCAGCAGTCCCGGGCGACTTGCGCCTGGGTCCGTGGGCCCACGGTTTCAACTAGCTCTCCTGAGAGACTCGGGCCCGTGTCCGAGATCCCGCGAGTTCGACCCGCTGTCCCGAGGACTCACGCCCAGCTCGGATGGCCCGCGGATCGACCCGAACTCCAGGGCGCCTTGGGCCTTTGTCCATGGGCCCGCGGTGTCGACCATCTGTCCCGGGCCACACGCGCTCGGGACCGATAGCACGTGGAGGCGACCAGCTGTCCAGGGCGACTCGCGCCCGTGTCCGATGTCCCGCGGTACGGACCAGCACTCCGGCGCGACTCGCGCTCGTGTCGGAGGGCCCGTGGTATTGACCAGCTCTCCTGGGAGACTCGGGCCCGGGTCGGAAGGCCCGCGGGGTCGACCAGCTGTCCCGGGTGACTCGGTCCCGGGTCCAAAGGCCCGCGAGGTCGATCAGTTGGCCCGGGCGACTCGGGCCCGGGTTCGAGGTCACGCATTGTCGTACAACTCTCCCGGTCGCCTCGGGCTCGTGTCCGAGGGCCCGCGGTGTTCACCAGATGAGCCGGGGACTCCTGCCCGACTCCGCGTGCCTAGGGGGTCGACCCGCTCTCCCGGGCGACTTGGGCCAGTGTCCGCGGGCCCGCTTGGTAGACCATTAGTCCGGGCGACCGGGCCCGTGTCCCAGGTCCAGTGGGATCCCCAGATAGTCCGGGTGACCTGGGCCCGGCTTCGACCAGATATCCTTGGCGGCTCGGGCCCTGCTCCGATAGCATGTGGGGTCGACAAGGTGTCCCAGGCGACTCGGGCTCGGGTCCGAGGGACTGCGATATCCACCAACACTCCCGGGTGACTCGCGCTCGGGTCTGAGGGTCCACGGGGTCGACTATTTGTCCTGGGGACTCCCACCCGCTCCGAGTGCCTGGGGGGTCAACCAGCTGTCCAGGGCAACCTGGGCCAGTGTCCCATGGCCCGCGTGGTCCACCATCTGTCCCGGGCAACTCCGGCTGATTTCGCAGGGCCCACGGGATCGACCAGCCCTCCCGGGCGACTTGGGCCAGGGTCCGATGGCCCGCTTGGTAGGCCATTAGTCCGGGCGACCGGGGCCGTGTCCCAGGGCCCGCGGGATCCACCAGATATCCCGGGCGACCTGGCCCGGGTTCCAGTGCCCGCGATCTCGACGCGCTCTCCCTGGCGAATTGCGCTCGGGTCCGAGGGCCCGCAGGGTCGACCATCTGTCCCAGGTGACTCGGGTCCGGGGCCAAGGTCCCGCAAGGTCAATCAGCTGTCCCGGGCGATTCGGGCCAGTGTCCGAGGGCCCGCGTGGTCCACCATCTGTCCCGGGCGACTCAGGCTCGTGTCGCAGGTCCCACGGGATCGACCATATATCCCGGGCGACCCGGGCCCGGGTTCCAGTGTCCGCGGGGCCTACCACCTGTCCTTGCCGGATTGCCCCTCCTCCGATGGCACGCGGTTTCGACCGGCATCCCGGGCAAATTGCGCTCGGGTCTGAGGCCCCGCGGAGTCGACCAGCAGGCCCGGTTGACTCGGGCCCATGTCCCAGGTCCCTCGGGATCGACCAGAAATCCCGGGCGACCCGGGCCCGGGTTCCAATGCCCGCGGGCTTGACCAGCTGTCCTTGCCGCCTTGGGCCTTGCTCTGAAGGCACGCGGTTTCGACCCGCTCTCCCGGGCGACTCGCGCTCTTTTCCGTGGGACCGCAGTGTCGACCAGCTCTCCTGGGCATCTCGCGAACAGATGCGACATTCCGCGGTGTGGACGCGCTGTCCTGGGCGACTCGGGCCAGGGTCCGATGGCCCGCGGGAACCACCAACACTCCTGGGTGACCATCTCTCCCGGACCACTCGCAACCGTGTCCGAGATCCCGCGGAGACGACCAGCTGTCCCGTGCGACCCGGGCCCGGGTCCCAGGTCCCAGGTCTAGACCAGATGTCCCGGGGGACCTGGGCCTGGGCTCCTGTGTTTGCGGTGTCGAGCAGCTGTCCCGGCTGACGCGGGCCCGGGTCCACGTGTCCGCAGTGTCGCACAACTCTGCCAGGCGACTCGCACTCGTGTCCGATGGCCCGCGGTGTCGACCAGCAGGCCCGGGCGACTCGGGCCCGTGTCCCAGGTCCCACGGGATCGATCAGATGTCCCGGGTGTTCTGGGCCCGGGTTCAAGTGCCCGCGGGGTGGACCAGCAGTCCCGGGCGACTTGCGCCTGGGTCCGTGGGCCCACGGTTTCAACTAGCTCTCCTGAGAGACTCGGGCCCGTGTCCGAGATGCCGCGAGTTCGACCCGCTGTCCCGAGGACTCACGCCCAGCTCGGATGGCCCGCGGATCGACCCGAACTCCAGGGCGCCTTGGGCCTTTGTCCATGGGCCCGCGGTGTCGACCATCTGTCCCGGGCCACACGCGCTCGGGACCGATAGCACGTGGAGGCGACCAGCTGTCCAGGGCGACTCGCGCCCGTGTCCGATGTCCCGCGGTACGGACCAGCACTCCGGCGCGACTCGCGCTCGTGTCTGAGGGCCCGTGGTATTGACCAGCTCTCCTGGGAGACTCGGGCCCGGGTCTGAAGGCCCGCGGGGACGACCAGCTCTCCCGGGTGACTCGGTCCCGGGTCCAAAGGCCCGCGAGGTCGATCAGTTGGCCCGGGCGACTCGGGCCCGGGTCCGAGGTCACGCATTGTAGTACAACTCTCCCGGTCGCCTCGGGCTCGTGTCCGAGGGCCCGCGGTGTTCACCAGATGAGCCGGGGACTCCTGCCCGACTCCGCGTGCCTAGGGGGTCGACCCGCTCTCCCGGGCGACTTGGGCCAGTGTCCGCGGGCCCGCTTGGTAGACCATTAGTCCGGGCGACCGGGCCCGTGTCCCAGGTCCAGTGGGATCCCCAGATAGTCCGGGTGACCTGGGCCCGGCTTCGACCAGATATCCTTGGCGGCCCGGGCCCTGCTCCGATAGCATGTGGGGTCGACAAGGTTTCCCAGGCGACTCGGGCTCGGGTCCGAGGGACTGCGATATCCACCAACACTCCCGGGTGACTCGCGCTCGGGTCTGAGGGTCCACGGGGTCGACTATTTGTCCTGGGGACTCCCACCCCGCTCCGAGTGCCTGGGGGGTCCACCAGCTGTCCAGGGCAACCTGGGCCAGTGTCCCAGGGCCCGCGTGGTCCACCATCTGTCCCGGGCGACTCCGGCTGGTTTCGCAGGGCCCACGGGATCGACCAGCCCTCCCGGGCGACTTGGGACAGGGTCCGATGGCCCGCTTGGTAGGCCATTAGTCCGGGCGACCGGGGCCGTGTCCCAGGGCCCGCGGGATCCACCAGATATCCCGGGCGACCTGGCCCGGGTTCCAGTGCCCGCGATCTCGACTCGCTCTCCCTGGCGAATTGCGCTCGGGTCCGAGGGCCCGCAGGGTCGACCATCTGTCCCAGGTGACTCGGGTCCGGGGCCAAGGTCCCGCAAGGTCAATCAGCTGTCCCGGGCGATTCGGGCCAGTGTCCGAGGGCCCGCGTGGTCCACCATCTGTCCCGGGCGACTCAGGCTCGTGTCGCAGGTCCCACGGGATCGACCATATATCCCGGGCGACCCGGGCCCGGGTTCCAGTGTCCGCGGGGCCTACCACCTGTCCTTGCCGGATTGCCCCTCCTCCGATGGCACGCGGTTTCGACCGGCATCCCGGGCAAATTGCGCTCGGGTCTGAGGCCCCGCGGAGTCGACCAGCAGGCCCGGTTGACTCGGGCCCATGTCCCAGGTCCCTCGGGATCGACCAGAAATCCCGGGCGACCCGGGCCCGGGTTCCAATGCCCGCGGGCTCGACCAGCTGTCCTTGCCGCCTTGGGCCTTGCTCTGAAGGCACGCGGTTTCGACCCGCTCTCCCGGGCGACTCGCGCTCTTTTCCGTGGGACCGCAGTGTCGACCAGCTCTCCTGGGCATCTCGCGAACAGATGCGACATTCCGCGGTGTGGACGCGCTGTCCTGGGCGACTCGGGCCAGGGTCCGATGGCCCGCGGGAACCACCAACACTCCTGGGTGACCATCTCTCCCGGACCACTCGCAACCGTGTCCGAGATCCCGCGGAGACGACCAGCTGTCCCGTGCGACCCGGGCCCGGGTCCCAGGTCCCAGGTCTAGACCAGATGTCCCGGGGGACCTGGGCCTGGGCTCCTGTGTTTGCGGTGTCGAGCAGCTGTCCCGGCTGACGCGGGCCCGGGTCCACGTGTCCGCAGTGTCGCACAACTCTGCCAGGCGACTCGCACTCTTGTCCGATGGCCCGCGGTGTCGACCAGCAGGCCCGGGCGACTCGGGCCCGTGTCCCAGGTCCCACGGGATCGATCAGATGTCCCGGGTGTTCTGGGCCCGGGTTCAAGTGCCCGCGGGGTGGACCAGCAGTCCCGGGCGACTTGCGCCTGGGTCCGTGGGCCCACGGTTTCAACTAGCTCTCCTGAGAGACTCGGGCCCGTGTCCGAGATGCCGCGAGTTCGACCCGCTGTCCCGAGGACTCACGCCCAGCTCGGATGGCCCGCGGATCGACCCGAACTCCAGGGCGCCTTGGGCCTTTGTCCATGGGCCCGCGGTGTCGACCATCTGTCCCGGGCCACACGCGCTCGGGACCGATAGCACGTGGAGGCGACCAGCTGTCCAGGGCGACTCGCGCCCGTGTCCGATGTCCCGCGGTACGGACCAGCACTCCGGCGCGACTCGCGCTCGTGTCTGAGGGCCCGTGGTATTGACCAGCTCTCCTGGGAGACTCGGGCCCGGGTCTGAAGGCCCGCGGGGTCGACCAGCTCTCCCGGGTGACTCGGTCCCGGGTCCAAAGGCCCGCGAGGTCGATCAGTTGGCCCGGGCGACTCGGGCCCGGGTCCGAGGTCACGCATTGTAGTACAACTCTCCCGGTCGCCTCGGGCTCGTGTCCGAGGGCCCGCGGTGTTCACCAGATGAGCCGGGGACTCCTGCCCGACTCCGCGTGCCTAGGGGGTCGACCCGCTCTCCCGGGCGACTTGGGCCAGTGTCCGCGGGCCCGCTTGGTAGACCATTAGTCCGGGCGACCGGGCCCGTGTCCCAGGTCCAGTGGGATCCCCAGATAGTCCGGGTGACCTGGGCCCGGCTTCGACTAGATATCCTTGGCGGCTCGGGCCCTGCTCCGATAGCATGTGGGGTCGACAAGGTGTCCCAGGCGACTCGGGCTCGGGTCCGAGGGACTGCGATATCCACCAACACTCCCGGGTGACTCGCGCTCGGGTCTGAGGGTCCACGGGGTCGACTATTTGTCCTGGGGACTCCCACCCCGCTCCGAGTGCCTGGGGGGGTCAACCAGCTGTCCAGGGCAACCTGGGCCAGTGTCCCAGGGCCCGCGTGGTCCACCATCTGTCCCGGGCGACTCCGGCTGGTTTCGCAGGGCCCACGGGATCGACCAGCCCTCCCGGGCGACTTGGGCCAGGGTCCGATGGCCCGCTTGGTAGGCCATTAGTCCGGGCGACCGGGGCCGTGTCCCAGGGCCCGCGGGATCCACCAGATATCCCGGGCGACCTGGCCCGGGTTCCAGTGCCCGCGATCTCGACTCGCTCTCCCTGGCGAATTGCGCTCGGGTCCGAGGGCCCGCAGGGTCGACCATCTGTCCCAGGTGACTCGGGTCCGGGGCCAAGGTCCCGCAAGGTCAATCAGCTGTCCCGGGCGATTCGGGCCAGTGTCCGAGGGCCCGCGTGGTCCACCATCTGTCCCGGGCGACTCAGGCTCGTGTCGCAGGTCCCACGGGATCGACCATATATCCCGGGCGACCCGGGCCCGGGTTCCAGTGTCCGCGGGGCCTACCACCTGTCCTTGCCGGATTGCCCCTCCTCCGATGGCACGCGGTTTCGACCGGCATCCCGGGCAAATTGCGCTCGGGTCTGAGGCCCCGCGGAGTCGACCAGCAGGCCCGGTTGACTCGGGCCCATGTCCCAGGTCCCTCGGGATCGACCAGATATCCTGGGCGACCCGGGCCCGGGTTCCAATGCCCGCGGGCTCGACCAGCTGTCCTTGCCGCCTTGGGCCTTGCTCTGAAGGCACGCGGTTTCGACCCGCTCTCCCGGGCGACTCGCGCTCTTTTCCGTGGGACCGCAGTGTCGACCAGCTCTCCTGGGCATCTCGCGAACAGATGCGACATTCCGCGGTGTGGACGCGCTGTCCTGGGCGACTCGGGCCAGGGTCCGATGGCCCGCGGGAACCACCAACACTCCTGGGTGACCATCTCTCCCGGACCACTCGCAACCGTGTCCGAGATCCCGCGGAGTCGACCAGCTGTCCCGTGCGACCCGGGCCCGGGTCCCAGGTCCCAGGTCTAGACCAGATGTCCCGGGGGACCTGGGCCTGGGCTCCTGTGTTTGCGGTGTCGAGCAGCTGTCCCGGCTGACGCGGGCCCGGGTCCACGTGTCCGCAGTGTCGCACAACTCTGCCAGGCGACTCGCACTCTTGTCCGATGGCCCGCGGTGTCGACCAGCAGGCCCGGGCGACTCGGGCCCGTGTCCCAGGTCCCACGGGATCGATCAGATGTCCCGGGTGTTCTGGGCCCGGGTTCAAGTGCCCGCGGGGTGGACCAGCAGTCCCGGGCGACTTGCGCCTGGGTCCGTGGGCCCACGGTTTCAACTAGCTCTCCTGAGAGACTCGGGCCCGTGTCCGAGATGCCGCGAGTTCGACCCGCTGTCCCGAGGACTCACGCCCAGCTCGGATGGCCCGCGGATCGACCCGAACTCCAGGGCGCCTTGGGCCTTTGTCCATGGGCCCGCGGTGTCGACCATCTGTCCCGGGCCACACGCGCTCGGGACCGATAGCACGTGGAGGCGACCAGCTGTCCAGGGCGACTCGCGCCCGTGTCCGATGTCCCGCGGTACGGACCAGCACTCCGGCGCGACTCGCGCTCGTGTCTGAGGGCCCGTGGTATTGACCAGCTCTCCTGGGAGACTCGGGCCCGGGTCTGAAGGCCCGCGGGGTCGACCAGCTCTCCCGGGTGACTCGGTCCCGGGTCCAAAGGCCCGCGAGGTCGATCAGTTGGCCCGGGCGACTCGGGCCCGGGTCCGAGGTCACGCATTGTAGTACAACTCTCCCGGTCGCCTCGGGCTCGTGTCCGAGGGCCCGCGGTGTTCACCAGATGAGCCGGGGACTCCTGCCCGACTCCGCGTGCCTAGGGGGTCGACCCGCTCTCCCGGGCGACTTGGGCCAGTGTCCGCGGGCCCGCTTGGTAGACCATTAGTCCGGGCGACCGGGCCCGTGTCCCAGGTCCAGTGGGATCCCCAGATAGTCCGGGTGACCTGGGCCCGGCTTCGACTAGATATCCTTGGCGGCTCGGGCCCTGCTCCGATAGCATGTGGGGTCGACAAGGTGTCCCAGGCGACTCGGGCTCGGGTCCGAGGGACTGCGATATCCACCAACACTCCCGGGTGACTCGCGCTCGGGTCTGAGGGTCCACGGGGTCGACTATTTGTCCTGGGGACTCCCACCCCGCTCCGAGTGCCTGGGGGGGTCAACCAGCTGTCCAGGGCAACCTGGGCCAGTGTCCCAGGGCCCGCGTGGTCCACCATCTGTCCCGGGCGACTCCGGCTGGTTTCGCAGGGCCCACGGGATCGACCAGCCCTCCCGGGCGACTTGGGCCAGGGTCCGATGGCCCGCTTGGTAGGCCATTAGTCCGGGCGACCGGGGCCGTGTCCCAGGGCCCGCGGGATCCACCAGATATCCCGGGCGACCTGGCCCGGGTTCCAGTGCCCGCGATCTCGACTCGCTCTCCCTGGCGAATTGCGCTCGGGTCCGAGGGCCCGCAGGGTCGACCATCTGTCCCAGGTGACTCGGGTCCGGGGCCAAGGTCCCGCAAGGTCAATCAGCTGTCCCGGGCGATTCGGGCCAGTGTCCGAGGGCCCGCGTGGTCCACCATCTGTCCCGGGCGACTCAGGCTCGTGTCGCAGGTCCCACGGGATCGACCATATATCCCGGGCGACCCGGGCCCGGGTTCCAGTGTCCGCGGGGCCTACCACCTGTCCTTGCCGGATTGCCCCTCCTCCGATGGCACGCGGTTTCGACCGGCATCCCGGGCAAATTGCGCTCGGGTCTGAGGCCCCGCGGAGTCGACCAGCAGGCCCGGTTGACTCGGGCCCATGTCCCAGGTCCCTCGGGATCGACCAGATATCCTGGGCGACCCGGGCCCGGGTTCCAATGCCCGCGGGCTCGACCAGCTGTCCTTGCCGCCTTGGGCCTTGCTCTGAAGGCACGCGGTTTCGACCCGCTCTCCCGGGCGACTCGCGCTCTTTTCCGTGGGACCGCAGTGTCGACCAGCTCTCCTGGGCATCTCGCGAACAGATGCGACATTCCGCGGTGTGGACGCGCTGTCCTGGGCGACTCGGGCCAGGGTCCGATGGCCCGCGGGAACCACCAACACTCCTGGGTGACCATCTCTCCCGGACAACTCGCAACCGTGTCCGAGATCCCGCGGAGTCGACCAGCTGTCCCGTGCGACCCGGGCCCGGGTCCCAGGTCCCAGGTCTAGACCAGACGTCCCGGGGGACCTGGGCCTGGGCTCCTGTGTTTGCGGTGTCGAGCAGCTGTCCCGGCTGACTCGGGCCCGGGTCCACGTGTCCGCAGTGTCGCACAACTCTCCCAGGCGACTCGCACTCGTGTCCGATGGCCCGCGGTGTCGACCAGCAGGCCCGGGCGACTCGGGCCCGTGTCCCAGGTCCCACGGGATCGCTCAGATGTCCCGGGTGTTCTGGGCCCGGGTTCAAGTGCCCGCGGGGTGGACCAGCAGTCCCGGGCGACTTGCGCCTGGGTCCGTGGGCCCACGGTTTCAACTAGCTCTCCTGAGTGACTCGGGCCCGTGTCCGAGATGCCACGAGTTCGACCAGCTCTCCCGAGGACTCACGCCCAGCTCGGATGGCCCGCGGATCGACCCGAACTCCAGGGCGCCTTGGGCCTTTGTCCATGGGCCCGCGGTGTCGACCATCTGTCCCGGGCCACACGCGCTCGGGACCGATAGCACGTGGAGGCGACCAGCTGTCCAGGGCGACTCGCGCCCGTGTCCGATGTCCCGCGGTACGGACCAGCACTCCGGCGCGACTCGCGCTCGTGTCGGAGGGCCCGTGGTATTGACCAGCTCTACTGGGAGACTCGGGCCCGGGTCTGAAGGCCCGCGGGGTCGACCAGCTGTCCCGGGTGACTCGGTCCCGGGTCCAAAGGCCCGCGAGGTCGATCAGTTGGCCCGGGCGACTCGGGCCCGGGTCCGAGGTCACGCATTGTCGTACAACTCCCCCGGTCGCCTCGGGCTCGTGTCCGAGGGCCCGCGGTGTTCACCAGATGAGCCGGGGACTCCTGCCCGACTCCGCGTGCCTAGGGGGTCGACCCGCTCTCCCGGGCGACTTGGGCCAGTGTCCGCGGGCCCGCTTGGTAGACCATTAGTCCGGGCGACCGGGCCCGTGTCCCAGGTCCAGTGGGATCCCCAGATAGTCCGGGTGACCTGGGCCCGGCTTCGACCAGATATCCTTGGCGGCTCGGGCCCTGCTCCGATAGCATGTGGGGTCGACAAGGTGTCCCAGGCGACTCGGGCTCGGGTCCGAGGGACTGCGATATCCACCAACACTCCCGGGTGACTCGCGCTCGGGTCTGAGGGTCCACGGGGTCGACTATTTGTCCTGGGGACTCCCACCCCGCTCCGAGTGTCTGGGGGGTCCACCAGCTGTCCAGGGCAACCTGGGCCAGTGTCCCAGGGCCCGCGTGGTCCACCATCTGTCCCGGGCGACTCCGGCTGGTTTCGCAGGGCCCACGGGATCGACCAGCCCTCCCGGGCGACTTGGGACAGGGTCCGATGGCCCGCTTGGTAGGCCATTAGTCCGGGCGACCGGGGCCGTGTCCCAGGGCCCGCGGGATCCACCAGATATCCCGGGCGACCTGGCCCGGGTTCCAGTGCCCGCGATCTCGACTCGCTCTCCCTGGCGAATTGCGCTCGGGTCCGAGGGCCCGCAGGGTCGACCATCTGTCCCAGGTGACTCGGGTCCGGGGCCAAGGTCCCGCAAGGTCAATCAGCTGTCCCGGGCGATTCGGGCCAGTGTCCGAGGGCCCGCGTGGTCCACCATCTGTCCCGGGCGACTCAGGCTCGTGTCGCAGGTCCCACGGGATCGACCATATATCCCGGGCGACCCGGGCCCGGGTTCCAGTGTCCGCGGGGCCTACCACCTGTCCTTGCCGGATTGCCCCTCCTCCGATGGCACGCGGTTTCGACCGGCATCCCGGGCAAATTGCGCTCGGGTCTGAGGCCCCGCGGAGTCGACCAGCAGGCCCGGTTGACTCGGGCCCATGTCCCAGGTCCCTCGGGATCGACCAGATATCCCGGGCGACCCGGGCCCGGGTTCCAATGCCCGCGGGCTCGACCAGCTGTCCTTGCCGCCTTGGGCCTTGCTCTGAAGGCACGCGGTTTCGACCCGCTCTCCCGGGCGACTCGCGCTCTTTTCCGTGGGACCGCAGTGTCGACCAGCTCTCCTGGGCATCTCGCGAACAGATGCGACATTCCGCGGTGTGGACGCGCTGTCCTGGGCGACTCGGGCCAGGGTCCGATGGCCCGCGGGAACCACCAACACTCCTGGGTGACCATCTCTCCCGGACAACTCGCAACCGTGTCCGAGATCCCGCGGAGTCGACCAGCTGTCCCGTGCGACCCGGGCCCGGGTCCCAGGTCCCAGGTCTAGACCAGATGTCCCGGGGGACCTGGGCCTGGGCTCCTGTGTTTGCGGTGTCGAGCAGCTGTCCCGGCTGACGCGGGCCCGGGTCCACGTGTCCGCAGTGTCGCACAACTCTGCCAGGCGACTCGCACTCGTGTCCGATGGCCCGCG
This sequence comes from Sus scrofa, assembly GCF_054392235.1. Lineage (NCBI taxonomy): Eukaryota > Metazoa > Chordata > Mammalia > Artiodactyla > Suidae > Sus > Sus scrofa. The sequence goes on along the minus strand of NC_139393.1, from coordinate 40,399,544 downwards.
GTGTCGACCAGCAGGCCCGGGCGACTCGGGCCCGTGTCCCAGGTCCCACGGGATCGCTCAGATGTCCCGGGTGTTCTGGGCCCGGGTTCAAGTGCCCGCGGGGTGGACCAGCAGTCCCGGGCGACTTGCGCCTGGGTCCGTGGGCCCACGGTTTCAACTAGCTCTCCTGAGAGACTCGGGCCCGTGTCCGAGATGCCGCGAGTTCGACCCGCTGTCCCGAGGACTCACGCCCAGCTCGGATGGCCCGCGGATCGACCCGAACTCCAGGGCGCCTTGGGCCTTTGTCCATGGGCCCGCGGTGTCGACCATCTGTCCCGGGCCACACGCGCTCGGGACCGATAGCACGTGGAGGCGACCAGCTGTCCAGGGCGACTCGCGCCCGTGTCCGATGTCCCGCGGTACGGACCAGCACTCCGGCGCGACTCGCGCTCGTGTCTGAGGGCCCGTGGTATTGACCAGCTCTCCTGGGAGACTCGGGCCCGGGTCTGAAGGCCCGCGGGGTCGACCAGCTCTCCCGGGTGACTCGGTCCCGGGTCCAAAGGCCCGCGAGGTCGATCAGTTGGCCCGGGCGACTCGGGCCCGGGTCCGAGGTCACGCATTGTCGTACAACTCTCCCGGTCGTCTCGGGCTCGTGTCCGAGGGCCCGCGGTGTTCACCAGATGAGCCGGGGACTCCTGCCCGACTCCGCGTGCCTAGGGGGGTCGACCCGCTCTCCCGGGCGACTTGGGCCAGTGTCCGCGGGCCCGCTTGGTAGACCATTAGTCCGGGCGACCGGGCCCGTGTCCCAGGTCCAGTGGGATCCCCAGATAGTCCGGGTGACCTGGGCCCGGCTTCGACCAGATATCCTTGGCGGCTCGGGCCCTGCTCCGATAGCATGTGGGGTCGACAAGGTGTCCCAGGCGACTCGGGCTCGGGTCCGAGGGACTGCGATATCCACCAACACTCCCGGGTGACTCGCGCTCGGGTCTGAGGGTCCACGGGGTCGACTATTTGTCCTGGGGACTCCCACCCCGCTCCGAGTGCCTGGGGGGTCAACCAGCTGTCCAGGGCAACCTGGGCCAGTGTCCCAGGGCCCGCGTGGTCCACCATCTGTCCCGGGCGACTCCGGCTGGTTTCGCAGGGCCCACGGGATCGACCAGCCCTCCCGGGCGACTTGGGCCAGGGTCCGATGGCCCGCTTGGTAGGCCATTAGTCCGGGCGACCGGGGCCGTGTCCCAGGGCCCGCGGGATCCACCAGATATCCCGGGCGACCTGGCCCGGGTTCCAGTGCCCGCGATCTCGACGCGCTCTCCCTGGCGAATTGCGCTCGGGTCCGAGGGCCCGCAGGGTCGACCATCTGTCCCAGGTGACTCGGGTCCGGGGCCAAGGTCCCGCAAGGTCAATCAGCTGTCCCGGGCGATTCGGGCCAGTGTCCGAGGGCCCGCGTGGTCCACCATCTGTCCCGGGCGACTCGGGCTCGTGTCGCAGGTCCCACGGGATCGACCATATATCCCGGGCGACCCGGGCCCGGGTTCCAGTGTCCGCGGGGCCTACCACCTGTCCTTGCCGGATTGCCCCTCCTCCGATGGCACGCAGTTTCGACCGGCATCCCGGGCAAATTGCGCTCGGGTCTGAGGCCCCGCGGAGTCGACCAGCAGGCCCGGTTGACTCGGGCCCATGTCCCAGGTCCCTCGGGATCGACCAGAAATCCCGGGCGACCCGGGCCCGGGTTCCAATGCCCGCGGGCTCGACCAGCTGTCCTTGCCGCCTTGGGCCTTGCTCTGAAGGCACGCGGTTTCGACCCGCTCTCCCGGGCGACTCGCGCTCTTTTCCGTGGGACCGCAGTGTCGACCAGCTCTCCTGGGCATCTCGCGAACAGATGCGACATTCCGCGGTGTGGACGCGCTGTCCTGGGCGACTCGGGCCAGGGTCCGATGGCCCGCGGGAACCACCAACACTCCTGGGTGACCATCTCTCCCGGACCACTCGCAACCGTGTCCGAGATCCCGCGGAGACGACCAGCTGTCCCGTGCGACCCGGGCCCGGGTCCCAGGTCCCAGGTCTAGACCAGATGTCCCGGGGGACCTGGGCCTGGGCTCCTGTGTTTGCGGTGTCGAGCAGCTGTCCCGGCTGACGCGGGCCCGGGTCCACGTGTCCGCAGTGTCGCACAACTCTGCCAGGCGACTCGCACTCTTGTCCGATGGCCCGCGGTGTCGACCAGCAGGCCCGGGCGACTCGGGCCCGTGTCCCAGGTCCCACGGGATCGATCAGATGTCCCGGGTGTTCTGGGCCCGGGTTCAAGTGCCCGCGGGGTGGACCAGCAGTCCCGGGCGACTTGCGCCTGGGTCCGTGGGCCCACGGTTTCAACTAGCTCTCCTGAGAGACTCGGGCCCGTGTCCGAGATGCCGCGAGTTCGACCCGCTGTCCCGAGGACTCACGCCCAGCTCGGATGGCCCGCGGATCGACCCGAACTCCAGGGCGCCTTGGGCCTTTGTCCATGGGCCCGCGGTGTCGACCATCTGTCCCGGGCCACACGCGCTCGGGACCGATAGCACGTGGAGGCGACCAGCTGTCCAGGGCGACTCGCGCCCGTGTCCGATGTCCCGCGGTACGGACCAGCACTCCGGCGCGACTCGCGCTCGTGTCTGAGGGCCCGTGGTATTGACCAGCTCTCCTGGGAGACTCGGGCCCGGGTCTGAAGGCCCGCGGGGTCGACCAGCTCTCCCGGGTGACTCGGTCCCGGGTCCAAAGGCCCGCGAGGTCGATCAGTTGGCCCGGGCGACTCGGGCCCGGGTCCGAGGTCACGCATTGTAGTACAACTCTCCCGGTCGCCTCGGGCTCGTGTCCGAGGGCCCGCGGTGTTCACCAGATGAGCCGGGGACTCCTGCCCGACTCCGCGTGCCTAGGGGGTCGACCCGCTCTCCCGGGCGACTTGGGCCAGTGTCCGCGGGCCCGCTTGGTAGACCATTAGTCCGGGCGACCGGGCCCGTGTCCCAGGTCCAGTGGGATCCCCAGATAGTCCGGGTGACCTGGGCCCGGCTTCGACTAGATATCCTTGGCGGCTCGGGCCCTGCTCCGATAGCATGTGGGGTCGACAAGGTGTCCCAGGCGACTCGGGCTCGGGTCCGAGGGACTGCGATATCCACCAACACTCCCGGGTGACTCGCGCTCGGGTCTGAGGGTCCACGGGGTCGACTATTTGTCCTGGGGACTCCCACCCCGCTCCGAGTGCCTGGGGGGGTCAACCAGCTGTCCAGGGCAACCTGGGCCAGTGTCCCAGGGCCCGCGTGGTCCACCATCTGTCCCGGGCGACTCCGGCTGGTTTCGCAGGGCCCACGGGATCGACCAGCCCTCCCGGGCGACTTGGGCCAGGGTCCGATGGCCCGCTTGGTAGGCCATTAGTCCGGGCGACCGGGGCCGTGTCCCAGGGCCCGCGGGATCCACCAGATATCCCGGGCGACCTGGCCCGGGTTCCAGTGCCCGCGATCTCGACGCGCTCTCCCTGGCGAATTGCGCTCGGGTCCGAGGGCCCGCAGGGTCGACCATCTGTCCCAGGTGACTCGGGTCCGGGGCCAAGGTCCCGCAAGGTCAATCAGCTGTCCCGGGCGATTCGGGCCAGTGTCCGAGGGCCCGCGTGGTCCACCATCTGTCCCGGGCGACTCAGGCTCGTGTCGCAGGTCCCACGGGATCGACCATATATCCCGGGCGACCCGGGCCCGGGTTCCAGTGTCCGCGGGGCCTACCACCTGTCCTTGCCGGATTGCCCCTCCTCCGATGGCACGCGGTTTCGACCGGCATCCCGGGCAAATTGCGCTCGGGTCTGAGGCCCCGCGGAGTCGACCAGCAGGCCCGGTTGACTCGGGCCCATGTCCCAGGTCCCTCGGGATCGACCAGATATCCTGGGCGACCCGGGCCCGGGTTCCAATGCCCGCGGGCTCGACCAGCTGTCCTTGCCGCCTTGGGCCTTGCTCTGAAGGCACGCGGTTTCGACCCGCTCTCCCGGGCGACTCGCGCTCTTTTCCGTGGGACCGCAGTGTCGACCAGCTCTCCTGGGCATCTCGCGAACAGATGCGACATTCCGCGGTGTGGACGCGCTGTCCTGGGCGACTCGGGCCAGGGTCCGATGGCCCGCGGGAACCACCAACACTCCTGGGTGACCATCTCTCCCGGACCACTCGCAACCGTGTCCGAGATCCCGCGGAGTCGACCAGCTGTCCCGTGCGACCCGGGCCCGGGTCCCAGGTCCCAGGTCTAGACCAGACGTCCCGGGGGACCTGGGCCTGGGCTCCTGTGTTTGCGGTGTCGAGCAGCTGTCCCGGCTGACTCGGGCCCGGGTCCACGTGTCCGCAGTGTCGCACAACTCTCCCAGGCGACTCGCACTCGTGTCCGATGGCCCGCGGTGTCGACCAGCAGGCCCGGGCGACTCGGGCCCGTGTCCCAGGTCCCACGGGATCGCTCAGATGTCCCGGGTGTTCTGGGCCCGGGTTCAAGTGCCCGCGGGGTGGACCAGCAGTCCCGGGCGACTTGCGCCTGGGTCCGTGGGCCCACGGTTTCAACTAGCTCTCCTGAGTGACTCGGGCCCGTGTCCGAGATGCCACGAGTTCGACCAGCTCTCCCGAGGACTCACGCCCAGCTCGGATGGCCCGCGGATCGACCCGAACTCCAGGGCGCCTTGGGCCTTTGTCCATGGGCCCGCGGTGTCGACCATCTGTCCCGGGCCACACGCGCTCGGGACCGATAGCACGTGGAGGCGACCAGCTGTCCAGGGCGACTCGCGCCCGTGTCCGATGTCCCGCGGTACGGACCAGCACTCCGGCGCGACTCGCGCTCGTGTCGGAGGGCCCGTGGTATTGACCAGCTCTACTGGGAGACTCGGGCCCGGGTCTGAAGGCCCGCGGGGTCGACCAGCTGTCCCGGGTGACTCGGTCCCGGGTCCAAAGGCCCGCGAGGTCGATCAGTTGGCCCGGGCGACTCGGGCCCGGGTCCGAGGTCACGCATTGTCGTACAACTCCCCCGGTCGCCTCGGGCTCGTGTCCGAGGGCCCGCGGTGTTCACCAGATGAGCCGGGGACTCCTGCCCGACTCCGCGTGCCTAGGGGGTCGACCCGCTCTCCCGGGCGACTTGGGCCAGTGTCCGCGGGCCCGCTTGGTAGACCATTAGTCCGGGCGACCGGGCCCGTGTCCCAGGTCCAGTGGGATCCCCAGATAGTCCGGGTGACCTGGGCCCGGCTTCGACCAGATATCCTTGGCGACTCGGGCCCTGCTCCGATAGCATGTGGGGTCGACAAGGTGTCCCAGGCGACTCGGGCTCGGGTCCGAGGGACTGCGATATCCACCAACACTCCCGGGTGACTCGCGCTCGGGTCTGAGGGTCCACGGGGTCGACTATTTGTCCTGGGGACTCCCACCCCGCTCCGAGTGTCTGGGGGGTCCACCAGCTGTCCAGGGCAACCTGGGCCAGTGTCCCAGGGCCCGCGTGGTCCACCATCTGTCCCGGGCGACTCCGGCTGGTTTCGCAGGGCCCACGGGATCGACCAGCCCTCCCGGGCGACTTGGGACAGGGTCCGATGGCCCGCTTGGTAGGCCATTAGTCCGGGCGACCGGGGCCGTGTCCCAGGGCCCGCGGGATCCACCAGATATCCCGGGCGACCTGGCCCGGGTTCCAGTGCCCGCGATCTCGACGCGCTCTCCCTGGCGAATTGCGCTCGGGTCCGAGGGCCCGCAGGGTCGACCATCTGTCCCAGGTGACTCGGGTCCGGGGCCAAGGTCCCGCAAGGTCAATCAGCTGTCCCGGGCGATTCGGGCCAGTGTCCGAGGGCCCGCGTGGTCCACCATCTGTCCCGGGCGACTCAGGCTCGTGTCGCAGGTCCCACGGGATCGACCATATATCCCGGGCGACCCGGGCCCGGGTTCCAGTGTCCGCGGGGCCTACCACCTGTCCTTGCCGGATTGCCCCTCCTCCGATGGCACGCGGTTTCGACCGGCATCCCGGGCAAATTGCGCTCGGGTCTGAGGCCCCGCGGAGTCGACCAGCAGGCCCGGTTGACTCGGGCCCATGTCCCAGGTCCCTCGGGATCGACCAGATATCCCGGGCGACCCGGGCCCGGGTTCCAATGCCCGCGGGCTCGACCAGCTGTCCTTGCCGCCTTGGGCCTTGCTCTGAAGGCACGCGGTTTCGACCCGCTCTCCCGGGCGACTCGCGCTCTTTTCCGTGGGACCGCAGTGTCGACCAGCTCTCCTGGGCATCTCGCGAACAGATGCGACATTCCGCGGTGTGGACGCGCTGTCCTGGGCGACTCGGGCCAGGGTCCGATGGCCCGCGGGAACCACCAACACTCCTGGGTGACCATCTCTCCCGGACAACTCGCAACCGTGTCCGAGATCCCGCGGAGTCGACCAGCTGTCCCGTGCGACCCGGGCCCGGGTCCCAGGTCCCAGGTCTAGACCAGATGTCCCGGGGGACCTGGGCCTGGGCTCCTGTGTTTGCGGTGTCGAGCAGCTGTCCCGGCTGACGCGGGCCCGGGTCCACGTGTCCGCAGTGTCGCACAACTCTGCCAGGCGACTCGCACTCGTGTCCGATGGCCCGCGGTGTCGACCAGCAGGCCCGGGCGACTCGGGCCCGTGTCCCAGGTCCCACGGGATCGCTCAGATGTCCCGGGTGTTCTGGGCCCGGGTTCAAGTGCCCGCGGGGTGGACCAGCAGTCCCGGGCGACTTGCGCCTGGGTCCGTGGGCCCACGGTTTCAACTAGCTCTCCTGAGAGACTCGGGCCCGTGTCCGAGATGCCGCGAGTTCGACCCGCTGTCCCGAGGACTCACGCCCAGCTCGGATGGCCCGCGGATCGACCCGAACTCCAGGGCGCCTTGGGCCTTTGTCCATGGGCCCGCGGTGTCGACCATCTGTCCCGGGCCACACGCGCTCGGGACCGATAGCACGTGGAGGCGACCAGCTGTCCAGGGCGACTCGCGCCCGTGTCCGATGTCCCGCGGTACGGACCAGCACTCCGGCGCGACTCGCGCTCGTGTCTGAGGGCCCGTGGTATTGACCAGCTCTCCTGGGAGACTCGGGCCCGGGTCTGAAGGCCCGCGGGGTCGACCAGCTCTCCCGGGTGACTCGGTCCCGGGTCCAAAGGCCCGCGAGGTCGATCAGTTGGCCCGGGCGACTCGGGCCCGGGTCCGAGGTCACGCATTGTCGTACAACTCTCCCGGTCGTCTCGGGCTCGTGTCCGAGGGCCCGCGGTGTTCACCAGATGAGCCGGGGACTCCTGCCCGACTCCGCGTGCCTAGGGGGGTCGACCCGCTCTCCCGGGCGACTTGGGCCAGTGTCCGCGGGCCCGCTTGGTAGACCATTAGTCCGGGCGACCGGGCCCGTGTCCCAGGTCCAGTGGGATCCCCAGATAGTCCGGGTGACCTGGGCCCGGCTTCGACCAGATATCCTTGGCGGCTCGGGCCCTGCTCCGATAGCATGTGGGGTCGACAAGGTGTCCCAGGCGACTCGGGCTCGGGTCCGAGGGACTGCGATATCCACCAACACTCCCGGGTGACTCGCGCTCGGGTCTGAGGGTCCACGGGGTCGACTATTTGTCCTGGGGACTCCCACCCCGCTCCGAGTGCCTGGGGGGTCAACCAGCTGTCCAGGGCAACCTGGGCCAGTGTCCCAGGGCCCGCGTGGTCCACCATCTGTCCCGGGCGACTCCGGCTGGTTTCGCAGGGCCCACGGGATCGACCAGCCCTCCCGGGCGACTTGGGCCAGGGTCCGATGGCCCGCTTGGTAGGCCATTAGTCCGGGCGACCGGGGCCGTGTCCCAGGGCCCGCGGGATCCACCAGATATCCCGGGCGACCTGGCCCGGGTTCCAGTGCCCGCGATCTCGACGCGCTCTCCCTGGCGAATTGCGCTCGGGTCCGAGGGCCCGCAGGGTCGACCATCTGTCCCAGGTGACTCGGGTCCGGGGCCAAGGTCCCGCAAGGTCAATCAGCTGTCCCGGGCGATTCGGGCCAGTGTCCGAGGGCCCGCGTGGTCCACCATCTGTCCCGGGCGACTCGGGCTCGTGTCGCAGGTCCCACGGGATCGACCATATATCCCGGGCGACCCGGGCCCGGGTTCCAGTGTCCGCGGGGCCTACCACCTGTCCTTGCCGGATTGCCCCTCCTCCGATGGCACGCGGTTTCGACCGGCATCCCGGGCAAATTGCGCTCTGGTCTGAGGCCCCGCAGAGTCGACCAGCAGGCCCGGTTGACTCGGGCCCATGTCCCAGGTCCCTCGGGATCGACCAGATATCCCGGGCGACCCGGGCCCGGGTTCCAATGCCCGCGGGCTCGACCAGCTGTCCTTGCCGCCTTGGGCCTTGCTCTGAAGGCACGCGGTTTCGACCCGCTCTCCCGGGCGACTCGCGCTCTTTTCCGTGGGACCGCAGTGTCGACCAGCTCTCCTGGGCATCTCGCGAACAGATGCGACATTCCGCGGTGTGGACGCGCTGTCCTGGGCGACTCGGGCCAGGGTCCGATGGCCCGCGGGAACCACCAACACTCCTGGGTGACCATCTCTCCCGGACCACTCGCAACCGTGTCCGAGATCCCGCGGAGTCGACCAGCTGTCCCGTGCGACCCGGGCCCGGGTCCCAGGTCCCAGGTCTAGACCAGACGTCCCGGGTGACCTGGGCCTGGGCTCCTGTGTTTGCGGTGTCGAGCAGCTGTCCCGGCTGACTCGGGCCCGGGTCCACGTGTCCGCAGTGTCGCACAACTCTCCCAGGCGACTCGCACTCGTGTCCGATGGCCCGCGGTGTCGACCAGCAGGCCCGGGCGACTCGGGCCCGTGTCCCAGGTCCCACGGGATCGCTCAGATGTCCCGGGTGTTCTGGGCCCGGGTTCAAGTGCCCGCGGGGTGGACCAGCAGTCCCGGGCGACTTGCGCCTGGGTCCGTGGGCCCACGGTTTCAACTAGCTCTCCTGAGAGACTCGGGCCCGTGTCCGAGATCCCGCGAGTTCGACCCGCTGTCCCGAGGACTCACGCCCAGCTCGGATGGCCCGCGGATCGACCCGAACTCCAGGGCGCCTTGGGCCTTTGTCCATGGGCCCGCGGTGTCGACCATCTGTCCCGGGCCACACGCGCTCGGACCGATAGCACCTGGAGTCGACCAGCTGTCCAGGGCGACTCGCGCCCGTGTCCGATGTCCCGCGGTACGGACCAGCACTCCGGCGCGACTCGCGCTCGTGTCTGAGGGCCCGTGGTATTGACCAGCTCTCCTGGGAGACTCGGGCCCGGGTCTGAAGGCCCGCGGGGTCGACCAGCTGTCCCGGGTGACTCGGTCCCGGGTCCAAAGGCCCGCGAGGTCGATCAGTTGGCCCGGGGGACTCGGGCCCGGGTCCGAGGTCACGCATTGTCGTACAACTCTCCCGGTCGCCTCGGGCGCGTGTCCGAGGGCCCGCGGTGTTCACCAGATGAGCCGGGGACTCCTGCCCGACTCCGCGTGCCTAGGGGGTCGACCCGCTCTCCCGGGCGACTTGGGCCAGTGTCCGCGGGCGCGCTTTGTAGACCATTAGTCCGGGCGACCGGGCCCGTGTCCCAGGTCCAATGGGATCCCCAGATAGTCCGGGTGACCTGGGCCCGGCTTCGACCAGATATCCTTGGCGGCTCGGGCCCTGCTCCGATAGCATGTGGGGTCGACAAGGTGTCCCAGGCGACTCGGGCTCGGGTCCGAGGGACTGCGATATCCACCAACACTCCCGGGTGACTCGCGCTCGGGTCTGAGGGTCCACGGGGTCGACTATTTGTCCTGGGGACTCCCACCCCGCTCCGAGTGCCTGGGGGTCCACCAGCTGTCCAGGGCAACCTGGGCCAGTGTCCCAGGGCCCGCGTGGTCCACCATCTGTCCCGGGCGACTCCGGCTGGTTTCGCAGGGCCCACGGGATCGACCAGCCCTCCCGGGCGACTTGGGCCAGGGTCCGATGGCCCGCTTGGTAGGCCATTAGTCCGGGCGACCGGGGCCGTGTCCCAGGGCCCGCGGGATCCACCAGATATCCCGGGCGACCTGGCCCGGGTTCCAGTGCCCGCGATCTCGACGCGCTCTCCCTGGCGAATTGCGCTCGGGTCCGAGGGCCCGCAGGGTCGACCATCTGTCCCAGGTGACTCGGGTCCGGGGCCAAGGTCCCGCAAGGTCAATCAGCTGTCCCGGGCGATTCGGGCCAGTGTCCGAGGGCCCGCGTGGTCCACCATCTGTCCCGGGCGACTCAGGCTCGTGTCGCAGGTCCCACGGGATCGACCATATATCCCGGGCGACCCGGGCCCGGGTTCCAGTGTCCGCGGGGCCTACCACCTGTCCTTGCCGGATTGCCCCTCCTCCGATGGCACGCGGTTTCGACCGGCATCCCGGGCAAATTGCGCTCGGGTCTGAGGCCCCGCGGAGTCGACCAGCAGGCCCGGTTGACTCGGGCCCATGTCCCAGGTCCCTCGGGATCGACCAGATATCCCGGGCGACCCGGGCCCGGGTTCCAATGCCCGTGGGCTCGACCAGCTGTCCTTGCCGCCTTGGGCCTTGCTCTGAAGGCACGTGGTTTCGACCCGCTCTCCCGGGCGACTCGCGCTCTTTTCCGTGGGACCGCAGTGTCGACCAGCTCTCCTGGGCATCTCGCGAACAGATGCGACATTCCGCGGTGTGGACGCGCTGTCCTGGGCGACTCGGGCCAGGGTCCGATGGCCCGCGGGAACCACCAAAACTCCTGGGTGACCATCTCTCCCGGACAACTCGCAACCGTGTCCGAGATTCCGCGGAGTCGACCAGCTGTCCCGTGCGACCCGGGCCCTGGTCCCAGGTCCCAGGTCTGGACCAGATGTCCCGGGTGACCTGGCACTGGGCTCCTGTGTTTGCGGTGTCGACCAGCTGTCCCGGCTGACGCGGGCCCGGGTCCATGTATCCGCAGTGTCGCACAACTCTCCCAGGCGACTCGCACTCGTGTCCGATGGCCCGCGGTGTCGACCAGCAGGCCCGGGCGACTCGGGCCCGTGTCCCAGGTCCCACGGGATCGCTCAGATGTCCCGGGTGTTCTGGGCCCGTGTTCAAGTGCCCGCGGGGTGGACCAGCAGTCCCGGGCGACTTGCGCCTGGGTCCGTGGGCCCACGGTTTCAACTAGCTCTCCTGAGAGACTCGGGCCCGTGTCCGAGATCCCGCGAGTTCGACCAGCTGTCCCGAGGACTCACGCCCAGCTCGGATGGCCCTCGGATCGACCCGAACTCCAGGGCGCCTTGGGCCTTTGTCCATGGGCCCGCGGTGTCGACCAACTGTCCCGGGCCACACGCGCTCGGGACCGATAGCACGTGGAGGCGACCAGCTGTCCAGGGCGACTCGCGCCCGTGTCCGATGTCCCGCGGTACGGACCAGCACTCCGGCGCGACTCGCGCTCGTGTCTGAGGGCCCGTGGTATTGACCAGCTCTCCTGGGAGACTCGGGCCCGGGTCTGAAGGCCCGCGGGGTCGACCAGCTGTCCCGGGTGACTCGGTCCCGGGTCCAAAGGCCCGCGAGGTCGATCAGTTGGCCCGGGCGACTCGGGCCCGGGTCCGAGGTCACGCATTGTCGTACAACTCTCCCGGTCGCCTCGGGCGCGTGTCCGAGGGCCCGCGGTGTTCACCAGATGAGCCGGGGACTCCTGCCCGACTCCGCGTGCCTAGGGGGTCGACCCGCTCTCCCGGGCGACTTGGGCCAGTGTCCGCGGGCGCGCTTTGTAGACCATTAGTCCGGGCGACCGGGCCCGTGTCCCAGGTCCAATGGGATCCCCAGATAGTCCGGGTGACCTGGGCCCGGCTTCGACCAGATATCCTTGGCGGCTCGGGCCCTGCTCCGATAGCATGTGGGGTCGACAAGGTGTCCCAGGCGACTCGGGCTCGGGTCCGAGGGACTGCGATATCCACCAACACTCCCGGGTGACTCGCGCTCGGGTCTGAGGGTCCACGGGGTCGACTATTTGTCCTGGGGACTCCCACCCCGCTCCGAGTGCCTGGGGGTCCACCAGCTGTCCAGGGCAACCTGGGCCAGTGTCCCAGGGCCCGCGTGGTCCACCATCTGTCCCGGGCGACTCCGGCTGGTTTCGCAGGGCCCACGGGATCGACCAGCCCTCCCGGGCGACTTGGGCCAGGGTCCGATGGCCCGCTTGGTAGGCCATTAGTCCGGGCGACCGGGGCCGTGTCCCAGGGCCCGCGGGATCCACCAGATATCCCGGGCGACCTGGCCCGGGTTCCAGTGCCCGCGATCTCGACGCGCTCTCCCTGGCGAATTGCGCTCGGGTCCGAGGGCCCGCAGGGTCGACCATCTGTCCCAGGTGACTCGGGTCCGGGGCCAAGGTCCCGCAAGGTCAATCAGCTGTCCCGGGCGATTCGGGCCAGTGTCCGAGGGCCCGCGTGGTCCACCATCTGTCCCGGGCGACTCAGGCTCGTGTCGCAGGTCCCACGGGATCGACCATATATCCCGGGCGACCCGGGCCCGGGTTCCAGTGTCCGCGGGGCCTACCACCTGTCCTTGCCGGATTGCCCCTCCTCCGATGGCACGCGGTTTCGACCGGCATCCCGGGCAAATTGCGCTCGGGTCTGAGGCCCCGCGGAGTCGACCAGCAGGCCCGGTTGACTCGGGCCCATGTCCCAGGTCCCTCGGGATCGACCAGATATCCCGGGCGACCCGGGCCCGGGTTCCAATGCCCGTGGGCTCGACCAGCTGTCCTTGCCGCCTTGGGCCTTGCTCTGAAGGCACGTGGTTTCGACCCGCTCTCCCGGGCGACTCGCGCTCTTTTCCGTGGGACCGCAGTGTCGACCAGCTCTCCTGGGCATCTCGCGAACAGATGCGACATTCCGCGGTGTGGACGCGCTGTCCTGGGCGACTCGGGCCAGGGTCCGATGGCCCGCGGGAACCACCAAAACTCCTGGGTGACCATCTCTCCCGGACAACTCGCAACCGTGTCCGAGATTCCGCGGAGTCGACCAGCTGTCCCGTGCGACCCGGGCCCTGGTCCCAGGTCCCAGGTCTGGACCAGATGTCCCGGGTGACCTGGCACTGGGCTCCTGTGTTTGCGGTGTCGACCAGCTGTCCCGGCTGACGCGGGCCCGGGTCCATGTATCCGCAGTGTCGCACAACTCTCCCAGGCGACTCGCACTCGTGTCCGATGGCCCGCGGTGTCGACCAGCAGGCCCGGGCGACTCGGGCCCGTGTCCCAGGTCCCACGGGATCGCTCAGATGTCCCGGGTGTTCTGGGCCCGGGTTCAAGTGCCCGCGGGGTGGACCAGCAGTCCCGGGCGACTTGCGCCTGGGTCCGTGGGCCCACGGTTTCAACTAGCTCTCCTGAGAGACTCGGGCCCGTGTCCGAGATCCCGCGAGTTCGACCAGCTGTCCCGAGGACTCACGCCCAGCTCGGATGGCCCTCGGATCGACCCGAACTCCAGGGCGCCTTGGGCCTTTGTCCATGGGCCCGCGGTGTCGACCAACTGTCCCGGGCCACACGCGCTCGGGACCGATAGCACGTGGAGGCGACCAGCTGTCCAGGGCGACTCGCGCCCGTGTCCGATGTCCCGCGGTACGGACCAGCACTCCGGCGCGACTCGCGCTCGTGTCGGAGGGCCCGTGGTATTGACCAGCTCTCCTGGGAGACTCGGGCCCGGGTCTGAAGGCCCGCGGGGTCGACCAGCTGTCCCGGGTGACTCGGTCCCGGGTCCAAAGGCCCGCGAGGTCGATCAGTTGGCCCGGGGGACTCGGGCCCGGGTCCGAGGTCACGCATTGTCGTACAACTCTCCCGGTCGCCTCGGGCTCGTGTCCGAGGGCCCGCGGTGTTCACCAGATGAGCCGGGGACTCCTGCCCGACTCCGCGTGCCCAGGGGGTCGACCCGCTCTCCCGGGCGACTTGGGCCAGTGTCCGCGGGCCCGCTTGGTAGACCATTAGTCCGGGCGACCGGGCCCGTGTCCCAGGTCCAGTGGGATCCCCAGATAGTCCGGGTGACCTGGGCCCGGCTTCGACCAGATATCCTTGGCGACTCGGGCCCTGCTCCGATAGCATGTGGGGTCGACAAGGTGTCCCAGGCGACTCGGGCTCGGGTCCGAGGGACTGCGATATCCACCAACACTCCCGGGTGACTCGCGCTCGGGTCTGAGGGTCCACGGGGTCGACTATTTGTCCTGGGGACTCCCACCCCGCTCCGAGTGCCTGGGGGGTCCACCAGCTGTCCAGGGCAACCTGGGCCAGTGTCCCAGGGCCCGCGTGGTCCACCATCTGTCCCGGGCGACTCCGGCTGGTTTCGCAGGGCCCACGGGATCGACCAGCTCTCCCGGGCGAATTGGGCCAGGGTCCGATGGCCCGCTTGGTAGGCCATTAGTCCGGGCGACCGGGGCCTTGTCCCAGAGCCCGCGGGATCCACCAGATATCCCGGGCGACCTGGCCCGGGTTCCAGTGCCCGCGATCTCGACGCGCTCTCCCTGGCGAATTGCGCTCGGGTCCGAGGGCCCGCAGGGTCGACCATCTGTCCCAGGTGACTCGGGTCCGGGGCCAAGGTCCCGCAAGGTCAATCAGCTGTCCCGGGCGATTCGGGCCAGTGTCCGAGGGCCCGCGTGGTCCACCATCTGTCCCGGACGACTCAGGCTCGTGTTGCAGGTCCCACGGGATCGACCATATATCCCGGGCGACCCGGGCCCGGGTTCCAGTGTCCGCGGGGCCTACCACCTGTCCTTGCCGGATTGCCCCTCCTCCGATGGCACGCGGTTTCGACCGGCATCCCGGGCAAATTGCGCTCGGGTCTGAGGCCCCGCGGAGTCGACCAGCAGGCCCGGTTGACTCGGGCCCATGTCCCAGGTCCCTCGGGATCGACCAGATATCCCGGGCGACCCGGGCCCGGGTTCCAATGCCCGCGGGCTCGACCAGCTGTCCTTGCCGCCTTGGGCCTTGCTCTGAAGGCACGCGGTTTCGACCCGCTCTCCCGGGCGACTCGCGCTCTTTTCCGTGGGACCGCAGTGTCGACCAGCTCTCCTGGGCATCTCGCGAACAGATGCGACATTCCGCGGTGTGGACGCGCTGTCCTGGGCGACTCGGGACAGGGTCCGAAGGCCCGCGGGAACCACCAACACTCCTGGGTGACCATCTCTCCCGGACCACTCGCAACCTTGTCCGAGATCCCGCGGAGTCGACCAGCTGTCCCATGCGACCCGGGCCTGTGTCCCAGGTCCCAGGTCTAGACCAGATGTCCCGGGTGACCTGGGCCTGGGTTCCTGTGTTTGCGGTGTCGACCAGCTGTCCCGGCTGACTCGGGCCCGGGTCCACGTGTCCGCAGTGCGGTACAACTCCCCCAGGCGACTCGCACTCGTGTCTGATGGCCCGCGGTGTCGACCAGCAGGCCCGGGCGACTCGGGCCCGTGTCCCAGGTCCCACGGGATCACTCAGATGTCCCGGGTGTTCTGGGCCCGGGTTCAAGTGCCCGCGGGGTGGACCAGCAGTCCCGGGCGACTTGCGCCTGGGTCCGTGGGCCCACGGTTTCAACTAGCTCTCCTGAGAGACTCGGGCCCGTGTCCGAGATCCCGCGAGTTCGACCAGCTGTCCCGAGGACTCACGCCCAGCTCGGATGGCCCTCGGATCGACCCGAACTCCAGGGCGCCTTGGGCCTTTGTCCATGGGCCCGCGGTGTCGACCATCTGTCCCGGGCCACACGCGCTCGGGACCGATAGCACGTGGAGTCGACCAGCTGTCCAGGGCGACTCGCGCCCGTGTCCGATGTCCCGCGGTACTGACCAGCACTCCGGCGCGACTCGCGCTCGTGTCTGAGGGCCCGTGGTATTGACCAGCTCTCCTGGGAGACTCGGGCCCGGGTCTGAAAGTCCGTGGGGTCGACCAGCTGTCCCGGGTGACTCGGTCCCGGGTCCAAAGGCCCGCGAGGTCGATCAGTTGGCCCGGGCGACTCGGGCCCGGGTCCGAGGTCACGCATTGTCGTACAACTCTCCCGGTCGCCTCGGGCTCGTGTCCGAGGGCCCGCGGTGTTCACCAGATGAGCCGGTGGCTCCTGCCCGACTCCGCGTGCTTAGGGGGTCGACCCGCTCTACCTGGCGACTTGGGCCAGTGTCCGCGGGCCCGCTTGGTAGACCATTAGTCCGGGCGACCGGGCCCGTGTCCCAGGTCCAGTGGGATCCCCAGATAGTCCGGGTGACCTGGGCCCGGCTTCCAGTGCCCGCGGTGTCGACCAGATATCCTTGGCGGCTCGGGCCCTGCTCCGATAGCATGTGGGGTCGACAAGGTGTCCCAGGCGACTCGGGCTCGGGTCCGAGGGACTGCGATATCCACCAACACTCCCGGGTGACTCGCGCTCGGGTCTGAGGGTCCACGGGGTCGACTATTTGTCCTGTGGACTCCCACCCCGCTCCGAGTGCCTGGGGGGTCAACCAGCTGTCCAGGGCAACCTGGGCCAGTGTCCCAGGGCCCGCGTGGTCCACCGTCTGTCCCGGGCGACTCAGGCTGGTTTCGCAGGGCCCACGGGATCGACCAGCTCTCCCGGGCGACTTGGGCCAGGGTCCGATGGCCCGCTTGGTAGGCCATTAGTCCGGGCGACCTGGCCCGGGTTCCAGTGCCCACGATCTCGACGCGCTCTCCCTGGCGAATTGCGCTCGGGTCCGAGGGCCCGCAGGGTCGACCATCTGTCCCAGGTGACTCGGGTCCGGGACCAAGGTCCCGCAAGGTCAATCAGCTGTCCCGGGCGATTCGGGCCAGTGTCCGAGGGCCCGCGTGGTCCACCATCTGTCCCGGGCGACTCAGGCTCGTGTCGCAGGTCCCACGGGATCGACCATATATCCCGGGCGACCCGGGCCCGGTTTCCAGTGTCCGCGGTGCCTACCACCTGTCCTTGCCGGATTGCCCCTCCTCCGATGGCACGCGGTTTCGACCGGCATCCCGGGCAAATTGCGCTCGGGTCTGAGGCCCCGCGGAGTCGACCAGCAGGCCCGGTTGACTCGGGCCCATGTCCCAGGTCCCTCGGGATCGACCAGATATCCCGGGCGACCCGGGCCCGGGTTCCAATGCCCGCGGTGTCGACCAGCTGTCCTTGCCGACTTGGGCCTTGCTCTGAAGGCACGCGGATTCGACCCGCTCTCCCGGGCGACTCGCGCTCTTTTCCGTGGGACCGCAGTGTCGACCAGCTCTCCTGGGCATCTCGCGAACAGATGCGACATTCCGCGGTGTGGACGCGCTGTCCTGGGAGACTCGGGCCAGGGTCCGATGGCCCGTGGGAACCACCAACACTCCTGGGTGACCATCTCTCCCGGACAACTCGCAACCGTGTCCGAGATCCCGCGGAGTCGACCAGCTGTCCCGTGCGACCCGGGCCCGGGTCCCAGGTCCCAGGTCTAGACCAGACGTCCCGGGGGACCTGGGCCTGGGCTCCTGTGTTTGCGGTGTCGACCAGCTGTCCCGGCTGACTCGGGCCCGGGTCCACGTGTCCGCAGTGTCGCACAACTCTCCCAGGCGACTCGCACTCGTGTCTGATGGCCCGCGGTGTCGACCAGCAGGCCCGGGCGACTCGGGCCCGTGTCCCAGGTCCCACGGGATCGATCAGATGTCCCGGGTGTTCTGGGCCCGGGTTCAAGTGCCCGCGGGGTGGACCAGCAGTCCCGGGCGACTTGCGCCTGGGTCCGTGGGCCCACGGTTTCAACTAGCTCTCCTGAGAGACTCGGGCCCGTGTCCGAGATCCCGCGAGTTCGACCAGCTGTCCCGAGGACTCACGCCCAGCTCGGATGGCCCTCGGATCGACCCGAACTCCAGGGCGCCTTGGGCCTTTGTCCATGGGCCCGCGGTGTCGACCATCTGTCCCGGGCCACACGCGCTCGGGACCGATAGCACGTGGAGGCGACCAGCTGTCCAGGGCGACTCGCGCCCGTGTCCGATGTCCCGCGGTACGGACCAGCACTCCGGCGCGACTCGCGCTCGTGTCTGAGGGCCCGTGGTATTGACCAGCTCTCCTGGGAGACTCGGGCCCGGGTCTGAAGGCCCGTGGGGTCGACCAGCTGTCCCGGGTGACTCGGTCCCGGGTCCAAAGGCCCGCGAGGTCGATCAGTTGGCCCGGGCGACTCGGGCCCGGGTCCGAGGTCACGCATTGTAGTACAACTATCCCGGTCGCCTCGGGCTCGTGTCCGAGGGCCCGCGGTGTTCACCAGATGAGCCGGGGACTCCTGCCCGACTCCGCGTGCCTAGGGGGTCGACCCGCTCTCCCGGGCGACTTGGGCCAGTGTCCGCGGGCCCGCTTGGTAGACCATTAGTCCGAGCGACCGGGCCCGTGTCCCAGGTCCAGTGGGATCCCCAGATAGTCCGGGTGACCTGGGCCCGGCTTCGACCAGATATCCTTGGCGGCTCGGGCCCTGCTCCGATAGCATGTGGGGTCGACAAGGTGTCCCAGGCGACTCGGGCTCAGGTCCGAGGGACTGCGATATCCACCAACACTCCCGGGTGACTCGCGCTCGGGTCTGAGGGTCCACGGGGTCGACTATTTGTCCTGGGGACTCCCACCCCGCTCCGAGTGCCTGGGGGGTCCACCAGCTGTCCAGGGCAACCTGGGCCAGTGTCCCAGGGCTCACGTGGTCCACCATCTGTCCCGGGCGACTCCGGCTGGTTTCGCAGGGCCCACGGGATCGACCAGCTCTCCCGGGCGACTTGGGCCAGGGTCCGATGGCCCGCTTGGTAGGCCATTAGTCCGGGCGACCGGGGCCGTGTCCCAGGGCCCGCGGGATCCACCAGATATCCCGGGCGACCTGGCCCGGGTTCCAGTGCCCGCGATCTCGACTCGCTCTCCCTGGCGAATTGCGCTCGGGTCCGAGGGCCCGCAGGGTCGACCATCTGTCCCAGGTGACTCGGGTCCGGGGCCAAGGTCCCGCAAGGTCAATCAGCTGTCCCGGGCGATTCGGGCCAGTGTCCGAGGGCCCGCGTGGTCCACCATCTGTCCCGGGCGACTCAGGCTCGTGTCGCAGGTCCCACGGGATCGACCATATATCCCGGGCGACCCGGGCCCGGGTTCCAGTGTCCGCGGGGCCTACCACCTGTCCTTGCCGGATTGCCCCTCCTCCGATGGCACGCGGTTTCGACCGGCATCCCGGGCAAATTGCGCTCGGGTCTGAGGCCCCGCGGAGTCGACCAGCAGGCCCGGTTGACTCGGGCCCATGTCCCAGGTCCCTCGGGATCGACCAGATATCCCGGGCGACCCGGGCCCGGGTTCCAATGCCCGCGGGGTCGACCAGCTGTCCTTGCCAACTTGGGCCTTGCTCTGAAGGCACGCGGATTCGACCCGCTCTCCCGGGCGACTCGCGCTCTTTTCCGTGGGACCGCAGTGTCGACCAGCTCTCCTGGGCATCTCGCGAACAGATGCGACATTCCGCGGTGTGGACGCGCTGTCCTGGGAGACTCGGGCCAGGGTCCGATGGCCCGCGGGAACCACCAACACTCCTGGGTGATCATCTCTCCCGGACAACTCGCAACCGTGTCCGAGATCCCGCGGAGTCGACCAGCTGTCCCGTGCGACCCGGGCCCGGGTCCCAGGTCCCAGGTCTAGACCAGACGTCCCGGGTGACCTGGGCCTGGGCTCCTGTGTTTGCGGTGTCGACCAGCTGTCCCGGCTGACACGGGCCCGGGTCCACGTGTCCGCAGTGTCGCACAACTCTCCCAGGCGACTCGCACTCGTGTCTGATGGCCCGCGGTGTAGACCAGCAGACCCGGGCGACTCGGGCCTGTGTCCCAGGTCCCACGGGATCGCTCAGATGTCCCGGGTGTTCTGGGCCCGGGTTCAAGTGCCCGCGGGGTGGACCAGCAGTCCCGGGCGACTTGCGCCTGGGTCCGTGGGCCCACGGTTTCAACTAGCTCTCCTGAGAGACTCGGGCCCGTGTCCGAGATCCCGCGAGTTCGACCCGCTGTCCCGAAGACTCACGCCCAGCTCGGATGGCCCGCGGATCGACCCGAACTCCAGGGCGCCTTGGGCCTTAGTCCATGGGCCCGCGGTGTCGACCATCTGTCCCGGGCCACACGCGCTCGGGACCGATAGCACGTGGAGTCGACCAGCTGTCCAGGGCGACTCGCGCCCGTGTCCGATGTCCCGCGGTACTGACCAGCACTCCGGCGCGACTCGCGCTCGTGTCTGAGGGCCCGTGGTATTGACCAGCTCTCCTGGGAGACTCGGGCCCGGGTCTGAAGGTCCGTGGGGTCGACCAGCTGTCCCGGGTGACTCGGTCCCGGGTCCAAAGGCCCGCGAGGTCGATCTGTTGGCCCGGGCGACTCGGGCCCGGGTCCGAGGTCACGCATTGTCGTACAACTCTCCCGGTCGCCTCGGGCTCGTGTCCGAGGGCCCGCGGTGTTCACCAGATGAGCCGGTGGCTCCTGCCCGACTCCGCGTGCTTAGGGGGTCGACCCGCTCTCCCGGGCGACTTGGGCCAGTGTCCGCGGGCCCGCTTGGTAGACCATTAGTCCGGGCGACCGGGCCCGTGTCCCAGGTCCAGTGGGATCCCCAGATAGTCCGGGTGACCTGGGCCCGGCTTCCAGTGCCCGCGGTGTCGACCAGATATCCTTGGCGGCTCGGGCCCTGCTCCGATAGCATGTGGGGTCGACAAGGTGTCCCAGGCGACTCGGGCTCGGGTCCGAGGGACTGCGATATCCACCAACACTCCCGGGTGACTCGCGCTCGGGTCTGAGGGTCCACGGGGTCGACTATTTGTCCTGTGGACTCCCACCCCGCTCCGAGTGCCTGGGGGGTCAACCAGCTGTCCAGGGCAACCTGGGCCAGTGTCCCAGGGCCCGCGTGGTCCACCATCTGTCCCGGGCGACTCAGGCTGGTTTCGAAGGGCCCACGGGATCGACCAGCTCTCCCGGGCGACTTGGGCCAGGGTCCGATGGCCCGCTTGGTAGGCCATTAGTCCGGGCGACCTGGCCCGGGTTCCAGTGCCCGCGATCTCGACGCGCTCTCCCTGGCGAATTGCACTCGGGTCCGAGGGCCCGCAGGGTCGACCATCTGTCCCAGGTGACTCGGGTCCGGGGCCAAGGTCCCGCAAGGTCAATCAGCTGTCCCGGGCGATTCGGGCCAGTGTCCGAGGGCCCGCGCGGTCCACCATCTGTCCCGGGCGACTCAGGCTCGTGTCGCAGGTCCCACGGGATCGACCATATATCCCGGGCGACCCGGGCCCGGGTTCCAGTGTCCGCGGTGCCTACCACCTGTCCTTGCCGGATTGCCCCTCCTCCGATGGCACGCGGTTTCGACCGGCATCCCGGGCAAATTGCGCTCGGGTCTGAGGCCCCGCGGAGTCGACCAGCAGGCCCGGTTGACTCGGGCCCATGTCCCAGGTCCCTCGGGATCGACCAGATATCCCGGGCGACCCGGGCCCGGGTTCCAATGCCCGCGGGGTCGACCAGCTGTCCTTGCCGACTTGGGCCTTGCTCTGAAGGCACGCGGATTCGACCCGCTCTCCCGGGCGACTCGCGCTCTTTTCCGTGGGACCGCAGTGTCGACCAGCTCTCCTGGGCATCTCGCGAACAGATGCGACATTCCGCGGTGTGGACGCGCTGTCCTGGGAGACTCGGGCCAGGGTCCGATGGCCCGTGGGAACCACCAACACTCCTGGGTGACCATCTCTCCCGGACAACTCGCAACCGTGTCCGAGATCCCGCGGAGTCGACCAGCTGTCCCGTGCGACCCGGGCCCGGGTCCCAGGTCCCAGGTCTAGACCAGACGTCCCGGGGGACCTGGGCCTGGGCTCCTGTGTTTGCGGTGTCGACCAGCTGTCCCGGCTGACTCGGGCCCGGGTCCACGTGTCCGCAGTGTCGCACAACTCTCCCAGGCGACTCGCACTCGTGTCTGATGGCCCGCGGTGTCGACCAGCAGGCCCGGGCGACTCGGGCCCGTGTCCCAGGTCCCACGGGATCGCTCAGATGCCCCGGGTGTTCTGGGCCCGGGTTCAAGTGCCCGCGGGGTGGACCAGCAGTCCCGGGCGACTTGCGCCTGGGTCCGTGGGCCCACGGTTTCAACTAGCTCTCCTGAGAGACTCGGGCCCGTGTCCGAGATCCCGCGAGTTCGACCAGCTGTCCCGAGGACTCACGCCCAGCTCGGATGGCCCTCGGATCGACCCGAACTCCAGGGCGCCTTGGGCCTTTGTCCATGGGCCCGCGGTGTCGACCATCTGTCCCGGGCCACACGCGCTCGGGACCGATAGCACGTGGAGGCGACCAGCTGTCCAGGGCGACTCGCGCCCGTGTCCGATGTCCCGCGGTACGGACCAGCACTCCGGCGCGACTCGCGCTCGTGTCTGAGGGCCCGTGGTATTGACCAGCTCTCCTGGGAGACTC
Source organism: Sus scrofa (assembly GCF_054392235.1). Taxonomy (NCBI): domain Eukaryota; kingdom Metazoa; phylum Chordata; class Mammalia; order Artiodactyla; family Suidae; genus Sus; species Sus scrofa. The sequence goes on along the minus strand of NC_139393.1, from coordinate 40,377,255 downwards.
GGGCCCGGGTCTGAAGGCCCGTGGGGTCGACCAGCTGTCCCGGGTGACTCGGTCCCGGGTCCAAAGGCCCGCGAGGTCGATCAGTTGGCCCGGGCGACTCGGGCCCGGGTCCGAGGTCACGCATTGTAGTACAACTATCCCGGTCGCCTCGGGCTCGTGTCCGAGGGCCCGCGGTGTTCACCAGATGAGCCGGGGACTCCTGCCCGACTCCGCGTGCCTAGGGGGTCGACCCGCTCTCCCGGGCGACTTGGGCCAGTGTCCGCGGGCCCGCTTGGTAGACCATTAGTCCGAGCGACCGGGCCCGTGTCCCAGGTCCAGTGGGATCCCCAGATAGTCCGGGTGACCTGGGCCCGGCTTCGACCAGATATCCTTGGCGGCTCGGGCCCTGCTCCGATAGCATGTGGGGTCGACAAGGTGTCCCAGGCGACTCGGGCTCGGGTCCGAGGGACTGCGATATCCACCAACACTCCCGGGTGACTCGCGCTCGGGTCTGAGGGTCCACGGGGTCGACTATTTGTCCTGGGGACTCCCACCCCGCTCCGAGTGCCTGGGGGGTCCACCAGCTGTCCAGGGCAACCTGGGCCAGTGTCCCAGGGCCCGCGTGGTCCACCATCTGTCCCGGGCGACTCCGGCTGGTTTCGCAGGGCCCACGGGATCGACCAGCTCTCCCGGGCGACTTGGGCCAGGGTCCGATGGCCCGCTTGGTAGGCCATTAGTCCGGGCGACCGGGGCCTTGTCCCAGAGCCCGCGGGATCCACCAGATATCCCGGGCGACCTGGCCCGGGTTCCAGTGCCCGCGATCTCGACGCGCTCTCCCTGGCGAATTGCGCTCGGGTCCGAGGGCCCGCAGGGTCGACCATCTGTCCCAGGTGACTCGGGTCCGGGGCCAAGGTCCCGCAAGGTCAATCAGCTGTCCCGGGCGATTCGGGCCAGTGTCCGAGGGCCCGCGTGGTCCACCATCTGTCCCGGACGACTCAGGCTCGTGTCGCAGGTCCCACGGGATCGACCATATATCCCGGGCGACCCGGGCCCGGGTTCCAGTGTCCGCGGGGCCTACCACCTGTCCTTGCCGGATTGCCCCTCCTCCGATGGCAAGCGGTTTCGACCGGCATCCCGGGCAAATTGCGCTCGGGTCTGAGGCCCCGCGGAGTCGACCAGCAGGCCCGGTTGACTCGGGCCCATGTCCCAGGTCCCTCGGGATCGACCAGATATCCCGGGCGACCCGGGCCCGGGTTCCAATGCCCGCGGGCTCGACCAGCTGTCCTTGCCGCCTTGGGCCTTGCTCTGAAGGCACGCGGTTTCGACCCGCTCTCCCGGGCGACTCGCGCTCTTTTCCGTGGGACCGCAGTGTCGACCAGCTCTCCTGGGCATCTCGCGAACAGATGCGACATTCCGCGGTGTGGACGCGCTGTCCTGGGCGACTCGGGCCAGGGTCCGATGGCCCGCGGGAACCACCAACACTCCTGGGTGACCATCTCTCCCGGACAACTCGCAACCGTGTCCGAGATCCCGCGGAGTCGACCAGCTGTCCCGTGCGACCCGGGCCCGGGTCCCAGGTCCCAGGTCTAGACCAGACGTCCCGGTTGACCTGGGCCTGGGCTCCTGTGTTTGCGGTGTCGACCAGCTGTCCCGGCTGACTCGGGCCCGGGTCCACGTGTCCGCAGTGTCGCACAACTCTGCCAGGCAACTCGCACTCGTGTCCGATGGCCCGCGGTGTCGACCAGCAGGCCCGGGCGACTCGGGCCCGTGTCCCAGGTCCCACGGGATCGATCAGATGTCCCGGGTGTTCTGGGCCCGGGTTCAAGTGCCCGCGGGGTGGACCAGCAGTCCCGGGCGACTTGCGCCTGGGTCCGTGGGCCCACGGTTTCAACTAGCTCTCCTGAGAGACTCGGGCCCGTGTCCGAGATCCCGCGAGTTCGACCAGCTGTCCCGAGGACTCACGCCCAGCTCGGATGGCCCTCGGATCGACCCGAACTCCAGGGCGCCTTGGGCCTTTGTCCATGGGCCCGCGGTGTCGACCATCTGTCCCGGGCCACACGCGCTCGGGACCGATAGCACGTGGAGGCGACCAGCTGTCCAGGGCGACTCGCGCCCGTGTCCGATGTCCCGCGGTACGGACCAGCACTCCGGCGCGACTCGCGCTCGTGTCTGAGGGCCCGTGGTATTGACCAGCTCTCCTGGGAGACTCGGGCCCGGGTCTGAAGGCCCGTGGGGTCGACCAGCTGTCCCGGGTGACTCGGTCCCGGGTCCAAAGGCCCGCGAGGTCGATCAGTTGGCCCGGGCGACTCGGGCCCGGGTCCGAGGTCACGCATTGTAGTACAACTATCCCGGTCGCCTCGGGCTCGTGTCCGAGGGCCCGCGGTGTTCACCAGATGAGCCGGGGACTCCTGCCCGACTCCGCGTGCCTAGGGGGTCGACCCGCTCTCCCGGGCGACTTGGGCCAGTGTCCGCGGGCCCGCTTGGTAGACCATTAGTCCGAGCGACCGGGCCCGTGTCCCAGGTCCAGTGGGATCCCCAGATAGTCCGGGTGACCTGGGCCCGGCTTCGACCAGATATCCTTGGCGGCTCGGGCCCTGCTCCGATAGCATGTGGGGTCGACAAGGTGTCCCAGGCGACTCGGGCTCGGGTCCGAGGGACTGCGATATCCACCAACACTCCCGGGTGACTCGCGCTCGGGTCTGAGGGTCCACGGGGTCGACTATTTGTCCTGGGGACTCCCACCCCGCTCCGAGTGCCTGGGGGGTCCACCAGCTGTCCAGGGCAACCTGGGCCAGTGTCCCAGGGCCCGCGTGGTCCACCATCTGTCCCGGGCGACTCCGGCTGGTTTCGCAGGGCCCACGGGATCGACCAGCTCTCCCGGGCGACTTGGGCCAGGGTCCGATGGCCCGCTTGGTAGGCCATTAGTCCGGGCGACCGGGGCCTTGTCCCAGAGCCCGCGGGATCCACCAGATATCCCGGGCGACCTGGCCCGGGTTCCAGTGCCCGCGATCTCGACGCGCTCTCCCTGGCGAATTGCGCTCGGGTCCGAGGGCCCGCAGGGTCGACCATCTGTCCCAGGTGACTCGGGTCCGGGGCCAAGGTCCCGCAAGGTCAATCAGCTGTCCCGGGCGATTCGGGCCAGTGTCCGAGGGCCCGCGTGGTCCACCATCTGTCCCGGACGACTCAGGCTCGTGTCGCAGGTCCCACGGGATCGACCATATATCCCGGGCGACCCGGGCCCGGGTTCCAGTGTCCGCGGGGCCTACCACCTGTCCTTGCCGGATTGCCCCTCCTCCGATGGCAAGCGGTTTCGACCGGCATCCCGGGCAAATTGCGCTCGGGTCTGAGGCCCCGCGGAGTCGACCAGCAGGCCCGGTTGACTCGGGCCCATGTCCCAGGTCCCTCGGGATCGACCAGATATCCCGGGCGACCCGGGCCCGGGTTCCAATGCCCGCGGGCTCGACCAGCTGTCCTTGCCGCCTTGGGCCTTGCTCTGAAGGCACGCGGTTTCGACCCGCTCTCCCGGGCGACTCGCGCTCTTTTCCGTGGGACCGCAGTGTCGACCAGCTCTCCTGGGCATCTCGCGAACAGATGCGACATTCCGCGGTGTGGACGCGCTGTCCTGGGCGACTCGGGCCAGGGTCCGATGGCCCGCGGGAACCACCAACACTCCTGGGTGACCATCTCTCCCGGACAACTCGCAACCGTGTCCGAGATCCCGCGGAGTCGACCAGCTGTCCCGTGCGACCCGGGCCCGGGTCCCAGGTCCCAGGTCTAGACCAGACGTCCCGGTTGACCTGGGCCTGGGCTCCTGTGTTTGCGGTGTCGACCAGCTGTCCCGGCTGACTCGGGCCCGGGTCCACGTGTCCGCAGTGTCGCACAACTCTGCCAGGCAACTCGCACTCGTGTCCGATGGCCCGCGGTGTCGACCAGCAGGCCCGGGCGACTCGGGCCCGTGTCCCAGGTCCCACGGGATCGATCAGATGTCCCGGGTGTTCTGGGCCCGGGTTCAAGTGCCCGCGGGGTGGACCAGCAGTCCCGGGCGACTTGCGCCTGGGTCCGTGGGCCCACGGTTTCAACTAGCTCTCCTGAGAGACTCGGGCCCGTGTCCGAGATCCCGCGAGTTCGACCCACTGTGCCGAGGACTCACGCCCAGCTCGGATGGCCCGCGGATCGACCCGAACTCCAGGGCGCCTTGGGCCTTTGTCCATGGGCCCGCGGTGTCGACCATCTGTCCCGGGCCACACGCGCTCGGGACCGATAGCACGTGGAGGCGACCAGCTGTCCAGGGCGACTCGCGCCCGTGTCCGATGTCCCGCGGTACGGACCAGCACTCCGGCGCGACTCGCGCTCGTGTCGGAGGGCCCGTGGTATTGACCAGCTCTCCTGGGAGACTCGGGCACGGGTCTGAAGGCCCGCGGGGTCGACCAGCTGTCCCGGGTGACTCGGTCCCGGGTCCAAAGGCCCGCGAGGTCGATCAGTTGGCCCGGGGGACTCGGGCCCGGGTCCGAGGTCACGCATTGTCGTACAACTCTCCCGGTCGCCTCGGGCTCGTGTCCGAGGGCCCGCGGTGTTCACCAGATGAGCCGGGGACTCCTGCCCGACTCCGCGTGCCTAGGGGGTCGACCCGCTCTCCCGGGCGACTTGGGCCAGTGTCCGCGGGCGCGCTTGGTAGACCATTAGTCCGGGCGACCGGGCCCGTGTCCCAGGTCCAGTGGGATCCCCAGATAGTCCGGGTGACCTGGGCCCGGCTTCGACCAGATATCCTTGGCGGCTCGGGCCCTGCTCCGATAGCATGTGGGGTCGACAAGGTGTCCCAGGCGACTCGGGCTCGGGTCCGAGGGACTGCGATATCCACCAACACTCCCGGGTGACTCGCGCTCGGGTCTGAGGGTCCACGGGGTCGACTATTTGTCCTGGGGACTCCCACCCCGCTCCGAGTGCCTGGGGGGTCCACCAGCTGTCCAGGGCAACCTGGGCCAGTGTCCCAGGGCCCGCGTGGTCCACCATCTGTCCCGGGCGACTCCGGCTGGTTTCGCAGGGCCCACGGGATCGACCAGCTCTCCCGGGCGACTTGGGCCAGGGTCCGATGGCCCGCTTGGTAGGCCATTAGTCCGGGTGACCGGGGCCGTGTCCCAGGGCCCGCGGGATCCACCAGATATCCCGGGCGACCTGGCCCGGGTTCCAGTGCCCGCGATCTCGACGCGCTCTCCCTGGCGAATTGCGCTCGGGTCCGAGGGCCCGCAGGGTCGACCATCTGTCCCAGGTGACTCGGGTCCGGGGCCAAGGTCCCGCAAGGTCAATCAGCTGTCCCGGGCGATTCGGGCCAGTGTCCGAGGGCCCGCGTGGTCCACCATCTGTCCCGGGCGACTCAGGCTCGTGTCGCAGGTCCCACGGGATCGACCATATATCCCGGGCGACCCGGGCCCGGGTTCCAGTGTCCGCGGGGCCTACCACCTGTCCTTGCCGGATTGCCCCTCCTCCGATGGCAAGCGGTTTCGACCGGCATCCCGGGCAAATTGCGCTCGGGTCTGAGGCCCCGCGGAGTCGACCAGCAGGCCCGGTTGACTCGGGCCCATGTCCCAGGTCCCTCGGGATCGACCAGATATCCCGGGCGACCCGGGCCCGGGTTCCAATGCCCGCGGGCTCGACCAGCTGTCCTTGCCGCCTTGGGCCTTGCTCTGAAGGCACGCGGTTTCGACCCGCTCTCCCAGGCGACTCGCGCTCTTTTCCGTGGGACCGCAGTGTCGACCAGCTCTCCTGGGCATCTCGCGAACAGATGCGACATTCCGCGGTGTGGACGCGCTGTCCTGGGCGACTCGGGCCAGGGTCCGATGGCCCGCGGGAACCACCAACACTCCTGGGTGACCATCTCTCCCGGACAACTCGCAACCGTGTCCGAGATCCCGCGGAGTCGACCAGCTGTCCCGTGCGACCCGGGCCCGGGTCCCAGGTCCCAGGTCTAGACCAGACGTCCCGGGGGACCTGGGCCTGGGCTCCTGTGTTTGCAGTGTCGACCAGCTGTCCCGGCTGACTCGGGCCCGGGTCCACGTGTCCGCAGTGTCGCACAACTCTGCCAGGCGACTCGCACTCGTGTCCGATGGCCCGCGGTGTCGACCAGCAGGCCCGGGCGACTCGGGCCCGTGTCCCAGGTCCCACGGGATCGATCAGATGTCCCGGGTGTTCTGGGCCCGGGTTCAAGTGCCCGCGGGGTGGACCAGCAGTCCCGGGCGACTTGCGCCTGGGTCCGTGGGCCCACGGTTTCAACTAGCTCTCCTGAGAGACTCGGGCCCGTGTCCGAGATCCCGCGAGTTCGACCCGCTGTCCCGAGGACTCACGCCCAGCTCGGATGGCCCGCGGATCGACCCGAACTCCAGGGCGCCTTGGGCCTTTGTCCATGGGCCCGCGGTGTCGACCATCTGTCCCGGGCCACACGCGCTCGGGACCGATAGCACGTGGAGGCGACCAGCTGTCCAGGGCGACTCGCGCCCGTGTCCGATGTCCCGCGGAACGGACCAGCACTCCGGCGCGACTCGCGCTCGTGTCGGAGGGCCCGTGGTATTGACCAGCTCTCCTGGGAGACTCGGGCCCGGGTCGGAAGGCCCGCGGGGTCGACCAGCTGTCCCGGGTGACTCGGTCCCGGGTCCAAAGGCCCGCGAGGTCGATCAGTTGGCCCGGGCGACTCGGGCCCGGGTCCGAGGTCACGCATTGTCGTACAACTCTCCCGGTCGCCTCGGGCTCGTGTCCGAGGGCCCGCGGTGTTCACCAGATGAGCCGGGGACTCCTGCCCGACTCCGCGTGCCTAGGGCGTCGACCCGCTCTCCCGGGCGACTTGGGCCAGTGTCCGCGGGCCCGCTTGGTAGACCATTAGTCCGGGCGACGGGGCCCGTGTCCCAGGTCCAGTGGGATCCCCAGATAGTCCGGGTGACCTGGGCCCAGCTTCGACCAGATATCCTTGGCGGCTCGGGCCCTGCTCCGATAGCATGTGGGGTCGACAAGGTGTCCCAGGCGACTCGGGCTCGGGTCCGAGGGACTGCGATATCCACCAACACTCCCGGGTGACTCGCGCTCGGGTCTGAGGGTCCACGGGGTCGACTATTTGTCCTGGGGACTCCCACCCCGTTCCGAGTGCCTGGGGGGTCAACCAGCTGTCCAGGGCAACCTGGGCCAGTGTCCCAGGGCCCGCGTGGTCCACCATCTGTCCCGGGCGACTCCGGCTGGTTTCGCAGGGCCCACGGGATCGACCAGCTCTCCCGGGCGACTTGGGCCAGGGTCCGATGGCCCGCTTGGTAGGCCATTGGTCCGGGCGACCGGGGCCGTGTCCCAGGGCCCGCGGGATCCACCAGATATCCCGGGCGACCTGGCCCGGGTTCCGGTGCCCGCGATCTCGACGCGCTCTCCCTGGCGAATTGCGCTCGGGTCCGAGGGCCCGCAGGGTCGACCATCTGTCCCAGGTGACTCGGGTCCGGGGCCAAGGTCCCGCAAGGTCAATCAGCTGTCCCGGGCGATTCGGGCCAGTGTCCGAGGGCCCGCGTGGTCCACCATCTGTCCCGGGCGACTCAGGCTCGTGTCGCAGGTCCCACGGGATCGACCATATATCCCGGGCGACCCGGGCCCGGGTTCCAGTGTCCGCGGGGCCTACCACCTGTCCTTGCCGGATTGCCCCTCCTCCGATGGCACGCGGTTTCGACCGGCATCCCGGGCAAATTGCGCTCGGGTCTGAGGCCCCGCGGAGTTGACCAGCAGGCCCGGTTGACTCGGGCCCATGTCCCAGGTCCCTCGGGATCGACCAGATATCCCGGGCGACCCGGGCCCGGGTTCCAATGCCCGCGGGCTCGACCAGCTGTCCTTGCCGCCTTGGGCCTTGCTCTGAAGGCACGCGGATTCGACCCGCTCTCCCGGGCGACTCGCGCTCTTTTCCGTGGGACCGCAGTGTCGACCAGCTCTCCTGGGCATCTCGCGAACAGATGCGACATTCCGCGGTGTGGACGCGCTGTCCTGGGCGACTCGGGACAGGGTCCGAAGGCCCGCGGGAACCACCAACACTCCTGGGTGACCATCTCTCCCGGACCACTCGCAACCGTGTCCGAGATCCCGCGGAGTCGACCAGCTGTCCCATGCGACCCGGGCCTGTGTCCCAGGTCCCAGGTCTAGACCAGATGTCCCGGGTGACCTGGGCCTGGGTTCCTGTTTTTGCGGTGTCGACCAGCTGTCCCGGCTGACTCGGGCCCGGATCCACGTGTCCGCAGTGCGGTACAACTCCCCCAGGCGACTCGCACTCGTGTCTGATGGCCCGCGGTGTCGACCAGCAGGCCCGGGCGACTCGGGCCCGTGTCCCAGGTCCCACGGGATCACTCAGATGTCCCGGGTGTTCTGGGCCCGGGTTCAAGTGCCCGCGGGGTGGACCAGCAGTCCCGGGCGACTTGCGCCTGGGTCCGTGGGCCCACGGTTTCAACTAGCTCTCCTGAGAGACTCGGGCCCGTGTCCGAGATCCCGCGAGTTCGACCAGCTGTCCCGAGGACTCACGCCCAGCTCGGATGGCCCACGGATCGACCCGAACTCCAGGGCGCCTTGGGCCTTTGTCCATGGGCCCGCGGTGTCGACCATCTGTCCCGGGCCACACGCGCTCGGGACCGATAGCACGTGGAGTCGACCAGCTGTCCAGGGCGACTCGCGCCCGTGTCCGATGTCCCGCGGTACTGACCAGCACTCCGGCGCGACTCGCGCTCGTGTCTGACGGCCCGTGGTATTGACCAGCTCTCCTGGGAGACTCGGGCCCGGGTCTGAAGGTCCGTGGGGTCGACCAGCTGTCCCGGGTGACTCGGTCCCGGGTCCAAAGGCCCGCGAGGTCGATCAGTTGGCCCGGGCGACTCGGGCCCGGGTCCGAGGTCACGCATTGTAGTACAACTCTCCCGGTCGCCTCGGGCTCGTGTCCGAGGGCCCGCGGTGTTCACCAGATGAGCCGGTGGCTCCTGCCCGACTCCCCGTGCTTAGGGGGTCGACCCGCTCTCCCTGGCGACTTGGGCCAGTGTCCGCGGGCCCGCTTGGTAGACCATTAGTCCGGGCGACCGGGCCCGTGTCCCAGGTCCAGTGGGATCCCCAGATAGTCCGGGTGACCTGGGCCCGGCTTCCAGTGCCCGCGGTGTCGACCAGATATCCTTGGCGGCTCGGGCCCTGCTCCGATAGCATGTGGGGTCGACAAGGTGTCCCAGGCGACTCGGGCTCGGGTCCGAGGGACTGCGATATCCACCAACACTCCCGGGTGACTCGCGCTCGGGTCTGAGGGTCCACGGGGTCGACTATTTGTCCTGGGGACTCCCACCCCGCTCCGAGTGCCTGGGGGGTCAACCAGCTGTCCAGGGCAACCTGGGCCAGTGTCCCAGGGCCCGCGTGGTCCACCGTCTGTCCCGGGCGACTCAGGCTAGTTTCGAAGGGCCCACGGGATCGACCAGCTCTCCCGGGCGACTTGGGCCAGGGTCCGATGGCCCGCTTGGTAGGCCATTAGTCCGGGCGACCTGGCCCGGGTTCCAGTGCCCACGATCTCGACGCGCTCTCCCTGGCGAATTGCGCTCGGGTCCGAGGGCCCGCAGGGTCGACCATCTGTCCCAGGTGACTCGGGTCCGGGGCCAAGGTCCCGCAAGGTCAATCAGCTGTCCCGGGCGATTCGGGCCAGTGTCCGAGGGCCCGCGTGGTCCACCATCTGTCCCGGGCGACTCAGGCTCGTGTCGCAGGTCCCACGGGATCGACCATATATCCCGGGCGACCCGGGCCCGGGTTCCAGTGTCCGCGGTGCCTACCACCTGTCCTTGCCGGATTGCCCCTCCTCCGATGGCACGCGGTTTCGACCGGCATCCCGGGCAAATTGCGCTCGGGTCTGAGGCCCCGCGGAGTCGACCAGCAGGCCCGGTTGACTCGGGCCCATGTCCCAGGTCCCTCGGGATCGACCAGATATCCCGGGCGACCCGGGCCCGGGTTCCAATGCCCGCGGGGTCGACCAGCTGTCCTTGCCGACTTGGGCCTTGCTCTGAAGGCACGCGGATTCGACCCGCTCTCCCAGGCGACTCGCGCTCTTTTCCGTGGGACCGCAGTGTCGACCAGCTCTCCTGGGCATCTCGCGAACAGATGCGACATTCCGCGGTGTGGACGCGCTGTCCTGGGCGACTCGGGCCAGGGTCCGATGGCCCGCGGGAACCACCAACACTCCTGGGTGACCATCTCTCCCGGACAACTCGCAACCGTGTCCGAGATCCCGCGGAGTCGACCAGCTGTCCCGTGCGACCCGGGCCCGGGTCCCAGGTCCCAGGTCTAGACCAGACGTCCCGGGGGACCTGGGCCTGGGCTCCTGTGTTTGCAGTGTCGACCAGCTGTCCCGGCTGACTCGGGCCCGGGTCCACGTGTCCGCAGTGTCGCACAACTCTGCCAGGCGACTCGCACTCGTGTCCGATGGCCCGCGGTGTCGACCAGCAGGCCCGGGCGACTCGGGCCCGTGTCCCAGGTCCCACGGGATCGATCAGATGTCCCGGGTGTTCTGGGCCCGGGTTCAAGTGCCCGCGGGGTGGACCAGCAGTCCCGGGCGACTTGCGCCTGGGTCCGTGGGCCCACGGTTTCAACTAGCTCTCCTGAGAGACTCGGGCCCGTGTCCGAGATCCCGCGAGTTCGACCAGCTGTCCCGAGGACTCACGCCCAGCTCGGATGGCCCGCGGATCGACCCGAACTCCAGGGCGCCTTGGGCCTTTGTCCATGGGCCCGCGATGTCGACCATCTGTCCCAGGCCACACGCGCTCGCGACCGATAGCACGTGGAGGCGACCAGCTGTCCAGGGCGACTCGCGCCCGTGTCCGATGTCCCGCGGTACGGACCAGCACTCCGGTGCGACTCGCGCTCATGTCTGAGGGCCCGTGGTATTGACCAGCTCTCCTGGGAGACTCGGGCCCGGGTCTGAAGGCCCGCGGGGTCGACCAGCTGTCCCGGGTGACTCGGTCCCGGGTCCAAAGGCCCGCGAGGTCGATCAGTTGGCCCGGGCGACTCGGGCCCGGGTCCGAGGTCACGCATTGTCGTACAACTCTCCCGGTCGCCTCGGGCTCGTGTCCGAGGGCCCGCGGTGTTCACCAGATGAGCCGGGGACTCCTGCCCGACTCCGCGTGCCTAGGGCGTCGACCCGCTCTCCCGGGCGACTTGGGCCAGTGTCCGCGGGCCCGCTTGGTAGACCATTAGTCCGGGCGACGGGGCCCGTGTCCCAGGTCCAGTGGGATCCCCAGATAGTCCGGGTGACCTGGGCCCAGCTTCGACCAGATATCCTTGGCGGCTCGGGCCCTGCTCCGATAGCATGTGGGGTCGACAAGGTGTCCCAGGCGACTCGGGCTCGGGTCCGAGGGACTGCGATATCCACCAACACTCCCGGGTGACTCGCGCTCGGGTCTGAGGGTCCACGGGGTCGACTATTTGTCCTGGGGACTCCCACCCCGCTCCGAGTGCCTGGGGGGTCAACCAGCTGTCCAGGGCAACCTGGGCCAGTGTCCCAGGGCCCGCGTGGTCCACCATCTGTCCCGGGCGACTCCGGCTGGTTTCGCAGGGCCCACGGGATCGACCAGCTCTCCCGGGCGACTTGGGCCAGGGTTCGATGGCCCGCTTGGTAGGCCATTGGTCCGGGCGACCGGGGCCGTGTCCCAGGGCCCGCGGGATCCACCAGATATCCCGGGCGACCTGGCCCGGGTTCCGGTGCCCGCGATCTCGACGCGCTCTCCCTGGCGAATTGCGCTCGGGTCCGAGGGCCCGCAGGGTCGACCATCTGTCCCAGGTGACTCGGGTCCGGGGCCAAGGTCCCGCAAGGTCAATCAGCTGTCCCGGGCGATTCGGGCCAGTGTCCGAGGGCCCGCGTGGTCCACCATCTGTCCCGGGCGACTCAGGCTCGTGTCGCAGGTCCCACGGGATCGACCATATATCCCGGGCGACCCGGGCCCGGGTTCCAGTGTCCGCGGGGCCTACCACCTGTCCTTGCCGGATTGCCCCTCCTCCGATGGCACGCGGTTTCGACCGGCATCCCGGGCAAATTGCGCTCGGGTCTGAGGCCCCGCGGAGTCGACCAGCAGGCCCGGTTGACTCGGGCCCATGTCCCAGGTCCCTCGGGATCGACCAGATATCCCGGGCGACCCGGGCCCGGGTTCCAATGCCCGCGGGCTCGACCAGCTGTCCTTGCCGCCTTGGGCCTTGCTCTGAAGGCACGCGGATTCGACCCGCTCTCCCGGGCGACTCGCGCTCTTTTCCGTGGGACCGCAGTGTCGACCAGCTCTCCTGGGCATCTCGCGAACAGATGCGACATTCCGCGGTGTGGACGCGCTGTCCTGGGCGACTCGGGACAGGGTCCGAAGGCCCGCGGGAACCACCAACACTCCTGGGTGACCATCTCTCCCGGACCACTCGCAACCGTGTCCGAGATCCCGCGGAGTCGACCAGCTGTCCCATGCGACCCGGGCCTGTGTCCCAGGTCCCAGGTCTAGACCAGATGTCCCGGGTGACCTGGGCCTGGGTTCCTGTTTTTGCGGTGTCGACCAGCTGTCCCGGCTGACTCGGGCCCGGGTCCACGTGTCCGCAGTGCGGTACAACTCCCCCAGGCGACTCGCACTCGTGTCTGATGGCCCGCGGTGTCGACCAGCAGGCCCGGGCGACTCGGGCCCGTGTCCCAGGTCCCACGGGATCACTCAGATGTCCCGGGTGTTCTGGGCCCGGGTTCAAGTGCCCGCGGGGTGGACCAGCAGTCCCGGGCGACTTGCGCCTGGGTCCGTGGGCCCACGGTTTCAACTAGCTCTCCTGAGAGACTCGGGCCCGTGTCCGAGATCCCGCGAGTTCGACCAGCTGTCCCGAGGACTCACGCCCAGCTCGGATGGCCCACGGATCGACCCGAACTCCAGGGCGCCTTGGGCCTTTGTCCATGGGCCCGCGGTGTCGACCATCTGTCCCGGGCCACACGCGCTCGGGACCGATAGCACGTGGAGTCGACCAGCTGTCCAGGGCGACTCGCGCCCGTGTCCGATGTCCCGCGGTACTGACCAGCACTCCGGCGCGACTCGCGCTCGTGTCTGACGGCCCGTGGTATTGACCAGCTCTCCTGGGAGACTCGGGCCCGGGTCTGAAGGTCCGTGGGGTCGACCAGCTGTCCCGGGTGACTCGGTCCCGGGTCCAAAGGCCCGCGAGGTCGATCAGTTGGCCCGGGCGACTCGGGCCCGGGTCCGAGGTCACGCATTGTAGTACAACTCTCCCGGTCGCCTCGGGCTCGTGTCCGAGGGCCCGCGGTGTTCACCAGATGAGCCGGTGGCTCCTGCCCGACTCCCCGTGCTTAGGGGGTCGACCCGCTCTCCCTGGCGACTTGGGCCAGTGTCCGCGGGCCCGCTTGGTAGACCATTAGTCCGGGCGACCGGGCCCGTGTCCCAGGTCCAGTGGGATCCCCAGATAGTCCGGGTGACCTGGGCCCGGCTTCCAGTGCCCGCGGTGTCGACCAGATATCCTTGGCGGCTCGGGCCCTGCTCCGATAGCATGTGGGGTCGACAAGGTGTCCCAGGCGACTCGGGCTCGGGTCCGAGGGACTGCGATATCCACCAACACTCCCGGGTGACTCGCGCTCGGGTCTGAGGGTCCACGGGGTCGACTATTTGTCCTGGGGACTCCCACCCCGCTCCGAGTGCCTGGGGGGTCAACCAGCTGTCCAGGGCAACCTGGGCCAGTGTCCCAGGGCCCGCGTGGTCCACCGTCTGTCCCGGGCGACTCAGGCTAGTTTCGAAGGGCCCACGGGATCGACCAGCTCTCCCGGGCGACTTGGGCCAGGGTCCGATGGCCCGCTTGGTAGGCCATTAGTCCGGGCGACCTGGCCCGGGTTCCAGTGCCCACGATCTCGACGCGCTCTCCCTGGCGAATTGCGCTCGGGTCCGAGGGCCCGCAGGGTCGACCATCTGTCCCAGGTGACTCGGGTCCGGGGCCAAGGTCCCGCAAGGTCAATCAGCTGTCCCGGGCGATTCGGGCCAGTGTCCGAGGGCCCGCGTGGTCCACCATCTGTCCCGGGCGACTCAGGCTCGTGTCGCAGGTCCCACGGGATCGACCATATATCCCGGGCGACCCGGGCCCGGGTTCCAGTGTCCGCGGTGCCTACCACCTGTCCTTGCCGGATTGCCCCTCCTCCGATGGCACGCGGTTTCGACCGGCATCCCGGGCAAATTGCGCTCGGGTCTGAGGCCCCGCGGAGTCAACCAGCAGGCCCGGTTGACTCGGGCCCATGTCCCAGGTCCCTCGGGATCGACCAGATATCCCGGGCGACCCGGGCCCGGGTTCCAATGCCCGCGGGGTCGACCAGCTGTCCTTGCCGACTTGGGCCTTGCTCTGAAGGCACGCGGATTCGACCCGCTCTCCCGGGCGACTCGCGCTCTTTTCCGTGGGACCGCAGTGTCGACCAGCTCTCCTGGGCATCTCGCGAACAGATGCGACATTCCGCGGTGTGGACGCGCTGTCCTGGGAGACTCGGGCCAGGGTCCGATGGCCCGTGGGAACCACCAACACTCCTGGGTGACCATCTCTCCCGGACAACTCGCAACCGTGTCCGAGATCCCGCGGAGTCGACCAGCTGTCCCGTGCGACCCGGGCCCGGGTCCCAGGTCCCAGGTCTAGACCAGACGTCCCGGGTGACCTGGGCCTGGGCTCCTGTGTTTGCGGTGTCGACCAGCTGTCCCGGCTGACTCGGGCCCGGGTCCACGTGTCCGCAGTGTCGCACAACTCTCCCAGGCGACTCGCACTCGTGTCTGATGGCCCGCGGTGTCGACCAGCAGGCCCGGGCGACTCGGGCCCGTGTCCCAGGTCCCACGGGATCGATCAGATGTCCCGGGTGTTCTGGGCCCGGGTTCAAGTGCCCGCGGGGTGGACCAGCAGTCCCGGGCGACTTGCGCCTGGGTCCGTGGGCCCACGGTTTCAACTAGCTCTCCTGAGAGACTCGGGCCCGTGTCCGAGATCCCGCGAGTTCGACCAGCTGTCCCGAGGACTCACGCCCAGCTCGGATGGCCCTCGGATCGACCCGAACTCCAGGGCGCCTTGGGCCTTTGTCCATGGGCCCGCGGTGTCGACCATCTGTCCCGGGCCACACGCGCTCGGGACCGATAGCACGTGGAGGCGACCAGCTGTCCAGGGCGACTCGCGCCCGTGTCCGATGTCCCGCGGTACGGACCAGCACTCCGGCGCGACTCGCGCTCGTGTCTGAGGGCCCGTGGTATTGACCAGCTCTCCTGGGAGACTCGGGCCCGGGTCTGAAGGCCCGTGGGGTCGACCAGCTGTCCCGGGTGACTCGGTCCCGGGTCCAAAGGCCCGCGAGGTCGATCAGTTGGCCCGGGCGACTCGGGCCCGGGTCCGAGGTCACGCATTGTAGTACAACTATCCCGGTCGCCTCGGGCTCGTGTCCGAGGGCCCGCGGTGTTCACCAGATGAGCCGGGGACTCCTGCCCGACTCCGCGTGCCTAGGGGGTCGACCCGCTCTCCCGGGCGACTTGGGCCAGTGTCCGCGGGCCCGCTTGGTAGACCATTAGTCCGAGCGACCGGGCCCGTGTCCCAGGTCCAGTGGGATCCCCAGATAGTCCGGGTGACCTGGGCCCGGCTTCGACCAGATATCCTTGGCGGCTCGGGCCCTGCTCCGATAGCATGTGGGGTCGACAAGGTGTCCCAGGCGACTCGGGCTCGGGTCCGAGGGACTGCGATATCCACCAACACTCCCGGGTGACTCGCGCTCGGGTCTGAGGGTCCACGGGGTCGACTATTTGTCCTGGGGACTCCCACCCCGCTCCGAGTGCCTGGGGGGTCCACCAGCTGTCCAGGGCAACCTGGGCCAGTGTCCCAGGGCTCACGTGGTCCACCATCTGTCCCGGGCGACTCCGGCTGGTTTCGCAGGGCCCACGGGATCGACCAGCTCTCCCGGGCGACTTGGGCCAGGGTCCGATGGCCCGCTTGGTAGGCCATTAGTCCGGGCGACCGGGGCCGTGTCCCAGGGCCCGCGGGATCCACCAGATATCCCGGGCGACCTGGCCCGGGTTCCGGTGCCCGCGATCTCGACGCGCTCTCCCTGGCGAATTGCGCTCGGGTCCGAGGGCCCGCAGGGTCGACCATCTGTCCCAGGTGACTCGGGTCCGGGGCCAAGGTCCCGCAAGGTCAATCAGCTGTCCCGGGCGATTCGGGCCAGTGTCCGAGGGCCCGCGTGGTCCACCATCTGTCCCGGGCGACTCAGGCTCGTGTCGCAGGTCCCACGGGATCGACCATATATCCCGGGCGACCCGGGCCCGGGTTCCAGTGTCCGCGGGGCCTACCACCTGTCCTTGCCGGATTGCCCCTCCTCCGATGGCACGCGGTTTCGACCGGCATCCCGGGCAAATTGCGCTCGGGTCTGAGGCCCCGCGGAGTCGACCAGCAGGCCCGGTTGACTCGGGCCCATGTCCCAGGTCCCTCGGGATCGACCAGATATCCCGGGCGACCCGGGCCCGGGATCCAATGCCCGCGGGGTCGACCAGCTGTCCTTGCCGACTTGGGCCTTGCTCTGAAGGCACGCGGTTTCGACCCGCTCTCCCGGGCGACTCGCGCTCTTTTCCGTGGGACCGCAGTGTCGACCAGCTCTCCTGGGCATCTCGCGAAGAGATGCGACATTCCGCGGTGTGGACGCGCTGTCCTGGGAGACTCGGGCCAGGGTCCGATGGCCCGCGGGAACCACCAACACTCCTGGGTGATCATCTCTCCCGGACAACTCGCAACCGTGTCCGAGATCCCGCGGAGTCGACCAGCTGTCCCGTGCGACCCGGGCCCGGGTCCCAGGTCCCAGGTCTAGACCAGACGTCCCGGGTGACCTGGGCCTGGGCTCCTGTGTTTGCGGTGTCGACCAGCTGTCCCGGCTGACACGGGCCCGGGTCCACGTGTCCGCAGTGTCGCACAACTCTCCCAGGCGACTCGCACTCGTGTCCGATGGCCCGCGGTGTCGACCAGCAGACCCGGGCGACTCGGGCCTGTGTCCCAGGTCCCACGGGATCGCTCAGATGTCCCGGGTGTTCTGGGCCCGGGTTCAAGTGCCCGCGGGGTGGACCAGCAGTCCCGGGCGACTTGCGCCTGGGTCCGTGGGCCCACGGTTTCAACTAGCTCTCCTGAGAGACTCGGGCCCGTGTCCGAGATCCCGCGAGTTCGACCCGCTGTCCCGAGGACTCACGCCCAGCTCGGATGGCCCTCGGATCGACCCGAACTCCAGGGCGCCTTGGGCCTTTGTCCATGGGCCCGCGGTGTCGACCATCTGTCCCGGGCCACACGCGCTCGGGACCGATAGCACGTGGAGTCGACCAGCTGTCCAGGGCGACTCGCGCCCGTGTCCGATGTCCCGCGGTACTGACCAGCACTCCGGCGCGACTCGCGCTCGTGTCTGAGGGCCCGTGGTATTGACCAGCTCTCCTGGGAGACTCGGGCCCGGGTCTGAAGGTCCGTGGGGTCGACCAGCTGTCCCGGGTGACTCGGTCCCGGGTCCAAAGGCCCGCGAGGTCGATCTGTTGGCCCGGGCGACTCGGGCCCAGGTCCGAGGTCACGCATTATAGTACAACTCTCCCGGTCGCCTCGGGCTCGTGTCCGAGGGCCCGCGGTGTTCACCAGATGAGCCGGTGGCTCCTGCCCGACTCCGCGTGCTTAGGGGGTCGACCCGCTCTCCCGGGCGACTTGGGCCAGTGTCCGCGGGCCCGCTTGGTAGACCATTAGTCCGGGCGACCGGGCCCGTGTCCCAGGTCCAGTGGGATCCCCAGATAGTCCGGGTGACCTGGGCCCGGCTTCCAGTGCCCGCGGTGTCGACCAGATATCCTTGGCGGCTCGGGCCCTGCTCCGATAGCATGTGGGGTCGACAAGGTGTCCCAGGCGACTCGGGCTCGGGTCCGAGGGACTGCGATATCCACCAACACTCCCGGGTGACTCGCGCTCGGGTCTGAGGGTCCACGGGGTCGACTATTTGTCCTGTGGACTCCCACCCCGCTCCGAGTGCCTGGGGGGTCAACCAGCTGTCCAGGGCAACCTGGGCCAGTGTCCCAGGGCCCGCGTGGTCCACCATCTGTCCCGGGCGACTCAGGCTGGTTTCGAAGGGCCCACGGGATCGACCAGCTCTCCCGGGCGACTTGGGCCAGGGTCCGATGGCCCGCTTGGTAGGCCATTAGTCCGGGCGACCTGGCCCGGGTTCCAGTGCCCGCGATCTCGACGCGCTCTCCCTGGCGAATTGCACTCGGGTCCGAGGGCCCGCAGGGTCGACCATCTGTCCCAGGTGACTCGGGTCCGGGGCCAAGGTCCCGCAAGGTCAATCAGCTGTCCCGGGCGATTCGGGCCAGTGTCCGAGGGCCCGCGCGGTCCACCATCTGTCCCGGGCGACTCAGGCTCGTGTCGCAGGTCCCACGGGATCAACCATATATCCCGGGCGACCCGGGCCCGGGTTCCAGTGTCCGCGGTGCCTACCACCTGTCCTTGCCGGATTGCCCCTCCTCCGATGGCACGCGGTTTCCACCGGCATCCCGGGCAAATTGCGCTCGGGTCTGAGGCCCCGCGGAGTCGACCAGCAGGCCCGGTTGACTCGGGCCCATGTCCCAGGTCCCTCGGGATCGACCAGATATCCCGGGCGACCCGGGCCCGGGTTCCAATGCCCGCGGGGTCGACCAGCTGTCCTTGCCGACTTGGGCCTTGCTCTGAAGGCACGCGGATTCGACCCGCTCTCCCGGGCGACTCGCGCTCTTTTCCGTGGGACCGCAGTGTCGACCAGCTCTCCTGGGCATCTCGCGAACAGATGCGACATTCCGCGGTGTGGACGCGCTGTCCTGGGAGACTCGGGCCAGGGTCCGATGGCCCGTGGGAACCACCAACACTCCTGGGTGACCATCTCTCCCGGACAACTCGCAACCGTGTCCGAGATCCCGCGGAGTCGACCAGCTGTCCCGTGCGATCCGGGCCCGGGTCCCAGGTCCCAGGTCTAGACCAGACGTCCCGGGTGACCTGGGCCTGGGCTCCTGTGTTTGCGGTGTCGACCAGCTGTCCCGGCTGACTCGGGCCCGGGTCCACGTGTCCGCAGTGTCGCACAACTCTCCCAGGCGACTCGCACTCGTGTCTGATGGCCCGCGGTGTCGACCAGCAGGCCCGGGCGACTCGGGCCCGTGTCCCAGGTCCCACGGGATCGCTCAGATGTCCCGGGTGTTCTGGGCCCGGGTTCAAGTGCCCGCGGGGTGGACCAGCAGTCCCGGGCGACTTGCGCCTGGGTCCGTGGGCCCACGGTTTCAACTAGCTCTCCTGAGAGACTCGGGCCCGTGTCCGAGATCCCGCGAGTTCGACCCGCTGTCCCGAAGACTCACGCCCAGCTCGGATGGCCCGCGGATCGACCCGAACTCCAGGGCGCCTTGGGCCTTTGTCCATGGGCCCGCGGTGTCGACCATCTGTCCCGGGCCACACGCGCTCGGGACCGATAGCACGTGGAGTCGACCAGCTGTCCAGGGCGACTCGCGCCCGTGTCCGATGTCCCGCGGTACTGACCAGCACTCCGGCGCGACTCGCGCTCGTGTCTGACGGCCCATGGTATTGACCAGCTCTTCTGGGAGACTCGGGCCCGGGTCTGAAGGCCCGTGGGGTCGACCAGCTGTCCCGGGTGACTCGGTCCCGGGTCCAAAGGCCCGCGAGGTCGATCAGTTGGCCCGGGCGACTCGGGCCCAGGTCCGAGGTCACGCATTGTAGTACAACTCTCCCGGTCGCCTCGGGCTCGTGTCCGAGGGCCCGCGGTGTTCACCAGATGAGCCGGGGACTCCTGCCCGACTCCGCGTGCTTAGGGGGTCGACCCGCTCTCCCTGGCGACTTGGGCCAGTGTCCGCGGGCCCGCTTGGTAGACCATTAGTCCGGGCGACCGGGCCCGTGTCCCAGGTCCAGTGGGATCCCCAGATAGTCCGGGTGACCTGGGCCCGGCTTCCAGTGCCCGCGGTGTCGACCAGATATCCTTGGCGGCTCGGGCCCTGCTCCGATAGCATGTGGGGTCGACAAGGTGTCCCAGGCGACTCGGGCTCGGGTCCGAGGGACTGCGATATCCACCAACACTCCCGGGTGACTCGCGCTCGGGTCTGAGGGTCCACGGGGTCGACTATTTGTCCTGTGGACTCCCACCCCGCTCCGAGTGCCTGGGGGGTCAACCAGCTGTCCAGGGCAACCTGGGCCAGTGTCCCAGGGCCCGCGTGGTCCACCATCTGTCCCGGGCGACTCAGGCTGGTTTCGAAGGGCCCACGGGATCGACCAGCTCTCCCGGGCGACTTGGGCCAGGGTCCGATGGCCCGCTTGGTAGGCCATTAGTCCGGGCGACCTGGCCCGGGTTCCAGTGCCCGCGATCTCGACGCGCTCTCCCTGGCGAATTGCGCTCGGGTCCGAGGGCCCGCAGGGTCGACCATCTGTCCCAGGTGACTCGGGTCCGGGGCCAAGGTCCCGCAAGGTCAATCAGCTGTCCCGGGCGATTCGGGCCAGTGTCCGAGGGCCCGCGCGGTCCACCATCTGTCCCGGGCGACTCAGGCTCGTGTCGCAGGTCCCACGGGATCGACCATATATCCCGGGCGACCCGGGCCCGGGTTCCAGTGTCCGCGGTGCCTACCACCTGTCCTTGCCGGATTGCCCCTCCTCCGATGGCACGCGGTTTCGACCGGCATCCCGGGCAAATTGCGCTCGGGTCTGAGGCCCCGCGGAGTCGACCAGCAGGCCCGGTTGACTCGGGCCCATGTCCCAGGTCCCTCGGGATCGACCAGATATCCCGGGCGACCCGGGCCCGGGTTCCAATGCCCGCGGGGTCGACCAGCTGTCCTTGCCGACTTGGGCCTTGCTCTGAAGGCACGCGGATTTGACCCGCTCTCCCGGGCGACTCGCGCTCTTTTCCGTGGGACCGCAGTGTCGACCAGCTCTCCTGGGCATCTCGCGAACAGATGCGACATTCCGCGGTGTGGACGCGCTGTCCTGGGAGACTCGGGCCAGGGTCCGATGGCCCGTGGGAACCACCAACACTCCTGGGTGACCATCTCTCCCGGACAACTCGCAACCGTGTCCGAGATCCCGCGGAGTCGACCAGCTGTCCCGTGCGACCCGGGCCCGGGTCCCAGGTCCCAGGTCTAGACCAGACGTCCCGGGGGACCTGGGCCTGGGCTCCTGTGTTTGCGGTGTCGACCAGCTGTCCCGGCTGACTCGGGCCCGGGTCCACGTGTCCGCAGTGTCGCACAACTCTCCCAGGCGACTCGCACTCGTGTCTGATGGCCCGCGGTGTCGACCAGCAGGCCCGGGCGACTCGGGCCCGTGTCCCAGGTCCCACGGGATCGATCAGATGTCCCGGGTGTTCTGGGCCCGGGTTCAAGTGCCCGCGGGGTGGACCAGCAGTCCCGGGCGACTTGCGCCCGTGTCCGTGGGCCCACGGTTTCATCTAGCTCTCCTGAGAGACTCGGGCCCGTGTCCGAGATCCCGCGGGTTCGACCAGCTGTCCTGGGGACTCCCGCCCAGCTCCTTTGGCCCGGAGATCGACCCGCACTCCAGGGCGCCTCAGGCCTTTGTCCATGGGCCCGTGGTGTTGACCATCTGTCCCGGGCCACTCACGCTCGGGACTGAGGGCCCACTGGGTCGACCAGCTGTCCCGGGCCAATCGGGCAATGGTGCGAGTTCCCGCGGGTGGACCATTTGTCCCGGACGACTTGAGCCCGGGTCGGGGGGTCTGCAGGGTCGACCAGCTCCCCCATGCGACTTAAGCTTCTGTCTGCGAGCCGGCATTGTCCAACACCTGTCCCAGGGACTTCCTCCACGCTCCGAGGGCTGTGGGTTTCATGTAGTAGTCTGGGCGACTTGGGCCAGTGTCCGAAAGCCTGCGGGGTCCACCATCTGTGCTGCACAACTCGAAGCCAGGTCTGAAGGCCCGTGGTGTTGACCAGCTGTCCCGGGCCATTCAGGACCATGTCCCAGGTCCCACGGTCTTGTCCAGATATCCCAGGCGACCAGGGTCCGGTTTCCAATGACCACGGGTTGACCATCTCTCTCGGGTGACTTCTGCCCGTGTCCGAGTTCCCGCGGTGTCGACCCTGTCCCGGTCGAGTCGTGCTCGATTCCGAGGGCCCGCGTATTCGACCAGCTGTCCCGAATGACTCGGGCCCGTGTCCGAGATCCCGCGGGTTCGACCAGCTCAACCGGGCGACTCGAGCTCGTGTCTGAGGGCTCGTGGCGTCTCCTAGCTGACCCGGGCGACAGGGAGCCGTGTCCTAGCGCACGAGTGGTCGACAGGCTACCTGGTCGACCCCCAATCGGGTGCAAGGGTCCAAAGTGTCGACCAGCAGTCATGAGTGACTCGGGCCCGGGTCCGAATGCCCGCGGAGTCGAGCAGCAGGCCTGGGCGACTCGGGCCCGTGTCCCAGGTCCCACGGGATCGAGCAGATATCCCGGGAGACCCGGGCCCGCGTTTCAGTGCCCGTGGGGTCGACCAGCTGTCCCAGGCAACTCGGGTCAGTGTCCAAGTTGCCGCGAGGTCGATCAGCTGTCCCGGGAGTCTCGGGCCCGTGTCCGAATTCCCGCGGGGTCCACCAGATGTCCCGGGCGTGTCGGGCAATGGTGCGAGTTCCCACGGGGTCGACCAGCTGTTCCGGATGACTTGCACCCGGGTCCTTGGGCCTGCGGTGTCGACCATCCCTCCCAGATGACTCGCAACCGTGTACGAGTTCCCGCGAAGTCGACCAGCTGTCCCGGGCGACTCAGGTCCGTGTCCGAGATCCCACGGGGTCGACCAGCTGTTACGGACGACTCTCGCCTGTGTTTGAGGGCCTGCAGGTTCGACCAGAACTTCTGGCCGACTCGGGCTTGATTCCGAACTCCCTCGGGGTTGTACAGCTCTCCCGCGTGACCCGCGCTCGGGTATGAGGGCCTGCGGGGTCGACCAGCTGTTGGGGACTCCTGCCTGGCTCCGAGTGCCTAGGGGGTCCACCAGCTCTCCCCGGTGACTTGGGACAGTGTACGAGGGCCTGCGGGGTCCACCATCTGTCCCGGGTGTCTCGGGCCCGTGTCCCAGGTCCCTCGGGATCGACTAGATATCCCGGGTGACCTGGGCCCGGGTTCCAGTGCCCGCAGTGTCGACCAGCTCTCCTTGCTGACTTGGGCCCTGCTCTGATGGCACGCAGTGTCGACCAGATCTCCTTGGAGGCTCGGGCCCGGGTCCAAATGCCCGTGAGCTCGACTAGCTCTAGCGGGTAAATTGCGCTCGGGTCCGAGGGCCAGGGGGGTCGACCAGCTGTCCCGGGTGACTCGGGCCTGGGTCCAAATTCCCGCGAGGTCGATCAGCTGTCCCGGGTGACTCGGGTCAGTGTCCAAAATCCCTCGATGTCGACCAGCTGTCCCAGATGACTCGCAACCGTGTCCAAGATCCTGTGGAGTCGACCATCTGTCTTGGGTGACTCGGGTCCGTGTCCAAGTTCCCACGGGCTCGACCAGCTGTCCTGGGCGAGTTGGGCAAGTGTGCGAGTTCCAGCAGGGTTGACCAGCTGTCCTAGACCTATTGCGACCGGGTCTTTGGGCCTGCGGGGTGGACCAACACTCCCGGATGACTCCCAACCATGTCCGAGGTCACGTGGAGTCGACCAGCTGTCCCGGGCGGCTTGGGAAGGGGTCCGAGGTCCCGTGGTGTCATACAACACTCCCGGGTGACTCGCACTCATAACTGAGGGCCCGTGGGGTCCACCAACTGTCCCGGGGACTCCTGCCCAGCTCCGAGTGCCTAGGGGGTCGACAAGCTCTCCTGGGCTACTTGGGCCCGTGTCCGAGGGCCCGCATGGTCGACCATCTGTCCGGGCGGCACAGGCCTGTGTCCCAGGTCCCTCAGGGTCGACCAGTTATCCCGGGTGACCTGGGCCCGGCTTCCAGTGCCCGCGGAGTCAACCAGATGTCCTTGGCAACTCGGGCCCTGCTCCGATGGCACGTGGGGTCGACCAGCTGTCCCAGGCGACTCGGGCTCATGTCCGAGGGCCCGCGGTGTCGACCACCTCTCCCGGGCGACTCAGGCTCGGGTCTGAGGGCCCACAGGGTCGACCATTTATTCTGGGTCTCCCGCCCGGCTCCGAGTGCCCTGGGGGTCAACCAGTTGTCCAGGGCGACCTGGGCCAGTGTCCGAGGGCCCGCATGGTCCACCATCTGTCCCGAGCGACACAAGCTCGTGTCCCAGGTCCCACGGGATCGACCAGATATCCCGGGTGACCCGGGCCCGGGTTCCAGTACCCGCGGTGTCAACTACCTGTCCTTGCCGAATTGGGCCCTACTCCGATGGCAGGCGGTGTCGACCCGCTCTCCCGGGCGAATTGCGCTCGGGTCTGAGGGCCCGCGGAGTCGACCATCTTTCTGGGGAGACTCACGTTCTTATTCATGGGACCGCGTTGTCGACCAGCTCTCCCAGGCGACTAGCCAATGGGTTCGAGGGTCCGCGTTGTGGACTCGCTGTCCTGGGCGACTCGGGCCTGGGTCTGAAGGCCTGCAGGAATGACCAACAGTCCTGGGTAACCACCTCTCCCAGATGACTCGCAACCATGTCCGAGATCTCGCGGAGTCGCCCAGCTCTCCCGGGTGACTCGTGCTGGGTCCAAGGGCCAGCTGGGTCGACCAGCACTCCCGGGCGACTTGGGCTCATGTCCGAGGTCCCGCGAAGTATACCACCTCTCCTGGGTGACAATGGCCTTTGACCGAGGTTGGGCGAAGTCGACCAACTGTCACGGACGACTCGCACCCGGGTCCGAGATCCCGTGGGGTCGACCAGCACTTCCGGGTGACTCGCGCTTGGGTCTGAGGGCCCACGGCGTTAACAAGGTGACCTGGGCGAAATGGACCCGGGTCCTAGCGCATGTGTGGTCAACAGGCTATCCCGGGTGACCCCCGATCGGGTGTGAGGGTCCGCAGTGTCGACCAGCAGTCCCGAGTGACTCGGGCCCGGGTCTGAATGCCCGCGGTGTTCACCAGGAGACCCGGGCGACTCGGGCCCGTGTACCAGATCCCACGGGATCGACCAGATATCCTGGGCGACCTGGGCCCGGGTTCCAGTGACCGCGGGGACGACCAGCTGTCCCAGGCAACTCGGGTCAGGGTCCAAGTTGCCGCGAGGTCGATCAGCTGTCCCGGGAGACTCGGGCCCGTGTCTGAATTCCCACGGTGTCGACCAGATGTCCCGGGCGAGTCGGGCAAAGGTGCGAGTTCCCACGGGGTCGACCAGCTGTCCCGGATGACTTGCACCTGGGTCCTTGGACCTGCGATGTTGACCAACCCTCCCAGAGGACTCACAATCGTGTTCGAGTTCTCGCGGTATCGACCAGCTCTCCCGGTTGACTCGCACTGGGTCCAAGGGCCAGCTGGGTCAACCAGCACTCCCGGGCAACTTGGGCTCGTGTCCGATGGCCCGCAGTGTCAACCAGCTCTCCCGTGCGACTCAGGTCCGTGTCCCAGTTCACTCGGGATCGACCAGATATCCCGGGTGTTCTGGGCCTGGGTTCAAGTGCCTGCGGTGTCGACCAGCTGTCCCGGGCAACTCGGGCCCGGGTCCGAATTCTCGTGGTGTCAATCAGCTGTTCCGGGTGACTTGTGCCAGTGTCCATGGGCCCGCGCGTTCGATCAGCTCTCCGGGATGACTCGCGCCCGTTTCCGAAATCCCGCATTGTCGACCACCTCTCCCGGTCGACTCGGGCCCGTATCCGAGTTCGCGCGGTGTCGACCAACTTCCATGGATGACTCGCACCCGTGTCCAAGGGCCTGCATGGTTGACCAGCTCTCTTGGACGACTCAGGCCCGATTCCAAGGGGTCGCGGTGTCGACCAGCTCACCCGTGCAACTTGTGCTCGTGTCTGTGGCCCCGCGGGGTCCACCAGCTGTCCCGGGGTCTCCCTCACGCTCCGAGGGCCTGGGGGTTTAAGCAGCTGTCCAGGGCGACCTGGGCCAGTGTCCAAGGGGCCGCGGGGTCGACCATCTTTACCGCACGACTTGGGCCAAGTTTCGAAGGCCCGCGGTGTCGACCAGCTGTCCCGGGCGATTCAGGCCCGTGTCCCAGGTCCCGTGGTCTCCACCAGATATCCCGGGCGACCTGGGCCAGTGTTCCAGTGCCTGCGGGTTGCCCATCTGTCCCGGGAGACTTCTCCCCATGTCTGAGTTCCCCCGGGGACGTCCCTGTCCTGGAGGTCTCGTGCCCGTGTCCAAGGGCCCGCATTGTCGACCAGCTGTCCTGGGCAACTCGTGCACGGTTCCGAGCACCCGCGGTGTCGACCAGCTCTCTCGGGTAACTCGTGCTCTTATTCAAGGGCCCGTGGGGTCAACCAATACTCCTGGCGACTCGCGCTCCTGTCCGAGGGCCCACGGTGTTGACCAGCCGTCCCCAGCGACTCGGGCAATGGTGCGAGTTCCCGCGGGGTGTACAAACTGTCCTGGACGACTTGCGCCGGGTCGGTGGCCCATGGGGTTGACCCACTCTCCCAGATGACTCGCACCCTTGTCCGAGTTCCCACGTTGTCGACCAGTTTACCCGCGCGACTCAGGCCCTTGTCCGAGATCCCGGGGGGTCTACCAGCTCTACTGGGCGACTTTCGCTCAGGTCTGAGGTCCCGCGGGTTCGACGAGCTGACCCGGGTGACATGATCCCGGGTCCTAGCGCAAGTGTGGTCGACAGGCTATCCCGGGCGACCCCCAATCGGGTACGAGGGTCCGTAGTGTCGAACAGCAGTACCGGGAGACTCGGGCCCATGCACGAGGTCCCGTGGGCTCGACCAGGATTCCCTGTGACTTTCACCCAGCTCCGAGGGCCTGGGGGGTCGACCAGCTGTCCCGGACGACTCACGCCTCGTTCCGATGGCCCGCGGTGTCAACCAGCTCTCCCGGGTAACTCGGGCCCATGTCCACAGGCCCCCGGAGTGGACCAGCTATCACGGGCGACTGGGGCCCCTCTCCCAGCTTCCACCTGATCACCCAGATGTCCTGGGCGACATGGGAATGGGTCCGAGCGCCGTGGGGTCGACCAACAATCCCGGGCGTAACGTGATCTGGTGCAAGGGCCCGCGGTGTCGACCAGCAGTCGCGGGAGACTCGGGCCCGTGCCCGAGTGACCTGGGCCGAGATTACTGTGCCCACAGCATCAACCAGCTTTCCCTGGTGACTCAGGCTCATGTCCGATGGCCCTCTGGGTTGACCACAGTCCCGGGCAACTAGGACCCCTTTCCGAGGGACCTTGGTGTCGACCAGCTCTCCCAGGCGAATCGCGCTCCAGTTAGAGGGACCATGGAGATGACCAGATCTCCTGGGCAACTCACAATCGGGTGCGAGGGTCCGTGGTTCGACCAGGTGTCCCGGGCAACTCGTGTCTGGGTCTGAAAGCCCACGGAGTCCACCAGCTCTCCCGGGCGACTTGCACTCTTATCCGACTGACTGTGTTGTCGACCAGCTCTCCTTGGTGACTCGCGATCAGGTGCGTGGGTCCGCAGTGTCGTCCAGCTGTCCCGGGCAACTCGGGCCAGGTTACAAAGGCCCTCGGAGTCGACCAGGTGTCCCGGGTGATTTGTTCCCATGTTGTGGGTCCAGCAGGCTCGACCAGATGTCCCGGGCGAACTGGGCCCGGGTTCCATTTGCCGCTGTGTCGACCAGCTGTCCCAGGTCTTTGGTGCCCAGGTCCGCATTCACACCTTGTCGACCAGCTGTCCCGGGCGATTCGGGCCTGTGTCTGAGTTCCCGCGTGGTCGACTAGCTATCCAGGGTGACTCGGTCCGGGGTCCGAAGGCCCCCGGGGTTGACCAACACTCCTGGGCGACTCGTGCTCGAGTCCGTGGGCCCTCGACGTTGATCAGCTGTCCCGGGTAACTCGGCCTGTGCCCAAGTTCCCACGGGCTCTACCAGCTGTCCTGGGGTACATGGGCCCGGGTCCGAGGGACCGCGGGGTCAACCAACGCTCCCGGGCGATTCGCGATCAGGTGCGAGCGTCCGCGGCGTTGACCAGATAACTCGAGCGGTTCGGGCCTGGGTCCGAGGGCTCGCGGGGAAGAACAGCTGTCCCGGGCAACACGGGCCCGGGTCCGAGGGCCCGTTGGTTCGACCAGGTGTCCCGGGCAACTCGGGCCCGTGTCCGAGTTCCCATGGGTTGACCAGCTGGCCCGGATGACTTGCGCCCGGCTGCAAGGTCCCGGTGGGTTGACCAGTTGTCCCGAAGACTCACGCCAGTGTCTGAGGGCTGGCGGGGTCGACCATCTGTCCCGGGTGACTCAGGCCCGAGTCCGAGATCCTGCGGGCTCGACAGCTCTCCTGGGTGACTCACGCTCTTATCCGGGGGCCTGTGGGGTTAACCAGCTCTCCTGGTTGACTCGAGTTCGGGTCTGAGAGCCCGCGGTGTCAACCAGCACTACCGAGCGACTCGGCCTAGGGTCCAATGGCCCGTGTTTTCGACCAGCTTTCCCATTGACTCGCGCCCGGCTTGGAGGGCCTGGGGGATGAACCAGCTGTTCCTAACCACTCATGCCCAGTTCCGACTGCCCGCGGTGCCGACCAGCTGTCCAGGGAGACTTGGGCATGGGTCTGAAGGCCCGTGGAGTCGAACTGCTGTTGCGGGCGTCTCCAGCCAGTGTCCCAGGTTGCATGGGATCGATCAAGTGTCCCCGGTGACCTAGGCCCGTGTCCCAGTGTCTGCGGAGTCGACCAGCTGTCCCGGACGACTCGCTCCCATGTCTGAGGGCCCGCGGTGACAACTTGCTCACCTGTGTGACTCGGGCTCGGGTCCGATGGCCTGCGAGTTCCACCAGCCCTCCCAGGCGTCTCGCCCTTGGGTACAAGGGCCCGCGAGTTTGACCAACTGTCCCGGGCCAATCGGGCAAGGGTCCGAAGGACCGCGGAGTCAACTAGCTGTCGCTGGCGACTCGGGCCTGTGTCCCAGGTTGCACGGGATCGACCAAATGTCCCAGGCGACCTGGGACCGGCTCCGAGTTCCCGCAGGGTTGACCAGCTGTCCCAGTGACTCCTGCCCAGCTCAGATGGCCCGGTGATCGACCCGCTCTCCAGGGCGGCTCGGGTCAGTGTCCATGGGCTCACGGGGTCGACCATCTATCCCGGGTGACTCGGGCCCGGTTTTGATAGACCACAGAGTCATCCAGGTGTCCAGGACGACTTGCGCCCGGCTCCGAGTCCCCAGGGGGTCGATCTCCTGTCCCGGGCATCTCGGGCCAGGGTTTGAAGCCCCGCGTGGTCGACCAACACTCCTGGGCGACTCGAGTTCGTGTCTGAGGGCCCGCGGCGTCGACCAGCTGTCCCGGGTAACTCGGGCCCGTGCCCGAGGTCCCACGGGCTCGACCAGCTGTCCTGGGGGACATGGGCCCGGGTCCAAGGGACCGCAGGGTCGACCAGCTCTTCCAGACCACTTGCGATCTGGTGCGAAGGTCCGAGGGGTCGACCAGCATACCCGGCCGGCTCGGGCCCTGGTCTGAGGGCACGCAGGGACGACCAGCTGTCCCGGGCAACACGGGCCCGGGTACGAGGGCCAGCAGTGTGGACCAGCTCTCCCGGGAGACGGCCGGGCTCTGATTTCCCGCGGGGTCCACCAGCTGTTACGGGCGAAGCGCCCAGATCCGATGGCCTGAGTGTCAACCAACTCTCCCGGGCGACTCGGGCCTGGTTCCGAGGGCCCGTGGTGTCGACTAGCCATTCCGGGCGACACGGCCTCTGGTCCGATGGCCCGTGGCTTCGACCAGCTTGCCCGGTGACTTGCGCCCGGCTCCGTGGGACCGGGGGGTCGACCAGCTGTCCCAAAACACTCACGCCCGGCTCCGATGGCCCGCCGTGCCGACCAGCTGTCCTGGGTGATTCGGGCACGGGTCCGAAGGGCCGCCGAGACGACCAGCTGTCCCGGGTGATTAGGGCCCGTGTCCACGGTTGCGCAGGATCGACCAAATGTCCCGGGCGACCTGGGCCTGGTTTCCAGTGTCCGCGGGTCAACCAGCTGTCCCAGATGACTCGCGCCCAGGTCCGAGGGCCCGCGGGGTCGACCAGCTCTCCCGGGCGATTCGGGCAATGGTGCGAGTTCCCGCGGGGTGGAACAGGTGTCCTGAACGTCTTGCACCAGGGTCAGTGGGCCTGCGGGGTCGACCAGCTCTCCCGGATGATTCGCGCCTGTGTCCGAGTTCCCGCGGTGTAGACCAGCTCTCCCAGGTGAGTCATGCTCAGTCTTAGGGCCCGCGGGGTCGACGAGCTGACCCGGGCAATATGTACCTAGGTCCTAGCACATGCGTGGTCGACAGGCTATCCCAGGCGACCCACGATCAGGTGCGAGGGTCCGCGGGGTCGCCAGCTGTCCCGGGCGACTCGGGCCCGGGCCTGAGGTCCCACGGTGTCGTACAACCCTCCCAGGCGACTCGCGCTCGGGTGCGAGGGCCCGCGGGGTCGACCAGCTGTCCCGGGGACTCTTGCCCGGCTCCAAGTGCCTACCGGGTCAACCAGAATTCCGGGGCGATTTGAGCCAGTGTCCGACGGCCCGATTGGACGACCATCTGTCCCGGGCGACTCGGGCCCAGGTCCCAGGTCCCGCGGGATCGACCGGATATCCCGGGTGACCTGGGCCCGGGTTCCAGTGTCCGCGGTGCCGACCAGCTGTCCTTGCCGACTTGGGCCCTACTCCAATGGCACGCAGTGTCGACCAGCACTCCCTGGCGATTCATGCTTGGGACCGAGGGCCCGCAGGGTCGACCAGCTCTCCAGGACCATTCGCGCCCCTGTCTGACATCTCGCACTAACGACCAGCTCTCCCGGGCGATTCGCGCTCGGGTCCGAAGGCCCGCAGTATCGACCAGCTCTCCCAGGAGACTCGGGCCCAGGTCCGATGGCCTGCGAGCTCGACTAGCTCTCCAGGGCCAATTGCGCTCGGGTACGAGGGCCCGTGGGGTCGACCAGCAGTCCCGGTTGATTCAGGCCCGTGTCCGAATTCCCGCGTGGTTGACCAGCTTTCCCGGGTGAGTCGGGCAAGTGTGCTAGTTCCCGTGGATTCGAGCAGGTGTCCTGGATGACTCGCGCCCGGCTCCAATGGCCTGCGGTGTCAACCAGCTGTCCCGGGTGACTCGGGCAAGGGTCCAAAGGCCCGCGGAGTCGACCAGCTGTCCCGGGTGGCTCAGGCAAGGGGCCGAAGGTCCGTGGTGTCGAACAGCACTCCGCGCGACTCAGCCGCATGTCCGATGGCCCGCGGGTTCGACCAGCATTCCCTGTGACTCGCACCCGGCTCCGAGGGCACGGGGGGTCGACAAGCTGTCCCGGACAACTCGTGCCTGGCTCCGATGGACCGCGGTGTCAACCAGCTCTCCCGGGGAGCTCGGGCAAGGGTCCAAATGCCCGCCGAGTTGACCAGCTATCCCGGGCAACTCGGGCCCCTGTCCGTAGGTCCGTGGAGTCGACCAGCTGTCACGGGCAACTCGGGCCCCTGTCCCAGCTTCCGCAGGCGCAACCTGATGTCCTAGGCGACATGGGAATGGGTCCGAGGGCCCACAGGGTCGACCAACTCTCCCGGGCCTAACGCGATTGGGTGCAAGGGCCCGCGGTGTCGACCAGCAGTCCTGGGAGACTCGGGCCCGTGCCTGAGGTCCCGCGGGCTCGACCAAATGTCCCGGGCGACCTGGGCCCAGATTACTGTGCCCACAGCATCAACCAGCTTTCCCTGGTGACTCAGGCTCGGGTCCGTGGGCCCGCGGGGTCGACCATCTGTCTCGGGAGACTCGGGCCCGGATCCGAGGTCCCGCGGGCTCGACCAGCTGTCCCGGGCAACGGGCAAGGGTCCGAAGGCTCGCCGAGTCAACCAGCTGTCCCAGGCGACTCGGGGCCAGGTTCGAGTTCCTGCGTTGTCGACCAGCTCTCCGGGGTGACTCTGGCCACGTTCTGATGGATCGAGGTGTCCATCAGCCCTCCAGGGCGACTTGGCCTCGGGTCTGATGGCCCGCGGTGTTTACCAGCTGTCCTTGGCGACTCGGGTACGTGTCTGAAGGCTCGCAGAGTCGACCAGCTGTCACGGGCGACTCGGGCCCCTTTCTCAGGTTCAGCAGGCTCAACCAGATGTCCTGGGTGACATGGGCCCGGGTCCAAGGGCCCACGGTGTCGACCAACTCTCCCGGGCATAACGCGATCAGGTGCAAGGGGCCACGGTGTCGACCAGCAGTCCCGGGAGACTTGGGCCCGTGCCTGAAGTCCCGCGGGGTGACAAAATGTCCCAGGAGACCTGGGCCAGGATTCCTGTGCCCACGGCGTCAACCAGCTTTCCCGGGTGACTCGGGCTCAGGTCCGTGGCCCGCGGGGTCAACCATCTGTCTCAGGAGACTCGGGCCTGGGTCCGAGGTCCCGCGCTGTCGACCAGCTCTCCCGTGTGACTCGCGATCGGTTGCGTGGGTCCGCGGTGTCGACCAGCGGTCCCAGGCAACTTGGGCCTGGGTACGAAGGCCAGCAGAGTCGACCAGGTGTCCCAGGCGATTCGTTCCCATGTCCCAGGACCCGCGGGCTCAACCAGATGTCCCGGGCGAACTGGGCCTGGGTTCCATTTGCCGCAGTGTCGACCAGCTATCCTGGGTGACTCGGTCCAGGGTCCGAAGGCCCACGGTTTTGACCAACACTCCTGGGTTTACACGTGCCAGGCTCCGATGGCCCTCGTCTTCGACCAGCTGTCCTGGGCGACTCGGGCCCGGGTCCGATGGATCGCGGGGTCGACCAGATCTCCTGGGGGACTCGGGTTCGGGTCCGATGGCCCTCCGGGTCGACCACCTGTCCCGGGCGACAAGGACCCCGTTCCGAGGGACCTTGGTGTCGACCAGCTCTCCCAGGCGAATCGCGCTCGGGTCAGAGGGACCGCGGAGATGACCAGCTCTCCTGGGCAACTCGCAATCGGGTGCGAGGGTCCGTGGTTCGACCAGGTGTCCCGGGCGACTCGGGCCTGGGTCCAAAAGCCCGCGGAGTCCACCAGCTCTCCCGGGCGACTTGCGCTCTTATCCGACGGTCTGCGTTGTCAACCAGCACTCCTTGGTGACTCGCGATCGGGTGCATGGGTCCGCGGTGTCGACCAGCTGTCCCGGGCAACTCGGGCCCGGTTACAAAGGCCCACGGAGTCGACCAGGTGTCCCGGGCGATTCGTTCCCATGTCGCAGGTCCAGCAGGCTCGACCAGATGTCCCGGGCGAACTTGGCCCAGGTTCCATTTGCAGCGGTGTCGACCAGCTGTCCTGGATGATTGGTGCCCGGGTCTACATTCACGCCTTGTCGACCAGCTGTCCTGGGTTACTCGGGCCCGTGTGCGAGTTCCTGCATGGTCGACTAGCTATCCAGGGTGACTCGGTCCGGGGTCCGAAGGCCTCCGGGGTTGACCAACACTCCTGGGCGACTCGCGCTCGGGTCTGTGGGCCCTCAGAGT
The DNA here is from genome assembly GCF_054392235.1 of Sus scrofa. NCBI lineage: Eukaryota > Metazoa > Chordata > Mammalia > Artiodactyla > Suidae > Sus > Sus scrofa. The sequence goes on along the minus strand of NC_139393.1, from coordinate 40,343,844 downwards.
CGATCAGCTGTCCCGGGAAACTCCGTCTATGCCCAAGTTCCCGCGGGCTCTACCAGCTGTCCCTGGGTACTTGGGCCTGGGTCCGAGGGACCGCGGGTTCAACCAACGCTCCTGGGCGATTCATGATCAGGTGCGAGCGTCCACGGCGTTGACCAGATAACCCGGGCGGTTCGGGCCTGGGTCCGAGGGCCTGCGGGGACAAACAGCTGTCCCGGGCAACACGGGGCTGGGTCCGAGGGCTCGCGGGGTCGACCAGATGTCCCGGGCAACTCAGGCCCGTGTCCAAGTTCCCATGGGTTGACCAGCTCTCCCGGACGACTCGCGCCCGGCTACTAGGTCCCGGTGGGTTGACCAGATGTCCCGAAGACTCGGGCCAGTGTCTGAGGGCTGGTGGGGTCAACCATCTGTCCCGGGTGACTCACGCCCGAGTCTGAGATCCCGTGGGCTCGACAGCTCTCCCGGGTGACTCACGCTCTTATCTGGGGGCCTGTGGGGTTAACCAGCTCTCCTGGTTGACTCGTGCTCGGGTCTGAGAGGCCGCGGTGCCAACCAGCACTCCTGAGCGACTCGGACTAGGGTTCAATGGCCCGTGGGTTCGACTAGCTTTCCCGTTAACTCACACCTTTCTCTGAGGGCCGGGGGGGTCGACCAGCTGTCCCGACCCACTCGCGCCTGGCTCCAATTGCTCACGGTGCCGACCAGCTGTCCAGGGCGACTTGGGCTCGGGTCCGAAGGCCCGCGGAGTCGACCAGCTCTTGCGGGCGACTCCGGCCTGTGTCCCAGATTGCGCGGGATCGATCAAATATCCCGGGAGACCTAGGCCCGGGTTCCAGTGTCCACGGTGTCGACCAGCTGTCCCGGACGACTGGCGCCCAGGTCTGAGAGCCCGTGGTGACAACCAGCTGTCCCGGGTGACTCGGGCTCGGGTCCGATGGCCTGCGAGTTCCACCAGCCGTCCCAGGAGACTCGCCCTTGGGTACAAGGGCCCGCGAGTTTGACCAACTGTCCCGGGCCAATTGGGCAAGGGTCCAAAGGACCGCGGAGTCGACTAGCTGTCGCAGGCGACTCGGGCCTGTGTCTCAGGTTGCGCGGGATCGACCAAATGACCCGGGCGACCTGGGACCGGCTCCGAGTTTCCGCGGGGTGGACCAGCTCTCCCGGGCGACTAGCGCAAAGGTCTGAGTGCCCGTGGCGTCGACGAGCTGACCCGGGTGACATGGACCTGGGTCCTGGCGCACACATGGTCGACAGGCTCTCCTGGTCGAACCCCGATCGGGTGCGAGGGTCCGCGGGGTCGATCAGCATACCCAGCCGGCTCAGGTCCTGGTCTGAGGGCACGCAGGGACGACCAGCTGTCCCGGGCAACACGGGCCCGGGTACGAGGGCCAGCAGTGTGGACCAGCTCTCCCGGGAGACTCGGGCCGGGCTCTGATTTCCCGCGGGGTCCACCAGCTGTTACAGGCGATGCGCCCAGATCCGATGGCCAGAGTGTCAACCAACTCTCCCGGGCGACTCGGGCCTGGTTCCGTGGGCCCGCAGTGTCGACCAGCCATCCCGGGTGACACGGCCTCTGGTCCGATGGCCTGTGGCTTTGACCAGCTTGCCCGGTGACTTGCACCCAGCTCCGAGGGCCTGGGGGGTTGGCCAGCTGTCCCGAAACACTTGCGCCCGGCTCCGAGTGCCCGGGGGGTCGACCAGCTGTCCCAAAACACTTGCACCCGGCTCCGATGGCCCGCGGTGCCGACCAGCTGTCCCGGGCGACTCGGGCACGGGTCCAAAGGGCCGCGGGGTCGACCCGCTGTCCCGGGGAGTCCTGCCTAGCTCCGAGTGCTAGCTCAACTAGCACTCCGGAGCGACTTGTGCCAGTGTCCGTGGGCCCGCTGGGTCAACCATCTGTCCCGGGCGACTCGGGCCCAGGTCCCAGGTCCCGCGGGATCGACCGGATATCCCGGGTGACCTGGGCCTGGGTTCCAGTGTCCGCGGTGTCGACCAGCTGTCCTTGCCGACTTGGGCCCTACTCCAATGGCATGCGGTGTCGACTAGCTCTCCCCGGCAACTCGTGCTCGGGACCGAGGGCCCGCAGGGTCGACCAGCTCTCCAGGACCATTCGTGCCCCTGTCCGACATCCCGGGTAATGACCAGCTCTCCCGGGTGATTCGCACTCAGGTCCGAGTGCCCGTGGTATCGACCAGCTCTCCCGGGTGATGCGGGCCTGGGTCTGAAGTCCCACGGTATCGACCTGCTCTCCCAGGAGACTCGGGCCTGTGTCTGATGGCCTGCGAGCTCGACTAGCTCTCCAGGGCCAATTGCGCTCGGGTCTGAGGGCCCGCGTGGTCGACCAGCTGTCCAGGGTGACTCGGGTCCGGGTCCATGTTCCCGCGAGGGCGATCAGCTGTCCCGGGCAATTCGGGCCCGTGTCTGAATTCCCGTGTGGTTGACCAGCTGTCCCAGGCGAGTCGGGCAAGTGTGCTAGTTCCCGTGGATTCGACCAGGTGTCCCGGACGACTCGCGCCCGTCTCCGATGGCCTGCGGTGTCAACCAGCTGTCCCGGGTGACTTGGGCAAGTGTCCAAAGGCCCGCGGGGTCGACCAGGTGTCCCGTGCGATTCGTTCCCGAGTCCCAGGTCCCGCGGACTCGACCAGATGTCCCGGGCGAACTGGGCCTGGGTACCATTTGCCGCGGTGTCGAACTGCTGTCCCGGATTACTCGTGCCCGGGTCCGAGTTCACGCGGGTGGACCAGCTGTCCTGGGCATCTCCGACCTGGGTCCGTGTTCCCGCGTGGTCGACCAGCTATCCAGGGTGACAAGTTCCGGGGTCCGAAGGTCCGCGGGTTTGACAAACATTCCTGGGTGACTTGTGCCAAGCTCCGATGGCCCGTGTGTTCGACCAGCTGTCCTGGGCGACTCGGGCAATGGTGCGAGTTCCCGCGGTGTGGACCAGGTGTCCTGGACGACTTGCGCCCGGGTCGGTGGGCCTGTGGGGTCGACCAGCTCTCCTGGATGATTCGCACCTGTGTCTGAGTTCCCACGGGTCGACCAGCTCTCCCGGGCGAGTCGTGACCAGTCTGAGGGTCCACGGTGTCGACGAGCTGACCTGGGCAATATGTACCTAGGTCCTAGCGCATGCGTGGTCGACAGGCTATCCCAGGCGACCCACGATCGGGTGCGAGGGTCTGCGGGGTCGACCAGCTGTCCCGGGCGACTCGGGCCCGGGCCCGAGGTCCCACGGTGTCGAACAACCATCCCGGGCGACCCACGATCGGGTGCGAGGGCCCGCGGGGTCGACCACATGTCCCGGGGACTCCTGCCTAGCTCCGAGTGCCTAGCGGGTCAACCAGAAATCCGGGGCGATTTGAGCCAGTGTCCGAGGGCCCGCTTGGTCGACCATCTGTCCCGGGCGACTCGGGCCCAGGTCCCAGGTCCCGTGGGATCGACCGGATATCCCGGGTGACCTGGGCCCGGGTTCCAGTGTCCACGGTGCCGACCAGCTGTCCTTGCCGACTTGGGCCCTACTCCAATGGCACGCGGTGTAAACCAGCTCTCCCCGGCGACTGGTGCTCGGGACCGAGGGCCCGCAGGGTGGACCAGCTCTCCAGGACCATTCGCGCCCCTGTCCGACATCCCGCGGTAATGACCAGCTCTACCGGGTGATTCGCACTCAGGTCCGAGGGCCCCTGCTATTGACCAGCTCTCCTGGGAGATGCGGGCCAGGGTCCGATGTCCCGCGGTATCGACCAGCTCTCCCAGGAGACTCGATCCCTGGTCCGATGGCTTGCGAGCTCGACTAGCTCTCCAGGGCCAATTGCGCTCGGGACTGATGGCCCACGGGGTCGATCAGATCTCCTGGGGGACTCGTGCTCGGGTCCGATGGCACTCGGGGTCGACCACATGTCCTGGGCGACTAGGACCCCGTTCCGAGGGACTTTAGTGTCAACCAGCTATCCCAGGAGAATCGCGCTCGGGTCAGAGGGACCGCGGAGATGACCAGCTCTCCTGGGCAACTCGCAATCGGGTGCGAGGGTCCGTGGTTCGACCAGGTGTCCCGGGTGACTCGGGCCTGGGTCCAAAAGCCCACAGAGTCCACCAGCTCTCCCGGGCGACTTGCGCTCTTATCCGATGGATTGCGTTGTCGGCCAGCTCTCCTTGGTGACTCGCGATCGGGTGCGTGGTTCTGCGGTGTCGACCAGCGGTCCCGGGCAACTCGGGCCAGGTTACAATGTCCCACGGAGTCGACCAGGTGTCCCGGGCGATTCGTTCCCGTGTTGCAGGTCTCGCAGGCTCGACCAGATGTCCCGGGCGAACTGGGCCCGGGTTCCATTTGCCGCGGTGTCGACCAGCTGTCCTGGATGATTGGTGCCCAGGTCCGCATTCAAGCCTTGTCGACCAGCTGTCCCGGGCGATTCGGGCCCGTGTCCGAGTTCCCGCATGATCGACTAGCTATCCAGGGAGACTCGGTCCGGGGTCCGAAGGCCCCCGGGGTTGACCAACACTCCTGGGCGACTCGCGCTCGAGTTGGTGGGCCCTCGCCGTCGATCAGCTGTCTCGGGTAACTCGGCCTGTGCCCAAGTTCCCGCAGACTCAACCAGCTGTCCTGGGGTACATGGGCCCGGGTCCAAGGGACCGCGGGGTCAACCAACACTCCCGGGCGATTCTCGATCAGGTTCGAGCGTCCCCGGCATTGACCAGATGACCCGGGCGGTTCGGGCCTGGGTCCGAGTGCCTGCAGGGACGAACAGCTGTCCCGGGCACCTCGGGCCCGTGTCCAAGTTCCCACGGTTCGACCAGCTGTCCCGGACGACTCGCGCCCGGCTACTAGGTCCCGGTGGGTTGACCAGTTGTCCCGAATACTCGGGCCAGTGTCTGAGGGCTGGCGGGGTCGACCATCTGTCCCGGGTGACTCAGGCCTGAGTCCGAGGTCCCGCATGGTCGACAGCTCTCCCGGGTGACTCATGCTCTTATCCAGGGGGCTGTGGGTTTCACCAGCTCTCCTGAGTGACTCGAGCTCGGGTCTGAGAGCCCGCGGTGTCAACCAGCACTCCGGAACGACTCGGCCTAGGGTCCTATGGCCCGTGGATTCGACCAGCTTTCCCGTTGACTCGCGCCCAGCTCCGAGGTCCGGGGGGGTTGACCAGCTGTCCCGAACCATTCGCGCCCAGCTCCGATTGCCCGCAGTGCCGACCAGCTGTCCAGGGCGACTTGTGCCCGGGTCCGAATGCCCGCAGAGTCGACCAGCTGTCCTGAACGACTCGCGCCCAGGTTTGAGGGCCCGCGGTGACAACCAGCTGTCCCGGGTGACTCGGGCTCGGGTCCGATGGCCTGCGAGGTCGACAAACCCTCCCAGGTGACTCGCCCTTGGGTACAAGCTCCCGCGAGTTTGACCAACTGTCCCGGGCCCATCGGGCAAGGGTCCAAAGACCCGTGGATTCGACCAGTTTTCCCAGTTGACTCGGGTCCGTGTCCCAGTTTCTAAGGGCTCGACCAGATGTCCCGGGTGTCCTGGGCCCAGGTTCCAGTGTCCGCGGGGTTGACCAGCTCTCCCAGGACTTTTTGGCACGATTCTGAGTCCCCGCGGTGTAGACCAGTTGTCCCGGGCGACTCGGGCAATGGTCCGAAGACCCGCAGTGTCCACCAGCACTCTGCGCGTTCGGCCGCGGGTACGATGGCCCGCGGGTTCGACCAGCTCTCCCTGTGACTCGCGCCCTGCTCCGAGGGACCGGGTGGTCGACCAGCAATCCCCGACGACTCGCGCCCGGCTCCGATGGCCTGTGCTGTCAACCAGCTCTCCCGGGTGACTTGGGCAAGGTTCCAAAGGCCCGCGGAGTCGACCAGCCCTCCCGGGCCACTCTGGCCCGTGTCCCTGGTTCCACGGGCTCGACCAGCTGTCCCGTGCGACTCGGTGAAATTTTCAAGGCCCGTGGAGTCGACCAGCTCTCCCGGGCGAATCAGGCAAGGGTCCGACGGCCCGCCGAGTCGACCAGCTGTCCCAAGTGACTCGGGCTAGGGTCCGAGTTCCTGAGGTGTCCACCAGCTCTCCGGGGCAACTCGGGCCAAGTTCCGAAGGCCCATGGGGTCGATCAGCACTCCCGGGCGACTCGGTCTCGGTCCAATGGCCCGCGGTCTCGACCAGCTGTCCCTGGCCACTTGGGAATGTTTCTGAAGGCCTGCGAAGGTGACCAGCTCACACGGGCGACTCGGGCCCCTGTCCCAGATTCCGCGGGCTCAACCAGATGTCCCGGGCGACATGGGAATGGGTCCGAGGGCCTGCTGGGTCGACCAACACTCCCGGGCATAACGCGATCTGGTGCAAGGGCCCGTGGTGTCGACCAACACGCCTGGTGACTCGCGCTCTTGTCCAAGGGCCCACGGTACCGAACAGTTGTCCAGGGCGACTCGGGCCCGGGTGCGAAAGCCCGCGGAGTCGACCAGCTGTCGCGGGTGACTCGGGCTCGGGTCCGATGTCCTGAGAGGTCGACCAGCCCTTCCAGGTGACTCGTGCTAGGGTACGAGGGTCCACGAGGTCGACCAGATGTCCCGGGCTTCTTGGGCCCGGTTCCGAAGGCCTGCGGAGTGGACCAGCTGTTGTGGGTGACACGTGCCTGTGTCCCAGGTTGCACGGGATCGGCCAAATATCCCGGGCGACATGGGCTCGGCTCCGAGTTCCTGCGGGGTCGACCAGCTGTCCAGGAAATCTCGCACCCAGGTCCAAGGGGCGGCAGTGTCGAACCTAACTTGGGGTCGACTCGAGCCCTGTTCCGAGTCCCTGCGGAGTCCACCCACTGTCCCAGCAACTCGGGCCTGGATTTGAGGGCCAGCGGTGTCGAACATCTCTCCCGGGCGACTCGCCTCGGGTCCGATGGCCCACAGGTTCGACCATCTTTCCCGGTGATTCGCGCACGGCTCTGTGGGCCCGGGGTGTCGACAAGTTGTCCAGGACGACTCGGGCCAGTGACCGAGGGCTGGCGGAGTGGACCTTCTCTCCCGGGCGACTCGGGGCCATGTCCGAGGTCCCGTGGGGTCAACCAGCTCTACCGGGCGTCTCGCGATCTTATCCGGGGGCCCGTGGGGTTGGCCAGATCTCCTGGGGGACTCGAGATCAGGTCCGATGGCTTCGGGGTCAACGAGATGTACCGGACAACTCGCGCCCGAGTCCGAATGCCTGCGGTGTTGACCACCTGGCCCCGGGCGACTTGTGGCCCGCTCCGAGCACCCGCGGTGTCGAACAGCTCTCACGGGTGACTCGCGCTCTTATCTGAGGGTCCGTCGTGAAAACAAACTCTCCTCATGACTAGCGCTCTTGACTGAGGGAGCACGGTGTCCACCAGCTCTCCCACGCTACTCGGGCCAGTGTCCAATGGCCCGTGGGGTGGACCAGCTATGCTGGATGACTCGAACCTGGCTCCGATGTCCGTCTGTGTTGACCAGATGTACCGGGTGAATCAGCAAGGGACGATGGCCTGCCAGGTCGACCAGCCCTCCCAGGACACTCGCGCTTGGGTACGAGTTCCCGCGTGGGACACCAGCTATGCAGGGTGAATCGGCCCGGGGTCGGAAGGCCCACAGGGTTGACCAACACTCCTCGGCGACTTGCGCTCGGGTCCGAGGGCCCTTGGCGTCAACCAGCTGTCCCGGGTAACTCGGGCCTGTGCCCAAGATCCCGCGGGCTCGACCAGCTGGCCTGGGGTACATGGGCCCGGGTCCGATGGCCCGCGTGTTTGACCAGCTTTCCCGATGATTCGCGCCCGGCTCTTTGGGCCCGGGGTGTCGACCAGTTGTCACGGATGACTCAGGCCAGTGTCCGAAGGTTGGTGGGGTCGGCCATCTGTCCCGGGCGACTCGGGGCCAAGTCCGAGGTCCCGCGGGTTTGACCAGCCCTCCCGGGCGTCTCGCGCTCTTATCCGGGGGCCCGTGGGTTTGACCAGCTGTCCCGGGGGACGCAGGCTCGATTCCGATGGCCCAATGGTCGACCAGCTGTCCCGCTTGACTCGGGCAAGGGTCCAAATGTCCGCGCAGTCGACCTTCTCTCCCGGGCGACCTGGGCCCGTGTCCCTGGTTCCGCGGGCTTGATCAGCTCTCCCGGGGACTCGGGTTCTTATGTGAGGGCCCGTGGGGTCGAGCAGCACTCCCGGGTGATTCGGGCTTGGTTCCAATGGCTTGCAAGGTCGACCTGCTGTTCCTGACGACTCGCGCCCTGCTCCGATGGCCCGCGTGTTTGACCAGCTGTCCTGGGCGACTCGGGCACAGGTCCAAGGGACCACGGGGTTGACCAGATCTCCTGGGGGACTCTGGGCTCGGGTCCGATGGCCCTCAGGGTCGACCAGCCGTCAAGGACGACGCGCGGCCCATTCCGAACCCCCGCAGTGTCGACCAGTTCTCCCGGGTGCCTCGCGCTCTTTTCTGAGGGCCCGTGGTGTCGACCAACACTCCTGGCCACTTGCGCTCTTATCTGAGAACCCACGCGGTCGTCCAGTTCTCCCGAGCGCTCGAGCTCGGGTCTGAGGGCCCGCGGTGTCAACCAGCACTCCTGAGCAAATCGGCCTAGTGTCCGATGGCCCGTGGGTTCGTCCAGCGTTCCCATTGATGCGCGCCCGTCTACGAGGGCCCGGGGGTCGACCAGCTGTCCCAAACCTCTCGTTCCCGGCTCCGATTGCCCGCCGTGCCGACCAGCTCTCGTGGGCGACTCCGGCCTGTGTCCCAGGTTGCGCGGGATCGACCAAATGTCCCGGGGGACTTGGGCCCAGATTCCATGGTCCGCGGGGTCGACCAGCCGTCCTGGAAGTCTCACGCCCAGGTCCGAGGGCCTGCGGTGTCAACCAGCGGTCCCGGGCGAATCGGGCTCGGGTCCGATGGCCTGCCAGGTCGACCAGCCCTCCCAGGACACTCGTGCTGGGTTTCGAGTTCCCGCGTGGGCGACCTGCTATCCAGGGTGACTCGGCCCGGGATCTGAAGGCCCACGGGGTTGACCAACACTCCTCGGTGACTCGCGCTTGGGTCCGAGGGCCCTCGGCGTCAACCAGCTGTCCCGGGTTACCCGGGCCCGTGCCCAATTTCCCGCGGGCTCGACCAGCTGGCCTGGGGAAAATGGGCCCGGGTCCGATGGCCCGCGTGTTTGACTACCTTTCCCGATGACTTGCTCCGGGCTCTTTGGGCACGGGATGTCAACCAGTTGTCACGGACGACTCAGGCCAGTGTCCGAAGGCTGGCCGGGTCGGCCATCTGTCCCGGGCCACTCGGGGCCAAGTCCTAGGTCCCGCGGGTTTGACCAGCTCTCCCGGGCGTCTCGCGCTCTTATCCGGGGGCCCGTGGGTTTGACCAGCTGTCCCGGGGGACGCAGGCTCGATTCCAATGGCCCGCGTGGTCGACCAGCTGTCCCGCTTGACTCGGGCAAGGGTCCAAAGGTCCGCACTGTCGACCTTCCCTCCCGGGCGACCTGGGCCCGTGTCCCTGGTTCCGCGGGCTCGATCAGCTCTCCCCGGGGAATCGGGTTCTTATGTGAGGGCGCGTGGGGTCGAGCAGCACTCCCGGGTGATTCGGGCTTGGTTCCAATGGCTTGCAAGGTCGACCTGCTGTCCCTGACGACTTGCGCCCTGCTCCGATGGCCCGCGTGTTTGACCAGCTGTCCTGGGCGACTCGGGCCCGGGTCCAAGGGACCAAGGGGTTGACCAGATCTCTCGGGGGACTCTGGGCTCGGGTCCGATGGCCCTCAGGGTCGACCAGCCGTCCCGGACGACTCACGGCCCGTACCGGACCCCCTCGGTGTCGACCAGTTCACCCGGGTGCCTCGCGCTCTTATCTGAGGGCCCGTGGTGTCGACCAACACTCCTGGCCACTTGCGCTCTTGTCTGAGACCCCACGCGGTCGTCCAGTTCTCCCGAGCGCTCGAGTTCGGGTCTGAGGGCACGCGGTGTCAACCAGCACTCCTGAAGAAATCGGCCTAGTGTCCGATGGCCCGTGGGTTCGTCCAGCTTTCCCATTGACGCGCGCCCGTCTACGAAGGCCCGGGGGTCGACCAGCTGTCCCAAACCACTCGTGCCCGGCTCCGATTGCCAGCCGTGCCGACCAGCTCTCCTGGGCGACTCGGGCCTGTGTCCCAGGTTGCGCGGGATCGACCAAATATCCCGGGGGACTTGTGCCCATGTTCCAGGGTCCTCGGGGTCGACCAGCCGTCTCGGAAGTCTCGCGCCCAGTTCCGAGGGCCTGCGGTGTCAACCAGTGGTCCCGGGCGACTCAGGCTCGGGTCCGATGGCCTGCCAGGTCGACCAGCCCTCCCAGGACACTCGCGCTGGGGTTCGAGTTCCCGCGTGGGCGACCAGCTATCCAGGGTGACTCGGCCAGTGGTCCGAAGGCCCACGGGGTTGACCAACACTCCTGGGCGACTCGCGCTCGGGTCCGAGGGCCCTCGGCGTCAACCAGCTGTCCCGGGTATCTCGGGCCCGTGCCCAAGTTCCCGCGGGCTCGACCAGCTGGCCTGGGGTACATGGGCCCGGGTCCGATGGCCCGCGTGTTTGACCAGCTTTCCCGATGATTCGCGCCCGGCTCTTTGGGCCCGGGGTGTCGACCAGTTGTCACGGACGACTCAGGCCAGTGTCCGAAGGCTGGCGGGGTCGGCCATCTGTCCCGGGCGACTCGGGGCCAAGTCCGAGGTCCCGCGGGTTTGACCAGCTCTCCTGGGCGTCTCGCGGACTTATCCGGCGGCCCGTGGGTTTGACCAGCTGTCCCGGGTGATGTAGGCTCGATTCCGATGGCCCAGGTGGTCGACCAGCTGTCCGGCTTGACTCGGGCAAGGGTCCAAATGTCCGCGCAGTTGACCTTCTCTCCCGGGCGACCTGGGCCCGTGTCCCTGGTTCCGCGGGCTCGATCAGCTCTCCCGGGGGACTCGCGTTCGTCTGTGAGGGCCCATGGGGTCGAGCAGCACTCCTGGGTGATTCGGTTGACTCAAGACCTGTTCCGAGTCCCCGCGGAGTCCACCCACTGTCCCGGCAACTCGGGCATGGATTTGAGGCCCGGCGTTTTCGACCCTCTCTCCCGGGCGACTCGGCCTTGGGTCCGATGGCCCGCACGTTCAACCACCTTTCCCGATGATTCGCGCCCGGCTCTGAGGGCCCGGGGTGTTGACCAGTTGTCCCGGACGACTTGGGCCAGTGTCCAAGGGCTGGCGGGGTGGACCATCTGTCCCGGGTGCCTTGGGCCCAAGTCCGAGGTCCCGTGGGGTCGACCAGCTCTCCCGGGCGCTCTAATCCAGGGGCCCGTGGGGTTGACCAGATCGCCCGGGGGACTTGCGCACTTGTCCGATGACCCTCGGGGTCCACCAGCTGTCCCAGACAACTCGCTCCGAGTCCGATCGCCCGCGGTGATGACCAGCAGTCCTGGGCGACTCGTGGACCGTTCCGAACACCCGCGGAGTCGACCAGCACTCCCGAGTGACTTGCACACTTATCTGAGGGCCCTTGTGTCGACCAACAGTCCTGGTGACTCGCGCTCTTGTCCGAGGGCCCACAGTGTCAACAAGCTCTCCCAGGCGCATCGGGACCGGGTCAGAGGTCCTGCTGTGTCGACCAGCTCTCCCGGGCGACTCGTGCTCTTATCTGAGGTTCCACGGTGTTGACCAGCTCTCCCGGACGACTCGTGCTCTTATCTGAGGTTCTGCGGTGTCGACCATCTCTCGCAGGTGACTTGCGCTCTTGTCTGAGGGTCCATGGTGTCGAACAGCTCTCCTGGGCGACTTGCACTCTTATCTGAGGGCCCATGGTGTCGATCAGCTCTCCCAGGCGACTAGGGCCTGGGTCCGAAGTCCCGTGGTGTCAACCAGCTCTCCCGGGCGATCGGGCCCATGTCCGTGATCCCACGAGTCGACCAGCTCACCCGGACAACTCGTGCCCAGGTCCGAGGTCCAGTGGTGTCGACTAGCTGTCCTGGCTGATTCGGGCCAGGTTCTGAGGGCCCGCGGTGTCGAACAGCTTTCCTGGATGACTCGAGCTCGGGTCTGAGGGCTCGCAGCATCGACCAGCTGTCCCAGGTACCTCGGGCCTGTGCCCGAGGTTCCGCGGGCTCGACCAGCTATCCTGGCGGACATGGGCGACGGTCCGAGGGACCGCGGGGTCGACCAGCTCTCCCGGGTGTCTCGCGCTCTTATCTGGGGGGCCCGTGGGGTTGACCAGATCTCCCGGGGGACACGAGCTCGGGTCCGATAGCCCTCGGGGTCGACCAGCTGTCGTGGACGACTCGCGCCTGAGCCTGCACCTCCGCGGTGTTGACCAGTTGTCCCGGGCGACTCGTGGCCCATTCTGAGCACCCGCAGTGTCGAGCAGCTCTCCCGGGTGACTCGCACTCTTATCTGAGGGCCCTTGTGTCGACCAACAGTCCTGGTGACTCGCGCTCTTGTCCATGGGCCCACCGTGTCGACAAGCTCTCCCAGGTGCGTCGGGACCGGGTCCGAGGTCCCGCGATGTCGACCAGCTCTCCTGGGCAACTCGCACTCTTATCTGAGGGCCCGTGGTGTCAACCAACACTCCCACGCGACTCGGGCTCGGGTCCGAGATCCCGCAGTGTCGACCAGCTCTCCCAGTCGACTAGCGCTCTTGTCTGAGGTCCCACGGTGTCGACCACCTCTCCCAGGCAACTCGGGCACGGGTCCGAGGTCCCGCGGTGTCAACCTGCTCTCCCGGGCCACTCGGGCCCGTGTGCGCAGTCCCACGTGTCGACCAGCTGTCCCAGACAACTCGTGCCCGGGTCCGAGGGCCAATGGTGTCGACTAGCTGTCCCGGCTGATTCGGGCCCGGTTCTGAGGGCCCGCGGGGTCGACCAGCTTTCCTGGGCGACTCGAGCTCGGGTCTGAGGGCTCGCGGCATCGACCAGCTGTCCCAGGTACCTCGGGCCTGTGCCCGAGGTCCCGCGGGCTCGACCAGCTGTCCTGGCAGACATGGGCCACGGTCCGAGGGACCGCGGGGTCGACCAGGTCTCCTGTGCCACTCACACTCTTATCCGAGGTCCCTTAGTGTCTTCCAGCTCTCCCGGGTTCCTCGGGCTCGGTTCTGATGGCTCACGTGTTCGACCAGCAGTCCCGGATGACTTGCGCCTGGCTCCGATGGCCCTAGGTGTCGACCAGCTCTCTCGGGGGACTCGTGCCCGGTTCCGAGATCCTGCGGATTCGACCAGCTCTCCCAGGTGACTCATGCCCAGATCCGAGTTCCTGCGATTTCGACCAGCTCTCCCGGGCAACTCGGGCCCAGGTCCGAGTTCCTGCGGTTTTGACCAGCTCTCCTGGGCCTCCTGGGCTCGGGTTTCTGTGTCCACGGTGTCGACCAGCTGTCCCGGGCGACTCAGGCATGGTTGCGAGTCCCCGCGGTGTCGACCAACTGTCCAGGGCGACACGGGATAGGGTCCGAAGGCCCATAGTGTCTACCAGCATTCCGCACGACTCGTCTAAGGGTCCGATGGCCCGCGGGTTCGACCAGCTTTCCCTGTGACTCGCGCCCAGCTCCGAGGGCCCGCGGTGTCGCCAGCTGTCCCAGACGACTTGGGCATGGGTCCGAAGGCCAGCGGAGTCGACGAGCTGACCCGGGCGACATGGACCCGTGTCCCAGGGCCGGTGTTGTTGACCAGCTCTACGGGGCGACTCTGGCCATGTTCCGCAGGCCCGAGGTGTCGATCAGCACTCCCGGGCGACTCGGCCTGGGAATGATGGCCTGCGGGGTCGACCAGCTGTCCCGTACAACTCGCGCCAGTATCCTAGGTCCCGCGGTGTCGGTCATCTGTCCCGGGCAATTCGGGCCCGGGTCCGAGTTCCCGCGGTGTCGACCAGCTCTCCGGGGCGACTCTGGCCATGTTCCCCAGGCCCGAGGTGTTGATCAGCACTCCCGGGTGACTCGGCCCGGAACTGATGGCCGGCGGTGTCGACCATCTCTCCCGGGCGACTCGGCCTCGGGTCCGATGGCCCGCAGGTTCGACCAGCTTTCCTGGTGATTCGCGCCCCGCTCTGAGGGCCCGGGGTGTCGACCAGTTGTCCCGGATGACTCGGGCCAGTGTCCAAGGGCTGGCGGGCGGACCATCTGTCCTGGGTGCCTTGGGTCCAAGTCCAAGGTCCCGTGGGGTCGACCAGCTCTCCCGGGCGTCTCGCGCTCTTATCTGGGGGCCCGTGGGGTTGACCAGATCTCCCGGGGGACTCGAGCTCGGGTCCGATGGCCCTCGGGGTCGACCAGCTGTCATGGACGACTCGCGCCCGAGCCTGCACCCCCGCGGTGTTGACCAGTTGTCCCGGGCGACTCGTGGCCCATTCCGAGCACCTGCGGTGTCGAGCAGCTCTCCCAGGTGACTCGCACTCTTATCTGAGGGCCCTTGTGTCGACCACCAGTCCTGGTGACTCGCGCTCTTGTCCGAGGGCCCACGGTGTCGACAAGCTCTCCCAGGTGCGTCGGGATCGGGTCCGAGGTCCCGCGATGTCGACCAGCTCTCCTGGGCAACTCGCACACTTATCTGAGGGCCCGTGGTGTCAACCAACACTCCCACGCGACTCGGGCTCGGGTCCGAGATCCCGCGGTGTCGACCAGCTCTCCCAGGCGACTAGCGCTCTTGTCTGAGGTCCCAGGGTGTCGACCACCTCTCCCAGGCAACTCGGGCACGGGTCCGAGGTCCCGCGGTGTCAACCAGCTCTCCCGGGCCACTCGGGCCCGTGTCCGCGTTCCCACGAGTCGACCAGCTGTCCCAGACAACTCGTGCCCGGGTCCGAGGGCCAATGGTGTCGACCAGCTGTCCCGGCTGCTTCGGGCCCGGTTCTGAGGGCTCGCGGCATCGACCAGCTCTCCCGGGCCACTCGGGCCCGTGTCCGCGTTCCCACGAGTCGACCAGCTGTCCCAGACAACTCGTGCCCGGGTCCGAGGGCCAATGGTGTCGACTAGCTCTCCCGGCTGATTCGGGCCCGGTTCTGAGGGCCCGCGGTGTCGACCAGCTTTCCTGGGCGACTCGAGCTCGGGTCTGAGGGCTCGCGGCATCGACCAGCTGTCCCAGGTACCTCGGGCCTGTGCCCGAGGTCCCGCGGGCCCGACCAGCTGTCCTGGCGGACATGGGCCACGGTCCGAGGGACCGCGGGGTCGACCAGGTCTCCCGGACCATTCGCGATCTATTGTGAGGGTTCCCGGTGTTGACCAGCAGTCCTGTCCGGCTCGGGCCTTGTTCCGATAGCCCGCGCTGTCGACCAGCACTCCCGGGCGACTCGGCCTCGGGTCTGATGGCCCGTGGCTTTGACCACCGTTCCCGGTGACCCGCACCCGGCTCCGAGGGCCAAGGTGTCGACCAGTTGTCCGGGAACACTCGGGCCATTGTCCGAGGTCCCACGGGGTCGACCAGCTCTCCTGGGCAACTCGCACTCTTATCCGAGGGCCCTTAGTGTCGGCCAGCTCTCCCGGGTTCCGCAGGCTCGGTTCTGATAGCCCACGTCAGGACTGGGTCTGAAGTCCCGCTGTGTCGACCAGCTCTCCCTGGCAACTCGCGTTCTTATCTGAGGGTCCGTGGTGTCAACCAACACTCCCAGGCGACTCGGGCCCGGGTCCGATGTCCCGCGGTGTCGACCAGCTCTCCCAGGCGACTCGGGCATGGGTCCGAGGTCTCGTGGTGTCCACCAACACTCCTGGGCGACTCGGGCCCATGTCCGTGTTCCCACGATTCACTCAGCTGTCCCGGACAACTCGTGCCCGGGTCCTATTGCCAATGGTGTCGTCTAGCTGTCCCGGCTGATTCGGGCCCGGTTCTGAGGGCCCGCGGTGTCGACCAGCTTTCCTGGGCGACTCGAGCTCGGGTCTGTGGGCTCGCGGCGTCGACCAGCTGTCCCAGGTAACTCGGGCCTGTGCCCGAGGTCCCACAGGCTCGACCAGCTGTCCTGGCGGACATTGGCCCTGTTCCGAGGGACCGCGGGGTCGACCAGCTCTCCCGGACCACTCGCGATCTGTTGCGTGCGTCCGCGGGTTCGACCATCAGTCCTGTCCGGCTCGGACCGTGTTCCGAGGGCCCGCGGTGTCAACCAGCTCTCCTGGGCGCATCGGGCCTTGTTCCGAGGGCCCGCGCTGTAGACCAGCACTCCCGGGCGACTCGGCCTCGGGTCTGATGGCCCATGGCTTCGACCACCTTTCCCGGTGACTGGCACCCGGCTCCGAGGGCCAAGGTGTCGACCAGTTGTCCGGGAACACTCGGGCCATTGTCCGAGCTCCCACGGGGTCAACCAGCTCTCCTGGGCAACTCGCACTCTTATCCGAGGGCCCTTAGTGTCGACCAGCTCTCCCGGGTTCCGCAGGCTCGGTTCTGATAGCCCACGTGGTCGATCAGCTGTCCCGGATGACTTGCGCCTGGCTCCGATGTCCTTCGGTGTCGACCAGCCCTCCCGGGGGACTCGTGCCCGGGTCCGAGATCCTGCGGATTCGACCAGCTCTCCCAGGTGACTCGTGCCCGGGTCCGAGTTCCTGCGGTTTCGACCAGCTCTCCTGGGCAACTCGGGCCCGGGTCCGAGTTCCTGCCGCTTCGACCAGCTTTCCCGGGCATCCTGGGCGCGGGTTCCTGTGTCCAAGTGGTCGACCAGCTGTCCCGGGCGACTCAGGCACGGTTCCGAGTCCCCGCGGTGTCGACCAGCTGTCCAGGGCGACTCGGGCAAAGGTCCGAAAGACCATAGTGTCTACCAGCACTCCGCACGACTCGTCTAAGGGTCCGATGGCCCGCAGGTTCGTCCAGCTTTCCCTGTGACTCGCACCCGGCTCCGAGGCCCCGCGGTGTCGACCAGCTGTCCCAGGCGACTTGAGCACGGGTCCGAAGGCCAGCGGAGTCGACGAGCTGACCCGGGCGACATGGACCCATGTCCCAGGGCGCGTGTTGTTGACCAGCTCTCCCGGGCGACTCAGGCCCTTGCCCGAGGGCCCGCGTGGTCGACCATCTGTCCCGTACAACTCACGCCCGTGTCCGAGGTCCCGCGGTGTCGGTCATCTGTCCCGGGCGATTCGGGCCCGGGTCCGTGTTCCCGCGGTGTCGACCAGCTCTCCGGGGCGACTCTGGCCATGTTCCGAAGGCCCGAGGTGTCAATCAGCCCTCCCGGGCAACTCGGCCTTGGGTCTGATGGCCCGCCATTTCGACCAGCTGTCCCGGGTGACTCCTGCACGGCTCCGATTACCCGCGGTTTAACCAGCTATCCAGGGCGACTCGGGCATGTGTCCCATGTTGTGCGGGGTTGACCAAATGTCTCTGGTGACCTGGGCCCAGGGTCCACTGTCTGCGGGGTGGACCAGCTGTCCCGGACCACTCGTTCCCAGGTCCGAGGGTCTGCGGTGTCAACCAGCTGTCCCGGGTGACTCGGGCTCGGGTCCAATGGCCTGCGAATTTGACGAGCCCACCCAGGAGGCTCAAGCCTGGCTCCGATGGCCCGCGAGGTTGACCAGCTGTCCCGGGCATCTCGGGCCCGGGTCCGAAGCATGCGGAATCGACCAGATGTCTTGGGTGACTCAGGACTGTGTCCCAGGTTGTGCGGGATCAACCAAAGGCCCCGGGCGACCTGGGCTCGGCTCCGAGTTCCCGCGGGCTTGACCAGCTCACCCGGAAGACTCGTGCCCGGGTGCGACCGCCGGCGGTGTCGAACAGCTCTCCCGGTCGACTCAAGCCCTGTTCCGAGTCCCCGCGGAGTCCACGCGCTGTCCCGGCAATTCGGGCATGGATTTGAGGCCCGGCGTTTTCGACCCTCTCTCCCGGGCGACTCGGCCTTGGGTCCGATGGCCCCCACGTTCGACCACCTTTCCCGATGATTCGCGCCCGGCTCTGAGGGCCCGGGGTGTCGACCAGTTGTCCCGGACGACTTGGGCCAGTGTCCAAGGACTGGCGGGGTGGACCATCTGTCCCGGGGGCCTTGGGCCCAAGTCCGAGGTCCCGTGGGGTCGACCAGCTCTCCCGGTCGCTCTAATCCAGGGGCCCGTGGGGTTGACCAGATCGCCCGGGGGACTCGCGCACTTGTCCGATGACCCTCGGGGTCCACCAGCTGTCCCAGACAACTCGCGCCTGAGTCCGATCGCCCGCGGTGATGACCAGCAGTCCTGGGCGACTCGTGGACCGTTCCGAACACCCGCGGAGTCGACCAGCACTCCCGAGTGACTTGCACACTTATCTGAGGGCCCTTGTGTTGACCAACAGTCCTGGTGACTCACGCTCTTGTCCGAGGGCCCACAGTGTCAACAAGCTCTCCCAGGCGCATCGGGACCGGGTCAGAGGTCCTGCTGTGTCGACCAGCTCTCCCGGGCGACTCGTGCTCTTATCTGAGGTTCCGCGGTGTTGACCAGCTCTCCCGGACGACTCGTGCTCTTATCTGAGGTTCTGCGGTGTCGACCATCTCTCGCAGGTGACTTGCGCTCTTGTCTGAGGGTCCATGGTGTCGAACAGCTCTCCTGGGCGACTCGCACTCTTATCTGAGGGCCCATGTTGTCGACCAGCTCTCCCAGGGGACTCGGGCTCGGGTCCGAAGTCACGTGGTGTCAACCAGCTCTCCCGGGCGATCGGGCCCATGTCCGTGATCCCACGAGTCGACCAGCTCACCCGGACAACTCGTGCCCAGGTCCGAGGTCCAGTGGTGTCGACTAGCTGTCCTGGCTGATTCGGGCCAGGTTCTGAGGGCCCGCGGTGTCGAACAGCTTTCCTGGATGACTCGAGCTCGGGTCTGAGGGCTCGCAGCATCGACCAGCTGTCCCAGGTACCTCGGGCCTGTGCCCGAGGTTCCGCGGGCTCGACCAGCTGTCCTGGCGGACATGGGCCACGGTCCGAGGGACCGCGGGGTCGACCAGCTCTCCCGGGTGTCTCGCGCTCTTATCTGGGGGCCCGTGGGGTTGACCAGATCTCCCGGGGGACACGAGCTCGGGTCCGATGGCCCTCGGGGTCGACCAGCTGTCATGGAAGACTCGCGCCCGAGCCTGCACCCCCGCGGTGTTGACCAGTTGTCCCGGGCGACTCGTGGCCCATTCTGAGTTCCCGCAGTGTCGAGCAGCTCTCCCGGGTGACTCGCGCTCTTGTCTGAGGGCCCACGGTGTCGACAAGCTCTCCCAGGTGCGTCGGGATCGGGTCCGAGGTCCCGCGATGTCGACCAGCTCTCCTGGGCAACTCGCACTCTTATCTGAGGGCCCGTGGTGTCAACCAACACTCCCACGCGACTCGGGCTCGGGTCCGAGATCCCGCGGTGTCGACCAGCTCTCCCAGGCGACTAGCGCTCTTGTCTGAGATCCAAGGGTGTCGACCACCTCTCCCAGGCAACTCGGGCACGGGTCCGAGGTCCCGCGGTGTCAACCTGCTCTCCCGGGCCACTCGGGCACGTGTGCGCAGTCCCACGTGTCGACCAGCTGTCCCAGACAACTCGTGCCCGGGTCCGAGGGCCAATGGTGTTGACTAGCTGTCCCGGCTGATTCGGGCCCGGTTCTGAGGGCCCGCGGTGTCGACCATCTCTCCTGGGCGACTCGAGCTCGGGTCCGATTGCCCGCAGGTTCGACCAGGTTTCCTGGTGATTCGTGCCCAGCTCTGAGGGCCCGGGGTGTCGACCAGTTGTCCCGGATGACTCGGGCCAGTGTCTAAGGGCTGGCGGGCGGACCATCTGTCCTGGGTGCCTTGGGCCCAAGTCCAAGGTCCCGTGGGGTCGACCAGCTCTCCCGGGCGTCTCGCGCTCTTATCTGGGGGCCCATGGGGTTGACCAGATCTCCCGGGGGACTCGAGCTCGGGTCCGATGGCCCTCGGGGTCGACCAGCTGTCATGGACGACCCGCGCCCGAGCCTGCACCTCCGCGGTGTTGACCAGTTGTCCCGGGCGACTCGTGGCCCCTTTCCAAGCACCTGCGGTGTCGAGCAGCTCTCCCGGGTGACTCGCACTCTTATCTGAGGGCCCTTGTGTCGACCACCAGTCCTGGTGACTCGCGCTCTTGTCCGAGGGCCCACGGTGTCGACAAGCTCTCCCAGGTGCGTCGGGATCGGGTCCGAGGTCCCGCGATGTCGACCAGCTCTCCTGGGCAACTCGCACACTTATCTGAGGGC
This sequence comes from Sus scrofa, assembly GCF_054392235.1. Classification (NCBI taxonomy): domain Eukaryota; kingdom Metazoa; phylum Chordata; class Mammalia; order Artiodactyla; family Suidae; genus Sus; species Sus scrofa. The sequence goes on along the minus strand of NC_139393.1, from coordinate 40,323,820 downwards.
CCGTGGTGTCAACCAACACTCCCACGCGACTCGGGCTCGGGTCCGAGATCCCGCGGTGTCGACCAGCTCTCCCAGGCGACTAGCGCTCTTGTCTGAGGTCCCAGGGTGTCGACCACCTCTCCCAGGCAACACGGGCACGGGTCCGAGGTCCCGCGGTGTCAACCAGCTCTCCCGGGCCACTCAGGCCCGTGTCCGCGTTCCCACGAGTCGACCAGCTGTCCCAGACAACTCGTGCCCGGGTCCGAGGGCCAATGGTGTCGACTAGCTGTCCCGGCTCATTCGGGCCCGGTTCTGAGGGCCCGCGGTGTCGACCAGCTTTCCTGGGCGACTCGAGCTCGGGTCTGAGGGCTCGCGGCATCGACCAGCTCTCCCGGGCCACACGGGCCCTTGTCCGCATTCCCACGAGTCGACCAGCTGTCCCAGACAACTCGTGCCCGGGTCCGAGGGCCAATGGTGTCGACTAGCTCTCCCGGCTGATACGGGCCCGGTTCTGAGGGCCCGCGGTGTCGACCAGCTTTCCTGGGCAACTCGAGCTCGGGTCTGAGGGCTCGCGGCATCGACCAGCTGTCCCAGGTACCTCGTGCCTGTGCCCGAGGTCCCGCGGGCCCGACCAGCTGTCCTGGCGGACATGGGCCACGGTCCGAGGGACCACGGGGTCGACCAGGACTCCCGGACCATTCTCGATCTGTTGCGAGGGTTCTCGGTGTCGACCAGCAGTCCTGTCCGGCTCGGGCCTTGTTCCGAGGGCCCGCGCTGTCGATCAGCACTCCCGGGTGCCTCGGCCTCGGGTCTGATGGCCCGTGGCTTTGACCACCGTTCCCGGTGACCCGCACCCGGCTCCGAGGGCCAAGGTGTCGACCAGTTGTCCGGGAACCCTCGGGCCATTGTCCGAGGTCCCACGGGGTCGACCAGCTCTCCTGGGCAACTCGCACTCTTATCCGAGGGCCCTTAGTGTCGGCCAGCTCTCCCGGGGGACTCGGGCTCGGTTCTGATGGCCAAGTGGTCGACCAGCTGTCCAGGACGCCTTGCGACTGGCTCCGATGGCCCTCGGTGTCGACCAGCCCTCCCGAAGGACTCATGCCCGGGTCCGAGGTCCTGCGGATTCGACCAGCTCTCCCAGGTGACTCGAGCCCGGGTCCGAGTTACTGCAGTTTCAACCAGCTCTCCCGGGCAACTCGGGCCCGGGTCCGAGTTACTGCGGTTTCGACCAGCTCTCCCGGGCATCCTGGGCGCGGGTTCCTGTGTCCACGGGGTCGACCAGCTGTCCCGGGCGACTCAGGCATGGTTCCGAGTCCCCGCGGTGTCGACCAACTGTCCAGGGCGACACGGGAAAGGGTCCGAAGGCCCATAGTGTCTACCAGCACTCCTCACGACTCGTCTAAGGGTCCAATGGCCCGCGGGTTCGACCAGCTTTCCCTGTGACTCGCGCCCAGCTCCGAGGGCCCGCGGTGTCGACCAGCTGTCCCAGGCGACTTGGGCATGGGTCCGAAGGCCAGCGGAGTCGACGAGCTGACCCGGGCGACATGGACCCGTGTCCCAGGGCCGGTGTTGTTGACCAGCTCTACGGGGCGACTCTGGCCATGTTCCGCAGGCCCGAGGTGTCGATCAGCACTCCCGGGCGACTCGGCCTGGGAATGATGGCCTGCGGGGTCGACCAGCTATCCCGTACAACTCGCGCCAGTATCCTAGGTCCCGCGGTGTCGGTCATCTGTCCCGGGCAATTCGGGCCAGGGTCCGAGTTCCCGCGGTGTCGACCAGCTCTCCGGGGCGACTCTGGCACGGGTCTGAGGTCCCGCGGTGTCAACCAGCTCTCCCGGGCCACTCGGGCCCGTGTCCGCGTTCCCACGAGTCGACCAGCTGTCCCAGACATCTCGTGCCCGGGTCCGAGGGCCAATGGTGTCGACTAGCTGTCCCGGCTCATTCGGGCCCGGTTCTGAAGGCCCGCGGTGTCGACCAGCTTTCCTGGGCGACTCGAGCTCGGGTCTGAGGGCTCGCGGCATCGACCAGCTGTCCCAGGTACCTCGGGCCTGTGCCCGAGGTCCCGCGGGCTCGACCAGCTGTCCTGGCGAACATGGGCCACGGTCCGAGGGACCGCGGGGTCGACCAGGTCTCCCGGACCATTCGCGATCTGTTGCGATGGTTCCCGGTGTCGACCAGCAGTCCTGTCTGGCCCGGGCCTTGTTCCGAGGACCCGCGCTGTCGACCAGCACTCCCGGGTGCCTCGGCCTCGGGTCTGATGGCCCGTGGCTTCGACCACCGTTCCCGGTGACCCGCACCCGGCTCCGAGGGCCAAGGTGTCGACCAGTTGTCCGGGAACCCTCGGGCCATTGTCCGAGGTCCCACGGGGTCGACCAGCTCTCCTGGGCAACTCGCACTCTTATCCGAGGGCCCTTAGTGTCGGCCAGCTCTCCCGGGGGACTCGGGCTCGGTTCTGATGGCCAAGTGGTCGACCAGCTGTCCAGGACGCCTTGCGACTGGCTCCGATGGCCCTCGGTGTCGACCAGCCCTCCCGAAGGACTCATGCCCGGGTCCGAGGTCCTGCGGATTCGACCAGCTCTCCCAGGTGACTCGAGCCCGGGTCCGAGTTACTGCAGTTTCAACCAGCTCTCCCGGGCAACTCGGGCCCGGGTCCGAGTTACTGCGGTTTCGACCAGCTCTCCCGGGCATCCTGGGCGCGGGTTCCTGTGTCCACGGGGTCGACCAGCTGTCCCGGGCGACTCAGGCATGGTTCCGAGTCCCCGCAGTGTCGACCAACTGTCCAGGGCGACACGGGAAGGGGTCCGAAGGCCCATAGTGTCTACCAGCGCTGCGCACGACTCGTCTAAGGGTCCGATGGCCCGCGGGTTCGACCAGCTTTCCCTGTGACTCGCGCCCAGCTCCGAGGGCCCGCGGTGTCGACCAGCTGTCCCAGGCGACTTGGGCATGGGTCCGAAGGCCAGCGGAGTCGACGAGCTGACCCGGGCGACATGGACCCGTGTCCCAGGGCCGGTGTTGTTGACCAGCTCTACGGGGCGACTCTGGCCATGTTTCGCAGGCCCGAGGTGTCGATCAGCACTCCCGGGTGACTCGGCCTGGGAATGATGGCCTGCGGGGTCGACCAGCTGTCCCGTAAAACTCGCGCCCGTATCCTAGGTCCCGCGGTGTCGGTCATCTGTCCCGGGCAATTCGGGCCCGGGTCCGAGATCCCGCGGTGTCGACCAGCTCTCCGGGGCGACTCTGGCACGGGTCTGAGGTCCCGCGGTGTCAACCAGCTCTCCCGGGCCACTCGGGCCCGTGTCCGCGTTCCCACGAGTCGACCAGCTGTCCCAGACAACTCGTGCCCGGGTCCGAGGGCCAATGGTGTCGACTAGCTGTCCCGGCTCATTCGGGCCCGGTTCTGAGGGCCCGCGGTGTCGACCAGCTTTCCTGGGCGACTCGAGCTCGGGTCTGAGGGCTCGCGGCATCGACCAGCTGTCCCAGGTACCTCGGGCCTGTGCCCGAGGTCCCGCGGGCTCGACCAGCTGTCCTGGCGGACATGGGCCACGGTCCGAGGGACCGCGGGGTCGACCAGGTCTCCCGGACCATTCGCGATCTCTTGCGATGGTTCCCGGAGTCGACCAGCAGTCCTGTCCGGCTCGGGCCTTGTTCTGAGGGCCCGCGCTGTCGACCAGCACTCCCGGGTGCCTCGGCCTCGGGTGTGATGCTCCGTGGCTTCGACCACCGTTACCGGTGACCCGCACCTGGCTCCGAGGGCCCACGGTGTCGACCAGCTCTCCCAGGCGACTTGTGCATGGGTCCGAAGGCCAGCGGAGTCGACGAGCTGACCCGGGCGACATGGACCCGTGTCCCAGGGCCGGTGTTGTTGACCAGCTCTACGGGGCGACTCTGGCCATGTTCCGCAGGCCCGAGGTGTCGATCAGCACTCCCGGGTGACTCGGCCTGGGAATGATGGCCTGCGGGGTCGACCAGCTGTCCCGGACCACTCGCGCCCGTATCCTAGGTCCCGCGGTGTCGGTCATCTGTCCTGGGCAATACGGGCCCGGGTCCGAGTTCCCGCGGTGTCGACCAGCTCTCCGGGGCGACTCTGGCCATATTCCGCAGGCCCGAGGTGTTGATCAGCACTCCCGGGCGACTCGGCCTGGGACTGATGGCCGGCGGGGTCGACCAGCTCTCCCGGACCACTCGCTCCCAGGTCCGAGGGTCCGCGGTGTCAACCAGCTGTCCCGGGTGTCTCGGGCTCGGGTCCAATGGCCTGTGAAGTTGACCAGCCCTCCCAGGTGACACGCGCCCGCCTCTGAGGGCCCGCGAGGTCGACCAGCTGTCCCGGGCGTCTCGGGCCCGGGTCCGAAGCAGGCGGAATCGACCAGCTGTCGCGGTTGACTCGGAACTGTGTCCCAGGTTGTGCGGGATCGACCAAAGGCCCCGGGTGACCTGGCCTCGGCTCCGAGTTCCCGCAGGCTTGACCAGCTCTCCCGGAAGACTCGCGCCCGGGTGAGACTGCCGGTGGTGTCGAACAGCTCTCCCGGTCGACTCAAGCCCTGTTCCGAGTCCCCACGGAGTCCACCCGCTGTCCCGGCAACTCGGGCCTGGATTGGAGAGCCGGTGGTGTCGACCATCTCTCCCGGGCGACTCGGCCTCGGATCCGATGGCCCGCAGTTTCGACCAGCTTTCCTGGTGATTCGCGCCCTGCTCTGAGGGCCCGGGGTGTCCACCAGTTGTCCCGGATGACTCGGGCCAGTGTCCAAGGGTTTGGCGGGGTGGACCATCTGTCCTGGGTGCCTTGGGCCCAAGTCCAAGGTCCCGTGGGGTCGACCAGCTCTCCCGAGCGTCTCACGCTCTTATCTGGGGGCCCGTGGGGTGACCAGATCTCCCGGGGGACTCGAGATCGGGTCCGATGGCCCTCGGGGTCGACCAGCTGTCATGGACGACTCGTGCCCGAGCCTGCACCCCCGGTGCAGTGGTGTTGACCAGTTGTCCCGGGCGACTCGTGGCCCATTCCGAGCACCTGCGGTGTCGAGCAGCTCTCCCGGGTGACTCGCACTCTTATCTGAGGGCCCTTGTGTCGACCACCACTCCTGGTGACTCGCGCTCTTGTCCGAGGGCCCACGGTGTCGACAAGCTCTCCCAGGTGCGTCGGGATCGGGTCCGAGGTCCCGCGATGTCGACCAGCTCTCCTGGGCAACTCGCACACTTATCTGAGGGCCCGTGGTGTCAACCAACACTCCCACGCGACTCGGGCTCGGGTCCGAGATCCCGCGGTGTCGACCAGCTCTCCCAGGTGACTAGCGCTCTTGTCTGAGGTCCCACGGTGTCGACCACCTCTCCCAGGCAACTCGGGCACGGGTCCGAGGTCCCGCGGTGTCAACCAGCTCTCCCGGGCCACTCGGGCCCGTGTCCGCGTTCCCACGAGTCGACCAGCTGTCCCAGACAACTCGTGCCCGGGTCCGAGGGCCAATGGTGTCGACTAGCTGTCCCGGCTCATTCGGGCCCGGTTCTGAGGGCCCGCGGTGTCGACCAGCTTTCCTGGGCAACTCGAGCTCGGGTCTGAGGGCTCGCGGCATCGACCAGCTGTCCCAGGTACCTCGGGCCTGTGCCCGAGGTCCCGCGGGCCCGACCAGCTGTCCTGGCGGACATGGGCCACGGTCCGAGGGACCGCGGGGTCGACCAGGTCTCCCGGACCATTCGCGATCAGTTGCGAGGGTTCTCGGTGTCGACCAGCAGTCCTGTACGGCCCGGGCCTTGTTCCGAGGGCCCGCAATGTCGACCAGCACTCCCGGGTGACTCGGCCTCGGGTCTGATGGCCCGTGGCTTCGACCACCGTTCCCGGTGACCCGCACCCGGCTCCGAGGGCCAAGGTGTCGACCAGTTGTCCGGGAACCCTCGGGCCATTGTCCGAGGTCCCACGGGGTCGACCAGCTCTCCTGGGCAACTCGCACTCTTATCCGAGGGCGCTTAGTGTCGGCCAGCTCTCCCGGGGGACTCGGGCTCGGTTCTGATGGCCCACGTGGTCGACCAGCTGTCCAGGACGCCTTGCGACTGGCTCCGATGGCCCTCGGTGTCGACCAGCCCTCCCGAAGGACTCATGCCCGGGTCCGAGGTCCTGCGGATTCGACCAGCTCTCCCGGGCAACTCGGCCCCGGGTCCGAGGTCCTGCGATTTCGACCAGCTCTCCCGGGCATCCTGGGCGCGGGTTCCTGTGTCCACGGGGTCGACCAGCTGTCCCGGGCAACTCAGGCATGGTTCCAAGTCCCCGCGGTGTCGACCAACTGTCCAGGGCGACACGGGAAAGAGTCCGAAGGCCCATAGTGTCTACCAGCACTCCGCACGACTGGTCTAAGGTCCGATGGCCCGCGGGTTCGACCAGCTTTCCCTGTGACTCGCGCCCAGCTCCGTGGGCCCGCGGTGTCGACCAGCTGTCCCAGGCGACTTGGGCATGGGTCCGAAGGCCAGCGGAGTCGACGAGCTGACCCGGGCGACATGGACCCGTGTCCCAGGGCGCGTGTTGTTGACCAGCTCTACAGGGCGACTCTGGACATGTTCCGCAGGCCCGAGGTGTCGATCAGCACTCCCGGGCGACTCGGCCTGGGAATGATGGCCGGCGGTGTCGACCAGCTGTCCCGGACCACTCGCTCCCAGGTCCGAGGGTCCGCGGTGTCAACCAGCTGTCCCGGGTGTCTCGGGCTCGGGTCCAATTGCCTGTGAAGTTGACCAGCCCTCCCAGGTGACACGCGCCCATCTCTGAGGGCCCGCGAGTTCGACCAGCTGTCCCGGGCGTCTCGGGCCCGGGTCCGAAGCAGCGGAATCGACCGGCTGTCGTGGTTGACTCGGAACTCTGTCCCAGGTTGTGCGGGATCGACCAAAGGCCCCGGGTGACCTGGCCTCGGCTCCGAGTTCCCGCGGGCTTGACCAGCTCTGCCGGAAGACTCGTGCCCGGGTGAGACCGCCGGCGGTGTCGAACAGCTCTCCCGGTCGACTCAAGCCCTGTTCCGAGTCCCCGCGGAGTCCACCCGCTGTCCCGGCAACTCGGGCCTGGATTGGAGGGCCGGCGGTGTCGACCATCTCTCCCGGGCGACTCGGCCTCGGGTCCGATGGCCCGCAGGTTCGACCAGCTTTCCTGGTGATTCGCGCCCCGCTCTGAGGGCCCGGGGTGTCGACCAGTTGTCCCGGATGACTCGGGCCAGTGTGCAAGGGCTGGCGGGCGGACCATCTGTCCTGGGTGCCTTGGGCCCAAGTCCAAGGTCCCGTGGGGTCGACCAGCTCTCCCGGGCGTCTCGCGCTCTTATCTGGGGGCCCGTGGGGTTGACCAGATCTCCCGGGGGACTCGAGCTCGGGTCCGATGGCCCTCGGGGTCGACCAGCTGTCATGGACGACCCGCGCCCGAGCCTGCACCCCCGCGGTGTTGACCAGTTGTCCCGGGCGACTCGTGGCCCATTCCGAGCACCTGCGGTGTCGAGCAGCTCTCCCGGGTGACTCGCACTCTTATCTGAGGGCCCTTGTGTCGACCACCAGTCCTGGTGACTCGCGCTCTTGTCCGAGGGCCCACGGTGTCGACAAGCTCTCCTAGGTGCGTCGGGATCGGGTCCGAGGTCCCGCGATGTCGACCAGCTCTCCTGGGCAACTCGCACACTTATCTGAGGGCCCGTGGTGTCAACCAACACTCCCACGCGACTCGGGCTCGGGTCCGAGATCCCGCGGTGTCGACCAGCTCTCCCAGGTGACTAGCGCTCTTGTCTGAGGTCCCAGGGTGTCGACCACCTCTCCCAGGCAACACGGGCACGGGTCCGAGGTCCCGCGGTGTCAACCAGCTCTCCCGGGCCACTCAGGCCCGTGTCCGCGTTCCCACGAGTTGACCAGCTGTCCCAGACAACTCGTGCCCGGGTCCGAGGGCCAATGGTGTCGACTAGCTGTCCCGGCTCATTCGGGCCCGGTTCTGAGGGCCCGCGGTGTCGACCAGCTTTCCTGGGCGACTCGAGCTCGGGTCTGAGGGCTCGCGGCATCGACCAGCTCTCCCGGGCCACACGGGCCCTTGTCCGCATTCCCACGAGTCGACCAGCTGTCCCAGACAACTCGTGCCCGGGTCCGAGGGCCAATGGTGTCGACTAGCTCTCCCGGCTGATACGGGCCCGGTTCTGAGGGCCCGCGGTGTCGACCAGCTTTCCTGGGCAACTCGAGCTCGGGTCTGAGGGCTCGTGGCATCGACCAGCTGTCCCAGGTACCTCGTGCCTGTGCCCGAGGTCCCGCGGGCCCGACCAGCTGTCCTGGCGGACATGGGCCACGGTCCGAGGGACCACGGGGTCGACCAGGACTCCCGGACCATTCTCGATCTGTTGCGAGGGTTCTCGGTGTCGACCAGCAGTCCTGTCCGGCTCGGGCCTTGTTCCGAGGGCCCGCGCTGTCGATCAGCACTCCCGGGTGCCTCGGCCTCGGGTCTGATGGCCCGTGGCTTTGACCACCGTTCCCGGTGACCCGCACCCGGCTCCGAGGGCCAAGGTGTCGACCAGTTGTCCGGGAACCCTCGGGCCATTGTCCGAGGTCCCACGGGGTCGACCAGCTCTCCTGGGCAACTCGCACTCTTATCCGAGGGCCCTTAGTGTCGGCCAGCTCTCCCGGGGGACTCGGGCTCGGTTCTGATGGCCAAGTGGTCGACCAGCTGTCCAGGACGCCTTGCGACTGGCTCCGATGGCCCTCGGTGTCGACCAGCCCTCCCGAAGGACTCATGCCCGGGTCCGAGGTCCTGCGGATTCGACCAGCTCTCCCAGGTGACTCGAGCCCGGGTCCGAGTTACTGCAGTTTCAACCAGCTCTCCCGGGCAACTCGGGCCCGGGTCCGAGTTACTGCGGTTTCGACCAGCTCTCCCGGGCATCCTGGGCGCGGGTTCCTGTGTCCACGGGGTCGACCAGCTGTCCCGGGCGACTCAGGCATGGTTCCGAGTCCCCGCGGTGTCGACCAACTGTCCAGGGCGACACGGGAAAGGGTCCGAAGGCCCATAGTGTCTACCAGCACTCCTCACGACTCGTCTAAGGGTCCAATGGCCCGCGGGTTCGACCAGCTTTCCCTGTGACTCGCGCCCAGCTCCGAGGGCCCGCGGTGTCGACCAGCTGTCCCAGGCGACTTGGGCATGGGTCCGAAGGCCAGCGGAGTCGACGAGCTGACCCGGGCGACATGGACCCGTGTCCCAGGGCCGGTGTTGTTGACCAGCTCTACGGGGCGACTCTGGCCATGTTCCGCAGGCCCGAGGTGTCGATCAGCACTCCCGGGCGACTCGGCCTGGGAATGATGGCCTGCGGGGTCGACCAGCTATCCCGTACAACTCGCGCCAGTATCCTAGGTCCCGCGGTGTCGGTCATCTGTCCCGGGCAATTCGGGCCAGGGTCCGAGTTCCCGCGGTGTCGACCAGCTCTCCGGGGCGACTCTGGCACGGGTCTGAGGTCCCGCGGTGTCAACCAGCTCTCCCGGGCCACTCGGGCCCGTGTCCGCGTTCCCACGAGTCGACCAGCTGTCCCAGACATCTCGTGCCCGGGTCCGAGGGCCAATGGTGTCGACTAGCTGTCCCGGCTCATTCGGGCCCGGTTCTGAGGGCCCGCGGTGTCGACCAGCTTTCCTGGGCGACTCGAGCTCGGGTCTGAGGGCTCGCGGCATCGACCAGCTGTCCCAGGTACCTCGGGCCTGTGCCCGAGGTCCCGCGGGCTCGACCAGCTGTCCTGGCGGACATGGGCCACGGTCCGAGGGACCGCGGGGTCGACCAGGTCTCCCGGACCATTCGCGATCTCTTGCGATGGTTCCCGGAGTCGACCAGCAGTCCTGTCCGGCTCGGGCCTTGTTCTGAGGGCCCGCGCTGTCGACCAGCACTCCCGGGTGCCTCGGCCTCGGGTGTGATGCTCCGTGGCTTCGACCACCGTTACCGGTGACCCGCACCTGGCTCCGAGGGCCCACGGTGTCGACCAGCTCTCCCAGGCGACTTGTGCATGGGTCCGAAGGCCAGCGGAGTCGACGAGCTGACCCGGGCGACATGGACCCGTGTCCCAGGGCCGGTGTTGTTGACCAGCTCTACGGGGCGACTCTGGCCATGTTCCGCAGGCCCGAGGTGTCGATCAGCACTCCCGGGTGACTCGGCCTGGGAATGATGGCCTGCGGGGTCGACCAGCTGTCCCGGACCACTCGCGCCCGTATCCTAGGTCCCGCGGTGTCGGTCATCTGTCCTGGGCAATACGGGCCCGGGTCCGAGTTCCCGCGGTGTCGACCAGCTCTCCGGGGCGACTCTGGCCATATTCCGCAGGCCCGAGGTGTTGATCAGCACTCCCGGGCGACTCGGCCTGGGACTGATGGCCGGCGGGGTCGACCAGCTCTCCCGGACCACTCGCTCCCAGGTCCGAGGGTCCGCGGTGTCAACCAGCTGTCCCGGGTGTCTCGGGCTCGGGTCCAATGGCCTGTGAAGTTGACCAGCCCTCCCAGGTGACACGCGCCCGCCTCTGAGGGCCCGCGAGGTCGACCAGCTGTCCCGGGCGTCTCGGGCCCGGGTCCGAAGCAGGCGGAATCGACCAGCTGTCGCGGTTGACTCGGAACTGTGTCCCAGGTTGTGCGGGATCGACCAAAGGCCCCGGGTGACCTGGCCTCGGCTCCGAGTTCCCGCAGGCTTGACCAGCTCTCCCGGAAGACTCGCGCCCGGGTGAGACTGCCGGTGGTGTCGAACAGCTCTCCCGGTCGACTCAAGCCCTGTTCCGAGTCCCCACGGAGTCCACCCGCTGTCCCGGCAACTCGGGCCTGGATTGGAGAGCCGGTGGTGTCGACCATCTCTCCCGGGCGACTCGGCCTCGGATCCGATGGCCCGCAGTTTCGACCAGCTTTCCTGGTGATTCGCGCCCTGCTCTGAGGGCCCGGGGTGTCCACCAGTTGTCCCGGATGACTCGGGCCAGTGTCCAAGGGTTTGGCGGGGTGGACCATCTGTCCTGGGTGCCTTGGGCCCAAGTCCAAGGTCCCGTGGGGTCGACCAGCTCTCCCGAGCGTCTCACGCTCTTATCTGGGGGCCCGTGGGGTGACCAGATCTCCCGGGGGACTCGAGATCGGGTCCGATGGCCCTCGGGGTCGACCAGCTGTCATGGACGACTCGTGCCCGAGCCTGCACCCCCGGTGCAGTGGTGTTGACCAGTTGTCCCGGGCGACTCGTGGCCCATTCCGAGCACCTGCGGTGTCGAGCAGCTCTCCCGGGTGACTCGCACTCTTATCTGAGGGCCCTTGTGTCGACCACCACTCCTGGTGACTCGCGCTCTTGTCCGAGGGCCCACGGTGTCGACAAGCTCTCCCAGGTGCGTCGGGATCGGGTCCGAGGTCCCGCGATGTCGACCAGCTCTCCTGGGCAACTCGCACACTTATCTGAGGGCCCGTGGTGTCAACCAACACTCCCACGCGACTCGGGCTCGGGTCCGAGATCCCGCGGTGTCGACCAGCTCTCCCAGGTGACTAGCGCTCTTGTCTGAGGTCCCACGGTGTCGACCACCTCTCCCAGGCAACTCGGGCACGGGTCCGAGGTCCCGCGGTGTCAACCAGCTCTCCCGGGCCACTCGGGCCCGTGTCCGCGTTCCCACGAGTCGACCAGCTGTCCCAGACAACTCGTGCCCGGGTCCGAGGGCCAATGGTGTCGACTAGCTGTCCCGGCTCATTCGGGCCCGGTTCTGAGGGCCCGCGGTGTCGACCAGCTTTCCTGGGCAACTCGAGCTCGGGTCTGAGGGCTCGCGGCATCGACCAGCTGTCCCAGGTACCTCGGGCCTGTGCCCGAGGTCCCGCGGGCCCGACCAGCTGTCCTGGCGGACATGGGCCACGGTCCGAGGGACCGCGGGGTCGACCAGGTCTCCCGGACCATTCGCGATCAGTTGCGAGGGTTCCCGGTGTCGACCAGCAGTCCTGTACGGCCCGGGCCTTGTTCCGAGGGCCCGCAATGTCGACCAGCACTCCCGGGTGACTCGGCCTCGGGTCTGATGGCCCGTGGCTTCGACCACCGTTCCCGGTGACCCGCACCCGGCTCCGAGGGCCAAGGTGTCGACCAGTTGTCCGGGAACCCTCGGGCCATTGTCCGAGGTCCCACGGGGTCGACCAGCTCTCCTGGGCAACTCGCACTCTTATCCGAGGGCGCTTAGTGTCGGCCAGCTCTCCCGGGGGACTCGGGCTCGGTTCTGATGGCCCACGTGGTCGACCAGCTGTCCAGGACGCCTTGCGACTGGCTCCGATGGCCCTCGGTGTCGACCAGCCCTCCCGAAGGACTCATGCCCGGGTCCGAGGTCCTGCGGATTCGACCAGCTCTCCCGGGCAACTCGGCCCCGGGTCCGAGGTCCTGCGGTTTCGACCAGCTCTCCCGGGCATCCTGGGCGCGGGTTCCTGTGTCCACGGGGTCGACCAGCTGTCCCGGGCAACTCAGGCATGGTTCCAAGTCCCCGCGGTGTCGACCAACTGTCCAGGGCGACACGGGAAAGAGTCCGAAGGCCCATAGTGTCTACCAGCACTCCGCACGACTGGTCTAAGGTCCGATGGCCCGCGGGTTCGACCAGCTTTCCCTGTGACTCGCGCCCAGCTCCGTGGGCCCGCGGTGTCGACCAGCTGTCCCAGGCGACTTGGGCATGGGTCCGAAGGCCAGCGGAGTCGACGAGCTGACCCGGGCGACATGGACCCGTGTCCCAGGGCGCGTGTTGTTGACCAGCTCTACAGGGCGACTCTGGACATGTTCCGCAGGCCCGAGGTGTCGATCAGCACTCCCGGGCGACTCGGCCTGGGAATGATGGCCGGCGGTGTCGACCAGCTGTCCCGGACCACTCGCTCCCAGGTCCGAGGGTCCGCGGTGTCAACCAGCTGTCCCGGGTGTCTCGGGCTCGGGTCCAATTGCCTGTGAAGTTGACCAGCCCTCCCAGGTGACACGCGCCCATCTCTGAGGGCCCGCGAGTTCGACCAGCTGTCCCGGGCGTCTCGGGCCCGGGTCCGAAGCAGCGGAATCGACCGGCTGTCGTGGTTGACTCGGAACTCTGTCCCAGGTTGTGCGGGATCGACCAAAGGCCCCGGGTGACCTGGCCTCGGCTCCGAGTTCCCGCGGGCTTGACCAGCTCTGCCGGAAGACTCGTGCCCGGGTGAGACCGCCGGCGGTGTCGAACAGCTCTCCCGGTCGACTCAAGCCCTGTTCCGAGTCCCCGCGGAGTCCACCCGCTGTCCCGGCAACTCGGGCCTGGATTGGAGGGCCGGCGGTGTCGACCATCTCTCCCGGGCGACTCGGCCTCGGGTCCGATGGCCCGCAGGTTCGACCAGCTTTCCTGGTGATTCGCGCCCCGCTCTGAGGGCCCGGGGTGTCGACCAGTTGTCCCGGATGACTCGGGCCAGTGTGCAAGGGCTGGCGGGCGGACCATCTGTCCTGGGTGCCTTGGGCCCAAGTCCAAGGTCCCGTGGGGTCGACCAGCTCTCCCGGGCGTCTCGCGCTCTTATCTGGGGGCCCGTGGGGTTGACCAGATCTCCCGGGGGACTCGAGCTCGGGTCCGATGGCCCTCGGGGTCGACCAGCTGTCATGGACGACCCGCGCCCGAGCCTGCACCCCCGCGGTGTTGACCAGTTGTCCCGGGCGACTCGTGGCCCATTCCGAGCACCTGCGGTGTCGAGCAGCTCTCCCGGGTGACTCGCACTCTTATCTGAGGGCCCTTGTGTCGACCACCAGTCCTGGTGACTCGCGCTCTTGTCCGAGGGCCCACGGTGTCGACAAGCTCTCCTAGGTGCGTCGGGATCGGGTCCGAGGTCCCGCGATGTCGACCAGCTCTCCTGGGCAACTCGCACACTTATCTGAGGGCCCGTGGTGTCAACCAACACTCCCACGCGACTCGGGCTCGGGTCCGAGATCCCGCGGTGTCGACCAGCTCTCCCAGGCGACTAGCGCTCTTGTCTGAGGTCCCAGGGTGTCGACCACCTCTCCCAGGCAACACGGGCACGGGTCCGAGGTCCCGCGGTGTCAACCAGCTCTCCCGGGCCACTCAGGCCCGTGTCCGCGTTCCCACGAGTTGACCAGCTGTCCCAGACAACTCGTGCCCGGGTCCGAGGGCCAATGGTGTCGACTAGCTGTCCCGGCTCATTCGGGCCCGGTTCTGAGGGCCCGCGGTGTCGACCAGCTTTCCTGGGCGACTCGAGCTCGGGTCTGAGGGCTCGCGGCATCGACCAGCTCTCCCGGGCCACACGGGCCCTTGTCCGCATTCCCACGAGTCGACCAGCTGTCCCAGACAACTCGTGCCCGGGTCCGAGGGCCAATGGTGTCGACTAGCTCTCCCGGCTGATACGGGCCCGGTTCTGAGGGCCCGCGGTGTCGACCAGCTTTCCTGGGCAACTCGAGCTCGGGTCTGAGGGCTCGTGGCATCGACCAGCTGTCCCAGGTACCTCGTGCCTGTGCCCGAGGTCCCGCGGGCCCGACCAGCTGTCCTGGCGGACATGGGCCACGGTCCGAGGGACCACGGGGTCGACCAGGACTCCCGGACCATTCTCGATCTGTTGCGAGGGTTCTCGGTGTCGACCAGCAGTCCTGTCCGGCTCGGGCCTTGTTCCGAGGGCCCGCGCTGTCGATCAGCACTCCCGGGTGCCTCGGCCTCGGGTCTGATGGCCCGTGGCTTTGACCACCGTTCCCGGTGACCCGCACCCGGCTCCGAGGGCCAAGGTGTCGACCAGTTGTCCGGGAACCCTCGGGCCATTGTCCGAGGTCCCACGGGGTCGACCAGCTCTCCTGGGCAACTCGCACTCTTATCCGAGGGCCCTTAGTGTCGGCCAGCTCTCCCGGGGGACTCGGGCTCGGTTCTGATGGCCAAGTGGTCGACCAGCTGTCCAGGACGCCTTGCGACTGGCTCCGATGGCCCTCGGTGTCGACCAGCCCTCCCGAAGGACTCATGCCCGGGTCCGAGGTCCTGCGGATTCGACCAGCTCTCCCAGGTGACTCGAGCCCGGGTCCGAGTTACTGCAGTTTCAACCAGCTCTCCCGGGCAACTCGGGCCCGGGTCCGAGTTACTGCGGTTTCGACCAGCTCTCCCGGGCATCCTGGGCGCGGGTTCCTGTGTCCACGGGGTCGACCAGCTGTCCCGGGCGACTCAGGCATGGTTCCGAGTCCCCGCGGTGTCGACCAACTGTCCAGGGCGACACGGGAAAGGGTCCGAAGGCCCATAGTGTCTACCAGCACTCCTCACGACTCGTCTAAGGGTCCAATGGCCCGCGGGTTCGACCAGCTTTCCCTGTGACTCGCGCCCAGCTCCGAGGGCCCGCGGTGTCGAACAGCTGTCCCAGGCGACTTGGGCATGGGTCCGAAGGCCAGCGGAGTCGACGAGCTGACCCGGGCGACATGGACCCGTGTCCCAGGGCCGGTGTTGTTGACCAGCTCTACGGGGCGACTCTGGCCATGTTCCGCAGGCCCGAGGTGTCGATCAGCACTCCCGGGCGACTCGGCCTGGGAATGATGGCCTGCGGGGTCGACCAGCTATCCCGTACAACTCGCGCCAGTATCCTAGGTCCCGCGGTGTCGGTCACCTGTCCCGGGCAATTCGGGCCAGGGTCCGAGTTCCCGCGGTGTCGACCAGCTCTCCAGGGCGACTCTGGCACGGGTCTGAGGTCCCGCGGTGTCAACCAGCTCTCCCGGGCCACTCGGGCCCGTGTCCGCGTTCCCACGAGTCGACCAGCTGTCCCAGACATCTCGTGCCCGGGTCCGAGGGCCAATGGTGTCGACTAGCTGTCCCGGCTCATTCGGGCCCGGTTCTGAAGGCCCGCGGTGTCGACCAGCTTTCCTGGGCGACTCGAGCTCGGGTCTGAGGGCTCGCGGCATCGACCAGCTGTCCCAGGTACCTCGGGCCTGTGCCCGAGGTCCCGCGGGCTCGACCAGCTGTCCTGGCGGACATGGGCCACGGTCCGAGGGACCGCGGGGTCGACCAGGTCTCCCGGACCATTCGCGATCTCTTGCGATGGTTCCCGGAGTCGACCAGCAGTCCTGTCCGGCTCGGGCCTTGTTCTGAGGGCCCGCGCTGTCGACCAGCACTCCCGGGTGCCTCGGCCTCGGGTGTGATGCTCCGTGGCTTCGACCACCGTTACCGGTGACCCGCACCTGGCTCCGAGGGCCCACGGTGTCGACCAGCTCTCCCAGGCGACTTGTGCATGGGTCCGAAGGCCAGCGGAGTCGACGAGCTGACCCGGGCGACATGGACCCGTGTCCCAGGGCCGGTGTTGTTGACCAGCTCTACGGGGCGACTCTGGCCATGTTCCGCAGGCCCGAGGTGTCGATCAGCACTCCCGGGTGACTCGGCCTGGGAATGATGGCCTGCGGGGTCGACCAGCTGTCCCGGACCACTCGCGCCCGTATCCTAGGTCCCGCGGTGTCGGTCATCTGTCCTGGGCAATACGGGCCCGGGTCCGAGTTCCCGCGGTGTCGACCAGCTCTCCGGGGCGACTCTGGCCATATTCCGCAGGCCCGAGGTGTTGATCAGCACTCCCGGGCGACTCGGCCTGGGACTGATGGCCGGCGGGGTCGACCAGCTCTCCCGGACCACTCGCTCCCAGGTCCGAGGGTCCGCGGTGTCAACCAGCTGTCCCGGGTGTCTCGGGCTCGGGTCCAATGGCCTGTGAAGTTGACCAGCCCTCCCAGGTGACACGCGCCCGCCTCTGAGGGCCCGCGAGGTCGACCAGCTGTCCCGGGCGTCTCGGGCCCGGGTCCGAAGCAGGCGGAATCGACCAGCTGTCGCGGTTGACTCGGAACTGTGTCCCAGGTTGTGCGGGATCGACCAAAGGCCCCGGGTGACCTGGCCTCGGCTCCAAGTTCCCGCAGGCTTGACCAGCTCTCCCGGAAGACTCGCGCCCGGGTGAGACTGCCGGTGGTGTCGAACAGCTCTCCCGGTCGACTCAAGCCCTGTTCCGAGTCCCCACGGAGTCCACCCGCTGTCCCGGCAACTCGGGCCTGGATTGGAGAGCCGGTGGTGTCGACCATCTCTCCCGGGCGACTCGGCCTCGGATCCGATGGCCCGCAGTTTCGACCAGCTTTCCTGGTGATTCGCGCCCTGCTCTGAGGGCCCGGGGTGTCCACCAGTTGTCCCGGATGACTCGGGCCAGTGTCCAAGGGTTTGGCGGGGTGGACCATCTGTCCTGGGTGCCTTGGGCCCAAGTCCAAGGTCCCGTGGGGTCGACCAGCTCTCCCGAGCGTCTCACGCTCTTATCTGGGGGCCCGTGGGGTGACCAGATCTCCCGGGGGACTCGAGATCGGGTCCGATGGCCCTCGGGGTCGACCAGCTGTCATGGACGACTCGTGCCCGAGCCTGCACCCCCGGTGCAGTGGTGTTGACCAGTTGTCCCGGGCGACTCGTGGCCCATTCCGAGCACCTGCGGTGTCGAGCAGCTCTCCCGGGTGACTCGCACTCTTATCTGAGGGCCCTTGTGTCGACCACCACTCCTGGTGACTCGCGCTCTTGTCCGAGGGCCCACGGTGTCGACAAGCTCTCCCAGGTGCGTCGGGATCGGGTCCGAGGTCCCGCGATGTCGACCAGCTCTCCTGGGCAACTCGCACACTTATCTGAGGGCCCGTGGTGTCAACCAACACTCCCACGCGACTCGGGCTCGGGTCCGAGATCCCGCGGTGTCGACCAGCTCTCCCAGGTGACTAGCGCTCTTGTCTGAGGTCCCACGGTGTCGACCACCTCTCCCAGGCAACTCGGGCACGGGTCCGAGGTCCCGCGGTGTCAACCAGCTCTCCCGGGCCACTCGGGCCCGTGTCCGCGTTCCCACGAGTCGACCAGCTGTCCCAGACAACTCGTGCCCGGGTCCGAGGGCCAATGGTGTCGACTAGCTGTCCCGGCTCATTCGGGCCCGGTTCTGAGGGCCCGCGGTGTCGACCAGCTTTCCTGGGCAACTCGAGCTCGGGTCTGAGGGCTCGCGGCATCGACCAGCTGTCCCAGGTACCTCGGGCCTGTGCCCGAGGTCCCGCGGGCCCGACCAGCTGTCCTGGCGGACATGGGCCACGGTCCGAGGGACCGCGGGGTCGACCAGGTCTCCCGGACCATTCGCGATCAGTTGCGAGGGTTCCCGGTGTCGACCAGCAGTCCTGTACGGCCCGGGCCTTGTTCCGAGGGCCCGCAATGTCGACCAGCACTCCCGGGTGACTCGGCCTCGGGTCTGATGGCCCGTGGCTTCGACCACCGTTCCCGGTGACCCGCACCCGGCTCCGAGGGCCAAGGTGTCGACCAGTTGTCCGGGAACCCTCGGGCCATTGTCCGAGGTCCCACGGGGTCGACCAGCTCTCCTGGGCAACTCGCACTCTTATCCGAGGGCGCTTAGTGTCGGCCAGCTCTCCCGGGGGACTCGGGCTCGGTTCTGATGGCCCACGTGGTCGACCAGCTGTCCAGGACGCCTTGCGACTGGCTCCGATGGCCCTCGGTGTCGACCAGCCCTCCCGAAGGACTCATGCCCGGGTCCGAGGTCCTGCGGATTCGACCAGCTCTCCCGGGCAACTCGGCCCCGGGTCCGAGGTCCTGCGGTTTCGACCAGCTCTCCCGGGCATCCTGGGCGCGGGTTCCTGTGTCCACGGGGTCGACCAGCTGTCCCGGGCAACTCAGGCATGGTTCCAAGTCCCCGCGGTGTCGACCAACTGTCCAGGGCGACACGGGAAAGAGTCCGAAGGCCCATAGTGTCTACCAGCACTCCGCACGACTGGTCTAAGGTCCGATGGCCCGCGGGTTCGACCAGCTTTCCCTGTGACTCGCGCCCAGCTCCGTGGGCCCGCGGTGTCGACCAGCTGTCCCAGGCGACTTGGGCATGGGTCCGAAGGCCAGCGGAGTCGACGAGCTGACCCGGGCGACATGGACCCGTGTCCCAGGGCGCGTGTTGTTGACCAGCTCTACAGGGCGACTCTGGACATGTTCCGCAGGCCCGAGGTGTCGATCAGCACTCCCGGGCGACTCGGCCTGGGAATGATGGCCGGCGGGGTCGACCAGCTGTCCCGGACCACTCGCTCCCAGGTCCGAGGGTCCGCGGTGTCAACCAGCTGTCCCGGGTGTCTCGGGCTCGGGTCCAATGGCCTGTGAAGTTGACCAGCCCTCCCAGGTGACACGCGCCCATCTCTGAGGGCCCGCGAGTTCGACCAGCTGTCCCGGGCGTCTCGGGCCCGGGTCCGAAGCAGCGGAATCGACCGGCTGTCGTGGTTGACTCGGAACTCTGTCCCAGGTTGTGCGGGATCGACCAAAGGCCCCGGGTGACCTGGCCTCGGCTCCGAGTTCCCGCGGGCTTGACCAGCTCTGCCGGAAGACTCGTGCCCGGGTGAGACCGCCGGCGGTGTCGAACAGCTCTCCCGGTCGACTCAAGCCCTGTTCCGAGTCCCCGCGGAGTCCACCCGCTGTCCCGGCAACTCGGGCCTGGATTGGAGGGCCGGCGGTGTCGACCATCTCTCCCGGGCGACTCGGCCTCGGGTCCGATGGCCCGCAGGTTCGACCAGCTTTCCTGGTGATTCGCGCCCCGCTCTGAGGGCCCGCGGTGTCGACCAGTTGTCCCGGATGACTCGGGCCAGTGTGCAAGGGCTGGCGGGCGGACCATCTGTCCTGGGTGCCTTGGGCCCAAGTCCAAGGTCCCGTGGGGTCGACCAGCTCTCCCGGGCGTCTCGCGCTCTTATCTGGGGGCCCGTGGGGTTGACCAGATCTCCCGGGGGACTCGAGCTCGGGTCCGATGGCCCTCGGGGTCGACCAGCTGTCATGGACGACCCGCGCCCGAGCCTGCACCCCCGCGGTGTTGACCAGTTGTCCCGGGCGACTCGTGGCCCATTCCGAGCACCTGCGGTGTCGAGCAGCTCTCCCGGGTGACTCGCACTCTTATCTGAGGGCCCTTGTGTCGACCACCAGTCCTGGTGACTCGCGCTCTTGTCCGAGGGCCCACGGTGTCGACAAGCTCTCCTAGGTGCGTCGGGATCGGGTCCGAGGTCCCGCGATGTCGACCAGCTCTCCTGGGCAACTCGCACACTTATCTGAGGGCCCGTGGTGTCAACCAACACTCCCACGCGACTCGGGCTCGGGTCCGAGATCCCGCGGTGTCGACCAGCTCTCCCAGGCGACTAGCGCTCTTGTCTGAGGTCCCAGGGTGTCGACCACCTCTCCCAGGCAACACGGGCACGGGTCCGAGGTCCCGCGGTGTCAACCAGCTCTCCCGGGCCACTCAGGCCCGTGTCCGCGTTCCCACGAGTTGACCAGCTGTCCCAGACAACTCGTGCCCGGGTCCGAGGGCCAATGGTGTCGACTAGCTGTCCCGGCTCATTCGGGCCCGGTTCTGAGGGCCCGCGGTGTCGACCAGCTTTCCTGGGCGACTCGAGCTCGGGTCTGAGGGCTCGCGGCATCGACCAGCTCTCCCGGGCCACACGGGCCCTTGTCCGCATTCCCACGAGTCGACCAGCTGTCCCAGACAACTCGTGCCCGGGTCCGAGGGCCAATGGTGTCGACTAGCTCTCCCGGCTGATACGGGCCCGGTTCTGAGGGCCCGCGGTGTCGACCAGCTTTCCTGGGCAACTCGAGCTCGGGTCTGAGGGCTCGTGGCATCGACCAGCTGTCCCAGGTACCTCGTGCCTGTGCCCGAGGTCCCGCGGGCCCGACCAGCTGTCCTGGCGGACATGGGCCACGGTCCGAGGGACCACGGGGTCGACCAGGACTCCCGGACCATTCTCGATCTGTTGCGAGGGTTCTCGGTGTCGACCAGCAGTCCTGTCCGGCTCGGGCCTTGTTCCGAGGGCCCGCGCTGTCGATCAGCACTCCCGGGTGCCTCGGCCTCGGGTCTGATGGCCCGTGGCTTTGACCACCGTTCCCGGTGACCCGCACCCGGCTCCGAGGGCCAAGGTGTCGACCAGTTGTCCGGGAACCCTCGGGCCATTGTCCGAGGTCCCACGGGGTCGACCAGCTCTCCTGGGCAACTCGCACTCTTATCCGAGGGCCCTTAGTGTCGGCCAGCTCTCCCGGGGGACTCGGGCTCGGTTCTGATGGCCAAGTGGTCGACCAGCTGTCCAGGACGCCTTGCGACTGGCTCCGATGGCCCTCGGTGTCGACCAGCCCTCCCGAAGGACTCATGCCCGGGTCCGAGGTCCTGCGGATTCGACCAGCTCTCCCAGGTGACTCGAGCCCGGGTCCGAGTTACTGCAGTTTCAACCAGCTCTCCCGGGCAACTCGGGCCCGGGTCCGAGTTACTGCGGTTTCGACCAGCTCTCCCGGGCATCCTGGGCGCGGGTTCCTGTGTCCACGGGGTCGACCAGCTGTCCCGGGCGACTCAGGCATGGTTCCGAGTCCCCGCGGTGTCGACCAACTGTCCAGGGCGACACGGGAAAGGGTCCGAAGGCCCATAGTGTCTACCAGCACTCCTCACGACTCGTCTAAGGGTCCAATGGCCCGCGGGTTCGACCAGCTTTCCCTGTGACTCGCGCCCAGCTCCGAGGGCCCGCGGTGTCGAACAGCTGTCCCAGGCGACTTGGGCATGGGTCCGAAGGCCAGCGGAGTCGACGAGCTGACCCGGGCGACATGGACCCGTGTCCCAGGGCCGGTGTTGTTGACCAGCTCTACGGGGCGACTCTGGCCATGTTCCGCAGGCCCGAGGTGTCGATCAGCACTCCCGGGCGACTCGGCCTGGGAATGATGGCCTGCGGGGTCGACCAGCTATCCCGTACAACTCGCGCCAGTATCCTAGGTCCCGCGGTGTCGGTCACCTGTCCCGGGCAATTCGGGCCAGGGTCCGAGTTCCCGCGGTGTCGACCAGCTCTCCAGGGCGACTCTGGCACGGGTCTGAGGTCCCGCGGTGTCAACCAGCTCTCCCGGGCCACTCGGGCCCGTGTCCGCGTTCCCACGAGTCGACCAGCTGTCCCAGACATCTCGTGCCCGGGTCCGAGGGCCAATGGTGTCGACTAGCTGTCCCGGCTCATTCGGGCCCGGTTCTGAAGGCCCGCGGTGTCGACCAGCTTTCCTGGGCGACTCGAGCTCGGGTCTGAGGGCTCGCGGCATCGACCAGCTGTCCCAGGTACCTCGGGCCTGTGCCCGAGGTCCCGCGGGCTCGACCAGCTGTCCTGGCGGACATGGGCCACGGTCCGAGGGACCGCGGGGTCGACCAGGTCTCCCGGACCATTCGCGATCTCTTGCGATGGTTCCCGGAGTCGACCAGCAGTCCTGTCCGGCTCGGGCCTTGTTCTGAGGGCCCGCGCTGTCGACCAGCACTCCCGGGTGCCTCGGCCTCGGGTGTGATGCTCCGTGGCTTCGACCACCGTTACCGGTGACCCGCACCTGGCTCCGAGGGCCCACGGTGTCGACCAGCTCTCCCAGGCGACTTGTGCATGGGTCCGAAGGCCAGCGGAGTCGACGAGCTGACCCGGGCGACATGGACCCGTGTCCCAGGGCCGGTGTTGTTGACCAGCTCTACGGGGCGACTCTGGCCATGTTCCGCAGGCCCGAGGTGTCGATCAGCACTCCCGGGTGACTCGGCCTGGGAATGATGGCCTGCGGGGTCGACCAGCTGTCCCGGACCACTCGCGCCCGTATCCTAGGTCCCGCGGTGTCGGTCATCTGTCCTGGGCAATACGGGCCCGGGTCCGAGTTCCCGCGGTGTCGACCAGCTCTCCGGGGCGACTCTGGCCATATTCCGCAGGCCCGAGGTGTTGATCAGCACTCCCGGGCGACTCGGCCTGGGACTGATGGCCGGCGGGGTCGACCAGCTCTCCCGGACCACTCGCTCCCAGGTCCGAGGGTCCGCGGTGTCAACCAGCTGTCCCGGGTGTCTCGGGCTCGGGTCCAATGGCCTGTGAAGTTGACCAGCCCTCCCAGGTGACACGCGCCCGCCTCTGAGGGCCCGCGAGGTCGACCAGCTGTCCCGGGCGTCTCGGGCCCGGGTCCGAAGCAGGCGGAATCGACCAGCTGTCGCGGTTGACTCGGAACTGTGTCCCAGGTTGTGCGGGATCGACCAAAGGCCCCGGGTGACCTGGCCTCGGCTCCAAGTTCCCGCAGGCTTGACCAGCTCTCCCGGAAGACTCGCGCCCGGGTGAGACTGCCGGTGGTGTCGAACAGCTCTCCCGGTCGACTCAAGCCCTGTTCCGAGTCCCCACGGAGTCCACCCGCTGTCCCGGCAACTCGGGCCTGGATTGGAGAGCCGGTGGTGTCGACCATCTCTCCCGGGCGACTCGGCCTCGGATCCGATGGCCCGCAGTTTCGACCAGCTTTCCTGGTGATTCGCGCCCTGCTCTGAGGGCCCGGGGTGTCCACCAGTTGTCCCGGATGACTCGGGCCAGTGTCCAAGGGTTTGGCGGGGTGGACCATCTGTCCTGGGTGCCTTGGGCCCAAGTCCAAGGTCCCGTGGGGTCGACCAGCTCTCCCGAGCGTCTCACGCTCTTATCTGGGGGCCCGTGGGGTGACCAGATCTCCCGGGGGACTCGAGATCGGGTCCGATGGCCCTCGGGGTCGACCAGCTGTCATGGACGACTCGTGCCCGAGCCTGCACCCCCGGTGCAGTGGTGTTGACCAGTTGTCCCGGGCGACTCGTGGCCCATTCCGAGCACCTGCGGTGTCGAGCAGCTCTCCCGGGTGACTCGCACTCTTATCTGAGGGCCCTTGTGTCGACCACCACTCCTGGTGACTCGCGCTCTTGTCCGAGGGCCCACGGTGTCGACAAGCTCTCCCAGGTGCGTCGGGATCGGGTCCGAGGTCCCGCGATGTCGACCAGCTCTCCTGGGCAACTCGCACACTTATCTGAGGGCCCGTGGTGTCAACCAACACTCCCACGCGACTCGGGCTCGGGTCCGAGATCCCGCGGTGTCGACCAGCTCTCCCAGGTGACTAGCGCTCTTGTCTGAGGTCCCACGGTGTCGACCACCTCTCCCAGGCAACTCGGGCACGGGTCCGAGGTCCCGCGGTGTCAACCAGCTCTCCCGGGCCACTCGGGCCCGTGTCCGCGTTCCCACGAGTCGACCAGCTGTCCCAGACAACTCGTGCCCGGGTCCGAGGGCCAATGGTGTCGACTAGCTGTCCCGGCTCATTCGGGCCCGGTTCTGAGGGCCCGCGGTGTCGACCAGCTTTCCTGGGCAACTCGAGCTCGGGTCTGAGGGCTCGCGGCATCGACCAGCTGTCCCAGGTACCTCGGGCCTGTGCCCGAGGTCCCGCGGGCCCGACCAGCTGTCCTGGCGGACATGGGCCACGGTCCGAGGGACCGCGGGGTCGACCAGGTCTCCCGGACCATTCGCGATCAGTTGCGAGGGTTCCCGGTGTCGACCAGCAGTCCTGTACGGCCCGGGCCTTGTTCCGAGGGCCCGCAATGTCGACCAGCACTCCCGGGTGACTCGGCCTCGGGTCTGATGGCCCGTGGCTTCGACCACCGTTCCCGGTGACCCGCACCCGGCTCCGAGGGCCAAGGTGTCGACCAGTTGTCCGGGAACCCTCGGGCCATTGTCCGAGGTCCCACGGGGTCGACCAGCTCTCCTGGGCAACTCGCACTCTTATCCGAGGGCGCTTAGTGTCGGCCAGCTCTCCCGGGGGACTCGGGCTCGGTTCTGATGGCCCACGTGGTCGACCAGCTGTCCAGGACGCCTTGCGACTGGCTCCGATGGCCCTCGGTGTCGACCAGCCCTCCCGAAGGACTCATGCCCGGGTCCGAGGTCCTGCGGATTCGACCAGCTCTCCCGGGCAACTCGGCCCCGGGTCCGAGGTCCTGCGGTTTCGACCAGCTCTCCCGGGCATCCTGGGCGCGGGTTCCTGTGTCCACGGGGTCGACCAGCTGTCCCGGGCAACTCAGGCATGGTTCCAAGTCCCCGCGGTGTCGACCAACTGTCCAGGGCGACACGGGAAAGAGTCCGAAGGCCCATAGTGTCTACCAGCACTCCGCACGACTGGTCTAAGGTCCGATGGCCCGCGGGTTCGACCAGCTTTCCCTGTGACTCGCGCCCAGCTCCGTGGGCCCGCGGTGTCGACCAGCTGTCCCAGGCGACTTGGGCATGGGTCCGAAGGCCAGCGGAGTCGACGAGCTGACCCGGGCGACATGGACCCGTGTCCCAGGGCGCGTGTTGTTGACCAGCTCTACAGGGCGACTCTGGACATGTTCCGCAGGCCCGAGGTGTCGATCAGCACTCCCGGGCGACTCGGCCTGGGAATGATGGCCGGCGGGGTCGACCAGCTGTCCCGGACCACTCGCTCCCAGGTCCGAGGGTCCGCGGTGTCAACCAGCTGTCCCGGGTGTCTCGGGCTCGGGTCCAATGGCCTGTGAAGTTGACCAGCCCTCCCAGGTGACACGCGCCCATCTCTGAGGGCCCGCGAGTTCGACCAGCTGTCCCGGGCGTCTCGGGCCCGGGTCCGAAGCAGCGGAATCGACCGGCTGTCGTGGTTGACTCGGAACTCTGTCCCAGGTTGTGCGGGATCGACCAAAGGCCCCGGGTGACCTGGCCTCGGCTCCGAGTTCCCGCGGGCTTGACCAGCTCTGCCGGAAGACTCGTGCCCGGGTGAGACCGCCGGCGGTGTCGAACAGCTCTCCCGGTCGACTCAAGCCCTGTTCCGAGTCCCCGCGGAGTCCACCCGCTGTCCCGGCAACTCGGGCCTGGATTGGAGGGCCGGCGGTGTCGACCATCTCTCCCGGGCGACTCGGCCTCGGGTCCGATGGCCCGCAGGTTCGACCAGCTTTCCTGGTGATTCGCGCCCCGCTCTGAGGGCCCGGGGTGTCGACCAGTTGTCCCGGATGACTCGGGCCAGTGTGCAAGGGCTGGCGGGCGGACCATCTGTCCTGGGTGCCTTGGGCCCAAGTCCAAGGTCCCGTGGGGTCGACCAGCTCTCCCGGGCGTCTCGCGCTCTTATCTGGGGGCCCGTGGGGTTGACCAGATCTCCCGGGGGACTCGAGCTCGGGTCCGATGGCCCTCGGGGTCGACCAGCTGTCATGGACGACCCGCGCCCGAGCCTGCACCCCCGCGGTGTTGACCAGTTGTCCCGGGCGACTCGTGGCCCATTCCGAGCACCTGCGGTGTCGAGCAGCTCTCCCGGGTGACTCGCACTCTTATCTGAGGGCCCTTGTGTCGACCACCAGTCCTGGTGACTCGCGCTCTTGTCCGAGGGCCCACGGTGTCGACAAGCTCTCCTAGGTGCGTCGGGATCGGGTCCGAGGTCCCGCGATGTCGACCAGCTCTCCTGGGCAACTCGCACACTTATCTGAGGGCCCGTGGTGTCAACCAACACTCCCACGCGACTCGGGCTCGGGTCCGAGATCCCGCGGTGTCGACCAGCTCTCCCAGGCGACTAGCGCTCTTGTCTGAGGTCCCAGGGTGTCGACCACCTCTCCCAGGCAACACGGGCACGGGTCCGAGGTCCCGCGGTGTCAACCAGCTCTCCCGGGCCACTCAGGCCCGTGTCCGCGTTCCCACGAGTTGACCAGCTGTCCCAGACAACTCGTGCCCGGGTCCGAGGGCCAATGGTGTCGACTAGCTGTCCCGGCTCATTCAGGCCCGGTTCTGAGGGCCCGCGGTGTCGACCAGCTTTCCTGGGCGACTCGAGCTCGGGTCTGAGGGCTCGCGGCATCGACCAGCTCTCCCGGGCCACACGGGCCCTTGTCCGCATTCCCACGAGTCGACCAGCTGTCCCAGACAACTCGTGCCCGGGTCCGAGGGCCAATGGTGTCGACTAGCTCTCCCGGCTGATACGGGCCCGGTTCTGAGGGCCCGCGGTGTCGACCAGCTTTCCTGGGCAACTCGAGCTCGGGTCTGAGGGCTCGTGGCATCGACCAGCTGTCCCAGGTACCTCGTGCCTGTGCCCGAGGTCCCGCGGGCCCGACCAGCTGTCCTGGCGGACATGGGCCACGGTCCGAGGGACCACGGGGTCGACCAGGACTCCCGGACCATTCTCGATCTGTTGCGAGGGTTCTCGGTGTCGACCAGCAGTCCTGTCCGGCTCGGGCCTTGTTCCGAGGGCCCGCGCTGTCGATCAGCACTCCCGGGTGCCTCGGCCTCGGGTCTGATGGCCCGTGGCTTTGACCACCGTTCCCGGTGACCCGCACCCGGCTCCGAGGGCCAAGGTGTCGACCAGTTGTCCGGGAACCCTCGGGCCATTGTCCGAGGTCCCACGGGGTCGACCAGCTCTCCTGGGCAACTCGCACTCTTATCCGAGGGCCCTTAGTGTCGGCCAGCTCTCCCGGGGGACTCGGGCTCGGTTCTGATGGCCAAGTGGTCGACCAGCTGTCCAGGACGCCTTGCGACTGGCTCCGATGGCCCTCGGTGTCGACCAGCCCTCCCGAAGGACTCATGCCCGGGTCCGAGGTCCTGCGGATTCGACCAGCTCTCCCAGGTGACTCGAGCCCGGGTCCGAGTTACTGCAGTTTCAACCAGCTCTCCCGGGCAACTCGGGCCCGGGTCCGAGTTACTGCGGTTTCGACCAGCTCTCCCGGGCATCCTGGGCGCGGGTTCCTGTGTCCACGGGGTCGACCAGCTGTCCCGGGCGACTCAGGCATGGTTCCGAGTCCCCGCGGTGTCGACCAACTGTCCAGGGCGACACGGGAAAGGGTCCGAAGGCCCATAGTGTCTACCAGCACTCCTCACGACTCGTCTAAGGGTCCAATGGCCCGCGGGTTCGACCAGCTTTCCCTGTGACTCGCGCCCAGCTCCGAGGGCCCGCGGTGTCGAACAGCTGTCCCAGGCGACTTGGGCATGGGTCCGAAGGCCAGCGGAGTCGACGAGCTGACCCGGGCGACATGGACCCGTGTCCCAGGGCCGGTGTTGTTGACCAGCTCTACGGGGCGACTCTGGCCATGTTCCGCAGGCCCGAGGTGTCGATCAGCACTCCCGGGCGACTCGGCCTGGGAATGATGGCCTGCGGGGTCGACCAGCTATCCCGTACAACTCGCGCCAGTATCCTAGGTCCCGCGGTGTCGGTCACCTGTCCCGGGCAATTCGGGCCAGGGTCCGAGTTCCCGCGGTGTCGACCAGCTCTCCAGGGCGACTCTGGCACGGGTCTGAGGTCCCGCGGTGTCAACCAGCTCTCCCGGGCCACTCGGGCCCGTGTCCGCGTTCCCACGAGTCGACCAGCTGTCCCAGACATCTCGTGCCCGGGTCCGAGGGCCAATGGTGTCGACTAGCTGTCCCGGCTCATTCGGGCCCGGTTCTGAAGGCCCGCGGTGTCGACCAGCTTTCCTGGGCGACTCGAGCTCGGGTCTGAGGGCTCGCGGCATCGACCAGCTGTCCCAGGTACCTCGGGCCTGTGCCCGAGGTCCCGCGGGCTCGACCAGCTGTCCTGGCGGACATGGGCCACGGTCCGAGGGACCGCGGGGTCGACCAGGTCTCCCGGACCATTCGCGATCTCTTGCGATGGTTCCCGGAGTCGACCAGCAGTCCTGTCCGGCTCGGGCCTTGTTCTGAGGGCCCGCGCTGTCGACCAGCACTCCCGGGTGCCTCGGCCTCGGGTGTGATGCTCCGTGGCTTCGACCACCGTTACCGGTGACCCGCACCTGGCTCCGAGGGCCCACGGTGTCGACCAGCTCTCCCAGGCGACTTGTGCATGGGTCCGAAGGCCAGCGGAGTCGACGAGCTGACCCGGGCGACATGGACCCGTGTCCCAGGGCCGGTGTTGTTGACCAGCTCTACGGGGCGACTCTGGCCATGTTCCGCAGGCCCGAGGTGTCGATCAGCACTCCCGGGTGACTCGGCCTGGGAATGATGGCCTGCGGGGTCGACCAGCTGTCCCGGACCACTCGCGCCCGTATCCTAGGTCCCGCGGTGTCGGTCATCTGTCCTGGGCAATACGGGCCCGGGTCCGAGTTCCCGCGGTGTCGACCAGCTCTCCGGGGCGACTCTGGCCATATTCCGCAGGCCCGAGGTGTTGATCAGCACTCCCGGGCGACTCGGCCTGGGACTGATGGCCGGCGGGGTCGACCAGCTCTCCCGGACCACTCGCTCCCAGGTCCGAGGGTCCGCGGTGTCAACCAGCTGTCCCGGGTGTCTCGGGCTCGGGTCCAATGGCCTGTGAAGTTGACCAGCCCTCCCAGGTGACACGCGCCCGCCTCTGAGGGCCCGCGAGGTCGACCAGCTGTCCCGGGCGTCTCGGGCCCGGGTCCGAAGCAGGCGGAATCGACCAGCTGTCGCGGTTGACTCGGAACTGTGTCCCAGGTTGTGCGGGATCGACCAAAGGCCCCGGGTGACCTGGCCTCGGCTCCAAGTTCCCGCAGGCTTGACCAGCTCTCCCGGAAGACTCGCGCCCGGGTGAGACTGCCGGTGGTGTCGAACAGCTCTCCCGGTCGACTCAAGCCCTGTTCCGAGTCCCCACGGAGTCCACCCGCTGTCCCGGCAACTCGGGCCTGGATTGGAGAGCCGGTGGTGTCGACCATCTCTCCCGGGCGACTCGGCCTCGGATCCGATGGCCCGCAGTTTCGACCAGCTTTCCTGGTGATTCGCGCCCTGCTCTGAGGGCCCGGGGTGTCCACCAGTTGTCCCGGATGACTCGGGCCAGTGTCCAAGGGTTTGGCGGGGTGGACCATCTGTCCTGGGTGCCTTGGGCCCAAGTCCAAGGTCCCGTGGGGTCGACCAGCTCTCCCGAGCGTCTCACGCTCTTATCTGGGGGCCCGTGGGGTGACCAGATCTCCCGGGGGACTCGAGATCGGGTCCGATGGCCCTCGGGGTCGACCAGCTGTCATGGACGACTCGTGCCCGAGCCTGCACCCCCGGTGCAGTGGTGTTGACCAGTTGTCCCGGGCGACTCGTGGCCCATTCCGAGCACCTGCGGTGTCGAGCAGCTCTCCCGGGTGACTCGCACTCTTATCTGAGGGCCCTTGTGTCGACCACCACTCCTGGTGACTCGCGCTCTTGTCCGAGGGCCCACGGTGTCGACAAGCTCTCCCAGGTGCGTCGGGATCGGGTCCGAGGTCCCGCGATGTCGACCAGCACTCCTGGGCAACTCGCACACTTATCTGAGGGCCCGTGGTGTCAACCAACACTCCCACGCGACTCGGGCTCGGGTCCGAGATCCCGCGGTGTCGACCAGCTCTCCCAGGTGACTAGCGCTCTTGTCTGAGGTCCCACGGTGTCGACCACCTCTCCCAGGCAACTCGGGCACGGGTCCGAGGTCCCGCGGTGTCAACCAGCTCTCCCGGGCCACTCGGGCCCGTGTCCGCGTTCCCACGAGTCGACCAGCTGTCCCAGACAACTCGTGCCCGGGTCCGAGGGCCAATGGTGTCGACTAGCTGTCCCGGCTCATTCGGGCCCGGTTCTGAGGGCCCGCGGTGTCGACCAGCTTTCCTGGGCAACTCGAGCTCGGGTCTGAGGGCTCGCGGCATCGACCAGCTGTCCCAGGTACCTCGGGCCTGTGCCCGAGGTCCCGCGGGCCCGACCAGCTGTCCTGGCGGACATGGGCCACGGTCCGAGGGACCGCGGGGTCGACCAGGTCTCCCGGACCATTCGCGATCAGTTGCGAGGGTTCCCGGTGTCGACCAGCAGTCCTGTACGGCCCGGGCCTTGTTCCGAGGGCCCGCAATGTCGACCAGCACTCCCGGGTGACTCGGCCTCGGGTCTGATGGCCCGTGGCTTCGACCACCGTTCCCGGTGACCCGCACCCGGCTCCGAGGGCCAAGGTGTCGACCAGTTGTCCGGGAACCCTCGGGCCATTGTCCGAGGTCCCACGGGGTCGACCAGCTCTCCTGGGCAACTCGCACTCTTATCCGAGGGCGCTTAGTGTCGGCCAGCTCTCCCGGGGGACTCGGGCTCGGTTCTGATGGCCCACGTGGTCGACCAGCTGTCCAGGACGCCTTGCGACTGGCTCCGATGGCCCTCGGTGTCGACCAGCCCTCCCGAAGGACTCATGCCCGGGTCCGAGGTCCTGCGGATTCGACCAGCTCTCCCGGGCAACTCGGCCCCGGGTCCGAGGTCCTGCGGTTTCGACCAGCTCTCCCGGGCATCCTGGGCGCGGGTTCCTGTGTCCACGGGGTCGACCAGCTGTCCCGGGCAACTCAGGCATGGTTCCAAGTCCCCGCGGTGTCGACCAACTGTCCAGGGCGACACGGGAAAGAGTCCGAAGGCCCATAGTGTCTACCAGCACTCCGCACGACTGGTCTAAGGTCCGATGGCCCGCGGGTTCGACCAGCTTTCCCTGTGACTCGCGCCCAGCTCCGTGGGCCCGCGGTGTCGACCAGCTGTCCCAGGCGACTTGGGCATGGGTCCGAAGGCCAGCGGAGTCGACGAGCTGACCCGGGCGACATGGACCCGTGTCCCAGGGCGCGTGTTGTTGACCAGCTCTACAGGGCGACTCTGGACATGTTCCGCAGGCCCGAGGTGTCGATCAGCACTCCCGGGCGACTCGGCCTGGGAATGATGGCCGGCGGGGTCGACCAGCTGTCCCGGACCACTCGCTCCCAGGTCCGAGGGTCCGCGGTGTCAACCAGCTGTCCCGGGTGTCTCGGGCTCGGGTCCAATGGCCTGTGAAGTTGACCAGCCCTCCCAGGTGACACGCGCCCATCTCTGAGGGCCCGCGAGTTCGACCAGCTGTCCCGGGCGTCTCGGGCCCGGGTCCGAAGCAGCGGAATCGACCGGCTGTCGTGGTTGACTCGGAACTCTGTCCCAGGTTGTGCGGGATCGACCAAAGGCCCCGGGTGACCTGGCCTCGGCTCCGAGTTCCCGCGGGCTTGACCAGCTCTGCCGGAAGACTCGTGCCCGGGTGAGACCGCCGGCGGTGTCGAACAGCTCTCCCGGTCGACTCAAGCCCTGTTCCGAGTCCCCGCGGAGTCCACCCGCTGTCCCGGCAACTCGGGCCTGGATTGGAGGGCCGGCGGTGTCGACCATCTCTCCCGGGCGACTCGGCCTCGGGTCCGATGGCCCGCAGGTTCGACCAGCTTTCCTGGTGATTCGCGCCCCGCTCTGAGGGCCCGGGGTGTCGACCAGTTGTCCCGGATGACTCGGGCCAGTGTGCAAGGGCTGGCGGGCGGACCATCTGTCCTGGGTGCCTTGGGCCCAAGTCCAAGGTCCCGTGGGGTCGACCAGCTCTCCCGGGCGTCTCGCGCTCTTATCTGGGGGCCCGTGGGGTTGACCAGATCTCCCGGGGGACTCGAGCTCGGGTCCGATGGCCCTCGGGGTCGACCAGCTGTCATGGACGACCCGCGCCCGAGCCTGCACCCCCGCGGTGTTGACCAGTTGTCCCGGGCGACTCGTGGCCCATTCCGAGCACCTGCGGTGTCGAGCAGCTCTCCCGGGTGACTCGCACTCTTATCTGAGGGCCCTTGTGTCGACCACCAGTCCTGGTGACTCGCGCTCTTGTCCGAGGGCCCACGGTGTCGACAAGCTCTCCTAGGTGCGTCGGGATCGGGTCCGAGGTCCCGCGATGTCGACCAGCTCTCCTGGGCAACTCGCACACTTATCTGAGGGCCCGTGGTGTCAACCAACACTCCCACGCGACTCGGGCTCGGGTCCGAGATCCCGCGGTGTCGACCAGCTCTCCCAGGCGACTAGCGCTCTTGTCTGAGGTCCCAGGGTGTCGACCACCTCTCCCAGGCAACACGGGCACGGGTCCGAGGTCCCGCGGTGTCAACCAGCTCTCCCGGGCCACTCAGGCCCGTGTCCGCGTTCCCACGAGTTGACCAGCTGTCCCAGACAACTCGTGCCCGGGTCCGAGGGCCAATGGTGTCGACTAGCTGTCCCGGCTCATTCGGGCCCGGTTCTGAGGGCCCGCGGTGTCGACCAGCTTTCCTGGGCGACTCGAGCTCGGGTCTGAGGGCTCGCGGCATCGACCAGCTCTCCCGGGCCACACGGGCCCTTGTCCGCATTCCCACGAGTCGACCAGCTGTCCCAGACAACTCGTGCCCGGGTCCGAGGGCCAATGGTGTCGACTAGCTCTCCCGGCTGATACGGGCCCGGTTCTGAGGGCCCGCGGTGTCGACCAGCTTTCCTGGGCAACTCGAGCTCGGGTCTGAGGGCTCGTGGCATCGACCAGCTGTCCCAGGTACCTCGTGCCTGTGCCCGAGGTCCCGCGGGCCCGACCAGCTGTCCTGGCGGACATGGGCCACGGTCCGAGGGACCACGGGGTCGACCAGGACTCCCGGACCATTCTCGATCTGTTGCGAGGGTTCTCGGTGTCGACCAGCAGTCCTGTCCGGCTCGGGCCTTGTTCCGAGGGCCCGCGCTGTCGATCAGCACTCCCGGGTGCCTCGGCCTCGGGTCTGATGGCCCGTGGCTTTGACCACCGTTCCCGGTGACCCGCACCCGGCTCCGAGGGCCAAGGTGTCGACCAGTTGTCCGGGAACCCTCGGGCCATTGTCCGAGGTCCCACGGGGTCGACCAGCTCTCCTGGGCAACTCGCACTCTTATCCGAGGGCCCTTAGTGTCGGCCAGCTCTCCCGGGGGACTCGGGCTCGGTTCTGATGGCCAAGTGGTCGACCAGCTGTCCAGGACGCCTTGCGACTGGCTCCGATGGCCCTCGGTGTCGACCAGCCCTCCCGAAGGACTCATGCCCGGGTCCGAGGTCCTGCGGATTCGACCAGCTCTCCCAGGTGACTCGAGCCCGGGTCCGAGTTACTGCAGTTTCAACCAGCTCTCCCGGGCAACTCGGGCCCGGGTCCGAGTTACTGCGGTTTCGACCAGCTCTCCCGGGCATCCTGGGCGCGGGTTCCTGTGTCCACGGGGTCGACCAGCTGTCCCGGGCGACTCAGGCATGGTTCCGAGTCCCCGCGGTGTCGACCAACTGTCCAGGGCGACACGGGAAAGGGTCCGAAGGCCCATAGTGTCTACCAGCACTCCTCACGACTCGTCTAAGGGTCCAATGGCCCGCGGGTTCGACCAGCTTTCCCTGTGACTCGCGCCCAGCTCCGAGGGCCCGCGGTGTCGAACAGCTGTCCCAGGCGACTTGGGCATGGGTCCGAAGGCCAGCGGAGTCGACGAGCTGACCCGGGCGACATGGACCCGTGTCCCAGGGCGCGTGTTGTTGACCAGCTCTACAGGGCGACTCTGGACATGTTCCGCAGGCCCGAGGTGTCGATCAGCACTCCCGGGCGACTCGGCCTGGGAATGATGGCCGGCGGTGTCGACCAGCTGTCCCGGACCACTCGCTCCCAGGTCCGAGGGTCCGCGGTGTCAACCAGCTGTCCCGGGTGTCTCGGGCTCGGGTCCAATGGCCTGTGAAGTTGACCAGCCCTCCCAGGTGACACGCGCCCATCTCTGAGGGCCCGCGAGTTCGACCAGCTGTCCCGGGCGTCTCGGGCCCGGGTCCGAAGCAGCGGAATCGACCGGCTGTCGTGGTTGACTCGGAACTCTGTCCCAGGTTGTGCGGGATCGACCAAAGGCCCCGGGTGACCTGGCCTCGGCTCCGAGTTCCCGCGGGCTTGACCAGCTCTGCCGGAAGACTCGTGCCCGGGTGAGACCGCCGGCGGTGTCGAACAGCTCTCCCGGTCGACTCAAGCCCTGTTCCGAGTCCCCGCGGAGTCCACCCGCTGTCCCGGCAACTCGGGCCTGGATTGGAGGGCCGGCGGTGTCGACCATCTCTCCCGGGCGACTCGGCCTCGGGTCCGATGGCCCGCAGGTTCGACCAGCTTTCCTGGTGATTCGCGCCCCGCTCTGAGGGCCCGGGGTGTCGACCAGTTGTCCCGGATGACTCGGGCCAGTGTCCAAGGGCTGGCGGGCGGACCATCTGTCCTGGGTGCCTTGGGCCCAAGTCCAAGGTCCCGTGGGGTCGACCAGCTCTCCCGGGCGTCTCGCGCTCTTATCTGGGGGCCCGTGGGGTTGACCAGATCTCCCGGGGGACTCGAGCTCGGGTCCGATGGCCCTCGGGGTCGACCAGCTGTCATGGACGACCCGCGCCCGAGCCTGCACCCCCGCGGTGTTGACCAGTTGTCCCGGGCGACTCGTGGCCCATTCCGAGCACCTGCGGTGTCGAGCAGCTCTCCCGGGTGACTCGCACTCTTATCTGAGGGCCCTTGTGTCGACCACCAGTCCTGGTGACTCGCGCTCTTGTCCGAGGGCCCACGGTGTCGACAAGCTCTCCCAGGTGCGTCGGGATCGGGTCCGAGGTCCCGCGATGTCGACCAGCTCTCCTGGGCAACTCGCACACTTATCTGAGGGCCCGTGGTGTCAACCAACACTCCCACGCGACTCGGGCTCGGGGCCGAGATCCCGCGGTGTCGACCAGCTCTCCCAGGCGACTAGCGCTCTTGTCTGAGGTCCCGCGGTGTCAACCAGCTCTCCCGGGCCACTCGGGCCCGTGTCCGCGTTCCCACAACTCGATCTGCTGTCCCAGACTACTCGTGCCAGGGTCCGTGGGCCAATGGTGTCGACTAGCTGTCCCGGCTGACTCGGGCCCGGTTCTGAGGGCCCGCGGTGTCGACCAGCTTTCCTGGGCGACTCGAGCTCGGGTCTGAGGGCTCGCGGCATCGACCAGCTGTCCCAGGTACCTTGGGCCTGTGCCCGAGGTCCCGCGGGCTCGACCAGCTGTCCTGGCGGACATGGGCCACGGTCCGAGGGACCGCGGGGTCGACCAGGTCTCCCGGACCATTCGCGATCTGTTGCGATGGTTCCCGGTGTCGACCAGCAGTCCTGTACGGCCCGGGCCTTGTTCCGAGGGCCCGCGCTGTCGACCAGCACTCCCGGGTGCCTCGGCCTCAGGTCTGATGTCCCGTGGCTTCGACCACCGTTCCCGGTGACCCGCACCGGACTCTGAGGGCCAAGGTGTCGACCAGTTGTCCGGGAACACTCGGGCCATTGTCCGAGGTCCCACGGGGTCGACCAGCTCTCCTGGGCAACTCGCACTCTTATCCGAGGGCCCTTAGTGTCGGCCAGCTCTCCCGGGGGACTCGGGCTCGGTTCTGATGGCCCACGTGGTCGACCAGCTGTCCCGGACGACTTGAGACTGGCTCCGATGGCCCTCGGTGTCAACCAGCTCTCCCGGGGACTCATGCCCGGGTCCGAGGTCCTGCGGATTCGACCAGCTCTCCCAGGTGACTCGTGCCCGGGTCCGAGTTCCTGCGGTTTCAACCAGCTCTCCCGGGGGACTCGTACCCGGGTCCGAGGTCCTGCGGTTTCGACCAGTTCTCCCGGGCAACTCTGGCCCGGGTCCGAGATCCTGCGGTTTCGACCAGCTCTCCTGGGCCTCCTGGGCTCGGGTTCCTGTGTCCACGTGGTCGACCAGCTGTCCCGGGCGACTCAGGCATGGTTCCGAGTCCCCGCGGTGTCGACCAACACTCCAGGGCGACACGGGCAATGGTCCGAAGGCCCATAGTGTCTACCAGCACTCCGCACGACTCGTCTAAGGGTCCGATGGCCCGCGGGTTCGACCAGCTTTCCCTGTGACTCGCGCCCAGCTCCGAGGGCCCACGGTGTCGACCAGCTGTCCCAGGCGACTTGGGCATGGGTCCGAAGGCCAGCGGAGTCGACGAGCTGACCCGGGCGTCATGGACCCGTGTCCCAGGGCCGGTGTTGTTGACCAGCTCTACGGGGCGACTCTGGCCATGTTCTGCAGGCCCGAGGTGTCGATCAGCACTCCCGGGCGACTCGGCCTGGGAATGATGGCCTGCGGGGTCGACCACCTGTCCCGTACAACTCGCGCCCGTATCCTAGGTCCCGCGGTGTCGGTCATCTGTCCCGGGCAATTCGGGCCTGGGTCCGAGTTCCCGCGGTGTCGACCAGCTCTCCGGGGCGTTTCTGGACATGTTCCACAGGCCCGAGGTGTTGATCAGCACTCCCGGGCGACTCGGCCTGGGACTGATGGCCGGCGGGGTCGACCAGCTCTCCCGGACCACTCGCTCCCAGGTCCGAGGGTCCGCGGTGTCAACCAGCTGTCCCGGGTGTCTCGGGCTCGGGTCCAATGGCCTGTGAAGTTGACCAGCCCTCCCAGGTGACACGCGCCCATCTCTGAGGGCCCGCGAGTTCGACCAGCTGTCCCGGGCGTCTCGGGCCCGGGTCCGAAGCAGCGGAATCGACCGGCTGTCGTGGTTGACTCGGAACTCTGTCCCAGGTTGTGCGGGATCGACCAAAGGCCCCGGGTGACCTGGCCTCGGCTCCGAGTTCCCGCGGGCTTGACCAGCTCTGCCGGAAGACTCGTGCCCGGGTGAGACCGCCGGCGGTGTCGAACAGCTCTCCCGGTCGACTCAAGCCCTGTTCCGAGTCCCCGCGGAGTCCACCCGCTGTCCCGGCAACTCGGGCCTGGATTGGAGGGCCGGCGGTGTCGACCATCTCTCCCGGGCGACTCGGCCTCGGGTCCGATGGCCCGCAGGTTCGACCAGCTTTCCTGGTGATTCGCGCCCCGCTCTGAGGGCCCGGGGTGTCGACCAGTTGTCCCGGATGACTCGGGCCAGTGTCCAATGGCTGGCGGGCAGACCATCTGTCCTGGGTGCCTTGGGCCCAAGTCCAAGGTCCCGTGGGGTCGACCAGCTCTCCGGGGCGTCTCGCGCTCTTATCTGGGGGCCCGTGGGGTTGACCAGATCTCCCGGGGGACTCGAGCTCGGGTCCGATGGCCCTCGGGGTCGACCCGCGCCCGAGCCTGCACCCCCGCGGTGTTGACCAGTTGTCCCGGGCGACTCGTGGCCCATTCCGAGCACCTGCGGTGTCGAGCAGCTCTCCCGGGTGACTCGCACTCTTATCTGAGGGCCCTTGTGTCGACCACCAGTCCTGGTGACTCGCGCTCTTGTCCGAGGGCCCACGGTGTCGACAAGCTCTCCCAGGTGCGTCGGGATCGGGTCCGAGGTCCCGCGATGTCGACCAGCTCTCCTGGGCAACTCGCACACATATCTGAGGGCCCGTGGTGTCAACCAACACTCCCACGCGACTCGGGCTCGGGGCCGAGATCCCACGGTGTCGACCAGCTCTCCCAGGCGACTAGCGCTCTTGTCTGAGGTCCCGCGGTGTCAACCAGCTCTCCCGGGCCACTCGGGCCCGTGTCCGCGTTCCCACAACTCGATCTGCTGTCCCAGACTACTCGTGCCAGGGTCCGTGGGCCAATGGTGTCGACTAGCTGTCCCGGCTCATTCGGGCCCGGTTCTGAGTGCCCGCGGTGTCGACCAGCTTTCCTGGGCGACTCGAGCTCGGGTCTGAGGGCTCGCGGCATCGACCAGCTGTCCCAGGTACCTTGGGCCTGTGCCCGAGGTCCCGCGGGCTCGACCAGCTGTCCTGGCGGACATGGGCCACGGTCCGAGGGACCGCGGGGTCGACCAGGTCTCCCGGACCATTCGCGATCTGTTGCGATGGTTCCCGGTGTCGACCAGCAGTCCTGTACGGCCCGGGCCTTGTTCCGAGGGCCCGCGCTGTCGACCAGCACTCCCGGGTGCCTCGGCCTCAGGTGTGATGTCCCGTGGCTTCGACCACCGTTCCCGGTGACCCGCACCGGACTCTGAGGGCCAAGGTGTCGACCAGTTGTCCGGGAACACTCGGGCCATTGTCCGAGGTCCCACGGGGTCGACCAGCTCTCCTGGGCAACTCGCACTCTTATCCGAGGGCCCTTAGTGTCGGCCAGCTCTCCCGGGGCACTCGGGCTCGGTTCTGATGGCCCACGTGGTCGACCAGCTGTCCCGGACGACTTGAGACTGGCTCCGATGGCCCTCGGTGTCAACCAGCTCTCCCGGGGACTCATGCCCGGGTCCGAGGTCCTGCGGATTCGACCAGCTCTCCCAGGTGACTCGTGCCCGGGTCCGAGTTCCTGCGGTTTCAACCAGCTCTCCCGGGGGACTCGTACCCGGGTCCGAGGTCCTGCGGTTTCGACCAGTTCTCCCGGGCAACTCTGGCACGGGTCCGAGATCCTGCGGTTTCGACCAGCTCTCCTGGGCCTCCTGGGCGCGGGTTCCTGTGTCCACGTGGTCGACCAGCTGTCCCGGGCGACTCAGGCATGGTTCCGAGTCCCCGCGGTGTCGACCAACACTCCAGGGCGACACGGGCAATGGTCCGAAGGCCCATAGTGTCTACCAGCACTCCGCACGACTCGTCTAAGGGTCCGATGGCCCGCGGGTTCGACCAGCTTTCCCTGTGACTCGCGCCCAGCTCCGAGGGCCCACGGTGTCGACCAGCTGTCCCAGGCGACTTGGGCATGGGTCCGAAGGCCAGCGGAGTCGACGAGCTGACCCGGGCGACATGGACCCGTGTCCCAGGGCCGGTGTTGTTGACCAGCTCTACGGGGCGACTCTGGCCATGTTCTGCAGGCCCGAGGTGTCGATCAGCACTCCCGGGCGACTCGGCCTGGGAATGATGGCCTGCGGGGTCGACCACCTGTCCCGTACAACTCGCGCCCGTATCCTAGGTCCCGCGGTGTCGGTCATCTGTCCCGGGCAATTCGGGCCCGGGTCCGAGTTCCCGCGGTGTCGACCAGCTCTCCGGGGCGTTTCTGGACATGTTCCACAGGCCCGAGGTGTTGATCAGCACTCCCGGGCGACTCGGCCTGGGACTGATGGCCGGCGGGGTCGACCAGCTCTCCCTGTAACTCGCGCCCAGCTCCGAGGGCCCGCGGTGTCGACCAGCTGTCCCAGGCAACTTGGGCATGGGTCCGAAGGCCAGCGGAGTCGACGAGCTGACCCGGGCGTCATGGACCCATGTCCCAGGGCCGGTGTTGTTGACAAGCTCTATGGGGCGACTCTGGCCATGTTCCGAAGGCCCGAGGTGTCGATCAGCACTCCCGGGTGACTCGGCCTGGGAATGATGGCCGGCGGGGTCGACCAGCTGTCCCGGACCACTCGCTCCCAGGTCCGGGGGTCCGCAGTGTCAACCAGCTGTCCCGGGTGCCTCGGGCTCGGGTCCAATGGCCTGTGAAGTTGACCAGCCCTCCCAGGTGACACGCGCCCGGCTCTGAGGGCCCGCGAGATCAAACAGCTGTCCCGGGCGTCTTGGGCCCGTGTCCGAAGCAGGCGGAATCGACCGGCTGTCGCGGTTGACTCGGAACTGTGTCCCAGGTTTTGCGGGATCGACCAAAGGCCCTGGGTGACCTGGCCTCAGCTCCGAGATCCCGCGGGCTTGACCAGCTCTGCCGGAAGACTCGTGCCCGGGTGAGACCGCCGGCGGTGTCGAACAGCACTCCCGGTCGACTCAAGCCCGGTTCCGAGTCCCCGCGGAGTCCACCCGCTGTCCCGGCAACTCGGGCCTGGATTGGAGGGCCGGCGGTGTCGACCATCTCTCCCGGGCGACTCGGCCTCGGGTCGACCGCGGGCCCGCAGGTTCGACCAGCTTTCCTGGTGATTCGCGCCCCGCTGTGAGGGCCCGGGGTGTCGACCAGTTGTCCCGGATGACTCGGGCCAGTGTCCAAGGGCTGGCGGGCGGACCATCTGTCCTGGGTGCCTTGGGCCCAAGTCCAAGGTCCCGTGGGGTCGACCAGCTCTCCCGGGCGTCTCGCGCTCTTATCTGGGGGCCCGTGGGGTTGACCAGATCTCCCGGGGGACTCGAGCTCGGGTCCGATGGCCCTCGGGGTCGACCAGCTGTCATGGACGACCCGCGTCCGAGCCTGCACCCCCGCGGTGTTGACCAGTTGTCCCGGGCGACTCGTGGCCCAATCGGAGAACCTGCGGTGTCGAGCAGCTCTCTCGGGTGACTCGCACTCTTATATGAGGGCCCTTGTGTCGACCACCACTCCTGTTGACTCGCGCTCTTGTCCGAGGGCCCACGGTGTCGACAAGATCTCCCAGGTGCGTCGGGATCGGGTCCGAGGTCCCGCGATGTCGACCAGCTCTCCTGGGCAACTCGCACACTTATCTGAGGGCCCGTGGTGTCAACCAACACTCCCACGCGACTCGGGCTCGGGTCCGAGATCCCGCGGTGTCGACCAGCTCTCCCAGGCGACTAGCGCTCTTGTCTGAGGTCCCACGGTGTCGACCACCTCTCCCAGGCAACTCGGGCACGGGTCCGAGGTCC
Source organism: Sus scrofa (assembly GCF_054392235.1). Classification (NCBI taxonomy): domain Eukaryota; kingdom Metazoa; phylum Chordata; class Mammalia; order Artiodactyla; family Suidae; genus Sus; species Sus scrofa. The sequence continues at coordinate 40,283,061 of NC_139393.1, read as the reverse complement.
CGCGGTGTCAACCAGCTCTCCCGGGCCACTCGGGCCCGTGTCCGCGTTCCCACGAGTTGACCAGCTGTCCCAGACAACTCGTGCCCGGGTCCGAGGGCCAATGGTGTCGACTAGCTGTCCCGGCTGATTCGGGCCCGGTTCTGAGGGCCCGCGGTGTCGACCAGCTTTCCTGGGCGACTCGAGCTCGGGTCTGAGGGCTCACGGCATCGACCAGCTGTCCCAGGTACCTCGGGCCTGTGCCCGAGGTCCCGCGGGCCCGACCAGCTGTCCTGGCGGACATGGGCCACGGTCCGAGGGACCGCGGGGTCGACCAGGTCTCCCGGACCATTCGCAATCTGTTGCGAGGGTTCCCCGTGTCGACCAGCAGTCCTGTCCGGCTGGGGCCTTGTTCCGAGGGCCCGCGCTGTCGACCAGCACTCCCGGGTGACTCGGCCTCGGGTCTGATGGCCCGTGGCTTCGACCACCGTTCCCGGTGAACCGCACCCGGCTCCGAGGGCCAAGGTGTCGACCAGTTGTCCGGGAACACTCGGGCCATTGTCCGAGGTCCCACGGGGTCGACCAGCTCTCCTGGGCAACTCGCACTCTTATCCGAGTGCACTTAGTGTCGGCCAGCTCTCCCGGGGGACTCGGGCTCGGTTCGGATGGCCCACGTGGTCGAACAGCTGTCCCGGACGACTTGCGATTGGCTCCAATGACCCTCGGTGTCGACCAGCTCTACCGGGGGACTCGTGCCCGGGTCCGAGTTCCTGCGGTTTCGACCAGCTCTCCCGGGCATCCTGGGCGCGGGTTCCTGTGTCCACGGGGTCGACCAGCTGTCCCGGGCGACTCAGGCATGGTTCCGAGTCCCCGCGGTGTCGAGCAACTGTCCAGGGCGACATGGGCAAGGGTCCGAAGGCCCATAGTGTCTACCAGCACTCCGCACGACTCGTCTAAGGGTCCGATGGCCCGCGGGTTCGACCAGCTTTCCCTGTGACTCGCGCCCAGCTCCGAGGGCCCGCGGTGTCGACCAGCTGTCCCAGGCGACTTGGGCATGGGTCCGAAGGCCAACAGCGTCAACGAGCTGACCCGGGCGACATGGACCCGTGTCCCAGGGCCGGTGTTGTTGACCAGCTCTACGGGGCGACTCTGGCCATGTTCTGCAGGCCCGAGGTGTCGATCAGCACTCCCGGGCGACTCGGCCTGGGAATGATGGCCGGCGGTGTCGACCAGCTGTCCCGTACAACTCGCGCCCCTATCCTAGGTTTCGCGGTGTCGGTCATTTGTCCCGGGCAATACGGGCCCGTGTCCGTGTTCCCGCGGTGTCGACCAGCTCTCCGGGGCGACTCTGGCCATGTTCCGCAGGCCCAAGGTGTTGATCAGCACTCCCGGGCGACTCGGCCTGGGACTGATGGCCGGCGGGGTCGACCAGCTGTCCCGGACCACTCGCTCCCAGGTCCGAGGGTCCGCGGTGTCAACCAGCTGTCCCGGGTGTCTCGGGCTCGGGTCCAATGGCCTGTGAAGTTGACCAGGCCTCCCAGGTGACACGCGCACGGCTCTGATGGCCCGCGAGTTCGACCAGCTGTCCCGGGCATCTCGGGCCCAGGTCCAATGGCCTGTGAAGTTGACCAGCCCTCCCAGGTGACACGCGCCCATCTCTGAGGGCCCGCGAGTTCGACCAGCTGTCCTGGGCGTCTCGGGCCCGGGTCCGAAGCAGGCGGAATCGACCAGCTGTCGCGGTTGACTCGGAACTGTGTCCCAGGTTGTGCGGGATCGACCAAAGGCCCCGGGTGACCTGGCCTCGGCTCCGAGTTCCCGCGGGCTTGACCAGCTCTGCCGGAAGACTCGTGCCTGGGTGAGACCGCCGGCGGTGTCGAACAGCTCTCCCGGTCGACTCAAGCCCTGTTCCGAGTCCCCGCGGAGTCCACCCGCTGTCCCGGCCACTCGGGCCTGGATTTGAGGGCCGGCGGTGTCGACCATCTCTCCCGGGCGACTCGGCCTCGGATTCGATGGCCCTCAGGTTCGACCAGCTTTCCTATTGATTCGCGCCCCGCTCTGAGGGCCCGGGGTGTCGACCAGTTGTCCCGGATGACTCGGGCCAGTGTCCAAGGGCTGGAGGGCGGACCATCTGTCCTGGGTGCCTTGGGCCCAAGTCCAAGGTCCCGTGGGGTCGACCAGCTCTCCGGGGCGTCTCGCGCTCTAATCTGGGGGCCCGTGTGGTTGACCAGATCTCCCGGGGGACTCGAGCTCGGGTCCGATGGCCCTCGGGGTCGACCAGCTGTCATGGACGACCCGCGCCCGAGCCTGCACCCCCGCGGTGTTGACCAGTTGTCCCGGGCGACTCGTGGCCCATTCCGAGCACCTGCGGTGTCGAGCAGCTCTCTCGGGTGACTCGCACTCTTATCTGAGGGCCCTTGTGTCGACCACCACTCCTGGTGACTCGCGCTCTTGTCCGAGGGCCCACGGTGTCAACAAGCTCTCCCAGGTGCGTCGGGATCGGGTCCGAGGTCCCGCAATGTCGACCAGCTCTCCTGGGCAACTCGCACACTTATCTGAGGGCCTGTGGTGTCAACCAACACTCCCACGCGACTTGGGCTCGGGTACGAGATCCCGCGGTGTCGACCAACTCTCCCAGGCGACTAGCACTCTTGTCTGAGGTCCCACGGTGTCGACCACCTCTCCCAGGCAACTCGGGCACGGGTCCGAGGTCCCGCGGTGTCAACCAGCTCTCCCGGGCCACTCGGGCCCGTGTCCGCGTTCCCACGAGTCGACCAGCTGTCCCAGACAACTCGTGCCCGGGTCCAAGGGCCAATGGTGTCGACTAGCTGTCCTGGCTGATTCGGGCCCGGTTCTGAGGGCCCGCGGTGTCGACCAGCTTTCCTGGGCAACTCGAGCTCGGGTCTGAGGGCTCGCGGCATCGACCAGCTGTCCCAGGTACCTCGGGCCTGTGCCCGAGGTCCCGCGGGCCCGACCAGCTGTCCTGGCGGACATGGGCCACGGTCCGAGGGACCGCGGGGTCGACCAGGTCTCCCGGATCATTCGCAATCTGTTGCGAGGGTTCCCGGTGTCGACCAGCACTCCTGTCCGGCTCGGGCCTTGTTCCGAGGGCCCGCGCTGTCGACCAGCACTCCCGGGTGACTCGGCCTCGGGTCTGATGGCCCGTGGCTTCGACCACCGTTCCCGGTGACCCGCACCCGGCTCCGAGGGCCAAGGTGTCGACCAGTTGTCCGGGAACACTCGGGCCATTGTCCGAGGTCCCACGGGGTCGACCAGCTCTCCTGGGCAACTCGCACTCTTATCCGAGGGCCCTTAATGTCGGCCAGCTCTCCCGGGGGACTCGGGCTCGGTTCTGATGGCCCACGTGGTCGAACAGCTGTCCCGGACGACTTGAGACTGGCTCCGATGGCCCTCAGTGTCGACCAGCTCTACCGGGGGATTCGTGCCCGGGTCCGAGTTCCTGCGGTTTCGACCAGCTCTCCCGGGCATCCTGGGCGCGGGTTCCTGTGTCCACGGGGTCGACCAGCTGTCCCGGGCGACTCAGGCATGGTTCCGAGTCCCCGCGGTGTCGACCAACTGTCCAGGGCGACACGGAAAAGGGTCCGAAGGCCCATAGTGTCTACCAGCACTCCGCACGACTCGTCTAAGGGTCCGATGGCCCGCGGGTTCGACCAGCTTTCCCTGTGACTCGCGCCCAGCTCCGAGGGCCCGCGGTGTCGACCAGCTGTCCCAGGCGACTTGGGCATGGGTCCGAAGGCCAGCGGAGTCGACGAGCTGACCCGGGCGACATGGACCCGTGTCCCAGGGCCGGTGTTGTTGACCAGCTCTACGGGGCGACTCTGGCCATGTTCCGCAGGCCCGAGGTGTCGATCAGCACTCCCGGGCGACTCGGCCTGGGAATGATGGCCGGCGGGGTCGACCAGCTGTCCCGTACAACTCGCGCCCCTGTCCTAGGTTCCGCGGTGTTGGTCATCTGTCCCGGGCAATTCGGGCCCGGGTCCGTATTCCCGCGGTGTCGACCAGCTCTCCGGGGCGACTCTGGCCATGTTCCGCAGGCCCGAGGTGTTGATCAGCACTCCCGGGCGACTCGGCCTGGGAAGGATGGCCGGCGGGGTCGACCAGCTGTCCCGGACCACTCGCTCCCAGGTCGAGGGTCCGCGGTGTCAACCAGCTGTCCCGGGTGTCTCGGGCTCGGGTCCAATGGCCTGTGAAGTTGACCAGCCCTCCCAGGTGACACGCGCTCGGCTCTGAGGGCCCGCGAGTTCGACCAGCTGTCCTGGGCGTCTCGGGCCCGGGTCCGAAGCAGGCGGAATCGACCAGCTGTCGCGGTTGACTCGGAACTGTGTCCCAGGTTGTGCGGGATCGACCAAAGGCCCCGGGTGACCTGGCCTCGGCTCCGAGTTCCCGCGGGCTTGACCAGCTCTGCCGGAAGACTCGTGCCCGGGTGAGACCGCCGGCGGTGTCGAACAGCTCTCCCGGTCGACTCAAGCCCTGTTCCGAGTCCCCGCGGAGTCCACCCGCTGTCCCGGCAACTCGGGCCTGGATTGGAGGGCCGGCGGTGTTGACCATCTCTCCCGGGCGACTCGGCCTCGGATCCGATGGCCCTCAGGTTCGACCAGCTTTCCTGGTGATTCGCGCCCCGCTGTGAGGGCCCGGGGTGTCGACCAGTTGTCCCGGATGACTCGGGCCAGTGTCCAAGGGCTGGCGGGCGGGCCATCTGTCCTGGGTGCCTTGGGCCCAAGTCCAAGGTCCCGTGGGGTCGACCAGCTCTCCGGGGCGTCTCGCGCTCTTATCTGGGGGCCCGTGGGGTTGACCAGATCTCCCGGGGGACTCGAGCTCGGGTCCGATGGCCCTCGGGGTCGACCAGCTGTCATGGACGACCCGCGCCCGAGCCTGCACCCCCGCGGTGTTGACCAGTTGTCCCGGGCGACTCGTGGCCCATTCCGAGCACCTGCGGTGTCGAGCAGCTCTCCCGGGTGACTCGCACTCTTATCTGAGGGCCCTTGTGTCGACCACCACTCCTGGTGACTCGCGCTCTTGTCCGAGGGCCCACGGTGTCGACAAGCTCTCCCAGGTGCGTCGGGATCGGGTCCGAGGTCCCGCGATGTCGACCAGCTCTCCTGGGCAACTCGCACTCTTATCTGAGGGCCCGTGGTGTCAACCAACACTCCCACGCGACTCGGGCTCGGGTCCGAGATCCCGCAGTGTCGACCAGCTCTCCCAGGCGACTAGCGCTCTTGTCTGAGGTCCCACGGTGTCGACCACCTCTCCCAGGCAACTCGGGCACGGGTCCGAGGTCCCGCGGTGTCAACCAGCTCTCCCGGGCCACTCGGGCCCGTGTCCGCGTTCCCACGAGTCGACCAGCTGTCCCAGACAACTCGTGCCCGGGTCCGAGGGCCAATGGTGTCGACTAGCTGTCCCGGCTGATTCGGGCCCGGTTCTGAGGGCCCGCGGTGTCGACCAGCTTTCCTGGGCGACTCGAGCTCGGGTCTGAGGGCTCGCGGCATCGACCAGCTGTCCCAGGTACCTCGGGCCTGTGCCCGAGGTCCCGCGGGCCCGACCAGCTGTCCTGGCGGACATGGGCCACGGTCCGAGGGACCGCGGGGTCGACCAGGTCTCCCGGACCATTCGCAATCTGTTGCGAGGGTTCCCGGTGTCGACCAGCAGTCCTGTCCGGCTCGGGCCTTGTTCCGAGGGCCCGCGCTGTCGACCAGCACTCCCGGGTGACTCGGCCTCGGGTCTGATGGCCCGTGGCTTCGACCACCGTTCCCGGTGACCCGCACCCGGCTCCGAGGGCCAAGGTGTCGACCAGTTGTCCGGGAACACTCGGGCCATTGTCCGAGGTCCCACGGGGTCGACCAGCTCTCCTGGGCAACTCGCACTCTTATCCGAGGGCCCTTAGTGTCGGCCAGCTCTCCCGGGGCACTCGGGCTCGGTTCTGATGGCCCACGTGGTCGAACAGCTGTCCCGGACGACTTGAGACTGGCTCCGATGGCCCTCGCTGTCGACCAGTTCTCCCGGGGGACTCGTGCCCGGGTCCGAGGTCCTGCGGATTCGACTAGCTCTCCCGGGCAACTCGGCCCCGGGTCCGAGTTCCTGCGGTTTCGACCAGCTCTCCCGGGCATCCTGGGCGCGGGTTCCTGTGTCCACGGGGTCGACCAGCTGTCCCGGGCAACTCAGGCATGGTTCCGAGTCCCTGCGGTGTCGACCAACTGTCCAGGGCGACACGGGAAAGGGTCCGAAGGCCCATAGTGTCTACCAGCACTCCGCACGACTCGTCTAAGGGTCCGATGGCCCGCGGGTTCGACCAGCTTTCCCTGTGACTCGCGCCCAGCTCCGAGGGCCCGCGGTGTCGACCAGCTGTCCCAGGCGACTTGGGCATGGGTCCGAAGGCCAGCGGAGTCGACGAGCTGACCCGGGCGACATGGACCCGTGTCCCAGGGCCGGTGTTGTTGACCAGCTCTACGGGGCGACTCTGGCCATGTTCCGCAGGCCCGAGGTGTCGATCAGCACTCCCGGGCGACTCGGCCTGGGAATGATGGACTGCGGTGTCGACCAGCTGTCCCGTACAACTCGCACACGTATTCTGGGTCCCGCGGTGTCGGTCATCTGTCCCGGGCAATTCGGGCCCGGGTCCGTGTTCCCGCGGTGTCGACCAGCTCTCCGGGGCGACTCTGGCCATGTTCCGCAGGCCCGAGGTGTCGATCAGCACTCCCGGGCGACTCGGCCTGGGACTGATGGCCGGCGGGGTCGACCAGCTGTCCCGGACCACTCGCTCCCAGGTCCGAGGGTCCGTGGTGTCAACCAGCTGTCCCGGGTGTCTCGGGCTTGGGTCCAATGGCCTGTGAAGTTGACCAGCCCTCCCAGGTGACACGCGCCCATCTCTGAGGGCCCCGCGAGTTCGAACAGATGTCCCGGGCGTCTCGGGCCCGGGTCCGAAGCAGGCGGAATCGACCAGCTGTCGCGGTTGACTCGGAACTGTGTCCCAGGTTGTGCGGGATCGACCAAAGGCCCCGGGTGACCTGGCCTCGGCTCCGAGTTCCCGCGGGCTTGACCAGCTCTGCCGGAAGACTCGCGCCCGGGTGAGACGGCCGGCGGTGTCGAACAGCTCTCCCGGTCGACTCAAGCCCTGTTCCGAGACCCCGCGGAGTCCACCCGCTGTCCCGGCAACTCGGGCCTGGATTGGAGGGCCGGCGGTGTCGACCATCTCTCCCGGGCGACTCGGCCTCGGGTCCGATGGCCCGCAGGTTCGACCAGCTTTCCTGGTGATTCGCACCCCGCTCTGAGGGCCCGGGGTGTCGACCAGTTGTTCCGGATGACTCGGGCCAGTGTCCAAGGGCTGGCGGGCGGACCATCTGTCCTGGGTGCCTTGGGCCCAAGTCCAAGGTCCCGTGGGGTCGACCAGCTCTCCGGGGCGTCTCGCGTTCTAATCTGGGGGCCCGTGGGGTTGACCAGATCTCCCGGGGGACTCGAGCTCGGGTCCGATGGCCCTCGGGGTCGACCAGCTGTCATGGACGACCCGCGCCCGAGCCTGCACCCCCGCGGTGTTGACCAGTTGTCCCGGGCGACTCGTGGCCCATTCCGAGCACCTGCGGTGTCGAGCAGCTCTCCCGGGTGACTCGCACTCTTATCTGAGGGCCCTTGTGTCGACCACCAGTCCTGGTGACTCGCGCTCTTGTCCGAGGGCCCACGGTGTCGACAAGCTCTCCCAGGTGCGTCGGGATCGGGTCCGAGGTCCCGCGATGTCGACCAGCTCTCCTGGGCAACTCGCACACTTATCTGAGGGCCCGTGGTGTCAACCAACACTCCCACGCGACTCGGGCTCGGGTCCGAGATCCCGCGGTGTCGACCAGCTCTCCCAGGCGACTAGCGCTCTTGTCTGAGGTCCCACGGTGTCGACCACCTCTCCCAGGCAACTCGGGCACGGGTCCGAGGTCCCGCGGTGTCAACCAGCTCTCCCGGGCCACTCGGGCCCGTGTCCGCGTTCCCACGAGTCGACCAGCTGTCCCAGACAACTCGTGCCCGGGTCCGAGGGCCAATGGTGTCGACTAGCTGTCCCGGCTGATTCGGGCCCGGTTCTGAGGGCCCGCGGTGTCGACCAGCTTTCCTGGGCGACTCGAGCTCGGGTCTGAGGGCTCGCGGCATCGACCAGCTGTCCCAGGTACCTCGGGCCTGTGCCCGAGGTCCCGCGGGCCCGACCAGCTGTCCTGGCGGACATGGGCCACGGTCCGAGGGACCGCGGGGTCGACCAGGTCTCCCGGACCATTCGCAATCTGTTGCGAGGGTTCCCGGTGTCGACCAGCAGTCCTGTCCGGCTCGGGCCTTGTTCCGAGGGCCCGCGCTGTCGACCAGCACTCCCGGGTGACTCGGCCTCGGGTCTGATGGCCCGTGGCTTCGACCACCGTTCCCGGTGACCCGCACCCGGCTCCGAGGGCCAAGGTGTCGACCAGTTGTCCGGGAACACTCGGGCCATTGTCCGAGGTCCCACGGGGTCGACCAGCTCTCCTGGGCAACTCGCACTCTTATCCGAGGGCCCTTAGTGTCGGCCAGCTCTCCCGGGGCACTCGGGCTCGGTTCTGATGGCCCACGTGGTCGAACAGCTGTCCCGGACGACTTGAGACTGGCTCCGATGGCCCTCGCTGTCGACCAGTTCTCCCGGGGGACTCGTGCCCGGGTCCGAGGTCCTGCGGATTCGACTAGCTCTCCCGGGCAACTCGGCCCCGGGTCCGAGTTCCTGCGGTTTCGACCAGCTCTCCCGGGCATCCTGGGCGCGGGTTCCTGTGTCCACGGGGTCGACCAGCTGTCCCGGGCAACTCAGGCATGGTTCCGAGTCCCTGCGGTGTCGACCAACTGTCCAGGGCGACACGGGAAAGGGTCCGAAGGCCCATAGTGTCTACCAGCACTCCGCACGACTCGTCTAAGGGTCCGATGGCCCGCGGGTTCGACCAGCTTTCCCTGTGACTCGCGCCCAGCTCCGAGGGCCCGCGGTGTCGACCAGCTGTCCCAGGCGACTTGGGCATGGGTCCGAAGGCCAGCGGAGTCGACGAGCTGACCCGGGCGACATGGACCCGTGTCCCAGGGCCGGTGTTGTTGACCAGCTCTACGGGGCGACTCTGGCCATGTTCCGCAGGCCCGAGGTGTCGATCAGCACTCCCGGGCGACTCGGCCTGGGAATGATGGACTGCGGTGTCGACCAGCTGTCCCGTACAACTCGCACACGTATTCTGGGTCCCGCGGTGTCGGTCATCTGTCCCGGGCAATTCGGGCCCGGGTCCGTGTTCCCGCGGTGTCGACCAGCTCTCCGGGGCGACTCTGGCCATGTTCCGCAGGCCCGAGGTGTCGATCAGCACTCCCGGGCGACTCGGCCTGGGACTGATGGCCGGCGGGGTCGACCAGCTGTCCCGGACCACTCGCTCCCAGGTCCGAGGGTCCGTGGTGTCAACCAGCTGTCCCGGGTGTCTCGGGCTTGGGTCCAATGGCCTGTGAAGTTGACCAGCCCTCCCAGGTGACACGCGCCCGGCTCTGAGGGCCCCGCGAGTTCGAACAGATGTCCCGGGCGTCTCGGGCCCGGGTCCGAAGCAGGCGGAATCGACCAGCTGTCGCGGTTGACTCGGAACTGTGTCCCAGGTTGTGCGGGATCGACCAAAGGCCCCGGGTGACCTGGCCTCGGCTCCGAGTTCCCGCGGGCTTGACCAGCTCTGCCGGAAGACTCGCGCCCGGGTGAGACGGCCGGCGGTGTCGAACAGCTCTCCCGGTCGACTCAAGCCCTGTTCCGAGACCCCGCGGAGTCCACCCGCTGTCCCGGCAACTCGGGCCTGGATTGGAGGGCCGGCGGTGTCGACCATCTCTCCCGGGCGACTCGGCCTCGGGTCCGATGGCCCGCAGGTTCGACCAGCTTTCCTGGTGATTCGCACCCCGCTCTGAGGGCCCGGGGTGTCGACCAGTTGTTCCGGATGACTCGGGCCAGTGTCCAAGGGCTGGCGGGCGGACCATCTGTCCTGGGTGCCTTGGGCCCAAGTCCAAGGTCCCGTGGGGTCGACCAGCTCTCCGGGGCGTCTCGCGTTCTAATCTGGGGGCCCGTGGGGTTGACCAGATCTCCCGGGGGACTCGAGCTCGGGTCCGATGGCCCTCGGGGTCGACCAGCTGTCATGGACGACCCGCGCCCGAGCCTGCACCCCCGCGGTGTTGACCAGTTGTCCCGGGCGACTCGTGGCCCATTCCGAGCACCTGCGGTGTCGAGCAGCTCTCCCGGGTGACTCGCACTCTTATCTGAGGGCCCTTGTGTCGACCACCAGTCCTGGTGACTCGCGCTCTTGTCCGAGGGCCCACGGTGTCGACAAGCTCTCCCAGGTGCGTCGGGATCGGGTCCGAGGTCCCGCGATGTCGACCAGCTCTCCTGGGCAACTCGCACACTTATCTGAGGGCCCGTGGTGTCAACCAACACTCCCACGCGACTCGGGCTCGGGTCCGAGATCCCGCGGTGTCGACCAGCTCTCCCAGGCGACTAGCGCTCTTGTCTGAGGTCCCACGGTGTCGACCACCTCTCCCAGGCAACTCGGGCACGGGTCCGAGGTCCCGCGGTGTCAACCAGCTCTCCCGGGCCACTCGGGCCCGTGTCCGCGTTCCCACGAGTCGACCAGCTGTCCCAGACAACTCGTGCCCGGGTCCGAGGGCCAATGGTGTCGACTAGCTGTCCCGGCTGATTCGGGCCCGGTTCTGAGGGCCCGCGGTGTCGACCAGCTTTCCTGGGCGACTCGAGCTCGGGTCTGAGGGCTCGCGGCATCGACCAGCTGTCCCAGGTACCTCGGCCCTGTGCCCGAGGTCCCGCGGGCCCGACCAGCTGTCCTGGCGGACATGGGCCACGGTCCGAGGGACCGCGGGGTCGACCAGGTCTCCCGGACCATTCGCGATCTGTTGCGAGGGTTCCCGGTGTCGACCAGCAGTCCTGTCCGGCTCGGGCCTTGTTCCGAGGGCCCGCGCTGTCGACCAGCACTCCCGGGTGCCTCGGCCTCGGGTCTGATGGCCCGTGGCTTCGACCACCGTTGCCGGTGACCCGCACCCGGCTCCGAGGGCCAAGGTGTCGACCAGTTGTCTGGGAACACTCGGGCCATTTTCCGAGGTCCCACGGGGTCGACCAGCTCTCCTGGGCAACTCGCACTCTTATCCGAGGGCCCTTAGTGTCGGCCAGCTCTCCCGGGGGACTCGGGCTCGGTTCTGATGGCCAACGTGGTCGACCAGCTGTCCCGGACGACTTGCGACTGGCTCCGATGGCCCTCGGTGTCCACCAGCTCTCCCGGGGGACTCGTGCCCGGGTCCGAGTTCCTGCGGTTTCGACCAGCTCTCCCGGGCATCCTGGGCGCGGGTTCCTGTGTCCACGTGGTCGACCAGCTGTCCCGGGCGACTCAGGCATGGTTCCGAGTCCCCGCGGTGTCGACCAACTGTCCAGGGCGACACGGAAAAGGGTCCGAAGGCCCATAGTGTCTACCAGCACTCCGCACGACTCGTCTAAGGGTCCGATGGCCCGCGGGTTCGACCAGCTTTCCCTGTGACTCGCGCCCAGCTCCGAGGGCCCGCGGTGTCGATCAGCTGTCCCGGGCGACATTGGCATGTGTTTGAAGGCCAGCGGAGTCGACGAGCTGACCCGGGCGACATGGACCCGTGTCCCAGGGCCGGTGTTGTTGACCAGCTCTACGGGGCGACTCTGGCCATGTTCCGCAGGCCCGAGGTGTCGATCAGCACTCCCGGGCGACTCGGCCTGGGAATGATGGCCGGCGGGGTCGACCAGCTGTCCCGTACAACTCGCGCCCGTATCCTAGGTCCCGCGGTGTCGGTCATCTGTCCCGGGCAATTCGGGCCCGGGTCCGAGTTCCCGCGGTGTCGACCAGCTCTCCGGGGTGACTCTGGCCATGTTCCGCAGGCCCGAGGTGTCGACCAGCACTCCCGGGCGACTCGGCCTCGGGTTTGATGGCCTGTGGCTTCGACCACCATTCCCTGTGACTCGCGCCCGGCTCCGAGGGCCAAGGTGTCGACCAGTTGTCCGGGAACACTCTGGCCATTGTCCGAGGTCCCACTCGGTCGACCAGCTCTCCTGTGCAACTCGCACACTTATCCGAGGGCCCTTAGTGTCGACCAGCTCTCCCTTGTTCCTCTGGCCCGGTTCTGAGGGTCCGCGTTGTCGACCATCTTTCCTGGGCGACTCGGCGTCGGGTCTGATGGCCCGCGGTGTCGACCAGCTCTCTGGGGTGATTCTGGCCATGTTCCACAGGCCCGAGGTGTCGATCAGCACTCCCGGGCGACTCGGACTCGGGTCTGATGGCTCACGGTCTCGACCAGCTGTCCCGGGCGACTCCTGCCCCGCTCCGATTGCCCGCGGTGCAAACCAGCTATCCAGGGCGACTCTGCCCTGTGTCCCTGGTTGCGCGGTATTGACCAAATGTTTATGGCGACCTGTGCCCAGGTCCCACTGTCTGCGGGGTGGACCAGCTGTCCCGGACCACTCGCTCCCAGTTCCGAGGGTCCGCGGTATCAACCAGCTGTCCCGGGTTCTCGGGCTCGGGTCCAATGGCGTGCGAAATTGAGCAGCCCTCCCAGGGGTCTCGCGCCCGGCTCCGAGGGCCCGCGAGGTCGACCAGCTGTCCCGGGCGCTCGGGCCCGTGTCCAAAGCAGGCGGAATCGACCAGCTGTCGCGGGTGACTCGGGACTGTGTCCCAGGTTGTGCGGGATCTATCAAAGGCCCGGGGCGACCTGGGCTTGGCTCCGAGTTCCCGCGGGCTTGACCAGCTCTCCCGGAAGACTCGTGCCCGGGTGAGACCGCCGGCGGTGTCGAATAGCTCTCCTGGTCGACTCAAGCCCTGTTCCGAATCCCCACGGAGTCCCCCCGCTGTCCCGGCAACACGGGCCTGGATTTGAGGCCTGGCGGTGTCGACCATCTCTCCCGTGCGACTCAGCCTCGACCAGCTTTCCCGGTGATTCACGCCCGGCTCTGAGGGCCCGAAGTGTTGTCCCGTTGTCCCGGACGACTCGGGCCAGTGTCCGAGGGCTGGCGGGGAGGACCATCTGTCCCGGGTGCCTTGGGCCCAAGTCCGAAGTCCCGTGTGGTCGACCAGCTCTCCCAGGTGACTCGCGCCCGGCTCCGAGGGCCCGCGAAGTCGACTATCTTCCCGGGTGTCTCGGGGCCGGGTCCGAAGCAGGCGGAATCAACCACCTGTCACGGGTAACTCGGGACTGTGTCCCAGGTTGTGCGGGATCGACCAAATACCCCGCGTGACCTGAGCACGGATTCCTGTGCACACGGCCTCTAACAGCTTTACTGGGCTCGGGGGACAATCCTCATCTCCTATGCGTCTGGGCTCAGGATCGCAGCGCTTGCCGAGTTCTCACCTAGACCTAGGCTCCCCTTAGGGCCAAGGAGGGTCTGCGCTGCCTCTGGCTCCGTGGGCACTGCTGCTTGGCTGGTGGTCTCCGCACCGTGAAACCAACTCCAAACGTGTTCTCCTTCGCGGAGAAGGCTGATTTGGCAGGAAGAAGCCCTGTGTGCACTGGCCTTGGCAACCCACCCATCGCCAGCTAGGGAGGGACCCACCTAGGGCCTATCTCCGCAACGGCACAAAACGCGCTTCTAGGAGATGCATGCTGCAAAGGGAAACTGCTCGGGGAACACACCTCAGCCCCAAAGCATCTGGGCTCAAGATCGCAGCGCTTGCCGAGTTCTCACCTAAACTTAGGCTCCCCTTAGGGCCAAGGAGGTTCTGGGCTGCCTCTGGCTCCGTGGGCACTGCTGCTTGGCTGGTGGTCTCCTCAGCTTGCAACCAACTGCAAACGTCTTCTCCCTCGTGGAGATGGCGGATTTGGCATGAGGAAGCCCTGTGTGCACTGGCCCTAGCACCCCATTCCGAGCCAGCCAGGGAGGGACCCACCTAGGGCCTATCTCCGCAACGGCACAAAACGCGCTTCAAGGAGCTGCATGCTGCAAAGGGAAACAGTGCTCTCGGATCAAACCTCAACCCCAATGCGTCTTGGCTCAGGATCGCAGCGCTTGCCGAGTTCTCACCTAGACCTATGCTACCCAAGGGCCAAATAGCGTCTGCGCTGCCTCTGGCTCCTTGGGCACTGCTGCTTGGCTGGTGGTCTCCGCATCTTGAAACCAACTGCAAACGTCTTCTCCCTCGCGGAGAAGGCGGATTTGGCATGACGAAGCCTTGTGTGCACTGGCCCTAGCACCCCATTCCGAGCTAGCTAAGGAGGGACCCACCTAGGTCCTATCTCCACAACGGCACAAAACGCGCTTCAAGGAGCTGCATGCTGCAAAGGGAAACTGTGCTCGGGGAACAAACCTCAGTTCCCATGCGTCTGGGCTCAGGATCGCAGCGCTTGCCGAGTTCTCACCTAGCCCTATGCACCTCATAGCGCCAAGGGGGTCTGCGCTGCCTCTGGCTCCTTGGGCACTGCTGCTTGGCTGGTGGTCTCCGCAGCTTGCAACCAACTGCAAACGTCTTCTCCCTAGCGGAGAAGCCGGATTTGGCATGAAGAAGCCCTGTGTGCACTGGCCCTAGCAATCCTCGGATAGCCAGCTAGGGAGGAACCCATCTAGGGCCTATCTCCTAAACGGCAAAAACGCGCTTCTAGGAGATGCATGCTGCAAAGGGAAACTGTGCTCGGGGAACAAACCTCAGTCCCCATGCATATGGGCTCAGGATCGCAGCGCTTGCTACTTCTCACCTAGCCCTATGCTCTCCTTAGGGCCAAGGAGGGTCTGGGCTGCCTCTGGCTCCGTGGGCACTGGTGCTTGGCTGGTGGTCTCCGCAGCTTGCAACCAACTGAAAACGTCTTCTCCTTCGCGGAGAAGGCGGATTTGGCATGACGAAGCCTTGTGTGCACTGGCCTTAGACACCCACCCATAGCCAGCTAGGGAGGAACCCATCTAGGGCCCATCTACGCAGCGGCACAAAAGGCGAGTCTATGAGATGCATGCTGCAAAGGGAAACTGCTCGGGGAACAAACCTCAGCCCCAAAGCATCTGGGCTCAGGATCGCAGCGCTTGCCGAGTTCTCACCTAGACCTAGGCTCCCCTTAGGGCCAAGGAGGGTCTGCGCTGCCTCTGGCTCCGTGGGCACTGCTGCTTGGCTGGTGGTCTCCGCAGTTTGCAACCAACTGCAAACGTCTTCTCCCTCGGGGAGAAGCCGGATTTGGCATGAAGAAGCCCTGTGTGCCCTGGCCCTAGCAACAACCATAGAAAGCTAGGGAGGAACCCATCTAGGGCCTATCTCCGCAACGGCACAAAACGCGCTTCTAGGAGATGCATGCTGCAAAGGGAAACTGCTCGGGGAACACACCTCAGCCCCAAAGCATCTGGGCTCAAGATCGCAGCGCTTGCCGAGTTCTCACCTAAACTTAGGCTCCCCTTAGGGCCAAGGAGGTTCTGGGCTGCCTCTGGCTCCGTGGGCACTGCTGCTTGGCTGGTGGTCTCCTCAGCTTGCAACCAACTGCAAACGTCTTCTCCCTCGTGGAGATGGCGGATTTGGCATGAGGAAGCCCTGTGTGCACTGGCCCTAGCACCCCATTCCGAGCCAGCCCGGGAGGGACCCACCTAGGGCCTATCTCCGCAACGGCACAAAACGCGCTTCAAGGAGCTGCATGCTGCAAAGGGAAACATTGCTCTCGGATCAAACCTCAACCCCAATGCGTCTTGGCTCAGGATCGCAGCGCTTGCCGAGTTCTCACCTAGACCTATGCTACCCAAGGGCCAAATAGCGTCTGCGCTGCCTCTGGCTCCTTGGGCACTGCTGCTTGTCTGGTGGTCTCCGCATCTTGAAACCAACTGCAAACGTCTTCTCCCTCGCGGAGAAGGCGGATTTGGCATGACGAAGCCTTGTGTGCACTGGCCCTAGCACCCCATTCCGAGCTAGCTAAGGAGGGACCCACCTAGGTCCTATCTCCACAACGGCACAAAACGCGCTTCAAGGAGCTGCATGCTGCAAAGGGAAACTGTGCTCGGGGAACAAACCTCAGTTCCCATGCGTCTGGGCTCAGGATCGCAGCGCTTGCCGAGTTCTCACCTAGCCCTATGCACCTCATAGCGCCAAGGGGGTCTGCGCTGCCTCTGGCTCCTTGGGCACTGCTGCTTGGCTGGTGGTCTCCGCAGCTTGCAACCAACTGCAAACGTCTTCTCCCTAGCGGAGAAGCCGGATTTGGCATGAAGAAGCCCTGTGTGCACTGGCCCTAGCAATCCTCCCATAGCCAGCTAGGGAGGAACCCATCTAGGGCCTATCTCCTAAACGGCAAAAACGCGCTTCTAGGAGATGCATGCTGCAAAGGGAAACTGTGCTCGGGGAACAAACCTCAGTCCCCATGCATATGGGCTCAGGATCGCAGCGCTTGCTACTTCTCACCTAGCCCTATGCTCTCCTTAGGGCCAAGGAGGGTCTGGGCTGCCTCTGGCTCCGTGGGCACTGGTGCTTGGCTGGTGGTCTCCGCAGCTTGCAACCAACTGAAAACGTCTTCTCCTTCGCGGAGAAGGCGGATTTGGCATGACGAAGCCTTGTGTGCACTGGCCTTAGACACCCACCCATAGCCAGCTAGGGAGGAACCCATCTAGGGCCCATCTACGCAGCGGCACAAAAGGCGCGTCTATGAGATGCATGCTGCAAAGGGAAACTGCTCGGGGAACAAACCTCAGCCCCAAAGCATCTGGGCTCAGGATCGCAGCGCTTGCCGAGTTCTCACCTAGACCTAGGCTCCCCTTAGGGCCAAGGAGGGTCTGCGCTGCCTCTGGCTCCGTGGGCACTGCTGCTTGGCTGGTGGTCTCCGCAGCTTGCAACCAACTGCAAACGTCTTCTCCCTCGCGGAGAAGCCGGATTTGGCATGAAGAAGCCCTGTGTGCCCTGGCCCTAGCAACAACCATAGAAAGCTAGGGAGGAACCCATCTAGGGCCTATCTCCGCAACGGCACAAAACTCGCTTCTAGGAGATGCATGCTGCAAAGGGAAACTGCTCGGGGAACACACCTCAGCCCCAAAGCATCTGGGCTCAAGATCGCAGCGCTTGCCGAGTTCTCACCTAAACTTAGGCTCCCCTTAGGGCCAAGGAGGTTCTGGGCTGCCTCTGGCTCCGTGGGCACTGCTGCTTGGCTGGTGGTCTCCTCAGCTTGCAACCAACTGCAAACGTCTTCTCCCTCGTGGAGATGGCGGATTTGGCATGAGGAAGCCCTGTGTGCACTGGCCCTAGCACCCCATTCCGAGCCAGCCCGGGAGGGACCCACCTAGGGCCTATCTCCGCAACGGCACAAAACGCGCTTCAAGGAGCTGCATGCTGCAAAGGGAAACAGTGCTCTCGGATCAAACCTCAACCCCAATGCGTCTTGGCTCAGGATCGCAGCGCTTGCCGAGTTCTCACCTAGACCTATGCTACCCAAGGGCCAAATAGCGTCTGCGCTGCCTCTGGCTCCTTGGGCACTGCTGCTTGGCTGGTGGTCTCCGCATCTTGAAACCAACTGCAAACGTCTTCTCCCTCGCGGAGAAGGCGGATTTGGCATGACGAAGCCTTGTGTGCACTGGCCCTAGCACCCCATTCCGAGCTAGCTAAGGAGGGACCCACCTAGGTCCTATCTCCACAACGGCACAAAACGCGCTTCAAGGAGCTGCATGCTGCAAAGGGAAACTGTGCTCGGGGAACAAACCTCAGTTCCCATGCGTCTGGGCTCAGGATCGCAGCGCTTGCCGAGTTCTCACCTAGCCCTATGCACCTCATAGCGCCAAGGGGGTCTGCGCTGCCTCTGGCTCCTTGGGCACTGCTGCTTGGCTGGTGGTCTCCGCAGCTTGCAACCAACTGCAAACGTCTTCTCCCTAGCGGAGAAGCCGGATTTGGCATGAAGAAGCCCTGTGTGCACTGGCCCTAGCAATCCTCCCATAGCCAGCTAGGGAGGAACCCATCTAGGGCCTATCTCCTAAACGGCAAAAACGCGCTTCTAGGAGATGCATGCTGCAAAGGGAAACTGTGCTCGGGGAACAAACCTCAGTCCCCATGCATATGGGCTCAGGATCGCAGCGCTTGCTACTTCTCACCTAGCCCTATGCTCTCCTTAGGGCCAAGGAGGGTCTGGGCTGCCTCTGGCTCCGTGGGCACTGGTGCTTGGCTGGTGGTCTCCGCAGCTTGCAACCAACTGAAAACGTCTTCTCCTTCGCGGAGAAGGCGGATTTGGCATGACGAAGCCTTGTGTGCACTGGCCTTAGACACCCACCCATAGCCAGCTAGGGAGGAACCCATCTAGGGCCCATCTACGCAGCGGCACAAAAGGCGCGTCTATGAGATGCATGCTGCAAAGGGA
Source organism: Sus scrofa (assembly GCF_054392235.1). Taxonomy (NCBI): domain Eukaryota; kingdom Metazoa; phylum Chordata; class Mammalia; order Artiodactyla; family Suidae; genus Sus; species Sus scrofa. The sequence goes on along the minus strand of NC_139393.1, from coordinate 40,264,767 downwards.
AACTGCTCGGGGAACAAACCTCAGCCCCAAAGCATCTGGGCTCAGGATCGCAGCGCTTGCCGAGTTCTCACCTAGACCTAGGCTCCCCTTAGGGCCAAGGAGGGTCTGCGCTGCCTCTGGCTCCGTGGGCACTGCTGCTTGGCTGGTGGTCTCCGCAGTTTGCAACCAACTGCAAACGTCTTCTCCCTCGCGGAGAAGCCGGATTTGGCATGAAGAAGCCCTGTGTGCCCTGGCCCTAGCAACAACCATAGAAAGCTAGGGAGGAACCCATCTAGGGCCTATCTCCGCAACGGCACAAAACGCGCTTCTAGGAGATGCATGCTGCAAAGGGAAACTGCTCGGGGAACACACCTCAGCCCCAAAGCATCTGGGCTCAAGATCGCAGCGCTTGCCGAGTTCTCACCTAAACTTAGGCTCCCCTTAGGGCCAAGGAGGTTCTGGGCTGCCTCTGGCTCCGTGGGCACTGCTGCTTGGCTGGTGGTCTCCTCAGCTTGCAACCAACTGCAAATGTCTTCTCCCTCGTGGAGATGGCGGATTTGGCATGAGGAAGCCCTGTGTGCACTGGCCCTAGCACCCCATTCCGAGCCAGCCAGGGAGGGACCCACCTAGGGCCTATCTCCGCAACGGCACAAAACGCGCTTCAAGGAGCTGCATGCTGCAAAGGGAAACAGTGCTCTCGGATCAAACCTCAACCCCAATGCGTCTTGGCTCAGGATCGCAGCGCTTGCCGAGTTCTCACCTAGCCCTATGCACCTCATAGCGCCAAGGGGGTCTGCGCTGCCTCTGGCTCCTTGGGCACTGCTGCTTGGCTGGTGGTCTCCGCAGCTTGCAACCAACTGCAAACGTCTTCTCCCTAGCGGAGAAGCCGGATTTGGCATGAAGAAGCCCTGTGTGCACTGGCCCTAGCAATCCTCCCATAGCCAGCTAGGGAGGAACCCATCTAGGGCCTATCTCCTAAACGGCAAAAACGCGCTTCTAGGAGATGCATGCTGCAAAGGGAAACTGTGCTCGGGGAACAAACCTCAGTCCCCATGCATATGGGCTCAGGATCGCAGCGCTTGCTAGTTCTCACCTAGCCCTATGCTCTCCTTAGGGCCAAGGAGGGTCTGGGCTGCCTCTGGCTCCGTGGGCACTGGTGCTTGGCTGGTGGTCTCCGCAGCTTGCAACCAACTGAAAACGTCTTCTCCTTCGCGGAGAAGGCGGATTTGGCATGACGAAGCCTTGTGTGCACTGGCCTTAGACACCCACCCATAGCCAGCTAGGGAGGAACCCATCTAGGGCCCATCTACGCAGCGGCACAAAAGGCGCGTCTATGAGATGCATGCTGCAAAGGGAAACTGCTCGGGGAACAAACCTCAGCCCCAAAGCATCTGGGCTCAGGATCGCAGCGCTTGCCGAGTTCTCACCTAGACCTAGGCTCCCCTTAGGGCCAAGGAGGGTCTGCGCTGCCTCTGGCTCCGTGGGCACTGCTGCTTCGCTGGTGGTCTCCGCACCTTGAAACCAACTGCAAACATCTTCTCCCTCGCGGAGAAGCCGGAGTTGGCATGAGGAAGCCCTGTGTGCCCTGGCCCTAGCAACCCACCCATAGCCAAGCTAGGGAGGCAGCCACCTAGGGCCTATCTCCGCAATGGCCCAAAACTCGCTTCTAGGAGCTGCATGCTGCAAAGGGAAACTGTGCTCGGGGAACAAACCTCAGCCCCAAAGGGTCTGGGCTCAGGATCGCTGCGCTTGCCGAGTTCTCGCCTAGACCTAGGCTCCCCTTAGTGCCAAGGAGGGTCTGGGCTGCCTCTGGCTCCGTGGGCACTGCTGCTTGGCTGGTGGTCTCCGCAGCTTGCAACCAACTGCAAACGTCTTCTCCTTCCCGGAGAAGGCTGATTTGGTAGGAAGAAGCCCTGTGTGCACTGGCCCTAGCCACCCACCCAGAGCCAGCTATGGAGGGACCCACCTACGGCCTATCTCCGCAACGGCACAAAACGCGCTTCTAGGAGCTGCATGCTGCAAAGGGAAACTGTGCTCTGGGAAGAAACCTCAACCCCATGCGTCTGGGCTCAGGAACGCAGCACTTGCCGAATTCTCACCTAGACCTAGGCTCCCCTTAGGGCCAAGGAGGGTATGCGCTGCTTCTGGCTCCGTGGGCACTGCTGCTTGGCTGCTGGTCTCCGCAGCTTGCAACCAACTACAAACCTCTTCTCCCTCGTGGAGAAGGCGGAATTTGCATGAAGAAGCCCTGTGTGCACTGGCCCTAGCAATCAACCTAGAGCCAGCTAGGGAGGAACCCACCTAGGGCCCATCTCCGCAATGTCCCTAAACGCGCTTCTAGGAGCTGCATGCTGAAAAGGGAAACTGCTCGGGGAACAAACCTCAGCTCCCATGCGTCTGGGCTCAGGATCGCAGCGCTTGCCGAGTTCTCACCTACCCTAGGCTCCCCATAGGGCCAAGGAGTGTCTCGGCTGCCTCTGGCTCCGTTGGCACTGCTGCTTGGCTAGTGGTCTCCGCAGCTTGAAACCAACTGCAAACGTCTTCTCCTTCTCGGAGAAGGCGGATTTGGCTTGATGAAGCCATGTGTGCACTGGCCCTAGCCACCCACCCAGAGCCAGCTAGGGAGGGACCCACCTAGGGCCTATCTCCGAAACGGCAGAAAAATCGCTTCTAGGACCTACATGCTGCAAAGGGAAACTGTGCTCAGGGAACAAACCTCAGCCCCAATGCGTCTGGGCTCAGGATCGCAGCGCTTGCCGAGTTCTCACCTAGACCTAGGCTCCCCTTAGGGCCAAGGAGGGTCTGCGCTGCCTCTGGCTCCGTGGGCACTGCTGCTTGGCTGGTGGTCTCCGCAGCTTGCAACCAACTGCAAACGTCTTCTCCCTCGCGGAGAAGCCGGATTTGGCATGAGGAAGCCCTGTGTGCACTGGCCCTAGCACCCCATTCCGAGCCAGCTAGGGAGGAACCCACCTAGGGCCTATCTCCGCAACGGCCCAAAACGCCCTTCTAGGAGCTGCATGCTGCAAAAGGAAACTGTGCTCGGGGAACAAACCTCAGCCCCAATGCGTCTGGGCTCAGGATCGCAGCGCTTGCCGAGTTCTAACCTCGCCCTAGGCTCCCCTTAGTGCCAAGGAGGGTCTGGGCTGCCTCTGGCTCCGTGGGCACTGCTGCTTGGCTGCTGGTCTCCGCAGCTTGCAACCAACTGCAAACGTCTTCTCCCTCGCGGAGAAGCCGGATTTGGCATGAAGAAGCCCTGTGTGCCCTGGCCCTAGCAACAACCATAGAAAGCTAGGGAGGAACCCATCTAGGGCCTATCTCCGCAACGGCACAAAACGCGCTTCTAGGAAATACATGCTGGAAAGGGAAACAGTGCTCGCGGAACAAACCTCAGCCCCAATGCGTCTGGGCTCAGGATCGCAGCGCTTGCCGAGTTCTCACCTAGCCCTATGCTCCCCATAGGGCCAAGGAGGGTCTGCGCTGCCTCTGGCTCCGTGGGCACTGCTGCTTGGCTGGTGGTCTCCGCAGTTTGCAACCAACCGCAACTTTCTTCTCCTTCGCGGAGAAGCCGGATTTGGCATGAAGAAGCCTTGTGTGCACTGGCCTTAGACACCCACCCATAGCCAGCTAGGGAGGGGCCCACCTAGGGCCCATCTCTGCAGCGGCACAAAACAGGCTTCTAGGAGATGCATGCTGCAAAGAGAAACTGCTCGGGGAACACACCTCAGCCCCAAAGCATCTGGGCTCAAGATCGCAGCGCTTGCCGAGTTCTCACCTAAACTTAGGCTCCCCTTAGGGCCAAGGAGGTTCTGGGCTGCCTCTGGCTCCGTGGGCACTGCTGCTTGGCTGGTGGTCTCCTCAGCTTGCAACCAACTGCAAACGTCTTCTCCCTCGTGGAGATGGCGGATTTGGCATGAGGAAGCCCTGTGTGCACTGGCCCTAGCACCCCATTCCGAGCCAGCCCGGGAGGGACCCACCTAGGGCCTATCTCCGCAACGGCACAAAACGCGCTTCAAGGAGCTGCATGCTGCAAAGGGAAACAGTGCTCTCGGATCAAACCTCAACCCCAATGCGTCTTGGCTCAGGATCGCAGCGCTTGCCGAGTTCTCACCTAGACCTATGCTACCCAAGGGCCAAATAGCGTCTGCGCTGCCTCTGGCTCCGTGGGCACTGCTGCTTGGCTGGTGGTCTCCGCATCTTGAAACCAACTGCAAACGTCTTCTCCCTCGCGGAGAAGGCGGATTTGGCATGACGAAGCCTTGTGTGCACTGGCCCTAGCACCCCATTCCGAGCTAGCTAAGGAGGGACCCACCTAGGTCCTATCTCCACAACGGCACAAAACGCGCTTCAAGGAGCTGCATGCTGCAAAGGGAAACTGTGCTCGGGGAACAAACCTCAGTTCCCATGCGTCTGGGCTCAGGATCGCAGCGCTTGCCGAGTTCTCACCTAGCCCTATGCACCTCATAGCGCCAAGGGGGTCTGCGCTGCCTCTGGCTCCTTGGGCACTGCTGCTTGGCTGGTGGTCTCCGCAGCTTGCAACCAACTGCAAACGTCTTCTCCCTAGCGGAGAAGCCGGATTTGGCATGAAGAAGCCCTGTGTGCACTGGCCCTAGCAATCCTCCCATAGCCAGCTAGGGAGGAACCCATCTAGGGCCTATCTCCTAAACGGCAAAAACGCGCTTCTAGGAGATGCATGCTGCAAAGGGAAACTGTGCTCGGGGAACAAACCTCAGTCCCCATGCATATGGGCTCAGGATCGCAGCGCTTGCTACTTCTCACCTAGCCCTATGCTCTCCTTAGGGCCAAGGAGGGTCTGGGCTGCCTCTGGCTCCGTGGGCACTGGTGCTTGGCTGGTGGTCTCCGCAGCTTGCAACCAACTGAAAACGTCTTCTCCTTCGCGGAGAAGGCGGATTTGGCATGACGAAGCCTTGTGTGCACTGGCCTTAGACACCCACCCATAGCCAGCTAGGGAGGAACCCATCTAGGGCCCATCTACGCAGCGGCACAAAAGGCGCGTCTATGAGATGCATGCTGCAAAGGGAAACTGCTCGGGGAACAAACCTCAGCCCCAAAGCATCTGGGCTCAGGATCGCAGCGCTTGCCGAGTTCTCACCTAGACCTAGGCTCCCCTTAGGGCCAAGGAGGGTCTGCGCTGCCTCTGGCTCCGTGGGCACTGCTGCTTCGCTGGTGGTCTCCGCACCTTGAAACCAACTGCAAACATCTTCTCCCTCGCGGAGAAGCCGGAGTTGGCATGAGGAAGCCCTGTGTGCCCTGGCCCTAGCAACCCACCCATAGCCAAGCTAGGGAGGCAGCCACCTAGGGCCTATCTCCGCAATGGCCCAAAACTCGCTTCTAGGAGCTGCATGCTGCAAAGGGAAACTGTGCTCGGGGAACAAACCTCAGCCCCAAAGGGTCTGGGCTCAGGATCGCTGCGCTTGCCGAGTTCTCGCCTAGACCTAGGCTCCCCTTAGTGCCAAGGAGGGTCTGGGCTGCCTCTGGCTCCGTGGGCACTGCTGCTTGGCTGGTGGTCTCCGCAGCTTGCAACCAACTGCAAACGTCTTCTCCTTCCCGGAGAAGGCTGATTTGGTAGGAAGAAGCCCTGTGTGCACTGGCCCTAGCCACCCACCCAGAGCCAGCTATGGAGGGACCCACCTACGGCCTATCTCCGCAACGGCACAAAACGCGCTTCTAGGAGCTGCATGCTGCAAAGGGAAACTGTGCTCTGGGAAGAAACCTCAACCCCATGCGTCTGGGCTCAGGAACGCAGCACTTGCCGAATTCTCACCTAGACCTAGGCTCCCCTTAGGGCCAAGGAGGGTATGCGCTGCTTCTGGCTCCGTGGGCACTGCTGCTTGGCTGCTGGTCTCCGCAGCTTGCAACCAACTACAAACCTCTTCTCCCTCGTGGAGAAGGCGGAATTTGCATGAAGAAGCCCTGTGTGCACTGGCCCTAGCAATCAACCTAGAGCCAGCTAGGGAGGAACCCACCTAGGGCCCATCTCCGCAATGTCCCTAAACGCGCTTCTAGGAGCTGCATGCTGAAAAGGGAAACTGCTCGGGGAACAAACCTCAGCTCCCATGCGTCTGGGCTCAGGATCGCAGCGCTTGCCGAGTTCTCACCTACCCTAGGCTCCCCATAGGGCCAAGGAGTGTCTCGGCTGCCTCTGGCTCCGTTGGCACTGCTGCTTGGCTAGTGGTCTCCGCAGCTTGAAACCAACTGCAAACGTCTTCTCCTTCTCGGAGAAGGCGGATTTGGCTTGATGAAGCCATGTGTGCACTGGCCCTAGCCACCCACCCAGAGCCAGCTAGGGAGGGACCCACCTAGGGCCTATCTCCGAAACGGCAGAAAAATCGCTTCTAGGACCTACATGCTGCAAAGGGAAACTGTGCTCAGGGAACAAACCTCAGCCCCAATGCGTCTGGGCTCAGGATCGCAGCGCTTGCCGAGTTCTCACCTAGACCTAGGCTCCCCTTAGGGCCAAGGAGGGTCTGCGCTGCCTCTGGCTCCGTGGGCACTGCTGCTTGGCTGGTGGTCTCCGCAGCTTGCAACCAACTGCAAACGTCTTCTCCCTCGCGGAGAAGCCGGATTTGGCATGAGGAAGCCCTGTGTGCACTGGCCCTAGCACCCCATTCCGAGCCAGCTAGGGAGGAACCCACCTAGGGCCTATCTCCGCAACGGCCCAAAACGCCCTTCTAGGAGCTGCATGCTGCAAAAGGAAACTGTGCTCGGGGAACAAACCTCAGCCCCAATGCGTCTGGGCTCAGGATCGCAGCGCTTGCCGAGTTCTAACCTCGCCCTAGGCTCCCCTTAGTGCCAAGGAGGGTCTGGGCTGCCTCTGGCTCCGTGGGCACTGCTGCTTGGCTGCTGGTCTCCGCAGCTTGCAACCAACTGCAAACGTCTTCTCCCTCGCGGAGAAGCCGGATTTGGCATGAAGAAGCCCTGTGTGCCCTGGCCCTAGCAACAACCATAGAAAGCTAGGGAGGAACCCATCTAGGGCCTATCTCCGCAACGGCACAAAACGCGCTTCTAGGAAATACATGCTGGAAAGGGAAACAGTGCTCGCGGAACAAACCTCAGCCCCAATGCGTCTGGGCTCAGGATCGCAGCGCTTGCCGAGTTCTCACCTAGCCCTATGCTCCCCATAGGGCCAAGGAGGGTCTGCGCTGCCTCTGGCTCCGTGGGCACTGCTGCTTGGCTGGTGGTCTCCGCAGTTTGCAACCAACCGCAACTTTCTTCTCCTTCGCGGAGAAGCCGGATTTGGCATGAAGAAGCCTTGTGTGCACTGGCCTTAGACACCCACCCATAGCCAGCTAGGGAGGGGCCCACCTAGGGCCCATCTCTGCAGCGGCACAAAACAGGCTTCTAGGAGATGCATGCTGCAAAGAGAAACTGCTCGGGGAACACACCTCAGCCCCAAAGCATCTGGGCTCAAGATCGCAGCGCTTGCCGAGTTCTCACCTAAACTTAGGCTCCCCTTAGGGCCAAGGAGGTTCTGGGCTGCCTCTGGCTCCGTGGGCACTGCTGCTTGGCTGGTGGTCTCCTCAGCTTGCAACCAACTGCAAACGTCTTCTCCCTCGTGGAGATGGCGGATTTGGCATGAGGAAGCCCTGTGTGCACTGGCCCTAGCACCCCATTCCGAGCCAGCCCGGGAGGGACCCACCTAGGGCCTATCTCCGCAACGGCACAAAACGCGCTTCAAGGAGCTGCATGCTGCAAAGGGAAACAGTGCTCTCGGATCAAACCTCAACCCCAATGCGTCTTGGCTCAGGATCGCAGCGCTTGCCGAGTTCTCACCTAGACCTATGCTACCCAAGGGCCAAATAGCGTCTGCGCTGCCTCTGGCTCCGTGGGCACTGCTGCTTGGCTGGTGGTCTCCGCATCTTGAAACCAACTGCAAACGTCTTCTCCCTCGCGGAGAAGGCGGATTTGGCATGACGAAGCCTTGTGTGCACTGGCCCTAGCACCCCATTCCGAGCTAGCTAAGGAGGGACCCACCTAGGTCCTATCTCCACAACGGCACAAAACGCGCTTCAAGGAGCTGCATGCTGCAAAGGGAAACTGTGCTCGGGGAACAAACCTCAGTTCCCATGCGTCTGGGCTCAGGATCGCAGCGCTTGCCGAGTTCTCACCTAGCCCTATGCACCTCATAGCGCCAAGGGGGTCTGCGCTGCCTCTGGCTCCTTGGGCACTGCTGCTTGGCTGGTGGTCTCCGCAGCTTGCAACCAACTGCAAACGTCTTCTCCCTAGCGGAGAAGCCGGATTTGGCATGAAGAAGCCCTGTGTGCACTGGCCCTAGCAATCCTCCCATAGCCAGCTAGGGAGGAACCCATCTAGGGCCTATCTCCTAAACGGCAAAAACGCGCTTCTAGGAGATGCATGCTGCAAAGGGAAACTGTGCTCGGGGAACAAACCTCAGTCCCCATGCATATGGGCTCAGGATCGCAGCGCTTGCTACTTCTCACCTAGCCCTATGCTCTCCTTAGGGCCAAGGAGGGTCTGGGCTGCCTCTGGCTCCGTGGGCACTGGTGCTTGGCTGGTGGTCTCCGCAGCTTGCAACCAACTGAAAACGTCTTCTCCTTCGCGGAGAAGGCGGATTTGGCATGACGAAGCCTTGTGTGCACTGGCCTTAGACACCCACCCATAGCCAGCTAGGGAGGAACCCATCTAGGGCCCATCTACGCAGCGGCACAAAAGGCGCGTCTATGAGATGCATGCTGCAAAGGGAAACTGCTCGGGGAACAAACCTCAGCCCCAAAGCATCTGGGCTCAGGATCGCAGCGCTTGCCGAGTTCTCACCTAGACCTAGGCTCCCCTTAGGGCCAAGGAGGGTCTGCGCTGCCTCTGGCTCCGTGGGCACTGCTGCTTGGCTGGTGGTCTCCGCAGTTTGCAACCAACTGCAAACGTCTTCTCCCTCGCGGAGAAGCCGGATTTGGCATGAAGAAGCCCTGTGTGCCCTGGCCCTAGCAACCCACCCATAGCCAAGCTAGGGAGGCAGCCACCTAGGGCCTATCTCCGCAATGGCCCAAAACGTGCTTCTAGGAGATGCATGCTGCAAAGGGAAACTGCTCGGGGAACACACCTCAGCCCCAAAGCATCTGGGCTCAAGATCGCAGCGCTTGCCGAGTTCTCACCTAAACTTAGGCTCCCCTTAGGGCCAAGGAGGTTCTGGGCTGCCTCTGGCTCCGTGGGCACTGCTGCTTGGCTGGTGGTCTCCTCAGCTTGCAACCAACTGCAAATGTCTTCTCCCTCGTGGAGATGGCGGATTTGGCATGAGGAAGCCCTGTGTGCACTGGCCCTAGCACCCCATTCCGAGCCAGCCAGGGAGGGACCCACCTAGGGCCTATCTCCGCAACGGCACAAAACGCGCTTCAAGGAGCTGCATGCTGCAAAGGGAAACAGTGCTCTCGGATCAAACCTCAACCCCAATGCGTCTTGGCTCAGGATCGCAGCGCTTGCCGAGTTCTCACCTAGCCCTATGCACCTCATAGCGCCAAGGGGGTCTGCGCTGCCTCTGGCTCCTTGGGCACTGCTGCTTGGCTGGTGGTCTCCGCAGCTTGCAACCAACTGCAAACGTCTTCTCCCTAGCGGAGAAGCCGGATTTGGCATGAAGAAGCCCTGTGTGCACTGGCCCTAGCAATCCTCCCATAGCCAGCTAGGGAGGAACCCATCTAGGGCCTATCTCCTAAACGGCAAAAACGCGCTTCTAGGAGATGCATGCTGCAAAGGGAAACTGTGCTCGGGGAACAAACCTCAGTCCCCATGCATATGGGCTCAGGATCGCAGCGCTTGCTACTTCTCACCTAGCCCTATGCTCTCCTTAGGGCCAAGGAGGGTCTGGGCTGCCTCTGGCTCCGTGGGCACTGGTGCTTGGCTGGTGGTCTCCGCAGCTTGCAACCAACTGAAAACGTCTTCTCCTTCGCGGAGAAGGCGGATTTGGCATGACGAAGCCTTGTGTGCACTGGCCTTAGACACCCACCCATAGCCAGCTAGGGAGGAACCCATCTAGGGCCCATCTACGCAGCGGCACAAAAGGCGCGTCTATGAGATGCATGCTGCAAAGGGAAACTGCTCGGGGAACAAACCTCAGCCCCAAAGCATCTGGGCTCAGGATCGCAGCGCTTGCCGAGTTCTCACCTAGACCTAGGCTCCCCTTAGGGCCAAGGAGGGTCTGCGCTGCCTCTGGCTCCGTGGGCACTGCTGCTTGGCTGGTGGTCTCCGCACCTTGAAACCAACTGCAAACATCTTCTCCCTCGCGGAGAAGCCGGAGTTGGCATGAGGAAGCCCTGTGTGCCCTGGCCCTAGCAACCCACCCATAGCCAAGCTAGGGAGGCAGCCACCTAGGGCCTATCTCCGCAATGGCCCAAAACTCGCTTCTAGGAGCTGCATGCTGCAAAGGGAAACTGTGCTCGGGGAACAAACCTCAGCCCCAAAGGGTCTGGGCTCAGGATCGCTGCGCTTGCCGAGTTCTCGCCTAGACCTAGGCTCCCCTTAGTGCCAAGGAGGGTCTGGGCTGCCTCTGGCTCCGTGGGCACTGCTGCTTGGCTGGTGGTCTCCGCAGCTTGCAACCAACTGCAAACGTCTTCTCCCTCGTGGAGATGGCGGATTTGGCATGAGGAAGCCCTGTGTGCACTGGCCCTAGCACCCCATTCCGAGCCAGCCCGGGAGGGACCCACCTAGGGCCTATCTCCGCAACGGCACAAAACGCGCTTCAAGGAGCTGCATGCTGCAAAGGGAAACAGTGCTCTCGGATCAAACCTCAACCCCAATGCGTCTTGGCTCAGGATCGCAGCGCTTGCCGAGTTCTCACCTAGACCTATGCTACCCAAGGGCCAAATAGCGTCTGCGCTGCCTCTGGCTCCGTGGGCACTGCTGCTTGGCTGGTGGTCTCCGCATCTTGAAACCAACTGCAAACGTCTTCTCCCTCGCGGAGAAGGCGGATTTGGCATGACGAAGCCTTGTGTGCACTGGCCCTAGCACCCCATTCCGAGCTAGCTAAGGAGGGACCCACCTAGGTCCTATCTCCACAACGGCACAAAACGCGCTTCAAGGAGCTGCATGCTGCAAAGGGAAACTGTGCTCGGGGAACAAACCTCAGTTCCCATGCGTCTGGGCTCAGGATCGCAGCGCTTGCCGAGTTCTCACCTAGCCCTATGCACCTCATAGCGCCAAGGGGGTCTGCGCTGCCTCTGGCTCCTTGGGCACTGCTGCTTGGCTGGTGGTCTCCGCAGCTTGCAACCAACTGCAAACGTCTTCTCCCTAGCGGAGAAGCCGGATTTGGCATGAAGAAGCCCTGTGTGCACTGGCCCTAGCAATCCTCCCATAGCCAGCTAGGGAGGAACCCATCTAGGGCCTATCTCCTAAACGGCAAAAACGCGCTTCTAGGAGATGCATGCTGCAAAGGGAAACTGTGCTCGGGGAACAAACCTCAGTCCCCATGCATATGGGCTCAGGATCGCAGCGCTTGCTACTTCTCACCTAGCCCTATGCTCTCCTTAGGGCCAAGGAGGGTCTGGGCTGCCTCTGGCTCCGTGGGCACTGGTGCTTGGCTGGTGGTCTCCGCAGCTTGCAACCAACTGAAAACGTCTTCTCCTTCGCGGAGAAGGCGGATTTGGCATGACGAAGCCTTGTGTGCACTGGCCTTAGACACCCACCCATAGCCAGCTAGGGAGGAACCCATCTAGGGCCCATCTACGCAGCGGCACAAAAGGCGCGTCTATGAGATGCATGCTGCAAAGGGAAACTGCTCGGGGAACAAACCTCAGCCCCAAAGCATCTGGGCTCAGGATCGCAGCGCTTGCCGAGTTCTCACCTAGACCTAGGCTCCCCTTAGGGCCAAGGAGGGTCTGCGCTGCCTCTGGCTCCGTGGGCACTGCTGCTTGGCTGGTGGTCTCCGCAGTTTGCAACCAACTGCAAACGTCTTCTCCCTCGCGGAGAAGCCGGATTTGGCATGAAGAAGCCCTGTGTGCCCTGGCCCTAGCAACAACCATAGAAAGCTAGGGAGGAACCCATCTAGGGCCTATCTCCGCAACGGCACAAAACGCGCTTCTAGGAGATGCATGCTGCAAAGGGAAACTGCTCGGGGAACACACCTCAGCCCCAAAGCATCTGGGCTCAAGATCGCAGCGCTTGCCGAGTTCTCACCTAAACTTAGGCTCCCCTTAGGGCCAAGGAGGTTCTGGGCTGCCTCTGGCTCCGTGGGCACTGCTGCTTGGCTGGTGGTCTCCTCAGCTTGCAACCAACTGCAAATGTCTTCTCCCTCGTGGAGATGGCGGATTTGGCATGAGGAAGCCCTGTGTGCACTGGCCCTAGCACCCCATTCCGAGCCAGCCAGGGAGGGACCCACCTAGGGCCTATCTCCGCAACGGCACAAAACGCGCTTCAAGGAGCTGCATGCTGCAAAGGGAAACAGTGCTCTCGGATCAAACCTCAACCCCAATGCGTCTTGGCTCAGGATCGCAGCGCTTGCCGAGTTCTCACCTAGCCCTATGCACCTCATAGCGCCAAGGGGGTCTGCGCTGCCTCTGGCTCCTTGGGCACTGCTGCTTGGCTGGTGGTCTCCGCAGCTTGCAACCAACTGCAAACGTCTTCTCCCTAGCGGAGAAGCCGGATTTGGCATGAAGAAGCCCTGTGTGCACTGGCCCTAGCAATCCTCCCATAGCCAGCTAGGGAGGAACCCATCTAGGGCCTATCTCCTAAACGGCAAAAACGCGCTTCTAGGAGATGCATGCTGCAAAGGGAAACTGTGCTCGGGGAACAAACCTCAGTCCCCATGCATATGGGCTCAGGATCGCAGCGCTTGCTACTTCTCACCTAGCCCTATGCTCTCCTTAGGGCCAAGGAGGGTCTGGGCTGCCTCTGGCTCCGTGGGCACTGGTGCTTGGCTGGTGGTCTCCGCAGCTTGCAACCAACTGAAAACGTCTTCTCCTTCGCGGAGAAGGCGGATTTGGCATGACGAAGCCTTGTGTGCACTGGCCTTAGACACCCACCCATAGCCAGCTAGGGAGGAACCCATCTAGGGCCCATCTACGCAGCGGCACAAAAGGCGCGTCTATGAGATGCATGCTGCAAAGGGAAACTGCTCGGGGAACAAACCTCAGCCCCAAAGCATCTGGGCTCAGGATCGCAGCGCTTGCCGAGTTCTCACCTAGACCTAGGCTCCCCTTAGGGCCAAGGAGGGTCTGCGCTGCCTCTGGCTCCGTGGGCACTGCTGCTTCGCTGGTGGTCTCCGCACCTTGAAACCAACTGCAAACATCTTCTCCCTCGCGGAGAAGCCGGAGTTGGCATGAGGAAGCCCTGTGTGCCCTGGCCCTAGCAACCCACCCATAGCCAAGCTAGGGAGGCAGCCACCTAGGGCCTATCTCCGCAATGGCCCAAAACTCGCTTCTAGGAGCTGCATGCTGCAAAGGGAAACTGTGCTCGGGGAACAAACCTCAGCCCCAAAGGGTCTGGGCTCAGGATCGCTGCGCTTGCCGAGTTCTCGCCTAGACCTAGGCTCCCCTTAGTGCCAAGGAGGGTCTGGGCTGCCTCTGGCTCCGTGGGCACTGCTGCTTGGCTGGTGGTCTCCGCAGCTTGCAACCAACTGCAAACGTCTTCTCCTTCCCGGAGAAGGCTGATTTGGTAGGAAGAAGCCCTGTGTGCACTGGCCCTAGCCACCCACCCAGAGCCAGCTATGGAGGGACCCACCTACGGCCTATCTCCGCAACGGCACAAAACGCGCTTCTAGGAGCTGCATGCTGCAAAGGGAAACTGTGCTCTGGGAAGAAACCTCAACCCCATGCGTCTGGGCTCAGGAACGCAGCACTTGCCGAATTCTCACCTAGACCTAGGCTCCCCTTAGGGCCAAGGAGGGTATGCGCTGCTTCTGGCTCCGTGGGCACTGCTGCTTGGCTGCTGGTCTCCGCAGCTTGCAACCAACTACAAACCTCTTCTCCCTCGTGGAGAAGGCGGAATTTGCATGAAGAAGCCCTGTGTGCACTGGCCCTAGCAATCAACCTAGAGCCAGCTAGGGAGGAACCCACCTAGGGCCCATCTCCGCAATGTCCCTAAACGCGCTTCTAGGAGCTGCATGCTGAAAAGGGAAACTGCTCGGGGAACAAACCTCAGCTCCCATGCGTCTGGGCTCAGGATCGCAGCGCTTGCCGAGTTCTCACCTACCCTAGGCTCCCCATAGGGCCAAGGAGTGTCTCGGCTGCCTCTGGCTCCGTTGGCACTGCTGCTTGGCTAGTGGTCTCCGCAGCTTGAAACCAACTGCAAACGTCTTCTCCTTCTCGGAGAAGGCGGATTTGGCTTGATGAAGCCATGTGTGCACTGGCCCTAGCCACCCACCCAGAGCCAGCTAGGGAGGGACCCACCTAGGGCCTATCTCCGAAACGGCAGAAAAATCGCTTCTAGGACCTACATGCTGCAAAGGGAAACTGTGCTCAGGGAACAAACCTCAGCCCCAATGCGTCTGGGCTCAGGATCGCAGCGCTTGCCGAGTTCTCACCTAGACCTAGGCTCCCCTTAGGGCCAAGGAGGGTCTGCGCTGCCTCTGGCTCCGTGGGCACTGCTGCTTGGCTGGTGGTCTCCGCAGCTTGCAACCAACTGCAAACGTCTTCTCCCTCGCGGAGAAGCCGGATTTGGCATGAGGAAGCCCTGTGTGCACTGGCCCTAGCACCCCATTCCGAGCCAGCTAGGGAGGAACCCACCTAGGGCCTATCTCCGCAACGGCCCAAAACGCCCTTCTAGGAGCTGCATGCTGCAAAAGGAAACTGTGCTCGGGGAACAAACCTCAGCCCCAATGCGTCTGGGCTCAGGATCGCAGCGCTTGCCGAGTTCTAACCTCGCCCTAGGCTCCCCTTAGTGCCAAGGAGGGTCTGGGCTGCCTCTGGCTCCGTGGGCACTGCTGCTTGGCTGCTGGTCTCCGCAGCTTGCAACCAACTGCAAACGTCTTCTCCCTCGCGGAGAAGCCGGATTTGGCATGAAGAAGCCCTGTGTGCCCTGGCCCTAGCAACAACCATAGAAAGCTAGGGAGGAACCCATCTAGGGCCTATCTCCGCAACGGCACAAAACGCGCTTCTAGGAAATACATGCTGGAAAGGGAAACAGTGCTCGCGGAACAAACCTCAGCCCCAATGCGTCTGGGCTCAGGATCGCAGCGCTTGCCGAGTTCTCACCTAGCCCTATGCTCCCCATAGGGCCAAGGAGGGTCTGCGCTGCCTCTGGCTCCGTGGGCACTGCTGCTTGGCTGGTGGTCTCCGCAGTTTGCAACCAACCGCAACTTTCTTCTCCTTCGCGGAGAAGCCGGATTTGGCATGAAGAAGCCTTGTGTGCACTGGCCTTAGACACCCACCCATAGCCAGCTAGGGAGGGGCCCACCTAGGGCCCATCTCTGCAGCGGCACAAAACAGGCTTCTAGGAGATGCATGCTGCAAAGAGAAACTGCTCGGGGAACACACCTCAGCCCCAAAGCATCTGGGCTCAAGATCGCAGCGCTTGCCGAGTTCTCACCTAAACTTAGGCTCCCCTTAGGGCCAAGGAGGTTCTGGGCTGCCTCTGGCTCCGTGGGCACTGCTGCTTGGCTGGTGGTCTCCTCAGCTTGCAACCAACTGCAAACGTCTTCTCCCTCGTGGAGATGGCGGATTTGGCATGAGGAAGCCCTGTGTGCACTGGCCCTAGCACCCCATTCCGAGCCAGCCAGGGAGGGACCCACCTAGGGCCTATCTCCGCAACGGCACAAAACGCGCTTCAAGGAGCTGCATGCTGCAAAGGGAAACAGTGCTCTCGGATCAAACCTCAACCCCAATGCGTCTTGGCTCAGGATCGCAGCGCTTGCCGAGTTCTCACCTAGACCTATGCTACCCAAGGGCCAAATAGCGTCTGCGCTGCCTCTGGCTCCGTGGGCACTGCTGCTTGGCTGGTGGTCTCCGCATCTTGAAACCAACTGCAAACGTCTTCTCCCTCGCGGAGAAGGCGGATTTGGCATGACGAAGCCTTGTGTGCACTGGCCCTAGCACCCCATTCCGAGCTAGCTAAGGAGGGACCCACCTAGGTCCTATCTCCACAACGGCACAAAACGCGCTTCAAGGAGCTGCATGCTGCAAAGGGAAACTGTGCTCGGGGAACAAACCTCAGTTCCCATGCGTCTGGGCTCAGGATCGCAGCGCTTGCTAGTTCTCACCTAGCCCTATGCACCTCATAGCGCCAAGGGGGTCTGCGCTGCCTCTGGCTCCTTGGGCACTGCTGCTTGGCTGGTGGTCTCCGCAGCTTGCAACCAACTGCAAACGTCTTCTCCCTAGCGGAGAAGCCGGATTTGGCATGAAGAAGCCCTGTGTGCACTGGCCCTAGCAATCCTCCCATAGCCAGCTAGGGAGGAACCCATCTAGGGCCTATCTCCTAAACGGCAAAAACGCGCTTCTAGGAGATGCATGCTGCAAAGGGAAACTGTGCTCGGGGAACAAACCTCAGTCCCCATGCATATGGGCTCAGGATCGCAGCGCTTGCTAGTTCTCACCTAGCCCTATGCTCTCCTTAGGGCCAAGGAGGGTCTGGGCTGCCTCTGGCTCCGTGGGCACTGGTGCTTGGCTGGTGGTCTCCGCAGCTTGCAACCAACTGAAAACGTCTTCTCCTTCGCGGAGAAGGCGGATTTGGCATGACGAAGCCTTGTGTGCACTGGCCTTAGACACCCACCAATAGCCAGCTAGGGAGGAACCCATCTAGGGCCCATCTACGCAGCGGCACAAAAGGCGCGTCTATGAGATGCATGCTGCAAAGGGAAACTGCTCGGGGAACAAACCTCAGCCCCAAAGCATCTGGGCTCAGGATCGCAGCGCTTGCCGAGTTCTCACCTAGACCTAGGCTCCCCTTAGGGCCAAGGAGGGTCTGCGCTGCCTCTGGCTCCGTGGGCACTGCTGCTTGGCTGGTGGTCTCCGCAGTTTGCAACCAACTGCAAACGTCTTCTCCCTCGCGGAGAAGCCGGATTTGGCATGAAGAAGCCCTGTGTGCCCTGGCCCTAGCAACAACCATAGAAAGCTAGGGAGGAACCCATCTAGGGCCTATCTCCGCAACGGCACAAAACGCGCTTCTAGGAGATGCATGCTGCAAAGGGAAACTGCTCGGGGAACACACCTCAGCCCCAAAGCATCTGGGCTCAAGATCGCAGCGCTTGCCGAGTTCTCACCTAAACTTAGGCTCCCCTTAGGGCCAAGGAGGTTCTGGGCTGCCTCTGGCTCCGTGGGCACTGCTGCTTGGCTGGTGGTCTCCTCAGCTTGCAACCAACTGCAAACGTCTTCTCCCTCGTGGAGATGGCGGATTTGGCATGAGGAAGCCCTGTGTGCACTGGCCCTAGCACCCCATTCCGAGCCAGCCAGGGAGGGACCCACCTAGGGCCTATCTCCGCAACGGCACAAAACGCGCTTCAAGGAGCTGCATGCTGCAAAGGGAAACTGTGCTCGGGGAACAAACCTCAGTTCCCATGCGTCTGGGCTCAGGATCGCAGCGCTTGCCGAGTTCTCACCTAGCCCTATGCACCTCATAGCGCCAAGGGGGTCTGCGCTGCCTCTGGCTCCTTGGGCACTGCTGCTTGGCTGGTGGTCTCCGCAGCTTGCAACCAACTGCAAACGTCTTCTCCCTAGCGGAGAAGCCGGATTTGGCATGAAGAAGCCCTGTGTGCACTGGCCCTAGCAATCCTCCCATAGCCAGCTAGGGAGGAACCCATCTAGGGCCTATCTCCTAAACGGCAAAAACGCGCTTCTAGGAGATGCATGCTGCAAAGGGAAACTGTGCTCGGGGAACAAACCTCAGTCCCCATGCATATGGGCTCAGGATCGCAGCGCTTGCTAGTTCTCACCTAGCCCTATGCTCTCCTTAGGGCCAAGGAGGGTCTGGGCTGCCTCTGGCTCCGTGGGCACTGGTGCTTGGCTGGTGGTCTCCGCAGCTTGCAACCAACTGAAAACGTCTTCTCCTTCGCGGAGAAGGCGGATTTGGCATGACGAAGCCTTGTGTGCACTGGCCTTAGACACCCACCCATAGCCAGCTAGGGAGGAACCCATCTAGGGCCCATCTACGCAGCGGCACAAAAGGCGCGTCTATGAGATGCATGCTGCAAAGGGAAACTGCTCGGGGAACAAACCTCAGCCCCAAAGCATCTGGGCTCAGGATCGCAGCGCTTGCCGAGTTCTCACCTAGACCTAGGCTCCCCTTAGGGCCAAGGAGGGTCTGCGCTGCCTCTGGCTCCGTGGGCACTGCTGCTTGGCTGGTGGTCTCCGCAGTTTGCAACCAACTGCAAACGTCTTCTCCCTCGCGGAGAAGCCGGATTTGGCATGAAGAAGCCCTGTGTGCCCTGGCCCTAGCAACCCACCCATAGCCAAGCTAGGGAGGCAGCCACCTAGGGCCTATCTCCGCAATGGCCCAAAACTCGCTTCTAGGAGCTGCATGCTGCAAAGGGAAACTGTGCTCGGGGAACAAACCTCAGCCCCAAAGGGTCTGGGCTCAGGATCGCTGCGCTTGCCGAGTTCTCGCCTAGACCTAGGCTCCCCTTAGTGCCAAGGAGGGTCTGGGCTGCCTCTGGCTCCGTGGGCACTGCTGCTTGGCTGGTGGTCTCCGCAGCTTGCAACCAACTGCAAACGTCTTCTCCTTCCCGGAGAAGGCTGATTTGGTAGGAAGAAGCCCTGTGTGCACTGGCCCTAGCCACCCACCCAGAGCCAGCTACGGAGGGACCCACCTACGGCCTATCTCCGCAACGGCACAAAACGCGCTTCTAGGAGCTGCATGCTGCAAAGGGAAACTGTGCTCTGGGAAGAAACCTCAACCCCATGCGTCTGGGCTCAGGAACGCAGCACTTGCCGAATTCTCACCTAGACCTAGGCTCCCCTTAGGGCCAAGGAGGGTATGCGCTGCTTCTGGCTCCGTGGGCACTGCTGCTTGGCTGCTGGTCTCCGCAGCTTGCAACCAACTACAAACCTCTTCTCCCTCGTGGAGAAGGCGGAATTTGCATGAAGAAGCCCTGTGTGCACTGGCCCTAGCAATCAACCTAGAGCCAGCTAGGGAGGAACCCACCTAGGGCCCATCTCCGCAATGTCCCTAAACGCGCTTCTAGGAGCTGCATGCTGAAAAGGGAAACTGCTCGGGGAACAAACCTCAGCTCCCATGCGTCTGGGCTCAGGATCGCAGCGCTTGCCGAGTTCTCACCTACCCTAGGCTCCCCATAGGGCCAAGGAGTGTCTCGGCTGCCTCTGGCTCCGTTGGCACTGCTGCTTGGCTAGTGGTCTCCGCAGCTTGAAACCAACTGCAAACGTCTTCTCCTTCTCGGAGAAGGCGGATTTGGCTTGATGAAGCCATGTGTGCACTGGCCCTAGCCACCCACCCAGAGCCAGCTAGGGAGGGACCCACCTAGGGCCTATCTCCGAAACGGCAGAAAAATCGCTTCTAGGACCTACATGCTGCAAAGGGAAACTGTGCTCAGGGAACAAACCTCAGCCCCAATGCGTCTGGGCTCAGGATCGCAGCGCTTGCCGAGTTCTCACCTAGACCTAGGCTCCCCTTAGGGCCAAGGAGGGTCTGGGCTGCCTCTGGCTCCGTGGGCACTGCTGCTTGGCTGGTGGTCTCCGCAGCTTGCAACCAACTGCAAACGTCTTCTCCCTCGCGGAGAAGCCGGATTTGGCATGAAGAAGCCCTGTGTGCACTGGCCCTAGCACCCCATTCCGAGCCAGCTAGGGAGGAACCCACCTAGGGCCTATCTCCGCAACGGCCCAAAACGCCCTTCTAGGAGCTGCATGCTGCAAAAGGAAACTGTGCTCGGGGAACAAACCTCAGCCCCAATGCGTCTGGGCTCAGGATCGCAGCGCTTGCCGAGTTCTAACCTCGCCCTAGGCTCCCCTTAGTGCCAAGGAGGGCCTGGGCTGCCTCTGGCTCCGTGGGCACTGCTGCTTGGCTGCTGGTCTCCGCAGCTTGCAACCAACTGCAAACGTCTTCTCCCTCGCGGAGAAGCCGGATTTGGCATGAAGAAGCCCTGTGTGCCCTGGCCCTAGCAACAACCATAGAAAGCTAGGGAGGAACCCATCTAGGGCCTATCTCCGCAACGGCACAAAACGCGCTTCTAGGAAATACATGCTGGAAAGGGAAACAGTGCTCGCGGAACAAACCTCAGCCCCAATGCGTCTGGGCTCAGGATAGCAGCGCTTGCCGAGTTCTCACCTAGCCCTATGCTCCCCATAGGGCCAAGGAGGGTCTGCGCTGCCTCTGGCTCCGTGGGCACTGCTGCTTGGCTGGTGGTCTCCGCAGTTTGCAACCAACCGCAACTTTCTTCTCCTTCGCGGAGAAGCCGGATTTGGCATGAAGAAGCCTTGTGTGCACTGGCCTTAGACACCCACCCATAGCCAGCTAGGGAGGGCCCCACCTAGGGCCCATCTCTGCAGCGGCACAAAACGGGCTTCTAGGAGATGCATGCTGCAAAGAGAAACTGCTCGGGGAACACACCTCAGCCCCAAAGCATCTGGGCTCAAGATCGCAGCGCTTGCCGAGTTCTCACCTAAACTTAGGCTCCCCTTAGGGCCAAGGAGGTTCTGGGCTGCCTCTGGCTCCGTGGGCACTGCTGCTTGGCTGGTGGTCTCCTCAGCTTGCAACCAACTGCAAACGTCTTCTCCCTCGCGGAGATGGCGGATTTGGCATGAGGAAGCCCTGTGTGCACTGGCCCTAGCACCCCATTCCGAGCCAGCCAGGGAGGGACCCACCTAGGGCCTATCTCCGCAACGGCACAAAACGCGCTTCAAGGAGCTGCATGCTGCAAAGGGAAACAGTGCTCTCGGATCAAACCTCAACCCCAATGCGTCTTGGCTCAGGATCGCAGCGCTTGCCGAGTTCTCACCTAGACCTAGGCTCCCCATAGGGCCAAGGAGGGTCTGGGCTGCCTCTGGCTCCGTGGGCACTGCTGCTTGGCTGGTGGTCTCCGCACCGTGAAACCAACTCCAAACGTCTTCTCCTTGGCGGAGAAGGCGGATTTGGAATGAAGAAGCCCTGTGTGTCCTGGCCCTAGCAACAACCATAGAAAGCTAGGGAGGAACCCATCTAGGGCCTATCTCCGCAACGGCACAAAATGCGCTTCTAGGAAATACATGCTGGAAAGGGAAACAGTGCTCGCGGAACAAACCTCAGCCCCAATGCGTCTGGGCTCAGGATCGCAGCGCTTGCCAAGTTCTCACCTAGCCCTAGGCTCCCCATAGGGCCAAGGAGGGTCTGGGCTGCCTCTGGCTCCGTGGGCACTGCTGCTTGGCTGGTGGTCTCCGCAGCTTGCAACCAACTGCAAACGTCTTCTCCCTAGCGGAGAAGCCGGATTTGGCATGAAGAAGCCCTGTGTGCACTGGCCCTAGCAATCCTCCCATAGCCAGCTAGGGAGGAACCCATCTAGGGCCTATCTCCTAAACGACAAAAACGCGCTTCTAGGAGATGCATGCTGCAAAGGGAAACTGTGCTCGGGGAACAAACCTCAGTCCCCATGCGTCTGGGCTCAGGATCCCAGCGCTTGCCAGTTCTCACCTACCCATTGCTCGCCTTAGGGCCAAGGAGGGTCTGGGCTGCCTCTGGCTCCGTGGGCACTGCTGCTTGGTTGGTGGTCTCCGCAGCTTGCAACCAACTGAAAACGTCTTCTCCTTCGCGGAGAAGGCGGATTTGGCATGACGAAGCCTTGTGTGCACTGGCCTTAGACACCCACCCATAGCCAGCTAGGGAGGAACCCATCTAGGGCCCATCTCCGCAGCGGCACAAAACGCGCTTCTATGAGATGCATGCTGCAAAGGGAAACTGCTCGGGGAACAAACCTCAGCCCCAAAGCATCTGGGCTCAGGATCGCAGCGCTTGCCGAGTTCTCACCTAGACCTAGGTTCCCCTTAGGGCCAAGGAGGGTCTCTGCTGCCTCTGGCTCCGTGGGCACTGCTGCTTGGCTGGTGGTCTCCGCAGCTTGCAACCAACTGCAAACATCTTCTCCCTCGCGGAGAAGCCGGATTTGGCATGAGGAAGCCCTGTGTGCCCTGGCCCTAGCAACCCACCCATAGCCAAGCTAGGGAGGCAGCCACCTAGTGCCTATCTCCGCAATGGCCCAAAACTCGCTTCTAGGAGCTGCATGCTGAAAAGGGAAACTGTGCTCGGGGAACAAACCTCAGCCCCAAAGGGTCTGGGCTCAGGATGGCTGCGCTTGCCGAGTTCTCGCCTAGACCTAGGCTCCCCTTAGTGCCAAGGAGGGTCTGGGCTGCCTCTGGCTCCATGGGCACTGCTGCTTGGCTGGTGGTCTCCGCAGCTTGCAACCAACTGCAAACGTCTTCTCCTTCCCGGAGAAGGCTGATTTGGTAGGAAGAAGCCCTGTGTGCACTGGCCCTAGCCACCCACCCAGAGCCAGCTACGGAGGGACCCACCTACGGCCTATCTCCGCAACGGCACAAAACACGTTTCTAGGAGCTGCATGCTGCAAAGGGAAACTGTGCTCTGGGAAGAAACCTCAACCCCATGCGTCTGGGCTCAGGAACGCAGCACTTGCCGAATTCTCACCTAGACCTAGGCTCCCCTTAGGGCCAAGGAGGGTATGCGCTGCCTCTGGCTCCGTGGGCACTGCTGCTTGGCTGCTGGTCTCCGCAGCTTGCAACCAACTACAAACGTCTTCTCCCTCGTGGAGAAGGCGGAATTTGCATGATGAAGCCCTGTGTGCACTGGCCCTAGCAATCAACCTAGAGCCAGCTAGGGAGGAACCCACCTAGGGCCCATCTCCGCAATGTCCCTAAACGCGCTTCTAGGAGCTGCATGCTGAAAAGGGAAACTGCTCGGGGAACAAACCTCAGCTCCCATGCGTCTGGGCTCAGCATCGCAGCGCTTGCCGAGTTCTCACCTACCCTAGGCTCCCCATAGGGCCAAGGAGGGTCTCGGCTGCCTCTGGCTCGGTTGGCACTGCTGCTTGGCTAGTGGTCTCCGCAGCTTGAAACCAACTGCAAACGTCTTCTCCTTCTCGGAGAAGGCGGATTTGGCTTGATGAAGCCATGTGTGCACTGGCCCTAGCCACCCACCCAGAGCCAGCTAGGGAGGGACCCACCTAGGGCCTATCTCCGAAACGGCAGAAAAATCGCTTCTAGGACTTACATGCTGCAAAGGGAAACTGTGCTCAGGGAACAAACCTCAGCCCCAATGCGTCTGGGCTCAGGATCGCAGCGTTTGCCGAGTTCTCACCTAGCCCTAGGCTCCCCATAGGGCCAAGGAGGGTCTGGGCTGCCTCTGGCTCCGTGGGCACTGCTGCTTGGCTGGTGGTCTCCGCAGCTTGCAACCAACTGCAAACGTATTCTTCTTGGCGGAGAAGGCGGATTTGGAATGAAGAAGCCCTGTGTGCCCTGGCCCTAGCAACAACCATAGAAAGCTAGGGAGGAACCCATCTAGGGCCTATCTCCGCAACGGCACAAAATGCGCTTCTAGGAAATACATGCTGGAAAGGGAAACAGTGCTCGCGGAACAAACCTCAGCCCCAATGCGTCTGGGCTCAGGATCGCAGCGCTTGCCAAGTTCTCACCTAGCCCTAGGCTCCCCATAGGGCCAAGGAGGGTCTGGGCTGCCTCTGGCTCCGTGGGCACTGCTGCTTGGCTGGTGGTCTCCGCAGCTTGCAACCAACTGCAAACGTCTTCTCCCTAGCGGAGAAGCCGGATTTGGCATGAAGAAGCCCTGTGTGCACTGGCCCTAGCAATCCTCCCATAGCCAGCTAGGGAGGAACCCATCTAGGGCCTATCTCCTAAACGACAAAAACGCGCTTCTAGGAGATGCATGCTGCAAAGGGAAACTGTGCTCGGGGAACAAACCTCAGTCCCCATGCGTCTGGGCTCAGGATCCCAGCGCTTGCCAGTTCTCACCTACCCATTGCTCGCCTTAGGGCCAAGGAGGGTCTGGGCTGCCTCTGGCTCCGTGGGCACTGCTGCTTGGTTGGTGGTCTCCGCAGCTTGCAACCAACTGAAAACGTCTTCTCCTTCGCGGAGAAGGCGGATTTGGCATGACGAAGCCTTGTGTGCACTGGCCTTAGACACCCACCCATAGCCAGCTAGGGAGGAACCCATCTAGGGCCCATCTCCGCAGCGGCACAAAACGCGCTTCTATGAGATGCATGCTGCAAAGGGAAACTGCTCGGGGAACAAACCTCAGCCCCAAAGCATCTGGGCTCAGGATCGCAGCGCTTGCCGAGTTCTCACCTAGACCTAGGTTCCCCTTAGGGCCAAGGAGGGTCTCTGCTGCCTCTGGCTCCGTGGGCACTGCTGCTTGGCTGGTGGTCTCCGCAGCTTGCAACCAACTGCAAACATCTTCTCCCTCGCGGAGAAGCCGGATTTGGCATGAGGAAGCCCTGTGTGCCCTGGCCCTAGCAACCCACCCATAGCCAAGCTAGGGAGGCAGCCACCTAGTGCCTATCTCCGCAATGGCCCAAAACTCGCTTCTAGGAGCTGCATGCTGAAAAGGGAAACTGTGCTCGGGGAACAAACCTCAGCCCCAAAGGGTCTGGGCTCAGGATGGCTGCGCTTGCCGAGTTCTCGCCTAGACCTAGGCTCCCCTTAGTGCCAAGGAGGGTCTGGGCTGCCTCTGGCTCCATGGGCACTGCTGCTTGGCTGGTGGTCTCCGCAGCTTGCAACCAACTGCAAACGTCTTCTCCTTCCCGGAGAAGGCTGATTTGGTAGGAAGAAGCCCTGTGTGCACTGGCCCTAGCCACCCACCCAGAGCCAGCTACGGAGGGACCCACCTACGGCCTATCTCCGCAACGGCACAAAACACGTTTCTAGGAGCTGCATGCTGCAAAGGGAAACTGTGCTCTGGGAAGAAACCTCAACCCCATGCGTCTGGGCTCAGGAACGCAGCACTTGCCGAATTCTCACCTAGACCTAGGCTCCCCTTAGGGCCAAGGAGGGTATGCGCTGCCTCTGGCTCCGTGGGCACTGCTGCTTGGCTGCTGGTCTCCGCAGCTTGCAACCAACTACAAACGTCTTCTCCCTCGTGGAGAAGGCGGAATTTGCATGATGAAGCCCTGTGTGCACTGGCCCTAGCAATCAACCTAGAGCCAGCTAGGGAGGAACCCACCTAGGGCCCATCTCCGCAATGTCCCTAAACGCGCTTCTAGGAGCTGCATGCTGAAAAGGGAAACTGCTCGGGGAACAAACCTCAGCTCCCATGCGTCTGGGCTCAGCATCGCAGCGCTTGCCGAGTTCTCACCTACCCTAGGCTCCCCATAGGGCCAAGGAGGGTCTCGGCTGCCTCTGGCTCGGTTGGCACTGCTGCTTGGCTAGTGGTCTCCGCAGCTTGAAACCAACTGCAAACGTCTTCTCCTTCTCGGAGAAGGCGGATTTGGCTTGATGAAGCCATGTGTGCACTGGCCCTAGCCACCCACCCAGAGCCAGCTAGGGAGGGACCCACCTAGGGCCTATCTCCGAAACGGCAGAAAAATCGCTTCTAGGACTTACATGCTGCAAAGGGAAACTGTGCTCAGGGAACAAACCTCAGCCCCAATGCGTCTGGGCTCAGGATCGCAGCGTTTGCCGAGTTCTCACCTAGCCCTAGGCTCCCCATAGGGCCAAGGAGGGTCTGGGCTGCCTCTGGCTCCGTGGGCACTGCTGCTTGGCTGGTGGTCTCCGCAGCTTGCAACCAACTGCAAACGTATTCTTCTTGGCGGAGAAGGCGGATTTGGAATGAAGAAGCCCTGTGTGCCCTGGCCCTAGCAACAACCATAGAAAGCTAGGGAGGAACCCATCTAGGGCCTATCTCCGCAACGGCACAAAATGCGCTTCTAGGAAATACATGCTGGAAAGGGAAACAGTGCTCGCGGAACAAACCTCAGCCCCAATGCGTCTGGGCTCAGGATCGCAGCGCTTGCCGAGTTCTAACCTAGACCTAGGCTCCCCTTAGGGCCAAGGAGGGTCTGGGCTGCCTCTGGCTCCGTGGGCACTGCTGCTTGGCTGGTGGTCTCCGCAGCTTGCAACCAACTGCAAACGTCTTCTCCCTAGCGGAGAAGCCGGATTTGGCATGAGGAAGCCCTGTGTGCACTGGCCCTAGCAACCCACCCATAGCCAAGCTAGGGAGGCAGCCACCTAGTGCCTATCTCCGAAATGGCCCAAAACTCGCTTCTAGGAGCTGCATGCTGCAAGGGGAAACTATGCTCGGGGAACAAACCTCAGCCCCAAAGGGTCTGGGCTCAGGATCGCTGCGCTTGCCGAGTTCTCGCCTAGACCTAGGCTCCCCTTAGTGCCAAGGAGGGTCTGGCCTGCCTCTGGCTCCGTGGGCACTGATGCCTAGCTGCTGGTCTCCGCAGCTGCAACCAACTACAAACGTCTTCTCCCTCGTGGAGAAGGCGGAATTTGCATGATGAAGCCCTGTGTGCACTGGCCCTAGCAATCAACCTAGAGCCAACTAGGGAGGAACCCACCTAGGGCCCATCTCCGCAATGTCTCTAAACGCGCTTCTAGGAGCTGCATGCTGAAAAGGGAAACTGCTCGGGGAACAAACCTCAGCTCCCATGCGTCTGGGCTCAGGATCGCAGCGCTTGCCGAGTTCTAACCTAGACCTAGGCTCCCCTTAGGGCCAAGGAGGGTCTGGGCTGCCTCTGGCTCCGTGGGCACTGCTGCTTGGCTGGTGGTCTCCGCAGCTTGCAACCAACTGCAAACGTCTTCTCCCTCGCGGAGAAGCCGGATTTGGCATGAGGAAGCCCTGTGTGCCCTGGCCCTAGCATCCCACCCATAGCCAGCTATGGAGGGACCCATCTAGGGCCTATCTCCGCAACGGCACAAAACGCGCTCCTAGGAGCTGCACTCTGCAAAGGGAAACTGAGCTCGGGGAACAAAGCTCAGCCCCAAGGCGGCTTGGCTCAGGATCGCAGCGCTTGCCTAGTTCTCACCTAGCCCTAGGCTCCCCATAGGGCCAAGGAGGGTCTGGGCTGCCTCTGGCTCCGTGGGCACTGCTGCTTGGTTGGTGGTCTCCGCAGCTTGAAACCAACTCCAAACGTGTTCTGCTTCGCGGAGAAGGCTGATTTGGCAGGTAGAAGCCCTGTGTGCATTGGCCCTGGCAACCCACCCATAGCCAGCTAGGGAGGGACCCACCTAGGGCCTAGCTGCGAAACGGCACAGAACGCGCTCTTAGGTGCTGCACTCTGCAAAGGGAAACTGAGCTCGGGGAACAAAGCTCAGCCCCAAGGCGGCTTGGCTCAGGATCGCAGCGCTTGCCTACTTCTCACCTAGCCCTAGGCTCCCCATAGGGCCAAGGAGGGTCTGGGCTGCCTCTGGCTCCGTGGGCACTGCTGCTTGGCTGGTGGTCTCCGCACCGTGAAACCAACTCCAAACGTGTTCTCCTTCGCGGAGAAGGCTGATTTGGCAGGAAGAAGCCCTGTGTGCACTGGCCCTGGCAACCCACCCATAGCCAGCTAGGGAGGGACCCACCTAGGGCCTAGCTGCGAAAGGGCACAAAACGCGCTCCTAGGAGCTGCACTCTGCAAAGGGAAACTGTGCTCGGGGAACAAAGCTCAGCCCCAAGGCGGCTTGGCTCAGGATCGCAGCGCTTGCCTAGTTCTCACCTAGCCCTAGGCTCCCCATAGGGCCAAGGAGGGTCTGGGCTGCCTCTGGCTCCGTGGGCACTGCTGCTTGGCTGGTGGTCTCCGCACCGTGAAACCAACTCCAAACGTGTTCTCCTTCGCGGAGAAGGCTGATTTGGCAGGAAGAAGCCCTGTGTGCACTGGCCCTGGCAACCCACCCATAGCCAGCTAGGGAGGGACCCACCTAGGGCCTAGCTGCGAAAGGGCACAAAACGCGCTCCTAGGAGCTGCACTCTGCAAAGGGAAACTGTGCTCGGGGAACAAACCTCAGCCCCAAGGCGGCTTGGCTCAGGATCGCAGCGCTTGCCTAGTTCTCACCTAGCCCTAGGCT
Source organism: Sus scrofa (assembly GCF_054392235.1). NCBI lineage: Eukaryota > Metazoa > Chordata > Mammalia > Artiodactyla > Suidae > Sus > Sus scrofa. The sequence goes on along the minus strand of NC_139393.1, from coordinate 40,236,904 downwards.
CCCCATAGGGCCAAGGAGGGTCTGGGCTGCCTCTGGCTCCGTGGGCACTGCTGCTTGGTTGGTGGTCTCCGCAGCTTGAAACCAACTCCAAACGTGTTCTCCTTCGCGGAGAAGGCTGATTTGGCAGGAAGAAGCCCTGTGTGCACTGGCCCTGGCAACCCACCCATAGCCAGCTAGGGAGGGACCCACCTAGGGCCTAGCTGCGAAAGGGCACAAAACGCGCTCCTAGGAGCTGCACTCTGCAAAGGGAAACTGTGCTCGGGGAACAAACCTCAGCCCCAAGGCGGCTTGGCTCAGGATCGCAGCGCTTGCCTAGTTCTCACCTAGCCCTAGGCTCCCCATAGGGCCAAGGAGGGTCTGGGCTGCCTCTGACTCCGTGGGCACTGCTGCTTGGCTGGTGGTCTCCGCACCGTGAAACCAACTCCAAACGTGTTCTCCTTCGCGGAGAAGGCTGATTTGGCAGGAAGAAGCCCTGTGTGCACTGGCCCTGGCAACCCACCCATAGCCAGCTAGGGAGGGACCCACCTAGGGCCTAGCTGCGAAACTTCACAAAACGCGCTCCTAGGAGCTGCACTCTGCAAAGGGAAACTGAGCTCGGGGAACAAAGCTCAGCCCCAAGGCGGCTTGGCTCAGGATCGCAGCGCTTGCCTAGTTCTCACCTAGCCCTAGGCTCCCCATAGGGCCAAGGAGGGTCTGGGCTGCCTCTGGCTCCGTGGGCACTGCTGCTTGGCTGGTGGTCTCCGCACCGTGAAACCAACTCCAAACGTGTTCTCCTTCGCGGAGAAGGCTGATTTGGCAGGAAGAAGCCCTGTGTGCCCTGGCCCTAGCAACCCACCCATAGCCAGCTAGAGAGGGACCCACCTAGGGCCTAGCTGCCAAAGGGCACAAAACGCGCTCCTAGGAGCTGCACTCTGCAAAGGGAAACTGTGCTCGGGGAACAAACCTCAGCCCCAAGGCGGCTTGGCTCAGGATCGCAGCGCTTGCCTAGTTCTCACCTAGCCCTAGGCTCCCCATAGGGCCAAGGAGGGTCTGGGCTGCCTCTGGCTCCGTGGGCACTGCTGCTTGGTTGGTGGTCTCCGCAGCTTGAAACCAACTCCAAACGTGTTCTCCTTCGCGGAGAAGGCTGATTTGGCAGGAAGAAGCCCTGTGTGCACTGGCCCTGGCAACCCACCCATAGCCAGCTAGGGAGGGACCCACCTAGGGCCTAGCTGCGAAAGGGCACAAAACGCACTCCTAGGAGCTGCACTCTGCAAAGGGAAACTGTGCTCGGGGAACAAACCTCAGCCCCAAGGCGGCTTGGCTCAGGATCGCAGCGCTTGCCTAGTTCTCACCTAGCCCTAGGCTCCCCATAGGGCCAAGGAGGGTCTGGGCTGCCTCTGGCTCCGTGGGCACTGCTGCTTGGCTGGTGGTCTCCGCACCGTGAAACCAACTCCAAACGTGTTCTCCTTCGCGGAGAAGGCTGATTTGGCAGGAAGAAGCCCTGTGTGCACTGGCCCTGGCAACCCACCCATAGCCAGCTAGGGAGGGACCCACCTAGGGCCTAGCTGCGAAACGGCACAAAACGGGCTCCTAGGAGCTGCACTCTGCAAAGGGAAACTGTGCTCGGGGAACAAACCTCAGCCCCAAGGCGGCTTGGCTCAGGATCGCAGCGCTTGCCTAGTTCTCACCTAGCCCTAGGCTCCCCATAGGGCCAAGGAGGGTCTGGGCTGCCTCTGGCTCCGTGGGCACTGCTGCTTGGTTGGTGGTCTCCGCAGCTTGAAACCAACTCCAAACGTGTTCTCCTTCGCGGAGAAGGCTGATTTGGCAGGAAGAAGCCCTGTGTGCACTGGCCCTGGCAACCCACCCATAGCCAGCTAGGGAGGGACCCACCTAGGGCCTAGCTGCGAAAGGGCACAAAACGCGCTCCTAGGAGCTGCACTCTGCAAAGGGAAACTGTGCTCGGGGAACAAACCTCAGCCCCAAGGCGGCTTGGCTCAGGATCGCAGCGCTTGCCTAGTTCTCACCTAGCCCTAGGCTCCCCATAGGGCCAAGGAGGGTCTGGGCTGCCTATGGCTCCGTGGGCACTGCTGCTTGGTTGGTGGTCTCCGCACCGTGAAACCAACTCCAAACGTGTTCTCCTTCGCGGAGAAGGCTGATTTGGCAGGAAGAAGCCCTGTGTGCACTGGCCCTGGCAACCCACCCATAGCCAGCTAGGGAGGGACCCACCTAGGGCCTAGCTGCGAAACGGCACAAAACGCGCTCCTAGGAGCTGCACTCTGCAAAGGGAAACTGTGCTCGGGGAACAAACCTCAGCCCCAAGGCGGCTTGGCTCAGGATCGCAGCGCTTGCCTAGTTCTCACCTAGCCCTAGGCTCCCCATAGGGCCAAGGAGGGTCTGGGCTGCCTCTGGCTCCGTGGGCACTGCTGCTTGGTTGGTGGTCTCCGCACCGTGAAACCAACTCCAAACGTGTTCTCCTTCGCGGAGAAGGCTGATTTGGCAGGAAGAAGCCCTGTGTGCACTGGCCCTGGCAACCCACCCATAGCCAGCTAGGGAGGGACCCACCTAGGGCCTAGCTGCGAAAGGGCACAAAACGCGCTCCTAGGAGCTGCACTCTGCAAAGGGAAACTGTGCTCGGGGAACAAACCTCAGCCCCAAGGCGGCTTGGCTCAGGATCGCAGCGCTTGCCTAATTCTCACCTAGCCCTAGGCTCCCCATAGGGCCAAGGAGGGTCTGGGCTGCCTCTGGCTCCGTGGGCACTGCTGCTTGGCTGGTGGTCTCCGCACCGTGAAACCAACTCCAAACGTGTTCTCCTTCGCGGAGAAGGCTGATTTGGCAGGAAGAAGCCCTGTGTGCACTGGCCCTGGGAACCCACCCATAGCCAGCTAGGGAGGGACCCACCTAGGGCCTAGCTGCGAAAGGGCACAAAACGCGCTCCTAGGAGCTGCACTCTGCAAAGGGAAACTGTGCTCGGGGAACAAAGCTCAGCCCCAAGGCGGCTTGGCTCAGGATCGCAGCGCTTGCCTACTTCTCACCTAGCCCTAGGCTCCCCATAGGGCCAAGGAGGGTCTGGGCTGCCTCTGGCTCCGTGGGCACTGCTGCTTGGTTGGTGGTCTCCGCAGCTTGAAACCAACTCCAAACGTGTTCTCCTTCGCGGAGAAGGCTGATTTGGCAGGAAGAAGCCCTGTGTGCACTGGCCCTGGCAACCCACCCATAGCCAGCTAGGGAGGGACCCACCTAGGGCCTAGCTGCGAAAGGGCACAAAAAGCGCTCCTAGGAGCTGCACTCTGCAAAGGGAAACTGTGCTCGGGGAACAAAGCTCAGCCCCAAGGCGGCTTGGCTCAGGATCGCAGCGCTTGCCTACTTCTCACCTAGCCCTAGGCTCCCCATAGGGCCAAGGAGGGTCTGGGCTGCCTCTGGCTCCGTGGGCACTGCTGCTTGGCTGGTGGTCTCCGCAGCTTGAAACCAACTCCAAACGTGTTCTCCTTCGCGGAGAAGGCTGATTTGGCAGGAAGAAGCCCTGTGTGCACTGGCCCTGGAAACCCACCCATAGCCAGCTAGGGAGGGACCCACCTAGGGCCTAGCTGCGAAAGGGCACAAAACGCGCTCCTAGGAGCTGCACTCTGCAAAGGGAAACTGTGCTCGGGGAACAAACCTCAGCCCCAAGGCGGCTTGGCTCAGGATCGCAGCGCTTGCCTAATTCTCACCTAGCCCTAGGCTCCCCATAGGGCCAAGGAGGGTCTGGGCTGCCTCTGGCTCCGTGGGCACTGCTGCTTGGCTGGTGGTCTCCGCACCGTGAAACCAACTCCAAACGTGTTCTCCTTCGCGGAGAAGGCTGATTTGGCAGGAAGAAGCCCTGTGTGCACTGGCCCTGGGAACCCACCCATAGCCAGCTAGGGAGGGACCCACCTAGGGCCTAGCTGCGAAAGGGCACAAAACGCGCTCCTAGGAGCTGCACTCTGCAAAGGGAAACTGTGCTCGGGGAACAAAGCTCAGCCCCAAGGCGGCTTGGCTCAGGATCGCAGCGCTTGCCTACTTCTCACCTAGCCCTAGGCTCCCCATAGGGCCAAGGAGGGTCTGGGCTGCCTCTGGCTCCGTGGGCACTGCTGCTTGGCTGGTGGTCTCCGCACCGTGAAACCAACTCCAAACGTGTTCTCCTTCGCGGAGAAGGCTGATTTGGCAGGAAGAAGCCCTGTGTGCACTGGCCCTGGCAACCCACCCATAGCCAGCTTGGGAGGGACCCACCTAGGGCCTAGCTGCGAAAGGGCACAAAACGCGCTCCTAGGAGCTGCACTCTGCAAAGGGAAACTGTGCTCGGGGAACAAAGCTCAGCCCCAAGGCGGCTTGGCTCAGGATCGCAGCGCTTGCCTAGTTCTCACCTAGCCCTAGGCTCCCCTTAGGGCCAAGGAGGGTCTGGGCTGCCTCTGGCTCCGTGGGCACTGCTGCTTGGCTGGTGGTCTCCGCACCGTGAAAGCAACTCCAAACGTGTTCTCCTTCGCGGAGAAGGCTGATTTGGCAGGAAGAAGCCCTGTGTGCACTGGCCCTAGCAACCCACCCATAGCCAGCTAGGGAGGGACCCACCTAGGGCCTAGCTGCGAAACGGCACAGAACGCGCTCCTAGGAGCTGCACTCTGCAAAGGGAAACTGTGCTCGGGGAACAAAGCTCAGCCCCAAGGCGGCTTGGCTCAGGATCGCAGCGCTTGCCTAGTTCTCACCTAGCCCTAGGCTCCCCATAGGGCCAAGGAGGGTCTGGGCTGCCTCTGGCTCCGTGGGCACTGCTGCTTGGTTGGTGGTCTCCGCAGCTTGAAACCAACTCCAAACGTGTTCTCCTTCGCGGAGAAGGCTGATTTGGCAGGAAGAAGCCCTGTGTGCACTGGCCCTGGAAACCCACCCATAGCCAGCTAGGGAGGGACCCACCTAGGGCCTAGCTGCGAAACGGCACAAAACGCGCTCCTAGGAGCTGCACTCTGCAAAAGGAAACTGTGCTCGGGGAACAAAGCTCAGCCCCAAGGCGGCTTGGCTCAGGATCGCAGCGCTTGCCTAGTTCTCACCTAGCCCTAGGCTCCCCATAGGGCCAAGGAGGGTCTGGGCTGCCTCTGGCTCCGTGGGCACTGCTGCTTGGCTGGTGGTCTCCGCACCGTGAAACCAACTCCAAACGTGTTCTCCTTCGCGGAGAAGGCTGATTTGGCAGGAAGAAGCCCTGTGTGCACTGGCCCTGGCAACCCACCCATAGCCAGCTAGGGAGGGACCCACCTAGGGCCTAGCTGCGAAACGGCACAAAACGCGCTCCTAGGAGCTGCACTCTGCAAAGGGAAACTGAGCTCGGGGAACAAAGCTCAGCCCCAAGGCGGCTTGGCTCAGGATCGCAGCGCTTGCCTAGTTCTCACCTAGCCCTAGGCTCCCCATAGGGCCAAGGAGGGTCTGGGCTGCCTCTGGCTCCGTGGGCACTGCTGCTTGGCTGGTGGTCTCCGCACCGTGAAACCAACTCCAAACGTGTTCTCCTTCGCGGAGAAGGCTGATTTGGCAGGAAGAAGCCCTGTGTGCACTGGCCCTAGCAACCCACCCATAGCCAGCTAGGGAGGGACCCACCTAGGGCCTAGCTGCGAAACGGCACAAAACGCGCTCCTAGGAGCTGCACTCTGCAAAGGGAAACTGTGCTCGGGGAACAAAGCTCAGCCCCAAGGCGGCTTGGCTCAGGATCGCAGCGCTTGCCTAGTTCTCACCTAGCCCTAGGCTCCCCATAGGGCCAAGGAGAGTCTGGGCTGCCTCTGGCTCCGTGGGCACTGCTGCTTGGTTGGTGGTCTCCGCAGCTTGAAACCAACTCCAAACGTGTTCTCCTTCGCGGAGAAGGCTGATTTGGCAGGAAGAAGCCCTGTGTGCACTGGCCCTGGCAACCCACCCATAGCCAGCTAGGGAGGGACCCACCTAGGGCCTAGCTGCGAAAGGGCACAAAACGCGCTCCTAGGAGCTGCACTCTGCAAAGGGAAACTGTGCTCGGGGAACAAACCTCAGCCCCAAGGCGGCTTGGCTCAGGATCGCAGCGCTTGCCTAGTTCTCACCTAGCCCTAGGCTCCCCATAGGGCCAAGGAGGGTCTGGGCTGCCTCTGGCTCCGTGGGCACTGCTGCTTGGCTGGTGGTCTCCGCACCGTGAAACCAACTCCAAACGTGTTCTCCTTCGCGGAGAAGGCTGATTTGGCAGGAAGAAGCCCTGTGTGCACTGGCCCTGGCAACCCACCCATAGCCAGCTAGGGAGGGACCCACCTAGGGCCTAGCTGCGAAAGGGCACAAAACGCGCTCCTAGGAGCTGCACTCTGCAAAGGGAAACTGTGCTCGGGGAACAAAGCTCAGCCCCAAGGCGGCTTGGCTCAGGATCGCAGCGCTTGCCTAGTTCTCACCTAGCCCTAGGCTCCCCATAGGGCCAAGGAGGGTCTGGGCTGCCTCTGGCTCCGTGGGCACTGCTGCTTGGCTGGTGGTCTCCGCACAGTGAAACCAACTCCAAACGTGTTCTCCTTCGCGGAGAAGGCTGATTTGGCAGGAAGAAGCCCTGTGTGCACTGGCCCTGGCAACCCACCCATAGCCAGCTAGGGAGGGACCCACCTAGGGCCTAGCTGCGAAAGGGCACAGAACGCGCTCCTAGGAGCTGCACTCTGCAAAGGGAAACTGAGCTCGGGGAACAAAGCTCAGCCCCAAGGCGGCTTGGCTCAGGATCGCAGCGCTTGCCTAGTTCTCACCTAGCCCTAGGCTCCCCATAGGGCCAAGGAGGGTCTGGGCTGCCTCTGGCTCCGTGGGCACTGCTGCTTGGCTGGTGGTCTCCGCACCGTGAAACCAACTCCAAACGTGTTCTCCTTCGCGGAGAAGGCTGATTTGGCAGGAAGAAGCCCTGTGTGCACTGGCCCTGGCAACCCACCCATAGCCAGCTAGGGAGGGACCCACCTAGGGCCTAGCTGCGAAACGGCACAAAAGGCGCTCCTAGGAGCTGCACTCTGCAAAGGGAAACTGTGCTCGGGGAACAAACCTCAGCCCCAAGGCGGCTTGGCTCAGGATCGCAGCGCTTGCCTAGTTCTCACCTAGCCCTAGGCTCCCCATAGGGCCAAGGAGGGTCTGGGCTGCCTCTGGCTCCGTGGGCACTGCTGCTTGGTTGGTGGTCTCCGCAGCTTGAAACCAACTCCAAACGTGTTCTCCTTCGCGGAGAAGGCTGATTTGGCAGGAAGAAGCCCTGTGTGCACTGGCCCTGGAAACCCACCCATAGCCAGCTAGGGAGGGACCCACCTAGGGCCTAGCTGCGAAAGGGCACAAAACGCGCTCCTAGGAGCTGCACTCTGCAAAGGGAAACTGTGCTCGGGGAACAAACCTCAGCCCCAAGGCGGCTTGGCTCAGGATCGCAGCGCTTGCCTAGTTCTCACCTAGCCCTAGGCTCCCCATAGGGCCAAGGAGGGTCTGGGCTGCCTCTGGCTCCGTGGGCACTGCTGCTTGGTTGGTGGTCTCCGCACCTTGAAACCAACTCCAAACGTGTTCTCCTTCGCGGAGAAGGCTGATTTGGCAGGAAGAAGCCCTGTGTGCACTGGCCCTGGCAACCCACCCATAGCCAGCTTGGGAGGGACCCACCTAGGGCCTAGCTGCGAAAGGGCACAAAACGCGCTCCTAGGAGCTGCACTCTGCAAAGGGAAACTGTGCTCGGGGAACAAAGCTCAGCCCCAAGGCGGCTTGGCTCAGGATCGCAGCGCTTGCCTAGTTCTCACCTAGCCCTAGGCTCCCCTTAGGGCCAAGGAGGGTCTGGGCTGCCTCTGGCTCCGTGGGCACTGCTGCTTGGCTGGTGGTCTCCGCACCGTGAAACCAACTCCAAACGTGTTCTCCTTCGCGGAGAAGGCTGATTTGGCAGGAAGAAGCCCTGTGTGCACTGGCCCTGGAAACCCACCCATAGCCAGCTAGGGAGGGACCCACCTAGGGCCTAGCTGCGAAAGGGCACAAAACGCGCTCCTAGGAGCTGCACTCTGCAAAGGGAAACTGTGCTCGGGGAACAAAGCTCAGCCCCAAGGCGGCTTGGCTCAGGATCGCAGCGCTTGCCTAGTTCTCACCTAGCCCTAGGCTCCCCTTAGGGCCAAGGAGGGTCTGGGCTGCCTCTGGCTCCGTGGGCACTGCTGCTTGGCTGGTGGTCTCCGCACCGTGAAACCAACTCCAAACGTGTTCTCCTTCGCGGAGAAGGCTGATTTGGCAGGAAGAAGCCCTGTGTGCACTGGCCCTGGAAACCCACCCATAGCCAGCTAGGGAGGGACCCACCTAGGGCCTAGCTGCGAAACGGCACAAAACGCGCTCCTAGGAGCTGCACTCTGCAAAGGGAAACTGAGCTCGGGGAACAAAGCTCAGCCCCAAGGCGGCTTGGCTCAGGATCGCAGCAATTGCCTAGTTCTCACCTAGCCCTAGGCTCCCCATAGGGCCAAGGAGGGTCTGGGCTGCCTCTGGCTCCGTGGGCGCTGCTGCTTGGTTGGTGGTCTCCGCAGCTTGAAACCAACTCCAAACGTGTTCTCCTTCGCGGAGAAGGCTGATTTGGCAGGAAGAAGCCCTGTGTGCACTGGCCCTAGCAACCCACCCATAGCCAGCTAGGGAGGGACCCACCTAGGGCCTAGCTGCGAAACGGCACAAAAGGCGCTCCTAGGAGCTGCACTCTGCAAAGGGAAACTGAGCTCGGGGAACAAAGCTCAGCCCCAAGGCGGCTTGGCTCAGGATCGCAGCGCTTGCCTAGTTCTCACCTAGCCCTAGGCTCCCCATAGGGCCAAGGAGGGTCTGGGCTGCCTCTGGCTCCGTGGGCACTGCTGCTTGGCTGGTGGTCTCCGCAGCTTGAAACCAACTCCAAACGTGTTCTCCTTGGCGGAGAAGGCTGATTTGGCAGGAAGAAGCCCTGTGTGCACTGGCCCTGGCAACCCACCCATAGCCAGCTAGGGAGGGACCCACCTAGGGCCTAGCTGCGAAACGGCACAAAACGCGCTCCTAGGAGCTGCACTCTGCAAAGGGAAACTGAGCTCGGGGAACAAAGCTCAGCCCCAAGGCGGCTTGGCTCAGGATCGCAGCGCTTGCCTAGTTCTCACCTAGCCCTAGGCTCCCCATAGGGCCAAGGAGGGTCTGGGCTGCCTCTGGCTCCGTGGGCACTGCTGCTTGGCTGGTGGTCTCCGCACCGTGAAACCAACTCCAAACGTGTTCTCCTTCGCGGAGAAGGCTGATTTGGCAGGAAGAAGCCCTGTGTGCACTGGCCCTAGTAACCCACCCATAGCCAGCTTGGGAGGGACCCACCTAGGGCCTAGCTGCCAAAGGGCACAAAACGCGCTCCTAGGAGCTGCACTCTGCAAAGGGAAACTGTGCTCGGGGAACAAAGCTCAGCCCCAAGGCGGCTTGGCTCAGGATCGCAGCGCTTGCCTAGTTCTCACCTAGCCCTAGGCTCCCCATAGGGCCAAGGAGGGTCTGGGCTGCCTCTGGCTCCGTGGGCACTGCTGCTTGGTTGGTGGTCTCCGCACCGTGAAACCAACTCCAAACGTGTTCTCCTTCGCGGAGAAGGCTGATTTGGCAGGAAGAAGCCCTGTGTGCACTGGCCCTGGCAACCCACCCATAGCCAGCTAGGGAGGGACCCACCTAGGGCCTAGCTGCGAAACGGCACAAAACGCGCTCCTAGGAGCTGCACTCTGCAAAGGGAAACTGAGCTCGGGGAACAAAGCTCAGCCCCAAGGCGGCTTGGCTCAGGATCGCAGCGCTTGCCTAGTTCTCACCTAGCCCTAGGCTCCCCATAGGGCCAAGGAGGGTCTGGGCTGCCTCTGGCTCCGTGGGCGCTGCTGCTTGGTTGGTGGTCTCCGCAGCTTGAAACCAACTCCAAACGTGTTCTCCTTCGCGGAGAAGGCTGATTTGGCAGGAAGAAGCCCTGTGTGCACTGGCCCTGGCAACCCACCCATAGCCAGCTAGGGAGGGACCCACCTAGGGCCTAGCTGCGAAACGGCACAAAACGCGCTCCTAGGAGCTGCACTCTGCAAAGGGAAACTGTGCTCGGGGAACAAACCTCAGCCCCAAGGCGGCTTGGCTCAGGATCGCAGCGCTTGCCTAGTTCTCACCTAGCCCTAGGCTCCCCATAGGGCCAAGGAGGGTCTGGGCTGCCTCTGGCTCCGTGGGCACTGCTGCTTGGCTGGTGGTCTCCGCACCGTGAAACCAACTCCAAACGTGTTCTCCTTCGCGGAGAAGGCTGATTTGGCAGGAAGAAGCCCTGTGTGCACTGGCCCTAGCAACCCACCCATAGCCAGCTAGGGAGGGACCCACCTAGGGCCTAGCTGCGAAACGGCACAAAGCGCGCTCCTAGGAGCTGCACTCTGCAAAGGGAAACTGAGCTCGGGGAACAAAGCTCAGCCCCAAGGCGGCTTGGCTCAGGATCGCAGCGCTTGCCTAGTTCTCACCTAGCCCTAGGCTCCCCATAGGGCCAAGGAGGGTCTGGGCTGCCTCTGGCTCCGTGGGCACTGCCGCTTGGTTGGTGGTCTCCGCAGCTTGAAACCAACTCCAAACGTGTTCTCCTTCGCGGAGAAGGCTGATTTGGCAGGAAGAAGCCCTGTGTGCACTGGCCCTAGCAACCCACCCATAGCCAGCTAGGGAGGGACCCACCTAGGGCCTAGCTGCGAAACGGCACAGAACGCGCTCCTAGGAGCTGCACTCTGCAAAGGGAAACTGTGCTCGGGGAACAAACCTCAGCCCCAAGGCGGCTTGGCTCAGGATCGCAGCGCTTGCCTAGTTCTCACCTAGCCCTTGGCTCCCCATAGGGCCAAGGAGGGTCTGGGCTGCCTCTGGCTCCGTGGGCACTGCTGCTTGGTTGGTGGTCTCCGCAGCTTGAAACCAACTCCAAACGTGTTCTCCTTCGCGGAGAAGGCTGATTTGGCAGGAAGAAGCCCTGTGTGCACTGGCCCTGGAAACCCACCCATAGCCAGCTAGGGAGGGACCCACCTAGGGCCTAGCTGCGAAACGGCACAAAACGCGCTCCTAGGAGCTGCACTCTGCAAAGGGAAACTGTGCTCGGGGAACAAAGCTCAGCCCCAAGGCGGCTTGGCTCAGGATCGCAGCGCTTGCCTAGTTCTCACCTAGCCCTAGGCTCCCCATAGGGCCAAGGAGGGTCTGGGCTGCCTCTGGCTCCGTGGGCACTGCTGCTTGGCTGGTGGTCTCCGCACCGTGAAACCAACTCCAAACGTGTTCTCCTTGGCGGAGAAGGCTGATTTGGCAGGAAGAAGCCCTGTGTGCACTGGCCCTGGCAACCCACCCATAGCCAGCTAGGGAGGGACCCACCTAGGGCCTAGCTGCGAAACGGCACAAAACGCGCTCCTAGGAGCTGCACTCTGCAAAGGGAAACTGAGCTCGGGGAACAAAGCTCAGCCCCAAGGCGGCTTGGCTCAGGATCGCAGCGCTTGCCTAGTTCTCACCTAGCCCTAGGCTCCCCATAGGGCCAAGGAGGGTCTGGGCTGCCTCTGGCTCCGTGGGCACTGCTGCTTGGCTGGTGGTCTCCGCACCGTGAAACCAACTCCAAACGTGTTCTCCTTCGCGGAGAAGGCTGATTTGGCAGGAAGAAGCCCTGTGTGCACTGGCCCTAGTAACCCACCCATAGCCAGCTTGGGAGGGACCCACCTAGGGCCTAGCTGCCAAAGGGCACAAAACGCGCTCCTAGGAGCTGCACTCTGCAAAGGGAAACTGTGCTCGGGGAACAAAGCTCAGCCCCAAGGCGGCTTGGCTCAGGATCGCAGCGCTTGCCTAGTTCTCACCTAGCCCTAGGCTCCCCATAGGGCCAAGGAGGGTCTGGGCTGCCTCTGGCTCCGTGGGCACTGCTGCTTGGTTGGTGGTCTCCGCACCTTGAAACCAACTCCAAACGTGTTCTCCTTCGCGGAGAAGGCTGATTTGGCAGGAAGAAGCCCTGTGTGCACTGGCCCTGGCAACCCACCCATAGCCAGCTAGGGAGGGACCCACCTAGGGCCTAGCTGCGAAACGGCACAAAACGCGCTCCTAGGAGCTGCACTCTGCAAAGGGAAACTGAGCTCGGGGAACAAAGCTCAGCCCCAAGGCGGCTTGGCTCAGGATCGCAGCGCTTGCCTAGTTCTCACCTAGCCCTAGGCTCCCCATAGGGCCAAGGAGGGTCTGGGCTGCCTCTGGCTCCGTGGGCGCTGCTGCTTGGTTGGTGGTCTCCGCAGCTTGAAACCAACTCCAAACGTGTTCTCCTTCGCGGAGAAGGCTGATTTGGCAGGAAGAAGCCCTGTGTGCACTGGCCCTGGCAACCCACCCATAGCCAGCTAGGGAGGGACCCACCTAGGGCCTAGCTGCGAAACGGCACAAAACGCGCTCCTAGGAGCTGCACTCTGCAAAGGGAAACTGTGCTCGGGGAACAAACCTCAGCCCCAAGGCGGCTTGGCTCAGGATCGCAGCGCTTGCCTAGTTCTCACCTAGCCCTAGGCTCCCCATAGGGCCAAGGAGGGTCTGGGCTGCCTCTGGCTCCGTGGGCACTGCTGCTTGGCTGGTGGTCTCCGCACCGTGAAACCAACTCCAAACGTGTTCTCCTTCGCGGAAAAGGCTGATTTGGCAGGAAGAAGCCCTGTGTGCACTGGCCCTGGCAACCCACCCATAGCCAGCTAGGGAGGGACCCACCTAGGGCCTAGCTGCGAAACGGCACAAAACGCGCTCCTAGGAGCTGCACTCTGCAAAGGGAAACTGAGCTCGGGGAACAAAGCTCAGCCCCAAGGCGGCTTGGCTCAGGATCGCAGCGCTTCCCTAGTTCTCACCTAGCCCTAGGCTCCCCATAGGGCCAAGGAGGGTCTGGGCTGCCTCGGGCTCCGTGGGCACTGCTGCTTGGTTGGTGGTCTCCGCAGCTTGAAACCAACTCCAAACGTGTTCTCCTTCGCGGAGAAGGCTGATTTGGCAGGAAGAAGCCCTGTGTGCACTGGCCCTAGCAACCCACAAATAGCCAGCTAGGGAGGGACCCACCTAGGGCCTAGCTGCGAAACGGCACAGAACGCGCTCCTAGGAGCTGCACTCTGCAAAGGGAAACTGTGCTCGGGGAACAAACCTCAGCCCCAAGGCGGCTTGGCTCAGGATCGCAGCGCTTGCCTAGTTCTCACCTAGCCCTAGGCTCCCCATAGGGCCAAGGAGGGTCTGGGCTGCCTCTGGCTCCGTGGGCACTGCTGCTTGGTTGGTGGTCTCCGCACCGTGAAACCAACTCCAAACGTGTTCTCCTTCGCGGAAAAGGCTGATTTGGCAGGAAGAAGCCCTGTGTGCACTGGCCCTGGCAACCCACCCATAGCCAGCTAGGGAGGGACCCACCTAGGGCCTAGCTGCGAAACGGCACAAAACGCGCTCCTAGGAGCTGCACTCTGCAAAGGGAAACTGAGCTCGGGGAACAAAGCTCAGCCCCAAGGCGGCTTGGCTCAGGATCGCAGCGCTTCCCTAGTTCTCACCTAGCCCTAGGCTCCCCATAGGGCCAAGGAGGGTCTGGGCTGCCTCGGGCTCCGTGGGCACTGCCGCTTGGTTGGTGGTCTCCGCAGCTTGAAACCAACTCCAAACGTGTTCTCCTTCGCGGAGAAGGCTGATTTGGCAGGAAGAAGCCCTGTGTGCACTGGCCCTAGCAACCCACAAATAGCCAGCTAGGGAGGGACCCACCTAGGGCCTAGCTGCGAAACGGCACAGAACGCGCTCCTAGGAGCTGCACTCTGCAAAGGGAAACTGTGCTCGGGGAACAAACCTCAGCCCCAAGGCGGCTTGGCTCAGGATCGCAGCGCTTGCCTAGTTCTCACCTAGCCCTAGGCTCCCCATAGGGCCAAGGAGGGTCTGGGCTGCCTCTGGCTCCGTGGGCACTGCTGCTTGGTTGGTGGTCTCCGCACCGTGAAACCAACTCCAAACGTGTTCTCCTTCGCGGAAAAGGCTGATTTGGCAGGAAGAAGCCCTGTGTGCACTGGCCCTGGCAACCCACCCATAGCCAGCTAGGGAGGGACCCACCTAGGGCCTAGCTGCGAAACGGCACAAAACGCGCTCCTAGGAGCTGCACTCTGCAAAGGGAAACTGAGCTCGGGGAACAAAGCTCAGCCCCAAGGCGGCTTGGCTCAGGATCGCAGCGCTTCCCTAGTTCTCACCTAGCCCTAGGCTCCCCATAGGGCCAAGGAGGGTCTGGGCTGCCTCGGGCTCCGTGGGCACTGCCGCTTGGTTGGTGGTCTCCGCAGCTTGAAACCAACTCCAAACGTGTTCTCCTTCGCGGAGAAGGCTGATTTGGCAGGAAGAAGCCCTGTGTGCACTGGCCCTAGCAACCCACAAATAGCCAGCTAGGGAGGGACCCACCTAGGGCCTAGCTGCGAAACGGCACAGAACGCGCTCCTAGGAGCTGCACTCTGCAAAGGGAAACTGTGCTCGGGGAACAAACCTCAGCCCCAAGGCGGCTTGGCTCAGGATCGCAGCGCTTGCCTAGTTCTCACCTAGCCCTAGGCTCCCCATAGGGCCAAGGAGGGTCTGGGCTGCCTCTGGCTCCGTGGGCACTGCTGCTTGGTTGGTGGTCTCCGCAGCTTGAAACCAACTCCAAACGTGTTCTCCTTCGCGGAGAAGGCTGATTTGGCAGGAAGAAGCCCTGTGTGCACTGGCCCTGGCAACCCACCCATAGCCAGCTAGGGAGGGACCCACCTAGGGCCTAGCTGCGAAACGGCACAAAACGCGCTCCTAGGAGCTGCACTCTGCAAAGGGAAACTGTGCTCGGGGAACAAAGCTCAGCCCCAAGGCGGCTTGGCTCAGGATCGCAGCGCTTGCCTAGTTCTCACCTAGCCCTAGGCTCCCCATAGGGCCAAGGAGGGTCTGGGCTGCCTCTGGCTCCGTGGGCACTGCTGCTTGGCTGGTGGTCTCCGCACCGTGAAACAAACTCCAAACGTGTTCTCCTTCGCGGAGAAGGCTGATTTGGCAGGAAGAAGCCCTGTGTGCACTGGCCCTGGCAACCCACCCATAGCCAGCTAGGGAGGGACCCACCTAGGGCCTAGCTGGGAAACGGCACAAAACGCGCTACTAGGAGCTGCACTCTGCAAAGGGAAACTGTGCTCGGGGAACAAAGCTCAGCCCCAAGGCGGCTTGGCTCAGGATCGCAGCGCTTGCCTAGTTCTCACCTAGCCCTAGGCTCCCCATAGGGCCAAGGAGGGTCTGGGCTGCCTCTGGCTCCGTGGGCACTGCTGCTTGGCTGGTGGTCTCCGCAGCTTGAAACCAACTCCAAACGTGTTCTCCTTCGCGGAGAAGGCTGATTTGGCAGGAAGAAGCCCTGTGTGCACTGGCCCTGGCAACCCACCCATAGCCAGCTAGGGAGGGACCCGCCTAGGGCCTAGCTGCGAAACGGCACAGAACGCGCTCCTAGGAGCTGCACTCTGCAAAGGGAAACTGAGCTCGGGGAACAAAGCTCAGCCCCAAGGCGGCTTGGCTCAGGATCGCAGCGCTTGCCTAGTTCTCACCTAGCCCTAGGCTCCCCATAGGGCCAAGGAGGGTCTGGGCTGCCTCTGGCTCCGTGGGCACTGCTGCTTGGCTGGTGGTCTCCGCACCGTGAAACCAACTCCAAACGTGTTCTCCTTCGCGGAGAAGGCTGATTTGGCAGGAAGAAGCCCTGTGTGCACTGGCCCTGGCAACCCACCCATAGCCAGCTAGGGAGGGACCCACCTAGGGCCTAGCTGCGAAACGGCACAGAACGCGCTCCTAGGAGCTGCACTCTGCAAAGGGAAACTGAGCTCGGGGGACAAAGCTCAGCCCCAAGGCGGCTTGGCTCAGGATCGCAGCGCTTCCCTAGTTCTCACCTAGCCCTAGGCTCCCCATAGGGCCAAGGAGGGTCTGGGCTGCCTCTGGCTCCGTGGGCACTGCTGCTTGGTTGGTGGTCCCCGCAGCTTGAAACCAACTCCAAACGTGTTCTCCTTCGCGGAGAAGGCTGATTTGGCAGGAAGAAGCCCTGTGTGCACTGGCCCTGGCAACCCACCCATAGCCAGCTAGGGAGGGACCCACCTAGGGCCTAGCTGCGAAAGGGCACAAAACGCGCTCCTAGGAGCTGCACTCTGCAAAGGGAAACTGTGCTCGGGGAACAAACCTCAGCCCCAAGGCGGCTTGGCTCAGGATCGCAGCGCTTGCCTAGTTCTCACCTAGCCCTAGGCTCCCCATAGGGCCAAGGAGGGTCTGGGCTGCCTCTGGCTCCGTGGGCACTGCTGCTTGGCTGGTGGTCTCCGCACCGTGAAACCAACTCCAAACGTGTTCTCCTTCGCGGAGAAGGCTGATTTGGCAGGAAGAAGCCCTGTGTGCACTGGCCCTAGCAACCCACCCATAGCCAGCTAGGGAGGGACCCGCCTAGGGCCTAGCTGCGAAACGGCACAGAACGCGCTCCTAGGAGCTGCACTCTGCAAAGGGAAACTGAGCTCGGGGAACAAAGCTCAGCCCCAAGGCGGCTTGGCTCAGGATCGCAGCGCTTGCCTAGTTCTCACCTAGCCCTAGGCTCCCCATAGGGCCAAGGAGGGTCTGGGCTGCCTCTGGCTCCGTGGGCACTGCTGCTTGGCTGGTGGTCTCCGCACCGTGAAACCAACTCCAAACGTGTTCTCCTTCGCGGAGAAGGCTGATTTGGCAGGAAGAAGCCCTGTGTGCACTGGCCCTAGCAACCCACCCATAGCCAGCTAGGGAGGGACCCACCTAGGGCCTAGCTGCGAAACGGCACAAAACGCGCTCCTAGGAGCTGCACTCTGCAAAGGGAAACTGTGCTCGGGGAACAAAGCTCAGCCCCAAGGCGGCTTGGCTCAGGATCGCAGCGCTTGCCTAGTTCTCACCTAGCCCTAGGCTCCCCATAGGGCCAAGGAGGGTCTGGGCTGCCTCTGGCTCCGTGGGCACTGCTGCTTGGCTGGTGGTCTCCGCACCGTGAAACCAACTCCAAACGTGTTCTCCTTCGCGGAGAAGGCTGATTTGGCAGGAAGAAGCCCTGTGTGCACTGGCCCTGGCAACCCACCCATAGCCAGCTAGGGAGGGACCCACCTAGGGCCTAGCTGCGAAACGGCACAAAAGGCGCTCCTAGGAGCTGCACTCTGCAAAGGGAAACTGAGCTCGGGGAACAAAGCTCAGCCCCAAGGCGGCTTGGCTCAGGATCTCAGCGCTTGCCTAGTTCTCACCTAGCCCTAGGCTCCCCATAGGGCCAAGGAGGGTCTGGGCTGCCTCTGGCTCCGTGGGCACTGCTGCTTGGTTGGTGGTCTCCGCAGCTTGAAACCAACTCCAAACGTGTTCTCCTTCGCGGAGAAGGCGGATTTGGCAGGAAGAAGCCCTGTGTGCACTGGCCCTAGCAACCCACCCATAGCCAGCTAGGGAGGGACCCACCTAGGGCCTAGCTGCGAAACGGCACAAAACGCGCTCCTAGGAGCTGCACTCTGCAAAGGGAAACTGTGCTCGGGGAACAAAGCTCAGCCCCAAGGCGGCTTGGCTCAGGATCGCAGCGCTTGCCTAGTTCTCACCTAGCCCTAGGCTCCCCATAGGGCCAAGGAGGGTCTGGGCTGCCTCTGGCTCCGTGGGCACTGCTGCTTGGCTGGTGGTCTCCGCACCGTGAAACCAACTCCAAACGTGTTCTCCTTCGCGGAGAAGGCTGATTTGGCAGGAAGAAGCCCTGTGTGCACTGGCCCTAGCAACCCACCCATAGCCAGCTAGGGAGGGACCCACCTAGGGCCTAGCTGCGAAACGGCACAAAACGCGCTCCTAGGAGCTGCACTCTGCAAAGGGAAACTGAGCTCGGGGAACAAAGCTCAGCCCCAAGGCGGCTTGGCTCAGGATCGCAGCGCTTGCCTAGTTCTCACCTAGCCCTAGGCTCCCCATAGGGCCAAGGAGGGTCTGGGCTGCCTCTGGCTCCGTGGGCACTGCTGCTTGGCTGGTGGTCTCCGCACCGTGAAACCAACTCCAAACGTGTTCTCCTTCGCGGAGAAGGCTGATTTGGCAGGAAGAAGCCCTGTGTGCACTGGCCCTGGCAACCCACCCATAGCCAGCTAGGGAGGGACCCACCTAGGGCCTAGCTGCGAAACGGCACAAAAGGCGCTCCTAGGAGCTGCACTCTGCAAAGGGAAACTGAGCTCGGGGAACAAAGCTCAGCCCCAAGGCGGCTTGGCTCAGGATCGCAGCGCTTGCCTAGTTCTCACCTAGCCCTAGGCTCCCCATAGGGCCAAGGAGGGTCTGGGCTGCCTCTGGCTCCGTGGGCACTGCTGCTTGGCTGGTGGTCTCCGCACCGTGAAACCAACTCCAAACGTGTTCTCCTTCGCGGAGAAGGCTGATTTGGCAGGAAGAAGCCCTGTGTGCACTGGCCCTGGCAACCCACCCATAGCCAGCTAGGGAGGGACCCACCTAGGGCCTAGCTGCGAAACGGCACAAAACGCGCTCCTAGGAGCTGCACTCTGCAAAGGGAAACTGAGCTCGGGGAACAAAGCTCAGCCCCAAGGCGGCTTGGCTCAGGATCGCAGCGCTTGCCTAGTTCTCACCTAGCCCTAGGCTCCCCATAGGGCCAAGGAGGGTCTGGGCTGCCTCTGGCTCCGTGGGCACTGCTGCTTGGCTGGTGGTCTCCGCACCGTGAAACCAACTCCAAACGTGTTCTCCTTCGCGGAGAAGGCTGATTTGGCAGGAAGAAGCCCTGTGTGCACTGGCCCTGGCAACCCACCCATAGCCAGCTAGGGAGGGACCCACCTTGGGCCTAGCTGCGAAACGGCACAAAACGCGCTCCTAGGAGCTGCACTCTGCAAAGGGAAACTGAGCTCGGGGAACAAAGCTCAGCCCCAAGGCGGCTTGGCTCAGGATCGCAGCGCTTGCCTAGTTCTCACCTAGCCCTAGGCTCCCCATAGGGCCAAGGAGGGTCTGGGCTGCCTCTGGCTCCGTGGGCGCTGCTGCTTGGTTGGTGGTCTCCGCAGCTTGAAACCAACTCCAAACGTGTTCTCCTTCGCGGAGAAGGCTGATTTGGCAGGAAGAAGCCCTGTGTGCACTGGCCCTGGCAACCCACCCATAGCCAGCTAGGGAGGGACCCACCTAGGGCCTAGCTGCGAAACGGCACAAAACGCGCTCCTAGGAGCTGAACTCTGCAAAGGGAAACTGTGCTCGGGGAACAAAGCTCAGCCCCAAGGCGGCTTGGCTCAGGATCGCAGCGCTTGCCTAGTTCTCACCTAGCCCTAGGCTCCCCATAGGGCCAAGGAGGGTCTGGGCTGCCTCTGGCTCCGTGGGCACTGCTGCTTGGCTGGTGGTCTCCGCACCGTGAAACCAACTCCAAACGTGTTCTCCTTCGCGGAGAAGGCTGATTTGGCAGGAAGAAGCCCTGTGTGCACTGGCCCTGGCAACCCACCCATAGCCAGCTAGGGAGGGACCCACCTAGGGCCTAGCTGCGAAACGGCACAAAGCGCGCTCCTAGGAGCTGCACTCTGCAAAGGGAAACTGAGCTCGGGGAACAAAGCTCAGCCCCAAGGCGGCTTGGCTCAGGATCGCAGCGCTTCCCTAGTTCTCACCTAGCCCTAGGCTCCCCATAGGGCCAAGGAGGGTCTGGGCTGCCTCTGGCTCCGTGGGCACTGCCGCTTGGTTGGTGGTCTCCGCAGCTTGAAACCAACTCCAAACGTGTTCTCCTTCGCGGAGAAGGCTGATTTGGCTGGAAGAAGCCCTGTGTGCACTGGCCCTAGCAACCCACAAATAGCCAGCTAGGGAGGGACCCACCTAGGGCCTAGCTGCGAAACGGCACAAAACGCGCTCCTAGGAGCTGCACTCTGCAAAGGGAAACTGTGCTCGGGGAACAAACCTCAGCCCCAAGGCGGCTTGGCTCAGGATCGCAGCGCTTGCCTAGTTCTCACCTAGCCCTAGGCTCCCCATAGGGCCAAGGAGGGTCTGGGCTGCCTCTGGCTCCGTGGGCACTGCTGCTTGGTTGGTGGTCTCCGCACCGTGAAACCAACTCCAAACGTGTTCTCCTTCGCGGAGAAGGCTGATTTGGCAGGAAGAAGCCCTGTGTGCACTGGCCCTAGCAACCCACCCATAGACAGCTAGGGAGGGACCCACCTAGGGCCTAGCTGCGAAACGGCACAGAACGCGCTCCTAGGAGCTGCACTCTGCAAAGGGAAACTGTGCTCGGGGAACAAACCTCAGCCCCAAGGCGGCTTGGCTCAGGATCGCAGCGCTTCCCTAGTTCTCACCTAGCCCTTGGCTCCCCATAGGGCCAAGGAGGGTCTGGGCTGCCTCTGGCTCCGTGGGCACTGCTGCTTGGTTGGTGGTCTCCGCAGCTTGAAACCAACTCCAAACGTGTTCTCCTTCGCGGAGAAGGCTGATTTGGCAGGAAGAAGCCCTGTGTGCACTGGCCCTGGAAACCCACCCATAGCCAGCTAGGGAGGGACCCACCTAGGGCCTAGCTGCGAAACGGCACAAAACGCGCTCCTAGGAGCTGCACTCTGCAAAGGGAAACTGTGCTCGGGGAACAAAGCTCAGCCCCAAGGCGGCTTGGCTCAGGATCGCAGCGCTTGCCTAGTTCTCACCTAGCCCTAGGCTCCCCATAGGGCCAAGGAGGGTCTGGGCTGCCTCTGGCTCCGTGGGCACTGCTGCTTGGCTGGTGGTCTCCGCACCGTGAAACCAACTCCAAACGTGTTCTCCTTCGCGGAGAAGGCTGATTTGGCAGGAAGAAGCCCTGTGTGCACTGGCCCTGGCAACCCACCCATAGCCAGCTAGGGAGGGACCCACCTAGGGCCTAGCTGCGAAACGGCACAAAACGCGCTCCTAGGAGCTGCACTCTGCAAAGGGAAACTGAGCTCGGGGAACAAAGCTCAGCCCCAAGGCGGCTTGGCTCAGGATCGCAGCGCTTGCCTAGTTCTCACCTAGCCCTAGGCTCCCCATAGGGCCAAGGAGGGTCTGGGCTGCCTCTGGCTCCGTGGGCGCTGCTGCTTGGTTGGTGGTCTCCGCAGCTTGAAACCAACTCCAAACGTGTTCTCCTTCGCGGAGAAGGCTGATTTGGCAGGAAGAAGCCCTGTGTGCACTGGCCCTGGCAACCCACCCATAGCCAGCTAGGGAGGGACCCACCTAGGGCCTAGCTGCGAAACGGCACAAAACGCGCTCCTAGGAGCTGCACTCTGCAAAGGGAAACTGTGCTCGGGGAACAAAGCTCAGCCCCAAGGCGGCTTGGCTCAGGATCGCAGCGCTTGCCTAGTTCTCACCTAGCCCTAGGCTCCCCATAGGGCCAAGGAGGGTCTGGGCTGCCTCTGGCTCCGTGGGCACTGCTGCTTGGCTGGTGGTCTCCGCACCGTGAAACCAACTCCAAACGTGTTCTCCTTCGCGGAGAAGGCTGATTTGGCAGGAAGAAGCCCTGTGTGCACTGGCCCTGGCAACCCACCCATAGCCAGCTAGGGACGGACCCACCTAGGGCCTAGCTGCGAAACGGCACAGAACGCGCTCCTAGGAGCTGCACTCTGCAAAGGGAAACTGTGCTCGGGGAACAAAGCTCAGCCCCAAGGCGGCTTGGCTCAGGATCGCAGCGCTTGCCTAGTTCTCACCTAGCCCTAGGCTCCCCTTAGGGCCAAGGAGGGTCTGGGCTGCCTCTGGCTCCGTGGGCACTGCTGCTTGGCTGGTGGTCTCCGCACCGTGAAACCAACTCCAAACGTGTTCTCCTTCGCGGAGAAGGCTGATTTGGCAGGAAGAAGCCCTGTGTGCACTGGCCCTAGCAACCCACCCATAGCCAGCTAGGGAGGGACCCACCTAGGGCCTAGCTGCGAAACGGCACAGAACGCGCTCCTAGGAGCTGCACTCTGCAAAGGGAAACTGTGCTCGGGGAACAAACCTCAGCCCCAAGGCGGCTTGGCTCAGGATCGCAGCGCTTGCCTAGTTCTCACCTAGCCCTTGGCTCCCCATAGGGCCAAGGAGGGTCTGGGCTGCCTCTGGCTCCGTGGGCACTGTTGCTTGGTTGGTGGTCTCCGCAGCTTGAAACCAACTCCAAACGTGTTCTCCTTCGCGGAGAAGGCTGATTTGGCAGGAAGAAGCCCTGTGTGCACTGGCCCTGGAAACCCACCCATAGCCAGCTAGGGAGGGACCCACCTAGGGCCTAGCTGCGAAACGGCACAAAACGCGCTCCTAGGAGCTGCACTCTGCAAAGGGAAACTGAGCTCGGGGAACAAAGCTCAGCCCCAAGGCGGCTTGGCTCAGGATCGCAGCGCTTGCCTAGTTCTCACCTAGCCCTAGGCTCCCCATAGGGCCAAGGAGGGTCTGGGCTGCCTCTGGCTCCGTGGGCACTGCTGCTTGGCTGGTGGTCTCCGCACCGTGAAACCAACTCCAAACGTGTTCTCCTTCGCGGAGAAGGCTGATTTGGCAGGAAGAAGCCCTGTGTGCACTGGCCCTAGTAACCCACCCATAGCCAGCTTGGGAGGGACCCACCTAGGGCCTAGCTGCCAAAGGGCACAAAACGCGCTCCTAGGAGCTGCACTCTGCAAAGGGAAACTGTGCTCGGGGAACAAAGCTCAGCCCCAAGGCGGCTTGGCTCAGGATCGCAGCGCTTGCCTAGTTCTCACCTAGCCCTAGGCTCCCCATAGGGCCAAGGAGGGTCTGGGCTGCCTCTGGCTCCGTGGGCACTGCTGCTTGGCTGGTGGTCTCCGCACCGTGAAACCAACTCCAAACGTGTTCTCCTTCGCGGAGAAGGCTGATTTGGCAGGAAGAAGCCCTGTGTGCACTGGCCCTGGCAACCCACCCATAGCCAGCTAGGGAGGGACCCACCTAGGGCCTAGCTGCGAAACGGCACAAAAGGCGCTCCTAGGAGCTGCACTCTGCAAAGGGAAACTGAGCTCGGGGAACAAAGCTCAGCCCCAAGGCGGCTTGGCTCAGGATCGCAGCGCTTGCCTAGTTCTCACCTAGCCCTAGGCTCCC
Organism: Sus scrofa; assembly: GCF_054392235.1. Lineage (NCBI taxonomy): Eukaryota > Metazoa > Chordata > Mammalia > Artiodactyla > Suidae > Sus > Sus scrofa. Next base: position 40,214,053 of record NC_139393.1, on the reverse strand, counting down.
CATAGGGCCAAGGAGGGTCTGGGCTGCCTCTGGCTCCGTGGGCACTGCTGCTTGGCTGGTGGTCTCCGCACCGTGAAACCAACTCCAAACGTGTTCTCCTTCGCGGAGAAGACTGATTTGGCAGGAAGAAGCCCTGTGTGCACTGGCCCTGGCAACCCACCCATAGCCAGCTAGGGAGGGACCCACCTAGGGCCTAGCTGCGAAACGGCACAAAACGCGCTCCTAGGAGCTGCACTCTGCAAAGGGAAACTGTGCTCGGGGAACAAACCTCAGCCCCAAGGCGGCTTGGCTCAGGATCGCAGCGCTTGCCTAGTTCTCACCTAGCCCTAGGCTCCCCATAGGGCCAAGGAGGGTCTGGGCTGCCTCTGGCTCCGTGGGCACTGCTGCTTGGCTGGTGGTCTCCGCACCGTGAAACCAACTCCAAACGTGTTCTCCTTCGCGGAGAAGGCTGATTTGGCAGGAAGAAGCCCTGTGTGCACTGGCCCTGGCAACCCACCCATAGCCAGCTAGGGAGGGACCCACCTAGGGCCTAGCTGCGAAACGGCACAAAACGCGCTCCTAGGAGCTGCACTCTGCAAAGGGAAACTGAGCTCGGGGAACAAAGCTCAGCCCCAAGGCGGCTTGGCTCAGGATCGCAGCGCTTCCCTAGTTCTCACCTAGCCCTAGGCTCCCCATAGGGCCAAGGAGGGTCTGGGCTGCCTCGGGCTCCGTGGGCACTGCCGCTTGGTTGGTGGTCTCCGCAGCTTGAAACCAACTCCAAACGTGTTCTCCTTCGCGGAGAAGGCTGATTTGGCAGGAAGAAGCCCTGTGTGCACTGGCCCTAGCAACCCACAAATAGCCAGCTAGGGAGGGACCCACCTAGGGCCTAGCTGCGAAACGGCACAAAACGCGCTCCTAGGAGCTGCACTCTGCAAAGGGAAACTGTGCTCGGGGAACAAACCTCAGCCCCAAGGCGGCTTGGCTCAGGATCGCAGCGCTTGCCTAGTTCTCACCTAGCCCTAGGCTCCCCATAGGGCCAAGGAGGGTCTGGGCTGCCTCTGGCTCCGTGGGCACTGCTGCTTGGCTGGTGGTCTCCGCACCGTGAACCCAACTCCAAACGTGTTCTCCTTCGCGGAGAAGGCTGATTTGGCAGGAAGAAGCCCTGTGTGCACTGGCCCTGGCAACCCACCCATAGCCAGCTAGGGACGGACCCACCTAGGGCCTAGCTGCGAAACGGCACAGAACGCGCTCCTAGGAGCTGCACTCTGCAAAGGGAAACTGTGCTCGGGGAACAAAGCTCAGCCCCAAGGCGGCTTGGCTCAGGATCGCAGCGCTTGCCTAGTTCTCACCTAGCCCTAGGCTCCCCATAGGGCCAAGGAGGGTCTGGGCTGCCTCTGGCTCCGTGGGCGCTGCTGCTTGGTTGGTGGTCTCCGCAGCTTGAAACCAACTCCAAACGTGTTCTCCTTCGCGGAGAAGGCTGATTTGGCAGGAAGAAGCCCTGTGTGCACTGGCCCTGGCAACCCACCCATAGCCAGCTAGGGAGGGACCCACCTAGGGCCTAGCTGCGAAACGGCACAAAACGCGCTCCTAGGAGCTGCACTCTGCAAAGGGAAACTGTGCTCGGGGAACAAACCTCAGCCCCAAGGCGGCTTGGCTCAGGATCGCAGCGCTTGCCTAGTTCTCACCTAGCCCTAGGCTCCCCATAGGGCCAAGGAGGGTCTGGGCTGCCTCTGGCTCCGTGGGCACTGCTGCTTGGCTGGTGGTCTCCGCACCGTGAAACCAACTCCAAACGTGTTCTCCTTCGCGGAGAAGGCTGATTTGGCAGGAAGAAGCCCTGTGTGCACTGGCCCTGGCAACCCACCCATAGCCAGCTAGGGAGGGACCCACCTAGGGCCTAGCTGCGAAACGGCACAAAACGCGCTCCTAGGAGCTGCACTCTGCAAAGGGAAACTGAGCTCGGGGGACAAAGCTCAGCCCCAAGGCGGCTTGGCTCAGGATCGCAGCGCTTCCCTAGTTCTCACCTAGCCCTAGGCTCCCCATAGGGCCAAGGAGGGTCTGGGCTGCCTCTGGCTCCGTGGGCACTGCTGCTTGGTTGGTGGTCCCCGCAGCTTGAAACCAACTCCAAACGTGTTCTCCTTCGCGGAGAAGGCTGATTTGGCAGGAAGAAGCCCTGTGTGCACTGGCCCTGGCAACCCACCCATAGCCAGCTAGGGAGGGACCCACCTAGGGCCTAGCTGCGAAAGGGCACAAAACGCGCTCCTAGGAGCTGCACTCTGCAAAGGGAAACTGTGCTCGGGGAACAAACCTCAGCCCCAAGGCGGCTTGGCTCAGGATCGCAGCGCTTGCCTAGTTCTCACCTAGCCCTAGGCTCCCCATAGGGCCAAGGAGGGTCTGGGCTGCCTCTGGCTCCGTGGGCACTGCTGCTTGGCTGGTGGTCTCCGCACCGTGAAACCAACTCCAAACGTGTTCTCCTTCGCGGAGAAGGCTGATTTGGCAGGAAGAAGCCCTGTGTGCACTGGCCCTAGCAACCCACCCATAGCCAGCTAGGGAGGGACCCGCCTAGGGCCTAGCTGCGAAACGGCACAGAACGCGCTCCTAGGAGCTGCACTCTGCAAAGGGAAACTGAGCTCGGGGAACAAAGCTCAGCCCCAAGGCGGCTTGGCTCAGGATCGCAGCGCTTGCCTAGTTCTCACCTAGCCCTAGGCTCCCCATAGGGCCAAGGAGGGTCTGGGCTGCCTCTGGCTCCGTGGGCACTGCTGCTTGGCTGGTGGTCTCCGCACCGTGAAACCAACTCCAAACGTGTTCTCCTTCGCGGAGAAGGCTGATTTGGCAGGAAGAAGCCCTGTGTGCACTGGCCCTAGCAACCCACCCATAGCCAGCTAGGGAGGGACCCACCTAGGGCCTAGCTGCGAAACGGCACAAAACGCGCTCCTAGGAGCTGCACTCTGCAAAGGGAAACTGTGCTCGGGGAACAAAGCTCAGCCCCAAGGCGGCTTGGCTCAGGATCGCAGCGCTTGCCTAGTTCTCACCTAGCCCTAGGCTCCCCATAGGGCCAAGGAGGGTCTGGGCTGCCTCTGGCTCCGTGGGCACTGCTGCTTGGCTGGTGGTCTCCGCACCGTGAAACCAACTCCAAACGTGTTCTCCTTCGCGGAGAAGGCTGATTTGGCAGGAAGAAGCCCTGTGTGCACTGGCCCTGGCAACCCACCCATAGCCAGCTAGGGAGGGACCCACCTAGGGCCTAGCTGCGAAACGGCACAAAAGGCGCTCCTAGGAGCTGCACTCTGCAAAGGGAAACTGAGCTCGGGGAACAAAGCTCAGCCCCAAGGCGGCTTGGCTCAGGATCGCAGCGCTTGCCTAGTTCTCACCTAGCCCTAGGCTCCCCATAGGGCCAAGGAGGGTCTGGGCTGCCTCTGGCTCCGTGGGCGCTGCTGCTTGGTTGGTGGTCTCCGCAGCTTGAAACCAACTCCAAACGTGTTCTCCTTCGCGGAGAAGGCTGATTTGGCAGGAAGAAGCCCTGTGTGCACTGGCCCTGGCAACCCACCCATAGCCAGCTAGGGAGGGACCCACCTAGGGCCTAGCTGCGAAAGGGCACAAAACGCGCTCCTAGGAGCTGCACTCTGCAAAGGGAAACTGTGCTCGGGGAACAAAGCTCAGCCCCAAGGCGGCTTGGCTCAGGATCGCAGCGCTTGCCTAGTTCTCACCTAGCCCTAGGCTCCCCATAGGGCCAAGGAGGGTCTGGGCTGCCTCTGGCTCCGTGGGCACTGCTGCTTGGCTGGTGGTCTCCGCACCGTGAAACCAACTCCAAACGTGTTCTCCTTCGCGGAGAAGGCTGATTTGGCAGGAAGAAGCCCTGTGTGCACTGGCCCTGGCAACCCACCCATAGCCAGCTAGGGACGGACCCACCTAGGGCCTAGCTGCGAAACGGCACAAAACGCGCTCCTAGGAGCTGCACTCTGCAAAGGGAAACTGAGCTCGGGGGACAAAGCTCAGCCCCAAGGCGGCTTGGCTCAGGATCGCAGCGCTTCCCTAGTTCTCACCTAGCCCTAGGCTCCCCATAGGGCCAAGGAGGGTCTGGGCTGCCTCTGGCTCCGTGGGCACTGCTGCTTGGTTGGTCGTCCCCGCAGCTTGAAACCAACTCCAAACGTGTTCTCCTTCGCGGAGAAGGCTGATTTGGCAGGAAGAAGCCCTGTGTGCACTGGCCCTGGCAACCCACCCATAGCCAGCTAGGGAGGGACCCACCTAGGGCCTAGCTGCGAAACGGCACAAAACGCGCTCCTAGGAGCTGCACTCTGCAAAGGGAAACTGTGCTCGGGGAACAAACCTCAGCCCCAAGGCGGCTTGGCTCAGGATCGCAGCGCTTGCCTAGTTCTCACCTAGCCCTAGGCTCCCCATAGGGCCAAGGAGGGTCTGGGCTGCCTCTGGCTCCGTGGGCACTGCTGCTTGGCTGGTGGTCTCCGCACCGTGAAACCAACTCCAAACGTGTTCTCCTTCGCGGAGAAGGCTGATTTGGCAGGAAGAAGCCCTGTGTGCACTGGCCCTGGCAACCCACCCATAGCCAGCTAGGGAGGGACCCACCTAGGGCCTAGCTGCGAAACGGCACAAAACGCGCTCCTAGGAGCTGCACTCTGCAAAGGGAAACTGAGCTCGGGGGACAAAGCTCAGCCCCAAGGCGGCTTGGCTCAGGATCGCAGCGCTTCCCTAGTTCTCACCTAGCCCTAGGCTCCCCATAGGGCCAAGGAGGGTCTGGGCTGCCTCTGGCTCCGTGGGCACTGCTGCTTGGTTGGTGGTCCCCGCAGCTTGAAACCAACTCCAAACGTGTTCTCCTTCGCGGAGAAGGCTGATTTGGCAGGAAGAAGCCCTGTGTGCACTGGCCCTGGCAACCCACCCATAGCCAGCTAGGGAGGGACCCACCTAGGGCCTAGCTGCGAAAGGGCACAAAACGCGCTCCTAGGAGCTGCACTCTGCAAAGGGAAACTGTGCTCGGGGAACAAACCTCAGCCCCAAGGCGGCTTGGCTCAGGATCGCAGCGCTTGCCTAGTTCTCACCTAGCCCTAGGCTCCCCATAGGGCCAAGGAGGGTCTGGGCTGCCTCTGGCTCCGTGGGCACTGCTGCTTGGCTGGTGGTCTCCGCACCGTGAAACCAACCCCAAACGTGTTCTCCTTCGCGGAGAAGGCTGATTTGGCAGGAAGAAGCCCTGTGTGCACTGGCCCTAGCAACCCACCCATAGCCAGCTAGGGAGGGACCCGCCTAGGGCCTAGCTGCGAAACGGCACAGAACGCGCTCCTCGGAGCTGCACTCTGCAAAGGGAAACTGAGCTCGGGGAACAAAGCTCAGCCCCAAGGCGGCTTGGCTCAGGATCGCAGCGCTTGCCGAGTTCTCACCTAGCCCTAGGCTCCCCATAGGGCCAAGGAGGGTCTGGGCTGCCTCTGGCTCCGTGGGCACTGCTGCTTGGCTGGTGGTCTCCGCACCGTGAAACCAACTCCAAACGTGTTCTCCTTCGCGGAGAAGGCTGATTTGGCAGGAAGAAGCCCTGTGTGCACTGGCCCTAGCAACCCACCCATAGCCAGCTAGGGAGGGACCCACCTAGGGCCTAGCTGCGAAACGGCACAAAACGCGCTCCTAGGAGCTGCACTCTGCAAAGGGAAACTGTGCTCGGGGAACAAAGCTCAGCCCCAAGGCGGCTTGGCTCAGGATCGCAGCGCTTGCCTAGTTCTCACCTAGCCCTAGGCTCCCCATAGGGCCAAGGAGGGTCTGGGCTGCCTCTGGCTCCGTGGGCACTGCTGCTTGGCTGGTGGTCTCCGCACCGTGAAACCAACTCCAAACGTGTTCTCCTTCGCGGAGAAGGCTGATTTGGCAGGAAGAAGCCCTGTGTGCACTGGCCCTGGCAACCCACCCATAGCCAGCTAGGGAGGGACCCACCTAGGGCCTAGCTGCGAAACGGCACAAAACGCGCTCCTAGGAGCTGCACTCTGCAAAGGGAAACTGAGCTCGGGGAACAAACCTCAGCCCCAAGGCGGCTTGGCTCAGGATCGCAGCGCTTCCCTAGTTCTCACCTAGCCCTAGGCTCCCCATAGGGCCAAGGAGGGTCTGGGCTGCCTCTGGCTCCGTGGGCGCTGCTGCTTGGTTGGTGGTCTCCGCAGCTTGAAACCAACTCCAAACGTGTTCTCCTTCGCGGAGAAGGCTGATTTGGCAGGAAGAAGCCCTGTGTGCACTGGCCCTGGCAACCCACCCATAGCCAGCTAGGGAGGGACCCACCTAGGGCCTAGCTGCGAAACGGCACAAAACGCGCTCCTAGGAGCTGCACTCTGCAAAGGGAAACTGTGCTCGGGGAACAAAGCTCAGCCCCAAGGCGGCTTGGCTCAGGATCGCAGCGCTTGCCTAGTTCTCACCTAGCCCTAGGCTCCCCATAGGGCCAAGGAGGGTCTGGGCTGCCTCTGGCTCCGTGGGCACTGCTGCTTGGCTGGTGGTCTCCGCACCGTGAAACCAACTCCAAACGTGTTCTCCTTCGCGGAGAAGGCTGATTTGGCAGGAAGAAGCCCTGTGTGCACTGGCCCTGGCAACCCACCCATAGCCAGCTAGGGACGGACCCACCTAGGGCCTAGCTGCGAAACGGCACAAAACGCGCTCCTAGGAGCTGCACTCTGCAAAGGGAAACTGAGCTCGGGGGACAAAGCTCAGCCCCAAGGCGGCTTGGCTCAGGATCGCAGCGCTTCCCTAGTTCTCACCTAGCCCTAGGCTCCCCATAGGGCCAAGGAGGGTCTGGGCTGCCTCTGGCTCCGTGGGCACTGCTGCTTGGTTGGTCGTCCCCGCAGCTTGAAACCAACTCCAAACGTGTTCTCCTTCGCGGAGAAGGCTGATTTGGCAGGAAGAAGCCCTGTGTGCACTGGCCCTGGCAACCCACCCATAGCCAGCTAGGGAGGGACCCACCTAGGGCCTAGCTGCGAAACGGCACAAAACGCGCTCCTAGGAGCTGCACTCTGCAAAGGGAAACTGTGCTCAGGGAACAAACCTCAGCCCCAAGGCGGCTTGGCTCAGGATCGCAGCGCTTGCCTAGTTCTCACCTAGCCCTAGGCTCCCCATAGGGCCAAGGAGGGTCTGGGCTGCCTCTGGCTCCGTGGGCACTGCTGCTTGGCTGGTGGTCTCCGCACCATGAAACCAACTCCAAACGTGTTCTCCTTCGCGGAGAAGGCTGATTTGGCAGGAAGAAGCCCTGTGTGCACTGGCCCTAGCAACCCACCCATAGCCAGCTAGGGAGGGACCCGCCTAGGGCCTAGCTGCGAAACGGCACAGAACGCGCTCCTAGGATCTGCACTCTGCAAAGGGAAACTGAGCTCGGGGAACAAAGCTCAGCCCCAAGGCGGCTTGGCTCAGGATCGCAGCGCTTGCCTAGTTCTCACCTAGCCCTAGGCTCCCCATAGGGCCAAGGAGGGTCTGGGCTGCCTCTGGCTCCGTGGGCACTGCTGCTTGGCTGGTGGTCTCCGCAGCTTGAAACCAACTCCAAACGTGTTCTCCTTCGCGGAGAAGGCTGATTTGGCAGGAAGAAGCCCTGTGTGCACTGGCCCTGGAAACCCACCCATAGCCAGCTAGGGAGGGACCCACCTAGGGCCTAGCTGCGAAACGGCACAAAACGCGCTCCTAGGAGCTGCACTCTGCAAAGGGAAACTGTGCTCGGGGAACAAAGCTCAGCCCCAAGGCGGCTTGGCTCAGGATCGCAGCGCTTGCCTAGTTCTCACCTAGCCCTAGGCTCCCCATAGGGCCAAGGAGGGTCTGGGCTGCCTCTGGCTCCGTGGGCACTGCTGCTTGGCTGGTGGTCTCCGCACCGTGAAACCAACTCCAAACGTGTTCTCCTTCGCGGAGAAGGCTGATTTGGCAGGAAGAAGCCCTGTGTGCACTGGCCCTGGCAACCCACCCATAGCCAGCTAGGGAGGGACCCACCTAGGGCCTAGCTGCGAAACGGCACAAAAGGCGCTCCTAGGAGCTGCACTCTGCAAAGGGAAACTGAGCTCGGGGAACAAAGCTCAGCCCCAAGGCGGCTTGGCTCAGGATCGCAGCGCTTGCCTAGTTCTCACCTAGCCCTAGGCTCCCCATAGGGCCAAGGAGGGTCTGGGCTGCCTCTGGCTCCGTGGGCACTGCTGCTTGGTTGGTGGTCTCCGCAGCTTGAAACCAACTCCAAACGTGTTCTCCTTCGCGGAGAAGGCGGATTTGGCAGGAAGAAGCCCTGTGTGCACTGGCCCTAACAACCCACCCATAGCCAGCTAGGGAGGGACCCACCTAGGGCCTAGCTGCGAAACGGCACAAAACGCGCTCCTAGGAGCTGCACTCTGCAAAGGGAAACTGTGCTCGGGGAACAAAGCTCAGCCCCAAGGCGGCTTGGCTCAGGATCGCAGCGCTTGCCTAGTTCTCACCTAGCCCTAGGCTCCCCATAGGGCCAAGGAGGGTCTGGGCTGCCTCTGGCTCCGTGGGCACTGCTGCTTGGCTGGTGGTCTCCGCACCGTGAAACCAACTCCAAACGTGTTCTCCTTCGCGGAGAAGGCTGATTTGGCAGGAAGAAGCCCTGTGTGCACTGGCCCTGGCAACCCACCCATAGCCAGCTAGGGAGGGACCCACCTAGGGCCTAGCTGCGAAACGGCACAAAGCGCGCTCCTAGGAGCTGCACTCTGCAAAGGGAAACTGAGCTCGGGGAACAAAGCTCAGCCCCAAGGCGGCTTGGCTCAGGATCGCAGCGCTTCCCTAGTTCTCACCTAGCCCTAGGCTCCCCATAGGGCCAAGGAGGGTCTGGGCTGCCTCTGGCTCCGTGGGCACTGCCGCTTGGTTGGTGGTCTCCGCAGCTTGAAACCAACTCCAAACGTGTTCTCCTTCGCGGAGAAGGCTGATTTGGCAGGAAGAAGCCCTGTGTGCACTGGCCCTAGCAACCCACAAATAGCCAGCTAGGGAGGGACCCACCTAGGGCCTAGCTGCGAAACGGCACAAAACGCGCTCCTAGGAGCTGCACTCTGCAAAGGGAAACTGTTCTCGGGGAACAAACCTCAGCCCCAAGGCGGCTTGGCTCAGGATCGCAGCGCTTGCCTAGTTCTCACCTAGCCCTAGGCTCCCCATAGGGCCAAGGAGGGTCTGGGCTGCCTCTGGCTCCGTGGGCACTGCTGCTTGGCTGGTGGTCTCCGCACCGTGAAACCAACTCCAAACGTGTTCTCCTTCGCGGAGAAGGCTGATTTGGCAGGAAGAAGCCCTGTGTGCACTGGCCCTGGCAACCCACCCATAGCCAGCTAGGGACGGACCCACCTAGGGCCTAGCTGCGAAACGGCACAGAACGCGCTCCTAGGAGCTGCACTCTGCAAAGGGAAACTGTGCTCGGGGAACAAAGCTCAGCCCCAAGGCGGCTTGGCTCAGGATCGCAGCGCTTGCCTAGTTCTCACCTAGCCCTAGGCTCCCCTTAGGGCCAAGGAGGGTCTGGGCTGCCTCTGGCTCCGTGGGCACTGCTGCTTGGCTGGTGGTCTCCGCACCGTGAAACCAACTCCAAACGTGTTCTCCTTCGCGGAGAAGGCTGATTTGGCAGGAGGAAGCCCTGTGTGCACTGGCCCTAGCAACCCACCCATAGCCAGCTAGGGAGGGACCCACCTAGGGCCTAGCTGCGAAACGGCACAGAACGCGCTCCTAGGAGCTGCACTCTGCAAAGGGAAACTGTGCTCGGGGAACAAACCTCAGCCCCAAGGCGGCTTGGCTCAGGATCGCAGCGCTTGCCTAGTTCTCACCTAGCCCTTGGCTCCCCATAGGGCCAAGGAGGGTCTGGGCTGCCTCTGGCTCCGTGGGCACTGTTGCTTGGTTGGTGGTCTCCGCAGCTTGAAACCAACTCCAAACGTGTTCTCCTTCGCGGAGAAGGCTGATTTGGCAGGAAGAAGCCCTGTGTGCACTGGCCCTGGAAACCCACCCATAGCCAGCTAGGGAGGGACCCACCTAGGGCCTAGCTGCGAAACGGCACAAAACGCGCTCCTAGGAGCTGCACTCTGCAAAGGGAAACTGAGCTCGGGGAACAAAGCTCAGCCCCAAGGCGGCTTGGCTCAGGATCGCAGCGCTTGCCTAGTTCTCACCTAGCCCTAGGCTCCCCATAGGGCCAAGGAGGGTCTGGGCTGCCTCTGGCTCCGTGGGCACTGCTGCTTGGCTGGTGGTCTCCGCACCGTGAAACCAACTCCAAACGTGTTCTCCTTCGCGGAGAAGGCTGATTTGGCAGGAAGAAGCCCTGTGTGCACTGGCCCTAGTAACCCACCCATAGCCAGCTTGGGAGGGACCCACCTAGGGCCTAGCTGCCAAAGGGCACAAAACGCGCTCCTAGGAGCTGCACTCTGCAAAGGGAAACTGTGCTCGGGGAACAAAGCTCAGCCCCAAGGCGGCTTGGCTCAGGATCGCAGCGCTTGCCTAGTTCTCACCTAGCCCTAGGCTCCCCATAGGGCCAAGGAGGGTCTGGGCTGCCTCTGGCTCCGTGGGCACTGCTGCTTGGTTGGTGGTCTCCGCACCTTGAAACCAACTCCAAACGTGTTCTCCTTCGCGGAGAAGGCTGATTTGGCAGGAAGAAGCCCTGTGTGCACTGGCCCTGGCAACCCACCCATAGCCAGCTAGGGAGGGACCCACCTAGGGCCTAGCTGCGAAACGGCACAAAAGGCGCTCCTAGGAGCTGCACTCTGCAAAGGGAAACTGAGCTCGGGGAACAAAGCTCAGCCCCAAGGCGGCTTGGCTCAGGATCGCAGCGCTTGCCTAGTTCTCACCTAGCCCTAGGCTCCCCATAGGGCCAAGGAGGGTCTGGGCTGCCTCTGGCTCCGTGGGCACTGCTGCTTGGCTGGTGGTCTCCGCACCGTGAAACCAACTCCAAACGTGTTCTCCTTCGCGGAGAAGACTGATTTGGCAGGAAGAAGCCCTGTGTGCACTGGCCCTGGCAACCCACCCATAGCCAGCTAGGGAGGGACCCACCTAGGGCCTAGCTGCGAAACGGCACAAAACGCGCTCCTAGGAGCTGCACTCTGCAAAGGGAAACTGTGCTCGGGGAACAAACCTCAGCCCCAAGGCGGCTTGGCTCAGGATCGCAGCGCTTGCCTAGTTCTCACCTAGCCCTAGGCTCCCCATAGGGCCAAGGAGGGTCTGGGCTGCCTCTGGCTCCGTGGGCACTGCTGCTTGGCTGGTGGTCTCCGCACCGTGAAACCAACTCCAAACGTGTTCTCCTTCGCGGAGAAGGCTGATTTGGCAGGAAGAAGCCCTGTGTGCACTGGCCCTGGCAACCCACCCATAGCCAGCTAGGGAGGGACCCACCTAGGGCCTAGCTGCGAAACGGCACAAAACGCGCTCCTAGGAGCTGCACTCTGCAAAGGGAAACTGAGCTCGGGGAACAAAGCTCAGCCCCAAGGCGGCTTGGCTCAGGATCGCAGCGCTTCCCTAGTTCTCACCTAGCCCTAGGCTCCCCATAGGGCCAAGGAGGGTCTGGGCTGCCTCGGGCTCCGTGGGCACTGCCGCTTGGTTGGTGGTCTCCGCAGCTTGAAACCAACTCCAAACGTGTTCTCCTTCGCGGAGAAGGCTGATTTGGCAGGAAGAAGCCCTGTGTGCACTGGCCCTAGCAACCCACAAATAGCCAGCTAGGGAGGGACCCACCTAGGGCCTAGCTGCGAAACGGCACAAAACGCGCTCCTAGGAGCTGCACTCTGCAAAGGGAAACTGTGCTCGGGGAACAAACCTCAGCCCCAAGGCGGCTTGGCTCAGGATCGCAGCGCTTGCCTAGTTCTCACCTAGCCCTAGGCTCCCCATAGGGCCAAGGAGGGTCTGGGCTGCCTCTGGCTCCGTGGGCACTGCTGCTTGGCTGGTGGTCTCCGCACCGTGAACCCAACTCCAAACGTGTTCTCCTTCGCGGAGAAGGCTGATTTGGCAGGAAGAAGCCCTGTGTGCACTGGCCCTGGCAACCCACCCATAGCCAGCTAGGGACGGACCCACCTAGGGCCTAGCTGCGAAACGGCACAGAACGCGCTCCTAGGAGCTGCACTCTGCAAAGGGAAACTGTGCTCGGGGAACAAAGCTCAGCCCCAAGGCGGCTTGGCTCAGGATCGCAGCGCTTGCCTAGTTCTCACCTAGCCCTAGGCTCCCCATAGGGCCAAGGAGGGTCTGGGCTGCCTCTGGCTCCGTGGGCGCTGCTGCTTGGTTGGTGGTCTCCGCAGCTTGAAACCAACTCCAAACGTGTTCTCCTTCGCGGAGAAGGCTGATTTGGCAGGAAGAAGCCCTGTGTGCACTGGCCCTGGCAACCCACCCATAGCCAGCTAGGGAGGGACCCACCTAGGGCCTAGCTGCGAAACGGCACAAAACGCGCTCCTAGGAGCTGCACTCTGCAAAGGGAAACTGTGCTCGGGGAACAAACCTCAGCCCCAAGGCGGCTTGGCTCAGGATCGCAGCGCTTGCCTAGTTCTCACCTAGCCCTAGGCTCCCCATAGGGCCAAGGAGGGTCTGGGCTGCCTCTGGCTCCGTGGGCACTGCTGCTTGGCTGGTGGTCTCCGCACCGTGAAACCAACTCCAAACGTGTTCTCCTTCGCGGAGAAGGCTGATTTGGCAGGAAGAAGCCCTGTGTGCACTGGCCCTGGCAACCCACCCATAGCCAGCTAGGGAGGGACCCACCTAGGGCCTAGCTGCGAAACGGCACAAAACGCGCTCCTAGGAGCTGCACTCTGCAAAGGGAAACTGAGCTCGGGGGACAAAGCTCAGCCCCAAGGCGGCTTGGCTCAGGATCGCAGCGCTTCCCTAGTTCTCACCTAGCCCTAGGCTCCCCATAGGGCCAAGGAGGGTCTGGGCTGCCTCTGGCTCCGTGGGCACTGCTGCTTGGTTGGTGGTCCCCGCAGCTTGAAACCAACTCCAAACGTGTTCTCCTTCGCGGAGAAGGCTGATTTGGCAGGAAGAAGCCCTGTGTGCACTGGCCCTGGCAACCCACCCATAGCCAGCTAGGGAGGGACCCACCTAGGGCCTAGCTGCGAAAGGGCACAAAACGCGCTCCTAGGAGCTGCACTCTGCAAAGGGAAACTGTGCTCGGGGAACAAAGCTCAGCCCCAAGGCGGCTTGGCTCAGGATCGCAGCGCTTGCCTAGTTCTCACCTAGCCCTAGGCTCCCCATAGGGCCAAGGAGGGTCTGGGCTGCCTCTGGCTCCGTGGGCACTGCTGCTTGGCTGGTGGTCTCCGCACCGTGAAACCAACTCCAAACGTGTTCTCCTTCGCGGAGAAGGCTGATTTGGCAGGAAGAAGCCCTGTGTGCACTGGCCCTAGCAACCCACCCATAGCCAGCTAGGGAGGGACCCACCTAGGGCCTAGCTGCGAAACGGCACAAAACGCGCTCCTAGGAGCTGCACTCTGCAAAGGGAAACTGTGCTCGGGGAACAAAGCTCAGCCCCAAGGCGGCTTGGCTCAGGATCGCAGCGCTTGCCTAGTTCTCACCTAGCCCTAGGCTCCCCATAGGGCCAAGGAGGGTCTGGGCTGCCTCTGGCTCCGTGGGCACTGCTGCTTGGCTGGTGGTCTCCGCACCGTGAAACCAACTCCAAACGTGTTCTCCTTCGCGGAGAAGGCTGATTTGGCAGGAAGAAGCCCTGTGTGCACTGGCCCTGGCAACCCACCCATAGCCAGCTAGGGAGGGACCCACCTAGGGCCTAGCTGCGAAACGGCACAAAACGCGCTCCTAGGAGCTGCACTCTGCAAAGGGAAACTGAGCTCGGGGAACAAAGCTCAGCCCCAAGGCGGCTTGGCTCAGGATCGCAGCGCTTCCCTAGTTCTCACCTAGCCCTAGGCTCCCCATAGGGCCAAGGAGGGTCTGGGCTGCCTCGGGCTCCGTGGGCACTGCCGCTTGGTTGGTGGTCTCCGCAGCTTGAAACCAACTCCAAACGTGTTCTCCTTCGCGGAGAAGGCTGATTTGGCAGGAAGAAGCCCTGTGTGCACTGGCCCTAGCAACCCACAAATAGCCAGCTAGGGAGGGACCCACCTAGGGCCTAGCTGCGAAACGGCACAAAACGCGCTCCTAGGAGCTGCACTCTGCAAAGGGAAACTGTGCTCGGGGAACAAACCTCAGCCCCAAGGCGGCTTGGCTCAGGATCGCAGCGCTTGCCTAGTTCTCACCTAGCCCTAGGCTCCCCATAGGGCCAAGGAGGGTCTGGGCTGCCTCTGGCTCCGTGGGCACTGCTGCTTGGCTGGTGGTCTCCGCACCGTGAACCCAACTCCAAACGTGTTCTCCTTCGCGGAGAAGGCTGATTTGGCAGGAAGAAGCCCTGTGTGCACTGGCCCTGGCAACCCACCCATAGCCAGCTAGGGACGGACCCACCTAGGGCCTAGCTGCGAAACGGCACAGAACGCGCTCCTAGGAGCTGCACTCTGCAAAGGGAAACTGTGCTCGGGGAACAAAGCTCAGCCCCAAGGCGGCTTGGCTCAGGATCGCAGCGCTTGCCTAGTTCTCACCTAGCCCTAGGCTCCCCATAGGGCCAAGGAGGGTCTGGGCTGCCTCTGGCTCCGTGGGCGCTGCTGCTTGGTTGGTGGTCTCCGCAGCTTGAAACCAACTCCAAACGTGTTCTCCTTCGCGGAGAAGGCTGATTTGGCAGGAAGAAGCCCTGTGTGCACTGGCCCTGGCAACCCACCCATAGCCAGCTAGGGAGGGACCCACCTAGGGCCTAGCTGCGAAACGGCACAAAACGCGCTCCTAGGAGCTGCACTCTGCAAAGGGAAACTGTGCTCGGGGAACAAACCTCAGCCCCAAGGCGGCTTGGCTCAGGATCGCAGCGCTTGCCTAGTTCTCACCTAGCCCTAGGCTCCCCATAGGGCCAAGGAGGGTCTGGGCTGCCTCTGGCTCCGTGGGCACTGCTGCTTGGCTGGTGGTCTCCGCACCGTGAAACCAACTCCAAACGTGTTCTCCTTCGCGGAGAAGGCTGATTTGGCAGGAAGAAGCCCTGTGTGCACTGGCCCTGGCAACCCACCCATAGCCAGCTAGGGAGGGACCCACCTAGGGCCTAGCTGCGAAACGGCACAAAACGCGCTCCTAGGAGCTGCACTCTGCAAAGGGAAACTGAGCTCGGGGGACAAAGCTCAGCCCCAAGGCGGCTTGGCTCAGGATCGCAGCGCTTCCCTAGTTCTCACCTAGCCCTAGGCTCCCCATAGGGCCAAGGAGGGTCTGGGCTGCCTCTGGCTCCGTGGGCACTGCTGCTTGGTTGGTGGTCCCCGCAGCTTGAAACCAACTCCAAACGTGTTCTCCTTCGCGGAGAAGGCTGATTTGGCAGGAAGAAGCCCTGTGTGCACTGGCCCTGGCAACCCACCCATAGCCAGCTAGGGAGGGACCCACCTAGGGCCTAGCTGCGAAAGGGCACAAAACGCGCTCCTAGGAGCTGCACTCTGCAAAGGGAAACTGTGCTCGGGGAACAAAGCTCAGCCCCAAGGCGGCTTGGCTCAGGATCGCAGCGCTTGCCTAGTTCTCACCTAGCCCTAGGCTCCCCATAGGGCCAAGGAGGGTCTGGGCTGCCTCTGGCTCCGTGGGCACTGCTGCTTGGCTGGTGGTCTCCGCACCGTGAAACCAACTCCAAACGTGTTCTCCTTCGCGGAGAAGGCTGATTTGGCAGGAAGAAGCCCTGTGTGCACTGGCCCTAGCAACCCACCCATAGCCAGCTAGGGAGGGACCCACCTAGGGCCTAGCTGCGAAACGGCACAAAACGCGCTCCTAGGAGCTGCACTCTGCAAAGGGAAACTGTGCTCGGGGAACAAAGCTCAGCCCCAAGGCGGCTTGGCTCAGGATCGCAGCGCTTGCCTAGTTCTCACCTAGCCCTAGGCTCCCCATAGGGCCAAGGAGGGTCTGGGCTGCCTCTGGCTCCGTGGGCACTGCTGCTTGGCTGGTGGTCTCCGCACCGTGAAACCAACTCCAAACGTGTTCTCCTTCGCGGAGAAGGCTGATTTGGCAGGAAGAAGCCCTGTGTGCACTGGCCCTGGCAACCCACCCATAGCCAGCTAGGGAGGGACCCACCTAGGGCCTAGCTGCGAAACGGCACAAAACGCGCTCCTAGGAGCTGCACTCTGCAAAGGGAAACTGAGCTCGGGGAACAAAGCTCAGCCCCAAGGCGGCTTGGCTCAGGATCGCAGCGCTTGCCTAGTTCTCACCTAGCCCTAGGCTCCCCATAGGGCCAAGGAGGGTCTGGGCTGCCTCTGGCTCCGTGGGCGCTGCTGCTTGGTTGGTGGTCTCCGCAGCTTGAAACCAACTCCAAACGTGTTCTCCTTCGCGGAGAAGGCTGATTTGGCAGGAAGAAGCCCTGTGTGCACTGGCCCTGGCAACCCACCCATAGCCAGCTAGGGAGGGACCCACCTAGGGCCTAGCTGCGAAAGGGCACAAAACGCGCTCCTAGGAGCTGCACTCTGCAAAGGGAAACTGTGCTCGGGGAACAAAGCTCAGCCCCAAGGCGGCTTGGCTCAGGATCGCAGCGCTTGCCTAGTTCTCACCTAGCCCTAGGCTCCCCATAGGGCCAAGGAGGGTCTGGGCTGCCTCTGGCTCCGTGGGCACTGCTGCTTGGCTGGTGGTCTCCGCACCGTGAAACCAACTCCAAACGTGTTCTCCTTCGCGGAGAAGGCTGATTTGGCAGGAAGAAGCCCTGTGTGCACTGGCCCTGGCAACCCACCCATAGCCAGCTAGGGACGGACCCACCTAGGGCCTAGCTGCGAAACGGCACAAAACGCGCTCCTAGGAGCTGCACTCTGCAAAGGGAAACTGAGCTCGGGGGACAAAGCTCAGCCCCAAGGCGGCTTGGCTCAGGATCGCAGCGCTTCCCTAGTTCTCACCTAGCCCTAGGCTCCCCATAGGGCCAAGGAGGGTCTGGGCTGCCTCTGGCTCCGTGGGCACTGCTGCTTGGTTGGTCGTCCCCGCAGCTTGAAACCAACTCCAAACGTGTTCTCCTTCGCGGAGAAGGCTGATTTGGCAGGAAGAAGCCCTGTGTGCACTGGCCCTGGCAACCCACCCATAGCCAGCTAGGGAGGGACCCACCTAGGGCCTAGCTGCGAAACGGCACAAAACGCGCTCCTAGGAGCTGCACTCTGCAAAGGGAAACTGTGCTCAGGGAACAAACCTCAGCCCCAAGGCGGCTTGGCTCAGGATCGCAGCGCTTGCCTAGTTCTCACCTAGCCCTAGGCTCCCCATAGGGCCAAGGAGGGTCTGGGCTGCCTCTGGCTCCGTGGGCACTGCTGCTTGGCTGGTGGTCTCCGCACCATGAAACCAACTCCAAACGTGTTCTCCTTCGCGGAGAAGGCTGATTTGGCAGGAAGAAGCCCTGTGTGCACTGGCCCTAGCAACCCACCCATAGCCAGCTAGGGAGGGACCCGCCTAGGGCCTAGCTGCGAAACGGCACAGAACGCGCTCCTAGGAGCTGCACTCTGCAAAGGGAAACTGAGCTCGGGGAACAAAGCTCAGCCCCAAGGCGGCTTGGCTCAGGATCGCAGCGCTTGCCTAGTTCTCACCTAGCCCTAGGCTCCCCATAGGGCCAAGGAGGGTCTGGGCTGCCTCTGGCTCCGTGGGCACTGCTGCTTGGCTGGTGGTCTCCGCACCGTGAAACCAACTCCAAACGTGTTCTCCTTCGCGGAGAAGGCTGATTTGGCAGGAAGAAGCCCTGTGTGCACTGGCCCTAGCAACCCACCCATAGCCAGCTAGGGAGGGACCCACCTAGGGCCTAGCTGGGAAACGGCACAAAACGCGCTCCTAGGAGCTGCACTCTGCAAAGGGAAACTGTGCTCGGGGAACAAAGCTCAGCCCCAAGGCGGCTTGGCTCAGGATCGCAGCGCTTGCCTAGTTCTCACCTAGCCCTAGGCTCCCCATAGGGCCAAGGAGGGTCTGGGCTGCCTCTGGCTCCGTGGGCACTGCTGCTTGGCTGGTGGTCTCCGCACCGTGAAACCAACTCCAAACGTGTTCTCCTTCGCGGAGAAGGCTGATTTGGCAGGAAGAAGCCCTGTGTGCACTGGCCCTGGCAACCCACCCATAGCCAGCTAGGGAGGGACCCACCTAGGGCCTAGCTGCGAAACGGCACAAAAGGCGCTCCTAGGAGCTGCACTCTGCAAAGGGAAACTGAGCTCGGGGAACAAAGCTCAGCCCCAAGGCGGCTTGGCTCAGGATCGCAGCGCTTGCCTAGTTCTCACCTAGCCCTAGGCTCCCCATAGGGCCAAGGAGGGTCTGGGCTGCCTCTGGCTCCGTGGGCACTGCTGCTTGGTTGGTGGTCTCCGCAGCTTGAAACCAACTCCAAACGTGTTCTCCTTCGCGGAGAAGGCGGATTTGGCAGGAAGAAGCCCTGTGTGCACTGGCCCTAACAACCCACCCATAGCCAGCTAGGGAGGGACCCACCTAGGGCCTAGCTGCGAAACGGCACAAAACGCGCTCCTAGGAGCTGCACTCTGCAAAGGGAAACTGTGCTCGGGGAACAAAGCTCAGCCCCAAGGCGGCTTGGCTCAGGATCGCAGCGCTTGCCTAGTTCTCACCTAGCCCTAGGCTCCCCATAGGGCCAAGGAGGGTCTGGGCTGCCTCTGGCTCCGTGGGCACTGCTGCTTGGCTGGTGGTCTCCGCACCGTGAAACCAACTCCAAACGTGTTCTCCTTCGCGGAGAAGGCTGATTTGGCAGGAAGAAGCCCTGTGTGCACTGGCCCTGGCAACCCACCCATAGCCAGCTAGGGAGGGACCCACCTAGGGCCTAGCTGCGAAACGGCACAAAACGCGCTCCTAGGAGCTGCACTCTGCAAAGGGAAACTGAGCTCGGGGAACAAAGCTCAGCCCCAAGGCGGCTTGGCTCAGGATCGCAGCGCTTGCCTAGTTCTCACCTAGCCCTAGGCTCCCCATAGGGCCAAGGAGGGTCTGGGCTGCCTCTGGCTCCGTGGGCACTGCTGCTTGGCTGGTGGTCTCCCCACCGTGAAACCAACTCCAAACGTGTTCTCCTTCGCGGAGAAGGCTGATTTGGCAGGAAGAAGCCCTGTGTGCACTGGCCCTAGCAACCCACAAATAGCCAGCTAGGGAGGGACCCACCTAGGGCCTAGCTGCGAAACGGCACAAAACGCGCTCCTAGGAGCTGCACTCTGCAAAGGGAAACTGTGCTCGGGGAACAAAGCTCAGCCCCAAGGCGGCTTGGCTCAGGATCGCAGCGCTTGCCTAGTTCTCACCTAGCCCTAGGCTCCCCATAGGGCCAAGGAGGGTCTGGGCTGCCTCTGGCTCCGTGGGCACTGCTGCTTGGTTGGTGGTCTCCGCACCTTGAAACCAACTCCAAACGTGTTCTCCTTCGCGGAGAAGGCTGATTTGGCAGGAAGAAGCCCTGTGTGCACTGGCCCTGGCAACCCACCCATAGCCAGCTAGGGAGGGACCCACCTAGGGCCTAGCTGCGAAACGGCACAAAACGCGCTCCTAGGAGCTGCACTCTGCAAAGGGAAACTGAGCTCGGGGAACAAAGCTCAGCCCCAAGGCGGCTTGGCTCAGGATCGCAGCGCTTGCCTAGTTCTCACCTAGCCCTAGGCTCCCCATAGGGCCAAGGAGGGTCTGGGCTGCCTCTGGCTCCGTGGGCGCTGCTGCTTGGTTGGTGGTCTCCGCAGCTTGAAACCAACTCCAAACGTGTTCTCCTTCGCGGAGAAGGCTGATTTGGCAGGAAGAAGCCCTGTGTGCACTGGCCCTGGCAACCCACCCATAGCCAGCTAGGGAGGGACCCACCTAGGGCCTAGCTGCGAAACGGCACAAAACGCGCTCCTAGGAGCTGCACTCTGCAAAGGGAAACTGAGCTCGGGGAACAAAGCTCAGCCCCAAGGCGGCTTGGCTCAGGATCGCAGCGCTTCCCTAGTTCTCACCTAGCCCTAGGCTCCCCATAGGGCCAAGGAGGGTCTGGGCTGCCTCTGGCTCCGTGGGCACTGCCGCTTGGTTGGTGGTCTCCGCAGCTTGAAACCAACTCCAAACGTGTTCTCCTTCGCGGAGAAGGCTGATTTGGCAGGAAGAAGCCCTGTGTGCACTGGCCCTAGCAACCCACAAATAGCCAGCTAGGGAGGGACCCACCTAGGGCCTAGCTGCGAAACGGCACAAAACGCGCTCCTAGGAGCTGCACTCTGCAAAGGGAAACTGTGCTCAGGGAACAAACCTCAGCCCCAAGGCGGCTTGGCTCAGGATCGCAGCGCTTGCCTAGTTCTCACCTAGCCCTAGGCTCCCCATAGGGCCAAGGAGGGTCTGGGCTGCCTCTGGCTCCGTGGGCACTGCTGCTTGGCTGGTGGTCTCCGCACCGTGAAACCAACTCCAAACGTGTTCTCCTTCGCGGAGAAGGCTGATTTGGCAGGAAGAAGCCCTGTGTGCACTGGCCCTGGCAACCCACCCATAGCCAGCTAGGGAGGGACCCACCTAGGGCCTAGCTGCGAAAGGGCACAAAACGCGCTCCTAGGAGCTGCACTCTGCAAAGGGAAACTGTGCTCGGGGAACAAAGCTCACCCCAAGGTGGCTTGGCTCAGGATCGCAGCGCTTGCCTAGTTCTCACCTAGCCCTAGGCTCCCCTTAGGGCCAAGGAGGGTCTGGGCTGCCTCTGGCTCCGTGGGCACTGCTGCTTGGCTGGTGGTCTCCGCACCGTGAAACCAACTCCAAACGTGTTCTCCTTCGCGGAGAAGGCTGATTTGGCAGGAAGAAGCCCTGTGTGCACTGGCCCTAGCAACCCACCCATAGCCAGCTAGGGAGGGACCCACCTAGGGCCTAGCTGCGAAACGGCACAGAACGCGCTCCTAGGAGCTGCACTCTGCAAAGGGAAACTGTGCTCGGGGAACAAAGCTCAGCCCCAAGGCGGCTTGGCTCAGGATCGCAGCGCTTGCCTAGTTCTCACCTAGCCCTTGGCTCCCCATAGGGCCAAGGAGGGTCTGGGCTGCCTCTGGCTCCGTGGGCACTGCTGCTTGGTTGGTGGTCTCCGCAGCTTGAAACCAACTCCAAACGTGTTCTCCTTCGCGGAGAAGGCTGATTTGGCAGGAAGAAGCCCTGTGTGCACTGGCCCTGGAAACCCACCCATAGCCAGCTAGGGAGGGACCCACCTAGGGCCTAGCTGCGAAACGGCACAAAACGCGCTCCTAGGAGCTGCACTCTGCAAAGGGAAACTGAGCTCGGGGAACAAAGCTCAGCCCCAAGGCGGCTTGGCTCAGGATCGCAGCGCTTGCCTACTTCTCACCTAGCCCTAGGCTCCCCATAGGGCCAAGGAGGGTCTGGGCTGCCTCTGGCTCCGTGGGCACTGCTGCTTGGCTGGTGGTCTCCGCACCGTGAAACCAACTCCAAACGTGTTCTCCTTCGCGGAGAAGGCTGATTTGGCAGGAAGAAGCCCTGTGTGCACTGGCCCTGGCAACCCACCCATAGCCAGCTAGGGAGGGACCCACCTAGGGCCTAGCTGCGAAACGGCACAAAACGCGCTCCTAGGAGCTGCACTCTGCAAAGGGAAACTGAGCTCGGGGAACAAAGCTCAGCCCCAAGGCGGCTTGGCTCAGGATCGCAGCGCTTGCCTAGTTCTCACCTAGCCCTAGGCTCCCCATAGGGCCAAGGAGGGTCTGGGCTGCCTCTGGCTCCGTGGGCGCTGCTGCTTGGTTGGTGGTCTCCGCAGCTTGAAACCAACTCCAAACGTGTTCTCCTTCGCGGAGAAGGCTGATTTGGCAGGAAGAAGCCCTGTGTGCACTGGCCCTGGCAACCCACCCATAGCCAGCTAGGGAGGGACCCACCTAGGGCCTAGCTGCGAAAGGGCACAAAACGCGCTCCTAGGAGCTGCACTCTGCAAAGGGAAACTGTGCTCGGGGAACAAAGCTCAGCCCCAAGGCGGCTTGGCTCAGGATCGCAGCGCTTGCCTAGTTCTCACCTAGCCCTAGGCTCCCCATAGGGCCAAGGAGGGTCTGGGCTGCCTCTGGCTCCGTGGGCACTGCTGCTTGGCTGGTGGTCTCCGCACCGTGAAACCAACTCCAAACGTGTTCTCCTTCGCGGAGAAGGCTGATTTGGCAGGAAGAAGCCCTGTGTGCACTGGCCCTGGCAACCCACCCATAGCCAGCTAGGGACGGACCCACCTAGGGCCTAGCTGCGAAACGGCACAAAACGCGCTCCTAGGAGCTGCACTCTGCAAAGGGAAACTGAGCTCGGGGGACAAAGCTCAGCCCCAAGGCGGCTTGGCTCAGGATCGCAGCGCTTCCCTAGTTCTCACCTAGCCCTAGGCTCCCCATAGGGCCAAGGAGGGTCTGGGCTGCCTCTGGCTCCGTGGGCACTGCTGCTTGGTTGGTCGTCCCCGCAGCTTGAAACCAACTCCAAACGTGTTCTCCTTCGCGGAGAAGGCTGATTTGGCAGGAAGAAGCCCTGTGTGCACTGGCCCTGGCAACCCACCCATAGCCAGCTAGGGAGGGACCCACCTAGGGCCTAGCTGCGAAACGGCACAAAACGCGCTCCTAGGAGCTGCACTCTGCAAAGGGAAACTGTGCTCAGGGAACAAACCTCAGCCCCAAGGCGGCTTGGCTCAGGATCTCAGCGCTTGCCTAGTTCTCACCTAGCCCTAGGCTCCCCATAGGGCCAAGGAGGGTCTGGGCTGCCTCTGGCTCCGTGGGCACTGCTGCTTGGCTGGTGGTCTCCGCACCATGAAACCAACTCCAAACGTGTTCTCCTTCGCGGAGAAGGCTGATTTGGCAGGAAGAAGCCCTGTGTGCACTGGCCCTAGCAACCCACCCATAGCCAGCTAGGGAGGGTCCCGCCTAGGGCCTAGCTGCGAAACGGCACAGAACGCGCTCCTAGGAGCTGCACTCTGCAAAGGGAAACTGAGCTCGGGGAACAAAGCTCAGCCCCAAGGCGGCTTGGCTCAGGATCGCAGCGCTTGCCTAGTTCTCACCTAGCCCTAGGCTCCCCATAGGGCCAAGGAGGGTCTGGGCTGCCTCTGGCTCCGTGGGCACTGCTGCTTGGCTGGTGGTCTCCGCACCGTGAAACCAACTCCAAACGTGTTCTCCTTCGCGGAGAAGGCTGATTTGGCAGGAAGAAGCCCTGTGTGCACTGGCCCTAGCAACCCACCCATAGCCAGCTAGGGAGGGACCCACCTAGGGCCTAGCTGGGAAACGGCACAAAACGCGCTCCTAGGAGCTGCACTCTGCAAAGGGAAACTGTGCTCGGGGAACAAAGCTCAGCCCCAAGGCGGCTTGGCTCAGGATCGCAGCGCTTGCCTAGTTCTCACCTAGCCCTAGGCTCCCCATAGGGCCAAGGAGGGTCTGGGCTGCCTCTGGCTCCGTGGGCACTGCTGCTTGGCTGGTGGTCTCCGCACCGTGAAACCAACTCCAAACGTGTTCTCCTTCGCGGAGAAGGCTGATTTGGCAGGAAGAAGCCCTGTGTGCACTGGCCCTGGCAACCCACCCATAGCCAGCTAGGGAGGGACCCACCTAGGGCCTAGCTGCGAAACGGCACAAAAGGCGCTCCTAGGAGCTGCACTCTGCAAAGGGAAACTGAGCTCGGGGAACAAAGCTCAGCCCCAAGGCGGCTTGGCTCAGGATCGCAGCGCTTGCCTAGTTCTCACCTAGCCCTAGGCTCCCCATAGGGCCAAGGAGGGTCTGGGCTGCCTCTGGCTCCGTGGGCACTGCTGCTTGGTTGGTGGTCTCCGCAGCTTGAAACCAACTCCAAACGTGTTCTCCTTCGCGGAGAAGGCGGATTTGGCAGGAAGAAGCCCTGTGTGCACTGGCCCTAACAACCCACCCATAGCCAGCTAGGGAGGGACCCACCTAGGGCCTAGCTGCGAAACGGCACAAAACGCGCTCCTAGGAGCTGCACTCTGCAAAGGGAAACTGTGCTCGGGGAACAAAGCTCAGCCCCAAGGCGGCTTGGCTCAGGATCGCAGCGCTTGCCTAGTTCTCACCTAGCCCTAGGCTCCCCATAGGGCCAAGGAGGGTCTGGGCTGCCTCTGGCTCCGTGGGCACTGCTGCTTGGCTGGTGGTCTCCGCACCGTGAAACCAACTCCAAACGTGTTCTCCTTCGCGGAGAAGGCTGATTTGGCAGGAAGAAGCCCTGTGTGCACTGGCCCTGGCAACCCACCCATAGCCAGCTAGGGAGGGACCCACCTAGGGCCTAGCTGCGAAACGGCACAAAACGCGCTCCTAGGAGCTGCACTCTGCAAAGGGAAACTGAGCTCGGGGAACAAAGCTCAGCCCCAAGGCGGCTTGGCTCAGGATCGCAGCGCTTGCCTAGTTCTCACCTAGCCCTAGGCTCCCCATAGGGCCAAGGAGGGTCTGGGCTGCCTCTGGCTCCGTGGGCACTGCTGCTTGGCTGGTGGTCTCCCCACCGTGAAACCAACTCCAAACGTGTTCTCCTTCGCGGAGAAGGCTGATTTGGCAGGAAGAAGCCCTGTGTGCACTGGCCCTAGCAACCCACAAATAGCCAGCTAGGGAGGGACCCACCTAGGGCCTAGCTGCGAAACGGCACAAAACGCGCTCCTAGGAGCTGCACTCTGCAAAGGGAAACTGTGCTCGGGGAACAAAGCTCAGCCCCAAGGCGGCTTGGCTCAGGATCGCAGCGCTTGCCTAGTTCTCACCTAGCCCTAGGCTCCCCATAGGGCCAAGGAGGGTCTGGGCTGCCTCTGGCTCCGTGGGCACTGCTGCTTGGTTGGTGGTCTCCGCACCTTGAAACCAACTCCAAACGTGTTCTCCTTCGCGGAGAAGGCTGATTTGGCAGGAAGAAGCCCTGTGTGCACTGGCCCTGGCAACCCACCCATAGCCAGCTAGGGAGGGACCCACCTAGGGCCTAGCTGCGAAACGGCACAAAACGCGCTCCTAGGAGCTGCACTCTGCAAAGGGAAACTGAGCTCGGGGAACAAAGCTCAGCCCCAAGGCGGCTTGGCTCAGGATCGCAGCGCTTGCCTAGTTCTCACCTAGCCCTAGGCTCCCCATAGGGCCAAGGAGGGTCTGGGCTGCCTCTGGCTCCGTGGGCGCTGCTGCTTGGTTGGTGGTCTCCGCAGCTTGAAACCAACTCCAAACGTGTTCTCCTTCGCGGAGAAGGCTGATTTGGCAGGAAGAAGCCCTGTGTGCACTGGCCCTGGCAACCCACCCATAGCCAGCTAGGGAGGGACCCACCTAGGGCCTAGCTGCGAAACGGCACAAAACGCGCTCCTAGGAGCTGCACTCTGCAAAGGGAAACTGAGCTCGGGGAACAAAGCTCAGCCCCAAGGCGGCTTGGCTCAGGATCGCAGCGCTTCCCTAGTTCTCACCTAGCCCTAGGCTCCCCATAGGGCCAAGGAGGGTCTGGGCTGCCTCTGGCTCCGTGGGCACTGCCGCTTGGTTGGTGGTCTCCGCAGCTTGAAACCAACTCCAAACGTGTTCTCCTTCGCGGAGAAGGCTGATTTGGCAGGAAGAAGCCCTGTGTGCACTGGCCCTAGCAACCCACAAATAGCCAGCTAGGGAGGGACCCACCTAGGGCCTAGCTGCGAAACGGCACAAAACGCGCTCCTAGGAGCTGCACTCTGCAAAGGGAAACTGTGCTCAGGGAACAAACCTCAGCCCCAAGGCGGCTTGGCTCAGGATCGCAGCGCTTGCCTAGTTCTCACCTAGCCCTAGGCTCCCCATAGGGCCAAGGAGGGTCTGGGCTGCCTCTGGCTCCGTGGGCAGTGCTGCTTGGCTGGTGGTCTCCGCACCGTGAAACCAACTCCAAACGTGTTCTCCTTCGCGGAGAAGGCTGATTTGGCAGGAAGAAGCCCTGTGTGCACTGGCCCTGGCAACCCACCCATAGCCAGCTAGGGAGGGACCCACCTAGGGCCTAGCTGCGAAAGGGCACAAAACGCGCTCCTAGGAGCTGCACTCTGCAAAGGGAAACTGTGCTCGGGGAACAAAGCTCACCCCAAGGTGGCTTGGCTCAGGATCGCAGCGCTTGCCTAGTTCTCACCTAGCCCTAGGCTCCCCTTAGGGCCAAGGAGGGTCTGGGCTGCCTCTGGCTCCGTGGGCACTGCTGCTTGGCTGGTGGTCTCCGCACCGTGAAACCAACTCCAAACGTGTTCTCCTTCGCGGAGAACGCTGATTTGGCAGGAAGAAGCCCTGTGTGCACTGGCCCTAGCAACCCACCCATAGCCAGCTAGGGAGGGACCCACCTAGGGCCTAGCTGCGAAACGGCACAGAACGCGCTCCTAGGAGCTGCACTCTGCAAAGGGAAACTGTGCTCGGGGAACAAAGCTCAGCCCCAAGGCGGCTTGGCTCAGGATCGCAGCGCTTGCCTAGTTCTCACCTAGCCCTTGGCTCCCCATAGGGCCAAGGAGGGTCTGGGCTGCCTCTGGCTCCGTGGGCACTGCTGCTTGGTTGGTGGTCTCCGCAGCTTGAAACCAACTCCAAACGTGTTCTCCTTCGCGGAGAAGGCTGATTTGGCAGGAAGAAGCCCTGTGTGCACTGGCCCTGGAAACCCACCCATAGCCAGCTAGGGAGGGACCCACCTAGGGCCTAGCTGCGAAACGGCACAAAACGCGCTCCTAGGAGCTGCACTCTGCAAAGGGAAACTGAGCTCGGGGAACAAAGCTCAGCCCCAAGGCGGCTTGGCTCAGGATCGCAGCGCTTGCCTACTTCTCACCTAGCCCTAGGCTCCCCATAGGGCCAAGGATGGTCTGGGCTGCCTCTGGCTCCGTGGGCACTGCTGCTTGGCTGGTGGTCTCCGCACCGTGAAACCAACTCCAAACGTGTTCTCCTTCGCGGAGAAGGCTGATTTGGCAGGAAGAAGCCCTGTGTGCACTGGCCCTGGCAACCCACCCATAGCCAGCTAGGGAGGGACCCACCTAGGGCCTAGCTGCGAAACGGCACAGAACGCGCTCCTAGGAGCTGCACTCTGCAAAGGGAAACTGAGCTCGGGGAACAAAGCTCAGCCCCAAGGCGGCTTGGCTCAGGATCGCAGCGCTTGCCTAGTTCTCACCTAGCCCTAGGCTCCCCATAGGGCCAAGGAGGGTCTGGGCTGCCTCTGGCTCCGTGGGCACTGCCGCTTGGTTGGTGGTCTCCGCAGCTTGAAACCAACTCCAAACGTGTTCTCCTTCGCGGAGAAGGCTGATTTGGCAGGAAGAAGCCCTGTGTGCACTGGCCCTAGCAACCCACAAATAGCCAGCTAGGGAGGGACCCACCTAGGGCCTAGCTGCGAAACGGCACAAAACGCGCTCCTAGGAGCTGCACTCTGCAAAGGGAAACTGTGCTCAGGGAACAAACCTCAGCCCCAAGGCGGCTTGGCTCAGGATCGCAGCGCTTGCCTAGTTCTCACCTAGCCCTAGGCTCCCCATAGGGCCAAGAAGGGTCTGGGCTGCCTCTGGCTCCGTGGGCACTGCTGCTTGGCTGGTGGTCTCCGCACCGTGAAACCAACTCCAAACGTGTTCTCCTTCGCGGAGAAGGCTGATTTGGCAGGAAGAAGCCCTGTGTGCACTGGCCCTGGCAACCCACCCATAGCCAGCTAGGGAGGGACCCACCTAGGGCCTAGCTGCGAAAGGGCACAAAACGCGCTCCTAGGAGCTGCACTCTGCAAAGGAAAACTGAGCTCGGGGAACAAAGCTCAGCCCCAAGGCGGCTTGGCTCAGGATCGCAGCGCTTGCCTAGTTCTCACCTAGCCCTAGGCTCCCCATAGGGCCAAGGAGGGTCTGGGCTGCCTCTGGCTCCGTGGGCACTGCTGCTTGGCTGGTGGTCTCCGCACCGTGAAACCAACTCCAAACGTGTTCTCCTTCGCGGAGAAGGCTGATTTGGCAGGAAGAAGCCCTGTGTGCACTGGCCCTGGGAACCCACCCATAGCCAGCTAGGGACGGACCCACCTAGGGCCTAGCTGCGAAACGGCACAAAACGCGCTCCTAGGAGCTGCACTCTGCAAAGGGAAACTGAGCTCGGGGAACAAAGCTCAGCCCCAAGGCGGCTTGGCTCAGGATCGCAGCGCTTGCCTAGTTCTCACCTAGCCCTAGGCTCCCCATAGGGCCAAGGAGGGTCTGGGCTGCCTCTGGCTCCGTGGGCACTGCTGCTTGGTTGGTGGTCTCCGCAGCTTGAAACCAACTCCAAACGTGTTCTCCTTCGCGGAGAAGGCGGATTTGGCAGGAAGAAGCCCTGTGTGCACTGGCCCTAGCAACCCACCCATAGCCAGCTAGGGAGGGACCCACCTAGGGCCTAGCTGCGTAATGGCACAGAATGCGCTCCTAGGAGCTGCACTCTGCAAAGGGAAACTGAGCTCGGGGAACAAAGCTCCGCCCCAAGGCGGCTTGGCTCAGGATCGCAGCGCTTGCCTAGTTCTCACCTAGCCCTAGGCTCCCCATAGGGCCAAGGAGGGTCTGGGCTGCCTCTGGCTCCGTGGGCACTGCTGCTTGGCTGGTGGTCTCCGCACCGTGAAACCAACTCCAAACGTGTTCTCCTTCGCGGAGAAGGCTGATTTGGCAGGAAGAAGCCCTGTGTGCACTGGCCCTAGCAACCCACCCATAGCCAGCTAGGGAGGGACCCACCTAGGGCCTAGCTGCGAAACGGCACAAAACGCGCTCCTAGGAGCTGCACTCTGCAAAGGGAAACTGAGCTCGGGGAACAAAGCTCAGCCCCAAGGCGGCTTGGCTCAGGATCGCAGCGCTTGCCTAGTTCTCACCTAGCCCTAGGCTCCCCATAGGGCCAAGGAGGGTCTGGGCTGCCTCTGGCTCCGTGGGCACTGCTGCTTGGCTGGTGGTCTCCGCAGCTTGAAACCAACTCCAAACGTGTTCTCCTTCGCGGAGAAGGCTGATTTGGCAGGAAGAAGCCCTGTGTGCACTGGCCCTAGCAACCCACAAATAGCCAGCTAGGGAGGGACCCACCTAGGGCCTAGCTGCGAAACGGCACAAAACGCGCTCCTAGGAGCTGCACTCTGCAAAGGGAAACTGTGCTCGGGGAACAAACCTCAGCCCCAAGGCGGCTTGGCTCAGGATCGCAGCGCTTGCCTAGTTCTCACCTAGCCCTAGGCTCCCCATAGGGCCAAGGAGGGTCTGGGCTGCCTCTGGCTCCGTGGGCACTGCTGCTTGGCTGGTGGTCTCCGCACCTTGAAACCAACTCCAAACGTGTTCTCCTTCGCGGAGAAGGCTGATTTGGCAGGAAGAAGCCCTGTGTGCACTGGCCCTGGCAACCCACCCATAGCCAGCTAGGGAGGGACCCACCTAGGGCCTAGCTGCGAAACGGCACAAAACGCGCTCCTAGGAGCTGCACTCTGCAAAGGGAAACTGAGCTCGGGGAACAAAGCTCAGCCCCAAGGCGGCTTGGCTCAGGATCGCAGCGCTTGCCTAGTTCTCACCTAGCCCTAGGCTCCCCATAGGGCCAAGGAGGGTCTGGGCTGCCTCTGGCTCCGTGGGCACTGCTGCTTGGTTGGTGGTCTCCGCAGCTTGAAACCAACTCCAAACGTGTTCTCCTTCGCGGAGAAGGCGGATTTGGCAGGAAGAAGCCCTGTGTGCACTGGCCCTAGCAACCCACCCATAGCCAGCTAGGGAGGGACCCACCTAGGGCCTAGCTGCGAAACGGCACAGAATGCGCTCCTAGGAGCTGCACTCTGCAAAGGGAAACTGAGCTCGGGGAACAAAGCTCAGCCCCAAGGCGGCTTGGCTCAGGATCGCAGCGCTTGCCTAGTTCTCACCTAGCCCTAGGCTCCCCATAGGGCCAAGGAGGGTCTGGGCTGCCTCTGGCTCCGTGGGCACTGCTGCTTGGCTGGTGGTCTCCGCACCGTGAAACCAACTCCAAACGTGTTCTCCTTCGCGGAGAAGGCTGATTTGGCAGGAAGAAGCCCTGTGTGCACTGGCCCTGGCAACCCACCCATAGCCAGCTAGGGAGGGACCCACCTAGGGCCTAGCTGCGAAACGGCACAAAACGCGCTCCTAGGAGCTGCACTCTGCAAAGGGAAACTGAGCTGGGGGAACAAAGCTCAGCCCCAAGGCGGCTTGGCTCAGGATCGCAGCGCTTGCCTAGTTCTCACCTAGCCCTAGGCTCCCCATAGGGCCAAGGAGGGTCTGGGCTGCCTCTGGCTCCGTGGGCACTGCTGCTTGGCTGGTGGTCTCCGCAGCTTGAAACCAACTCCAAACATGTTCTCCTTCGCGGAGAAGGCTGATTTGGCAGGAAGAAGCCCTGTGTGCACTGGCCCTGGCAACCCACCCATAGCCAGCTAGGGAGGGACCCACCTAGGGCCTAGCTGCGAAACGGCACAAAACGCGCTCCTAGGAGCTGCACTCTGCAAAGGGAAACTGAGCTGGGGGAACAAAGCTCAGCCCCAAGGCGGCTTGGCTCAGGATCGCAGCGCTTGCCTAGTTCTCACCTAGCCCTAGGCTCCCCATAGGGCCAAGGAGGGTCTGGGCTGCCTCTGGCTCCGTGGGCACTGCTGCTTGGTTGGTGGTCTCCGCAGCTTGAAACCAACTCCAAACGTGTTCTCCTTCGCGGAGAAGGCTGATTTGGCAGGAAGAAGCCCTGTGTGCACTGGCCCTGGGAACCCACCCATAGCCAGCTAGGGACGGACCCACCTAGGGCCTAGCTGCGAAACGGCACAAAACGCGCTCCTAGGAGCTGCACTCTGCAAAGGGAAACTGAGCTCGGGGAACAAAGCTCAGCCCCAAGGCGTCTTGGCTCAGGATCGCAGCGCTTGCCTAGTTCTCACCTAGCCCTAGGCTCCCCATAGGGCCAAGGAGGGTCTGGGCTGCCTCTGGCTCCGTGGGCACTGCTGCTTGGTTGGTGGTCTCCGCAGCTTGAAACCAACTCCAAACGTGTTCTCCTTCGCGGAGAAGGCGGATTTGGCAGGAAGAAGCCCTGTGTGCACTGGCCCTAGCAACCCACCCATAGCCAGCTAGGGAGGGACCCACCTAGGGCCTAGCTGCGAAACGGCACAGAATGCGCTCCTAGGAGCTGCACTCTGCAAAGGGAAACTGAGCTCGGGGAACAAAGCTCAGCCCCAAGGCGGCTTGGCTCAGGATCGCAGCGCTTGCCTAGTTCTCACCTAGCCCTAGGCTCCCCATAGGGCCAAGGAGGGTCTGGGCTGCCTCTGGCTCCGTGGGCACTGCTGCTTGGCTGGTGGTCTCCGCACCGTGAAACCAACTCCAAACGTGTTCTCCTTCGCGGAGAAGGCTGATTTGGCAGGAAGAAGCCCTGTGTGCACTGGCCCTGGCAACCCACCCATAGCCAGCTAGGGAGGGACCCACCTAGGGCCTAGCTGCGAAACGGCACAAAACGCGCTCCTAGGAGCTGCACTCTGCAAAGGGAAACTGAGCTGGGGGAACAAAGCTCAGCCCCAAGGCGGCTTGGCTCAGGATCGCAGCGCTTGCCTAGTTCTCACCTAGCCCTAGGCTCCCCATAGGGCCAAGGAGGGTCTGGGCTGCCTCTGGCTCCGTGGGCACTGCTGCTTGGCTGGTGGTCTCCGCAGCTTGAAACCAACTCCAAACATGTTCTCCTTCGCGGAGAAGGCTGATTTGGCAGGAAGAAGCCCTGTGTGCACTGGCCCTGGCAACCCACCCATAGCCAGCTAGGGAGGGACCCACCTAGGGCCTAGCTGCGAAACGGCACAAAACGCGCTCCTAGGAGCTGCACTCTGCAAAGGGAAACTGAGCTGGGGGAACAAAGCTCAGCCCCAAGGCGGCTTGGCTCAGGATCGCAGCGCTTGCCTAGTTCTCACCTAGCCCTAGGCTCCCCATAGGGCCAAGGAGGGTCTGGGCTGCCTCTGGCTCCGTGGGCACTGCTGCTTGGTTGGTGGTCTCCGCAGCTTGAAACCAACTCCAAACGTGTTCTCCTTCGCGGAGAAGGCGGATTTGGCAGGAAGAAGCCCTGTGTGCACTGGCCCTGGCAACCCACCCATAGCCAGCTAGGGAGGGACCCACCTAGGGCCTAGCTGCGAAACGGCACAAAACGCGCTCCTAGGAGCTGCACTCTGCAAAGGGAAACTGAGCTGGGGGAACAAAGCTCAGCCCCAAGGCGGCTTGGCTCAGGATCGCAGCGCTTGCCTAGTTCTCACCTAGCCCTAGGCTCCCCATAGGGCCAAGGAGGGTCTGGGCTGCCTCTGGCTCCGTGGGCACTGCTGCTTGGTTGGTGGTCTCCGCAGCTTGAAACCAACTCCAAACGTGTTCTCCTTCGCGGAGAAGGCGGATTTGGCAGGAAGAAGCCCTGTGTGCACTGGCCCTGGCAACCCACCCATAGCCAGCTAGGGAGGGACCCACCTAGGGCCTAGCTGCGAAACGGCACAAAACGCGCTCCTAGGAGCTGCACTCTGCAAAGGGAAACTGAGCTGGGGGAACAAAGCTCAGCCCCAAGGCGGCTTGGCTCAGGATCGCAGCGCTTGCCTAGTTCTCACCTAGCCCTAGGCTCCCCATAGGGCCAAGGAGGGTCTGGGCTGCCTCTGGCTCCGTGCGCACTGCTGCTTGGCTGGTGGTCTCCGCACCGTGAAACCAACTCCAAACGTGTTCTCCTTCGCGGAGAAGGCGGATTTGGCAGGAAGAAGCCCTGTGTGCACTGGCCCTGGCAACCCACCCATAGCCAGCTAGGGAGGGACCCACCTAGGGCCTAGCTGCGAAACGGCACAAAACGCGCTCCTAGGAGCTGCACTCTGCAAAGGGAAACTGAGCTGGGGGAACAAAGCTCAGCCCCAAGGCGGCTTGGCTCAGGATCGCAGCGCTTGCCTAGTTCTCACCTAGCCCTAGGCTCCCCATAGGGCCAAGGAGGGTCTGGGCTGCCTCTGGCTCCGTGCGCACTGCTGCTTGGCTGGTGGTCTCCGCACCGTGAAACCAACTCCAAACGTGTTCTCCTTCGCGGAGAAGGCGGATTTGGCAGGAAGAAGCCCTGTGTGCACTGGCCCTGGCAACCCACCCATAGCCAGCTAGGGAGGGACCCACCTAGGGCCTAGCTGCGAAACGGCACAAAACGCGCTCCTAGGAGCTGCACTCTGCAAAGGGAAACTGAGCTGGGGGAACAAAGCTCAGCCCCAAGGCGGCTTGGCTCAGGATCGCAGCGCTTGCCTAGTTCTCACCTAGCCCTAGGCTCCCCATAGGGCCAAGGAGGGTCTGGGCTGCCTCTGGCTCCGTGGGCACTGCTGCTTGGCTGGTGGTCTCCGCACCTTGAAACCAACTCCAAACGTGTTCTCCTTCGCGGAGAAGGCGGATTTGGCAGGAAGAAGCCCTGTGTGCACTGGCCCTGGCAACCCACCCATAGCCAGCTAGGGAGGGACCCACCTAGGGCCTAGCTGCGAAACGGCACAAAACGCGCTCCTAGGAGCTGCACTCTGCAAAGGGAAACTGAGCTGGGGGAACAAAGCTCAGCCCCAAGGCGGCTTGGCTCAGGATCGCAGCGCTTGCCTAGTTCTCACCTAGCCCTAGGCTCCCCATAGGGCCAAGGAGGGTCTGGGCTGCCTCTGGCTCCGTGCGCACTGCTGCTTGGCTGGTGGTCTCCGCACCGTGAAACCAACTCCAAACGTGTTCTCCTTCGCGGAGAAGGCGGATTTGGCAGGAAGAAGCCCTGTGTGCACTGGCCCTGGCAACCCACCCATAGCCAGCTAGGGAGGGACCCACCTAGGGCCTAGCTGCGAAACGGCACAAAACGCGCTCCTAGGAGCTGCACTCTGCAAAGGGAAACTGAGCTGGGGGAACAAAGCTCAGCCCCAAGGCGGCTTGGCTCAGGATCGCAGCGCTTGCCTAGTTCTCACCTAGCCCTAGGCTCCCCATAGGGCCAAGGAGGGTCTGGGCTGCCTCTGGCTCCGTGGGCACTGCTGCTTGGCTGGTGGTCTCCGCACCTTGAAACCAACTCCAAACGTGTTCTCCTTCGCGGAGAAGGCTGATTTGGCAGGAAGAAGCCCTGTGTGCACTGGCCCTGGCAACCCACCCATAGCCAGCTAGGGAGGGACCCACCTAGGGCCTAGCTGCGAAATGGCACAAAACGCGCTCCTAGGAGCTGCACTCTGCAAAGGGAAACTGTGCTCGGGGAACAAACCTCAGCCCCAAGGCGGCTTGGCTCAGGATCGCAGCGCTTGCCTAGTTCTCACCTAGCCCTAGGCTCCCCATAGGGCCAAGGAGGGTCTGGGCTGCCTCTGGCTCCGTGGGCACTGCTGCTTGGCTGGTGGTCTCCGCAGCTTGAAACCAACTCCAAACGTGTTCTCCTTCGCGGAGAAGGCTGATTTGGCAGGAAGAAGCCCTGTGTGCACTGGCCCTAGCCACCCACCCATAGCCAGCTAGGGAGGGACCCACCTAGGGCCTAGCTGCGAAACGGCACAGAACGCGCTCCTAGGAGCTGCACTCTGCAAAGGGAAACTGAGCTCGGGGAACAAAGCTCAGCCCCAAGGCGGCTTGGCTCAGGATCGCAGCGCTTGCCTAGTTCTCACCTAGCCCTAGGCTCCCCATAGGGCCAAGGAGGGTCTGGGCTGCCTCTGGCTCCGTGGGCACTGCTGCTTGGTTGGTGGTCTCCGCAGCTTGAAACCAACTCCAAACGTGTTCTCCTTCGCGGAGAAGGCGGATTTGGCAGGAAGAAGCCCTGTGTGCACTGGCCCTGGCAACCCACCCATAGCCAGCTAGGGAGGGACCCACCTAGGGCCTAGCTGCGAAACGGCACAAAACGCGCTCCTAGGAGCTGCACTCTGCAAAGGGAAACTGAGCTGGGGGAACAAAGCTCAGCCCCAAGGCGGCTTGGCTCAGGATCGCAGCGCTTGCCTAGTTCTCACCTAGCCCTAGGCTCCCCATAGGGCCAAGGAGGGTCTGGGCTGCCTCTGGCTCCGTGGGCACTGCTGCTTGGTTGGTGGTCTCCGCAGCTTGAAACCAACTCCAAACGTGTTCTCCTTCGCGGAGAAGGCGGATTTGGCAGGAAGAAGCCCTGTGTGCACTGGCCCTGGCAACCCACCCATAGCCAGCTAGGGAGGGACCCACCTAGGGCCTAGCTGCGAAACGGCACAAAACGCGCTCCTAGGAGCTGCACTCTGCAAAGGGAAACTGAGCTGGGGGAACAAAGCTCAGCCCCAAGGCGGCTTGGCTCAGGATCGCAGCGCTTGCCTAGTTCTCACCTAGCCCTAGGCTCCCCATAGGGCCAAGGAGGGTCTGGGCTGCCTCTGGCTCCGTGGGCACTGCTGCTTGGTTGGTGGTCTCCGCAGCTTGAAACCAACTCCAAACGTGTTCTCCTTCGCGGAGAAGGCGGATTTGGCAGGAAGAAGCCCTGTGTGCATTGGCCCTGGCAACCCACCCATAGCCAGCTAGGGAGGGACCCACCTAGGGCCTAGCTGCGAAACGGCACAAAACGCGCTCCTAGGAGCTGCACTCTGCAAAGGGAAACTGAGCTGGGGGAACAAAGCTCAGCCCCAAGGCGGCTTGGCTCAGGATCGCAGCGCTTGCCTAGTTCTCACCTAGCCCTAGGCTCCCCATAGGGCCAAGGAGGGTCTGGGCTGCCTCTGGCTCCGTGGGCACTGCTGCTTGGCTGGTGGTCTCCGCACCGTGAAACCAACTCCAAACGTGTTCTCCTTCGCGGAGAAGGCTGATTTGGCAGGAAGAAGCCCTGTGTGCACTGGCCCTAGCCACCCACCCATAGCCAGCTAGGGAGGGACCCACCTAGGGCCTAGCTGCGAAACGGCACAGAACGCGCTCCTAGGAGCTGCACTCTGCAAAGGGAAACTGTGCTCGGGGAACAAACCTCAGCCCCAAGGCGGCTTGGCTCAGGATCGCAGCGCTTGCCTAGTTCTCACCTAGCCCTAGGCTCCCCATAGGGCCAAGGAGGGTCTGGGCTGCCTCTGGCTCCGTGGGCACTGCTGCTTGGTTGGTGGTCTCCGCAGCTTGAAACCAACTCCAAACGTGTTCTCCTTCGCGGAGAAGGCGGATTTGGCAGGAAGAAGCCCTGTGTGCACTGGCCCTGGCAACCCACCCATAGCCAGCTAGGGAGGGACCCACCTAGGGCCTAGCTGCGAAACGGCACAAAACGCGCTCCTAGGAGCTGCACTCTGCAAAGGGAAACTGAGCTGGGGGAACAAAGCTCAGCCCCAAGGCGGCTTGGCTCAGGATCGCAGCGCTTGCCTAGTTCTCACCTAGCCCTAGGCTCCCCATAGGGCCAAGGAGGGTCTGGGCTGCCTCTGGCTCCGTGGGCACTGCTGCTTGGTTGGTGGTCTCCGCAGCTTGAAACCAACTCCAAACGTGTTCTCCTTCGCGGAGAAGGCGGATTTGGCAGGAAGAAGCCCTGTGTGCACTGGCCCTGGCAACCCACCCATAGCCAGCTAGGGAGGGACCCACCTAGGGCCTAGCTGCGAAACGGCACAAAACGCGCTCCTAGGAGCTGCACTCTGCAAAGGGAAACTGAGCTGGGGGAGCAAAGCTCAGCCCCAAGGCGGCTTGGCTCAGGATCGCAGCGCTTGCCTAGTTCTCACCTAGCCCTAGGCTCCCCATAGGGCCAAGGAGGGTCTGGGCTGCCTCTGGCTCCGTGGGCACTGCTGCTTGGTTGGTGGTCTCCGCAGCTTGAAACCAACTCCAAACGTGTTCTCCTTCGCGGAGAAGGCGGATTTGGCAGGAAGAAGCCCTGTGTGCACTGGCCCTGGCAACCCACCCATAGCCAGCTAGGGAGGGACCCACCTAGGGCCTAGCTGCGAAACGGCACAAAACGCGCTCCTAGGAGCTGCACTCTGCAAAGGGAAACTGTGCTCGGGGAACAAACCTCAGCCCCAAGGCGGCTTGGCTCAGGATCGCAGCGCTTGCCTAGTTCTCACCTAGCCCTAGGCTCCCCATAGGGCCAAGGAGGGTCTGGGCTGCCTCTGGCTCCGTGGGCACTGCTGCTTGGCTGGTGGTCTCCGCAGCTTGAAACCAACTCCAAACGTGTTCTCCTTGGCGGAGAAGGCTGATTTGGCAGGAAGAAGCCCTGTGTGCACTGGCCCTGGCCACCCACCCATAGCCAGCTAGGGAGGGACCCACCTAGGGCCTAGCTGCGAAACGGCACAGAACGCGCTCCTAGGAGCTGCACTCTGCAAAGGGAAACTGAGCTGGGGGAACAAAGCTCAGCCCCAAGGCGGCTTGGCTCAGGATCGCAGCGCTTGCCTAGTTCTCACCTAGCCCTAGGCTCCCCATAGGGCCAAGGAGGGTCTGGGCTGCCTCTGGCTCCGTGGGCACTGCTGCTTGGTTGGTGGTCTCCGCAGCTTGAAACCAACTCCAAACGTGTTCTCCTTCGCGGAGAAGGCGGATTTGGCAGGAAGAAGCCCTGTGTGCACTGGCCCTGGCAACCCACCCATAGCCAGCTAGGGAGGGACCCACCTAGGGCCTAGCTGCGAAACGGCACAAAACGCGCTCCTAGGAGCTGCACTCTGCAAAGGGAAACTGAGCTGGGGGAACAAAGCTCAGCCCCAAGGCGGCTTGGCTCAGGATCGCAGCGCTTGCCTAGTTCTCACCTAGCCCTAGGCTCCCCATAGGGCCAAGGAGGGTCTGGGCTGCCTCTGGCTCCGTGGGCACTGCTGCTTGGTTGGTGGTCTCCGCAGCTTGAAACCAACTCCAAACGTGTTCTCCTTCGCGGAGAAGGCGGATTTGGCAGGAAGAAGCCCTGTGTGCACTGGCCCTGGCAACCCACCCATAGCCAGCTAGGGAGGGACCCACCTAGGGCCTAGCTGCGAAACGGCACAAAACGCGCTCCTAGGAGCTGCACTCTGCAAAGGGAAACTGAGCTGGGGGAACAAAGCTCAGCCCCAAGGCGGCTTGGCTCAGGATCGCAGCGCTTGCCTAGTTCTCACCTAGCCCTAGGCTCCCCATAGGGCCAAGGAGGGTCTGGGCTGCCTCTGGCTCCGTGGGCACTGCTGCTTGGTTGGTGGTCTCCGCAGCTTGAAACCAACTCCAAACGTGTTCTCCTTCGCGGAGAAGGCGGATTTGGCAGGAAGAAGCCCTGTGTGCACTGGCCCTGGCAACCCACCCATAGCCAGCTAGGGAGGGACCCACCTAGGGCCTAGCTGCGAAACGGCACAAAACGCGCTCCTAGGAGCTGCACTCTGCAAAGGGAAACTGAGCTGGGGGAACAAAGCTCAGCCCCAAGGCGGCTTGGCTCAGGATCGCAGCGCTTGCCTAGTTCTCACCTAGCCCTAGGCTCCCCATAGGGCCAAGGAGGGTCTGGGCTGCCTCTGGCTCCGTGGGCACTGCTGCTTGGCTGGTGGTCTCCGCAGCTTGAAACCAACTCCAAACGTGTTCTCCTTCGCGGAGAAGGCTGATTTGGCAGGAAGAAGCCCTGTGTGCACTGGCCCTGGCAACCCACCCATAGCCAGCTAGGGAGGGACCCACCTAGGGCCTAGCTGCGAAACGACACAAAACGCGCTCCTAGGAGCTGCACTCTGCAAAGGGAAACTGAGCTGGGGGAACAAAGCTCAGCCCCAAGGCGGCTTGGCTCAGGATCGCAGCGCTTCCCTAGTTCTCACCTAGCCCTAGGCTCCCCATAGGGCCAAGGAGGGTCTGGGCTGCCTCTGGCTCCGTGGGCACTGCTGCTTGGTTGGTGGTCTCCGCAGCTTGAAACCAACTCCAAACGTGTTCTCCTTCGCGGAGAAGGCGGATTTGGCAGGAAGAAGCCCTGTGTGCACTGGCCCTGGCAACCCACCCATAGCCAGCTAGGGAGGGACCCACCTAGGGCCTAGCTGCGAAACGGCACAAAACGCGCTCCTAGGAGCTGCACTCTGCAAAGGGAAACTGAGCTGGGGGAACAAAGCTCAGCCCCAAGGCGGCTTGGCTCAGGATCGCAGCGCTTGCCTAGTTCTCACCTAGCCCTAGGCTCCCCATAGGGCCAAGGAGGGTCTGGGCTGCCTCTGGCTCCGTGGGCACTGCTGCTTGGTTGGTGGTCTCCGCAGCTTGAAACCAACTCCAAACGTGTTCTCCTTCGCGGAGAAGGCGGATTTGGCAGGAAGAAGC
Source organism: Sus scrofa (assembly GCF_054392235.1). Classification (NCBI taxonomy): domain Eukaryota; kingdom Metazoa; phylum Chordata; class Mammalia; order Artiodactyla; family Suidae; genus Sus; species Sus scrofa. The sequence continues at coordinate 40,175,283 of NC_139393.1, read as the reverse complement.
CCTGTGTGCACTGGCCCTGGCAACCCACCCATAGCCAGCTAGGGAGGGACCCACCTAGGGCCTAGCTGCGAAACGGCACAAAACGCGCTCCTAGGAGCTGCACTCTGCAAAGGGAAACTGAGCTGGGGGAGCAAAGCTCAGCCCCAAGGCGGCTTGGCTCAGGATCGCAGCGCTTGCCTAGTTCTCACCTAGCCCTAGGCTCCCCATAGGGCCAAGGAGGGTCTGGGCTGCCTCTGGCTCCGTGGGCACTGCTGCTTGGTTGGTGGTCTCCGCAGCTTGAAACCAACTCCAAACGTGTTCTCCTTCGTGGAGAAGGCGGATTTGGCAGGAAGAAGCCCTGTGTGCACTGGCCCTGGCAACCCACCCATAGCCAGCTAGGGAGGGACCCACCTAGGGCCTAGCTGCGAAACGGCACAAAACGCGCTCCTAAGAGCTGCACTCTGCAAAGGGAAACTGAGCTGGGGGAACAAAGCTCAGCCCCAAGGCGGCTTGGCTCAGGATCGCAGCGCTTGCCTAGTTCTCACCTAGCCCTAGGCTCCCCATAGGGCCAAGGAGGGTCTGGGCTGCCTCTGGCTCCGTGGGCACTGCTGCTTGGCTGGTGGTCTCCGCACCGTGAAACCAACTCCAAACGTGTTCTCCTTCGCGGAGAAGGCTGATTTGGCAGGAAGAAGCCCTGTGTGCACTGGCCCTGGCAACCCACCCATAGCCAGCTAGGGAGGGACCCACCTAGGGCCTAGCTGCGAAACGGCACAAAACGCGCTCCTAGGAGCTGCACTCTGCAAAGGGAAACTGAGCTCGGGGAACAAAGCTCAGCCCCAAGGCGGCTTGGCTCAGGATCGCAGCGCTTGCCTAGTTCTCACCTAGCCCTAGGCTCCCCATAGGGCCAAGGAGGGTCTGGGCTGCCTCTGGCTCCGTGGGCACTGCTGCTTGGCTGGTGGTCTCCGCAGCTTGAAACCAACTCCAAACGTGTTCTCCTTGGCGGAGAAGGCTGATTTGGCAGGAAGAAGCCCTGTGTGCACTGGCCCTGGCAACCCACCCATAGCCAGCTAGGGAGGGACCCACCTAGGGCCTAGCTGCGAAACGGCACAAAACGCGCTCCTAGGAGCTGCACTCTGCAAAGGGAAACTGAGCTGGGGGAACAAAGCTCAGCCCCAAGGCGGCTTGGCTCAGGATCGCAGCGCTTGCCTAGTTCTCACCTAGCCCTAGGCTCCCCATAGGGCCAAGGAGGGTCTGGGCTGCCTCTGGCTCCGTGGGCACTGCTGCTTGGCTGGTGGTCTCCGCACCGTGAAACCAACTCCAAACGTGTTCTCCTTCGCGGAGAAGGCTGATTTGGCAGGAAGAAGCCCTGTGTGCACTGGCCCTAGCAACCCACCCATAGCCAGCTAGGGAGGGACCCACCTAGGGCCTAGCTGCGAAACGGCACAAAACGCGCTCCTAGGAGCTGCACTCTGCAAAGGGAAACTGTGCTCGGGGAACAAAGCTCAGCCCCAAGGCGGCTTGGCTCAGGATCGCAGCGCTTGCCTAGTTCTCACCTAGCCCTAGGCTCCCCATAGGGCCAAGGAGGGTCTGGGCTGCCTCTGGCTCCGTGGGCACTGCTGCTTGGTTGGTGGTCTCCGCACCTTGAAACCAACTCCAAACGTGTTCTCCTTGGCGGAGAAGGCTGATTTGGCAGGAAGAAGCCCTGTGTGCACTGGCCCTGGCAACCCACCCATAGCCAGCTAGGGAGGGACCCACCTAGGGCCTAGCTGCGAAAGGGCACAAAACGCGCTCCTAGGAGCTGCACTCTGCAAAGGGAAACTGAGCTCGGGGAACAAAGCTCAGCCCCAAGGCGGCTTGGCTCAGGATCGCAGCGCTTGCCTAGTTCTCACCTAGCCCTAGGCTCCCCATAGGGCCAAGGAGGGTCTGGGCTGCCTCTGGCTCCGTGGGCACTGCTGCTTGGCTGGTGGTCTCCGCAGCTTGAAACCAACTCCAAACGTGTTCTCCTTGGCGGAGAAGGCTGATTTGGCAGGAAGAAGCCCTGTGTGCACTGGCCCTGGCAACCCACCCATAGCCAGCTAGGGAGGGACCCACCTAGGGCCTAGCTGCGAAACGGCACAAAACGCGCTCCTAGGAGCTGCACTCTGCAAAGGGAAACTGAGCTGGGGGAACAAAGCTCAGCCCCAAGGCGGCTTGGCTCAGGATCGCAGCGCTTCCCTAGTTCTCACCTAGCCCTAGGCTCCCCATAGGGCCAAGGAGGGTCTGGGCTGCCTCTGGCTCCGTGGGCACTGCTGCTTGGTTGGTGGTCTCCGCAGCTTGAAACCAACTCCAAACGTGTTCTCCTTCGCGGAGAAGGCGGATTTGGCAGGAAGAAGCCCTGTGTGCACTGGCCCTGGCAACCCACCCATAGCCAGCTAGGGAGGGACCCACCTAGGGCCTAGCTGCGAAACGGCACAAAACGCGCTCCTAGGAGCTGCACTCTGCAAAGGGAAACTGAGCTGGGGGAACAAAGCTCAGCCCCAAGGCGGCTTGGCTCAGGATCGCAGCGCTTGCCTAGTTCTCACCTAGCCCTAGGCTCCCCATAGGGCCAAGGAGGGTCTGGGCTGCCTCTGGCTCCGTGGGCACTGCTGCTTGGTTGGTGGTCTCCGCAGCTTGAAACCAACTCCAAACGTGTTCTCCTTCGCGGAGAAGGCGGATTTGGCAGGAAGAAGCCCTGTGTGCACTGGCCCTGGCAACCCACCCATAGCCAGCTAGGGAGGGACCCACCTAGGGCCTAGCTGCGAAACGGCACAAAACGCGCTCCTAGGAGCTGCACTCTGCAAAGGGAAACTGAGCTGGGGGAGCAAAGCTCAGCCCCAAGGCGGCTTGGCTCAGGATCGCAGCGCTTGCCTAGTTCTCACCTAGCCCTAGGCTCCCCATAGGGCCAAGGAGGGTCTGGGCTGCCTCTGGCTCCGTGGGCACTGCTGCTTGGTTGGTGGTCTCCGCAGCTTGAAACCAACTCCAAACGTGTTCTCCTTCGTGGAGAAGGCGGATTTGGCAGGAAGAAGCCCTGTGTGCACTGGCCCTGGCAACCCACCCATAGCCAGCTAGGGAGGGACCCACCTAGGGCCTAGCTGCGAAACGGCACAAAACGCGCTCCTAGGAGCTGCACTCTGCAAAGGGAAACTGAGCTGGGGGAACAAAGCTCAGCCCCAAGGCGGCTTGGCTCAGGATCGCAGCGCTTGCCTAGTTCTCACCTAGCCCTAGGCTCCCCATAGGGCCAAGGAGGGTCTGGGCTGCCTCTGGCTCCGTGGGCACTGCTGCTTGGCTGGTGGTCTCCGCACCGTGAAACCAACTCCAAACGTGTTCTCCTTCGCGGAGAAGGCTGATTTGGCAGGAAGAAGCCCTGTGTGCACTGGCCCTGGCAACCCACCCATAGCCAGCTAGGGAGGGACCCACCTAGGGCCTAGCTGCGAAACGGCACAAAACGCGCTCCTAGGAGCTGCACTCTGCAAAGGGAAACTGAGCTCGGGGAACAAAGCTCAGCCCCAAGGCGGCTTGGCTCAGGATCGCAGCGCTTGCCTAGTTCTCACCTAGCCCTAGGCTCCCCATAGGGCCAAGGAGGGTCTGGGCTGCCTCTGGCTCCGTGGGCACTGCTGCTTGGCTGGTGGTCTCCGCAGCTTGAAACCAACTCCAAACGTGTTCTCCTTGGCGGAGAAGGCTGATTTGGCAGGAAGAAGCCCTGTGTGCACTGGCCCTGGCAACCCACCCATAGCCAGCTAGGGAGGGACCCACCTAGGGCCTAGCTGCGAAACGGCACAAAACGCGCTCCTAGGAGCTGCACTCTGCAAAGGGAAACTGAGCTGGGGGAACAAAGCTCAGCCCCAAGGCGGCTTGGCTCAGGATCGCAGCGCTTGCCTAGTTCTCACCTAGCCCTAGGCTCCCCATAGGGCCAAGGAGGGTCTGGGCTGCCTCTGGCTCCGTGGGCACTGCTGCTTGGCTGGTGGTCTCCGCACCGTGAAACCAACTCCAAACGTGTTCTCCTTCGCGGAGAAGGCTGATTTGGCAGGAAGAAGCCCTGTGTGCACTGGCCCTAGCAACCCACCCATAGCCAGCTAGGGAGGGACCCACCTAGGGCCTAGCTGCGAAACGGCACAAAACGCGCTCCTAGGAGCTGCACTCTGCAAAGGGAAACTGTGCTCGGGGAACAAAGCTCAGCCCCAAGGCGGCTTGGCTCAGGATCGCAGCGCTTGCCTAGTTCTCACCTAGCCCTAGGCTCCCCATAGGGCCAAGGAGGGTCTGGGCTGCCTCTGGCTCCGTGGGCACTGCTGCTTGGTTGGTGGTCTCCGCACCTTGAAACCAACTCCAAACGTGTTCTCCTTCGCGGAGAAGGCTGATTTGGCAGGAAGAAGCCCTGTGTGCACTGGCCCTGGCAACCCACCCATAGCCAGCTAGGGAGGGACCCACCTAGGGCCTAGCTGCGAAAGGGCACAAAAGGCGCTCCTAGGAGCTGCACTCTGCAAAGGGAAACTGAGCTCGGGGAACAAAGCTCAGCCCCAAGGCGGCTTGGCTCAGGATCGCAGCGCTTGCCTAGTTCTCACCTAGCCCTAGGCTCCCCATAGGGCCAAGGAGGGTCTGGGCTGCCTCTGGCTCCGTGGGCACTGCTGCTTGGTTGGTGGTCTCCGCAGCTTGAAACCAACTCCAAACGTGTTCTCCTTCGCGGAGAAGGCTGATTTGGCAGGAAGAAGCCCTGTGTGCACTGGCCCTGGCAACCCACCCATAGCCAGCTAGGGAGGGACCCACCTAGGGCCTAGCTGCGAAACGGCACAAAACGCGCTCCTAGGAGCTGCACTCTGCAAAGGGAAACTGAGCTCGGGGAACAAACCTCAGCCCCAAGGCGGCTTGGCTCAGGATCGCATCGCTTCCCTAGTTCTCACCTAGCCCTAGGCTCCCCATAGGGCCAAGGAGGGTCTGGGCTGCCTCTGGCTCCGTGGGCACTGCCGCTTGGTTGGTGGTCTCCGCAGCTTGAAACCAACTCCAAACGTGTTCTCCTTCGCGGAGAAGGCTGATTTGGCAGGAAGAAGCCCTGTGTGCACTGGCCCTAGCAACCCACAAATAGCCAGCTAGGGAGGGACCCACCTAGGGCCTAGCTGCGAAACGGCACAAAACGCGCTCCTAGGAGCTGCACTCTGCAAAGGGAAACTGTGCTCGGGGAACAAACCTCAGCCCCAAGGCGGCTTGGCTCAGGATCGCAGCGCTTGCCTAGTTCTCACCTAGCCCTAGGCTCCCCATAGGGCCAAGGAGGGTCTGGGCTGCCTCTGGCTCCGTGGGCACTGCTGCTTGGCTGGTGGTCTCCCCACCGTGAAACCAACTCCAAACGTGTTCTCCTTCGCGGAGAAGGCTGATTTGGCAGGAAGAAGCCCTGTGTGCACTGGCCCTGGGAACCCACCCATAGCCAGCTAGGGACGGACCCACCTAGGGCCTAGCTGCGAAACGGCACAAAACGCGCTCCTAGGAGCTGCACTCTGCAAAGGGAAACTGAGCTCGGGGAACAAAGCTCAGCCCCAAGGCGGCTTGGCTCAGGATCGCAGCGCTTGCCTAGTTCTCACCTAGCCCTAGGCTCCCCATAGGGCCAAGGAGGGTCTGGGCTGCCTCTGGCTCCGTGGGCACTGCTGCTTGGTTGGTGGTCTCCGCAGCTTGAAACCAACTCCAAACGTGTTCTCCTTCGCGGAGAAGGCGGATTTGGCAGGAAGAAGCCCTGTGTGCACTGGCCCTGGCAACCCACCCATAGCCAGCTAGGGAGGGACCCACCTAGGGCCTAGCTGCGAAACGGCACAAAACGCACTCCTAGGAGCTGCACTCTGCAAAGGGAAACTGTGCTCGGGGAACAAAGCTCAGCCCCAAGGCGGCTTGGCTCAGGATCGCAGCGCTTGCCTAGTTCTCACCTAGCCCTAGGCTCCCCATAGGGCCAAGGAGGGTCTGGGCTGCCTCTGGCTCCGTGGGCACTGCTGCTTGGCTGGTGGTCTCCGCACCGTGAAACCAACTCCAAACGTGTTCTCCTTCGCGGAGAAGGCTGATTTGGCAGGAAGAAGCCCTGTGTGCACTGGCCCTAGCAACCCACAAATAGCCAGCTAGGGAGGGACCCACCTAGGGCCTAGCTGCGAAACGGCACAAAACGCGCTCCTAGGAGCTGCACTCTGCAAAGGGAAACTGTGCTCGGGGAACAAACCTCAGCCCCAAGGCGGCTTGGCTCAGGATCGCAGCGCTTGCCTAGTTCGCACCTAGCCCTAGGCTCCCCATAGGGCCAAGGAGGGTCTGGGCTGCCTCTGGCTCCGTGGGCACTGCTGCTTGGCTGGTGGTCTCCGCACCGTGAAACCAACTCCAAACGTGTTCTCCTTCGCGGAGAAGGCTGATTTGGCAGGAAGAAGCCCTGTGTGCACTGGCCCTAGCAACCCACCCATAGCCAGCTAGGGAGGGACCCACCTAGGGCCTAGATGCGAAAGGGCACAAAACGCGCTCCTAGGAGCTGCACTCTGCAAAGGGAAACTGAGCTCGGGGAACAAAGCTCAGCCCCAAGGCGGCTTGGCTCAGGATCGCAGCGCTTGCCTAGTTCTCACCTAGCCCTAGGCTCCCCATAGGGCCAAGGAGGGTCTGGGCTGCCTCTGGCTCCGTGGACACTGCTGCTTGGCTGGTGGTCTCCGCACCGTGAAACCAACTCCAAACGTGTTCTCCTTGGCGGAGAAGGCTGATTTGGCAGGAAGAAGCCCTGTGTGCACTGGCCCTGGCAACCCACCCATAGCCAGCTAGGGAGGGACCCACCTAGGGCCTAGCTGCGAAAGGGCACAAAACGCGCTCCTAGGAGCTGCACTCTGCAAAGGGAAACTGTGCTCGGGGAACAAACCTCAGCCCCAAGGCGGCTTGGCTCAGGATCGCAGCGCTTGCCTAGTTCTCACCTAGCCCTAGGCTCCCCATAGGGCCAAGGAGGGTCTGGGCTGCCTCTGGCTCCGTGGGCACTGCTGCTTGGCTGGTGGTCTCCGCACCGTGAAACCAACTCCAAACGTGTTCTCCTTCGCGGAGAAGGCTGATTTGGCAGGAAGAAGCCCTGTGTGCACTGGCCCTAGCAACCCACCCATAGCCAGCTAGGGAGGGACCCACCTAGGGCCTAGCTGCGAAACGGCACAAAACGCGCTCCTAGGAGCTGCACTCTGCAAAGGGAAACTGTGCTCGGGGAACAAACCTCAGCCCCAAGGCAGCTTGGCTCAGGATCGCAGCGCTTGCCTAGTTCTCACCTAGCCCTAGGCTCCCCATAGGGCCAAGGAGGGTCTGGGCTACCTCTGGCTCCGTGGGCACTGCTGCTTGGTTGGTGGTCTCCGCAGCTTGAAACCAACTCCAAACGTGTTCTCCTTTGCGGAGAAGGCTGATTTGGCAGGTAGAAGCCCTGTGTGCATTGGCCCTGGCAACCCACCCATAGCCAGCTTGGGAGGGACCCACCTAGGGCCTAGCTGCGAAACGGCACAAAACGCGCTCCTAGGAGCTGCACTCTGCAAAGGGAAACTGTGCTCGGGGAACAAAGCTCAGCCCCAAGGCGGCTTGGCTCAGGATCGCAGCGCTTGCCTAGTTCTCACCTAGCCCTAGGCTCCCCATAGGGCCAAGGAGGGTCTGGGCTGCCTCTGGCTCCGTGGGCACTGCTGCTTGGCTGGTGGTCTCCGCACCGTGAAGCCAACTCCAAACGTGTTCTCCTTCGCGGAGAAGGCTGATTTGGCAGGAAGAAGCCCTGTGTGCACTGGCCCTGGCAACCCACCCATAGCCAGCTAGGGAGGGACCCACCTAGGGCCTAGCTGCGAAACGGCACAAAACGCGCTCCTAGGAGCTGCACTCTGCAAAGGGAAACTGTGCTCGGGGAACAAAGCTCAGCCCCAAGGCGGCTTGGCTCAGGATCGCAGCGCTTGCCTAGTTCTCACCTAGCCCTAGGCTCCCCATAGGGCCAAGGAGGGTCTGGGCTGCCTCTGGCTCCGTGGGCACTGCTGCTTGGCTGGTGGTCTCCGCACCGTGAAGCCAACTCCAAACGTGTTCTCCTTCGCGGAGAAGGCTGATTTGGCAGGAAGAAGCCCTGTGTGCACTGGCCCTGGCAACCCACCCATAGCCAGCTAGGGAGGGACCCACCTAGGGCCTAGCTGCGAAACGGCACAAAACGCGCTCCTAGGAGCTGCACTCTGCAAAGGGAAACTGTGCTCGGGGAACAAAGCTCAGCCCCAAGGCGGCTTGGCTCAGGATCGCAGCGCTTGCCTAGTTCTCACCTAGCCCTAGGCTCCCCATAGGGCCAAGGAGGGTCTGGGCTGCCTCTGGCTCCGTGGGCACTGCTGCTTGGCTGGTGGTCTCCGCACCGTGAAACCAACTCCAAACGTGTTCTCCTTCGCGGAGAAGGCTGATTTGGCAGGAAGAAGCCCTGTGTGCACTGGCCCTGGCAACCCACCCATAGCCAGCTAGGGAGGGACCCACCTAGGGCCTAGCTGCGAAACGGCACAAAACGCGCTCCTAGCAGCTGCACTCTGCAAAGGGAAACTGTGCTCGGGGAACAAAGCTCAGCACCAAGGCGGCTTGGCTCAGGATCGCAGCGCTTGCCTAGTTCTCACCTAGCCCTAGGCTCCCCATAGGGCCAAGGAGGGTCTGGGCTGCCTCTGGCTCCGTGGGCACTGCTGCTTGGCTGGTGGTCTCCGCACCGTGAAACCAACTCCAAACGTGTTCTCCTTCGCGGAGAAGGCTGATTTGGCAGGAAGAAGCCCTGTGTGCACTGGCCCTGGCAACCCACCCATAGCCAGCTAGGGAGGGACCCACCTAGGGCCTAGCTGCGAAACGGCACAAAACGCGCTCCTAGGAGCTGCACTCTGCAAAGGGAAACTGAGCTCGGGGAACAAACCTCAGCCCCAAGGCGGCTTGGCTCAGGATCGCAGCGCTTGCCTAGTTCTCACCTAGCCCTAGGCTCCCCATAGGGCCAAGGAGGGTCTGGGCTGCCTCTGGCTCCGTGGGCACTGCTGCTTGGCTGGTGGTCTCCGCACCGTGAAACCAACTCCAAACGTGTTCTCCTTCGCGGAGAAGGCTGATTTGGCAGGAAGAAGCCCTGTGTGCACTGGCCCTGGCAACCCACCCATAGCCAGCTAGGGACGGACCCACCTAGGGCCTAGCTGCGAAACGGCACAAAACGCGCTCCTAGGAGCTGCACTCTGCAAAGGGAAACTGTGCTCGGGGAACAAAGCTCAGCCCCAAGGCGGCTTGGCTCAGGATCGCAGCGCTTGCCTAGTTCTCACCTAGCCCTAGGCTCCCCATAGGGCCAAGGAGGGTCTGGGCTGCCTCTGGCTCCGTGGGCACTGCTGCTTGGCTGGTGGTCTCCGCACCGTGAAACCAACTCCAAACGTGTTCTCCTTCGCGGAGAAGGCTGATTTGGCAGGAAGAAGCCCTGTGTGCACTGGCCCTGGCAACCCACCCATAGCCAGCTAGGGAGGGACCCACCTAGGGCCTAGCTGGGAAACGGCACAAAACGCGCTCCTAGGAGCTGCACTCTGCAAAGGGAAACTGTGCTCGGGGAACAAAGCTCAGCCCCAAGGCGGCTTGGCTCAGGATCGCAGCGCTTGCCTAGTTCTCACCTAGCCCTAGGCTCCCCATAGGGCCAAGGAGGGTCTGGGCTGCCTCTGGCTCCGTGGGCACTGCTGCTTGGCTGGTGGTCTCCGCACCGTGAAACCAACTCCAAACGTGTTCTCCTTCGCGGAGAAGGCTGATTTGGCAGGAAGAAGCCCTGTGTGCACTGGCCCTGGCAACCCACCCATAGCCAGCTAGGGAGGGACCCACCTAGGGCCTAGCTGCGAAACGGCACAAAACGCGCTCCTAGGAGCTGCACTCTGCAAAGGGAAACTGTGCTCGGGGAACAAAGCTCAGCCCCAAGGCGGCTTGGCTCAGGATCGCAGCGCTTGCCTAGTTCTCACCTAGCCCTAGGCTCCCCATAGGGCCAAGGAGGGTCTGGGCTGCCTCTGGCTCCGTGGGCACTGCTGCTTGGCTGGTGGTCTCCGCACCGTGAAGCCAACTCCAAACGTGTTCTCCTTCGCGGAGAAGGCTGATTTGGCAGGAAGAAGCCCTGTGTGCACTGGCCCTGGCAACCCACCCATAGCCAGCTAGGGAGGGACCCACCTAGGGCCTAGCTGCGAAACGGCACAAAACGCGCTCCTAGGAGCTGCACTCTGCAAAGGGAAACTGTGCTCGGGGAACAAAGCTCAGCCCCAAGGCGGCTTGGCTCAGGATCGCAGCGCTTGCCTAGTTCTCACCTAGCCCTAGGCTCCCCATAGGGCCAAGGAGGGTCTGGGCTGCCTCTGGCTCCGTGGGCACTGCTGCTTGGCTGGTGGTCTCCGCACCGTGAAACCAACTCCAAACGTGTTCTCCTTCGCGGAGAAGGCTGATTTGGCAGGAAGAAGCCCTGTGTGCACTGGCCCTAGCAACCCACCCATAGCCAGCTAGGGAGGGACCCACCTAGGGCCTAGCTGCGAAACGGCACAAAACGCGCTCCTAGGAGCTGCACTCTGCAAAGGGAAACTGTGCTCGGGGAACAAACCTCAGCCCCAAGGCAGCTTGGCTCAGGATCGCAGCGCTTGCCTAGTTCTCACCTAGCCCTAGGCTCCCCATAGGGCCAAGGAGGGTCTGGGCTACCTCTGGCTCCGTGGGCACTGCTGCTTGGTTGGTGGTCTCCGCAGCTTGAAACCAACTCCAAACGTGTTCTCCTTTGCGGAGAAGGCTGATTTGGCAGGTAGAAGCCCTGTGTGCATTGGCCCTGGCAACCCACCCATAGCCAGCTAGGGAGGGACCCACCTAGGGCCTAGCTGCGAAACGGCACAAAACGCGCTCCTAGGAGCTGCACTCTGCAAAGGGAAACTGTGCTCGGGGAACAAAGCTCAGCCCCAAGGCGGCTTGGCTCAGGATCGCAGCGCTTGCCTAGTTCTCACCTAGCCCTAGGCTCCCCATAGGGCCAAGGAGGGTCTGGGCTGCCTCTGGCTCCGTGGGCACTGCTGCTTGGCTGGTGGTCTCCGCACCGTGAAGCCAACTCCAAACGTGTTCTCCTTCGCGGAGAAGGCTGATTTGGCAGGAAGAAGCCCTGTGTGCACTGGCCCTGGCAACCCACCCATAGCCAGCTAGGGAGGGACCCACCTAGGGCCTAGCTGCGAAACGGCACAAAACGCGCTCCTAGGAGCTGCACTCTGCAAAGGGAAACTGTGCTCGGGGAACAAAGCTCAGCCCCAAGGCGGCTTGGCTCAGGATCGCAGCGCTTGCCTAGTTCTCACCTAGCCCTAGGCTCCCCATAGGGCCAAGGAGGGTCTGGGCTGCCTCTGGCTCCGTGGGCACTGCTGCTTGGCTGGTGGTCTCCGCACCGTGAAACCAACTCCAAACGTGTTCTCCTTCGCGGAGAAGGCTGATTTGGCAGGAAGAAGCCCTGTGTGCACTGGCCCTGGCAACCCACCCATAGCCAGCTAGGGAGGGACCCACCTAGGGCCTAGCTGCGAAACGGCACAAAACGCGCTCCTAGCAGCTGCACTCTGCAAAGGGAAACTGTGCTCGGGGAACAAAGCTCAGCCCCAAGGCGGCTTGGCTCAGGATCGCAGCGCTTGCCTAGTTCTCACCTAGCCCTAGGCTCCCCATAGGGCCAAGGAGGGTCTGGGCTGCCTCTGGCTCCGTGGGCACTGCTGCTTGGCTGGTGGTCTCCGCACCGTGAAACCAACTCCAAACGTGTTCTCCTTCGCGGAGAAGGCTGATTTGGCAGGAAGAAGCCCTGTGTGCACTGGCCCTGGCAACCCACCCATAGCCAGCTAGGGAGGGACCCACCTAGGGCCTAGCTGCGAAACGGCACAAAACGCGCTCCTAGGAGCTGCACTCTGCAAAGGGAAACTGAGCTCGGGGAACAAACCTCAGCCCCAAGGCGGCTTGGCTCAGGATCGCAGCGCTTGCCTAGTTCTCACCTAGCCCTAGGCTCCCCATAGGGCCAAGGAGGGTCTGGGCTGCCTCTGGCTCCGTGGGCACTGCTGCTTGGCTGGTGGTCTCCGCACCGTGAAACCAACTCCAAACGTGTTCTCCTTCGCGGAGAAGGCTGATTTGGCAGGAAGAAGCCCTGTGTGCACTGGCCCTGGCAACCCACCCATAGCCAGCTAGGGACGGACCCACCTAGGGCCTAGCTGCGAAACGGCACAAAACGCGCTCCTAGGAGCTGCACTCTGCAAAGGGAAACTGTGCTCGGGGAACAAAGCTCAGCCCCAAGGCGGCTTGGCTCAGGATCGCAGCGCTTGCCTAGTTCTCACCTAGCCCTACGCTCCCCATAGGGCCAAGGAGGGTCTGGGCTGCCTCTGGCTCCGTGGGCACTGCTGCTTGGCTGGTGGTCTCCGCACCGTGAAACCAACTCCAAACGTGTTCTCCTTCGCGGAGAAGGCTGATTTGGCAGGAAGAAGCCCTGTGTGCACTGGCCCTGGCAACCCACCCATAGCCAGCTAGGGAGGGACCCACCTAGGGCCTAGCTGGGAAACGGCACAAAACGCGCTCCTAGGAGCTGCACTCTGCAAAGGGAAACTGTGCTCGGGGAACAAACCTCAGCCCCAAGGCGGCTTGGCTCAGGATCGCAGCGCTTGCCTAGTTCTCACCTAGCCCTAGGCTCCCCATAGGGCCAAGGAGGGTCTGGGCTGCCTCTGGCTCCGTGGGCACTGCTGCTTGGCTGGTGGTCTCCGCACCGTGAAACCAACTCCAAACGTGTTCTCCTTCGCGGAGAAGGCTGATTTGGCAGGAAGAAGCCCTGTGTGCACTGGCCCTGGGAACCCACCCATAGCCAGCTAGGGACGGACCCACCTAGGGCCTAGCTGCGAAACGGCACAAAACGCGCTCCTAGGAGCTGCACTCTGCAAAGGGAAACTGAGCTCGGGGAACAAAGCTCAGCCCCAAGGCGGCTTGGCTCAGGATCGCAGCGCTTGCCTAGTTCTCACCTAGCCCTAGGCTCCCCATAGGGCCAAGGAGGGTCTGGGCTGCCTCTGGCTCCGTGGACACTGCTGCTTGGCTGGTGGTCTCCGCACCGTGAAACCAACTCCAAACGTGTTCTCCTTGGCGGAGAAGGCTGATTTGGCAGGAAGAAGCCCTGTGTGCACTGGCCCTGGCAACCCACCCATAGCCAGCTAGGGAGGGACCCACCTAGGGCCTAGCTGCGAAAGGGCACAAAACGCGCTCCTAGGAGCTGCACTCTGCAAAGGGAAACTGTGCTCGGGGAACAAACCTCAGCCCCAAGGCGGCTTGGCTCAGGATCGCAGCGCTTGCCTAGTTCTCACCTAGCCCTAGGCTCCCCATAGGGCCAAGGAGGGTCTGGGCTGCCTCTGGCTCCGTGGGCACTGCTGCTTGGCTGGTGGTCTCCGCACCGTGAAACCAACTCCAAACGTGTTCTCCTTCGCGGAGAAGGCTGATTTGGCAGGAAGAAGCCCTGTGTGCACTGGCCCTAGCAACCCACCCATAGCCAGCTAGGGAGGGACCCACCTAGGGCCTAGCTGCGAAACGGCACAAAACGCGCTCCTAGGAGCTGCACTCTGCAAAGGGAAACTGAGCTCGGGGAACAAAGCTCAGCCCCAAGGCGGCTTGGCTCAGGATCGCAGCGCTTGCCTAGTTCTCACCTAGCCCTAGGCTCCCCATAGGGCCAAGGAGGGTCTGGGCTGCCTCTGGCTCCGTGGACACTGCTGCTTGGCTGGTGGTCTCCGCACCGTGAAACCAACTCCAAACGTGTTCTCCTTGGCGGAGAAGGCTGATTTGGCAGGAAGAAGCCCTGTGTGCACTGGCCCTGGCAACCCACCCATAGCCAGCTAGGGAGGGACCCACCTAGGGCCTAGCTGCGAAAGGGCACAAAACGCGCTCCTAGGAGCTGCACTCTGCAAAGGGAAACTGTGCTCGGGGAACAAACCTCAGCCCCAAGGCGGCTTGGCTCAGGATCGCAGCGCTTGCCTAGTTCTCACCTAGCCCTAGGCTCCCCATAGGGCCAAGGAGGGTCTGGGCTGCCTCTGGCTCCGTGGGCACTGCTGCTTGGCTGGTGGTCTCCGCACCGTGAAACCAACTCCAAACGTGTTCTCCTTCGCGGAGAAGGCTGATTTGGCAGGAAGAAGCCCTGTGTGCACTGGCCCTAGCAACCCACCCATAGCCAGCTAGGGAGGGACCCACCTAGGGCCTAGCTGCGAAACGGCACAAAACGCGCTCCTAGGAGCTGCACTCTGCAAAGGGAAACTGTGCTCGGGGAACAAACCTCAGCCCCAAGGCAGCTTGGCTCAGGATCGCAGCGCTTGCCTAGTTCTCACCTAGCCCTAGGCTCCCCATAGGGCCAAGGAGGGTCTGGGCTACCTCTGGCTCCGTGGGCACTGCTGCTTGGTTGGTGGTCTCCGCAGCTTGAAACCAACTCCAAACGTGTTCTCCTTTGCGGAGAAGGCTGATTTGGCAGGTAGAAGCCCTGTGTGCATTGGCCCTGGCAACCCACCCATAGCCAGCTTGGGAGGGACCCACCTAGGGCCTAGCTGCGAAACGGCACAAAACGCGCTCCTAGGAGCTGCACTCTGCAAAGGGAAACTGTGCTCGGGGAACAAAGCTCAGCCCCAAGGCGGCTTGGCTCAGGATCGCAGCGCTTGCCTAGTTCTCACCTAGCCCTAGGCTCCCCATAGGGCCAAGGAGGGTCTGGGCTGCCTCTGGCTCCGTGGGCACTGCTGCTTGGCTGGTGGTCTCCGCACCGTGAAGCCAACTCCAAACGTGTTCTCCTTCGCGGAGAAGGCTGATTTGGCAGGAAGAAGCCCTGTGTGCACTGGCCCTGGCCACCCACCCATAGCCAGCTAGGGAGGGACCCACCTAGGGCCTAGCTGCGAAACGGCACAAAACGCGCTCCTAGGAGCTGCACTCTGCAAAGGGAAACTGTGCTCGGGGAACAAAGCTCAGCCCCAAGGCGGCTTGGCTCAGGATCGCAGCGCTTGCCTAGTTCTCACCTAGCCCTAGGCTCCCCATAGGGCCAAGGAGGGTCTGGGCTGCCTCTGGCTCCGTGGGCACTGCTGCTTGGCTGGTGGTCTCCGCACCGTGAAGCCAACTCCAAACGTGTTCTCCTTCGCGGAGAAGGCTGATTTGGCAGGAAGAAGCCCTGTGTGCACTGGCCCTGGCAACCCACCCATAGCCAGCTAGGGAGGGACCCACCTAGGGCCTAGCTGCGAAACGGCACAAAACGCGCTCCTAGGAGCTGCACTCTGCAAAGGGAAACTGTGCTCGGGGAACAAAGCTCAGCCCCAAGGCGGCTTGGCTCAGGATCGCAGCGCTTGCCTAGTTCTCACCTAGCCCTAGGCTCCCCATAGGGCCAAGGAGGGTCTGGGCTGCCTCTGGCTCCGTGGGCACTGCTGCTTGGCTGGTGGTCTCCGCACCGTGAAACCAACTCCAAACGTGTTCTCCTTCGCGGAGA
This sequence comes from Sus scrofa, assembly GCF_054392235.1. Lineage (NCBI taxonomy): Eukaryota > Metazoa > Chordata > Mammalia > Artiodactyla > Suidae > Sus > Sus scrofa. The sequence goes on along the minus strand of NC_139393.1, from coordinate 40,159,850 downwards.
AGGCTGATTTGGCAGGAAGAAGCCCTGTGTGCACTGGCCCTAGCAACCCACCCATAGCCAGCTAGGGAGGGACCCACCTAGGGCCTAGCTGCGAAACGGCACAAAACGCGCTCCTAGGAGCTGCACTCTGCAAAGGGAAACTGTGCTCGGGGAACAAACCTCAGCCCCAAGGCAGCTTGGCTCAGGATCGCAGCGCTTGCCTAGTTCTCACCTAGCCCTAGGCTCCCCATAGGGCCAAGGAGGGTCTGGGCTACCTCTGGCTCCGTGGGCACTGCTGCTTGGTTGGTGGTCTCCGCAGCTTGAAACCAACTCCAAACGTGTTCTCCTTTGCGGAGAAGGCTGATTTGGCAGGTAGAAGCCCTGTGTGCATTGGCCCTGGCAACCCACCCATAGCCAGCTTGGGAGGGACCCACCTAGGGCCTAGCTGCGAAACGGCACAAAACGCGCTCCTAGGAGCTGCACTCTGCAAAGGGAAACTGTGCTCGGGGAACAAAGCTCAGCCCCAAGGCGGCTTGGCTCAGGATCGCAGCGCTTGCCTAGTTCTCACCTAGCCCTAGGCTCCCCATAGGGCCAAGGAGGGTCTGGGCTGCCTCTGGCTCCGTGGGCACTGCTGCTTGGCTGGTGGTCTCCGCACCGTGAAGCCAACTCCAAACGTGTTCTCCTTCGCGGAGAAGGCTGATTTGGCAGGAAGAAGCCCTGTGTGCACTGGCCCTGGCAACCCACCCATAGCCAGCTAGGGAGGGACCCACCTAGGGCCTAGCTGCGAAACGGCACAAAACGCGCTCCTAGGAGCTGCACTCTGCAAAGGGAAACTGTGCTCGGGGAACAAAGCTCAGCCCCAAGGCGGCTTGGCTCAGGATCGCAGCGCTTGCCTAGTTCTCACCTAGCCCTAGGCTCCCCATAGGGCCAAGGAGGGTCTGGGCTGCCTCTGGCTCCGTGGGCACTGCTGCTTGGCTGGTGGTCTCCGCACCGTGAAGCCAACTCCAAACGTGTTCTCCTTCGCGGAGAAGGCTGATTTGGCAGGAAGAAGCCCTGTGTGCACTGGCCCTGGCAACCCACCCATAGCCAGCTAGGGAGGGACCCACCTAGGGCCTAGCTGCGAAACGGCACAAAACGCGCTCCTAGGAGCTGCACTCTGCAAAGGGAAACTGTGCTCGGGGAACAAAGCTCAGCCCCAAGGCGGCTTGGCTCAGGATCGCAGCGCTTGCCTAGTTCTCACCTAGCCCTAGGCTCCCCATAGGGCCAAGGAGGGTCTGGGCTGCCTCTGGCTCCGTGGGCACTGCTGCTTGGCTGGTGGTCTCCGCACCGTGAAGCCAACTCCAAACGTGTTCTCCTTCGCGGAGAAGGCTGATTTGGCAGGAAGAAGCCCTGTGTGCACTGGCCCTGGCAACCCACCCATAGCCAGCTAGGGAGGGACCCACCTAGGGCCTAGCTGCGAAACGGCACAAAACGCGCTCCTAGGAGCTGCACTCTGCAAAGGGAAACTGTGCTCGGGGAACAAAGCTCAGCCCCAAGGCGGCTTGGCTCAGGATCGCAGCGCTTGCCTAGTTCTCACCTAGCCCTAGGCTCCCCATAGGGCCAAGGAGGGTCTGGGCTGCCTCTGGCTCCGTGGGCACTGCTGCTTGGCTGGTGGTCTCCGCACCGTGAAGCCAACTCCAAACGTGTTCTCCTTCGCGGAGAAGGCTGATTTGGCAGGAAGAAGCCCTGTGTGCACTGGCCCTGGCAACCCACCCATAGCCAGCTAGGGAGGGACCCACCTAGGGCCTAGCTGCGAAACGGCACAAAACGCGCTCCTAGGAGCTGCACTCTGCAAAGGGAAACTGTGCTCGGGGAACAAAGCTCAGCCCCAAGGCGGCTTGGCTCAGGATCGCAGCGCTTGCCTAGTTCTCACCTAGCCCTAGGCTCCCCATAGGGCCAAGGAGGGTCTGGGCTGCCTCTGGCTCCGTGGGCACTGCTGCTTGGCTGGTGGTCTCCGCACCGTGAAACCAACTCCAAACGTGTTCTCCTTCGCGGAGAAGGCTGATTTGGCAGGAAGAAGCCCTGTGTGCACTGGCCCTGGCAACCCACCCATAGCCAGCTAGGGAGGGACCCACCTAGGGCCTAGCTGCGAAACGGCACAAAACGCGCTCCTAGCAGCTGCACTCTGCAAAGGGAAACTGTGCTCGGGGAACAAAGCTCAGCCCCAAGGCGGCTTGGCTCAGGATCGCAGCGCTTGCCTAGTTCTCACCTAGCCCTAGGCTCCCCATAGGGCCAAGGAGGGTCTGGGCTGCCTCTGGCTCCGTGGGCACTGCTGCTTGGCTGGTGGTCTCCGCACCGTGAAACCAACTCCAAACGTGTTCTCCTTCGCGGAGAAGGCTGATTTGGCAGGAAGAAGCCCTGTGTGCACTGGCCCTGGCAACCCACCCATAGCCAGCTAGGGAGGGACCCACCTAGGGCCTAGCTGCGAAACGGCACAAAACGCGCTCCTAGGAGCTGCACTCTGCAAAGGGAAACTGAGCTCGGGGAACAAACCTCAGCCCCAAGGCGGCTTGGCTCAGGATCGCAGCGCTTGCCTAGTTCTCACCTAGCCCTAGGCTCCCCATAGGGCCAAGGAGGGTCTGGGCTGCCTCTGGCTCCGTGGGCACTGCTGCTTGGCTGGTGGTCTCCGCACCGTGAAACCAACTCCAAACGTGTTCTCCTTCGCGGAGAAGGCTGATTTGGCAGGAAGAAGCCCTGTGTGCACTGGCCCTGGCAACCCACCCATAGCCAGCTAGGGACGGACCCACCTAGGGCCTAGCTGCGAAACGGCACAAAACGCGCTCCTAGGAGCTGCACTCTGCAAAGGGAAACTGTGCTCGGGGAACAAAGCTCAGCCCCAAGGCGGCTTGGCTCAGGATCGCAGCGCTTGCCTAGTTCTCACCTAGCCCTACGCTCCCCATAGGGCCAAGGAGGGTCTGGGCTGCCTCTGGCTCCGTGGGCACTGCTGCTTGGCTGGTGGTCTCCGCACCGTGAAACCAACTCCAAACGTGTTCTCCTTCGCGGAGAAGGCTGATTTGGCAGGAAGAAGCCCTGTGTGCACTGGCCCTGGCAACCCACCCATAGCCAGCTAGGGAGGGACCCACCTAGGGCCTAGCTGGGAAACGGCACAAAACGCGCTCCTAGGAGCTGCACTCTGCAAAGGGAAACTGTGCTCGGGGAACAAACCTCAGCCCCAAGGCGGCTTGGCTCAGGATCGCAGCGCTTGCCTAGTTCTCACCTAGCCCTAGGCTCCCCATAGGGCCAAGGAGGGTCTGGGCTGCCTCTGGCTCCGTGGGCACTGCTGCTTGGCTGGTGGTCTCCGCACCGTGAAACCAACTCCAAACGTGTTCTCCTTCGCGGAGAAGGCTGATTTGGCAGGAAGAAGCCCTGTGTGCACTGGCCCTGGGAACCCACCCATAGCCAGCTAGGGACGGACCCACCTAGGGCCTAGCTGCGAAACGGCACAAAACGCGCTCCTAGGAGCTGCACTCTGCAAAGGGAAACTGTGCTCGGGGAACAAAGCTCAGCCCCAAGGCGGCTTGGCTCAGGATCGCAGCGCTTGCCTAGTTCTCACCTAGCCCTAGGCTCCCCATAGGGCCAAGGAGGGTCTGGGCTGCCTCTGGCTCCGTGGACACTGCTGCTTGGCTGGTGGTCTCCGCACCGTGAAACCAACTCCAAACGTGTTCTCCTTGGCGGAGAAGGCTGATTTGGCAGGAAGAAGCCCTGTGTGCACTGGCCCTGGCAACCCACCCATAGCCAGCTAGGGAGGGACCCACCTAGGGCCTAGCTGCGAAAGGGCACAAAACGCGCTCCTAGGAGCTGCACTCTGCAAAGGGAAACTGTGCTCGGGGAACAAACCTCAGCCCCAAGGCGGCTTGGCTCAGGATCGCAGCGCTTGCCTAGTTCTCACCTAGCCCTAGGCTCCCCATAGGGCCAAGGAGGGTCTGGGCTGCCTCTGGCTCCGTGGGCACTGCTGCTTGGCTGGTGGTCTCCGCACCGTGAAACCAACTCCAAACGTGTTCTCCTTCGCGGAGAAGGCTGATTTGGCAGGAAGAAGCCCTGTGTGCACTGGCCCTAGCAACCCACCCATAGCCAGCTAGGGAGGGACCCACCTAGGGCCTAGCTGCGAAACGGCACAAAACGCGCTCCTAGGAGCTGCACTCTGCAAAGGGAAACTGAGCTCGGGGAACAAAGCTCAGCCCCAAGGCGGCTTGGCTCAGGATCGCAGCGCTTGCCTAGTTCTCACCTAGCCCTAGGCTCCCCATAGGGCCAAGGAGGGTCTGGGCTGCCTCTGGCTCCGTGGACACTGCTGCTTGGCTGGTGGTCTCCGCACCGTGAAACCAACTCCAAACGTGTTCTCCTTGGCGGAGAAGGCTGATTTGGCAGGAAGAAGCCCTGTGTGCACTGGCCCTGGCAACCCACCCATAGCCAGCTAGGGAGGGACCCACCTAGGGCCTAGCTGCGAAAGGGCACAAAACGCGCTCCTAGGAGCTGCACTCTGCAAAGGGAAACTGTGCTCGGGGAACAAACCTCAGCCCCAAGGCGGCTTGGCTCAGGATCGCAGCGCTTGCCTAGTTCTCACCTAGCCCTAGGCTCCCCATAGGGCCAAGGAGGGTCTGGGCTGCCTCTGGCTCCGTGGGCACTGCTGCTTGGCTGGTGGTCTCCGCACCGTGAAACCAACTCCAAACGTGTTCTCCTTCGCGGAGAAGGCTGATTTGGCAGGAAGAAGCCCTGTGTGCACTGGCCCTAGCAACCCACCCATAGCCAGCTAGGGAGGGACCCACCTAGGGCCTAGCTGCGAAACGGCACAAAACGCGCTCCTAGGAGCTGCACTCTGCAAAGGGAAACTGTGCTCGGGGAACAAACCTCAGCCCCAAGGCAGCTTGGCTCAGGATCGCAGCGCTTGCCTAGTTCTCACCTAGCCCTAGGCTCCCCATAGGGCCAAGGAGGGTCTGGGCTACCTCTGGCTCCGTGGGCACTGCTGCTTGGTTGGTGGTCTCCGCAGCTTGAAACCAACTCCAAACGTGTTCTCCTTTGCGGAGAAGGCTGATTTGGCAGGTAGAAGCCCTGTGTGCATTGGCCCTGGCAACCCACCCATAGCCAGCTTGGGAGGGACCCACCTAGGGCCTAGCTGCGAAACGGCACAAAACGCGCTCCTAGGAGCTGCACTCTGCAAAGGGAAACTGTGCTCGGGGAACAAAGCTCAGCCCCAAGGCGGCTTGGCTCAGGATCGCAGCGCTTGCCTAGTTCTCACCTAGCCCTAGGCTCCCCATAGGGCCAAGGAGGGTCTGGGCTGCCTCTGGCTCCGTGGGCACTGCTGCTTGGCTGGTGGTCTCCGCACCGTGAAGCCAACTCCAAACGTGTTCTCCTTCGCGGAGAAGGCTGATTTGGCAGGAAGAAGCCCTGTGTGCACTGGCCCTGGCAACCCACCCATAGCCAGCTAGGGAGGGACCCACCTAGGGCCTAGCTGCGAAACGGCACAAAACGCGCTCCTAGGAGCTGCACTCTGCAAAGGGAAACTGTGCTCGGGGAACAAAGCTCAGCCCCAAGGCGGCTTGGCTCAGGATCGCAGCGCTTGCCTAGTTCTCACCTAGCCCTAGGCTCCCCATAGGGCCAAGGAGGGTCTGGGCTGCCTCTGGCTCCGTGGGCACTGCTGCTTGGCTGGTGGTCTCCGCACCGTGAAGCCAACTCCAAACGTGTTCTCCTTCGCGGAGAAGGCTGATTTGGCAGGAAGAAGCCCTGTGTGCACTGGCCCTGGCAACCCACCCATAGCCAGCTAGGGAGGGACCCACCTAGGGCCTAGCTGCGAAACGGCACAAAACGCGCTCCTAGGAGCTGCACTCTGCAAAGGGAAACTGTGCTCGGGGAACAAAGCTCAGCCCCAAGGCGGCTTGGCTCAGGATCGCAGCGCTTGCCTAGTTCTCACCTAGCCCTAGGCTCCCCATAGGGCCAAGGAGGGTCTGGGCTGCCTCTGGCTCCGTGGGCACTGCTGCTTGGCTGGTGGTCTCCGCACCGTGAAACCAACTCCAAACGTGTTCTCCTTCGCGGAGAAGGCTGATTTGGCAGGAAGAAGCCCTGTGTGCACTGGCCCTAGCAACCCACCCATAGCCAGCTAGGGAGGGACCCACCTAGGGCCTAGCTGCGAAACGGCACAAAACGCGCTCCTAGGAGCTGCACTCTGCAAAGGGAAACTGTGCTCGGGGAACAAACCTCAGCCCCAAGGCAGCTTGGCTCAGGATCGCAGCGCTTGCCTAGTTCTCACCTAGCCCTAGGCTCCCCATAGGGCCAAGGAGGGTCTGGGCTACCTCTGGCTCCGTGGGCACTGCTGCTTGGTTGGTGGTCTCCGCAGCTTGAAACCAACTCCAAACGTGTTCTCCTTTGCGGAGAAGGCTGATTTGGCAGGTAGAAGCCCTGTGTGCATTGGCCCTGGCAACCCACCCATAGCCAGCTTGGGAGGGACCCACCTAGGGCCTAGCTGCGAAACGGCACAAAACGCGCTCCTAGGAGCTGCACTCTGCAAAGGGAAACTGTGCTCGGGGAACAAAGCTCAGCCCCAAGGCGGCTTGGCTCAGGATCGCAGCGCTTGCCTAGTTCTCACCTAGCCCTAGGCTCCCCATAGGGCCAAGGAGGGTCTGGGCTGCCTCTGGCTCCGTGGGCACTGCTGCTTGGCTGGTGGTCTCCGCACCGTGAAGCCAACTCCAAACGTGTTCTCCTTCGCGGAGAAGGCTGATTTGGCAGGAAGAAGCCCTGTGTGCACTGGCCCTGGCAACCCACCCATAGCCAGCTAGGGAGGGACCCACCTAGGGCCTAGCTGCGAAACGGCACAAAACGCGCTCCTAGGAGCTGCACTCTGCAAAGGGAAACTGTGCTCGGGGAACAAAGCTCAGCCCCAAGGCGGCTTGGCTCAGGATCGCAGCGCTTGCCTAGTTCTCACCTAGCCCTAGGCTCCCCATAGGGCCAAGGAGGGTCTGGGCTGCCTCTGGCTCCGTGGGCACTGCTGCTTGGCTGGTGGTCTCCGCACCGTGAAGCCAACTCCAAACGTGTTCTCCTTCGCGGAGAAGGCTGATTTGGCAGGAAGAAGCCCTGTGTGCACTGGCCCTGGCAACCCACCCATAGCCAGCTAGGGAGGGACCCACCTAGGGCCTAGCTGCGAAACGGCACAAAACGCGCTCCTAGGAGCTGCACTCTGCAAAGGGAAACTGTGCTCGGGGAACAAAGCTCAGCCCCAAGGCGGCTTGGCTCAGGATCGCAGCGCTTGCCTAGTTCTCACCTAGCCCTAGGCTCCCCATAGGGCCAAGGAGGGTCTGGGCTGCCTCTGGCTCCGTGGGCACTGCTGCTTGGCTGGTGGTCTCCGCACCGTGAAGCCAACTCCAAACGTGTTCTCCTTCGCGGAGAAGGCTGATTTGGCAGGAAGAAGCCCTGTGTGCACTGGCCCTGGCAACCCACCCATAGCCAGCTAGGGAGGGACCCACCTAGGGCCTAGCTGCGAAACGGCACAAAACGCGCTCCTAGGAGCTGCACTCTGCAAAGGGAAACTGTGCTCGGGGAACAAACCTCAGCCCCAAGGCGGCTTGGCTCAGGATCGCAGCGCTTGCCTAGTTCTCACCTAGCCCTAGGCTCCCCATAGGGTCAAGGAGGGTCTGGGCTGCCTCTGGCTCCGTGGGCACTGCTGCTTGGCTGGTGGTCTCCGCACCGTGAAGCCAACTCCAAACGTGTTCTCCTTCGCGGAGAAGGCTGATTTGGCAGGAAGAAGCCCTGTGTGCACTGGCCCTGGCAACCCACCCATAGCCAGCTAGGGAGGGACCCACCTAGGGCCTAGCTGCGAAACGGCACAAAACGCGCTCCTAGGAGCTGCACTCTGCAAAGGGAAACTGTGCTCGGGGAACAAAGCTCAGCCCCAAGGCGGCTTGGCTCAGGATCGCAGCGCTTGCCTAGTTCTCACCTAGCCCTAGGCTCCCCATAGGGCCAAGGAGGGTCTGGGCTGCCTCTGGCTCCGTGGGCACTGCTGCTTGGCTGGTGGTCTCCGCACCGTGAAACCAACTCCAAACGTGTTCTCCTTCGCGGAGAAGGCTGATTTGGCAGGAAGAAGCCCTGTGTGCACTGGCCCTGGCAACCCACCCATAGCCAGCTAGGGAGGGACCCACCTAGGGCCTAGCTGCGAAACGGCACAAAACGCGCTCCTAGGAGCTGCACTCTGCAAAGGGAAACTGTGCTCGGGGAACAAAGCTCAGCCCCAAGGCGGCTTGGCTCAGGATCGCAGCGCTTGCCTAGTTCTCACCTAGCCCTAGGCTCCCCATAGGGTCAAGGAGGGTCTGGGCTGCCTCTGGCTCCGTGGGCACTGCTGCTTGGCTGGTGGTCTCCGCACCGTGAAACCAACTCCAAACGTGTTCTCCTTCGCGGAGAAGGCTGATTTGGCAGGAAGAAGCCCTGTGTGCACTGGCCCTAGCAACCCACCCATAGCCAGCTAGGGAGGGACCCACCTAGGGCCTAGCTGCGAAACGGCACAAAACGCGCTCCTAGGAGCTGCACTCTGCAAAGGGAAACTGTGCTCGGGGAACAAACCTCAGCCCCAAGGCAGCTTGGCTCAGGATCGCAGCGCTTGCCTAGTTCTCACCTAGCCCTAGGCTCCCCATAGGGCCAAGGAGGGTCTGGGCTGCCTCTGGCTCCGTGGGCACTGCTGCTTGGTTGGTGGTCTCCGCAGCTTGAAACCAACTCCAAACGTGTTCTCCTTTGCGGAGAAGGCTGATTTGGCAGGTAGAAGCCCTGTGTGCATTGGCCCTGGCAACCCACCCATAGCCAGCTAGGGAGGGACCCACCTAGGGCCTAGCTGCGAAACGGCACAGAACGCGCTCCTAGGAGCTGCACTCTGCAAAGGGAAACTGTGCTCGGGGAACAAAGCTCAGCCCCAAGGCGGCTTGGCTCAGGATCGCAGCGCTTCCCTAGTTCTCACCTAGCCCTAGGCTCCCCATAGGGCCAAGGAGGGTCTGGGCTGCCTCTGGCTCCGTGGGCACTGCTGCTTGGCTGGTGGTCTCCGCACCGTGAAACCAACTCCAAACGTGTTCTCCTTCGCGGAGAAGGCTGATTTGGCAGGAAGAAGCCCTGTGTGCACTGGCCCTGGCAACCCACCCATAGCCAGCTAGGGAGGGACCCACCTAGGGCCTAGCTGCGAAACGGCACAAAACGCGCTCCTAGGAGCTGCACTCTGCAAAGGGAAACTGTGCTCGGGGAACAAAGCTCAGCCCCAAGGCGGCTTGGCTCAGGATCGCAGCGCTTGCCTAGTTCTCACCTAGCCCTAGGCTCCCCTAGGGCCAAGGAGGGTCTGGGCTGCCTCTGGCTCCGTGGGCATTGCTGCTTGGCTGGTGGTCTCCGCAGCTTGAAACAAACTCCAAACGTGTTCTCCTTTGCGGAGAAGGCTGATTTGGCAGGTAGAAGCCCTGTGTGCATTGGCCCTGGCAACCCACCCATAGCCAGCTAGGGAGGGACCCACCTAGGGCCTAGCTGCGAAACGGCACAAAACGCGCTCCTAGGAGCTGCACTCTGCAAAGGGAAACTGTGCTCGGGGAACAAAGCTCAGCCCCAAGGCGGCTTGGCTCAGGATCGCAGCGCTTCCCTAGTTCTCACCTAGCCCTAGGCTCCCCATAGGGCCAAGGAGGGTCTGGGCTGCCTCTGGCTCCGTGGGCACTGCTGCTTGGCTGGTGGTCTCCGCACCGTGAAACCAACTCCAAACGTGTTCTCCTTCGCGGAGAAGGCTGATTTGGCAGGAAGAAGCCCTGTGTGCACTGGCCCTGGCAACCCACCCATAGCCAGCTAGGGAGGGACCCACCTAGGGCCTAGCTGCGAAACGGCACAAAACGCGCTCCTAGGAGCTGCACTCTGCAAAGGGAAACTGTGCTCGGGGAACAAAGCTCAGCCCCAAGGCGGCTTGGCTCAGGATCGCAGCGCTTGCCTAGTTCTCACCTAGCCCTAGGCTCCCCATAGGGCCAAGGAGGGTCTGGGCTGCCTCTGGCTCCGTGGGCACTGCTGCTTGGCTGGTGGTCTCCGCACCGTGAAACCAACTCCAAACGTGTTCTCCTTCGCGGAGAAGGCTGATTTGGCAGGAAGAAGCCCTGTGTGCACTGGCCCTAGCAACCCACCCATAGCCAGCTAGGGAGGGACCCACCTAGGTCCTAGCTGCGAAACGGCACAAAACGCGCTCCTAGGAGCTGCACTCTGCAAAGGGAAACTGAGCTCGGGGAACAAAGCTCAGCCCCAAGGCGGCTTGGCTCAGGATCGCAGCGCTTGCCTAGTTCTCACCTAGCCCTAGGCTCCCCATAGGGCCAAGGAGGGTCTGGGCTGCCTCTGGCTCCGTGGGCACTGCTGCTTGGTTGGTGGTCTCCGCAGCTTGAAACCAACTCCAAACGTGTTCTCCTTCGCGGAGAAGGCGGATTTGGCAGGAAGAAGCCCTGTGTGCACTGGCCCTAGCAACCCACCCATAGCCAGCTAGGGAGGGACCCACCTAGGGCCTAGCTGCGAAAGGGCACAAAACGCGCTCCTAGGAGCTGCACTCTGCAAAGGGAAACTGTGCTCGGGGAACAAAGCTCAGCCCCAAGGCGGCTTGGCTCAGGATCGCAGCGCTTGCCTAGTTCTCACCTAGCCCTAGGCTCCCCATAGGGCCAAGGAGGGTCTGGGCTGCCTCTGGCTCCGTGGGCACTGCTGCTTGGCTGGTGGTCTCCGCACCGTGAAACCAACTCCAAACGTGTTCTCCTTCGCGGAGAAGGCTGATTTGGCAGGAAGAAGCCCTGTGTGCACTGGCCCTAGCAACCCACCCATAGCCAGCTAGGGAGGGACCCACCTAGGGCCTAGCTGCGAAACGGCACAAAACGCGCTCCTAGGAGCTGCACTCTGCAAAGGGAAACTGTGCTCGGGGAACAAAGCTCAGCCCCAAGGCGGCTTGGCTCAGGATCGCAGCGCTTGCCTAGTTCTCACCTAGCCCTAGGCTCCCCATAGGGCCAAGGAGGGTCTGGGCTGCCTCTGGCTCCGTGGGCACTGCTGCTTGGCTGGTGGTCTCCGCACCGTGAAACCAACTCCAAACGTGTTCTCCTTCGCGGAGAAGGCTGATTTGGCAGGAAGAAGCCCTGTGTGCACTGGCCCTGGCAACCCACCCATAGCCAGCTAGGGAGGGACCCACCTAGGGCCTAGCTGCGAAACGGCACAAAACGCGCTCCTAGGAGCTGCACTCTGCAAAGGGAAACTGAGCTCGGGGAACAAAGCTCAGCCCCAAGGCGGCTTGGCTCAGGATCGCAGCGCTTCCCTAGTTCTCACCTAGCCCTAGGCTCCCCATAGGGCCAAGGAGGGTCTGGGCTGCCTCTGGCTCCGTGGGCACTGCTGCTTGGCTGGTGGTCTCCGCACCGTGAAACCAACTCCAAACGTGTTCTCCTTCGCGGAGAAGGCTGATTTGGCAGGAAGAAGCCCTGTGTGCACTGGCCCTAGCAACCCACCCATAGCCAGCTAGGGAGGGACCCACCTAGGGCCTAGCTGCGAAACGGCACAAAACGCGCTCCTAGGAGCTGCACTCTGCAAAGGGAAACTTTGCTCGGGGAACAAAGCTCAGCCCCAAGGCGGCTTGGCTCAGGATCGCAGCGCTTGCCTAGTTCTCACCTAGCCCTAGGCTCCCCATAGGGTCAAGGAGGGTCTGGGCTGCCTCTGGCTCCGTGGGCACTGCTGCTTGGCTGGTGGTCTCCGCACCGTGAAACCAACTCCAAACGTGTTCTCCTTCGCGGAGAAGGCTGATTTGGCAGGAAGAAGCCCTGTGTGCACTGGACCTGGCAACCCACCCATAGCCAGCTAGGGAGGGACCCACCTAGGGCCTAGCTGCGAAACGGCACAAAACGCGCTCCTAGGAGCTGCACTCTGCAAAGGGAAACTGTGCTCGGGGAACAAAGCTCAGCCCCAAGGCGGCTTGGCTCAGGATCGCAGCGCTTGCCTAGTTCTCACCTAGCCCTAGGCTCCCCATAGGGCCAAGGAGGGTCTGGGCTGCCTCTGGCTCCGTGGGCACTGCTGCTTGGCTGGTGGTCTCCGCACCGTGAAACCAACTCCAAACGTGTTCTCCTTCGCGGAGAAGGCTGATTTGGCAGGAAGAAGCCCTGTGTGCACTGGCCCTGGCAACCCACCCATAGCCAGCTAGGGAGGGACCCACCTAGGGCCTAGCTGCGAAACGGCACAGAACGCGCTCCTAGGAGCTGCACTCTGCAAAGGGAAACTGAGCTCGGGGAACAAAGCTCAGCCCCAAGGCGGCTTGGCTCAGGATCGCAGCGCTTGCCTAGTTCTCACCTAGCCCTAGGCTCCCCATAGGGCCAAGGAGGGTCTGGGCTGCCTCTGGCTCCGTGGGCACTGCTGCTTGGTTGGTGGTCTCCGCAGCTTGAAACCAACTCCAAACGTGTTCTCCTTCGCGGAGAAGGCTGATTTGGCAGGAAGAAGCCCTGTGTGCACTGGCCCTGGCAACCCACCCATAGCCAGCTAGGGAGGGACCCACCTAGGGCCTAGCTGCGAAAGGGCACAAAACGCGCTCCTAGGAGCTGCACTCTGCAAAGGGAAACTTTGCTCGGGGAACAAACCTCAGCCCCAAGGCGGCTTGGCTCAGGATCGCAGCGCTTGCCTAGTTCTCACCTAGCCCTAGGCTCCCCATAGGGCCAAGGAGGGTCTGGGCTGCCTCTGGCTCCGTGGGCACTGCTGCTTGGCTGGTGGTCTCCGCACCGTGAAACCAACTCCAAACGTGTTCTCCTTCGCGGAGAAGGCTGATTTGGCAGGAAGAAGCCCTGTGTGCACTGGCCCTAGCAACCCACCCATAGCCAGCTAGGGAGGGACCCACCTAGGGCCTAGCTGCGAAACGGCACAAAACGCGCTCCTAGGAGCTGCACTCTGCAAAGGGAAACTGAGCTCGGGGAACAAACCTCAGCCCCAAGGCGGCTTGGCTCAGGATCGCAGCGCTTGCCTAGTTCTCACCTAGCCCTAGGCTCCCCATAGGGCCAAGGAGGGTCTGGGCTGCCTCTGGCTCCGTGGGCACTGCTGCTTGGCTGGTGGTCTCCGCACCGTGAAACCAACTCCAAACGTGTTCTCCTTCGCGGAGAAGGCTGATTTGGCAGGAAGAAGCCCTGTGTGCACTGGCCCTAGCAACCCACCCATAGCCAGCTAGGGAGGGACCCACCTAGGGCCTAGCTGCGAAACGGCACAAAACGGGCTCCTAGGAGCTGCACTCTGCAAAGGGAAACTGTGCTCGGGGAACAAACCTCAGCCCCAAGGCGGCTTGGCTCAGGATCGCAGCGCTTGCCTAGTTCTCACCTAGCCCTAGGCTCCCCATAGGGTCAAGGAGGGTCTGGGCTGCCTCTGGCTCCGTGGGCACTGCTGCTTGGCTGGTGGTCTCCGCACCGGGAAGCCAACTCCAAACGTGTTCTCCTTCGCGGAGAAGGCTGATTTGGCAGGAAGAAGCCCTGTGTGCACTGGCCCTGGCAACCCACCCATAGCCAGCTAGGGAGGGACCCACCTAGGGCCTAGCTGCGAAACGGCACAAAACGCGCTCCTAGGAGCTGCACTCTGCAAAGGGAAACTGTGCTCGGGGAACAAAGCTCAGCCCCAAGGCGGCTTGGCTCAGGATCGCAGCGCTTGCCTAGTTCTCACCTAGCCCTAGGCTCCCCATAGGGCCAAGGAGGGTCTGGGCTGCCTCTGGCTCCGTGGGCACTGCTGCTTGGCTGGTGGTCTCCGCACCGTGAAACCAACTCCAAACGTGTTCTCCTTCGCGGAGAAGGCTGATTTGGCAGGAAGAAGCCCTGTGTGCACTGGCCCTGGCAACCCACCCATAGCCAGCTAGGGAGGGACCCACCTAGGGCCTAGCTGCGAAACGGCACAAAACGCGCTCCTAGGAGCTGCACTCTGCAAAGGGAAACTGAGCTCGGGGAACAAAGCTCAGCCCCAAGGCGGCTTGGCTCAGGATCGCAGCGCTTGCCTAGTTCTCACCTAGCCCTAGGCTCCCCATAGGGTCAAGGAGGGTCTGGGCTGCCTCTGGCTCCGTGGGCACTGCTGCTTGGCTGGTGGTCTCCGCACCGTGAAACCAACTCCAAACGTGTTCTCCTTCGCGGAGAAGGCTGATTTGGCAGGAAGAAGCCCTGTGTGCACTGGCCCTGGCAACCCACCCATAGCCAGCTAGGGAGGGACCCACCTAGGGCCTAGCTGCGAAACGGCACAAAACGCGCTCCTAGGAGCTGCACTCTGCAAAGGGAAACTGTGCTCGGGGAACAAACCTCAGCCCCAAGGCAGCTTGGCTCAGGATCGCAGCGCTTGCCTAGTTCTCACCTAGCCCTAGGCTCCCCATAGGGCCAAGGAGGGTCTGGGCTGCCTCTGGCTCCGTGGGCACTGCTGCTTGGTTGGTGGTCTCCGCAGCTTGAAACCAACTCCAAACGTGTTCTCCTTTGCGGAGAAGGCTGATTTGGCAGGTAGAAGCCCTGTGTGCATTGGCCCTGGCAACCCACCCATAGCCAGCTAGGGAGGGACCCACCTAGGGCCTAGCTGCGAAACGGCACAAAACGCGCTCCTAGGACCTGCACTCTGCAAAGGGAAACTGAGCTCGGGGAACAAAGCTCAGCCCCAAGGCGGCTTGGCTCAGGATCGCAGCGCTGCCCTAGTTCTCACCTAGCCCTAGGCTCCCCATAGGGCCAAGGAGGGTCTGGGCTGCCTCTGGCTCCGTGGGCAGTGCTGCTTGGCTGGTGGTCTCCGCACCGTGAAACCAACTCCAAACGTGTTCTCCTTCGCGGAGAAGGCTGATTTGGCAGGAAGAAGCCCTGTGTGCACTGGCCCTGGCAACCCACCCATAGCCAGCTAGGGAGGGACCCACCTAGGGCCTAGCTGCGAAACGGCACAAAACGCGCTCCTAGGAGCTGCACTCTGCAAAGGGAAACTGTGCTCGGGGAACAAAGCTCAGCCCCAAGGCGGCTTGGCTCAGGATCGCAGCGCTTGCCTAGTTCTCACCTAGCCCTAGGCTCCCCATAGGGCCAAGGAGGGTCTGGGCTGCCTCTGGCTCCGTGGGCACTGCTGCTTGGCTGGTGGTCTCCGCACCGTGAAACCAACTCCAAACGTGTTCTCCTTCGCGGAGAAGGCTGATTTGGCAGGAAGAAGCCCTGTGTGCACTGGCCCTGGCAACCCACCCATAGCCAGCTAGGGACGGACCCACCTAGGGCCTAGCTGCGAAACGGCACAAAACGCGCTCCTAGGAGCTGCACTCTGCAAAGGGAAACTGAGCTCGGGGAACAAAGCTCAGCCCCAAGGCGGCTTGGCTCAGGATCGCAGCGCTTCCCTAGTTCTCACCTAGCCCTAGGCTCCCCATAGGGCCAAGGAGGGTCTGGGCTGCCTCTGGCTCCGTGGGCACTGCTGCTTGGCTGGTGGTCTCCGCACCGTGAAACCAACTCCAAACGTGTTCTCCTTCGCGGAGAAGGCTGATTTGGCAGGAAGAAGCCCTGTGTGCACTGGCCCTAGCAACCCACCCATAGCCAGCTAGGGAGGGACCCACCTAGGGCCTAGCTGCGAAACGGCACAAAACGCGCTCCTAGGAGCTGCACTCTGCAAAGGGAAACTTTGCTCGGGGAACAAAGCTCAGCCCCAAGGCGGCTTGGCTCAGGATCGCAGCGCTTGCCTAGTTCTCACCTAGCCCTAGGCTCCCCATAGGGTCAAGGAGGGTCTGGGCTGCCTCTGGCTCCGTGGGCACTGCTGCTTGGCTGGTGGTCTCCGCACCGTGAAACCAACTCCAAACGTGTTCTCCTTCGCGGAGAAGGCTGATTTGGCAGGAAGAAGCCCTGTGTGCACTGGCCCTGGCAACCCACCCATAGCCAGCTAGGGACGGACCCACCTAGGGCCTAGCTGCGAAACGGCACAAAACGCGCTCCTAGGAGCTGCACTCTGCAAAGGGAAACTGTGCTCGGGGAACAAAGCTCAGCCCCAAGGCGGCTTGGCTCAGGATCGCAGCGCTTGCCTAGTTCTCACCTAGCCCTAGGCTCCCCATAGGGCCAAGGAGGGTCTGGGCTGCCTCTGGCTCCGTGGGCACTGCTGCTTGGCTGGTGGTCTCCGCACCGTGAAACCAACTCCAAACGTGTTCTCCTTCGCGGAGAAGGCTGATTTGGCAGGAAGAAGCCCTGTGTGCACTGGCCCTGGCAACCCACCCATAGCCAGCTAGGGAGGGACCCACCTAGGGCCTAGCTGCGAAACGGCACAGAACGCGCTCCTAGGAGCTGCACTCTGCAAAGGGAAACTGAGCTCGGGGAACAAAGCTCAGCCCCAAGGCGGCTTGGCTCAGGATCGCAGCGCTTGCCTAGTTCTCACCTAGCCCTAGGCTCCCCATAGGGCCAAGGAGGGTCTGGGCTGCCTCTGGCTCCGTGGGCACTGCTGCTTGGTTGGTGGTCTCCGCAGCTTGAAACCAACTCCAAACGTGTTCTCCTTCGCGGAGAAGGCTGATTTGGCAGGAAGAAGCCCTGTGTGCACTGGCCCTGGCAACCCACCCATAGCCAGCTAGGGAGGGACCCACCTAGGGCCTAGCTGCGAAACGGCACAAAACGCGCTCCTAGGAGCTGCACTCTGCAAAGGGAAACTGTGCTCGGGGAACAAACCTCAGCCCCAAGGCGGCTTGGCTCAGGATCGCAGCGCTTGCCTAGTTCTCACCTAGCCCTAGGCTCCCCATAGGGCCAAGGAGGGTCTGGGCTGCCTCTGGCTCCGTGGGCACTGCTGCTTGGCTGGTGGTCTCCGCACCGTGAAACCAACTCCAAACGTGTTCTCCTTCGCGGAGAAGGCTGATTTGGCAGGAAGAAGCCCTGTGTGCACTGGCCCTAGCAACCCACCCATAGCCAGCTAGGGAGGGACCCACCTAGGGCCTAGCTGCGAAACGGCACAAAACGCGCTCCTAGGAGCTGCACTCTGCAAAGGGAAACTGAGCTCGGGGAACAAACCTCAGCCCCAAGGCGGCTTGGCTCAGGATCGCAGCGCTTGCCTAGTTCTCACCTAGCCCTAGGCTCCCCATAGGGCCAAGGAGGGTCTGGGCTGCCTCTGGCTCCGTGGGCACTGCTGCTTGGCTGGTGGTCTCCGCACCGTGAAACCAACTCCAAACGTGTTCTCCTTCGCGGAGAAGGCTGATTTGGCAGGAAGAAGCCCTGTGTGCACTGGCCCTAGCAACCCACCCATAGCCAGCTAGGGAGGGACCCACCTAGGGCCTAGCTGCGAAACGGCACAAAACGGGCTCCTAGGAGCTGCACTCTGCAAAGGGAAACTGTGCTCGGGGAACAAACCTCAGCCCCAAGGCGGCTTGGCTCAGGATCGCAGCGCTTGCCTAGTTCTCACCTAGCCCTAGGCTCCCCATAGGGTCAAGGAGGGTCTGGGCTGCCTCTGGCTCCGTGGGCACTGCTGCTTGGCTGGTGGTCTCCGCACCGTGAAGCCAACTCCAAACGTGTTCTCCTTCGCGGAGAAGGCTGATTTGGCAGGAAGAAGCCCTGTGTGCACTGGCCCTGGCAACCCACCCATAGCCAGCTAGGGACGGACCCACCTAGCGCCTAGCTGCGAAACGGCACAAAACGCGCTCCTAGGAGCTGCACTCTGCAAAGGGAAACTGTGCTCGGGGAACAAAGCTCAGCCCCAAGGCGGCTTGGCTCAGGATCGCAGCGCTGCCCTAGTTCTCACCTAGCCCTAGGCTCCCCATAGGGCCAAGGAGGGTCTGGGCTGCCTCTGGCTCCGTGGGCAGTGCTGCTTGGCTGGTGGTCTCCGCACCGTGAAACCAACTCCAAACGTGTTCTCCTTCGCGGAGAAGGCTGATTTGGCAGGAAGAAGCCCTGTGTGCACTGGCCCTAGCAACCCACCCATAGCCAGCTAGGGAGGGACCCACCTAGGGCCTAGCTGCGAAACGGCACAAAACGGGCTCCTAGGAGCTGCACTCTGCAAAGGGAAACTGTGCTCGGGGAACAAACCTCAGCCCCAAGGCGGCTTGGCTCAGGATCGCAGCGCTTGCCTAGTTCTCACCTAGCCCTAGGCTCCCCATAGGGTCAAGGAGGGTCTGGGCTGCCTCTGGCTCCGTGGGCACTGCTGCTTGGTTGGTGGTCTCCGCAGCTTGAAACCAACTCCAAACGTGTTCTCCTTTGCGGAGAAGGCTGATTTGGCAGGTAGAAGCCCTGTGTGCATTGGCCCTGGCAACCCACCCATAGCCAGCTAGGGAGGGACCCACCTAGGGCCTAGCTGCGAAACGGCACAAAACGCGCTCCTAGGAGCTGCACTCTGCAAAGGGAAACTGAGCTCGGGGAACAAAGCTCAGCCCCAAGGCGGCTTGGCTCAGGATCGCAGCGCTGCCCTAGTTCTCACCTAGCCCTAGGCTCCCCATAGGGCCAAGGAGGGTCTGGGCTGCCTCTGGCTCCGTGGGCAGTGCTGCTTGGCTGGTGGTCTCCGCACCGTGAAACCAACTCCAAACGTGTTCTCCTTCGCGGAGAAGGCTGATTTGGCAGGAAGAAGCCCTGTGTGCACTGGCCCTGGCAACCCACCCATAGCCAGCTAGGGAGGGACCCACCTAGGGCCTAGCTGCGAAACGGCACAAAACGCGCTCCTAGGAGCTGCACTCTGCAAAGGGAAACTGTGCTCGGGGAACAAAGCTCAGCCCCAAGGCGGCTTGGCTCAGGATCGCAGCGCTTGCCTAGTTCTCACCTAGCCCTAGGCTCCCCATAGGGCCAAGGAGGGTCTGGGCTGCCTCTGGCTCCGTGGGCACTGCTGCTTGGCTGGTGGTCTCCGCACCGTGAAACCAACTCCAAACGTGTTCTCCTTCGCGGAGAAGGCTGATTTGGCAGGAAGAAGCCCTGTGTGCACTGGCCCTGGCAACCCACCCATAGCCAGCTAGGGACGGACCCACCTAGGGCCTAGCTGCGAAACGGCACAAAACGCGCTCCTAGGAGCTGCACTCTGCAAAGGGAAACTGAGCTCGGGGAACAAAGCTCAGCCCCAAGGCGGCTTGGCTCAGGATCGCAGCGCTTCCCTAGTTCTCACCTAGCCCTAGGCTCCCCATAGGGCCAAGGAGGGTCTGGGCTGCCTCTGGCTCCGTGGGCACTGCTGCTTGGCTGGTGGTCTCCGCACCGTGAAACCAACTCCAAACGTGTTCTCCTTCGCGGAGAAGGCTGATTTGGCAGGAAGAAGCCCTGTGTGCACTGGCCCTAGCAACCCACCCATAGCCAGCTAGGGAGGGACCCACCTAGGGCCTAGCTGCGAAACGGCACAAAACGCGCTCCTAGGAGCTGCACTCTGCAAAGGGAAACTTTGCTCGGGGAACAAAGCTCAGCCCCAAGGCGGCTTGGCTCAGGATCGCAGCGCTTGCCTAGTTCTCACCTAGCCCTAGGCTCCCCATAGGGTCAAGGAGGGTCTGGGCTGCCTCTGGCTCCGTGGGCACTGCTGCTTGGCTGGTGGTCTCCGCACCGTGAAACCAACTCCAAACGTGTTCTCCTTCGCGGAGAAGGCTGATTTGGCAGGAAGAAGCCCTGTGTGCACTGGCCCTGGCAACCCACCCATAGCCAGCTAGGGACGGACCCACCTAGGGCCTAGCTGCGAAACGGCACAAAACGCGCTCCTAGGAGCTGCACTCTGCAAAGGGAAACTGTGCTCGGGGAACAAAGCTCAGCCCCAAGGCGGCTTGGCTCAGGATCGCAGCGCTTGCCTAGTTCTCACCTAGCCCTAGGCTCCCCATAGGGCCAAGGAGGGTCTGGGCTGCCTCTGGCTCCGTGGGCACTGCTGCTTGGCTGGTGGTCTCCGCACCGTGAAACCAACTCCAAACGTGTTCTCCTTCGCGGAGAAGGCTGATTTGGCAGGAAGAAGCCCTGTGTGCACTGGCCCTGGCAACCCACCCATAGCCAGCTAGGGAGGGACCCACCTAGGGCCTAGCTGCGAAACGGCACAGAACGCGCTCCTAGGAGCTGCACTCTGCAAAGGGAAACTGAGCTCGGGGAACAAAGCTCAGCCCCAAGGCGGCTTGGCTCAGGATCGCAGCGCTTGCCTAGTTCTCACCTAGCCCTAGGCTCCCCATAGGGCCAAGGAGGGTCTGGGCTGCCTCTGGCTCCGTGGGCACTGCTGCTTGGTTGGTGGTCTCCGCAGCTTGAAACCAACTCCAAACGTGTTCTCCTTCGCGGAGAAGGCTGATTTGGCAGGAAGAAGCCCTGTGTGCACTGGCCCTGGCAACCCACCCATAGCCAGCTAGGGAGGGACCCACCTAGGGCCTAGCTGCGAAACGGCACAAAACGCGCTCCTAGGAGCTGCACTCTGCAAAGGGAAACTGTGCTCGGGGAACAAACCTCAGCCCCAAGGCGGCTTGGCTCAGGATCGCAGCGCTTGCCTAGTTCTCACCTAGCCCTAGGCTCCCCATAGGGCCAAGGAGGGTCTGGGCTGCCTCTGGCTCCGTGGGCACTGCTGCTTGGCTGGTGGTCTCCGCACCGTGAAACCAACTCCAAACGTGTTCTCCTTCGCGGAGAAGGCTGATTTGGCAGGAAGAAGCCCTGTGTGCACTGGCCCTAGCAACCCACCCATAGCCAGCTAGGGAGGGACCCACCTAGGGCCTAGCTGCGAAACGGCACAAAACGCGCTCCTAGGAGCTGCACTCTGCAAAGGGAAACTGAGCTCGGGGAACAAACCTCAGCCCCAAGGCGGCTTGGCTCAGGATCGCAGCGCTTGCCTAGTTCTCACCTAGCCCTAGGCTCCCCATAGGGCCAAGGAGGGTCTGGGCTGCCTCTGGCTCCGTGGGCACTGCTGCTTGGCTGGTGGTCTCCGCACCGTGAAACCAACTCCAAACGTGTTCTCCTTCGCGGAGAAGGCTGATTTGGCAGGAAGAAGCCCTGTGTGCACTGGCCCTAGCAACCCACCCATAGCCAGCTAGGGAGGGACCCACCTAGGGCCTAGCTGCGAAACGGCACAAAACGGGCTCCTAGGAGCTGCACTCTGCAAAGGGAAACTGTGCTCGGGGAACAAACCTCAGCCCCAAGGCGGCTTGGCTCAGGATCGCAGCGCTTGCCTAGTTCTCACCTAGCCCTAGGCTCCCCATAGGGTCAAGGAGGGTCTGGGCTGCCTCTGGCTCCGTGGGCACTGCTGCTTGGCTGGTGGTCTCCGCACCGTGAAGCCAACTCCAAACGTGTTCTCCTTCGCGGAGAAGGCTGATTTGGCAGGAAGAAGCCCTGTGTGCACTGGCCCTGGCAACCCACCCATAGCCAGCTAGGGACGGACCCACCTAGCGCCTAGCTGCGAAACGGCACAAAACGCGCTCCTAGGAGCTGCACTCTGCAAAGGGAAACTGTGCTCGGGGAACAAAGCTCAGCCCCAAGGCGGCTTGGCTCAGGATCGCAGCGCTGCCCTAGTTCTCACCTAGCCCTAGGCTCCCCATAGGGCCAAGGAGGGTCTGGGCTGCCTCTGGCTCCGTGGGCAGTGCTGCTTGGCTGGTGGTCTCCGCACCGTGAAACCAACTCCAAACGTGTTCTCCTTCGCGGAGAAGGCTGATTTGGCAGGAAGAAGCCCTGTGTGCACTGGCCCTAGCAACCCACCCATAGCCAGCTAGGGAGGGACCCACCTAGGGCCTAGCTGCGAAACGGCACAAAACGGGCTCCTAGGAGCTGCACTCTGCAAAGGGAAACTGTGCTCGGGGAACAAACCTCAGCCCCAAGGCGGCTTGGCTCAGGATCGCAGCGCTTGCCTAGTTCTCACCTAGCCCTAGGCTCCCCATAGGGTCAAGGAGGGTCTGGGCTGCCTCTGGCTCCGTGGGCACTGCTGCTTGGCTGGTGGTCTCCGCACCGTGAAGCCAACTCCAAACGTGTTCTCCTTCGCGGAGAAGGCTGATTTGGCAGGAAGAAGCCCTGTGTGCACTGGCCCTGGCAACCCACCCATAGCCAGCTAGGGACGGACCCACCTAGCGCCTAGCTGCGAAACGGCACAAAACGCGCTCCTAGGAGCTGCACTCTGCAAAGGGAAACTGTGCTCGGGGAACAAAGCTCAGCCCCAAGGCGGCTTGGCTCAGGATCGCAGCGCTGCCCTAGTTCTCACCTAGCCCTAGGCTCCCCATAGGGCCAAGGAGGGTCTGGGCTGCCTCTGGCTCCGTGGGCAGTGCTGCTTGGCTGGTGGTCTCCGCACCGTGAAACCAACTCCAAACGTGTTCTCCTTCGCGGAGAAGGCTGATTTGGCAGGAAGAAGCCCTGTGTGCACTGGCCCTGGCAACCCACCCATAGCCAGCTAGGGAGGGACCCACCTAGGGCCTAGCTGCGAAACGGCACAAAACGCGCTCCTAGGAGCTGCACTCTGCAAAGGGAAACTGTGCTCGGGGAACAAAGCTCAGCCCCAAGGCGGCTTGGCTCAGGATCGCAGCGCTTGCCTAGTTCTCACCTAGCCCTAGGCTCCCCATAGGGCCAAGGAGGGTCTGGGCTGCCTCTGGCTCCGTGGGCACTGCTGCTTGGCTGGTGGTCTCCGCACCGTGAAACCAACTCCAAACGTGTTCTCCTTCGCGGAGAAGGCTGATTTGGCAGGAAGAAGCCCTGTGTGCACTGGCCCTGGCAACCCACCCATAGCCAGCTAGGGACGGACCCACCTAGGGCCTAGCTGCGAAACGGCACAAAACGCGCTCCTAGGAGCTGCACTCTGCAAAGGGAAACTGAGCTCGGGGAACAAAGCTCAGCCCCAAGGCGGCTTGGCTCAGGATCGCAGCGCTTCCCTAGTTCTCACCTAGCCCTAGGCTCCCCATAGGGCCAAGGAGGGTCTGGGCTGCCTCTGGCTCCGTGGGCACTGCTGCTTGGCTGGTGGTCTCCGCACCGTGAAACCAACTCCAAACGTGTTCTCCTTCGCGGAGAAGGCTGATTTGGCAGGAAGAAGCCCTGTGTGCACTGGCCCTAGCAACCCACCCATAGCCAGCTAGGGAGGGACCCACCTAGGGCCTAGCTGCGAAACGGCACAAAACGCGCTCCTAGGAGCTGCACTCTGCAAAGGGAAACTTTGCTCGGGGAACAAAGCTCAGCCCCAAGGCGGCTTGGCTCAGGATCGCAGCGCTTGCCTAGTTCTCACCTAGCCCTAGGCTCCCCATAGGGTCAAGGAGGGTCTGGGCTGCCTCTGGCTCCGTGGGCACTGCTGCTTGGCTGGTGGTCTCCGCACCGTGAAACCAACTCCAAACGTGTTCTCCTTCGCGGAGAAGGCTGATTTGGCAGGAAGAAGCCCTGTGTGCACTGGCCCTGGCAACCCACCCATAGCCAGCTAGGGACGGACCCACCTAGGGCCTAGCTGCGAAACGGCACAAAACGCGCTCCTAGGAGCTGCACTCTGCAAAGGGAAACTGTGCTCGGGGAACAAAGCTCAGCCCCAAGGCGGCTTGGCTCAGGATCGCAGCGCTTGCCTAGTTCTCACCTAGCCCTAGGCTCCCCATAGGGCCAAGGAGGGTCTGGGCTGCCTCTGGCTCCGTGGGCACTGCTGCTTGGCTGGTGGTCTCCGCACCGTGAAACCAACTCCAAACGTGTTCTCCTTCGCGGAGAAGGCTGATTTGGCAGGAAGAAGCCCTGTGTGCACTGGCCCTGGCAACCCACCCATAGCCAGCTAGGGAGGGACCCACCTAGGGCCTAGCTGCGAAACGGCACAGAACGCGCTCCTAGGAGCTGCACTCTGCAAAGGGAAACTGAGCTCGGGGAACAAAGCTCAGCCCCAAGGCGGCTTGGCTCAGGATCGCAGCGCTTGCCTAGTTCTCACCTAGCCCTAGGCTCCCCATAGGGCCAAGGAGGGTCTGGGCTGCCTCTGGCTCCGTGGGCACTGCTGCTTGGTTGGTGGTCTCCGCAGCTTGAAACCAACTCCAAACGTGTTCTCCTTCGCGGAGAAGGCTGATTTGGCAGGAAGAAGCCCTGTGTGCACTGGCCCTGGCAACCCACCCATAGCCAGCTAGGGAGGGACCCACCTAGGGCCTAGCTGCGAAACGGCACAAAACGCGCTCCTAGGAGCTGCACTCTGCAAAGGGAAACTGTGCTCGGGGAACAAACCTCAGCCCCAAGGCGGCTTGGCTCAGGATCGCAGCGCTTGCCTAGTTCTCACCTAGCCCTAGGCTCCCCATAGGGCCAAGGAGGGTCTGGGCTGCCTCTGGCTCCGTGGGCACTGCTGCTTGGCTGGTGGTCTCCGCACCGTGAAACCAACTCCAAACGTGTTCTCCTTCGCGGAGAAGGCTGATTTGGCAGGAAGAAGCCCTGTGTGCACTGGCCCTAGCAACCCACCCATAGCCAGCTAGGGAGGGACCCACCTAGGGCCTAGCTGCGAAACGGCACAAAACGCGCTCCTAGGAGCTGCACTCTGCAAAGGGAAACTGAGCTCGGGGAACAAACCTCAGCCCCAAGGCGGCTTGGCTCAGGATCGCAGCGCTTGCCTAGTTCTCACCTAGCCCTAGGCTCCCCATAGGGCCAAGGAGGGTCTGGGCTGCCTCTGGCTCCGTGGGCACTGCTGCTTGGCTGGTGGTCTCCGCACCGTGAAACCAACTCCAAACGTGTTCTCCTTCGCGGAGAAGGCTGATTTGGCAGGAAGAAGCCCTGTGTGCACTGGCCCTAGCAACCCACCCATAGCCAGCTAGGGAGGGACCCACCTAGGGCCTAGCTGCGAAACGGCACAAAACGGGCTCCTAGGAGCTGCACTCTGCAAAGGGAAACTGTGCTCGGGGAACAAACCTCAGCCCCAAGGCGGCTTGGCTCAGGATCGCAGCGCTTGCCTAGTTCTCACCTAGCCCTAGGCTCCCCATAGGGTCAAGGAGGGTCTGGGCTGCCTCTGGCTCCGTGGGCACTGCTGCTTGGCTGGTGGTCTCCGCACCGTGAAGCCAACTCCAAACGTGTTCTCCTTCGCGGAGAAGGCTGATTTGGCAGGAAGAAGCCCTGTGTGCACTGGCCCTGGCAACCCACCCATAGCCAGCTAGGGACGGACCCACCTAGCGCCTAGCTGCGAAACGGCACAAAACGCGCTCCTAGGAGCTGCACTCTGCAAAGGGAAACTGTGCTCGGGGAACAAAGCTCAGCCCCAAGGCGGCTTGGCTCAGGATCGCAGCGCTTGCCTAGTTCTCACCTAGCCCTAGGCTCCCCATAGGGCCAAGGAGGGTCTGGGCTGCCTCTGGCTCCGTGGGCACTGCTGCTTGGCTGGTGGTCTCCGCACCGTGAAACCAACTCCAAACGTGTTCTCCTTCGCGGAGAAGGCTGATTTGGCAGGAAGAAGCCCTGTGTGCACTGGCCCTGGCAACCCACCCATAGCCAGCTAGGGAGGGACCCACCTAGGGCCTAGCTGCGAAACGGCACAAAACGCGCTCCTAGGAGCTGCACTCTGCAAAGGGAAACTGAGCTCGGGGAACAAAGCTCAGCCCCAAGGCGGCTTGGCTCAGGATCGCAGCGCTTGCCTAGTTCTCACCTAGCCCTAGGCTCCCCATAGGGTCAAGGAGGGTCTGGGCTGCCTCTGGCTCCGTGGGCACTGCTGCTTGGCTGGTGGTCTCCGCACCGTGAAACCAACTCCAAACGTGTTCTCCTTCGCGGAGAAGGCTGATTTGGCAGGAAGAAGCCCTGTGTGCACTGGCCCTAGCAACCCACCCATAGCCAGCTAGGGAGGGACCCACCTAGGGCCTAGCTGCGAAACGGCACAAAACGCGCTCCTAGGAGCTGCACTCTGCAAAGGGAAACTGTGCTCGGGGAACAAACCTCAGCCCCAAGGCAGCTTGGCTCAGGATCGCAGCGCTTGCCTAGTTCTCACCTAGCCCTAGGCTCCCCATAGGGCCAAGGAGGGTCTGGGCTGCCTCTGGCTCCGTGGGCACTGCTGCTTGGTTGGTGGTCTCCGCAGCTTGAAACCAACTCCAAACGTGTTCTCCTTTGCGGAGAAGGCTGATTTGGCAGGTAGAAGCCCTGTGTGCATTGGCCCTGGCAACCCACCCATAGCCAGCTAGGGAGGGACCCACCTAGGGCCTAGCTGCGAAACGGCACAAAACGCGCTCCTAGGAGCTGCACTCTGCAAAGGGAAACTGTGCTCGGGGAACAAAGCTCAGCCCCAAGGCGGCTTGGCTCAGGATCGCAGCGCTGCCCTAGTTCTCACCTAGCCCTAGGCTCCCCATAGGGCCAAGGAGGGTCTGGGCTGCCTCTGGCTCCGTGGGCACTGCTGCTTGGCTGGTGGTCTCCGCACCGTGAAACCAACTCCAAACGTGTTCTCCTTCGCGGAGAAGGCTGATTTGGCAGGAAGAAGCCCTGTGTGCACTGGCCCTGGCAACCCACCCATAGCCAGCTAGGGAGGGACCCACCTAGGGCCTAGCTGCGAAACGGCACAAAACGCGCTCCTAGGAGCTGCACTCTGCAAAGGGAAACTGTGCTCGGGGAACAAAGCTCAGCCCCAAGGCGGCTTGGCTCAGGATCGCAGCGCTTGCCTAGTTCTCACCTAGCCCTAGGCTCCCCATAGGGCCAAGGAGGGTCTGGGCTGCCTCTGGCTCCGTGGGCACTGCTGCTTGGCTGGTGGTCTCCGCACCGTGAAACCAACTCCAAACGTGTTCTCCTTCGCGGAGAAGGCTGATTTGGCAGGAAGAAGCCCTGTGTGCACTGGCCCTGGCAACCCACCCATAGCCAGCTAGGGAGGGACCCACCTAGGTCCTAGCTGCGAAACGGCACAAAACGCGCTCCTAGGAGCTGCACTCTGCAAAGGGAAACTGTGCTCGGGGAACAAAGCTCAGCCCCAAGGCGGCTTGGCTCAGGATCGCAGCGCTTGCCTAGTTCTCACCTAGCCCTAGGCTCCCCATAGGGCCAAGGAGGGTCTGGGCTGCCTCTGGCTCCGTGGGCACTGCTGCTTGGCTGGTGGTCTCCGCACCGTGAAACCAACTCCAAACGTGTTCTCCTTCGCGGAGAAGGCTGATTTGGCAGGAAGAAGCCCTGTGTGCACTGGCCCTGGCAACCCACCCATAGCCAGCTAGGGAGGGACCCACCTAGGGCCTAGCTGCGAAACGGCACAAAACGCGCTCCTAGGAGCTGCACTCTGCAAAGGGAAACTGAGCTCGGGGAACAAACTTCAGCCCCAAGGCGGCTTGGCTCAGGATCGCAGCGCTTCCCTAGTTCTCACCTAGCCCTAGGCTCACCATAGGGCCAAGGAGGGTCTGGGCTGCCTCTGGCTCCGTGGGCACTGCTGCTTGGCTGGTGGTCTCCGCACCGTGAAACCAACTCCAAACGTGTTCTCCTTCGCGGAGAAGGCTGATTTGGCAGGAAGAAGCCCTGTGTGCACTGGCCCTGGCAACCCACCCATAGCCAGCTAGGGAGGGACCCACCTAGGGCCTAGCTGCGAAACGGCACAAAACGCGCTCCTAGGAGCTGCACTCTGCAAAGGGAAACTGTGCTCGGGGAACAAAGCTCAGCCCCAAGGCGGCTTGGCTCAGGATCGCAGCGCTTGCCTAGTTCTCACCTAGCCCTAGGCTCCCCATAGGGCCAAGGAGGGTCTGGGCTGCCTCTGGCTCCGTGGGCACTGCTGCTTGGCTGGTGGTCTCCGCACCGTGAAACCAACTCCAAACGTGTTCTCCTTCGCGGAGAAGGCTGATTTGGCAGGAAGAAGCCCTGTGTGCACTGGCCCTGGCAACCCACCCATAGCCAGCTAGGGAGGGACCCACCTAGGGCCTAGCTGCGAAACGGCACAAAACGCGCTCCTAGGAGCTGCACTCTGCAAAGGGAAACTGAGCTCGGGGAACAAAGCTCAGCCCCAAGGCGGCTTGGCTCAGGATCGCAGCGCTTGCCTAGTTCTCACCTAGCCCTAGGCTCCCCATAGGGCCAAGGAGGGTCTGGGCTGCCTCTGGCTCCGTGGGCACTGCTGCTTGGTTGGTGGTCTCCGCAGCTTGAAACCAACTCCAAACGTGTTCTCCTTCGCGGAGAAGGCGGATTTGGCAGGAAGAAGCCCTGTGTGCACTGGCCCTGGCAACCCACCCATAGCCAGCTAGGGAGGGACCCACCTAGGGCCTAGCTGCGAAACGGCACAAAACGCGCTCCTAGGAGCTGCACTCTGCAAAGGGAAACTGAGCTCGGGGAACAAAGCTCAGCCCCAAGGCGGCTTGGCTCAGGATCGCAGCGCTTGCCTAGTTCTCACCTAGCCCTAGGCTCCCCATAGGGTCAAGGAGGGTCTGGGCTGCCTCTGGCTCCGTGGGCACTGCTGCTTGGCTGGTGGTCTCCGCACCGTGAAACCAACTCCAAACGTGTTCTCCTTCGCGGAGAAGGCTGATTTGGCAGGAAGAAGCCCTGTGTGCACTGGCCCTAGCAACCCACCCATAGCCAGCTAGGGAGGGACCCACCTAGGGCCTAGCTGCGAAACGGCACAAAACGCGCTCCTAGGAGCTGCACTCTGCAAAGGGAAACTGTGCTCGGGGAACAAAGCTCAGCCCCAAGGCGGCTTGGCTCAGGATCGCAGCGCTTGCCTAGTTCTCACCTAGCCCTAGGCTCCCCATAGGGCCA
Organism: Sus scrofa; assembly: GCF_054392235.1. Taxonomy (NCBI): domain Eukaryota; kingdom Metazoa; phylum Chordata; class Mammalia; order Artiodactyla; family Suidae; genus Sus; species Sus scrofa. The sequence continues at coordinate 40,131,390 of NC_139393.1, read as the reverse complement.
AGGAGGGTCTGGGCTGCCTCTGGCTCCGTGGGCACTGCTGCTTGGTTGGTGGTCTCCGCAGCTTGAAACCAACTCCAAACGTGTTCTCCTTTGCGGAGAAGGCTGATTTGGCAGGTAGAAGCCCTGTGTGCATTGGCCCTGGCAACCCACCCATAGCCAGCTAGGGAGGGACCCACCTAGGGCCTAGCTGCGAAACGGCACAAAACGCGCTCCTAGGAGCTGCACTCTGCAAAGGGAAACTGTGCTCGGGGAACAAAGCTCAGCCCCAAGGCGGCTTGGCTCAGGATCGCAGCGCTGCCCTAGTTCTCACCTAGCCCTAGGCTCCCCATAGGGCCAAGGAGGGTCTGGGCTGCCTCTGGCTCCGTGGGCACTGCTGCTTGGCTGGTGGTCTCCGCACCGTGAAACCAACTCCAAACGTGTTCTCCTTCGCGGAGAAGGCTGATTTGGCAGGAAGAAGCCCTGTGTGCACTGGCCCTGGCAACCCACCCATAGCCAGCTAGGGAGGGACCCACCTAGGGCCTAGCTGCGAAACGGCACAAAACGCGCTCCTAGGAGCTGCACTCTGCAAAGGGAAACTGTGCTCGGGAACAAAGCTCAGCCCCAAGGCGGCTTGGCTCAGGATCGCAGCGCTTGCCTAGTTCTCACCTAGCCCTAGGCTCCCCATAGGGCCAAGGAGGGTCTGGGCTGCCTCTGGCTCCGTGGGCACTGCTGCTTGGCTGGTGGTCTCCGCACCGTGAAACCAACTCCAAACGTGTTCTCCTTCGCGGAGAAGGCTGATTTGGCAGGAAGAAGCCCTGTGTGCACTGGCCCTGGCAACCCACCCATAGCCAGCTAGGGAGGGACCCACCTAGGTCCTAGCTGCGAAATGGCACAAAACGCGCTCCTAGGAGCTGCACTCTGCAAAGGGAAACTGTGCTCGGGGAACAAAGCTCAGCCCCAAGGCGGCTTGGCTCAGGATCGCAGCGCTTGCCTAGTTCTCACCTAGCCCTAGGCTCCCCATAGGGCCAAGGAGGGTCTGGGCTGCCTCTGGCTCCGTGGGCACTGCTGCTTGGCTGGTGGTCTCCGCACCGTGAAACCAACTCCAAACGTGTTCTCCTTCGCGGAGAAGGCTGATTTGGCAGGAAGAAGCCCTGTGTGCACTGGCCCTGGCAACCCACCCATAGCCAGCTAGGGAGGGACCCACCTAGGGCCTAGCTGCGAAACGGCACAAAACGCGCTCCTAGGAGCTGCACTCTGCAAAGGGAAACTGAGCTCGGGGAACAAACTTCAGCCCCAAGGCGGCTTGGCTCAGGATCGCAGCGCTTCCCTAGTTCTCACCTAGCCCTAGGCTCACCATAGGGCCAAGGAGGGTCTGGGCTGCCTCTGGCTCCGTGGGCACTGCTGCTTGGCTGGTGGTCTCCGCACCGTGAACCCAACTCCAAACGTGTTCTCCTTCACGGAGAAGGCTGATTTGGCAGGAAGAAGCCCTGTGTGCACTGGCCCTGGCAACCCACCCATAGCCAGCTAGGGAGGGACCCACCTAGGGCCTAGCTGCGAAACGGCACAGAACGCGCTCCTAGGAGCTGCACTCTGCAAAGGGAAACTGTGCTCGGGGAACAAAGCTCAGCCCCAAGGCGGCTTGGCTCAGGATCGCAGCGCTTGCCTAGTTCTCACCTAGCCCTAGGCTCCCCATAGGGCCAAGGAGGGTCTGGGCTGCCTCTGGCTCCGTGGGCACTGCTGCTTGGCTGGTGGTCTCCGCACCGTGAAACCAACTCCAAACGTGTTCTCCTTCGCGGAGAAGGCTGATTTGGCAGGAAGAAGCCCTGTGTGCACTGGCCCTGGCAACCCACCCATAGCCAGCTAGGGAGGGACCCACCTAGGGCCTAGCTGCGAAACGGCACAAAACGCGCTCCTAGGAGCTGCACTCTGCAAAGGGAAACTGAGCTCGGGGAACAAAGCTCAGCCCCAAGGCGGCTTGGCTCAGGATCGCAGCGCTTGCCTAGTTCTCACCTAGCCCTAGGCTCCCCATAGGGCCAAGGAGGGTCTGGGCTGCCTCTGGCTCCGTGGGCACTGCTGCTTGGTTGGTGGTCTCCGCAGCTTGAAACCAACTCCAAACGTGTTCTCCTTCGCGGAGAAGGCGGATTTGGCAGGAAGAAGCCCTGTGTGCACTGGCCCTGGCAACCCACCCATAGCCAGCTAGGGAGGGACCCACCTAGGGCCTAGCTGCGAAAGGGCACAAAACGCGCTCCTAGGAGCTGCACTCTGCAAAGGGAAACTGTGCTCGGGGAACAAACCTCAGCCCCAAGGCGGCTTGGCTCAGGATCGCAGCGCTTGCCTAGTTCTCACCTAGCCCTAGGCTCACCATAGGGCCAAGGAGGGTCTGGGCTACCTCTGGCTTCGTGGGCACTGCTGCTTGGCTGGTGGTCTCCGCACCGTGAAACCAACTCCAAACGTGTTCTCCTTCGCGGAGAAGGCTGATTTGGCAGGAAGAAGCCCTGTGTGCACTGGCCCTGGCAACCCACCCATAGCCAGCTAGGGAGGGACCCACCTAGGGCCTAGCTGCGAAACGGCACAAAACGCGCTCCTAGGAGCTGCACTCTGCAAAGGGAAACTGAGCTCGGGGAACAAAGCTCAGCCCCAAGGCGGCTTGGCTCAGGATCGCAGCGCTTGCCTAGTTCTCACCTAGCCCTAGGCTCCCCATAGGGCCAAGGAGGGTCTGGGCTGCCTCTGGCTCCGTGGGCACTGCTGCTTGGTTGGTGGTCTCCGCAGCTTGAAACCAACTCCAAACGTGTTCTCCTTCGCGGAGAAGGCGGATTTGGCAGGAAGAAGCCCTGTGTGCACTGGCCCTGGCAACCCACCCATAGCCAGCTAGGGAGGGACCCACCTAGGGCCTAGCTGCGAAAGGGCACAAAACGCGCTCCTAGGAGCTGCACTCTGCAAAGGGAAACTGTGCTCGGGGAACAAACCTCAGCCCCAAGGCGGCTTGGCTCAGGATCGCAGCGCTTGCCTAGTTCTCACCTAGCCCTAGGCTCACCATAGGGCCAAGGAGGGTCTGGGCTACCTCTGGCTCCGTGGGCACTGCTGCTTGGCTGGTGGTCTCCGCACCGTGAAACCAACTCCAAACGTGTTCTCCTTCGCGGAGAAGGCTGATTTGGCAGGAAGAAGCCCTGTGTGCACTGGCCCTGGCAACCCACCCATAGCCAGCTAGGGAGGGACCCACCTAGGGCCTAGCTGCGAAACGGCACAAAACGCGCTCCTAGGAGCTGCACTCTGCAAAGGGAAACTGAGCTCGGGGAACAAAGCTCAGCCCCAAGGCGGCTTGGCTCAGGATCGCAGCGCTTGCCTAGTTCTCACCTAGCCCTAGGCTCCCCATAGGGCCAAGGAGGGTCTGGGCTGCCTCTGGCTCCGTGGGCACTGCTGCTTGGCTGGTGGTCTCCGCACCGTGAAACCAACTCCAAACGTGTTCTCCTTCGCGGAGAAGGCTGATTTGGCAGGAAGAAGCCCTGTGTGCACTGGCCCTAGCAACCCACCCATAGCCAGCTAGGGAGGGACCCACCTAGGGCCTAGCTGCGAAACGGCACAAAACGCGCTCCTAGGAGCTGCACTCTGCAAAGGGAAACTGTGCTCGGGGAACAAACCTCAGCCCCAAGGCGGCTTGGCTCAGGATCGCAGCGCTTGCCTAGTTCTCACCTAGCCCTAGGCTCCCCATAGGGCCAAGGAGGGTCTGGGCTGCCTCTGGCTTCGTGGGCACTGCTGCTTGGCTGGTGGTCTCCGCACCGTGAAACCAACTCCAAACGTGTTCTCCTTCGCGGAGAAGGCTGATTTGGCAGGAAGAAGCCCTGTGTGCACTGGCCCTAGCAACCCACCCATAGCCAGCTAGGGAGGGACCCACCTAGGGCCTAGCTGCGAAAGGGCACAAAACGCGCTCCTAGGAGCTGCACTCTGCAAAGGGAAACTGTGCTCGGGGAACAAAGCTCAGCCCCAAGGCAGCTTGGCTCAGGATCGCAGCGCTTCCCTAGTTCTCACCTAGCCCTAGGCTCCCCATAGGGCCAAGGAGGGTCTGGGCTGCCTCTGGCTCCGTGGGCACTGCTGCTTGGTTGTTGGTCTCCGCAGCTTGAAACCAACTCCAAACGTGTTCTCCTTCGCGGAGAAGGCTGATTTGGCAGGAAGAAGCCCTGTGTGCACTGGCCCTGGCAACCCACCCATAGCCAGCTAGGGAGGGACCCACAGAGGGCCTAGCTGCGAAACGGCACAAAACGCGCTCCTAGGAGCTGCACTCTGCAAAGGGAAACTGTGCTCGGGGGACAAAGCTCAGCCCCAAGGCGGCTTGGCTCAGGATCGCAGCGCTTGCCTAGTTCTCACCTAGCCCTAGGCTCCCCATAGGGCCAAGGAGGGTCTGGGCTGCCTCTGGCTCCGTGGGCACTGCTGCTTGGCTGGTGGTCTCCGCACCGTGAAACCAACTCCAAACGTGTTCTCCTTCGCGGAGAAGGCTGATTTGGCAGGAAGAAGCCCTGTGTGCACTGGCCCTGGCAACCCACCCATAGCCAGCTAGGGACGGACCCACCTAGGGCCTAGCTGCGAAACGGCACAAAACGCGCTCCTAGGAGCTGCACTCTGCAAAGGGAAACTGTGCTCGGGGAACAAAGCTCAGCCCCAAGGCGGCTTGGCTCAGGATCGCAGCGCTTGCCTAGTTCTCACCTAGCCCTAGGCTCCCCATAGGGCCAAGGAGGGTCTGGGCTGCCTCTGGCTCCGTGGGCACTGCTGCTTGGCTGGTGGTCTCCGCACCGTGAAACCAACTCCAAACGTGTTCTCCTTCGCGGAGAAGGCTGATTTGGCAGGAAGAAGCCCTGTGTGCACTGGCCCTGGCAACCCACCCATAGCCAGCTAGGGACGGACCCACCTAGGGCCTAGCTGCGAAACGGCACAGAACGCGCTCCTAGGAGCTGCACTCTGCAAAGGGAAACTGTGCTCGGGGAACAAAGCTCAGCCCCAAGGCGGCTTGGCTCAGGATCGCAGCGCTTGCCTAGTTCTCACCTAGCCCTAGGCTCCCCATAGGGCCAAGGAGGGTCTGGGCTGCCTCTGGCTCCGTGGGCACTGCTGCTTGGCTGGTGGTCTCCGCACCTTGAAACCAACTCCAAACGTGTTCTCCTTCGCGGAGAAGGCTGATTTGGCAGGAAGAAGCCCTGTGTGCACTGGCCCTGGCAACCCACCCATAGCCAGCTAGGGACGGACCCACCTAGGGCCTAGCTGCGAAACGGCACAAAACGCGCTCCTAGGAGCTGCACTCTGCAAAGGGAAACTGAGCTCGGGGAACAAAGCTCAGCCCCAAGGCGGCTTGGCTCAGGATCGCAGCGCTTGCCTAGTTCTCACCTAGCCCTAGGCTCCCCATAGGGCCAAGGAGGGTCTGGGCTGCCTCTGGCTCCGTGGGCACTGCTGCTTGGTTGGTGGTCTCCGCAGCTTGAAACCAACTCCAAACGTGTTCTCCTTCGCGGAGAAGGCTGATTTGGCAGGAAGAAGCCCTGTGTGCACTGGCCCTGGCAACCCACCCATAGCCAGCTAGGGACGGACCCACCTAGGGCCTAGCTGCGAAACGGCACAAAACGCGCTCCTAGGAGCTGCACTCTGCAAAGGGAAACTGTGCTTGGGGAACAAAGCTCAGCCCCAAGGCGGCTTGGCTCAGGATCGCAGCGCTTGCCTAGTTCTCACCTAGCCCTAGGCTCCCCATAGGGCCAAGGAGGGTCTGGGCTGCCTCTGGCTCCGTGGGCACTGCTGCTTGGCTGGTGGTCTCCGCACCGTGAAACCAACTCCAAACGTGTTCTCCTTCGCGGAGAAGGCTGATTTGGCAGGAAGAAGCCCTGTGTGCACTGGCCCTGGCAACCCACCCATAGCCAGCTAGGGAGGGACCCACCTAGGGCCTAGCTGCGAAACGGCACAAAACGCGCTCCTAGGAGCTGCACTCTGCAAAGGGAAACTGTGCTCGGGGAACAAAGCTCAGCCCCAAGGCGGCTTGGCTCAGGATCGCAGCGCTTGCCTAGTTCTCACCTAGCCCTAGGCTCCCCATAGGGCCAAGGAGGGTCTGGGCTGCCTCTGGCTCCGTGGGCACTGCTGCTTGGCTGGTGGTCTCCGCACCGTGAAACCAACTCCAAACGTGTTCTCCTTCGCGGAGAAGGCTGATTTGGCAGGAAGAAGCCCTGTGTGCACTGGCCCTAGCAACCCACCCATAGCCAGCTAGGGAGGGAACCACCTAGGGCCTAGCTGCGAAACGGCACAGAACGCGCTCCTAGGAGCTGCACTCTGCAAAGGGAAACTGTGCTCGGGGAACAAACCTCAGCCCCAAGGCGGCTTGGCTCAGGATCGCAGCGCTTGCCTAGTTCTCACCTAGCCCTAGGCTCCCCATAGGGCCAAGGAGGGTCTGGGCTGCCTCTGGCTCCGTGGGCACTGCTGCTTGGCTGGTGGTCTCCGCACCGTGAAACCAACTCCAAACGTGTTCTCCTTCGCGGAGAAGGCTGATTTGGCAGGAAGAAGCCCTGTGTGCACTGGCCCTGGCAACCCACCCATAGCCAGCTAGGGAGGGACCCACCTAGGGCCTAGCTGCGAAAGGGCACAAAACGCGCTCCTAGGAGCTGCACTCTGCAAAGGGAAACTGTGCTCGGGGAACAAACCTCAGCCCCAAGGCGGCTTGGCTCAGGATCGCAGCGCTTGCCTAGTTCTCACCTAGCCATAGGCTCCCCATAGGGCCAAGGAGGGTCTGGGCTGCCTCTGGCTCCGTGGGCACTGCTGCTTGGCTGGTGGTCTCCGCACCGTGAAACCAACTCCAAACGTGTTCTCCTTCGCGGAGAAGGCTGATTTGGCAGGAAGAAGCCCTGTGTGCACTGGCCCTGGCAACCCACCCATAGCCAGCTAGGGAGGGACCCACCTAGGGCCTAGCTGCGAAACGGCACAAAACGCGCTCCTAGGAGCTGCACTCTGCAAAGGGAAACTGTGCTCGGGGAACAAAGCTCAGCCCCAAGGCGGCTTGGCTCAGGATCGCAGCGCTTGCCTAGTTCTCACCTAGCCCTAGGCTCCCCATAGGGCCAAGGAGGGTCTGGGCTGCCTCTGGCTCCGTGGGCACTGCTGCTTGGCTGGTGGTCTCCGCACCGTGAAACCAACTCCAAACGTGTTCTCCTTCGCGGAGAAGGCTGATTTGGCAGGAAGAAGCCCTGTGTGCACTGGCCCTGGCAACCCACCCATAGCCAGCTAGGGAGGGACCCACCTAGGGCCTAGCTGCGAAACGGCACAAAACGCGCTCCTAGGAGCTGCACTCTGCAAAGGGAAACTGTGCTCGGGGAACAAAGCTCAGCCCCAAGGCGGCTTGGCTCAGGATCGCAGCGCTTGCCTAGTTCTCACCTAGCCCTAGGCTCCCCATAGGGCCAAGGAGGGTCTGGGCTGCCTCTGGCTCCGTGGGCACTGCTGCTTGGCTGGTGGTCTCCGCACCGTGAAACCAACTCCAAACGTGTTCTCCTTCGCGGAGAAGGCTGATTTGGCAGGAAGAAGCCCTGTGTGCACTGGCCCTAGCAACCCACACATAGCCAGCTAGGGAGGGACCCACCTAGGGCCTAGCTGCGAAACAGCACAGAACGCGCTCCTAGGAGCTGCACTCTGCAAAGGGAAACTGAGCTCGGGGAACAAAGCTCAGCCCCAAGGCGGCTTGGCTCAGGATCGCAGCGCTTGCCTAGTTCTCACCTAGCCCTAGGCTCCCCATAGGGCCAAGGAGGGTCTGGGCTGCCTCTGGCTCCGTGGGCACTGCTGCTTGGCTGGTGGTCTCCGCACCGTGAAACCAACTCCAAACGTGTTCTCCTTCGCGGAGAAGGCTGATTTGGCAGGAAGAAGCCCTGTGTGCACTGGCCCTGGCAACCCACCCATAGCCAGCTAGGGAGGGACCCACCTAGGGCCTAGCTGCGAAACGGCACAAAACGCGCTCCTAGGAGCTGCACTCTGCAAAGGGAAACTGAGCTCGGGGAACAAAGCTCAGCCCCAAGGCGGCTTGGCTCAGGATCGCAGCGCTTGCCTAGTTCTCACCTAGCCCTAGGCTCCCCATAGGGCCAAGGAGGGTCTGGGCTGCCTCTGGCTCCGTGGGCACTGCTGCTTGGCTGGTGGTCTCCGCACCGTGAAACCAACTCCAAACGTGTTCTCCTTCGCGGAGAAGGCTGATTTGGCAGGAAGAAGCCCTGTGTGCACTGGCCCTGGCAACCCACCCATAGCCAGCTAGGGAGGGACCCACCTAGGGCCTAGCTGCAAAACGGCACAAAACGCGCTCCTAGGAGCTGCACTCTGCAAAGGGAAACTGAGCTCGGGGAACAAAGCTCAGCCCCAAGGCGGCTTGGCTCAGGATCGCAGCGCTTGCCTAGTTCTCACCTAGCCCTAGGCTCCCCATAGGGCCAAGGAGGGTCTGGGCTGCCTCTGGCTCCGTGGGCACTGCTGCTTGGCTGGTGGTCTCCGCACCGTGAAACCAACTCCAAACGTGTTCTCCTTCGCGGAGAAGGCTGATTTGGCAGGAAGAAGCCCTGTGTGCACTGGCCCTGGCAACCCACCCATAGCCAGCTAGGGACGGACCCACCTAGGGCCTAGCTGCGAAACGGCACAGAACGCGCTCCTAGGAGCTGCACTCTGCAAAGGGAAACTGAGCTCGGGGAACAAAGCTCAGCCCCAAGGCGGCTTGGCTCAGGATCGCAGCGCTTGCCTAGTTCTCACCTAGCCCTAGGCTCCCCATAGGGCCAAGGAGGGTCTGGGCTGCCTCTGGCTCCGTGGGCACTGCTGCTTGGCTGGTGGTCTCCGCACCGTGAAACCAACTCCAAACGTGTTCTCCTTCGCGGAGAAGGCTGATTTGGCAGGAAGAAGCCCTGTGTGCACTGGCCCTGGCAACCCACCCATAGCCAGCTAGGGACGGACCCACCTAGGGCCTAGCTGCGAAACGGCACAAAACGCGCTCCTAGGAGCTGCACTCTGCAAAGGGAAACTGAGCTCGGGGAACAAAGCTCAGCCCCAAGGCGGCTTGGCTCAGGATCGCAGCGCTTGCCTAGTTCTCACCTAGCCCTAGGCTCCCCATAGGGCCAAGGAGGGTCTGGGCTGCCTCTGGCTCCGTGGGCACTGCTGCTTGGCTGGTGGTCTCCGCACCGTGAAACCAACTCCAAACGTGTTCTCCTTCGCGGAGAAGGCTGATTTGGCAGGAAGAAGCCCTGTGTGCACTGGCCCTGGCAACCCACCCATAGCCAGCTAGGGACGGACCCACCTAGGGCCTAGCTGCGAAACGGCACAAAACGCGCTCCAAGAGCTGCACTCTGCAAAGGGAAACTGTGCTCGGGGAACAAACCTCAGCCCCAAGGCGGCTTGGCTCAGGATCGCAGCGCTTGCCTAGTTCTCACCTAGCCCTAGGCTCCCCATAGGGCCAAGGAGGGTCTGGGCTGCCTCTGGCTCCGTGGGCACTGCTGCTTGGCTGGTGGTCTCCGCACCGTGAAACCAACTCCAAACGTGTTCTCCTTCGCGGAGAAGGCTGATTTGGCAGGAAGAAGCCCTGTGTGCACTGGCCCTGGCAACCCACCCATAGCCAGCTAGGGAGGGACCCACCTAGGGCCTAGCTGCGAAACGGCACAAAACGCGCTCCAAGAGCTGCACTCTGCAAAGGGAAACTGAGCTCGGGGAACAAAGCTCAGCCCCAAGGCGGCTTGGCTCAGGATCGCAGCGCTTGCCTAGTTCTCACCTAGCCCTAGGCTCCCCATAGGGCCAAGGAGGGTCTGGGCTGCCTCTGGCTCCGTGGGCACTGCTGCTTGGCTGGTGGTCTCCGCAGCTTGAAACCAACTCCAAACGTGTTCTCCTTCGCGGAGAAGGCTGATTTGGCAGGAAGAAGCCCTGTGTGCACTGGCCCTAGCAACCCACAAATAGCCAGCTAGGGAGGGACCCACCTAGGGCCTAGCTGCGAAACGGCACAAAACGCGCTCCTAGGAGCTGCACTCTGCAAAGGGAAACTGAGCTCGGGGAACAAAGCTCAGCCCCAAGGCGGCTTGGCTCAGGATCGCAGCGCTTGCCTAGTTCTCACCTAGCCCTAGGCTCCCCATAGGGCCAAGGAGGGTCTGGGCTGCCTCTGGCTCCGTGGGCACTGCTGCTTGGTTGGTGGTCTCCGCAGCTTGAAACCAACTCCAAACGTGTTCTCCTTCGCGGAGAAGGCTGATTTGGCAGGAAGAAGCCCTGTGTGCACTGGCCCTAGCAACCCACCCATAGCCAGCTAGGGAGGGACCCACCTAGGGCCTAGCTGCGAAACGGCACAAAACGCGCTCCTAGGAGCTGCACTCTGCAAAGGGAAACTGAGCTCGGGGAACAAACCTCAGCCCCAAGGCGGCTTGGCTCAGGATCGCAGCGCTTGCCTAGTTCTCACCTAGCCCTAGGCTCCCCATAGGGCCAAGGAGGGTCTGGGCTGCCTCTGGCTCCGTGGGCACTGCTGCTTGGCTGGTGGTCTCCGCAGCTTGAAACCAACTCCAAACGTGTTCTCCTTCGCGGAGAAGGCTGATTTGGCAGGAAGAAGCCCTGTGTGCACTGGCCCTGGCAACCCACCCATAGCCAGCTAGGGAGGGACCCACCTAGGGCCTAGCTGCGAAACGGCACAAAACGCGCTCCTAGGAGCTGCACTCTGCAAAGGGAAACTGTGCTCGGGGAACAAACCTCAGCCCCAAGGCGGCTTGGCTCAGGATCGCAGCGCTTGCCTAGTTCTCACCTAGCCCTAGGCTCCCCATAGGGCCAAGGAGGGTCTGGGCTGCCTCTGGCTCCGTGGGCACTGCTGCTTGGCTGGTGGTCTCCGCACCGTGAAACCAACTCCAAACGTGTTCTCCTTCGCGGAGAAGGCTGATTTGGCAGGAAGAAGCCCTGTGTGCACTGGCCCTGGCAACCCACCCATAGCCAGCTAGGGAGGGACCCACCTAGGGCCTAGCTGCGAAACGGCACAAAACGCGCTCCTAGGAGCTGCACTCTGCAAAGGGAAACTGTGCTCGGGGAACAAACCTCAGCCCCAAGGCGGCTTGGCTCAGGATCGCAGCGCTTGCCTAGTTCTCACCTAGCCCTAGGCTCCCCATAGGGCCAAGGAGGGTCTGGGCTGCCTCTGGCTCCGTGGGCACTGCTGCTTGGCTGGTGGTCTCCGCAGCTTGAAACCAACTCCAAACGTGTTCTCCTTCGCGGAGAAGGCTGATTTGGCAGGAAGAAGCCCTGTGTGCACTGGCCCTGGCAACCCACCCATAGCCAGCTAGGGAGGGACCCACCTAGGGCCTAGCTGCGAAACAGCACAAAACGCGCTCCTAGGAGCTGCACTCTGCAAAGGGAAACTGAGCTCGGGGAACAAACCTCAGCCCCAAGGCGGCTTGGCTCAGGATCGCAGCGCTTGCCTAGTTCTCACCTAGCCCTAGGCTCCCCATAGGGCCAAGGAGGGTCTGGGCTGCCTCTGGCTCCGTGGGCACTGCTGCTTGGCTGGTGGTCTCCGCACCGTGAAACCAACTCCAAACGTGTTCTCCTTCGCGGAGAAGGCTGATTTGGCAGGAAGAAGCCCTGTGTGCACTGGCCCTAGCAACCCACCCATAGCCAGCTAGGGAGGGACCCACCTAGGGCCTAGCTGCGAAACGGCACAAAACGCGCTCCTAGGAGCTGCACTCTGCAAAGGGAAACTGAGCTCGGGGAACAAAGCTCAGCCCCAAGGCGGCTTGGCTCAGGATCGCAGCGCTTGCCTAGTTCTCACCTAGCCCTAGGCTCCCCATAGGGCCAAGGAGGGTCTGGGCTGCCTCTGGCTCCGTGGGCACTGCTGCTTGGCTGGTGGTCTCCGCACCTTGAAACCAACTCCAAACGTGTTCTCCTTCGCGGAGAAGGCTGATTTGGCAGGAAGAAGCCCTGTGTGCACTGGCCCTGGCAACCCACCCATAGCCAGCTAGGGAGGGACCCACCTAGGGCCTAGCTGCGAAAGGGCACAAAACGCGCTCCTAGGAGCTGCACTCTGCAAAGGGAAACTGTGCTCGGGGAACAAACCTCAGCCCCAAGGCGGCTTGGCTCAGGATCGCAGCGCTTGCCTAGTTCTCACCTAGCCCTAGGCTCCCCATAGGGCCAAGGAGGGTCTGGGCTGCCTCTGGCTCCGTGGGCACTGCTGCTTGGTTGGTGGTCTCCGCAGCGTGAAACCAACTCCAAACGTGTTCTCCTTCGCGGAGAAGGCTGATTTGGCAGGAAGAAGCCCTGTGTGCACTGGCCCTGGCAACCCACCCATAGCCAGCTAGGGACGGACCCACCTAGGGCCTAGCTGCGAAACGGCACAAAACGCGCTCCTAGGAGCTGCACTCTGCAAAGGGAAACTGTGCTCGGGGAACAAAGCTCAGCCCCAAGGCGGCTTGGCTCAGGATCGCAGCGCTTGCCTAGTTCTCACCTAGCCCTAGGCTCCCCATAGGGCCAAGGAGGGTCTGGGCTGCCTCTGGCTCCGTGGGCACTGCTGCTTGGCTGGTGGTCTCCGCACCGTGAAACCAACTCCAAACGTGTTCTCCTTCGCGGAGAAGGCTGATTTGGCAGGAAGAAGCCCTGTGTGCACTGGCCCTGGCAACCCACCCATAGCCAGCTAGGGAGGGACCCACCTAGGGCCTAGCTGCGAAACGGCACAAAACGCGCTCCTAGGAGCTGCACTCTGCAAAGGGAAACTGAGCTCGGGGAACAAAGCTCAGCCCCAAGGCGGCTTGGCTCAGGATCGCAGCGCTTGCCTAGTTCTCACCTAGCCCTAGGCTCCCCATAGGGCCAAGGAGGGTCTGGGCTGCCTCTGGCTCCGTGGGCACTGCTGCTTGGCTGGTGGTCTCCGCACCGTGAAACCAACTCCAAACGTGTTCTCCTTCGCGGAGAAGGCTGATTTGGCAGGAAGAAGCCCTGTGTGCACTGGCCCTGGCAACCCACCCATAGCCAGCTAGGGAGGGAACCACCTAGGGCCTAGCTGCGAAACGGCACAAAACGCGCTCCTAGGAGCTGCACTCTGCAAAGGGAAACTGTGCTCGGGGAACAAACCTCAGCCCCAAGGCGGCTTGGCTCAGGATCGCAGCGCTTGCCTAGTTCTCACCTAGCCCTAGGCTCCCCATAGGGCCAAGGAGGGTCTGGGCTGCCTCTGGCTCCGTGGGCACTGCTGCTTGGCTGGTGGTCTCCGCACCGTGAAACCAACTCCAAACGTGTTCTCCTTCGCGGAGAAGGCTGATTTGGCAGGAAGAAGCCCTGTGTGCACTGGCCCTGGCAACCCACCCATAGCCAGCTAGGGAGGGACCCACCTAGGGCCTAGCTGCGAAAGGGCACAAAACGCGCTCCTAGGAGCTGCACTCTGCAAAGGGAAACTGTGCTCGGGGAACAAACCTCAGCCCCAAGGCGGCTTGGCTCAGGATCGCAGCGCTTGCCTAGTTCTCACCTAGCCCTAGGCTCCCCATAGGGCCAAGGAGGGTCTGGGCTGCCTCTGGCTCCGTGGGCACTGCTGCTTGGCTGGTGGTCTCCGCACCGTGAAACCAACTCCAAACGTGTTCTCCTTCGCGGAGAAGGCTGATTTGGCAGGAAGAAGCCCTGTGTGCACTGGCCCTGGCAACCCACCCATAGCCAGCTAGGGAGGGACCCACCTAGGGCCTAGCTGCGAAACGGCACAAAACGCGCTCCTAGGAGCTGCACTCTGCAAAGGGAAACTGTGCTCGGGGAACAAAGCTCAGCCCCAAGGCGGCTTGGCTCAGGATCGCAGCGCTTGCCTAGTTCTCACCTAGCCCTAGGCTCCCCATAGGGCCAAGGAGGGTCTGGGCTGCCTCTGGCTCCGTGGGCACTGCTGCTTGGCTGGTGGTCTCCGCACCGTGAAACCAACTCCAAACGTGTTCTCCTTCGCGGAGAAGGCTGATTTGGCAGGAAGAAGCCCTGTGTGCACTGGCCCTGGCAACCCACCCATAGCCAGCTAGGGAGGGACCCACCTAGGGCCTAGCTGCGAAACAGCACAGAACGCGCTCCTAGGAGCTGCACTCTGCAAAGGGAAACTGAGCTCGGGGAACAAAGCTCAGCCCCAAGGCGGCTTGGCTCAGGATCGCAGCGCTTGCCTAGTTCTCACCTAGCCCTAGGCTCCCCATAGGGCCAAGGAGGGTCTGGGCTGCCTCTGGCTCCGTGGGCACTGCTGCTTGGCTGGTGGTCTCCGCACCGTGAAACCAACTCCAAACGTGTTCTCCTTCGCGGAGAAGGCTGATTTGGCAGGAAGAAGCCCTGTGTGCACTGGCCCTGGCAACCCACCCATAGCCAGCTAGGGAGGGACCCACCTAGGGCCTAGCTGCGAAACGGCACAAAACGCGCTCCTAGGAGCTGCACTCTGCAAAGGGAAACTGAGCTCGGGGAACAAAGCTCAGCCCCAAGGCGGCTTGGCTCAGGATCGCAGCGCTTGCCTAGTTCTCACCTAGCCCTAGGCTCCCCATAGGGCCAAGGAGGGTCTGGGCTGCCTCTGGCTCCGTGGGCACTGCTGCTTGGTTGGTGGTCTCCGCAGCGTGAAACCAACTCCAAACGTGTTCTCCTTCGCGGAGAAGGCTGATTTGGCAGGAAGAAGCCCTGTGTGCACTGGCCCTGGCAACCCACCCATAGCCAGCTAGGGAGGGACCCACCTAGGGCCTAGCTGCGAAACGGCACAAAACGCGCTCCTAGGAGCTGCACTCTGCAAAGGGAAACTGTGCTCGGGGAACAAACCTCAGCCCCAAGGCGGCTTGGCTCAGGATCGCAGCGCTTGCCTAGTTCTCACCTAGCCCTAGGCTCCCCATAGGGCCAAGGAGGGTCTGGGCTGCCTCTGGCTCCGTGGGCACTGCTGCTTGGCTGGTGGTCTCCGCACCGTGAAACCAACTCCAAACGTGTTCTCCTTCGCGGAGAAGGCTGATTTGGCAGGAAGAAGCCCTGTGTGCACTGGCCCTGGCAACCCACCCATAGCCAGCTAGGGAGGGACCCACCTAGGGCCTAGCTGCGAAACGGCACAAAACGCGCTCCTAGGAGCTGCACTCTGCAAAGGGAAACTGTGCTCGGGGAACAAACCTCAGCCCCAAGGCGGCTTGGCTCAGGATCGCAGCGCTTGCCTAGTTCTCACCTAGCCCTAGGCTCCCCATAGGGCCAAGGAGGGTCTGGGCTGCCTCTGGCTCCGTGGGCACTGCTGCTTGGCTGGTGGTCTCCGCACCGTGAAACCAACTCCAAACGTGTTCTCCTTCGCGGAGAAGGCTGATTTGGCAGGAAGAAGCCCTGTGTGCACTGGCCCTGGCAACCCACCCATAGCCAGCTAGGGAGGGACCCACCTAGGGCCTAGCTGCGAAACGGCACAAAACGCGCTCCAAGAGCTGCACTCTGCAAAGGGAAACTGTGCCCGGGAGACAAAGCTCAGCCCCAAGGCGGCTTGGCTCAGGATCGCAGCGCTTGCCTAGTTCTCACCTAGCCCTAGGCTCCCCATAGGGCCAAGGAGGGTCTGGGCTGCCTCTGGCTCCGTGGGCACTGCTGCTTGGCTGGTGGTCTCCGCACCGTGAAACCAACTCCAAACGTGTTCTCCTTCGCGGAGAAGGCTGATTTGGCAGGAAGAAGCCCTGTGTGCACTGGCCCTGGCAACCCACCCATAGCCAGCTAGGGAGGGACCCACCTAGGGCCTAGCTGCGAAACGGCACAAAACGCGCTCCTAGGAGCTGCACTCTGCAAAGGGAAACTGAGCTCGGGGAACAAAGCTCAGCCCCAAGGCGGCTTGGCTCAGGATCGCAGCGCTTGCCTAGTTCTCACCTAGCCCTAGGCTCCCCATAGGGCCAAGGAGGGTCTGGGCTGCCTCTGGCTCCGTGGGCACTGCTGCTTGGTTGGTGGTCTCCGCAGCTTGAAACCAACTCCAAACGTGTTCTCCTTCGCGGAGAAGGCTGATTTGGCAGGAAGAAGCCCTGTGTGCACTGGCCCTAGCAACCCACCCATAGCCAGCTAGGGAGGGACCCACCTAGGGCCTAGCTGCGAAACGGCACAGAACGCGCTCCTAGGAGCTGCACTCTGCAAAGGGAAACTGTGCTCGGGGAACAAAGCTCAGCCCCAAGGCGGCTTGGCTCAGGATCGCAGCGCTTGCCTAGTTCTCACCTAGCCCTAGGCTCCCCATAGGGCCAAGGAGGGTCTGGGCTGCCTCTGGCTCCGTGGGCACTGCTGCTTGGCTGGTGGTCTCCGCAGCTTGAAACCAACTCCAAACGTGTTCTCCTTCGCGGAGAAGGCTGATTTGGCAGGAAGAAGCCCTGTGTGCACTGGCCCTGGCAACCCACCCATAGCCAGCTAGGGAGGGACCCACCTAGGGCCTAGCTGCGAAACGGCACAAAACGCGCTCCTAGGAGCTGCACTCTGCAAAGGGAAACTGTGCTCGGGGAACAAACCTCAGCCCCAAGGCGGCTTGGCTCAGGATCGCAGCGCTTGCCTAGTTCTCACCTAGCCCTAGGCTCCCCATAGGGCCAAGGAGGGTCTGGGCTGCCTCTGGCTCCGTGGGCACTGCTGCTTGGCTGGTGGTCTCCGCACCGTGAAACCAACTCCAAACGTGTTCTCCTTCGCGGAGAAGGCTGATTTGGCAGGAAGAAGCCCTGTGTGCACTGGCCCTGGCAAACCACCCATAGCCAGGTAGGGACGGACCCACCGAGGGCCTAGCTGCGAAACGGCACAGAACGCGCTCCTAGGAGCTGCACTCTGCAAAGGGAAACTGAGCTCGGGGAACAAAGCTCAGCCCCAAGGCGGCTTGGCTCAGGATCGCAGCGCTTGCCTAGTTCTCACCTAGCCCTAGGCTCCCCATAGGGCCAAGGAGGGTCTGGGCTGCCTCTGGCTCCGTGGGCACTGCTGCTTGGCTGGTGGTCTCCGCACCGTGAAACCAACTCCAAACGTGTTCTCCTTCGCGGAGAAGGCTGATTTGGCAGGAAGAAGCCCTGTGTGCACTGGCCCTGGCAACCCACCCATAGCCAGCTAGGGAGGGACCCACCTAGGGCCTAGCTGCGAAACGGCACAAAACGCGCTCCTAGGAGCTGCACTCTGCAAAGGGAAACTGTGCTCGGGGAACAAAGCTCAGCCCCAAGGCGGCTTGGCTCAGGATCGCAGCGCTTGCCTAGTTCTCACCTAGCCCTAGGCTCCCCATAGGGCCAAGGAGGGTCTGGGCTGCCTCTGGCTCCGTGGGCACTGCTGCTTGGCTGGTGGTCTCCGCACCGTGAAACCAACTCCAAACGTGTTCTCCTTCGCGGAGAAGGCTGATTTGGCAGGAAGAAGCCCTGTGTGCACTGGCCCTGGCAACCCACCCATAGCCAGCTAGGGAGGGACCCACCTAGGGCCTAGCTGCGAAACGGCACAAAACGCGCTCCTAGGAGCTGCACTCTGCAAAGGGAAACTGAGCTCGGGGAACAAAGCTCAGCCCCAAGGCGGCTTGGCTCAGGATCGCAGCGCTTGCCTAGTTCTCACCTAGCCCTAGGCTCCCCATAGGGCCAAGGAGGGTCTGGGCTGCCTCTGGCTCCGTGGGCACTGCTGCTTGGCTGGTGGTCTCCGCAGCTTGAAACCAACTCCAAACGTGTTCTCCTTCGCGGAGAAGGCTGATTTGGCAGGAAGAAGCCCTGTGTGCACTGGCCCTGGCAACCCACCCATAGCCAGCTAGGGAGGGACCCACCTAGGGCCTAGCTGCGAAACGGCACAAAACGCGCTCCTAGGAGCTGCACTCTGCAAAGGGAAACTGAGCTCGGGGAACAAAGCTCAGCCCCAAGGCGGCTTGGCTCAGGATCGCAGCGCTTGCCTAGTTCTCACCTAGCCCTAGGCTCCCCATAGGGCCAAGGAGGGTCTGGGCTGCCTCTGGCTCCGTGGGCACTGCTGCTTGGCTGGTGGTCTCCGCAGCTTGAAACCAACTCCAAACGTGTTCTCCTTCGCGGAGAAGGCTGATTTGGCAGGAAGAAGCCCTGTGTGCACTGGCCCTAGCAACCCACCCATAGCCAGCTAGGGAGGGACCCACCTAGGGCCTAGCTGCGAAACGGCACAAAACGCGCTCCTAGGAGCTGCACTCTGCAAAGGGAAACTGTGCTCGGGGAACAAAGCTCAGCCCCAAGGCGGCTTGGCTCAGGATCGCAGCGCTTGCCTAGTTCTCACCTAGCCCTAGGCTCCCCATAGGGCCAAGGAGGGTCTGGGCTGCCTCTGGCTCCGTGGGCACTGCTGCTTGGTTGGTGGTCTCCGCAGCTTGAAACCAACTCCAAACGTGTTCTCCTTCGCAGAGAAGGCTGATTTGGCAGGAAGAAGCCCTGTGTGCACTGGCCCTAGCAACCCACCCATAGCCAGCTAGGGAGGGACCCACCTAGGGCCTAGCTGCGAAACGGCACAGAACGCGCTCCTAGGAGCTGCACTCTGCAAAGGGAAACTGAGCTCAGGGAACAAAGCTCAGCCCCAAGGCGGCTTGGCTCAGGATCGCAGCGCTTGCCTAGTTCTCACCTAGCCCTAGGCTCCCCATAGGGCCAAGGAGGGTCTGGGCTGCCTCTGGCTCCGTGGGCACTGCTGCTTGGTTGGTGGTCTCCGCAGCTTGAAACCAACTCCAAACGTGTTCTCCTTCGCGGAGAAGGCTGATTTGGCAGGAAGAAGCCCTGTGTGCACTGGCCCTGGCAACCCACCCATAGCCAGCTAGGGACGGACCCACCTAGGGCCTAGCTTTGAAACGGCACAGAACGCGCTCCTAGGAGCTGCACTCTGCAAAGGGAAACTGTGTTCGGGGAACAAAGCTCAGCCCCAAGGCGGCTTGGCTCAGGATCGCAGCGCTTGCCTAGTTCTCACCTAGCCCTAGGCTCCCCATAGGGCCAAGGAGGGTCTGGGCTGCCTCTGGCTCCGTGGGCACTGCTGCTTGGCTGGTGGTCTCCGCACCTTGAAACCAACTCCAAACGTGTTCTCCTTCGCGGAGAAGGCTGATTTGGCAGGAAGAAGCCCTGTGTGCACTGGCCCTGGCAACCCACCCATAGCCAGCTAGGGAGGGACCCACCTAGGGCCTAGCTGCGAAACGGCACAAAACGCGCTCCTAGGAGCTGCACTCTGCAAAGGGAAACTGTGCTCGGGGAACAAAGCTCAGCCCCAAGGCGGCTTGGCTCAGGATCGCAGCGCTTGCCTAGTTCTCACCTAGCCCTAGGCTCCCCATAGGGCCAAGGAGGGTCTGGGCTGCCTCTGGCTCCGTGGGCACTGCTGCTTGGCTGGTGGTCTCCGCACCGTGAAACCAACTCCAAACGTGTTCTCCTTCGCGGAGAAGGCTGATTTGGCAGGAAGAAGCCCTGTGTGCACTGGCCCTGGCAAACCACCCATAGCCAGGTAGGGACGGACCCACCGAGGGCCTAGCTGCGAAACGGCACAGAACGCGCTCCTCGGAGCTGCACTCTGCAAAGGGAAACTGAGCTCGGGGAACAAAGCTCAGCCCCAAGGCGGCTTGGCTCAGGATCGCAGCGCTTGCCAAGTTCTCACCTAGCCCTAGGCTCCCCATAGGGCCAAGGAGGGTCTGGGCTGCCTCTGGCTCCGTGGGCACTGCTGCTTGGCTGGTGGTCTCCGCACCGTGAAACCAACTCCAAACGTGTTCTCCTTCGCGGAGAAGGCTGATTTGGCAGGAAGAAGCCCTGTGTGCACTGGCCCTGGCAACCCACCCATAGCCAGCTAGGGAGGGACCCACCTAGGGCCTAGCTGCGAAAGGGCACAAAACGCGCTCCTAGGAGCTGCACTCTGCAAAGGGAAACTGTGCTCGGGGAACAAAGCTCAGCCCCAAGGCGGCTTGGCTCAGGATCGCAGCGCTTGCCTAGTTCTCACCTAGCCCTAGGCTCCCCATAGGGCCAAGGAGGGTCTGGGCTGCCTCTGGCTCCGTGGGCACTGCTGCTTGGCTGGTGGTCTCCGCACCGTGAAACCAACTCCAAACATGTTCTCCTTCGCGGAGAAGGCTGATTTGGCAGGAAGAAGCCCTGTGTGCACTGGCCCTAGCAACCCACCCATAGCCAGCTAGGGAGGGAACCACCTAGGGCCTAGCTGCGAAACGGCACAGAACGCGCTCCTAGGAGCTGCACTCTGCAAAGGGAAACTGTGCTCGGGGAACAAACCTCAGCCCCAAGGCGGCTTGGCTCAGGATCGCAGCGCTTGCCTAGTTCTCACCTAGCCCTAGGCTCCCCATAGGGCCAAGGAGGGTCTGGGCTGCCTCTGGCTCCGTGGGCACTGCTGCTTGGCTGGTGGTCTCCGCACCGTGAAACCAACTCCAAACGTGTTCTCCTTCGCGGAGAAGGCTGATTTGGCAGGAAGAAGCCCTGTGTGCACTGGCCCTGGCAACCCACCCATAGCCAGCTAGGGAGGGACCCACCTAGGGCCTAGCTGCGAAAGGGCACAAAACGCGCTCCTAGGAGCTGCACTCTGCAAAGGGAAACTGTGCTCGGGGAACAAACCTCAGCCCCAAGGCGGCTTGGCTCAGGATCGCAGCGCTTGCCTAGTTCTCACCTAGCCCTAGGCTCCCCATAGGGCCAAGGAGGGTCTGGGCTGCCTCTGGCTCCGTGGGCACTGCTGCTTGGCTGGTGGTCTCCGCACCGTGAAACCAACTCCAAACGTGTTCTCCTTCGCGGAGAAGGCTGATTTGGCAGGAAGAAGCCCTGTGTGCACTGGCCCTGGCAACCCACCCATAGCCAGCTAGGGAGGGACCCACCTAGGGCCTAGCTGCGAAACCGCACAAAACGCGCTCCTAGGAGCTGCACTCTGCAAAGGGAAACTGTGCTCGGGGAACAAACCTCAGCCCCAAGGCGGCTTGGCTCAGGATCGCAGCGCTTGCCTAGTTCTCACCTAGCCCTAGGCTCCCCATAGGGCCAAGGAGGGTCTGGGCTGCCTCTGGCTCCGTGGGCACTGCTGCTTGGCTGGTGGTCTCCGCACCGTGAAACCAACTCCAAACGTGTTCTCCTTCGCGGAGAAGGCTGATTTGGCAGGAAGAAGCCCTGTGTGCACTGGCCCTGGCAACCCACCCATAGCCAGCTAGGGAGGGACCCACCTAGGGCCTAGCTGCGAAACAGCACAGAACGCGCTCCTAGGAGCTGCACTCTGCAAAGGGAAACTGAGCTCGGGGAACAAAGCTCAGCCCCAAGGCGGCTTGGCTCAGGATCGCAGCGCTTGCCTAGTTCTCACCTAGCCCTAGGCTCCCCATAGGGCCAAGGAGGGTCTGGGCTGCCTCTGGCTCCGTGGGCACTGCTGCTTGGCTGGTGGTCTCCGCACCGTGAAACCAACTCCAAACGTGTTCTCCTTCGCGGAGAAGGCTGATTTGGCAGGAAGAAGCCCTGTGTGCACTGGCCCTGGCAACCCACCCATAGCCAGCTAGGGAGGGACCCACCTAGGGCCTAGCTGCGAAACGGCACAAAACGCGCTCCTAGGAGCTGCACTCTGCAAAGGGAAACTGAGCTCGGGGAACAAAGCTCAGCCCCAAGGCGGCTTGGCTCAGGATCGCAGCGCTTGCCTAGTTCTCACCTAGCCCTAGGCTCCCCATAGGGCCAAGGAGGGTCTGGGCTGCCTCTGGCTCCGTGGGCACTGCTGCTTGGTTGGTGGTCTCCGCAGCTTGAAACCAACTCCAAACGTGTTCTCCTTCGCGGAGAAGGCTGATTTGGCAGGAAGAAGCCCTGTGTGCACTGGCCCTGGCAACCCACCCATAGCCAGCTAGGGAGGGACCCACCTAGGGCCTAGCTGCGAAACGGCACAAAACGCGCTCCTAGGAGCTGCACTCTGCAAAGGGAAACTGTGCTCGGGGAACAAACCTCAGCCCCAAGGCGGCTTGGCTCAGGATCGCAGCGCTTGCCTAGTTCTCACCTAGCCCTAGGCTCCCCATAGGGCCAAGGAGGGTCTGGGCTGCCTCTGGCTCCGTGGGCACTGCTGCTTGGCTGGTGGTCTCCCCACCGTGAAACCAACTCCAAACGTGTTCTCCTTCGCGGAGAAGGCTGATTTGGCAGGAAGAAGCCCTGTGTGCACTGGCCCTGGCAACCCACCCATAGCCAGCTAGGGACGGACCCACCTAGGGCCTAGCTGCGAAACGGCACAAAACGCGCTCCTAGGAGCTGCACTCTGCAAAGGGAAACTGTGCTCGGGGAACAAACCTCAGCCCCAAGGCGGCTTGGCTCAGGATCGCAGCGCTTGCCTAGTTCTCACCTAGCCCTAGGCTCCCCATAGGGCCAAGGAGGGTCTGGGCTGCCTCTGGCTCCGTGGGCACTGCTGCTTGGCTGGTGGTCTCCGCACCGTGAAACCAACTCCAAACGTGTTCTCCTTCGCGGAGAAGGCTGATTTGGCAGGAAGAAGCCCTGTGTGCACTGGCCCTGGCAACCCACCCATAGCCAGCTAGGGAGGGACCCACCTAGGGCCTAGCTGCGAAACGGCACAAAACGCGCTCCAAGAGCTGCACTCTGCAAAGGGAAACTGTGCCCGGGAGACAAAGCTCAGCCCCAAGGCGGCTTGGCTCAGGATCGCAGCGCTTGCCTAGTTCTCACCTAGCCCTAGGCTCCCCATAGGGCCAAGGAGGGTCTGGGCTGCCTCTGGCTCCGTGGGCACTGCTGCTTGGCTGGTGGTCTCCGCACCGTGAAACCAACTCCAAACGTGTTCTCCTTCGCGGAGAAGGCTGATTTGGCAGGAAGAAGCCCTGTGTGCACTGGCCCTGGCAACCCACCCATAGCCAGCTAGGGAGGGACCCACCTAGGGCCTAGCTGCGAAACGGCACAAAACGCGCTCCTAGGAGCTGCACTCTGCAAAGGGAAACTGAGCTCGGGGAACAAAGCTCAGCCCCAAGGCGGCTTGGCTCAGGATCGCAGCGCTTGCCTAGTTCTCACCTAGCCCTAGGCTCCCCATAGGGCCAAGGAGGGTCTGGGCTGCCTCTGGCTCCGTGGGCACTGCTGCTTGGTTGGTGGTCTCCGCAGCTTGAAACCAACTCCAAACGTGTTCTCCTTCGCGGAGAAGGCTGATTTGGCAGGAAGAAGCCCTGTGTGCACTGGCCCTAGCAACCCACCCATAGCCAGCTAGGGAGGGACCCACCTAGGGCCTAGCTGCGAAACAGCACAGAACGCGCTCCTAGGAGCTGCACTCTGCAAAGGGAAACTGTGCTCGGGGAACAAAGCTCAGCCCCAAGGCGGCTTGGCTCAGGATCGCAGCGCTTGCCTAGTTCTCACCTAGCCCTAGGCTCCCCATAGGGCCAAGGAGGGTCTGGGCTGCCTCTGGCTCCGTGGGCACTGCTGCTTGGTTGGTGGTCTCCGCAGCTTGAAACCAACTCCAAACGTGTTCTCCTTCGCGGAGAAGGCTGATTTGGCAGGAAGAAGCCCTGTGTGCACTGGCCCTGGCAACCCACCCATAGCCAGCTAGGGAGGGACCCACCTAGGGCCTAGCTGCGAAACGGCACAAAACGCGCTCCTAGGAGCTGCACTCTGCAAAGGGAAACTGTGCTCGGGGAACAAACCTCAGCCCCAAGGCGGCTTGGCTCAGGATCGCAGCGCTTGCCTAGTTCTCACCTAGCCCTAGGCTCCCCATAGGGCCAAGGAGGGTCTGGGCTGCCTCTGGCTCCGTGGGCACTGCTGCTTGGCTGGTGGTCTCCGCACCGTGAAACCAACTCCAAACGTGTTCTCCTTCGCGGAGAAGGCTGATTTGGCAGGAAGAAGCCCTGTGTGCACTGGCCCTGGCAAACCACCCATAGCCAGGTAGGGACGGACCCACCGAGGGCCTAGCTGCGAAACGGCACAGAACGCGCTCCTAGGAGCTGCACTCTGCAAAGGGAAACTGAGCTCGGGGAACAAAGCTCAGCCCCAAGGCGGCTTGGCTCAGGATCGCAGCGCTTGCCTAGTTCTCACCTAGCCCTAGGCTCCCCATAGGGCCAAGGAGGGTCTGGGCTGCCTCTGGCTCCGTGGGCACTGCTGCTTGGCTGGTGGTCTCCGCACCGTGAAACCAACTCCAAACGTGTTCTCCTTCGCGGAGAAGGCTGATTTGGCAGGAAGAAGCCCTGTGTGCACTGGCCCTGGCAACCCACCCATAGCCAGCTAGGGAGGGACCCACCTAGGGCCTAGCTGCGAAACGGCACAAAACGCGCTCCTAGGAGCTGCACTCTGCAAAGGGAAACTGTGCTCGGGGAACAAAGCTCAGCCCCAAGGCGGCTTGGCTCAGGATCGCAGCGCTTGCCTAGTTCTCACCTAGCCCTAGGCTCCCCATAGGGCCAAGGAGGGTCTGGGCTGCCTCTGGCTCCGTGGGCACTGCTGCTTGGCTGGTGGTCTCCGCACCGTGAAACCAACTCCAAACGTGTTCTCCTTCGCGGAGAAGGCTGATTTGGCAGGAAGAAGCCCTGTGTGCACTGGCCCTGGCAACCCACCCATAGCCAGCTAGGGAGGGACCCACCTAGGGCCTAGCTGCGAAACGGCACAAAACGCGCTCCTAGGAGCTGCACTCTGCAAAGGGAAACTGAGCTCGGGGAACAAAGCTCAGCCCCAAGGCGGCTTGGCTCAGGATCGCAGCGCTTGCCTAGTTCTCACCTAGCCCTAGGCTCCCCATAGGGCCAAGGAGGGTCTGGGCTGCCTCTGGCTCCGTGGGCACTGCTGCTTGGCTGGTGGTCTCCGCAGCTTGAAACCAACTCCAAACGTGTTCTCCTTCGCGGAGAAGGCTGATTTGGCAGGAAGAAGCCCTGTGTGCACTGGCCCTGGCAACCCACCCATAGCCAGCTAGGGAGGGACCCACCTAGGGCCTAGCTGCGAAACGGCACAAAACGCGCTCCTAGGAGCTGCACTCTGCAAAGGGAAACTGAGCTCGGGGAACAATGCTCAGCCCCAAGGCGGCTTGGCTCAGGATCGCAGCGCTTGCCTAGTTCTCACCTAGCCCTAGGCTCCCCATAGGGCCAAGGAGGGTCTGGGCTGCCTCTGGCTCCGTGGGCACTGCTGCTTGGCTGGTGGTCTCCGCAGCTTGAAACCAACTCCAAACGTGTTCTCCTTCGCGGAGAAGGCTGATTTGGCAGGAAGAAGCCCTGTGTGCACTGGCCCTAGCAACCCACCCATAGCCAGCTAGGGAGGGACCCACCTAGGGCCTAGCTGCGAAACGGCACAAAACGCGCTCCTAGGAGCTGCACTCTGCAAAGGGAAACTGTGCTCGGGGAACAAAGCTCAGCCCCAAGGCGGCTTGGCTCAGGATCGCAGCGCTTGCCTAGTTCTCACCTAGCCCTAGGCTCCCCATAGGGCCAAGGAGGGTCTGGGCTGCCTCTGGCTCCGTGGGCACTGCTGCTTGGTTGGTGGTCTCCGCAGCTTGAAACCAACTCCAAACGTGTTCTCCTTCGCAGAGAAGGCTGATTTGGCAGGAAGAAGCCCTGTGTGCACTGGCCCTAGCAACCCACCCATAGCCAGCTAGGGAGGGACCCACCTAGGGCCTAGCTGCGAAACGGCACAGAACGCGCTCCTAGGAGCTGCACTCTGCAAAGGGAAACTGAGCTCAGGGAACAAAGCTCAGCCCCAAGGCGGCTTGGCTCAGGATCGCAGCGCTTGCCTAGTTCTCACCTAGCCCTAGGCTCCCCATAGGGCCAAGGAGGGTCTGGGCTGCCTCTGGCTCCGTGGGCACTGCTGCTTGGTTGGTGGTCTCCGCAGCTTGAAACCAACTCCAAACGTGTTCTCCTTCGCGGAGAAGGCTGATTTGGCAGGAAGAAGCCCTGTGTGCACTGGCCCTGGCAACCCACCCATAGCCAGCTAGGGACGGACCCACCTAGGGCCTAGCTTTGAAACGGCACAGAACGCGCTCCTAGGAGCTGCACTCTGCAAAGGGAAACTGTGTTCGGGGAACAAAGCTCAGCCCCAAGGCGGCTTGGCTCAGGATCGCAGCGCTTGCCTAGTTCTCACCTAGCCCTAGGCTCCCCATAGGGCCAAGGAGGGTCTGGGCTGCCTCTGGCTCCGTGGGCACTGCTGCTTGGCTGGTGGTCTCCGCACCTTGAAACCAACTCCAAACGTGTTCTCCTTCGCGGAGAAGGCTGATTTGGCAGGAAGAAGCCCTGTGTGCACTGGCCCTGGCAACCCACCCATAGCCAGCTAGGGAGGGACCCACCTAGGGCCTAGCTGCGAAACGGCACAAAACGCGCTCCTAGGAGCTGCACTCTGCAAAGGGAAACTGTGCTCGGGGAACAAAGCTCAGCCCCAAGGCGGCTTGGCTCAGGATCGCAGCGCTTGCCTAGTTCTCACCTAGCCCTAGGCTCCCCATAGGGCCAAGGAGGGTCTGGGCTGCCTCTGGCTCCGTGGGCACTGCTGCTTGGCTGGTGGTCTCCGCACCGTGAAACCAACTCCAAACGTGTTCTCCTTCGCGGAGAAGGCTGATTTGGCAGGAAGAAGCCCTGTGTGCACTGGCCCTGGCAAACCACCCATAGCCAGGTAGGGACGGACCCACCGAGGGCCTAGCTGCGAAACGGCACAGAACGCGCTCCTAGGAGCTGCACTCTGCAAAGGGAAACTGAGCTCGGGGAACAAAGCTCAGCCCCAAGGCGGCTTGGCTCAGGATCGCAGCGCTTGCCTAGTTCTCACCTAGCCCTAGGCTCCCCATAGGGCCAAGGAGGGTCTGGGCTGCCTCTGGCTCCGTGGGCACTGCTGCTTGGCTGGTGGTCTCCGCACCGTGAAACCAACTCCAAACGTGTTCTCCTTCGCGGAGAAGGCTGATTTGGCAGGAAGAAGCCCTGTGTGCACTGGCCCTGGCAACCCACCCATAGCCAGCTAGGGAGGGACCCACCTAGGGCCTAGCTGCGAAACGGCACAAAACGCGCTCCTAGGAGCTGCACTCTGCAAAGGGAAACTGTGCTCGGGGAACAAAGCTCAGCCCCAAGGCGGCTTGGCTCAGGATCGCAGCGCTTGCCTAGTTCTCACCTAGCCCTAGGCTCCCCATAGGGCCAAGGAGGGTCTGGGCTGCCTCTGGCTCCGTGGGCACTGCTGCTTGGCTGGTGGTCTCCGCACCGTGAAACCAACTCCAAACGTGTTCTCCTTCGCGGAGAAGGCTGATTTGGCAGGAAGAAGCCCTGTGTGCACTGGCCCTGGCAACCCACCCATAGCCAGCTAGGGAGGGACCCACCTAGGGCCTAGCTGCGAAACGGCACAAAACGCGCTCCTAGGAGCTGCACTCTGCAAAGGGAAACTGAGCTCGGGGAACAAAGCTCAGCCCCAAGGCGGCTTGGCTCAGGATCGCAGCGCTTGCCTAGTTCTCACCTAGCCCTAGGCTCCCCATAGGGCCAAGGAGGGTCTGGGCTGCCTCTGGCTCCGTG
Source organism: Sus scrofa (assembly GCF_054392235.1). NCBI lineage: Eukaryota > Metazoa > Chordata > Mammalia > Artiodactyla > Suidae > Sus > Sus scrofa. The sequence continues at coordinate 40,104,149 of NC_139393.1, read as the reverse complement.
GGCACTGCTGCTTGGCTGGTGGTCTCCGCAGCTTGAAACCAACTCCAAACGTGTTCTCCTTCGCGGAGAAGGCTGATTTGGCAGGAAGAAGCCCTGTGTGCACTGGCCCTGGCAACCCACCCATAGCCAGCTAGGGAGGGACCCACCTAGGGCCTAGCTGCGAAACGGCACAAAACGCGCTCCTAGGAGCTGCACTCTGCAAAGGGAAACTGAGCTCGGGGAACAATGCTCAGCCCCAAGGCGGCTTGGCTCAGGATCGCAGCGCTTGCCTAGTTCTCACCTAGCCCTAGGCTCCCCATAGGGCCAAGGAGGGTCTGGGCTGCCTCTGGCTCCGTGGGCACTGCTGCTTGGCTGGTGGTCTCCGCAGCTTGAAACCAACTCCAAACGTGTTCTCCTTCGCGGAGAAGGCTGATTTGGCAGGAAGAAGCCCTGTGTGCACTGGCCCTGGCAACCCACCCATAGCCAGCTAGGGAGGGACCCACCTAGGGCCTAGCTGCGAAACGGCACAAAACGCGCTCCTAGGAGCTGCACTCTGCAAAGGGAAACTGTGCTCGGGGAACAAAGCTCAGCCCCAAGGCGGCTTGGCTCAGGATCGCAGCGCTTGCCTAGTTCTCACCTAGCCCTAGGCTCCCCATAGGGCCAAGGAGGGTCTGGGCTGCCTCTGGCTCCGTGGGCACTGCTGCTTGGCTGGTGGTCTCCGCACCGTGAAACCAACTCCAAACGTGTTCTCCTTCGCGGAGAAGGCTGATTTGGCAGGAAGAAGCCCTGTGTGCACTGGCCCTAGCAACCCACCCATAGCCAGCTAGGGAGGGACCCACCTAGGGCCTAGCTGCGAAACGGCACAGAACGCGCTCCTAGGAGCTGCACTCTGCAAAGGGAAACTGAGCTCGGGGAACAAAGCTCAGCCCCAAGGCGGCTTGGCTCAGGATCGCAGCGCTTGCCTAGTTCTCACCTAGCCCTAGGCTCCCCATAGGGCCAAGGAGGGTCTGGGCTGCCTCTGGCTCCGTGGGCACTGCTGCTTGGTTGGTGGTCTCCGCAGCTTGAAACCAACTCCAAACGTGTTCTCCTTCGCGGAGAAGGCTGATTTGGCAGGAAGAAGCCCTGTGTGCACTGGCCCTGGCAACCCACCCATAGCCAGCTAGGGAGGGACCCACCTAGGGCCTAGCTGCGAAACGGCACAAAACGCGCTCCAAGAGCTGCACTCTGCAAAGGGAAACTGTGCTCGGGGAACAAAGCTCAGCCCCAAGGCGGCTTGGCTCAGGATCGCAGCGCTTGCCTACTTCTCACCTAGCCCTAGGCTCCCCCTAGGGCCAAGGAGGGTCTGGGCTGCCTCTGGCTCCGTGGGCACTGCTGCTTGGCTGGTGGTCTCCGCACCGTGAAACCAACTCCAAACGTGTTCTCCTTCGCGGAGAAGGCTGATTTGGCAGGAAGAAGCCCTGTGTGCACTGGCCCTGGCAACCCACCAATAGCCAGCTAGGGAGGGACCCACCTAGGGCCTAGCTGCGAAACGGCACAAAACGCGCTCCTAGGAGCTGCACTCTGCAAAGGGAAACTGTGCTCGGGGAACAAACCTCAGCCCCAAGGCGGCTTGGCTCAGGATCGCAGCGCTTGCCTAGTTCTCACCTAGCCCTAGGCTCCCCATAGGGCCAAGGAGGGTCTGGGCTGCCTCTGGCTCCGTGGGCACTGCTGCTTGGCTGGTGGTCTCCGCACCGTGAAACCAACTCCAAACGTGTTCTCCTTCGCGGAGAAGGCTGATTTGGCAGGAAGAAGCCCTGTGTGCACTGGCCCTGGCAACCCACCCATAGCCAGCTAGGGACGGACCCACCTAGGGCCTAGCTGCGAAACAGCACAGAACGCGCTCCTAGGAGCTGCACTCTGCAAAGGGAAACTGAGCTCGGGGAACAAACCTCAGCCCCAAGGCGGCTTGGCTCAGGATCGCAGCGCTTGCCTAGTTCTCACCTAGCCCTAGGCTCCCCATAGGGCCAAGGAGGGTCTGGGCTGCCTCTGGCTCCGTGGGCACTGCTGCTTGGCTGGTGGTCTCCGCACCGTGAAACCAACTCCAAACGTGTTCTCCTTCGCGGAGAAGGCTGATTTGGCAGGAGGAAGCCCTGTGTGCACTGGCCCTAGCAACCCACCCATAGCCAGCTAGGGAGGGACCCACCTAGGGCCTAGCTGCGAAACGGCACAAAACGCGCTCCTAGGAGCTGCACTCTGCAAAGGGAAACTGTGCTCGGGGAACAAAGCTCAGCCCCAAGGCGGCTTGGCTCAGGATCGCAGCGCTTGCCTAGTTCTCACCTAGCCCTAGGCTCCCCATAGGGCCAAGGAGGGTCTGGGCTGCCTCTGGCTCCGTGGGCACTGCTGCTTGGCTGGTGGTCTCCGCACCGTGAAACCAACTCCAAACGTGTTCTCCTTCGCGGAGAAGGCTGATTTGGCAGGAAGAAGCCCTGTGTGCACTGGCCCTGGCAACCCACCCATAGCCAGCTAGGGAGGGACCCACCTAGGGCCTAGCTGCGAAACGGCACAAAACGCGCTCCTAGGAGCTGCACTCTGCAAAGGGAAACTGAGCTCGGGGAACAAAGCTCAGCCCCAAGGCGGCTTGGCTCAGGATCGCAGCGCTTGCCTAGTTCTCACCTAGCCCTAGGCTCCCCATAGGGCCAAGGAGGGTCTGGGCTGCCTCTGGCTCCGTGGGCACTGCTGCTTGGCTGGTGGTCTCCGCACCGTGAAACCAACTCCAAACGTGTTCTCCTTCGCGGAGAAGGCTGATTTGGCAGGAAGAAGCCCTGTGTGCACTGGCCCTGGCAACCCACCCATAGCCAGCTAGGGAGGGACCCACCTAGGGCCTAGCTGTGAAACGGCACAGACCGCGCTCCTAGGAGCTGCACTCTGCAAAGGGAAACTGAGCTCGGGGAACAAACCTCAGCCCCAAGGCGGCTTGGCTCAGGATCGCAGCGCTTGCCTAGTTCTCACCTAGCCCTAGGCTCCCCATAGGGCCAAGGAGGGTCTGGGCTGCCTCTGGCTCCGTGGGCACTGCTGCTTGGTTGGTGGTCTCCGCAGCTTGAAACCAACTCCAAACGTGTTCTCCTTCGCGGAGAAGGCTGATTTGGCAGGAAGAAGCCCTGTGTGCACTGGCCCTGGCAACCCACCCATAGCCAGCTAGGGAGGGACCCACCTAGGGCCTAGCTGCGAAAGGGCACAGAACGCGCTCCTAGGAGCTGCACTCTGCAAAGGGAAACTGAGCTCGGGGAACAAAGCTCAGCCCCAAGGCGGCTTGGCTCAGGATCGCAGCGCTTGCCTAGTTCTCACCTAGCCCTAGGCTCCCCATAGGGCCAAGGAGGGTCTGGGCTGCCTCTGGCTCCGTGGGCACTGCTGCTTGGCTGGTGGTCTCCGCAGCTTGAAACCAACTCCAAACGTGTTCTCCTTCGCGGAGAAGGCTGATTTGGCAGGAAGAAGCCCTGTGTGCACTGGCCCTGGCAACCCACCCATAGCCAGCTAGGGAGGGACCCACCTAGGGCCTAGCTGCGAAACGGCACAAAACGCGCTCCTAGGAGCTGCACTCTGCAAAGGGAAACTGAGCTCGGGGAACAAAGCTCAGCCCCAAGGCGGCTTGGCTCAGGATCGCAGCGCTTGCCTAGTTCTCACCTAGCCCTAGGCTCCCCATAGGGCCAAGGAGGGTCTGGGCTGCCTCTGGCTCCGTGGGCACTGCTGCTTGGCTGGTGGTCTCCGCAGCTTGAAACCAACTCCAAACGTGTTCTCCTTCGCGGAGAAGGCTGATTTGGCAGGAAGAAGCCCTGTGTGCACTGGCCCTAGCAACCCACCCATAGCCAGCTAGGGAGGGACCCACCTAGGGCCTAGCTGCGAAACGGCACAAAACGCGCTCCTAGGAGCTGCACTCTGCAAAGGGAAACTGTGCTCGGGGAACAAAGCTCAGCCCCAAGGCGGCTTGGCTCAGGATCGCAGCGCTTGCCTAGTTCTCACCTAGCCCTAGGCTCCCCATAAGGCCAAGGAGGGTCTGGGCTGCCTCTGGCTCCGTGGGCACTGCTGCTTGGTTGGTGGTCTCCGCAGCTTGAAACCAACTCCAAACGTGTTCTCCTTCGCAGAGAAGGCTGATTTGGCAGGAAGAAGCCCTGTGTGCACTGGCCCTAGCAACCCACCCATAGCCAGCTAGGGAGGGACCCACCTAGGGCCTAGCTGCGAAACGGCACAGAACGCGCTCCTAGGAGCTGCACTCTGCAAAGGGAAACTGAGCTCAGGGAACAAAGCTCAGCCCCAAGGCGGCTTGGCTCAGGATCGCAGCGCTTGCCTACTTCTCACCTAGCCCTAGGCTCCCCCTAGGGCCAAGGAGGGTCTGGGCTGCCTCTGGCTCCGTGGGCACTGCTGCTTGGCTGGTGGTCTCCGCACCGTGAAACCAACTCCAAACGTGTTCTCCTTCGCGGAGAAGGCTGATTTGGCAGGAAGAAGCCCTGTGTGCACTGGCCCTGGCAACCCACAAATAGCCAGCTAGGGAGGGACCCACCTAGGGCCTAGCTGCGAAACGGCACAAAACGCGCTCCTAGGAGCTGCACTCTGCAAAGGGAAACTGTGCTCGGGGAACAAACCTCAGCCCCAAGGCGGCTTGGCTCAGGATCGCAGCGCTTGCCTAGTTCTCACCTAGCCCTAGGCTCCCCATAGGGCCAAGGAGGGTCTGGGCTGCCTCTGGCTCCGTGGGCACTGCTGCTTGGCTGGTGGTCTCCGCACCGTGAAACCAACTCCAAACGTGTTCTCCTTCGCGGAGAAGGCTGATTTGGCAGGAAGAAGCCCTGTGTGCACTGGCCCTGGCAACCCACCCATAGCCAGCTAGGGACGGACCCACCTAGGGCCTAGCTGCGAAACAGCACAGAACGCGCTCCTAGGAGCTGCACTCTGCAAAGGGAAACTGAGCTCGGGGAACAAAGCTCAGCCCCAAGGCGGCTTGGCTCAGGATCGCAGCGCTTGCCTAGTTCTCACCTAGCCCTAGGCTCCCCATAGGGCCAAGGAGGGTCTGGGCTGCCTCTGGCTCCGTGGGCACTGCTGCTTGGCTGGTGGTCTCCGCACCGTGAAACCAACTCCAAACGTGTTCTCCTTCGCGGAGAAGGCTGATTTGGCAGGAAGAAGCCCTGTGTGCACTGGCCCTGGCAACCCACCCATAGCCAGCTAGGGAGGGACCCACCTAGGGCCTAGCTGTGAAACGGCACAGACCGCGCTCCTAGGAGCTGCACTCTGCAAAGGGAAACTGAGCTCGGGGAACAAACCTCAGCCCCAAGGCGGCTTGGCTCAGGATCGCAGCGCTTGCCTAGTTCTCACCTAGCCCTAGGCTCCCCATAGGGCCAAGGAGGGTCTGGGCTGCCTCTGGCTCCGTGGGCACTGCTGCTTGGCTGGTGGTCTCCGCAGCTTGAAACCAACTCCAAACGTGTTCTCCTTCGCGGAGAAGGCTGATTTGGCAGGAAGAAGCCCTGTGTGCACTGGCCCTGGCAACCCACCCATAGCCAGCTAGGGAGGGACCCACCTAGGGCCTAGCTGCGAAACGGCACAAAACGCGCTCCTAGGAGCTGCACTCTGCAAAGGGAAACTGTGCTCGGGGAACAAAGCTCAGCCCCAAGGCGGCTTGGCTCAGGATCGCAGCGCTTGCCTAGTTCTCACCTAGCCCTAGGCTCCCCATAGGGCCAAGGAGGGTCTGGGCTGCCTCTGGCTCCGTGGGCACTGCTGCTTGGCTGGTGGTCTCCGCACCGTGAAACCAACTCCAAACGTGTTCTCCTTCGCGGAGAAGGCTGATTTGGCAGGAAGAAGCCCTGTGTGCACTGGCCCTGGCAACCCACCCATAGCCAGCTAGGGAGGGACCCACCTAGGGCCTAGCTGCGAAACGGCACAAAACGCGCTCCTAGGAGCTGCACTCTGCAAAGGGAAACTGAGCTCGGGGAACAAAGCTCAGCCCCAAGGCGGCTTGGCTCAGGATCGCAGCGCTTGCCTAGTTCTCACCTAGCCCTAGGCTCCCCATAGGGCCAAGGAGGGTCTGGGCTGCCTCTGGCTCCGTGGGCACTGCTGCTTGGCTGGTGGTCTCCGCAGCTTGAAACCAACTCCAAACGTGTTCTCCTTCGCGGAGAAGGCTGATTTGGCAGGAAGAAGCCCTGTGTGCACTGGCCCTGGCAACCCACCCATAGCCAGCTAGGGAGGGACCCACCTAGGGCCTAGCTGCGAAACGGCACAAAACGCGCTCCTAGGAGCTGCACTCTGCAAAGGGAAACTGTGCTCGGGGAACAAACCTCAGCCCCAAGGCGGCTTGGCTCAGGATCGCAGCGCTTGCCTAGTTCTCACCTAGCCCTAGGCTCCCCATAGGGCCAAGGCGGGTCTGGGCTGCCTCTGGCTCCGTGGGCACTGCTGCTTGGCTGGTGGTCTCCGCACCGTGAAACCAACTCCAAACGTGTTCTCCTTCGCGGAGAAGGCTGATTTGGCAGGAAGAAGCCCTGTGTGCACTGGCCCTGGCAACCCACCCATAGCCAGCTAGGGAGGGACCCACCTAGGGCCTAGCTGCGAAACGGCACAAAACGCGCTCCTAGGAGCTGCACTCTGCAAAGGGAAACTGTGCTCGGGGAACAAACCTCAGCCCCAAGGCGGCTTGGCTCAGGATCGCAGCGCTTGCCTAGTTCTCACCTAGCCCTAGGCTCCCCATAGGGCCAAGGAGGGTCTGGGCTGCCTCTGGCTCCGTGGGCACTGCTGCTTGGCTGGTGGTCTCCGCACCGTGAAACCAACTCCAAACGTGTTCTCCTTCGCGGAGAAGGCTGATTTGGCAGGAAGAAGCCCTGTGTGCACTGGCCCTAGCAACCCACCCATAGCCAGCTAGGGAGGGAACCACCTAGGGCCTAGCTGCGAAACGGCACAGAATGCGCTCCTAGGAGCTGCACTCTGCAAAGGGAAACTGAGCTCGGGGAACAAAGCTCAGCCCCAAGGCGGCTTGGCTCAGGATCACAGCGCTTGCCTAGTTCTCACCTAGCCCTAGGCTCCCCATAGGGCCAAGGAGGGTCTGGGCTGCCTCTGGCTCCGTGGGCACTGCTGCTTGGCTGGTGGTCTCCGCACCGTGAAACCAACTCCAAACGTGTTCTCCTTCGCGGAGAAGGCTGATTTGGCAGGAAGAAGCCCTGTGTGCACTGGCCCTGGCAACCCACCCATAGCCAGCTAGGGAGGGACCCACCTAGGGCCTAGCTGCGAAACGGCACAAAACGCGCTCCTAGGAGCTGCACTCTGCAAAGGGAAACTGTGCTCGGGGAACAAAGCTCAGCCCCAAGGCGGCTTGGCTCAGGATCGCAGCGCTTGCCTAGTTCTCACCTAGCCCTAGGCTCCCCATAGGGCCAAGGAGGGTCTGGGCTGCCTCTGGCTCCGTGGGCACTGCTGCTTGGCTGGTGGTCTCCGCACCGTGAAACCAACTCCAAACGTGTTCTCCTTCGCGGAGAAGGCTGATTTGGCAGGAAGAAGCCCTGTGTGCACTGGCCCTAGCAACCCACCCATAGCCAGCTAGGGAGGGACCCACCTAGGGCCTAGCTGCGAAACAGCACAGAATGCGCTCCTAGGAGCTGCACTCTGCAAAGGGAAACTGAGCTCGGGGATCAAAGCTCAGCCCCAAGGCGGCTTGGCTCAGGATCGCAGCGCTTGCCTAGTTCTCACCTAGCCCTAGGCTCCCCATAGGGCCAAGGAGGGTCTGGGCTGCCTCTGGCTCCGTGGGCACTGCTGCTTGGCTGGTGGTCTCCGCACCGTGAAACCAACTCCAAACGTGTTCTCCTTCGCGGAGAAGGCTGATTTGGCAGGAAGAAGCCCTGTGTGCACTGGCCCTGGCAACCCACCCATAGCCAGCTAGGGAGGGACCCACCTAGGGCCTAGCTGCGAAACGGCACAAAACGCGCTCCTAGGAGCTGCACTCTGCAAAGGGAAACTGAGCTCGGGGAACAAAGCTCAGCCCCAAGGCGGCTTGGCTCAGGATCGCAGCGCTTGCCTAGTTCTCACCTAGCCCTAGGCTCCCCATAGGGCCAAGGAGGGTCTGGGCTGCCTCTGGCTCCGTGGGCACTGCTGCTTGGCTGGTGGTCTCCGCAGCTTGAAACCAACTCCAAACGTGTTCTCCTTCGCGGAGAAGGCTGATTTGGCAGGAAGAAGCCCTGTGTGCACTGGCCCTGGCAACCCACCCATAGCCAGCTAGGGAGGGACCCACCTAGGGCCTAGCTGCGAAACGGCACAAAACGCGCTCCTAGGAGCTGCACTCTGCAAAGGGAAACTGTGCTCGGGGAACAAAGCTCAGCCCCAAGGCGGCTTGGCTCAGGATCGCAGCGCTTGCCTAGTTCTCACCTAGCCCTAGGCTCCCCATAGGGCCAAGGCGGGTCTGGGCTGCCTCTGGCTCCGTGGGCACTGCTGCTTGGCTGGTGGTCTCCGCACCGTGAAACCAACTCCAAACGTGTTCTCCTTCGCGGAGAAGGCTGATTTGGCAGGAAGAAGCCCTGTGTGCACTGGCCCTGGCAACCCACCCATAGCCAGCTAGGGAGGGACCCACCTAGGGCCTAGCTGCGAAACGGCACAAAACGCGCTCCTAGGAGCTGCACTCTGCAAAGGGAAACTGTGCTCGGGGAACAAACCTCAGCCCCAAGGCGGCTTGGCTCAGGATCGCAGCGCTTGCCTAGTTCTCACCTAGCCCTAGGCTCCCCATAGGGCCAAGGAGGGTCTGGGCTGCCTCTGGCTCCGTGGGCACTGCTGCTTGGCTGGTGGTCTCCGCACCGTGAAACCAACTCCAAACGTGTTCTCCTTCGCGGAGAAGGCTGATTTGGCAGGAAGAAGCCCTGTGTGCACTGGCCCTAGCAACCCACCCATAGCCAGCTAGGGAGGGAACCACCTAGGGCCTAGCTGCGAAACGGCACAGAATGCGCTCCTAGGAGCTGCACTCTGCAAAGGGAAACTGAGCTCGGGGAACAAAGCTCAGCCCCAAGGCGGCTTGGCTCAGGATCACAGCGCTTGCCTAGTTCTCACCTAGCCCTAGGCTCCCCATAGGGCCAAGGAGGGTCTGGGCTGCCTCTGGCTCCGTGGGCACTGCTGCTTGGCTGGTGGTCTCCGCACCGTGAAACCAACTCCAAACGTGTTCTCCTTCGCGGAGAAGGCTGATTTGGCAGGAAGAAGCCCTGTGTGCACTGGCCCTGGCAACCCACCCATAGCCAGCTAGGGAGGGACCCACCTAGGGCCTAGCTGCGAAACGGCACAAAACGCGCTCCTAGGAGCTGCACTCTGCAAAGGGAAACTGTGCTCGGGGAACAAAGCTCAGCCCCAAGGCGGCTTGGCTCAGGATCGCAGCGCTTGCCTAGTTCTCACCTAGCCCTAGGCTCCCCATAGGGCCAAGGAGGGTCTGGGCTGCCTCTGGCTCCGTGGGCACTGCTGCTTGGCTGGTGGTCTCCGCACCGTGAAACCAACTCCAAACGTGTTCTCCTTCGCGGAGAAGGCTGATTTGGCAGGAAGAAGCCCTGTGTGCACTGGCCCTAGCAACCCACCCATAGCCAGCTAGGGAGGGACCCACCTAGGGCCTAGCTGCGAAACAGCACAGAATGCGCTCCTAGGAGCTGCACTCTGCAAAGGGAAACTGAGCTCGGGGATCAAAGCTCAGCCCCAAGGCGGCTTGGCTCAGGATCGCAGCGCTTGCCTAGTTCTCACCTAGCCCTAGGCTCCCCATAGGGCCAAGGAGGGTCTGGGCTGCCTCTGGCTCCGTGGGCACTGCTGCTTGGCTGGTGGTCTCCGCACCGTGAAACCAACTCCAAACGTGTTCTCCTTCGCGGAGAAGGCTGATTTGGCAGGAAGAAGCCCTGTGTGCACTGGCCCTGGCAACCCACCCATAGCCAGCTAGGGACGGACCCACCTAGGGCCTAGCTGCGAAAGGGCACAAAACGCGCTCCTAGGAGCTGCACTCTGCAAAGGGAAACTGAGCTCGGGGAACAAAGCTCAGCCCCAAGGCGGCTTGGCTCAGGATCGCAGCGCTTGCCTAGTTCTCACCTAGCCCTAGGCTCCCCATAGGGCCAAGGAGGGTCTGGGCTGCCTCTGGCTCCGTGGGCACTGCTGCTTGGCTGGTGGTCTCCGCAGCTTGAAACCAACTCCAAACGTGTTCTCCTTCGCGGAGAAGGCTGATTTGGCAGGAAGAAGCCCTGTGTACCCTGGCCCTAGCAACCCACCCATAGCCAGCTAGGGAGGGACCCACCTAGGGCCTAGCTGCGACAGGGCACAAAACGCGCTCCTAGGAGCTGCACTCTGCAAAGGGAAACTGTGCTCGGGGAACAAACCTCAGCCCCAAGGCGGCTTGGCTCAGGATCGCAGCGCTTGCCTAGTTCTCACCTAGCCCTAGGCTCCCCATAGGGCCAAGGAGGGTCTGGGCTGCCTCTGGCTCCGTGGGCACTGCTGCTTGGCTGGTGGTCTCCGCACCGTGAAACCAACTCCAAACGTGTTCTCCTTCGCGGAGAAGGCTGATTTGGCAGGAAGAAGCCCTGTGTGCACTGGCCCTGGCAACCCACCCATAGCCAGCTAGGGAGGGACCCACCTAGGGCCTAGCTGCGAAACGGCACAGAACGCGCTCCTAGGAGCTGCACTCTGCAAAGGGAAACTGAGCTCGGGGAACAAAGCTCAGCCCCAAGGCGGCTTGGCTCAGGATCGCAGCGCTTGCCTAGTTCTCACCTAGCCCTAGGCTCCCCATAGGGCCAAGGAGGGTCTGGGCTGCCTCTGGCTCCGTGGGCACTGCTGCTTGGCTGGTGGTCTCCGCAGCTTGAAACCAACTCCAAACGTGTTCTCCTTCGCGGAGAAGGCTGATTTGGCAGGAAGAAGCCCTGTGTGCACTGGCCCTGGCAACCCACCCATAGCCAGCTAGGGAGGGACCCACCTAGGGCCTAGCTGCGAAACGGCACAAAACGCGCTCCTAGGAGCTGCACTCTGCAAAGGGAAACTGTGCTCGGGGAACAAACCTCAGCCCCAAGGCGGCTTGGCTCAGGATCGCAGCGCTTGCCTAGTTCTCACCTAGCCCTAGGCTCCCCATAGGGCCAAGGAGGGTCTGGGCTGCCTCTGGCTCCGTGGGCACTGCTGCTTGGCTGGTGGTCTCCCCACCGTGAAACCAACTCCAAACGTGTTCTCCTTCGCGGAGAAGGCTGATTTGGCAGGAAGAAGCCCTGTGTGCACTGGCCCTGGCAACCCACCCATAGCCAGCTAGGGAGGGACCCACCTAGGGCCTAGCTGCGAAACGGCACAAAACGCGCTCCTAGGAGCTGCACTCTGCAAAGGGAAACTGAGCTCGGGGAACAAAGCTCAGCCCCAAGGCGGCTTGGCTCAGGATCGCAGCGCTTGCCTAGTTCTCACCTAGCCCTAGGCTCCCCATAGGGCCAAGGAGGGTCTGGGCTGCCTCTGGCTCCGTGGGCACTGCTGCTTGGCTGGTGGTCTCCGCAGCTTGAAACCAACTCCAAACGTGTTCTCCTTCGCGGAGAAGGCTGATTTGGCAGGAAGAAGCCCTGTGTGCACTGGCCCTAGCAACCCACAAATAGCCAGCTAGGGAGGGACCCACCTAGGGCCTAGCTGCGAAACGGCACAAAACGCGCTCCTAGGAGCTGCACTCTGCAAAGGGAAACTGTGCTCGGGGAACAAACCTCAGTCCCAAGGCGGCTTGGCTCAGGATCGCAGCGCTTGCCTAGTTCTCACCTAGCCCTAGGCTCCCCATAGGGCCAAGGAGGGTCTGGGCTGCCTCTGGCTCCGTGGGCGCTGCTGCTTGGTTGGTGGTCTCCGCACTTTGAAACCAACTCCAAACGTGATCTCCTTCCGAGAAGGCTGATTTGGCAGGAAGAAGCCCTGTGTGCACTGGCCCTGGCAACCCACCCATAGCCAGCTAGGGAGGGACCCACCTAGGGCCTAGCTGCGAAACGGCACAAAACGCGCTCCTAGGAGCTGCACTCTGCAAAGGGAAACTGTGCTCGGGGAACAAACCTCAGCCCCAAGGCGGCTTGGCTCAGGATCGCAGCGCTTGCCTAGTTCTCACCTAGCCCTAGGCTCCCCATAGGGCCAAGGAGGGTCTGGGCTGCCTCTGGCTCCGTGGGCACTGCTGCTTGGCTGGTGGTCTCCGCACCGTGAAACCAACTCCAAACGTGTTCTCCTTCGCGGAGAAGGCTGATTTGGCAGGAAGAAGCCCTGTGTGCACTGGCCCTGGCAACCCACCCATAGCCAGCTAGGGAGGGACCCACCTAGGGCCTAGCTGCGAAACGGCACAGAACGCGCTCCTAGGAGCTGCACTCTGCAAAGGGAAACTGTGCTCGGGGAACAAAGCTCAGCCCCAAGGCGGCTTGGCTCAGGATCGCAGCGCTTGCCTAGTTCTCACCTAGCCCTAGGCTCCCCATAGGGCCAAGGAGGGTCTGGGCTGCCTCTGGCTCCGTGGGCACTGCTGCTTGGCTGGTGGTCTCCGCACCGTGAAACCAACTCCAAACGTGTTCTCCTTCGCGGAGAAGGCTGATTTGGCAGGAAGAAGCCCTGTGTGCACTGGCCCTGGCAACCCACCCATAGCCAGCTAGGGAGGGACCCACCTAGGGCCTAGCTGCGAAACGGCACAAAACGCGCTCCTAGGAGCTGCACTCTGCAAAGGGAAACTGTGCTCGGGGAACAAACCTCAGCCCCAAGGCGGCTTGGCTCAGGATCGCAGCGCTTGCCTAGTTCTCACCTAGCCCTAGGCTCCCCATAGGGCCAAGGAGGGTCTGGGCTGCCTCTGGCTCCGTGGGCACTGCTGCTTGGCTGGTGGTCTCCCCACCGTGAAACCAACTCCAAACGTGTTCTCCTTCGCGGAGAAGGCTGATTTGGCAGGAAGAAGCCCTGTGTGCACTGGCCCTGGCAACCCACCCATAGCCAGCTAGGGAGGGACCCACCTAGGGCCTAGCTGCGAAACGGCACAAAACGCGCTCCTAGGAGCTGCACTCTGCAAAGGGAAACTGTGCTCGGGGAACAAAGCTCAGCCCCAAGGCGGCTTGGCTCAGGATCGCAGCGCTTGCCTAGTTCTCACCTAGCCCTAGGCTCCCCATAGGGCCAAGGAGGGTCTGGGCTGCCTCTGGCTCCGTGGGCACTGCTGCTTGGCTGGTGGTCTCCGCACCGTGAAACCAACTCCAAACGTGTTCTCCTTCGCGGAGAAGGCTGATTTGGCAGGAAGAAGCCCTGTGTGCACTGGCCCTAGCAACCCACCCATAGCCAGCTAGGGAGGGACCCACCTAGGGCCTAGCTGCGAAACAGCACAGAATGCGCTCCTAGGAGCTGCACTCTGCAAAGGGAAACTGAGCTCGGGGATCAAAGCTCAGCCCCAAGGCGGCTTGGCTCAGGATCGCAGCGCTTGCCTAGTTCTCACCTAGCCCTAGGCTCCCCATAGGGCCAAGGAGGGTCTGGGCTGCCTCTGGCTCCGTGGGCACTGCTGCTTGGCTGGTGGTCTCCGCACCGTGAAACCAACTCCAAACGTGTTCTCCTTCGCGGAGAAGGCTGATTTGGCAGGAAGAAGCCCTGTGTGCACTGGCCCTAGCAACCCACCCATAGCCAGCTAGGGACGGACCCACCTAGGGCCTAGCTGCGAAAGGGCACAAAACGCGCTCCTAGGAGCTGCACTCTGCAAAGGGAAACTGAGCTCGGGGAACAAAGCTCAGCCCCAAGGCGGCTTGGCTCAGGATCGCAGCGCTTGCCTAGTTCTCACCTAGCCCTAGGCTCCCCATAGGGCCAAGGAGGGTCTGGGCTGCCTCTGGCTCCGTGGGCACTGCTGCTTGGCTGGTGGTCTCCGCAGCTTGAAACCAACTCCAAACGTGTTCTCCTTCGCGGAGAAGGCTGATTTGGCAGGAAGAAGCCCTGTGTACCCTGGCCCTAGCAACCCACCCATAGCCAGCTAGGGAGGGACCCACCTAGGGCCTAGCTGCGACAGGGCACAAAACGCGCTCCTAGGAGCTGCACTCTGCAAAGGGAAACTGTGCTCGGGGAACAAACCTCAGCCCCAAGGCGGCTTGGCTCAGGATCGCAGCGCTTGCCTAGTTCTCACCTAGCCCTAGGCTCCCCATAGGGCCAAGGAGGGTCTGGGCTGCCTCTGGCTCCGTGGGCACTGCTGCTTGGCTGGTGGTCTCCGCACCGTGAAACCAACTCCAAACGTGTTCTCCTTCGCGGAGAAGGCTGATTTGGCAGGAAGAAGCCCTGTGTGCACTGGCCCTGGCAACCCACCCATAGCCAGCTAGGGAGGGACCCACCTAGGGCCTAGCTGCGAAACGGCACAGAACGCGCTCCTAGGAGCTGCACTCTGCAAAGGGAAACTGAGCTCGGGGAACAAAGCTCAGCCCCAAGGCGGCTTGGCTCAGGATCGCAGCGCTTGCCTAGTTCTCACCTAGCCCTAGGCTCCCCATAGGGCCAAGGAGGGTCTGGGCTGCCTCTGGCTCCGTGGGCACTGCTGCTTGGCTGGTGGTCTCCGCAGCTTGAAACCAACTCCAAACGTGTTCTCCTTCGCGGAGAAGGCTGATTTGGCAGGAAGAAGCCCTGTGTGCACTGGCCCTGGCAACCCACCCATAGCCAGCTAGGGAGGGACCCACCTAGGGCCTAGCTGCGAAACGGCACAAAACGCGCTCCTAGGAGCTGCACTCTGCAAAGGGAAACTGTGCTCGGGGAACAAACCTCAGCCCCAAGGCGGCTTGGCTCAGGATCGCAGCGCTTGCCTAGTTCTCACCTAGCCCTAGGCTCCCCATAGGGCCAAGGAGGGTCTGGGCTGCCTCTGGCTCCGTGGGCACTGCTGCTTGGCTGGTGGTCTCCCCACCGTGAAACCAACTCCAAACGTGTTCTCCTTCGCGGAGAAGGCTGATTTGGCAGGAAGAAGCCCTGTGTGCACTGGCCCTGGCAACCCACCCATAGCCAGCTAGGGAGGGACCCACCTAGGGCCTAGCTGCGAAACGGCACAAAACGCGCTCCTAGGAGCTGCACTCTGCAAAGGGAAACTGAGCTCGGGGAACAATGCTCAGCCCCAAGGCGGCTTGGCTCAGGATCGCAGCGCTTGCCTAGTTCTCACCTAGCCCTAGGCTCCCCATAGGGCCAAGGAGGGTCTGGGCTGCCTCTGGCTCCGTGGGCACTGCTGCTTGGCTGGTGGTCTCCGCAGCTTGAAACCAACTCCAAACGTGTTCTCCTTCGCGGAGAAGGCTGATTTGGCAGGAAGAAGCCCTGTGTGCACTGGCCCTAGCAACCCACAAATAGCCAGCTAGGGAGGGACCCACCTAGGGCCTAGCTGCGAAACGGCACAAAACGCGCTCCTAGGAGCTGCACTCTGCAAAGGGAAACTGTGCTCGGGGAACAAACCTCAGTCCCAAGGCGGCTTGGCTCAGGATCGCAGCGCTTGCCTAGTTCTCACCTAGCCCTAGGCTCCCCATAGGGCCAAGGAGGGTCTGGGCTGCCTCTGGCTCCGTGGGCGCTGCTGCTTGGTTGGTGGTCTCCGCACTTTGAAACCAACTCCAAACGTGATCTCCTTCCGAGAAGGCTGATTTGGCAGGAAGAAGCCCTGTGTGCACTGGCCCTGGCAACCCACCCATAGCCAGCTAGGGAGGGACCCACCTAGGGCCTAGCTGCGAAACGGCACAAAACGCGCTCCTAGGAGCTGCACTCTGCAAAGGGAAACTGTGCTCGGGGAACAAACCTCAGCCCCAAGGCGGCTTGGCTCAGGATCGCAGCGCTTGCCTAGTTCTCACCTAGCCCTAGGCTCCCCATAGGGCCAAGGAGGGTCTGGGCTGCCTCTGGCTCCGTGGGCACTGCTGCTTGGCTGGTGGTCTCCGCACCGTGAAACCAACTCCAAACGTGTTCTCCTTCGCGGAGAAGGCTGATTTGGCAGGAAGAAGCCCTGTGTGCACTGGCCCTGGCAACCCACCCATAGCCAGCTAGGGAGGGACCCACCTAGGGCCTAGCTGCGAAACGGCACAGAACGCGCTCCTAGGAGCTGCACTCTGCAAAGGGAAACTGTGCTCGGGGAACAAAGCTCAGCCCCAAGGCGGCTTGGCTCAGGATCGCAGCGCTTGCCTAGTTCTCACCTAGCCCTAGGCTCCCCATAGGGCCAAGGAGGGTCTGGGCTGCCTCTGGCTCCGTGGGCACTGCTGCTTGGCTGGTGGTCTCCGCACCGTGAAACCAACTCCAAACGTGTTCTCCTTCGCGGAGAAGGCTGATTTGGCAGGAAGAAGCCCTGTGTGCACTGGCCCTGGCAACCCACCCATAGCCAGCTAGGGAGGGACCCACCTAGGGCCTAGCTGCGAAACGGCACAAAACGCGCTCCTAGGAGCTGCACTCTGCAAAGGGAAACTGTGCTCGGGGAACAAACCTCAGCCCCAAGGCGGCTTGGCTCAGGATCGCAGCGCTTGCCTAGTTCTCACCTAGCCCTAGGCTCCCCATAGGGCCAAGGAGGGTCTGGGCTGCCTCTGGCTCCGTGGGCACTGCTGCTTGGCTGGTGGTCTCCCCACCGTGAAACCAACTCCAAACGTGTTCTCCTTCGCGGAGAAGGCTGATTTGGCAGGAAGAAGCCCTGTGTGCACTGGCCCTGGCAACCCACCCATAGCCAGCTAGGGAGGGACCCACCTAGGGCCTAGCTGCGAAACGGCACAAAACGCGCTCCTAGGAGCTGCACTCTGCAAAGGGAAACTGAGCTCGGGGAACAATGCTCAGCCCCAAGGCGGCTTGGCTCAGGATCGCAGCGCTTGCCTAGTTCTCACCTAGCCCTAGGCTCCCCATAGGGCCAAGGAGGGTCTGGGCTGCCTCTGGCTCCGTGGGCGCTGCTGCTTGGTTGGTGGTCTCCGCAGTTTGAAACCAACTCCAAACGTGATCTCCTTCCGAGAAGGCTGATTTGGCAGGAAGAAGCCCTGTGTGCACTGGCCCTGGCAACCCACCCATAGCCAGCTAGGGAGGGACCCACCTAGGGCCTAGCTGCGAAACGGCACAAAACGCGCTCCTAGGAGCTGCACTCTGCAAAGGGAAACTGTGCTCGGGGAACAAACCTCAGCCCCAAGGCGGCTTGGCTCAGGATCGCAGCGCTTGCCTAGTTCTCACCTAGCCCTAGGCTCCCCATAGGGCCAAGGAGGGTCTGGGCTGCCTCTGGCTCCGTGGGCACTGCTGCTTGGCTGGTGGTCTCCGCACCTTGAAACCAACTCCAAACGTGTTCTCCTTCGCGGAGAAGGCTGATTTGGCAGGAAGAAGCCCTGTGTGCACTGGCCCTAGCAACCCACCCATAGCCAGCTAGGGAGGGACCCACCTAGGGCCTAGCTGCGAAACAGCAGAGAACGCGCTCCTAGGAGCTGCACTCTGCAAAGGGAAACTGAGCTCGGGGAACAAAGCTCAGCCCCAAGGCGGCTTGGCTCAGGATCGCAGCGCTTGCCTAGTTCTCACCTAGCCCTAGGCTCCCCATAGGGCCAAGGAGGGTCTGGGCTGCCTCTGGCTCCGTGGGCACTGCTGCTTGGCTGGTGGTCTCCGCACCGTGAAACCAACTCCAAACGTGTTCTCCTTCGCGGAGAAGGCTGATTTGGCAGGAAGAAGCCCTGTGTGCACTGGCCCTAGCAACCCACCCATAGCCAGCTAGGGAGGGACCCTCCTAGGGCCTAGCTGCGAAAGGGCACAAAACGCGCTCCTAGGAGCTGCACTCTGCAAAGGGAAACTGTGCTCGGGGAACAAAGCTCAGCCCCAAGGCGGCTTGGCTCAGGATCGCAGCGCTTGCCTAGTTCTCACCTAGCCCTAGGCTCCCCATAGGGCCAAGGAGGGTCTGGGCTGCCTCTGGCTCCGTGGGCACTGCTGCTTGGCTGGTGGTCTCCGCACCGTGAAACCAACTCCAAACGTGTTCTCCTTCGCGGAGAAGGCTGATTTGGCAGGAAGAAGCCCTGTGTGCACTGGCCCTGGCAACCCACCCATAGCCAGCTAGGGAGGGACCCACCTAGGGCCTAGCTGCGAAAGGGCACAAAACGCGCTCCTAGGAGCTGCACTCTGCAAAGGGAAACTGAGCTCGGGGAACAAACCTCAGCCCCAAGGCGGCTTGGCTCAGGATCGCAGCGCTTGCCTAGTTCTCACCTAGCCCTAGGCTCCCCATAGGGCCAAGGAGGGTCTGGGCTGCCTCTGGCTCCGTGGGCACTGCTGCTTGGCTGGTGGTCTCCGCAGCTTGAAACCAACTCCAAACGTGTTCTCCTTCGCGGAGAAGGCTGATTTGGCAGGAAGAAGCCCTGTGTGCACTGGCCCTAGCAACCCACAAATAGCCAGCTAGGGAGGGACCCACCTAGGGCCTAGCTGCGAAACGGCACAAAACGCGCTCCTAGGAGCTGCACTCTGCAAAGGGAAACTGTGCTCGGGGAACAACCCTCAGCCCCAAGGCGGCTTGGCTCAGGATCGCAGCGCTTGCCTAGTTCTCACCTAGCCCTAGGCTCCCCATAGGGCCAAGGAGGGTCTGGGCTGCCTCTGGCTCCGTGGGCGCTGCTGCTTGGTTGGTGGTCTCCGCAGCTTGAAACCAACTCCAAACGTGATCTCCTTCCGAGAAGGCTGATTTGGCAGGAAGAAGCCCTGTGTGCACTGGCCCTGGCAACCCACCCATAGCCAGCTAGGGAGGGACCCACCTAGGGCCTAGCTGCGAAACGGCACAAAACGCGCTCCTAGGAGCTGCACTCTGCAAAGGGAAACTGTGCTCGGGGAACAAACCTCAGCCCCAAGGCGGCTTGGCTCAGGATCGCAGCGCTTGCCTAGTTCTCACCTAGCCCTAGGCTCCCCATAGGGCCAAGGAGGGTCTGGGCTGCCTCTGGCTCCGTGGGCACTGCTGCTTGGCTGGTGGTCTCCGCACCGTGAAACCAACTCCAAACGTGTTCTCCTTCGCGGAGAAGGCTGATTTGGCAGGAAGAAGCCCTGTGTGCACTGGCCCTGGCAACCCACCCATAGCCAGCTAGGGAGGGACCCACCTAGGGCCTAGCTGCGAAACGGCACAGAACGCGCTCCTAGGAGCTGCACTCTGCAAAGGGAAACTGAGCTCGGGGAACAAAGCTCAGCCCCAAGGCGGCTTGGCTCAGGATCGCAGCGCTTGCCTAGTTCTCACCTAGCCCTAGGCTCCCCATAGGGCCAAGGAGGGTCTGGGCTGCCTCTGGCTCCGTGGGCACTGCTGCTTGGCTGGTGGTCTCCGCAGCTTGAAACCAACTCCAAACGTGTTCTCCTTCGCGGAGAAGGCTGATTTGGCAGGAAGAAGCCCTGTGTGCACTGGCCCTGGCAACCCACCCATAGCCAGCTAGGGAGGGACCCACCTAGGGCCTAGCTGCGAAACGGCACAAAACGCGCTCCTAGGAGCTGCACTCTGCAAAGGGAAACTGTGCTCGGGGAACAAACCTCAGCCCCAAGGCGGCTTGGCTCAGGATCGCAGCGCTTGCCTAGTTCTCACCTAGCCCTAGGCTCCCCATAGGGCCAAGGAGGGTCTGGGCTGCCTCTGGCTCCGTGGGCACTGCTGCTTGGCTGGTGGTCTCCCCACCGTGAAACCAACTCCAAACGTGTTCTCCTTCGCGGAGAAGGCTGATTTGGCAGGAAGAAGCCCTGTGTGCACTGGCCCTGGCAACCCACCCATAGCCAGCTAGGGAGGGACCCACCTAGGGCCTAGCTGCGAAACGGCACAAAACGCGCTCCTAGGAGCTGCACTCTGCAAAGGGAAACTGAGCTCGGGGAACAATGCTCAGCCCCAAGGCGGCTTGGCTCAGGATCGCAGCGCTTGCCTAGTTCTCACCTAGCCCTAGGCTCCCCATAGGGCCAAGGAGGGTCTGGGCTGCCTCTGGCTCCGTGGGCACTGCTGCTTGGCTGGTGGTCTCCGCAGCTTGAAACCAACTCCAAACGTGTTCTCCTTCGCGGAGAAGGCTGATTTGGCAGGAAGAAGCCCTGTGTGCACTGGCCCTAGCAACCCACAAATAGCCAGCTAGGGAGGGACCCACCTAGGGCCTAGCTGCGAAACGGCACAAAACGCGCTCCTAGGAGCTGCACTCTGCAAAGGGAAACTGTGCTCGGGGAACAAACCTCAGTCCCAAGGCGGCTTGGCTCAGGATCGCAGCGCTTGCCTAGTTCTCACCTAGCCCTAGGCTCCCCATAGGGCCAAGGAGGGTCTGGGCTGCCTCTGGCTCCGTGGGCGCTGCTGCTTGGTTGGTGGTCTCCGCACTTTGAAACCAACTCCAAACGTGATCTCCTTCCGAGAAGGCTGATTTGGCAGGAAGAAGCCCTGTGTGCACTGGCCCTGGCAACCCACCCATAGCCAGCTAGGGAGGGACCCACCTAGGGCCTAGCTGCGAAACGGCACAAAACGCGCTCCTAGGAGCTGCACTCTGCAAAGGGAAACTGTGCTCGGGGAACAAACCTCAGCCCCAAGGCGGCTTGGCTCAGGATCGCAGCGCTTGCCTAGTTCTCACCTAGCCCTAGGCTCCCCATAGGGCCAAGGAGGGTCTGGGCTGCCTCTGGCTCCGTGGGCACTGCTGCTTGGCTGGTGGTCTCCGCACCGTGAAACCAACTCCAAACGTGTTCTCCTTCGCGGAGAAGGCTGATTTGGCAGGAAGAAGCCCTGTGTGCACTGGCCCTGGCAACCCACCCATAGCCAGCTAGGGAGGGACCCACCTAGGGCCTAGCTGCGAAACGGCACAGAACGCGCTCCTAGGAGCTGCACTCTGCAAAGGGAAACTGTGCTCGGGGAACAAAGCTCAGCCCCAAGGCGGCTTGGCTCAGGATCGCAGCGCTTGCCTAGTTCTCACCTAGCCCTAGGCTCCCCATAGGGCCAAGGAGGGTCTGGGCTGCCTCTGGCTCCGTGGGCACTGCTGCTTGGCTGGTGGTCTCCGCACCGTGAAACCAACTCCAAACGTGTTCTCCTTCGCGGAGAAGGCTGATTTGGCAGGAAGAAGCCCTGTGTGCACTGGCCCTGGCAACCCACCCATAGCCAGCTAGGGAGGGACCCACCTAGGGCCTAGCTGCGAAACGGCACAAAACGCGCTCCTAGGAGCTGCACTCTGCAAAGGGAAACTGTGCTCGGGGAACAAACCTCAGCCCCAAGGCGGCTTGGCTCAGGATCGCAGCGCTTGCCTAGTTCTCACCTAGCCCTAGGCTCCCCATAGGGCCAAGGAGGGTCTGGGCTGCCTCTGGCTCCGTGGGCACTGCTGCTTGGCTGGTGGTCTCCCCACCGTGAAACCAACTCCAAACGTGTTCTCCTTCGCGGAGAAGGCTGATTTGGCAGGAAGAAGCCCTGTGTGCACTGGCCCTGGCAACCCACCCATAGCCAGCTAGGGAGGGACCCACCTAGGGCCTAGCTGCGAAACGGCACAAAACGCGCTCCTAGGAGCTGCACTCTGCAAAGGGAAACTGAGCTCGGGGAACAATGCTCAGCCCCAAGGCGGCTTGGCTCAGGATCGCAGCGCTTGCCTAGTTCTCACCTAGCCCTAGGCTCCCCATAGGGCCAAGGAGGGTCTGGGCTGCCTCTGGCTCCGTGGGCGCTGCTGCTTGGTTGGTGGTCTCCGCAGTTTGAAACCAACTCCAAACGTGATCTCCTTCCGAGAAGGCTGATTTGGCAGGAAGAAGCCCTGTGTGCACTGGCCCTGGCAACCCACCCATAGCCAGCTAGGGAGGGACCCACCTAGGGCCTAGCTGCGAAACGGCACAAAACGCGCTCCTAGGAGCTGCACTCTGCAAAGGGAAACTGTGCTCGGGGAACAAACCTCAGCCCCAAGGCGGCTTGGCTCAGGATCGCAGCGCTTGCCTAGTTCTCACCTAGCCCTAGGCTCCCCATAGGGCCAAGGAGGGTCTGGGCTGCCTCTGGCTCCGTGGGCACTGCTGCTTGGCTGGTGGTCTCCGCACCTTGAAACCAACTCCAAACGTGTTCTCCTTCGCGGAGAAGGCTGATTTGGCAGGAAGAAGCCCTGTGTGCACTGGCCCTAGCAACCCACCCATAGCCAGCTAGGGAGGGACCCACCTAGGGCCTAGCTGCGAAACAGCAGAGAACGCGCTCCTAGGAGCTGCACTCTGCAAAGGGAAACTGAGCTCGGGGAACAAAGCTCAGCCCCAAGGCGGCTTGGCTCAGGATCGCAGCGCTTGCCTAGTTCTCACCTAGCCCTAGGCTCCCCATAGGGCCAAGGAGGGTCTGGGCTGCCTCTGGCTCCGTGGGCACTGCTGCTTGGCTGGTGGTCTCCGCACCGTGAAACCAACTCCAAACGTGTTCTCCTTCGCGGAGAAGGCTGATTTGGCAGGAAGAAGCCCTGTGTGCACTGGCCCTAGCAACCCACCCATAGCCAGCTAGGGAGGGACCCTCCTAGGGCCTAGCTGCGAAAGGGCACAAAACGCGCTCCTAGGAGCTGCACTCTGCAAAGGGAAACTGTGCTCGGGGAACAAAGCTCAGCCCCAAGGCGGCTTGGCTCAGGATCGCAGCGCTTGCCTAGTTCTCACCTAGCCCTAGGCTCCCCATAGGGCCAAGGAGGGTCTGGGCTGCCTCTGGCTCCGTGGGCACTGCTGCTTGGCTGGTGGTCTCCGCACCGTGAAACCAACTCCAAACGTGTTCTCCTTCGCGGAGAAGGCTGATTTGGCAGGAAGAAGCCCTGTGTGCACTGGCCCTGGCAACCCACCCATAGCCAGCTAGGGAGGGACCCACCTAGGGCCTAGCTGCGAAAGGGCACAAAACGCGCTCCTAGGAGCTGCACTCTGCAAAGGGAAACTGAGCTCGGGGAACAAACCTCAGCCCCAAGGCGGCTTGGCTCAGGATCGCAGCACTTGCCTAGTTCTCACCTAGCCCTAGGCTCCCCATAGGGCCAAGGAGGGTCTGGGCTGCCTCTGGCTCCGTGGGCACTGCTGCTTGGCTGGTGGTCTCCGCAGCTTGAAACCAACTCCAAACGTGTTCTCCTTCGCGGAGAAGGCTGATTTGGCAGGAAGAAGCCCTGTGTGCACTGGCCCTAGCAACCCACAAATAGCCAGCTAGGGAGGGACCCACCTAGGGCCTAGCTGCGAAACGGCACAAAACGCGCTCCTAGGAGCTGCACTCTGCAAAGGGAAACTGTGCTCGGGGAACAACCCTCAGCCCCAAGGCGGCTTGGCTCAGGATCGCAGCGCTTGCCTAGTTCTCACCTAGCCCTAGGCTCCCCATAGGGCCAAGGAGGGTCTGGGCTGCCTCTGGCTCCGTGGGCGCTGCTGCTTGGTTGGTGGTCTCCGCAGCTTGAAACCAACTCCAAACGTGATCTCCTTCCGAGAAGGCTGATTTGGCAGGAAGAAGCCCTGTGTGCACTGGCCCTGGCAACCCACCCATAGCCAGCTAGGGAGGGACCCACCTAGGGCCTAGCTGCGAAACGGCACAAAACGCGCTCCTAGGAGCTGCACTCTGCAAAGGGAAACTGTGCTCGGGGAACAAACCTCAGCCCCAAGGCGGCTTGGCTCAGGATCGCAGCGCTTGCCTAGTTCTCACCTAGCCCTAAGCTCCCCATAGGGCCAAGGAGGGTCTGGGCTGCCTCTGGCTCCGTGGGCACTGCTGCTTGGCTGGTGGTCTCCGCACCTTGAAACCAACTCCAAACGTGTTCTCCTTCGCGGAGAAGGCTGATTTGGCAGGAAGAAGCCCTGTGTGCACTGGCCCTAGCAACCCACCCATAGCCAGCTAGGGAGGGACCCACCTAGGGCCTAGCTGCGAAACAGCACAGAACGCGCTCCTAGGAGCTGCACTCTGCAAAGGGAAACTGAGCTCGGGGAACAAAGCTCAGCCCCAAGGCGGCTTGGCTCAGGATCGCAGCGCTTGCCTAGTTCTCACCTAGCCCTAGGCTCCCCATAGGGCCAAGGAGGGTCTGGGCTGCCTCTGGCTCCGTGGGCACTGCTGCTTGGCTGGTGGTCTCCGCACCGTGAAACCAACTCCAAACGTGTTCTCCTTCGCGGAGAAGGCTGATTTGGCAGGAAGAAGCCCTGTGTGCACTGGCCCTAGCAACCCACCCATAGCCAGCTAGGGAGGGACCCTCCTAGGGCCTAGCTGCGAAAGGGCACAAAACGCGCTCCTAGGAGCTGCACTCTGCAAAGGGAAACTGTGCTCGGGGAACAAAGCTCAGCCCCAAGGCGGCTTGGCTCAGGATCGCAGCGCTTGCCTAGTTCTCACCTAGCCCTAGGCTCCCCATAGGGCCAAGGAGGATCTGGGCTGCCTCTGGCTCCGTGGGCACTGCTGCTTGGCTGGTGGTCTCCGCACCGTGAAACCAACTCCAAACGTGTTCTCCTTCGCGGAGAAGGCTGATTTGGCAGGAAGAAGCCCTGTGTGCACTGGCCCTGGCAACCCACCCATAGCCAGCTAGGGAGGGACCCTCCTAGGGCCTAGCTGCGAAAGGGCACAAAACGCGCTCCTAGGAGCTGCACTCTGCAAAGGGAAACTGTGCTCGGGGAACAAAGCTCAGCCCCAAGGCGGCTTGGCTCAGGATCGCAGCGCTTGCCTAGTTCTCACCTAGCCCTAGGCTCCCCATAGGGCCAAGGAGGGTCTGGGCTGCCTCTGGCTCCGTGGGCACTGCTGCTTGGCTGGTGGTCTCCGCACCGTGAAACCAACTCCAAACGTGTTCTCCTTCGCGGAGAAGGCTGATTTGGCAGGAAGAAGCCCTGTGTGCACTGGCCCTGGCAACCCACCCATAGCCAGCTAGGGAGGGACCCACCTAGGGCCTAGCTGCGAAACGGCACAAAACGCGCTCCTAGGAGCTGCACTCTGCAAAGGGAAACTGAGCTCGGGGAACAAACCTCAGCCCCAAGGCGGCTTGGCTCAGGATCGCAGCGCTTGCCTAGTTCTCACCTAGCCCTAGGCTCCCCATAGGGCCAAGGAGGGTCTGGGCTGCCTCTGGCTCCGTGGGCACTGCTGCTTGGTTGGTGGTCTCCGCAGCTTGAAACCAACTCCAAACGTGTTCTCCTTCGCGGAGAAGGCTGATTTGGCAGGAAGAAGCCCTGTGTACACTGGCCCTGGCAACCCACCCATAGCCAGCTAGGGAGGGACCCACCTAGGGCCTAGCTGCGAAACGGCACAAAACGCGCTCCTAGGAGCTGCACTCTGCAAAGGGAAACTGTGCTCGGGGAACAAACCTCAGCCCCAAGGCGGCTTGGCTCAGGATCGCAGCGCTTGCCTAGTTCTCACCTAGCCCTAGGCTCCCCATAGGGCCAAGGAGGATCTGGGCTGCCTCTGGCTCCGTGGGCACTGCTGCTTGGCTGGTGGTCTCCGCACCGTGAAACCAACTCCAAACGTGTTCTCCTTCGCAGAGAAGGCTGATTTGGCAGGAAGAAGCCCTGTGTGCACTGGCCCTGGCAACCCACCCATAGCCAGCTAGGGAGGGACCCACCTAGGGCCTAGCTGCGAAACGGCACAAAACGCGCTCCTAGGAGCTGCACTCTGCAAAGGGAAACTGTGCTCGGGGAACAAACCTCAGCCCCAAGGCGGCTTGGCTCAGGATCGCAGCGCTTGCCTAGTTCTCACCTAGCCCTAGGCTCCCCATAGGGCCAAGGAGGGTCTGGGCTGCCTCTGGCTCCGTGGGCACTGCTGCTTGGCTGGTGGTCTCCGCAGCTTGAAACCAACTCCAAACGTGTTCTCCTTCGCGGAGAAGGCTGATTTGGCAGGAAGAAGCCCTGTGTGCACTGGCCCTAGCAACCCACCCATAGCCAGCTAGGGAGGGACCCACCTAGGGCCTAGCTGCGAAACGGCACAAAACGCGCTCCTAGGAGCTGCACTCTGCAAAGGGAAACTGAGCTCGGGGAACAAAGCTCAGCCCCAAGGCGGCTTGGCTCAGGATCGCAGCGCTTGCCTAGTTCTCACCTAGCCCTAGGCTCCCCATAGGGCCAAGGAGGGTCTGGGCTGCCTCTGGCTCCGTGGGCACTGCTGCTTGGCTGGTGGTCTCCGCACCGTGAAACCAACTCCAAACGTGTTCTCCTTCGCGGAGAAGGCTGATTTGGCAGGAAGAAGCCCTGTGTGCACTGGCCCTGGCAACCCACCCATAGCCAGCTAGGGAGGGACCCACCTAGGGCCTAGCTGCGAAACGGCACAAAACGCGCTCCTAGGAGCTGCACTCTGCAAAGGGAAACTGTGCTCGGGGAACAAACCTCAGCCCCAAGGCGGCTTGGCTCAGGATCGCAGCGCTTGCCTAGTTCTCACCTAGCCCTAGGCTCCCCATAGGGCCAAGGAGGGTCTGGGCTGCCTCTGGCTCCGTGGGCACTGCTGCTTGGCTGGTGGTCTCCCCACCGTGAAACCAACTCCAAACGTGTTCTCCTTCGCGGAGAAGGCTGATTTGGCAGGAAGAAGCCCTGTGTGCACTGGCCCTGGCAACCCACCCATAGCCAGCTAGGGAGGGACCCACCTAGGGCCTAGCTGCGAAACGGCACAAAACGCGCTCCTAGGAGCTGCACTCTGCAAAGGGAAACTGAGCTCGGGGAACAATGCTCAGCCCCAAGGCGGCTTGGCTCAGGATCGCAGCGCTTGCCTAGTTCTCACCTAGCCCTAGGCTCCCCATAGGGCCAAGGAGGGTCTGGGCTGCCTCTGGCTCCGTGGGCGCTGCTGCTTGGTTGGTGGTCTCCGCAGTTTGAAACCAACTCCAAACGTGATCTCCTTCCGAGAAGGCTGATTTGGCAGGAAGAAGCCCTGTGTGCACTGGCCCTGGCAACCCACCCATAGCCAGCTAGGGAGGGACCCACCTAGGGCCTAGCTGCGAAACGGCACAAAACGCGCTCCTAGGAGCTGCACTCTGCAAAGGGAAACTGTGCTCGGGGAACAAACCTCAGCCCCAAGGCGGCTTGGCTCAGGATCGCAGCGCTTGCCTAGTTCTCACCTAGCCCTAGGCTCCCCATAGGGCCAAGGAGGGTCTGGGCTGCCTCTGGCTCCGTGGGCACTGCTGCTTGGCTGGTGGTCTCCGCACCTTGAAACCAACTCCAAACGTGTTCTCCTTCGCGGAGAAGGCTGATTTGGCAGGAAGAAGCCCTGTGTGCACTGGCCCTAGCAACCCACCCATAGCCAGCTAGGGAGGGACCCACCTAGGGCCTAGCTGCGAAACAGCAGAGAACGCGCTCCTAGGAGCTGCACTCTGCAAAGGGAAACTGAGCTCGGGGAACAAAGCTCAGCCCCAAGGCGGCTTGGCTCAGGATCGCAGCGCTTGCCTAGTTCTCACCTAGCCCTAGGCTCCCCATAGGGCCAAGGAGGGTCTGGGCTGCCTCTGGCTCCGTGGGCACTGCTGCTTGGCTGGTGGTCTCCGCACCGTGAAACCAACTCCAAACGTGTTCTCCTTCGCGGAGAAGGCTGATTTGGCAGGAAGAAGCCCTGTGTGCACTGGCCCTAGCAACCCACCCATAGCCAGCTAGGGAGGGACCCTCCTAGGGCCTAGCTGCGAAAGGGCACAAAACGCGCTCCTAGGAGCTGCACTCTGCAAAGGGAAACTGTGCTCGGGGAACAAAGCTCAGCCCCAAGGCGGCTTGGCTCAGGATCGCAGCGCTTGCCTAGTTCTCACCTAGCCCTAGGCTCCCCATAGGGCCAAGGAGGGTCTGGGCTGCCTCTGGCTCCGTGGGCACTGCTGCTTGGCTGGTGGTCTCCGCACCGTGAAACCAACTCCAAACGTGTTCTCCTTCGCGGAGAAGGCTGATTTGGCAGGAAGAAGCCCTGTGTGCACTGGCCCTGGCAACCCACCCATAGCCAGCTAGGGAGGGACCCACCTAGGGCCTAGCTGCGAAAGGGCACAAAACGCGCTCCTAGGAGCTGCACTCTGCAAAGGGAAACTGAGCTCGGGGAACAAACCTCAGCCCCAAGGCGGCTTGGCTCAGGATCGCAGCGCTTGCCTAGTTCTCACCTAGCCCTAGGCTCCCCATAGGGCCAAGGAGGGTCTGGGCTGCCTCTGGCTCCGTGGGCACTGCTGCTTGGCTGGTGGTCTCCGCAGCTTGAAACCAACTCCAAACGTGTTCTCCTTCGCGGAGAAGGCTGATTTGGCAGGAAGAAGCCCTGTGTGCACTGGCCCTAGCAACCCACAAATAGCCAGCTAGGGAGGGACCCACCTAGGGCCTAGCTGCGAAACGGCACAAAACGCGCTCCTAGGAGCTGCACTCTGCAAAGGGAAACTGTGCTCGGGGAACAACCCTCAGCCCCAAGGCGGCTTGGCTCAGGATCGCAGCGCTTGCCTAGTTCTCACCTAGCCCTAGGCTCCCCATAGGGCCAAGGAGGGTCTGGGCTGCCTCTGGCTCCGTGGGCGCTGCTGCTTGGTTGGTGGTCTCCGCAGCTTGAAACCAACTCCAAACGTGATCTCCTTCCGAGAAGGCTGATTTGGCAGGAAGAAGCCCTGTGTGCACTGGCCCTGGCAACCCACCCATAGCCAGCTAGGGAGGGACCCACCTAGGGCCTAGCTGCGAAACGGCACAAAACGCGCTCCTAGGAGCTGCACTCTGCAAAGGGAAACTGTGCTCGGGGAACAAACCTCAGCCCCAAGGCGGCTTGGCTCAGGATCGCAGCGCTTCCCTAGTTCTCACCTAGCCCTAAGCTCCCCATAGGGCCAAGGAGGGTCTGGGCTGCCTCTGGCTCCGTGGGCACTGCTGCTTGGCTGGTGGTCTCCGCACCTTGAAACCAACTCCAAACGTGTTCTCCTTCGCGGAGAAGGCTGATTTGGCAGGAAGAAGCCCTGTGTGCACTGGCCCTAGCAACCCACCCATAGCCAGCTAGGGAGGGACCCACCTAGGGCCTAGCTGCGAAACAGCACAGAACGCGCTCCTAGGAGCTGCACTCTGCAAAGGGAAACTGAGCTCGGGGAACAAAGCTCAGCCCCAAGGCGGCTTGGCTCAGGATCGCAGCGCTTGCCTAGTTCTCACCTAGCCCTAGGCTCCCCATAGGGCCAAGGAGGGTCTGGGCTGCCTCTGGCTCCGTGGGCACTGCTGCTTGGCTGGTGGTCTCCGCACCGTGAAACCAACTCCAAACGTGTTCTCCTTCGCGGAGAAGGCTGATTTGGCAGGAAGAAGCCCTGTGTGCACTGGCCCTAGCAACCCACCCATAGCCAGCTAGGGAGGGACCCTCCTAGGGCCTAGCTGCGAAAGGGCACAAAACGCGCTCCTAGGAGCTGCACTCTGCAAAGGGAAACTGTGCTCGGGGAACAAAGCTCAGCCCCAAGGCGGCTTGGCTCAGGATCGCAGCGCTTGCCTAGTTCTCACCTAGCCCTAGGCTCCCCATAGGGCCAAGGAGGATCTGGGCTGCCTCTGGCTCCGTGGGCACTGCTGCTTGGCTGGTGGTCTCCGCACCGTGAAACCAACTCCAAACGTGTTCTCCTTCGCGGAGAAGGCTGATTTGGCAGGAAGAAGCCCTGTGTGCACTGGCCCTGGCAACCCACCCATAGCCAGCTAGGGAGGGACCCTCCTAGGGCCTAGCTGCGAAAGGGCACAAAACGCGCTCCTAGGAGCTGCACTCTGCAAAGGGAAACTGTGCTCGGGGAACAAAGCTCAGCCCCAAGGCGGCTTGGCTCAGGATCGCAGCGCTTGCCTAGTTCTCACCTAGCCCTAGGCTCCCCATAGGGCCAAGGAGGGTCTGGGCTGCCTCTGGCTCCGTGGGCACTGCTGCTTGGCTGGTGGTCTCCGCACCGTGAAACCAACTCCAAACGTGTTCTCCTTCGCGGAGAAGGCTGATTTGGCAGGAAGAAGCCCTGTGTGCACTGGCCCTGGCAACCCACCCATAGCCAGCTAGGGAGGGACCCACCTAGGGCCTAGCTGCGAAACGGCACAAAACGCGCTCCTAGGAGCTGCACTCTGCAAAGGGAAACTGAGCTCGGGGAACAAACCTCAGCCCCAAGGCGGCTTGGCTCAGGATCGCAGCGCTTGCCTAGTTCTCACCTAGCCCTAGGCTCCCCATAGGGCCAAGGAGGGTCTGGGCTGCCTCTGGCTCCGTGGGCACTGCTGCTTGGTTGGTGGTCTCCGCAGCTTGAAACCAACTCCAAACGTGTTCTCCTTCGCGGAGAAGGCTGATTTGGCAGGAAGAAGCCCTGTGTACACTGGCCCTAGCAACCCACCCATAGCCAGCTAGGGAGGGACCCACCTAGGGCCTAGCTGCGAAACGGCACAAAACGCGCTCCTAGGAGCTGCACTCTGCAAAGGGAAACTGTGCTCGGGGAACAAACCTCAGCCCCAAGGCGGCTTGGCTCAGGATCGCAGCGCTTGCCTAGTTCTCACCTAGCCCTAGGCTCCCCATAGGGCCAAGGAGGATCTGGGCTGCCTCTGGCTCCGTGGGCACTGCTGCTTGGCTGGTGGTCTCCGCACCGTGAAACCAACTCCAAACGTGTTCTCCTTCGCAGAGAAGGCTGATTTGGCAGGAAGAAGCCCTGTGTGCACTGGCCCTGGCAACCCACCCATAGCCAGCTAGGGAGGGACCCACCTAGGGCCTAGCTGCGAAACGGCACAAAACGCGCTCCTAGGAGCTGCACTCTGCAAAGGGAAACTGTGCTCGGGGAACAAACCTCAGCCCCAAGGCGGCTTGGCTCAGGATCGCAGCGCTTGCCTAGTTCTCACCTAGCCCTAGGCTCCCCATAGGGCCAAGGAGGGTCTGGGCTGCCTCTGGCTCCGTGGGCACTGCTGCTTGGCTGGTGGTCTCCGCAGCTTGAAACCAACTCCAAACGTGTTCTCCTTCGCGGAGAAGGCTGATTTGGCAGGAAGAAGCCCTGTGTGCACTGGCCCTAGCAACCCACCCATAGCCAGCTAGGGAGGGACCCACCTAGGGCCTAGCTGCGAAACGGCACAAAACGCGCTCCTAGGAGCTGCACTCTGCAAAGGGAAACTGAGCTCGGGGAACAAACCTCAGCCCCAAGGCGGCTTGGCTCAGGATCGCAGCGCTTGCCTAGTTCTCACCTAGCCCTAGGCTCCCCATAGGGCCAAGGAGGGTCTGGGCTGCCTCTGGCTCCGTGGGCACTGCTGCTTGGCTGGTGGTCTCCGCACCTTGAAACCAACTCCAAACGTGTTCTCCTTCGCGGAGAAGGCTGATTTGGCAGGAAGAAGCCCTGTGTGCACTGGCCCTGGCAACCCACCCATAGCCAGCTAGGGAGGGACCCACCTAGGGCCTAGCTGCGAAACGGCACAAAACGCGCTCCTAGGAGCTGCACTCTGCAAAGGGAAACTGTGCTCGGGGAACAAACCTCAGCCCCAAGGCGGCTTGGCTCAGGATCGCAGCGCTTGCCTAGTTCTCACCTAGCCCTAGGCTCCCCATAGGGTCAAGGAGGGTCTGGGCTGCCTCTGGCTCCGTGGGCACTGCTGCTTGGCTGGTGGTCTCCGCACCGTGAAACCAACTCCAAACGTGTTCTCCTTCGCGGAGAAGGCTGATTTGGCAGGAAGAAGCCCTGTGTGCACTGGCCCTGGCAACCCACCCATAGCCAGCTAGGGACGGACCCACCTAGGGCCTAGCTGCGAAACGGCACAAAACGCGCTCCTAGGAGCTGCACTCTGCAAAGGGAAACTGTGCTCGGGGAACAAACCTCAGCCCCAAGGTGGCTTGGCTCAGGATCGCAGCGCTTGCCTAGTTCTCACCTAGCCCTAGGCTCCCCATAGGGCCAAGGAGGGTCTGGGCTGCCTCTGGCTCCGTGGGCACTGCTGCTTGGTTGGTGGTCTCCGCAGCTTGAAACCAACTCCAAACGTGTTCTCCTTCGCGGAGAAGGCTGATTTGGCAGGAAGAAGCCCTGTGTGCACTGGCCCTGGAAACCAACCCATAGCCAGCTAGGGAGGGACCCACCTAGGGCCTAGCTGCGAAACGGCACAAAACGCGCTCCTAGGAGCTGCACTCTGCAAAGGGAAACTGTGCTCGGGGAACAAAGCTCAGCCCCAAGGCGGCTTGGCTCAGGATCGCAGCGCTTGCCTAGTTCTCACCTAGCCCTAGGCTCCCCATAGGGCCAGGGAGGGTCTGGGCTGCCTCTGGCTCCGTGGGCACTGCTGCTTGGCTGGTGGTCTCCGCACCGTGAAACCAACTCCAAACGTGTTCTCCTTCGCGGAGAAGGCTGATTTGGCAGGAAGAAGCCCTGTGTGCACTGGCCCTGGCAACCCACCCATAGCCAGCTAGGGAGGGACCCACCTAGGGCCTAGCTGCGAAACGGCACAAAACGCGCTCCTAGGAGCTGCACTCTGCAAAGGGAAACTGAGCTCGGGGAACAAAGCTCAGCCCCAAGGCGGCTTGGCTCAGGATCGCAGCGCTTGCCTAGTTCTCACCTAGCCCTAGGCTCCCCATAGGGCCAAGGAGGGTCTGGGCTGCCTCTGGCTCCGTGGGCACTGCTGCTTGGCTGGTGGTCTCCGCACCGTGAAACCAACTCCAAACGTGTTCTCCTTCGCGGAGAAGGCTGATTTGGCAGGAAGAAGCCCTGTGTGCACTGGCCCTGGCAACCCACCCATAGCCAGCTAGGGAGGGACCCACCTAGGGCCTAGCTGCGAAACGGCACAAAACGCGCTCCTAGGAGCTGCACTCTGCAAAGGGAAACTGTGCTCGGGGAACAAAGCTCAGCCCCAAGGCGGCTTGGCTCAGGATCGCAGCGCTTGCCTAGTTCTCACCTAGCCCTAGGCTCCCCATAGGGCCAGGGAGGGTCTGGGCTGCCTCTGGCTCCGTGGGCACTGCTGCTTGGCTGGTGGTCTCCGCACCGTGAAACCAACTCCAAACGTGTTCTCCTTCGCGGAGAAGGCTGATTTGGCAGGAAGAAGCCCTGTGTGCACTGGCCCTGGCAACCCACCCATAGCCAGCTAGGGAGGGACCCACCTAGGGCCTAGCTGCGAAACGGCACAAAACGCGCTCCTAGGAGCTGCACTCTGCAAAGGGAAACTGAGCTCGGGGAACAAAGCTCAGCCCCAAGGCGGCTTGGCTCAGGATCGCAGCGCTTGCCTAGTTCTCACCTAGCCCTAGGCTCCCCATAGGGCCAAGGAGGGTCTGGGCTGCCTCTGGCTCCGTGGGCACTGCTGCTTGGCTGGTGGTCTCCGCACCGTGAAACCAACTCCAAACGTGTTCTCCTTCGCGGAGAAGGCTGATTTGGCAGGAAGAAGCCCTGTGTGCACTGGCCCTGGCAACCCACCCATAGCCAGCTAGGGAGGGACCCACCTAGGGCCTAGCTGCGAAACGGCACAAAACGCGCTCCTAGGAGCTGCACTCTGCAAAGGGAAACTGTGCTCGGGGAACAAAGCTCAGCCCCAAGGCGGCTTGGCTCAGGATCGCAGCGCTTGCCTAGTTCTCACCTAGCCCTAGGCTCCCCATAGGGCCAAGGAGGGTCTGGGCTGCCTCTGGCTCCGTGGGCACTGCTGCTTGGCTGGTGGTCTCCGCACCGTGAAACCAACTCCAAACGTGTTCTCCTTCGCGGAGAAGGCTGATTTGGCAGGAAGAAGCCCTGTGTGCACTGGCCCTGGCAACCCACCCATAGCCAGCTAGGGAGGGACCCACCTAGGGCCTAGCTGCGAAACGGCACAAAACGCGCTCCTAGGAGCTGCACTCTGCAAAGGGAAACTGAGCTCGGGGAACAAACCTCAGCCCCAAGGCGGCTTGGCTCAGGATCGCAGCGCTTGCCTAGTTCTCACCTAGCCCTAGGCTCCCCATAGGGCCAAGGAGGGTCTGGGCTGCCTCTGGCTCCGTGGGCACTGCTGCTTGGTTGGTGGTCTCCGCAGCTTGAAACCAACTCCAAACGTGTTCTCCTTCGCGGAGAAGGCTGATTTGGCAGGAAGAAGCCCTGTGTACACTGGCCCTAGCAACCCACCCATAGCCAGCTAGGGAGGGACCCACCTAGGGCCTAGCTGCGAAACGGCACAAAACGCGCTCCTAGGAGCTGCACTCTGCAAAGGGAAACTGTGCTCGGGGAACAAACCTCAGCCCCAAGGCGGCTTGGCTCAGGATCGCAGCGCTTGCCTAGTTCTCACCTAGCCCTAGGCTCCCCATAGGGCCAAGGAGGGTCTGGGCTGCCTCTGGCTCCGTGGGCACTGCTGCTTGGCTGGTGGTCTCCGCACCGTGAAACCAACTCCAAACGTGTTCTCCTTCGCGGAGAAGGCTGATTTGGCAGGAAGAAGCCCTGTGTGCACTGGCCCTGGCAACCCACCCATAGCCAGCTAGGGAGGGACCCACCTAGGGCCTAGCTGCGAAACGGCACAAAACGCGCTCCTAGGAGCTGCACTCTGCAAAGGGAAACTGAGCTCGGGGAACAAAGCTCAGCCCCAAGGCGGCTTGGCTCAGGATCGCAGCGCTTGCCTAGTTCTCACCTAGCCCTAGGCTCCCCATAGGGCCAAGGAGGGTCTGGGCTGCCTCTGGCTCCGTGGGCACTGCTGCTTGGTTGGTGGTCTCCGCAGCTTGAAACCAACTCCAAACGTGTTCTCCTTCGCGGAGAAGGCTGATTTGGCAGGAAGAAGCCCTGTGTACACTGGCCCTAGCAACCCACCCATAGCCAGCTAGGGAGGGACCCACCTAGGGCCTAGCTGCGAAACGGCACAAAACGCGCTCCTAGGAGCTGCACTCTGCAAAGGGAAACTGTGCTCGGGGAACAAACCTCAGCCCCAAGGCGGCTTGGCTCAGGATCGCAGCGCTTGCCTAGTTCTCACCTAGCCCTAGGCTCCCCATAGGGCCAAGGAGGGTCTGGGCTGCCTCTGGCTCCGTGGGCACTGCTGCTTGGCTGGTGGTCTCCGCACCGTGAAACCAACTCCAAACGTGTTCTCCTTCGCGGAGAAGGCTGATTTGGCAGGAAGAAGCCCTGTGTGCACTGGCCCTGGCAACCCACCCATAGCCAGCTAGGGAGGGACCCACCTAGGGCCTAGCTGCGAAACGGCACAAAACGCGCTCCTAGGAGCTGCACTCTGCAAAGGGAAACTGAGCTCGGGGAACAAAGCTCAGCCCCAAGGCGGCTTGGCTCAGGATCGCAGCGCTTGCCTAGTTCTCACCTAGCCCTAGGCTCCCCATAGGGCCAAGGAGGGTCTGGGCTGCCTCTGGCTCCGTGGGCACTGCTGCTTGGCTGGTGGTCTCCGCACCGTGAAACCAACTCCAAACGTGTTCTCCTTCGCGGAGAAGGCTGATTTGGCAGGAAGAAGCCCTGTGTGCACTGGCCCTGGCAACCCACCCATAGCCAGCTAGGGAGGGACCCACCTAGGGCCTAGCTGCGAAACGGCACAAAACGCGCTCCTAGGAGCTGCACTCTGCAAAGGGAAACTGTGCTCGGGGAACAAACCTCAGCCCCAAGGCGGCTTGGCTCAGGATCGCAGCGCTTGCCTAGTTCTCACCTAGCCCTAGGCTCCCCATAGGGTCAAGGAGGGTCTGGGCTGCCTCTGGCTCCGTGGGCACTGCTGCTTGGCTGGTGGTCTCCGCACCGTGAAACCAACTCCAAACGTGTTCTCCTTCGCGGAGAAGGCTGATTTGGCAGGAAGAAGCCCTGTGTGCACTGGCCCTGGCAACCCACCCATAGCCAGCTAGGGACGGACCCACCTAGGGCCTAGCTGCGAAACGGCACAAAATGCGCTCCTAGGAGCTGCACTCTGCAAAGGGAAACTGTGCTCGGGGAACAAACCTCAGCCCCAAGGTGGCTTGGCTCAGGATTGCAGCGCTTGCCTAGTTCTCACCTAGCCCTAGGCTCCCCATAGGGCCAAGGAGGGTCTGGGCTGCCTCTGGCTCCGTGGGCACTGCTGCTTGGTTGGTGGTCTCCGCAGCTTGAAACCAACTCCAAACGTGTTCTCCTTCGCGGAGAAGGCTGATTTGGCAGGAAGAAGCCCTGTGTGCACTGGCCCTGGAAACCAACCCATAGCCAGCTAGGGAGGGACCCACCTAGGGCCTAGCTGCGAAACGGCACAAAACGCGCTCCTAGGAGCTGCACTCTGCAAAGGGAAACTGTGCTCGGGGAACAAAGCTCAGCCCCAAGGCGGCTTGGCTCAGGATCGCAGCGCTTGCCTAGTTCTCACCTAGCCCTAGGCTCCCCATAGGGCCAGGGAGGGTCTGGGCTGCCTCTGGCTCCGTGGGCACTGCTGCTTGGCTGGTGGTCTCCGCACCGTGAAACCAACTCCAAACGTGTTCTCCTTCGCGGAGAAGGCTGATTTGGCAGGAAGAAGCCCTGTGTGCACTGGCCCTGGCAACCCACCCATAGCCAGCTAGGGAGGGACCCACCTAGGGCCTAGCTGCGAAACGGCACAAAACGCGCTCCTAGGAGCTGCACTCTGCAAAGGGAAACTGAGCTCGGGGAACAAAGCTCAGCCCCAAGGCGGCTTGGCTCAGGATCGCAGCGCTTGCCTAGTTCTCACCTAGCCCTAGGCTCCCCATAGGGCCAAGGAGGGTCTGGGCTGCCTCTGGCTCCGTGGGCACTGCTGCTTGGCTGGTGGTCTCCGCACCGTGAAACCAACTCCAAACGTGTTCTCCTTCGCGGAGAAGGCTGATTTGGCAGGAAGAAGCCCTGTGTGCACTGGCCCTGGCAACCCACCCATAGCCAGCTAGGGAGGGACCCACCTAGGGCCTAGCTGCGAAACGGCACAAAACGCGCTCCTAGGAGCTGCACTCTGCAAAGGGAAACTGTGCTCGGGGAACAAAGCTCAGCCCCAAGGCGGCTTGGCTCAGGATCGCAGCGCTTGCCTAGTTCTCACCTAGCCCTAGGCTCCCCATAGGGCCAGGGAGGGTCTGGGCTGCCTCTGGCTCCGTGGGCACTGCTGCTTGGCTGGTGGTCTCCGCACCGTGAAACCAACTCCAAACGTGTTCTCCTTCGCGGAGAAGGCTGATTTGGCAGGAAGAAGCCCTGTGTGCACTGGCCCTGGCAACCCACCCATAGCCAGCTAGGGAGGGACCCACCTAGGGCCTAGCTGCGAAACGGCACAAAACGCGCTCCTAGGAGCTGCACTCTGCAAAGGGAAACTGAGCTCGGGGAACAAAGCTCAGCCCCAAGGCGGCTTGGCTCAGGATCGC
Source organism: Sus scrofa (assembly GCF_054392235.1). Taxonomy (NCBI): domain Eukaryota; kingdom Metazoa; phylum Chordata; class Mammalia; order Artiodactyla; family Suidae; genus Sus; species Sus scrofa. The sequence goes on along the minus strand of NC_139393.1, from coordinate 40,067,284 downwards.
AGCGCTTGCCTAGTTCTCACCTAGCCCTAGGCTCCCCATAGGGCCAAGGAGGGTCTGGGCTGCCTCTGGCTCCGTGGGCACTGCTGCTTGGCTGGTGGTCTCCGCACCGTGAAACCAACTCCAAACGTGTTCTCCTTCGCGGAGAAGGCTGATTTGGCAGGAAGAAGCCCTGTGTGCACTGGCCCTGGCAACCCACCCATAGCCAGCTAGGGAGGGACCCACCTAGGGCCTAGCTGCGAAACGGCACAAAACGCGCTCCTAGGAGCTGCACTCTGCAAAGGGAAACTGTGCTCGGGGAACAAAGCTCAGCCCCAAGGCGGCTTGGCTCAGGATCGCAGCGCTTGCCTAGTTCTCACCTAGCCCTAGGCTCCCCATAGGGTCAAGGAGGGTCTGGGCTGCCTCTGGCTCCGTGGGCACTGCTGCTTGGCTGGTGGTCTCCGCACCGTGAAACCAACTCCAAACGTGTTCTCCTTCGCGGAGAAGGCTGATTTGGCAGGAAGAAGCCCTGTGTGCACTGGCCCTGGCAACCCACCCATAGCCAGCTAGGGACGGACCCACCTAGGGCCTAGCTGCGAAACGGCACAAAACGCGCTCCTAGGAGCTGCACTCTGCAAAGGGAAACTGTGCTCGGGGAACAAACCTCAGCCCCAAGGTGGCTTGGCTCAGGATTGCAGCGCTTGCCTAGTTCTCACCTAGCCCTAGGCTCCCCATAGGGCCAAGGAGGGTCTGGGCTGCCTCTGGCTCCGTGGGCACTGCTGCTTGGTTGGTGGTCTCCGCAGCTTGAAACCAACTCCAAACGTGTTCTCCTTCGCGGAGAAGGCTGATTTGGCAGGAAGAAGCCCTGTGTGCACTGGCCCTGGAAACCAACCCATAGCCAGCTAGGGAGGGACCCACCTAGGGCCTAGCTGCGAAAGGGCACAAAACGCGCTCCTAGGAGCTGCACTCTGCAAAGGGAAACTGTGCTCGGGGAACAAAGCTCAGCCCCAAGGCGGCTTGGCTCAGGATCGCAGCGCTTGCCTAGTTCTCACCTAGCCCTAGGCTCCCCATAGTGCCAGGGAGGGTCTGGGCTGCCTCTGGCTCCGTGGGCACTGCTGCTTGGCTGGTGGTCTCCGCACCGTGAAACCAACTCCAAACGTGTTCTCCTTCGCGGAGAAGGCTGATTTGGCAGGAAGAAGCCCTGTGTGCACTGGCCCTGGCAACCCACCCATAGCCAGCTAGGGAGGGACCCACCTAGGGCCTAGCTGCGAAACGGCACAAAACGCGCTCCTAGGAGCTGCACTCTGCAAAGGGAAACTGAGCTCGGGGAACAAAGCTCAGCCCCAAGGCGGCTTGGCTCAGGATCGCAGCGCTTGCCTAGTTCTCACCTAGCCCTAGGCTCCCCATAGGGCCAAGGAGGGTCTGGGCTGCCTCTGGCTCCGTGGGCGCTGCTGCTTGGTTGGTGGTCTCCGCAGCTTGAAACCAACTTCAAACGTGTTCTCCTTCGCGGAGAAGGCTGATTTGGCAGGAAGAAGCCCTGTGTGCACTGGCCCTGGCAACCCACCCATAGCCAGCTAGGGAGGGACCCACCTAGGGCCTAGCTGCGAAAGGGCACAAAACGCGCTCCTAGGAGCTGCACTCTGCAAAGGGAAACTGTGCTCGGGGAACAAAGCTCAGCCCCAAGGCGGCTTGGCTCAGGATCGCAGCGCTTGCCTAGTTCTCACCTAGCCCTAGGCTCCCCATAGGGCCAAGGAGGGTCTGGGCTGCCTCTGGCTCCGTGGGCACTGCTGCTTGGCTGGTGGTCTCCGCACCGTGAAACCAACTCCAAACGTGTTCTCCTTCGCGGAGAAGGCTGATTTGGCAGGAAGAAGCCCTGTGTGCACTGGCCCTGGCAACCCACCCATAGCCAGCTAGGGACGGACCCACCTAGGGCCTAGCTGCGAAACGGCACAAAACGCGCTCCTAGGAGCTGCACTCTGCAAAGGGAAACTGAGCTCGGGGAACAAAGCTCAGCCCCAAGGCGGCTTGGCTCAGGATCGCAGCGCTTCCCTAGTTCTCACCTAGCCCTAGGCTCCCCATAGGGCCAAGGAGGGTCTGGGCTGCCTCTGGCTCCGTGGGCACTGCTGCTTGGTTGGTGGTCTCCGCAGCTTGAAACCAACTCCAAACGTGTTCTCCTTCGCGGAGAAGGCTGATTTGGCAGGAAGAAGCCCTGTGTGCACTGGCCCTGGCAACCCACCCATAGCCAGCTAGGGACGGACCCACCTAGGGCCTAGCTGCGAAACGGCACAAAACGCGCTCCTAGGAGCTGCACTCTGCAAAGGGAAACTGTGCTCGGGGATCAAACCTCAGCCCCAAGGCGGCTTGGCTCAGGATCGCAGCGCTTGCCTAGTTCTCACCTAGCCCTAGGCTCCCCATAGGGCCAAGGAGGGTCTGGGCTGCCTCTGGCTCCGTGGGCACTGTTGCTTGGCTGGTGGTCTCCGCATCGAGAAACCAACTCCAAACGTGTTCTCCTTCGCGGAGAAGGCTGATTTGGCAGGAAGAAGCCCTGTGTGCACTGGCCCTAGCAACCCACCCATAGCCAGCTAGGGAGGGACCCACCTAGGGCCTAGCTGCGAAACGGCACAAAACGCGCTCCTAGGAGCTGCACTCTGCAAAGGGAAACTGAGCTCGGGGAACAAAGCTCAGCCCCAAGGCGGCTTGGCTCAGGATCGCAGCGCTTGCCTAGTTCTCACCTAGCCCTAGGCTCCCCATAGGGCCAAGGAGGGTCTGGGCTGCCTCTGGCTCCGTGGGCACTGCTGCTTGGCTGGTGGTCTCCGCACCGTGAAACCAACTCCAAACATGTTCTCCTTCGCGGAGAAGGCTGATTTGGCAGGAAGAAGCCCTGTGTGCACTGGCCCTGGCAACCCACCCATAGCCAGCTAGGGAGGGACCCACCTAGGGCCTAACTGCGAAACGGCACAAAACGCGCTCCTAGGAGCTGCACTCTGCAAAGGGAAACTGTGCTCGGGGAACAAACCTCAGCCCCAAGGTGGCTTGGCTCAGGATCGCAGCGCTTGCCTAGTTCTCACCTAGCCCTAGGCTCCCCATAGGGCCAAGGAGGGTCTGGGCTGCCTCTGGCTCCGTGGGCACTGCTGCTTGGTTGGTGGTTCTGCAGCTTGAAACCACCTCCAAACGTGTTCTCCTTCGCGGAGAAGGCTGATTCGGCAGGAAGAAGCCCTGTGTGCACTGGCCCTGGAAACCAACCCATAGCCAGCTAGGGAGGGACCCACCTAGGGCCTAGCTGCGAAACGGCACAAAACGCGCTCCTAGGAGCTGCACTCTGCAAAGGGAAACTGTGCTCGGGGAACAAAGCTCAGCCCCAAGGCGGCTTGGCTCAGGATCGCAGCGCTTGCCTAGTTCTCACCTAGCCCTAGGCTCCCCATAGGGCCAGGGAGGGTCTGGGCTGCCTCTGGCTCCGTGGGCACTGCTGCTTGGCTGGTGGTCTCCCCACCGTGAAACCAACTCCAAACGTGTTCTCCTTCGCGGAGAAGGCTGATTTGGCAGGATGAAGCCCTGTGTGCACTGGCCCTGGCAACCCACCCATAGCCAGCTAGGGAGGGACCCACCTAGGGCCTAGCTGCGAAAGGGCACAAAACGCGCTCCTAGGAGCTGCACTCTGCAAAGGGAAACTGAGCTCGGGGAACAAAGCTCAGCCCCAAGGCGGTTTGGCTCAGGATCGCAGCGCTTGCCTAGTTCTCACCTAGCCCTAGGCTCCCCATAGGGCCAAGGAGGGTCTGGGCTGCCTCTGGCTCCGTGGGCGCTGCTGCTTGGTTGGTGGTCTCCGCAGCTTGAAACCAACTTCAAACGTGTTCTCCTTCGCGGAGAAGGCTGATTTGGCAGGAAGAAGCCCTGTGTGCACTGGCCCTGGCAACCCACCCATAGCCAGCTAGGGAGGGACCCACCTAGGGCCTAGCTGCGAAATGGCACAAAACGCGCTCCTAGGAGCTGCACTCTGCAAAGGGAAACTGTGCTCGGGGAACAAAGCTCAGCCCCAAGGCGGCTTGGCTCAGGATCGCAGCGCTTGCCTAGTTCTCACCTAGCCCTAGGCTCCCCATAGGGCCAAGGAGGGTCTGGGCTGCCTCTGGCTCCGTGGGCACTGCTGCTTGGCTGGTGGTCTCCGCACCGTGAAACCAACTCCAAACGTGTTCTCCTTCGCGGAGAAGGCTGATTTGGCAGGAAGAAGCCCTGTGTGCACTGGCCCTGGCAACCCACCCATAGCCAGCTAGGGAGGGACCCACCTAGGGCCTAGCTGCGAAACGGCACAAAACGCGCTCCTAGGAGCTGCACTCTGCAAAGGGAAACTGTGCTCGGGGAACAAACCTCAGCCCCAAGGCGGCTTGGCTCAGGATCGCAGCGCTTGCCTAGTTCTCACCTAGCCCTAGGCTCCCCATAGGGCCAAGGAGGGTCTGGGCTGCCTCTGGCTCCGTGGGCACTGCTGCTTGGCTGGTGGTCTCCGCAGCTGGAAACCAACTCCAAACGTGTTCTCCTTCGCGGAGAAGGCTGATTTGGCAGGAAGAAGCCCTGTGTGCACTGGCCCTAGCAACCCACCCATAGCCAGCTAGGGAGGGACCCACCTAGGGCCAAGCTGCGAAACGGCACAGAACGCGCTCCTAGGAGCTGCACTCTGCAAAGGGAAACTGAGCTCGGGGAACAAAGCTCAGCCCCAAGGCGGCTTGGCTCAGGATCGCAGCGCTTGCCTAGTTCTCACCTAGCCCTAGGCTCCCCATAGGGCCAAGGAGGGTCTGGGCTGCCTCTGGCTCCGTGGGCACTGCTGCTTGGCTGGTGGTCTCCGCACCGTGAAACCAACTCCAAACGTGTTCTCCTTCGCGGAGAAGGCGGATTTGGCAGGAAGAAGCCCTGTGTGCACTGGCCCTGGCAACCCACCCATAGCCAGCTAGGGAGGGACCCACCTAGGGCCTAGCTGCGAAACGGCACAAAACGCGCTCCTAGGAGCTGCACTCTGCAAAGGGAAACTGAGCTCGGGGAACAAAGCTCAGCCCCAAGGCGGCTTGGCTCAGGATCGCAGCGCTTGCCTAGTTCTCACCTAGCCCTAGGCTCCCCATAGGGCCAAGGAGGGTCTGGGCTGCCTCTGGCTCAGTGGGCACTGCTGCTTGGCTGGTGGTCTCCGCACCTTGAAACCAACTCCAAACGTGTTCTCCTTCGCGGAGAAGGCTGATTTGGCAGGAAGAAGCCCTGTGTGCACTGGCCCTGGCAACCCACCCATAGCCAGCTAGGGAGGGACCCACCTAGGGCCTAGCTGCGAAAGGGCACAAAACGCGCTCCTAGGAGCTGCACTCTGCAAAGGGAAACTGTGCTCGGGGAACAAAGCTCAGCCCCAAGGCGGCTTGGCTCAGGATCGCAGCGCTTGCCTAGTTCTCACCTAGCCCTAGGCTCCCCATAGGGTCAAGGAGGGTCTGGGCTGCCTCTGGCTCCGTGGGCACTGCTGCTTGGCTGGTGGTCTCCGCACCGTGAAACCAACTCCAAACGTGTTCTCCTTCGCGGAGAAGGCTGATTTGGCAGGAAGAAGCCCTGTGTGCACTGGCCCTGGCAACCCACCCATAGCCAGCTAGGGACGGACCCACCTAGGGCCTAGCTGCGAAAGGGCACAAAACGCGCTCCTAGGAGCTGCACTCTGCAAAGGGAAACTGTGCTCGGGGAACAAACCTCAGCCCCAAGGTGGCTTGGCTCAGGATCGCAGCGCTTGCCTAGTTCTCACCTAGCCCTAGGCTCCCCATAGGGCCAAGGAGGGTCTGGGCTGCCTCTGGCTCCGTGGGCACTGCTGCTTGGTTGGTGGTCTCCGCAGCTTGAAACCAACTCCAAACGTGTTCTCCTTCGCGGAGAAGGCTGATTTGGCAGGAAGAAGTCCTGTGTGCACTGGCCCTGGAAACCAACCCATAGCCAGCTAGGGAGGGACCCACCTAGGGCCTAGCTGCGAAACGGCACAAAACGCGCTCCTAGGAGCTGCACTCTGCAAAGGGAAACTGTGCTCGGGGAACAAAGCTCAGCCCCAAGGCGGCTTGGCTCAGGATCGCAGCGCTTGCCTAGTTCTCACCTAGCCCTAGGCTCCCCATAGGGCCAGGGAGGGTCTGGGCTGCCTCTGGCTCCGTGGGCACTGCTGCTTGGCTGGTGGTCTCCGCACCGTGAAACCAACTCCAAACGTGTTCTCCTTCGCGGAGAAGGCTGATTTGGCAGGAAGAAGCCCTGTGTGCACTGGCCCTGGCAACCCACCCATAGCCAGCTAGGGAGGGACCCACCTAGGGCCTAGCTGCGAAACGGCACAAAACGCGCTCCTAGGAGCTGCACTCTGCAAAGGGAAACTGAGCTCGGGGAACAAAGCTCAGCCCCAAGGCGGCTTGGCTCAGGATCGCAGCGCTTGCCTAGTTCTCACCTAGCCCTAGGCTCCCCATAGGGCCAAGGAGGGTCTGGGCTGCCTCTGGCTCCGTGGGCACTGCTGCTTGGCTGGTGGTCTCCGCACCGTGAAACCAACTCCAAACGTGTTCTCCTTCGCGGAGAAGGCGGATTTGGCAGGAAGAAGCCCTGTGTGCACTGGCCCTGGCAACCCACCCATAGCCAGCTAGGGAGGGACCCACCTAGGGCCTAGCTGCGAAACGGCACAAAACGCGCTCCTAGGAGCTGCACTCTGCAAAGGGAAACTGTGCTCGGGGAACAAAGCTCAGCCCCAAGGCGGCTTGGCTCAGGATCGCAACGCTTGCCTAGTTCTCACCTAGCCCTAGGCTCCCCATAGGGTCAAGGAGGGTCTGGGCTGCCTCTGGCTCCGTGGGCACTGCTGCTTGGCTGGTGGTCTCCGCACCGTGAAACCAACTCCAAACGTGTTCTCCTTCGCGGAGAAGGCTGATTTGGCAGGAAGAAGCCCTGTGTGCACTGGCCCTGGCAACCCACCCATAGCCAGCTAGGGAGGGACCCACCTAGGGCCTAGCTGCGAAACGGCACAAAACGCGCTCCTAGGAGCTGCACTCTGCAAAGGGAAACTGTGCTCGGGGAACAAACCTCAGCCCCAAGGTGGCTTGGCTCAGGATCGCAGCGCTTGCCTAGTTCTCACCTAGCCCTAGGCTCCCCATAGGGCCAAGGAGGGTCTGGGCTGCCTCTGGCTCCGTGGGCACTGCTGCTTGGTTGGTGGTTCTGCAGCTTGAAACCACCTCCAAACGTGTTCTCCTTCGCGGAGAAGGCTGATTTGGCAGGAAGAAGCCCTGTGTGCACTGGCCCTGGAAACCCACCCATAGCCAGCTAGGGACGGACCCACCTAGGGCCTAGCTGCGAAAGGGCACAAAACGCGCTCCTAGGAGCTGCACTCTGCAAAGGGAAACTGTGCTCGGGGAACAAAGCTCAGCCCCAAGGCGGCTTGGCTCAGGATCGCAGCGCTTGCCTAGTTCTCACCTAGCCCTAGGCTCCCCATAGGGCCAGGGAGGGTCTGGGCTGCCTCTGGCTCCGTGGGCACTGCTGCTTGGCTGGTGGTCTCCGCACCGTGAAACCAACTCCAAACGTGTTCTCCTTCGCGGAGAAGGCTGATTTGGCAGGAAGAAGCCCTGTGTGCACTGGCCCTGGCAACCCACCCATAGCCAGCTAGGGAGGGACCCACCTAGGGCCTAGCTGCGAAAGGGCACAAAACGCGCTCCTAGGAGCTGCACTCTGCAAAGGGAAACTGAGCTCGGGGAACAAAGCTCAGCCCCAAGGCGGCTTGGCTCAGGATCGCAGCGCTTGCCTAGTTCTCACCTAGCCCTAGGCTCCCCATAGGGCCAAGGAGGGTCTGGGCTGCCTCTGGCTCCGTGGGCGCTGCTGCTTGGTTGGTGGTCTCCGCAGCTTGAAACCAACTTCAAACGTGTTCTCCTTCGCGGAGAAGGCTGATTTGGCAGGAAGAAGCCCTGTGTGCACTGGCCCTGGCAACCCACCCATAGCCAGCTAGGGAGGGACCCACCTAGGGCCTAGCTGCGAAATGGCACAAAACGCGCTCCTAGGAGCTGCACTCTGCAAAGGGAAACTGTGCTCGGGGAACAAAGCTCAGCCCCAAGGCGGCTTGGCTCAGGATCGCAGCGCTTGCCTAGTTCTCACCTAGCCCTAGGCTCCCCATAGGGCCAAGGAGGGTCTGGGCTGCCTCTGGCTCCGTGGGCACTGCTGCTTGGCTGGTGGTCTCCGCACCGTGAAACCAACTCCAAACGTGTTCTCCTTCGCGGAGAAGGCTGATTTGGCAGGAAGAAGCCCTGTGTGCACTGGCCCTGGCAACCCACCCATAGCCAGCTAGGGAGGGACCCACCTAGGGCCTAGCTGCGAAACGGCACAAAACGCGCTCCTAGGAGCTGCACTCTGCAAAGGGAAACTGTGCTCGGGGAACAAACCTCAGCCCCAAGGCGGCTTGGCTCAGGATCGCAGCGCTTGCCTAGTTCTCACCTAGCCCTAGGCTCCCCATAGGGCCAAGGAGGGTCTGGGCTGCCTCTGGCTCCGTGGGCACTGCTGCTTGGCTGGTGGTCTCCGCAGCTGGAAACCAACTCCAAACGTGTTCTCCTTCGCGGAGAAGGCTGATTTGGCAGGAAGAAGCCCTGTGTGCACTGGCCCTAGCAACCCACCCATAGCCAGCTAGGTAGGGACCCACCTAGGGCCAAGCTGCGAAACGGCACAGAACGCGCTCCTAGGAGCTGCACTCTGCAAAGGGAAACTGAGCTCGGGGAACAAAGCTCAGCCCCAAGGCGGCTTGGCTCAGGATCGCAGCGCTTGCCTAGTTCTCACCTAGCCCTAGGCTCCCCATAGGGCCAAGGAGGGTCTGGGCTGCCTCTGGCTCCGTGGGCACTGCTGCTTGGCTGGTGGTCTCCGCACCGTGAAACCAACTCCAAACGTGTTCTCCTTCGCGGAGAAGGCTGATTTGGCAGGAAGAAGCCCTGTGTGCACTGGCCCTGGCAACCCACCCATAGCCAGCTAGGGAGGGACCCACCTAGGGCCTAGCTGCGAAAGGGCACAAAACGCGCTCCTAGGAGCTGCACTCTGCAAAGGGAAACTGTGCTCGGGGAACAAACCTCAGCCCCAAGGCGGCTTGGCTCAGGATCGCAGCGCTTGCCTAGTTCTCACCTAGCCCTAGGCTCCCCATAGGGCCAAGGAGGGTCTGGGCTGCCTCTGGCTCCGTGGGCACTGCTGCTTGGCTGGTGGTCTCCGCACCGTGAAACCAACTCCAAACGTGTTCTCCTTCGCGGAGAAGGCTGATTTGGCAGGAAGAAGCCCTGTGTGCACTGGCCCTGACAACCCACCCATAGCTAGCTAGGGACGGACCCACCTAGGGCCTAGCTGCGAAACGTCACAAAACGCGCTCCTAGGAGCTGCACTCTGCAAAGGGAAACTGTGCTCAGGGAACAAACCTCAGCCCCAAGGCGGCTTGGCTCAGGATCGCAGCGCTTGCCTAGTTCTCACCTAGCCCTAGGCTCCCCATAGGGCCAAGGAGGGTCTGGGCTGCCTCTGGCTCCGTGGGCACTGCTGCTTGGCTGGTGGTCTCCGCAGCTTGAAACCAACTCCAAACGTGTTCTCCTTCGCGGAGAAGGCTGATTTGCCAGGAAGAAGCCCTGTGTGCACTGGCCCTAGCAACCCACCCATAGCCACCTAGGGAGGGATCCACCTAGGGCCTAGCTGCGAAACGGCACAGTACGCGCTCCTAGGAGCTGCACTCTGCAAAGGGAAACTGAGCTCGGGGAACAAAGCTCAGCCCCAAGGCGGCTTGGCTCAGGATCGCAGCGCTTGCCTAGTTCTCACCTAGCCCTAGGCTCCCCATAGGGCCAAGGATGGTCTGGGCTGCCTCTGGCTCCGTGGGCAGTGCTGCTTGGCTGGTGGTCTCCGCACCGTGAAACCAACTCCAAACGTGTTCTCCTTCGCGGAGAAGGCTGATTTGGCAGGAAGAAGCCCTGTGTGCACTGGCCCTAGCAACCCACCCATAGCCACCTAGGGAGGGACCCACCTAGGGCCTAGCTGCGAAACGGCACAAAACGCGCTCCTAGGAGCTGCACTCTGCAAAGGGAAACTGTGCTCGGGGAACAAAGCTCAGCCCCAAGGCGGCTTGGCTCAGGATGGCAGCGCTTGCCTAGTTCTCACCTAGCCCTAGGCTCCCCATAGGGCCAAGGAGGGTCTGGGCTGCCTCTGGCTCCGTGGGCACTGCTGCTTGGCTGGTGGTCTCCGCACCGTGAAACCAACTCCAAACGTGTTCTCCTTCGCGGAGAAGGCTGATTTGGCAGGTAGAAGCCCTGTGTGCACTGGCCCTGGCAACCCACCCATAGCCAGCTAGGGAGGGACCCACCTAGGGCCTAGCTGCGAAACGGCACAAAACGCGCTCCTAGGAGCTGCACTCTGCAAAGGGAAACTGTGCTCGGGGAACAAAGCTCAGCCCCAAGGCGGCTTGGCTCAGGATCGCAGCGCTTCCCTAGTTCTCACCTAGCCCTAGGCTCCGCATAGGGCCAAGGAGGGTCTGGGCTGCCTCTGGCTCCGTGGGCACTGCTGCTTGGCTGGTGGTCTCCGCACCTTGAAACCAACTCCAAACGTGTTCTCCTTCGCGGAGAAGGCTGATTTGGCAGGAAGAAGCCCTGTGTGCACTGGCCCTGGCAACCCACCCATAGCCAGCTAGGGAGGGACCCACCTAGGGCCTAGCTGCGAAACGGCACAAAACGCGCTCCTAGGAGCTGCACTCTGCAAAGGGAAACTGTGCTCGGGGAACAAAGCTCAGCCCCAAGGCGGCTTGGCTCAGGATCGCAGCGCTTGCCTAGTTCTCACCTAGCCCTAGGCTCCCCATAGGGCCAAGGAGGGTCTGGGCTGCCTCTGGCTCCGTGGGCACTGCTGCTTGGCTGGTGGTCTCCGCACCGTGAAACCAACTCCAAACGTGTTCTCCTTCGCGGAGAAGGCTGATTTGGCAGGAAGAAGCCCTGTGTGCACTGGCCCTGGCAACCCACCCATAGCCAGCTAGGGAGGGACCCACCTAGGGCCTAGCTGCGAAACGGCACAGAACGCGCTCCTAGGAGCTGCACTCTGCAAAGGGAAACTGTGCTCGGGGAACAAAGCTCAGCCCCAAGGCGGCTTGGCTCAGGATCGCAGCGCTTGCCTAGTTCTCACCTAGCCCTAGGCTCCCCATAGGGCCAAGGAGGGTCTGGGCTGCCTCTGGCTCCGTGGGCACTGCTGCTTGGCTGGTGGTCTCCGCACCGTGAAACCAACTCCAAACGTGTTCTCCTTCGCGGAGAAGGCTGATTTGGCAGGAAGAAGCCCTGTGTGCACTGGCCCTGGCAACCCACCCATAGCCAGCTAGGGACGGACCCACCTAGGGCCTAGCTGCGAAACGGCACAAAACGCGCTCCTAGGAGCTGCACTCTGCAAAGGGAAACTGTGCTCGGGGAACAAACCTCAGCCCCAAGGCGGCTCGGCTCAGGATCGCAGCGCTTGCCTAGTTCTCACCTAGCCCTAGGCTCCCCATAGGGCCAAGGAGGGTCTGGGCTGCCTCTGGCTCCGTGGGCACTGCTGCTTGGTTGGTGGTCTCCGCAGCTTGAAACCAACTCCAAACGTGTTCTCCTTCGCGGAGAAGGCTGATTTGGCAGGAAGATGCCCTGTGTGCACTGGCCCTGGAAACCCACCCATAGCCAGCTAGGGAGGGACCCACCTAGGGCCTAGCTGCGAAACGGCACAAAACGCGCTCCTAGGAGCTGCACTCTGCAAAGGGAAACTGTGCTCGGGGAACAAAGCTCAGCCCCAAGGCGGCTTGGCTCAGGATCGCAGCGCTTGCCTAGTTCTCACCTAGCCCTAGGCTCCCCATAGGGCCAGGGAGGGTCTGGGCTGCCTCTGGCTCCGTGGGCACTGCTGCTTGGCTGGTGGTCTCCGCACCGTGAAACCAACTCCAAACGTGTTCTCCTTCGCGGAGAAGGCTGATTTGGCAGGAAGAAGCCCTGTGTGCACTGGCCCTGGCAACCCACCCATAGCCAGCTAGGGAGGGACCCACCTAGGGCCTAGCTGCGAAACGGCACAAAACGCGCTCCTAGGAGCTGCACTCTGCAAAGGGAAACTGAGCTCGGGGAACAAAGCTCAGCCCCAAGGCGGCTTGGCTCAGGATCGCAGCGCTTGCCTAGTTCTCACCTAGCCCTAGGCTCCCCATAGGGCCAAGGAGGGTCTGGGCTGCCTCTGGCTCCGTGGGCGCTGCTGCTTGGTTGGTGGTCTCCGCAGCTTGAAACCAACTCCAAACGTGTTCTCCTTCGCGGAGAAGGCTGATTTGGCAGGAAGAAGCCCTGTGTGCACTGGCCCTGGCAACCCACCCATAGCCAGCTAGGGAGGGACCCACCTAGGGCCTAGCTGCGAAAGGGCACAAAACGCGCTCCTAGGAGCTGCACTCTGCAAAGGGAAACTGTGCTCGGGGAACAAAGCTCAGCCCCAAGGCGGCTTGGCTCAGGATCGCAGCGCTTGCCTAGTTCTCACCTAGCCCTAGGCTCCCCATAGGGCCAAGGAGGGTCTGGGCTGCCTCTGGCTCCGTGGGCACTGCTGCTTGGCTGGTGGTCTCCGCACCGTGAAGCCAACTCCAAACGTGTTCTCCTTCGCGGAGAAGGCTGATTTGGCAGGAAGAAGCCCTGTGTGCACTGGCCCTGGCAACCCACCCATAGCCAGCTAGGGACGGACCCACCTAGGGCCTAGCTGCGAAACGGCACAAAACGCGCTCCTAGGAGCTGCACTCTGCAAAGGGAAACTGTGCTCGGGGAACAAACCTCAGCCCCAAGGTGGCTTGGCTCAGGATCGCAGCGCTTGCCTAGTTCTCACCTAGCCCTAGGCTCCCCATAGGGCCAAGGAGGGTCTGGGCTGCCTCTGGCTCCGTGGGCACTGCTGCTTGGTTGGTGGTCTCCGCAGCTTGAAACCAACTCCAAACGTGTTCTCCTTCGCGGAGAAGGCTGATTTGGCAGGAAGAAGCCCTGTGTGCACTGGCCCTGGAAACCAACCCATAGCCAGCTAGGGAGGGACCCACCTAGGGCCTAGCTGCGAAACGGCACAAAACGCGCTCCTAGGAGCTGCACTCTGCAAAGGGAAACTGTGCTCGGGGAACAAAGCTCAGCCCCAAGGCGGCTTGGCTCAGGATCGCAGCGCTTGCCTAGTTCTCACCTAGCCCTAGGCTCCCCATAGGGCCAAGGAGGGTCTGGGCTGCCTCTGGCTCCGTGGGCACTGCTGCTTGGCTGGTGGTCTCCGCACCGTGAAACCAACTCCAAACGTGTTCTCCTTCGCGGAGAAGGCTGATTTGGCAGGAAGAAGCCCTGTGTGCACTGGCCCTGGCAACCCACCCATAGCCAGCTAGGGAGGGACCCACCTAGGGCCTAGCTGCGAAACGGCACAAAACGCGCTCCTAGGAGCTGCACTCTGCAAAGGGAAACTGAGCTCGGGGAACAAAGCTCAGCCCCAAGGCGGCTTGGCTCAGGATCGCAGCGCTTGCCTAGTTCTCACCTAGCCCTAGGCTCCCCATAGGGCCAAGGAGGGTCTGGGCTGCCTCTGGCTCCGTGGGCACTGCTGCTTGGCTGGTGGTCTCCGCACCTTGAAACCAACTCCAAACGTGTTCTCCTTCGCGGAGAAGGCTGATTTGGCAGGAAGAAGCCCTGTGTGCACTGGCCCTGGCAACCCACCCATAGCCAGCTAGGGAGGGACCCACCTAGGGCCTAGCTGCGAAACGGCACAAAACGCGCTCCTAGGAGCTGCACTCTGCAAAGGGAAACTGTGCTCGGGGAACAAAGCTCAGCCCCAAGGCGGCTTGGCTCAGGATCGCAGCGCTTGCCTAGTTCTCACCTAGCCCTAGGCTCCCCATAGGGTCAAGGAGGGTCTGGGCTGCCTCTGGCTCCGTGGGCACTGCTGCTTGGCTGGTGGTCTCCGCACCGTGAAACCAACTCCAAACGTGTTCTCCTTCGCGGAGAAGGCTGATTTGGCAGGAAGAAGCCCTGTGTGCACTGGCCCTGGCAACCCACCCATAGCCAGCTAGGGAGGGACCCACCTAGGGCCTAGCTGCGAAACCGCACAAAACGCGCTCCTAGGAGCTGCACTCTGCAAAGGGAAACTGTGCTCGGGGAACAAACCTCAGCCCCAAGGTGGCTTGGCTCAGGATCGCAGCGCTTGCCTAGTTCTCACCTAGCCCTAGGCTCCCCATAGGGCCAAGGAGGGTCTGGGCTGCCTCTGGCTCCGTGGGCACTGCTGCTTGGTTGGTGGTTCTGCAGCTTGAAACCACCTCCAAACGTGTTCTCCTTCGCGGAGAAGGCTGATTTGGCAGGAAGAAGCCCTGTGTGCACTGGCCCTGGAAACCAACCCATAGCCAGCTAGGGAGGGACCCACCTAGGGCCTAGCTGCGAAACGGCACAAAACGCGCTCCTAGGAGCTGCACTCTGCAAAGGGAAACTGAGCTCGGGGAACAAAGCTCAGCCCCAAGGCGGCTTGGCTCAGGATCGCAGCGCTTGCCTAGTTCTCACCTAGCCCTAGGCTCCCCATAGGGCCAAGGAGGGTCTGGGCTGCCTCTGGCTCCGTGGGCGCTGCTGCTTGGTTGGTGGTCTCCGCAGCTTGAAACCAACTTCAAACGTGTTCTCCTTCGCGGAGAAGGCTGATTTGGCAGGAAGAAGCCCTGTGTGCACTGGCCCTGGCAACCCACCCATAGCCAGCTAGGGAGGGACCCACCTAGGGCCTAGCTGCGAAATGGCACAAAACGCGCTCCTAGGAGCTGCACTCTGCAAAGGGAAACTGTGCTCGGGGAACAAAGCTCAGCCCCAAGGCGGCTTGGCTCAGGATCGCAGCGCTTGCCTAGTTCTCACCTAGCCCTAGGCTCCCCATAGGGCCAAGGAGGGTCTGGGCTGCCTCTGGCTCCGTGGGCAGTGCTGCTTGGCTGGTGGTCTCCGCACCGTGAAACCAACTCCAAACGTGTTCTCCTTCGCGGAGAAGGCTGATTTGGCAGGAAGAAGCCCTGTGTGCACTGGCCCTGGCAACCCACCCATAGCCAGCTAGGGAGGGACCCACCTAGGGCCTAGCTGCGAAACGGCACAAAACGCGCTCCTAGGAGCTGCACTCTGCAAAGGGAAACTGTGCTCGGGGAACAAAGCTCAGCCCCAAGGCGGCTTGGCTCAGGATCGCAGCGCTTGCCTAGTTCTCACCTAGCCCTAGGCTCCCCATAGGGCCAAGGAGGGTCTGGGCTGCCTCTGGCTCCTTGGGCACTGCTGCTTGGCTGGTGGTCTCCGCAGCTGGAAACCAACTCCAAACGTGTTCTCCTTCGCGGAGAAGGCTGATTTGGCAGGAAGAAGCCCTGTGTGCACTGGCCCTGGCAACCCACCCATAGCCAGCTAGGGAGGGACCCACCTAGGGCCAAGCTGCGAAACGGCACAGAACGCGCTCCTAGGAGCTGCACTCTGCAAAGGGAAACTGTGCTCGGGGAACAAAGCTCAGCCCCAAGGCGGCTTGGCTCAGGATCGCAGCGCTTGCCTAGTTCTCACCTAGCCCTAGGCTCCCCATAGGGCCAAGGAGGGTCTGGGCTGCCTCTGGCTCCGTGGGCACTGCTGCTTGGCTGGTGGTCTCCGCACCGTGAAACCAACTCCAAACGTGTTCTCCTTCGCGGAGAAGGCTGATTTGGCAGGAAGAAGCCCTGTGTGCACTGGCCCTGGCAACCCACCCATAGCCAGCTAGGGAGGGACCCACCTAGGGCATAGCTGCGAAACGGCACAAAACGCGCTCCTAGGAGCTGCACTCTGCAAAGGGAAACTGTGCTCAGGGAACAAACCTCAGCCCCAAGGCGGCTTGGCTCAGGATCGCAGCGCTTGCCTAGTTCTCACCTAGCCCTAGGCTCCCCATAGGGCCAAGGAGGGTCTGGGCTGCCTCTGGCTCCGTGGGCACTGCTGCTTGGCTGGTGGTCTCCGCAGCTTGAAACCAACTCCAAACGTGTTCTCCTTCGCGGAGAAGGCTGATTTGGCAGGAAGAAGCCCTGTGTGCACTGGCCCTAGCAACCCACCCATAGCCACCTAGGGAGGGATCCACCTAGGGCCTAGCTGCGAAACGGCACAGTACGCGCTCCTAGGAGCTGCACTCTGCAAAGGGAAACTGAGCTCGGGGAACAAAGCTCAGCCCCAAGGCGGCTTGGCTCAGGATCGCAGCGCTTGCCTAGTTCTCACCTAGCCCTAGGCTCCCCATAGGGCCAAGGAGGGTCTGGGCTGCCTCTGGCTCCGTGGGCAGTGCTGCTTGGCTGGTGGTCTCCGCACCGTGAAACCAACTCCAAACGTGTTCTCCTTCGCGGAGAAGGCTGATTTGGCAGGAAGAAGCCCTGTGTGCACTGGCCCTGGCAACCCACCCATAGCCAGCTAGGGAGGGACCCACCTAGGGCCTAGCTGCGAAACGGCACAAAACGCGCTCCTAGGAGCTGCACTCTGCAAAGGGAAACTGTGCTCGGGGAACAAAGCTCAGCCCCAAGGCGGCTTGGCTCAGGATCGCAGCGCTTGCCTAGTTCTCACCTAGCCCTAGGCTCCCCATAGGGCCAAGGAGGGTCTGGGCTGCCTCTGGCTCCGTGGGCACTGCTGCTTGGCTGGTGGTCTCCGCACCGTGAAACCAACTCCAAACGTGTTCTCCTTCGCGGAGAAGGCTGATTTGGCAGGTAGAAGCCCTGTGTGCATTGGCCCTGGCAACCCACCCATAGCCAGCTAGGGAGGGACCCACCTAGGGCCTAGCTGCGAAACGGCACAAAACGCGCTCCTAGGAGCTGCACTCTGCAAAGGGAAACTGTGCTCGGGGAACAAAGCTCAGCCCCAAGGCGGCTTGGCTCAGGATCGCAGCGCTTCCCTAGTTCTCACCTAGCCCTAGGCTCCGCATAGGGCCAAGGAGGGTCTGGGCTGCCTCTGGCTCCGTGGGCACTGCTGCTTGGCTGGTGGTCTCCGCACCTTGAAACCAACTCCAAACGTGTTCTCCTTCGCGGAGAAGGCTGATTTGGCAGGAAGAAGCCCTGTGTGCACTGGCCCTGGCAACCCACCCATAGCCAGCTAGGGAGGGACCCACCTAGGGCCTAGCTGCGAAAGGGCACAGAACGCGCTCCTAGGAGCTGCACTCTGCAAAGGGAAACTGAGCTCGGGGAACAAAGCTCAGCCCCAAGGCGGCTTGGCTCAGGATCGCAGCGCTTGCCTAGTTCTCACCTAGCCCTAGGCTCCCCATAGGGCCAAGGAGGGTCTGGGCTGCCTCTGGCTCCGTGGGCACTGCTGCTTGGCTGGTGGTCTCCGCACCGTGAAACCAACTCCAAACGTGTTCTCCTTCGCGGAGAAGGCTGATTTGGCAGGAAGAAGCCCTGTGTGCACTGGCCCTGGCAACCCACCCATAGCCAGCTAGGGAGGGACCCACCTAGGGCCTAGCTGCGAAACGGCACAAAACGCGCTCCTAGGAGCTGCACTCTGCAAAGGGAAACTGTGCTCGGGGAACAAAGCTCAGCCCCAAGGCGGCTTGGCTCAGGATCGCAGCGCTTGCCTAGTTCTCACCTAGCCCTAGGCTCCCCATAGGGCCAAGGAGGGTCTGGGCTGCCTCTGGCTCCGTGGGCACTGCTGCTTGGCTGGTGGTCTCCGCACCGTGAAACCAACTCCAAACGTGTTCTCCTTCGCGGAGAAGGCTGATTTGGCAGGAAGAAGCCCTGTGTGCACTGGCCCTGGCAACCCACCCATAGCCAGCTAGGGAGGGACCCACCTAGGGCCTAGCTGCGAAACGGCACAAAACGCGCTCCTAGGAGCTGCACTCTGCAAAGGGAAACTGTGCTCGGGGAACAAAGCTCAGCCCCAAGGCGGCTTGGCTCAGGATCGCAGCGCTTGCCTAGTTCTCACCTAGCCCTAGGCTCCCCATAGGGCCAAGGAGGGTCTGGGCTGCCTCTGGCTCCGTGGGCACTGCTGCTTGGTTGGTGGTCTCCGCAGCTTGAAACCAACTCCAAACGTGTTCTCCTTCGCGGAGAAGGCTGATTTGGCAGGAAGAAGCCCTGTGTGCACTGGCCCTGGAAACCCACCCATAGCCAGCTAGGGAGGGACCCACCTAGGGCCTAGCTGCGAAACGGCACAAAACGCGCTCCTAGGAGCTGCACTCTGCAAAGGGAAACTGTGCTCGGGGAACAAAGCTCAGCCCCAAGGCGGCTTGGCTCAGGATCGCAGCGCTTGCCTAGTTCTCACCTAGCCCTAGGCTCCCCAAAGGGCCAGGGAGGGTCTGGGCTGCCTCTGGCTCCGTGGGCACTGCTGCTTGGCTGGTGGTCTCCGCACCGTGAAACCAACTCCAAACGTGTTCTCCTTCGCGGAGAAGGCTGATTTGGCAGGAAGAAGCCCTGTGTGCACTGGCCCTGGCAACCCACCCATAGCCAGCTAGGGAGGGACCCACCTAGGGCCTAGCTGCGAAACGGCACAAAACGCGCTCCTAGGAGCTGCACTCTGCAAAGGGAAACTGTGCTCGGGGAACAAACCTCAGCCCCAAGGCGGCTTGGCTCAGGATCGCAGCGCTTGCCTAGTTCTCACCTAGCCCTAGGCTCCGCATAGGGCCAAGGAGGGTCTGGGCTGCCTCTGGCTCCGTGGGCACTGCTGCTTGGCTGGTGGTCTCCGCACCTTGAAACCAACTCCAAACGTGTTCTCCTTCGCGGAGAAGGCTGATTTGGCAGGAAGAAGCCCTGTGTGCACTGGCCCTGGCAACCCACCCATAGCCAGCTAGGGAGGGACCCACCTAGGGCCTAGCTGCGAAACGGCACAAAACGCGCTCCTAGGAGCTGCACTCTGCAAAGGGAAACTGTGCTCGGGGAACAAACCTCAGCCCCAAGGCGGCTTGGCTCAGGATCGCAGCGCTTGCCTAGTTCTCACCTAGCCCTAGGCTCCCCATAGGGCCAAGGAGGGTCTGGGCTGCCTCTGGCTCCGTGGGCACTGCTGCTTGGCTGGTGGTCTCCGCACCGTGAAACCAACTCCAAACGTGTTCTCCTTCGCGGAGAAGGCTGATTTGGCAGGAAGAAGCCCTGTGTGCACTGGCCCTGGCAACCCACCCATAGCCAGCTAGGGACGGACCCACCTAGGGCCTAGCTGCGAAACGGCACAAAACGCGCTCCTAGGAGCTGCACTCTGCAAAGGGAAACTGTGCTCGGGGAACAAACCTCAGCCCCAAGGCGGCTTGGCTCAGGATCGCAGCGCTTGCCTAGTTCTCACCTAGCCCTAGGCTCCGCATAGGGCCAAGGAGGGTCTGGGCTGCCTCTGGCTCCGTGGGCACTGCTGCTTGGCTGGTGGTCTCCGCACCTTGAAACCAACTCCAAACGTGTTCTCCTTCGCGGAGAAGGCTGATTTGGCAGGAAGAAGCCCTGTGTGCACTGGCCCTGGCAACCCACCCATAGCCAGCTAGGGAGGGACCCACCTAGGGCCTAGCTGCGAAACGGCACAAAACGCGCTCCTAGGAGCTGCACTCTGCAAAGGGAAACTGTGCTCGGGGAACAAAGCTCAGCCCCAAGGCGGCTTGGCTCAGGATCGCAGCGCTTGCCTAGTTCTCACCTAGCCCTAGGCTCCCCATAGGGCCAAGGAGGGTCTGGGCTGCCTCTGGCTCCGTGGGCACTGCTGCTTGGCTGGTGGTCTCCGCACCGTGAAACCAACTCCAAACGTGTTCTCCTTCGCGGAGAAGGCTGATTTGGCAGGAAGAAGCCCTGTGTGCACTGGCCCTGGCAACCCACCCATAGCCAGCTAGGGAGGGACCCACCTAGGGCCTAGCTGCGAAACGGCACAAAACGCGCTCCTAGGAGCTGCACTCTGCAAAGGGAAACTGAGCTCGGGGAACAAAGCTCAGCCCCAAGGCGGCTTGGCTCAGGATCGCAGCGCTTGCCTAGTTCTCACCTAGCCCTAGGCTCCCCATAGGGCCAAGGAGGGTCTGGGCTGCCTCTGGCTCCGTGGGCACTGCTGCTTGGCTGGTGGTCTCCGCAGCTTGAAACCAACTCCAAACGTGTTCTCCTTCGCGGAGAAGGCTGATTTGGCAGGAAGAAGCCCTGTGTGCACTGGCCCTGGAAACCCACCCATAGCCAGCTAGGGACGGACCCACCTAGGGCCTAGCTGCGAAACGGCACAAAACGCGCTCCTAGGAGCTGCACTCTGCAAAGGGAAACTGAGCTCGGGGAACAAAGCTCAGCCCCAAGGCGGCTTGGCTCAGGATCGCAGCGCTTGCCTAGTTCTCACCTAGCCCTAGGCTCCCCATAGGGCCAAGGAGGGTCTGGGCTGCCTCTGGCTCCGTGGGCACTGCTGCTTGGTTGGTGGTCTCCGCAGCTTGAAACCAACTCCAAACGTGTTCTCCTTCGCGGAGAAGGCTGATTTGGCAGGAAGAAGCCCTGTGTGCACTGGCCCTGGCAACCCACCCATAGCCAGCTAGGGAGGGACCCACCTAGGGCCTAGCTGCGAAAGGGCACAAAACGCGCTCCTAGGAGCTGCACTCTGCAAAGGGAAACTGTGCTCGGGGAACAAAGCTCAGCCCCAAGGCGGCTTGGCTCAGGATCGCAGCGCTTGCCTAGTTCTCACCTAGCCCTAGGCTCCCCATAGGGCCAAGGAGGATCTGGGCTGCCTCTGGCTCCGTGGGCACTGCTGCTTGGCTGGTGGTCTCCGCACCTTGAAACCAACTCCAAACGTGTTCTCCTTCGCGGAGAAGGCTGATTTGGCAGGAAGAAGCCCTGTGTGCACTGGCCCTGGCAACCCACCCATAGCCAGCTAGGGAGGGACCCACCTAGGGCCTAGCTGCGAAACAGCACAGAACGCGCTCCTAGGAGCTGCACTCTGCAAAGGGAAACTGAGCTCGGGGAACAAAGCTCAGCCCCAAGGCGGCTTGGCTCAGGATCGCAGCGCTTGCCTAGTTCTCACCTAGCCCTAGGCTCCCCATAGGGCCAAGGAGGGTCTGGGCTGCCTCTGGCTCCGTGGGCACTGCTGCTTGGTTGGTGGTCTCCGCAGCTTGAAACCAACTCCAAACGTGTTCTCCTTCGCGGAGAAGGCTGATTTGGCAGGAAGAAGCCCTGTGTGCACTGGCCCTAGCAACCCACCCATAGCCACCTAGGGAGGGACCCACCTAGGGCCTAGCTGCGAAAGGGCACAAAACGCGCTCCTAGGAGCTGCACTCTGCAAAGGGAAACTGTGCTCGGGGAACAAAGCTCAGCCCCAAGGCGGCTTG
The DNA here is from genome assembly GCF_054392235.1 of Sus scrofa. Classification (NCBI taxonomy): domain Eukaryota; kingdom Metazoa; phylum Chordata; class Mammalia; order Artiodactyla; family Suidae; genus Sus; species Sus scrofa. The sequence goes on along the minus strand of NC_139393.1, from coordinate 40,046,131 downwards.
GCTCAGGATCGCAGCGCTTGCCTAGTTCTCACCTAGCCCTAGGCTCCCCATAGGGCCAAGGAGGGTCTGGGCTGCCTCTGGCTCCGTGGGCACTGTTGCTTGGCTGGTGGTCTCCGCACCGAGAAACCAACTCCAAACGTTTTCTCCTTCGCGGAGAAGGCTGATTTGGCAGGAAGAAGCCCTGTGTGCACTGGCCCTAGCAACCCACCCATAGCCAGCTAGGGAGGGACCCACCTAGGGCCTAGCTGCGAAACGGCACAAAACGCGCTCCTAGGAGCTGCACTCTGCAAAGGGAAACTGTGCTCGGGGAACAAAGCTCAGCCCCAAGGCGGCTTGGCTCAGGATCGCAGCGCTTGCCTAGTTCTCACCTAGCCCTAGGCTCCCCATAGGGCCAAGGAGGGTCTGGGCTGCCTCTGGCTCCGTGGGCACTGCTGCTTGGCTGGTGGTCTCCGCACCGTGAAACCAACTCCAAACGTGTTCTCCTTCGCGGAGAAGGCTGATTTGGCAGGTAGAAGCCCTGTGTGCATTGGCCCTGGCAACCCACCCATAGCCAGCTAGGGAGGGACCCACCTAGGGCCTAGCTGCGAAACGGCACAAAACGCGCTCCTAGGAGCTGCACTCTGCAAAGGGAAACTGTGCTCGGGGAACAAACCTCAGCCCCAAGGCGGCTTGGCTCAGGATCGCAGCGCTTCCCTAGTTCTCACCTAGCCCTAGGCTCCGCATAGGGCCAAGGAGGGTCTGGGCTGCCTCTGGCTCCGTGGGCACTGCTGCTTGGCTGGTGGTCTCCGCAGCTTGAAACCAACTCCAAACGTGTTCTCCTTCGCGGAGAAGGCTGATTTGGCAGGAAGAAGCCCTGTGTGCACTGGCCCTGGCAACCCACCCATAGCCAGCTAGGGAGGGACCCACCTATGGCCTAGCTGCGAAACGGCACAAAACGCGCTCCTAGGAGCTGCACTCTGCAAAGGGAAACTGTGCTCGGGGAACAAAGCTCAGCCCCAAGGCGGCTTGGCTCAGGATCGCAGCGCTTGCCTAGTTCTCACCTAGCCCTAGGCTCCCCATAGGGCCAAGGAGGGTCTGGGCTGCCTCTGGCTCCGTGGGCACTGCTGCTTGGCTGGTGGTCTCCCCACCGTGAAACCAACTCCAAACGTGTTCTCCTTCGCAGAGAAGGCTGATTTGGCAGGAAGAAGCCCTGTGTGCACTGGCCCTGGCAACCCACCCATAGCCAGCTAGGGAGGGACCCACCTAGGGCCTAGCTGCGAAACGGCACAAAACGCGCTCCTAGGAGCTGCACTCTGCAAAGGGAAACTGAGCTCGGGGAACAAAGCTCAGCCCCAAGGCGGCTTGGCTCAGGATCGCAGCGCTTGCCTAGTTCTCACCTAGCCCTAGGCTCCCCATAGGGCCAAGGAGGGTCTGGGCTGCCTCTGGCTCCGTGGGCACTGCTGCTTGGCTGGTGGTCTCCGCAGCTTGAAACCAACTCCAAACGTGTTCTCCTTCGCGGAGAAGGCTGATTTGGCAGGAAGAAGCCCTGTGTGCACTGGCCCTGGCAACCCACCCATAGCCAGCTAGGGAGGGACCCACCTAGGGTCTAGCTGCGAAACGGCACAAAACGCGCTCCTAGGAGCTGCACTCTGCAAAGGGAAACTGTGCTCGGGGAACAAAGCTCAGCCCCAAGGCGGCTTGGCTCAGGATCGCAGCGCTTGCCTAGTTCTCACCTAGCCCTAGGCTCCCCATAGGGCCAAGGAGGGTCTGGGCTGCCTCTGGCTCCGTGGGCACTGCTGCTTGGCTGGTGGTCTCCGCAGCTTGAAACCAACTCCAAACGTGTTCTCCTTCGCGGAGAAGGCTGATTTGGCAGGAAGAAGCCCTGTGTGCACTGGCCCTGGCAACCCACCCATAGCCAGCTAGGGACGGACCCACCTAGGGCCTAGCTGCGAAACGGCACAGAACGCGCTCCTAGGAGCTGCACTCTGCAGAGGGAAACTGAGCTCGGGGAACAAAGCTCAGCCCCAAGGCGGCTTGGCTCAGGATCGCAGCGCTTGCCTAGTTCTCACCTAGCCCTAGGCTCCCCATAGGGCCAAGGAGGGTCTGGGCTGCCTCTGGCTCCGTGGGCACTGCTGCTTGGTTGGTGGTCTCCGCAGCTTGAAACCAACTCCAAACGTGTTCTCCTTCGCGGAGAAGGCTGATTTGGCAGGAAGAAGCCCTGTGTGCACTGGCCCTGGCAACCCACCCATAGCCAGCTAGGGAGGGACCCACCTAGGGCCTAGCTGCGAAAGGGCACAAAACGCGCTCCTAGGAGCTGCACTCTGCAAAGGGAAACTGTGCTCGGGGAACAAAGCTCAGCCCCAAGGCGGCTTGGCTCAGGATCGCAGCGCTTGCCTAGTTCTCACCTAGCCCTAGGCTCCCCATAGGGCCAAGGAGGGTCTGGGCTGCCTCTGGCTCCGTGGGCACTGCTGCTTGGCTGGTGGTCTCCGCACCTTGAAACCAACTCCAAACGTGTTCTCCTTCGCGGAGAAGGCTGATTTGGCAGGAAGAAGCCCTGTGTGCACTGGCCCTGGAAACCCACCCATAGCCAGCTATGGACGGACCCACCTAGGGCCTAGCTGCGAAACGGCACAAAACGCGCTCCTAGGAGCTGCACTCTGCAAAGGGAAACTGTGCTCGGGGAACAAAGCTCAGCCCCAAGGCGGCTTGGCTCAGGATCGCAGCGCTTGCCTAGTTCTCACCTAGCCCTAGGCTCCCCATAGGGCCAAGGAGGGTCTGGGCTGCCTCTGGCTCCGTGGGCACTGCTGCTTGGCTGGTGGTCTCCGCACCTTGAAACCAACTCCAAACGTGTTCTCCTTCGCGGAGAAGGCTGATTTGGCAGGAAGAAGCCCTGTGTGCACTGGCCCTGGCAACCCACCCATAGCCAGCTAGGGACGGACCCACCTAGGGCCTAGCTGCGAAAGGGCACAAAACGCGCTCCTAGGAGCTGCACTCTGCAAAGGGAAACTGAGCTCGGGGAACAAAGCTCAGCCCCAAGGCGGCTTGGCTCAGGATCGCAGCGCTTGCCTAGTTCTCACCTAGCCCTAGGCGCCCCATAGGGCCAAGGAGGGTCTGGGCTGCCTCTGGCTCCGTGGGCACTGCTGCTTGGCTGGTGGTCTCCGCAGCTTGAAACCAACTCCAAACGTGTTCTCCTTCGCGGAGAAGGCTGATTTGGCAGGAAGAAGCCCTGTGTGCACTGGCCCTGTCAACCCACCCATAGCCAGCTAGGGACGGACCCACCTAGGGCCTAGCTGCGAAACGGCACAGAACGCGCTCCTAGGAGCTGCACTCTGCAAAGGGAAACTGTGCTCGGGGAACAAAGCTCAGCCCCAAGGCGGCTTGGCTCAGGATCGCAGCGCTTGCCTAGTTCTCACCTAGCCCTAGGCTCCCCATAGGGCCAAGGAGGGTCTGGGCTGCCTCTGGCTCCGTGGGCACTGCTGCTTGGTTGGTGGTCTCCGCAGCTTGAAACCAACTCCAAACATGTTCTCCTTCGCGGAGAAGGCTGATTTGGCAGGAAGAAGCCCTGTGTGCACTGGCCCTGGCAACCCACCCATAGCCAGCTAGGGAGGGACCCACCTAGGGCCTAGCTGCGAAACGGCACAAAACGCGCTCCTAGGAGCTGCACTCTGCAAAGGGAAACTGTGCTCGGGGAACAAAGCTCAGCCCCAAGGCGGCTTGGCTCAGGATCGCAGCGCTTGCCTAGTTCTCACCTAGCCCTAGGCTCCCCATAGGGCCAAGGAGGGTCTGGGCTGCCTCTGGCTCCGTGGGCACTGCTGCTTGGCTGGTGGTCTCCGCACCGTGAAACCAACTCCAAACGTGTTCTCCTTCGCGGAGAAGGCTGATTTGGCAGGAAGAAGCCCTGTGTGCACTGGCCCTGGAAACCCACCCATAGCCAGCTATGGACGGACCCACCTAGGGCCTAGCTGCGAAACGGCACAAAACGCGCTCCTAGGAGCTGCACTCTGCAAAGGGAAACTGTGCTCGGGGAACAAAGCTCAGCCCCAAGGCGGCTTGGCTCAGGATCGCAGCGCTTGCCTAGTTCTCACCTAGCCCTAGGCTCCCCATAGGGCCAAGGAGGGTCTGGGCTGCCTCTGGCTCCGTGGGCACTGCTGCTTGGCTGGTGGTCTCCGCACCTTGAAACCAACTCCAAACGTGTTCTCCTTCGCGGAGAAGGCTGATTTGGCAGGAAGAAGCCCTGTGTGCACTGGCCCTGGCAACCCACCCATAGCCAGCTAGGGAGGGACCCACCTAGGGCCTAGCTGCGAAACAGCACAGAACGCGCTCCTAGGAGCTGCACTCTGCAAAGGGAAACTGAGCTCGGGGAACAAAGCTCAGCCCCAAGGCGGCTTGGCTCAGGATCGCAGCGCTTGCCTAGTTCTCACCTAGCCCTAGGCTCCCCATAGGGCCAAGGAGGGTCTGGGCTGCCTCTGGCTCCGTGGGCACTGCTGCTTGGTTGGTGGTCTCCGCAGCTTGAAACCAACTCCAAACGTGTTCTCCTTCGCGGAGAAGGCTGATTTGGCAGGAAGAAGCCCTGTGTGCACTGGCCCTGGCAACCCACCCATAGCCAGCTAGGGAGGGACCCACCTAGGGCCTAGCTGCGAAAGGGCACAAAACGCGCTCCTAGGAGCTGCACTCTGCAAAGGGAAACTGTGCTCGGGGAACAAAGCTCAGCCCCAAGGCGGCTTGGCTCAGGATCGCAGCGCTTGCCTAGTTCTCACCTAGCCCTAGGCTCCCCATAGGGCCAAGGAGGGTCTGGGCTGCCTCTGGCTCCGTGGGCACTGCTGCTTGGCTGGTGGTCTCCGCAGCTTGAAACCAACTCCAAACGTGTTCTCCTTCGCGGAGAAGGCTGATTTGGCAGGAAGAAGCCCTGTGTGCACTGGCCCTGGCAACCCACCCATAGCCAGCTAGGGACGGACCCACCCAGGGCTTAGCTGCGAAACGGCACAAAACGCGCTCCTAGGAGCTGCACTCTGCAAAGGGAAACTGTGCTCGGGGAACAAACCTCAGCCCCAAGGCGGCTTGGCTCAGGATCGCAGCGCTTGCCTAGTTCTCACCTAGCCCTAGGCTCCCCATAGGGCCAAGGAGGGTCTGGGCTGCCTCTGGCTCCGTGGGCACTGCTGCTTGGTTGGTGGTCTCCGCAGCTTGAAACCAACTCCAAACGTGTTCTCCTTCGCGGAGAAGGCTGATTTGGCAGGAAGAAGCCCTGTGTGCACTGGCCCTGGCAACCCACCCATAGCCAGCTAGGGAGGGACCCACCTAGGGCCTAGCTGCGAAACGGCACAAAACGCGCTCCTAGGAGCTGCACTCTGCAAAGGGAAATTGAGCTCGGGGAACAAAGCTCAGCCCCAAGGCGGCTTGGCTCAGGATCGCAGCGCTTGCCTAGTTCTCACCTAGCCCTAGGCTCCCCATAGGGCCAAGGAGGGTCTGGGCTGCCTCTGGCTCCGTGGGCACTGCTGCTTGGCTGGTGGTCTCCGCACCTTGAAACCAACTCCAAACGTGTTCTCCTTCGCGGAGAAGGCTGATTTGGCAGGAAGAAGCCCTGTGTGCACTGGCCCTGGCAACCCACCCATAGCCAGCTAGGGACGGACCCACCTAGGGCCTAGCTGCGAAACGGCACAGAACGCGCTCCTAGGAGCTGCACTCTGCAAAGGGAAACTGTGCTCGGGGAACAAAGCTCAGCCCCAAGGCGGCTTGGCTCAGGATCGCAGCGCTTGCCTAGTTCTCACCTAGCCCTAGGCTCCCCATAGGGCCAAGGAGGGTCTGGGCTGCCTCTGGCTCCGTGGGCACTGCTGCTTGGTTGGTGGTCTCCGCAGCTTGAAACCAACTCCAAACGTGTTCTCCTTCGCGGAGAAGGCTGATTTGGCAGGAAGAAGCCCTGTGTGCACTGGCCCTGGCAACCCACCCATAGCCAGCTAGGGAGGGACCCACCTAGGGCCTAGCTGCGAAAGGGCACAAAACGCGCTCCTAGGAGCTGCACTCTGCAAAGGGAAACTGTGCTCGGGGAACAAAGCTCAGCCCCAAGGCGGCTTGGCTCAGGATCGCAGCGCTTGCCTAGTTCTCACCTAGCCCTAGGCTCCCCATAGGGCCAAGGAGGGTCTGGGCTGCCTCTGGCTCCGTGGGCACTGCTGCTTGGCTGGTGGTCTCCGCACCTTGAAACCAACTCCAAACGTGTTCTCCTTCGCGGAGAAGGCTGATTTGGCAGGAAGAAGCCCTGTGTGCACTGGCCCTGGAAACCCACCCATAGCCAGCTATGGACGGACCCACCTAGGGCCTAGCTGCGAAACGGCACAAAACGCGCTCCTAGGAGCTGCACTCTGCAAAGGGAAACTGAGCTCGGGGAACAAAGCTCAGCCCCAAGGCGGCTTGGCTCAGGATCGCAGCGCTTGCCTAGTTCTCACCTAGCCCTAGGCTCCCCATAGGGCCAAGGAGGGTCTGGGCTGCCTCTGGCTCCGTGGGCACTGCTGCTTGGTTGGTGGTCTCCGCAGCTTGAAACCAACTCCAAACGTGTTCTCCTTCGCGGAGAAGGCTGATTTGGCAGGAAGAAGCACTGTGTGCACTGGCCCTGGCAACCCACCCATAGCCAGCTAGGGAGGGACCCACCTAGGGCCTAGCTGCGAAAGGGCACAAAACGCGCTCCTAGGAGCTGCACTCTGCAAAGGGAAACTGTGCTCGGGGAACAAACCTCAGCCCCAAGGCGGCTTGGCTCAGGATCGCAGCGCTTGCCTAGTTCTCACCTAGCCCTAGGCTCCCCATAGGGCCAAGGAGGGTCTGGGCTGCCTCTGGCTCCGTGGGCACTGCTGCTTGGCTGGTGGTCTCCGCACCGTGAAACCAACTCCAAACGTGTTCTCCTTCGCGGAGAAGGCTGATTTGGCAGGAAGAAGCCCTGTGTGCACTGGCCCTGGCAACCCACCCATAGCCAGCTAGGGACGGACCCACCTAGGGCCTAGCTGCGAAACGGCACAAAACGCGCTCCTAGGAGCTGCACTCTGCAAAGGGAAACTGAGCTCGGGGAACAAAGCTCAGCCCCAAGGCGGCTTGGCTCAGGATCGCAGCGCTTGCCTAGTTCTCACCTAGCCCTAGGCTCCCCATAGGGCCAAGGAGGGTCTGGGCTGCCTCTGGCTCCGTGGGCACTGCTGCTTGGTTGGTGGTCTCCGCAGCTTGAAACCAACTCCAAACGTGTTCTCCTTCGCGGAGAAGGCTGATTTGGCAGGAAGAAGCCCTGTGTGCACTGGCCCTGGCAACCCACCCATAGCCAGCTAGGGAGGGACCCACCTAGGGCCTAGCTGCGAAAGGGCACAAAACGCGCTCCTAGGAGCTGCACTCTGCAAAGGGAAACTGTGCTCGGGGAACAAAGCTCAGCCCCAAGGCGGCTTGGCTCAGGATCGCAGCGCTTGCCTAGTTCTCACCTAGCCCTAGGCTCCCCATAGGGCCAAGGAGGGTCTGGGCTGCCTCTGGCTCCGTGGGCACTGCTGCTTGGCTGGTGGTCTCCGCACCGTGAAACCAACTCCAAACGTGTTCTCCTTCGCGGAGAAGGCTGATTTGGCAGGAAGAAGCCCTGTGTGCACTGGCCCTGGCAACCCACCCATAGCCAGCTAGGGACGGACCCACCTAGGGCCTAGCTGCGAAACGGCACAAAACGCGCTCCTAGGAGCTGCACTCTGCAAAGGGAAACTGTGCTCGGGGAACAAAGCTCAGCCCCAAGGTGGCTTGGCTCAGGATCGCAGCGCTTGCCTAGTTCTCACCTAGCCCTAGGCTCCCCATAGGGCCAAGGAGGGTCTGGGCTGCCTCTGGCTCCGTGGGCACTGCTGCTTGGCTGGTGGTCTCCGCACCGTGAAACCAACTCCAAACGTGTTCTCCTTCGCGGAGAAGGCTGATTTGGCAGGAAGAAGCCCTGTGTGCACTGGCCCTGGCAACCCACCCATAGCCAGCTAGGGAGGGACCCACCCAGGGTCTAGCTGCGAAACGGCACAAAAGGCGCTCCTAGGAGCTGCACTCTGCAAAGGGAAACTGTGCTCGGGGAACAAACCTCAGCCCCAAGGCGGCTTGGCTCAGGATCGCAGCGCTTGCCTAGTTCTCACCTAGCCCTAGGCTCCCCATAGGGCCAAGGAGGGTCTGGGCTGCCTCTGGCTCCGTGGGCACTGCTGCTTGGTTGGTGGTCCCCTCAGCTTGAAACCAACTCCAAACGTGTTCTCCTTCGCGGAGAAGGCTGATTTGGCAGGAAGAAGCCCTGTGTGCACTGGCCCTGGCAACCCACCCATAGCCAGCTAGGGAGGGACCCACCTAGGGCCTAGCTGCGAAACGGCACAGAACGCGCTCCTAGGAGCTGCACTCTGCAAAGGGAAACTGAGCTCGGGGAACAAAGCTCAGCCCCAAGGCGGCTTGGCTCAGGATCGCAGCGCTTGCCTAGTTCTCACCTAGCCCTAGGCTCCCCATAGGGCCAAGGAGGGTCTGGGCTGCCTCTGGCTCCGTGGGCACTGCTGCTTGGCTGGTGGTCTCCGCAGCTTGAAACCAACTCCAAACGTGTTCTCCTTCGCGGAGAAGGCTGATTTGGCAGGAAGAAGCCCTGTGTGCACTGGCCCTGGCAACCCACCCATAGCCAGCTAGGGACGGACCCACCTAGGGCCTAGCTGCGAAACGGCACAGAACGCGCTCCTAGGAGCTGCACTCTGCAAAGGGAAACTGTGCTCGGGGAACAAAGCTCAGCCCCAAGGCGGCTTGGCTCAGGATCGCAGCGCTTGCCTAGTTCTCACCTAGCCCTAGGCTCCCCATAGGGCCAAGGAGGGTCTGGGCTGCCTCTGGCTCCGTGGGCACTGCTGCTTGGCTGGTGGTCTCCGCACCTTGAAACCAACTCCAAACGTGTTCTCCTTCGCGGAGAAGGCTGATTTGGCAGGAAGAAGCCCTGTGTGCACTGGCCCTGGCAACCCACCCATAGCCAGCTAGGGACGGACCCACCTAGGGCCTAGCTGCGAAACGGCACAAAAGGTGCTCCTAGGAGCTGCACTCTGCAAAGGGAAACTGAGCTCGGGGAACAAAGCTCAGCCCCAAGGCGGCTTGGCTCAGGATCGCAGCGCTTGCCTAGTTCTCACCTAGCCCTAGGTTCCCCATAGGGCCAAGGAGGGTCTGGGCTGCCTCTGGCTCCGTGGGCACTGCTGCTTGGTTGGTGGTCTCCGCAGCTTGAAACCAACTCCAAACGTGTTCTCCTTCGCGGAGAAGGCTGATTTGGCAGGAAGAAGCCCTGTGTGCACTGGCCCTGGCAACCCACCCATAGCCAGCTAGGGACGGACCCACCTAGCGCCTAGCTGCGAAACGGCACAAAACGCGCTCCTAGGAGCTGCACTCTGCAAAGGGAAACTGTGCTCGGGGAACAAAGCTCAGCCCCAAGGCGGCTTGGCTCAGGATCGCAGCGCTTGCCTAGTTCTCACCTAGCCCTAGGCTCCCCATAGGGCCAAGGAGGGTCTGGGCTGCCTCTGGCTCCGTGGGCACTGCTGCTTGGCTGGTGGTCTCCGCACCTTGAAACCAACTCCAAACGTGTTCTCCTTCGCGGAGAAGGCTGATTTGGCAGGAAGAAGCCCTGTGTGCACTGGCCCTGGCAACCCACCCATAGCCAGCTAGGGACGGACCCACCTAGCGCCTAGCTGCGAAACGGCACAAAACGCGCTCCTAGGAGCTGCACTCTGCAAAGGGAAACTGTGCTCGGGGAACAAAGCTCAGCCCCAAGGCGGCTTGGCTCAGGATCGCAGCGCTTGCCTAGTTCTCACCTAGCCCTAGGCTCCCCATAGGGCCAAGGAGGGTCTGGGCTGCCTCTGGCTCCGTGGGCACTGCTGCTTGGCTGGTGGTCTCCGCACCTTGAAACCAACTCCAAACGTGTTCTCCTTCGCGGAGAAGGCTGATTTGGCAGGAAGAAGCCCTGTGTGCACTGGCCCTGGCAACCCACCCATAGCCAGCTAGGGACGGACCCACCTAGGGCCTAGCTGCGAAACGGCACAAAACGCGCTCCTAGGAGCTGCACTCTGCAAAGGGAAACTGTGCTCGGGGAACAAAGCTCAGCCCCAAGGCGGCTTGGCTCAGGATCGCAGCGCTTGCCTAGTTCTCACCTAGCCCTAGGCTCCCCATAGGGCCAAGGAGGGTCTGGGCTGCCTCTGGCTCCGTGGGCACTGCTGCTTGGCTGGTGGTCTCCGCACCTTGAAACCAACTCCAAACGTGTTCTCCTTCGCGGAGAAGGCTGATTTGGCAGGAAGAAGCCCTGTGTGCACTGGCCCTGGCAACCCACCCATAGCCAGCTAGGGACGGACCCACCTAGGGCCTAGCTGCGAAACGGCACAAAACGCGCTCCTAGGAGCTGCACTCTGCAAAGGGAAACTGAGCTCGGGGAACAAAGCTCAGCCCCAAGGCGGCTTGGCTCAGGATCGCAGCGCTTGCCTAGTTCTCACCTAGCCCTAGGCTCCCCATAGGGCCAAGGAGGGTCTGGGCTGCCTCTGGCTCCGTGGGCACTGCTGCTTGGCTGGTGGTCTCCCCACCGTGAAACCAACTCCAAACGTGTTCTCCTTCGCGGAGAAGGCTGATTTGGCAGGAAGAAGCCCTGTGTGCACTGGCCCTGGCAACCCACCCATAGCCAGCTAGGGAGGGACCCACCTAGGGCCTAGCTGCGAAACGGCACAAAACGCGCTCCTAGGAGCTGCACTCTGCAAAGGGAAACTGTGCTCGGGGAACAAAGCTCAGCCCCAAGGCGGCTTGGCTCAGGATCGCAGCGCTTGCCTAGTTCTCACCTAGCCCTAGGCTCCCCATAGGGCCAAGGAGGGTCTGGGCTGCCTCTGGCTCCGTGGGCACTGCTGCTTGGCTGGTGGTCTCCGCACCTTGAAACCAACTCCAAACGTGTTCTCCTTCGCGGAGAAGGCTGATTTGGCAGGAAGAAGCCCTGTGTGCACTGGCCCTGGCAACCCACCCATAGCCAGCTAGGGACGGACCCACCTAGGGCCTAGCTGCGAAACGGCACAAAAGGTGCTCCTAGGAGCTGCACTCTGCAAAGGGAAACTGAGCTCGGGGAACAAAGCTCAGCCCCAAGGCGGCTTGGCTCAGGATCGCAGCGCTTGCCTAGTTCTCACCTAGCCCTAGGCTCCCCATAGGGCCAAGGAGGGTCTGGGCTGCCTCTGGCTCCGTGGGCACTGCTGCTTGGTTGGTGGTCTCCGCAGCTTGAAACCAACTCCAAACGTGTTCTCCTTCGCGGAGAAGGCTGATTTGGCAGGAAGAAGCCCTGTGTGCACTGGCCCTGGCAACCCACCCATAGCCAGCTAGGGAGGGACCCACCTAGGGCCTAGCTGCGAAAGGGCACAAAACGCGCTCCTAGGAGCTGCACTCTGCAAAGGGAAACTGTGCTCGGGGAACAAAGCTCAGCCCCAAGGCGGCTTGGCTCAGGATCGCAGCGCTTGCCTAGTTCTCACCTAGCCCTAGGCTCCCCATAGGGCCAAGGAGGGTCTGGGCTGCCTCTGGCTCCGTGGGCACTGCTGCTTGGCTGGTGGTCTCCGCACCTTGAAACCAACTCCAAACGTGTTCTCCTTCGCGGAGAAGGCTGATTTGGCAGGAAGAAGCCCTGTGTGCACTGGCCCTGGCAACCCACCCATAGCCAGCTAGGGAGGGACCCACCTAGGGCCTAGCTGCGAAACGGCACAAAACGCGCTCCTAGGAGCTGCACTCTGCAAAGGGAAACTGAGCTCGGGGAACAAAGCTCAGCCCCAAGGCGGCTTGGCTCAGGATCGCAGCGCTTGCCTAGTTCTCACCTAGCCCTAGGCTCCCCATAGGGCCAAGGAGGGTCTGGGCTGCCTCTGGCTCCGTGGGCACTGCTGCTTGGCTGGTGGTCTCCCCACCGTGAAACCAACTCCAAACGTGTTCTCCTTCGCGGAGAAGGCTGATTTGGCAGGAAGAAGCCCTGTGTGCACTGGCCCTGGCAACCCACCCATAGCCAGCTAGGGACGGACCCACCTAGGGCCTAGCTGCGAAACGGCACAAAACGCGCTCCTAGGAGCTGCACTCTGCAAAGGGAAACTGTGCTCGGGGAACAAAGCTCAGCCCCAAGGCGGCTTAGCTCAGGATCGCAGCGCTTGCCTAGTTCTCACCTAGCCCTAGGCTCCCCATAGGGCCAAGGAGGGTCTGGGCTGCCTCTGGCTCCGTGGGCACTGCTGCTTGGCTGGTGGTCTCCGCACCTTGAAACCAACTCCAAACGTGTTCTCCTTCGCGGAGAAGGCTGATTTGGCAGGAAGAAGCCCTGTGTGCACTGGCCCTGGCAACCCACCCATAGCCAGCTAGGGACGGACCCACCTAGGGCCTAGCTGCGAAACGGCACAAAACGCGCTCCTAGGAGCTGCACTCTGCAAAGGGAAACTGTGCTCGGGGAACAAAGCTCAGCCCCAAGGCGGCTTGGCTCAGGATCGCAGCGCTTGCCTAGTTCTCACCTAGCCCTAGGCTCCCCATAGGGCCAAGGAGGGTCTGGGCTGCCTCTGGCTCCGTGGGCACTGCTGCTTGGCTGGTGGTCTCCGCACCTTGAAACCAACTCCAAACGTGTTCTCCTTCGCGGAGAAGGCTGATTTGGCAGGAAGAAGCCCTGTGTGCACTGGCCCTGGCAACCCACCCATAGCCAGCTAGGGACGGACCCACCTAGGGCCTAGCTGCGAAACGGCACAAAACGCGCTCCTAGGAGCTGCACTCTGCAAAGGGAAACTGAGCTCGGGGAACAAAGCTCAGCCCCAAGGCGGCTTGGCTCAGGATCGCAGCGCTTGCCTAGTTCTCACCTAGCCCTAGGCTCCCCATAGGGCCAAGGAGGGTCTGGGCTGCCTCTGGCTCCGTGGGCACTGCTGCTTGGCTGGTGGTCTCCCCACCGTGAAACCAACTCCAAACGTGTTCTCCTTCGCGGAGAAGGCTGATTTGGCAGGAAGAAGCCCTGTGTGCACTGGCCCTGGCAACCCACCCATAGCCAGCTAGGGAGGGACCCACCTAGGGCCTAGCTGCGAAACGGCACAAAACGCGCTCCTAGGAGCTGCACTCTGCAAAGGGAAACTGTGCTCGGGGAACAAACCTCAGCCCCAAGGCGGCTTGGCTCAGGATCGCAGCGCTTGCCTAGTTCTCACCTAGCCCTAGGCTCCCCATAGGGCCAAGGAGGGTCTGGGCTGCCTCTGGCTCCGTGGGCACTGCTGCTTGGCTGGTGGTCTCCGCACCTTGAAACCAACTCCAAACGTGTTCTCCTTCGCGGAGAAGGCTGATTTGGCAGGAAGAAGCCCTGTGTGCACTGGCCCTGGCAACCCACCCATAGCCAGCTAGGGACGGACCCACCTAGGGCCTAGCTGCGAAACGGCACAAAAGGTGCTCCTAGGAGCTGCACTCTGCAAAGGGAAACTGAGCTCGGGGAACAAAGCTCAGCCCCAAGGCGGCTTGGCTCAGGATCGCAGCGCTTGCCTAGTTCTCACCTAGCCCTAGGCTCCCCATAGGGCCAAGGAGGGTCTGGGCTGCCTCTGGCTCCGTGGGCACTGCTGCTTGGTTGGTGGTCTCCGCAGCTTGAAACCAACTCCAAACGTGTTCTCCTTCGCGGAGAAGGCTGATTTGGCAGGAAGAAGCCCTGTGTGCACTGGCCCTGGCAACCCACCCATAGCCAGCTAGGGAGGGACCCACCTAGGGCCTAGCTGCGAAAGGGCACAAAACGCGCTCCTAGGAGCTGCACTCTGCAAAGGGAAACTGTGCTCGGGGAACAAAGCTCAGCCCCAAGGCGGCTTGGCTCAGGATCGCAGCGCTTGCCTAGTTCTCACCTAGCCCTAGGCTCCCCATAGGGCCAAGGAGGGTCTGGGCTGCCTCTGGCTCCGTGGGCACTGCTGCTTGGCTGGTGGTCTCCGCACCTTGAAACCAACTCCAAACGTGTTCTCCTTCGCGGAGAAGGCTGATTTGGCAGGAAGAAGCCCTGTGTGCACTGGCCCTGGCAACCCACCCATAGCCAGCTAGGGAGGGACCCACCTAGGGCCTAGCTGCGAAACGGCACAAAACGCGCTCCTAGGAGCTGCACTCTGCAAAGGGAAACTGAGCTCGGGGAACAAAGCTCAGCCCCAAGGCGGCTTGGCTCAGGATCGCAGCGCTTGCCTAGTTCTCACCTAGCCCTAGGCTCCCCATAGGGCCAAGGAGGGTCTGGGCTGCCTCTGGCTCCGTGGGCACTGCTGCTTGGCTGGTGGTCTCCCCACCGTGAAACCAACTCCAAACGTGTTCTCCTTCGCGGAGAAGGCTGATTTGGCAGGAAGAAGCCCTGTGTGCACTGGCCCTGGCAACCCACCCATAGCCAGCTAGGGACGGACCCACCTAGGGCCTAGCTGCGAAACGGCACAAAACGCGCTCCTAGGAGCTGCACTCTGCAAAGGGAAACTGTGCTCGGGGAACAAAGCTCAGCCCCAAGGCGGCTTAGCTCAGGATCGCAGCGCTTGCCTAGTTCTCACCTAGCCCTAGGCTCCCCATAGGGCCAAGGAGGGTCTGGGCTGCCTCTGGCTCCGTGGGCACTGCTGCTTGGCTGGTGGTCTCCGCACCTTGAAACCAACTCCAAACGTGTTCTCCTTCGCGGAGAAGGCTGATTTGGCAGGAAGAAGCCCTGTGTGCACTGGCCCTGGCAACCCACCCATAGCCAGCTAGGGACGGACCCACCTAGCGCCTAGCTGCGAAACGGCACAAAACGCGCTCCTAGGAGCTGCACTCTGCAAAGGGAAACTGTGCTCGGGGAACAAAGCTCAGCCCCAAGGCGGCTTGGCTCAGGATCGCAGCGCTTGCCTAGTTCTCACCTAGCCCTAGGCTCCCCATAGGGCCAAGGAGGGTCTGGGCTGCCTCTGGCTCCGTGGGCACTGCTGCTTGGCTGGTGGTCTCCGCACCTTGAAACCAACTCCAAACGTGTTCTCCTTCGCGGAGAAGGCTGATTTGGCAGGAAGAAGCCCTGTGTGCACTGGCCCTGGCAACCCACCCATAGCCAGCTAGGGACGGACCCACCTAGGGCCTAGCTGCGAAACGGCACAAAACGCGCTCCTAGGAGCTGCACTCTGCAAAGGGAAACTGTGCTCGGGGAACAAAGCTCAGCCCCAAGGCGGCTTGGCTCAGGATCGCAGCGCTTGCCTAGTTCTCACCTAGCCCTAGGCTCCCCATAGGGCCAAGGAGGGTCTGGGCTGCCTCTGGCTCCGTGGGCACTGCTGCTTGGCTGGTGGTCTCCGCACCTTGAAACCAACTCCAAACGTGTTCTCCTTCGCGGAGAAGGCTGATTTGGCAGGAAGAAGCCCTGTGTGCACTGGCCCTGGCAACCCACCCATAGCCAGCTAGGGACGGACCCACCTAGGGCCTAGCTGCGAAACGGCACAAAACGCGCTCCTAGGAGCTGCACTCTGCAAAGGGAAACTGAGCTCGGGGAACAAAGCTCAGCCCCAAGGCGGCTTGGCTCAGGATCGCAGCGCTTGCCTAGTTCTCACCTAGCCCTAGGCTCCCCATAGGGCCAAGGAGGGTCTGGGCTGCCTCTGGCTCCGTGGGCACTGCTGCTTGGCTGGTGGTCTCCCCACCGTGAAACCAACTCCAAACGTGTTCTCCTTCGCGGAGAAGGCTGATTTGGCAGGAAGAAGCCCTGTGTGCACTGGCCCTGGCAACCCACCCATAGCCAGCTAGGGACGGACCCACCTAGGGCCTAGCTGCGAAACGGCACAAAACGCGCTCCTAGGAGCTGCACTCTGCAAAGGGAAACTGAGCTCGGGGAACAAAGCTCAGCCCCAAGGCGGCTTGGCTCAGGATCGCAGCGCTTGCCTAGTTCTCACCTAGCCCTAGGCTCCCCATAGGGCCAAGGAGGGTCTGGGCTGCCTCTGGCTCCGTGGGCACTGCTGCTTGGCTGGTGGTCTCCCCACCGTGAAACCAACTCCAAACGTGTTCTCCTTCGCGGAGAAGGCTGATTTGGCAGGAAGAAGCCCTGTGTGCACTGGCCCTGGCAACCCACCCATAGCCAGCTAGGGAGGGACCCACCTAGGGCCTAGCTGCGAAACGGCACAAAACGCGCTCCTAGGAGCTGCACTCTGCAAAGGGAAACTGTGCTCGGGGAACAAACCTCAGCCCCAAGGCGGCTTGGCTCAGGATCGCAGCGCTTGCCTAGTTCTCACCTAGCCCTAGGCTCCCCATAGGGCCAAGGAGGGTCTGGGCTGCCTCTGGCTCCGTGGGCACTGCTGCTTGGCTGGTGGTCTCCGCACCTTGAAACCAACTCCAAACGTGTTCTCCTTCGCGGAGAAGGCTGATTTGGCAGGAAGAAGCCCTGTGTGCACTGGCCCTGGCAACCCACCCATAGCCAGCTAGGGAGGGACCCACCTAGGGCCTAGCTGCGAAACGGCACAAAACGCGCTCCTAGGAGCTGCACTCTGCAAAGGGAAACTGAGCTCGGGGAACAAAGCTCAGCCCCAAGGCGGCTTGGCTCAGGATCGCAGCGCTTGCCTAGTTCTCACCTAGCCCTAGGCTCCCCATAGGGCCAAGGAGGGTCTGGGCTGCCTCTGGCTCCGTGGGCACTGCTGCTTGGCTGGTGGTCTCCCCACCGTGAAACCAACTCCAAACGTGTTCTCCTTCGCGGAGAAGGCTGATTTGGCAGGAAGAAGCCCTGTGTGCACTGGCCCTGGCAACCCACCCATAGCCAGCTAGGGACGGACCCACCTAGGGCCTAGCTGCGAAACGGCACAAAACGCGCTCCTAGGAGCTGCACTCTGCAAAGGGAAACTGTGCTCGGGGAACAAAGCTCAGCCCCAAGGCGGCTTAGCTCAGGATCGCAGCGCTTGCCTAGTTCTCACCTAGCCCTAGGCTCCCCATAGGGCCAAGGAGGGTCTGGGCTGCCTCTGGCTCCGTGGGCACTGCTGCTTGGCTGGTGGTCTCCGCACCTTGAAACCAACTCCAAACGTGTTCTCCTTCGCGGAGAAGGCTGATTTGGCAGGAAGAAGCCCTGTGTGCACTGGCCCTGGCAACCCACCCATAGCCAGCTAGGGACGGACCCACCTAGGGCCTAGCTGCGAAACGGCACAAAACGCGCTCCTAGGAGCTGCACTCTGCAAAGGGAAACTGTGCTCGGGGAACAAAGCTCAGCCCCAAGGCGGCTTGGCTCAGGATCGCAGCGCTTGCCTAGTTCTCACCTAGCCCTAGGCTCCCCATAGGGCCAAGGAGGGTCTGGGCTGCCTCTGGCTCCGTGGGCACTGCTGCTTGGCTGGTGGTCTCCGCACCTTGAAACCAACTCCAAACGTGTTCTCCTTCGCGGAGAAGGCTGATTTGGCAGGAAGAAGCCCTGTGTGCACTGGCCCTGGCAACCCACCCATAGCCAGCTAGGGACGGACCCACCTAGGGCCTAGCTGCGAAACGGCACAAAACGCGCTCCTAGGAGCTGCACTCTGCAAAGGGAAACTGTGCTCGGGGAACAAAGCTCAGCCCCAAGGCGGCTTGGCTCAGGATCGCAGCGCTTGCCTAGTTCTCACCTAGCCCTAGGCTCCCCATAGGGCCAAGGAGGGTCTGGGCTGCCTCTGGCTCCGTGGGCACTGCTGCTTGGCTGGTGGTCTCCGCACCTTGAAACCAACTCCAAACGTGTTCTCCTTCGCGGAGAAGGCTGATTTGGCAGGAAGAAGCCCTGTGTGCACTGGCCCTGGCAACCCACCCATAGCCAGCTAGGGACGGACCCACCTAGGGCCTAGCTGCGAAACGGCACAAAACGCGCTCCTAGGAGCTGCACTCTGCAAAGGGAAACTGAGCTCGGGGAACAAAGCTCAGCCCCAAGGCGGCTTGGCTCAGGATCGCAGCGCTTGCCTAGTTCTCACCTAGCCCTAGGCTCCCCATAGGGCCAAGGAGGGTCTGGGCTGCCTCTGGCTCCGTGGGCACTGCTGCTTGGCTGGTGGTCTCCCCACCGTGAAACCAACTCCAAACGTGTTCTCCTTCGCGGAGAAGGCTGATTTGGCAGGAAGAAGCCCTGTGTGCACTGGCCCTGGCAACCCACCCATAGCCAGCTAGGGAGGGACCCACCTAGGGCCTAGCTGCGAAACGGCACAAAACGCGCTCCTAGGAGCTGCACTCTGCAAAGGGAAACTGTGCTCGGGGAACAAACCTCAGCCCCAAGGCGGCTTGGCTCAGGATCGCAGCGCTTGCCTAGTTCTCACCTAGCCCTAGGCTCCCCATAGGGCCAAGGAGGGTCTGGGCTGCCTCTGGCTCCGTGGGCACTGCTGCTTGGTTGGTGGTCTTCGCAGCTTGAAACCAACTCCAAACGTGTTCTCCTTCGCGGAGAAGGCTGATTTGGCAGGAAGAAGCCCTGTGTGCACTGGCCCTGGCAACCCACCCATAGCCAGCTAGGGACGGACCCACCTAGGGCCTAGCTGCGAAACGGCACAAAACGCGCTCCTAGGAGCTGCACTCTGCAAAGGGAAACTGAGCTCGGGGAACAAAGCTCAGCCCCAAGGCAGCTTAGCTCAGGATCGCAGCGCTTGCCTAGTTCTCACCTAGCCCTAGGCTCCCCATAGGGCCAAGGAGGGTCTGGGCTGCCTCTGGCTCCGTGGGCACTGCTGCTTGGCTGGTGGTCTCCGCACCTTGAAACCAACTCCAAACGTGTTCTCCTTCGTGGAGAAGGCTGATTTGGCAGGAAGAAGCCCTGTGTGCACTGGCCCTGGCAACCCACCCATAGCCAGCTAGGGAGGGACCCACCTAGGGCCTAGCTGCGAAACGGCACAGAACGCGCTCCTAGGAGCTGCACTCTGCAAAGGGAAACTGTGCTCGGGGAACAAAGCTCAGCCCCAAGGCGGCTTGGCTCAGGATCGCAGCGCTTGCCTAGTTCTCACCTAGCCCTAGGCTCCCCATAGGGCCAAGGAGGGTCTGGGCTGCCTCTGGCTCCGTGGGCACTGCTGCTTGGCTGGTGGTCTCCGCACCTTGAAACCAACTCCAAACGTGTTCTCCTTCGCGGAGAAGGCTGATTTGGCAGGAAGAAGCCCTGTGTGCACTGGCCCTGGCAACCCACCCATAGCCAGCTAGGGAGGGACCCACCTAGGGCCTAGCTGCGAAACGGCACAAAACGCGCTCCTAGGAGCTGCACTCTGCAAAGGGAAACTGAGCTCGGGGAACAAAGCTCAGCCCCAAGGCGGCTTGGCTCAGGATCGCAGCGCTTGCCTAGTTCTCACCTAGCCCTAGGCTCCCCATAGGGCCAAGGAGGGTCTGGGCTGCCTCTGGCTCCGTGGGCACTGCTGCTTGGCTGGTGGTCTCCCCACCGTGAAACCAACTCCAAACGTGTTCTCCTTCGCGGAGAAGGCTGATTTGGCAGGAAGAAGCCCTGTGTGCACTGGCCCTGGCAACCCACCCATAGCCAGCTAGGGACGGACCCACCTAGGGCCTAGCTGCGAAACGGCACAAAACGCGCTCCTAGGAGCTGCACTCTGCAAAGGGAAACTGTGCTCGGGGAACAAACCTCAGCCCCAAGGCGGCTTGGCTCAGGATCGCAGCGCTTGCCTAGTTCTCACCTAGCCCTAGGCTCCCCATAGGGCCAAGGAGGGTCTGGGCTGCCTCTGGCTCCGTGGGCACTGCTGCTTGGTTGGTGGTCTTCGCAGCTTGAAACCAACTCCAAACGTGTTCTCCTTCGCGGAGAAGGCTGATTTGGCAGGAAGAAGCCCTGTGTGCACTGGCCCTGGCAACCCACCCATAGCCAGCTAGGGAGGGACCCACCTAGGGCCTAGCTGCGAAACGGCACAAAACGCGCTCCTAGGAGCTGCACTCTGCAAAGGGAAACTGAGCTCGGGGAACAAAGCTCAGCCCCAAGGCGGCTTAGCTCAGGATCGCAGCGCTTGCCTAGTTCTCACCTAGCCCTAGGCTCCCCATAGGGCCAAGGAGGGTCTGGGCTGCCTCTGGCTCCGTGGGCACTGCTGCTTGGCTGGTGGTCTCCGCACCTTGAAACCAACTCCAAACGTGTTCTCCTTCGCGGAGAAGGCTGATTTGGCAGGAAGAAGCCCTGTGTGCACTGGCCCTGGCAACCCACCCATAGCCAGCTAGGGACGGACCCACCTAGCGCCTAGCTGCGAAACGGCACAAAACGCGCTCCTAGGAGCTGCACTCTGCAAAGGGAAACTGTGCTCGGGGAACAAAGCTCAGCCCCAAGGCGGCTTGGCTCAGGATCGCAGCGCTTGCCTAGTTCTCACCTAGCCCTAGGCTCCCCATAGGGCCAAGGAGGGTCTGGGCTGCCTCTGGCTCCGTGGGCACTGCTGCTTGGCTGGTGGTCTCCGCACCTTGAAACCAACTCCAAACGTGTTCTCCTTCGCGGAGAAGGCTGATTTGGCAGGAAGAAGCCCTGTGTGCACTGGCCCTGGCAACCCACCCATAGCCAGCTAGGGACGGACCCACCTAGGGCCTAGCTGCGAAACGGCACAAAACGCGCTCCTAGGAGCTGCACTCTGCAAAGGGAAACTGTGCTCGGGGAACAAAGCTCAGCCCCAAGGCGGCTTGGCTCAGGATCGCAGCGCTTGCCTAGTTCTCACCTAGCCCTAGGCTCCCCATAGGGCCAAGGAGGGTCTGGGCTGCCTCTGGCTCCGTGGGCACTGCTGCTTGGCTGGTGGTCTCCGCAATTGAAACCAACTCCAAACGTGTTCTCCTTCGCGGAGAAGGCTGATTTGGCAGGAAGAAGCCCTGTGTGCACTGGCCCTGGCAACCCACCCATAGCCAGCTAGGGACGGACCCACCTAGGGCCTAGCTGCGAAACGGCACAAAACGCGCTCCTAGGAGCTGCACTCTGCAAAGGGAAACTGTGCTCGGGGAACAAAGCTCAGCCCCAAGGCGGCTTGGCTCAGGATCGCAGCGCTTGCCTAGTTCTCACCTAGCCCTAGGCTCCCCATAGGGCCAAGGAGGGTCTGGGCTGCCTCTGGCTCCGTGGGCACTGCTGCTTGGCTGGTGGTCTCCGCACCTTGAAACCAACTCCAAACGTGTTCTCCTTCGCGGAGAAGGCTGATTTGGCAGGAAGAAGCCCTGTGTGCACTGGCCCTGGCAACCCACCCATAGCCAGCTAGGGACGGACCCACCTAGGGCCTAGCTGCGAAAGGGCACAAAACGCGCTCCTAGGAGCTGCACTCTGCAAAGGGAAACTGTGCTCGGGGAACAAACCTCAGCCCCAAGGCGGCTTGGCTCAGGATCGCAGCGCTTGCCTAGTTCTCACCTAGCCCTAGGCTCCCCATAGGGCCAAGGAGGGTCTGGGCTGCCTCTGGCTCCGTGGGCACTGCTGCTTGGCTGGTGGTCTCCGCACCGTGAAACCAACTCCAAACGTGTTCTCCTTCGCGGAGAAGGCTGATTTGGCAGGAAGAGGCCCTGTGTGCACTGGCCCTGGCAACCCACCCATAGCCAGCTAGGGACGGACCCACCTAGGGCCTAGCTGCGAAACGGCACAAAACGCGCTCCTAGGAGCTGCACTCTGCAAAGGGAAACTGTGCTCGGGGAACAAAGCTCAGCCCCAAGGCGGCTTGGCTCAGGATCGCAGCGCTTGCCTAGTTCTCACCTAGCCCTAGGCTCCCCATAGGGCCAAGGAGGGTCTGGGCTGCCTCTGGCTCCGTGGGCACTGCTGCTTGGCTGGTGGTCTCCGCACCGTGAAACCAACTCCAAACGTGTTCTCCTTCGCGGAGAAGGCTGATTTGGCAGGAAGAAGCCCTGTGTGCACTGGCCCTGGCAACCCACCCATAGCCAGCTAGGGACGGACCCACCTAGGGCCTAGCTGCGAAACGGCACAGAACGCGCTCCTAGGAGCTGCACTCTGCAAAGGGAAACTGAGCTCGGGGAACAAAGCTCAGCCCCAAGGCGGCTTAGCTCAGGATCGCAGCGCTTGCCTAGTTCTCACCTAGCCCTAGGCTCCCCATAGGGCCAAGGAGGGTCTGGGCTGCCTCTGGCTCCGTGGGCACTGCTGCTTGGCTGGTGGTCTCCGCACCTTGAAACCAACTCCAAACGTGTTCTCCTTCGCGGAGAAGGCTGATTTGGCAGGAAGAAGCCCTGTGTGCACTGGCCCTGGCAACCCACCCATAGCCAGCTAGGGACGGACCCACCTAGGGCCTAGCTGCGAAACGGCACAAAACGCGCTCCTAGGAGCTGCACTCTGCAAAGGGAAACTGTGCTCGGGGAACAAAGCTCAGCCCCAAGGCGGCTTGGCTCAGGATCGCAGCGCTTGCCTAGTTCTCACCTAGCCCTAGGCTCCCCATAGGGCCAAGGAGGGTCTGGGCTGCCTCTGGCTCCGTGGGCACTGCTGCTTGGCTGGTGGTCTCCGCAGCTTGAAACCAACTCCAAACGTGTTCTCCTTCGCGGAGAAGGCTGATTTGGCAGGAAGAAGCCCTGTGTGCACTGGCCCTGGCAACCCACCCATAGCCAGCTAGGGACGGACCCACCTAGGGCCTAGCTGCGAAACGGCACAAAACGCGCTCCTAGGAGCTGCACTCTGCAAAGGGAAACTGTGCTCGGGGAACAAAGCTCAGCCCCAAGGCGGCTTGGCTCAGGATCGCAGCGCTTGCCTAGTTCTCACCTAGCCCTAGGCTCCCCATAGGGCCAAGGAGGGTCTGGGCTGCCTCTGGCTCCGTGGGCACTGCTGCTTGGCTGGTGGTCTCCGCAGCTTGAAACCAACTCCAAACGTGTTCTCCTTCGCGGAGAAGGCTGATTTGGCAGGAAGAAGCCCTGTGTGCACTGGCCCTGGCAACCCACCCATAGCCAGCTAGGGAGGGACCCACCTAGGGCCTAGCTGCGAAACGGCACAAAACGCGCTCCTAGGAGCTGCACTCTGCAAAGGGAAACTGTGCTCGGGGAACAAAGCTCAGCCCCAAGGCGGCTTGGCTCAGGATCGCAGCGCTTGCCTAGTTCTCACCTAGCCCTAGGCTCCCCATAGGGCCAAGGAGGGTCTGGGCTGCCTCTGGCTCCGTGGGCACTGCTGCTTGGCTGGTGGTCTCCGCAGCTTGAAACCAACTCCAAACGTGTTCTCCTTCGCGGAGAATGCTGATTTGGCAGGAAGAAGCCCTGTGTGCACTGGCCCTGGCAACCCACCCATAGCCAGCTAGGGACGGACCCACCTAGGGCCTAGCTGCGAAACGGCACAAAACGCGCTCCTAGGAGCTGCACTCTGCAAAGGGAAACTGTGCTCGGGGAACAAACCTCAGCCCCAAGGCGGCTTGGCTCAGGATCGCAGCGCTTGCCTAGTTCTCACCTAGCCCTAGGCTCCCCATAGGGCCAAGGAGGGTCTGGGCTGCCTCTGGCTCCGTGGGCACTGCTGCTTGGCTGGTGTTCTCCGCACCGTGAAACCAACTCCAAACGTGTTCTCCTTCGCGGAGAAGGCTGATTTGGCAGGAAGAAGCCCTGTGTGCACTGGCCCTGGCAACCCACCCATAGCCAGCTAGGGACGGACCCACCTAGGGCCTAGCTGCGAAACGGCACAAAACGCGCTCCTAGGAGCTGCACTCTGCAAAGGGAAACTGAGCTCGGGGAACAAAGCTCAGCCCCAAGGCGGCTTGGCTCAGGATCGCAGCGCTTGCCTAGTTCTCACCTAGCCCTAGGCTCCCCATAGGGCCAAGGAGGGTCTGGGCTGCCTCTGGCTCCGTGGGCACTGGTGCTTGGCTGATGGTCTCGGCAGCTTGAAACCAACTCCAAACGTGTTCTCCTTCGCGGAGAAGGCTGATTTGGCAGGAAGAAGCCCTGTGTGCACTGGCCCTGGCAACCCACCCATAGCCAGCTAGGGACGGACCCACCTAGGGCCTAGCTGCGAAACGGCACAAAACGCGCTCCTAGGAGCTGCACTCTGCAAAGGGAAACTGTGCTCGGGGAACAAAGCTCAGCCCCAAGGCGGCTTGGCTCAGGATCGCAGCGCTTGCCTAGTTCTCACCTAGCCCTAGGCTCCCCATAGGGCCAAGGAGGGTCTGGGCTGCCTCTGGCTCCGTGGGCACTGCTGCTTGGTTGGTGGTCTCCGCAGCTTGAAACCAACTCCAAACGTGTTCTCCTTCGCGGAGAAGGCTGATTTGGCAGGAAGAAGCCCTGTGTGCACTGGCCCTGGCAACCCACCCATAGCCAGCTAGGGAGGGACCCACCTAGGGCCTAGCTGCGAAACGGCACAGAACGCGCTCCTAGGAGCTGCACTCTGCAAAGGGAAACTGAGCTCGGGGAACAAAGCTCAGCCCCAAGGCGGCTTAGCTCAGGATCGCAGCGCTTGCCTAGTTCTCACCTAGCCCTAGGCTCCCCATAGGGCCAAGGAGGGTCTGGGCTGCCTCTGGCTCCGTGGGCACTGCTGCTTGGCTGGTGGTCTCCGCACCTTGAAACCAACTCCAAACGTGTTCTCCTTCGCGGAGAAGGCTGATTTGGCAGGAAGAAGCCCTGTGTGCACTGGCCCTGGCAACCCACCCATAGCCAGCTAGGGACGGACCCACCTAGGGCCTAGCTGCGAAACGGCACAAAACGCGCTCCTAGGAGCTGCACTCTGCAAAGGGAAACTGTGCTCGGGGAACAAAGCTCAGCCCCAAGGCGGCTTGGCTCAGGATCGCAGCGCTTGCCTAGTTCTCACCTAGCCCTAGGCTCCCCATAGGGCCAAGGAGGGTCTGGGCTGCCTCTGGCTCCGTGGGCACTGCTGCTTGGCTGGTGGTCTCCGCACCTTGAAACCAACTCCAAACGTGTTCTCCTTCGCGGAGAAGGCTGATTTGGCAGGAAGAAGCCCTGTGTGCACTGGCCCTGGCAACCCACCCATAGCCAGCTAGGGAGGGACCCACCTAGGGCCTAGCTGCGAAAGGGCACAAAACGCGCTCCTAGGAGCTGCACTCTGCAAAGGGAAACTGAGCTCGGGGAACAAACCTCAGCCCCAAGGCGGCTTGGCTCAGGATCGCAGCGCTTGCCTAGTTCTCACCTAGCCCTAGGCTCCCCATAGGGCCAAGGAGGGTCTGGGCTGCCTCTGGCTCCGTGGGCACTGCTGCTTGGCTGGTGGTCTCCGCAGCTTGAAACCAACTCCAAACGTGTTCTCCTTCGCGGAGAAGGCGGATTTGGCAGGAAGAAGCCCTGTGTGCACTGGCCCTGGCAACCCACCCATAGCCAGCTAGGGAGGGACCCACCTAGGGCCTAGCTGCGAAAGGGCACAAAACGCGCTCCTAGGAGCTGCACTCTGCAAAGGGAAACTGTGCTCGGGGAACAAACCTCAGCCCCAAGGCGGCTTGGCTCAGGATCGCAGCGCTTGCCTACTTCTCACCTAGCCCTAGGCTCCCCATAGGGCCAAGGAGGGTCTGGGCTGCCTCTGGCTCCGTGGGCACTGCTGCTTGGTTGGTGGTCTCCGCAGCTTGAAACCAACTCCAAACGTGTTCTCCTTCGCGGAGAAGGCTGATTTGGCATGAAGAAGCCCTGTGTGCACTGGCCCTGGCAACCCACCCATAGCCAGCTAGGGAGGGACCCACCTAGGGCCTAGCTGCGAAAGGGCACAAAACGCGCTCCTAGGAGCTGCACTCTGCAAAGGGAAACTGTGCTCGGGGAACAAAGCTCAGCCCCAAGGCGGCTTGGCTCAGGATCGCAGCGCTTGCCTAGTTCTCACCTAGCCCTAGGCTCCCCATAGGGCCAAGGAGGGTCTGGGCTGCCTCTGGCTCCGTGGGCACTGCTGCTTGGTTGGTGGTCTCCGCAGCTTGAAACCAACTCCAAACGTGTTCTCCTTCGCGGAGAAGGCTGATTTGGCAGGAAGAAGCCCTGTGTGCACTGGCCCTGGCAACCCACCCATAGCCAGCTAGGGAGGGACCCACCTAGGGCCTAGCTGCGAAACGGCACAAAACGCGCTCCTAGGAGCTGCACTCTGCAAAGGGAAACTGTGCTCGGGGAACAAAGCTCAGCCCCAAGGCGGCTTGGCTCAGGATCGCAGCGCTTGCCTAGTTCTCACCTAGCCCTAGGCTCCCCATAGGGCCAAGGAGGGTCTGGGCTGCCTCTGGCTCCGTGGGCACTGCTGCTTGGCTGGTGGTCTCCGCACCGTGAAACCAACTCCAAACGTGTTCTCCTTCGCGGAGAAGGCTGATTTGGCAGGAAGAAGCCCTGTGTGCACTGGCCCTGGCAACCCACCCATAGCCAGCTAGGGACGGACCCACCTAGGGCCTAGCTGCGAAACGGCACAAAACGTGCTCCTAGGAGCTGCACTCTGCAAAGGGAAACTGAGCTCGGGGAACAAACCTCAGCCCCAAGGCGGCTTGGCTCAGGATCGCAGCGCTTGCCTAGTTCTCACCTAGCCCTAGGCTCCCCATAGGGCCAAGGAGGGTCTGGGCTGCCTCTGGCTCCGTGGGCACTGCTGCTTGGCTGGTGGTCTCCGCAGCTTGAAACCAACTCCAAACGTGTTCTCCTTCGCGGAGAAGGCGGATTTGGCAGGAAGAAGCCCTGTGTGCACTGGCCCTGGCAACCCACCCATAGCCAGCTAGGGAGGGACCCACCTAGGGCCTAGCTGCGAAAGGGCACAAAACGCGCTCCTAGGAGCTGCACTCTGCAAAGGGAAACTGTGCTCGGGGAACAAACCTCAGCCCCAAGGCGGCTTGGCTCAGGATCGCAGCGCTTGCCTACTTCTCACCTAGCCCTAGGCTCCCCATAGGGCCAAGGAGGGTCTGGGCTGCCTCTGGCTCCGTGGGCACTGCTGCTTGGTTGGTGGTCTCCGCAGCTTGAAACCAACTCCAAACGTGTTCTCCTTCGCGGAGAAGGCTGATTTGGCATGAAGAAGCCCTGTGTGCACTGGCCCTGGCAACCCACCCATAGCCAGCTAGGGAGGGACCCACCTAGGGCCTAGCTGCGAAAGGGCACAAAACGCGCTCCTAGGAGCTGCACTCTGCAAAGGGAAACTGTGCTCGGGGAACAAAGCTCAGCCCCAAGGCGGCTTGGCTCAGGATCGCAGCGCTTGCCTAGTTCTCACCTAGCCCTAGGCTCCCCATAGGGCCAAGGAGGGTCTGGGCTGCCTCTGGCTCCGTGGGCACTGCTGCTTGGTTGGTGGTCTCCGCAGCTTGAAACCAACTCCAAACGTGTTCTCCTTCGCGGAGAAGGCTGATTTGGCAGGAAGAAGCCCTGTGTGCACTGGCCCTGGCAACCCACCCATAGCCAGCTAGGGAGGGACCCACCTAGGGCCTAGCTGCGAAACGGCACAAAACGCGCTCCTAGGAGCTGCACTCTGCAAAGGGAAACTGTGCTCGGGGAACAAAGCTCAGCCCCAAGGCGGCTTGGCTCAGGATCGCAGCGCTTGCCTAGTTCTCACCTAGCCCTAGGCTCCCCATAGGGCCAAGGAGGGTCTGGGCTGCCTCTGGCTCCGTGGGCACTGCTGCTTGGCTGGTGGTCTCCGCACCGTGAAACCAACTCCAAACGTGTTCTCCTTCGCGGAGAAGGCTGATTTGGCAGGAAGAAGCCCTGTGTGCACTGGCCCTGGCAACCCACCCATAGCCAGCTAGGGACGGACCCACCTAGGGCCTAGCTGCGAAACGGCACAAAACGCGCTCCTAGGAGCTGCACTCTGCAAAGGGAAACTGTGCTCGGGGAACAAAGCTCAGCCCCAAGGCGGCTTGGCTCAGGATCGCAGCGCTTGCCTAGTTCTCACCTAGCCCTAGGCTCCCCATAGGGCCAAGGAGGGTCTGGGCTGCCTCTGGCTCCGTGGGCACTGCTGCTTGGTTGGTGGTCTCCGCAGCTTGAAACCAACTCCAAACGTGTTCTCCTTCGCGGAGAAGGCTGATTTGGCAGGAAGAAGCCCTGTGTGCACTGGCCCTGGCAACCCACCCATAGCCAGCTAGGGAGGGACCCACCTAGGGCCTAGCTGCGAAACGGCACAAAACGCGCTCCTAGGAGCTGCACTCTGCAAAGGGAAACTGTGCTCGGGGAACAAAGCTCAGCCCCAAGGCGGCTTGGCTCAGGATCGCAGCGCTTGCCTAGTTCTCACCTAGCCCTAGGCTCCCCATAGGGCCAAGGAGGGTCTGGGCTGCCTCTGGCTCCGTGGGCACTGCTGCTTGGCTGGTGGTCTCCGCACCGTGAAACCAACTCCAAACGTGTTCTCCTTCGCGGAGAAGGCTGATTTGGCAGGAAGAAGCCCTGTGTGCACTGGCCCTGGCAACCCACCCATAGCCAGCTAGGGACGGACCCACCTAGGGCCTAGCTGCGAAACGGCACAAAACGCGCTCCTAGGAGCTGCACTCTGCAAAGGGAAACTGTGCTCGGGGAACAAAGCTCAGCCCCAAGGCGGCTTGGCTCAGGATCGCAGCGCTTGCCTAGTTCTCACCTAGCCCTAGGCTCCCCATAGGGCCAAGGAGGGTCTGGGCTGCCTCTGGCTCCGTGGGCACTGCTGCTTGGCTGGTGGTCTCCGCACCTTGAAACCAACTCCAAACGTGTTCTCCTTCGCGGAGAAGGCTGATTTGGCAGGAAGAAGCCCTGTGTGCACTGGCCCTGGCAACCCACCCATAGCCAGCTAGGGAGGGACCCACCTAGGGCCTAGCTGCGAAACGGCACAAAACGCGCTCCTAGGAGCTGCACTCTGCAAAGGGAAACTGTGCTCGGGGAACAAAGCTCAGCCCCAAGGCGGCTTGGCTCAGGATCGCAGCGCTTGCCTAGTTCTCACCTAGCCCTAGGCTCCCCATAGGGCCAAGGAGGGTCTGGGCTGCCTCTGGCTCCGTGGGCACTGTTGCTTGGCTGGTGGTCTCCGCACCTTGAAACCAACTCCAAACGTGTTCTCCTTCGCGGAGAAGGCTGATTTGGCAGGAAGAAGCCCTGTGTGCACTGGCCCTGGCAACCCACCCATAGCCAGCTAGGGACGGACCCACCTAGGTCCTAGCTGCGAAACGGCACAAAACGCGCTCCTAGGAGCTGCACTCTGCAAAGGGAAACTGAGCTCGGGGAACAAACCTCAGCCCCAAGGCGGCTTGGCTCAGGATCGCAGCGCTTGCCTAGTTCTCACCTAGCCCTAGGCTCCCCATAGGGCCAAGGAGGGTCTGGGCTGCCTCTGGCTCCGTGGGCACTGCTGCTTGGTTGGTGGTCTCCGCAGCTTGAAACCAACTCCAAACGTGTTCTCCTTCGCGGAGAAGGCTGATTTGGCAGGAAGAAGCCCTGTGTGCACTGGCCCTGGCAACCCACCCATAGCCAGCTAGGGAGGGACCCACCTAGGGCCTAGCTGCGAAACGGCACAAAACGCGCTCCTAGGAGCTGCACTCTGCAAAGGGAAACTGTGCTCGGGGAACAAAGCTCAGCCCCAAGGCGGCTTGGCTCAGGATCGCAGCGCTTGCCTAGTTCTCACCTAGCCCTAGGCTCCCCATAGGGCCCAGGAGGGTCTGGGCTGCCTCTGGCTCCGTGGGCACTGCTGCTTGGCTGGTGGTCTCCGCACCGTGAAACCAACTCCAAACGTGTTCTCCTTCGCGGAGAAGGCTGATTTGGCAGGAAGAAGCCCTGTGTGCACTGGCCCTGGCAACCCACCCATAGCCAGCTAGGGAGGGACCCACCTAGGGCCTAGCTGCGAAAGGGCACAAAACGCGCTCCTAGGAGCTGCACTCTGCAAAGGGAAACTGTGCTCGGGGAACAAACCTCAGCCCCAAGGCGGCTTGGCTCAGGATCGCAGCGCTTGCCTAGTTCTCACCTAGCCCTAGGCTCCCCATAGGGCCAAGGAGGGTCTGGGCTGCCTCTGGCTCCGTGAGCACTGCTGCTTGGTTGGTGGTCTCCGCAGCATGAAACCAACTCCAAACGTGTTCTCCTTCGCGGAGAAGGCTGATTTGGCATGAAGAAGCCCTGTGTGCACTGGCCCTGGCAACCCACCCATAGCCAGCTAGGGAGGGACCCACCTAGGGCCTAGCTGCGAAAGGGCACAAAACGCGCTCCTAGGAGCTGCACTCTGCAAAGGGAAACTGTGCTCGGGGAACAAACCTCAGCCCCAAGGCGGCTTGGCTCAGGATCGCAGCGCTTGCCTAGTTCTCACCTAGCCCTAGGCTCCCCATAGGGCCAAGGAGGGTCTGGGCTGCCTCTGGCTCCGTGGGCACTGCTGCTTGGTTGGTGGTCTCCGCAGCTTGAAACAAACTCCAAACGTGTTCTCCTTCGCGGAGAAGGCTGATTTGGCAGGAAGAAGCCCTGTGTGCACTGGCCCTGGCAACCCACCCATAGCCAGCTAGGGACGGACCCACCTAGGGCCTAGCTGCGAAACGGCACAAAACGCGCTCCTAGGAGCTGCACTCTGCAAAGGGAAACTGTGCTCGGGGAACAAAGCTCAGCCCCAAGGCGGCTTGGCTCAGGATCGCAGCGCTTGCCTAGTTCTCACCTAGCCCTAGGCTCCCCATAGGGCCAAGGAGGGTCTGGGCTGCCTCTGGCTCCGTGGGCACTGCTGCTTGGCTGGTGGTCTCCGCACCGTGAAACCAACTCCAAACGTGTTCTCCTTCGCGGAGAAGGCTGATTTGGCAGGAAGAAGCCCTGTGTGCACTGGCCCTGGCAACCCACCCATAGCCAGCTAGGGACGGACCCACCTAGGGCCTAGCTGCGAAACGGCACAAAACGCGCTCCTAGGAGCTGCACTCTGCAAAGGGAAACTGAGCTCGGGGAACAAAGCTCAGCCCCAAGGCGGCTTGGCTCAGGATCGCAGCGCTTGCCTAGTTCTCACCTAGCCCTAGGCTCCCCATAGGGCCAAGGAGGGTCTGGGCTGCCTCTGGCTCCGAGGGCACTGCTGCTTGGTTGGTGGTCTCCGCAGCTTGAAACCAACTCCAAACGTGTTCTCCTTCGCGGAGAAGGCTGATTTGGCAGGAAGAAGCCCTGTGTGCACTGGCCCTGGCAACCCACCCATAGCCAGCTAGGGAGGGACCCACCTAGGGCCTAGCTGCGAAACGGCAGAGAACGCGCTCCTAGGAGCTGCACTCTGCAAAGGGAAACTGTGCTCGGGGAACAAAGCTCAGCCCCAAGGCGGCTTGGCTCAGGATCGCAGCGCTTGCCTAGTTCTCACCTAGCCCTAGGCTCCCCATAGGGCCAAGGAGGGTCTGGGCTGCCTCTGGCTCCGTGGGCACTGCTGCTTGGCTGGTGGTCTCCGCACCTTGAAACCAACTCCAAACGTGTTCTCCTTCGCAGAGAAGGCTGATTTGGCAGGAAGAAGCCCTGTGTGCACTGGCCCTGGCAACCCACCCATAGCCAGCTAGGGACGGACCCACCTAGGGCCTAGCTGCGAAACGGCACAAAACGCGCTCCTAGGAGCTGCACTCTGCAAAGGGAAACTGTGCTCGGGGAACAAAGCTCAGCCCCAAGGCGGCTTGGCTCAGGATCGCAGCGCTTGCCTAGTTCTCACCTAGCCCTAGGCTCCCCATAGGGCCAAGGAGGGTCTGGGCTGCCTCTGGCTCCGTGGGCACTGCTGCTTGGCTGGTGGTCTCCGCACCTTGAAACCAACTCCAAACGTGTTCTCCTTCGCGGAGAAGGCTGATTTGGCAGGAAGAAGCCCTGTGTGCACTGGCCCTGGCAACCCACCCATAGCCAGCTAGGGACGGACCCACCTAGGGCCTAGCTGCGAAACGGCACAAAACGCGCTCCTAGGAGCTGCACTCTGCAAAGGGAAACTGTGCTCGGGGAACAAAGCTCAGCCCCAAGGCGGCTTGGCTCAGGATCGCAGCGCTTGCCTAGTTCTCACCTAGCCCTAGGCTCCCCATAGGGCCAAGGAGGGTCTGGGCTGCCTCTGGCTCCGTGGGCACTGCTGCTTGGCTGGTGGTCTCCGCACCGTGAAACCAACTCCAAACGTGTTCTCCTTCGCGGAGAAGGCTGATTTGGCAGGAAGAAGCCCTGTGTGCACTGGCCCTGGCAACCCACCCATAGCCAGCTAGGGACGGACCCACCTAGGGCCTAGCTGCGAAACGGCACAAAACGCGCTCCTAGGAGCTGCACTCTGCAAAGGGAAACTGTGCTCGGGGAACAAAGCTCAGCCCCAAGGCGGCTTGGCTCAGGATCGCAGCGCTTGCCTAGTTCTCACCTAGCCCTAGGCTCCCCATAGGGCCAAGGAGGGTCTGGGCTGCCTCTGGCTCCGTGGGCACTGCTGCTTGGCTGGTGGTCTCCGCAGCTCGAAACCAACTCCAAACGTGTTCTCCTTCGCGGAGAAGGCTGATTTGGCAGGAAGAAGCCCTGTGTGCACTGGCCCTGGCAACCCACCCATAGCCAGCTAGGGAGGGACCCACCTAGGGCCTAGCTGCGAAAGGGCACAAAACGCGCTCCTAGGAGCTGCACTCTGCAAAGGGAAACTGTGCTCGGGGAACAAAGCTCAGCCCCAAGGCGGCTTGGCTCAGGATCGCAGCGCTTGCCTAGTTCTCACCTAGCCCTAGGCTCCCCATAGGGCCAAGGAGGGTCTGGGCTGCCTCTGGCTCCGTGGGCACTGCTGCTTGGCTGGTGGTCTCCGCACCGTGAAACCAACTCCAAACGTGTTCTCCTTCGCGGAGAAGGCTGATTTGGCAGGAAGAAGCCCTGTGTGCACTGGCCCTGGCAACCCACCCATAGCCAGCTAGGGAGGGACCCACCTAGGGCCTAGCTGCGAAACGGCACAAAACGCGCTCCTAGGAGCTGCACTCTGCAAAGGGAAACTGAGCTCGGGGAACAAACCTCAGCCCCAAGGCGGCTTGGTTCAGGATCGCAGCGCTTGCCTAGTTCTCACCTAGCCCTAGGCTCCCCATAGGGCCAAGGAGGGTCTGGGCTGCCTCTGGCTCCGTGGGCACTGCTGCTTGGTTGGTGGTCTCCGCAGCTTGAAACCAACTCCAAATGTGTTCTCCTTCGCGGAGAAGGCTGATTTGGCAGGAAGAAGCCCTGTGTGCACTGGCCCTGGCAACCCACCCATAGCCAGCTAGGGAGGGACCCACCTAGGGCCTAGCTGCGAAACGGCACAAAACGCGCTCCTAGGAGCTGCACTCTGCAAAGGGAAACTGTGCTCGGGGAACAAAGCTCAGCCCCAAGGCGGCTTGGCTCAGGATCGCAGCGCTTGCCTAGTTCTCACCTAGCCCTAGGCTCCCCATAGGGCCAAGGAGGGTCTGGGCTGCCTCTGGCTCCGTGGGCACTGCTGCTTGGCTGGTGGTCTCCGCACCTTGAAACCAACTCCAAACGTGTTCTCCTTCGCGGAGAAGGCTGATTTGGCAGGAAGAAGCCCTGTGTGCACTGGCCCTGGCAACCCACCCATAGCCAGCTAGGGAGGGACCCACCTAGGGCCTAGCTGCGAAACGGCACAAAACGCGCTCCTAGGAGCTGCACTCTGCAAAGGGAAACTGTGCTCGGGGAACAAAGCTCAGCCCCAAGGCGGCTTGGCTCAGGATCGCAGCGCTTGCCTAGTTCTCACCTAGCCCTAGGCTCCCCATAGGGCCAAGGAGGGTCTGGGCTGCCTCTGGCTCCGTGGGCACTGCTGCTTGGCTGGTGGTCTCCGCACCTTGAAACCAACTCCAAACGTGTTCTCCTTCGCGGAGAAGGCTGATTTGGCAGGAAGAAGCCCTGTGTGCACTGGCCCTGGCAACCCACCCATAGCCAGCTAGGGACGGACCCACCTAGGTCCTAGCTGCGAAACGGCACAAAACGCGCTCCTAGGAGCTGCACTCTGCAAAGGGAAACTGAGCTCGGGGAACAAACCTCAGCCCCAAGGCGGCTTGGCTCAGGATCGCAGCGCTTGCCTAGTTCTCACCTAGCCCTAGGCTCCCCATAGGGCCAAGGAGGGTCTGGGCTGCCTCTGGCTCCGTGGGCACTGCTGCTTGGTTGGTGGTCTCCGCAGCTTGAAACCAACTCCAAACGTGTTCTCCTTCGCGGAGAAGGCTGATTTGGCAGGAAGAAGCCCTGTGTGCACTGGCCCTGGCAACCCACCCATAGCCAGCTAGGGAGGGACCCACCTAGGGCCTAGCTGCGAAACGGCACAAAACGCGCTCCTAGGAGCTGCACTCTGCAAAGGGAAACTGTGCTCGGGGAACAAAGCTCAGCCCCAAGGCGGCTTGGCTCAGGATCGCAGCGCTTGCCTAGTTCTCACCTAGCCCTAGGCTCCCCATAGGGCCCAGGAGGGTCTGGGCTGCCTCTGGCTCCGTGGGCACTGCTGCTTGGCTGGTGGTCTCCCCACCGTGAAACCAACTCCAAACGTGTTCTCCTTCGCGGAGAAGGCTGATTTGGCAGGAAGAAGCCCTGTGTGCACTGGCCCTGGCAACCCACCCATAGCCAGCTAGGGAGGGACCCACCTAGGGCCTAGCTGCGAAAGGGCACAAAACGCGCTCCTAGGAGCTGCACTCTGCAAAGGGAAACTGTGCTCGGGGAACAAACCTCAGCCCCAAGGCGGCTTGGCTCAGGATCGCAGCGCTTGCCTAGTTCTCACCTAGCCCTAGGCTCCCCATAGGGCCAAGGAGGGTCTGGGCTGCCTCTGGCTCCGTGAGCACTGCTGCTTGGTTGGTGGTCTCCGCAGCATGAAACCAACTCCAAACGTGTTCTCCTTCGCGGAGAAGGCTGATTTGGCATGAAGAAGCCCTGTGTGCACTGGCCCTGGCAACCCACCCATAGCCAGCTAGGGAGGGACCCACCTAGGGCCTAGCTGCGAAAGGGCACAAAACGCGCTCCTAGGAGCTGCACTCTGCAAAGGGAAACTGTGCTCGGGGAACAAACCTCAGCCCCAAGGCGGCTTGGCTCAGGATCGCAGCGCTTGCCTAGTTCTCACCTAGCCCTAGGCTCCCCATAGGGCCAAGGAGGGTCTGGGCTGCCTCTGGCTCCGTGGGCACTGCTGCTTGGTTGGTGGTCTCCGCAGCTTGAAACAAACTCCAAACGTGTTCTCCTTCGCGGAGAAGGCTGATTTGGCAGGAAGAAGCCCTGTGTGCACTGGCCCTGGCAACCCACCCATAGCCAGCTAGGGACGGACCCACCTAGGGCCTAGCTGCGAAACGGCACAAAACGCGCTCCTAGGAGCTGCACTCTGCAAAGGGAAACTGTGCTCGGGGAACAAAGCTCAGCCCCAAGGCGGCTTGGCTCAGGATCGCAGCGCTTGCCTAGTTCTCACCTAGCCCTAGGCTCCCCATAGGGCCAAGGAGGGTCTGGGCTGCCTCTGGCTCCGTGGGCACTGCTGCTTGGCTGGTGGTCTCCGCACCGTGAAACCAACTCCAAACGTGTTCTCCTTCGCGGAGAAGGCTGATTTGGCAGGAAGAAGCCCTGTGTGCACTGGCCCTGGCAACCCACCCATAGCCAGCTAGGGACGGACCCACCTAGGGCCTAGCTGCGAAACGGCACAAAACGCGCTCCTAGGAGCTGCACTCTGCAAAGGGAAACTGTGCTCGGGGAACAAAGCTCAGCCCCAAGGCGGCTTGGCTCAGGATCGCAGCGCTTGCCTAGTTCTCACCTAGCCCTAGGCTCCCCATAGGGCCAAGGAGGGTCTGGGCTGCCTCTGGCTCCGTGGGCACTGCTGCTTGGCTGGTGGTCTCCGCACCTTGAAACCAACTCCAAACGTGTTCTCCTTCGCGGAGAAGGCTGATTTGGCAGGAAGAAGCCCTGTGTGCACTGGCCCTGGCAACCCACCCATAGCCAGCTAGGGACGGACCCACCTAGGGCCTAGCTGCGAAACGGCACAAAACGCGCTCCTAGGAGCTGCACTCTGCAAAGGGAAACTGTGCTCGGGGAACAAAGCTCAGCCCCAAGGCGGCTTGGCTCAGGATCGCAGCGCTTGCCTAGTTCTCACCTAGCCCTAGGCTCCCCATAGGGCCAAGGAGGGTCTGGGCTGCCTCTGGCTCCGTGGGCACTGCTGCTTGGCTGGTGGTCTCCGCACCTTGAAACCAACTCCAAACGTGTTCTCCTTCGCGGAGAAGGCTGATTTGGCAGGAAGAAGCCCTGTGTGCACTGGCCCTGGCAACCCACCCATAGCCAGCTAGGGACGGACCCACCTAGGGCCTAGCTGCGAAACGGCACAAAACGCGCTCCTAGGAGCTGCACTCTGCAAAGGGAAACTGAGCTCGGGGAACAAAGCTCAGCCCCAAGGCGGCTTGGCTCAGGATCGCAGCGCTTGCCTAGTTCTCACCTAGCCCTAGGCTCCCCATAGGGCCAAGGAGGGTCTGGGCTGCCTCTGGCTCCGAGGGCACTGCTGCTTGGTTGGTGGTCTCCGCAGCTTGAAACCAACTCCAAACGTGTTCTCCTTCGCGGAGAAGGCTGATTTGGCAGGAAGAAGCCCTGTGTGCACTGGCCCTGGCAACCCACCCATAGCCAGCTAGGGAGGGACCCACCTAGGGCCTAGCTGCGAAACGGCACAAAACGCGCTCCTAGGAGCTGCACTCTGCAAAGGGAAACTGTGCTCGGGGAACAAAGCTCAGCCCCAAGGCGGCTTGGCTCAGGATCGCAGCGCTTGCCTAGTTCTCACCTAGCCCTAGGCTCCCCATAGGGCCAAGGAGGGTCTGGGCTGCCTCTGGCTCCGTGGGCACTGCTGCTTGGCTGGTGGTCTCCGCACCTTGAAACCAACTCCAAACGTGTTCTCCTTCGCGGAGAAGGCTGATTTGGCAGGAAGAAGCCCTGTGTGCACTGGCCCTGGCAACCCACCCATAGCCAGCTAGGGACGGACCCACCTAGGGCCTAGCTGCGAAACGGCACAAAACGCGCTCCTAGGAGCTGCACTCTGCAAAGGGAAACTGTGCTCGGGGAACAAAGCTCAGCCCCAAGGCGGCTTGGCTCAGGATCGCAGCGCTTGCCTAGTTCTCACCTAGCCCTAGGCTCCCCATAGGGCCAAGGAGGGTCTGGGCTGCCTCTGGCTCCGTGGGCACTGCTGCTTGGCTGGTGGTCTCCGCACCTTGAAACCAACTCCAAACGTGTTCTCCTTCGCGGAGAAGGCTGATTTGGCAGGAAGAAGCCCTGTGTGCACTGGCCCTGGCAACCCACCCATAGCCAGCTAGGGACGGACCCACCTAGGGCCTAGCTGCGAAACGGCACAAAACGCGCTCCTAGGAGCTGCACTCTGCAAAGGGAAACTGTGCTCGGGGAACAAAGCTCAGCCCCAAGGCGGCTTGGCTCAGGATCGCAGCGCTTGCCTAGTTCTCACCTAGCCCTAGGCTCCCCATAGGGCCAAGGAGGGTCTGGGCTGCCTCTGGCTCCGTGGGCACTGCTGCTTGGCTGGTGGTCTCCGCAGCTCGAAACCAACTCCAAACGTGTTCTCCTTCGCGGAGAAGGCTGATTTGGCAGGAAGAAGCCCTGTGTGCACTGGCCCTGGCAACCCACCCATAGCCAGCTAGGGAGGGACCCACCTAGGGCCTAGCTGCGAAAGGGCACAAAACGCGCTCCTAGGAGCTGCACTCTGCAAAGGGAAACTGTGCTCGGGGAACAAAGCTCAGCCCCAAGGCGGCTTGGCTCAGGATCGCAGCGCTTGCCTAGTTCTCACCTAGCCCTAGGCTCCCCATAGGGCCAAGGAGGGTCTGGGCTGCCTCTGGCTCCGTGGGCACTGCTGCTTGGCTGGTGGTCTCCGCACCGTGAAACCAACTCCAAACGTGTTCTCCTTCGCGGAGAAGGCTGATTTGGCAGGAAGAAGCCCTGTGTGCACTGGCCCTGGCAACCCACCCATAGCCAGCTAGGGAGGGACCCACCTAGGGCCTAGCTGCGAAACGGCACAAAACGCGCTCCTAGGAGCTGCACTCTGCAAAGGGAAACTGAGCTCGGGGAACAAACCTCAGCCCCAAGGCGGCTTGGCTCAGGATCGCAGCGCTTGCCTAGTTCTCACCTAGCCCTAGGCTCCCCATAGGGCCAAGGAGGGTCTGGGCTGCCTCTGGCTCCGTGGGCACTGCTGCTTGGTTGGTGGTCTCCGCAGCTTGAAACCAACTCCAAATGTGTTCTCCTTCGCGGAGAAGGCTGATTTGGCAGGAAGAAGCCCTGTGTGCACTGGCCCTGGCAACCCACCCATAGCCAGCTAGGGAGGGACCCACCTAGGGCCTAGCTGCGAAACGGCACAAAACGCGCTCCTAGGAGCTGCACTCTGCAAAGGGAAACTGTGCTCGGGGAACAAAGCTCAGCCCCAAGGCGGCTTGGCTCAGGATCGCAGCGCTTGCCTAGTTCTCACCTAGCCCTAGGCTCCCCATAGGGCCAAGGAGGGTCTGGGCTGCCTCTGGCTCCGTGGGCACTGCTGCTTGGCTGGTGGTCTCCGCACCTTGAAACCAACTCCAAACGTGTTCTCCTTCGCGGAGAAGGCTGATTTGGCAGGAAGAAGCCCTGTGTGCACTGGCCCTGGCAACCCACCCATAGCCAGCTAGGGACGGACCCACCTAGGGCCTAGCTGCGGAACGGCACAAAACGCGCTCCTAGGAGCTGCACTCTGCAAAGGGAAACTGTGCTCGGGGAACAAAGCTCAGCCCCAAGGCGGCTTGGCTCAGGATCGCAGCGCTTGCCTAGTTCTCACCTAGCCCTAGGCTCCCCATAGGGCCAAGGAGGGTCTGGGCTGCCTCTGGCTCCGTGGGCACTGCTGCTTGGTTGGTGGTCTCCGCACCTTGAAACCAACTCCAAACGTGTTCTCCTTCGCGGAGAAGGCTGATTTGGCAGGAAGAAGCCCTGTGTGCACTGGCCCTGGCAACCCACCCATAGCCAGCTAGGGAGGGACCCACCTAGGGCCTAGCTGCGAAACGGCACAAAACGCGCTCCTAGGAGCTGCACTCTGCAAAGGGAAACTGTGCTCGGGGAACAAAGCTCAGCCCCAAGGCGGCTTGGCTCAGGATCGCAGCGCTTGCCTAGTTCTCACCTAGCCCTAGGCTCCCCATAGGGCCAAGGAGGGTCTGGGCTGCCTCTGGCTCCGTGGGCACTGCTGCTTGGTTGGTGGTCTCCGCAGCTTGAAACCAACTCCAAACGTGTTCTCCTTCGCGGAGAAGGCTGATTTGGCAGGAAGAAGCCCTGTGTGCACTGGCCCTGGCAACCCACCCATAGCCAGCTAGGGAGGGACCCACCTAGGGCCTAGCTGCGAAACGGCACAGAACGCGCTCCTAGGAGCTGCACTCTGCAAAGGGAAACTGAGCTCGGGGAACAAAGCTCAGCCCCAAGGCGGCTTGGCTCAGGATCGCAGCGCTTGCCTAGTTCTCACCTAGCCCTAGGCTCCCCATAGGGCCAAGGAGGGTCTGGGCTGCCTCTGGCTCCATGGGCACTGCTGCTTGGCTGGTGGTCTCCGCACCTTGAAACCAACTCCAAACGTGTTCTCCTTCGCGGAGAAGGCTGATTTGGCAGGAAGAAGCCCTGTGTGCACTGGCCCTGGCAACCCACCCATAGCCAGCTAGGGAGGGACCCACCTAGGGCCTAGCTGCGAAACGGCACAGAACGCGCTCCTAGGAGCTGCACTCTGCAAAGGGAAACTGAGCTCGGGGAACAAAGCTCAGCCCCAAGGCGGCTTGGCTCAGGATCGCAGCGCTTGCCTAATTCTCACCTAGCCCTAGGCTCCCCATAGGGCCAAGGAGGGTCTGGGCTGCCTCTGGCTCCGTGGGCACTGGTGCTTGGCTGATGGTCTCCGCAGCTTGAAACCAACTCCAAACGTGTTCTCCTTCGCGGAGAAGGCTGATTTGGCAGGAAGAAGCCCTGTGTGCACTGGCCCTGGCAACCCACCCATAGCCAGCTAGGGAGGGACCCACCTAGGGCCTAGCTGCGAAAGGGCACAAAACGCGCTCCTAGGAGCTGCACTCTGCAAAGGGAAACTGTGCTCGGGGAACAAACCTCAGCCCCAAGGCGGCTTGGCTCAGGATCGCAGCGCTTGCCTAGTTCTCACCTAGCCCTAGGCTCCCCATAGGGCCAAGGAGGGTCTGGGCTGCCTCTGGCTCCGTGGGCACTGCTGCTTGGTTGGTGGTCTCCGCAGCTTGAAACCAACTCCAAACGTGTTCTCCTTTGCGGAGAAGGCTGATTTGGCAGGTAGAAGCCCTGTGTGCATTGGCCCTGGCAACCCACCCATAGCCAGCTAGGGAGGGACCCACCTAGGGCCTAGCTGCGAAACGGCACAAAACGCGCTCCTAGGAGCTGCACTCTGCAAAGGGAAACTGTGCTCGGGGAACAAAGCTCAGCCCCAAGGCGGCTTGGCTCAGGATCGCAGCGCTTGCCTAGTTCTCACCTAGCCCTAGGCTCCCCATAGGGCCAAGGAGGGTCTGGGCTGCCTCTGGCTCCGTGGGCACTGCTGCTTGGTTGGTGGTCTCCGCACCTTGAAACCAACTCCAAACGTGTTCTCCTTCGCGGAGAAGGCTGATTTGGCAGGAAGAAGCCCTGTGTGCACTGGCCCTGGCAACCCACCCATAGCCAGCTAGGGAGGGACCCACCTAGGGCCTAGCTGCGAAACGGCACAGAACGAGCTCCTAGGAGCTGCACTCTGCAAAGGGAAACTGTGCTCGGGGAACAAACCTCAGCCCCAAGGCGGCTTGGCTCAGGATCGCAGCGCTTGCCTAGTTCTCACCTAGCCCTAGGCTCCCCATAGGGCCAAGGAGGGTCTGGGCTGCCTCTGGCTCCGTGGGCACTGCTGCTTGGCTGGTGGTCTCCGCACCTTGAAACCAACTCCAAACGTGTTCTCCTTCGCGGAGAAGGCTGATTTGGCAGGAAGAAGCCCTGTGTGCACTGGCCCTGGCAACCCACCCATAGCCAGCTAGGGAGGGACCCACCTAGGGCCTAGCTGCGAAAGGGCACAGAACGCGCTCCTAGGAGCTGCACTCTGCAAAGGGAAACTGAGCTCGGGGAACAAAGCTCAGCCCCAAGGCGGCTTGGCTCAGGATCGCAGCGCTTGCCTAGTTCTCACCTAGCCCTAGGCTCCCCATAGGGCCAAGGAGGGTCTGGGCTGCCTCTGGCTCCGTGGGCACTGCTGCTTGGCTGGTGGTCTCCGCACCGTGAAACCAACTCCAAACGTGTTCTCCTTCGCGGAGAAGGCTGATTTGGCAGGAAGAAGCCCTGTGTGCACTGGCCCTGGCAACCCACCCATAGCCAGCTAGGGAGGGACCCACCTAGGGCCTAGCTGCGAAAGGGCACAAAACGCGCTCCTAGGAGCTGCACTCTGCAAAGGGAAACTGTGCTCGGGGAACAAAGCTCAGCCCCAAGGCGGCTTGGCTCAGGATCGCAGCGCTTGCCTAGTTCTCACCTAGCCCTAGGCTCCCCATAGGGCCAAGGAGGGTCTGGGCTGCCTCTGGCTCCGTGGGCACTGCTGCTTGGCTGGTGGTCTCCGCACCGTGAAACCAACTCCAAACGTGTTCTCCTTCGCGGAGAAGGCTGATTTGGCAGGAAGAAGCCCTGTGTGCACTGGCCCTAGCAACCCACCCATAGCTGTCTAGGGAGGGACCCACCTAGGGCCTAGCTGCGAAACGGCACAGAACGCGCTCCTAGGAGCTGCACTCTGCAAAGGGAAACTGAGCTCGGGGAACAAAGCTCAGCCCCAAGGCGGCTTGGCTCAGGATCGCAGCGCTTGCCTAGTTCTCACCTAGCCCTAGGCTCCCCATAGGGCCAAGGAGGGTCTGGGCTGCCTCTGGCTCCGTGGGCACTGCTGCTTGGCTGGTGGTCTCCGCAGCTTGAAACCAACTCCAAACGTGTTCTCCTTCGCGGAGAAGGCTGATTTGGCAGGAAGAAGCCCTGTGTGCACTGGCCCTGGCAACCCACCCATAGCCAGCTAGGGACGGACCCACCTAGGGCCTAGCTGCGAAACGGCACAAAACGCGCTCCTAGGAGCTGCACTCTGCAAAGGGAAACTGTGCTCGGGGAACAAAGCTCAGCCCCAAGGCGGCTTGGCTCAGGATCGCAGCGCTTGCCTAGTTCTCACCTAGCCCTAGGCTCCCCATAGGGCCAAGGAGGGTCTGGGCTGCCTCTGGCTCCGTGGGCACTGCTGCTTGGCTGGTGGTCTCCGCACCGTGAAACCAACTCCAAACGTGTTCTCCTTCGCGGAGAAGGCTGATTTGGCAGGAAGAAGCCCTGTGTGCACTGGCCCTGGCAACCCACCCATAGCCAGCTAGGGACGGACCCACCTAGGGCCTAGCTGCGAAACGGCACAGAACGCGCTCCTAGGAGCTGCACTCTGCAAAGGGAAACTGTGCTCGGGGAACAAAGCTCAGCCCCAAGGCGGCTTGGCTCAGGATCGCAGCGCTTGCCTAGTTCTCACCTAGCCCTAGGCTCCCCATAGGGCCAAGGAGGGTCTGGGCTGCCTCTGGCTCCGTGGGCACTGCTGCTTGGTTGGTGGTCTCCGCAGCTTGAAACCAACTCCAAACGTGTTCTCCTTCGCGGAGAAGGCTGATTTGGCAGGAAGAAGCCCTGTGTGCACTGGCCCTGGCAACCCACCCATAGCCAGCTAGGGAGGGACCCACCTAGGGCCTAGCTCCGAAACGGCACTAAACGCGCTCCTAGGAGCTGCACTCTGCAAAGGGAAACTGTGCTCGGGGAACAAAGCTCAGCCCCAAGGCGGCTTGGCTCAGGATCGCAGCGCTTGCCTAGTTCTCACCTAGCCCTAGGCTCCCCATAGGGCCAAGGAGGGTCTGGGCTGCCTCTGGCTCCGTGGGCACTGCTGCTTGGCTGGTGGTCTCCGCAGCTTGAAACCAACTCCAAACGTGTTCTCCTTCGCGGAGAAGGCTGATTTGGCAGGAAGAAGCCCTGTGTGCACTGGCCCTGGGAACCCACCCATAGCCAGCTAGGGAGGGACCCACCTAGGGCCTAGCTGCGAAAGGGCACAAAACGCGCTCCTAGGAGCTGCACTCTGCAAAGGGAAACTGTGCTCGGGGAACAAACCTCAGCCCCAAGGCGGCTTGGCTCAGGATCGCAGCGCTTGCCTAGTTCTCACCTAGCCCTAGGCTCCCCATAGGGCCAAGGAGGGTCTGGGCTGCCTCTGGCTCCGTGGGCACTGCTGCTTGGCTGGTGGTCTCCGCACCGTGAAACCAACTCCAAACGTGTTCTCCTTCGCGGAGAAGGCTGATTTGGCAGGAAGAAGCCCTGTGTGCACTGGCCCTGGCAACCCACCCATAGCCAGCTAGGGACGGACCCACCTAGGGCCTAGCTGCGAAACGGCACAAAACGCGCTCCTAGGAGCTGCACTCTGCAAAGGGAAACTGTGCTCGGGGAACAAAGCTCAGCCCCAAGGCGGCTTGGCTCAGGATCGCAGCGCTTGCCTAGTTCTCACCTAGCCCTAGGCTCCCCATAGGGCCAAGGAGGGTCTGGGCTGCCTCTGGCTCCGTGGGCACTGCTGCTTGGCTGGTG
Source organism: Sus scrofa (assembly GCF_054392235.1). Taxonomy (NCBI): domain Eukaryota; kingdom Metazoa; phylum Chordata; class Mammalia; order Artiodactyla; family Suidae; genus Sus; species Sus scrofa. The sequence goes on along the minus strand of NC_139393.1, from coordinate 40,003,015 downwards.
GTCTCCGCACCGTGAAACCAACTCCAAACGTGTTCTCCTTCGCGGAGAAGGCTGATTTGGCAGGAAGAAGCCCTGTGTGCACTGGCCCTGGCAACCCACCCATAGCCAGCTAGGGAGGGACCCACCTAGGGCCTAGCTGCGAAACGGCACAAAACGCGCTCCTAGGAGCTGCACTCTGCAAAGGGAAACTGTGCTCGGGGAACAAACCTCAGCCCCAAGGCGGCTTGGCTCAGGATCGCAGCGCTTGCCTAGTTCTCACCTAGCCCTAGGCTCCCCATAGGGCCAAGGAGGGTCTGGGCTGCCTCTGGCTCCGTGGGCACTGCTGCTTGGTTGGTGGTCTCCGCAGCTTGAAACCAACTCCAAACGTGTTCTCCTTCGCGGAGAAGGCTGATTTGGCAGGAAGAAGCCCTGTGTGCACTGGCCCTGGCAACCCACCCATAGCCAGCTAGGGACGGACCCACCTAGGGCCTAGCTGCGAAACGGCACAAAACGCGCTCCTAGGAGCTGCACTCTGCAAAGGGAAACTGTGCTCGGGGAACAAAGCTCAGCCCCAAGGCGGCTTGGCTCAGGATCGCAGCGCTTGCCTAGTTCTCACCTAGCCCTAGGCTCCCCATAGGGCCAAGGAGGGTCTGGGCTGCCTCTGGCTCCGTGGGCACTGCTGCTTGGCTGGTGGTCTCCGCACCGTGAAACCAACTCCAAACGTGTTCTCCTTCGCGGAGAAGGCTGATTTGGCAGGAAGAAGCCCTGTGTGCACTGGCCCTGGCAACCCACCCATAGCCAGCTAGGGACGGAACCACCTAGGGCCTAGCTGCGAAACGGCACAAAACGCGCTCCTAGGAGCTGCACTCTGCAAAGGGAAACTGTGCTCGGGGAACAAAGCTCAGCCCCAAGGCGGCTTGGCTCAGGATCGCAGCGCTTGCCTAGTTCTCACCTAGCCCTAGGCTCCCCATAGGGCCAAGGAGGGTCTGGGCTGCCTCTGGCTCCGTGGGCACTGCTGCTTGGCTGGTGGTCTCCGCACCGTGAAACCAACTCCAAACGTGTTCTCCTTCGCGGAGAAGGCTGATTTGGCATGAAGAAGCCCTGTGTGCACTGGCCCTGGCAACCCACCCATAGCCAGCTAGGGACGGACCCACCTAGGGCCTAGCTGCGAAACGGCACAAAACGCGCTCCTAGGAGCTGCACTCTGCAAAGGGAAACTGTGCTCGGGGAACAAAGCTCAGCCCCAAGGCGGCTTGGCTCAGGATCGCAGCGCTTGCCTAGTTCTCACCTAGCCCTAGGCTCCCCATAGGGCCAAGGAGGGTCTGGGCTGCCTCTGGCTCCGTGGGCACTGCTGCTTGGTTGGTGGTCTCCGCAGCTTGAAACCAACTCCAAACGTGTTCTCCTTCGCGGAGAAGGCTGATTTGGCAGGAAGAAGCCCTGTGTGCACTGGCCCTGGCAACCCACCCATAGCCAGCTAGGGACGGACCCACCTAGGGCCTAGCTGCGAAACGGCACAAAACGCGCTCCTAGGAGCTGCACTCTGCAAAGGGAAACTGTGCTCGGGGAACAAAGCTCAGCCCCAAGGCGGCTTGGCTCAGGATCGCAGCGCTTGCCTAGTTCTCACCTAGCCCTAGGCTCCCCATAGGGCCAAGGAGGGTCTGGGCTGCCTCTGGCTCCGTGGGCACTGCTGCTTGGTTGGTGGTCTCCGCAGCTTGAAACCAACTCCAAACGTGTTCTCCTTCGCGGAGAAGGCTGATTTGGCAGGAAGAAGCCCTGTGTGCACTGGCCCTGGCAACCCACCCATAGCCAGCTAGGGACGGACCCACCTAGGGCCTAGCTGCGAAATGGCACAAAACGCGCTCCTAGGAGCTGCACTCTGCAAAGGGAAACTGTGCTCGGGGAACAAACCTCAGCCCCAAGGCGGCTTGGCTCAGGATCGCAGCGCTTGCCTAGTTCTCACCTAGCCCTAGGCTCCCCATAGGGCCAAGGAGGGTCTGGGCTGCCTCTGGCTCCGTGGGCACTGCTGCTTGGCTGGTGGTCTCCGCACCTTGAAACCAACTCCAAACGTGTTCTCCTTCGCGGAGAAGGCTGATTTGGCAGGAAGAAGCCCTGTGTGCACTGGCCCTGGCAACCCACCCACAGCCAGCTAGGGACAGACCCACCTAGGGCCTAGCTGCGAAACGGCACAAAACGCGCTCCTAGGAGCTGCACTCTGCAAAGGGAAACTGTGCTCGGGGAACAAAGCTCAGCCCCAAGGCGGCTTGGCTCAGGATCGCAGCGCTTGCCTAGTTCTCACCTAGCCCTAGGCTCCCCATAGGGCCAAGGAGGGTCTGGGCTGCCTCTGGCTCCGTGGGCACTGCTGCTTGGCTGGTGGTCTCCGCACCGTGAAACCAACTCCAAACGTGTTCTCCTTCGCGGAGAAGGCTGATTTGGCAGGAAGAAGCCCTGTGTGCACTGGCCCTGGCAACCCACCCATAGCCAGCTAGGAACGGACCCACCTAGGGCCTAGCTGCGAAACGGCACAAAACGCGCTCCTAGGAGCTGCACTCTGCAAAGGGAAACTGTGCTCGGGGAACAAAGCTCAGCCCCAAGGCGGCTTGGCTCAGGATCGCAGCGCTTGCCTAGTTCTCACCTAGCCCTAGGCTCCCCATAGGGCCAAGGAGGGTCTGGGCTGCCTCTGGCTCCGTGGGCACTGCTGCTTGGCTGGTGGTCTCCGCACCGTGAAACCAACTCCAAACGTGTTCTCCTTCGCGGAGAAGGCTGATTTGGCAGGAAGAAGCCCTGTGTGCACTGGCCCTGGCAACCCACCCATAGCCAGCTAGGGACGGACCCACCTAGGGCCTAGCTGCGAAACGGCACAAAACGCGCTCCTAGGAGCTGCACTCTGCAAAGGGAAACTGTGCTCGGGGAACAAAGCTCAGCCCCAAGGCGGCTTGGCTCAGGATCGCAGCGCTTGCCTAGTTCTCACCTAGCCCTAGGCTCCCCATAGGGCCAAGGAGGGTCTGGGCTGCCTCTGGCTCCGTGGGCACTGCTGCTTGGCTGGTGGTCTCCGCACCGTGAAACCAACTCCAAACGTGTTCTCCTTCGCGGAGAAGGCTGATTTGGCAGGAAGAAGCCCTGTGTGCACTGGCCCTGGCAACCCACCCATAGCCAGCTAGGGACGGACCCACCTAGGGCCTAGCTGCGAAACGGCACAAAACGCGCTCCTAGGAGCTGCACTCTGCAAAGGGAAACTGTGCTCGGGGAACAAAGCTCAGCCCCAAGGCGGCTTGGCTCAGGATCGCAGCGCTTGCCTAGTTCTCACCTAGCCCTAGGCTCCCCATAGGGCCAAGGAGGGTCTGGGCTGCCTCTGGCTCCGTGGGCACTGCTGCTTGGCTGGTGGTCTCCGCACCGTGAAACCAACTCCAAACGTGTTCTCCTTCGCGGAGAAGGCTGATTTGGCAGGAAGAAGCCCTGTGTGCACTGGCCCTAGCAACCCACCCATAGCTGTCTAGGGAGGGACCCACCTAGGGCCTAGCTGCGAAACGGCACAGAACGCGCTCCTAGGAGCTGCACTCTGCAAAGGGAAACTGAGCTCGGGGAACAAAGCTCAGCCCCAAGGCGGCTTGGCTCAGGATCGCAGCGCTTGCCTAGTTCTCACCTAGCCCTAGGCTCCCCATAGGGCCAAGGAGGGTCTGGGCTGCCTCTGGCTCCGTGGGCACTGCTGCTTGGCTGGTGGTCTCCGCACCGTGAAACCAACTCCAAACGTGTTCTCCTTCGCGGAGAATGCTGATTTGGAAGGAAGAAGCCCTGTGTGCACTGGCCCTAGCAACCCACCCATAGCCAGCTAGGGAGGGACCCACCTAGGGCCTAGCTGCGAAGCGGCACAGAACGCGCTCCTAGGAGCTGCACTCTGCAAAGGGAAACTGTGCTCGGGGAACAAAGCTCAGCCCCAAGGCGGCTTGGCTCAGGATCGCAGCGCTTGCCTAGTTCTCACCTAGCCCTAGGCTCCCCATAGGGCCAAGGAGGGTCTGGGCTGCCTCTGGCTCCGTGGGCACTGCTGCTTGGCTGGTGGTCTCCGCACCGTGAAACCAACTCCAAACGTGTTCTCCTTCGCGGAGAAGGCTGATTTGGCAGGAAGAAGCCCTGTGTGCACTGGCCCTGGCAACCCACCCATAGCCAGCTAGGGACGGACCCACCTAGGGCCTAGCTGCAAAACGGCACAAAACGCGCTCCTAGGAGCTGCACTCTGCAAAGGGAAACTGTGCTCGGGGAACAAAGCTCAGCCCCAAGGCGGCTTGGCTCAGGATCGCAGCGCTTGCCTAGTTCTCACCTAGCCCTAGGCTCCCCATAGGGCCAAGGAGGGTCTGGGCTGCCTCTGGCTCCGTGGGCACTGCTGCTTGGCTGGTGGTCTCCGCACCTTGAAACCAACTCCAAACGTGTTCTCCTTCGCGGAGAAGGCTGATTTGGCAGGAAGAAGCCCTGTGTGCACTGGCCCTGGCAACCCACCCATAGCCAGCTAGGGACGGACCCACCTAGGGCCTAGCTGCGAAACGGCACAGAACGCGCTCCTAGGAGCTGCACTCTGCAAAGGGAAACTGTGCTCGGGGAACAAAGCTCAGCCCCAAGGCGGCTTGGCTCAGGATCGCAGCGCTTGCCTAGTTCTCACCTAGCCCTAGGCTCCCCATAGGGCCAAGGAGGGTCTGGGCTGCCTCTGGCTCCGTGGGCACTGCTGCTTGGTTGGTGGTCTCCGCAGCTTGAAACCAACTCCAAACGTGTTCTCCTTCGCGGAGAAGGCTGATTTGGCAGGAAGAAGCCCTGTGTGCACTGGCCCTGGCAACCCACCCATAGCCAGCTAGGGAGGGACCCACCTAGGGCCTAGCTGCGAAACGGCACTAAACGCGCTCCTAGGAGCTGCACTCTGCAAAGGGAAACTGTGCTCGGGGAACAAAGCTCAGCCCCAAGGCGGCTTGGCTCAGGATCGCAGCGCTTGCCTAGTTCTCACCTAGCCCTAGGCTCCCCATAGGGCCAAGGAGGGTCTGGGCTGCCTCTGGCTCCGTGGGCACTGCTGCTTGGCTGGTGGTCTCCGCACCTTGAAACCAACTCCAAACGTGTTCTCCTTCGCGGAGAAGGCTGATTTGGCAGGAAGAAGCCCTGTGTGCACTGGCCCTGGCAACCCACCCATAGCCAGCTAGGGAGGGACCCACCTAGGGCCTAGCTGCGAAAGGGCACAAAACGCGCTCCTAGGAGCTGCACTCTGCAAAGGGAAACTGTGCTCGGGGAACAAACCTCAGCCCCAAGGCGGCTTGGCTCAGGATCGCAGCGCTTGCCTAGTTCTCACCTAGCCCTAGGCTCCCCATAGGGCCAAGGAGGGTCTGGGCTGCCTCTGGCTCCGTGGGCACTGCTGCTTGGTTGGTGGTCTCCGCAGCTTGAAACCAACTCCAAATGTGTTCTCCTTCGCGGAGAAGGCTGATTTGGCAGGAAGAAGCCCTGTGTGCACTGGCCCTGGCAACCCACCCATAGCCAGCTAGGGAGGGACCCACCTAGGGCCTAGCTGCGAAACGGCACAAAACGCGCTCCTAGGAGCTGCACTCTGCAAAGGGAAACTGTGCTCGGGGAACAAAGCTCAGCCCCAAGGCGGCTTGGCTCAGGATCGCAGCGCTTGCCTAGTTCTCACCTAGCCCTAGGCTCCCCATAGGGCCAAGGAGGGTCTGGGCTGCCTCTGGCTCCGTGGGCACTGCTGCTTGGCTGGTGGTCTCCGCACCGTGAAACCAACTCCAAACGTGTTCTCCTTCGCGGAGAAGGCTGATTTGGCAGGAAGAAGCCCTGTGTGCACTGGCCCTGGCAACCCACCCATAGCCAGCTAGGGAGGGACCCACCTAGGGCCTAGCTGCGAAACGGCACAAAACGCGCTCCTAGGAGCTGCACTCTGCAAAGGGAAACTGTGCTCGGGGAACAAACCTCAGCCCCAAGGCGGCTTGGCTCAGGATCGCAGCGCTTGCCTAGTTCTCACCTAGCCCTAGGCTCCCCATAGGGCCAAGGAGGGTCTGGGCTGCCTCTGGCTCCGTGGGCACTGCTGCTTGGTTTGTGGTCTCCGCACCTTGAAACCAACTCCAAACGTGTTCTCCTTCGCGGAGAAGGCTGATTTGGCAGGAAGAAGCCCTGTGTGCACTGGCCCTGGCAACCCACCCATAGCCAGCTAGGGACGGACCCACCTAGGGCCTAGCTGCGAAACGGCACAAAACGCGCTCCTAGGAGCTGCACTCTGCAAAGGGAAACTGTGCTCGGGGAACAAAGCTCAGCCCCAAGGCGGCTTGGCTCAGGATCGCAGCGCTTGCCTAGTTCTCACCTAGCCCTAGGCTCCCCATAGGGCCAAGGAGGGTCTGGGCTGCCTCTGGCTCCGTGGGCACTGCTGCTTGGCTGGTGGTCTCCGCACCGTGAAACCAACTCCAAACGTGTTCTCCTTCGCGGAGAAGGCTGATTTGGCAGGAAGAAGCCCTGTGTGCACTGGCCCTGGCAACCCACCCATAGCCAGCTAGGGACGGACCCACCTAGGGCCTAGCTGCGAAACGGCACAAAACGCGCTCCTAGGAGCTGCACTCTGCAAAGGGAAACTGTGCTCGGGGAACAAACCTCAGCCCCAAGGCGGCTTGGCTCAGGATCGCAGCGCTTGCCTAGTTCTCACCTAGCCCTAGGCTCCCCATAGGGCCAAGGAGGGTCTGGGCTGCCTCTGGCTCCGTGGGCACTGCTGCTTGGCTGGTGGTCTCCGCAGCTTGAAACCAACTCCAAACGTGTTCTCCTTCGCGGAGAAGGCTGATTTGGCAGGAAGAAGCCCTGTGTGCACTGGCCCTGGCAACCCACCCATAGCCAGCTAGGGACGGACCCACCTAGGGCCTAGCTGCGAAACGGCACAAAACGCGCTCCTAGGAGCTGCACTCTGCAAAGGGAAACTGTGCTCGGGGAACAAAGCTCAGCCCCAAGGCGGCTTGGCTCAGGATCGCAGCGCTTGCCTAGTTCTCACCTAGCCCTAGGCTCCCCATAGGGCCAAGGAGGGTCTGGGCTGCCTCTGGCTCCGTGGGCACTGCTGCTTGGTTGGTGGTCTCCGCAGCTTGAAACCAACTCCAAACGTGTTCTCCTTCGCGGAGAAGGCTGATTTGGCAGGAAGAAGCCCTGTGTGCACTGGCCCTGGCAACCCACCCATAGCCAGCTAGGGAGGGACCCACCTAGGGCCTAGCTGCGAAATGGCACAAAACGCGCTCCTAGGAGCTGCACTCTGCAAAGGGAAACTGTGCTCGGGGAACAAAGCTCAGCCCCAAGGCGGCTTGGCTCAGGATCGCAGCGCTTGCCTAGTTCTCACCTAGCCCTAGGCTCCCCATAGGGCCAAGGAGGGTCTGGGCTGCCTCTGGCTCCGTGGGCACTGCTGCTTGGCTGGTGGTCTCCGCACCTTGAAACCAACGCCAAACGTGTTCTCCTTCGCGGAGAAGGCTGATTTGGCAGGAAGAAGCCCTGTGTGCACTGGCCCTGGCAACCCACCCATAGCCAGCTAGGAACGGACCCACCTAGGGCCTAGCTGCGAAACGGCACAAAACGCGCTCCTAGGAGCTGCACTCTGCAAAGGGAAACTGTGCTCGGGGAACAAAGCTCAGCCCCAAGGCGGCTTGGCTCAGGATCGCAGCGCTTGCCTAGTTCTCACCTAGCCCTAGGCTCCCCATAGGGCCAAGGAGGGTCTGGGCTGCCTCTGGCTCCGTGGGCACTGCTGCTTGGTTGGTGGTCTCCGCAGCTTGAAACCAACTCCAAACGTGTTCTCCTTCGCGGAGAAGGCTGATTTGGCAGGAAGAAGCCCTGTGTGCACTGGCCCTGGCAACCCACCCATAGCCAGCTAGGGACAGACCCACCTAGGGCCTAGCTGCGAAACGGCACTAAACGCGCTCCTAGGAGCTGCACTCTGCAAAGGGAAACTGTGCTCGGGGAACAAAGCTCAGCCCCAAGGCGGCTTGGCTCAGGATCGCAGCGCTTGCCTAGTTCTCACCTAGCCCTAGGCTCCCCATAGGGCCAAGGAGGGTCTGGGCTGCCTCTGGCTCCGTGGGCACTGCTGCTTGGCTGGTGGTCTCCGCAGCTTGAAACCAACTCCAAACGTGTTCTCCTTTGCGGAGAAGGCTGATTTGGCAGGAAGAAGCCCTGTGTGCACTGGCCCTGGCAACCCACCCATAGCCAGCTAGGGAGGGACCCACCTAGGGCCTAGCTGCGAAACGGCACAGAACGCGCTCCTAGGAGCTGCACTCTGCAAAGGGAAACTGTGCTCGGGGAACAAAGCTCAGCCCCAAGGCGGCTTGGCTCAGGATCGCAGCGCTTGCCTAGTTCTCACCTAGCCCTAGGCTCCCCATAGGGCCAAGGAGGGTCTGGGCTGCCTCTGGCTCCGTGGGCACTGCTGCTTGGTTGGTGGTCTCCGCAGCTTGAAACCAACTCCAAACGTGTTCTCCTTCGCGGAGAAGGCTGATTTGGCAGGAAGAAGCCCTGTGTGCACTGGCCCTGGCAACCCACCCACAGCCAGCTAGGGACAGACCCACCTAGGGCCTAGCTGCGAAACGGCACAAAACGCGCTCCTAGGAGCTGCACTCTGCAAAGGGAAACTGTGCTCGGGGAACAAAGCTCAGCCCCAAGGCGGCTTGGCTCAGGATCGCAGCGCTTGCCTAGTTCTCACCTAGCCCTAGGCTCCCCATAGGGCCCAGGAGGGTCTGGGCTGCCTCTGGCTCCGTGGGCACTGCTGCTTGGTTGGTGGTCTCCGCAGCTTGAAACCAACTCCAAACGTGTTCTCCTTCGCGGAGAAGGCTGATTTGGCAGGAAGAAGCCCTGTGTGCACTGGCCCTGGCAACCCACCCATAGCCAGCTAGGGACGGACCCACCTAGGGCCTAGCTGCGAAACGGCACAAAACGCGCTCCTAGGAGCTGCACTCTGCAAAGGGAAACTGTGCTCGGGGAACAAAGCTCAGCCCCAAGGCGGCTTGGCTCAGGATCGCAGCGCTTGCCTAGTTCTCACCTAGCCCTAGGCTCCCCATAGGGCCAAGGAGGGTCTGGGCTGCCTCTGGCTCCGTGGGCACTGCTGCTTGGCTGGTGGTCTCCGCACCTTGAAACCAACTCCAAACGTGTTCTCCTTCGCGGAGAAGGCTGATTTGGCAGGAAGAAGCCCTGTGTGCACTGGCCCTGGCAACCCACCCATAGCCAGCTAGGGAGGGACCCACCTAGGGCCTAGCTGCGAAATGGCACAAAACGCGCTCCTAGGAGCTGCACTCTGCAAAGGGAAACTGTGCTCGGGGAACAAAGCTCAGCCCCAAGGCGGCTTGGCTCAGGATCGCAGCGCTTGCCTAGTTCTCACCTAGCCCTAGGCTCCCCATAGGGCCAAGGAGGGTCTGGGCTGCCTCTGGCTCCGTGGGCACTGCTGCTTGGCTGGTGGTCTCCGCACCTTGAAACCAACTCCAAACGTGTTCTCCTTCGCGGAGAAGGCTGATTTGGCAGGAAGAAGCCCTGTGTGCACTGGCCCTGGCAACCCACCCATAGCCAGCTAGGGACGGACCCACCTAGGGCCTAGCTGCGAAACGGCACAGAACGCGCTCCTAGGAGCTGCACTCTGCAAAGGGAAACTGAGCTCGGGGAACAAACCTCAGCCCCAAGGCGGCTTGGCTCAGGATCGCAGCGCTTGCCTAGTTCTCACCTAGCCCTAGGCTCCCCATAGGGCCAAGGAGGGTCTGGGCTGCCTCTGGCTCCGTGGGCACTGCTGCTTGGTTGGTGGTCTCCGCAGCTTGAAACCAACTCCAAACGTGTTCTCCTTCGCGGAGAAGGCTGATTTGGCAGGAAGAAGCCCTGTGTGCACTGGCCCTGGCAACCCACCCACAGCCAGCTAGGGACAGACCCACCTAGGGCCTAGCTGCGAAACGGCACAAAACGCGCTCCTAGGAGCTGCACTCTGCAAAGGGAAACTGTGCTCGGGGAACAAAGCTCAGCCCCAAGGCGGCTTGGCTCAGGATCGCAGCGCTTGCCTAGTTCTCACCTAGCCCTAGGCTCCCCATAGGGCCAAGGAGGGTCTGGGCTGCCTCTGGCTCCGTGGGCACTGCTGCTTGGCTGGTGGTCTCCGCACCTTGAAACCAACGCCAAACGTGTTCTCCTTCGCGGAGAAGGCTGATTTGGCAGGAAGAAGCCCTGTGTGCACTGGCCCTGGCAACCCACCCATAGCCAGCTAGGAACGGACCCACCTAGGGCCTAGCTGCGAAACGGCACAAAACGCGCTCCTAGGAGCTGCACTCTGCAAAGGGAAACTGTGCTCGGGGAACAAACCTCAGCCCCAAGGCGGCTTGGCTCAGGATCGCAGCGCTTGCCTAGTTCTCACCTAGCCCTAGGCTCCCCATAGGGCCAAGGAGGGTCTGGGCTGCCTCTGGCTCCGTGGGCACTGCTGCTTGGCTGGTGGTCTCCGCACCTTGAAACCAACTCCAAACATGTTCTCCTTCGCGGAGAAGGCTGATTTGGCAGGAAGAAGCCCTGTGTGCACTGGCCCTGGCAACCCACCCATAGCCAGCTAGGGACGGACCCACCTAGGGCCTAGCTGCGAAACGGCACAAAACGCGCTCCTAGGAGCTGCACTCTGCAAAGGGAAACTGTGCTCGGGGAACAAAGCTCAGCCCCAAGGCGGCTTGGCTCAGGATCGCAGCGCTTGCCTAGTTCTCACCTAGCCCTAGGCTCCCCATAGGGCCAAGGAGGGTCTGGGCTGCCTCTGGCTCCGTGGGCACTGCTGCTTGGTTGGTGGTCTACGCAGCTTGAAACCAACTCCAAACGTGTTCTCCTTCGCGGAGAAGGCTGATTTGGCAGGAAGAAGCCCTGTGTGCACTGGCCCTGGCAACCCACCCATAGCCAGCTAGGGAGGGACCCACCTAGGGCCTAGCTGCGAAAGGGCACAAAACGCGCTCCTAGGAGCTGCACTCTGCAAAGGGAAACTGTGCTCGGGGAACAAAGCTCAGCCCCAAGGCGGCTTGGCTCAGGATCGCAGCGCTTGCCTAGTTCTCACCTAGCCCTAGGCTCCCCATAGGGCCAAGGAGGGTCTGGGCTGCCTCTGGCTCCGTGGGCACTGCTGCTTGGCTGGTGGTCTCCGCAGCTTGAAACCAACTCCAAACGTGTTCTCCTTCGCGGAGAAGGCTGATTTGGCAGGAAGAAGCCCTGTGTGCACTGGCCCTGGCAACCCACCCATAGCCAGCTAGGGAGGGACCCACCTAGGGCCTAGCTGCGAAACGGCACAGAACGCGCTCCTAGGAGCTGCACTCTGCAAAGGGAAACTGTGCTCGGGGAACAAAGCTCAGCCCCAAGGCGGCTTGGCTCAGGATCGCAGCGCTTGCCTAGTTCTCACCTAGCCCTAGGCTCCCCATAGGGCCAAGGAGGGTCTGGGCTGCCTCTGGCTCCGTGGGCACTGCTGCTTGGTTGGTGGTCTCCGCAGCTTGAAACCAACTCCAAACGTGTTCTCCTTCGCGGAGAAGGCTGATTTGGCAGGAAGAAGCCCTGTGTGCACTGGCCCTGGCAACCCACCCACAGCCAGCTAGGGACAGACCCACCTAGGGCCTAGCTGCGAAACGGCACAAAACGCGCTCCTAGGAGCTGCACTCTGCAAAGGGAAACTGTGCTCGGGGAACAAAGCTCAGCCCCAAGGCGGCTTGGCTCAGGATCGCAGCGCTTGCCTAGTTCTCACCTAGCCCTAGGCTCCCCATAGGGCCCAGGAGGGTCTGGGCTGCCTCTGGCTCCGTGGGCACTGCTGCTTGGCTGGTGGTCTCCGCACCTTGAAACCAACTCCAAACGTGTTCTCCTTCGCGGAGAAGGCTGATTTGGCAGGAAGAAGCCCTGTGTGCACTGGCCCTGGCAACCCACCCATAGCCAGCTAGGGAGGGACCCACCTAGGGCCTAGCTGCGAAACGGCACAAAACGCGCTCCTAGGAGCTGCACTCTGCAAAGGGAAACTGTGCTCGGGGAACAAAGCTCAGCCCCAAGGCGGCTTGGCTCAGGATCGCAGCGCTTGCCTAGTTCTCACCTAGCCCTAGGCTCCCCATAGGGCCAAGGAGGGTCTGGGCTGCCTCTGGCTCCGTGGGCACTGCTGCTTGGCTGGTGGTCTCCGCACCTTGAAACCAACTCCAAACGTGTTCTCCTTCGCGGAGAAGGCTGATTTGGCAGGAAGAAGCCCTGTGTGCACTGGCCCTGGCAACCCACCCATAGCCAGCTAGGGACGGACCCACCTAGGGCCTAGCTGCGAAAGGGCACAAAACGCGCTCCTAGGAGCTGCACTCTGCAAAGGGAAACTGTGCTCGGGGAACAAAGCTCAGCCCCAAGGCGGCTTGGCTCAGGATCGCAGCGCTTGCCTAGTTCTCACCTAGCCCTAGGCTCCCCATAGGGCCAAGGAGGGTCTGGGCTGCCTCTGGCTCCGTGGGCACTGCTGCTTGGCTGGTGGTCTCCGCACCGTGAAACCAACTCCAAACGTGTTCTCCTTCGCGGAGAAGGCTGATTTGGCAGGAAGAAGCCCTGTGTGCACTGGCCCTGGCAACCCACCCATAGCCAGCTAGGGACGGACCCACCTAGGGCCTAGCTGCGAAACGGCACAGAACGCGCTCCTAGGAGCTGCACTCTGCAAAGGGAAACTGTGCTCGGGGAACAAACCTCAGCCCCAAGGCGGCTTGGCTCAGGATCGCAGCGCTTGCCTAGTTCTCACCTAGCCCTAGGCTCCCCATAGGGCCAAGGAGGGTCTGGGCTGCCTCTGGCTCCGTGGGCACTGCTGCTTGGCTGGTGGTCTCCGCACCTTGAAACCAACTCCAAACGTGTTCTCCTTCGCGGAGAAGGCTGATTTGGCAGGAAGAAGCCCTGTGTGCACTGGCCCTGGCAACCCACCCATAGCCAGCTAGGGACGGACCCACCTAGGGCCTAGCTGCGAAACGGCACAAAACGCGCTCCTAGGAGCTGCACTCTGCAAAGGGAAACTGTGCTCGGGGAACAAAGCTCAGCCCCAAGGCGGCTTGGCTCAGGATCGCAGCGCTTGCCTAGTTCTCACCTAGCCCTAGGCTCCCCATAGGGCCAAGGAGGGTCTGGGCTGCCTCTGGCTCCGTGGGCACTGCTGCTTGGTTGGTGGTCTCCGCACCGTGAAACCAACTCCAAACGTGTTCTCCTTCGCGGAGAAGGCTGATTTGGCAGGAAGAAGCCCTGTGTGCACTGGCCCTGGCAACCCACCCATAGCCAGCTAGGGACGGACCCACCTAGGGCCTAGCTGCGAAACGGCACAAAACGCGCTCCTAGGAGCTGCACTCTGCAAAGGGAAACTGTGCTCGGGGAACAAAGCTCAGCCCCAAGGCGGCTTGGCTCAGGATCGCAGCGCTTGCCTAGTTCTCACCTAGCCCTAGGCTCCCCATAGGGCCCAGGAGGGTCTGGGCTGCCTCTGGCTCCGTGGGCACTGCTGCTTGGTTGGTGGTCTCCGCAGCTTGAAACCAACTCCAAACGTGTTCTCCTTCGCGGAGAAGGCTGATTTGGCAGGAAGAAGCCCTGTGTGCACTGGCACTGGCAACCCACCCATAGCCAGCTAGGGACGGACCCACCTAGGGCCTAGCTGCGAAACGGCACAAAACGCGCTCCTAGGAGCTGCACTCTGCAAAGGGAAACTGTGCTCGGGGAACAAACCTCAGCCCCAAGGCGGCTTGGCTCAGGATCGCAGCGCTTGCCTAGTTCTCACCTAGCCCTAGGCTCCCCATAGGGCCAAGGAGGGTCTGGGCTGCCTCTGGCTCCGTGGGCACTGCTGCTTGGCTGGTGGTCTCCGCACCTTGAAACCAACTCCAAACGTGTTCTCCTTCGCGGAGAAGGCTGATTTGGCAGGAAGAAGCCCTGTGTGCACTGGCCCTGGCAACCCACCCATAGCCAGCTAGGGAGGGACCCACCTAGGGCCTAGCTGCGAAACGGCACAGAACGCGCTCCTAGGAGCTGCACTCTGCAAAGGGAAACTGAGCTCGGGGAACAAAGCTCAGCCCCAAGGCGGCTTGGCTCAGGATCGCAGCGCTTGCCTAGTTCTCACCTAGCCCTAGGCTCCCCATAGGGCCAAGGAGGGTCTGGGCTGCCTCTGGCTCCGTGGGCACTGCTGCTTGGTTGGTGGTCTCCGCAGCTTGAAACCAACTCCAAACGTGTTCTCCTTCGCGGAGAAGGCTGATTTGGCAGGAAGAAGCCCTGTGTGCACTGGCCCTGGCAACCCACCCATAGCCAGCTAGGGAGGGACCCACCTAGGGCCTAGCTGCGAAAGGGCACAAAACGCGCTCCTAGGAGCTGCACTCTGCAAAGGGAAACTGTGCTCGGGGAACAAAGCTCAGCCCCAAGGCGGCTTGGCTCAGGATCGCAGCGCTTGCCTAGTTCTCACCTAGCCCTAGGCTCCCCATAGGGCCAAGGAGGGTCTGGGCTGCCTCTGGCTCCGTGGGCACTGCTGCTTGGTTGGTGGTCTCCGCAGCTTGAAACCAACTCCAAACGTGTTCTCCTTCGCGGAGAAGGCTGATTTGGCAGGAAGAAGCCCTGTGTGCACTGGCCCTGGCAACCCACCCACAGCCAGCTAGGGACAGACCCACCTAGGGCCTAGCTGCGAAACGGCACAAAACGCGCTCCTAGGAGCTGCACTCTGCAAAGGGAAACTGTGCTCGGGGAACAAAGCTCAGCCCCAAGGCGGCTTGGCTCAGGATCGCAGCGCTTGCCTAGTTCTCACCTAGCCCTAGGCTCCCCATAGGGCCCAGGAGGGTCTGGGCTGCCTCTGGCTCCGTGGGCACTGCTGCTTGGTTGGTGGTCTCCGCAGCTTGAAACCAACTCCAAACGTGTTCTCCTTCGCGGAGAAGGCTGATTTGGCAGGAAGAAGCCCTGTGTGCACTGGCCCTGGCAACCCACCCATAGCCAGCTAGGGACGGACCCACCTAGGGCCTAGCTGCGAAACGGCACAAAACGCGCTCCTAGGAGCTGCACTCTGCAAAGGGAAACTGTGCTCGGGGAACAAAGCTCAGCCCCAAGGCGGCTTGGCTCAGGATCGCAGCGCTTGCCTAGTTCTCACCTAGCCCTAGGCTCCCCATAGGGCCAAGGAGGGTCTGGGCTGCCTCTGGCTCCGTGGGCACTGCTGCTTGGCTGGTGGTCTCCGCACCTTGAAACCAACTCCAAACGTGTTCTCCTTCGCGGAGAAGGCTGATTTGGCAGGAAGAAGCCCTGTGTGCACTGGCCCTGGCAACCCACCCATAGCCAGCTAGGGAGGGACCCACCTAGGGCCTAGCTGCGAAATGGCACAAAACGCGCTCCTAGGAGCTGCACTCTGCAAAGGGAAACTGTGCTCGGGGAACAAAGCTCAGCCCCAAGGCGGCTTGGCTCAGGATCGCAGCGCTTGCCTAGTTCTCACCTAGCCCTAGGCTCCCCATAGGGCCAAGGAGGGTCTGGGCTGCCTCTGGCTCCGTGGGCACTGCTGCTTGGCTGGTGGTCTCCGCACCTTGAAACCAACTCCAAACGTGTTCTCCTTCGCGGAGAAGGCTGATTTGGCAGGAAGAAGCCCTGTGTGCACTGGCCCTGGCAACCCACCCATAGCCAGCTAGGGACGGACCCACCTAGGGCCTAGCTGCGAAACGGCACAGAACGCGCTCCTAGGAGCTGCACTCTGCAAAGGGAAACTGAGCTCGGGGAACAAACCTCAGCCCCAAGGCGGCTTGGCTCAGGATCGCAGCGCTTGCCTAGTTCTCACCTAGCCCTAGGCTCCCCATAGGGCCAAGGAGGGTCTGGGCTGCCTCTGGCTCCGTGGGCACTGCTGCTTGGTTGGTGGTCTCCGCAGCTTGAAACCAACTCCAAACGTGTTCTCCTTCGCGGAGAAGGCTGATTTGGCAGGAAGAAGCCCTGTGTGCACTGGCCCTGGCAACCCACCCACAGCCAGCTAGGGACAGACCCACCTAGGGCCTAGCTGCGAAACGGCACAAAACGCGCTCCTAGGAGCTGCACTCTGCAAAGGGAAACTGTGCTCGGGGAACAAAGCTCAGCCCCAAGGCGGCTTGGCTCAGGATCGCAGCGCTTGCCTAGTTCTCACCTAGCCCTAGGCTCCCCATAGGGCCAAGGAGGGTCTGGGCTGCCTCTGGCTCCGTGGGCACTGCTGCTTGGCTGGTGGTCTCCGCACCTTGAAACCAACGCCAAACGTGTTCTCCTTCGCGGAGAAGGCTGATTTGGCAGGAAGAAGCCCTGTGTGCACTGGCCCTGGCAACCCACCCATAGCCAGCTAGGAACGGACCCACCTAGGGCCTAGCTGCGAAACGGCACAAAACGCGCTCCTAGGAGCTGCACTCTGCAAAGGGAAACTGTGCTCGGGGAACAAACCTCAGCCCCAAGGCGGCTTGGCTCAGGATCGCAGCGCTTGCCTAGTTCTCACCTAGCCCTAGGCTCCCCATAGGGCCAAGGAGGGTCTGGGCTGCCTCTGGCTCCGTGGGCACTGCTGCTTGGCTGGTGGTCTCCGCACCTTGAAACCAACTCCAAACATGTTCTCCTTCGCGGAGAAGGCTGATTTGGCAGGAAGAAGCCCTGTGTGCACTGGCCCTGGCAACCCACCCATAGCCAGCTAGGGACGGACCCACCTAGGGCCTAGCTGCGAAACGGCACAAAACGCGCTCCTAGGAGCTGCACTCTGCAAAGGGAAACTGTGCTCGGGGAACAAAGCTCAGCCCCAAGGCGGCTTGGCTCAGGATCGCAGCGCTTGCCTAGTTCTCACCTAGCCCTAGGCTCCCCATAGGGCCAAGGAGGGTCTGGGCTGCCTCTGGCTCCGTGGGCACTGCTGCTTGGTTGGTGGTCTACGCAGCTTGAAACCAACTCCAAACGTGTTCTCCTTCGCGGAGAAGGCTGATTTGGCAGGAAGAAGCCCTGTGTGCACTGGCCCTGGCAACCCACCCATAGCCAGCTAGGGAGGGACCCACCTAGGGCCTAGCTGCGAAAGGGCACAAAACGCGCTCCTAGGAGCTGCACTCTGCAAAGGGAAACTGTGCTCGGGGAACAAAGCTCAGCCCCAAGGCGGCTTGGCTCAGGATCGCAGCGCTTGCCTAGTTCTCACCTAGCCCTAGGCTCCCCATAGGGCCAAGGAGGGTCTGGGCTGCCTCTGGCTCCGTGGGCACTGCTGCTTGGCTGGTGGTCTCCGCAGCTTGAAACCAACTCCAAACGTGTTCTCCTTCGCGGAGAAGGCTGATTTGGCAGGAAGAAGCCCTGTGTGCACTGGCCCTGGCAACCCACCCATAGCCAGCTAGGGAGGGACCCACCTAGGGCCTAGCTGCGAAACGGCACAGAACGCGCTCCTAGGAGCTGCACTCTGCAAAGGGAAACTGTGCTCGGGGAACAAAGCTCAGCCCCAAGGCGGCTTGGCTCAGGATCGCAGCGCTTGCCTAGTTCTCACCTAGCCCTAGGCTCCCCATAGGGCCAAGGAGGGTCTGGGCTGCCTCTGGCTCCGTGGGCACTGCTGCTTGGTTGGTGGTCTCCGCAGCTTGAAACCAACTCCAAACGTGTTCTCCTTCGCGGAGAAGGCTGATTTGGCAGGAAGAAGCCCTGTGTGCACTGGCCCTGGCAACCCACCCACAGCCAGCTAGGGACAGACCCACCTAGGGCCTAGCTGCGAAACGGCACAAAACGCGCTCCTAGGAGCTGCACTCTGCAAAGGGAAACTGTGCTCGGGGAACAAAGCTCAGCCCCAAGGCGGCTTGGCTCAGGATCGCAGCGCTTGCCTAGTTCTCACCTAGCCCTAGGCTCCCCATAGGGCCCAGGAGGGTCTGGGCTGCCTCTGGCTCCGTGGGCACTGTTGCTTGGCTGGTGGTCTCCGCACCTTGAAACCAACTCCAAACGTGTTCTCCTTCGCGGAGAAGGCTGATTTGGCAGGAAGAAGCCCTGTGTGCACTGGCCCTGGCAACCCACCCATAGCCAGCTAGGGAGGGACCCACCTAGGGCCTAGCTGCGAAACGGCACAAAACGCGCTCCTAGGAGCTGCACTCTGCAAAGGGAAACTGTGCTCGGGGAACAAAGCTCAGCCCCAAGGCGGCTTGGCTCAGGATCGCAGCGCTTGCCTAGTTCTCACCTAGCCCTAGGCTCCCCATAGGGCCAAGGAGGGTCTGGGCTGCCTCTGGCTCCGTGGGCACTGCTGCTTGGCTGGTGGTCTCCGCACCTTGAAACCAACTCCAAACGTGTTCTCCTTCGCGGAGAAGGCTGATTTGGCAGGAAGAAGCCCTGTGTGCACTGGCCCTGGCAACCCACCCATAGCCAGCTAGGGACGGACCCACCTAGGGCCTAGCTGCGAAAGGGCACAAAACGCGCTCCTAGGAGCTGCACTCTGCAAAGGGAAACTGTGCTCGGGGAACAAAGCTCAGCCCCAAGGCGGCTTGGCTCAGGATCGCAGCGCTTGCCTAGTTCTCACCTAGCCCTAGGCTCCCCATAGGGCCAAGGAGGGTCTGGGCTGCCTCTGGCTCCGTGGGCACTGCTGCTTGGCTGGTGGTCTCCGCACCGTGAAACCAACTCCAAACGTGTTCTCCTTCGCGGAGAAGGCTGATTTGGCAGGAAGAAGCCCTGTGTGCACTGGCCCTGGCAACCCACCCATAGCCAGCTAGGGACGGACCCACCTAGGGCCTAGCTGTGAAACGGCACAGAACGCGCTCCTAGGAGCTGCACTCTGCAAAGGGAAACTGTGCTCGGGGAACAAACCTCAGCCCCAAGGCGGCTTGGCTCAGGATCGCAGCGCTTGCCTAGTTCTCACCTAGCCCTAGGCTCCCCATAGGGCCAAGGAGGGTCTGGGCTGCCTCTGGCTCCGTGGGCACTGCTGCTTGGCTGGTGGTCTCCGCACCTTGAAACCAACTCCAAACGTGTTCTCCTTCGCGGAGAAGGCTGATTTGGCAGGAAGAAGCCCTGTGTGCACTGGCCCTGGCAACCCACCCATAGCCAGCTAGGGACGGACCCACCTAGGGCCTAGCTGCGAAACGGCACAAAACGCGCTCCTAGGAGCTGCACTCTGCAAAGGGAAACTGTGCTCGGGGAACAAAGCTCAGCCCCAAGGCGGCTTGGCTCAGGATCGCAGCGCTTGCCTAGTTCTCACCTAGCCCTAGGCTCCCCATAGGGCCAAGGAGGGTCTGGGCTGCCTCTGGCTCCGTGGGCACTGCTGCTTGGTTGGTGGTCTCCGCACCGTGAAACCAACTCCAAACGTGTTCTCCTTCGCGGAGAAGGCTGATTTGGCAGGAAGAAGCCCTGTGTGCACTGGCCCTGGCAACCCACCCATAGCCAGCTAGGGACGGACCCACCTAGGGCCTAGCTGCGAAACGGCACAAAACGCGCTCCTAGGAGCTGCACTCTGCAAAGGGAAACTGTGCTCGGGGAACAAAGCTCAGCCCCAAGGCGGCTTGGCTCAGGATCGCAGCGCTTGCCTAGTTCTCACCTAGCCCTAGGCTCCCCATAGGGCCCAGGAGGGTCTGGGCTGCCTCTGGCTCCGTGGGCACTGCTGCTTGGTTGGTGGTCTCCGCAGCTTGAAACCAACTCCAAACGTGTTCTCCTTCGCGGAGAAGGCTGATTTGGCAGGAAGAAGCCCTGTGTGCACTGGCACTGGCAACCCACCCATAGCCAGCTAGGGACGGACCCACCTAGGGCCTAGCTGCGAAACGGCACAAAACGCGCTCCTAGGAGCTGCACTCTGCAAAGGGAAACTGTGCTCGGGGAACAAACCTCAGCCCCAAGGCGGCTTGGCTCAGGATCGCAGCGCTTGCCTAGTTCTCACCTAGCCCTAGGCTCCCCATAGGGCCAAGGAGGGTCTGGGCTGCCTCTGGCTCCGTGGGCACTGCTGCTTGGCTGGTGGTCTCCGCACCTTGAAACCAACTCCAAACGTGTTCTCCTTCGCGGAGAAGGCTGATTTGGCAGGAAGAAGCCCTGTGTGCACTGGCCCTGGCAACCCACCCATAGCCAGCTAGGGAGGGACCCACCTAGGGCCTAGCTGCGAAACGGCACAGAACGCGCTCCTAGGAGCTGCACTCTGCAAAGGGAAACTGAGCTCGGGGAACAAAGCTCAGCCCCAAGGCGGCTTGGCTCAGGATCGCAGCGCTTGCCTAGTTCTCACCTAGCCCTAGGCTCCCCATAGGGCCAAGGAGGGTCTGGGCTGCCTCTGGCTCCGTGGGCACTGCTGCTTGGTTGGTGGTCTCCGCAGCTTGAAACCAACTCCAAACGTGTTCTCCTTCGCGGAGAAGGCTGATTTGGCAGGAAGAAGCCCTGTGTGCACTGGCCCTGGCAACCCACCCATAGCCAGCTAGGGAGGGACCCACCTAGGGCCTAGCTGCGAAAGGGCACAAAACGCGCTCCTAGGAGCTGCACTCTGCAAAGGGAAACTGTGCTCGGGGAACAAAGCTCAGCCCCAAGGCGGCTTGGCTCAGGATCGCAGCGCTTGCCTAGTTCTCACCTAGCCCTAGGCTCCCCATAGGGCCAAGGAGGGTCTGGGCTGCCTCTGGCTCCGTGGGCACTGCTGCTTGGCTGGTGGTCTCCGCACCGTGAAACCAACTCCAAACGTGTTCTCCTTCGCGGAGAAGGCTGATTTGGCAGGAAGAAGCCCTGTGTGCACTGGCCCTGGCAACCCACCCATAGCCAGCTAGGGAGGGACCCACCTAGGGCCTAGCTGCGAAACGGCACAAAACGCGATCCTAGGAGCTGCACTCTGCAAAGGGAAACTGTGCTCGGGGAACAAACCTCAGCCCCAAGGCGGCTTGGCTCAGGATCGCAGCGCTTGCCTAGTTCTCACCTAGCCCTAGGCTCCCCATAGGGCCAAGGAGGGTCTGGGCTGCCTCTGGCTCCGTGGGCACTGCTGCTTGGTTGGTGGTCTCCGCAGCTTGAAACCAACTCCAAACGTGTTCTCCTTCGCGGAGAAGGCTGATTTGGCAGGAAGAAGCCCTGTGTGCACTGGCCCTGGCAACCCACCCATAGCCAGCTAGGGAGGGACCCACCTAGGGCCTAGCTGCGAAACGGCACAAAACGCGCTCCTAGGAGCTGCACTCTGCAAAGGGAAACTGTGCTCGGGGAACAAAGCTCAGCCCCAAGGCGGCTTGGCTCAGGATCGCAGCGCTTGCCTAGTTCTCACCTAGCCCTAGGCTCCCCATAGGGCCAAGGAGGGTCTGGGCTGCCTCTGGCTCCGTGGGCACTGCTGCTTGGCTGGTGGTCTCCGCACCGTGAAACCAACTCCAAACGTGTTCTCCTTCGCGGAGAAGGCTGATTTGGCAGGAAGAAGCCCTGTGTGCACTGGCCCTGGCAACCCACCCATAGCCAGCTAGGGACGGACCCACCTAGGGCCTAGCTGCGAAAGGGCACAAAACGCGCTCCTAGGAGCTGCACTCTGCAAAGGGAAACTGTGCTCGGGGAACAAACCTCAGCCCCAAGGCGGCTTGGCTCAGGATCGCAGCGCTTGCCTAGTTCTCACCTAGCCCTAGGCTCCCCATAGGGCCAAGGAGGGTCTGGGCTGCCTCTGGCTCCGTGGGCACTGCTGCTTGGCTGGTGGTCTCCGCACCGTGAAACCAACTCCAAACGTGTTCTCCTTCGCGGAGAAGGCTGATTTGGCAGGAAGAAGCCCTGTGTGCACTGGCCCTGGCAACCCACCCATAGCCAGCTAGGGAGGGACCCACCTAGGGCCTAGCTGCGAAACGGCACAAAACGCGATCCTAGGAGCTGCACTCTGCAAAGGGAAACTGTGCTCGGGGAACAAAGCTCAGCCCCAAGGCGGCTTGGCTCAGGATCGCAGCGCTTGCCTAGTTCTCACCTAGCCCTAGGCTCCCCATAGGGCCAAGGAGGGTCTGGGCTGCCTCTGGCTCCGTGGGCACTGCTGCTTGGTTGGTGGTCTCCGCACCTTGAAACCAACTCCAAACGTGTTCTCCTTCGCGGAGAAGGCTGATTTGGCAGGAAGAAGCCCTGTGTGCACTGGCCCTGGCAACCCACCCATAGCCAGCTAGGGACGGACCCACCTCGGGCCTAGCTGCGAAACGGCACAAAACGCGCTCCTAGGAGCTGCACTCTGCAAAGGGAAACTGAGCTCGGGGAACAAAGCTCAGCCCCAAGGCGGCTTGGCTCAGGATCGCAGCGCTTGCCTAGTTCTCACCTAGCCCTAGGCTCCCCATAGGGCCAAGGAGGGTCTGGGCTGCCTCTGGCTCCGTGGGCACTGCTGCTTGGTTGGTGGTCTCCGCACCGTGAAACCAACTCCAAACGTGTTCTCCTTCGCGGAGAAGGCTGATTTGGCAGGAAGAAGCCCTGTGTGCACTGGCCCTGGCAACCCACCCACAGCCAGCTAGGGACGGACCCACCTAGGGCCTAGCTGCGAAACGGCACAGAACGCGCTCCTAGGAGCTGCACTCTGCAAAGGGAAACTGAGCTCGGGGAACAAAGCTCAGCCCCAAGGCGGCTTGGCTCAGGATCGCAGCGCTTGCCTAGTTCTCACCTAGCCCTAGGCTCCCCATAGGGCCATGGAGTATCTGGGCTGCCTCTGGCTCCGTGGGCACTGCTGCTTGGTTGGTGGTCTCCGCAGCTTGAAACCAACTCCAAACGTGTTCTCCTTCGCGGAGAAGGCTGATTTGGCAGGAAGAAGCCCTGTGTGCACTGGCCCTGGCAACCCACCCATAGCCAGCTAGGGAGGGACCCACCTAGGGCCTAGCTGCGAAAGGGCACAAAACGCGCTCCTAGGAGCTGCACTCTGCAAAGGGAAACTGTGCTCGGGGAACAAACCTCAGCCCCAAGGCGGCTTGGCTCAGGATCGCAGCGCTTGCCTAGTTCTCACCTAGCCCTAGGCTCCCCATAGGGCCAAGGAGGGTCTGGGCTGCCTCCGGCTCCGTGGGCACTGCTGCTTGGCTGGTGGTCTCCGCACCTTGAAACCAACTCCAAACGTGTTCTCCTTCGCGGAGAAGGCTGATTTGGCAGGAAGAAGCCCTGTGTGCACTGGCCCTGGCAACCCACCCATAGCCAGCTAGGGACGGACCCACCTAGGGCCTAGCTGCGAAACGGCACAAAACGCGCTCCTAGGAGCTGCACTCTGCAAAGGGAAACTGAGCTCGGGGAACAAAGCTCAGCCCCAAGGCGGCTTGGCTCAGGATCGCAGCGCTTGCCTAGTTCTCACCTAGCCCTAGGCTCCCCATAGGGCCAAGGAGGGTCTGGGCTGCCTCTGGCTCCGTGGGCACTGCTGCTTGGCTGGTGGTCTCCGCACCGTGAAACCAACTCCAAACGTGTTCTCCTTCGCGGAGAAGGCTGATTTGGCAGGAAGAAGCCCTGTGTGCACTGGCCCTGGCAACCCACCCATAGCCAGCTAGGGACGGACCCACCTAGGGCCTAGCTGCGAAACGGCACAAAACGCGCTCCTAGGAGCTGCACTCTGCAAAGGGAAACTGTGCTCGGGGAACAAAGCTCAGCCCCAAGGCGGCTTGGCTCAGGATCGCAGCGCTTGCCTAGTTCTCACCTAGCCCTAGGCTCCCCATAGGGCCAAGGAGGGTCTGGGCTGCCTCTGGCTCCGTGGGCACTGCTGCTTGGCTGGTGGTCTCCGCACCTTGAAACCAACTCCAAACGTGTTCTCCTTCGCGGAGAAGGCTGATTTGGCAGGAAGAAGCCCTGTGTGCACTGGCCCTGGCAACCCACCCATAGCCAGCTAGGGACGGACCCACCTAGGGCCTAGCTGCGAAACGGCACAAAACGCGCTCCTAGGAGCTGCACTCTGCAAAGGGAAACTGTGCTCGGGGAACAAACCTCAGCCCCAAGGCGGCTTGGCTCAGGATCGCAGCGCTTGCCTAGTTCTCACCTAGCCCTAGGCTCCCCATAGGGCCAAGGAGGGTCTGGGCTGCCTCTGGCTCCGTGGGCACTGCTGCTTGGCTGGTGGTCTCCGCACCTTGAAACCAACTCCAAACGTGTTCTCCTTCGCGGAGAAGGCTGATTTGGCAGGAAGAAGCCCTGTGTGCACTGGCCCTGGCAACCCACCCATAGCCAGCTAGGGACGGACCCACCTAGGGCCTAGCTGCGAAACGGCACAAAACGCGCTCCTAGGAGCTGCACTCTGCAAAGGGAAACTGTGCTCGGGGAACAAACCTCAGCCCCAAGGCGGCTTGGCTCAGGATCGCAGCGCTTGCCTAGTTCTCACCTAGCCCTAGGCTCCCCATAGGGCCAAGGAGGGTCTGGGCTGCCTCTGGCTCCGTGGGCACTGCTGCTTGGTTGGTGGTCTCCGCAGCTTGAAACCAACTCCAAACGTGTTCTCCTTCGCGGAGAAGGCTGATTTGGCAGGAAGAAGCCCTGTGTGCACTGGCCCTGGCAACCCACCCATAGCCAGCTAGGGACGGACCCACCTAGGGCCTAGCTGCGAAACGGCACAAAACGCGCTCCTAGGAGCTGCACTCTGCAAAGGGAAACTGTGCTCGGGGAACAAAGCTCAGCCCCAAGGCGGCTTGGCTCAGGATCGCAGCGCTTGCCTAGTTCTCACCTAGCCCTAGGCTCCCCATAGGGCCAAGGAGGGTCTGGGCTGCCTCTGGCTCCGTGGGCACTGCTGCTTGGCTGGTGGTCTCCGCACCTTGAAACCAACTCCAAACGTGTTCTCCTTCGCGGAGAAGGCTGATTTGGCAGGAAGAAGCACTGTGTGCACTGGCCCTGGCAACCCACCCATAGCCAGCTAGGGAGGGACCCACCTAGGGCCTAGCTGCGAAACGGCACAAAACGCGCTCCTAGGAGCTGCACTCTGCAAAGGGAAACTGTGCTCGGGGAACAAAGCTCA
This sequence comes from Sus scrofa, assembly GCF_054392235.1. NCBI lineage: Eukaryota > Metazoa > Chordata > Mammalia > Artiodactyla > Suidae > Sus > Sus scrofa. The sequence continues at coordinate 39,978,276 of NC_139393.1, read as the reverse complement.
GCCCCAAGGCGGCTTGGCTCAGGATCGCAGCGCTTGCCTAGTTCTCACCTAGCCCTAGGCTCCCCATAGGGCCCAGGAGGGTCTGGGCTGCCTCTGGCTCCGTGGGCACTGCTGCTTGGCTGGTGGTCTCCGCACCTTGAAACCAACTCCAAACGTGTTCTCCTTCGCGGAGAAGGCTGATTTGGCAGGAAGAAGCCCTGTGTGCACTGGCCCTGGCAACCCACCCATAGCCAGCTAGGGAGGGACCCACCTAGGGCCTAGCTGCGAAACGGCACAAAACGCGCTCCTAGGAGCTGCACTCTGCAAAGGGAAACTGTGCTCGGGGAACAAAGCTCAGCCCCAAGGCGGCTTGGCTCAGGATCGCAGCACTTGCCTAGTTCTCACCTAGCCCTAGGCTCCCCATAGGGCCAAGGAGGGTCTGTGCTGCCTCTGGCTCCGTGGGCACTGCTGCTTGGTTGGTGGTCTCCGCACCGTGAAACCAACTCCAAACGTGTTCTCCTTCGCGGAGAAGGCTGATTTGGCAGGAAGAAGCCCTGTGTGCACTGGCCCTGGCAACCCACCCATAGCCAGCTAGGGACGGACCCACCTAGGGCCTAGCTGCGAAACGGCACAAAACGCGCTCCTAGGAGCTGCACTCTGCAAAGGGAAACTGTGCTCGGGGAACAAAGCTCAGCCCCAAGGCGGCTTGGCTCAGGATCGCAGCGCTTGCCTAGTTCTCACCTAGCCCTAGGCTCCCCATAGGGCCAAGGAGGGTCTGGGCTGCCTCTGGCTCCGTGGGCACTGCTGCTTGGTTGGTGGTCTCCGCAGCTTGAAACCAACTCCAAACGTGTTCTCCTTCGCGGAGAAGGCTGATTTGGCAGGAAGAAGCCCTGTGTGCACTGGCCCTGGCAACCCACCCATAGCCAGCTAGGGAGGGACCCACCTAGGGCCTAGCTGCGAAAGGGCACAAAACGCTCTCCTAGGAGCTGCACTCTGCAAAGGGAAACTGTGCTCGGGGAACAAACCTCAGCCCCAAGGCGGCTTGGCTCAGGATCGCAGCGCTTGCCTAGTTCTCACCTAGCCCTAGGCTCCCCATAGGGCCAAGGAGGGTCTGGGCTGCCTCTGGCTCCGTGGGCACTGCTGCTTGGCTGGTGGTCTCCGCACCGTGAAACCAACTCCAAACGTGTTCTCCTTCGCGGAGAAGGCTGATTTGGCAGGAAGAAGCCCTGTGTGCACTGGCCCTGGCAACCCACCCATAGCCAGCTAGGGACGGACCCACCTAGGGCCTAGCTGCGAAAGGGCACAAAACGCGCTCCTAGGAGCTGCACTCTGCAAAGGGAAACTGTGCTCGGGGAACAAACCTCAGCCCCAAGGCGGCTTGGCTCAGGATCGCAGCGCTTGCCTAGTTCTCACCTAGCCCTAGGCTCCCCATAGGGCCAAGGAGGGTCTGGGCTGCCTCTGGCTCCGTGGGCACTGCTGCTTGGCTGGTGGTCTCCGCACCTTGAAGCCAACTCCAAACGTGTTCTCCTTCGCGGAGAAGGCTGATTTGGCAGGAAGAAGCCCTGTGTGCACTGGCCCTGGCAACCCACCCATAGCCAGCTAGGGAGGGACCCACCTAGGGCCTAGCTGCGAAACGGCACAAAACGCGCTCCTAGGAGCTGCACTCTGCAAAGGGAAACTGTGCTCGGGGAACAAAGCTCAGCCCCAAGGCGGCTTGGCTCAGGATCGCAGCGCTTGCCTAGTTCTCACCTAGCCCTAGGCTCCCCATAGGGCCAAGGAGGGTCTGGGCTGCCTCTGGCTCCGTGGGCACTGCTGCTTGGCTGGTGGTCTCCACACCTTGAAACCAACTCCAAACGTGTTCTCCTTCGCGGAGAAGGCTGATTTGGCAGGAAGAAGCCCTGTGTGCACTGGCCCTGGCAACCCACCCATAGCCAGCTAGGGACGGACCCACCTAGGGCCTAGCTGCGAAACGGCACAAAACGCGCTCCTAGGAGCTGCACTCTGCAAAGGGAAACTGTGCTCGGGGAACAAAGCTCAGCCCCAAGGCGGCTTGGCTCAGGATCGCAGCACTTGCCTAGTTCTCACCTAGCCCTAGGCTCCCCATAGGGCCAAGGAGGGTCTGTGCTGCCTCTGGCTCCGTGGGCACTGCTGCTTGGTTGGTGGTCTCCGCAGCTTGAAACCAACTCCAAACGTGTTCTCCTTCGCGGAGAAGGCTGATTTGGCAGGAAGAAGCCCTGTGTGCACTGGCCCTGGCAACCCACCCATAGCCAGCTAGGGACGGACCCACCTAGGGCCTAGCTGCGAAACGGCACAAAACGCGCTCCTAGGAGCTGCACTCTGCAAAGGGAAACTGTGCTCGGGGAACAAAGCTCAGCCCCAAGGCGGCTTGGCTCAGGATCGCAGCGCTTGCCTAGTTCTCACCTAGCCCTAGGCTCCCCATAGGGCCCAGGATGTTCTGGGCTGCCTCTGGCTCCGTGGGCACTGCTGCTTGGTTGGTGGTCTCCGCAGCTTGAAACCAACTCCAAACGTGTTCTCCTTCGCGGAGAAGGCTGATTTGGCAGGAAGAAGCCCTGTGTGCACTGGCACTGGCAACCCACCCATAGCCAGCTAGGGACGGACCCACCTAGGGCCTAGCTGCGAAACGGCACAGAACGCGCTCCTAGGAGCTGCACTCTGCAAAGGGAAACTGAGCTCGGGGAACAAAGCTCAGCCCCAAGGCGGCTTGGCTCAGGATCGCAGCGCTTGCCTAGTTCTCACCTAGCCCTAGGCTCCCCATAGGGCCAAGGAGGGTCTGGGCTGCCTCTGGCTCCGTGGGCACTGCTGCTTGGTTGGTGGTCTCCGCAGCTTGAAACCAACTCCAAACGTGTTCTCCTTCGCGGAGAAGGCTGATTTGGCAGGAAGAAGCCCTGTGTGCACTGGCCCTGGCAACCCACCCATAGCCAGCTAGGGAGGGACCCACCTAGGGCCTAGCTGCGAAACGGCACAAAACGCGCTCCTAGGAGCTGCACTCTGCAAAGGGAAACTGTGCTCGGGGAACAAAGCTCAGCCCCAAGGCGGCTTGGCTCAGGATCGCAGCGCTTGCCTAGTTCTCACCTAGCCCTAGGCTCCCCATAGGGCCAAGGAGGGTCTGGGCTGCCTCTGGCTCCGTGGGCACTGCTGCTTGGCTGGTGGTCTCCGCACCGTGAAACCAACTCCAAACGTGTTCTCCTTCGCGGAGAAGGCTGATTTGGCAGGAAGAAGCCCTGTGTGCACTGGCCCTGGCAACCCACCCATAGCCAGCTAGGGAGGGACCCACCTAGGGCCTAGCTGCGAAACGGCACAGAACGCGCTCCTAGGAGCTGCACTCTGCAAAGGGAAACTGAGCTCGGGGAACAAAGCTCAGCCCCAAGGCGGCTTGGCTCAGGATCGCAGCGCTTGCCTAGTTCTCACCTAGCCCTAGGCTCCCCATAGGGCCAAGGAGGGTCTGGGCTGCCTCTGGCTCCGTGGGCACTGCTGCTTGGTTGGTGGTCTCCGCAGCTTGAAACCAACTCCAAACGTGTTCTCCTTCGCGGAGAAGGCTGATTTGGCAGGAAGAAGCCCTGTGTGCACTGGCCCTGGCAACCCACCCATAGCCAGCTAGGGAGGGACCCACCTAGGGCCTAGCTGCGAAACGGCACAAAACGCGCTCCTAGGAGCTGCACTCTGCAAAGGGAAACTGTGCTCGGGGAACAAACCTCAGCCCCAAGGCGGCTTGGCTCAGGATCGCAGCGCTTGCCTAGTTCTCACCTAGCCCTAGGCTCCCCATAGGGCCAAGGAGGGTCTGGGCTGCCTCTGGCTCCGTGGGCACTGCTGCTTGGCTGGTGGTCTCCGCACCTTGAAACCAACTCCAAACGTGTTCTCCTTGGCGGAGAAGGCTGATTTGGCAGGAAGAAGCCCTGTGTGCACTGGCCCTGGCAACCCACCCATAGCCAGCTAGGGACGGACCCACCTAGGGCCTAGCTGCGAAACGGCACAAAACGCGCTCCTAGGAGCTGCACTCTGCAAAGGGAAACTGTGCTCGGGGAACAAACCTCAGCCCCAAGGTGGCTTGGCTCAGGATCGCAGCGCTTGCCTAGTTCTCACCTAGCCCTAGGCTCCCCATAGGGCCAAGGAGGGTCTGGGCTGCCTCTGGCTCCGTGGGCACTGCTGCTTGGCTGGTGGTCTCCGCACCTTGAAACCAACTCCAAACGTGTTCTCCTTCGCGGAGAAGGCTGATTTGGCAGGAAGAAGCCCTGTGTGCACTGGCCCTGGCAACCCACCCATAGCCAGCTAGGGAGGGACCCACCTAGGGCCTAGCTGCGAAACGGCACAAAACGCGCTCCTAGGAGCTGCACTCTGCAAAGGGAAACTGTGCTCGGGGAACAAACCTCAGCCCCAAGGCGGCTTGGCTCAGGATCGCAGCGCTTGCCTAGTTCTCACCTAGCCCTAGGCTCCCCATAGGGCCAAGGAGGGTCTGGGCTGCCTCTGGCTCCGTGGGCACTGCTGCTTGGCTGGTGGTCTCCGCACCGTGAAACCAACTCCAAACGTGTTCTCCTTCGCGGAGAAGGCTGATTTGGCAGGAAGAAGCCCTGTGTGCACTGGCCCTGGCAACCCACCCATAGCCAGCTAGGGACGGACCCACCTAGGGCCTAGCTGCGAAACGGCACAGAACGCGCTCCTAGGAGCTGCACTCTGCAAAGGGAAACTGAGCTCGGGGAACAAAGCTCAGCCCCAAGGCGGCTTGGCTCAGGATCGCAGCGCTTGCCTAGTTCTCACCTAGCCCTAGGCTCCCCATAGGGCCAAGGAGGGTCTGGGCTGCCTCTGGCTCCGTGGGCACTGCTGCTTGGTTGGTGGTCTCCGCAGCTTGAAACCAACTCCAAACGTGTTCTCCTTCGCGGAGAAGGCTGATTTGGCAGGAAGAAGCCCTGTGTGCACTGGCCCTGGCAACCCACCCATAGCCAGCTAGGGAGGGACCCACCTAGGGCCTAGCTGCGAAACGGCACAAAACGCGCTCCTAGGAGCTGCACTCTGCAAAGGGAAACTGTGCTCGGGGAACAAAGCTCAGCCCCAAGGCGGCTTGGCTCAGGATCGCAGCGCTTGCCTAGTTCTCACCTAGCCCTAGGCTCCCCATAGGGCCAAGGAGGGTCTGGGCTGCCTCTGGCTCCGTGGGCACTGCTGCTTGGCTGGTGGTCTCCGCACCGTGAAACCAACTCCAAACGTGTTCTCCTTCGCGGAGAAGGCTGATTTGGCAGGAAGAAGCCCTGTGTGCACTGGCCCTGGCAACCCACCCATAGCCAGCTAGGGAGGGACCCACCTAGGGCCTAGCTGCGAAACGGCACAGAACGCGCTCCTAGGAGCTGCACTCTGCAAAGGGAAACTGAGCTCGGGGAACAAAGCTCAGCCCCAAGGCGGCTTGGCTCAGGATCGCAGCGCTTGCCTAGTTCTCACCTAGCCCTAGGCTCCCCATAGGGCCAAGGAGGGTCTGGGCTGCCTCTGGCTCCGTGGGCACTGCTGCTTGGTTGGTGGTCTCCGCAGCTTGAAACCAACTCCAAACGTGTTCTCCTTCGCGGAGAAGGCTGATTTGGCAGGAAGAAGCCCTGTGTGCACTGGCCCTGGCAACCCACCCACAGCCAGCTAGGGAGGGACCCACCTAGGGCCTAGCTGCGAAAGGGCACAAAACGCTCTCCTAGGAGCTGCACTCTGCAAAGGGAAACTGTGCTCGGGGAACAAAGCTCAGCCCCAAGGCAGCTTGGCTCAGGATCGCAGCGCTTGCCTAGTTCTCACCTAGCCCTAGGCTCCCCATAGGGCCAAGGAGGGTCTGGGCTGCCTCTGGCTCCGTGGGCACTGCTGCTTGGCTGGTGGTCTCCGCACCTTGAAACCAACTCCAAACGTGTTCTCCTTCGCGGAGAAGGCTGATTTGGCAGGTAGAAGCCCTGTGTGCACTGGCCCTGGCAACCCACCCACAGCCAGCTAGGGAGGGACCCACCTAGGGCCTAGCTGCGAAAGGGCACAAAACGCGCTCCTAGGAGCTGCACTCTGCAAAGGGAAACTGTGCTCGGGGAACAAACCTCAGCCCCAAGGCGGCTTGGCTCAGGATCGCAGCGCTTGCCTAGTTCTCACCTAGCCCTAGGCTCCCCATAGGGCCAAGGAGGGTCTGGGCTGCCTCTGGCTCCGTGGGCACTGCTGCTTGGCTGGTGGTCTCCGCAGCTTGAAACCAACTCCAAACGTGTTCTCCTTCGCGGAGAAGGCTGATTTGGCAGGAAGAAGCCCTGTGTGCACTGGCCCTGGCAACCCACCCATAGCCAGCTAGGGAGGGACCCACCTAGGGCCTAGCTGCGAAACGGCACAGAACGCGCTCCTAGGAGCTGCACTCTGCAAAGGGAAACTGAGCTCGGGGAACAAAGCTCAGCCCCAAGGCGGCTTGGCTCAGGATCGCAGCGCTTGCCTAGTTCTCACCTAGCCCTAGGCTCCCCATAGGGCCAAGGAGGGTCTGGGCTGCCTCTGGCTCCGTGGGCACTGCTGCTTGGTTGGTGGTCTCCGCACCGTGAAACCAACTCCAAACGTGTTCTCCTTCGCGGAGAAGGCTGATTTGGCAGGAAGAAGCCCTGTGTGCACTGGCCCTGGCAACCCACCCATAGCCAGCTAGGGACGGACCCACCTAGGGCCTAGCTGCGAATCGGCACAAAACGCGCTCCTAGGAGCTGCACTCTGCAAAGGGAAACTGTGCTCGGGGAACAAACCTCAGCCCCAAGGCGGCTTGGCTCAGGATCGCAGCGCTTGCCTAGTTCTCACCTAGCCCTAGGCTCCCCATAGGGCCAAGGAGGGTCTGGGCTGCCTCTGGCTCCGTGGGCACTGCTGCTTGGCTGGTGGTCTCCGCACCGTGAAACCAACTCCAAACGTGTTCTCCTTCGCGGAGAAGGCTGATTTGGCAGGAAGAAGCCCTGTGTGCACTGGCCCTGGCAACCCACCCATAGCCAGCTAGGGACGGACCCACCTAGGGCCTAGCTGCGAAACGGCACAAAACGCGCTCCTAGGAGCTGCACTCTGCAAAGGGAAACTGAGCTCGGGGAACAAAGCTCAGCCCCAAGGCGGCTTGGCTCAGGATCGCAGCGCTTGCCTAGTTCTCACCTAGCCCTAGGCTCCCCATAGGGCCAAGGAGGGTCTGGGCTGCCTCTGGCTCCGTGGGCACTGCTGCTTGGTTGGTGGTCTCCGCAGCTTGAAACCAACTCCAAACGTGTTCTCCTTCGCGGAGAAGGCTGATTTGGCAGGAAGAAGCCCTGTGTGCACTGGCCCTGGCAACCCACCCACAGCCAGCTAGGGAGGGACCCACCTAGGGCCTAGCTGCGAAAGGGCACAAAACGCGCTCCTAGGAGCTGCACTCTGCAAAGGGAAACTGTGCTCAGGGAACAAACCTCAGCCCCAAGGCGGCTTGGCTCAGGATCGCAGCGCTTGCCTAGTTCTCACCTAGCCCTAGGCTCCCCATAGGGCCCAGGAGGGTCTGGGCTGCCTCTGGCTCCGTGGGCACTGCTGCTTGGCTGGTGGTCTCCGCACCTTGAAACCAACTCCAAACGTGTTCTCCTTCGCGGAGAAGGCTGATTTGGCAGGAAGAAGCCCTGTGTGCACTGGCCCTGGCAACCCACCCATAGCCAGCTAGGGAGGGACCCACCTAGGGCCTAGCTGCGAAACGGCACAGAACGCGCTCCTAGGAGCTGCACTCTGCAAAGGGAAACTGAGCTCAGGGAACAAAGCTCAGCCCCAAGGCGGCTTGGCTCAGGATCGCAGCGCTTGCCTAGTTCTCACCTAGCCCTAGGCTCCCCATAGGGCCAAGGAGGGTCTGGGCTGCCTCTGGCTCCGTGGGCACTGCTGCTTGGTTGGTGGTCTCCGCACCGTGAAACCAACTCCAAACGTGTTCTCCTTCGCGGAGAAGGCTGATTTGGCAGGAAGAAGCCCTGTGTGCACTGGCCCTGGCAACCCACCCATAGCCAGCTAGGGACGGACCCACCTAGGGCCTAGCTGCGAAATGGCACAAAACGCGCTCCTAGGAGCTGCACTCTGCAAAGGGAAACTGTGCTCGGGGAACAAAGCTCAGCCCCAAGGCGGCTTGGCTCAGGATCGCAGCGCTTGCCTAGTTCTCACCTAGCCCTAGGCTCCCCATAGGGCCAAGGAGGGTCTGGGCTGCCTCTGGCTCCGTGGGCACTGCTGCTTGGCTGGTGGTCTCCGCACCTTGAAACCAACTCCAAACGTGTTCTCCTTCGCGGAGAAGGCTGATTTGGCAGGTAGAAGCCCTGTGTCCACTGGCCCTGGCAACCCACCCATAGCCAGCTAGGGAGGGACCCACCTAGGGCCTAGCTGCGAAATGGCACAAAACGCGCTCCTAGGAGCTGCACTCTGCAAAGGGAAACTGTGCTCGGGGAACAAAGCTCAGCCCCAAGGCGGCTTGGCTCAGGATCGCAGCGCTTGCCTAGTTCTCACCTAGCCCTAGGCTCCCCATAGGGCCAAGGAGGGTCTGGGCTGCCTCTGGCTCCGTGGGCACTGCTGCTTGGCTGGTGGTCTCCGCACCTTGAAACCAACTCCAAACGTGTTCTCCTTCGCGGAGAAGGCTGATTTGGCAGGAAGAAGCCCTGTGTGCACTGGCCCTGGCAACCCACCCATAGCCAGCTAGGGAGGGACCCACCTAGGGCCTAGCTGCGAAAGGGCACAAAACGCGCTCCTAGGAGCTGCACTCTGCAAAGGGAAACTGTGCTCGGGGAACAAAGCTCAGCCCCAAGGCGGCTTGGCTCAGGATCGCAGCGCTTGCCTAGTTCTCACCTAGCCCTAGGCTCCCCATAGGGCCAAGGAGGGTCTGGGCTGCCTCTGGCTCCGTGGGCACTGCTGCTTGGCTGGTGGTCTCCGCACCGTGAAACCAACTCCAAACGTGTTCTCCTTCTCGGAGAAGGCTGATTTGGCAGGAAGAAGCCCTGTGTGCACTGGCCCTGGCAACCCACCCATAGCCAGCTAGGGAGGGACCCACCTAGGGCCTAGCTGCGAAACGGCTCAAAACGCGCTCCTAGGAGCCCCACTCTGCAAAGGGAAACTGAGCTCGGGGAACAAAGCTCAGCCCCAAGGCGGCTTGGCTCAGGATCGCAGCGCTTGCCTAGTTCTCACCTAGCCCTAGGCTCCCCATAGGGCCAAGGAGGGTCTGGGCTGCCTCTGGCTCCGTGGGCACTGCTGCTTGGCTGGTGGTCTCCGCACCTTGAAACCAACTCCAAACGTGTTCTCCTTCGCGGAGAAGGCTGATTTGGCAGGTAGAAGCCCTGTGTGCACTGGCCCTGGCAACCCACCCACAGCCAGCTAGGGAGGGACCCACCTAGGGCCTAGCTGCGAAACGGCACAAAACGCGCTCCTAGGAGCTGCACTCTGCAAAGGGAAACTGTGCTCGGGGAACAAAGCTCAGCCCCAAGGCGGCTTGGCTCAGGATCGCAGCGCTTGCCTAGTTCTCACCTAGCCCTAGGCTCCCCATAGGGCCAAGGAGGGTCTGGGCTGCCTCTGGCTCCGTGGGCACTGCTGCTTGGCTGGTGGTCTCCGCACCTTGAAACCAACTCCAAACGTGTTCTCCTTCGCGGAGAAGGCTGATTTGGCAGGAAGAAGCCCTGTGTGCACTGGCCCTGGCAACCCACCCATAGCCAGCTAGGGAGGGACCCACCTAGGGCCTAGCTGCGAAACGGCACAGAACGCGCTCCTAGGAGCTGCACTCTGCAAAGGGAAACTGAGCTCGGGGAACAAAGCTCAGCCCCAAGGCGGCTTGGCTCAGGATCGCAGCGCTTGCCTAGTTCTCACCTAGCCCTAGGCTCCCCATAGGGCCAAGGAGGGTCTGGGCTGCCTCTGGCTCCGTGGGCACTGCTGCTTGGTTGGTGGTCTCCGCACCGTGAAACCAACTCCAAACGTGTTCTCCTTCGCGGAGAAGGCTGATTTGGCAGGAAGAAGCCCTGTGTGCACTGGCCCTGGCAACCCACCCATAGCCAGCTAGGGACGGACCCACCTAGGGCCTAGCTGCGAAATGGCACAAAACGCGCTCCTAGGAGCTGCACTCTGCAAAGGGAAACTGTGCTCGGGGAACAAAGCTCAGCCCCAAGGCGGCTTGGCTCAGGATCGCAGCGCTTGCCTAGTTCTCACCTAGCCCTAGGCTCCCCATAGGGCCAAGGAGGGTCTGGGCTGCCTCTGGCTCCGTGGGCACTGCTGCTTGGCTGGTGGTCTCCGCACCTTGAAACCAACTCCAAACGTGTTCTCCTTCGCGGAGAAGGCTGATTTGGCAGGTAGAAGCCCTGTGTGCATTGGCCCTGGCAACCCACCCATAGCCAGCTAGGGAGGGACCCACCTAGGGCCTAGCTGCGAAATGGCACAAAACGCGCTCCTAGGAGCTGCACTCTGCAAAGGGAAACTGTGCTCGGGGAACAAAGCTCAGCCCCAAGGCGGCTTGGCTCAGGATCGCAGCGCTTGCCTAGTTCTCACCTAGCCCTAGGCTCCCCATAGGGCCAAGGAGGGTCTGGGCTGCCTCTGGCTCCGTGGGCACTGCTGCTTGGCTGGTGGTCTCCGCACCTTGAAACCAACTCCAAACGTGTTCTCCTTCGCGGAGAAGGCTGATTTGGCAGGAAGAAGCCCTGTGTGCACTGGCCCTGGCAACCCACCCATAGCCAGCTAGGGAGGGACCCACCTAGGGCCTAGCTGCGAAAGGGCACAAAACGCGCTCCTAGGAGCTGCACTCTGCAAAGGGAAACTGTGCTCGGGGAACAAAGCTCAGCCCCAAGGCGGCTTGGCTCAGGATCGCAGCGCTTGCCTAGTTCTCACCTAGCCCTAGGCTCCCCATAGGGCCAAGGAGGGTCTGGGCTGCCTCTGGCTCCGTGGGCACTGCTGCTTTGTTGGTGGTCTCCGCAGCTTGAAACCAACTCCAAACGTGTTCTCCTTCGCGGAGAAGGCTGATTTGGCAGGTAGAAGCCCTGTGTGCACTGGCCCTGGCAACCCACCCACAGCCAGCTAGGGAGGGACCCACCTAGGGCCTAGCTGCGAAACGGCACAAAACGCGCTCCTAGGAGCTGCACTCTGCAAAGGGAAACTGTGCTCGGGGAACAAAGCTCAGCCCCAAGGCGGCTTGGCTCAGGATCGCAGCGCTTGCCTAGTTCTCACCTAGCCCTAGGCTCCCCATAGGGCCAAGGAGGGTCTGGGCTGCCTCTGGCTCCGTGGGCACTGCTGCTTGGCTGGTGGTCTCCGCACCTTGAAACCAACTCCAAACGTGTTCTCCTTCGCGGAGAAGGCTGATTTGGCAGGAAGAAGCCCTGTGTGCACTGGCCCTGGCAACCCACCCATAGCCAGCTAGGGAGGGACCCACCTAGGGCCTAGCTGCGAAACGGCACAGAACGCGCTCCTAGGAGCTGCACTCTGCAAAGGGAAACTGAGCTCGGGGAACAAAGCTCAGCCCCAAGGCGGCTTGGCTCAGGATCGCAGCGCTTGCCTAGTTCTCACCTAGCCCTAGGCTCCCCATAGGGCCAAGGAGGGTCTGGGCTGCCTCTGGCTCCGTGGGCACTGCTGCTTGGTTGGTGGTCTCCGCACCGTGAAACCAACTCCAAACGTGTTCTCCTTCGCGGAGAAGGCTGATTTGGCAGGAAGAAGCCCTGTGTGCACTGGCCCTGGCAACCCACCCATAGCCAGCTAGGGACGGACCCACCTAGGGCCTAGCTGCGAAATGGCACAAAACGCGCTCCTAGGAGCTGCACTCTGCAAAGGGAAACTGTGCTCGGGGAACAAAGCTCAGCCCCAAGGCGGCTTGGCTCAGGATCGCAGCGCTTGCCTAGTTCTCACCTAGCCCTAGGCTCCCCATAGGGCCAAGGAGGGTCTGGGCTGCCTCTGGCTCCGTGGGCACTGCTGCTTGGCTGGTGGTCTCCGCACCGTGAAACCAACTCCAAACGTGTTCTCCTTCGCGGAGAAGGCTGATTTGGCAGGAAGAAGCCCTGTGTGCACTGGCCCTGGCAACCCACCCACAGCCAGCTAGGGAGGGACCCACCTAGGGCCTAGCTGCGAAAGGGCACAAAACGCGCTCCTAGGAGCTGCACTCTGCAAAGGGAAACTGTGCTCGGGGAACAAACCTCAGCCCCAAGGCGGCTTGGCTCAGGATCGCAGCGCTTGCCTAGTTCTCACCTAGCCCTAGGCTCCCCATAGGGCCAAGGAGGGTCTGGGCTGCCTCTGGCTCCGTGGGCACTGCTGCTTGGCTGGTGGTCTCCGCACCGTGAAACCAACTCCAAACGTGTTCTCCTTCGCGGAGAAGGCTGATTTGGCAGGAAGAAGCCCTGTGTGCACTGGCCCTGGCAACCCACCCATAGCCAGCTAGGGAGGGACCCACCTAGGGCCTAGCTGCGAAACGGCACAAAACGCGCTCCTAGGAGCTGCACTCTGCAAAGGGAAACTGTGCTCGGAGAACAAACCTCAGCCCCAAGGCGGCTTGGCTCAGGATCGCAGCGATTGCCTAGTTCTCACCTAGCCCTAGGCTCCCCATAGGGCCAAGGAGGGTCTGGGCTGCCTCTGGCTCCGTGGGCACTGCTGCTTGGTTGGTGGTCTCCGCAGCTTGAAACCAACTCCAAACGTGTTCTCCTTCGCGGAGAAGGCTGATTTGGCAGGTAGAAGCCCTGTGTGCATTGGCCCTGGCAACCCACCCATAGCCAGCTAGGGAGGGACCCACCTAGGGCCTAGCTGCGAAATGGCACAAAACGCGCTCCTAGGAGCTGCACTCTGCAAAGGGAAACTGTGCTCGGGGAACAAAGCTCAGCCCCAAGGCGGCTTGGCTCAGGATCGCAGCGCTTGCCTAGTTCTCACCTAGCCCTAGGCTCCCCATAGGGCCAAGGAGGGTCTGGGCTGCCTCTGGCTCCGTGGGCACTGCTGCTTGGCTGGTGGTCTCCGCACCTTGAAACCAACTCCAAACGTGTTCTCCTTCGCGGAGAAGGCTGATTTGGCAGGAAGAAGCCCTGTGTGCACTGGCCCTGGCAACCCACCCATAGCCAGCTAGGGAGGGACCCACCTAGGGCCTAGCTGCGAAACAGCACAAAACGCGCTCCTAGGAGCTGCACTCTGCAAAGGGAAACTGTGCTCGGGGAACAAAGCTCAGCCCCAAGGCGGCTTGGCTCAGGATCGCAGCGCTTGCCTAGTTCTCACCTAGCCCTAGGCTCCCCATAGGGCCAAGGAGGGTCTGGGCTGCCTCTGGCTCCGTGGGCACTGCTGCTTGGCTGGTGGTCTCCGCACCGTGAAACCAACTCCAAACGTGTTCTCCTTCGCGGAGAAGGCTGATTTGGCAGGAAGAAGCCCTGTGTGCACTGGCCCTGGCAACCCACCCACAGCCAGCTAGGGAGGGACCCACCTAGGGCCTAGGTGCGAAACGGCACAAAACGCGCTCCTAGGAGCTGCACTCTGCAAAGGGAAACTGAGCTTGGGGAACAAAGCTCAGCCCCAAGGCGGCTTGGCTCAGGATCGCAGCGCTTGCCTAGTTCTCACCTAGCCCTAGGCTCCCCATAGGGCCAAGGAGGGTCTGGGCTGCCTCTGGCTCCGTGGGCACTGCTGCTTGGCTGGTGGTCTCCGCACCGTGAAACCAACTCCAAACGTGTTCTCCTTCGCGGAGAAGGCTGATTTGGCAGGAAGAAGCCCTGTGTGCACTGGCCCTGGCAACCCACCCATAGCCAGCTAGGGAGGGACCCACCTAGGGCCTAGCTGCGAAACTTCACAAAACGCGCTCCTAGGAGCTGAACTCTGCAAAGGGAAACTGAGCTCGGGGAACAAAGCTCAGCCCCAAGGCGGCTTGGCTCAGGATCGCAGCGCTTGCCTACTTCTCACCTAGCCCTAGGCTCCCCATAGGGCCCAGGAGGGTCTGGGCTGCCTCTGGCTCCGTGGGCACTGCTGCTTGGTTGGTGGTCTCCGCAGCTTGAAACCAACTCCAAACGTGTTCTCCTTCGCGGAGAAGGCTGATTTGGCAGGAAGAAGCCCTGTGTGCACTGGCCCTGGCAACCCACCCATAGCCAGCTAGGGAGGGACCCACCTAGGGCCTAGCTGCGAAACGGCACAAAACGCGCTCCTAGGAGCTGCACTCTGCAAAGGGAAACTGTGCTCGGGGAACAAACCTCAGCCCCAAGGCGGCTTGGCTCAGGATCGCAGCGCTTGCCTAGTTCTCACCTAGCCCTAGGCTCCCCATAGGGTCAAGGAGGGTCTGGGCTGCCTCTGGCTCCGTGGGCACTGCTGCTTGGCTGGTGGTCTCCGCACCGTGAAACCAACTCCAAACGTGTTCTCCTTCGCGGAGAAGGCTGATTTGGCAGGAAGAAGCCCTGTGTGCACTGGCCCTGGCAACCCACCCACAGCCAGCTAGGGAGGGACCCACCTAGGGCCTAGCTGCGAAAGGGCACAAAACGCGCTCCTAGGAGCTGCACTCTGCAAAGGGAAACTGTGCTCGGGGAACAAACCTCAGCCCCAAGGCGGCTTGGCTCAGGATCGCAGCGCTTGCCTAGTTCTCACCTAGCCCTAGGCTCCCCATAGGGCCAAGGAGGGTCTGGGCTGCCTCTGGCTCCGTGGGCACTGCTGCTTGGCTGGTGGTCTCCGCACCGTGAAACCAACTCCAAACGTGTTCTCCTTCGCGGAGAAGGCTGATTTGGCAGGAAGAAGCCCTGTGTGCACTGGCCCTGGCAACCCACCCATAGCCAGCTAGGGAGGGACCCACCTAGGGCCTAGCTGCGAAACGGCACAAAACGCGCTCCTAGGAGCTGCACTCTGCAAAGGGAAACTGTGCTCGAAGAACAAACCTCAGCCCCAAGGCGGCTTGGCTCAGGATCGCAGCGATTGCCTAGTTCTCACCTAGCCCTAGGCTCCCCATAGGGCCAAGGAGGGTCTGGGCTGCCTCTGGCTCCGTGGGCACTGCTGCTTGGTTGGTGGTCTCCGCAGCTTGAAACCAACTCCAAACGTGTTCTCCTTCGCGGAGAAGGCTGATTTGGCAGGTAGAAGCCCTGTGTGCATTGGCCCTGGCAACCCACCCATAGCCAGCTAGGGAGGGACCCACCTAGGGCCTAGCTGCGAAATGGCACAAAACGCGCTCCTAGGAGCTGCACTCTGCAAAGGGAAACTGTGCTCGGGGAACAAAGCTCAGCCCCAAGGCGGCTTGGCTCAGGATCGCAGCGCTTGCCTAGTTCTCACCTAGCCCTAGGCTCCCCATAGGGCCAAGGAGGGTCTGGGCTGCCTCTGGCTCCGTGGGCACTGCTGCTTGGCTGGTGGTCTCCGCACCTTGAAACCAACTCCAAACGTGTTCTCCTTCGCGGAGAAGGCTGATTTGGCAGGAAGAAGCCCTGTGTGCACTGGCCCTGGCAACCCACCCATAGCCAGCTAGGGAGGGACCCACCTAGGGCCTAGCTGCGAAACAGCACAAAACGCGCTCCTAGGAGCTGCACTCTGCAAAGGGAAACTGTGCTCGGGGAACAAAGCTCAGCCCCAAGGCGGCTTGGCTCAGGATCGCAGCGCTTGCCTAGTTCTCACCTAGCCCTAGGCTCCCCATAGGGCCAAGGAGGGTCTGGGCTGCCTCTGGCTCCGTGGGCACTGCTGCTTGGCTGGTGGTCTCCGCACCGTGAAACCAACTCCAAACGTGTTCTCCTTCGCGGAGAAGGCTGATTTGGCAGGAAGAAGCCCTGTGTGCACTGGCCCTGGCAACCCACCCACAGCCAGCTAGGGAGGGACCCACCTAGGGCCTAGGTGCGAAACGGCACAAAACGCGCTCCTAGGAGCTGCACTCTGCAAAGGGAAACTGAGCTTGGGGAACAAAGCTCAGCCCCAAGGCGGCTTGGCTCAGGATCGCAGCGCTTGCCTAGTTCTCACCTAGCCCTAGGCTCCCCATAGGGCCAAGGAGGGTCTGGGCTGCCTCTGGCTCCGTGGGCACTGCTGCTTGGCTGGTGGTCTCCGCACCGTGAAACCAACTCCAAACGTGTTCTCCTTCGCGGAGAAGGCTGATTTGGCAGGAAGAAGCCCTGTGTGCACTGGCCCTGGCAACCCACCCATAGCCAGCTAGGGAGGGACCCACCTAGGGCCTAGCTGCGAAACTTCACAAAACGCGCTCCTAGGAGCTGAACTCTGCAAAGGGAAACTGAGCTCGGGGAACAAAGCTCAGCCCCAAGGCGGCTTGGCTCAGGATCGCAGCGCTTGCCTACTTCTCACCTAGCCCTAGGCTCCCCATAGGGCCCAGGAGGGTCTGGGCTGCCTCTGGCTCCGTGGGCACTGCTGCTTGGTTGGTGGTCTCCGCAGCTTGAAACCAACTCCAAACGTGTTCTCCTTCGCGGAGAAGGCTGATTTGGCAGGAAGAAGCCCTGTGTGCACTGGCCCTGGCAACCCACCCATAGCCAGCTAGGGAGGGACCCACCTAGGGCCTAGCTGCGAAACTTCACAAAACGCGCTCCTAGGAGCTGCACTCTGCAAAGGGAAACTGTGCTCGGGGAACAAACCTCAGCCCCAAGGCGGCTTGGCTCAGGATCGCAGCGCTTGCCTAGTTCTCACCTAGCCCTAGGCTCCCCATAGGGTCAAGGAGGGTCTGGGCTGCCTCTGGCTCCGTGGGCACTGCTGCTTGGCTGGTGGTCTCCGCACCGTGAAACCAACTCCAAACGTGTTCTCCTTCGCGGAGAAGGCTGATTTGGCAGGAAGAAGCCCTGTGTGCACTGGCCCTGGCAACCCACCCATAGCCAGCTAGGGAGGGACCCACCTAGGGCCTAGCTGCGAAACGGCACAAAACGCGCTCCTAGGAGCTGCACTCTGCAAAGGGAAACTGTGCTCGGGGAACAAAGCTCAGCCCCAAGGCGGCTTGGCTCAGGATCGCAGCGCTTGCCTAGTTCTCACCTAGCCCTAGGCTCCCCATAGGGCCAAGGAGGGTCTGGGCTGCCTCTGGCTCCGTGGGCACTGCTGCTTGGCTGGTGGTCTCCGCACCGTGAAACCAACTCCAAACGTGTTCTCCGTCGCGGAGAAGGCTGATTTGGCAGGAAGAAGCCCTGTGTGCACTGGCCCTGGCAACCCACCCATAGCCAGCTAGGGAGGGACCCACCTAGGGCCTAGCTGCGAAACGGCACAAAATGCGCTCCTAGGAGCTGCACTCTGCAAAGGGAAACTGAGCTCGGGGAACAAAGCTCAGCCCCAAGGCGGCTTGGCTCAGGATCGCAGCGCTTGCCTAGTTCTCACCTAGCCCTAGGCTCCCCATAGGGCCAAGGAGGGTCTGGGCTGCCTCTGGCTCCGTGGGCACTGCTGCTTGGCTGGTGGTCTCCGCACCGTGAAACCAACTCCAAACGTGTTCTCCTTCGCGGAGAAGGCTGATTTGGCAGGAAGAAACCCTGTGTGCACTGGCCCTAGCAACCCACAAATAGCCAGCTAGGGAGGGACCCACCTAGGGCCTAGCTGCGAAACGGCACAAAACGCGCTCCTAGGAGCTGCACTCTGCAAAGGGAAACTGTGCTCGGGGAACAAAGCTCAGCCCCAAGGCGGCTTGGCTCAGGATCGCAGCGCTTGCCTAGTTCTCACCTAGCCCTAGGCTCCCCATAGGGCCAAGGAGGGTCTGGGCTGCCTCTGGCTCCGTGGGCACTGCTGCTTGGTTGGTGGTCTCCGCACCTTGAAACCAACTCCAAACGTGTTCTCCTTCGCGGAGAAGGCTGATTTGGCAGGAAGAAGCCCTGTGTGCACTGGCCCTGGCAACCCACCCATAGCCAGCTAGGGAGGGACCCACCTAGGGCCTAGCTGCGAAACGGCACAAAACGCGCTCCTAGGAGCTGCACTCTGCAAAGGGAAACTGAGCTCGGGGAACAAAGCTCAGCCCCAAGGCGGCTTGGCTCAGGATCGCAGCGCTTGCCTAGTTCTCACCTAGCCCTAGGCTCCCCATAGGGCCAAGGAGGGTCTGGGCTGCCTCTGGCTCCGTGGGCGCTGCTGCTTGGTTGGTGGTCTCCGCAGCTTGAAACCAACTCCAAACGTGTTCTCCTTCCGAGAAGGCTGATTTGGCAGGAAGAAGCCCTGTGTGCACTGGCCCTGGCAACCCACCCATAGCCAGCTAGGGAGGGACCCACCTAGGGCCTAGCTGCGAAACGGCACAAAACGCGCTCCTAGGAGCTGCACTCTGCAAAGGGAAACTGTGCTCGGGGAACAAACCTCAGCCCCAAGGCGGCTTGGCTCAGGATCGCAGCGCTTGCCTAGTTCTCACCTAGCCCTAGGCTCCCCATAGGGCCAAGGGGGGTCTGGGCTGCCTCTGGCTCCGTGGGCACTGCTGCTTGGCTGGTGGTCTCCGCACCGTGAAACCAACTCCAAACGTGTTCTCCTTCGCGGAGAAGGCTGATTTGGCAGGAAGAAGCCCTGTGTGCACTGGCCCTGGCAACCCACCCATAGCCAGCTAGGGAGGGACCCACCTAGGGCCTAGCTGCGAAACGGCACAAAACGCGCTCCTAGGAGCTGCACTCTGCAAAGGGAAACTGAGCTCGGGGAACAAAGCTCAGCCCCAAGGCGGCTTGGCTCAGGATCGCAGCGCTTGCCTAGTTCTCACCTAGCCCTAGGCTCCCCATAGGGCCAAGGAGGGTCTGGGCTGCCTCTGGCTCCGTGGGCACTGCTGCTTGGCTGGTGGTCTCCGCACCGTGAAACCAACTCCAAACGTGTTCTCCTTCGCGGAGAAGGCTGATTTGGCAGGAAGAAGCCCTGTGTGCACTGGCCCTAGCAACCCACCCATAGCCAGCTAGGGAGGGACCCACCTAGGGCCTAGCTGCGAAACGGCACAAAACGCGCTCCTAGGAGCTGCACTCTGCAAAGGGAAACTGAGCTCGGGGAACAAAGCTCAGCCCCAAGGCGGCTTGGCTCAGGATCGCAGCGCTTGCCTAGTTCTCACCTAGCCCTAGGCTCCCCATAGGGCCAAGGAGGGTCTGGGCTGCCTCTGGCTCCGTGGGCACTGCTGCTTGGCTGGTGGTCTCCGCACCGTGAAACCAACTCCAAACGTGTTCTCCTTCGCGGAGAAGGCTGATTTGGCAGGAAGAAGCCCTGTGTGCACTGGCCCTAGCAACCCACAAATAGCCAGCTAGGGAGGGACCCACCTAGGGCCTAGCTGCGAAACGGCACAAAACGCGCTCCTAGGAGCTGCACTCTGCAAAGGGAAACTGTGCTCGGGGAACAAAGCTCAGCCCCAAGGCGGCTTGGCTCAGGATCGCAGCGCTTGCCTAGTTCTCACCTAGCCCTAGGCTCCCCATAGGGCCAAGGAGGGTCTGGGCTGCCTCTGGCTCCGTGGGCACTGCTGCTTGGTTGGTGGTCTCCGCACCTTGAAACCAACTCCAAACGTGTTCTCCTTCGCGGAGAAGGCTGATTTGGCAGGAAGAAGCCCTGTGTGCACTGGCCCTGGCAACCCACCCATAGCCAGCTAGGGAGGGACCCACCTAGGGCCTAGCTGCGAAACGGCACAAAACGCGCTCCTAGGAGCTGCACTCTGCAAAGGGAAACTGAGCTCGGGGAACAAAGCTCAGCCCCAAGGCGGCTTGGCTCAGGATCGCAGCGCTTGCCTAGTTCTCACCTAGCCCTAGGCTCCCCATAGGGCCAAGGAGGGTCTGGGCTGCCTCTGGCTCCGTGGGCGCTGCTGCTTGGTTGGTGGTCTCCGCAGCTTGAAACCAACTCCAAACGTGTTCTCCTTCCGAGAAGGCTGATTTGGCAGGAAGAAGCCCTGTGTGCACTGGCCCTGGCAACCCACCCATAGCCAGCTAGGGAGGGACCCACCTAGGGCCTAGCTGCGAAACGGCACAAAACGCGCTCCTAGGAGCTGCACTCTGCAAAGGGAAACTGTGCTCGGGGAACAAACCTCAGCCCCAAGGCGGCTTGGCTCAGGATCGCAGCGCTTGCCTAGTTCTCACCTAGCCCTAGGCTCCCCATAGGGCCAAGGAGGGTCTGGGCTGCCTCTGGCTCCGTGGGCACTGCTGCTTGGCTGGTGGTCTCCGCACCGTGAAACCAACTCCAAACGTGTTCTCCTTCGCGGAGAAGGCTGATTTGGCAGGAAGAAGCCCTGTGTGCACTGGCCCTGGCAACCCACCCATAGCCAGCTAGGGAGGGACCCACCTAGGGCCTAGCTGCGAAACGGCACAAAACGCGCTCCTAGGAGCTGCACTCTGCAAAGGGAAACTGAGCTCGGGGAACAAAGCTCAGCCCCAAGGCGGCTTGGCTCAGGATCGCAGCGCTTGCCTAGTTCTCACCTAGCCCTAGGCTCCCCATAGGGCCAAGGAGGGTCTGGGCTGCCTCTGGCTCCGTGGGCACTGCCGCTTGGTTGGTGGTCTCCGCAGCTTGAAACCAACTCCAAACGTGTTCTCCTTCGCGGAGAAGGCTGATTTGGCAGGAAGAAGCCCTGTGTGCACTGGCCCTAGCAACCCACAAATAGCCAGCTAGGGAGGGACCCACCTAGGGCCTAGCTGCGAAACGGCACAAAACGCGCTCCTAGGAGCTGCACTCTGCAAAGGGAAACTGTGCTCAGGGAACAAACCTCAGCCCCAAGGCGGCTTGGCTCAGGATCGCAGCGCTTGCCTAGTTCTCACCTAGCCCTAGGCTCCCCATAGGGCCAAGGAGGGTCTGGGCTGCCTCTGGCTCCGTGGGCACTGCTGCTTGGCTGGTGGTCTCCGCACCGTGAAACCAACTCCAAACGTGTTCTCCTTCGCGGAGAAGGCTGATTTGGCAGGAAGAAGCCCTGTGTGCACTGGCCCTGGCAACCCACCCATAGCCAGCTAGGGAGGGACCCACCTAGGGCCTAGCTGCGAAACGGCACAAAACGCGCTCCTAGGAGCTGCACTCTGCAAAGGGAAACTGTGCTCGGGGAACAAAGCTCACCCCAAGGTGGCTTGGCTCAGGATCGCAGCGCTTGCCTAGTTCTCACCTAGCCCTAGGCTCCCCTTAGGGCCAAGGAGGGTCTGGGCTGCCTCTGGCTCCGTGGGCACTGCTGCTTGGCTGGTGGTCTCCGCACCGTGAAACCAACTCCAAACGTGTTCTCCTTCGCGGAGAAGGCTGATTTGGCAGGAAGAAGCCCTGTGTGCACTGGCCCTAGCAACCCACCCATAGCCAGCTAGGGAGGGACCCACCTAGGGCCTAGCTGTGAAACGGCACAGAACGCGCTCCTAGGAGCTGCACTCTGCAAAGGGAAACTGTGCTCGGGGAACAAAGCTCAGCCCCAAGGCGGCTTGGCTCAGGATCGCAGCGCTTGCCTAGTTCTCACCTAGCCCTTGGCTCCCCATAGGGCCAAGGAGGGTCTGGGCTGCCTCTGGCTCCGTGGGCACTGCTGCTTGGTTGGTGGTCTCCGCAGCTTGAAACCAACTCCAAACGTGTTTTCCTTCGCGGAGAAGGCTGATTTGGCAGGAAGAAGCCCTGTGTGCACTGGCCCTGGCAACCCACCCATAGCCAGCTAGGGAGGGACCCACCTAGGGCCTAGCTGCGAAACGGCACAAAACGCGCTCCTAGGAGCTGCACTCTGCAAAGGGAAACTGAGCTCGGGGAACAAAGCTCAGCCCCAAGGCGGCTTGGCTCAGGATCGCAGCGCTTGCCTAGTTCTCACCTAGCCCTAGGCTCCCCATAGGGCCAAGGAGGGTCTGGGCTGCCTCTGGCTCCGTGGGCACTGCTGCTTGCCTGGTGGTCTCCGCACCGTGAAACCAACTCCAAACGTGTTCTCCTTCGCGGAGAAGGCTGATTTGGCAGGAAGAAGCCCTGTGTGCACTGGCCCTGGCAACCCACCCATAGCCAGCTAGGGAGGGACCCACCTAGGGCCTAGCTGCGAAACGGCACAAAACGCGCTCCTAGGAGCTGCACTCTGCAAAGGGAAACTGAGCTCGGGGAACAAAGCTCAGCCCCAAGGCGGCTTGGCTCAGGATCGCAGCGCTTGCCTAGTTCTCACCTAGCCCTAGGCTCCCCATAGGGCCAAGGAGGGTCTGGGCTGCCTCTGGCTCCGTGGGCGCTGCTGCTTGGTTGGTGGTCTCCGCAGCTTGAAACCAACTCCAAACGTGTTCTCCTTCGCGGAGAAGGCTGATTTGGCAGGAAGAAGCCCTGTGTGCACTGGCCCTAGCAACCCACAAATAGCCAGCTAGGGAGAGACCCACCTAGGGCCTAGCTGCGAAACGGCACAAAACGCGCTCCTAGGAGCTGCACTCTGCAAAGGGAAACTGTGCTCGGGGAACAAAGCTCAGCCCCAAGGCGGCTTGGCTCAGGATCGCAGCGCTTGCCTAGTTCTCACCTAGCCCTAGGCTCCCCATAGGGCCCAGGAGGGTCTGGGCTGCCTCTGGCTCCGTGGGCACTGCTGCTTGGTTGGTGGTCTCCGCACCTTGAAACCAACTCCAAACGTGTTCTCCTTCGCGGAGAAGGCTGATTTGGCAGGAAGAAGCCCTGTGTGCACTGGCCCTGGCAACCCACCCATAGCCAGCTAGGGAGGGACCCACCTAGGGCCTAGCTGCGAAACGGCACAAAACGCGCTCCTAGGAGCTGCACTCTGCAAAGGGAAACTGAGCTCGGGGAACAAAGCTCAGCCCCAAGGCGGCTTGGCTCAGGATCGCAGCGCTTGCCTAGTTCTCACCTAGCCCTAGGCTCCCCATAGGGCCAAGGAGGGTCTGGGCTGCCTCTGGCTCCGTGGGCGCTGCTGCTTGGTTGGTGGTCTCCGCAGCTTGAAACCAACTCCAAACGTGATCTCCTTCCGAGAAGGCTGATTTGGCAGGAAGAAGCCCTGTGTGCACTGGCCCTGGCAACCCACCCATAGCCAGCTAGGGAGGGACCCACCTAGGGCCTAGCTGCGAATCGGCACAAAACGCGCTCCTAGGAGCTGCACTCTGCAAAGGGAAACTGTGCTCGGGGAACAAACCTCAGCCCCAAGGCGCCTTGGCTCAGGATCGCAGCGCTTGCCTAGTTCTCACCTAGCCCTAGGCTCCCCATAGGGCCAAGGAGGGTCTGGGCTGCCTCTGGCTCCGTGGGCACTGCTGCTTGGCTGGTGGTCTCCGAACCGTGAAACCAACTCCAAACGTGTTCTCCTTCGCGGAGAAGGCTGATTTGGCAGGAAGAAGCCCTGTGTGCACTGGCCCTGGCAACCCACCCATAGCCAGCTAGGGAGGGACCCACCTAGGGCCTAGCTGCGAAACGGCACAAAACGCGCTCCTAGGAGCTGCACTCTGCAAAGGGAAACTGAGCTCGGGGAACAAAGCTCAGCCCCAAGGCGGCTTGGCTCAGGATCGCAGCGCTTCCCTAGTTCTCACCTAGCCCTAGGCTCCCCATAGGGCCAAGGAGGGTCTGGGCTGCCTCTGGCTCCGTGGGCACTGCCGCTTGGTTGGTGGTCTCCGCAGCTTGAAACCAACTCCAAACGTGTTCTCCTTCGCGGAGAAGGCTGATTTGGCAGGAAGAAGCCCTGTGTGCACTGGCCCTAGCAACCCACAAATAGCCAGCTAGGGAGGGACCCACCTAGGGCCTAGCTGCGAAACGGCACAAAACGCGCTCCTAGGAGCTGCACTCTGCAAAGGGAAACTGAGCTCGGGGAACAAAGCTCAGCCCCAAGGCGGCTTGGCTCAGGATCGCAGCGCTTGCCTAGTTCTCACCTAGCCCTAGGCTCCCCATAGGGCCCAGGAGGGTCTGGGCTGCCTCTGGCTCCGTGGGCACTGCTGCTTGGCTGGTGGTCTCCGCACCGTGAAACCAACTCCAAACGTGTTCTCCTTCGCGGAGAAGGCTGATTTGGCAGGAAGAAGCCCTGTGTGCACTGGCCCTGGCAACCCACCCATAGCCAGCTAGGGAGGGACCCACCTAGGGCCTAGCTGCGAAAGGGCACAAAACGCGCTCCTAGGAGCTGCACTCTGCAAAGGGAAACTGAGCTCGGGGAACAAAGCTCAGCCCCAAGGCGGCTTGGCTCAGGATCGCAGCGCTTGCCTAGTTCTCACCTAGCCCTAGGCTCCCCATAGGGCCAAGGAGGGTCTGGGCTGCCTCTGGCTCCGTGGGCACTGCTGCTTGGCTGGTGGTCTCCGCACCGTGAAACCAACTCCAAACGTTTTCTCCTTCGCGGAGAAGGCTGATTTGGCAGGAAGAAGCCCTGTGTGCACTGGCCCTGGGAACCCACCCATAGCCAGCTAGGGACGGACCCACCTAGGGCCTATCTGCGAAACGGCACAAAACGCGCTCCTAGGAGCTGCACTCTGCAAAGGGAAACTGAGCTCGGGGAACAAAGCTCAGCCCCAAGGCGGCTTGGCTCAGGATCGCAGCGCTTGCCTAGTTCTCACCTAGCCCTAGGCTCCCCATAGGGCCAAGGAGGGTCTGGGCTGCCTCTGGCTCCGTGGGCACTGCTGCTTGGTTGGTGGTCTCCGCAGCTTGAAACCAACTCCAAACGTGTTCTCCTTCGCGGAGAAGGCGGATTTGGCAGGAAGAAGCCCTGTGTGCACTGGCCCTAGCAACCCACCCATAGCCAGCTAGGGAGGGACCCACCTAGGGCCTAGCTGCGAAACGGCACAGAATGCGCTCCTAGGAGCTGCACTCTGCAAAGGGAAACTGAGCTCGGGGAACAAAGCTCCGCCCCAAGGCGGCTTGGCTCAGGATCGCAGCGCTTGCCTAGTTCTCACCTAGCCCTAGGCTCCCCATAGGGCCAAGGAGGGTCTGGGCTGCCTCTGGCTCCGTGGGCACTGCTGCTTGGCTGGTGGTCTCCGCACCGTGAAACCAACTCCAAACGTGTTCTCCTTCGCGGAGAAGGCTGATTTGGCAGGAAGAAGCCCTGTGTGCACTGGCCCTGGCAACCCACCCATAGCCAGCTAGGGAGGGACCCACCTAGGGCCTAGCTGCGAAACGGCACAAAACGCGCTCCTAGGAGCTGCACTCTGCAAAGGGAAACTGAGCTCGGGGAACAAAGCTCAGCCCCAAGGCGGCTTGGCTCAGGATCGCAGCGCTTGCCTAGTTCTCACCTAGCCCTAGGCTCCCCATAGGGCCAAGGAGGGTCTGGGCTGCCTCTGGCTCCGTGGGCACTGCTGCTTGGCTGGTGGTCTCCGCAGCTTGAAACCAACTCCAAACGTGTTCTCCTTCGCGGAGAAGGCTGATTTGGCAGGAAGAAGCCCTGTGTGCACTGGCCCTAGCAACCCACAAATAGCCAGCTAGGGAGGGACCCACCTAGGGCCTAGCTGCGAAAGGGCACAAAACGCGCTCCTAGGAGCTGCACTCTGCAAAGGGAAACTGTGCTCGGGGAACAAACCTCAGCCCCAAGGCGGCTTGGCTCAGGATCGCAGCGCTTGCCTAGTTCTCACCTAGCCCTAGGCTCCCCATAGGGCCAAGGAGGGTCTGGGCTGCCTCTGGCTCCGTGGGCACTGCTGCTTGGCTGGTGGTCTCCGCACCGTGAAACCAACTCCAAACGTGTTCTCCTTCGTGGAGAAGGCTGATTTGGCAGGAAGAAGCCCTGTGTGCACTGGCCCTGGCAACCCACCCATAGCCAGCTAGGGACGGACCCACCTAGGGCCTAGCTGCGAAACGGCACAAAACGCGCTCCTAGGAGCTGCACTCTGCAAAGGGAAACTGTGCTCGGGGAACAAACCTCAGCCCCAAGGCGGCTTGGCTCAGGATCGCAGCGCTTGCCTAGTTCTCACCTAGCCCTAGGCTCCCCATAGGGCCAAGGAGGGTCTGGGCTGCCTCTGGCTCCGTGGGCACTGCTGCTTGGCTGGTGGTCTCCGCAGCTTGAAACCAACTCCAAACGTGTTCTCCTTCGCGGAGAAGGCTGATTTGGCAGGAAGAAGCCCTGTGTGCACTGGCCCTAGCCACCCACCCATAGCCAGCTAGGGAGGGACCCACCTAGGGCCTAGCTGCGAAACGGCACAGAACGCGCTCCTAGGAGCTGCACTCTGCAAAGGGAAACTGAGCTCGGGGAACAAAGCTCAGCCCCAAGGCGGCTTGGCTCAGGATCGCAGCGCTTGCCTAGTTCTCACCTAGCCCTAGGCTCCCCATAGGGCCAAGGAGGGTCTGGGCTGCCTCTGGCTCCGTGGGCACTGCTGCTTGGCTGGTGGTCTCCGCAGCTTGAAACCAACTCCAAACGTGTTCTCCTTCGCGGAGAAGGCTGATTTGGCAGGAAGAAGCCCTGTGTGCACTGGCCCTGGCAACCCACCCATAGCCAGCTAGGGAGGGACCCACCTAGGGCCTAGCTGCGAAACTTCACAAAACGCGCTCCTAGGAGCTGAACTCTGCAAAGGGAAACTGAGCTCGGGAAACAAAGCTCAGCCCCAAGGCGGCTTGGCTCAGGATCGCAGCGCTTGCCTACTTCTCACCTAGCCCTAGGCTCCCCATAGGGCCCAGGAGGGTCTGGGCTGCCTCTGGCTCCGTGGGCACTGCCGCTTGGTTGGTGGTCTCCGCAGCTTGAAACCAACTCCAAACGTGTTTTCCTTCGCGGAGAAGGCTGATTTGGCAGGAAGAAGCCCTGTGTGCACTGGCCCTGGCAACCCACCCATAGCCAGCTAGGGAGGGACCCACCTAGGGCCTAGCTGCGAAACGGCACAAAACGCGCTCCTAGGAGCTGCACTCTGCAAAGGGAAACTGAGCTCGGGGAACAAACCTCAGCCCCAAGGCGGCTTGGCTCAGGATCGCAGCGCTTGCCTAGTTCTCACCTAGCCCTAGGCTCCCCATAGGGCCAAGGAGGGTCTGGGCTGCCTCTGGCTCCGTGGGCACTGCTGCTTGGCTGGTGGTCTCCGCACCGTGAAACCAACTCCAAACGTGTTCTCCTTCGCGGAGAAGGCTGATTTGGCAGGAAGAAGCCCTGTGTGCACTGGCCCTGGCAACCCACCCATAGCCAGCTAGGGAGGGACCCACCTAGGGCCTAGCTGCGAAACGGCACAAAACGCGCTCCTAGGAGCTGCACTCTGCAAAGGGAAACTGTGCTCGGGGAACAAAGCTCAGCCCCAAGGCGGCTTGGCTCAGGATCGCAGCGCTTGCCTAGTTCTCACCTAGCCCTAGGCTCCCCATAGGGCCAAGGAGGGTCTGGGCTGCCTCTGGCTCCGTGGGCACTGCTGCTTGGCTGGTGGTCTCCGCACCGTGAAACCAACTCCAAACGTGTTCTCCTTCGCGGAGAAGGCTGATTTGGCAGGAAGAAGCCCTGTGTGCACTGGCCCTAGCAACCCACCCATAGCCAGCTAGGGAGGGACCCACCTAGGGCCTAGCTGCGAAACGGCACAAAACGCGCTCCTAGGAGCTGCACTCTGCAAAGGGAAACTGAGCTCGGGGAACAAAGCTCAGCCCCAAGGCGGCTTGGCTCAGGATCGCAGCGCTTGCCTAGTTCTCACCTAGCCCTAGGCTCCCCATAGGGCCAAGGAGGGTCTGGGCTGCCTCTGGCTCCGTGGGCACTGCTGCTTGGTTGGTGGTCTCCGCAGCTTGAAACCAACTCCAAACGTGTTCTCCTTCGCGGAGAAGGCGGATTTGGCAGGAAGAAGCCCTGTGTGCACTGGCCCTAGCAACCCACCCATAGCCAGCTAGGGAGGGACCCACCTAGGGCCTAGCTGCGAAACGGCACAGAATGCGCTCCTAGGAGCTGCACTCTGCAAAGGGAAACTGAGCTCGGGGAACAAAGCTCAGCCCCAAGGCGGCTTGGCTCAGGATCGCAGCGCTTGCCTAGTTCTCACCTAGCCCTAGGCTCCCCATAGGGCCAAGGAGGGTCTGGGCTGCCTCTGGCTCCGTGGGCACTGCTGCTTGGTTGGTGGTCTCCGCAGCTTGAAACCAACTCCAAACGTGTTCTCCTTCGCGGAGAAGGCTGATTTGGCAGGATGAAGCCCTGTGTGCACTGGCCCTGGCAACCCACCCATAGCCAGCTAGGGAGGGACCCACCTAGGGCCTAGCTGCGAAACGGCACAAAACGCGCTCCTAGGAGCTGCACTCTGCAAAGGGAAACTGTGCTCGGGGAACAAAGCTCAGCCCCAAGGCGGCTTGGCTCAGGATCGCAGCGCTTGCCTAGTTCTCACCTAGCCCTAGGCTCCCCATAGGGTCAAGGAGGGTCTGGGCTGCCTCTGGCTCCGTGGGCACTGCTGCTTGGCTGGTGGTCTCCGCACCGTGAAACCAACTCCAAACGTGTTCTCCTTCGCGGAGAAGGCTGATTTGGCAGGAAGAAGCCCTGTGTGCACTGGCCCTGGCAACCCACCCATAGCCAGCTAGGGAGGGACCCACCTAGGGCCTAGCTGCGAAATGGCACAAAACGCGCTCCTAGGAGCTGCACTCTGCAAAGGGAAACTGTGCTCGGGGAACAAAGCTCAGCCCCAAGGCGGCTTGGCTCAGGATCGCAGCGCTTGCCTTGTTCTCACCTAGCCCTAGGCTCCCCATAGGGCCAAGGAGGGTCTGGGCTGCCTCTGGCTCCGTGGGCACTGCTGCTTGGCTGGTGGTCTCCGCACCGTGAAACCAACTCCAAACGTGTTCTCCTTCGCGGAGAAGGCTGATTTGGCAGGAAGAAGCCCTGTGTGCACTGGCCCTAGCAACCCACCCATAGCCAGCTAGGGAGGGACCCACCTAGGGCCTAGCTGCGAAACG
Source organism: Sus scrofa (assembly GCF_054392235.1). NCBI lineage: Eukaryota > Metazoa > Chordata > Mammalia > Artiodactyla > Suidae > Sus > Sus scrofa. Next base: position 39,949,788 of record NC_139393.1, on the reverse strand, counting down.
GCACAAAACGCGCTCCTAGGAGCTGCACTCTGCAAAGGGAAACTGAGCTCGGGGAACAAAGCTCAGCCCCAAGGCGGCTTGGCTCAGGATCGCAGCGCTTGCCTAGTTCTCACCTAGCCCTAGGCTCCCCATAGGGCCAAGGAGGGTCTGGGCTGCCTCTGGCTCCGTGGGCACTGCTGCTTGGCTGGTGGTCTCCGCACCGTGAAACCAACTCCAAACGTGTTCTCCTTCGCGGAGAAGGCTGATTTGGCAGGAAGAAGCCCTGTGTGCACTGGCCCTAGCAACCCACAAATAGCCAGCTAGGGAGGGACCCACCTAGGGCCTAGCTGCGAAACGGCACAAAACGCGCTCCTAGGAGCTGCACTCTGCAAAGGGAAACTGTGCTCGGGGAACAAAGCTCAGCCCCAAGGCGGCTTGGCTCAGGATCGCAGCGCTTGCCTAGTTCTCACCTAGCCCTAGGCTCCCCATAGGGCCAAGGAGGGTCTGGGCTGCCTCTGGCTCCGTGGGCACTGCTGCTTGGTTGGTGGTCTCCGCACCTTGAAACCAACTCCAAACGTGTTCTCCTTCGCGGAGAAGGCTGATTTGGCAGGAAGAAGCCCTGTGTGCACTGGCCCTGGCAACCCACCCATAGCCAGCTAGGGAGGGACCCACCTAGGGCCTAGCTGCGAAACGGCACAAAACGCGCTCCTAGGAGCTGCACTCTGCAAAGGGAAACTGAGCTCGGGGAACAAAGCTCAGCCCCAAGGCGGCTTGGCTCAGGATCGCAGCGCTTGCCTAGTTCTCACCTAGCCCTAGGCTCCCCATAGGGCCCAGGAGGGTCTGGGCTGCCTCTGGCTCCGTGGGCACTGCCGCTTGGTTGGTGGTCTCCGCAGCTTGAAACCAACTCCAAACGTGTTTTCCTTCGCGGAGAAGGCTGATTTGGCAGGAAGAAGCCCTGTGTGCACTGGCCCTGGCAACCCACCCATAGCCAGCTAGGGAGGGACCCACCTAGGGCCTAGCTGCGAAACGGCACAAAACGCGCTCCTAGGAGCTGCACTCTGCAAAGGGAAACTGAGCTCGGGGAACAAACCTCAGCCCCAAGGCGGCTTGGCTCAGGATCGCAGCGCTTGCCTAGTTCTCACCTAGCCCTAGGCTCCCCATAGGGCCAAGGAGGGTCTGGGCTGCCTCTGGCTCCGTGGGCACTGCTGCTTGGCTGGTGGTCTCCGCACCGTGAAACCAACTCCAAACGTGTTCTCCTTCGCGGAGAAGGCTGATTTGGCAGGAAGAAGCCCTGTGTGCACTGGCCCTGGCAACCCACCCATAGCCAGCTAGGGAGGGACCCACCTAGGGCCTAGCTGCGAAACGGCACAAAACGCGCTCCTAGGAGCTGCACTCTGCAAAGGGAAACTGTGCTCGGGGAACAAACCTCAGCCCCAAGGCGGCTTGGCTCAGGATCGCAGCGCTTGCCTAGTTCTCACCTAGCCCTAGGCTCCCCATAGGGCCAAGGAGGGTCTGGGCTGCCTCTGGCTCCGTGGGCACTGCTGCTTGGCTGGTGGTCTCCGCACCGTGAAACCAACTCCAAACGTGTTCTCCTTCGCGGAGAAGGCTGATTTGGCAGGAAGAAGCCCTGTGTGCACTGGCCCTGGCAACCCACCCATAGCCAGCTAGGGAGGGACCCACCTAGGGCCTAGCTGCGAAAGGGCACAAAACGCGCTCCTAGGAGCTGCACTCTGCAAAGGGAAACTGTGCTCGGGGAACAAAGCTCACCCCAAGGTGGCTTGGCTCAGGATCGCAGCGCTTGCCTAGTTCTCACCTAGCCCTAGGCTCCCCTTAGGGCCAAGGAGGGTCTGGGCTGCCTCTGGCTCCGTGGGCACTGCTGCTTGGCTGGTGGTCTCCGCACCGTGAAACCAACTCCAAACGTGTTCTCCTTCGCGGAGAAGGCTGATTTGGCAGGAAGAAGCCCTGTGTGCACTGGCCCTAGCAACCCACCCATAGCCAGCTAGGGAGGGACCCACCTAGGGCCTAGCTGCGAAACGGCACAAAACGCGCTCCTAGGAGCTGCACTCTGCAAAGGGAAACTGAGCTCGGGGAACAAAGCTCAGCCCCAAGGCGGCTTGGCTCAGGATCGCAGCGCTTGCCTAGTTCTCACCTAGCCCTAGGCTCCCCATAGGGCCAAGGAGGGTCTGGGCTGCCTCTGGCTCCGTGGGCACTGCTGCTTGGCTGGTGGTCTCCGCAGCTTGAAACCAACTCCAAACGTGTTCTCCTTCGCGGAGAAGGCTGATTTGGCAGGAAGAAGCCCTGTGTGCACTGGCCCTAGCAACCCACAAATAGCCAGCTAGGGAGGGACCCACCTAGGGCCTAGCTGCGAAACGGCACAAAACGCGCTCCTAGGAGCTGCACTCTGCAAAGGGAAACTGTGCTCGGGGAACAAACCTCAGCCCCAAGGCGGCTTGGCTCAGGATCGCAGCGCTTGCCTAGTTCTCACCTAGCCCTAGGCTCCCCATAGGGCCAAGGAGGGTCTGGGCTGCCTCTGGCTCCGTGGGCACTGCTGCTTGGCTGGTGGTCTCCGCACCGTGAAACCAACTCCAAACGTGTTCTCCTTCACGGAGAAGGCTGATTTGGCAGGAAGAAGCCCTGTGTGCACTGGCCCTGGCAACCCACCCATAGCCAGCTAGGGACGGACCCACCTAGGGCCTAGCTGCGAAACGGCACAAAACGCGCTCCTAGGAGCTGCACTCTGCAAAGGGAAACTGTGCTCGGGGAACAAACCTCAGCCCCAAGGCGGCTTGGCTCAGGATCGCAGCGCTTCCCTAGTTCTCACCTAGCCCTAGGCTCCCCATAGGGCCAAGGAGGGTCTGGGCTGCCTCTGGCTCCGTGGGCACTGCTGCTTGGCTGGTGGTCTCCGCAGCTTGAAACCAACTCCAAACGTGTTCTCCTTCGCGGAGAAGGCTGATTTGGCAGGAAGAAGCCCTGTGTGCACTGGCCCTAGCCACCCACCCATAGCCAGCTAGGGAGGGACCCACCTAGGGCCTAGCTGCGAAACGGCACAAAACGCGCTCCTAGGAGCTGCACTCTGCAAAGGGAAACTGAGCTCGGGGAACAAAGCTCAGCCCCAAGGCGGCTTGGCTCAGGATCGCAGCGCTTGCCTAGTTCTCACCTAGCCCTAGGCTCCCCATAGGGCCAAGGAGGGTCTGGGCTGCCTCTGGCTCCGTGGGCACTGCTGCTTGGCTGGTGGTCTCCGCACCGTGAAACCAACTCCAAACGTGTTCTCCTTCGCGGAGAAGGCTGATTTGGCAGGAAGAAGCCCTGTGTGCACTGGCCCTAGCAACCCACAAATAGCCAGCTAGGGAGGGACCCACCTAGGGCCTAGCTGCGAAACGGCACAAAACGCGCTCCTAGGAGCTGCACTCTGCAAAGGGAAACTGTGCTCGGGGAACAAAGCTCAGCCCCAAGGCGGCTTGGCTCAGGATCGCAGCGCTTGCCTAGTTCTCACCTAGCCCTAGGCTCCCCATAGGGCCAAGGAGGGTCTGGGCTGCCTCTGGCTCCGTGGGCACTGCTGCTTGGTTGGTGGTCTCCGCACCTTGAAACCAACTCCAAACGTGTTCTCCTTCGCGGAGAAGGCGGATTTGGCAGGAAGAAGCCCTGTGTGCACTGGCCCTAGCAACCCACCCATAGCCAGCTAGGGAGGGACCCACCTAGGGCCTAGCTGCGAAACGGCACAGAATGCGCTCCTAGGAGCTGCACTCTGCAAAGGGAAACTGAGCTCGGGGAACAAAGCTCAGCCCCAAGGCGGCTTGGCTCAGGATCGCAGCGCTTGCCTAGTTCTCACCTAGCCCTAGGCTCCCCATAGGGCCCAGGAGGGTCTGGGCTGCCTCTGGCTCCGTGGGCACTGCTGCTTGGCTGGTGGTCTCCGCACCGTGAAACCAACTCCAAACGTGTTTTCCTTCGCGGAGAAGGCTGATTTGGCAGGAAGAAGCCCTGTGTGCACTGGCCCTGGCAACCCACCCATAGCCAGCTAGGGAGGGACCCACCTAGGGCCTAGCTGCGAAACGGCACAAAACGCGCTCCTAGGAGCTGCACTCTGCAAAGGGAAACTGAGCTCGGGGAACAAACCTCAGCCCCAAGGCGGCTTGGCTCAGGATCGCAGCGCTTGCCTAGTTCTCACCTAGCCCTAGGCTCCCCATAGGGCCAAGGAGGGTCTGGGCTGCCTCTGGCTCCGTGGGCACTGCTGCTTGGCTGGTGGTCTCCGCAGCTTGAAACCAACTCCAAACGTGTTCTCCTTCGCGGAGAAGGCTGATTTGGCAGGAAGAAGCCCTGTGTGCACTGGCCCTGGCAACCCACCCATAGCCAGCTAGGGAGGGACCCACCTAGGGCCTAGCTGCGAAACGGCACAAAACGCGCTCCTAGGAGCTGCACTCTGCAAAGGGAAACTGTGCTCGGGGAACAAACCTCAGCCCCAAGGCGGCTTGGCTCAGGATCGCAGCGCTTGCCTAGTTCTCACCTAGCCCTAGGCTCCCCATAGGGCCAAGGAGGGTCTGGGCTGCCTCTGGCTCCGTGGGCACTGCTGCTTGGCTGGTGGTCTCCGCACCGTGAAACCAACTCCAAACGTGTTCTCCTTCGCGGAGAAGGCTGATTTGGCAGGAAGAAGCCCTGTGTGCACTGGCCCTGGCAACCCACCCATAGCCAGCTAGGGAGGGACCCACCTAGGGCCTAGCTGCGAAAGGGCACAAAACGCGCTCCTAGGAGCTGCACTCTGCAAAGGGAAACTGTGCTCGGGGAACAAAGCTCACCCCAAGGTGGCTTGGCTCAGGATCGCAGCGCTTGCCTAGTTCTCACCTAGCCCTAGGCTCCCCTTAGGGCCAAGGAGGGTCTGGGCTGCCTCTGGCTCCGTGGGCACTGCTGCTTGGCTGGTGGTCTCCGCACCGTGAAACCAACTCCAAACGTGTTCTCCTTCGCGGAGAAGGCTGATTTGGCAGGAAGAAGCCCTGTGTGCACTGGCCCTAGCAACCCACCCATAGCCAGCTAGGGAGGGACCCACCTAGGGCCTAGCTGCGAAACGGCACAAAACGCGCTCCTAGGAGCTGCACTCTGCAAAGGGAAACTGAGCTCGGGGAACAAAGCTCAGCCCCAAGGCGGCTTGGCTCAGGATCGCAGCGCTTGCCTAGTTCTCACCTAGCCCTAGGCTCCCCATAGGGCCAAGGAGGGTCTGGGCTGCCTCTGGCTCCGTGGGCACTGCTGCTTGGCTGGTGGTCTCCGCAGCTTGAAACCAACTCCAAACGTGTTCTCCTTCGCGGAGAAGGCTGATTTGGCAGGAAGAAGCCCTGTGTGCACTGGCCCTAGCAACCCACAAATAGCCAGCTAGGGAGGGACCCACCTAGGGCCTAGCTGCGAAACGGCACAAAACGCGCTCCTAGGAGCTGCACTCTGCAAAGGGAAACTGTGCTCGGGGAACAAACCTCAGCCCCAAGGCGGCTTGGCTCAGGATCGCAGCGCTTGCCTAGTTCTCACCTAGCCCTAGGCTCCCCATAGGGCCAAGGAGGGTCTGGGCTGCCTCTGGCTCCGTGGGCACTGCTGCTTGGCTGGTGGTCTCCGCACCGTGAAACCAACTCCAAACGTGTTCTCCTTCACGGAGAAGGCTGATTTGGCAGGAAGAAGCCCTGTGTGCACTGGCCCTGGCAACCCACCCATAGCCAGCTAGGGACGGACCCACCTAGGGCCTAGCTGCGAAACGGCACAAAACGCGCTCCTAGGAGCTGCACTCTGCAAAGGGAAACTGTGCTCGGGGAACAAACCTCAGCCCCAAGGCGGCTTGGCTCAGGATCGCAGCGCTTCCCTAGTTCTCACCTAGCCCTAGGCTCCCCATAGGGCCAAGGAGGGTCTGGGCTGCCTCTGGCTCCGTGGGCACTGCTGCTTGGCTGGTGGTCTCCGCAGCTTGAAACCAACTCCAAACGTGTTCTCCTTCGCGGAGAAGGCTGATTTGGCAGGAAGAAGCCCTGTGTGCACTGGCCCTAGCCACCCACCCATAGCCAGCTAGGGAGGGACCCACCTAGGGCCTAGCTGCGAAACGGCACAAAACGCGCTCCTAGGAGCTGCACTCTGCAAAGGGAAACTGAGCTCGGGGAACAAAGCTCAGCCCCAAGGCGGCTTGGCTCAGGATCGCAGCGCTTGCCTAGTTCTCACCTAGCCCTAGGCTCCCCATAGGGCCAAGGAGGGTCTGGGCTGCCTCTGGCTCCGTGGGCACTGCTGCTTGGCTGGTGGTCTCCGCACCGTGAAACCAACTCCAAACGTGTTCTCCTTCGCGGAGAAGGCTGATTTGGCAGGAAGAAGCCCTGTGTGCACTGGCCCTGGGAACCCACCCATAGCCAGCTAGGGAGGGACCCACCTAGGGCCTAGCTGCGAAACGGCACAAAACGCGCTCCTAGGAGCTGCACTCTGCAAAGGGAAACTGAGCTCGGGGAACAAAGCTCAGCCCCAAGGCGGCTTGGCTCAGGATCGCAGCGCTTGCCTAGTTCTCACCTAGCCCTAGGCTCCCCATAGGGCCAAGGAGGGTCTGGGCTGCCTCTGGCTCCGTGGGCACTGCTGCTTGGTTGGTGGTCTCCGCAGCTTGAAACCAACTCCAAACGTGTTCTCCTTCGCGGAGAAGGCGGATTTGGCAGGAAGAAGCCCTGTGTGCACTGGCCCTAGCAACCCACCCATAGCCAGCTAGGGAGGGACCCACCTAGGGCCTAGCTGCGAAACGGCACAGAATGCGCTCCTAGGAGCTGCACTCTGCAAAGGGAAACTGAGCTCGGGGAACAAAGCTCAGCCCCAAGGCGGCTTGGCTCAGGATCGCAGCGCTTGCCTAGTTCTCACCTAGCCCTAGGCTCCCCATAGGGCCAAGGAGGGTCTGGGCTGCCTCTGGCTCCGTGGGCACTGCTGCTTGGCTGGTGGTCTCCGCACCGTGAAACCAACTCCAAACGTGTTCTCCTTCGCGGAGAAGGCTGATTTGGCAGGAAGAAGCCCTGTGTGCACTGGCCCTGGCAACCCACCCATAGCCAGCTAGGGAGGGACCCACCTAGGGCCTAGCTGCGAAACGGCACAAAACGCGCTCCTAGGAGCTGCACTCTGCAAAGGGAAACTGTGCTCGGGGAACAAACCTCAGCCCCAAGGCGGCTTGGCTCAGGATCACAGCGCTTGCCTAGTTCTCACCTAGCCCTAGGCTCCCCATAGGGCCAAGGAGGGTCTGGGCTGCCTCTGGCTCCGTGGGCACTGCTGCTTGGCTGGTGGTCTCCGCAGCTTGAAACCAACTCCAAACGTGTTCTCCTTCGCGGAGAAGGCTGATTTGGCAGGAAGAAGCCCTGTGTGCACTGGCCCTGGCAACCCACCCATAGCCAGCTAGGGAGGGACCCACCTAGGGCCTAGCTGCGAAACGGCACAGAACGCGCTCCTAGGAGCTGCACTCTGCAAAGGGAAACTGAGCTCGGGGAACAAAGCTCAGCCCCAAGGCGGCTTGGCTCAGGATCGCAGCGCTTGCCTAGTTCTCACCTAGCCCTAGGCTCCCCATAGGGCCAAGGAGGGTCTGGGCTGCCTCTGGCTCCGTGGGCACTGCTGCTTGGTTGGTGGTCTCCGCAGCTTGAAACCAACTCCAAACGTGTTCTCCTTCGCGGAGAAGGCGGATTTGGCAGGAAGAAGCCCTGTGTGCACTGGCCCTGGCAACCCACCCATAGCCAGCTAGGGAGGGACCCACCTAGGGCCTAGCTGCGAAACGGCACAGAACGCGCTCCTAGGAGCTGCACTCTGCAAAGGGAAACTGAGGTGGGGGAACAAAGCTCAGCCCCAAGGCGGCTTGGCTCAGGATCGCAGCGCTTGCCTAGTTCTCACCTAGCCCTAGGCTCCCCATAGGGCCAAGGAGGGTCTGGGCTGCCTCTGGCTCCGTGGGCACTGCTGCTTGGTTGGTGGTCTCCGCAGCTTGAAACCAACTCCAAACGTGTTCTCCTTCGCGGAGAAGGCGGATTTGGCAGGAAGAAGCCCTGTGTGCACTGGCCCTGGCAACCCACCCATAGCCAGCTAGGGAGGGACCCACCTAGGGCCTAGCTGCGAAACGGCACAAAACGCGCTCCTAGGAGCTGCACTCTGCAAAGGGAAACTGAGCTGGGGGAACAAAGCTCAGCCCCAAGGCGGCTTGGCTCAGGATCGCAGCGCTTGCCTAGTTCTCACCTAGCCCTAGGCTCCCCATAGGGCCAAGGAGGGTCTGGGCTGCCTCTGGCTCCGTGGGCACTGCTGCTTGGTTGGTGGTCTCCGCAGCTTGAAACCAACTCCAAACGTGTTCTCCTTCGCGGAGAAGGCGGATTTGGCAGGAAGAAGCCCTGTGTGCACTGGCCCTGGCAACCCACCCATAGCCAGCTAGGGAGGGACCCACCTAGGGCCTAGCTGCGAAACGGCACAAAACGCGCTCCTAGGAGCTGCACTCTGCAAAGGGAAACTGAGCTGGGGGAACAAAGCTCAGCCCCAAGGCGGCTTGGCTCAGGATCGCAGCGCTTGCCTAGTTCTCACCTAGCCCTAGGCTCCCCATAGGGCCAAGGAGGGTCTGGGCTGCCTCTGGCTCCGTGGGCACTGCTGCTTGGCTGGTGGTCTCCGCACCGTGAAACCAACTCCAAACGTGTTCTCCTTCGCGGAGAAGGCTGATTTGGCAGGAAGAAGCCCTGTGTGCACTGGCCCTGGCAACCCACCCATAGCCAGCTAGGGAGGGACCCACCTAGGGCCTAGCTGCGAAACGGCACAAAACGCGCTCCTAGGAGCTGCACTCTGCAAAGGGAAACTGAGCTCGGGGAACAAAGCTCAGCCCCAAGGCGGCTTGGCTCAGGATCGCAGCGCTTGCCTAGTTCTCACCTAGCCCTAGGCTCCCCATAGGGCCAAGGAGGGTCTGGGCTGCCTCTGGCTCCGTGGGCACTGCTGCTTGGCTGGTGGTCTCCGCAGCTTGAAACCAACTCCAAACGTGTTCTCCTTGGCGGAGAAGGCTGATTTGGCAGGAAGAAGCCCTGTGTGCACTGGCCCTGGCAACCCACCCATAGCCAGCTAGGGAGGGACCCACCTAGGGCCTAGCTGCGAAACGACACAAAACGCGCTCCTAGGAGCTGCACTCTGCAAAGGGAAACTGAGCTGGGGGAACAAAGCTCAGCCCCAAGGCGGCTTGGCTCAGGATCGCAGCGCTTGCCTAGTTCTCACCTAGCCCTAGGCTCCCCATAGGGCCAAGGAGGGTCTGGGCTGCCTCTGGCTCCGTGGGCACTGCTGCTTGGCTGGTGGTCTCCGCACCGTGAAACCAACTCCAAACGTGTTCTCCTTCGCGGAGAAGGCTGATTTGGCAGGAAGAAGCCCTGTGTGCACTGGCCCTAGCAACCCACCCATAGCCAGCTTGGGAGGGACCCACCTAGGGCCTAGCTGCCAAAGGGCACAAAACGCGCTCCTAGGAGCTGCACTCTGCAAAGGGAAACTGTGCTCGGGGAACAAAGCTCAGCCCCAAGGCGGCTTGGCTCAGGATCGCAGCGCTTGCCTAGTTCTCACCTAGCCCTAGGCTCCCCATAGGGCCAAGGAGGGTCTGGGCTGCCTCTGGCTCCGTGGGCACTGCTGCTTGGTTGGTGGTCTCCGCACCGTGAAACCAACTCCAAACGTGTTCTCCTTCGCGGAGAAGGCTGATTTGGCAGGAAGAAGCCCTGTGTGCACTGGCCCTGGCAACCCACCCATAGCCAGCTAGGGAGGGACCCACCTAGGGCCTAGCTGCGAAAGGGCACAAAACGCGCTCCTAGGAGCTGCACTCTGCAAAGGGAAACTGAGCTCGGGGAACAAAGCTCAGCCCCAAGGCGGCTTGGCTCAGGATCGCAGCGCTTGCCTAGTTCTCACCTAGCCCTAGGCTCCCCATAGGGCCAAGGAGTGTCTGGGCTGCCTCTGGCTCCGTGGGCACTGCTGCTTGGTTGGTGGTCTCCGCAGCTTGAAACCAACTCCAAACGTGTTCTCCTTCGCGGAGAAGGCTGATTTGGCAGGAAGAAGCCCTGTGTGCACTGGCCCTGGCAACCCACCCATAGCCAGCTAGGGAGGGACCCACCTAGGGCCTAGCTGCGAAACGGCACAAAACGCGCTCCTAGGAGCTGCACTCTGCAAAGGGAAACTGTGCTCGGGGAACAAAGCTCAGCCCCAAGGCGGCTTGGCTCAGGATCGCAGCGCTTGCCTAGTTCTCACCTAGCCCTAGGCTCCCCATAGGGCCAAGGAGGGTCTGGGCTGCCTCTGGCTCCGTGGGCACTGCTGCTTGGCTGGTGGTCTCCGCAGCTTGAAACCAACTCCAAACGTGTTCTCCTTCGCGGAGAAGGCTGATTTGGCAGGAAGAAGCCCTGTGTGCACTGGCCCTGGCAACCCACCCATAGCCAGCTAGGGACGGACCCACCTAGGGCCTAGCTGCGAAACGGCACAGATCGCGCTCCTAGGAGCTGCACTCTGCAAAGGGAAACTGAGCTCGGGGAACAAAGCTCAGCCCCAAGGCGGCTTGGCTCAGGATCGCAGCGCTTGCCTAGTTCTCACCTAGCCCTAGGCTCCCCATAGGGCCAAGGAGGGTCTGGGCTGCCTCTGGCTCCGTGGGCACTGCTGCTTGGCTGGTGGTCTCCGCAGCTTGAAACCAACTCCAAACGTGTTCTCCTTCGCGGAGAAGGCTGATTTGGCAGGAAGAAGCCCTGTGTGCATTCGCCCTGGCAACCCACCCATAGCCAGCTAGGAAGGGACCCACCTAGGGCCTAGCTGCGAAACGGCACAAAACGCGCTCCTAGGAGCTGCACTCTGCAAAGGGAAACTGTGTTCGGGGAACAAAGCTCAGCCCCAAGGCGGCTTGGCTCAGGATCGCAGCGCTTGCCTAGTTCTCACCTAGCCCTAGGCTCCCCATAGGGCCAAGGAGGGTCTGGGCTGCCTCTGGCTCCGTGGGCACTGCTGCTTGGTTGGTGGTCTCCGCAGCTTGAAACCAACTCCAAACGTGTTCTCCTTCGCGGAGAAGGCTGATTTGGCAGGAAGAAGCCCTGTGTGCACTGGCCCTGGCAACCCACCCATAGCCAGCTAGGGAGGGGCCCACCTAGGGCCTAGCTGCGAAACGGCACAAAACGCGCTCCTAGGAGCTGCACTCTGCAAAGGGAAACTGTGCTCGGGGAACAAACCTCAGCCCCAAGGCGGCTTGGCTCAGGATCGCAGCGCTTGCCTAGTTCTCACCTAGCCCTAGGCTCCCCATAGGGCCAAGGAGGGTCTGGGCTACCTCTGGCTCCGTGGGCACTGCTGCTTGGCTGGTGGTCTCCGCACCGTGAAACCAACTCCAAACGTGTTCTCCTTCGCGGAGAAGGCTGATTTGGCAGGAAGAAGCCCTGTGTGCACTGGCCCTGGCAACCCACCCATAGCCAGCTAGGGAGGGACCCACCTAGGGCCTAGCTGCGAAACGGCACAAACCGCGCTCCTAGGAGCTGCACTCTGCAAAGGGAAACTGTGCTCGGGGAACAAAGCTCAGCCCCAAGGCGGCTTGGCTCAGGATCGCAGCGCTTGCCTAGTTCTCACCTAGCCCTAGGCTCCCCATAGGGCCAAGGAGGGTCTGGGCTGCCTCTGGCTCCGTGGGCACTGCTGCTTGGTTGGTGGTCTCCGCAGCTTGAAACCAACTCCAAACGTGTTCTCCTTCGCGGAGAAGGCTGATTTGGCAGGAAGAAGCCCTGTGTGCACTGGCCCTGGCAACCCACCCATAGCCAGCTAGGGAGGGACCCACCTAGGGCCTAGCTGCGAATCGGCACAAAACGCGCTCCTAGGAGCTGCACTCTGCAAAGGGAAACTGTGCTCGGGGAACAAAGCTCAGCCCCAAGGCGGCTTGGCTCAGGATCGCAGCGCTTGCCTAGTTCTCACCTAGCCCTAGGCTCCCCATAGGGCCAAGGAGGGTCTGGGCTGCCTCTGGCTCCGTGGGCACTGCTGCTTGGCTGGTGGTCTCCGCACCGTGAAACCAACTCCAAACGTGTTCTCCTTCGCGGAGAAGGCTGATTTGGCAGGAAGAAGCCCTGTGTGCACTGGCCCTGGCAACCCACCCATAGCCAGCTAGGGAGGGACCCACCTAGGGCCTAGCTGCGAATCGGCACAAAACGCGCTCCTAGGAGCTGCACTCTGCAAAGGGAAACTGTGCTCGGGGAACAAAGCTCAGCCCCAAGGCGGCTTGGCTCAGGATCGCAGCGCTTGCCTAGTTCTCACCTAGCCCTAGGCTCCCCATAGGGCCAAGGAGGGTCTGGGCTGCCTCTGGCTCCGTGGGCACTGCTGCTTGGCTGGTGGTCTCCGCACCGTGAAACCAACTCCAAACGTGTTCTCCTTCGCGGAGAAGGCTGATTTGGCAGGAAGAAGCCCTGTGTGCACTGGCCCTAGCAACCCACCCATAGCCAGCTAGGGACGGACCCACCTAGGGCCTAGCTGCGAAACGGCACAAAACGCGCTCCTAGGAGCTGCACTCTGCAAAGGGAAACTGTGCTCGGGGAACAAACCTCAGCCCCAAGGCGGCTTGGCTCAGGATCGCAGCGCTTGCCTAGTTCTCACCTAGCCCTAGGCTCCCCATAGGGCCAAGGAGGGTCTGGGCTGCCTCTGGCTCCGTGGGCACTGCTGCTTGGCTGGTGGTCTCCGCACCTTGAAACCAACTCCAAACGTGTTCTCCTTCGCGGAGAAGGCTGATTTGGCAGGAAGAAGCCCTGTGTGCACTGGCCCTGGCAACCCACCCATAGCCAGCTAGGGAGGGACCCACCTAGGGCCTAGCTGCGAAAGGGCACAAAACGCGCTCCTAGGAGCTGCACTCTGCAAAGGGAAACTGTGCTCGGGGAACAAAGCTCAGCCCCAAGGCGGCTTGGCTCAGGATCGCAGCGCTTGCCTAGTTCTCACCTAGCCCTAGGCTCCCCATAGGGCCAAGGAGGGTCTGGGCTGCCTCTGGCTCCGTGGGCACTGCTGCTTGGCTGGTGGTCTCCGCAGCTTGAAACCAACTCCAAACGTGTTCTCCTTCGCGGAGAAGGCTGATTTGGCAGGAAGAAGCCCTGTGTGCACTGGCCCTGGCAACCCACCCATAGCCAGCTAGGGAGGGACCCACCTAGGGCCTAGCTGCGAAAGGGCACAGAACGCGCTCCTAGGAGCTGCACTCTGCAAAGGGAAACTGAGCTCGGGGAACAAAGCTCAGCCCCAAGGCGGCTTGGCTCAGGATCGCAGCGCTTGCCTAGTTCTCACCTAGCCCTAGGCTCCCCATAGGGCCCAGGAGTGTCTGGGCTGCCTCTGGCTCCGTGGGCACTGCTGCTTGGTTGGTGGTCTCCGCAGCTTGAAACCAACTCCAAACGTGTTCTCCTTCGCGAAGAAGGCTGATTTGGCAGGAAGAAGCCCTGTGTGCACTGGCCCTGGCAACCCACCCATAGCCAGCTAGGGAGGGACCCACCTAGGGCCTAGCTGGGAAACGGCTCAAAACGCGCTCCTAGGAGCTGCACTCTGCAAAGGGAAACTGTGCTCGGGGAACAAAGCTCAGCCCCAAGGCGGCTTGGCTCAGGATCGCAGCGCTTGCCTAGTTCTCACCTAGCCCTAGGCTCCCCATAGGGCCAAGGAGGGTCTGGGCTGCCTCTGGCTCCGTGGGCACTGCTGCTTGGCTGGTGGTCTCCGCAGCTTGAAACCAACTCCAAACGTGTTCTCCTTCGCGGAGAAGGCTGATTTGGCAGGAAGAAGCCCTGTGTGCACTGGCCCTGGCAACCCACCCATAGCCAGCTAGGGACGGACCCACCTAGGGCCTAGCTGCGAAACGGCACAGATCGCGCTCCTAGGAGCTGCACTCTGCAAAGGGAAACTGAGCTCGGGGAACAAAGCTCAGCCCCAAGGCGGCTTGGCTCAGGATCGCAGCGCTTGCCTAGTTCTCACCTAGCCCTAGGCTCCCCATAGGGCCAAGGAGGGTCTGGGCTGCCTCTGGCTCCGTGGGCACTGCTGCTTGGCTGGTGGTCTCCGCAGCTTGAAACCAACTCCAAACGTGTTCTCCTTCGCGGAGAAGGCTGATTTGGCAGGAAGAAGCCCTGTGTGCACTGGCCCTGGCAACCCACCCACAGCCAGCTAGGGAGGGACCCACCTAGGGCCTAGCTGCGAAACGGCACAAAACGCGCTCCTAGGAGCTGCACTCTGCAAAGGGAAACTGTGCTCGGGGAACAAACCTCAGCCCCAAGGCGGCTTGGCTCAGGATCGCAGCGCTTGCCTAGTTCTCACCTAGCCCTAGGCTCCCCATAGGGCCAAGGAGGGTCTGGGCTGCCTCTGGCTCCGTGGGCACTGCTGCTTGGCTGGTGGTCTCCGCACCGTGAAACCAACTCCAAACGTGTTCTCCTTCGCGGAGAAGGCTGATTTGGCAGGAAGAAGCCCTGTGTGCACTGGCCCTGGCAACCCACCCATAGCCAGCTAGGGAGGGACCCACCTAGGGCCTAGCTGCGAAACGGCACAAAACGCGCTCCTAGGAGCTGCACTCTGCAAAGGGAAACTGTGCTCGGGGAACAAAGCTCAGCCCCAAGGCGGCTTGGCTCAGGATCGCAGCGCTTGCCTAGTTCTCACCTAGCCCTAGGCTCCCCATAGGGCCAAGGAGGGTCTGGGCTGCCTCTGGCTCCGTGGGCACTGCTGCTTGGCTGGTGGTCTCCGCAGCTTGAAACCAACTCCAAACGTGTTCTCCTTCGCGGAGAAGGCTGATTTGGCAGGAAGAAGCCCTGTGTGCACTGGCCCTGGCAACCCACCCATAGCCAGCTAGGGAGGGACCCACCTAGGGCCTAGCTGCGAAAGGGCACAGAACGCGCTCCTAGGAGCTGCACTCTGCAAAGGGAAACTGAGCTCGGGGAACAAAGCTCAGCCCCAAGGCGGCTTGGCTCAGGATCGCAGCGCTTGCCTAGTTCTCACCTAGCCCTAGGCTCCCCATAGGGCCCAGGAGTGTCTGGGCTGCCTCTGGCTCCGTGGGCACTGCTGCTTGGTTGGTGGTCTCCGCAGCTTGAAACCAACTCCAAACGTGTTCTCCTTCGCGGAGAAGGCTGATTTGGCAGGAAGAAGCCCTGTGTGCACTGGCCCTGGCAACCCACCCATAGCCAGCTAGGGAGGGACCCACCTAGGGCCTAGCTGCGAAACGGCACAAAACGCGCTCCTAGGAGCTGCACTCTGCAAAGGGAAACTGTGCTCGGGGAACAAAGCTCAGCCCCAAGGCGGCTTGGCTCAGGATCGCAGCGCTTGCCTAGTTCTCACCTAGCCCTAGGCTCCCCATAGGGCCAAGGAGGGTCTGGGCTGCCTCTGGCTCCGTGGGCACTGCTGCTTGGCTGGTGGTCTCCGCAGCTTGAAACCAACTCCAAACGTGTTCTCCTTCGCGGAGAAGGCTGATTTGGCAGGAAGAAGCCCTGTGTGCACTGGCCCTGGCAACCCACCCATAGCCAGCTAGGGACGGACCCACCTAGGGCCTAGCTGCGAAACGGCACAGATCGCGCTCCTAGGAGCTGCACTCTGCAAAGGGAAACTGAGCTCGGGGAACAAAGCTCAGCCCCAAGGCGGCTTGGCTCAGGATCGCAGCGCTTGCCTAGTTCTCACCTAGCCCTAGGCTCCCCATAGGGCCAAGGAGGGTCTGGGCTGCCTCTGGCTCCGTGGGCACTGCTGCTTGGCTGGTGGTCTCCGCAGCTTGAAACCAACTCCAAACGTGTTCTCCTTCGCGGAGAAGGCTGATTTGGCAGGTAGAAGCCCTGTGTGCATTCGCCCTGGCAACCCACCCATAGCCAGCTAGGAAGGGACCCACCTAGGGCCTAGCTGCGAAACGGCACAAAACGCGCTCCTAGGAGCTGCACTCTGCAAAGGGAAACTGTGTTCGGGGAACAAAGCTCAGCCCCAAGGCGGCTTGGCTCAGGATCGCAGCGCTTGCCTAGTTCTCACCTAGCCCTAGGCTCCCCATAGGGCCAAGGAGGGTCTGGGCTGCCTCTGGCTCCGTGGGCACTGCTGCTTGGTTGGTCGTCTCCGCAGCTTGAAACCAACTCCAAACGTGTTCTCCTTCGCGGAGAAGGCTGATTTGGCAGGAAGAAGCCCTGTGTGCACTGGCCCTGGCAACCCACCCATAGCCAGCTAGGGAGGGGCCCACCTAGGGCCTAGCTGCGAAACGGCACAAAACGCGCTCCTAGGAGCTGCACTCTGCAAAGGGAAACTGTGCTCGGGGAACAAACCTCAGCCCCAAGGCGGCTTGGCTCAGGATCGCAGCGCTTGCCTAGTTCTCACCTAGCCCTAGGCTCCCCATAGGGCCAAGGAGGGTCTGGGCTACCTCTGGCTCCGTGGGCACTGCTGCTTGGCTGGTGGTCTCCGCACCGTGAAACCAACTCCAAACGTGTTCTCCTTCGCGGAGAAGGCTGATTTGGCAGGAAGAAGCCCTGTGTGCACTGGCCCTGGCAACCCACCCATAGCCAGCTAGGGAGGGACCCACCTAGGGCCTAGCTGCGAAACGGCACAAACCGCGCTCCTAGGAGCTGCACTCTGCAAAGGGAAACTGTGCTCGGGGAACAAAGCTCAGCCCCAAGGCGGCTTGGCTCAGGATCGCAGCGCTTGCCTAGTTCTCACCTAGCCCTAGGCTCCCCATAGGGCCAAGGAGGGTCTGGGCTGCCTCTGGCTCCGTGGGCACTGCTGCTTGGTTGGTGGTCTCCGCAGCTTGAAACCAACTCCAAACGTGTTCTCCTTCGCGGAGAAGGCTGATTTGGCAGGAAGAAGCCCTGTGTGCACTGGCCCTGGCAACCCACCCATAGCCAGCTAGGGAGGGACCCACCTAGGGCCTAGCTGCGAATCGGCACAAAACGCGCTCCTAGGAGCTGCACTCTGCAAAGGGAAACTGTGCTCGGGGAACAAAGCTCAGCCCCAAGGCGGCTTGGCTCAGGATCGCAGCGCTTGCCTAGTTCTCACCTAGCCCTAGGCTCCCCATAGGGCCAAGGAGGGTCTGGGCTGCCTCTGGCTCCGTGGGCACTGCTGCTTGGCTGGTGGTCTCCGCACCGTGAAACCAACTCCAAACGTGTTCTCCTTCGCGGAGAAGGCTGATTTGGCAGGAAGAAGCCCTGTGTGCACTGGCCCTGGCAACCCACCCATAGCCAGCTAGGGAGGGACCCACCTAGGGCCTAGCTGCGAATCGGCACAAAACGCGCTCCTAGGAGCTGCACTCTGCAAAGGGAAACTGTGCTCGGGGAACAAAGCTCAGCCCCAAGGCGGCTTGGCTCAGGATCGCAGCGCTTGCCTAGTTCTCACCTAGCCCTAGGCTCCCCATAGGGCCAAGGAGGGTCTGGGCTGCCTCTGGCTCCGTGGGCACTGCTGCTTGGCTGGTGGTCTCCGCACCGTGAAACCAACTCCAAACGTGTTCTCCTTCGCGGAGAAGGCTGATTTGGCAGGAAGAAGCCCTGTGTGCACTGGCCCTGGCAACCCACCCATAGCCAGCTAGGGACGGACCCACCTAGGGCCTAGCTGCGAAACGGCACAAAACGCGCTCCTAGGAGCTGCACTCTGCAAAGGGAAACTGTGCTCGGGGAACAAACCTCAGCCCCAAGGCGGCTTGGCTCAGGATCGCAGCGCTTGCCTAGTTCTCACCTAGCCCTAGGCTCCCCATAGGGCCAAGGAGGGTCTGGGCTGCCTCTGGCTCCGTGGGCACTGCTGCTTGGCTGGTGGTCTCCGCACCTTGAAACCAACTCCAAACGTGTTCTCCTTCGCGGAGAAGGCTGATTTGGCAGGAAGAAGCCCTGTGTGCACTGGCCCTGGCAACCCACCCATAGCCAGCTAGGGAGGGACCCACCTAGGGCCTAGCTGCGAATCGGCACAAAACGCGCTCCTAGGAGCTGCACTCTGCAAAGGGAAACTGTGCTCGGGGAACAAAGCTCAGCCCCAAGGCGGCTTGGCTCAGGATCGCAGCGCTTGCCTAGTTCTCACCTAGCCCTAGGCTCCCCATAGGGCCAAGGAGGGTCTGGGCTGCCTCTGGCTCCGTGGGCACTGCTGCTTGGCTGGTGGTCTCCGCAGCTTGAAACCAACTCCAAACGTGTTCTCCTTCGCGGAGAAGGCTGATTTGGCAGGAAGAAGCCCTGTGTGCACTGGCCCTGGCAACCCACCCACAGCCAGCTAGGGAGGGACCCACCTAGGGCCTAGCTGCGAAACGGCACAAAACGCGCTCCTAGGAGCTGCACTCTGCAAAGGGAAACTGTGCTCGGGGAACAAACCTCAGCCCCAAGGCGGCTTGGCTCAGGATCGCAGCGCTTGCCTAGTTCTCACCTAGCCCTAGGCTCCCCATAGGGCCAAGGAGGGTCTGGGCTGCCTCTGGCTCCGTGGGCACTGCTGCTTGGCTGGTGGTCTCCGCACCGTGAAACCAACTCCAAACGTGTTCTCCTTCGCGGAGAAGGCTGATTTGGCAGGAAGAAGCCCTGTGTGCACTGGCCCTGGCAACCCACCCATAGCCAGCTAGGGAGGGACCCACCTAGGGCCTAGCTGCGAAAGGGCACAAAACGCGCTCCTAGGAGCTGCACTCTGCAAAGGGAAACTGTGCTCGGGGAACAAAGCTCAGCCCCAAGGCGGCTTGGCTCAGGATCGCAGCGCTTGCCTAGTTCTCACCTAGCCCTAGGCTCCCCATAGGGCCAAGGAGGGTCTGGGCTGCCTCTGGCTCCGTGGGCACTGCTGCTTGGCTGGTGGTCTCCGCAGCTTGAAACCAACTCCAAACGTGTTCTCCTTCGTGGAGAAGGCTGATTTGGCAGGAAGAAGCCCTGTGTGCACTGGCCCTGGCAACCCACCCATAGCCAGCTAGGGAGGGACCCACCTAGGGCCTAGCTGCGAAAGGGCACAAAACGCGCTCCTAGGAGCTGCACTCTGCAAAGGGAAACTGTGCTCGGGGAACAAAGCTCAGCCCCAAGGCGGCTTGGCTCAGGATCGCAGCGCTTGCCTAGTTCTCACCTAGCCCTAGGCTCCCCATAGGGCCCAGGAGTGTCTGGGCTGCCTCTGGCTCCGTGGGCACTGCTGCTTGGCTGGTGGTCTCCGCAGCTTGAAACCAACTCCAAACGTGTTCTCCTTCGCGGAGAAGGCTGATTTGGCAGGAAGAAGCCCTGTGTGCACTGGCCCTGGCAACCCACCCATAGCCAGCTAGGGAGGGACCCACCTAGGGCCTAGCTGCGAAACGGCTCAAAACGCGCTCCTAGGAGCTGCACTCTGCAAAGGGAAACTGTGCTCGGGGAACAAAGCTCAGCCCCAAGGCGGCTTGGCTCAGGATCGCAGCGCTTGCCTAGTTCTCACCTAGCCCTAGGCTCCCCATAGGGCCAAGGAGGGTCTGGGCTGCCTCTGGCTCCGTGGGCACTGCTGCTTGGCTGGTGGTCTCCGCACCGTGAAACCAACTCCAAACGTGTTCTCCTTCGCGGAGAAGGCTGATTTGGCAGGAAGAAGCCCTGTGTGCACTGGCCCTGGCAACCCACCCATAGCCAGCTAGGGACGGACCCACCTAGGGCCTAGCTGCGAAACGGCACAGAACGCGCTCCTAGGAGCTGCACTCTGCAAAGGGAAACTGAGCTCGGGGAACAAAGCTCAGCCCCAAGGCGGCTTGGCTCAGGATCGCAGCGCTTGCCTAGTTCTCACCTAGCCCTAGGCTCCCCATAGGGCCAAGGAGGGTCTGGGCTGCCTCTGGCTCCGTGGGCACTGCTGCTTGGCTGGTGGTCTCCGCACCGTGAAACCAACTCCAAACGTGTTCTCCTTCGCGGAGAAGGCTGATTTGGCAGGAAGAAGCCCTGTGTGCACTGGCCCTGGCAACCCACCCATAGCCAGCTAGGGAGGGACCCACCTAGGGCCTAGCTGCGAATCGGCACAAAACGCGCTCCTAGGAGCTGCACTCTGCAAAGGGAAACTGTGCTCGGGGAACAAAGCTCAGCCCCAAGGCGGCTTGGCTCAGGATCGCAGCGCTTGCCTAGTTCTCACCTAGCCCTAGGCTCCCCATAGGGCCAAGGAGGGTCTGGGCTGCCTCTGGCTCCGTGGGCACTGCTGCTTGGCTGGTGGTCTCCGCACCGTGAAACCAACTCCAAACGTGTTCTCCTTCGCGGAGAAGGCTGATTTGGCAGGAAGAAGCCCTGTGTGCACTGGCCCTGGCAACCCACCCATAGCCAGCTAGGGACGGACCCACCTAGGGCCTAGCTGCGAAACGGCACAAAACGCGCTCCTAGGAGCTGCACTCTGCAAAGGGAAACTGTGCTCGGGGAACAAAGCTCAGCCCCAAGGCGGCTTGGCTCAGGATCGCAGCGCTTGCCTAGTTCTCACCTAGCCCTAGGCTCCCCATAGGGCCAAGGAGGGTCTGGGCTGCCTCTGGCTCCGTGGGCACTGCTGCTTGGCTGGTGGTCTCCGCAGCTTGAAACCAACTCCAAACGTGTTCTCCTTCGCGGAGAAGGCTGATTTGGCAGGAAGAAGCCCTGTGTGCACTGGCCCTGGCAACCCACCCACAGCCAGCTAGGGAGGGACCCACCTAGGGCCTAGCTGCGAAACGGCACAAAACGCGCTCCTAGGAGCTGCACTCTGCAAAGGGAAACTGTGCTCGGGGAACAAAGCTCAGCCCCAAGGCGGCTTGGCTCAGGATCGCAGCGCTTGCCTAGTTCTCACCTAGCCCTAGGCTCCCCATAGGGCCAAGGAGGGTCTGGGCTGCCTCTGGCTCCGTGGGCACTGCTGCTTGGCTGGTGGTCTCCGCACCGTGAAACCAACTCCAAACGTGTTCTCCTTCGCGGAGAAGGCTGATTTGGCAGGAAGAAGCCCTGTGTGCACTGGCCCTGGCAACCCACCCATAGCCAGCTAGGGAGGGACCCACCTAGGGCCTAGCTGCGAAAGGGCACAAAACGCGCTCCTAGGAGCTGCACTCTGCAAAGGGAAACTGTGCTCGGGGAACAAAGCTCAGCCCCAAGGCGGCTTGGCTCAGGATCGCAGCGCTTGCCTAGTTCTCACCTAGCCCTAGGCTCCCCATAGGGCCAAGGAGGGTCTGGGCTGCCTCTGGCTCCGTGGGCACTGCTGCTTGGCTGGTGGTCTCCGCAGCTTGAAACCAACTCCAAACGTGTTCTCCTTCGCGGAGAAGGCTGATTTGGCAGGAAGAAGCCCTGTGTGCACTGGCCCTGGCAACCCACCCATAGCCAGCTAGGGAGGGACCCACCTAGGGCCTAGCTGCGAAAGGGCACAGAACGCGCTCCTAGGAGCTGCACTCTGCAAAGGGAAACTGAGCTCGGGGAACAAAGCTCAGCCCCAAGGCGGCTTGGCTCAGGATCGCAGCGCTTGCCTAGTTCTCACCTAGCCCTAGGCTCCCCATAGGGCCCAGGAGTGTCTGGGCTGCCTCTGGCTCCGTGGGCACTGCTGCTTGGTTGGTGGTCTCCGCAGCTTGAAACCAACTCCAAACGTGTTCTCCTTCGCGGAGAAGGCTGATTTGGCAGGAAGAAGCCCTGTGTGCACTGGCCCTGGCAACCCACCCATAGCCAGCTAGGGAGGGACCCACCTAGGGCCTAGCTGCGAAACGGCTCAAAACGCGCTCCTAGGAGCTGCACTCTGCAAAGGGAAACTGTGCTCGGGGAACAAAGCTCAGCCCCAAGGCGGCTTGGCTCAGGATCGCAGCGCTTGCCTAGTTCTCACCTAGCCCTAGGCTCCCCATAGGGCCAAGGAGGGTCTGGGCTGCCTCTGGCTCCGTGGGCACTGCTGCTTGGCTGGTGGTCTCCGCACCTTGAAACCAACTCCAAACGTGTTCTCCTTCGCGGAGAAGGCTGATTTGGCAGGAAGAAGCCCTGTGTGCACTGGCCCTGGCAACCCACCCATAGCCAGCTAGGGACGGACCCACCTAGGGCCTAGCTGCGAAACGGCACAGATCGCGCTCCTAGGAGCTGCACTCTGCAAAGGGAAACTGAGCTCGGGGAACAAACCTCAGCCCCAAGGCGGCTTGGCTCAGGATCGCAGCGCTTGCCTAGTTCTCACCTAGCCCTAGGCTCCCCATAGGGCCAAGGAGGGTCTGGGCTGCCTCTGGCTCCGTGGGCACTGCTGCTTGGCTGGTGGTCTCCGCAGCTTGAAACCAACTCCAAACGTGTTCTCCTTCGCGGAGAAGGCTGATTTGGCAGGTAGAAGCCCTGTGTGCATTCGCCCTGGCAACCCACCCATAGCCAGCTAGGAAGGGACCCACCTAGGGCCTAGCTGCGAAACGGCACAAAACGCGCTCCTAGGAGCTGCACTCTGCAAAGGGAAACTGTGTTCGGGGAACAAAGCTCAGCCCCAAGGCGGCTTGGCTCAGGATCGCAGCGCTTGCCTAGTTCTCACCTAGCCCTAGGCTCCCCATAGGGCCAAGGAGGGTCTGGGCTGCCTCTGGCTCCGTGGGCACTGCTGCTTGGTTGGTGGTCTCCGCAGCTTGAAACCAACTCCAAACGTGTTCTCCTTCGCGGAGAAGGCTGATTTGGCAGGAAGAAGCCCTGTGTGCACTGGCCCTGGCAACCCACCCATAGCCAGCTAGGGAGGGGCCCACCTAGGGCCTAGCTGCGAAACGGCACAAAACGCGCTCCTAGGAGCTGCACTCTGCAGAGGGAAACTGTGCTCGGGGAACAAACCTCAGCCCCAAGGCGGCTTGGCTCAGGATCGCAGCGCTTGCCTAGTTCTCACCTAGCCCTAGGCTCCCCATAGGGCCAAGGAGGGTCTGGGCTACCTCTGGCTCCGTGGGCACTGCTGCTTGGTTGGTGGTCTCCGCAGCTTGAAACCAACTCCAAACGTGTTCTCCTTCGCGGAGAAGGCTGATTTGGCAGGAAGAAGCCCTGTGTGCACTGGCCCTGGCAACCCACCCATAGCCAGCTAGGGAGGGACCCACCTAGGGCCTAGCTGCGAAAGGGCACAGAACGCGCTCCTAGGAGCTGCACTCTGCAAAGGGAAACTGAGCTCGGGGAACAAAGCTCAGCCCCAAGGCGGCTTGGCTCAGGATCGCAGCGCTTGCCTAGTTCTCACCTAGCCCTAGGCTCCCCATAGGGCCCAGGAGTGTCTGGGCTGCCTCTGGCTCCGTGGGCACTGCTGCTTGGTTGGTGGTCTCCGCAGCTTGAAACCAACTCCAAACGTGTTCTCCTTCGCGGAGAAGGCTGATTTGGCAGGAAGAAGCCCTGTGTGCACTGGCCCTGGCAACCCACCCATAGCCAGCTAGGGAGGGACCCACCTAGGGCCTAGCTGCGAAACGGCTCAAAACGCGCTCCTAGGAGCTGCACTCTGCAAAGGGAAACTGTGCTCGGGGAACAAAGCTCAGCCCCAAGGCGGCTTGGCTCAGGATCGCAGCGCTTGCCTAGTTCTCACCTAGCCCTAGGCTCCCCATAGGGCCAAGGAGGGTCTGGGCTGCCTCTGGCTCCGTGGGCACTGCTGCTTGGCTGGTGGTCTCCGCACCTTGAAACCAACTCCAAACGTGTTCTCCTTCGCGGAGAAGGCTGATTTGGCAGGAAGAAGCCCTGTGTGCACTGGCCCTGGCAACCCACCCATAGCCAGCTAGGGACGGACCCACCTAGGGCCTAGCTGCGAAACGGCACAGATCGCGCTCCTAGGAGCTGCACTCTGCAAAGGGAAACTGAGCTCGGGGAACAAACCTCAGCCCCAAGGCGGCTTGGCTCAGGATCGCAGCGCTTGCCTAGTTCTCACCTAGCCCTAGGCTCCCCATAGGGCCAAGGAGGGTCTGGGCTGCCTCTGGCTCCGTGGGCACTGCTGCTTGGCTGGTGGTCTCCGCAGCTTGAAACCAACTCCAAACGTGTTCTCCTTCGCGGAGAAGGCTGATTTGGCAGGTAGAAGCCCTGTGTGCATTCGCCCTGGCAACCCACCCATAGCCAGCTAGGAAGGGACCCACCTAGGGCCTAGCTGCGAAACGGCACAAAACGCGCTCCTAGGAGCTGCACTCTGCAAAGGGAAACTGTGTTCGGGGAACAAAGCTCAGCCCCAAGGCGGCTTGGCTCAGGATCGCAGCGCTTGCCTAGTTCTCACCTAGCCCTAGGCTCCCCATAGGGCCAAGGAGGGTCTGGGCTGCCTCTGGCTCCGTGGGCACTGCTGCTTGGTTGGTGGTCTCCGCAGCTTGAAACCAACTCCAAACGTGTTCTCCTTCGCGGAGAAGGCTGATTTGGCAGGAAGAAGCCCTGTGTGCACTGGCCCTGGCAACCCACCCATAGCCAGCTAGGGAGGGGCCCACCTAGGGCCTAGCTGCGAAACGGCACAAAACGCGCTCCTAGGAGCTGCACTCTGCAGAGGGAAACTGTGCTCGGGGAACAAACCTCAGCCCCAAGGCGGCTTGGCTCAGGATCGCAGCGCTTGCCTAGTTCTCACCTAGCCCTAGGCTCCCCATAGGGCCAAGGAGGGTCTGGGCTACCTCTGGCTCCGTGGGCACTGCTGCTTGGCTGGTGGTCTCCGCACCGTGAAACCAACTCCAAACGTGTTCTCCTTCGCGGAGAAGGCTGATTTGGCAGGAAGAAGCCCTGTGTGCACTGGCCCTGGCAACCCACCCATAGCCAGCTAGGGAGTGACCCACCTAGGGCCTAGCTGCGAAACGGCACAAACCGCGCTCCTAGGAGCTGCACTCTGCAAAGGGAAACTGTGCTCGGGGAACAAAGCTCAGCCCCAAGGCGGCTTGGCTCAGGATCGCAGCGCTTGCCTAGTTCTCACCTAGCCCTAGGCTCCCCATAGGGCCAAGGAGGGTCTGGGCTGCCTCTGGCTCCGTGGGCACTGCTGCTTGGTTGGTGGTCTCCGCAGCTTGAAACCAACTCCAAACGTGTTCTCCTTCGCGGAGAAGGCTGATTTGGCAGGAAGAAGCCCTGTGTGCACTGGCCCTGGCAACCCACCCATAGCCAGCTAGGGACGGACCCACCTAGGGCCTAGCTGCGAAACGGCACAAAACGCGCTCCTAGGAGCTGCACTCTGCAAAGGGAAACTGTGCTCGGGGAACAAAGCTCAGCCCCAAGGCGGCTTGGCTCAGGATCGCAGCGCTTGCCTAGTTCTCACCTAGCCCTAGGCTCCCCATAGGGCCCAGGAGGGTCTGGGCTGCCTCTGGCTCCGTGGGCACTGCTGCTTGGCTGGTGGTCTCCGCACCGTGAAACCAACTCCAAACGTGTTCTCCTTCGCGGAGAAGGCTGATTTGGCAGGAAGAAGCCCTGTGTGCACTGGCCCTGGCAACCCACCCATAGCCAGCTAGGGAGGGACCCACCTAGGGCCTAGCTGCGAATCGGCACAAAACGCGCTCCTAGGAGCTGCACTCTGCAAAGGGAAACTGTGCTCGGGGAACAAATCTCAGCCCCAAGGCGGCTTGGCTCAGGATCGCAGCGCTTGCCTAGTTCTCACCTAGCCCTAGGCTCCCCATAGGGCCAAGGAGGGTCTGGGCTGCCTCTGGCTCCGTGGGCACTGCTGCTTGGCTGGTGGTCTCCGCAGCTTGAAACCAACTCCAAACGTGTTCTCCTTCGCGGAGAAGGCTGATTTGGCAGGAAGAAGCCCTGTGTGCACTGGCCCTGGCAACCCACCCACAGCCAGCTAGGGAGGGACCCACCTAGGGCCTAGCTGCGAAACGGCACAAAACGCGCTCCTAGGAGCTGCACTCTGCAAAGGGAAACTGTGCTCGGGGAACAAACCTCAGCCCCAAGGCGGCTTGGCTCAGGATCGCAGCGCTTGCCTAGTTCTCACCTAGCCCTAGGCTCCCCATAGGGCCAAGGAGGGTCTGGGCTGCCTCTGGCTCCGTGGGCACTGCTGCTTGGCTGGTGGTCTCCGCACCGTGAAACCAACTCCAAACGTGTTCTCCTTCGCGGAGAAGGCTGATTTGGCAGGAAGAAGCCCTGTGTGCACTGGCCCTGGCAACCCACCCATAGCCAGCTAGGGAGGGACCCACCTAGGGCCTAGCTGCGAAAGGGCACAAAACGCGCTCCTAGGAGCTGCACTCTGCAAAGGGAAACTGTGCTCGGGGAACAAAGCTCAGCCCCAAGGCGGCTTGGCTCAGGATCGCAGCGCTTGCCTAGTTCTCACCTAGCCCTAGGCTCCCCATAGGGCCAAGGAGGGTCTGGGCTGCCTCTGGCTCCGTGGGCACTGCTGCTTGGCTGGTGGTCTCCGCAGCTTGAAACCAACTCCAAACGTGTTCTCCTTCGCGGAGAAGGCTGATTTGGCAGGAAGAAGCCCTGTGTGCACTGGCCCTGGCAACCCACCCATAGCCAGCTAGGGAGGGACCCACCTAGGGCCTAGCTGCGAAAGGGCACAGAACGCGCTCCTAGGAGCTGCACTCTGCAAAGGGAAACTGAGCTCGGGGAACAAAGCTCAGCCCCAAGGCGGCTTGGCTCAGGATCGCAGCGCTTGCCTAGTTCTCACCTAGCCCTAGGCTCCCCATAGGGCCCAGGAGTGTCTGGGCTGCCTCTGGCTCCGTGGGCACTGCTGCTTGGTTGGTGGTCTCCGCAGCTTGAAACCAACTCCAAACGTGTTCTCCTTCGCGGAGAAGGCTGATTTGGCAGGAAGAAGCCCTGTGTGCACTGGCCCTGGCAACCCACCCATAGCCAGCTAGGGAGGGACCCACCTAGGGCCTAGCTGCGAAACGGCTCAAAACGCGCTCCTAGGAGCTGCACTCTGCAAAGGGAAACTGTGCTCGGGGAACAAAGCTCAGCCCCAAGGCGGCTTGGCTCAGGATCGCAGCGCTTGCCTAGTTCTCACCTAGCCCTAGGCTCCCCATAGGGCCAAGGAGGGTCTGGGCTGCCTCTGGCTCCGTGGGCACTGCTGCTTGGCTGGTGGTCTCCGCACCTTGAAACCAACTCCAAACGTGTTCTCCTTCGCGGAGAAGGCTGATTTGGCAGGAAGAAGCCCTGTGTGCACTGGCCCTGGCAACCCACCCATAGCCAGCTAGGGACGGACCCACCTAGGGCCTAGCTGCGAAACGGCACAGATCGCGCTCCTAGGAGCTGCACTCTGCAAAGGGAAACTGAGCTCGGGGAACAAACCTCAGCCCCAAGGCGGCTTGGCTCAGGATCGCAGCGCTTGCCTAGTTCTCACCTAGCCCTAGGCTCCCCATAGGGCCAAGGAGGGTCTGGGCTGCCTCTGGCTCCGTGGGCACTGCTGCTTGGCTGGTGGTCTCCGCAGCTTGAAACCAACTCCAAACGTGTTCTCCTTCGCGGAGAAGGCTGATTTGGCAGGTAGAAGCCCTGTGTGCATTCGCCCTGGCAACCCACCCATAGCCAGCTAGGAAGGGACCCACCTAGGGCCTAGCTGCGAAACGGCACAAAACGCGCTCCTAGGAGCTGCACTCTGCAAAGGGAAACTGTGTTCGGGGAACAAAGCTCAGCCCCAAGGCGGCTTGGCTCAGGATCGCAGCGCTTGCCTAGTTCTCACCTAGCCCTAGGCTCCCCATAGGGCCAAGGAGGGTCTGGGCTGCCTCTGGCTCCGTGGGCACTGCTGCTTGGTTGGTGGTCTCCGCAGCTTGAAACCAACTCCAAACGTGTTCTCCTTCGCGGAGAAGGCTGATTTGGCAGGAAGAAGCCCTGTGTGCACTGGCCCTGGCAACCCACCCATAGCCAGCTAGGGAGGGGCCCACCTAGGGCCTAGCTGCGAAACGGCACAAAACGCGCTCCTAGGAGCTGCACTCTGCAGAGGGAAACTGTGCTCGGGGAACAAACCTCAGCCCCAAGGCGGCTTGGCTCAGGATCGCAGCGCTTGCCTAGTTCTCACCTAGCCCTAGGCTCCCCATAGGGCCAAGGAGGGTCTGGGCTACCTCTGGCTCCGTGGGCACTGCTGCTTGGTTGGTGGTCTCCGCAGCTTGAAACCAACTCCAAACGTGTTCTCCTTCGCGGAGAAGGCTGATTTGGCAGGAAGAAGCCCTGTGTGCACTGGCCCTGGCAACCCACCCATAGCCAGCTAGGGAGGGACCCACCTAGGGCCTAGCTGCGAAAGGGCACAGAACGCGCTCCTAGGAGCTGCACTCTGCAAAGGGAAACTGAGCTCGGGGAACAAAGCTCAGCCCCAAGGCGGCTTGGCTCAGGATCGCAGCGCTTGCCTAGTTCTCACCTAGCCCTAGGCTCCCCATAGGGCCCAGGAGTGTCTGGGCTGCCTCTGGCTCCGTGGGCACTGCTGCTTGGTTGGTGGTCTCCGCAGCTTGAAACCAACTCCAAACGTGTTCTCCTTCGCGGAGAAGGCTGATTTGGCAGGAAGAAGCCCTGTGTGCACTGGCCCTGGCAACCCACCCATAGCCAGCTAGGGAGGGACCCACCTAGGGCCTAGCTGCGAAACGGCTCAAAACGCGCTCCTAGGAGCTGCACTCTGCAAAGGGAAACTGTGCTCGGGGAACAAAGCTCAGCCCCAAGGCGGCTTGGCTCAGGATCGCAGCGCTTGCCTAGTTCTCACCTAGCCCTAGGCTCCCCATAGGGCCAAGGAGGGTCTGGGCTGCCTCTGGCTCCGTGGGCACTGCTGCTTGGCTGGTGGTCTCCGCACCTTGAAACCAACTCCAAACGTGTTCTCCTTCGCGGAGAAGGCTGATTTGGCAGGAAGAAGCCCTGTGTGCACTGGCCCTGGCAACCCACCCATAGCCAGCTAGGGACGGACCCACCTAGGGCCTAGCTGCGAAACGGCACAGATCGCGCTCCTAGGAGCTGCACTCTGCAAAGGGAAACTGAGCTCGGGGAACAAACCTCAGCCCCAAGGCGGCTTGGCTCAGGATCGCAGCGCTTGCCTAGTTCTCACCTAGCCCTAGGCTCCCCATAGGGCCAAGGAGGGTCTGGGCTGCCTCTGGCTCCGTGGGCACTGCTGCTTGGCTGGTGGTCTCCGCAGCTTGAAACCAACTCCAAACGTGTTCTCCTTCGCGGAGAAGGCTGATTTGGCAGGTAGAAGCCCTGTGTGCATTCGCCCTGGCAACCCACCCATAGCCAGCTAGGAAGGGACCCACCTAGGGCCTAGCTGCGAAACGGCACAAAACGCGCTCCTAGGAGCTGCACTCTGCAAAGGGAAACTGTGTTCGGGGAACAAAGCTCAGCCCCAAGGCGGCTTGGCTCAGGATCGCAGCGCTTGCCTAGTTCTCACCTAGCCCTAGGCTCCCCATAGGGCCAAGGAGGGTCTGGGCTGCCTCTGGCTCCGTGGGCACTGCTGCTTGGTTGGTGGTCTCCGCAGCTTGAAACCAACTCCAAACGTGTTCTCCTTCGCGGAGAAGGCTGATTTGGCAGGAAGAAGCCCTGTGTGCACTGGCCCTGGCAACCCACCCATAGCCAGCTAGGGAGGGGCCCACCTAGGGCCTAGCTGCGAAACGGCACAAAACGCGCTCCTAGGAGCTGCACTCTGCAGAGGGAAACTGTGCTCGGGGAACAAACCTCAGCCCCAAGGCGGCTTGGCTCAGGATCGCAGCGCTTGCCTAGTTCTCACCTAGCCCTAGGCTCCCCATAGGGCCAAGGAGGGTCTGGGCTACCTCTGGCTCCGTGGGCACTGCTGCTTGGCTGGTGGTCTCCGCACCGTGAAACCAACTCCAAACGTGTTCTCCTTCGCGGAGAAGGCTGATTTGGCAGGAAGAAGCCCTGTGTGCACTGGCCCTGGCAACCCACCCATAGCCAGCTAGGGAGTGACCCACCTAGGGCCTAGCTGCGAAACGGCACAAACCGCGCTCCTAGGAGCTGCACTCTGCAAAGGGAAACTGTGCTCGGGGAACAAAGCTCAGCCCCAAGGCGGCTTGGCTCAGGATCGCAGC
This sequence comes from Sus scrofa, assembly GCF_054392235.1. Taxonomy (NCBI): domain Eukaryota; kingdom Metazoa; phylum Chordata; class Mammalia; order Artiodactyla; family Suidae; genus Sus; species Sus scrofa. The sequence continues at coordinate 39,920,126 of NC_139393.1, read as the reverse complement.
GCTTGCCTAGTTCTCACCTAGCCCTAGGCTCCCCATAGGGCCAAGGAGGGTCTGGGCTGCCTCTGGCTCCGTGGGCACTGCTGCTTGGTTGGTGGTCTCCGCAGCTTGAAACCAACTCCAAACGTGTTCTCCTTCGCGGAGAAGGCTGATTTGGCAGGAAGAAGCCCTGTGTGCACTGGCCCTGGCAACCCACCCATAGCCAGCTAGGGACGGACCCACCTAGGGCCTAGCTGCGAAACGGCACAAAACGCGCTCCTAGGAGCTGCACTCTGCAAAGGGAAACTGTGCTCGGGGAACAAAGCTCAGCCCCAAGGCGGCTTGGCTCAGGATCGCAGCGCTTGCCTAGTTCTCACCTAGCCCTAGGCTCCCCATAGGGCCCAGGAGGGTCTGGGCTGCCTCTGGCTCCGTGGGCACTGCTGCTTGGCTGGTGGTCTCCGCACCGTGAAACCAACTCCAAACGTGTTCTCCTTCGCGGAGAAGGCTGATTTGGCAGGAAGAAGCCCTGTGTGCACTGGCCCTGGCAACCCACCCATAGCCAGCTAGGGAGGGACCCACCTAGGGCCTAGCTGCGAAAGGGCACAAAACGCGCTCCTAGGAGCTGCACTCTGCAAAGGGAAACTGTGCTCGGGGAACAAAGCTCAGCCCCAAGGCGGCTTGGCTCAGGATCGCAGCGCTTGCCTAGTTCTCACCTAGCCCTAGGCTCCCCATAGGGCCAAGGAGGGTCTGGGCTGCCTCTGGCTCCGTGGGCACTGCTGCTTGGCTGGTGGTCTCCGCACCTTGAAACCAACTCCATACGTGTTCTCCTTCGCGGAGAAGGCTGATTTGGCAGGAAGAAGCCCTGTGTGCACTGGCCCTGGCAACCCACCCATAGCCAGCTAGGGAGGGACCCACCTAGGGCCTAGCTGCGAATCGGCACAAAACGCGCTCCTAGGAGCTGCACTCTGCAAAGGGAAACTGTGCTCGGGGAACAAAGCTCAGCCCCAAGGCGGCTTGGCTCAGGATCGCAGCGCTTGCCTAGTTCTCACCTAGCCCTAGGCTCCCCATAGGGCCAAGGAGGGTCTGGGCTGCCTCTGGCTCCGTGGGCACTGCTGCTTGGCTGGTGGTCTCCGCAGCTTGAAACCAACTCCAAACGTGTTCTCCTTCGCGGAGAAGGCTGATTTGGCAGGAAGAAGCCCTGTGTGCACTGGCCCTGGCAACCCACCCACAGCCAGCTAGGGAGGGACCCACCTAGGGCCTAGTTGCGAAACGGCACAAAACGCGCTCCTAGGAGCTGCACTCTGCAAAGGGAAACTGTGCTCGGGGAACAAAGCTCAGCCCCAAGGCGGCTTGGCTCAGGATCGCAGCGCTTGCCTAGTTCTCACCTAGCCCTAGGCTCCCCATAGGGCCAAGGAGGGTCTGGGCTGCCTCTGGCTCCGTGGGCACTGCTGCTTGGCTGGTGGTCTCCGCACCGTGAAACCAACTCCAAACGTGTTCTCCTTCGCGGAGAAGGCTGATTTGGCAGGAAGAAGCCCTGTGTGCACTGGCCCTGGCAACCCACCCATAGCCAGCTAGGGACGGACCCACCTAGGGCCTAGCTGCGAAAGGGCACAAAACGCGCTCCTAGGAGCTGCACTCTGCAAAGGGAAACTGTGCTCGGGGAACAAAGCTCAGCCCCAAGGCGGCTTGGCTCAGGATCGCAGCGCTTGCCTAGTTCTCACCTAGCCCTAGGCTCCCCATAGGGCCAAGGAGGGTCTGGGCTGCCTCTGGCTCCGTGGGCACTGCTGCTTGGCTGGTGGTCTCCGCAGCTTGAAACCAACTCCAAACGTGTTCTCCTTCGCGGAGAAGGCTGATTTGGCAGGAAGAAGCCCTGTGTGCACTGGCCCTGGCAACCCACCCATAGCCAGCTAGGGAGGGACCCACCTAGGGCCTAGCTGCGAATCGGCACAGAACGCGCTCCTAGGAGCTGCACTCTGCAAAGGGAAACTGAGCTCGGGGAACAAAGCTCAGCCCCAAGGCGGCTTGGCTCAGGATCGCAGCGCTTGCCTAGTTCTCACCTAGCCCTAGGCTCCCCATAGGGCCCAGGAGTGTCTGGGCTGCCTCTGGCTCCGTGGGCACTGCTGCTTGGTTGGTGGTCTCCGCACCGTGAAACCAACTCCAAACGTGTTCTCCTTCGCGGAGAAGGCTGATTTGGCAGGAAGAAGCCCTGTGTGCACTGGCCCTGGCAACCCACCCATAGCCAGCTAGGGAGGGACCCACCTAGGGCCTAGCTGCGAAACGGCACAAACCGCGCTCCTAGGAGCTGCACTCTGCAAAGGGAAACTGTGCTCGGGGAACAAAGCTCAGCCCCAAGGCGGCTTGGCTCAGGATCGCAGCGCTTGCCTAGTTCTCACCTAGCCCTAGGCTCCCCATAGGGCCAAGGAGGGTCTGGGCTGCCTCTGGCTCCGTGGGCACTGCTGCTTGGCTGGTGGTCTCCGCAGCTTGAAACCAACTCCAAACGTGTTCTCCTTCGCGGAGAAGGCTGATTTGGCAGGAAGAAGCCCTGTGTGCACTGGCCCTGGCAACCCACCCATAGCCAGCTAGGGACGGACCCACCTAGGGCCTAGCTGCGAAACGGCACAGATCATGCTCCTAGGAGCTGCACTCTGCAAAGGGAAACTGTGCTCGGGGAACAAAGCTCAGCCCCAAGGCGGCTTGGCTCAGGATCGCAGCGCTTGCCTAGTTCTCACCTAGCCCTAGGCTCCCCATAGGGCCAAGGAGGGTCTGGGCTGCCTCTGGCTCCGTGGGCACTGCTGCTTGGCTGGTGGTCTCCGCAGCTTGAAACCAACTCCAAACGTGTTCTCCTTCGCGGAGAAGGCTGATTTGGCAGGAAGAAGCCCTGTGTGCACTGGCCCTGGCAACCCACCCACAGCCAGCTAGGGAGGGACCCACCTAGGGCCTAGCTGCGAAACGGCACAGATCGCGCTCCTAGGAGCTGCACTCTGCAAAGGGAAACTGTGCTCGGGGAACAAACCTCAGCCCCAAGGCGGCTTGGCTCAGGATCGCAGCGCTTGCCTAGTTCTCACCTAGCCCTAGGCTCCCCATAGGGCCAAGGAGGGTCTGGGCTGCCTCTGGCTCCGTGGGCACTGCTGCTTGGCTGGTGGTCTCCGCACCGTGAAACCAACTCCAAACGTGTTCTCCTTCGCGGAGAAGGCTGATTTGGCAGGAAGAAGCCCTGTGTGCACTGGCCCTGGCAACCCACCCATAGCCAGCTAGGGAGGGACCCACCTAGGGCCTAGCTGCGAAAGGGCACAAAACGCGCTCCTAGGAGCTGCACTCTGCAAAGGGAAACTGTGCTCGGGGAACAAAGCTCAGCCCCAAGGCGGCTTGGCTCAGGATCGCAGCGCTTGCCTAGTTCTCACCTAGCCCTAGGCTCCCCATAGGGCCAAGGAGGGTCTGGGCTGCCTCTGGCTCCGTGGGCACTGCTGCTTGGCTGGTGGTCTCCGCAGCTTGAAACCAACTCCAAACGTGTTCTCCTTCGCGGAGAAGGCTGATTTGGCAGGAAGAAGCCCTGTGTGCACTGGCCCTGGCAACCCACCCATAGCCAGCTAGGGAGGGACCCACCTAGGGCCTAGCTGCGAAACGGCACAAAACGCGCTCCTAGGAGCTGCACTCTGCAAAGGGAAACTGTGCTCGGGGAACAAAGCTCAGCCCCAAGGCGGCTTGGCTCAGGATCGCAGCGCTTGCCTAGTTCTCACCTAGCCCTAGGCTCCCCATAGGGCCAAGGAGGGTCTGGGCTGCCTCTGGCTCCGTGGGCACTGCTGCTTGGCTGGTGGTCTCCGCACCTTGAAACCAACTCCAAACGTGTTCTCCTTCGCGGAGAAGGCTGATTTGGCAGGAAGAAGCCCTGTGTGCACTGGCCCTGGCAACCCACCCACAGCCAGCTAGGGAGGGACCCACCTAGGGCCTAGCTGCGAAACGGCACAAAACGCGCTCCTAGGAGCTGCACTCTGCAAAGGGAAACTGTGCTCGGGGAACAAAGCTCAGCCCCAAGGCGGCTTGGCTCAGGATCGCAGCGCTTGCCTAGTTCTCACCTAGCCCTAGGCTCCCCATAGGGCCAAGGAGGGTCTGGGCTGCCTCTGGCTCCGTGGGCACTGCTGCTTGGCTGGTGGTCTCCGCACCGTGAAACCAACTCCAAACGTGTTCTCCTTCGCGGAGAAGGCTGATTTGGCAGGAAGAAGCCCTGTGTGCACTGCCCCTGGCAACCCACCCATAGCCAGCTAGGGACGGACCCACCTAGGGCCTAGCTGCGAAACGGCACAAAACGCGCTCCTAGGAGCTGCACTCTGCAAAGGGAAACTGTGCTCGGAGAACAAACCTCAGCCCCAAGGCGGCTTGGCTCAGGATCGCAGCGCTTGCCTAGTTCTCACCTAGCCCTAGGCTCCCCATAGGGCCAAGGAGGGTCTGGGCTGCCTCTGGCTCCGTGGGCACTGCTGCTTGGCTGGTGGTCTCCGCACCTTGAAACCAACTCCAAACGTGTTCTCCTTCGCGGAGAAGGCTGATTTGGCAGGTAGAAGCCCTGTGTGCATTGGCCCTGGCAACCCACCCATAGCCAGCTAGGGAGGGACCCACCTAGGGCCTAGCTGCGAAATGGCACAAAACGCGCTCCTAGGAGCTGCACTCTGCAAAGGGAAACTGTGCTCGGGGAACAAAGCTCAGCCCCAAGGCGGCTTGGCTCAGGATCGCAGCGCTTGCCTAGTTCTCACCTAGCCCTAGGCTCCCCATAGGGCCAAGGAGGGTCTGGGCTGCCTCTGGCTCCGTGGGCACTGCTGCTTGGCTGGTGGTCTCCGCACCTTGAAACCAACTCCAAACGTGTTCTCCTTCGCGGAGAAGGCTGATTTGGCAGGAAGAAGCCCTGTGTGCACTGGCCCTGGCAACCCACCCATAGCCAGCTAGGGAGGGACCCACCTAGGGCCTAGCTGCGAAACGGCACAAAACGCGCTCCTAGGAGCTGCACTCTGCAAAGGGAAACTGAGCTTGGGGAACAAAGCTCAGCCCCAAGGCGGCTTGGCTCAGGATCGCAGCGCTTGCCTAGTTCTCACCTAGCCCTAGGCTCCCCATAGGGCCAAGGAGGGTCTGGGCTGCCTCTGGCTCCGTGGGCACTGCTGCTTGGCTGGTGGTCTCCGCAGCTTGAAACCAACTCCAAACGTGTTCTCCTTCGCGGAGAAGGCTGATTTGGCAGGAAGAAGCCCTGTGTGCACTGGCCCTGGCAACCCACCCACAGCCAGCTAGGGAGGGACCCACCTAGGGCCTAGCTGCGAAACGGCACAAAACGCGCTCCTAGGAGCTGCACTCTGCAAAGGGAAACTGTGCTCGGGGAACAAAGCTCAGCCCCAAGGCGGCTTGGCTCAGGATCGCAGCGCTTGCCTAGTTCTCACCTAGCCCTAGGCTCCACATAGGGCCAAGGAGGGTCTGGGCTGCCTCTGGCTCCGTGGGCACTGCTGCTTGGCTGGTGGTCTCCGCACCGTGAAACCAACTCCAAACGTGTTCTCCTTCGCGGAGAAGGCTGATTTGGCAGGAAGAAGCCCTGTGTGCACTGGCCCTGGCAACCCACCCATAGCCAGCTAGGGACCGACCCACCTAGGGCCTAGCTGCGAAACTTCACAAAACACGCTCCTAGGAGCTGCACTCTGCAAAGGGAAACTGAGCTCGGGGAACAAAGCTCAGCCCCAAGGCGGCTTGGCTCAGGATCGCAGCGCTTGCCTACTTCTCACCTAGCCCTAGGCTCCCCTTAGGGCCCAGGAGGGTCTGGGCTGCCTCTGGCTCCGTGGGCACTGCTGCTTGGTTGGTGGTCTCCGCAGCTTGAAACCAACTCCAAACGTGTTCTCCTTCGCGGAGAAGGCTGATTTGGCAGGAAGAAGCCCTGTGTGCACTGGCCCTGGCAACCCACCCATAGCCAGCTAGGGACGGACCCACCTAGGGCCTAGCTGCGAAACGGCACAAAACGCGCTCCTAGGAGCTGCACTCTGCAAAGGGAAACTGTGCTCGGGGAACAAAGCTCAGCCCCAAGGCGGCTTGGCTCAGGATCGCAGCGCTTGCCTAGTTCTCACCTAGCCCTAGGCTCCCCATAGGGTCAAGGAGGGTCTGGGCTGCCTCTGGCTCCGTGGGCACTGCTGCTTGGCTGGTGGTCTCCGCACCGTGAAACCAACTCCAAACGTGTTCTCCTTCGCGGAGAAGGCTGATTTGGCAGGAAGAAGCCCTGTGTGCACTGGCCCTGGCAACCCACCCATAGCCAGCTAGGGAGGGACCCACCTAGGGCCTAGCTGCGAAACGGCACAAAACGCGCTCCTAGGAGCTGCACTCTGCAAAGGGAAACTGTGCTCGGGGAACAAAGCTCAGCCCCAAGGCGGCTTGGCTCAGGATCGCAGCGCTTGCCTAGTTCTCACCTAGCCCTAGGCTCCCCATAGGGCCAAGGACGGTCTGGGCTGCCTCTGGCTCCGTGGGCACTGCTGCTTGGCTGGTGGTCTCCGCACCGTGAAACCAACTCCAAACGTGTTCTCCTTCGCGGAGAAGGCTGATTTGGCAGGAAGAAGCCCTGTGTGCACTGGCCCTGGCAACCCACCCATAGCCAGCTAGGGAGGGACCCACCTAGGGCCTAGCTGCGAAACGGCACAAAACGCGCTCCTAGGAGCTGAACTCTGCAAAGGGAAACTGAGCTCGGGGAACAAAGCTCAGCCCCAAGGCGGCTTGGCTCAGGATCGCAGCGCTTGCCTAGTTCTCACCTAGCCCTAGGCTCCCCATAGGGCCCAGGAGGGTCTGGGCTGCCTCTGGCTCCGTGGGCACTGCTGCTTGGTTGGTGGTCTCCGCAGCATGAAACCAACTCCAAACGTGTTCTCCTTCGCGGAGAAGGCTGATTTGGCAGGAAGAAGCCCTGTGTGCACTGGCCCTGGCAACCCACCCATAGCCAGCTAGGGAGGGGCCCACCTAGGGCCTAGCTGCGAAACGGCACAAAACGCGCTCCTAGGAGCTGCACTCTGCAAAGGGAAACTGTGCTCGGGGAACAAACCTCAGCCCCAAGGCGGCTTGGCTCAGGATCGCAGCGCTTGCCTAGTTCTCACCTAGCCCTAGGCTCCCCATAGGGCCAAGGAGGGTCTGGGCTGTCTCTGGCTCCGTGGGCACTGCTGCTTGGCTGGTGGTCTCCGCACCGTGAAACCAACTCCAAACGTGTTCTCCTTCGTGGAGAAGGCTGATTTGGCAGGAAGAAGCCCTGTGTGCACTGGCCCTGGCAACCCACCCATAGCCAGCTAGGGAGGGACCCACCTAGGGCCTAGCTGCGAAACGGCACAAAACGCGCTCCTAGGAGCTGCACTCTGCAAAGGGAAACTGAGCTCGGGGAACAAAGCTCAGCCCCAAGGCGGCTTGGCTCAGGATCGCAGCGCTTGCCTAGTTCTCACCTAGCCCTAGGCTCCCCATAGGGCCCAGGAGGGTCTGGGCTGCCTCTGGCTGCGTGGGCACTGCTGCTTGGCTGGTGGTCTCCGCACCGTGAAACCAACTCCAAACGTGTTCTCCTTCGCGGAGAAGGCTGATTTGGCAGGAAGAAGCCCTGTGTGCACTGGCCCTGGCAACCCACCCACAGCCAGCTAGGGAGGGACCCACCTAGGGCCTAGCTGCGAAAGGGCACAAAACGCGCTCCTAGGAGCTGCACTCTGCAAAGGGAAACTGTGCTCGGGGAACAAACCTCAGCCCCAAGGCGGCTTGGCTCAGGATCGCAGCGCTTGCCTAGTTCTCACCTAGCCCTAGGCTCCCCATAGGGCCAAGGAGGGTCTGGGCTGCCTCTGGCTCCGTGGGCACTGCTGCTTGGCTGGTGGTCTCCGCAGCTTGAAACCAACTCCAAACGTGTTCTCCTTCGCGGAGAAGGCTGATTTGGCAGGAAGAAGCCCTGTGTGCACTGGCCCTGGCAACCCACCCATAGCCAGCTAGGGAGGGACCCACCTAGGGCCTAGCTTTGAAACGGCACAGAACGCGCTCCTAGGAGCTGAACTCTGCAAAGGGAAACTGTGTTCGGGGAACAAAGCTCAGCCCCAAGGCGGCTTGGCTCAGGATCGCAGCGCTTGCCTAGTTCTCACCTAGCCCTAGGCTCCCCATAGGGCCAAGGAGGGTCTGGGCTGCCTCTGGCTCCGTGGGCACTGCTGCTTGGCTGGTGGTCTCCGCACCTTGAAACCAACTCCAAACGTGTTCTCCTTCGCGGAGAAGGCTGATTTGGCAGGAAGAAGCCCTGTGTGCACTGGCCCTGGCAACCCACCCATAGCCAGCTAGGGAGGGACCCACCTAGGGCCTAGCTGCGAATCGGCACAAAACGCGCTCCTAGGAGCTGCACTCTGCAAAGGGAAACTGTGCTCGGGGAACAAAGCTCAGCCCCAAGGCGGCTTGGCTCAGGATCGCAGCGCTTGCCTAGTTCTCACCTAGCCCTAGGCTCCCCATAGGGCCAAGGAGGGTCTGGGCTGCCTCTGGCTCCGTGGGCACTGCTGCTTGGCTGGTGGTCTCCGCACCGTGAAACCAACTCCAAACGTGTTCTCCTTCGCGGAGAAGGCTGATTTGGCAGGAAGAAGCCCTGTGTGCACTGGCCCTGGCAACCCACCCATAGCCAGCTAGGGACGGACCCACCTAGGGCCTAGCTGCGAAACGGCACAAAACGCGCTCCTAGGAGCTGCACTCTGCAAAGGGAAACTGAGCTTGGGGAACAAAGCTCAGCCCCAAGGCGGCTTGGCTCAGGATCGCAGCGCTTGCCTAGTTCTCACCTAGCCCTAGGCTCCCCATAGGGCCAAGGAGGGTCTGGGCTGCCTCTGGCTCCGTGGGCACTGCTGCTTGGCTGGTGGTCTCCGCAGCTTGAAACCAACTCCAAACGTGTTCTCCTTCGCGGAGAAGGCTGATTTGGCAGGAAGAAGCCCTGTGTGCACTGGCCCTGGCAACCCACCCACAGCCAGCTAGGGAGGGACCCACCTAGGGCCTAGCTGCGAAACGGCACAAAACGCGCTCCTAGGAGCTGCACTCTGCAAAGGGAAACTGTGCTCGGGGAACAAAGCTCAGCCCCAAGGCGGCTTGGCTCAGGATCGCAGCGCTTGCCTAGTTCTCACCTAGCCCTAGGCTCCCCATAGGGCCAAGGAGGGTCTGGGCTGCCTCTGGCTCCGTGGGCACTGCTGCTTGGCTGGTGGTCTCCGCACCGTGAAACCAACTCCAAACGTGTTCTCCTTCGCGGAGAAGGCTGATTTGGCAGGAAGAAGCCCTGTGTGCACTGGCCCTGGCAACCCACCCATAGCCAGCTAGGGAGGGACCCACCTAGGGCCTAGCTGCGAAACTTCACAAAACGCGCTCCTAGGAGCTGAACTCTGCAAAGGGAAACTGAGCTCGGGGAACAAAGCTCAGCCCCAAGGCGGCTTGGCTCAGGATCGCAGCGCTTGCCTACTTCTCACCTAGCCCTAGGCTCCCCATAGGGCCAAGGAGGGTCTGGGCTGCCTCTGGCTCCGTGGGCACTGCTGCTTGGCTGGTGGTCTCCGCACCTTGAAACCAACTCCAAACGTGTTCTCCTTCGCGGAGAAGGCTGATTTGGCAGGAAGAAGCCCTGTGTGCACTGGCCCTGGCAACCCACCCATAGCCAGCTAGGGAGGGACCCACCTAGGGCCGAGCTGCGAAACGGCACAAAACGCGCTCCTAGGAGCTGCACTCTGCAAAGGGAAACTGAGCTTGGGGAACAAAGCTCAGCCCCAAGGCGGCTTGGCTCAGGATCGCAGCGCTTGCCTAGTTCTCACCTAGCCCTAGGCTCCCCATAGGGCCAAGGAGGGTCTGGGCTGCCTCTGGCTCCGTGGGCACTGCTGCTTGGCTGGTGGTCTCCGCACCTTGAAACCAACTCCAAACGTGTTCTCCTTCGCGGAGAAGGCTGATTTGGCAGGAAGAAGCCCTGTGTGCACTGGCCCTGGCAACCCACCCACAGCCAGCTAGGGAGGGACCCACCTAGGGCCTAGCTGCGAAACGGCACAAAACGCGCTCCTAGGAGCTGCACTCTGCAAAGGGAAACTGTGCTCGGGGAACAAAGCTCAGCCCCAAGGCGGCTTGGCTCAGGATCGCAGCGCTTGCCTAGTTCTCACCTAGCCCTAGGCTCCCCATAGGGCCAAGGAGGGTCTGGGCTGCCTCTGGCTCCGTGGGCACTGCTGCTTGGCTGGTGGTCTCCGCACCGTGAAACCAACTCCAAACGTGTTCTCCTTCGCGGAGAAGGCTGATTTGGCAGGAAGAAGCCCTGTGTGCACTGGCCCTGGCAACCCACCCATAGCCAGCTAGGGACGGACCCACCTAGGGCCTAGCTGCGAAACGGCACAAAACGCGCTCCTAGGAGCTGCACTCTGCAAAGGGAAACTGAGCTCGGGGAACAAAGCTCAGCCCCAAGGCGGCTTGGCTCAGGATCGCAGCGCTTGCCTAGTTCTCACCTAGCCCTAGGCTCCCCATAGGGCCAAGGAGGGTCTGGGCTGCCTCTGGCTCCGTGGGCACTGCTGCTTGGCTGGTGGTCTCCGCACCGTGAAACCAACTCCAAACGTGTTCTCCTTCGCGGAGAAGGCTGATTTGGCAGGTAGAAGCCCTGTGTGCACTGGCCCTGGCAACCCACCCACAGCCAGCTAGGGAGGGACCCACCTAGGGCCTAGCTGCGAAAGGGCACAAAACGCGCTCCTAGGAGCTGCACTCTGGAAAGGGAAACTGTGCTCGGGGAACAAAGCTCAGCCCCAAGGCGGCTTGGCTCAGGATCGCAGCGCTTGCCTAGTTCTCACCTAGCCCTAGGCTCCCCATAGGGCCAAGGAGGGTCTGGGCTGCCTCTGGCTCCGTGGGCACTGCTGCTTGGCTGGTGGTCTCCGCACCTTGAAACCAACTCCAAACGTGTTCTCCTTCGCGGAGAAGGCTGATTTGGCAGGAAGAAGCCCTGTGTGCACTGGCCCTGGCAACCCACCCATAGCCAGCTAGGGAGGGACCCACCTAGGGCCTAGCTGCGAAACGGCACAGAACGCGCTCCTAGGAGCTGCACTCTGCAAAGGGAAACTGAGCTCGGGGAACAAAGCTCAGCCCCAAGGCGGCTTGGCTCAGGATCGCAGCGCTTGCCTAGTTCTCACCTAGCCCTAGGCTCCCCATAGGGCCAAGGAGGGTCTGGGCTGCCTCTGGCTCCGTGGGCACTGCTGCTTGGCTGGTGGTCTCCGCAGCTTGAAACCAACTCCAAACGTGTTCTCCTTCGCGGAGAAGGCTGATTTGGCAGGAAGAAGCCCTGTGTGCACTGGCCCTGGCAACCCACCCATAGCCAGCTAGGGAGGGACCCACCTAGGGCCTAGCTGCGAAACGGCACAAAACGCGCTCCTAGGAGCTGCACTCTGCAAAGGGAAACTGTGTTCGGGGAACAAAGCTCAGCCCCAAGGCGGCTTGGCTCAGGATCGCAGCGCTTGCCTAGTTCTCACCTAGCCCTAGGCTCCCCATAGGGCCAAGGAGGGTCTGGGCTGCCTCTGGCTCCGTGGGCACTGCTGCTTGGCTGGTGGTCTCCGCACCTTGAAACCAACTCCAAACGTGTTCTCCTTCGCGGAGAAGGCTGATTTGGCAGGAAGAAGCCCTGTGTGCACTGGCCCTGGCAACCCACCCATAGCCAGCTAGGGAGGGACCCACCTAGGGCCTAGCTGCGAAACGGCACAAAACGCGCTCCTAGGAGCTGCACTCTGCAAAGGGAAACTGTGCTCGGGGAACAAAGCTCAGCCCCAAGGCGGCTTGGCTCAGGATCGCAGCGCTTGCCTAGTTCTCACCTAGCCCTAGGCTCCCCATAGGGCCAAGGAGGGTCTGGGCTGCCTCTGGCTCCGTGGGCACTGCTGCTTGGCTGGTGGTCTCCGCACCGTGAAACCAACTCCAAACGTGTTCTCCTTCGCGGAGAAGGCTGATTTGGCAGGAAGAAGCCCTGTGTGCACTGCCCCTGGCAACCCACCCATAGCCAGCTAGGGACGGACCCACCTAGGGCCTAGCTGCGAAACGGCACAAAACGCGCTCCTAGGAGCTGCACTCTGCAAAGGGAAACTGTGCTCGGAGAACAAACCTCAGCCCCAAGGCGGCTTGGCTCAGGATCGCAGCGCTTGCCTAGTTCTCACCTAGCCCTAGGCTCCCCATAGGGCCAAGGAGGGTCTGGGCTGCCTCTGGCTCCGTGGGCACTGCTGCTTGGCTGGTGGTCTCCGCACCTTGAAACCAACTCCAAACGTGTTCTCCTTCGCGGAGAAGGCTGATTTGGCAGGTAGAAGCCCTGTGTGCATTGGCCCTGGCAACCCACCCATAGCCAGCTAGGGAGGGACCCACCTAGGGCCTAGCTGCGAAATGGCACAAAACGCGCTCCTAGGAGCTGCACTCTGCAAAGGGAAACTGTGCTCGGGGAACAAAGCTCAGCCCCAAGGCGGCTTGGCTCAGGATCGCAGCGCTTGCCTAGTTCTCACCTAGCCCTAGGCTCCCCATAGGGCCAAGGAGGGTCTGGGCTGCCTCTGGCTCCGTGGGCACTGCTGCTTGGCTGGTGGTCTCCGCAGCTTGAAACCAACTCCAAACGTGTTCTCCTTCGCGGAGAAGGCTGATTTGGCAGGAAGAAGCCCTGTGTGCACTGGCCCTGGCAACCCACCCATAGCCAGCTAGGGACGGACCCACCTAGGGCCTAGCTGCGAAACGGCACAAAACGCGCTCCTAGGAGCTGCACTCTGCAAAGGGAAACTGAGCTTGGGGAACAAAGCTCAGCCCCAAGGCGGCTTGGCTCAGGATCGCAGCGCTTGCCTAGTTCTCACCTAGCCCTAGGCTCCCCATAGGGCCAAGGAGGGTCTGGGCTGCCTCTGGCTCCGTGGGCACTGCTGCTTGGCTGGTGGTCTCCGCAGCTTGAAACCAACTCCAAACGTGTTCTCCTTCGCGGAGAAGGCTGATTTGGCAGGAAGAAGCCCTGTGTGCACTGGCCCTGGCAACCCACCCACAGCCAGCTAGGGAGGGACCCACCTAGGGCCTAGCTGCGAAACGGCACAAAACGCGCTCCTAGGAGCTGCACTCTGCAAAGGGAAACTGTGCTCGGGGAACAAAGCTCAGCCCCAAGGCGGCTTGGCTCAGGATCGCAGCGCTTGCCTAGTTCTCACCTAGCCCTAGGCTCCACATAGGGCCAAGGAGGGTCTGGGCTGCCTCTGGCTCCGTGGGCACTGCTGCTTGGCTGGTGGTCTTCGCACCGTGAAACCAACTCCAAACGTGTTCTCCTTCGCGGAGAAGGCTGATTTGGCAGGAAGAAGCCCTGTGTGCACTGGCCCTGGCAACCCACCCATAGCCAGCTAGGGACGGACCCACCTAGGGCCTAGCTGCGAAACTTCACAAAACACGCTCCTAGGAGCTGCACTCTGCAAAGGGAAACTGAGCTCGGGGAACAAAGCTCAGCCCCAAGGCGGCTTGGCTCAGGATCGCAGCGCTTGCCTACTTCTCACCTAGCCCTAGGCTCCCCTTAGGGCCCAGGAGGGTCTGGGCTGCCTCTGGCTCCGTGGGCACTGCTGCTTGGTTGGTGGTCTCCGCAGCTTGAAACCAACTCCAAACGTGTTCTCCTTCGCGGAGAAGGCTGATTTGGCAGGAAGAAGCCCTGTGTGCACTGGCCCTGGCAACCCACCCATAGCCAGCTAGGGACGGACCCACCTAGGGCCTAGCTGCGAAACGGCACAAAACGCGCTCCTAGGAGCTGCACTCTGCAAAGGGAAACTGTGCTCGGGGAACAAAGCTCAGCCCCAAGGCGGCTTGGCTCAGGATCGCAGCGCTTGCCTAGTTCTCACCTAGCCCTAGGCTCCCCATAGGGTCAAGGAGGGTCTGGGCTGCCTCTGGCTCCGTGGGCACTGCTGCTTGGCTGGTGGTCTCCGCACCGTGAAACCAACTCCAAACGTGTTCTCCTTCGCGGAGAAGGCTGATTTGGCAGGAAGAAGCCCTGTGTGCACTGGCCCTGGCAACCCACCCATAGCCAGCTAGGGACGGACCCACCTAGGGCCTAGCTGCGAAACGGCACAAAACGCGCTCCTAGGAGCTGCACTCTGCAAAGGGAAACTGTGCTCGGGGAACAAAGCTCAGCCCCAAGGCGGCTTGGCTCAGGATCGCAGCGCTTGCCTAGTTCTCACCTAGCCCTAGGCTCCCCATAGGGCCAAGGAGGGTCTGGGCTGCCTCTGGCTCCGTGGGCACTGCTGCTTGGCTGGTGGTCTCCGCACCTTGAAACCAACTCCAAACGTGTTCTCCTTCGCGGAGAAGGCTGATTTGGCAGGAAGAAGCCCTGTGTGCACTGGCCCTGGCAACCCACCCATAGCCAGCTAGGGAGGGACCCACCTAGGGCCTAGCTGCGAAACGGCACAAAACGCGCTCCTAGGAGCTGCACTCTGCAAAGGGAAACTGTGCTCGGGGAACAAAGCTCAGCCCCAAGGCGGCTTGGCTCAGGATCGCAGCGCTTGCCTAGTTCTCACCTAGCCCTAGGCTCCCCATAGGGCCAAGGAGGGTCTGGGCTGCCTCTGGCTCCGTGGGCACTGCTGCTTGGCTGGTGGTCTCCGCACCGTGAAACCAACTCCAAACGTGTTCTCCTTCGCGGAGAAGGCTGATTTGGCAGGAAGAAGCCCTGTGTGCACTGGCCCTGGCAACCCACCCATAGCCAGCTAGGGAGGGACCCACCTAGGGCCTAGCTGCGAAACGGCACAAAACGCGCTCCTAGGAGCTGAACTCTGCAAAGGGAAACTGAGCTCGGGGAACAAAGCTCAGCCCCAAGGCGGCTTGGCTCAGGATCGCAGCGCTTGCCTAGTTCTCACCTAGCCCTAGGCTCCCCATAGGGCCAAGGAGGGTCTGGGCTGCCTCTGGCTCCGTGGGCACTGCTGCTTGGCTGGTGGTCTCCGCAGCTTGAAACCAACTCCAAACGTGTTCTCCTTCGCGGAGAAGGCTGATTTGGCAGGAAGAAGCCCTGTGTGCACTGGCCCTGGCAACCCACCCATAGCCAGCTAGGGAGGGACCCACCTAGGGCCTAGCTGCGAAACGGCACAAAACGCGCTCCTAGGAGCTGCACTCTGCAAAGGGAAACTGTGTTCGGGGAACAAAGCTCAGCCCCAAGGCGGCTTGGCTCAGGATCGCAGCGCTTGCCTAGTTCTCACCTAGCCCTAGGCTCCCCATAGGGCCAAGGAGGGTCTGGGCTGCCTCTGGCTCCGTGGGCACTGCTGCTTGGCTGGTGGTCTCCGCACCTTGAAACCAACTCCAAACGTGTTCTCCTTCGCGGAGAAGGCTGATTTGGCAGGAAGAAGCCCTGTGTGCACTGGCCCTGGCAACCCACCCATAGCCAGCTAGGGAGGGACCCACCTAGGGCCTAGCTGCGAAACGGCACAAAACGCGCTCCTAGGAGCTGCACTCTGCAAAGGGAAACTGTGCTCGGGGAACAAAGCTCAGCCCCAAGGCGGCTTGGCTCAGGATCGCAGCGCTTGCCTAGTTCTCACCTAGCCCTAGGCTCCCCATAGGGCCAAGGAGGGTCTGGGCTGCCTCTGGCTCCGTGGGCACTGCTGCTTGGCTGGTGGTCTCCGCACCGTGAAACCAACTCCAAACGTGTTCTCCTTCGCGGAGAAGGCTGATTTGGCAGGAAGAAGCCCTGTGTGCACTGCCCCTGGCAACCCACCCATAGCCAGCTAGGGACGGACCCACCTAGGGCCTAGCTGCGAAACGGCACAAAACGCGCTCCTAGGAGCTGCACTCTGCAAAGGGAAACTGTGCTCGGAGAACAAACCTCAGCCCCAAGGCGGCTTGGCTCAGGATCGCAGCGCTTGCCTAGTTCTCACCTAGCCCTAGGCTCCCCATAGGGCCAAGGAGGGTCTGGGCTGCCTCTGGCTCCGTGGGCACTGCTGCTTGGCTGGTGGTCTCCGCACCTTGAAACCAACTCCAAACGTGTTCTCCTTCGCGGAGAAGGCTGATTTGGCAGGAAGAAGCCCTGTGTGCATTGGCCCTGGCAACCCACCCATAGCCAGCTAGGGAGGGACCCACCTAGGGCCTAGCTGCGAAATGGCACAAAACGCGCTCCTAGGAGCTGCACTCTGCAAAGGGAAACTGTGCTCGGGGAACAAAGCTCAGCCCCAAGGCGGCTTGGCTCAGGATCGCAGCGCTTGCCTAGTTCTCACCTAGCCCTAGGCTCCCCATAGGGCCAAGGAGGGTCTGGGCTGCCTCTGGCTCCGTGGGCACTGCTGCTTGGCTGGTGGTCTCCGCAGCTTGAAACCAACTCCAAACGTGTTCTCCTTCGCGGAGAAGGCTGATTTGGCAGGAAGAAGCCCTGTGTGCACTGGCCCTGGCAACCCACCCATAGCCAGCTAGGGAGGGACCCACCTAGGGCCTAGCTGCGAAACGGCACAAAACGCGCTCCTAGGAGCTGCACTCTGCAAAGGGAAACTGAGCTTGGGGAACAAAGCTCAGCCCCAAGGCGGCTTGGCTCAGGATCGCAGCGCTTGCCTAGTTCTCACCTAGCCCTAGGCTCCCCATAGGGCCAAGGAGGGTCTGGGCTGCCTCTGGCTCCGTGGGCACTGCTGCTTGGCTGGTGGTCTCCGCAGCTTGAAACCAACTCCAAACGTGTTCTCCTTCGCGGAGAAGGCTGATTTGGCAGGAAGAAGCCCTGTGTGCACTGGCCCTGGCAACCCACCCACAGCCAGCTAGGGAGGGACCCACCTAGGGCCTAGCTGCGAAACGGCACAAAACGCGCTCCTAGGAGCTGCACTCTGCAAAGGGAAACTGTGCTCGGGGAACAAAGCTCAGCCCCAAGGCGGCTTGGCTCAGGATCGCAGCGCTTGCCTAGTTCTCACCTAGCCCTAGGCTCCACATAGGGCCAAGGAGGGTCTGGGCTGCCTCTGGCTCCGTGGGCACTGCTGCTTGGCTGGTGGTCTTCGCACCGTGAAACCAACTCCAAACGTGTTCTCCTTCGCGGAGAAGGCTGATTTGGCAGGAAGAAGCCCTGTGTGCACTGGCCCTGGCAACCCACCCATAGCCAGCTAGGGACGGACCCACCTAGGGCCTAGCTGCGAAACTTCACAAAACACGCTCCTAGGAGCTGCACTCTGCAAAGGGAAACTGAGCTCGGGGAACAAAGCTCAGCCCCAAGGCGGCTTGGCTCAGGATCGCAGCGCTTGCCTACTTCTCACCTAGCCCTAGGCTCCCCTTAGGGCCAAGGAGGGTCTGGGCTGTCTCTGGCTCCGTGGGCACTGCTGCTTGGTTGGTGGTCTCCGCAGCTTGAAACCAACTCCAAACGTGTTCTCCTTCGCGGAGAAGGCTGATTTGGCAGGAAGAAGCCCTGTGTGCACTGGCCCTGGCAACCCACCCATAGCCAGCTAGGGACGGACCCACCTAGGGCCTAGCTGCGAAACGGCACAAAACGCGCTCCTAGGAGCTGCACTCTGCAAAGGGAAACTGTGCTCGGGGAACAAAGCTCAGCCCCAAGGCGGCTTGGCTCAGGATCGCAGCGCTTGCCTAGTTCTCACCTAGCCCTAGGCTCCCCATAGGGTCAAGGAGGGTCTGGGCTGCCTCTGGCTCCGTGGGCACTGCTGCTTGGCTGGTGGTCTCCGCACCGTGAAACCAACTCCAAACGTGTTCTCCTTCGCGGAGAAGGCTGATTTGGCAGGAAGAAGCCCTGTGTGCACTGGCCCTGGCAACCCACCCATAGCCAGCTAGGGACGGACCCACCTAGGGCCTAGCTGCGAAACGGCACAAAACGCGCTCCTAGGAGCTGCACTCTGCAAAGGGAAACTGTGCTCGGGGAACAAAGCTCAGCCCCAAGGCGGCTTGGCTCAGGATCGCAGCGCTTGCCTAGTTCTCACCTAGCCCTAGGCTCCCCATAGGGCCAAGGAGGGTCTGGGCTGCCTCTGGCTCCGTGGGCACTGCTGCTTGGCTGGTGGTCTCCGCACCTTGAAACCAACTCCAAACGTGTTCTCCTTCGCGGAGAAGGCTGATTTGGCAGGAAGAAGCCCTGTGTGCACTGGCCCTGGCAACCCACCCATAGCCAGCTAGGGAGGGACCCACCTAGGGCCTAGCTGCGAAACGGCACAAAACGCGCTCCTAGGAGCTGCACTCTGCAAAGGGAAACTGTGCTCGGGGAACAAAGCTCAGCCCCAAGGCGGCTTGGCTCAGGATCGCAGCGCTTGCCTAGTTCTCACCTAGCCCTAGGCTCCCCATAGGGCCAAGGAGGGTCTGGGCTGCCTCTGGCTCCGTGGGCACTGCTGCTTGGCTGGTGGTCTCCGCACCGTGAAACCAACTCCAAACGTGTTCTCCTTCGCGGAGAAGGCTGATTTGGCAGGAAGAAGCCCTGTGTGCACTGGCCCTGGCAACCCACCCATAGCCAGCTAGGGAGGGACCCACCTAGGGCCTAGCTGCGAAACGGCACAAAACGCGCTCCTAGGAGCTGAACTCTGCAAAGGGAAACTGAGCTCGGGGAACAAAGCTCAGCCCCAAGGCGGCTTGGCTCAGGATCGCAGCGCTTGCCTAGTTCTCACCTAGCCCTAGGCTCCCCATAGGGCCCAGGAGGGTCTGGGGTGCCTCTGGCTCCGTGGGCACTGCTGCTTGGTTGGTGGTCTCCGCAGCATGAAACCAACTCCAAACGTGTTCTCCTTCGCGGAGAAGGCTGATTTGGCAGGAAGAAGCCCTGTGTGCACTGGCCCTGGCAACCCACCCATAGCCAGCTAGGGAGGGACCCACCTAGGGCCTAGCTGCGAAACGGCACAAAACGCGCTCCTAGGAGCTGCACTCTGCAAAGGGAAACTGTGCTCGGGGAACAAACCTCAGCCCCAAGGCGGCTTGGCTCAGGATCGCAGCGCTTGCCTAGTTCTCACCTAGCCCTAGGCTCCCCATAGGGCCAAGGAGGGTCTGGGCTGCCTCTGGCTCCGTGGGCACTGCTGCTTGGCTGGTGGTCTCCGCACCGTGAAACCAACTCCAAACGTGTTCTCCTTCGTGGAGAAGGCTGATTTGGCAGGAAGAAGCCCTGTGTGCACTGGCCCTGGCAACCCACCCATAGCCAGCTAGGGAGGGACCCACCTAGGGCCTAGCTGCGAAACGGCACAAAACGCGCTCCTAGGAGCTGCACTCTGCAAAGGGAAACTGAGCTCGGGGAACAAAGCTCAGCCCCAAGGCGGCTTGGCTCAGGATCGCAGCGCTTGCCTAGTTCTCACCTAGCCCTAGGCTCCCCATAGGGCCCAGGAGGGTCTGGGCTGCCTCTGGCTGCGTGGGCACTGCTGCTTGGCTGGTGGTCTCCGCACCGTGAAACCAACTCCAAACGTGTTCTCCTTCGCGGAGAAGGCTGATTTGGCAGGAAGAAGCCCTGTGTGCACTGGCCCTGGCAACCCACCCACAGCCAGCTAGGGAGGGACCCACCTAGGGCCTAGCTGCGAAAGGGCACAAAACGCGCTCCTAGGAGCTGCACTCTGGAAAGGGAAACTGTGCTCGGGGAACAAACCTCAGCCCCAAGGCGGCTTGGCTCAGGATCGCAGCGCTTGCCTAGTTCTCACCTAGCCCTAGGCTCCCCATAGGGCCAAGGAGGGTCTGGGCTGCCTCTGGCTCCGTGGGCACTGCTGCTTGGCTGGTGGTCTCCGCACCGTGAAACCAACTCCAAACGTGTTCTCCTTCGTGGAGAAGGCTGATTTGGCAGGAAGAAGCCCTGTGTGCACTGGCCCTGGCAACCCACCCATAGCCAGCTAGGGAGGGACCCACCTAGGGCCTAGCTGCGAAACGGCACAGAACGCGCTCCTAGGAGCTGCACTCTGCAAAGGGAAACTGAGCTCGGGGAACAAAGCTCAGCCCCAAGGCGGCTTGGCTCAGGATCGCAGCGCTTGCCTAGTTCTCACCTAGCCCTAGGCTCCCCATAGGGCCCAGGAGGGTCTGGGCTGCCTCTGGCTGCGTGGGCACTGCTGCTTGGCTGGTGGTCTCCGCACCGTGAAACCAACTCCAAACGTGTTCTCCTTCGCGGAGAAGGCTGATTTGGCAGGAAGAAGCCCTGTGTGCACTGGCCCTGGCAACCCACCCACAGCCAGCTAGGGAGGGACCCACCTAGGGCCTAGCTGCGAAAGGGCACAAAACGCGCTCCTAGGAGCTGCACTCTGGAAAGGGAAACTGTGCTCGGGGAACAAACCTCAGCCCCAAGGCGGCTTGGCTCAGGATCGCAGCGCTTGCCTAGTTCTCACCTAGCCCTAGGCTCCCCATAGGGCCAAGGAGGGTCTGGGCTGCCTCTGGCTCCGTGGGCACTGCTGCTTGGCTGGTGGTTTCCGCAGCTTGAAACCAACTCCAAACGTGTTCTCCTTCGCGGAGAAGGCTGATTTGGCAGGAAGAAGCCCTGTGTGCACTGGCCCTGGCAACCCACCCATAGCCAGCTAGGGAGGGACCCACCTAGGGCCTAGCTTTGAAACGGCACAGAACGCGCTCCTAGGAGCTGAACTCTGCAAAGGGAAACTGTGTTCGGGGAACAAAGCTCAGCCCCAAGGCGGCTTGGCTCAGGATCGCAGCGCTTGCCTAGTTCTCACCTAGCCCTAGGCTCCCCATAGGGCCAAGGAGGGTCTGGGCTGCCTCTGGCTCCGTGGGCACTGCTGCTTGGCTGGTGGTCTCCGCACCTTGAAACCAACTCCAAACGTGTTCTCCTTCGCGGAGAAGGCTGATTTGGCAGGAAGAAGCCCTGTGTGCACTGGCCCTGGCAACCCACCCATAGCCAGCTAGGGAGGGACCCACCTAGGGCCTAGCTGCGAAACGGCACAAAACGCGCTCCTAGGAGCTGCACTCTGCAAAGGGAAACTGTGTTCGGGGAACAAAGCTCAGCCCCAAGGCGGCTTGGCTCAGGATCGCAGCGCTTGCCTAGTTCTCACCTAGCCCTAGGCTCCCCATAGGGCCAAGGAGGGTCTGGGCTGCCTCTGGCTCCGTGGGCACTGCTGCTTGGCTGGTGGTCTCCGCAGCTTGAAACCAACTCCAAACGTGTTCTCCTTCGCGGAGAAGGCTGATTTGGCAGGAAGAAGCCCTGTGTGCACTGGCCCTGGCAACCCACCCATAGCCAGCTAGGGAGGGACCCACCTAGGGCCGAGCTGCGAAACGGCACAAAACGCGCTCCTAGGAGCTGCACTCTGCAAAGGGAAACTGAGCTTGGGGAACAAAGCTCAGCCCCAAGGCGGCTTGGCTCAGGATCGCAGCGCTTGCCTACTTCTCACCTAGCCCTAGGCTCCCCATAGGGCCAAGGAGGGTCTGGGCTGCCTCTGGCTCCGTGGGCACTGCTGCTTGGCTGGTGGTCTCCGCACCTTGAAACCAACTCCAAACGTGTTCTCCTTCGCGGAGAAGGCTGATTTGGCAGGAAGAAGCCCTGTGTGCACTGGCCCTGGCAACCCACCCACAGCCAGCTAGGGAGGGACCCACCTAGGGCCTAGCTGCGAAACGGCACAAAACGCGCTCCTAGGAGCTGCACTCTGCAAAGGGAAACTGTGCTCGGGGAACAAAGCTCAGCCCCAAGGCGGCTTGGCTCAGGATCGCAGCGCTTGCCTAGTTCTCACCTAGCCCTAGGCTCCCCATAGGGCCAAGGAGGGTCTGGGCTGCCTCTGGCTCCGTGGGCACTGCTGCTTGGTTGGTGGTCTCCGCAGCTTGAAACCAACTCCAAACGTGTTCTCCTTCGCGGAGAAGGCTGATTTGGCAGGAAGAAGCCCTGTGTGCACTGGCCCTGGCAACCCACCCATAGCCAGCTAGGGAGGGGCCCACCTAGGGCCTAGCTGCGAAACGGCACAAAACGCGCTCCTAGGAGCTGCACTCTGCAAAGGGAAACTGAGCTCGGGGAACAAAGCTCAGCCCCAAGGCGGCTTGGCTCAGGATCGCAGCGCTTGCCTAGTTCTCACCTAGCCCTAGGCTCCCCATAGGGCCAAGGAGGGTCTGGGCTGCCTCTGGCTCCGTGGGCACTGCTGCTTGGCTGGTGGTCTCCGCACCGTGAAACCAACTCCAAACGTGTTCTCCTTCGCGGAGAAGGCTGATTTGGCAGGTAGAAGCCCTGTGTGCACTGGCCCTGGCAACCCACCCACAGCCAGCTAGGGAGGGACCCACCTAGGGCCTAGCTGCGAAACGGCACAAAACGCGCTCCTAGGAGCTGCACTCTGGAAAGGGAAACTGTGCTCGGGGAACAAAGCTCAGCCCCAAGGCGGCTTGGCTCAGGATCGCAGCGCTTGCCTAGTTCTCACCTAGCCCTAGGCTCCCCATAGGGCCAAGGAGGGTCTGGGCTGCCTCTGGCTCCGTGGGCACTGCTGCTTGGCTGGTGGTCTCCGCACCTTGAAACCAACTCCAAACGTGTTCTCCTTCGCGGAGAAGGCTGATTTGGCAGGAAGAAGCCCTGTGTGCACTGGCCCTGGCAACCCACCCATAGCCAGCTAGGGAGGGACCCACCTAGGGCCTAGCTGCGAAACGGCACAGAACGCGCTCCTAGGAGCTGCACTCTGCAAAGGGAAACTGAGCTCGGGGAACAAAGCTCAGCCCCAAGGCGGCTTGGCTCAGGATCGCAGCGCTTGCCTAGTTCTCACCTAGCCCTAGGCTCCCCATAGGGCCAAGGAGGGTCTGGGCTGCCTCTGGCTCCGTGGGCACTGCTGCTTGGCTGGTGGTCTCCGCAGCTTGAAACCAACTCCAAACGTGTTCTCCTTCGCGGAGAAGGCTGATTTGGCAGGAAGAAGCCCTGTGTGCACTGGCCCTGGCAACCCACCCATAGCCAGCTAGGGAGGGACCCACCTAGGGCCTAGCTGCGAAACGGCACAAAACGCGCTCCTAGGAGCTGCACTCTGCAAAGGGAAACTGTGTTCGGGGAACAAAGCTCAGCCCCAAGGCGGCTTGGCTCAGGATCGCAGCGCTTGCCTAGTTCTCACCTAGCCCTAGGCTCCCCATAGGGCCAAGGAGGGTCTGGGCTGCCTCTGGCTCCGTGGGCACTGCTGCTTGGCTGGTGGTCTCCGCACCTTGAAACCAACTCCAAACGTGTTCTCCTTCGCGGAGAAGGCTGATTTGGCAGGAAGAAGCCCTGTGTGCACTGGCCCTGGCAACCCACCCATAGCCAGCTAGGGAGGGACCCACCTAGGGCCTAGCTGCGAAACGGCACAAAACGCGCTCCTAGGAGCTGCACTCTGCAAAGGGAAACTGTGCTCGGGGAACAAAGCTCAGCCCCAAGGCGGCTTGGCTCAGGATCGCAGCGCTTGCCTAGTTCTCACCTAGCCCTAGGCTCCCCATAGGGCCAAGGAGGGTCTGGGCTGCCTCTGGCTCCGTGGGCACTGCTGCTTGGCTGGTGGTCTCCGCACCTTGAAACCAACTCCAAACGTGTTCTCCTTCGCGGAGAAGGCTGATTTGGCAGGAAGAAGCCCTGTGTGCACTGGCCCTGGCAACCCACCCATAGCCAGCTAGGGAGGGACCCACCTAGGGCCTAGCTGCGAAACGGCACAAAACGCGCTCCTAGGAGCTGCACTCTGCAAAGGGAAACTGTGCTCGGGGAACAAAGCTCAGCCCCAAGGCGGCTTGGCTCAGGATCGCAGCGCTTGCCTAGTTCTCACCTAGCCCTAGGCTCCCCATAGGGCCAAGGAGGGTCTGGGCTGCCTCTGGCTCCGTGGGCACTGCTGCTTGGCTGGTGGTCTCCGCACCGTGAAACCAACTCCAAACGTGTTCTCCTTCGCGGAGAAGGCTGATTTGGCAGGAAGAAGCCCTGTGTGCACTGCCCCTGGCAACCCACCCATAGCCAGCTAGGGACGGACCCACCTAGGGCCTAGCTGCGAAACGGCACAAAACGCGCTCCTAGGAGCTGCACTCTGCAAAGGGAAACTGTGCTCGGAGAACAAACCTCAGCCCCAAGGCGGCTTGGCTCAGGATCGCAGCGCTTGCCTAGTTCTCACCTAGCCCTAGGCTCCCCATAGGGCCAAGGAGGGTCTGGGCTGCCTCTGGCTCCGTGGGCACTGCTGCTTGGCTGGTGGTCTCCGCACCTTGAAACCAACTCCAAACGTGTTCTCCTTCGCGGAGAAGGCTGATTTGGCAGGTAGAAGCCCTGTGTGCATTGGCCCTGGCAACCCACCCATAGCCAGCTAGGGAGGGACCCACCTAGGGCCTAGCTGCGAAATGGCACAAAACGCGCTCCTAGGAGCTGCACTCTGCAAAGGGAAACTGTGCTCGGGGAACAAAGCTCAGCCCCAAGGCGGCTTGGCTCAGGATCGCAGCGCTTGCCTAGTTCTCACCTAGCCCTAGGCTCCCCATAGGGCCAAGGAGGGTCTGGGCTGCCTCTGGCTCCGTGGGCACTGCTGCTTGGCTGGTGGTCTCCGCACCTTGAAACCAACTCCAAACGTGTTCTCCTTCGCGGAGAAGGCTGATTTGGCAGGAAGAAGCCCTGTGTGCACTGGCCCTGGCAACCCACCCATAGCCAGCTAGGGAGGGACCCACCTAGGGCCTAGCTGCGAAACGGCACAAAACGCGCTCCTAGGAGCTGCACTCTGCAAAGGGAAACTGAGCTTGGGGAACAAAGCTCAGCCCCAAGGCGGCTTGGCTCAGGATCGCAGCGCTTGCCTAGTTCTCACCTAGCCCTAGGCTCCCCATAGGGCCAAGGAGGGTCTGGGCTGCCTCTGGCTCCGTGGGCACTGCTGCTTGGCTGGTGGTCTCCGCAGCTTGAAACCAACTCCAAACGTGTTCTCCTTCGCGGAGAAGGCTGATTTGGCAGGAAGAAGCCCTGTGTGCACTGGCCCTGGCAACCCACCCACAGCCAGCTAGGGAGGGACCCACCTAGGGCCTAGCTGCGAAACGGCACAAAACGCGCTCCTAGGAGCTGCACTCTGCAAAGGGAAACTGTGCTCGGGGAACAAAGCTCAGCCCCAAGGCGGCTTGGCTCAGGATCGCAGCGCTTGCCTAGTTCTCACCTAGCCCTAGGCTCCACATAGGGCCAAGGAGGGTCTGGGCTGCCTCTGGCTCCGTGGGCACTGCTGCTTGGCTGGTGGTCTTCGCACCGTGAAACCAACTCCAAACGTGTTCGCCTTCGCGGAGAAGGCTGATTTGGCAGGAAGAAGCCCTGTGTGCACTGGCCCTGGCAACCCACCCATAGCCAGCTAGGGACGGACCCACCTAGGGCCTAGCTGCGAAACTTCACAAAACACGCTCCTAGGAGCTGCACTCTGCAAAGGGAAACTGAGCTCGGGGAACAAAGCTCAGCCCCAAGGCGGCTTGGCTCAGGATCGCAGCGCTTGCCTACTTCTCACCTAGCCCTAGGCTCCCCTTAGGGCCAAGGAGGGTCTGGGCTGTCTCTGGCTCCGTGGGCACTGCTGCTTGGTTGGTGGTCTCCGCAGCTTGAAACCAACTCCAAACGTGTTCTCCTTCGCGGAGAAGGCTGATTTGGCAGGAAGAAGCCCTGTGTGCACTGGCCCTGGCAACCCACCCATAGCCAGCTAGGGACGGACCCACCTAGGGCCTAGCTGCGAAACGGCACAAAACGCGCTCCTAGGAGCTGCACTCTGCAAAGGGAAACTGTGCTCGGGGAACAAAGCTCAGCCCCAAGGCGGCTTGGCTCAGGATCGCAGCGCTTGCCTAGTTCTCACCTAGCCCTAGGCTCCCCATAGGGTCAAGGAGGGTCTGGGCTGCCTCTGGCTCCGTGGGCACTGCTGCTTGGCTGGTGGTCTCCGCACCGTGAAACCAACTCCAAACGTGTTCTCCTTCGCGGAGAAGGCTGATTTGGCAGGAAGAAGCCCTGTGTGCACTGGCCCTGGCAACCCACCCATAGCCAGCTAGGGACGGACCCACCTAGGGCCTAGCTGCGAAACGGCACAAAACGCGCTCCTAGGAGCTGCACTCTGCAAAGGGAAACTGTGCTCGGGGAACAAAGCTCAGCCCCAAGGCGGCTTGGCTCAGGATCGCAGCGCTTGCCTAGTTCTCACCTAGCCCTAGGCTCCCCATAGGGCCAAGGAGGGTCTGGGCTGCCTCTGGCTCCGTGGGCACTGCTGCTTGGCTGGTGGTCTCCGCACCTTGAAACCAACTCCAAACGTGTTCTCCTTCGCGGAGAAGGCTGATTTGGCAGGAAGAAGCCCTGTGTGCACTGGCCCTGGCAACCCACCCATAGCCAGCTAGGGAGGGACCCACCTAGGGCCTAGCTGCGAAACGGCACAAAACGCGCTCCTAGGAGCTGCACTCTGCAAAGGGAAACTGTGCTCGGGGAACAAAGCTCAGCCCCAAGGCGGCTTGGCTCAGGATCGCAGCGCTTGCCTAGTTCTCACCTAGCCCTAGGCTCCCCATAGGGCCAAGGAGGGTCTGGGCTGCCTCTGGCTCCGTGGGCACTGCTGCTTGGCTGGTGGTCTCCGCACCGTGAAACCAACTCCAAACGTGTTCTCCTTCGCGGAGAAGGCTGATTTGGCAGGAAGAAGCCCTGTGTGCACTGGCCCTGGCAACCCACCCATAGCCAGCTAGGGAGGGACCCACCTAGGGCCTAGCTGCGAAACGGCACAAAACGCGCTCCTAGGAGCTGAACTCTGCAAAGGGAAACTGAGCTCGGGGACCAAAGCTCAGCCCCAAGGCGGCTTGGCTCAGGATCGCAGCGCTTGCCTAGTTCTCACCTAGCCCTAGGCTCCCCATAGGGCCCAGGAGGGTCTGGGCTGCCTCTGGCTCCGTGGGCACTGCTGCTTGGTTGGTGGTCTCCGCAGCATGAAACCAACTCCAAACGTGTTCTCCTTCGCGGAGAAGGCTGATTTGGCAGGAAGAAGCCCTGTGTGCACTGGCCCTGGCAACCCACCCATAGCCAGCTAGGGAGGGACCCACCTAGGGCCTAGCTGCGAAACGGCACAAAACGCGCTCCTAGGAGCTGCACTCTGCAAAGGGAAACTGTGCTCGGGGAACAAACCTCAGCCCCAAGGCGGCTTGGCTCAGGATCGCAGCGCTTGCCTAGTTCTCACCTAGCCCTAGGCTCCCCATAGGGCCAAGGAGGGTCTGGGCTGCCTCTGGCTCCGTGGGCACTGCTGCTTGGCTGGTGGTCTCCGCACCGTGAAACCAACTCCAAACGTGTTCTCCTTCGTGGAGAAGGCTGATTTGGCAGGAAGAAGCCCTGTGTGCACTGGCCCTGGCAACCCACCCATAGCCAGCTAGGGAGGGACCCACCTAGGGCCTAGCTGCGAAACGGCACAAAACGCGCTCCTAGGAGCTGCACTCTGCAAAGGGAAACTGAGCTCGGGGAACAAAGCTCAGCCCCAAGGCGGCTTGGCTCAGGATCGCAGCGCTTGCCTAGTTCTCACCTAGCCCTAGGCTCCCCATAGGGCCCAGGAGGGTCTGGGCTGCCTCTGGCTGCGTGGGCACTGCTGCTTGGCTGGTGGTCTCCGCACCGTGAAACCAACTCCAAACGTGTTCTCCTTCGCGGAGAAGGCTGATTTGGCAGGAAGAAGCCCTGTGTGCACTGGCCCTGGCAACCCACCCACAGCCAGCTAGGGAGGGACCCACCTAGGGCCTAGCTGCGAAAGGGCACAAAACGCGCTCCTAGGAGCTGCACTCTGGAAAGGGAAACTGTGCTCGGGGAACAAACCTCAGCCCCAAGGCGGCTTGGCTCAGGATCGCAGCGCTTGCCTAGTTCTCACCTAGCCCTAGGCTCCCCATAGGGCCAAGGAGGGTCTGGGCTGCCTCTGGCTCCGTGGGCACTGCTGCTTGGCTGGTGGTCTCCGCACCGTGAAACCAACTCCAAACGTGTTCTCCTTCGTGGAGAAGGCTGATTTGGCAGGAAGAAGCCCTGTGTGCACTGGCCCTGGCAACCCACCCATAGCCAGCTAGGGAGGGACCCACCTAGGGCCTAGCTGCGAAACGGCACAAAACGCGCTCCTAGGAGCTGCACTCTGCAAAGGGAAACTGAGCTCGGGGAACAAAGCTCAGCCCCAAGGCGGCTTGGCTCAGGATCGCAGCGCTTGCCTAGTTCTCACCTAGCCCTAGGCTCCCCATAGGGCCCAGGAGGGTCTGGGCTGCCTCTGGCTGCGTGGGCACTGCTGCTTGGCTGGTGGTCTCCGCACCGTGAAACCAACTCCAAACGTGTTCTCCTTCGCGGAGAAGGCTGATTTGGCAGGAAGAAGCCCTGTGTGCACTGGCCCTGGCAACCCACCCACAGCCAGCTAGGGAGGGACCCACCTAGGGCCTAGCTGCGAAAGGGCACAAAACGCGCTCCTAGGAGCTGCACTCTGGAAAGGGAAACTGTGCTCGGGGAACAAACCTCAGCCCCAAGGCGGCTTGGCTCAGGATCGCAGCGCTTGCCTAGTTCTCACCTAGCCCTAGGCTCCCCATAGGGCCAAGGAGGGTCTGGGCTGCCTCTGGCTCCGTGGGCACTGCTGCTTGGCTGGTGGTTTCCGCAGCTTGAAACCAACTCCAAACGTGTTCTCCTTCGCGGAGAAGGCTGATTTGGCAGGAAGAAGCCCTGTGTGCACTGGCCCTGGCAACCCACCCATAGCCAGCTAGGGAGGGACCCACCTAGGGCCTAGCTTTGAAACGGCACAGAACGCGCTCCTAGGAGCTGAACTCTGCAAAGGGAAACTGTGTTCGGGGAACAAAGCTCAGCCCCAAGGCGGCTTGGCTCAGGATCGCAGCGCTTGCCTAGTTCTCACCTAGCCCTAGGCTCCCCATAGGGCCAAGGAGGGTCTGGGCTGCCTCTGGCTCCGTGGGCACTGCTGCTTGGCTGGTGGTCTCCGCACCTTGAAACCAACTCCAAACGTGTTCTCCTTCGCGGAGAAGGCTGATTTGGCAGGAAGAAGCCCTGTGTGCACTGGCCCTGGCAACCCACCCATAGCCAGCTAGGGAGGGACCCACCTAGGGCCTAGCTGCGAAACGGCACAAAACGCGCTCCTAGGAGCTGCACTCTGCAAAGGGAAACTGTGTTCGGGGAACAAAGCTCAGCCCCAAGGCGGCTTGGCTCAGGATCGCAGCGCTTGCCTAGTTCTCACCTAGCCCTAGGCTCCCCATAGGGCCAAGGAGGGTCTGGGCTGCCTCTGGCTCCGTGGGCACTGCTGCTTGGCTGGTGGTCTCCGCAGCTTGAAACCAACTCCAAACGTGTTCTCCTTCGCGGAGAAGGCTGATTTGGCAGGAAGAAGCCCTGTGTGCACTGGCCCTGGCAACCCACCCATAGCCAGCTAGGGAGGGACCCACCTAGGGCCGAGCTGCGAAACGGCACAAAACGCGCTCCTAGGAGCTGCACTCTGCAAAGGGAAACTGAGCTTGGGGAACAAAGCTCAGCCCCAAGGCGGCTTGGCTCAGGATCGCAGCGCTTGCCTACTTCTCACCTAGCCCTAGGCTCCCCATAGGGCCAAGGAGGGTCTGGGCTGCCTCTGGCTCCGTGGGCACTGCTGCTTGGCTGGTGGTCTCCGCACCTTGAAACCAACTCCAAACGTGTTCTCCTTCGCGGAGAAGGCTGATTTGGCAGGAAGAAGCCCTGTGTGCACTGGCCCTGGCAACCCACCCACAGCCAGCTAGGGAGGGACCCACCTAGGGCCTAGCTGCGAAACGGCACAAAACGCGCTCCTAGGAGCTGCACTCTGCAAAGGGAAACTGTGCTCGGGGAACAAAGCTCAGCCCCAAGGCGGCTTGGCTCAGGATCGCAGCGCTTGCCTAGTTCTCACCTAGCCCTAGGCTCCCCATAGGGCCAAGGAGGGTCTGGGCTGCCTCTGGCTCCGTGGGCACTGCTGCTTGGTTGGTGGTCTCCGCAGCTTGAAACCAACTCCAAACGTGTTCTCCTTCGCGGAGAAGGCTGATTTGGCAGGAAGAAGCCCTGTGTGCACTGGCCCTGGCAACCCACCCATAGCCAGCTAGGGAGGGGCCCACCTAGGGCCTAGCTGCGAAACGGCACAAAACGCGCTCCTAGGAGCTGCACTCTGCAAAGGGAAACTGAGCTCGGGGAACAAAGCTCAGCCCCAAGGCGGCTTGGCTCAGGATCGCAGCGCTTGCCTAGTTCTCACCTAGCCCTAGGCTCCCCATAGGGCCAAGGAGGGTCTGGGCTGCCTCTGGCTCCGTGGGCACTGCTGCTTGGCTGGTGGTCTCCGCACCGTGAAACCAACTCCAAACGTGTTCTCCTTCGCGGAGAAGGCTGATTTGGCAGGTAGAAGCCCTGTGTGCACTGGCCCTGGCAACCCACCCACAGCCAGCTAGGGAGGGACCCACCTAGGGCCTAGCTGCGAAACGGCACAAAACGCGCTCCTAGGAGCTGCACTCTGGAAAGGGAAACTGTGCTCGGGGAACAAAGCTCAGCCCCAAGGCGGCTTGGCTCAGGATCGCAGCGCTTGCCTAGTTCTCACCTAGCCCTAGGCTCCCCATAGGGCCAAGGAGGGTCTGGGCTGCCTCTGGCTCCGTGGGCACTGCTGCTTGGCTGGTGGTCTCCGCACCTTGAAACCAACTCCAAACGTGTTCTCCTTCGCGGAGAAGGCTGATTTGGCAGGAAGAAGCCCTGTGTGCACTGGCCCTGGCAACCCACCCATAGCCAGCTAGGGAGGGACCCACCTAGGGCCTAGCTGCGAAACGGCACAGAACGCGCTCCTAGGAGCTGCACTCTGCAAAGGGAAACTGAGCTCGGGGAACAAAGCTCAGCCCCAAGGCGGCTTGGCTCAGGATCGCAGCGCTTGCCTAGTTCTCACCTAGCCCTAGGCTCCCCATAGGGCCAAGGAGGGTCTGGGCTGCCTCTGGCTCCGTGGGCACTGCTGCTTGGCTGGTGGTCTCCGCAGCTTGAAACCAACTCCAAACGTGTTCTCCTTCGCGGAGAAGGCTGATTTGGCAGGAAGAAGCCCTGTGTGCACTGGCCCTGGCAACCCACCCATAGCCAGCTAGGGAGGGACCCACCTAGGGCCTAGCTGCGAAACGGCACAAAACGCGCTCCTAGGAGCTGCACTCTGCAAAGGGAAACTGTGTTCGGGGAACAAAGCTCAGCCCCAAGGCGGCTTGGCTCAGGATCGCAGCGCTTGCCTAGTTCTCACCTAGCCCTAGGCTCCCCATAGGGCCAAGGAGGGTCTGGGCTGCCTCTGGCTCCGTGGGCACTGCTGCTTGGCTGGTGGTCTCCGCACCTTGAAACCAACTCCAAACGTGTTCTCCTTCGCGGAGAAGGCTGATTTGGCAGGAAGAAGCCCTGTGTGCACTGGCCCTGGCAACCCACCCATAGCCAGCTAGGGAGGGACCCACCTAGGGCCTAGCTGCGAAACGGCACAAAACGCGCTCCTAGGAGCTGCACTCTGCAAAGGGAAACTGTGCTCGGGGAACAAAGCTCAGCCCCAAGGCGGCTTGGCTCAGGATCGCAGCGCTTGCCTAGTTCTCACCTAGCCCTAGGCTCCCCATAGGGCCAAGGAGGGTCTGGGCTGCCTCTGGCTCCGTGG
The DNA here is from genome assembly GCF_054392235.1 of Sus scrofa. Lineage (NCBI taxonomy): Eukaryota > Metazoa > Chordata > Mammalia > Artiodactyla > Suidae > Sus > Sus scrofa. The sequence continues at coordinate 39,888,804 of NC_139393.1, read as the reverse complement.
GCACTGCTGCTTGGCTGGTGGTCTCCGCACCGTGAAACCAACTCCAAACGTGTTCTCCTTCGCGGAGAAGGCTGATTTGGCAGGAAGAAGCCCTGTGTGCACTGGCCCTGGCAACCCACCCATAGCCAGCTAGGGACGGACCCACCTAGGGCCTAGCTGCGAAACGGCACAAAACGCGCTCCTAGGAGCTGCACTCTGCAAAGGGAAACTGTGCTCGGAGAACAAACCTCAGCCCCAAGGCGGCTTGGCTCAGGATCGCAGCGCTTGCCTAGTTCTCACCTAGCCCTAGGCTCCCCATAGGGCCAAGGAGGGTCTGGGCTGCCTCTGGCTCCGTGGGCACTGCTGCTTGGCTGGTGGTCTCCGCACCTTGAAACCAACTCCAAACGTGTTCTCCTTCGCGGAGAAGGCTGATTTGGCAGGTAGAAGCCCTGTGTGCATTGGCCCTGGCAACCCACCCATAGCCAGCTAGGGAGGGACCCACCTAGGGCCTAGCTGCGAAATGGCACAAAACGCGCTCCTAGGAGCTGCACTCTGCAAAGGGAAACTGTGCTCGGGGAACAAAGCTCAGCCCCAAGGCGGCTTGGCTCAGGATCGCAGCGCTTGCCTAGTTCTCACCTAGCCCTAGGCTCCCCATAGGGCCAAGGAGGGTCTGGGCTGCCTCTGGCTCCGTGGGCACTGCTGCTTGGCTGGTGGTCTCCGCACCTTGAAACCAACTCCAAACGTGTTCTCCTTCGCGGAGAAGGCTGATTTGGCAGGAAGAAGCCCTGTGTGCACTGGCCCTGGCAACCCACCCATAGCCAGCTAGGGAGGGACCCACCTAGGGCCTAGCTGCGAAACGGCACAAAACGCGCTCCTAGGAGCTGCACTCTGCAAAGGGAAACTGAGCTTGGGGAACAAAGCTCAGCCCCAAGGCGGCTTGGCTCAGGATCGCAGCGCTTGCCTAGTTCTCACCTAGCCCTAGGCTCCCCATAGGGCCAAGGAGGGTCTGGGCTGCCTCTGGCTCCGTGGGCACTGCTGCTTGGCTGGTGGTCTCCGCAGCTTGAAACCAACTCCAAACGTGTTCTCCTTCGCGGAGAAGGCTGATTTGGCAGGAAGAAGCCCTGTGTGCACTGGCCCTGGCAACCCACCCACAGCCAGCTAGGGAGGGACCCACCTAGGGCCTAGCTGCGAAACGGCACAAAACGCGCTCCTAGGAGCTGCACTCTGCAAAGGGAAACTGTGCTCGGGGAACAAAGCTCAGCCCCAAGGCGGCTTGGCTCAGGATCGCAGCGCTTGCCTAGTTCTCACCTAGCCCTAGGCTCCCCATAGGGCCAAGGAGGGTCTGGGCTGCCTCTGGCTCCGTGGGCACTGCTGCTTGGCTGGTGGTCTTCGCACCGTGAAACCAACTCCAAACGTGTTCTCCTTCGCGGAGAAGGCTGATTTGGCAGGAAGAAGCCCTGTGTGCACTGGCCCTGGCAACCCACCCATAGCCAGCTAGGGACGGACCCACCTAGGGCCTAGCTGCGAAACTTCACAAAACACGCTCCTAGGAGCTGCACTCTGCAAAGGGAAACTGAGCTCGGGGAACAAAGCTCAGCCCCAAGGCGGCTTGGCTCAGGATCGCAGCGCTTGCCTACTTCTCACCTAGCCCTAGGCTCCCCTTAGGGCCCAGGAGGGTCTGGGCTGCCTCTGGCTCCGTGGGCACTGCTGCTTGGTTGGTGGTCTCCGCAGCTTGAAACCAACTCCAAACGTGTTCTCCTTCGCGGAGAAGGCTGATTTGGCAGGAAGAAGCCCTGTGTGCACTGGCCCTGGCAACCCACCCATAGCCAGCTAGGGACGGACCCACCTAGGGCCTAGCTGCGAAACGGCACAAAACGCGCTCCTAGGAGCTGCACTCTGCAAAGGGAAACTGTGCTCGGGGAACAAAGCTCAGCCCCAAGGCGGCTTGGCTCAGGATCGCAGCGCTTGCCTAGTTCTCACCTAGCCCTAGGCTCCCCATAGGGTCAAGGAGGGTCTGGGCTGCCTCTGGCTCCGTGGGCACTGCTGCTTGGCTGGTGGTCTCCGCACCGTGAAACCAACTCCAAACGTGTTCTCCTTCGCGGAGAAGGCTGATTTGGCAGGAAGAAGCCCTGTGTGCACTGGCCCTGGCAACCCACCCATAGCCAGCTAGGGACGGACCCACCTAGGGCCTAGCTGCGAAACGGCACAAAACGCGCTCCTAGGAGCTGCACTCTGCAAAGGGAAACTGTGCTCGGGGAACAAAGCTCAGCCCCAAGGCGGCTTGGCTCAGGATCGCAGCGCTTGCCTAGTTCTCACCTAGCCCTAGGCTCCCCATAGGGCCCAGGAGGGTCTGGGCTGCCTCTGGCTCCGTGGGCACTGCTGCTTGGTTGGTGGTCTCCGCAGCATGAAACCAACTCCAAACGTGTTCTCCTTCGCGGAGAAGGCTGATTTGGCAGGAAGAAGCCCTGTGTGCACTGGCCCTGGCAACCCACCCATAGCCAGCTAGGGAGGGACCCACCTAGGGCCTAGCTGCGAAACGGCACAAAACGCGCTCCTAGGAGCTGCACTCTGCAAAGGGAAACTGTGCTCGGGGAACAAACCTCAGCCCCAAGGCGGCTTGGCTCAGGATCGCAGCGCTTGCCTAGTTCTCACCTAGCCCTAGGCTCCCCATAGGGCCAAGGAGGGTCTGGGCTGCCTCTGGCTCCGTGGGCACTGCTGCTTGGCTGGTGGTCTCCGCACCGTGAAACCAACTCCAAACGTGTTCTCCTTCGTGGAGAAGGCTGATTTGGCAGGAAGAAGCCCTGTGTGCACTGGCCCTGGCAACCCACCCATAGCCAGCTAGGGAGGGACCCACCTAGGGCCTAGCTGCGAAACGGCACAAAACGCGCTCCTAGGAGCTGCACTCTGCAAAGGGAAACTGAGCTCGGGGAACAAAGCTCAGCCCCAAGGCGGCTTGGCTCAGGATCGCAGCGCTTGCCTAGTTCTCACCTAGCCCTAGGCTCCCCATAGGGCCCAGGAGGGTCTGGGCTGCCTCTGGCTGCGTGGGCACTGCTGCTTGGCTGGTGGTCTCCGCACCGTGAAACCAACTCCAAACGTGTTCTCCTTCGCGGAGAAGGCTGATTTGGCAGGAAGAAGCCCTGTGTGCACTGGCCCTGGCAACCCACCCACAGCCAGCTAGGGAGGGACCCACCTAGGGCCTAGCTGCGAAAGGGCACAAAACGCGCTCCTAGGAGCTGCACTCTGGAAAGGGAAACTGTGCTCGGGGAACAAACCTCAGCCCCAAGGCGGCTTGGCTCAGGATCGCAGCGCTTGCCTAGTTCTCACCTAGCCCTAGGCTCCCCATAGGGCCAAGGAGGGTCTGGGCTGCCTCTGGCTCCGTGGGCACTGCTGCTTGGCTGGTGGTTTCCGCAGCTTGAAACCAACTCCAAACGTGTTCTCCTTCGCGGAGAAGGCTGATTTGGCAGGAAGAAGCCCTGTGTGCACTGGCCCTGGCAACCCACCCATAGCCAGCTAGGGAGGGACCCACCTAGGGCCTAGCTTTGAAACGGCACAGAACGCGCTCCTAGGAGCTGAACTCTGCAAAGGGAAACTGTGTTCGGGGAACAAAGCTCAGCCCCAAGGCGGCTTGGCTCAGGATCGCAGCGCTTGCCTAGTTCTCACCTAGCCCTAGGCTCCCCATAGGGCCAAGGAGGGTCTGGGCTGCCTCTGGCTCCGTGGGCACTGCTGCTTGGCTGGTGGTCTCCGCACCTTGAAACCAACTCCAAACGTGTTCTCCTTCGCGGAGAAGGCTGATTTGGCAGGAAGAAGCCCTGTGTGCACTGGCCCTGGCAACCCACCCATAGCCAGCTAGGGAGGGACCCACCTAGGGCCTAGCTGCGAAACGGCACAAAACGCGCTCCTAGGAGCTGCACTCTGCAAAGGGAAACTGTGTTCGGGGAACAAAGCTCAGCCCCAAGGCGGCTTGGCTCAGGATCGCAGCGCTTGCCTAGTTCTCACCTAGCCCTAGGCTCCCCATAGGGCCAAGGAGGGTCTGGGCTGCCTCTGGCTCCGTGGGCACTGCTGCTTGGCTGGTGGTCTCCGCACCTTGAAACCAACTCCAAACGTGTTCTCCTTCGCGGAGAAGGCTGATTTGGCAGGAAGAAGCCCTGTGTGCACTGGCCCTGGCAACCCACCCATAGCCAGCTAGGGAGGGACCCACCTAGGGCCTAGCTGCGAATCGGCACAAAACGCGCTCCTAGGAGCTGCACTCTGCAAAGGGAAACTGTGCTCGGGGAACAAAGCTCAGCCCCAAGGCGGCTTGGCTCAGGATCGCAGCGCTTGCCTAGTTCTCACCTAGCCCTAGGCTCCCCATAGGGCCAAGGAGGGTCTGGGCTGCCTCTGGCTCCGTGGGCACTGCTGCTTGGCTGGTGGTCTCCGCACCGTGAAACCAACTCCAAACGTGTTCTCCTTCGCGGAGAAGGCTGATTTGGCAGGAAGAAGCCCTGTGTGCACTGGCCCTGGCAACCCACCCATAGCCAGCTAGGGACGGACCCACCTAGGGCCTAGCTGCGAAACGGCACAAAACGCGCTCCTAGGAGCTGCACTCTGCAAAGGGAAACTGAGGTTGGGGAACAAAGCTCAGCCCCAAGGCGGCTTGGCTCAGGATCGCAGCGCTTGCCTAGTTCTCACCTAGCCCTAGGCTCCCCATAGGGCCAAGGAGGGTCTGGGCTGCCTCTGGCTCCGTGGGCACTGCTGCTTGGCTGGTGGTCTCCGCACCTTGAAACCAACTCCAAACGTGTTCTCCTTCGCGGAGAAGGCTGATTTGGCAGGAAGAAGCCCTGTGTGCACTGGCCCTGGCAACCCACCCACAGCCAGCTAGGGAGGGACCCACCTAGGGCCTAGCTGCGAAACGGCACAAAACGCGCTCCTAGGAGCTGCACTCTGCAAAGGGAAACTGTGCTCGGGGAACAAAGCTCAGCCCCAAGGCGGCTTGGCTCAGGATCGCAGCGCTTGCCTAGTTCTCACCTAGCCCTAGGCTCCCCATAGGGCCAAGGAGGGTCTGGGCTGCCTCTGGCTCCGTGGGCACTGCTGCTTGGCTGGTGGTCTCCGCACCGTGAAACCAACTCCAAACGTGTTCTCCTTCGCGGAGAAGGCTGATTTGGCAGGAAGAAGCCCTGTGTGCACTGGCCCTGGCAACCCACCCATAGCCAGCTAGGGAGGGACCCACCTAGGGCCTAGCTGCGAAACTTCACAAAACGCGCTCCTAGGAGCTGAACTCTGCAAAGGGAAACTGAGCTCGGGGAACAAAGCTCAGCCCCAAGGCGGCTTGGCTCAGGATCGCAGCGCTTGCCTACTTCTCACCTAGCCCTAGGCTCCCCATAGGGCCAAGGAGGGTCTGGGCTGCCTCTGGCTCCGTGGGCACTGCTGCTTGGCTGGTGGTCTCCGCAGCTTGAAACCAACTCCAAACGTGTTCTCCTTCGCGGAGAAGGCTGATTTGGCAGGAAGAAGCCCTGTGTGCACTGGCCCTGGCAACCCACCCATAGCCAGCTAGGGAGGGACCCACCTAGGGCCTAGCTGCGAAACGGCACAAAACGCGCTCCTAGGAGCTGCACTCTGCAAAGGGAAACTGAGCTTGGGGAACAAAGCTCAGCCCCAAGGCGGCTTGGCTCAGGATCGCAGCGCTTGCCTAGTTCTCACCTAGCCCTAGGCTCCCCATAGGGCCAAGGAGGGTCTGGGCTGCCTCTGGCTCCGTGGGCACTGCTGCTTGGCTGGTGGTCTCCGCAGCTTGAAACCAACTCCAAACGTGTTCTCCTTCGCGGAGAAGGCTGATTTGGCAGGAAGAAGCCCTGTGTGCACTGGCCCTGGCAACCCACCCACAGCCAGCTAGGGAGGGACCCACCTAGGGCCTAGCTGCGAAACGGCACAAAACGCGCTCCTAGGAGCTGCACTCTGCAAAGGGAAACTGTGCTCGGGGAACAAAGCTCAGCCCCAAGGCGGCTTGGCTCAGGATCGCAGCGCTTGCCTAGTTCTCACCTAGCCCTAGGCTCCCCATAGGGCCAAGGAGGGTCTGGGCTGCCTCTGGCTCCGTGGGCACTGCTGCTTGGCTGGTGGTCTCCGCACCGTGAAACCAACTCCAAACGTGTTCTCCTTCGCGGAGAAGGCTGATTTGGCAGGAAGAAGCCCTGTGTGCACTGGCCCTGGCAACCCACCCATAGCCAGCTAGGGACGGACCCACCTAGGGCCTAGCTGCGAAACTTCACAAAACACGCTCCTAGGAGCTGAACTCTGCAAAGGGAAACTGAGCTCGGGGAACAAAGCTCAGCCCCAAGGCAGCTTGGCTCAGGATCGCAGCGCTTGCCTACTTCTCACCTAGCCCTAGGCTCCCCATAGGGCCCAGGAGGGTCTGGGCTGCCTCTGGCTCCGTGGGCACTGCTGCTTGGTTGGTGGTCTCCGCAGCTTGAAACCAACTCCAAACGTGTTCTCCTTCGCGGAGAAGGCTGATTTGGCAGGAAGAAGCCCTGTGTGCACTGGCCCTGGCAACCCACCCATAGCCAGCTAGGGAGGGACCCACCTAGGGCCTAGCTGCGAAACGGCACAAAACGCGCTCCTAGGAGCTGCACTCTGCAAAGGGAAACTGTGCTCGGGGAACAAACCTCAGCCCCAAGGCGGCTTGGCTCAGGATCGCAGCGCTTGCCTAGTTCTCACCTAGCCCTAGGCTCCCCATAGGGTCAAGGAGGGTCTGGGCTGCCTCTGGCTCCGTGGGCACTGCTGCTTGGCTGGTGGTCTCCGCACCGTGAAACCAACTCCAAACGTGTTCTCCTTCGCGGAGAAGGCTGATTTGGCAGGAAGAAGCCCTGTGTGCACTGGCCCTGGCAACCCACCCATAGCCAGCTAGGGAGGGACCCACCTAGGGCCTAGCTGCGAAACGGCACAAAACGTGCTCCTAGGAGCTGCACTCTGCAAAGGGAAACTGTGCTCGGGGAACAAAGCTCAGCCCCAAGGCGGCTTGGCTCAGGATCGCAGCGCTTGCCTAGTTCTCACCTAGCCCTAGGCTCCCCATAGGGCCAAGGAGGGTCTGGGCTGCCTCTGGCTCCGTGGGCACTGCTGCTTGGCTGGTGGTCTCCGCACCGTGAAACCAACTCCAAACGTGTTCTCCTTCGTGGAGAAGGCTGATTTGGCAGGAAGAAGCCCTGTGTGCACTGGCCCTGGCAACCCACCCATAGCCAGCTAGGGAGGGACCCACCTAGGGCCTAGCTTTGAAACGGCACAGAACGCGCTCCTAGGAGCTGCACTCTGCAAAGGGAAACTGTGTTCGGGGAACAAAGCTCAGCCCCAAGGCGGCTTGGCTCAGGATCGCAGCGCTTGCCTAGTTCTCACCTAGCCCTAGGCTCCCCATAGGGCCAAGGAGGGTCTGGGCTGCCTCTGGCTCCGTGGGCACTGCTGCTTGGCTGGTGGTCTCCGCACCTTGAAACCAACTCCAAACGTGTTCTCCTTCGCGGAGAAGGCTGATTTGGCAGCAAGAAGCCCTGTGTGCACTGGCCCTGGCAACCCACCCATAGCCAGCTAGGGAGGGACCCACCTAGGGCCTAGCTGCGAAACGGCACAAAACGCGCTCCTAGGAGCTGCACTCTGCAAAGGGAAACTGTGCTCGGAGAACAAACCTCAGCCCCAAGGCGGCTTGGCTCAGGATCGCAGCGCTTGCCTAGTTCTCACCTAGCCCTAGGCTCCCCTTAGGGCCAAGGAGGGTCTGGGCTGCCTCTGGCTCCGTGGGCACTGCTGCTTGGCTGGTGGTCTCCGCACCTTGAAACCAACTCCAAACGTGTTCTCCTTCGCGGAGAAGGCTGATTTGGCAGGAAGAAGCCCTGTGTGCACTGGCCCTGGCAACCCACCCATAGCCAGCTAGGGAGGGACCCACCTAGGGCCTAGCTGCGAATCGGCACAAAACGCGCTCCTAGGAGCTGCACTCTGCAAAGGGAAACTGTGCTCGGGGAACAAAGCTCAGCCCCAAGGCGGCTTGGCTCAGGATCGCAGCGCTTGCCTAGTTCTCACCTAGCCCTAGGCTCCCCATAGGGCCAAGGAGGGTCTGGGCTGCCTCTGGCTCCGTGGGCACTGCTGCTTGGCTGGTGGTCTCCGCACCGTGAAACCAACTCCAAACGTGTTCTCCTTCGCGGAGAAGGCTGATTTGGCAGGAAGAAGCCCTGTGTGCACTGGCCCTGGCAACCCACCCATAGCCAGCTAGGGACGGACCCACCTAGGGCCTAGCTGCGAAACGGCACAAAACGCGCTCCTAGGAGCTGCACTCTGCAAAGGGAAACTGTGCTCAGAGAACAAACCTCAGCCCCAAGGCGGCTTGGCTCAGGATCGCAGCGCTTGCCTAGTTCTCACCTAGCCCTAGGCTCCCCATAGGGCCAAGGAGGGTCTGGGCTGCCTCTGGCTCCGTGGGCACTGCTGCTTGGCTGGTGGTCTCCGCACCGTGAAACCAACTCCAAACGTGTTCTCCTTCGCGGAGAAGGCTGATTTGGCAGGAAGAAGCCCTGTGTGCACTGGCCCTGGCAACCCACCCATAGCCAGCTAGGGAGGGACCCACCTAGGGCCTAGCTGCGAATCGGCACAAAACGCGCTCCTAGGAGCTGCACTCTGCAAAGGGAAACTGTGCTCGGGGAACAAAGCTCAGCCCCAAGGCGGCTTGGCTCAGGATCGCAGCGCTTGCCTAGTTCTCACCTAGCCCTAGGCTCCCCATAGGGCCAAGGAGGGTCTGGGCTGCCTCTGGCTCCGTGGGCACTGCTGCTTGGCTGGTGGTCTCCGCACCGTGAAACCAACTCCAAACGTGTTCTCCTTCGCGGAGAAGGCTGATTTGGCAGGAAGAAGCCCTGTGTGCACTGGCCCTGGCAACCCACCCATAGCCAGCTAGGGAGGGACCCACCTAGGGCCTAGCTGCGAATCGGCACAAAACGAGCTCCTAGGAGCTGCACTCTGCAAAGGGAAACTGTGCTCGGGGAACAAAGCTCAGCCCCAAGGCGGCTTGGCTCAGGATCGCAGCGCTTGCCTAGTTCTCACCTAGCCCTAGGCTCCCCATAGGGCCAAGGAGGGTCTGGGCTGCCTCTGGCTCCGTGGGCACTGCTGCTTGGCTGGTGGTCTCCGCAGCTTGAAACCAACTCCAAACGTGTTCTCCTTCGCGGAGAAGGCTGATTTGGCAGGAAGAAGCCCTGTGTGCACTGGCCCTGGCAACCCACCCACAGCCAGCTAGGGAGGGACCCACCTAGGGCCTAGCTGCGAAACGGCACAAAACGCGCTCCTAGGAGCTGCACTCTGCAAAGGGAAACTGTGCTCGGGGAACAAAGCTCAGCCCCAAGGCGGCTTGGCTCAGGATCGCAGCGCTTGCCTAGTTCTCACCTAGCCCTAGGCTCCCCATAGGGCCAAGGAGGGTCTGGGCTGCCTCTGGCTCCGTGGGCACTGCTGCTTGGCTGGTGGTCTCCGCACCGTGAAACCAACTCCAAACGTGTTCTCCTTCGCGGAGAAGGCTGATTTGGCAGGAAGAAGCCCTGTGTGCACTGGCCCTGGCAACCCACCCATAGCCAGCTAGGGAGGGACCCACCTAGGGCCTAGCTGCGAAACTTCACAAAACGCGCTCCTAGGAGCTGAACTCTGCAAAGGGAAACTGAGCTCGGGGAACAAAGCTCAGCCCCAAGGCGGCTTGGCTCAGGATCGCAGCGCTTGCCTACTTCTCACCTAGCCCTAGGCTCCCCATAGGGCCAAGGAGGGTCTGGGCTGCCTCTGGCTCCGTGGGCACTGCTGCTTGGTTGGTGGTCTCCGCAGCTTGAAACCAACTCCAAACGTGTTCTCCTTCGCGGAGAAGGCTGATTTGGCAGGAAGAAGCCCTGTGTGCACTGGCCCTGGCAACCCACCCATAGCCAGCTAGGGACGGACCCACCTAGGGCCTAGCTGCGAATCGGCACAAAACGCGCTCCTAGGAGCTGCACTCTGCAAAGGGAAACTGTGCTCGGGGAACAAACCTCAGCCCCAAGGCGGCTTGGCTCAGGATCGCAGCGCTTGCCTAGTTCTCACCTAGCCCTAGGCTCCCCATAGGGTCAAGGAGGGTCTGGGCTGCCTCTGGCTCCGTGGGCACTGCTGCTTGGCTGGTGGTCTCCGCACCGTGAAACCAACTCCAAACGTGTTCTCCTTCGTGGAGAAGGCTGATTTGGCTGGAAGAAGCCCTGTGTGCACTGGCCCTGGCAACCCACCCATAGCCAGCTAGGGAGGGACCCACCTAGGGCCTAGCTTTGAAACGGCACAGAACGCGCTCCTAGGAGCTGCACTCTGCAAAGGGAAACTGTGCTCGGGGAACAAAGCTCAGCCCCAAGGCGGCTTGGCTCAGGATCGCAGCGCTTGCCTAGTTCTCACCTAGCCCTAGGCTCCCCATAGGGCCAAGGAGGGTCTGGGCTGCCTCTGGCTCCGTGGGCACTGCTGCTTGGCTGGTGGTCTCCGCACCTTGAAACCAACTCCAAACGTGTTCTCCTTCGCGGAGAAGGCTGATTTGGCAGGAAGAAGCCCTTGTGCACTGGCCCTGGCAACCCACCCATAGCCAGCTAGGGAGGGACCCACCTAGGGCCTAGCTTTGAAACGGCACAGAACGCGCTCCTAGGAGCTGCACTCTGCAAAGGGAAACTGTGTTCGGGGAACAAAGCTCAGCCCCAAGGCGGCTTGGCTCAGGATCGCAGCGCTTGCCTAGTTCTCACCTAGCCCTAGGCTCCCCATAGGGCCAAGGAGGGTCTGGGCTGCCTCTGGCTCCGTGGGCACTGCTGCTTGGCTGGTGGTCTCCGCACCTTGAAACCAACTCCAAACGTGTTCTCCTTCGCGGAGAAGGCTGATTTGGCAGGAAGAAGCCCTGTGTGCACTGGCCCTGGCAACCCACCCATAGCCAGCTAGGGAGGGACCCACCTAGGGCCTAGCTGCGAATCGGCACAAAACGCGCTCCTAGGAGCTGCACTCTGCAAAGGGAAACTGTGCTCGGGGAACAAAGCTCAGCCCCAAGGCGGCTTGGCTCAGGATCGCAGCGCTTGCCTAGTTCTCACCTAGCCCTAGGCTCCCCATAGGGCCAAGGAGGGTCTGGGCTGCCTCTGGCTCCGTGGGCACTGCTGCTTGGCTGGTGGTCTCCGCACCTTGAAACCAACTCCAAACGTGTTCTCCTTCGCGGAGAAGGCTGATTTGGCAGGAAGAAGCCCTGTGTGCACTGGCCCTGGCAACCCACCCATAGCCAGCTAGGGACGGACCCACCTAGGGCCTAGCTGCGAAACGGCACAAAACGCGCTCCTAGGAGCTGCACTCTGCAAAGGGAAACTGTGCTCGGAGAACAAACCTCAGCCCCAAGGCGGCTTGGCTCAGGATCGCAGCGCTTGCCTAGTTCTCACCTAGCCCTAGGCTCCCCATAGGGCCAAGGAGGGTCTGGGCTGCCTCTGGCTCCGTGGGCACTGCTGCTTGGCTGGTGGTCTCCGCACCTTGAAACCAACTCCAAACGTGTTCTCCTTCGCGGAGAAGGCTGATTTGGCAGGAAGAAGCCCTGTGTGCACTGGCCCTGGCAACCCACCCATAGCCAGCTAGGGAGGGACCCACCTAGGGCCTAGCTGCGAATCGGCACAAAACGCGCTCCTAGGAGCTGCACTCTGCAAAGGGAAACTGTGCTCGGGGAACAAAGCTCAGCCCCAAGGCGGCTTGGCTCAGGATCGCAGCGCTTGCCTAGTTCTCACCTAGCCCTAGGCTCCCCATAGGGCCAAGGAGGGTCTGGGCTGCCTCTGGCTCCGTGGGCACTGCTGCTTGGCTGGTGGTCTCCGCACCGTGAAACCAACTCCAAACGTGTTCTCCTTCGCGGAGAAGGCTGATTTGGCAGGAAGAAGCCCTGTGTGCACTGGCCCTGGCAACCCACCCATAGCCAGCTAGGGAGGGACCCACCTAGGGCCTAGCTGCGAAACGGCACAAAACGCGCTCCTAGGAGCTGCACTCTGCAAAGGGAAACTGAGCTTGGGGAACAAAGCTCAGCCCCAAGGCGGCTTGGCTCAGGATCGCAGCGCTTGCCTAGTTCTCACCTAGCCCTAGGCTCCCCATAGGGCCAAGGAGGGTCTGGGCTGCCTCTGGCTCCGTGGGCACTGCTGCTTGGCTGGTGGTCTCCGCACCTTGAAACCAACTCCAAACGTGTTCTCCTTCGCGGAGAAGGCTGATTTGGCAGGAAGAAGCCCTGTGTGCACTGGCCCTGGCAACCCACCCACAGCCAGCTAGGGAGGGACCCACCTAGGGCCTAGCTGCGAAACGGCACAAAACGCGCTCCTAGGAGCTGCACTCTGCAAAGGGAAACTGTGCTCGGGGAACAAAGCTCAGCCCCAAGGCGGCTTGGCTCAGGATCGCAGCGCTTGCCTAGTTCTCACCTAGCCCTAGGCTCCCCATAGGGCCAAGGAGGGTCTGGGCTGCCTCTGGCTCCGTGGGCACTGCTGCTTGGCTGGTGGTCTCCGCACCTTGAAACCAACTCCAAACGTGTTCTCCTTCGCGGAGAAGGCTGATTTGGCAGGAAGAAGCCCTGTGTGCACTGGCCCTGGCAACCCACCCATAGCCAGCTAGGGAGGGACCCACCTAGGGCCTAGCTGCGAAACTTCACAAAACGCGCTCCTAGGAGCTGCACTCTGCAAAGGGAAACTGAGCTCGGGGAACAAAGCTCAGCCCCAAGGCGGCTTGGCTCAGGATCGCAGCGCTTGCCTACTTCTCACCTAGCCCTAGGCTCCCCATAGGGCCAAGGAGGGTCTGGGCTGCCTCTGGCTCCGTGGGCACTGCTGCTTGGTTGGTGGTCTCCGCAGCTTGAAACCAACTCCAAACGTGTTCTCCTTCGCGGAGAAGGCTGATTTGGCAGGAAGAAGCCCTGTGTGCACTGGCCCTGGCAACCCACCCATAGCCAGCTAGGGACGGACCCACCTAGGGCCTAGCTGCGAATCGGCACAAAACGCGCTCCTAGGAGCTGCACTCTGCAAAGGGAAACTGTGCTCGGGGAACAAAGCTCAGCCCCAAGGCGGCTTGGCTCAGGATCGCAGCGCTTGCCTAGTTCTCACCTAGCCCTAGGCTCCCCATAGGGTCAAGGAGGGTCTGGGCTGCCTCTGGCTCCGTGGGCACTGCTGCTTGGCTGGTGGTCTCCGCACCGTGAAACCAACTCCAAAAGTGTTCTCCTTCGTGGAGAAGGCTGATTTGGCAGGAAGAAGCCCTGTGTGCACTGGCCCTGGCAACCCACCCATAGCCAGCTAGGGAGGGACCCACCTAGGGCCTAGCTTTGAAACGGCACAGAACGCGCTCCTAGGAGCTGCACTCTGCAAAGGGAAACTGTGCTCGGGGAACAAACCTCAGCCCCAAGGCGGCTTGGCTCAGGATCGCAGCGCTTGCCTAGTTCTCACCTAGCCCTAGGCTCCCCATAGGGCCAAGGAGGGTCTGGGCTGCCTCTGGCTCCGTGGGCACTGCTGCTTGGCTGGTGGTCTCCGCACCTTGAAACCAACTCCAAACGTGTTCTCCTTCGCGGAGAAGGCTGATTTGGCAGGAAGAAGCCCTGTGTGCACTGGCCCTGGCAACCCACCCATAGCCAGCTAGGGAGGGACCCACCTAGGGCCTAGCTGCGAATCGGCACAAAACGCGCTCCTAGGAGCTGCACTCTGCAAAGGGAAACTGTGCTCGGGGAACAAAGCTCAGCCCCAAGGCGGCTTGGCTCAGGATCGCAGCGCTTGCCTAGTTCTCACCTAGCCCTAGGCTCCCCATAGGGCCAAGGAGGGTCTGGGCTGCCTCTGGCTCCGTGGGCACTGCTGCTTGGCTGGTGGTCTCCGCACCTTGAAACCAACTCCAAACGTGTTCTCCTTCGCGGAGAAGGCTGATTTGGCAGGAAGAAGCCCTGTGTGCACTGGCCCTGGCAACCCACCCATAGCCAGCTAGGGAGGGACCCACCTAGGGCCTAGCTGCGAATCGGCACAAAACGCGCTCCTAGGAGCTGCACTCTGCAAAGGGAAACTGTGCTCGGGGAACAAAGCTCAGCCCCAAGGCGGCTTGGCTCAGGATCGCAGCGCTTGCCTAGTTCTCACCTAGCCCTAGGCTCCCCATAGGGCCAAGGAGGGTCTGGGCTGCCTCTGGCTCCGTGGGCACTGCTGCTTGGCTGGTGGTCTCCGCACCGTGAAACCAACTCCAAACGTGTTCTCCTTCGCGGAGAAGGCTGATTTGGCAGGAAGAAGCCCTGTGTGCACTGGCCCTGGCAACCCACCCATAGCCAGCTAGGGACGGACCCACCTAGGGCCTAGCTGCGAAACGGCACAAAACGCGCTCCTAGGAGCTGCACTCTGCAAAGGGAAACTGTGCTCGGAGAACAAACCTCAGCCCCAAGGCGGCTTGGCTCAGGATCGCAGCGCTTGCCTAGTTCTCACCTAGCCCTAGGCTCCCCATAGGGCCAAGGAGGGTCTGGGCTGCCTCTGGCTCCGTGGGCACTGCTGCTTGGCTGGTGGTCTCCGCACCTTGAAACCAACTCCAAACGTGTTCTCCTTCGCGGAGAAGGCTGATTTGGCAGGAAGAAGCCCTGTGTGCACTGGCCCTGGCAACCCACCCATAGCCAGCTAGGGAGGGACCCACCTAGGGCCTAGCTGCGAAACGGCACAAAACGCGCTCCTAGGAGCTGCACTCTGCAAAGGGAAACTGTGCTCGGGGAACAAAGCTCAGCCCCAAGGCGGCTTGGCTCAGGATCGCAGCGCTTGCCTAGTTCTCACCTAGCCCTAGGCTCCCCATAGGGCCAAGGAGGGTCTGGGCTGCCTCTGGCTCCGTGGGCACTGCTGCTTGGCTGGTGGTCTCCGCACCGTGAAACCAACTCCAAACGTGTTCTCCTTCGCGGAGAAGGCTGATTTGGCAGGAAGAAGCCCTGTGTGCACTGGCCCTGGCAACCCACCCATAGCCAGCTAGGGAGGGACCCACCTAGGGCCTAGCTGCGAAACGGCACAAAACGCGCTCCTAGGAGCTGCACTCTGCAAAGGGAAACTGTGCTCGGGGAACAAAGCTCAGCCCCAAGGCGGCTTGGCTCAGGATCGCAGCGCTTGCCTAGTTCTCACCTAGCCCTAGGCTCCCCATAGGGCCAAGGAGGGTCTGGGCTGCCTCTGGCTCCGTGGGCACTGCTGCTTGGCTGGTGGTCTCCGCAGCTTGAAACCAACTCCAAACGTGTTCTCCTTCGCGGAGAAGGCTGATTTGGCAGGAAGAAGCCCTGTGTGCACTGGCCCTGGCAACCCACCCACAGCCAGCTAGGGAGGGACCCACCTAGGGCCTAGCTGCGAAACGGCACAAAACGCGCTCCTAGGAGCTGCACTCTGCAAAGGGAAACTGTGCTCGGGGAACAAAGCTCAGCCCCAAGGCGGCTTGGCTCAGGATCGCAGCGCTTGCCTAGTTCTCACCTAGCCCTAGGCTCCCCATAGGGCCCAGGAGGGTCTGGGCTGCCTCTGGCTCCGTGGGCACTGCTGCTTGGCTGGTGGTCTCCGCACCGTGAAACCAACTCCAAACGTGTTCTCCTTCGCGGAGAAGGCTGATTTGGCAGGAAGAAGCCCTGTGTGCACTGGCCCTGGCAACCCACCCATAGCCAGCTAGGGAGGGACCCACCTAGGGCCTAACTGCGAAACGGCACAAAACGCGCTCCTAGGAGCTGAACTCTGCAAAGGGAAACTGTGCTCGGGGAACAAAGCTCAGCCCCAAGGCGGCTTGGCTCAGGATCGCAGCGCTTGCCTAGTTCTCACCTAGCCCTAGGCTCCCCATAGGGCCAAGGAGGGTCTGGGCTGCCTCTGGCTCCGTGGGCACTGCTGCTTGGTTGGTGGTCTCCGCAGCTTGAAACCAACTCCAAACGTGTGCTCCTTCGCGGAGAAGGCTGATTTGGCAGGAAGAAGCCCTGTGTGCACTGGCCCTGGCAACCCACCCATAGCCAGCTAGGGAGGGACCCACCTAGGGCCTAGCTTTGAAACGGCACAGAACGCACTCCTAGGAGCTGCACTCTGCAAAGGGAAACTGTGTTCGGGGAACAAAGCTCAGCCCCAAGGCGGCTTGGCTCAGGATCGCAGCGCTTGCCTAGTTCTCACCTAGCCCTAGGCTCCCCATAGGGCCAAGGAGGGTCTGGGCTGCCTCTGGCTCCGTGGGCACTGCTGCTTGGCTGGTGGTCTCCGCACCTTGAAACCAACTCCAAACGTGTTCTCCTTCGCGGAGAAGGCTGATTTGGCAGGAAGAAGCCCTGTGTGCACTGGCCCTGGCAACCCACCCATAGCCAGCTAGGGAGGGACCCACCTAGGGCCTAGCTGCGAATCGGCACAAAACGCGCTCCTAGGAGCTGCACTCTGCAAAGGGAAACTGTGCTCGGGGAACAAAGCTCAGCCCCAAGGCGGCTTGGCTCAGGATCGCAGCGCTTGCCTAGTTCTCACCTAGCCCTAGGCTCCCCATAGGGCCAAGGAGGGTCTGGGCTGCCTCTGGCTCCGTGGGCACTGCTGCTTGGCTGGTGGTCTCCGCACCGTGAAACCAACTCCAAACGTGTTCTCCTTCGCGGAGAAGGCTGATTTGGCAGGAAGAAGCCCTGTGTGCACTGGCCCTGGCAACCCACCCATAGCCAGCTAGGGACGGACCCACCTAGGGCCTAGCTGCGAAACGGCACAAAACGCGCTCCTAGGAGCTGCACTCTGCAAAGGGAAACTGTGCTCGGAGAACAAACCTCAGCCCCAAGGCGGCTTGGCTCAGGATCGCAGCGCTTGCCTAGTTCTCACCTAGCCCTAGGCTCCCCATAGGGCCAAGGAGGGTCTGGGCTGCCTCTGGCTCCGTGGGCACTGCTGCTTGGCTGGTGGTCTCCGCACCTTGAAACCAACTCCAAACGTGTTCTCCTTCGCGGAGAAGGCTGATTTGGCAGGAAGAAGCCCTGTGTGCACTGGCCCTGGCAACCCACCCATAGCCAGCTAGGGAGGGACCCACCTAGGGCCTAGCTGCGAATCGGCACAAAACGCGCTCCTAGGAGCTGCACTCTGCAAAGGGAAACTGTGCTCGGGGAACAAAGCTCAGCCCCAAGGCGGCTTGGCTCAGGATCGCAGCGCTTGCCTAGTTCTCACCTAGCCCTAGGCTCCCCATAGGGCCAAGGAGGGTCTGGGCTGCCTCTGGCTCCGTGGGCACTGCTGCTTGGCTGGTGGTCTCCGCACCGTGAAACCAACTCCAAACGTGTTCTCCTTCGCGGAGAAGGCTGATTTGGCAGGAAGAAGCCCTGTGTGCACTGGCCCTGGCAACCCACCCATAGCCAGCTAGGGAGGGACCCACCTAGGGCCTAGCTGCGAAACGGCACAAAACGCGCTCCTAGGAGCTGCACTCTGCAAAGGGAAACTGAGCTTGGGGAACAAAGCTCAGCCCCAAGGCGGCTTGGCTCAGGATCGCAGCGCTTGCCTAGTTCTCACCTAGCCCTAGGCTCCCCATAGGGCCAAGGAGGGTCTGGGCTGCCTCTGGCTCCGTGGGCACTGCTGCTTGGCTGGTGGTCTCCGCAGCTTGAAACCAACTCCAAACGTGTTCTCCTTCGCGGAGAAGGCTGATTTGGCAGGAAGAAGCCCTGTGTGCACTGGCCCTGGCAACCCACCCACAGCCAGCTAGGGAGGGACCCACCTAGGGCCTAGCTGCGAAACGGCACAAAACGCGCTCCTAGGAGCTGCACTCTGCAAAGGGAAACTGTGCTCGGGGAACAAAGCTCAGCCCCAAGGCGGCTTGGCTCAGGATCGCAGCGCTTGCCTAGTTCTCACCTAGCCCTAGGCTCCCCATAGGGCCAAGGAGGGTCTGGGCTGCCTCTGGCTCCGTGGGCACTGCTGCTTGGTTGGTGGTCTCCGCACCGTGAAACCAACTCCAAACGTGTTCTCCTTCGCGGAGAAGGCTGATTTGGCAGGAAGAAGCCCTGTGTGCACTGGCCCTGGCAACCCACCCATAGCCAGCTAGGGACGGACCCACCTAGGGCCTAGCTGCGAATCGGCACAAAACGCGCTCCTAGGAGCTGCACTCTGCAAAGGGAAACTGTGCTCGGGGAACAAACCTCAGCCCCAAGGCGGCTTGGCTCAGGATCGCAGCGCTTGCCTAGTTCTCACCTAGCCCTAGGCTCCCCATAGGGCCCAGGAGGGTCTGGGCTGCCTCTGGCTCCGTGGGCACTGCTGCTTGGCTGGTGGTCTCCGCACCGTGAAACCAACTCCAAACGTGTTCTCCTTCGTGGAGAAGGCTGATTTGGCAGGAAGAAGCCCTGTGTGCACTGGCCCTGGCAACCCACCCATAGCCAGCTAGGGAGGGACCCACCTAGGGCCTAGCTTTGAAACGGCACAGAACGCGCTCCTAGGAGCTGCACTCTGCAAAGGGAAACTGTGTTCGGGGAACAAAGCTCAGCCCCAAGGCGGCTTGGCTCAGGATCGCAGCGCTTGCCTAGTTCTCACCTAGCCCTAGGCTCCCCATAGGGCCAAGGAGGGTCTGGGCTGCCTCTGGCTCCGTGGGCACTGCTGCTTGGCTGGTGGTCTCCGCACCTTGAAACCAACTCCAAACGTGTTCTCCTTCGCGGAGAAGGCTGATTTGGCAGGAAGAAGCCCTGTGTGCACTGGCCCTGGCAACCCACCCATAGCCAGCTAGGGAGGGACCCACCTAGGGCCTAGCTGCGAATCGGCACAAAACGCGCTCCTAGGAGCTGCACTCTGCAAAGGGAAACTGTGCTCGGGGAACAAAGCTCAGCCCCAAGGCGGCTTGGCTCAGGATCGCAGCGCTTGCCTAGTTCTCACCTAGCCCTAGGCTCCCCATAGGGCCAAGGAGGGTCTGGGCTGCCTCTGGCTCCGTGGGCACTGCTGCTTGGCTGGTGGTCTCCGCACCGTGAAACCAACTCCAAACGTGTTCTCCTTCGCGGAGAAGGCTGATTTGGCAGGAAGAAGCCCTGTGTGCACTGGCCCTGGCAACCCACCCATAGCCAGCTAGGGACGGACCCACCTAGGGCCTAGCTGCGAAACGGCACAAAACGCGCTCCTAGGAGCTGCACTCTGCAAAGGGAAACTGTGCTCGGGGAACAAACCTCAGCCCCAAGGCGGCTTGGCTCAGGATCGCAGCGCTTGCCTAGTTCTCACCTAGCCCTAGGCTCCCCATAGGGCCAAGGAGGGTCTGGGCTGCCTCTGGCTCCGTGGGCACTGCTGCTTGGCTGGTGGTCTCCGCACCTTGAAACCAACTCCAAACGTGTTCTCCTTCGCGGAGAAGGCTGATTTGGCAGGAAGAAGCCCTGTGTGCACTGGCCCTGGCAACCCACCCATAGCCAGCTAGGGAGGGACCCACCTAGGGCCTAGCTGCGAAACGGCACAAAACGCGCTCCTAGGAGCTGCACTCTGCAAAGGGAAACTGTGCTCGGGGAACAAAGCTCAGCCCCAAGGCGGCTTGGCTCAGGATCGCAGCGCTTGCCTAGTTCTCACCTAGCCCTAGGCTCCCCATAGGGCCAAGGAGGGTCTGGGCTGCCTCTGGCTCCGTGGGCACTGCTGCTTGGCTGGTGGTCTCCGCACCGTGAAACCAACTCCAAACGTGTTCTCCTTCGCGGAGAAGGCTGATTTGGCAGGAAGAAGCCCTGTGTGCACTGGCCCTGGCAACCCACCCATAGCCAGCTAGGGAGGGACCCACCTAGGGCCTAGCTGCGAAACGGCACAGAACGCGCTCCTAGGAGCTGAACTCTGCAAAGGGAAACTGAGCTCGGGGAACAAAGCTCAGCCCCAAGGCGGCTTGGCTCAGGATCGCAGCGCTTGCCTAGTTCTCACCTAGCCCTAGGCTCCCCATAGGGCCAAGGAGGGTCTGGGCTGCCTCTGGCTCCGTGGGCACTGCTGCTTGGCTGGTGGTCTCCGCACCTTGAAACCAACTCCAAACGTGTTCTCCTTCGCGGAGAAGGCTGATTTGGCAGGAAGAAGCCCTGTGTGCACTGGCCCTGGCAACCCACCCATAGCCAGCTAGGGAGGGACCCACCTAGGGCCTAGCTGCGAAACGGCACAAAACGCGCTCCTAGGAGCTGCACTCTGCAAAGGGAAACTGTGCTCGGGGAACAAAGCTCAGCCCCAAGGCGGCTTGGCTCAGGATCGCAGCGCTTGCCTAGTTCTCACCTAGCCCTAGGCTCCCCATAGGGCCAAGGAGGGTCTGGGCTGCCTCTGGCTCCGTGGGCACTGCTGCTTGGCTGGTGGTCTCCGCACCGTGAAACCAACTCCAAACGTGTTCTCCTTCGCGGAGAAGGCTGATTTGGCAGGAAGAAGCCCTGTGTGCACTGGCCCTGGCAACCCACCCATAGCCAGCTAGGGAGGGACCCACCTAGGGCCTAGCTGCGAAACGGCACAAAACGCGCTCCTAGGAGCTGCACTCTGCAAAGGGAAACTGAGCTCGGGGAACAAAGCTCAGCCCCAAGGCGGCTTGGCTCAGGATCGCAGCGCTTGCCTAGTTCTCACCTAGCCCTAGGCTCCCCATAGGGCCAAGGAGGGTCTGGGCTGCCTCTGGCTCCGTGGGCACTGCTGCTTGGCTGGTGGTCTCCGCAGCTTGAAACCAACTCCAAACGTGTTCTCCTTCGCGGAGAAGGCTGATTTGGCAGGAAGAAGCCCTGTGTGCACTGGCCCTGGCAACCCACCCACAGCCAGCTAGGGAGGGACCCACCTAGGGCCTAGCTGCGAAACGGCACAAAACGCGCTCCTAGGAGCTGCACTCTGCAAAGGGAAACTGTGCTCGGGGAACAAAGCTCAGCCCCAAGGCGGCTTGGCTCAGGATCGCAGCGCTTGCCTAGTTCTCACCTAGCCCTAGGCTCCCCATAGGGCCAAGGAGGGTCTGGGCTGCCTCTGGCTCCGTGGGCACTGCTGCTTGGCTGGTGGTCTCCGCACCGTGAAACCAACTCCAAACGTGTTCTCCTTCGCGGAGAAGGCTGATTTGGCAGGAAGAAGCCCTGTGTGCACTGGCCCTGGCAACCCACCCATAGCCAGCTAGGGACGGACCCACCTAGGGCCTAGCTGCGAATCGGCACAAAACGCGCACCTAGGAGCTGCACTCTGCAAAGGGAAACTGTGCTCGGGGAACAAAGCTCAGCCCCAAGGCGGCTTGGCTCAGGATCGCAGCGCTTGCCTAGTTCTCACCTAGCCCTAGGCTCCCCATAGGGCCCAGGAGGGTCTGGGCTGCCTCTGGCTCCGTGGGCACTGCTGCTTGGCTGGTGGTCTCCGCACCGTGAAACCAACTCCAAACGTGTTCTCCTTCGTGGAGAAGGCTGATTTGGCAGGAAGAAGCCCTGTGTGCACTGGCCCTGGCAACCCACCCATAGCCAGCTAGGGAGGGACCCACCTAGGGCCTAGCTTTGAAACGGCACAGAACGCGCTCCTAGGAGCTGCACTCTGCAAAGGGAAACTGTGTTCGGGGAACAAAGCTCAGCCCCAAGGCGGCTTGGCTCAGGATCGCAGCGCTTGCCTAGTTCTCACCTAGCCCTAGGCTCCCCATAGGGCCAAGGAGGGTCTGGGCTGCCTCTGGCTCCGTGGGCACTGCTGCTTGGCTGGTGGTCTCCGCACCTTGAAACCAACTCCAAACGTGTTCTCCTTCGCGGAGAAGGCTGATTTGGCAGGAAGAAGCCCTGTGTGCACTGGCCCTGGCAACCCACCCATAGCCAGCTAGGGAGGGACCCACCTAGGGCCTAGCTGCGAATCGGCACAAAACGCGCTCCTAGGAGCTGCACTCTGCAAAGGGAAACTGTGCTCGGGGAACAAAGCTCAGCCCCAAGGCGGCTTGGCTCAGGATCGCAGCGCTTGCCTAGTTCTCACCTAGCCCTAGGCTCCCCATAGGGCCAAGGAGGGTCTGGGCTGCCTCTGGCTCCGTGGGCACTGCTGCTTGGCTGGTGGTCTCCGCACCGTGAAACCAACTCCAAACGTGTTCTCCTTCGCGGAGAAGGCTGATTTGGCAGGAAGAAGCCCTGTGTGCACTGGCCCTGGCAACCCACCCATAGCCAGCTAGGGACGGACCCACCTAGGGCCTAGCTGCGAAACGGCACAAAACGCGCTCCTAGGAGCTGCACTCTGCAAAGGGAAACTGTGCTCGGGGAACAAACCTCAGCCCCAAGGCGGCTTGGCTCAGGATCGCAGCGCTTGCCTAGTTCTCACCTAGCCCTAGGCTCCCCATAGGGCCAAGGAGGGTCTGGGCTGCCTCTGGCTCCGTGGGCACTGCTGCTTGGCTGGTGGTCTCCGCACCTTGAAACCAACTCCAAACGTGTTCTCCTTCGCGGAGAAGGCTGATTTGGCAGGAAGAAGCCCTGTGTGCACTGGCCCTGGCAACCCACCCATAGCCAGCTAGGGAGGGACCCACCTAGGGCCTAGCTGCGAAACGGCACAAAACGCGCTCCTAGGAGCTGCACTCTGCAAAGGGAAACTGTGCTCGGGGAACAAAGCTCAGCCCCAAGGCGGCTTGGCTCAGGATCGCAGCGCTTGCCTAGTTCTCACCTAGCCCTAGGCTCCCCATAGGGCCAAGGAGGGTCTGGGCTGCCTCTGGCTCCGTGGGCACTGCTGCTTGGCTGGTGGTCTCCGCACCGTGAAACCAACTCCAAACGTGTTCTCCTTCGCGGAGAAGGCTGATTTGGCAGGAAGAAGCCCTGTGTGCACTGGCCCTGGCAACCCACCCATAGCCAGCTAGGGAGGGACCCACCTAGGGCCTAGCTGCGAAAGGGCACAGAACGCGCTCCTAGGAGCTGAACTCTGCAAAGGGAAACTGAGCTCGGGGAACAAAGCTCAGCCCCAAGGCGGCTTGGCTCAGGATCGCAGCGCTTGCCTAGTTCTCACCTAGCCCTAGGCTCCCCATAGGGCCCAGGAGGGTCTGGGCTGCCTCTGGCTCCGTGGGCACTGCTGCTTGGCTGGTGGTCTCCGCAGCTTGAAACCAACTCCAAACGTGTTCTCCTTCGCGGAGAAGGCTGATTTGGCAGGAAGAAGCCCTGTGTGCACTGGCCCTGGCAACCCACCCATAGTCAGCTAGGGAGGGACCCACCTAGGGCCTAGCTGCGAAACGGCACAAAACGCGCTCCTAGGAGCTGCACTCTGCAAAGGGAAACTGTGCTCGGGGAACAAAGCTCAGCCCCAAGGCGGCTTGGCTCAGGATCGCAGCGCTTGCCTAGTTCTCACCTAGCCCTAGGCTCCCCATAGGGTCAAGGAGGGTCTGGGCTGCCTCTGGCTCCGTGGGCACTGCTGCTTGACTGGTGGTCTCCGCACCGTGAAACCAACTCCAAACGTGTTCTCCTTCGCGGAGAAGGCTGATTTGGCAGGAAGAAGCCCTGTGTGCACTGGCCCTGGCAACCCACCCATAGCCAGCTAGGGAGGGACCCACCTAGGGCCTAGCTGCGAAACGGCACAAAACGCGCTCCTAGGAGCTGCACTCTGCAAAGGGAAACTGTGCTCGGGGAACAAACCTCAGCCCCAAGGCGGCTTGGCTCAGGATCGCAGCGCTTGCCTAGTTCTCACCTAGCCCTAGGCTCCCCATAGGGCCAAGGAGGGTCTGGGCTGCCTCTGGCTCCGTGGGCACTGCTGCTTGGCTGGTGGTCTCCGCACCTTGAAACCAACTCCAAACGTGTTCTCCTTCGCGGAGAAGGCTGATTTGGCAGGAAGAAGCCCTGTGTGCACTGGCCCTGGCAACCCACCCATAGCCAGCTAGGGAGGGACCCACCTAGGGCCTAGCTGCGAAACGGCACAAAACGCGCTCCTAGGAGCTGCACTCTGCAAAGGGAAACTGTGCTCGGGGAACAAAGCTCAGCCCCAAGGCGGCTTGGCTCAGGATCGCAGCGCTTGCCTAGTTCTCACCTAGCCCTAGGCTCCCCATAGGGCCCAGGAGGGTCTGGGCTGCCTCTGGCTCCGTGGGCACTGCTGCTTGGCTGGTGGTCTCCGCACCGTGAAACCAACTCCAAACGTGTTCTCCTTCGTGGAGAAGGCTGATTTGGCAGGAAGAAGCCCTGTGTGCACTGGCCCTGGCAACCCACCCATAGCCAGCTAGGGAGGGACCCACCTAGGGCCTAGCTTTGAAACGGCACAGAACGCGCTCCTAGGAGCTGCACTCTGCAAAGGGAAACTGTGTTCGGGGAACAAAGCTCAGCCCCAAGGCGGCTTGGCTCAGGATCGCAGCGCTTGCCTAGTTCTCACCTAGCCCTAGGCTCCCCATAGGGCCAAGGAGGGTCTGGGCTGCCTCTGGCTCCGTGGGCACTGCTGCTTGGCTGGTGGTCTCCGCACCTTGAAACCAACTCCAAACGTGTTCTCCTTCGCGGAGAAGGCTGATTTGGCAGGAAGAAGCCCTGTGTGCACTGGCCCTGGCAACCCACCCATAGCCAGCTAGGGAGGGACCCACCTAGGGCCTAGCTGCGAATCGGCACAAAACGCGCTCCTAGGAGCTGCACTCTGCAAAGGGAAACTGTGCTCGGGGAACAAAGCTCAGCCCCAAGGCGGCTTGGCTCAGGATCGCAGCGCTTGCCTAGTTCTCACCTAGCCCTAGGCTCCCCATAGGGCCAAGGAGGGTCTGGGCTGCCTCTGGCTCCGTGGGCACTGCTGCTTGGCTGGTGGTCTCCGCACCGTGAAACCAACTCCAAACGTGTTCTCCTTCGCGGAGAAGGCTGATTTGGCAGGAAGAAGCCCTGTGTGCACTGGCCCTGGCAACCCACCCATAGCCAGCTAGGGACGGACCCACCTAGGGCCTAGCTGCGAAACGGCACAAAACGCGCTCCTAGGAGCTGCACTCTGCAAAGGGAAACTGTGCTCGGGGAACAAACCTCAGCCCCAAGGCGGCTTGGCTCAGGATCGCAGCGCTTGCCTAGTTCTCACCTAGCCCTAGGCTCCCCATAGGGCCAAGGAGGGTCTGGGCTGCCTCTGGCTCCGTGGGCACTGCTGCTTGGCTGGTGGTCTCCGCACCTTGAAACCAACTCCAAACGTGTTCTCCTTCGCGGAGAAGGCTGATTTGGCAGGAAGAAGCCCTGTGTGCACTGGCCCTGGCAACCCACCCATAGCCAGCTAGGGAGGGACCCACCTAGGGCCTAGCTGCGAATCGGCACAAAACGCGCTCCTAGGAGCTGCACTCTGCAAAGGGAAACTGTGCTCGGGGAACAAAGCTCAGCCCCAAGGCGGCTTGGCTCAGGATCGCAGCGCTTGCCTAGTTCTCACCTAGCCCTAGGCTCCCCATAGGGCCAAGGAGGGTCTGGGCTGCCTCTGGCTCCGTGGGCACTGCTGCTTGGCTGGTGGTCTCCGCACCGTGAAACCAACTCCAAACGTGTTCTCCTTCGCGGAGAAGGCTGACTTGGCAGGAAGAAGCCCTGTGTGCACTGGCCCTGGCAACCCACCCATAGCCAGCTAGGGAGGGACCCACCTAGGGCCTAGCTGCGAAACGGCACAAAACGCGCTCCTAGGAGCTGCACTCTGCAAAGGGAAACTGTGCTTGGGGAACAAAGCTCAGCCCCAAGGCGGCTTGGCTCAGGATCGCAGCGCTTGCCTAGTTCTCACCTAGCCCTAGGCTCCCCATAGGGCCAAGGAGGGTCTGGGCTGCCTCTGGCTCCGTGGGCACTGCTGCTTGGCTGGTGGTCTCCGCAGCTTGAAACCAACTCCAAACGTGTTCTCCTTCGCGGAGAAGGCTGATTTGGCAGGAAGAAGCCCTGTGTGCACTGGCCCTGGCAACCCACCCACAGCCAGCTAGGGAGGGACCCACCTAGGGCCTAGCTGCGAAACGGCACAAAACGCGCTCCTAGGAGCTGCACTCTGCAAAGGGAAACTGTGCTCGGGGAACAAAGCTCAGCCCCAAGGCGGCTTGGCTCAGGATCGCAGCGCTTGCCTAGTTCTCACCTAGCCCTAGGCTCCCCATAGGGCCAAGGAGGGTCTGGGCTGCCTCTGGCTCCGTGGGCACTGCTGCTTGGCTGGTGGTCTCCGCACCGTGAAACCAACTCCAAACGTGTTCTCCTTCGCGGAGAAGGCTGATTTGGCAGGAAGAAGCCCTGTGTGCACTGGCCCTGGCAACCCACCCATAGCCAGCTAGGGAGGGACCCACCTAGGGCCTAGCTGCGAAACGGCACAAAACGCGCTCCTAGGAGCTGCACTCTGCAAAGGGAAACTGAGCTCGGGGAACAAAGCTCAGCCCCAAGGCGGCTTGGCTCAGGATCGCAGCGCTTGCCTACTTCTCACCTAGCCCTAGGCTCCCCATAGGGCCAAGGAGGGTCTGGGCTGCCTCTGGCTCCGTGGGCACTGCTGCTTGGCTGGTGGTCTCCGCAGCTTGAAACCAACTCCAAACGTGTTCTCCTTCGCGGAGAAGGCTGATTTGGCAGGAAGAAGCCCTGTGTGCACTGGCCCTGGCAACCCACCCATAGCCAGCTAGGGAGGGACCCACCTAGGGCCTAGCTGCGAATCGGCACAAAACGCGCTCCTAGGAGCTGCACTCTGCAAAGGGAAACTGTGCTCGGGGAACAAAGCTCAGCCCCAAGGCGGCTTGGCTCAGGATCGCAGCGCTTGCCTAGTTCTCACCTAGCCCTAGGCTCCCCATAGGGTCAAGGAGGGTCTGGGCTGCCTCTGGCTCCGTGGGCACTGCTGCTTGACTGGTGGTCTCCGCACCGTGAAACCAACTCCAAACGTGTTCTCCTTCGCGGAGAAGGCTGATTTGGCAGGAAGAAGCCCTGTGTGCACTGGCCCTGGCAACCCACCCATAGCCAGCTAGGGAGGGACCCACCTAGGGCCTAGCTGCGAAACGGCACAAAACGCGCTCCTAGGAGCTGCACTCTGCAAAGGGAAACTGTGCTCGGGGAACAAACCTCAGCCCCAAGGCGGCTTGGCTCAGGATCGCAGCGCTTGCCTAGTTCTCACCTAGCCCTAGGCTCCCCATAGGGCCAAGGAGGGTCTGGGCTGCCTCTGGCTCCGTGGGCACTGCTGCTTGGCTGGTGGTCTCCGCACCTTGAAACCAACTCCAAACGTGTTCTCCTTCGCGGAGAAGGCTGATTTGGCAGGAAGAAGCCCTGTGTGCACTGGCCCTGGCAACCCACCCATAGCCAGCTAGGGAGGGACCCACCTAGGGCCTAGCTGCGAAACGGCACAAAACGCGCTCCTAGGAGCTGCACTCTGCAAAGGGAAACTGTGCTCGGGGAACAAAGCTCAGCCCCAAGGCGGCTTGGCTCAGGATCGCAGCGCTTGCCTAGTTCTCACCTAGCCCTAGGCTCCCCATAGGGCCCAGGAGGGTCTGGGCTGCCTCTGGCTCCGTGGGCACTGCTGCTTGGCTGGTGGTCTCCGCACCGTGAAACCAACTCCAAACGTGTTCTCCTTCGTGGAGAAGGCTGATTTGGCAGGAAGAAGCCCTGTGTGCACTGGCCCTGGCAACCCACCCATAGCCAGCTAGGGAGGGACCCACCTAGGGCCTAGCTTTGAAACGGCACAGAACGCGCTCCTAGGAGCTGCACTCTGCAAAGGGAAACTGTGTTCGGGGAACAAAGCTCAGCCCCAAGGCGGCTTGGCTCAGGATCGCAGCGCTTGCCTAGTTCTCACCTAGCCCTAGGCTCCCCATAGGGCCAAGGAGGGTCTGGGCTGCCTCTGGCTCCGTGGGCACTGCTGCTTGGCTGGTGGTCTCCGCAGCTTGAAACCAACTCCAAACGTGTTCTCCTTCGCGGAGAAGGCTGATTTGGCAGGAAGAAGCCCTGTGTGCACTGGCCCTGGCAACCCACCCATAGCCAGCTAGGGAGGGACCCACCTAGGGCCTAGCTGCGAATCGGCACAAAACGCGCTCCTAGGAGCTGCACTCTGCAAAGGGAAACTGTGCTCGGGGAACAAAGCTCAGCCCCAAGGCGGCTTGGCTCAGGATCGCAGCGCTTGCCTAGTTCTCACCTAGCCCTAGGCTCCCCATAGGGCCAAGGAGGGTCTGGGCTGCCTCTGGCTCCGTGGGCACTGCTGCTTGGCTGGTGGTCTCCGCACCGTGAAACCAACTCCAAACGTGTTCTCCTTCGCGGAGAAGGCTGATTTGGCAGGAAGAAGCCCTGTGTGCACTGGCCCTGGCAACCCACCCATAGCCAGCTAGGGACGGACCCACCTAGGGCCTAGCTGCGAAACGGCACAAAACGCGCTCCTAGGAGCTGCACTCTGCAAAGGGAAACTGTGCTCGGGGAACAAACCTCAGCCCCAAGGCGGCTTGGCTCAGGATCGCAGCGCTTGCCTAGTTCTCACCTAGCCCTAGGCTCCCCATAGGGCCAAGGAGGGTCTGGGCTGCCTCTGGCTCCGTGGGCACTGCTGCTTGGCTGGTGGTCTCCGCACCTTGAAACCAACTCCAAACGTGTTCTCCTTCGCGGAGAAGGCTGATTTGGCAGGAAGAAGCCCTGTGTGCACTGGCCCTGGCAACCCACCCATAGCCAGCTAGGGAGGGACCCACCTAGGGCCTAGCTGCGAAACGGCACAAAACGCGCTCCTAGGAGCTGCACTCTGCAAAGGGAAACTGTGCTCGGGGAACAAAGCTCAGCCCCAAGGCGGCTTGGCTCAGGATCGCAGCGCTTGCCTAGTTCTCACCTAGCCCTAGGCTCCCCATAGGGCCAAGGAGGGTCTGGGCTGCCTCTGGCTCCGTGGGCACTGCTGCTTGGCTGGTGGTCTCCGCAGCTTGAAACCAACTCCAAACGTGTTCTCCTTCGCGGAGAAGGCTGATTTGGCAGGAAGAAGCCCTGTGTGCACTGGCCCTGGCAACCCACCCATAGCCAGCTAGGGAGGGACCCACCTAGGGCCTAGCTGCGAAACGGCACAAAACGCGCTCCTAGGAGCTGAACTCTGCAAAGGGAAACTGAGCTCGGGGAACAAAGCTCAGCCCCAAGGCGGCTTGGCTCAGGATCGCAGCGCTTGCCTAGTTCTCACCTAGCCCTAGGCTCCCCATAGGGCCAAGGAGGGTCTGGGCTGCCTCTGGCTCCGTGGGCACTGCTGCTTGGTTGGTGGTCTCCGCAGCTTGAAACCAACTCCAAACGTGTTCTCCTTCGCGGAGAAGGCTGATTTGGCAGGAAGAAGCCCTGTGTGCACTGGCCCTGGCAACCCACCCATAGCCAGCTAGGGAGGGACCCACCTAGGGCCTAGCTGCGAATCGGCACAAAACGCGCTCCTAGGAGCTGCACTCTGCAAAGGGAAACTGTGCTCGGGGAACAAAGCTCAGCCCCAAGGCGGCTTGGCTCAGGATCGCAGCGCTTGCCTAGTTCTCACCTAGCCCTAGGCTCCCCATAGGGTCAAGGAGGGTCTGGGCTGCCTCTGGCTCCGTGGGCACTGCTGCTTGACTGGTGGTCTCCGCACCGTGAAACCAACTCCAAACGTGTTCTCCTTCGCGGAGAAGGCTGATTTGGCAGGAAGAAGCCCTGTGTGCACTGGCCCTGGCAACCCACCCATAGCCAGCTAGGGACGGACCCACCTAGGGCCTAGCTGCGAAACGGCACAAAACGCGCTCCTAGGAGCTGCACTCTGCAAAGGGAAACTGTGCTCGGGGAACAAACCTCAGCCCCAAGGCGGCTTGGCTCAGGATCGCAGCGCTTGCCTAGTTCTCACCTAGCCCTAGGCTCCCCATAGGGCCAAGGAGGGTCTGGGCTGCCTCTGGCTCCGTGGGCACTGCTGCTTGGCTGGTGGTCTCCGCAGCTTGAAACCAACTCCAAACGTGTTCTCCTTCGCGGAGAAGGCTGATTTGGCAGGAAGAAGCCCTGTGTGCACTGGCCCTGGCAACCCACCCATAGCCAGCTAGGGAGGGACCCACCTAGGGCCTAGCTGCGAAACGGCACAAAACGCGCTCCTAGGAGCTGCACTCTGCAAAGGGAAACTGTGCTCGGGGAACAAAGCTCAGCCCCAAGGCGGCTTGGCTCAGGATCGCAGCGCTTGCCTAGTTCTCACCTAGCCCTAGGCTCCCCATAGGGCCAAGGAGGGTCTGGGCTGCCTCTGGCTCCGTGGGCACTGCTGCTTGGCTGGTGGTCTCCGCACCGTGAAACCAACTCCAAACGTGTTCTCCTTCGTGGAGAAGGCTGATTTGGCAGGAAGAAGCCCTGTGTGCACTGGCCCTGGCAACCCACCCATAGCCAGCTAGGGAGGGACCCACCTAGGGCCTAGCTTTGAAACGGCACAGAACGCGCTCCTAGGAGCTGCACTCTGCAAAGGGAAACTGTGTTCGGGGAACAAAGCTCAGCCCCAAGGCGGCTTGGCTCAGGATCGCAGCGCTTGCCTAGTTCTCACCTAGCCCTAGGCTCCCCATAGGGCCAAGGAGGGTCTGGGCTGCCTCTGGCTCCGTGGGCACTGCTGCTTGGCTGGTGGTCTCCGCACCTTGAAACCAACTCCAAACGTGTTCTCCTTCGCGGAGAAGGCTGATTTGGCAGGAAGAAGCCCTGTGTGCACTGGCCCTGGCAACCCACCCATAGCCAGCTAGGGAGGGACCCACCTAGGGCCTAGCTGCGAAACGGCACAAAACGCGCTCCTAGGAGCTGCACTCTGCAAAGGGAAACTGTGCTCGGGGAACAAAGCTCAGCCCCAAGGCGGCTTGGCTCAGGATCGCAGCGCTTGCCTAGTTCTCACCTAGCCCTAGGCTCCCCATAGGGCCAAGGAGGGTCTGGGCTGCCTCTGGCTCCGTGGGCACTGCTGCTTGGCTGGTGGTCTCCGCACCTTGAAACCAACTCCAAACGTGTTCTCCTTCGCGGAGAAGGCTGATTTGGCAGGAAGAAGCCCTGTGTGCACTGGCCCTGGCAACCCACCCATAGCCAGCTAGGGAGGGACCCACCTAGGGCATAGCTGCGAAACGGCACAAAACGCGCTCCTAGGAGCTGCACTCTGCAAAGGGAAACTGTGCTCGGGGAACAAAGCTCAGCCCCAAGGCGGCTTGGCTCAGGATCGCAGCGCTTGCCTAGTTCTCACCTAGCCCTAGGCTCCCCATAGGGCCAAGGAGGGTCTGGGCTGCCTCTGGCTCCGTGGGCACTGCTGCTTGGCTGGTGGTCTCCGCACCGTGAAACCAACTCCAAACGTGTTCTCCTTCGCGGAGAAGGCTGATTTGGCAGGAAGAAGCCCTGTGTGCACTGGCCCTGGCAACCCACCCATAGCCAGCTAGGGACGGACCCACCTAGGGCCTAGCTGCGAAACGGCACAAAACGCGCTCCTAGGAGCTGCACTCTGCAAAGGGAAACTGTGCTCGGGGAACAAACCTCAGCCCCAAGGCGGCTTGGCTCAGGATCGCAGCGCTTGCCTAGTTCTCACCTAGCCCTAGGCTCCCCATAGGGCCAAGGAGGGTCTGGGCTGCCTCTGGCTCCGTGGGCACTGCTGCTTGGCTGGTGGTCTCCGCACCTTGAAACCAACTCCAAACGTGTTCTCCTTCGCGGAGAAGGCTGATTTGGCAGGAAGAAGCCCTGTGTGCACTGGCCCTGGCAACCCACCCATAGCCAGCTAGGGAGGGACCCACCTAGGGCCTAGCTGCGAATCGGCACAAAACGCGCTCCTAGGAGCTGCACTCTGCAAAGGGAAACTGTGCTCGGGGAACAAAGCTCAGCCCCAAGGCGGCTTGGCTCAGGATCGCAGCGCTTGCCTAGTTCTCACCTAGCCCTAGGCTCCCCATAGGGCCAAGGAGGGTCTGGGCTGCCTCTGGCTCCGTGGGCACTGCTGCTTGGCTGGTGGTCTCCGCACCGTGAAACCAACTCCAAACGTGTTCTCCTTCGCGGAGAAGGCTGATTTGGCAGGAAGAAGCCCTGTGTGCACTGGCCCTGGCAACCCACCCATAGCCAGCTAGGGAGGGACCCACCTAGGGCCTAGCTGCGAAACGGCACAAAACGCGCTCCTAGGAGCTGCACTCTGCAAAGGGAAACTGAGCTTGGGGAACAAAGCTCAGCCCCAAGGCGGCTTGGCTCAGGATCGCAGCGCTTGCCTAGTTCTCACCTAGCCCTAGGCTCCCCATAGGGCCAAGGAGGGTCTGGGCTGCCTCTGGCTCCGTGGGCACTGCTGCTTGGCTGGTGGTCTCCGCAGCTTGAAACCAACTCCAAACGTGTTCTCCTTCGCGGAGAAGGCTGATTTGGCAGGAAGAAGCCCTGTGTGCACTGGCCCTGGCAACCCACCCACAGCCAGCTAGGGAGGGACCCACCTAGGGCCTAGCTGCGAAACGGCACAAAACGCGCTCCTAGGAGCTGCACTCTGCAAAGGGAAACTGTGCTCGGGGAACAAAGCTCAGCCCCAAGGCGGCTTGGCTCAGGATCGCAGCGCTTGCCTAGTTCTCACCTAGCCCTAGGCTCCCCATAGGGCCAAGGAGGGTCTGGGCTGCCTCTGGCTCCGTGGGCACTGCTGCTTGGCTGGTGTTCTCCGCACCTTGAAACCAACTCCAAACGTGTTCTCCTTCGCGGAGAAGGCTGATTTGGCAGGAAGAAGCCCTGTGTGCACTGGCCCTGGCAACCCACCCATAGCCAGCTAGGGAGGGACCCACCTAGGGCCTAGCTGCGAAACGGCACAGAACGCGCTCCTAGGAGCTGCACTCTGCAAAGGGAAACTGAGCTCGGGGAACAAAGCTCAGCCCCAAGGCGGCTTGGCTCAGGATCGCAGCGCTTGCCTAGTTCTCACCTAGCCCTAGGCTCCCCATAGGGCCAAGGAGGGTCTGGGCTGCCTCTGGCTCCGTGGGCACTGCTGCTTGGTTGGTGGTCTCCGCAGCTTGAAACCAACTCCAAACGTGTTCTCCTTCGCGGAGAAGGCTGATTTGGCAGGAAGAAGCCCTGTGTGCACTGGCCCTGGCAACCCACCCATAGCCAGCTAGGGAGGGACCCACCTAGGGCCTAGCTGCGAAACGGCACAAAACGCGCTCCTAGGAGCTGCACTCTGCAAAGGGAAACTGTGCTCGGGGAACAAAGCTCAGCCCCAAGGCGGCTTGGCTCAGGATCGCAGCGCTTGCCTAGTTCTCACCTAGCCCTAGGCTCCCCATAGGGCCAAGGAGGGTCTGGGCTGCCTCTGGCTCCGTGGGCACTGCTGCTTGGCTGGTGGTCTCCGCAGCTTGAAACCAACTCCAAACGTGTTCTCCTTCGCGGAGAAGGCTGATTTGGCAGGAAGAAGCCCTGTGTGCACTGGCCCTGGCAACCCACCCATAGCCAGCTAGGGAGGGACCCACCTAGGGCCTAGCTGCGAAAGGGCACAGAACGCGCTCCTAGGAGCTGCACTCTGCAAAGGGAAACTGAGCTCGGGGAACAAAGCTCAGCCCCAAGGCGGCTTGGCTCAGGATCGCAGCGCTTGCCTAGTTCTCACCTAGCCCTAGGCTCCCCATAGGGCCAAGGAGGGTCTGGGCTGCCTCTGGCTCCGTGGGCACTGCTGCTTGGCTGGTGGTCTCCGCACCGTGAAACCAACTCCAAACGTGTTCTCCTTCGCGGAGAAGGCTGATTTGGCAGGAAGAAGCCCTGTGTGCACTGGCCCTGGCAACCCACCCATAGCCAGCTAGGGAGGGACCCACCTAGGGCCTAGCTGCGAATCGGCACAAAACGCGCTCCTAGGAGCTGCACTCTGCAAAGGGAAACTGTGCTCGGGGAACAAAGCTCAGCCCCAAGGCGGCTTGGCTCAGGATCGCAGCGCTTGCCTAGTTCTCACCTAGCCCTAGGCTCCCCATAGGGCCAAGGAGGGTCTGGGCTGCCTCTGGCTCCGTGGGCACTGCTGCTTGGCTGGTGTTCTCCGCACCTTGAAACCAACTCCAAACGTGTTCTCCTTCGCGGAGAAGGCTGATTTGGCAGGAAGAAGCCCTGTGTGCACTGGCCCTGGCAACCCACCCATAGCCAGCTAGGGAGGGACCCACCTAGGGCCTAGCTGCGAAACGGCACAAAACGCGCTCCTAGGAGCTGCACTCTGCAAAGGGAAACTGAGCTCGGGGAACAAAGCTCAGCCCCAAGGCGGCTTGGCTCAGGATCGCAGCGCTTGCCTAGTTCTCACCTAGCCCTAGGCTCCCCATAGGGCCAAGGAGGGTCTGGGCTGCCTCTGGCTCCGTGGGCACTGCTGCTTGGCTGGTGGTCTCCGCACCGTGAAACCAACTCCAAACGTGTTCTCCTTCGCGGAGAAGGCTGATTTGGCAGGAAGAAGCCCTGTGTGCACTGGCCCTGGCAACCCACCCATAGCCAGCTAGGGAGGGACCCACCTAGGGCCTAGCTGCGAAACGGCACAAAACGCGCTCCTAGGAGCTGCACTCTGCAAAGGGAAACTGTGCTCGGGGAACAAAGCTCAGCCCCAAGGCGGCTTGGCTCAGGATCGCAGCGCTTGCCTAGTTCTCACCTAGCCCTAGGCTCCCCATAGGGCCAAGGAGGGTCTGGGCTGCCTCTGGCTCCGTGGGCACTGCTGCTTGGCTGGTGGTCTCCGCAGCTTGAAACCAACTCCAAACGTGTTCTCCTTCGCGGAGAAGGCTGATTTGGCAGGAAGAAGCCCTGTGTGCACTGGCCCTGGCAACCCACCCATAGCCAGCTAGGGAGGGACCCACCTAGGGCCTAGCTGCGAAAGGGCACAGAACGCGCTCCTAGGAGCTGCACTCTGCAAAGGGAAACTGAGCTTGGGGAACAAAGCTCAGCCCCAAGGCGGCTTGGCTCAGGATCGCAGCGCTTGCCTAGTTCTCACCTAGCCCTAGGCTCCCCATAGGGCCAAGGAGGGTCTGGGCTGCCTCTGGCTCCGTGGGCACTGCTGCTTGGCTGGTGGTCTCCGCACCGTGAAACCAACTCCAAACGTGTTCTCCTTCGCGGAGAAGGCTGATTTGGCAGGAAGAAGCCCTGTGTGCACTGGCCCTGGCAACCCACCCACAGCCAGCTAGGGAGGGACCCACCTAGGGCCTAGCTGCGAAACGGCACAAAACGCGCTCCTAGGAGCTGCACTCTGCAAAGGGAAACTGTGCTCGGGGAACAAAGCTCAGCCCCAAGGCGGCTTGGCTCAGGATCGCAGCGCTTGCCTAGTTCTCACCTAGCCCTAGGCTCCCCATAGGGCCAAGGAGGGTCTGGGCTGCCTCTGGCTCCGTGGGCACTGCTGCTTGGCTGGTGTTCTCCGCACCTTGAAACCAACTCCAAACGTGTTCTCCTTCGCGGAGAAGGCTGATTTGGCAGGAAGAAGCCCTGTGTGCACTGGCCCTGGCAACCCACCCATAGCCAGCTAGGGAGGGACCCACCTAGGGCCTAGCTGCGAAACGGCACAGAACGCGCTCCTAGGAGCTGCACTCTGCAAAGGGAAACTGAGCTCGGGGAACAAAGCTCAGCCCCAAGGCGGCTTGGCTCAGGATCGCAGCGCTTGCCTAGTTCTCACCTAGCCCTAGGCTCCCCATAGGGCCAAGGAGGGTCTGGGCTGCCTCTGGCTCCGTGGGCACTGCTGCTTGGCTGGTGGTCTCCGCACCGTGAAACCAACTCCAAACGTGTTCTCCTTCGCGGAGAAGGCTGATTTGGCAGGAAGAAGCCCTGTGTGCACTGGCCCTGGCAACCCACCCATAGCCAGCTAGGGAGGGACCCACCTAGGGCCTAGCTGCGAAACGGCACAAAACGCGCTCCTAGGAGCTGCACTCTGCAAAGGGAAACTGTGCTCGGGGAACAAACCTCAGCCCCAAGGCGGCTTGGCTCAGGATCGCAGCGCTTGCCTAGTTCTCACCTAGCCCTAGGCTCCCCATAGGGCCAAGGAGGGTCTGGGCTGCCTCTGGCTCCGTGGGCACTGCTGCTTGGCTGGTGGTCTCCGCACCTTGAAACCAACTCCAAACGTGTTCTCCTTCGCGGAGAAGGCTGATTTGGCAGGAAGAAGCCCTGTGTGCACTGGCCCTGGCAACCCACCCATAGCCAGCTAGGGACGGACCCACCTAGGGCCTAGCTGCGAAACGGCACAAAACGCGCTCCTAGGAGCTGCACTCTGCAAAGGGAAACTGAGCTTGGGGAACAAAGCTCAGCCCCAAGGCGGCTTGGCTCAGGATCGCAGCGCTTGCCTAGTTCTCACCTAGCCCTAGGCTCCCCATAGGGCCAAGGAGGGTCTGGGCTGCCTCTGGCTCCGTGGGCACTGCTGCTTGGCTGGTGGTCTCCGCAGCTTGAAACCAACTCCAAACGTGTTCTCCTTCGCGGAGAAGGCTGATTTGGCAGGAAGAAGCCCTGTGTGCACTGGCCCTGGCAACCCACCCACAGCCAGCTAGGGAGGGACCCACCTAGGGCCTAGCTGCGAAACGGCACAAAACCCGCTCCTAGGAGCTGCACTCTGCAAAGGGAAACTGTGCTCGGGGAACAAACCTCAGCCCCAAGGCGGCTTGGCTCAGGATCGCAGCGCTTGCCTAGTTCTCACCTAGCCCTAGGCTCCCCATAGGGCGAAGGAGTGTCTGGGCTGCCTCTGGCTCCGTGGGCACTGCTGCTTGGCTGGTGTTCTCCGCACCTTGAAACCAACTCCAAACGTGTTCTCCTTCGCGGAGAAGGCTGATTTGGCAGGAAGAAGCCCTGTGTGCACTGGCCCTGGCAACCCACCCATAGCCAGCTAGGGAGGGACCCACCTAGGGCCTAGCTGCGAAAGGGCACAGAACGCGCTCCTAGGAGCTGCACTCTGCAAAGGGAAACTGAGCTTGGGGAACAAAGCTCAGCCCCAAGGCGGCTTGGCTCAGGATCGCAGCGCTTGCCTAGTTCTCACCTAGCCCTAGGCTCCCCATAGGGCCAAGGAGGGTCTGGGCTGCCTCTGGCTCCGTGGGCACTGCTGCTTGGTTGGTGGTCTCCGCAGCTTGAAACCAACTCCAAACGTGTTCTCCTTCGCGGAGAAGGCTGATTTGGCAGGAAGAAGCCCTGTGTGCACTGGCCCTGGCAACCCACCCATAGCCAGCTAGGGACGGACCCACCTAGGGCCTAGCTGCGAAACGGCACAAAACGCGCTCCTAGGAGCTGCACTCTGCAAAGGGAAACTGTGCTCGGGGAACAAAGCTCAGCCCCAAGGCGGCTTGGCTCAGGATCGCAGCGCTTGCCTAGTTCTCACCTAGCCCTAGGCTCCCCATAGGGCCAAGGAGGGTCTGGGCTGCCTCTGGCTCCGTGGGCACTGCTGCTTGGCTGGTGGTCTCCGCAGCTTGAAACCAACTCCAAACGTGTTCTCCTTCGCGGAGAAGGCTGATTTGGCAGGAAGAAGCCCTGTGTGCACTGGCCCTGGCAACCCACCCATAGCCAGCTAGGGAGGGACCCACCTAGGGCCTAGCTGCGAAAGGGCACAGAACGCGCTCCTAGGAGCTGCACTCTGCAAAGGGAAACTGAGCTCGGGGAACAAAGCTCAGCCCCAAGGCGGCTTGGCTCAGGATCGCAGCGCTTGCCTAGTTCTCACCTAGCCCTAGGCTCCCCATAGGGCCAAGGAGGGTCTGGGCTGCCTCTGGCTCCGTGGGCACTGCTGCTTGGCTGGTGGTCTCCGCACCTTGAAACCAACTCCAAACGTGTTCTCCTTCGCGGAGAAGGCTGATTTGGCAGGAAGAAGCCCTGTGTGCACTGGCCCTGGCAACCCACCCATAGCCAGCTAGGGAGGGACCCACCTAGGGCCTAGCTGCGAAACGGCACAAAACGCGCTCCTAGGAGCTGCACTCTGCAAAGGGAAACTGAGCTTGGGGAACAAAGCTCAGCCCCAAGGCGGCTTGGCTCAGGATCGCAGCGCTTGCCTAGTTCTCACCTAGCCCTAGGCTCCCCATAGGGCCAAGGAGGGTCTGGGCTGCCTCTGGCTCCGTGGGCACTGCTGCTTGGCTGGTGGTCTCCGCAGCTTGAAACCAACTCCAAACGTGTTCTCCTTCGCGGAGAAGGCTGATTTGGCAGGAAGAAGCCCTGTGTGCACTGGCCCTGGCAACCCACCCACAGCCAGCTAGGGAGGGACCCACCTAGGGCCTAGCTGCGAAACGGCACAAAACGCGCTCCTAGGAGCTGCACTCTGCAAAGGGAAACTGTGCTCGGGGAACAAAGCTCAGCCCCAAGGCGGCTTGGCTCAGGATCGCAGCGCTTGCCTAGTTCTCACCTAGCCCTAGGCTCCCCATAGGGCCAAGGAGGGTCTGGGCTGCCTCTGGCTCCGTGGGCACTGCTGCTTGGCTGGTGTTCTCCGCACCTTGAAACCAACTCCAAACGTGTTCTCCTTCGCGGAGAAGGCTGATTTGGCAGGAAGAAGCCCTGTGTGCACTGGCCCTGGCAACCCACCCATAGCCAGCTAGGGAGGGACCCACCTAGGGCCTAGCTGCGAAACGGCACAGAACGCGCTCCTAGGAGCTGCACTCTGCAAAGGGAAACTGAGCTCGGGGAACAAAGCTCAGCCCCAAGGCGGCTTGGCTCAGGATCGCAGCGCTTGCCTAGTTCTCACCTAGCCCTAGGCTCCCCATAGGGCCAAGGAGGGTCTGGGCTGCCTCTGGCTCCGTGGGCACTGCTGCTTGGTTGGTGGTCTCCGCAGCTTGAAACCAACTCCAAACGTGTTCTCCTTCGCGGAGAAGGCTGATTTGGCAGGAAGAAGCCCTGTGTGCACTGGCCCTGGCAACCCACCCATAGCCAGCTAGGGAGGGACCCACCTAGGGCCTAGCTGCGAAACGGCACAAAACGCGCTCCTAGGAGCTGCACTCTGCAAAGGGAAACTGTGCTCGGGGAACAAACCTCAGCCCCAAGGCGGCTTGGCTCAGGATCGCAGCGCTTGCCTAGTTCTCACCTAGCCCTAGGCTCCCCATAGGGCCAAGGAGGGTCTGGGCTGCCTCTGGCTCCGTGGGCACTGCTGCTTGGCTGGTGGTCTCCGCACCGTGAAACCAACTCCAAACGTGTTCTCCTTCGCGGAGAAGGCTGATTTGGCAGGAAGAAGCCCTGTGTGCACTGGCCCTGGCAACCCACCCATAGCCAGCTAGGGAGGGACCCACCTAGGGCCTAGCTGGGAAACGGCACAGAACGCGCTCCTAGGAGCTGCACTCTGCAAAGGGAAACTGAGCTCGGGGAACAAAGCTCAGCCCCAAGGCGGCTTGGCTCAGGATCGCAGCGCTTGCCTAGTTCTCACCTAGCCCTAGGCTCCCCATAGGGCCAAGGAGGGTCTGGGCTGCCTCTGGCTCCGTGGGCACTGCTGCTTGGCTGGTGGTCTCCGCACCTTGAAACCAACTCCAAACGTGTTCTCCTTCGCGGAGAAGGCTGATTTGGCAGGAAGAAGCCCTGTGTGCACTGGCCCTGGCAACCCACCCATAGCCAGCTAGGGACGGACCCACCTAGGGCCTAGCTGCGAAACGGCACAAAACGCGCTCCTAGGAGCTGCACTCTGCAAAGGGAAACTGAGCTTGGGGAACAAAGCTCAGCCCCAAGGCGGCTTGGCTCAGGATCGCAGCGCTTGCCTAGTTCTCACCTAGCCCTAGGCTCCCCATAGGGCCAAGGAGGGTCTGGGCTGCCTCTGGCTCCGTGGGCACTGCTGCTTGGCTGGTGGTCTCCGCAGCGTGAAACCAACTCCAAACGTGTTCTCCTTCGCGGAGAAGGCTGATTTGGCAGGAAGAAGCCCTGTGTGCACTGGCCCTGGCAACCCACCCACAGCCAGCTAGGGAGGGACCCACCTAGGGCCTAGCTGCGAAACGGCACAAAACGCGCTCCTAGGAGCTGCACTCTGCAAAGGGAAACTGTGCTCGGGGAACAAACCTCAGCCCCAAGGCGGCTTGGCTCAGGATCGCAGCGCTTGCCTAGTTCTCACCTAGCCCTAGGCTCCCCATAGGGCCAAGGAGGGTCTGGGCTGCCTCTGGCTCCGTGGGCACTGCTGCTTGGCTGGTGTTCTCCGCAGCTTGAAACCAACTCCAAACGTGTTCTCCTTCGCGGAGAAGGCTGATTTGGCAGGAAGAAGCCCTGTGTGCACTGGCCCTGGCAACCCACCCATAGCCAGCTAGGGAGGGACCCACCTAGGGCCTAGCTGCGAAACGGCACAGAACGCGCTCCTAGGAGCTGCACTCTGCAAAGGGAAACTGAGCTCGGGGAACAAAGCTCAGCCCCAAGGCGGCTTGGCTCAGGATCGCAGCGCTTGCCTAGTTCTCACCTAGCCCTAGGCTCCCCATAGGGCCAAGGAGGGTCTGGGCTGCCTCTGGCTCCGTGGGCACTGCTGCTTGGCTGGTGGTCTCCGCACCGTGAAACCAACTCCAAACGTGTTCTCCTTCGCGGAGAAGGCTGATTTGGCAGGAAGAAGCCCTGTGTGCACTGGCCCTGGCAACCCACCCATAGCCAGCTAGGGAGGGACCCACCTAGGGCCTAGCTGCGAAACGGCACAAAACGCGCTCCTAGGAGCTGCACTCTGCAAAGGGAAACTGTGCTCGGGGAACAAAGCTCAGCCCCAAGGCGGCTTGGCTCAGGATCGCAGCGCTTGCCTAGTTCTCACCTAGCCCTAGGCTCCCCATAGGGCCAAGGAGGGTCTGGGCTGCCTCTGGCTCCGTGGGCACTGCTGCTTGGCTGGTGGTCTCCGCACCTTGAAACCAACTCCAAACGTGTTCTCCTTCGCGGAGAAGGCTGATTTGGCAGGAAGAAGCCCTGTGTGCACTGGCCCTGGCAACCCACCCATAGCCAGCTAGGGAGGGACCCACCTAGGGCCTAGCTGCGAAACGGCACAAAACGCGCTCCTAGGAGCTGCACTCTGCAAAGGGAAACTGAGCTCGGGGAACAAACCTCAGCCCCAAGGCGGCTTGGCTCAGGATCGCAGCGCTTGCCTAGTTCTCACCTAGCCCTAGGCTCCCCATAGGGCCAAGGAGGGTCTGGGCTGCCTCTGGCTCCGTGGGCACTGCTGCTTGGCTGGTGGTCTCCGCACCTTGAAACCAACTCCAAACGTGTTCTCCTTCGCGGAGAAGGCTGATTTGGCAGGAAGAAGCCCTGTGTGCACTGGCCCTGGCAACCCACCCATAGCCAGCTAGGGACGGACCCACCTAGGGCCTAGCTGCGAAACGGCACAAAACGCGCTCCTAGGAGCTGCACTCTGCAAAGGGAAACTGAGCTTGGGGAACAAAGCTCAGCCCCAAGGCGGCTTGGCTCAGGATCGCAGCGCTTGCCTAGTTCTCACCTAGCCCTAGGCTCCCCATAGGGCCAAGGAGGGTCTGGGCTGCCTCTGGCTCCGTGGGCACTGCTGCTTGGCTGGTGGTCTCCGCAGCTTGAAACCAACTCCAAACGTGTTCTCCTTCGCGGAGAAGGCTGATTTGGCAGGAAGAAGCCCTGTGTGCACTGGCCCTGGCAACCCACCCACAGCCAGCTAGGGAGGGACCCACCTAGGGCCTAGCTGCGAAACGGCACAAAACGCGCTCCTAGGAGCTGCACTCTGCAAAGGGAAACTGTGCTCGGGGAACAAACCTCAGCCCCAAGGCGGCTTGGCTCAGGATCGCAGCGCTTGCCTAGTTCTCACCTAGCCCTAGGCTCCCCATAGGGCCAAGGAGTGTCTGGGCTGCCTCTGGCTCCGTGGGCACTGCTGCTTGGCTGGTGTTCTCCGCACCTTGAAACCAACTCCAAACGTGTTCTCCTTCGCGGAGAAGGCTGATTTGGCAGGAAGAAGCCCTGTGTGCACTGGCCCTGGCAACCCACCCATAGCCAGCTAGGGAGGGACCCACCTAGGGCCTAGCTGCGAAACGGCACAGAACGCGCTCCTAGGAGCTGCACTCTGCAAAGGGAAACTGAGCTCGGGGAACAAAGCTCAGCCCCAAGGCGGCTTGGCTCAGGATCGCAGCGCTTGCCTAGTTCTCACCTAGCCCTAGGCTCCCCATAGGGCCAAGGAGGGTCTGGGCTGCCTCTGGCTCCGTGGGCACTGCTGCTTGGTTGGTGGTCTCCGCAGCTTGAAACCAACTCCAAACGTGTTCTCCTTCGCGGAGAAGGCTGATTTGGCAGGAAGAAGCCCTGTGTGCACTGGCCCTGGCAACCCACCCATAGCCAGCTAGGGAGGGACCCACCTAGGGCCTAGCTGCGAAACGGCACAAAACGCGCTCCTAGGAGCTGCACTCTGCAAAGGGAAACTGTGCTCGGGGAACAAACCTCAGCCCCAAGGCGGCTTGGCTCAGGATCGCAGCGCTTGCCTAGTTCTCACCTAGCCCTAGGCTCCCCATAGGGCCAAGGAGGGTCTGGGCTGCCTCTGGCTCCGTGGGCACTGCTGCTTGGCTGGTGGTCTCCGCACCGTGAAACCAACTCCAAACGTGTTCTCCTTCGCGGAGAAGGCTGATTTGGCAGGAAGAAGCCCTGTGTGCACTGGCCCTGGCAACCCACCCATAGCCAGCTAGGGAGGGACCCACCTAGGGCCTAGCTGCGAAAGGGCACAGAACGCGCTCCTAGGAGCTGCACTCTGCAAAGGGAAACTGAGCTCGGGGAACAAAGCTCAGCCCCAAGGCGGCTTGGCTCAGGATCGCAGCGCTTGCCTAGTTCTCACCTAGCCCTAGGCTCCCCATAGGGCCAAGGAGGGTCTGGGCTGCCTCTGGCTCCGTGGGCACTGCTGCTTGGCTGGTGGTCTCCGCACCTTGAAACCAACTCCAAACGTGTTCTCCTTCGCGGAGAAGGCTGATTTGGCAGGAAGAAGCCCTGTGTGCACTGGCCCTGGCAACCCACCCATAGCCAGCTAGGGACGGACCCACCTAGGGCCTAGCTGCGAAACGGCACAAAACGCGCTCCTAGGAGCTGCACTCTGCAAAGGGAAACTGAGCTTGGGGAACAAAGCTCAGCCCCAAGGCGGCTTGGCTCAGGATCGCAGCGCTTGCCTAGTTCTCACCTAGCCCTAGGCTCCCCATAGGGCCAAGGAGGGTCTGGGCTGCCTCTGGCTCCGTGGGCACTGCTGCTTGGCTGGTGGTCTCCGCAGCTTGAAACCAACTCCAAACGTGTTCTCCTTCGCGGAGAAGGCTGATTTGGCAGGAAGAAGCCCTGTGTGCACTGGCCCTGGCAACCCACCCACAGCCAGCTAGGGAGGGACCCACCTAGGGCCTAGCTGCGAAACGGCACAAAACGCGCTCCTAGGAGCTGCACTCTGCAAAGGGAAACTGTGCTCGGGGAACAAAGCTCAGCCCCAAGGCGGCTTGGCTCAGGATCGCAGCGCTTGCCTAGTTCTCACCTAGCCCTAGGCTCCCCATAGGGCCAAGGAGGGTCTGGGCTGCCTCTGGCTCCGTGGGCACTGCTGCTTGGCTGGTGTTCTCCG
This sequence comes from Sus scrofa, assembly GCF_054392235.1. Classification (NCBI taxonomy): domain Eukaryota; kingdom Metazoa; phylum Chordata; class Mammalia; order Artiodactyla; family Suidae; genus Sus; species Sus scrofa. Next base: position 39,845,770 of record NC_139393.1, on the reverse strand, counting down.
CAGCTTGAAACCAACTCCAAACGTGTTCTCCTTCGCGGAGAAGGCTGATTTGGCAGGAAGAAGCCCTGTGTGCACTGGCCCTGGCAACCCACCCATAGCCAGCTAGGGAGGGACCCACCTAGGGCCTAGCTGCGAAACGGCACAGAACGCGCTCCTAGGAGCTGCACTCTGCAAAGGGAAACTGAGCTCGGGGAACAAAGCTCAGCCCCAAGGCGGCTTGGCTCAGGATCGCAGCGCTTGCCTAGTTCTCACCTAGCCCTAGGCTCCCCATAGGGCCAAGGAGGGTCTGGGCTGCCTCTGGCTCCGTGGGCACTGCTGCTTGGTTGGTGGTCTCCGCAGCTTGAAACCAACTCCAAACGTGTTCTCCTTCGCGGAGAAGGCTGATTTGGCAGGAAGAAGCCCTGTGTGCACTGGCCCTGGCAACCCACCCATAGCCAGCTAGGGACGGACCCACCTAGGGCCTAGCTGCGAAACGGCACAAAACGCGCTCCTAGGAGCTGCACTCTGCAAAGGGAAACTGTGCTCGGGGAACAAACCTCAGCCCCAAGGCGGCTTGGCTCAGGATCGCAGCGCTTGCCTAGTTCTCACCTAGCCCTAGGCTCCCCATAGGGCCAAGGAGGGTCTGGGCTGCCTCTGGCTCCGTGGGCACTGCTGCTTGGCTGGTGGTCTCCGCACCGTGAAACCAACTCCAAACGTGTTCTCCTTCGCGGAGAAGGCTGATTTGGCAGGAAGAAGCCCTGTGTGCACTGGCCCTGGCAACCCACCCATAGCCAGCTAGGGAGGGACCCACCTAGGGCCTAGCTGCGAAAGGGCACAGAACGCGCTCCTAGGAGCTGCACTCTGCAAAGGGAAACTGAGCTCGGGGAACAAAGCTCAGCCCCAAGGCGGCTTGGCTCAGGATCGCAGCGCTTGCCTAGTTCTCACCTAGCCCTAGGCTCCCCATAGGGCCAAGGAGGGTCTGGGCTGCCTCTGGCTCCGTGGGCACTGCTGCTTGGCTGGTGGTCTCCGCAGCTTGAAACCAACTCCAAACGTGTTCTCCTTCGCGGAGAAGGCTGATTTGGCAGGAAGAAGCCCTGTGTGCACTGGCCCTGGCAACCCACCCACAGCCAGCTAGGGAGGGACCCACCTAGGGCCTAGCTGCGAAACGGCACAAAACGCGCTCCTAGGAGCTGCACTCTGCAAAGGGAAACTGTGCTCGGGGAACAAACCTCAGCCCCAAGGCGGCTTGGCTCAGGATCGCAGCGCTTGCCTAGTTCTCACCTAGCCCTAGGCTCCCCATAGGGCCAAGGAGGGTCTGGGCTGCCTCTGGCTCCGTGGGCACTGCTGCTTGGCTGGTGGTCTCCGCAGCTTGAAACCAACTCCAAACGTGTTCTCCTTCGCGGAGAAGGCTGATTTGGCAGGAAGAAGCCCTGTGTGCACTGGCCCTGGCAACCCACCCATAGCCAGCTAGGGAGGGACCCACCTAGGGCCTAGCTGCGAAACGGCACAGAACGCGCTCCTAGGAGCTGCACTCTGCAAAGGGAAACTGAGCTCGGGGAACAAAGCTCAGCCCCAAGGCGGCTTGGCTCAGGATCGCAGCGCTTGCCTAGTTCTCACCTAGCCCTAGGCTCCCCATAGGGCCAAGGAGGGTCTGGGCTGCCTCTGGCTCCGTGGGCACTGCTGCTTGGTTGGTGGTCTCCGCAGCTTGAAACCAACTCCAAACGTGTTCTCCTTCGCGGAGAAGGCTGATTTGGCAGGAAGAAGCCCTGTGTGCACTGGCCCTGGCAACCCACCCATAGCCAGCTAGGGACGGACCCACCTAGGGCCTAGCTGCGAAACGGCACAAAACGCGCTCCTAGGAGCTGCACTCTGCAAAGGGAAACTGTGCTCGGGGAACAAACCTCAGCCCCAAGGCGGCTTGGCTCAGGATCGCAGCGCTTGCCTAGTTCTCACCTAGCCCTAGGCTCCCCATAGGGCCAAGGAGGGTCTGGGCTGCCTCTGGCTCCGTGGGCACTGCTGCTTGGCTGGTGGTCTCCGCACCGTGAAACCAACTCCAAACGTGTTCTCCTTCGCGGAGAAGGCTGATTTGGCAGGAAGAAGCCCTGTGTGCACTGGCCCTGGCAACCCACCCATAGCCAGCTAGGGACGGACCCACCTAGGGCCTAGCTGCGAAACGGCACAAAACGCGCTCCTAGGAGCTGCACTCTGCAAAGGGAAACTGTGCTCGGGGAACAAACCTCAGCCCCAAGGCGGCTTGGCTCAGGATCGCAGCGCTTGCCTAGTTCTCACCTAGCCCTAGGCTCCCCATAGGGCCAAGGAGGGTCTGGGCTGCCTCTGGCTCCGTGGGCACTGCTGCTTGGCTGGTGGTCTCCGCACCTTGAAACCAACTCCAAACGTGTTCTCCTTCGCGGAGAAGGCTGATTTGGCAGGAAGAAGCCCTGTGTGCACTGGCCCTGGCAACCCACCCATAGCCAGCTAGGGAGGGACCCACCTAGGGCCTAGCTGCGAAAGGGCACAAAACGCGCTCCTAGGAGCTGCACTCTGCAAAGGGAAACTGAGCTTGGGGAACAAAGCTCAGCCCCAAGGCGGCTTGGCTCAGGATCGCAGCGCTTGCCTAGTTCTCACCTAGCCCTAGGCTCCCCATAGGGCCAAGGAGGGTCTGGGCTGCCTCTGGCTCCGTGGGCACTGCTGCTTGGCTGGTGGTCTCCGCAGCTTGAAACCAACTCCAAACGTGTTCTCCTTCGCGGAGAAGGCTGATTTGGCAGGAAGAAGCCCTGTGTGCACTGGCCCTGGCAACCCACCCACAGCCAGCTAGGGAGGGACCCACCTAGGGCCTAGCTGCGAAACGGCACAAAACGCGCTCCTAGGAGCTGCACTCTGCAAAGGGAAACTGTGCTCGGGGAACAAAGCTCAGCCCCAAGGCGGCTTGGCTCAGGATCGCAGCGCTTGCCTAGTTCTCACCTAGCCCTAGGCTCCCCATAGGGCCAAGGAGGGTCTGGGCTGCCTCTGGCTCCGTGGGCACTGCTGCTTGGCTGGTGGTCTCCGCACCTTGAAACCAACTCCAAACGTGTTCTCCTTCGCGGAGAAGGCTGATTTGGCAGGAAGAAGCCCTGTGTGCACTGGCCCTGGCAACCCACCCATAGCCAGCTAGGGACGGACCCACCTAGGGCCTAGCTGCGAAACGGCACAGAACGCGCTCCTAGGAGCTGCACTCTGCAAAGGGAAACTGAGCTCGGGGAACAAAGCTCAGCCCCAAGGCGGCTTGGCTCAGGATCGCAGCGCTTGCCTAGTTCTCACCTAGCCCTAGGCTCCCCATAGGGCCAAGGAGGGTCTGGGCTGCCTCTGGCTCCGTGGGCACTGCTGCTTGGCTGGTGGTCTCCGCACCGTGAAACCAACTCCAAACGTGTTCTCCTTCGCGGAGAAGGCTGATTTGGCAGGAAGAAGCCCTGTGTGCACTGGCCCTGGCAACCCACCCATAGCCAGCTAGGGAGGGACCCACCTAGGGCCTAGCTGCGAAACGGCACAAAACGCGCTCCTAGGAGCTGCACTCTGCAAAGGGAAACTGTGCTCGGGGAACAAAGCTCAGCCCCAAGGCGGCTTGGCTCAGGATCGCAGCGCTTGCCTAGTTCTCACCTAGCCCTAGGCTCCCCATAGGGCCAAGGAGGGTCTGGGCTGCCTCTGGCTCCGTGGGCACTGCTGCTTGGCTGGTGGTCTCCGCAGCTTGAAACCAACTCCAAACGTGTTCTCCTTCGCGGAGAAGGCTGATTTGGCAGGAAGAAGCCCTGTGTGCACTGGCCCTGGCAACCCACCCATAGCCAGCTAGGGAGGGACCCACCTAGGGCCTAGCTGCGAAACGGCACAAAACGCGCTCCTAGGAGCTGCACTCTGCAAAGGGAAACTGTGCTCGGGGAACAAACCTCAGCCCCAAGGCGGCTTGGCTCAGGATCGCAGCGCTTGCCTAGTTCTCACCTAGCCCTAGGCTCCCCATAGGGCCAAGGAGGGTCTGGGCTGCCTCTGGCTCCGTGGGCACTGCTGCTTGGCTGGTGGTCTCCGCACCTTGAAACCAACTCCAAACGTGTTCTCCTTCGCGGAGAAGGCTGATTTGGCAGGAAGAAGCCCTGTGTGCACTGGCCCTGGCAACCCACCCACAGCCAGCTAGGGAGGGACCCACCTAGGGCCTAGCTGCGAAACGGCACAGAACGCGCTCCTAGGAGCTGCACTCTGCAAAGGGAAACTGAGCTCGGGGAACAAAGCTCAGCCCCAAGGCGGCTTGGCTCAGGATCGCAGCGCTTGCCTAGTTCTCACCTAGCCCTAGGCTCCCCATAGGGCCAAGGAGGGTCTGGGCTGCCTCTGGCTCCGTGGGCACTGCTGCTTGGTTGGTGGTCTCCGCAGCTTGAAACCAACTCCAAACGTGTTCTCCTTCGCGGAGAAGGCTGATTTGGCAGGAAGAAGCCCTGTGTGCACTGGCCCTGGCAACCCACCCATAGCCAGCTAGGGAGGGACCCACCTAGGGCCTAGCTGCGAAACGGCACAAAACGCGCTCCTAGGAGCTGCACTCTGCAAAGGGAAACTGTGCTCGGGGAACAAACCTCAGCCCCAAGGCGGCTTGGCTCAGGATCGCAGCGCTTGCCTAGTTCTCACCTAGCCCTAGGCTCCCCATAGGGCCAAGGAGGGTCTGGGCTGCCTCTGGCTCCGTGGGCACTGCTGCTTGGCTGGTGGTCTCCGCACCGTGAAACCAACTCCAAACGTGTTCTCCTTCGCGGAGAAGGCTGATTTGGCAGGAAGAAGCCCTGTGTGCACTGGCCCTGGCAACCCACCCATAGCCAGCTAGGGAGGGACCCACCTAGGGCCTAGCTGCGAAAGGGCACAGAACGCGCTCCTAGGAGCTGCACTCTGCAAAGGGAAACTGAGCTCGGGGAACAAAGCTCAGCCCCAAGGCGGCTTGGCTCAGGATCGCAGCGCTTGCCTAGTTCTCACCTAGCCCTAGGCTCCCCATAGGGCCAAGGAGGGTCTGGGCTGCCTCTGGCTCCGTGGGCACTGCTGCTTGGCTGGTGGTCTCCGCACCTTGAAACCAACTCCAAACGTGTTCTCCTTCGCGGAGAAGGCTGATTTGGCAGGAAGAAGCCCTGTGTGCACTGGCCCTGGCAACCCACCCATAGCCAGCTAGGGACGGACCCACCTAGGGCCTAGCTGCGAAACGGCACAAAACGCGCTCCTAGGAGCTGCACTCTGCAAAGGGAAACTGAGCTTGGGGAACAAAGCTCAGCCCCAAGGCGGCTTGGCTCAGGATCGCAGCGCTTGCCTAGTTCTCACCTAGCCCTAGGCTCCCCATAGGGCGAAGGAGGGTCTGGGCTGCCTCTGGCTCCGTGGGCACTGCTGCTTGGCTGGTGGTCTCCGCAGCTTGAAACCAACTCCAAACGTGTTCTCCTTCGCGGAGAAGGCTGATTTGGCAGGAAGAAGCCCTGTGTGCACTGGCCCTGGCAACCCACCCACAGCCAGCTAGGGAGGGACCCACCTAGGGCCTAGCTGCGAAACGGCACAAAACGCGCTCCTAGGAGCTGCACTCTGCAAAGGGAAACTGTGCTCGGGGAACAAAGCTCAGCCCCAAGGCGGCTTGGCTCAGGATCGCAGCGCTTGCCTAGTTCTCACCTAGCCCTAGGCTCCCCATAGGGCCAAGGAGGGTCTGGGCTGCCTCTGGCTCCGTGGGCACTGCTGCTTGGCTGGTGTTCTCCGCAGCTTGAAACCAACTCCAAACGTGTTCTCCTTCGCGGAGAAGGCTGATTTGGCAGGAAGAAGCCCTGTGTGCACTGGCCCTGGCAACCCACCCATAGCCAGCTAGGGAGGGACCCACCTAGGGCCTAGCTGCGAAACGGCACAGAACGCGCTCCTAGGAGCTGCACTCTGCAAAGGGAAACTGAGCTCGGGGAACAAAGCTCAGCCCCAAGGCGGCTTGGCTCAGGATCGCAGCGCTTGCCTAGTTCTCACCTAGCCCTAGGCTCCCCATAGGGCCCAGGAGGGTCTGGGCTGCCTCTGGCTCCGTGGGCACTGCTGCTTGGTTGGTGGTCTCCGCAGCTTGAAACCAACTCCAAACGTGTTCTCCTTCGCGGAGAAGGCTGATTTGGCAGGAAGAAGCCCTGTGTGCACTGGCCCTGGCAACCCACCCATAGCCAGCTAGGGACGGACCCACCTAGGGCCTAGCTGCGAAACGGCACAAAACGCGCTCCTAGGAGCTGCACTCTGCAAAGGGAAACTGTGCTCGGGGAACAAACCTCAGCCCCAAGGCGGCTTGGCTCAGGATCGCAGCGCTTGCCTAGTTCTCACCTAGCCCTAGGCTCCCCATAGGGCCAAGGAGGGTCTGGGCTGCCTCTGGCTCCGTGGGCACTGCTGCTTGGCTGGTGTTCTCCGCACCTTGAAACCAACTCCAAACGTGTTCTCCTTCGCGGAGAAGGCTGATTTGGCAGGAAAAAGCCCTGTGTGCACTGGCCCTGGCAACCCACCCATAGCCAGCTAGGGAGGGACCCACCTAGGGCCTAGCTGCGAAACGGCACAGAACGCGCTCCTAGGAGCTGCACTCTGCAAAGGGAAACTGAGCTCGGGGAACAAAGCTCAGCCCCAAGGCGGCTTGGCTCAGGATCGCAGCGCTTGCCTAGTTCTCACCTAGCCCTAGGCTCCCCATAGGGCCAAGGAGGGTCTGGGCTGCCTCTGGCTCCGTGGGCACTGCTGCTTGGTTGGTGGTCTCCGCAGCTTGAAACCAACTCCAAACGTGTTCTCCTTCGCGGAGAAGGCTGATTTGGCAGGAAGAAGCCCTGTGTGCACTGGCCCTGGCAACCCACCCATAGCCAGCTAGGGACGGACCCACCTAGGGCCTAGCTGCGAAACGGCACAAAACGCGCTCCTAGGAGCTGCACTCTGCAAAGGGAAACTGTGCTCGGGGAACAAACCTCAGCCCCAAGGCGGCTTGGCTCAGGATCGCAGCGCTTGCCTAGTTCTCACCTAGCCCTAGGCTCCCCATAGGGCCAAGGAGGGTCTGGGCTGCCTCTGGCTCCGTGGGCACTGCTGCTTGGCTGGTGGTCTCCGCACCTTGAAACCAACTCCAAACGTGTTCTCCTTCGCGGAGAAGGCTGATTTGGCAGGAAGAAGCCCTGTGTGCACTGGCCCTGGCAACCCACCCATAGCCAGCTAGGGACGGACCCACCTAGGGCCTAGCTGCGAAACGGCACAAAACGCGCTCCTAGGAGCTGCACTCTGCAAAGGGAAACTGTGCTCGGGGAACAAAGCTCAGCCCCAAGGCGGCTTGGCTCAGGATCGCAGCGCTTGCCTAGTTCTCACCTAGCCCTAGGCTCCCCATAGGGCCAAGGAGGGTCTGGGCTGCCTCTGGCTCCGTGGGCACTGCTGCTTGGCTGGTGTTCTCCGCACCTTGAAACCAACTCCAAACGTGTTCTCCTTCGCGGAGAAGGCTGATTTGGCAGGAAGAAGCCCTGTGTGCACTGGCCCTGGCAACCCACCCATAGCCAGCTAGGGACGGACCCACCTAGGGCCTAGCTGCGAAACGGCACAGAACGCGCTCCTAGGAGCTGCACTCTGCAAAGGGAAACTGAGCTCGGGGAACAAAGCTCAGCCCCAAGGCGGCTTGGCTCAGGATCGCAGCGCTTGCCTAGTTCTCACCTAGCCCTAGGCTCCCCATAGGGCCAAGGAGGGTCTGGGCTGCCTCTGGCTCCGTGGGCACTGCTGCTTGGTTGGTGGTCTCCGCAGCTTGAAACCAACTCCAAACGTGTTCTCCTTCGCGGAGAAGGCTGATTTGGCAGGAAGAAGCCCTGTGTGCACTGGCCCTGGCAACCCACCCATAGCCAGCTAGGGACGGACCCACCTAGGGCCTAGCTGCGAAACGGCACAAAACGCGCTCCTAGGAGCTGCACTCTGCAAAGGGAAACTGTGCTCGGGGAACAAACCTCAGCCCCAAGGCGGCTTGGCTCAGGATCGCAGCGCTTGCCTAGTTCTCACCTAGCCCTAGGCTCCCCATAGGGCCAAGGAGGGTCTGGGCTGCCTCTGGCTCCGTGGGCACTGCTGCTTGGCTGGTGGTCTCCGCACCGTGAAACCAACTCCAAACGTGTTCTCCTTCGCGGAGAAGGCTGATTTGGCAGGAAGAAGCCCTGTGTGCACTGGCCCTGGCAACCCACCCATAGCCAGCTAGGGAGGGACCCACCTAGGGCCTAGCTGCGAAACGGCACAGAACGCGCTCCTAGGAGCTGCACTCTGCAAAGGGAAACTGAGCTCGGGGAACAAAGCTCAGCCCCAAGGCGGCTTGGCTCAGGATCGCAGCGCTTGCCTAGTTCTCACCTAGCCCTAGGCTCCCCATAGGGCCAAGGAGGGTCTGGGCTGCCTCTGGCTCCGTGGGCACTGCTGCTTGGCTGGTGGTCTCCGCACCGTGAAACCAACTCCAAACGTGTTCTCCTTCGCGGAGAAGGCTGATTTGGCAGGTAGAAGCCCTGTGTGCATTCGCCCTGGCAACCCACCCATAGCCAGCTAGGGAGGGACCCACCTAGGGCCTAGCTGCGAAACGGCACAGAACGCGCTCCTAGGAGCTGCACTCTGCAAAGGGAAACTGAGCTCGGGGAACAAAGCTCAGCCCCAAGGCGGCTTGGCTCAGGATCGCAGCGCTTGCCTAGTTCTCACCTAGCCCTAGGCTCCCCATAGGGCCAAGGAGGGTCTGGGCTGCCTCTGGCTCCGTGGGCACTGCTGCTTGGCTGGTGGTCTCCGCACCTTGAAACCAACTCCAAACGTGTTCTCCTTCGCGGAGAAGGCTGATTTGGCAGGAAGAAGCCCTGTGTGCACTGGCCCTGGCAACCCACCCATAGCCAGCTAGGGAGGGACCCACCTAGGGCCTAGCTGCGAAACGGCACAAACCGCGCTCCTAGGAGCTGCACTCTGCAAAGGGAAACTGTGCTCGGGGAACAAAGCTCAGCCCCAAGGCGGCTTGGCTCAGGATCGCAGCGCTTGCCTAGTTCTCACCTAGCCCTAGGCTCCCCATAGGGCCAAGGAGGGTCTGGGCTGCCTCTGACTCCGTGGGCACTGCTGCTTGGCTGGTGGTCTCCGCACCGTGACACCAACTCCAAACGTGTTCTCCTTCGCGGAGAAGGCTGATTTGGCAGGAAGAAGCCCTGTGTGCACTGGCCCTGGCAACCCACCCATAGCCAGCTAGGGACGGACCCACCTAGGGCCTAGCTGCGAAACGGCACAAAACGCGCTCCTAGGAGCTGCACTCTGCAAAGGGAAACTGTGCTCGGGGAACAAAGCTCAGCCCCAAGGCGGCTTGGCTCAGGATCGCAGCGCTTGCCTAGTTCTCACCTAGCCCTAGGCTCCCCATAGGGCCAAGGAGGGTCTGGGCTGCCTCTGGCTCCGTGGGCACTGCTGCTTGGTTGGTGGTCTCCGCAGCTTGAAACCAACTCCAAACGTGTTCTCCTTCGCGGAGAAGGCTGATTTGGCAGGAAGAAGCCCTGTGTGCACTGGCCCTGGCAACCCACCCATAGCCAGCTAGGGACGGACCCACCTAGGGCCTAGCTGCGAAACGGCACAAAACGCGCTCCTAGGAGCTGCACTCTGCAAAGGGAAACTGTGCTCGGGGAACAAAGCTCAGCCCCAAGGCGGCTTGGCTCAGGATCGCAGCGCTTGCCTAGTTCTCACCTAGCCCTAGGCTCCCCATAGGGCCCAGGAGGGTCTGGGCTGCCTCTGGCTCCGTGGGCACTGCTGCTTGGTTGGTGGTCTCCGCACCTTGAAACCAACTCCAAACGTGTTCTCCTTCGCGGAGAAGGCTGATTTGGCAGGAAGAAGCCCTGTGTGCACTGGCCCTGGCAACCCACCCATAGCCAGCTAGGGAGGGACCCACCTAGGGCCTAGCTGCGAAACGGCACAAAACGCGCTCCTAGGAGCTGCACTCTGCAAAGGGAAACTGTGCTCGGGGAACAAAGCTCAGCCCCAAGGCGGCTTGGCTCAGGATCGCAGCGCTTGCCTAGTTCTCACCTAGCCCTAGGCTCCCCATAGGGCCAAGGAGGGTCTGGGCTGCCTCTGGCTCCGTGGGCACTGCTGCTTGGCTGGTGGTCTCCGCAGCTTGAAACCAACTCCAAACGTGTTCTCCTTCGCGGAGAAGGCTGATTTGGCAGGAAGAAGCCCTGTGTGCACTGGCCCTGGCAACCCACCCATAGCCAGCTAGGGAGGGACCCACCTAGGGCCTAGCTGCGAAAGGGCACAGAACGCGCTCCTAGGAGCTGCACTCTGCAAAGGGAAACTGAGCTCGGGGAACAAAGCTCAGCCCCAAGGCGGCTTGGCTCAGGATCGCAGCGCTTGCCTAGTTCTCACCTAGCCCTAGGCTCCCCATAGGGCCAAGGAGGGTCTGGGCTGCCTCTGGCTCCGTGGGCACTGCTGCTTGGTTGGTGGTCTCCGCAGCTTGAAACCAACTCCAAACGTGTTCTCCTTCGCGGAGAAGGCTGATTTGGCAGGAAGAAGCCCTGTGTGCACTGGCCCTGGCAACCCACCCATAGCCAGCTAGGGACGGACCCACCTAGGGCCTAGCTGCGAAACGGCACAAAACGCGCTCCTAGGAGCTGCACTCTGCAAAGGGAAACTGTGCTCGGGGAACAAAGCTCAGCCCCAAGGCGGCTTGGCTCAGGATCGCAGCGCTTGCCTAGTTCTCACCTAGCCCTAGGCTCCCCATAGGGCCCAGGAGGGTCTGGGCTGCCTCTGGCTCCATGGGCACTGCTGCTTGGTTGGTGGTCTCCGCAGCTTGAAACAAACTCCAAACGTGTTCTCCTTCGCGGAGAAGGCTGATTTGGCAGGAAGAAGCCCTGTGTGCACTGGCCCTGGCAACCCACCCATAGCCAGCTAGGGACGGACCCACCTAGGGCCTAGCTGCGAAACGGCACAAAACGCGCTCCTAGGAGCTGCACTCTGCAAAGGGAAACTGTGCTCGGGGAACAAACCTCAGCCCCAAGGCGGCTTGGCTCAGGATCGCAGCGCTTGCCTAGTTCTCACCTAGCCCTAGGCTCCCCATAGGGCCAAGGAGGGTCTGGGCTGCCTCTGGCTCCGTGGGCACTGCTGCTTGGCTGGTGGTCTCCGCACCGTGAAACCAACTCCAAACGTGTTCTCCTTCGCGGAGAAGGCTGATTTGGCAGGAAGAAGCCCTGTGTGCACTGGCCCTGGCAACCCACCCATAGCCAGCTAGGGACGGACCCACCTAGGGCCTAGCTGCGAAACGGCACAAAACGCGCTCCTAGGAGCTGCACTCTGCAAAGGGAAACTGTGCTCGGGGAACAAAGCTCAGCCCCAAGGCGGCTTGGCTCAGGATCGCAGCGCTTGCCTAGTTCTCACCTAGCCCTAGGCTCCCCATAGGGCCCAGGAGGGTCTGGGCTGCCTCTGGCTCCGTGGGCACTGCTGCTTGGCTGGTGGTCTCCGCACCGTGAAACCAACTCCAAACGTGTTCTCCTTCGCGGAGAAGGCTGATTTGGCAGGAAGAAGCCCTGTGTGCACTGGCCCTGGCAACCCACCCATAGCCAGCTAGGGAGGGACCCACCTAGGGCCTAGCTGCGAAACGGCACAAAACGCGCTCCTAGGAGCTGCACTCTGCAAAGGGAAACTGTGCTCGGGGAACAAAGCTCAGCCCCAAGGCGGCTTGGCTCAGGATCGCAGCGCTTGCCTAGTTCTCACCTAGCCCTAGGCTCCCCATAGGGCCCAGGAGGGTCTGGGCTGCCTCTGGCTCCGTGGGCACTGCTGCTTGGCTGGTGGTCTCCGCACCGTGAAACCAACTCCAAACGTGTTCTCCTTCGCGGAGAAGGCTGATTTGTCAGGAAGAAGCCCTGTGTGCACTGGCCCTGGCAACCCACCCATAGCCAGCTAGGGAGGGACCCACCTAGGGCCTAGCTGCGAAACGGCACAGAACGCGCTCCTAGGAGCTGCACTCTGCAAAGGGAAACTGAGCTCGGGGAACAAAGCTCAGCCCCAAGGCGGCTTGGCTCAGGATCGCAGCGCTTGCCTAGTTCTCACCTAGCCCTAGGCTCCCCATAGGGCCCAGGAGGGTCTGGGCTGCCTCTGGCTCCGTGGGCACTGCTGCTTGGTTGGTGGTCTCCGCAGCTTGAAACCAACTCCAAACGTGTTCTCCTTCGCGGAGAAGGCTGATTTGGCAGGAAGAAGCCCTGTGTGCACTGGCCCTGGCAACCCACCCATAGCCAGCTAGGGACGGACCCACCTAGGGCCTAGCTGCGAAACGGCACAAAACGCGCTCCTAGGAGCTGCACTCTGCAAAGGGAAACTGTGCTCGGGGAACAAACCTCAGCCCCAAGGCGGCTTGGCTCAGGATCGCAGCGCTTGCCTAGTTCTCACCTAGCCCTAGGCTCCCCATAGGGCCAAGGAGGGTCTGGGCTGCCTCTGGCTCCGTGGGCACTGCTGCTTGGCTGGTGGTCTCCGCACCGTGAAACCAACTCCAAACGTGTTCTCCTTCGCGGAGAAGGCTGATTTGGCAGGAAGAAGCCCTGTGTGCACTGGCCCTGGCAACCCACCCATAGCCAGCTAGGGACGGACCCACCTAGGGCCTAGCTGCGAAAGGGCACAGAACGCGCTCCTAGGAGCTGCACTCTGCAAAGGGAAACTGAGCTCGGGGAACAAAGTTCAGCCCCAAGGCGGCTTGGCTCAGGATCGCAGCGCTTGCCTAGTTCTCACCTAGCCCTAGGCTCCCCATAGGGCCAAGGAGGGTCTGGGCTGCCTCTGGCTCCGTGGGCACTGCTGCTTGGCTGGTGGTCTCCGCACCTTGAAACCAACTCCAAACGTGTTCTCCTTCGCGGAGAAGGCTGATTTGGCAGGAAGAAGCCCTGTGTGCACTGGCCCTGGCAACCCACCCATAGCCAGCTAGGGACGGACCCACCTAGGGCCTAGCTGCGAAACGGCACAAAACGCGCTCCTAGGAGCTGCACTCTGCAAAGGGAAACTGAGCTTGGGGAACAAAGCTCAGCCCCAAGGCGGCTTGGCTCAGGATCGCAGCGCTTGCCTAGTTCTCACCTAGCCCTAGGCTCCCCATAGGGCCAAGGAGGGTCTGGGCTGCCTCTGGCTCCGTGGGCACTGCTGCTTGGCTGGTGGTCTCCGCAGCTTGAAACCAATTCCAAACGTGTTCTCCTTCGCGGAGAAGGCTGATTTGGCAGGAAGACGCCCTGTGTGCACTGGCCCTGGCAACCCACCCACAGCCAGCTAGGGAGGGACCCACCTAGGGCCTAGCTGCGAAACGGCACAAAACGCGCTCCTAGGAGCTGCACTCTGCAAAGGGAAACTGTGCTCGGGGAAAATAGCTCAGCCCCAAGGCGGCTTGGCTCAGGATCGCAGCGCTTGCCTAGTTCTCACCTAGCCCTAGGCTCCCCATAGGGCCAAGGAGGGTCTGGGCTGCCTCTGGCTCCGTGGGCACTGCTGCTTGGCTGGTGTTCTCCGCACCTTGAAACCAACTCCAAACGTGTTCTCCTTCGCGGAGAAGGCTGATTTGGCAGGAAGAAGCCCTGTGTGCACTGGCCCTGGCAACCCACCCATAGCCAGCTAGGGAGGGACCCACCTAGGGCCTAGCTGCGAAAGGGCACAGAACGCGCTCCTAGGAGCTGCACTCTGCAAAGGGAAACTGAGCTCGGGGAACAAAGCTCAGCCCCAAGGCGGCTTGGCTCAGGATCGCAGCGCTTGCCTAGTTCTCACCTAGCCCTAGGCTCCCCATAGGGCCAAGGAGGGTCTGGGCTGCCTCTGGCTCCGTGGGCACTGCTGCTTGGCTGGTGGTCTCCGCAGCTTGAAACCAACTCCAAACGTGTTCTCCTTCGCGGAGAAGGCTGATTTGGCAGGTAGAAGCCCTGTGTGCATTGGCCCTGGCAACCCACCCATAGCCAGCTAGGGAGGGACCCACCTAGGGCCTAGCTGCGAAACGGCACAGAACGCGCTCCTAGGAGCTGCACTCTGCAAAGGGAAACTGAGCTCGGGGAACAAAGCTCAGCCCCAAGGCGGCTTGGCTCAGGATCGCAGCGCTTGCCTAGTTCTCACCTAGCCCTAGGCTCCCCATAGGGCCAAGGAGGGTCTGGGCTGCCTCTGGCTCCGTGGGCACTGCTGCTTGGCTGGTGGTCTCCGCACCTTGAAACCAACTCCAAACGTGTTCTCCTTCGCGGAGAAGGCTGATTTGGCAGGAAGAAGCCCTGTGTGCACTGGCCCTGGCAACCCACCCATAGCCAGCTAGGGAGGGACCCACCTAGGGCCTAGCTGCGAAACGGCACAAAACGCGCTCCTAGGAGCTGCACTCTGCAAAGGGAAACTGTGCTCGGGGAACAAAGCTCAGCCCCAAGGCGGCTTGGCTCAGGATCGCAGCGCTTGCCTAGTTCTCACCTAGCCCTAGGCTCCCCATAGGGCCAAGGAGGGTCTGGGCTGCCTCTGACTCCGTGGGCACTGCTGCTTGGCTGGTGGTCTCCGCACCGTGACACCAACTCCAAACGTGTTCTCCTTCGCGGAGAAGGCTGATTTGGCAGGAAGAAGCCCTGTGTGCACTGGCCCTGGCAACCCACCCATAGCCAGCTAGGGACGGACCCACCTAGGGCCTAGCTGCGAAACGGCACAAAACGCGCTCCTAGGAGCTGCACTCTGCAAAGGGAAACTGTGCTCGGGGAACAAAGCTCAGCCCCAAGGCGGCTTGGCTCAGGATCGCAGCGCTTGCCTAGTTCTCACCTAGCCCTAGGCTCCCCATAGGGCCAAGGAGGGTCTGGGCTGCCTCTGGCTCCGTGGGCACTGCTGCTTGGTTGGTGGTCTCCGCAGCTTGAAACCAACTCCAAACGTGTTCTCCTTCGCGGAGAAGGCTGATTTGGCAGGAAGAAGCCCTGTGTGCACTGGCCCTGGCAACCCACCCATAGCCAGCTAGGGACGGACCCACCTAGGGCCTAGCTGCGAAACGGCACAAAACGCGCTCCTAGGAGCTGCACTCTGCAAAGGGAAACTGTGCTCGGGGAACAAAGCTCAGCCCCAAGGCGGCTTGGCTCAGGATCGCAGCGCTTGCCTAGTTCTCACCTAGCCCTAGGCTCCCCATAGGGCCCAGGAGGGTCTGGGCTGCCTCTGGCTCCGTGGGCACTGCTGCTTGGTTGGTGGTCTCCGCACCTTGAAACCAACTCCAAACGTGTTCTCCTTCGCGGAGAAGGCTGATTTGGCAGGAAGAAGCCCTGTGTGCACTGGCCCTGGCAACCCACCCATAGCCAGCTAGGGAGGGACCCACCTAGGGCCTAGCTGCGAAACGGCACAAAACGCGCTCCTAGGAGCTGCACTCTGCAAAGGGAAACTGTGCTCGGGGAACAAAGCTCAGCCCCAAGGCGGCTTGGCTCAGGATCGCAGCGCTTGCCTAGTTCTCACCTAGCCCTAGGCTCCCCATAGGGCCAAGGAGGGTCTGGGCTGCCTCTGGCTCCGTGGGCACTGCTGCTTGGCTGGTGGTCTCCGCACCGTGAAACCAACTCCAAACGTGTTCTCCTTCGCGGAGAAGGCTGATTTGGCAGGAAGAAGCCCTGTGTGCACTGGCCCTGGCAACCCACCCATAGCCAGCTAGGGAGGGACCCACCTAGGGCCTAGCTGCGAAAGGGCACAGAACGCGCTCCTAGGAGCTGCACTCTGCAAAGGGAAACTGAGCTCGGGGAACAAAGCTCAGCCCCAAGGCGGCTTGGCTCAGGATCGCAGCGCTTGCCTAGTTCTCACCTAGCCCTAGGCTCCCCATAGGGCCAAGGAGGGTCTGGGCTGCCTCTGGCTCCGTGGGCACTGCTGCTTGGTTGGTGGTCTCCGCAGCTTGAAACCAACTCCAAACGTGTTCTCCTTCGCGGAGAAGGCTGATTTGGCAGGAAGAAGCCCTGTGTGCACTGGCCCTGGCAACCCACCCATAGCCAGCTAGGGACGGACCCACCTAGGGCCTAGCTGCGAAACGGCACAAAACGCGCTCCTAGGAGCTGCACTCTGCAAAGGGAAACTGTGCTCGGGGAACAAAGCTCAGCCCCAAGGCGGCTTGGCTCAGGATCGCAGCGCTTGCCTAGTTCTCACCTAGCCCTAGGCTCCCCATAGGGCCCAGGAGGGTCTGGGCTGCCTCTGGCTCCATGGGCACTGCTGCTTGGTTGGTGGTCTCCGCAGCTTGAAACCAACTCCAAACGTGTTCTCCTTCGCGGAGAAGGCTGATTTGGCAGGAAGAAGCCCTGTGTGCACTGGCCCTGGCAACCCACCCATAGCCAGCTAGGGACGGACCCACCTAGGGCCTAGCTGCGAAACGGCACAAAACGCGCTCCTAGGAGCTGCACTCTGCAAAGGGAAACTGTGCTCGGGGAACAAAGCTCAGCCCCAAGGCGGCTTGGCTCAGGATCGCAGCGCTTGCCTAGTTCTCACCTAGCCCTAGGCTCCCCATAGGGCCAAGGAGGGTCTGGGCTGCCTCTGGCTCCGTGGGCACTGCTGCTTGGCTGGTGGTCTCCGCACCGTGAAACCAACTCCAAACGTGTTCTCCTTCGCGGAGAAGGCTGATTTGGCAGGAAGAAGCCCTGTGTGCACTGGCCCTGGCAACCCACCCATAGCCAGCTAGGGAGGGACCCACCTAGGGCCTAGCTGCGAAACGGCACAAAACGCGCTCCTAGGAGCTGCACTCTGCAAAGGGAAACTGTGCTCGGGGAACAAAGCTCAGCCCCAAGGCGGCTTGGCTCAGGATCGCAGCGCTTGCCTAGTTCTCACCTAGCCCTAGGCTCCCCATAGGGCCCAGGAGGGTCTGGGCTGCCTCTGGCTCCGTGGGCACTGCTGCTTGGCTGGTGGTCTCCGCACCGTGAAACCAACTCCAAACGTGTTCTCCTTCGCGGAGAAGGCTGATTTGGCAGGAAGAAGCCCTGTGTGCACTGGCCCTGGCAACCCACCCATAGCCAGCTAGGGAGGGACCCACCTAGGGCCTAGCTGCGAAACGGCACAAAACGCGCTCCTAGGAGCTGCACTCTGCAAAGGGAAACTGTGCTCGGGGAACAAAGCTCAGCCCCAAGGCGGCTTGGCTCAGGATCGCAGCGCTTGCCTAGTTCTCACCTAGCCCTAGGCTCCCCATAGGGCCCAGGAGGGTCTGGGCTGCCTCTGGCTCCGTGGGCACTGCTGCTTGGCTGGTGGTCTCCGCACCGTGAAACCAACTCCAAACGTGTTCTCCTTCGCGGAGAAGGCTGATTTGGCAGGAAGAAGCCCTGTGTGCACTGGCCCTGGCAACCCACCCATAGCCAGCTAGGGAGGGACCCACCTAGGGCCTAGCTGCGAAACGGCACAGAACGCGCTCCTAGGAGCTGCACTCTGCAAAGGGAAACTGAGCTCGGGGAACAAAGCTCAGCCCCAAGGCGGCTTGGCTCAGGATCGCAGCGCTTGCCTAGTTCTCACCTAGCCCTAGGCTCCCCATAGGGCCCAGGAGGGTCTGGGCTGCCTCTGGCTCCGTGGGCACTGCTGCTTGGTTGGTGGTCTCCGCAGCTTGAAACCAACTCCAAACGTGTTCTCCTTCGCGGAGAAGGCTGATTTGGCAGGAAGAAGCCCTGTGTGCACTGGCCCTGGCAACCCACCCATAGCCAGCTAGGGACGGACCCACCTAGGGCCTAGCTGCGAAACGGCACAAAACGCGCTCCTAGGAGCTGCACTCTGCAAAGGGAAACTGTGCTCGGGGAACAAAGCTCAGCCCCAAGGCGGCTTGGCTCAGGATCGCAGCGCTTGCCTAGTTCTCACCTAGCCCTAGGCTCCCCATAGGGCCAAGGAGGGTCTGGGCTGCCTCTGGCTCCGTGGGCACTGCTGCTTGGCTGGTGGTCTCCGCACCGTGAAACCAACTCCAAACGTGTTCTCCTTCGCGGAGAAGGCTGATTTGGCAGGAAGAAGCCCTGTGTGCACTGGCCCTGGCAACCCACCCATAGCCAGCTAGGGAGGGACCCACCTAGGGCCTAGCTGCGAAACGGCACAAAACGCGCTCCTAGGAGCTGCACTCTGCAAAGGGAAACTGTGCTCGGGGAACAAAGCTCAGCCCCAAGGCGGCTTGGCTCAGGATCGCAGCGCTTGCCTAGTTCTCACCTAGCCCTAGGCTCCCCATAGGGCCCAGGAGGGTCTGGGCTGCCTCTGGCTCCGTGGGCACTGCTGCTTGGTTGGTGGTCTCCGCAGCTTGAAACCAACTCCAAACGTGTTCTCCTTCGCGGAGAAGGCTGATTTGGCAGGAAGAAGCCCTGTGTGCACTGGCCCTGGCAACCCACCCATAGCCAGCTAGGGACGGACCCACCTAGGGCCTAGCTGCGAAACGGCACAAAACGCGCTCCTAGGAGCTGCACTCTGCAAAGGGAAACTGTGCTCGGGGAACAAACCTCAGCCCCAAGGCGGCTTGGCTCAGGATCGCAGCGCTTGCCTAGTTCTCACCTAGCCCTAGGCTCCCCATAGGGCCAAGGAGGGTCTGGGCTGCCTCTGGCTCCGTGGGCACTGCTGCTTGGCTGGTGGTCTCCGCACCGTGAAACCAACTCCAAACGTGTTCTCCTTCGCGGAGAAGGCTGATTTGGCAGGAAGAAGCCCTGTGTGCACTGGCCCTGGCAACCCACCCATAGCCAGCTAGGGAGGGACCCACCTAGGGCCTAGCTGCGAAAGGGCACAGAACGCGCTCCTAGGAGCTGCACTCTGCAAAGGGAAACTGAGCTCGGGGAACAAAGCTCAGCCCCAAGGCGGCTTGGCTCAGGATCGCAGCGCTTGCCTAGTTCTCACCTAGCCCTAGGCTCCCCATAGGGCCAAGGAGGGTCTGGGCTGCCTCTGGCTCCGTGGGCACTGCTGCTTGGCTGGTGGTCTCCGCACCTTGAAACCAACTCCAAACGTGTTCTCCTTCGCGGAGAAGGCTGATTTGGCAGGAAGAAGCCCTGTGTGCACTGCCCCTGGCAACCCACCCATAGCCAGCTAGGGACGGACCCACCTAGGGCCTAGCTGCGAAACGGCACAAAACGCGCTCCTAGGAGCTGCACTCTGCAAAGGGAAACTGAGCTTGGGGAACAAAGCTCAGCCCCAAGGCGGCTTGGCTCAGGATCGCAGCGCTTGCCTAGTTCTCACCTAGCCCTAGGCTCCCCATAGGGCCAAGGAGGGTCTGGGCTGCCTCTGGCTCCGTGGGCACTGCTGCTTGGCTGGTGGTCTCCGCAGCTTGAAACCAATTCCAAACGTGTTCTCCTTCGCGGAGAAGGCTGATTTGGCAGGAAGACGCCCTGTGTGCACTGGCCCTGGCAACCCACCCACAGCCAGCTAGGGAGGGACCCACCTAGGGCCTAGCTGCGAAACGGCACAAAACGCGCTCCTAGGAGCTGCACTCTGCAAAGGGAAACTGTGCTCGGGGAAAATAGCTCAGCCCCAAGGCGGCTTGGCTCAGGATCGCAGCGCTTGCCTAGTTCTCACCTAGCCCTAGGCTCCCCATAGGGCCAAGGAGGGTCTGGGCTGCCTCTGGCTCCGTGGGCACTGCTGCTTGGCTGGTGTTCTCCGCACCTTGAAACCAACTCCAAACGTGTTCTCCTTCGCGGAGAAGGCTGATTTGGCAGGAAGAAGCCCTGTGTGCACTGGCCCTGGCAACCCACCCATAGCCAGCTAGGGAGGGACCCACCTAGGGCCTAGCTGCGAAACGGCACAGAACGCGCTCCTAGGAGCTGCACTCTGCAAAGGGAAACTGAGCTCGGGGAACAAAGCTCAGCCCCAAGGCGGCTTGGCTCAGGATCGCAGCGCTTGCCTAGTTCTCACCTAGCCCTAGGCTCCCCATAGGGCCAAGGAGGGTCTGGGCTGCCTCTGGCTCCGTGGGCACTGCTGCTTGGTTGGTGGTCTCCGCAGCTTGAAACCAACTCCAAACGTGTTCTCCTTCGCGGAGAAGGCTGATTTGGCAGGAAGAAGCCCTGTGTGCACTGGCCCTGGCAACCCACCCATAGCCAGCTAGGGACGGACCCACCTAGGGCCTAGCTGCGAAACGGCACAAAACGCGCTCCTAGGAGCTGCACTCTGCAAAGGGAAACTGTGCTCGCGGAACAAACCTCAGCCCCAAGGCGGCTTGGCTCAGGATCGCAGCGCTTGCCTAGTTCTCACCTAGCCCTAGGCTCCCCATAGGGCCAAGGAGGGTCTGGGCTGCCTCTGGCTCCGTGGGCACTGCTGCTTGGCTGGTGGTCTCCGCACCGTGAAACCAACTCCAAACGTGTTCTCCTTCGCGGAGAAGGCTGATTTGGCAGGAAGAAGCCCTGTGTGCACTGGCCCTGGCAACCCACCCATAGCCAGCTAGGGAGGGACCCACCTAGGGCCTAGCTGCGAAAGGGCACAGAACGCGCTCCTAGGAGCTGCACTCTGCAAAGGGAAACTGAGCTCGGGGAACAAAGCTCAGCCCCAAGGCGGCTTGGCTCAGGATCGCAGCGCTTGCCTAGTTCTCACCTAGCCCTAGGCTCCCCATAGGGCCCAGGAGGGTCTGGGCTGCCTCTGGCTCCGTGGGCACTGCTGCTTGGTTGGTGGTCTCCGCAGCTTGAAACCAACTCCAAACGTGTTCTCCTTCGCGGAGAAGGCTGATTTGGCAGGAAGAAGCCCTGTGTGCACTGGCCCTGGCAACCCACCCATAGCCAGCTAGGGAGGGACCCACCTAGGGCCTAGCTGCGAAACGGCACAAAACGCGCTCCTAGGAGCTGCACTCTGCAAAGGGAAACTGTGCTCGGGGAACAAAGCTCAGCCCCAAGGCGGCTTGGCTCAGGATCGCAGCGCTTGCCTAGTTCTCACCTAGCCCTAGGCTCCCCATAGGGCCAAGGAGGGTCTGGGCTGCCTCTGGCTCCGTGGGCACTGCTGCTTGGCTGGTGGTCTCCGCACCGTGAAACCAACTCCAAACGTGTTCTCCTTCGCGGAGAAGGCTGATTTGGCAGGAAGAAGCCCTGTGTGCACTGGCCCTGGCAACCCACCCATAGCCAGCTAGGGAGGGACCCACCTAGGGCCTAGCTGCGAAACGGCACAAAACGCGCTCCTAGGAGCTGCACTCTGCAAAGGGAAACTGTGCTCGGGGAACAAAGCTCAGCCCCAAGGCGGCTTGGCTCAGGATCGCAGCGCTTGCCTAGTTCTCACCTAGCCCTAGGCTCCCCATAGGGCCAAGGAGGGTCTGGGCTGCCTCTGGCTCCGTGGGCACTGCTGCTTGGTTGGTGGTCTCCGCAGCTTGAAACCAACTCCAAACGTGTTCTCCTTCGCGGAGAAGGCTGATTTGGCAGGAAGAAGCCCTGTGTGCACTGGCCCTGGCAACCCACCCATAGCCAGCTAGGGACGGACCCACCTAGGGCCTAGCTGCGAAACGGCACAAAACGCGCTCCTAGGAGCTGCACTCTGCAAAGGGAAACTGTGCTCGGGGAACAAAGCTCAGCCCCAAGGCGGCTTGGCTCAGGATCGCAGCGCTTGCCTAGTTCTCACCTAGCCCTAGGCTCCCCATAGGGCCCAGGAGGGTCTGGGCTGCCTCTGGCTCCGTGGGCACTGCTGCTTGGCTGGTGGTCTCCGCACCTTGAAACCAACTCCAAACGTGTTCTCCTTCGCGGAGAAGGCTGATTTGGCAGGAAGAAGCCCTGTGTGCACTGGCCCTGGCAACCCACCCATAGCCAGCTAGGGACGGACCCACCTAGGGCCTAGCTGCGAAACGGCACAAAACGCGCTCCTAGGAGCTGCACTCTGCAAAGGGAAACTGTGCTCGGGGAACAAAGCTCAGCCCCAAGGCGGCTTGGCTCAGGATCGCAGCGCTTGCCTAGTTCTCACCTAGCCCTAGGCTCCCCATAGGGCCCAGGAGGGTCTGGGCTGCCTCTGGCTCCGTGGGCACTGCTGCTTGGCTGGTGGTCTCCGCACCGTGAAACCAACTCCAAACGTGTTCTCCTTCGCGGAGAAGGCTGATTTGGCAGGAAGAAGCCCTGTGTGCACTGGCCCTGGCAACCCACCCATAGCCAGCTAGGGAGGGACCCACCTAGGGCCTAGCTGCGAAAGGGCACAGAACGCGCTCCTAGGAGCTGCACTCTGCAAAGGGAAACTGAGCTCGGGGAACAAAGCTCAGCCCCAAGGCGGCTTGGCTCAGGATCGCAGCGCTTGCCTAGTTCTCACCTAGCCCTAGGCTCCCCATAGGGCCCAGGAGGGTCTGGGCTGCCTCTGGCTCCGTGGGCACTGCTGCTTGGTTGGTGGTCTCCGCAGCTTGAAACCAACTCCAAACGTGTTCTCCTTCGCGGAGAAGGCTGATTTGGCAGGAAGAAGCCCTGTGTGCACTGGCCCTGGCAACCCACCCATAGCCAGCTAGGGACGGACCCACCTAGGGCCTAGCTTCGAAACGGCACAAAACGCGCTCCTAGGAGCTGCACTCTGCAAAGGGAAACTGTGCTCGGGGAACAAAGCTCAGCCCCAAGGCGGCTTGGCTCAGGATCGCAGCGCTTGCCTAGTTCTCACCTAGCCCTAGGCTCCCCATAGGGCCCAGGAGGGTCTGGGCTGCCTCTGGCTCCATGGGCACTGCTGCTTGGTTGGTGGTCTCCGCAGCTTGAAACCAACTCCAAACGTGTTCTCCTTCGCGGAGAAGGCTGATTTGGCAGGAAGAAGCCCTGTGTGCACTGGCCCTGGCAACCCACCCATAGCCAGCTAGGGAGGGACCCACCTAGGGCCTAGCTGCGAAACGGCACAAAACGCGCTCCTAGGAGCTGCACTCTGCAAAGGGAAACTGTGCTCGGGGAACAAAGCTCAGCCCCAAGGCGGCTTGGCTCAGGATCGCAGCGCTTGCCTAGTTCTCACCTAGCCCTAGGCTCCCCATAGGGCCCAGGAGGGTCTGGGCTGCCTCTGGCTCCGTGGGCACTGCTGCTTGGCTGGTGGTCTCCGCACCGTGAAACCAACTCCAAACGTGTTCTCCTTCGCGGAGAAGGCTGATTTGGCAGGAAGAAGCCCTGTGTGCACTGGCCCTGGCAACCCACCCATAGCCAGCTAGGGAGGGACCCACCTAGGGCCTAGCTGCGAAAGGGCACAGAACGCGCTCCTAGGAGCTGCACTCTGCAAAGGGAAACTGAGCTCGGGGAACAAAGCTCAGCCCCAAGGCGGCTTGGCTCAGGATCGCAGCGCTTGCCTAGTTCTCACCTAGCCCTAGGCTCCCCATAGGGCCCAGGAGGGTCTGGGCTGCCTCTGGCTCCGTGGGCACTGCTGCTTGGTTGGTGGTCTCCGCAGCTTGAAACCAACTCCAAACGTGTTCTCCTTCGCGGAGAAGGCTGATTTGGCAGGAAGAAGCCCTGTGTGCACTGGCCCTGGCAACCCACCCATAGCCAGCTAGGGACGGACCCACCTAGGGCCTAGCTTCGAAACGGCACAAAACGCGCTCCTAGGAGCTGCACTCTGCAAAGGGAAACTGTGCTCGGGGAACAAAGCTCAGCCCCAAGGCGGCTTGGCTCAGGATCGCAGCGCTTGCCTAGTTCTCACCTAGCCCTAGGCTCCCCATAGGGCCCAGGAGGGTCTGGGCTGCCTCTGGCTCCATGGGCACTGCTGCTTGGTTGGTGGTCTCCGCAGCTTGAAACCAACTCCAAACGTGTTCTCCTTCGCGGAGAAGGCTGATTTGGCAGGAAGAAGCCCTGTGTGCACTGGCCCTGGCAACCCACCCATAGCCAGCTAGGGAGGGACCCACCTAGGGCCTAGCTGCGAAACGGCACAAAACGCGCTCCTAGGAGCTGCACTCTGCAAAGGGAAACTGTGCTCGGGGAACAAAGCTCAGCCCCAAGGCGGCTTGGCTCAGGATCGCAGCGCTTGCCTAGTTCTCACCTAGCCCTAGGCTCCCCATAGGGCCCAGGAGGGTCTGGGCTGCCTCTGGCTCCGTGGGCACTGCTGCTTGGCTGGTGGTCTCCGCACCGTGAAACCAACTCCAAACGTGTTCTCCTTCGCGGAGAAGGCTGATTTGGCAGGAAGAAGCCCTGTGTGCACTGGCCCTGGCAACCCACCCATAGCCAGCTAGGGAGGGACCCACCTAGGGCCTAGCTGCGAAACGGCACAAAACGCGCTCCTAGGAGCTGCACTCTGCAAAGGGAAACTGTGCTCGGGGAACAAAGCTCAGCCCCAAGGCGGCTTGGCTCAGGATCGCAGCGCTTGCCTAGTTCTCACCTAGCCCTAGGCTCCCCATAGGGCCCAGGAGGGTCTGGGCTGCCTCTGGCTCCGTGGGCACTGCTGCTTGGCTGGTGGTCTCCGCACCGTGAAACCAACTCCAAACGTGTTCTCCTTCGCGGAGAAGGCTGATTTGGCAGGAAGAAGCCCTGTGTGCACTGGCCCTGGCAACCCACCCATAGCCAGCTAGGGAGGGACCCACCTAGGGCCTAGCTGCGAAAGGGCACAGATCGCGCTCCTAGGAGCTGCACTCTGCAAAGGGAAACTGAGCTCGGGGAACAAAGCTCAGCCCCAAGGCGGCTTGGCTCAGGATCGCATCGCTTGCCTAGTTCTCACCTAGCCCTAGGCTCCCCATAGGGCCCAGGAGGGTCTGGGCTGCCTCTGGCTCCGTGGGCACTGCTGCTTGGCTGGTGGTCTCCGCACCGTGAAACCAACTCCAAACGTGTTCTCCTTCGCGGAGAAGGCTGATTTGGCAGGAAGAAGCCCTGTGTGCACTGGCCCTGGCAACCCACCCATAGCCAGCTAGGGACGGACCCACCTAGGGCCTAGCTGCGAAACGGCACAAAACGCGCTCCTAGGAGCTGCACTCTGCAAAGGGAAACTGTGCTCGGGGAACAAAGCTCAGCCCCAAGGCGGCTTGGCTCAGGATCGCAGCGCTTGCCTAGTTCTCACCTAGCCCTAGGCTCCCCATAGGGCCCAGGAGGGTCTGGGCTGCCTCTGGCTCCGTGGGCACTGCTGCTTGGCTGGTGGTCTCCGCACCGTGAAACCAACTCCAAACGTGTTCTCCTTCGCGGAGAAGGCTGATTTGGCAGGAAGAAGCCCTGTGTGCACTGGCCCTGGCAACCCACCCATAGCCAGCTAGGGACGGACCCACCTAGGGCCTAGCTGCGAAACGGCACAAAACGCGCTCCTAGGAGCTGCACTCTGCAAAGGGAAACTGTGCTCGGGGAACAAACCTCAGCCCCAAGGCGGCTTGGCTCAGGATCGCAGCGCTTGCCTAGTTCTCACCTAGCCCTAGGCTCCCCATAGGGCCAAGGAGGGTCTGGGCTGCCTCTGGCTCCGTGGGCACTGCTGCTTGGCTGGTGGTCTCCGCACCGTGAAACCAACTCCAAACGTGTTCTCCTTCGCGGAGAAGGCTGATTTGGCAGGAAGAAGCCCTGTGTGCACTGGCCCTGGCAACCCACCCATTGCCAGCTAGGGACGGACCCACCTAGGGCCTAGCTGCGAAACGGCACAAAACGCGCTCCTAGGAGCTGCACTCTGCAAAGGGAAACTGTGCTCGGGGAACAAAGCTCAGCCCCAAGGCGGCTTGGCTCAGGATCGCAGCGCTTGCCTAGTTCTCACCTAGCCCTAGGCTCCCCATAGGGCCCAGGAGGGTCTGGGCTGCCTCTGGCTCCGTGGGCACTGCTGCTTGGTTGGTGGTCTCCGCAGCTTGAAACCAACTCCAAACGTGTTCTCCTTCGCGGAGAAGGCTGATTTGGCAGGAAGAAGCCCTGTGTGCACTGGCCCTGGCAACCCACCCATAGCCAGCTAGGGACGGACCCAACTAGGGCCTAGCTGCGAAAGGGCACAAAACGCGCTCCTAGGAGCTGCACTCTGCAAAGGGAAACTGTGCTCGGGGAACAAAGCTCAGCCCCAAGGCGGCTTGGCTCAGGATCGCAGCGCTTGCCTAGTTCTCACCTAGCCCTAGGCTCCCCATAGGGCCCAGGAGGGTCTGGGCTGCCTCTGGCTCCGTGGGCACTGCTGCTTGGTTGGTGGTCTCCGCAGCTTGAAACCAACTCCAAACGTGTTCTCCTTCGCGGAGAAGGCTGATTTGGCAGGAAGAAGCCCTGTGTGCACTGGCCCTGGCAACCCACCCATAGCCAGCTAGGGACGGACCCACCTAGGGCCTAGCTGCGAAACGGCACAAAACGCGCTCCTAGGAGCTGCACTCTGCAAAGGGAAACTGTGCTCGGGGAACAAAGCTCAGCCCCAAGGCGGCTTGGCTCAGGATCGCAGCGCTTGCCTAGTTCTCACCTAGCCCTAGGCTCCCCATAGGGCCCAGGAGGGTCTGGGCTGCCTCTGGCTCCGTGGGCACTGCTGCTTGGCTGGTGGTCTCCGCACCGTGAAACCAACTCCAAACGTGTTCTCCTTCGCGGAGAAGGCTGATTTGGCAGGAAGAAGCCCTGTGTGCACTGGCCCTGGCAACCCACCCATAGCCAGCTAGGGAGGGACCCACCTAGGGCCTAGCTGCGAAAGGGCACAGAACGCGCTCCTAGGAGCTGCACTCTGCAAAGGGAAACTGAGCTCGGGGAACAAAGCTCAGCCCCAAGGCGGCTTGGCTCAGGATCGCAGCGCTTGCCTAGTTCTCACCTAGCCCTAGGCTCCCCATAGGGCCCAGGAGGGTCTGGGCTGCCTCTGGCTCCGTGGGCACTGCTGCTTGGTTGGTGGTCTCCGCAGCTTGAAACCAACTCCAAACGTGTTCTCCTTCGCGGAGAAGGCTGATTTGGCAGGAAGAAGCCCTGTGTGCACTGGCCCTGGCAACCCACCCATAGCCAGCTAGGGACGGACCCACCTAGGGCCTAGCTGCGAAACGGCACAAAACGCGCTCCTAGGAGCTGCACTCTGCAAAGGGAAACTGTGCTCGGGGAACAAAGCTCAGCCCCAAGGCGGCTTGGCTCAGGATCGCAGCGCTTGCCTAGTTCTCACCTAGCCCTAGGCTCCCCATAGGGCCCAGGAGGGTCTGGGCTGCCTCTGGCTCCATGGGCACTGCTGCTTGGTTGGTGGTCTCCGCAGCTTGAAACCAACTCCAAACGTGTTCTCCTTCGCGGAGAAGGCTGATTTGGCAGGAAGAAGCCCTGTGTGCACTGGCCCTGGCAACCCACCCATAGCCAGCTAGGGAGGGACCCACCTAGGGCCTAGCTGCGAAATGGCACAAAACGCGCTCCTAGGAGCTGCACTCTGCAAAGGGAAACTGTGCTCGGGGAACAAAGCTCAGCCCCAAGGCGGCTTGGCTCAGGATCGCAGCGCTTGCCTAGTTCTCACCTAGCCCTAGGCTCCCCATAGGGCCAAGGAGGGTCTGGGCTGCCTCTGGCTCCGTGGGCACTGCTGCTTGGTTGGTGGTCTCCGCACCGTGAAACCAACTCCAAACGTGTTCTCCTTCGCGGAGAAGGCTGATTTGGCAGGAAGAAGCCCTGTGTGCACTGGCCCTGGCAACCCACCCATAGCCAGCTAGGGACGGACCCACCTAGGGCCTAGCTGCGAAACGGCACAAAACGCGCTCCTAGGAGCTGCACTCTGCAAAGGGAAACTGTGCTCGGGGAACAAAGCTCAGCCCCAAGGCGGCTTGGCTCAGGATCGCAGCGCTTGCCTAGTTCTCACCTAGCCCTAGGCTCCCCATAGGGCCAAGGAGGGTCTGGGCTGCCTCTGGCTCCGTGGGCACTGCTGCTTGGCTGGTGGTCTCCGCACCGTGAAGCCAACTCCAAACGTGTTCTCCTTCGCGGAGAAGGCTGATTTGGCAGGAAGAAGCCCTGTGTGCACTGGCCCTGGCAACCCACCCATAGCCAGCTAGGGAGGGACCCACCTAGGGCCTAGCTGCGAAACGGCACAAAACGCGCTCCTAGGAGCTGCACTCTGCAAAGGGAAACTGTGCTCGGGGAACAAAGCTCAGCCCCAAGGCGGCTTGGCTCAGGATCGCAGCGCTTGCCT
Organism: Sus scrofa; assembly: GCF_054392235.1. NCBI lineage: Eukaryota > Metazoa > Chordata > Mammalia > Artiodactyla > Suidae > Sus > Sus scrofa. Next base: position 39,817,975 of record NC_139393.1, on the reverse strand, counting down.
AGTTCTCACCTAGCCCTAGGCTCCCCATAGGGCCCAGGAGGGTCTGGGCTGCCTCTGGCTCCGTGGGCACTGCTGCTTGGCTGGTGGTCTCCGCAGCTTGAAACCAACTCCAAACGTGTTCTCCTTCGCGGAGAAGGCTGATTTGGCAGGAAGAAGCCCTGTGTGCACTGGCCCTGGCAACCCACCCATAGCCAGCTAGGGAGGGACCCACCTAGGGCCTAGCTGCGAAAGGGCACAGAACGCGCTCCTAGGAGCTGCACTCTGCAAAGGGAAACTGAGCTCGGGGAACAAAGCTCAGCCCCAAGGCGGCTTGGCTCAGGATCGCAGCGCTTGCCTAGTTCTCACCTAGCCCTAGGCTCCCCATAGGGCCCAGGAGGGTCTGGGCTGCCTCTGGCTCCGTGGGCACTGCTGCTTGGTTGGTGGTCTCCGCAGCTTGAAACCAACTCCAAACGTGTTCTCCTTCGCGGAGAAGGCTGATTTGGCAGGAAGAAGCCCTGTGTGCACTGGCCCTGGCAACCCACCCATAGCCAGCTAGGGACGGACCCACCTAGGGCCTAGCTGCGAAACGGCACAAAACGCGCTCCTAGGAGCTGCACTCTGCAAAGGGAAACTGTGCTCGGGGAACAAAGCTCAGCCCCAAGGCGGCTTGGCTCAGGATCGCAGCGCTTGCCTAGTTCTCACCTAGCCCTAGGCTCCCCATAGGGCCCAGGAGGGTCTGGGCTGCCTCTGGCTCCATGGGCACTGCTGCTTGGTTGGTGGTCTCCGCAGCTTGAAACCAACTCCAAACGTGTTCTCCTTCGCGGAGAAGGCTGATTTGGCAGGAAGAAGCCCTGTGTGCACTGGCCCTGGCAACCCACCCATAGCCAGCTAGGGAGGGACCCACCTAGGGCCTAGCTGCGAAACGGCACAAAACGCGCTCCTAGGAGCTGCACTCTGCAAAGGGAAACTGTGCTCGGGGAACAAACCTCAGCCCCAAGGCGGCTTGGCTCAGGATCGCAGCGCTTGCCTAGTTCTCACCTAGCCCTAGGCTCCCCATAGGGCCAAGGAGGGTCTGGGCTGCCTCTGGCTCCGTGGGCACTGCTGCTTGGTTGGTGGTCTCCGCACCGTGAAACCAACTCCAAACGTGTTCTCCTTCGCGGAGAAGGCTGATTTGGCAGGAAGAAGCCCTGTGTGCACTGGCCCTGGCAACCCACCCATAGCCAGCTAGGGACGGACCCACCTAGGGCCTAGCTGCGAAACGGCACAAAACGAGCTCCTAGGAGCTGCACTCTGCAAAGGGAAACTGTGCTCGGGGAACAAAGCTCAGCCCCAAGGCGGCTTGGCTCAGGATCGCAGCGCTTGCCTAGTTCTCACCTAGCCCTAGGCTCCCCATAGGGCCCAGGAGGGTCTGGGCTGCCTCTGGCTCCGTGGGCACTGCTGCTTGGCTGGTGGTCTCCGCACCGTGAAACCAACTCCAAACGTGTTCTCCTTCGCGGAGAAGGCTGATTTGGCAGGAAGAAGCCCTGTGTGCACTGGCCCTGGCAACCCACCCATAGCCAGCTAGGGAGGGACCCACCTAGGGCCTAGCTGCGAAACGGCACAAAACGCGCTCCTAGGAGCTGCACTCTGCAAAGGGAAACTGTGCTCGGGGAACAAAGCTCAGCCCCAAGGCGGCTTGGCTCAGGATCGCAGCGCTTGCCTAGTTCTCACCTAGCCCTAGGCTCCCCATAGGGCCCAGGAGGGTCTGGGCTGCCTCTGGCTCCGTGGGCACTGCTGCTTGGCTGGTGGTCTCCGCACCGTGAAACCAACTCCAAACGTGTTCTCCTTCGCGGAGAAGGCTGATTTGGCAGGAAGAAGCCCTGTGTGCACTGGCCCTGGCAACCCACCCATAGCCAGCTAGGGAGGGACCCACCTAGGGCCTAGCTGCGAAAGGGCACAGAACGCGCTCCTAGGAGCTGCACTCTGCAAAGGGAAACTGAGCTCGGGGAACAAAGCTCAGCCCCAAGGCGGCTTGGCTCAGGATCGCAGCGCTTGCCTAGTTCTCACCTAGCCCTAGGCTCCCCATAGGGCCCAGGAGGGTCTGGGCTGCCTCTGGCTCCGTGGGCACTGCTGCTTGGTTGGTGGTCTCCGCAGCTTGAAACCAACTCCAAACGTGTTCTCCTTCGCGGAGAAGGCTGATTTGGCAGGAAGAAGCCCTGTGTGCACTGGCCCTGGCAACCCACCCATAGCCAGCTAGGGACGGACCCACCTAGGGCCTAGCTGCGAAACGGCACAAAACGCGCTCCTAGGAGCTGCACTCTGCAAAGGGAAACTGTGCTCAGGGAACAAAGCTCAGCCCCAAGGCGGCTTGGCTCAGGATCGCAGCGCTTGCCTAGTTCTCACCTAGCCCTAGGCTCCCCATAGGGCCAAGGAGGGTCTGGGCTGCCTCTGGCTCCGTGGGCACTGCTGCTTGGCTGGTGGTCTCCGCACCGTGAAACCAACTCCAAACGTGTTCTCCTTCGCGGAGAAGGCTGATTTGGCAGGAAGAAGCCCTGTGTGCACTGGCCCTGGCAACCCACCCATAGCCAGCTAGGGACGGACCCACCTAGGGCCTAGCTGCGAAACGGCACAAAACGCGCTCCTAGGAGCTGCACTCTGCAAAGGGAAACTGTGCTCGGGGAACAAAGCTCAGCCCCAAGGCGGCTTGGCTCAGGATCGCAGCGCTTGCCTAGTTCTCACCTAGCCCTAGGCTCCCCATAGGGCCCAGGAGGGTCTGGGCTGCCTCTGGCTCCGTGGGCACTGCTGCTTTGCTGGTGGTCTCCGCACCGTGAAACCAACTCCAAACGTGTTCTCCTTCGCGGAGAAGGCTGATTTGGCAGGAAGAAGCCCTGTGTGCACTGGCCCTGGCAACCCACCCATAGCCAGCTAGGGAGGGACCCACCTAGGGCCTAGCTGCGAAACGGCACAAAACGCGCTCCTAGGAGCTGCACTCTGCAAAGGGAAACTGAGCTCGGGGAACAAAGCTCAGCCCCAAGGCGGCTTGGCTCAGGATCGCAGCGCTTGCCTAGTTCTCACCTAGCCCTAGGCTCCCCATAGGGCCAAGGAGGGTCTGGGCTGCCTCTGGCTCCGTGGGCACTGCTGCTTGGTTGGTGGTCTCCGCAGCTTGAAACCAACTCCAAACGTGTTCTCCTTCGCGGAGAAGGCTGATTTGGCAGGAAGAAGCCCTGTGTGCACTGGCCCTGGCAACCCACCCATAGCCAGCTAGGGAGGGACCCACCTAGGGCCTAGCTGCGAAACGGCACAAAACGCGCTCCTAGGAGCTGCACTCTGCAAAGGGAAACTGTGCTAGGGGAACAAAGCTCAGCCCCAAGGCGGCTTGGCTCAGCATCGCAGCGCTTGCCTAGTTCTCACCTAGCCCTAGGCTCCCCATAGGGCCAAGGAGGGTCTGGGCTGCCTCTGGCTCCGTGGGCACTGCTGCTTGGCTGGTGGTCTCCGCACCGTGAAACCAACTCCAAACGTGTTCTCCTTCGCGGAGAAGGCTGATTTGGCAGGAAGAAGCCCTGTGTGCACTGGCCCTGGCAACCCACCCATAGCCAGCTAGGGACGGACCCACCTAGGGCCTAGCTGCGAAACGGCACAAAACGCGCTCCTAGGAGCTGCACTCTGCAAAGGGAAACTGTGCTCGGGGAACAAAGCTCAGCCCCAAGGCGGCTTGGCTCAGGATCGCAGCGCTTGCCTAGTTCTCACCTAGCCCTAGGCTCCCCATAGGGCCAAGGAGGGTCTGGGCTGCCTCTGGCTCCGTGGGCACTGCTGCTTGGCTGGTGGTCTCCGCAGCTTGAAACCAACTCCAAACGTGTTCTCCTTCGCGGAGAAGGCTGATTTGGCAGGAAGAAGCCCTGTGTGCACTGGCCCTGGCAACCCACCCATAGCCAGCTAGGGACGGACCCACCTAGGGCCTAGCTGCGAAACGGCACAAAACGCGCTCCTAGGAGCTGCACTCTGCAAAGGGAAACTGAGCTCGGGGAACAAAGCTCAGCCCCAAGGCGGCTTGGCTCAGGATCGCAGCGCTTGCCTAGTTCTCACCTAGCCCTAGGCTCCCCATAGGGCCAAGGAGGGTCTGGGCTGCCTCTGGCTCCGTGGGCACTGCTGCTTGGTTGGTTGTCTCCGCAGCTTGAAACCAACTCCAAACGTGTTCTCCTTCGCGGAGAAGGCTGATTTGGCAGGTAGAAGCCCTGTGTGCATTCGCCCTGGCAACCCACCCATAGCCAGCTAGGGAGGGACCCACCTAGGGCCTAGCTGCGAAACGGCACAAAACGCGCTCCTAGGAGCTGCACTCTGCAAAGGGAAACTGAGCTCGGGGAACAAAGCTCAGCCCCAAGGCGGCTTGGCTCAGGATCGCAGCGCTTGCCTAGTTCTCACCTAGCCCTAGGCTCCCCATAGGGCCAAGGAGGGTCTGGGCTGCCTCTGGCTCCGTGGGCACTGCTGCTTGGCTGGTGGTCTCCGCACCGTGAAACCAACTCCAAACGTGTTCTCCTTCGCGGAGAAGGCTGATTTGGCAGGAAGAAGCCCTGTGTGCACTGGCCCTGGCAACCCACCCATAGCCAGCTAGGGAGGGACCCACCTAGGGCCTAGCTGCGAAACGGCACAAAACGCGCTCCTAGGAGCTGCACTCTGCAAAGGGAAACTGTGCTCGGGGAACAAACCTCAGCCCCAAGGCGGCTTGGCTCAGGATCGCAGCGCTTGCCTAGTTCTCACCTAGCCCTAGGCTCCCCATAGGGCCAAGGAGGGTCTGGGCTGCCTCTGGCTCCGTGGGCACTGCTGCTTGGTTGGTGGTCTCCGCACCTTGAAACCAACTCCAAACGTGTTCTCCTTCGCGGAGAAGGCTGATTTGGCAGGAAGAAGCCCTGTGTGCACTGGCCCTGGCAACCCACCCATAGCCAGCTAGGGAGGGACCCACCTAGGGCCTAGCTGCGAAACGGCACAGAACGCGCTCCTAGGAGCTGCACTCTGCAAAGGGAAACTGAGCTCGGGGAACAAAGCTCAGCCCCAAGGCGGCTTGGCTCAGGATCGCAGCGCTTGCCTAGTTCTCACCTAGCCCTAGGCTCCCCATAGGGCCAAGGAGGGTCTGGGCTGCCTCTGGCTCCGTGGGCACTGCTGCTTGGCTGGTGTTCTCCGCACCTTGAAGCCAACTCCAAACGTGTTCTCCTTCGCGGAGAAGGCTGATTTGGCAGGAAGAAGCCCTGTGTGCACTGGCCCTGGCAACCCACCCATAGCCAGCTAGGGACGGACCCACCTAGGGCCTAGCTGCGAAACGGCACAAAACGCGCTCCTAGGAGCTGCACTCTGCAAAGGGAAACTGAGCTTGGGGAACAAAGCTCAGCCCCAAGGCGGCTTGGCTCAGGATCGCAGCGCTTGCCTAGTTCTCAGCTAGCCATAGGCTCCCCATAGGGCCAAGGAGGGTCTGGGCTGCCTCTGGCTCCGTGGGCACTGCTGCTTGGCTGGTGGTCTCCGCAGCTTGAAACCAACTCCAAACGTGTTCTCCTTCGCGGAGAAGGCTGATTTGGCAGGAAGAAGCCCTGTGTGCACTGGCCCTGGCAACCCACCCACAGCCAGCTAGGGAGGGACCCACCTAGGGCCTAGCTGCGAAACGGCACAAAACGCGCTCCTAGGAGCTGCACTCTGCAAAGGGAAACTGTGCTCGGGGAACAAAGCTCAGCCCCAAGGCGGCTTGGCTCAGGATCGCAGCGCTTGCCTAGTTCTCACCTAGCCCTAGGCTCCCCATAGGGCCAAGGAGGGTCTGGGCTGCCTCTGGCTCCGTGGGCACTGCTGCTTGGCTGGTGTTCTCCGCACCTTGAAACCAACTCCAAACGTGTTCTCCTTCGCGGAGAAGGCTGATTTGGCAGGAAGAAGCCCTGTGTGCACTGGCCCTGGCAACCCACCCATAGCCAGCTAGGGAGGGACCCACCTAGGGCCTAGCTGCGAAACGGCACAGAACGCGCTCCTAGGAGCTGCACTCTGCAAAGGGAAACTGAGCTCGGGGAACAAAGCTCAGCCCCAAGGCGGCTTGGCTCAGGATCGCAGCGCTTGCCTAGTTCTCACCTAGCCCTAGGCTCCCCATAGGGCCAAGGAGGGTCTGGGCTGCCTCTGGCTCCGTGGGCACTGCTGCTTGGTTGGTGGTCTCCGCACCTTGAAACCAACTCCAAACGTGTTCTCCTTCGCGGAGAAGGCTGATTTGGCAGGAAGAAGCCCTGTGTGCACTGGCCCTGGCAACCCACCCATAGCCAGCTAGGGAGGGACCCACCTAGGGCCTAGCTGCGAAACGGCACAAAACGCGCTCCTAGGAGCTGCACTCTGCAAAGGGAAACTGTGCTCGGGGAACAAACCTCAGCCCCAAGGCGGCTTGGCTCAGGATCGCAGCGCTTGCCTAGTTCTCACCTAGCCCTAGGCTCCCCATAGGGCCAAGGAGGGTCTGGGCTGCCTCTGGCTCCGTGGGCACTGCTGCTTGGCTGGTGGTCTCCGCACCGTGAAACCAACTCCAAACGTGTTCTCCTTCGCGGAGAAGGCTGATTTGGCAGGAAGAAGCCCTGTGTGCACTGGCCCTGGCAACCCACCCATAGCCAGCTAGGGAGGGACCCACCTAGGGCCTAGCTGCGAAAGGGCACAGAACGCGCTCCTAGGAGCTGCACTCTGCAAAGGGAAAATGAGCTCGGGGAACAAAGCTCAGCCCCAAGGCGGCTTGGCTCAGGATCGCAGCGCTTGCCTAGTTCTCACCTAGCCCTAGGCTCCCCATAGGGCCAAGGAGGGTCTGGGCTGCCTCTGGCTCCGTGGGCACTGCTGCTTGGCTGGTGGTCTCCGCACCTTGAAACCAACTCCAAACGTGTTCTCCTTCGCGGAGAAGGCTGATTTGGCAGGAAGAAGCCCTGTGTGCACTGGCCCTGGCAACCCACCCATAGCCAGCTAGGGACGGACCCACCTAGGGCCTAGCTGCGAAACGGCACAAAACGCGCTCCTAGGAGCTGCACTCTGCAAAGGGAAACTGAGCTTGGGGAACAAAGCTCAGCCCCAAGGCGGCTTGGCTCAGGATCGCAGCGCTTGCCTAGTTCTCACCTAGCCCTAGGCTCCCCATAGGGCCAAGGAGGGTCTGGGCTGCCTCTGGCTCCGTGGGCACTGCTGCTTGGTTGGTGGTCTCCGCAGCTTGAAACCAACTACAAACGTGTTCTCCTTCGCGGAGAAGGCTGATTTGGCAGGAAGAAGCCCTGTGTGCACTGGCCCTGGCAACCCACCCATAGCCAGCTAGGGACGGACCCACCTAGGGCCTAGCTGCGAAACGGCACAAAACGCGCTCCTAGGAGCTGCACTCTGCAAAGGGAAACTGTGCTCGGGGAACAAACCTCAGCCCCAAGGCGGCTTGGCTCAGGATCGCAGCGCTTGCCTAGTTCTCACCTAGCCCTAGGCTCCCCATAGGGCCAAGGAGGGTCTGGGCTGCCTCTGGCTCCGTGGGCACTGCTGCTTGGCTGGTGGTCTCCGCACCGTGAAACCAACTCCAAACGTGTTCTCCTTCGCGGAGAAGGCTGATTTGGCAGGAAGAAGCCCTGTGTGCACTGGCCCTGGCAACCCACCCATAGCCAGCTAGGGAGGGACCCACCTAGGGCCTAGCTGCGAAAGGGCACAGAACGCGCTCCTAGGAGCTGCACTCTGCAAAGGGAAACTGAGCTCGGGGAACAAAGCTCAGCCCCAAGGCGGCTTGGCTCAGGATCGCAGCGCTTGCCTAGTTCTCACCTAGCCCTAGGCTCCCCATAGGGCCAAGGAGGGTCTGGGCTGCCTCTGGCTCCGTGGGCACTGCTGCTTGGTTGGTGGTCTCCGCAGCTTGAAACCAACTCCAAACGTGTTCTCCTTCGCGGAGAAGGCTGATTTGGCAGGAAGAAGCCCTGTGTGCACTGGCCCTGGCAACCCACCCATAGCCAGCTAGGGAGGGACCCACCTAGGGCCTAGCTGCGAAACGGCACAAAACGCGCTCCTAGGAGCTGCACTCTGCAAAGGGAAACTGTGCTCGGGGAACAAAGCTCAGCCCCAAGGCGGCTTGGCTCAGGATCGCAGCGCTTGCCTAGTTCTCACCTAGCCCTAGGCTCCCCATAGGGCCAAGGAGGGTCTGGGCTGCCTCTGGCTCCGTGGGCACTGCTGCTTGGTTGGTGGTCTCCGCAGCTTGAAACCAACTCCAAACGTGTTCTCCTTCGCGGAGAAGGCTGATTTGGCAGGTAGAAGCCCTGTGTGCATTCGCCCTGGCAACCCACCCATAGCCAGCTAGGGAGGGACCCACCTAGGGCCTAGCTGCGAAACGGCACAAAACGCGCTCCTAGGAGCTGCACTCTGCAAAGGGAAACTGAGCTCGGGGAACAAAGCTCAGCCCCAAGGCGGCTTGGCTCAGGATCGCAGCGCTTGCCTAGTTCTCACCTAGCCCTAGGCTCCCCATAGGGCCAAGGAGGGTCTGGGCTGCCTCTGGCTCCGTGGGCACTGCTGCTTGGCTGGTGGTCTCCGCACCTTGAAACCAACTCCAAACGTGTTCTCCTTCGCGGAGAAGGCTGATTTGGCAGGAAGAAGCCCTGTGTGCACTGGCCCTGGCAACCCACCCATAGCCAGCTAGGGACGGACCCACCTAGGGCCTAGCTGCGAAACGGCACAAAACGCGCTCCTAGGAGCTGCACTCTGCAAAGGGAAACTGTGCTCGGGGAACAAACCTCAGCCCCAAGGCGGCTTGGCTCAGGATCGCAGCGCTTGCCTAGTTCTCACCTAGCCCTAGGCTCCCCATAGGGCCAAGGAGGGTCTGGGCTGCCTCTGGCTCCGTGGGCACTGCTGCTTGGCTGGTGGTCTCCGCAGCTTGAAACCAACTCCAAACGTGTTCTCCTTCGCGGAGAAGGCTGATTTGGCAGGAAGAAGCCCTGTGTGCACTGGCCCTGGCAACCCACCCATAGCCAGCTAGGGACGGACCCACCTAGGGCCTAGCTGCGAAACGGCACAGAACGCGCTCCTAGGAGCTGCACTCTGCAAAGGGAAACTGAGCTCGGGGAACAAAGCTCAGCCCCAAGGCGGCTTGGCTCAGGATCGCAGCGCTTGCCTAGTTCTCACCTAGCCCTAGGCTCCCCATAGGGCCAAGGAGGGTCTGGGCTGCCTCTGGCTCCGTGGGCACTGCTGCTTGGTTGGTTGTCTCCGCAGCTTGAAACCAACTCCAAACGTGTTCTCCTTCGCGGAGAAGGCTGATTTGGCAGGTAGAAGCCCTGTGTGCATTCGCCCTGGCAACCCACCCATAGCCAGCTAGGGAGGGACCCACCTAGGGCCTAGCTGCGAAACGGCACAAAACGCGCTCCTAGGAGCTGCACTCTGCAAAGGGAAACTGAGCTCGGGGAACAAAGCTCAGCCCCAAGGCGGCTTGGCTCAGGATCGCAGCGCTTGCCTAGTTCTCACCTAGCCCTAGGCTCCCCATAGGGCCAAGGAGGGTCTGGGCTGCCTCTGGCTCCGTGGGCACTGCTGCTTGGCTGGTGGTCTCCGCACCGTGAAACCAACTCCAAACGTGTTCTCCTTCGCGGAGAAGGCTGATTTGGCAGGAAGAAGCCCTGTGTGCACTGGCCCTGGCAACCCACCCATAGCCAGCTAGGGAGGGACCCACCTAGGGCCTAGCTGCGAAACGGCACAAAACGCGCTCCTAGGAGCTGCACTCTGCAAAGGGAAACTGTGCTCGGGGAACAAACCTCAGCCCCAAGGCGGCTTGGCTCAGGATCGCAGCGCTTGCCTAGTTCTCACCTAGCCCTAGGCTCCCCATAGGGCCAAGGAGGGTCTGGGCTGCCTCTGGCTCCGTGGGCACTGCTGCTTGGCTGGTGGTCTCCGCACCTTGAAACCAACTCCAAACGTGTTCTCCTTCGCGGAGAAGGCTGATTTGGCAGGAAGAAGCCCTGTGTGCACTGGCCCTGGCAACCCACCCATAGCCAGCTAGGGAGGGACCCACCTAGGGCCTAGCTGCGAAACGGCACAGAACGCGCTCCTAGGAGCTGCACTCTGCAAAGGGAAACTGAGCTCGGGGAACAAAGCTCAGCCCCAAGGCGGCTTGGCTCAGGATCGCAGCGCTTGCCTAGTTCTCACCTAGCCCTAGGCTCCCCATAGGGCCAAGGAGGGTCTGGGCTGCCTCTGGCTCCGTGGGCACTGCTGCTTGGCTGGTGTTCTCCGCACCTTGAAACCAACTCCAAACGTGTTCTCCTTCGCGGAGAAGGCTGATTTGGCAGGAAGAAGCCCTGTGTGCACTGGCCCTGGCAACCCACCCATAGCCAGCTAGGGACGGACCCACCTAGGGCCTAGCTGCGAAACGGCACAAAACGCGCTCCTAGGAGCTGCACTCTGCAAAGGGAAACTGAGCTTGGGGAACAAAGCTCAGCCCCAAGGCGGCTTGGCTCAGGATCGCAGCGCTTGCCTAGTTCTCAGCTAGCCATAGGCTCCCCATAGGGCCAAGGAGGGTCTGGGCTGCCTCTGGCTCCGTGGGCACTGCTGCTTGGCTGGTGGTCTCCGCAGCTTGAAACCAACTCCAAACGTGTTCTCCTTCGCGGAGAAGGCTGATTTGGCAGGAAGAAGCCCTGTGTGCACTGGCCCTGGCAACCCACCCACAGCCAGCTAGGGAGGGACCCACCTAGGGCCTAGCTGCGAAACGGCACAAAACGCGCTCCTAGGAGCTGCACTCTGCAAAGGGAAACTGTGCTCGGGGAACAAAGCTCAGCCCCAAGGCGGCTTGGCTCAGGATCGCAGCGCTTGCCTAGTTCTCACCTAGCCCTAGGCTCCCCATAGGGCCAAGGAGGGTCTGGGCTGCCTCTGGCTCCGTGGGCACTGCTGCTTGGCTGGTGTTCTCCGCACCTTGAAACCAACTCCAAACGTGTTCTCCTTCGCGGAGAAGGCTGATTTGGCAGGAAGAAGCCCTGTGTGCACTGGCCCTGGCAACCCACCCATAGCCAGCTAGGGAGGGACCCACCTAGGGCCTAGCTGCGAAACGGCACAGAACGCGCTCCTAGGAGCTGCACTCTGCAAAGGGAAACTGAGCTCGGGGAACAAACCTCAGCCCCAAGGCGGCTTGGCTCAGGATCGCAGCGCTTGCCTAGTTCTCACCTAGCCCTAGGCTCCCCATAGGGCCAAGGAGGGTCTGGGCTGCCTCTGGCTCCGTGGGCACTGCTGCTTGGTTGGTGGTCTCCGCACCTTGAAACCAACTCCAAACGTGTTCTCCTTCGCGGAGAAGGCTGATTTGGCAGGAAGAAGCCCTGTGTGCACTGGCCCTGGCAACCCACCCATAGCCAGCTAGGGAGGGACCCACCTAGGGCCTAGCTGCGAAACGGCACAAAACGCGCTCCTAGGAGCTGCACTCTGCAAAGGGAAACTGTGCTCGGGGAACAAACCTCAGCCCCAAGGCGGCTTGGCTCAGGATCGCAGCGCTTGCCTAGTTCTCACCTAGCCCTAGGCTCCCCATAGGGCCAAGGAGGGTCTGGGCTGCCTCTGGCTCCGTGGGCACTGCTGCTTGGCTGGTGGTCTCCGCACCGTGAAACCAACTCCAAACGTGTTCTCCTTCGCGGAGAAGGCTGATTTGGCAGGAAGAAGCCCTGTGTGCACTGGCCCTGGCAACCCACCCATAGCCAGCTAGGGAGGGACCCACCTAGGGCCTAGCTGCGAAAGGGCACAGAACGCGCTCCTAGGAGCTGCACTCTGCAAAGGGAAAATGAGCTCGGGGAACAAAGCTCAGCCCCAAGGCGGCTTGGCTCAGGATCGCAGCGCTTGCCTAGTTCTCACCTAGCCCTAGGCTCCCCATAGGGCCAAGGAGGGTCTGGGCTGCCTCTGGCTCCGTGGGCACTGCTGCTTGGTTGGTGGTCTCCGCAGCTTGAAACCAACTCCAAACGTGTTCTCCTTCGCGGAGAAGGCTGATTTGGCAGGAAGAAGCCCTGTGTGCACTGGCCCTGGCAACCCACCCATAGCCAGCTAGGGACGGACCCACCTAGGGCCTAGCTGCGAAACGGCACAAAACGCGCTCCTAGGAGCTGCACTCTGCAAAGGGAAACTGTGCTCGGGGAACAAACCTCAGCCCCAAGGCGGCTTGGCTCAGGATCGCAGCGCTTGCCTAGTTCTCACCTAGCCCTAGGCTCCCCATAGGGCCAAGGAGGGTCTGGGCTGCCTCTGGCTCCGTGGGCACTGCTGCTTGGCTGGTGGTCTCCGCACCGTGAAACCAACTCCAAACGTGTTCTCCTTCGCGGAGAAGGCTGATTTGGCAGGAAGAAGCCCTGTGTGCACTGGCCCTGGCAACCCACCCATAGCCAGCTAGGGACGGACCCACCTAGGGCCTAGCTGCGAAAGGGCACAGAACGCGCTCCTAGGAGCTGCACTCTGCAAAGGGAAACTGAGCTCGGGGAACAAAGCTCAGCCCCAAGGCGGCTTGGCTCAGGATCGCAGCGCTTGCCTAGTTCTCACCTAGCCCTAGGCTCCCCATAGGGCCAAGGAGGGTCTGGGCTGCCTCTGGCTCCGTGGGCACTGCTGCTTGGTTGGTGGTCTCCGCAGCTTGAAACCAACTCCAAACGTGTTCTCCTTCGCGGAGAAGGCTGATTTGGCAGGAAGAAGCCCTGTGTGCACTGGCCCTGGCAACCCACCCATAGCCAGCTAGGGAGGGACCCACCTAGGGCCTAGCTGCGAAACGGCACAAAACGCGCTCCTAGGAGCTGCACTCTGCAAAGGGAAACTGTGCTCGGGGAACAAAGCTCAGCCCCAAGGCGGCTTGGCTCAGGATCGCAGCGCTTGCCTACTTCTCACCTAGCCCTAGGCTCCCCGTAGGGCCAAGGAGGGTCTGGGCTGCCTCTGGCTCCGTGGGCACTGCTGCTTGGCTGGTGGTCTCCGCACCGTGAAACCAACTCCAAACGTGTTCTCCTTCGCGGAGAAGGCTGATTTGGCAGGAAGAAGCCCTGTGTGCACTGGCCCTGGCAACCCACCCATAGCCAGCTAGGGAGGGACCCACCTAGGGCCTAGCTGCGAAAGGGCACAAAACGCGCTCCTAGGAGCTGCACTCTGCAAAGGGAAACTGTGCTCGGGGAACAAAGCTCAGCCCCAAGGCGGCTTGGCTCAGGATCGCAGCGCTTGCCTAGTTCTCACCTAGCCCTAGGCTCCCCATAGGGCCAAGGAGGGTCTGGGCTGCCTCTGGCTCCGTGGGCACTGCTGCTTGGTTGGTGGTCTCCGCAGCTTGAAACCAACTCCAAACGTGTTCTCCTTCGCGGAGAAGGCTGATTTGGCAGGTAGAAGCCCTGTGTGCATTCGCCCTGGCAACCCACCCATAGCCAGCTAGGGAGGGACCCACCTAGGGCCTAGCTGCGAAACGGCACAAAACGCGCTCCTAGGAGCTGCACTCTGCAAAGGGAAACTGAGCTCGGGGAACAAAGCTCAGCCCCAAGGCGGCTTGGCTCAGGATCGCAGCGCTTGCCTAGTTCTCACCTAGCCCTAGGCTCCCCATAGGGCCAAGGAGGGTCTGGGCTGCCTCTGGCTCCGTGGGCACTGCTGCTTGGCTGGAGGTCTCCGCACCTTGAAACCAACTCCAAACGTGTTCTCCTTCGCGGAGAAGGCTGATTTGGCAGGAAGAAGCCCTGTGTGCACTGGCCCTGGCAACCCACCCATAGCCAGCTAGGGACGGACCCACCTAGGGCCTAGCTGCGAAACGGCACAAAACGCGCTCCTAGGAGCTGCACTCTGCAAAGGGAAACTGTGCTCGGGGAACAAACCTCAGCCCCAAGGCGGCTTGGCTCAGGATCGCAGCGCTTGCCTAGTTCTCACCTAGCCCTAGGCTCCCCATAGGGCCAAGGAGGGTCTGGGCTGCCTCTGGCTCCGTGGGCACTGCTGCTTGGCTGGTGGTCTCCGCAGCTTGAAACCAACTCCAAACGTGTTCTCCTTCGCGGAGAAGGCTGATTTGGCAGGAAGAAGCCCTGTGTGCACTGGCCCTGGCAACCCACCCATAGCCAGCTAGGGACGGACCCACCTAGGGCCTAGCTGCGAAACGGCACAGAACGCGCTCCTAGGAGCTGCACTCTGCAAAGGGAAACTGAGCTCGGGGAACAAAGCTCAGCCCCAAGGCGGCTTGGCTCAGGATCGCAGCGCTTGCCTAGTTCTCACCTAGCCCTAGGCTCCCCATAGGGCCAAGGAGGGTCTGGGCTGCCTCTGGCTCCGTGGGCACTGCTGCTTGGCTGGTGGTCTCCGCACCGTGAAACCAACTCCAAACGTGTTCTCCTTCGCGGAGAAGGCTGATTTGGCAGGAAGAAGCCCTGTGTGCACTGGCCCTGGCAACCCACCCATAGCCAGCTAGGGACGGACCCACCTAGGGCCTAGCTGCGAAAGGGCACAGAACGCGCTCCTAGGAGCTGCACTCTGCAAAGGGAAACTGAGCTCGGGGAACAAAGCTCAGCCCCAAGGCGGCTTGGCTCAGGATCGCAGCGCTTGCCTAGTTCTCACCTAGCCCTAGGCTCCCCATAGGGCCAAGGAGGGTCTGGGCTGCCTCTGGCTCCGTGGGCACTGCTGCTTGGCTGGTGTTCTCCGCACCTTGAAACCAACTCCAAACGTGTTCTCCTTCGCGGAGAAGGCTGATTTGGCAGGAAGAAGCCCTGTGTGCACTGGCCCTGGCAACCCACCCATAGCCAGCTAGGGACGGACCCACCTAGGGCCTAGCTGCGAAACGGCACAAAACGCGCTCCTAGGAGCTGCACTCTGCAAAGGGAAACTGAGCTCGGGGAACAAAGCTCAGCCCCAAGGCGGCTTGGCTCAGGATCGCAGCGCTTGCCTAGTTCTCACCTAGCCCTAGGCTCCCCATAGGGCCAAGGAGGGTCTGGGCTGCCTCTGGCTCCGTGGGCACTGCTGCTTGGCTGGTGGTCTCCGCAGCTTGAAACCAACTCCAAACGTGTTCTCCTTCGCGGAGAAGGCTGATTTGGCAGGAAGAAGCCCTGTGTGCACTGGCCCTGGCAACCCACCCACAGCCAGCTAGGGAGGGACCCACCTAGGGCCTAGCTGCGAAACGGCACAAAACGCGCTCCTAGGAGCTGCACTCTGCAAAGGGAAACTGTGCTCGGGGAACAAAGCTCAGCCCCAAGGCGGCTTGGCTCAGGATCGCAGCGCTTGCCTAGTTCTCACCTAGCCCTAGGCTCCCCATAGGGCCAAGGAGGGTCTGGGCTGCCTCTGGCTCCGTGGGCACTGCTGCTTGGCTGGTGTTCTCCGCACCTTGAAACCAACTCCAAACGTGTTCTCCTTCGCGGAGAAGGCTGATTTGGCAGGAAGAAGCCCTGTGTGCACTGGCCCTGGCAACCCACCCATAGCCAGCTAGGGAGGGACCCACCTAGGGCCTAGCTGCGAAACGGCACAGAACGCGCTCCTAGGAGCTGCACTCTGCAAAGGGAAACTGAGCTCGGGGAACAAAGCTCAGCCCCAAGGCGGCTTGGCTCAGGATCGCAGCGCTTGCCTAGTTCTCACCTAGCCCTAGGCTCCCCATAGGGCCAAGGAGGGTCTGGGCTGCCTCTGGCTCCGTGGGCACTGCTGCTTGGTTGGTGGTCTCCGCAGCTTGAAACCAACTCCAAACGTGTTCTCCTTCGCGGAGAAGGCTGATTTGGCAGGAAGAAGCCCTGTGTGCACTGGCCCTGGCAACCCACCCATAGCCAGCTAGGGAGGGACCCACCTAGGGCCTAGCTGCGAAAGGGCACAGATCGCGCTCCTAGGAGCTGCACTCTGCAAAGGGAAACTGAGCTCGGGGAACAAAGCTCAGCCCCAAGGCGGCTTGGCTCAGGATCGCATCGCTTGCCTAGTTCTCACCTAGCCCTAGGCTCCCCATAGGGCCCAGGAGGGTCTGGGCTGCCTCTGGCTCCGTGGGCACTGCTGCTTGGCTGGTGGTCTCCGCACCGTGAAACCAACTCCAAACGTGTTCTCCTTCGCGGAGAAGGCTGATTTGGCAGGAAGAAGCCCTGTGTGCACTGGCCCTGGCAACCCACCCATAGCCAGCTAGGGACGGACCCACCTAGGGCCTAGCTGCGAAACGGCACAAAACGCGCTCCTAGGAGCTGCACTCTGCAAAGGGAAACTGTGCTCGGGGAACAAACCTCAGCCCCAAGGCGGCTTGGCTCAGGATCGCAGCGCTTGCCTAGTTCTCACCTAGCCCTAGGCTCCCCATAGGGCCAAGGAGGGTCTGGGCTGCCTCTGGCTCCGTGGGCACTGCTGCTTGGCTGGTGGTCTCCGCACCTTGAAACCAACTCCAAACGTGTTCTCCTTCGCGGAGAAGGCTGATTTGGCAGGAAGAAGCCCTGTGTGCACTGGCCCTGGCAACCCACCCATTGCCAGCTAGGGACGGACCCACCTAGGGCCTAGCTGCGAAACGGCACAAAACGCGCTCCTAGGAGCTGCACTCTGCAAAGGGAAACTGTGCTCGGGGAACAAAGCTCAGCCCCAAGGCGGCTTGGCTCAGGATCGCAGCGCTTGCCTAGTTCTCACCTAGCCCTAGGCTCCCCATAGGGCCCAGGAGGGTCTGGGCTGCCTCTGGCTCCGTGGGCACTGCTGCTTGGTTGGTGGTCTCCGCAGCTTGAAACCAACTCCAAACGTGTTCTCCTTCGCGGAGAAGGCTGATTTGGCAGGAAGAAGCCCTGTGTGCACTGGCCCTGGCAACCCACCCATAGCCAGCTAGGGACGGACCCAACTAGGGCCTAGCTGCGAAAGGGCACAAAACGCGCTCCTAGGAGCTGCACTCTGCAAAGGGAAACTGTGCTCGGGGAACAAAGCTCAGCCCCAAGGCGGCTTGGCTCAGGATCGCAGCGCTTGCCTAGTTCTCACCTAGCCCTAGGCTCCCCATAGGGCCCAGGAGGGTCTGGGCTGCCTCTGGCTCCGTGGGCACTGCTGCTTGGCTGGTGGTCTCCGCACCTTGAAACCAACTCCAAACGTGTTCTCCTTCGCGGAGAAGGCTGATTTGGCAGGAAGAAGCCCTGTGTGCACTGGCCCTGGCAACCCACCCATAGCCAGCTAGGGACGGACCCACCTAGGGCCTAGCTGCGAAACGGCACAAAACGCGCTCCTAGGAGCTGCACTCTGCAAAGGGAAACTGTGCTCGGGGAACAAAGCTCAGCCCCAAGGCGGCTTGGCTCAGGATCGCAGCGCTTGCCTAGTTCTCACCTAGCCCTAGGCTCCCCATAGGGCCCAGGAGGGTCTGGGCTGCCTCTGGCTCCGTGGGCACTGCTGCTTGGCTGGTGGTCTCCGCACCGTGAAACCAACTCCAAACGTGTTCTCCTTCGCGGAGAAGGCTGATTTGGCAGGAAGAAGCCCTGTGTGCACTGGCCCTGGCAACCCACCCATAGCCAGCTAGGGAGGGACCCACCTAGGGCCTAGCTGCGAAAGGGCACAGAACGCGCTCCTAGGAGCTGCACTCTGCAAAGGGAAACTGAGCTCGGGGAACAAAGCTCAGCCCCAAGGCGGCTTGGCTCAGGATCGCAGCGCTTGCCTAGTTCTCACCTAGCCCTAGGCTCCCCATAGGGCCCAGGAGGGTCTGGGCTGCCTCTGGCTCCGTGGGCACTGCTGCTTGGTTGGTGGTCTCCGCAGCTTGAAACCAACTCCAAACGTGTTCTCCTTCGCGGAGAAGGCTGATTTGGCAGGAAGAAGCCCTGTGTGCACTGGCCCTGGCAACCCACCCATAGCCAGCTAGGGACGGACCCACCTAGGGCCTAGCTGCGAAACGGCACAAAACGCGCTCCTAGGAGCTGCACTCTGCAAAGGGAAACTGTGCTCGGGGAACAAAGCTCAGCCCCAAGGCGGCTTGGCTCAGGATCGCAGCGCTTGCCTAGTTCTCACCTAGCCCTAGGCTCCCCATAGGGCCCAGGAGGGTCTGGGCTGCCTCTGGCTCCATGGGCACTGCTGCTTGGTTGGTGGTCTCCGCAGCTTGAAACCAACTCCAAACGTGTTCTCCTTCGCGGAGAAGGCTGATTTGGCAGGAAGAAGCCCTGTGTGCACTGGCCCTGGCAACCCACCCATAGCCAGCTAGGGAGGGACCCACCTAGGGCCTAGCTGCGAAATGGCACAAAACGCGCTCCTAGGAGCTGCACTCTGCAAAGGGAAACTGTGCTCGGGGAACAAACCTCAGCCCCAAGGCGGCTTGGCTCAGGATCGCAGCGCTTGCCTAGTTCTCACCTAGCCCTAGGCTCCCCATAGGGCCAAGGAGGGTCTGGGCTGCCTCTGGCTCCGTGGGCACTGCTGCTTGGTTGGTGGTCTCCGCACCGTGAAACCAACTCCAAACGTGTTCTCCTTCGCGGAGAAGGCTGATTTGGCAGGAAGAAGCCCTGTGTGCACTGGCCCTGGCAACCCACCCATAGCCAGCTAGGGACGGACCCACCTAGGGCCTAGCTGCGAAACGGCACAAAACGCGCTCCTAGGAGCTGCACTCTGCAAAGGGAAACTGTGCTCGGGGAACAAAGCTCAGCCCCAAGGCGGCTTGGCTCAGGATCGCAGCGCTTGCCTAGTTCTCACCTAGCCCTAGGCTCCCCATAGGGCCCAGGAGGTTCTGGGCTGCCTCTGGCTCCGTGGGCACTGCTGCTTGGCTGGTGGTCTCCGCACCGTGAAACCAACTCCAAACGTGTTCTCCTTCGCGGAGAAGGCTGATTTGGCAGGAAGAAGCCCTGTGTGCACTGGCCCTGGCAACCCACCCATAGCCAGCTAGGGAGGGACCCACCTAGGGCCTAGCTGCGAAACGGCACAAAACGCGCTCCTAGGAGCTGCACTCTGCAAAGGGAAACTGTGCTCGGGGAACAAAGCTCAGCCCCAAGGCGGCTTGGCTCAGGATCGCAGCGCTTGCCTAGTTCTCACCTAGCCCTAGGCTCCCCATAGGGCCCAGGAGGGTCTGGGCTGCCTCTGGCTCCGTGGGCACTGCTGCTTGGCTGGTGGTCTCCGCAGCTTGAAACCAACTCCAAACGTGTTCTCCTTCGCGGAGAAGGCTGATTTGGCAGGAAGAAGCCCTGTGTGCACTGGCCCTGGCAACCCACCCATAGCCAGCTAGGGAGGGACCCACCTAGGGCCTAGCTGCGAAAGGGCACAGAACGCGCTCCTAGGAGCTGCACTCTGCAAAGGGAAACTGAGCTCGGGGAACAAAGCTCAGCCCCAAGGCGGCTTGGCTCAGGATCGCAGCGCTTGCCTAGTTCTCACCTAGCCCTAGGCTCCCCATAGGGCCCAGGAGGGTCTGGGCTGCCTCTGGCTCCGTGGGCACTGCTGCTTGGTTGGTGGTCTCCGCAGCTTGAAACCAACTCCAAACGTGTTCTCCTTCGCGGAGAAGGCTGATTTGGCAGGAAGAAGCCCTGTGTGCACTGGCCCTGGCAACCCACCCATAGCCAGCTAGGGACGGACCCACCTAGGGCCTAGCTGCGAAACGGCACAAAACGCGCTCCTAGGAGCTGCACTCTGCAAAGGGAAACTGTGCTCGGGGAACAAAGCTCAGCCCCAAGGCGGCTTGGCTCAGGATCGCAGCGCTTGCCTAGTTCTCACCTAGCCCTAGGCTCCCCATAGGGCCCAGGAGGGTCTGGGCTGCCTCTGGCTCCATGGGCACTGCTGCTTGGTTGGTGGTCTCCGCAGCTTGAAACCAACTCCAAACGTGTTCTCCTTCGCGGAGAAGGCTGATTTGGCAGGAAGAAGCCCTGTGTGCACTGGCCCTGGCAACCCACCCATAGCCAGCTAGGGAGGGACCCACCTAGGGCCTAGCTGCGAAACGGCACAAAACGCGCTCCTAGGAGCTGCACTCTGCAAAGGGAAACTGTGCTCGGGGAACAAAGCTCAGCCCCAAGGCGGCTTGGCTCAGGATCGCAGCGCTTGCCTAGTTCTCACCTAGCCCTAGGCTCCCCATAGGGCCAAGGAGGGTCTGGGCTGCCTCTGGCTCCGTGGGCACTGCTGCTTGGTTGGTGGTCTCCGCACCGTGAAACCAACTCCAAACGTGTTCTCCTTCGCGGAGAAGGCTGATTTGGCAGGAAGAAGCCCTGTGTGCACTGGCCCTGGCAACCCACCCATAGCCAGCTAGGGACGGACCCACCTAGGGCCTAGCTGCGAAACGGCACAAAACGCGCTCCTAGGAGCTGCACTCTGCAAAGGGAAACTGTGCTCGGGGAACAAAGCTCAGCCCCAAGGCGGCTTGGCTCAGGATCGCAGCGCTTGCCTAGTTCTCACCTAGCCCTAGGCTCCCCATAGGGCCCAGGAGGGTCTGGGCTGCCTCTGGCTCCGTGGGCACTGCTGCTTGGCTGGTGGTCTCCGCACCGTGAAACCAACTCCAAACGTGTTCTCCTTCGCGGAGAAGGCTGATTTGGCAGGAAGAAGCCCTGTGTGCACTGGCCCTGGCAACCCACCCATAGCCAGCTAGGGAGGGACCCACCTAGGGCCTAGCTGCGAAACGGCACAAAACGCGCTCCTAGGAGCTGCACTCTGCAAAGGGAAACTGTGCTCGGGGAACAAAGCTCAGCCCCAAGGCGGCTTGGCTCAGGATCGCAGCGCTTGCCTAGTTCTCACCTAGCCCTAGGCTCCCCATAGGGCCCAGGAGGGTCTGGGCTGCCTCTGGCTCCGTGGGCACTGCTGCTTTGCTGGTGGTCTCCGCACCGTGAAACCAACTCCAAACGTGTTCTCCTTCGCGGAGAAGGCTGATTTGGCAGGAAGAAGCCCTGTGTGCACTGGCCCTGGCAACCCACCCATAGCCAGCTAGGGAGGGACCCACCTAGGGCCTAGCTGCGAAATGGCACAAAACGCGCTCCTAGGAGCTGCACTCTGCAAAGGGAAACTGAGCTCGGGGAACAAAGCTCAGCCCCAAGGCGGCTTGGCTCAGGATCGCAGCGCTTGCCTAGTTCTCACCTAGCCCTAGGCTCCCCATAGGGCCAAGGAGGGTCTGGGCTGCCTCTGGCTCCGTGGGCACTGCTGCTTGGTTGGTGGTCTCCGCAGCTTGAAACCAACTCCAAACGTGTTCTCCTTCGCGGAGAAGGCTGATTTGGCAGGAAGAAGCCCTGTGTGCACTGGCCCTGGCAACCCACCCATAGCCAGCTAGGGAGGGACCCACCTAGGGCCTAGCTGCGAAACGGCACAAAACGCGCTCCTAGGAGCTGCACTCTGCAAAGGGAAACTGTGCTAGGGGAACAAAGCTCAGCCCCAAGGCGGCTTGGCTCAGCATCGCAGCGCTTGCCTAGTTCTCACCTAGCCCTAGGCTCCCCATAGGGCCAAGGAGGGTCTGGGCTGCCTCTGGCTCCGTGGGCACTGCTGCTTGGCTGGTGGTCTCCGCACCGTGAAACCAACTCCAAACGTGTTCTCCTTCGCGGAGAAGGCTGATTTGGCAGGAAGAAGCCCTGTGTGCACTGGCCCTGGCAACCCACCCATAGCCAGCTAGGGACGGACCCACCTAGGGCCTAGCTGCGAAACGGCACAAAACGCGCTCCTAGGAGCTGCACTCTGCAAAGGGAAACTGTGCTCGGGGAACAAAGCTCAGCCCCAAGGCGGCTTGGCTCAGGATCGCAGCGCTTGCCTAGTTCTCACCTAGCCCTAGGCTCCCCATAGGGCCAAGGAGGGTCTGGGCTGCCTCTGGCTCCGTGGGCACTGCTGCTTGGCTGGTGGTCTCCGCAGCTTGAAACCAACTCCAAACGTGTTCTCCTTCGCGGAGAAGGCTGATTTGGCAGGAAGAAGCCCTGTGTGCACTGGCCCTGGCAACCCACCCATAGCCAGCTAGGGACGGACCCACCTAGGGCCTAGCTGCGAAACGGCACAAAACGCGCTCCTAGGAGCTGCACTCTGCAAAGGGAAACTGAGCTCGGGGAACAAAGCTCAGCCCCAAGGCGGCTTGGCTCAGGATCGCAGCGCTTGCCTAGTTCTCACCTAGCCCTAGGCTCCCCATAGGGCCAAGGAGGGTCTGGGCTGCCTCTGGCTCCGTGGGCACTGCTGCTTGGTTGGTTGTCTCCGCAGCTTGAAACCAACTCCAAACGTGTTCTCCTTCGCGGAGAAGGCTGATTTGGCAGGTAGAAGCCCTGTGTGCATTCGCCCTGGCAACCCACCCATAGCCAGCTAGGGAGGGACCCACCTAGGGCCTAGCTGCGAAACGGCACAAAACGCGCTCCTAGGAGCTGCACTCTGCAAAGGGAAACTGAGCTCGGGGAACAAAGCTCAGCCCCAAGGCGGCTTGGCTCAGGATCGCAGCGCTTGCCTAGTTCTCACCTAGCCCTAGGCTCCCCATAGGGCCAAGGAGGGTCTGGGCTGCCTCTGGCTCCGTGGGCACTGCTGCTTGGCTGGTGGTCTCCGCACCGTGAAACCAACTCCAAACGTGTTCTCCTTCGCGGAGAAGGCTGATTTGGCAGGAAGAAGCCCTGTGTGCACTGGCCCTGGCAACCCACCCATAGCCAGCTAGGGAGGGACCCACCTAGGGCCTAGCTGCGAAACGGCACAAAACGCGCTCCTAGGAGCTGCACTCTGCAAAGGGAAACTGTGCTCGGGGAACAAACCTCAGCCCCAAGGCAGCTTGGCTCAGGATCGCAGCGCTTGCCTAGTTCTCACCTAGCCCTAGGCTCCCCATAGGGCCCAGGAGGGTCTGGGCTGCCTCTGGCTCCGTGGGCACTGCTGCTTGGCTGGTGGTCTCCGCACCTTGAAACCAACTCCAAACGTGTTCTCCTTCGCGGAGAAGGCTGATTTGGCAGGAAGAAGCCCTGTGTGCACTGGCCCTGGCAACCCACCCATAGCCAGCTAGGGAGGGACCCACCTAGGGCCTAGCTGCGAAACGGCACAGAACGCGCTCCTAGGAGCTGCACTCTGCAAAGGGAAACTGAGCTCGGGGAACAAAGCTCAGCCCCAAGGCGGCTTGGCTCAGGATCGCAGCGCTTGCCTAGTTCTCACCTAGCCCTAGGCTCCCCATAGGGCCAAGGAGGGTCTGGGCTGCCTCTGGCTCCGTGGGCACTGCTGCTTGGCTGGTGTTCTCCGCACCTTGAAACCAACTCCAAACGTGTTCTCCTTCGCGGAGAAGGCTGATTTGGCAGGAAGAAGCCCTGTGTGCACTGGCCCTGGCAACCCACCCATAGCCAGCTAGGGACGGACCCACCTAGGGCCTAGCTGCGAAACGGCACAAAACGCGCTCCTAGGAGCTGCACTCTGCAAAGGGAAACTGAGCTTGGGGAACAAAGCTCAGCCCCAAGGCGGCTTGGCTCAGGATCGCAGCGCTTGCCTAGTTCTCAGCTAGCCATAGGCTCCCCATAGGGCCAAGGAGGGTCTGGGCTGCCTCTGGCTCCGTGGGCACTGCTGCTTGGCTGGTGGTCTCCGCAGCTTGAAACCAACTCCAAACGTGTTCTCCTTCGCGGAGAAGGCTGATTTGGCAGGAAGAAGCCCTGTGTGCACTGGCCCTGGCAACCCACCCACAGCCAGCTAGGGAGGGACCCACCTAGGGCCTAGCTGCGAAACGGCACAAAACGCGCTCCTAGGAGCTGCACTCTGCAAAGGGAAACTGTGCTCGGGGAACAAAGCTCAGCCCCAAGGCGGCTTGGCTCAGGATCGCAGCGCTTGCCTAGTTCTCACCTAGCCCTAGGCTCCCCATAGGGCCAAGGAGGGTCTGGGCTGCCTCTGGCTCCGTGGGCACTGCTGCTTGGCTGGTGTTCTCCGCACCTTGAAACCAACTCCAAACGTGTTCTCCTTCGCGGAGAAGGCTGATTTGGCAGGAAGAAGCCCTGTGTGCACTGGCCCTGGCAACCCACCCATAGCCAGCTAGGGAGGGACCCACCTAGGGCCTAGCTGCGAAACGGCACAGAACGCGCTCCTAGGAGCTGCACTCTGCAAAGGGAAACTGAGCTCGGGGAACAAAGCTCAGCCCCAAGGCGGCTTGGCTCAGGATCGCAGCGCTTGCCTAGTTCTCACCTAGCCCTAGGCTCCCCATAGGGCCAAGGAGGGTCTGGGCTGCCTCTGGCTCCGTGGGCACTGCTGCTTGGTTGGTGGTCTCCGCAGCTTGAAACCAACTCCAAACGTGTTCTCCTTCGCGGAGAAGGCTGATTTGGCAGGAAGAAGCCCTGTGTGCACTGGCCCTGGCAACCCACCCATAGCCAGCTAGGGAGGGACCCACCTAGGGCCTAGCTGCGAAACGGCACAGAACGCGCTCCTAGGAGCTGCACTCTGCAAAGGGAAACTGTGCTCGGGGAACAAAGCTCAGCCCCAAGGCGGCTTGGCTCAGGATCGCAGCGCTTGCCTAGTTCTCACCTAGCCCTAGGCTCCCCATAGGGCCAAGGAGGGTCTGGGCTGCCTCTGGCTCCGTGGGCACTGCTGCTTGGCTGGTGGTCTCCGCACCGTGAAACCAACTCCAAACGTGTTCTCCTTCGCGGAGAAGGCTGATTTGGCAGGAAGAAGCCCTGTGTGCACTGGCCCTGGCAACCCACCCATAGCCAGCTAGGGAGGGACCCACCTAGGGCCTAGCTGCGAAAGGGCACAGAACGCGCTCCTAGGAGCTGCACTCTGCAAAGGGAAAATGAGCTCGGGGAACAAAGCTCAGCCCCAAGGCGGCTTGGCTCAGGATCGCAGCGCTTGCCTAGTTCTCACCTAGCCCTAGGCTCCCCATAGGGCCAAGGAGGGTCTGGGCTGCCTCTGGCTCCGTGGGCACTGCTGCTTGGCTGGTGGTCTCCGCACCTTGAAACCAACTCCAAACGTGTTCTCCTTCGCGGAGAAGGCTGATTTGGCAGGAAGAAGCCCTGTGTGCACTGGCCCTGGCAACCCACCCATAGCCAGCTAGGGAGGGACCCACCTAGGGCCTAGCTGCGAAACGGCACAAAACGCGCTCCTAGGAGCTGCACTCTGCAAAGGGAAACTGTGCTAGGGGAACAAAGCTCAGCCCCAAGGCGGCTTGGCTCAGCATCGCAGCGCTTGCCTAGTTCTCACCTAGCCCTAGGCTCCCCATAGGGCCAAGGAGGGTCTGGGCTGCCTCTGGCTCCGTGGGCACTGCTGCTTGGCTGGTGGTCTCCGCACCGTGAAACCAACTCCAAACGTGTTCTCCTTCGCGGAGAAGGCTGATTTGGCAGGAAGAAGCCCTGTGTGCACTGGCCCTGGCAACCCACCCATAGCCAGCTAGGGAGGGACCCACCTAGGGCCTAGCTGCGAAACGGCACAAAACGCGCTCCTAGGAGCTGCACTCTGCAAAGGGAAACTGTGCTCGGGGAACAAAGCTCAGCCCCAAGGCGGCTTGGCTCAGGATCGCAGCGCTTGCCTAGTTCTCACCTAGCCCTAGGCTCCCCATAGGGCCAAGGAGGGTCTGGGCTGCCTCTGGCTCCGTGGGCACTGCTGCTTGGCTGGTGGTCTCCGCAGCTTGAAACCAACTCCAAACGTGTTCTCCTTCGCGGAGAAGGCTGATTTGGCAGGAAGAAGCCCTGTGTGCACTGGCCCTGGCAACCCACCCATAGCCAGCTAGGGACGGACCCACCTAGGGCCTAGCTGCGAAACGGCACAAAACGCGCTCCTAGGAGCTGCACTCTGCAAAGGGAAACTGAGCTCGGGGAACAAAGCTCAGCCCCAAGGCGGCTTGGCTCAGGATCGCAGCGCTTGCCTAGTTCTCACCTAGCCCTAGGCTCCCCATAGGGCCAAGGAGGGTCTGGGCTGCCTCTGGCTCCGTGGGCACTGCTGCTTGGTTGGTTGTCTCCGCAGCATGAAACCAACTCCAAACGTGTTCTCCTTCGCGGAGAAGGCTGATTTGGCAGGTAGAAGCCCTGTGTGCATTCGCCCTGGCAACCCACCCATAGCCAGCTAGGGAGGGACCCACCTAGGGCCTAGCTGCGAAACGGCACAAAACGCGCTCCTAGGAGCTGCACTCTGCAAAGGGAAACTGAGCTCGGGGAACAAAGCTCAGCCCCAAGGCGGCTTGGCTCAGGATCGCAGCGCTTGCCTAGTTCTCACCTAGCCCTAGGCTCCCCATAGGGCCAAGGAGGGTCTGGGCTGCCTCTGGCTCCGTGGGCACTGCTGCTTGGCTGGTGGTCTCCGCACCGTGAAACCAACTCCAAACGTGTTCTCCTTCGCGGAGAAGGCTGATTTGGCAGGAAGAAGCCCTGTGTGCACTGGCCCTGGCAACCCACCCATAGCCAGCTAGGGAGGGACCCACCTAGGGCCTAGCTGCGAAACGGCACAAAACGCGCTCCTAGGAGCTGCACTCTGCAAAGGGAAACTGTGCTCGGGGAACAAACCTCAGCCCCAAGGCAGCTTGGCTCAGGATCGCAGCGCTTGCCTAGTTCTCACCTAGCCCTAGGCTCCCCATAGGGCCCAGGAGGGTCTGGGCTGCCTCTGGCTCCGTGGGCACTGCTGCTTGGCTGGTGGTCTCCGCACCTTGAAACCAACTCCAAACGTGTTCTCCTTCGCGGAGAAGGCTGATTTGGCAGGAAGAAGCCCTGTGTGCACTGGCCCTGGCAACCCACCCATAGCCAGCTAGGGAGGGACCCACCTAGGGCCTAGCTGCGAAACGGCACAGAACGCGCTCCTAGGAGCTGCACTCTGCAAAGGGAAACTGAGCTCGGGGAACAAAGCTCAGCCCCAAGGCGGCTTGGCTCAGGATCGCAGCGCTTGCCTAGTTCTCACCTAGCCCTAGGCTCCCCATAGGGCCAAGGAGGGTCTGGGCTGCCTCTGGCTCCGTGGGCACTGCTGCTTGGCTGGTGTTCTCCGCACCTTGAAACCAACTCCAAACGTGTTCTCCTTCGCGGAGAAGGCTGATTTGGCAGGAAGAAGCCCTGTGTGCACTGGCCCTGGCAACCCACCCATAGCCAGCTAGGGACGGACCCACCTAGGGCCTAGCTGCGAAACGGCACAAAACGCGCTCCTAGGAGCTGCACTCTGCAAAGGGAAACTGAGCTTGGGGAACAAAGCTCAGCCCCAAGGCGGCTTGGCTCAGGATCGCAGCGCTTGCCTAGTTCTCAGCTAGCCATAGGCTCCCCATAGGGCCAAGGAGGGTCTGGGCTGCCTCTGGCTCCGTGGGCACTGCTGCTTGGCTGGTGGTCTCCGCAGCTTGAAACCAACTCCAAACGTGTTCTCCTTCGCGGAGAAGGCTGATTTGGCAGGAAGAAGCCCTGTGTGCACTGGCCCTGGCAACCCACCCACAGCCAGCTAGGGAGGGACCCACCTAGGGCCTAGCTGCGAAACGGCACAAAACGCGCTCCTAGGAGCTGCACTCTGCAAAGGGAAACTGTGCTCGGGGAACAAAGCTCAGCCCCAAGGCGGCTTGGCTCAGGATCGCAGCGCTTGCCTAGTTCTCACCTAGCCCTAGGCTCCCCATAGGGCCAAGGAGGGTCTGGGCTGCCTCTGGCTCCGTGGGCACTGCTGCTTGGCTGGTGTTCTCCGCACCTTGAAACCAACTCCAAACGTGTTCTCCTTCGCGGAGAAGGCTGATTTGGCAGGAAGAAGCCCTGTGTGCACTGGCCCTGGCAACCCACCCATAGCCAGCTAGGGAGGGACCCACCTAGGGCCTAGCTGCGAAACGGCACAGAACGCGCTCCTAGGAGCTGCACTCTGCAAAGGGAAACTGAGCTCGGGGAACAAAGCTCAGCCCCAAGGCGGCTTGGCTCAGGATCGCAGCGCTTGCCTAGTTCTCACCTAGCCCTAGGCTCCCCATAGGGCCAAGGAGGGTCTGGGCTGCCTCTGGCTCCGTGGGCACTGCTGCTTGGTTGGTGGTCTCCGCAGCTTGAAACCAACTCCAAACGTGTTCTCCTTCGCGGAGAAGGCTGATTTGGCAGGAAGAAGCCCTGTGTGCACTGGCCCTGGCAACCCACCCATAGCCAGCTAGGGAGGGACCCACCTAGGGCCTAGCTGCGAAACGGCACAAAACGCGCTCCTAGGAGCTGCACTCTGCAAAGGGAAACTGTGCTCGGGGAACAAACCTCAGCCCCAAGGCGGCTTGGCTCAGGATCGCAGCGCTTGCCTAGTTCTCACCTAGCCCTAGGCTCCCCATAGGGCCAAGGAGGGTCTGGGCTGCCTCTGGCTCCGTGGGCACTGCTGCTTGGCTGGTGGTCTCCGCACCGTGAAACCAACTCCAAACGTGTTCTCCTTCGCGGAGAAGGCTGATTTGGCAGGAAGAAGCCCTGTGTGCACTGGCCCTGGCAACCCACCCATAGCCAGCTAGGGAGGGACCCACCTAGGGCCTAGCTGCGAAAGGGCACAGAACGCGCTCCTAGGAGCTGCACTCTGCAAAGGGAAAATGAGCTCGGGGAACAAAGCTCAGCCCCAAGGCGGCTTGGCTCAGGATCGCAGCGCTTGCCTAGTTCTCACCTAGCCCTAGGCTCCCCATAGGGCCAAGGAGGGTCTGGGCTGCCTCTGGCTCCGTGGGCACTGCTGCTTGGCTGGTGGTCTCCGCACCTTGAAACCAACTCCAAACGTGTTCTCCTTCGCGGAGAAGGCTGATTTGGCAGGAAGAAGCCCTGTGTGCACTGGCCCTGGCAACCCACCCATAGCCAGCTAGGGACGGACCCACCTAGGGCCTAGCTGCGAAACGGCACAGAACGCGCTCCTAGGAGCTGCACTCTGCAAAGGGAAACTGAGCTCGGGGAACAAAGCTCAGCCCCAAGGCGGCTTGGCTCAGGATCGCAGCGCTTGCCTAGTTCTCACCTAGCCCTAGGCTCCCCATAGGGCCAAGGAGGGTCTGGGCTGCCTCTGGCTCCGTGGGCACTGCTGCTTGGTTGGTGGTCTCCGCAGCTTGAAACCAACTCCAAACGTGTTCTCCTTCGCGGAGAAGGCTGATTTGGCAGGAAGAAGCCCTGTGTGCACTGGCCCTGGCAACCCACCCATAGCCAGCTAGGGAGGGACCCACCTAGGGCCTAGCTGCGAAACGGCACAAAACGCGCTCCTAGGAGCTGCACTCTGCAAAGGGAAACTGTGCTCGGGGAACAAACCTCAGCCCCAAGGCGGCTTGGCTCAGGATCGCAGCGCTTGCCTAGTTCTCACCTAGCCCTAGGCTCCCCATAGGGCCAAGGAGGGTCTGGGCTGCCTCTGGCTCCGTGGGCACTGCTGCTTGGCTGGTGGTCTCCGCACCGTGAAACCAACTCCAAACGTGTTCTCCTTCGCGGAGAAGGCTGATTTGGCAGGAAGAAGCCCTGTGTGCACTGGCCCTGGCAACCCACCCATAGCCAGCTAGGGAGGGACCCACCTAGGGCCTAGCTGCGAAAGGGCACAGAACGCGCTCCTAGGAGCTGCACTCTGCAAAGGGAAACTGAGCTCGGGGAACAAAGCTCAGCCCCAAGGCGGCTTGGCTCAGGATCGCAGCGCTTGCCTAGTTCTCAGCTAGCCATAGGCTCCCCATAGGGCCAAGGAGGGTCTGGGCTGCCTCTGGCTCCGTGGGCACTGCTGCTTGGCTGGTGGTCTCCGCAGCTTGAAACCAACTCCAAACGTGTTCTCCTTCGCGGAGAAGGCTGATTTGGCAGGAAGAAGCCCTGTGTGCACTGGCCCTGGCAACCCACCCACAGCCAGCTAGGGAGGGACCCACCTAGGGCCTAGCTGCGAAACGGCACAAAACGCGCTCCTAGGAGCTGCACTCTGCAAAGGGAAACTGTGCTCGGGGAACAAAGCTCAGCCCCAAGGCGGCTTGGCTCAGGATCGCAGCGCTTGCCTAGTTCTCACCTAGCCCTAGGCTCCCCATAGGGCCAAGGAGGGTCTGGGCTGCCTCTGGCTCCGTGGGCACTGCTGCTTGGCTGGTGTTCTCCGCACCTTGAAACCAACTCCAAACGTGTTCTCCTTCGCGGAGAAGGCTGATTTGGCAGGAAGAAGCCCTGTGTGCACTGGCCCTGGCAACCCACCCATAGCCAGCTAGGGAGGGACCCACCTAGGGCCTAGCTGCGAAACGGCACAGAACGCGCTCCTAGGAGCTGCACTCTGCAAAGGGAAACTGAGCTCGGGGAACAAAGCTCAGCCCCAAGGCGGCTTGGCTCAGGATCGCAGCGCTTGCCTAGTTCTCACCTAGCCCTAGGCTCCCCATAGGGCCAAGGAGGGTCTGGGCTGCCTCTGGCTCCGTGGGCACTGCTGCTTGGTTGGTGGTCTCCGCAGCTTGAAACCAACTCCAAACGTGTTCTCCTTCGCGGAGAAGGCTGATTTGGCAGGAAGAAGCCCTGTGTGCACTGGCCCTGGCAACCCACCCATAGCCAGCTAGGGAGGGACCCACCTAGGGCCTAGCTGCGAAACGGCACAAAACGCGCTCCTAGGAGCTGCACTCTGCAAAGGGAAACTGTGCTCGGGGAACAAACCTCAGCCCCAAGGCGGCTTGGCTCAGGATCGCAGCGCTTGCCTAGTTCTCACCTAGCCCTAGGCTCCCCATAGGGCCAAGGAGGGTCTGGGCTGCCTCTGGCTCCGTGGGCACTGCTGCTTGGCTGGTGGTCTCCGCACCGTGAAACCAACTCCAAACGTGTTCTCCTTCGCGGAGAAGGCTGATTTGGCAGGAAGAAGCCCTGTGTGCACTGGCCCTGGCAACCCACCCATAGCCAGCTAGGGAGGGACCCACCTAGGGCCTAGCTGCGAAAGGGCACAGAACGCGCTCCTAGGAGCTGCACTCTGCAAAGGGAAAATGAGCTCGGGGAACAAAGCTCAGCCCCAAGGCGGCTTGGCTCAGGATCGCAGCGCTTGCCTAGTTCTCACCTAGCCCTAGGCTCCCCATAGGGCCAAGGAGGGTCTGGGCTGCCTCTGGCTCCGTGGGCACTGCTGCTTGGCTGGTGGTCTCCGCACCTTGAAACCAAC
This sequence comes from Sus scrofa, assembly GCF_054392235.1. Lineage (NCBI taxonomy): Eukaryota > Metazoa > Chordata > Mammalia > Artiodactyla > Suidae > Sus > Sus scrofa. Next base: position 39,787,291 of record NC_139393.1, on the reverse strand, counting down.
TCCAAACGTGTTCTCCTTCGCGGAGAAGGCTGATTTGGCAGGAAGAAGCCCTGTGTGCACTGGCCCTGGCAACCCACCCATAGCCAGCTAGGGACGGACCCACCTAGGGCCTAGCTGCGAAACGGCACAGAACGCGCTCCTAGGAGCTGCACTCTGCAAAGGGAAACTGAGCTCGGGGAACAAAGCTCAGCCCCAAGGCGGCTTGGCTCAGGATCGCAGCGCTTGCCTAGTTCTCACCTAGCCCTAGGCTCCCCATAGGGCCAAGGAGGGTCTGGGCTGCCTCTGGCTCCGTGGGCACTGCTGCTTGGTTGGTGGTCTCCGCAGCTTGAAACCAACTCCAAACGTGTTCTCCTTCGCGGAGAAGGCTGATTTGGCAGGAAGAAGCCCTGTGTGCACTGGCCCTGGCAACCCACCCATAGCCAGCTAGGGAGGGACCCACCTAGGGCCTAGCTGCGAAACGGCACAAAACGCGCTCCTAGGAGCTGCACTCTGCAAAGGGAAACTGTGCTCGGGGAACAAACCTCAGCCCCAAGGCGGCTTGGCTCAGGATCGCAGCGCTTGCCTAGTTCTCACCTAGCCCTAGGCTCCCCATAGGGCCAAGGAGGGTCTGGGCTGCCTCTGGCTCCGTGGGCACTGCTGCTTGGCTGGTGGTCTCCGCACCGTGAAACCAACTCCAAACGTGTTCTCCTTCGCGGAGAAGGCTGATTTGGCAGGAAGAAGCCCTGTGTGCACTGGCCCTGGCAACCCACCCATAGCCAGCTAGGGAGGGACCCACCTAGGGCCTAGCTGCGAAAGGGCACAGAACGCGCTCCTAGGAGCTGCACTCTGCAAAGGGAAACTGAGCTCGGGGAACAAAGCTCAGCCCCAAGGCGGCTTGGCTCAGGATCGCAGCGCTTGCCTAGTTCTCACCTAGCCCTAGGCTCCCCATAGGGCCAAGGAGGGTCTGGGCTGCCTCTGGCTCCGTGGGCACTGCTGCTTGGTTGGTGGTCTCCGCAGCTTGAAACCAACTCCAAACGTGTTCTCCTTCGCGGAGAAGGCTGATTTGGCAGGAAGAAGCCCTGTGTGCACTGGCCCTGGCAACCCACCCATAGCCAGCTAGGGAGGGACCCACCTAGGGCCTAGCTGCGAAACGGCACAAAACGCGCTCCTAGGAGCTGCACTCTGCAAAGGGAAACTGTGCTCGGGGAACAAAGCTCAGCCCCAAGGCGGCTTGGCTCAGGATCGCAGCGCTTGCCTAGTTCTCACCTAGCCCTAGGCTCCCCATAGGGCCAAGGAGGGTCTGGGCTGCCTCTGGCTCCGTGGGCACTGCTGCTTGGTTGGTGGTCTCCGCAGCTTGAAACCAACTCCAAACGTGTTCTCCTTCGCGGAGAAGGCTGATTTGGCAGGTAGAAGTCCTGTGTGCATTCGCCCTGGCAACCCACCCATAGCCAGCTAGGGAGGGACCCACCTAGGGCCTAGCTGCGAAACGGCACAAAACGCGCTCCTAGGAGCTGCACTCTGCAAAGGGAAACTGAGCTCGGGGAACAAAGCTCAGCCCCAAGGCGGCTTGGCTCAGGATCGCAGCGCTTGCCTAGTTCTCACCTAGCCCTAGGCTCCCCATAGGGCCAAGGAGGGTCTGGGCTGCCTCTGGCTCCGTGGGCACTGCTGCTTGGCTGGAGGTCTCCGCACCTTGAAACCAACTCCAAACGTGTTCTCCTTCGCGGAGAAGGCTGATTTGGCAGGAAGAAGCCCTGTGTGCACTGGCCCTGGCAACCCACCCATAGCCAGCTAGGGACGGACCCACCTAGGGCCTAGCTGCGAAACGGCACAAAACGCGCTCCTAGGAGCTGCACTCTGCAAAGGGAAACTGTGCTCGGGGAACAAACCTCAGCCCCAAGGCGGCTTGGCTCAGGATCGCAGCGCTTGCCTAGTTCTCACCTAGCCCTAGGCTCCCCATAGGGCCAAGGAGGGTCTGGGCTGCCTCTGGCTCCGTGGGCACTGCTGCTTGGCTGGTGGTCTCCGCAGCTTGAAACCAACTCCAAACGTGTTCTCCTTCGCGGAGAAGGCTGATTTGGCAGGAAGAAGCCCTGTGTGCACTGGCCCTGGCAACCCACCCATAGCCAGCTAGGGACGGACCCACCTAGGGCCTAGCTGCGAAACGGCACAGAACGCGCTCCTAGGAGCTGCACTCTGCAAAGGGAAACTGAGCTCGGGGAACAAAGCTCAGCCCCAAGGCGGCTTGGCTCAGGATCGCAGCGCTTGCCTAGTTCTCACCTAGCCCTAGGCTCCCCATAGGGCCAAGGAGGGTCTGGGCTGCCTCTGGCTCCGTGGGCACTGCTGCTTGGCTGGTGGTCTCCGCACCGTGAAACCAACTCCAAACGTGTTCTCCTTCGCGGAGAAGGCTGATTTGGCAGGAAGAAGCCCTGTGTGCACTGGCCCTGGCAACCCACCCATAGCCAGCTAGGGACGGACCCACCTAGGGCCTAGCTGCGAAAGGGCACAGAACGCGCTCCTAGGAGCTGCACTCTGCAAAGGGAAACTGAGCTCGGGGAACAAAGCTCAGCCCCAAGGCGGCTTGGCTCAGGATCGCAGCGCTTGCCTAGTTCTCACCTAGCCCTAGGCTCCCCATAGGGCCAAGGAGGGTCTGGGCTGCCTCTGGCTCCGTGGGCACTGCTGCTTGGCTGGTGTTCTCCGCACCTTGAAACCAACTCCAAACGTGTTCTCCTTCGCGGAGAAGGCTGATTTGGCAGGAAGAAGCCCTGTGTGCACTGGCCCTGGCAACCCACCCATAGCCAGCTAGGGACGGACCCACCTAGGGCCTAGCTGCGAAACGGCACAAAACGCGCTCCTAGGAGCTGCACTCTGCAAAGGGAAACTGTGCTCGGGGAACAAAGCTCAGCCCCAAGGCGGCTTGGCTCAGGATCGCAGCGCTTGCCTAGTTCTCACCTAGCCCTAGGCTCCCCATAGGGCCAAGGAGGGTCTGGGCTGCCTCTGGCTCCGTGGGCACTGCTGCTTGGCTGGTGGTCTCCGCAGCTTGAAACCAACTCCAAACGTGTTCTCCTTCGCGGAGAAGGCTGATTTGGCAGGAAGAAGCCCTGTGTGCACTGGCCCTGGCAACCCACCCACAGCCAGCTAGGGAGGGACCCACCTAGGGCCTAGCTGCGAAACGGCACAAAACGCGCTCCTAGGAGCTGCACTCTGCAAAGGGAAACTGTGCTCGGGGAACAAAGCTCAGCCCCAAGGCGGCTTGGCTCAGGATCGCAGCGCTTGCCTAGTTCTCACCTAGCCCTAGGCTCCCCATAGGGCCAAGGAGGGTCTGGGCTGCCTCTGGCTCCGTGGGCACTGCTGCTTGGTTGGTGGTCTCCGCAGCTTGAAACCAACTCCAAACGTGTTCTCCTTCGCGGAGAAGGCTGATTTGGCAGGAAGAAGCCCTGTGTGCACTGGCCCTGGCAACCCACCCATAGCCAGCTAGGGAGGGACCCACCTAGGGCCTAGCTGCGAAACGGCACAAAACGCGCTCCTAGGAGCTGCACTCTGCAAAGGGAAACTGAGCTCGGGGAACAAAGCTCAGCCCCAAGGCGGCTTGGCTCAGGATCGCAGCGCTTGCCTAGTTCTCACCTAGCCCTAGGCTCCCCATAGGGCCAAGGAGGGTCTGGGCTGCCTCTGGCTCCGTGGGCACTGCTGCTTGGCTGGAGGTCTCCGCACCTTGAAACCAACTCCAAACGTGTTCTCCTTCGCGGAGAAGGCTGATTTGGCAGGAAGAAGCCCTGTGTGCACTGGCCCTGGCAACCCACCCATAGCCAGCTAGGGAGGGACCCACCTAGGGCCTAGCTGCGAAACGGCACAAAACGCGCTCCTAGGAGCTGCACTCTGCAAAGGGAAACTGTGCTCGGGGAACAAACCTCAGCCCCAAGGCGGCTTGGCTCAGGATCGCAGCGCTTGCCTAGTTCTCACCTAGCCCTAGGCTCCCCATAGGGCCAAGGAGGGTCTGGGCTGCCTCTGGCTCCGTGGGCACTGCTGCTTGGCTGGTGGTCTCCGCAGCTTGAAACCAACTCCAAACGTGTTCTCCTTCGCGGAGAAGGCTGATTTGGCAGGAAGAAGCCCTGTGTGCACTGGCCCTGGCAACCCACCCATAGCCAGCTAGGGACGGACCCACCTAGGGCCTAGCTGCGAAAGGGCACAGAACGCGCTCCTAGGAGCTGCACTCTGCAAAGGGAAACTGAGCTCGGGGAACAAAGCTCAGCCCCAAGGCGGCTTGGCTCAGGATCGCAGCGCTTGCCTAGTTCTCACCTAGCCCTAGGCTCCCCATAGGGCCAAGGAGGGTCTGGGCTGCCTCTGGCTCCGTGGGCACTGCTGCTTGGCTGGTGGTCTCCGCACCGTGAAACCAACTCCAAACGTGTTCTCCTTCGCGGAGAAGGCTGATTTGGCAGGAAGAAGCCCTGTGTGCACTGGCCCTGGCAACCCACCCATAGCCAGCTAGGGACGGACCCACCTAGGGCCTAGCTGCGAAAGGGCACAGAACGCGCTCCTAGGAGCTGCACTCTGCAAAGGGAAACTGAGCTCGGGGAACAAAGCTCAGCCCCAAGGCGGCTTGGCTCAGGATCGCAGCGCTTGCCTAGTTCTCACCTAGCCCTAGGCTCCCCATAGGGCCAAGGAGGGTCTGGGCTGCCTCTGGCTCCGTGGGCACTGCTGCTTGGCTGGTGTTCTCCGCACCTTGAAACCAACTCCAAACGTGTTCTCCTTCGCGGAGAAGGCTGATTTGGCAGGAAGAAGCCCTGTGTGCACTGGCCCTGGCAACCCACCCATAGCCAGCTAGGGAGGGACCCACCTAGGGCCTAGCTGCGAAAGGGCACAGAACGCGCTCCTAGGAGCTGCACTCTGCAAAGGGAAACTGAGCTCGGGGAACAAAGCTCAGCCCCAAGGCGGCTTGGCTCAGGATCGCAGCGCTTGCCTAGTTCTCACCTAGCCCTAGGCTCCCCATAGGGCCAAGGAGGGTCTGGGCTGCCTCTGGCTCCGTGGGCACTGCTGCTTGGTTGGTGGTCTCCGCAGCTTGAAACCAACTCCAAACGTGTTCTCCTTCGCGGAGAAGGCTGATTTGGCAGGAAGAAGCCCTGTGTGCACTGGCCCTGGCAACCCACCCATAGCCAGCTAGGGAGGGACCCACCTAGGGCCTAGCTGCGAAACGGCACAAAACGCGCTCCTAGGAGCTGCACTCTGCAAAGGGAAACTGTGCTCGGGGAACAAACCTCAGCCCCAAGGCGGCTTGGCTCAGGATCGCAGCGCTTGCCTAGTTCTCACCTAGCCCTAGGCTCCCCATAGGGCCAAGGAGGGTCTGGGCTGCCTCTGGCTCCGTGGGCACTGCTGCTTGGTTGGTGGTCTCCGCAGCTTGAAACCAACTCCAAACGTGTTCTCCTTCACGGAGAAGGCTGATTTGGCAGGTAGAAGCCCTGTGTGCATTCGCCCTGGCAACCCACCCATAGCCAGCTAGGGAGGGACCCACCTAGGGCCTAGCTGCGAAACGGCACAGAACGCGCTCCTAGGAGCTGCACTCTGCAAAGGGAAACTGAGCTCGGGGAACAAAGCTCAGCCCCAAGGCGGCTTGGCTCAGGATCGCAGCGCTTGCCTAGTTCTCACCTAGCCCTAGGCTCCCCATAGGGCCAAGGAGGGTCTGGGCTGCCTCTGGCTCCGTGGGCACTGCTGCTTGGTTGGTGGTCTCCGCAGCTTGAAACCAACTCCAAACGTGTTCTCCTTCGCGGAGAAGGCTGATTTGGCAGGAAGAAGCCCTGTGTGCACTGGCCCTGGCAACCCACCCATAGCCAGCTAGGGAGGGACCCACCTAGGGCCTAGCTGCGAAACGGCACAAAACGCGCTCCTAGGAGCTGCACTCTGCAAAGGGAAACTGTGCTCGGGGAACAAACCTCAGCCCCAAGGCGGCTTGGCTCAGGATCGCAGCGCTTGCCTAGTTCTCACCTAGCCCTAGGCTCCCCATAGGGCCAAGGAGGGTCTGGGCTGCCTCTGGCTCCGTGGGCACTGCTGCTTGGCTGGTGGTCTCCGCACCGTGAAACCAACTCCAAACGTGTTCTCCTTCGCGGAGAAGGCTGATTTGGCAGGAAGAAGCCCTGTGTGCACTGGCCCTGGCAACCCACCCATAGCCAGCTAGGGAGGGACCCACCTAGGGCCTAGCTGCGAAAGGGCACAGAACGCGCTCCTAGGAGCTGCACTCTGCAAAGGGAAACTGAGCTCGGGGAACAAAGCTCAGCCCCAAGGCGGCTTGGCTCAGGATCGCAGCGCTTGCCTAGTTCTCACCTAGCCCTAGGCTCCCCATAGGGCCAAGGAGGGTCTGGGCTGCCTCTGGCTCCGTGGGCACTGCTGCTTGGTTGGTGGTCTCCGCAGCTTGAAACCAACTCCAAACGTGTTCTCCTTCGCGGAGAAGGCTGATTTGGCAGGAAGAAGCCCTGTGTGCACTGGCCCTGGCAACCCACCCATAGCCAGCTAGGGAGGGACCCACCTAGGGCCTAGCTGCGAAACGGCACAAAACGCGCTCCTAGGAGCTGCACTCTGCAAAGGGAAACTGTGCTCGGGGAACAAAGCTCAGCCCCAAGGCGGCTTGGCTCAGGATCGCAGCGCTTGCCTAGTTCTCACCTAGCCCTAGGCTCCCCATAGGGCCCAGGAGGGTCTGGGCTGCCTCTGGCTCCGTGGGCACTGCTGCTTGGCTGGTGGTCTCCGCAGCTTGAAACCAACTCCAAACGTGTTCTCCTTCGCGGAGAAGGCTGATTTGGCAGGAAGAAGCCCTGTGTGCACTGGCCCTGGCAACCCACCCATAGCCAGCTAGGGACGGACCCACCTAGGGCCTAGCTGCGAAACGGCACAGAACGCGCTCCTAGGAGCTGCACTCTGCAAAGGGAAACTGAGCTCGGGGAACAAAGCTCAGCCCCAAGGCGGCTTGGCTCAGGATCGCAGCGCTTGCCTAGTTCTCACCTAGCCCTAGGCTCCCGATAGGGCCAAGGAGGGTCTGGGCTGCCTCTGGCTCCGTGGGCACTGCTGCTTGGTTGGTGGTCTCCGCAGCTTGAAACCAACTCCAAACGTGTTCTCCTTCGCGGAGAAGGCTGATTTGGCAGGAAGAAGCCCTGTGTGCACTGGCCCTGGCAACCCACCCATAGCCAGCTAGGGAGGGACCCACCTAGGGCCTAGCTGCGAAAGGGCACAGAACGCGCTCCTAGGAGCTGCACTCTGCAAAGGGAAACTGTGCTCGGGGAACAAACCTCAGCCCCAAGGCGGCTTGGCTCAGGATCGCAGCGCTTGCCTAGTTCTCACCTAGCCCTAGGCTCCCCATAGGGCCCAGGAGGGTCTGGGCTGCCTCTGGCTCCGTGGGCACTGCTGCTTGGCTGGTGGTCTCCGCAGCTTGAAACCAACTCCAAACGTGTTCTCCTTCGCGGAGAAGGCTGATTTGGCAGGAAGAAGCCCTGTGTGCACTGGCCCTGGCAACCCACCCATAGCCAGCTAGGGACGGACCCACCTAGGGCCTAGCTGCGAAACGGCACAAAACGCGCTCCTAGGAGCTGCACTCTGCAAAGGGAAACTGTGCTCGGGGAACAAAGCTCAGCCCCAAGGCGGCTTGGCTCAGGATCGCAGCGCTTGCCTAGTTCTCACCTAGCCCTAGGCTCCCCATAGGGCCAAGGAGGGTCTGGGCTGCCTCTGGCTCCGTGGGCACTGCTGCTTGGCTGGTGGTCTCCGCAGCTTGAAACCAACTCCAAACGTGTTCTCCTTCGCGGAGAAGGCTGATTTGGCAGGAAGAAGCCCTGTGTGCACTGGCCCTGGCAACCCACCCATAGCCAGCTAGGGACGGACCCACCTAGGGCCTAGCTGCGAAACGGCACAAAACGCGCTCCTAGGAGCTGCACTCTGCAAAGGGAAACTGTGCTCGGGGAACAAAGCTCAGCCCCAAGGCGGCTTGGCTCAGGATCGCAGCGCTTGCCTAGTTCTCACCTAGCCCTAGGCTCCCCATAGGGCCAAGGAGGGTCTGGGCTGCCTCTGGCTCCGTGGGCACTGCTGCTTGGTTGGTGGTCTCCGCAGCTTGAAACCAACTCCAAACGTGTTCTCCTTCGCGGAGAAGGCTGATTTGGCAGGTAGAAGCCCTGTGTGCATTCGCCCTGGCAACCCACCCATAGCCAGCTAGGGAGGGACCCACCTAGGGCCTAGCTGCGAAACGGCACAAAACGCGCTCCTAGGAGCTGCACTCTGCAAAGGGAAACTGAGCTCGGGGAACAAAGCTCAGCCCCAAGGCGGCTTGGCTCAGGATCGCAGCGCTTGCCTAGTTCTCACCTAGCCCTAGGCTCCCCATAGGGCCAAGGAGGGTCTGGGCTGCCTCTGGCTCCGTGGGCACTGCTGCTTGGCTGGTGGTCTCCGCACCTTGAAACCAACTCCAAACGTGTTCTCCTTCGCGGAGAAGGCTGATTTGGCAGGAAGAAGCCCTGTGTGCACTGGCCCTGGCAACCCACCCATAGCCAGCTAGGGAGGGACCCACCTAGGGCCTAGCTGCGAAAGGGCACAAAACGCGCTCCTAGGAGCTGCACTCTGCAAAAGGAAACTGTGTTCGGGGAACAAAGCTCAGCCCCAAGGCGGCTTGGCTCAGGATCGCAGCGCTTGCCTAGTTCTCACCTAGCCCTAGGCTCCCCATAGGGCCAAGGAGGGTCTGGGCTGCCTCTGGCTCCGTGGGCACTGCTGCTTGGTTGGTGGTCTCCGCAGCTTGAAACCAACTCCAAACGTGTTCTCCTTCGCGGAGAAGGCTGATTTGGCAGGAAGAAGCCCTGTGTGCACTGGCCCTGGCAACCCACCCATAGCCAGCTAGGGACGGACCCACCTAGGGCCTAGCTTCGAAACGGCACAAAACGCGCTCCTAGGAGCTGCACTCTGCAAAGGGAAACTGTGCTCGGGGAACAAACCTCAGCCCCAAGGCGGCTTGGCTCAGGATCGCAGCGCTTGCCTAGTTCTCACCTAGCCCTAGGCTCCCCATAGGGCCAAGGAGGGTCTGGGCTACCTCTGGCTCCGTGGGCACTGCTGCTTGGCTGGTGGTCTCCGCACCGTGAAACCAACTCCAAACGTGTTCTCCTTCGCGGAGAAGGCTGATTTGGCAGGAAGAAGCCCTGTGTGCACTGGCCCTGGCAACCCACCCATAGCCAGCTAGGGAGGGACCCACCTAGGGCCTAGCTGCGAAAGGGCACAGAACGCGCTCCTAGGAGCTGCACTCTGCAAAGGGAAACTGTGCTCGGGGAACAAACCTCAGCCCCAAGGCGGCTTGGCTCAGGATCGCAGCGCTTGCCTAGTTCTCACCTAGCCCTAGGCTCCCCATAGGGCCCAGGAGGGTCTGGGCTGCCTCTGGCTCCGTGGGCACTGCTGCTTGGCTGGTGGTCTCCGCAGCTTGAAACCAACTCCAAACGTGTTCTCCTTCGCGGAGAAGGCTGATTTGGCAGGAAGAAGCCCTGTGTGCACTGGCCCTGGCAACCCACCCATAGCCAGCTAGGGACGGACCCACCTAGGGCCTAGCTGCGAAACGGCACAAAACGCGCTCCTAGGAGCTGCACTCTGCAAAGGGAAACTGAGCTCGGGGAACAAACATCAGCCCCAAGGCGGCTTGGCTCAGGATCGCAGCGCTTGCCTAGTTCTCACCTAGCCCTAGGCTCCCCATAGGGCCAAGGAGGGTCTGGGCTGCCTCTGGCTCCGTGGGCACTGCTGCTTGGCTGGTGGTCTCCGCAGCTTGAAACCAACTCCAAACGTGTTCTCCTTCGCGGAGAAGGCTGATTTGGCAGGAAGAAGCCCTGTGTGCACTGGCCCTGGCAACCCACCCATAGCCAGCTAGGGAGGGACCCACCTAGGGCCTAGCTGCGAAACGGCACAAAACGCGCTCCTAGGAGCTGCACTCTGCAAAGGGAAACTGTGCTCGGGGAACAAAGCTCAGCCCCAAGGCGGCTTGGCTCAGGATCGCAGCGCTTGCCTAGTTCTCACCTAGCCCTAGGCTCCCCATAGGGCCAAGGAGGGTCTGGGCTGCCTCTGGCTCCGTGGGCACTGCTGCTTGGCTGGTGGTCTCCGCAGCTTGAAACCAACTCCAAACGTGTTCTCCTTCGCGGAGAAGGCTGATTTGGCAGGAAGAAGCCCTGTGTGCACTGGCCCTGGCAACCCACCCATAGCCAGCTAGGGACGGACCCACCTAGGGCCTAGCTGCGAAACGGCACAGAACGCGCTCCTAGGAGCTGCACTCTGCAAAGGGAAACTGAGCTCGGGGAACAAAGCTCAGCCCCAAGGCGGCTTGGCTCAGGATCGCAGCGCTTGCCTAGTTCTCACCTAGCCCTAGGCTCCCGATAGGGCCCAGGAGGGTCTGGGCTGCCTCTGGCTCCGTGGGCACTGCTGCTTGGTTGGTGGTCTCCGCAGCTTGAAACCAACTCCAAACGTGTTCTCCTTCGCGGAGAAGGCTGATTTGGCAGGAAGAAGCCCTGTGTGCACTGGCCCTGGCAACCCACCCATAGCCAGCTAGGGACGGACCCACCTAGGGCCTAGCTGCGAAACGGCACAAAACGCGCTCCTAGGAGCTGCACTCTGCAAAGGGAAACTGTGCTCGGGGAACAAACCTCAGCCCCAAGGCGGCTTGGCTCAGGATCGCAGCGCTTGCCTAGTTCTCACCTAGCCCTAGGCTCCCCATAGGGCCAAGGAGGGTCTGGGCTGCCTCTGGCTCCGTGGGCACTGCTGCTTGGCTGGTGGTCTCCGCACCGTGAACCCAACTCCAAACGTGTTCTCCTTCGCGGAGAAGGCTGATTTGGCAGGAAGAAGCCCTGTGTGCACTGGCCCTGGCAACCCACCCATAGCCAGCTAGGGACGGACCCACCTAGGGCCTAGCTGCGAAACGGCACAAAACGCGCTCCTAGGAGCTGCACTCTGCAAAGGGAAACTGTGCTCGGGGAACAAAGCTCAGCCCCAAGGCGGCTTGGCTCAGGATCGCAGCGCTTGCCTAGTTCTCACCTAGCCCTAGGCTCCCCATAGGGCCAAGGAGGGTCTGGGCTGCCTCTGGCTCCGTGGGCACTGCTGCTTGGCTGGTGGTCTCCGCAGCTTGAAACCAACTCCAAACGTGTTCTCCTTCGCGGAGAAGGCTGATTTGGCAGGAAGAAGCCCTGTGTGCACTGGCCCTGGCAACCCACCCATAGCCAGCTAGGGACGGACCCACCTAGGGCCTAGCTGCGAAACGGCACAAAACGCGCTCCTAGGAGCTGCACTCTGCAAAGGGAAACTGTGCTCGGGGAACAAAGCTCAGCCCCAAGGCGGCTTGGCTCAGGATCGCAGCGCTTGCCTAGTTCTCACCTAGCCCTAGGCTCCCCATAGGGCCAAGGAGGGTCTGGGCTGCCTCTGGCTCCGTGGGCACTGCTGCTTGGCTGGTGGTCTCCGCAGCTTGAAACCAACTCCAAACGTGTTCTCCTTCGCGGAGAAGGCTGATTTGGCAGGAAGAAGCCCTGTGTGCACTGGCCCTGGCAACCCACCCATAGCCAGCTAGGGACGGACCCACCTAGGGCCTAGCTGCGAAACGGCACAAAACGCGCTCCTAGGAGCTGCACTCTGCAAAGGGAAACTGTGCTCGGGGAACAAAGCTCAGCCCCAAGGCGGCTTGGCTCAGGATCGCAGCGCTTGCCTAGTTCTCACCTAGCCCTAGGCTCCCCATAGGGCCAAGGAGGGTCTGGGCTGCCTCTGGCTCCGTGGGCACTGCTGCTTGGTTGGTGGTCTCCGCAGCTTGAAACCAACTCCAAACGTGTTCTCCTTCGCGGAGAAGGCTGATTTGGCAGGTAGAAGCCCTGTGTGCATTCGCCCTGGCAACCCACCCATAGCCAGCTAGGGAGGGACCCACCTAGGGCCTAGCTGCGAAACGGCACAAAACGCGCTCCTAGGAGCTGCACTCTGCAAAGGGAAACTGAGCTCGGGGAACAAAGCTCAGCCCCAAGGCGGCTTGGCTCAGGATCGCAGCGCTTGCCTAGTTCTCACCTAGCCCTAGGCTCCCCATAGGGCCAAGGAGGGTCTGGGCTGCCTCTGGCTCCGTGGGCACTGCTGCTTGGCTGGTGGTCTCCGCACCTTGAAACCAACTCCAAACGTGTTCTCCTTCGCGGAGAAGGCTGATTTGGCAGGAAGAAGCCCTGTGTGCACTGGCCCTGGCAACCCACCCATAGCCAGCTAGGGAGGGACCCACCTAGGGCCTAGCTGCGAAAGGGCACAAAACGCGCTCCTAGGAGCTGCACTCTGCAAAAGGAAACTGTGTTCGGGGAACAAAGCTCAGCCCCAAGGCGGCTTGGCTCAGGATCGCAGCGCTTGCCTAGTTCTCACCTAGCCCTAGGCTCCCCATAGGGCCAAGGAGGGTCTGGGCTGCCTCTGGCTCCGTGGGCACTGCTGCTTGGTTGGTGGTCTCCGCAGCTTGAAACCAACTCCAAACGTGTTCTCCTTCGCGGAGAAGGCTGATTTGGCAGGAAGAAGCCCTGTGTGCACTGGCCCTGGCAACCCACCCATAGCCAGCTAGGGACGGACCCACCTAGGGCCTAGCTTCGAAACGGCACAAAACGCGCTCCTAGGAGCTGCACTCTGCAAAGGGAAACTGTGCTCGGGGAACAAACCTCAGCCCCAAGGCGGCTTGGCTCAGGATCGCAGCGCTTGCCTAGTTCTCACCTAGCCCTAGGCTCCCCATAGGGCCAAGGAGGGTCTGGGCTACCTCTGGCTCCGTGGGCACTGCTGCTTGGCTGGTGGTCTCCGCAGCTTGAAACCAACTCCAAACGTGTTCTCCTTCGCGGAGAAGGCTGATTTGGCAGGAAGAAGCCCTGTGTGCACTGGCCCTGGCAACCCACCCATAGCCAGCTAGGGAGGGACCCACCTAGGGCCTAGCTGCGAAAGGGCACAGAACGCGCTCCTAGGAGCTGCACTCTGCAAAGGGAAACTGTGCTCGGGGAACAAACCTCAGCCCCAAGGCGGCTTGGCTCAGGATCGCAGCGCTTGCCTAGTTCTCACCTAGCCCTAGGCTCCCCATAGGGCCCAGGAGGGTCTGGGCTGCCTCTGGCTCCGTGGGCACTGCTGCTTGGCTGGTGGTCTCCGCAGCTTGAAACCAACTCCAAACGTGTTCTCCTTCGCGGAGAAGGCTGATTTGGCAGGAAGAAGCCCTGTGTGCACTGGCCCTGGCAACCCACCCATAGCCAGCTAGGGACGGACCCACCTAGGGCCTAGCTGCGAAACGGCACAAAACGCGCTCCTAGGAGCTGCACTCTGCAAAGGGAAACTGTGCTCGGGGAACAAACCTCAGCCCCAAGGCGGCTTGGCTCAGGATCGCAGCGCTTGCCTAGTTCTCACCTAGCCCTAGGCTCCCCATAGGGCCCAGGAGGGTCTGGGCTGCCTCTGGCTCCGTGGGCACTGCTGCTTGGCTGGTGGTCTCCGCAGCTTGAAACCAACTCCAAACGTGTTCTCCTTCGCGGAGAAGGCTGATTTGGCAGGAAGAAGCCCTGTGTGCACTGGCCCTGGCAACCCACCCATAGCCAGCTAGGGACGGACCCACCTAGGGCCTAGCTGCGAAACGGCACAAAACGCGCTCCTAGGAGCTGCACTCTGCAAAGGGAAACTGTGCTCGGGGAACAAACCTCAGCCCCAAGGCGGCTTGGCTCAGGATCGCAGCGCTTGCCTAGTTCTCACCTAGCCCTAGGCTCCCCATAGGGCCCAGGAGGGTCTGGGCTGCCTCTGGCTCCGTGGGCACTGCTGCTTGGCTGGTGGTCTCCGCAGCTTGAAACCAACTCCAAACGTGTTCTCCTTCGCGGAGAAGGCTGATTTGGCAGGAAGAAGCCCTGTGTGCACTGGCCCTGGCAACCCACCCACAGCCAGCTAGGGAGGGACCCACCTAGGGCCTAGCTGCGAAACGGCACAAAACGCGCTCCTAGGAGCTGCACTCTGCAAAGGGAAACTGTGCTCGGGGAACAAAGCTCAGCCCCAAGGCGGCTTGGCTCAGGATCGCAGCGCTTGCCTAGTTCTCACCTAGCCCTAGGCTCCCCATAGGGCCCAGGAGGGTCTGGGCTGCCTCTGGCTCCGTGGGCACTGCTGCTTGGCTGGTGTTCTCCGCACCTTGAAACCAACTCCAAACGTGTTCTCCTTCGCGGAGAAGGCTGATTTGGCAGGAAGAAGCCCTGTGTGCACTGGCCCTGGCAACCCACCCATAGCCAGCTAGGGAGGGACCCACCTAGGGCCTAGCTGCGAAACGGCACAGAACGCGCTCCTAGGAGCTGCACTCTGCAAAGGGAAACTGAGCTCGGGGAACAAAGCTCAGCCCCAAGGCGGCTTGGCTCAGGATCGCAGCGCTTGCCTAGTTCTCACCTAGCCCTAGGCTCCCCATAGGGCCCAGGAGGGTCTGGGCTGCCTCTGGCTCCGTGGGCACTGCTGCTTGGTTGGTGGTCTCCGCAGCTTGAAACCAACTCCAAACGTGTTCTCCTTCGCGGAGAAGGCTGATTTGGCAGGAAGAAGCCCTGTGTGCACTGGCCCTGGCAACCCACCCATAGCCAGCTAGGGAGGGACCCACCTAGGGCCTAGCTGCGAAACGGCACAAAACGCGCTCCTAGGAGCTGCACTCTGCAAAGGGAAACTGTGCTCGGGGAACAAAGCTCAGCCCCAAGGCGGCTTGGCTCAGGATCGCAGCGCTTGCCTAGTTCTCACCTAGCCCTAGGCTCCCCATAGGGCCAAGGAGGGTCTGGGCTGCCTCTGGCTCCGTGGGCACTGCTGCTTGGCTGGTGGTCTCCGCACCGTGAAACCAACTCCAAACGTGTTCTCCTTCGCGGAGAAGGCTGATTTGGCAGGAAGAAGCCCTGTGTGCACTGGCCCTGGCAACCCACCCATAGCCAGCTAGGGAGGGACCCACCTAGGGCCTAGCTGCGAAACGGCACAAAACGCGCTCCTAGGAGCTGCACTCTGCAAAGGGAAACTGTGCTCGGGGAACAAACCTCAGCCCCAAGGCGGCTTGGCTCAGGATCGCAGCGCTTGCCTAGTTCTCACCTAGCCCTAGGCTCCCCATAGGGCCAAGGAGGGTCTGGGCTGCCTCTGGCTCCGTGGGCACTGCTGCTTGGCTGGTGGTCTCCGCACCTTGAAACCAACTCCAAACGTGTTCTCCTTCGCGGAGAAGGCTGATTTGGCAGGAAGAAGCCCTGTGTGCACTGGCCCTGGCAACCCACCCATAGCCAGCTAGGGACGGACCCACCTAGGGCCTAGCTGCGAAACGGCACAAAACGCGCTCCTAGGAGCTGCACTCTGCAAAGGGAAACTGAGCTTGGGGAACAAAGCTCAGCCCCAAGGCGGCTTGGCTCAGGATCGCAGCGCTTGCCTAGTTCTCACCTAGCCCTAGGCTCCCCATAGGGCCAAGGAGGGTCTGGGCTGCCTCTGGCTCCGTGGGCACTGCTGCTTGGCTGGTGGTCTCCGCACCGTGAAACCAACTCCAAACGTGTTCTCCTTCGCGGAGAAGGCTGATTTGGCAGGAAGAAGCCCTGTGTGCACTGGCCCTGGCAACCCACCCACAGCCAGCTAGGGAGGGACCCACCTAGGGCCTAGCTGCGAAACGGCACAGAACGCGCTCCTAGGAGCTGCACTCTGCAAAGGGAAACTGAGCTCGGGGAACAAACCTCAGCCCCAAGGCGGCTTGGCTCAGGATCGCAGCGCTTGCCTAGTTCTCACCTAGCCCTAGGCTCCCCATAGGGCCAAGGAGGGTCTGGGCTGCCTCTGGCTCCGTGGGCACTGCTGCTTGGCTGGTGGTCTCCGCACCGTGAAACCAACTCCAAACGTGTTCTCCTTCGCGGAGAAGGCTGATTTGGCAGGAAGAAGCCCTGTGTGCACTGGCCCTGGCAACCCACCCATAGCCAGCTAGGGAGGGACCCACCTAGGGCCTAGCTGCGAAACGGCACAGAACGCGCTCCTAGGAGCTGCACTCTGCAAAGGGAAACTGTGCTCGGGGAACAAACCTCAGCCCCAAGGCGGCTTGGCTCAGGATCGCAGCGCTTGCCTAGTTCTCACCTAGCCCTAGGCTCCCCATAGGGCCAAGGAGGGTCTGGGCTGCCTCTGGCTCCGTGGGCACTGCTGTTGGCTGGTGGTCTCCGCAGCTTGAAACCAACTCCAAACGTGTTCTCCTTCGCGGAGAAGGCTGATTTGGCAGGAAGAAGCCCTGTGTGCACTGGCCCTGGCAACCCACCCACAGCCAGCTAGGGAGGGACCCACCTAGGGCCTAGCTGCGAAACGGCACAAAACGCGCTCCTAGGAGCTGCACTCTGCAAAGGGAAACTGTGCTCGGGGAACAAAGCTCAGCCCCAAGGCGGCTTGGCTCAGGATCGCAGCGCTTGCCTAGTTCTCACCTAGCCCTAGGCTCCCCATAGGGCCCAGGAGGGTCTGGGCTGCCTCTGGCTCCGTGGGCACTGCTGCTTGGCTGGTGTTCTCCGCACCTTGAAACCAACTCCAAACGTGTTCTCCTTCGCGGAGAAGGCTGATTTGGCAGGAAGAAGCCCTGTGTGCACTGGCCCTGGCAACCCACCCATAGCCAGCTAGGGAGGGACCCACCTAGGGCCTAGCTGCGAAACGGCACAGAACGCGCTCCTAGGAGCTGCACTCTGCAAAGGGAAACTGAGCTCGGGGAACAAAGCTCAGCCCCAAGGCGGCTTGGCTCAGGATCGCAGCGCTTGCCTAGTTCTCACCTAGCCCTAGGCTCCCCATAGGGCCCAGGAGGGTCTGGGCTGCCTCTGGCTCCGTGGGCACTGCTGCTTGGCTGGTGGTCTCCGCAGCTTGAAACCAACTCCAAACGTGTTCTCCTTCGCGGAGAAGGCTGATTTGGCAGGAAGAAGCCCTGTGTGCACTGGCCCTGGCAACCCACCCATAGCCAGCTAGGGAGGGACCCACCTAGGGCCTAGCTGCGAAACGGCACAAAACGCGCTCCTAGGAGCTGCACTCTGCAAAGGGAAACTGTGCTCGGGGAACAAACCTCAGCCCCAAGGCGGCTTGGCTCAGGATCGCAGCGCTTGCCTAGTTCTCACCTAGCCCTAGGCTCCCCATAGGGCCCAGGAGGGTCTGGGCTGCCTCTGGCTCCGTGGGCACTGCTGCTTGGCTGGTGTTCTCCGCACCTTGAAACCAACTCCAAACGTGTTCTCCTTCGCGGAGAAGGCTGATTTGGCAGGAAGAAGCCCTGTGTGCACTGGCCCTGGAAACCCACCCATAGCCAGCTAGGGAGGGACCCACCTAGGGCCTAGCTGCGAAACGGCACAAAACGCGCTCCTAGGAGCTGCACTCTGCAAAGGGAAACTGTGCTCGGGGAACAAACCTCAGCCCCAAGGCGGCTTGGCTCAGGATCGCAGCGCTTGCCTAGTTCTCACCTAGCCCTAGGCTCCCCATAGGGCCAAGGAGGGTCTGGGCTGCCTCTGGCTCCGTGGGCACTGCTGCTTTGCTGGTGTTCTCCGCACCTTGAAACCAACTCCAAACGTGTTCTCCTTCGCGGAGAAGGCTGATTTGGCAGGAAGAAGCCCTGTGTGCACTGGCCCTGGCAACCCACCCACAGCCAGCTAGGGAGGGACCCACCTAGGGCCTAGCTGCGAAACGGCACAAAACGCGCTCCTAGGAGCTGCACTCTGCAAAGGGAAACTGAGCTCGGGGAACAAAGCTCAGCCCCAAGGCGGCTTGGCTCAGGATCGCAGCGCTTGCCTAGTTCTCACCTAGCCCTAGGCTCCCCATAGGGCCAAGGAGGGTCTGGGCTGCCTCTGGCTCCGTGGGCACTGCTGCTTGGTTGGTGGTCTCCGCAGCTTGAAACCAACTCCAAACGTGTTCTCCTTCGCGGAGAAGGCTGATTTGGCAGGAAGAAGCCCTGTGTGCACTGGCCCTGGCAACCCACCCATAGCCAGCTAGGGACGGACCCACCTAGGGCCTAGCTGCGAAACGGCACAAATCGCGCTCCTAGGAGCTGCACTCTGCAAAGGGAAACTGTGCTCGGGGAACAAACCTCAGCCCCAAGGCGGCTTGGCTCAGGATCGCAGCGCTTGCCTAGTTCTCACCTAGCCCTAGGCTCCCCATAGGGCCAAGGAGGGTCTGGGCTGCCTCTGGCTCCGTGGGCACTGCTGCTTGGCTGGTGGTCTCCGCAGCTTGAAACCAACTCCAAACGTGTTCTCCTTCGCGGAGAAGGCTGATTTGGCAGGAAGAAGCCCTGTGTGCACTGGCCCTGGCAACCCACCCATAGCCAGCTAGGGACGGACCCACCTAGGGCCTAGCTGCGAAACGGCACAAAACGCGCTCCTAGGAGCTGCACTCTGCAAAGGGAAACTGAGCTTGGGGAACAAAGCTCAGCCCCAAGGCGGCTTGGCTCAGGATCGCAGCGCTTGCCTAGTTCTCACCTAGCCCTAGGCTCCCCATAGGGCCAAGGAGGGTCTGGGCTGCCTCTGGCTCCGTGGGCACTGCTGCTTGGCTGGTGGTCTCCGCAGCTTGAAACCAACTCCAAACGTGTTCTCCTTCGCGGAGAAGGCTGATTTGGCAGGAAGAAGCCCTGTGTGCACTGGCCCTGGCAACCCACCTACAGACAGCTAGGGAGGGACCCACCTAGGGCCTAGCTGCGAAACGGCACAAAACGCGCTCCTAGGAGCTGCACTCTGCAAAGGGAAACTGTGCTCGGGGAACAAAGCTCAGCCCCAAGGCGGCTTGGCTCAGGATCGCAGCGCTTGCCTAGTTCTCACCTAGCCCTAGGCTCCCCATAGGGCCCAGGAGGGTCTGGGCTGCCTCTGGCTCCGTGGGCACTGCTGCTTGGCTGGTGTTCTCCGCACCTTGAAACCAACTCCAAACGTGTTCTCCTTCGCGGAGAAGGCTGATTTGGCAGGAAGAAGCCCTGTGTGCACTGGCCCTGGCAACCCACCCATAGCCAGCTAGGGAGGGACCCACCTAGGGCCTAGCTGCGAAACGGCACAGAACGCGCTCCTAGGAGCTGTACTCTGCAAAGGGAAACTGAGCTCGGGGAACAAAGCTCAGCCCCAAGGCGGCTTGGCTCAGGATCGCAGCGCTTGCCTAGTTCTCACCTAGCCCTAGGCTCCCCATAGGGCCCAGGAGGGTCTGGGCTGCCTCTGGCTCCGTGGGCACTGCTGCTTGGTTGGTGGTCTCCGCAGCTTGAAACCAACTCCAAACGTGTTCTCCTTCGCGGAGAAGGCTGATTTGGCAGGAAGAAGCCCTGTGTGCACTGGCCCTGGCAACCCACCCATAGCCAGCTAGGGACGGACCCACCTAGGGCCTAGCTGCGAAACGGCACAAAACGCGCTCCTAGGAGCTGCACTCTGCAAAGGGAAACTGTGCTCGGGGAACAAACCTCAGCCCCAAGGCGGCTTGGCTCAGGATCGCAGCGCTTGCCTAGTTCTCACCTAGCCCTAGGCTCCCCATAGGGCCAAGGAGGGTCTGGGCTGCCTCTGGCTCCGTGGGCACTGCTGCTTGGCTGGTGGTCTCCGCACCGTGAAACCAACTCCAAACGTGTTCTCCTTCGCGGAGAAGGCTGATTTGGCAGGAAGAAGCCCTGTGTGCACTGGCCCTGGCAACCCACCCATAGCCAGCTAGGGAGGGACCCACCTAGGGCCTAGCTGCGAAACGGCACAGAACGCGCTCCTAGGAGCTGCACTCTGCAAAGGGAAACTGAGCTCGGGGAACAAAGCTCAGCCCCAAGGCGGCTTGGCTCAGGATCGCAGCGCTTGCCTAGTTCTCACCTAGCCCTAGGCTCCCCATAGGGCCAAGGAGGGTCTGGGCTGCCTCTGGCTCCGTGGGCACTGCTGCTTGGCTGGTGGTCTCCGCACCTTGAAACCAACTCCAAACGTGTTCTCCTTCGCGGAGAAGGCTGATTTGGCAGGAAGAAGCCCTGTGTGCACTGGCCCTGGCAACCCACCCATAGCCAGCTAGGGACGGACCCACCTAGGGCCTAGCTGCGAAACGGCACAAAACGCGCTCCTAGGAGCTGCACTCTGCAAAGGGAAACTGAGCTCGGGGAACAAAGCTCAGCCCCAAGGCGGCTTGGCTCAGGATCGCAGCGCTTGCCTAGTTCTCACCTAGCCCTAGGCTCCCCATAGGGCCAAGGAGGGTCTGGGCTGCCTCTGGCTCCGTGGGCACTGCTGCTTGGCTGGTGGTCTCCGCAGCTTGAAACCAACTCCAAACGTGTTCTCCTTCGCGGAGAAGGCTGATTTGGCAGGAAGAAGCCCTGTGTGCACTGGCCCTGGCAACCCACCTACAGCCAGCTAGGGAGGGACCCACCTAGGGCCTAGCTGCGAAACGGCACAAAACGCGCTCCTAGGAGCTGCACTCTGCAAAGGGAAACTGTGCTCGGGGAACAAACCTCAGCCCCAAGGCGGCTTGGCTCAGGATCGCAGCGCTTGCCTAGTTCTCACCTAGCCCTAGGCTCCCCATAGGGCCAAGGAGGGTCTGGGCTGCCTCTGGCTCCGTGGGCACTGCTGCTTGGCTGGTGGTCTCCGCACCGTGAAACCAACTCCAAACGTGTTCTCCTTCGCGGAGAAGGCTGATTTGGCAGGAAGAAGCCCTGTGTGCACTGGCCCTGGCAACCCACCCATAGCCAGCTAGGGAGGGACCCACCTAGGGCCTAGCTGCGAAACGGCACAGAACGCGCTCCTAGGAGCTGCACTCTGCAAAGGGAAACTGAGCTCGGGGAACAAAGCTCAGCCCCAAGGCGGCTTGGCTCAGGATCGCAGCGCTTGCCTAGTTCTCACCTAGCCCTAGGCTCCCCATAGGGCCAAGGAGGGTCTGGGCTGCCTCTGGCTCCGTGGGCACTGCTGCTTGGCTGGTGGTCTCCGCACCTTGAAACCAACTCCAAACGTGTTCTCCTTCGCGGAGAAGGCTGATTTGGCAGGAAGAAGCCCTGTGTGCACTGGCCCTGGCAACCCACCCATAGCCAGCTAGGGACGGACCCACCTAGGGCCTAGCTGCGAAACGGCACAAAACGCGCTCCTAGGAGCTGCACTCTGCAAAGGGAAACTGAGCTCGGGGAACAAAGCTCAGCCCCAAGGCGGCTTGGCTCAGGATCGCAGCGCTTGCCTAGTTCTCACCTAGCCCTAGGCTCCCCATAGGGCCAAGGAGGGTCTGGGCTGCCTCTGGCTCCGTGGGCACTGCTGCTTGGCTGGTGGTCTCCGCAGCTTGAAACCAACTCCAAACGTGTTCTCCTTCGCGGAGAAGGCTGATTTGGCAGGAAGAAGCCCTGTGTGCACTGGCCCTGGCAACCCACCTACAGCCAGCTAGGGAGGGACCCACCTAGGGCCTAGCTGCGAAACGGCACAAAACGCGCTCCTAGGAGCTGCACTCTGCAAAGGGAAACTGTGCTCGGGGAACAAAGCTCAGCCCCAAGGCGGCTTGGCTCAGGATCGCAGCGCTTGCCTAGTTCTCACCTAGCCCTAGGCTCCCCATAGGGCCCAGGAGGGTCTGGGCTGCCTCTGGCTCCGTGGGCACTGCTGCTTGGCTGGTGTTCTCCGCACCGTGAAACCAACTCCAAACGTGTTCTCCTTCGCGGAGAAGGCTGATTTGGCAGGAAGAAGCCCTGTGTGCACTGGCCCTGGCAACCCACCCATAGCCAGCTAGGGAGGGACCCACCTAGGGCCTAGCTGCGAAATGGCACAGAACGCGCTCCTAGGAGCTGCACTCTGCAAAGGGAAACTGAGCTCGGGGAACAAAGCTCAGCCCCAAGGCGGCTTGGCTCAGGATCGCAGCGCTTGCCTAGTTCTCACCTAGCCCTAGGCTCCCCATAGGGCCCAGGAGGGTCTGGGCTGCCTCTGGCTCCGTGGGCACTGCTGCTTGGTTGGTGGTCTCCGCAGCTTGAAACCAACTCCAAACGTGTTCTCCTTCGCGGAGAAGGCTGATTTGGCAGGAAGAAGCCCTGTGTGCACTGGCCCTGGCAACCCACCCATAGCCAGCTAGGGAGGGACCCACCTAGGGCCTAGCTGCGAAACGGCACAAAACGCGCTCCTAGGAGCTGCACTCTGCAAAGGGAAACTGTGCTCGGGGAACAAACCTCAGCCCCAAGGCGGCTTGGCTCAGGATCGCAGCGCTTGCCTAGTTCTCACCTAGCCCTAGGCTCCCCATAGGGCCAAGGAGGGTCTGGGCTGCCTCTGGCTCCGTGGGCACTGCTGCTTGGCTGGTGGTCTCCGCACCGTGAAACCAACTCCAAACGTGTTCTCCTTCGCGGAGAAGGCTGATTTGGCAGGAAGAAGCCCTGTGTGCACTGGCCCTGGCAACCCACCCATAGCCAGCTAGGGAGGGACCCACCTAGGGCCTAGCTGCGAAACGGCACAAAACGCGCTCCTAGGAGCTGCACTCTGCAAAGGGAAACTGTGCTCGGGGAACAAACCTCAGCCCCAAGGCGGCTTGGCTCAGGATCGCAGCGCTTGCCTAGTTCTCACCTAGCCCTAGGCTCCCCATAGGGCCAAGGAGGGTCTGGGCTGCCTCTGGCTCCGTGGGCACTGCTGCTTGGCTGGTGGTCTCCGCAGCTTGAAACCAACTCCAAACGTGTTCTCCTTCGCGGAGAAGGCTGATTTGGCAGGAAGAAGCCCTGTGTGCACTGGCCCTGGCAACCCACCCATAGCCAGCTAGGGAGGGACCCACCTAGGGCCTAGCTGCGAAAGGGCACAGAACGCGCTCCTAGGAGCTGCACTCTGCAAAGGGAAACTGTGCTCGGGGAACAAACCTCAGCCCCAAGGCGGCTTGGCTCAGGATCGCAGCGCTTGCCTAGTTCTCACCTAGCCCTAGGCTCCCCATAGGGCCCAGGAGGGTCTGGGCTGCCTCTGGCTCCGTGGGCACTGCTGCTTGGCTGGTGGTCTCCGCAGCTTGAAACCAACTCCAAACGTGTTCTCCTTCGCGGAGAAGGCTGATTTGGCAGGAAGAAGCCCTGTGTGCACTGGCCCTGGCAACCCACCCATAGCCAGCTAGGGACGGACCCACCTAGGGCCTAGCTGCGAAACGGCACAAAACGCGCTCCTAGGAGCTGCACTCTGCAAAGGGAAACTGAGCTCGGGGAACAAAGCTCAGCCCCAAGGCGGCTTGGCTCAGGATCGCAGCGCTTGCCTAGTTCTCACCTAGCCCTAGGCTCCCCATAGGGCCAAGGAGGGTCTGGGCTGCCTCTGGCTCCGTGGGCACTGCTGCTTGGTTGGTGGTCTCCGCAGCTTGAAACCAACTCCAAACGTGTTCTCCTTCGCGGAGAAGGCTGATTTGGCAGGAAGAAGCCCTGTGTGCACTGGCCCTGGCAACCCACCCATAGCCAGCTAGGGAGGGACCCACCTAGGGCCTAGCTGCGAAACGGCACAAAACGCGCTCCTAGGAGCTGCACTCTGCAAAGGGAAACTGTGCTCGGGGAACAAACCTCAGCCCCAAGGCGGCTTGGCTCAGGATCGCAGCGCTTGCCTAGTTCTCACCTAGCCCTAGGCTCCCCATAGGGCCCAAGAGGGTCTGGGCTGCCTCTGGCTCCGTGGGCACTGCTGCTTGGCTGGTGGTCTCCGCAGCTTGAAACCAACTCCAAACGTGTTCTCCTTCGCGGAGAAGGCTGATTTGGCAGGAAGAAGCCCTGTGTGCACTGGCCCTGGCAACCCACCCATAGCCAGCTAGGGAGGGACCCACCTAGGGCCTAGCTGCGAAACGGCACAAAACGCGCTCCTAGGAGCTGCACTCTGCAAAGGGAAACTGTGCTCGGGGAACAAACCTCAGCCCCAAGGCGGCTTGGCTCAGGATCGCAGCGCTTGCCTAGTTCTCACCTAGCCCTAGGCTCCCCATAGGGCCAAGGAGGGTCTGGGCTGCCTCTGGCTCCGTGGGCACTGCTGCTTGGCTGGTGGTCTCCGCAGCTTGAAACCAACTCCAAACGTGTTCTCCTTCGCGGAGAAGGCTGATTTGGCAGGAAGAAGCCCTGTGTGCACTGGCCCTGGCAACCCACCCACAGCCAGCTAGGGAGGGACCCACCTAGGGCCTAGCTGCGAAACGGCACAAAACGCGCTCCTAGGAGCTGCACTCTGCAAAGGGAAACTGTGCTCGGGGAACAAACCTCAGCCCCAAGGCGGCTTGGCTCAGGATCGCAGCGCTTGCCTAGTTCTCACCTAGCCCTAGGCTCCCCATAGGGCCAAGGAGGGTCTGGGCTGCCTCTGGCTCCGTGGGCACTGCTGCTTGGCTGGTGGTCTCCGCACCGTGAAACCAACTCCAAACGTGTTCTCCTTCGCGGAGAAGGCTGATTTGGCAGGAAGAAGCCCTGTGTGCACTGGCCCTGGCAACCCACCCATAGCCAGCTAGGGAGGGACCCACCTAGGGCCTAGCTGCGAAACGGCACAAAACGCGCTCCTAGGAGCTGCACTCTGCAAAGGGAAACTGTGCTCGGGGAACAAACCTCAGCCCCAAGGCGGCTTGGCTCAGGATCGCAGCGCTTGCCTAGTTCTCACCTAGCCCTAGGCTCCCCATAGGGCCAAGGAGGGTCTGGGCTGCCTCTGGCTCCGTGGGCACTGCTGCTTGGCTGGTGGTCTCCGCACCTTGAAACCAACTCCAAACGTGTTCTCCTTCGCGGAGAAGGCTGATTTGGCAGGAAGAAGCCCTGTGTGCACTGGCCCTGGCAACCCACCCATAGCCAGCTAGGGACGGACCCACCTAGGGCCTAGCTGCGAAACGGCACAAAACGCGCTCCTAGGAGCTGCACTCTGCAAAGGGAAACTGAGCTCGGGGAACAAAGCTCAGCCCCAAGGCGGCTTGGCTCAGGATCGCAGCGCTTGCCTAGTTCTCACCTAGCCCTAGGCTCCCCATAGGGCCAAGGAGGGTCTGGGCTGCCTCTGGCTCCGTGGGCACTGCTGCTTGGCTGGTGGTCTCCGCAGCTTGAAACCAACTCCAAACGTGTTCTCCTTCGCGGAGAAGGCTGATTTGGCAGGAAGAAGCCCTGTGTGCACTGGCCCTGGCAACCCACCCATAGCCAGCTAGGGACGGACCCACCTAGGGCCTAGCTGCGAAACGGCACAAAACGCGCTCCTAGGAGCTGCACTCTGCAAAGGGAAACTGAGCTCGGGGAACAAAGCTCAGCCCCAAGGCGGCTTGGCTCAGGATCGCAGCGCTTGCCTAGTTCTCACCTAGCCCTAGGCTCCCCATAGGGCCAAGGAGGGTCTGGGCTGCCTCTGGCTCCGTGGGCACTGCTGCTTGGCTGGTGGTCTCCGCACCGTGAAACCAACTCCAAACGTGTTCTCCTTCGCGGAGAAGGCTGATTTGGCAGGAAGAAGCCCTGTGTGCACTGGCCCTGGAAACCCACCCATAGCCAGCTAGGGAGGGACCCACCTAGGGCCTAGCTGCGAAACGGCACAGAACGCGCTCCTAGGAGCTGCACTCTGCAAAGGGAAACTGAGCTCGGGGAACAAAGCTCAGCCCCAAGGCGGCTTGGCTCAGGATCGCAGCGCTTGCCTAGTTCTCACCTAGCCCTAGGCTCCCCATAGGGCCAAGGAGGGTCTGGGCTGCCTCTGGCTCCGTGGGCACTGCTGCTTGGTTGGTGGTCTCCGCAGCTTGAAACCAACTCCAAACGTGTTCTCCTTCGCGGAGAAGGCTGATTTGGCAGGAAGAAGCCCTGTGTGCACTGGCCCTGGCAACCCACCCATAGCCAGCTAGGGACGGACCCACCTAGGGCCTAGCTGCGAAACGGCACAAAACGCGCTCCTAGGAGCTGCTCTCTGCAAAGGGAAACTGAGCTCGGGGAACAAAGCTCAGCCCCAAGGCGGCTTGGCTCAGGATCGCAGCGCTTGCCTAGTTCTCACCTAGCCCTAGGCTCCCCATAGGGCCAAGGAGGGTCTGGGCTGCCTCTGGCTCCGTGGGCACTGCTGCTTGGTTGGTGGTCTCCGCAGCTTGAAACCAACTCCAAACGTGTTCTCCTTCGCGGAGAAGGCTGATTTGGCAGGAAGAAGCCCTGTGTGCACTGGCCCTGGCAACCCACCCATAGCCAGCTAGGGACGGACCCACCTAGGGCCTAGCTGCGAAACGGCACAAAACGCGCTCCTAGGAGCTGCACTCTGCAAAGGGAAACTGAGCTTGGGGAACAAAGCTCAGCCCCAAGGCGGCTTGGCTCAGGATCGCAGCGCTTGCCTAGTTCTCACCTAGCCCTAGGCTCCCCATAGGGCCAAGGAGGGTCTGGGCTGCCTCTGGCTCCGTGGGCACTGCTGCTTGGCTGGTGGTCTCCGCAGCTTGAAACCAACTCCAAACGTGTTCTCCTTCGCGGAGAAGGCTGATTTGGCAGGAAGAAGCCCTGTGTGCACTGGCCCTGGCAACCCACCCACAGCCAGCTAGGGAGGGACCCACCTAGGGCCTAGCTGCGAAACGGCACAAAACGCGCTCCTAGGAGCTGCACTCTGCAAAGGGAAACTGAGCTCGGGGAACAAAGCTCAGCCCCAAGGCGGCTTGGCTCAGGATCGCAGCGCTTGCCTAGTTCTCACCTAGCCCTAGGCTCCCCATAGGGCCAAGGAGGGTCTGGGCTGCCTCTGGCTCCGTGGGCACTGCTGCTTGGCTGGTGGTCTCCGCACCGTGAAACCAACTCCAAACGTGTTCTCCTTCGCGGAGAAGGCTGATTTGGCAGGAAGAAGCCCTGTGTGCACTGGCCCTGGAAACCCACCCATAGCCAGCTAGGGAGGGACCCACCTAGGGCCTAGCTGCGAAACGGCACAGAACGCGCTCCTAGGAGCTGCACTCTGCAAAGGGAAACTGAGCTCGGGAAACAAAGCTCAGCCCCAAGGCGGCTTGGCTCAGGATCGCAGCGCTTGCCTAGTTCTCACCTAGCCCTAGGCTCCCCATAGGGCCAAGGAGGGTCTGGGCTGCCTCTGGCTCCGTGGGCACTGCTGCTTGGTTGGTGGTCTCCGCAGCTTGAAACCAACTCCAAACGTGTTCTCCTTCGCGGAGAAGGCTGATTTGGCAGGAAGAAGCCCTGTGTGCACTGGCCCTGGCAACCCACCCATAGCCAGCTAGGGACGGACCCACCTAGGGCCTAGCTGCGAAACGGCACAAAACGCGCTCCTAGGAGCTGCACTCTGCAAAGGGAAACTGAGCTCGGGGAACAAAGCTCAGCCCCAAGGCGGCTTGGCTCAGGATCGCAGCGCTTGCCTAGTTCTCACCTAGCCCTAGGCTCCCCATAGGGCCAAGGAGGGTCTGGGCTGCCTCTGGCTCCGTGGGCACTGCTGCTTGGCTGGTGGTCTCCGCACCGTGAAACCAACTCCAAACGTGTTCTCCTTCGCGGAGAAGGCTGATTTGGCAGGAAGAAGCCCTGTGTGCACTGGCCCTAGAAACCCACCCATAGCCAGCTAGGGAGGGACCCACCTAGGGCCTAGCTGCGAAACGGCACAGAACGCGCTCCTAGGAGCTGCACTCTGCAAAGGGAAACTGAGCTCGGGAAACAAAGCTCGGCCCCAAGGCGGCTTGGCTCAGGATCGCAGCGCTTGCCTAGTTCTCACCTAGCCCTAGGCTCCCCATAGGGCCAAGGAGGGTCTGGGCTGCCTCTGGCTCCGTGGGCACTGCTGCTTGGTTGGTGGTCTCCGCAGCTTGAAACCAACTCCAAACGTGTTCTCCTTCGCGGAGAAGGCTGATTTGGCAGGAAGAAGCCCTGTGTGCACTGGCCCTGGCAACCCACCCATAGCCAGCTAGGGACGGACCCACCTAGGGCCTAGCTGCGAAACGGCACAAAACGCGCTCCTAGGAGCTGCTCTCTGCAAAGGGAAACTGAGCTCGGGGAACAAAGCTCAGCCCCAAGGCGGCTTGGCTCAGGATCGCAGCGCTTGCCTAGTTCTCACCTAGCCCTAGGCTCCCCATAGGGCCAAGGAGGGTCTGGGCTGCCTCTGGCTCCGTGGGCACTGCTGCTTGGTTGGTGGTCTCCGCAGCTTGAAACCAACTCCAAACGTGTTCTCCTTCGCGGAGAAGGCTGATTTGGCAGGAAGAAGCCCTGTGTGCACTGGCCCTGGCAACCCACCCATAGCCAGCTAGGGACGGACCCACCTAGGGCCTAGCTGCGAAACGGCACAAAACGCGCTCCTAGGAGCTGCACTCTGCAAAGGGAAACTGAGCTTGGGGAACAAAGCTCAGCCCCAAGGCGGCTTGGCTCAGGATCGCAGCGCTTGCCTAGTTCTCACCTAGCCCTAGACTCCCCATAGGGCCAAGGAGGGTCTGGGCTGCCTCTGGCTCCGTGGGCACTGCTGCTTGGCTGGTGGTCTCCGCAGCTTGAAACCAACTCCAAACGTGTTCTCCTTCGCGGAGAAGGCTGATTTGGCAGGAAGAAGCCCTGTGTGCACTGGCCCTGGCAACCCACCCACAGCCAGCTAGGGAGGGACCCACCTAGGGCCTAGCTGCGAAACGGCACAAAACGCGCTCCTAGGAGCTGCACTCTGCAAAGGGAAACTGAGCTCGGGGAACAAAGCTCAGCCCCAAGGCGGCTTGGCTCAGGATCGCAGCGCTTGCCTAGTTCTCACCTAGCCCTAGGCTCCCCATAGGGCCAAGGAGGGTCTGGGCTGCCTCTGGCTCCGTGGGCACTGCTGCTTGGCTGGTGGTCTCCGCACCGTGAAACCAACTCCAAACGTGTTCTCCTTCGCGGAGAAGGCTGATTTGGCAGGAAGAAGCCCTGTGTGCACTGGCCCTGGAAACCCACCCATAGCCAGCTAGGGAGGGACCCACCTAGGGCCTAGCTGCGAAACGGCACAGAACGCGCTCCTAGGAGCTGCACTCTGCAAAGGGAAACTGAGCTCGGGGAACAAAGCTCAGCCCCAAGGCGGCTTGGCTCAGGATCGCAGCGCTTGCCTAGTTCTCACCTAGCCCTAGGCTCCCCATAGGGCCAAGGAGGGTCTGGGCTGCCTCTGGCTCCGTGGGCACTGCTGCTTGGTTGGTGGTCTCCGCAGCTTGAAACCAACTCCAAACGTGTTCTCCTTCGCGGAGAAGGCTGATTTGGCAGGAAGAAGCCCTGTGTGCACTGGCCCTGGCAACCCACCCATAGCCAGCTAGGGACGGACCCACCTAGGGCCTAGCTGCGAAACGGCACAAAACGCGCTCCTAGGAGCTGCACTCTGCAAAGGGAAACTGAGCTCGGGGAACAAAGCTCAGCCCCAAGGCGGCTTGGCTCAGGATCGCAGCGCTTGCCTAGTTCTCACCTAGCCCTAGGCTCCCCATAGGGCCAAGGAGGGTCTGGGCTGCCTCTGGCTCCGTGGGCACTGCTGCTTGGTTGGTGGTCTCCGCAGCTTGAAACCAACTCCAAACGTGTTCTCCTTCGCGGAGAAGGCTGATTTGGCAGGAAGAAGCCCTGTGTGCACTGGCCCTGGCAACCCACCCATAGCCAGCTAGGGAGGGACCCACCTAGGGCCTAGCTGCGAAACGGCACAAAACGCGCTCCTAGGAGCTGCACTCTGCAAAGGGAAACTGTGCTCGGGGAACAAACATCAGCCCCAAGGCGGCTTGGCTCAGGATCGCAGCGCTTGCCTAGTTCTCACCTAGCCCTAGGCTCCCCATAGGGCCAAGGAGGGTCTGGGCTGCCTCTGGCGCCGTGGGCACTGCTGCTTGGCTGGTGGTCTCCGCAGCTTGAAACCAACTCCAAACGTGTTCTCCTTCGCGGAGAAGGCTGATTTGGCAGGAAGAAGCCCTGTGTGCACTGGCGCTGGCAACCCACTCATAGCCAGCTAGGGAGGGACCCACCTAGGGCCTAGCTGCGAAACGGCACAAAACGCGCTCCTAGGAGCTGCACTCTGCAAAGGGAAACTGTGCTCGGGGAACAAACCTCAGCCCCAAGGCGGCTTGGCTCAGGATCGCAGCGCTTGCCTAGTTCTCACCTAGCCCTAGGCTCCCCATAGGGCCAAGGAGGGTCTGGGCTGCCTCTGGCTCCGTGGGCACTGCTGCTTGGCTGGTGGTCTCCGCAGCTTGAAACCAACTCCAAACGTGTTCTCCTTCGCGGAGAAGGCTGATTTGGCAGGAAGAAGCCCTGTGTGCACTGGCCCTGGCAACCCACCCACAGCCAGCTAGGGAGGGACCCACCTAGGGCCTAGCTGCGAAACGGCACAAAACGCGCTCCTAGGAGCTGCACTCTGCAAAGGGAAACTGTGCTCGGGGAACAAAGCTCAGCCCCAAGGCGGCTTGGCTCAGGATCGCAGCGCTTGCCTAGTTCTCACCTAGCCCTAGGCTCCCCATAGGGCCCAGGAGGGTCTGGGCTGCCTCTGGCTCCGTGGGCACTGCTGCTTGGCTGTTGTTCTCCGCACCTTGAAACCAACTCCAAACGTGTTCTCCTTCGCGGAGAAGGCTGATTTGGCAGGAAGAAGCCCTGTGTGCACTGGCCCTGGCAACCCACCCATAGCCAGCTAGGGAGGGACCCACCTAGGGCCTAGCTGCGAAACGGCACAGAACGCGCTCCTAGGAGCTGCACTCTGCAAAGGGAAACTGAGCTCGGGGAACAAAGCTCAGCCCCAAGGCGGCTTGGCTCAGGATCGCAGCGCTTGCCTAGTTCTCACCTAGCCCTAGGCTCCCCATAGGGCCCAGGAGGGTCTGGGCTGCCTCTGGCTCCGTGGGCACTGCTGCTTGGTTGGTGGTCTCCGCAGCTTGAAACCAACTCCAAACGTGTTCTCCTTCGCGGAGAAGGCTGATTTGGCAGGAAGAAGCCCTGTGTGCACTGGCCCTGGCAACCCACCCATAGCCAGCTAGGGAGGGACCCACCTAGGGCCTAGCTGCGAAACGGCACAAAACGCGCTCCTAGGAGCTGCACTCTGCAAAGGGAAACTGTGCTCGGGGAACAAACCTCAGCCCCAAGGCGGCTTGGCTCAGGATCGCAGCGCTTGCCTAGTTCTCACCTAGCCCTAGGCTCCCCATAGGGCCCAGGAGGGTCTGGGCTGCCTCTGGCTCCGTGGGCACTGCTGCTTGGCTGGTGGTCTCCGCACCTTGAAACCAACTCCAAACGTGTTCTCCTTCGCGGAGAAGGCTGATTTGGCAGGAAGAAGCCCTGTGTGCACTGGCCCTGGCAACCCACCCATAGCCAGCTAGGGATGGACCCACCTAGGGCCTAGCTGCGAAACGGCACAAAACGCGCTCCTAGGAGCTGCACTCTGCAAAGGGAAACTGTGCTCGGGGAACAAACCTCAGCCCCAAGGCGGCTTGGCTCAGGATCGCAGCGCTTGCCTAGTTCTCACCTAGCCCTAGGCTCCCCATAGGGCCAAGGAGGGTCTGGGCTGCCTCTGGCTCCGTGGGCACTGCTGCTTGGCTGGTGTTCTCCGCACCTTGAAACCAACTCCAAACGTGTTCTCCTTCGCGGAGAAGGCTGATTTGGCAGGAAGAAGCCCTGTGTGCACTGGCCCTGGCAACCCACCCACAGCCAGCTAGGGAGGGACCCACCTAGGGCCTAGCTGTGAAACGGCACAAAACGCGCTCCTAGGAGCTGCACTCTGCAAAGGGAAACTGAGCTCGGGGAACAAAGCTCAGCCCCAAGGCGGCTTGGCTCAGGATCGCAGCGCTTGCCTAGTTCTCACCTAGCCCTAGGCTCCCCATAGGGCCAAGGAGGGTCTGGGCTGCCTCTGGCTCCGTGGGCACTGCTGCTTGGCTGGTGGTCTCCGCACCGTGAAACCAACTCCAAACGTGTTCTCCTTCGCGGAGAAGGCTGATTTGGCAGGAAGAAGCCCTGTGTGCACTGGCCCTGGCAACCCACCCATAGCCAGCTAGGGAGGGACCCACCTAGGGCCTAGCTGCGAAACGGCACAGAACGCGCTCCTAGGAGCTGCACTCTGCAAAGGGAAACTGAGCTCGGGGAACAAAGCTCAGCCCCAAGGCGGCTTGGCTCAGGATCGCAGCGCTTGCCTAGTTCTCACCTAGCCCTAGGCTCCCCATAGGGCCAAGGAGGGTCTGGGCTGCCTCTGGCTCCGTGGGCACTGCTGCTTGGTTGGTGGTCTCCGCAGCTTGAAACCAACTCCAAACGTGTTCTCCTTCGCGGAGAAGGCTGATTTGGCAGGAAGAAGCCCTGTGTGCACTGGCCCTGGCAACCCACCCATAGCCAGCTAGGGACGGACCCACCTAGGGCCTAGCTGCGAAACGGCACAAAACGCGCTCCTAGGAGCTGCACTCTGGAAAGGGAAACTGTGCTCGGGGAACAAACCTCAGCCCCAAGGCGGCTTGGCTCAGGATCGCAGCGCTTGCCTAGTTCTCACCTAGCCCTAGGCTCCCCATAGGGCCAAGGAGGGTCTGGGCTGCCTCTGGCTCCGTGGGCACTGCTGCTTGGCTGGTGTTCTCCGCACCTTGAAACCAACTCCAAACGTGTTCTCCTTCGCGGAGAAGGCTGATTTGGCAGGAAGAAGCCCTGTGTGCACTGGCCCTGGCAACCCACCCACAGCCAGCTAGGGAGGGACCCACCTAGGGCCTAGCTGTGAAACGGCACAAAACGCGCTCCTAGGAGCTGCACTCTGCAAAGGGAAACTGAGCTCGGGGAACAAAGCTCAGCCCCAAGGCGGCTTGGCTCAGGATCGCAGCGCTTGCCTAGTTCTCACCTAGCCCTAGGCTCCCCATAGGGCCAAGGAGGGTCTGGGCTGCCTCTGGCTCCGTGGGCACTGCTGCTTGGCTGGTGGTCTCCGCACCGTGAAACCAACTCCAAACGTGTTCTCCTTCGCGGAGAAGGCTGATTTGGCAGGAAGAAGCCCTGTGTGCACTGGCCCTGGCAACCCACCCATAGCCAGCTAGGGAGGGACCCACCTAGGGCCTAGCTGCGAAACGGCACAGAACGCGCTCCTAGGAGCTGCACTCTGCAAAGGGAAACTGAGCTCGGGGAACAAAGCTCAGCCCCAAGGCGGCTTGGCTCAGGATCGCAGCGCTTGCCTAGTTCTCACCTAGCCCTAGGCTCCCCATAGGGCCAAGGAGGGTCTGGGCTGCCTCTGGCTCCGTGGGCACTGCTGCTTGGTTGGTGGTCTCCGCAGCTTGAAACCAACTCCAAACGTGTTCTCCTTCGCGGAGAAGGCTGATTTGGCAGGAAGAAGCCCTGTGTGCACTGGCCCTGGCAACCCACCCATAGCCAGCTAGGGACGGACCCACCTAGGGCCTAGCTGCGAAACGGCACAAAACGCGCTCCTAGGAGCTGCACTCTGGAAAGGGAAACTGTGCTCGGGGAACAAACCTCAGCCCCAAGGCGGCTTGGCTCAGGATCGCAGCGCTTGCCTAGTTCTCACCTAGCCCTAGGCTCCCCATAGGGCCAAGGAGGGTCTGGGCTGCCTCTGGCTCCGTGGGCACTGCTGCTTGGCTGGTGGTCTCCGCAGCTTGAAACCAACTCCAAACGTGTTCTCCTTCGCGGAGAAGGCTGATTTGGCAGGAAGAAGCCCTGTGTGCACTGGCCCTGGCAACCCACCCATAGCCAGCTAGGGACGGACCCACCTAGGGCCTAGCTGCGAAACGGCACAAAACGCGCTCCTAGGAGCTGCACTCTGCAAAGGGAAACTGAGCTTGGGGAACAAAGCTCAGCCCCAAGGCGGCTTGGCTCAGGATCGCAGCGCTTGCCTAGTTCTCACCTAGCCCTAGGCTCCCCATAGGGCCAAGGAGGGTCTGGGCTGCCTCTGGCTCCGTGGGCACTGCTGCTTGGCTGGTGGTCTCCGCACCTTGAAACCAACTCCAAACGTGTTCTCCTTCGCGGAGAAGGCTGATTTGGCAGGAAGAAGCCCTGTGTGCACTGGCCCTGGCAACCCACCTACAGCCAGCTAGGGAGGGACCCACCTAGGGCCTAGCTGCGAAACGGCACAAAACGCGCTCCTAGGAGCTGCACTCTGCAAAGGGAAACTGTGCTCGGGGAACAAACCTCAGCCCCAAGGCGGCTTGGCTCAGGATCGCAGCGCTTGCCTAGTTCTCACCTAGCCCTAGGCTCCCCATAGGGCCAAGGAGGGTCTGGGCTGCCTCTGGCTCCGTGGGCACTGCTGCTTGGCTGGTGGTCTCCGCACCGTGAAACCAACTCCAAACGTGTTCTCCTTCGCGGAGAAGGCTGATTTGGCAGGAAGAAGCCCTGTGTGCACTGGCCCTGGCAACCCACCCATAGCCAGCTAGGGAGGGACCCACCTAGGGCCTAGCTGCGAAACGGCACAAAACGCGCTCCTAGGAGCTGCACTCTGCAAAGGGAAACTGTGCTCGGGGAACAAACCTCAGCCCCAAGGCGGCTTGGCTCAGGATCGCAGTGCTTGCCTAGTTCTCACCTAGCCCTAGGATCCCCATAGGGCCAAGGAGGGTCTGGGCTGCCTCTGGCTCCGTGGGCACTGCTGCTTGGCTGGTGGTCTCCGCACCTTGAAACCAACTCCAAACGTGTTCTCCTTCGCGGAGAAGGCTGATTTGGCAGGAAGAAGCCCTGTGTGCACTGGCCCTGGCAACCCACCCATAGCCAGCTAGGGAGGGACCCACCTAGGGCCTAGCTGCGAAACGGCACAAAACGCGCTCCTAGGAGCTGCACTCTGCAAAGGGAAACTGTGCTCGGGGAACAAACCTCAGCCCCAAGGCGGCTTGGCTCAGGATCGCAGCGCTTGCCTAGTTCTCACCTAGCCCTAGGCTCCCCATAGGGCCAAGGAGGGTCTGGGCTGCCTCTGGCTCCGTGGGCACTGCTGCTTGGTTGGTGGTCTCCGCACCGTGAAACCAACTCCAAACGTGTTCTCCTTCGCGGAGAAGGCTGATTTGGCAGGAAGAAGCCCTGTGTGCACTGGCCCTGGCAACCCACCCATAGCCAGCTAGGGACGGACCCACCTAGGGCCTAGCTGCGAAAGGGCACAGAACGCGCTCCTAGGAGCTGCACTCTGCAAAGGGAAACTGAGCTCGGGGAACAAAGCTCAGCCCCAAGGCGGCTTGGCTCAGGATCGCAGCGCTTGCCTAGTTCTCACCTAGCCCTAGGCTCCCCATAGGGCCAAGGAGGGTCTGGGCTGCCTCTGGCTCCGTGGGCACTGCTGCTTGGCTGGTGGTCTCCGCAGCTTGAAACCAACTCCAAACGTGTTCTCCTTCGCGGAGAAGGCTGATTTGGCAGGAAGAAGCCCTGTGTGCACTGGCCCTGGCAACCCACCCATAGCCAGCTAGGGACGGACCCACCTAGGGCCTAGCTGCGAAACGGCACAAAACGCGCTCGTAGGAGCTGCACTCTGCAAAGGGAAACTGAGCTTGGGGAACAAAGCTCAGCCCCAAGGCGGCTTGGCTCAGGATCGCAGCGCTTGCCTAGTTCTCACCTAGCCCTAGGCTCCCCATAGGGCCAAGGAGGGTCTGGGCTGCCTCTGGCTCCGTGGGCACTGCTGCTTGGCTGGTGGTCTCCGCACCTTGAAACCAACTCCAAACGTGTTCTCCTTCGCGGAGAAGGCTGATTTGGCAGGAAGAAGCCCTGTGTGCACTGGCCCTGGCAACCCACCCACAGCCAGCTAGGGAGGGACCCACCTAGGGCCTAGCTGCGTAACGGCACAAAACGCGCTCCAAGGAGCTGCACTCTGCAAAGGGAAACTGTGCTCGGGGAACAAAGCTCAGCCCCAAGGCGGCTTGGCTCAGGATCGCAGCGCTTGCCTAGTTCTCACCTAGCCCTAGGCTCCCCATAGGGCCCAGGAGGGTCTGGGCTGCCTCTGGCTCCGTGGGCACTGCTGCTTGGCTGGTGTTCTCCGCACCTTGAAACCAACTCCAAACGTGTTCTCCTTCGCGGAAAAGGCTGATTTGGCAGGAAGAAGCCCTGTGTGCACTGGCCCTGGCAACCCACCCATAGCCAGCTAGGGAGGGACCCACCTAGGGCCTAGCTGCGAAACGGCACAAAACGCGCTCCTAGGAGCTGCACTCTGCAAAGGGAAACTGAGCTCGGGGAACAAAGCTCAGCCCCAAGGCGGCTTGGCTCAGGATCGCAGCGCTTGCCTAGTTCTCACCTAGCCCTAGGCTCCCCATAGGGCCCAGGAGGGTCTGGGCTGCCTCTGGCTCCGTGGGCACTGCTGCTTGGTTGGTGGTCTCCGCAGCTTGAAACCAACTCCAAACGTGTTCTCCTTCGCGGAGAAGGCTGATTTGGCAGGAAGAAGCCCTGTGTGCACTGGCCCTGGCAACCCACCCATAGCCAGCTAGGGAGGGACCCACCTAGGGCCTAGCTGCGAAACGGCACAAAACGCGCTCCTAGGAGCTGCACTCTGCAAAGGGAAACTGTGCTCGGGGAACAAACCTCAGCCCCAAGGCGGCTTGGCTCAGGATCGCAGCGCTTGCCTAGTTCTCACCTAGCCCTAGGCTCCCCATAGGGCCCAGGAGGGTCTGGGCTGCCTCTGGCTCCGTGGGCACTGCTGCTTGGCTGGTGGTCTCCGCACCTTGAAACCAACTCCAAACGTGTTCTCCTTCGCGGAGAAGGCTGATTTGGCAGGAAGAAGCCCTGTGTGCACTGGCCCTGGCAACCCACCCATAGCCAGCTAGGGATGGACCCACCTAGGGCCTAGCTGCGAAACGGCACAAAACGCGCTCCTAGGAGCTGCACTCTGCAAAGGGAAACTGTGCTCGGGGAACAAACCTCAGCCCCAAGGCGGCTTGGCTCAGGATCGCAGCGCTTGCCTAGTTCTCACCTAGCCCTAGGCTCCCCATAGGGCCAAGGAGGGTCTGGGCTGCCTCTGGCTCCGTGGGCACTGCTGCTTGGCTGGTGTTCTCCGCACCTTGAAACCAACTCCAAACGTGTTCTCCTTCGCGGAGAAGGCTGATTTGGCAGGAAGAAGCCCTGTGTGCACTGGCCCTGGCAACCCACCCACAGCCAGCTAGGGAGGGACCCACCTAGGGCCTAGCTGTGAAACGGCACAAAACGCGCTCCTAGGAGCTGCACTCTGCAAAGGGAAACTGAGCTCGGGGAACAAAGCTCAGCCCCAAGGCGGCTTGGCTCAGGATCGCAGCGCTTGCCTAGTTCTCACCTAGCCCTAGGCTCCCCATAGGGCCAAGGAGGGTCTGGGCTGCCTCTGGCTCCGTGGGCACTGCTGCTTGGCTGGTGGTCTCCGCACCGTGAAACCAACTCCAAACGTGTTCTCCTTCGCGGAGAAGGCTGATTTGGCAGGAAGAAGCCCTGTGTGCACTGGCCCTGGCAACCCACCCATAGCCAGCTAGGGAGGGACCCACCTAGGGCCTAGCTGCGAAACGGCACAGAACGCGCTCCTAGGAGCTGCACTCTGCAAAGGGAAACTGAGCTCGGGGAACAAAGCTCAGCCCCAAGGCGGCTTGGCTCAGGATCGCAGCGCTTGCCTAGTTCTCACCTAGCCCTAGGCTCCCCATAGGGCCAAGGAGGGTCTGGGCTGCCTCTGGCTCCGTGGGCACTGCTGCTTGGTTGGTGGTCTCCGCAGCTTGAAACCAACTCCAAACGTGTTCTCCTTCGCGGAGAAGGCTGATTTGGCAGGAAGAAGCCCTGTGTGCACTGGCCCTGGCAACCCACCCATAGCCAGCTAGGGACGGACCCACCTAGGGCCTAGCTGCGAAACGGCACAAAACGCGCTCCTAGGAGCTGCACTCTGGAAAGGGAAACTGTGCTCGGGGAACAAACCTCAGCCCCAAGGCGGCTTGGCTCAGGATCGCAGCGCTTGCCTAGTTCTCACCTAGCCCTAGGCTCCCCATAGGGCCAAGGAGGGTCTGGGCTGCCTCTGGCTCCGTGGGCACTGCTGCTTGGCTGGTGGTCTCCGCAGCTTGAAACCAACTCCAAACGTGTTCTCCTTCGCGGAGAAGGCTGATTTGGCAGGAAGAAGCCCTGTGTGCACTGGCCCTGGCAACCCACCCATAGCCAGCTAGGGACGGACCCACCTAGGGCCTAGCTGCGAAACGGCACAAAACGCGCTCCTAGGAGCTGCACTCTGCAAAGGGAAACTGAGCTTGGGGAACAAAGCTCAGCCCCAAGGCGGCTTGGCTCAGGATCGCAGCGCTTGCCTAGTTCTCACCTAGCCCTAGGCTCCCCATAGGGCCAAGGAGGGTCTGGGCTGCCTCTGGCTCCGTGGGCACTGCTGCTTGGCTGGTGGTCTCCGCACCTTGAAACCAACTCCAAACGTGTTCTCCTTCGCGGAGAAGGCTGATTTGGCAGGAAGAAGCCCTGTGTGCACTGGCCCTGGCAACCCACCTACAGCCAGCTAGGGAGGGACCCACCTAGGGCCTAGCTGCGAAACGGCACAAAACGCGCTCCTAGGAGCTGCACTCTGCAAAGGGAAACTGTGCTCGGGGAACAAACCTCAGCCCCAAGGCGGCTTGGCTCAGGATCGCAGCGCTTGCCTAGTTCTCACCTAGCCCTAGGCTCCCCATAGGGCCAAGGAGGGTCTGGGCTGCCTCTGGCTCCGTGGGCACTGCTGCTTGGCTGGTGGTCTCCGCACCGTGAAACCAACTCCAAACGTGTTCTCCTTCGCGGAGAAGGCTGATTTGGCAGGAAGAAGCCCTGTGTGCACTGGCCCTGGCAACCCACCCATAGCCAGCTAGGGAGGGACCCACCTAGGGCCTAGCTGCGAAACGGCACAAAACGCGCTCCTAGGAGCTGCACTCTGCAAAGGGAAACTGTGCTCGGGGAACAAACCTCAGCCCCAAGGCGGCTTGGCTCAGGATCGCAGTGCTTGCCTAGTTCTCACCTAGCCCTAGGATCCCCATAGGGCCAAGGAGGGTCTGGGCTGCCTCTGGCTCCGTGGGCACTGCTGCTTGGCTGGTGGTCTCCGCACCTTGAAACCAACTCCAAACGTGTTCTCCTTCGCGGAGAAGGCTGATTTGGCAGGAAGAAGCCCTGTGTGCACTGGCCCTGGCAACCCACCCATAGCCAGCTAGGGAGGGACCCACCTAGGGCCTAGCTGCGAAACGGCACAAAACGCGCTCCTAGGAGCTGCACTCTGCAAAGGGAAACTGTGCTCGGGGAACAAACCTCAGCCCCAAGGCGGCTTGGCTCAGGATCGCAGCGCTTGCCTAGTTCTCACCTAGCCCTAGGCTCCCCATAGGGCCAAGGAGGGTCTGGGCTGCCTCTGGCTCCGTGGGCACTGCTGCTTGGTTGGTGGTCTCCGCACCGTGAAACCAACTCCAAACGTGTTCTCCTTCGCGGAGAAGGCTGATTTGGCAGGAAGAAGCCCTGTGTGCACTGGCCCTGGCAACCCACCCATAGCCAGCTAGGGACGGACCCACCTAGGGCCTAGCTGCGAAAGGGCACAGAACGCGCTCCTAGGAGCTGCACTCTGCAAAGGGAAACTGAGCTCGGGGAACAAAGCTCAGCCCCAAGGCGGCTTGGCTCAGGATCGCAGCGCTTGCCTAGTTCTCACCTAGCCCTAGGCTCCCCATAGGGCCAAGGAGGGTCTGGGCTGCCTCTGGCTCCGTGGGCACTGCTGCTTGGCTGGTGGTCTCCGCACCTTGAAACCAACTCCAAACGTGTTCTCCTTCGCGGAGAAGGCTGATTTGGCAGGAAGAAGCCCTGTGTGCACTGGCCCTGGCAACCCACCCATAGCCAGCTAGGGACGGACCCACCTAGGGCCTAGCTGCGAAACGGCACAAAACGCGCTCGTAGGAGCTGCACTCTGCAAAGGGAAACTGAGCTTGGGGAACAAAGCTCAGCCCCAAGGCGGCTTGGCTCAGGATCGCAGCGCTTGCCTAGTTCTCACCTAGCCCTAGGCTCCCCATAGGGCCAAGGAGGGTCTGGGCTGCCTCTGGCTCCGTGGGCACTGCTGCTTGGCTGGTGGTCTCCGCACCTTGAAACCAACTCCAAACGTGTTCTCCTTCGCGGAGAAGGCTGATTTGGCAGGAAGAAGCCCTGTGTGCACTGGCCCTGGCAACCCACCCACAGCCAGCTAGGGAGGGACCCACCTAGGGCCTAGCTGCGTAACGGCACAAAACGCGCTCCAAGGAGCTGCACTCTGCAAAGGGAAACTGTGCTCGGGGAACAAAGCTCAGCCCCAAGGCGGCTTGGCTCAGGATCGCAGCGCTTGCCTAGTTCTCACCTAGCCCTAGGCTCCCCATAGGGCCCAGGAGGGTCTGGGCTGCCTCTGGCTCCGTGGGCACTGCTGCTTGGCTGGT
Organism: Sus scrofa; assembly: GCF_054392235.1. Classification (NCBI taxonomy): domain Eukaryota; kingdom Metazoa; phylum Chordata; class Mammalia; order Artiodactyla; family Suidae; genus Sus; species Sus scrofa. The sequence goes on along the minus strand of NC_139393.1, from coordinate 39,747,331 downwards.
GTTCTCCGCACCTTGAAACCAACTCCAAACGTGTTCTCCTTCGCGGAAAAGGCTGATTTGGCAGGAAGAAGCCCTGTGTGCACTGGCCCTGGCAACCCACCCATAGCCAGCTAGGGAGGGACCCACCTAGGGCCTAGCTGCGAAACGGCACAAAACGCGCTCCTAGGAGCTGCACTCTGCAAAGGGAAACTGAGCTCGGGGAACAAAGCTCAGCCCCAAGGCGGCTTGGCTCAGGATCGCAGCGCTTGCCTAGTTCTCACCTAGCCCTAGGCTCCCCATAGGGCCCAGGAGGGTCTGGGCTGCCTCTGGCTCCGTGGGCACTGCTGCTTGGTTGGTGGTCTCCGCAGCTTGAAACCAACTCCAAACGTGTTCTCCTTCGCGGAGAAGGCTGATTTGGCAGGAAGAAGCCCTGTGTGCACTGGCCCTGGCAACCCACCCATAGCCAGCTAGGGAGGGACCCACCTAGGGCCTAGCTGCGAAACGGCACAAAACGCGCTCCTAGGAGCTGCACTCTGCAAAGGGAAACTGTGCTCGGGGAACAAACCTCAGCCCCAAGGCGGCTTGGCTCAGGATCGCAGCGCTTGCCTAGTTCTCACCTAGCCCTAGGCTCCCCATAGGGCCAAGGAGGGTCTGGGCTGCCTCTGGCTCCGTGGGCACTGCTGCTTGGCTGGTGGTCTCCGCACCGTGAAACCAACTCCAAACGTGTTCTCCTTCGCGGAGAAGGCTGATTTGGCAGGAAGAAGCCCTGTGTGCACTGGCCCTGGCAACCCACCCATAGCCAGCTAGGGACGGACCCACCTAGGGCCTAGCTGCGAAACGGCACAAAACGCGCTCCTAGGAGCTGCACTCTGCAAAGGGAAACTGTGCTCGGGGAACAAACCTCAGCCCCAAGGCGGCTTGGCTCAGGATCGCAGTGCTTGCCTAGTTCTCACCTAGCCCTAGGCTCCCCATAGGGCCAAGGAGGGTCTGGGCTGCCTCTGGCTCCGTGGGCACTGCTGCTTGGCTGGTGGTCTCCGCACCTTGAAACCAACTCCAAACGTGTTCTCCTTCGCGGAGAAGGCTGATTTGGCAGGAAGAAGCCCTGTGTGCACTGGCCCTGGCAACCCACCCATAGCCAGCTAGGGAGGGACCCACCTAGGGCCTAGCTGCGAAACGGCACAAAACGCGCTCCTAGGAGCTGCACTCTGCAAAGGGAAACTGTGCTCGGGGAACAAACCTCAGCCCCAAGGCGGCTTGGCTCAGGATCGCAGCGCTTGCCTAGTTCTCACCTAGCCCTAGGCTCCCCATAGGGCCAAGGAGGGTCTGGGCTGCCTCTGGCTCCGTGGGCACTGCTGCTTGGTTGGTGGTCTCCGCACCGTGAAACCAACTCCAAACGTGTTCTCCTTCGCGGAGAAGGCTGATTTGGCAGGAAGAAGCCCTGTGTGCACTGGCCCTGGCAACCCACCCATAGCCAGCTAGGGACGGACCCACCTAGGGCCTAGCTGCGAAACGGCACAAAACGCGCTCCTAGGAGCTGCACTCTGCAAAGGGAAACTGAGCTCGGGGAACAAAGCTCAGCCCCAAGGCGGCTTGGCTCAGGATCGCAGCGCTTGCCTAGTTCTCACCTAGCCCTAGGCTCCCCATAGGGCCAAGGAGGGTCTGGGCTGCCTCTGGCTCCGTGGGCACTGCTGCTTGGCTGGTGGTCTCCGCACCTTGAAACCAACTCCAAACGTGTTCTCCTTCGCGGAGAAGGCTGATTTGGCAGGAAGAAGCCCTGTGTGCACTGGCCCTGGCAACCCACCCATAGCCAGCTAGGGAGGGACCCACCTAGGGCCTAGCTGCGAAACGGCACAGAACGCGCTCCTAGGAGCTGCACTCTGCAAAGGGAAACTGAGCTCGGGGAACAAAGCTCAGCCCCAAGGCGGCTTGGCTCAGGATCGCAGCGCTTGCCTAGTTCTCACCTAGCCCTAGGCTCCCCATAGGGCCAAGGAGGGTCTGGGCTGCCTCTGGCTCCGTGGGCACTGCTGCTTGGCTGGTGGTCTCCGCACCTTGAAACCAACTCCAAACGTGTTCTCCTTCGCGGAGAAGGCTGATTTGGCAGGAAGAAGCCCTGTGTGCACTGGCCCTGGCAACCCACCCACAGCCAGCTAGGGAGGGACCCACCTAGGGCCTAGCTGCGAAACGGCACAAAACGCGCTCCTAGGAGCTGCACTCTGCAAAGGGAAACTGTGCTCGGGGAACAAAGCTCAGCCCCAAGGCGGCTTGGCTCAGGATCGCAGCGCTTGCCTAGTTCTCACCTAGCCCTAGGCTCCCCATAGGGCCCAGGAGGGTCTGGGCTGCCTCTGGCTCCGTGGGCACTGCTGCTTGGCTGGTGTTCTCCGCACCTTGAAACCAACTCCAAACGTGTTCTCCTTCGCGGAGAAGGCTGATTTGGCAGGAAGAAGCCCTGTGTGCACTGGCCCTGGCAACCCACCCATAGCCAGCTAGGGAGGGACCCACCTAGGGCCTAGCTGCGAAACGGCACAGAATGCGCTCCTAGGAGCTGCACTCTGCAAAGGGAAACTGAGCTCGGGGAACAAAGCTCAGCCCCAAGGCGGCTTGGCTCAGGATCGCAGCGCTTGCCTAGTTCTCACCTAGCCCTAGGCTCCCCATAGGGCCCAGGAGGGTCTGGGCTGCCTCTGGCTCCGTGGGCACTGCTGCTTGGTTGGTGGTCTCCGCAGCTTGAAACCAACTCCAAACGTGTTCTCCTTCGCGGAGAAGGCTGATTTGGCAGGAAGAAGCCCTGTGTGCACTGGCCCTGGCAACCCACCCATAGCCAGCTAGGGAGGGACCCACCTAGGGCCTAGCTGCGAAACGGCACAAAACGCGCTCCTAGGAGCTGCACTCTGCAAAGGGAAACTGTGCTCGGGGAACAAACCTCAGCCCCAAGGCGGCTTGGCTCAGGATCGCAGCGCTTGCCTAGTTCTCACCTAGCCCTAGGCTCCCCATAGGGCCAAGGAGGGTCTGGGCTGCCTCTGGCTCCGTGGGCACTGCTGCTTGGCTGGTGGTCTCCGCACCGTGAAACCAACTCCAAACGTGTTCTCCTTCGCGGAGAAGGCTGATTTGGCAGGAAGAAGCCCTGTGTGCACTGGCCCTGGCAACCCACCCATAGCCAGCTAGGGACGGACCCACCTAGGGCCTAGCTGCGAAACGGCACAAAACGCGCTCCTAGGAGCTGCACTCTGCAAAGGGAAACTGTGCTCGGGGAACAAACCTCAGCCCCAAGGCGGCTTGGCTCAGGATCGCAGCGCTTGCCTAGTTCTCACCTAGCCCTAGGCTCCCCATAGGGCCAAGGAGGGTCTGGGCTGCCTCTGGCTCCGTGGGCACTGCTGCTTGGCTGGTGGTCTCCGCACCTTGAAACCAACTCCAAACGTGTTCTCCTTCGCGGAGAAGGCTGATTTGGCAGGAAGAAGCCCTGTGTGCACTGGCCCTGGCAACCCACCCATAGCCAGCTAGGGAGGGACCCACCTAGGGCCTAGCTGCGAAACGGCACAAAACGCGCTCCTAGGAGCTGCACTCTGCAAAGGGAAACTGTGCTCGGGGAACAAAGCTCAGCCCCAAGGCGGCTTGGCTCAGGATCGCAGCGCTTGCCTAGTTCTCACCTAGCCCTAGGCTCCCCATAGGGCCAAGGAGGGTCTGGGCTGCCTCTGGCTCCGTGGGCACTGCTGCTTGGCTGGTGTTCTCCGCACCTTGAAACCTACTCCAAACGTGTTCTCCTTCGCGGAGAAGGCTGATTTGGCAGGAAGAAGCCCTGTGTGCACTGGCCCTGGCAACCCACCCATAGCCAGCTAGGGAGGGACCCACCTAGGGCCTAGCTGCGAAAGGGCACAGAACGCGCTCCTAGGAGCTGCACTCTGCAAAGGGAAACTGAGCTCGGGGAACAAAGCTCAGCCCCAAGGCGGCTTTGCTCAGGATCGCAGCGCTTGCCTAGTTCTCACCTAGCCCTAGGCTCCCCATAGGGCCAAGGAGGGTCTGGGCTGCCTCTGGCTCCGTGGGCACTGCTGCTTGGTTGGTGGTCTCCGCAGCTTGAAACCAACTCCAAACGTGTTCTCCTTCGCGGAGAAGGCTGATTTGGCAGGAAGAAGCCCTGTGTGCACTGGCCCTGGCAACCCACCCATAGCCAGCTAGGGACGGACCCACCTAGGGCCTAGCTGCGAAACGGCACAAAACGCGCTCCTAGGAGCTGCACTCTGCAAAGGGAAACTGTGCTCGGGGAACAAACCTCAGCCCCAAGGCGGCTTGGCTCAGGATCGCAGCGCTTGCCTAGTTCTCACCTAGCCCTAGGCTCCCCATAGGGCCAAGGAGGGTCTGGGCTGCCTCTGGCTCCGTGGGCACTGCTGCTTGGCTGGTGGTCTCCGCACCGTGAAACCAACTCCAAACGTGTTCTCCTTCGCGGAGAAGGCTGATTTGGCAGGAAGAAGCCCTGTGTGCACTGGCCCTGGCAACCCACCCATAGCCAGCTAGGGAGGGACCCACCTAGGGCCTAGCTGCGAAAGGGCACAGAACGCGCTCCTAGGAGCTGCACTCTGCAAAGGGAAACTGAGCTCGGGGAACAAAGCTCAGCCCCAAGGCGGCTTGGCTCAGGATCGCAGCGCTTGCCTAGTTCTCACCTAGCCCTAGGCTCCCCATAGGGCCAAGGAGGGTCTGGGCTGCCTCTGGCTCCGTGGGCACTGCTGCTTGGTTGGTGGTCTCCGCAGCTTGAAACCAACTCCAAACGTGTTCTCCTTCGCGGAGAAGGCTGATTTGGCAGGAAGAAGCCCTGTGTGCACTGGCCCTGGCAACCCACCCATAGCCAGCTAGGGAGGGACCCACCTAGGGCCTAGCTGCGAAACGGCACAAAACGCGCTCCTAGGAGCTGCACTCTGCAAAGGGAAACTGTGCTCGGGGAACAAAGCTCAGCCCCAAGGCGGCTTGGCTCAGGATCGCAGCGCTTGCCTAGTTCTCACCTAGCCCTAGGCTCCCCATAGGGCCAAGGAGGGTCTGGGCTGCCTCTGGCTCCGTGGGCACTGCTGCTTGGTTGGTGGTCTCCGCAGCTTGAAACCAACTCCAAACGTGTTCTCCTTCGCGGAGAAGGCTGATTTGGCAGGAAGAAGCCCTGTGTGCACTGGCCCTGGCAACCCACCCATAGCCAGCTAGGGACGGACCCACCTAGGGCCTAGCTGCGAAACGGCACAAAACGCGCTCCTAGGAGCTGCACTCTGCAAAGGGAAACTGTGCTCGGGGAACAAAGCTCAGCCCCAAGGCGGCTTGGCTCAGGATCGCAGCGCTTGCCTAGTTCTCACCTAGCCCTAGGCTCCCCATAGGGCCAAGGAGGGTCTGGGCTACCTCTGGCTCCGTGGGCACTGCTGCTTGGCTGGTGGTCTCCGCACCTTGAAACCAACTCCAAACGTGTTCTCCTTCGCGGAGAAGGCTGATTTGGCAGGAAGAAGCCCTGTGTGCACTGGCCCTGGCAACCCACCCATAGCCAGCTAGGGAGGGACCCACCTAGGGCCTAGCTGCGAAAGGGCACAAAACGCGCTCCTAGGAGCTGCACTCTGCAAAGGGAAACTGTGCTCGGGGAACAAAGCTCAGCCCCAAGGCGGCTTGGCTCAGGATCGCAGCGCTTGCCTAGTTCTCACCTAGCCCTAGGCTCCCCATAGGGCCCAGGAGGGTCTGGGCTGCCTCTGGCTCCGTGGGCACTGCTGCTTGGTTGGTGGTCTCCGCAGCTTGAAACCAACTCCAAACGTGTTCTCCTTCGCGGAGAAGGCTGATTTGGCAGGAAGAAGCCCTGTGTGCACTGGCCCTGGCAACCCACCCATAGCCAGCTAGGGAGGGACCCACCTAGGGCCTAGCTGCGAAACGGCACAAAACGCGCTCCTAGGAGCTGCACTCTGCAAAGGGAAACTGTGCTCGGGGAACAAAGCTCATCCCCAAGGCGGCTTGGCTCAGGATCGCAGCGCTTGCCTACTTCTCACCTAGCCCTAGGCTCCCCGTAGGGCCAAGGAGGGTCTGGGCTGCCTCTGGCTCCGTGGGCACTGCTGCTTGGCTGGTGGTCTCCGCACCGTGAAACCAACTCCAAACGTGTTCTCCTTCGCGGAGAAGGCTGATTTGGCAGGAAGAAGCCCTGTGTGCACTGGCCCTGGCAACCCACCCATAGCCAGCTAGGGAGGGACCCACCTAGGGCCTAGCTGCGAAAGGGCACAAAACGCGCTCCTAGGAGCTGCACTCTGCAAAGGGAAACTGTGCTCGGGGAACAAACCTCAGCCCCAAGGCGGCTTGGCTCAGGATCGCAGCGCTTGCCTAGTTCTCACCTAGCCCTAGGCTCCCCATAGGGCCAAGGAGGGTCTGGGCTGCCTCTGGCTCCGTGGGCACTGCTGCTTGGCTGGTGGTCTCCGCACCGTGAAACCAACTCCAAACGTGTTCTCCTTCGCGGAGAAGGCTGATTTGGCAGGAAGAAGCCCTGTGTGCACTGGCCCTGGCAACCCACCCATAGCCAGCTAGGGAGGGACCCACCTAGGGCCTAGCTGCGAAAGGGCACAGAACGCGCTCCTAGGAGCTGCACTCTGCAAAGGGAAACTGAGCTCGGGGAACAAAGCTCAGCCCCAAGGCGGCTTGGCTCAGGATCGCAGCGCTTGCCTAGTTCTCACCTAGCCCTAGGCTCCCCATAGGGCCAAGGAGGGTCTGGGCTGCCTCTGGCTCCGTGGGCACTGCTGCTTGGTTGGTGGTCTCCGCAGCTTGAAACCAACTCCAAACGTGTTCTCCTTCGCGGAGAAGGCTGATTTGGCAGGAAGAAGCCCTGTGTGCACTGGCCCTGGCAACCCACCCATAGCCAGCTAGGGAGGGACCCACCTAGGGCCTAGCTGCGAAACGGCACAAAACGCGCTCCTAGGAGCTGCACTCTGCAAAGGGAAACTGTGCTCGGGGAACAAAGCTCAGCCCCAAGGCGGCTTGGCTCAGGATCGCAGCGCTTGCCTAGTTCTCACCTAGCCCTAGGCTCCCCATAGGGCCAAGGAGGGTCTGGGCTGCCTCTGGCTCCGTGGGCACTGCTGCTTGGCTGGTGGTCTCCGCAGCTTGAAACCAACTCCAAACGTGTTCTCCTTCGCGGAGAAGGCTGATTTGGCAGGAAGAAGCCCTGTGTGCACTGGCCCTGGCAACCCACCCATAGCCAGCTAGGGACGGACCCACCTAGGGCCTAGCTGCGAAACGGCACAAAACGCGCTCCTAGGAGCTGCACTCTGCAAAGGGAAACTGTGCTCGGGGAACAAAGCTCAGCCCCAAGGCGGCTTGGCTCAGGATCGCAGCGCTTGCCTAGTTCTCACCTAGCCCTAGGCTCCCCATAGGGCCAAGGAGGGTCTGGGCTGCCTCTGGCTCCGTGGGCACTGCTGCTTGGCTGGTGGTCTCCGCAGCTTGAAACCAACTCCAAACGTGTTCTCCTTCGCGGAGAAGGCTGATTTGGCAGGAAGAAGCCCTGTGTGCACTGGCCCTGGCAACCCACCCATAGCCAGCTAGGGACGGACCCACCTAGGGCCTAGCTGCGAAACGGCACAGAACGCGCTCCTAGGAGCTGCACTCTGCAAAGGGAAACTGAGCTCGGGGAACAAAGCTCAGCCCCAAGGCGGCTTGGCTCAGGATCGCAGCGCTTGCCTAGTTCTCACCTAGCCCTAGGCTCCCCATAGGGCCAAGGAGGGTCTGGGCTGCCTCTGGCTCCGTGGGCACTGCTGCTTGGTTGGTGGTCTCCGCAGCTTGAAACCAACTCCAAACGTGTTCTCCTTCGCGGAGAAGGCTGATTTGGCAGGTAGAAGCCCTGTGTGCATTCGCCCTGGCAACCCACCCATAGCCAGCTAGGGAGGGACCCACCTAGGGCCTAGCTGCGAAACGGCACAAAACGCGCTCCTAGGAGCTGCACTCTGCAAAGGGAAACTGAGCTCGGGGAACAAAGCTCAGCCCCAAGGCGGCTTGGCTCAGGATCGCAGCGCTTGCCTAGTTCTCACCTAGCCCTAGGCTCCCCATAGGGCCAAGGAGGGTCTGGGCTGCCTCTGGCTCCGTGGGCACTGCTGCTTGGCTGGTGGTCTCCGCACCGTGAAACCAACTCCAAACGTGTTCTCCTTCGCGGAGAAGGCTGATTTGGCAGGAAGAAGCCCTGTGTGCACTGGCCCTGGCAACCCACCCATAGCCAGCTAGGGACGGACCCACCTAGGGCCTAGCTGCGAAACGGCACAAAACGCGCTCCTAGGAGCTGCACTCTGCAAAGGGAAACTGTGCTCGGGGAACAAACCTCAGCCCCAAGGCGGCTTGGCTCAGGATCGCAGCGCTTGCCTAGTTCTCACCTAGCCCTAGGCTCCCCATAGGGCCAAGGAGGGTCTGGGCTGCCTCTGGCTCCGTGGGCACTGCTGCTTGGCTGGTGGTCTCCGCACCGTGAAACCAACTCCAAACGTGTTCTCCTTCGCGGAGAAGGCTGATTTGGCAGGAAGAAGCCCTGTGTGCACTGGCCCTGGCAACCCACCCATAGCCAGCTAGGGACGGACCCACCTAGGGCCTAGCTTCGAAAGGGCACAGAACGCGCTCCTAGGAGCTGCACTCTGCAAAGGGAAACTGAGCTCGGGGAACAAAGCTCAGCCCCAAGGCGGCTTGGCTCAGGATCGCAGCGCTTGCCTAGTTCTCACCTAGCCCTAGGCTCCCCATAGGGCCAAGGAGGGTCTGGGCTGCCTCTGGCTCCGTGGGCACTGCTGCTTGGTTGGTGGTCTCCGCAGCTTGAAACCAACTCCAAACGTGTTCTCCTTCGCGGAGAAGGCTGATTTGGCAGGAAGAAGCCCTGTGTGCACTGGCCCTGGCAACCCACCCATAGCCAGCTAGGGACGGACCCACCTAGGGCCTAGCTGCGAAACGGCACAAAACGCGCTCCTAGGAGCTGCACTCTGCAAAGGGAAACTGTGCTCGGGGAACAAAGCTCAGCCCCAAGGCGGCTTGGCTCAGGATCGCAGCGCTTGCCTAGTTCTCACCTAGCCCTAGGCTCCCCATAGGGCCAAGGAGGGTCTGGGCTGCCTCTGGCTCCGTGGGCACTGCTGCTTGGCTGGTGGTCTCCGCAGCTTGAAACCAACTCCAAACGTGTTCTCCTTCGCGGAGAAGGCTGATTTGGCAGGAAGAAGCCCTGTGTGCACTGGCCCTGGCAACCCACACATAGCCAGCTAGGGAGGGACCCACCTAGGGCCTAGCTGCGAAAGGGCACAGAACGCGCTCCTAGGAGCTGCACTCTGCAAAGGGAAACTGAGCTCGGGGAACAAAGCTCAGCCCCAAGGCGGCTTGGCTCAGGATCGCAGCGCTTGCCCAGTTCTCACCTAGCCCTAGGCTCCCCATAGGGCCCAGGAGGGTCTGGGCTGCCTCTGGCTCCGTGGGCACTGCTGCTTGGTTGGTGGTCTCCGCAGCTTGAAACCAACTCCAAACGTGTTCTCCTTCGCGGAGAAGGCTGATTTGGCAGGAAGAAGCCCTGTGTGCACTGGCCCTGGCAACCCACCCATAGCCAGCTAGGGACGGACCCACCTAGGGCCTAGCTGCGAAACGGCACAAAACGCGCTCCTAGGAGCTGCACTCTGCAAAGGGAAACTGTGCTCGGGGAACAAAGCTCAGCCCCAAGGCGGCTTGGCTCAGGATCGCAGCGCTTGCCTAGTTCTCACCTAGCCCTAGGCTCCCCATAGGGCCAAGGAGGGTCTGGGCTGCCTCTGGCTCCGTGGGCACTGCTGCTTGGCTGGTGGTCTCCGCACCGTGAAACCAACTCCAAACGTGTTCTCCTTCGCGGAGAAGGCTGATTTGGCAGGAAGAAGCCCTGTGTGCACTGGCCCTGGCAACCCACCCATAGCCAGCTAGGGACGGACCCACCTAGGGCCTAGCTGCGAAACGGCACAAAACGCGCTCCTAGGAGCTGCACTCTGCAAAGGGAAACTGTGCTCGGGGAACAAACCTCAGCCCCAAGGCGGCTTGGCTCAGGATCGCAGCGCTTGCCTAGTTCTCACCTAGCCCTAGGCTCCCCATAGGGCCAAGGAGGGTCTGGGCTGCCTCTGGCTCCGTGGGCACTGCTGCTTGGCTGGTGGTCTCCGCACCTTGAAACCAACTCCAAACGTGTTCTCCTTCGCGGAGAAGGCTGATTTGGCAGGAAGAAGCCCTGTGTGCACTGGCCCTGGCAACCCACCCATAGCCAGCTAGGGACGGACCCACCTAGGGCCTAGCTGCGAAACGGCACAAAACGCGCTCCTAGGAGCTGCACTCTGCAAAGGGAAACTGTGCTCGGGGAACAAAGCTCAGCCCCAAGGCGGCTTGGCTCAGGATCGCAGCGCTTGCCTAGTTCTCACCTAGCCCTAGGCTCCCCATAGGGCCAAGGAGGGTCTGGGCTGCCTCTGGCTCCGTGGGCACTGCTGCTTGGCTGGTGGTCTCCGCACCTTGAAACCAACTCCAAACGTGTTCTCCTTCGCGGAGAAGGCTGATTTGGCAGGAAGAAGCCCTGTGTGCACTGGCCCTGGCAACCCACCCATAGCCAGCTAGGGACGGACCCACCTAGGGCCTAGCTGCGAAACGGCACAGATCGCGCTCCTAGGAGCTGCACTCTGCAAAGGGAAACTGAGCTCGGGGAACAAAGCTCAGCCCCAAGGCGGCTTGGCTCAGGATCGCAGCGCTTGCCTAGTTCTCACCTAGCCCTAGGCTCCCCATAGGGCCAAGGAGGGTCTGGGCTGCCTCTGGCTCCGTGGGCACTGCTGCTTGGTTGGTGGTCTCCGCAGCTTGAAACCAACTCCAAACGTGTTCTCCTTAGCGGAGAAGGCTGATTTGGCAGGTAGAAGCCCTGTGTGCATTCGCCCTGGCAACCCACCCATAGCCAGCTAGGGAGGGACCCACCTAGGGCCTAGCTGCGAAACGGCACAAAACGCGCTCCTAGGAGCTGCACTCTGCAAAGGGAAACTGAGCTCGGGGAACAAAGCTCAGCCCCAAGGCGGCTTGGCTCAGGATCGCAGCGCTTGCCTAGTTCTCACCTAGCCCTAGGCTCCCCATAGGGCCAAGGAGGGTCTGGGCTGCCTCTGGCTCCGTGGGCACTGCTGCTTGGCTGGTGGTCTCCGCAGCTTGAAACCAACTCCAAACGTGTTCTCCTTCGCGGAGAAGGCTGATTTGGCAGGAAGAAGCCCTGTGTGCACTGGCCCTGGCAACCCACACATAGCCAGCTAGGGAGGGACCCACCTAGGGCCTAGCTGCGAAAGGGCACAGAACGCGCTCCTAGGAGCTGCACTCTGCAAAGGGAAACTGAGCTCGGGGAACAAAGCTCAGCCCCAAGGCGGCTTGGCTCAGGATCGCAGCGCTTGCCCAGTTCTCACCTAGCCCTAGGCTCCCCATAGGGCCCAGGAGGGTCTGGGCTGCCTCTGGCTCCGTGGGCACTGCTGCTTGGTTGGTGGTCTCCGCAGCTTGAAACCAACTCCAAACGTGTTCTCCTTCGCGGAGAAGGCTGATTTGGCAGGAAGAAGCCCTGTGTGCACTGGCCCTGGCAACCCACCCATAGCCAGCTAGGGACGGACCCACCTAGGGCCTAGCTGCGAAACGGCACAAAACGCGCTCCTAGGAGCTGCACTCTGCAAAGGGAAACTGTGCTCGGGGAACAAAGCTCAGCCCCAAGGCGGCTTGGCTCAGGATCGCAGCGCTTGCCTAGTTCTCACCTAGCCCTAGGCTCCCCATAGGGCCAAGGAGGGTCTGGGCTGCCTCTGGCTCCGTGGGCACTGCTGCTTGGCTGGTGGTCTCCGCACCGTGAAACCAACTCCAAACGTGTTCTCCTTCGCGGAGAAGGCTGATTTGGCAGGAAGAAGCCCTGTGTGCACTGGCCCTGGCAACCCACCCATAGCCAGCTAGGGACGGACCCACCTAGGGCCTAGCTGCGAAACGGCACAAAACGCGCTCCTAGGAGCTGCACTCTGCAAAGGGAAACTGTGCTCGGGGAACAAACCTCAGCCCCAAGGCGGCTTGGCTCAGGATCGCAGCGCTTGCCTAGTTCTCACCTAGCCCTAGGCTCCCCATAGGGCCAAGGAGGGTCTGGGCTGCCTCTGGCTCCGTGGGCACTGCTGCTTGGCTGGTGGTCTCCGCACCTTGAAACCAACTCCAAACGTGTTCTCCTTCGCGGAGAAGGCTGATTTGGCAGGAAGAAGCCCTGTGTGCACTGGCCCTGGCAACCCACCCATAGCCAGCTAGGGACGGACCCACCTAGGGCCTAGCTGCGAAACGGCACAAAACGCGCTCCTAGGAGCTGCACTCTGCAAAGGGAAACTGTGCTCGGGGAACAAAGCTCAGCCCCAAGGCGGCTTGGCTCAGGATCGCAGCGCTTGCCTAGTTCTCACCTAGCCCTAGGCTCCCCATAGGGCCAAGGAGGGTCTGGGCTGCCTCTGGCTCCGTGGGCACTGCTGCTTGGCTGGTGGTCTCCGCACCTTGAAACCAACTCCAAACGTGTTCTCCTTCGCGGAGAAGGCTGATTTGGCAGGAAGAAGCCCTGTGTGCACTGGCCCTGGCAACCCACCCATAGCCAGCTAGGGACGGACCCACCTAGGGCCTAGCTGCGAAACGGCACAGATCGCGCTCCTAGGAGCTGCACTCTGCAAAGGGAAACTGAGCTCGGGGAACAAAGCTCAGCCCCAAGGCGGCTTGGCTCAGGATCGCAGCGCTTGCCTAGTTCTCACCTAGCCCTAGGCTCCCCATAGGGCCAAGGAGGGTCTGGGCTGCCTCTGGCTCCGTGGGCACTGCTGCTTGGTTGGTGGTCTCCGCAGCTTGAAACCAACTCCAAACGTGTTCTCCTTAGCGGAGAAGGCTGATTTGGCAGGTAGAAGCCCTGTGTGCATTCGCCCTGGCAACCCACCCATAGCCAGCTAGGGAGGGACCCACCTAGGGCCTAGCTGCGAAACGGCACAAAACGCGCTCCTAGGAGCTGCACTCTGCAAAGGGAAACTGAGCTCGGGGAACAAAGCTCAGCCCCAAGGCGGCTTGGCTCAGGATCGCAGCGCTTGCCTAGTTCTCACCTAGCCCTAGGCTCCCCATAGGGCCAAGGAGGGTCTGGGCTGCCTCTGGCTCCGTGGGCACTGCTGCTTGGCTGGTGGTCTCCGCACCGTGAAACCAACTCCAAACGTGTTCTCCTTCGCGGAGAAGGCTGATTTGGCAGGAAGAAGCCCTGTGTGCACTGGCTCTGGCAACCCACCCATAGCCAGCTAGGGAGGGACCCACCTAGGGCCTAGCTGCGAAACGGCACAAAACGCGCTCCTAGGAGCTGCACTCTGCAAAGGGAAACTGTGTTCGGGGAACAAAGCTCAGCCCCAAGGCGGCTTGGCTCAGGATCGCAGCGCTTGCCTAGTTCTCACCTAGCCCTAGGCTCCCCATAGGGCCAAGGAGGGTCTGGGCTGCCTCTGGCTCCGTGGGCACTGCTGCTTGGTTGGTGGTCTCCGCACCGTGAAACCAACTCCAAACGTGTTCTCCTTCGCGGAGAAGGCTGATTTGGCAGGAAGAAGCCCTGTGTGCACTGGCCCTGGCAACCCACCCATAGCCAGCTAGGGAGGGACCCACCTAGGGCCTAGCTGCGAAACGGCACAAAACGCGCTCCTAGGAGCTGCACTCTGCAAAGGGAAACTGTGCTCGGGGAACAAAGCTCAGCCCCAAGGCGGCTTGGCTCAGGATCGCAGCGCTTGCCTAGTTCTCACCTAGCCCTAGGCTCCCCATAGGGCCAAGGAGGGTCTGGGCTACCTCTGGCTCCGTGGGCACTGCTGCTTGGCTGGTGGTCTCCGCACCGTGAAACCAACTCCAAACGTGTTCTCCTTCGCGGAGAAGGCTGATTTGGCAGGAAGAAGCCCTGTGTGCACTGGCCCTGGCAACCCACCCATAGCCAGCTAGGGACGGACCCACCTAGGGCCTAGCTACGAAACGGCACAGAACGCGCTCCTAGGAGCTGCACTCTGCAAAGGGAAACTGAGCTCGGGGAACAAAGCTCAGCCCCAAGGCGGCTTGGCTCAGGATCGCAGCGCTTGCCCAGTTCTCACCTAGCCCTAGGCTCCCCATAGGGCCCAGGAGGGTCTGGGCTGCCTCTGGCTCCGTGGGCACTGCTGCTTGGTTGGTGGTCTCCGCAGCTTGAAACCAACTCCAAACGTGTTCTCCTTCGCGGAGAAGGCTGATTTGGCAGGAAGAAGCCCTGTGTGCACTGGCCCTGGCAACCCACCCATAGCCAGCTAGGGACGGACCCACCTAGGGCCTAGCTGCGAAACGGCACAAAACGCGCTCCTAGGAGCTGCACTCTGCAAAGGGAAACTGAGCTCGGGGAACAAAGCTCAGCCCCAAGGCGGCTTGGCTCAGGATCGCAGCGCTTGCCTAGTTCTCACCTAGCCCTAGGCTCCCCATAGGGCCAAGGAGGGTCTGGGCTGCCTCTGGCTCCGTGGGCACTGCTGCTTGGCTGGTGGTCTCCGCACCGTGAAACCAACTCCAAACGTGTTCTCCTTCGCGGAGAAGGCTGATTTGGCAGGAAGAAGCCCTGTGTGCACTGGCCCTGGCAACCCACCCATAGCCAGCTAGGGAGGGACCCACCTAGGGCCTAGCTGCGAAACGGCACAAAACGCGCTCCTAGGAGCTGCACTCTGCAAAGGGAAACTGTGCTCGGGGAACAAACCTCAGCCCCAAGGCGGCTTGGCTCAGGATCGCAGCGCTTGCCTAGTTCTCACCTAGCCCTAGGCTCCCCATAGGGCCAAGGAGGGTCTGGGCTGCCTCTGGCTCCGTGGGCACTGCTGCTTGGCTGGTGGTCTCCGCACCGTGAAACCAACTCCAAACGTGTTCTCCTTCGCGGAGAAGGCTGATTTGGCAGGAAGAAGCCCTGTGTGCACTGGCCCTGGCAACCCACCCATAGCCAGCTAGGGACGGACCCACCTAGGGCCTAGCTGCGAAACGGCACAAAACGCGCTCCTAGGAGCTGCACTCTGCAAAGGGAAACTGTGCTCGGGGAACAAAGCTCAGCCCCAAGGCGGCTTGGCTCAGGATCGCAGCGCTTGCCTAGTTCTCACCTAGCCCTAGGCTCCCCATAGGGCCAAGGAGGGTCTGGGCTGCCTCTGGCTCCGTGGGCACTGCTGCTTGGCTGGTGGTCTCCGCACCTTGAAACCAACTCCAAACGTGTTCTCCTTCGCGGAGAAGGCTGATTTGGCAGGAAGAAGCCCTGTGTGCACTGGCCCTGGCAACCCACCCATAGCCAGCTAGGGACGGACCCACCTAGGGCCTAGCTGCGAAACGGCACAGAACGCGCTCCTAGGACCTGCACTCTGCAAAGGGAAACTGAGCTCGGGGAACAAAGCTCAGCCCCAAGGCGGCTTGGCTCAGGATCGCAGCGCTTGCCTAGTTCTCACCTAGCCCTAGGCTCCCCATAGGGCCAAGGAGGGTCTGGGCTGCCTCTGGCTCCGTGGGCACTGCTGCTTGGTTGGTGGTCTCCGCAGCTTGAAACCAACTCCAAACGTGTTCTCCTTCGCGGAGAAGGCTGATTTGGCAGGAAGAAGCCCTGTGTGCATTGGCCCTGGCAACCCACCCATAGCCAGCTAGGGAGGGACCCACCTAGGGCCTAGCTGCGAAACGGCACAAAACGCGCTCCTAGGAGCTGCACTCTGCAAAGGGAAACTGAGCTCGGGGAACAAAGCTCAGCCCCAAGGCGGCTTGGCTCAGGATCGCAGCGCTTGCCTAGTTCTCACCTAGCCCTAGGCTCCCCATAGGGCCAAGGAGGGTCTGGGCTGCCTCTGGCTCCGTGGGCACTGCTGCTTGGCTGGTGGTCTCCGCACCGTGAAACCAACTCCAAACGTGTTCTCCTTCGCGGAGAAGGCTGATTTGGCAGGAAGAAGCCCTGTGTGCACTGGCCCTGGCAACCCACCCATAGCCAGCTAGGGACGGACCCACCTAGGGCCTAGCTGCGAAACGGCACAAAACGCGCTCCTAGGAGCTGCACTCTGCAAAGGGAAACTGTGCTCGGGGAACAAACCTCAGCCCCAAGGCGGCTTGGCTCAGGATCGCAGCGCTTGCCTAGTTCTCACCTAGCCCTAGGCTCCCCATAGGGCCAAGGAGGGTCTGGGCTACCTCTGGCTCCGTGGGCACTGCTGCTTGGCTGGTGGTCTCCGCACCGTGAAACCAACTCCAAACGTGTTCTCCTTCGCGGAGAAGGCTGATTTGGCAGGAAGAAGCCCTGTGTGCACTGGCCCTGGCAACCCACCCATAGCCAGCTAGGGAGGGACCCACCTAGGGCCTAGCTACGAAACGGCACAAAACGCGCTCCTAGGAGCTGCACTCTGCAAAGGGAAACTGTGCTCGGGGAACAAAGCTCAGCCCCAAGGCGGCTTGGCTCAGGATCGCAGCGCTTGCCTAGTTCTCACCTAGCCCTAGGCTCCCCATAGGGCCCAGGAGGGTCTGGGCTGCCTCTGGCTCCGTGGGCACTGCTGCTTGGCTGGTGGTCTCCGCAGCTTGAAACCAACTCCAAACGTGTTCTCCTTCGCGGAGAAGGCTGATTTGGCAGGAAGAAGCCCTGTGTGCACTGGCCCTGGCAACCCACCCATAGCCAGCTAGGGAGGGACCCACCTAGGGCCTAGCTGCGAAACGGCACAAAACTCGCTCCTAGGAGCTGCACTCTGCAAAGGGAAACTGTGCTCGGGGAACAAAGCTCAGCCCCAAGGCGGCTTGGCTCAGGATCGCAGCGCTTGCCTAGTTCTCACCTAGCCCTAGGCTCCCCATAGGGCCCAGGAGGGTCTGGGCTGCCTCTGGCTCCGTGGGCACTGCTGCTTGGTTGGTGGTCTCCGCAGCTTGAAACCAACTCCAAACGTGTTCTCCTTCGCGGAGAAGGCTGATTTGGCAGGAAGAAGCCCTGTGTGCACTGGCCCTGGCAACCCACCCATAGCCAGCTAGGGAGGGACCCACCTAGGGCCTAGCTGCGAAACGGCACAAAACGCGCTCCTAGGAGCTGCACTCTGCAAAGGGAAACTGTGCTCGGGGAACAAAGCTCAGCCCCAAGGCGGCTTGGCTCAGGATCGCAGCGCTTGCCTAGTTCTCACCTAGCCCTAGGCTCCCCATAGGGCCAAGGAGGGTCTGGGCTACCTCTGGCTCCGTGGGCACTGCTGCTTGGCTGGTGGTCTCCGCACCGTGAAACCAACTCCAAACGTGTTCTCCTTCGCGGAGAAGGCTGATTTGGCAGGAAGAAGCCCTGTGTGCACTGGCCCTGGCAACCCACCCATAGCCAGCTAGGGACGGACCCACCTAGGGCCTAGCTGCGAAACGGCACAGAACGCGCTCCTAGGAGCTGCACTCTGCAAAGGGAAACTGTGCTCGGGGAACAAAGCTCAGCCCCAAGGCGGCTTGGCTCAGGATCGCAGCGCTTGCCTAGTTCTCACCTAGCCCTAGGCTCCCCATAGGGCCAAGGAGGGTCTGGGCTGCCTCTGGCTCCGTGGGCACTGCTGCTTGGTTGGTGGTCTCCGCAGCTTGAAACCAACTCCAAACGTGTTCTCCTTCGCGGAGAAGGCTGATTTGGCAGGAAGAAGCCCTGTGTGCACTGGCCCTGGCAACCCACCCATAGCCAGCTAGGGAGGGACCCACCTAGGGCCTAGCTGCGAAACGGCACAAAACGCGCTCCTAGGAGCTGCACTCTGCAAAGGGAAACTGTGCTCGGGGAACAAAGCTCAGCCCCAAGGCGGCTTGGCTCAGGATCGCAGCGCTTGCCTAGTTCTCACCTAGCCCTAGGCTCCCCATAGGGCCAAGGAGGGTCTGGGCTACCTCTGGCTCCGTGGGCACTGCTGCTTGGCTGGTGGTCTCCGCACCGTGAAACCAACTCCAAACGTGTTCTCCTTCGCGGAGAAGGCTGATTTGGCAGGAAGAAGCCCTGTGTGCACTGGCCCTGGCAACCCACCCATAGCCAGCTAGGGAGGGACCCACCTAGGGCCTAGCTACGAAACGGCACAAAACGCGCTCCTAGGAGCTGCACTCTGCAAAGGGAAACTGTGCTCGGGGAACAAAGCTCAGCCCCAAGGCGGCTTGGCTCAGGATCGCAGCGCTTGCCTAGTTCTCACCTAGCCCTAGGCTCCCCATAGGGCCCAGGAGGGTCTGGGCTGCCTCTGGCTCCGTGGGCACTGCTGCTTGGTTGGTGGTCTCCGCAGCTTGAAACCAACTCCAAACGTGTTCTCCTTCGCGGAGAAGGCTGATTTGGCAGGAAGAAGCCCTGTGTGCACTGGCCCTGGCAACCCACCCATAGCCAGCTAGGGAGGGACCCACCTAGGGCCTAGCTGCGAAACGGCACAAAACGCGCTCCTAGGAGCTGCACTCTGCAAAGGGAAACTGTGCTCGGGGAACAAAGCTCAGCCCCAAGGCGGCTTGGCTCAGGATCGCAGCGCTTGCCTACTTCTCACCTAGCCCTAGGCTCCCCGTAGGGCCAAGGAGGGTCTGGGCTGCCTCTGGCTCCGTGGGCACTGCTGCTTGGCTGGTGGTCTCCGCACCGTGAAACCAACTCCAAACGTGTTCTCCTTCGCGGAGAAGGCTGATTTGGCAGGAAGAAGCCCTGTGTGCACTGGCCCTGGCAACCCACCCATAGCCAGCTAGGGAGGGACCCACCTAGGGCCTAGCTGCGAAAGGGCACAAAACGCGCTCCTAGGAGCTGCACTCTGCAAAGGGAAACTGTGCTCGGGGAACAAAGCTCAGCCCCAAGGCGGCTTGGCTCAGGATCGCAGCGCTTGCCTAGTTCTCACCTAGCCCTAGGCTCCCCATAGGGCCAAGGAGGGTCTGGGCTGCCTCTGGCTCCGTGGGCACTGCTGCTTGGCTGGTGGTCTCCGCACCGTGAAACCAACTCCAAACGTGTTCTCCTTCGCGGAGAAGGCTGATTTGGCAGGAAGAAGCCCTGTGTGCACTGGCCCTGGCAACCCACCCATAGCCAGCTAGGAACGGACCCACCTAGGGCCTAGCTGCGAAACGGCACAGAACGCGCTCCTAGGAGCTGCACTCTGCAAAGGGAAACTGAGCTCGGGGAACAAAGCTCAGCCCTAAGGCGGCTTGGCTCAGGATCGCAGCGCTTGCCTAGTTCTCACCTAGCCCTAGGCTCCCCATAGGGCCAAGGAGGGTCTGGGCTGCCTCTGGCTCCGTGGGCACTGCTGCTTGGTTGGTGGTCTCCGCAGCTTGAAACCAACTCCAAACGTGTTCTCCTTCGCGGAGAAGGCTGATTTGGCAGGAAGAAGCCCTGTGTGCATTCGCCCTGGCAACCCACCCATAGCCAGCTAGGGAGGGACCCACCAAGGGCCTAGCTGCGAAACGGCACAAAACGCGCTCCTAGGAGCTGCACTCTGCAAAGGGAAACTGAGCTCGGGGAGCAAAGCTCAGCCCCAAGGCGGCTTGGCTCAGGATCGCAGCGCTTGCCTAGTTCTCACCTAGCCCTAGGCTCCCCATAGGGCCAAGGAGGGTCTGGGCTGCCTCTGGCTCCGTGGGCACTGCTGCTTGGCTGGTGGTCTCCGCACCTTGAAACCAACTCCAAACGTGTTCTCCTTCGCGGAGAAGGCTGATTTGGCAGGAAGAAGCCCTGTGTGCACTGGCCCTGGCAACCCACCCATAGCCAGCTAGGGACGGACCCACCTAGGGCCTAGCTGCGAAACGGCACAAAACGCGCTCCTAGGAGCTGCACTCTGCAAAGGGAAACTGTGTTCGGGGAACAAAGCTCAGCCCCAAGGCGGCTTGGCTCAGGATCGCAGCGCTTGCCTAGTTCTCACCTAGCCCTAGGCTCCCCATAGGGCCAAGGAGGGTCTGGGCTGCCTCTGGCTCCGTGGGCACTGCTGCTTGGTTGGTGGTCTCCGCACCGTGAAACCAACTCCAAACGTGTTCTCCTTCGCGGAGAAGGCTGATTTGGCAGGAAGAAGCCCTGTGTGCACTGGCCCTGGCAACCCACCCATAGCCAGCTAGGGACGGACCCACCTAGGGCCTAGCTGCGAAACGGCACAAAACGCGCTCCTAGGAGCTGCACTCTGCAAAGGGAAACTGTGCTCGGGGAACAAAGCTCATCCCCAAGGCGGCTTGGCTCAGGATCGCAGCGCTTGCCTAGTTCTCACCTAGCCCTAGGCTCCCCATAGGGCCAAGGAGGGTCTGGGCTGCCTCTGGCTCCGTGGGCACTGCTGCTTGGCTGGTGGTCTCCGCACCGTGAAACCAACTCCAAACGTGTTCTCCTTCGCGGAGAAGGCTGATTTGGCAGGAAGAAGCCCTGTGTGCACTGGCCCTGGCAACCCACCCATAGCCAGCTAGGGAGGGACCCACCTAGGGCCTAGCTACGAAACGGCACAAAACGCGCTCCTAGGAGCTGCACTCTGCAAAGGGAAACTGTGCTCGTGGAACAAAGCTCAGCCCCAAGGCGGCTTGGCTCAGGATCGCAGCGCTTGCCTAGTTCTCACCTAGCCCTAGGCTCCCCATAGGGCCCAGGAGGGTCTGGGCTGCCTCTGGCTCCGTGGGCACTGCTGCTTGGTTGGTGGTCTCCGCAGCTTGAAACCAACTCCAAACGTGTTCTCCTTCGCGGAGAAGGCTGATTTGGCAGGAAGAAGCCCTGTGTGCACTGGCCCTGGCAACCCACCCATAGCCAGCTAGGGAGGGACCCACCTAGGGCCTAGCTGCGAAACGGCACAAAACGCGCTCCTAGGAGCTGCACTCTGCAAAGGGAAACTGTGCTCGGGGAACAAAGCTCAGCCCCAAGGCGGCTTGGCTCAGGATCGCAGCGCTTGCCTAGTTCTCACCTAGCCCTAGGCTCCCCGTAGGGCCAAGGA
The DNA here is from genome assembly GCF_054392235.1 of Sus scrofa. Lineage (NCBI taxonomy): Eukaryota > Metazoa > Chordata > Mammalia > Artiodactyla > Suidae > Sus > Sus scrofa. The sequence continues at coordinate 39,726,545 of NC_139393.1, read as the reverse complement.
GGGTCTGGGCTGCCTCTGGCTCCGTGGGCACTGCTGCTTGGCTGGTGGTCTCCGCACCGTGAAACCAACTCCAAACGTGTTCTCCTTCGCGGAGAAGGCTGATTTGGCAGGAAGAAGCCCTGTGTGCACTGGCCCTGGCAACCCACCCACAGCCAGCTAGGGAGGGACCCACCTAGGGCCTAGCTGCGAAACGGCACAAAACGCGCTCCTAGGAGCTGCACTCTGCAAAGGGAAACTGTGCTCGGGGAACAAAGCTCAGCCCCAAGGCGGCTTGGCTCAGGATCGCAGCGCTTGCCTAGTTCTCACCTAGCCCTAGGCTCCCCATAGGGCCAAGGAGGGTCTGGGCTGCCTCTGGCTCCGTGGGCACTGCTGCTTGGCTGGTGGTCTCCGCACCGTGAAACCAACTCCAAACGTGTTCTCCTTCGCGGAGAAGGCTGATTTGGCAGGAAGAAGCCCTGTGTGCACTGGCCCTGGCAACCCACCCATAGCCAGCTAGGGACGGACCCACCTAGGGCCTAGCTGCGAAACGGCACAGAACGCGCTCCTAGGAGCTGCACTCTGCAAAGGGAAACTGAGCTCGGGGAACAAAGCTCAGCCCTAAGGCGGCTTGGCTCAGGATCGCAGCGCTTGCCTAGTTCTCACCTAGCCCTAGGCTCCCCATAGGGCCAAGGAGGGTCTGGGCTGCCTCTGGCTCCGTGGGCACTGCTGCTTGGTTGGTGGTCTCCGCAGCTTGAAACCAACTCCAAACGTGTTCTCCTTCGCGGAGAAGGCTGATTTGGCAGGTGGAAGCCCTGTGTGCATTCGCCCAGGCAACCCACCCATAGCCAGCTAGGGAGGGACCCACCAAGGGCCTAGCTGCGAAACGGCACAAAACGCGCTCCTAGGAGCTGCACTCTGCAAAGGGAAACTGAGCTCGGGGAACAAAGCTCAGCCCCAAGGCGGCTTGGCTCAGGATCGCAGCGCTTGCCTAGTTCTCACCTAGCCCTAGGCTCCCCATAGGGCCAAGGAGGGTCTGGGCTGCCTCTGGCTCCGTGGGCACTGCTGCTTGGCTGGTGGTCTCCGCACCTTGAAACCAACTCCAAACGTGTTCTCCTTCGCGGAGAAGGCTGATTTGGCAGGAAGAAGCCCTGTGTGCACTGGCCCTGGCAACCCACCCATAGCCAGCTAGGGAGGGACCCACCTAGGGCCTAGCTGCGAAACGGCACAAAACGCGCTCCTAGGAGCTGCACTCTGCAAAGGGAAACTGTGTTCGGGGAACAAAGCTCAGCCCCAAGGCGGCTTGGCTCAGGATCGCAGCGCTTGCCTAGTTCTCACCTAGCCCTAGGCTCCCCGTAGGGCCAAGGAGGGTCTGGGCTGCCTCTGGCTCCGTGGGCACTGCTGCTTGGCTGGTGGTCTCCGCACCGTGAAACCAACTCCAAACGTGTTCTCCTTCGCGGAGAAGGCTGATTTGGCAGGAAGAAGCCCTGTGTGCACTGGCCCTGGCAACCCACCCATAGCCAGCTAGGGAGGGACCCACCTAGGGCCTAGCTGCGAAAGGGCACAAAACGCGCTCCTAGGAGCTGCACTCTGCAAAGGGAAACTGTGCTCGGGGAACAAAGCTCAGCCCCAAGGCGGCTTGGCTCAGGATCGCAGCGCTTGCCTAGTTCTCACCTAGCCCTAGGCTCCCCATAGGGCCAAGGAGGGTCTGGGCTGCCTCTGGCTCCGTGGGCACTGCTGCTTGGCTGGTGGTCTCCGCACCGTGAAACCAACTCCAAACGTGTTCTCCTTCGCGGAGAAGGCTGATTTGGCAGGAAGAAGCCCTGTGTGCACTGGCCCTGGCAACCCACCCATAGCCAGCTAGGAACGGACCCACCTAGGGCCTAGCTGCGAAACGGCACAGAACGCGCTCCTAGGAGCTGCACTCTGCAAAGGGAAACTGAGCTCGGGGAACAAAGCTCAGCCCTAAGGCGGCTTGGCTCAGGATCGCAGCGCTTGCCTAGTTCTCACCTAGCCCTAGGCTCCCCATAGGGCCAAGGAGGGTCTGGGCTGCCTCTGGCTCCGTGGGCACTGCTGCTTGGTTGGTGGTCTCCGCAGCTTGAAACCAACTCCAAACGTGTTCTCCTTCGCGGAGAAGGCTGATTTGGCAGGTAGAAGCCCTGTGTGCATTCGCCCTGGCAACCCACCCATAGCCAGCTAGGGACGGACCCACCAAGGGCCTAGCTGCGAAACGGCACAAAACGCGCTCCTAGGAGCTGCACTCTGCAAAGGGAAACTGAGCTCGGGGAACAAAGCTCAGCCCCAAGGCGGCTTGGCTCAGGATCGCAGCGCTTGCCTAGTTCTCACCTAGCCCTAGGCTCCCCATAGGGCCAAGGAGGGTCTGGGCTGCCTCTGGCTCCGTGGGCACTGCTGCTTGGCTGGTGGTCTCCGCAACTTGAAACCAACTCCAAACGTGTTCTCCTTCGCGGAGAAGGCTGATTTGGCAGGAAGAAGCCCTGTGTGCACTGGCCCTGGCAACCCACCCATAGCCAGCTAGGGACGGACCCACCTAGGGCCTAGCTGCGAAACGGCACAAAACGCGCTCCTAGGAGCTGCACTCTGCAAAGGGAAACTGTGTTCGGGGAACAAAGCTCAGCCCCAAGGCGGCTTGGCTCAGGATCGCAGCGCTTGCCTAGTTCTCACCTAGCCCTAGGCTCCCCATAGGGCCAAGGAGGGTCTGGGCTGCCTCTGGCTCCGTGGGCACTGCTGCTTGGTTGGTGGTCTCCGCAGCTTGAAACCAACTCCAAACGTGTTCTCCTTCGCGGAGAAGGCTGATTTGGCAGGAAGAAGCCCTGTGTGCACTGGCCCTGGCAACCCACCCATAGCCAGCTAGGGACGGACCCACCTAGGGCCTAGCTGCGAAACGGCACAAAACGCGCTCCTAGGAGCTGCACTCTGCAAAGGGAAACTGTGCTCGGGGAACAAAGCTCAGCCCCAAGGCGGCTTGGCTCAGGATCGCAGCGCTTGCCTAGTTCTCACCTAGCCCTAGGCTCCCCATAGGGCCAAGGAGGGTCTGGGCTACCTCTGGCTCCGTGGGCACTGCTGCTTGGCTGGTGGTCTCCGCACCGTGAAACCAACTCCAAACGTGTTCTCCTTCGCGGAGAAGGCTGATTTGGCAGGAAGAAGCCCTGTGTGCACTGGCCCTGGCAACCCACCCATAGCCAGCTAGGGAGGGACCCACCTAGGGCCTAGCTACGAAACGGCACAAAACGCGCTCCTAGGAGCTGCACTCTGCAAAGGGAAACTGTGCTCGGGGAACAAAGCTCAGCCCCAAGGCGGCTTGGCTCAGGATCGCAGCGCTTGCCTAGTTCTCACCTAGCCCTAGGCTCCCCATAGGGCCAAGGAGGGTCTGGGCTGCCTCTGGCTCCGTGGGCACTGCTGCTTGGTTGGTGGTCTCCGCAGCTTGAAACCAACTCCAAACGTGTTCTCCTTCGCGGAGAAGGCTGATTTGGCAGGAAGAAGCCCTGTGTGCACTGGCCCTGGCAACCCACCCATAGCCAGCTAGGGAGGGACCCACCTAGGGCCTAGCTGCGAAACGGCACAAAACGCGCTCCTAGGAGCTGCACTCTGCAAAGGGAAACTGTGCTCGGGGAACAAAGCTCAGCCCCAAGGCGGCTTGGCTCAGGATCGCAGCGCTTGCCTACTTCTCACCTAGCCCTAGGCTCCCCATAGGGCCAAGGAGGGTCTGGGCTGCCTCTGGCTCCGTGGGCACTGCTGCTTGGCTGGTGGTCTCCGCACCGTGAAACCAACTCCAAACGTGTTCTCCTTCGCGGAGAAGGCTGATTTGGCAGGAAGAAGCCCTGTGTGCACTGGCCCTGGCAACCCACCCATAGCCAGCTAGGGAGGGACCCACCTAGGGCCTAGCTGCGAAACGGCACAAAACGCGCTCCTAGGAGCTGCACTCTGCAAAGGGAAACTGTGCTCGGGGAACAAAGCTCAGCCCCAAGGCGGCTTGGCTCAGGATCGCAGCGCTTGCCTAGTTCTCACCTAGCCCTAGGCTCCCCATAGGGCCAAGGAGGGTCTGGGCTGCCTCTGGCTCCGTGGGCACTGCTGCTTGGCTGGTGGTCTCCGCACCGTGAAACCAACTCCAAACGTGTTCTCCTTCGCGGAGAAGGCTGATTTGGCAGGAAGAAGCCCTGTGTGCACTGGCCCTGGCAACCCACCCATAGCCAGCTAGGGACGGACCCACCTAGGGCCTAGCTGCGAAACGGCACAGAACGCGCTCCTAGGAGCTGCACTCTGCAAAGGGAAACTGAGCTCGGGGAACAAAGCTCAGCCCTAAGGCGGCTTGGCTCAGGATCGCAGCGCTTGCCTAGTTCTCACCTAGCCCTAGGCTCCCCATAGGGCCAAGGAGGGTCTGGGCTGCCTCTGGCTCCGTGGGCACTGCTGCTTGGTTGGTGGTCTCCGCAGCTTGAAACCAACTCCAAACGTGTTCTCCTTCGCGGAGAAGGCTGATTTGGCAGGTAGAAGCCCTGTGTGCATTCGCCCTGGCAACCCACCCATAGCCAGCTAGGGAGGGACCCACCTAGGGCCTAGCTGCGAAACGGCACAAAACGCGCTCCTAGGAGCTGCACTCTGCAAAGGGAAACTGAGCTCGGGGAACAAAGCTCAGCCCCAAGGCGGCTTGGCTCAGGATCGCAGCGCTTGCCTAGTTCTCACCTAGCCCTAGGCTCCCCATAGGGCCAAGGAGGGTCTGGGCTGCCTCTGGCTCCGTGGGCACTGCTGCTTGGCTGGTGGTCTCCGCACCTTGAAACCAACTCCAAACGTGTTCTCCTTCGCGGAGAAGGCTGATTTGGCAGGAAGAAGCCCTGTGTGCACTGGCCCTGGCAACCCACCCATAGCCAGCTAGGGACGGACCCACCTAGGGCCTAGCTGCGAAACGGCACAAAACGCGCTCCTAGGAGCTGCACTCTGCAAAGGGAAACTGTGTTCGGGGAACAAAGCTCAGCCCCAAGGCGGCTTGGCTCAGGATCGCAGCGCTTGCCTAGTTCTCACCTAGCCCTAGGCTCCCCATAGGGCCAAGGAGGGTCTGGGCTGCCTCTGGCTCCGTGGGCACTGCTGCTTGGTTGGTGGTCTCCGCAGCTTGAAACCAACTCCAAACGTGTTCTCCTTCGCGGAGAAGGCTGATTTGGCAGGAAGAAGCCCTGTGTGCACTGGCCCTGGCAACCCACCCATAGCCAGCTAGGGAGGGACCCACCTAGGGCCTAGCTGCGAAACGGCACAAAACGCGCTCCTAGGAGCTGCACTCTGCAAAGGGAAACTGTGCTCGGGGAACAAAGCTCAGCCCCAAGGCGGCTTGGCTCAGGATCGCAGCGCTTGCCTAGTTCTCACCTAGCCCTAGGCTCCCCATAGGGCCAAGGAGGGTCTGGGCTGCCTCTGGCTCCGTGGGCACTGCTGCTTGGCTGGTGGTCTCCGCACCGTGAAACCAACTCCAAACGTGTTCTCCTTCGCGGAGAAGGCTGATTTGGCAGGAAGAAGCCCTGTGTGCACTGGCCCTGGCAACCCACCCATAGCCAGCTAGGGAGGGACCCACCTAGGGCCTAGCTGCGAAACGGCACAAAACGCGCTCCTAGGAGCTGCACTCTGCAAAGGGAAACTGTGCTCGGGGAACAAAGCTCAGCCCCAAGGCGGCTTGGCTCAGGATCGCAGCGCTTGCCTAGTTCTCACCTAGCCCTAGGCTCCCCATAGGGCCAAGGAGGGTCTGGGCTGCCTCTGGCTCCGTGGGCACTGCTGCTTGGCTGGTGGTCTCCGCACCGTGAAACCAACTCCAAACGTGTTCTCCTTCGCGGAGAAGGCTGATTTGGCAGGAAGAAGCCCTGTGTGCACTGGCCCTGGCAACCCACCCATAGCCAGCTAGGGAGGGACCCACCTAGGGCCTAGCTGCGAAACGGCACAAAACGCGCTCCTAGGAGCTGCACTCTGCAAAGGGAAACTGTGCTCGGGGAACAAAGCTCAGCCCCAAGGCGGCTTGGCTCAGGATCGCAGCGCTTGCCTAGTTCTCACCTAGCCCTAGGCTCCCCATAGGGCCAAGGAGGGTCTGGGCTGCCTCTGGCTCCGTGGGCACTGCTGCTTGGATGGTGGTCTCCGCACCGTGAAACCAACTCCAAACGTGTTCTCCTTCGCGGAGAAGGCTGATTTGGCAGGAAGAAGCCCTGTGTGCACTGGCCCTGGCAACCCACCCATAGCCAGCTAGGGACGGACCCACCTAGGGCCTAGCTGCGAAACGGCACAGAACGCGCTCCTAGGAGCTGCACTCTGCAAAGGGAAACTGAGCTCGGGGAACAAAGCTCAGCCCTAAGGCGGCTTGGCTCAGGATCGCAGCGCTTGCCTAGTTCTCACCTAGCCCTAGGCTCCCCATAGGGCCAAGGAGGGTCTGGGCTGCCTCTGGCTCCGTGGGCACTGCTGCTTGGTTGGTGGTCTCCGCAGCTTGAAACCAACTCCAAACGTGTTCTCCTTCGCGGAGAAGGCTGATTTGGCAGGTAGAAGCCCTGTGTGCATTCGCCCTGGCAACCCACCCATAGCCAGCTAGGGACGGACCCACCAAGGGCCTAGCTGCGAAACGGCACAAAACGCGCTCCTAGGAGCTGCACTCTGCAAAGGGAAACTGAGCTCGGGGAACAAAGCTCAGCCCCAAGGCGGCTTGGCTCAGGATCGCAGCGCTTGCCTAGTTCTCACCTAGCCCTAGGCTCCCCATAGGGCCAAGGAGGGTCTGGGCTGCCTCTGGCTCCGTGGGCACTGCTGCTTGGCTGGTGGTCTCCGCAACTTGAAACCAACTCCAAACGTGTTCTCCTTCGCGGAGAAGGCTGATTTGGCAGGAAGAAGCCCTGTGTGCACTGGCCCTGGCAACCCACCCATAGCCAGCTAGGGACGGACCCACCTAGGGCCTAGCTGCGAAACGGCACAAAACGCGCTCCTAGGAGCTGCACTCTGCAAAGGGAAACTGTGTTCGGGGAACAAAGCTCAGCCCCAAGGCGGCTTGGCTCAGGATCGCAGCGCTTGCCTAGTTCTCACCTAGCCCTAGGCTCCCCATAGGGCCAAGGAGGGTCTGGGCTGCCTCTGGCTCCGTGGGCACTGCTGCTTGGTTGGTGGTCTCCGCAGCTTGAAACCAACTCCAAACGTGTTCTCCTTCGCGGAGAAGGCTGATTTGGCAGGAAGAAGCCCTGTGTGCACTGGCCCTGGCAACCCACCCATAGCCAGCTAGGGACGGACCCACCTAGGGCCTAGCTGCGAAACGGCACAAAACGCGCTCCTAGGAGCTGCACTCTGCAAAGGGAAACTGTGCTCGGGGAACAAAGCTCATCCCCAAGGCGGCTTGGCTCAGGATCGCAGCGCTTGCCTAGTTCTCACCTAGCCCTAGGCTCCCCATAGGGCCAAGGAGGGTCTGGGCTACCTCTGGCTCCGTGGGCACTGCTGCTTGGCTGGTGGTCTCCGCACCGTGAAACCAACTCCAAACGTGTTCTCCTTCGCGGAGAAGGCTGATTTGGCAGGAAGAAGCCCTGTGTGCACTGGCCCTGGCAACCCACCCATAGCCAGCTAGGGAGGGACCCACCTAGGGCCTAGCTACGAAACGGCACAAAACGCGCTCCTAGGAGCTGCACTCTGCAAAGGGAAACTGTGCTCGTGGAACAAAGCTCAGCCCCAAGGCGGCTTGGCTCAGGATCGCAGCGCTTGCCTAGTTCTCACCTAGCCCTAGGCTCCCCATAGGGCCCAGGAGGGTCTGGGCTGCCTCTGGCTCCGTGGGCACTGCTGCTTGGTTGGTGGTCTCCGCAGCTTGAAACCAACTCCAAACGTGTTCTCCTTCGCGGAGAAGGCTGATTTGGCAGGAAGAAGCCCTGTGTGCACTGGCCCTGGCAACCCACCCATAGCCAGCTAGGGAGGGACCCACCTAGGGCCTAGCTGCGAAACGGCACAAAACGCGCTCCTAGGAGCTGCACTCTGCAAAGGGAAACTGTGCTCGGGGAACAAAGCTCAGCCCCAAGGCGGCTTGGCTCAGGATCGCAGCGCTTGCCTACTTCTCACCTAGCCCTAGGCTCCCCGTAGGGCCAAGGAGGGTCTGGGCTGCCTCTGGCTCCGTGGGCACTGCTGCTTGGCTGGTGGTCTCCGCACCGTGAAACCAACTCCAAACGTGTTCTCCTTCGCGGAGAAGGCTGATTTGGCAGGAAGAAGCCCTGTGTGCACTGGCCCTGGCAACCCACCCATAGCCAGCTAGGGAGGGACCCACCTAGGGCCTAGCTGCGAAACGGCACAAAACGCGCTCCTAGGAGCTGCACTCTGCAAAGGGAAACTGTGCTCGGGGAACAAAGCTCAGCCCCAAGGCGGCTTGGCTCAGGATCGCAGCGCTTGCCTAGTTCTCACCTAGCCCTAGGCTCCCCATAGGGCCAAGGAGGGTCTGGGCTGCCTCTGGCTCCGTGGGCACTGCTGCTTGGCTGGTGGTCTCCGCACCGTGAAACCAACTCCAAACGTGTTCTCCTTCGCGGAGAAGGCTGATTTGGCAGGAAGAAGCCCTGTGTGCACTGGCCCTGGCAACCCACCCATAGCCAGCTAGGGACGGACCCACCTAGGGCCTAGCTGCGAAACGGCACAGAACGCGCTCCTAGGAGCTGCACTCTGCAAAGGGAAACTGAGCTCGGGGAACAAAGCTCAGCCCTAAGGCGGCTTGGCTCAGGATCGCAGCGCTTGCCTAGTTCTCACCTAGCCCTAGGCTCCCCATAGGGCCAAGGAGGGTCTGGGCTGCCTCTGGCTCCGTGGGCACTGCTGCTTGGTTGGTGGTCTCCGCAGCTTGAAACCAACTCCAAACGTGTTCTCCTTCGCGGAGAAGGCTGATTTGGCAGGTGGAAGCCCTGTGTGCATTCGCCCTGGCAACCCACCCATAGCCAGCTAGGGAGGGACCCACCAAGGGCCTAGCTGCGAAACGGCACAAAACGCGCTCCTAGGAGCTGCACTCTGCAAAGGGAAACTGAGCTCGGGGAACAAAGCTCAGCCCCAAGGCGGCTTGGCTCAGGATCGCAGCGCTTGCCTAGTTCTCACCTAGCCCTAGGCTCCCCATAGGGCCAAGGAGGGTCTGGGCTGCCTCTGGCTCCGTGGGCACTGCTGCTTGGCTGGTGGTCTCCGCACCTTGAAACCAACTCCAAACGTGTTCTCCTTCGCGGAGAAGGCTGATTTGGCAGGAAGAAGCCCTGTGTGCACTGGCCCTGGCAACCCACCCATAGCCAGCTAGGGAGGGACCCACCTAGGGCCTAGCTGCGAAACGGCACAAAACGCGCTCCTAGGAGCTGCACTCTGCAAAGGGAAACTGTGTTCGGGGAAGAAAGCTCAGCCCCAAGGCGGCTTGGCTCAGGATCGCAGCGCTTGCCTAGTTCTCACCTAGCCCTAGGCTCCCCATAGGGCCAAGGAGGGTCTGGGCTGCCTCTGGCTCCGTGGGCACTGCTGCTTGGTTGGTGGTCTCCGCAGCTTGAAACCAACTCCAAACGTGTTCTCCTTCGCGGAGAAGGCTGATTTGGCAGGAAGAAGCCCTGTGTGCACTGGCCCTGGCAACCCACCCATAGCCAGCTAGGGAGGGACCCACCTAGGGCCTAGCTGCGAAACGGCACAAAACGCGCTCCTAGGAGCTGCACTCTGCAAAGGGAAACTGTGCTCGGGGAACAAAGCTCAGCCCCAAGGCGGCTTGGCTCAGGATCGCAGCGCTTGCCTAGTTCTCACCTAGCCCTAGGCTCCCCATAGGGCCAAGGAGGGTCTGGGCTGCCTCTGGCTCCGTGGGCACTGCTGCTTGGCTGGTGGTCTCCGCACCGTGAAACCAACTCCAAACGTGTTCTCCTTCGCGGAGAAGGCTGATTTGGCAGGAAGAAGCCCTGTGTGCACTGGCCCTGGCAACCCACCCATAGCCAGCTAGGGAGGGACCCACCTAGGGCCTAGCTGCGAAACGGCACAAAACGCGCTCCTAGGAGCTGCACTCTGCAAAGGGAAACTGTGCTCGGGGAACAAAGCTCAGCCCCAAGGCGGCTTGGCTCAGGATCGCAGCGCTTGCCTAGTTCTCACCTAGCCCTAGGCTCCCCATAGGGCCAAGGAGGGTCTGGGCTGCCTCTGGCTCCGTGGGCACTGCTGCTTGGCTGGTGGTCTCCGCACCGTGAAACCAACTCCAAACGTGTTCTCCTTCGCGGAGAAGGCTGATTTGGCAGGAAGAAGCCCTGTGTGCACTGGCCCTGGCAACCCACCCATAGCCAGCTAGGGAGGGACCCACCTAGGGCCTAGCTGCGAAACGGCACAAAACGCGCTCCTAGGAGCTGCACTCTGCAAAGGGAAACTGTGCTCGGGGAACAAAGCTCAGCCCCAAGGCGGCTTGGCTCAGGATCGCAGCGCTTGCCTAGTTCTCACCTAGCCCTAGGCTCCCCATAGGGCCAAGGAGGGTCTGGGCTGCCTCTGGCTCCGTGGGCACTGCTGCTTGGATGGTGGTCTCCGCACCGTGAAACCAACTCCAAACGTGTTCTCCTTCGCGGAGAAGGCTGATTTGGCAGGAAGAAGCCCTGTGTGCACTGGCCCTGGCAACCCACCCATAGCCAGCTAGGGACGGACCCACCTAGGGCCTAGCTGCGAAACGGCACAGAACGCGCTCCTAGGAGCTGCACTCTGCAAAGGGAAACTGAGCTCGGGGAACAAAGCTCAGCCCTAAGGCGGCTTGGCTCAGGATCGCAGCGCTTGCCTAGTTCTCACCTAGCCCTAGGCTCCCCATAGGGCCAAGGAGGGTCTGGGCTGCCTCTGGCTCCGTGGGCACTGCTGCTTGGTTGGTGGTCTCCGCAGCTTGAAACCAACTCCAAACGTGTTCTCCTTCGCGGAGAAGGCTGATTTGGCAGGTAGAAGCCCTGTGTGCATTCGCCCTGGCAACCCACCCATAGCCAGCTAGGGAGGGACCCACCAAGGGCCTAGCTGCGAAACGGCACAAAACGCGCTCCTAGGAGCTGCACTCTGCAAAGGGAAACTGAGCTCGGGGAACAAAGCTCAGCCCCAAGGCGGCTTGGCTCAGGATCGCAGCGCTTGCCTAGTTCTCACCTAGCCCTAGGCTCCCCATAGGGCCAAGGAGGGTCTGGGCTGCCTCTGGCTCCGTGGGCACTGCTGCTTGGCTGGTGGTCTCCGCACCTTGAAACCAACTCCAAACGTGTTCTCCTTCGCGGAGAAGGCTGATTTGGCAGGAAGAAGCCCTGTGTGCACTGGCCCTGGCAACCCACCCATAGCCAGCTAGGGAGGGACCCACCTAGGGCCTAGCTGCGAAACGGCACAAAACGCGCTCCTAGGAGCTGCACTCTGCAAAGGGAAACTGTGTTCGGGGAACAAAGCTCAGCCCCAAGGCGGCTTGGCTCAGGATCGCAGCGCTTGCCTAGTTCTCACCTAGCCCTAGGCTCCCCATAGGGCCAAGGAGGGTCTGGGCTGCCTCTGGCTCCGTGGGCACTGCTGCTTGGTTGGTGGTCTCCGCAGCTTGAAACCAACTCCAAACGTGTTCTCCTTCGCGGAGAAGGCTGATTTGGCAGGAAGAAGCCCTGTGTGCACTGGCCCTGGCAACCCACCCATAGCCAGCTAGGGACGGACCCACCTAGGGCCTAGCTGCGAAACGGCACAAAACGCGCTCCTAGGAGCTGCACTCTGCAAAGGGAAACTGTGCTCGGGGAACAAAGCTCAGCCCCAAGGCGGCTTGGCTCAGGATCGCAGCGCTTGCCTAGTTCTCACCTAGCCCTAGGCTCCCCATAGGGCCAAGGAGGGTCTGGGCTACCTCTGGCTCCGTGGGCACTGCTGCTTGGCTGGTGGTCTCCGCACCGTGAAACCAACTCCAAACGTGTTCTCCTTCGCGGAGAAGGCTGATTTGGCAGGAAGAAGCCCTGTGTGCACTGGCCCTGGCAACCCACCCATAGCCAGCTAGGGAGGGACCCACCTAGGGCCTAGCTACGAAACGGCACAAAACGCGCTCCTAGGAGCTGCACTCTGCAAAGGGAAACTGTGCTCGTGGAACAAAGCTCAGCCCCAAGGCGGCTTGGCTCAGGATCGCAGCGCTTGCCTAGTTCTCACCTAGCCCTAGGCTCCCCATAGGGCCCAGGAGGGTCTGGGCTGCCTCTGGCTCCGTGGGCACTGCTGCTTGGTTGGTGGTCTCCGCAGCTTGAAACCAACTCCAAACGTGTTCTCCTTCGCGGAGAAGGCTGATTTGGCAGGAAGAAGCCCTGTGTGCACTGGCCCTGGCAACCCACCCATAGCCAGCTAGGGAGGGACCCACCTAGGGCCTAGCTGCGAAACGGCACAAAACGCGCTCCTAGGAGCTGCACTCTGCAAAGGGAAACTGTGCTCGGGGAACAAAGCTCAGCCCCAAGGCGGCTTGGCTCAGGATCGCAGCGCTTGCCTACTTCTCACCTAGCCCTAGGCTCCCCGTAGGGCCAAGGAGGGTCTGGGCTGCCTCTGGCTCCGTGGGCACTGCTGCTTGGCTGGTGGTCTCCGCACCGTGAAACCAACTCCAAACGTGTTCTCCTTCGCGGAGAAGGCTGATTTGGCAGGAAGAAGCCCTGTGTGCACTGGCCCTGGCAACCCACCCATAGCCAGCTAGGGAGGGACCCACCTAGGGCCTAGCTACGAAACGGCACAAAACGCGCTCCTAGGAGCTGCACTCTGCAAAGGGAAACTGTGCTCGGGGAACAAAGCTCAGCCCCAAGGCGGCTTGGCTCAGGATCGCAGCGCTTGCCTAGTTCTCACCTAGCCCTAGGCTCCCCATAGGGCCAAGGAGGGTCTGGGCTGCCTCTGGCTCCGTGGGCACTGCTGCTTGGTTGGTGGTCTCCGCAGCTTGAAACCAACTCCAAACGTGTTCTCCTTCGCGGAGAAGGCTGATTTGGCAGGAAGAAGCCCTGTGTGCACTGGCCCTGGCAACCCACCCATAGCCAGCTAGGGAGGGACCCACCTAGGGCCTAGCTGCGAAACGGCACAAAACGCGCTCCTAGGAGCTGCACTCTGCAAAGGGAAACTGTGCTCGGGGAACAAAGCTCAGCCCCAAGGCGGCTTGGCTCAGGATCGCAGCGCTTGCCTAGTTCTCACCTAGCCCTAGGCTCCCCATAGGGCCAAGGAGGGTCTGGGCTACCTCTGGCTCCGTGGGCACTGCTGCTTGGCTGGTGGTCTCCGCACCGTGAAACCAACTCCAAACGTGTTCTCCTTCGCGGAGAAGGCTGATTTGGCAGGAAGAAGCCCTGTGTGCACTGGCCCTGGCAACCCACCCATAGCCAGCTAGGGAGGGACCCACCTAGGGCCTAGCTACGAAACGGCACAAAACGCGCTCCTAGGAGCTGCACTCTGCAAAGGGAAACTGTGCTCGGGGAACAAAGCTCAGCCCCAAGGCGGCTTGGCTCAGGATCGCAGCGCTTGCCTAGTTCTCACCTAGCCCTAGGCTCCCCATAGGGCCCAGGAGGGTCTGGGCTGCCTCTGGCTCCGTGGGCACTGCTGCTTGGTTGGTGGTCTCCGCAGCTTGAAACCAACTCCAAACGTGTTCTCCTTCGCGGAGAAGGCTGATTTGGCAGGAAGAAGCCCTGTGTGCACTGGCCCTGGCAACCCACCCATAGCCAGCTAGGGAGGGACCCACCTAGGGCCTAGCTGCGAAACGGCACAAAACGCGCTCCTAGGAGCTGCACTCTGCAAAGGGAAACTGTGCTCGGGGAACAAAGCTCAGCCCCAAGGCGGCTTGGCTCAGGATCGCAGCGCTTGCCTACTTCTCACCTAGCCCTAGGCTCCCCGTAGGGCCAAGGAGGGTCTGGGCTGCCTCTGGCTCCGTGGGCACTGCTGCTTGGCTGGTGGTCTCCGCAGCTTGAAACCAACTCCAAACGTGTTCTCCTTCGCGGAGAAGGCTGATTTGGCAGGAAGAAGCCCTGTGTGCACTGGCCCTGGCAACCCACCCATAGCCAGCTAGGGACGGACCCACCTAGGGCCTAGCTGCGAAACGGCACAAAACGCGCTCCTAGGAGCTGCACTCTGCAAAGGGAAACTGTGCTCGGGGAACAAAGCTCAGCCCCAAGGCGGCTTGGCTCAGGATCGCAGCGCTTGCCTAGTTCTCACCTAGCCCTAGGCTCCCCATAGGGCCAAGGAGGGTCTGGGCTACCTCTGGCTCCGTGGGCACTGCTGCTTGGCTGGTGGTCTCCGCACCGTGAAACCAACTCCAAACGTGTTCTCCTTCGCGGAGAAGGCTGATTTGGCAGGAAGAAGCCCTGTGTGCACTGGCCCTGGCAACCCACCCATAGCCAGCTAGGGAGGGACCCACCTAGGGCCTAGCTACGAAACGGCACAAAACGCGCTCCTAGGAGCTGCACTCTGCAAAGGGAAACTGTGCTCGTGGAACAAAGCTCAGCCCCAAGGCGGCTTGGCTCAGGATCGCAGCGCTTGCCTAGTTCTCACCTAGCCCTAGGCTCCCCATAGGGCCCAGGAGGGTCTGGGCTGCCTCTGGCTCCGTGGGCACTGCTGCTTGGTTGGTGGTCTCCGCAGCTTGAAACCAACTCCAAACGTGTTCTCCTTCGCGGAGAAGGCTGATTTGGCAGGAAGAAGCCCTGTGTGCACTGGCCCTGGCAACCCACCCATAGCCAGCTAGGGAGGGACCCACCTAGGGCCTAGCTGCGAAACGGCACAAAACGCGCTCCTAGGAGCTGCACTCTGCAAAGGGAAACTGTGCTCGGGGAACAAAGCTCAGCCCCAAGGCGGCTTGGCTCAGGATCGCAGCGCTTGCCTACTTCTCACCTAGCCCTAGGCTCCCCGTAGGGCCAAGGAGGGTCTGGGCTGCCTCTGGCTCCGTGGGCACTGCTGCTTGGCTGGTGGTCTCCGCACCGTGAAACCAACTCCAAACGTGTTCTCCTTCGCGGAGAAGGCTGATTTGGCAGGAAGAAGCCCTGTGTGCACTGGCCCTGGCAACCCACCCATAGCCAGCTAGGGAGGGACCCACCTAGGGCCTAGCTGCGAAACGGCACAAAACGCGCTCCTAGGAGCTGCACTCTGCAAAGGGAAACTGTGCTCGGGGAACAAAGCTCAGCCCCAAGGCGGCTTGGCTCAGGATCGCAGCGCTTGCCTAGTTCTCACCTAGCCCTAGGCTCCCCATAGGGCCAAGGAGGGTCTGGGCTGCCTCTGGCTCCGTGGGCACTGCTGCTTGGTTGGTGGTCTCCGCAGCTTGAAACCAACTCCAAACGTGTTCTCCTTCGCGGAGAAGGCTGATTTGGCAGGAAGAAGCCCTGTGTGCACTGGCCCTGGCAACCCACCCATAGCCAGCTAGGGAGGGACCCACCTAGGGCCTAGCTGCGAAACGGCACAAAACGCGCTCCTAGGAGCTGCACTCTGCAAAGGGAAACTGTGCTCGGGGAACAAAGCTCAGCCCCAAGGCGGCTTGGCTCAGGATCGCAGCGCTTGCCTAGTTCTCACCTAGCCCTAGGCTCCCCATAGGGCCAAGGAGGGTCTGGGCTACCTCTGGCTCCGTGGGCACTGCTGCTTGGCTGGTGGTCTCCGCACCGTGAAACCAACTCCAAACGTGTTCTCCTTCGCGGAGAAGGCTGATTTGGCAGGAAGAAGCCCTGTGTGCACTGGCCCTGGCAACCCACCCATAGCCAGCTAGGGAGGGACCCACCTAGGGCCTAGCTACGAAACGGCACAAAACGCGCTCCTAGGAGCTGCACTCTGCAAAGGGAAACTGTGCTCGGGGAACAAAGCTCAGCCCCAAGGCGGCTTGGCTCAGGATCGCAGCGCTTGCCTAGTTCTCACCTAGCCCTAGGCTCCCCATAGGGCCCAGGAGGGTCTGGGCTGCCTCTGGCTCCGTGGGCACTGCTGCTTGGTTGGTGGTCTCCGCAGCTTGAAACCAACTCCAAACGTGTTCTCCTTCGCGGAGAAGGCTGATTTGGCAGGAAGAAGCCCTGTGTGCACTGGCCCTGGCAACCCACCCATAGCCAGCTAGGGAGGGACCCACCTAGGGCCTAGCTGCGAAACGGCACAAAACGCGCTCCTAGGAGCTGCACTCTGCAAAGGGAAACTGTGCTCGGGGAACAAAGCTCAGCCCCAAGGCGGCTTGGCTCAGGATCGCAGCGCTTGCCTACTTCTCACCTAGCCCTAGGCTCCCCGTAGGGCCAAGGAGGGTCTGGGCTGCCTCTGGCTCCGTGGGCACTGCTGCTTGGCTGGTGGTCTCCGCACCGTGAAACCAACTCCAAACGTGTTCTCCTTCGCGGAGAAGGCTGATTTGGCAGGAAGAAGCCCTGTGTGCACTGGCCCTGGCAACCCACCCATAGCCAGCTAGGGAGGGACCCACCTAGGGCCTAGCTGCGAAAGGGCACAAAACGCGCTCCTAGGAGCTGCACTCTGCAAAGGGAAACTGTGCTCGGGGAACAAAGCTCAGCCCCAAGGCGGCTTGGCTCAGGATCGCAGCGCTTGCCTAGTTCTCACCTAGCCCTAGGCTCCCCATAGGGCCAAGGAGGGTCTGGGCTGCCTCTGGCTCCGTGGGCACTGCTGCTTGGCTGGTGGTCTCCGCACCGTGAAACCAACTCCAAACGTGTTCTCCTTCGCGGAGAAGGCTGATTTGGCAGGAAGAAGCCCTGTGTGCACTGGCCCTGGCAACCCACCCATAGCCAGCTAGGGACGGACCCACCTAGGGCCTAGCTTCGAAACGGCACAGAACGCGCTCCTAGGAGCTGCACTCTGCAAAGGGAAACTGAGCTCGGGGAACAAAGCTCAGCCCCAAGGCGGCTTGGCTCAGGATCGCAGCGCTTGCCTAGTTCTCACCTAGCCCTAGGCTCCCCATAGGGCCAAGGAGGGTCTGGGCTGCCTCTGGCTCCGTGGGCACTGCTGCTTGGTTGGTGGTCTCCGCAGCTTGAAACCAACTCCAAACGTGTTCTCCTTCGCGGAGAAGGCTGATTTGGCAGGAAGAAGCCCTGTGTGCATTCGCCCTGGCAACCCACCCATAGCCAGCTAGGGAGGGACCCACCTAGGGCCTAGCTGCGAAACGGCACAAAACGCGCTCCTAGGAGCTGCACTCTGCAAAGGGAAACTGTGCTCGGGGAACAAAGCTCAGCCCCAAGGCGGCTTGGCTCAGGATCGCAGCGCTTGCCTAGTTCTCACCTAGCCCTAGGCTCCCCATAGGGCCAAGGAGGGTCTGGGCTGCCTCTGGCTCCGTGGGCACTGCTGCTTGGCTGGTGGTCTCCGCACCTTGAAACCAACTCCAAACGTGTTCTCCTTCGCGGAGAAGGCTGATTTGGCAGGAAGAAGCCCTGTGTGCACTGGCCCTGGCAACCCACCCATAGCCAGCTAGGGACGGACCCACCTAGGGCCTAGCTGCGAAACGGCACAAAACGCGCTCCTAGGAGCTGCACTCTGCAAAGGGAAACTGTGCTCGGGGAACAAAGCTCAGCCCCAAGGCGGCTTGGCTCAGGATCGCAGCGCTTGCCTAGTTCTCACCTAGCCCTAGGCTCCCCATAGGGCCAAGGAGGGTCTGGGCTGCCTCTGGCTCCGTGGGCACTGCTGCTTGGTTGGTGGTCTCCGCAGCTTGAAACCAACTCCAAACGTGTTCTCCTTCGCGGAGAAGGCTGATTTGGCAGGAAGAAGCCCTGTGTGCACTGGCCCTGGCAACCCACCCATAGCCAGCTAGGGACGGACCCACCTAGGGCCTAGCTGCGAAACGGCACAAAACGCGCTCCTAGGAGCTGCACTCTGCAAAGGGAAACTGTGCTCGTGGAACAAAGCTCAGCCCCAAGGCGGCTTGGCTCAGGATCGCAGCGCTTGCCTAGTTCTCACCTAGCCCTAGGCTCCCCATAGGGCCCAGGAGGGTCTGGGCTGCCTCTGGCTCCGTGGGCACTGCTGCTTGGTTGGTGGTCTCCGCAGCTTGAAACCAACTCCAAACGTGTTCTCCTTCGCGGAGAAGGCTGATTTGGCAGGAAGAAGCCCTGTGTGCACTGGCCCTGGCAACCCACCCATAGCCAGCTAGGGAGGGACCCACCTAGGGCCTAGCTGCGAAACGGCACAAAACGCGCTCCTAGGAGCTGCACTCTGCAAAGGGAAACTGTGCTCGGGGAACAAAGCTCAGCCCCAAGGCGGCTTGGCTCAGGATCGCAGCGCTTGCCTACTTCTCACCTAGCCCTAGGCTCCCCGTAGGGCCAAGGAGGGTCTGGGCTGCCTCTGGCTCCGTGGGCACTGCTGCTTGGCTGGTGGTCTCCGCACCGTGAAACCAACTCCAAACGTGTTCTCCTTCGCGGAGAAGGCTGATTTGGCAGGAAGAAGCCCTGTGTGCACTGGCCCTGGCAACCCACCCATAGCCAGCTAGGGAGGGACCCACCTAGGGCCTAGCTGCGAAACGGCACAAAACGCGCTCCTAGGAGCTGCACTCTGCAAAGGGAAACTGTGCTCGGGGAACAAACCTCAGCCCCAAGGCGGCTTGGCTCAGGATCGCAGCGCTTGCCTAGTTCTCACCTAGCCCTAGGCTCCCCATAGGGCCAAGGAGGGTCTGGGCTGCCTCTGGCTCCGTGGGCACTGCTGCTTGGTTGGTGGTCTCCGCAGCTTGAAACCAACTCCAAACGTGTTCTCCTTCGCGGAGAAGGCTGATTTGGCAGGAAGAAGCCCTGTGTGCACTGGCCCTGGCAACCCACCCATAGCCAGCTAGGGACGGACCCACCTAGGGCCTAGCTGCGAAACGGCACAAAACGCGCTCCTAGGAGCTGCACTCTGCAAAGGGAAACTGTGCTCGGGGAACAAACCTCAGCCCCAAGGCGGCTTGGCTCAGGATTGCAGCGCTTGCCTAGTTCTCACCTAGCCCTAGGCTCCCCGTAGGGCCAAGGAGGGTCTGGGCTGCCTCTGGCTCCGTGGGCACTGCTGCTTGGCTGGTGGTCTCCGCACCGTGAAACCAACTCCAAACGTGTTCTCCTTCGCGGAGAAGGCTGATTTGGCAGGAAGAAGCCCTGTGTGCACTGGCCCTGGCAACCCACCCATAGCCAGCTAGGGAGGGACCCACCTAGGGCCTAGCTGCGAAACGGCACAAAACGCGCTCCTAGGAGCTGCACTCTGCAAAGGGAAACTGTGCTCGGGGAACAAAGCTCAGCCCCAAGGCGGCTTGGCTCAGGATCGCAGCGCTTGCCTAGTTCTCACCTAGCCCTAGGCTCCCCATAGGGCCAAGGAGGGTCTGGGCTGCCTCTGGCTCCGTGGGCACTGCTGCTTGGATGGTGGTCTCCGCACCGTGAAACCAACTCCAAACGTGTTCTCCTTCGCGGAGAAGGCTGATTTGGCAGGAAGAAGCCCTGTGTGCACTGGCCCTGGCAACCCACCCATAGCCAGCTAGGGACGGACCCACCTAGGGCCTAGCTGCGAAACGGCACAAAACGCGCTCCTAGGAGCTGCACTCTGCAAAGGGAAACTGTGCTCGGGGAACAAAGCTCAGCCCCAAGGCGGCTTGGCTCAGGATCGCAGCGCTTGCCTAGTTCTCACCTAGCCCTAGGCTCCCCATAGGGCCAAGGAGGGTCTGGGCTGCCTCTGGCTCCGTGGGCACTGCTGCTTGGTTGGTGGTCTCCGCAGCTTGAAACCAACTCCAAACGTGTTCTCCTTCGCGGAGAAGGCTGATTTGGCAGGAAGAAGCCCTGTGTGCACTGGCCCTGGCAACCCACCCATAGCCAGCTAGGGACGGACCCACCTAGGGCCTAGCTGCGAAACGGCACAAAACGCGCTCCTAGGAGCTGCACTCTGCAAAGGGAAACTGTGCTCGGGGAACAAAGCTCAGCCCCAAGGCGGCTTGGCTCAGGATCGCAGCGCTTGCCTAGTTCTCACCTAGCCCTAGGCTCCCCATAGGGCCAAGGAGGGTCTGGGCTACCTCTGGCTCCGTGGGCACTGCTGCTTGGCTGGTGGTCTCCGCACCGTGAAACCAACTCCAAACGTGTTCTCCTTCGCGGAGAAGGCTGATTTGGCAGGAAGAAGCCCTGTGTGCACTGGCCCTGGCAACCCACCCATAGCCAGCTAGGGAGGGACCCACCTAGGGCCTAGCTACGAAACGGCACAAAACGCGCTCCTAGGAGCTGCACTCTGCAAAGGGAAACTGTGCTCGGGGAACAAAGCTCAGCCCCAAGGCGGCTTGGCTCAGGATCGCAGCGCTTGCCTAGTTCTCACCTAGCCCTAGGCTCCCCATAGGGCCCAGGAGGGTCTGGGCTGCCTCTGGCTCCGTGGGCACTGCTGCTTGGTTGGTGGTCTGCGCAGCTTGAAACCAACTCCAAACGTGTTCTCCTTCGCGGAGAAGGCTGATTTGGCAGGAAGAAGCCCTGTGTGCACTGGCCCTGGCAACCCACCCATAGCCAGCTAGGGAGGGACCCACCTAGGGCCTAGCTGCGAAACGGCACAAAACGCGCTCCTAGGAGCTGCATTCTGCAAAGGGAAACTGTGCTCGGGGAACAAAGCTCAGCCCCAAGGCGGCTTGGCTCAGGATCGCAGCGCTTGCCTACTTCTCACCTAGCCCTAGGCTCCCCGTAGGGCCAAGGAGGGTCTGGGCTGCCTCTGGCTCCGTGGGCACTGCTGCTTGGCTGGTGGTCTCCGCACCGTGAAACCAACTCCAAACGTGTTCTCCTTCGCGGAGAAGGCTGATTTGGCAGGAAGAAGCCCTGTGTGCACTGGCCCTGGCAACCCACCCATAGCCAGCTAGGGAGGGACCCACCTAGGGCCTAGCTACGAAACGGCACAAAACGCGCTCCTAGGAGCTGCACTCTGCAAAGGGAAACTGTGCTCGGGGAACAA
The DNA here is from genome assembly GCF_054392235.1 of Sus scrofa. Classification (NCBI taxonomy): domain Eukaryota; kingdom Metazoa; phylum Chordata; class Mammalia; order Artiodactyla; family Suidae; genus Sus; species Sus scrofa. The sequence continues at coordinate 39,705,797 of NC_139393.1, read as the reverse complement.
AGCTCAGCCCCAAGGCGGCTTGGCTCAGGATCGCAGCGCTTGCCTAGTTCTCACCTAGCCCTAGGCTCCCCATAGGGCCAAGGAGGGTCTGGGCTGCCTCTGGCTCCGTGGGCACTGCTGCTTGGTTGGTGGTCTCCGCAGCTTGAAACCAACTCCAAACGTGTTCTCCTTCGCGGAGAAGGCTGATTTGGCAGGAAGAAGCCCTGTGTGCACTGGCCCTGGCAACCCACCCATAGCCAGCTAGGGAGGGACCCACCTAGGGCCTAGCTGCGAAACGGCACAAAACGCGCTCCTAGGAGCTGCACTCTGCAAAGGGAAACTGTGCTCGGGGAACAAAGCTCAGCCCCAAGGCGGCTTGGCTCAGGATCGCAGCGCTTGCCTAGTTCTCACCTAGCCCTAGGCTCCCCATAGGGCCAAGGAGGGTCTGGGCTACCTCTGGCTCCGTGGGCACTGCTGCTTGGCTGGTGGTCTCCGCACCGTGAAACCAACTCCAAACGTGTTCTCCTTCGCGGAGAAGGCTGATTTGGCAGGAAGAAGCCCTGTGTGCACTGGCCCTGGCAACCCACCCATAGCCAGCTAGGGAGGGACCCACCTAGGGCCTAGCTACGAAACGGCACAAAACGCGCTCCTAGGAGCTGCACTCTGCAAAGGGAAACTGTGCTCGGGGAACAAAGCTCAGCCCCAAGGCGGCTTGGCTCAGGATCGCAGCGCTTGCCTAGTTCTCACCTAGCCCTAGGCTCCCCATAGGGCCCAGGAGGGTCTGGGCTGCCTCTGGCTCCGTGGGCACTGCTGCTTGGTTGGTGGTCTCCGCAGCTTGAAACCAACTCCAAACGTGTTCTCCTTCGCGGAGAAGGCTGATTTGGCAGGAAGAAGCCCTGTGTGCACTGGCCCTGGCAACCCACCCATAGCCAGCTAGGGAGGGACCCACCTAGGGCCTAGCTGCGAAACGGCACAAAACGCGCTCCTAGGAGCTGCACTCTGCAAAGGGAAACTGTGCTCGGGGAACAAAGCTCAGCCCCAAGGCGGCTTGGCTCAGGATCGCAGCGCTTGCCTACTTCTCACCTAGCCCTAGGCTCCCCATAGGGCCAAGGAGGGTCTGGGCTGCCTCTGGCTCCGTGGGCACTGCTGCTTGGCTGGTGGTCTCCGCACCGTGAAACCAACTCCAAACGTGTTCTCCTTCGCGGAGAAGGCTGATTTGGCAGGAAGAAGCCCTGTGTGCACTGGCCCTGGCAACCCACCCATAGCCAGCTAGGGAGGGACCCACCTAGGGCCTAGCTGCGAAAGGGCACAAAACGCGCTCCTAGGAGCTGCACTCTGCAAAGGGAAACTGTGCTCGGGGAACAAAGCTCAGCCCCAAGGCGGCTTGGCTCAGGATCGCAGCGCTTGCCTAGTTCTCACCTAGCCCTAGGCTCCCCATAGGGCCAAGGAGGGTCTGGGCTGCCTCTGGCTCCGTGGGCACTGCTGCTTGGCTGGTGGTCTCCGCACCGTGAAACCAACTCCAAACGTGTTCTCCTTCGCGGAGAAGGCTGATTTGGCAGGAAGAAGCCCTGTGTGCACTGGCCCTGGCAACCCACCCATAGCCAGCTAGGGACGGACCCACCTAGGGCCTAGCTGCGAAACGGCACAGAACGCGCTCCTAGGAGCTGCACTCTGCAAAGGGAAACTGTGCTCGGGGAACAAAGCTCAGCCCTAAGGCGGCTTGGCTCAGGATCGCAGCGCTTGCCTAGTTCTCACCTAGCCCTAGGCTCCCCATAGGGCCAAGGAGGGTCTGGGCTGCCTCTGGCTCCGTGGGCACTGCTGCTTGGTTGGTGGTCTCCGCAGCTTGAAACCAACTCCAAACGTGTTCTCCTTCGCGGAGAAGGCTGATTTGGCAGGTAGAAGCCCTGTGTGCATTCGCCCTGGCAACCCACCCATAGCCAGCTAGGGAGGGACCCACCTAGGGCCTAGCTGCGAAACGGCACAAAACGCGCTCCTAGGAGCTGCACTCTGCAAAGGGAAACTGAGCTCGGGGAACAAAGCTCAGCCCCAAGGCGGCTTGGCTCAGGATCGCAGCGCTTGCCTAGTTCTCACCTAGCCCTAGGCTCCCCATAGGGCCAAGGAGGGTCTGGGCTGCCTCTGGCTCCGTGGGCACTGCTGCTTGGCTGGTGGTCTCCGCACCTTGAAACCAACTCCAAACGTGTTCTCCTTCGCGGAGAAGGCTGATTTGGCAGGAAGAAGCCCTGTGTGCACTGGCCCTGGCAACCCACCCATAGCCAGCTAGGGAGGGACCCACCTAGGGCCTAGCTGCGAAACGGCACAAAACGCGCTCCTAGGAGCTGCACTCTGCAAAGGGAAACTGTGCTCGGGGAACAAAGCTCAGCCCCAAGGCGGCTTGGCTCAGGATCGCAGCGCTTGCCTAGTTCTCACCTAGCCCTAGGCTCCCCGTAGGGCCAAGGAGGGTCTGGGCTGCCTCTGGCTCCGTGGGCACTGCTGCTTGGCTGGTGGTCTCCGCACCGTGAAACCAACTCCAAACGTGTTCTCCTTCGCGGAGAAGGCTGATTTGGCAGGAAGAAGCCCTGTGTGCACTGGCCCTGGCAACCCACCCATAGCCAGCTAGGGACGGACCCACCTAGGGCCTAGCTGCGAAACGGCACAAAACGCGCTCCTAGGAGCTGCACTCTGCAAAGGGAAACTGTGCTCGGGGAACAAAGCTCAGCCCCAAGGCGGCTTGGCTCAGGATCGCAGCGCTTGCCTAGTTCTCACCTAGCCCTAGGCTCCCCATAGGGCCAAGGAGGGTCTGGGCTGCCTCTGGCTCCGTGGGCACTGCTGCTTGGATGGTGGTCTCCGCACCGTGAAACCAACTCCAAACGTGTTCTCCTTCGCGGAGAAGGCTGATTTGGCAGGAAGAAGCCCTGTGTGCACTGGCCCTGGCAACCCACCCATAGCCAGCTAGGGACGGACCCACCTAGGGCCTAGCTGCGAAACGGCACAAAACGCGCTCCTAGGAGCTGCACTCTGCAAAGGGAAACTGAGCTCGGGGAACAAAGCTCAGCCCCAAGGCGGCTTGGCTCAGGATCGCAGCGCTTGCCTAGTTCTCACCTAGCCCTAGGCTCCCCATAGGGCCCAGGAGGGTCTGGGCTGCCTCTGGCTCCGTGGGCACTGCTGCTTGGCTGGTGGTCTCCGCACCGTGAAACCAACTCCAAACGTGTTCTCCTTCGCGGAGAAGGCTGATTTGGCAGGAAGAAGCCCTGTGTGCACTGGCCCTGGCAACCCACCCATAGCCAGCTAGGGACGGACCCACCTAGGGCCTAGCTGCGAAACGGCACAAAACGCGCTCCTAGGAGCTGCACTCTGCAAAGGGAAACTGTGTTCGGGGAACAAAGCTCAGCCCCAAGGCGGCTTGGCTCAGGATCGCAGCGCTTGCCTAGTTCTCACCTAGCCCTAGGCTCCCCATAGGGCCAAGGAGGGTCTGGGCTGCCTCTGGCTCCGTGGGCACTGCTGCTTGGTTGGTGGTCTCCGCAGCTTGAAACCAACTCCAAACGTGTTCTCCTTCGCGGAGAAGGCTGATTTGGCAGGAAGAAGCCCTGTGTGCACTGGCCCTGGCAACCCACCCATAGCCAGCTAGGGACGGACCCACCTAGGGCCTAGCTGCGAAACGGCACAAAACGCGCTCCTAGGAGCTGCACTCTGCAAAGGGAAACTGTGCTCGGGGAACAAACCTCAGCCCCAAGGCGGCTTGGCTCAGGATCGCAGCGCTTGCCTAGTTCTCACCTAGCCCTAGGCTCCCCATAGGGCCAAGGAGGGTCTGGGCTACCTCTGGCTCCGTGGGCACTGCTGCTTGGCTGGTGGTCTCCGCACCGTGAAACCAACTCCAAACGTGTTCTCCTTCGCGGAGAAGGCTGATTTGGCAGGAAGAAGCCCTGTGTGCACTGGCCCTGGCAACCCACCCATAGCCAGCTAGGGAGGGACCCACCTAGGGCCTAGCTGCGAAACGGCACAAAACGCACTCCTAGGAGCTGCACTCTGCAAAGGGAAACTGTGCTCGGGGAACAAAGCTCAGCCCCAAGGCGGCTTGGCTCAGGATCGCAGCGCTTGCCTAGTTCTCACCTAGCCCTAGGCTCCCCATAGGGCCAAGGAGGGTCTGGGCTGCCTCTGGCTCCGTGGGCACTGCTGCTTGGTTGGTGGTCTCCGCAGCTTGAAACCAACTCCAAACGTGTTCTCCTTCGCGGAGAAGGCTGATTTGGCAGGAAGAAGCCCTGTGTGCAGTGGCCCTGGCAACCCACCCATAGCCAGCTAGGGACGGACCCACCTAGGGCCTAGCTGCGAAACGGCACAAAACGCGCTCCTAGGAGCTGCACTCTGCAAAGGGAAACTGTGCTCGGGGAACAAACCTCAGCCCCAAGGCGGCTTGGCTCAGGATCGCAGCGCTTGCCTAGTTCTCACCTAGCCCTAGGCTCCCCGTAGGGCCAAGGAGGGTCTGGGCTGCCTCTGGCTCCGTGGGCACTGCTGCTTGGCTGGTGGTCTCCGCACCGTGAAACCAACTCCAAACGTGTTCTCCTTCGCGGAGAAGGCTGATTTGGCAGGAAGAAGCCCTGTGTGCACTGGCCCTGGCAACCCACCCATAGCCAGCTAGGGAGGGACCCACCTAGGGCCTAGCTGCGAAACGGCACAAAACGCGCTCCTAGGAGCTGCACTCTGCAAAGGGAAACTGTGCTCGGGGAACAAAGCTCAGCCCCAAGGCGGCTTGGCTCAGGATCGCAGCGCTTGCCTAGTTCTCACCTAGCCCTAGGCTCCCCATAGGGCCAAGGAGGGTCTGGGCTGCCTCTGGCTCCGTGGGCACTGCTGCTTGGCTGGTGGTCTCCGCACCGTGAAACCAACTCAAAACGTGTTCTCCTTCGCGGAGAAGGCTGATTTGGCAGGAAGAAGCCCTGTGTGCACTGGCCCTGGCAACCCACCCATAGCCAGCTAGGGACGGATCCACCTAGGGCCTAGCTGCGAAACGGCACAAAACGCGCTCCTAGGAGCTGCACTCTGCAAAGGGAAACTGTGCTCGGGGAACAAAGCTCAGCCCCAAGGCGGCTTGGCTCAGGATCGCAGCGCTTGCCTAGTTCTCACCTAGCCCTAGGCTCCCCATAGGGCCCAGGAGGGTCTGGGCTGCCTCTGGCTCCGTGGGCACTGCTGCTTGGCTGGTGGTCTCCGCACCGTGAAACCAACTCCAAACGTGTTCTCCTTCGCGGAGAAGGCTGATTTGGCAGGAAGAAGCCCTGTGTGCACTGGCCCTGGCAACGCACCCACAGCCAGCTAGGGAGGGACCCACCTAGGGCCTAGCTGCGAAAGGGCACAAAACGCGCTCCTAGGAGCTGCACTCTGGAAAGGGAAACTGTGCTCGGGGAACAAAGCTCAGCCCCAAGGCGGCTTGGCTCAGGATCGCAGCGCTTGCCTAGTTCTCACCTAGCCCTAGGCTCCCCATAGGGCCAAGGAGGGTCTGGGCTGCCTCTGGCTCCGTGGGCACTGCTGCTTGGCTGGTGGTCTCCGCAGCTTGAAACCAACTCCAAACGTGTTCTCCTTCGCGGAGAAGGCTGATTTGGCAGGAAGAAGCCCTGTGTGCACTGGCCCTGGCAACCCACCCATAGCCAGCTAGGGAGGGACCCACCTAGGGCCTAGCTGCGAAACGGCACAGAACGCGCTCCTAGGAGCTGCACTCTGCAAAGGGAAACTGAGCTCGGGGAACAAAGCTCAGCCCCAAGGCGGCTTGGCTCAGGATCGCAGCGCTTGCCTAGTTCTCACCTAGCCCTAGGCTCCCCATAGGGCCAAGGAGGGTCTGGGCTGCCTCTGGCTCCGTGGGCACTGCTGCTTGGCTGGTGGTCTCCGCACCTTGAAACCAACTCCAAACGTGTTCTCCTTCGCGGAGAAGGCTGATTTGGCAGGAAGAAGCCCTGTGTGCACTGGCCCTGGCAACCCACCCATAGCCAGCTAGGGAGGGACCCACCTAGGGCCTAGCTGCGAATCGGCACAAAACGCGCTCCTAGGAGCTGCACTCTGCAAAGGGAAACTGTGCTCGGGGAACAAAGCTCAGCCCCAAGGCGGCTTGGCTCAGGATCGCAGCGCTTGCCTAGTTCTCACCTAGCCCTAGGCTCCCCATAGGGCCAAGGAGGGTCTGGGCTGCCTCTGGCTCCGTGGGCACTGCTGCTTGGCTGGTGGTCTCCGCACCGTGAAACCAACTCCAAACGTGTTCTCCTTCGCGGAGAAGGCTGATTTGGCAGGAAGAAGCCCTGTGTGCACTGGCCCTGGCAACCCACCCATAGCCAGCTAGGGAGGGACCCACCTAGGGCCTAGCTGCGAAACGGCACAGAACGCGCTCCTAGGAGCTGCACTCTGCAAAGGGAAACTGAGCTCGGGGAACAAAGCTCAGCCCCAAGGCGGCTTGGCTCAGGATCGCAGCGCTTGCCTAGTTCTCACCTAGCCCTAGGCTCCCCATAGGGCCCAGGAGGGTCTGGGCTGCCTCTGGCTCCGTGGGCACTGCTGCTTGGTTGGTGGTCTCCGCAGCTTGAAACCAACTCCAAACGTGTTCTCCTTCGCGGAGAAGGCTGATTTGGCAGGAAGAAGCCCTGTGTGCACTGGCCCTGGCAACCCACCCATAGCCAGCTAGGGACGGACCCACCTAGGGCCTAGCTGCGAAACGGCACAAAACGCGCTCCTAGGAGCTGCACTCTGCAAAGGGAAACTGAGCTCGGGGAACAAAGCTCAGCCCCAAGGCGGCTTGGCTCAGGATCGCAGCGCTTGCCTAGTTCTCACCTAGCCCTAGGCTCCCCATAGGGCCCAGGATGGTCTGGGCTGCCTCTGGCTCCGTGGGCACTGCTGCTTGGCTGGTGGTCTCCGCACCGTGAAACCAACTCCAAACGTGTTCTCCTTCGCGGAGAAGGCTGATTTGGCAGGAAGAAGCCCTGTGTGCACTGGCCCTGGCAACCCACCCATAGCCAGCTAGGGAGGGACCCACCTAGGGCCTAGCGCGAAACGGCACAAAACGCGCTCCTAGGAGCTGCACTCTGCAAAGGGAAACTGTGCTCGGGGAACAAAGCTCAGCCCCAAGGCGGCTTGGCTCAGGATCGCAGCGCTTGCCTAGTTCTCACCTAGCCCTAGGCTCCCCATAGGGCCAAGGAGGGTCTGGGCTGCCTCTGGCTCCGTGGGCACTGCTGCTTGGCTGGTGGTCTCCGCACCGTGAAACCAACTCCAAACGTGTTCTCCTTCGCGGAGAAGGCTGATTTGGCAGGAAGAAGCCCTGTGTGCACTGGCCCTGGCAACCCACCCATAGCCAGCTAGGGACGGACCCACCTAGGGCCTAGCTGCGAAACGGCACAAAACGCGCTCCTAGGAGCTGCACTCTGCAAAGGGAAACTGTGTTCGGGGAACAAAGCTCAGCCCCAAGGCGGCTTGGCTCAGGATCGCAGCGCTTGCCTAGTTCTCACCTAGCCCTAGGCTCCCCATAGGGCCAAGGAGGGTCTGGGCTGCCTCTGGCTCCGTGGGCACTGCTGCTTGGCTGGTGGTCTCCGCACCGTGAAACCAACTCCAAACGTGTTCTCCTTCGCGGAGAAGGCTGATTTGGCAGGAAGAAGCCCTGTGTGCACTGGCCCTGGCAACCCACCCATAGCCAGCTAGGGACGGATCCACCTAGGGCCTAGCTGCGAAACGGCACAAAACGCGCTCCTAGGAGCTGCACTCTGCAAAGGGAAACTGTGCTCGGGGAACAAAGCTCAGCCCCAAGGCGGCTTGGCTCAGGATCGCAGCGCTTGCCTAGTTCTCACCTAGCCCTAGGCTCCCCATAGGGCCCAGGAGGGTCTGGGCTGCCTCTGGCTCCGTGGGCACTGCTGCTTGGCTGGTGGTCTCCGCACCGTGAAACCAACTCCAAACGTGTTCTCCTTCGCGGAGAAGGCTGATTTGGCAGGAAGAAGCCCTGTGTGCACTGGCCCTGGCAACGCACCCACAGCCAGCTAGGGAGGGACCCACCTAGGGCCTAGCTGCGAAACGGCACAAAACGCGCTCCTAGGAGCTGCACTCTGCAAAGGGAAACTGTGCTCGGGGAACAAAGCTCAGCCCCAAGGCGGCTTGGCTCAGGATCGCAGCGCTTGCCTAGTTCTCACCTAGCCCTAGGCTCCCCATAGGGCCAAGGAGGGTCTGGGCTGCCTCTGGCTCCGTGGGCACTGCTGCTTGGCTGGTGGTCTCCGCAGCTTGAAACCAACTCCAAACGTGTTCTCCTTCGCGGAGAAGGCTGATTTGGCAGGAAGAAGCCCTGTGTGCACTGGCCCTGGCAACCCACCCATAGCCAGCTAGGGAGGGACCCACCTAGGGCCTAGCTGCGAAACGGCACAGAACGCGCTCCTAGGAGCTGCACTCTGCAAAGGGAAACTGAGCTCGGGGAACAAAGCTCAGCCCCAAGGCGGCTTGGCTCAGGATCGCAGCGCTTGCCTAGTTCTCACCTAGCCCTAGGCTCCCCATAGGGCCAAGGAGGGTCTGGGCTGCCTCTGGCTCCGTGGGCACTGCTGCTTGGCTGGTGGTCTCCGCACCTTGAAACCAACTCCAAACGTGTTCTCCTTCGCGGAGAAGGCTGATTTGGCAGGAAGAAGCCCTGTGTGCACTGGCCCTGGCAACCCACCCATAGCCAGCTAGGGAGGGACCCACCTAGGGCCTAGCTGCGAATCGGCACAAAACGCGCTCCTAGGAGCTGCACTCTGCAAAGGGAAACTGTGCTCGGGGAACAAAGCTCAGCCCCAAGGCGGCTTGGCTCAGGATCGCAGCGCTTGCCTAGTTCTCACCTAGCCCTAGGCTCCCCATAGGGCCAAGGAGGGTCTGGGCTGCCTCTGGCTCCGTGGGCACTGCTGCTTGGCTGGTGGTCTCCGCACCGTGAAACCAACTCCAAACGTGTTCTCCTTCGCGGAGAAGGCTGATTTGGCAGGAAGAAGCCCTGTGTGCACTGGCCCTGGCAACCCACCCATAGCCAGCTAGGGAGGGACCCACCTAGGGCCTAGCTGCGAAACGGCACAGAACGCGCTCCTAGGAGCTGCACTCTGCAAAGGGAAACTGAGCTCGGGGAACAAAGCTCAGCCCCAAGGCGGCTTGGCTCAGGATCGCAGCGCTTGCCTAGTTCTCACCTAGCCCTAGGCTCCCCATAGGGCCCAGGAGGGTCTGGGCTGCCTCTGGCTCCGTGGGCACTGCTGCTTGGTTGGTGGTCTCCGCAGCTTGAAACCAACTCCAAACGTGTTCTCCTTCGCGGAGAAGGCTGATTTGGCAGGAAGAAGCCCTGTGTGCACTGGCCCTGGCAACCCACCCATAGCCAGCTAGGGACGGACCCACCTAGGGCCTAGCTGCGAAACGGCACAAAACGCGCTCCTAGGAGCTGCACTCTGCAAAGGGAAACTGAGCTCGGGGATCAAAGCTCAGCCCCAAGGCGGCTTGGCTCAGGATCGCAGCGCTTGCCTAGTTCTCACCTAGCCCTAGGCTCCCCATAGGGCCCAGGAGGGTCTGGGCTGCCTCTGGCTCCGTGGGCACTGCTGCTTGGCTGGTGGTCTCCGCACCGTGAAACCAACTCCAAACGTGTTCTCCTTCGCGGAGAAGGCTGATTTGGCAGGAAGAAGCCCTGTGTGCACTGGCCCTGGCAACCCACCCATAGCCAGCTAGGGAGGGACCCACCTAGGGCCTAGCTGCGAAACGGCACAAAACGCGCTCCTAGGAGCTGCACTCTGCAAAGGGAAACTGTGCTCGGGGAACAAAGCTCAGCCCCAAGGCGGCTTGGCTCAGGATCGCAGCGCTTGCCTAGTTCTCACCTAGCCCTAGGCTCCCCATAGGGCCAAGGAGGGTCTGGGCTGCCTCTGGCTCCGTGGGCACTGCTGCTTGGCTGGTGGTCTCCGCACCGTGAAACCAACTCCAAACGTGTTCTCCTTCGCGGAGAAGGCTGATTTGGCAGGAAGAAGCCCTGTGTGCACTGGCCCTGGCAACCCACCCATAGCCAGCTAGGGACGGACCCACCTAGGGCCTAGCTGCGAAACGGCACAGAACGCGCTCCTAGGAGCTGCACTCTGCAAAGGGAAACTGAGCTCGGGGAACAAAGCTCAGCCCTAAGGCGGCCTGGCTCAGGATCGCAGCGCTTGCCTAGTTCTCACCTAGCCCTAGGCTCCCCATAGGGCCAAGGAGGGTCTGGGCTGCCTCTGGCTCCGTGGGCACTGCTGCTTGGTTGGTGGTCTCCGCAGCTTGAAACCAACTCCAAACGTGTTCTCCTTCGCGGAGAAGGCTGATTTGGCAGGTAGAAGCCCTGTGTGCATTCGCCCTGGCAACCCACCCATAGCCAGCTAGGGAGGGACCCACCTAGGGCCTAGCTGCGAAACGGCACAAAACGCGCTCCTAGGAGCTGCACTCTGCAAAGGGAAACTGAGCTCGGGGAACAAAGCTCAGCCCCAAGGCGGCTTGGCTCAGGATCGCAGCGCTTGCCTAGTTCTCACCTAGCCCTAGGCTCCCCATAGGGCCAAGGAGGGTCTGGGCTGCCTCTGGCTCCGTGGGCACTGCTGCTTGGCTGGTGGTCTCCGCACCTTGAAACCAACTCCAAACGTGTTCTCCTTCGCGGAGAAGGCTGATTTGGCAGGAAGAAGCCCTGTGTGCACTGGCCCTGGCAACCCACCCATAGCCAGCTAGGGACGGACCCACCTAGGGCCTAGCTGCGAAACGGCACAAAACGCGCTCCTAGGAGCTGCACTCTGCAAAGGGAAACTGTGTTCGGGGAACAAAGCTCAGCCCCAAGGCGGCTTGGCTCAGGATCGCAGCGCTTGCCTAGTTCTCACCTAGCCCTAGGCTCCCCATAGGGCCAAGGAGGGTCTGGGCTGCCTCTGGCTCCGTGGGCACTGCTGCTTGGTTGGTGGTCTCCGCAGCTTGAAACCAACTCCAAACGTGTTCTCCTTCGCGGAGAAGGCTGATTTGGCAGGAAGAAGCCCTGTGTGCACTGGCCCTGGCAACCCACCCATAGCCAGCTAGGGACGGACCCACCCAGGGCCTAGCTGCGAAACGGCACAAAACGCGCTCCTAGGAGCTGCACTCTGCAAAGGGAAACTGTGCTCGGGGAACAAACCTCAGCCCCAAGGCGGCTTGGCTCAGGATCGCAGCGCTTGCCTAGTTCTCACCTAGCCCTAGGCTCCCCATAGGGCCAAGGAGGGTCTGGGCTACCTCTGGCTCCGTGGGCACTGCTGCTTGGCTGGTGGTCTCCGCACCGTGAAACCAACTCCAAACGTGTTCTCCTTCGCGGAGAAGGCTGATTTGGCAGGAAGAAGCCCTGTGTGCACTGGCCCTGGCAACCCACCCATAGCCAGCTAGGGAGGGACCCACCTAGGGCCTAGCTGCGAAACGGCACAAAACGCGCTCCTAGGAGCTGCACTCTGCAAAGGGAAACTGTGCTCGGGGAACAAAGCTCAGCCCCAAGGCGGCTTGGCTCAGGATCGCAGCGCTTGCCTAGTTCTCACCTAGCCCTAGGCTCCCCATAGGGCCAAGGAGGGTCTGGGCTGCCTCTGGCTCCGTGGGCACTGCTGCTTGGTTGGTGGTCTCCGCAGCTTGAAACCAACTCCAAACGTGTTCTCCTTCGCGGAGAAGGCTGATTTGGCAGGAAGAAGCCCTGTGTGCACTGGCCCTGGCAACCCACCCATAGCCAGCTAGGGACGGACCCACCTAGGGCCTAGCTGCGAAACGGCACAAAACGCGCTCCTAGGAGCTGCACTCTGCAAAGGGAAACTGTGCTCGGGGAACAAACCTCAGCCCCAAGGCGGCTTGGCTCAGGATCGCAGCGCTTGCCTAGTTCTCACCTAGCCCTAGGCTCCCCGTAGGGCCAAGGAGGGTCTGGGCTGCCTCTGGCTCCGTGGGCACTGCTGCTTGGCTGGTGGTCTCCGCACCGTGAAACCAACTCCAAACGTGTTCTCCTTCGCGGAGAAGGCTGATTTGGCAGGAAGAAGCCCTGTGTGCACTGGCCCTGGCAACGCACCCACAGCCAGCTAGGGAGGGACCCACCTAGGGCCTAGCTGCGAAAGGGCACAAAACGCGCTCCTAGGAGCTGCACTCTGGAAAGGGAAACTGTGCTCGGGGAACAAACCTCAGCCCCAAGGCGGCTTGGCTCAGGATCGCAGCGCTTGCCTAGTTCTCACCTAGCCCTAGGCTCCCCATAGGGCCAAGGAGGGTCTGGGCTGCCTCTGGCTCCGTGGGCACTGCTGCTTGGCTGGTGGTCTCCGCAGCTTGAAACCAACTCCAAACGTGTTCTCCTTCGCGGAGAAGGCTGATTTGGCAGGAAGAAGCCCTGTGTGCACTGGCCCTGGCAACCCACCCATAGCCAGCTAGGGAGGGACCCACCTAGGGCCTAGCTGCGAAACGGCACAGAACGCGCTCCTAGGAGCTGCACTCTGCAAAGGGAAACTGAGCTCGGGGAACAAAGCTCAGCCCCAAGGCGGCTTGGCTCAGGATCGCAGCGCTTGCCTAGTTCTCACCTAGCCCTAGGCTCCCCATAGGGCCAAGGAGGGTCTGGGCTGCCTCTGGCTCCGTGGGCACTGCTGCTTGGCTGGTGGTCTCCGCACCTTGAAACCAACTCCAAACGTGTTCTCCTTCGCGGAGAAGGCTGATTTGGCAGGAAGAAGCCCTGTGTGCACTGGCCCTGGCAACCCACCCATAGCCAGCTAGGGAGGGACCCACCTAGGGCCTAGCTGCGAATCGGCACAAAACGCGCTCCTAGGAGCTGCACTCTGCAAAGGGAAACTGTGCTCGGGGAACAAAGCTCAGCCCCAAGGCGGCTTGGCTCAGGATCGCAGCGCTTGCCTAGTTCTCACCTAGCCCTAGGCTCCCCATAGGGCCAAGGAGGGTCTGGGCTGCCTCTGGCTCCGTGGGCACTGCTGCTTGGCTGGTGGTCTCCGCAGCTTGAAACCAACTCCAAACGTGTTCTCCTTCGCGGAGAAGGCTGATTTGGCAGGAAGAAGCCCTGTGTGCACTGGCCATGGCTACCCACCCATAGCCAGCTAGGGACGGACCCACCTAGGGCCTAGCTGCGAAACGGCACAAAACGCGCTCCTAGGAGCTGCACTCTGCAAAGGGAAACTGTGCTCGGGGAACAAAGCTCAGCCCCAAGGCGGCTTGGCTCAGGACCGCAGCGCTTGCCTAGTTCTCACCTAGCCCTAGGCTCCCCATAGGGCCAAGGAGGGTCTGGGCTGCCTCTGGCTCCGTGGGCACTGCTGCTTGGTTGGTGGTCTCCGCAGCTTGAAACCAACTCCAAACGTGTTCTCCTTCGCGGAGAAGGCTGATTTGGCAGGTAGAAGCCCTGTGTGCATTGGCCCTGGCAACCCACCCATAGCCAGCTAGGGAGGGACCCACCTAGGGCCTAGCTGCGAAACGGCACAAAACGCGCTCCTAGGAGCTGCACTCTGCAAAGGGAAACTGTGTTCGGGGAACAAAGCTCAGCCCCAAGGCGGCTTGGCTCAGGATCGCAGCGCTTGCCTAGTTCTCACCTAGCCCTAGGCTCCCCATAGGGCCAAGGAGGGTCTGGGCTGCCTCTGGCTCCGTGGGCACTGCTGCTTGGCTGGTGGTCTCCGCACCGTGAAACCAACTCCAAACGTGTTCTCCTTCGCGGAGAAGGCTGATTTGGCAGGAAGAAGCCCTGTGTGCACTGGCCCTGGCAACCCACCCATAGCCAGCTAGGGACGGACCCACCTAGGGCCTAGCTGCGAAACGGCACAAAACGCGCTCCTAGGAGCTGCACTCTGCAAAGGGAAACTGAGCTCGGGGAACAAAGCTCAGCCCCAAGGCGGCTTGGCTCAGGATCGCAGCGCTTGCCTAGTTCTCACCTAGCCCTAGGCTCCCCATAGGGCCCAGGAGGGTCTGGGCTGCCTCTGGCTCCGTGGGCACTGCTGCTTGGCTGGTGGTCTCCGCACCGTGAAACCAACTCCAAACGTGTTCTCCTTCGCGGAGAAGGCTGATTTGGCAGGAAGAAGCCCTGTGTGCACTGGCCCTGGCAATGCACCCACAGCCAGCTAGGGAGGGACCCACCTAGGGCCTAGCTGCGAAAGGGCACAAAACGCGCTCCTAGGAGCTGCACTCTGGAAAGGGAAACTGTGCTCGGGGAACAAACCTCAGCCCCAAGGCGGCTTGGCTCAGGATCGCAGCGCTTGCCTAGTTCTCACCTAGCCCTAGGCTCCCCATAGGGCCAAGGAGGGTCTGGGCTGCCTCTGGCTCCGTGGGCACTGCTGCTTGGCTGGTGGTCTCCGCAGCTTGAAACCAACTCCAAACGTGTTCTCCTTCGCGGAGAAGGCTGATTTGGCAGGAAGAAGCCCTGTGTGCACTGGCCCTGGCAACCCACCCATAGCCAGCTAGGGAGGGACCCACCTAGGGCCTAGCTGCGAAACGGCACAGAACGCGCTCCTAGGAGCTGCACTCTGCAAAGGGAAACTGAGCTCGGGGAACAAAGCTCAGCCCCAAGGCGGCTTGGCTCAGGATCGCAGCGCTTGCCTAGTTCTCACCTAGCCCTAGGCTCCCCATAGGGCCAAGGAGGGTCTGGGCTGCCTCTGGCTCCGTGGGCACTGCTGCTTGGCTGGTGGTCTCCGCACCTTGAAACCAACTCCAAACGTGTTCTCCTTCGCGGAGAAGGCTGATTTGGCAGGAAGAAGCCCTGTGTGCACTGGCCCTGGCAACCCACCCATAGCCAGCTAGGGAGGGACCCACCTAGGGCCTAGCTGCGAATCGGCACAAAACGCGCTCCTAGGAGCTGCACTCTGGAAAGGGAAACTGTGCTCGGGGAACAAAGCTCAGCCCCAAGGCGGCTTGGCTCAGGATCGCAGCGCTTGCCTAGTTCTCACCTAGCCCTAGGCTCCCCATAGGGCCCAGGAGGGTCTGGGCTGCCTCTGGCTCCGTGGGCACTGCTGCTTGGCTGGTGGTCTCCGCACCGTGAAACCAACTCCAAACGTGTTCTCCTTCGCGGAGAAGGCTGATTTGGCAGGAAGAAGCCCTGTGTGCACTGGCCCTGGCAACCCACCCATAGCCAGCTAGGGACGGACCCACCTAGGGCCTAGCTGCGAAACGGCACAGAACGCGCTCCTAGGAGCTGCACTCTGCAAAGGGAAACTGAGCTCGGGGAACAAAGCTCAGCCCCAAGGCGGCTTGGCTCAGGATCGCAGCGCTTGCCTAGTTCTCACCTAGCCCTAGGCTCCCCATAGGGCCAAGGAGGGTCTGGGCTGCCTCTGGCTCCGTGGGCACTGCTGCTTGGTTGGTGGTCTCCGCAGCTTGAAACCAACTCCAAACGTGTTCTCCTTCGCGGAGAAGGCTGATTTGGCAGGAAGAAGCCCTGTGTGCACTGGCCCTGGCAACCCACCCATAGCCAGCTAGGGACGGACCCACCTAGGGCCTAGCTGCGAAAGGGCACAAAACGCGCTCCTAGGAGCTGCACTCTGCAAAGGGAAACTGTGCTCGGGGAACAAAGCTCAGCCCCAAGGCGGCTTGGCTCAGGATCGCAGCGCTTGCCTAGTTCTCACCTAGCCCTAGGCTCCCCATAGGGCCAAGGAGGGTCTGGGCTGCCTCTGGCTCCGTGGGCACTGCTGCTTGGCTGGTGGTCTCCGCACCGTGAAACCAACTCCAAACGTGTTCTCCTTCGCGGAGAAGGCTGATTTGGCAGGAAGAAGCCCTGTGTGCACTGGCCCTGGCAACCCACGCATAGCCAGCTAGGGACGGACCCACCTAGGGCCTAGCTGCGAAACGGCACAAAACGCGCTCCTAGGAGCTGCACTCTGCAAAGGGAAACTGTGCTCGGGGAACAAAGCTCAGCCCCAAGGCGGCTTGGCTCAGGATCGCAGCGCTTGCCTAGTTCTCACCTAGCCCTAGGCTCCCCATAGGGCCAAGGAGGGTCTGGGCTGCCTCTGGCTCCGTGGGCACTGCTGCTTGGTTGGTGGTCTCCGCAGCTTGAAACCAACTCCAAACGTGTTCTCCTTCGCGGAGAAGGCTGATTTGGCAGGTAGAAGCCCTGTGTGCATTGGCCCTGGCAACCCACCCATAGCCAGCTAGGGAGGGACCCACCTAGGGCCTAGCTGCGAAACGGCACAAAACGCGCTCCTAGGAGCTGCACTCTGCAAAGGGAAACTGTGTTCGGGGAACAAAGCTCAGCCCCAAGGCGGCTTGGCTCAGGATCGCAGCGCTTGCCTAGTTCTCACCTAGCCCTAGGCTCCCCATAGGGCCAAGGAGGGTCTGGGCTGCCTCTGGCTCCGTGGGCACTGCTGCTTGGCTGGTGGTCTCCGCACCTTGAAACCAACTCCAAACGTGTTCTCCTTCGCGGAGAAGGCTGATTTGGCAGGAAGAAGCCTTGTGTGCACTGGCCCTGGCAACCCACCCATAGCCAGCTAGGGACGGACCCACCTAGGGCCTAGCTGCGAAACGGCACAAAACGCGCTCCTAGGAGCTGCACTCTGCAAAGGGAAACTGTGTTCGGGGAACAAAGCTCAGCCCCAAGGCGGCTTGGCTCAGGATCGCAGCGCTTGCCTAGTTCTCACCTAGCCCTAGGCTCCCCATAGGGCCAAGGAGGGTCTGGGCTGCCTCTGGCTCCGTGGGCACTGCTGCTTGGCTGGTGGTCTCCGCACCGTGAAACCAACTCCAAACGTGTTCTCCTTCGCGGAGAAGGCTGATTTGGCAGGAAGAAGCCCTGTGTGCACTGGCCCTGGCAACCCACCCATAGCCAGCTAGGGAGGGACCCACCTAGGGCCTAGCTGCGAATCGGCACAAAACGCGCTCCTAGGAGCTGCACTCTGCAAAGGGAAACTGTGCTCGGGGAACAAAGCTCAGCCCCAAGGCGGCTTGGCTCAGGATCGCAGCGCTTGCCTAGTTCTCACCTAGCCCTAGGCTCCCCATAGGGCCAAGGAGGGTCTGGGCTGCCTCTGGCTCCGTGGGCACTGCTGCTTGGCTGGTGGTCTCCGCACCGTGAAACCAACTCCAAACGTGTTCTCCTTCGCGGAGAAGGCTGATTTGGCAGGAAGAAGCCCTGTGTGCACTGGCCCTGGCAACCCACCCATAGCCAGCTAGGGACGGACCCACCTAGGGCCTAGCTGCGAAACGGCACAAAACGCGCTCCTAGGAGCTGCACTCTGCAAAGGGAAACTGTGCTCGGGGAACAAAGCTCAGCCCCAAGGCGGCTTGGCTCAGGATCGCAGCGCTTGCCTAGTTCTCACCTAGCCCTAGGCTCCCATAGGGCCAAGGAGGGTTTGGGCTGCCTCTGGCTCCGTGGGCACTGCTGCTTGGTTGGTGGTCTCCGCACCTTGAAACCAACTCCAAACGTGTTCTCCTTCTCGGAGAAGGCTGATTTGGCAGGAAGAAGCCCTGTGTGCACTGGCCCTGGCAACCCACCCATAGCCAGCTAGGGACGGACCCACCTAGGGCCTAGCTGCGAAACGGCACAGAACGCGCTCCTAGGAGCTGCACTCTGCAAAGGGAAACTGAGCTCGGGGAACAAAGCTCAGCCCCAAGGCGGCTTGGCTCAGGATCGCAGCGCTTGCCTAGTTCTCACCTAGCCCTAGGCTCCCCATAGGGCCAAGGAGGGTCTGGGCTGCCTCTGGCTCCGTGGGCACTGCTGCTTGGTTGGTGGTCTCCGCACCTTGAAACCAACTCCAAACGTGTTCTCCTTCGCGGAGAAGGCTGATTTGGCAGGAAGAAACCCTGTGTGCACTGGCCCTGGCAACCCACCCATAGCCAGCTAGGGACGGACCCACCTAGGGCCTAGCTGCGAAACGGCACAAAACGCGCTCCTAGGAGCTGCACTCTGCAAAGGGAAACTGTGCTCGGGGAACAAAGCTCAGCCCCAAGGCGGCTTGGCTCAGGATCGCAGCGCTTGCCTAGTTCTCACCTAGCCCTAGGCTCCCCATAGGGCCAAGGAGGGTCTGGGCTGCCTCTGGCTCCGTGGGCACTGCTGCTTGGCTGGTGGTCTCCGCACCGTGAAACCAACTCCAAACGTGTTCTCCTTCGCGGAGAAGGCTGATTTGGCAGGAAGAAGCCCTGTGTGCACTGGCCCTGGCAACCCACCCATAGCCAGCTAGGGAGGGACCCACCTAGGGCCTAGCTGCGAAACGGCACAAAACGCGCTCCTAGGAGCTGCACTCTGCAAAGGGAAACTGTGCTCGGGGAACAAACCTCAGCCCCAAGGCGGCTTGGCTCAGGATCGCAGCGCTTGCCTAGTTCTCACCTAGCCCTAGGCTCCCCATAGGGCCAAGGAGGGTCTGGGCTGCCTCTGGCTCCGTGGGCACTGCTGCTTGGCTGGTGGTCTCCGCACCGTGAAACCAACTCCAAACGTGTTCTCCTTCGCGGAGAAGGCTGATTTGGCAGGAAGAAGCCTTGTGTGCACTGGCCCTGGCAACCCACCCATAGCCAGCTAGGGACGGACCCACCTAGGGCCTAGCTGCGAAACGGCACAAAACGCGCTCCTAGGAGCTGCACTCTGCAAAGGGAAACTGTGTTCGGGGAACAAAGCTCAGCCCCAAGGCGGCTTGGCTCAGGATCGCAGCGCTTGCCTAGTTCTCACCTAGCCCTAGGCTCCCCATAGGGCCAAGGAGGGTCTGGGCTGCCTCTGGCTCCGTGGGCACTGCTGCTTGGCTGGTGGTCTCCGCACCTTGAAACCAACTCCAAACGTGTTCTCCTTCGCGGAGAAGGCTGATTTGGCAGGTAGAAGCCCTGTGTGCACTGGCCCTGGCAACCCACCCATAGCCAGCTAGGGAGGGACCCACCTAGGGCCTAGCTGCGAATCGGCACAAAACGCGCTCCTAGGAGCTGCACTCTGCAAAGGGAAACTGTGCTCGGGGAACAAAGCTCAGCCCCAAGGCGGCTTGGCTCAGGATCGCAGCGCTTGCCTAGTTCTCACCTAGCCCTAGGCTCCCCATAGGGCCAAGGAGGGTCTGGGCTGCCTCTGGCTCCGTGGGCACTGCTGCTTGGCTGGTGGTCTCCGCACCGTGAAACCAACTCCAAACGTGTTCTCCTTCGCGGAGAAGGCTGATTTGGCAGGAAGAAGCCCTGTGTGCACTGGCCCTGGCAACCCACCCATAGCCAGCTAGGGAGGGACCCACCTAGGGCCTAGCTGCGAAACGGCACAAAACGCGCTCCTAGGAGCTGCACTCTGCAAAGGGAAACTGAGCTCGGGGAACAAAGCTCAGCCCCAAGGCGGCTTGGCTCAGGATCGCAGCGCTTGCCTAGTTCTCACCTAGCCCTAGGCTCCCCATAGGGCCAAGGAGGGTCTGGGCTGCCTCTGGCTCCGTGGGCACTGCTGCTTGGCTGGTGGTCTCCGCACCTTGAAACCAACTCCAAACGTGTTCTCCTTCGCGGAGAAGGCTGATTTGGCAGGAAGAAGCCCTGTGTGCACTGGCCCTGGCAACCCACCCATAGCCAGCTAGGGACGGACCCACCTAGGGCCTAGCTGCGAAACGGCACAAAACGCGCTCCTAGGAGCTGCACTCTGCAAAGGGAAACTGTGCTCGGGGAACAAAGCTCAGCCCCAAGGCGGCTTGGCTCAGGATCGCAGCGCTTGCCTAGTTCTCACCTAGCCCTAGGCTCCCCATAGGGCCAAGGAGGGTCTGGGCTGCCTCTGGCTCCGTGGGCACTGCTGCTTGGTTGGTGGTCTCCGCAGCTTGAAACCAACTCCAAACGTGTTCTCCTTCGCGGAGAAGGCTGATTTGGCAGGAAGAAGCCCTGTGTGCACTGGCCCTGGCAACCCACCCATAGCCAGCTAGGGACGGACCCACCTAGGGCCTAGCTGCGAAACGGCACAAAACGCGCTCCTAGGAGCTGCACTCTGCAAAGGGAAACTGTGCTCGGGGAACAAAGCTCAGCCCCAAGGCGGCTTGGCTCAGGATCGCAGCGCTTGCCTAGTTCTCACCTAGCCCTAGGCTCCCCATAGGGCCCAGGAGGGTCTGGGCTGCCTCTGGCTCCGTGGGCACTGCTGCTTGGCTGGTGGTCTCCGCACCGTGAAACCAACTCCAAACGTGTTCTCCTTCGCGGAGAAGGCTGATTTGGCAGGAAGAAGCCCTGTGTGCACTGGCCCTGGCAACCCACCCATAGCCAGCTAGGGAGGGACCCACCTAGGGCCTAGCTGCGAAACGGCACAAAACGCGCTCCTAGGAGCTGCACTCTGCAAAGGGAAACTGTGCTCGGGGAACAAAGCTCAGCCCCAAGGCGGCTTGGCTCAGGATCGCAGCGCTTGCCTAGTTCTCACCTAGCCCTAGGCTCCCCATAGGGCCAAGGAGGGTCTGGGCTGCCTCTGGCTCCGTGGGCACTGCTGCTTGGTTGGTGGTCTCCGCACCTTGAAACCAACTCCAAACGTGTTCTCCTTCGCGGAGAAGGCTGATTTGGCAGGAAGAAGCCCTGTGTGCACTGGCCCTGGCAACCCACCCATAGCCAGCTAGGGACGGACCCACCTAGGGCCTAGCTGCGAAACGGCACAAAACGCGCTCCTAGGAGCTGCACTCTGCAAAGGGAAACTGTGCTCGGGGAACAAAGCTCAGCCCCAAGGCGGCTTGGCTCAGGATCGCAGCGCTTGCCTAGTTCTCACCTAGCCCTAGGCTCCCCATAGGGCCAAGGAGGGTCTGGGCTGCCTCTGGCTCCGTGGGCACTGCTGCTTGGTTGGTGGTCTCCGCAGCTTGAAACCAACTCCAAACGTGTTCTCCTTCGCGGAGAAGGCTGATTTGGCAGGTAGAAGCCCTGTGTGCACTGGCCCTGGCAACCCACCCATAGCCAGCTAGGGAGGGACCCACCTAGGGCCTAGCTGCGAAACGGCACAAAACGCGCTCCTAGGAGCTGCACTCTGCAAAGGGAAACTGTGCTCGGGGAACAAAGCTCAGCCCCAAGGCGGCTTGGCTCAGGATCGCAGCGCTTGCCTAGTTCTCACCTAGCCCTAGGCTCCCCATAGGGCCCAGGAGGGTCTGGGCTGCCTCTGGCTCCGTGGGCACTGCTGCTTGGCTGGTGGTCTCCGCACCGTGAAACCAACTCCAAACGTGTTCTCCTTCGCGGAGAAGGCTGATTTGGCAGGAAGAAGCCCTGTGTGCACTGGCCCTGGCAACCCACCCATAGCCAGCTAGGGACGGACCCACCTAGGGCCTAGCTGCGAAACGGCACAGAACGCGCTCCTAGGAGCTGCACTCTGCAAAGGGAAACTGAGCTCGGGGAACAAAGCTCAGCCCCAAGGCGGCTTGGCTCAGGATCGCAGCGCTTGCCTAGTTCTCACCTAGCCCTAGGCTCCCCATAGGGCCAAGGAGGGTCTGGGCTGCCTCTGGCTCCGTGGGCACTGCTGCTTGGTTGGTGGTCTCCGCACCTTGAAACCAACTCCAAACGTGTTCTCCTTCGCGGAGAAGGCTGATTTGGCAGGAAGAAACCCTGTGTGCACTGGCCCTGGCAACCCACCCATAGCCAGCTAGGGACGGACCCACCTAGGGCCTAGCTGCGAAACGGCACAAAACGCGCTCCTAGGAGCTGCACTCTGCAAAGGGAAACTGTGCTCGGGGAACAAAGCTCAGCCCCAAGGCGGCTTGGCTCAGGATCGCAGCGCTTGCCTAGTTCTCACCTAGCCCTAGGCTCCCCATAGGGCCAAGGAGGGTCTGGGCTGCCTCTGGCTCCGTGGGCACTGCTGCTTGGTTGGTGGTCTCCGCAGCTTGAAACCAACTCCAAACGTGTTCTCCTTCGCGGAGAAGGCTGATTTGGCAGGAAGAAGCCCTGTGTGCACTGGCCCTGGCAACCCACCCATAGCCAGCTAGGGACGGACCCACCTAGGGCCTAGCTGCGAAACGGCACAAAACGCGCTCCTAGGAGCTGCACTCTGCAAAGGGAAACTGTGCTCGGGGAACAAAGCTCAGCCCCAAGGCGGCTTGGCTCAGGATCGCAGCGCTTGCCTAGTTCTCACCTAGCCCTAAGCTCCCCATAGGGCCAAGGAGGGTCTGGGCTGCCTCTGGCTCCGTGGGCACTGCTGCTTGGTTGGTGGTCTCCGCAGCTTGAAACCAACTCCAAACGTGTTCTCCTTCGCGGAGAAGGCTGATTTGGCAGGAAGAAGCCCTGTGTGCACTGGCCCTGGAAACCCACCCATAGCCAGCTAGGGAGGGACCCACCTAGGGCCTAGCTGCGAAACGGCACAAAACGCGCTCCTAGGAGCTGCACTCTGCAAAGGGAAACTGAGCTCGGGGAACAAAGCTCAGCCCCAAGGCGGCTTGGCTCAGGATCGCAGCGCTTGCCTAGTTCTCACCTAGCCCTAGGCTCCCCATAGGGCCAAGGAGGGTCTGGGCTGCCTCTGGCTCCGTGGGCACTGCTGCTTGGCTGGTGGTCTCCGCACCGTGAAACCAACTCCAAACGTGTTCTCCTTCGCGGAGAAGGCTGATTTGGCAGGAAGAAGCCCTGTGTGCACTGGCCCTGGCAACCCACCCATAGCCAGCTAGGGACGGACCCACCTAGGGCCTAGCTGCGAAACGGCACAAAACGCGCTCCTAGGAGCTGCACTCTGCAAAGGGAAACTGTGCTCGGGGAACAAAGCTCAGCCCCAAGGCGGCTTGGCTCAGGATCGCAGCGCTTGCCTAGTTCTCACCTAGCCCTAGGCTCCCCATAGGGCCAAGGAGGGTCTGGGCTGCCTCTGGCTCCGTGGGCACTGCTGCTTGGTTGGTGGTCTCCGCAGCTTGAAACCAACTCCAAACGTGTTCTCCTTCGCGGAGAAGGCTGATTTGGCAGGAAGAAGCCCTGTGTGCACTGGCCCTGGCAACCCACCCATAGCCAGCTAGGGACGGACCCACCTAGGGCCTAGCTGCGAAACGGCACAAAACGCGCTCCTAGGAGCTGCACTCTGCAAAGGGAAACTGTGCTCGGGGAACAAAGCTCAGCCCCAAGGCGGCTTGGCTCAGGATCGCAGCGCTTGCCTAGTTCTCACCTAGCCCTAGGCTCCCCATAGGGCCAAGGAGGGTCTGGGCTGCCTCTGGCTCCGTGGGCACTGCTGCTTGGTTGGTGGTCTCCGCAGCTTGAAACCAACTCCAAACGTGTTCTCCTTCGCGGAGAAGGCTGATTTGGCAGGAAGAAGCCCTGTGTGCACTGGCCCTGGCAACCCACCCATAGCCAGCTAGGGACGGACCCACCTAGGGCCTAGCTGCGAAACGGCACAAAACGCGCTCCTAGGAGCTGCACTCTGCAAAGGGAAACTGTGCTCGGGGAACAAAGCTCAGCCCCAAGGCGGCTTGGCTCAGGATCGCAGCGCTTGCCTAGTTCTCACCTAGCCCTAGGCTCCCCATAGGGCCCAGGAGGGTCTGGGCTGCCTCTGGCTCCGTGGGCACTGCTGCTTGGCTGGTGGTCTCCGCACCGTGAAACCAACTCCAAACGTGTTCTCCTTCGCGGAGAAGGCTGATTTGGCAGGAAGAAGCCCTGTGTGCACTGGCCCTGGCAACCCACCCATAGCCAGCTAGGGAGGGACCCACCTAGGGCCTAGCTGCGAAACGGCACAGAACGCGCTCCTAGGAGCTGCACTCTGCAAAGGGAAACTGAGCTCGGGGAACAAAGCTCAGCCCCAAGGCGGCTTGGCTCAGGATCGCAGCGCTTGCCTAGTTCTCACCTAGCCCTAGGCTCCCCATAGGGCCAAGGAGGGTCTGGGCTGCCTCTGGCTCCGTGGGCACTGCTGCTTGGTTAGTCGTCTCCGCACCTTGAAACCAACTCCAAACGTGTTCTCCTTCGCGGAGAAGGCTGATTTGGCAGGAAGAAGCCCTGTGTGCACTGGCCCTGGCAACCCACCCATAGCCAGCTAGGGACGGACCCACCTAGGGCCTAGCTGCGAAACGGCACAAAACGCGCTCCTAGGAGCTGCACTCTGCAAAGGGAAACTGTGCTCGGGGAACAAAGCTCAGCCCCAAGGCGGCTTGGCTCAGGATCGCAGCGCTTGCCTAGTTCTCACCTAGCCCTAGGCTCCCCATAGGGCCAAGGAGGGTCTGGGCTGCCTCTGGCTCCGTGGGCACTGCTGCTTGGTTGGTGGTCTCCGCAGCTTGAAACCAACTCCAAACGTGTTCTCCTTCGCGGAGAAGGCTGATTTGGCAGGAAGAAGCCCTGTGTGCACTGGCCCTGGCAACCCACCCATAGCCAGCTAGGGACGGACCCACCTAGGGCCTAGCTGCGAAACGGCACAAAACGCGCTCCTAGGAGCTGCACTCTGCAAAGGGAAACTGTGCTCGGGGAACAAACCTCAGCCCCAAGGCGGCTTGGCTCAGGATCGCAGCGCTTGCCTAGTTCTCACCTAGCCCTAGGCTCCCCATAGGGCCAAGGAGGGTCTGGGCTGCCTCTGGCTCCGTGGGCACTGCTGCTTGGTTGGTGGTCTCCGCAGCTTGAAACCAACTCCAAACGTGTTCTCCTTCGCGGAGAAGGCTGATTTGGCAGGAAGAAGCCCTGTGTGCACTGGCCCTGGCAACCCACCCATAGCCAGCTAGGGACGGACCCACCTAGGGCCTAGCTGCGAAACGGCACAAAACGCGCTCCTAGGAGCTGCACTCTGCAAAGGGAAACTGTGCTCGGGGAACAAAGCTCAGCCCCAAGGCGGCTTGGCTCAGGATCGCAGCGCTTGCCTAGTTCTCACCTAGCCCTAGGCTCCCCATAGGGCCAAGGAGGGTCTGGGCTGCCTCTGGCTCCGTGGGCACTGCTGCTTGGTTGGTGGTCTCCGCAGCTTGAAACCAACTCCAAACGTGTTCTCCTTCGCGGAGAAGGCTGATTTGGCAGGAAGAAGCCCTGTGTGCACTGGCCCTGGCAACCCACCCATAGCCAGCTAGGGACGGACCCACCTAGGGCCTAGCTGCGAAACGGCACAAAACGCGCTCCTAGGAGCTGCACTCTGCAAAGGGAAACTGTGCTCGGGGAACAAACCTCAGCCCCAAGGCGGCTTGGCTCAGGATCGCAGCGCTTGCCTAGTTCTCACCTAGCCCTAGGCTCCCCATAGGGCCAAGGAGGGTCTGGGCTGCCTCTGGCTCCGTGGGCACTGCTGCTTGGTTGGTGGTCTCCGCAGCTTGAAACCAACTCCAAACGTGTTCTCCTTCGCGGAGAAGGCTGATTTGGCAGGAAGAAGCCCTGTGTGCACTGGCCCTGGCAACCCACCCATAGCCAGCTAGGGACGGACCCACCTAGGGCCTAGCTGCGAAACGGCACAAAACGCGCTCCTAGGAGCTGCACTCTGCAAAGGGAAACTGTGCTCGGGGAACAAACCTCAGCCCCAAGGCGGCTTGGCTCAGGATCGCAGCGCTTGCCTAGTTCTCACCTAGCCCTAGGCTCCCCATAGGGTCAAGGAGGGTCTGGGCTGCCTCTGGCTCCGTGGGCACTGCTGCTTGGCTGGTGGTCTCCGCACCGTGAAACCAACTCCAAACGTGTTCTCCTTCGCGGAGAAGGCTGATTTGGCAGGAAGAAGCCCTGTGTGCACTGGCCCTGGCAACCCACCCATAGCCAGCTAGGGACGGACCCACCTAGGGCCTAGCTGCGAAACGGCACAAAACGCGCTCCTAGGAGCTGCACTCTGCAAAGGGAAACTGTGCTCGGGGAACAAAGCTCAGCCCCAAGGCGGCTTGGCTCAGGATCGCAGCGCTTGCCTAGTTCTCACCTAGCCCTAGGCTCCCCATAGGGCCAAGGAGGGTCTGGGCTGCCTCTGGCTCCGTGGGCACTGCTGCTTGGCTGGTGGTCTCCGCACCGTGAAACCAACTCCAAACGTGTTCTCCTTCGCGGAGAAGGCTGATTTGGCAGGAAGAAGCCCTGTGTGCACTGGCCCTGGCAACCCACCCACAGCCAGCTAGGGAGGGACCCACCTAGGGCCTAGCTGCGAAACGGCACAAAACGCGCTCCTAGGAGCTGCACTCTGCAAAGGGAAACTGTGCTCGGGGAACAAAGCTCAGCCCCAAGGCGGCTTGGCTCAGGATCGCAGCGCTTGCCTAGTTCTCACCTAGCCCTAGGCTCCCCATAGGGCCAAGGAGGGTCTGGGCTGCCTCTGGCTCCGTGGGCACTGCTGCTTGGCTGGTGGTCTCCGCACCTTGAAACCAACTCCAAACGTGTTCTCCTTCGCGGAGAAGGCTGATTTGGCAGGAAGAAGCCCTATGTGCACTGGCCCTGGCAACCCACCCATAGCCAGCTAGGGAGGGACCCACCTAGGGCCTAGCTGCGAAACCGCACAGAACGCGCTCCTAGGAGCTGCACTCTGCAAAGGGAAACTGAGCTCGGGGAACAAAGCTCAGCCCCAAGGCGGCTTGGCTCAGGATCGCAGCGCTTGCCTAGTTCTCACCTAGCCCTAGGCTCCCCATAGGGCCAAGGAGGGTCTGGGCTGCCTCTGGCTCCGTGGGCACTGCTGCTTGGTTGGTGGTCTCCGCAGCTTGAAACCAACTCCAAACGTGTTCTCCTTCGCGGAGAAGGCTGATTTGGCAGGAAGAAGCCCTGTGTGCACTGGCCCTGGCAACCCACCCATAGCCAGCTAGGGACGGACCCACCTAGGGCCTAGCTACGAAACGGCACAAAACGCGCTCCTAGGAGCTGCACTCTGCAAAGGGAAACTGTGCTCGGGGAGCAAACCTCAGCCCCAAGGCGGCTTGGCTCAGGATCGCAGCGCTTGCCTAGTTCTCACCTAGCCCTAGGCTCCCCATAGGGCCAAGGAGGGTCTGGGCTGCCTCTGGCTCCGTGGGCACTGCTGCTTGGCTGGTGGTCTCCGCACCGTGAAACCAACTCCAAACGTGTTCTCCTTCGCGGAGAAGGCTGATTTGGCAGGAAGAAGCCCTGTGTGCACTGGCCCTGGCAACCCACCCATAGCCAGCTAGGGAGGGACCCACCTAGGGCCTAGCTGCGAAAGGGCACAGAACGCGCTCCTAGGAGCTGCACTCTGCAAAGGGAAACTGAGCTCGGGGAACAAAGCTCAGCCCCAAGGCGGCTTGGCTCAGGATCGCAGCGCTTGCCTAGTTCTCACCTAGCCCTAGGCTCCCCATAGGGCCAAGGAGGGTCTGGGCTGCCTCTGGCTCCGTGGGCACTGCTGCTTGGTTGGTGGTCTCCGCAGCTTGAAACCAACTCCAAACGTGTTCTCCTTCGCGGAGAAGGCTGATTTGGCAGGAAGAAGCCCTGTGTGCACTGGCCCTGGCAACCCACCCATAGCCAGCTAGGGACGGACCCACCTAGGGCCTAGCTGCGAAACGGCACAAAACGCGCTCCTAGGAGCTGCACTCTGCAAAGGGAAACTGTGCTCGGGGAACAAAGCTCAGCCCCAAGGCGGCTTGGCTCAGGATCGCAGCGCTTGCCTAGTTCTCACCTAGCCCTAGGCTCCCCATAGGGCCAAGGAGGGTCTGGGCTGCCTCTGGCTCCGTGGGCACTGCTGCTTGGTTGGTGGTCTCCGCAGCTTGAAACCAACTCCAAACGTGTTCTCCTTCGCGGAGAAGGCTGATTTGGCAGGAAGAAGCCCTGTGTGCACTGGCCCTGGCAACCCACCCATAGCCAGCTAGGGACGGACCCACCTAGGGCCTAGCTGCGAAACGGCACAAAACGCGCTCCTAGGAGCTGCACTCTGCAAAGGGAAACTGTGCTCGGGGAACAAAGCTCAGCCCCAAGGCGGCTTGGCTCAGGATCGCAGCGCTTGCCTAGTTCTCACCTAGCCCTAGGCTCCCCATAGGGCCCAGGAGGGTCTGGGCTGCCTCTGGCTCCGTGGGCACTGCTGCTTGGCTGGTGGTCTCCGCACCGTGAAACCAACTCCAAACGTGTTCTCCTTCGCGGAGAAGGCTGATTTGGCAGGAAGAAGCCCTGTGTGCACTGGCCCTGGCAACCCACCCACAGCCAGCTAGGGAGGGACCCACCTAGGGCCTAGCTGCGAAACGGCACAAAACGCGCTCCTAGGAGCTGCACTCTGCAAAGGGAAACTGTGCTCGGGGAACAAAGCTCAGCCCCAAGGCGGCTTGGCTCAGGATCGCAGCGCTTGCCTAGTTCTCACCTAGCCCTAGGCTCCCCATAGGGCCAAGGAGGGTCTGGGCTGCCTCTGGCTCCGTGGGCACTGCTGCTTGGCTGGTGGTCTCCGCACCTTGAAACCAACTCCAAACGTGTTCTCCTTCGCGGAGAAGGCTGATTTGGCAGGAAGAAGCCCTATGTGCACTGGCCCTGGCAACCCACCCATAGCCAGCTAGGGAGGGACCCACCTAGGGCCTAGCTGCGAAACGGCACAGAACGCGCTCCTAGGAGCTGCACTCTGCAAAGGGAAACTGAGCTCGGGGAACAAAGCTCAGCCCCAAGGCGGCTTGGCTCAGGATCGCAGCGCTTGCCTAGTTCTCACCTAGCCCTAGGCTCCCCATAGGGCCAAGGAGGGTCTGGGCTGCCTCTGGCTCCGTGGGCACTGCTGCTTGGTTGGTGGTCTCCGCAGCTTGAAACCAACTCCAAACGTGTTCTCCTTCGCGGAGAAGGCTGATTTGGCAGGAAGAAGCCCTGTGTGCACTGGCCCTGGCAACCCACCCATAGCCAGCTAGGGACGGACCCACCTAGGGCCTAGCTACGAAACGGCACAAAACGCGCTCCTAGGAGCTGCACTCTGCAAAGGGAAACTGTGCTCGGGGAGCAAACCTCAGCCCCAAGGCGGCTTGGCTCAGGATCGCAGCGCTTGCCTAGTTCTCACCTAGCCCTAGGCTCCCCATAGGGCCAAGGAGGGTCTGGGCTGCCTCTGGCTCCGTGGGCACTGCTGCTTGGCTGGTGGTCTCCGCACCGTGAAACCAACTCCAAACGTGTTCTCCTTCGCGGAGAAGGCTGATTTGGCAGGAAGAAGCCCTGTGTGCACTGGCCCTGGCAACCCACCCATAGCCAGCTAGGGAGGGACCCACCTAGGGCCTAGCTGCGAAAGGGCACAGAACGCGCTCCTAGGAGCTGCACTCTGCAAAGGGAAACTGAGCTCGGGGAACAAAGCTCAGCCCCAAGGCGGCTTGGCTCAGGATCGCAGCGCTTGCCTAGTTCTCACCTAGCCCTAGGCTCCCCATAGGGCCAAGGAGGGTCTGGGCTGCCTCTGGCTCCGTGGGCACTGCTGCTTGGTTGGTGGTCTCCGCAGCTTGAAACCAACTCCAAACGTGTTCTCCTTCGCGGAGAAGGCTGATTTGGCAGGAAGAAGCCCTGTGTGCACTGGCCCTGGCAACCCACCCATAGCCAGCTAGGGACGGACCCACCTAGGGCCTAGCTGCGAAACGGCACAAAACGCGCTCCTAGGAGCTGCACTCTGCAAAGGGAAACTGTGCTCGGGGAACAAAGCTCAGCCCCAAGGCGGCTTGGCTCAGGATCGCAGCGCTTGCCTAGTTCTCACCTAGCCCTAGGCTCCCCATAGGGCCAAGGAGGGTCTGGGCTGCCTCTGGCTCCGTGGGCACTGCTGCTTGGTTGGTGGTCTCCGCAGCTTGAAACCAACTCCAAACGTGTTCTCCTTCGCGGAGAAGGCTGATTTGGCAGGAAGAAGCCCTGTGTGCACTGGCCCTGGCAACCCACCCATAGCCAGCTAGGGACGGACCCACCTAGGGCCTAGCTGCGAAACGGCACAAAACGCGCTCCTAGGAGCTGCACTCTGCAAAGGGAAACTGTGCTCGGGGAACAAAGCTCAGCCCCAAGGCGGCTTGGCTCAGGATCGCAGCGCTTGCCTAGTTCTCACCTAGCCCTAGGCTCCCCATAGGGCCCAGGAGGGTCTGGGCTGCCTCTGGCTCCGTGGGCACTGCTGCTTGGCTGGTGGTCTCCGCACCGTGAAACCAACTCCAAACGTGTTCTCCTTCGCGGAGAAGGCTGATTTGGCAGGAAGAAGCCCTGTGTGCACTGGCCCTGGCAACCCACCCATAGCCAGCTAGGGAGGGACCCACCTAGGGCCTAGCTGCGAAACGGCACAGAACGCGCTCCTAGGAGCTGCACTCTGCAAAGGGAAACTGAGCTCGGGGAACAAAGCTCAGCCCCAAGGCGGCTTGGCTCAGGATCGCAGCGCTTGCCTAGTTCTCACCTAGCCCTAGGCTCCCCATAGGGCCAAGGAGGGTCTGGGCTGCCTCTGGCTCCGTGGGCACTGCTGCTTGGTTAGTCGTCTCCGCACCTTGAAACCAACTCCAAACGTGTTCTCCTTCGCGGAGAAGGCTGATTTGGCAGGAAGAAGCCCTGTGTGCACTGGCCCTGGCAACCCACCCATAGCCAGCTAGGGACGGACCCACCTAGGGCCTAGCTGCGAAACGGCACAAAACGCGCTCCTAGGAGCTGCACTCTGCAAAGGGAAACTGTGCTCGGGGAACAAAGCTCAGCCCCAAGGCGGCTTGGCTCAGGATCGCAGCGCTTGCCTAGTTCTCACCTAGCCCTAGGCTCCCCATAGGGCCAAGGAGGGTCTGGGCTGCCTCTGGCTCCGTGGGCACTGCTGCTTGGTTGGTGGTCTCCGCAGCTTGAAACCAACTCCAAACGTGTTCTCCTTCGCGGAGAAGGCTGATTTGGCAGGAAGAAGCCCTGTGTGCACTGGCCCTGGCAACCCACCCATAGCCAGCTAGGGACGGACCCACCTAGGGCCTAGCTGCGAAACGGCACAAAACGCGCTCCTAGGAGCTGCACTCTGCAAAGGGAAACTGTGCTCGGGGAACAAACCTCAGCCCCAAGGCGGCTTGGCTCAGGATCGCAGCGCTTGCCTAGTTCTCACCTAGCCCTAGGCTCCCCATAGGGCCAAGGAGGGTCTGGGCTGCCTCTGGCTCCGTGGGCACTGCTGCTTGGTTGGTGGTCTCCGCAGCTTGAAACCAACTCCAAACGTGTTCTCCTTCGCGGAGAAGGCTGATTTGGCAGGAAGAAGCCCTGTGTGCACTGGCCCTGGCAACCCACCCATAGCCAGCTAGGGACGGACCCACCTAGGGCCTAGCTGCGAAACGGCACAAAACGCGCTCCTAGGAGCTGCACTCTGCAAAGGGAAACTGTGCTCGGGGAACAAAGCTCAGCCCCAAGGCGGCTTGGCTCAGGATCGCAGCGCTTGCCTAGTTCTCACCTAGCCCTAGGCTCCCCATAGGGCCAAGGAGGGTCTGGGCTGCCTCTGGCTCCGTGGGCACTGCTGCTTGGTTGGTGGTCTCCGCAGCTTGAAACCAACTCCAAACGTGTTCTCCTTCGCGGAGAAGGCTGATTTGGCAGGAAGAAGCCCTGTGTGCACTGGCCCTGGCAACCCACCCATAGCCAGCTAGGGACGGACCCACCTAGGGCCTAGCTGCGAAACGGCACAAAACGCGCTCCTAGGAGCTGCACTCTGCAAAGGGAAACTGTGCTCGGGGAACAAACCTCAGCCCCAAGGCGGCTTGGCTCAGGATCGCAGCGCTTGCCTAGTTCTCACCTAGCCCTAGGCTCCCCATAGGGCCAAGGAGGGTCTGGGCTGCCTCTGGCTCCGTGGGCACTGCTGCTTGGTTGGTGGTCTCCGCAGCTTGAAACCAACTCCAAACGTGTTCTCCTTCGCGGAGAAGGCTGATTTGGCAGGAAGAAGCCCTGTGTGCACTGGCCCTGGCAACCCACCCATAGCCAGCTAGGGACGGACCCACCTAGGGCCTAGCTGCGAAACGGCACAAAACGCGCTCCTAGGAGCTGCACTCTGCAAAGGGAAACTGTGCTCGGGGAACAAACCTCAGCCCCAAGGCGGCTTGGCTCAGGATCGCAGCGCTTGCCTAGTTCTCACCTAGCCCTAGGCTCCCCATAGGGTCAAGGAGGGTCTGGGCTGCCTCTGGCTCCGTGGGCACTGCTGCTTGGCTGGTGGTCTCCGCACCGTGAAACCAACTCCAAACGTGTTCTCCTTCGCGGAGAAGGCTGATTTGGCAGGAAGAAGCCCTGTGTGCACTGGCCCTGGCAACCCACCCATAGCCAGCTAGGGACGGACCC
Source organism: Sus scrofa (assembly GCF_054392235.1). Classification (NCBI taxonomy): domain Eukaryota; kingdom Metazoa; phylum Chordata; class Mammalia; order Artiodactyla; family Suidae; genus Sus; species Sus scrofa. The sequence continues at coordinate 39,673,961 of NC_139393.1, read as the reverse complement.
ACCTAGGGCCTAGCTGCGAAACGGCACAAAACGCGCTCCTAGGAGCTGCACTCTGCAAAGGGAAACTGTGCTCGGGGAACAAAGCTCAGCCCCAAGGCGGCTTGGCTCAGGATCGCAGCGCTTGCCTAGTTCTCACCTAGCCCTAGGCTCCCCATAGGGCCAAGGAGGGTCTGGGCTGCCTCTGGCTCCGTGGGCACTGCTGCTTGGCTGGTGGTCTCCGCACCGTGAAACCAACTCCAAACGTGTTCTCCTTCGCGGAGAAGGCTGATTTGGCAGGAAGAAGCCCTGTGTGCACTGGCCCTGGCAACCCACCCACAGCCAGCTAGGGAGGGACCCACCTAGGGCCTAGCTGCGAAACGGCACAAAACGCGCTCCTAGGAGCTGCACTCTGCAAAGGGAAACTGTGCTCGGGGAACAAAGCTCAGCCCCAAGGCGGCTTGGCTCAGGATCGCAGCGCTTGCCTAGTTCTCACCTAGCCCTAGGCTCCCCATAGGGCCAAGGAGGGTCTGGGCTGCCTCTGGCTCCGTGGGCACTGCTGCTTGGCTGGTGGTCTCCGCACCTTGAAACCAACTCCAAACGTGTTCTCCTTCGCGGAGAAGGCTGATTTGGCAGGAAGAAGCCCTATGTGCACTGGCCCTGGCAACCCACCCATAGCCAGCTAGGGAGGGACCCACCTAGGGCCTAGCTGCGAAACGGCACAGAACGCGCTCCTAGGAGCTGCACTCTGCAAAGGGAAACTGAGCTCGGGGAACAAAGCTCAGCCCCAAGGCGGCTTGGCTCAGGATCGCAGCGCTTGCCTAGTTCTCACCTAGCCCTAGGCTCCCCATAGGGCCAAGGAGGGTCTGGGCTGCCTCTGGCTCCGTGGGCACTGCTGCTTGGTTGGTGGTCTCCGCAGCTTGAAACCAACTCCAAACGTGTTCTCCTTCGCGGAGAAGGCTGATTTGGCAGGAAGAAGCCCTGTGTGCACTGGCCCTGGCAACCCACCCATAGCCAGCTAGGGACGGACCCACCTAGGGCCTAGCTACGAAACGGCACAAAACGCGCTCCTAGGAGCTGCACTCTGCAAAGGGAAACTGTGCTCGGGGAGCAAACCTCAGCCCCAAGGCGGCTTGGCTCAGGATCGCAGCGCTTGCCTAGTTCTCACCTAGCCCTAGGCTCCCCATAGGGCCAAGGAGGGTCTGGGCTGCCTCTGGCTCCGTGGGCACTGCTGCTTGGCTGGTGGTCTCCGCACCGTGAAACCAACTCCAAACGTGTTCTCCTTCGCGGAGAAGGCTGATTTGGCAGGAAGAAGCCCTGTGTGCACTGGCCCTGGCAACCCACCCATAGCCAGCTAGGGAGGGACCCACCTAGGGCCTAGCTGCGAAAGGGCACAGAACGCGCTCCTAGGAGCTGCACTCTGCAAAGGGAAACTGAGCTCGGGGAACAAAGCTCAGCCCCAAGGCGGCTTGGCTCAGGATCGCAGCGCTTGCCTAGTTCTCACCTAGCCCTAGGCTCCCCATAGGGCCAAGGAGGGTCTGGGCTGCCTCTGGCTCCGTGGGCACTGCTGCTTGGTTGGTGGTCTCCGCAGCTTGAAACCAACTCCAAACGTGTTCTCCTTCGCGGAGAAGGCTGATTTGGCAGGAAGAAGCCCTGTGTGCACTGGCCCTGGCAACCCACCCATAGCCAGCTAGGGACGGACCCACCTAGGGCCTAGCTGCGAAACGGCACAAAACGCGCTCCTAGGAGCTGCACTCTGCAAAGGGAAACTGTGCTCGGGGAACAAAGCTCAGCCCCAAGGCGGCTTGGCTCAGGATCGCAGCTCTTGCCTAGTTCTCACCTAGCCCTAGGCTCCCCATAGGGCCAAGGAGGGTCTGGGCTGCCTCTGGCTCCGTGGTCACTGCTGCTTGGTTGGTGGTCTCCGCAGCTTGAAACCAACTCCAAACGTGTTCTCCTTCGCGGAGAAGGCTGATTTGGCAGGAAGAAGCCCTGTGTGCACTGGCCCTGGCAACCCACCCATAGCCAGCTAGGGAGGGACCCACCTAGGGCCTAGCTGCGAAACGGCACAAAACGCGCTCCTAGGAGCTGCACTCTGCAAAGGGAAACTGTGCTCGGGGAACAAAGCTCAGCCCCAAGGCGGCTTGGCTCAGGATCGCAGCGCTTGCCTAGTTCTCACCTAGCCCTAGGCTCCCCATAGGGCCAAGGAGGGTCTGGGCTACCTCTGGCTCCGTGGGCACTGCTGCTTGGCTGGTGGTCTCCGCACCGTGAAACCAACTCCAAACGTGTTCTCCTTCGCGGAGAAGGCTGATTTGGCAGGAAGAAGCCCTGTGTGCACTGGCCCTGGCAACCCACCCATAGCCAGCTAGGGAGGGACCCACCTAGGGCCTAGCTGCGAAACGGCACAAAACGCGCTCCTAGGAGCTGCACTCTGCAAAGGGAAACTGTGCTCGGGGAACAAAGCTCAGCCCCAAGGCGGCTTGGCTCAGGATCGCAGCGCTTGCCTAGTTCTCACCTAGCCCTAGGCTCCCCATAGGGCCAAGGAGGGTCTGGGCTGCCTCTGGCTCCGTGGGCACTGCTGCTTGGCTGGTGTTCTCCGCACCTTGAAACCAACTCCAAACGTGTTCTCCTTCGCGGAGAAGGCTGATTTGGCAGGAAGAAGCCCTGTGTGCACTGGCCCTGGCAACCCACCCATAGCCAGCTAGGGAGGGACCCACCTAGGGCCTAGCTGCGAAACGGCACAGAACGCGCTCCTAGGAGCTGCACTCTGCAAAGGGAAACTGAGCTCGGGGAACAAAGCTCAGCCCCAAGGCGGCTTGGCTCAGGATCGCAGCGCTTGCCTAGTTCTCACCTAGCCCTAGGCTCCCCATAGGGCCAAGGAGGGTCTGGGCTGCCTCTGGCTCCGTGGGCACTGCTGCTTGGCTGGTGGTCTCCGCACCTTGAAACCAACTCCAAACGTGTTCTCCTTCGCGGAGAAGGCTGATTTGGCAGGAAGAAGCCCTGTGTGCACTGGCCCTGGCAACCCACCCATAGCCAGCTAGGGAGGGACCCACCTAGGGCCTAGCTGCGAAACGGCACAAAACGCGCTCCTAGGAGCTGCACTCTGCAAAGGGAAACTGTGCTCGGGGAACAAACCTCAGCCCCAAGGCGGCTTGGCTCAGGATCACAGCGCTTGCCTAGTTCTCACCTAGCCCTAGGCTCCCCATAGGGCCAAGGAGGGTCTGGGCTGCCTCTGGCTCCGTGGGCACTGCTGCTTGGCTGGTGGTCTCCGCACCGTGAAACCAACTCCAAACGTGTTCTCCTTCGCGGAGAAGGCTGATTTGGCAGGAAGAAGCCCTGTGTGCACTGGCCCTGGCAACCCACCCATAGCCAGCTAGGGAGGGACCCACCTAGGGCCTAGCTGGGAAAGGGCACAGAACGCGCTCCTAGGAGCTGCACTCTGCAAAGGGAAACTGAGCTCGGGGAACAAAGCTCAGCCCCAAGGCGGCTTGGCTCAGGATCGCAGCGCTTGCCTAGTTCTCACCTAGCCCTAGGCTCCCCATAGGGCCAAGGAGGGTCTGGGCTGCCTCTGGCTCCGTGGGCACTGCTGCTTGGTTGGTGGTCTCCGCAGCTTGAAACCAACTCCAAACGTGTTCTCCTTCGCGGAGAAGGCTGATTTGGCAGGAAGAAGCCCTGTGTGCACTGGCCCTGGCAACCCACCCATAGCCAGCTAGGGACGGACCCACCTAGGGCCTAGCTGCGAAACGGCACAAAACGCGCTCCTAGGAGCTGCACTCTGCAAAGGGAAACTGTGCTCGGGGAACAAAGCTCAGCCCCAAGGCGGCTTGGCTCAGGATCGCAGCGCTTGCCTAGTTCTCACCTAGCCCTAGGCTCCCCATAGGGCCAAGGAGGGTCTGGGCTGCCTCTGGCTCCGTGGGCACTGCTGCTTGGTTGGTGGTCTCCGCAGCTTGAAACCAACTCCAAACGTGTTCTCCTTCGCGGAGAAGGCTGATTTGGCAGGAAGAAGCCCTGTGTGCACTGGCCCTGGCAACCCACCCATAGCCAGCTAGGGACGGACCCACCTAGGGCCTAGCTGCGAAACGGCACAAAACGCGCTCCTAGGAGCTGCACTCTGCAAAGGGAAACTGTGCTCGGGGAACAAAGCTCAGCCCCAAGGCGGCTTGGCTCAGGATCGCAGCGCTTGCCTAGTTCTCACCTAGCCCTAGGCTCCCCATAGGGCCCAGGAGGGTCTGGGCTGCCTCTGGCTCCGTGGGCACTGCTGCTTGGCTGGTGGTCTCCGCACCGTGAAACCAACTCCAAACGTGTTCTCCTTCGCGGAGAAGGCTGATTTGGCAGGAAGAAGCCCTGTGTGCACTGGCCCTGGCAACCCACCCATAGCCAGCTAGGGAGGGACCCACCTAGGGCCTAGCTGCGAAACGGCACAAAACGCGCTCCTAGGAGCTGCACTCTGCAAAGGGAAACTGTGCTCGGGGAACAAAGCTCAGCCCCAAGGCGGCTTGGCTCAGGATCGCAGCGCTTGCCTAGTTCTCACCTAGCCCTAGGCTCCCCATAGGGCCAAGGAGGGTTTGGGCTGCCTCTGGCTCCGTGGGCACTGCTGCTTGGTTGGTGGTCTCCGCACCTTGAAACCAACTCCAAACGTGTTCTCCTTCGCGGAGAAGGCTGATTTGGCAGGAAGAAGCCCTGTGTGCACTGGCCCTGGCAACCCACCCATAGCCAGCTAGGGACGGACCCACCTAGGGCCTAGCTGCGAAACGGCACAAAACGCGCTCCTAGGAGCTGCACTCTGCAAAGGGAAACTGTGCTCGGGGAACAAAGCTCAGCCCCAAGGCGGCTTGGCTCAGGATCGCAGCGCTTGCCTAGTTCTCACCTAGCCCTAGGCTCCCCATAGGGCCAAGGAGGGTCTGGGCTGCCTCTGGCTCCGTGGGCACTGCTGCTTGGTTGGTGGTCTCCGCAGCTTGAAACCAACTCCAAACGTGTTCTCCTTCGCGGAGAAGGCTGATTTGGCAGGTAGAAGCCCTGTGTGCACTGGCCCTGGCAACCCACCCATAGCCAGCTAGGGAGGGACCCACCTAGGGCCTAGCTGCGAAACGGCACAAAACGCGCTCCTAGGAGCTGCACTCTGCAAAGGGAAACTGTGCTCGGGGAACAAAGCTCAGCCCCAAGGCGGCTTGGCTCAGGATCGCAGCGCTTGCCTAGTTCTCACCTAGCCCTAGGCTCCCCATAGGGCCCAGGAGGGTCTGGGCTGCCTCTGGCTCCGTGGGCACTGCTGCTTGGCTGGTGGTCTCCGCACCGTGAAACCAACTCCAAACGTGTTCTCCTTCGCGGAGAAGGCTGATTTGGCAGGAAGAAGCCCTGTGTGCACTGGCCCTGGCAACCCACCCATAGCCAGCTAGGGACGGACCCACCTAGGGCCTAGCTGCGAAACGGCACAGAACGCGCTCCTAGGAGCTGCACTCTGCAAAGGGAAACTGAGCTCGGGGAACAAAGCTCAGCCCCAAGGCGGCTTGGCTCAGGATCGCAGCGCTTGCCTAGTTCTCACCTAGCCCTAGGCTCCCCATAGGGCCAAGGAGGGTCTGGGCTGCCTCTGGCTCCGTGGGCACTGCTGCTTGGTTGGTGGTCTCCGCACCTTGAAACCAACTCCAAACGTGTTCTCCTTCGCGGAGAAGGCTGATTTGGCAGGAAGAAACCCTGTGTGCACTGGCCCTGGCAACCCACCCATAGCCAGCTAGGGACGGACCCACCTAGGGCCTAGCTGCGAAACGGCACAAAACGCGCTCCTAGGAGCTGCACTCTGCAAAGGGAAACTGTGCTCGGGGAACAAAGCTCAGCCCCAAGGCGGCTTGGCTCAGGATCGCAGCGCTTGCCTAGTTCTCACCTAGCCCTAGGCTCCCCATAGGGCCAAGGAGGGTCTGGGCTGCCTCTGGCTCCGTGGGCACTGCTGCTTGGTTGGTGGTCTCCGCAGCTTGAAACCAACTCCAAACGTGTTCTCCTTCGCGGAGAAGGCTGATTTGGCAGGAAGAAGCCCTGTGTGCACTGGCCCTGGCAACCCACCCATAGCCAGCTAGGGACGGACCCACCTAGGGCCTAGCTGCGAAACGGCACAAAACGCGCTCCTAGGAGCTGCACTCTGCAAAGGGAAACTGTGCTCGGGGAACAAAGCTCAGCCCCAAGGCGGCTTGGCTCAGGATCGCAGCGCTTGCCTAGTTCTCACCTAGCCCTAGGCTCCCCATAGGGCCAAGGAGGGTCTGGGCTGCCTCTGGCTCCGTGGGCACTGCTGCTTGGTTGGTGGTCTCCGCAGCTTGAAACCAACTCCAAACGTGTTCTCCTTCGCGGAGAAGGCTGATTTGGCAGGAAGAAGCCCTGTGTGCACTGGCCCTGGAAACCCACCCATAGCCAGCTAGGGAGGGACCCACCTAGGGCCTAGCTGCGAAACGGCACAAAACGCGCTCCTAGGAGCTGCACTCTGCAAAGGGAAACTGAGCTCGGGGAACAAAGCTCAGCCCCAAGGCGGCTTGGCTCAGGATCGCAGCGCTTGCCTAGTTCTCACCTAGCCCTAGGCTCCCCATAGGGCCAAGGAGGGTCTGGGCTGCCTCTGGCTCCGTGGGCACTGCTGCTTGGCTGGTGGTCTCCGCACCGTGAAACCAACTCCAAACGTGTTCTCCTTCGCGGAGAAGGCTGATTTGGCAGGAAGAAGCCCTGTGTGCACTGGCCCTGGCAACCCACCCATAGCCAGCTAGGGACGGACCCACCTAGGGCCTAGCTGCGAAACGGCACAAAACGCGCTCCTAGGAGCTGCACTCTGCAAAGGGAAACTGTGCTCGGGGAACAAAGCTCAGCCCCAAGGCGGCTTGGCTCAGGATCGCAGCGCTTGCCTAGTTCTCACCTAGCCCTAGGCTCCCCATAGGGCCAAGGAGGGTCTGGGCTGCCTCTGGCTCCGTGGGCACTGCTGCTTGGTTGGTGGTCTCCGCAGCTTGAAACCAACTCCAAACGTGTTCTCCTTCGCGGAGAAGGCTGATTTGGCAGGAAGAAGCCCTGTGTGCACTGGCCCTGGCAACCCACCCATAGCCAGCTAGGGACGGACCCACCTAGGGCCTAGCTGCGAAACGGCACAAAACGCGCTCCTAGGAGCTGCACTCTGCAAAGGGAAACTGTGCTCGGGGAACAAAGCTCAGCCCCAAGGCGGCTTGGCTCAGGATCGCAGCGCTTGCCTAGTTCTCACCTAGCCCTAGGCTCCCCATAGGGCCAAGGAGGGTCTGGGCTGCCTCTGGCTCCGTGGGCACTGCTGCTTGGTTGGTGGTCTCCGCAGCTTGAAACCAACTCCAAACGTGTTCTCCTTCGCGGAGAAGGCTGATTTGGCAGGAAGAAGCCCTGTGTGCACTGGCCCTGGCAACCCACCCATAGCCAGCTAGGGACGGACCCACCTAGGGCCTAGCTGCGAAACGGCACAAAACGCGCTCCTAGGAGCTGCACTCTGCAAAGGGAAACTGTGCTCGGGGAACAAAGCTCAGCCCCAAGGCGGCTTGGCTCAGGATCGCAGCGCTTGCCTAGTTCTCACCTAGCCCTAGGCTCCCCATAGGGCCCAGGAGGGTCTGGGCTGCCTCTGGCTCCGTGGGCACTGCTGCTTGGCTGGTGGTCTCCGCACCGTGAAACCAACTCCAAACGTGTTCTCCTTCGCGGAGAAGGCTGATTTGGCAGGAAGAAGCCCTGTGTGCACTGGCCCTGGCAACCCACCCATAGCCAGCTAGGGAGGGACCCACCTAGGGCCTAGCTGCGAAACGGCACAGAACGCGCTCCTAGGAGCTGCACTCTGCAAAGGGAAACTGAGCTCGGGGAACAAAGCTCAGCCCCAAGGCGGCTTGGCTCAGGATCGCAGCGCTTGCCTAGTTCTCACCTAGCCCTAGGCTCCCCATAGGGCCAAGGAGGGTCTGGGCTGCCTCTGGCTCCGTGGGCACTGCTGCTTGGTTAGTCGTCTCCGCACCTTGAAACCAACTCCAAACGTGTTCTCCTTCGCGGAGAAGGCTGATTTGGCAGGAAGAAGCCCTGTGTGCACTGGCCCTGGCAACCCACCCATAGCCAGCTAGGGACGGACCCACCTAGGGCCTAGCTGCGAAACGGCACAAAACGCGCTCCTAGGAGCTGCACTCTGCAAAGGGAAACTGTGCTCGGGGAACAAAGCTCAGCCCCAAGGCGGCTTGGCTCAGGATCGCAGCGCTTGCCTAGTTCTCACCTAGCCCTAGGCTCCCCATAGGGCCAAGGAGGGTCTGGGCTGCCTCTGGCTCCGTGGGCACTGCTGCTTGGTTGGTGGTCTCCGCAGCTTGAAACCAACTCCAAACGTGTTCTCCTTCGCGGAGAAGGCTGATTTGGCAGGAAGAAGCCCTGTGTGCACTGGCCCTGGCAACCCACCCATAGCCAGCTAGGGACGGACCCACCTAGGGCCTAGCTGCGAAACGGCACAAAACGCGCTCCTAGGAGCTGCACTCTGCAAAGGGAAACTGTGCTCGGGGAACAAACCTCAGCCCCAAGGCGGCTTGGCTCAGGATCGCAGCGCTTGCCTAGTTCTCACCTAGCCCTAGGCTCCCCATAGGGCCAAGGAGGGTCTGGGCTGCCTCTGGCTCCGTGGGCACTGCTGCTTGGTTGGTGGTCTCCGCAGCTTGAAACCAACTCCAAACGTGTTCTCCTTCGCGGAGAAGGCTGATTTGGCAGGAAGAAGCCCTGTGTGCACTGGCCCTGGCAACCCACCCATAGCCAGCTAGGGACGGACCCACCTAGGGCCTAGCTGCGAAACGGCACAAAACGCGCTCCTAGGAGCTGCACTCTGCAAAGGGAAACTGTGCTCGGGGAACAAAGCTCAGCCCCAAGGCGGCTTGGCTCAGGATCGCAGCGCTTGCCTAGTTCTCACCTAGCCCTAGGCTCCCCATAGGGCCAAGGAGGGTCTGGGCTGCCTCTGGCTCCGTGGGCACTGCTGCTTGGTTGGTGGTCTCCGCAGCTTGAAACCAACTCCAAACGTGTTCTCCTTCGCGGAGAAGGCTGATTTGGCAGGAAGAAGCCCTGTGTGCACTGGCCCTGGCAACCCACCCATAGCCAGCTAGGGACGGACCCACCTAGGGCCTAGCTGCGAAACGGCACAAAACGCGCTCCTAGGAGCTGCACTCTGCAAAGGGAAACTGTGCTCGGGGAACAAACCTCAGCCCCAAGGCGGCTTGGCTCAGGATCGCAGCGCTTGCCTAGTTCTCACCTAGCCCTAGGCTCCCCATAGGGCCAAGGAGGGTCTGGGCTGCCTCTGGCTCCGTGGGCACTGCTGCTTGGTTGGTGGTCTCCGCAGCTTGAAACCAACTCCAAACGTGTTCTCCTTCGCGGAGAAGGCTGATTTGGCAGGAAGAAGCCCTGTGTGCACTGGCCCTGGCAACCCACCCATAGCCAGCTAGGGACGGACCCACCTAGGGCCTAGCTGCGAAACGGCACAAAACGCGCTCCTAGGAGCTGCACTCTGCAAAGGGAAACTGTGCTCGGGGAACAAACCTCAGCCCCAAGGCGGCTTGGCTCAGGATCGCAGCGCTTGCCTAGTTCTCACCTAGCCCTAGGCTCCCCATAGGGTCAAGGAGGGTCTGGGCTGCCTCTGGCTCCGTGGGCACTGCTGCTTGGCTGGTGGTCTCCGCACCGTGAAACCAACTCCAAACGTGTTCTCCTTCGCGGAGAAGGCTGATTTGGCAGGAAGAAGCCCTGTGTGCACTGGCCCTGGCAACCCACCCATAGCCAGCTAGGGACGGACCCACCTAGGGCCTAGCTGCGAAACGGCACAAAACGCGCTCCTAGGAGCTGCACTCTGCAAAGGGAAACTGTGCTCGGGGAACAAAGCTCAGCCCCAAGGCGGCTTGGCTCAGGATCGCAGCGCTTGCCTAGTTCTCACCTAGCCCTAGGCTCCCCATAGGGCCAAGGAGGGTCTGGGCTGCCTCTGGCTCCGTGGGCACTGCTGCTTGGCTGGTGGTCTCCGCACCGTGAAACCAACTCCAAACGTGTTCTCCTTCGCGGAGAAGGCTGATTTGGCAGGAAGAAGCCCTGTGTGCACTGGCCCTGGCAACCCACCCACAGCCAGCTAGGGAGGGACCCACCTAGGGCCTAGCTGCGAAACGGCACAAAACGCGCTCCTAGGAGCTGCACTCTGCAAAGGGAAACTGTGCTCGGGGAACAAAGCTCAGCCCCAAGGCGGCTTGGCTCAGGATCGCAGCGCTTGCCTAGTTCTCACCTAGCCCTAGGCTCCCCATAGGGCCAAGGAGGGTCTGGGCTGCCTCTGGCTCCGTGGGCACTGCTGCTTGGCTGGTGGTCTCCGCACCTTGAAACCAACTCCAAACGTGTTCTCCTTCGCGGAGAAGGCTGATTTGGCAGGAAGAAGCCCTATGTGCACTGGCCCTGGCAACCCACCCATAGCCAGCTAGGGAGGGACCCACCTAGGGCCTAGCTGCGAAACGGCACAGAACGCGCTCCTAGGAGCTGCACTCTGCAAAGGGAAACTGAGCTCGGGGAACAAAGCTCAGCCCCAAGGCGGCTTGGCTCAGGATCGCAGCGCTTGCCTAGTTCTCACCTAGCCCTAGGCTCCCCATAGGGCCAAGGAGGGTCTGGGCTGCCTCTGGCTCCGTGGGCACTGCTGCTTGGTTGGTGGTCTCCGCAGCTTGAAACCAACTCCAAACGTGTTCTCCTTCGCGGAGAAGGCTGATTTGGCAGGAAGAAGCCCTGTGTGCACTGGCCATGGCAACCCACCCATAGCCAGCTAGGGACGGACCCACCTAGGGCCTAGCTACGAAACGGCACAAAACGCGCTCCTAGGAGCTGCACTCTGCAAAGGGAAACTGTGCTCGGGGAGCAAACCTCAGCCCCAAGGCGGCTTGGCTCAGGATCGCAGCGCTTGCCTAGTTCTCACCTAGCCCTAGGCTCCCCATAGGGCCAAGGAGGGTCTGGGCTGCCTCTGGCTCCGTGGGCACTGCTGCTTGGCTGGTGGTCTCCGCACCGTGAAACCAACTCCAAACGTGTTCTCCTTCGCGGAGAAGGCTGATTTGGCAGGAAGAAGCCCTGTGTGCACTGGCCCTGGCAACCCACCCATAGCCAGCTAGGGAGGGACCCACCTAGGGCCTAGCTGCGAAAGGGCACAGAACGCGCTCCTAGGAGCTGCACTCTGCAAAGGGAAACTGAGCTCGGGGAACAAAGCTCAGCCCCAAGGCGGCTTGGCTCAGGATCGCAGCGCTTGCCTAGTTCTCACCTAGCCCTAGGCTCCCCATAGGGCCAAGGAGGGTCTGGGCTGCCTCTGGCTCCGTGGGCACTGCTGCTTGGTTGGTGGTCTCCGCAGCTTGAAACCAACTCCAAACGTGTTCTCCTTCGCGGAGAAGGCTGATTTGGCAGGAAGAAGCCCTGTGTGCACTGGCCCTGGCAACCCACCCATAGCCAGCTAGGGACGGACCCACCTAGGGCCTAGCTGCGAAACGGCACAAAACGCGCTCCTAGGAGCTGCACTCTGCAAAGGGAAACTGTGCTCGGGGAACAAAGCTCAGCCCCAAGGCGGCTTGGCTCAGGATCGCAGCGCTTGCCTAGTTCTCACCTAGCCCTAGGCTCCCCATAGGGCCAAGGAGGGTCTGGGCTGCCTCTGGCTCCGTGGGCACTGCTGCTTGGTTGGTGGTCTCCGCAGCTTGAAACCAACTCCAAACGTGTTCTCCTTCGCGGAGAAGGCTGATTTGGCAGGAAGAAGCCCTGTGTGCACTGGCCCTGGCAACCCACCCATAGCCAGCTAGGGACGGACCCACCTAGGGCCTAGCTGCGAAACGGCACAAAACGCGCTCCTAGGAGCTGCACTCTGCAAAGGGAAACTGTGCTCGGGGAACAAAGCTCAGCCCCAAGGCGGCTTGGCTCAGGATCGCAGCGCTTGCCTAGTTCTCACCTAGCCCTAGGCTCCCCATAGGGCCCAGGAGGGTCTGGGCTGCCTCTGGCTCCGTGGGCACTGCTGCTTGGCTGGTGGTCTCCGCACCGTGAAACCAACTCCAAACGTGTTCTCCTTCGCGGAGAAGGCTGATTTGGCAGGAAGAAGCCCTGTGTGCACTGGCCCTGGCAACCCACCCATAGCCAGCTAGGGAGGGACCCACCTAGGGCCTAGCTGCGAAACGGCACAGAACGCGCTCCTAGGAGCTGCACTCTGCAAAGGGAAACTGAGCTCGGGGAACAAAGCTCAGCCCCAAGGCGGCTTGGCTCAGGATCGCAGCGCTTGCCTAGTTCTCACCTAGCCCTAGGCTCCCCATAGGGCCAAGGAGGGTCTGGGCTGCCTCTGGCTCCGTGGGCACTGCTGCTTGGTTAGTCGTCTCCGCACCTTGAAACCAACTCCAAACGTGTTCTCCTTCGCGGAGAAGGCTGATTTGGCAGGAAGAAGCCCTGTGTGCACTGGCCCTGGCAACCCACCCATAGCCAGCTAGGGACGGACCCACCTAGGGCCTAGCTGCGAAACGGCACAAAACGCGCTCCTAGGAGCTGCACTCTGCAAAGGGAAACTGTGCTCGGGGAACAAAGCTCAGCCCCAAGGCGGCTTGGCTCAGGATCGCAGCGCTTGCCTAGTTCTCACCTAGCCCTAGGCTCCCCATAGGGCCAAGGAGGGTCTGGGCTGCCTCTGGCTCCGTGGGCACTGCTGCTTGGTTGGTGGTCTCCGCAGCTTGAAACCAACTCCAAACGTGTTCTCCTTCGCGGAGAAGGCTGATTTGGCAGGAAGAAGCCCTGTGTGCACTGGCCCTGGCAACCCACCCATAGCCAGCTAGGGACGGACCCACCTAGGGCCTAGCTGCGAAACGGCACAAAACGCGCTCCTAGGAGCTGCACTCTGCAAAGGGAAACTGTGCTCGGGGAACAAACCTCAGCCCCAAGGCGGCTTGGCTCAGGATCGCAGCGCTTGCCTAGTTCTCACCTAGCCCTAGGCTCCCCATAGGGCCAAGGAGGGTCTGGGCTGCCTCTGGCTCCGTGGGCACTGCTGCTTGGTTGGTGGTCTCCGCAGCTTGAAACCAACTCCAAACGTGTTCTCCTTCGCGGAGAAGGCTGATTTGGCAGGAAGAAGCCCTGTGTGCACTGGCCCTGGCAACCCACCCATAGCCAGCTAGGGACGGACCCACCTAGGGCCTAGCTGCGAAACGGCACAAAACGCGCTCCTAGGAGCTGCACTCTGCAAAGGGAAACTGTGCTCGGGGAACAAAGCTCAGCCCCAAGGCGGCTTGGCTCAGGATCGCAGCGCTTGCCTAGTTCTCACCTAGCCCTAGGCTCCCCATAGGGCCAAGGAGGGTCTGGGCTGCCTCTGGCTCCGTGGGCACTGCTGCTTGGTTGGTGGTCTCCGCAGCTTGAAACCAACTCCAAACGTGTTCTCCTTCGCGGAGAAGGCTGATTTGGCAGGAAGAAGCCCTGTGTGCACTGGCCCTGGCAACCCACCCATAGCCAGCTAGGGACGGACCCACCTAGGGCCTAGCTGCGAAACGGCACAAAACGCGCTCCTAGGAGCTGCACTCTGCAAAGGGAAACTGTGCTCGGGGAACAAACCTCAGCCCCAAGGCGGCTTGGCTCAGGATCGCAGCGCTTGCCTAGTTCTCACCTAGCCCTAGGCTCCCCATAGGGCCAAGGAGGGTCTGGGCTGCCTCTGGCTCCGTGGGCACTGCTGCTTGGTTGGTGGTCTCCGCAGCTTGAAACCAACTCCAAACGTGTTCTCCTTCGCGGAGAAGGCTGATTTGGCAGGAAGAAGCCCTGTGTGCACTGGCCCTGGCAACCCACCCATAGCCAGCTAGGGACGGACCCACCTAGGGCCTAGCTGCGAAACGGCACAAAACGCGCTCCTAGGAGCTGCACTCTGCAAAGGGAAACTGTGCTCGGGGAACAAAGCTCAGCCCCAAGGCGGCTTGGCTCAGGATCGCAGCGCTTGCCTAGTTCTCACCTAGCCCTAGGCTCCCCATAGGGCCCAGGAGGGTCTGGGCTGCCTCTGGCTCCGTGGGCACTGCTGCTTGGCTGGTGGTCTCCGCACCGTGAAACCAACTCCAAACGTGTTCTCCTTCGCGGAGAAGGCTGATTTGGCAGGAAGAAGCCCTGTGTGCACTGGCCCTGGCAACCCACCCATAGCCAGCTAGGGAGGGACCCACCTAGGGCCTAGCTGCGAAACGGCACAGAACGCGCTCCTAGGAGCTGCACTCTGCAAAGGGAAACTGAGCTCGGGGAACAAAGCTCAGCCCCAAGGCGGCTTGGCTCAGGATCGCAGCGCTTGCCTAGTTCTCACCTAGCCCTAGGCTCCCCATAGGGCCAAGGAGGGTCTGGGCTGCCTCTGGCTCCGTGGGCACTGCTGCTTGGTTAGTCGTCTCCGCACCTTGAAACCAACTCCAAACGTGTTCTCCTTCGCGGAGAAGGCTGATTTGGCAGGAAGAAGCCCTGTGTGCACTGGCCCTGGCAACCCACCCATAGCCAGCTAGGGACGGACCCACCTAGGGCCTAGCTGCGAAACGGCACAAAACGCGCTCCTAGGAGCTGCACTCTGCAAAGGGAAACTGTGCTCGGGGAACAAAGCTCAGCCCCAAGGCGGCTTGGCTCAGGATCGCAGCGCTTGCCTAGTTCTCACCTAGCCCTAGGCTCCCCATAGGGCCAAGGAGGGTCTGGGCTGCCTCTGGCTCCGTGGGCACTGCTGCTTGGTTGGTGGTCTCCGCAGCTTGAAACCAACTCCAAACGTGTTCTCCTTCGCGGAGAAGGCTGATTTGGCAGGAAGAAGCCCTGTGTGCACTGGCCCTGGCAACCCACCCATAGCCAGCTAGGGACGGACCCACCTAGGGCCTAGCTGCGAAACGGCACAAAACGCGCTCCTAGGAGCTGCACTCTGCAAAGGGAAACTGTGCTCGGGGAACAAACCTCAGCCCCAAGGCGGCTTGGCTCAGGATCGCAGCGCTTGCCTAGTTCTCACCTAGCCCTAGGCTCCCCATAGGGCCAAGGAGGGTCTGGGCTGCCTCTGGCTCCGTGGGCACTGCTGCTTGGTTGGTGGTCTCCGCAGCTTGAAACCAACTCCAAACGTGTTCTCCTTCGCGGAGAAGGCTGATTTGGCAGGAAGAAGCCCTGTGTGCACTGGCCCTGGCAACCCACCCATAGCCAGCTAGGGAGGGACCCACCTAGGGCCTAGCTGCGAAACGGCACAAAACGCGCTCCTAGGAGCTGCACTCTGCAAAGGGAAACTGTGCTCGGGGAACAAAGCTCAGCCCCAAGGCGGCTTGGCTCAGGATCGCAGCGCTTGCCTAGTTCTCACCTAGCCCTAGGCTCCCCATAGGGCCAAGGAGGGTCTGGGCTGCCTCTGGCTCCGTGGGCACTGCTGCTTGGTTGGTGGTCTCCGCAGCTTGAAACCAACTCCAAACGTGTTCTCCTTCGCGGAGAAGGCTGATTTGGCAGGAAGAAGCCCTGTGTGCACTGGCCCTGGCAACCCACCCATAGCCAGCTAGGGACGGACCCACCTAGGGCCTAGCTGCGAAACGGCACAAAACGCGCTCCTAGGAGCTGCACTCTGCAAAGGGAAACTGTGCTCGGGGAACAAACCTCAGCCCCAAGGCGGCTTGGCTCAGGATCGCAGCGCTTGCCTAGTTCTCACCTAGCCCTAGGCTCCCCATAGGGCCAAGGAGGGTCTGGGCTGCCTCTGGCTCCGTGGGCACTGCTGCTTGGTTGGTGGTCTCCGCAGCTTGAAACCAACTCCAAACGTGTTCTCCTTCGCGGAGAAGGCTGATTTGGCAGGAAGAAGCCCTGTGTGCACTGGCCCTGGCAACCCACCCATAGCCAGCTAGGGACGGACCCACCTAGGGCCTAGCTGCGAAACGGCACAAAACGCGCTCCTAGGAGCTGCACTCTGCAAAGGGAAACTGTGCTCGGGGAACAAACCTCAGCCCCAAGGCGGCTTGGCTCAGGATCGCAGCGCTTGCCTAGTTCTCACCTAGCCCTAGGCTCCCCATAGGGTCAAGGAGGGTCTGGGCTGCCTCTGGCTCCGTGGGCACTGCTGCTTGGCTGGTGGTCTCCGCACCGTGAAACCAACTCCAAACGTGTTCTCCTTCGCGGAGAAGGCTGATTTGGCAGGAAGAAGCCCTGTGTGCACTGGCCCTGGCAACCCACCCATAGCCAGCTAGGGACGGACCCACCTAGGGCCTAGCTGCGAAACGGCACAAAACGCGCTCCTAGGAGCTGCACTCTGCAAAGGGAAACTGTGCTCGGGGAACAAAGCTCAGCCCCAAGGCGGCTTGGCTCAGGATCGCAGCGCTTGCCTAGTTCTCACCTAGCCCTAGGCTCCCCATAGGGCCAAGGAGGGTCTGGGCTGCCTCTGGCTCCGTGGGCACTGCTGCTTGGCTGGTGGTCTCCGCACCGTGAAACCAACTCCAAACGTGTTCTCCTTCGCGGAGAAGGCTGATTTGGCAGGAAGAAGCCCTGTGTGCACTGGCCCTGGCAACCCACCCACAGCCAGCTAGGGAGGGACCCACCTAGGGCCTAGCTGCGAAACGGCACAAAACGCGCTCCTAGGAGCTGCACTCTGCAAAGGGAAACTGTGCTCGGGGAACAAAGCTCAGCCCCAAGGCGGCTTGGCTCAGGATCGCAGCGCTTGCCTAGTTCTCACCTAGCCCTAGGCTCCCCATAGGGCCAAGGAGGGTCTGGGCTGCCTCTGGCTCCGTGGGCACTGCTGCTTGGCTGGTGGTCTCCGCACCTTGAAACCAACTCCAAACGTGTTCTCCTTCGCGGAGAAGGCTGATTTGGCAGGAAGAAGCCCTATGTGCACTGGCCCTGGCAACCCACCCATAGCCAGCTAGGGAGGGACCCACCTAGGGCCTAGCTGCGAAACGGCACAGAACGCGCTCCTAGGAGCTGCACTCTGCAAAGGGAAACTGTGCTCGGGGAACAAAGCTCAGCCCCAAGGCGGCTTGGCTCAGGATCGCAGCGCTTGCCTAGTTCTCACCTAGCCCTAGGCTCCCCATAGGGCCAAGGAGGGTCTGGGCTGCCTCTGGCTCCGTGGGCACTGCTGCTTGGTTGGTGGTCTCCGCAGCTTGAAACCAACTCCAAACGTGTTCTCCTTCGCGGAGAAGGCTGATTTGGCAGGAAGAAGCCCTGTGTGCACTGGCCATGGCAACCCACCCATAGCCAGCTAGGGACGGACCCACCTAGGGCCTAGCTACGAAACGGCACAAAACGCGCTCCTAGGAGCTGCACTCTGCAAAGGGAAACTGTGCTCGGGGAGCAAACCTCAGCCCCAAGGCGGCTTGGCTCAGGATCGCAGCGCTTGCCTAGTTCTCACCTAGCCCTAGGCTCCCCATAGGGCCAAGGAGGGTCTGGGCTGCCTCTGGCTCCGTGGGCACTGCTGCTTGGCTGGTGGTCTCCGCACCGTGAAACCAACTCCAAACGTGTTCTCCTTCGCGGAGAAGGCTGATTTGGCAGGAAGAAGCCCTGTGTGCACTGGCCCTGGCAACCCACCCATAGCCAGCTAGGGAGGGACCCACCTAGGGCCTAGCTGCGAAAGGGCACAGAACGCGCTCCTAGGAGCTGCACTCTGCAAAGGGAAACTGAGCTCGGGGAACAAAGCTCAGCCCCAAGGCGGCTTGGCTCAGGATCGCAGCGCTTGCCTAGTTCTCACCTAGCCCTAGGCTCCCCATAGGGCCAAGGAGGGTCTGGGCTGCCTCTGGCTCCGTGGGCACTGCTGCTTGGTTGGTGGTCTCCGCAGCTTGAAACCAACTCCAAACGTGTTCTCCTTCGCGGAGAAGGCTGATTTGGCAGGAAGAAGCCCTGTGTGCACTGGCCCTGGCAACCCACCCATAGCCAGCTAGGGACGGACCCACCTAGGGCCTAGCTGCGAAACGGCACAAAACGCGCTCCTAGGAGCTGCACTCTGCAAAGGGAAACTGTGCTCGGGGAACAAAGCTCAGCCCCAAGGCGGCTTGGCTCAGGATCGCAGCGCTTGCCTAGTTCTCACCTAGCCCTAGGCTCCCCATAGGGCCAAGGAGGGTCTGGGCTGCCTCTGGCTCCGTGGGCACTGCTGCTTGGTTGGTGGTCTCCGCAGCTTGAAACCAACTCCAAACGTGTTCTCCTTCGCGGAGAAGGCTGATTTGGCAGGAAGAAGCCCTGTGTGCACTGGCCCTGGCAACCCACCCATAGCCAGCTAGGGACGGACCCACCTAGGGCCTAGCTGCGAAACGGCACAAAACGCGCTCCTAGGAGCTGCACTCTGCAAAGGGAAACTGTGCTCGGGGAACAAAGCTCAGCCCCAAGGCGGCTTGGCTCAGGATCGCAGCGCTTGCCTAGTTCTCACCTAGCCCTAGGCTCCCCATAGGGCCCAGGAGGGTCTGGGCTGCCTCTGGCTCCGTGGGCACTGCTGCTTGGCTGGTGGTCTCCGCACCGTGAAACCAACTCCAAACGTGTTCTCCTTCGCGGAGAAGGCTGATTTGGCAGGAAGAAGCCCTGTGTGCACTGGCCCTGGCAACCCACCCATAGCCAGCTAGGGAGGGACCCACCTAGGGCCTAGCTGCGAAACGGCACAGAACGCGCTCCTAGGAGCTGCACTCTGCAAAGGGAAACTGAGCTCGGGGAACAAAGCTCAGCCCCAAGGCGGCTTGGCTCAGGATCGCAGCGCTTGCCTAGTTCTCACCTAGCCCTAGGCTCCCCATAGGGCCAAGGAGGGTCTGGGCTGCCTCTGGCTCCGTGGGCACTGCTGCTTGGTTAGTCGTCTCCGCACCTTGAAACCAACTCCAAACGTGTTCTCCTTCGCGGAGAAGGCTGATTTGGCAGGAAGAAGCCCTGTGTGCACTGGCCCTGGCAACCCACCCATAGCCAGCTAGGGACGGACCCACCTAGGGCCTAGCTGCGAAACGGCACAAAACGCGCTCCTAGGAGCTGCACTCTGCAAAGGGAAACTGTGCTCGGGGAACAAAGCTCAGCCCCAAGGCGGCTTGGCTCAGGATCGCAGCGCTTGCCTAGTTCTCACCTAGCCCTAGGCTCCCCATAGGGCCAAGGAGGGTCTGGGCTGCCTCTGGCTCCGTGGGCACTGCTGCTTGGTTGGTGGTCTCCGCAGCTTGAAACCAACTCCAAACGTGTTCTCCTTCGCGGAGAAGGCTGATTTGGCAGGAAGAAGCCCTGTGTGCACTGGCCCTGGCAACCCACCCATAGCCAGCTAGGGACGGACCCACCTAGGGCCTAGCTGCGAAACGGCACAAAACGCGCTCCTAGGAGCTGCACTCTGCAAAGGGAAACTGTGCTCGGGGAACAAACCTCAGCCCCAAGGCGGCTTGGCTCAGGATCGCAGCGCTTGCCTAGTTCTCACCTAGCCCTAGGCTCCCCATAGGGCCAAGGAGGGTCTGGGCTGCCTCTGGCTCCGTGGGCACTGCTGCTTGGTTGGTGGTCTCCGCAGCTTGAAACCAACTCCAAACGTGTTCTCCTTCGCGGAGAAGGCTGATTTGGCAGGAAGAAGCCCTGTGTGCACTGGCCCTGGCAACCCACCCATAGCCAGCTAGGGACGGACCCACCTAGGGCCTAGCTGCGAAACGGCACAAAACGCGCTCCTAGGAGCTGCACTCTGCAAAGGGAAACTGTGCTCGGGGAACAAAGCTCAGCCCCAAGGCGGCTTGGCTCAGGATCGCAGCGCTTGCCTAGTTCTCACCTAGCCCTAGGCTCCCCATAGGGCCAAGGAGGGTCTGGGCTGCCTCTGGCTCCGTGGGCACTGCTGCTTGGTTGGTGGTCTCCGCAGCTTGAAACCAACTCCAAACGTGTTCTCCTTCGCGGAGAAGGCTGATTTGGCAGGAAGAAGCCCTGTGTGCACTGGCCCTGGCAACCCACCCATAGCCAGCTAGGGACGGACCCACCTAGGGCCTAGCTGCGAAACGGCACAAAACGCGCTCCTAGGAGCTGCACTCTGCAAAGGGAAACTGTGCTCGGGGAACAAACCTCAGCCCCAAGGCGGCTTGGCTCAGGATCGCAGCGCTTGCCTAGTTCTCACCTAGCCCTAGGCTCCCCATAGGGCCAAGGAGGGTCTGGGCTGCCTCTGGCTCCGTGGGCACTGCTGCTTGGTTGGTGGTCTCCGCAGCTTGAAACCAACTCCAAACGTGTTCTCCTTCGCGGAGAAGGCTGATTTGGCAGGAAGAAGCCCTGTGTGCACTGGCCCTGGCAACCCACCCATAGCCAGCTAGGGACGGACCCACCTAGGGCCTAGCTGCGAAACGGCACAAAACGCGCTCCTAGGAGCTGCACTCTGCAAAGGGAAACTGTGCTCGGGGAACAAACCTCAGCCCCAAGGCGGCTTGGCTCAGGATCGCAGCGCTTGCCTAGTTCTCACCTAGCCCTAGGCTCCCCATAGGGTCAAGGAGGGTCTGGGCTGCCTCTGGCTCCGTGGGCACTGCTGCTTGGCTGGTGGTCTCCGCACCGTGAAACCAACTCCAAACGTGTTCTCCTTCGCGGAGAAGGCTGATTTGGCAGGAAGAAGCCCTGTGTGCACTGGCCCTGGCAACCCACCCATAGCCAGCTAGGGACGGACCCACCTAGGGCCTAGCTGCGAAACGGCACAAAACGCGCTCCTAGGAGCTGCACTCTGCAAAGGGAAACTGTGCTCGGGGAACAAAGCTCAGCCCCAAGGCGGCTTGGCTCAGGATCGCAGCGCTTGCCTAGTTCTCACCTAGCCCTAGGCTCCCCATAGGGCCAAGGAGGGTCTGGGCTGCCTCTGGCTCCGTGGGCACTGCTGCTTGGCTGGTGGTCTCCGCACCGTGAAACCAACTCCAAACGTGTTCTCCTTCGCGGAGAAGGCTGATTTGGCAGGAAGAAGCCCTGTGTGCACTGGCCCTGGCAACCCACCCATAGCCAGCTAGGGAGGGACCCACCTAGGGCCTAGCTGCGAAACGGCACAAAACGCGCTCCTAGGAGCTGCACTCTGCAAAGGGAAACTGTGCTCGGGGAACAAAGCTCAGCCCCAAGGCGGCTTGGCTCAGGATCGCAGCGCTTGCCTAGTTCTCACCTAGCCCTAGGCTCCCCATAGGGCCAAGGAGGGTCTGGGCTGCCTCTGGCTCCGTGGGCACTGCTGCTTGGCTGGTGGTCTCCGCACCTTGAAACCAACTCCAAACGTGTTCTCCTTCGCGGAGAAGGCTGATTTGGCAGGAAGAAGCCCTATGTTTACTGGCCCTGGCAACCCACCCATAGCCAGCTAGGGAGGGACCCACCTAGGGCCTAGCTGCGAAACGGCACAGAACGCGCTCCTAGGAGCTGCACTCTGCAAAGGGAAACTGAGCTCGGGGAACAAAGCTCAGCCCCAAGGCGGCTTGGCTCAGGATCGCATCGCTTGCCTAGTTCTCACCTAGCCCTAGGCTCCCCATAGGGCCAAGGAGGGTCTGGGCTGCCTCTGGCTCCGTGGGCACTGCTGCTTGGTTGGTGGTCTCCGCAGCTTGAAACCAACTCCAAACGTGTTCTCCTTCGCGGAGAAGGCTGATTTGGCAGGAAGAAGCCCTGTGTGCACTGGCCCTGGCAACCCACCCATAGCCAGCTAGGGACGGACCCACCTAGGGCCTAGCTACGAAACGGCACAAAACGCGCTCCTAGGAGCTGCACTCTGCAAAGGGAAACTGTGCTCGGGGAGCAAACCTCAGCCCCAAGGCGGCTTGGCTCAGGATCGCAGCGCTTGCCTAGTTCTCACCTAGCCCTAGGCTCCCCATAGGGCCAAGGAGGGTCTGGGCTGCCTCTGGCTCCGTGGGCACTGCTGCTTGGCTGGTGGTCTCCGCACCGTGAAACCAACTCCAAACGTGTTCTCCTTCGCGGAGAAGGCTGATTTGGCAGGAAGAAGCCCTGTGTGCACTGGCCCTGGCAACCCACCCATAGCCAGCTAGGGAGGGACCCACCTAGGGCCTAGCTGCGAAAGGGCACAGAACGCGCTCCTAGGAGCTGCACTCTGCAAAGGGAAACTGAGCTCGGGGAACAAAGCTCAGCCCCAAGGCGGCTTGGCTCAGGATCGCAGCGCTTGCCTAGTTCTCACCTAGCCCTAGGCTCCCCATAGGGCCAAGGAGGGTCTGGGCTGCCTCTGGCTCCGTGGGCACTGCTGCTTGGTTGGTGGTCTCCGCAGCTTGAAACCAACTCCAAACGTGTTCTCCTTCGCGGAGAAGGCTGATTTGGCAGGAAGAAGCCCTGTGTGCACTGGCCCTGGCAACCCACCCATAGCCAGCTAGGGACGGACCCACCTAGGGCCTAGCTGCGAAACGGCACAAAACGCGCTCCTAGGAGCTGCACTCTGCAAAGGGAAACTGTGCTCGGGGAACAAAGCTCAGCCCCAAGGCGGCTTGGCTCAGGATCGCAGCTCTTGCCTAGTTCTCACCTAGCCCTAGGCTCCCCATAGGGCCAAGGAGGGTCTGGGCTGCCTCTGGCTCCGTGGTCACTGCTGCTTGGTTGGTGGTCTCCGCAGCTTGAAACCAACTCCAAACGTGTTCTCCTTCGCGGAGAAGGCTGATTTGGCAGGAAGAAGCCCTGTGTGCACTGGCCCTGGCAACCCACCCATAGCCAGCTAGGGAGGGACCCACCTAGGGCCTAGCTGCGAAACGGCACAAAACGCGCTCCTAGGAGCTGCACTCTGCAAAGGGAAACTGTGCTCGGGGAACAAAGCTCAGCCCCAAGGCGGCTTGGCTCAGGATCGCAGCGCTTGCCTAGTTCTCACCTAGCCCTAGGCTCCCCATAGGGCCAAGGAGGGTCTGGGCTACCTCTGGCTCCGTGGGCACTGCTGCTTGGCTGGTGGTCTCCGCACCGTGAAACCAACTCCAAACGTGTTCTCCTTCGCGGAGAAGGCTGATTTGGCAGGAAGAAGCCCTGTGTGCACTGGCCCTGGCAACCCACCCATAGCCAGCTAGGGAGGGACCCACCTAGGGCCTAGCTGCGAAACGGCACAAAACGCGCTCCTAGGAGCTGCACTCTGCAAAGGGAAACTGTGCTCGGGGAACAAAGCTCAGCCCCAAGGCGGCTTGGCTCAGGATCGCAGCGCTTGCCTAGTTCTCACCTAGCCCTAGGCTCCCCATAGGGCCAAGGAGGGTCTGGGCTGCCTCTGGCTCCGTGGGCACTGCTGCTTGGCTGGTGTTCTCCGCACCTTGAAACCAACTCCAAACGTGTTCTCCTTCGCGGAGAAGGCTGATTTGGCAGGAAGAAGCCCTGTGTGCACTGGCCCTGGCAACCCACCCATAGCCAGCTAGGGAGGGACCCACCTAGGGCCTAGCTGCGAAACGGCACAGAACGCGCTCCTAGGAGCTGCACTCTGCAAAGGGAAACTGAGCTCGGGGAACAAAGCTCAGCCCCAAGGCGGCTTGGCTCAGGATCGCAGCGCTTGCCTAGTTCTCACCTAGCCCTAGGCTCCCCATAGGGCCAAGGAGGGTCTGGGCTGCCTCTGGCTCCGTGGGCACTGCTGCTTGGCTGGTGGTCTCCGCACCTTGAAACCAACTCCAAACGTGTTCTCCTTCGCGGAGAAGGCTGATTTGGCAGGAAGAAGCCCTGTGTGCACTGGCCCTGGCAACCCACCCATAGCCAGCTAGGGAGGGACCCACCTAGGGCCTAGCTGCGAAACGGCACAAAACGCGCTCCTAGGAGCTGCACTCTGCAAAGGGAAACTGTGCTCGGGGAACAAACCTCAGCCCCAAGGCGGCTTGGCTCAGGATCACAGCGCTTGCCTAGTTCTCACCTAGCCCTAGGCTCCCCATAGGGCCAAGGAGGGTCTGGGCTGCCTCTGGCTCCGTGGGCACTGCTGCTTGGCTGGTGGTCTCCGCACCGTGAAACCAACTCCAAACGTGTTCTCCTTCGCGGAGAAGGCTGATTTGGCAGGAAGAAGCCCTGTGTGCACTGGCCCTGGCAACCCACCCATAGCCAGCTAGGGAGGGACCCACCTAGGGCCTAGCTGCGAAAGGGCACAGAACGCGCTCCTAGGAGCTGCACTCTGCAAAGGGAAACTGAGCTCGGGGAACAAAGCTCAGCCCCAAGGCGGCTTGGCTCAGGATCGCAGCGCTTGCCTAGTTCTCACCTAGCCCTAGGCTCCCCATAGGGCCAAGGAGGGTCTGGGCTGCCTCTGGCTCCGTGGGCACTGCTGCTTGGTTGGTGGTCTCCGCAGCTTGAAACCAACTCCAAACGTGTTCTCCTTCGCGGAGAAGGCTGATTTGGCAGGAAGAAGCCCTGTGTGCACTGGCCCTGGCAACCCACCCATAGCCAGCTAGGGACGGACCCACCTAGGGCCTAGCTGCGAAACGGCACAAAACGCGCTCCTAGGAGCTGCACTCTGCAAAGGGAAACTGTGCTCGGGGAACAAAGCTCAGCCCCAAGGCGGCTTGGCTCAGGATCGCAGCGCTTGCCTAGTTCTCACCTAGCCCTAGGCTCCCCATAGGGCCAAGGAGGGTCTGGGCTGCCTCTGGCTCCGTGGGCACTGCTGCTTGGTTGGTGGTCTCCGCAGCTTGAAACCAACTCCAAACGTGTTCTCCTTCGCGGAGAAGGCTGATTTGGCAGGAAGAAGCCCTGTGTGCACTGGCCCTGGCAACCCACCCATAGCCAGCTAGGGACGGACCCACCTAGGGCCTAGCTGCGAAACGGCACAAAACGCGCTCCTAGGAGCTGCACTCTGCAAAGGGAAACTGTGCTCGGGGAACAAAGCTCAGCCCCAAGGCGGCTTGGCTCAGGATCGCAGCGCTTGCCTAGTTCTCACCTAGCCCTAGGCTCCCCATAGGGCCAAGGAGGGTCTGGGCTACCTCTGGCTCCGTGGGCACTGCTGCTTGGCTGGTGGTCTCCGCACCGTGAAACCAACTCCAAACGTGTTCTCCTTCGCGGAGAAGGCTGATTTGGCAGGAAGAAGCCCTGTGTGCACTGGCCCTGGCAACCCACCCATAGCCAGCTAGGGAGGGACCCACCTAGGGCCTAGCTGCGAAACGGCACAAAACGCGCTCCTAGGAGCTGCACTCTGCAAAGGGAAACTGTGCTCGGGGAACAAAGCTCAGCCCCAAGGCGGCTTGGCTCGGGATCGCAGCGCTTGCCTAGTTCTCACCTAGCCCTAGGCTCCCCATAGGGCCCAGGAGGGTCTGGGCTGCCTCTGGCTCCGTGGGCACTGCTGCTTGGTTGGTGGTCTCCGCAGCTTGAAACCAACTCCAAACGTGTTCTCCTTCGCGGAGAAGGCTGATTTGGCAGGAAGAAGCCCTGTGTGCACTGGCCCTGGCAACCCACCCATAGCCAGCTAGGGAGGGACCCACCTAGGGCCTAGCTGCGAAACGGCACAAAACGCGCTCCTAGGAGCTGCACTCTGCAAAGGGAAACTGTGCTCGGGGAACAAAGCTCAGCCCCAAGGCGGCTTGGCTCAGGATCGCAGCGCTTGCCTACTTCTCACCTAGCCCTAGGCTCCCCGTAGGGCCAAGGAGGGTCTGGGCTGCCTCTGGCTCCGTGGGCACTGCTGCTTGGCTGGTGGTCGCCGCACCGTGAAACCAACTCCAAACGTGTTCTCCTTCGCGGAGAAGGCTGATTTGGCAGGAAGAAGCCCTGTGTGCACTGGCCCTGGCAACCCACCCATAGCCAGCTAGGGAGGGACCCACCTAGGGCCTAGCTGCGAAACGGCACAAAACGCGCTCCTAGGAGCTGCACTCTGCAAAGGGAAACTGTGCTCGGGGAACAAACCTCAGCCCCAAGGCGGCTTGGCTCAGGATCGCAGCGCTTGCCTAGTTATCACCTAGCCCTAGGCTCCCCATAGGGCCAAGGAGGGTCTGGGCTGCCTCTGGCTCCGTGGGCACTGCTGCTTGGCTGGTGGTCTCCGCACCGTGAAACCAACTCCAAACGTGTTCTCCTTCGCGGAGAAGGCTGATTTGGCAGGAAGAAGCCCTGTGTGCACTGGCCCTGGCAACCCACCCATAGCCAGCTAGGGAGGGACCCACCTAGGGCCTAGCTGCGAAACGGCACAGAACGCGCTCCTAGGAGCTGCACTCTGCAAAGGGAAACTGAGCTCGGGGAACAAAGCTCAGCCCCAAGGCGGCTTGGCTCAGGATCGCAGCGCTTGCCTAGTTCTCACCTAGCCCTAGGCTCCCCATAGGGCCAAGGAGGGTCTGGGCTGCCTCTGGCTCCGTGGGCACTGCTGCTTGGTTGGTGGTCTCCGCAGCTTGAAACCAACTCCAAACGTGTTCTCCTTCGCGGAGAAGGCTGATTTGGCAGGTAGAAGCCCTGTGTGCATTCGCCCTGGCAACCCACCCATAGCCAGCTAGGGAGGGACCCACCTAGGGCCTAGCTGCGAAACGGCACAAAACGCGCTCCTAGGAGCTGCACTCTGCAAAGGGAAACTGAGCTCGGGGAACAAAGCTCAGCCCCAAGGCGGCTTGGCTCAGGATCGCAGCGCTTGCCTAGTTCTCACCTAGCCCTAGGCTCCCCATAGGGCCAAGGAGGGTCTGGGCTGCCTCTGGCTCCGTGGGCACTGCTGCTTGGCTGGTGGTCTCCGCACCGTGAAACCAACTCCAAACGTGTTCTCCTTCGCGGAGAAGGCTGATTTGGCAGGAAGAAGCCCTGTGTGCACTGGCCCTGGCAGCCCACCCATAGCCAGCTAGGGACGGACCCACCTAGGGCCTAGCTGCGAAACGGCACAAAACGCGCTCCTAGGAGCTGCACTCTGCAAAGGGAAACTGTGCTCGGGGAACAAAGCTCAGCCCCAAGGCGGCTTGGCTCAGGATCGCAGCGCTTGCCTAGTTCTCACCTAGCCCTAGGCTCCCCATAGGGCCAAGGAGGGTCTGGGCTGCCTCTGGCTCCGTGGGCACTGCTGCTTGGTTGGTGGTCTCCGCAGCTTGAAACCAACTCCAAACGTGTTCTCCTTCGCGGAGAAGGCTGATTTGGCAGGAAGAAGCCCTGTGTGCACTGGCCCTGGCAACCCACCCATAGCCAGCTAGGGACGGACCCACCTAGGGCCTAGCTGCGAAACGGCACAAAAGCGCTCCTAGGAGCTGCACTCTGCAAAGGGAAACTGAGCTCGGGGAACAAACCTCAGCCCCAAGGCGGCTTGGCTCAGGATCGCAGCGCTTGCCTAGTTCTCACCTAGCCCTAGGCTCCCCGTAGGGCCAAGGAGGGTCTGGGCTGCCTCTGGCTCCGTGGGCACTGCTGCTTGGCTGGTGGTCTCCGCACCGTGAAACCAACTCCAAACGTGTTCTCCTTCGCGGAGAAGGCTGATTTGGCAGGAAGAAGCCCTGTGTGCACTGGCCCTGGCAACCCACCCATAGCCAGCTAGGGAGGGACCCACCTAGGGCCTAGCTGCGAAAGGGCACAGAACGCGCTCCTAGGAGCTGCACTCTGCAAAGGGAAACTGAGCTCGGGGAACAAAGCTCAGCCCCAAGGCGGCTTGGCTCAGGATCGCAGCGCTTGCCTAGTTCTCACCTAGCCCTAGGCTCCCCATAGGGCCAAGGAGGGTCTGGGCTGCCTCTGGCTCCGTGGGCACTGCTGCTTGGTTGGTGGTCTCCGCAGCTTGAAACCAACTCCAAACGTGTTCTCCTTCGCGGAGAAGGCTGATTTGGCAGGAAGAAGCCCTGTGTGCACTGGCCCTGGCAACCCACCCATAGCCAGCTAGGGACGGACCCACCTAGGGCCTAGCTGCGAAACGGCACAAAACGCGCTCCTAGGAGCTGCACTCTGCAAAGGGAAACTGTGCTCGGGGAACAAAGCTCAGCCCCAAGGCGGCTTGGCTCAGGATCGCAGCGCTTGCCTAGTTCTCACCTAGCCCTAGGCTCCCCATAGGGCCAAGGAGGGTCTGGGCTGCCTCTGGCTCCGTGGGCACTGCTGCTTGGTTGGTGGTCTCCGCAGCTTGAAACCAACTCCAAACGTGTTCTCCTTCGCGGAGAAGGCTGATTTGGCAGGAAGAAGCCCTGTGTGCACTGGCCCTGGCAACCCACCCATAGCCAGCTAGGGACGGACCCACCTAGGGCCTAGCTGCGAAACGGCACAAAACGCACTCCTAGGAGCTGCACTCTGCAAAGGGAAACTGTGCTCGGGGAACAAAGCTCAGCCCCAAGGCGGCTTGGCTCAGGATCGCAGCGCTTGCCTAGTTCTCACCTAGCCCTAGGCTCCCCATAGGGCCAAGGAGGGTCTGGGCTACCTCTGGCTCCGTGGGCACTGCTGCTTGGCTGGTGGTCTCCGCACCGTGAAACCAACTCCAAACGTGTTCTCCTTCGCGGAGAAGGCTGATTTGGCAGGAAGAAGCCCTGTGTGCACTGGCCCTGGCAACCCACCCATAGCCAGCTAGGGAGGGACCCACCTAGGGCCTAGCTGCGAAACGGCACAAAACGCGCTCCTAGGAGCTGCACTCTGCAAAGGGAAACTGTGCTCGGGGAACAAAGCTCAGCCCCAAGGCGGCTTGGCTCGGGATCGCAGCGCTTGCCTAGTTCTCACCTAGCCCTAGGCTCCCCATAGGGCCCAGGAGGGTCTGGGCTGCCTCTGGCTCCGTGGGCACTGCTGCTTGGTTGGTGGTCTCCGCAGCTTGAAACCAACTCCAAACGTGTTCTCCTTCGCGGAGAAGGCTGATTTGGCAGGAAGAAGCCCTGTGTGCACTGGCCCTGGCAACCCACCCATAGCCAGCTAGGGAGGGACCCACCTAGGGCCTAGCTGCGAAACGGCACAAAACGCGCTCCTAGGAGCTGCACTCTGCAAAGGGAAACTGTGCTCGGGGAACAAAGCTCAGCCCCAAGGCGGCTTGGCTCAGGATCGCAGCGCTTGCCTACTTCTCACCTAGCCCTAGGCTCCCCGTAGGGCCAAGGAGGGTCTGGGCTGCCTCTGGCTCCGTGGGCACTGCTGCTTGGCTGGTGGTCTCCGCACCGTGAAACCAACTCCAAACGTGTTCTCCTTCGCGGAGAAGGCTGATTTGGCAGGAAGAAGCCCTGTGTGCACTGGCCCTGGCAACCCACCCATAGCCAGCTAGGGAGGGACCCACCTAGGGCCTAGCTGCGAAACGGCACAAAACGCGCTCCTAGGAGCTGCACTCTGCAAAGGGAAACTGTGCTCGGGGAACAAACCTCAGCCCCAAGGCGGCTTGGCTCAGGATCGCAGCGCTTGCCTAGTTCTCACCTAGCCCTAGGCTCCCCATAGGGCCAAGGAGGGTCTGGGCTGCCTCTGGCTCCGTGGGCACTGCTGCTTGGCTGGTGGTCTCCGCACCGTGAAACCAACTCCAAACGTGTTCTCCTTCGCGGAGAAGGCTGATTTGGCAGGAAGAAGCCCTGTGTGCACTGGCCCTGGCAACCCACCCATAGCCAGCTAGGGAGGGACCCACCTAGGGCCTAGCTGCGAAACGGCACAGAACGCGCTCCTAGGAGCTGCACTCTGCAAAGGGAAACTGAGCTCGGGGAACAAAGCTCAGCCCCAAGGCGGCTTGGCTCAGGATCGCAGCGCTTGCCTAGTTCTCACCTAGCCCTAGGCTCCCCATAGGGCCAAGGAGGGTCTGGGCTGCCTCTGGCTCCGTGGGCACTGCTGCTTGGTTGGTGGTCTCCGCAGCTTGAAACCAACTCCAAACGTGTTCTCCTTCGCGGAGAAGGCTGATTTGGCAGGTAGAAGCCCTGTGTGCATTCGCCCTGGCAACCCACCCATAGCCAGCTAGGGAGGGACCCACCTAGGGCCTAGCTGCGAAACGGCACAAAACGCGCTCCTAGGAGCTGCACTCTGCAAAGGGAAACTGAGCTCGGGGAACAAAGCTCAGCCCCAAGGCGGCTTGGCTCAGGATCGCAGCGCTTGCCTAGTTCTCACCTAGCCCTAGGCTCCCCATAGGGCCAAGGAGGGTCTGGGCTGCCTCTGGCTCCGTGGGCACTGCTGCTTGGCTGGTGGTCTCCGCACCGTGAAACCAACTCCAAACGTGTTCTCCTTCGCGGAGAAGGCTGATTTGGCAGGAAGAAGCCCTGTGTGCACTGGCCCTGGCAACCCACCCATAGCCAGCTAGGGACGGACCCACCTAGGGCCTAGCTGCGAAACGGCACAAAACGCGCTCCTAGGAGCTGCACTCTGCAAAGGGAAACTGTGCTCGGGGAACAAAGCTCAGCCCCAAGGCGGCTTGGCTCAGGATCGCAGCGCTTGCCTAGTTCTCACCTAGCCCTAGGCTCCCCATAGGGCCAAGGAGGGTCTGGGCTGCCTCTGGCTCCGTGGGCACTGCTGCTTGGTTGGTGGTCTCCGCAGCTTGAAACCAACTCCAAACGTGTTCTCCTTCGCGGAGAAGGCTGATTTGGCAGGAAGAAGCCCTGTGTGCACTGGCCCTGGCAACCCACCCATAGCCAGCTAGGGACGGACCCACCTAGGGCCTAGCTGCGAAACGGCACAAAACGCGCTCCTAGGAGCTGCACTCTGCAAAGGGAAACTGAGCTCGGGGAACAAACCTCAGCCCCAAGGCGGCTTGGCTCAGGATCGCAGCGCTTGCCTAGTTCTCACCTAGCCCTAGGCTCCCCGTAGGGCCAAGGAGGGTCTGGGCTGCCTCTGGCTCCGTGGGCACTGCTGCTTGGCTGGTGGTCTCCGCACCGTGAAACCAACTCCAAACGTGTTCTCCTTCGCGGAGAAGGCTGATTTGGCAGGAAGAAGCCCTGTGTGCACTGGCCCTGGCAACCCACCCATAGCCAGCTAGGGAGGGACCCACCTAGGGCCTAGCTGCGAAACGGCACAAAACGCGCTCCTAGGAGCTGCACTCTGCAAAGGGAAACTGTGCTCGGGGAACAAAGCTCAGCCCCAAGGCGGCTTGGCTCAGGATCGCAGCGCTTGCCTAGTTCTCACCTAGCCCTAGGCTCCCCATAGGGCCAAGGAGGGTCTGGGCTGCCTCTGGCTCCGTGGGCACTGCTGCTTGGCTGGTGGTCTCCGCACCGTGAAACCAACTCCAAACGTGTTCTCCTTCGCGGAGAAGGCTGATTTGGCAGGAAGAAGCCCTGTGTGCACTGGCCCTGGCAACCCACCCATAGCCAGCTAGGGACGGACCCACCTAGGGCCTAGCTGCGAAACGGCACAAAACGCGCTCCTAGGAGCTGCACTCTGCAAAGGGAAACTGTGCTCGGGGAACAAAGCTCAGCCCCAAGGCGGCTTGGCTCAGGATCGCAGCGCTTGCCTAGTTCTCACCTAGCCCTAGGCTCCCCATAGGGCCAAGGAGGGTCTGGGCTGCCTCTGGCTCCGTGGGCACTGCTGCTTGGTTGGTGGTCTCCGCAGCTTGAAACCAACTCCAAACGTGTTCTCCTTCGCGGAGAAGGCTGATTTGGCAGGAAGAAGCCCTGTGTGCACTGGCCCTGGCAACCCACCCATAGCCAGCTAGGGAGGGACCAACCTAGGGCCTAGCTGCGAAACGGCACAAAACGCGCTCCTAGGAGCTGCACTCTGCAAAGGGAAACTGTGCTCGGGGAACAAAGCTCAGCCCCAAGGCGGCTTGGCTCAGGATCGCAGCGCTTGCCTAGTTCTCACCTAGCCCTAGGCTCCCCATAGGGCCAAGGAGGGTCTGGGCTACCTCTGGCTCCGTGGGCACTGCTGCTTGGCTGGTGGTCTCCGCACCGTGAAACCAACTCCAAACGTGTTCTCCTTCGCGGAGAAGGCTGATTTGGCAGGAAGAAGCCCTGTGTGCACTGGCCCTGGCAACCCACCCATAGCCAGCTAGGGAGGGACCCACCTAGGGCCTAGCTGCGAAACGGCACAAAACGCGCTCCTAGGAGCTGCACTCTGCAAAGGGAAACTGTGCTCGGGGAACAAAGCTCAGCCCCAAGGCGGCTTGGCTCGGGATCGCAGCGCTTGCCTAGTTCTCACCTAGCCCTAGGCTCCCCATAGGGCCCAGGAGGGTCTGGGCTGCCTCTGGCTCCGTGGGCACTGCTGCTTGGTTGGTGGTCTCCGCAGCTTGAAACCAACTCCAAACGTGTTCTCCTTCGCGGAGAAGGCTGATTTGGCAGGAAGAAGCCCTGTGTGCACTGGCCCTGGCAACCCACCCATAGCCAGCTAGGGAGGGACCCACCTAGGGCCTAGCTGCGAAACGGCACAAAACGCGCTCCTAGGAGCTGCACTCTGCAAAGGGAAACTGTGCTCGGGGAACAAAGCTCAGCCCCAAGGCGGCTTGGCTCAGGATCGCAGCGCTTGCCTAGTTCTCACCTAGCCCTAGGCTCCCCGTAGGGCCAAGGAGGGTCTGGGCTGCCTCTGGCTCCGTGGGCACTGCTGCTTGGCTGGTGGTCTCCGCACCGTGAAACCAACTCCAAACGTGTTCTCCTTCGCGGAGAAGGCTGATTTGGCAGGAAGAAGCCCTGTGTGCACTGGCCCTGGCAACCCACCCATAGCCAGCTAGGGAGGGACCCACCTAGGGCCTAGCTGCGAAACGGCACAAAACGCGCTCCTAGGAGCTGCACTCTGCAAAGGGAAACTGTGCTCGGGGAACAAACCTCAGCCCCAAGGCGGCTTGGCTCAGGATCGCAGCGCTTGCCTAGTTATCACCTAGCCCTAGGCTCCCCATAGGGCCAAGGAGGGTCTGGGCTGCCTCTGGCTCCGTGGGCACTGCTGCTTGGCTGGTGGTCTCCGCACCGTGAAACCAACTCCAAACGTGTTCTCCTTCGCGGAGAAGGCTGATTTGGCAGGAAGAAGCCCTGTGTGCACTGGCCCTGGCAACCCACCCATAGCCAGCTAGGGAGGGACCCACCTAGGGCCTAGCTGCGAAACGGCACAGAACGCGCTCCTAGGAGCTGCACTCTGCAAAGGGAAACTGAGCTCGGGGAACAAAGCTCAGCCCCAAGGCGGCTTGGCTCAGGATCGCAGCGCTTGCCTAGTTCTCACCTAGCCCTAGGCTCCCCATAGGGCCAAGGAGGGTCTGGGCTGCCTCTGGCTCCGTGGGCACTGCTGCTTGGTTGGTGGTCTCCGCAGCTTGAAACCAACTCCAAACGTGTTCTCCTTCGCGGAGAAGGCTGATTTGGCAGGAAGAAGCCCTGTGTGCACTGGCCCTGGCAACCCACCCATAGCCAGCTAGGGACGGACCCACCTAGGGCCTAGCTGCGAAACGGCACAAAACGCGCTCCTAGGAGCTGCACTCTGCAAAGGGAAACTGAGCTCGGGGAACAAACCTCAGCCCCAAGGCGGCTTGGCTCAGGATCGCAGCGCTTGCCTAGTTCTCACCTAGCCCTAGGCTCCCCGTAGGGCCAAGGAGGGTCTGGGCTGCCTCTGGCTCCGTGGGCACTGCTGCTTGGCTGGTGGTCTCCGCACCGTGAAACCAACTCCAAACGTGTTCTCCTTCGCGGAGAAGGCTGATTTGGCAGGAAGAAGCCCTGTGTGCACTGGCCCTGGCAACCCACCCATAGCCAGCTAGGGAGGGACCCACCTAGGGCCTAGCTGCGAAACGGCACAAAACGCGCTCCTAGGAGCTGCACTCTGCAAAGGGAAACTGTGCTCGGGGAACAAAGCTCAGCCCCAAGGCGGCTTGGCTCAGGATCGCAGCGCTTGCCTAGTTCTCACCTAGCCCTAGGCTCCCCATAGGGCCAAGGAGGGTCTGGGCTGCCTCTGGCTCCGTGGGCACTGCTGCTTGGATGGTGGTCTCCGCACCGTGAAACCAACTCCAAACGTGTTCTCCTTCGCGGAGAAGGCTGATTTGGCAGGAAGAAGCCCTGTGTGCACTGGCCCTGGCAACCCACCCATAGCCAGCTAGGGACGGACCCACCTAGGGCCTAGCTGCGAAACGGCACAAAACGCGCTCCTAGGAGCTGCACTCTGCAAAGGGAAACTGAGCTCGGGGAACAAAGCTCAGCCCCAAGGCGGCTTAGCTCAGGATCGCAGCGCTTGCCTAGTTCTCACCTAGCCCTAGGCTCCCCATAGGGCCCAGGAGGGTCTGGGCTGCCTCTGGCTCCGTGGGCACTGCTGCTTGGCTGGTGGTCTCCGCAGCTTGAAACCAACTCCAAACGTGTTCTCCTTCGCGGAGAAGGCTGATTTGGCAGGAAGAAGCCCTGTGTGCACTGGCCCTGGCAACCCACCCATAGCCAGCTAGGGACGGACCCACCTAGGGCCTAGCTGCGAAACGGCACAAAACGCGCTCCTAGGAGCTGCACTCTGCAAAGGGAAACTGTGTTCGGGGAACAAAGCTCAGCCCCAAGGCGGCTTGGCTCAGGATCGCAGCGCTTGCCTAGTTCTCACCTAGCCCTAGGCTCCCCATAGGGCCAAGGAGGGTCTGGGCTGCCTCTGGCTCCGTGGGCACTGCTGCTTGGTTGGTGGTCTCCGCAGCTTGAAACTAACTCCAAACGTGTTCTCCTTCGCGGAGAAGGCTGATTTGGCAGGAAGAAGCCCTGTGTGCACTGGCCCTGGCAACCCACCCATAGCCAGCTAGGGACGGACCCACCTAGGGCCTAGCTGCGAAACGGCACAAAACGCGCTCCTAGGAGCTGCACTCTGCAAAGGGAAACTGTGCTCGGGGAACAAAGCTCAGCCCCAAGGCGGCTTGGCTCAGGATCGCAGCGCTTGCCTAGTTCTCACCTAGCCCTAGGCTCCCCATAGGGCCAAGGAGGGTCTGGGCTACCTCTGGCTCCGTGGGCACTGCTGCTTGGCTGGTGGTCTCCGCACCGTGAAACCAACTCCAAACGTGTTCTCCTTCGCGGAGAAGGCTGATTTGGCAGGAAGAAGCCCTGTGTGCACTGGCCCTGGCAACCCACCCATAGCCAGCTAGGGAGGGACCACCTAGGGCCTAGCTGCGAAAGGGCACAAAACGCGCTCCTAGGAGCTGCACTCTGCAAAGGGAAACTGTGCTCGGGGAACAAAGCTCAGCCCCAAGGCGGCTTGGCTCAGGATCGCAGCGCTTGCCTAGTTCTCACCTAGCCCTAGGCTCCCCATAGGGCCAAGGAGGGTCTGGGCTGCCTCTGGCTCCGTGGGCACTGCTGCTTGGTTGGTGGTCTCCGCAGCTTGAAACCAACTCCAAACGTGTTCTCCTTCGCGGAGAAGGCTGATTTGGCAGGAAGAAGCCCTGTGTGCACTGGCCCTGGCAACCCACCCATAGCCAGCTAGGGACGGACCCACCTAGGGCCTAGCTGCGAAACGGCACAAAACGCGCTCCTAGGAGCTGCACTCTGCAAAGGGAAACTGTGTTCGGGGAACAAACCTCAGCCCCAAGGCGGCTTGGCTCAGGATCGCAGCGCTTGCCTAGTTCTCACCTAGCCCTAGGCTCCCCGTAGGGCCAAGGAGGGTCTGGGCTGCCTCTGGCTCCGTGGGCACTGCTGCTTGGCTGGTGGTCTCCGCACCGTGAAACCAACTCCAAACGTGTTCTCCTTCGCGGAGAAGGCTGATTTGGCAGGAAGAAGCCCTGTGTGCACTGGCCCTGGCAACCCACCCATAGCCAGCTAGGGAGGGACCCACCTAGGGCCTAGCTGCGAAACGGCACAAAACGCGCTCCTAGGAGCTGCACTCTGCAAAGGGAAACTGTGCTCGGGGAACAAAGCTCAGCCCCAAGGCGGCTTGGCTCAGGATCGCAGCGCTTGCCTAGTTCTCACCTAGCCCTAGGCTCCCCATAGGGCCCAGGAGGGTCTGGGCTGCCTCTGGCTCCGTGGGCACTGCTGCTTGGCTGGTGGTCTCCGCACCGTGAAACCAACTCCAAACGTGTTCTCCTTCGCGGAGAAGGCTGATTTGGCAGGAAGAAGCCCTGTGTGCACTGGCCCTGGCAACCCACCCATAGCCAGCTAGGGACGGACCCACCTAGGGCCTAGCTGCGAAACGGCACAGAACGCGCTCCTAGGAGCTGCACTCTGCAAAGGGAAACTGAGCTCGGGGAACAAAGCTCAGCCCCAAGGCGGCTTGGCTCAGGATCGCAGCGCTTGCCTAGTTCTCACCTAGCCCTAGGCTCCCCATAGGGCCCAGGAGGGTCTGGGCTGCCTCTGGCTCCGTGGGCACTGCTGCTTGGCTGGTGGTCTCCGCACCGTGAAACCAACTCCAAACGTGTTCTCCTTCGCGGAGAAGGCTGATTTGGCAGGAAGAAGCCCTGTGTGCACTGGCCCTGGCAACCCACCCATAGCCAGCTAGGGAGGGACCCACCTAGGGCCTAGCTGCGAAACGGCACAGAACGCGCTCCTAGGAGCTGCACTCTGCAAAGGGAAACTGAGCTCGGGGAACAAAGCTCAGCCCCAAGGCGGCTTGGCTCAGGATCGCAGCGCTTGCCTAGTTCTCACCTAGCCCTAGGCTCCCCATAGGGCCAAGGAGGGTCTGGGCTGCCTCTGGCTCCGTGGGCACTGCTGCTTGGCTGGTGGTCTCCGCACCTTGAAACCAACTCCAAACGTGTTCTCCTTCGCGGAGAAGGCTGATTTGGCAGGAAGAAGCCCTGTGTGCACTGGCCCTGGCAACCCACCCATAGCCAGCTAGGGAGGGACCCACCTAGGGCCTAGCTGCGAATCGGCACAAAACGCGCTCCTAGGAGCTGCACTCTGCAAAGGGAAACTGTGCTCGGGGAACAAAGCTCAGCCCCAAGGCGGCTTGGCTCAGGATCGCAGCGCTTGCCTAGTTCTCACCTAGCCCTAGGCTCCCCATAGGGCCAAGGAGGGTCTGGGCTGCCTCTGGCTCCGTGGGCACTGCTGCTTGGCTGGTGGTCTCCGCACCGTGAAACCAACTCCAAACGTGTTCTCCTTCGCGGAGAAGGCTGATTTGGCAGGAAGAAGCCCTGTGTGCACTGGCCCTGGCAACCCACCCATAGCCAGCTAGGGAGGGACCCACCTAGGGCCTAGCTGCGAAACGGCACAGAACGCGCTCCTAGGAGCTGCACTCTGCAAAGGGAAACTGAGCTCGGGGAACAAAGCTCAGCCCCAAGGCGGCTTGGCTCAGGATCGCAGCGCTTGCCTAGTTCTCACCTAGCCCTAGGCTCCCCATAGGGCCAAGGAGGGTCTGGGCTGCCTCTGGCTCCGTGGGCACTGCTGCTTGGTTGGTGGTCTCCGCAGCTTGAAACCAACTCCAAACGTGTTCTCCTTCGCGGAGAAGGCTGATTTGGCAGGAAGAAGCCCTGTGTGCACTGGCCCTGGCTACCCACCCATAGCCAGCTAGGGACGGACCCACCTAGGGCCTAGCTGCGAAACGGCACAAAACGCGCTCCTAGGAGCTGCACTCTGCAAAGGGAAACTGTGCTCGGGGAACAAAGCTCAGCCCCAAGGCGGCTTGGCTCAGGATCGCAGCGCTTGCCTAGTTCTCACCTAGCCCTAGGCTCCCCATAGGGCCAAGGAGGGTCTGGGCTGCCTCTGGCTCCGTGGGCACTGCTGCTTGGCTGGTGGTCTCCGCACCGTGAAACCAACTCCAAACGTGTTCTCCTTCGCGGAGAAGGCTGATTTGGCAGGAAGAAGCCCTGTGTGCACTGGCCCTGGCAACCCACCCATAGCCAGCTAGGGAGGGACCCACCTAGGGCCTAGCTGCGAAACGGCACAAAACGCGCTCCTAGGAGCTGCACTCTGCAAAGGGAAACTGTGCTCGGGGAACAAAGCTCAGCCCCAAGGCGGCTTGGCTCAGGATCGCAGCGCTTGCCTAGTTCTCACCTAGCCCTAGGCTCCCCATAGGGCCAAGGAGGGTCTGGGCTGCCTCTGGCTCCGTGGGCACTGCTGCTTGGTTGGTGGTCTCCGCAGCTTGAAACCAACTCCAAACGTGTTCTCCTTCGCGGAGAAGGCTGATTTGGCAGGAAGAAGCCCTGTGTGCACTGGCCCTGGCAACCCACCCATAGCCAGCTAGGGACGGACCCACCTAGGGCCTAGCTGCGAAACGGCACAAAACGCGCTCCTAGGAGCTGCACTCTGCAAAGGGAAACTGTGCTCGGGGAACAAAGCTCAGCCCCAAGGCGGCTTGGCTCAGGATCGCAGCGCTTGCCTAGTTCTCACCTAGCCCTAGGCTCCCCATAGGGCCAAGGAGGGTCTGGGCTACCTCTGGCTCCGTGGGCACTGCTGCTTGGCTGGTGGTCTCCGCACCGTGAAACCAACTCCAAACGTGTTCTCCTTCGCGGAGAAGGCTGATTTGGCAGGAAGAAGCCCTGTGTGCACTGGCCCTGGCAACCCACCCATAGCCAGCTAGGGAGGGACCCACCTAGGGCCTAGCTGCGAAACGGCACAAAACGCGCTCCTAGGAGCTGCACTCTGCAAAGGGAAACTGTGCTCGGGGAACAAAGCTCAGCCCCAAGGCGGCTTGGCTCAGGATTGCAGCGCTTCCCTAGTTCTCACCTAGCCCTAGGCTCCCCATAGGGCCAAGGAGGGTCTGGGCTGCCTCTGGCTCCGTGGGCACTGCTGCTTGGTTGGTGGTCTCCGCAGCTTGAAACCAACTCCAAACGTGTTCTCCTTCGCGGAGAAGGCTGATTTGGCAGGAAGAAGCCCTGTGTGCACTGGCCCTGGCTACCCACCCATAGCCAGCTAGGGACGGACCCACCTAGGGCCTAGCTGCGAAACGGCACAAAACGCGCTCCTAGGAGCTGCACTCTGCAAAGGGAAACTGTGCTCGGGGAACAAAGCTCAGCCCCAAGGCGGCTTGGCTCAGGATCGCAGCGCTTGCCTAGTTCTCACCTAGCC
Organism: Sus scrofa; assembly: GCF_054392235.1. Lineage (NCBI taxonomy): Eukaryota > Metazoa > Chordata > Mammalia > Artiodactyla > Suidae > Sus > Sus scrofa. Next base: position 39,635,517 of record NC_139393.1, on the reverse strand, counting down.
CTAGGCTCCCCATAGGGCCAAGGAGGGTCTGGGCTGCCTCTGGCTCCGTGGGCACTGCTGCTTGGTTGGTGGTCTCCGCAGCTTGAAACCAACTCCAAACGTGTTCTCCTTCGCGGAGAAGGCTGATTTGGCAGGAAGAAGCCCTGTGTGCACTGGCCCTGGCAACCCACCCATAGCCAGCTAGGGACGGACCCACCTAGGGCCTAGCTGCGAAACGGCACAAAACGCGCTCCTAGGAGCTGCACTCTGCAAAGGGAAACTGTGCTCGGGGAACAAAGCTCAGCCCCAAGGCGGCTTGGCTCAGGATCGCAGCGCTTGCCTAGTTCTCACCTAGCCCTAGGCTCCCCATAGGGCCAAGGAGGGTCTGGGCTACCTCTGGCTCCGTGGGCACTGCTGCTTGGCTGGTGGTCTCCGCACCGTGAAACCAACTCCAAACGTGTTCTCCTTCGCGGAGAAGGCTGATTTGGCAGGAAGAAGCCCTGTGTGCACTGGCCCTGGCAACCCACCCATAGCCAGCTAGGGAGGGACCCACCTAGGGCCTAGCTGCGAAACGGCACAAAACGCGCTCCTAGGAGCTGCACTCTGCAAAGGGAAACTGTGCTCGGGGAACAAAGCTCAGCCCCAAGGCGGCTTGGCTCAGGATTGCAGCGCTTCCCTAGTTCTCACCTAGCCCTAGGCTCCCCATAGGGCCAAGGAGGGTCTGGGCTGCCTCTGGCTCCGTGGGCACTGCTGCTTGGTTGGTGGTCTCCGCAGCTTGAAACCAACTCCAAACGTGTTCTCCTTCGCGGAGAAGGCTGATTTGGCAGGAAGAAGCCCTGTGTGCACTGGCCCTGGCTACCCACCCATAGCCAGCTAGGGACGGACCCACCTAGGGCCTAGCTGCGAAACGGCACAAAACGCGCTCCTAGGAGCTGCACTCTGCAAAGGGAAACTGTGCTCGGGGAACAAAGCTCAGTCCCAAGGCGGCTTGGCTCAGGATCGCAGCGCTTGCCTAGTTCTCACCTAGCCCTAGGCTCCCCGTAGGGCCAAGGAGGGTCTGGGCTGCCTCTGGCTCCGTGGGCACTGCTGCTTGGCTGGTGGTCTCCGCACCGTGAAACCAACTCCAAACGTGTTCTCCTTCGCGGAGAAGGCTGATTTGGCAGGAAGAAGCCCTGTGTGCACTGGCCCTGGCAACCCACCCATAGCCAGCTAGGGAGGGACCCACCTAGGGCCTAGCTGCGAAACGGCACAAAACGCGCTCCTAGGAGCTGCACTCTGCAAAGGGAAACTGTGTTCGGGGAACAAAGCTCAGCCCCAAGGCGGCTTGGCTCAGGATCGCAGCGCTTGCCTAGTTCTCACCTAGCCCTAGGCTCCCCATAGGGCCAAGGAGGGTCTGGGCTGCCTCTGGCTCCGTGGGCACTGCTGCTTGGTTGGTGGTCTCCGCAGCTTGAAACCAACTCCAAACGTGTTCTCCTTCGCGGAGAAGGCTGATTTGGCAGGAAGAAGCCCTGTGTGCACTGGCCCTGGCAACCCACCCATAGCCAGCTAGGGACGGACCCACCTAGGGCCTAGCTGCGAAACGGCACAAAACGCGCTCCTAGGAGCTGCACTCTGCAAAGGGAAACTGTGCTCGGGGAACAAAGCTCAGCCCCAAGGCGGCTTGGCTCAGGATCGCAGCGCTTGCCTAGTTCTCACCTAGCCCTAGGCTCCCCATAGGGCCAAGGAGGGTCTGGGCTACCTCTGGCTCCGTGGGCACTGCTGCTTGGCTGGTGGTCTCCGCACCGTGAAACCAACTCCAAACGTGTTCTCCTTCGCGGAGAAGGCTGATTTGGCAGGAAGAAGCCCTGTGTGCACTGGCCCTGGCAACCCACCCATAGCCAGCTAGGGAGGGACCCACCTAGGGCCTAGCTGCGAAACGGCACAAAACGCGCTCCTAGGAGCTGCACTCTGCAAAGGGAAACTGTGCTCGGGGAACAAAGCTCAGCCCCAAGGCGGCTTGGCTCAGGATCGCAGCGCTTGCCTAGTTCTCACCTAGCCCTAGGCTCCCCGTAGGGCCAAGGAGGGTCTGGGCTGCCTCTGGCTCCGTGGGCACTGCTGCTTGGCTGGTGGTCTCCGCACCGTGAAACCAACTCCAAACGTGTTCTCCTTCGCGGAGAAGGCTGATTTGGCAGGAAGAAGCCCTGTGTGCACTGGCCCTGGCAACCCACCCATAGCCAGCTAGGGAGGGACCCACCTAGGGCCTAGCTGCGAAACGGCACAAAACGCGCTCCTAGGAGCTGCACTCTGCAAAGGGAAACTGTGCTCGGGGAACAAAGCTCAGCCCCAAGGCGGCTTGGCTCAGGATCGCAGCGCTTGCCTAGTTCTCACCTAGCCCTAGGCTCCCCATAGGGCCAAGGAGGGTCTGGGCTGCCTCTGGCTCCGTGGGCACTGCTGCTTGGTTGGTGGTCTCCGCAGCTTGAAACCAACTCCAAACGTGTTCTCCTTCGCGGAGAAGGCTGATTTGGCAGGAAGAAGCCCTGTGTGCACTGGCCCTGGCAACCCACCCATAGCCAGCTAGGGACGGACCCACCTAGGGCCTAGCTGCGAAACGGCACAGAACGCGCTCCTAGGAGCTGCACTCTGCAAAGGGAAACTGAGCTCGGGGAACAAAGCTCAGCCCTAAGGCGGCCTGGCTCAGGATCGCAGCGCTTGCCTAGTTCTCACCTAGCCCTAGGCTCCCCATAGGGCCAAGGAGGGTCTGGGCTGCCTCTGGCTCCGTGGGCACTGCTGCTTGGTTGGTGGTCTCCGCAGCTTGAAACCAACTCCAAACGTGTTCTCCTTCGCGGAGAAGGCTGATTTGGCAGGTAGAAGCCCTGTGTGCATTCGCCCTGGCAACCCACCCATAGCCAGCTAGGGAGGGACCCACCTAGGGCCTAGCTGCGAAACGGCAAAAAATGCGCTCCTAGGAGCTGCACTCTGCAAAGGGAAACTGAGCTCGGGGAACAAAGCTCAGCCCCAAGGCGGCTTGGCTCAGGATCGCAGCGCTTGCCTAGTTCTCACCTAGCCCTAGGCTCCCCATAGGGCCAAGGAGGGTCTGGGCTGCCTCTGGCTCCGTGGGCACTGCTGCTTGGCTGGTGGTCTCCGCACCTTGAAACCAACTCCAAACGTGTTCTCCTTCGCGGAGAAGGCTGATTTGGCAGGAAGAAGCCCTGTGTGCACTGGCCCTGGCAACCCACCCATAGCCAGCTAGGGAGGGACCCACCTAGGGCCTAGCTGCGAATCGGCACAAAACGCGCTCCTAGGAGCTGCACTCTGCAAAGGGAAACTGTGCTCGGGGAACAAAGCTCAGCCCCAAGGCGGCTTGGCTCAGGATCGCAGCGCTTGCCTAGTTCTCACCTAGCCCTAGGCTCCCCATAGGGCCAAGGAGGGTCTGGGCTGCCTCTGGCTCCGTGGGCACTGCTGCTTGGCTGGTGGTCTCCGCACCGTGAAACCAACTCCAAACGTGTTCTCCTTCGCGGAGAAGGCTGATTTGGCAGGAAGAAGCCCTGTGTGCACTGGCCCTGGCAACCCACCCATAGCCAGCTAGGGAGGGACCCACCTAGGGCCTAGCTGCGAAACGGCACAGAACGCGCTCCTAGGAGCTGCACTCTGCAAAGGGAAACTGAGCTCGGGGAACAAAGCTCAGCCCCAAGGCGGCTTGGCTCAGGATCGCAGCGCTTGCCTAGTTCTCACCTAGCCCTAGGCTCCCCATAGGGCCCAGGAGGGTCTGGGCTGCCTCTGGCTCCGTGGGCACTGCTGCTTGGTTGGTGGTCTCCGCAGCTTGAAACCAACTCCAAACGTGTTCTCCTTCGCGGAGAAGGCTGATTTGGCAGGAAGAAGCCCTGTGTGCACTGGCCCTGGCTACCCACCCATAGCCAGCTAGGGACGGACCCACCTAGGGCCTAGCTGCGAAACGGCACAAAACGCGCTCCTAGGAGCTGCACTCTGCAAAGGGAAACTGTGCTCGGGGAACAAAGCTCAGCCCCAAGGCGGCTTGGCTCAGGATCGCAGCGCTTGCCTAGTTCTCACCTAGCCCTAGGCTCCCCATAGGGCCAAGGAGGGTCTGGGCTGCCTCTGGCTCCGTGGGCACTGCTGCTTGGCTGGTGGTCTCCGCACCGTGAAACCAACTCCAAACGTGTTCTCCTTCGCGGAGAAGGCTGATTTGGCAGGAAGAAGCCCTGTGTGCACTGGCCCTGGCAACCCACCCATAGCCAGCTAGGGAGGGACCCACCTAGGGCCTAGCTGCGAAACGGCACAAAACGCGCTCCTAGGAGCTGCACTCTGCAAAGGGAAACTGTGCTCGGGGAACAAAGCTCAGCCCCAAGGCGGCTTGGCTCAGGATTGCAGCGCTTCCCTAGTTCTCACCTAGCCCTAGGCTCCCCATAGGGCCAAGGAGGGTCTGGGCTGCCTCTGGCTCCGTGGGCACTGCTGCTTGGTTGGTGGTCTCCGCAGCTTGAAACCAACTCCAAACGTGTTCTCCTTCGCGGAGAAGGCTGATTTGGCAGGAAGAAGCCCTGTGTGCACTGGCCCTGGCTACCCACCCATAGCCAGCTAGGGACGGACCCACCTAGGGCCTAGCTGCGAAACGGCACAAAACGCGCTCCTAGGAGCTGCACTCTGCAAAGGGAAACTGTGCTCGGGGAACAAAGCTCAGCCCCAAGGCGGCTTGGCTCAGGATCGCAGCGCTTGCCTAGTTCTCACCTAGCCCTAGGCTCCCCGTAGGGCCAAGGAGGGTCTGGGCTGCCTCTGGCTCCGTGGGCACTGCTGCTTGGCTGGTGGTCTCCGCACCGTGAAACCAACTCCAAACGTGTTCTCCTTCGCGGAGAAGGCTGATTTGGCAGGAAGAAGCCCTGTGTGCACTGGCCCTGGCAACCCACCCATAGCCAGCTAGGGAGGGACCCACCTAGGGCCTAGCTGCGAAATGGCACAAAACGCGCTCCTAGGAGCTGCACTCTGCAAAGGGAAACTGTGTTCGGGGAACAAAGCTCAGCCCCAAGGCGGCTTGGCTCAGGATCGCAGCGCTTGCCTAGTTCTCACCTAGCCCTAGGCTCCCCATAGGGCCAAGGAGGGTCTGGGCTGCCTCTGGCTCCGTGGGCACTGCTGCTTGGTTGGTGGTCTCCGCAGCTTGAAACCAACTCCAAACGTGTTCTCCTTCGCGGAGAAGGCTGATTTGGCAGGAAGAAGCCCTGTGTGCACTGGCCCTGGCAACCCACCCATAGCCAGCTAGGGACGGACCCACCTAGGGCCTAGCTGCGAAACGGCACAAAACGCGCTCCTAGGAGCTGCACTCTGCAAAGGGAAACTGTGCTCGGGGAACAAAGCTCAGCCCCAAGGCGGCTTGGCTCAGGATCGCAGCGCTTGCCTAGTTCTCACCTAGCCCTAGGCTCCCCATAGGGCCAAGGAGGGTCTGGGCTACCTCTGGCTCCGTGGGCACTGCTGCTTGGCTGGTGGTCTCCGCACCGTGAAACCAACTCCAAACGTGTTCTCCTTCGCGGAGAAGGCTGATTTGGCAGGAAGAAGCCCTGTGTGCACTGGCCCTGGCAACCCACCCATAGCCAGCTAGGGAGGGACCCACCTAGGGCCTAGCTGCGAAACGGCACAAAACGCGCTCCTAGGAGCTGCACTCTGCAAAGGGAAACTGTGCTCGGGGAACAAAGCTCAGCCCCAAGGCGGCTTGGCTCAGGATCGCAGCGCTTGCCTAGTTCTCACCTAGCCCTAGGCTCCCCGTAGGGCCAAGGAGGGTCTGGGCTGCCTCTGGCTCCGTGGGCACTGCTGCTTGGCTGGTGGTCTCCGCACCGTGAAACCAACTCCAAACGTGTTCTCCTTCGCGGAGAAGGCTGATTTGGCAGGAAGAAGCCCTGTGTGCACTGGCCCTGGCAACCCACCCATAGCCAGCTAGGGAGGGACCCACCTAGGGCCTAGCTGCGAAACGGCACAAAACGCGCTCCTAGGAGCTGCACTCTGCAAAGGGAAACTGTGCTCGGGGAACAAAGCTCAGCCCCAAGGCGGCTTGGCTCAGGATCGCAGCGCTTGCCTAGTTCTCACCTAGCCCTAGGCTCCCCATAGGGCCAAGGAGGGTCTGGGCTGCCTCTGGCTCCGTGGGCACTGCTGCTTGGTTGGTGGTCTCCGCAGCTTGAAACCAACTCCAAACGTGTTCTCCTTCGCGGAGAAGGCTGATTTGGCAGGAAGAAGCCCTGTGTGCACTGGCCCTGGCAACCCACCCATAGCCAGCTAGGGACGGACCCACCTAGGGCCTAGCTGCGAAACGGCACAGAACGCGCTCCTAGGAGCTGCACTCTGCAAAGGGAAACTGAGCTCGGGGAACAAACCTCAGCCCTAAGGCGGCCTGGCTCAGGATCGCAGCGCTTGCCTAGTTCTCACCTAGCCCTAGGCTCCCCATAGGGCCAAGGAGGGTCTGGGCTGCCTCTGGCTCCGTGGGCACTGCTGCTTGGTTGGTGGTCTCCGCAGCTTGAAACCAACTCCAAACGTGTTCTCCTTCGCGGAGAAGGCTGATTTGGCAGGTAGAAGCCCTGTGTGCATTCGCCCTGGCAACCCACCCATAGCCAGCTAGGGAGGGACCCACCTAGGGCCTAGCTGCGAAACGGCAAAAAATGCGCTCCTAGGAGCTGCACTCTGCAAAGGGAAACTGAGCTCGGGGAACAAAGCTCAGCCCCAAGGCGGCTTGGCTCAGGATCGCAGCGCTTGCCTAGTTCTCACCTAGCCCTAGGCTCCCCATAGGTCCAAGGAGGGTCTGGGCTGCCTCTGGCTCCGTGGGCACTGCTGCTTGGCTGGTGGTCTCCGCACCTTGAAACCAACTCCAAACGTGTTCTCCTTCGCGGAGAAGGCTGATTTGGCAGGAAGAAGCCCTGTGTGCACTGGCCCTGGCAACCCACCCATAGCCAGCTAGGGAGGGACCCACCTAGGGCCTAGCTGCGAATCGGCACAAAACGCGCTCCTAGGAGCTGCACTCTGCAAAGGGAAACTGTGCTCGGGGAACAAAGCTCAGCCCCAAGGCGGCTTGGCTCAGGATCGCAGCGCTTGCCTAGTTCTCACCTAGCCCTAGGCTCCCCATAGGGCCAAGGAGGGTCTGGGCTGCCTCTGGCTCCGTGGGCACTGCTGCTTGGCTGGTGGTCTCCGCACCGTGAAACCAACTCCAAACGTGTTCTCCTTCGCGGAGAAGGCTGATTTGGCAGGAAGAAGCCCTGTGTGCACTGGCCCTGGCAACCCACCCATAGCCAGCTAGGGAGGGACCCACCTAGGGCCTAGCTGCGAAACGGCACAGAACGCGCTCCTAGGAGCTGCACTCTGCAAAGGGAAACTGAGCTCGGGGAACAAAGCTCAGCCCCAAGGCGGCTTGGCTCAGGATCGCAGCGCTTGCCTAGTTCTCACCTAGCCCTAGGCTCCCCATAGGGCCCAGGAGGGTCTGGGCTGCCTCTGGCTCCGTGGGCACTGCTGCTTGGTTGGTGGTCTCCGCAGCTTGAAACCAACTCCAAACGTGTTCTCCTTCGCGGAGAAGGCTGATTTGGCAGGAAGAAGCCCTGTGTGCACTGGCCCTGGCTACCCACCCATAGCCAGCTAGGGACGGACCCACCTAGGGCCTAGCTGCGAAACGGCACAAAACGCGCTCCTAGGAGCTGCACTCTGCAAAGGGAAACTGTGCTCGGGGAACAAACCTCAGCCCCAAGGCGGCTTGGCTCAGGATCGCAGCGCTTGCCTAGTTCTCACCTAGCCCTAGGCTCCCCATAGGGCCAAGGAGGGTCTGGGCTGCCTCTGGCTCCGTGGGCACTGCTGCTTGGCTGGTGGTCTCCGCACCGTGAAACCAACTCCAAACGTGTTCTCCTTCGCGGAGAAGGCTGATTTGGCAGGAAGAAGCCCTGTGTGCACTGGCCCTGGCAACCCACCCATAGCCAGCTAGGGAGGGACCCACCTAGGGCCTAGCTGCGAAACGGCACAAAACGCGCTCCTAGGAGCTGCACTCTGCAAAGGGAAACTGTGCTCGGGGAACAAAGCTCAGCCCCAAGGCGGCTTGGCTCAGGATCGCAGCGCTTGCCTAGTTCTCACCTAGCCCTAGGCTCCCCATAGGGCCAAGGAGGGTCTGGGCTGCCTCTGGCTCCGTGGGCACTGCTGCTTGGTTGGTGGTCTCCGCAGCTTGAAACCAACTCCAAACGTGTTCTCCTTCGCGGAGAAGGCTGATTTGGCAGGAAGAAGCCCTGTGTGCACTGGCCCTGGCAACCCACCCATAGCCAGCTAGGGACGGACCCACCTAGGGCCTAGCTGCGAAACGGCACAAAACGCGCTCCTAGGAGCTGCACTCTGCAAAGGGAAACTGTGCTCGGGGAACAAAGCTCAGCCCCAAGGCGGCTTGGCTCAGGATCGCAGCGCTTGCCTAGTTCTCACCTAGCCCTAGGCTCCCCATAGGGCCAAGGAGGGTCTGGGCTACCTCTGGCTCCGTGGGCACTGCTGCTTGGCTGGTGGTCTCCGCAGCTTGAAACCAACTCCAAACGTGTTCTCCTTCGCGGAGAAGGCTGATTTGGCAGGAAGAAGCCCTGTGTGCACTGGCCCTGGCAACCCACCCATAGCCAGCTAGGGAGGGACCCACCTAGGGCCTAGCTGCGAAACGGCACAAAACGCGCTCCTAGGAGCTGCACTCTGCAAAGGGAAACTGTGCTCGGGGAACAAAGCTCAGCCCCAAGGCGGCTTGGCTCAGGATTGCAGCGCTTCCCTAGTTCTCACCTAGCCCTAGGCTCCCCATAGGGCCAAGGAGGGTCTGGGCTGCCTCTGGCTCCGTGGGCACTGCTGCTTGGTTGGTGGTCTCCGCAGCTTGAAACCAACTCCAAACGTGTTCTCCTTCGCGGAGAAGGCTGATTTGGCAGGAAGAAGCCCTGTGTGCACTGGCCCTGGCTACCCACCCATAGCCAGCTAGGGAGGGACCCACCTAGGGCCTAGCTGCGAAACGGCACAAAACGCGCTCCTAGGAGCTGCACTCTGCAAAGGGAAACTGTGCTCGGGGAACAAAGCTCAGCCCCAAGGCGGCTTGGCTCAGGATCGCAGCGCTTGCCTAGTTCTCACCTAGCCCTAGGCTCCCCGTAGGGCCAAGGAGGGTCTGGGCTGCCTCTGGCTCCGTGGGCACTGCTGCTTGGCTGGTGGTCTCCGCACCGTGAAACCAACTCCAAACGTGTTCTCCTTCGCGGAGAAGGCTGATTTGGCAGGAAGAAGCCCTGTGTGCACTGGCCCTGGCAACCCACCCATAGCCAGCTAGGGAGGGACCCACCTAGGGCCTAGCTGCGAAACGGCACAAAACGCGCTCCTAGGAGCTGCACTCTGCAAAGGGAAACTGTGTTCGGGGAACAAAGCTCAGCCCCAAGGCGGCTTGGCTCAGGATCGCAGCGCTTGCCTAGTTCTCACCTAGTCCTAGGCTCCCCATAGGGCCCAGGAGGGTCTGGGCTGCCTCTGGCTCCGTGGGCACTGCTGCTTGGTTGGTGGTCTCCGCAGCTTGAAACCAACTCCAAACGTGTTCTCCTTCGCGGAGAAGGCTGATTTGGCAGGAAGAAGCCCTGTGTGCACTGGCCCTGGCAACCCACCCATAGCCAGCTAGGGAGGGACCCACCTAGGGCCTAGCTGCGAAACGGCACAAAACGCGCTCCTAGGAGCTGCACTCTGCAAAGGGAAACTGTGCTCGGGGAACAAAGCTCAGCCCCAAGGCGGCTTGGCTCAGGATCGCAGCGCTTGCCTAGTTCTCACCTAGCCCTAGGCTCCCCATAGGGCCAAGGAGGGTCTGGGCTACCTCTGGCTCCGTGGGCACTGCTGCTTGGCTGGTGGTCTCCGCACCGTGAAACCAACTCCAAACGTGTTCTCCTTCGCGGAGAAGGCTGATTTGGCAGGAAGAAGCCCTGTGTGCACTGGCCCTGGCAACCCACCCATAGCCAGCTAGGGAGGGACCCACCTAGGGCCTAGCTGCGAAACGGCACAAAACGCGCTCCTAGGAGCTGCACTCTGCAAAGGGAAACTGTGCTCGGGGAACAAAGCTCAGCCCCAAGGCGGCTTGGCTCAGGATCGCAGCGCTTGCCTAGTTCTCACCTAGCCCTAGGCTCCCCATAGGGCCAAGGAGGGTCTGGGCTGCCTCTGGCTCCGTGGGCACTGCTGCTTGGCTGGTGGTCTCCGCACCGTGAAACCAACTCCAAACGTGTTCTCCTTCGCGGAGAAGGCTGATTTGGCAGGAAGAAGCCCTGTGTGCACTGGCCCTGGCAACCCACCCATAGCCAGCTAGGGAGGGACCCACCTAGGGCCTAGCTGCGAAACGGCACAGAACGCGCTCCTAGGAGCTGCACTCTGCAAAGGGAAACTGAGCTCGGGGAACAAAGCTCAGCCCCAAGGCGGCTTGGCTCAGGATCGCAGCGCTTGCCTAGTTCTCACCTAGCCCTAGGCTCCCCATAGGGCCCAGGAGGGTCTGGGCTGCCTCTGGCTCCGTGGGCACTGCTGCTTGGTTGGTGGTCTCCGCAGCTTGAAACCAACTCCAAACGTGTTCTCCTTCGCGGAGAAGGCTGATTTGGCAGGAAGAAGCCCTGTGTGCACTGGCCCTGGCTACCCACCCATAGCCAGCTAGGGACGGACCCACCTAGGGCCTAGCTGCGAAACGGCACAAAACGCGCTCCTAGGAGCTGCACTCTGCAAAGGGAAACTGTGCTCGGGGAACAAACCTCAGCCCCAAGGCGGCTTGGCTCAGGATCGCAGCGCTTGCCTAGTTCTCACCTAGCCCTAGGCTCCCCATAGGGCCAAGGAGGGTCTGGGCTGCCTCTGGCTCCGTGGGCACTGCTGCTTGGCTGGTGGTCTCCGCACCGTGAAACCAACTCCAAACGTGTTCTCCTTCGCGGAGAAGGCTGATTTGGCAGGAAGAAGCCCTGTGTGCACTGGCCCTGGCAACCCACCCATAGCCAGCTAGGGAGGGACCCACCTAGGGCCTAGCTGCGAAACGGCACAAAACGCGCTCCTAGGAGCTGCACTCTGCAAAGGGAAACTGTGCTCGGGGAACAAAGCTCAGCCCCAAGGCGGCTTGGCTCAGGATCGCAGCGCTTGCCTAGTTCTCACCTAGCCCTAGGCTCCCCATAGGGCCAAGGAGGGTCTGGGCTGCCTCTGGCTCCGTGGGCACTGCTGCTTGGTTGGTGGTCTCCGCAGCTTGAAACCAACTCCAAACGTGTTCTCCTTCGCGGAGAAGGCTGATTTGGCAGGAAGAAGCCCTGTGTGCACTGGCCCTGGCAACCCACCCATAGCCAGCTAGGGACGGACCCACCTAGGGCCTAGCTGCGAAACGGCACAAAACGCGCTCCTAGGAGCTGCACTCTGCAAAGGGAAACTGTGCTCGGGGAACAAAGCTCAGCCCCAAGGCGGCTTGGCTCAGGATCGCAGCGCTTGCCTAGTTCTCACCTAGCCCTAGGCTCCCCATAGGGCCAAGGAGGGTCTGGGCTACCTCTGGCTCCGTGGGCACTGCTGCTTGGCTGGTGGTCTCCGCAGCTTGAAACCAACTCCAAACGTGTTCTCCTTCGCGGAGAAGGCTGATTTGGCAGGAAGAAGCCCTGTGTGCACTGGCCCTGGCAACCCACCCATAGCCAGCTAGGGAGGGACCCACCTAGGGCCTAGCTGCGAAACGGCACAAAACGCGCTCCTAGGAGCTGCACTCTGCAAAGGGAAACTGTGCTCGGGGAACAAAGCTCAGCCCCAAGGCGGCTTGGCTCAGGATTGCAGCGCTTCCCTAGTTCTCACCTAGCCCTAGGCTCCCCATAGGGCCAAGGAGGGTCTGGGCTGCCTCTGGCTCCGTGGGCACTGCTGCTTGGTTGGTGGTCTCCGCAGCTTGAAACCAACTCCAAACGTGTTCTCCTTCGCGGAGAAGGCTGATTTGGCAGGAAGAAGCCCTGTGTGCACTGGCCCTGGCTACCCACCCATAGCCAGCTAGGGAGGGACCCACCTAGGGCCTAGCTGCGAAACGGCACAAAACGCGCTCCTAGGAGCTGCACTCTGCAAAGGGAAACTGTGCTCGGGGAACAAAGCTCAGCCCCAAGGCGGCTTGGCTCAGGATCGCAGCGCTTGCCTAGTTCTCACCTAGCCCTAGGCTCCCCGTAGGGCCAAGGAGGGTCTGGGCTGCCTCTGGCTCCGTGGGCACTGCTGCTTGGCTGGTGGTCTCCGCACCGTGAAACCAACTCCAAACGTGTTCTCCTTCGCGGAGAAGGCTGATTTGGCAGGAAGAAGCCCTGTGTGCACTGGCCCTGGCAACCCACCCATAGCCAGCTAGGGAGGGACCCACCTAGGGCCTAGCTGCGAAACGGCACAAAACGCGCTCCTAGGAGCTGCACTCTGCAAAGGGAAACTGTGTTCGGGGAACAAAGCTCAGCCCCAAGGCGGCTTGGCTCAGGATCGCAGCGCTTGCCTAGTTCTCACCTAGTCCTAGGCTCCCCATAGGGCCCAGGAGGGTCTGGGCTGCCTCTGGCTCCGTGGGCACTGCTGCTTGGTTGGTGGTCTCCGCAGCTTGAAACCAACTCCAAACGTGTTCTCCTTCGCGGAGAAGGCTGATTTGGCAGGAAGAAGCCCTGTGTGCACTGGCCCTGGCAACCCACCCATAGCCAGCTAGGGAGGGACCCACCTAGGGCCTAGCTGCGAAACGGCACAAAACGCGCTCCTAGGAGCTGCACTCTGCAAAGGGAAACTGTGCTCGGGGAACAAAGCTCAGCCCCAAGGCGGCTTGGCTCAGGATCGCAGCGCTTGCCTAGTTCTCACCTAGCCCTAGGCTCCCCATAGGGCCAAGGAGGGTCTGGGCTACCTCTGGCTCCGTGGGCACTGCTGCTTGGCTGGTGGTCTCCGCACCGTGAAACCAACTCCAAACGTGTTCTCCTTCGCGGAGAAGGCTGATTTGGCAGGAAGAAGCCCTGTGTGCACTGGCCCTGGCAACCCACCCATAGCCAGCTAGGGAGGGACCCACCTAGGGCCTAGCTGCGAAACGGCACAAAACGCGCTCCTAGGAGCTGCACTCTGCAAAGGGAAACTGTGCTCGGGGAACAAAGCTCAGCCCCAAGGCGGCTTGGCTCAGGATCGCAGCGCTTGCCTAGTTCTCACCTAGCCCTAGGCTCCCCGTAGGGCCAAGGAGGGTCTGGGCTGCCTCTGGCTCCGTGGGCACTGCTGCTTGGCTGGTGGTCTCCGCACCGTGAAACCAACTCCAAACGTGTTCTCCTTCGCGGAGAAGGCTGATTTGGCAGGAAGAAGCCCTGTGTGCACTGGCCCTGGCAACCCACCCATAGCCAGCTAGGGAGGGACCCACCTAGGGCCTAGCTGCGAAACGGCACAAAACGCGCTCCTAGGAGCTGCACTCTGCAAAGGGAAACTGTGCTCGGGGAACAAAGCTCAGCCCCAAGGCGGCTTGGCTCAGGATCGCAGCGCTTGCCTAGTTCTCACCTAGCCCTAGGCTCCCCATAGGGCCAAGGAGGGTCTGGGCTGCCTCTGGCTCCGTGGGCACTGCTGCTTGGTTGGTGGTCTCCGCAGCTTGAAACCAACTCCAAACGTGTTCTCCTTCGCGGAGAAGGCTGATTTGGCAGGAAGAAGCCCTGTGTGCACTGGCCCTGGCAACCCACCCATAGCCAGCTAGGGACGGACCCACCTAGGGCCTAGCTGCGAAACGGCACAGAACGCGCTCCTAGGAGCTGCACTCTGCAAAGGGAAACTGAGCTCGGGGAACAAAGCTCAGCCCTAAGGCGGCCTGGCTCAGGATCGCAGCGCTTGCCTAGTTCTCACCTAGCCCTAGGCTCCCCATAGGGCCAAGGAGGGTCTGGGCTGCCTCTGGCTCCGTGGGCACTGCTGCTTGGTTGGTGGTCTCCGCAGCTTGAAACCAACTCCAAACGTGTTCTCCTTCGCGGAGAAGGCTGATTTGGCAGGTAGAAGCCCTGTGTGCATTCGCCCTGGCAACCCACCCATAGCCAGCTAGGGAGGGACCCACCTAGGGCCTAGCTGCGAAACGGCAAAAAATGCGCTCCTAGGAGCTGCACTCTGCAAAGGGAAACTGAGCTCGGGGAACAAAGCTCAGCCCCAAGGCGGCTTGGCTCAGGATCGCAGCGCTTGCCTAGTTCTCACCTAGCCCTAGGCTCCCCATAGGTCCAAGGAGGGTCTGGGCTGCCTCTGGCTCCGTGGGCACTGCTGCTTGGCTGGTGGTCTCCGCACCTTGAAACCAACTCCAAACGTGTTCTCCTTCGCGGAGAAGGCTGATTTGGCAGGAAGAAGCCCTGTGTGCACTGGCCCTGGCAACCCACCCATAGCCAGCTAGGGAGGGACCCACCTAGGGCCTAGCTGCGAATCGGCACAAAACGCGCTCCTAGGAGCTGCACTCTGCAAAGGGAAACTGTGCTCGGGGAACAAAGCTCAGCCCCAAGGCGGCTTGGCTCAGGATCGCAGCGCTTGCCTAGTTCTCACCTAGCCCTAGGCTCCCCATAGGGCCAAGGAGGGTCTGGGCTGCCTCTGGCTCCGTGGGCACTGCTGCTTGGCTGGTGGTCTCCGCACCGTGAAACCAACTCCAAACGTGTTCTCCTTCGCGGAGAAGGCTGATTTGGCAGGAAGAAGCCCTGTGTGCACTGGCCCTGGCAACCCACCCATAGCCAGCTAGGGAGGGACCCACCTAGGGCCTAGCTGCGAAACGGCACAGAACGCGCTCCTAGGAGCTGCACTCTGCAAAGGGAAACTGAGCTCGGGGAACAAAGCTCAGCCCCAAGGCGGCTTGGCTCAGGATCGCAGCGCTTGCCTAGTTCTCACCTAGCCCTAGGCTCCCCATAGGGCCCAGGAGGGTCTGGGCTGCCTCTGGCTCCGTGGGCACTGCTGCTTGGTTGGTGGTCTCCGCAGCTTGAAACCAACTCCAAACGTGTTCTCCTTCGCGGAGAAGGCTGATTTGGCAGGAAGAAGCCCTGTGTGCACTGGCCCTGGCTACCCACCCATAGCCAGCTAGGGACGGACCCACCTAGGGCCTAGCTGCGAAACGGCACAAAACGCGCTCCTAGGAGCTGCACTCTGCAAAGGGAAACTGTGCTCGGGGAACAAAGCTCAGCCCCAAGGCGGCTTGGCTCAGGATCGCAGCGCTTGCCTAGTTCTCACCTAGCCCTAGGCTCCCCATAGGGCCAAGGAGGGTCTGGGCTGCCTCTGGCTCCGTGGGCACTGCTGCTTGGCTGGTGGTCTCCGCACCGTGAAACCAACTCCAAACGTGTTCTCCTTCGCGGAGAAGGCTGATTTGGCAGGAAGAAGCCCTGTGTGCACTGGCCCTGGCAACCCACCCATAGCCAGCTAGGGAGGGACCCACCTAGGGCCTAGCTGCGAAACGGCACAAAACGCGCTCCTAGGAGCTGCACTCTGCAAAGGGAAACTGTGCTCGGGGAACAAAGCTCAGCCCCAAGGCGGCTTGGCTCAGGATCGCAGCGCTTGCCTAGTTCTCACCTAGCCCTAGGCTCCCCATAGGGCCAAGGAGGGTCTGGGCTGCCTCTGGCTCCGTGGGCACTGCTGCTTGGTTGGTGGTCTCCGCAGCTTGAAACCAACTCCAAACGTGTTCTCCTTCGCGGAGAAGGCTGATTTGGCAGGAAGAAGCCCTGTGTGCACTGGCCCTGGCAACCCACCCATAGCCAGCTAGGGACGGACCCACCTAGGGCCTAGCTGCGAAACGGCACAAAACGCGCTCCTAGGAGCTGCACTCTGCAAAGGGAAACTGTGCTCGGGGAACAAAGCTCAGCCCCAAGGCGGCTTGGCTCAGGATCGCAGCGCTTGCCTAGTTCTCACCTAGCCCTAGGCTCCCCATAGGGCCAAGGAGGGTCTGGGCTGCCTCTGGCTCCGTGGGCACTGCTGCTTGGCTGGTGGTCTCCGCAGCTTGAAACCAACTCCAAACGTGTTCTCCTTCGCGGAGAAGGCTGATTTGGCAGGAAGAAGCCCTGTGTGCACTGGCCCTGGCAACCCACCCATAGCCAGCTAGGGAGGGACCCACCTAGGGCCTAGCTGCGAAACGGCACAAAACGCGCTCCTAGGAGCTGCACTCTGCAAAGGGAAACTGTGCTCGGGGAACAAAGCTCAGCCCCAAGGCGGCTTGGCTCAGGATTGCAGCGCTTCCCTAGTTCTCACCTAGCCCTAGGCTCCCCATAGGGCCAAGGAGGGTCTGGGCTGCCTCTGGCTCCGTGGGCACTGCTGCTTGGTTGGTGGTCTCCGCAGCTTGAAACCAACTCCAAACGTGTTCTCCTTCGCGGAGAAGGCTGATTTGGCAGGAAGAAGCCCTGTGTGCACTGGCCCTGGCTACCCACCCATAGCCAGCTAGGGAGGGACCCACCTAGGGCCTAGCTGCGAAACGGCACAAAACGCGCTCCTAGGAGCTGCACTCTGCAAAGGGAAACTGTGCTCGGGGAACAAAGCTCAGCCCCAAGGCGGCTTGGCTCAGGATCGCAGCGCTTGCCTAGTTCTCACCTAGCCCTAGGCTCCCCGTAGGGCCAAGGAGGGTCTGGGCTGCCTCTGGCTCCGTGGGCACTGCTGCTTGGCTGGTGGTCTCCGCACCGTGAAACCAACTCCAAACGTGTTCTCCTTCGCGGAGAAGGCTGATTTGGCAGGAAGAAGCCCTGTGTGCACTGGCCCTGGCAACCCACCCATAGCCAGCTAGGGAGGGACCCACCTAGGGCCTAGCTGCGAAACGGCACAAAACGCGCTCCTAGGAGCTGCACTCTGCAAAGGGAAACTGTGTTCGGGGAACAAAGCTCAGCCCCAAGGCGGCTTGGCTCAGGATCGCAGCGCTTGCCTAGTTCTCACCTAGCCCTAGGCTCCCCATAGGGCCCAGGAGGGTCTGGGCTGCCTCTGGCTCCGTGGGCACTGCTGCTTGGTTGGTGGTCTCCGCAGCTTGAAACCAACTCCAAACGTGTTCTCCTTCGCGGAGAAGGCTGATTTGGCAGGAAGAAGCCCTGTGTGCACTGGCCCTGGCAACCCACCCATAGCCAGCTAGGGAGGGACCCACCTAGGGCCTAGCTGCGAAACGGCACAAAACGCGCTCCTAGGAGCTGCACTCTGCAAAGGGAAACTGTGCTCGGGGAACAAAGCTCAGCCCCAAGGCGGCTTGGCTCAGGATCGCAGCGCTTGCCTAGTTCTCACCTAGCCCTAGGCTCCCCGTAGGGCCAAGGAGGGTCTGGGCTGCCTCTGGCTCCGTGGGCACTGCTGCTTGGCTGGTGGTCTCCGCACCGTGAAACCAACTCCAAACGTGTTCTCCTTCGCGGAGAAGGCTGATTTGGCAGGAAGAAGCCCTGTGTGCACTGGCCCTGGCAACCCACCCATAGCCAGCTAGGGAGGGACCCACCTAGGGCCTAGCTGCGAAAGGGCACAAAACGCGCTCCTAGGAGCTGCACTCTGCAAAGGGAAACTGTGCTCGGGGAACAAAGCTCAGCCCCAAGGCGGCTTGGCTCAGGATCGCAGCGCTTGCCTAGTTCTCACCTAGCCCTAGGCTCCCCATAGGGCCAAGGAGGGTCTGGGCTGCCTCTGGCTCCGTGGGCACTGCTGCTTGGTTGGTGGTCTCCGCAGCTTGAAACCAACTCCAAACGTGTTCTCCTTCGCGGAGAAGGCTGATTTGGCAGGAAGAAGCCCTGTGTGCACTGGCCCTGGCAACCCACCCATAGCCAGCTAGGGACGGACCCACCTAGGGCCTAGCTGCGAAACGGCACAGAACGCGCTCCTAGGAGCTGCACTCTGCAAAGGGAAACTGAGCTCGGGGAACAAAGCTCAGCCCTAAGGCGGCCTGGCTCAGGATCGCAGCGCTTGCCTAGTTCTCACCTAGCCCTAGGCTCCCCATAGGGCCAAGGAGGGTCTGGGCTGCCTCTGGCTCCGTGGGCACTGCTGCTTGGTTGGTGGTCTCCGCAGCTTGAAACCAACTCCAAACGTGTTCTCCTTCTCGGAGAAGGCTGATTTGGCAGGTAGAAGCCCTGTGTGCATTCGCCCTGGCAACCCACCCATAGCCAGCTAGGGAGGGACCCACCTAGGGCCTAGCTGCGAAACGGCAAAAAATGCGCTCCTAGGAGCTGCACTCTGCAAAGGGAAACTGAGCTCGGGGAACAAAGCTCAGCCCCAAGGCGGCTTGGCTCAGGATCGCAGCGCTTGCCTAGTTCTCACCTAGCCCTAGGCTCCCCATAGGGCCAAGGAGGGTCTGGGCTGCCTCTGGCTCCGTGGGCACTGCTGCTTGGCTGGTGGTCTCCGCACCTTGAAACCAACTCCAAACGTGTTCTCCTTCGCGGAGAAGGCTGATTTGGCAGGAAGAAGCCCTGTGTGCACTGGCCCTGGCAACCCACCCATAGCCAGCTAGGGACGGACCCACCTAGGGCCTAGCTGCGAAACGGCACAAAACGCGCTCCTAGGAGCTGCACTCTGCAAAGGGAAACTGTGTTCGGGGAACAAAGCTCAGCCCCAAGGCGGCTTGGCTCAGGATCGCAGCGCTTGCCTAGTTCTCACCTAGCCCTAGGCTCCCCATAGGGCCAAGGAGGGTCTGGGCTGCCTCTGGCTCCGTGGGCACTGCTGCTTGGTTGGTGGTCTCCGCAGCTTGAAACCAACTCCAAACGTGTTCTCCTTCGCGGAGAAGGCTGATTTGGCAGGAAGAAGCCCTGTGTGCACTGGCCCTGGCAACCCACCCATAGCCAGCTAGGGACGGACCCACCTAGGGCCTAGCTGCGAAACGGCACAAAACGCGCTCCTAGGAGCTGCACTCTGCAAAGGGAAACTGTGCTCGGGGAACAAACCTCAGCCCCAAGGCGGCTTGGCTCAGGATCGCAGCGCTTGCCTAGTTCTCACCTAGCCCTAGGCTCCCCATAGGGCCAAGGAGGGTCTGGGCTACCTCTGGCTCCGTGGGCACTGCTGCTTGGCTGGTGGTCTCCGCACCGTGAAACCAACTCCAAACGTGTTCTCCTTCGCGGAGAAGGCTGATTTGGCAGGAAGAAGCCCTGTGTGCACTGGCCCTGGCAACCCACCCATAGCCAGCTAGGGACGGACCCACCTAGGGCCTAGCTGCGAAACGGCCAAAACGCGCTCCTAGGAGCTGCACTCTGCAAAGGGAAACTGTGCTCGGGGAACAAAGCTCAGCCCCAAGGCGGCTTGGCTCAGGATCGCAGCGCTTGCCTAGTTCTCACCTAGCCCTAGGCTCCCCATAGGGCCAAGGAGGGTCTGGGCTGCCTCTGGCTCCGTGGGCACTGCTGCTTGGTTGGTGGTCTCCGCAGCTTGAAACCAACTCCAAACGTGTTCTCCTTCGCGGAGAAGGCTGATTTGGCAGGAAGAAGCCCTGTGTGCACTGGCCCTGGCAACCCACCCATAGCCAGCTAGGGACGGACCCACCTAGGGCCTAGCTGCGAAACGGCACAAAACGCGCTCCTAGGAGCTGCACTCTGCAAAGGGAAACTGTGCTCGGGGAACAAACCTCAGCCCCAAGGCGGCTTGGCTCAGGATCGCAGCGCTTGCCTAGTTCTCACCTAGCCCTAGGCTCCCCGTAGGGCCAAGGAGGGTCTGGGCTGCCTCTGGCTCCGTGGGCACTGCTGCTTGGCTGGTGGTCTCCGCACCGTGAAACCAACTCCAAACGTGTTCTCCTTCGCGGAGAAGGCTGATTTGGCAGGAAGAAGCCCTGTGTGCACTGGCCCTGGCAACCCACCCATAGCCAGCTAGGGAGGGACCCACCTAGGGCCTAGCTGCGAAACGGCACAAAACGCGCTCCTAGGAGCTGCACTCTGCAAAGGGAAACTGTGCTCGGGGAACAAAGCTCAGCCCCAAGGCGGCTTGGCTCAGGATCGCAGCGCTTGCCTAGTTCTCACCTAGCCCTAGGCTCCCCATAGGGCCAAGGAGGGTCTGGGCTGCCTCTGGCTCCGTGGGCACTGCTGCTTGGCTGGTGGTCTCCGCACCGTGAAACCAACTCCAAACGTGTTCTCCTTCGCGGAGAAGGCTGATTTGGCAGGAAGAAGCCCTGTGTGCACTGGCCCTGGCAACCCACCCATAGCCAGCTAGGGACGGACCCACCTAGGGCCTAGCTGCGAAACGGCACAAAACGCGCTCCTAGGAGCTGCACTCTGCAAAGGGAAAATGAGCTCGGGGAACAAAGCTCAGCCCCAAGGCGGCTTGGCTCAGGATCGCAGCGCTTGCCTAGTTCTCACCTAGCCCTAGGCTCCCCATAGGGCCCAGGAGGGTCTGGGCTGCCTCTGGCTCCGTGGGCACTGCTGCTTGGCTGGTGGTCTCCGCACCGTGAAACCAACTCCAAACGTGTTCTCCTTCGCGGAGAAGGCTGATTTGGCAGGAAGAAGCCCTGTGTGCACTGGCCCTGGCAACGCACCCACAGCCAGCTAGGGAGGGACCCACCTAGGGCCTAGCTGCGAAAGGGCACAAAACGCGCTCCTAGGAGCTGCACTCTGGAAAGGGAAACTGTGCTCGGGGAACAAAGCTCAGCCCCAAGGCGGCTTGGCTCAGGATCGCAGCGCTTGCCTAGTTCTCACCTAGCCCTAGGCTCCCCATAGGGCCAAGGAGGGTCTGGGCTGCCTCTGGCTCCGTGGGCACTGCTGCTTGGCTGGTGGTCTCCGCACCTTGAAACCAACTCCAAACGTGTTCTCCTTCGCGGAGAAGGCTGATTTGGCAGGAAGAAGCCCTGTGTGCACTGGCCCTGGCAACCCACCCATAGCCAGCTAGGGAGGGACCCACCTAGGGCCTAGCTGCGAATCGGCACAAAACGCGCTCCTAGGAGCTGCACTCTGCAAAGGGAAACTGTGCTCGGGGAACAAAGCTCAGCCCCAAGGCGGCTTGGCTCAGGATCGCAGCGCTTGCCTAGTTCTCACCTAGCCCTAGGCTCCCCATAGGGCCAAGGAGGGTCTGGGCTGCCTCTGGCTCCGTGGGCACTGCTGCTTGGCTGGTGGTCTCCGCACCTTGAAACCAACTCCAAACGTGTTCTCCTTCGCGGAGAAGGCTGATTTGGCAGGAAGAAGCCCTGTGTGCACTGGCCCTGGCAACCCACCCATAGCCAGCTAGGGACGGACCCACCTAGGGCCTAGCTGCGAAACGGCACAGAACGCGCTCCTAGGAGCTGCACTCTGCAAAGGGAAACTGAGCTCGGGGAACAAAGCTCAGCCCCAAGGCGGCTTGGCTCAGGATCGCAGCGCTTGCCTAGTTCTCACCTAGCCCTAGGCTCCCCATAGGGCCCAGGAGGGTCTGGGCTGCCTCTGGCTCCGTGGGCACTGCTGCTTGGTTGGTGGTCTCCGCAGCTTGAAACCAACTCCAAACGTGTTCTCCTTCGCGGAGAAGGCTGATTTGGCAGGAAGAAGCCCTGTGTGCACTGGCCCTGGCTACCCACCCATAGCCAGCTAGGGACGGACCCACCTAGGGCCTAGCTGCGAAACGGCACAAAACGCGCTCCTAGGAGCTGCACTCTGCAAAGGGAAACTGTGCTCGGGGAACAAACCTCAGCCCCAAGGCGGCTTGGCTCAGGATCGCAGCGCTTGCCTAGTTCTCACCTAGCCCTAGGCTCCCCATAGGGCCAAGGAGGGTCTGGGCTGCCTCTGGCTCCGTGGGCACTGCTGCTTGGCTGGTGGTCTCCGCACCGTGAAACCAACTCCAAACGTGTTCTCCTTCGCGGAGAAGGCTGATTTGGCAGGAAGAAGCCCTGTGTGCACTGGCCCTGGCAACCCACCCATAGCCAGCTAGGGACGGACCCACCTAGGGCCTAGCTGCGAAACGGCACAAAACGCGCTCCTAGGAGCTGCACTCTGCAAAGGGAAACTGTGCTCGGGGAACAAACCTCAGCCCCAAGGCGGCTTGGCTCAGGATCGCAGCGCTTGCCTAGTTCTCACCTAGCCCTAGGCTCCCCATAGGGCCAAGGAGGGTCTGGGCTGCCTCTGGCTCCGTGGGCACTGCTGCTTGGTTGGTGGTCTCCGCAGCTTGAAACCAACTCCAAACGTGTTCTCCTTCGCGGAGAAGGCTGATTTGGCAGGTAGAAGCCCTGTGTGCATTGGCCCTGGCAACCCACCCATAGCCAGCTAGGGAGGGACCCACCTAGGGCCTAGCTGCGAAACGGCACAAAACGCGCTCCTAGGAGCTGCACTCTGCAAAGGGAAACTGTGCTCGGGGAACAAAGCTCAGCCCCAAGGCGGCTTGGCTCAGGATCGCAGCGCTTGCCTAGTTCTCACCTAGCCCTAGGCTCCCCATAGGGCCAAGGAGGGTCTGGGCTGCCTCTGGCTCCGTGGGCACTGCTGCTTGGCTGGTGGTCTCCGCACCGTGAAACCAACTCCAAACGTGTTCTCCTTCGCGGAGAAGGCTGATTTGGCAGGAAGAAGCCTTGTGTGCACTGGCCCTGGCAACCCACCCATAGCCAGCTAGGGACGGACCCACCTAGGGCCTAGCTGCGAAACGGCACAAAACGCGCTCCTAGGAGCTGCACTCTGCAAAGGGAAACTGTGCTCGGGGAACAAAGCTCAGCCCCAAGGCGGCTTGGCTCAGGATCGCAGCGCTTGCCTAGTTCTCACCTAGCCCTAGGCTCCCCATAGGGCCCAGGAGGGTCTGGGCTGCCTCTGGCTCCGTGGGCACTGCTGCTTGGCTGGTGGTCTCCGCACCGTGAAACCAACTCCAAACGTGTTCTCCTTCGCGGAGAAGGCTGATTTGGCAGGAAGAAGCCCTGTGTGCACTGGCCCTGGCAACCCACCCATAGCCAGCTAGGGACGGACCCACCTAGGGCCTAGCTGCGAAACGGCACAAAACGCGCTCCTAGGAGCTGCACTCTGCAAAGGGAAACTGTGCTCGGGGAACAAAGCTCAGCCCCAAGGCGGCTTGGCTCAGGATCGCAGCGCTTGCCTAGTTCTCACCTAGCCCTAGGCTCCCCATAGGGCCCAGGAGGGTCTGGGCTGCCTCTGGCTCCGTGGGCACTGCTGCTTGGTTGGTGGTCTCCGCAGCTTGAAACCAACTCCAAACGTGTTCTCCTTCGCGGAGAAGGCTGATTTGGCAGGAAGAAGCCCTGTGTGCACTGGCCCTGGCAACCCACCCATAGCCAGCTAGGGACGGACCCACCTAGGGCCTAGCTGCGAAACGGCACAAAACGCGCTCCTAGGAGCTGCACTCTGCAAAGGGAAACTGTGCTCGGGGAACAAAGCTCAGCCCCAAGGCGGCTTGGCTCAGGATCGCAGCGCTTGCCTAGTTCTCACCTAGCCCTAGGCTCCCCATAGGGCCCAGGAGGGTCTGGGCTGCCTCTGCTTCCGTGGGCACTGCTGCTTGGTTGGTGGTCTCCGCACCGTGAAACCAACTCCAAACGTGTTCTCCTTCGCGGAGAAGGCTGATTTGGCAGGAAGAAGCCCTGTGTGCACTGGCCCTGGCTACCCACCCATAGCCAGCTAGGGACGGACCCACCTAGGGCCTAGCTGCGAAAGGGCACAAAACGCGCTCCTAGGAGCTGCACTCTGCAAAGGGAAACTGTGTTCGGGGAACAAAGCTCAGCCCCAAGGCGGCTTGGCTCAGGATCGCAGCGCTTGCCTAGTTCTCACCTAGCCCTAGGCTCCCCATAGGGCCCAGGAGGGTCTGGGCTGCCTCTGGCTCCGTGGGCACTGCTGCTTGGCTGGTGGTCTCCGCACCGTGAAACCAACTCCAAACGTGTTCTCCTTCGCGGAGAAGGCTGATTTGGCAGGAAGAAGCCCTGTGTGCACTGGCCCTGGCAACCCACCCATAGCCAGCTAGGGAGGGACCCACCTAGGGCCTAGCTGCGAATCGGCACAGAACGCGCTCCTAGGAGCTGCACTCTGCAAAGGGAAACTGTGCTCGGGGAACAAAGCTCAGCCCCAAGGCGGCTTGGCTCAGGATCGCAGCGCTTGCCTAGTTCTCACCTAGCCCTAGGCTCCCCATAGGGCCAAGGAGGGTCTGGGCTGCCTCTGGCTCCGTGGGCACTGCTGCTTGGTTGGTGGTCTCCGCAGCTTGAAACCAACTCCAAACGTGTTCTCCTTCGCGGAGAAGGCTGATTTGGCAGGAAGAAGCCCTGTGTGCACTGGCCCTGGCAACCCACCCATAGCCAGCTAGGGACGGACCCACCTAGGGCCTAGCTGCGAAACGGCACAAAACGCGCTCCTAGGAGCTGCACTCTGCAAAGGGAAACTGTGCTCGGGGAACAAAGCTCAGCCCCAAGGCGGCTTGGCTCAGGATCGCAGCGCTTGCCTAGTTCTCACCTAGCCCTAGGCTCCCCATAGGGCCAAGGAGGGTCTGGGCTGCCTCTGGCTCCGTGGGCACTGCTGCTTGGTTGGTGGTCTCCGCAGCTTGAAACCAACTCCAAACGTGTTCTCCTTCGCGGAGAAGGCTGATTTGGCAGGAAGAAGCCCTGTGTGCACTGGCCCTGGCAACCCACCCATAGCCAGCTAGGGACGGACCCACCTAGGGCCTAGCTGCGAAACGGCACAAAACGCGCTCCTAGGAGCTGCACTCTGCAAAGGGAAACTGTGCTCGGGGAACAAAGCTCAGCCCCAAGGCGGCTTGGCTCAGGATCGCAGCGCTTGCCTAGTTCTCACCTAGCCCTAGGCTCCCCATAGGGCCAAGGAGGGTCTGGGCTGCCTCTGGCTCCGTGGGCACTGCTGCTTGGCTGGTGGTCTCCGCAGCTTGAAACCAACTCCAAACGTGTTCTCCTTCGCGGAGAAGGCTGATTTGGCAGGAAGAAGCCCTGTGTGCACTGGCCCTGGCAACCCACCCATAGCCAGCTAGGGACGGACCCACCTAGGGCCTAGCTGCGAAACGGCACAAAACGCGCTCCTAGGAGCTGCACTCTGCAAAGGGAAACTGTGCTCGGGGAACAAAGCTCAGCCCCAAGGCGGCTTGGCTCAGGATCGCAGCGCTTGCCTAGTTCTCACCTAGCCCTAGGCTCCCCATAGGGCCAAGGAGGGTCTGGGCTGCCTCTGGCTCCGTGGGCACTGCTGCTTGGTTGGTGGTCTCCGCAGCTTGAAACCAACTCCAAACGTGTTCTCCTTCGCGGAGAAGGCTGATTTGGCAGGAAGAAGCCCTGTGTGCACTGGCCCTGGCAACCCACCCATAGCCAGCTAGGGACGGACCCACCTAGGGCCTAGCTGCGAAACGGCACAAAACGCGCTCCTAGGAGCTGCACTCTGCAAAGGGAAACTGTGCTCGGGGAACAAAGCTCAGCCCCAAGGCGGCTTGGCTCAGGATCGCAGCGCTTGCCTAGTTCTCA
This sequence comes from Sus scrofa, assembly GCF_054392235.1. Lineage (NCBI taxonomy): Eukaryota > Metazoa > Chordata > Mammalia > Artiodactyla > Suidae > Sus > Sus scrofa. The sequence goes on along the minus strand of NC_139393.1, from coordinate 39,610,325 downwards.
CCTAGCCCTAGGCTCCCCATAGGGCCCAGGAGGGTCTGGGCTGCCTCTGGCTCCGTGGGCACTGCTGCTTGGCTGGTGGTCTCCGCACCGTGAAACCAACTCCAAACGTGTTCTCCTTCGCGGAGAAGGCTGATTTGGCAGGAAGAAGCCCTGTGTGCACTGGCCCTGGCAACCCACCCATAGCCAGCTAGGGAGGGACCCACCTAGGGCCTAGCTGCGAAACGGCACAGAACGCGCTCCTAGGAGCTGCACTCTGCAAAGGGAAACTGAGCTCGGGGAACAAAGCTCAGCCCCAAGGCGGCTTGGCTCAGGATCGCAGCGCTTGCCTAGTTCTCACCTAGCCCTAGGCTCCCCATAGGGCCAAGGAGGGTCTGGGCTGCCTCTGGCTCCGTGGGCACTGCTGCTTGGCTGGTGGTCTCCGCACCGTGAAACCAACTCCAAACGTGTTCTCCTTCGCGGAGAAGGCTGATTTGGCAGGAAGAAGCCCTGTGTGCACTGGCCCTGGCAACCCACCCATAGCCAGCTAGGGAGGGACCCACCTAGGGCCTAGCTGCGAATCGGCACAGAACGCGCTCCTAGGAGCTGCACTCTGCAAAGGGAAACTGTGCTCGGGGAACAAAGCTCAGCCCCAAGGCGGCTTGGCTCAGGATCGCAGCGCTTGCCTAGTTCTCACCTAGCCCTAGGCTCCCCATAGGGCCAAGGAGGGTCTGGGCTGCCTCTGGCTCCGTGGGCACTGCTGCTTGGTTGGTGGTCTCCGCAGCTTGAAACCAACTCCAAACGTGTTCTCCTTCGCGGAGAAGGCTGATTTGGCAGGAAGAAGCCCTGTGTGCACTGGCCCTGGCAACCCACCCATAGCCAGCTAGGGACGGACCCACCTAGGGCCTAGCTGCGAAACGGCACAAAACGCGCTCCTAGGAGCTGCACTCTGCAAAGGGAAACTGTGCTCGGGGAACAAAGCTCAGCCCCAAGGCGGCTTGGCTCAGGATCGCAGCGCTTGCCTAGTTCTCACCTAGCCCTAGGCTCCCCATAGGGCCCAGGAGGGTCTGGGCTGCCTCTGGCTCCGTGGGCACTGCTGCTTGGCTGGTGGTCTCCGCACCGTGAAACCAACTCCAAACGTGTTCTCCTTCGCGGAGAAGGCTGATTTGGCAGGAAGAAGCCCTGTGTGCACTGGCCCTGGCAACCCACCCATAGCCAGCTAGGGAGGGACCCACCTAGGGCCTAGCTGCGAAACGGCACAGAACGCGCTCCTAGGAGCTGCACTCTGCAAAGGGAAACTGTGCTCGGGGAACAAAGCTCAGCCCCAAGGCGGCTTGGCTCAGGATCGCAGCGCTTGCCTAGTTCTCACCTAGCCCTAGGCTCCCCATAGGGCCCAGGAGGGTCTGGGCTGCCTCTGGCTCCGTGGGCACTGCTGCTTGGTTGGTGGTCTCCGCACCGTGAAACCAACTCCAAACGTGTTCTCCTTCGCGGAGAAGGCTGATTTGGCAGGAAGAAGCCCTGTGTGCACTGGCCCTGGCTACCCACCCATAGCCAGCTAGGGACGGACCCACCTAGGGCCTAGCTGCGAAACGGCACAAAACGCGCTCCTAGGAGCTGCACTCTGCAAAGGGAAACTGTGCTCGGGGAACAAAGCTCAGCCCCAAGGCGGCTTGGCTCAGGATCGCAGCGCTTGCCTAGTTCTCACCTAGCCCTAGGCTCCCCATAGGGCCCAGGAGGGTCTGGGCTGCCTCTGGCTCCGTGGGCACTGCTGCTTGGCTGGTGGTCTCCGCACCATGAAACCAACTCCAAACGTGTTCTCCTTCGCGGAGAAGGCTGATTTGGCAGGAAGAAGCCCTGTGTGCACTGGCCCTGGCAACCCACCCATAGCCAGCTAGGGAGGGACCCACCTAGGGCCTAGCTGCGAAACGGCACAGAACGCGCTCCTAGGAGCTGCACTCTGCAAAGGGAAACTGAGCTCGGGGAACAAAGCTCAGCCCCAAGGCGGCTTGGCTCAGGATCGCAGCGCTTGCCTAGTTCTCACCTAGCCCTAGGCTCCCCATAGGGCCCAGGAGGGTCTGGGCTGCCTCTGGCTCCGTGGGCACTGCTGCTTGGCTGGTGGTCTCCGCACCGTGAAACCAACTCCAAACGTGTTCTCCTTCGCGGAGAAGGCTGATTTGGCAGGAAGAAGCCCTGTGTGCACTGGCCCTGGCAACCCACCCATAGCCAGCTAGGGAGGGACCCACCTAGGGCCTAGCTGCGAAACGGCACAGAACGCGCTCCTAGGAGCTGCACTCTGCAAAGGGAAACTGTGCTCGGGGAACAAAGCTCAGCCCCAAGGCGGCTTGGCTCAGGATCGCAGCGCTTGCCTAGTTCTCACCTAGCCCTAGGCTCCCCATAGGGCCAAGGAGGGTCTGGGCTGCCTCTGGCTCCGTGGGCACTGCTGCTTGGTTGGTGGTCTCCGCAGCTTGAAACCAACTCCAAACGTGTTCTCCTTCGCGGAGAAGGCTGATTTGGCAGGAAGAAGCCCTGTGTGCACTGGCCCTGGCAACCCACCCATAGCCAGCTAGGGACGGACCCACCTAGGGCCTAGCTGCGAAACGGCACAAAACGCGCTCCTAGGAGCTGCACTCTGCAAAGGGAAACTGTGCTCGGGGAACAAAGCTCAGCCCCAAGGCGGCTTGGCTCAGGATCGCAGCGCTTGCCTAGTTCTCACCTAGCCCTAGGCTCCCCATAGGGCCAAGGAGGGTCTGGGCTGCCTCTGGCTCCGTGGGCACTGCTGCTTGGTTGGTGGTCTCCGCAGCTTGAAACCAACTCCAAACGTGTTCTCCTTCGCGGAGAAGGCTGATTTGGCAGGAAGAAGCCCTGTGTGCACTGGCCCTGGCAACCCACCCATAGCCAGCTAGGGACGGACCCACCTAGGGCCTAGCTGCGAAACGGCACAAAACGCGCTCCTAGGAGCTGCACTCTGCAAAGGGAAACTGTGCTCGGGGAACAAAGCTCAGCCCCAAGGCGGCTTGGCTCAGGATCGCAGCGCTTGCCTAGTTCTCACCTAGCCCTAGGCTCCCCATAGGGCCCAGGAGGGTCTGGGCTGCCTCTGGCTCCGTGGGCACTGCTGCTTGGCTGGTGGTCTCCGCACCGTGAAACCAACTCCAAACGTGTTCTCCTTCGCGGAGAAGGCTGATTTGGCAGGAAGAAGCCCTGTGTGCACTGGCCCTGGCAACCCACCCATAGCCAGCTAGGGACGGACCCACCTAGGGCCTAGCTGCGAAACGGCACAAAACGCGCTCCTAGGAGCTCCACTCTGCAAAGGGAAACTGTGCTCGGGGAACAAAGCTCAGCCCCAAGGCGGCTTGGCTCAGGATCGCAGCGCTTGCCTAGTTCTCACCTAGCCCTAGGCTCCCCATAGGGCCAAGGAGGGTCTGGGCTGCCTCTGGCTCCGTGGGCACTGCTGCTTGGTTGGTGGTCTCCGCAGCTTGAAACCAACTCCAAACGTGTTCTCCTTCGCGGAGAAGGCTGATTTGGCAGGAAGAAGCCCTGTGTGCACTGGCCCTGGCAACCCACCCATAGCCAGCTAGGGACGGACCCACCTAGGGCCTAGCTGCGAAACGGCACAAAACGCGCTCCTAGGAGCTGCACTCTGCAAAGGGAAACTGTGCTCGGGGAACAAACCTCAGCCCCAAGGCGGCTTGGCTCAGGATCGCAGCGCTTGCCTAGTTCTCACCTAGCCCTAGGCTCCCCATAGGGCCCAGGAGGGTCTGGGCTGCCTCTGGCTCCGTGGGCACTGCTGCTTGGCTGGTGGTCTCCGCCCCGTGAAACCAACTCCAAACGTGTTCTCCTTCGCGGAGAAGGCTGATTTGGCAGGAAGAAGCCCTGTGTGCACTGGCCCTGGCAACCCACCCATAGCCAGCTAGGGACGGACCCACCTAGGGCCTAGCTGCGAAACGGCACAAAACGCGCTCCTAGGAGCTGCACTCTGCAAAGGGAAACTGTGCTCGGGGAACAAAGCTCAGCCCCAAGGCGGCTTGGCTCAGGATCGCAGCGCTTGCCTAGTTCTCACCTAGCCCTAGGCTCCCCATAGGGCCCAGGAGGGTCTGGGCTGCCTCTGGCTCCGTGGGCACTGCTGCTTGGCTGGTGGTCTCCGCACCGTGAAACCAACTCCAAACGTGTTCTCCTTCGCGGAGAAGGCTGATTTGGCAGGAAGAAGCCCTGTGTGCACTGGCCCTGGCAACCCACCCATAGCCAGCTAGGGAGGGACCCACCTAGGGCCTAGCTGCGAAACGGCACAGAACGCGCTCCTAGGAGCTGCACTCTGCAAAGGGAAACTGAGCTCGGGGAACAAAGCTCAGCCCCAAGGCGGCTTGGCTCAGGATCGCAGCGCTTGCCTAGTTCTCACCTAGCCCTAGGCTCCCCATAGGGCCCAGGAGGGTCTGGGCTGCCTCTGGCTCCGTGGGCACTGCTGCTTGGTTGGTGGTCTCCGCACCGTGAAACCAACTCCAAACGTGTTCTCCTTCGCGGAGAAGGCTGATTTGGCAGGAAGAAGCCCTGTGTGCACTGGCCCTGGCTACCCACCCATAGCCAGCTAGGGACGGACCCACCTAGGGCCTAGCTGCGAAACGGCACAAAACGCGCTCCTAGGAGCTGCACTCTGCAAAGGGAAACTGTGTTCGGGGAACAAAGCTCAGCCCCAAGGCGGCTTGGCTCAGGATCGCAGCGCTTGCCTAGTTCTCACCTAGCCCTAGGCTCCCCATAGGGCCCAGGAGGGTCTGGGCTGCCTCTGGCTCCGTGGGCACTGCTGCTTGGCTGGTGGTCTCCGCACCGTGAAACCAACTCCAAACGTGTTCTCCTTCGCGGAGAAGGCTGATTTGGCAGGAAGAAGCCCTGTGTGCACTGGCCCTGGCAACCCACCCATAGCCAGCTAGGGAGGGACCCACCTAGGGCCTAGCTGCGAAACGGCACAGAACGCGCTCCTAGGAGCTGCACTCTGCAAAGGGAAACTGAGCTCGGGGAACAAAGCTCAGCCCCAAGGCGGCTTGGCTCAGGATCGCAGCGCTTGCCTAGTTCTCACCTAGCCCTAGGCTCCCCATAGGGCCCAGGAGGGTCTGGGCTGCCTCTGGCTCCGTGGGCACTGCTGCTTGGCTGGTGGTCTCCGCACCGTGAAACCAACTCCAAACGTGTTCTCCTTCGCGGAGAAGGCTGATTTGGCAGGAAGAAGCCCTGTGTGCACTGGCCCTGGCAACCCACCCATAGCCAGCTAGGGAGGGACCCACCTAGGGCCTAGCTGCGAAACGGCACAGAACGCGCTCCTAGGAGCTGCACTCTGCAAAGGGAAACTGAGCTCGGGGAACAAAGCTCAGCCCCAAGGCGGCTTGGCTCAGGATCGCAGCGCTTGCCTAGTTCTCACCTAGCCCTAGGCTCCCCATAGGGCCAAGGAGGGTCTGGGCTGCCTCTGGCTCCGTGGGCACTGCTGCTTGGCTGGTGGTCTCCGCACCGTGAAACCAACTCCAAACGTGTTCTCCTTCGCGGAGAAGGCTGATTTGGCAGGAAGAAGCCCTGTGTGCACTGGCCCTGGCAACCCACCCATAGCCAGCTAGGGAGGGACCCACCTAGGGCCTAGCTGCGAATCGGCACAGAACGCGCTCCTAGGAGCTGCACTCTGCAAAGGGAAACTGTGCTCGGGGAACAAAGCTCAGCCCCAAGGCGGCTTGGCTCAGGATCGCAGCGCTTGCCTAGTTCTCACCTAGCCCTAGGCTCCCCATAGGGCCCAGGAGGGTCTGGGCTGCCTCTGGCTCCGTGGGCACTGCTGCTTGGCTGGTGGTCTCCGCACCGTGAAACCAACTCCAAACGTGTTCTCCTTCGCGGAGAAGGCTGATTTGGCAGGAAGAAGCCCTGTGTGCACTGGCCCTGGCAACCCACCCATAGCCAGCTAGGGAGGGACCCACCTAGGGCCTAGCTGCGAAACGGCACAGAACGCGCTCCTAGGAGCTGCACTCTGCAAAGGGAAACTGAGCTCGGGGAACAAAGCTCAGCCCCAAGGCGGCTTGGCTCAGGATCGCAGCGCTTGCCTAGTTCTCACCTAGCCCTAGGCTCCCCATAGGGCCCAGGAGGGTCTGGGCTGCCTCTGGCTCCGTGGGCACTGCTGCTTGGTTGGTGGTCTCCGCACCGTGAAACCAACTCCAAACGTGTTCTCCTTCGCGGAGAAGGCTGATTTGGCAGGAAGAAGCCCTGTGTGCACTGGCCCTGGCTACCCACCCATAGCCAGCTAGGGACGGACCCACCTAGGGCCTAGCTGCGAAACGGCACAAAACGCGCTCCTAGGAGCTGCACTCTGCAAAGGGAAACTGTGTTCGGGGAACAAAGCTCAGCCCCAAGGCGGCTTGGCTCAGGATCGCAGCGCTTGCCTAGTTCTCACCTAGCCCTAGGCTCCCCATAGGGCCCAGGAGGGTCTGGGCTGCCTCTGGCTCCGTGGGCACTGCTGCTTGGCTGGTGGTCTCCGCACCGTGAAACCAACTCCAAACGTGTTCTCCTTCGCGGAGAAGGCTGATTTGGCAGGAAGAAGCCCTGTGTGCACTGGCCCTGGCAACCCACCCATAGCCAGCTAGGGAGGGACCCACCTAGGGCCTAGCTGCGAAACGGCACAGAACGCGCTCCTAGGAGCTGCACTCTGCAAAGGGAAACTGAGCTCGGGGAACAAAGCTCAGCCCCAAGGCGGCTTGGCTCAGGATCGCAGCGCTTGCCTAGTTCTCACCTAGCCCTAGGCTCCCCATAGGGCCCAGGAGGGTCTGGGCTGCCTCTGGCTCCGTGGGCACTGCTGCTTGGTTGGTGGTCTCCGCACCGTGAAACCAACTCCAAACGTGTTCTCCTTCGCGGAGAAGGCTGATTTGGCAGGAAGAAGCCCTGTGTGCACTGGCCCTGGCAACCCACCCATAGCCAGCTAGGGACGGACCCACCTAGGGCCTAGCTGCGAAACGGCACAGAACGCGCTCCTAGGAGCTGCACTCTGCAAAGGGAAACTGAGCTCGGGGAACAAAGCTCAGCCCCAAGGCGGCTTGGCTCAGGATCGCAGCGCTTGCCTAGTTCTCACCTAGCCCTAGGCTCCCCATAGGGCCCAGGAGGGTCTGGGCTGCCTCTGGCTCCGTGGGCACTGCTGCTTGGCTGGTGGTCTCCGCACCGTGAAACCAACTCCAAACGTGTTCTCCTTCGCGGAGAAGGCTGATTTGGCAGGAAGAAGCCCTGTGTGCACTGGCCCTGGCAACCCACCCATAGCCAGCTAGGGAGGGACCCACCTAGGGCCTAGCTGCGAATCGGCACAGAACGCGCTCCTAGGAGCTGCACTCTGCAAAGGGAAACTGTGCTCGGGGAACAAAGCTCAGCCCCAAGGCGGCTTGGCTCAGGATCGCAGCGCTTGCCTAGTTCTCACCTAGCCCTAGGCTCCCCATAGGGCCAAGGAGGGTCTGGGCTGCCTCTGGCTCCGTGGGCACTGCTGCTTGGTTGGTGGTCTCCGCAGCTTGAAACCAACTCCAAACGTGTTCTCCTTCGCGGAGAAGGCTGATTTGGCAGGAAGAAGCCCTGTGTGCACTGGCCCTGGCAACCCACCCATAGCCAGCTAGGGAGGGACCCACCTAGGGCCTAGCTGCGAAACGGCACAGAACGCGCTCCTAGGAGCTGCACTCTGCAAAGGGAAACTGAGCTCGGGGAACAAAGCTCAGCCCCAAGGCGGCTTGGCTCAGGATCGCAGCGCTTGCCTAGTTCTCACCTAGCCCTAGGCTCCCCATAGGGCCCAGGAGGGTCTGGGCTGCCTCTGGCTCCGTGGGCACTGCTGCTTGGTTGGTGGTCTCCGCACCGTGAAACCAACTCCAAACGTGTTCTCCTTCGCGGAGAAGGCTGATTTGGCAGGAAGAAGCCCTGTGTGCACTGGCCCTGGCTACCCACCCATAGCCAGCTAGGGACGGACCCACCTAGGGCCTAGCTGCGAAACGGCACAAAACGCGCTCCTAGGAGCTGCACTCTGCAAAGGGAAACTGTGTTCGGGGAACAAAGCTCAGCCCCAAGGCGGCTTGGCTCAGGATCGCAGCGCTTGCCTAGTTCTCACCTAGCCCTAGGCTCCCCATAGGGCCCAGGAGGGTCTGGGCTGCCTCTGGCTCCGTGGGCACTGCTGCTTGGTTGGTGGTCTCCGCAGCTTGAAACCAACTCCAAACGTGTTCTCCTTCGCGGAGAAGGCTGATTTGGCAGGAAGAAGCCCTGTGTGCACTGGCCCTGGCAACCCACCCATAGCCAGCTAGGGAGGGACCCACCTAGGGCCTAGCTGCGAAACGGCACAGAACGCGCTCCTAGGAGCTGCACTCTGCAAAGGGAAACTGAGCTCGGGGAACAAAGCTCAGCCCCAAGGCGGCTTGGCTCAGGATCGCAGCGCTTGCCTAGTTCTCACCTAGCCCTAGGCTCCCCATAGGGCCCAGGAGGGTCTGGGCTGCCTCTGGCTCCGTGGGCACTGCTGCTTGGCTGGTGGTCTCCGCACCGTGAAACCAACTCCAAACGTGTTCTCCTTCGCGGAGAAGGCTGATTTGGCAGGAAGAAGCCCTGTGTGCACTGGCCCTGGCAACCCACCCATAGCCAGCTAGGGACGGACCCACCTAGGGCCTAGCTGCGAAACGGCACAGAACGCGCTCCTAGGAGCTGCACTCTGCAAAGGGAAACTGAGCTCGGGGAACAAAGCTCAGCCCCAAGGCGGCTTGGCTCAGGATCGCAGCGCTTGCCTAGTTCTCACCTAGCCCTAGGCTCCCCATAGGGCCCAGGAGGGTCTGGGCTGCCTCTGGCTCCGTGGGCACTGCTGCTTGGCTGGTGGTCTCCGCACCGTGAAACCAACTCCAAACGTGTTCTCCTTCGCGGAGAAGGCTGATTTGGCAGGAAGAAGCCCTGTGTGCACTGGCCCTGGCAACCCACCCATAGCCAGCTAGGGAGGGACCCACCTAGGGCCTAGCTGCGAATCGGCACAGAACGCGCTCCTAGGAGCTGCACTCTGCAAAGGGAAACTGTGCTCGGGGAACAAAGCTCAGCCCCAAGGCGGCTTGGCTCAGGATCGCAGCGCTTGCCTAGTTCTCACCTAGCCCTAGGCTCCCCATAGGGCCAAGGAGGGTCTGGGCTGCCTCTGGCTCCGTGGGCACTGCTGCTTGGTTGGTGGTCTCCGCAGCTTGAAACCAACTCCAAACGTGTTCTCCTTCGCGGAGAAGGCTGATTTGGCAGGAAGAAGCCCTGTGTGCACTGGCCCTGGCAACCCACCCATAGCCAGCTAGGGAGGGACCCACCTAGGGCCTAGCTGCGAAACGGCACAGAACGCGCTCCTAGGAGCTGCACTCTGCAAAGGGAAACTGAGCTCGGGGAACAAAGCTCAGCCCCAAGGCGGCTTGGCTCAGGATCGCAGCGCTTGCCTAGTTCTCACCTAGCCCTAGGCTCCCCATAGGGCCCAGGAGGGTCTGGGCTGCCTCTGGCTCCGTGGGCACTGCTGCTTGGTTGGTGGTCTCCGCACCGTGAAACCAACTCCAAACGTGTTCTCCTTCGCGGAGAAGGCTGATTTGGCAGGAAGAAGCCCTGTGTGCACTGGCCCTGGCTACCCACCCATAGCCAGCTAGGGACGGACCCACCTAGGGCCTAGCTGCGAAACGGCACAAAACGCGCTCCTAGGAGCTGCACTCTGCAAAGGGAAACTGTGTTCGGGGAACAAAGCTCAGCCCCAAGGCGGCTTGGCTCAGGATCGCAGCGCTTGCCTAGTTCTCACCTAGCCCTAGGCTCCCCATAGGGCCCAGGAGGGTCTGGGCTGCCTCTGGCTCCGTGGGCACTGCTGCTTGGCTGGTGGTCTCCGCACCGTGAAACCAACTCCAAACGTGTTCTCCTTCGCGGAGAAGGCTGATTTGGCAGGAAGAAGCCCTGTGTGCACTGGCCCTGGCAACCCACCCATAGCCAGCTAGGGAGGGACCCACCTAGGGCCTAGCTGCGAAACGGCACAGAACGCGCTCCTAGGAGCTGCACTCTGCAAAGGGAAACTGAGCTCGGGGAACAAAGCTCAGCCCCAAGGCGGCTTGGCTCAGGATCGCAGCGCTTGCCTAGTTCTCACCTAGCCCTAGGCTCCCCATAGGGCCAAGGAGGGTCTGGGCTGCCTCTGGCTCCGTGGGCACTGCTGCTTGGTTGGTGGTCTCCGCACCGTGAAACCAACTCCAAACGTGTTCTCCTTCGCGGAGAAGGCTGATTTGGCAGGAAGAAGCCCTGTGTGCACTGGCCCTGGCAACCCACCCATAGCCAGCTAGGGAGGGACCCACCTAGGGCCTAGCTGCGAAACGGCACAGAACGCGCTCCTAGGAGCTGCACTCTGCAAAGGGAAACTGTGCTCGGGGAACAAAGCTCAGCCCCAAGGCGGCTTGGCTCAGGATCGCAGCGCTTGCCTAGTTCTCACCTAGCCCTAGGCTCCCCATAGGGCCCAGGAGGGTCTGGGCTGCCTCTGGCTCCGTGGGCACTGCTGCTTGGCTGGTGGTCTCCGCACCGTGAAACCAACTCCAAACGTGTTCTCCTTCGCGGAGAAGGCTGATTTGGCAGGAAGAAGCCCTGTGTGCACTGGCCCTGGCAACCCACCCATAGCCAGCTAGGGAGGGACCCACCTAGGGCCTAGCTGCGAATCGGCACAGAACGCGCTCCTAGGAGCTGCACTCTGCAAAGGGAAACTGTGCTCGGGGAACAAACCTCAGCCCCAAGGCGGCTTGGCTCAGGATCGCAGCGCTTGCCTAGTTCTCACCTAGCCCTAGGCTCCCCATAGGGCCAAGGAGGGTCTGGGCTGCCTCTGGCTCCGTGGGCACTGCTGCTTGGTTGGTGGTCTCCGCAGCTTGAAACCAACTCCAAACGTGTTCTCCTTCGCGGAGAAGGCTGATTTGGCAGGAAGAAGCCCTGTGTGCACTGGCCCTGGCAACCCACCCATAGCCAGCTAGGGACGGACCCACCTAGGGCCTAGCTGCGAAACGGCACAAAACGCGCTCCTAGGAGCTGCACTCTGCAAAGGGAAACTGTGCTCGGGGAACAAAGCTCAGCCCCAAGGCGGCTTGGCTCAGGATCGCAGCGCTTGCCTAGTTCTCACCTAGCCCTAGGCTCCCCATAGGGCCAAGGAGGGTCTGGGCTGCCTCTGGCTCCGTGGGCACTGCTGCTTGGTTGGTGGTCTCCGCAGCTTGAAACCAACTCCAAACGTGTTCTCCTTCGCGGAGAAGGCTGATTTGGCAGGAAGAAGCCCTGTGTGCACTGGCCCTGGCAACCCACCCATAGCCAGCTAGGGACGGACCCACCTAGGGCCTAGCTGCGAAACGGCACAAAACGCGCTCCTAGGAGCTGCACTCTGCAAAGGGAAACTGTGCTCGGGGAACAAAGCTCAGCCCCAAGGCGGCTTGGCTCAGGATCGCAGCGCTTGCCTAGTTCTCACCTAGCCCTAGGCTCCCCATAGGGCCCAGGAGGGTCTGGGCTGCCTCTGGCTCCGTGGGCACTGCTGCTTGGCTGGTGGTCTCCGCACCGTGAAACCAACTCCAAACGTGTTCTCCTTCGCGGAGAAGGCTGATTTGGCAGGAAGAAGCCCTGTGTGCACTGGCCCTGGCAACCCACCCATAGCCAGCTAGGGAGGGACCCACCTAGGGCCTAGCTGCGAAACGGCACAGAACGCGCTCCTAGGAGCTGCACTCTGCAAAGGGAAACTGAGCTCGGGGAACAAAGCTCAGCCCCAAGGCGGCTTGGCTCAGGATCGCAGCGCTTGCCTAGTTCTCACCTAGCCCTAGGCTCCCCATAGGGCCCAGGAGGGTCTGGGCTGCCTCTGGCTCCGTGGGCACTGCTGCTTGGTTGGTGGTCTCCGCACCGTGAAACCAACTCCAAACGTGTTCTCCTTCGCGGAGAAGGCTGATTTGGCAGGAAGAAGCCCTGTGTGCACTGGCCCTGGCTACCCACCCATAGCCAGCTAGGGACGGACCCACCTAGGGCCTAGCTGCGAAACGGCACAAAACGCGCTCCTAGGAGCTGCACTCTGCAAAGGGAAACTGTGTTCGGGGAACAAAGCTCAGCCCCAAGGCGGCTTGGCTCAGGATCGCAGCGCTTGCCTAGTTCTCACCTAGCCCTAGGCTCCCCATAGGGCCCAGGAGGGTCTGGGCTGCCTCTGGCTCCGTGGGCACTGCTGCTTGGCTGGTGGTCTCCGCACCGTGAAACCAACTCCAAACGTGTTCTCCTTCGCGGAGAAGGCTGATTTGGCAGGAAGAAGCCCTGTGTGCACTGGCCCTGGCAACCCACCCATAGCCAGCTAGGGAGGGACCCACCTAGGGCCTAGCTGCGAAACGGCACAGAACGCGCTCCTAGGAGCTGCACTCTGCAAAGGGAAACTGAGCTCGGGGAACAAAGCTCAGCCCCAAGGCGGCTTGGCTCAGGATCGCAGCGCTTGCCTAGTTCTCACCTAGCCCTAGGCTCCCCATAGGGCCCAGGAGGGTCTGGGCTGCCTCTGGCTCCGTGGGCACTGCTGCTTGGCTGGTGGTCTCCGCACCGTGAAACCAACTCCAAACGTGTTCTCCTTCGCGGAGAAGGCTGATTTGGCAGGAAGAAGCCCTGTGTGCACTGGCCCTGGCAACCCACCCATAGCCAGCTAGGGAGGGACCCACCTAGGGCCTAGCTGCGAAACGGCACAGAACGCGCTCCTAGGAGCTGCACTCTGCAAAGGGAAACTGAGCTCGGGGAACAAAGCTCAGCCCCAAGGCGGCTTGGCTCAGGATCGCAGCGCTTGCCTAGTTCTCACCTAGCCCTAGGCTCCCCATAGGGCCCAGGAGGGTCTGGGCTGCCTCTGGCTCCGTGGGCACTGCTGCTTGGCTGGTGGTCTCCGCACCGTGAAACCAACTCCAAACGTGTTCTCCTTCGCGGAGAAGGCTGATTTGGCAGGAAGAAGCCCTGTGTGCACTGGCCCTGGCAACCCACCCATAGCCAGCTAGGGAGGGACCCACCTAGGGCCTAGCTGCGAATCGGCACAGAACGCGCTCCTAGGAGCTGCACTCTGCAAAGGGAAACTGTGCTCGGGGAACAAAGCTCAGCCCCAAGGCGGCTTGGCTCAGGATCGCAGCGCTTGCCTAGTTCTCACCTAGCCCTAGGCTCCCCATAGGGCCAAGGAGGGTCTGGGCTGCCTCTGGCTCCGTGGGCACTGCTGCTTGGTTGGTGGTCTCCGCAGCTTGAAACCAACTCCAAACGTGTTCTCCTTCGCGGAGAAGGCTGATTTGGCAGGAAGAAGCCCTGTGTGCACTGGCCCTGGCAACCCACCCATAGCCAGCTAGGGAGGGACCCACCTAGGGCCTAGCTGCGAAACGGCACAGAACGCGCTCCTAGGAGCTGCACTCTGCAAAGGGAAACTGAGCTCGGGGAACAAAGCTCAGCCCCAAGGCGGCTTGGCTCAGGATCGCAGCGCTTGCCTAGTTCTCACCTAGCCCTAGGCTCCCCATAGGGCCCAGGAGGGTCTGGGCTGCCTCTGGCTCCGTGGGCACTGCTGCTTGGTTGGTGGTCTCCGCACCGTGAAACCAACTCCAAACGTGTTCTCCTTCGCGGAGAAGGCTGATTTGGCAGGAAGAAGCCCTGTGTGCACTGGCCCTGGCTACCCACCCATAGCCAGCTAGGGACGGACCCACCTAGGGCCTAGCTGCGAAACGGCACAAAACGCGCTCCTAGGAGCTGCACTCTGCAAAGGGAAACTGTGTTCGGGGAACAAAGCTCAGCCCCAAGGCGGCTTGGCTCAGGATCGCAGCGCTTGCCTAGTTCTCACCTAGCCCTAGGCTCCCCATAGGGCCCAGGAGGGTCTGGGCTGCCTCTGGCTCCGTGGGCACTGCTGCTTGGCTGGTGGTCTCCGCACCGTGAAACCAACTCCAAACGTGTTCTCCTTCGCGGAGAAGGCTGATTTGGCAGGAAGAAGCCCTGTGTGCACTGGCCCTGGCAACCCACCCATAGCCAGCTAGGGACGGACCCACCTAGGGCCTAGCTGCGAAACGGCACAAAACGCGCTCCTAGGAGCTGCACTCTGCAAAGGGAAACTGTGCTCGGGGAACAAAGCTCAGCCCCAAGGCGGCTTGGCTCAGGATCGCAGCGCTTGCCTAGTTCTCACCTAGCCCTAGGCTCCCCATAGGGCCAAGGAGGGTCTGGGCTGCCTCTGGCTCCGTGGGCACTGCTGCTTGGTTGGTGGTCTCCGCAGCTTGAAACCAACTCCAAACGTGTTCTCCTTCGCGGAGAAGGCTGATTTGGCAGGAAGAAGCCCTGTGTGCACTGGCCCTGGCAACCCACCCATAGCCAGCTAGGGACGGACCCACCTAGGGCCTAGCTGCGAAACGGCACAAAACGCGCTCCTAGGAGCTGCACTCTGCAAAGGGAAACTGTGCTCGGGGAACAAAGCTCAGCCCCAAGGCGGCTTGGCTCAGGATCGCAGCGCTTGCCTAGTTCTCACCTAGCCCTAGGCTCCCCATAGGGCCCAGGAGGGTCTGGGCTGCCTCTGGCTCCGTGGGCACTGCTGCTTGGCTGGTGGTCTCCGCACCGTGAAACCAACTCCAAACGTGTTCTCCTTCGCGGAGAAGGCTGATTTGGCAGGAAGAAGCCCTGTGTGCACTGGCCCTGGCTACCCACCCATAGCCAGCTAGGGACGGACCCACCTAGGGCCTAGCTGCGAAACGGCACAGAACGCGCTCCTAGGAGCTGCACTCTGCAAAGGGAAACTGAGCTCGGGGAACAAAGCTCAGCCCCAAGGCGGCTTGGCTCAGGATCGCAGCGCTTGCCTAGTTCTCACCTAGCCCTAGGCTCCCCATAGGGCCCAGGAGGGTCTGGGCTGCCTCTGGCTCCGTGGGCACTGCTGCTTGGTTGGTGGTCTCCGCACCGTGAAACCAACTCCAAACGTGTTCTCCTTCGCGGAGAAGGCTGATTTGGCAGGAAGAAGCCCTGTGTGCACTGGCCCTGGCTACCCACCCATAGCCAGCTAGGGACGGACCCACCTAGGGCCTAGCTGCGAAACGGCACAAAACGCGCTCCTAGGAGCTGCACTCTGCAAAGGGAAACTGTGTTCGGGGAACAAAGCTCAGCCCCAAGGCGGCTTGGCTCAGGATCGCAGCGCTTGCCTAGTTCTCACCTAGCCCTAGGCTCCCCATAGGGCCCAGGAGGGTCTGGGCTGCCTCTGGCTCCGTGGGCACTGCTGCTTGGCTGGTGGTCTCCGCACCGTGAAACCAACTCCAAACGTGTTCTCCTTCGCGGAGAAGGCTGATTTGGCAGGAAGAAGCCCTGTGTGCACTGGCCCTGGCAACCCACCCATAGCCAGCTAGGGAGGGACCCACCTAGGGCCTAGCTGCGAAACGGCACAGAACGCGCTCCTAGGAGCTGCACTCTGCAAAGGGAAACTGAGCTCGGGGAACAAAGCTCAGCCCCAAGGCGGCTTGGCTCAGGATCGCAGCGCTTGCCTAGTTCTCACCTAGCCCTAGGCTCCCCATAGGGCCCAGGAGGGTCTGGGCTGCCTCTGGCTCCGTGGGCACTGCTGCTTGGCTGGTGGTCTCCGCACCGTGAAACCAACTCCAAACGTGTTCTCCTTCGCGGAGAAGGCTGATTTGGCAGGAAGAAGCCCTGTGTGCACTGGCCCTGGCAACCCACCCATAGCCAGCTAGGGACGGACCCACCTAGGGCCTAGCTGCGAAACGGCACAGAACGCGCTCCTAGGAGCTGCACTCTGCAAAGGGAAACTGTGCTCGGGGAACAAAGCTCAGCCCCAAGGCGGCTTGGCTCAGGATCGCAGCGCTTGCCTAGTTCTCACCTAGCCCTAGGCTCCCCATAGGGCCCAGGAGGGTCTGGGCTGCCTCTGGCTCCGTGGGCACTGCTGCTTGGCTGGTGGTCTCCGCACCGTGAAACCAACTCCAAACGTGTTCTCCTTCGCGGAGAAGGCTGATTTGGCAGGAAGAAGCCCTGTGTGCACTGGCCCTGGCAACCCACCCATAGCCAGCTAGGGAGGGACCCACCTAGGGCCTAGCTGCGAATCGGCACAGAACGCGCTCCTAGGAGCTGCACTCTGCAAAGGGAAACTGTGCTCGGGGAACAAAGCTCAGCCCCAAGGCGGCTTGGCTCAGGATCGCAGCGCTTGCCTAGTTCTCACCTAGCCCTAGGCTCCCCATAGGGCCAAGGAGGGTCTGGGCTGCCTCTGGCTCCGTGGGCACTGCTGCTTGGTTGGTGGTCTCCGCAGCTTGAAACCAACTCCAAACGTGTTCTCCTTCGCGGAGAAGGCTGATTTGGCAGGAAGAAGCCCTGTGTGCACTGGCCCTGGCAACCCACCCATAGCCAGCTAGGGAGGGACCCACCTAGGGCCTAGCTGCGAAACGGCACAGAACGCGCTCCTAGGAGCTGCACTCTGCAAAGGGAAACTGAGCTCGGGGAACAAAGCTCAGCCCCAAGGCGGCTTGGCTCAGGATCGCAGCGCTTGCCTAGTTCTCACCTAGCCCTAGGCTCCCCATAGGGCCAAGGAGGGTCTGGGCTGCCTCTGGCTCCGTGGGCACTGCTGCTTGGTTGGTGGTCTCCGCACCGTGAAACCAACTCCAAACGTGTTCTCCTTCGCGGAGAAGGCTGATTTGGCAGGAAGAAGCCCTGTGTGCACTGGCCCTGGCTACCCACCCATAGCCAGCTAGGGACGGACCCACCTAGGGCCTAGCTGCGAAACGGCACAAAACGCGCTCCTAGGAGCTGCACTCTGCAAAGGGAAACTGTGTTCGGGGAACAAAGCTCAGCCCCAAGGCGGCTTGGCTCAGGATCGCAGCGCTTGCCTAGTTCTCACCTAGCCCTAGGCTCCCCATAGGGCCCAGGAGGGTCTGGGCTGCCTCTGGCTCCGTGGGCACTGCTGCTTGGCTGGTGGTCTCCGCACCGTGAAACCAACTCCAAACGTGTTCTCCTTCGCGGAGAAGGCTGATTTGGCAGGAAGAAGCCCTGTGTGCACTGGCCCTGGCAACCCACCCATAGCCAGCTAGGGAGGGACCCACCTAGGGCCTAGCTGCGAAACGGCACAGAACGCGCTCCTAGGAGCTGCACTCTGCAAAGGGAAACTGAGCTCGGGGAACAAAGCTCAGCCCCAAGGCGGCTTGGCTCAGGATCGCAGCGCTTGCCTAGTTCTCACCTAGCCCTAGGCTCCCCATAGGGCCCAGGAGGGTCTGGGCTGCCTCTGGCTCCGTGGGCACTGCTGCTTGGCTGGTGGTCTCCGCACCGTGAAACCAACTCCAAACGTGTTCTCCTTCGCGGAGAAGGCTGATTTGGCAGGAAGAAGCCCTGTGTGCACTGGCCCTGGCAACCCACCCATAGCCAGCTAGGGAGGGACCCACCTAGGGCCTAGCTGCGAAACGGCACAGAACGCGCTCCTAGGAGCTGCACTCTGCAAAGGGAAACTGAGCTCGGGGAACAAAGCTCAGCCCCAAGGCGGCTTGGCTCAGGATCGCAGCGCTTGCCTAGTTCTCACCTAGCCCTAGGCTCCCCATAGGGCCCAGGAGGGTCTGGGCTGCCTCTGGCTCCGTGGGCACTGCTGCTTGGCTGGTGGTCTCCGCACCGTGAAACCAACTCCAAACGTGTTCTCCTTCGCGGAGAAGGCTGATTTGGCAGGAAGAAGCCCTGTGTGCACTGGCCCTGGCAACCCACCCATAGCCAGCTAGGGAGGGACCCACCTAGGGCCTAGCTGCGAATCGGCACAGAACGCGCTCCTAGGAGCTGCACTCTGCAAAGGGAAACTGTGCTCGGGGAACAAAGCTCAGCCCCAAGGCGGCTTGGCTCAGGATCGCAGCGCTTGCCTAGTTCTCACCTAGCCCTAGGCTCCCCATAGGGCCAAGGAGGGTCTGGGCTGCCTCTGGCTCCGTGGGCACTGCTGCTTGGTTGGTGGTCTCCGCAGCTTGAAACCAACTCCAAACGTGTTCTCCTTCGCGGAGAAGGCTGATTTGGCAGGAAGAAGCCCTGTGTGCACTGGCCCTGGCAACCCACCCATAGCCAGCTAGGGACGGACCCACCTAGGGCCTAGCTGCGAAACGGCACAAAACGCGCTCCTAGGAGCTGCACTCTGCAAAGGGAAACTGTGCTCGGGGAACAAAGCTCAGCCCCAAGGCGGCTTGGCTCAGGATCGCAGCGCTTGCCTAGTTCTCACCTAGCCCTAGGCTCCCCATAGGGCCAAGGAGGGTCTGGGCTGCCTCTGGCTCCGTGGGCACTGCTGCTTGGTTGGTGGTCTCCGCAGCTTGAAACCAACTCCAAACGTGTTCTCCTTCGCGGAGAAGGCTGATTTGGCAGGAAGAAGCCCTGTGTGCACTGGCCCTGGCAACCCACCCATAGCCAGCTAGGGACGGACCCACCTAGGGCCTAGCTGCGAAACGGCACAAAACGCGCTCCTAGGAGCTGCACTCTGCAAAGGGAAACTGTGCTCGGGGAACAAAGCTCAGCCCCAAGGCGGCTTGGCTCAGGATCGCAGCGCTTGCCTAGTTCTCACCTAGCCCTAGGCTCCCCATAGGGCCAAGGAGGGTCTGGGCTGCCTCTGGCTCCGTGGGCACTGCTGCTTGGTTGGTGGTCTCCGCAGCTTGAAACCAACTCCAAACGTGTTCTCCTTCGCGGAGAAGGCTGATTTGGCAGGAAGAAGCCCTGTGTGCACTGGCCCTGGCAACCCACCCATAGCCAGCTAGGGACGGACCCACCTAGGGCCTAGCTGCGAAACGGCACAAAACGCGCTCCTAGGAGCTGCACTCTGCAAAGGGAAACTGTGCTCGGGGAACAAAGCTCAGCCCCAAGGCGGCTTGGCTCAGGATCGCAGCGCTTGCCTAGTTCTCACCTAGCCCTAGGCTCCCCATAGGGCCAAGGAGGGTCTGGGCTGCCTCTGGCTCCGTGGGCACTGCTGCTTGGTTGGTGGTCTCCGCAGCTTGAAACCAACTCCAAACGTGTTCTCCTTCGCGGAGAAGGCTGATTTGGCAGGAAGAAGCCCTGTGTGCACTGGCCCTGGCAACCCACCCATAGCCAGCTAGGGACGGACCCACCTAGGGCCTAGCTGCGAAACGGCACAAAACGCGCTCCTAGGAGCTGCACTCTGCAAAGGGAAACTGTGCTCGGGGAACAAAGCTCAGCCCCAAGGCGGCTTGGCTCAGGATCGCAGCGCTTGCCTAGTTCTCACCTAGCCCTAGGCTCCCCATAGGGCCAAGGAGGGTCTGGGCTGCCTCTGGCTCCGTGGGCACTGCTGCTTGGTTGGTGGTCTCCGCAGCTTGAAACCAACTCCAAACGTGTTCTCCTTCGCGGAGAAGGCTGATTTGGCAGGAAGAAGCCCTGTGTGCACTGGCCCTGGCAACCCACCCATAGCCAGCTAGGGACGGACCCACCTAGGGCCTAGCTGCGAAACGGCACAAAACGCGCTCCTAGGAGCTGCACTCTGCAAAGGGAAACTGTGCTCGGGGAACAAAGCTCAGCCCCAAGGCGGCTTGGCTCAGGATCGCAGCGCTTGCCTAGTTCTCACCTAGCCCTAGGCTCCCCATAGGGCCAAGGAGGGTCTGGGCTGCCTCTGGCTCCGTGGGCACTGCTGCTTGGTTGGTGGTCTCCGCAGCTTGAAACCAACTCCAAACGTGTTCTCCTTCGCGGAGAAGGCTGATTTGGCAGGAAGAAGCCCTGTGTGCACTGGCCCTGGCAACCCACCCATAGCCAGCTAGGGAGGGACCCACCTAGGGCCTAGCTGCGAAACGGCACAGAACGCGCTCCTAGGAGCTGCACTCTGCAAAGGGAAACTGAGCTCGGGGAACAAAGCTCAGCCCCAAGGCGGCTTGGCTCAGGATCGCAGCGCTTGCCTAGTTCTCACCTAGCCCTAGGCTCCCCATAGGGCCCAGGAGGGTCTGGGCTGCCTCTGGCTCCGTGGGCACTGCTGCTTGGTTGGTGGTCTCCGCAGCTTGAAACCAACTCCAAACGTGTTCTCCTTCGCGGAGAAGGCTGATTTGGCAGGAAGAAGCCCTGTGTGCACTGGCCCTGGCTACCCACCCATAGCCAGCTAGGGACGGACCCACCTAGGGCCTAGCTGCGAAACGGCACAAAACGCGCTCCTAGGAGCTGCACTCTGCAAAGGGAAACTGTGTTCGGGGAACAAAGCTCAGCCCCAAGGCGGCTTGGCTCAGGATCGCAGCGCTTGCCTAGTTCTCACCTAGCCCTAGGCTCCCCATAGGGCCCAGGAGGGTCTGGGCTGCCTCTGGCTCCGTGGGCACTGCTGCTTGGCTGGTGGTCTCCGCACCGTGAAACCAACTCCAAACGTGTTCTCCTTCGCGGAGAAGGCTGATTTGGCAGGAAGAAGCCCTGTGTGCACTGGCCCTGGCAACCCACCCATAGCCAGCTAGGGAGGGACCCACCTAGGGCCTAGCTGCGAAACGGCACAGAACGCGCTCCTAGGAGCTGCACTCTGCAAAGGGAAACTGTGCTCGGGGAACAAAGCTCAGCCCCAAGGCGGCTTGGCTCAGGATCGCAGCGCTTGCCTAGTTCTCACCTAGCCCTAGGCTCCCCATAGGGCCCAGGAGGGTCTGGGCTGCCTCTGGCTCCGTGGGCACTGCTGCTTGGCTGGTGGTCTCCGCACCGTGAAACCAACTCCAAACGTGTTCTCCTTCGCGGAGAAGGCTGATTTGGCAGGAAGAAGCCCTGTGTGCACTGGCCCTGGCAACCCACCCATAGCCAGCTAGGGAGGGACCCACCTAGGGCCTAGCTGCGAATCGGCACAGAACGCGCTCCTAGGAGCTGCACTCTGCAAAGGGAAACTGTGCTCGGGGAACAAAGCTCAGCCCCAAGGCGGCTTGGCTCAGGATCGCAGCGCTTGCCTAGTTCTCACCTAGCCCTAGGCTCCCCATAGGGCCAAGGAGGGTCTGGGCTGCCTCTGGCTCCGTGGGCACTGCTGCTTGGCTGGTGGTCTCCGCAGCTTGAAACCAACTCCAAACGTGTTCTCCTTCGCGGAGAAGGCTGATTTGGCAGGAAGAAGCCCTGTGTGCACTGGCCCTGGCAACCCACCCATAGCCAGCTAGGGAGGGACCCACCTAGGGCCTAGCTGCGAAACGGCACAAAACGCGCTCCTAGGAGCTGCACTCTGCAAAGGGAAACTGTGCTCGGGGAACAAAGCTCAGCCCCAAGGCGGCTTGGCTCAGGATCGCAGCGCTTGCCTAGTTCTCACCTAGCCCTAGGCTCCCCATAGGGCCAAGGAGGGTCTGGGCTGCCTCTGGCTCCGTGGGCACTGCTGCTTGGTTGGTGGTCTCCGCAGCTTGAAACCAACTCCAAACGTGTTCTCCTTCGCGGAGAAGGCTGATTTGGCAGGAAGAAGCCCTGTGTGCACTGGCCCTGGCAACCCACCCATAGCCAGCTAGGGACGGACCCACCTAGGGCCTAGCTGCGAAACGGCACAAAACGCGCTCCTAGGAGCTGCACTCTGCAAAGGGAAACTGTGCTCGGGGAACAAACCTCAGCCCCAAGGCGGCTTGGCTCAGGATCGCAGCGCTTGCCTAGTTCTCACCTAGCCCTAGGCTCCCCATAGGGCCAAGGAGGGTCTGGGCTGCCTCTGGCTCCGTGGGCACTGCTGCTTGGTTGGTGGTCTCCGCAGCTTGAAACCAACTCCAAACGTGTTCTCCTTCGCGGAGAAGGCTGATTTGGCAGGAAGAAGCCCTGTGTGCACTGGCCCTGGCAACCCACCCATAGCCAGCTAGGGACGGACCCACCTAGGGCCTAGCTGCGAAACGGCACAAAACGCGCTCCTAGGAGCTGCACTCTGCAAAGGGAAACTGAGCTCGGGGAACAAAGCTCAGCCCCAAGGCGGCTTGGCTCAGGATCGCAGCGCTTGCCTAGTTCTCACCTAGCCCTAGGCTCCCCATAGGGCCCAGGAGGGTCTGGGCTGCCTCTGGCTCCGTGGGCACTGCTGCTTGGCTGGTGGTCTCCGCACCGTGAAACCAACTCCAAACGTGTTCTCCTTCGCGGAGAAGGCTGATTTGGCAGGAAGAAGCCCTGTGTGCACTGGCCCTGGCAACCCACCCATAGCCAGCTAGGGACGGACCCACCTAGGGCCTAGCTGCGAAACGGCACAAAACGCGCTCCTAGGAGCTGCACTCTGCAAAGGGAAACTGTGCTCGGGGAACAAAGCTCAGCCCCAAGGCGGCTTGGCTCAGGATCGCAGCGCTTGCCTAGTTCTCACCTAGCCCTAGGCTCCCCATAGGGCCAAGGAGGGTCTGGGCTGCCTCTGGCTCCGTGGGCACTGCTGCTTGGTTGGTGGTCTCCGCAGCTTGAAACCAACTCCAAACGTGTTCTCCTTCGCGGAGAAGGCTGATTTGGCAGGAAGAAGCCCTGTGTGCACTGGCCCTGGCAACCCACCCATAGCCAGCTAGGGACGGACCCACCTAGGGCCTAGCTGCGAAACGGCACAAAACGCGCTCCTAGGAGCTGCACTCTGCAAAGGGAAACTGTGCTCGGGGAACAAAGCTCAGCCCCAAGGCGGCTTGGCTCAGGATCGCAGCGCTTGCCTAGTTCTCACCTAGCCCTAGGCTCCCCATAGGGCCCAGGAGGGTCTGGGCTGCCTCTGGCTCCGTGGGCACTGCTGCTTGGTTGGTGGTCTCCGCAGCTTGAAACCAACTCCAAACGTGTTCTCCTTCGCGGAGAAGGCTGATTTGGCAGGAAGAAGCCCTGTGTGCACTGGCCCTGGCAACCCACCCATAGCCAGCTAGGGACGGACCCACCTAGGGCCTAGCTGCGAAACGGCACAAAACGCGCTCCTAGGTGCTGCACTCTGCAAAGGGAAACTGTGCTCGGGGAACAAACCTCAGCCCCAAGGCGGCTTGGCTCAGGATCGCAGCGCTTGCCTAGTTCTCACCTAGCCCTAGGCTCCCCATAGGGCCAAGGAGGGTCTGGGCTGCCTCTGGCTCCGTGGGCACTGCTGCTTGGTTGGTGGTCTCCGCAGCTTGAAACCAACTCCAAACGTGTTCTCCTTCGCGGAGAAGGCTGATTTGGCAGGAAGAAGCCCTGTGTGCACTGGCCCTGGCAACCCACCCATAGCCAGCTAGGGAGGGACCCACCTAGGGCCTAGCTGCGAAACGGCACAAAACGCGCTCCTAGGAGCTGCACTCTGCAAAGGGAAACTGTGCTCGGGGAACAAAGCTCAGCCCCAAGGCGGCTTGGCTCAGGATCGCAGCGCTTGCCTAGTTCTCACCTAGCCCTAGGCTCCCCATAGGGCCAAGGAGGGTCTGGGCTGCCTCTGGCTCCGTGGGCACTGCTGCTTGGTTGGTGGTCTCCGCAGCTTGAAACCAACTCCAAACGTGTTCTCCTTCGCGGAGAAGGCTGATTTGGCAGGAAGAAGCCCTGTGTGCACTGGCCCTGGCAACCCACCCATAGCCAGCTAGGGACGGACCCACCTAGGGCCTAGCTGCGAAACGGCACAAAACGCGCTCCTAGGAGCTGCACTCTGCAAAGGGAAACTGTGCTCGGGGAACAAACCTCAGCCCCAAGGCGGCTTGGCTCAGGATCGCAGCGCTTGCCTAGTTCTCACCTAGCCCTAGGCTCCCCATAGGGCCAAGGAGGGTCTGGGCTGCCTCTGGCTCCGTGGGCACTGCTGCTTGGTTGGTGGTCTCCGCAGCTTGAAACCAACTCCAAACGTGTTCTCCTTCGCGGAGAAGGCTGATTTGGCAGGAAGAAGCCCTGTGTGCACTGGCCCTGGCAACCCACCCATAGCCAGCTAGGGACGGACCCACCTAGGGCCTAGCTGCGAAACGGCACAAAACGCGCTCCTAGGAGCTGCACTCTGCAAAGGGAAACTGAGCTCGGGGAACAAAGCTCAGCCCCAAGGCGGCTTGGCTCAGGATCGCAGCGCTTGCCTAGTTCTCACCTAGCCCTAGGCTCCCCATAGGGCCCAGGAGGGTCTGGGCTGCCTCTGGCTCCGTGGGCACTGCTGCTTGGCTGGTGGTCTCCGCACCGTGAAACCAACTCCAAACGTGTTCTCCTTCGCGGAGAAGGCTGATTTGGCAGGAAGAAGCCCTGTGTGCACTGGCCCTGGCAACCCACCCATAGCCAGCTAGGGACGGACCCACCTAGGGCCTAGCTGCGAAACGGCACAAAACGCGCTCCTAGGAGCTGCACTCTGCAAAGGGAAACTGTGCTCGGGGAACAAAGCTCAGCCCCAAGGCGGCTTGGCTCAGGATCGCAGCGCTTGCCTAGTTCTCACCTAGCCCTAGGCTCCCCATAGGGCCAAGGAGGGTCTGGGCTGCCTCTGGCTCCGTGGGCACTGCTGCTTGGTTGGTGGTCTCCGCAGCTTGAAACCAACTCCAAACGTGTTCTCCTTCGCGGAGAAGGCTGATTTGGCAGGAAGAAGCCCTGTGTGCACTGGCCCTGGCAACCCACCCATAGCCAGCTAGGGACGGACCCACCTAGGGCCTAGCTGCGAAACGGCACAAAACGCGCTCCTAGGAGCTGCACTCTGCAAAGGGAAACTGTGCTCGGGGAACAAAGCTCAGCCCCAAGGCGGCTTGGCTCAGGATCGCAGCGCTTGCCTAGTTCTCACCTAGCCCTAGGCTCCCCATAGGGCCAAGGAGGGTCTGGGCTGCCTCTGGCTCCGTGGGCACTGCTGCTTGGCTGGTGGTCTCCGCAGCTTGAAACCAACTCCAAACGTGTTCTCCTTCGCGGAGAAGGCTGATTTGGCAGGAAGAAGCCCTGTGTGCACTGGCCCTGGCAACCCACCCATAGCCAGCTAGGGACGGACCCACCTAGGGCCTAGCTGCGAAACGGCACAAAACGCGCTCCTAGGAGCTGCACTCTGCAAAGGGAAACTGTGCTCGGGGAACAAAGCTCAGCCCCAAGGCGGCTTGGCTCAGGATCGCAGCGCTTGCCTAGTTCTCACCTAGCCCTAGGCTCCCCATAGGGCCCAGGAGGGTCTGGGCTGCCTCTGGCTCCGTGGGCACTGCTGCTTGGCTGGTGGTCTCCGCACCGTGAAACCAACTCCAAACGTGTTCTCCTTCGCGGAGAAGGCTGATTTGGCAGGAAGAAGCCCTGTGTGCACTGGCCCTGGCAACCCACCCATAGCCAGCTAGGGAGGGACCCACCTAGGGCCTAGCTGCGAAACGGCACAGAACGCGCTCCTAGGAGCTGCACTCTGCAAAGGGAAACTGAGCTCGGGGAACAAAGCTCAGCCCCAAGGCGGCTTGGCTCAGGATCGCAGCGCTTGCCTAGTTCTCACCTAGCCCTAGGCTCCCCATAGGGCCCAGGAGGGTCTGGGCTGCCTCTGGCTCCGTGGGCACTGCTGCTTGGTTGGTGGTCTCCGCAGCTTGAAACCAACTCCAAACGTGTTCTCCTTCGCGGAGAAGGCTGATTTGGCAGGAAGAAGCCCTGTGTGCACTGGCCCTGGCTACCCACCCATAGCCAGCTAGGGACGGACCCACCTAGGGCCTAGCTGCGAAACGGCACAAAACGCGCTCCTAGGAGCTGCACTCTGCAAAGGGAAACTGTGCTCGGGGAACAAACCTCAGCCCCAAGGCGGCTTGGCTCAGGATCGCAGCGCTTGCCTAGTTCTCACCTAGCCCTAGGCTCCCCATAGGGCCCAGGAGGGTCTGGGCTGCCTCTGGCTCCGTGGGCACTGCTGCTTGGCTGGTGGTCTCCGCACCGTGAAACCAACTCCAAACGTGTTCTCCTTCGCGGAGAAGGCTGATTTGGCAGGAAGAAGCCCTGTGTGCACTGGCCCTGGCAACCCACCCATAGCCAGCTAGGGAGGGACCCACCTAGGGCCTAGCTGCGAAACGGCACAAAACGCGCTCCTAGGAGCTGCACTCTGCCAAGGGAAACTGTGCTCGGGGAACAAAGCTCAGCCCCAAGGCGGCTTGGCTCAGGATCGCAGCGCTTGCCTAGTTCTCACCTAGCCCTAGGCTCCCCATAGGGCCAAGGAGGGTCTGGGCTGCCTCTGGCTCCGTGGGCACTGCTGCTTGGTTGGTGGTCTCCGCAGCTTGAAACCAACTCCAAACGTGTTCTCCTTCGCGGAGAAGGCTGATTTGGCAGGAAGAAGCCCTGTGTGCACTGGCCCTGGAAACCCACCCATAGCCAGCTAGGGACGGACCCACCTAGGGCCTAGCTGCGAAACGGCACAAAACGCGCTCCTAGGAGCTGCACTCTGCAAAGGGAAACTGAGCTCGGGGAACAAAGCTCAGCCCCAAGGCGGCTTGGCTCAGGATCGCAGCGCTTGCCTAGTTCTCACCTAGCCCTAGGCTCCCCATAGGGCCCAGGAGGGTCTGGGCTGCCTCTGGCTCCGTGGGCACTGCTGCTTGGCTGGTGGTCTCCGCACCGTGAAACCAACTCCAAACGTGTTCTCCTTCGCGGAGAAGGCTGATTTGGCAGGAAGAAGCCCTGTGTGCACTGGCCCTGGCAACCCACCCATAGCCAGCTAGGGACGGACCCACCTAGGGCCTAGCTGCGAAACGGCACAAAACGCGCTCCTAGGAGCTGCACTCTGCAAAGGGAAACTGTGCTCGGGGAACAAAGCTCAGCCCCAAGGCGGCTTGGCTCAGGATCGCAGCGCTTGCCTAGTTCTCACCTAGCCCTAGGCTCCCCATAGGGCCAAGGAGGGTCTGGGCTGCCTCTGGCTCCGTGGGCACTGCTGCTTGGTTGGTGGTCTCCGCAGCTTGAAACCAACTCCAAACGTGTTCTCCTTCGCGGAGAAGGCTGATTTGGCAGGAAGAAGCCCTGTGTGCACTGGCCCTGGCAACCCACCCATAGCCAGCTAGGGAGGGACCCACCTAGGGCCTAGCTGCGAAACGGCACAGAACGCGCTCCTAGGAGCTGCACTCTGCAAAGGGAAACTGAGCTCGGGGAACAAAGCTCAGCCCCAAGGCGGCTTGGCTCAGGATCGCAGCGCTTGCCTAGTTCTCACCTAGCCCTAGGCTCCCCATAGGGCCCAGGAGGGTCTGGGCTGCCTCTGGCTCCGTGGGCACTGCTGCTTGGTTGGTGGTCTCCGCAGCTTGAAACCAACTCCAAACGTGTTCTCCTTCGCGGAGAAGGCTGATTTGGCAGGAAGAAGCCCTGTGTGCACTGGCCCTGGCTACCCACCCATAGCCAGCTAGGGACGGACCCACCTAGGGCCTAGCTGCGAAACGGCACAAAACGCGCTCCTAGGAGCTGCACTCTGCAAAGGGAAACTGTGCTCGGGGAACAAACCTCAGCCCCAAGGCGGCTTGGCTCAGGATCGCAGCGCTTGCCTAGTTCTCACCTAGCCCTAGGCTCCCCATAGGGCCAAGGAGGGTCTGGGCTGCCTCTGGCTCCGTGGGCACTGCTGCTTGGCTGGTGGTCTCCGCACCGTGAAACCAACTCCAAACGTGTTCTCCTTCGCGGAGAAGGCTGATTTGGCAGGAAGAAGCCCTGTGTGCACTGGCCCTGGCAACCCACCCATAGCCAGCTAGGGACGGACCCACCTAGGGCCTAGCTGCGAAACGGCACAAAACGCGCTCCTAGGAGCTGCACTCTGCAAAGGGAAACTGTGCTCGGGGAACAAAGCTCAGCCCCAAGGCGGCTTGGCTCAGGATCGCAGCGCTTGCCTAGTTCTCACCTAGCCCTAGGCTCCCCATAGGGCCAAGGAGGGTCTGGGCTGCCTCTGGCTCCGTGGGCACTGCTGCTTGGTTGGTGGTCTCCGCAGCTTGAAACCAACTCCAAACGTGTTCTCCTTCGCGGAGAAGGCTGATTTGGCAGGAAGAAGCCCTGTGTGCACTGGCCCTGGCAACCCACCCATAGCCAGCTAGGGACGGACCCACCTAGGGCCTAGCTGCGAAACGGCACAGAACGCGCTCCTAGGAGCTGCACTCTGCAAAGGGAAACTGTGCTCGGGGAACAAAGC
This sequence comes from Sus scrofa, assembly GCF_054392235.1. Taxonomy (NCBI): domain Eukaryota; kingdom Metazoa; phylum Chordata; class Mammalia; order Artiodactyla; family Suidae; genus Sus; species Sus scrofa. Next base: position 39,582,487 of record NC_139393.1, on the reverse strand, counting down.
TCAGCCCCAAGGCGGCTTGGCTCAGGATCGCAGCGCTTGCCTAGTTCTCACCTAGCCCTAGGCTCCCCATAGGGCCAAGGAGGGTCTGGGCTGCCTCTGGCTCCGTGGGCACTGCTGCTTGGTTGGTGGTCTCCGCAGCTTGAAACCAACTCCAAACGTGTTCTCCTTCGCGGAGAAGGCTGATTTGGCAGGAAGAAGCCCTGTGTGCACTGGCCCTGGCAACCCACCCATAGCCAGCTAGGGACGGACCCACCTAGGGCCTAGCTGCGAAACGGCACAAAACGCGCTCCTAGGAGCTGCACTCTGCAAAGGGAAACTGTGCTCGGGGAACAAAGCTCAGCCCCAAGGCGGCTTGGCTCAGGATCGCAGCGCTTGCCTAGTTCTCACCTAGCCCTAGGCTCCCCATAGGGCCCAGGAGGGTCTGGGCTGCCTCTGGCTCCGTGGGCACTGCTGCTTGGCTGGTGGTCTCCGCACCGTGAAACCAACTCCAAACGTGTTCTCCTTCGCGGAGAAGGCTGATTTGGCAGGAAGAAGCCCTGTGTGCACTGGCCCTGGCAACCCACCCATAGCCAGCTAGGGAGGGACCCACCTAGGGCCTAGCTGCGAAACGGCACAGAAAGCGCTCCTAGGAGCTGCACTCTGCAAAGGGAAACTGAGCTCGGGGAACAAAGCTCAGCCCCAAGGCGGCTTGGCTCAGGATCGCAGCGCTTGCCTAGTTCTCACCTAGCCCTAGGCTCCCCATAGGGCCCAGGAGGGTCTGGGCTGCCTCTGGCTCCGTGGGCACTGCTGCTTGGTTGGTGGTCTCCGCAGCTTGAAACCAACTCCAAACGTGTTCTCCTTCGCGGAGAAGGCTGATTTGGCAGGAAGAAGCCCTGTGTGCACTGGCCCTGGCTACCCACCCATAGCCAGCTAGGGACGGACCCACCTAGGGCCTAGCTGCGAAACGGCACAAAACGCGCTCCTAGGAGCTGCACTCTGCAAAGGGAAACTGTGCTCGGGGAACAAACCTCAGCCCCAAGGCGGCTTGGCTCAGGATCGCAGCGCTTGCCTAGTTCTCACCTAGCCCTAGGCTCCCCATAGGGCCAAGGAGGGTCTGGGCTGCCTCTGGCTCCGTGGGCACTGCTGCTTGGCTGGTGGTCTCCGCACCGTGAAACCAACTCCAAACGTGTTCTCCTTCGCGGAGAAGGCTGATTTGGCAGGAAGAAGCCCTGTGTGCACTGGCCCTGGCAACCCACCCATAGCCAGCTAGGGACGGACCCACCTAGGGCCTAGCTGCGAAACGGCACAAAACGCGCTCCTAGGAGCTGCACTCTGCAAAGGGAAACTGTGCTCGGGGAACAAAGCTCAGCCCCAAGGCGGCTTGGCTCAGGATCGCAGCGCTTGCCTAGTTCTCACCTAGCCCTAGGCTCCCCATAGGGCCAAGGAGGGTCTGGGCTGCCTCTGGCTCCGTGGGCACTGCTGCTTGGTTGGTGGTCTCCGCAGCTTGAAACCAACTCCAAACGTGTTCTCCTTCGCGGAGAAGGCTGATTTGGCAGGAAGAAGCCCTGTGTGCACTGGCCCTGGCAACCCACCCATAGCCAGCTAGGGACGGACCCACCTAGGGCCTAGCTGCGAAACGGCACAAAACGCGCTCCTAGGAGCTGCACTCTGCAAAGGGAAACTGTGCTCGGGGAACAAAGCTCAGCCCCAAGGCGGCTTGGCTCAGGATCGCAGCGCTTGCCTAGTTCTCACCTAGCCCTAGGCTCCCCATAGGGCCAAGGAGGGTCTGGGCTGCCTCTGGCTCCGTGGGCACTGCTGCTTGGTTGGTGGTCTCCGCAGCTTGAAACCAACTCCAAACGTGTTCTCCTTCGCGGAGAAGGCTGATTTGGCAGGAAGAAGCCCTGTGTGCACTGGCCCTGGCAACCCACCCATAGCCAGCTAGGGACGGACCCACCTAGGGCCTAGCTGCGAAACGGCACAAAACGCGCTCCTAGGAGCTGCACTCTGCAAAGGGAAACTGTGCTCGGGGAACAAAGCTCAGCCCCAAGGCGGCTTGGCTCAGGATCGCAGCGCTTGCCTAGTTCTCACCTAGCCCTAGGCTCCCCATAGGGCCAAGGAGGGTCTGGGCTGCCTCTGGCTCCGTGGGCACTGCTGCTTGGTTGGTGGTCTCCGCAGCTTGAAACCAACTCCAAACGTGTTCTCCTTCGCGGAGAAGGCTGATTTGGCAGGAAGAAGCCCTGTGTGCACTGGCCCTGGCAACCCACCCATAGCCAGCTAGGGACGGACCCACCTAGGGCCTAGCTGCGAAACGGCACAAAACGCGCTCCTAGGAGCTGCACTCTGCAAAGGGAAACTGTGCTCGGGGAACAAAGCTCAGCCCCAAGGCGGCTTGGCTCAGGATCGCAGCGCTTGCCTAGTTCTCACCTAGCCCTAGGCTCCCCATAGGGCCAAGGAGGGTCTGGGCTGCCTCTGGCTCCGTGGGCACTGCTGCTTGGTTGGTGGTCTCCGCAGCTTGAAACCAACTCCAAACGTGTTCTCCTTCGCGGAGAAGGCTGATTTGGCAGGAAGAAGCCCTGTGTGCACTGGCCCTGGCAACCCACCCATAGCCAGCTAGGGACGGACCCACCTAGGGCCTAGCTGCGAAACGGCACAAAACGCGCTCCTAGGAGCTGCACTCTGCAAAGGGAAACTGGGCTCGGGGAACAAAGCTCAGCCCCAAGGCGGCTTGGCTCAGGATCGCAGCGCTTGCCTAGTTCTCACCTAGCCCTAGGCTCCCCATAGGGCCAAGGAGGGTCTGGGCTGCCTCTGGCTCCGTGGGCACTGCTGCTTGGTTGGTGGTCTCCGCAGCTTGAAACCAACTCCAAACGTGTTCTCCTTCGCGGAGAAGGCTGATTTGGCAGGAAGAAGCCCTGTGTGCACTGGCCCTGGAAACCCACCCATAGCCAGCTAGGGACGGACCCACCTAGGGCCTAGCTGCGAAACGGCACAAAACGCGCTCCTAGGAGCTGCACTCTGCAAAGGGAAACTGTGCTCGGGGAACAAAGCTCAGCCCCAAGGCGGCTTGGCTCAGGATCGCAGCGCTTGCCTAGTTCTCACCTAGCCCTAGGCTCCCCATAGGGCCCAGGAGGGTCTGGGCTGCCTCTGGCTCCGTGGGCACTGCTGCTTGGCTGGTGGTCTCCGCACCGTGAAACCAACTCCAAACGTGTTCTCCTTCGCGGAGAAGGCTGATTTGGCAGGAAGAAGCCCTGTGTGCACTGGCCCTGGCAACCCACCCATAGCCAGCTAGGGACGGACCCACCTAGGGCCTAGCTGCGAAACGGCACAAAACGCGCTCCTAGGAGCTGCACTCTGCAAAGGGAAACTGTGCTCGGGGAACAAAGCTCAGCCCCAAGGCGGCTTGGCTCAGGATCGCAGCGCTTGCCTAGTTCTCACCTAGCCCTAGGCTCCCCATAGGGCCAAGGAGGGTCTGGGCTGCCTCTGGCTCCGTGGGCACTGCTGCTTGGTTGGTGGTCTCCGCAGCTTGAAACCAACTCCAAACGTGTTCTCCTTCGCGGAGAAGGCTGATTTGGCAGGAAGAAGCCCTGTGTGCACTGGCCCTGGCAACCCACCCATAGCCAGCTAGGGACGGACCCACCTAGGGCCTAGCTGCGAAACGGCACAAAACGCGCTCCTAGGAGCTGCACTCTGCAAAGGGAAACTGTGCTCGGGGAACAAAGCTCAGCCCCAAGGCGGCTTGGCTCAGGATCGCAGCGCTTGCCTAGTTCTCACCTAGCCCTAGGCTCCCCATAGGGCCAAGGAGGGTCTGGGCTGCCTCTGGCTCCGTGGGCACTGCTGCTTGGTTGGTGGTCTCCGCAGCTTGAAACCAACTCCAAACGTGTTCTCCTTCGCGGAGAAGGCTGATTTGGCAGGAAGAAGCCCTGTGTGCACTGGCCCTGGCAACCCACCCATAGCCAGCTAGGGACGGACCCACCTAGGGCCTAGCTGCGAAACGGCACAAAACGCGCTCCTAGGAGCTGCACTCTGCAAAGGGAAACTGTGCTCGGGGAACAAAGCTCAGCCCCAAGGCGGCTTGGCTCAGGATCGCAGCGCTTGCCTAGTTCTCACCTAGCCCTAGGCTCCCCATAGGGCCCAGGAGGGTCTGGGCTGCCTCTGGCTCCGTGGGCACTGCTGCTTGGCTGGTGGTCTCCGCACCGTGAAACCAACTCCAAACGTGTTCTCCTTCGCGGAGAAGGCTGATTTGGCAGGAAGAAGCCCTGTGTGCACTGGCCCTGGCAACCCACCCATAGCCAGCTAGGGAGGGACCCACCTAGGGCCTAGCTGCGAAACGGCACAGAACGCGCTCCTAGGAGCTGCACTCTGCAAAGGGAAACTGAGCTCGGGGAACAAAGCTCAGCCCCAAGGCGGCTTGGCTCAGGATCGCAGCGCTTGCCTAGTTCTCACCTAGCCCTAGGCTCCCCATAGGGCCAAGGAGGGTCTGGGCTGCCTCTGGCTCCGTGGGCACTGCTGCTTGGTTGGTGGTCTCCGCAGCTTGAAACCAACTCCAAACGTGTTCTCCTTCGCGGAGAAGGCTGATTTGGCAGGAAGAAGCCCTGTGTGCACTGGCCCTGGCTACCCACCCATAGCCAGCTAGGGACGGACCCACCTAGGGCCTAGCTGCGAAACGGCACAAAACGCGCTCCTAGGAGCTGCACTCTGCAAAGGGAAACTGTGCTCGGGGAACAAAGCTCAGCCCCAAGGCGGCTTGGCTCAGGATCGCAGCGCTTGCCTAGTTCTCACCTAGCCCTAGGCTCCCCATAGGGCCAAGGAGGGTCTGGGCTGCCTCTGGCTCCGTGGGCACTGCTGCTTGGCTGGTGGTCTCCGCACCGTGAAACCAACTCCAAACGTGTTCTCCTTCGCGGAGAAGGCTGATTTGGCAGGAAGAAGCCCTGTGTGCACTGGCCCTGGCAACCCACCCATAGCCAGCTAGGGACGGACCCACCTAGGGCCTAGCTGCGAAACGGCACAAAACGCGCTCCTAGGAGCTGCACTCTGCAAAGGGAAACTGTGCTCGGGGAACAAAGCTCAGCCCCAAGGCGGCTTGGCTCAGGATCGCAGCGCTTGCCTAGTTCTCACCTAGCCCTAGGCTCCCCATAGGGCCAAGGAGGGTCTGGGCTGCCTCTGGCTCCGTGGGCACTGCTGCTTGGTTGGTGGTCTCCGCAGCTTGAAACCAACTCCAAACGTGTTCTCCTTCGCGGAGAAGGCTGATTTGGCAGGAAGAAGCCCTGTGTGCACTGGCCCTGGCAACCCACCCATAGCCAGCTAGGGACGGACCCACCTAGGGCCTAGCTGCGAAACGGCACAAAACGCGCTCCTAGGAGCTGCACTCTGCAAAGGGAAACTGTGCTCGGGGAACAAAGCTCAGCCCCAAGGCGGCTTGGCTCAGGATCGCAGCGCTTGCCTAGTTCTCACCTAGCCCTAGGCTCCCCATAGGGCCAAGGAGGGTCTGGGCTGCCTCTGGCTCCGTGGGCACTGCTGCTTGGTTGGTGGTCTCCGCAGCTTGAAACCAACTCCAAACGTGTTCTCCTTCGCGGAGAAGGCTGATTTGGCAGGAAGAAGCCCTGTGTGCACTGGCCCTGGCAACCCACCCATAGCCAGCTAGGGACGGACCCACCTAGGGCCTAGCTGCGAAACGGCACAAAACGCGCTCCTAGGAGCTGCACTCTGCAAAGGGAAACTGAGCTCGGGGAACAAAGCTCAGCCCCAAGGCGGCTTGGCTCAGGATCGCAGCGCTTGCCTAGTTCTCACCTAGCCCTAGGCTCCCCATAGGGCCCAGGAGGGTCTGGGCTGCCTCTGGCTCCGTGGGCACTGCTGCTTGGCTGGTGGTCTCCGCACCGTGAAACCAACTCCAAACGTGTTCTCCTTCGCGGAGAAGGCTGATTTGGCAGGAAGAAGCCCTGTGTGCACTGGCCCTGGCAACCCACCCATAGCCAGCTAGGGAGGGACCCACCTAGGGCCTAGCTGCGAAACGGCACAGAACGCGCTCCTAGGAGCTGCACTCTGCAAAGGGAAACTGAGCTCGGGGAACAAAGCTCAGCCCCAAGGCGGCTTGGCTCAGGATCGCAGCGCTTGCCTAGTTCTCACCTAGCCCTAGGCTCCCCATAGGGCCCAGGAGGGTCTGGGCTGCCTCTGGCTCCGTGGGCACTGCTGCTTGGTTGGTGGTCTCCGCAGCTTGAAACCAACTCCAAACGTGTTCTCCTTCGCGGAGAAGGCTGATTTGGCAGGAAGAAGCCCTGTGTGCACTGGCCCTGGCTACCCACCCATAGCCAGCTAGGAACGGACCCACCTAGGGCCTAGCTGCGAAACGGCACAAAACGCGCTCCTAGGAGCTGCACTCTGCAAAGGGAAACTGTGCTCGGGGAACAAACCTCAGCCCCAAGGCGGCTTGGCTCAGGATCGCAGCGCTTGCCTAGTTCTCACCTAGCCCTAGGCTCCCCATAGGGCCAAGGAGGGTCTGGGCTGCCTCTGGCTCCGTGGGCACTGCTGCTTGGCTGGTGGTCTCCGCACCGTGAAACCAACTCCAAACGTGTTCTCCTTCGCGGAGAAGGCTGATTTGGCAGGAAGAAGCCCTGTGTGCACTGGCCCTGGCAACCCACCCATAGCCAGCTAGGGACGGACCCACCTAGGGCCTAGCTGCGAAACGGCACAAAACGCGCTCCTAGGAGCTGCACTCTGCAAAGGGAAACTGTGCTCGGGGAACAAAGCTCAGCCCCAAGGCGGCTTGGCTCAGGATCGCAGCGCTTGCCTAGTTCTCACCTAGCCCTAGGCTCCCCATAGGGCCAAGGAGGGTCTGGGCTGCCTCTGGCTCCGTGGGCACTGCTGCTTGGTTGGTGGTCTCCGCAGCTTGAAACCAACTCCAAACGTGTTCTCCTTCGCGGAGAAGGCTGATTTGGCAGGTAGAAGCCCTGTGTGCATTGGCCCTGGCAACCCACCCATAGCCAGCTAGGGAGGGACCCACCTAGGGCCTAGCTGCGAAACGGCACAAAACGCGCTCCTAGGAGCTGCACTCTGCAAAGGGAAACTGAGCTCGGGGAACAAAGCTCAGCCCCAAGGCGGCTTGGCTCAGGATCGCAGCGCTTGCCTAGTTCTCACCTAGCCCTAGGCTCCCCATAGGGCCAAGGAGGGTCTGGGCTGCCTCTGGCTCCGTGGGCACTGCTGCTTGGCTGGTGGTCTCCGCACCGTGAAACCAACTCCAAACGTGTTCTCCTTCGCGGAGAAGGCTGATTTGGCAGGAAGAAGCCTTGTGTGCACTGGCCCTGGCAACCCACCCATAGCCAGCTAGGGACGGACCCACCTAGGGCCTAGCTGCGAAACGGCACAAAACGCGCTCCTAGGAGCTGCACTCTGCAAAGGGAAACTGTGCTCGGGGAACAAAGCTCAGCCCCAAGGCGGCTTGGCTCAGGATCGCAGCGCTTGCCTAGTTCTCACCTAGCCCTAGGCTCCCCATAGGGCCAAGGAGGGTCTGGGCTGCCTCTGGCTCCGTGGGCACTGCTGCTTGGCTGGTGGTCTCCGCAGCTTGAAACCAACTCCAAACGTGTTCTCCTTCGCGGAGAAGGCTGATTTGGCAGGAAGAAGCCCTGTGTGCACTGGCCCTGGCAACCCACCCATAGCCAGCTAGGGAGGGACCCACCTAGGGCCTAGCTGCGAATCGGCACAAAACGCGCTCGTAGGAGCTGCACTCTGCAAAGGGAAACTGTGCTCGGGGAACAAAGCTCAGCCCCAAGGCGGCTTGGCTCAGGATCGCAGCGCTTGCCTAGTTCTCACCTAGCCCTAGGCTCCCCATAGGGCCAAGGAGGGTCTGGGCTGCCTCTGGCTCCGTGGGCACTGCTGCTTGGCTGGTGGTCTCCGCACCGTGAAACCAACTCCAAACGTGTTCTCCTTCGCGGAGAAGGCTGATTTGGCAGGAAGAAGCCCTGTGTGCACTGGCCCTGGCAACCCACCCATAGCCAGCTAGGGAGGGACCCACCTAGGGCCTAGCTGCGAAACGGCACAAAACGCGCTCCTAGGAGCTGCACTCTGCAAAGGGAAACTGTGCTCGGGGAACAAAGCTCAGCCCCAAGGCGGCTTGGCTCAGGATCGCAGCGCTTGCCTAGTTCTCACCTAGCCCTAGGCTCCCCATAGGGCCCAGGAGGGTCTGGGCTGCCTCTGGCTCCGTGGGCACTGCTGCTTGGCTGGTGGTCTCCGCACCGTGAAACCAACTCCAAACGTGTTCTCCTTCGCGGAGAAGGCTGATTTGGCAGGAAGAAGCCCTGTGTGCACTGGCCCTGGCAACCCACCCATAGCCAGCTAGGGACGGACCCACCTAGGGCCTAGCTGCGAAACGGCACAGAACGCGCTCCTAGGAGCTGCACTCTGCAAAGGGAAACTGAGCTCGGGGAACAAAGCTCAGCCCCAAGGCGGCTTGGCTCAGGATCGCAGCGCTTGCCTAGTTCTCACCTAGCCCTAGGCTCCCCATAGGGCCAAGGAGGGTCTGGGCTGCCTCTGGCTCCGTGGGCACTGCTGCTTGGTTGGTGGTCTCCGCACCTTGAAACCAACTCCAAACGTGTTCTCCTTCGCGGAGAAGGCTGATTTGGCAGGAAGAAGCCCTGTGTGCACTGGCCCTGGCAACCCACCCATAGCCAGCTAGGGACGGACCCACCTAGGGCCTAGCTGCGAATCGGCACAAATCGCGCTCCTAGGAGCTGCACTCTGCAAAGGGAAACTGAGCTCGGGGAACAAAGCTCAGCCCCAAGGCGGCTTGGCTCAGGATCGCAGCGCTTGCCTAGTTCTCACCTAGCCCTAGGCTCCCCATAGGGCCAAGGAGGGTCTGGGCTGCCTCTGGCTCCGTGGGCACTGCTGCTTGGCTGGTGGTCTCCGCACCGTGAAACCAACTCCAAACGTGTTCTCCTTCGCGGAGAAGGCTGATTTGGCAGGAAGAAGCCCTGTGTGCACTGGCCCTGGCAACCCACCCATAGCCAGCTAGGGACGGACCCACCTAGGGCCTAGCTGCGAAACGGCACAAAACGCGCTCCTAGGAGCTGCACTCTGCAAAGGGAAACTGAGCTCGGGGAACAAAGCTCAGCCCCAAGGCGGCTTGGCTCAGGATCGCAGCGCTTGCCTAGTTCTCACCTAGCCCTAGGCTCCCCATAGGGCCAAGGAGGGTCTGGGCTGCCTCTGGCTCCGTGGGCACTGCTGCTTGGTTGGTGGTCTCCGCAGCTTGAAACCAACTCCAAACGTGTTCTCCTTCGCGGAGAAGGCTGATTTGGCAGGAAGAAGCCCTGTGTGCACTGGCCCTGGCAACCCACCCATAGCCAGCTAGGGACGGACCCACCTAGGGCCTAGCTGCGAAACGGCACAAAACGCGCTCCTAGGAGCTGCACTCTGCAAAGGGAAACTGTGCTCGGGGAACAAAGCTCAGCCCCAAGGCGGCTTGGCTCAGGATCGCAGCGCTTGCCTAGTTCTCACCTAGCCCTAGGCTCCCCATAGGGCCAAGGAGGGTCTGGGCTGCCTCTGGCTCCGTGGGCACTGCTGCTTGGTTGGTGGTCTCCGCAGCTTGAAACCAACTCCAAACGTGTTCTCCTTCGCGGAGAAGGCTGATTTGGCAGGAAGAAGCCCTGTGTGCACTGGCCCTGGCAACCCACCCATAGCCAGCTAGGGAGGGACCCACCTAGGGCCTAGCTGCGAAACGGCACAAAACGCGCTCCTAGGAGCTGCACTCTGCAAAGGGAAACTGTGCTCGGGGAACAAAGCTCAGCCCCAAGGCGGCTTGGCTCAGGATCGCAGCGCTTGCCTAGTTCTCACCTAGCCCTAGGCTCCCCATAGGGCCCAGGAGGGTCTGGGCTGCCTCTGGCTCCGTGGGCACTGCTGCTTGGTTGGTGGTCTCCGCAGCTTGAAACCAACTCCAAACGTGTTCTCCTTCGCGGAGAAGGCTGATTTGGCAGGAAGAAGCCCTGTGTGCACTGGCCCTGGCAACCCACCCATAGCCAGCTAGGGAGGGACCCACCTAGGGCCTAGCTGCGAATCGGCACAAAACGCGCTCGTAGGAGCTGCACTCTGCAAAGGGAAACTGTGCTCGGGGAACAAAGCTCAGCCCCAAGGCGGCTTGGCTCAGGATCGCAGCGCTTGCCTAGTTCTCACCTAGCCCTAGGCTCCCCATAGGGCCAAGGAGGGTCTGGGCTGCCTCTGGCTCCGTGGGCACTGCTGCTTGGCTGGTGGTCTCCGCACCGTGAAACCAACTCCAAACGTGTTCTCCTTCGTGGAGAAGGCTGATTTGGCAGGAAGAAGCCCTGTGTGCACTGGCCCTGGCAACCCACCCATAGCCAGCTAGGGAGGGACCCACCTAGGGCCTAGCTGCGAAACGGCACAAAACGCGCTCCTAGGAGCTGCACTCTGCAAAGGGAAACTGTGCTCGGGGAACAAAGCTCAGCCCCAAGGCGGCTTGGCTCAGGATCGCAGCGCTTGCCTAGTTCTCACCTAGCCCTAGGCTCCCCATAGGGCCCAGGAGGGTCTGGGCTGCCTCTGGCTCCGTGGGCACTGCTGCTTGGCTGGTGGTCTCCGCACCGTGAAACCAACTCCAAACGTGTTCTCCTTCGCGGAGAAGGCTGATTTGGCAGGAAGAAGCCCTGTGTGCACTGGCCCTGGCAACCCACCCATAGCCAGCTAGGGACGGACCCACCTAGGGCCTAGCTGCGAAACGGCACAAAACGCGCTCCTAGGAGCTGCACTCTGCAAAGGGAAACTGTGCTCGGGGAACAAAGCTCAGCCCCAAGGCGGCTTGGCTCAGGATCGCAGCGCTTGCCTAGTTCTCACCTAGCCCTAGGCTCCCCATAGGGCCAAGGAGGGTCTGGGCTGCCTCTGGCTCCGTGGGCACTGCTGCTTGGCTGGTGGTCTCCGCACCGTGAAACCAACTCCAAACGTGTTCTCCTTCGCGGAGAAGGCTGATTTGGCAGGAAGAAGCCCTGTGTGCACTGGCCCTGGCAACCCACCCATAGCCAGCTAGGGACGGACCCACCTAGGGCCTAGCTGCGAAACGGCACAAAACGCGCTCCTAGGAGCTGCACTCTGCAAAGGGAAACTGTGCTCGGGGAACAAACCTCAGCCCCAAGGCGGCTTGGCTCAGGATCGCAGCGCTTGCCTAGTTCTCACCTAGCCCTAGGCTCCCCATAGGGCCCAGGAGGGTCTGGGCTGCCTCTGGCTCCGTGGGCACTGCTGCTTGGTTGGTGGTCTCCGCAGCTTGAAACCAACTCCAAACGTGTTCTCCTTCGCGGAGAAGGCTGATTTGGCAGGAAGAAGCCCTGTGTGCACTGGCCCTGGCTACCCACCCATAGCCAGCTAGGGACGGACCCACCTAGGGCCTAGCTGCGAAACGGCACAAAACGCGCTCCTAGGTGCTGCACTCTGCAAAGGGAAACTGTGCTCGGGGAACAAACCTCAGCCCCAAGGCGGCTTGGCTCAGGATCGCAGCGCTTGCCTAGTTCTCACCTAGCCCTAGGCTCCCCATAGGGCCCAGGAGGGTCTGGGCTGCCTCTGGCTCCGTGGGCACTGCTGCTTGGCTGGTGGTCTCCGCACCGTGAAACCAACTCCAAACGTGTTCTCCTTCGCGGAGAAGGCTGATTTGGCAGGAAGAAGCCCTGTGTGCACTGGCCCTGGCAACCCACCCATAGCCAGCTAGGGAGGGACCCACCTAGGGCCTAGCTGCGAAACGGCACAAAACGCGCTCCTAGGAGCTGCACTCTGCAAAGGGAAACTGTGCTCGGGGAACAAAGCTCAGCCCCAAGGCGGCTTGGCTCAGGATCGCAGCGCTTGCCTAGTTCTCACCTAGCCCTAGGCTCCCCATAGGGCCAAGGAGGGTCTGGGCTGCCTCTGGCTCCGTGGGCACTGCTGCTTGGTTGGTGGTCTCCGCAGCTTGAAACCAACTCCAAACGTGTTCTCCTTCGCGGAGAAGGCTGATTTGGCAGGAAGAAGCCCTGTGTGCACTGGCCCTGGCAACCCACCCATAGCCAGCTAGGGACGGACCCACCTAGGGCCTAGCTGCGAAACGGCACAAAACGCGCTCCTAGGAGCTGCACTCTGCAAAGGGAAACTGTGCTCGGGGAACAAACCTCAGCCCCAAGGCGGCTTGGCTCAGGATCGCAGCGCTTGCCTAGTTCTCACCTAGCCCTAGGCTCCCCATAGGGCCAAGGAGGGTCTGGGCTGCCTCTGGCTCCGTGGGCACTGCTGCTTGGTTGGTGGTCTCCGCAGCTTGAAACCAACTCCAAACGTGTTCTCCTTCGCGGAGAAGGCTGATTTGGCAGGAAGAAGCCCTGTGTGCACTGGCCCTGGCAACCCACCCATAGCCAGCTAGGGACGGACCCACCTAGGGCCTAGCTGCGAAACGGCACAAAACGCGCTCCTAGGAGCTGCACTCTGCAAAGGGAAACTGAGCTCGGGGAACAAAGCTCAGCCCCAAGGCGGCTTGGCTCAGGATCGCAGCGCTTGCCTAGTTCTCACCTAGCCCTAGGCTCCCCATAGGGCCCAGGAGGGTCTGGGCTGCCTCTGGCTCCGTGGGCACTGCTGCTTGGCTGGTGGTCTCCGCACCGTGAAACCAACTCCAAACGTGTTCTCCTTCGCGGAGAAGGCTGATTTGGCAGGAAGAAGCCCTGTGTGCACTGGCCCTGGCAACCCACCCATAGCCAGCTAGGGACGGACCCACCTAGGGCCTAGCTGCGAAACGGCACAAAACGCGCTCCTAGGAGCTGCACTCTGCAAAGGGAAACTGTGCTCGGGGAACAAAGCTCAGCCCCAAGGCGGCTTGGCTCAGGATCGCAGCGCTTGCCTAGTTCTCACCTAGCCCTAGGCTCCCCATAGGGCCAAGGAGGGTCTGGGCTGCCTCTGGCTCCGTGGGCACTGCTGCTTGGTTGGTGGTCTCCGCAGCTTGAAACCAACTCCAAACGTGTTCTCCTTCGCGGAGAAGGCTGATTTGGCAGGAAGAAGCCCTGTGTGCACTGGCCCTGGCAACCCACCCATAGCCAGCTAGGGACGGACCCACCTAGGGCCTAGCTGCGAAACGGCACAAAACGCGCTCCTAGGAGCTGCACTCTGCAAAGGGAAACTGTGCTCGGGGAACAAAGCTCAGCCCCAAGGCGGCTTGGCTCAGGATCGCAGCGCTTGCCTAGTTCTCACCTAGCCCTAGGCTCCCCATAGGGCCAAGGAGGGTCTGGGCTGCCTCTGGCTCCGTGGGCACTGCTGCTTGGTTGGTGGTCTCCGCAGCTTGAAACCAACTCCAAACGTGTTCTCCTTCGCGGAGAAGGCTGATTTGGCAGGAAGAAGCCCTGTGTGCACTGGCCCTGGCAACCCACCCATAGCCAGCTAGGGACGGACCCACCTAGGGCCTAGCTGCGAAACGGCACAAAACGCGCTCCTAGGAGCTGCACTCTGCAAAGGGAAACTGTGCTCGGGGAACAAAGCTCAGCCCCAAGGCGGCTTGGCTCAGGATCGCAGCGCTTGCCTAGTTCTCACCTAGCCCTAGGCTCCCCATAGGGCCCAGGAGGGTCTGGGCTGCCTCTGGCTCCGTGGGCACTGCTGCTTGGCTGGTGGTCTCCGCACCGTGAAACCAACTCCAAACGTGTTCTCCTTCGCGGAGAAGGCTGATTTGGCAGGAAGAAGCCCTGTGTGCACTGGCCCTGGCAACCCACCCATAGCCAGCTAGGGAGGGACCCACCTAGGGCCTAGCTGCGAAACGGCACAGAACGCGCTCCTAGGAGCTGCACTCTGCAAAGGGAAACTGAGCTCGGGGAACAAAGCTCAGCCCCAAGGCGGCTTGGCTCAGGATCGCAGCGCTTGCCTAGTTCTCACCTAGCCCTAGGCTCCCCATAGGGCCAAGGAGGGTCTGGGCTGCCTCTGGCTCCGTGGGCACTGCTGCTTGGTTGGTGGTCTCCGCAGCTTGAAACCAACTCCAAACGTGTTCTCCTTCGCGGAGAAGGCTGATTTGGCAGGAAGAAGCCCTGTGTGCACTGGCCCTGGCAACCCACCCATAGCCAGCTAGGGACGGACCCACCTAGGGCCTAGCTGCGAAACGGCACAAAACGCGCTCCTAGGAGCTGCACTCTGCAAAGGGAAACTGTGCTCGGGGAACAAAGCTCAGCCCCAAGGCGGCTTGGCTCAGGATCGCAGCGCTTGCCTAGTTCTCACCTAGCCCTAGGCTCCCCATAGGGCCCAGGAGGGTCTGGGCTGCCTCTGGCTCCGTGGGCACTGCTGCTTGGCTGGTGGTCTCCGCACCGTGAAACCAACTCCAAACGTGTTCTCCTTCGCGGAGAAGGCTGATTTGGCAGGAAGAAGCCCTGTGTGCACTGGCCCTGGCAACCCACCCATAGCCAGCTAGGGAGGGACCCACCTAGGGCCTAGCTGCGAAACGGCACAAAACGCGCTCCTAGGAGCTGCACTCTGCAAAGGGAAACTGTGCTCGGGGAACAAAGCTCAGCCCCAAGGCGGCTTGGCTCAGGATCGCAGCGCTTGCCTAGTTCTCACCTAGCCCTAGGCTCCCCATAGGGCCAAGGAGGGTCTGGGCTGCCTCTGGCTCCGTGGGCACTGCTGCTTGGTTGGTGGTCTCCGCAGCTTGAAACCAACTCCAAACGTGTTCTCCTTCGCGGAGAAGGCTGATTTGGCAGGAAGAAGCCCTGTGTGCACTGGCCCTGGCAACCCACCCATAGCCAGCTAGGGACGGACCCACCTAGGGCCTAGCTGCGAAACGGCACAAAACGCGCTCCTAGGAGCTGCACTCTGCAAAGGGAAACTGTGCTCGGGGAACAAAGCTCAGCCCCAAGGCGGCTTGGCTCAGGATCGCAGCGCTTGCCTAGTTCTCACCTAGCCCTAGGCTCCCCATAGGGCCAAGGAGGGTCTGGGCTGCCTCTGGCTCCGTGGGCACTGCTGCTTGGTTGGTGGTCTCCGCAGCTTGAAACCAACTCCAAACGTGTTCTCCTTCGCGGAGAAGGCTGATTTGGCAGGAAGAAGCCCTGTGTGCACTGGCCCTGGCAACCCACCCATAGCCAGCTAGGGACGGACCCACCTAGGGCCTAGCTGCGAAACGGCACAAAACGCGCTCCTAGGAGCTGCACTCTGCAAAGGGAAACTGTGCTCGGGGAACAAAGCTCAGCCCCAAGGCGGCTTGGCTCAGGATCGCAGCGCTTGCCTAGTTCTCACCTAGCCCTAGGCTCCCCATAGGGCCAAGGAGGGTCTGGGCTGCCTCTGGCTCCGTGGGCACTGCTGCTTGGTTGGTGGTCTCCGCAGCTTGAAACCAACTCCAAACGTGTTCTCCTTCGCGGAGAAGGCTGATTTGGCAGGAAGAAGCCCTGTGTGCACTGGCCCTGGCAACCCACCCATAGCCAGCTAGGGACGGACCCACCTAGGGCCTAGCTGCGAAACGGCACAAAACGCGCTCCTAGGAGCTGCACTCTGCAAAGGGAAACTGAGCTCGGGGAACAAAGCTCAGCCCCAAGGCGGCTTGGCTCAGGATCGCAGCGCTTGCCTAGTTCTCACCTAGCCCTAGGCTCCCCATAGGGCCCAGGAGGGTCTGGGCTGCCTCTGGCTCCGTGGGCACTGCTGCTTGGTTGGTGGTCTCCGCAGCTTGAAACCAACTCCAAACGTGTTCTCCTTCGCGGAGAAGGCTGATTTGGCAGGAAGAAGCCCTGTGTGCACTGGCCCTGGCAACCCACCCATAGCCAGCTAGGGACGGACCCACCTAGGGCCTAGCTGCGAAACGGCACAAAACGCGCTCCTAGGAGCTGCACTCTGCAAAGGGAAACTGTGCTCGGGGAACAAAGCTCAGCCCCAAGGCGGCTTGGCTCAGGATCGCAGCGCTTGCCTAGTTCTCACCTAGCCCTAGGCTCCCCATAGGGCCAAGGAGGGTCTGGGCTGCCTCTGGCTCCGTGGGCACTGCTGCTTGGTTGGTGGTCTCCGCAGCTTGAAACCAACTCCAAACGTGTTCTCCTTCGCGGAGAAGGCTGATTTGGCAGGAAGAAGCCCTGTGTGCACTGGCCCTGGCAACCCACCCATAGCCAGCTAGGGACGGACCCACCTAGGGCCTAGCTGCGAAACGGCACAAAACGCGCTCCTAGGAGCTGCACTCTGCAAAGGGAAACTGTGCTCGGGGAACAAAGCTCAGCCCCAAGGCGGCTTGGCTCAGGATCGCAGCGCTTGCCTAGTTCTCACCTAGCCCTAGGCTCCCCATAGGGCCAAGGAGGGTCTGGGCTGCCTCTGGCTCCGTGGGCACTGCTGCTTGGTTGGTGGTCTCCGCAGCTTGAAACCAACTCCAAACGTGTTCTCCTTCGCGGAGAAGGCTGATTTGGCAGGAAGAAGCCCTGTGTGCACTGGCCCTGGCAACCCACCCATAGCCAGCTAGGGACGGACCCACCTAGGGCCTAGCTGCGAAACGGCACAAAACGCGCTCCTAGGAGCTGCACTCTGCAAAGGGAAACTGTGCTCGGGGAACAAAGCTCAGCCCCAAGGCGGCTTGGCTCAGGATCGCAGCGCTTGCCTAGTTCTCACCTAGCCCTAGGCTCCCCATAGGGCCAAGGAGGGTCTGGGCTGCCTCTGGCTCCGTGGGCACTGCTGCTTGGTTGGTGGTCTCCGCAGCTTGAAACCAACTCCAAACGTGTTCTCCTTCGCGGAGAAGGCTGATTTGGCAGGAAGAAGCCCTGTGTGCACTGGCCCTGGCTACCCACCCATAGCCAGCTAGGGACGGACCCACCTAGGGCCTAGCTGCGAAACGGCACAAAACGCGCTCCTAGGAGCTGCACTCTGCAAAGGGAAACTGTGCTCGGGGAACAAACCTCAGCCCCAAGGCGGCTTGGCTCAGGATCGCAGCGCTTGCCTAGTTCTCACCTAGCCCTAGGCTCCCCATAGGGCCAAGGAGGGTCTGGGCTGCCTCTGGCTCCGTGGGCACTGCTGCTTGGCTGGTGGTCTCCGCACCGTGAAACCAACTCCAAACGTGTTCTCCTTCGCGGAGAAGGCTGATTTGGCAGGAAGAAGCCCTGTGTGCACTGGCCCTGGCAACCCACCCATAGCCAGCTAGGGACGGACCCACCTAGGGCCTAGCTGCGAAACGGCACAAAACGCGCTCCTAGGAGCTGCACTCTGCAAAGGGAAACTGTGCTCGGGGAACAAAGCTCAGCCCCAAGGCGGCTTGGCTCAGGATCGCAGCGCTTGCCTAGTTCTCACCTAGCCCTAGGCTCCCCATAGGGCCAAGGAGGGTCTGGGCTGCCTCTGGCTCCGTGGGCACTGCTGCTTGGTTGGTGGTCTCCGCAGCTTGAAACCAACTCCAAACGTGTTCTCCTTCGCGGAGAAGGCTGATTTGGCAGGAAGAAGCCCTGTGTGCACTGGCCCTGGCAACCCACCCATAGCCAGCTAGGGACGGACCCACCTAGGGCCTAGCTGCGAAACGGCACAAAACGCGCTCCTAGGAGCTGCACTCTGCAAAGGGAAACTGTGCTCGGGGAACAAAGCTCAGCCCCAAGGCGGCTTGGCTCAGGATCGCAGCGCTTGCCTAGTTCTCACCTAGCCCTAGGCTCCCCATAGGGCCAAGGAGGGTCTGGGCTGCCTCTGGCTCCGTGGGCACTGCTGCTTGGTTGGTGGTCTCCGCAGCTTGAAACCAACTCCAAACGTGTTCTCCTTCGCGGAGAAGGCTGATTTGGCAGGAAGAAGCCCTGTGTGCACTGGCCCTGGCAACCCACCCATAGCCAGCTAGGGACGGACCCACCTAGGGCCTAGCTGCGAAACGGCACAAAACGCGCTCCTAGGAGCTGCACTCTGCAAAGGGAAACTGTGCTCGGGGAACAAAGCTCAGCCCCAAGGCGGCTTGGCTCAGGATCGCAGCGCTTGCCTAGTTCTCACCTAGCCCTAGGCTCCCCATAGGGCCCAGGAGGGTCTGGGCTGCCTCTGGCTCCGTGGGCACTGCTGCTTGGCTGGTGGTCTCCGCACCGTGAAACCAACTCCAAACGTGTTCTCCTTCGCGGAGAAGGCTGATTTGGCAGGAAGAAGCCCTGTGTGCACTGGCCCTGGCAACCCACCCATAGCCAGCTAGGGAGGGACCCACCTAGGGCCTAGCTGCGAAACGGCACAGAACGCGCTCCTAGGAGCTGCACTCTGCAAAGGGAAACTGAGCTCGGGGAACAAAGCTCAGCCCCAAGGCGGCTTGGCTCAGGATCGCAGCGCTTGCCTAGTTCTCACCTAGCCCTAGGCTCCCCATAGGGCCAAGGAGGGTCTGGGCTGCCTCTGGCTCCGTGGGCACTGCTGCTTGGTTGGTGGTCTCCGCAGCTTGAAACCAACTCCAAACGTGTTCTCCTTCGCGGAGAAGGCTGATTTGGCAGGAAGAAGCCCTGTGTGCACTGGCCCTGGCAACCCACCCATAGCCAGCTAGGGACGGACCCACCTAGGGCCTAGCTGCGAAACGGCACAAAACGCGCTCCTAGGAGCTGCACTCTGCAAAGGGAAACTGTGCTCGGGGAACAAAGCTCAGCCCCAAGGCGGCTTGGCTCAGGATCGCAGCGCTTGCCTAGTTCTCACCTAGCCCTAGGCTCCCCATAGGGCCAAGGAGGGTCTGGGCTGCCTCTGGCTCCGTGGGCACTGCTGCTTGGCTGGTGGTCTCCGCACCGTGAAACCAACTCCAAACGTGTTCTCCTTCGCGGAGAAGGCTGATTTGGCAGGAAGAAGCCCTGTGTGCACTGGCCCTGGCAACCCACCCATAGCCAGCTAGGGACGGACCCACCTAGGGCCTAGCTGCGAAACGGCACAAAACGCGCTCCTAGGAGCTGCACTCTGCAAAGGGAAACTGTGCTCGGGGAACAAAGCTCAGCCCCAAGGCGGCTTGGCTCAGGATCGCAGCGCTTGCCTAGTTCTCACCTAGCCCTAGGCTCCCCATAGGGCCAAGGAGGGTCTGGGCTGCCTCTGGCTCCGTGGGCACTGCTGCTTGGTTGGTGGTCTCCGCAGCTTGAAACCAACTCCAAACGTGTTCTCCTTCGCGGAGAAGGCTGATTTGGCAGGAAGAAGCCCTGTGTGCACTGGCCCTGGCAACCCACCCATAGCCAGCTAGGGACGGACCCACCTAGGGCCTAGCTGCGAAACGGCACAAAACGCGCTCCTAGGAGCTGCACTCTGCAAAGGGAAACTGTGCTCGGGGAACAAAGCTCAGCCCCAAGGCGGCTTGGCTCAGGATCGCAGCGCTTGCCTAGTTCTCACCTAGCCCTAGGCTCCCCATAGGGCCAAGGAGGGTCTGGGCTGCCTCTGGCTCCGTGGGCACTGCTGCTTGGTTGGTGGTCTCCGCAGCTTGAAACCAACTCCAAACGTGTTCTCCTTCGCGGAGAAGGCTGATTTGGCAGGAAGAAGCCCTGTGTGCACTGGCCCTGGCAACCCACCCATAGCCAGCTAGGGACGGACCCACCTAGGGCCTAGCTGCGAAACGGCACAAAACGCGCTCCTAGGAGCTGCACTCTGCAAAGGGAAACTGTGCTCGGGGAACAAAGCTCAGCCCCAAGGCGGCTTGGCTCAGGATCGCAGCGCTTGCCTAGTTCTCACCTAGCCCTAGGCTCCCCATAGGGCCAAGGAGGGTCTGGGCTGCCTCTGGCTCCGTGGGCACTGCTGCTTGGTTGGTGGTCTCCGCAGCTTGAAACCAACTCCAAACGTGTTCTCCTTCGCGGAGAAGGCTGATTTGGCAGGAAGAAGCCCTGTGTGCACTGGCCCTGGCAACCCACCCATAGCCAGCTAGGGACGGACCCACCTAGGGCCTAGCTGCGAAACGGCACAAAACGCGCTCCTAGGAGCTGCACTCTGCAAAGGGAAACTGTGCTCGGGGAACAAAGCTCAGCCCCAAGGCGGCTTGGCTCAGGATCGCAGCGCTTGCCTAGTTCTCACCTAGCCCTAGGCTCCCCATAGGGCCAAGGAGGGTCTGGGCTGCCTCTGGCTCCGTGGGCACTGCTGCTTGGTTGGTGGTCTCCGCAGCTTGAAACCAACTCCAAACGTGTTCTCCTTCGCGGAGAAGGCTGATTTGGCAGGAAGAAGCCCTGTGTGCACTGGCCCTGGCAACCCACCCATAGCCAGCTAGGGACGGACCCACCTAGGGCCTAGCTGCGAAACGGCACAAAACGCGCTCCTAGGAGCTGCACTCTGCAAAGGGAAACTGTGCTCGGGGAACAAAGCTCAGCCCCAAGGCGGCTTGGCTCAGGATCGCAGCGCTTGCCTAGTTCTCACCTAGCCCTAGGCTCCCCATAGGGCCAAGGAGGGTCTGGGCTGCCTCTGGCTCCGTGGGCACTGCTGCTTGGTTGGTGGTCTCCGCAGCTTGAAACCAACTCCAAACGTGTTCTCCTTCGCGGAGAAGGCTGATTTGGCAGGAAGAAGCCCTGTGTGCACTGGCCCTGGCAACCCACCCATAGCCAGCTAGGGACGGACCCACCTAGGGCCTAGCTGCGAAACGGCACAAAACGCGCTCCTAGGAGCTGCACTCTGCAAAGGGAAACTGTGCTCGGGGAACAAAGCTCAGCCCCAAGGCGGCTTGGCTCAGGATCGCAGCGCTTGCCTAGTTCTCACCTAGCCCTAGGCTCCCCATAGGGCCCAGGAGGGTCTGGGCTGCCTCTGGCTCCGTGGGCACTGCTGCTTGGCTGGTGGTCTCCGCACCGTGAAACCAACTCCAAACGTGTTCTCCTTCGCGGAGAAGGCTGATTTGGCAGGAAGAAGCCCTGTGTGCACTGGCCCTGGCAACCCACCCATAGCCAGCTAGGGACGGACCCACCTAGGGCCTAGCTGCGAAACGGCACAAAACGCGCTCCTAGGAGCTGCACTCTGCAAAGGGAAACTGTGCTCGGGGAACAAAGCTCAGCCCCAAGGCGGCTTGGCTCAGGATCGCAGCGCTTGCCTAGTTCTCACCTAGCCCTAGGCTCCCCATAGGGCCAAGGAGGGTCTGGGCTGCCTCTGGCTCCGTGGGCACTGCTGCTTGGTTGGTGGTCTCCGCAGCTTGAAACCAACTCCAAACGTGTTCTCCTTCGCGGAGAAGGCTGATTTGGCAGGAAGAAGCCCTGTGTGCACTGGCCCTGGCAACCCACCCATAGCCAGCTAGGGACGGACCCACCTAGGGCCTAGCTGCGAAACGGCACAAAACGCGCTCCTAGGAGCTGCACTCTGCAAAGGGAAACTGTGCTCGGGGAACAAAGCTCAGCCCCAAGGCGGCTTGGCTCAGGATCGCAGCGCTTGCCTAGTTCTCACCTAGCCCTAGGCTCCCCATAGGGCCAAGGAGGGTCTGGGCTGCCTCTGGCTCCGTGGGCACTGCTGCTTGGTTGGTGGTCTCCGCAGCTTGAAACCAACTCCAAACGTGTTCTCCTTCGCGGAGAAGGCTGATTTGGCAGGAAGAAGCCCTGTGTGCACTGGCCCTGGCAACCCACCCATAGCCAGCTAGGGACGGACCCACCTAGGGCCTAGCTGCGAAACGGCACAAAACGCGCTCCTAGGAGCTGCACTCTGCAAAGGGAAACTGTGCTCGGGGAACAAAGCTCAGCCCCAAGGCGGCTTGGCTCAGGATCGCAGCGCTTGCCTAGTTCTCACCTAGCCCTAGGCTCCCCATAGGGCCCAGGAGGGTCTGGGCTGCCTCTGGCTCCGTGGGCACTGCTGCTTGGCTGGTGGTCTCCGCACCGTGAAACCAACTCCAAACGTGTTCTCCTTCGCGGAGAAGGCTGATTTGGCAGGAAGAAGCCCTGTGTGCACTGGCCCTGGCAACCCACCCATAGCCAGCTAGGGAGGGACCCACCTAGGGCCTAGCTGCGAAACGGCACAGAACGCGCTCCTAGGAGCTGCACTCTGCAAAGGGAAACTGAGCTCGGGGAACAAAGCTCAGCCCCAAGGCGGCTTGGCTCAGGATCGCAGCGCTTGCCTAGTTCTCACCTAGCCCTAGGCTCCCCATAGGGCCCAGGAGGGTCTGGGCTGCCTCTGGCTCCGTGGGCACTGCTGCTTGGTTGGTGGTCTCCGCAGCTTGAAACCAACTCCAAACGTGTTCTCCTTCGCGGAGAAGGCTGATTTGGCAGGAAGAAGCCCTGTGTGCACTGGCCCTGGCTACCCACCCATAGCCAGCTAGGGACGGACCCACCTAGGGCCTAGCTGCGAAACGGCACAAAACGCGCTCCTAGGAGCTGCACTCTGCAAAGGGAAACTGTGCTCGGGGAACAAAGCTCAGCCCCAAGGCGGCTTGGCTCAGGATCGCAGCGCTTGCCTAGTTCTCACCTAGCCCTAGGCTCCCCATAGGGCCAAGGAGGGTCTGGGCTGCCTCTGGCTCCGTGGGCACTGCTGCTTGGCTGGTGGTCTCCGCACCGTGAAACCAACTCCAAACGTGTTCTCCTTCGCGGAGAAGGCTGATTTGGCAGGAAGAAGCCCTGTGTGCACTGGCCCTGGCAACCCACCCATAGCCAGCTAGGGACGGACCCACCTAGGGCCTAGCTGCGAAACGGCACAAAACGCGCTCCTAGGAGCTGCACTCTGCAAAGGGAAACTGTGCTCGGGGAACAAAGCTCAGCCCCAAGGCGGCTTGGCTCAGGATCGCAGCGCTTGCCTAGTTCTCACCTAGCCCTAGGCTCCCCATAGGGCCAAGGAGGGTCTGGGCTGCCTCTGGCTCCGTGGGCACTGCTGCTTGGTTGGTGGTCTCCGCAGCTTGAAACCAACTCCAAACGTGTTCTCCTTCGCGGAGAAGGCTGATTTGGCAGGAAGAAGCCCTGTGTGCACTGGCCCTGGCAACCCACCCATAGCCAGCTAGGGACGGACCCACCTAGGGCCTAGCTGCGAAACGGCACAAAACGCGCTCCTAGGAGCTGCACTCTGCAAAGGGAAACTGTGCTCGGGGAACAAAGCTCAGCCCCAAGGCGGCTTGGCTCAGGATCGCAGCGCTTGCCTAGTTCTCACCTAGCCCTAGGCTCCCCATAGGGCCAAGGAGGGTCTGGGCTGCCTCTGGCTCCGTGGGCACTGCTGCTTGGTTGGTGGTCTCCGCAGCTTGAAACCAACTCCAAACGTGTTCTCCTTCGCGGAGAAGGCTGATTTGGCAGGAAGAAGCCCTGTGTGCACTGGCCCTGGCAACCCACCCATAGCCAGCTAGGGACGGACCCACCTAGGGCCTAGCTGCGAAACGGCACAAAACGCGCTCCTAGGAGCTGCACTCTGCAAAGGGAAACTGAGCTCGGGGAACAAAGCTCAGCCCCAAGGCGGCTTGGCTCAGGATCGCAGCGCTTGCCTAGTTCTCACCTAGCCCTAGGCTCCCCATAGGGCCCAGGAGGGTCTGGGCTGCCTCTGGCTCCGTGGGCACTGCTGCTTGGCTGGTGGTCTCCGCACCGTGAAACCAACTCCAAACGTGTTCTCCTTCGCGGAGAAGGCTGATTTGGCAGGAAGAAGCCCTGTGTGCACTGGCCCTGGCAACCCACCCATAGCCAGCTAGGGAGGGACCCACCTAGGGCCTAGCTGCGAAACGGCACAGAACGCGCTCCTAGGAGCTGCACTCTGCAAAGGGAAACTGAGCTCGGGGAACAAAGCTCAGCCCCAAGGCGGCTTGGCTCAGGATCGCAGCGCTTGCCTAGTTCTCACCTAGCCCTAGGCTCCCCATAGGGCCCAGGAGGGTCTGGGCTGCCTCTGGCTCCGTGGGCACTGCTGCTTGGTTGGTGGTCTCCGCAGCTTGAAACCAACTCCAAACGTGTTCTCCTTCGCGGAGAAGGCTGATTTGGCAGGAAGAAGCCCTGTGTGCACTGGCCCTGGCTACCCACCCATAGCCAGCTAGGGACGGACCCACCTAGGGCCTAGCTGCGAAACGGCACAAAACGCGCTCCTAGGAGCTGCACTCTGCAAAGGGAAACTGTGCTCGGGGAACAAACCTCAGCCCCAAGGCGGCTTGGCTCAGGATCGCAGTGCTTGCCTAGTTCTCACCTAGCCCTAGGCTCCCCATAGGGCCAAGGAGGGTCTGGGCTGCCTCTGGCTCCGTGGGCACTGCTGCTTGGCTGGTGGTCTCCGCACCGTGAAACCAACTCCAAACGTGTTCTCCTTCGCGGAGAAGGCTGATTTGGCAGGAAGAAGCCCTGTGTGCACTGGCCCTGGCAACCCACCCATAGCCAGCTAGGGACGGACCCACCTAGGGCCTAGCTGCGAAACGGCACAAAACGCGCTCCTAGGAGCTGCACTCTGCAAAGGGAAACTGTGCTCGGGGAACAAAGCTCAGCCCCAAGGCGGCTTGGCTCAGGATCGCAGCGCTTGCCTAGTTCTCACCTAGCCCTAGGCTCCCCATAGGGCCAAGGAGGGTCTGGGCTGCCTCTGGCTCCGTGGGCACTGCTGCTTGGTTGGTGGTCTCCGCAGCTTGAAACCAACTCCAAACGTGTTCTCCTTCGCGGAGAAGGCTGATTTGGCAGGAAGAAGCCCTGTGTGCACTGGCCCTGGCAACCCACCCATAGCCAGCTAGGGACGGACCCACCTAGGGCCTAGCTGCGAAACGGCACAAAACGCGCTCCTAGGAGCTGCACTCTGCAAAGGGAAACTGAGCTCGGGGAACAAAGCTCAGCCCCAAGGCGGCTTGGCTCAGGATCGCAGCGCTTGCCTAGTTCTCACCTAGCCCTAGGCTCCCCATAGGGCCAAGGAGGGTCTGGGCTGCCTCTGGCTCCGTGGGCACTGCTGCTTGGCTGGTGGTCTCCGCACCGTGAAACCAACTCCAAACGTGTTCTCCTTCGCGGAGAAGGCTGATTTGGCAGGAAGAAGCCTTGTGTGCACTGGCCCTGGCAACCCACCCATAGCCAGCTAGGGACGGACCCACCTAGGGCCTAGCTGCGAAACGGCACAAAACGCGCTCCTAGGAGCTGCACTCTGCAAAGGGAAACTGTGCTCGGGGAACAAAGCTCAGCCCCAAGGCGGCTTGGCTCAGGATCGCAGCGCTTGCCTAGTTCTCACCTAGCCCTAGGCTCCCCATAGGGCCAAGGAGGGTCTGGGCTGCCTCTGGCTCCGTGGGCACTGCTGCTTGGCTGGTGGTCTCCGCACCTTGAAACCAACTCCAAACGTGTTCTCCTTCGCGGAGAAGGCTGATTTGGCAGGAAGAAGCCCTGTGTGCACTGGCCCTGGCAACCCACCCATAGCCAGCTAGGGAGGGACCCACCTAGGGCCTAGCTGCGAATCGGCACAAAACGCGCTCGTAGGAGCTGCACTCTGCAAAGGGAAACTGTGCTCGGGGAACAAAGCTCAGCCCCAAGGCGGCTTGGCTCAGGATCGCAGCGCTTGCCTAGTTCTCACCTAGCCCTAGGCTCCCCATAGGGCCAAGGAGGGTCTGGGCTGCCTCTGGCTCCGTGGGCACTGCTGCTTGGCTGGTGGTCTCCGCACCTTGAAACCAACTCCAAACGTGTTCTCCTTCGCGGAGAAGGCTGATTTGGCAGGAAGAAGCCCTGTGTGCACTGGCCCTGGCAACCCACCCATAGCCAGCTAGGGAGGGACCCACCTAGGGCCTAGCTGCGAAACGGCACAAAACGCGCTCCTAGGAGCTGCACTCTGCAAAGGGAAACTGTGCTCGGGGAACAAAGCTCAGCCCCAAGGCGGCTTGGCTCAGGATCGCAGCGCTTGCCTAGTTCTCACCTAGCCCTAGGCTCCCCATAGGGCCCAGGAGGGTCTGGGCTGCCTCTGGCTCCGTGGGCACTGCTGCTTGGCTGGTGGTCTCCGCACCGTGAAACCAACTCCAAACGTGTTCTCCTTCGCGGAGAAGGCTGATTTGGCAGGAAGAAGCCCTGTGTGCACTGGCCCTGGCAACCCACCCATAGCCAGCTAGGGACGGACCCACCTAGGGCCTAGCTGCGAAACGGCACAGAACGCGCTCCTAGGAGCTGCACTCTGCAAAGGGAAACTGAGCTCGGGGAACAAAGCTCAGCCCCAAGGCGGCTTGGCTCAGGATCGCAGCGCTTGCCTAGTTCTCACCTAGCCCTAGGCTCCCCATAGGGCCAAGGAGGGTCTGGGCTGCCTCTGGCTCCGTGGGCACTGCTGCTTGGTTGGTGGTCTCCGCAGCTTGAAACCAACTCCAAACGTGTTCTCCTTCGCGGAGAAGGCTGATTTGGCAGGAAGAAGCCCTGTGTGCACTGGCCCTGGCAACCCACCCATAGCCAGCTAGGGACGGACCCACCTAGGGCCTAGCTGCGAAACGGCACAAAACGCGCTCCTAGGAGCTGCACTCTGCAAAGGGAAACTGTGCTCGGGGAACAAAGCTCAGCCCCAAGGCGGCTTGGCTCAGGATCGCAGCGCTTGCCTAGTTCTCACCTAGCCCTAGGCTCCCCATAGGGCCAAGGAGGGTCTGGGCTGCCTCTGGCTCCGTGGGCACTGCTGCTTGGTTGGTGGTCTCCGCAGCTTGAAACCAACTCCAAACGGGTTCTCCTTCGCGGAGAAGGCTGATTTGGCAGGAAGAAGCCCTGTGTGCACTGGCCCTGGAAACCCACCCATAGCCAGCTAGGGACGGACCCACCTAGGGCCTAGCTGCGAATCGGCACAAATCGCGCTCCTAGGAGCTGCACTCTGCAAAGGGAAACTGAGCTCGGGGAACAAAGCTCAGCCCCAAGGCGGCTTGGCTCAGGATCGCAGCGCTTGCCTAGTTCTCACCTAGCCCTAGGCTCCCCATAGGGCCAAGGAGGGTCTGGGCTGCCTCTGGCTCCGTGGGCACTGCTGCTTGGCTGGTGGTCTCCGCACCGTGAAACCAACTCCAAACGTGTTCTCCTTCGCGGAGAAGGCTGATTTGGCAGGAAGAAGCCCTGTGTGCACTGGCCCTGGCAACCCACCCATAGCCAGCTAGGGACGGACCCACCTAGGGCCTAGCTGCGAAACGGCACAAAACGCGCTCCTAGGAGCTGCACTCTGCAAAGGGAAACTGAGCTCGGGGAACAAAGCTCAGCCCCAAGGCGGCTTGGCTCAGGATCGCAGCGCTTGCCTAGTTCTCACCTAGCCCTAGGCTCCCCATAGGGCCAAGGAGGGTCTGGGCTGCCTCTGGCTCCGTGGGCACTGCTGCTTGGTTGGTGGTCTCCGCAGCTTGAAACCAACTCCAAACGTGTTCTCCTTCGCGGAGAAGGCTGATTTGGCAGGAAGAAGCCCTGTGTGCACTGGCCCTGGCAACCCACCCATAGCCAGCTAGGGACGGACCCACCTAGGGCCTAGCTGCGAAACGGCACAAAACGCGCTCCTAGGAGCTGCACTCTGCAAAGGGAAACTGTGCTCGGGGAACAAAGCTCAGCCCCAAGGCGGCTTGGCTCAGGATCGCAGCGCTTGCCTAGTTCTCACCTAGCCCTAGGCTCCCCATAGGGCCAAGGAGGGTCTGGGCTGCCTCTGGCTCCGTGGGCACTGCTGCTTGGTTGGTGGTCTCCGCAGCTTGAAACCAACTCCAAACGTGTTCTCCTTCGCGGAGAAGGCTGATTTGGCAGGAAGAAGCCCTGTGTGCACTGGCCCTGGCAACCCACCCATAGCCAGCTAGGGACGGACCCACCTAGGGCCTAGCTGCGAAACGGCACAAAACGCGCTCCTAGGAGCTGCACTCTGCAAAGGGAAACTGTGCTCGGGGAACAAAGCTCAGCCCCAAGGCGGCTTGGCTCAGGATCGCAGCGCTTGCCTAGTTCTCACCTAGCCCTAGGCTCCCCATAGGGCCCAGGAGGGTCTGGGCTGCCTCTGGCTCCGTGGGCACTGCTGCTTGGTTGGTGGTCTCCGCAGCTTGAAACCAACTCCAAACGTGTTCTCCTTCGCGGAGAAGGCTGATTTGGCAGGAAGAAGCCCTGTGTGCACTGGCCCTGGCAACCCACCCATAGCCAGCTAGGGACGGACCCACCTAGGGCCTAGCTGCGAAACGGCACAAAACGCGCTCCTAGGAGCTGCACTCTGCAAAGGGAAACTGTGCTCGGGGAACAAAGCTCAGCCCCAAGGCGGCTTGGCTCAGGATCGCAGCGCTTGCCTAGTTCTCACCTAGCCCTAGGCTCCCCATAGGGCCAAGGAGGGTCTGGGCTGCCTCTGGCTCCGTGGGCACTGCTGCTTGGCTGGTGGTCTCCGCACCGTGAAACCAACTCCAAACGTGTTCTCCTTCGCGGAGAAGGCTGATTTGGCAGGAAGAAGCCCTGTGTGCACTGGCCCTGGCAACCCACCCATAGCCAGCTAGGGACGGACCCACCTAGGGCCTAGCTGCGAAACGGCACAAAACGCGCTCCTAGGAGCTGCACTCTGCAAAGGGAAACTGTGCTCGGGGAACAAAGCTCAGCCCCAAGGCGGCTTGGCTCAGGATCGCAGCGCTTGCCTAGTTCTCACCTAGCCCTAGGCTCCCCATAGGGCCCAGGAGGGTCTGGGCTGCCTCTGGCTCCGTGGGCACTGCTGCTTGGCTGGTGGTCTCCGCACCGTGAAACCAACTCCAAACGTGTTCTCCTTCGCGGAGAAGGCTGATTTGGCAGGAAGAAGCCCTGTGTGCACTGGCCCTGGCAACCCACCCATAGTCAGCTAGGGACGGACCCACCTAGGGCCTAGCTGCGAAACGGCACAGAACGCGCTCCTAGGAGCTGCACTCTGCAAAGGGAAACTGAGCTCGGGGAACAAAGCTCAGCCCCAAGGCGGCTTGGCTCAGGATCGCAGCGCTTGCCTAGTTCTCACCTAGCCCTAGGCTCCCCATAGGGCCAAGGAGGGTCTGGGCTGCCTCTGGCTCCGTGGGCACTGCTGCTTGGCTGGTGGTCTCCGCACCGTGAAACCAACTCCAAACGTGTTCTCCTTCGCGGAGAAGGCTGATTTGGCAGGAAGAAGCCCTGTGTGCACTGGCCCTGGCAACCCACCCATAGCCAGCTAGGGACGGACCCACCTAGGGCCTAGCTGCGAAACGGCACAAAACGCGCTCCTAGGAGCTGCACTCTGCAAAGGGAAACTGTGCTCGGGGAACAAAGCTCAGCCCCAAGGCGGCTTGGCTCAGGATCGCAGCGCTTGCCTAGTTCTCACCTAGCCCTAGGCTCCCCATAGGGCCAAGGAGGGTCTGGGCTGCCTCTGGCTCCGTGGGCACTGCTGCTTGGTTGGTGGTCTCCGCAGCTTGAAACCAACTCCAAACGTGTTCTCCTTCGCGGAGAAGGCTGATTTGGCAGGAAGAAGCCCTGTGTGCACTGGCCCTGGCAACCCACCCATAGCCAGCTAGGGACGGACCCACCTAGGGCCTAGCTGCGAAACGGCACAAAACGCGCTCCTAGGAGCTGCACTCTGCAAAGGGAAACTGTGCTCGGGGAACAAAGCTCAGCCCCAAGGCGGCTTGGCTCAGGATCGCAGCGCTTGCCTAGTTCTCACCTAGCCCTAGGCTCCCCATAGGGCCAAGGAGGGTCTGGGCTGCCTCTGGCTCCGTGGGCACTGCTGCTTGGTTGGTGGTCTCCGCAGCTTGAAACCAACTCCAAACGTGTTCTCCTTCGCGGAGAAGGCTGATTTGGCAGGAAGAAGCCCTGTGTGCACTGGCCCTGGCAACCCACCCATAGCCAGCTAGGGACGGACCCACCTAGGGCCTAGCTGCGAAACGGCACAAAACGCGCTCCTAGGAGCTGCACTCTGCAAAGGGAAACTGTGCTCGGGGAACAAAGCTCAGCCCCAAGGCGGCTTGGCTCAGGATCGCAGCGCTTGCCTAGTTCTCACCTAGCCCTAGGCTCCCCATAGGGCCAAGGAGGGTCTGGGCTGCCTCTGGCTCCGTGGGCACTGCTGCTTGGTTGGTGGTCTCCGCAGCTTGAAACCAACTCCAAACGTGTTCTCCTTCGCGGAGAAGGCTGATTTGGCAGGAAGAAGCCCTGTGTGCACTGGCCCTGGCAACCCACCCATAGCCAGCTAGGGACGGACCCACCTAGGGCCTAGCTGCGAAACGGCACAAAACGCGCTCCTAGGAGCTGCACTCTGCAAAGGGAAACTGTGCTCGGGGAACAAAACTCAGCCCCAAGGCGGCTTGGCTCAGGATCGCAGCGCTTGCCTAGTTCTCACCTAGCCCTAGGCTCCCCATAGGGCCCAGGAGGGTCTGGGCTGCCTCTGGCTCCGTGGGCACTGCTGCTTGGCTGGTGGTCTCCGCACCGTGAAACCAACTCCAAACGTGTTCTCCTTCGCGGAGAAGGCTGATTTGGCAGGAAGAAGCCCTGTGTGCACTGGCCCTGGCAACCCACCCATAGCCAGCTAGGGACGGACCCACCTAGGGCCTAGCTGCGAAACGGCACAAAACGCGCTCCTAGGAGCTGCACTCTGCAAAGGGAAACTGTGCTCGTGGAACAAAGCTCAGCCCCAAGGCGGCTTGGCTCAGGATCGCAGCGCTTGCCTAGTTCTCACCTAGCCCTAGGCTCCCCATAGGGCCAAGGAGGGTCTGGGCTGCCTCTGGCTCCGTGGGCACTGCTGCTTGGTTGGTGGTCTCCGCAGCTTGAAACCAACTCCAAACGTGTTCTCCTTCGCGGAGAAGGCTGATTTGGCAGGAAGAAGCCCTGTGTGCACTGGCCCTGGCAACCCACCCATAGCCAGCTAGGGACGGACCCACCTAGGGCCTAGCTGCGAAACGGCACAAAACGCGCTCCTAGGAGCTGCACTCTGCAAAGGGAAACTGTGCTCGGGGAACAAAGCTCAGCCCCAAGGCGGCTTGGCTCAGGATCGCAGCGCTTGCCTAGTTCTCACCTAGCCCTAGGCTCCCCATAGGGCCAAGGAGGGTCTGGGCTGCCTCTGGCTCCGTGGGCACTGCTGCTTGGTTGGTGGTCTCCGCAGCTTGAAACCAACTCCAAACGTGTTCTCCTTCGCGGAGAAGGCTGATTTGGCAGGAAGAAGCCCTGTGTGCACTGGCCCTGGCAACCCACCCATAGCCAGCTAGGGACGGACCCACCTAGGGCCTAGCTGCGAAACGGCACAAAACGCGCTCCTAGGAGCTGCACTCTGCAAAGGGAAACTGTGCTCGGGGAACAAAGCTCAGCCCCAAGGCGGCTTGGCTCAGGATCGCAGCGCTTGCCTAGTTCTCACCTAGCCCTAGGCTCCCCATAGGGCCAAGGAGGGTCTGGGCTGCCTCTGGCTCCGTGGGCACTGCTGCTTGGTTGGTGGTCTCCGCAGCTTGAAACCAACTCCAAACGTGTTCTCCTTCGCGGAGAAGGCTGATTTGGCAGGAAGAAGCCCTGTGTGCACTGGCCCTGGCAACCCACCCATAGCCAGCTAGGGACGGACCCACCTAGGGCCTAGCTGCGAAACGGCACAAAACGCGCTCCTAGGAGCTGCACTCTGCAAAGGGAAACTGTGCTCGGGGAACAAAGCTCAGCCCCAAGGCGGCTTGGCTCAGGATCGCAGCGCTTGCCTAGTTCTCACCTAGCCCTAGGCTCCCCATAGGGCCAAGGAGGGTCTGGGCTGCCTCTGGCTCCGTGGGCACTGCTGCTTGGTTGGTGGTCTCCGCAGCTTGAAACCAACTCCAAACGTGTTCTCCTTCGCGGAGAAGGCTGATTTGGCAGGAAGAAGCCCTGTGTGCACTGGCCCTGGCAACCCACCCATAGCCAGCTAGGGACGGACCCACCTAGGGCCTAGCTGCGAAACGGCACAAAACGCGCTCCTAGGAGCTGCACTCTGCAAAGGGAAACTGTGCTCGGGGAACAAAGCTCAGCCCCAAGGCGGCTTGGCTCAGGATCGCAGCGCTTGCCTAGTTCTCACCTAGCCCTAGGCTCCCCATAGGGCCCAGGAGGGTCTGGGCTGCCTCTGGCTCCGTGGGCACTGCTGCTTGGCTGGTGGTCTCCGCACCGTGAAACCAACTCCAAACGTGTTCTCCTTCGCGGAGAAGGCTGATTTGGCAGGAAGAAGCCCTGTGTGCACTGGCCCTGGCAACCCACCCATAGCCAGCTAGGGAGGGACCCACCTAGGGCCTAGCTGCGAAACGGCACAGAACGCGCTCCTAGGAGCTGCACTCTGCAAAGGGAAACTGAGCTCGGGGAACAAAGCTCAGCCCCAAGGCGGCTTGGCTCAGGATCGCAGCGCTTGCCTAGTTCTCACCTAGCCCTAGGCTCCCCATAGGGCCAAGGAGGGTCTGGGCTGCCTCTGGCTCCGTGGGCACTGCTGCTTGGTTGGTGGTCTCCGCACCTTGAAACCAACTCCAAACGTGTTCTCCTTCGCGGAGAAGGCTGATTTGGCAGGAAGAAGCCCTGTGTGCACTGGCCCTGGCAACCCACCCATAGCCAGCTAGGGACGGACCCACCTAGGGCCTAGCTGCGAAACGGCACAAAACGCGCTCCTAGGAGCTGCACTCTGCAAAGGGAAACTGTGCTCGGGGAACAAAGCTCAGCCCCAAGGCGGCTTGGCTCAGGATCGCAGCGCTTGCCTAGTTCTCACCTAGCCCTAGGCTCCCCATAGGGCCAAGGAGGGTCTGGGCTGCCTCTGGCTCCGTGGGCACTGCTGCTTGGTTGGTGGTCTCCGCAGCTTGAAACCAACTCCAAACGTGTTCTCCTTCGCGGAGAAGGCTGATTTGGCAGGAAGAAGCCCTGTGTGCACTGGCCCTGGCAACCCACCCATAGCCAGCTAGGGACGGACCCACCTAGGGCCTAGCTGCGAAACGGCACAAAACGCGCTCCTAGGAGCTGCACTCTGCAAAGGGAAACTGTGCTCGGGGAACAAAGCTCAGCCCCAAGGCGGCTTGGCTCAGGATCGCAGCGCTTGCCTAGTTCTCACCTAGCCCTAGGCTCCCCATAGGGCCAAGGAGGGTCTGGGCTGCCTCTGGCTCCGTGGGCACTGCTGCTTGGTTGGTGGTCTCCGCAGCTTGAAACCAACTCCAAACGTGTTCTCCTTCGCGGAGAAGGCTGATTTGGCAGGAAGAAGCCCTGTGTGCACTGGCCCTGGCAACCCACCCATAGCCAGCTAGGGACGGACCCACCTAGGGCCTAGCTGCGAAACGGCACAAAACGCGCTCCTAGGAGCTGCACTCTGCAAAGGGAAACTGTGCTCGGGGAACAAAGCTCAGCCCCAAGGCGGCTTGGCTCAGGATCGCAGCGCTTGCCTAGTTCTCACCTAGCCCTAGGCTCCCCATAGGGCCAAGGAGGGTCTGGGCTGCCTCTGGCTCCGTGGGCACTGCTGCTTGGTTGGTGGTCTCCGCAGCTTGAAACCAACTCCAAACGTGTTCTCCTTCGCGGAGAAGGCTGATTTGGCAGGAAGAAGCCCTGTGTGCACTGGCCCTGGCAACCCACCCATAGCCAGCTAGGGACGGACCCACCTAGGGCCTAGCTGCGAAACGGCACAAAACGCGCTCCTAGGAGCTGCACTCTGCAAAGGGAAACTGTGCTCGGGGAACAAAGCTCAGCCCCAAGGCGGCTTGGCTCAGGATCGCAGCGCTTGCCTAGTTCTCACCTAGCCCTAGGCTCCCCATAGGGCCAAGGAGGGTCTGGGCTGCCTCTGGCTCCGTGGGCACTGCTGCTTGGCTGGTGGTCTCCGCACCGTGAAACCAACTCCAAACGTGTTCTCCTTCGCGGAGAAGGCTGATTTGGCAGGAAGAAGCCCTGTGTGCACTGGCCCTGGCAACCCACCCATAGCCAGCTAGGGACGGACCCACCTAGGGCCTAGCTGCGAAACGGCACAAAACGCGCTCCTAGGAGCTGCACTCTGCAAAGGGAAACTGTGCTCGGGGAACAAAGCTCAGCCCCAAGGCGGCTTGGCTCAGGATCGCAGCGCTTGCCTAGTTCTCACCTAGCCCTAGGCTCCCCATAGGGCCAAGGAGGGTCTGGGCTGCCTCTGGCTCCGTGGGCACTGCTGCTTGGTTGGTGGTCTCCGCAGCTTGAAACCAACTCCAAACGTGTTCTCCTTCGCGGAGAAGGCTGATTTGGCAGGAAGAAGCCCTGTGTGCACTGGCCCTGGCAACCCACCCATAGCCAGCTAGGGACGGACCCACCTAGGGCCTAGCTGCGAAACGGCACAAAACGCGCTCCTAGGAGCTGCACTCTGCAAAGGGAAACTGTGCTCGGGGAACAAACCTCAGCCCCAAGGCGGCTTGGCTCAGGATCGCAGCGCTTGCCTAGTTCTCACCTAGCCCTAGGCTCCCCATAGGGCCAAGGAGGGTCTGGGCTGCCTCTGGCTCCGTGGGCACTGCTGCTTGGTTGGTGGTCTCCGCAGCTTGAAACCAACTCCAAACGTGTTCTCCTTCGCGGAGAAGGCTGATTTGGCAGGAAGAAGCCCTGTGTGCACTGGCCCTGGCAACCCACCCATAGCCAGCTAGGGACGGACCCACCTAGGGCCTAGCTGCGAAACGGCACAAAACGCGCTCCTAGGAGCTGCACTCTGCAAAGGGAAACTGTGCTCGGGGAACAAAGCTCAGCCCCAAGGCGGCTTGGCTCAGGATCGCAGCGCTTGCCTAGTTCTCACCTAGCCCTAGGCTCCCCATAGGGCCCAGGAGGGTCTGGGCTGCCTCTGGCTCCGTGGGCACTGCTGCTTGGTTGGTGGTCTCCGCAGCTTGAAACCAACTCCAAACGTGTTCTCCTTCGCGGAGAAGGCTGATTTGGCAGGAAGAAGCCCTGTGTGCACTGGCCCTGGCAACCCACCCATAGCCAGCTAGGGACGGACCCACCTAGGGCCTAGCTGCGAAACGGCACAAAACGCGCTCCTAGGAGCTGCACTCTGCAAAGGGAAACTGTGCTCGGGGAACAAACCTCAGCCCCAAGGCGGCTTGGCTCAGGATCGCAGCGCTTGCCTAGTTCTCACCTAGCCCTAGGCTCCCCATAGGGCCAAGGAGGGTCTGGGCTGCCTCTGGCTCCGTGGGCACTGCTGCTTGGTTGGTGGTCTCCGCAGCTTGAAACCAACTCCAAACGTGTTCTCCTTCGCGGAGAAGGCTGATTTGGCAGGAAGAAGCCCTGTGTGCACTGGCCCTGGCAACCCACCCATAGCCAGCTAGGGACGGACCCACCTAGGGCCTAGCTGCGAAACGGCACAAAACGCGCTCCTAGGAGCTGCACTCTGCAAAGGGAAACTGTGCTCGGGGAACAAAGCTCAGCCCCAAGGCGGCTTGGCTCAGGATCGCAGCGCTTGCCTAGTTCTCACCTAGCCCTAGGCTCCCCATAGGGCCCAGGAGGGTCTGGGCTGCCTCTGGCTCCGTGGGCACTGCTGCTTGGTTGGTGGTCTCCGCAGCTTGAAACCAACTCCAAACGTGTTCTCCTTCGCGGAGAAGGCTGATTTGGCAGGAAGAAGCCCTGTGTGCACTGGCCCTGGCAACCCACCCATAGCCAGCTAGGGACGGACCCACCTAGGGCCTAGCTGCGAAACGGCACAAAACGCGCTCCTAGGAGCTGCACTCTGCAAAGGGAAACTGTGCTCGGGGAACAAAGCTCAGCCCCAAGGCGGCTTGGCTCAGGATCGCAGCGCTTGCCTAGTTCTCACCTAGCCCTAGGCTCCCCATAGGGCCCAGGAGGGTCTGGGCTGCCTCTGGCTCCGTGGGCACTGCTGCTTGGCTGGTGGTCTCCGCACCGTGAAACCAACTCCAAACGTGTTCTCCTTCGCGGAGAAGGCTGATTTGGCAGGAAGAAGCCCTGTGTGCACTGGCCCTGGCAACCCACCCATAGCCAGCTAGGGAGGGACCCACCTAGGGCCTAGCTGCGAAACGGCACAGAACGCGCTCCTAGGAGCTGCACTCTGCAAAGGGAAACTGAGCTCGGGGAACAAAGCTCAGCCCCAAGGCGGCTTGGCTCAGGATCGCAGCGCTTGCCTAGTTCTCACCTAGCCCTAGGCTCCCCATAGGGCCAAGGAGGGTCTGGGCTGCCTCTGGCTCCGTGGGCACTGCTGCTTGGTTGGTGGTCTCCGCACCTTGAAACCAACTCCAAACGTGTTCTCCTTCGCGGAGAAGGCTGATTTGGCAGGAAGAAGCCCTGTGTGCACTGGCCCTGGCAACCCACCCATAGCCAGCTAGGGACGGACCCACCTAGGGCCTAGCTGCGAAACGGCACAAAACGCGCTCCTAGGAGCTGCACTCTGCAAAGGGAAACTGTGCTCGGGGAACAAAGCTCAGCCCCAAGGCGGCTTGGCTCAGGATCGCAGCGCTTGCCTAGTTCTCACCTAGCCCTAGGCTCCCCATAGGGCCAAGGAGGGTCTGGGCTGCCTCTGGCTCCGTGGGCACTGCTGCTTGGTTGGTGGTCTCCGCAGCTTGAAACCAACTCCAAACGTGTTCTCCTTCGCGGAGAAGGCTGATTTGGCAGGAAGAAGCCCTGTGTGCACTGGCCCTGGCAACCCACCCATAGCCAGCTAGGGACGGACCCACCTAGGGCCTAGCTGCGAAACGGCACAAAACGCGCTCCTAGGAGCTGCACTCTGCAAAGGGAAACTGTGCTCGGGGAACAAAGCTCAGCCCCAAGGCGGCTTGGCTCAGGATCGCAGCGCTTGCCTAGTTCTCACCTAGCCCTAGGCTCCCCATAGGGCCAAGGAGGGTCTGGGCTGCCTCTGGCTCCGTGGGCACTGCTGCTTGGTTGGTGGTCTCCGCAGCTTGAAACCAACTCCAAACGTGTTCTCCTTCGCGGAGAAGGCTGATTTGGCAGGAAGAAGCCCTGTGTGCACTGGCCCTGGCAACCCACCCATAGCCAGCTAGGGACGGACCCACCTAGGGCCTAGCTGCGAAACGGCACAAAACGCGCTCCTAGGAGCTGCACTCTGCAAAGGGAAACTGTGCTCGGGGAACAAAGCTCAGCCCCAAGGCGGCTTGGCTCAGGATCGCAGCGCTTGCCTAGTTCTCACCTAGCCCTAGGCTCCCCATAGGGCCCAGGAGGGTCTGGGCTGCCTCTGGCTCCGTGGGCACTGCTGCTTGGTTGGTGGTCTCCGCAGCTTGAAACCAACTCCAAACGTGTTCTCCTTCGCGGAGAAGGCTGATTTGGCAGGAAGAAGCCCTGTGTGCACTGGCCCTGGCAACCCACCCATAGCCAGCTAGGGACGGACCCACCTAGGGCCTAGCTGCGAAACGGCACAAAACGCGCTCCTAGGAGCTGCACTCTGCAAAGGGAAACTGTGCTCGGGGAACAAAGCTCAGCCCCAAGGCGGCTTGGCTCAGGATCGCAGCGCTTGCCTAGTTCTCACCTAGCCCTAGGCTCCCCATAGGGCCAAGGAGGGTCTGGGCTGCCTCTGGCTCCGTGGGCACTGCTGCTTGGTTGGTGGTCTCCGCAGCTTGAAACCAACTCCAAACGTGTTCTCCTTCGCGGAGAAGGCTGATTTGGCAGGAAGAAGCCCTGTGTGCACTGGCCCTGGCAACCCACCCATAGCCAGCTAGGGACGGACCCACCTAGGGCCTAGCTGCGAAACGGCACAAAACGCGCTCCTAGGAGCTGCACTCTGCAAAGGGAAACTGTGCTCGGGGAACAAAGCTCAGCCCCAAGGCGGCTTGGCTCAGGATCGCAGCGCTTGCCTAGTTCTCACCTAGCCCTAGGCTCCCCATAGGGCCCAGGAGGGTCTGGGCTGCCTCTGGCTCCGTGGGCACTGCTGCTTGGCTGGTGGTCTCCGCACCGTGAAACCAACTCCAAACGTGTTCTCCTTCGCGGAGAAGGCTGATTTGGCAGGAAGAAGCCCTGTGTGCACTGGCCCTGGCAACCCACCCATAGCCAGCTAGGGAGGGACCCACCTAGGGCCTAGCTGCGAAACGGCACAGAACGAGCTCCTAGGAGCTGCACTCTGCAAAGGGAAACTGAGCTCGGGGAACAAAGCTCAGCCCCAAGGCGGCTTGGCTCAGGATCGCAGCGCTTGCCTAGTTCTCACCTAGCCCTAGGCTCCCCATAGGGCCAAGGAGGGTCTGGGCTGCCTCTGGCTCCGTGGGCACTGCTGCTTGGTTGGTGGTCTCCGCACCTTGAAACCAACTCCAAACGTGTTCTCCTTCGCGGAGAAGGCTGATTTGGCAGGAAGAAGCCCTGTGTGCACTGGCCCTGGCAACCCACCCATAGCCAGCTAGGGACGGACCCACCTAGGGCCTAGCTGCGAAACGGCACAAAACGCGCTCCTAGGAGCTGCACTCTGCAAAGGGAAACTGTGCTCGGGGAACAAAGCTCAGACCCAAGGCGGCTTGGCTCAGGATCGCAGCGCTTGCCTAGTTCTCACCTAGCCCTAGGCTCCCCATAGGGCCAAGGAGGGTCTGGGCTGCCTCTGGCTCCGTGGGCACTGCTGCTTGGTTGGTGGTCTCCGCAGCTTGAAACCAACTCCAAACGTGTTCTCCTTCGCGGAGAAGGCTGATTTGGCAGGAAGAAGCCCTGTGTGCACTGGCCCTGGCAACCCACCCATAGCCAGCTAGGGACGGACCCACCTAGGGCCTAGCTGCGAAACGGCACAAAACGCGCTCCTAGGAGCTGCACTCTGCAAAGGGAAACTGTGCTCGGGGAACAAAGCTCAGCCCCAAGGCGGCTTGGCTCAGGATCGCAGCGCTTGCCTAGTTCTCACC
Organism: Sus scrofa; assembly: GCF_054392235.1. Classification (NCBI taxonomy): domain Eukaryota; kingdom Metazoa; phylum Chordata; class Mammalia; order Artiodactyla; family Suidae; genus Sus; species Sus scrofa. The sequence continues at coordinate 39,544,131 of NC_139393.1, read as the reverse complement.
TAGCCCTAGGCTCCCCATAGGGCCAAGGAGGGTCTGGGCTGCCTCTGGCTCCGTGGGCACTGCTGCTTGGTTGGTGGTCTCCGCAGCTTGAAACCAACTCCAAACGTGTTCTCCTTCGCGGAGAAGGCTGATTTGGCAGGAAGAAGCCCTGTGTGCACTGGCCCTGGCAACCCACCCATAGCCAGCTAGGGACGGACCCACCTAGGGCCTAGCTGCGAAACGGCACAAAACGCGCTCCTAGGAGCTGCACTCTGCAAAGGGAAACTGTGCTCGGGGAACAAAGCTCAGCCCCAAGGCGGCTTGGCTCAGGATCGCAGCGCTTGCCTAGTTCTCACCTAGCCCTAGGCTCCCCATAGGGCCAAGGAGGGTCTGGGCTGCCTCTGGCTCCGTGGGCACTGCTGCTTGGTTGGTGGTCTCCGCAGCTTGAAACCAACTCCAAACGTGTTCTCCTTCGCGGAGAAGGCTGATTTGGCAGGAAGAAGCCCTGTGTGCACTGGCCCTGGCAACCCACCCATAGCCAGCTAGGGACGGACCCACCTAGGGCCTAGCTGCGAAACGGCACAAAACGCGCTCCTAGGAGCTGCACTCTGCAAAGGGAAACTGTGCTCGGGGAACAAAGCTCAGCCCCAAGGCGGCTTGGCTCAGGATCGCAGCGCTTGCCTAGTTCTCACCTAGCCCTAGGCTCCCCATAGGGCCCAGGAGGGTCTGGGCTGCCTCTGGCTCCGTGGGCACTGCTGCTTGGTTGGTGGTCTCCGCAGCTTGAAACCAACTCCAAACGTGTTCTCCTTCGCGGAGAAGGCTGATTTGGCAGGAAGAAGCCCTGTGTGCACTGGCCCTGGCAACCCACCCATAGCCAGCTAGGGACGGACCCACCTAGGGCCTAGCTGCGAAACGGCACAGAACGCGCTCCTAGGAGCTGCACTCTGCAAAGGGAAACTGAGCTCGGGGAACAAAGCTCAGCCCCAAGGCGGCTTGGCTCAGGATCGCAGCGCTTGCCTAGTTCTCACCTAGCCCTAGGCTCCCCATAGGGCCAAGGAGGGTCTGGGCTGCCTCTGGCTCCGTGGGCACTGCTGCTTGGTTGGTGGTCTCCGCAGCTTGAAACCAACTCCAAACGTGTTCTCCTTCGCGGAGAAGGCTGATTTGGCAGGAAGAAGCCCTGTGTGCACTGGCCCTGGCAACCCACCCATAGCCAGCTAGGGACGGACCCACCTAGGGCCTAGCTGCGAAACGGCACAAAACGCGCTCCTAGGAGCTGCACTCTGCAAAGGGAAACTGTGCTCGGGGAACAAAGCTCAGCCCCAAGGCGGCTTGGCTCAGGATCGCAGCGCTTGCCTAGTTCTCACCTAGCCCTAGGCTCCCCTTAGGGCCAAGGAGGGTCTGGGCTGCCTCTGGCTCCGTGGGCACTGCTGCTTGGTTGGTGGTCTCCGCAGCTTGAAACCAACTCCAAACGTGTTCTCCTTCGCGGAGAAGGCTGATTTGGCAGGAAGAAGCCCTGTGTGCACTGGCCCTGGCAACCCACCCATAGCCAGCTAGGGACGGACCCACCTAGGGCCTAGCTGCGAAACGGCACAAAACGCGCTCCTAGGAGCTGCACTCTGCAAAGGGAAACTGTGCTCGGGGAACAAAGCTCAGCCCCAAGGCGGCTTGGCTCAGGATCGCAGCGCTTGCCTAGTTCTCACCTAGCCCTAGGCTCCCCATAGGGCCAAGGAGGGTCTGGGCTGCCTCTGGCTCCGTGGGCACTGCTGCTTGGTTGGTGGTCTCCGCAGCTTGAAACCAACTCCAAACGTGTTCTCCTTCGCGGAGAAGGCTGATTTGGCAGGAAGAAGCCCTGTGTGCACTGGCCCTGGCAACCCACCCATAGCCAGCTAGGGACGGACCCACCTAGGGCCTAGCTGCGAAACGGCACAAAACGCGCTCCTAGGAGCTGCACTCTGCAAAGGGAAACTGTGCTCGGGGAACAAAGCTCAGCCCCAAGGCGGCTTGGCTCAGGATCGCAGCGCTTGCCTAGTTCTCACCTAGCCCTAGGCTCCCCATAGGGCCAAGGAGGGTCTGGGCTGCCTCTGGCTCCGTGGGCACTGCTGCTTGGTTGGTGGTCTCCGCAGCTTGAAACCAACTCCAAACGTGTTCTCCTTCGCGGAGAAGGCTGATTTGGCAGGAAGAAGCCCTGTGTGCACTGGCCCTGGCAACCCACCCATAGCCAGCTAGGGACGGACCCACCTAGGGCCTAGCTGCGAAACGGCACAAAACGCGCTCCTAGGAGCTGCACTCTGCAAAGGGAAACTGTGCTCGGGGAACAAAGCTCAGCCCCAAGGCGGCTTGGCTCAGGATCGCAGCGCTTGCCTAGTTCTCACCTAGCCCTAGGCTCCCCATAGGGCCCAGGAGGGTCTGGGCTGCCTCTGGCTCCGTGGGCACTGCTGCTTGGTTGGTGGTCTCCGCAGCTTGAAACCAACTCCAAACGTGTTCTCCTTCGCGGAGAAGGCTGATTTGGCAGGAAGAAGCCCTGTGTGCACTGGCCCTGGCAACCCACCCATAGCCAGCTAGGGACGGACCCACCTAGGGCCTAGCTGCGAAACGGCACAAAACGCGCTCCTAGGAGCTGCACTCTGCAAAGGGAAACTGTGCTCGGGGAACAAAGCTCAGCCCCAAGGCGGCTTGGCTCAGGATCGCAGCGCTTGCCTAGTTCTCACCTAGCCCTAGGCTCCCCATAGGGCCAAGGAGGGTCTGGGCTGCCTCTGGCTCCGTGGGCACTGCTGCTTGGTTGGTGGTCTCCGCAGCTTGAAACCAACTCCAAACGTGTTCTCCTTCGCGGAGAAGGCTGATTTGGCAGGAAGAAGCCCTGTGTGCACTGGCCCTGGCAACCCACCCATAGCCAGCTAGGGACGGACCCACCTAGGGCCTAGCTGCGAAACGGCACAAAACGCGCTCCTAGGAGCTGCACTCTGCAAAGGGAAACTGTGCTCGGGGAACAAAGCTCAGCCCCAAGGCGGCTTGGCTCAGGATCGCAGCGCTTGCCTAGTTCTCACCTAGCCCTAGGCTCCCCATAGGGCCCAGGAGGGTCTGGGCTGCCTCTGGCTCCGTGGGCACTGCTGCTTGGTTGGTGGTCTCCGCAGCTTGAAACCAACTCCAAACGTGTTCTCCTTCGCGGAGAAGGCTGATTTGGCAGGAAGAAGCCCTGTGTGCACTGGCCCTGGCAACCCACCCATAGCCAGCTAGGGACGGACCCACCTAGGGCCTAGCTGCGAAACGGCACAAAACGCGCTCCTAGGAGCTGCACTCTGCAAAGGGAAACTGTGCTCGGGGAACAAAGCTCAGCCCCAAGGCGGCTTGGCTCAGGATCGCAGCGCTTGCCTAGTTCTCACCTAGCCCTAGGCTCCCCATAGGGCCAAGGAGGGTCTGGGCTGCCTCTGGCTCCGTGGGCACTGCTGCTTGGTTGGTGGTCTCCGCAGCTTGAAACCAACTCCAAACGTGTTCTCCTTCGCGGAGAAGGCTGATTTGGCAGGAAGAAGCCCTGTGTGCACTGGCCCTGGCAACCCACCCATAGCCAGCTAGGGACGGACCCACCTAGGGCCTAGCTGCGAAACGGCACAAAACGCGCTCCTAGGAGCTGCACTCTGCAAAGGGAAACTGTGCTCGGGGAACAAACCTCAGCCCCAAGGCGGCTTGGCTCAGGATCGCAGCGCTTGCCTAGTTCTCACCTAGCCCTAGGCTCCCCATAGGGCCAAGGAGGGTCTGGGCTGCCTCTGGCTCCGTGGGCACTGCTGCTTGGTTGGTGGTCTCCGCAGCTTGAAACCAACTCCAAACGTGTTCTCCTTCGCGGAGAAGGCTGATTTGGCAGGAAGAAGCCCTGTGTGCACTGGCCCTGGCAACCCACCCATAGCCAGCTAGGGACGGACCCACCTAGGGCCTAGCTGCGAAACGGCACAAAACGCGCTCCTAGGAGCTGCACTCTGCAAAGGGAAACTGTGCTCGGGGAACAAACCTCAGCCCCAAGGCGGCTTGGCTCAGGATCGCAGCGCTTGCCTAGTTCTCACCTAGCCCTAGGCTCCCCATAGGGCCAAGGAGGGTCTGGGCTGCCTCTGGCTCCGTGGGCACTGCTGCTTGGTTGGTGGTCTCCGCAGCTTGAAACCAACTCCAAACGTGTTCTCCTTCGCGGAGAAGGCTGATTTGGCAGGAAGAAGCCCTGTGTGCACTGGCCCTGGCAACCCACCCATAGCCAGCTAGGGACGGACCCACCTAGGGCCTAGCTGCGAAACGGCACAAAACGCGCTCCTAGGAGCTGCACTCTGCAAAGGGAAACTGTGCTCGGGGAACAAAGCTCAGCCCCAAGGCGGCTTGGCTCAGGATCGCAGCGCTTGCCTAGTTCTCACCTAGCCCTAGGCTCCCCATAGGGCCCAGGAGGGTCTGGGCTGCCTCTGGCTCCGTGGGCACTGCTGCTTGGCTGGTGGTCTCCGCACCGTGAAACCAACTCCAAACGTGTTCTCCTTCGCGGAGAAGGCTGATTTGGCAGGAAGAAGCCCTGTGTGCACTGGCCCTGGCAACCCACCCATAGCCAGCTAGGGAGGGACCCACCTAGGGCCTAGCTGCGAAACGGCACAGAACGCGCTCCTAGGAGCTGCACTCTGCAAAGGGAAACTGAGCTCGGGGAACAAAGCTCAGCCCCAAGGCGGCTTGGCTCAGGATCGCAGCGCTTGCCTAGTTCTCACCTAGCCCTAGGCTCCCCATAGGGCCAAGGAGGGTCTGGGCTGCCTCTGGCTCCGTGGGCACTGCTGCTTGGTTGGTGGTCTCCGCACCTTGAAACCAACTCCAAACGTGTTCTCCTTCGCGGAGAAGGCTGATTTGGCAGGAAGAAGCCCTGTGTGCACTGGCCCTGGCAACCCACCCATAGCCAGCTAGGGACGGACCCACCTAGGGCCTAGCTGCGAAACGGCACAAAACGCGCTCCTAGGAGCTGCACTCTGCAAAGGGAAACTGTGCTCGGGGAACAAAGCTCAGCCCCAAGGCGGCTTGGCTCAGGATCGCAGCGCTTGCCTAGTTCTCACCTAGCCCTAGGCTCCCCATAGGGCCAAGGAGGGTCTGGGCTGCCTCTGGCTCCGTGGGCACTGCTGCTTGGTTGGTGGTCTCCGCAGCTTGAAACCAACTCCAAACGTGTTCTCCTTCGCGGAGAAGGCTGATTTGGCAGGAAGAAGCCCTGTGTGCACTGGCCCTGGCAACCCACCCATAGCCAGCTAGGGAGGGACCCACCTAGGGCCTAGCTGCGAAACGGCACAGAACGCGCTCCTAGGAGCTGCACTCTGCAAAGGGAAACTGAGCTCGGGGAACAAAGCTCAGCCCCAAGGCGGCTTGGCTCAGGATCGCAGCGCTTGCCTAGTTCTCACCTAGCCCTAGGCTCCCCATAGGGCCAAGGAGGGTCTGGGCTGCCTCTGGCTCCGTGGGCACTGCTGCTTGGCTGGTGGTCTCCGCACCTTGAAACCAACTCCAAACGTGTTCTCCTTCGCGGAGAAGGCTGATTTGGCAGGAAGAAGCCCTGTGTGCACTGGCCCTGGCAACCCACCCATAGCCAGCTAGGGACGGACCCACCTAGGGCCTAGCTGCGAAACGGCACAAAACGCGCTCCTAGGAGCTGCACTCTGCAAAGGGAAACTGTGCTCGGGGAACAAAGCTCAGCCCCAAGGCGGCTTGGCTCAGGATCGCAGCGCTTGCCTAGTTCTCACCTAGCCCTAGGCTCCCCATAGGGCCAAGGAGGGTCTGGGCTGCCTCTGGCTCCGTGGGCACTGCTGCTTGGTTGGTGGTCTCCGCAGCTTGAAACCAACTCCAAACGTGTTCTCCTTCGCGGAGAAGGCTGATTTGGCAGGAAGAAGCCCTGTGTGCACTGGCCCTGGCAACCCACCCATAGCCAGCTAGGGACGGACCCACCTAGGGCCTAGCTGCGAAACGGCACAAAACGCGCTCCTAGGAGCTGCACTCTGCAAAGGGAAACTGTGCTCGGGGAACAAACCTCAGCCCCAAGGCGGCTTGGCTCAGGATCGCAGCGCTTGCCTAGTTCTCACCTAGCCCTAGGCTCCCCATAGGGTCAAGGAGGGTCTGGGCTGCCTCTGGCTCCGTGGGCACTGCTGCTTGGCTGGTGGTCTCCGCAGCGTGAAACCAACTCCAAACGTGTTCTCCTTCGCGGAGAAGGCTGATTTGGCAGGAAGAAGCCCTGTGTGCACTGGCCCTGGCAACCCACCCATAGCCAGCTAGGGACGGACCCACCTAGGGCCTAGCTGCGAAACGGCACAAAACGCGCTCCTAGGAGCTGCACTCTGCAAAGGGAAACTGTGCTCGGGGAACAAAGCTCAGCCCCAAGGCGGCTTGGCTCAGGATCGCAGCGCTTGCCTAGTTCTCACCTAGCCCTAGGCTCCCCATAGGGCCAAGGAGGGTCTGGGCTGCCTCTGGCTCCGTGGGCACTGCTGCTTGGCTGGTGGTCTCCGCACCGTGAAACCAACTCCAAACGTGTTCTCCTTCGCGGAGAAGGCTGATTTGGCAGGAAGAAGCCCTGTGTGCACTGGCCCTGGCAACCCACCCATAGCCAGCTAGGGAGGGACCCACCTAGGGCCTAGCTGCGAAACGGCACAAAACGCGCTCCTAGGAGCTGCACTCTGCAAAGGGAAACTGAGCTCGGGGAACAAAGCTCAGCCCCAAGGCGGCTTGGCTCAGGATCGCAGCGCTTGCCTAGTTCTCACCTAGCCCTAGGCTCCCCATAGGGCCCAGGAGGGTCTGGGCTGCCTCTGGCTCCGTGGGCACTGCTGCTTGGCTGGTGGTCTCCGCAGCTTGAAACCAACTCCAAACGTGTTCTCCTTCGCGGAGAAGGCTGATTTGGCAGGAAGAAGCCCTGTGTGCACTGGCCCTGGCAACCCACCCATAGCCAGCTAGGGACGGACCCACCTAGGGCCTAGCTGCGAAACGGCACAAAACGCGCTCCTAGGAGCTGCACTCTGCAAAGGGAAACTGTGCTCGGGGAACAAAGCTCAGCCCCAAGGCGGCTTGGCTCAGGATCGCAGCGCTTGCCTAGTTCTCACCTAGCCCTAGGCTCCCCATAGGGCCAAGGAGGGTCTGGGCTGCCTCTGGCTCCGTGGGCACTGCTGCTTGGTTGGTGGTCTCCGCAGCTTGAAACCAACTCCAAACGTGTTCTCCTTCGCGGAGAAGGCTGATTTGGCAGGAAGAAGCCCTGTGTGCACTGGCCCTGGCAACCCACCCATAGCCAGCTAGGGACGGACCCACCTAGGGCCTAGCTGCGAAACGGCACAAAACGCGCTCCTAGGAGCTGCACTCTGCAAAGGGAAACTGTGCTCGGGGAACAAACCTCAGCCCCAAGGCGGCTTGGCTCAGGATCGCAGCGCTTGCCTAGTTCTCACCTAGCCCTAGGCTCCCCATAGGGCCAAGGAGGGTCTGGGCTGCCTCTGGCTCCGTGGGCACTGCTGCTTGGCTGGTGGTCTCCGCACCGTGAAACCAACTCCAAACGTGTTCTCCTTCGCGGAGAAGGCTGATTTGGCAGGAAGAAGCCCTGTGTGCACTGGCCCTGGCAACCCACCCATAGCCAGCTAGGGACGGACCCACCTAGGGCCTAGCTGCGAAACGGCACAAAACGCGCTCCTAGGAGCTGCACTCTGCAAAGGGAAACTGTGCTCGGGGAACAAAGCTCAGCCCCAAGGCGGCTTGGCTCAGGATCGCAGCGCTTGCCTAGTTCTCACCTAGCCCTAGGCTCCCCATAGGGCCAAGGAGGGTCTGGGCTGCCTCTGGCTCCGTGGGCACTGCTGCTTGGTTGGTGGTCTCCGCAGCTTGAAACCAACTCCAAACGTGTTCTCCTTCGCGGAGAAGGCTGATTTGGCAGGAAGAAGCCCTGTGTGCACTGGCCCTGGCAACCCACCCATAGCCAGCTAGGGACGGACCCACCTAGGGCCTAGCTGCGAAACGGCACAAAACGCGCTCCTAGGAGCTGCACTCTGCAAAGGGAAACTGTGCTCGGGGAACAAAGCTCAGCCCCAAGGCGGCTTGGCTCAGGATCGCAGCGCTTGCCTAGTTCTCACCTAGCCCTAGGCTCCCCATAGGGCCAAGGAGGGTCTGGGCTGCCTCTGGCTCCGTGGGCACTGCTGCTTGGTTGGTGGTCTCCGCAGCTTGAAACCAACTCCAAACGTGTTCTCCTTCGCGGAGAAGGCTGATTTGGCAGGAAGAAGCCCTGTGTGCACTGGCCCTGGCAACCCACCCATAGCCAGCTAGGGACGGACCCACCTAGGGCCTAGCTGCGAAACGGCACAAAACGCGCTCCTAGGAGCTGCACTCTGCAAAGGGAAACTGTGCTCGGGGAACAAAGCTCAGCCCCAAGGCGGCTTGGCTCAGGATCGCAGCGCTTGCCTAGTTCTCACCTAGCCCTAGGCTCCCCATAGGGCCCAGGAGGGTCTGGGCTGCCTCTGGCTCCGTGGGCACTGCTGCTTGGCTGGTGGTCTCCGCACCGTGAAACCAACTCCAAACGTGTTCTCCTTCGCGGAGAAGGCTGATTTGGCAGGAAGAAGCCCTGTGTGCACTGGCCCTGGCAACCCACCCATAGCCAGCTAGGGAGGGACCCACCTAGGGCCTAGCTGCGAAACGGCACAGAACGCGCTCCTAGGAGCTGCACTCTGCAAAGGGAAACTGAGCTCGGGGAACAAAGCTCAGCCCCAAGGCGGCTTGGCTCAGGATCGCAGCGCTTGCCTAGTTCTCACCTAGCCCTAGGCTCCCCATAGGGCCAAGGAGGGTCTGGGCTGCCTCTGGCTCCGTGGGCACTGCTGCTTGGTTGGTGGTCTCCGCAGCTTGAAACCAACTCCAAACGTGTTCTCCTTCGCGGAGAAGGCTGATTTGGCAGGAAGAAGCCCTGTGTGCACTGGCCCTGGCAACCCACCCATAGCCAGCTAGGGAGGGACCCACCTAGGGCCTAGCTGCGAAACGGCACAAAACGCGCTCCTAGGAGCTGCACTCTGCAAAGGGAAACTGTGCTCGGGGAACAAAGCTCAGCCCCAAGGCGGCTTGGCTCAGGATCGCAGCGCTTGCCTAGTTCTCACCTAGCCCTAGGCTCCCCATAGGGCCAAGGAGGGTCTGGGCTGCCTCTGGCTCCGTGGGCACTGCTGCTTGGTTGGTGGTCTCCGCAGCTTGAAACCAACTCCAAACGTGTTCTCCTTCGCGGAGAAGGCTGATTTGGCAGGAAGAAGCCCTGTGTGCACTGGCCCTGGCAACCCACCCATAGCCAGCTAGGGACGGACCCACCTAGGGCCTAGCTGCGAAACGGCACAAAACGCGCTCCTAGGAGCTGCACTCTGCAAAGGGAAACTGTGCTCGGGGAACAAAGCTCAGCCCCAAGGCGGCTTGGCTCAGGATCGCAGCGCTTGCCTAGTTCTCACCTAGCCCTAGGCTCCCCATAGGGCCAAGGAGGGTCTGGGCTGCCTCTGGCTCCGTGGGCACTGCTGCTTGGCTGGTGGTCTCCGCAGCGTGAAACCAACTCCAAACGTGTTCTCCTTCGCGGAGAAGGCTGATTTGGCAGGAAGAAGCCCTGTGTGCACTGGCCCTGGCAACCCACCCATAGCCAGCTAGGGAGGGACCCACCTAGGGCCTAGCTGCGAAACGGCACAAAACGCGCTCCTAGGAGCTGCACTCTGCAAAGGGAAACTGTGCTCGGGGAACAAAGCTCAGCCCCAAGGCGGCTTGGCTCAGGATCGCAGCGCTTGCCTAGTTCTCACCTAGCCCTAGGCTCCCCATAGGGCCCAGGAGGGTCTGGGCTGCCTCTGGCTCCGTGGGCACTGCTGCTTGGCTGGTGGTCTCCGCACCGTGAAACCAACTCCAAACGTGTTCTCCTTCGCGGAGAAGGCTGATTTGGCAGGAAGAAGCCCTGTGTGCACTGGCCCTGGCAACCCACCCATAGCCAGCTAGGGACGGACCCACCTAGGGCCTAGCTGCGAAACGGCACAGAACGCGCTCCTAGGAGCTGCACTCTGCAAAGGGAAACTGAGCTCGGGGAACAAAGCTCAGCCCCAAGGCGGCTTGGCTCAGGATCGCAGCGCTTGCCTAGTTCTCACCTAGCCCTAGGCTCCCCATAGGGCCAAGGAGGGTCTGGGCTGCCTCTGGCTCCGTGGGCACTGCTGCTTGGTTGGTGGTCTCCGCACCTTGAAACCAACTCCAAACGTGTTCTCCTTCGCGGAGAAGGCTGATTTGGCAGGAAGAAGCCCTGTGTGCACTGGCCCTGGCAACCCACCCATAGCCAGCTAGGGACGGACCCACCTAGGGCCTAGCTGCGAAACGGCACAAAACGCGCTCCTAGGAGCTGCACTCTGCAAAGGGAAACTGTGCTCGGGGAACAAAGCTCAGCCCAAGGCGGCTTGGCTCAGGATCGCAGCGCTTGCCTAGTTCTCACCTAGCCCTAGGCTCCCCATAGGGCCAAGGAGGGTCTGGGCTGCCTCTGGCTCCGTGGGCACTGCTGCTTGGTTGGTGGTCTCCGCAGCTTGAAACCAACTCCAAACGTGTTCTCCTTCGCGGAGAAGGCTGATTTGGCAGGAAGAAGCCCTGTGTGCACTGGCCCTGGCAACCCACCCATAGCCAGCTAGGGACGGACCCACCTAGGGCCTAGCTGCGAAACGGCACAAAACGCGCTCCTAGGAGCTGCACTCTGCAAAGGGAAACTGTGCTCGGGGAACAAACCTCAGCCCCAAGGCGGCTTGGCTCAGGATCGCAGCGCTTGCCTAGTTCTCACCTAGCCCTAGGCTCCCCATAGGGCCAAGGAGGGTCTGGGCTGCCTCTGGCTCCGTGGGCACTGCTGCTTGGTTGGTGGTCTCCGCAGCTTGAAACCAACTCCAAACGTGTTCTCCTTCGCGGAGAAGGCTGATTTGGCAGGAAGAAGCCCTGTGTGCACTGGCCCTGGAAACCCACCCATAGCCAGCTAGGGACGGACCCACCTAGGGCCTAGCTGCGAAAGGGCACAAAACGCGCTCCTAGGAGCTGCACTCTGCAAAGGGAAACTGAGCTCGGGGAACAAAGCTCAGCCCCAAGGCGGCTTGGCTCAGGATCGCAGCGCTTGCCTAGTTCTCACCTAGCCCTAGGCTCCCCATAGGGCCAAGGAGGGTCTGGGCTGCCTCTGGCTCCGTGGGCACTGCTGCTTGGCTGGTGGTCTCCGCACCGTGAAACCAACTCCAAACGTGTTCTCCTTCGCGGAGAAGGCTGATTTGGCAGGAAGAAGCCCTGTGTGCACTGGCCCTGGCAACCCACCCATAGCCAGCTAGGGACGGACCCACCTAGGGCCTAGCTGCGAAACGGCACAAAACGCGCTCCTAGGAGCTGCACTCTGCAAAGGGAAACTGTGCTCGGGGAACAAAGCTCAGCCCCAAGGCGGCTTGGCTCAGGATCGCAGCGCTTGCCTAGTTCTCACCTAGCCCTAGGCTCCCCATAGGGCCAAGGAGGGTCTGGGCTGCCTCTGGCTCCGTGGGCACTGCTGCTTGGTTGGTGGTCTCCGCAGCTTGAAACCAACTCCAAACGTGTTCTCCTTCGCGGAGAAGGCTGATTTGGCAGGAAGAAGCCCTGTGTGCACTGGCCCTGGCAACCCACCCATAGCCAGCTAGGGACGGACCCACCTAGGGCCTAGCTGCGAAACGGCACAAAACGCCAAAACGCGCTCCTAGGAGCTGCACTCTGCAAAGGGAAACTGTGCTCGGGGAACAAAGCTCAGCCCCAAGGCGGCTTGGCTCAGGATCGCAGCGCTTGCCTAGTTCTCACCTAGCCCTAGGCTCCCCATAGGGCCAAGGAGGGTCTGGGCTGCCTCTGGCTCCGTGGGCACTGCTGCTTGGTTGGTGGTCTCCGCAGCTTGAAACCAACTCCAAACGTGTTCTCCTTCGCGGAGAAGGCTGATTTGGCAGGAAGAAGCCCTGTGTGCACTGGCCCTGGCAACCCACCCATAGCCAGCTAGGGACGGACCCACCTAGGGCCTAGCTGCGAAACGGCACAAAACGCGCTCCTAGGAGCTGCACTCTGCAAAGGGAAACTGTGCTCGGGGAACAAAGCTCAGCCCCAAGGCGGCTTGGCTCAGGATCGCAGCGCTTGCCTAGTTCTCACCTAGCCCTAGGCTCCCCATAGGGCCAAGGAGGGTCTGGGCTGCCTCTGGCTCCGTGGGCACTGCTGCTTGGCTGGTGGTCTCCGCACCGTGAAACCAACTCCAAACGTGTTCTCCTTCGCGGAGAAGGCTGATTTGGCAGGAAGAAGCCCTGTGTGCACTGGCCCTGGCAACCCACCCATAGCCAGCTAGGGAGGGACCCACCTAGGGCCTAGCTGCGAAACGGCACAAAACGCGCTCCTAGGAGCTGCACTCTGCAAAGGGAAACTGTGCTCGGGGAACAAAGCTCAGCCCCAAGGCGGCTTGGCTCAGGATCGCAGCGCTTGCCTAGTTCTCACCTAGCCCTAGGCTCCACATAGGGCCCAGGAGGGTCTGGGCTGCCTCTGGCTCCGTGGGCACTGCTGCTTGGCTGGTGGTCTCCGCACCGTGAAACCAACTCCAAACGTGTTCTCCTTCGCGGAGAAGGCTGATTTGGCAGGAAGAAGCCCTGTGTGCACTGGCCCTGGCAACCCACCCATAGCCAGCTAGGGACGGACCCACCTAGGGCCTAGCTGCGAAACGGCACAGAACGCGCTCCTAGGAGCTGCACTCTGCAAAGGGAAACTGAGCTCGGGGAACAAAGCTCAGCCCCAAGGCGGCTTGGCTCAGGATCGCAGCGCTTGCCTAGTTCTCACCTAGCCCTAGGCTCCCCATAGGGCCAAGGAGGGTCTGGGCTGCCTCTGGCTCCGTGGGCACTGCTGCTTGGCTGGTGGTCTCCGCACCGTGAAACCAACTCCAAACGTGTTCTCCTTCGCGGAGAAGGCTGATTTGGCAGGAAGAAGCCCTGTGTGCACTGGCCCTGGCAACCCACCCATAGCCAGCTAGGGACGGACCCACCTAGGGCCTAGCTGCGAAACGGCACAAAACGCGCTCCTAGGAGCTGCACTCTGCAAAGGGAAACTGAGCTCGGGGAACAAAGCTCAGCCCCAAGGCGGCTTGGCTCAGGATCGCAGCGCTTGCCTAGTTCTCACCTAGCCCTAGGCTCCCCATAGGGCCAAGGAGGGTCTGGGCTGCCTCTGGCTCCGTGGGCACTGCTGCTTGGTTGGTGGTCTCCGCAGCTTGAAACCAACTCCAAACGTGTTCTCCTTCGCGGAGAAGGCTGATTTGGCAGGAAGAAGCCCTGTGTGCACTGGCCCTGGCAACCCACCCATAGCCAGCTAGGGACGGACCCACCTAGGGCCTAGCTGCGAAACGGCACAAAACGCGCTCCTAGGAGCTGCACTCTGCAAAGGGAAACTGTGCTCGGGGAACAAAGCTCAGCCCCAAGGCGGCTTGGCTCAGGATCGCAGCGCTTGCCTAGTTCTCACCTAGCCCTAGGCTCCCCATAGGGCCAAGGAGGGTCTGGGCTGCCTCTGGCTCCGTGGGCACTGCTGCTTGGTTGGTGGTCTCCGCAGCTTGAAACCAACTCCAAACGTGTTCTCCTTCGCGGAGAAGGCTGATTTGGCAGGAAGAAGCCCTGTGTGCACTGGCCCTGGCAACCCACCCATAGCCAGCTAGGGACGGACCCACCTAGGGCCTAGCTGCGAAACGGCACAAAACGCGCTCCTAGGAGCTGCACTCTGCAAAGGGAAACTGTGCTCGGGGAACAAAGCTCAGCCCCAAGGCGGCTTGGCTCAGGATCGCAGCGCTTGCCTAGTTCTCACCTAGCCCTAGGCTCCCCATAGGGCCCAGGAGGGTCTGGGCTGCCTCTGGCTCCGTGGGCACTGCTGCTTGGTTGGTGGTCTCCGCAGCTTGAAACCAACTCCAAACGTGTTCTCCTTCGCGGAGAAGGCTGATTTGGCAGGAAGAAGCCCTGTGTGCACTGGCCCTGGCAACCCACCCATAGCCAGCTAGGGACGGACCCACCTAGGGCCTAGCTGCGAAACGGCACAAAACGCGCTCGTAGGAGCTGCACTCTGCAAAGGGAAACTGTGCTCGGGGAACAAAGCTCAGCCCCAAGGCGGCTTGGCTCAGGATCGCAGCGCTTGCCTAGTTCTCACCTAGCCCTAGGCTCCCCATAGGGCCAAGGAGGGTCTGGGCTGCCTCTGGCTCCGTGGGCACTGCTGCTTGGTTGGTGGTCTCCGCAGCTTGAAACCAACTCCAAACGTGTTCTCCTTCGCGGAGAAGGCTGATTTGGCAGGAAGAAGCCCTGTGTGCACTGGCCCTGGCAACCCACCCATAGCCAGCTAGGGACGGACCCACCTAGGGCCTAGCTGCGAAACGGCACAAAACGCGCTCCTAGGAGCTGCACTCTGCAAAGGGAAACTGTGCTCGGGGAACAAAGCTCAGCCCCAAGGCGGCTTGGCTCAGGATCGCAGCGCTTGCCTAGTTCTCACCTAGCCCTAGGCTCCCCATAGGGCCCAGGAGGGTCTGGGCTGCCTCTGGCTCCGTGGGCACTGCTGCTTGGCTGGTGGTCTCCGCACCGTGAAACCAACTCCAAACGTGTTCTCCTTCGCGGAGAAGGCTGATTTGGCAGGAAGAAGCCCTGTGTGCACTGGCCCTGGCAACCCACCCATAGCCAGCTAGGGAGGGACCCACCTAGGGCCTAGCTGCGAAACGGCACAGAACGCGCTCCTAGGAGCTGCACTCTGCAAAGGGAAACTGAGCTCGGGGAACAAAGCTCAGCCCCAAGGCGGCTTGGCTCAGGATCGCAGCGCTTGCCTAGTTCTCACCTAGCCCTAGGCTCCCCATAGGGCCAAGGAGGGTCTGGGCTGCCTCTGGCTCCGTGGGCACTGCTGCTTGGTTGGTGGTCTCCGCACCTTGAAACCAACTCCAAACGTGTTCTCCTTCGCGGAGAAGGCTGATTTGGCAGGAAGAAGCCCTGTGTGCACTGGCCCTGGCAACCCACCCATAGCCAGCTAGGGACGGACCCACCTAGGGCCTAGCTGCGAAACGGCACAAAACGCGCTCCTAGGAGCTGCACTCTGCAAAGGGAAACTGTGCTCGGGGAACAAAGCTCAGCCCCAAGGCGGCTTGGCTCAGGATCGCAGCGCTTGCCTAGTTCTCACCTAGCCCTAGGCTCCCCATAGGGCCAAGGAGGGTCTGGGCTGCCTCTGGCTCCGTGGGCACTGCTGCTTGGTTGGTGGTCTCCGCAGCTTGAAACCAACTCCAAACGTGTTCTCCTTCGCGGAGAAGGCTGATTTGGCAGGAAGAAGCCCTGTGTGCACTGGCCCTGGCAACCCACCCATAGCCAGCTAGGGACGGACCCACCTAGGGCCTAGCTGCGAAACGGCACAAAACGCGCTCCTAGGAGCTGCACTCTGCAAAGGGAAACTGTGCTCGGGGAACAAAGCTCAGCCCCAAGGCGGCTTGGCTCAGGATCGCAGCGCTTGCCTAGTTCTCACCTAGCCCTAGGCTCCCCATAGGGCCCAGGAGGGTCTGGGCTGCCTCTGGCTCCGTGGGCACTGCTGCTTGGTTGGTGGTCTCCGCAGCTTGAAACCAACTCCAAACGTGTTCTCCTTCGCGGAGAAGGCTGATTTGGCAGGAAGAAGCCCTGTGTGCACTGGCCCTGGCAACCCACCCATAGCCAGCTAGGGAGGGACCCACCTAGGGCCTAGCTGCGAATCGGCACAAAACGCGCTCCTAGGAGCTGCACTCTGCAAAGGGAAACTGTGCTCGGGGAACAAAGCTCAGCCCCAAGGCGGCTTGGCTCAGGATCGCAGCGCTTGCCTAGTTCTCACCTAGCCCTAGGCTCCCCATAGGGCCAAGGAGGGTCTGGGCTGCCTCTGGCTCCGTGGGCACTGCTGCTTGGCTGGTGGTCTCCGCACCGTGAAACCAACTCCAAACGTGTTCTCCTTCGCGGAGAAGGCTGATTTGGCAGGAAGAAGCCCTGTGTGCACTGGCCCTGGCAACCCACCCATAGCCAGCTAGGGAGGGACCCACCTAGGGCCTAGCTGCGAAACGGCACAAAACGCGCTCCTAGGAGCTGCACTCTGCAAAGGGAAACTGTGCTCGGGGAACAAAGCTCAGCCCCAAGGCGGCTTGGCTCAGGATCGCAGCGCTTGCCTAGTTCTCACCTAGCCCTAGGCTCCACATAGGGCCAAGGAGGGTCTGGGCTGCCTCTGGCTCCGTGGGCACTGCTGCTTGGCTGGTGGTCTCCGCACCGTGAAACCAACTCCAAACGTGTTCTCCTTCGCGGAGAAGGCTGATTTGGCAGGAAGAAGCCCTGTGTGCACTGGCCCTGGCAACCCACCCATAGCCAGCTAGGGACGGACCCACCTAGGGCCTAGCTGCGAAACGGCACAGAACGCGCTCCTAGGAGCTGCACTCTGCAAAGGGAAACTGAGCTCGGGGAACAAAGCTCAGCCCCAAGGCGGCTTGGCTCAGGATCGCAGCGCTTGCCTAGTTCTCACCTAGCCCTAGGCTCCCCATAGGGCCAAGGAGGGTCTGGGCTGCCTCTGGCTCCGTGGGCACTGCTGCTTGGCTGGTGGTCTCCGCACCGTGAAACCAACTCCAAACGTGTTCTCCTTCGCGGAGAAGGCTGATTTGGCAGGAAGAAGCCCTGTGTGCACTGGCCCTGGCAACCCACCCATAGCCAGCTAGGGACGGACCCACCTAGGGCCTAGCTGCGAAACGGCACAAAACGCGCTCCTAGGAGCTGCACTCTGCAAAGGGAAACTGTGCTCGGGGAACAAAGCTCAGCCCCAAGGCGGCTTGGCTCAGGATCGCAGCGCTTGCCTAGTTCTCACCTAGCCCTAGGCTCCCCATAGGGCCAAGGAGGGTCTGGGCTGCCTCTGGCTCCGTGGGCACTGCTGCTTGGTTGGTGGTCTCCGCAGCTTGAAACCAACTCCAAACGTGTTCTCCTTCGCGGAGAAGGCTGATTTGGCAGGAAGAAGCCCTGTGTGCACTGGCCCTGGCAACCCACCCATAGCCAGCTAGGGACGGACCCACCTAGGGCCTAGCTGCGAAACGGCACAAAACGCGCTCCTAGGAGCTGCACTCTGCAAAGGGAAACTGTGCTCGGGGAACAAAGCTCAGCCCCAAGGCGGCTTGGCTCAGGATCGCAGCGCTTGCCTAGTTCTCACCTAGCCCTAGGCTCCCCATAGGGCCCAGGAGGGTCTGGGCTGCCTCTGGCTCCGTGGGCACTGCTGCTTGGCTGGTGGTCTCCGCACCGTGAAACCAACTCCAAACGTGTTCTCCTTCGCGGAGAAGGCTGATTTGGCAGGAAGAAGCCCTGTGTGCACTGGCCCTGGCAACCCACCCATAGCCAGCTAGGGACGGACCCACCTAGGGCCTAGCTGCGAAACGGCACAAAACGCGCTCCTAGGAGCTGCACTCTGCAAAGGGAAACTGTGCTCGGGGAACAAAGCTCAGCCCCAAGGCGGCTTGGCTCAGGATCGCAGCGCTTGCCTAGTTCTCACCTAGCCCTAGGCTCCCCATAGGGCCCAGGAGGGTCTGGGCTGCCTCTGGCTCCGTGGGCACTGCTGCTTGGTTGGTGGTCTCCGCAGCTTGAAACCAACTCCAAACGTGTTCTCCTTCGCGGAGAAGGCTGATTTGGCAGGAAGAAGCCCTGTGTGCACTGGCCCTGGCAACCCACCCATAGCCAGCTAGGGACGGACCCACCTAGGGCCTAGCTGCGAAACGGCACAAAACGCGCTCCTAGGAGCTGCACTCTGCAAAGGGAAACTGTGCTCGGGGAACAAAGCTCAGCCCCAAGGCGGCTTGGCTCAGGATCGCAGCGCTTGCCTAGTTCTCACCTAGCCCTAGGCTCCCCATAGGGCCAAGGAGGGTCTGGGCTGCCTCTGGCTCCGTGGGCACTGCTGCTTGGTTGGTGGTCTCCGCAGCTTGAAACCAACTCCAAACGTGTTCTCCTTCGCGGAGAAGGCTGATTTGGCAGGAAGAAGCCCTGTGTGCACTGGCCCTGGCAACCCACCCATAGCCAGCTAGGGACGGACCCACCTAGGGCCTAGCTGCGAAACGGCACAAAACGCGCTCCTAGGAGCTGCACTCTGCAAAGGGAAACTGTGCTCGGGGAACAAAGCTCAGCCCCAAGGCGGCTTGGCTCAGGATCGCAGCGCTTGCCTAGTTCTCACCTAGCCCTAGGCTCCCCATAGGGCCCAGGAGGGTCTGGGCTGCCTCTGGCTCCGTGGGCACTGCTGCTTGGCTGGTGGTCTCCGCACCGTGAAACCAACTCCAAACGTGTTCTCCTTCGCGGAGAAGGCTGATTTGGCAGGAAGAAGCCCTGTGTGCACTGGCCCTGGCAACCCACCCATAGCCAGCTAGGGAGGGACCCACCTAGGGCCTAGCTGCGAAACGGCACAGAACGCGCTCCTAGGAGCTGCACTCTGCAAAGGGAAACTGAGCTCGGGGAACAAAGCTCAGCCCCAAGGCGGCTTGGCTCAGGATCGCAGCGCTTGCCTAGTTCTCACCTAGCCCTAGGCTCCCCATAGGGCCAAGGAGGGTCTGGGCTGCCTCTGGCTCCGTGGGCACTGCTGCTTGGTTGGTGGTCTCCGCAGCTTGAAACCAACTCCAAACGTGTTCTCCTTCGCGGAGAAGGCTGATTTGGCAGGAAGAAGCCCTGTGTGCACTGGCCCTGGCAACCCACCCATAGCCAGCTAGGGACGGACCCACCTAGGGCCTAGCTGCGAAACGGCACAAAACGCGCTCCTAGGAGCTGCACTCTGCAAAGGGAAACTGTGCTCGGGGAACAAAGCTCAGCCCCAAGGCGGCTTGGCTCAGGATCGCAGCGCTTGCCTAGTTCTCACCTAGCCCTAGGCTCCCCATAGGGCCAAGGAGGGTCTGGGCTGCCTCTGGCTCCGTGGGCACTGCTGCTTGGTTGGTGGTCTCCGCAGCTTGAAACCAACTCCAAACGTGTTCTCCTTCGCGGAGAAGGCTGATTTGGCAGGAAGAAGCCCTGTGTGCACTGGCCCTGGCAACCCACCCATAGCCAGCTAGGGACGGACCCACCTAGGGCCTAGCTGCGAAACGGCACAAAACGCGCTCCTAGGAGCTGCACTCTGCAAAGGGAAACTGTGCTCGGGGAACAAAGCTCAGCCCCAAGGCGGCTTGGCTCAGGATCGCAGCGCTTGCCTAGTTCTCACCTAGCCCTAGGCTCCCCATAGGGCCAAGGAGGGTCTGGGCTGCCTCTGGCTCCGTGGGCACTGCTGCTTGGTTGGTGGTCTCCGCAGCTTGAAACCAACTCCAAACGTGTTCTCCTTCGCGGAGAAGGCTGATTTGGCAGGAAGAAGCCCTGTGTGCACTGGCCCTGGCAACCCACCCATAGCCAGCTAGGGACGGACCCACCTAGGGCCTAGCTGCGAAACGGCACAAAACGCGCTCCTAGGAGCTGCACTCTGCAAAGGGAAACTGTGCTCGGGGAACAAACCTCAGCCCCAAGGCGGCTTGGCTCAGGATCGCAGCGCTTGCCTAGTTCTCACCTAGCCCTAGGCTCCCCATAGGGCCAAGGAGGGTCTGGGCTGCCTCTGGCTCCGTGGGCACTGCTGCTTGGCTGGTGGTCTCCGCACCGTGAAACCAACTCCAAACGTGTTCTCCTTCGCGGAGAAGGCTGATTTGGCAGGAAGAAGCCCTGTGTGCACTGGCCCTGGCAACCCACCCATAGCCAGCTAGGGACGGACCCACCTAGGGCCTAGCTGCGAAACGGCACAAAACGCGCTCCTAGGAGCTGCACTCTGCAAAGGGAAACTGTGCTCGGGGAACAAAGCTCAGCCCCAAGGCGGCTTGGCTCAGGATCGCAGCGCTTGCCTAGTTCTCACCTAGCCCTAGGCTCCCCATAGGGCCAAGGAGGGTCTGGGCTGCCTCTGGCTCCGTGGGCACTGCTGCTTGGCTGGTGGTCTCCGCACCGTGAAACCAACTCCAAACGTGTTCTCCTTCGCGGAGAAGGCTGATTTGGCAGGAAGAAGCCCTGTGTGCACTGGCCCTGGCAACCCACCCATAGCCAGCTAGGGAGGGACCCACCTAGGGCCTAGCTGCGAAACGGCACAAAACGCGCTCCTAGGAGCTGCACTCTGCAAAGGGAAACTGAGCTCGGGGAACAAAGCTCAGCCCCAAGGCGGCTTGGCTCAGGATCGCAGCGCTTGCCTAGTTCTCACCTAGCCCTAGGCTCCCCATAGGGCCAAGGAGGGTCTGGGCTGCCTCTGGCTCCGTGGGCACTGCTGCTTGGTTGGTGGTCTCCGCACCTTGAAACCAACTCCAAACGTGTTCTCCTTCGCGGAGAAGGCTGATTTGGCAGGAAGAAGCCCTGTGTGCACTGGCCCTGGCAACCCACCCATAGCCAGCTAGGGACAGACCCACCTAGGGCCTAGCTGCGAAACGGCACAAAACGCGCTCCTAGGAGCTGCACTCTGCAAAGGGAAACTGTGCTCGGGGAACAAAGCTCAGCCCCAAGGCGGCTTGGCTCAGGATCGCAGCGCTTGCCTAGTTCTCACCTAGCCCTAGGCTCCCCATAGGGCCAAGGAGGGTCTGGGCTGCCTCTGGCTCCGTGGGCACTGCTGCTTGGTTGGTGGTCTCCGCAGCTTGAAACCAACTCCAAACGTGTTCTCCTTCGCGGAGAAGGCTGATTTGGCAGGAAGAAGCCCTGTGTGCACTGGCCCTGGCAACCCACCCATAGCCAGCTAGGGAGGGACCCACCTAGGGCCTAGCTGCGAAACGGCACAAAACGCGCTCCTAGGAGCTGCACTCTGCAAAGGGAAACTGTGCTCGGGGAACAAACCTCAGCCCCAAGGCGGCTTGGCTCAGGATCGCAGCGCTTGCCTAGTTCTCACCTAGCCCTAGGCTCCCCATAGGGCCAAGGAGGGTCTGGGCTGCCTCTGGCTCCGTGGGCACTGCTGCTTGGTTGGTGGTCTCCGCAGCTTGAAACCAACTCCAAACGTGTTCTCCTTCGCGGAGAAGGCTGATTTGGCAGGAAGAAGCCCTGTGTGCACTGGCCCTGGCAACCCACCCATAGCCAGCTAGGGACGGACCCACCTAGGGCCTAGCTGCGAAACGGCACAAAACGCGCTCCTAGGAGCTGCACTCTGCAAAGGGAAACTGTGCTCGGGGAACAAAGCTCAGCCCCAAGGCGGCTTGGCTCAGGATCGCAGCGCTTGCCTAGTTCTCACCTAGCCCTAGGCTCCCCATAGGGCCAAGGAGGGTCTGGGCTGCCTCTGGCTCCGTGGGCACTGCTGCTTGGCTGGTGGTCTCCGCACCGTGAAACCAACTCCAAACGTGTTCTCCTTCGCGGAGAAGGCTGATTTGGCAGGAAGAAGCCCTGTGTGCACTGGCCCTGGCAACCCACCCATAGCCAGCTAGGGACGGACCCACCTAGGGCCTAGCTGCGAAACGGCACAAAACGCGCTCCTAGGAGCTGCACTCTGCAAAGGGAAACTGTGCTCGGGGAACAAAGCTCAGCCCCAAGGCGGCTTGGCTCAGGATCGCAGCGCTTGCCTAGTTCTCACCTAGCCCTAGGCTCCCCATAGGGCCAAGGAGGGTCTGGGCTGCCTCTGGCTCCGTGGGCACTGCTGCTTGGCTGGTGGTCTCCGCACCTTGAAACCAACTCCAAACGTGTTCTCCTTCGCGGAGAAGGCTGATTTGGCAGGAAGAAGCCCTGTGTGCACTGGCCCTGGCAACCCACCCATAGCCAGCTAGGGAGGGACCCACCTAGGGCCTAGCTGCGAAACGGCACAAAACGCGCTCCTAGGAGCTGCACTCTGCAAAGGGAAACTGTGCTCGGGGAACAAACCTCAGCCCCAAGGCGGCTTGGCTCAGGATCGCAGCGCTTGCCTAGTTCTCACCTAGCCCTAGGCTCCCCATAGGGCCAAGGAGGGTCTGGGCTGCCTCTGGCTCCGTGGGCACTGCTGCTTGGTTGGTGGTCTCCGCAGCTTGAAACCAACTCCAAACGTGTTCTCCTTCGCGGAGAAGGCTGATTTGGCAGGAAGAAGCCCTGTGTGCACTGGCCCTGGCAACCCACCCATAGCCAGCTAGGGACGGACCCACCTAGGGCCTAGCTGCGAAACGGCACAAAACGCGCTCCTAGGAGCTGCACTCTGCAAAGGGAAACTGTGCTCGGGGAACAAACCTCAGCCCCAAGGCGGCTTGGCTCAGGATCGCAGCGCTTGCCTAGTTCTCACCTAGCCCTAGGCTCCCCATAGGGCCAAGGAGGGTCTGGGCTGCCTCTGGCTCCGTGGGCACTGCTGCTTGGTTGGTGGTCTCCGCAGCTTGAAACCAACTCCAAACGTGTTCTCCTTCGCGGAGAAGGCTGATTTGGCAGGAAGAAGCCCTGTGTGCACTGGCCCTGGCAACCCACCCATAGCCAGCTAGGGACGGACCCACCTAGGGCCTAGCTGCGAAACGGCACAAAACGCGCTCCTAGGAGCTGCACTCTGCAAAGGGAAACTGAGCTCGGGGAACAAAGCTCAGCCCCAAGGCGGCTTGGCTCAGGATCGCAGCGCTTGCCTAGTTCTCACCTAGCCCTAGGCTCCCCATAGGGCCAAGGAGGGTCTGGGCTGCCTCTGGCTCCGTGGGCACTGCTGCTTGGCTGGTGGTCTCCGCACCGTGAAACCAACTCCAAACGTGTTCTCCTTCGCGGAGAAGGCTGATTTGGCAGGAAGAAGCCCTGTGTGCACTGGCCCTGGCAACCCACCCATAGCCAGCTAGGGACGGACCCACCTAGGGCCTAGCTGCGAAACGGCACAAAACGCGCTCCTAGGAGCTGCACTCTGCAAAGGGAAACTGTGCTCGGGGAACAAAGCTCAGCCCCAAGGCGGCTTGGCTCAGGATCGCAGCGCTTGCCTAGTTCTCACCTAGCCCTAGGCTCCCCATAGGGCCAAGGAGGGTCTGGGCTGCCTCTGGCTCCGTGGGCACTGCTGCTTGGCTGGTGGTCTCCGCACCTTGAAACCAACTCCAAACGTGTTCTCCTTCGCGGAGAAGGCTGATTTGGCAGGAAGAAGCCCTGTGTGCACTGGCCCTGGCAACCCACCCATAGCCAGCTAGGGAGGGACCCACCTAGGGCCTAGCTGCGAAACGGCACAAAACGCGCTCCTAGGAGCTGCACTCTGCAAAGGGAAACTGTGCTCGGGGAACAAACCTCAGCCCCAAGGCGGCTTGGCTCAGGATCGCAGCGCTTGCCTAGTTCTCACCTAGCCCTAGGCTCCCCATAGGGCCAAGGAGGGTCTGGGCTGCCTCTGGCTCCGTGGGCACTGCTGCTTGGTTGGTGGTCTCCGCACCTTGAAACCAACTCCAAACGTGTTCTCCTTCGCGGAGAAGGCTGATTTGGCAGGAAGAAGCCCTGTGTGCACTGGCCCTGGCAACCCACCCATAGCCAGCTAGGGACGGACCCACCTAGGGCCTAGCTGCGAAACGGCACAAAACGCGCTCCTAGGAGCTGCACTCTGCAAAGGGAAACTGTGCTCGGGGAACAAAGCTCAGCCCCAAGGCGGCTTGGCTCAGGATCGCAGCGCTTGCCTAGTTCTCACCTAGCCCTAGGCTCCCCATAGGGCCAAGGAGGGTCTGGGCTGCCTCTGGCTCCGTGGGCACTGCTGCTTGGCTGGTGGTCTCCGCACCGTGAAACCAACTCCAAACGTGTTCTCCTTCGCGGAGAAGGCTGATTTGGCAGGAAGAAGCCCTGTGTGCACTGGCCCTGGCAACCCACCCATAGCCAGCTAGGGAGGGACCCACCTAGGGCCTAGCTGCGAAACGGCACAGAACGCGCTCCTAGGAGCTGCACTCTGCAAAGGGAAACTGAGCTCGGGGAACAAAGCTCAGCCCCAAGGCGGCTTGGCTCAGGATCGCAGCGCTTGCCTAGTTCTCACCTAGCCCTAGGCTCCCCATAGGGCCAAGGAGGGTCTGGGCTGCCTCTGGCTCCGTGGGCACTGCTGCTTGGTTGGTGGTCTCCGCACCTTGAAACCAACTCCAAACGTGTTCTCCTTCGCGGAGAAGGCTGATTTGGCAGGAAGAAGCCCTGTGTGCACTGGCCCTGGCAACCCACCCATAGCCAGCTAGGGACGGACCCACCTAGGGCCTAGCTGCGAAACGGCACAAAACGCGCTCCTAGGAGCTGCACTCTGCAAAGGGAAACTGTGCTCGGGGAACAAAGCTCAGCCCCAAGGCGGCTTGGCTCAGGATCGCAGCGCTTGCCTAGTTCTCACCTAGCCCTAGGCTCCCCATAGGGCCAAGGAGGGTCTGGGCTGCCTCTGGCTCCGTGGGCACTGCTGCTTGGTTGGTGGTCTCCGCAGCTTGAAACCAACTCCAAACGTGTTCTCCTTCGCGGAGAAGGCTGATTTGGCAGGAAGAAGCCCTGTGTGCACTGGCCCTGGCAACCCACCCATAGCCAGCTAGGGACGGACCCACCTAGGGCCTAGCTGCGAAACGGCACAAAACGCGCTCCTAGGAGCTGCACTCTGCAAAGGGAAACTGTGCTCGGGGAACAAAGCTCAGCCCCAAGGCGGCTTGGCTCAGGATCGCAGCGCTTGCCTAGTTCTCACCTAGCCCTAGGCTCCCCATAGGGCCAAGGAGGGTCTGGGCTGCCTCTGGCTCCGTGGGCACTGCTGCTTGGTTGGTGGTCTCCGCAGCTTGAAACCAACTCCAAACGTGTTCTCCTTCGCGGAGAAGGCTGATTTGGCAGGAAGAAGCCCTGTGTGCACTGGCCCTGGCAACCCACCCATAGCCAGCTAGGGACGGACCCACCTAGGGCCTAGCTGCGAAACGGCACAAAACGCGCTCCTAGGAGCTGCACTCTGCAAAGGGAAACTGTGCTCGGGGAACAAACCTCAGCCCCAAGGCGGCTTGGCTCAGGATCGCAGCGCTTGCCTAGTTCTCACCTAGCCCTAGGCTCCCCATAGGGCCAAGGAGGGTCTGGGCTGCCTCTGGCTCCGTGGGCACTGCTGCTTGGCTGGTGGTCTCCGCACCGTGAAACCAACTCCAAACGTGTTCTCCTTCGCGGAGAAGGCTGATTTGGCAGGAAGAAGCCCTGTGTGCACTGGCCCTGGCAACCCACCCATAGCCAGCTAGGGAGGGACCCACCTAGGGCCTAGCTGCGAATCGGCACAAAACGCGCTCCTAGGAGCTGCACTCTGCAAAGGGAAACTGAGCTCGGGGAACAAAGCTCAGCCCCAAGGCGGCTTGGCTCAGGATCGCAGCGCTTGCCTAGTTCTCACCTAGCCCTAGGCTCCCCATAGGGCCAAGGAGGGTCTGGGCTGCCTCTGGCTCCGTGGGCACTGCTGCTTGGTTGGTGGTCTCCGCACCTTGAAACCAACTCCAAACGTGTTCTCCTTCGCGGAGAAGGCTGATTTGGCAGGTAGAAGCCCTTTGTGCACTGGCCCTGGCAACCCACCCATAGCCAGCTAGGGACGGACCCACCTAGGGCCTAGCTGCGAAACGGCACAAAACGCAATCCTAGGAGCTGCACTCTGCAAAGGGAAACTGAGCTCGGGGAACAAAGCTCAGCCCCAAGGCGGCTTGGCTCAGGATCGCAGCGCTTGCCTAGTTCTCACCTAGCCCTAGGCTCCCCATAGGGCCCAGGAGGGTCTGGGCTGCCTCTGGCTCCGTGGGCACTGCTGCTTGGTTGGTGGTCTCCGCAGCTTGAAACCAACTCCAAACGTGTTCTCCTTCGCGGAGAAGGCTGATTTGGCAGGAAGAAGCCCTGTGTGCACTGGCCCTGGCAACCCACCCATAGCCAGCTAGGGACGGACCCACCTAGGGCCTAGCTGCGAAACGGCACAAAACGCGCTCCTAGGAGCTGCACTCTGCAAAGGGAAACTGTGCTCGGGGAACAAAGCTCAGCCCCAAGGCGGCTTGGCTCAGGATCGCAGCGCTTGCCTAGTTCTCACCTAGCCCTAGGCTCCCCATAGGGCCAAGGAGGGTCTGGGCTGCCTCTGGCTCCGTGGGCACTGCTGCTTGGTTGGTGGTCTCCGCAGCTTGAAACCAACTCCAAACGTGTTCTCCTTCGCGGAGAAGGCTGATTTGGCAGGAAGAAGCCCTGTGTGCACTGGCCCTGGCAACCCACCCATAGCCAGCTAGGGACGGACCCACCTAGGGCCTAGCTGCGAAACGGCACAAAACGCGCTCCTAGGAGCTGCACTCTGCAAAGGGAAACTGTGCTCGGGGAACAAAGCTCAGCCCCAAGGCGGCTTGGCTCAGGATCGCAGCGCTTGCCTAGTTCTCACCTAGCCCTAGGCTCCCCATAGGGCCAAGGAGGGTCTGGGCTGCCTCTGGCTCCGTGGGCACTGCTGCTTGGTTGGTGGTCTCCGCAGCTTGAAACCAACTCCAAACGTGTTCTCCTTCGCGGAGAAGGCTGATTTGGCAGGAAGAAGCCCTGTGTGCACTGGCCCTGGCAACCCACCCATAGCCAGCTAGGGACGGACCCACCTAGGGCCTAGCTGCGAAACGGCACAAAACGCGCTCCTAGGAGCTGCACTCTGCAAAGGGAAACTGTGCTCGGGGAACAAAGCTCAGCCCCAAGGCGGCTTGGCTCAGGATCGCAGCGCTTGCCTAGTTCTCACCTAGCCCTAGGCTCCCCATAGGGCCAAGGAGGGTCTGGGCTGCCTCTGGCTCCGTGGGCACTGCTGCTTGGTTGGTGGTCTCCGCAGCTTGAAACCAACTCCAAACGTGTTCTCCTTCGCGGAGAAGGCTGATTTGGCAGGAAGAAGCCCTGTGTGCACTGGCCCTGGCAACCCACCCATAGCCAGCTAGGGACGGACCCACCTAGGGCCTAGCTGCGAAACGGCACAAAACGCGCTCCTAGGAGCTGCACTCTGCAAAGGGAAACTGTGCTCGGGGAACAAACCTCAGCCCCAAGGCGGCTTGGCTCAGGATCGCAGCGCTTGCCTAGTTCTCACCTAGCCCTAGGCTCCCCATAGGGCCAAGGAGGGTCTGGGCTGCCTCTGGCTCCGTGGGCACTGCTGCTTGGTTGGTGGTCTCCGCAGCTTGAAACCAACTCCAAACGTGTTCTCCTTCGCGGAGAAGGCTGATTTGGCAGGAAGAAGCCCTGTGTGCACTGGCCCTGGCAACCCACCCATAGCCAGCTAGGGACGGACCCACCTAGGGCCTAGCTGCGAAACGGCACAAAACGCGCTCCTAGGAGCTGCACTCTGCAAAGGGAAACTGTGCTCGGGGAACAAAGCTCAGCCCCAAGGCGGCTTGGCTCAGGATCGCAGCGCTTGCCTAGTTCTCACCTAGCCCTAGGCTCCCCATAGGGCCAAGGAGGGTCTGGGCTGCCTCTGGCTCCGTGGGCACTGCTGCTTGGCTGGTGGTCTCCGCACCGTGAAACCAACTCCAAACGTGTTCTCCTTCGCGGAGAAGGCTGATTTGGCAGGAAGAAGCCCTGTGTGCACTGGCCCTGGCAACCCACCCATAGCCAGCTAGGGAGGGACCCACCTAGGGCCTAGCTGCGAAACGGCACAAAACGCGCTCCTAGGAGCTGCACTCTGCAAAGGGAAACTGTGCTCGGGGAACAAAGCTCAGCCCCAAGGCGGCTTGGCTCAGGATCGCAGCGCTTGCCTAGTTCTCACCTAGCCCTAGGCTCCCCATAGGGCCAAGGAGGGTCTGGGCTGCCTCTGGCTCCGTGGGCACTGCTGCTTGGTTGGTGGTCTCCGCACCGTGAAACCAACTCCAAACGTGTTCTCCTTCGCGGAGAAGGCTGATTTGGCAGGAAGAAGCCCTGTGTGCACTGGCCCTGGCAACCCACCCATAGCCAGCTAGGGAGGGACCCACCTAGGGCCTAGCTGCGAATCGGCACAAAACGCGCTCCTAGGAGCTGCACTCTGCAAAGGGAAACTGAGCTCGGGGAACAAAGCTCAGCCCCAAGGCGGCTTGGCTCAGGATCGCAGCGCTTGCCTAGTTCTCACCTAGCCCTAGGCTCCCCATAGGGCCAAGGAGGGTCTGGGCTGCCTCTGGCTCCGTGGGCACTGCTGCTTGGTTGGTGGTCTCCGCACCTTGAAACCAACTCCAAACGTGTTCTCCTTCGCGGAGAAGGCTGATTTGGCAGGTAGAAGCCCTTTGTGCACTGGCCCTGGCAACCCACCCATAGCCAGCTAGGGACGGACCCACCTAGGGCCTAGCTGCGAAACGGCACAAAACGCAATCCTAGGAGCTGCACTCTGCAAAGGGAAACTGAGCTCGGGGAACAAAGCTCAGCCCCAAGGCGGCTTGGCTCAGGATCGCAGCGCTTGCCTAGTTCTCACCTAGCCCTAGGCTCCCCATAGGGCCCAGGAGGGTCTGGGCTGCCTCTGGCTCCGTGGGCACTGCTGCTTGGTTGGTGGTCTCCGCAGCTTGAAACCAACTCCAAACGTGTTCTCCTTCGCGGAGAAGGCTGATTTGGCAGGAAGAAGCCCTGTGTGCACTGGCCCTGGCAACCCACCCATAGCCAGCTAGGGACGGACCCACCTAGGGCCTAGCTGCGAAACGGCACAAAACGCGCTCCTAGGAGCTGCACTCTGCAAAGGGAAACTGTGCTCGGGGAACAAAGCTCAGCCCCAAGGCGGCTTGGCTCAGGATCGCAGCGCTTGCCTAGTTCTCACCTAGCCCTAGGCTCCCCATAGGGCCAAGGAGGGTTTGGGCTGCCTCTGGCTCCGTGGGCACTGCTGCTTGGTTGGTGGTCTCCGCAGCTTGAAACCAACTCCAAACGTGTTCTCCTTCGCGGAGAAGGCTGATTTGGCAGGAAGAAGCCCTGTGTGCACTGGCCCTGGCAACCCACCCATAGCCAGCTAGGGACGGACCCACCTAGGGCCTAGCTGCGAAACGGCACAAAACGCGCTCCTAGGAGCTGCACTCTGCAAAGGGAAACTGTGCTCGGGGAACAAAGCTCAGCCCCAAGGCGGCTTGGCTCAGGATCGCAGCGCTTGCCTAGTTCTCACCTAGCCCTAGGCTCCCCATAGGGCCAAGGAGGGTCTGGGCTGCCTCTGGCTCCGTGGGCACTGCTGCTTGGTTGGTGGTCTCCGCAGCTTGAAACCAACTCCAAACGTGTTCTCCTTCGCGGAGAAGGCTGATTTGGCAGGAAGAAGCCCTGTGTGCACTGGCCCTGGCAACCCACCCATAGCCAGCTAGGGACGGACCCACCTAGGGCCTAGCTGCGAAACGGCACAAAACGCGCTCCTAGGAGCTGCACTCTGCAAAGGGAAACTGTGCTCGGGGAACAAAGCTCAGCCCCAAGGCGGCT
Organism: Sus scrofa; assembly: GCF_054392235.1. Classification (NCBI taxonomy): domain Eukaryota; kingdom Metazoa; phylum Chordata; class Mammalia; order Artiodactyla; family Suidae; genus Sus; species Sus scrofa. The sequence goes on along the minus strand of NC_139393.1, from coordinate 39,514,927 downwards.
TGGCTCAGGATCGCAGCGCTTGCCTAGTTCTCACCTAGCCCTAGGCTCCCCATAGGGCCAAGGAGGGTCTGGGCTGCCTCTGGCTCCGTGGGCACTGCTGCTTGGTTGGTGGTCTCCGCAGCTTGAAACCAACTCCAAACGTGTTCTCCTTCGCGGAGAAGGCTGATTTGGCAGGAAGAAGCCCTGTGTGCACTGGCCCTGGCAACCCACCCATAGCCAGCTAGGGACGGACCCACCTAGGGCCTAGCTGCGAAACGGCACAAAACGCGCTCCTAGGAGCTGCACTCTGCAAAGGGAAACTGTGCTCGGGGAACAAAGCTCAGCCCCAAGGCGGCTTGGCTCAGGATCGCAGCGCTTGCCTAGTTCTCACCTAGCCCTAGGCTCCCCATAGGGCCAAGGAGGGTCTGGGCTGCCTCTGGCTCCGTGGGCACTGCTGCTTGGTTGGTGGTCTCCGCAGCTTGAAACCAACTCCAAACGTGTTCTCCTTCGCGGAGAAGGCTGATTTGGCAGGAAGAAGCCCTGTGTGCACTGGCCCTGGCAACCCACCCATAGCCAGCTAGGGACGGACCCACCTAGGGCCTAGCTGCGAAACGGCACAAAACGCGCTCCTAGGAGCTGCACTCTGCAAAGGGAAACTGTGCTCGGGGAACAAAGCTCAGCCCCAAGGCGGCTTGGCTCAGGATCGCAGCGCTTGCCTAGTTCTCACCTAGCCCTAGGCTCCCCATAGGGCCAAGGAGGGTCTGGGCTGCCTCTGGCTCCGTGGGCACTGCTGCTTGGCTGGTGGTCTCCGCACCGTGAAACCAACTCCAAACGTGTTCTCCTTCGCGGAGAAGGCTGATTTGGCAGGAAGAAGCCCTGTGTGCACTGGCCCTGGCAACCCACCCATAGCCAGCTAGGGACGGACCCACCTAGGGCCTAGCTGCGAAACGGCACAAAACGCGCTCCTAGGAGCTGCACTCTGCAAAGGGAAACTGTGCTCGGGGAACAAAGCTCAGCCCCAAGGCGGCTTGGCTCAGGATCGCAGCGCTTGCCTAGTTCTCACCTAGCCCTAGGCTCCCCATAGGGCCAAGGAGGGTCTGGGCTGCCTCTGGCTCCGTGGGCACTGCTGCTTGGTTGGTGGTCTCCGCAGCTTGAAACCAACTCCAAACGTGTTCTCCTTCGCGGAGAAGGCTGATTTGGCAGGAAGAAGCCCTGTGTGCACTGGCCCTGGCAACCCACCCATAGCCAGCTAGGGACGGACCCACCTAGGGCCTAGCTGCGAAACGGCACAAAACGCGCTCCTAGGAGCTGCACTCTGCAAAGGGAAACTGTGCTCGGGGAACAAAGCTCAGCCCCAAGGCGGCTTGGCTCAGGATCGCAGCGCTTGCCTAGTTCTCACCTAGCCCTAGGCTCCCCATAGGGCCAAGGAGGGTCTGGGCTGCCTCTGGCTCCGTGGGCACTGCTGCTTGGTTGGTGGTCTCCGCAGCTTGAAACCAACTCCAAACGTGTTCTCCTTCGCGGAGAAGGCTGATTTGGCAGGAAGAAGCCCTGTGTGCACTGGCCCTGGCAACCCACCCATAGCCAGCTAGGGACGGACCCACCTAGGGCCTAGCTGCGAAACGGCACAAAACGCGCTCCTAGGAGCTGCACTCTGCAAAGGGAAACTGTGCTCGGGGAACAAAGCTCAGCCCCAAGGCGGCTTGGCTCAGGATCGCAGCGCTTGCCTAGTTCTCACCTAGCCCTAGGCTCCCCATAGGGCCAAGGAGGGTCTGGGCTGCCTCTGGCTCCGTGGGCACTGCTGCTTGGTTGGTGGTCTCCGCAGCTTGAAACCAACTCCAAACGTGTTCTCCTTCGCGGAGAAGGCTGATTTGGCAGGAAGAAGCCCTGTGTGCACTGGCCCTGGCAACCCACCCATAGCCAGCTAGGGACGGACCCACCTAGGGCCTAGCTGCGAAACGGCACAAAACGCGCTCCTAGGAGCTGCACTCTGCAAAGGGAAACTGTGCTCGGGGAACAAAGCTCAGCCCCAAGGCGGCTTGGCTCAGGATCGCAGCGCTTGCCTAGTTCTCACCTAGCCCTAGGCTCCCCATAGGGCCAAGGAGGGTCTGGGCTGCCTCTGGCTCCGTGGGCACTGCTGCTTGGTTGGTGGTCTCCGCAGCTTGAAACCAACTCCAAACGTGTTCTCCTTCGCGGAGAAGGCTGATTTGGCAGGTAGAAGCCCTGTGTGCACTGGCCCTGGCAACCCACCCATAGCCAGCTAGGGACGGACCCACCTAGGGCCTAGCTGCGAAACGGCACAAAACGCGCTCCTAGGAGCTGCACTCTGCAAAGGGAAACTGAGCTCGGGGAACAAAGCTCAGCCCCAAGGCGGCTTGGCTCAGGATCGCAGCGCTTGCCTAGTTCTCACCTAGCCCTAGGCTCCCCATAGGGCCAAGGAGGGTCTGGGCTGCCTCTGGCTCCGTGGGCACTGCTGCTTGGTTGGTGGTCTCCGCACCGTGAAACCAACTCCAAACGTGTTCTCCTTCGCGGAGAAGGCTGATTTGGCAGGAAGAAGCCCTGTGTGCACTGGCCCTGGCAACCCACCCATAGCCAGCTAGGGACGGACCCACCTAGGGCCTAGCTGCGAAACGGCACAAAACGCGCTCCTAGGAGCTGCACTCTGCAAAGGGAAACTGTGCTCGGGGAACAAAGCTCAGCCCCAAGGCGGCTTGGCTCAGGATCGCAGCGCTTGCCTAGTTCTCACCTAGCCCTAGGCTCCCCATAGGGCCAAGGAGGGTCTGGGCTGCCTCTGGCTCCGTGGGCACTGCTGCTTGGTTGGTGGTCTCCGCAGCTTGAAACCAACTCCAAACGTGTTCTCCTTCGCGGAGAAGGCTGATTTGGCAGGAAGAAGCCCTGTGTGCACTGGCCCTGGCAACCCACCCATAGCCAGCTAGGGACGGACCCACCTAGGGCCTAGCTGCGAAACGGCACAAAACGCGCTCCTAGGAGCTGCACTCTGCAAAGGGAAACTGTGCTCGGGGAACAAAGCTCAGCCCCAAGGCGGCTTGGCTCAGGATCGCAGCGCTTGCCTAGTTCTCACCTAGCCCTAGGCTCCCCATAGGGCCAAGGAGGGTCTGGGCTGCCTCTGGCTCCGTGGGCACTGCTGCTTGGTTGGTGGTCTCCGCAGCTTGAAACCAACTCCAAACGTGTTCTCCTTCGCGGAGAAGGCTGATTTGGCAGGAAGAAGCCCTGTGTGCACTGGCCCTGGCAACCCACCCATAGCCAGCTAGGGACGGACCCACCTAGGGCCTAGCTGCGAAACGGCACAAAACGCGCTCCTAGGAGCTGCACTCTGCAAAGGGAAACTGTGCTCGGGGAACAAAGCTCAGCCCCAAGGCGGCTTGGCTCAGGATCGCAGCGCTTGCCTAGTTCTCACCTAGCCCTAGGCTCCCCATAGGGCCCAGGAGGGTCTGGGCTGCCTCTGGCTCCGTGGGCACTGCTGCTTGGTTGGTGGTCTCCGCAGCTTGAAACCAACTCCAAACGTGTTCTCCTTCGCGGAGAAGGCTGATTTGGCAGGAAGAAGCCCTGTGTGCACTGGCCCTGGCAACCCACCCATAGCCAGCTAGGGACGGACCCACCTAGGGCCTAGCTGCGAAACGGCACAAAACGCGCTCCTAGGAGCTGCACTCTGCAAAGGGAAACTGTGCTCGGGGAACAAAGCTCAGCCCCAAGGCGGCTTGGCTCAGGATCGCAGCGCTTGCCTAGTTCTCACCTAGCCCTAGGCTCCCCATAGGGCCAAGGAGGGTCTGGGCTGCCTCTGGCTCCGTGGGCACTGCTGCTTGGTTGGTGGTCTCCGCAGCTTGAAACCAACTCCAAACGTGTTCTCCTTCGCGGAGAAGGCTGATTTGGCAGGAAGAAGCCCTGTGTGCACTGGCCCTGGCAACCCACCCATAGCCAGCTAGGGACGGACCCACCTAGGGCCTAGCTGCGAAACGGCACAAAACGCGCTCCTAGGAGCTGCACTCTGCAAAGGGAAACTGTGCTCGGGGAACAAAGCTCAGCCCCAAGGCGGCTTGGCTCAGGATCGCAGCGCTTGCCTAGTTCTCACCTAGCCCTAGGCTCCCCATAGGGCCCAGGAGGGTCTGGGCTGCCTCTGGCTCCGTGGGCACTGCTGCTTGGCTGGTGGTCTCCGCACCGTGAAACCAACTCCAAACGTGTTCTCCTTCGCGGAGAAGGCTGATTTGGCAGGAAGAAGCCCTGTGTGCACTGGCCCTGGCAACCCACCCATAGCCAGCTAGGGACGGACCCACCTAGGGCCTAGCTGCGAAACGGCACAAAACGCGCTCCTAGGAGCTGCACTCTGCAAAGGGAAACTGAGCTCGGGGAACAAAGCTCAGCCCCAAGGCGGCTTGGCTCAGGATCGCAGCGCTTGCCTAGTTCTCACCTAGCCCTAGGCTCCCCATAGGGCCAAGGAGGGTCTGGGCTGCCTCTGGCTCCGTGGGCACTGCTGCTTGGTTGGTGGTCTCCGCACCTTGAAACCAACTCCAAACGTGTTCTCCTTCGCGGAGAAGGCTGATTTGGCAGGAAGAAGCCCTGTGTGCACTGGCCCTGGCAACCCACCCATAGCCAGCTAGGGACGGACCCACCTAGGGCCTAGCTGCGAAACGGCACAAAACGCGCTCCTAGGAGCTGCACTCTGCAAAGGGAAACTGTGCTCGGGGAACAAAGCTCAGCCCCAAGGCGGCTTGGCTCAGGATCGCAGCGCTTGCCTAGTTCTCACCTAGCCCTAGGCTCCCCATAGGGCCAAGGAGGGTCTGGGCTGCCTCTGGCTCCGTGGGCACTGCTGCTTGGTTGGTGGTCTCCGCAGCTTGAAACCAACTCCAAACGTGTTCTCCTTCGCGGAGAAGGCTGATTTGGCAGGAAGAAGCCCTGTGTGCACTGGCCCTGGCAACCCACCCATAGCCAGCTAGGGACGGACCCACCTAGGGCCTAGCTGCGAAACGGCACAAAACGCGCTCCTAGGAGCTGCACTCTGCAAAGGGAAACTGTGCTCGGGGAACAAAGCTCAGCCCCAAGGCGGCTTGGCTCAGGATCGCAGCGCTTGCCTAGTTCTCACCTAGCCCTAGGCTCCCCATAGGGCCCAGGAGGGTCTGGGCTGCCTCTGGCTCCGTGGGCACTGCTGCTTGGTTGGTGGTCTCCGCAGCTTGAAACCAACTCCAAACGTGTTCTCCTTCGCGGAGAAGGCTGATTTGGCAGGAAGAAGCCCTGTGTGCACTGGCCCTGGCAACCCACCCATAGCCAGCTAGGGAGGGACCCACCTAGGGCCTAGCTGCGAAACGGCACAAAACGCGCTCCTAGGAGCTGCACTCTGCAAAGGGAAACTGTGCTCGGGGAACAAAGCTCAGCCCCAAGGCGGCTTGGCTCAGGATCGCAGCGCTTGCCTAGTTCTCACCTAGCCCTAGGCTCCCCATAGGGCCAAGGAGGGTCTGGGCTGCCTCTGGCTCCGTGGGCACTGCTGCTTGGCTGGTGGTCTCCGCACCGTGAAACCAACTCCAAACGTGTTCTCCTTCGCGGAGAAGGCTGATTTGGCAGGAAGAAGCCCTGTGTGCACTGGCCCTGGCAACCCACCCATAGCCAGCTAGGGACGGACCCACCTAGGGCCTAGCTGCGAAACGGCACAAAACGCGCTCCTAGGAGCTGCACTCTGCAAAGGGAAACTGTGCTCGGGGAACAAAGCTCAGCCCCAAGGCGGCTTGGCTCAGGATCGCAGCGCTTGCCTAGTTCTCACCTAGCCCTAGGCTCCACATAGGGCCAAGGAGGGTCTGGGCTGCCTCTGGCTCCGTGGGCACTGCTGCTTGGCTGGTGGTCTCCGCACCGTGAAACCAACTCCAAACGTGTTCTCCTTCGCGGAGAAGGCTGATTTGGCAGGAAGAAGCCCTGTGTGCACTGGCCCTGGCAACCCACCCATAGCCAGCTAGGGACGGACCCACCTAGGGCCTAGCTGCGAAACGGCACAAAACGCGCTCCTAGGAGCTGCACTCTGCAAAGGGAAACTGTGCTCGGGGAACAAAGCTCAGCCCCAAGGCGGCTTGGCTCAGGATCGCAGCGCTTGCCTAGTTCTCACCTAGCCCTAGGCTCCCCATAGGGCCAAGGAGGGTCTGGGCTGCCTCTGGCTCCGTGGGCACTGCTGCTTGGCTGGTGGTCTCCGCACCGTGAAACCAACTCCAAACGTGTTCTCCTTCGCGGAGAAGGCTGATTTGGCAGGAAGAAGCCCTGTGTGCACTGGCCCTGGCAACCCACCCATAGCCAGCTAGGGACGGACCCACCTAGGGCCTAGCTGCGAAACGGCACAAAACGCGCTCCTAGGAGCTGCACTCTGCAAAGGGAAACTGTGCTCGGGGAACAAAGCTCAGCCCCAAGGCGGCTTGGCTCAGGATCGCAGCGCTTGCCTAGTTCTCACCTAGCCCTAGGCTCCCCATAGGGCCAAGGAGGGTCTGGGCTGCCTCTGGCTCCGTGGGCACTGCTGCTTGGTTGGTGGTCTCCGCAGCTTGAAACCAACTCCAAACGTGTTCTCCTTCGCGGAGAAGGCTGATTTGGCAGGAAGAAGCCCTGTGTGCACTGGCCCTGGCAACCCACCCATAGCCAGCTAGGGACGGACCCACCTAGGGCCTAGCTGCGAAACGGCACAAAACGCGCTCCTAGGAGCTGCACTCTGCAAAGGGAAACTGTGCTCGGGGAACAAAGCTCAGCCCCAAGGCGGCTTGGCTCAGGATCGCAGCGCTTGCCTAGTTCTCACCTAGCCCTAGGCTCCCCATAGGGCCCAGGAGGGTCTGGGCTGCCTCTGGCTCCGTGGGCACTGCTGCTTGGCTGGTGGTCTCCGCACCGTGAAACCAACTCCAAACGTGTTCTCCTTCGCGGAGAAGGCTGATTTGGCAGGAAGAAGCCCTGTGTGCACTGGCCCTGGCAACCCACCCATAGCCAGCTAGGGACGGACCCACCTAGGGCCTAGCTGCGAAACGGCACAAAACGCGCTCCTAGGAGCTGCACTCTGCAAAGGGAAACTGTGCTCGGGGAACAAAGCTCAGCCCCAAGGCGGCTTGGCTCAGGATCGCAGCGCTTGCCTAGTTCTCACCTAGCCCTAGGCTCCCCATAGGGCCAAGGAGGGTCTGGGCTGCCTCTGGCTCCGTGGGCACTGCTGCTTGGTTGGTGGTCTCCGCAGCTTGAAACCAACTCCAAACGTGTTCTCCTTCGCGGAGAAGGCTGATTTGGCAGGAAGAAGCCCTGTGTGCACTGGCCCTGGCAACCCACCCATAGCCAGCTAGGGACGGACCCACCTAGGGCCTAGCTGCGAAACGGCACAAAACGCGCTCCTAGGAGCTGCACTCTGCAAAGGGAAACTGTGCTCGGGGAACAAAGCTCAGCCCCAAGGCGGCTTGGCTCAGGATCGCAGCGCTTGCCTAGTTCTCACCTAGCCCTAGGCTCCCCATAGGGCCAAGGAGGGTCTGGGCTGCCTCTGGCTCCGTGGGCACTGCTGCTTGGTTGGTGGTCTCCGCAGCTTGAAACCAACTCCAAACGTGTTCTCCTTCGCGGAGAAGGCTGATTTGGCAGGAAGAAGCCCTGTGTGCACTGGCCCTGGCAACCCACCCATAGCCAGCTAGGGACGGACCCACCTAGGGCCTAGCTGCGAAACGGCACAAAACGCGCTCCTAGGAGCTGCACTCTGCAAAGGGAAACTGTGCTCGGGGAACAAAGCTCAGCCCCAAGGCGGCTTGGCTCAGGATCGCAGCGCTTGCCTAGTTCTCACCTAGCCCTAGGCTCCCCATAGGGCCAAGGAGGGTCTGGGCTGCCTCTGGCTCCGTGGGCACTGCTGCTTGGCTGGTGGTCTCCGCACCGTGAAACCAACTCCAAACGTGTTCTCCTTCGCGGAGAAGGCTGATTTGGCAGGAAGAAGCCCTGTGTGCACTGGCCCTGGCAACCCACCCATAGCCAGCTAGGGAGGGACCCACCTAGGGCCTAGCTGCGAAACGGCACAAAACGCGCTCCTAGGAGCTGCACTCTGCAAAGGGAAACTGTGCTCGGGGAACAAAGCTCAGCCCCAAGGCGGCTTGGCTCAGGATCGCAGCGCTTGCCTAGTTCTCACCTAGCCCTAGGCTCCCCATAGGGCCAAGGAGGGTCTGGGCTGCCTCTGGCTCCGTGGGCACTGCTGCTTGGTTGGTGGTCTCCGCAGCTTGAAACCAACTCCAAACGTGTTCTCCTTCGCGGAGAAGGCTGATTTGGCAGGAAGAAGCCCTGTGTGCACTGGCCCTGGCAACCCACCCATAGCCAGCTAGGGACGGACCCACCTAGGGCCTAGCTGCGAAACGGCACAAAACGCGCTCCTAGGAGCTGCACTCTGCAAAGGGAAACTGTGCTCGGGGAACAAAGCTCAGCCCCAAGGCGGCTTGGCTCAGGATCGCAGCGCTTGCCTAGTTCTCACCTAGCCCTAGGCTCCCCATAGGGCCAAGGAGGGTCTGGGCTGCCTCTGGCTCCGTGGGCACTGCTGCTTGGTTGGTGGTCTCCGCAGCTTGAAACCAACTCCAAACGTGTTCTCCTTCGCGGAGAAGGCTGATTTGGCAGGAAGAAGCCCTGTGTGCACTGGCCCTGGCAACCCACCCATAGCCAGCTAGGGACGGACCCACCTAGGGCCTAGCTGCGAAACGGCACAAAACGCGCTCCTAGGAGCTGCACTCTGCAAAGGGAAACTGTGCTCGGGGAACAAAGCTCAGCCCCAAGGCGGCTTGGCTCAGGATCGCAGCGCTTGCCTAGTTCTCACCTAGCCCTAGGCTCCCCATAGGGCCAAGGAGGGTCTGGGCTGCCTCTGGCTCCGTGGGCACTGCTGCTTGGTTGGTGGTCTCCGCAGCTTGAAACCAACTCCAAACGTGTTCTCCTTCGCGGAGAAGGCTGATTTGGCAGGAAGAAGCCCTGTGTGCACTGGCCCTGGCAACCCACCCATAGCCAGCTAGGGACGGACCCACCTAGGGCCTAGCTGCGAAACGGCACAAAACGCGCTCCTAGGAGCTGCACTCTGCAAAGGGAAACTGTGCTCGGGGAACAAAGCTCAGCCCCAAGGCGGCTTGGCTCAGGATCGCAGCGCTTGCCTAGTTCTCACCTAGCCCTAGGCTCCCCATAGGGCCAAGGAGGGTCTGGGCTGCCTCTGGCTCCGTGGGCACTGCTGCTTGGTTGGTGGTCTCCGCACCGTGAAACCAACTCCAAACGTGTTCTCCTTCGCGGAGAAGGCTGATTTGGCAGGAAGAAGCCCTGTGTGCACTGGCCCTGGCAACCCACCCATAGCCAGCTAGGGACGGACCCACCTAGGGCCTAGCTGCGAAACGGCACAAAACGCGCTCCTAGGAGCTGCACTCTGCAAAGGGAAACTGTGCTCGGGGAACAAAGCTCAGCCCCAAGGCGGCTTGGCTCAGGATCGCAGCGCTTGCCTAGTTCTCACCTAGCCCTAGGCTCCCCATAGGGCCAAGGAGGGTCTGGGCTGCCTCTGGCTCCGTGGGCACTGCTGCTTGGCTGGTGGTCTCCGCACCGTGAAACCAACTCCAAACGTGTTCTCCTTCGCGGAGAAGGCTGATTTGGCAGGAAGAAGCCCTGTGTGCACTGGCCCTGGCAACCCACCCATAGCCAGCTAGGGAGGGACCCACCTAGGGCCTAGCTGCGAAACGGCACAAAACGCGCTCCTAGGAGCTGCACTCTGCAAAGGGAAACTGAGCTCGGGGAACAAAGCTCAGCCCCAAGGCGGCTTGGCTCAGGATCGCAGCGCTTGCCTAGTTCTCACCTAGCCCTAGGCTCCCCATAGGGCCAAGGAGGGTCTGGGCTGCCTCTGGCTCCGTGGGCACTGCTGCTTGGTTGGTGGTCTCCGCACCTTGAAACCAACTCCAAACGTGTTCTCCTTCGCGGAGAAGGCTGATTTGGCAGGAAGAAGCCCTGTGTGCACTGGCCCTGGCAACCCACCCATAGCCAGCTAGGGACGGACCCACCTAGGGCCTAGCTGCGAAACGGCACAAAACGCGCTCCTAGGAGCTGCACTCTGCAAAGGGAAACTGTGCTCGGGGAACAAAGCTCAGCCCCAAGGCGGCTTGGCTCAGGATCGCAGCGCTTGCCTAGTTCTCACCTAGCCCTAGGCTCCCCATAGGGCCAAGGAGGGTCTGGGCTGCCTCTGGCTCCGTGGGCACTGCTGCTTGGTTGGTGGTCTCCGCAGCTTGAAACCAACTCCAAACGTGTTCTCCTTCGCGGAGAAGGCTGATTTGGCAGGAAGAAGCCCTGTGTGCACTGGCCCTGGCAACCCACCCATAGCCAGCTAGGGACGGACCCACCTAGGGCCTAGCTGCGAAACGGCACAAAACGCGCTCCTAGGAGCTGCACTCTGCAAAGGGAAACTGTGCTCGGGGAACAAAGCTCAGCCCCAAGGCGGCTTGGCTCAGGATCGCAGCGCTTGCCTAGTTCTCACCTAGCCCTAGGCTCCCCATAGGGCCAAGGAGGGTCTGGGCTGCCTCTGGCTCCGTGGGCACTGCTGCTTGGTTGGTGGTCTCCGCAGCTTGAAACCAACTCCAAACGTGTTCTCCTTCGCGGAGAAGGCTGATTTGGCAGGAAGAAGCCCTGTGTGCACTGGCCCTGGCAACCCACCCATAGCCAGCTAGGGACGGACCCACCTAGGGCCTAGCTGCGAAACGGCACAAAACGCGCTCCTAGGAGCTGCACTCTGCAAAGGGAAACTGTGCTCGGGGAACAAAGCTCAGCCCCAAGGCGGCTTGGCTCAGGATCGCAGCGCTTGCCTAGTTCTCACCTAGCCCTAGGCTCCCCATAGGGCCAAGGAGGGTCTGGGCTGCCTCTGGCTCCGTGGGCACTGCTGCTTGGCTGGTGGTCTCCGCACCGTGAAACCAACTCCAAACGTGTTCTCCTTCGCGGAGAAGGCTGATTTGGCAGGAAGAAGCCCTGTGTGCACTGGCCCTGGCAACCCACCCATAGCCAGCTAGGGACGGACCCACCTAGGGCCTAGCTGCGAAACGGCACAAAACGCGCTCCTAGGAGCTGCACTCTGCAAAGGGAAACTGTGCTCGGGGAACAAACCTCAGCCCCAAGGCGGCTTGGCTCAGGATCGCAGCGCTTGCCTAGTTCTCACCTAGCCCTAGGCTCCCCATAGGGCCAAGGAGGGTCTGGGCTGCCTCTGGCTCCGTGGGCACTGCTGCTTGGCTGGTGGTCTCCGCACCGTGAAACCAACTCCAAACGTGTTCTCCTTCGCGGAGAAGGCTGATTTGGCAGGAAGAAGCCCTGTGTGCACTGGCCCTGGCAACCCACCCATAGCCAGCTAGGGACGGACCCACCTAGGGCCTAGCTGCGAAACGGCACAAAACGCGCTCCTAGGAGCTGCACTCTGCAAAGGGAAACTGTGCTCGGGGAACAAACCTCAGCCCCAAGGCGGCTTGGCTCAGGATCGCAGCGCTTGCCTAGTTCTCACCTAGCCCTAGGCTCCCCATAGGGCCAAGGAGGGTCTGGGCTGCCTCTGGCTCCGTGGGCACTGCTGCTTGGTTGGTGGTCTCCGCAGCTTGAAACCAACTCCAAACGTGTTCTCCTTCGCGGAGAAGGCTGATTTGGCAGGAAGAAGCCCTGTGTGCACTGGCCCTGGCAACCCACCCATAGCCAGCTAGGGACGGACCCACCTAGGGCCTAGCTGCGAAACGGCACAAAACGCGCTCCTAGGAGCTGCACTCTGCAAAGGGAAACTGTGCTCGGGGAACAAAGCTCAGCCCCAAGGCGGCTTGGCTCAGGATCGCAGCGCTTGCCTAGTTCTCACCTAGCCCTAGGCTCCCCATAGGGCCCAGGAGGGTCTGGGCTGCCTCTGGCTCCGTGGGCACTGCTGCTTGGCTGGTGGTCTCCGCACCGTGAAACCAACTCCAAACGTGTTCTCCTTCGCGGAGAAGGCTGATTTGGCAGGAAGAAGCCCTGTGTGCACTGGCCCTGGCAACCCACCCATAGCCAGCTAGGGAGGGACCCACCTAGGGCCTAGCTGCGAAACGGCACAGAACGCGCTCCTAGGAGCTGCACTCTGCAAAGGGAAACTGAGCTCGGGGAACAAAGCTCAGCCCCAAGGCGGCTTGGCTCAGGATCGCAGCGCTTGCCTAGTTCTCACCTAGCCCTAGGCTCCCCATAGGGCCAAGGAGGGTCTGGGCTGCCTCTGGCTCCGTGGGCACTGCTGCTTGGTTGGTGGTCTCCGCACCTTGAAACCAACTCCAAACGTGTTCTCCTTCGCGGAGAAGGCTGATTTGGCAGGAAGAAGCCCTGTGTGCACTGGCCCTGGCAACCCACCCATAGCCAGCTAGGGACGGACCCACCTAGGGCCTAGCTGCGAAACGGCACAAAACGCGCTCCTAGGAGCTGCACTCTGCAAAGGGAAACTGTGCTCGGGGAACAAAGCTCAGCCCCAAGGCGGCTTGGCTCAGGATCGCAGCGCTTGCCTAGTTCTCACCTAGCCCTAGGCTCCCCATAGGGCCAAGGAGGGTCTGGGCTGCCTCTGGCTCCGTGGGCACTGCTGCTTGGTTGGTGGTCTCCGCAGCTTGAAACCAACTCCAAACGTGTTCTCCTTCGCGGAGAAGGCTGATTTGGCAGGAAGAAGCCCTGTGTGCACTGGCCCTGGCAACCCACCCATAGCCAGCTAGGGACGGACCCACCTAGGGCCTAGCTGCGAAACGGCACAAAACGCGCTCCTAGGAGCTGCACTCTGCAAAGGGAAACTGTGCTCGGGGAACAAACCTCAGCCCCAAGGCGGCTTGGCTCAGGATCGCAGCGCTTGCCTAGTTCTCACCTAGCCCTAGGCTCCCCATAGGGCCAAGGAGGGTCTGGGCTGCCTCTGGCTCCGTGGGCACTGCTGCTTGGTTGGTGGTCTCCGCAGCTTGAAACCAACTCCAAACGTGTTCTCCTTCGCGGAGAAGGCTGATTTGGCAGGAAGAAGCCCTGTGTGCACTGGCCCTGGCAACCCACCCATAGCCAGCTAGGGACGGACCCACCTAGGGCCTAGCTGCGAAACGGCACAAAACGCGCTCCTAGGAGCTGCACTCTGCAAAGGGAAACTGTGCTCGGGGAACAAACCTCAGCCCCAAGGCGGCTTGGCTCAGGATCGCAGCGCTTGCCTAGTTCTCACCTAGCCCTAGGCTCCCCATAGGGTCAAGGAGGGTCTGGGCTGCCTCTGGCTCCGTGGGCACTGCTGCTTGGCTGGTGGTCTCCGCACCGTGAAACCAACTCCAAACGTGTTCTCCTTCGCGGAGAAGGCTGATTTGGCAGGAAGAAGCCCTGTGTGCACTGGCCCTGGCAACCCACCCATAGCCAGCTAGGGACGGACCCACCTAGGGCCTAGCTGCGAAACGGCACAAAACGCGCTCCTAGGAGCTGCACTCTGCAAAGGGAAACTGTGCTCGGGGAACAAAGCTCAGCCCCAAGGCGGCTTGGCTCAGGATCGCAGCGCTTGCCTAGTTCTCACCTAGCCCTAGGCTCCCCATAGGGCCAAGGAGGGTCTGGGCTGCCTCTGGCTCCGTGGGCACTGCTGCTTGGCTGGTGGTCTCCGCACCGTGAAACCAACTCCAAACGTGTTCTCCTTCGCGGAGAAGGCTGATTTGGCAGGAAGAAGCCCTGTGTGCACTGGCCCTGGCAACCCACCCATAGCCAGCTAGGGAGGGACCCACCTAGGGCCTAGCTGCGAAACGACACAAAACGCGCTCCTAGGAGCTGCACTCTGCAAAGGGAAACTGTGCTCGGGGAACAAAGCTCAGCCCCAAGGCGGCTTGGCTCAGGATCGCAGCGCTTGCCTAGTTCTCACCTAGCCCTAGGCTCCCCATAGGGCCAAGGAGGGTCTGGGCTGCCTCTGGCTCCGTGGGCACTGCTGCTTGGTTGGTGGTCTCCGCACCGTGAAACCAACTCCAAACGTGTTCTCCTTCGCGGAGAAGGCTGATTTGGCAGGAAGAAGCCCTGTGTGCACTGGCCCTGGCAACCCACCCATAGCCAGCTAGGGAGGGACCCACCTAGGGCCTAGCTGCGAATCGGCACAAAACGCGCTCCTAGGAGCTGCACTCTGCAAAGGGAAACTGAGCTCGGGGAACAAAGCTCAGCCCCAAGGCGGCTTGGCTCAGGATCGCAGCGCTTGCCTAGTTCTCACCTAGCCCTAGGCTCCCCATAGGGCCAAGGAGGGTCTGGGCTGCCTCTGGCTCCGTGGGCACTGCTGCTTGGTTGGTGGTCTCCGCACCTTGAAACCAACTCCAAACGTGTTCTCCTTCGCGGAGAAGGCTGATTTGGCAGGTAGAAGCCCTTTGTGCACTGGCCCTGGCAACCCACCCATAGCCAGCTAGGGACGGACCCACCTAGGGCCTAGCTGCGAAACGGCACAAAACGCAATCCTAGGAGCTGCACTCTGCAAAGGGAAACTGAGCTCGGGGAACAAAGCTCAGCCCCAAGGCGGCTTGGCTCAGGATCGCAGCGCTTGCCTAGTTCTCACCTAGCCCTAGGCTCCCCATAGGGCCCAGGAGGGTCTGGGCTGCCTCTGGCTCCGTGGGCACTGCTGCTTGGTTGGTGGTCTCCGCAGCTTGAAACCAACTCCAAACGTGTTCTCCTTCGCGGAGAAGGCTGATTTGGCAGGAAGAAGCCCTGTGTGCACTGGCCCTGGCAACCCACCCATAGCCAGCTAGGGACGGACCCACCTAGGGCCTAGCTGCGAAACGGCACAAAACGCGCTCCTAGGAGCTGCACTCTGCAAAGGGAAACTGTGCTCGGGGAACAAAGCTCAGCCCCAAGGCGGCTTGGCTCAGGATCGCAGCGCTTGCCTAGTTCTCACCTAGCCCTAGGCTCCCCATAGGGCCAAGGAGGGTTTGGGCTGCCTCTGGCTCCGTGGGCACTGCTGCTTGGTTGGTGGTCTCCGCACCGTGAAACCAACTCCAAACGTGTTCTCCTTCGCGGAGAAGGCTGATTTGGCAGGAAGAAGCCCTGTGTGCACTGGCCCTGGCAACCCACCCATAGCCAGCTAGGGACGGACCCACCTAGGGCCTAGCTGCGAAACGGCACAAAACGCGCTCCTAGGAGCTGCACTCTGCAAAGGGAAACTGTGCTCGGGGAACAAAGCTCAGCCCCAAGGCGGCTTGGCTCAGGATCGCAGCGCTTGCCTAGTTCTCACCTAGCCCTAGGCTCCCCATAGGGCCAAGGAGGGTCTGGGCTGCCTCTGGCTCCGTGGGCACTGCTGCTTGGTTGGTGGTCTCCGCAGCTTGAAACCAACTCCAAACGTGTTCTCCTTCGCGGAGAAGGCTGATTTGGCAGGAAGAAGCCCTGTGTGCACTGGCCCTGGCAACCCACCCATAGCCAGCTAGGGACGGACCCACCTAGGGCCTAGCTGCGAAACGGCACAAAACGCGCTCCTAGGAGCTGCACTCTGCAAAGGGAAACTGTGCTCGGGGAACAAAGCTCAGCCCCAAGGCGGCTTGGCTCAGGATCGCAGCGCTTGCCTAGTTCTCACCTAGCCCTAGGCTCCCCATAGGGCCAAGGAGGGTCTGGGCTGCCTCTGGCTCCGTGGGCACTGCTGCTTGGTTGGTGGTCTCCGCAGCTTGAAACCAACTCCAAACGTGTTCTCCTTCGCGGAGAAGGCTGATTTGGCAGGAAGAAGCCCTGTGTGCACTGGCCCTGGCAACCCACCCATAGCCAGCTAGGGACGGACCCACCTAGGGCCTAGCTGCGAAACGGCACAAAACGCGCTCCTAGGAGCTGCACTCTGCAAAGGGAAACTGTGCTCGGGGAACAAACCTCAGCCCCAAGGCGGCTTGGCTCAGGATCGCAGCGCTTGCCTAGTTCTCACCTAGCCCTAGGCTCCCCATAGGGCCAAGGAGGGTCTGGGCTGCCTCTGGCTCCGTGGGCACTGCTGCTTGGTTGGTGGTCTCCGCAGCTTGAAACCAACTCCAAACGTGTTCTCCTTCGCGGAGAAGGCTGATTTGGCAGGAAGAAGCCCTGTGTGCACTGGCCCTGGCAACCCACCCATAGCCAGCTAGGGACGGACCCACCTAGGGCCTAGCTGCGAAACGGCACAAAACGCGCTCCTAGGAGCTGCACTCTGCAAAGGGAAACTGTGCTCGGGGAACAAAGCTCAGCCCCAAGGCGGCTTGGCTCAGGATCGCAGCGCTTGCCTAGTTCTCACCTAGCCCTAGGCTCCCCATAGGGCCAAGGAGGGTCTGGGCTGCCTCTGGCTCCGTGGGCACTGCTGCTTGGTTGGTGGTCTCCGCAGCTTGAAACCAACTCCAAACGTGTTCTCCTTCGCGGAGAAGGCTGATTTGGCAGGTAGAAGCCCTGTGTGCACTGGCCCTGGCAACCCACCCATAGCCAGCTAGGGAGGGACCCACCTAGGGCCTAGCTGCGAAACGGCACAAAACGCGCTCCTAGGAGCTGCACTCTGCAAAGGGAAACTGTGCTCGGGGAACAAAGCTCAGCCCCAAGGCGGCTTGGCTCAGGATCGCAGCGCTTGCCTAGTTCTCACCTAGCCCTAGGCTCCCCATAGGGCCAAGGAGGGTCTGGGCTGCCTCTGGCTCCGTGGGCACTGCTGCTTGGTTGGTGGTCTCCGCAGCTTGAAACCAACTCCAAACGTGTTCTCCTTCGCGGAGAAGGCTGATTTGGCAGGAAGAAGCCCTGTGTGCACTGGCCCTGGCAACCCACCCATAGCCAGCTAGGGACGGACCCACCTAGGGCCTAGCTGCGAAACGGCACAAAACGCGCTCCTAGGAGCTGCACTCTGCAAAGGGAAACTGTGCTCGGGGAACAAAGCTCAGCCCCAAGGCGGCTTGGCTCAGGATCGCAGCGCTTGCCTAGTTCTCACCTAGCCCTAGGCTCCCCATAGGGCCAAGGAGGGTCTGGGCTGCCTCTGGCTCCGTGGGCACTGCTGCTTGGTTGGTGGTCTCCGCAGCTTGAAACCAACTCCAAACGTGTTCTCCTTCGCGGAGAAGGCTGATTTGGCAGGTAGAAGCCCTGTGTGCACTGGCCCTGGCAACCCACCCATAGCCAGCTAGGGACGGACCCACCTAGGGCCTAGCTGCGAAACGGCACAAAACGCGCTCCTAGGAGCTGCACTCTGCAAAGGGAAACTGTGCTCGGGGAACAAAGCTCAGCCCCAAGGCGGCTTGGCTCAGGATCGCAGCGCTTGCCTAGTTCTCACCTAGCCCTAGGCTCCCCATAGGGCCCAGGAGGGTCTGGGCTGCCTCTGGCTCCGTGGGCACTGCTGCTTGGCTGGTGGTCTCCGCACCGTGAAACCAACTCCAAACGTGTTCTCCTTCGCGGAGAAGGCTGATTTGGCAGGAAGAAGCCCTGTGTGCACTGGCCCTGGCAACCCACCCATAGCCAGCTAGGGACGGACCCACCTAGGGCCTAGCTGCGAAACGGCACAGAACGCGCTCCTAGGAGCTGCACTCTGCAAAGGGAAACTGAGCTCGGGGAACAAAGCTCAGCCCCAAGGCGGCTTGGCTCAGGATCGCAGCGCTTGCCTAGTTCTCACCTAGCCCTAGGCTCCCCATAGGGCCAAGGAGGGTCTGGGCTGCCTCTGGCTCCGTGGGCACTGCTGCTTGGTTGGTGGTCTCCGCACCTTGAAACCAACTCCAAACGTGTTCTCCTTCGCGGAGAAGGCTGATTTGGCAGGAAGAAGCCCTGTGTGCACTGGCCCTGGCAACCCACCCATAGCCAGCTAGGGACGGACCCACCTAGGGCCTAGCTGCGAAACGGCACAAAACGCGCTCCTAGGAGCTGCACTCTGCAAAGGGAAACTGTGCTCGGGGAACAAAGCTCAGCCCCAAGGCGGCTTGGCTCAGGATCGCAGCGCTTGCCTAGTTCTCACCTAGCCCTAGGCTCCCCATAGGGCCAAGGAGGGTCTGGGCTGCCTCTGGCTCCGTGGGCACTGCTGCTTGGCTGGTGGTCTCCGCACCGTGAAACCAACTCCAAACGTGTTCTCCTTCGCGGAGAAGGCTGATTTGGCAGGAAGAAGCCCTGTGTGCACTGGCCCTGGCAACCCACCCATAGCCAGCTAGGGAGGGACCCACCTAGGGCCTAGCTGCGAAACGACACAAAACGCGCTCCTAGGAGCTGCACTCTGCAAAGGGAAACTGTGCTCGGGGAACAAAGCTCAGCCCCAAGGCGGCTTGGCTCAGGATCGCAGCGCTTGCCTAGTTCTCACCTAGCCCTAGGCTCCCCATAGGGCCAAGGAGGGTCTGGGCTGCCTCTGGCTCCGTGGGCACTGCTGCTTGGTTGGTGGTCTCCGCAGCTTGAAACCAACTCCAAACGTGTTCTCCTTCGCGGAGAAGGCTGATTTGGCAGGAAGAAGCCCTGTGTGCACTGGCCCTGGCAACCCACCCATAGCCAGCTAGGGACGGACCCACCTAGGGCCTAGCTGCGAAACGGCACAAAACGCGCTCCTAGGAGCTGCACTCTGCAAAGGGAAACTGAGCTCGGGGAACAAAGCTCAGCCCCAAGGCGGCTTGGCTCAGGATCGCAGCGCTTGCCTAGTTCTCACCTAGCCCTAGGCTCCCCATAGGGCCCAGGAGGGTCTGGGCTGCCTCTGGCTCCGTGGGCACTGCTGCTTGGTTGGTGGTCTCCGCACCTTGAAACCAACTCCAAACGTGTTCTTCTTCGCGGAGAAGGCTGATTTGGCAGGTAGAAGCCCTTTGTGCACTGGCCCTGGCAACCCACCCATAGCCAGCTAGGGACGGACCCACCTAGGGCCTAGCTGCGAAACGGCACAAAACGCGCTCCTAGGAGCTGCACTCTGCAAAGGGAAACTGTGCTCGGGGAACAAAGCTCAGCCCCAAGGCGGCTTGGCTCAGGATCGCAGCGCTTGCCTAGTTCTCACCTAGCCCTAGGCTCCCCATAGGGCCAAGGAGGGTCTGGGCTGCCTCTGGCTCCGTGGGCACTGCTGCTTGGTTGGTGGTCTCCGCAGCTTGAAACCAACTCCAAACGTGTTCTCCTTCGCGGAGAAGGCTGATTTGGCAGGAAGAAGCCCTGTGTGCACTGGCCCTGGCAACCCACCCATAGCCAGCTAGGGACGGACCCACCTAGGGCCTAGCTGCGAAACGGCACAAAACGCGCTCCTAGGAGCTGCACTCTGCAAAGGGAAACTGTGCTCGGGGAACAAAGCTCAGCCCCAAGGCGGCTTGGCTCAGGATCGCAGCGCTTGCCTAGTTCTCACCTAGCCCTAGGCTCCCCATAGGGCCAAGGAGGGTCTGGGCTGCCTCTGGCTCCGTGGGCACTGCTGCTTGGTTGGTGGTCTCCGCAGCTTGAAACCAACTCCAAACGTGTTCTCCTTCGCGGAGAAGGCTGATTTGGCAGGTAGAAGCCCTGTGTGCACTGGCCCTGGCAACCCACCCATAGCCAGCTAGGGACGGACCCACCTAGGGCCTAGCTGCGAATCGGCACAAAACGCGCTCCTAGGAGCTGCACTCTGCAAAGGGAAACTGTGCTCGGGGAACAAAGCTCAGCCCCAAGGCGGCTTGGCTCAGGATCGCAGCGCTTGCCTAGTTCTCACCTAGCCCTAGGCTCCCCATAGGGCCAAGGAGGGTCTGGGCTGCCTCTGGCTCCGTGGGCACTGCTGCTTGGTTGGTGGTCTCCGCAGCTTGAAACCAACTCCAAACGTGTTCTCCTTCGCGGAGAAGGCTGATTTGGCAGGAAGAAGCCCTGTGTGCACTGGCCCTGGCAACCCACCCATAGCCAGCTAGGGACGGACCCACCTAGGGCCTAGCTGCGAAACGGCACAAAACGCGCTCCTAGGAGCTGCACTCTGCAAAGGGAAACTGTGCTCGGGGAACAAAGCTCAGCCCCAAGGCGGCTTGGCTCAGGATCGCAGCGCTTGCCTAGTTCTCACCTAGCCCTAGGCTCCCCATAGGGCCAAGGAGGGTCTGGGCTGCCTCTGGCTCCGTGGGCACTGCTGCTTGGTTGGTGGTCTCCGCAGCTTGAAACCAACTCCAAACGTGTTCTCCTTCGCGGAGAAGGCTGATTTGGCAGGTAGAAGCCCTGTGTGCACTGGCCCTGGCAACCCACCCATAGCCAGCTAGGGACGGACCCACCTAGGGCCTAGCTGCGAAACGGCACAAAACGCGCTCCTAGGAGCTGCACTCTGCAAAGGGAAACTGTGCTCGGGGAACAAAGCTCAGCCCCAAGGCGGCTTGGCTCAGGATCGCAGCGCTTGCCTAGTTCTCACCTAGCCCTAGGCTCCCCATAGGGCCCAGGAGGGTCTGGGCTGCCTCTGGCTCCGTGGGCACTGCTGCTTGGCTGGTGGTCTCCGCAGCTTGAAACCAACTCCAAACGTGTTCTCCTTCGCGGAGAAGGCTGATTTGGCAGGTAGAAGCCCTGTGTGCACTGGCCCTGGCAACCCACCCATAGCCAGCTAGGGACGGACCCACCTAGGGCCTAGCTGCGAAACGGCACAAAACGCGCTCCTAGGAGCTGCACTCTGCAAAGGGAAACTGTGCTCGGGGAACAAAGCTCAGCCCCAAGGCGGCTTGGCTCAGGATCGCAGCGCTTGCCTAGTTCTCACCTAGCCCTAGGCTCCCCATAGGGCCCAGGAGGGTCTGGGCTGCCTCTGGCTCCGTGGGCACTGCTGCTTGGCTGGTGGTCTCCGCACCGTGAAACCAACTCCAAACGTGTTCTCCTTCGCGGAGAAGGCTGATTTGGCAGGAAGAAGCCCTGTGTGCACTGGCCCTGGCAACCCACCCATAGCCAGCTAGGGACGGACCCACCTAGGGCCTAGCTGCGAAACGGCACAGAACGCGCTCCTAGGAGCTGCACTCTGCAAAGGGAAACTGAGCTCGGGGAACAAAGCTCAGCCCCAAGGCGGCTTGGCTCAGGATCGCAGCGCTTGCCTAGTTCTCACCTAGCCCTAGGCTCCCCATAGGGCCAAGGAGGGTCTGGGCTGCCTCTGGCTCCGTGGGCACTGCTGCTTGGTTGGTGGTCTCCGCAGCTTGAAACCAACTCCAAACGTGTTCTCCTTCGCGGAGAAGGCTGATTTGGCAGGAAGAAGCCCTGTGTGCACTGGCCCTGGCAACCCACCCATAGCCAGCTAGGGACGGACCCACCTAGGGCCTAGCTGCGAAACGGCACAAAACGCGCTCCTAGGAGCTGCACTCTGCAAAGGGAAACTGTGCTCGGGGAACAAAGCTCAGCCCCAAGGCGGCTTGGCTCAGGATCGCAGCGCTTGCCTAGTTCTCACCTAGCCCTAGGCTCCCCATAGGGCCAAGGAGGGTCTGGGCTGCCTCTGGCTCCGTGGGCACTGCTGCTTGGTTGGTGGTCTCCGCAGCTTGAAACCAACTCCAAACGTGTTCTCCTTCGCGGAGAAGGCTGATTTGGCAGGTAGAAGCCCTGTGTGCACTGGCCCTGGCAACCCACCCATAGCCAGCTAGGGACGGACCCACCTAGGGCCTAGCTGCGAAACGGCACAAAACGCGCTCCTAGGAGCTGCACTCTGCAAAGGGAAACTGTGCTCGGGGAACAAAGCTCAGCCCCAAGGCGGCTTGGCTCAGGATCGCAGCGCTTGCCTAGTTCTCACCTAGCCCTAGGCTCCCCATAGGGCCAAGGAGGGTCTGGGCTGCCTCTGGCTCCGTGGGCACTGCTGCTTGGTTGGTGGTCTCCGCAGCTTGAAACCAACTCCAAACGTGTTCTCCTTCGCGGAGAAGGCTGATTTGGCAGGAAGAAGCCCTGTGTGCACTGGCCCTGGCAACCCACCCATAGCCAGCTAGGGACGGACCCACCTAGGGCCTAGCTGCGAAACGGCACAAAACGCGCTCCTAGGAGCTGCACTCTGCAAAGGGAAACTGTGCTCGGGGAACAAAGCTCAGCCCCAAGGCGGCTTGGCTCAGGATCGCAGCGCTTGCCTAGTTCTCACCTAGCCCTAGGCTCCCCATAGGGCCAAGGAGGGTCTGGGCTGCCTCTGGCTCCGTGGGCACTGCTGCTTGGTTGGTGGTCTCCGCAGCTTGAAACCAACTCCAAACGTGTTCTCCTTCGCGGAGAAGGCTGATTTGGCAGGTAGAAGCCCTGTGTGCACTGGCCCTGGCAACCCACCCATAGCCAGCTAGGGACGGACCCACCTAGGGCCTAGCTGCGAAACGGCACAAAACGCGCTCCTAGGAGCTGCACTCTGCAAAGGGAAACTGTGCTCGGGGAACAAAGCTCAGCCCCAAGGCGGCTTGGCTCAGGATCGCAGCGCTTGCCTAGTTCTCACCTAGCCCTAGGCTCCCCATAGGGCCCAGGAGGGTCTGGGCTGCCTCTGGCTCCGTGGGCACTGCTGCTTGGCTGGTGGTCTCCGCACCGTGAAACCAACTCCAAACGTGTTCTCCTTCGCGGAGAAGGCTGATTTGGCAGGAAGAAGCCCTGTGTGCACTGGCCCTGGCAACCCACCCATAGCCAGCTAGGGACGGACCCACCTAGGGCCTAGCTGCGAAACGGCACAGAACGCGCTCCTAGGAGCTGCACTCTGCAAAGGGAAACTGAGCTCGGGGAACAAAGCTCAGCCCCAAGGCGGCTTGGCTCAGGATCGCAGCGCTTGCCTAGTTCTCACCTAGCCCTAGGCTCCCCATAGGGCCAAGGAGGGTCTGGGCTGCCTCTGGCTCCGTGGGCACTGCTGCTTGGTTGGTGGTCTCCGCACCTTGAAACCAACTCCAAACGTGTTCTCCTTCGCGGAGAAGGCTGATTTGGCAGGAAGAAGCCCTGTGTGCACTGGCCCTGGCAACCCACCCATAGCCAGCTAGGGACGGACCCACCTAGGGCCTAGCTGCGAAACGGCACAAAACGCGCTCCTAGGAGCTGCACTCTGCAAAGGGAAACTGTGCTCGGGGAACAAAGCTCAGCCCCAAGGCGGCTTGGCTCAGGATCGCAGCGCTTGCCTAGTTCTCACCTAGCCCTAGGCTCCCCATAGGGCCAAGGAGGGTCTGGGCTGCCTCTGGCTCCGTGGGCACTGCTGCTTGGTTGGTGGTCTCCGCAGCTTGAAACCAACTCCAAACGTGTTCTCCTTCGCGGAGAAGGCTGATTTGGCAGGTAGAAGCCCTGTGTGCACTGGCCCTGGCAACCCACCCATAGCCAGCTAGGGACGGACCCACCTAGGGCCTAGCTGCGAAACGGCACAAAACGCGCTCCTAGGAGCTGCACTCTGCAAAGGGAAACTGTGCTCGGGGAACAAAGCTCAGCCCCAAGGCGGCTTGGCTCAGGATCGCAGCGCTTGCCTAGTTCTCACCTAGCCCTAGGCTCCCCATAGGGCCAAGGAGGGTCTGGGCTGCCTCTGGCTCCGTGGGCACTGCTGCTTGGTTGGTGGTCTCCGCAGCTTGAAACCAACTCCAAACGTGTTCTCCTTCGCGGAGAAGGCTGATTTGGCAGGAAGAAGCCCTGTGTGCACTGGCCCTGGCAACCCACCCATAGCCAGCTAGGGACGGACCCACCTAGGGCCTAGCTGCGAAACGGCACAAAACGCGCTCCTAGGAGCTGCACTCTGCAAAGGGAAACTGTGCTCGGGGAACAAACCTCAGCCCCAAGGCGGCTTGGCTCAGGATCGCAGCGCTTGCCTAGTTCTCACCTAGCCCTAGGCTCCCCATAGGGCCAAGGAGGGTCTGGGCTGCCTCTGGCTCCGTGGGCACTGCTGCTTGGTTGGTGGTCTCCGCAGCTTGAAACCAACTCCAAACGTGTTCTCCTTCGCGGAGAAGGCTGATTTGGCAGGAAGAAGCCCTGTGTGCACTGGCCCTGGCAACCCACCCATAGCCAGCTAGGGACGGACCCACCTAGGGCCTAGCTGCGAAACGGCACAAAACGCGCTCCTAGGAGCTGCACTCTGCAAAGGGAAACTGTGCTCGGGGAACAAAGCTCAGCCCCAAGGCGGCTTGGCTCAGGATCGCAGCGCTTGCCTAGTTCTCACCTAGCCCTAGGCTCCCCATAGGGCCAAGGAGGGTCTGGGCTGCCTCTGGCTCCGTGGGCACTGCTGCTTGGCTGGTGGTCTCCGCACCGTGAAACCAACTCCAAACGTGTTCTCCTTCGCGGAGAAGGCTGATTTGGCAGGAAGAAGCCCTGTGTGCACTGGCCCTGGCAACCCACCCATAGCCAGCTAGGGAGGGACCCACCTAGGGCCTAGCTGCGAAACGACACAAAACGCGCTCCTAGGAGCTGCACTCTGCAAAGGGAAACTGTGCTCGGGGAACAAAGCTCAGCCCCAAGGCGGCTTGGCTCAGGATCGCAGCGCTTGCCTAGTTCTCACCTAGCCCTAGGTTCCCCATAGGGCCAAGGAGGGTCTGGGCTGCCTCTGGCTCCGTGGGCACTGCTGCTTGGTTGGTGGTCTCCGCAGCTTGAAACCAACTCCAAACGTGTTCTCCTTCGCGGAGAAGGCTGATTTGGCAGGAAGAAGCCCTGTGTGCACTGGCCCTGGCAACCCACCCATAGCCAGCTAGGGACGGACCCACCTAGGGCCTAGCTGCGAAACGGCACAAAACGCGCTCCTAGGAGCTGCACTCTGCAAAGGGAAACTGAGCTCGGGGAACAAAGCTCAGCCCCAAGGCGGCTTGGCTCAGGATCGCAGCGCTTGCCTAGTTCTCACCTAGCCCTAGGCTCCCCATAGGGCCAAGGAGGGTCTGGGCTGCCTCTGGCTCCGTGGGCACTGCTGCTTGGTTGGTGGTCTCCGCACCTTGAAACCAACTCCAAACGTGTTCTCCTTCGCGGAGAAGGCTGATTTGGCAGGTAGAAGCCCTTTGTGCACTGGCCCTGGCAACCCACCCATAGCCAGCTAGGGACGGACCCACCTAGGGCCTAGCTGCGAATCGGCACAAAACGCGCTCCTAGGAGCTGCACTCTGCAAAGGGAAACTGAGCTCGGGGAACAAAGCTCAGCCCCAAGGCGGCTTGGCTCAGGATCGCAGCGCTTGCCTAGTTCTCACCTAGCCCTAGGCTCCCCATAGGGCCCAGGAGGGTCTGGGCTGCCTCTGGCTCCGTGGGCACTGCTGCTTGGTTGGTGGTCTCCGCAGCTTGAAACCAACTCCAAACGTGTTCTCCTTCGCGGAGAAGGCTGATTTGGCAGGAAGAAGCCCTGTGTGCACTGGCCCTGGCAACCCACCCATAGCCAGCTAGGGACGGACCCACCTAGGGCCTAGCTGCGAAACGGCACAAAACGCGCTCCTAGGAGCTGCACTCTGCAAAGGGAAACTGTGCTCGGGGAACAAAGCTCAGCCCCAAGGCGGCTTGGCTCAGGATCGCAGCGCTTGCCTAGTTCTCACCTAGCCCTAGGCTCCCCATAGGGCCAAGGAGGGTTTGGGCTGCCTCTGGCTCCGTGGGCACTGCTGCTTGGTTGGTGGTCTCCGCAGCTTGAAACCAACTCCAAACGTGTTCTCCTTCGCGGAGAAGGCTGATTTGGCAGGAAGAAGCCCTGTGTGCACTGGCCCTGGCAACCCACCCATAGCCAGCTAGGGACGGACCCACCTAGGGCCTAGCTGCGAAACGGCACAAAACGCGCTCCTAGGAGCTGCACTCTGCAAAGGGAAACTGTGCTCGGGGAACAAAGCTCAGCCCCAAGGCGGCTTGGCTCAGGATCGCAGCGCTTGCCTAGTTCTCACCTAGCCCTAGGCTCCCCATAGGGCCAAGGAGGGTCTGGGCTGCCTCTGGCTCCGTGGGCACTGCTGCTTGGTTGGTGGTCTCCGCAGCTTGAAACCAACTCCAAACGTGTTCTCCTTCGCGGAGAAGGCTGATTTGGCAGGTAGAAGCCCTGTGTGCACTGGCCCTGGCAACCCACCCATAGCCAGCTAGGGACGGACCCACCTAGGGCCTAGCTGCGAAACGGCACAAAACGCGCTCCTAGGAGCTGCACTCTGCAAAGGGAAACTGTGCTCGGGGAACAAAGCTCAGCCCCAAGGCGGCTTGGCTCAGGATCGCAGCGCTTGCCTAGTTCTCACCTAGCCCTAGGCTCCCCATAGGGCCAAGGAGGGTCTGGGCTGCCTCTGGCTCCGTGGGCACTGCTGCTTGGCTGGTGGTCTCCGCACCGTGAAACCAACTCCAAACGTGTTCTCCTTCGCGGAGAAGGCTGATTTGGCAGGAAGAAGCCCTGTGTGCACTGGCCCTGGCAACCCACCCATAGCCAGCTAGGGACGGACCCACCTAGGGCCTAGCTGCGAAACGGCACAAAACGCGCTCCTAGGAGCTGCACTCTGCAAAGGGAAACTGAGCTCGGGGAACAAAGCTCAGCCCCAAGGCGGCTTGGCTCAGGATCGCAGCGCTTGCCTAGTTCTCACCTAGCCCTAGGCTCCCCATAGGGCCAAGGAGGGTCTGGGCTGCCTCTGGCTCCGTGGGCACTGCTGCTTGGTTGGTGGTCTCCGCACCTTGAAACCAACTCCAAACGTGTTCTCCTTCGCGGAGAAGGCTGATTTGGCAGGTAGAAGCCCTTTGTGCACTGGCCCTGGCAACCCACCCATAGCCAGCTAGGGACGGAACCACCTAGGGCCTAGCTGCGAATCGGCACAAAACGCGCTCCTAGGAGCTGCACTCTGCAAAGGGAAACTGAGCTCGGGGAACAAAGCTCAGCCCCAAGGCGGCTTGGCTCAGGATCGCAGCGCTTGCCTAGTTCTCACCTAGCCCTAGGCTCCCCATAGGGCCAAGGAGGGTCTGGGCTGCCTCTGGCTCCGTGGGCACTGCTGCTTGGTTGGTGGTCTCCGCACCTTGAAACCAACTCCAAACGTGTTCTCCTTCGCGGAGAAGGCTGATTTGGCAGGAAGAAGCCCTGTGTGCACTGGCCCTGGCAACCCACCCATAGCCAGCTAGGGACGGACCCACCTAGGGCCTAGCTGCGAAACGGCACAAAACGCGCTCCTAGGAGCTGCACTCTGCAAAGGGAAACTGTGCTCGGGGAACAAAGCTCAGCCCCAAGGCGGCTTGGCTCAGGATCGCAGCGCTTGCCTAGTTCTCACCTAGCCCTAGGCTCCCCATAGGGCCAAGGAGGGTCTGGGCTGCCTCTGGCTCCGTGGGCACTGCTGCTTGGTTGGTGGTCTCCGCAGCTTGAAACCAACTCCAAACGTGTTCTCCTTCGCGGAGAAGGCTGATTTGGCAGGTAGAAGCCCTGTGTGCACTGGCCCTGGCAACCCACCCAT
Source organism: Sus scrofa (assembly GCF_054392235.1). Classification (NCBI taxonomy): domain Eukaryota; kingdom Metazoa; phylum Chordata; class Mammalia; order Artiodactyla; family Suidae; genus Sus; species Sus scrofa. Next base: position 39,487,833 of record NC_139393.1, on the reverse strand, counting down.
AGCCAGCTAGGGACGGACCCACCTAGGGCCTAGCTGCGAAACGGCACAAAACGCGCTCCTAGGAGCTGCACTCTGCAAAGGGAAACTGTGCTCGGGGAACAAAGCTCAGCCCCAAGGCGGCTTGGCTCAGGATCGCAGCGCTTGCCTAGTTCTCACCTAGCCCTAGGCTCCCCATAGGGCCCAGGAGGGTCTGGGCTGCCTCTGGCTCCGTGGGCACTGCTGCTTGGCTGGTGGTCTCCGCACCGTGAAACCAACTCCAAACGTGTTCTCCTTCGCGGAGAAGGCTGATTTGGCAGGAAGAAGCCCTGTGTGCACTGGCCCTGGCAACCCACCCATAGCCAGCTAGGGAGGGACCCACCTAGGGCCTAGCTGCGAAACGGCACAGAACGCGCTCCTAGGAGCTGCACTCTGCAAAGGGAAACTGAGCTCGGGGAACAAAGCTCAGCCCCAAGGCGGCTTGGCTCAGGATCGCAGCGCTTGCCTAGTTCTCACCTAGCCCTAGGCTCCCCATAGGGCCAAGGAGGGTCTGGGCTGCCTCTGGCTCCGTGGGCACTGCTGCTTGGTTGGTGGTCTCCGCACCTTGAAACCAACTCCAAACGTGTTCTCCTTCGCGGAGAAGGCTGATTTGGCAGGAAGAAGCCCTGTGTGCACTGGCCCTGGCAACCCACCCATAGCCAGCTAGGGACGGACCCACCTAGGGCCTAGCTGCGAAACGGCACAAAACGCGCTCCTAGGAGCTGCACTCTGCAAAGGGAAACTGTGCTCGGGGAACAAAGCTCAGCCCCAAGGCGGCTTGGCTCAGGATCGCAGCGCTTGCCTAGTTCTCACCTAGCCCTAGGCTCCCCATAGGGCCAAGGAGGGTCTGGGCTGCCTCTGGCTCCGTGGGCACTGCTGCTTGGTTGGTGGTCTCCGCAGCTTGAAACCAACTCCAAACGTGTTCTCCTTCGCGGAGAAGGCTGATTTGGCAGGTAGAAGCCCTGTGTGCACTGGCCCTGGCAACCCACCCATAGCCAGCTAGGGACGGACCCACCTAGGGCCTAGCTGCGAAACGGCACAAAACGCGCTCCTAGGAGCTGCACTCTGCAAAGGGAAACTGTGCTCGGGGAACAAAGCTCAGCCCCAAGGCGGCTTGGCTCAGGATCGCAGCGCTTGCCTAGTTCTCACCTAGCCCTAGGCTCCCCATAGGGCCAAGGAGGGTCTGGGCTGCCTCTGGCTCCGTGGGCACTGCTGCTTGGTTGGTGGTCTCCGCAGCTTGAAACCAACTCCAAACGTGTTCTCCTTCGCGGAGAAGGCTGATTTGGCAGGAAGAAGCCCTGTGTGCACTGGCCCTGGCAACCCACCCATAGCCAGCTAGGGACGGACCCACCTAGGGCCTAGCTGCGAAACGGCACAAAACGCGCTCCTAGGAGCTGCACTCTGCAAAGGGAAACTGTGCTCGGGGAACAAACCTCAGCCCCAAGGCGGCTTGGCTCAGGATCGCAGCGCTTGCCTAGTTCTCACCTAGCCCTAGGCTCCCCATAGGGCCAAGGAGGGTCTGGGCTGCCTCTGGCTCCGTGGGCACTGCTGCTTGGTTGGTGGTCTCCGCAGCTTGAAACCAACTCCAAACGTGTTCTCCTTCGCGGAGAAGGCTGATTTGGCAGGAAGAAGCCCTGTGTGCACTGGCCCTGGCAACCCACCCATAGCCAGCTAGGGACGGACCCACCTAGGGCCTAGCTGCGAAACGGCACAAAACGCGCTCCTAGGAGCTGCACTCTGCAAAGGGAAACTGTGCTCGGGGAACAAAGCTCAGCCCCAAGGCGGCTTGGCTCAGGATCGCAGCGCTTGCCTAGTTCTCACCTAGCCCTAGGCTCCCCATAGGGCCAAGGAGGGTCTGGGCTGCCTCTGGCTCCGTGGGCACTGCTGCTTGGCTGGTGGTCTCCGCACCGTGAAACCAACTCCAAACGTGTTCTCCTTCGCGGAGAAGGCTGATTTGGCAGGAAGAAGCCCTGTGTGCACTGGCCCTGGCAACCCACCCATAGCCAGCTAGGGAGGGACCCACCTAGGGCCTAGCTATGAAACGACACAAAACGCGCTCCTAGGAGCTGCACTCTGCAAAGGGAAACTGTGCTCGGGGAACAAAGCTCAGCCCCAAGGCGGCTTGGCTCAGGATCGCAGCGCTTGCCTAGTTCTCACCTAGCCCTAGGTTCCCCATAGGGCCAAGGAGGGTCTGGGCTGCCTCTGGCTCCGTGGGCACTGCTGCTTGGTTGGTGGTCTCCGCAGCTTGAAACCAACTCCAAACGTGTTCTCCTTCGCGGAGAAGGCTGATTTGGCAGGAAGAAGCCCTGTGTGCACTGGCCCTGGCAACCCACCCATAGCCAGCTAGGGACGGACCCACCTAGGGCCTAGCTGCGAAACGGCACAAAACGCGCTCCTAGGAGCTGCACTCTGCAAAGGGAAACTGAGCTCGGGGAACAAAGCTCAGCCCCAAGGCGGCTTGGCTCAGGATCGCAGCGCTTGCCTAGTTCTCACCTAGCCCTAGGCTCCCCATAGGGCCAAGGAGGGTCTGGGCTGCCTCTGGCTCCGTGGGCACTGCTGCTTGGTTGGTGGTCTCCGCACCTTGAAACCAACTCCAAACGTGTTCTCCTTCGCGGAGAAGGCTGATTTGGCAGGTAGAAGCCCTTTGTGCACTGGCCCTGGCAACCCACCCATAGCCAGCTAGGGACGGACCCACCTAGGGCCTAGCTGCGAATCGGCACAAAACGCGCTCCTAGGAGCTGCACTCTGCAAAGGGAAACTGAGCTCGGGGAACAAAGCTCAGCCCCAAGGCGGCTTGGCTCAGGATCGCAGCGCTTGCCTAGTTCTCACCTAGCCCTAGGCTCCCCATAGGGCCCAGGAGGGTCTGGGCTGCCTCTGGCTCCGTGGGCACTGCTGCTTGGTTGGTGGTCTCCGCAGCTTGAAACCAACTCCAAACGTGTTCTCCTTCGCGGAGAAGGCTGATTTGGCAGGAAGAAGCCCTGTGTGCACTGGCCCTGGCAACCCACCCATAGCCAGCTAGGGACGGACCCACCTAGGGCCTAGCTGCGAAACGGCACAAAACGCGCTCCTAGGAGCTGCACTCTGCAAAGGGAAACTGTGCTCGGGGAACAAAGCTCAGCCCCAAGGCGGCTTGGCTCAGGATCGCAGCGCTTGCCTAGTTCTCACCTAGCCCTAGGCTCCCCATAGGGCCAAGGAGGGTTTGGGCTGCCTCTGGCTCCGTGGGCACTGCTGCTTGGTTGGTGGTCTCCGCAGCTTGAAACCAACTCCAAACGTGTTCTCCTTCGCGGAGAAGGCTGATTTGGCAGGAAGAAGCCCTGTGTGCACTGGCCCTGGCAACCCACCCATAGCCAGCTAGGGACGGACCCACCTAGGGCCTAGCTGCGAAACGGCACAAAACGCGCTCCTAGGAGCTGCACTCTGCAAAGGGAAACTGTGCTCGGGGAACAAAGCTCAGCCCCAAGGCGGCTTGGCTCAGGATCGCAGCGCTTGCCTAGTTCTCACCTAGCCCTAGGCTCCCCATAGGGCCAAGGAGGGTCTGGGCTGCCTCTGGCTCCGTGGGCACTGCTGCTTGGTTGGTGGTCTCCGCAGCTTGAAACCAACTCCAAACGTGTTCTCCTTCGCGGAGAAGGCTGATTTGGCAGGTAGAAGCCCTGTGTGCACTGGCCCTGGCAACCCACCCATAGCCAGCTAGGGACGGACCCACCTAGGGCCTAGCTGCGAAACGGCACAAAACGCGCTCCTAGGAGCTGCACTCTGCAAAGGGAAACTGTGCTCGGGGAACAAAGCTCAGCCCCAAGGCGGCTTGGCTCAGGATCGCAGCGCTTGCCTAGTTCTCACCTAGCCCTAGGCTCCCCATAGGGCCAAGGAGGGTCTGGGCTGCCTCTGGCTCCGTGGGCACTGCTGCTTGGCTGGTGGTCTCCGCACCGTGAAACCAACTCCAAACGTGTTCTCCTTCGCGGAGAAGGCTGATTTGGCAGGAAGAAGCCCTGTGTGCACTGGCCCTGGCAACCCACCCATAGCCAGCTAGGGACGGACCCACCTAGGGCCTAGCTGCGAAACGGCACAAAACGCGCTCCTAGGAGCTGCACTCTGCAAAGGGAAACTGAGCTCGGGGAACAAAGCTCAGCCCCAAGGCGGCTTGGCTCAGGATCGCAGCGCTTGCCTAGTTCTCACCTAGCCCTAGGCTCCCCATAGGGCCAAGGAGGGTCTGGGCTGCCTCTGGCTCCGTGGGCACTGCTGCTTGGTTGGTGGTCTCCGCACCTTGAAACCAACTCCAAACGTGTTCTCCTTCGCGGAGAAGGCTGATTTGGCAGGTAGAAGCCCTTTGTGCACTGGCCCTGGCAACCCACCCATAGCCAGCTAGGGACGGACCCACCTAGGGCCTAGCTGCGAATCGGCACAAAACGCGCTCCTAGGAGCTGCACTCTGCAAAGGGAAACTGAGCTCGGGGAACAAAGCTCAGCCCCAAGGCGGCTTGGCTCAGGATCGCAGCGCTTGCCTAGTTCTCACCTAGCCCTAGGCTCCCCATAGGGCCCAGGAGGGTCTGGGCTGCCTCTGGCTCCGTGGGCACTGCTGCTTGGTTGGTGGTCTCCGCAGCTTGAAACCAACTCCAAACGTGTTCTCCTTCGCGGAGAAGGCTGATTTGGCAGGAAGAAGCCCTGTGTGCACTGGCCCTGGCAACCCACCCATAGCCAGCTAGGGACAGACCCACCTAGGGCCTAGCTGCGAAACGGCACAAAACGCGCTCCTAGGAGCTGCACTCTGCAAAGGGAAACTGTGCTCGGGGAACAAAGCTCAGCCCCAAGGCGGCTTGGCTCAGGATCGCAGCGCTTGCCTAGTTCTCACCTAGCCCTAGGCTCCCCATAGGGCCAAGGAGGGTTTGGGCTGCCTCTGGCTCCGTGGGCACTGCTGCTTGGTTGGTGGTCTCCGCAGCTTGAAACCAACTCCAAACGTGTTCTCCTTCGCGGAGAAGGCTGATTTGGCAGGAAGAAGCCCTGTGTGCACTGGCCCTGGCAACCCACCCATAGCCAGCTAGGGACGGACCCACCTAGGGCCTAGCTGCGAAACGGCACAAAACGTGCTCCTAGGAGCTGCACTCTGCAAAGGGAAACTGTGCTCGGGGAACAAAGCTCAGCCCCAAGGCGGCTTGGCTCAGGATCGCAGCGCTTGCCTAGTTCTCACCTAGCCCTAGGCTCCCCATAGGGCCAAGGAGGGTCTGGGCTGCCTCTGGCTCCGTGGGCACTGCTGCTTGGTTGGTGGTCTCCGCAGCTTGAAACCAACTCCAAACGTGTTCTCCTTCGCGGAGAAGGCTGATTTGGCAGGAAGAAGCCCTGTGTGCACTGGCCCTGGCAACCCACCCATAGCCAGCTAGGGACGGACCCACCTAGGGCCTAGCTGCGAAACGGCACAAAACGCGCTCCTAGGAGCTGCACTCTGCAAAGGGAAACTGTGCTCGGGGAACAAAGCTCAGCCCCAAGGCGGCTTGGCTCAGGATCGCAGCGCTTGCCTAGTTCTCACCTAGCCCTAGGCTCCCCATAGGGCCAAGGAGGGTCTGGGCTGCCTCTGGCTCCGTGGGCACTGCTGCTTGGTTGGTGGTCTCCGCAGCTTGAAACCAACTCCAAACGTGTTCTCCTTCGCGGAGAAGGCTGATTTGGCAGGAAGAAGCCCTGTGTGCACTGGCCCTGGCAACCCACCCATAGCCAGCTAGGGACGGACCCACCTAGGGCCTAGCTGCGAAACGGCACAAAACGCGCTCCTAGGAGCTGCACTCTGCAAAGGGAAACTGTGCTCGGGGAACAAAGCTCAGCCCCAAGGCGGCTTGGCTCAGGATCGCAGCGCTTGCCTAGTTCTCACCTAGCCCTAGGCTCCCCATAGGGCCAAGGAGGGTCTGGGCTGCCTCTGGCTCCGTGGGCACTGCTGCTTGGTTGGTGGTCTCCGCAGCTTGAAACCAACTCCAAACGTGTTCTCCTTCGCGGAGAAGGCTGATTTGGCAGGAAGAAGCCCTGTGTGCACTGGCCCTGGCAACCCACCCATAGCCAGCTAGGGACGGACCCACCTAGGGCCTAGCTGCGAAACGGCACAAAACGCGCTCCTAGGAGCTGCACTCTGCAAAGGGAAACTGTGCTCGGGGAACAAAGCTCAGCCCCAAGGCGGCTTGGCTCAGGATCGCAGCGCTTGCCTAGTTCTCACCTAGCCCTAGGCTCCCCATAGGGCCCAGGAGGGTCTGGGCTGCCTCTGGCTCCGTGGGCACTGCTGCTTGGCTGGTGGTCTCCGCACCGTGAAACCAACTCCAAACGTGTTCTCCTTCGCGGAGAAGGCTGATTTGGCAGGAAGAAGCCTTGTGTGCACTGGCCCTGGCAACCCACCCATAGCCAGCTAGGGAGGGACCCACCTAGGGCCTAGCTGCGAAACGGCACAGAACGCGCTCCTAGGAGCTGCACTCTGCAAAGGGAAACTGAGCTCGGGGAACAAAGCTCAGCCCCAAGGCGGCTTGGCTCAGGATCGCAGCGCTTGCCTAGTTCTCACCTAGCCCTAGGCTCCCCATAGGGCCAAGGAGGGTCTGGGCTGCCTCTGGCTCCGTGGGCACTGCTGCTTGGTTGGTGGTCTCCGCACCTTGAAACCAACTCCAAACGTGTTCTCCTTCGCGGAGAAGGCTGATTTGGCAGGAAGAAGCCCTGTGTGCACTGGCCCTGGCAACCCACCCATAGCCAGCTAGGGACGGACCCACCTAGGGCCTAGCTGCGAAACGGCACAAAACGCGCTCCTAGGAGCTGCACTCTGCAAAGGGAAACTGTGCTCGGGGAACAAAGCTCAGCCCCAAGGCGGCTTGGCTCAGGATCGCAGCGCTTGCCTAGTTCTCACCTAGCCCTAGGCTCCCCATAGGGCCAAGGAGGGTCTGGGCTGCCTCTGGCTCCGTGGGCACTGCTGCTTGGTTGGTGGTCTCCGCAGCTTGAAACCAACTCCAAACGTGTTCTCCTTCGCGGAGAAGGCTGATTTGGCAGGTAGAAGCCCTGTGTGCACTGGCCCTGGCAACCCACCCATAGCCAGCTAGGGACGGACCCACCTAGGGCCTAGCTGCGAAACGGCACAAAACGCGCTCCTAGGAGCTGCACTCTGCAAAGGGAAACTGTGCTCGGGGAACAAAGCTCAGCCCCAAGGCGGCTTGGCTCAGGATCGCAGCGCTTGCCTAGTTCTCACCTAGCCCTAGGCTCCCCATAGGGCCCAGGAGGGTCTGGGCTGCCTCTGGCTCCGTGGGCACTGCTGCTTGGCTGGTGGTCTCCGCACCGTGAAACCAACTCCAAACGTGTTCTCCTTCGCGGAGAAGGCTGATTTGGCAGGAAGAAGCCCTGTGTGCACTGGCCCTGGCAACCCACCCATAGCCAGCTAGGGACGGACCCACCTAGGGCCTAGCTGCGAAACGGCACAAAACGCGCTCCTAGGAGCTGCACTCTGCAAAGGGAAACTGTGCTCGGGGAACAAAGCTCAGCCCCAAGGCGGCTTGGCTCAGGATCGCAGCGCTTGCCTAGTTCTCACCTAGCCCTAGGCTCCCCATAGGGCCAAGGAGGGTCTGGGCTGCCTCTGGCTCCGTGGGCACTGCTGCTTGGCTGGTGGTCTCCGCAGCTTGAAACCAACTCCAAACGTGTTCTCCTTCGCGGAGAAGGCTGATTTGGCAGGAAGAAGCCCTGTGTGCACTGGCCCTGGCAACCCACCCATAGCCAGCTAGGGACGGACCCACCTAGGGCCTAGCTGCGAAACGACACAAAACGCGCTCCTAGGAGCTGCACTCTACAAAGGGAAACTGTGCTCGGGGAACAAAGCTCAGCCCCAAGGCGGCTTGGCTCAGGATCGCAGCGCTTGCCTAGTTCTCACCTAGCCCTAGGCTCCCCATAGGGCCCAGGAGGGTCTGGGCTGCCTCTGGCTCCGTGGGCACTGCTGCTTGGCTGGTGGTCTCCGCACCGTGAAACCAACTCCAAACGTGTTCTCCTTCGCGGAGAAGGCTGATTTGGCAGGAAGAAGCCCTGTGTGCACTGGCCCTGGCAACCCACCCATAGCCAGCTAGGGACGGACCCACCTAGGGCCTAGCTGCGAAACGGCACAAAACGCGCTCCTAGGAGCTGCACTCTGCAAAGGGAAACTGTGCTCGGGGAACAAAGCTCAGCCCCAAGGCGGCTTGGCTCAGGATCGCAGCGCTTGCCTAGTTCTCACCTAGCCCTAGGCTCCCCATAGGGCCAAGGAGGGTCTGGGCTGCCTCTGGCTCCGTGGGCACTGCTGCTTGGCTGGTGGTCTCCGCACCTTGAAACCAACTCCAAACGTGTTCTCCTTCGCGGAGAAGGCTGATTTGGCAGGAAGAAGCCCTGTGTGCACTGGCCCTGGCAACCCACCCATAGCCAGCTAGGGACGGACCCACCTAGGGCCTAGCTGCGAAACGGCACAAAACGCGCTCCTAGGAGCTGCACTCTGCAAAGGGAAACTGTGCTCGGGGAACAAACCTCAGCCCCAAGGCGGCTTGGCTCAGGATCGCAGCGCTTGCCTAGTTCTCACCTAGCCCTAGGCTCCCCATAGGGTCAAGGAGGGTCTGGGCTGCCTCTGGCTCCGTGGGCACTGCTGCTTGGCTGGTGGTCTCCGCACCGTGAAACCAACTCCAAACGTGTTCTCCTTCGCGGAGAAGGCTGATTTGGCAGGAAGAAGCCCTGTGTGCACTGGCCCTGGCAACCCACCCATAGCCAGCTAGGGACGGACCCACCTAGGGCCTAGCTGCGAAACGGCACAAAACGCGCTCCTAGGAGCTGCACTCTGCAAAGGGAAACTGTGCTCGGGGAACAAAGCTCAGCCCCAAGGCGGCTTGGCTCAGGATCGCAGCGCTTGCCTAGTTCTCACCTAGCCCTAGGCTCCCCATAGGGCCAAGGAGGGTCTGGGCTGCCTCTGGCTCCGTGGGCACTGCTGCTTGGCTGGTGGTCTCCGCACCGTGAAACCAACTCCAAACGTGTTCTCCTTCGCGGAGAAGGCTGATTTGGCAGGAAGAAGCCCTGTGTGCACTGGCCCTGGCAACCCACCCATAGCCAGCTAGGGAGGGACCCACCTAGGGCCTAGCTGCGAAACGACACAAAACGCGCTCCTAGGAGCTGCACTCTACAAAGGGAAACTGTGCTCGGGGAACAAAGCTCAGCCCCAAGGCGGCTTGGCTCAGGATCGCAGCGCTTGCCTAGTTCTCACCTAGCCCTAGGCTCCCCATAGGGCCCAGGAGGGTCTGGGCTGCCTCTGGCTCCGTGGGCACTGCTGCTTGGCTGGTGGTCTCCGCACCGTGAAACCAACTCCAAACGTGTTCTCCTTCGCGGAGAAGGCTGATTTGGCAGGAAGAAGCCCTGTGTGCACTGGCCCTGGCAACCCACCCATAGCCAGCTAGGGACGGACCCACCTAGGGCCTAGCTGCGAAACGACACAAAACGCGCTCCTAGGAGCTGCACTCTGCAAAGGGAAACTGTGCTCGGGGAACAAAGCTCAGCCCCAAGGCGGCTTGGCTCAGGATCGCAGCGCTTGCCTAGTTCTCACCTAGCCCTAGGCTCCCCATAGGGCCCAGGAGGGTCTGGGCTGCCTCTGGCTCCGTGGGCACTGCTGCTTGGCTGGTGGTCTCCGCACCGTGAAACCAACTCCAAACGTGTTCTCCTTCGCGGAGAAGGCTGATTTGGCAGGAAGAAGCCCTGTGTGCACTGGCCCTGGCAACCCACCCATAGCCAGCTAGGGACGGACCCACCTAGGGCCTAGCTGCGAAACGGCACAAAACGCGCTCCTAGGAGCTGCACTCTGCAAAGGGAAACTGTGCTCGGGGAACAAAGCTCAGCCCCAAGGCGGCTTGGCTCAGGATCGCAGCGCTTGCCTAGTTCTCACCTAGCCCTAGGCTCCCCATAGGGCCAAGGAGGGTCTGGGCTGCCTCTGGCTCCGTGGGCACTGCTGCTTGGCTGGTGGTCTCCGCAGCTTGAAACCAACTCCAAACGTGTTCTCCTTCGCGGAGAAGGCTGATTTGGCAGGAAGAAGCCCTGTGTGCACTGGCCCTGGCAACCCACCCATAGCCAGCTAGGGACGGACCCACCTAGGGCCTAGCTGCGAAACGGCACAAAACGCGCTCCTAGGAGCTGCACTCTGCAAAGGGAAACTGTGCTCGGGGAACAAACCTCAGCCCCAAGGCGGCTTGGCTCAGGATCGCAGCGCTTGCCTAGTTCTCACCTAGCCCTAGGCTCCCCATAGGGTCAAGGAGGGTCTGGGCTGCCTCTGGCTCCGTGGGCACTGCTGCTTGGCTGGTGGTCTCCGCACCGTGAAACCAACTCCAAACGTGTTCTCCTTCGCGGAGAAGGCTGATTTGGCAGGAAGAAGCCCTGTGTGCACTGGCCCTGGCAACCCACCCATAGCCAGCTAGGGACGGACCCACCTAGGGCCTAGCTGCGAAACGGCACAAAACGCGCTCCTAGGAGCTGCACTCTGCAAAGGGAAACTGTGCTCGGGGAACAAAGCTCAGCCCCAAGGCGGCTTGGCTCAGGATCGCAGCGCTTGCCTAGTTCTCACCTAGCCCTAGGCTCCCCATAGGGCCAAGGAGGGTCTGGGCTGCCTCTGGCTCCGTGGGCACTGCTGCTTGGCTGGTGGTCTCCGCACCGTGAAACCAACTCCAAACGTGTTCTCCATCACGGAGAAGGCTGATTTGGCAGGAAGAAGCCCTGTGTGCACTGGCCCTGGCAACCCACCCATAGCCAGCTAGGGAGGGACCCACCTAGGGCCTAGCTGCGAAACGACACAAAACGCGCTCCTAGGAGCTGCACTCTACAAAGGGAAACTGTGCTCGGGGAACAAAGCTCAGCCCCAAGGCGGCTTGGCTCAGGATCGCAGCGCTTGCCTAGTTCTCACCTAGCCCTAGGTTCCCCATAGGGCCAAGGAGGGTCTGGGCTGCCTCTGGCTCCGTGGGCACTGCTGCTTGGTTGGTGGTCTCCGCAGCTTGAAACCAACTCCAAACGTGTTCTCCTTCGCGGAGAAGGCTGATTTGGCAGGAAGAAGCCCTGTGTGCACTGGCCCTGGCAACCCACCCATAGCCAGCTAGGGACGGACCCACCTAGGGCCTAGCTGCGAAAGGGCACAAAACGCGCTCCTAGGAGCTGCACTCTGCAAAGGGAAACTGAGCTCGGGGAACAAAGCTCAGCCCCAAGGCGGCTTGGCTCAGGATCGCAGCGCTTGCCTAGTTCTCACCTAGCCCTAGGCTCCCCATAGGGCCAAGGAGGGTCTGGGCTGCCTCTGGCTCCGTGGGCACTGCTGCTTGGCTGGTGGTCTCCGCACCGTGAAACCAACTCCAAACGTGTTCTCCTTCGCGGAGAAGGCTGATTTGGCAGGAAGAAGCCCTGTGTGCACTGGCCCTGGCAACCCACCCATAGCCAGCTAGGGAGGGACCCACCTAGGGCCTAGCTGCGAAACGGCACAAAACGCGCTCCTAGGAGCTGCACTCTGCAAAGGGAAACTGTGCTCGGGGAACAAAGCTCAGCCCCAAGGCGGCTTGGCTCAGGATCGCAGCGCTTGCCTAGTTCTCACCTAGCCCTAGGCTCCCCATAGGGCCCAGGAGGGTCTGGGCTGCCTCTGGCTCCGTGGGCACTGCTGCTTGGCTGGTGGTCTCCGCACCGTGAAACCAACTCCAAACGTGTTCTCCTTCGCGGAGAAGGCTGATTTGGCAGGAAGAAGCCCTGTGTGCACTGGCCCTGGCAACCCACCCATAGCCAGCTAGGGACGGACCCACCTAGGGCCTAGCTGCGAAACGGCACAAAACGCGCTCCTAGGAGCTGCACTCTGCAAAGGGAAACTGTGCTCGGGGAACAAAGCTCAGCCCCAAGGCGGCTTGGCTCAGGATCGCAGCGCTTGCCTAGTTCTCACCTAGCCCTAGGCTCCCCATAGGGCCAAGGAGGGTCTGGGCTGCCTCTGGCTCCGTGGGCACTGCTGCTTGGTTGGTGGTCTCCGCAGCTTGAAACCAACTCCAAACGTGTTCTCCTTCGCGGAGAAGGCTGATTTGGCAGGAAGAAGCCCTGTGTGCACTGGCCCTGGCAACCCACCCATAGCCAGCTAGGGACGGACCCACCTAGGGCCTAGCTGCGAAACGGCACAAAACGCGCTCCTAGGAGCTGCACTCTGCAAAGGGAAACTGTGCTCGGGGAACAAAGCTCAGCCCCAAGGCGGCTTGGCTCAGGATCGCAGCGCTTGCCTAGTTCTCACCTACCCCTAGGCTCCCCATAGGGCCCAGGAGGGTCTGGGCTGCCTCTGGCTCCGTGGGCACTGCTGCTTGGCTGGTGGTCTCCGCACCGTGAAACCAACTCCAAACGTGTTCTCCTTCGCGGAGAAGGCTGATTTGGCAGGAAGAAGCCCTGTGTGCACTGGCCCTGGCAACCCACCCATAGCCAGCTAGGGAGGGACCCACCTAGGGCCTAGCTGCGAAACGGCACAAAACGCGCTCCTAGGAGCTGCACTCTGCAAAGGGAAACTGAGCTCGGGGAACAAAGCTCAGCCCCAAGGCGGCTTGGCTCAGGATCGCAGCGCTTGCCTAGTTCTCACCTAGCCCTAGGCTCCCCATAGGGCCAAGGAGGGTCTGGGCTGCCTCTGGCTCCGTGGGCACTGCTGCTTGGTTGGTGGTCTCCGCACCTTGAAACCAACTCCAAACGTGTTCTCCTTCGCGGAGAAGGCTGATTTGGCAGGAAGAAGCCCTGTGTGCACTGGCCCTGGCAACCCACCCATAGCCAGCTAGGGACGGACCCACCTAGGGCCTAGCTGCGAAACGGCACAAAACGCGCTCCTAGGAGCTGCACTCTGCAAAGGGAAACTGTGCTCGGGGAACAAAGTTCAGCCCCAAGGCGGCTTGGCTCAGGATCGCAGCGCTTGCCTAGTTCTCACCTAGCCCTAGGCTCCCCATAGGGCCAAGGAGGGTCTGGGCTGCCTCTGGCTCCGTGGGCACTGCTGCTTGGTTGGTGGTCTCCGCAGCTTGAAACCAACTCCAAACGTGTTCTCCTTCGCGGAGAAGGCTGATTTGGCAGGTAGAAGCCCTGTGTGCACTGGCCCTGGCAACCCACCCATAGCCAGCTAGGGACGGACCCACCTAGGGCCTAGCTGCGAAACGGCACAAAACGCGCTCCTAGGAGCTGCACTCTGCAAAGGGAAACTGTGCTCGGGGAACAAAGCTCAGCCCCAAGGCGGCTTGGCTCAGGATCGCAGCGCTTGCCTAGTTCTCACCTAGCCCTAGGCTCCCCATAGGGCCCAGGAGGGTCTGGGCTGCCTCTGGCTCCGTGGGCACTGCTGCTTGGCTGGTGGTCTCCGCACCGTGAAACCAACTCCAAACGTGTTCTCCTTCGCGGAGAAGGCTGATTTGGCAGGAAGAAGCCCTGTGTGCACTGGCCCTGGCAACCCACCCATAGCCAGCTAGGGACGGACCCACCTAGGGCCTAGCTGCGAAACGGCACAAAACGCGCTCCTAGGAGCTGCACTCTGCAAAGGGAAACTGTGCTCGGGGAACAAAGCTCAGCCCCAAGGCGGCTTGGCTCAGGATCGCAGCGCTTGCCTAGTTCTCACCTAGCCCTAGGCTCCCCATAGGGCCAAGGAGGGTCTGGGCTGCCTCTGGCTCCGTGGGCACTGCTGCTTGGTTGGTGGTCTCCGCAGCTTGAAACCAACTCCAAACGTGTTCTCCTTCGCGGAGAAGGCTGATTTGGCAGGAAGAAGCCCTGTGTGCACTGGCCCTGGCAACCCACCCATAGCCAGCTAGGGACGGACCCACCTAGGGCCTAGCTGCGAAACGGCACAAAACGCGCTCCTAGGAGCTGCACTCTGCAAAGGGAAACTGTGCTCGGGGAACAAAGCTCAGCCCCAAGGCGGCTTGGCTCAGGATCGCAGCGCTTGCCTAGTTCTCACCTAGCCCTAGGCTCCCCATAGGGCCAAGGAGGGTCTGGGCTGCCTCTGGCTCCGTGGGCACTGCTGCTTGGTTGGTGGTCTCCGCAGCTTGAAACCAACTCCAAACGTGTTCTCCTTCGCGGAGAAGGCTGATTTGGCAGGAAGAAGCCCTGTGTGCACTGGCCCTGGCAACCCACCCATAGCCAGCTAGGGACGGACCCACCTAGGGCCTAGCTGCGAAACGGCACAAAACGCGCTCCTAGGAGCTGCACTCTGCAAAGGGAAACTGTGCTCGGGGAACAAACCTCAGCCCCAAGGCGGCTTGGCTCAGGATCGCAGCGCTTGCCTAGTTCTCACCTAGCCCTAGGCTCCCCATAGGGCCAAGGAGGGTCTGGGCTGCCTCTGGCTCCGTGGGCACTGCTGCTTGGTTGGTGGTCTCCGCAGCTTGAAACCAACTCCAAACGTGTTCTCCTTCGCGGAGAAGGCTGATTTGGCAGGAAGAAGCCCTGTGTGCACTGGCCCTGGCAACCCACCCATAGCCAGCTAGGGACGGACCCACCTAGGGCCTAGCTGCGAAACGGCACAAAACGCGCTCCTAGGAGCTGCACTCTGCAAAGGGAAACTGTGCTCGGGGAACAAAGCTCAGCCCCAAGGCGGCTTGGCTCAGGATCGCAGCGCTTGCCTAGTTCTCACCTAGCCCTAGGCTCCCCATAGGGCCCAGGAGGGTCTGGGCTGCCTCTGGCTCCGTGGGCACTGCTGCTTGGCTGGTGGTCTCCGCACCGTGAAACCAACTCCAAACGTGTTCTCCTTCGCGGAGAAGGCTGATTTGGCAGGAAGAAGCCCTGTGTGCACTGGCCCTGGCAACCCACCCATAGCCAGCTAGGGAGGGACCCACCTAGGGCCTAGCTGCGAAACGGCACAGAACGCGCTCCTAGGAGCTGCACTCTGCAAAGGGAAACTGAGCTCGGGGAACAAAGCTCAGCCCCAAGGCGGCTTGGCTCAGGATCGCAGCGCTTGCCTAGTTCTCACCTAGCCCTAGGCTCCCCATAGGGCCAAGGAGGGTCTGGGCTGCCTCTGGCTCCGTGGGCACTGCTGCTTGGTTGGTGGTCTCCGCACCTTGAAACCAACTCCAAACGTGTTCTCCTTCGCGGAGAAGGCTGATTTGGCAGGAAGAAGCCCTGTGTGCACTGGCCCTGGCAACCCACCCATAGCCAGCTAGGGACGGACCCACCTAGGGCCTAGCTGCGAAACGGCACAAAACGCGCTCCTAGGAGCTGCACTCTGCAAAGGGAAACTGTGCTCGGGGAACAAAGCTCAGCCCCAAGGCGGCTTGGCTCAGGATCGCAGCGCTTGCCTAGTTCTCACCTAGCCCTAGGCTCCCCATAGGGCCAAGGAGGGTCTGGGCTGCCTCTGGCTCCGTGGGCACTGTTGCTTGGTTGGTGGTCTCCGCAGCTTGAAACCAACTCCAAACGTGTTCTCCTTCGCGGAGAAGGCTGATTTGGCAGGAAGAAGCCCTGTGTGCACTGGCCCTGGCAACCCACCCATAGCCAGCTAGGGACGGACCCACCTAGGGCCTAGCTGCGAAACGGCACAAAACGCGCTCCTAGGAGCTGCACTCTGCAAAGGGAAACTGTGCTCGGGGAACAAAGCTCAGCCCCAAGGCGGCTTGGCTCAGGATCGCAGCGCTTGCCTAGTTCTCACCTAGCCCTAGGCTCCCCATAGGGCCCAGGAGGGTCTGGGCTGCCTCTGGCTCCGTGGGCACTGCTGCTTGGCTGGTGGTCTCCGCACCGTGAAACCAACTCCAAACGTGTTCTCCTTCGCGGAGAAGGCTGATTTGGCAGGAAGAAGCCCTGTGTGCACTGGCCCTGGCAACCCACCCATAGCCAGCTAGGGACGGACCCACCTAGGGCCTAGCTGCGAAACGGCACAAAACGCGCTCCTAGGAGCTGCACTCTGCAAAGGGAAACTGTGCTCGGGGAACAAAGCTCAGCCCCAAGGCGGCTTGGCTCAGGATCGCAGCGCTTGCCTAGTTCTCACCTAGCCCTAGGCTCCCCATAGGGCCAAGGAGGGTCTGGGCTGCCTCTGGCTCCGTGGGCACTGCTGCTTGGCTGGTGGTCTCCGCAGCTTGAAACCAACTCCAAACGTGTTCTCCTTCGCGGAGAAGGCTGATTTGGCAGGAAGAAGCCCTGTGTGCACTGGCCCTGGCAACCCACCCATAGCCAGCTAGGGACGGACCCACCTAGGGCCTAGCTGCGAAACGGCACAAAACGCGCTCCTAGGAGCTGCACTCTGCAAAGGGAAACTGTGCTCGGGGAACAAAGCTCAGCCCCAAGGCGGCTTGGCTCAGGATCGCAGCGCTTGCCTAGTTCTCACCTAGCCCTAGGCTCCCCATAGGGCCAAGGAGGGTCTGGGCTGCCTCTGGCTCCGTGGGCACTGCTGCTTGGTTGGTGGTCTCCGCAGCTTGAAACCAACTCCAAACGTGTTCTCCTTCGCGGAGAAGGCTGATTTGGCAGGAAGAAGCCCTGTGTGCACTGGCCCTGGCAACCCACCCATAGCCAGCTAGGGACGGACCCACCTAGGGCCTAGCTGCGAAAGGGCACAAAACGCGCTCCTAGGAGCTGCACTCTGCAAAGGGAAACTGAGCTCGGGGAACAAAGCTCAGCCCCAAGGCGGCTTGGCTCAGGATCGCAGCGCTTGCCTAGTTCTCACCTAGCCCTAGGCTCCCCATAGGGCCAAGGAGGGTCTGGGCTGCCTCTGGCTCCGTGGGCACTGCTGCTTGGCTGGTGGTCTCCGCACCGTGAAACCAACTCCAAACGTGTTCTCCTTCGCGGAGAAGGCTGATTTGGCAGGAAGAAGCCCTGTGTGCACTGGCCCTGGCAACCCACCCACAGCCAGCTAGGGACGGACCCACCTAGGGCCTAGCTGCGAAACGGCACAAAACGCGCTCCTAGGAGCTGCACTCTGCAAAGGGAAACTGTGCTCGGGGAACAAAGCTCAGCCCCAAGGCGGCTTGGCTCAGGATCGCAGCGCTTGCCTAGTTCTCACCTAGCCCTAGGCTCCCCATAGGGCCAAGGAGGGTCTGGGCTGCCTCTGGCTCCGTGGGCACTGCTGCTTGGTTGGTGGTCTCCGCAGCTTGAAACCAACTCCAAACGTGTTCTCCTTCGCGGAGAAGGCTGATTTGGCAGGAAGAAGCCCTGTGTGCACTGGCCCTGGCAACCCACCCATAGCCAGCTAGGGACGGACCCACCTAGGGCCTAGCTGCGAAACGGCACAAAACGCGCTCCTAGGAGCTGCACTCTGCAAAGGGAAACTGTGCTCGGGGAACAAAGCTCAGCCCCAAGGCGGCTTGGCTCAGGATCGCAGCGCTTGCCTAGTTCTCACCTAGCCCTAGGCTCCCCATAGGGCCAAGGAGGGTCTGGGCTGCCTCTGGCTCCGTGGGCACTGCTGCTTGGTTGGTGGTCTCCGCACCTTGAAACCAACTCCAAACGTGTTCTCCTTCGCGGAGAAGGCTGATTTGGCAGGAAGAAGCCCTGTGTGCACTGGCCCTGGCAACCCACCCATAGCCAGCTAGGGACGGACCCACCTAGGGCCTAGCTGCGAAACGGCACAAAACGCGCTCCTAGGAGCTGCACTCTGCAAAGGGAAACTGTGCTCGGGGAACAAAGCTCAGCCCCAAGGCGGCTTGGCTCAGGATCGCAGCGCTTGCCTAGTTCTCACCTAGCCCTAGGCTCCCCATAGGGCCCAGGAGGGTCTGGGCTGCCTCTGGCTCCGTGGGCACTGCTGCTTGGCTGGTGGTCTCCGCACCGTGAAACCAACTCCAAACGTGTTCTCCTTCGCGGAGAAGGCTGATTTGGCAGGAAGAAGCCCTGTGTGCACTGGCCCTGGCAACCCACCCATAGCCAGCTAGGGACGGACCCACCTAGGGCCTAGCTGCGAAACGGCACAAAACGCGCTCCTAGGAGCTGCACTCTGCAAAGGGAAACTGTGCTCGGGGAACAAAGCTCAGCCCCAAGGCGGCTTGGCTCAGGATCGCAGCGCTTGCCTAGTTCTCACCTAGCCCTAGGCTCCCCATAGGGCCAAGGAGGGTCTGGGCTGCCTCTGGCTCCGTGGGCACTGCTGCTTGGCTGGTGGTCTCCGCAGCTTGAAACCAACTCCAAACGTGTTCTCCTTCGCGGAGAAGGCTGATTTGGCAGGAAGAAGCCCTGTGTGCACTGGCCCTGGCAACCCACCCATAGCCAGCTAGGGACGGACCCACCTAGGGCCTAGCTGCGAAACGGCACAAAACGCGCTCCTAGGAGCTGCACTCTGCAAAGGGAAACTGTGCTCGGGGAACAAACCTCAGCCCCAAGGCGGCTTGGCTCAGGATCGCAGCGCTTGCCTAGTTCTCACCTAGCCCTAGGCTCCCCATAGGGCCAAGGAGGGTCTGGGCTGCCTCTGGCTCCGTGGGCACTGCTGCTTGGTTGGTGGTCTCCGCAGCTAAAAACCAACTCCAAACGTGTTCTCCTTCGCGGAGAAGGCTGATTTGGCAGGAAGAAGCCCTGTGTGCACTGGCCCTGGCAACCCACCCATAGCCAGCTAGGGACGGACCCACCTAGGGCCTAGCTGCGAAACGGCACAAAACGCGCTCCTAGGAGCTGCACTCTGCAAAGGGAAACTGAGCTCGGGGAACAAAGCTCAGCCCCAAGGCGGCTTGGCTCAGGATCGCAGCGCTTGCCTAGTTCTCACCTAGCCCTAGGCTCCCCATAGGGCCAAGGAGGGTCTGGGCTGCCTCTGGCTCCGTGGGCACTGCTGCTTGGCTGGTGGTCTCCGCACCGTGAAACCAACTCCAAACGTGTTCTCCTTCGCGGAGAAGGCTGATTTGGCAGGAAGAAGCCCTGTGTGCACTGGCCCTGGCAACCCACCCATAGCCAGCTAGGGACGGACCCACCTAGGGCCTAGCTGCGAAACGGCACAAAACGCGCTCCTAGGAGCTGCACTCTGCAAAGGGAAACTGTGCTCGGGGAACAAAGCTCAGCCCCAAGGCGGCTTGGCTCAGGATCGCAGCGCTTGCCTAGTTCTCACCTAGCCCTAGGCTCCCCATAGGGCCAAGGAGGGTCTGGGCTGCCTCTGGCTCCGTGGGCACTGCTGCTTGGTTGGTGGTCTCCGCAGCTTGAAACCAACTCCAAACGTGTTCTCCTTCGCGGAGAAGGCTGATTTGGCAGGAAGAAGCCCTGTGTGCACTGGCCCTGGCAACCCACCCATAGCCAGCTAGGGACGGACCCACCTAGGGCCTAGCTGCGAAACGGCACAAAACGCGCTCCTAGGAGCTGCACTCTGCAAAGGGAAACTGTGCTCGGGGAACAAAGCTCAGCCCCAAGGCGGCTTGGCTCAGGATCGCAGCGCTTGCCTAGTTCTCACCTAGCCCTAGGCTCCCCATAGGGCCAAGGAGGGTCTGGGCTGCCTCTGGCTCCGTGGGCACTGCTGCTTGGTTGGTGGTCTCCGCAGCTTGAAACCAACTCCAAACGTGTTCTCCTTCGCGGAGAAGGCTGATTTGGCAGGAAGAAGCCCTGTGTGCACTGGCCCTGGCAACCCACCCATAGCCAGCTAGGGACGGACCCACCTAGGGCCTAGCTGCGAAACGGCACAAAACGCGCTCCTAGGAGCTGCACTCTGCAAAGGGAAACTGTGCTCGGGGAACAAAGCTCAGCCCCAAGGCGGCTTGGCTCAGGATCGCAGCGCTTGCCTAGTTCTCACCTAGCCCTAGGCTCCCCATAGGGCCCAGGAGGGTCTGGGCTGCCTCTGGCTCCGTGGGCACTGCTGCTTGGCTGGTGGTCTCCGCACCGTGAAACCAACTCCAAACGTGTTCTCCTTCGCGGAGAAGGCTGATTTGGCAGGAAGAAGCCCTGTGTGCACTGGCCCTGGCAACCCACCCATAGCCAGCTAGGGACGGACCCACCTAGGGCCTAGCTGCGAAACGGCACAAAACGCGCTCCTAGGAGCTGCACTCTGCAAAGGGAAACTGTGCTCGGGGAACAAAGCTCAGCCCCAAGGCGGCTTGGCTCAGGATCGCAGCGCTTGCCTAGTTCTCACCTAGCCCTAGGCTCCCCATAGGGCCAAGGAGGGTCTGGGCTGCCTCTGGCTCCGTGGGCACTGCTGCTTGGTTGGTGGTCTCCGCAGCTTGAAACCAACTCCAAACGTGTTCTCCTTCGCGGAGAAGGCTGATTTGGCAGGAAGAAGCCCTGTGTGCACTGGCCCTGGCAACCCACCCATAGCCAGCTAGGGACGGACCCACCTAGGGCCTAGCTGCGAAACGGCACAAAACGCGCTCCTAGGAGCTGCACTCTGCAAAGGGAAACTGTGCTCGGGGAACAAACCTCAGCCCCAAGGCGGCTTGGCTCAGGATCGCAGCGCTTGCCTAGTTCTCACCTAGCCCTAGGCTCCCCATAGGGCCAAGGAGGGTCTGGGCTGCCTCTGGCTCCGTGGGCACTGCTGCTTGGCTGGTGGTCTCCGCAGCTTGAAACCAACTCCAAACGTGTTCTCCTTCGCGGAGAAGGCTGATTTGGCAGGAAGAAGCCCTGTGTGCACTGGCCCTGGCAACCCACCCATAGCCAGCTAGGGACGGACCCACCTAGGGCCTAGCTGCGAAACGGCACAAAACGCGCTCCTAGGAGCTGCACTCTGCAAAGGGAAACTGTGCTCGGGGAACAAACCTCAGCCCCAAGGCGGCTTGGCTCAGGATCGCAGCGCTTGCCTAGTTCTCACCTAGCCCTTGGCTCCCCATAGGGTCAAGGAGGGTCTGGGCTGCCTCTGGCTCCGTGGGCACTGCTGCTTGGCTGGTGGTCTCCGCACCGTGAAACCAACTCCAAACGTGTTCTCCTTCGCGGAGAAGGCTGATTTGGCAGGAAGAAGCCCTGTGTGCACTGGCCCTGGCAACCCACCCATAGCCAGCTAGGGACGGACCCACCTAGGGCCTAGCTGCGAAACGGCACAAAACGCGCTCCTAGGAGCTGCACTCTGCAAAGGGAAACTGTGCTCGGGGAACAAAGCTCAGCCCCAAGGCGGCTTGGCTCAGGATCGCAGCGCTTGCCTAGTTCTCACCTAGCCCTAGGCTCCCCATAGGGCCAAGGAGGGTCTGGGCTGCCTCTGGCTCCGTGGGCACTGCTGCTTGGCTGGTGGTCTCCGCACCGTGAAACCAACTCCAAACGTGTTCTCCTTCGCGGAGAAGGCTGATTTGGCAGGAAGAAGCCCTGTGTGCACTGGCCCTGGCAACCCACCCATAGCCAGCTAGGGAGGGACCCACCTAGGGCCTAGCTGCGAAACGGCACAAAACGCGCTCCTAGGAGCTGCACTCTACAAAGGGAAACTGTGCTCGGGGAACAAAGCTCAGCCCCAAGGCGGCTTGGCTCAGGATCGCAGCGCTTGCCTAGTTCTCACCTAGCCCTAGGCTCCCCATAGGGCCAAGGAGGGTCTGGGCTGCCTCTGGCTCCGTGGGCACTGCTGCTTGGTTGGTGGTCTCCGCAGCTTGAAACCAACTCCAAACGTGTTCTCCTTCGCGGAGAAGGCTGATTTGGCAGGAAGAAGCCCTGTGTGCACTGGCCCTGGCAACCCACCCATAGCCAGCTAGGGACGGACCCACCTAGGGCCTAGCTGCGAAAGGGCACAAAACGCGCTCCTAGGAGCTGCACTCTGCAAAGGGAAACTGAGCTCGGGGAACAAAGCTCAGCCCCAAGGCGGCTTGGCTCAGGATCGCAGCGCTTGCCTAGTTCTCACCTAGCCCTAGGCTCCCCATAGGGCCAAGGAGGGTCTGGGCTGCCTCTGGCTCCGTGGGCACTGCTGCTTGGCTGGTGGTCTCCGCACCGTGAAACCAACTCCAAACGTGTTCTCCTTCGCGGAGAAGGCTGATTTGGCAGGAAGAAGCCCTGTGTGCACTGGCCCTGGCAACCCACCCACAGCCAGCTAGGGAGGGACCCACCTAGGGCCTAGCTGCGAAACGGCACAAAACGCGCTCCTAGGAGCTGCACTCTGCAAAGGGAAACTGTGCTCGGGGAACAAAGCTCAGCCCCAAGGCGGCTTGGCTCAGGATCGCAGCGCTTGCCTAGTTCTCACCTAGCCCTAGGCTCCCCATAGGGCCCAGGAGGGTCTGGGCTGCCTCTGGCTCCGTGGGCACTGCTGCTTGGCTGGTGGTCTCCGCACCGTGAAACCAACTCCAAACGTGTTCTCCTTCGCGGAGAAGGCTGATTTGGCAGGTAGAAGCCCTGTGTGCACTGGCCCTGGCAACCCACCCATAGCCAGCTAGGGACGGACCCACCTAGGGCCTAGCTGCGAAACGGCACAAAACGCGCTCCTAGGAGCTGCACTCTGCAAAGGGAAACTGTGCTCGGGGAACAAAGCTCAGCCCCAAGGCGGCTTGGCTCAGGATCGCAGCGCTTGCCTAGTTCTCACCTAGCCCTAGGCTCCCCATAGGGCCAAGGAGGGTCTGGGCTGCCTCTGGCTCCGTGGGCACTGCTGCTTGGTTGGTGGTCTCCGCAGCTTGAAACCAACTCCAAACGTGTTCTCCTTCGCGGAGAAGGCTGATTTGGCAGGAAGAAGCCCTGTGTGCACTGGCCCTGGCAACCCACCCATAGCCAGCTAGGGACGGACCCACCTAGGGCCTAGCTGCGAATCGGCACAAAACGCGCTCCTAGGAGCTGCACTCTGCAAAGGGAAACTGTGCTCGGGGAACAAAGCTCAGCCCCAAGGCGGCTTGGCTCAGGATCGCAGCGCTTGCCTAGTTCTCACCTAGCCCTAGGCTCCCCATAGGGCCCAGGAGGGTCTGGGCTGCCTCTGGCTCCGTGGGCACTGCTGCTTGGCTGGTGGTCTCCGCACCGTGAAACCAACTCCAAACGTGTTCTCCTTCGCGGAGAAGGCTGATTTGGCAGGAAGAAGCCCTGTGTGCACTGGCCCTGGCAACCCACCCATAGCCAGCTAGGGAGGGACCCACCTAGGGCCTAGCTGCGAAACGGCACAGAACGCGCTCCTAGGAGCTGCACTCTGCAAAGGGAAACTGAGCTCGGGGAACAAAGCTCAGCCCCAAGGCGGCTTGGCTCAGGATCGCAGCGCTTGCCTAGTTCTCACCTAGCCCTAGGCTCCCCATAGGGCCAAGGAGGGTCTGGGCTGCCTCTGGCTCCGTGGGCACTGCTGCTTGGTTGGTGGTCTCCGCACCTTGAAACCAACTCCAAACGTGTTCTCCTTCGCGGAGAAGGCTGATTTGGCAGGAAGAAGCCCTGTGTGCACTGGCCCTGGCAACCCACCCATAGCCAGCTAGGGACGGACCCACCTAGGGCCTAGCTGCGAAACGGCACAAAACGCGCTCCTAGGAGCTGCACTCTGCAAAGGGAAACTGTGCTCGGGGAACAAAGCTCAGCCCCAAGGCGGCTTGGCTCAGGATCGCAGCGCTTGCCTAGTTCTCACCTAGCCCTAGGCTCCCCATAGGGCCAAGGAGGGTCTGGGCTGCCTCTGGCTCCGTGGGCACTGCTGCTTGGTTGGTGGTCTCCGCAGCTTGAAACCAACTCCAAACGTGTTCTCCTTCGCGGAGAAGGCTGATTTGGCAGGTAGAAGCCCTGTGTGCACTGGCCCTGGCAACCCACCCATAGCCAGCTAGGGACGGACCCACCTAGGGCCTAGCTGCGAAACGGCACAAAACGCGCTCCTAGGAGCTGCACTCTGCAAAGGGAAACTGTGCTCGGGGATCAAAGCTCAGCCCCAAGGCGGCTTGGCTCAGGATCGCAGCGCTTGCCTAGTTCTCACCTAGCCCTAGGCTCCCCATAGGGCCCAGGAGGGTCTGGGCTGCCTCTGGCTCCGTGGGCACTGCTGCTTGGCTGGTGGTCTCCGCACCGTGAAACCAACTCCAAACGTGTTCTCCTTCGCGGAGAAGGCTGATTTGGCAGGAAGAAGCCCTGTGTGCACTGGCCCTGGCAACCCACCCATAGCCAGCTAGGGAGGGACCCACCTAGGGCCTAGCTGCGAAACGGCACAAAACGCGCTCCTAGGAGCTGCACTCTGCAAAGGGAAACTGTGCTCGGGGAACAAAGCTCAGCCCCAAGGCGGCTTGGCTCAGGATCGCAGCGCTTGCCTAGTTCTCACCTAGCCCTAGGCTCCCCATAGGGCCAAGGAGGGTCTGGGCTGCCTCTGGCTCCGTGGGCACTGCTGCTTGGTTGGTGGTCTCCGCAGCTTGAAACCAACTCCAAACGTGTTCTCCTTCGCGGAGAAGGCTGATTTGGCAGGAAGAAGCCCTGTGTGCACTGGCCCTGGCAACCCACCCATAGCCAGCTAGGGACGGACCCACCTAGGGCCTAGCTGCGAAACGGCACAAAACGCGCTCCTAGGAGCTGCACTCTGCAAAGGGAAACTGTGCTCGGGGAACAAAGCTCAGCCCCAAGGCGGCTTGGCTCAGGATCGCAGCGCTTGCCTAGTTCTCACCTAGCCCTAGGCTCCCCATAGGGCCAAGGAGGGTCTGGGCTGCCTCTGGCTCCGTGGGCACTGCTGCTTGGTTGGTGGTCTCCGCAGCTTGAAACCAACTCCAAACGTGTTCTCCTTCGCGGAGAAGGCTGATTTGGCAGGAAGAAGCCCTGTGTGCACTGGCCCTGGCAACCCACCCATAGCCAGCTAGGGACGGACCCACCTAGGGCCTAGCTGCGAAACGGCACAAAACGCGCTCCTAGGAGCTGCACTCTGCAAAGGGAAACTGTGCTCGGGGAACAAACCTCAGCCCCAAGGCGGCTTGGCTCAGGATCGCAGCGCTTGCCTAGTTCTCACCTAGCCCTAGGCTCCCCATAGGGCCAAGGAGGGTCTGGGCTGCCTCTGGCTCCGTGGGCACTGCTGCTTGGTTGGTGGTCTCCGCAGCTTGAAACCAACTCCAAACGTGTTCTCCTTCGCGGAGAAGGCTGATTTGGCAGGAAGAAGCCCTGTGTGCACTGGCCCTGGCAACCCACCCATAGCCAGCTAGGGACGGACCCACCTAGGGCCTAGCTGCGAAACGGCACAAAACGCGCTCCTAGGAGCTGCACTCTGCAAAGGGAAACTGTGCTCGGGGAACAAAGCTCAGCCCCAAGGCGGCTTGGCTCAGGATCGCAGCGCTTGCCTAGTTCTCACCTAGCCCTAGGCTCCCCATAGGGCCCAGGAGGGTCTGGGCTGCCTCTGGCTCCGTGGGCACTGCTGCTTGGCTGGTGGTCTCCGCACCGTGAAACCAACTCCAAACGTGTTCTCCTTCGCGGAGAAGGCTGATTTGGCAGGAAGAAGCCCTGTGTGCACTGGCCCTGGCAACCCACCCATAGCCAGCTAGGGAGGGACCCACCTAGGGCCTAGCTGCGAAACGGCACAGAACGCGCTCCTAGGAGCTGCACTCTGCAAAGGGAAACTGAGCTCGGGGAACAAAGCTCAGCCCCAAGGCGGCTTGGCTCAGGATCGCAGCGCTTGCCTAGTTCTCACCTAGCCCTAGGCTCCCCATAGGGCCAAGGAGGGTCTGGGCTGCCTCTGGCTCCGTGGGCACTGCTGCTTGGTTGGTGGTCTCCGCACCTTGAAACCAACTCCAAACGTGTTCTCCTTCGCGGAGAAGGCTGATTTGGCAGGAAGAAGCCCTGTGTGCACTGGCCCTGGCAACCCACCCATAGCCAGCTAGGGACGGACCCACCTAGGGCCTAGCTGCGAAACGGCACAAAACGCGCTCCTAGGAGCTGCACTCTGCAAAGGGAAACTGTGCTCGGGGAACAAAGCTCAGCCCCAAGGCGGCTTGGCTCAGGATCGCAGCGCTTGCCTAGTTCTCACCTAGCCCTAGGCTCCCCATAGGGCCAAGGAGGGTCTGGGCTGCCTCTGGCTCCGTGGGCACTGCTGCTTGGTTGGTGGTCTCCGCAGCTTGAAACCAACTCCAAACGTGTTCTCCTTCGCGGAGAAGGCTGATTTGGCAGGTAGAAGCCCTGTGTGCACTGGCCCTGGCAACCCACCCATAGCCAGCTAGGGACGGACCCACCTAGGGCCTAGCTGCGAAACGGCACAAAACGCGCTCCTAGGAGCTGCACTCTGCAAAGGGAAACTGTGCTCGGGGAACAAAGCTCAGCCCCAAGGCGGCTTGGCTCAGGATCGCAGCGCTTGCCTAGTTCTCACCTAGCCCTAGGCTCCCCATAGGGCCCAGGAGGGTCTGGGCTGCCTCTGGCTCCGTGGGCACTGCTGCTTGGCTGGTGGTCTCCGCACCGTGAAACCAACTCCAAACGTGTTCTCCTTCGCGGAGAAGGCTGATTTGGCAGGAAGAAGCCCTGTGTGCACTGGCCCTGGCAACCCACCCATAGCCAGCTAGGGACGGACCCACCTAGGGCCTAGCTGCGAAACGGCACAAAACGCGCTCCTAGGAGCTGCACTCTGCAAAGGGAAACTGTGCTCGGGGAACAAACCTCAGCCCCAAGGCGGCTTGGCTCAGGATCGCAGCGCTTGCCTAGTTCTCACCTAGCCCTAGGCTCCCCATAGGGCCCAGGAGGGTCTGGGCTGCCTCTGGCTCCGTGGGCACTGCTGCTTGGCTGGTGGTCTCCGCACCGTGAAACCAACTCCAAACGTGTTCTCCTTCGCGGAGAAGGCTGATTTGGCAGGAAGAAGCCCTGTGTGCACTGGCCCTGGCAACCCACCCATAGCCAGCTAGGGACGGACCCACCTAGGGCCTAGCTGCGAAACGGCACAAAACGCGCTCCTAGGAGCTGCACTCTGCAAAGGGAAACTGTGCTCGGGGAACAAAGCTCAGCCCCAAGGCGGCTTGGCTCAGGATCGCAGCGCTTGCCTAGTTCTCACCTAGCCCTAGGCTCCCCATAGGGCCAAGGAGGGTCTGGGCTGCCTCTGGCTCCGTGGGCACTGCTGCTTGGTTGGTGGTCTCCGCAGCTTGAAACCAACTCCAAACGTGTTCTCCTTCGCGGAGAAGGCTGATTTGGCAGGAAGAAGCCCTGTGTGCACTGGCCCTGGCAACCCACCCATAGCCAGCTAGGGACGGACCCACCTAGGGCCTAGCTGCGAAACGGCACAAAACGCGCTCCTAGGAGCTGCACTCTGCAAAGGGAAACTGTGCTCGGGGAACAAACCTCAGCCCCAAGGCGGCTTGGCTCAGGATCGCAGCGCTTGCCTAGTTCTCACCTAGCCCTAGGCTCCCCATAGGGCCAAGGAGGGTCTGGGCTGCCTCTGGCTCCGTGGGCACTGCTGCTTGGCTGGTGGTCTCCGCAGCTTGAAACCAACTCCAAACGTGTTCTCCTTCGCGGAGAAGGCTGATTTGGCAGGAAGAAGCCCTGTGTGCACTGGCCCTGGCAACCCACCCATAGCCAGCTAGGGACGGACCCACCTAGGGCCTAGCTGCGAAACGGCACAAAACGCGCTCCTAGGAGCTGCACTCTGCAAAGGGAAACTGTGCTCGGGGAACAAACCTCAGCCCCAAGGCGGCTTGGCTCAGGATCGCAGCGCTTGCCTAGTTCTCACCTAGCCCTTGGCTCCCCATAGGGTCAAGGAGGGTCTGGGCTGCCTCTGGCTCCGTGGGCACTGCTGCTTGGCTGGTGGTCTCCGCACCGTGAAACCAACTCCAAACGTGTTCTCCTTCGCGGAGAAGGCTGATTTGGCAGGAAGAAGCCCTGTGTGCACTGGCCCTGGCAACCCACCCATAGCCAGCTAGGGACGGACCCACCTAGGGCCTAGCTGCGAAACGGCACAAAACGCGCTCCTAGGAGCTGCACTCTGCAAAGGGAAACTGTGCTCGGGGAACAAACCTCAGCCCCAAGGCGGCTTGGCTCAGGATCGCAGCGCTTGCCTAGTTCTCACCTAGCCCTAGGCTCCCCATAGGGCCAAGGAGGGTCTGGGCTGCCTCTGGCTCCGTGGGCACTGCTGCTTGGCTGGTGGTCTCCGCACCGTGAAACCAACTCCAAACGTGTTCTCCTTCGCGGAGAAGGCTGATTTGGCAGGAAGAAGCCCTGTGTGCACTGGCCCTGGCAACCCACCCATAGCCAGCTAGGGACGGACCCACCTAGGGCCTAGCTGCGAAACGGCACAAAACGCGCTCCTAGGAGCTGCACTCTGCAAAGGGAAACTGTGCTCGGGGAACAAAGCTCAGCCCCAAGGCGGCTTGGCTCAGGATCGCAGCGCTTGCCTAGTTCTCACCTAGCCCTAGGTTCCCCATAGGGCCAAGGAGGGTCTGGGCTGCCTCTGGCTCCGTGGGCACTGCTGCTTGGTTGGTGGTCTCCGCAGCTTGAAACCAACTCCAAACGTGTTCTCCTTCGCGGAGAAGGCTGATTTGGCAGGAAGAAGCCCTGTGTGCACTGGCCCTGGCAACCCACCCATAGCCAGCTAGGGACGGACCCACCTAGGGCCTAGCTGCGAAAGGGCACAAAACGCGCTCCTAGGAGCTGCACTCTGCAAAGGGAAACTGAGCTCGGGGAACAAAGCTCAGCCCCAAGGCGGCTTGGCTCAGGATCGCAGCGCTTGCCTAGTTCTCACCTAGCCCTAGGCTCCCCATAGGGCCAAGGAGGGTCTGGGCTGCCTCTGGCTCCGTGGGCACTGCTGCTTGGCTGGTGGTCTCCGCACCGTGAAACCAACTCCAAACGTGTTCTCCTTCGCGGAGAAGGCTGATTTGGCAGGAAGAAGCCCTGTGTGCACTGGCCCTGGCAACCCACCCACAGCCAGCTAGGGAGGGACCCACCTAGGGCCTAGCTGCGAAACGGCACAAAACGCGCTCCTAGGAGCTGCACTCTGCAAAGGGAAACTGTGCTCGGGGAACAAAGCTCAGCCCCAAGGCGGCTTGGCTCAGGATCGCAGCGCTTGCCTAGTTCTCACCTAGCCCTAGGCTCCCCATAGGGCCCAGGAGGGTCTGGGCTGCCTCTGGCTCCGTGGGCACTGCTGCTTGGCTGGTGGTCTCCGCACCGTGAAACCAACTCCAAACGTGTTCTCCTTCGCGGAGAAGGCTGATTTGGCAGGTAGAAGCCCTGTGTGCACTGGCCCTGGCAACCCACCCATAGCCAGCTAGGGACGGACCCACCTAGGGCCTAGCTGCGAAACGGCACAAAACGCGCTCCTAGGAGCTGCACTCTGCAAAGGGAAACTGTGCTCGGGGAACAAAGCTCAGCCCCAAGGCGGCTTGGCTCAGGATCGCAGCGCTTGCCTAGTTCTCACCTAGCCCTAGGCTCCCCATAGGGCCAAGGAGGGTCTGGGCTGCCTCTGGCTCCGTGGGCACTGCTGCTTGGTTGGTGGTCTCCGCAGCTTGAAACCAACTCCAAACGTGTTCTCCTTCGCGGAGAAGGCTGATTTGGCAGGAAGAAGCCCTGTGTGCACTGGCCCTGGCAACCCACCCATAGCCAGCTAGGGACGGACCCACCTAGGGCCTAGCTGCGAAACGGCACAAAACGCGCTCCTAGGAGCTGCACTCTGCAAAGGGAAACTGTGCTCGGGGAACAAAGCTCAGCCCCAAGGCGGCTTGGCTCAGGATCGCAGCGCTTGCCTAGTTCTCACCTAGCCCTAGGCTCCCCATAGGGCCCAGGAGGGTCTGGGCTGCCTCTGGCTCCGTGGGCACTGCTGCTTGGCTGGTGGTCTCCGCACCGTGAAACCAACTCCAAACGTGTTCTCCTTCGCGGAGAAGGCTGATTTGGCAGGAAGAAGCCCTGTGTGCACTGGCCCTGGCAACCCACCCATAGCCAGCTAGGGAGGGACCCACCTAGGGCCTAGCTGCGAAACGGCACAGAACGCGCTCCTAGGAGCTGCACTCTGCAAAGGGAAACTGAGCTCGGGGAACAAAGCTCAGCCCCAAGGCGGCTTGGCTCAGGATCGCAGCGCTTGCCTAGTTCTCACCTAGCCCTAGGCTCCCCATAGGGCCAAGGAGGGTCTGGGCTGCCTCTGGCTCCGTGGGCACTGCTGCTTGGTTGGTGGTCTCCGCACCTTGAAACCAACTCCAAACGTGTTCTCCTTCGCGGAGAAGGCTGATTTGGCAGGAAGAAGCCCTGTGTGCACTGGCCCTGGCAACCCACCCATAGCCAGCTAGGGACGGACCCACCTAGGGCCTAGCTGCGAAACGGCACAAAACGCGCTCCTAGGAGCTGCACTCTGCAAAGGGAAACTGTGCTCGGGGAACAAAGCTCAGCCCCAAGGCGGCTTGGCTCAGGATCGCAGCGCTTGCCTAGTTCTCACCTAGCCCTAGGCTCCCCATAGGGCCAAGGAGGGTCTGGGCTGCCTCTGGCTCCGTGGGCACTGCTGCTTGGTTGGTGGTCTCCGCAGCTTGAAACCAACTCCAAACGTGTTCTCCTTCGCGGAGAAGGCTGATTTGGCAGGTAGAAGCCCTGTGTGCACTGGCCCTGGCAACCCACCCATAGCCAGCTAGGGACGGACCCACCTAGGGCCTAGCTGCGAAACGGCACAAAACGCGCTCCTAGGAGCTGCACTCTGCAAAGGGAAACTGTGCTCGGGGAACAAACCTCAGCCCCAAGGCGGCTTGGCTCAGGATCGCAGCGCTTGCCTAGTTCTCACCTAGCCCTAGGCTCCCCATAGGGCCCAGGAGGGTCTGGGCTGCCTCTGGCTCCGTGGGCACTGCTGCTTGGCTGGTGGTCTCCGCACCGTGAAACCAACTCCAAACGTGTTCTCCTTCGCGGAGAAGGCTGATTTGGCAGGAAGAAGCCCTGTGTGCACTGGCCCTGGCAACCCACCCATAGCCAGCTAGGGAGGGACCCACCTAGGGCCTAGCTGCGAAACGGCACAAAACGCGCTCCTAGGAGCTGCACTCTGCAAAGGGAAACTGTGCTCGGGGAACAAAGCTCAGCCCCAAGGCGGCTTGGCTCAGGATCGCAGCGCTTGCCTAGTTCTCACCTAGCCCTAGGCTCCCCATAGGGCCAAGGAGGGTCTGGGCTGCCTCTGGCTCCGTGGGCACTGCTGCTTGGTTGGTGGTCTCCGCAGCTTGAAACCAACTCCAAACGTGTTCTCCTTCGCGGAGAAGGCTGATTTGGCAGGAAGAAGCCCTGTGTGCACTGGCCCTGGCAACCCACCCATAGCCAGCTAGGGACGGACCCACCTAGGGCCTAGCTGCGAAACGGCACAAAACGCGCTCCTAGGAGCTGCACTCTGCAAAGGGAAACTGTGCTCGGGGAACAAAGCTCAGCCCCAAGGCGGCTTGGCTCAGGATCGCAGCGCTTGCCTAGTTCTCACCTAGCCCTAGGCTCCCCATAGGGCCAAGGAGGGTCTGGGCTGCCTCTGGCTCCGTGGGCACTGCTGCTTGGTTGGTGGTCTCCGCAGCTTGAAACCAACTCCAAACGTGTTCTCCTTCGCGGAGAAGGCTGATTTGGCAGGAAGAAGCCCTGTGTGCACTGGCCCTGGCAACCCACCCATAGCCAGCTAGGGACGGACCCACCTAGGGCCTAGCTGCGAAACGGCACAAAACGCGCTCCTAGGAGCTGCACTCTGCAAAGGGAAACTGTGCTCGGGGAACAAACCTCAGCCCCAAGGCGGCTTGGCTCAGGATCGCAGCGCTTGCCTAGTTCTCACCTAGCCCTAGGCTCCCCATAGGGCCAAGGAGGGTCTGGGCTGCCTCTGGCTCCGTGGGCACTGCTGCTTGGTTGGTGGTCTCCGCAGCTTGAAACCAACTCCAAACGTGTTCTCCTTCGCGGAGAAGGCTGATTTGGCAGGAAGAAGCCCTGTGTGCACTGGCCCTGGCAACCCACCCATAGCCAGCTAGGGACGGACCCACCTAGGGCCTAGCTGCGAAACGGCACAAAACGCGCTCCTAGGAGCTGCACTCTGCAAAGGGAAACTGTGCTCGGGGAACAAAGCTCAGCCCCAAGGCGGCTTGGCTCAGGATCGCAGCGCTTGCCTAGTTCTCACCTAGCCCTAGGCTCCCCATAGGGCCCAGGAGGGTCTGGGCTGCCTCTGGCTCCGTGGGCACTGCTGCTTGGCTGGTGGTCTCCGCACCGTGAAACCAACTCCAAACGTGTTCTCCTTCGCGGAGAAGGCTGATTTGGCAGGAAGAAGCCCTGTGTGCACTGGCCCTGGCAACCCACCCATAGCCAGCTAG
Organism: Sus scrofa; assembly: GCF_054392235.1. Lineage (NCBI taxonomy): Eukaryota > Metazoa > Chordata > Mammalia > Artiodactyla > Suidae > Sus > Sus scrofa. The sequence goes on along the minus strand of NC_139393.1, from coordinate 39,455,903 downwards.
GGAGGGACCCACCTAGGGCCTAGCTGCGAAACGGCACAGAACGCGCTCCTAGGAGCTGCACTCTGCAAAGGGAAACTGAGCTCGGGGAACAAAGCTCAGCCCCAAGGCGGCTTGGCTCAGGATCGCAGCGCTTGCCTAGTTCTCACCTAGCCCTAGGCTCCCCATAGGGCCAAGGAGGGTCTGGGCTGCCTCTGGCTCCGTGGGCACTGCTGCTTGGTTGGTGGTCTCCGCAGCTTGAAACCAACTCCAAACGTGTTCTCCTTCGCGGAGAAGGCTGATTTGGCAGGAAGAAGCCCTGTGTGCACTGGCCCTGGCAACCCACCCATAGCCAGCTAGGGACGGACCCACCTAGGGCCTAGCTGCGAAACGGCACAAAACGCGCTCCTAGGAGCTGCACTCTGCAAAGGGAAACTGTGCTCGGGGAACAAAGCTCAGCCCCAAGGCGGCTTGGCTCAGGATCGCAGCGCTTGCCTAGTTCTCACCTAGCCCTAGGCTCCCCATAGGGCCAAGGAGGGTCTGGGCTGCCTCTGGCTCCGTGGGCACTGCTGCTTGGTTGGTGGTCTCCGCAGCTTGAAACCAACTCCAAACGTGTTCTCCTTCGCGGAGAAGGCTGATTTGGCAGGTAGAAGCCCTGTGTGCACTGGCCCTGGCAACCCACCCATAGCCAGCTAGGGACGGACCCACCTAGGGCCTAGCTGCGAAACGGCACAAAACGCGCTCCTAGGAGCTGCACTCTGCAAAGGGAAACTGTGCTCGGGGAACAAAGCTCAGCCCCAAGGCGGCTTGGCTCAGGATCGCAGCGCTTGCCTAGTTCTCACCTAGCCCTAGGCTCCCCATAGGGCCCAGGAGGGTCTGGGCTGCCTCTGGCTCCGTGGGCACTGCTGCTTGGCTGGTGGTCTCCGCACCGTGAAACCAACTCCAAACGTGTTCTCCTTCGCGGAGAAGGCTGATTTGGCAGGAAGAAGCCCTGTGTGCACTGGCCCTGGCAACCCACCCATAGCCAGCTAGGGACGGACCCACCTAGGGCCTAGCTGCGAAACGGCACAAAACGCGCTCCTAGGAGCTGCACTCTGCAAAGGGAAACTGTGCTCGGGGAACAAAGCTCAGCCCCAAGGCGGCTTGGCTCAGGATCGCAGCGCTTGCCTAGTTCTCACCTAGCCCTAGGCTCCCCATAGGGCCAAGGAGGGTCTGGGCTGCCTCTGGCTCCGTGGGCACTGCTGCTTGGCTGGTGGTCTCCGCAGCTTGAAACCAACTCCAAACGTGTTCTCCTTCGCGGAGAAGGCTGATTTGGCAGGAAGAAGCCCTGTGTGCACTGGCCCTGGCAACCCACCCATAGCCAGCTAGGGACGGACCCACCTAGGGCCTAGCTGCGAAACGGCACAAAACGCGCTCCTAGGAGCTGCACTCTGCAAAGGGAAACTGTGCTCGGGGAACAAAGCTCAGCCCCAAGGCGGCTTGGCTCAGGATCGCAGCGCTTGCCTAGTTCTCACCTAGCCCTAGGCTCCCCATAGGGCCAAGGAGGGTCTGGGCTGCCTCTGGCTCCGTGGGCACTGCTGCTTGGTTGGTGGTCTCCGCAGCTTGAAACCAACTCCAAACGTGTTCTCCTTCGCGGAGAAGGCTGATTTGGCAGGAAGAAGCCCTGTGTGCACTGGCCCTGGCAACCCACCCATAGCCAGCTAGGGACGGACCCACCTAGGGCCTAGCTGCGAAACGGCACAAAACGCGCTCCTAGGAGCTGCACTCTGCAAAGGGAAACTGAGCTCGGGGAACAAAGCTCAGCCCCAAGGCGGCTTGGCTCAGGATCGCAGCGCTTGCCTAGTTCTCACCTAGCCCTAGGCTCCCCATAGGGCCAAGGAGGGTCTGGGCTGCCTCTGGCTCCGTGGGCACTGCTGCTTGGCTGGTGGTCTCCGCACCGTGAAACCAACTCCAAACGTGTTCTCCTTCGCGGAGAAGGCTGATTTGGCAGGAAGAAGCCCTGTGTGCACTGGCCCTGGCAACCCACCCATAGCCAGCTAGGGACGGACCCACCTAGGGCCTAGCTGCGAAACGGCACAAAACGCGCTCCTAGGAGCTGCACTCTGCAAAGGGAAACTGTGCTCGGGGAACAAAGCTCAGCCCCAAGGCGGCTTGGCTCAGGATCGCAGCGCTTGCCTAGTTCTCACCTAGCCCTAGGCTCCCCATAGGGCCAAGGAGGGTCTGGGCTGCCTCTGGCTCCGTGGGCACTGCTGCTTGGTTGGTGGTCTCCGCAGCTTGAAACCAACTCCAAACGTGTTCTCCTTCGCGGAGAAGGCTGATTTGGCAGGAAGAAGCCCTGTGTGCACTGGCCCTGGCAACCCACCCATAGCCAGCTAGGGACGGACCCACCTAGGGCCTAGCTGCGAAACGGCACAAAACGCGCTCCTAGGAGCTGCACTCTGCAAAGGGAAACTGTGCTCGGGGAACAAAGCTCAGCCCCAAGGCGGCTTGGCTCAGGATCGCAGCGCTTGCCTAGTTCTCACCTAGCCCTAGGCTCCCCATAGGGCCAAGGAGGGTCTGGGCTGCCTCTGGCTCCGTGGGCACTGCTGCTTGGTTGGTGGTCTCCGCAGCTTGAAACCAACTCCAAACGTGTTCTCCTTCGCGGAGAAGGCTGATTTGGCAGGAAGAAGCCCTGTGTGCACTGGCCCTGGCAACCCACCCATAGCCAGCTAGGGACGGACCCACCTAGGGCCTAGCTGCGAAACGGCACAAAACGCGCTCCTAGGAGCTGCACTCTGCAAAGGGAAACTGTGCTCGGGGAACAAAGCTCAGCCCCAAGGCGGCTTGGCTCAGGATCGCAGCGCTTGCCTAGTTCTCACCTAGCCCTAGGCTCCCCATAGGGCCCAGGAGGGTCTGGGCTGCCTCTGGCTCCGTGGGCACTGCTGCTTGGCTGGTGGTCTCCGCACCGTGAAACCAACTCCAAACGTGTTCTCCTTCGCGGAGAAGGCTGATTTGGCAGGAAGAAGCCCTGTGTGCACTGGCCCTGGCAACCCACCCATAGCCAGCTAGGGACGGACCCACCTAGGGCCTAGCTGCGAAACGGCACAAAACGCGCTCCTAGGAGCTGCACTCTGCAAAGGGAAACTGTGCTCGGGGAACAAAGCTCAGCCCCAAGGCGGCTTGGCTCAGGATCGCAGCGCTTGCCTAGTTCTCACCTAGCCCTAGGCTCCCCATAGGGCCAAGGAGGGTCTGGGCTGCCTCTGGCTCCGTGGGCACTGCTGCTTGGTTGGTGGTCTCCGCAGCTTGAAACCAACTCCAAACGTGTTCTCCTTCGCGGAGAAGGCTGATTTGGCAGGAAGAAGCCCTGTGTGCACTGGCCCTGGCAACCCACCCATAGCCAGCTAGGGACGGACCCACCTAGGGCCTAGCTGCGAAACGGCACAAAACGCGCTCCTAGGAGCTGCACTCTGCAAAGGGAAACTGTGCTCGGGGAACAAACCTCAGCCCCAAGGCGGCTTGGCTCAGGATCGCAGCGCTTGCCTAGTTCTCACCTAGCCCTAGGCTCCCCATAGGGCCAAGGAGGGTCTGGGCTGCCTCTGGCTCCGTGGGCACTGCTGCTTGGCTGGTGGTCTCCGCAGCTTGAAACCAACTCCAAACGTGTTCTCCTTCGCGGAGAAGGCTGATTTGGCAGGAAGAAGCCCTGTGTGCACTGGCCCTGGCAACCCACCCATAGCCAGCTAGGGACGGACCCACCTAGGGCCTAGCTGCGAAACGGCACAAAACGCGCTCCTAGGAGCTGCACTCTGCAAAGGGAAACTGTGCTCGGGGAACAAAGCTCAGCCCCAAGGCGGCTTGGCTCAGGATCGCAGCGCTTGCCTAGTTCTCACCTAGCCCTAGGCTCCCCATAGGGCCCAGGAGGGTCTGGGCTGCCTCTGGCTCCGTGGGCACTGCTGCTTGGCTGGTGGTCTCCGCACCGTGAAACCAACTCCAAACGTGTTCTCCTTCGCGGAGAAGGCTGATTTGGCAGGAAGAAGCCCTGTGTGCACTGGCCCTGGCAACCCACCCATAGCCAGCTAGGGACGGACCCACCTAGGGCCTAGCTGCGAAACGGCACAAAACGCGCTCCTAGGAGCTGCACTCTGCAAAGGGAAACTGTGCTCGGGGAACAAAGCTCAGCCCCAAGGCGGCTTGGCTCAGGATCGCAGCGCTTGCCTAGTTCTCACCTAGCCCTAGGCTCCCCATAGGGCCAAGGAGGGTCTGGGCTGCCTCTGGCTCCGTGGGCACTGCTGCTTGGCTGGTGGTCTCCGCACCGTGAAACCAACTCCAAACGTGTTCTCCTTCGCGGAGAAGGCTGATTTGGCAGGAAGAAGCCCTGTGTGCACTGGCCCTGGCAACCCACCCATAGCCAGCTAGGGAGGGACCCACCTAGGGCCTAGCTGCGAAACGACACAAAACGCGCTCCTAGGAGCTGCACTCTACAAAGGGAAACTGTGCTCGGGGAACAAAGCTCAGCCCCAAGGCGGCTTGGCTCAGGATCGCAGCGCTTGCCTAGTTCTCACCTAGCCCTAGGCTCCCCATAGGGCCAAGGAGGGTCTGGGCTGCCTCTGGCTCCGTGGGCACTGCTGCTTGGTTGGTGGTCTCCGCAGCTTGAAACCAACTCCAAACGTGTTCTCCTTCGCGGAGAAGGCTGATTTGGCAGGAAGAAGCCCTGTGTGCACTGGCCCTGGCAACCCACCCATAGCCAGCTAGGGACGGACCCACCTAGGGCCTAGCTGCGAAACGGCACAAAACGCGCTCCTAGGAGCTGCACTCTGCAAAGGGAAACTGTGCTCGGGGAACAAAGCTCAGCCCCAAGGCGGCTTGGCTCAGGATCGCAGCGCTTGCCTAGTTCTCACCTAGCCCTAGGCTCCCCATAGGGCCAAGGAGGGTCTGGGCTGCCTCTGGCTCCGTGGGCACTGCTGCTTGGTTGGTGGTCTCCGCACCTTGAAACCAACTCCAAACGTGTTCTCCTTCGCGGAGAAGGCTGATTTGGCAGGAAGAAGCCCTGTGTGCACTGGCCCTGGCAACCCACCCATAGCCAGCTAGGGACGGACCCACCTAGGGCCTAGCTGCGAAACGGCACAAAACGCGCTCCTAGGAGCTGCACTCTGCAAAGGGAAACTGAGCTCGGGGAACAAAGCTCAGCCCCAAGGCGGCTTGGCTCAGGATCGCAGCGCTTGCCTAGTTCTCACCTAGCCCTAGGCTCCCCATAGGGCCCAGGAGGGTCTGGGCTGCCTCTGGCTCCGTGGGCACTGCTGCTTGGTTGGTGGTCTCCGCAGCTTGAAACCAACTCCAAACGTGTTCTCCTTCGCGGAGAAGGCTGATTTGGCAGGAAGAAGCCCTGTGTGCACTGGCCCTGGCAACCCACCCATAGCCAGCTAGGGACGGACCCACCTAGGGCCTAGCTGCGAAACGGCACAAAACGCGCTCCTAGGAGCTGCACTCTGCAAAGGGAAACTGTGCTCGGGGAACAAAGCTCAGCCCCAAGGCGGCTTGGCTCAGGATCGCAGCGCTTGCCTAGTTCTCACCTAGCCCTAGGCTCCCCATAGGGCCAAGGAGGGTCTGGGCTGCCTCTGGCTCCGTGGGCACTGCTGCTTGGTTGGTGGTCTCCGCAGCTTGAAACCAACTCCAAACGTGTTCTCCTTCGCGGAGAAGGCTGATTTGGCAGGAAGAAGCCCTGTGTGCACTGGCCCTGGCAACCCACCCATAGCCAGCTAGGGACGGACCCACCTAGGGCCTAGCTGCGAATCGGCACAAAACGCGCTCCTAGGAGCTGCACTCTGCAAAGGGAAACTGTGCTCGGGGAACAAAGCTCAGCCCCAAGGCGGCTTGGCTCAGGATCGCAGCGCTTGCCTAGTTCTCACCTAGCCCTAGGCTCCCCATAGGGCCAAGGAGGGTCTGGGCTGCCTCTGGCTCCGTGGGCACTGCTGCTTGGTTGGTGGTCTCCGCAGCTTGAAACCAACTCCAAACGTGTTCTCCTTCGCGGAGAAGGCTGATTTGGCAGGAAGAAGCCCTGTGTGCACTGGCCCTGGCAACCCACCCATAGCCAGCTAGGGAGGGACCCACCTAGGGCCTAGCTGCGAAACGGCACAAAACGCGCTCCTAGGAGCTGCACTCTGCAAAGGGAAACTGTGCTCGGGGAACAAACCTCAGCCCCAAGGCGGCTTGGCTCAGGATCGCAGCGCTTGCCTAGTTCTCACCTAGCCCTAGGCTCCCCATAGGGCCAAGGAGGGTCTGGGCTGCCTCTGGCTCCGTGGGCACTGCTGCTTGGTTGGTGGTCTCCGCACCGTGAAACCAACTCCAAACGTGTTCTCCTTCGCGGAGAAGGCTGATTTGGCAGGAAGAAGCCCTGTGTGCACTGGCCCTGGCAACCCACCCATAGCCAGCTAGGGACGGACCCACCTAGGGCCTAGCTGCGAAACGGCACAAAACGCGCTCCTAGGAGCTGCACTCTGCAAAGGGAAACTGAGCTCGGGGAACAAAGCTCAGCCCCAAGGCGGCTTGGCTCAGGATCGCAGCGCTTGCCTAGTTCTCACCTAGCCCTAGGCTCCCCATAGGGCCAAGGAGGGTCTGGGCTGCCTCTGGCTCCGTGGGCACTGCTGCTTGGCTGGTGGTCTCCGCACCTTGAAACCAACTCCAAACGTGTTCTCCTTCGCGGAGAAGGCTGATTTGGCAGGAAGAAGCCCTGTGTGCACTGGCCCTGGCAACCCACCCATAGCCAGCTAGGGAGGGACCCACCTAGGGCCTAGCTGCGAAACGGCACAGAACGCGCTCCTAGGAGCTGCACTCTGCAAAGGGAAACTGAGCTCGGGGAACAAAGCTCAGCCCCAAGGCGGCTTGGCTCAGGATCGCAGCGCTTGCCTAGTTCTCACCTAGCCCTAGGCTCCCCATAGGGCCAAGGAGGGTCTGGGCTGCCTCTGGCTCCGTGGGCACTGCTGCTTGGCTGGTGGTCTCCGCACCTTGAAACCAACTCCAAACGTGTTCTCCTTCGCGGAGAAGGCTGATTTGGCAGGAAGAAGCCCTGTGTGCACTGGCCCTGGCAACCCACCCACAGCCAGCTAGGGAGGGACCCACCTAGGGCCTAGCTGCGAAACGGCACAAAACGCGCTCCTAGGAGCTGCACTCTGCAAAGGGAAACTGTGCTCGGGGAACAAAGCTCAGCCCCAAGGCGGCTTGGCTCAGGATCGCAGCGCTTGCCTAGTTCTCACCTAGCCCTAGGCTCCCCATAGGGCCAAGGAGGGTCTGGGCTGCCTCTGGCTCCGTGGGCACTGCTGCTTGGCTGGTGTTCTCCGCACCTTGAAACCAACTCCAAACGTGTTCTCCTTCGCGGAGAAGGCTGATTTGGCAGGAAGAAGCCCTGTGTGCACTGGCCCTGGCAACCCACCCATAGCCAGCTAGGGAGGGACCCACCTAGGGCCTAGCTGCGAAACGGCACAGAACGCGCTCCTAGGAGCTGCACTCTGCAAAGGGAAACTGAGCTCGGGGAACAAAGCTCAGCCCCAAGGCGGCTTGGCTCAGGATCGCAGCGCTTGCCTAGTTCTCACCTAGCCCTAGGCTCCCCATAGGGCCCAGGAGGGTCTGGGCTGCCTCTGGCTCCGTGGGCACTGCTGCTTGGTTGGTGGTCTCCGCAGCTTGAAACCAACTCCAAACGTGTTCTCCTTCGCGGAGAAGGCTGATTTGGCAGGAAGAAGCCCTGTGTGCACTGGCCCTGGCAACCCACCCATAGCCAGCTAGGGAGGGACCCACCTAGGGCCTAGCTGCGAAACGGCACAAAACGCGCTCCTAGGAGCTGCACTCTGCAAAGGGAAACTGTGCTCGGGGAACAAACCTCAGCCCCAAGGCGGCTTGGCTCAGGATCGCAGCGCTTGCCTAGTTCTCACCTAGCCCTAGGCTCCCCATAGGGCCAAGGAGGGTCTGGGCTGCCTCTGGCTCCGTGGGCACTGCTGCTTGGCTGGTGGTCTCCGCACCGTGAAACCAACTCCAAACGTGTTCTCCTTCGCGGAGAAGGCTGATTTGGCAGGAAGAAGCCCTGTGTGCACTGGCCCTGGCAACCCACCCATAGCCAGCTAGGGACGGACCCACCTAGGGCCTAGCTGCGAAACGGCACAAAACGCGCTCCTAGGAGCTGCACTCTGCAAAGGGAAACTGTGCTCGGGGAACAAACCTCAGCCCCAAGGCGGCTTGGCTCAGGATCGCAGCGCTTGCCTAGTTCTCACCTAGCCCTAGGCTCCCCATAGGGCCAAGGAGGGTCTGGGCTGCCTCTGGCTCCGTGGGCACTGCTGCTTGGCTGGTGGTCTCCGCACCTTGAAACCAACTCCAAACGTGTTCTCCTTCGCGGAGAAGGCTGATTTGGCAGGAAGAAGCCCTGTGTGCACTGGCCCTGGCAACCCACCCATAGCCAGCTAGGGAGGGACCCACCTAGGGCCTAGCTGCGAAACGGCACAAAACGCGCTCCTAGGAGCTGCACTCTGCAAAGGGAAACTGTGCTCGGGGAACAAAGCTCAGCCCCAAGGCGGCTTGGCTCAGGATCGCAGCGCTTGCCTAGTTCTCACCTAGCCCTAGGCTCCCCATAGGGCCAAGGAGGGTCTGGGCTGCCTCTGGCTCCGTGGGCACTGCTGCTTGGCTGGTGTTCTCCGCACCTTGAAACCTACTCCAAACGTGTTCTCCTTCGCGGAGAAGGCTGATTTGGCAGGAAGAAGCCCTGTGTGCACTGGCCCTGGCAACCCACCCATAGCCAGCTAGGGAGGGACCCACCTAGGGCCTAGCTGCGAAAGGGCACAGAACGCGCTCCTAGGAGCTGCACTCTGCAAAGGGAAACTGAGCTCGGGGAACAAAGCTCAGCCCCAAGGCGGCTTGGCTCAGGATCGCAGCGCTTGCCTAGTTCTCACCTAGCCCTAGGCTCCCCATAGGGCCAAGGAGGGTCTGGGCTGCCTCTGGCTCCGTGGGCACTGCTGCTTGGTTGGTGGTCTCCGCAGCTTGAAACCAACTCCAAACGTGTTCTCCTTCGCGGAGAAGGCTGATTTGGCAGGAAGAAGCCCTGTGTGCACTGGCCCTGGCAACCCACCCATAGCCAGCTAGGGACGGACCCACCTAGGGCCTAGCTGCGAAACGGCACAAAACGCGCTCCTAGGAGCTGCACTCTGCAAAGGGAAACTGTGCTCGGGGAACAAACCTCAGCCCCAAGGCGGCTTGGCTCAGGATCGCAGCGCTTGCCTAGTTCTCACCTAGCCCTAGGCTCCCCATAGGGCCAAGGAGGGTCTGGGCTGCCTCTGGCTCCGTGGGCACTGCTGCTTGGCTGGTGGTCTCCGCACCGTGAAACCAACTCCAAACGTGTTCTCCTTCGCGGAGAAGGCTGATTTGGCAGGAAGAAGCCCTGTGTGCACTGGCCCTGGCAACCCACCCATAGCCAGCTAGGGAGGGACCCACCTAGGGCCTAGCTGCGAAACGGCACAGAACGCGCTCCTAGGAGCTGCACTCTGCAAAGGGAAACTGAGCTCGGGGAACAAAGCTCAGCCCCAAGGCGGCTTGGCTCAGGATCGCAGCGCTTGCCTAGTTCTCACCTAGCCCTAGGCTCCCCATAGGGCCAAGGAGGGTCTGGGCTGCCTCTGGCTCCGTGGGCACTGCTGCTTGGTTGGTGGTCTCCGCAGCTTGAAACCAACTCCAAACGTGTTCTCCTTCGCGGAGAAGGCTGATTTGGCAGGAAGAAGCCCTGTGTGCACTGGCCCTGGCAACCCACCCATAGCCAGCTAGGGAGGGACCCACCTAGGGCCTAGCTGCGAAACGGCACAAAACGCGCTCCTAGGAGCTGCACTCTGCAAAGGGAAACTGTGCTCGGGGAACAAAGCTCAGCCCCAAGGCGGCTTGGCTCAGGATCGCAGCGCTTGCCTAGTTCTCACCTAGCCCTAGGCTCCCCATAGGGCCAAGGAGGGTCTGGGCTGCCTCTGGCTCCGTGGGCACTGCTGCTTGGTTGGTGGTCTCCGCAGCTTGAAACCAACTCCAAACGTGTTCTCCTTCGCGGAGAAGGCTGATTTGGCAGGAAGAAGCCCTGTGTGCACTGGCCCTGGCAACCCACCCATAGCCAGCTAGGGACGGACCCACCTAGGGCCTAGCTGCGAAACGGCACAAAACGCGCTCCTAGGAGCTGCACTCTGCAAAGGGAAACTGTGCTCGGGGAACAAAGCTCAGCCCCAAGGCGGCTTGGCTCAGGATCGCAGCGCTTGCCTAGTTCTCACCTAGCCCTAGGCTCCCCATAGGGCCAAGGAGGGTCTGGGCTGCCTCTGGCTCCGTGGGCACTGCTGCTTGGCTGGTGGTCTCCGCACCTTGAAACCAACTCCAAACGTGTTCTCCTTCGCGGAGAAGGCTGATTTGGCAGGAAGAAGCCCTGTGTGCACTGGCCCTGGCAACCCACCCATAGCCAGCTAGGGAGGGACCCACCTAGGGCCTAGCTGCGAAAGGGCACAAAACGCGCTCCTAGGAGCTGCACTCTGCAAAGGGAAACTGTGCTCGGGGAACAAAGCTCAGCCCCAAGGCGGCTTGGCTCAGGATCGCAGCGCTTGCCTAGTTCTCACCTAGCCCTAGGCTCCCCATAGGGCCCAGGAGGGTCTGGGCTGCCTCTGGCTCCGTGGGCACTGCTGCTTGGTTGGTGGTCTCCGCAGCTTGAAACCAACTCCAAACGTGTTCTCCTTCGCGGAGAAGGCTGATTTGGCAGGAAGAAGCCCTGTGTGCACTGGCCCTGGCAACCCACCCATAGCCAGCTAGGGAGGGACCCACCTAGGGCCTAGCTGCGAAACGGCACAAAACGCGCTCCTAGGAGCTGCACTCTGCAAAGGGAAACTGTGCTCGGGGAACAAAGCTCATCCCCAAGGCGGCTTGGCTCAGGATCGCAGCGCTTGCCTACTTCTCACCTAGCCCTAGGCTCCCCGTAGGGCCAAGGAGGGTCTGGGCTGCCTCTGGCTCCGTGGGCACTGCTGCTTGGCTGGTGGTCTCCGCACCGTGAAACCAACTCCAAACGTGTTCTCCTTCGCGGAGAAGGCTGATTTGGCAGGAAGAAGCCCTGTGTGCACTGGCCCTGGCAACCCACCCATAGCCAGCTAGGGAGGGACCCACCTAGGGCCTAGCTGCGAAAGGGCACAAAACGCGCTCCTAGGAGCTGCACTCTGCAAAGGGAAACTGTGCTCGGGGAACAAACCTCAGCCCCAAGGCGGCTTGGCTCAGGATCGCAGCGCTTGCCTAGTTCTCACCTAGCCCTAGGCTCCCCATAGGGCCAAGGAGGGTCTGGGCTGCCTCTGGCTCCGTGGGCACTGCTGCTTGGCTGGTGGTCTCCGCACCGTGAAACCAACTCCAAACGTGTTCTCCTTCGCGGAGAAGGCTGATTTGGCAGGAAGAAGCCCTGTGTGCACTGGCCCTGGCAACCCACCCATAGCCAGCTAGGGAGGGACCCACCTAGGGCCTAGCTGCGAAAGGGCACAGAACGCGCTCCTAGGAGCTGCACTCTGCAAAGGGAAACTGAGCTCGGGGAACAAAGCTCAGCCCCAAGGCGGCTTGGCTCAGGATCGCAGCGCTTGCCTAGTTCTCACCTAGCCCTAGGCTCCCCATAGGGCCAAGGAGGGTCTGGGCTGCCTCTGGCTCCGTGGGCACTGCTGCTTGGTTGGTGGTCTCCGCAGCTTGAAACCAACTCCAAACGTGTTCTCCTTCGCGGAGAAGGCTGATTTGGCAGGAAGAAGCCCTGTGTGCACTGGCCCTGGCAACCCACCCATAGCCAGCTAGGGAGGGACCCACCTAGGGCCTAGCTGCGAAACGGCACAAAACGCGCTCCTAGGAGCTGCACTCTGCAAAGGGAAACTGTGCTCGGGGAACAAAGCTCAGCCCCAAGGCGGCTTGGCTCAGGATCGCAGCGCTTGCCTAGTTCTCACCTAGCCCTAGGCTCCCCATAGGGCCAAGGAGGGTCTGGGCTGCCTCTGGCTCCGTGGGCACTGCTGCTTGGCTGGTGGTCTCCGCAGCTTGAAACCAACTCCAAACGTGTTCTCCTTCGCGGAGAAGGCTGATTTGGCAGGAAGAAGCCCTGTGTGCACTGGCCCTGGCAACCCACCCATAGCCAGCTAGGGACGGACCCACCTAGGGCCTAGCTGCGAAACGGCACAAAACGCGCTCCTAGGAGCTGCACTCTGCAAAGGGAAACTGTGCTCGGGGAACAAAGCTCAGCCCCAAGGCGGCTTGGCTCAGGATCGCAGCGCTTGCCTAGTTCTCACCTAGCCCTAGGCTCCCCATAGGGCCAAGGAGGGTCTGGGCTGCCTCTGGCTCCGTGGGCACTGCTGCTTGGCTGGTGGTCTCCGCAGCTTGAAACCAACTCCAAACGTGTTCTCCTTCGCGGAGAAGGCTGATTTGGCAGGAAGAAGCCCTGTGTGCACTGGCCCTGGCAACCCACCCATAGCCAGCTAGGGACGGACCCACCTAGGGCCTAGCTGCGAAACGGCACAGAACGCGCTCCTAGGAGCTGCACTCTGCAAAGGGAAACTGAGCTCGGGGAACAAAGCTCAGCCCCAAGGCGGCTTGGCTCAGGATCGCAGCGCTTGCCTAGTTCTCACCTAGCCCTAGGCTCCCCATAGGGCCAAGGAGGGTCTGGGCTGCCTCTGGCTCCGTGGGCACTGCTGCTTGGTTGGTGGTCTCCGCAGCTTGAAACCAACTCCAAACGTGTTCTCCTTCGCGGAGAAGGCTGATTTGGCAGGTAGAAGCCCTGTGTGCATTCGCCCTGGCAACCCACCCATAGCCAGCTAGGGAGGGACCCACCTAGGGCCTAGCTGCGAAACGGCACAAAACGCGCTCCTAGGAGCTGCACTCTGCAAAGGGAAACTGAGCTCGGGGAACAAAGCTCAGCCCCAAGGCGGCTTGGCTCAGGATCGCAGCGCTTGCCTAGTTCTCACCTAGCCCTAGGCTCCCCATAGGGCCAAGGAGGGTCTGGGCTGCCTCTGGCTCCGTGGGCACTGCTGCTTGGCTGGTGGTCTCCGCACCGTGAAACCAACTCCAAACGTGTTCTCCTTCGCGGAGAAGGCTGATTTGGCAGGAAGAAGCCCTGTGTGCACTGGCCCTGGCAACCCACCCATAGCCAGCTAGGGACGGACCCACCTAGGGCCTAGCTGCGAAACGGCACAAAACGCGCTCCTAGGAGCTGCACTCTGCAAAGGGAAACTGTGCTCGGGGAACAAACCTCAGCCCCAAGGCGGCTTGGCTCAGGATCGCAGCGCTTGCCTAGTTCTCACCTAGCCCTAGGCTCCCCATAGGGCCAAGGAGGGTCTGGGCTGCCTCTGGCTCCGTGGGCACTGCTGCTTGGCTGGTGGTCTCCGCACCGTGAAACCAACTCCAAACGTGTTCTCCTTCGCGGAGAAGGCTGATTTGGCAGGAAGAAGCCCTGTGTGCACTGGCCCTGGCAACCCACCCATAGCCAGCTAGGGACGGACCCACCTAGGGCCTAGCTTCGAAAGGGCACAGAACGCGCTCCTAGGAGCTGCACTCTGCAAAGGGAAACTGAGCTCGGGGAACAAAGCTCAGCCCCAAGGCGGCTTGGCTCAGGATCGCAGCGCTTGCCTAGTTCTCACCTAGCCCTAGGCTCCCCATAGGGCCAAGGAGGGTCTGGGCTGCCTCTGGCTCCGTGGGCACTGCTGCTTGGTTGGTGGTCTCCGCAGCTTGAAACCAACTCCAAACGTGTTCTCCTTCGCGGAGAAGGCTGATTTGGCAGGAAGAAGCCCTGTGTGCACTGGCCCTGGCAACCCACCCATAGCCAGCTAGGGACGGACCCACCTAGGGCCTAGCTGCGAAACGGCACAAAACGCGCTCCTAGGAGCTGCACTCTGCAAAGGGAAACTGTGCTCGGGGAACAAAGCTCAGCCCCAAGGCGGCTTGGCTCAGGATCGCAGCGCTTGCCTAGTTCTCACCTAGCCCTAGGCTCCCCATAGGGCCAAGGAGGGTCTGGGCTGCCTCTGGCTCCGTGGGCACTGCTGCTTGGCTGGTGGTCTCCGCAGCTTGAAACCAACTCCAAACGTGTTCTCCTTCGCGGAGAAGGCTGATTTGGCAGGAAGAAGCCCTGTGTGCACTGGCCCTGGCAACCCACACATAGCCAGCTAGGGAGGGACCCACCTAGGGCCTAGCTGCGAAAGGGCACAGAACGCGCTCCTAGGAGCTGCACTCTGCAAAGGGAAACTGAGCTCGGGGAACAAAGCTCAGCCCCAAGGCGGCTTGGCTCAGGATCGCAGCGCTTGCCCAGTTCTCACCTAGCCCTAGGCTCCCCATAGGGCCCAGGAGGGTCTGGGCTGCCTCTGGCTCCGTGGGCACTGCTGCTTGGTTGGTGGTCTCCGCAGCTTGAAACCAACTCCAAACGTGTTCTCCTTCGCGGAGAAGGCTGATTTGGCAGGAAGAAGCCCTGTGTGCACTGGCCCTGGCAACCCACCCATAGCCAGCTAGGGACGGACCCACCTAGGGCCTAGCTGCGAAACGGCACAAAACGCGCTCCTAGGAGCTGCACTCTGCAAAGGGAAACTGTGCTCGGGGAACAAAGCTCAGCCCCAAGGCGGCTTGGCTCAGGATCGCAGCGCTTGCCTAGTTCTCACCTAGCCCTAGGCTCCCCATAGGGCCAAGGAGGGTCTGGGCTGCCTCTGGCTCCGTGGGCACTGCTGCTTGGCTGGTGGTCTCCGCACCGTGAAACCAACTCCAAACGTGTTCTCCTTCGCGGAGAAGGCTGATTTGGCAGGAAGAAGCCCTGTGTGCACTGGCCCTGGCAACCCACCCATAGCCAGCTAGGGACGGACCCACCTAGGGCCTAGCTGCGAAACGGCACAAAACGCGCTCCTAGGAGCTGCACTCTGCAAAGGGAAACTGTGCTCGGGGAACAAACCTCAGCCCCAAGGCGGCTTGGCTCAGGATCGCAGCGCTTGCCTAGTTCTCACCTAGCCCTAGGCTCCCCATAGGGCCAAGGAGGGTCTGGGCTGCCTCTGGCTCCGTGGGCACTGCTGCTTGGCTGGTGGTCTCCGCACCTTGAAACCAACTCCAAACGTGTTCTCCTTCGCGGAGAAGGCTGATTTGGCAGGAAGAAGCCCTGTGTGCACTGGCCCTGGCAACCCACCCATAGCCAGCTAGGGACGGACCCACCTAGGGCCTAGCTGCGAAACGGCACAAAACGCGCTCCTAGGAGCTGCACTCTGCAAAGGGAAACTGTGCTCGGGGAACAAAGCTCAGCCCCAAGGCGGCTTGGCTCAGGATCGCAGCGCTTGCCTAGTTCTCACCTAGCCCTAGGCTCCCCATAGGGCCAAGGAGGGTCTGGGCTGCCTCTGGCTCCGTGGGCACTGCTGCTTGGCTGGTGGTCTCCGCACCTTGAAACCAACTCCAAACGTGTTCTCCTTCGCGGAGAAGGCTGATTTGGCAGGAAGAAGCCCTGTGTGCACTGGCCCTGGCAACCCACCCATAGCCAGCTAGGGACGGACCCACCTAGGGCCTAGCTGCGAAACGGCACAGATCGCGCTCCTAGGAGCTGCACTCTGCAAAGGGAAACTGAGCTCGGGGAACAAACCTCAGCCCCAAGGCGGCTTGGCTCAGGATCGCAGCGCTTGCCTAGTTCTCACCTAGCCCTAGGCTCCCCATAGGGCCAAGGAGGGTCTGGGCTGCCTCTGGCTCCGTGGGCACTGCTGCTTGGTTGGTGGTCTCCGCAGCTTGAAACCAACTCCAAACGTGTTCTCCTTAGCGGAGAAGGCTGATTTGGCAGGTAGAAGCCCTGTGTGCATTCGCCCTGGCAACCCACCCATAGCCAGCTAGGGAGGGACCCACCTAGGGCCTAGCTGCGAAACGGCACAAAACGCGCTCCTAGGAGCTGCACTCTGCAAAGGGAAACTGAGCTCGGGGAACAAAGCTCAGCCCCAAGGCGGCTTGGCTCAGGATCGCAGCGCTTGCCTAGTTCTCACCTAGCCCTAGGCTCCCCATAGGGCCAAGGAGGGTCTGGGCTGCCTCTGGCTCCGTGGGCACTGCTGCTTGGCTGGTGGTCTCCGCACCGTGAAACCAACTCCAAACGTGTTCTCCTTCGCGGAGAAGGCTGATTTGGCAGGAAGAAGCCCTGTGTGCACTGGCTCTGGCAACCCACCCATAGCCAGCTAGGGAGGGACCCACCTAGGGCCTAGCTGCGAAACGGCACAAAACGCGCTCCTAGGAGCTGCACTCTGCAAAGGGAAACTGTGTTCGGGGAACAAAGCTCAGCCCCAAGGCGGCTTGGCTCAGGATCGCAGCGCTTGCCTAGTTCTCACCTAGCCCTAGGCTCCCCATAGGGCCAAGGAGGGTCTGGGCTGCCTCTGGCTCCGTGGGCACTGCTGCTTGGTTGGTGGTCTCCGCACCGTGAAACCAACTCCAAACGTGTTCTCCTTCGCGGAGAAGGCTGATTTGGCAGGAAGAAGCCCTGTGTGCACTGGCCCTGGCAACCCACCCATAGCCAGCTAGGGAGGGACCCACCTAGGGCCTAGCTGCGAAACGGCACAAAACGCGCTCCTAGGAGCTGCACTCTGCAAAGGGAAACTGTGCTCGGGGAACAAAGCTCAGCCCCAAGGCGGCTTGGCTCAGGATCGCAGCGCTTGCCTAGTTCTCACCTAGCCCTAGGCTCCCCATAGGGCCAAGGAGGGTCTGGGCTACCTCTGGCTCCGTGGGCACTGCTGCTTGGCTGGTGGTCTCCGCACCGTGAAACCAACTCCAAACGTGTTCTCCTTCGCGGAGAAGGCTGATTTGGCAGGAAGAAGCCCTGTGTGCACTGGCCCTGGCAACCCACCCATAGCCAGCTAGGGACGGACCCACCTAGGGCCTAGCTACGAAACGGCACAGAACGCGCTCCTAGGAGCTGCACTCTGCAAAGGGAAACTGAGCTCGGGGAACAAAGCTCAGCCCCAAGGCGGCTTGGCTCAGGATCGCAGCGCTTGCCCAGTTCTCACCTAGCCCTAGGCTCCCCATAGGGCCCAGGAGGGTCTGGGCTGCCTCTGGCTCCGTGGGCACTGCTGCTTGGTTGGTGGTCTCCGCAGCTTGAAACCAACTCCAAACGTGTTCTCCTTCGCGGAGAAGGCTGATTTGGCAGGAAGAAGCCCTGTGTGCACTGGCCCTGGCAACCCACCCATAGCCAGCTAGGGACGGACCCACCTAGGGCCTAGCTGCGAAACGGCACAAAACGCGCTCCTAGGAGCTGCACTCTGCAAAGGGAAACTGAGCTCGGGGAACAAAGCTCAGCCCCAAGGCGGCTTGGCTCAGGATCGCAGCGCTTGCCTAGTTCTCACCTAGCCCTAGGCTCCCCATAGGGCCAAGGAGGGTCTGGGCTGCCTCTGGCTCCGTGGGCACTGCTGCTTGGCTGGTGGTCTCCGCACCGTGAAACCAACTCCAAACGTGTTCTCCTTCGCGGAGAAGGCTGATTTGGCAGGAAGAAGCCCTGTGTGCACTGGCCCTGGCAACCCACCCATAGCCAGCTAGGGAGGGACCCACCTAGGGCCTAGCTGCGAAACGGCACAAAACGCGCTCCTAGGAGCTGCACTCTGCAAAGGGAAACTGTGCTCGGGGAACAAACCTCAGCCCCAAGGCGGCTTGGCTCAGGATCGCAGCGCTTGCCTAGTTCTCACCTAGCCCTAGGCTCCCCATAGGGCCAAGGAGGGTCTGGGCTGCCTCTGGCTCCGTGGGCACTGCTGCTTGGCTGGTGGTCTCCGCACCGTGAAACCAACTCCAAACGTGTTCTCCTTCGCGGAGAAGGCTGATTTGGCAGGAAGAAGCCCTGTGTGCACTGGCCCTGGCAACCCACCCATAGCCAGCTAGGGACGGACCCACCTAGGGCCTAGCTGCGAAACGGCACAAAACGCGCTCCTAGGAGCTGCACTCTGCAAAGGGAAACTGTGCTCGGGGAACAAAGCTCAGCCCCAAGGCGGCTTGGCTCAGGATCGCAGCGCTTGCCTAGTTCTCACCTAGCCCTAGGCTCCCCATAGGGCCAAGGAGGGTCTGGGCTGCCTCTGGCTCCGTGGGCACTGCTGCTTGGCTGGTGGTCTCCGCACCTTGAAACCAACTCCAAACGTGTTCTCCTTCGCGGAGAAGGCTGATTTGGCAGGAAGAAGCCCTGTGTGCACTGGCCCTGGCAACCCACCCATAGCCAGCTAGGGACGGACCCACCTAGGGCCTAGCTGCGAAACGGCACAGAACGCGCTCCTAGGAGCTGCACTCTGCAAAGGGAAACTGAGCTCGGGGAACAAAGCTCAGCCCCAAGGCGGCTTGGCTCAGGATCGCAGCGCTTGCCTAGTTCTCACCTAGCCCTAGGCTCCCCATAGGGCCAAGGAGGGTCTGGGCTGCCTCTGGCTCCGTGGGCACTGCTGCTTGGTTGGTGGTCTCCGCAGCTTGAAACCAACTCCAAACGTGTTCTCCTTAGCGGAGAAGGCTGATTTGGCAGGAAGAAGCCCTGTGTGCATTCGCCCTGGCAACCCACCCATAGCCAGCTAGGGAGGGACCCACCTAGGGCCTAGCTGCGAAACGGCACAAAACGCGCTCCTAGGAGCTGCACTCTGCAAAGGGAAACTGAGCTCGGGGAACAAAGCTCAGCCCCAAGGCGGCTTGGCTCAGGATCGCAGCGCTTGCCTAGTTCTCACCTAGCCCTAGGCTCCCCATAGGGCCAAGGAGGGTCTGGGCTGCCTCTGGCTCCGTGGGCACTGCTGCTTGGCTGGTGGTCTCCGCACCGTGAAACCAACTCCAAACGTGTTCTCCTTCGCGGAGAAGGCTGATTTGGCAGGAAGAAGCCCTGTGTGCACTGGCCCTGGCAACCCACCCATAGCCAGCTAGGGACGGACCCACCTAGGGCCTAGCTGCGAAACGGCACAAAACGCGCTCCTAGGAGCTGCACTCTGCAAAGGGAAACTGTGCTCGGGGAACAAACCTCAGCCCCAAGGCGGCTTGGCTCAGGATCGCAGCGCTTGCCTAGTTCTCACCTAGCCCTAGGCTCCCCATAGGGCCAAGGAGGGTCTGGGCTACCTCTGGCTCCGTGGGCACTGCTGCTTGGCTGGTGGTCTCCGCACCGTGAAACCAACTCCAAACGTGTTCTCCTTCGCGGAGAAGGCTGATTTGGCAGGAAGAAGCCCTGTGTGCACTGGCCCTGGCAACCCACCCATAGCCAGCTAGGGAGGGACCCACCTAGGGCCTAGCTACGAAACGGCACAAAACGCGCTCCTAGGAGCTGCACTCTGCAAAGGGAAACTGTGCTCGGGGAACAAAGCTCAGCCCCAAGGCGGCTTGGCTCAGGATCGCAGCGCTTGCCTAGTTCTCACCTAGCCCTAGGCTCCCCATAGGGCCCAGGAGGGTCTGGGCTGCCTCTGGCTCCGTGGGCACTGCTGCTTGGCTGGTGGTCTCCGCAGCTTGAAACCAACTCCAAACGTGTTCTCCTTCGCGGAGAAGGCTGATTTGGCAGGAAGAAGCCCTGTGTGCACTGGCCCTGGCAACCCACCCATAGCCAGCTAGGGACGGACCCACCTAGGGCCTAGCTGCGAAACGGCACAGAACGCGCTCCTAGGAGCTGCACTCTGCAAAGGGAAACTGAGCTCGGGGAACAAAGCTCAGCCCCAAGGCGGCTTGGCTCAGGATCGCAGCGCTTGCCTAGTTCTCACCTAGCCCTAGGCTCCCCATAGGGCCAAGGAGGGTCTGGGCTGCCTCTGGCTCCGTGGGCACTGCTGCTTGGTTGGTGGTCTCCGCAGCTTGAAACCAACTCCAAACGTGTTCTCCTTAGCGGAGAAGGCTGATTTGGCAGGAAGAAGCCCTGTGTGCATTCGCCCTGGCAACCCACCCATAGCCAGCTAGGGAGGGACCCACCTAGGGCCTAGCTGCGAAACGGCACAAAACGCGCTCCTAGGAGCTGCACTCTGCAAAGGGAAACTGAGCTCGGGGAACAAAGCTCAGCCCCAAGGCGGCTTGGCTCAGGATCGCAGCGCTTGCCTAGTTCTCACCTAGCCCTAGGCTCCCCATAGGGCCAAGGAGGGTCTGGGCTGCCTCTGGCTCCGTGGGCACTGCTGCTTGGCTGGTGGTCTCCGCACCGTGAAACCAACTCCAAACGTGTTCTCCTTAGCGGAGAAGGCTGATTTGGCAGGAAGAAGCCCTGTGTGCACTGGCCCTGGCAACCCACCCATAGCCAGCTAGGGACGGACCCACCTAGGGCCTAGCTGCGAAACGGCACAAAACGCGCTCCTAGGAGCTGCACTCTGCAAAGGGAAACTGTGCTCGGGGAACAAACCTCAGCCCCAAGGCGGCTTGGCTCAGGATCGCAGCGCTTGCCTAGTTCTCACCTAGCCCTAGGCTCCCCATAGGGCCAAGGAGGGTCTGGGCTACCTCTGGCTCCGTGGGCACTGCTGCTTGGCTGGTGGTCTCCGCACCGTGAAACCAACTCCAAACGTGTTCTCCTTCGCGGAGAAGGCTGATTTGGCAGGAAGAAGCCCTGTGTGCACTGGCCCTGGCAACCCACCCATAGCCAGCTAGGGAGGGACCCACCTAGGGCCTAGCTACGAAACGGCACAAAACGCGCTCCTAGGAGCTGCACTCTGCAAAGGGAAACTGTGCTCGGGGAACAAAGCTCAGCCCCAAGGCGGCTTGGCTCAGGATCGCAGCGCTTGCCTAGTTCTCACCTAGCCCTAGGCTCCCCATAGGGCCCAGGAGGGTCTGGGCTGCCTCTGGCTCCGTGGGCACTGCTGCTTGGCTGGTGGTCTCCGCAGCTTGAAACCAACTCCAAACGTGTTCTCCTTCGCGGAGAAGGCTGATTTGGCAGGAAGAAGCCCTGTGTGCACTGGCCCTGGCAACCCACCCATAGCCAGCTAGGGAGGGACCCACCTAGGGCCTAGCTGCGAAACCGCACAAAACTAGCTCCTAGGAGCTGCACTCTGCAAAGGGAAACTGTGCTCGGGGAACAAAGCTCAGCCCCAAGGCGGCTTGGCTCAGGATCGCAGCGCTTGCCTAGTTCTCACCTAGCCCTAGGCTCCCCATAGGGCCCAGGAGGGTCTGGGCTGCCTCTGGCTCCGTGGGCACTGCTGCTTGGTTGGTGGTCTCCGCACCTTGAAACCAACTCCAAACGTGTTCTCCTTCGCGGAGAAGGCTGATTTGGCAGGAAGAAGCCCTGTGTGCACTGGCCCTGGCAACCCACCCATAGCCAGCTAGGGACAGACCCACCTAGGGCCTAGCTGCGAAACGGCACAAAACGCGCTCCTAGGAGCTGCACTCTGCAAAGGGAAACTGTGCTCGGGGAACAAAGCTCAGCCCCAAGGCGGCTTGGCTCAGGATCGCAGCGCTTGCCTAGTTCTCACCTAGCCCTAGGCTCCCCATAGGGCCAAGGAGGGTCTGGGCTACCTCTGGCTCCGTGGGCACTGCTGCTTGGCTGGTGGTCTCCGCACCGTGAAACCAACTCCAAACGTGTTCTCCTTCGCGGAGAAGGCTGATTTGGCAGGAAGAAGCCCTGTGTGCACTGGCCCTGGCAACCCACCCATAGCCAGCTAGGGACGGACCCACCTAGGGCCTAGCTGCGAAACGGCACAGAACGCGCTCCTAGGAGCTGCACTCTGCAAAGGGAAACTGTGCTCGGGGAACAAAGCTCAGCCCCAAGGCGGCTTGGCTCAGGATCGCAGCGCTTGCCTAGTTCTCACCTAGCCCTAGGCTCCCCATAGGGCCAAGGAGGGTCTGGGCTGCCTCTGGCTCCGTGGGCACTGCTGCTTGGTTGGTGGTCTCCGCAGCTTGAAACCAACTCCAAACGTGTTCTCCTTCGCGGAGAAGGCTGATTTGGCAGGAAGAAGCCCTGTGTGCACTGGCCCTGGCAACCCACCCATAGCCAGCTAGGGAGGGACCCACCTAGGGCCTAGCTGCGAAACGGCACAAAACGCGCTCCTAGGAGCTGCACTCTGCAAAGGGAAACTGTGCTCGGGGAACAAAGCTCAGCCCCAAGGCGGCTTGGCTCAGGATCGCAGCGCTTGCCTAGTTCTCACCTAGCCCTAGGCTCCCCATAGGGCCAAGGAGGGTCTGGGCTACCTCTGGCTCCGTGGGCACTGCTGCTTGGCTGGTGGTCTCCGCACCGTGAAACCAACTCCAAACGTGTTCTCCTTCGCGGAGAAGGCTGATTTGGCAGGAAGAAGCCCTGTGTGCACTGGCCCTGGCAACCCACCCATAGCCAGCTAGGGAGGGACCCACCTAGGGCCTAGCTACGAAACGGCACAAAACGCGCTCCTAGGAGCTGCACTCTGCAAAGGGAAACTGTGCTCGGGGAACAAAGCTCAGCCCCAAGGCGGCTTGGCTCAGGATCGCAGCGCTTGCCTAGTTCTCACCTAGCCCTAGGCTCCCCATAGGGCCCAGGAGGGTCTGGGCTGCCTCTGGCTCCGTGGGCACTGCTGCTTGGTTGGTGGTCTCCGCAGCTTGAAACCAACTCCAAACGTGTTCTCCTTCGCGGAGAAGGCTGATTTGGCAGGAAGAAGCCCTGTGTGCACTGGCCCTGGCAACCCACCCATAGCCAGCTAGGGAGGGACCCACCTAGGGCCTAGCTGCGAAACGGCACAAAACGCGCTCCTAGGAGCTGCACTCTGCAAAGGGAAACTGTGCTCGGGGAACAAAGCTCAGCCCCAAGGCGGCTTGGCTCAGGATCGCAGCGCTTGCCTACTTCTCACCTAGCCCTAGGCTCCCCGTAGGGCCAAGGAGGGTCTGGGCTGCCTCTGGCTCCGTGGGCACTGCTGCTTGGCTGGTGGTCTCCGCACCGTGAAACCAACTCCAAACGTGTTCTCCTTCGCGGAGAAGGCTGATTTGGCAAGAAGAAGCCCTGTGTGCACTGGCCCTGGCAACCCACCCATAGCCAGCTAGGGAGGGACCCACCTAGGGCCTAGCTGCGAAAGGGCACAAAACGCGCTCCTAGGAGCTGCACTCTGCAAAGGGAAACTGTGCTCGGGGAACAAAGCTCAGCCCCAAGGCGGCTTGGCTCAGGATCGCAGCGCTTGCCTAGTTCTCACCTAGCCCTAGGCTCCCCATAGGGCCAAGGAGGGTCTGGGCTGCCTCTGGCTCCGTGGGCACTGCTGCTTGGCTGGTGGTCTCCGCACCGTGAAACCAACTCCAAACGTGTTCTCCTTCGCGGAGAAGGCTGATTTGGCAGGAAGAAGCCCTGTGTGCACTGGCCCTGGCAACCCACCCATAGCCAGCTAGGAACGGACCCACCTAGGGCCTAGCTGCGAAACGGCACAGAACGCGCTCCTAGGAGCTGCACTCTGCAAAGGGAAACTGAGCTCGGGGAACAAAGCTCAGCCCTAAGGCGGCTTGGCTCAGGATCGCAGCGCTTGCCTAGTTCTCACCTAGCCCTAGGCTCCCCATAGGGCCAAGGAGGGTCTGGGCTGCCTCTGGCTCCGTGGGCACTGCTGCTTGGTTGGTGGTCTCCGCAGCTTGAAACCAACTCCAAACGTGTTCTCCTTCGCGGAGAAGGCTGATTTGGCAGGTAGAAGCCCTGTGTGCATTCGCCCTGGCAACCCACCCATAGCCAGCTAGGGAGGGACCCACCAAGGGCCTAGCTGCGAAACGGCACAAAACGCGCTCCTAGGAGCTGCACTCTGCAAAGGGAAACTGAGCTCGGGGAGCAAAGCTCAGCCCCAAGGCGGCTTGGCTCAGGATCGCAGCGCTTGCCTAGTTCTCACCTAGCCCTAGGCTCCCCATAGGGCCAAGGAGGGTCTGGGCTGCCTCTGGCTCCGTGGGCACTGCTGCTTGGCTGGTGGTCTCCGCACCTTGAAACCAACTCCAAACGTGTTCTCCTTCGCGGAGAAGGCTGATTTGGCAGGAAGAAGCCCTGTGTGCACTGGCCCTGGCAACCCACCCATAGCCAGCTAGGGACGGACCCACCTAGGGCCTAGCTGCGAAACGGCACAAAACGCGCTCCTAGGAGCTGCACTCTGCAAAGGGAAACTGTGTTCGGGGAACAAAGCTCAGCCCCAAGGCGGCTTGGCTCAGGATCGCAGCGCTTGCCTAGTTCTCACCTAGCCCTAGGCTCCCCATAGGGCCAAGGAGGGTCTGGGCTGCCTCTGGCTCCGTGGGCACTGCTGCTTGGTTGGTGGTCTCCGCACCGTGAAACCAACTCCAAACGTGTTCTCCTTCGCGGAGAAGGCTGATTTGGCAGGAAGAAGCCCTGTGTGCACTGGCCCTGGCAACCCACCCATAGCCAGCTAGGGACGGACCCACCTAGGGCCTAGCTGCGAAACGGCACAAAACGCGCTCCTAGGAGCTGCACTCTGCAAAGGGAAACTGTGCTCGGGGAACAAAGCTCATCCCCAAGGCGGCTTGGCTCAGGATCGCAGCGCTTGCCTAGTTCTCACCTAGCCCTAGGCTCCCCATAGGGCCAAGGAGGGTCTGGGCTACCTCTGGCTCCGTGGGCACTGCTGCTTGGCTGGTGGTCTCCGCACCGTGAAACCAACTCCAAACGTGTTCTCCTTCGCGGAGAAGGCTGATTTGGCAGGAAGAAGCCCTGTGTGCACTGGCCCTGGCAACCCACCCATAGCCAGCTAGGGAGGGACCCACCTAGGGCCTAGCTACGAAACGGCACAAAACGCGCTCCTAGGAGCTGCACTCTGCAAAGGGAAACTGTGCTCGTGGAACAAAGCTCAGCCCCAAGGCGGCTTGGCTCAGGATCGCAGCGCTTGCCTAGTTCTCACCTAGCCCTAGGCTCCCCATAGGGCCCAGGAGGGTCTGGGCTGCCTCTGGCTCCGTGGGCACTGCTGCTTGGTTGGTGGTCTCCGCAGCTTGAAACCAACTCCAAACGTGTTCTCCTTCGCGGAGAAGGCTGATTTGGCAGGAAGAAGCCCTGTGTGCACTGGCCCTGGCAACCCACCCATAGCCAGCTAGGGAGGGACCCACCTAGGGCCTAGCTGCGAAACGGCACAAAACGCGCTCCTAGGAGCTGCACTCTGCAAAGGGAAACTGTGCTCGGGGAACAAAGCTCAGCCCCAAGGCGGCTTGGCTCAGGATCGCAGCGCTTGCCTACTTCTCACCTAGCCCTAGGCTCCCCGTAGGGCCAAGGAGGGTCTGGGCTGCCTCTGGCTCCGTGGGCACTGCTGCTTGGCTGGTGGTCTCCGCACCGTGAAACCAACTCCAAACGTGTTCTCCTTCGCGGAGAAGGCTGATTTGGCAGGAAGAAGCCCTGTGTGCACTGGCCCTGGCAACCCACCCATAGCCAGCTAGGGAGGGACCCACCTAGGGCCTAGCTGCGAAACGGCACAAAACGCGCTCCTAGGAGCTGCACTCTGCAAAGGGAAACTGTGCTCGGGGAACAAAGCTCAGCCCCAAGGCGGCTTGGCTCAGGATCGCAGCGCTTGCCTAGTTCTCACCTAGCCCTAGGCTCCCCATAGGGCCAAGGAGGGTCTGGGCTGCCTCTGGCTCCGTGGGCACTGCTGCTTGGCTGGTGGTCTCCGCACCGTGAAACCAACTCCAAACGTGTTCTCCTTCGCGGAGAAGGCTGATTTGGCAGGAAGAAGCCCTGTGTGCACTGGCCCTGGCAACCCACCCATAGCCAGCTAGGGACGGACCCACCTAGGGCCTAGCTGCGAAACGGCACAGAACGCGCTCCTAGGAGCTGCACTCTGCAAAGGGAAACTGAGCTCGGGGAACAAAGCTCAGCCCTAAGGCGGCTTGGCTCAGGATCGCAGCGCTTGCCTAGTTCTCACCTAGCCCTAGGCTCCCCATAGGGCCAAGGAGGGTCTGGGCTGCCTCTGGCTCCGTGGGCACTGCTGCTTGGTTGGTGGTCTCCGCAGCTTGAAACCAACTCCAAACGTGTTCTCCTTCGCGGAGAAGGCTGATTTGGCAGGTGGAAGCCCTGTGTGCATTCGCCCAGGCAACCCACCCATAGCCAGCTAGGGAGGGACCCACCAAGGGCCTAGCTGCGAAACGGCACAAAACGCGCTCCTAGGAGCTGCACTCTGCAAAGGGAAACTGAGCTCGGGGAACAAAGCTCAGCCCCAAGGCGGCTTGGCTCAGGATCGCAGCGCTTGCCTAGTTCTCACCTAGCCCTAGGCTCCCCATAGGGCCAAGGAGGGTCTGGGCTGCCTCTGGCTCCGTGGGCACTGCTGCTTGGCTGGTGGTCTCCGCACCTTGAAACCAACTCCAAACGTGTTCTCCTTCGCGGAGAAGGCTGATTTGGCAGGAAGAAGCCCTGTGTGCACTGGCCCTGGCAACCCACCCATAGCCAGCTAGGGAGGGACCCACCTAGGGCCTAGCTGCGAAACGGCACAAAACGCGCTCCTAGGAGCTGCACTCTGCAAAGGGAAACTGTGTTCGGGGAAGAAAGCTCAGCCCCAAGGCGGCTTGGCTCAGGATCGCAGCGCTTGCCTAGTTCTCACCTAGCCCTAGGCTCCCCGTAGGGCCAAGGAGGGTCTGGGCTGCCTCTGGCTCCGTGGGCACTGCTGCTTGGCTGGTGGTCTCCGCACCGTGAAACCAACTCCAAACGTGTTCTCCTTCGCGGAGAAGGCTGATTTGGCAGGAAGAAGCCCTGTGTGCACTGGCCCTGGCAACCCACCCATAGCCAGCTAGGGAGGGACCCACCTAGGGCCTAGCTGCGAAAGGGCACAAAACGCGCTCCTAGGAGCTGCACTCTGCAAAGGGAAACTGTGCTCGGGGAACAAAGCTCAGCCCCAAGGCGGCTTGGCTCAGGATCGCAGCGCTTGCCTAGTTCTCACCTAGCCCTAGGCTCCCCATAGGGCCAAGGAGGGTCTGGGCTGCCTCTGGCTCCGTGGGCACTGCTGCTTGGCTGGTGGTCTCCGCACCGTGAAACCAACTCCAAACGTGTTCTCCTTCGCGGAGAAGGCTGATTTGGCAGGAAGAAGCCCTGTGTGCACTGGCCCTGGCAACCCACCCATAGCCAGCTAGGAACGGACCCACCTAGGGCCTAGCTGCGAAACGGCACAGAACGCGCTCCTAGGAGCTGCACTCTGCAAAGGGAAACTGAGCTCGGGGAACAAAGCTCAGCCCTAAGGCGGCTTGGCTCAGGATCGCAGCGCTTGCCTAGTTCTCACCTAGCCCTAGGCTCCCCATAGGGCCAAGGAGGGTCTGGGCTGCCTCTGGCTCCGTGGGCACTGCTGCTTGGTTGGTGGTCTCCGCAGCTTGAAACCAACTCCAAACGTGTTCTCCTTCGCGGAGAAGGCTGATTTGGCAGGTAGAAGCCCTGTGTGCATTCGCCCTGGCAACCCACCCATAGCCAGCTAGGGACGGACCCACCAAGGGCCTAGCTGCGAAACGGCACAAAACGCGCTCCTAGGAGCTGCACTCTGCAAAGGGAAACTGAGCTCGGGGAACAAAGCTCAGCCCCAAGGCGGCTTGGCTCAGGATCGCAGCGCTTGCCTAGTTCTCACCTAGCCCTAGGCTCCCCATAGGGCCAAGGAGGGTCTGGGCTGCCTCTGGCTCCGTGGGCACTGCTGCTTGGCTGGTGGTCTCCGCAACTTGAAACCAACTCCAAACGTGTTCTCCTTCGCGGAGAAGGCTGATTTGGCAGGAAGAAGCCCTGTGTGCACTGGCCCTGGCAACCCACCCATAGCCAGCTAGGGACGGACCCACCTAGGGCCTAGCTGCGAAACGGCACAAAACGCGCTCCTAGGAGCTGCACTCTGCAAAGGGAAACTGTGTTCGGGGAACAAAGCTCAGCCCCAAGGCGGCTTGGCTCAGGATCGCAGCGCTTGCCTAGTTCTCACCTAGCCCTAGGCTCCCCATAGGGCCAAGGAGGGTCTGGGCTGCCTCTGGCTCCGTGGGCACTGCTGCTTGGTTGGTGGTCTCCGCAGCTTGAAACCAACTCCAAACGTGTTCTCCTTCGCGGAGAAGGCTGATTTGGCAGGAAGAAGCCCTGTGTGCACTGGCCCTGGCAACCCACCCATAGCCAGCTAGGGACGGACCCACCTAGGGCCTAGCTGCGAAACGGCACAAAACGCGCTCCTAGGAGCTGCACTCTGCAAAGGGAAACTGTGCTCGGGGAACAAAGCTCATCCCCAAGGCGGCTTGGCTCAGGATCGCAGCGCTTGCCTAGTTCTCACCTAGCCCTAGGCTCCCCATAGGGCCAAGGAGGGTCTGGGCTACCTCTGGCTCCGTGGGCACTGCTGCTTGGCTGGTGGTCTCCGCACCGTGAAACCAACTCCAAACGTGTTCTCCTTCGCGGAGAAGGCTGATTTGGCAGGAAGAAGCCCTGTGTGCACTGGCCCTGGCAACCCACCCATAGCCAGCTAGGGAGGGACCCACCTAGGGCCTAGCTACGAAACGGCACAAAACGCGCTCCTAGGAGCTGCACTCTGCAAAGGGAAACTGTGCTCGTGGAACAAAGCTCAGCCCCAAGGCGGCTTGGCTCAGGATCGCAGCGCTTGCCTAGTTCTCACCTAGCCCTAGGCTCCCCATAGGGCCCAGGAGGGTCTGGGCTGCCTCTGGCTCCGTGGGCACTGCTGCTTGGTTGGTGGTCTCCGCAGCTTGAAACCAACTCCAAACGTGTTCTCCTTCGCGGAGAAGGCTGATTTGGCAGGAAGAAGCCCTGTGTGCACTGGCCCTGGCAACCCACCCATAGCCAGCTAGGGAGGGACCCACCTAGGGCCTAGCTGCGAAACGGCACAAAACGCGCTCCTAGGAGCTGCACTCTGCAAAGGGAAACTGTGCTCGGGGAACAAAGCTCAGCCCCAAGGCGGCTTGGCTCAGGATCGCAGCGCTTGCCTACTTCTCACCTAGCCCTAGGCTCCCCGTAGGGCCAAGGAGGGTCTGGGCTGCCTCTGGCTCCGTGGGCACTGCTGCTTGGCTGGTGGTCTCCGCACCGTGAAACCAACTCCAAACGTGTTCTCCTTCGCGGAGAAGGCTGATTTGGCAGGAAGAAGCCCTGTGTGCACTGGCCCTGGCAACCCACCCATAGCCAGCTAGGGAGGGACCCACCTAGGGCCTAGCTGCGAAACGGCACAAAACGCGCTCCTAGGAGCTGCACTCTGCAAAGGGAAACTGTGCTCGGGGAACAAAGCTCAGCCCCAAGGCGGCTTGGCTCAGGATCGCAGCGCTTGCCTAGTTCTCACCTAGCCCTAGGCTCCCCATAGGGCCAAGGAGGGTCTGGGCTGCCTCTGGCTCCGTGGGCACTGCTGCTTGGCTGGTGGTCTCCGCACCGTGAAACCAACTCCAAACGTGTTCTCCTTCGCGGAGAAGGCTGATTTGGCAGGAAGAAGCCCTGTGTGCACTGGCCCTGGCAACCCACCCATAGCCAGCTAGGGACGGACCCACCTAGGGCCTAGCTGCGAAACGGCACAGAACGCGCTCCTAGGAGCTGCACTCTGCAAAGGGAAACTGAGCTCGGGGAACAAAGCTCAGCCCTAAGGCGGCTTGGCTCAGGATCGCAGCGCTTGCCTAGTTCTCACCTAGCCCTAGGCTCCCCATAGGGCCAAGGAGGGTCTGGGCTGCCTCTGGCTCCGTGGGCACTGCTGCTTGGTTGGTGGTCTCCGCAGCTTGAAACCAACTCCAAACGTGTTCTCCTTCGCGGAGAAGGCTGATTTGGCAGGTGGAAGCCCTGTGTGCATTCGCCCTGGCAACCCACCCATAGCCAGCTAGGGAGGGACCCACCAAGGGCCTAGCTGCGAAACGGCACAAAACGCGCTCCTAGGAGCTGCACTCTGCAAAGGGAAACTGAGCTCGGGGAACAAAGCTCAGCCCCAAGGCGGCTTGGCTCAGGATCGCAGCGCTTGCCTAGTTCTCACCTAGCCCTAGGCTCCCCATAGGGCCAAGGAGGGTCTGGGCTGCCTCTGGCTCCGTGGGCACTGCTGCTTGGCTGGTGGTCTCCGCACCTTGAAACCAACTCCAAACGTGTTCTCCTTCGCGGAGAAGGCTGATTTGGCAGGAAGAAGCCCTGTGTGCACTGGCCCTGGCAACCCACCCATAGCCAGCTAGGGACGGACCCACCTAGGGCCTAGCTGCGAAACGGCACAAAACGCGCTCCTAGGAGCTGCACTCTGCAAAGGGAAACTGTGTTCGGGGAAGAAAGCTCAGCCCCAAGGCGGCTTGGCTCAGGATCGCAGCGCTTGCCTAGTTCTCACCTAGCCCTAGGCTCCCCATAGGGCCAAGGAGGGTCTGGGCTGCCTCTGGCTCCGTGGGCACTGCTGCTTGGCTGGTGGTCTCCGCAGCTTGAAACCAACTCCAAACGTGTTCTCCTTCGCGGAGAAGGCTGATTTGGCAGGAAGAAGCCCTGTGTGCACTGGCCCTGGCAACCCACCCATAGCCAGCTAGGGAGGGACCCACCTAGGGCCTAGCTGCGAAACGGCACAAAACGCGCTCCTAGGAGCTGCACTCTGCAAAGGGAAACTGTGCTCGGGGAACAAAGCTCAGCCCCAAGGCGGCTTGGCTCAGGATCGCAGCGCTTGCCTAGTTCTCACCTAGCCCTAGGCTCCCCATAGGGCCAAGGAGGGTCTGGGCTGCCTCTGGCTCCGTGGGCACTGCTGCTTGGCTGGTGGTCTCCGCACCGTGAAACCAACTCCAAACGTGTTCTCCTTCGCGGAGAAGGCTGATTTGGCAGGAAGAAGCCCTGTGTGCACTGGCCCTGGCAACCCACCCATAGCCAGCTAGGGAGGGACCCACCTAGGGCCTAGCTGCGAAACGGCACAAAACGCGCTCCTAGGAGCTGCACTCTGCAAAGGGAAACTGTGCTCGGG
This sequence comes from Sus scrofa, assembly GCF_054392235.1. Lineage (NCBI taxonomy): Eukaryota > Metazoa > Chordata > Mammalia > Artiodactyla > Suidae > Sus > Sus scrofa. The sequence continues at coordinate 39,425,241 of NC_139393.1, read as the reverse complement.
GAACAAAGCTCAGCCCCAAGGCGGCTTGGCTCAGGATCGCAGCGCTTGCCTAGTTCTCACCTAGCCCTAGGCTCCCCATAGGGCCAAGGAGGGTCTGGGCTGCCTCTGGCTCCGTGGGCACTGCTGCTTGGCTGGTGGTCTCCGCACCGTGAAACCAACTCCAAACGTGTTCTCCTTCGCGGAGAAGGCTGATTTGGCAGGAAGAAGCCCTGTGTGCACTGGCCCTGGCAACCCACCCATAGCCAGCTAGGGAGGGACCCACCTAGGGCCTAGCTGCGAAACGGCACAAAACGCGCTCCTAGGAGCTGCACTCTGCAAAGGGAAACTGTGCTCGGGGAACAAAGCTCAGCCCCAAGGCGGCTTGGCTCAGGATCGCAGCGCTTGCCTAGTTCTCACCTAGCCCTAGGCTCCCCATAGGGCCAAGGAGGGTCTGGGCTGCCTCTGGCTCCGTGGGCACTGCTGCTTGGATGGTGGTCTCCGCACCGTGAAACCAACTCCAAACGTGTTCTCCTTCGCGGAGAAGGCTGATTTGGCAGGAAGAAGCCCTGTGTGCACTGGCCCTGGCAACCCACCCATAGCCAGCTAGGGACGGACCCACCTAGGGCCTAGCTGCGAAACGGCACAGAACGCGCTCCTAGGAGCTGCACTCTGCAAAGGGAAACTGAGCTCGGGGAACAAAGCTCAGCCCTAAGGCGGCTTGGCTCAGGATCGCAGCGCTTGCCTAGTTCTCACCTAGCCCTAGGCTCCCCATAGGGCCAAGGAGGGTCTGGGCTGCCTCTGGCTCCGTGGGCACTGCTGCTTGGTTGGTGGTCTCCGCAGCTTGAAACCAACTCCAAACGTGTTCTCCTTCGCGGAGAAGGCTGATTTGGCAGGTAGAAGCCCTGTGTGCATTCGCCCTGGCAACCCACCCATAGCCAGCTAGGGAGGGACCCACCAAGGGCCTAGCTGCGAAACGGCACAAAACGCGCTCCTAGGAGCTGCACTCTGCAAAGGGAAACTGAGCTCGGGGAACAAAGCTCAGCCCCAAGGCGGCTTGGCTCAGGATCGCAGCGCTTGCCTAGTTCTCACCTAGCCCTAGGCTCCCCATAGGGCCAAGGAGGGTCTGGGCTGCCTCTGGCTCCGTGGGCACTGCTGCTTGGCTGGTGGTCTCCGCACCTTGAAACCAACTCCAAACGTGTTCTCCTTCGCGGAGAAGGCTGATTTGGCAGGAAGAAGCCCTGTGTGCACTGGCCCTGGCAACCCACCCATAGCCAGCTAGGGAGGGACCCACCTAGGGCCTAGCTGCGAAACGGCACAAAACGCGCTCCTAGGAGCTGCACTCTGCAAAGGGAAACTGTGTTCGGGGAACAAAGCTCAGCCCCAAGGCGGCTTGGCTCAGGATCGCAGCGCTTGCCTAGTTCTCACCTAGCCCTAGGCTCCCCATAGGGCCAAGGAGGGTCTGGGCTGCCTCTGGCTCCGTGGGCACTGCTGCTTGGTTGGTGGTCTCCGCAGCTTGAAACCAACTCCAAACGTGTTCTCCTTCGCGGAGAAGGCTGATTTGGCAGGAAGAAGCCCTGTGTGCACTGGCCCTGGCAACCCACCCATAGCCAGCTAGGGACGGACCCACCTAGGGCCTAGCTGCGAAACGGCACAAAACGCGCTCCTAGGAGCTGCACTCTGCAAAGGGAAACTGTGCTCGGGGAACAAAGCTCAGCCCCAAGGCGGCTTGGCTCAGGATCGCAGCGCTTGCCTAGTTCTCACCTAGCCCTAGGCTCCCCATAGGGCCAAGGAGGGTCTGGGCTGCCTCTGGCTCCGTGGGCACTGCTGCTTGGCTGGTGGTCTCCGCACCGTGAAACCAACTCCAAACGTGTTCTCCTTCGCGGAGAAGGCTGATTTGGCAGGAAGAAGCCCTGTGTGCACTGGCCCTGGCAACCCACCCATAGCCAGCTAGGGAGGGACCCACCTAGGGCCTAGCTACGAAACGGCACAAAACGCGCTCCTAGGAGCTGCACTCTGCAAAGGGAAACTGTGCTCGTGGAACAAAGCTCAGCCCCAAGGCGGCTTGGCTCAGGATCGCAGCGCTTGCCTAGTTCTCACCTAGCCCTAGGCTCCCCATAGGGCCAAGGAGGGTCTGGGCTGCCTCTGGCTCCGTGGGCACTGCTGCTTGGTTGGTGGTCTCCGCAGCTTGAAACCAACTCCAAACGTGTTCTCCTTCGCGGAGAAGGCTGATTTGGCAGGAAGAAGCCCTGTGTGCACTGGCCCTGGCAACCCACCCATAGCCAGCTAGGGAGGGACCCACCTAGGGCCTAGCTGCGAAACGGCACAAAACGCGCTCCTAGGAGCTGCACTCTGCAAAGGGAAACTGTGCTCGGGGAACAAAGCTCAGCCCCAAGGCGGCTTGGCTCAGGATCGCAGCGCTTGCCTACTTCTCACCTAGCCCTAGGCTCCCCGTAGGGCCAAGGAGGGTCTGGGCTGCCTCTGGCTCCGTGGGCACTGCTGCTTGGCTGGTGGTCTCCGCACCGTGAAACCAACTCCAAACGTGTTCTCCTTCGCGGAGAAGGCTGATTTGGCAGGAAGAAGCCCTGTGTGCACTGGCCCTGGCAACCCACCCATAGCCAGCTAGGGAGGGACCCACCTAGGGCCTAGCTGCGAAACGGCACAAAACGCGCTCCTAGGAGCTGCACTCTGCAAAGGGAAACTGTGCTCGGGGAACAAAGCTCAGCCCCAAGGCGGCTTGGCTCAGGATCGCAGCGCTTGCCTAGTTCTCACCTAGCCCTAGGCTCCCCATAGGGCCAAGGAGGGTCTGGGCTGCCTCTGGCTCCGTGGGCACTGCTGCTTGGTTGGTGGTCTCCGCAGCTTGAAACCAACTCCAAACGTGTTCTCCTTCGCGGAGAAGGCTGATTTGGCAGGAAGAAGCCCTGTGTGCACTGGCCCTGGCAACCCACCCATAGCCAGCTAGGGAGGGACCCACCTAGGGCCTAGCTGCGAAACGGCACAAAACGCGCTCCTAGGAGCTGCACTCTGCAAAGGGAAACTGTGCTCGGGGAACAAAGCTCAGCCCCAAGGCGGCTTGGCTCAGGATCGCAGCGCTTGCCTAGTTCTCACCTAGCCCTAGGCTCCCCATAGGGCCAAGGAGGGTCTGGGCTGCCTCTGGCTCCGTGGGCACTGCTGCTTGGCTGGTGGTCTCCGCACCGTGAAACCAACTCCAAACGTGTTCTCCTTCGCGGAGAAGGCTGATTTGGCAGGAAGAAGCCCTGTGTGCACTGGCCCTGGCAACCCACCCATAGCCAGCTAGGGAGGGACCCACCTAGGGCCTAGCTACGAAACGGCACAAAACGCGCTCCTAGGAGCTGCACTCTGCAAAGGGAAACTGTGCTCGGGGAACAAAGCTCAGCCCCAAGGCGGCTTGGCTCAGGATCGCAGCGCTTGCCTAGTTCTCACCTAGCCCTAGGCTCCCCATAGGGCCAAGGAGGGTCTGGGCTGCCTCTGGCTCCGTGGGCACTGCTGCTTGGTTGGTGGTCTCCGCAGCTTGAAACCAACTCCAAACGTGTTCTCCTTCGCGGAGAAGGCTGATTTGGCAGGAAGAAGCCCTGTGTGCACTGGCCCTGGCAACCCACCCATAGCCAGCTAGGGAGGGAACCACCTAGGGCCTAGCTGCGAAACGGCACAAAACGCGCTCCTAGGAGCTGCACTCTGCAAAGGGAAACTGTGCTCGGGGAACAAAGCTCAGCCCCAAGGCGGCTTGGCTCAGGATCGCAGCGCTTGCCTACTTCTCACCTAGCCCTAGGCTCCCCGTAGGGCCAAGGAGGGTCTGGGCTGCCTCTGGCTCCGTGGGCACTGCTGCTTGGCTGGTGGTCTCCGCAGCTTGAAACCAACTCCAAACGTGTTCTCCTTCGCGGAGAAGGCTGATTTGGCAGGAAGAAGCCCTGTGTGCACTGGCCCTGGCAACCCACCCATAGCCAGCTAGGGACGGACCCACCTAGGGCCTAGCTGCGAAACGGCACAAAACGCGCTCCTAGGAGCTGCACTCTGCAAAGGGAAACTGTGCTCGGGGAACAAAGCTCAGCCCCAAGGCGGCTTGGCTCAGGATCGCAGCGCTTGCCTAGTTCTCACCTAGCCCTAGGCTCCCCATAGGGCCAAGGAGGGTCTGGGCTACCTCTGGCTCCGTGGGCACTGCTGCTTGGCTGGTGGTCTCCGCACCGTGAAACCAACTCCAAACGTGTTCTCCTTCGCGGAGAAGGCTGATTTGGCAGGAAGAAGCCCTGTGTGCACTGGCCCTGGCAACCCACCCATAGCCAGCTAGGGAGGGACCCACCTAGGGCCTAGCTACGAAACGGCACAAAACGCGCTCCTAGGAGCTGCACTCTGCAAAGGGAAACTGTGCTCGGGGAACAAAGCTCAGCCCCAAGGCGGCTTGGCTCAGGATCGCAGCGCTTGCCTACTTCTCACCTAGCCCTAGGCTCCCCGTAGGGCCAAGGAGGGTCTGGGCTGCCTCTGGCTCCGTGGGCACTGCTGCTTGGCTGGTGGTCTCCGCACCGTGAAACCAACTCCAAACGTGTTCTCCTTCGCGGAGAAGGCTGATTTGGCAGGAAGAAGCCCTGTGTGCACTGGCCCTGGCAACCCACCCATAGCCAGCTAGGGAGGGACCCACCTAGGGCCTAGCTACGAAACGGCACAAAACGCGCTCCTAGGAGCTGCACTCTGCAAAGGGAAACTGTGCTCGGGGAACAAAGCTCAGCCCCAAGGCGGCTTGGCTCAGGATCGCAGCGCTTGCCTAGTTCTCACCTAGCCCTAGGCTCCCCATAGGGCCAAGGAGGGTCTGGGCTGCCTCTGGCTCCGTGGGCACTGCTGCTTGGTTGGTGGTCTCCGCAGCTTGAAACCAACTCCAAACGTGTTCTCCTTCGCGGAGAAGGCTGATTTGGCAGGAAGAAGCCCTGTGTGCACTGGCCCTGGCAACCCACCCATAGCCAGCTAGGGAGGGACCCACCTAGGGCCTAGCTGCGAAACGGCACAAAACGCGCTCCTAGGAGCTGCACTCTGCAAAGGGAAACTGTGCTCGGGGAACAAAGCTCAGCCCCAAGGCGGCTTGGCTCAGGATCGCAGCGCTTGCCTAGTTCTCACCTAGCCCTAGGCTCCCCATAGGGCCAAGGAGGGTCTGGGCTACCTCTGGCTCCGTGGGCACTGCTGCTTGGCTGGTGGTCTCCGCACCGTGAAACCAACTCCAAACGTGTTCTCCTTCGCGGAGAAGGCTGATTTGGCAGGAAGAAGCCCTGTGTGCACTGGCCCTGGCAACCCACCCATAGCCAGCTAGGGAGGGACCCACCTAGGGCCTAGCTACGAAACGGCACAAAACGCGCTCCTAGGAGCTGCACTCTGCAAAGGGAAACTGTGCTCGGGGAACAAAGCTCAGCCCCAAGGCGGCTTGGCTCAGGATCGCAGCGCTTGCCTAGTTCTCACCTAGCCCTAGGCTCCCCATAGGGCCCAGGAGGGTCTGGGCTGCCTCTGGCTCCGTGGGCACTGCTGCTTGGTTGGTGGTCTCCGCAGCTTGAAACCAACTCCAAACGTGTTCTCCTTCGCGGAGAAGGCTGATTTGGCAGGAAGAAGCCCTGTGTGCACTGGCCCTGGCAACCCACCCATAGCCAGCTAGGGAGGGACCCACCTAGGGCCTAGCTGCGAAACGGCACAAAACGCGCTCCTAGGAGCTGCACTCTGCAAAGGGAAACTGTGCTCGGGGAACAAAGCTCAGCCCCAAGGCGGCTTGGCTCAGGATCGCAGCGCTTGCCTAGTTCTCACCTAGCCCTAGGCTCCCCGTAGGGCCAAGGAGGGTCTGGGCTGCCTCTGGCTCCGTGGGCACTGCTGCTTGGCTGGTGGTCTCCGCACCGTGAAACCAACTCCAAACGTGTTCTCCTTCGCGGAGAAGGCTGATTTGGCAGGAAGAAGCCCTGTGTGCACTGGCCCTGGCAACCCACCCATAGCCAGCTAGGGAGGGACCCACCTAGGGCCTAGCTGCGAAACGGCACAAAACGCGCTCCTAGGAGCTGCACTCTGCAAAGGGAAACTGTGCTCGGGGAACAAAGCTCAGCCCCAAGGCGGCTTGGCTCAGGATCGCAGCGCTTGCCTAGTTCTCACCTAGCCCTAGGCTCCCCATAGGGCCAAGGAGGGTCTGGGCTGCCTCTGGCTCCGTGGGCACTGCTGCTTGGCTGGTGGTCTCCGCACCGTGAAACCAACTCCAAACGTGTTCTCCTTCGCGGAGAAGGCTGATTTGGCAGGAAGAAGCCCTGTGTGCACTGGCCCTGGCAACCCACCCATAGCCAGCTAGGGACGGACCCACCTAGGGCCTAGCTGCGAAACGGCACAGAACGCGCTCCTAGGAGCTGCACTCTGCAAAGGGAAACTGAGCTCGGGGAACAAAGCTCAGCCCTAAGGCGGCTTGGCTCAGGATCGCAGCGCTTGCCTAGTTCTCACCTAGCCCTAGGCTCCCCATAGGGCCAAGGAGGGTCTGGGCTGCCTCTGGCTCCGTGGGCACTGCTGCTTGGTTGGTGGTCTCCGCAGCTTGAAACCAACTCCAAACGTGTTCTCCTTCGCGGAGAAGGCTGATTTGGCAGGTAGAAGCCCTGTGTGCATTCGCCCTGGCAACCCACCCATAGCCAGCTAGGGAGGGACCCACCAAGGGCCTAGCTGCGAAACGGCACAAAACGCGCTCCTAGGAGCTGCACTCTGCAAAGGGAAACTGAGCTCGGGGAACAAAGCTCAGCCCCAAGGCGGCTTGGCTCAGGATCGCAGCGCTTGCCTAGTTCTCACCTAGCCCTAGGCTCCCCATAGGGCCAAGGAGGGTCTGGGCTGCCTCTGGCTCCGTGGGCACTGCTGCTTGGTTGGTGGTCTCCGCAGCTTGAAACCAACTCCAAACGTGTTCTCCTTCGCGGAGAAGGCTGATTTGGCAGGAAGAAGCCCTGTGTGCACTGGCCCTGGCAACCCACCCATAGCCAGCTAGGGACGGACCCACCTAGGGCCTAGCTGCGAAACGGCACAAAACGCGCTCCTAGGAGCTGCACTCTGCAAAGGGAAACTGTGCTCGGGGAACAAAGCTCAGCCCCAAGGCGGCTTGGCTCAGGATCGCAGCGCTTGCCTAGTTCTCACCTAGCCCTAGGCTCCCCATAGGGCCCAGGAGGGTCTGGGCTGCCTCTGGCTCCGTGGGCACTGCTGCTTGGTTGGTGGTCTCCGCAGCTTGAAACCAACTCCAAACGTGTTCTCCTTCGCGGAGAAGGCTGATTTGGCAGGAAGAAGCCCTGTGTGCACTGGCCCTGGCAACCCACCCATAGCCAGCTAGGGAGGGACCCACCTAGGGCCTAGCTGCGAAACGGCACAAAACGCGCTCCTAGGAGCTGCACTCTGCAAAGGGAAACTGTGCTCGGGGAACAAAGCTCAGCCCCAAGGCGGCTTGGCTCAGGATCGCAGCGCTTGCCTACTTCTCACCTAGCCCTAGGCTCCCCGTAGGGCCAAGGAGGGTCTGGGCTGCCTCTGGCTCCGTGGGCACTGCTGCTTGGCTGGTGGTCTCCGCACCGTGAAACCAACTCCAAACGTGTTCTCCTTCGCGGAGAAGGCTGATTTGGCAGGAAGAAGCCCTGTGTGCACTGGCCCTGGCAACCCACCCATAGCCAGCTAGGGAGGGACCCACCTAGGGCCTAGCTGCGAAACGGCACAAAACGCGCTCCTAGGAGCTGCACTCTGCAAAGGGAAACTGTGCTCGGGGAACAAACCTCAGCCCCAAGGCGGCTTGGCTCAGGATCGCAGCGCTTGCCTAGTTCTCACCTAGCCCTAGGCTCCCCATAGGGCCAAGGAGGGTCTGGGCTGCCTCTGGCTCCGTGGGCACTGCTGCTTGGTTGGTGGTCTCCGCAGCTTGAAACCAACTCCAAACGTGTTCTCCTTCGCGGAGAAGGCTGATTTGGCAGGAAGAAGCCCTGTGTGCACTGGCCCTGGCAACCCACCCATAGCCAGCTAGGGACGGACCCACCTAGGGCCTAGCTGCGAAACGGCACAAAACGCGCTCCTAGGAGCTGCACTCTGCAAAGGGAAACTGAGCTCGGGGAACAAACCTCAGCCCCAAGGCGGCTTGGCTCAGGATTGCAGCGCTTGCCTAGTTCTCACCTAGCCCTAGGCTCCCCGTAGGGCCAAGGAGGGTCTGGGCTGCCTCTGGCTCCGTGGGCACTGCTGCTTGGCTGGTGGTCTCCGCACCGTGAAACCAACTCCAAACGTGTTCTCCTTCGCGGAGAAGGCTGATTTGGCAGGAAGAAGCCCTGTGTGCACTGGCCCTGGCAACCCACCCATAGCCAGCTAGGGAGGGACCCACCTAGGGCCTAGCTGCGAAACGGCACAAAACGCGCTCCTAGGAGCTGCACTCTGCAAAGGGAAACTGTGCTCGGGGAACAAAGCTCAGCCCCAAGGCGGCTTGGCTCAGGATCGCAGCGCTTGCCTAGTTCTCACCTAGCCCTAGGCTCCCCATAGGGCCAAGGAGGGTCTGGGCTGCCTCTGGCTCCGTGGGCACTGCTGCTTGGATGGTGGTCTCCGCACCGTGAAACCAACTCCAAACGTGTTCTCCTTCGCGGAGAAGGCTGATTTGGCAGGAAGAAGCCCTGTGTGCACTGGCCCTGGCAACCCACCCATAGCCAGCTAGGGACGGACCCACCTAGGGCCTAGCTGCGAAACGGCACAAAACGCGCTCCTAGGAGCTGCACTCTGCAAAGGGAAACTGTGTTCGGGGAACAAAGCTCAGCCCCAAGGCGGCTTGGCTCAGGATCGCAGCGCTTGCCTAGTTCTCACCTAGCCCTAGGCTCCCCATAGGGCCAAGGAGGGTCTGGGCTGCCTCTGGCTCCGTGGGCACTGCTGCTTGGTTGGTGGTCTCCGCAGCTTGAAACCAACTCCAAACGTGTTCTCCTTCGCGGAGAAGGCTGATTTGGCAGGAAGAAGCCCTGTGTGCACTGGCCCTGGCAACCCACCCATAGCCAGCTAGGGACGGACCCACCTAGGGCCTAGCTGCGAAACGGCACAAAACGCGCTCCTAGGAGCTGCACTCTGCAAAGGGAAACTGTGCTCGGGGAACAAAGCTCAGCCCCAAGGCGGCTTGGCTCAGGATCGCAGCGCTTGCCTAGTTCTCACCTAGCCCTAGGCTCCCCATAGGGCCAAGGAGGGTCTGGGCTACCTCTGGCTCCGTGGGCACTGCTGCTTGGCTGGTGGTCTCCGCACCGTGAAACCAACTCCAAACGTGTTCTCCTTCGCGGAGAAGGCTGATTTGGCAGGAAGAAGCCCTGTGTGCACTGGCCCTGGCAACCCACCCATAGCCAGCTAGGGAGGGACCCACCTAGGGCCTAGCTACGAAACGGCACAAAACGCGCTCCTAGGAGCTGCACTCTGCAAAGGGAAACTGTGCTCGTGGAACAAAGCTCAGCCCCAAGGCGGCTTGGCTCAGGATCGCAGCGCTTGCCTAGTTCTCACCTAGCCCTAGGCTCCCCATAGGGCCCAGGAGGGTCTGGGCTGCCTCTGGCTCCGTGGGCACTGCTGCTTGGTTGGTGGTCTCCGCAGCTTGAAACCAACTCCAAACGTGTTCTCCTTCGCGGAGAAGGCTGATTTGGCAGGAAGAAGCCCTGTGTGCACTGGCCCTGGCAACCCACCCATAGCCAGCTAGGGAGGGACCCACCTAGGGCCTAGCTGCGAAACGGCACAAAACGCGCTCCTAGGAGCTGCATTCTGCAAAGGGAAACTGTGCTCGGGGAACAAAGCTCAGCCCCAAGGCGGCTTGGCTCAGGATCGCAGCGCTTGCCTACTTCTCACCTAGCCCTAGGCTCCCCGTAGGGCCAAGGAGGGTCTGGGCTGCCTCTGGCTCCGTGGGCACTGCTGCTTGGCTGGTGGTCTCCGCACCGTGAAACCAACTCCAAACGTGTTCTCCTTCGCGGAGAAGGCTGATTTGGCAGGAAGAAGCCCTGTGTGCACTGGCCCTGGCAACCCACCCATAGCCAGCTAGGGAGGGACCCACCTAGGGCCTAGCTACGAAACGGCACAAAACGCGCTCCTAGGAGCTGCACTCTGCAAAGGGAAACTGTGCTCGGGGAACAAAGCTCAGCCCCAAGGCGGCTTGGCTCAGGATCGCAGCGCTTGCCTAGTTCTCACCTAGCCCTAGGCTCCCCATAGGGCCAAGGAGGGTCTGGGCTGCCTCTGGCTCCGTGGGCACTGCTGCTTGGTTGGTGGTCTCCGCAGCTTGAAACCAACTCCAAACGTGTTCTCCTTCGCGGAGAAGGCTGATTTGGCAGGAAGAAGCCCTGTGTGCACTGGCCCTGGCAACCCACCCATAGCCAGCTAGGGAGGGACCCACCTAGGGCCTAGCTGCGAAACGGCACAAAACGCGCTCCTAGGAGCTGCACTCTGCAAAGGGAAACTGTGCTCGGGGAACAAAGCTCAGCCCCAAGGCGGCTTGGCTCAGGATCGCAGCGCTTGCCTAGTTCTCACCTAGCCCTAGGCTCCCCATAGGGCCAAGGAGGGTCTGGGCTACCTCTGGCTCCGTGGGCACTGCTGCTTGGCTGGTGGTCTCCGCACCGTGAAACCAACTCCAAACGTGTTCTCCTTCGCGGAGAAGGCTGATTTGGCAGGAAGAAGCCCTGTGTGCACTGGCCCTGGCAACCCACCCATAGCCAGCTAGGGAGGGACCCACCTAGGGCCTAGCTACGAAACGGCACAAAACGCGCTCCTAGGAGCTGCACTCTGCAAAGGGAAACTGTGCTCGGGGAACAAAGCTCAGCCCCAAGGCGGCTTGGCTCAGGATCGCAGCGCTTGCCTAGTTCTCACCTAGCCCTAGGCTCCCCATAGGGCCCAGGAGGGTCTGGGCTGCCTCTGGCTCCGTTGGCACTGCTGCTTGGTTGGTGGTCTCCGCAGCTTGAAACCAACTCCAAACGTGTTCTCCTTCGCGGAGAAGGCTGATTTGGCAGGAAGAAGCCCTGTGTGCACTGGCCCTGGCAACCCACCCATAGCCAGCTAGGGAGGGACCCACCTAGGGCCTAGCTGCGAAACGGCACAAAACGCGCTCCTAGGAGCTGCACTCTGCAAAGGGAAACTGTGCTCGGGGAACAAAGCTCAGCCCCAAGGCGGCTTGGCTCAGGATCGCAGCGCTTGCCTACTTCTCACCTAGCCCTAGGCTCCCCGTAGGGCCAAGGAGGGTCTGGGCTGCCTCTGGCTCCGTGGGCACTGCTGCTTGGCTGGTGGTCTCCGCACCGTGAAACCAACTCCAAACGTGTTCTCCTTCGCGGAGAAGGCTGATTTGGCAGGAAGAAGCCCTGTGTGCACTGGCCCTGGCAACCCACCCATAGCCAGCTAGGGAGGGACCCACCTAGGGCCTAGCTGCGAAAGGGCACAAAACGCGCTCCTAGGAGCTGCACTCTGCAAAGGGAAACTGTGCTCGGGGAACAAAGCTCAGCCCCAAGGCGGCTTGGCTCAGGATCGCAGCGCTTGCCTAGTTCTCACCTAGCCCTAGGCTCCCCATAGGGCCAAGGAGGGTCTGGGCTGCCTCTGGCTCCGTGGGCACTGCTGCTTGGCTGGTGGTCTCCGCACCGTGAAACCAACTCCAAACGTGTTCTCCTTCGCGGAGAAGGCTGATTTGGCAGGAAGAAGCCCTGTGTGCACTGGCCCTGGCAACCCACCCATAGCCAGCTAGGGACGGACCCACCTAGGGCCTAGCTGCGAAACGGCACAGAACGCGCTCCTAGGAGCTGCACTCTGCAAAGGGAAACTGAGCTCGGGGAACAAAGCTCAGCCCTAAGGCGGCTTGGCTCAGGATCGCAGCGCTTGCCTAGTTCTCACCTAGCCCTAGGCTCCCCATAGGGCCAAGGAGGGTCTGGGCTGCCTCTGGCTCCGTGGGCACTGCTGCTTGGTTGGTGGTCTCCGCAGCTTGAAACCAACTCCAAACGTGTTCTCCTTCGCGGAGAAGGCTGATTTGGCAGGTAGAAGCCCTGTGTGCATTCGCCCTGGCAACCCACCCATAGCCAGCTAGGGAGGGACCCACCAAGGGCCTAGCTGCGAAACGGCACAAAACGCGCTCCTAGGAGCTGCACTCTGCAAAGGGAAACTGAGCTCGGGGAACAAAGCTCAGCCCCAAGGCGGCTTGGCTCAGGATCGCAGCGCTTGCCTAGTTCTCACCTAGCCCTAGGCTCCCCATAGGGCCAAGGAGGGTCTGGGCTGCCTCTGGCTCCGTGGGCACTGCTGCTTGGCTGGTGGTCTCCGCACCTTGAAACCAACTCCAAACGTGTTCTCCTTCGCGGAGAAGGCTGATTTGGCAGGAAGAAGCCCTGTGTGCACTGGCCCTGGCAACCCACCCATAGCCAGCTAGGGACGGACCCACCTAGGGCCTAGCTGCGAAACGGCACAAAACGCGCTCCTAGGAGCTGCACTCTGCAAAGGGAAACTGTGTTCGGGGAACAAAGCTCAGCCCCAAGGCGGCTTGGCTCAGGATCGCAGCGCTTGCCTAGTTCTCACCTAGCCCTAGGCTCCCCGTAGGGCCAAGGAGGGTCTGGGCTGCCTCTGGCTCCGTGGGCACTGCTGCTTGGCTGGTGGTCTCCGCACCGTGAAACCAACTCCAAACGTGTTCTCCTTCGCGGAGAAGGCTGATTTGGCAGGAAGAAGCCCTGTGTGCACTGGCCCTGGCAACCCACCCATAGCCAGCTAGGGACGGACCCACCTAGGGCCTAGCTGCGAAACGGCACAAAACGCGCTCCTAGGAGCTGCACTCTGCAAAGGGAAACTGTGCTCGGGGAACAAAGCTCAGCCCCAAGGCGGCTTGGCTCAGGATCGCAGCGCTTGCCTAGTTCTCACCTAGCCCTAGGCTCCCCATAGGGCCAAGGAGGGTCTGGGCTGCCTCTGGCTCCGTGGGCACTGCTGCTTGGATGGTGGTCTCCGCACCGTGAAACCAACTCCAAACGTGTTCTCCTTCGCGGAGAAGGCTGATTTGGCAGGAAGAAGCCCTGTGTGCACTGGCCCTGGCAACCCACCCATAGCCAGCTAGGGACGGACCCACCTAGGGCCTAGCTGCGAAACGGCACAAAACGCGCTCCTAGGAGCTGCACTCTGCAAAGGGAAACTGAGCTCGGGGAACAAAGCTCAGCCCCAAGGCGGCTTGGCTCAGGATCGCAGCGCTTGCCTAGTTCTCACCTAGCCCTAGGCTCCCCATAGGGCCCAGGAGGGTCTGGGCTGCCTCTGGCTCCGTGGGCACTGCTGCTTGGCTGGTGGTCTCCGCACCGTGAAACCAACTCCAAACGTGTTCTCCTTCGCGGAGAAGGCTGATTTGGCAGGAAGAAGCCCTGTGTGCACTGGCCCTGGCAACCCACCCATAGCCAGCTAGGGACGGACCCACCTAGGGCCTAGCTGCGAAACGGCACAAAACGCGCTCCTAGGAGCTGCACTCTGCAAAGGGAAACTGTGTTCGGGGAACAAAGCTCAGCCCCAAGGCGGCTTGGCTCAGGATCGCAGCGCTTGCCTAGTTCTCACCTAGCCCTAGGCTCCCCATAGGGCCAAGGAGGGTCTGGGCTGCCTCTGGCTCCGTGGGCACTGCTGCTTGGTTGGTGGTCTCCGCAGCTTGAAACCAACTCCAAACGTGTTCTCCTTCGCGGAGAAGGCTGATTTGGCAGGAAGAAGCCCTGTGTGCACTGGCCCTGGCAACCCACCCATAGCCAGCTAGGGACGGACCCACCTAGGGCCTAGCTGCGAAACGGCACAAAACGCGCTCCTAGGAGCTGCACTCTGCAAAGGGAAACTGTGCTCGGGGAACAAACCTCAGCCCCAAGGCGGCTTGGCTCAGGATCGCAGCGCTTGCCTAGTTCTCACCTAGCCCTAGGCTCCCCATAGGGCCAAGGAGGGTCTGGGCTACCTCTGGCTCCGTGGGCACTGCTGCTTGGCTGGTGGTCTCCGCACCGTGAAACCAACTCCAAACGTGTTCTCCTTCGCGGAGAAGGCTGATTTGGCAGGAAGAAGCCCTGTGTGCACTGGCCCTGGCAACCCACCCATAGCCAGCTAGGGAGGGACCCACCTAGGGCCTAGCTGCGAAACGGCACAAAACGCGCTCCTAGGAGCTGCACTCTGCAAAGGGAAACTGTGCTCGGGGAACAAAGCTCAGCCCCAAGGCGGCTTGGCTCAGGATCGCAGCGCTTGCCTAGTTCTCACCTAGCCCTAGGCTCCCCATAGGGCCAAGGAGGGTCTGGGCTGCCTCTGGCTCCGTGGGCACTGCTGCTTGGTTGGTGGTCTCCGCAGCTTGAAACCAACTCCAAACGTGTTCTCCTTCGCGGAGAAGGCTGATTTGGCAGGAAGAAGCCCTGTGTGCAGTGGCCCTGGCAACCCACCCATAGCCAGCTAGGGACGGACCCACCTAGGGCCTAGCTGCGAAACGGCACAAAACGCGCTCCTAGGAGCTGCACTCTGCAAAGGGAAACTGTGCTCGGGGAACAAACCTCAGCCCCAAGGCGGCTTGGCTCAGGATCGCAGCGCTTGCCTAGTTCTCACCTAGCCCTAGGCTCCCCGTAGGGCCAAGGAGGGTCTGGGCTGCCTCTGGCTCCGTGGGCACTGCTGCTTGGCTGGTGGTCTCCGCACCGTGAAACCAACTCCAAACGTGTTCTCCTTCGCGGAGAAGGCTGATTTGGCAGGAAGAAGCCCTGTGTGCACTGGCCCTGGCAACCCACCCATAGCCAGCTAGGGAGGGACCCACCTAGGGCCTAGCTGCGAAACGGCACAAAACGCGCTCCTAGGAGCTGCACTCTGCAAAGGGAAACTGTGCTCGGGGAACAAAGCTCAGCCCCAAGGCGGCTTGGCTCAGGATCGCAGCGCTTGCCTAGTTCTCACCTAGCCCTAGGCTCCCCATAGGGCCAAGGAGGGTCTGGGCTGCCTCTGGCTCCGTGGGCACTGCTGCTTGGCTGGTGGTCTCCGCACCGTGAAACCAACTCAAAACGTGTTCTCCTTCGCGGAGAAGGCTGATTTGGCAGGAAGAAGCCCTGTGTGCACTGGCCCTGGCAACCCACCCATAGCCAGCTAGGGACGGATCCACCTAGGGCCTAGCTGCGAAACGGCACAAAACGCGCTCCTAGGAGCTGCACTCTGCAAAGGGAAACTGTGCTCGGGGAACAAAGCTCAGCCCCAAGGCGGCTTGGCTCAGGATCGCAGCGCTTGCCTAGTTCTCACCTAGCCCTAGGCTCCCCATAGGGCCCAGGAGGGTCTGGGCTGCCTCTGGCTCCGTGGGCACTGCTGCTTGGCTGGTGGTCTCCGCACCGTGAAACCAACTCCAAACGTGTTCTCCTTCGCGGAGAAGGCTGATTTGGCAGGAAGAAGCCCTGTGTGCACTGGCCCTGGCAACGCACCCACAGCCAGCTAGGGAGGGACCCACCTAGGGCCTAGCTGCGAAAGGGCACAAAACGCGCTCCTAGGAGCTGCACTCTGGAAAGGGAAACTGTGCTCGGGGAACAAAGCTCAGCCCCAAGGCGGCTTGGCTCAGGATCGCAGCGCTTGCCTAGTTCTCACCTAGCCCTAGGCTCCCCATAGGGCCAAGGAGGGTCTGGGCTGCCTCTGGCTCCGTGGGCACTGCTGCTTGGCTGGTGGTCTCCGCAGCTTGAAACCAACTCCAAACGTGTTCTCCTTCGCGGAGAAGGCTGATTTGGCAGGAAGAAGCCCTGTGTGCACTGGCCCTGGCAACCCACCCATAGCCAGCTAGGGAGGGACCCACCTAGGGCCTAGCTGCGAAACGGCACAGAACGCGCTCCTAGGAGCTGCACTCTGCAAAGGGAAACTGAGCTCGGGGAACAAAGCTCAGCCCCAAGGCGGCTTGGCTCAGGATCGCAGCGCTTGCCTAGTTCTCACCTAGCCCTAGGCTCCCCATAGGGCCAAGGAGGGTCTGGGCTGCCTCTGGCTCCGTGGGCACTGCTGCTTGGCTGGTGGTCTCCGCACCTTGAAACCAACTCCAAACGTGTTCTCCTTCGCGGAGAAGGCTGATTTGGCAGGAAGAAGCCCTGTGTGCACTGGCCCTGGCAACCCACCCATAGCCAGCTAGGGAGGGACCCACCTAGGGCCTAGCTGCGAATCGGCACAAAACGCGCTCCTAGGAGCTGCACTCTGCAAAGGGAAACTGTGCTCGGGGAACAAAGCTCAGCCCCAAGGCGGCTTGGCTCAGGATCGCAGCGCTTGCCTAGTTCTCACCTAGCCCTAGGCTCCCCATAGGGCCAAGGAGGGTCTGGGCTGCCTCTGGCTCCGTGGGCACTGCTGCTTGGCTGGTGGTCTCCGCACCGTGAAACCAACTCCAAACGTGTTCTCCTTCGCGGAGAAGGCTGATTTGGCAGGAAGAAGCCCTGTGTGCACTGGCCCTGGCAACCCACCCATAGCCAGCTAGGGAGGGACCCACCTAGGGCCTAGCTGCGAAACGGCACAGAACGCGCTCCTAGGAGCTGCACTCTGCAAAGGGAAACTGAGCTCGGGGAACAAAGCTCAGCCCCAAGGCGGCTTGGCTCAGGATCGCAGCGCTTGCCTAGTTCTCACCTAGCCCTAGGCTCCCCATAGGGCCCAGGAGGGTCTGGGCTGCCTCTGGCTCCGTGGGCACTGCTGCTTGGTTGGTGGTCTCCGCAGCTTGAAACCAACTCCAAACGTGTTCTCCTTCGCGGAGAAGGCTGATTTGGCAGGAAGAAGCCCTGTGTGCACTGGCCCTGGCAACCCACCCATAGCCAGCTAGGGACGGACCCACCTAGGGCCTAGCTGCGAAACGGCACAAAACGCGCTCCTAGGAGCTGCACTCTGCAAAGGGAAACTGAGCTCGGGGAACAAAGCTCAGCCCCAAGGCGGCTTGGCTCAGGATCGCAGCGCTTGCCTAGTTCTCACCTAGCCCTAGGCTCCCCATAGGGCCCAGGATGGTCTGGGCTGCCTCTGGCTCCGTGGGCACTGCTGCTTGGCTGGTGGTCTCCGCACCGTGAAACCAACTCCAAACGTGTTCTCCTTCGCGGAGAAGGCTGATTTGGCAGGAAGAAGCCCTGTGTGCACTGGCCCTGGCAACCCACCCATAGCCAGCTAGGGAGGGACCCACCTAGGGCCTAGCGCGAAACGGCACAAAACGCGCTCCTAGGAGCTGCACTCTGCAAAGGGAAACTGTGCTCGGGGAACAAAGCTCAGCCCCAAGGCGGCTTGGCTCAGGATCGCAGCGCTTGCCTAGTTCTCACCTAGCCCTAGGCTCCCCATAGGGCCAAGGAGGGTCTGGGCTGCCTCTGGCTCCGTGGGCACTGCTGCTTGGCTGGTGGTCTCCGCACCGTGAAACCAACTCCAAACGTGTTCTCCTTCGCGGAGAAGGCTGATTTGGCAGGAAGAAGCCCTGTGTGCACTGGCCCTGGCAACCCACCCATAGCCAGCTAGGGACGGACCCACCTAGGGCCTAGCTGCGAAACGGCACAAAACGCGCTCCTAGGAGCTGCACTCTGCAAAGGGAAACTGTGTTCGGGGAACAAAGCTCAGCCCCAAGGCGGCTTGGCTCAGGATCGCAGCGCTTGCCTAGTTCTCACCTAGCCCTAGGCTCCCCATAGGGCCAAGGAGGGTCTGGGCTGCCTCTGGCTCCGTGGGCACTGCTGCTTGGCTGGTGGTCTCCGCACCGTGAAACCAACTCCAAACGTGTTCTCCTTCGCGGAGAAGGCTGATTTGGCAGGAAGAAGCCCTGTGTGCACTGGCCCTGGCAACCCACCCATAGCCAGCTAGGGACGGATCCACCTAGGGCCTAGCTGCGAAACGGCACAAAACGCGCTCCTAGGAGCTGCACTCTGCAAAGGGAAACTGTGCTCGGGGAACAAAGCTCAGCCCCAAGGCGGCTTGGCTCAGGATCGCAGCGCTTGCCTAGTTCTCACCTAGCCCTAGGCTCCCCATAGGGCCCAGGAGGGTCTGGGCTGCCTCTGGCTCCGTGGGCACTGCTGCTTGGCTGGTGGTCTCCGCACCGTGAAACCAACTCCAAACGTGTTCTCCTTCGCGGAGAAGGCTGATTTGGCAGGAAGAAGCCCTGTGTGCACTGGCCCTGGCAACGCACCCACAGCCAGCTAGGGAGGGACCCACCTAGGGCCTAGCTGCGAAACGGCACAAAACGCGCTCCTAGGAGCTGCACTCTGCAAAGGGAAACTGTGTTCGGGGAACAAAGCTCAGCCCCAAGGCGGCTTGGCTCAGGATCGCAGCGCTTGCCTAGTTCTCACCTAGCCCTAGGCTCCCCATAGGGCCAAGGAGGGTCTGGGCTGCCTCTGGCTCCGTGGGCACTGCTGCTTGGCTGGTGGTCTCCGCAGCTTGAAACCAACTCCAAACGTGTTCTCCTTCGCGGAGAAGGCTGATTTGGCAGGAAGAAGCCCTGTGTGCACTGGCCCTGGCAACCCACCCATAGCCAGCTAGGGAGGGACCCACCTAGGGCCTAGCTGCGAAACGGCACAGAACGCGCTCCTAGGAGCTGCACTCTGCAAAGGGAAACTGAGCTCGGGGAACAAAGCTCAGCCCCAAGGCGGCTTGGCTCAGGATCGCAGCGCTTGCCTAGTTCTCACCTAGCCCTAGGCTCCCCATAGGGCCAAGGAGGGTCTGGGCTGCCTCTGGCTCCGTGGGCACTGCTGCTTGGCTGGTGGTCTCCGCACCTTGAAACCAACTCCAAACGTGTTCTCCTTCGCGGAGAAGGCTGATTTGGCAGGAAGAAGCCCTGTGTGCACTGGCCCTGGCAACCCACCCATAGCCAGCTAGGGAGGGACCCACCTAGGGCCTAGCTGCGAATCGGCACAAAACGCGCTCCTAGGAGCTGCACTCTGCAAAGGGAAACTGTGCTCGGGGAACAAAGCTCAGCCCCAAGGCGGCTTGGCTCAGGATCGCAGCGCTTGCCTAGTTCTCACCTAGCCCTAGGCTCCCCATAGGGCCAAGGAGGGTCTGGGCTGCCTCTGGCTCCGTGGGCACTGCTGCTTGGCTGGTGGTCTCCGCACCGTGAAACCAACTCCAAACGTGTTCTCCTTCGCGGAGAAGGCTGATTTGGCAGGAAGAAGCCCTGTGTGCACTGGCCCTGGCAACCCACCCATAGCCAGCTAGGGAGGGACCCACCTAGGGCCTAGCTGCGAAACGGCACAGAACGCGCTCCTAGGAGCTGCACTCTGCAAAGGGAAACTGAGCTCGGGGAACAAAGCTCAGCCCCAAGGCGGCTTGGCTCAGGATCGCAGCGCTTGCCTAGTTCTCACCTAGCCCTAGGCTCCCCATAGGGCCCAGGAGGGTCTGGGCTGCCTCTGGCTCCGTGGGCACTGCTGCTTGGTTGGTGGTCTCCGCAGCTTGAAACCAACTCCAAACGTGTTCTCCTTCGCGGAGAAGGCTGATTTGGCAGGAAGAAGCCCTGTGTGCACTGGCCCTGGCAACCCACCCATAGCCAGCTAGGGACGGACCCACCTAGGGCCTAGCTGCGAAACGGCACAAAACGCGCTCCTAGGAGCTGCACTCTGCAAAGGGAAACTGAGCTCGGGGATCAAAGCTCAGCCCCAAGGCGGCTTGGCTCAGGATCGCAGCGCTTGCCTAGTTCTCACCTAGCCCTAGGCTCCCCATAGGGCCCAGGAGGGTCTGGGCTGCCTCTGGCTCCGTGGGCACTGCTGCTTGGCTGGTGGTCTCCGCACCGTGAAACCAACTCCAAACGTGTTCTCCTTCGCGGAGAAGGCTGATTTGGCAGGAAGAAGCCCTGTGTGCACTGGCCCTGGCAACCCACCCATAGCCAGCTAGGGAGGGACCCACCTAGGGCCTAGCTGCGAAACGGCACAAAACGCGCTCCTAGGAGCTGCACTCTGCAAAGGGAAACTGTGCTCGGGGAACAAAGCTCAGCCCCAAGGCGGCTTGGCTCAGGATCGCAGCGCTTGCCTAGTTCTCACCTAGCCCTAGGCTCCCCATAGGGCCAAGGAGGGTCTGGGCTGCCTCTGGCTCCGTGGGCACTGCTGCTTGGCTGGTGGTCTCCGCACCGTGAAACCAACTCCAAACGTGTTCTCCTTCGCGGAGAAGGCTGATTTGGCAGGAAGAAGCCCTGTGTGCACTGGCCCTGGCAACCCACCCATAGCCAGCTAGGGACGGACCCACCTAGGGCCTAGCTGCGAAACGGCACAGAACGCGCTCCTAGGAGCTGCACTCTGCAAAGGGAAACTGAGCTCGGGGAACAAAGCTCAGCCCTAAGGCGGCCTGGCTCAGGATCGCAGCGCTTGCCTAGTTCTCACCTAGCCCTAGGCTCCCCATAGGGCCAAGGAGGGTCTGGGCTGCCTCTGGCTCCGTGGGCACTGCTGCTTGGTTGGTGGTCTCCGCAGCTTGAAACCAACTCCAAACGTGTTCTCCTTCGCGGAGAAGGCTGATTTGGCAGGTAGAAGCCCTGTGTGCATTCGCCCTGGCAACCCACCCATAGCCAGCTAGGGAGGGACCCACCTAGGGCCTAGCTGCGAAACGGCACAAAACGCGCTCCTAGGAGCTGCACTCTGCAAAGGGAAACTGAGCTCGGGGAACAAAGCTCAGCCCCAAGGCGGCTTGGCTCAGGATCGCAGCGCTTGCCTAGTTCTCACCTAGCCCTAGGCTCCCCATAGGGCCAAGGAGGGTCTGGGCTGCCTCTGGCTCCGTGGGCACTGCTGCTTGGCTGGTGGTCTCCGCACCTTGAAACCAACTCCAAACGTGTTCTCCTTCGCGGAGAAGGCTGATTTGGCAGGAAGAAGCCCTGTGTGCACTGGCCCTGGCAACCCACCCATAGCCAGCTAGGGACGGACCCACCTAGGGCCTAGCTGCGAAACGGCACAAAACGCGCTCCTAGGAGCTGCACTCTGCAAAGGGAAACTGTGTTCGGGGAACAAAGCTCAGCCCCAAGGCGGCTTGGCTCAGGATCGCAGCGCTTGCCTAGTTCTCACCTAGCCCTAGGCTCCCCATAGGGCCAAGGAGGGTCTGGGCTGCCTCTGGCTCCGTGGGCACTGCTGCTTGGTTGGTGGTCTCCGCACCGTGAAACCAACTCCAAACGTGTTCTCCTTCGCGGAGAAGGCTGATTTGGCAGGAAGAAGCCCTGTGTGCACTGGCCCTGGCAACCCACCCATAGCCAGCTAGGGAGGGACCCACCTAGGGCCTAGCGCGAAACGGCACAAAACGCGCTCCTAGGAGCTGCACTCTGCAAAGGGAAACTGTGCTCGGGGAACAAAGCTCAGCCCCAAGGCGGCTTGGCTCAGGATCGCAGCGCTTGCCTAGTTCTCACCTAGCCCTAGGCTCCCCATAGGGCCAAGGAGGGTCTGGGCTGCCTCTGGCTCCGTGGGCACTGCTGCTTGGCTGGTGGTCTCCGCACCGTGAAACCAACTCCAAACGTGTTCTCCTTCGCGGAGAAGGCTGATTTGGCAGGAAGAAGCCCTGTGTGCACTGGCCCTGGCAACCCACCCATAGCCAGCTAGGGACGGACCCACCTAGGGCCTAGCTGCGAAACGGCACAAAACGCGCTCCTAGGAGCTGCACTCTGCAAAGGGAAACTGTGTTCGGGGAACAAAGCTCAGCCCCAAGGCGGCTTGGCTCAGGATCGCAGCGCTTGCCTAGTTCTCACCTAGCCCTAGGCTCCCCATAGGGCCAAGGAGGGTCTGGGCTGCCTCTGGCTCCGTGGGCACTGCTGCTTGGCTGGTGGTCTCCGCACCGTGAAACCAACTCCAAACGTGTTCTCCTTCGCGGAGAAGGCTGATTTGGCAGGAAGAAGCCCTGTGTGCACTGGCCCTGGCAACCCACCCATAGCCAGCTAGGGACGGATCCACCTAGGGCCTAGCTGCGAAACGGCACAAAACGCGCTCCTAGGAGCTGCACTCTGCAAAGGGAAACTGTGCTCGGGGAACAAAGCTCAGCCCCAAGGCGGCTTGGCTCAGGATCGCAGCGCTTGCCTAGTTCTCACCTAGCCCTAGGCTCCCCATAGGGCCCAGGAGGGTCTGGGCTGCCTCTGGCTCCGTGGGCACTGCTGCTTGGCTGGTGGTCTCCGCACCGTGAAACCAACTCCAAACGTGTTCTCCTTCGCGGAGAAGGCTGATTTGGCAGGAAGAAGCCCTGTGTGCACTGGCCCTGGCAACGCACCCACAGCCAGCTAGGGAGGGACCCACCTAGGGCCTAGCTGCGAAACGGCACAAAACGCGCTCCTAGGAGCTGCACTCTGCAAAGGGAAACTGTGCTCGGGGAACAAAGCTCAGCCCCAAGGCGGCTTGGCTCAGGATCGCAGCGCTTGCCTAGTTCTCACCTAGCCCTAGGCTCCCCATAGGGCCAAGGAGGGTCTGGGCTGCCTCTGGCTCCGTGGGCACTGCTGCTTGGCTGGTGGTCTCCGCAGCTTGAAACCAACTCCAAACGTGTTCTCCTTCGCGGAGAAGGCTGATTTGGCAGGAAGAAGCCCTGTGTGCACTGGCCCTGGCAACCCACCCATAGCCAGCTAGGGAGGGACCCACCTAGGGCCTAGCTGCGAAACGGCACAGAACGCGCTCCTAGGAGCTGCACTCTGCAAAGGGAAACTGAGCTCGGGGAACAAAGCTCAGCCCCAAGGCGGCTTGGCTCAGGATCGCAGCGCTTGCCTAGTTCTCACCTAGCCCTAGGCTCCCCATAGGGCCAAGGAGGGTCTGGGCTGCCTCTGGCTCCGTGGGCACTGCTGCTTGGCTGGTGGTCTCCGCACCTTGAAACCAACTCCAAACGTGTTCTCCTTCGCGGAGAAGGCTGATTTGGCAGGAAGAAGCCCTGTGTGCACTGGCCCTGGCAACCCACCCATAGCCAGCTAGGGAGGGACCCACCTAGGGCCTAGCTGCGAATCGGCACAAAACGCGCTCCTAGGAGCTGCACTCTGCAAAGGGAAACTGTGCTCGGGGAACAAAGCTCAGCCCCAAGGCGGCTTGGCTCAGGATCGCAGCGCTTGCCTAGTTCTCACCTAGCCCTAGGCTCCCCATAGGGCCAAGGAGGGTCTGGGCTGCCTCTGGCTCCGTGGGCACTGCTGCTTGGCTGGTGGTCTCCGCACCGTGAAACCAACTCCAAACGTGTTCTCCTTCGCGGAGAAGGCTGATTTGGCAGGAAGAAGCCCTGTGTGCACTGGCCCTGGCAACCCACCCATAGCCAGCTAGGGAGGGACCCACCTAGGGCCTAGCTGCGAAACGGCACAGAACGCGCTCCTAGGAGCTGCACTCTGCAAAGGGAAACTGAGCTCGGGGAACAAAGCTCAGCCCCAAGGCGGCTTGGCTCAGGATCGCAGCGCTTGCCTAGTTCTCACCTAGCCCTAGGCTCCCCATAGGGCCCAGGAGGGTCTGGGCTGCCTCTGGCTCCGTGGGCACTGCTGCTTGGTTGGTGGTCTCCGCAGCTTGAAACCAACTCCAAACGTGTTCTCCTTCGCGGAGAAGGCTGATTTGGCAGGAAGAAGCCCTGTGTGCACTGGCCCTGGCAACCCACCCATAGCCAGCTAGGGACGGACCCACCTAGGGCCTAGCTGCGAAACGGCACAAAACGCGCTCCTAGGAGCTGCACTCTGCAAAGGGAAACTGAGCTCGGGGATCAAAGCTCAGCCCCAAGGCGGCTTGGCTCAGGATCGCAGCGCTTGCCTAGTTCTCACCTAGCCCTAGGCTCCCCATAGGGCCCAGGAGGGTCTGGGCTGCCTCTGGCTCCGTGGGCACTGCTGCTTGGCTGGTGGTCTCCGCACCGTGAAACCAACTCCAAACGTGTTCTCCTTCGCGGAGAAGGCTGATTTGGCAGGAAGAAGCCCTGTGTGCACTGGCCCTGGCAACCCACCCATAGCCAGCTAGGGAGGGACCCACCTAGGGCCTAGCTGCGAAACGGCACAAAACGCGCTCCTAGGAGCTGCACTCTGCAAAGGGAAACTGTGCTCGGGGAACAAAGCTCAGCCCCAAGGCGGCTTGGCTCAGGATCGCAGCGCTTGCCTAGTTCTCACCTAGCCCTAGGCTCCCCATAGGGCCAAGGAGGGTCTGGGCTGCCTCTGGCTCCGTGGGCACTGCTGCTTGGCTGGTGGTCTCCGCACCGTGAAACCAACTCCAAACGTGTTCTCCTTCGCGGAGAAGGCTGATTTGGCAGGAAGAAGCCCTGTGTGCACTGGCCCTGGCAACCCACCCATAGCCAGCTAGGGACGGACCCACCTAGGGCCTAGCTGCGAAACGGCACAGAACGCGCTCCTAGGAGCTGCACTCTGCAAAGGGAAACTGAGCTCGGGGAACAAAGCTCAGCCCTAAGGCGGCCTGGCTCAGGATCGCAGCGCTTGCCTAGTTCTCACCTAGCCCTAGGCTCCCCATAGGGCCAAGGAGGGTCTGGGCTGCCTCTGGCTCCGTGGGCACTGCTGCTTGGTTGGTGGTCTCCGCAGCTTGAAACCAACTCCAAACGTGTTCTCCTTCGCGGAGAAGGCTGATTTGGCAGGTAGAAGCCCTGTGTGCATTCGCCCTGGCAACCCACCCATAGCCAGCTAGGGAGGGACCCACCTAGGGCCTAGCTGCGAAACGGCACAAAACGCGCTCCTAGGAGCTGCACTCTGCAAAGGGAAACTGAGCTCGGGGAACAAAGCTCAGCCCCAAGGCGGCTTGGCTCAGGATCGCAGCGCTTGCCTAGTTCTCACCTAGCCCTAGGCTCCCCATAGGGCCAAGGAGGGTCTGGGCTGCCTCTGGCTCCGTGGGCACTGCTGCTTGGCTGGTGGTCTCCGCACCTTGAAACCAACTCCAAACGTGTTCTCCTTCGCGGAGAAGGCTGATTTGGCAGGAAGAAGCCCTGTGTGCACTGGCCCTGGCAACCCACCCATAGCCAGCTAGGGACGGACCCACCTAGGGCCTAGCTGCGAAACGGCACAAAACGCGCTCCTAGGAGCTGCACTCTGCAAAGGGAAACTGTGTTCGGGGAACAAAGCTCAGCCCCAAGGCGGCTTGGCTCAGGATCGCAGCGCTTGCCTAGTTCTCACCTAGCCCTAGGCTCCCCATAGGGCCAAGGAGGGTCTGGGCTGCCTCTGGCTCCGTGGGCACTGCTGCTTGGTTGGTGGTCTCCGCAGCTTGAAACCAACTCCAAACGTGTTCTCCTTCGCGGAGAAGGCTGATTTGGCAGGAAGAAGCCCTGTGTGCACTGGCCCTGGCAACCCACCCATAGCCAGCTAGGGACGGACCCACCCAGGGCCTAGCTGCGAAACGGCACAAAACGCGCTCCTAGGAGCTGCACTCTGCAAAGGGAAACTGTGCTCGGGGAACAAACCTCAGCCCCAAGGCGGCTTGGCTCAGGATCGCAGCGCTTGCCTAGTTCTCACCTAGCCCTAGGCTCCCCATAGGGCCAAGGAGGGTCTGGGCTACCTCTGGCTCCGTGGGCACTGCTGCTTGGCTGGTGGTCTCCGCACCGTGAAACCAACTCCAAACGTGTTCTCCTTCGCGGAGAAGGCTGATTTGGCAGGAAGAAGCCCTGTGTGCACTGGCCCTGGCAACCCACCCATAGCCAGCTAGGGAGGGACCCACCTAGGGCCTAGCTGCGAAACGGCACAAAACGCGCTCCTAGGAGCTGCACTCTGCAAAGGGAAACTGTGCTCGGGGAACAAAGCTCAGCCCCAAGGCGGCTTGGCTCAGGATCGCAGCGCTTGCCTAGTTCTCACCTAGCCCTAGGCTCCCCATAGGGCCAAGGAGGGTCTGGGCTGCCTCTGGCTCCGTGGGCACTGCTGCTTGGTTGGTGGTCTCCGCAGCTTGAAACCAACTCCAAACGTGTTCTCCTTCGCGGAGAAGGCTGATTTGGCAGGAAGAAGCCCTGTGTGCACTGGCCCTGGCAACCCACCCATAGCCAGCTAGGGACGGACCCACCTAGGGCCTAGCTGCGAAACGGCACAAAACGCGCTCCTAGGAGCTGCACTCTGCAAAGGGAAACTGTGCTCGGGGAACAAACCTCAGCCCCAAGGCGGCTTGGCTCAGGATCGCAGCGCTTGCCTAGTTCTCACCTAGCCCTAGGCTCCCCGTAGGGCCAAGGAGGGTCTGGGCTGCCTCTGGCTCCGTGGGCACTGCTGCTTGGCTGGTGGTCTCCGCACCGTGAAACCAACTCCAAACGTGTTCTCCTTCGCGGAGAAGGCTGATTTGGCAGGAAGAAGCCCTGTGTGCACTGGCCCTGGCAACGCACCCACAGCCAGCTAGGGAGGGACCCACCTAGGGCCTAGCTGCGAAAGGGCACAAAACGCGCTCCTAGGAGCTGCACTCTGGAAAGGGAAACTGTGCTCGGGGAACAAACCTCAGCCCCAAGGCGGCTTGGCTCAGGATCGCAGCGCTTGCCTAGTTCTCACCTAGCCCTAGGCTCCCCATAGGGCCAAGGAGGGTCTGGGCTGCCTCTGGCTCCGTGGGCACTGCTGCTTGGCTGGTGGTCTCCGCAGCTTGAAACCAACTCCAAACGTGTTCTCCTTCGCGGAGAAGGCTGATTTGGCAGGAAGAAGCCCTGTGTGCACTGGCCCTGGCAACCCACCCATAGCCAGCTAGGGAGGGACCCACCTAGGGCCTAGCTGCGAAACGGCACAGAACGCGCTCCTAGGAGCTGCACTCTGCAAAGGGAAACTGAGCTCGGGGAACAAAGCTCAGCCCCAAGGCGGCTTGGCTCAGGATCGCAGCGCTTGCCTAGTTCTCACCTAGCCCTAGGCTCCCCATAGGGCCAAGGAGGGTCTGGGCTGCCTCTGGCTCCGTGGGCACTGCTGCTTGGCTGGTGGTCTCCGCACCTTGAAACCAACTCCAAACGTGTTCTCCTTCGCGGAGAAGGCTGATTTGGCAGGAAGAAGCCCTGTGTGCACTGGCCCTGGCAACCCACCCATAGCCAGCTAGGGAGGGACCCACCTAGGGCCTAGCTGCGAATCGGCACAAAACGCGCTCCTAGGAGCTGCACTCTGCAAAGGGAAACTGTGCTCGGGGAACAAAGCTCAGCCCCAAGGCGGCTTGGCTCAGGATCGCAGCGCTTGCCTAGTTCTCACCTAGCCCTAGGCTCCCCATAGGGCCAAGGAGGGTCTGGGCTGCCTCTGGCTCCGTGGGCACTGCTGCTTGGCTGGTGGTCTCCGCAGCTTGAAACCAACTCCAAACGTGTTCTCCTTCGCGGAGAAGGCTGATTTGGCAGGAAGAAGCCCTGTGTGCACTGGCCCTGGCTACCCACCCATAGCCAGCTAGGGACGGACCCACCTAGGGCCTAGCTGCGAAACGGCACAAAACGCGCTCCTAGGAGCTGCACTCTGCAAAGGGAAACTGTGCTCGGGGAACAAAGCTCAGCCCCAAGGCGGCTTGGCTCAGGACCGCAGCGCTTGCCTAGTTCTCACCTAGCCCTAGGCTCCCCATAGGGCCAAGGAGGGTCTGGGCTGCCTCTGGCTCCGTGGGCACTGCTGCTTGGTTGGTGGTCTCCGCAGCTTGAAACCAACTCCAAACGTGTTCTCCTTCGCGGAGAAGGCTGATTTGGCAGGTAGAAGCCCTGTGTGCATTGGCCCTGGCAACCCACCCATAGCCAGCTAGGGAGGGACCCACCTAGGGCCTAGCTGCGAAACGGCACAAAACGCGCTCCTAGGAGCTGCACTCTGCAAAGGGAAACTGTGTTCGGGGAACAAAGCTCAGCCCCAAGGCGGCTTGGCTCAGGATCGCAGCGCTTGCCTAGTTCTCACCTAGCCCTAGGCTCCCCATAGGGCCAAGGAGGGTCTGGGCTGCCTCTGGCTCCGTGGGCACTGCTGCTTGGCTGGTGGTCTCCGCACCGTGAAACCAACTCCAAACGTGTTCTCCTTCGCGGAGAAGGCTGATTTGGCAGGAAGAAGCCCTGTGTGCACTGGCCCTGGCAACCCACCCATAGCCAGCTAGGGACGGACCCACCTAGGGCCTAGCTGCGAAACGGCACAAAACGCGCTCCTAGGAGCTGCACTCTGCAAAGGGAAACTGAGCTCGGGGAACAAAGCTCAGCCCCAAGGCGGCTTGGCTCAGGATCGCAGCGCTTGCCTAGTTCTCACCTAGCCCTAGGCTCCCCATAGGGCCCAGGAGGGTCTGGGCTGCCTCTGGCTCCGTGGGCACTGCTGCTTGGCTGGTGGTCTCCGCACCGTGAAACCAACTCCAAACGTGTTCTCCTTCGCGGAGAAGGCTGATTTGGCAGGAAGAAGCCCTGTGTGCACTGGCCCTGGCAATGCACCCACAGCCAGCTAGGGAGGGACCCACCTAGGGCCTAGCTGCGAAAGGGCACAAAACGCGCTCCTAGGAGCTGCACTCTGGAAAGGGAAACTGTGCTCGGGGAACAAACCTCAGCCCCAAGGCGGCTTGGCTCAGGATCGCAGCGCTTGCCTAGTTCTCACCTAGCCCTAGGCTCCCCATAGGGCCAAGGAGGGTCTGGGCTGCCTCTGGCTCCGTGGGCACTGCTGCTTGGCTGGTGGTCTCCGCAGCTTGAAACCAACTCCAAACGTGTTCTCCTTCGCGGAGAAGGCTGATTTGGCAGGAAGAAGCCCTGTGTGCACTGGCCCTGGCAACCCACCCATAGCCAGCTAGGGAGGGACCCACCTAGGGCCTAGCTGCGAAACGGCACAGAACGCGCTCCTAGGAGCTGCACTCTGCAAAGGGAAACTGAGCTCGGGGAACAAAGCTCAGCCCCAAGGCGGCTTGGCTCAGGATCGCAGCGCTTGCCTAGTTCTCACCTAGCCCTAGGCTCCCCATAGGGCCAAGGAGGGTCTGGGCTGCCTCTGGCTCCGTGGGCACTGCTGCTTGGCTGGTGGTCTCCGCACCTTGAAACCAACTCCAAACGTGTTCTCCTTCGCGGAGAAGGCTGATTTGGCAGGAAGAAGCCCTGTGTGCACTGGCCCTGGCAACCCACCCATAGCCAGCTAGGGAGGGACCCACCTAGGGCCTAGCTGCGAATCGGCACAAAACGCGCTCCTAGGAGCTGCACTCTGGAAAGGGAAACTGTGCTCGGGGAACAAAGCTCAGCCCCAAGGCGGCTTGGCTCAGGATCGCAGCGCTTGCCTAGTTCTCACCTAGCCCTAGGCTCCCCATAGGGCCCAGGAGGGTCTGGGCTGCCTCTGGCTCCGTGGGCACTGCTGCTTGGCTGGTGGTCTCCGCACCGTGAAACCAACTCCAAACGTGTTCTCCTTCGCGGAGAAGGCTGATTTGGCAGGAAGAAGCCCTGTGTGCACTGGCCCTGGCAACCCACCCATAGCCAGCTAGGGACGGACCCACCTAGGGCCTAGCTGCGAAACGGCACAGAACGCGCTCCTAGGAGCTGCACTCTGCAAAGGGAAACTGAGCTCGGGGAACAAAGCTCAGCCCCAAGGCGGCTTGGCTCAGGATCGCAGCGCTTGCCTAGTTCTCACCTAGCCCTAGGCTCCCCATAGGGCCCAGGAGGGTCTGGGCTGCCTCTGGCTCCGTGGGCACTGCTGCTTGGTTGGTGGTCTCCGCAGCTTGAAACCAACTCCAAACGTGTTCTCCTTCGCGGAGAAGGCTGATTTGGCAGGAAGAAGCCCTGTGTGCACTGGCCCTGGCAACCCACCCATAGCCAGCTAGGGACGGACCCACCTAGGGCCTAGCTGCGAAAGGGCACAAAACGCGCTCCTAGGAGCTGCACTCTGCAAAGGGAAACTGTGCTCGGGGAACAAAGCTCAGCCCCAAGGCGGCTTGGCTCAGGATCGCAGCGCTTGCCTAGTTCTCACCTAGCCCTAGGCTCCCCATAGGGCCAAGGAGGGTCTGGGCTGCCTCTGGCTCCGTGGGCACTGCTGCTTGGCTGGTGGTCTCCGCACCGTGAAACCAACTCCAAACGTGTTCTCCTTCGCGGAGAAGGCTGATTTGGCAGGAAGAAGCCCTGTGTGCACTGGCCCTGGCAACCCACGCATAGCCAGCTAGGGACGGACCCACCTAGGGCCTAGCTGCGAAACGGCACAAAACGCGCTCCTAGGAGCTGCACTCTGCAAAGGGAAACTGTGCTCGGGGAACAAAGCTCAGCCCCAAGGCGGCTTGGCTCAGGATCGCAGCGCTTGCCTAGTTCTCACCTAGCCCTAGGCTCCCCATAGGGCCAAGGAGGGTCTGGGCTGCCTCTGGCTCCGTGGGCACTGCTGCTTGGTTGGTGGTCTCCGCAGCTTGAAACCAACTCCAAACGTGTTCTCCTTCGCGGAGAAGGCTGATTTGGCAGGTAGAAGCCCTGTGTGCATTGGCCCTGGCAACCCACCCATAGCCAGCTAGGGAGGGACCCACCTAGGGCCTAGCTGCGAAACGGCACAAAACGCGCTCCTAGGAGCTGCACTCTGCAAAGGGAAACTGTGTTCGGGGAACAAAGCTCAGCCCCAAGGCGGCTTGGCTCAGGATCGCAGCGCTTGCCTAGTTCTCACCTAGCCCTAGGCTCCCCATAGGGCCAAGGAGGGTCTGGGCTGCCTCTGGCTCCGTGGGCACTGCTGCTTGGCTGGTGGTCTCCGCACCTTGAAACCAACTCCAAACGTGTTCTCCTTCGCGGAGAAGGCTGATTTGGCAGGAAGAAGCCTTGTGTGCACTGGCCCTGGCAACCCACCCATAGCCAGCTAGGGACGGACCCACCTAGGGCCTAGCTGCGAAACGGCACAAAACGCGCTCCTAGGAGCTGCACTCTGCAAAGGGAAACTGTGTTCGGGGAACAAAGCTCAGCCCCAAGGCGGCTTGGCTCAGGATCGCAGCGCTTGCCTAGTTCTCACCTAGCCCTAGGCTCCCCATAGGGCCAAGGAGGGTCTGGGCTGCCTCTGGCTCCGTGGGCACTGCTGCTTGGCTGGTGGTCTCCGCACCGTGAAACCAACTCCAAACGTGTTCTCCTTCGCGGAGAAGGCTGATTTGGCAGGAAGAAGCCCTGTGTGCACTGGCCCTGGCAACCCACCCATAGCCAGCTAGGGAGGGACCCACCTAGGGCCTAGCTGCGAATCGGCACAAAACGCGCTCCTAGGAGCTGCACTCTGCAAAGGGAAACTGTGCTCGGGGAACAAAGCTCAGCCCCAAGGCGGCTTGGCTCAGGATCGCAGCGCTTGCCTAGTTCTCACCTAGCCCTAGGCTCCCCATAGGGCCAAGGAGGGTCTGGGCTGCCTCTGGCTCCGTGGGCACTGCTGCTTGGCTGGTGGTCTCCGCACCGTGAAACCAACTCCAAACGTGTTCTCCTTCGCGGAGAAGGCTGATTTGGCAGGAAGAAGCCCTGTGTGCACTGGCCCTGGCAACCCACCCATAGCCAGCTAGGGACGGACCCACCTAGGGCCTAGCTGCGAAACGGCACAAAACGCGCTCCTAGGAGCTGCACTCTGCAAAGGGAAACTGTGCTCGGGGAACAAAGCTCAGCCCCAAGGCGGCTTGGCTCAGGATCGCAGCGCTTGCCTAGTTCTCACCTAGCCCTAGGCTCCCATAGGGCCAAGGAGGGTTTGGGCTGCCTCTGGCTCCGTGGGCACTGCTGCTTGGTTGGTGGTCTCCGCACCTTGAAACCAACTCCAAACGTGTTCTCCTTCGCGGAGAAGGCTGATTTGGCAGGAAGAAGCCCTGTGTGCACTGGCCCTGGCAACCCACCCATAGCCAGCTAGGGACGGACCCACCTAGGGCCTAGCTGCGAAACGGCACAAAACGCGCTCCTAGGAGCTGCACTCTGCAAAGGGAAACTGTGCTCGGGGAACAAAGCTCAGCCCCAAGGCGGCTTGGCTCAGGATCGCAGCGCTTGCCTAGTTCTCACCTAGCCCTAGGCTCCCCATAGGGCCAAGGAGGGTCTGGGCTGCCTCTGGCTCCGTGGGCACTGCTGCTTGGCTGGTGGTCTCCGCACCGTGAAACCAACTCCAAACGTGTTCTCCTTCGCGGAGAAGGCTGATTTGGCAGGAAGAAGCCCTGTGTGCACTGGCCCTGGCAACCCACCCATAGCCAGCTAGGGAGGGACCCACCTAGGGCCTAGCTGCGAAACGGCACAAAACGCGCTCCTAGGAGCTGCACTCTGCAAAGGGAAACTGTGCTCGGGGAACAAACCTCAGCCCCAAGGCGGCTTGGCTCAGGATCGCAGCGCTTGCCTAGTTCTCACCTAGCCCTAGGCTCCCCATAGGGCCAAGGAGGGTCTGGGCTGCCTCTGGCTCCGTGGGCACTGCTGCTTGGCTGGTGGTCTCCGCACCGTGAAACCAACTCCAAACGTGTTCTCCTTCGCGGAGAAGGCTGATTTGGCAGGAAGAAGCCTTGTGTGCACTGGCCCTGGCAACCCACCCATAGCCAGCTAGGGACGGACCCACCTAGGGCCTAGCTGCGAAACGGCACAAAACGCGCTCCTAGGAGCTGCACTCTGCAAAGGGAAACTGTGTTCGGGGAACAAAGCTCAGCCCCAAGGCGGCTTGGCTCAGGATCGCAGCGCTTGCCTAGTTCTCACCTAGCCCTAGGCTCCCCATAGGGCCAAGGAGGGTCTGGGCTGCCTCTGGCTCCGTGGGCACTGCTGCTTGGCTGGTGGTCTCCGCACCTTGAAACCAACTCCAAACGTGTTCTCCTTCGCGGAGAAGGCTGATTTGGCAGGTACAAGCCCTGTGTGCACTGGCCCTGGCAACCCACCCATAGCCAGCTAGGGAGGGACCCACCTAGGGCCTAGCTGCGAATCGGCACAAAACGCGCTCCTAGGAGCTGCACTCTGCAAAGGGAAACTGTGCTCGGGGAACAAAGCTCAGCCCCAAGGCGGCTTGGCTCAGGATCGCAGCGCTTGCCTAGTTCTCACCTAGCCCTAGGCTCCCCATAGGGCCAAGGAGGGTCTGGGCTGCCTCTGGCTCCGTGGGCACTGCTGCTTGGCTGGTGGTCTCCGCACCGTGAAACCAACTCCAAACGTGTTCTCCTTCGCGGAGAAGGCTGATTTGGCAGGAAGAAGCCCTGTGTGCACTGGCCCTGGCAACCCACCCATAGCCAGCTAGGGAGGGACCCACCTAGGGCCTAGCTGCGAAACGGCACAAAACGCGCTCCTAGGAGCTGCACTCTGCAAAGGGAAACTGAGCTCGGGGAACAAAGCTCAGCCCCAAGGCGGCTTGGCTCAGGATCGCAGCGCTTGCCTAGTTCTCACCTAGCCCTAGGCTCCCCATAGGGCCAAGGAGGGTCTGGGCTGCCTCTGGCTCCGTGGGCACTGCTGCTTGGCTGGTGGTCTCCGAACCTTGAAACCAACTCCAAACGTGTTCTCCTTCGCGGAGAAGGCTGATTTGGCAGGAAGAAGCCCTGTGTGCACTGGCCCTGGCAACCCACCCATAGCCAGCTAGGGACGGACCCACCTAGGGCCTAGCTGCGAAACGGCACAAAACGCGCTCCTAGGAGCTGCACTCTGCAAAGGGAAACTGTGCTCGGGGAACAAAGCTCAGCCCCAAGGCGGCTTGGCTCAGGATCGCAGCGCTTGCCTAGTTCTCACCTAGCCCTAGGCTCCCCATAGGGCCAAGGAGGGTCTGGGCTGCCTCTGGCTCCGTGGGCACTGCTGCTTGGTTGGTGGTCTCCGCAGCTTGAAACCAACTCCAAACGTGTTCTCCTTCGCGGAGAAGGCTGATTTGGCAGGAAGAAGCCCTGTGTGCACTGGCCCTGGCAACCCACCCATAGCCAGCTAGGGACGGACCCACCTAGGGCCTAGCTGCGAAACGGCACAAAACGCGCTCCTAGGAGCTGCACTCTGCAAAGGGAAACTGTGCTCGGGGAACAAAGCTCAGCCCCAAGGCGGCTTGGCTCAGGATCGCAGCGCTTGCCTAGTTCTCACCTAGCCCTAGGCTCCCCATAGGGCCCAGGAGGGTCTGGGCTGCCTCTGGCTCCGTGGGCACTGCTGCTTGGCTGGTGGTCTCCGCACCGTGAAACCAACTCCAAACGTGTTCTCCTTCGCGGAGAAGGCTGATTTGGCAGGAAGAAGCCCTGTGTGCACTGGCCCTGGCAACCCACCCATAGCCAGCTAGGGAGGGACCCACCTAGGGCCTAGCTGCGAAACGGCACAAAACGCGCTCCTAGGAGCTGCACTCTGCAAAGGGAAACTGTGCTCGGGGAACAAAGCTCAGCCCCAAGGCGGCTTGGCTCAGGATCGCAGCGCTTGCCTAGTTCTCACCTAGCCCTAGGCTCCCCATAGGGCCAAGGAGGGTTTGGGCTGCCTCTGGCTCCGTGGGCACTGCTGCTTGGTTGGTGGTCTCCGCACCTTGAAACCAACTCCAAACGTGTTCTCCTTCGCGGAGAAGGCTGATTTGGCAGGAAGAAGCCCTGTGTGCACTGGCCCTGGCAACCCACCCATAGCCAGCTAGGGACGGACCCACCTAGGGCCTAGCTGCGAAACGGCACAAAACGCGCTCCTAGGAGCTGCACTCTGCAAAGGGAAACTGTGCTCGGGGAACAAAGCTCAGCCCCAAGGCGGCTTGGCTCAGGATCGCAGCGCTTGCCTAGTTCTCACCTAGCCCTAGGCTCCCCATAGGGCCAAGGAGGGTCTGGGCTGCCTCTGGCTCCGTGGGCACTGCTGCTTGGTTGGTGGTCTCCGCAGCTTGAAACCAACTCCAAACGTGTTCTCCTTCGCGGAGAAGGCTGATTTGGCAGGTAGAAGCCCTGTGTGCACTGGCCCTGGCAACCCACCCATAGCCAGCTAGGGAGGGACCCACCTAGGGCCTAGCTGCGAAACGGCACAAAACGCGCTCCTAGGAGCTGCACTCTGCAAAGGGAAACTGTGCTCGGGGAACAAAGCTCAGCCCCAAGGCGGCTTGGCTCAGGATCGCAGCGCTTGCCTAGTTCTCACCTAGCCCTAGGCTCCCCATAGGGCCCAGGAGGGTCTGGGCTGCCTCTGGCTCCGTGGGCACTGCTGCTTGGCTGGTGGTCTCCGCACCGTGAAACCAACTCCAAACGTGTTCTCCTTCGCGGAGAAGGCTGATTTGGCAGGAAGAAGCCCTGTGTGCACTGGCCCTGGCAACCCACCCATAGCCAGCTAGGGACGGACCCACCTAGGGCCTAGCTGCGAAACGGCACAGAACGCGCTCCTAGGAGCTGCACTCTGCAAAGGGAAACTGAGCTCGGGGAACAAAGCTCAGCCCCAAGGCGGCTTGGCTCAGGATCGCAGCGCTTGCCTAGTTCTCACCTAGCCCTAGGCTCCCCATAGGGCCAAGGAGGGTCTGGGCTGCCTCTGGCTCCGTGGGCACTGCTGCTTGGTTGGTGGTCTCCGCACCTTGAAACCAACTCCAAACGTGTTCTCCTTCGCGGAGAAGGCTGATTTGGCAGGAAGAAACCCTGTGTGCACTGGCCCTGGCAACCCACCCATAGCCAGCTAGGGACGGACCCACCTAGGGCCTAGCTGCGAAACGGCACAAAACGCGCTCCTAGGAGCTGCACTCTGCAAAGGGAAACTGTGCTCGGGGAACAAAGCTCAGCCCCAAGGCGGCTTGGCTCAGGATCGCAGCGCTTGCCTAGTTCTCACCTAGCCCTAGGCTCCCCATAGGGCCAAGGAGGGTCTGGGCTGCCTCTGGCTCCGTGGGCACTGCTGCTTGGTTGGTGGTCTCCGCAGCTTGAAACCAACTCCAAACGTGTTCTCCTTCGCGGAGAAGGCTGATTTGGCAGGAAGAAGCCCTGTGTGCACTGGCCCTGGCAACCCACCCATAGCCAGCTAGGGACGGACCCACCTAGGGCCTAGCTGCGAAACGGCACAAAACGCGCTCCTAGGAGCTGCACTCTGCAAAGGGAAACTGTGCTCGGGGAACAAAGCTCAGCCCCAAGGCGGCTTGGCTCAGGATCGCAGCGCTTGCCTAGTTCTCACCTAGCCCTAAGCTCCCCATAGGGCCAAGGAGGGTCTGGGCTGCCTCTGGCTCCGTGGGCACTGCTGCTTGGTTGGTGGTCTCCGCAGCTTGAAACCAACTCCAAACGTGTTCTCCTTCGCGGAGAAGGCTGATTTGGCAGGAAGAAGCCCTGTGTGCACTGGCCCTGGAAACCCACCCATAGCCAGCTAGGGAGGGACCCACCTAGGGCCTAGCTGCGAAACGGCACAAAACGCGCTCCTAGGAGCTGCACTCTGCAAAGGGAAACTGAGCTCGGGGAACAAAGCTCAGCCCCAAGGCGGCTTGGCTCAGGATCGCAGCGCTTGCCTAGTTCTCACCTAGCCCTAGGCTCCCCATAGGGCCAAGGAGGGTCTGGGCTGCCTCTGGCTCCGTGGGCACTGCTGCTTGGCTGGTGGTCTCCGCACCGTGAAACCAACTCCAAACGTGTTCTCCTTCGCGGAGAAGGCTGATTTGGCAGGAAGAAGCCCTGTGTGCACTGGCCCTGGCAACCCACCCATAGCCAGCTAGGGACGGACCCACCTAGGGCCTAGCTGCGAAACGGCACAAAACGCGCTCCTAGGAGCTGCACTCTGCAAAGGGAAACTGTGCTCGGGGAACAAAGCTCAGCCCCAAGGCGGCTTGGCTCAGGATCGCAGCGCTTGCCTAGTTCTCACCTAGCCCTAGGCTCCCCATAGGGCCAAGGAGGGTCTGGGCTGCCTCTGGCTCCGTGGGCACTGCTGCTTGGTTGGTGGTCTCCGCAGCTTGAAACCAACTCCAAACGTGTTCTCCTTCGCGGAGAAGGCTGATTTGGCAGGAAGAAGCCCTGTGTGCACTGGCCCTGGCAACCCACCCATAGCCAGCTAGGGAGGGACCCACCTAGGGCCTAGCTGCGAAACGGCACAAAACGCGCTCCTAGGAGCTGCACTCTGCAAAGGGAAACTGTGCTCGGGGAACAAAGCTCAGCCCCAAGGCGGCTTGGCTCAGGATCGCAGCGCTTGCCTAGTTCTCACCTAGCCCTAGGCTCCCCATAGGGCCAAGGAGGGTCTGGGCTGCCTCTGGCTCCGTGGGCACTGCTGCTTGGTTGGTGGTCTCCGCAGCTTGAAACCAACTCCAAACGTGTTCTCCTTCGCGGAGAAGGCTGATTTGGCAGGAAGAAGCCCTGTGTGCACTGGCCCTGGCAACCCACCCATAGCCAGCTAGGGACGGACCCACCTAGGGCCTAGCTGCGAAACGGCACAAAACGCGCTCCTAGGAGCTGCACTCTGCAAAGGGAAACTGTGCTCGGGGAACAAAGCTCAGCCCCAAGGCGGCTTGGCTCAGGATCGCAGCGCTTGCCTAGTTCTCACCTAGCCCTAGGCTCCCCATAGGGCCCAGGAGGGTCTGGGCTGCCTCTGGCTCCGTGGGCACTGCTGCTTGGCTGGTGGTCTCCGCACCGTGAAACCAACTCCAAACGTGTTCTCCTTCGCGGAGAAGGCTGATTTGGCAGGAAGAAGCCCTGTGTGCACTGGCCCTGGCAACCCACCCATAGCCAGCTAGGGAGGGACCCACCTAGGGCCTAGCTGCGAAACGGCACAGAACGCGCTCCTAGGAGCTGCACTCTGCAAAGGGAAACTGAGCTCGGGGAACAAAGCTCAGCCCCAAGGCGGCTTGGCTCAGGATCGCAGCGCTTGCCTAGTTCTCACCTAGCCCTAGGCTCCCCATAGGGCCAAGGAGGGTCTGGGCTGCCTCTGGCTCCGTGGGCACTGCTGCTTGGTTGGTGGTCTCCGCACCTTGAAACCAACTCCAAACGTGTTCTCCTTCGCGGAGAAGGCTGATTTGGCAGGAAGAAACCCTGTGTGCACTGGCCCTGGCAACCCACCCATAGCCAGCTAGGGACGGACCCACCTAGGGCCTAGCTGCGAAACGGCACAAAACGCGCTCCTAGGAGCTGCACTCTGCAAAGGGAAACTGTGCTCGGGGAACAAAGCTCAGCCCCAAGGCGGCTTGGCTCAGGATCGCAGCGCTTGCCTAGTTCTCACCTAGCCCTAGGCTCCCCATAGGGCCAAGGAGGGTCTGGGCTGCCTCTGGCTCCGTGGGCACTGCTGCTTGGTTGGTGGTCTCCGCAGCTTGAAACCAACTCCAAACGTGTTCTCCTTCGCGGAGAAGGCTGATTTGGCAGGAAGAAGCCCTGTGTGCACTGGCCCTGGCAACCCACCCATAGCCAGCTAGGGACGGACCCACCTAGGGCCTAGCTGCGAAACGGCACAAAACGCGCTCCTAGGAGCTGCACTCTGCAAAGGGAAACTGTGCTCGGGGAACAAAGCTCAGCCCCAAGGCGGCTTGGCTCAGGATCGCAGCGCTTGCCTAGTTCTCACCTAGCCCTAAGCTCCCCATAGGGCCAAGGAGGGTCTGGGCTGCCTCTGGCTCCGTGGGCACTGCTGCTTGGTTGGTGGTCTCCGCAGCTTGAAACCAACTCCAAACGTGTTCTCCTTCGCGGAGAAGGCTGATTTGGCAGGAAGAAGCCCTGTGTGCACTGGCCCTGGAAACCCACCCATAGCCAGCTAGGGAGGGACCCACCTAGGGCCTAGCTGCGAAACGGCACAAAACGCGCTCCTAGGAGCTGCACTCTGCAAAGGGAAACTGAGCTCGGGGAACAAAGCTCAGCCCCAAGGCGGCTTGGCTCAGGATCGCAGCGCTTGCCTAGTTCTCACCTAGCCCTAGGCTCCCCATAGGGCCAAGGAGGGTCTGGGCTGCCTCTGGCTCCGTGGGCACTGCTGCTTGGCTGGTGGTCTCCGCACCGTGAAACCAACTCCAAACGTGTTCTCCTTCGCGGAGAAGGCTGATTTGGCAGGAAGAAGCCCTGTGTGCACTGGCCCTGGCAACCCACCCATAGCCAGCTAGGGACGGACCCACCTAGGGCCTAGCTGCGAAACGGCACAAAACGCGCTCCTAGGAGCTGCACTCTGCAAAGGGAAACTGTGCTCGGGGAACAAAGCTCAGCCCCAAGGCGGCTTGGCTCAGGATCGCAGCGCTTGCCTAGTTCTCACCTAGCCCTAGGCTCCCCATAGGGCCAAGGAGGGTCTGGGCTGCCTCTGGCTCCGTGGGCACTGCTGCTTGGTTGGTGGTCTCCGCAGCTTGAAACCAACTCCAAACGTGTTCTCCTTCGCGGAGAAGGCTGATTTGGCAGGAAGAAGCCCTGTGTGCACTGGCCCTGGCAACCCACCCATAGCCAGCTAGGGAGGGACCCACCTAGGGCCTAGCTGCGAAACGGCACAAAACGCGCTCCTAGGAGCTGCACTCTGCAAAGGGAAACTGTGCTCGGGGAACAAAGCTCAGCCCCAAGGCGGCTTGGCTCAGGATCGCAGCGCTTGCCTAGTTCTCACCTAGCCCTAGGCTCCCCATAGGGCCAAGGAGGGTCTGGGCTGCCTCTGGCTCCGTGGGCACTGCTGCTTGGTTGGTGGTCTCCGCAGCTTGAAACCAACTCCAAACGTGTTCTCCTTCGCGGAGAAGGCTGATTTGGCAGGAAGAAGCCCTGTGTGCACTGGCCCTGGCAACCCACCCATAGCCAGCTAGGGACGGACCCACCTAGGGCCTAGCTGCGAAACGGCACAAAACGCGCTCCTAGGAGCTGCACTCTGCAAAGGGAAACTGTGCTCGGGGAACAAAGCTCAGCCCCAAGGCGGCTTGGCTCAGGATCGCAGCGCTTGCCTAGTTCTCACCTAGCCCTAGGCTCCCCATAGGGCCCAGGAGGGTCTGGGCTGCCTCTGGCTCCGTGGGCACTGCTGCTTGGCTGGTGGTCTCCGCACCGTGAAACCAACTCCAAACGTGTTCTCCTTCGCGGAGAAGGCTGATTTGGCAGGAAGAAGCCCTGTGTGCACTGGCCCTGGCAACCCACCCATAGCCAGCTAGGGAGGGACCCACCTAGGGCCTAGCTGCGAAACGGCACAGAACGCGCTCCTAGGAGCTGCACTCTGCAAAGGGAAACTGAGCTCGGGGAACAAAGCTCAGCCCCAAGGCGGCTTGGCTCAGGATCGCAGCGCTTGCCTAGTTCTCACCTAGCCCTAGGCTCCCCATAGGGCCAAGGAGGGTCTGGGCTGCCTCTGGCTCCGTGGGCACTGCTGCTTGGTTAGTCGTCTCCGCACCTTGAAACCAACTCCAAACGTGTTCTCCTTCGCGGAGAAGGCTGATTTGGCAGGAAGAAGCCCTGTGTGCACTGGCCCTGGCAACCCACCCATAGCCAGCTAGGGACGGACCCACCTAGGGCCTAGCTGCGAAACGGCACAAAACGCGCTCCTAGGAGCTGCACTCTGCAAAGGGAAACTGTGCTCGGGGAACAAAGCTCAGCCCCAAGGCGGCTTGGCTCAGGATCGCAGCGCTTGCCTAGTTCTCACCTAGCCCTAGGCTCCCCATAGGGCCAAGGAGGGTCTGGGCTGCCTCTGGCTCCGTGGGCACTGCTGCTTGGTTGGTGGTCTCCGCAGCTTGAAACCAACTCCAAACGTGTTCTCCTTCGCGGAGAAGGCTGATTTGGCAGGAAGAAGCCCTGTGTGCACTGGCCCTGGCAACCCACCCATAGCCAGCTAGGGACGGACCCACCTAGGGCCTAGCTGCGAAACGGCACAAAACGCGCTCCTAGGAGCTGCACTCTGCAAAGGGAAACTGTGCTCGGGGAACAAACCTCAGCCCCAAGGCGGCTTGGCTCAGGATCGCAGCGCTTGCCTAGTTCTCACCTAGCCCTAGGCTCCCCATAGGGCCAAGGAGGGTCTGGGCTGCCTCTGGCTCCGTGGGCACTGCTGCTTGGTTGGTGGTCTCCGCAGCTTGAAACCAACTCCAAACGTGTTCTCCTTCGCGGAGAAGGCTGATTTGGCAGGAAGAAGCCCTGTGTGCACTGGCCCTGGCAACCCACCCATAGCCAGCTAGGGACGGACCCACCTAGGGCCTAGCTGCGAAACGGCACAAAACGCGCTCCTAGGAGCTGCACTCTGCAAAGGGAAACTGTGCTCGGGGAACAAAGCTCAGCCCCAAGGCGGCTTGGCTCAGGATCGCAGCGCTTGCCTAGTTCTCACCTAGCCCTAGGCTCCCCATAGGGCCAAGGAGGGTCTGGGCTGCCTCTGGCTCCGTGGGCACTGCTGCTTGGTTGGTGGTCTCCGCAGCTTGAAACCAACTCCAAACGTGTTCTCCTTCGCGGAGAAGGCTGATTTGGCAGGAAGAAGCCCTGTGTGCACTGGCCCTGGCAACCCACCCATAGCCAGCTAGGGACGGACCCACCTAGGGCCTAGCTGCGAAACGGCACAAAACGCGCTCCTAGGAGCTGCACTCTGCAAAGGGAAACTGTGCTCGGGGAACAAACCTCAGCCCCAAGGCGGCTTGGCTCAGGATCGCAGCGCTTGCCTAGTTCTCACCTAGCCCTAGGCTCCCCATAGGGCCAAGGAGGGTCTGGGCTGCCTCTGGCTCCGTGGGCACTGCTGCTTGGTTGGTGGTCTCCGCAGCTTGAAACCAACTCCAAACGTGTTCTCCTTCGCGGAGAAGGCTGATTTGGCAGGAAGAAGCCCTGTGTGCACTGGCCCTGGCAACCCACCCATAGCCAGCTAGGGACGGACCCACCTAGGGCCTAGCTGCGAAACGGCACAAAACGCGCTCCTAGGAGCTGCACTCTGCAAAGGGAAACTGTGCTCGGGGAACAAACCTCAGCCCCAAGGCGGCTTGGCTCAGGATCGCAGCGCTTGCCTAGTTCTCACCTAGCCCTAGGCTCCCCATAGGGTCAAGGAGGGTCTGGGCTGCCTCTGGCTCCGTGGGCACTGCTGCTTGGCTGGTGGTCTCCGCACCGTGAAACCAACTCCAAACGTGTTCTCCTTCGCGGAGAAGGCTGATTTGGCAGGAAGAAGCCCTGTGTGCACTGGCCCTGGCAACCCACCCATAGCCAGCTAGGGACGGACCCACCTAGGGCCTAGCTGCGAAACGGCACAAAACGCGCTCCTAGGAGCTGCACTCTGCAAAGGGAAACTGTGCTCGGGGAACAAAGCTCAGCCCCAAGGCGGCTTGGCTCAGGATCGCAGCGCTTGCCTAGTTCTCACCTAGCCCTAGGCTCCCCATAGGGCCAAGGAGGGTCTGGGCTGCCTCTGGCTCCGTGGGCACTGCTGCTTGGCTGGTGGTCTCCGCACCGTGAAACCAACTCCAAACGTGTTCTCCTTCGCGGAGAAGGCTGATTTGGCAGGAAGAAGCCCTGTGTGCACTGGCCCTGGCAACCCACCCACAGCCAGCTAGGGAGGGACCCACCTAGGGCCTAGCTGCGAAACGGCACAAAACGCGCTCCTAGGAGCTGCACTCTGCAAAGGGAAACTGTGCTCGGGGAACAAAGCTCAGCCCCAAGGCGGCTTGGCTCAGGATCGCAGCGCTTGCCTAGTTCTCACCTAGCCCTAGGCTCCCCATAGGGCCAAGGAGGGTCTGGGCTGCCTCTGGCTCCGTGGGCACTGCTGCTTGGCTGGTGGTCTCCGCACCTTGAAACCAACTCCAAACGTGTTCTCCTTCGCGGAGAAGGCTGATTTGGCAGGAAGAAGCCCTATGTGCACTGGCCCTGGCAACCCACCCATAGCCAGCTAGGGAGGGACCCACCTAGGGCCTAGCTGCGAAACCGCACAGAACGCGCTCCTAGGAGCTGCACTCTGCAAAGGGAAACTGAGCTCGGGGAACAAAGCTCAGCCCCAAGGCGGCTTGGCTCAGGATCGCAGCGCTTGCCTAGTTCTCACCTAGCCCTAGGCTCCCCATAGGGCCAAGGAGGGTCTGGGCTGCCTCTGGCTCCGTGGGCACTGCTGCTTGGTTGGTGGTCTCCGCAGCTTGAAACCAACTCCAAACGTGTTCTCCTTCGCGGAGAAGGCTGATTTGGCAGGAAGAAGCCCTGTGTGCACTGGCCCTGGCAACCCACCCATAGCCAGCTAGGGACGGACCCACCTAGGGCCTAGCTACGAAACGGCACAAAACGCGCTCCTAGGAGCTGCACTCTGCAAAGGGAAACTGTGCTCGGGGAGCAAACCTCAGCCCCAAGGCGGCTTGGCTCAGGATCGCAGCGCTTGCCTAGTTCTCACCTAGCCCTAGGCTCCCCATAGGGCCAAGGAGGGTCTGGGCTGCCTCTGGCTCCGTGGGCACTGCTGCTTGGCTGGTGGTCTCCGCACCGTGAAACCAACTCCAAACGTGTTCTCCTTCGCGGAGAAGGCTGATTTGGCAGGAAGAAGCCCTGTGTGCACTGGCCCTGGCAACCCACCCATAGCCAGCTAGGGAGGGACCCACCTAGGGCCTAGCTGCGAAAGGGCACAGAACGCGCTCCTAGGAGCTGCACTCTGCAAAGGGAAACTGAGCTCGGGGAACAAAGCTCAGCCCCAAGGCGGCTTGGCTCAGGATCGCAGCGCTTGCCTAGTTCTCACCTAGCCCTAGGCTCCCCATAGGGCCAAGGAGGGTCTGGGCTGCCTCTGGCTCCGTGGGCACTGCTGCTTGGTTGGTGGTCTCCGCAGCTTGAAACCAACTCCAAACGTGTTCTCCTTCGCGGAGAAGGCTGATTTGGCAGGAAGAAGCCCTGTGTGCACTGGCCCTGGCAACCCACCCATAGCCAGCTAGGGACGGACCCACCTAGGGCCTAGCTGCGAAACGGCACAAAACGCGCTCCTAGGAGCTGCACTCTGCAAAGGGAAACTGTGCTCGGGGAACAAAGCTCAGCCCCAAGGCGGCTTGGCTCAGGATCGCAGCGCTTGCCTAGTTCTCACCTAGCCCTAGGCTCCCCATAGGGCCAAGGAGGGTCTGGGCTGCCTCTGGCTCCGTGGGCACTGCTGCTTGGTTGGTGGTCTCCGCAGCTTGAAACCAACTCCAAACGTGTTCTCCTTCGCGGAGAAGGCTGATTTGGCAGGAAGAAGCCCTGTGTGCACTGGCCCTGGCAACCCACCCATAGCCAGCTAGGGACGGACCCACCTAGGGCCTAGCTGCGAAACGGCACAAAACGCGCTCCTAGGAGCTGCACTCTGCAAAGGGAAACTGTGCTCGGGGAACAAAGCTCAGCCCCAAGGCGGCTTGGCTCAGGATCGCAGCGCTTGCCTAGTTCTCACCTAGCCCTAGGCTCCCCATAGGGCCCAGGAGGGTCTGGGCTGCCTCTGGCTCCGTGGGCACTGCTGCTTGGCTGGTGGTCTCCGCACCGTGAAACCAAC
This sequence comes from Sus scrofa, assembly GCF_054392235.1. Lineage (NCBI taxonomy): Eukaryota > Metazoa > Chordata > Mammalia > Artiodactyla > Suidae > Sus > Sus scrofa. Next base: position 39,381,405 of record NC_139393.1, on the reverse strand, counting down.
TCCAAACGTGTTCTCCTTCGCGGAGAAGGCTGATTTGGCAGGAAGAAGCCCTGTGTGCACTGGCCCTGGCAACCCACCCACAGCCAGCTAGGGAGGGACCCACCTAGGGCCTAGCTGCGAAACGGCACAAAACGCGCTCCTAGGAGCTGCACTCTGCAAAGGGAAACTGTGCTCGGGGAACAAAGCTCAGCCCCAAGGCGGCTTGGCTCAGGATCGCAGCGCTTGCCTAGTTCTCACCTAGCCCTAGGCTCCCCATAGGGCCAAGGAGGGTCTGGGCTGCCTCTGGCTCCGTGGGCACTGCTGCTTGGCTGGTGGTCTCCGCACCTTGAAACCAACTCCAAACGTGTTCTCCTTCGCGGAGAAGGCTGATTTGGCAGGAAGAAGCCCTATGTGCACTGGCCCTGGCAACCCACCCATAGCCAGCTAGGGAGGGACCCACCTAGGGCCTAGCTGCGAAACGGCACAGAACGCGCTCCTAGGAGCTGCACTCTGCAAAGGGAAACTGAGCTCGGGGAACAAAGCTCAGCCCCAAGGCGGCTTGGCTCAGGATCGCAGCGCTTGCCTAGTTCTCACCTAGCCCTAGGCTCCCCATAGGGCCAAGGAGGGTCTGGGCTGCCTCTGGCTCCGTGGGCACTGCTGCTTGGTTGGTGGTCTCCGCAGCTTGAAACCAACTCCAAACGTGTTCTCCTTCGCGGAGAAGGCTGATTTGGCAGGAAGAAGCCCTGTGTGCACTGGCCCTGGCAACCCACCCATAGCCAGCTAGGGACGGACCCACCTAGGGCCTAGCTACGAAACGGCACAAAACGCGCTCCTAGGAGCTGCACTCTGCAAAGGGAAACTGTGCTCGGGGAGCAAACCTCAGCCCCAAGGCGGCTTGGCTCAGGATCGCAGCGCTTGCCTAGTTCTCACCTAGCCCTAGGCTCCCCATAGGGCCAAGGAGGGTCTGGGCTGCCTCTGGCTCCGTGGGCACTGCTGCTTGGCTGGTGGTCTCCGCACCGTGAAACCAACTCCAAACGTGTTCTCCTTCGCGGAGAAGGCTGATTTGGCAGGAAGAAGCCCTGTGTGCACTGGCCCTGGCAACCCACCCATAGCCAGCTAGGGAGGGACCCACCTAGGGCCTAGCTGCGAAAGGGCACAGAACGCGCTCCTAGGAGCTGCACTCTGCAAAGGGAAACTGAGCTCGGGGAACAAAGCTCAGCCCCAAGGCGGCTTGGCTCAGGATCGCAGCGCTTGCCTAGTTCTCACCTAGCCCTAGGCTCCCCATAGGGCCAAGGAGGGTCTGGGCTGCCTCTGGCTCCGTGGGCACTGCTGCTTGGTTGGTGGTCTCCGCAGCTTGAAACCAACTCCAAACGTGTTCTCCTTCGCGGAGAAGGCTGATTTGGCAGGAAGAAGCCCTGTGTGCACTGGCCCTGGCAACCCACCCATAGCCAGCTAGGGACGGACCCACCTAGGGCCTAGCTGCGAAACGGCACAAAACGCGCTCCTAGGAGCTGCACTCTGCAAAGGGAAACTGTGCTCGGGGAACAAAGCTCAGCCCCAAGGCGGCTTGGCTCAGGATCGCAGCGCTTGCCTAGTTCTCACCTAGCCCTAGGCTCCCCATAGGGCCAAGGAGGGTCTGGGCTGCCTCTGGCTCCGTGGGCACTGCTGCTTGGTTGGTGGTCTCCGCAGCTTGAAACCAACTCCAAACGTGTTCTCCTTCGCGGAGAAGGCTGATTTGGCAGGAAGAAGCCCTGTGTGCACTGGCCCTGGCAACCCACCCATAGCCAGCTAGGGACGGACCCACCTAGGGCCTAGCTGCGAAACGGCACAAAACGCGCTCCTAGGAGCTGCACTCTGCAAAGGGAAACTGTGCTCGGGGAACAAAGCTCAGCCCCAAGGCGGCTTGGCTCAGGATCGCAGCGCTTGCCTAGTTCTCACCTAGCCCTAGGCTCCCCATAGGGCCCAGGAGGGTCTGGGCTGCCTCTGGCTCCGTGGGCACTGCTGCTTGGCTGGTGGTCTCCGCACCGTGAAACCAACTCCAAACGTGTTCTCCTTCGCGGAGAAGGCTGATTTGGCAGGAAGAAGCCCTGTGTGCACTGGCCCTGGCAACCCACCCATAGCCAGCTAGGGAGGGACCCACCTAGGGCCTAGCTGCGAAACGGCACAGAACGCGCTCCTAGGAGCTGCACTCTGCAAAGGGAAACTGAGCTCGGGGAACAAAGCTCAGCCCCAAGGCGGCTTGGCTCAGGATCGCAGCGCTTGCCTAGTTCTCACCTAGCCCTAGGCTCCCCATAGGGCCAAGGAGGGTCTGGGCTGCCTCTGGCTCCGTGGGCACTGCTGCTTGGTTAGTCGTCTCCGCACCTTGAAACCAACTCCAAACGTGTTCTCCTTCGCGGAGAAGGCTGATTTGGCAGGAAGAAGCCCTGTGTGCACTGGCCCTGGCAACCCACCCATAGCCAGCTAGGGACGGACCCACCTAGGGCCTAGCTGCGAAACGGCACAAAACGCGCTCCTAGGAGCTGCACTCTGCAAAGGGAAACTGTGCTCGGGGAACAAAGCTCAGCCCCAAGGCGGCTTGGCTCAGGATCGCAGCGCTTGCCTAGTTCTCACCTAGCCCTAGGCTCCCCATAGGGCCAAGGAGGGTCTGGGCTGCCTCTGGCTCCGTGGGCACTGCTGCTTGGTTGGTGGTCTCCGCAGCTTGAAACCAACTCCAAACGTGTTCTCCTTCGCGGAGAAGGCTGATTTGGCAGGAAGAAGCCCTGTGTGCACTGGCCCTGGCAACCCACCCATAGCCAGCTAGGGACGGACCCACCTAGGGCCTAGCTGCGAAACGGCACAAAACGCGCTCCTAGGAGCTGCACTCTGCAAAGGGAAACTGTGCTCGGGGAACAAACCTCAGCCCCAAGGCGGCTTGGCTCAGGATCGCAGCGCTTGCCTAGTTCTCACCTAGCCCTAGGCTCCCCATAGGGCCAAGGAGGGTCTGGGCTGCCTCTGGCTCCGTGGGCACTGCTGCTTGGTTGGTGGTCTCCGCAGCTTGAAACCAACTCCAAACGTGTTCTCCTTCGCGGAGAAGGCTGATTTGGCAGGAAGAAGCCCTGTGTGCACTGGCCCTGGCAACCCACCCATAGCCAGCTAGGGACGGACCCACCTAGGGCCTAGCTGCGAAACGGCACAAAACGCGCTCCTAGGAGCTGCACTCTGCAAAGGGAAACTGTGCTCGGGGAACAAAGCTCAGCCCCAAGGCGGCTTGGCTCAGGATCGCAGCGCTTGCCTAGTTCTCACCTAGCCCTAGGCTCCCCATAGGGCCAAGGAGGGTCTGGGCTGCCTCTGGCTCCGTGGGCACTGCTGCTTGGTTGGTGGTCTCCGCAGCTTGAAACCAACTCCAAACGTGTTCTCCTTCGCGGAGAAGGCTGATTTGGCAGGAAGAAGCCCTGTGTGCACTGGCCCTGGCAACCCACCCATAGCCAGCTAGGGACGGACCCACCTAGGGCCTAGCTGCGAAACGGCACAAAACGCGCTCCTAGGAGCTGCACTCTGCAAAGGGAAACTGTGCTCGGGGAACAAACCTCAGCCCCAAGGCGGCTTGGCTCAGGATCGCAGCGCTTGCCTAGTTCTCACCTAGCCCTAGGCTCCCCATAGGGCCAAGGAGGGTCTGGGCTGCCTCTGGCTCCGTGGGCACTGCTGCTTGGTTGGTGGTCTCCGCAGCTTGAAACCAACTCCAAACGTGTTCTCCTTCGCGGAGAAGGCTGATTTGGCAGGAAGAAGCCCTGTGTGCACTGGCCCTGGCAACCCACCCATAGCCAGCTAGGGACGGACCCACCTAGGGCCTAGCTGCGAAACGGCACAAAACGCGCTCCTAGGAGCTGCACTCTGCAAAGGGAAACTGTGCTCGGGGAACAAACCTCAGCCCCAAGGCGGCTTGGCTCAGGATCGCAGCGCTTGCCTAGTTCTCACCTAGCCCTAGGCTCCCCATAGGGTCAAGGAGGGTCTGGGCTGCCTCTGGCTCCGTGGGCACTGCTGCTTGGCTGGTGGTCTCCGCACCGTGAAACCAACTCCAAACGTGTTCTCCTTCGCGGAGAAGGCTGATTTGGCAGGAAGAAGCCCTGTGTGCACTGGCCCTGGCAACCCACCCATAGCCAGCTAGGGACGGACCCACCTAGGGCCTAGCTGCGAAACGGCACAAAACGCGCTCCTAGGAGCTGCACTCTGCAAAGGGAAACTGTGCTCGGGGAACAAAGCTCAGCCCCAAGGCGGCTTGGCTCAGGATCGCAGCGCTTGCCTAGTTCTCACCTAGCCCTAGGCTCCCCATAGGGCCAAGGAGGGTCTGGGCTGCCTCTGGCTCCGTGGGCACTGCTGCTTGGCTGGTGGTCTCCGCACCGTGAAACCAACTCCAAACGTGTTCTCCTTCGCGGAGAAGGCTGATTTGGCAGGAAGAAGCCCTGTGTGCACTGGCCCTGGCAACCCACCCACAGCCAGCTAGGGAGGGACCCACCTAGGGCCTAGCTGCGAAACGGCACAAAACGCGCTCCTAGGAGCTGCACTCTGCAAAGGGAAACTGTGCTCGGGGAACAAAGCTCAGCCCCAAGGCGGCTTGGCTCAGGATCGCAGCGCTTGCCTAGTTCTCACCTAGCCCTAGGCTCCCCATAGGGCCAAGGAGGGTCTGGGCTGCCTCTGGCTCCGTGGGCACTGCTGCTTGGCTGGTGGTCTCCGCACCTTGAAACCAACTCCAAACGTGTTCTCCTTCGCGGAGAAGGCTGATTTGGCAGGAAGAAGCCCTATGTGCACTGGCCCTGGCAACCCACCCATAGCCAGCTAGGGAGGGACCCACCTAGGGCCTAGCTGCGAAACGGCACAGAACGCGCTCCTAGGAGCTGCACTCTGCAAAGGGAAACTGAGCTCGGGGAACAAAGCTCAGCCCCAAGGCGGCTTGGCTCAGGATCGCAGCGCTTGCCTAGTTCTCACCTAGCCCTAGGCTCCCCATAGGGCCAAGGAGGGTCTGGGCTGCCTCTGGCTCCGTGGGCACTGCTGCTTGGTTGGTGGTCTCCGCAGCTTGAAACCAACTCCAAACGTGTTCTCCTTCGCGGAGAAGGCTGATTTGGCAGGAAGAAGCCCTGTGTGCACTGGCCCTGGCAACCCACCCATAGCCAGCTAGGGACGGACCCACCTAGGGCCTAGCTGCGAAACGGCACAAAACGCGCTCCTAGGAGCTGCACTCTGCAAAGGGAAACTGTGCTCGGGGAGCAAACCTCAGCCCCAAGGCGGCTTGGCTCAGGATCGCAGCGCTTGCCTAGTTCTCACCTAGCCCTAGGCTCCCCATAGGGCCAAGGAGGGTCTGGGCTGCCTCTGGCTCCGTGGGCACTGCTGCTTGGCTGGTGGTCTCCGCACCGTGAAACCAACTCCAAACGTGTTCTCCTTCGCGGAGAAGGCTGATTTGGCAGGAAGAAGCCCTGTGTGCACTGGCCCTGGCAACCCACCCATAGCCAGCTAGGGAGGGACCCACCTAGGGCCTAGCTGCGAAAGGGCACAGAACGCGCTCCTAGGAGCTGCACTCTGCAAAGGGAAACTGAGCTCGGGGAACAAAGCTCAGCCCCAAGGCGGCTTGGCTCAGGATCGCAGCGCTTGCCTAGTTCTCACCTAGCCCTAGGCTCCCCATAGGGCCAAGGAGGGTCTGGGCTGCCTCTGGCTCCGTGGGCACTGCTGCTTGGTTGGTGGTCTCCGCAGCTTGAAACCAACTCCAAACGTGTTCTCCTTCGCGGAGAAGGCTGATTTGGCAGGAAGAAGCCCTGTGTGCACTGGCCCTGGCAACCCACCCATAGCCAGCTAGGGACGGACCCACCTAGGGCCTAGCTGCGAAACGGCACAAAACGCGCTCCTAGGAGCTGCACTCTGCAAAGGGAAACTGTGCTCGGGGAACAAAGCTCAGCCCCAAGGCGGCTTGGCTCAGGATCGCAGCTCTTGCCTAGTTCTCACCTAGCCCTAGGCTCCCCATAGGGCCAAGGAGGGTCTGGGCTGCCTCTGGCTCCGTGGTCACTGCTGCTTGGTTGGTGGTCTCCGCAGCTTGAAACCAACTCCAAACGTGTTCTCCTTCGCGGAGAAGGCTGATTTGGCAGGAAGAAGCCCTGTGTGCACTGGCCCTGGCAACCCACCCATAGCCAGCTAGGGAGGGACCCACCTAGGGCCTAGCTGCGAAACGGCACAAAACGCGCTCCTAGGAGCTGCACTCTGCAAAGGGAAACTGTGCTCGGGGAACAAAGCTCAGCCCCAAGGCGGCTTGGCTCAGGATCGCAGCGCTTGCCTAGTTCTCACCTAGCCCTAGGCTCCCCATAGGGCCAAGGAGGGTCTGGGCTGCCTCTGGCTCCGTGGGCACTGCTGCTTGGCTGGTGGTCTCCGCACCGTGAAACCAACTCCAAACGTGTTCTCCTTCGCGGAGAAGGCTGATTTGGCAGGAAGAAGCCCTGTGTGCACTGGCCCTGGCAACCCACCCATAGCCAGCTAGGGAGGGACCCACCTAGGGCCTAGCTGCGAAACGGCACAAAACGCGCTCCTAGGAGCTGCACTCTGCAAAGGGAAACTGTGCTCGGGGAACAAAGCTCAGCCCCAAGGCGGCTTGGCTCAGGATCGCAGCGCTTGCCTAGTTCTCACCTAGCCCTAGGCTCCCCATAGGGCCAAGGAGGGTCTGGGCTGCCTCTGGCTCCGTGGGCACTGCTGCTTGGCTGGTGTTCTCCGCACCTTGAAACCAACTCCAAACGTGTTCTCCTTCGCGGAGAAGGCTGATTTGGCAGGAAGAAGCCCTGTGTGCACTGGCCCTGGCAACCCACCCATAGCCAGCTAGGGAGGGACCCACCTAGGGCCTAGCTGCGAAACGGCACAGAACGCGCTCCTAGGAGCTGCACTCTGCAAAGGGAAACTGAGCTCGGGGAACAAAGCTCAGCCCCAAGGCGGCTTGGCTCAGGATCGCAGCGCTTGCCTAGTTCTCACCTAGCCCTAGGCTCCCCATAGGGCCAAGGAGGGTCTGGGCTGCCTCTGGCTCCGTGGGCACTGCTGCTTGGCTGGTGGTCTCCGCACCTTGAAACCAACTCCAAACGTGTTCTCCTTCGCGGAGAAGGCTGATTTGGCAGGAAGAAGCCCTGTGTGCACTGGCCCTGGCAACCCACCCATAGCCAGCTAGGGAGGGACCCACCTAGGGCCTAGCTGCGAAACGGCACAAAACGCGCTCCTAGGAGCTGCACTCTGCAAAGGGAAACTGTGCTCGGGGAACAAACCTCAGCCCCAAGGCGGCTTGGCTCAGGATCACAGCGCTTGCCTAGTTCTCACCTAGCCCTAGGCTCCCCATAGGGCCAAGGAGGGTCTGGGCTGCCTCTGGCTCCGTGGGCACTGCTGCTTGGCTGGTGGTCTCCGCACCGTGAAACCAACTCCAAACGTGTTCTCCTTCGCGGAGAAGGCTGATTTGGCAGGAAGAAGCCCTGTGTGCACTGGCCCTGGCAACCCACCCATAGCCAGCTAGGGAGGGACCCACCTAGGGCCTAGCTGGGAAAGGGCACAGAACGCGCTCCTAGGAGCTGCACTCTGCAAAGGGAAACTGAGCTCGGGGAACAAAGCTCAGCCCCAAGGCGGCTTGGCTCAGGATCGCAGCGCTTGCCTAGTTCTCACCTAGCCCTAGGCTCCCCATAGGGCCAAGGAGGGTCTGGGCTGCCTCTGGCTCCGTGGGCACTGCTGCTTGGTTGGTGGTCTCCGCAGCTTGAAACCAACTCCAAACGTGTTCTCCTTCGCGGAGAAGGCTGATTTGGCAGGAAGAAGCCCTGTGTGCACTGGCCCTGGCAACCCACCCATAGCCAGCTAGGGACGGACCCACCTAGGGCCTAGCTGCGAAACGGCACAAAACGCGCTCCTAGGAGCTGCACTCTGCAAAGGGAAACTGTGCTCGGGGAACAAAGCTCAGCCCCAAGGCGGCTTGGCTCAGGATCGCAGCGCTTGCCTAGTTCTCACCTAGCCCTAGGCTCCCCATAGGGCCAAGGAGGGTCTGGGCTGCCTCTGGCTCCGTGGGCACTGCTGCTTGGTTGGTGGTCTCCGCAGCTTGAAACCAACTCCAAACGTGTTCTCCTTCGCGGAGAAGGCTGATTTGGCAGGAAGAAGCCCTGTGTGCACTGGCCCTGGCAACCCACCCATAGCCAGCTAGGGACGGACCCACCTAGGGCCTAGCTGCGAAACGGCACAAAACGCGCTCCTAGGAGCTGCACTCTGCAAAGGGAAACTGTGCTCGGGGAACAAAGCTCAGCCCCAAGGCGGCTTGGCTCAGGATCGCAGCGCTTGCCTAGTTCTCACCTAGCCCTAGGCTCCCCATAGGGCCCAGGAGGGTCTGGGCTGCCTCTGGCTCCGTGGGCACTGCTGCTTGGCTGGTGGTCTCCGCACCGTGAAACCAACTCCAAACGTGTTCTCCTTCGCGGAGAAGGCTGATTTGGCAGGAAGAAGCCCTGTGTGCACTGGCCCTGGCAACCCACCCATAGCCAGCTAGGGAGGGACCCACCTAGGGCCTAGCTGCGAAACGGCACAAAACGCGCTCCTAGGAGCTGCACTCTGCAAAGGGAAACTGTGCTCGGGGAACAAAGCTCAGCCCCAAGGCGGCTTGGCTCAGGATCGCAGCGCTTGCCTAGTTCTCACCTAGCCCTAGGCTCCCCATAGGGCCAAGGAGGGTCTGGGCTGCCTCTGGCTCCGTGGGCACTGCTGCTTGGTTGGTGGTCTCCGCACCTTGAAACCAACTCCAAACGTGTTCTCCTTCGCGGAGAAGGCTGATTTGGCAGGAAGAAGCCCTGTGTGCACTGGCCCTGGCAACCCACCCATAGCCAGCTAGGGACGGACCCACCTAGGGCCTAGCTGCGAAACGGCACAAAACGCGCTCCTAGGAGCTGCACTCTGCAAAGGGAAACTGTGCTCGGGGAACAAAGCTCAGCCCCAAGGCGGCTTGGCTCAGGATCGCAGCGCTTGCCTAGTTCTCACCTAGCCCTAGGCTCCCCATAGGGCCAAGGAGGGTCTGGGCTGCCTCTGGCTCCGTGGGCACTGCTGCTTGGTTGGTGGTCTCCGCAGCTTGAAACCAACTCCAAACGTGTTCTCCTTCGCGGAGAAGGCTGATTTGGCAGGTAGAAGCCCTGTGTGCACTGGCCCTGGCAACCCACCCATAGCCAGCTAGGGAGGGACCCACCTAGGGCCTAGCTGCGAAACGGCACAAAACGCGCTCCTAGGAGCTGCACTCTGCAAAGGGAAACTGTGCTCGGGGAACAAAGCTCAGCCCCAAGGCGGCTTGGCTCAGGATCGCAGCGCTTGCCTAGTTCTCACCTAGCCCTAGGCTCCCCATAGGGCCCAGGAGGGTCTGGGCTGCCTCTGGCTCCGTGGGCACTGCTGCTTGGCTGGTGGTCTCCGCACCGTGAAACCAACTCCAAACGTGTTCTCCTTCGCGGAGAAGGCTGATTTGGCAGGAAGAAGCCCTGTGTGCACTGGCCCTGGCAACCCACCCATAGCCAGCTAGGGACGGACCCACCTAGGGCCTAGCTGCGAAACGGCACAGAACGCGCTCCTAGGAGCTGCACTCTGCAAAGGGAAACTGAGCTCGGGGAACAAAGCTCAGCCCCAAGGCGGCTTGGCTCAGGATCGCAGCGCTTGCCTAGTTCTCACCTAGCCCTAGGCTCCCCATAGGGCCAAGGAGGGTCTGGGCTGCCTCTGGCTCCGTGGGCACTGCTGCTTGGTTGGTGGTCTCCGCACCTTGAAACCAACTCCAAACGTGTTCTCCTTCGCGGAGAAGGCTGATTTGGCAGGAAGAAACCCTGTGTGCACTGGCCCTGGCAACCCACCCATAGCCAGCTAGGGACGGACCCACCTAGGGCCTAGCTGCGAAACGGCACAAAACGCGCTCCTAGGAGCTGCACTCTGCAAAGGGAAACTGTGCTCGGGGAACAAAGCTCAGCCCCAAGGCGGCTTGGCTCAGGATCGCAGCGCTTGCCTAGTTCTCACCTAGCCCTAGGCTCCCCATAGGGCCAAGGAGGGTCTGGGCTGCCTCTGGCTCCGTGGGCACTGCTGCTTGGTTGGTGGTCTCCGCAGCTTGAAACCAACTCCAAACGTGTTCTCCTTCGCGGAGAAGGCTGATTTGGCAGGAAGAAGCCCTGTGTGCACTGGCCCTGGCAACCCACCCATAGCCAGCTAGGGACGGACCCACCTAGGGCCTAGCTGCGAAACGGCACAAAACGCGCTCCTAGGAGCTGCACTCTGCAAAGGGAAACTGTGCTCGGGGAACAAAGCTCAGCCCCAAGGCGGCTTGGCTCAGGATCGCAGCGCTTGCCTAGTTCTCACCTAGCCCTAGGCTCCCCATAGGGCCAAGGAGGGTCTGGGCTGCCTCTGGCTCCGTGGGCACTGCTGCTTGGTTGGTGGTCTCCGCAGCTTGAAACCAACTCCAAACGTGTTCTCCTTCGCGGAGAAGGCTGATTTGGCAGGAAGAAGCCCTGTGTGCACTGGCCCTGGAAACCCACCCATAGCCAGCTAGGGAGGGACCCACCTAGGGCCTAGCTGCGAAACGGCACAAAACGCGCTCCTAGGAGCTGCACTCTGCAAAGGGAAACTGAGCTCGGGGAACAAAGCTCAGCCCCAAGGCGGCTTGGCTCAGGATCGCAGCGCTTGCCTAGTTCTCACCTAGCCCTAGGCTCCCCATAGGGCCAAGGAGGGTCTGGGCTGCCTCTGGCTCCGTGGGCACTGCTGCTTGGCTGGTGGTCTCCGCACCGTGAAACCAACTCCAAACGTGTTCTCCTTCGCGGAGAAGGCTGATTTGGCAGGAAGAAGCCCTGTGTGCACTGGCCCTGGCAACCCACCCATAGCCAGCTAGGGACGGACCCACCTAGGGCCTAGCTGCGAAACGGCACAAAACGCGCTCCTAGGAGCTGCACTCTGCAAAGGGAAACTGTGCTCGGGGAACAAAGCTCAGCCCCAAGGCGGCTTGGCTCAGGATCGCAGCGCTTGCCTAGTTCTCACCTAGCCCTAGGCTCCCCATAGGGCCAAGGAGGGTCTGGGCTGCCTCTGGCTCCGTGGGCACTGCTGCTTGGTTGGTGGTCTCCGCAGCTTGAAACCAACTCCAAACGTGTTCTCCTTCGCGGAGAAGGCTGATTTGGCAGGAAGAAGCCCTGTGTGCACTGGCCCTGGCAACCCACCCATAGCCAGCTAGGGACGGACCCACCTAGGGCCTAGCTGCGAAACGGCACAAAACGCGCTCCTAGGAGCTGCACTCTGCAAAGGGAAACTGTGCTCGGGGAACAAAGCTCAGCCCCAAGGCGGCTTGGCTCAGGATCGCAGCGCTTGCCTAGTTCTCACCTAGCCCTAGGCTCCCCATAGGGCCAAGGAGGGTCTGGGCTGCCTCTGGCTCCGTGGGCACTGCTGCTTGGTTGGTGGTCTCCGCAGCTTGAAACCAACTCCAAACGTGTTCTCCTTCGCGGAGAAGGCTGATTTGGCAGGAAGAAGCCCTGTGTGCACTGGCCCTGGCAACCCACCCATAGCCAGCTAGGGACGGACCCACCTAGGGCCTAGCTGCGAAACGGCACAAAACGCGCTCCTAGGAGCTGCACTCTGCAAAGGGAAACTGTGCTCGGGGAACAAAGCTCAGCCCCAAGGCGGCTTGGCTCAGGATCGCAGCGCTTGCCTAGTTCTCACCTAGCCCTAGGCTCCCCATAGGGCCCAGGAGGGTCTGGGCTGCCTCTGGCTCCGTGGGCACTGCTGCTTGGCTGGTGGTCTCCGCACCGTGAAACCAACTCCAAACGTGTTCTCCTTCGCGGAGAAGGCTGATTTGGCAGGAAGAAGCCCTGTGTGCACTGGCCCTGGCAACCCACCCATAGCCAGCTAGGGAGGGACCCACCTAGGGCCTAGCTGCGAAACGGCACAGAACGCGCTCCTAGGAGCTGCACTCTGCAAAGGGAAACTGAGCTCGGGGAACAAAGCTCAGCCCCAAGGCGGCTTGGCTCAGGATCGCAGCGCTTGCCTAGTTCTCACCTAGCCCTAGGCTCCCCATAGGGCCAAGGAGGGTCTGGGCTGCCTCTGGCTCCGTGGGCACTGCTGCTTGGTTAGTCGTCTCCGCACCTTGAAACCAACTCCAAACGTGTTCTCCTTCGCGGAGAAGGCTGATTTGGCAGGAAGAAGCCCTGTGTGCACTGGCCCTGGCAACCCACCCATAGCCAGCTAGGGACGGACCCACCTAGGGCCTAGCTGCGAAACGGCACAAAACGCGCTCCTAGGAGCTGCACTCTGCAAAGGGAAACTGTGCTCGGGGAACAAAGCTCAGCCCCAAGGCGGCTTGGCTCAGGATCGCAGCGCTTGCCTAGTTCTCACCTAGCCCTAGGCTCCCCATAGGGCCAAGGAGGGTCTGGGCTGCCTCTGGCTCCGTGGGCACTGCTGCTTGGTTGGTGGTCTCCGCAGCTTGAAACCAACTCCAAACGTGTTCTCCTTCGCGGAGAAGGCTGATTTGGCAGGAAGAAGCCCTGTGTGCACTGGCCCTGGCAACCCACCCATAGCCAGCTAGGGACGGACCCACCTAGGGCCTAGCTGCGAAACGGCACAAAACGCGCTCCTAGGAGCTGCACTCTGCAAAGGGAAACTGTGCTCGGGGAACAAACCTCAGCCCCAAGGCGGCTTGGCTCAGGATCGCAGCGCTTGCCTAGTTCTCACCTAGCCCTAGGCTCCCCATAGGGCCAAGGAGGGTCTGGGCTGCCTCTGGCTCCGTGGGCACTGCTGCTTGGTTGGTGGTCTCCGCACCTTGAAACCAACTCCAAACGTGTTCTCCTTCGCGGAGAAGGCTGATTTGGCAGGAAGAAGCCCTGTGTGCACTGGCCCTGGCAACCCACCCATAGCCAGCTAGGGACGGACACACCTAGGGCCTAGCTGCGAAACGGCACAAAACGCGCTCCTAGGAGCTGCACTCTGCAAAGGGAAACTGTGCTCGGGGAACAAAGCTCAGCCCCAAGGCGGCTTGGCTCAGGATCGCAGCGCTTGCCTAGTTCTCACCTAGCCCTAGGCTCCCCATAGGGCCAAGGAGGGTCTGGGCTGCCTCTGGCTCCGTGGGCACTGCTGCTTGGTTGGTGGTCTCCGCAGCTTGAAACCAACTCCAAACGTGTTCTCCTTCGCGGAGAAGGCTGATTTGGCAGGAAGAAGCCCTGTGTGCACTGGCCCTGGCAACCCACCCATAGCCAGCTAGGGACGGACCCACCTAGGGCCTAGCTGCGAAACGGCACAAAACGCGCTCCTAGGAGCTGCACTCTGCAAAGGGAAACTGTGCTCGGGGAACAAACCTCAGCCCCAAGGCGGCTTGGCTCAGGATCGCAGCGCTTGCCTAGTTCTCACCTAGCCCTAGGCTCCCCATAGGGCCAAGGAGGGTCTGGGCTGCCTCTGGCTCCGTGGGCACTGCTGCTTGGTTGGTGGTCTCCGCAGCTTGAAACCAACTCCAAACGTGTTCTCCTTCGCGGAGAAGGCTGATTTGGCAGGAAGAAGCCCTGTGTGCACTGGCCCTGGCAACCCACCCATAGCCAGCTAGGGACGGACCCACCTAGGGCCTAGCTGCGAAACGGCACAAAACGCGCTCCTAGGAGCTGCACTCTGCAAAGGGAAACTGTGCTCGGGGAACAAACCTCAGCCCCAAGGCGGCTTGGCTCAGGATCGCAGCGCTTGCCTAGTTCTCACCTAGCCCTAGGCTCCCCATAGGGTCAAGGAGGGTCTGGGCTGCCTCTGGCTCCGTGGGCACTGCTGCTTGGCTGGTGGTCTCCGCACCGTGAAACCAACTCCAAACGTGTTCTCCTTCGCGGAGAAGGCTGATTTGGCAGGAAGAAGCCCTGTGTGCACTGGCCCTGGCAACCCACCCATAGCCAGCTAGGGACGGACCCACCTAGGGCCTAGCTGCGAAACGGCACAAAACGCGCTCCTAGGAGCTGCACTCTGCAAAGGGAAACTGTGCTCGGGGAACAAAGCTCAGCCCCAAGGCGGCTTGGCTCAGGATCGCAGCGCTTGCCTAGTTCTCACCTAGCCCTAGGCTCCCCATAGGGCCAAGGAGGGTCTGGGCTGCCTCTGGCTCCGTGGGCACTGCTGCTTGGCTGGTGGTCTCCGCACCGTGAAACCAACTCCAAACGTGTTCTCCTTCGCGGAGAAGGCTGATTTGGCAGGAAGAAGCCCTGTGTGCACTGGCCCTGGCAACCCACCCATAGCCAGCTAGGGAGGGACCCACCTAGGGCCTAGCTGCGAAACGGCACAAAACGCGCTCCTAGGAGCTGCACTCTGCAAAGGGAAACTGTGCTCGGGGAACAAAGCTCAGCCCCAAGGCGGCTTGGCTCAGGATCGCAGCGCTTGCCTAGTTCTCACCTAGCCCTAGGCTCCCCATAGGGCCAAGGAGGGTCTGGGCTGCCTCTGGCTCCGTGGGCACTGCTGCTTGGCTGGTGGTCTCCGCAGCTTGAAACCAACTCCAAACGTGTTCTCCTTCGCGGAGAAGGCTGATTTGGCAGGAAGAAGCCCTATGTGCACTGGCCCTGGCAACCCACCCATAGCCAGCTAGGGAGGGACCCACCTAGGGCCTAGCTGCGAAACGGCACAGAACGCGCTCCTAGGAGCTGCACTCTGCAAAGGGAAACTGAGCTCGGGGAACAAAGCTCAGCCCCAAGGCGGCTTGGCTCAGGATCGCAGCGCTTGCCTAGTTCTCACCTAGCCCTAGGCTCCCCATAGGGCCAAGGAGGGTCTGGGCTGCCTCTGGCTCCGTGGGCACTGCTGCTTGGTTGGTGGTCTCCGCAGCTTGAAACCAACTCCAAACGTGTTCTCCTTCGCGGAGAAGGCTGATTTGGCAGGAAGAAGCCCTGTGTGCACTGGCCATGGCAACCCACCCATAGCCAGCTAGGGACGGACCCACCTAGGGCCTAGCTACGAAACGGCACAAAACGCGCTCCTAGGAGCTGCACTCTGCAAAGGGAAACTGTGCTCGGGGAGCAAACCTCAGCCCCAAGGCGGCTTGGCTCAGGATCGCAGCGCTTGCCTAGTTCTCACCTAGCCCTAGGCTCCCCATAGGGCCAAGGAGGGTCTGGGCTGCCTCTGGCTCCGTGGGCACTGCTGCTTGGCTGGTGGTCTCCGCACCGTGAAACCAACTCCAAACGTGTTCTCCTTCGCGGAGAAGGCTGATTTGGCAGGAAGAAGCCCTGTGTGCACTGGCCCTGGCAACCCACCCATAGCCAGCTAGGGAGGGACCCACCTAGGGCCTAGCTGCGAAAGGGCACAGAACGCGCTCCTAGGAGCTGCACTCTGCAAAGGGAAACTGAGCTCGGGGAACAAAGCTCAGCCCCAAGGCGGCTTGGCTCAGGATCGCAGCGCTTGCCTAGTTCTCACCTAGCCCTAGGCTCCCCATAGGGCCAAGGAGGGTCTGGGCTGCCTCTGGCTCCGTGGGCACTGCTGCTTGGTTGGTGGTCTCCGCAGCTTGAAACCAACTCCAAACGTGTTCTCCTTCGCGGAGAAGGCTGATTTGGCAGGAAGAAGCCCTGTGTGCACTGGCCCTGGCAACCCACCCATAGCCAGCTAGGGACGGACCCACCTAGGGCCTAGCTGCGAAACGGCACAAAACGCGCTCCTAGGAGCTGCACTCTGCAAAGGGAAACTGTGCTCGGGGAACAAAGCTCAGCCCCAAGGCGGCTTGGCTCAGGATCGCAGCGCTTGCCTAGTTCTCACCTAGCCCTAGGCTCCCCATAGGGCCAAGGAGGGTCTGGGCTGCCTCTGGCTCCGTGGGCACTGCTGCTTGGTTGGTGGTCTCCGCAGCTTGAAACCAACTCCAAACGTGTTCTCCTTCGCGGAGAAGGCTGATTTGGCAGGAAGAAGCCCTGTGTGCACTGGCCCTGGCAACCCACCCATAGCCAGCTAGGGACGGACCCACCTAGGGCCTAGCTGCGAAACGGCACAAAACGCGCTCCTAGGAGCTGCACTCTGCAAAGGGAAACTGTGCTCGGGGAACAAAGCTCAGCCCCAAGGCGGCTTGGCTCAGGATCGCAGCGCTTGCCTAGTTCTCACCTAGCCCTAGGCTCCCCATAGGGCCCAGGAGGGTCTGGGCTGCCTCTGGCTCCGTGGGCACTGCTGCTTGGCTGGTGGTCTCCGCACCGTGAAACCAACTCCAAACGTGTTCTCCTTCGCGGAGAAGGCTGATTTGGCAGGAAGAAGCCCTGTGTGCACTGGCCCTGGCAACCCACCCATAGCCAGCTAGGGAGGGACCCACCTAGGGCCTAGCTGCGAAACGGCACAGAACGCGCTCCTAGGAGCTGCACTCTGCAAAGGGAAACTGTGCTCGGGGAACAAAGCTCAGCCCCAAGGCGGCTTGGCTCAGGATCGCAGCGCTTGCCTAGTTCTCACCTAGCCCTAGGCTCCCCATAGGGCCAAGGAGGGTCTGGGCTGCCTCTGGCTCCGTGGGCACTGCTGCTTGGTTAGTCGTCTCCGCACCTTGAAACCAACTCCAAACGTGTTCTCCTTCGCGGAGAAGGCTGATTTGGCAGGAAGAAGCCCTGTGTGCACTGGCCCTGGCAACCCACCCATAGCCAGCTAGGGACGGACCCACCTAGGGCCTAGCTGCGAAACGGCACAAAACGCGCTCCTAGGAGCTGCACTCTGCAAAGGGAAACTGTGCTCGGGGAACAAAGCTCAGCCCCAAGGCGGCTTGGCTCAGGATCGCAGCGCTTGCCTAGTTCTCACCTAGCCCTAGGCTCCCCATAGGGCCAAGGAGGGTCTGGGCTGCCTCTGGCTCCGTGGGCACTGCTGCTTGGTTGGTGGTCTCCGCAGCTTGAAACCAACTCCAAACGTGTTCTCCTTCGCGGAGAAGGCTGATTTGGCAGGAAGAAGCCCTGTGTGCACTGGCCCTGGCAACCCACCCATAGCCAGCTAGGGACGGACCCACCTAGGGCCTAGCTGCGAAACGGCACAAAACGCGCTCCTAGGAGCTGCACTCTGCAAAGGGAAACTGTGCTCGGGGAACAAACCTCAGCCCCAAGGCGGCTTGGCTCAGGATCGCAGCGCTTGCCTAGTTCTCACCTAGCCCTAGGCTCCCCATAGGGCCAAGGAGGGTCTGGGCTGCCTCTGGCTCCGTGGGCACTGCTGCTTGGTTGGTGGTCTCCGCAGCTTGAAACCAACTCCAAACGTGTTCTCCTTCGCGGAGAAGGCTGATTTGGCAGGAAGAAGCCCTGTGTGCACTGGCCCTGGCAACCCACCCATAGCCAGCTAGGGACGGACCCACCTAGGGCCTAGCTGCGAAACGGCACAAAACGCGCTCCTAGGAGCTGCACTCTGCAAAGGGAAACTGTGCTCGGGGAACAAAGCTCAGCCCCAAGGCGGCTTGGCTCAGGATCGCAGCGCTTGCCTAGTTCTCACCTAGCCCTAGGCTCCCCATAGGGCCAAGGAGGGTCTGGGCTGCCTCTGGCTCCGTGGGCACTGCTGCTTGGTTGGTGGTCTCCGCAGCTTGAAACCAACTCCAAACGTGTTCTCCTTCGCGGAGAAGGCTGATTTGGCAGGAAGAAGCCCTGTGTGCACTGGCCCTGGCAACCCACCCATAGCCAGCTAGGGACGGACCCACCTAGGGCCTAGCTGCGAAACGGCACAAAACGCGCTCCTAGGAGCTGCACTCTGCAAAGGGAAACTGTGCTCGGGGAACAAACCTCAGCCCCAAGGCGGCTTGGCTCAGGATCGCAGCGCTTGCCTAGTTCTCACCTAGCCCTAGGCTCCCCATAGGGCCAAGGAGGGTCTGGGCTGCCTCTGGCTCCGTGGGCACTGCTGCTTGGTTGGTGGTCTCCGCAGCTTGAAACCAACTCCAAACGTGTTCTCCTTCGCGGAGAAGGCTGATTTGGCAGGAAGAAGCCCTGTGTGCACTGGCCCTGGCAACCCACCCATAGCCAGCTAGGGACGGACCCACCTAGGGCCTAGCTGCGAAACGGCACAAAACGCGCTCCTAGGAGCTGCACTCTGCAAAGGGAAACTGTGCTCGGGGAACAAAGCTCAGCCCCAAGGCGGCTTGGCTCAGGATCGCAGCGCTTGCCTAGTTCTCACCTAGCCCTAGGCTCCCCATAGGGCCCAGGAGGGTCTGGGCTGCCTCTGGCTCCGTGGGCACTGCTGCTTGGCTGGTGGTCTCCGCACCGTGAAACCAACTCCAAACGTGTTCTCCTTCGCGGAGAAGGCTGATTTGGCAGGAAGAAGCCCTGTGTGCACTGGCCCTGGCAACCCACCCATAGCCAGCTAGGGAGGGACCCACCTAGGGCCTAGCTGCGAAACGGCACAGAACGCGCTCCTAGGAGCTGCACTCTGCAAAGGGAAACTGAGCTCGGGGAACAAAGCTCAGCCCCAAGGCGGCTTGGCTCAGGATCGCAGCGCTTGCCTAGTTCTCACCTAGCCCTAGGCTCCCCATAGGGCCAAGGAGGGTCTGGGCTGCCTCTGGCTCCGTGGGCACTGCTGCTTGGTTAGTCGTCTCCGCACCTTGAAACCAACTCCAAACGTGTTCTCCTTCGCGGAGAAGGCTGATTTGGCAGGAAGAAGCCCTGTGTGCACTGGCCCTGGCAACCCACCCATAGCCAGCTAGGGACGGACCCACCTAGGGCCTAGCTGCGAAACGGCACAAAACGCGCTCCTAGGAGCTGCACTCTGCAAAGGGAAACTGTGCTCGGGGAACAAAGCTCAGCCCCAAGGCGGCTTGGCTCAGGATCGCAGCGCTTGCCTAGTTCTCACCTAGCCCTAGGCTCCCCATAGGGCCAAGGAGGGTCTGGGCTGCCTCTGGCTCCGTGGGCACTGCTGCTTGGTTGGTGGTCTCCGCAGCTTGAAACCAACTCCAAACGTGTTCTCCTTCGCGGAGAAGGCTGATTTGGCAGGAAGAAGCCCTGTGTGCACTGGCCCTGGCAACCCACCCATAGCCAGCTAGGGACGGACCCACCTAGGGCCTAGCTGCGAAACGGCACAAAACGCGCTCCTAGGAGCTGCACTCTGCAAAGGGAAACTGTGCTCGGGGAACAAACCTCAGCCCCAAGGCGGCTTGGCTCAGGATCGCAGCGCTTGCCTAGTTCTCACCTAGCCCTAGGCTCCCCATAGGGCCAAGGAGGGTCTGGGCTGCCTCTGGCTCCGTGGGCACTGCTGCTTGGTTGGTGGTCTCCGCAGCTTGAAACCAACTCCAAACGTGTTCTCCTTCGCGGAGAAGGCTGATTTGGCAGGAAGAAGCCCTGTGTGCACTGGCCCTGGCAACCCACCCATAGCCAGCTAGGGAGGGACCCACCTAGGGCCTAGCTGCGAAACGGCACAAAACGCGCTCCTAGGAGCTGCACTCTGCAAAGGGAAACTGTGCTCGGGGAACAAAGCTCAGCCCCAAGGCGGCTTGGCTCAGGATCGCAGCGCTTGCCTAGTTCTCACCTAGCCCTAGGCTCCCCATAGGGCCAAGGAGGGTCTGGGCTGCCTCTGGCTCCGTGGGCACTGCTGCTTGGTTGGTGGTCTCCGCAGCTTGAAACCAACTCCAAACGTGTTCTCCTTCGCGGAGAAGGCTGATTTGGCAGGAAGAAGCCCTGTGTGCACTGGCCCTGGCAACCCACCCATAGCCAGCTAGGGACGGACCCACCTAGGGCCTAGCTGCGAAACGGCACAAAACGCGCTCCTAGGAGCTGCACTCTGCAAAGGGAAACTGTGCTCGGGGAACAAACCTCAGCCCCAAGGCGGCTTGGCTCAGGATCGCAGCGCTTGCCTAGTTCTCACCTAGCCCTAGGCTCCCCATAGGGCCAAGGAGGGTCTGGGCTGCCTCTGGCTCCGTGGGCACTGCTGCTTGGTTGGTGGTCTCCGCAGCTTGAAACCAACTCCAAACGTGTTCTCCTTCGCGGAGAAGGCTGATTTGGCAGGAAGAAGCCCTGTGTGCACTGGCCCTGGCAACCCACCCATAGCCAGCTAGGGACGGACCCACCTAGGGCCTAGCTGCGAAACGGCACAAAACGCGCTCCTAGGAGCTGCACTCTGCAAAGGGAAACTGTGCTCGGGGAACAAACCTCAGCCCCAAGGCGGCTTGGCTCAGGATCGCAGCGCTTGCCTAGTTCTCACCTAGCCCTAGGCTCCCCATAGGGTCAAGGAGGGTCTGGGCTGCCTCTGGCTCCGTGGGCACTGCTGCTTGGCTGGTGGTCTCCGCACCGTGAAACCAACTCCAAACGTGTTCTCCTTCGCGGAGAAGGCTGATTTGGCAGGAAGAAGCCCTGTGTGCACTGGCCCTGGCAACCCACCCATAGCCAGCTAGGGACGGACCCACCTAGGGCCTAGCTGCGAAACGGCACAAAACGCGCTCCTAGGAGCTGCACTCTGCAAAGGGAAACTGTGCTCGGGGAACAAAGCTCAGCCCCAAGGCGGCTTGGCTCAGGATCGCAGCGCTTGCCTAGTTCTCACCTAGCCCTAGGCTCCCCATAGGGCCAAGGAGGGTCTGGGCTGCCTCTGGCTCCGTGGGCACTGCTGCTTGGCTGGTGGTCTCCGCACCGTGAAACCAACTCCAAACGTGTTCTCCTTCGCGGAGAAGGCTGATTTGGCAGGAAGAAGCCCTGTGTGCACTGGCCCTGGCAACCCACCCACAGCCAGCTAGGGAGGGACCCACCTAGGGCCTAGCTGCGAAACGGCACAAAACGCGCTCCTAGGAGCTGCACTCTGCAAAGGGAAACTGTGCTCGGGGAACAAAGCTCAGCCCCAAGGCGGCTTGGCTCAGGATCGCAGCGCTTGCCTAGTTCTCACCTAGCCCTAGGCTCCCCATAGGGCCAAGGAGGGTCTGGGCTGCCTCTGGCTCCGTGGGCACTGCTGCTTGGCTGGTGGTCTCCGCACCTTGAAACCAACTCCAAACGTGTTCTCCTTCGCGGAGAAGGCTGATTTGGCAGGAAGAAGCCCTATGTGCACTGGCCCTGGCAACCCACCCATAGCCAGCTAGGGAGGGACCCACCTAGGGCCTAGCTGCGAAACGGCACAGAACGCGCTCCTAGGAGCTGCACTCTGCAAAGGGAAACTGAGCTCGGGGAACAAAGCTCAGCCCCAAGGCGGCTTGGCTCAGGATCGCAGCGCTTGCCTAGTTCTCACCTAGCCCTAGGCTCCCCATAGGGCCAAGGAGGGTCTGGGCTGCCTCTGGCTCCGTGGGCACTGCTGCTTGGTTGGTGGTCTCCGCAGCTTGAAACCAACTCCAAACGTGTTCTCCTTCGCGGAGAAGGCTGATTTGGCAGGAAGAAGCCCTGTGTGCACTGGCCATGGCAACCCACCCATAGCCAGCTAGGGACGGACCCACCTAGGGCCTAGCTGCGAAACGGCACAAAACGCGCTCCTAGGAGCTGCACTCTGCAAAGGGAAACTGTGCTCGGGGAGCAAACCTCAGCCCCAAGGCGGCTTGGCTCAGGATCGCAGCGCTTGCCTAGTTCTCACCTAGCCCTAGGCTCCCCATAGGGCCAAGGAGGGTCTGGGCTGCCTCTGGCTCCGTGGGCACTGCTGCTTGGCTGGTGGTCTCCGCACCGTGAAACCAACTCCAAACGTGTTCTCCTTCGCGGAGAAGGCTGATTTGGCAGGAAGAAGCCCTGTGTGCACTGGCCCTGGCAACCCACCCATAGCCAGCTAGGGAGGGACCCACCTAGGGCCTAGCTGCGAAAGGGCACAGAACGCGCTCCTAGGAGCTGCACTCTGCAAAGGGAAACTGAGCTCGGGGAACAAAGCTCAGCCCCAAGGCGGCTTGGCTCAGGATCGCAGCGCTTGCCTAGTTCTCACCTAGCCCTAGGCTCCCCATAGGGCCAAGGAGGGTCTGGGCTGCCTCTGGCTCCGTGGGCACTGCTGCTTGGTTGGTGGTCTCCGCAGCTTGAAACCAACTCCAAACGTGTTCTCCTTCGCGGAGAAGGCTGATTTGGCAGGAAGAAGCCCTGTGTGCACTGGCCCTGGCAACCCACCCATAGCCAGCTAGGGACGGACCCACCTAGGGCCTAGCTGCGAAACGGCACAAAACGCGCTCCTAGGAGCTGCACTCTGCAAAGGGAAACTGTGCTCGGGGAACAAAGCTCAGCCCCAAGGCGGCTTGGCTCAGGATCGCAGCGCTTGCCTAGTTCTCACCTAGCCCTAGGCTCCCCATAGGGCCAAGGAGGGTCTGGGCTGCCTCTGGCTCCGTGGGCACTGCTGCTTGGTTGGTGGTCTCCGCAGCTTGAAACCAACTCCAAACGTGTTCTCCTTCGCGGAGAAGGCTGATTTGGCAGGAAGAAGCCCTGTGTGCACTGGCCCTGGCAACCCACCCATAGCCAGCTAGGGACGGACCCACCTAGGGCCTAGCTGCGAAACGGCACAAAACGCGCTCCTAGGAGCTGCACTCTGCAAAGGGAAACTGTGCTCGGGGAACAAAGCTCAGCCCCAAGGCGGCTTGGCTCAGGATCGCAGCGCTTGCCTAGTTCTCACCTAGCCCTAGGCTCCCCATAGGGCCCAGGAGGGTCTGGGCTGCCTCTGGCTCCGTGGGCACTGCTGCTTGGCTGGTGGTCTCCGCACCGTGAAACCAACTCCAAACGTGTTCTCCTTCGCGGAGAAGGCTGATTTGGCAGGAAGAAGCCCTGTGTGCACTGGCCCTGGCAACCCACCCATAGCCAGCTAGGGAGGGACCCACCTAGGGCCTAGCTGCGAAACGGCACAGAACGCGCTCCTAGGAGCTGCACTCTGCAAAGGGAAACTGTGCTCGGGGAACAAAGCTCAGCCCCAAGGCGGCTTGGCTCAGGATCGCAGCGCTTGCCTAGTTCTCACCTAGCCCTAGGCTCCCCATAGGGCCAAGGAGGGTCTGGGCTGCCTCTGGCTCCGTGGGCACTGCTGCTTGGTTGGTCGTCTCCGCACCTTGAAACCAACTCCAAACGTGTTCTCCTTCGCGGAGAAGGCTGATTTGGCAGGAAGAAGCCCTGTGTGCACTGGCCCTGGCAACCCACCCATAGCCAGCTAGGGACGGACCCACCTAGGGCCTAGCTGCGAAACGGCACAAAACGCGCTCCTAGGAGCTGCACTCTGCAAAGGGAAACTGTGCTCGGGGAACAAAGCTCAGCCCCAAGGCGGCTTGGCTCAGGATCGCAGCGCTTGCCTAGTTCTCACCTAGCCCTAGGCTCCCCATAGGGCCAAGGAGGGTCTGGGCTGCCTCTGGCTCCGTGGGCACTGCTGCTTGGTTGGTGGTCTCCGCAGCTTGAAACCAACTCCAAACGTGTTCTCCTTCGCGGAGAAGGCTGATTTGGCAGGAAGAAGCCCTGTGTGCACTGGCCCTGGCAACCCACCCATAGCCAGCTAGGGACGGACCCACCTAGGGCCTAGCTGCGAAACGGCACAAAACGCGCTCCTAGGAGCTGCACTCTGCAAAGGGAAACTGTGCTCGGGGAACAAACCTCAGCCCCAAGGCGGCTTGGCTCAGGATCGCAGCGCTTGCCTAGTTCTCACCTAGCCCTAGGCTCCCCATAGGGCCAAGGAGGGTCTGGGCTGCCTCTGGCTCCGTGGGCACTGCTGCTTGGTTGGTGGTCTCCGCAGCTTGAAACCAACTCCAAACGTGTTCTCCTTCGCGGAGAAGGCTGATTTGGCAGGAAGAAGCCCTGTGTGCACTGGCCCTGGCAACCCACCCATAGCCAGCTAGGGACGGACCCACCTAGGGCCTAGCTGCGAAACGGCACAAAACGCGCTCCTAGGAGCTGCACTCTGCAAAGGGAAACTGTGCTCGGGGAACAAAGCTCAGCCCCAAGGCGGCTTGGCTCAGGATCGCAGCGCTTGCCTAGTTCTCACCTAGCCCTAGGCTCCCCATAGGGCCAAGGAGGGTCTGGGCTGCCTCTGGCTCCGTGGGCACTGCTGCTTGGTTGGTGGTCTCCGCAGCTTGAAACCAACTCCAAACGTGTTCTCCTTCGCGGAGAAGGCTGATTTGGCAGGAAGAAGCCCTGTGTGCACTGGCCCTGGCAACCCACCCATAGCCAGCTAGGGACGGACCCACCTAGGGCCTAGCTGCGAAACGGCACAAAACGCGCTCCTAGGAGCTGCACTCTGCAAAGGGAAACTGTGCTCGGGGAACAAACCTCAGCCCCAAGGCGGCTTGGCTCAGGATCGCAGCGCTTGCCTAGTTCTCACCTAGCCCTAGGCTCCCCATAGGGCCAAGGAGGGTCTGGGCTGCCTCTGGCTCCGTGGGCACTGCTGCTTGGTTGGTGGTCTCCGCAGCTTGAAACCAACTCCAAACGTGTTCTCCTTCGCGGAGAAGGCTGATTTGGCAGGAAGAAGCCCTGTGTGCACTGGCCCTGGCAACCCACCCATAGCCAGCTAGGGACGGACCCACCTAGGGCCTAGCTGCGAAACGGCACAAAACGCGCTCCTAGGAGCTGCACTCTGCAAAGGGAAACTGTGCTCGGGGAACAAACCTCAGCCCCAAGGCGGCTTGGCTCAGGATCGCAGCGCTTGCCTAGTTCTCACCTAGCCCTAGGCTCCCCATAGGGTCAAGGAGGGTCTGGGCTGCCTCTGGCTCCGTGGGCACTGCTGCTTGGCTGGTGGTCTCCGCACCGTGAAACCAACTCCAAACGTGTTCTCCTTCGCGGAGAAGGCTGATTTGGCAGGAAGAAGCCCTGTGTGCACTGGCCCTGGCAACCCACCCATAGCCAGCTAGGGACGGACCCACCTAGGGCCTAGCTGCGAAACGGCACAAAACGCGCTCCTAGGAGCTGCACTCTGCAAAGGGAAACTGTGCTCGGGGAACAAAGCTCAGCCCCAAGGCGGCTTGGCTCAGGATCGCAGCGCTTGCCTAGTTCTCACCTAGCCCTAGGCTCCCCATAGGGCCAAGGAGGGTCTGGGCTGCCTCTGGCTCCGTGGGCACTGCTGCTTGGCTGGTGGTCTCCGCACCGTGAAACCAACTCCAAACGTGTTCTCCTTCGCGGAGAAGGCTGATTTGGCAGGAAGAAGCCCTGTGTGCACTGGCCCTGGCAACCCACCCACAGCCAGCTAGGGAGGGACCCACCTAGGGCCTAGCTGCGAAACGGCACAAAACGCGCTCCTAGGAGCTGCACTCTGCAAAGGGAAACTGTGCTCGGGGAACAAAGCTCAGCCCCAAGGCGGCTTGGCTCAGGATCGCAGCGCTTGCCTAGTTCTCACCTAGCCCTAGGCTCCCCATAGGGCCAAGGAGGGTCTGGGCTGCCTCTGGCTCCGTGGGCACTGCTGCTTGGCTGGTGGTCTCCGCACCTTGAAACCAACTCCAAACGTGTTCTCCTTCGCGGAGAAGGCTGATTTGGCAGGAAGAAGCCCTATGTTTACTGGCCCTGGCAACCCACCCATAGCCAGCTAGGGAGGGACCCACCTAGGGCCTAGCTGCGAAACGGCACAGAACGCGCTCCTAGGAGCTGCACTCTGCAAAGGGAAACTGAGCTCGGGGAACAAAGCTCAGCCCCAAGGCGGCTTGGCTCAGGATCGCAGCGCTTGCCTAGTTCTCACCTAGCCCTAGGCTCCCCATAGGGCCAAGGAGGGTCTGGGCTGCCTCTGGCTCCGTGGGCACTGCTGCTTGGTTGGTGGTCTCCGCAGCTTGAAACCAACTCCAAACGTGTTCTCCTTCGCGGAGAAGGCTGATTTGGCAGGAAGAAGCCCTGTGTGCACTGGCCCTGGCAACCCACCCATAGCCAGCTAGGGACGGACCCACCTAGGGCCTAGCTGCGAAACGGCACAAAACGCGCTCCTAGGAGCTGCACTCTGCAAAGGGAAACTGTGCTCGGGGAGCAAACCTCAGCCCCAAGGCGGCTTGGCTCAGGATCGCAGCGCTTGCCTAGTTCTCACCTAGCCCTAGGCTCCCCATAGGGCCAAGGAGGGTCTGGGCTGCCTCTGGCTCCGTGGGCACTGCTGCTTGGCTGGTGGTCTCCGCACCGTGAAACCAACTCCAAACGTGTTCTCCTTCGCGGAGAAGGCTGATTTGGCAGGAAGAAGCCCTGTGTGCACTGGCCCTGGCAACCCACCCATAGCCAGCTAGGGAGGGACCCACCTAGGGCCTAGCTGCGAAAGGGCACAGAACGCGCTCCTAGGAGCTGCACTCTGCAAAGGGAAACTGAGCTCGGGGAACAAAGCTCAGCCCCAAGGCGGCTTGGCTCAGGATCGCAGCGCTTGCCTAGTTCTCACCTAGCCCTAGGCTCCCCATAGGGCCAAGGAGGGTCTGGGCTGCCTCTGGCTCCGTGGGCACTGCTGCTTGGTTGGTGGTCTCCGCAGCTTGAAACCAACTCCAAACGTGTTCTCCTTCGCGGAGAAGGCTGATTTGGCAGGAAGAAGCCCTGTGTGCACTGGCCCTGGCAACCCACCCATAGCCAGCTAGGGACGGACCCACCTAGGGCCTAGCTGCGAAACGGCACAAAACGCGCTCCTAGGAGCTGCACTCTGCAAAGGGAAACTGTGCTCGGGGAACAAAGCTCAGCCCCAAGGCGGCTTGGCTCAGGATCGCAGCTCTTGCCTAGTTCTCACCTAGCCCTAGGCTCCCCATAGGGCCAAGGAGGGTCTGGGCTGCCTCTGGCTCCGTGGTCACTGCTGCTTGGTTGGTGGTCTCCGCAGCTTGAAACCAACTCCAAACGTGTTCTCCTTCGCGGAGAAGGCTGATTTGGCAGGAAGAAGCCCTGTGTGCACTGGCCCTGGCAACCCACCCATAGCCAGCTAGGGAGGGACCCACCTAGGGCCTAGCTGCGAAACGGCACAAAACGCGCTCCTAGGAGCTGCACTCTGCAAAGGGAAACTGTGCTCGGGGAACAAAGCTCAGCCCCAAGGCGGCTTGGCTCAGGATCGCAGCGCTTGCCTAGTTCTCACCTAGCCCTAGGCTCCCCATAGGGCCAAGGAGGGTCTGGGCTACCTCTGGCTCCGTGGGCACTGCTGCTTGGCTGGTGGTCTCCGCACCGTGAAACCAACTCCAAACGTGTTCTCCTTCGCGGAGAAGGCTGATTTGGCAGGAAGAAGCCCTGTGTGCACTGGCCCTGGCAACCCACCCATAGCCAGCTAGGGAGGGACCCACCTAGGGCCTAGCTGCGAAACGGCACAAAACGCGCTCCTAGGAGCTGCACTCTGCAAAGGGAAACTGTGCTCGGGGAACAAAGCTCAGCCCCAAGGCGGCTTGGCTCAGGATCGCAGCGCTTGCCTAGTTCTCACCTAGCCCTAGGCTCCCCATAGGGCCAAGGAGGGTCTGGGCTGCCTCTGGCTCCGTGGGCACTGCTGCTTGGCTGGTGTTCTCCGCACCTTGAAACCAACTCCAAACGTGTTCTCCTTCGCGGAGAAGGCTGATTTGGCAGGAAGAAGCCCTGTGTGCACTGGCCCTGGCAACCCACCCATAGCCAGCTAGGGAGGGACCCACCTAGGGCCTAGCTGCGAAACGGCACAGAACGCGCTCCTAGGAGCTGCACTCTGCAAAGGGAAACTGAGCTCGGGGAACAAAGCTCAGCCCCAAGGCGGCTTGGCTCAGGATCGCAGCGCTTGCCTAGTTCTCACCTAGCCCTAGGCTCCCCATAGGGCCAAGGAGGGTCTGGGCTGCCTCTGGCTCCGTGGGCACTGCTGCTTGGCTGGTGGTCTCCGCACCTTGAAACCAACTCCAAACGTGTTCTCCTTCGCGGAGAAGGCTGATTTGGCAGGAAGAAGCCCTGTGTGCACTGGCCCTGGCAACCCACCCATAGCCAGCTAGGGAGGGACCCACCTAGGGCCTAGCTGCGAAACGGCACAAAACGCGCTCCTAGGAGCTGCACTCTGCAAAGGGAAACTGTGCTCGGGGAACAAACCTCAGCCCCAAGGCGGCTTGGCTCAGGATCACAGCGCTTGCCTAGTTCTCACCTAGCCCTAGGCTCCCCATAGGGCCAAGGAGGGTCTGGGCTGCCTCTGGCTCCGTGGGCACTGCTGCTTGGCTGGTGGTCTCCGCACCGTGAAACCAACTCCAAACGTGTTCTCCTTCGCGGAGAAGGCTGATTTGGCAGGAAGAAGCCCTGTGTGCACTGGCCCTGGCAACCCACCCATAGCCAGCTAGGGAGGGACCCACCTAGGGCCTAGCTGCGAAAGGGCACAGAACGCGCTCCTAGGAGCTGCACTCTGCAAAGGGAAACTGAGCTCGGGGAACAAAGCTCAGCCCCAAGGCGGCTTGGCTCAGGATCGCAGCGCTTGCCTAGTTCTCACCTAGCCCTAGGCTCCCCATAGGGCCAAGGAGGGTCTGGGCTGCCTCTGGCTCCGTGGGCACTGCTGCTTGGTTGGTGGTCTCCGCAGCTTGAAACCAACTCCAAACGTGTTCTCCTTCGCGGAGAAGGCTGATTTGGCAGGAAGAAGCCCTGTGTGCACTGGCCCTGGCAACCCACCCATAGCCAGCTAGGGACGGACCCACCTAGGGCCTAGCTGCGAAACGGCACAAAACGCGCTCCTAGGAGCTGCACTCTGCAAAGGGAAACTGTGCTCGGGGAACAAAGCTCAGCCCCAAGGCGGCTTGGCTCAGGATCGCAGCGCTTGCCTAGTTCTCACCTAGCCCTAGGCTCCCCATAGGGCCAAGGAGGGTCTGGGCTGCCTCTGGCTCCGTGGGCACTGCTGCTTGGTTGGTGGTCTCCGCAGCTTGAAACCAACTCCAAACGTGTTCTCCTTCGCGGAGAAGGCTGATTTGGCAGGAAGAAGCCCTGTGTGCACTGGCCCTGGCAACCCACCCATAGCCAGCTAGGGACGGACCCACCTAGGGCCTAGCTGCGAAACGGCACAAAACGCGCTCCTAGGAGCTGCACTCTGCAAAGGGAAACTGTGCTCGGGGAACAAAGCTCAGCCCCAAGGCGGCTTGGCTCAGGATCGCAGCGCTTGCCTAGTTCTCACCTAGCCCTAGGCTCCCCATAGGGCCAAGGAGGGTCTGGGCTACCTCTGGCTCCGTGGGCACTGCTGCTTGGCTGGTGGTCTCCGCACCGTGAAACCAACTCCAAACGTGTTCTCCTTCGCGGAGAAGGCTGATTTGGCAGGAAGAAGCCCTGTGTGCACTGGCCCTGGCAACCCACCCATAGCCAGCTAGGGAGGGACCCACCTAGGGCCTAGCTGCGAAACGGCACAAAACGCGCTCCTAGGAGCTGCACTCTGCAAAGGGAAACTGTGCTCGGGGAACAAAGCTCAGCCCCAAGGCGGCTTGGCTCGGGATCGCAGCGCTTGCCTAGTTCTCACCTAGCCCTAGGCTCCCCATAGGGCCCAGGAGGGTCTGGGCTGCCTCTGGCTCCGTGGGCACTGCTGCTTGGTTGGTGGTCTCCGCAGCTTGAAACCAACTCCAAACGTGTTCTCCTTCGCGGAGAAGGCTGATTTGGCAGGAAGAAGCCCTGTGTGCACTGGCCCTGGCAACCCACCCATAGCCAGCTAGGGAGGGACCCACCTAGGGCCTAGCTGCGAAACGGCACAAAACGCGCTCCTAGGAGCTGCACTCTGCAAAGGGAAACTGTGCTCGGGGAACAAAGCTCAGCCCCAAGGCGGCTTGGCTCAGGATCGCAGCGCTTGCCTACTTCTCACCTAGCCCTAGGCTCCCCGTAGGGCCAAGGAGGGTCTGGGCTGCCTCTGGCTCCGTGGGCACTGCTGCTTGGCTGGTGGTCGCCGCACCGTGAAACCAACTCCAAACGTGTTCTCCTTCGCGGAGAAGGCTGATTTGGCAGGAAGAAGCCCTGTGTGCACTGGCCCTGGCAACCCACCCATAGCCAGCTAGGGAGGGACCCACCTAGGGCCTAGCTGCGAAACGGCACAAAACGCGCTCCTAGGAGCTGCACTCTGCAAAGGGAAACTGTGCTCGGGGAACAAACCTCAGCCCCAAGGCGGCTTGGCTCAGGATCGCAGCGCTTGCCTAGTTATCACCTAGCCCTAGGCTCCCCATAGGGCCAAGGAGGGTCTGGGCTGCCTCTGGCTCCGTGGGCACTGCTGCTTGGCTGGTGGTCTCCGCACCGTGAAACCAACTCCAAACGTGTTCTCCTTCGCGGAGAAGGCTGATTTGGCAGGAAGAAGCCCTGTGTGCACTGGCCCTGGCAACCCACCCATAGCCAGCTAGGGAGGGACCCACCTAGGGCCTAGCTGCGAAACGGCACAGAACGCGCTCCTAGGAGCTGCACTCTGCAAAGGGAAACTGAGCTCGGGGAACAAAGCTCAGCCCCAAGGCGGCTTGGCTCAGGATCGCAGCGCTTGCCTAGTTCTCACCTAGCCCTAGGCTCCCCATAGGGCCAAGGAGGGTCTGGGCTGCCTCTGGCTCCGTGGGCACTGCTGCTTGGTTGGTGGTCTCCGCAGCTTGAAACCAACTCCAAACGTGTTCTCCTTCGCGGAGAAGGCTGATTTGGCAGGTAGAAGCCCTGTGTGCATTCGCCCTGGCAACCCACCCATAGCCAGCTAGGGAGGGACCCACCTAGGGCCTAGCTGCGAAACGGCACAAAACGCGCTCCTAGGAGCTGCACTCTGCAAAGGGAAACTGAGCTCGGGGAACAAAGCTCAGCCCCAAGGCGGCTTGGCTCAGGATCGCAGCGCTTGCCTAGTTCTCACCTAGCCCTAGGCTCCCCATAGGGCCAAGGAGGGTCTGGGCTGCCTCTGGCTCCGTGGGCACTGCTGCTTGGCTGGTGGTCTCCGCACCGTGAAACCAACTCCAAACGTGTTCTCCTTCGCGGAGAAGGCTGATTTGGCAGGAAGAAGCCCTGTGTGCACTGGCCCTGGCAGCCCACCCATAGCCAGCTAGGGACGGACCCACCTAGGGCCTAGCTGCGAAACGGCACAAAACGCGCTCCTAGGAGCTGCACTCTGCAAAGGGAAACTGTGCTCGGGGAACAAAGCTCAGCCCCAAGGCGGCTTGGCTCAGGATCGCAGCGCTTGCCTAGTTCTCACCTAGCCCTAGGCTCCCCATAGGGCCAAGGAGGGTCTGGGCTGCCTCTGGCTCCGTGGGCACTGCTGCTTGGTTGGTGGTCTCCGCAGCTTGAAACCAACTCCAAACGTGTTCTCCTTCGCGGAGAAGGCTGATTTGGCAGGAAGAAGCCCTGTGTGCACTGGCCCTGGCAACCCACCCATAGCCAGCTAGGGACGGACCCACCTAGGGCCTAGCTGCGAAACGGCACAAAAGCGCTCCTAGGAGCTGCACTCTGCAAAGGGAAACTGAGCTCGGGGAACAAACCTCAGCCCCAAGGCGGCTTGGCTCAGGATCGCAGCGCTTGCCTAGTTCTCACCTAGCCCTAGGCTCCCCGTAGGGCCAAGGAGGGTCTGGGCTGCCTCTGGCTCCGTGGGCACTGCTGCTTGGCTGGTGGTCTCCGCACCGTGAAACCAACTCCAAACGTGTTCTCCTTCGCGGAGAAGGCTGATTTGGCAGGAAGAAGCCCTGTGTGCACTGGCCCTGGCAACCCACCCATAGCCAGCTAGGGAGGGACCCACCTAGGGCCTAGCTGCGAAAGGGCACAGAACGCGCTCCTAGGAGCTGCACTCTGCAAAGGGAAACTGAGCTCGGGGAACAAAGCTCAGCCCCAAGGCGGCTTGGCTCAGGATCGCAGCGCTTGCCTAGTTCTCACCTAGCCCTAGGCTCCCCATAGGGCCAAGGAGGGTCTGGGCTGCCTCTGGCTCCGTGGGCACTGCTGCTTGGTTGGTGGTCTCCGCAGCTTGAAACCAACTCCAAACGTGTTCTCCTTCGCGGAGAAGGCTGATTTGGCAGGAAGAAGCCCTGTGTGCACTGGCCCTGGCAACCCACCCATAGCCAGCTAGGGACGGACCCACCTAGGGCCTAGCTGCGAAACGGCACAAAACGCGCTCCTAGGAGCTGCACTCTGCAAAGGGAAACTGTGCTCGGGGAACAAAGCTCAGCCCCAAGGCGGCTTGGCTCAGGATCGCAGCGCTTGCCTAGTTCTCACCTAGCCCTAGGCTCCCCATAGGGCCAAGGAGGGTCTGGGCTGCCTCTGGCTCCGTGGGCACTGCTGCTTGGTTGGTGGTCTCCGCAGCTTGAAACCAACTCCAAACGTGTTCTCCTTCGCGGAGAAGGCTGATTTGGCAGGAAGAAGCCCTGTGTGCACTGGCCCTGGCAACCCACCCATAGCCAGCTAGGGACGGACCCACCTAGGGCCTAGCTGCGAAACGGCACAAAACGCGCTCCTAGGAGCTGCACTCTGCAAAGGGAAACTGTGCTCGGGGAACAAAGCTCAGCCCCAAGGCGGCTTGGCTCAGGATCGCAGCGCTTGCCTAGTTCTCACCTAGCCCTAGGCTCCCCATAGGGCCAAGGAGGGTCTGGGCTACCTCTGGCTCCGTGGGCACTGCTGCTTGGCTGGTGGTCTCCGCACCGTGAAACCAACTCCAAACGTGTTCTCCTTCGCGGAGAAGGCTGATTTGGCAGGAAGAAGCCCTGTGTGCACTGGCCCTGGCAACCCACCCATAGCCAGCTAGGGACGGACCCACCTAGGGCCTAGCTGCGAAACGGCACAAAACGCGCTCCTAGGAGCTGCACTCTGCAAAGGGAAACTGTGCTCGGGGAACAAAGCTCAGCCCCAAGGCGGCTTGGCTCGGGATCGCAGCGCTTGCCTAGTTCTCACCTAGCCCTAGGCTCCCCATAGGGCCCAGGAGGGTCTGGGCTGCCTCTGGCTCCGTGGGCACTGCTGCTTGGTTGGTGGTCTCCGCAGCTTGAAACCAACTCCAAACGTGTTCTCCTTCGCGGAGAAGGCTGATTTGGCAGGAAGAAGCCCTGTGTGCACTGGCCCTGGCAACCCACCCATAGCCAGCTAGGGAGGGACCCACCTAGGGCCTAGCTGCGAAACGGCACAAAACGCGCTCCTAGGAGCTGCACTCTGCAAAGGGAAACTGTGCTCGGGGAACAAAGCTCAGCCCCAAGGCGGCTTGGCTCAGGATCGCAGCGCTTGCCTACTTCTCACCTAGCCCTAGGCTCCCCGTAGGGCCAAGGAGGGTCTGGGCTGCCTCTGGCTCCGTGGGCACTGCTGCTTGGCTGGTGGTCTCCGCACCGTGAAACCAACTCCAAACGTGTTCTCCTTCGCGGAGAAGGCTGATTTGGCAGGAAGAAGCCCTGTGTGCACTGGCCCTGGCAACCCACCCATAGCCAGCTAGGGAGGGACCCACCTAGGGCCTAGCTGCGAAACGGCACAAAACGCGCTCCTAGGAGCTGCACTCTGCAAAGGGAAACTGTGCTCGGGGAACAAACCTCAGCCCCAAGGCGGCTTGGCTCAGGATCGCAGCGCTTGCCTAGTTCTCACCTAGCCCTAGGCTCCCCATAGGGCCAAGGAGGGTCTGGGCTGCCTCTGGCTCCGTGGGCACTGCTGCTTGGCTGGTGGTCTCCGCACCGTGAAACCAACTCCAAACGTGTTCTCCTTCGCGGAGAAGGCTGATTTGGCAGGAAGAAGCCCTGTGTGCACTGGCCCTGGCAACCCACCCATAGCCAGCTAGGGAGGGACCCACCTAGGGCCTAGCTGCGAAACGGCACAGAACGCGCTCCTAGGAGCTGCACTCTGCAAAGGGAAACTGAGCTCGGGGAACAAAGCTCAGCCCCAAGGCGGCTTGGCTCAGGATCGCAGCGCTTGCCTAGTTCTCACCTAGCCCTAGGCTCCCCATAGGGCCAAGGAGGGTCTGGGCTGCCTCTGGCTCCGTGGGCACTGCTGCTTGGTTGGTGGTCTCCGCAGCTTGAAACCAACTCCAAACGTGTTCTCCTTCGCGGAGAAGGCTGATTTGGCAGGTAGAAGCCCTGTGTGCATTCGCCCTGGCAACCCACCCATAGCCAGCTAGGGAGGGACCCACCTAGGGCCTAGCTGCGAAACGGCACAAAACGCGCTCCTAGGAGCTGCACTCTGCAAAGGGAAACTGAGCTCGGGGAACAAAGCTCAGCCCCAAGGCGGCTTGGCTCAGGATCGCAGCGCTTGCCTAGTTCTCACCTAGCCCTAGGCTCCCCATAGGGCCAAGGAGGGTCTGGGCTGCCTCTGGCTCCGTGGGCACTGCTGCTTGGCTGGTGGTCTCCGCACCGTGAAACCAACTCCAAACGTGTTCTCCTTCGCGGAGAAGGCTGATTTGGCAGGAAGAAGCCCTGTGTGCACTGGCCCTGGCAACCCACCCATAGCCAGCTAGGGACGGACCCACCTAGGGCCTAGCTGCGAAACGGCACAAAACGCGCTCCTAGGAGCTGCACTCTGCAAAGGGAAACTGTGCTCGGGGAACAAAGCTCAGCCCCAAGGCGGCTTGGCTCAGGATCGCAGCGCTTGCCTAGTTCTCACCTAGCCCTAGGCTCCCCATAGGGCCAAGGAGGGTCTGGGCTGCCTCTGGCTCCGTGGGCACTGCTGCTTGGTTGGTGGTCTCCGCAGCTTGAAACCAACTCCAAACGTGTTCTCCTTCGCGGAGAAGGCTGATTTGGCAGGAAGAAGCCCTGTGTGCACTGGCCCTGGCAACCCACCCATAGCCAGCTAGGGACGGACCCACCTAGGGCCTAGCTGCGAAACGGCACAAAACGCGCTCCTAGGAGCTGCACTCTGCAAAGGGAAACTGAGCTCGGGGAACAAACCTCAGCCCCAAGGCGGCTTGGCTCAGGATCGCAGCGCTTGCCTAGTTCTCACCTAGCCCTAGGCTCCCCGTAGGGCCAAGGAGGGTCTGGGCTGCCTCTGGCTCCGTGGGCACTGCTGCTTGGCTGGTGGTCTCCGCACCGTGAAACCAACTCCAAACGTGTTCTCCTTCGCGGAGAAGGCTGATTTGGCAGGAAGAAGCCCTGTGTGCACTGGCCCTGGCAACCCACCCATAGCCAGCTAGGGAGGGACCCACCTAGGGCCTAGCTGCGAAACGGCACAAAACGCGCTCCTAGGAGCTGCACTCTGCAAAGGGAAACTGTGCTCGGGGAACAAAGCTCAGCCCCAAGGCGGCTTGGCTCAGGATCGCAGCGCTTGCCTAGTTCTCACCTAGCCCTAGGCTCCCCATAGGGCCAAGGAGGGTCTGGGCTGCCTCTGGCTCCGTGGGCACTGCTGCTTGGCTGGTGGTCTCCGCACCGTGAAACCAACTCCAAACGTGTTCTCCTTCGCGGAGAAGGCTGATTTGGCAGGAAGAAGCCCTGTGTGCACTGGCCCTGGCAACCCACCCATAGCCAGCTAGGGACGGACCCACCTAGGGCCTAGCTGCGAAACGGCACAAAACGCGCTCCTAGGAGCTGCACTCTGCAAAGGGAAACTGTGCTCGGGGAACAAAGCTCAGCCCCAAGGCGGCTTGGCTCAGGATCGCAGCGCTTGCCTAGTTCTCACCTAGCCCTAGGCTCCCCATAGGGCCAAGGAGGGTCTGGGCTGCCTCTGGCTCCGTGGGCACTGCTGCTTGGTTGGTGGTCTCCGCAGCTTGAAACCAACTCCAAACGTGTTCTCCTTCGCGGAGAAGGCTGATTTGGCAGGAAGAAGCCCTGTGTGCACTGGCCCTGGCAACCCACCCATAGCCAGCTAGGGAGGGACCAACCTAGGGCCTAGCTGCGAAACGGCACAAAACGCGCTCCTAGGAGCTGCACTCTGCAAAGGGAAACTGTGCTCGGGGAACAAAGCTCAGCCCCAAGGCGGCTTGGCTCAGGATCGCAGCGCTTGCCTAGTTCTCACCTAGCCCTAGGCTCCCCATAGGGCCAAGGAGGGTCTGGGCTACCTCTGGCTCCGTGGGCACTGCTGCTTGGCTGGTGGTCTCCGCACCGTGAAACCAACTCCAAACGTGTTCTCCTTCGCGGAGAAGGCTGATTTGGCAGGAAGAAGCCCTGTGTGCACTGGCCCTGGCAACCCACCCATAGCCAGCTAGGGAGGGACCCACCTAGGGCCTAGCTGCGAAACGGCACAAAACGCGCTCCTAGGAGCTGCACTCTGCAAAGGGAAACTGTGCTCGGGGAACAAAGCTCAGCCCCAAGGCGGCTTGGCTCGGGATCGCAGCGCTTGCCTAGTTCTCACCTAGCCCTAGGCTCCCCATAGGGCCCAGGAGGGTCTGGGCTGCCTCTGGCTCCGTGGGCACTGCTGCTTGGTTGGTGGTCTCCGCAGCTTGAAACCAACTCCAAACGTGTTCTCCTTCGCGGAGAAGGCTGATTTGGCAGGAAGAAGCCCTGTGTGCACTGGCCCTGGCAACCCACCCATAGCCAGCTAGGGAGGGACCCACCTAGGGCCTAGCTGCGAAACGGCACAAAACGCGCTCCTAGGAGCTGCACTCTGCAAAGGGAAACTGTGCTCGGGGAACAAAGCTCAGCCCCAAGGCGGCTTGGCTCAGGATCGCAGCGCTTGCCTAGTTCTCACCTAGCCCTAGGCTCCCCGTAGGGCCAAGGAGGGTCTGGGCTGCCTCTGGCTCCGTGGGCACTGCTGCTTGGCTGGTGGTCTCCGCACCGTGAAACCAACTCCAAACGTGTTCTCCTTCGCGGAGAAGGCTGATTTGGCAGGAAGAAGCCCTGTGTGCACTGGCCCTGGCAACCCACCCATAGCCAGCTAGGGAGGGACCCACCTAGGGCCTAGCTGCGAAACGGCACAAAACGCGCTCCTAGGAGCTGCACTCTGCAAAGGGAAACTGTGCTCGGGGAACAAACCTCAGCCCCAGGCGGCTTGGCTCAGGATCGCAGCGCTTGCCTAGTTATCACCTAGCCCTAGGCTCCCCATAGGGCCAAGGAGGGTCTGGGCTGCCTCTGGCTCCGTGGGCACTGCTGCTTGGCTGGTGGTCTCCGCACCGTGAAACCAACTCCAAACGTGTTCTCCTTCGCGGAGAAGGCTGATTTGGCAGGAAGAAGCCCTGTGTGCACTGGCCCTGGCAACCCACCCATAGCCAGCTAGGGAGGGACCCACCTAGGGCCTAGCTGCGAAACGGCACAGAACGCGCTCCTAGGAGCTGCACTCTGCAAAGGGAAACTGAGCTCGGGGAACAAAGCTCAGCCCCAAGGCGGCTTGGCTCAGGATCGCAGCGCTTGCCTAGTTCTCACCTAGCCCTAGGCTCCCCATAGGGCCAAGGAGGGTCTGGGCTGCCTCTGGCTCCGTGGGCACTGCTGCTTGGTTGGTGGTCTCCGCAGCTTGAAACCAACTCCAAACGTGTTCTCCTTCGCGGAGAAGGCTGATTTGGCAGGAAGAAGCCCTGTGTGCACTGGCCCTGGCAACCCACCCATAGCCAGCTAGGGACGGACCCACCTAGGGCCTAGCTGCGAAACGGCACAAAACGCGCTCCTAGGAGCTGCACTCTGCAAAGGGAAACTGAGCTCGGGGAACAAACCTCAGCCCCAAGGCGGCTTGGCTCAGGATCGCAGCGCTTGCCTAGTTCTCACCTAGCCCTAGGCTCCCCGTAGGGCCAAGGAGGGTCTGGGCTGCCTCTGGCTCCGTGGGCACTGCTGCTTGGCTGGTGGTCTCCGCACCGTGAAACCAACTCCAAACGTGTTCTCCTTCGCGGAGAAGGCTGATTTGGCAGGAAGAAGCCCTGTGTGCACTGGCCCTGGCAACCCACCCATAGCCAGCTAGGGAGGGACCCACCTAGGGCCTAGCTGCGAAACGGCACAAAACGCGCTCCTAGGAGCTGCACTCTGCAAAGGGAAACTGTGCTCGGGGAACAAAGCTCAGCCCCAAGGCGGCTTGGCTCAGGATCGCAGCGCTTGCCTAGTTCTCACCTAGCCCTAGGCTCCCCATAGGGCCAAGGAGGGTCTGGGCTGCCTCTGGCTCCGTGGGCACTGCTGCTTGGATGGTGGTCTCCGCACCGTGAAACCAACTCCAAACGTGTTCTCCTTCGCGGAGAAGGCTGATTTGGCAGGAAGAAGCCCTGTGTGCACTGGCCCTGGCAACCCACCCATAGCCAGCTAGGGACGGACCCACCTAGGGCCTAGCTGCGAAACGGCACAAAACGCGCTCCTAGGAGCTGCACTCTGCAAAGGGAAACTGAGCTCGGGGAACAAAGCTCAGCCCCAAGGCGGCTTAGCTCAGGATCGCAGCGCTTGCCTAGTTCTCACCTAGCCCTAGGCTCCCCATAGGGCCCAGGAGGGTCTGGGCTGCCTCTGGCTCCGTGGGCACTGCTGCTTGGCTGGTGGTCTCCGCAGCTTGAAACCAACTCCAAACGTGTTCTCCTTCGCGGAGAAGGCTGATTTGGCAGGAAGAAGCCCTGTGTGCACTGGCCCTGGCAACCCACCCATAGCCAGCTAGGGACGGACCCACCTAGGGCCTAGCTGCGAAACGGCACAAAACGCGCTCCTAGGAGCTGCACTCTGCAAAGGGAAACTGTGTTCGGGGAACAAAGCTCAGCCCCAAGGCGGCTTGGCTCAGGATCGCAGCGCTTGCCTAGTTCTCACCTAGCCCTAGGCTCCCCATAGGGCCAAGGAGGGTCTGGGCTGCCTCTGGCTCCGTGGGCACTGCTGCTTGGTTGGTGGTCTCCGCAGCTTGAAACTAACTCCAAACGTGTTCTCCTTCGCGGAGAAGGCTGATTTGGCAGGAAGAAGCCCTGTGTGCACTGGCCCTGGCAACCCACCCATAGCCAGCTAGGGACGGACCCACCTAGGGCCTAGCTGCGAAAGGGCACAAAACGCGCTCCTAGGAGCTGCACTCTGCAAAGGGAAACTGTGCTCGGGGAACAAACCTCAGCCCCAAGGCGGCTTGGCTCAGGATCGCAGCGCTTGCCTAGTTCTCACCTAGCCCTAGGCTCCCCATAGGGCCAAGGAGGGTCTGGGCTACCTCTGGCTCCGTGGGCACTGCTGCTTGGCTGGTGGTCTCCGCACCGTGAAACCAACTCCAAACGTGTTCTCCTTCGCGGAGAAGGCTGATTTGGCAGGAAGAAGCCCTGTGTGCACTGGCCCTGGCAACCCACCCATAGCCAGCTAGGGAGGGACCACCTAGGGCCTAGCTGCGAAAGGGCACAAAACGCGCTCCTAGGAGCTGCACTCTGCAAAGGGAAACTGTGCTCGGGGAACAAAGCTCAGCCCCAAGGCGGCTTGGCTCAGGATCGCAGCGCTTGCCTAGTTCTCACCTAGCCCTAGGCTCCCCATAGGGCCAAGGAGGGTCTGGGCTGCCTCTGGCTCCGTGGGCACTGCTGCTTGGTTGGTGGTCTCCGCAGCTTGAAACCAACTCCAAACGTGTTCTCCTTCGCGGAGAAGGCTGATTTGGCAGGAAGAAGCCCTGTGTGCACTGGCCCTGGCAACCCACCCATAGCCAGCTAGGGACGGACCCACCTAGGGCCTAGCTGCGAAACGGCACAAAACGCGCTCCTAGGAGCTGCACTCTGCAAAGGGAAACTGTGTTCGGGGAACAAACCTCAGCCCCAAGGCGGCTTGGCTCAGGATCGCAGCGCTTGCCTAGTTCTCACCTAGCCCTAGGCTCCCCGTAGGGCCAAGGAGGGTCTGGGCTGCCTCTGGCTCCGTGGGCACTGCTGCTTGGCTGGTGGTCTCCGCACCGTGAAACCAACTCCAAACGTGTTCTCCTTCGCGGAGAAGGCTGATTTGGCAGGAAGAAGCCCTGTGTGCACTGGCCCTGGCAACCCACCCATAGCCAGCTAGGGAGGGACCCACCTAGGGCCTAGCTGCGAAACGGCACAAAACGCGCTCCTAGGAGCTGCACTCTGCAAAGGGAAACTGTGCTCGGGGAACAAAGCTCAGCCCCAAGGCGGCTTGGCTCAGGATCGCAGCGCTTGCCTAGTTCTCACCTAGCCCTAGGCTCCCCATAGGGCCCAGGAGGGTCTGGGCTGCCTCTGGCTCCGTGGGCACTGCTGCTTGGCTGGTGGTCTCCGCACCGTGAAACCAACTCCAAACGTGTTCTCCTTCGCGGAGAAGGCTGATTTGGCAGGAAGAAGCCCTGTGTGCACTGGCCCTGGCAACCCACCCATAGCCAGCTAGGGACGGACCCACCTAGGGCCTAGCTGCGAAACGGCACAGAACGCGCTCCTAGGAGCTGCACTCTGCAAAGGGAAACTTAGCTCGGGGAACAAAGCTCAGCCCCAAGGCGGCTTGGCTCAGGATCGCAGCGCTTGCCTAGTTCTCACCTAGCCCTAGGCTCCCCATAGGGCCCAGGAGGGTCTGGGCTGCCTCTGGCTCCGTGGGCACTGCTGCTTGGCTGGTGGTCTCCGCACCGTGAAACCAACTCCAAACGTGTTCTCCTTCGCGGAGAAGGCTGATTTGGCAGGAAGAAGCCCTGTGTGCACTGGCCCTGGCAACCCACCCATAGCCAGCTAGGGAGGGACCCACCT
This sequence comes from Sus scrofa, assembly GCF_054392235.1. Taxonomy (NCBI): domain Eukaryota; kingdom Metazoa; phylum Chordata; class Mammalia; order Artiodactyla; family Suidae; genus Sus; species Sus scrofa. Next base: position 39,341,319 of record NC_139393.1, on the reverse strand, counting down.
AGGGCCTAGCTGCGAAACGGCACAGAACGCGCTCCTAGGAGCTGCACTCTGCAAAGGGAAACTGAGCTCGGGGAACAAAGCTCAGCCCCAAGGCGGCTTGGCTCAGGATCGCAGCGCTTGCCTAGTTCTCACCTAGCCCTAGGCTCCCCATAGGGCCAAGGAGGGTCTGGGCTGCCTCTGGCTCCGTGGGCACTGCTGCTTGGCTGGTGGTCTCCGCACCTTGAAACCAACTCCAAACGTGTTCTCCTTCGCGGAGAAGGCTGATTTGGCAGGAAGAAGCCCTGTGTGCACTGGCCCTGGCAACCCACCCATAGCCAGCTAGGGAGGGACCCACCTAGGGCCTAGCTGCGAATCGGCACAAAACGCGCTCCTAGGAGCTGCACTCTGCAAAGGGAAACTGTGCTCGGGGAACAAAGCTCAGCCCCAAGGCGGCTTGGCTCAGGATCGCAGCGCTTGCCTAGTTCTCACCTAGCCCTAGGCTCCCCATAGGGCCAAGGAGGGTCTGGGCTGCCTCTGGCTCCGTGGGCACTGCTGCTTGGCTGGTGGTCTCCGCACCGTGAAACCAACTCCAAACGTGTTCTCCTTCGCGGAGAAGGCTGATTTGGCAGGAAGAAGCCCTGTGTGCACTGGCCCTGGCAACCCACCCATAGCCAGCTAGGGAGGGACCCACCTAGGGCCTAGCTGCGAAACGGCACAGAACGCGCTCCTAGGAGCTGCACTCTGCAAAGGGAAACTGAGCTCGGGGAACAAAGCTCAGCCCCAAGGCGGCTTGGCTCAGGATCGCAGCGCTTGCCTAGTTCTCACCTAGCCCTAGGCTCCCCATAGGGCCAAGGAGGGTCTGGGCTGCCTCTGGCTCCGTGGGCACTGCTGCTTGGTTGGTGGTCTCCGCAGCTTGAAACCAACTCCAAACGTGTTCTCCTTCGCGGAGAAGGCTGATTTGGCAGGAAGAAGCCCTGTGTGCACTGGCCCTGGCTACCCACCCATAGCCAGCTAGGGACGGACCCACCTAGGGCCTAGCTGCGAAACGGCACAAAACGCGCTCCTAGGAGCTGCACTCTGCAAAGGGAAACTGTGCTCGGGGAACAAAGCTCAGCCCCAAGGCGGCTTGGCTCAGGATCGCAGCGCTTGCCTAGTTCTCACCTAGCCCTAGGCTCCCCATAGGGCCAAGGAGGGTCTGGGCTGCCTCTGGCTCCGTGGGCACTGCTGCTTGGCTGGTGGTCTCCGCACCGTGAAACCAACTCCAAACGTGTTCTCCTTCGCGGAGAAGGCTGATTTGGCAGGAAGAAGCCCTGTGTGCACTGGCCCTGGCAACCCACCCATAGCCAGCTAGGGAGGGACCCACCTAGGGCCTAGCTGCGAAAGGGCACAGAACGCGCTCCTAGGAGCTGCACTCTGCAAAGGGAAACTGTGCTCGGGGAACAAAGCTCAGCCCCAAGGCGGCTTGGCTCAGGATCGCAGCGCTTGCCTAGTTCTCACCTAGCCCTAGGCTCCCCATAGGGCCAAGGAGGGTCTGGGCTGCCTCTGGCTCCGTGGGCACTGCTGCTTGGTTGGTGGTCTCCGCAGCTTGAAACCAACTCCAAACGTGTTCTCCTTCGCGGAGAAGGCTGATTTGGCAGGAAGAAGCCCTGTGTGCACTGGCCCTGGCAACCCACCCATAGCCAGCTAGGGACGGACCCACCTAGGGCCTAGCTGCGAAACGGCACAAAACGCGCTCCTAGGAGCTGCACTCTGCAAAGGGAAACTGTGCTCGGGGAACAAAGCTCAGCCCCAAGGCGGCTTGGCTCAGGATCGCAGCGCTTGCCTAGTTCTCACCTAGCCCTAGGCTCCCCATAGGGCCAAGGAGGGTCTGGGCTACCTCTGGCTCCGTGGGCACTGCTGCTTGGCTGGTGGTCTCCGCACCGTGAAACCAACTCCAAACGTGTTCTCCTTCGCGGAGAAGGCTGATTTGGCAGGAAGAAGCCCTGTGTGCACTGGCCCTGGCAACCCACCCATAGCCAGCTAGGGAGGGACCCACCTAGGGCCTAGCTGCGAAACGGCACAAAACGCGCTCCTAGGAGCTGCACTCTGCAAAGGGAAACTGTGCTCGGGGAACAAAGCTCAGCCCCAAGGCGGCTTGGCTCAGGATTGCAGCGCTTCCCTAGTTCTCACCTAGCCCTAGGCTCCCCATAGGGCCAAGGAGGGTCTGGGCTGCCTCTGGCTCCGTGGGCACTGCTGCTTGGTTGGTGGTCTCCGCAGCTTGAAACCAACTCCAAACGTGTTCTCCTTCGCGGAGAAGGCTGATTTGGCAGGAAGAAGCCCTGTGTGCACTGGCCCTGGCTACCCACCCATAGCCAGCTAGGGACGGACCCACCTAGGGCCTAGCTGCGAAACGGCACAAAACGCGCTCCTAGGAGCTGCACTCTGCAAAGGGAAACTGTGCTCGGGGAACAAAGCTCAGCCCCAAGGCGGCTTGGCTCAGGATCGCAGCGCTTGCCTAGTTCTCACCTAGCCCTAGGCTCCCCGTAGGGCCAAGGAGGGTCTGGGCTGCCTCTGGCTCCGTGGGCACTGCTGCTTGGCTGGTGGTCTCCGCACCGTGAAACCAACTCCAAACGTGTTCTCCTTCGCGGAGAAGGCTGATTTGGCAGGAAGAAGCCCTGTGTGCACTGGCCCTGGCAACCCACCCATAGCCAGCTAGGGAGGGACCCACCTAGGGCCTAGCTGCGAAACGGCACAAAACGCGCTCCTAGGAGCTGCACTCTGCAAAGGGAAACTGTGTTCGGGGAACAAAGCTCAGCCCCAAGGCGGCTTGGCTCAGGATCGCAGCGCTTGCCTAGTTCTCACCTAGCCCTAGGCTCCCCATAGGGCCAAGGAGGGTCTGGGCTGCCTCTGGCTCCGTGGGCACTGCTGCTTGGTTGGTGGTCTCCGCAGCTTGAAACCAACTCCAAACGTGTTCTCCTTCGCGGAGAAGGCTGATTTGGCAGGAAGAAGCCCTGTGTGCACTGGCCCTGGCAACCCACCCATAGCCAGCTAGGGACGGACCCACCTAGGGCCTAGCTGCGAAACGGCACAAAACGCGCTCCTAGGAGCTGCACTCTGCAAAGGGAAACTGTGCTCGGGGAACAAAGCTCAGCCCCAAGGCGGCTTGGCTCAGGATCGCAGCGCTTGCCTAGTTCTCACCTAGCCCTAGGCTCCCCATAGGGCCAAGGAGGGTCTGGGCTACCTCTGGCTCCGTGGGCACTGCTGCTTGGCTGGTGGTCTCCGCACCGTGAAACCAACTCCAAACGTGTTCTCCTTCGCGGAGAAGGCTGATTTGGCAGGAAGAAGCCCTGTGTGCACTGGCCCTGGCAACCCACCCATAGCCAGCTAGGGAGGGACCCACCTAGGGCCTAGCTGCGAAACGGCACAAAACGCGCTCCTAGGAGCTGCACTCTGCAAAGGGAAACTGTGCTCGGGGAACAAAGCTCAGCCCCAAGGCGGCTTGGCTCAGGATCGCAGCGCTTGCCTAGTTCTCACCTAGCCCTAGGCTCCCCGTAGGGCCAAGGAGGGTCTGGGCTGCCTCTGGCTCCGTGGGCACTGCTGCTTGGCTGGTGGTCTCCGCACCGTGAAACCAACTCCAAACGTGTTCTCCTTCGCGGAGAAGGCTGATTTGGCAGGAAGAAGCCCTGTGTGCACTGGCCCTGGCAACCCACCCATAGCCAGCTAGGGAGGGACCCACCTAGGGCCTAGCTGCGAAACGGCACAAAACGCGCTCCTAGGAGCTGCACTCTGCAAAGGGAAACTGTGCTCGGGGAACAAAGCTCAGCCCCAAGGCGGCTTGGCTCAGGATCGCAGCGCTTGCCTAGTTCTCACCTAGCCCTAGGCTCCCCATAGGGCCAAGGAGGGTCTGGGCTGCCTCTGGCTCCGTGGGCACTGCTGCTTGGTTGGTGGTCTCCGCAGCTTGAAACCAACTCCAAACGTGTTCTCCTTCGCGGAGAAGGCTGATTTGGCAGGAAGAAGCCCTGTGTGCACTGGCCCTGGCAACCCACCCATAGCCAGCTAGGGACGGACCCACCTAGGGCCTAGCTGCGAAACGGCACAGAACGCGCTCCTAGGAGCTGCACTCTGCAAAGGGAAACTGAGCTCGGGGAACAAAGCTCAGCCCTAAGGCGGCCTGGCTCAGGATCGCAGCGCTTGCCTAGTTCTCACCTAGCCCTAGGCTCCCCATAGGGCCAAGGAGGGTCTGGGCTGCCTCTGGCTCCGTGGGCACTGCTGCTTGGTTGGTGGTCTCCGCAGCTTGAAACCAACTCCAAACGTGTTCTCCTTCGCGGAGAAGGCTGATTTGGCAGGTAGAAGCCCTGTGTGCATTCGCCCTGGCAACCCACCCATAGCCAGCTAGGGAGGGACCCACCTAGGGCCTAGCTGCGAAACGGCAAAAAATGCGCTCCTAGGAGCTGCACTCTGCAAAGGGAAACTGAGCTCGGGGAACAAAGCTCAGCCCCAAGGCGGCTTGGCTCAGGATCGCAGCGCTTGCCTAGTTCTCACCTAGCCCTAGGCTCCCCATAGGGCCAAGGAGGGTCTGGGCTGCCTCTGGCTCCGTGGGCACTGCTGCTTGGCTGGTGGTCTCCGCACCTTGAAACCAACTCCAAACGTGTTCTCCTTCGCGGAGAAGGCTGATTTGGCAGGAAGAAGCCCTGTGTGCACTGGCCCTGGCAACCCACCCATAGCCAGCTAGGGAGGGACCCACCTAGGGCCTAGCTGCGAATCGGCACAAAACGCGCTCCTAGGAGCTGCACTCTGCAAAGGGAAACTGTGCTCGGGGAACAAAGCTCAGCCCCAAGGCGGCTTGGCTCAGGATCGCAGCGCTTGCCTAGTTCTCACCTAGCCCTAGGCTCCCCATAGGGCCAAGGAGGGTCTGGGCTGCCTCTGGCTCCGTGGGCACTGCTGCTTGGCTGGTGGTCTCCGCACCGTGAAACCAACTCCAAACGTGTTCTCCTTCGCGGAGAAGGCTGATTTGGCAGGAAGAAGCCCTGTGTGCACTGGCCCTGGCAACCCACCCATAGCCAGCTAGGGAGGGACCCACCTAGGGCCTAGCTGCGAAACGGCACAGAACGCGCTCCTAGGAGCTGCACTCTGCAAAGGGAAACTGAGCTCGGGGAACAAAGCTCAGCCCCAAGGCGGCTTGGCTCAGGATCGCAGCGCTTGCCTAGTTCTCACCTAGCCCTAGGCTCCCCATAGGGCCCAGGAGGGTCTGGGCTGCCTCTGGCTCCGTGGGCACTGCTGCTTGGTTGGTGGTCTCCGCAGCTTGAAACCAACTCCAAACGTGTTCTCCTTCGCGGAGAAGGCTGATTTGGCAGGAAGAAGCCCTGTGTGCACTGGCCCTGGCTACCCACCCATAGCCAGCTAGGGACGGACCCACCTAGGGCCTAGCTGCGAAACGGCACAAAACGCGCTCCTAGGAGCTGCACTCTGCAAAGGGAAACTGTGCTCGGGGAACAAAGCTCAGCCCCAAGGCGGCTTGGCTCAGGATCGCAGCGCTTGCCTAGTTCTCACCTAGCCCTAGGCTCCCCATAGGGCCAAGGAGGGTCTGGGCTGCCTCTGGCTCCGTGGGCACTGCTGCTTGGCTGGTGGTCTCCGCACCGTGAAACCAACTCCAAACGTGTTCTCCTTCGCGGAGAAGGCTGATTTGGCAGGAAGAAGCCCTGTGTGCACTGGCCCTGGCAACCCACCCATAGCCAGCTAGGGAGGGACCCACCTAGGGCCTAGCTGCGAAACGGCACAAAACGCGCTCCTAGGAGCTGCACTCTGCAAAGGGAAACTGTGCTCGGGGAACAAAGCTCAGCCCCAAGGCGGCTTGGCTCAGGATTGCAGCGCTTCCCTAGTTCTCACCTAGCCCTAGGCTCCCCATAGGGCCAAGGAGGGTCTGGGCTGCCTCTGGCTCCGTGGGCACTGCTGCTTGGTTGGTGGTCTCCGCAGCTTGAAACCAACTCCAAACGTGTTCTCCTTCGCGGAGAAGGCTGATTTGGCAGGAAGAAGCCCTGTGTGCACTGGCCCTGGCTACCCACCCATAGCCAGCTAGGGACGGACCCACCTAGGGCCTAGCTGCGAAACGGCACAAAACGCGCTCCTAGGAGCTGCACTCTGCAAAGGGAAACTGTGCTCGGGGAACAAAGCTCAGCCCCAAGGCGGCTTGGCTCAGGATCGCAGCGCTTGCCTAGTTCTCACCTAGCCCTAGGCTCCCCGTAGGGCCAAGGAGGGTCTGGGCTGCCTCTGGCTCCGTGGGCACTGCTGCTTGGCTGGTGGTCTCCGCACCGTGAAACCAACTCCAAACGTGTTCTCCTTCGCGGAGAAGGCTGATTTGGCAGGAAGAAGCCCTGTGTGCACTGGCCCTGGCAACCCACCCATAGCCAGCTAGGGAGGGACCCACCTAGGGCCTAGCTGCGAAATGGCACAAAACGCGCTCCTAGGAGCTGCACTCTGCAAAGGGAAACTGTGTTCGGGGAACAAAGCTCAGCCCCAAGGCGGCTTGGCTCAGGATCGCAGCGCTTGCCTAGTTCTCACCTAGCCCTAGGCTCCCCATAGGGCCAAGGAGGGTCTGGGCTGCCTCTGGCTCCGTGGGCACTGCTGCTTGGTTGGTGGTCTCCGCAGCTTGAAACCAACTCCAAACGTGTTCTCCTTCGCGGAGAAGGCTGATTTGGCAGGAAGAAGCCCTGTGTGCACTGGCCCTGGCAACCCACCCATAGCCAGCTAGGGACGGACCCACCTAGGGCCTAGCTGCGAAACGGCACAAAACGCGCTCCTAGGAGCTGCACTCTGCAAAGGGAAACTGTGCTCGGGGAACAAAGCTCAGCCCCAAGGCGGCTTGGCTCAGGATCGCAGCGCTTGCCTAGTTCTCACCTAGCCCTAGGCTCCCCATAGGGCCAAGGAGGGTCTGGGCTACCTCTGGCTCCGTGGGCACTGCTGCTTGGCTGGTGGTCTCCGCACCGTGAAACCAACTCCAAACGTGTTCTCCTTCGCGGAGAAGGCTGATTTGGCAGGAAGAAGCCCTGTGTGCACTGGCCCTGGCAACCCACCCATAGCCAGCTAGGGAGGGACCCACCTAGGGCCTAGCTGCGAAACGGCACAAAACGCGCTCCTAGGAGCTGCACTCTGCAAAGGGAAACTGTGCTCGGGGAACAAAGCTCAGCCCCAAGGCGGCTTGGCTCAGGATCGCAGCGCTTGCCTAGTTCTCACCTAGCCCTAGGCTCCCCGTAGGGCCAAGGAGGGTCTGGGCTGCCTCTGGCTCCGTGGGCACTGCTGCTTGGCTGGTGGTCTCCGCACCGTGAAACCAACTCCAAACGTGTTCTCCTTCGCGGAGAAGGCTGATTTGGCAGGAAGAAGCCCTGTGTGCACTGGCCCTGGCAACCCACCCATAGCCAGCTAGGGAGGGACCCACCTAGGGCCTAGCTGCGAAACGGCACAAAACGCGCTCCTAGGAGCTGCACTCTGCAAAGGGAAACTGTGCTCGGGGAACAAAGCTCAGCCCCAAGGCGGCTTGGCTCAGGATCGCAGCGCTTGCCTAGTTCTCACCTAGCCCTAGGCTCCCCATAGGGCCAAGGAGGGTCTGGGCTGCCTCTGGCTCCGTGGGCACTGCTGCTTGGTTGGTGGTCTCCGCAGCTTGAAACCAACTCCAAACGTGTTCTCCTTCGCGGAGAAGGCTGATTTGGCAGGAAGAAGCCCTGTGTGCACTGGCCCTGGCAACCCACCCATAGCCAGCTAGGGACGGACCCACCTAGGGCCTAGCTGCGAAACGGCACAGAACGCGCTCCTAGGAGCTGCACTCTGCAAAGGGAAACTGAGCTCGGGGAACAAACCTCAGCCCTAAGGCGGCCTGGCTCAGGATCGCAGCGCTTGCCTAGTTCTCACCTAGCCCTAGGCTCCCCATAGGGCCAAGGAGGGTCTGGGCTGCCTCTGGCTCCGTGGGCACTGCTGCTTGGTTGGTGGTCTCCGCAGCTTGAAACCAACTCCAAACGTGTTCTCCTTCGCGGAGAAGGCTGATTTGGCAGGTAGAAGCCCTGTGTGCATTCGCCCTGGCAACCCACCCATAGCCAGCTAGGGAGGGACCCACCTAGGGCCTAGCTGCGAAACGGCAAAAAATGCGCTCCTAGGAGCTGCACTCTGCAAAGGGAAACTGAGCTCGGGGAACAAAGCTCAGCCCCAAGGCGGCTTGGCTCAGGATCGCAGCGCTTGCCTAGTTCTCACCTAGCCCTAGGCTCCCCATAGGTCCAAGGAGGGTCTGGGCTGCCTCTGGCTCCGTGGGCACTGCTGCTTGGCTGGTGGTCTCCGCACCTTGAAACCAACTCCAAACGTGTTCTCCTTCGCGGAGAAGGCTGATTTGGCAGGAAGAAGCCCTGTGTGCACTGGCCCTGGCAACCCACCCATAGCCAGCTAGGGAGGGACCCACCTAGGGCCTAGCTGCGAATCGGCACAAAACGCGCTCCTAGGAGCTGCACTCTGCAAAGGGAAACTGTGCTCGGGGAACAAAGCTCAGCCCCAAGGCGGCTTGGCTCAGGATCGCAGCGCTTGCCTAGTTCTCACCTAGCCCTAGGCTCCCCATAGGGCCAAGGAGGGTCTGGGCTGCCTCTGGCTCCGTGGGCACTGCTGCTTGGCTGGTGGTCTCCGCACCGTGAAACCAACTCCAAACGTGTTCTCCTTCGCGGAGAAGGCTGATTTGGCAGGAAGAAGCCCTGTGTGCACTGGCCCTGGCAACCCACCCATAGCCAGCTAGGGAGGGACCCACCTAGGGCCTAGCTGCGAAACGGCACAGAACGCGCTCCTAGGAGCTGCACTCTGCAAAGGGAAACTGAGCTCGGGGAACAAAGCTCAGCCCCAAGGCGGCTTGGCTCAGGATCGCAGCGCTTGCCTAGTTCTCACCTAGCCCTAGGCTCCCCATAGGGCCCAGGAGGGTCTGGGCTGCCTCTGGCTCCGTGGGCACTGCTGCTTGGTTGGTGGTCTCCGCAGCTTGAAACCAACTCCAAACGTGTTCTCCTTCGCGGAGAAGGCTGATTTGGCAGGAAGAAGCCCTGTGTGCACTGGCCCTGGCTACCCACCCATAGCCAGCTAGGGACGGACCCACCTAGGGCCTAGCTGCGAAACGGCACAAAACGCGCTCCTAGGAGCTGCACTCTGCAAAGGGAAACTGTGCTCGGGGAACAAAGCTCAGCCCCAAGGCGGCTTGGCTCAGGATCGCAGCGCTTGCCTAGTTCTCACCTAGCCCTAGGCTCCCCATAGGGCCAAGGAGGGTCTGGGCTGCCTCTGGCTCCGTGGGCACTGCTGCTTGGCTGGTGGTCTCCGCACCGTGAAACCAACTCCAAACGTGTTCTCCTTCGCGGAGAAGGCTGATTTGGCAGGAAGAAGCCCTGTGTGCACTGGCCCTGGCAACCCACCCATAGCCAGCTAGGGAGGGACCCACCTAGGGCCTAGCTGCGAAACGGCACAAAACGCGCTCCTAGGAGCTGCACTCTGCAAAGGGAAACTGTGCTCGGGGAACAAAGCTCAGCCCCAAGGCGGCTTGGCTCAGGATCGCAGCGCTTGCCTAGTTCTCACCTAGCCCTAGGCTCCCCATAGGGCCAAGGAGGGTCTGGGCTGCCTCTGGCTCCGTGGGCACTGCTGCTTGGTTGGTGGTCTCCGCAGCTTGAAACCAACTCCAAACGTGTTCTCCTTCGCGGAGAAGGCTGATTTGGCAGGAAGAAGCCCTGTGTGCACTGGCCCTGGCAACCCACCCATAGCCAGCTAGGGACGGACCCACCTAGGGCCTAGCTGCGAAACGGCACAAAACGCGCTCCTAGGAGCTGCACTCTGCAAAGGGAAACTGTGCTCGGGGAACAAAGCTCAGCCCCAAGGCGGCTTGGCTCAGGATCGCAGCGCTTGCCTAGTTCTCACCTAGCCCTAGGCTCCCCATAGGGCCAAGGAGGGTCTGGGCTACCTCTGGCTCCGTGGGCACTGCTGCTTGGCTGGTGGTCTCCGCAGCTTGAAACCAACTCCAAACGTGTTCTCCTTCGCGGAGAAGGCTGATTTGGCAGGAAGAAGCCCTGTGTGCACTGGCCCTGGCAACCCACCCATAGCCAGCTAGGGAGGGACCCACCTAGGGCCTAGCTGCGAAACGGCACAAAACGCGCTCCTAGGAGCTGCACTCTGCAAAGGGAAACTGTGCTCGGGGAACAAAGCTCAGCCCCAAGGCGGCTTGGCTCAGGATCGCAGCGCTTGCCTAGTTCTCACCTAGCCCTAGGCTCCCCGTAGGGCCAAGGAGGGTCTGGGCTGCCTCTGGCTCCGTGGGCACTGCTGCTTGGCTGGTGGTCTCCGCACCGTGAAACCAACTCCAAACGTGTTCTCCTTCGCGGAGAAGGCTGATTTGGCAGGAAGAAGCCCTGTGTGCACTGGCCCTGGCAACCCACCCATAGCCAGCTAGGGAGGGACCCACCTAGGGCCTAGCTGCGAAACGGCACAAAACGCGCTCCTAGGAGCTGCACTCTGCAAAGGGAAACTGTGTTCGGGGAACAAAGCTCAGCCCCAAGGCGGCTTGGCTCAGGATCGCAGCGCTTGCCTAGTTCTCACCTAGCCCTAGGCTCCCCATAGGGCCAAGGAGGGTCTGGGCTGCCTCTGGCTCCGTGGGCACTGCTGCTTGGTTGGTGGTCTCCGCAGCTTGAAACCAACTCCAAACGTGTTCTCCTTCGCGGAGAAGGCTGATTTGGCAGGAAGAAGCCCTGTGTGCACTGGCCCTGGCTACCCACCCATAGCCAGCTAGGGAGGGACCCACCTAGGGCCTAGCTGCGAAACGGCACAAAACGCGCTCCTAGGAGCTGCACTCTGCAAAGGGAAACTGTGCTCGGGGAACAAAGCTCAGCCCCAAGGCGGCTTGGCTCAGGATCGCAGCGCTTGCCTAGTTCTCACCTAGCCCTAGGCTCCCCGTAGGGCCAAGGAGGGTCTGGGCTGCCTCTGGCTCCGTGGGCACTGCTGCTTGGCTGGTGGTCTCCGCACCGTGAAACCAACTCCAAACGTGTTCTCCTTCGCGGAGAAGGCTGATTTGGCAGGAAGAAGCCCTGTGTGCACTGGCCCTGGCAACCCACCCATAGCCAGCTAGGGAGGGACCCACCTAGGGCCTAGCTGCGAAACGGCACAAAACGCGCTCCTAGGAGCTGCACTCTGCAAAGGGAAACTGTGTTCGGGGAACAAAGCTCAGCCCCAAGGCGGCTTGGCTCAGGATCGCAGCGCTTGCCTAGTTCTCACCTAGTCCTAGGCTCCCCATAGGGCCCAGGAGGGTCTGGGCTGCCTCTGGCTCCGTGGGCACTGCTGCTTGGTTGGTGGTCTCCGCAGCTTGAAACCAACTCCAAACGTGTTCTCCTTCGCGGAGAAGGCTGATTTGGCAGGAAGAAGCCCTGTGTGCACTGGCCCTGGCAACCCACCCATAGCCAGCTAGGGAGGGACCCACCTAGGGCCTAGCTGCGAAACGGCACAAAACGCGCTCCTAGGAGCTGCACTCTGCAAAGGGAAACTGTGCTCGGGGAACAAAGCTCAGCCCCAAGGCGGCTTGGCTCAGGATCGCAGCGCTTGCCTAGTTCTCACCTAGCCCTAGGCTCCCCATAGGGCCAAGGAGGGTCTGGGCTACCTCTGGCTCCGTGGGCACTGCTGCTTGGCTGGTGGTCTCCGCACCGTGAAACCAACTCCAAACGTGTTCTCCTTCGCGGAGAAGGCTGATTTGGCAGGAAGAAGCCCTGTGTGCACTGGCCCTGGCAACCCACCCATAGCCAGCTAGGGAGGGACCCACCTAGGGCCTAGCTGCGAAACGGCACAAAACGCGCTCCTAGGAGCTGCACTCTGCAAAGGGAAACTGTGCTCGGGGAACAAAGCTCAGCCCCAAGGCGGCTTGGCTCAGGATCGCAGCGCTTGCCTAGTTCTCACCTAGCCCTAGGCTCCCCGTAGGGCCAAGGAGGGTCTGGGCTGCCTCTGGCTCCGTGGGCACTGCTGCTTGGCTGGTGGTCTCCGCACCGTGAAACCAACTCCAAACGTGTTCTCCTTCGCGGAGAAGGCTGATTTGGCAGGAAGAAGCCCTGTGTGCACTGGCCCTGGCAACCCACCCATAGCCAGCTAGGGAGGGACCCACCTAGGGCCTAGCTGCGAAACGGCACAAAACGCGCTCCTAGGAGCTGCACTCTGCAAAGGGAAACTGTGCTCGGGGAACAAAGCTCAGCCCCAAGGCGGCTTGGCTCAGGATCGCAGCGCTTGCCTAGTTCTCACCTAGCCCTAGGCTCCCCATAGGGCCAAGGAGGGTCTGGGCTGCCTCTGGCTCCGTGGGCACTGCTGCTTGGTTGGTGGTCTCCGCAGCTTGAAACCAACTCCAAACGTGTTCTCCTTCGCGGAGAAGGCTGATTTGGCAGGAAGAAGCCCTGTGTGCACTGGCCCTGGCAACCCACCCATAGCCAGCTAGGGACGGACCCACCTAGGGCCTAGCTGCGAAACGGCACAGAACGCGCTCCTAGGAGCTGCACTCTGCAAAGGGAAACTGAGCTCGGGGAACAAAGCTCAGCCCTAAGGCGGCCTGGCTCAGGATCGCAGCGCTTGCCTAGTTCTCACCTAGCCCTAGGCTCCCCATAGGGCCAAGGAGGGTCTGGGCTGCCTCTGGCTCCGTGGGCACTGCTGCTTGGTTGGTGGTCTCCGCAGCTTGAAACCAACTCCAAACGTGTTCTCCTTCGCGGAGAAGGCTGATTTGGCAGGTAGAAGCCCTGTGTGCATTCGCCCTGGCAACCCACCCATAGCCAGCTAGGGAGGGACCCACCTAGGGCCTAGCTGCGAAACGGCAAAAAATGCGCTCCTAGGAGCTGCACTCTGCAAAGGGAAACTGAGCTCGGGGAACAAAGCTCAGCCCCAAGGCGGCTTGGCTCAGGATCGCAGCGCTTGCCTAGTTCTCACCTAGCCCTAGGCTCCCCATAGGTCCAAGGAGGGTCTGGGCTGCCTCTGGCTCCGTGGGCACTGCTGCTTGGCTGGTGGTCTCCGCACCTTGAAACCAACTCCAAACGTGTTCTCCTTCGCGGAGAAGGCTGATTTGGCAGGAAGAAGCCCTGTGTGCACTGGCCCTGGCAACCCACCCATAGCCAGCTAGGGAGGGACCCACCTAGGGCCTAGCTGCGAATCGGCACAAAACGCGCTCCTAGGAGCTGCACTCTGCAAAGGGAAACTGTGCTCGGGGAACAAAGCTCAGCCCCAAGGCGGCTTGGCTCAGGATCGCAGCGCTTGCCTAGTTCTCACCTAGCCCTAGGCTCCCCATAGGGCCAAGGAGGGTCTGGGCTGCCTCTGGCTCCGTGGGCACTGCTGCTTGGCTGGTGGTCTCCGCACCGTGAAACCAACTCCAAACGTGTTCTCCTTCGCGGAGAAGGCTGATTTGGCAGGAAGAAGCCCTGTGTGCACTGGCCCTGGCAACCCACCCATAGCCAGCTAGGGAGGGACCCACCTAGGGCCTAGCTGCGAAACGGCACAGAACGCGCTCCTAGGAGCTGCACTCTGCAAAGGGAAACTGAGCTCGGGGAACAAAGCTCAGCCCCAAGGCGGCTTGGCTCAGGATCGCAGCGCTTGCCTAGTTCTCACCTAGCCCTAGGCTCCCCATAGGGCCCAGGAGGGTCTGGGCTGCCTCTGGCTCCGTGGGCACTGCTGCTTGGTTGGTGGTCTCCGCAGCTTGAAACCAACTCCAAACGTGTTCTCCTTCGCGGAGAAGGCTGATTTGGCAGGAAGAAGCCCTGTGTGCACTGGCCCTGGCTACCCACCCATAGCCAGCTAGGGACGGACCCACCTAGGGCCTAGCTGCGAAACGGCACAAAACGCGCTCCTAGGAGCTGCACTCTGCAAAGGGAAACTGTGCTCGGGGAACAAAGCTCAGCCCCAAGGCGGCTTGGCTCAGGATCGCAGCGCTTGCCTAGTTCTCACCTAGCCCTAGGCTCCCCATAGGGCCAAGGAGGGTCTGGGCTGCCTCTGGCTCCGTGGGCACTGCTGCTTGGCTGGTGGTCTCCGCACCGTGAAACCAACTCCAAACGTGTTCTCCTTCGCGGAGAAGGCTGATTTGGCAGGAAGAAGCCCTGTGTGCACTGGCCCTGGCAACCCACCCATAGCCAGCTAGGGAGGGACCCACCTAGGGCCTAGCTGCGAAACGGCACAAAACGCGCTCCTAGGAGCTGCACTCTGCAAAGGGAAACTGTGCTCGGGGAACAAAGCTCAGCCCCAAGGCGGCTTGGCTCAGGATCGCAGCGCTTGCCTAGTTCTCACCTAGCCCTAGGCTCCCCATAGGGCCAAGGAGGGTCTGGGCTGCCTCTGGCTCCGTGGGCACTGCTGCTTGGTTGGTGGTCTCCGCAGCTTGAAACCAACTCCAAACGTGTTCTCCTTCGCGGAGAAGGCTGATTTGGCAGGAAGAAGCCCTGTGTGCACTGGCCCTGGCAACCCACCCATAGCCAGCTAGGGACGGACCCACCTAGGGCCTAGCTGCGAAACGGCACAAAACGCGCTCCTAGGAGCTGCACTCTGCAAAGGGAAACTGTGCTCGGGGAACAAAGCTCAGCCCCAAGGCGGCTTGGCTCAGGATCGCAGCGCTTGCCTAGTTCTCACCTAGCCCTAGGCTCCCCATAGGGCCAAGGAGGGTCTGGGCTACCTCTGGCTCCGTGGGCACTGCTGCTTGGCTGGTGGTCTCCGCAGCTTGAAACCAACTCCAAACGTGTTCTCCTTCGCGGAGAAGGCTGATTTGGCAGGAAGAAGCCCTGTGTGCACTGGCCCTGGCAACCCACCCATAGCCAGCTAGGGAGGGACCCACCTAGGGCCTAGCTGCGAAACGGCACAAAACGCGCTCCTAGGAGCTGCACTCTGCAAAGGGAAACTGTGCTCGGGGAACAAAGCTCAGCCCCAAGGCGGCTTGGCTCAGGATTGCAGCGCTTCCCTAGTTCTCACCTAGCCCTAGGCTCCCCATAGGGCCAAGGAGGGTCTGGGCTGCCTCTGGCTCCGTGGGCACTGCTGCTTGGTTGGTGGTCTCCGCAGCTTGAAACCAACTCCAAACGTGTTCTCCTTCGCGGAGAAGGCTGATTTGGCAGGAAGAAGCCCTGTGTGCACTGGCCCTGGCTACCCACCCATAGCCAGCTAGGGAGGGACCCACCTAGGGCCTAGCTGCGAAACGGCACAAAACGCGCTCCTAGGAGCTGCACTCTGCAAAGGGAAACTGTGCTCGGGGAACAAAGCTCAGCCCCAAGGCGGCTTGGCTCAGGATCGCAGCGCTTGCCTAGTTCTCACCTAGCCCTAGGCTCCCCGTAGGGCCAAGGAGGGTCTGGGCTGCCTCTGGCTCCGTGGGCACTGCTGCTTGGCTGGTGGTCTCCGCACCGTGAAACCAACTCCAAACGTGTTCTCCTTCGCGGAGAAGGCTGATTTGGCAGGAAGAAGCCCTGTGTGCACTGGCCCTGGCAACCCACCCATAGCCAGCTAGGGAGGGACCCACCTAGGGCCTAGCTGCGAAACGGCACAAAACGCGCTCCTAGGAGCTGCACTCTGCAAAGGGAAACTGTGTTCGGGGAACAAAGCTCAGCCCCAAGGCGGCTTGGCTCAGGATCGCAGCGCTTGCCTAGTTCTCACCTAGCCCTAGGCTCCCCATAGGGCCCAGGAGGGTCTGGGCTGCCTCTGGCTCCGTGGGCACTGCTGCTTGGTTGGTGGTCTCCGCAGCTTGAAACCAACTCCAAACGTGTTCTCCTTCGCGGAGAAGGCTGATTTGGCAGGAAGAAGCCCTGTGTGCACTGGCCCTGGCAACCCACCCATAGCCAGCTAGGGAGGGACCCACCTAGGGCCTAGCTGCGAAACGGCACAAAACGCGCTCCTAGGAGCTGCACTCTGCAAAGGGAAACTGTGCTCGGGGAACAAAGCTCAGCCCCAAGGCGGCTTGGCTCAGGATCGCAGCGCTTGCCTAGTTCTCACCTAGCCCTAGGCTCCCCGTAGGGCCAAGGAGGGTCTGGGCTGCCTCTGGCTCCGTGGGCACTGCTGCTTGGCTGGTGGTCTCCGCACCGTGAAACCAACTCCAAACGTGTTCTCCTTCGCGGAGAAGGCTGATTTGGCAGGAAGAAGCCCTGTGTGCACTGGCCCTGGCAACCCACCCATAGCCAGCTAGGGAGGGACCCACCTAGGGCCTAGCTGCGAAAGGGCACAAAACGCGCTCCTAGGAGCTGCACTCTGCAAAGGGAAACTGTGCTCGGGGAACAAAGCTCAGCCCCAAGGCGGCTTGGCTCAGGATCGCAGCGCTTGCCTAGTTCTCACCTAGCCCTAGGCTCCCCATAGGGCCAAGGAGGGTCTGGGCTGCCTCTGGCTCCGTGGGCACTGCTGCTTGGTTGGTGGTCTCCGCAGCTTGAAACCAACTCCAAACGTGTTCTCCTTCGCGGAGAAGGCTGATTTGGCAGGAAGAAGCCCTGTGTGCACTGGCCCTGGCAACCCACCCATAGCCAGCTAGGGACGGACCCACCTAGGGCCTAGCTGCGAAACGGCACAGAACGCGCTCCTAGGAGCTGCACTCTGCAAAGGGAAACTGAGCTCGGGGAACAAAGCTCAGCCCTAAGGCGGCCTGGCTCAGGATCGCAGCGCTTGCCTAGTTCTCACCTAGCCCTAGGCTCCCCATAGGGCCAAGGAGGGTCTGGGCTGCCTCTGGCTCCGTGGGCACTGCTGCTTGGTTGGTGGTCTCCGCAGCTTGAAACCAACTCCAAACGTGTTCTCCTTCTCGGAGAAGGCTGATTTGGCAGGTAGAAGCCCTGTGTGCATTCGCCCTGGCAACCCACCCATAGCCAGCTAGGGAGGGACCCACCTAGGGCCTAGCTGCGAAACGGCAAAAAATGCGCTCCTAGGAGCTGCACTCTGCAAAGGGAAACTGAGCTCGGGGAACAAAGCTCAGCCCCAAGGCGGCTTGGCTCAGGATCGCAGCGCTTGCCTAGTTCTCACCTAGCCCTAGGCTCCCCATAGGGCCAAGGAGGGTCTGGGCTGCCTCTGGCTCCGTGGGCACTGCTGCTTGGCTGGTGGTCTCCGCACCTTGAAACCAACTCCAAACGTGTTCTCCTTCGCGGAGAAGGCTGATTTGGCAGGAAGAAGCCCTGTGTGCACTGGCCCTGGCAACCCACCCATAGCCAGCTAGGGACGGACCCACCTAGGGCCTAGCTGCGAAACGGCACAAAACGCGCTCCTAGGAGCTGCACTCTGCAAAGGGAAACTGTGTTCGGGGAACAAAGCTCAGCCCCAAGGCGGCTTGGCTCAGGATCGCAGCGCTTGCCTAGTTCTCACCTAGCCCTAGGCTCCCCATAGGGCCAAGGAGGGTCTGGGCTGCCTCTGGCTCCGTGGGCACTGCTGCTTGGTTGGTGGTCTCCGCAGCTTGAAACCAACTCCAAACGTGTTCTCCTTCGCGGAGAAGGCTGATTTGGCAGGAAGAAGCCCTGTGTGCACTGGCCCTGGCAACCCACCCATAGCCAGCTAGGGACGGACCCACCTAGGGCCTAGCTGCGAAACGGCACAAAACGCGCTCCTAGGAGCTGCACTCTGCAAAGGGAAACTGTGCTCGGGGAACAAACCTCAGCCCCAAGGCGGCTTGGCTCAGGATCGCAGCGCTTGCCTAGTTCTCACCTAGCCCTAGGCTCCCCATAGGGCCAAGGAGGGTCTGGGCTACCTCTGGCTCCGTGGGCACTGCTGCTTGGCTGGTGGTCTCCGCACCGTGAAACCAACTCCAAACGTGTTCTCCTTCGCGGAGAAGGCTGATTTGGCAGGAAGAAGCCCTGTGTGCACTGGCCCTGGCAACCCACCCATAGCCAGCTAGGGACGGACCCACCTAGGGCCTAGCTGCGAAACGGCCAAAACGCGCTCCTAGGAGCTGCACTCTGCAAAGGGAAACTGTGCTCGGGGAACAAAGCTCAGCCCCAAGGCGGCTTGGCTCAGGATCGCAGCGCTTGCCTAGTTCTCACCTAGCCCTAGGCTCCCCATAGGGCCAAGGAGGGTCTGGGCTGCCTCTGGCTCCGTGGGCACTGCTGCTTGGTTGGTGGTCTCCGCAGCTTGAAACCAACTCCAAACGTGTTCTCCTTCGCGGAGAAGGCTGATTTGGCAGGAAGAAGCCCTGTGTGCACTGGCCCTGGCAACCCACCCATAGCCAGCTAGGGACGGACCCACCTAGGGCCTAGCTGCGAAACGGCACAAAACGCGCTCCTAGGAGCTGCACTCTGCAAAGGGAAACTGTGCTCGGGGAACAAACCTCAGCCCCAAGGCGGCTTGGCTCAGGATCGCAGCGCTTGCCTAGTTCTCACCTAGCCCTAGGCTCCCCGTAGGGCCAAGGAGGGTCTGGGCTGCCTCTGGCTCCGTGGGCACTGCTGCTTGGCTGGTGGTCTCCGCACCGTGAAACCAACTCCAAACGTGTTCTCCTTCGCGGAGAAGGCTGATTTGGCAGGAAGAAGCCCTGTGTGCACTGGCCCTGGCAACCCACCCATAGCCAGCTAGGGAGGGACCCACCTAGGGCCTAGCTGCGAAACGGCACAAAACGCGCTCCTAGGAGCTGCACTCTGCAAAGGGAAACTGTGCTCGGGGAACAAAGCTCAGCCCCAAGGCGGCTTGGCTCAGGATCGCAGCGCTTGCCTAGTTCTCACCTAGCCCTAGGCTCCCCATAGGGCCAAGGAGGGTCTGGGCTGCCTCTGGCTCCGTGGGCACTGCTGCTTGGCTGGTGGTCTCCGCACCGTGAAACCAACTCCAAACGTGTTCTCCTTCGCGGAGAAGGCTGATTTGGCAGGAAGAAGCCCTGTGTGCACTGGCCCTGGCAACCCACCCATAGCCAGCTAGGGACGGACCCACCTAGGGCCTAGCTGCGAAACGGCACAAAACGCGCTCCTAGGAGCTGCACTCTGCAAAGGGAAAATGAGCTCGGGGAACAAAGCTCAGCCCCAAGGCGGCTTGGCTCAGGATCGCAGCGCTTGCCTAGTTCTCACCTAGCCCTAGGCTCCCCATAGGGCCCAGGAGGGTCTGGGCTGCCTCTGGCTCCGTGGGCACTGCTGCTTGGCTGGTGGTCTCCGCACCGTGAAACCAACTCCAAACGTGTTCTCCTTCGCGGAGAAGGCTGATTTGGCAGGAAGAAGCCCTGTGTGCACTGGCCCTGGCAACGCACCCACAGCCAGCTAGGGAGGGACCCACCTAGGGCCTAGCTGCGAAAGGGCACAAAACGCGCTCCTAGGAGCTGCACTCTGGAAAGGGAAACTGTGCTCGGGGAACAAAGCTCAGCCCCAAGGCGGCTTGGCTCAGGATCGCAGCGCTTGCCTAGTTCTCACCTAGCCCTAGGCTCCCCATAGGGCCAAGGAGGGTCTGGGCTGCCTCTGGCTCCGTGGGCACTGCTGCTTGGCTGGTGGTCTCCGCACCTTGAAACCAACTCCAAACGTGTTCTCCTTCGCGGAGAAGGCTGATTTGGCAGGAAGAAGCCCTGTGTGCACTGGCCCTGGCAACCCACCCATAGCCAGCTAGGGAGGGACCCACCTAGGGCCTAGCTGCGAATCGGCACAAAACGCGCTCCTAGGAGCTGCACTCTGCAAAGGGAAACTGTGCTCGGGGAACAAAGCTCAGCCCCAAGGCGGCTTGGCTCAGGATCGCAGCGCTTGCCTAGTTCTCACCTAGCCCTAGGCTCCCCATAGGGCCAAGGAGGGTCTGGGCTGCCTCTGGCTCCGTGGGCACTGCTGCTTGGCTGGTGGTCTCCGCACCTTGAAACCAACTCCAAACGTGTTCTCCTTCGCGGAGAAGGCTGATTTGGCAGGAAGAAGCCCTGTGTGCACTGGCCCTGGCAACCCACCCATAGCCAGCTAGGGACGGACCCACCTAGGGCCTAGCTGCGAAACGGCACAGAACGCGCTCCTAGGAGCTGCACTCTGCAAAGGGAAACTGAGCTCGGGGAACAAAGCTCAGCCCCAAGGCGGCTTGGCTCAGGATCGCAGCGCTTGCCTAGTTCTCACCTAGCCCTAGGCTCCCCATAGGGCCCAGGAGGGTCTGGGCTGCCTCTGGCTCCGTGGGCACTGCTGCTTGGTTGGTGGTCTCCGCAGCTTGAAACCAACTCCAAACGTGTTCTCCTTCGCGGAGAAGGCTGATTTGGCAGGAAGAAGCCCTGTGTGCACTGGCCCTGGCTACCCACCCATAGCCAGCTAGGGACGGACCCACCTAGGGCCTAGCTGCGAAACGGCACAAAACGCGCTCCTAGGAGCTGCACTCTGCAAAGGGAAACTGTGCTCGGGGAACAAACCTCAGCCCCAAGGCGGCTTGGCTCAGGATCGCAGCGCTTGCCTAGTTCTCACCTAGCCCTAGGCTCCCCATAGGGCCAAGGAGGGTCTGGGCTGCCTCTGGCTCCGTGGGCACTGCTGCTTGGCTGGTGGTCTCCGCACCGTGAAACCAACTCCAAACGTGTTCTCCTTCGCGGAGAAGGCTGATTTGGCAGGAAGAAGCCCTGTGTGCACTGGCCCTGGCAACCCACCCATAGCCAGCTAGGGACGGACCCACCTAGGGCCTAGCTGCGAAACGGCACAAAACGCGCTCCTAGGAGCTGCACTCTGCAAAGGGAAACTGTGCTCGGGGAACAAACCTCAGCCCCAAGGCGGCTTGGCTCAGGATCGCAGCGCTTGCCTAGTTCTCACCTAGCCCTAGGCTCCCCATAGGGCCAAGGAGGGTCTGGGCTGCCTCTGGCTCCGTGGGCACTGCTGCTTGGTTGGTGGTCTCCGCAGCTTGAAACCAACTCCAAACGTGTTCTCCTTCGCGGAGAAGGCTGATTTGGCAGGTAGAAGCCCTGTGTGCATTGGCCCTGGCAACCCACCCATAGCCAGCTAGGGAGGGACCCACCTAGGGCCTAGCTGCGAAACGGCACAAAACGCGCTCCTAGGAGCTGCACTCTGCAAAGGGAAACTGTGTTCGGGGAACAAAGCTCAGCCCCAAGGCGGCTTGGCTCAGGATCGCAGCGCTTGCCTAGTTCTCACCTAGCCCTAGGCTCCCCATAGGGCCAAGGAGGGTCTGGGCTGCCTCTGGCTCCGTGGGCACTGCTGCTTGGCTGGTGGTCTCCGCACCGTGAAACCAACTCCAAACGTGTTCTCCTTCGCGGAGAAGGCTGATTTGGCAGGAAGAAGCCTTGTGTGCACTGGCCCTGGCAACCCACCCATAGCCAGCTAGGGACGGACCCACCTAGGGCCTAGCTGCGAAACGGCACAAAACGCGCTCCTAGGAGCTGCACTCTGCAAAGGGAAACTGAGCTCGGGGAACAAAGCTCAGCCCCAAGGCGGCTTGGCTCAGGATCGCAGCGCTTGCCTAGTTCTCACCTAGCCCTAGGCTCCCCATAGGGCCCAGGAGGGTCTGGGCTGCCTCTGGCTCCGTGGGCACTGCTGCTTGGCTGGTGGTCTCCGCACCGTGAAACCAACTCCAAACGTGTTCTCCTTCGCGGAGAAGGCTGATTTGGCAGGAAGAAGCCCTGTGTGCACTGGCCCTGGCAACCCACCCATAGCCAGCTAGGGACGGACCCACCTAGGGCCTAGCTGCGAAACGGCACAAAACGCGCTCCTAGGAGCTGCACTCTGCAAAGGGAAACTGTGCTCGGGGAACAAAGCTCAGCCCCAAGGCGGCTTGGCTCAGGATCGCAGCGCTTGCCTAGTTCTCACCTAGCCCTAGGCTCCCCATAGGGCCCAGGAGGGTCTGGGCTGCCTCTGGCTCCGTGGGCACTGCTGCTTGGTTGGTGGTCTCCGCAGCTTGAAACCAACTCCAAACGTGTTCTCCTTCGCGGAGAAGGCTGATTTGGCAGGAAGAAGCCCTGTGTGCACTGGCCCTGGCAACCCACCCATAGCCAGCTAGGGACGGACCCACCTAGGGCCTAGCTGCGAAACGGCACAAAACGCGCTCCTAGGAGCTGCACTCTGCAAAGGGAAACTGTGCTCGGGGAACAAAGCTCAGCCCCAAGGCGGCTTGGCTCAGGATCGCAGCGCTTGCCTAGTTCTCACCTAGCCCTAGGCTCCCCATAGGGCCCAGGAGGGTCTGGGCTGCCTCTGCTTCCGTGGGCACTGCTGCTTGGTTGGTGGTCTCCGCACCGTGAAACCAACTCCAAACGTGTTCTCCTTCGCGGAGAAGGCTGATTTGGCAGGAAGAAGCCCTGTGTGCACTGGCCCTGGCTACCCACCCATAGCCAGCTAGGGACGGACCCACCTAGGGCCTAGCTGCGAAACGGCACAAAACGCGCTCCTAGGAGCTGCACTCTGCAAAGGGAAACTGTGTTCGGGGAACAAAGCTCAGCCCCAAGGCGGCTTGGCTCAGGATCGCAGCGCTTGCCTAGTTCTCACCTAGCCCTAGGCTCCCCATAGGGCCCAGGAGGGTCTGGGCTGCCTCTGGCTCCGTGGGCACTGCTGCTTGGCTGGTGGTCTCCGCACCGTGAAACCAACTCCAAACGTGTTCTCCTTCGCGGAGAAGGCTGATTTGGCAGGAAGAAGCCCTGTGTGCACTGGCCCTGGCAACCCACCCATAGCCAGCTAGGGAGGGACCCACCTAGGGCCTAGCTGCGAATCGGCACAGAACGCGCTCCTAGGAGCTGCACTCTGCAAAGGGAAACTGTGCTCGGGGAACAAAGCTCAGCCCCAAGGCGGCTTGGCTCAGGATCGCAGCGCTTGCCTAGTTCTCACCTAGCCCTAGGCTCCCCATAGGGCCAAGGAGGGTCTGGGCTGCCTCTGGCTCCGTGGGCACTGCTGCTTGGTTGGTGGTCTCCGCAGCTTGAAACCAACTCCAAACGTGTTCTCCTTCGCGGAGAAGGCTGATTTGGCAGGAAGAAGCCCTGTGTGCACTGGCCCTGGCAACCCACCCATAGCCAGCTAGGGACGGACCCACCTAGGGCCTAGCTGCGAAACGGCACAAAACGCGCTCCTAGGAGCTGCACTCTGCAAAGGGAAACTGTGCTCGGGGAACAAAGCTCAGCCCCAAGGCGGCTTGGCTCAGGATCGCAGCGCTTGCCTAGTTCTCACCTAGCCCTAGGCTCCCCATAGGGCCAAGGAGGGTCTGGGCTGCCTCTGGCTCCGTGGGCACTGCTGCTTGGTTGGTGGTCTCCGCAGCTTGAAACCAACTCCAAACGTGTTCTCCTTCGCGGAGAAGGCTGATTTGGCAGGAAGAAGCCCTGTGTGCACTGGCCCTGGCAACCCACCCATAGCCAGCTAGGGACGGACCCACCTAGGGCCTAGCTGCGAAACGGCACAAAACGCGCTCCTAGGAGCTGCACTCTGCAAAGGGAAACTGTGCTCGGGGAACAAACCTCAGCCCCAAGGCGGCTTGGCTCAGGATCGCAGCGCTTGCCTAGTTCTCACCTAGCCCTAGGCTCCCCATAGGGCCAAGGAGGGTCTGGGCTGCCTCTGGCTCCGTGGGCACTGCTGCTTGGTTGGTGGTCTCCGCAGCTTGAAACCAACTCCAAACGTGTTCTCCTTCGCGGAGAAGGCTGATTTGGCAGGAAGAAGCCCTGTGTGCACTGGCCCTGGCAACCCACCCATAGCCAGCTAGGGACGGACCCACCTAGGGCCTAGCTGCGAAACGGCACAAAACGCGCTCCTAGGAGCTGCACTCTGCAAAGGGAAACTGTGCTCGGGGAACAAAGCTCAGCCCCAAGGCGGCTTGGCTCAGGATCGCAGCGCTTGCCTAGTTCTCACCTAGCCCTAGGCTCCCCATAGGGCCAAGGAGGGTCTGGGCTGCCTCTGGCTCCGTGGGCACTGCTGCTTGGTTGGTGGTCTCCGCAGCTTGAAACCAACTCCAAACGTGTTCTCCTTCGCGGAGAAGGCTGATTTGGCAGGAAGAAGCCCTGTGTGCACTGGCCCTGGCAACCCACCCATAGCCAGCTAGGGACGGACCCACCTAGGGCCTAGCTGCGAAACGGCACAAAACGCGCTCCTAGGAGCTGCACTCTGCAAAGGGAAACTGTGCTCGGGGAACAAAGCTCAGCCCCAAGGCGGCTTGGCTCAGGATCGCAGCGCTTGCCTAGTTCTCACCTAGCCCTAGGCTCCCCATAGGGCCCAGGAGGGTCTGGGCTGCCTCTGGCTCCGTGGGCACTGCTGCTTGGCTGGTGGTCTCCGCACCGTGAAACCAACTCCAAACGTGTTCTCCTTCGCGGAGAAGGCTGATTTGGCAGGAAGAAGCCCTGTGTGCACTGGCCCTGGCAACCCACCCATAGCCAGCTAGGGAGGGACCCACCTAGGGCCTAGCTGCGAAACGGCACAGAACGCGCTCCTAGGAGCTGCACTCTGCAAAGGGAAACTGAGCTCGGGGAACAAAGCTCAGCCCCAAGGCGGCTTGGCTCAGGATCGCAGCGCTTGCCTAGTTCTCACCTAGCCCTAGGCTCCCCATAGGGCCAAGGAGGGTCTGGGCTGCCTCTGGCTCCGTGGGCACTGCTGCTTGGCTGGTGGTCTCCGCACCGTGAAACCAACTCCAAACGTGTTCTCCTTCGCGGAGAAGGCTGATTTGGCAGGAAGAAGCCCTGTGTGCACTGGCCCTGGCAACCCACCCATAGCCAGCTAGGGAGGGACCCACCTAGGGCCTAGCTGCGAATCGGCACAGAACGCGCTCCTAGGAGCTGCACTCTGCAAAGGGAAACTGTGCTCGGGGAACAAAGCTCAGCCCCAAGGCGGCTTGGCTCAGGATCGCAGCGCTTGCCTAGTTCTCACCTAGCCCTAGGCTCCCCATAGGGCCAAGGAGGGTCTGGGCTGCCTCTGGCTCCGTGGGCACTGCTGCTTGGTTGGTGGTCTCCGCAGCTTGAAACCAACTCCAAACGTGTTCTCCTTCGCGGAGAAGGCTGATTTGGCAGGAAGAAGCCCTGTGTGCACTGGCCCTGGCAACCCACCCATAGCCAGCTAGGGACGGACCCACCTAGGGCCTAGCTGCGAAACGGCACAAAACGCGCTCCTAGGAGCTGCACTCTGCAAAGGGAAACTGTGCTCGGGGAACAAAGCTCAGCCCCAAGGCGGCTTGGCTCAGGATCGCAGCGCTTGCCTAGTTCTCACCTAGCCCTAGGCTCCCCATAGGGCCCAGGAGGGTCTGGGCTGCCTCTGGCTCCGTGGGCACTGCTGCTTGGCTGGTGGTCTCCGCACCGTGAAACCAACTCCAAACGTGTTCTCCTTCGCGGAGAAGGCTGATTTGGCAGGAAGAAGCCCTGTGTGCACTGGCCCTGGCAACCCACCCATAGCCAGCTAGGGAGGGACCCACCTAGGGCCTAGCTGCGAAACGGCACAGAACGCGCTCCTAGGAGCTGCACTCTGCAAAGGGAAACTGAGCTCGGGGAACAAAGCTCAGCCCCAAGGCGGCTTGGCTCAGGATCGCAGCGCTTGCCTAGTTCTCACCTAGCCCTAGGCTCCCCATAGGGCCCAGGAGGGTCTGGGCTGCCTCTGGCTCCGTGGGCACTGCTGCTTGGTTGGTGGTCTCCGCACCGTGAAACCAACTCCAAACGTGTTCTCCTTCGCGGAGAAGGCTGATTTGGCAGGAAGAAGCCCTGTGTGCACTGGCCCTGGCTACCCACCCATAGCCAGCTAGGGACGGACCCACCTAGGGCCTAGCTGCGAAACGGCACAAAACGCGCTCCTAGGAGCTGCACTCTGCAAAGGGAAACTGTGTTCGGGGAACAAAGCTCAGCCCCAAGGCGGCTTGGCTCAGGATCGCAGCGCTTGCCTAGTTCTCACCTAGCCCTAGGCTCCCCATAGGGCCCAGGAGGGTCTGGGCTGCCTCTGGCTCCGTGGGCACTGCTGCTTGGCTGGTGGTCTCCGCACCATGAAACCAACTCCAAACGTGTTCTCCTTCGCGGAGAAGGCTGATTTGGCAGGAAGAAGCCCTGTGTGCACTGGCCCTGGCAACCCACCCATAGCCAGCTAGGGAGGGACCCACCTAGGGCCTAGCTGCGAAACGGCACAGAACGCGCTCCTAGGAGCTGCACTCTGCAAAGGGAAACTGAGCTCGGGGAACAAAGCTCAGCCCCAAGGCGGCTTGGCTCAGGATCGCAGCGCTTGCCTAGTTCTCACCTAGCCCTAGGCTCCCCATAGGGCCCAGGAGGGTCTGGGCTGCCTCTGGCTCCGTGGGCACTGCTGCTTGGCTGGTGGTCTCCGCACCGTGAAACCAACTCCAAACGTGTTCTCCTTCGCGGAGAAGGCTGATTTGGCAGGAAGAAGCCCTGTGTGCACTGGCCCTGGCAACCCACCCATAGCCAGCTAGGGAGGGACCCACCTAGGGCCTAGCTGCGAAACGGCACAGAACGCGCTCCTAGGAGCTGCACTCTGCAAAGGGAAACTGTGCTCGGGGAACAAAGCTCAGCCCCAAGGCGGCTTGGCTCAGGATCGCAGCGCTTGCCTAGTTCTCACCTAGCCCTAGGCTCCCCATAGGGCCAAGGAGGGTCTGGGCTGCCTCTGGCTCCGTGGGCACTGCTGCTTGGTTGGTGGTCTCCGCAGCTTGAAACCAACTCCAAACGTGTTCTCCTTCGCGGAGAAGGCTGATTTGGCAGGAAGAAGCCCTGTGTGCACTGGCCCTGGCAACCCACCCATAGCCAGCTAGGGACGGACCCACCTAGGGCCTAGCTGCGAAACGGCACAAAACGCGCTCCTAGGAGCTGCACTCTGCAAAGGGAAACTGTGCTCGGGGAACAAAGCTCAGCCCCAAGGCGGCTTGGCTCAGGATCGCAGCGCTTGCCTAGTTCTCACCTAGCCCTAGGCTCCCCATAGGGCCAAGGAGGGTCTGGGCTGCCTCTGGCTCCGTGGGCACTGCTGCTTGGTTGGTGGTCTCCGCAGCTTGAAACCAACTCCAAACGTGTTCTCCTTCGCGGAGAAGGCTGATTTGGCAGGAAGAAGCCCTGTGTGCACTGGCCCTGGCAACCCACCCATAGCCAGCTAGGGACGGACCCACCTAGGGCCTAGCTGCGAAACGGCACAAAACGCGCTCCTAGGAGCTGCACTCTGCAAAGGGAAACTGTGCTCGGGGAACAAAGCTCAGCCCCAAGGCGGCTTGGCTCAGGATCGCAGCGCTTGCCTAGTTCTCACCTAGCCCTAGGCTCCCCATAGGGCCCAGGAGGGTCTGGGCTGCCTCTGGCTCCGTGGGCACTGCTGCTTGGCTGGTGGTCTCCGCACCGTGAAACCAACTCCAAACGTGTTCTCCTTCGCGGAGAAGGCTGATTTGGCAGGAAGAAGCCCTGTGTGCACTGGCCCTGGCAACCCACCCATAGCCAGCTAGGGACGGACCCACCTAGGGCCTAGCTGCGAAACGGCACAAAACGCGCTCCTAGGAGCTGCACTCTGCAAAGGGAAACTGTGCTCGGGGAACAAAGCTCAGCCCCAAGGCGGCTTGGCTCAGGATCGCAGCGCTTGCCTAGTTCTCACCTAGCCCTAGGCTCCCCATAGGGCCAAGGAGGGTCTGGGCTGCCTCTGGCTCCGTGGGCACTGCTGCTTGGTTGGTGGTCTCCGCAGCTTGAAACCAACTCCAAACGTGTTCTCCTTCGCGGAGAAGGCTGATTTGGCAGGAAGAAGCCCTGTGTGCACTGGCCCTGGCAACCCACCCATAGCCAGCTAGGGACGGACCCACCTAGGGCCTAGCTGCGAAACGGCACAAAACGCGCTCCTAGGAGCTGCACTCTGCAAAGGGAAACTGTGCTCGGGGAACAAACCTCAGCCCCAAGGCGGCTTGGCTCAGGATCGCAGCGCTTGCCTAGTTCTCACCTAGCCCTAGGCTCCCCATAGGGCCCAGGAGGGTCTGGGCTGCCTCTGGCTCCGTGGGCACTGCTGCTTGGCTGGTGGTCTCCGCCCCGTGAAACCAACTCCAAACGTGTTCTCCTTCGCGGAGAAGGCTGATTTGGCAGGAAGAAGCCCTGTGTGCACTGGCCCTGGCAACCCACCCATAGCCAGCTAGGGACGGACCCACCTAGGGCCTAGCTGCGAAACGGCACAAAACGCGCTCCTAGGAGCTGCACTCTGCAAAGGGAAACTGTGCTCGGGGAACAAAGCTCAGCCCCAAGGCGGCTTGGCTCAGGATCGCAGCGCTTGCCTAGTTCTCACCTAGCCCTAGGCTCCCCATAGGGCCCAGGAGGGTCTGGGCTGCCTCTGGCTCCGTGGGCACTGCTGCTTGGCTGGTGGTCTCCGCACCGTGAAACCAACTCCAAACGTGTTCTCCTTCGCGGAGAAGGCTGATTTGGCAGGAAGAAGCCCTGTGTGCACTGGCCCTGGCAACCCACCCATAGCCAGCTAGGGAGGGACCCACCTAGGGCCTAGCTGCGAAACGGCACAGAACGCGCTCCTAGGAGCTGCACTCTGCAAAGGGAAACTGAGCTCGGGGAACAAAGCTCAGCCCCAAGGCGGCTTGGCTCAGGATCGCAGCGCTTGCCTAGTTCTCACCTAGCCCTAGGCTCCCCATAGGGCCCAGGAGGGTCTGGGCTGCCTCTGGCTCCGTGGGCACTGCTGCTTGGTTGGTGGTCTCCGCACCGTGAAACCAACTCCAAACGTGTTCTCCTTCGCGGAGAAGGCTGATTTGGCAGGAAGAAGCCCTGTGTGCACTGGCCCTGGCTACCCACCCATAGCCAGCTAGGGACGGACCCACCTAGGGCCTAGCTGCGAAACGGCACAAAACGCGCTCCTAGGAGCTGCACTCTGCAAAGGGAAACTGTGTTCGGGGAACAAAGCTCAGCCCCAAGGCGGCTTGGCTCAGGATCGCAGCGCTTGCCTAGTTCTCACCTAGCCCTAGGCTCCCCATAGGGCCCAGGAGGGTCTGGGCTGCCTCTGGCTCCGTGGGCACTGCTGCTTGGCTGGTGGTCTCCGCACCGTGAAACCAACTCCAAACGTGTTCTCCTTCGCGGAGAAGGCTGATTTGGCAGGAAGAAGCCCTGTGTGCACTGGCCCTGGCAACCCACCCATAGCCAGCTAGGGAGGGACCCACCTAGGGCCTAGCTGCGAAACGGCACAGAACGCGCTCCTAGGAGCTGCACTCTGCAAAGGGAAACTGAGCTCGGGGAACAAAGCTCAGCCCCAAGGCGGCTTGGCTCAGGATCGCAGCGCTTGCCTAGTTCTCACCTAGCCCTAGGCTCCCCATAGGGCCCAGGAGGGTCTGGGCTGCCTCTGGCTCCGTGGGCACTGCTGCTTGGCTGGTGGTCTCCGCACCGTGAAACCAACTCCAAACGTGTTCTCCTTCGCGGAGAAGGCTGATTTGGCAGGAAGAAGCCCTGTGTGCACTGGCCCTGGCAACCCACCCATAGCCAGCTAGGGAGGGACCCACCTAGGGCCTAGCTGCGAAACGGCACAGAACGCGCTCCTAGGAGCTGCACTCTGCAAAGGGAAACTGAGCTCGGGGAACAAAGCTCAGCCCCAAGGCGGCTTGGCTCAGGATCGCAGCGCTTGCCTAGTTCTCACCTAGCCCTAGGCTCCCCATAGGGCCAAGGAGGGTCTGGGCTGCCTCTGGCTCCGTGGGCACTGCTGCTTGGCTGGTGGTCTCCGCACCGTGAAACCAACTCCAAACGTGTTCTCCTTCGCGGAGAAGGCTGATTTGGCAGGAAGAAGCCCTGTGTGCACTGGCCCTGGCAACCCACCCATAGCCAGCTAGGGAGGGACCCACCTAGGGCCTAGCTGCGAATCGGCACAGAACGCGCTCCTAGGAGCTGCACTCTGCAAAGGGAAACTGTGCTCGGGGAACAAAGCTCAGCCCCAAGGCGGCTTGGCTCAGGATCGCAGCGCTTGCCTAGTTCTCACCTAGCCCTAGGCTCCCCATAGGGCCCAGGAGGGTCTGGGCTGCCTCTGGCTCCGTGGGCACTGCTGCTTGGCTGGTGGTCTCCGCACCGTGAAACCAACTCCAAACGTGTTCTCCTTCGCGGAGAAGGCTGATTTGGCAGGAAGAAGCCCTGTGTGCACTGGCCCTGGCAACCCACCCATAGCCAGCTAGGGAGGGACCCACCTAGGGCCTAGCTGCGAAACGGCACAGAACGCGCTCCTAGGAGCTGCACTCTGCAAAGGGAAACTGAGCTCGGGGAACAAAGCTCAGCCCCAAGGCGGCTTGGCTCAGGATCGCAGCGCTTGCCTAGTTCTCACCTAGCCCTAGGCTCCCCATAGGGCCCAGGAGGGTCTGGGCTGCCTCTGGCTCCGTGGGCACTGCTGCTTGGCTGGTGGTCTCCGCACCGTGAAACCAACTCCAAACGTGTTCTCCTTCGCGGAGAAGGCTGATTTGGCAGGAAGAAGCCCTGTGTGCACTGGCCCTGGCTACCCACCCATAGCCAGCTAGGGACGGACCCACCTAGGGCCTAGCTGCGAAACGGCACAAAACGCGCTCCTAGGAGCTGCACTCTGCAAAGGGAAACTGTGTTCGGGGAACAAAGCTCAGCCCCAAGGCGGCTTGGCTCAGGATCGCAGCGCTTGCCTAGTTCTCACCTAGCCCTAGGCTCCCCATAGGGCCCAGGAGGGTCTGGGCTGCCTCTGGCTCCGTGGGCACTGCTGCTTGGCTGGTGGTCTCCGCACCGTGAAACCAACTCCAAACGTGTTCTCCTTCGCGGAGAAGGCTGATTTGGCAGGAAGAAGCCCTGTGTGCACTGGCCCTGGCAACCCACCCATAGCCAGCTAGGGAGGGACCCACCTAGGGCCTAGCTGCGAAACGGCACAGAACGCGCTCCTAGGAGCTGCACTCTGCAAAGGGAAACTGAGCTCGGGGAACAAAGCTCAGCCCCAAGGCGGCTTGGCTCAGGATCGCAGCGCTTGCCTAGTTCTCACCTAGCCCTAGGCTCCCCATAGGGCCCAGGAGGGTCTGGGCTGCCTCTGGCTCCGTGGGCACTGCTGCTTGGCTGGTGGTCTCCGCACCGTGAAACCAACTCCAAACGTGTTCTCCTTCGCGGAGAAGGCTGATTTGGCAGGAAGAAGCCCTGTGTGCACTGGCCCTGGCAACCCACCCATAGCCAGCTAGGGACGGACCCACCTAGGGCCTAGCTGCGAAACGGCACAGAACGCGCTCCTAGGAGCTGCACTCTGCAAAGGGAAACTGAGCTCGGGGAACAAAGCTCAGCCCCAAGGCGGCTTGGCTCAGGATCGCAGCGCTTGCCTAGTTCTCACCTAGCCCTAGGCTCCCCATAGGGCCCAGGAGGGTCTGGGCTGCCTCTGGCTCCGTGGGCACTGCTGCTTGGCTGGTGGTCTCCGCACCGTGAAACCAACTCCAAACGTGTTCTCCTTCGCGGAGAAGGCTGATTTGGCAGGAAGAAGCCCTGTGTGCACTGGCCCTGGCAACCCACCCATAGCCAGCTAGGGAGGGACCCACCTAGGGCCTAGCTGCGAATCGGCACAGAACGCGCTCCTAGGAGCTGCACTCTGCAAAGGGAAACTGTGCTCGGGGAACAAAGCTCAGCCCCAAGGCGGCTTGGCTCAGGATCGCAGCGCTTGCCTAGTTCTCACCTAGCCCTAGGCTCCCCATAGGGCCAAGGAGGGTCTGGGCTGCCTCTGGCTCCGTGGGCACTGCTGCTTGGTTGGTGGTCTCCGCAGCTTGAAACCAACTCCAAACGTGTTCTCCTTCGCGGAGAAGGCTGATTTGGCAGGAAGAAGCCCTGTGTGCACTGGCCCTGGCAACCCACCCATAGCCAGCTAGGGAGGGACCCACCTAGGGCCTAGCTGCGAAACGGCACAGAACGCGCTCCTAGGAGCTGCACTCTGCAAAGGGAAACTGAGCTCGGGGAACAAAGCTCAGCCCCAAGGCGGCTTGGCTCAGGATCGCAGCGCTTGCCTAGTTCTCACCTAGCCCTAGGCTCCCCATAGGGCCCAGGAGGGTCTGGGCTGCCTCTGGCTCCGTGGGCACTGCTGCTTGGTTGGTGGTCTCCGCACCGTGAAACCAACTCCAAACGTGTTCTCCTTCGCGGAGAAGGCTGATTTGGCAGGAAGAAGCCCTGTGTGCACTGGCCCTGGCTACCCACCCATAGCCAGCTAGGGACGGACCCACCTAGGGCCTAGCTGCGAAACGGCACAAAACGCGCTCCTAGGAGCTGCACTCTGCAAAGGGAAACTGTGTTCGGGGAACAAAGCTCAGCCCCAAGGCGGCTTGGCTCAGGATCGCAGCGCTTGCCTAGTTCTCACCTAGCCCTAGGCTCCCCATAGGGCCCAGGAGGGTCTGGGCTGCCTCTGGCTCCGTGGGCACTGCTGCTTGGTTGGTGGTCTCCGCAGCTTGAAACCAACTCCAAACGTGTTCTCCTTCGCGGAGAAGGCTGATTTGGCAGGAAGAAGCCCTGTGTGCACTGGCCCTGGCAACCCACCCATAGCCAGCTAGGGAGGGACCCACCTAGGGCCTAGCTGCGAAACGGCACAGAACGCGCTCCTAGGAGCTGCACTCTGCAAAGGGAAACTGAGCTCGGGGAACAAAGCTCAGCCCCAAGGCGGCTTGGCTCAGGATCGCAGCGCTTGCCTAGTTCTCACCTAGCCCTAGGCTCCCCATAGGGCCCAGGAGGGTCTGGGCTGCCTCTGGCTCCGTGGGCACTGCTGCTTGGCTGGTGGTCTCCGCACCGTGAAACCAACTCCAAACGTGTTCTCCTTCGCGGAGAAGGCTGATTTGGCAGGAAGAAGCCCTGTGTGCACTGGCCCTGGCAACCCACCCATAGCCAGCTAGGGACGGACCCACCTAGGGCCTAGCTGCGAAACGGCACAGAACGCGCTCCTAGGAGCTGCACTCTGCAAAGGGAAACTGAGCTCGGGGAACAAAGCTCAGCCCCAAGGCGGCTTGGCTCAGGATCGCAGCGCTTGCCTAGTTCTCACCTAGCCCTAGGCTCCCCATAGGGCCCAGGAGGGTCTGGGCTGCCTCTGGCTCCGTGGGCACTGCTGCTTGGCTGGTGGTCTCCGCACCGTGAAACCAACTCCAAACGTGTTCTCCTTCGCGGAGAAGGCTGATTTGGCAGGAAGAAGCCCTGTGTGCACTGGCCCTGGCAACCCACCCATAGCCAGCTAGGGAGGGACCCACCTAGGGCCTAGCTGCGAATCGGCACAGAACGCGCTCCTAGGAGCTGCACTCTGCAAAGGGAAACTGTGCTCGGGGAACAAAGCTCAGCCCCAAGGCGGCTTGGCTCAGGATCGCAGCGCTTGCCTAGTTCTCACCTAGCCCTAGGCTCCCCATAGGGCCAAGGAGGGTCTGGGCTGCCTCTGGCTCCGTGGGCACTGCTGCTTGGTTGGTGGTCTCCGCAGCTTGAAACCAACTCCAAACGTGTTCTCCTTCGCGGAGAAGGCTGATTTGGCAGGAAGAAGCCCTGTGTGCACTGGCCCTGGCAACCCACCCATAGCCAGCTAGGGAGGGACCCACCTAGGGCCTAGCTGCGAAACGGCACAGAACGCGCTCCTAGGAGCTGCACTCTGCAAAGGGAAACTGAGCTCGGGGAACAAAGCTCAGCCCCAAGGCGGCTTGGCTCAGGATCGCAGCGCTTGCCTAGTTCTCACCTAGCCCTAGGCTCCCCATAGGGCCCAGGAGGGTCTGGGCTGCCTCTGGCTCCGTGGGCACTGCTGCTTGGTTGGTGGTCTCCGCACCGTGAAACCAACTCCAAACGTGTTCTCCTTCGCGGAGAAGGCTGATTTGGCAGGAAGAAGCCCTGTGTGCACTGGCCCTGGCTACCCACCCATAGCCAGCTAGGGACGGACCCACCTAGGGCCTAGCTGCGAAACGGCACAAAACGCGCTCCTAGGAGCTGCACTCTGCAAAGGGAAACTGTGTTCGGGGAACAAAGCTCAGCCCCAAGGCGGCTTGGCTCAGGATCGCAGCGCTTGCCTAGTTCTCACCTAGCCCTAGGCTCCCCATAGGGCCCAGGAGGGTCTGGGCTGCCTCTGGCTCCGTGGGCACTGCTGCTTGGCTGGTGGTCTCCGCACCGTGAAACCAACTCCAAACGTGTTCTCCTTCGCGGAGAAGGCTGATTTGGCAGGAAGAAGCCCTGTGTGCACTGGCCCTGGCAACCCACCCATAGCCAGCTAGGGAGGGACCCACCTAGGGCCTAGCTGCGAAACGGCACAGAACGCGCTCCTAGGAGCTGCACTCTGCAAAGGGAAACTGAGCTCGGGGAACAAAGCTCAGCCCCAAGGCGGCTTGGCTCAGGATCGCAGCGCTTGCCTAGTTCTCACCTAGCCCTAGGCTCCCCATAGGGCCAAGGAGGGTCTGGGCTGCCTCTGGCTCCGTGGGCACTGCTGCTTGGCTGGTGGTCTCCGCACCGTGAAACCAACTCCAAACGTGTTCTCCTTCGCGGAGAAGGCTGATTTGGCAGGAAGAAGCCCTGTGTGCACTGGCCCTGGCAACCCACCCATAGCCAGCTAGGGAGGGACCCACCTAGGGCCTAGCTGCGAAACGGCACAGAACGCGCTCCTAGGAGCTGCACTCTGCAAAGGGAAACTGTGCTCGGGGAACAAAGCTCAGCCCCAAGGCGGCTTGGCTCAGGATCGCAGCGCTTGCCTAGTTCTCACCTAGCCCTAGGCTCCCCATAGGGCCCAGGAGGGTCTGGGCTGCCTCTGGCTCCGTGGGCACTGCTGCTTGGCTGGTGGTCTCCGCACCGTGAAACCAACTCCAAACGTGTTCTCCTTCGCGGAGAAGGCTGATTTGGCAGGAAGAAGCCCTGTGTGCACTGGCCCTGGCAACCCACCCATAGCCAGCTAGGGAGGGACCCACCTAGGGCCTAGCTGCGAATCGGCACAGAACGCGCTCCTAGGAGCTGCACTCTGCAAAGGGAAACTGTGCTCGGGGAACAAACCTCAGCCCCAAGGCGGCTTGGCTCAGGATCGCAGCGCTTGCCTAGTTCTCACCTAGCCCTAGGCTCCCCATAGGGCCAAGGAGGGTCTGGGCTGCCTCTGGCTCCGTGGGCACTGCTGCTTGGTTGGTGGTCTCCGCAGCTTGAAACCAACTCCAAACGTGTTCTCCTTCGCGGAGAAGGCTGATTTGGCAGGAAGAAGCCCTGTGTGCACTGGCCCTGGCAACCCACCCATAGCCAGCTAGGGACGGACCCACCTAGGGCCTAGCTGCGAAACGGCACAAAACGCGCTCCTAGGAGCTGCACTCTGCAAAGGGAAACTGTGCTCGGGGAACAAAGCTCAGCCCCAAGGCGGCTTGGCTCAGGATCGCAGCGCTTGCCTAGTTCTCACCTAGCCCTAGGCTCCCCATAGGGCCAAGGAGGGTCTGGGCTGCCTCTGGCTCCGTGGGCACTGCTGCTTGGTTGGTGGTCTCCGCAGCTTGAAACCAACTCCAAACGTGTTCTCCTTCGCGGAGAAGGCTGATTTGGCAGGAAGAAGCCCTGTGTGCACTGGCCCTGGCAACCCACCCATAGCCAGCTAGGGACGGACCCACCTAGGGCCTAGCTGCGAAACGGCACAAAACGCGCTCCTAGGAGCTGCACTCTGCAAAGGGAAACTGTGCTCGGGGAACAAAGCTCAGCCCCAAGGCGGCTTGGCTCAGGATCGCAGCGCTTGCCTAGTTCTCACCTAGCCCTAGGCTCCCCATAGGGCCCAGGAGGGTCTGGGCTGCCTCTGGCTCCGTGGGCACTGCTGCTTGGCTGGTGGTCTCCGCACCGTGAAACCAACTCCAAACGTGTTCTCCTTCGCGGAGAAGGCTGATTTGGCAGGAAGAAGCCCTGTGTGCACTGGCCCTGGCAACCCACCCATAGCCAGCTAGGGAGGGACCCACCTAGGGCCTAGCTGCGAAACGGCACAGAACGCGCTCCTAGGAGCTGCACTCTGCAAAGGGAAACTGAGCTCGGGGAACAAAGCTCAGCCCCAAGGCGGCTTGGCTCAGGATCGCAGCGCTTGCCTAGTTCTCACCTAGCCCTAGGCTCCCCATAGGGCCCAGGAGGGTCTGGGCTGCCTCTGGCTCCGTGGGCACTGCTGCTTGGTTGGTGGTCTCCGCACCGTGAAACCAACTCCAAACGTGTTCTCCTTCGCGGAGAAGGCTGATTTGGCAGGAAGAAGCCCTGTGTGCACTGGCCCTGGCTACCCACCCATAGCCAGCTAGGGACGGACCCACCTAGGGCCTAGCTGCGAAACGGCACAAAACGCGCTCCTAGGAGCTGCACTCTGCAAAGGGAAACTGTGTTCGGGGAACAAAGCTCAGCCCCAAGGCGGCTTGGCTCAGGATCGCAGCGCTTGCCTAGTTCTCACCTAGCCCTAGGCTCCCCATAGGGCCCAGGAGGGTCTGGGCTGCCTCTGGCTCCGTGGGCACTGCTGCTTGGCTGGTGGTCTCCGCACCGTGAAACCAACTCCAAACGTGTTCTCCTTCGCGGAGAAGGCTGATTTGGCAGGAAGAAGCCCTGTGTGCACTGGCCCTGGCAACCCACCCATAGCCAGCTAGGGAGGGACCCACCTAGGGCCTAGCTGCGAAACGGCACAGAACGCGCTCCTAGGAGCTGCACTCTGCAAAGGGAAACTGAGCTCGGGGAACAAAGCTCAGCCCCAAGGCGGCTTGGCTCAGGATCGCAGCGCTTGCCTAGTTCTCACCTAGCCCTAGGCTCCCCATAGGGCCCAGGAGGGTCTGGGCTGCCTCTGGCTCCGTGGGCACTGCTGCTTGGCTGGTGGTCTCCGCACCGTGAAACCAACTCCAAACGTGTTCTCCTTCGCGGAGAAGGCTGATTTGGCAGGAAGAAGCCCTGTGTGCACTGGCCCTGGCAACCCACCCATAGCCAGCTAGGGACGGACCCACCTAGGGCCTAGCTGCGAAACGGCACAGAACGCGCTCCTAGGAGCTGCACTCTGCAAAGGGAAACTGAGCTCGGGGAACAAAGCTCAGCCCCAAGGCGGCTTGGCTCAGGATCGCAGCGCTTGCCTAGTTCTCACCTAGCCCTAGGCTCCCCATAGGGCCCAGGAGGGTCTGGGCTGCCTCTGGCTCCGTGGGCACTGCTGCTTGGCTGGTGGTCTCCGCACCGTGAAACCAACTCCAAACGTGTTCTCCTTCGCGGAGAAGGCTGATTTGGCAGGAAGAAGCCCTGTGTGCACTGGCCCTGGCAACCCACCCATAGCCAGCTAGGGAGGGACCCACCTAGGGCCTAGCTGCGAATCGGCACAGAACGCGCTCCTAGGAGCTGCACTCTGCAAAGGGAAACTGTGCTCGGGGAACAAAGCTCAGCCCCAAGGCGGCTTGGCTCAGGATCGCAGCGCTTGCCTAGTTCTCACCTAGCCCTAGGCTCCCCATAGGGCCAAGGAGGGTCTGGGCTGCCTCTGGCTCCGTGGGCACTGCTGCTTGGTTGGTGGTCTCCGCAGCTTGAAACCAACTCCAAACGTGTTCTCCTTCGCGGAGAAGGCTGATTTGGCAGGAAGAAGCCCTGTGTGCACTGGCCCTGGCAACCCACCCATAGCCAGCTAGGGAGGGACCCACCTAGGGCCTAGCTGCGAAACGGCACAGAACGCGCTCCTAGGAGCTGCACTCTGCAAAGGGAAACTGAGCTCGGGGAACAAAGCTCAGCCCCAAGGCGGCTTGGCTCAGGATCGCAGCGCTTGCCTAGTTCTCACCTAGCCCTAGGCTCCCCATAGGGCCCAGGAGGGTCTGGGCTGCCTCTGGCTCCGTGGGCACTGCTGCTTGGTTGGTGGTCTCCGCACCGTGAAACCAACTCCAAACGTGTTCTCCTTCGCGGAGAAGGCTGATTTGGCAGGAAGAAGCCCTGTGTGCACTGGCCCTGGCTACCCACCCATAGCCAGCTAGGGACGGACCCACCTAGGGCCTAGCTGCGAAACGGCACAAAACGCGCTCCTAGGAGCTGCACTCTGCAAAGGGAAACTGTGTTCGGGGAACAAAGCTCAGCCCCAAGGCGGCTTGGCTCAGGATCGCAGCGCTTGCCTAGTTCTCACCTAGCCCTAGGCTCCCCATAGGGCCCAGGAGGGTCTGGGCTGCCTCTGGCTCCGTGGGCACTGCTGCTTGGCTGGTGGTCTCCGCACCGTGAAACCAACTCCAAACGTGTTCTCCTTCGCGGAGAAGGCTGATTTGGCAGGAAGAAGCCCTGTGTGCACTGGCCCTGGCAACCCACCCATAGCCAGCTAGGGACGGACCCACCTAGGGCCTAGCTGCGAAACGGCACAAAACGCGCTCCTAGGAGCTGCACTCTGCAAAGGGAAACTGTGCTCGGGGAACAAAGCTCAGCCCCAAGGCGGCTTGGCTCAGGATCGCAGCGCTTGCCTAGTTCTCACCTAGCCCTAGGCTCCCCATAGGGCCAAGGAGGGTCTGGGCTGCCTCTGGCTCCGTGGGCACTGCTGCTTGGTTGGTGGTCTCCGCAGCTTGAAACCAACTCCAAACGTGTTCTCCTTCGCGGAGAAGGCTGATTTGGCAGGAAGAAGCCCTGTGTGCACTGGCCCTGGCAACCCACCCATAGCCAGCTAGGGACGGACCCACCTAGGGCCTAGCTGCGAAACGGCACAAAACGCGCTCCTAGGAGCTGCACTCTGCAAAGGGAAACTGTGCTCGGGGAACAAGGCTCAGCCCCAAGGCGGCTTGGCTCAGGATCGCAGCGCTTGCCTAGTTCTCACCTAGCCCTAGGCTCCCCATAGGGCCCAGGAGGGTCTGGGCTGCCTCTGGCTCCGTGGGCACTGCTGCTTGGCTGGTGGTCTCCGCACCGTGAAACCAACTCCAAACGTGTTCTCCTTCGCGGAGAAGGCTGATTTGGCAGGAAGAAGCCCTGTGTGCACTGGCCCTGGCTACCCACCCATAGCCAGCTAGGGACGGACCCACCTAGGGCCTAGCTGCGAAACGGCACAGAACGCGCTCCTAGGAGCTGCACTCTGCAAAGGGAAACTGAGCTCGGGGAACAAAGCTCAGCCCCAAGGCGGCTTGGCTCAGGATCGCAGCGCTTGCCTAGTTCTCACCTAGCCCTAGGCTCCCCATAGGGCCCAGGA
Organism: Sus scrofa; assembly: GCF_054392235.1. NCBI lineage: Eukaryota > Metazoa > Chordata > Mammalia > Artiodactyla > Suidae > Sus > Sus scrofa. The sequence goes on along the minus strand of NC_139393.1, from coordinate 39,302,518 downwards.
GGGTCTGGGCTGCCTCTGGCTCCGTGGGCACTGCTGCTTGGTTGGTGGTCTCCGCACCGTGAAACCAACTCCAAACGTGTTCTCCTTCGCGGAGAAGGCTGATTTGGCAGGAAGAAGCCCTGTGTGCACTGGCCCTGGCTACCCACCCATAGCCAGCTAGGGACGGACCCACCTAGGGCCTAGCTGCGAAACGGCACAAAACGCGCTCCTAGGAGCTGCACTCTGCAAAGGGAAACTGTGTTCGGGGAACAAAGCTCAGCCCCAAGGCGGCTTGGCTCAGGATCGCAGCGCTTGCCTAGTTCTCACCTAGCCCTAGGCTCCCCATAGGGCCCAGGAGGGTCTGGGCTGCCTCTGGCTCCGTGGGCACTGCTGCTTGGCTGGTGGTCTCCGCACCGTGAAACCAACTCCAAACGTGTTCTCCTTCGCGGAGAAGGCTGATTTGGCAGGAAGAAGCCCTGTGTGCACTGGCCCTGGCAACCCACCCATAGCCAGCTAGGGAGGGACCCACCTAGGGCCTAGCTGCGAAACGGCACAGAACGCGCTCCTAGGAGCTGCACTCTGCAAAGGGAAACTGAGCTCGGGGAACAAAGCTCAGCCCCAAGGCGGCTTGGCTCAGGATCGCAGCGCTTGCCTAGTTCTCACCTAGCCCTAGGCTCCCCATAGGGCCCAGGAGGGTCTGGGCTGCCTCTGGCTCCGTGGGCACTGCTGCTTGGCTGGTGGTCTCCGCACCGTGAAACCAACTCCAAACGTGTTCTCCTTCGCGGAGAAGGCTGATTTGGCAGGAAGAAGCCCTGTGTGCACTGGCCCTGGCAACCCACCCATAGCCAGCTAGGGACGGACCCACCTAGGGCCTAGCTGCGAAACGGCACAGAACGCGCTCCTAGGAGCTGCACTCTGCAAAGGGAAACTGAGCTCGGGGAACAAAGCTCAGCCCCAAGGCGGCTTGGCTCAGGATCGCAGCGCTTGCCTAGTTCTCACCTAGCCCTAGGCTCCCCATAGGGCCCAGGAGGGTCTGGGCTGCCTCTGGCTCCGTGGGCACTGCTGCTTGGCTGGTGGTCTCCGCACCGTGAAACCAACTCCAAACGTGTTCTCCTTCGCGGAGAAGGCTGATTTGGCAGGAAGAAGCCCTGTGTGCACTGGCCCTGGCAACCCACCCATAGCCAGCTAGGGAGGGACCCACCTAGGGCCTAGCTGCGAATCGGCACAGAACGCGCTCCTAGGAGCTGCACTCTGCAAAGGGAAACTGTGCTCGGGGAACAAAGCTCAGCCCCAAGGCGGCTTGGCTCAGGATCGCAGCGCTTGCCTAGTTCTCACCTAGCCCTAGGCTCCCCATAGGGCCAAGGAGGGTCTGGGCTGCCTCTGGCTCCGTGGGCACTGCTGCTTGGTTGGTGGTCTCCGCAGCTTGAAACCAACTCCAAACGTGTTCTCCTTCGCGGAGAAGGCTGATTTGGCAGGAAGAAGCCCTGTGTGCACTGGCCCTGGCAACCCACCCATAGCCAGCTAGGGAGGGACCCACCTAGGGCCTAGCTGCGAAACGGCACAGAACGCGCTCCTAGGAGCTGCACTCTGCAAAGGGAAACTGAGCTCGGGGAACAAAGCTCAGCCCCAAGGCGGCTTGGCTCAGGATCGCAGCGCTTGCCTAGTTCTCACCTAGCCCTAGGCTCCCCATAGGGCCAAGGAGGGTCTGGGCTGCCTCTGGCTCCGTGGGCACTGCTGCTTGGTTGGTGGTCTCCGCACCGTGAAACCAACTCCAAACGTGTTCTCCTTCGCGGAGAAGGCTGATTTGGCAGGAAGAAGCCCTGTGTGCACTGGCCCTGGCTACCCACCCATAGCCAGCTAGGGACGGACCCACCTAGGGCCTAGCTGCGAAACGGCACAAAACGCGCTCCTAGGAGCTGCACTCTGCAAAGGGAAACTGTGTTCGGGGAACAAAGCTCAGCCCCAAGGCGGCTTGGCTCAGGATCGCAGCGCTTGCCTAGTTCTCACCTAGCCCTAGGCTCCCCATAGGGCCCAGGAGGGTCTGGGCTGCCTCTGGCTCCGTGGGCACTGCTGCTTGGCTGGTGGTCTCCGCACCGTGAAACCAACTCCAAACGTGTTCTCCTTCGCGGAGAAGGCTGATTTGGCAGGAAGAAGCCCTGTGTGCACTGGCCCTGGCAACCCACCCATAGCCAGCTAGGGAGGGACCCACCTAGGGCCTAGCTGCGAAACGGCACAGAACGCGCTCCTAGGAGCTGCACTCTGCAAAGGGAAACTGAGCTCGGGGAACAAAGCTCAGCCCCAAGGCGGCTTGGCTCAGGATCGCAGCGCTTGCCTAGTTCTCACCTAGCCCTAGGCTCCCCATAGGGCCCAGGAGGGTCTGGGCTGCCTCTGGCTCCGTGGGCACTGCTGCTTGGCTGGTGGTCTCCGCACCGTGAAACCAACTCCAAACGTGTTCTCCTTCGCGGAGAAGGCTGATTTGGCAGGAAGAAGCCCTGTGTGCACTGGCCCTGGCAACCCACCCATAGCCAGCTAGGGAGGGACCCACCTAGGGCCTAGCTGCGAAACGGCACAGAACGCGCTCCTAGGAGCTGCACTCTGCAAAGGGAAACTGAGCTCGGGGAACAAAGCTCAGCCCCAAGGCGGCTTGGCTCAGGATCGCAGCGCTTGCCTAGTTCTCACCTAGCCCTAGGCTCCCCATAGGGCCCAGGAGGGTCTGGGCTGCCTCTGGCTCCGTGGGCACTGCTGCTTGGCTGGTGGTCTCCGCACCGTGAAACCAACTCCAAACGTGTTCTCCTTCGCGGAGAAGGCTGATTTGGCAGGAAGAAGCCCTGTGTGCACTGGCCCTGGCAACCCACCCATAGCCAGCTAGGGAGGGACCCACCTAGGGCCTAGCTGCGAATCGGCACAGAACGCGCTCCTAGGAGCTGCACTCTGCAAAGGGAAACTGTGCTCGGGGAACAAAGCTCAGCCCCAAGGCGGCTTGGCTCAGGATCGCAGCGCTTGCCTAGTTCTCACCTAGCCCTAGGCTCCCCATAGGGCCAAGGAGGGTCTGGGCTGCCTCTGGCTCCGTGGGCACTGCTGCTTGGTTGGTGGTCTCCGCAGCTTGAAACCAACTCCAAACGTGTTCTCCTTCGCGGAGAAGGCTGATTTGGCAGGAAGAAGCCCTGTGTGCACTGGCCCTGGCAACCCACCCATAGCCAGCTAGGGACGGACCCACCTAGGGCCTAGCTGCGAAACGGCACAAAACGCGCTCCTAGGAGCTGCACTCTGCAAAGGGAAACTGTGCTCGGGGAACAAAGCTCAGCCCCAAGGCGGCTTGGCTCAGGATCGCAGCGCTTGCCTAGTTCTCACCTAGCCCTAGGCTCCCCATAGGGCCAAGGAGGGTCTGGGCTGCCTCTGGCTCCGTGGGCACTGCTGCTTGGTTGGTGGTCTCCGCAGCTTGAAACCAACTCCAAACGTGTTCTCCTTCGCGGAGAAGGCTGATTTGGCAGGAAGAAGCCCTGTGTGCACTGGCCCTGGCAACCCACCCATAGCCAGCTAGGGACGGACCCACCTAGGGCCTAGCTGCGAAACGGCACAAAACGCGCTCCTAGGAGCTGCACTCTGCAAAGGGAAACTGTGCTCGGGGAACAAAGCTCAGCCCCAAGGCGGCTTGGCTCAGGATCGCAGCGCTTGCCTAGTTCTCACCTAGCCCTAGGCTCCCCATAGGGCCAAGGAGGGTCTGGGCTGCCTCTGGCTCCGTGGGCACTGCTGCTTGGTTGGTGGTCTCCGCAGCTTGAAACCAACTCCAAACGTGTTCTCCTTCGCGGAGAAGGCTGATTTGGCAGGAAGAAGCCCTGTGTGCACTGGCCCTGGCAACCCACCCATAGCCAGCTAGGGACGGACCCACCTAGGGCCTAGCTGCGAAACGGCACAAAACGCGCTCCTAGGAGCTGCACTCTGCAAAGGGAAACTGTGCTCGGGGAACAAAGCTCAGCCCCAAGGCGGCTTGGCTCAGGATCGCAGCGCTTGCCTAGTTCTCACCTAGCCCTAGGCTCCCCATAGGGCCAAGGAGGGTCTGGGCTGCCTCTGGCTCCGTGGGCACTGCTGCTTGGTTGGTGGTCTCCGCAGCTTGAAACCAACTCCAAACGTGTTCTCCTTCGCGGAGAAGGCTGATTTGGCAGGAAGAAGCCCTGTGTGCACTGGCCCTGGCAACCCACCCATAGCCAGCTAGGGACGGACCCACCTAGGGCCTAGCTGCGAAACGGCACAAAACGCGCTCCTAGGAGCTGCACTCTGCAAAGGGAAACTGTGCTCGGGGAACAAAGCTCAGCCCCAAGGCGGCTTGGCTCAGGATCGCAGCGCTTGCCTAGTTCTCACCTAGCCCTAGGCTCCCCATAGGGCCAAGGAGGGTCTGGGCTGCCTCTGGCTCCGTGGGCACTGCTGCTTGGTTGGTGGTCTCCGCAGCTTGAAACCAACTCCAAACGTGTTCTCCTTCGCGGAGAAGGCTGATTTGGCAGGAAGAAGCCCTGTGTGCACTGGCCCTGGCAACCCACCCATAGCCAGCTAGGGACGGACCCACCTAGGGCCTAGCTGCGAAACGGCACAAAACGCGCTCCTAGGAGCTGCACTCTGCAAAGGGAAACTGTGCTCGGGGAACAAAGCTCAGCCCCAAGGCGGCTTGGCTCAGGATCGCAGCGCTTGCCTAGTTCTCACCTAGCCCTAGGCTCCCCATAGGGCCAAGGAGGGTCTGGGCTGCCTCTGGCTCCGTGGGCACTGCTGCTTGGTTGGTGGTCTCCGCAGCTTGAAACCAACTCCAAACGTGTTCTCCTTCGCGGAGAAGGCTGATTTGGCAGGAAGAAGCCCTGTGTGCACTGGCCCTGGCAACCCACCCATAGCCAGCTAGGGAGGGACCCACCTAGGGCCTAGCTGCGAAACGGCACAGAACGCGCTCCTAGGAGCTGCACTCTGCAAAGGGAAACTGAGCTCGGGGAACAAAGCTCAGCCCCAAGGCGGCTTGGCTCAGGATCGCAGCGCTTGCCTAGTTCTCACCTAGCCCTAGGCTCCCCATAGGGCCCAGGAGGGTCTGGGCTGCCTCTGGCTCCGTGGGCACTGCTGCTTGGTTGGTGGTCTCCGCAGCTTGAAACCAACTCCAAACGTGTTCTCCTTCGCGGAGAAGGCTGATTTGGCAGGAAGAAGCCCTGTGTGCACTGGCCCTGGCTACCCACCCATAGCCAGCTAGGGACGGACCCACCTAGGGCCTAGCTGCGAAACGGCACAAAACGCGCTCCTAGGAGCTGCACTCTGCAAAGGGAAACTGTGTTCGGGGAACAAAGCTCAGCCCCAAGGCGGCTTGGCTCAGGATCGCAGCGCTTGCCTAGTTCTCACCTAGCCCTAGGCTCCCCATAGGGCCCAGGAGGGTCTGGGCTGCCTCTGGCTCCGTGGGCACTGCTGCTTGGCTGGTGGTCTCCGCACCGTGAAACCAACTCCAAACGTGTTCTCCTTCGCGGAGAAGGCTGATTTGGCAGGAAGAAGCCCTGTGTGCACTGGCCCTGGCAACCCACCCATAGCCAGCTAGGGAGGGACCCACCTAGGGCCTAGCTGCGAAACGGCACAGAACGCGCTCCTAGGAGCTGCACTCTGCAAAGGGAAACTGTGTTCGGGGAACAAAGCTCAGCCCCAAGGCGGCTTGGCTCAGGATCGCAGCGCTTGCCTAGTTCTCACCTAGCCCTAGGCTCCCCATAGGGCCCAGGAGGGTCTGGGCTGCCTCTGGCTCCGTGGGCACTGCTGCTTGGCTGGTGGTCTCCGCACCGTGAAACCAACTCCAAACGTGTTCTCCTTCGCGGAGAAGGCTGATTTGGCAGGAAGAAGCCCTGTGTGCACTGGCCCTGGCAACCCACCCATAGCCAGCTAGGGAGGGACCCACCTAGGGCCTAGCTGCGAATCGGCACAGAACGCGCTCCTAGGAGCTGCACTCTGCAAAGGGAAACTGTGCTCGGGGAACAAAGCTCAGCCCCAAGGCGGCTTGGCTCAGGATCGCAGCGCTTGCCTAGTTCTCACCTAGCCCTAGGCTCCCCATAGGGCCAAGGAGGGTCTGGGCTGCCTCTGGCTCCGTGGGCACTGCTGCTTGGTTGGTGGTCTCCGCAGCTTGAAACCAACTCCAAACGTGTTCTCCTTCGCGGAGAAGGCTGATTTGGCAGGAAGAAGCCCTGTGTGCACTGGCCCTGGCAACCCACCCATAGCCAGCTAGGGACGGACCCACCTAGGGCCTAGCTGCGAAACGGCACAAAACGCGCTCCTAGGAGCTGCACTCTGCAAAGGGAAACTGTGCTCGGGGAACAAAGCTCAGCCCCAAGGCGGCTTGGCTCAGGATCGCAGCGCTTGCCTAGTTCTCACCTAGCCCTAGGCTCCCCATAGGGCCAAGGAGGGTCTGGGCTGCCTCTGGCTCCGTGGGCACTGCTGCTTGGTTGGTGGTCTCCGCAGCTTGAAACCAACTCCAAACGTGTTCTCCTTCGCGGAGAAGGCTGATTTGGCAGGAAGAAGCCCTGTGTGCACTGGCCCTGGCAACCCACCCATAGCCAGCTAGGGACGGACCCACCTAGGGCCTAGCTGCGAAACGGCACAAAACGCGCTCCTAGGAGCTGCACTCTGCAAAGGGAAACTGTGCTCGGGGAACAAACCTCAGCCCCAAGGCGGCTTGGCTCAGGATCGCAGCGCTTGCCTAGTTCTCACCTAGCCCTAGGCTCCCCATAGGGCCAAGGAGGGTCTGGGCTGCCTCTGGCTCCGTGGGCACTGCTGCTTGGTTGGTGGTCTCCGCAGCTTGAAACCAACTCCAAACGTGTTCTCCTTCGCGGAGAAGGCTGATTTGGCAGGAAGAAGCCCTGTGTGCACTGGCCCTGGCAACCCACCCATAGCCAGCTAGGGACGGACCCACCTAGGGCCTAGCTGCGAAACGGCACAAAACGCGCTCCTAGGAGCTGCACTCTGCAAAGGGAAACTGAGCTCGGGGAACAAAGCTCAGCCCCAAGGCGGCTTGGCTCAGGATCGCAGCGCTTGCCTAGTTCTCACCTAGCCCTAGGCTCCCCATAGGGCCCAGGAGGGTCTGGGCTGCCTCTGGCTCCGTGGGCACTGCTGCTTGGCTGGTGGTCTCCGCACCGTGAAACCAACTCCAAACGTGTTCTCCTTCGCGGAGAAGGCTGATTTGGCAGGAAGAAGCCCTGTGTGCACTGGCCCTGGCAACCCACCCATAGCCAGCTAGGGACGGACCCACCTAGGGCCTAGCTGCGAAACGGCACAAAACGCGCTCCTAGGAGCTGCACTCTGCAAAGGGAAACTGTGCTCGGGGAACAAAGCTCAGCCCCAAGGCGGCTTGGCTCAGGATCGCAGCGCTTGCCTAGTTCTCACCTAGCCCTAGGCTCCCCATAGGGCCAAGGAGGGTCTGGGCTGCCTCTGGCTCCGTGGGCACTGCTGCTTGGTTGGTGGTCTCCGCAGCTTGAAACCAACTCCAAACGTGTTCTCCTTCGCGGAGAAGGCTGATTTGGCAGGAAGAAGCCCTGTGTGCACTGGCCCTGGCAACCCACCCATAGCCAGCTAGGGACGGACCCACCTAGGGCCTAGCTGCGAAACGGCACAAAACGCGCTCCTAGGAGCTGCACTCTGCAAAGGGAAACTGTGCTCGGGGAACAAAGCTCAGCCCCAAGGCGGCTTGGCTCAGGATCGCAGCGCTTGCCTAGTTCTCACCTAGCCCTAGGCTCCCCATAGGGCCCAGGAGGGTCTGGGCTGCCTCTGGCTCCGTGGGCACTGCTGCTTGGTTGGTGGTCTCCGCAGCTTGAAACCAACTCCAAACGTGTTCTCCTTCGCGGAGAAGGCTGATTTGGCAGGAAGAAGCCCTGTGTGCACTGGCCCTGGCTACCCACCCATAGCCAGCTAGGGACGGACCCACCTAGGGCCTAGCTGCGAAACGGCACAAAACGCGCTCCTAGGTGCTGCACTCTGCAAAGGGAAACTGTGCTCGGGGAACAAACCTCAGCCCCAAGGCGGCTTGGCTCAGGATCGCAGCGCTTGCCTAGTTCTCACCTAGCCCTAGGCTCCCCATAGGGCCCAGGAGGGTCTGGGCTGCCTCTGGCTCCGTGGGCACTGCTGCTTGGCTGGTGGTCTCCGCACCGTGAAACCAACTCCAAACGTGTTCTCCTTCGCGGAGAAGGCTGATTTGGCAGGAAGAAGCCCTGTGTGCACTGGCCCTGGCAACCCACCCATAGCCAGCTAGGGAGGGACCCACCTAGGGCCTAGCTGCGAAACGGCACAAAACGCGCTCCTAGGAGCTGCACTCTGCAAAGGGAAACTGTGCTCGGGGAACAAAGCTCAGCCCCAAGGCGGCTTGGCTCAGGATCGCAGCGCTTGCCTAGTTCTCACCTAGCCCTAGGCTCCCCATAGGGCCAAGGAGGGTCTGGGCTGCCTCTGGCTCCGTGGGCACTGCTGCTTGGTTGGTGGTCTCCGCAGCTTGAAACCAACTCCAAACGTGTTCTCCTTCGCGGAGAAGGCTGATTTGGCAGGAAGAAGCCCTGTGTGCACTGGCCCTGGCAACCCACCCATAGCCAGCTAGGGACGGACCCACCTAGGGCCTAGCTGCGAAACGGCACAAAACGCGCTCCTAGGAGCTGCACTCTGCAAAGGGAAACTGTGCTCGGGGAACAAACCTCAGCCCCAAGGCGGCTTGGCTCAGGATCGCAGCGCTTGCCTAGTTCTCACCTAGCCCTAGGCTCCCCATAGGGCCAAGGAGGGTCTGGGCTGCCTCTGGCTCCGTGGGCACTGCTGCTTGGTTGGTGGTCTCCGCAGCTTGAAACCAACTCCAAACGTGTTCTCCTTCGCGGAGAAGGCTGATTTGGCAGGAAGAAGCCCTGTGTGCACTGGCCCTGGCAACCCACCCATAGCCAGCTAGGGACGGACCCACCTAGGGCCTAGCTGCGAAACGGCACAAAACGCGCTCCTAGGAGCTGCACTCTGCAAAGGGAAACTGAGCTCGGGGAACAAAGCTCAGCCCCAAGGCGGCTTGGCTCAGGATCGCAGCGCTTGCCTAGTTCTCACCTAGCCCTAGGCTCCCCATAGGGCCCAGGAGGGTCTGGGCTGCCTCTGGCTCCGTGGGCACTGCTGCTTGGCTGGTGGTCTCCGCACCGTGAAACCAACTCCAAACGTGTTCTCCTTCGCGGAGAAGGCTGATTTGGCAGGAAGAAGCCCTGTGTGCACTGGCCCTGGCAACCCACCCATAGCCAGCTAGGGACGGACCCACCTAGGGCCTAGCTGCGAAACGGCACAAAACGCGCTCCTAGGAGCTGCACTCTGCAAAGGGAAACTGTGCTCGGGGAACAAAGCTCAGCCCCAAGGCGGCTTGGCTCAGGATCGCAGCGCTTGCCTAGTTCTCACCTAGCCCTAGGCTCCCCATAGGGCCAAGGAGGGTCTGGGCTGCCTCTGGCTCCGTGGGCACTGCTGCTTGGTTGGTGGTCTCCGCAGCTTGAAACCAACTCCAAACGTGTTCTCCTTCGCGGAGAAGGCTGATTTGGCAGGAAGAAGCCCTGTGTGCACTGGCCCTGGCAACCCACCCATAGCCAGCTAGGGACGGACCCACCTAGGGCCTAGCTGCGAAACGGCACAAAACGCGCTCCTAGGAGCTGCACTCTGCAAAGGGAAACTGTGCTCGGGGAACAAAGCTCAGCCCCAAGGCGGCTTGGCTCAGGATCGCAGCGCTTGCCTAGTTCTCACCTAGCCCTAGGCTCCCCATAGGGACAAGGAGGGTCTGGGCTGCCTCTGGCTCCGTGGGCACTGCTGCTTGGCTGGTGGTCTCCGCAGCTTGAAACCAACTCCAAACGTGTTCTCCTTCGCGGAGAAGGCTGATTTGGCAGGAAGAAGCCCTGTGTGCACTGGCCCTGGCAACCCACCCATAGCCAGCTAGGGACGGACCCACCTAGGGCCTAGCTGCGAAACGGCACAAAACGCGCTCCTAGGAGCTGCACTCTGCAAAGGGAAACTGTGCTCGGGGAACAAAGCTCAGCCCCAAGGCGGCTTGGCTCAGGATCGCAGCGCTTGCCTAGTTCTCACCTAGCCCTAGGCTCCCCATAGGGCCCAGGAGGGTCTGGGCTGCCTCTGGCTCCGTGGGCACTGCTGCTTGGCTGGTGGTCTCCGCACCGTGAAACCAACTCCAAACGTGTTCTCCTTCGCGGAGAAGGCTGATTTGGCAGGAAGAAGCCCTGTGTGCACTGGCCCTGGCAACCCACCCATAGCCAGCTAGGGAGGGACCCACCTAGGGCCTAGCTGCGAAACGGCACAGAACGCGCTCCTAGGAGCTGCACTCTGCAAAGGGAAACTGAGCTCGGGGAACAAAGCTCAGCCCCAAGGCGGCTTGGCTCAGGATCGCAGCGCTTGCCTAGTTCTCACCTAGCCCTAGGCTCCCCATAGGGCCCAGGAGGGTCTGGGCTGCCTCTGGCTCCGTGGGCACTGCTGCTTGGTTGGTGGTCTCCGCAGCTTGAAACCAACTCCAAACGTGTTCTCCTTCGCGGAGAAGGCTGATTTGGCAGGAAGAAGCCCTGTGTGCACTGGCCCTGGCTACCCACCCATAGCCAGCTAGGGACGGACCCACCTAGGGCCTAGCTGCGAAACGGCACAAAACGCGCTCCTAGGAGCTGCACTCTGCAAAGGGAAACTGTGCTCGGGGAACAAACCTCAGCCCCAAGGCGGCTTGGCTCAGGATCGCAGCGCTTGCCTAGTTCTCACCTAGCCCTAGGCTCCCCATAGGGCCCAGGAGGGTCTGGGCTGCCTCTGGCTCCGTGGGCACTGCTGCTTGGCTGGTGGTCTCCGCACCGTGAAACCAACTCCAAACGTGTTCTCCTTCGCGGAGAAGGCTGATTTGGCAGGAAGAAGCCCTGTGTGCACTGGCCCTGGCAACCCACCCATAGCCAGCTAGGGAGGGACCCACCTAGGGCCTAGCTGCGAAACGGCACAAAACGCGCTCCTAGGAGCTGCACTCTGCAAAGGGAAACTGTGCTCGGGGAACAAAGCTCAGCCCCAAGGCGGCTTGGCTCAGGATCGCAGCGCTTGCCTAGTTCTCACCTAGCCCTAGGCTCCCCATAGGGCCAAGGAGGGTCTGGGCTGCCTCTGGCTCCGTGGGCACTGCTGCTTGGTTGGTGGTCTCCGCAGCTTGAAACCAACTCCAAACGTGTTCTCCTTCGCGGAGAAGGCTGATTTGGCAGGAAGAAGCCCTGTGTGCACTGGCCCTGGCAACCCACCCATAGCCAGCTAGGGACGGACCCACCTAGGGCCTAGCTGCGAAACGGCACAAAACGCGCTCCTAGGAGCTGCACTCTGCAAAGGGAAACTGTGCTCGGGGAACAAAGCTCAGCCCCAAGGCGGCTTGGCTCAGGATCGCAGCGCTTGCCTAGTTCTCACCTAGCCCTAGGCTCCCCATAGGGCCCAGGAGGGTCTGGGCTGCCTCTGGCTCCGTGGGCACTGCTGCTTGGCTGGTGGTCTCCGCACCGTGAAACCAACTCCAAACGTGTTCTCCTTCGCGGAGAAGGCTGATTTGGCAGGAAGAAGCCCTGTGTGCACTGGCCCTGGCAACCCACCCATAGCCAGCTAGGGACGGACCCACCTAGGGCCTAGCTGCGAAACGGCACAAAACGCGCTCCTAGGAGCTGCACTCTGCAAAGGGAAACTGTGCTCGGGGAACAAACCTCAGCCCCAAGGCGGCTTGGCTCAGGATCGCAGCGCTTGCCTAGTTCTCACCTAGCCCTAGGCTCCCCATAGGGCCAAGGAGGGTCTGGGCTGCCTCTGGCTCCGTGGGCACTGCTGCTTGGTTGGTGGTCTCCGCAGCTTGAAACCAACTCCAAACGTGTTCTCCTTCGCGGAGAAGGCTGATTTGGCAGGAAGAAGCCCTGTGTGCACTGGCCCTGGCAACCCACCCATAGCCAGCTAGGGAGGGACCCACCTAGGGCCTAGCTGCGAAACGGCACAGAACGCGCTCCTAGGAGCTGCACTCTGCAAAGGGAAACTGAGCTCGGGGAACAAAGCTCAGCCCCAAGGCGGCTTGGCTCAGGATCGCAGCGCTTGCCTAGTTCTCACCTAGCCCTAGGCTCCCCATAGGGCCCAGGAGGGTCTGGGCTGCCTCTGGCTCCGTGGGCACTGCTGCTTGGTTGGTGGTCTCCGCAGCTTGAAACCAACTCCAAACGTGTTCTCCTTCGCGGAGAAGGCTGATTTGGCAGGAAGAAGCCCTGTGTGCACTGGCCCTGGCTACCCACCCATAGCCAGCTAGGGACGGACCCACCTAGGGCCTAGCTGCGAAACGGCACAAAACGCGCTCCTAGGAGCTGCACTCTGCAAAGGGAAACTGTGCTCGGGGAACAAAGCTCAGCCCCAAGGCGGCTTGGCTCAGGATCGCAGCGCTTGCCTAGTTCTCACCTAGCCCTAGGCTCCCCATAGGGCCAAGGAGGGTCTGGGCTGCCTCTGGCTCCGTGGGCACTGCTGCTTGGCTGGTGGTCTCCGCACCGTGAAACCAACTCCAAACGTGTTCTCCTTCGCGGAGAAGGCTGATTTGGCAGGAAGAAGCCCTGTGTGCACTGGCCCTGGCAACCCACCCATAGCCAGCTAGGGACGGACCCACCTAGGGCCTAGCTGCGAAACGGCACAAAACGCGCTCCTAGGAGCTGCACTCTGCAAAGGGAAACTGTGCTCGGGGAACAAAGCTCAGCCCCAAGGCGGCTTGGCTCAGGATCGCAGCGCTTGCCTAGTTCTCACCTAGCCCTAGGCTCCCCATAGGGCCAAGGAGGGTCTGGGCTGCCTCTGGCTCCGTGGGCACTGCTGCTTGGTTGGTGGTCTCCGCAGCTTGAAACCAACTCCAAACGTGTTCTCCTTCGCGGAGAAGGCTGATTTGGCAGGAAGAAGCCCTGTGTGCACTGGCCCTGGCAACCCACCCATAGCCAGCTAGGGACGGACCCACCTAGGGCCTAGCTGCGAAACGGCACAGAACGCGCTCCTAGGAGCTGCACTCTGCAAAGGGAAACTGTGCTCGGGGAACAAAGCTCAGCCCCAAGGCGGCTTGGCTCAGGATCGCAGCGCTTGCCTAGTTCTCACCTAGCCCTAGGCTCCCCATAGGGCCAAGGAGGGTCTGGGCTGCCTCTGGCTCCGTGGGCACTGCTGCTTGGTTGGTGGTCTCCGCAGCTTGAAACCAACTCCAAACGTGTTCTCCTTCGCGGAGAAGGCTGATTTGGCAGGAAGAAGCCCTGTGTGCACTGGCCCTGGCAACCCACCCATAGCCAGCTAGGGACGGACCCACCTAGGGCCTAGCTGCGAAACGGCACAAAACGCGCTCCTAGGAGCTGCACTCTGCAAAGGGAAACTGTGCTCGGGGAACAAAGCTCAGCCCCAAGGCGGCTTGGCTCAGGATCGCAGCGCTTGCCTAGTTCTCACCTAGCCCTAGGCTCCCCATAGGGCCCAGGAGGGTCTGGGCTGCCTCTGGCTCCGTGGGCACTGCTGCTTGGCTGGTGGTCTCCGCACCGTGAAACCAACTCCAAACGTGTTCTCCTTCGCGGAGAAGGCTGATTTGGCAGGAAGAAGCCCTGTGTGCACTGGCCCTGGCAACCCACCCATAGCCAGCTAGGGAGGGACCCACCTAGGGCCTAGCTGCGAAACGGCACAGAAAGCGCTCCTAGGAGCTGCACTCTGCAAAGGGAAACTGAGCTCGGGGAACAAAGCTCAGCCCCAAGGCGGCTTGGCTCAGGATCGCAGCGCTTGCCTAGTTCTCACCTAGCCCTAGGCTCCCCATAGGGCCCAGGAGGGTCTGGGCTGCCTCTGGCTCCGTGGGCACTGCTGCTTGGTTGGTGGTCTCCGCAGCTTGAAACCAACTCCAAACGTGTTCTCCTTCGCGGAGAAGGCTGATTTGGCAGGAAGAAGCCCTGTGTGCACTGGCCCTGGCTACCCACCCATAGCCAGCTAGGGACGGACCCACCTAGGGCCTAGCTGCGAAACGGCACAAAACGCGCTCCTAGGAGCTGCACTCTGCAAAGGGAAACTGTGCTCGGGGAACAAACCTCAGCCCCAAGGCGGCTTGGCTCAGGATCGCAGCGCTTGCCTAGTTCTCACCTAGCCCTAGGCTCCCCATAGGGCCAAGGAGGGTCTGGGCTGCCTCTGGCTCCGTGGGCACTGCTGCTTGGCTGGTGGTCTCCGCACCGTGAAACCAACTCCAAACGTGTTCTCCTTCGCGGAGAAGGCTGATTTGGCAGGAAGAAGCCCTGTGTGCACTGGCCCTGGCAACCCACCCATAGCCAGCTAGGGACGGACCCACCTAGGGCCTAGCTGCGAAACGGCACAAAACGCGCTCCTAGGAGCTGCACTCTGCAAAGGGAAACTGTGCTCGGGGAACAAAGCTCAGCCCCAAGGCGGCTTGGCTCAGGATCGCAGCGCTTGCCTAGTTCTCACCTAGCCCTAGGCTCCCCATAGGGCCAAGGAGGGTCTGGGCTGCCTCTGGCTCCGTGGGCACTGCTGCTTGGTTGGTGGTCTCCGCAGCTTGAAACCAACTCCAAACGTGTTCTCCTTCGCGGAGAAGGCTGATTTGGCAGGAAGAAGCCCTGTGTGCACTGGCCCTGGCAACCCACCCATAGCCAGCTAGGGACGGACCCACCTAGGGCCTAGCTGCGAAACGGCACAAAACGCGCTCCTAGGAGCTGCACTCTGCAAAGGGAAACTGTGCTCGGGGAACAAAGCTCAGCCCCAAGGCGGCTTGGCTCAGGATCGCAGCGCTTGCCTAGTTCTCACCTAGCCCTAGGCTCCCCATAGGGCCAAGGAGGGTCTGGGCTGCCTCTGGCTCCGTGGGCACTGCTGCTTGGTTGGTGGTCTCCGCAGCTTGAAACCAACTCCAAACGTGTTCTCCTTCGCGGAGAAGGCTGATTTGGCAGGAAGAAGCCCTGTGTGCACTGGCCCTGGCAACCCACCCATAGCCAGCTAGGGACGGACCCACCTAGGGCCTAGCTGCGAAACGGCACAAAACGCGCTCCTAGGAGCTGCACTCTGCAAAGGGAAACTGTGCTCGGGGAACAAAGCTCAGCCCCAAGGCGGCTTGGCTCAGGATCGCAGCGCTTGCCTAGTTCTCACCTAGCCCTAGGCTCCCCATAGGGCCAAGGAGGGTCTGGGCTGCCTCTGGCTCCGTGGGCACTGCTGCTTGGTTGGTGGTCTCCGCAGCTTGAAACCAACTCCAAACGTGTTCTCCTTCGCGGAGAAGGCTGATTTGGCAGGAAGAAGCCCTGTGTGCACTGGCCCTGGCAACCCACCCATAGCCAGCTAGGGACGGACCCACCTAGGGCCTAGCTGCGAAACGGCACAAAACGCGCTCCTAGGAGCTGCACTCTGCAAAGGGAAACTGTGCTCGGGGAACAAAGCTCAGCCCCAAGGCGGCTTGGCTCAGGATCGCAGCGCTTGCCTAGTTCTCACCTAGCCCTAGGCTCCCCATAGGGCCAAGGAGGGTCTGGGCTGCCTCTGGCTCCGTGGGCACTGCTGCTTGGTTGGTGGTCTCCGCAGCTTGAAACCAACTCCAAACGTGTTCTCCTTCGCGGAGAAGGCTGATTTGGCAGGAAGAAGCCCTGTGTGCACTGGCCCTGGCAACCCACCCATAGCCAGCTAGGGACGGACCCACCTAGGGCCTAGCTGCGAAACGGCACAAAACGCGCTCCTAGGAGCTGCACTCTGCAAAGGGAAACTGGGCTCGGGGAACAAACCTCAGCCCCAAGGCGGCTTGGCTCAGGATCGCAGCGCTTGCCTAGTTCTCACCTAGCCCTAGGCTCCCCATAGGGCCAAGGAGGGTCTGGGCTGCCTCTGGCTCCGTGGGCACTGCTGCTTGGTTGGTGGTCTCCGCAGCTTGAAACCAACTCCAAACGTGTTCTCCTTCGCGGAGAAGGCTGATTTGGCAGGAAGAAGCCCTGTGTGCACTGGCCCTGGAAACCCACCCATAGCCAGCTAGGGACGGACCCACCTAGGGCCTAGCTGCGAAACGGCACAAAACGCGCTCCTAGGAGCTGCACTCTGCAAAGGGAAACTGAGCTCGGGGAACAAAGCTCAGCCCCAAGGCGGCTTGGCTCAGGATCGCAGCGCTTGCCTAGTTCTCACCTAGCCCTAGGCTCCCCATAGGGCCCAGGAGGGTCTGGGCTGCCTCTGGCTCCGTGGGCACTGCTGCTTGGCTGGTGGTCTCCGCACCGTGAAACCAACTCCAAACGTGTTCTCCTTCGCGGAGAAGGCTGATTTGGCAGGAAGAAGCCCTGTGTGCACTGGCCCTGGCAACCCACCCATAGCCAGCTAGGGACGGACCCACCTAGGGCCTAGCTGCGAAACGGCACAAAACGCGCTCCTAGGAGCTGCACTCTGCAAAGGGAAACTGTGCTCGGGGAACAAAGCTCAGCCCCAAGGCGGCTTGGCTCAGGATCGCAGCGCTTGCCTAGTTCTCACCTAGCCCTAGGCTCCCCATAGGGCCAAGGAGGGTCTGGGCTGCCTCTGGCTCCGTGGGCACTGCTGCTTGGTTGGTGGTCTCCGCAGCTTGAAACCAACTCCAAACGTGTTCTCCTTCGCGGAGAAGGCTGATTTGGCAGGAAGAAGCCCTGTGTGCACTGGCCCTGGCAACCCACCCATAGCCAGCTAGGGACGGACCCACCTAGGGCCTAGCTGCGAAACGGCACAAAACGCGCTCCTAGGAGCTGCACTCTGCAAAGGGAAACTGTGCTCGGGGAACAAAGCTCAGCCCCAAGGCGGCTTGGCTCAGGATCGCAGCGCTTGCCTAGTTCTCACCTAGCCCTAGGCTCCCCATAGGGCCAAGGAGGGTCTGGGCTGCCTCTGGCTCCGTGGGCACTGCTGCTTGGTTGGTGGTCTCCGCAGCTTGAAACCAACTCCAAACGTGTTCTCCTTCGCGGAGAAGGCTGATTTGGCAGGAAGAAGCCCTGTGTGCACTGGCCCTGGCAACCCACCCATAGCCAGCTAGGGACGGACCCACCTAGGGCCTAGCTGCGAAACGGCACAAAACGCGCTCCTAGGAGCTGCACTCTGCAAAGGGAAACTGTGCTCGGGGAACAAAGCTCAGCCCCAAGGCGGCTTGGCTCAGGATCGCAGCGCTTGCCTAGTTCTCACCTAGCCCTAGGCTCCCCATAGGGCCCAGGAGGGTCTGGGCTGCCTCTGGCTCCGTGGGCACTGCTGCTTGGCTGGTGGTCTCCGCACCGTGAAACCAACTCCAAACGTGTTCTCCTTCGCGGAGAAGGCTGATTTGGCAGGAAGAAGCCCTGTGTGCACTGGCCCTGGCAACCCACCCATAGCCAGCTAGGGAGGGACCCACCTAGGGCCTAGCTGCGAAACGGCACAGAACGCGCTCCTAGGAGCTGCACTCTGCAAAGGGAAACTGAGCTCGGGGAACAAAGCTCAGCCCCAAGGCGGCTTGGCTCAGGATCGCAGCGCTTGCCTAGTTCTCACCTAGCCCTAGGCTCCCCATAGGGCCCAGGAGGGTCTGGGCTGCCTCTGGCTCCGTGGGCACTGCTGCTTGGTTGGTGGTCTCCGCAGCTTGAAACCAACTCCAAACGTGTTCTCCTTCGCGGAGAAGGCTGATTTGGCAGGAAGAAGCCCTGTGTGCACTGGCCCTGGCTACCCACCCATAGCCAGCTAGGGACGGACCCACCTAGGGCCTAGCTGCGAAACGGCACAAAACGCGCTCCTAGGAGCTGCACTCTGCAAAGGGAAACTGTGCTCGGGGAACAAAGCTCAGCCCCAAGGCGGCTTGGCTCAGGATCGCAGCGCTTGCCTAGTTCTCACCTAGCCCTAGGCTCCCCATAGGGCCAAGGAGGGTCTGGGCTGCCTCTGGCTCCGTGGGCACTGCTGCTTGGCTGGTGGTCTCCGCACCGTGAAACCAACTCCAAACGTGTTCTCCTTCGCGGAGAAGGCTGATTTGGCAGGAAGAAGCCCTGTGTGCACTGGCCCTGGCAACCCACCCATAGCCAGCTAGGGACGGACCCACCTAGGGCCTAGCTGCGAAACGGCACAAAACGCGCTCCTAGGAGCTGCACTCTGCAAAGGGAAACTGTGCTCGGGGAACAAAGCTCAGCCCCAAGGCGGCTTGGCTCAGGATCGCAGCGCTTGCCTAGTTCTCACCTAGCCCTAGGCTCCCCATAGGGCCAAGGAGGGTCTGGGCTGCCTCTGGCTCCGTGGGCACTGCTGCTTGGTTGGTGGTCTCCGCAGCTTGAAACCAACTCCAAACGTGTTCTCCTTCGCGGAGAAGGCTGATTTGGCAGGAAGAAGCCCTGTGTGCACTGGCCCTGGCAACCCACCCATAGCCAGCTAGGGACGGACCCACCTAGGGCCTAGCTGCGAAACGGCACAAAACGCGCTCCTAGGAGCTGCACTCTGCAAAGGGAAACTGTGCTCGGGGAACAAAGCTCAGCCCCAAGGCGGCTTGGCTCAGGATCGCAGCGCTTGCCTAGTTCTCACCTAGCCCTAGGCTCCCCATAGGGCCAAGGAGGGTCTGGGCTGCCTCTGGCTCCGTGGGCACTGCTGCTTGGTTGGTGGTCTCCGCAGCTTGAAACCAACTCCAAACGTGTTCTCCTTCGCGGAGAAGGCTGATTTGGCAGGAAGAAGCCCTGTGTGCACTGGCCCTGGCAACCCACCCATAGCCAGCTAGGGACGGACCCACCTAGGGCCTAGCTGCGAAACGGCACAAAACGCGCTCCTAGGAGCTGCACTCTGCAAAGGGAAACTGAGCTCGGGGAACAAAGCTCAGCCCCAAGGCGGCTTGGCTCAGGATCGCAGCGCTTGCCTAGTTCTCACCTAGCCCTAGGCTCCCCATAGGGCCCAGGAGGGTCTGGGCTGCCTCTGGCTCCGTGGGCACTGCTGCTTGGCTGGTGGTCTCCGCACCGTGAAACCAACTCCAAACGTGTTCTCCTTCGCGGAGAAGGCTGATTTGGCAGGAAGAAGCCCTGTGTGCACTGGCCCTGGCAACCCACCCATAGCCAGCTAGGGAGGGACCCACCTAGGGCCTAGCTGCGAAACGGCACAGAACGCGCTCCTAGGAGCTGCACTCTGCAAAGGGAAACTGAGCTCGGGGAACAAAGCTCAGCCCCAAGGCGGCTTGGCTCAGGATCGCAGCGCTTGCCTAGTTCTCACCTAGCCCTAGGCTCCCCATAGGGCCCAGGAGGGTCTGGGCTGCCTCTGGCTCCGTGGGCACTGCTGCTTGGTTGGTGGTCTCCGCAGCTTGAAACCAACTCCAAACGTGTTCTCCTTCGCGGAGAAGGCTGATTTGGCAGGAAGAAGCCCTGTGTGCACTGGCCCTGGCTACCCACCCATAGCCAGCTAGGAACGGACCCACCTAGGGCCTAGCTGCGAAACGGCACAAAACGCGCTCCTAGGAGCTGCACTCTGCAAAGGGAAACTGTGCTCGGGGAACAAACCTCAGCCCCAAGGCGGCTTGGCTCAGGATCGCAGCGCTTGCCTAGTTCTCACCTAGCCCTAGGCTCCCCATAGGGCCAAGGAGGGTCTGGGCTGCCTCTGGCTCCGTGGGCACTGCTGCTTGGCTGGTGGTCTCCGCACCGTGAAACCAACTCCAAACGTGTTCTCCTTCGCGGAGAAGGCTGATTTGGCAGGAAGAAGCCCTGTGTGCACTGGCCCTGGCAACCCACCCATAGCCAGCTAGGGACGGACCCACCTAGGGCCTAGCTGCGAAACGGCACAAAACGCGCTCCTAGGAGCTGCACTCTGCAAAGGGAAACTGTGCTCGGGGAACAAAGCTCAGCCCCAAGGCGGCTTGGCTCAGGATCGCAGCGCTTGCCTAGTTCTCACCTAGCCCTAGGCTCCCCATAGGGCCAAGGAGGGTCTGGGCTGCCTCTGGCTCCGTGGGCACTGCTGCTTGGTTGGTGGTCTCCGCAGCTTGAAACCAACTCCAAACGTGTTCTCCTTCGCGGAGAAGGCTGATTTGGCAGGTAGAAGCCCTGTGTGCATTGGCCCTGGCAACCCACCCATAGCCAGCTAGGGAGGGACCCACCTAGGGCCTAGCTGCGAAACGGCACAAAACGCGCTCCTAGGAGCTGCACTCTGCAAAGGGAAACTGAGCTCGGGGAACAAAGCTCAGCCCCAAGGCGGCTTGGCTCAGGATCGCAGCGCTTGCCTAGTTCTCACCTAGCCCTAGGCTCCCCATAGGGCCAAGGAGGGTCTGGGCTGCCTCTGGCTCCGTGGGCACTGCTGCTTGGCTGGTGGTCTCCGCACCGTGAAACCAACTCCAAACGTGTTCTCCTTCGCGGAGAAGGCTGATTTGGCAGGAAGAAGCCTTGTGTGCACTGGCCCTGGCAACCCACCCATAGCCAGCTAGGGACGGACCCACCTAGGGCCTAGCTGCGAAACGGCACAAAACGCGCTCCTAGGAGCTGCACTCTGCAAAGGGAAACTGTGTTCGGGGAACAAAGCTCAGCCCCAAGGCGGCTTGGCTCAGGATCGCAGCGCTTGCCTAGTTCTCACCTAGCCCTAGGCTCCCCATAGGGCCAAGGAGGGTCTGGGCTGCCTCTGGCTCCGTGGGCACTGCTGCTTGGCTGGTGGTCTCCGCACCTTGAAACCAACTCCAAACGTGTTCTCCTTCGCGGAGAAGGCTGATTTGGCAGGAAGAAGCCCTGTGTGCACTGGCCCTGGCAACCCACCCATAGCCAGCTAGGGAGGGACCCACCTAGGGCCTAGCTGCGAATCGGCACAAAACGCGCTCGTAGGAGCTGCACTCTGCAAAGGGAAACTGTGCTCGGGGAACAAAGCTCAGCCCCAAGGCGGCTTGGCTCAGGATCGCAGCGCTTGCCTAGTTCTCACCTAGCCCTAGGCTCCCCATAGGGCCAAGGAGGGTCTGGGCTGCCTCTGGCTCCGTGGGCACTGCTGCTTGGCTGGTGGTCTCCGCACCGTGAAACCAACTCCAAACGTGTTCTCCTTCGCGGAGAAGGCTGATTTGGCAGGAAGAAGCCCTGTGTGCACTGGCCCTGGCAACCCACCCATAGCCAGCTAGGGAGGGACCCACCTAGGGCCTAGCTGCGAAACGGCACAAAACGCGCTCCTAGGAGCTGCACTCTGCAAAGGGAAACTGTGCTCGGGGAACAAAGCTCAGCCCCAAGGCGGCTTGGCTCAGGATCGCAGCGCTTGCCTAGTTCTCACCTAGCCCTAGGCTCCCCATAGGGCCCAGGAGGGTCTGGGCTGCCTCTGGCTCCGTGGGCACTGCTGCTTGGCTGGTGGTCTCCGCACCGTGAAACCAACTCCAAACGTGTTCTCCTTCGCGGAGAAGGCTGATTTGGCAGGAAGAAGCCCTGTGTGCACTGGCCCTGGCAACCCACCCATAGCCAGCTAGGGACGGACCCACCTAGGGCCTAGCTGCGAAACGGCACAGAACGCGCTCCTAGGAGCTGCACTCTGCAAAGGGAAACTGAGCTCGGGGAACAAAGCTCAGCCCCAAGGCGGCTTGGCTCAGGATCGCAGCGCTTGCCTAGTTCTCACCTAGCCCTAGGCTCCCCATAGGGCCAAGGAGGGTCTGGGCTGCCTCTGGCTCCGTGGGCACTGCTGCTTGGTTGGTGGTCTCCGCACCTTGAAACCAACTCCAAACGTGTTCTCCTTCGCGGAGAAGGCTGATTTGGCAGGAAGAAGCCCTGTGTGCACTGGCCCTGGCAACCCACCCATAGCCAGCTAGGGACGGACCCACCTAGGGCCTAGCTGCGAATCGGCACAAATCGCGCTCCTAGGAGCTGCACTCTGCAAAGGGAAACTGAGCTCGGGGAACAAAGCTCAGCCCCAAGGCGGCTTGGCTCAGGATCGCAGCGCTTGCCTAGTTCTCACCTAGCCCTAGGCTCCCCATAGGGCCAAGGAGGGTCTGGGCTGCCTCTGGCTCCGTGGGCACTGCTGCTTGGCTGGTGGTCTCCGCACCGTGAAACCAACTCCAAACGTGTTCTCCTTCGCGGAGAAGGCTGATTTGGCAGGAAGAAGCCCTGTGTGCACTGGCCCTGGCAACCCACCCATAGCCAGCTAGGGACGGACCCACCTAGGGCCTAGCTGCGAAACGGCACAAAACGCGCTCCTAGGAGCTGCACTCTGCAAAGGGAAACTGAGCTCGGGGAACAAAGCTCAGCCCCAAGGCGGCTTGGCTCAGGATCGCAGCGCTTGCCTAGTTCTCACCTAGCCCTAGGCTCCCCATAGGGCCAAGGAGGGTCTGGGCTGCCTCTGGCTCCGTGGGCACTGCTGCTTGGTTGGTGGTCTCCGCAGCTTGAAACCAACTCCAAACGTGTTCTCCTTCGCGGAGAAGGCTGATTTGGCAGGAAGAAGCCCTGTGTGCACTGGCCCTGGCAACCCACCCATAGCCAGCTAGGGACGGACCCACCTAGGGCCTAGCTGCGAAACGGCACAAAACGCGCTCCTAGGAGCTGCACTCTGCAAAGGGAAACTGTGCTCGGGGAACAAAGCTCAGCCCCAAGGCGGCTTGGCTCAGGATCGCAGCGCTTGCCTAGTTCTCACCTAGCCCTAGGCTCCCCATAGGGCCAAGGAGGGTCTGGGCTGCCTCTGGCTCCGTGGGCACTGCTGCTTGGTTGGTGGTCTCCGCAGCTTGAAACCAACTCCAAACGTGTTCTCCTTCGCGGAGAAGGCTGATTTGGCAGGAAGAAGCCCTGTGTGCACTGGCCCTGGCAACCCACCCATAGCCAGCTAGGGAGGGACCCACCTAGGGCCTAGCTGCGAAACGGCACAAAACGCGCTCCTAGGAGCTGCACTCTGCAAAGGGAAACTGTGCTCGGGGAACAAAGCTCAGCCCCAAGGCGGCTTGGCTCAGGATCGCAGCGCTTGCCTAGTTCTCACCTAGCCCTAGGCTCCCCATAGGGCCCAGGAGGGTCTGGGCTGCCTCTGGCTCCGTGGGCACTGCTGCTTGGTTGGTGGTCTCCGCAGCTTGAAACCAACTCCAAACGTGTTCTCCTTCGCGGAGAAGGCTGATTTGGCAGGAAGAAGCCCTGTGTGCACTGGCCCTGGCAACCCACCCATAGCCAGCTAGGGAGGGACCCACCTAGGGCCTAGCTGCGAATCGGCACAAAACGCGCTCGTAGGAGCTGCACTCTGCAAAGGGAAACTGTGCTCGGGGAACAAAGCTCAGCCCCAAGGCGGCTTGGCTCAGGATCGCAGCGCTTGCCTAGTTCTCACCTAGCCCTAGGCTCCCCATAGGGCCAAGGAGGGTCTGGGCTGCCTCTGGCTCCGTGGGCACTGCTGCTTGGCTGGTGGTCTCCGCACCGTGAAACCAACTCCAAACGTGTTCTCCTTCGTGGAGAAGGCTGATTTGGCAGGAAGAAGCCCTGTGTGCACTGGCCCTGGCAACCCACCCATAGCCAGCTAGGGAGGGACCCACCTAGGGCCTAGCTGCGAAACGGCACAAAACGCGCTCCTAGGAGCTGCACTCTGCAAAGGGAAACTGTGCTCGGGGAACAAAGCTCAGCCCCAAGGCGGCTTGGCTCAGGATCGCAGCGCTTGCCTAGTTCTCACCTAGCCCTAGGCTCCCCATAGGGCCCAGGAGGGTCTGGGCTGCCTCTGGCTCCGTGGGCACTGCTGCTTGGCTGGTGGTCTCCGCACCGTGAAACCAACTCCAAACGTGTTCTCCTTCGCGGAGAAGGCTGATTTGGCAGGAAGAAGCCCTGTGTGCACTGGCCCTGGCAACCCACCCATAGCCAGCTAGGGACGGACCCACCTAGGGCCTAGCTGCGAAACGGCACAGAACGCGCTCCTAGGAGCTGCACTCTGCAAAGGGAAACTGAGCTCGGGGAACAAAGCTCAGCCCCAAGGCGGCTTGGCTCAGGATCGCAGCGCTTGCCTAGTTCTCACCTAGCCCTAGGCTCCCCATAGGGCCAAGGAGGGTCTGGGCTGCCTCTGGCTCCGTGGGCACTGCTGCTTGGCTGGTGGTCTCCGCACCGTGAAACCAACTCCAAACGTGTTCTCCTTCGCGGAGAAGGCTGATTTGGCAGGAAGAAGCCCTGTGTGCACTGGCCCTGGCAACCCACCCATAGCCAGCTAGGGACGGACCCACCTAGGGCCTAGCTGCGAAACGGCACAAAACGCGCTCCTAGGAGCTGCACTCTGCAAAGGGAAACTGTGCTCGGGGAACAAACCTCAGCCCCAAGGCGGCTTGGCTCAGGATCGCAGCGCTTGCCTAGTTCTCACCTAGCCCTAGGCTCCCCATAGGGCCCAGGAGGGTCTGGGCTGCCTCTGGCTCCGTGGGCACTGCTGCTTGGTTGGTGGTCTCCGCAGCTTGAAACCAACTCCAAACGTGTTCTCCTTCGCGGAGAAGGCTGATTTGGCAGGAAGAAGCCCTGTGTGCACTGGCCCTGGCTACCCACCCATAGCCAGCTAGGGACGGACCCACCTAGGGCCTAGCTGCGAAACGGCACAAAACGCGCTCCTAGGTGCTGCACTCTGCAAAGGGAAACTGTGCTCGGGGAACAAACCTCAGCCCCAAGGCGGCTTGGCTCAGGATCGCAGCGCTTGCCTAGTTCTCACCTAGCCCTAGGCTCCCCATAGGGCCCAGGAGGGTCTGGGCTGCCTCTGGCTCCGTGGGCACTGCTGCTTGGCTGGTGGTCTCCGCACCGTGAAACCAACTCCAAACGTGTTCTCCTTCGCGGAGAAGGCTGATTTGGCAGGAAGAAGCCCTGTGTGCACTGGCCCTGGCAACCCACCCATAGCCAGCTAGGGAGGGACCCACCTAGGGCCTAGCTGCGAAACGGCACAAAACGCGCTCCTAGGAGCTGCACTCTGCAAAGGGAAACTGTGCTCGGGGAACAAAGCTCAGCCCCAAGGCGGCTTGGCTCAGGATCGCAGCGCTTGCCTAGTTCTCACCTAGCCCTAGGCTCCCCATAGGGCCAAGGAGGGTCTGGGCTGCCTCTGGCTCCGTGGGCACTGCTGCTTGGTTGGTGGTCTCCGCAGCTTGAAACCAACTCCAAACGTGTTCTCCTTCGCGGAGAAGGCTGATTTGGCAGGAAGAAGCCCTGTGTGCACTGGCCCTGGCAACCCACCCATAGCCAGCTAGGGACGGACCCACCTAGGGCCTAGCTGCGAAACGGCACAAAACGCGCTCCTAGGAGCTGCACTCTGCAAAGGGAAACTGTGCTCGGGGAACAAACCTCAGCCCCAAGGCGGCTTGGCTCAGGATCGCAGCGCTTGCCTAGTTCTCACCTAGCCCTAGGCTCCCCATAGGGCCAAGGAGGGTCTGGGCTGCCTCTGGCTCCGTGGGCACTGCTGCTTGGTTGGTGGTCTCCGCAGCTTGAAACCAACTCCAAACGTGTTCTCCTTCGCGGAGAAGGCTGATTTGGCAGGAAGAAGCCCTGTGTGCACTGGCCCTGGCAACCCACCCATAGCCAGCTAGGGACGGACCCACCTAGGGCCTAGCTGCGAAACGGCACAAAACGCGCTCCTAGGAGCTGCACTCTGCAAAGGGAAACTGAGCTCGGGGAACAAAGCTCAGCCCCAAGGCGGCTTGGCTCAGGATCGCAGCGCTTGCCTAGTTCTCACCTAGCCCTAGGCTCCCCATAGGGCCCAGGAGGGTCTGGGCTGCCTCTGGCTCCGTGGGCACTGCTGCTTGGCTGGTGGTCTCCGCACCGTGAAACCAACTCCAAACGTGTTCTCCTTCGCGGAGAAGGCTGATTTGGCAGGAAGAAGCCCTGTGTGCACTGGCCCTGGCAACCCACCCATAGCCAGCTAGGGACGGACCCACCTAGGGCCTAGCTGCGAAACGGCACAAAACGCGCTCCTAGGAGCTGCACTCTGCAAAGGGAAACTGTGCTCGGGGAACAAAGCTCAGCCCCAAGGCGGCTTGGCTCAGGATCGCAGCGCTTGCCTAGTTCTCACCTAGCCCTAGGCTCCCCATAGGGCCAAGGAGGGTCTGGGCTGCCTCTGGCTCCGTGGGCACTGCTGCTTGGTTGGTGGTCTCCGCAGCTTGAAACCAACTCCAAACGTGTTCTCCTTCGCGGAGAAGGCTGATTTGGCAGGAAGAAGCCCTGTGTGCACTGGCCCTGGCAACCCACCCATAGCCAGCTAGGGACGGACCCACCTAGGGCCTAGCTGCGAAACGGCACAAAACGCGCTCCTAGGAGCTGCACTCTGCAAAGGGAAACTGTGCTCGGGGAACAAAGCTCAGCCCCAAGGCGGCTTGGCTCAGGATCGCAGCGCTTGCCTAGTTCTCACCTAGCCCTAGGCTCCCCATAGGGACAAGGAGGGTCTGGGCTGCCTCTGGCTCCGTGGGCACTGCTGCTTGGCTGGTGGTCTCCGCAGCTTGAAACCAACTCCAAACGTGTTCTCCTTCGCGGAGAAGGCTGATTTGGCAGGAAGAAGCCCTGTGTGCACTGGCCCTGGCAACCCACCCATAGCCAGCTAGGGACGGACCCACCTAGGGCCTAGCTGCGAAACGGCACAAAACGCGCTCCTAGGAGCTGCACTCTGCAAAGGGAAACTGTGCTCGGGGAACAAAGCTCAGCCCCAAGGCGGCTTGGCTCAGGATCGCAGCGCTTGCCTAGTTCTCACCTAGCCCTAGGCTCCCCATAGGGCCCAGGAGGGTCTGGGCTGCCTCTGGCTCCGTGGGCACTGCTGCTTGGCTGGTGGTCTCCGCACCGTGAAACCAACTCCAAACGTGTTCTCCTTCGCGGAGAAGGCTGATTTGGCAGGAAGAAGCCCTGTGTGCACTGGCCCTGGCAACCCACCCATAGCCAGCTAGGGAGGGACCCACCTAGGGCCTAGCTGCGAAACGGCACAGAACGCGCTCCTAGGAGCTGCACTCTGCAAAGGGAAACTGAGCTCGGGGAACAAAGCTCAGCCCCAAGGCGGCTTGGCTCAGGATCGCAGCGCTTGCCTAGTTCTCACCTAGCCCTAGGCTCCCCATAGGGCCCAGGAGGGTCTGGGCTGCCTCTGGCTCCGTGGGCACTGCTGCTTGGTTGGTGGTCTCCGCAGCTTGAAACCAACTCCAAACGTGTTCTCCTTCGCGGAGAAGGCTGATTTGGCAGGAAGAAGCCCTGTGTGCACTGGCCCTGGCTACCCACCCATAGCCAGCTAGGGACGGACCCACCTAGGGCCTAGCTGCGAAACGGCACAAAACGCGCTCCTAGGAGCTGCACTCTGCAAAGGGAAACTGTGCTCGGGGAACAAAGCTCAGCCCCAAGGCGGCTTGGCTCAGGATCGCAGCGCTTGCCTAGTTCTCACCTAGCCCTAGGCTCCCCATAGGGCCCAGGAGGGTCTGGGCTGCCTCTGGCTCCGTGGGCACTGCTGCTTGGCTGGTGGTCTCCGCACCGTGAAACCAACTCCAAACGTGTTCTCCTTCGCGGAGAAGGCTGATTTGGCAGGAAGAAGCCCTGTGTGCACTGGCCCTGGCAACCCACCCATAGCCAGCTAGGGAGGGACCCACCTAGGGCCTAGCTGCGAAACGGCACAAAACGCGCTCCTAGGAGCTGCACTCTGCAAAGGGAAACTGTGCTCGGGGAACAAAGCTCAGCCCCAAGGCGGCTTGGCTCAGGATCGCAGCGCTTGCCTAGTTCTCACCTAGCCCTAGGCTCCCCATAGGGCCAAGGAGGGTCTGGGCTGCCTCTGGCTCCGTGGGCACTGCTGCTTGGTTGGTGGTCTCCGCAGCTTGAAACCAACTCCAAACGTGTTCTCCTTCGCGGAGAAGGCTGATTTGGCAGGAAGAAGCCCTGTGTGCACTGGCCCTGGCAACCCACCCATAGCCAGCTAGGGACGGACCCACCTAGGGCCTAGCTGCGAAACGGCACAAAACGCGCTCCTAGGAGCTGCACTCTGCAAAGGGAAACTGTGCTCGGGGAACAAAGCTCAGCCCCAAGGCGGCTTGGCTCAGGATCGCAGCGCTTGCCTAGTTCTCACCTAGCCCTAGGCTCCCCATAGGGCCAAGGAGGGTCTGGGCTGCCTCTGGCTCCGTGGGCACTGCTGCTTGGTTGGTGGTCTCCGCAGCTTGAAACCAACTCCAAACGTGTTCTCCTTCGCGGAGAAGGCTGATTTGGCAGGAAGAAGCCCTGTGTGCACTGGCCCTGGCAACCCACCCATAGCCAGCTAGGGACGGACCCACCTAGGGCCTAGCTGCGAAACGGCACAAAACGCGCTCCTAGGAGCTGCACTCTGCAAAGGGAAACTGTGCTCGGGGAACAAAGCTCAGCCCCAAGGCGGCTTGGCTCAGGATCGCAGCGCTTGCCTAGTTCTCACCTAGCCCTAGGCTCCCCATAGGGCCAAGGAGGGTCTGGGCTGCCTCTGGCTCCGTGGGCACTGCTGCTTGGTTGGTGGTCTCCGCAGCTTGAAACCAACTCCAAACGTGTTCTCCTTCGCGGAGAAGGCTGATTTGGCAGGAAGAAGCCCTGTGTGCACTGGCCCTGGAAACCCACCCATAGCCAGCTAGGGACGGACCCACCTAGGGCCTAGCTGCGAAACGGCACAAAACGCGCTCCTAGGAGCTGCACTCTGCAAAGGGAAACTGAGCTCGGGGAACAAAGCTCAGCCCCAAGGCGGCTTGGCTCAGGATCGCAGCGCTTGCCTAGTTCTCACCTAGCCCTAGGCTCCCCATAGGGCCCAGGAGGGTCTGGGCTGCCTCTGGCTCCGTGGGCACTGCTGCTTGGTTGGTGGTCTCCGCAGCTTGAAACCAACTCCAAACGTGTTCTCCTTCGCGGAGAAGGCTGATTTGGCAGGAAGAAGCCCTGTGTGCAC
This sequence comes from Sus scrofa, assembly GCF_054392235.1. Lineage (NCBI taxonomy): Eukaryota > Metazoa > Chordata > Mammalia > Artiodactyla > Suidae > Sus > Sus scrofa. Next base: position 39,273,829 of record NC_139393.1, on the reverse strand, counting down.
TGGCCCTGGCTACCCACCCATAGCCAGCTAGGGACGGACCCACCTAGGGCCTAGCTGCGAAACGGCACAAAACGCGCTCCTAGGAGCTGCACTCTGCAAAGGGAAACTGTGCTCGGGGAACAAACCTCAGCCCCAAGGCGGCTTGGCTCAGGATCGCAGCGCTTGCCTAGTTCTCACCTAGCCCTAGGCTCCCCATAGGGCCAAGGAGGGTCTGGGCTGCCTCTGGCTCCGTGGGCACTGCTGCTTGGCTGGTGGTCTCCGCACCGTGAAACCAACTCCAAACGTGTTCTCCTTCGCGGAGAAGGCTGATTTGGCAGGAAGAAGCCCTGTGTGCACTGGCCCTGGCAACCCACCCATAGCCAGCTAGGGACGGACCCACCTAGGGCCTAGCTGCGAAACGGCACAAAACGCGCTCCTAGGAGCTGCACTCTGCAAAGGGAAACTGTGCTCGGGGAACAAAGCTCAGCCCCAAGGCGGCTTGGCTCAGGATCGCAGCGCTTGCCTAGTTCTCACCTAGCCCTAGGCTCCCCATAGGGCCAAGGAGGGTCTGGGCTGCCTCTGGCTCCGTGGGCACTGCTGCTTGGTTGGTGGTCTCCGCAGCTTGAAACCAACTCCAAACGTGTTCTCCTTCGCGGAGAAGGCTGATTTGGCAGGAAGAAGCCCTGTGTGCACTGGCCCTGGCAACCCACCCATAGCCAGCTAGGGACGGACCCACCTAGGGCCTAGCTGCGAAACGGCACAAAACGCGCTCCTAGGAGCTGCACTCTGCAAAGGGAAACTGTGCTCGGGGAACAAACCTCAGCCCCAAGGCGGCTTGGCTCAGGATCGCAGCGCTTGCCTAGTTCTCACCTAGCCCTAGGCTCCCCATAGGGCCAAGGAGGGTCTGGGCTGCCTCTGGCTCCGTGGGCACTGCTGCTTGGTTGGTGGTCTCCGCAGCTTGAAACCAACTCCAAACGTGTTCTCCTTCGCGGAGAAGGCTGATTTGGCAGGAAGAAGCCCTGTGTGCACTGGCCCTGGCAACCCACCCATAGCCAGCTAGGGACGGACCCACCTAGGGCCTAGCTGCGAAACGGCACAAAACGCGCTCCTAGGAGCTGCACTCTGCAAAGGGAAACTGTGCTCGGGGAACAAAGCTCAGCCCCAAGGCGGCTTGGCTCAGGATCGCAGCGCTTGCCTAGTTCTCACCTAGCCCTAGGCTCCCCATAGGGCCCAGGAGGGTCTGGGCTGCCTCTGGCTCCGTGGGCACTGCTGCTTGGCTGGTGGTCTCCGCACCGTGAAACCAACTCCAAACGTGTTCTCCTTCGCGGAGAAGGCTGATTTGGCAGGAAGAAGCCCTGTGTGCACTGGCCCTGGCAACCCACCCATAGCCAGCTAGGGAGGGACCCACCTAGGGCCTAGCTGCGAAACGGCACAGAACGCGCTCCTAGGAGCTGCACTCTGCAAAGGGAAACTGAGCTCGGGGAACAAAGCTCAGCCCCAAGGCGGCTTGGCTCAGGATCGCAGCGCTTGCCTAGTTCTCACCTAGCCCTAGGCTCCCCATAGGGCCCAGGAGGGTCTGGGCTGCCTCTGGCTCCGTGGGCACTGCTGCTTGGTTGGTGGTCTCCGCAGCTTGAAACCAACTCCAAACGTGTTCTCCTTCGCGGAGAAGGCTGATTTGGCAGGAAGAAGCCCTGTGTGCACTGGCCCTGGCTACCCACCCATAGCCAGCTAGGGACGGACCCACCTAGGGCCTAGCTGCGAAACGGCACAAAACGCGCTCCTAGGAGCTGCACTCTGCAAAGGGAAACTGTGCTCGGGGAACAAACCTCAGCCCCAAGGCGGCTTGGCTCAGGATCGCAGCGCTTGCCTAGTTCTCACCTAGCCCTAGGCTCCCCATAGGGCCAAGGAGGGTCTGGGCTGCCTCTGGCTCCGTGGGCACTGCTGCTTGGCTGGTGGTCTCCGCACCGTGAAACCAACTCCAAACGTGTTCTCCTTCGCGGAGAAGGCTGATTTGGCAGGAAGAAGCCCTGTGTGCACTGGCCCTGGCAACCCACCCATAGCCAGCTAGGGACGGACCCACCTAGGGCCTAGCTGCGAAACGGCACAAAACGCGCTCCTAGGAGCTGCACTCTGCAAAGGGAAACTGTGCTCGGGGAACAAAGCTCAGCCCCAAGGCGGCTTGGCTCAGGATCGCAGCGCTTGCCTAGTTCTCACCTAGCCCTAGGCTCCCCATAGGGCCAAGGAGGGTCTGGGCTGCCTCTGGCTCCGTGGGCACTGCTGCTTGGTTGGTGGTCTCCGCAGCTTGAAACCAACTCCAAACGTGTTCTCCTTCGCGGAGAAGGCTGATTTGGCAGGAAGAAGCCCTGTGTGCACTGGCCCTGGCAACCCACCCATAGCCAGCTAGGGACGGACCCACCTAGGGCCTAGCTGCGAAACGGCACAAAACGCGCTCCTAGGAGCTGCACTCTGCAAAGGGAAACTGTGCTCGTGGAACAAAGCTCAGCCCCAAGGCGGCTTGGCTCAGGATCGCAGCGCTTGCCTAGTTCTCACCTAGCCCTAGGCTCCCCATAGGGCCAAGGAGGGTCTGGGCTGCCTCTGGCTCCGTGGGCACTGCTGCTTGGTTGGTGGTCTCCGCAGCTTGAAACCAACTCCAAACGTGTTCTCCTTCGCGGAGAAGGCTGATTTGGCAGGAAGAAGCCCTGTGTGCACTGGCCCTGGCAACCCACCCATAGCCAGCTAGGGACGGACCCACCTAGGGCCTAGCTGCGAAACGGCACAAAACGCGCTCCTAGGAGCTGCACTCTGCAAAGGGAAACTGTGCTCGGGGAACAAAGCTCAGCCCCAAGGCGGCTTGGCTCAGGATCGCAGCGCTTGCCTAGTTCTCACCTAGCCCTAGGCTCCCCATAGGGCCAAGGAGGGTCTGGGCTGCCTCTGGCTCCGTGGGCACTGCTGCTTGGTTGGTGGTCTCCGCAGCTTGAAACCAACTCCAAACGTGTTCTCCTTCGCGGAGAAGGCTGATTTGGCAGGAAGAAGCCCTGTGTGCACTGGCCCTGGCAACCCACCCATAGCCAGCTAGGGACGGACCCACCTAGGGCCTAGCTGCGAAACGGCACAAAACGCGCTCCTAGGAGCTGCACTCTGCAAAGGGAAACTGTGCTCGGGGAACAAAGCTCAGCCCCAAGGCGGCTTGGCTCAGGATCGCAGCGCTTGCCTAGTTCTCACCTAGCCCTAGGCTTCCCATAGGGCCAAGGAGGGTCTGGGCTGCCTCTGGCTCCGTGGGCACTGCTGCTTGGTTGGTGGTCTCCGCAGCTTGAAACCAACTCCAAACGTGTTCTCCTTCGCGGAGAAGGCTGATTTGGCAGGAAGAAGCCCTGTGTGCACTGGCCCTGGCAACCCACCCATAGCCAGCTAGGGACGGACCCACCTAGGGCCTAGCTGCGAAACGGCACAAAACGCGCTCCTAGGAGCTGCACTCTGCAAAGGGAAACTGGGCTCGGGGAACAAAGCTCAGCCCCAAGGCGGCTTGGCTCAGGATCGCAGCGCTTGCCTAGTTCTCACCTAGCCCTAGGCTCCCCATAGGGCCAAGGAGGGTCTGGGCTGCCTCTGGCTCCGTGGGCACTGCTGCTTGGTTGGTGGTCTCCGCAGCTTGAAACCAACTCCAAACGTGTTCTCCTTCGCGGAGAAGGCTGATTTGGCAGGAAGAAGCCCTGTGTGCACTGGCCCTGGAAACCCACCCATAGCCAGCTAGGGACGGACCCACCTAGGGCCTAGCTGCGAAACGGCACAAAACGCGCTCCTAGGAGCTGCACTCTGCAAAGGGAAACTGAGCTCGGGGAACAAAGCTCAGCCCCAAGGCGGCTTGGCTCAGGATCGCAGCGCTTGCCTAGTTCTCACCTAGCCCTAGGCTCCCCATAGGGCCCAGGAGGGTCTGGGCTGCCTCTGGCTCCGTGGGCACTGCTGCTTGGCTGGTGGTCTCCGCACCGTGAAACCAACTCCAAACGTGTTCTCCTTCGCGGAGAAGGCTGATTTGGCAGGAAGAAGCCCTGTGTGCACTGGCCCTGGCAACCCACCCATAGCCAGCTAGGGACGGACCCACCTAGGGCCTAGCTGCGAAACGGCACAAAACGCGCTCCTAGGAGCTGCACTCTGCAAAGGGAAACTGTGCTCGGGGAACAAAGCTCAGCCCCAAGGCGGCTTGGCTCAGGATCGCAGCGCTTGCCTAGTTCTCACCTAGCCCTAGGCTCCCCATAGGGCCAAGGAGGGTCTGGGCTGCCTCTGGCTCCGTGGGCACTGCTGCTTGGTTGGTGGTCTCCGCAGCTTGAAACCAACTCCAAACGTGTTCTCCTTCGCGGAGAAGGCTGATTTGGCAGGAAGAAGCCCTGTGTGCACTGGCCCTGGCAACCCACCCATAGCCAGCTAGGGACGGACCCACCTAGGGCCTAGCTGCGAAACGGCACAAAACGCGCTCCTAGGAGCTGCACTCTGCAAAGGGAAACTGTGCTCGGGGAACAAAGCTCAGCCCCAAGGCGGCTTGGCTCAGGATCGCAGCGCTTGCCTAGTTCTCACCTAGCCCTAGGCTCCCCATAGGGCCAAGGAGGGTCTGGGCTGCCTCTGGCTCCGTGGGCACTGCTGCTTGGTTGGTGGTCTCCGCAGCTTGAAACCAACTCCAAACGTGTTCTCCTTCGCGGAGAAGGCTGATTTGGCAGGAAGAAGCCCTGTGTGCACTGGCCCTGGCAACCCACCCATAGCCAGCTAGGGACGGACCCACCTAGGGCCTAGCTGCGAAACGGCACAAAACGCGCTCCTAGGAGCTGCACTCTGCAAAGGGAAACTGTGCTCGGGGAACAAAGCTCAGCCCCAAGGCGGCTTGGCTCAGGATCGCAGCGCTTGCCTAGTTCTCACCTAGCCCTAGGCTCCCCATAGGGCCCAGGAGGGTCTGGGCTGCCTCTGGCTCCGTGGGCACTGCTGCTTGGCTGGTGGTCTCCGCACCGTGAAACCAACTCCAAACGTGTTCTCCTTCGCGGAGAAGGCTGATTTGGCAGGAAGAAGCCCTGTGTGCACTGGCCCTGGCAACCCACCCATAGCCAGCTAGGGAGGGACCCACCTAGGGCCTAGCTGCGAAACGGCACAGAACGCGCTCCTAGGAGCTGCACTCTGCAAAGGGAAACTGAGCTCGGGGAACAAAGCTCAGCCCCAAGGCGGCTTGGCTCAGGATCGCAGCGCTTGCCTAGTTCTCACCTAGCCCTAGGCTCCCCATAGGGCCCAGGAGGGTCTGGGCTGCCTCTGGCTCCGTGGGCACTGCTGCTTGGTTGGTGGTCTCCGCAGCTTGAAACCAACTCCAAACGTGTTCTCCTTCGCGGAGAAGGCTGATTTGGCAGGAAGAAGCCCTGTGTGCACTGGCCCTGGCTACCCACCCATAGCCAGCTAGGGACGGACCCACCTAGGGCCTAGCTGCGAAACGGCACAAAACGCGCTCCTAGGAGCTGCACTCTGCAAAGGGAAACTGTGCTCGGGGAACAAAGCTCAGCCCCAAGGCGGCTTGGCTCAGGATCGCAGCGCTTGCCTAGTTCTCACCTAGCCCTAGGCTCCCCATAGGGCCAAGGAGGGTCTGGGCTGCCTCTGGCTCCGTGGGCACTGCTGCTTGGCTGGTGGTCTCCGCACCGTGAAACCAACTCCAAACGTGTTCTCCTTCGCGGAGAAGGCTGATTTGGCAGGAAGAAGCCCTGTGTGCACTGGCCCTGGCAACCCACCCATAGCCAGCTAGGGTCGGACCCACCTAGGGCCTAGCTGCGAAACGGCACAAAACGCGCTCCTAGGAGCTGCACTCTGCAAAGGGAAACTGTGCTCGGGGAACAAAGCTCAGCCCCAAGGCGGCTTGGCTCAGGATCGCAGCGCTTGCCTAGTTCTCACCTAGCCCTAGGCTCCCCATAGGGCCAAGGAGGGTCTGGGCTGCCTCTGGCTCCGTGGGCACTGCTGCTTGGTTGGTGGTCTCCGCAGCTTGAAACCAACTCCAAACGTGTTCTCCTTCGCGGAGAAGGCTGATTTGGCAGGAAGAAGCCCTGTGTGCACTGGCCCTGGCAACCCACCCATAGCCAGCTAGGGACGGACCCACCTAGGGCCTAGCTGCGAAACGGCACAAAACGCGCTCCTAGGAGCTGCACTCTGCAAAGGGAAACTGTGCTCGGGGAACAAAGCTCAGCCCCAAGGCGGCTTGGCTCAGGATCGCAGCGCTTGCCTAGTTCTCACCTAGCCCTAGGCTCCCCATAGGGCCAAGGAGGGTCTGGGCTGCCTCTGGCTCCGTGGGCACTGCTGCTTGGTTGGTGGTCTCCGCAGCTTGAAACCAACTCCAAACGTGTTCTCCTTCGCGGAGAAGGCTGATTTGGCAGGAAGAAGCCCTGTGTGCACTGGCCCTGGCAACCCACCCATAGCCAGCTAGGGACGGACCCACCTAGGGCCTAGCTGCGAAACGGCACAAAACGCGCTCCTAGGAGCTGCACTCTGCAAAGGGAAACTGAGCTCGGGGAACAAAGCTCAGCCCCAAGGCGGCTTGGCTCAGGATCGCAGCGCTTGCCTAGTTCTCACCTAGCCCTAGGCTCCCCATAGGGCCCAGGAGGGTCTGGGCTGCCTCTGGCTCCGTGGGCACTGCTGCTTGGCTGGTGGTCTCCGCACCGTGAAACCAACTCCAAACGTGTTCTCCTTCGCGGAGAAGGCTGATTTGGCAGGAAGAAGCCCTGTGTGCACTGGCCCTGGCAACCCACCCATAGCCAGCTAGGGAGGGACCCACCTAGGGCCTAGCTGCGAAACGGCACAGAACGCGCTCCTAGGAGCTGCACTCTGCAAAGGGAAACTGAGCTCGGGGAACAAAGCTCAGCCCCAAGGCGGCTTGGCTCAGGATCGCAGCGCTTGCCTAGTTCTCACCTAGCCCTAGGCTCCCCATAGGGCCCAGGAGGGTCTGGGCTGCCTCTGGCTCCGTGGGCACTGCTGCTTGGTTGGTGGTCTCCGCAGCTTGAAACCAACTCCAAACGTGTTCTCCTTCGCGGAGAAGGCTGATTTGGCAGGAAGAAGCCCTGTGTGCACTGGCCCTGGCTACCCACCCATAGCCAGCTAGGAACGGACCCACCTAGGGCCTAGCTGCGAAACGGCACAAAACGCGCTCCTAGGAGCTGCACTCTGCAAAGGGAAACTGTGCTCGGGGAACAAACCTCAGCCCCAAGGCGGCTTGGCTCAGGATCGCAGCGCTTGCCTAGTTCTCACCTAGCCCTAGGCTCCCCATAGGGCCAAGGAGGGTCTGGGCTGCCTCTGGCTCCGTGGGCACTGCTGCTTGGCTGGTGGTCTCCGCACCGTGAAACCAACTCCAAACGTGTTCTCCTTCGCGGAGAAGGCTGATTTGGCAGGAAGAAGCCCTGTGTGCACTGGCCCTGGCAACCCACCCATAGCCAGCTAGGGACGGACCCACCTAGGGCCTAGCTGCGAAACGGCACAAAACGCGCTCCTAGGAGCTGCACTCTGCAAAGGGAAACTGTGCTCGGGGAACAAAGCTCAGCCCCAAGGCGGCTTGGCTCAGGATCGCAGCGCTTGCCTAGTTCTCACCTAGCCCTAGGCTCCCCATAGGGCCAAGGAGGGTCTGGGCTGCCTCTGGCTCCGTGGGCACTGCTGCTTGGTTGGTGGTCTCCGCAGCTTGAAACCAACTCCAAACGTGTTCTCCTTCGCGGAGAAGGCTGATTTGGCAGGAAGAAGCCCTGTGTGCACTGGCCCTGGCAACCCACCCATAGCCAGCTAGGGACGGACCCACCTAGGGCCTAGCTGCGAAACGGCACAAAACGCGCTCCTAGGAGCTGCACTCTGCAAAGGGAAACTGTGCTCGGGGAACAAAGCTCAGCCCCAAGGCGGCTTGGCTCAGGATCGCAGCGCTTGCCTAGTTCTCACCTAGCCCTAGGCTCCCCATAGGGCCAAGGAGGGTCTGGGCTGCCTCTGGCTCCGTGGGCACTGCTGCTTGGCTGGTGGTCTCCGCACCGTGAAACCAACTCCAAACGTGTTCTCCTTCGCGGAGAAGGCTGATTTGGCAGGAAGAAGCCTTGTGTGCACTGGCCCTGGCAACCCACCCATAGCCAGCTAGGGACGGACCCACCTAGGGCCTAGCTGCGAAACGGCACAAAACGCGCTCCTAGGAGCTGCACTCTGCAAAGGGAAACTGTGCTCGGGGAACAAAGCTCAGCCCCAAGGCGGCTTGGCTCAGGATCGCAGCGCTTGCCTAGTTCTCACCTAGCCCTAGGCTCCCCATAGGGCCAAGGAGGGTCTGGGCTGCCTCTGGCTCCGTGGGCACTGCTGCTTGGCTGGTGGTCTCCGCACCTTGAAACCAACTCCAAACGTGTTCTCCTTCGCGGAGAAGGCTGATTTGGCAGGAAGAAGCCCTGTGTGCACTGGCCCTGGCAACCCACCCATAGCCAGCTAGGGAGGGACCCACCTAGGGCCTAGCTGCGAATCGGCACAAAACGCGCTCGTAGGAGCTGCACTCTGCAAAGGGAAACTGTGCTCGGGGAACAAAGCTCAGCCCCAAGGCGGCTTGGCTCAGGATCGCAGCGCTTGCCTAGTTCTCACCTAGCCCTAGGCTCCCCATAGGGCCAAGGAGGGTCTGGGCTGCCTCTGGCTCCGTGGGCACTGCTGCTTGGCTGGTGGTCTCCGCACCGTGAAACCAACTCCAAACGTGTTCTCCTTCGCGGAGAAGGCTGATTTGGCAGGAAGAAGCCCTGTGTGCACTGGCCCTGGCAACCCACCCATAGCCAGCTAGGGAGGGACCCACCTAGGGCCTAGCTGCGAAACGGCACAAAACGCGCTCCTAGGAGCTGCACTCTGCAAAGGGAAACTGTGCTCGGGGAACAAAGCTCAGCCCCAAGGCGGCTTGGCTCAGGATCGCAGCGCTTGCCTAGTTCTCACCTAGCCCTAGGCTCCCCATAGGGCCCAGGAGGGTCTGGGCTGCCTCTGGCTCCGTGGGCACTGCTGCTTGGCTGGTGGTCTCCGCACCGTGAAACCAACTCCAAACGTGTTCTCCTTCGCGGAGAAGGCTGATTTGGCAGGAAGAAGCCCTGTGTGCACTGGCCCTGGCAACCCACCCATAGCCAGCTAGGGACGGACCCACCTAGGGCCTAGCTGCGAAACGGCACAGAACGCGCTCCTAGGAGCTGCACTCTGCAAAGGGAAACTGAGCTCGGGGAACAAAGCTCAGCCCCAAGGCGGCTTGGCTCAGGATCGCAGCGCTTGCCTAGTTCTCACCTAGCCCTAGGCTCCCCATAGGGCCAAGGAGGGTCTGGGCTGCCTCTGGCTCCGTGGGCACTGCTGCTTGGTTGGTGGTCTCCGCAGCTTGAAACCAACTCCAAACGTGTTCTCCTTCGCGGAGAAGGCTGATTTGGCAGGAAGAAGCCCTGTGTGCACTGGCCCTGGCAACCCACCCATAGCCAGCTAGGGACGGACCCACCTAGGGCCTAGCTGCGAAACGGCACAAAACGCGCTCCTAGGAGCTGCACTCTGCAAAGGGAAACTGTGCTCGGGGAACAAAGCTCAGCCCCAAGGCGGCTTGGCTCAGGATCGCAGCGCTTGCCTAGTTCTCACCTAGCCCTAGGCTCCCCATAGGGCCAAGGAGGGTCTGGGCTGCCTCTGGCTCCGTGGGCACTGCTGCTTGGTTGGTGGTCTCCGCAGCTTGAAACCAACTCCAAACGGGTTCTCCTTCGCGGAGAAGGCTGATTTGGCAGGAAGAAGCCCTGTGTGCACTGGCCCTGGAAACCCACCCATAGCCAGCTAGGGACGGACCCACCTAGGGCCTAGCTGCGAATCGGCACAAATCGCGCTCCTAGGAGCTGCACTCTGCAAAGGGAAACTGAGCTCGGGGAACAAAGCTCAGCCCCAAGGCGGCTTGGCTCAGGATCGCAGCGCTTGCCTAGTTCTCACCTAGCCCTAGGCTCCCCATAGGGCCAAGGAGGGTCTGGGCTGCCTCTGGCTCCGTGGGCACTGCTGCTTGGCTGGTGGTCTCCGCACCGTGAAACCAACTCCAAACGTGTTCTCCTTCGCGGAGAAGGCTGATTTGGCAGGAAGAAGCCCTGTGTGCACTGGCCCTGGCAACCCACCCATAGCCAGCTAGGGACGGACCCACCTAGGGCCTAGCTGCGAAACGGCACAAAACGCGCTCCTAGGAGCTGCACTCTGCAAAGGGAAACTGTGCTCGGGGAACAAAGCTCAGCCCCAAGGCGGCTTGGCTCAGGATCGCAGCGCTTGCCTAGTTCTCACCTAGCCCTAGGCTCCCCATAGGGCCAAGGAGGGTCTGGGCTGCCTCTGGCTCCGTGGGCACTGCTGCTTGGTTGGTGGTCTCCGCAGCTTGAAACCAACTCCAAACGTGTTCTCCTTCGCGGAGAAGGCTGATTTGGCAGGAAGAAGCCCTGTGTGCACTGGCCCTGGCAACCCACCCATAGCCAGCTAGGGACGGACCCACCTAGGGCCTAGCTGCGAAACGGCACAAAACGCGCTCCTAGGAGCTGCACTCTGCAAAGGGAAACTGTGCTCGGGGAACAAAGCTCAGCCCCAAGGCGGCTTGGCTCAGGATCGCAGCGCTTGCCTAGTTCTCACCTAGCCCTAGGCTCCCCATAGGGCCAAGGAGGGTCTGGGCTGCCTCTGGCTCCGTGGGCACTGCTGCTTGGTTGGTGGTCTCCGCAGCTTGAAACCAACTCCAAACGTGTTCTCCTTCGCGGAGAAGGCTGATTTGGCAGGAAGAAGCCCTGTGTGCACTGGCCCTGGCAACCCACCCATAGCCAGCTAGGGAGGGACCCACCTAGGGCCTAGCTGCGAAACGGCACAAAACGCGCTCCTAGGAGCTGCACTCTGCAAAGGGAAACTGTGCTCGGGGAACAAAGCTCAGCCCCAAGGCGGCTTGGCTCAGGATCGCAGCGCTTGCCTAGTTCTCACCTAGCCCTAGGCTCCCCATAGGGCCCAGGAGGGTCTGGGCTGCCTCTGGCTCCGTGGGCACTGCTGCTTGGTTGGTGGTCTCCGCAGCTTGAAACCAACTCCAAACGTGTTCTCCTTCGCGGAGAAGGCTGATTTGGCAGGAAGAAGCCCTGTGTGCACTGGCCCTGGCAACCCACCCATAGCCAGCTAGGGACGGACCCACCTAGGGCCTAGCTGCGAAACGGCACAAAACGCGCTCCTAGGAGCTGCACTCTGCAAAGGGAAACTGTGCTCGGGGAACAAAGCTCAGCCCCAAGGCGGCTTGGCTCAGGATCGCAGCGCTTGCCTAGTTCTCACCTAGCCCTAGGCTCCCCATAGGGCCAAGGAGGGTCTGGGCTGCCTCTGGCTCCGTGGGCACTGCTGCTTGGCTGGTGGTCTCCGCACCGTGAAACCAACTCCAAACGTGTTCTCCTTCGCGGAGAAGGCTGATTTGGCAGGAAGAAGCCCTGTGTGCACTGGCCCTGGCAACCCACCCATAGCCAGCTAGGGAGGGACCCACCTAGGGCCTAGCTGCGAAACGGCACAAAACGCGCTCCTAGGAGCTGCACTCTGCAAAGGGAAACTGTGCTCGGGGAACAAAGCTCAGCCCCAAGGCGGCTTGGCTCAGGATCGCAGCGCTTGCCTAGTTCTCACCTAGCCCTAGGCTCCCCATAGGGCCCAGGAGGGTCTGGGCTGCCTCTGGCTCCGTGGGCACTGCTGCTTGGCTGGTGGTCTCCGCACCGTGAAACCAACTCCAAACGTGTTCTCCTTCGCGGAGAAGGCTGATTTGGCAGGAAGAAGCCCTGTGTGCACTGGCCCTGGCAACCCACCCATAGTCAGCTAGGGACGGACCCACCTAGGGCCTAGCTGCGAAACGGCACAGAACGCGCTCCTAGGAGCTGCACTCTGCAAAGGGAAACTGAGCTCGGGGAACAAAGCTCAGCCCCAAGGCGGCTTGGCTCAGGATCGCAGCGCTTGCCTAGTTCTCACCTAGCCCTAGGCTCCCCATAGGGCCAAGGAGGGTCTGGGCTGCCTCTGGCTCCGTGGGCACTGCTGCTTGGCTGGTGGTCTCCGCACCGTGAAACCAACTCCAAACGTGTTCTCCTTCGCGGAGAAGGCTGATTTGGCAGGAAGAAGCCCTGTGTGCACTGGCCCTGGCAACCCACCCATAGCCAGCTAGGGACGGACCCACCTAGGGCCTAGCTGCGAAACGGCACAAAACGCGCTCCTAGGAGCTGCACTCTGCAAAGGGAAACTGTGCTCGGGGAACAAAGCTCAGCCCCAAGGCGGCTTGGCTCAGGATCGCAGCGCTTGCCTAGTTCTCACCTAGCCCTAGGCTCCCCATAGGGCCAAGGAGGGTCTGGGCTGCCTCTGGCTCCGTGGGCACTGCTGCTTGGTTGGTGGTCTCCGCAGCTTGAAACCAACTCCAAACGTGTTCTCCTTCGCGGAGAAGGCTGATTTGGCAGGAAGAAGCCCTGTGTGCACTGGCCCTGGCAACCCACCCATAGCCAGCTAGGGACGGACCCACCTAGGGCCTAGCTGCGAAACGGCACAAAACGCGCTCCTAGGAGCTGCACTCTGCAAAGGGAAACTGTGCTCGGGGAACAAAGCTCAGCCCCAAGGCGGCTTGGCTCAGGATCGCAGCGCTTGCCTAGTTCTCACCTAGCCCTAGGCTCCCCATAGGGCCAAGGAGGGTCTGGGCTGCCTCTGGCTCCGTGGGCACTGCTGCTTGGTTGGTGGTCTCCGCAGCTTGAAACCAACTCCAAACGTGTTCTCCTTCGCGGAGAAGGCTGATTTGGCAGGAAGAAGCCCTGTGTGCACTGGCCCTGGCAACCCACCCATAGCCAGCTAGGGACGGACCCACCTAGGGCCTAGCTGCGAAACGGCACAAAACGCGCTCCTAGGAGCTGCACTCTGCAAAGGGAAACTGTGCTCGGGGAACAAAGCTCAGCCCCAAGGCGGCTTGGCTCAGGATCGCAGCGCTTGCCTAGTTCTCACCTAGCCCTAGGCTCCCCATAGGGCCAAGGAGGGTCTGGGCTGCCTCTGGCTCCGTGGGCACTGCTGCTTGGTTGGTGGTCTCCGCAGCTTGAAACCAACTCCAAACGTGTTCTCCTTCGCGGAGAAGGCTGATTTGGCAGGAAGAAGCCCTGTGTGCACTGGCCCTGGCAACCCACCCATAGCCAGCTAGGGACGGACCCACCTAGGGCCTAGCTGCGAAACGGCACAAAACGCGCTCCTAGGAGCTGCACTCTGCAAAGGGAAACTGTGCTCGGGGAACAAAGCTCAGCCCCAAGGCGGCTTGGCTCAGGATCGCAGCGCTTGCCTAGTTCTCACCTAGCCCTAGGCTCCCCATAGGGCCCAGGAGGGTCTGGGCTGCCTCTGGCTCCGTGGGCACTGCTGCTTGGCTGGTGGTCTCCGCACCGTGAAACCAACTCCAAACGTGTTCTCCTTCGCGGAGAAGGCTGATTTGGCAGGAAGAAGCCCTGTGTGCACTGGCCCTGGCAACCCACCCATAGCCAGCTAGGGACGGACCCACCTAGGGCCTAGCTGCGAAACGGCACAAAACGCGCTCCTAGGAGCTGCACTCTGCAAAGGGAAACTGTGCTCGGGGAACAAAGCTCAGCCCCAAGGCGGCTTGGCTCAGGATCGCAGCGCTTGCCTAGTTCTCACCTAGCCCTAGGCTCCCCATAGGGCCAAGGAGGGTCTGGGCTGCCTCTGGCTCCGTGGGCACTGCTGCTTGGTTGGTGGTCTCCGCAGCTTGAAACCAACTCCAAACGTGTTCTCCTTCGCGGAGAAGGCTGATTTGGCAGGAAGAAGCCCTGTGTGCACTGGCCCTGGCAACCCACCCATAGCCAGCTAGGGACGGACCCACCTAGGGCCTAGCTGCGAAACGGCACAAAACGCGCTCCTAGGAGCTGCACTCTGCAAAGGGAAACTGTGCTCGGGGAACAAAGCTCAGCCCCAAGGCGGCTTGGCTCAGGATCGCAGCGCTTGCCTAGTTCTCACCTAGCCCTAGGCTCCCCATAGGGCCAAGGAGGGTCTGGGCTGCCTCTGGCTCCGTGGGCACTGCTGCTTGGTTGGTGGTCTCCGCAGCTTGAAACCAACTCCAAACGTGTTCTCCTTCGCGGAGAAGGCTGATTTGGCAGGAAGAAGCCCTGTGTGCACTGGCCCTGGCAACCCACCCATAGCCAGCTAGGGACGGACCCACCTAGGGCCTAGCTGCGAAACGGCACAAAACGCGCTCCTAGGAGCTGCACTCTGCAAAGGGAAACTGTGCTCGGGGAACAAAGCTCAGCCCCAAGGCGGCTTGGCTCAGGATCGCAGCGCTTGCCTAGTTCTCACCTAGCCCTAGGCTCCCCATAGGGCCCAGGAGGGTCTGGGCTGCCTCTGGCTCCGTGGGCACTGCTGCTTGGTTGGTGGTCTCCGCAGCTTGAAACCAACTCCAAACGTGTTCTCCTTCGCGGAGAAGGCTGATTTGGCAGGAAGAAGCCCTGTGTGCACTGGCCCTGGCAACCCACCCATAGCCAGCTAGGGACGGACCCACCTAGGGCCTAGCTGCGAAACGGCACAAAACGCGCTCCTAGGAGCTGCACTCTGCAAAGGGAAACTGTGCTCGGGGAACAAACCTCAGCCCCAAGGCGGCTTGGCTCAGGATCGCAGCGCTTGCCTAGTTCTCACCTAGCCCTAGGCTCCCCATAGGGCCAAGGAGGGTCTGGGCTGCCTCTGGCTCCGTGGGCACTGCTGCTTGGTTGGTGGTCTCCGCAGCTTGAAACCAACTCCAAACGTGTTCTCCTTCGCGGAGAAGGCTGATTTGGCAGGAAGAAGCCCTGTGTGCACTGGCCCTGGCAACCCACCCATAGCCAGCTAGGGAGGGACCCACCTAGGGCCTAGCTGCGAAACGGCACAAAACGCGCTCCTAGGAGCTGCACTCTGCAAAGGGAAACTGTGCTCGGGGAACAAAGCTCAGCCCCAAGGCGGCTTGGCTCAGGATCGCAGCGCTTGCCTAGTTCTCACCTAGCCCTAGGCTCCCCATAGGGCCCAGGAGGGTCTGGGCTGCCTCTGGCTCCGTGGGCACTGCTGCTTGGTTGGTGGTCTCCGCAGCTTGAAACCAACTCCAAACGTGTTCTCCTTCGCGGAGAAGGCTGATTTGGCAGGAAGAAGCCCTGTGTGCACTGGCCCTGGCAACCCACCCATAGCCAGCTAGGGACGGACCCACCTAGGGCCTAGCTGCGAAACGGCACAAAACGCGCTCCTAGGAGCTGCACTCTGCAAAGGGAAACTGTGCTCGGGGAACAAAGCTCAGCCCCAAGGCGGCTTGGCTCAGGATCGCAGCGCTTGCCTAGTTCTCACCTAGCCCTAGGCTCCCCATAGGGCCCAGGAGGGTCTGGGCTGCCTCTGGCTCCGTGGGCACTGCTGCTTGGCTGGTGGTCTCCGCACCGTGAAACCAACTCCAAACGTGTTCTCCTTCGCGGAGAAGGCTGATTTGGCAGGAAGAAGCCCTGTGTGCACTGGCCCTGGCAACCCACCCATAGCCAGCTAGGGAGGGACCCACCTAGGGCCTAGCTGCGAAACGGCACAGAACGCGCTCCTAGGAGCTGCACTCTGCAAAGGGAAACTGAGCTCGGGGAACAAAGCTCAGCCCCAAGGCGGCTTGGCTCAGGATCGCAGCGCTTGCCTAGTTCTCACCTAGCCCTAGGCTCCCCATAGGGCCAAGGAGGGTCTGGGCTGCCTCTGGCTCCGTGGGCACTGCTGCTTGGTTGGTGGTCTCCGCACCTTGAAACCAACTCCAAACGTGTTCTCCTTCGCGGAGAAGGCTGATTTGGCAGGAAGAAGCCCTGTGTGCACTGGCCCTGGCAACCCACCCATAGCCAGCTAGGGACGGACCCACCTAGGGCCTAGCTGCGAAACGGCACAAAACGCGCTCCTAGGAGCTGCACTCTGCAAAGGGAAACTGTGCTCGGGGAACAAAGCTCAGCCCCAAGGCGGCTTGGCTCAGGATCGCAGCGCTTGCCTAGTTCTCACCTAGCCCTAGGCTCCCCATAGGGCCAAGGAGGGTCTGGGCTGCCTCTGGCTCCGTGGGCACTGCTGCTTGGTTGGTGGTCTCCGCAGCTTGAAACCAACTCCAAACGTGTTCTCCTTCGCGGAGAAGGCTGATTTGGCAGGAAGAAGCCCTGTGTGCACTGGCCCTGGCAACCCACCCATAGCCAGCTAGGGACGGACCCACCTAGGGCCTAGCTGCGAAACGGCACAAAACGCGCTCCTAGGAGCTGCACTCTGCAAAGGGAAACTGTGCTCGGGGAACAAAGCTCAGCCCCAAGGCGGCTTGGCTCAGGATCGCAGCGCTTGCCTAGTTCTCACCTAGCCCTAGGCTCCCCATAGGGCCAAGGAGGGTCTGGGCTGCCTCTGGCTCCGTGGGCACTGCTGCTTGGTTGGTGGTCTCCGCACCTTGAAACCAACTCCAAACGTGTTCTCCTTCGCGGAGAAGGCTGATTTGGCAGGAAGAAGCCCTGTGTGCACTGGCCCTGGCAACCCACCCATAGCCAGCTAGGGACGGACCCACCTAGGGCCTAGCTGCGAAACGGCACAAAACGCGCTCCTAGGAGCTGCACTCTGCAAAGGGAAACTGTGCTCGGGGAACAAAGCTCAGCCCCAAGGCGGCTTGGCTCAGGATCGCAGCGCTTGCCTAGTTCTCACCTAGCCCTAGGCTCCCCATAGGGCCAAGGAGGGTCTGGGCTGCCTCTGGCTCCGTGGGCACTGCTGCTTGGTTGGTGGTCTCCGCAGCTTGAAACCAACTCCAAACGTGTTCTCCTTCGCGGAGAAGGCTGATTTGGCAGGAAGAAGCCCTGTGTGCACTGGCCCTGGCAACCCACCCATAGCCAGCTAGGGACGGACCCACCTAGGGCCTAGCTGCGAAACGGCACAAAACGCGCTCCTAGGAGCTGCACTCTGCAAAGGGAAACTGTGCTCGGGGAACAAAGCTCAGCCCCAAGGCGGCTTGGCTCAGGATCGCAGCGCTTGCCTAGTTCTCACCTAGCCCTAGGCTCCCCATAGGGCCAAGGAGGGTCTGGGCTGCCTCTGGCTCCGTGGGCACTGCTGCTTGGCTGGTGGTCTCCGCACCGTGAAACCAACTCCAAACGTGTTCTCCTTCGCGGAGAAGGCTGATTTGGCAGGAAGAAGCCCTGTGTGCACTGGCCCTGGCAACCCACCCATAGCCAGCTAGGGACGGACCCACCTAGGGCCTAGCTGCGAAACGGCACAAAACGCGCTCCTAGGAGCTGCACTCTGCAAAGGGAAACTGTGCTCGGGGAACAAAGCTCAGCCCCAAGGCGGCTTGGCTCAGGATCGCAGCGCTTGCCTAGTTCTCACCTAGCCCTAGGCTCCCCATAGGGCCAAGGAGGGTCTGGGCTGCCTCTGGCTCCGTGGGCACTGCTGCTTGGCTGGTGGTCTCCGCAGCTTGAAACCAACTCCAAACGTGTTCTCCTTCGCGGAGAAGGCTGATTTGGCAGGAAGAAGCCCTGTGTGCACTGGCCCTGGCAACCCACCCATAGCCAGCTAGGGACGGACCCACCTAGGGCCTAGCTGCGAAACGGCACAAAACGCGCTCCTAGGAGCTGCACTCTGCAAAGGGAAACTGTGCTCGGGGAACAAACCTCAGCCCCAAGGCGGCTTGGCTCAGGATCGCAGCGCTTGCCTAGTTCTCACCTAGCCCTAGGCTCCCCATAGGGCCAAGGAGGGTCTGGGCTGCCTCTGGCTCCGTGGGCACTGCTGCTTGGTTGGTGGTCTCCGCAGCTTGAAACCAACTCCAAACGTGTTCTCCTTCGCGGAGAAGGCTGATTTGGCAGGAAGAAGCCCTGTGTGCACTGGCCCTGGCAACCCACCCATAGCCAGCTAGGGACGGACCCACCTAGGGCCTAGCTGCGAAACGGCACAAAACGCGCTCCTAGGAGCTGCACTCTGCAAAGGGAAACTGTGCTCGGGGAACAAAGCTCAGCCCCAAGGCGGCTTGGCTCAGGATCGCAGCGCTTGCCTAGTTCTCACCTAGCCCTAGGCTCCCCATAGGGCCCAGGAGGGTCTGGGCTGCCTCTGGCTCCGTGGGCACTGCTGCTTGGTTGGTGGTCTCCGCAGCTTGAAACCAACTCCAAACGTGTTCTCCTTCGCGGAGAAGGCTGATTTGGCAGGAAGAAGCCCTGTGTGCACTGGCCCTGGCAACCCACCCATAGCCAGCTAGGGACGGACCCACCTAGGGCCTAGCTGCGAAACGGCACAAAACGCGCTCCTAGGAGCTGCACTCTGCAAAGGGAAACTGTGCTCGGGGAACAAACCTCAGCCCCAAGGCGGCTTGGCTCAGGATCGCAGCGCTTGCCTAGTTCTCACCTAGCCCTAGGCTCCCCATAGGGCCAAGGAGGGTCTGGGCTGCCTCTGGCTCCGTGGGCACTGCTGCTTGGTTGGTGGTCTCCGCAGCTTGAAACCAACTCCAAACGTGTTCTCCTTCGCGGAGAAGGCTGATTTGGCAGGAAGAAGCCCTGTGTGCACTGGCCCTGGCAACCCACCCATAGCCAGCTAGGGACGGACCCACCTAGGGCCTAGCTGCGAAACGGCACAAAACGCGCTCCTAGGAGCTGCACTCTGCAAAGGGAAACTGTGCTCGGGGAACAAAGCTCAGCCCCAAGGCGGCTTGGCTCAGGATCGCAGCGCTTGCCTAGTTCTCACCTAGCCCTAGGCTCCCCATAGGGCCCAGGAGGGTCTGGGCTGCCTCTGGCTCCGTGGGCACTGCTGCTTGGTTGGTGGTCTCCGCAGCTTGAAACCAACTCCAAACGTGTTCTCCTTCGCGGAGAAGGCTGATTTGGCAGGAAGAAGCCCTGTGTGCACTGGCCCTGGCAACCCACCCATAGCCAGCTAGGGACGGACCCACCTAGGGCCTAGCTGCGAAACGGCACAAAACGCGCTCCTAGGAGCTGCACTCTGCAAAGGGAAACTGTGCTCGGGGAACAAAGCTCAGCCCCAAGGCGGCTTGGCTCAGGATCGCAGCGCTTGCCTAGTTCTCACCTAGCCCTAGGCTCCCCATAGGGCCCAGGAGGGTCTGGGCTGCCTCTGGCTCCGTGGGCACTGCTGCTTGGCTGGTGGTCTCCGCACCGTGAAACCAACTCCAAACGTGTTCTCCTTCGCGGAGAAGGCTGATTTGGCAGGAAGAAGCCCTGTGTGCACTGGCCCTGGCAACCCACCCATAGCCAGCTAGGGAGGGACCCACCTAGGGCCTAGCTGCGAAACGGCACAGAACGCGCTCCTAGGAGCTGCACTCTGCAAAGGGAAACTGAGCTCGGGGAACAAAGCTCAGCCCCAAGGCGGCTTGGCTCAGGATCGCAGCGCTTGCCTAGTTCTCACCTAGCCCTAGGCTCCCCATAGGGCCAAGGAGGGTCTGGGCTGCCTCTGGCTCCGTGGGCACTGCTGCTTGGTTGGTGGTCTCCGCACCTTGAAACCAACTCCAAACGTGTTCTCCTTCGCGGAGAAGGCTGATTTGGCAGGAAGAAGCCCTGTGTGCACTGGCCCTGGCAACCCACCCATAGCCAGCTAGGGACGGACCCACCTAGGGCCTAGCTGCGAAACGGCACAAAACGCGCTCCTAGGAGCTGCACTCTGCAAAGGGAAACTGTGCTCGGGGAACAAAGCTCAGCCCCAAGGCGGCTTGGCTCAGGATCGCAGCGCTTGCCTAGTTCTCACCTAGCCCTAGGCTCCCCATAGGGCCAAGGAGGGTCTGGGCTGCCTCTGGCTCCGTGGGCACTGCTGCTTGGCTGGTGGTCTCCGCAGCTTGAAACCAACTCCAAACGTGTTCTCCTTCGCGGAGAAGGCTGATTTGGCAGGAAGAAGCCCTGTGTGCACTGGCCCTGGCAACCCACCCATAGCCAGCTAGGGACGGACCCACCTAGGGCCTAGCTGCGAAACGGCACAAAACGCGCTCCTAGGAGCTGCACTCTGCAAAGGGAAACTGTGCTCGGGGAACAAAGCTCAGCCCCAAGGCGGCTTGGCTCAGGATCGCAGCGCTTGCCTAGTTCTCACCTAGCCCTAGGCTCCCCATAGGGCCAAGGAGGGTCTGGGCTGCCTCTGGCTCCGTGGGCACTGCTGCTTGGTTGGTGGTCTCCGCAGCTTGAAACCAACTCCAAACGTGTTCTCCTTCGCGGAGAAGGCTGATTTGGCAGGAAGAAGCCCTGTGTGCACTGGCCCTGGCAACCCACCCATAGCCAGCTAGGGAGGGACCCACCTAGGGCCTAGCTGCGAAACGGCACAAAACGCGCTCCTAGGAGCTGCACTCTGCAAAGGGAAACTGTGCTCGGGGAACAAAGCTCAGCCCCAAGGCGGCTTGGCTCAGGATCGCAGCGCTTGCCTAGTTCTCACCTAGCCCTAGGCTCCCCATAGGGCCCAGGAGGGTCTGGGCTGCCTCTGGCTCCGTGGGCACTGCTGCTTGGTTGGTGGTCTCCGCAGCTTGAAACCAACTCCAAACGTGTTCTCCTTCGCGGAGAAGGCTGATTTGGCAGGAAGAAGCCCTGTGTGCACTGGCCCTGGCAACCCACCCATAGCCAGCTAGGGACGGACCCACCTAGGGCCTAGCTGCGAAACGGCACAAAACGCGCTCCTAGGAGCTGCACTCTGCAAAGGGAAACTGTGCTCGGGGAACAAAGCTCAGCCCCAAGGCGGCTTGGCTCAGGATCGCAGCGCTTGCCTAGTTCTCACCTAGCCCTAGGCTCCCCATAGGGCCAAGGAGGGTCTGGGCTGCCTCTGGCTCCGTGGGCACTGCTGCTTGGTTGGTGGTCTCCGCAGCTTGAAACCAACTCCAAACGTGTTCTCCTTCGCGGAGAAGGCTGATTTGGCAGGAAGAAGCCCTGTGTGCACTGGCCCTGGCAACCCACCCATAGCCAGCTAGGGACGGACCCACCTAGGGCCTAGCTGCGAAACGGCACAAAACGCGCTCCTAGGAGCTGCACTCTGCAAAGGGAAACTGTGCTCGGGGAACAAAGCTCAGCCCCAAGGCGGCTTGGCTCAGGATCGCAGCGCTTGCCTAGTTCTCACCTAGCCCTAGGCTCCCCATAGGGCCCAGGAGGGTCTGGGCTGCCTCTGGCTCCGTGGGCACTGCTGCTTGGCTGGTGGTCTCCGCACCGTGAAACCAACTCCAAACGTGTTCTCCTTCGCGGAGAAGGCTGATTTGGCAGGAAGAAGCCCTGTGTGCACTGGCCCTGGCAACCCACCCATAGCCAGCTAGGGAGGGACCCACCTAGGGCCTAGCTGCGAAACGGCACAGAACGAGCTCCTAGGAGCTGCACTCTGCAAAGGGAAACTGAGCTCGGGGAACAAAGCTCAGCCCCAAGGCGGCTTGGCTCAGGATCGCAGCGCTTGCCTAGTTCTCACCTAGCCCTAGGCTCCCCATAGGGCCAAGGAGGGTCTGGGCTGCCTCTGGCTCCGTGGGCACTGCTGCTTGGTTGGTGGTCTCCGCAGCTTGAAACCAACTCCAAACGTGTTCTCCTTCGCGGAGAAGGCTGATTTGGCAGGAAGAAGCCCTGTGTGCACTGGCCCTGGCAACCCACCCATAGCCAGCTAGGGACGGACCCACCTAGGGCCTAGCTGCGAAACGGCACAAAACGCGCTCCTAGGAGCTGCACTCTGCAAAGGGAAACTGTGCTCGGGGAACAAAGCTCAGACCCAAGGCGGCTTGGCTCAGGATCGCAGCGCTTGCCTAGTTCTCACCTAGCCCTAGGCTCCCCATAGGGCCAAGGAGGGTCTGGGCTGCCTCTGGCTCCGTGGGCACTGCTGCTTGGTTGGTGGTCTCCGCAGCTTGAAACCAACTCCAAACGTGTTCTCCTTCGCGGAGAAGGCTGATTTGGCAGGAAGAAGCCCTGTGTGCACTGGCCCTGGCAACCCACCCATAGCCAGCTAGGGACGGACCCACCTAGGGCCTAGCTGCGAAACGGCACAAAACGCGCTCCTAGGAGCTGCACTCTGCAAAGGGAAACTGTGCTCGGGGAACAAAGCTCAGCCCCAAGGCGGCTTGGCTCAGGATCGCAGCGCTTGCCTAGTTCTCACCTAGCCCTAGGCTCCCCATAGGGCCAAGGAGGGTCTGGGCTGCCTCTGGCTCCGTGGGCACTGCTGCTTGGTTGGTGGTCTCCGCAGCTTGAAACCAACTCCAAACGTGTTCTCCTTCGCGGAGAAGGCTGATTTGGCAGGAAGAAGCCCTGTGTGCACTGGCCCTGGCAACCCACCCATAGCCAGCTAGGGACGGACCCACCTAGGGCCTAGCTGCGAAACGGCACAAAACGCGCTCCTAGGAGCTGCACTCTGCAAAGGGAAACTGTGCTCGGGGAACAAAGCTCAGCCCCAAGGCGGCTTGGCTCAGGATCGCAGCGCTTGCCTAGTTCTCACCTAGCCCTAGGCTCCCCATAGGGCCAAGGAGGGTCTGGGCTGCCTCTGGCTCCGTGGGCACTGCTGCTTGGTTGGTGGTCTCCGCACCTTGAAACCAACTCCAAACGTGTTCTCCTTCGCGGAGAAGGCTGATTTGGCAGGAAGAAGCCCTGTGTGCACTGGCCCTGGCAACCCACCCATAGCCAGCTAGGGACGGACCCACCTAGGGCCTAGCTGCGAAACGGCACAAAACGCGCTCCTAGGAGCTGCACTCTGCAAAGGGAAACTGTGCTCGGGGAACAAAGCTCAGCCCCAAGGCGGCTTGGCTCAGGATCGCAGCGCTTGCCTAGTTCTCACCTAGCCCTAGGCTCCCCATAGGGCCCAGGAGGGTCTGGGCTGCCTCTGGCTCCGTGGGCACTGCTGCTTGGTTGGTGGTCTCCGCAGCTTGAAACCAACTCCAAACGTGTTCTCCTTCGCGGAGAAGGCTGATTTGGCAGGAAGAAGCCCTGTGTGCACTGGCCCTGGCAACCCACCCATAGCCAGCTAGGGACGGACCCACCTAGGGCCTAGCTGCGAAACGGCACAAAACGCGCTCCTAGGAGCTGCACTCTGCAAAGGGAAACTGTGCTCGGGGAACAAAGCTCAGCCCCAAGGCGGCTTGGCTCAGGATCGCAGCGCTTGCCTAGTTCTCACCTAGCCCTAGGCTCCCCATAGGGCCAAGGAGGGTCTGGGCTGCCTCTGGCTCCGTGGGCACTGCTGCTTGGTTGGTGGTCTCCGCAGCTTGAAACCAACTCCAAACGTGTTCTCCTTCGCGGAGAAGGCTGATTTGGCAGGAAGAAGCCCTGTGTGCACTGGCCCTGGCAACCCACCCATAGCCAGCTAGGGACGGACCCACCTAGGGCCTAGCTGCGAAACGGCACAAAACGCGCTCCTAGGAGCTGCACTCTGCAAAGGGAAACTGTGCTCGGGGAACAAAGCTCAGCCCCAAGGCGGCTTGGCTCAGGATCGCAGCGCTTGCCTAGTTCTCACCTAGCCCTAGGCTCCCCATAGGGCCAAGGAGGGTCTGGGCTGCCTCTGGCTCCGTGGGCACTGCTGCTTGGTTGGTGGTCTCCGCAGCTTGAAACCAACTCCAAACGTGTTCTCCTTCGCGGAGAAGGCTGATTTGGCAGGAAGAAGCCCTGTGTGCACTGGCCCTGGCAACCCACCCATAGCCAGCTAGGGACGGACCCACCTAGGGCCTAGCTGCGAAACGGCACAAAACGCGCTCCTAGGAGCTGCACTCTGCAAAGGGAAACTGTGCTCGGGGAACAAAGCTCAGCCCCAAGGCGGCTTGGCTCAGGATCGCAGCGCTTGCCTAGTTCTCACCTAGCCCTAGGCTCCCCATAGGGCCAAGGAGGGTCTGGGCTGCCTCTGGCTCCGTGGGCACTGCTGCTTGGCTGGTGGTCTCCGCAGCTTGAAACCAACTCCAAACGTGTTCTCCTTCGCGGAGAAGGCTGATTTGGCAGGAAGAAGCCCTGTGTGCACTGGCCCTGGCAACCCACCCATAGCCAGCTAGGGACGGACCCACCTAGGGCCTAGCTGCGAAACGGCACAAAACGCGCTCCTAGGAGCTGCACTCTGCAAAGGGAAACTGTGCTCGGGGAACAAAGCTCAGCCCCAAGGCGGCTTGGCTCAGGATCGCAGCGCTTGCCTAGTTCTCACCTAGCCCTAGGCTCCCCATAGGGCCAAGGAGGGTCTGGGCTGCCTCTGGCTCCGTGGGCACTGCTGCTTGGTTGGTGGTCTCCGCAGCTTGAAACCAACTCCAAACGTGTTCTCCTTCGCGGAGAAGGCTGATTTGGCAGGAAGAAGCCCTGTGTGCACTGGCCCTGGCAACCCACCCATAGCCAGCTAGGGACGGACCCACCTAGGGCCTAGCTGCGAAACGGCACAAAACGCGCTCCTAGGAGCTGCACTCTGCAAAGGGAAACTGTGCTCGGGGAACAAAGCTCAGCCCCAAGGCGGCTTGGCTCAGGATCGCAGCGCTTGCCTAGTTCTCACCTAGCCCTAGGCTCCCCATAGGGCCCAGGAGGGTCTGGGCTGCCTCTGGCTCCGTGGGCACTGCTGCTTGGTTGGTGGTCTCCGCAGCTTGAAACCAACTCCAAACGTGTTCTCCTTCGCGGAGAAGGCTGATTTGGCAGGAAGAAGCCCTGTGTGCACTGGCCCTGGCAACCCACCCATAGCCAGCTAGGGACGGACCCACCTAGGGCCTAGCTGCGAAACGGCACAAAACGCGCTCCTAGGAGCTGCACTCTGCAAAGGGAAACTGTGCTCGGGGAACAAAGCTCAGCCCCAAGGCGGCTTGGCTCAGGATCGCAGCGCTTGCCTAGTTCTCACCTAGCCCTAGGCTCCCCATAGGGCCAAGGAGGGTCTGGGCTGCCTCTGGCTCCGTGGGCACTGCTGCTTGGTTGGTGGTCTCCGCAGCTTGAAACCAACTCCAAACGTGTTCTCCTTCGCGGAGAAGGCTGATTTGGCAGGAAGAAGCCCTGTGTGCACTGGCCCTGGCAACCCACCCATAGCCAGCTAGGGACGGACCCACCTAGGGCCTAGCTGCGAAACGGCACAAAACGCGCTCCTAGGAGCTGCACTCTGCAAAGGGAAACTGTGCTCGGGGAACAAAGCTCAGCCCCAAGGCGGCTTGGCTCAGGATCGCAGCGCTTGCCTAGTTCTCACCTAGCCCTAGGCTCCCCATAGGGCCCAGGAGGGTCTGGGCTGCCTCTGGCTCCGTGGGCACTGCTGCTTGGTTGGTGGTCTCCGCAGCTAAAAACCAACTCCAAACGTGTTCTCCTTCGCGGAGAAGGCTGATTTGGCAGGAAGAAGCCCTGTGTGCACTGGCCCTGGCAACCCACCCATAGCCAGCTAGGGACGGACCCACCTAGGGCCTAGCTGCGAAACGGCACAAAACGCGCTCCTAGGAGCTGCACTCTGCAAAGGGAAACTGTGCTCGGGGAACAAAGCTCAGCCCCAAGGCGGCTTGGCTCAGGATCGCAGCGCTTGCCTAGTTCTCACCTAGCCCTAGGCTCCCCATAGGGCCAAGGAGGGTCTGGGCTGCCTCTGGCTCCGTGGGCACTGCTGCTTGGTTGGTGGTCTCCGCAGCTTGAAACCAACTCCAAACGTGTTCTCCTTCGCGGAGAAGGCTGATTTGGCAGGAAGAAGCCCTGTGTGCACTGGCCCTGGCAACCCACCCATAGCCAGCTAGGGACGGACCCACCTAGGGCCTAGCTGCGAAACGGCACAAAACGCGCTCCTAGGAGCTGCACTCTGCAAAGGGAAACTGTGCTCGGGGAACAAAGCTCAGCCCCAAGGCGGCTTGGCTCAGGATCGCAGCGCTTGCCTAGTTCTCACCTAGCCCTAGGCTCCCCATAGGGCCAAGGAGGGTCTGGGCTGCCTCTGGCTCCGTGGGCACTGCTGCTTGGTTGGTGGTCTCCGCAGCTTGAAACCAACTCCAAACGTGTTCTCCTTCGCGGAGAAGGCTGATTTGGCAGGAAGAAGCCCTGTGTGCACTGGCCCTGGCAACCCACCCATAGCCAGCTAGGGACGGACCCACCTAGGGCCTAGCTGCGAAACGGCACAAAACGCGCTCCTAGGAGCTGCACTCTGCAAAGGGAAACTGTGCTCGGGGAACAAAGCTCAGCCCCAAGGCGGCTTGGCTCAGGATCGCAGCGCTTGCCTAGTTCTCACCTAGCCCTAGGCTCCCCATAGGGCCAAGGAGGGTCTGGGCTGCCTCTGGCTCCGTGGGCACTGCTGCTTGGTTGGTGGTCTCCGCAGCTTGAAACCAACTCCAAACGTGTTCTCCTTCGCGGAGAAGGCTGATTTGGCAGGAAGAAGCCCTGTGTGCACTGGCCCTGGCAACCCACCCATAGCCAGCTAGGGACGGACCCACCTAGGGCCTAGCTGCGAAACGGCACAAAACGCGCTCCTAGGAGCTGCACTCTGCAAAGGGAAACTGTGCTCGGGGAACAAAGCTCAGCCCCAAGGCGGCTTGGCTCAGGATCGCAGCGCTTGCCTAGTTCTCACCTAGCCCTAGGCTCCCCATAGGGCCCAGGAGGGTCTGGGCTGCCTCTGGCTCCGTGGGCACTGCTGCTTGGCTGGTGGTCTCCGCACCGTGAAACCAACTCCAAACGTGTTCTCCTTCGCGGAGAAGGCTGATTTGGCAGGAAGAAGCCCTGTGTGCACTGGCCCTGGCAACCCACCCATAGCCAGCTAGGGAGGGACCCACCTAGGGCCTAGCTGCGAAACGGCACAGAACGCGCTCCTAGGAGCTGCACTCTGCAAAGGGAAACTGAGCTCGGGGAACAAAGCTCAGCCCCAAGGCGGCTTGGCTCAGGATCGCAGCGCTTGCCTAGTTCTCACCTAGCCCTAGGCTCCCCATAGGGCCAAGGAGGGTCTGGGCTGCCTCTGGCTCCGTGGGCACTGCTGCTTGGTTGGTGGTCTCCGCACCTTGAAACCAACTCCAAACGTGTTCTCCTTCGCGGAGAAGGCTGATTTGGCAGGAAGAAGCCCTGTGTGCACTGGCCCTGGCAACCCACCCATAGCCAGCTAGGGACGGACCCACCTAGGGCCTAGCTGCGAAACGGCACAAAACGCGCTCCTAGGAGCTGCACTCTGCAAAGGGAAACTGTGCTCGGGGAACAAAGCTCAGCCCCAAGGCGGCTTGGCTCAGGATCGCAGCGCTTGCCTAGTTCTCACCTAGCCCTAGGCTCCCCATAGGGCCAAGGAGGGTCTGGGCTGCCTCTGGCTCCGTGGGCACTGCTGCTTGGTTGGTGGTCTCCGCACCTTGAAACCAACTCCAAACGTGTTCTCCTTCGCGGAGAAGGCTGATTTGGCAGGAAGAAGCCCTGTGTGCACTGGCCCTGGCAACCCACCCATAGCCAGCTAGGGAGGGACCCACCTAGGGCCTAGCTGCGAAACGGCACAGAACGCGCTCCTAGGAGCTGCACTCTGCAAAGGGAAACTGAGCTCGGGGAACAAAGCTCAGCCCCAAGGCGGCTTGGCTCAGGATCGCAGCGCTTGCCTAGTTCTCACCTAGCCCTAGGCTCCCCATAGGGCCAAGGAGGGTCTGGGCTGCCTCTGGCTCCGTGGGCACTGCTGCTTGGTTGGTGGTCTCCGCACCTTGAAACCAACTCCAAACGTGTTCTCCTTCGCGGAGAAGGCTGATTTGGCAGGAAGAAGCCCTGTGTGCACTGGCCCTGGCAACCCACCCATAGCCAGCTAGGGACGGACCCACCTAGGGCCTAGCTGCGAAACGGCACAAAACGCGCTCCTAGGAGCTGCACTCTGCAAAGGGAAACTGTGCTCGGGGAACAAAGCTCAGCCCCAAGGCGGCTTGGCTCAGGATCGCAGCGCTTGCCTAGTTCTCACCTAGCCCTAGGCTCCCCATAGGGCCAAGGAGGGTCTGGGCTGCCTCTGGCTCCGTGGGCACTGCTGCTTGGTTGGTGGTCTCCGCAGCTTGAAACCAACTCCAAACGTGTTCTCCTTCGCGGAGAAGGCTGATTTGGCAGGAAGAAGCCCTGTGTGCACTGGCCCTGGCAACCCACCCATAGCCAGCTAGGGACGGACCCACCTAGGGCCTAGCTGCGAAACGGCACAAAACGCGCTCCTAGGAGCTGCACTCTGCAAAGGGAAACTGTGCTCGGGGAACAAAGCTCAGCCCCAAGGCGGCTTGGCTCAGGATCGCAGCGCTTGCCTAGTTCTCACCTAGCCCTAGGCTCCCCATAGGGTCAAGGAGGGTCTGGGCTGCCTCTGGCTCCGTGGGCACTGCTGCTTGGCTGGTGGTCTCCGCACCGTGAAACCAACTCCAAACGTGTTCTCCTTCGCGGAGAAGGCTGATTTGGCAGGAAGAAGCCCTGTGTGCACTGGCCCTGGCAACCCACCCATAGCCAGCTAGGGACGGACCCACCTAGGGCCTAGCTGCGAAACGGCACAAAACGCGCTCCTAGGAGCTGCACTCTGCAAAGGGAAACTGTGCTCGGGGAACAAAGCTCAGCCCCAAGGCGGCTTGGCTCAGGATCGCAGCGCTTGCCTAGTTCTCACCTAGCCCTAGGCTCCCCATAGGGCCCAGGAGGGTCTGGGCTGCCTCTGGCTCCGTGGGCACTGCTGCTTGGCTGGTGGTCTCCGCACCGTGAAACCAACTCCAAACGTGTTCTCCTTCGCGGAGAAGGCTGATTTGGCAGGAAGAAGCCCTGTGTGCACTGGCCCTGGCAACCCACCCATAGCCAGCTAGGGAGGGACCCACCTAGGGCCTAGCTGCGAATCGGCACAAAACGCGCTCCTAGGAGCTGCACTCTGCAAAGGGAAACTGAGCTCGGGGAACAAAGCTCAGCCCCAAGGCGGCTTGGCTCAGGATCGCAGCGCTTGCCTAGTTCTCACCTAGCCCTAGGCTCCCCATAGGGCCCAGGAGGGTCTGGGCTGCCTCTGGCTCCGTGGGCACTGCTGCTTGGCTGGTGGTCTCCGCAGCTTGAAACCAACTCCAAACGTGTTCTCCTTCGCGGAGAAGGCTGATTTGGCAGGAAGAAGCCCTGTGTGCACTGGCCCTGGCAACCCACCCATAGCCAGCTAGGGACGGACCCACCTAGGGCCTAGCTGCGAAACGGCACAAAACGCGCTCCTAGGAGCTGCACTCTGCAAAGGGAAACTGTGCTCGGGGAACAAAGCTCAGCCCCAAGGCGGCTTGGCTCAGGATCGCAGCGCTTGCCTAGTTCTCACCTAGCCCTAGGCTCCCCATAGGGCCAAGGAGGGTCTGGGCTGCCTCTGGCTCCGTGGGCACTGCTGCTTGGTTGGTGGTCTCCGCAGCTTGAAACCAACTCCAAACGTGTTCTCCTTCGCGGAGAAGGCTGATTTGGCAGGAAGAAGCCCTGTGTGCACTGGCCCTGGCAACCCACCCATAGCCAGCTAGGGACGGACCCACCTAGGGCCTAGCTGCGAAACGGCACAAAACGCGCTCCTAGGAGCTGCACTCTGCAAAGGGAAACTGTGCTCGGGGAACAAACCTCAGCCCCAAGGCGGCTTGGCTCAGGATCGCAGCGCTTGCCTAGTTCTCACCTAGCCCTAGGCTCCCCATAGGGCCAAGGAGGGTCTGGGCTGCCTCTGGCTCCGTGGGCACTGCTGCTTGGCTGGTGGTCTCCGCACCGTGAAACCAACTCCAAACGTGTTCTCCTTCGCGGAGAAGGCTGATTTGGCAGGAAGAAGCCCTGTGTGCACTGGCCCTGGCAACCCACCCATAGCCAGCTAGGGACGGACCCACCTAGGGCCTAGCTGCGAAACGGCACAAAACGCGCTCCTAGGAGCTGCACTCTGCAAAGGGAAACTGTGCTCGGGGAACAAAGCTCAGCCCCAAGGCGGCTTGGCTCAGGATCGCAGCGCTTGCCTAGTTCTCACCTAGCCCTAGGCTCCCCATAGGGCCAAGGAGGGTCTGGGCTGCCTCTGGCTCCGTGGGCACTGCTGCTTGGTTGGTGGTCTCCGCAGCTTGAAACCAACTCCAAACGTGTTCTCCTTCGCGGAGAAGGCTGATTTGGCAGGAAGAAGCCCTGTGTGCACTGGCCCTGGCAACCCACCCATAGCCAGCTAGGGACGGACCCACCTAGGGCCTAGCTGCGAAACGGCACAAAACGCGCTCCTAGGAGCTGCACTCTGCAAAGGGAAACTGTGCTCGGGGAACAAAGCTCAGCCCCAAGGCGGCTTGGCTCAGGATCGCAGCGCTTGCCTAGTTCTCACCTAGCCCTAGGCTCCCCATAGGGCCAAGGAGGGTCTGGGCTGCCTCTGGCTCCGTGGGCACTGCTGCTTGGTTGGTGGTCTCCGCAGCTTGAAACCAACTCCAAACGTGTTCTCCTTCGCGGAGAAGGCTGATTTGGCAGGAAGAAGCCCTGTGTGCACTGGCCCTGGCAACCCACCCATAGCCAGCTAGGGACGGACCCACCTAGGGCCTAGCTGCGAAACGGCACAAAACGCGCTCCTAGGAGCTGCACTCTGCAAAGGGAAACTGTGCTCGGGGAACAAAGCTCAGCCCCAAGGCGGCTTGGCTCAGGATCGCAGCGCTTGCCTAGTTCTCACCTAGCCCTAGGCTCCCCATAGGGCCCAGGAGGGTCTGGGCTGCCTCTGGCTCCGTGGGCACTGCTGCTTGGCTGGTGGTCTCCGCACCGTGAAACCAACTCCAAACGTGTTCTCCTTCGCGGAGAAGGCTGATTTGGCAGGAAGAAGCCCTGTGTGCACTGGCCCTGGCAACCCACCCATAGCCAGCTAGGGAGGGACCCACCTAGGGCCTAGCTGCGAAACGGCACAGAACGCGCTCCTAGGAGCTGCACTCTGCAAAGGGAAACTGAGCTCGGGGAACAAAGCTCAGCCCCAAGGCGGCTTGGCTCAGGATCGCAGCGCTTGCCTAGTTCTCACCTAGCCCTAGGCTCCCCATAGGGCCAAGGAGGGTCTGGGCTGCCTCTGGCTCCGTGGGCACTGCTGCTTGGTTGGTGGTCTCCGCAGCTTGAAACCAACTCCAAACGTGTTCTCCTTCGCGGAGAAGGCTGATTTGGCAGGAAGAAGCCCTGTGTGCACTGGCCCTGGCAACCCACCCATAGCCAGCTAGGGAGGGACCCACCTAGGGCCTAGCTGCGAAACGGCACAAAACGCGCTCCTAGGAGCTGCACTCTGCAAAGGGAAACTGTGCTCGGGGAACAAAGCTCAGCCCCAAGGCGGCTTGGCTCAGGATCGCAGCGCTTGCCTAGTTCTCACCTAGCCCTAGGCTCCCCATAGGGCCAAGGAGGGTCTGGGCTGCCTCTGGCTCCGTGGGCACTGCTGCTTGGTTGGTGGTCTCCGCAGCTTGAAACCAACTCCAAACGTGTTCTCCTTCGCGGAGAAGGCTGATTTGGCAGGAAGAAGCCCTGTGTGCACTGGCCCTGGCAACCCACCCATAGCCAGCTAGGGACGGACCCACCTAGGGCCTAGCTGCGAAACGGCACAAAACGCGCTCCTAGGAGCTGCACTCTGCAAAGGGAAACTGTGCTCGGGGAACAAAGCTCAGCCCCAAGGCGGCTTGGCTCAGGATCGCAGCGCTTGCCTAGTTCTCACCTAGCCCTAGGCTCCCCATAGGGCCAAGGAGGGTCTGGGCTGCCTCTGGCTCCGTGGGCACTGCTGCTTGGCTGGTGGTCTCCGCACCGTGAAACCAACTCCAAACGTGTTCTCCTTCGCGGAGAAGGCTGATTTGGCAGGAAGAAGCCCTGTGTGCACTGGCCCTGGCAACCCACCCATAGCCAGCTAGGGAGGGACCCACCTAGGGCCTAGCTGCGAAACGGCACAAAACGCGCTCCTAGGAGCTGCACTCTGCAAAGGGAAACTGTGCTCGGGGAACAAAGCTCAGCCCCAAGGCGGCTTGGCTCAGGATCGCAGCGCTTGCCTAGTTCTCACCTAGCCCTAGGCTCCCCATAGGGCCCAGGAGGGTCTGGGCTGCCTCTGGCTCCGTGGGCACTGCTGCTTGGCTGGTGGTCTCCGCACCGTGAAACCAACTCCAAACGTGTTCTCCTTCGCGGAGAAGGCTGATTTGGCAGGAAGAAGCCCTGTGTGCACTGGCCCTGGCAACCCACCCATAGCCAGCTAGGGACGGACCCACCTAGGGCCTAGCTGCGAAACGGCACAGAACGCGCTCCTAGGAGCTGCACTCTGCAAAGGGAAACTGAGCTCGGGGAACAAAGCTCAGCCCCAAGGCGGCTTGGCTCAGGATCGCAGCGCTTGCCTAGTTCTCACCTAGCCCTAGGCTCCCCATAGGGCCAAGGAGGGTCTGGGCTGCCTCTGGCTCCGTGGGCACTGCTGCTTGGTTGGTGGTCTCCGCACCTTGAAACCAACTCCAAACGTGTTCTCCTTCGCGGAGAAGGCTGATTTGGCAGGAAGAAGCCCTGTGTGCACTGGCCCTGGCAACCCACCCATAGCCAGCTAGGGACGGACCCACCTAGGGCCTAGCTGCGAAACGGCACAAAACGCGCTCCTAGGAGCTGCACTCTGCAAAGGGAAACTGTGCTCGGGGAACAAAGCTCAGCCCAAGGCGGCTTGGCTCAGGATCGCGGCGCTTGCCTAGTTCTCACCTAGCCCTAGGCTCCCCATAGGGCCAAGGAGGGTCTGGGCTGCCTCTGGCTCCGTGGGCACTGCTGCTTGGTTGGTGGTCTCCGCAGCTTGAAACCAACTCCAAACGTGTTCTCCTTCGCGGAGAAGGCTGATTTGGCAGGAAGAAGCCCTGTGTGCACTGGCCCTGGCAACCCACCCATAGCCAGCTAGGGACGGACCCACCTAGGGCCTAGCTGCGAAACGGCACAAAACGCGCTCCTAGGAGCTGCACTCTGCAAAGGGAAACTGTGCTCGGGGAACAAACCTCAGCCCCAAGGCGGCTTGGCTCAGGATCGCAGCGCTTGCCTAGTTCTCACCTAGCCCTAGGCTCCCCATAGGGCCAAGGAGGGTCTGGGCTGCCTCTGGCTCCGTGGGCACTGCTGCTTGGTTGGTGGTCTCCGCAGCTTGAAACCAACTCCAAACGTGTTCTCCTTCGCGGAGAAGGCTGATTTGGCAGGAAGAAGCCCTGTGTGCACTGGCCCTGGAAACCCACCCATAGCCAGCTAGGGACGGACCCACCTAGGGCCTAGCTGCGAAAGGGCACAAAACGCGCTCCTAGGAGCTGCACTCTGCAAAGGGAAACTGAGCTCGGGGAACAAAGCTCAGCCCCAAGGCGGCTTGGCTCAGGATCGCAGCGCTTGCCTAGTTCTCACCTAGCCCTAGGCTCCCCATAGGGCCAAGGAGGGTCTGGGCTGCCTCTGGCTCCGTGGGCACTGCTGCTTGGCTGGTGGTCTCCGCACCGTGAAACCAACTCCAAACGTGTTCTCCTTCGCGGAGAAGGCTGATTTGGCAGGAAGAAGCCCTGTGTGCACTGGCCCTGGCAACCCACCCATAGCCAGCTAGGGACGGACCCACCTAGGGCCTAGCTGCGAAACGGCACAAAACGCGCTCCTAGGAGCTGCACTCTGCAAAGGGAAACTGTGCTCGGGGAACAAAGCTCAGCCCCAAGGCGGCTTGGCTCAGGATCGCAGCGCTTGCCTAGTTCTCACCTAGCCCTAGGCTCCCCATAGGGCCAAGGAGGGTCTGGGCTGCCTCTGGCTCCGTGGGCACTGCTGCTTGGTTGGTGGTCTCCGCAGCTTGAAACCAACTCCAAACGTGTTCTCCTTCGCGGAGAAGGCTGATTTGGCAGGAAGAAGCCCTGTGTGCACTGGCCCTGGCAACCCACCCATAGCCAGCTAGGGACGGACCCACCTAGGGCCTAGCTGCGAAACGGCACAAAACGCCAAAACGCGCTCCTAGGAGCTGCACTCTGCAAAGGGAAACTGTGCTCGGGGAACAAAGCTCAGCCCCAAGGCGGCTTGGCTCAGGATCGCAGCGCTTGCCTAGTTCTCACCTAGCCCTAGGCTCCCCATAGGGCCAAGGAGGGTCTGGGCTGCCTCTGGCTCCGTGGGCACTGCTGCTTGGTTGGTGGTCTCCGCAGCTTGAAACCAACTCCAAACGTGTTCTCCTTCGCGGAGAAGGCTGATTTGGCAGGAAGAAGCCCTGTGTGCACTGGCCCTGGCAACCCACCCATAGCCAGCTAGGGACGGACCCACCTAGGGCCTAGCTGCGAAACGGCACAAAACGCGCTCCTAGGAGCTGCACTCTGCAAAGGGAAACTGTGCTCGGGGAACAAAGCTCAGCCCCAAGGCGGCTTGGCTCAGGATCGCAGCGCTTGCCTAGTTCTCACCTAGCCCTAGGCTCCCCATAGGGCCAAGGAGGGTCTGGGCTGCCTCTGGCTCCGTGGGCACTGCTGCTTGGCTGGTGGTCTCCGCACCGTGAAACCAACTCCAAACGTGTTCTCCTTCGCGGAGAAGGCTGATTTGGCAGGAAGAAGCCCTGTGTGCACTGGCCCTGGCAACCCACCCATAGCCAGCTAGGGAGGGACCCACCTAGGGCCTAGCTGCGAAACGGCACAAAACGCGCTCCTAGGAGCTGCACTCTGCAAAGGGAAACTGTGCTCGGGGAACAAAGCTCAGCCCCAAGGCGGCTTGGCTCAGGATCGCAGCGCTTGCCTAGTTCTCACCTAGCCCTAGGCTCCACATAGGGCCCAGGAGGGTCTGGGCTGCCTCTGGCTCCGTGGGCACTGCTGCTTGGCTGGTGGTCTCCGCACCGTGAAACCAACTCCAAACGTGTTCTCCTTCGCGGAGAAGGCTGATTTGGCAGGAAGAAGCCCTGTGTGCACTGGCCCTGGCAACCCACCCATAGCCAGCTAGGGACGGACCCACCTAGGGCCTAGCTGCGAAACGGCACAGAACGCGCTCCTAGGAGCTGCACTCTGCAAAGGGAAACTGTGCTCGGGGAACAAAGCTCAGCCCCAAGGCGGCTTGGCTCAGGATCGCAGCGCTTGCCTAGTTCTCACCTAGCCCTAGGCTCCCCATAGGGCCAAGGAGGGTCTGGGCTGCCTCTGGCTCCGTGGGCACTGCTGCTTGGCTGGTGGTCTCCGCACCGTGAAACCAACTCCAAACGTGTTCTCCTTCGCGGAGAAGGCTGATTTGGCAGGAAGAAGCCCTGTGTGCACTGGCCCTGGCAACCCACCCATAGCCAGCTAGGGACGGACCCACCTAGGGCCTAGCTGCGAAACGGCACAAAACGCGCTCCTAGGAGCTGCACTCTGCAAAGGGAAACTGAGCTCGGGGAACAAAGCTCAGCCCCAAGGCGGCTTGGCTCAGGATCGCAGCGCTTGCCTAGTTCTCACCTAGCCCTAGGCTCCCCATAGGGCCAAGGAGGGTCTGGGCTGCCTCTGGCTCCGTGGGCACTGCTGCTTGGTTGGTGGTCTCCGCAGCTTGAAACCAACTCCAAACGTGTTCTCCTTCGCGGAGAAGGCTGATTTGGCAGGAAGAAGCCCTGTGTGCACTGGCCCTGGCAACCCACCCATAGCCAGCTAGGGACGGACCCACCTAGGGCCTAGCTGCGAAACGGCACAAAACGCGCTCCTAGGAGCTGCACTCTGCAAAGGGAAACTGTGCTCGGGGAACAAAGCTCAGCCCCAAGGCGGCTTGGCTCAGGATCGCAGCGCTTGCCTAGTTCTCACCTAGCCCTAGGCTCCCCATAGGGCCAAGGAGGGTCTGGGCTGCCTCTGGCTCCGTGGGCACTGCTGCTTGGTTGGTGGTCTCCGCAGCTTGAAACCAACTCCAAACGTGTTCTCCTTCGCGGAGAAGGCTGATTTGGCAGGAAGAAGCCCTGTGTGCACTGGCCCTGGCAACCCACCCATAGCCAGCTAGGGACGGACCCACCTAGGGCCTAGCTGCGAAACGGCACAAAACGCGCTCCTAGGAGCTGCACTCTGCAAAGGGAAACTGTGCTCGGGGAACAAAGCTCAGCCCCAAGGCGGCTTGGCTCAGGATCGCAGCGCTTGCCTAGTTCTCACCTAGCCCTAGGCTCCCCATAGGGCCCAGGAGGGTCTGGGCTGCCTCTGGCTCCGTGGGCACTGCTGCTTGGTTGGTGGTCTCCGCAGCTTGAAACCAACTCCAAACGTGTTCTCCTTCGCGGAGAAGGCTGATTTGGCAGGAAGAAGCCCTGTGTGCACTGGCCCTGGCAACCCACCCATAGCCAGCTAGGGACGGACCCACCTAGGGCCTAGCTGCGAAACGGCACAAAACGCGCTCGTAGGAGCTGCACTCTGCAAAGGGAAACTGTGCTCGGGGAACAAAGCTCAGCCCCAAGGCGGCTTGGCTCAGGATCGCAGCGCTTGCCTAGTTCTCACCTAGCCCTAGGCTCCCCATAGGGCCAAGGAGGGTCTGGGCTGCCTCTGGCTCCGTGGGCACTGCTGCTTGGTTGGTGGTCTCCGCAGCTTGAAACCAACTCCAAACGTGTTCTCCTTCGCGGAGAAGGCTGATTTGGCAGGAAGAAGCCCTGTGTGCACTGGCCCTGGCAACCCACCCATAGCCAGCTAGGGACGGACCCACCTAGGGCCTAGCTGCGAAACGGCACAAAACGCGCTCCTAGGAGCTGCACTCTGCAAAGGGAAACTGTGCTCGGGGAACAAAGCTCAGCCCCAAGGCGGCTTGGCTCAGGATCGCAGCGCTTGCCTAGTTCTCACCTAGCCCTAGGCTCCCCATAGGGCCCAGGAGGGTCTGGGCTGCCTCTGGCTCCGTGGGCACTGCTGCTTGGCTGGTGGTCTCCGCACCGTGAAACCAACTCCAAACGTGTTCTCCTTCGCGGAGAAGGCTGATTTGGCAGGAAGAAGCCCTGTGTGCACTGGCCCTGGCAACCCACCCATAGCCAGCTAGGGAGGGACCCACCTAGGGCCTAGCTGCGAAACGGCACAGAACGCGCTCCTAGGAGCTGCACTCTGCAAAGGGAAACTGAGCTCGGGGAACAAAGCTCAGCCCCAAGGCGGCTTGGCTCAGGATCGCAGCGCTTGCCTAGTTCTCACCTAGCCCTAGGCTCCCCATAGGGCCAAGGAGGGTCTGGGCTGCCTCTGGCTCCGTGGGCACTGCTGCTTGGTTGGTGGTCTCCGCACCTTGAAACCAACTCCAAACGTGTTCTCCTTCGCGGAGAAGGCTGATTTGGCAGGAAGAAGCCCTGTGTGCACTGGCCCTGGCAACCCACCCATAGCCAGCTAGGGACGGACCCACCTAGGGCCTAGCTGCGAAACGGCACAAAACGCGCTCCTAGGAGCTGCACTCTGCAAAGGGAAACTGTGCTCGGGGAACAAAGCTCAGCCCCAAGGCGGCTTGGCTCAGGATCGCAGCGCTTGCCTAGTTCTCACCTAGCCCTAGGCTCCCCATAGGGCCAAGGAGGGTCTGGGCTGCCTCTGGCTCCGTGGGCACTGCTGCTTGGTTGGTGGTCTCCGCAGCTTGAAACCAACTCCAAACGTGTTCTCCTTCGCGGAGAAGGCTGATTTGGCAGGAAGAAGCCCTGTGTGCACTGGCCCTGGCAACCCACCCATAGCCAGCTAGGGACGGACCCACCTAGGGCCTAGCTGCGAAACGGCACAAAACGCGCTCCTAGGAGCTGCACTCTGCAAAGGGAAACTGTGCTCGGGGAACAAAGCTCAGCCCCAAGGCGGCTTGGCTCAGGATCGCAGCGCTTGCCTAGTTCTCACCTAGCCCTAGGCTCCCCATAGGGCCCAGGAGGGTCTGGGCTGCCTCTGGCTCCGTGGGCACTGCTGCTTGGTTGGTGGTCTCCGCAGCTTGAAACCAACTCCAAACGTGTTCTCCTTCGCGGAGAAGGCTGATTTGGCAGGAAGAAGCCCTGTGTGCACTGGCCCTGGCAACCCACCCATAGCCAGCTAGGGAGGGACCCACCTAGGGCCTAGCTGCGAATCGGCACAAAACGCGCTCCTAGGAGCTGCACTCTGCAAAGGGAAACTGTGCTCGGGGAACAAAGCTCAGCCCCAAGGCGGCTTGGCTCAGGATCGCAGCGCTTGCCTAGTTCTCACCTAGCCCTAGGCTCCCCATAGGGCCAAGGAGGGTCTGGGCTGCCTCTGGCTCCGTGGGCACTGCTGCTTGGCTGGTGGTCTCCGCACCGTGAAACCAACTCCAAACGTGTTCTCCTTCGCGGAGAAGGCTGATTTGGCAGGAAGAAGCCCTGTGTGCACTGGCCCTGGCAACCCACCCATAGCCAGCTAGGGAGGGACCCACCTAGGGCCTAGCTGCGAAACGGCACAAAACGCGCTCCTAGGAGCTGCACTCTGCAAAGGGAAACTGTGCTCGGGGAACAAAGCTCAGCCCCAAGGCGGCTTGGCTCAGGATCGCAGCGCTTGCCTAGTTCTCACCTAGCCCTAGGCTCCACATAGGGCCCAGGAGGGTCTGGGCTGCCTCTGGCTCCGTGGGCACTGCTGCTTGGCTGGTGGTCTCCGCACCGTGAAACCAACTCCAAACGTGTTCTCCTTCGCGGAGAAGGCTGATTTGGCAGGAAGAAGCCCTGTGTGCACTGGCCCTGGCAACCCACCCATAGCCAGCTAGGGACGGACCCACCTAGGGCCTAGCTGCGAAACGGCACAGAACGCGCTCCTAGGAGCTGCACTCTGCAAAGGGAAACTGAGCTCGGGGAACAAAGCTCAGCCCCAAGGCGGCTTGGCTCAGGATCGCAGCGCTTGCCTAGTTCTCACCTAGCCCTAGGCTCCCCATAGGGCCAAGGAGGGTCTGGGCTGCCTCTGGCTCCGTGGGCACTGCTGCTTGGCTGGTGGTCTCCGCACCGTGAAACCAACTCCAAACGTGTTCTCCTTCGCGGAGAAGGCTGATTTGGCAGGAAGAAGCCCTGTGTGCACTGGCCCTGGCAACCCACCCATAGCCAGCTAGGGACGGACCCACCTAGGGCCTAGCTGCGAAACGGCACAAAACGCGCTCCTAGGAGCTGCACTCTGCAAAGGGAAACTGTGCTCGGGGAACAAAGCTCAGCCCCAAGGCGGCTTGGCTCAGGATCGCAGCGCTTGCCTAGTTCTCACCTAGCCCTAGGCTCCCCATAGGGCCAAGGAGGGTCTGGGCTGCCTCTGGCTCCGTGGGCACTGCTGCTTGGTTGGTGGTCTCCGCAGCTTGAAACCAACTCCAAACGTGTTCTCCTTCGCGGAGAAGGCTGATTTGGCAGGAAGAAGCCCTGTGTGCACTGGCCCTGGCAACCCACCCATAGCCAGCTAGGGACGGACCCACCTAGGGCCTAGCTGCGAAACGGCACAAAACGCGCTCCTAGGAGCTGCACTCTGCAAAGGGAAACTGTGCTCGGGGAACAAAGCTCAGCCCCAAGGCGGCTTGGCTCAGGATCGCAGCGCTTGCCTAGTTCTCACCTAGCCCTAGGCTCCCCATAGGGCCCAGGAGGGTCTGGGCTGCCTCTGGCTCCGTGGGCACTGCTGCTTGGCTGGTGGTCTCCGCACCGTGAAACCAACTCCAAACGTGTTCTCCTTCGCGGAGAAGGCTGATTTGGCAGGAAGAAGCCCTGTGTGCACTGGCCCTGGCAACCCACCCATAGCCAGCTAGGGACGGACCCACCTAGGGCCTAGCTGCGAAACGGCACAAAACGCGCTCCTAGGAGCTGCACTCTGCAAAGGGAAACTGTGCTCGGGGAACAAAGCTCAGCCCCAAGGCGGCTTGGCTCAGGATCGCAGCGCTTGCCTAGTTCTCACCTAGCCCTAGGCTCCCCATAGGGCCCAGGAGGGTCTGGGCTGCCTCTGGCTCCGTGGGCACTGCTGCTTGGTTGGTGGTCTCCGCAGCTTGAAACCAACTCCAAACGTGTTCTCCTTCGCGGAGAAGGCTGATTTGGCAGGAAGAAGCCCTGTGTGCACTGGCCCTGGCAACCCACCCATAGCCAGCTAGGGACGGACCCACCTAGGGCCTAGCTGCGAAACGGCACAAAACGCGCTCCTAGGAGCTGCACTCTGCAAAGGGAAACTGTGCTCGGGGAACAAAGCTCAGCCCCAAGGCGGCTTGGCTCAGGATCGCAGCGCTTGCCTAGTTCTCACCTAGCCCTAGGCTCCCCATAGGGCCAAGGAGGGTCTGGGCTGCCTCTGGCTCCGTGGGCACTGCTGCTTGGTTGGTGGTCTCCGCAGCTTGAAACCAACTCCAAACGTGTTCTCCTTCGCGGAGAAGGCTGATTTGGCAGGAAGAAGCCCTGTGTGCACTGGCCCTGGCAACCCACCCATAGCCAGCTAGGG
This sequence comes from Sus scrofa, assembly GCF_054392235.1. NCBI lineage: Eukaryota > Metazoa > Chordata > Mammalia > Artiodactyla > Suidae > Sus > Sus scrofa. The sequence goes on along the minus strand of NC_139393.1, from coordinate 39,233,805 downwards.
ACGGACCCACCTAGGGCCTAGCTGCGAAACGGCACAAAACGCGCTCCTAGGAGCTGCACTCTGCAAAGGGAAACTGTGCTCGGGGAACAAAGCTCAGCCCCAAGGCGGCTTGGCTCAGGATCGCAGCGCTTGCCTAGTTCTCACCTAGCCCTAGGCTCCCCATAGGGCCCAGGAGGGTCTGGGCTGCCTCTGGCTCCGTGGGCACTGCTGCTTGGCTGGTGGTCTCCGCACCGTGAAACCAACTCCAAACGTGTTCTCCTTCGCGGAGAAGGCTGATTTGGCAGGAAGAAGCCCTGTGTGCACTGGCCCTGGCAACCCACCCATAGCCAGCTAGGGAGGGACCCACCTAGGGCCTAGCTGCGAAACGGCACAGAACGCGCTCCTAGGAGCTGCACTCTGCAAAGGGAAACTGAGCTCGGGGAACAAAGCTCAGCCCCAAGGCGGCTTGGCTCAGGATCGCAGCGCTTGCCTAGTTCTCACCTAGCCCTAGGCTCCCCATAGGGCCAAGGAGGGTCTGGGCTGCCTCTGGCTCCGTGGGCACTGCTGCTTGGTTGGTGGTCTCCGCAGCTTGAAACCAACTCCAAACGTGTTCTCCTTCGCGGAGAAGGCTGATTTGGCAGGAAGAAGCCCTGTGTGCACTGGCCCTGGCAACCCACCCATAGCCAGCTAGGGACGGACCCACCTAGGGCCTAGCTGCGAAACGGCACAAAACGCGCTCCTAGGAGCTGCACTCTGCAAAGGGAAACTGTGCTCGGGGAACAAAGCTCAGCCCCAAGGCGGCTTGGCTCAGGATCGCAGCGCTTGCCTAGTTCTCACCTAGCCCTAGGCTCCCCATAGGGCCCAGGAGGGTCTGGGCTGCCTCTGGCTCCGTGGGCACTGCTGCTTGGTTGGTGGTCTCCGCAGCTTGAAACCAACTCCAAACGTGTTCTCCTTCGCGGAGAAGGCTGATTTGGCAGGAAGAAGCCCTGTGTGCACTGGCCCTGGCAACCCACCCATAGCCAGCTAGGGACGGACCCACCTAGGGCCTAGCTGCGAAACGGCACAAAACGCGCTCCTAGGAGCTGCACTCTGCAAAGGGAAACTGTGCTCGGGGAACAAAGCTCAGCCCCAAGGCGGCTTGGCTCAGGATCGCAGCGCTTGCCTAGTTCTCACCTAGCCCTAGGCTCCCCATAGGGCCAAGGAGGGTCTGGGCTGCCTCTGGCTCCGTGGGCACTGCTGCTTGGTTGGTGGTCTCCGCAGCTTGAAACCAACTCCAAACGTGTTCTCCTTCGCGGAGAAGGCTGATTTGGCAGGAAGAAGCCCTGTGTGCACTGGCCCTGGCAACCCACCCATAGCCAGCTAGGGACGGACCCACCTAGGGCCTAGCTGCGAAACGGCACAAAACGCGCTCCTAGGAGCTGCACTCTGCAAAGGGAAACTGTGCTCGGGGAACAAACCTCAGCCCCAAGGCGGCTTGGCTCAGGATCGCAGCGCTTGCCTAGTTCTCACCTAGCCCTAGGCTCCCCATAGGGTCAAGGAGGGTCTGGGCTGCCTCTGGCTCCGTGGGCACTGCTGCTTGGCTGGTGGTCTCCGCACCGTGAAACCAACTCCAAACGTGTTCTCCTTCGCGGAGAAGGCTGATTTGGCAGGAAGAAGCCCTGTGTGCACTGGCCCTGGCAACCCACCCATAGCCAGCTAGGGACGGACCCACCTAGGGCCTAGCTGCGAAACGGCACAAAACGCGCTCCTAGGAGCTGCACTCTGCAAAGGGAAACTGTGCTCGGGGAACAAAGCTCAGCCCCAAGGCGGCTTGGCTCAGGATCGCAGCGCTTGCCTAGTTCTCACCTAGCCCTAGGCTCCCCATAGGGCCAAGGAGGGTCTGGGCTGCCTCTGGCTCCGTGGGCACTGCTGCTTGGCTGGTGGTCTCCGCACCGTGAAACCAACTCCAAACGTGTTCTCCTTCGCGGAGAAGGCTGATTTGGCAGGAAGAAGCCCTGTGTGCACTGGCCCTGGCAACCCACCCATAGCCAGCTAGGGAGGGACCCACCTAGGGCCTAGCTGCGAATCGGCACAAAACGCGCTCCTAGGAGCTGCACTCTGCAAAGGGAAACTGAGCTCGGGGAACAAAGCTCAGCCCCAAGGCGGCTTGGCTCAGGATCGCAGCGCTTGCCTAGTTCTCACCTAGCCCTAGGCTCCCCATAGGGCCAAGGAGGGTCTGGGCTGCCTCTGGCTCCGTGGGCACTGCTGCTTGGTTGGTGGTCTCCGCACCTTGAAACCAACTCCAAACGTGTTCTCCTTCGCGGAGAAGGCTGATTTGGCAGGAAGAAGCCCTGTGTGCACTGGCCCTGGCAACCCACCCATAGCCAGCTAGGGACAGACCCACCTAGGGCCTAGCTGCGAAACGGCACAAAACGCGCTCCTAGGAGCTGCACTCTGCAAAGGGAAACTGTGCTCGGGGAACAAAGCTCAGCCCCAAGGCGGCTTGGCTCAGGATCGCAGCGCTTGCCTAGTTCTCACCTAGCCCTAGGCTCCCCATAGGGCCAAGGAGGGTCTGGGCTGCCTCTGGCTCCGTGGGCACTGCTGCTTGGTTGGTGGTCTCCGCAGCTTGAAACCAACTCCAAACGTGTTCTCCTTCGCGGAGAAGGCTGATTTGGCAGGAAGAAGCCCTGTGTGCACTGGCCCTGGCAACCCACCCATAGCCAGCTAGGGAGGGACCCACCTAGGGCCTAGCTGCGAAACGGCACAAAACGCGCTCCTAGGAGCTGCACTCTGCAAAGGGAAACTGTGCTCGGGGAACAAACCTCAGCCCCAAGGCGGCTTGGCTCAGGATCGCAGCGCTTGCCTAGTTCTCACCTAGCCCTAGGCTCCCCATAGGGCCAAGGAGGGTCTGGGCTGCCTCTGGCTCCGTGGGCACTGCTGCTTGGTTGGTGGTCTCCGCAGCTTGAAACCAACTCCAAACGTGTTCTCCTTCGCGGAGAAGGCTGATTTGGCAGGAAGAAGCCCTGTGTGCACTGGCCCTGGCAACCCACCCATAGCCAGCTAGGGACGGACCCACCTAGGGCCTAGCTGCGAAACGGCACAAAACGCGCTCCTAGGAGCTGCACTCTGCAAAGGGAAACTGAGCTCGGGGAACAAAGCTCAGCCCCAAGGCGGCTTGGCTCAGGATCGCAGCGCTTGCCTAGTTCTCACCTAGCCCTAGGCTCCCCATAGGGCCAAGGAGGGTCTGGGCTGCCTCTGGCTCCGTGGGCACTGCTGCTTGGCTGGTGGTCTCCGCACCGTGAAACCAACTCCAAACGTGTTCTCCTTCGCGGAGAAGGCTGATTTGGCAGGAAGAAGCCCTGTGTGCACTGGCCCTGGCAACCCACCCATAGCCAGCTAGGGACGGACCCACCTAGGGCCTAGCTGCGAAACGGCACAAAACGCGCTCCTAGGAGCTGCACTCTGCAAAGGGAAACTGTGCTCGGGGAACAAACCTCAGCCCCAAGGCGGCTTGGCTCAGGATCGCAGCGCTTGCCTAGTTCTCACCTAGCCCTAGGCTCCCCATAGGGCCAAGGAGGGTCTGGGCTGCCTCTGGCTCCGTGGGCACTGCTGCTTGGCTGGTGGTCTCCGCACCTTGAAACCAACTCCAAACGTGTTCTCCTTCGCGGAGAAGGCTGATTTGGCAGGAAGAAGCCCTGTGTGCACTGGCCCTGGCAACCCACCCATAGCCAGCTAGGGAGGGACCCACCTAGGGCCTAGCTGCGAAACGGCACAAAACGCGCTCCTAGGAGCTGCACTCTGCAAAGGGAAACTGTGCTCGGGGAACAAACCTCAGCCCCAAGGCGGCTTGGCTCAGGATCGCAGCGCTTGCCTAGTTCTCACCTAGCCCTAGGCTCCCCATAGGGCCAAGGAGGGTCTGGGCTGCCTCTGGCTCCGTGGGCACTGCTGCTTGGTTGGTGGTCTCCGCAGCTTGAAACCAACTCCAAACGTGTTCTCCTTCGCGGAGAAGGCTGATTTGGCAGGAAGAAGCCCTGTGTGCACTGGCCCTGGCAACCCACCCATAGCCAGCTAGGGACGGACCCACCTAGGGCCTAGCTGCGAAACGGCACAAAACGCGCTCCTAGGAGCTGCACTCTGCAAAGGGAAACTGTGCTCGGGGAACAAAGCTCAGCCCCAAGGCGGCTTGGCTCAGGATCGCAGCGCTTGCCTAGTTCTCACCTAGCCCTAGGCTCCCCATAGGGCCCAGGAGGGTCTGGGCTGCCTCTGGCTCCGTGGGCACTGCTGCTTGGCTGGTGGTCTCCGCACCGTGAAACCAACTCCAAACGTGTTCTCCTTCGCGGAGAAGGCTGATTTGGCAGGAAGAAGCCCTGTGTGCACTGGCCCTGGCAACCCACCCATAGCCAGCTAGGGAGGGACCCACCTAGGGCCTAGCTGCGAAACGGCACAGAACGCGCTCCTAGGAGCTGCACTCTGCAAAGGGAAACTGAGCTCGGGGAACAAAGCTCAGCCCCAAGGCGGCTTGGCTCAGGATCGCAGCGCTTGCCTAGTTCTCACCTAGCCCTAGGCTCCCCATAGGGCCAAGGAGGGTCTGGGCTGCCTCTGGCTCCGTGGGCACTGCTGCTTGGTTGGTGGTCTCCGCACCTTGAAACCAACTCCAAACGTGTTCTCCTTCGCGGAGAAGGCTGATTTGGCAGGAAGAAGCCCTGTGTGCACTGGCCCTGGCAACCCACCCATAGCCAGCTAGGGACGGACCCACCTAGGGCCTAGCTGCGAAACGGCACAAAACGCGCTCCTAGGAGCTGCACTCTGCAAAGGGAAACTGTGCTCGGGGAACAAAGCTCAGCCCCAAGGCGGCTTGGCTCAGGATCGCAGCGCTTGCCTAGTTCTCACCTAGCCCTAGGCTCCCCATAGGGCCAAGGAGGGTCTGGGCTGCCTCTGGCTCCGTGGGCACTGCTGCTTGGTTGGTGGTCTCCGCAGCTTGAAACCAACTCCAAACGTGTTCTCCTTCGCGGAGAAGGCTGATTTGGCAGGAAGAAGCCCTGTGTGCACTGGCCCTGGCAACCCACCCATAGCCAGCTAGGGACGGACCCACCTAGGGCCTAGCTGCGAAACGGCACAAAACGCGCTCCTAGGAGCTGCACTCTGCAAAGGGAAACTGTGCTCGGGGAACAAAGCTCAGCCCCAAGGCGGCTTGGCTCAGGATCGCAGCGCTTGCCTAGTTCTCACCTAGCCCTAGGCTCCCCATAGGGCCAAGGAGGGTCTGGGCTGCCTCTGGCTCCGTGGGCACTGCTGCTTGGTTGGTGGTCTCCGCAGCTTGAAACCAACTCCAAACGTGTTCTCCTTCGCGGAGAAGGCTGATTTGGCAGGAAGAAGCCCTGTGTGCACTGGCCCTGGCAACCCACCCATAGCCAGCTAGGGACGGACCCACCTAGGGCCTAGCTGCGAAACGGCACAAAACGCGCTCCTAGGAGCTGCACTCTGCAAAGGGAAACTGTGCTCGGGGAACAAACCTCAGCCCCAAGGCGGCTTGGCTCAGGATCGCAGCGCTTGCCTAGTTCTCACCTAGCCCTAGGCTCCCCATAGGGTCAAGGAGGGTCTGGGCTGCCTCTGGCTCCGTGGGCACTGCTGCTTGGCTGGTGGTCTCCGCACCGTGAAACCAACTCCAAACGTGTTCTCCTTCGCGGAGAAGGCTGATTTGGCAGGAAGAAGCCCTGTGTGCACTGGCCCTGGCAACCCACCCATAGCCAGCTAGGGAGGGACCCACCTAGGGCCTAGCTGCGAATCGGCACAAAACGCGCTCCTAGGAGCTGCACTCTGCAAAGGGAAACTGAGCTCGGGGAACAAAGCTCAGCCCCAAGGCGGCTTGGCTCAGGATCGCAGCGCTTGCCTAGTTCTCACCTAGCCCTAGGCTCCCCATAGGGCCAAGGAGGGTCTGGGCTGCCTCTGGCTCCGTGGGCACTGCTGCTTGGTTGGTGGTCTCCGCACCTTGAAACCAACTCCAAACGTGTTCTCCTTCGCGGAGAAGGCTGATTTGGCAGGTAGAAGCCCTTTGTGCACTGGCCCTGGCAACCCACCCATAGCCAGCTAGGGACGGACCCACCTAGGGCCTAGCTGCGAAACGGCACAAAACGCAATCCTAGGAGCTGCACTCTGCAAAGGGAAACTGAGCTCGGGGAACAAAGCTCAGCCCCAAGGCGGCTTGGCTCAGGATCGCAGCGCTTGCCTAGTTCTCACCTAGCCCTAGGCTCCCCATAGGGCCCAGGAGGGTCTGGGCTGCCTCTGGCTCCGTGGGCACTGCTGCTTGGTTGGTGGTCTCCGCAGCTTGAAACCAACTCCAAACGTGTTCTCCTTCGCGGAGAAGGCTGATTTGGCAGGAAGAAGCCCTGTGTGCACTGGCCCTGGCAACCCACCCATAGCCAGCTAGGGACGGACCCACCTAGGGCCTAGCTGCGAAACGGCACAAAACGCGCTCCTAGGAGCTGCACTCTGCAAAGGGAAACTGTGCTCGGGGAACAAAGCTCAGCCCCAAGGCGGCTTGGCTCAGGATCGCAGCGCTTGCCTAGTTCTCACCTAGCCCTAGGCTCCCCATAGGGCCAAGGAGGGTTTGGGCTGCCTCTGGCTCCGTGGGCACTGCTGCTTGGTTGGTGGTCTCCGCAGCTTGAAACCAACTCCAAACGTGTTCTCCTTCGCGGAGAAGGCTGATTTGGCAGGAAGAAGCCCTGTGTGCACTGGCCCTGGCAACCCACCCATAGCCAGCTAGGGACGGACCCACCTAGGGCCTAGCTGCGAAACGGCACAAAACGCGCTCCTAGGAGCTGCACTCTGCAAAGGGAAACTGTGCTCGGGGAACAAAGCTCAGCCCCAAGGCGGCTTGGCTCAGGATCGCAGCGCTTGCCTAGTTCTCACCTAGCCCTAGGCTCCCCATAGGGCCAAGGAGGGTCTGGGCTGCCTCTGGCTCCGTGGGCACTGCTGCTTGGTTGGTGGTCTCCGCAGCTTGAAACCAACTCCAAACGTGTTCTCCTTCGCGGAGAAGGCTGATTTGGCAGGAAGAAGCCCTGTGTGCACTGGCCCTGGCAACCCACCCATAGCCAGCTAGGGACGGACCCACCTAGGGCCTAGCTGCGAAACGGCACAAAACGCGCTCCTAGGAGCTGCACTCTGCAAAGGGAAACTGTGCTCGGGGAACAAAGCTCAGCCCCAAGGCGGCTTGGCTCAGGATCGCAGCGCTTGCCTAGTTCTCACCTAGCCCTAGGCTCCCCATAGGGCCAAGGAGGGTCTGGGCTGCCTCTGGCTCCGTGGGCACTGCTGCTTGGTTGGTGGTCTCCGCAGCTTGAAACCAACTCCAAACGTGTTCTCCTTCGCGGAGAAGGCTGATTTGGCAGGAAGAAGCCCTGTGTGCACTGGCCCTGGCAACCCACCCATAGCCAGCTAGGGACGGACCCACCTAGGGCCTAGCTGCGAAACGGCACAAAACGCGCTCCTAGGAGCTGCACTCTGCAAAGGGAAACTGTGCTCGGGGAACAAACCTCAGCCCCAAGGCGGCTTGGCTCAGGATCGCAGCGCTTGCCTAGTTCTCACCTAGCCCTAGGCTCCCCATAGGGCCAAGGAGGGTCTGGGCTGCCTCTGGCTCCGTGGGCACTGCTGCTTGGTTGGTGGTCTCCGCAGCTTGAAACCAACTCCAAACGTGTTCTCCTTCGCGGAGAAGGCTGATTTGGCAGGAAGAAGCCCTGTGTGCACTGGCCCTGGCAACCCACCCATAGCCAGCTAGGGACGGACCCACCTAGGGCCTAGCTGCGAAACGGCACAAAACGCGCTCCTAGGAGCTGCACTCTGCAAAGGGAAACTGTGCTCGGGGAACAAAGCTCAGCCCCAAGGCGGCTTGGCTCAGGATCGCAGCGCTTGCCTAGTTCTCACCTAGCCCTAGGCTCCCCATAGGGCCAAGGAGGGTCTGGGCTGCCTCTGGCTCCGTGGGCACTGCTGCTTGGCTGGTGGTCTCCGCACCGTGAAACCAACTCCAAACGTGTTCTCCTTCGCGGAGAAGGCTGATTTGGCAGGAAGAAGCCCTGTGTGCACTGGCCCTGGCAACCCACCCATAGCCAGCTAGGGAGGGACCCACCTAGGGCCTAGCTGCGAAACGACACAAAACGCGCTCCTAGGAGCTGCACTCTGCAAAGGGAAACTGTGCTCGGGGAACAAAGCTCAGCCCCAAGGCGGCTTGGCTCAGGATCGCAGCGCTTGCCTAGTTCTCACCTAGCCCTAGGTTCCCCATAGGGCCAAGGAGGGTCTGGGCTGCCTCTGGCTCCGTGGGCACTGCTGCTTGGTTGGTGGTCTCCGCACCGTGAAACCAACTCCAAACGTGTTCTCCTTCGCGGAGAAGGCTGATTTGGCAGGAAGAAGCCCTGTGTGCACTGGCCCTGGCAACCCACCCATAGCCAGCTAGGGAGGGACCCACCTAGGGCCTAGCTGCGAATCGGCACAAAACGCGCTCCTAGGAGCTGCACTCTGCAAAGGGAAACTGAGCTCGGGGAACAAAGCTCAGCCCCAAGGCGGCTTGGCTCAGGATCGCAGCGCTTGCCTAGTTCTCACCTAGCCCTAGGCTCCCCATAGGGCCAAGGAGGGTCTGGGCTGCCTCTGGCTCCGTGGGCACTGCTGCTTGGTTGGTGGTCTCCGCACCTTGAAACCAACTCCAAACGTGTTCTCCTTCGCGGAGAAGGCTGATTTGGCAGGTAGAAGCCCTTTGTGCACTGGCCCTGGCAACCCACCCATAGCCAGCTAGGGACGGACCCACCTAGGGCCTAGCTGCGAAACGGCACAAAACGCAATCCTAGGAGCTGCACTCTGCAAAGGGAAACTGAGCTCGGGGAACAAAGCTCAGCCCCAAGGCGGCTTGGCTCAGGATCGCAGCGCTTGCCTAGTTCTCACCTAGCCCTAGGCTCCCCATAGGGCCCAGGAGGGTCTGGGCTGCCTCTGGCTCCGTGGGCACTGCTGCTTGGTTGGTGGTCTCCGCAGCTTGAAACCAAGTCCAAACGTGTTCTCCTTCGCGGAGAAGGCTGATTTGGCAGGAAGAAGCCCTGTGTGCACTGGCCCTGGCAACCCACCCATAGCCAGCTAGGGACGGACCCACCTAGGGCCTAGCTGCGAAACGGCACAAAACGCGCTCCTAGGAGCTGCACTCTGCAAAGGGAAACTGTGCTCGGGGAACAAAGCTCAGCCCCAAGGCGGCTTGGCTCAGGATCGCAGCGCTTGCCTAGTTCTCACCTAGCCCTAGGCTCCCCATAGGGCCAAGGAGGGTCTGGGCTGCCTCTGGCTCCGTGGGCACTGCTGCTTGGTTGGTGGTCTCCGCAGCTTGAAACCAACTCCAAACGTGTTCTCCTTCGCGGAGAAGGCTGATTTGGCAGGAAGAAGCCCTGTGTGCACTGGCCCTGGCAACCCACCCATAGCCAGCTAGGGACGGACCCACCTAGGGCCTAGCTGCGAAACGGCACAAAACGCGCTCCTAGGAGCTGCACTCTGCAAAGGGAAACTGTGCTCGGGGAACAAAGCTCAGCCCCAAGGCGGCTTGGCTCAGGATCGCAGCGCTTGCCTAGTTCTCACCTAGCCCTAGGCTCCCCATAGGGCCAAGGAGGGTCTGGGCTGCCTCTGGCTCCGTGGGCACTGCTGCTTGGTTGGTGGTCTCCGCAGCTTGAAACCAACTCCAAACGTGTTCTCCTTCGCGGAGAAGGCTGATTTGGCAGGAAGAAGCCCTGTGTGCACTGGCCCTGGCAACCCACCCATAGCCAGCTAGGGACGGACCCACCTAGGGCCTAGCTGCGAAACGGCACAAAACGCGCTCCTAGGAGCTGCACTCTGCAAAGGGAAACTGTGCTCGGGGAACAAAGCTCAGCCCCAAGGCGGCTTGGCTCAGGATCGCAGCGCTTGCCTAGTTCTCACCTAGCCCTAGGCTCCCCATAGGGCCAAGGAGGGTCTGGGCTGCCTCTGGCTCCGTGGGCACTGCTGCTTGGTTGGTGGTCTCCGCAGCTTGAAACCAACTCCAAACGTGTTCTCCTTCGCGGAGAAGGCTGATTTGGCAGGAAGAAGCCCTGTGTGCACTGGCCCTGGCAACCCACCCATAGCCAGCTAGGGACGGACCCACCTAGGGCCTAGCTGCGAAACGGCACAAAACGCGCTCCTAGGAGCTGCACTCTGCAAAGGGAAACTGTGCTCGGGGAACAAAGCTCAGCCCCAAGGCGGCTTGGCTCAGGATCGCAGCGCTTGCCTAGTTCTCACCTAGCCCTAGGCTCCCCATAGGGCCAAGGAGGGTCTGGGCTGCCTCTGGCTCCGTGGGCACTGCTGCTTGGTTGGTGGTCTCCGCAGCTTGAAACCAACTCCAAACGTGTTCTCCTTCGCGGAGAAGGCTGATTTGGCAGGAAGAAGCCCTGTGTGCACTGGCCCTGGCAACCCACCCATAGCCAGCTAGGGACGGACCCACCTAGGGCCTAGCTGCGAAACGGCACAAAACGCGCTCCTAGGAGCTGCACTCTGCAAAGGGAAACTGTGCTCGGGGAACAAAGCTCAGCCCCAAGGCGGCTTGGCTCAGGATCGCAGCGCTTGCCTAGTTCTCACCTAGCCCTAGGCTCCCCATAGGGCCAAGGAGGGTCTGGGCTGCCTCTGGCTCCGTGGGCACTGCTGCTTGGCTGGTGGTCTCCGCACCGTGAAACCAACTCCAAACGTGTTCTCCTTCGCGGAGAAGGCTGATTTGGCAGGAAGAAGCCCTGTGTGCACTGGCCCTGGCAACCCACCCATAGCCAGCTAGGGACGGACCCACCTAGGGCCTAGCTGCGAAACGACACAAAACGCGCTCCTAGGAGCTGCACTCTGCAAAGGGAAACTGTGCTCGGGGAACAAAGCTCAGCCCCAAGGCGGCTTGGCTCAGGATCGCAGCGCTTGCCTAGTTCTCACCTAGCCCTAGGTTCCCCATAGGGCCAAGGAGGGTCTGGGCTGCCTCTGGCTCCGTGGGCACTGCTGCTTGGTTGGTGGTCTCCGCAGCTTGAAACCAACTCCAAACGTGTTCTCCTTCGCGGAGAAGGCTGATTTGGCAGGAAGAAGCCCTGTGTGCACTGGCCCTGGCAACCCACCCATAGCCAGCTAGGGACGGACCCACCTAGGGCCTAGCTGCGAAACGGCACAAAACGCGCTCCTAGGAGCTGCACTCTGCAAAGGGAAACTGAGCTCGGGGAACAAAGCTCAGCCCCAAGGCGGCTTGGCTCAGGATCGCAGCGCTTGCCTAGTTCTCACCTAGCCCTAGGCTCCCCATAGGGCCAAGGAGGGTCTGGGCTGCCTCTGGCTCCGTGGGCACTGCTGCTTGGTTGGTGGTCTCCGCACCTTGAAACCAACTCCAAACGTGTTCTCCTTCGCGGAGAAGGCTGATTTGGCAGGTAGAAGCCCTTTGTGCACTGGCCCTGGCAACCCACCCATAGCCAGCTAGGGACGGACCCACCTAGGGCCTAGCTGCGAATCGGCACAAAACGCGCTCCTAGGAGCTGCACTCTGCAAAGGGAAACTGTGCTCGGGGAACAAAGCTCAGCCCCAAGGCGGCTTGGCTCAGGATCGCAGCGCTTGCCTAGTTCTCACCTAGCCCTAGGCTCCCCATAGGGCCCAGGAGGGTCTGGGCTGCCTCTGGCTCCGTGGGCACTGCTGCTTGGTTGGTGGTCTCCGCAGCTTGAAACCAACTCCAAACGTGTTCTCCTTCGCGGAGAAGGCTGATTTGGCAGGAAGAAGCCCTGTGTGCACTGGCCCTGGCAACCCACCCATAGCCAGCTAGGGACGGACCCACCTAGGGCCTAGCTGCGAAACGGCACAAAACGCGCTCGTAGGAGCTGCACTCTGCAAAGGGAAACTGTGCTCGGGGAACAAAGCTCAGCCCCAAGGCGGCTTGGCTCAGGATCGCAGCGCTTGCCTAGTTCTCACCTAGCCCTAGGCTCCCCATAGGGCCAAGGAGGGTCTGGGCTGCCTCTGGCTCCGTGGGCACTGCTGCTTGGTTGGTGGTCTCCGCAGCTTGAAACCAACTCCAAACGTGTTCTCCTTCGCGGAGAAGGCTGATTTGGCAGGAAGAAGCCCTGTGTGCACTGGCCCTGGCAACCCACCCATAGCCAGCTAGGGACGGACCCACCTAGGGCCTAGCTGCGAAACGGCACAAAACGCGCTCCTAGGAGCTGCACTCTGCAAAGGGAAACTGTGCTCGGGGAACAAAGCTCAGCCCCAAGGCGGCTTGGCTCAGGATCGCAGCGCTTGCCTAGTTCTCACCTAGCCCTAGGCTCCCCATAGGGCCAAGGAGGGTCTGGGCTGCCTCTGGCTCCGTGGGCACTGCTGCTTGGTTGGTGGTCTCCGCAGCTTGAAACCAACTCCAAACGTGTTCTCCTTCGCGGAGAAGGCTGATTTGGCAGGTAGAAGCCCTGTGTGCACTGGCCCTGGCAACCCACCCATAGCCAGCTAGGGACGGACCCACCTAGGGCCTAGCTGCGAATCGGCACAAAACGCGCTCCTAGGAGCTGCACTCTGCAAAGGGAAACTGAGCTCGGGGAACAAAGCTCAGCCCCAAGGCGGCTTGGCTCAGGATCGCAGCGCTTGCCTAGTTCTCACCTAGCCCTAGGCTCCCCATAGGGCCAAGGAGGGTCTGGGCTGCCTCTGGCTCCGTGGGCACTGCTGCTTGGCTGGTGGTCTCCGCACCGTGAAACCAACTCCAAACGTGTTCTCCTTCGCGGAGAAGGCTGATTTGGCAGGAAGAAGCCCTGTGTGCACTGGCCCTGGCAACCCACCCATAGCCAGCTAGGGACGGACCCACCTAGGGCCTAGCTGCGAAACGGCACAAAACGCGCTCCTAGGAGCTGCACTCTGCAAAGGGAAACTGAGCTCGGGGAACAAAGCTCAGCCCCAAGGCGGCTTGGCTCAGGATCGCAGCGCTTGCCTAGTTCTCACCTAGCCCTAGGCTCCCCATAGGGCCAAGGAGGGTCTGGGCTGCCTCTGGCTCCGTGGGCACTGCTGCTTGGTTGGTGGTCTCCGCAGCTTGAAACCAACTCCAAACGTGTTCTCCTTCGCGGAGAAGGCTGATTTGGCAGGAAGAAGCCCTGTGTGCACTGGCCCTGGCAACCCACCCATAGCCAGCTAGGGACGGACCCACCTAGGGCCTAGCTGCGAAACGGCACAAAACGCGCTCCTAGGAGCTGCACTCTGCAAAGGGAAACTGTGCTCGGGGAACAAAGCTCAGCCCCAAGGCGGCTTGGCTCAGGATCGCAGCGCTTGCCTAGTTCTCACCTAGCCCTAGGCTCCCCATAGGGCCAAGGAGGGTCTGGGCTGCCTCTGGCTCCGTGGGCACTGCTGCTTGGTTGGTGGTCTCCGCAGCTTGAAACCAACTCCAAACGTGTTCTCCTTCGCGGAGAAGGCTGATTTGGCAGGAAGAAGCCCTGTGTGCACTGGCCCTGGCAACCCACCCATAGCCAGCTAGGGACGGACCCACCTAGGGCCTAGCTGCGAAACGGCACAAAACGCGCTCCTAGGAGCTGCACTCTGCAAAGGGAAACTGTGCTCGGGGAACAAAGCTCAGCCCCAAGGCGGCTTGGCTCAGGATCGCAGCGCTTGCCTAGTTCTCACCTAGCCCTAGGCTCCCCATAGGGCCCAGGAGGGTCTGGGCTGCCTCTGGCTCCGTGGGCACTGCTGCTTGGTTGGTGGTCTCCGCAGCTTGAAACCAACTCCAAACGTGTTCTCCTTCGCGGAGAAGGCTGATTTGGCAGGAAGAAGCCCTGTGTGCACTGGCCCTGGCAACCCACCCATAGCCAGCTAGGGACGGACCCACCTAGGGCCTAGCTGCGAAACGGCACAAAACGCGCTCGTAGGAGCTGCACTCTGCAAAGGGAAACTGTGCTCGGGGAACAAAGCTCAGCCCCAAGGCGGCTTGGCTCAGGATCGCAGCGCTTGCCTAGTTCTCACCTAGCCCTAGGCTCCCCATAGGGCCAAGGAGGGTCTGGGCTGCCTCTGGCTCCGTGGGCACTGCTGCTTGGTTGGTGGTCTCCGCAGCTTGAAACCAACTCCAAACGTGTTCTCCTTCGCGGAGAAGGCTGATTTGGCAGGAAGAAGCCCTGTGTGCACTGGCCCTGGCAACCCACCCATAGCCAGCTAGGGACGGACCCACCTAGGGCCTAGCTGCGAAACGGCACAAAACGCGCTCCTAGGAGCTGCACTCTGCAAAGGGAAACTGTGCTCGGGGAACAAAGCTCAGCCCCAAGGCGGCTTGGCTCAGGATCGCAGCGCTTGCCTAGTTCTCACCTAGCCCTAGGCTCCCCATAGGGCCAAGGAGGGTCTGGGCTGCCTCTGGCTCCGTGGGCACTGCTGCTTGGCTGGTGGTCTCCGCACCGTGAAACCAACTCCAAACGTGTTCTCCTTCGCGGAGAAGGCTGATTTGGCAGGAAGAAGCCCTGTGTGCACTGGCCCTGGCAACCCACCCATAGCCAGCTAGGGAGGGACCCACCTAGGGCCTAGCTGCGAAACGGCACAGAACGCGCTCCTAGGAGCTGCACTCTGCAAAGGGAAACTGAGCTCGGGGAACAAAGCTCAGCCCCAAGGCGGCTTGGCTCAGGATCGCAGCGCTTGCCTAGTTCTCACCTAGCCCTAGGCTCCCCATAGGGCCAAGGAGGGTCTGGGCTGCCTCTGGCTCCGTGGGCACTGCTGCTTGGTTGGTGGTCTCCGCACCTTGAAACCAACTCCAAACGTGTTCTCCTTCGCGGAGAAGGCTGATTTGGCAGGAAGAAGCCCTGTGTGCACTGGCCCTGGCAACCCACCCATAGCCAGCTAGGGACGGACCCACCTAGGGCCTAGCTGCGAAACGGCACAAAACGCGCTCCTAGGAGCTGCACTCTGCAAAGGGAAACTGTGCTCGGGGAACAAAGCTCAGCCCCAAGGCGGCTTGGCTCAGGATCGCAGCGCTTGCCTAGTTCTCACCTAGCCCTAGGCTCCCCATAGGGCCAAGGAGGGTCTGGGCTGCCTCTGGCTCCGTGGGCACTGCTGCTTGGTTGGTGGTCTCCGCAGCTTGAAACCAACTCCAAACGTGTTCTCCTTCGCGGAGAAGGCTGATTTGGCAGGAAGAAGCCCTGTGTGCACTGGCCCTGGCAACCCACCCATAGCCAGCTAGGGACGGACCCACCTAGGGCCTAGCTGCGAAACGGCACAAAACGCGCTCCTAGGAGCTGCACTCTGCAAAGGGAAACTGTGCTCGGGGAACAAAGCTCAGCCCCAAGGCGGCTTGGCTCAGGATCGCAGCGCTTGCCTAGTTCTCACCTAGCCCTAGGCTCCCCATAGGGCCCAGGAGGGTCTGGGCTGCCTCTGGCTCCGTGGGCACTGCTGCTTGGTTGGTGGTCTCCGCAGCTTGAAACCAACTCCAAACGTGTTCTCCTTCGCGGAGAAGGCTGATTTGGCAGGAAGAAGCCCTGTGTGCACTGGCCCTGGCAACCCACCCATAGCCAGCTAGGGAGGGACCCACCTAGGGCCTAGCTGCGAATCGGCACAAAACGCGCTCCTAGGAGCTGCACTCTGCAAAGGGAAACTGTGCTCGGGGAACAAAGCTCAGCCCCAAGGCGGCTTGGCTCAGGATCGCAGCGCTTGCCTAGTTCTCACCTAGCCCTAGGCTCCCCATAGGGCCAAGGAGGGTCTGGGCTGCCTCTGGCTCCGTGGGCACTGCTGCTTGGCTGGTGGTCTCCGCACCGTGAAACCAACTCCAAACGTGTTCTCCTTCGCGGAGAAGGCTGATTTGGCAGGAAGAAGCCCTGTGTGCACTGGCCCTGGCAACCCACCCATAGCCAGCTAGGGAGGGACCCACCTAGGGCCTAGCTGCGAAACGGCACAAAACGCGCTCCTAGGAGCTGCACTCTGCAAAGGGAAACTGTGCTCGGGGAACAAAGCTCAGCCCCAAGGCGGCTTGGCTCAGGATCGCAGCGCTTGCCTAGTTCTCACCTAGCCCTAGGCTCCACATAGGGCCCAGGAGGGTCTGGGCTGCCTCTGGCTCCGTGGGCACTGCTGCTTGGCTGGTGGTCTCCGCCCCGTGAAACCAACTCCAAACGTGTTCTCCTTCGCGGAGAAGGCTGATTTGGCAGGAAGAAGCCCTGTGTGCACTGGCCCTGGCAACCCACCCATAGCCAGCTAGGGACGGACCCACCTAGGGCCTAGCTGCGAAACGGCACAGAACGCGCTCCTAGGAGCTGCACTCTGCAAAGGGAAACTGTGCTCGGGGAACAAAGCTCAGCCCCAAGGCGGCTTGGCTCAGGATCGCACCGCTTGCCTAGTTCTCACCTAGCCCTAGGCTCCCCATAGGGCCAAGGAGGGTCTGGGCTGCCTCTGGCTCCGTGGGCACTGCTGCTTGGCTGGTGGTCTCCGCACCGTGAAACCAACTCCAAACGTGTTCTCCTTCGCGGAGAAGGCTGATTTGGCAGGAAGAAGCCCTGTGTGCACTGGCCCTGGCAACCCACCCATAGCCAGCTAGGGACGGACCCACCTAGGGCCTAGCTGCGAAACGGCACAAAACGCGCTCCTAGGAGCTGCACTCTGCAAAGGGAAACTGTGCTCGGGGAACAAAGCTCAGCCCCAAGGCGGCTTGGCTCAGGATCGCAGCGCTTGCCTAGTTCTCACCTAGCCCTAGGCTCCCCATAGGGCCAAGGAGGGTCTGGGCTGCCTCTGGCTCCGTGGGCACTGCTGCTTGGTTGGTGGTCTCCGCAGCTTGAAACCAACTCCAAACGTGTTCTCCTTCGCGGAGAAGGCTGATTTGGCAGGAAGAAGCCCTGTGTGCACTGGCCCTGGCAACCCACCCATAGCCAGCTAGGGACGGACCCACCTAGGGCCTAGCTGCGAAACGGCACAAAACGCGCTCCTAGGAGCTGCACTCTGCAAAGGGAAACTGTGCTCGGGGAACAAAGCTCAGCCCCAAGGCGGCTTGGCTCAGGATCGCAGCGCTTGCCTAGTTCTCACCTAGCCCTAGGCTCCCCATAGGGCCCAGGAGGGTCTGGGCTGCCTCTGGCTCCGTGGGCACTGCTGCTTGGCTGGTGGTCTCCGCACCGTGAAACCAACTCCAAACGTGTTCTCCTTCGCGGAGAAGGCTGATTTGGCAGGAAGAAGCCCTGTGTGCACTGGCCCTGGCAACCCACCCATAGCCAGCTAGGGACGGACCCACCTAGGGCCTAGCTGCGAAACGGCACAAAACGCGCTCCTAGGAGCTGCACTCTGCAAAGGGAAACTGTGCTCGGGGAACAAAGCTCAGCCCCAAGGCGGCTTGGCTCAGGATCGCAGCGCTTGCCTAGTTCTCACCTAGCCCTAGGCTCCCCATAGGGCCCAGGAGGGTCTGGGCTGCCTCTGGCTCCGTGGGCACTGCTGCTTGGTTGGTGGTCTCCGCAGCTTGAAACCAACTCCAAACGTGTTCTCCTTCGCGGAGAAGGCTGATTTGGCAGGAAGAAGCCCTGTGTGCACTGGCCCTGGCAACCCACCCATAGCCAGCTAGGGACGGACCCACCTAGGGCCTAGCTGCGAAACGGCACAAAACGCGCTCCTAGGAGCTGCACTCTGCAAAGGGAAACTGTGCTCGGGGAACAAAGCTCAGCCCCAAGGCGGCTTGGCTCAGGATCGCAGCGCTTGCCTAGTTCTCACCTAGCCCTAGGCTCCCCATAGGGCCAAGGAGGGTCTGGGCTGCCTCTGGCTCCGTGGGCACTGCTGCTTGGTTGGTGGTCTCCGCAGCTTGAAACCAACTCCAAACGTGTTCTCCTTCGCGGAGAAGGCTGATTTGGCAGGAAGAAGCCCTGTGTGCACTGGCCCTGGCAACCCACCCATAGCCAGCTAGGGACGGACCCACCTAGGGCCTAGCTGCGAAACGGCACAAAACGCGCTCCTAGGAGCTGCACTCTGCAAAGGGAAACTGTGCTCGGGGAACAAAGCTCAGCCCCAAGGCGGCTTGGCTCAGGATCGCAGCGCTTGCCTAGTTCTCACCTAGCCCTAGGCTCCCCATAGGGCCCAGGAGGGTCTGGGCTGCCTCTGGCTCCGTGGGCACTGCTGCTTGGTTGGTGGTCTCCGCACCGTGAAACCAACTCCAAACGTGTTCTCCTTCGCGGAGAAGGCTGATTTGGCAGGAAGAAGCCCTGTGTGCACTGGCCCTGGCAACCCACCCATAGCCAGCTAGGGACGGACCCACCTAGGGCCTAGCTGCGAAACGGCACAGAACGCGCTCCTAGGAGCTGCACTCTGCAAAGGGAAACTGAGCTCGGGGAACAAAGCTCAGCCCCAAGGCGGCTTGGCTCAGGATCGCAGCGCTTGCCTAGTTCTCACCTAGCCCTAGGCTCCCCATAGGGCCAAGGAGGGTCTGGGCTGCCTCTGGCTCCGTGGGCACTGCTGCTTGGTTGGTGGTCTCCGCACCTTGAAACCAACTCCAAACGTGTTCTCCTTCGCGGAGAAGGCTGATTTGGCAGGAAGAAGCCCTGTGTGCACTGGCCCTGGCAACCCACCCATAGCCAGCTAGGGACGGACCCACCTAGGGCCTAGCTGCGAAACGGCACAAAACGCGCTCCTAGGAGCTGCACTCTGCAAAGGGAAACTGTGCTCGGGGAACAAAGCTCAGCCCCAAGGCGGCTTGGCTCAGGATCGCAGCGCTTGCCTAGTTCTCACCTAGCCCTAGGCTCCCCATAGGGCCAAGGAGGGTCTGGGCTGCCTCTGGCTCCGTGGGCACTGCTGCTTGGTTGGTGGTCTCCGCACCTTGAAACCAACTCCAAACGTGTTCTCCTTCGCGGAGAAGGCTGATTTGGCAGGAAGAAGCCCTGTGTGCACTGGCCCTGGCAACCCACCCATAGCCAGCTAGGGACGGACCCACCTAGGGCCTAGCTGCGAAACGGCACAAAACGCGCTCCTAGGAGCTGCACTCTGCAAAGGGAAACTGTGCTCGGGGAACAAAGCTCAGCCCCAAGGCGGCTTGGCTCAGGATCGCAGCGCTTGCCTAGTTCTCACCTAGCCCTAGGCTCCCCATAGGGCCAAGGAGGGTCTGGGCTGCCTCTGGCTCCGTGGGCACTGCTGCTTGGTTGGTGGTCTCCGCAGCTTGAAACCAACTCCAAACGTGTTCTCCTTCGCGGAGAAGGCTGATTTGGCAGGAAGAAGCCCTGTGTGCACTGGCCCTGGCAACCCACCCATAGCCAGCTAGGGACGGACCCACCTAGGGCCTAGCTGCGAAACGGCACAAAACGCGCTCCTAGGAGCTGCACTCTGCAAAGGGAAACTGTGCTCGGGGAACAAACCTCAGCCCCAAGGCGGCTTGGCTCAGGATCGCAGCGCTTGCCTAGTTCTCACCTAGCCCTAGGCTCCCCATAGGGTCAAGGAGGGTCTGGGCTGCCTCTGGCTCCGTGGGCACTGCTGCTTGGCTGGTGGTCTCCGCACCGTGAAACCAACTCCAAACGTGTTCTCCTTCGCGGAGAAGGCTGATTTGGCAGGAAGAAGCCCTGTGTGCACTGGCCCTGGCAACCCACCCATAGCCAGCTAGGGACGGACCCACCTAGGGCCTAGCTGCGAAACGGCACAAAACGCGCTCCTAGGAGCTGCACTCTGCAAAGGGAAACTGTGCTCGGGGAACAAAGCTCAGCCCCAAGGCGGCTTGGCTCAGGATCGCAGCGCTTGCCTAGTTCTCACCTAGCCCTAGGCTCCCCATAGGGCCAAGGAGGGTCTGGGCTGCCTCTGGCTCCGTGGGCACTGCTGCTTGGCTGGTGGTCTCCGCACCGTGAAACCAACTCCAAACGTGTTCTCCTTCGCGGAGAAGGCTGATTTGGCAGGAAGAAGCCCTGTGTGCACTGGCCCTGGCAACCCACCCATAGCCAGCTAGGGAGGGACCCACCTAGGGCCTAGCTGCGAATCGGCACAAAACGCGCTCCTAGGAGCTGCACTCTGCAAAGGGAAACTGAGCTCGGGGAACAAAGCTCAGCCCCAAGGCGGCTTGGCTCAGGATCGCAGCGCTTGCCTAGTTCTCACCTAGCCCTAGGCTCCCCATAGGGCCCAGGAGGGTCTGGGCTGCCTCTGGCTCCGTGGGCACTGCTGCTTGGCTGGTGGTCTCCGCACCTTGAAACCAACTCCAAACGTGTTCTCCTTCGCGGAGAAGGCTGATTTGGCAGGAAGAAGCCCTGTGTGCACTGGCCCTGGCAACCCACCCATAGCCAGCTAGGGACAGACCCACCTAGGGCCTAGCTGCGAAACGGCACAAAACGCGCTCCTAGGAGCTGCACTCTGCAAAGGGAAACTGTGCTCGGGGAACAAAGCTCAGCCCCAAGGCGGCTTGGCTCAGGATCGCAGCGCTTGCCTAGTTCTCACCTAGCCCTAGGCTCCCCATAGGGCCAAGGAGGGTCTGGGCTGCCTCTGGCTCCGTGGGCACTGCTGCTTGGTTGGTGGTCTCCGCAGCTTGAAACCAACTCCAAACGTGTTCTCCTTCGCGGAGAAGGCTGATTTGGCAGGAAGAAGCCCTGTGTGCACTGGCCCTGGCAACCCACCCATAGCCAGCTAGGGACGGACCCACCTAGGGCCTAGCTGCGAAACGGCACAAAACGCGCTCCTAGGAGCTGCACTCTGCAAAGGGAAACTGTGCTCGGGGAACAAACCTCAGCCCCAAGGCGGCTTGGCTCAGGATCGCAGCGCTTGCCTAGTTCTCACCTAGCCCTAGGCTCCCCATAGGGCCAAGGAGGGTCTGGGCTGCCTCTGGCTCCGTGGGCACTGCTGCTTGGTTGGTGGTCTCCGCAGCTTGAAACCAACTCCAAACGTGTTCTCCTTCGCGGAGAAGGCTGATTTGGCAGGAAGAAGCCCTGTGTGCACTGGCCCTGGCAACCCACCCATAGCCAGCTAGGGACGGACCCACCTAGGGCCTAGCTGCGAAACGGCACAAAACGCGCTCCTAGGAGCTGCACTCTGCAAAGGGAAACTGAGCTCGGGGAACAAAGCTCAGCCCCAAGGCGGCTTGGCTCAGGATCGCAGCGCTTGCCTAGTTCTCACCTAGCCCTAGGCTCCCCATAGGGCCAAGGAGGGTCTGGGCTGCCTCTGGCTCCGTGGGCACTGCTGCTTGGCTGGTGGTCTCCGCACCGTGAAACCAACTCCAAACGTGTTCTCCTTCGCGGAGAAGGCTGATTTGGCAGGAAGAAGCCCTGTGTGCACTGGCCCTGGCAACCCACCCATAGCCAGCTAGGGACGGACCCACCTAGGGCCTAGCTGCGAAACGGCACAAAACGCGCTCCTAGGAGCTGCACTCTGCAAAGGGAAACTGTGCTCGGGGAACAAACCTCAGCCCCAAGGCGGCTTGGCTCAGGATCGCAGCGCTTGCCTAGTTCTCACCTAGCCCTAGGCTCCCCATAGGGCCAAGGAGGGTCTGGGCTGCCTCTGGCTCCGTGGGCACTGCTGCTTGGCTGGTGGTCTCCGCACCGTGAAACCAACTCCAAACGTGTTCTCCTTCGCGGAGAAGGCTGATTTGGCAGGAAGAAGCCCTGTGTGCACTGGCCCTGGCAACCCACCCATAGCCAGCTAGGGAGGGACCCACCTAGGGCCTAGCTGCGAAACGGCACAAAACGCGCTCCTAGGAGCTGCACTCTGCAAAGGGAAACTGTGCTCGGGGAACAAACCTCAGCCCCAAGGCGGCTTGGCTCAGGATCGCAGCGCTTGCCTAGTTCTCACCTAGCCCTAGGCTCCCCATAGGGCCAAGGAGGGTCTGGGCTGCCTCTGGCTCCGTGGGCACTGCTGCTTGGTTGGTGGTCTCCGCAGCTTGAAACCAACTCCAAACGTGTTCTCCTTCGCGGAGAAGGCTGATTTGGCAGGAAGAAGCCCTGTGTGCACTGGCCCTGGCAACCCACCCATAGCCAGCTAGGGACGGACCCACCTAGGGCCTAGCTGCGAAACGGCACAAAACGCGCTCCTAGGAGCTGCACTCTGCAAAGGGAAACTGTGCTCGGGGAACAAAGCTCAGCCCCAAGGCGGCTTGGCTCAGGATCGCAGCGCTTGCCTAGTTCTCACCTAGCCCTAGGCTCCCCATAGGGCCAAGGAGGGTCTGGGCTGCCTCTGGCTCCGTGGGCACTGCTGCTTGGCTGGTGGTCTCCGCACCGTGAAACCAACTCCAAACGTGTTCTCCTTCGCGGAGAAGGCTGATTTGGCAGGAAGAAGCCCTGTGTGCACTGGCCCTGGCAACCCACCCATAGCCAGCTAGGGAGGGACCCACCTAGGGCCTAGCTGCGAAACGGCACAGAACGCGCTCCTAGGAGCTGCACTCTGCAAAGGGAAACTGAGCTCGGGGAACAAAGCTCAGCCCCAAGGCGGCTTGGCTCAGGATCGCAGCGCTTGCCTAGTTCTCACCTAGCCCTAGGCTCCCCATAGGGCCAAGGAGGGTCTGGGCTGCCTCTGGCTCCGTGGGCACTGCTGCTTGGTTGGTGGTCTCCGCACCTTGAAACCAACTCCAAACGTGTTCTCCTTCGCGGAGAAGGCTGATTTGGCAGGAAGAAGCCCTGTGTGCACTGGCCCTGGCAACCCACCCATAGCCAGCTAGGGACGGACCCACCTAGGGCCTAGCTGCGAAACGGCACAAAACGCGCTCCTAGGAGCTGCACTCTGCAAAGGGAAACTGTGCTCGGGGAACAAAGCTCAGCCCCAAGGCGGCTTGGCTCAGGATCGCAGCGCTTGCCTAGTTCTCACCTAGCCCTAGGCTCCCCATAGGGCCAAGGAGGGTCTGGGCTGCCTCTGGCTCCGTGGGCACTGCTGCTTGGTTGGTGGTCTCCGCAGCTTGAAACCAACTCCAAACGTGTTCTCCTTCGCGGAGAAGGCTGATTTGGCAGGAAGAAGCCCTGTGTGCACTGGCCCTGGCAACCCACCCATAGCCAGCTAGGGACGGACCCACCTAGGGCCTAGCTGCGAAACGGCACAAAACGCGCTCCTAGGAGCTGCACTCTGCAAAGGGAAACTGTGCTCGGGGAACAAACCTCAGCCCCAAGGCGGCTTGGCTCAGGATCGCAGCGCTTGCCTAGTTCTCACCTAGCCCTAGGCTCCCCATAGGGCCAAGGAGGGTCTGGGCTGCCTCTGGCTCCGTGGGCACTGCTGCTTGGTTGGTGGTCTCCGCAGCTTGAAACCAACTCCAAACGTGTTCTCCTTCGCGGAGAAGGCTGATTTGGCAGGAAGAAGCCCTGTGTGCACTGGCCCTGGCAACCCACCCATAGCCAGCTAGGGACGGACCCACCTAGGGCCTAGCTGCGAAACGGCACAAAACGCGCTCCTAGGAGCTGCACTCTGCAAAGGGAAACTGTGCTCGGGGAACAAACCTCAGCCCCAAGGCGGCTTGGCTCAGGATCGCAGCGCTTGCCTAGTTCTCACCTAGCCCTAGGCTCCCCATAGGGTCAAGGAGGGTCTGGGCTGCCTCTGGCTCCGTGGGCACTGCTGCTTGGCTGGTGGTCTCCGCACCGTGAAACCAACTCCAAACGTGTTCTCCTTCGCGGAGAAGGCTGATTTGGCAGGAAGAAGCCCTGTGTGCACTGGCCCTGGCAACCCACCCATAGCCAGCTAGGGACGGACCCACCTAGGGCCTAGCTGCGAAACGGCACAAAACGCGCTCCTAGGAGCTGCACTCTGCAAAGGGAAACTGTGCTCGGGGAACAAAGCTCAGCCCCAAGGCGGCTTGGCTCAGGATCGCAGCGCTTGCCTAGTTCTCACCTAGCCCTAGGCTCCCCATAGGGCCAAGGAGGGTCTGGGCTGCCTCTGGCTCCGTGGGCACTGCTGCTTGGCTGGTGGTCTCCGCACCGTGAAACCAACTCCAAACGTGTTCTCCTTCGCGGAGAAGGCTGATTTGGCAGGAAGAAGCCCTGTGTGCACTGGCCCTGGCAACCCACCCATAGCCAGCTAGGGAGGGACCCACCTAGGGCCTAGCTGCGAAACGACACAAAACGCGCTCCTAGGAGCTGCACTCTGCAAAGGGAAACTGTGCTCGGGGAACAAAGCTCAGCCCCAAGGCGGCTTGGCTCAGGATCGCAGCGCTTGCCTAGTTCTCACCTAGCCCTAGGTTCCCCATAGGGCCAAGGAGGGTCTGGGCTGCCTCTGGCTCCGTGGGCACTGCTGCTTGGTTGGTGGTCTCCGCACCGTGAAACCAACTCCAAACGTGTTCTCCTTCGCGGAGAAGGCTGATTTGGCAGGAAGAAGCCCTGTGTGCACTGGCCCTGGCAACCCACCCATAGCCAGCTAGGGAGGGACCCACCTAGGGCCTAGCTGCGAATCGGCACAAAACGCGCTCCTAGGAGCTGCACTCTGCAAAGGGAAACTGAGCTCGGGGAACAAAGCTCAGCCCCAAGGCGGCTTGGCTCAGGATCGCAGCGCTTGCCTAGTTCTCACCTAGCCCTAGGCTCCCCATAGGGCCAAGGAGGGTCTGGGCTGCCTCTGGCTCCGTGGGCACTGCTGCTTGGTTGGTGGTCTCCGCACCTTGAAACCAACTCCAAACGTGTTCTCCTTCGCGGAGAAGGCTGATTTGGCAGGTAGAAGCCCTTTGTGCACTGGCCCTGGCAACCCACCCATAGCCAGCTAGGGACGGACCCACCTAGGGCCTAGCTGCGAAACGGCACAAAACGCAATCCTAGGAGCTGCACTCTGCAAAGGGAAACTGAGCTCGGGGAACAAAGCTCAGCCCCAAGGCGGCTTGGCTCAGGATCGCAGCGCTTGCCTAGTTCTCACCTAGCCCTAGGCTCCCCATAGGGCCCAGGAGGGTCTGGGCTGCCTCTGGCTCCGTGGGCACTGCTGCTTGGTTGGTGGTCTCCGCAGCTTGAAACCAACTCCAAACGTGTTCTCCTTCGCGGAGAAGGCTGATTTGGCAGGAAGAAGCCCTGTGTGCACTGGCCCTGGCAACCCACCCATAGCCAGCTAGGGACAGACCCACCTAGGGCCTAGCTGCGAAACGGCACAAAACGCGCTCCTAGGAGCTGCACTCTGCAAAGGGAAACTGTGCTCGGGGAACAAAGCTCAGCCCCAAGGCGGCTTGGCTCAGGATCGCAGCGCTTGCCTAGTTCTCACCTAGCCCTAGGCTCCCCATAGGGCCAAGGAGGGTCTGGGCTGCCTCTGGCTCCGTGGGCACTGCTGCTTGGTTGGTGGTCTCCGCACCGTGAAACCAACTCCAAACGTGTTCTCCTTCGCGGAGAAGGCTGATTTGGCAGGAAGAAGCCCTGTGTGCACTGGCCCTGGCAACCCACCCATAGCCAGCTAGGGACGGACCCACCTAGGGCCTAGCTGCGAAACGGCACAAAACGCGCTCCTAGGAGCTGCACTCTGCAAAGGGAAACTGTGCTCGGGGAACAAAGCTCAGCCCCAAGGCGGCTTGGCTCAGGATCGCAGCGCTTGCCTAGTTCTCACCTAGCCCTAGGCTCCCCATAGGGCCAAGGAGGGTCTGGGCTGCCTCTGGCTCCGTGGGCACTGCTGCTTGGTTGGTGGTCTCCGCAGCTTGAAACCAACTCCAAACGTGTTCTCCTTCGCGGAGAAGGCTGATTTGGCAGGAAGAAGCCCTGTGTGCACTGGCCCTGGCAACCCACCCATAGCCAGCTAGGGACGGACCCACCTAGGGCCTAGCTGCGAAACGGCACAAAACGCGCTCCTAGGAGCTGCACTCTGCAAAGGGAAACTGTGCTCGGGGAACAAAGCTCAGCCCCAAGGCGGCTTGGCTCAGGATCGCAGCGCTTGCCTAGTTCTCACCTAGCCCTAGGCTCCCCATAGGGCCAAGGAGGGTCTGGGCTGCCTCTGGCTCCGTGGGCACTGCTGCTTGGTTGGTGGTCTCCGCAGCTTGAAACCAACTCCAAACGTGTTCTCCTTCGCGGAGAAGGCTGATTTGGCAGGAAGAAGCCCTGTGTGCACTGGCCCTGGCAACCCACCCATAGCCAGCTAGGGACGGACCCACCTAGGGCCTAGCTGCGAAACGGCACAAAACGCGCTCCTAGGAGCTGCACTCTGCAAAGGGAAACTGTGCTCGGGGAACAAACCTCAGCCCCAAGGCGGCTTGGCTCAGGATCGCAGCGCTTGCCTAGTTCTCACCTAGCCCTAGGCTCCCCATAGGGCCAAGGAGGGTCTGGGCTGCCTCTGGCTCCGTGGGCACTGCTGCTTGGTTGGTGGTCTCCGCAGCTTGAAACCAACTCCAAACGTGTTCTCCTTCGCGGAGAAGGCTGATTTGGCAGGAAGAAGCCCTGTGTGCACTGGCCCTGGCAACCCACCCATAGCCAGCTAGGGACGGACCCACCTAGGGCCTAGCTGCGAAACGGCACAAAACGCGCTCCTAGGAGCTGCACTCTGCAAAGGGAAACTGTGCTCGGGGAACAAAGCTCAGCCCCAAGGCGGCTTGGCTCAGGATCGCAGCGCTTGCCTAGTTCTCACCTAGCCCTAGGCTCCCCATAGGGCCAAGGAGGGTCTGGGCTGCCTCTGGCTCCGTGGGCACTGCTGCTTGGCTGGTGGTCTCCGCACCGTGAAACCAACTCCAAACGTGTTCTCCTTCGCGGAGAAGGCTGATTTGGCAGGAAGAAGCCCTGTGTGCACTGGCCCTGGCAACCCACCCATAGCCAGCTAGGGAGGGACCCACCTAGGGCCTAGCTGCGAAACGGCACAGAACGCGCTCCTAGGAGCTGCACTCTGCAAAGGGAAACTGAGCTCGGGGAACAAAGCTCAGCCCCAAGGCGGCTTGGCTCAGGATCGCAGCGCTTGCCTAGTTCTCACCTAGCCCTAGGCTCCCCATAGGGCCAAGGAGGGTCTGGGCTGCCTCTGGCTCCGTGGGCACTGCTGCTTGGTTGGTGGTCTCCGCACCTTGAAACCAACTCCAAACGTGTTCTCCTTCGCGGAGAAGGCTGATTTGGCAGGAAGAAGCCCTGTGTGCACTGGCCCTGGCAACCCACCCATAGCCAGCTAGGGACGGACCCACCTAGGGCCTAGCTGCGAAACGGCACAAAACGCGCTCCTAGGAGCTGCACTCTGCAAAGGGAAACTGTGCTCGGGGAACAAAGCTCAGCCCCAAGGCGGCTTGGCTCAGGATCGCAGCGCTTGCCTAGTTCTCACCTAGCCCTAGGCTCCCCATAGGGCCAAGGAGGGTCTGGGCTGCCTCTGGCTCCGTGGGCACTGCTGCTTGGTTGGTGGTCTCCGCAGCTTGAAACCAACTCCAAACGTGTTCTCCTTCGCGGAGAAGGCTGATTTGGCAGGAAGAAGCCCTGTGTGCACTGGCCCTGGCAACCCACCCATAGCCAGCTAGGGACGGACCCACCTAGGGCCTAGCTGCGAAACGGCACAAAACGCGCTCCTAGGAGCTGCACTCTGCAAAGGGAAACTGTGCTCGGGGAACAAACCTCAGCCCCAAGGCGGCTTGGCTCAGGATCGCAGCGCTTGCCTAGTTCTCACCTAGCCCTAGGCTCCCCATAGGGCCAAGGAGGGTCTGGGCTGCCTCTGGCTCCGTGGGCACTGCTGCTTGGTTG
Source organism: Sus scrofa (assembly GCF_054392235.1). Taxonomy (NCBI): domain Eukaryota; kingdom Metazoa; phylum Chordata; class Mammalia; order Artiodactyla; family Suidae; genus Sus; species Sus scrofa. The sequence goes on along the minus strand of NC_139393.1, from coordinate 39,206,371 downwards.
GTGGTCTCCGCAGCTTGAAACCAACTCCAAACGTGTTCTCCTTCGCGGAGAAGGCTGATTTGGCAGGAAGAAGCCCTGTGTGCACTGGCCCTGGCAACCCACCCATAGCCAGCTAGGGACGGACCCACCTAGGGCCTAGCTGCGAAACGGCACAAAACGCGCTCCTAGGAGCTGCACTCTGCAAAGGGAAACTGTGCTCGGGGAACAAACCTCAGCCCCAAGGCGGCTTGGCTCAGGATCGCAGCGCTTGCCTAGTTCTCACCTAGCCCTAGGCTCCCCATAGGGTCAAGGAGGGTCTGGGCTGCCTCTGGCTCCGTGGGCACTGCTGCTTGGCTGGTGGTCTCCGCACCGTGAAACCAACTCCAAACGTGTTCTCCTTCGCGGAGAAGGCTGATTTGGCAGGAAGAAGCCCTGTGTGCACTGGCCCTGGCAACCCACCCATAGCCAGCTAGGGACGGACCCACCTAGGGCCTAGCTGCGAAACGGCACAAAACGCGCTCCTAGGAGCTGCACTCTGCAAAGGGAAACTGTGCTCGGGGAACAAAGCTCAGCCCCAAGGCGGCTTGGCTCAGGATCGCAGCGCTTGCCTAGTTCTCACCTAGCCCTAGGCTCCCCATAGGGCCAAGGAGGGTCTGGGCTGCCTCTGGCTCCGTGGGCACTGCTGCTTGGCTGGTGGTCTCCGCACCGTGAAACCAACTCCAAACGTGTTCTCCTTCGCGGAGAAGGCTGATTTGGCAGGAAGAAGCCCTGTGTGCACTGGCCCTGGCAACCCACCCATAGCCAGCTAGGGAGGGACCCACCTAGGGCCTAGCTGCGAAACGACACAAAACGCGCTCCTAGGAGCTGCACTCTGCAAAGGGAAACTGTGCTCGGGGAACAAAGCTCAGCCCCAAGGCGGCTTGGCTCAGGATCGCAGCGCTTGCCTAGTTCTCACCTAGCCCTAGGCTCCCCATAGGGCCAAGGAGGGTCTGGGCTGCCTCTGGCTCCGTGGGCACTGCTGCTTGGCTGGTGGTCTCCGCACCGTGAAACCAACTCCAAACGTGTTCTCCTTCGCGGAGAAGGCTGATTTGGCAGGAAGAAGCCCTGTGTGCACTGGCCCTGGCAACCCACCCATAGCCAGCTAGGGAGGGACCCACCTAGGGCCTAGCTGCGAATCGGCACAAAACGCGCTCCTAGGAGCTGCACTCTGCAAAGGGAAACTGAGCTCGGGGAACAAAGCTCAGCCCCAAGGCGGCTTGGCTCAGGATCGCAGCGCTTGCCTAGTTCTCACCTAGCCCTAGGCTCCCCATAGGGCCAAGGAGGGTCTGGGCTGCCTCTGGCTCCGTGGGCACTGCTGCTTGGTTGGTGGTCTCCGCACCTTGAAACCAACTCCAAACGTGTTCTCCTTCGCGGAGAAGGCTGATTTGGCAGGTAGAAGCCCTTTGTGCACTGGCCCTGGCAACCCACCCATAGCCAGCTAGGGACGGACCCACCTAGGGCCTAGCTGCGAAACGGCACAAAACGCAATCCTAGGAGCTGCACTCTGCAAAGGGAAACTGAGCTCGGGGAACAAAGCTCAGCCCCAAGGCGGCTTGGCTCAGGATCGCAGCGCTTGCCTAGTTCTCACCTAGCCCTAGGCTCCCCATAGGGCCAAGGAGGGTCTGGGCTGCCTCTGGCTCCGTGGGCACTGCTGCTTGGTTGGTGGTCTCCGCAGCTTGAAACCAACTCCAAACGTGTTCTCCTTCGCGGAGAAGGCTGATTTGGCAGGAAGAAGCCCTGTGTGCACTGGCCCTGGCAACCCACCCATAGCCAGCTAGGGACGGACCCACCTAGGGCCTAGCTGCGAAACGGCACAAAACGCGCTCCTAGGAGCTGCACTCTGCAAAGGGAAACTGTGCTCGGGGAACAAAGCTCAGCCCCAAGGCGGCTTGGCTCAGGATCGCAGCGCTTGCCTAGTTCTCACCTAGCCCTAGGCTCCCCATAGGGCCAAGGAGGGTCTGGGCTGCCTCTGGCTCCGTGGGCACTGCTGCTTGGTTGGTGGTCTCCGCACCGTGAAACCAACTCCAAACGTGTTCTCCTTCGCGGAGAAGGCTGATTTGGCAGGAAGAAGCCCTGTGTGCACTGGCCCTGGCAACCCACCCATAGCCAGCTAGGGACGGACCCACCTAGGGCCTAGCTGCGAAACGGCACAAAACGCGCTCCTAGGAGCTGCACTCTGCAAAGGGAAACTGTGCTCGGGGAACAAAGCTCAGCCCCAAGGCGGCTTGGCTCAGGATCGCAGCGCTTGCCTAGTTCTCACCTAGCCCTAGGCTCCCCATAGGGCCAAGGAGGGTCTGGGCTGCCTCTGGCTCCGTGGGCACTGCTGCTTGGTTGGTGGTCTCCGCAGCTTGAAACCAACTCCAAACGTGTTCTCCTTCGCGGAGAAGGCTGATTTGGCAGGAAGAAGCCCTGTGTGCACTGGCCCTGGCAACCCACCCATAGCCAGCTAGGGACGGACCCACCTAGGGCCTAGCTGCGAAACGGCACAAAACGCGCTCCTAGGAGCTGCACTCTGCAAAGGGAAACTGTGCTCGGGGAACAAAGCTCAGCCCCAAGGCGGCTTGGCTCAGGATCGCAGCGCTTGCCTAGTTCTCACCTAGCCCTAGGCTCCCCATAGGGCCAAGGAGGGTCTGGGCTGCCTCTGGCTCCGTGGGCACTGCTGCTTGGTTGGTGGTCTCCGCAGCTTGAAACCAACTCCAAACGTGTTCTCCTTCGCGGAGAAGGCTGATTTGGCAGGAAGAAGCCCTGTGTGCACTGGCCCTGGCAACCCACCCATAGCCAGCTAGGGACGGACCCACCTAGGGCCTAGCTGCGAAACGGCACAAAACGCGCTCCTAGGAGCTGCACTCTGCAAAGGGAAACTGTGCTCGGGGAACAAAGCTCAGCCCCAAGGCGGCTTGGCTCAGGATCGCAGCGCTTGCCTAGTTCTCACCTAGCCCTAGGCTCCCCATAGGGCCAAGGAGGGTCTGGGCTGCCTCTGGCTCCGTGGGCACTGCTGCTTGGTTGGTGGTCTCCGCAGCTTGAAACCAACTCCAAACGTGTTCTCCTTCGCGGAGAAGGCTGATTTGGCAGGAAGAAGCCCTGTGTGCACTGGCCCTGGCAACCCACCCATAGCCAGCTAGGGACGGACCCACCTAGGGCCTAGCTGCGAAACGGCACAAAACGCGCTCCTAGGAGCTGCACTCTGCAAAGGGAAACTGTGCTCGGGGAACAAAGCTCAGCCCCAAGGCGGCTTGGCTCAGGATCGCAGCGCTTGCCTAGTTCTCACCTAGCCCTAGGCTCCCCATAGGGCCAAGGAGGGTCTGGGCTGCCTCTGGCTCCGTGGGCACTGCTGCTTGGCTGGTGGTCTCCGCACCGTGAAACCAACTCCAAACGTGTTCTCCTTCGCGGAGAAGGCTGATTTGGCAGGAAGAAGCCCTGTGTGCACTGGCCCTGGCAACCCACCCATAGCCAGCTAGGGAGGGACCCACCTAGGGCCTAGCTGCGAAACGACACAAAACGCGCTCCTAGGAGCTGCACTCTGCAAAGGGAAACTGTGCTCGGGGAACAAAGCTCAGCCCCAAGGCGGCTTGGCTCAGGATCGCAGCGCTTGCCTAGTTCTCACCTAGCCCTAGGCTCCCCATAGGGCCAAGGAGGGTCTGGGCTGCCTCTGGCTCCGTGGGCACTGCTGCTTGGTTGGTGGTCTCCGCAGCTTGAAACCAACTCCAAACGTGTTCTCCTTCGCGGAGAAGGCTGATTTGGCAGGAAGAAGCCCTGTGTGCACTGGCCCTGGCAACCCACCCATAGCCAGCTAGGGACGGACCCACCTAGGGCCTAGCTGCGAAACGGCACAAAACGCGCTCCTAGGAGCTGCACTCTGCAAAGGGAAACTGTGCTCGGGGAACAAAGCTCAGCCCCAAGGCGGCTTGGCTCAGGATCGCAGCGCTTGCCTAGTTCTCACCTAGCCCTAGGCTCCCCATAGGGCCAAGGAGGGTCTGGGCTGCCTCTGGCTCCGTGGGCACTGCTGCTTGGTTGGTGGTCTCCGCACCTTGAAACCAACTCCAAACGTGTTCTTCTTCGCGGAGAAGGCTGATTTGGCAGGTAGAAGCCCTTTGTGCACTGGCCCTGGCAACCCACCCATAGCCAGCTAGGGACGGACCCACCTAGGGCCTAGCTGCGAATCGGCACAAAACGCGCTCCTAGGAGCTGCACTCTGCAAAGGGAAACTGTGCTCGGGGAACAAAGCTCAGCCCCAAGGCGGCTTGGCTCAGGATCGCAGCGCTTGCCTAGTTCTCACCTAGCCCTAGGCTCCCCATAGGGCCAAGGAGGGTCTGGGCTGCCTCTGGCTCCGTGGGCACTGCTGCTTGGTTGGTGGTCTCCGCAGCTTGAAACCAACTCCAAACGTGTTCTCCTTCGCGGAGAAGGCTGATTTGGCAGGAAGAAGCCCTGTGTGCACTGGCCCTGGCAACCCACCCATAGCCAGCTAGGGACGGACCCACCTAGGGCCTAGCTGCGAAACGGCACAAAACGCGCTCCTAGGAGCTGCACTCTGCAAAGGGAAACTGTGCTCGGGGAACAAAGCTCAGCCCCAAGGCGGCTTGGCTCAGGATCGCAGCGCTTGCCTAGTTCTCACCTAGCCCTAGGCTCCCCATAGGGCCAAGGAGGGTCTGGGCTGCCTCTGGCTCCGTGGGCACTGCTGCTTGGTTGGTGGTCTCCGCAGCTTGAAACCAACTCCAAACGTGTTCTCCTTCGCGGAGAAGGCTGATTTGGCAGGTAGAAGCCCTTTGTGCACTGGCCCTGGCAACCCACCCATAGCCAGCTAGGGACGGACCCACCTAGGGCCTAGCTGCGAAACGGCACAAAACGCGCTCCTAGGAGCTGCACTCTGCAAAGGGAAACTGTGCTCGGGGAACAAAGCTCAGCCCCAAGGCGGCTTGGCTCAGGATCGCAGCGCTTGCCTAGTTCTCACCTAGCCCTAGGCTCCCCATAGGGCCAAGGAGGGTCTGGGCTGCCTCTGGCTCCGTGGGCACTGCTGCTTGGTTGGTGGTCTCCGCAGCTTGAAACCAACTCCAAACGTGTTCTCCTTCGCGGAGAAGGCTGATTTGGCAGGAAGAAGCCCTGTGTGCACTGGCCCTGGCAACCCACCCATAGCCAGCTAGGGACGGACCCACCTAGGGCCTAGCTGCGAAACGGCACAAAACGCGCTCCTAGGAGCTGCACTCTGCAAAGGGAAACTGTGCTCGGGGAACAAAGCTCAGCCCCAAGGCGGCTTGGCTCAGGATCGCAGCGCTTGCCTAGTTCTCACCTAGCCCTAGGCTCCCCATAGGGCCAAGGAGGGTCTGGGCTGCCTCTGGCTCCGTGGGCACTGCTGCTTGGTTGGTGGTCTCCGCAGCTTGAAACCAACTCCAAACGTGTTCTCCTTCGCGGAGAAGGCTGATTTGGCAGGTAGAAGCCCTGTGTGCACTGGCCCTGGCAACCCACCCATAGCCAGCTAGGGACGGACCCACCTAGGGCCTAGCTGCGAAACGGCACAAAACGCGCTCCTAGGAGCTGCACTCTGCAAAGGGAAACTGTGCTCGGGGAACAAAGCTCAGCCCCAAGGCGGCTTGGCTCAGGATCGCAGCGCTTGCCTAGTTCTCACCTAGCCCTAGGCTCCCCATAGGGCCCAGGAGGGTCTGGGCTGCCTCTGGCTCCGTGGGCACTGCTGCTTGGCTGGTGGTCTCCGCACCGTGAAACCAACTCCAAACGTGTTCTCCTTCGCGGAGAAGGCTGATTTGGCAGGAAGAAGCCCTGTGTGCACTGGCCCTGGCAACCCACCCATAGCCAGCTAGGGACGGACCCACCTAGGGCCTAGCTGCGAAACGGCACAAAACGCGCTCCTAGGAGCTGCACTCTGCAAAGGGAAACTGTGCTCGGGGAACAAAGCTCAGCCCCAAGGCGGCTTGGCTCAGGATCGCAGCGCTTGCCTAGTTCTCACCTAGCCCTAGGCTCCCCATAGGGCCAAGGAGGGTCTGGGCTGCCTCTGGCTCCGTGGGCACTGCTGCTTGGTTGGTGGTCTCCGCAGCTTGAAACCAACTCCAAACGTGTTCTCCTTCGCGGAGAAGGCTGATTTGGCAGGAAGAAGCCCTGTGTGCACTGGCCCTGGCAACCCACCCATAGCCAGCTAGGGACGGACCCACCTAGGGCCTAGCTGCGAAACGGCACAAAACGCGCTCCTAGGAGCTGCACTCTGCAAAGGGAAACTGTGCTCGGGGAACAAAGCTCAGCCCCAAGGCGGCTTGGCTCAGGATCGCAGCGCTTGCCTAGTTCTCACCTAGCCCTAGGCTCCCCATAGGGCCAAGGAGGGTCTGGGCTGCCTCTGGCTCCGTGGGCACTGCTGCTTGGTTGGTGGTCTCCGCAGCTTGAAACCAACTCCAAACGTGTTCTCCTTCGCGGAGAAGGCTGATTTGGCAGGAAGAAGCCCTGTGTGCACTGGCCCTGGCAACCCACCCATAGCCAGCTAGGGACGGACCCACCTAGGGCCTAGCTGCGAAACGGCACAAAACGCGCTCCTAGGAGCTGCACTCTGCAAAGGGAAACTGTGCTCGGGGAACAAAGCTCAGCCCCAAGGCGGCTTGGCTCAGGATCGCAGCGCTTGCCTAGTTCTCACCTAGCCCTAGGCTCCCCATAGGGCCAAGGAGGGTCTGGGCTGCCTCTGGCTCCGTGGGCACTGCTGCTTGGTTGGTGGTCTCCGCAGCTTGAAACCAACTCCAAACGTGTTCTCCTTCGCGGAGAAGGCTGATTTGGCAGGTAGAAGCCCTGTGTGCACTGGCCCTGGCAACCCACCCATAGCCAGCTAGGGACGGACCCACCTAGGGCCTAGCTGCGAAACGGCACAAAACGCGCTCCTAGGAGCTGCACTCTGCAAAGGGAAACTGTGCTCGGGGAACAAAGCTCAGCCCCAAGGCGGCTTGGCTCAGGATCGCAGCGCTTGCCTAGTTCTCACCTAGCCCTAGGCTCCCCATAGGGCCAAGGAGGGTCTGGGCTGCCTCTGGCTCCGTGGGCACTGCTGCTTGGTTGGTGGTCTCCGCAGCTTGAAACCAACTCCAAACGTGTTCTCCTTCGCGGAGAAGGCTGATTTGGCAGGAAGAAGCCCTGTGTGCACTGGCCCTGGCAACCCACCCATAGCCAGCTAGGGACGGACCCACCTAGGGCCTAGCTGCGAAACGGCACAAAACGCGCTCCTAGGAGCTGCACTCTGCAAAGGGAAACTGTGCTCGGGGAACAAAGCTCAGCCCCAAGGCGGCTTGGCTCAGGATCGCAGCGCTTGCCTAGTTCTCACCTAGCCCTAGGCTCCCCATAGGGCCAAGGAGGGTCTGGGCTGCCTCTGGCTCCGTGGGCACTGCTGCTTGGTTGGTGGTCTCCGCAGCTTGAAACCAACTCCAAACGTGTTCTCCTTCGCGGAGAAGGCTGATTTGGCAGGTAGAAGCCCTGTGTGCACTGGCCCTGGCAACCCACCCATAGCCAGCTAGGGACGGACCCACCTAGGGCCTAGCTGCGAAACGGCACAAAACGCGCTCCTAGGAGCTGCACTCTGCAAAGGGAAACTGTGCTCGGGGAACAAAGCTCAGCCCCAAGGCGGCTTGGCTCAGGATCGCAGCGCTTGCCTAGTTCTCACCTAGCCCTAGGCTCCCCATAGGGCCCAGGAGGGTCTGGGCTGCCTCTGGCTCCGTGGGCACTGCTGCTTGGCTGGTGGTCTCCGCACCGTGAAACCAACTCCAAACGTGTTCTCCTTCGCGGAGAAGGCTGATTTGGCAGGAAGAAGCCCTGTGTGCACTGGCCCTGGCAACCCACCCATAGCCAGCTAGGGACGGACCCACCTAGGGCCTAGCTGCGAAACGGCACAGAACGCGCTCCTAGGAGCTGCACTCTGCAAAGGGAAACTGAGCTCGGGGAACAAAGCTCAGCCCCAAGGCGGCTTGGCTCAGGATCGCAGCGCTTGCCTAGTTCTCACCTAGCCCTAGGCTCCCCATAGGGCCAAGGAGGGTCTGGGCTGCCTCTGGCTCCGTGGGCACTGCTGCTTGGTTGGTGGTCTCCGCACCTTGAAACCAACTCCAAACGTGTTCTCCTTCGCGGAGAAGGCTGATTTGGCAGGAAGAAGCCCTGTGTGCACTGGCCCTGGCAACCCACCCATAGCCAGCTAGGGACGGACCCACCTAGGGCCTAGCTGCGAAACGGCACAAAACGCGCTCCTAGGAGCTGCACTCTGCAAAGGGAAACTGTGCTCGGGGAACAAAGCTCAGCCCCAAGGCGGCTTGGCTCAGGATCGCAGCGCTTGCCTAGTTCTCACCTAGCCCTAGGCTCCCCATAGGGCCAAGGAGGGTCTGGGCTGCCTCTGGCTCCGTGGGCACTGCTGCTTGGTTGGTGGTCTCCGCAGCTTGAAACCAACTCCAAACGTGTTCTCCTTCGCGGAGAAGGCTGATTTGGCAGGTAGAAGCCCTGTGTGCACTGGCCCTGGCAACCCACCCATAGCCAGCTAGGGACGGACCCACCTAGGGCCTAGCTGCGAAACGGCACAAAACGCGCTCCTAGGAGCTGCACTCTGCAAAGGGAAACTGTGCTCGGGGAACAAAGCTCAGCCCCAAGGCGGCTTGGCTCAGGATCGCAGCGCTTGCCTAGTTCTCACCTAGCCCTAGGCTCCCCATAGGGCCAAGGAGGGTCTGGGCTGCCTCTGGCTCCGTGGGCACTGCTGCTTGGTTGGTGGTCTCCGCAGCTTGAAACCAACTCCAAACGTGTTCTCCTTCGCGGAGAAGGCTGATTTGGCAGGAAGAAGCCCTGTGTGCACTGGCCCTGGCAACCCACCCATAGCCAGCTAGGGACGGACCCACCTAGGGCCTAGCTGCGAAACGGCACAAAACGCGCTCCTAGGAGCTGCACTCTGCAAAGGGAAACTGTGCTCGGGGAACAAAGCTCAGCCCCAAGGCGGCTTGGCTCAGGATCGCAGCGCTTGCCTAGTTCTCACCTAGCCCTAGGCTCCCCATAGGGCCAAGGAGGGTCTGGGCTGCCTCTGGCTCCGTGGGCACTGCTGCTTGGTTGGTGGTCTCCGCAGCTTGAAACCAACTCCAAACGTGTTCTCCTTCGCGGAGAAGGCTGATTTGGCAGGAAGAAGCCCTGTGTGCACTGGCCCTGGCAACCCACCCATAGCCAGCTAGGGACGGACCCACCTAGGGCCTAGCTGCGAAACGGCACAAAACGCGCTCCTAGGAGCTGCACTCTGCAAAGGGAAACTGTGCTCGGGGAACAAAGCTCAGCCCCAAGGCGGCTTGGCTCAGGATCGCAGCGCTTGCCTAGTTCTCACCTAGCCCTAGGCTCCCCATAGGGCCAAGGAGGGTCTGGGCTGCCTCTGGCTCCGTGGGCACTGCTGCTTGGCTGGTGGTCTCCGCACCGTGAAACCAACTCCAAACGTGTTCTCCTTCGCGGAGAAGGCTGATTTGGCAGGAAGAAGCCCTGTGTGCACTGGCCCTGGCAACCCACCCATAGCCAGCTAGGGAGGGACCCACCTAGGGCCTAGCTGCGAAACGACACAAAACGCGCTCCTAGGAGCTGCACTCTGCAAAGGGAAACTGTGCTCGGGGAACAAAGCTCAGCCCCAAGGCGGCTTGGCTCAGGATCGCAGCGCTTGCCTAGTTCTCACCTAGCCCTAGGCTCCCCATAGGGCCAAGGAGGGTCTGGGCTGCCTCTGGCTCCGTGGGCACTGCTGCTTGGTTGGTGGTCTCCGCAGCTTGAAACCAACTCCAAACGTGTTCTCCTTCGCGGAGAAGGCTGATTTGGCAGGAAGAAGCCCTGTGTGCACTGGCCCTGGCAACCCACCCATAGCCAGCTAGGGACGGACCCACCTAGGGCCTAGCTGCGAAACGGCACAAAACGCGCTCCTAGGAGCTGCACTCTGCAAAGGGAAACTGTGCTCGGGGAACAAAGCTCAGCCCCAAGGCGGCTTGGCTCAGGATCGCAGCGCTTGCCTAGTTCTCACCTAGCCCTAGGCTCCCCATAGGGCCAAGGAGGGTCTGGGCTGCCTCTGGCTCCGTGGGCACTGCTGCTTGGTTGGTGGTCTCCGCACCTTGAAACCAACTCCAAACGTGTTCTCCTTCGCGGAGAAGGCTGATTTGGCAGGTAGAAGCCCTTTGTGCACTGGCCCTGGCAACCCACCCATAGCCAGCTAGGGACGGACCCACCTAGGGCCTAGCTGCGAATCGGCACAAAACGCGCTCCTAGGAGCTGCACTCTGCAAAGGGAAACTGAGCTCGGGGAACAAAGCTCAGCCCCAAGGCGGCTTGGCTCAGGATCGCAGCGCTTGCCTAGTTCTCACCTAGCCCTAGGCTCCCCATAGGGCCCAGGAGGGTCTGGGCTGCCTCTGGCTCCGTGGGCACTGCTGCTTGGTTGGTGGTCTCCGCAGCTTGAAACCAACTCCAAACGTGTTCTCCTTCGCGGAGAAGGCTGATTTGGCAGGAAGAAGCCCTGTGTGCACTGGCCCTGGCAACCCACCCATAGCCAGCTAGGGACGGACCCACCTAGGGCCTAGCTGCGAAACGGCACAAAACGCGCTCCTAGGAGCTGCACTCTGCAAAGGGAAACTGTGCTCGGGGAACAAAGCTCAGCCCCAAGGCGGCTTGGCTCAGGATCGCAGCGCTTGCCTAGTTCTCACCTAGCCCTAGGCTCCCCATAGGGCCAAGGAGGGTTTGGGCTGCCTCTGGCTCCGTGGGCACTGCTGCTTGGTTGGTGGTCTCCGCAGCTTGAAACCAACTCCAAACGTGTTCTCCTTCGCGGAGAAGGCTGATTTGGCAGGAAGAAGCCCTGTGTGCACTGGCCCTGGCAACCCACCCATAGCCAGCTAGGGACGGACCCACCTAGGGCCTAGCTGCGAAACGGCACAAAACGCGCTCCTAGGAGCTGCACTCTGCAAAGGGAAACTGTGCTCGGGGAACAAAGCTCAGCCCCAAGGCGGCTTGGCTCAGGATCGCAGCGCTTGCCTAGTTCTCACCTAGCCCTAGGCTCCCCATAGGGCCAAGGAGGGTCTGGGCTGCCTCTGGCTCCGTGGGCACTGCTGCTTGGTTGGTGGTCTCCGCAGCTTGAAACCAACTCCAAACGTGTTCTCCTTCGCGGAGAAGGCTGATTTGGCAGGTAGAAGCCCTGTGTGCACTGGCCCTGGCAACCCACCCATAGCCAGCTAGGGACGGACCCACCTAGGGCCTAGCTGCGAAACGGCACAAAACGCGCTCCTAGGAGCTGCACTCTGCAAAGGGAAACTGTGCTCGGGGAACAAAGCTCAGCCCCAAGGCGGCTTGGCTCAGGATCGCAGCGCTTGCCTAGTTCTCACCTAGCCCTAGGCTCCCCATAGGGCCAAGGAGGGTCTGGGCTGCCTCTGGCTCCGTGGGCACTGCTGCTTGGCTGGTGGTCTCCGCACCTTGAAACCAACTCCAAACGTGTTCTCCTTCGCGGAGAAGGCTGATTTGGCAGGAAGAAGCCCTGTGTGCACTGGCCCTGGCAACCCACCCATAGCCAGCTAGGGACGGACCCACCTAGGGCCTAGCTGCGAAACGGCACAAAACGCGCTCCTAGGAGCTGCACTCTGCAAAGGGAAACTGTGCTCGGGGAACAAAGCTCAGCCCCAAGGCGGCTTGGCTCAGGATCGCAGCGCTTGCCTAGTTCTCACCTAGCCCTAGGCTCCCCATAGGGCCAAGGAGGGTCTGGGCTGCCTCTGGCTCCGTGGGCACTGCTGCTTGGTTGGTGGTCTCCGCACCTTGAAACCAACTCCAAACGTGTTCTCCTTCGCGGAGAAGGCTGATTTGGCAGGTAGAAGCCCTTTGTGCACTGGCCCTGGCAACCCACCCATAGCCAGCTAGGGACGGAACCACCTAGGGCCTAGCTGCGAATCGGCACAAAACGCGCTCCTAGGAGCTGCACTCTGCAAAGGGAAACTGAGCTCGGGGAACAAAGCTCAGCCCCAAGGCGGCTTGGCTCAGGATCGCAGCGCTTGCCTAGTTCTCACCTAGCCCTAGGCTCCCCATAGGGCCAAGGAGGGTCTGGGCTGCCTCTGGCTCCGTGGGCACTGCTGCTTGGTTGGTGGTCTCCGCACCTTGAAACCAACTCCAAACGTGTTCTCCTTCGCGGAGAAGGCTGATTTGGCAGGAAGAAGCCCTGTGTGCACTGGCCCTGGCAACCCACCCATAGCCAGCTAGGGACGGACCCACCTAGGGCCTAGCTGCGAAACGGCACAAAACGCGCTCCTAGGAGCTGCACTCTGCAAAGGGAAACTGTGCTCGGGGAACAAAGCTCAGCCCCAAGGCGGCTTGGCTCAGGATCGCAGCGCTTGCCTAGTTCTCACCTAGCCCTAGGCTCCCCATAGGGCCAAGGAGGGTCTGGGCTGCCTCTGGCTCCGTGGGCACTGCTGCTTGGTTGGTGGTCTCCGCAGCTTGAAACCAACTCCAAACGTGTTCTCCTTCGCGGAGAAGGCTGATTTGGCAGGTAGAAGCCCTGTGTGCACTGGCCCTGGCAACCCACCCATAGCCAGCTAGGGACGGACCCACCTAGGGCCTAGCTGCGAAACGGCACAAAACGCGCTCCTAGGAGCTGCACTCTGCAAAGGGAAACTGTGCTCGGGGAACAAAGCTCAGCCCCAAGGCGGCTTGGCTCAGGATCGCAGCGCTTGCCTAGTTCTCACCTAGCCCTAGGCTCCCCATAGGGCCCAGGAGGGTCTGGGCTGCCTCTGGCTCCGTGGGCACTGCTGCTTGGCTGGTGGTCTCCGCACCGTGAAACCAACTCCAAACGTGTTCTCCTTCGCGGAGAAGGCTGATTTGGCAGGAAGAAGCCCTGTGTGCACTGGCCCTGGCAACCCACCCATAGCCAGCTAGGGACGGACCCACCTAGGGCCTAGCTGCGAAACGGCACAGAACGCGCTCCTAGGAGCTGCACTCTGCAAAGGGAAACTGAGCTCGGGGAACAAAGCTCAGCCCCAAGGCGGCTTGGCTCAGGATCGCAGCGCTTGCCTAGTTCTCACCTAGCCCTAGGCTCCCCATAGGGCCAAGGAGGGTCTGGGCTGCCTCTGGCTCCGTGGGCACTGCTGCTTGGTTGGTGGTCTCCGCACCTTGAAACCAACTCCAAACGTGTTCTCCTTCGCGGAGAAGGCTGATTTGGCAGGAAGAAGCCCTGTGTGCACTGGCCCTGGCAACCCACCCATAGCCAGCTAGGGACGGACCCACCTAGGGCCTAGCTGCGAAACGGCACAAAACGCGCTCCTAGGAGCTGCACTCTGCAAAGGGAAACTGTGCTCGGGGAACAAAGCTCAGCCCCAAGGCGGCTTGGCTCAGGATCGCAGCGCTTGCCTAGTTCTCACCTAGCCCTAGGCTCCCCATAGGGCCAAGGAGGGTCTGGGCTGCCTCTGGCTCCGTGGGCACTGCTGCTTGGTTGGTGGTCTCCGCAGCTTGAAACCAACTCCAAACGTGTTCTCCTTCGCGGAGAAGGCTGATTTGGCAGGTAGAAGCCCTGTGTGCACTGGCCCTGGCAACCCACCCATAGCCAGCTAGGGACGGACCCACCTAGGGCCTAGCTGCGAAACGGCACAAAACGCGCTCCTAGGAGCTGCACTCTGCAAAGGGAAACTGTGCTCGGGGAACAAAGCTCAGCCCCAAGGCGGCTTGGCTCAGGATCGCAGCGCTTGCCTAGTTCTCACCTAGCCCTAGGCTCCCCATAGGGCCAAGGAGGGTCTGGGCTGCCTCTGGCTCCGTGGGCACTGCTGCTTGGTTGGTGGTCTCCGCAGCTTGAAACCAACTCCAAACGTGTTCTCCTTCGCGGAGAAGGCTGATTTGGCAGGAAGAAGCCCTGTGTGCACTGGCCCTGGCAACCCACCCATAGCCAGCTAGGGACGGACCCACCTAGGGCCTAGCTGCGAAACGGCACAAAACGCGCTCCTAGGAGCTGCACTCTGCAAAGGGAAACTGTGCTCGGGGAACAAAGCTCAGCCCCAAGGCGGCTTGGCTCAGGATCGCAGCGCTTGCCTAGTTCTCACCTAGCCCTAGGCTCCCCATAGGGCCAAGGAGGGTCTGGGCTGCCTCTGGCTCCGTGGGCACTGCTGCTTGGTTGGTGGTCTCCGCAGCTTGAAACCAACTCCAAACGTGTTCTCCTTCGCGGAGAAGGCTGATTTGGCAGGAAGAAGCCCTGTGTGCACTGGCCCTGGCAACCCACCCATAGCCAGCTAGGGACGGACCCACCTAGGGCCTAGCTGCGAAACGGCACAAAACGCGCTCCTAGGAGCTGCACTCTGCAAAGGGAAACTGTGCTCGGGGAACAAAGCTCAGCCCCAAGGCGGCTTGGCTCAGGATCGCAGCGCTTGCCTAGTTCTCACCTAGCCCTAGGCTCCCCATAGGGCCAAGGAGGGTCTGGGCTGCCTCTGGCTCCGTGGGCACTGCTGCTTGGCTGGTGGTCTCCGCACCGTGAAACCAACTCCAAACGTGTTCTCCTTCGCGGAGAAGGCTGATTTGGCAGGAAGAAGCCCTGTGTGCACTGGCCCTGGCAACCCACCCATAGCCAGCTAGGGAGGGACCCACCTAGGGCCTAGCTGCGAAACGACACAAAACGCGCTCCTAGGAGCTGCACTCTGCAAAGGGAAACTGTGCTCGGGGAACAAAGCTCAGCCCCAAGGCGGCTTGGCTCAGGATCGCAGCGCTTGCCTAGTTCTCACCTAGCCCTAGGTTCCCCATAGGGCCAAGGAGGGTCTGGGCTGCCTCTGGCTCCGTGGGCACTGCTGCTTGGTTGGTGGTCTCCGCAGCTTGAAACCAACTCCAAACGTGTTCTCCTTCGCGGAGAAGGCTGATTTGGCAGGAAGAAGCCCTGTGTGCACTGGCCCTGGCAACCCACCCATAGCCAGCTAGGGACGGACCCACCTAGGGCCTAGCTGCGAAACGGCACAAAACGCGCTCCTAGGAGCTGCACTCTGCAAAGGGAAACTGAGCTCGGGGAACAAAGCTCAGCCCCAAGGCGGCTTG
This sequence comes from Sus scrofa, assembly GCF_054392235.1. Lineage (NCBI taxonomy): Eukaryota > Metazoa > Chordata > Mammalia > Artiodactyla > Suidae > Sus > Sus scrofa. The sequence goes on along the minus strand of NC_139393.1, from coordinate 39,191,357 downwards.
GCTCAGGATCGCAGCGCTTGCCTAGTTCTCACCTAGCCCTAGGCTCCCCATAGGGCCAAGGAGGGTCTGGGCTGCCTCTGGCTCCGTGGGCACTGCTGCTTGGTTGGTGGTCTCCGCACCTTGAAACCAACTCCAAACGTGTTCTCCTTCGCGGAGAAGGCTGATTTGGCAGGTAGAAGCCCTTTGTGCACTGGCCCTGGCAACCCACCCATAGCCAGCTAGGGACGGACCCACCTAGGGCCTAGCTGCGAATCGGCACAAAACGCGCTCCTAGGAGCTGCACTCTGCAAAGGGAAACTGAGCTCGGGGAACAAAGCTCAGCCCCAAGGCGGCTTGGCTCAGGATCGCAGCGCTTGCCTAGTTCTCACCTAGCCCTAGGCTCCCCATAGGGCCCAGGAGGGTCTGGGCTGCCTCTGGCTCCGTGGGCACTGCTGCTTGGTTGGTGGTCTCCGCAGCTTGAAACCAACTCCAAACGTGTTCTCCTTCGCGGAGAAGGCTGATTTGGCAGGAAGAAGCCCTGTGTGCACTGGCCCTGGCAACCCACCCATAGCCAGCTAGGGACGGACCCACCTAGGGCCTAGCTGCGAAACGGCACAAAACGCGCTCCTAGGAGCTGCACTCTGCAAAGGGAAACTGTGCTCGGGGAACAAAGCTCAGCCCCAAGGCGGCTTGGCTCAGGATCGCAGCGCTTGCCTAGTTCTCACCTAGCCCTAGGCTCCCCATAGGGCCAAGGAGGGTTTGGGCTGCCTCTGGCTCCGTGGGCACTGCTGCTTGGTTGGTGGTCTCCGCAGCTTGAAACCAACTCCAAACGTGTTCTCCTTCGCGGAGAAGGCTGATTTGGCAGGAAGAAGCCCTGTGTGCACTGGCCCTGGCAACCCACCCATAGCCAGCTAGGGACGGACCCACCTAGGGCCTAGCTGCGAAACGGCACAAAACGCGCTCCTAGGAGCTGCACTCTGCAAAGGGAAACTGTGCTCGGGGAACAAAGCTCAGCCCCAAGGCGGCTTGGCTCAGGATCGCAGCGCTTGCCTAGTTCTCACCTAGCCCTAGGCTCCCCATAGGGCCAAGGAGGGTCTGGGCTGCCTCTGGCTCCGTGGGCACTGCTGCTTGGTTGGTGGTCTCCGCAGCTTGAAACCAACTCCAAACGTGTTCTCCTTCGCGGAGAAGGCTGATTTGGCAGGTAGAAGCCCTGTGTGCACTGGCCCTGGCAACCCACCCATAGCCAGCTAGGGACGGACCCACCTAGGGCCTAGCTGCGAAACGGCACAAAACGCGCTCCTAGGAGCTGCACTCTGCAAAGGGAAACTGTGCTCGGGGAACAAAGCTCAGCCCCAAGGCGGCTTGGCTCAGGATCGCAGCGCTTGCCTAGTTCTCACCTAGCCCTAGGCTCCCCATAGGGCCAAGGAGGGTCTGGGCTGCCTCTGGCTCCGTGGGCACTGCTGCTTGGCTGGTGGTCTCCGCACCGTGAAACCAACTCCAAACGTGTTCTCCTTCGCGGAGAAGGCTGATTTGGCAGGAAGAAGCCCTGTGTGCACTGGCCCTGGCAACCCACCCATAGCCAGCTAGGGACGGACCCACCTAGGGCCTAGCTGCGAAACGGCACAAAACGCGCTCCTAGGAGCTGCACTCTGCAAAGGGAAACTGAGCTCGGGGAACAAAGCTCAGCCCCAAGGCGGCTTGGCTCAGGATCGCAGCGCTTGCCTAGTTCTCACCTAGCCCTAGGCTCCCCATAGGGCCAAGGAGGGTCTGGGCTGCCTCTGGCTCCGTGGGCACTGCTGCTTGGTTGGTGGTCTCCGCACCTTGAAACCAACTCCAAACGTGTTCTCCTTCGCGGAGAAGGCTGATTTGGCAGGTAGAAGCCCTTTGTGCACTGGCCCTGGCAACCCACCCATAGCCAGCTAGGGACGGACCCACCTAGGGCCTAGCTGCGAATCGGCACAAAACGCGCTCCTAGGAGCTGCACTCTGCAAAGGGAAACTGAGCTCGGGGAACAAAGCTCAGCCCCAAGGCGGCTTGGCTCAGGATCGCAGCGCTTGCCTAGTTCTCACCTAGCCCTAGGCTCCCCATAGGGCCAAGGAGGGTCTGGGCTGCCTCTGGCTCCGTGGGCACTGCTGCTTGGTTGGTGGTCTCCGCAGCTTGAAACCAACTCCAAACGTGTTCTCCTTCGCGGAGAAGGCTGATTTGGCAGGAAGAAGCCCTGTGTGCACTGGCCCTGGCAACCCACCCATAGCCAGCTAGGGACGGACCCACCTAGGGCCTAGCTGCGAAACGGCACAAAACGCGCTCCTAGGAGCTGCACTCTGCAAAGGGAAACTGTGCTCGGGGAACAAAGCTCAGCCCCAAGGCGGCTTGGCTCAGGATCGCAGCGCTTGCCTAGTTCTCACCTAGCCCTAGGCTCCCCATAGGGCCAAGGAGGGTTTGGGCTGCCTCTGGCTCCGTGGGCACTGCTGCTTGGTTGGTGGTCTCCGCAGCTTGAAACCAACTCCAAACGTGTTCTCCTTCGCGGAGAAGGCTGATTTGGCAGGAAGAAGCCCTGTGTGCACTGGCCCTGGCAACCCACCCATAGCCAGCTAGGGACGGACCCACCTAGGGCCTAGCTGCGAAACGGCACAAAACGCGCTCCTAGGAGCTGCACTCTGCAAAGGGAAACTGTGCTCGGGGAACAAAGCTCAGCCCCAAGGCGGCTTGGCTCAGGATCGCAGCGCTTGCCTAGTTCTCACCTAGCCCTAGGCTCCCCATAGGGCCAAGGAGGGTCTGGGCTGCCTCTGGCTCCGTGGGCACTGCTGCTTGGTTGGTGGTCTCCGCAGCTTGAAACCAACTCCAAACGTGTTCTCCTTCGCGGAGAAGGCTGATTTGGCAGGAAGAAGCCCTGTGTGCACTGGCCCTGGCAACCCACCCATAGCCAGCTAGGGACGGACCCACCTAGGGCCTAGCTGCGAAACGGCACAAAACGCGCTCCTAGGAGCTGCACTCTGCAAAGGGAAACTGTGCTCGGGGAACAAAGCTCAGCCCCAAGGCGGCTTGGCTCAGGATCGCAGCGCTTGCCTAGTTCTCACCTAGCCCTAGGCTCCCCATAGGGCCAAGGAGGGTCTGGGCTGCCTCTGGCTCCGTGGGCACTGCTGCTTGGTTGGTGGTCTCCGCAGCTTGAAACCAACTCCAAACGTGTTCTCCTTCGCGGAGAAGGCTGATTTGGCAGGAAGAAGCCCTGTGTGCACTGGCCCTGGCAACCCACCCATAGCCAGCTAGGGACGGACCCACCTAGGGCCTAGCTGCGAAACGGCACAAAACGCGCTCCTAGGAGCTGCACTCTGCAAAGGGAAACTGTGCTCGGGGAACAAAGCTCAGCCCCAAGGCGGCTTGGCTCAGGATCGCAGCGCTTGCCTAGTTCTCACCTAGCCCTAGGCTCCCCATAGGGCCAAGGAGGGTCTGGGCTGCCTCTGGCTCCGTGGGCACTGCTGCTTGGTTGGTGGTCTCCGCAGCTTGAAACCAACTCCAAACGTGTTCTCCTTCGCGGAGAAGGCTGATTTGGCAGGAAGAAGCCCTGTGTGCACTGGCCCTGGCAACCCACCCATAGCCAGCTAGGGACGGACCCACCTAGGGCCTAGCTGCGAAACGGCACAAAACGCGCTCCTAGGAGCTGCACTCTGCAAAGGGAAACTGTGCTCGGGGAACAAAGCTCAGCCCCAAGGCGGCTTGGCTCAGGATCGCAGCGCTTGCCTAGTTCTCACCTAGCCCTAGGCTCCCCATAGGGCCCAGGAGGGTCTGGGCTGCCTCTGGCTCCGTGGGCACTGCTGCTTGGCTGGTGGTCTCCGCACCGTGAAACCAACTCCAAACGTGTTCTCCTTCGCGGAGAAGGCTGATTTGGCAGGAAGAAGCCTTGTGTGCACTGGCCCTGGCAACCCACCCATAGCCAGCTAGGGAGGGACCCACCTAGGGCCTAGCTGCGAAACGGCACAGAACGCGCTCCTAGGAGCTGCACTCTGCAAAGGGAAACTGAGCTCGGGGAACAAAGCTCAGCCCCAAGGCGGCTTGGCTCAGGATCGCAGCGCTTGCCTAGTTCTCACCTAGCCCTAGGCTCCCCATAGGGCCAAGGAGGGTCTGGGCTGCCTCTGGCTCCGTGGGCACTGCTGCTTGGTTGGTGGTCTCCGCACCTTGAAACCAACTCCAAACGTGTTCTCCTTCGCGGAGAAGGCTGATTTGGCAGGAAGAAGCCCTGTGTGCACTGGCCCTGGCAACCCACCCATAGCCAGCTAGGGACGGACCCACCTAGGGCCTAGCTGCGAAACGGCACAAAACGCGCTCCTAGGAGCTGCACTCTGCAAAGGGAAACTGTGCTCGGGGAACAAAGCTCAGCCCCAAGGCGGCTTGGCTCAGGATCGCAGCGCTTGCCTAGTTCTCACCTAGCCCTAGGCTCCCCATAGGGCCAAGGAGGGTCTGGGCTGCCTCTGGCTCCGTGGGCACTGCTGCTTGGTTGGTGGTCTCCGCAGCTTGAAACCAACTCCAAACGTGTTCTCCTTCGCGGAGAAGGCTGATTTGGCAGGTAGAAGCCCTGTGTGCACTGGCCCTGGCAACCCACCCATAGCCAGCTAGGGACGGACCCACCTAGGGCCTAGCTGCGAAACGGCACAAAACGCGCTCCTAGGAGCTGCACTCTGCAAAGGGAAACTGTGCTCGGGGAACAAAGCTCAGCCCCAAGGCGGCTTGGCTCAGGATCGCAGCGCTTGCCTAGTTCTCACCTAGCCCTAGGCTCCCCATAGGGCCCAGGAGGGTCTGGGCTGCCTCTGGCTCCGTGGGCACTGCTGCTTGGCTGGTGGTCTCCGCACCGTGAAACCAACTCCAAACGTGTTCTCCTTCGCGGAGAAGGCTGATTTGGCAGGAAGAAGCCCTGTGTGCACTGGCCCTGGCAACCCACCCATAGCCAGCTAGGGACGGACCCACCTAGGGCCTAGCTGCGAAACGGCACAAAACGCGCTCCTAGGAGCTGCACTCTGCAAAGGGAAACTGTGCTCGGGGAACAAAGCTCAGCCCCAAGGCGGCTTGGCTCAGGATCGCAGCGCTTGCCTAGTTCTCACCTAGCCCTAGGCTCCCCATAGGGCCAAGGAGGGTCTGGGCTGCCTCTGGCTCCGTGGGCACTGCTGCTTGGCTGGTGGTCTCCGCAGCTTGAAACCAACTCCAAACGTGTTCTCCTTCGCGGAGAAGGCTGATTTGGCAGGAAGAAGCCCTGTGTGCACTGGCCCTGGCAACCCACCCATAGCCAGCTAGGGACGGACCCACCTAGGGCCTAGCTGCGAAACGACACAAAACGCGCTCCTAGGAGCTGCACTCTACAAAGGGAAACTGTGCTCGGGGAACAAAGCTCAGCCCCAAGGCGGCTTGGCTCAGGATCGCAGCGCTTGCCTAGTTCTCACCTAGCCCTAGGCTCCCCATAGGGCCCAGGAGGGTCTGGGCTGCCTCTGGCTCCGTGGGCACTGCTGCTTGGCTGGTGGTCTCCGCACCGTGAAACCAACTCCAAACGTGTTCTCCTTCGCGGAGAAGGCTGATTTGGCAGGAAGAAGCCCTGTGTGCACTGGCCCTGGCAACCCACCCATAGCCAGCTAGGGACGGACCCACCTAGGGCCTAGCTGCGAAACGGCACAAAACGCGCTCCTAGGAGCTGCACTCTGCAAAGGGAAACTGTGCTCGGGGAACAAAGCTCAGCCCCAAGGCGGCTTGGCTCAGGATCGCAGCGCTTGCCTAGTTCTCACCTAGCCCTAGGCTCCCCATAGGGCCAAGGAGGGTCTGGGCTGCCTCTGGCTCCGTGGGCACTGCTGCTTGGCTGGTGGTCTCCGCACCTTGAAACCAACTCCAAACGTGTTCTCCTTCGCGGAGAAGGCTGATTTGGCAGGAAGAAGCCCTGTGTGCACTGGCCCTGGCAACCCACCCATAGCCAGCTAGGGACGGACCCACCTAGGGCCTAGCTGCGAAACGGCACAAAACGCGCTCCTAGGAGCTGCACTCTGCAAAGGGAAACTGTGCTCGGGGAACAAACCTCAGCCCCAAGGCGGCTTGGCTCAGGATCGCAGCGCTTGCCTAGTTCTCACCTAGCCCTAGGCTCCCCATAGGGTCAAGGAGGGTCTGGGCTGCCTCTGGCTCCGTGGGCACTGCTGCTTGGCTGGTGGTCTCCGCACCGTGAAACCAACTCCAAACGTGTTCTCCTTCGCGGAGAAGGCTGATTTGGCAGGAAGAAGCCCTGTGTGCACTGGCCCTGGCAACCCACCCATAGCCAGCTAGGGACGGACCCACCTAGGGCCTAGCTGCGAAACGGCACAAAACGCGCTCCTAGGAGCTGCACTCTGCAAAGGGAAACTGTGCTCGGGGAACAAAGCTCAGCCCCAAGGCGGCTTGGCTCAGGATCGCAGCGCTTGCCTAGTTCTCACCTAGCCCTAGGCTCCCCATAGGGCCAAGGAGGGTCTGGGCTGCCTCTGGCTCCGTGGGCACTGCTGCTTGGCTGGTGGTCTCCGCACCGTGAAACCAACTCCAAACGTGTTCTCCTTCGCGGAGAAGGCTGATTTGGCAGGAAGAAGCCCTGTGTGCACTGGCCCTGGCAACCCACCCATAGCCAGCTAGGGAGGGACCCACCTAGGGCCTAGCTGCGAAACGACACAAAACGCGCTCCTAGGAGCTGCACTCTACAAAGGGAAACTGTGCTCGGGGAACAAAGCTCAGCCCCAAGGCGGCTTGGCTCAGGATCGCAGCGCTTGCCTAGTTCTCACCTAGCCCTAGGCTCCCCATAGGGCCCAGGAGGGTCTGGGCTGCCTCTGGCTCCGTGGGCACTGCTGCTTGGCTGGTGGTCTCCGCACCGTGAAACCAACTCCAAACGTGTTCTCCTTCGCGGAGAAGGCTGATTTGGCAGGAAGAAGCCCTGTGTGCACTGGCCCTGGCAACCCACCCATAGCCAGCTAGGGACGGACCCACCTAGGGCCTAGCTGCGAAACGACACAAAACGCGCTCCTAGGAGCTGCACTCTGCAAAGGGAAACTGTGCTCGGGGAACAAAGCTCAGCCCCAAGGCGGCTTGGCTCAGGATCGCAGCGCTTGCCTAGTTCTCACCTAGCCCTAGGCTCCCCATAGGGCCCAGGAGGGTCTGGGCTGCCTCTGGCTCCGTGGGCACTGCTGCTTGGCTGGTGGTCTCCGCACCGTGAAACCAACTCCAAACGTGTTCTCCTTCGCGGAGAAGGCTGATTTGGCAGGAAGAAGCCCTGTGTGCACTGGCCCTGGCAACCCACCCATAGCCAGCTAGGGACGGACCCACCTAGGGCCTAGCTGCGAAACGGCACAAAACGCGCTCCTAGGAGCTGCACTCTGCAAAGGGAAACTGTGCTCGGGGAACAAAGCTCAGCCCCAAGGCGGCTTGGCTCAGGATCGCAGCGCTTGCCTAGTTCTCACCTAGCCCTAGGCTCCCCATAGGGCCAAGGAGGGTCTGGGCTGCCTCTGGCTCCGTGGGCACTGCTGCTTGGCTGGTGGTCTCCGCAGCTTGAAACCAACTCCAAACGTGTTCTCCTTCGCGGAGAAGGCTGATTTGGCAGGAAGAAGCCCTGTGTGCACTGGCCCTGGCAACCCACCCATAGCCAGCTAGGGACGGACCCACCTAGGGCCTAGCTGCGAAACGGCACAAAACGCGCTCCTAGGAGCTGCACTCTGCAAAGGGAAACTGTGCTCGGGGAACAAACCTCAGCCCCAAGGCGGCTTGGCTCAGGATCGCAGCGCTTGCCTAGTTCTCACCTAGCCCTAGGCTCCCCATAGGGTCAAGGAGGGTCTGGGCTGCCTCTGGCTCCGTGGGCACTGCTGCTTGGCTGGTGGTCTCCGCACCGTGAAACCAACTCCAAACGTGTTCTCCTTCGCGGAGAAGGCTGATTTGGCAGGAAGAAGCCCTGTGTGCACTGGCCCTGGCAACCCACCCATAGCCAGCTAGGGACGGACCCACCTAGGGCCTAGCTGCGAAACGGCACAAAACGCGCTCCTAGGAGCTGCACTCTGCAAAGGGAAACTGTGCTCGGGGAACAAAGCTCAGCCCCAAGGCGGCTTGGCTCAGGATCGCAGCGCTTGCCTAGTTCTCACCTAGCCCTAGGCTCCCCATAGGGCCAAGGAGGGTCTGGGCTGCCTCTGGCTCCGTGGGCACTGCTGCTTGGCTGGTGGTCTCCGCACCGTGAAACCAACTCCAAACGTGTTCTCCTTCACGGAGAAGGCTGATTTGGCAGGAAGAAGCCCTGTGTGCACTGGCCCTGGCAACCCACCCATAGCCAGCTAGGGAGGGACCCACCTAGGGCCTAGCTGCGAAACGACACAAAACGCGCTCCTAGGAGCTGCACTCTACAAAGGGAAACTGTGCTCGGGGAACAAAGCTCAGCCCCAAGGCGGCTTGGCTCAGGATCGCAGCGCTTGCCTAGTTCTCACCTAGCCCTAGGTTCCCCATAGGGCCAAGGAGGGTCTGGGCTGCCTCTGGCTCCGTGGGCACTGCTGCTTGGTTGGTGGTCTCCGCAGCTTGAAACCAACTCCAAACGTGTTCTCCTTCGCGGAGAAGGCTGATTTGGCAGGAAGAAGCCCTGTGTGCACTGGCCCTGGCAACCCACCCATAGCCAGCTAGGGACGGACCCACCTAGGGCCTAGCTGCGAAAGGGCACAAAACGCGCTCCTAGGAGCTGCACTCTGCAAAGGGAAACTGAGCTCGGGGAACAAAGCTCAGCCCCAAGGCGGCTTGGCTCAGGATCGCAGCGCTTGCCTAGTTCTCACCTAGCCCTAGGCTCCCCATAGGGCCAAGGAGGGTCTGGGCTGCCTCTGGCTCCGTGGGCACTGCTGCTTGGCTGGTGGTCTCCGCACCGTGAAACCAACTCCAAACGTGTTCTCCTTCGCGGAGAAGGCTGATTTGGCAGGAAGAAGCCCTGTGTGCACTGGCCCTGGCAACCCACCCACAGCCAGCTAGGGAGGGACCCACCTAGGGCCTAGCTGCGAAACGGCACAAAACGCGCTCCTAGGAGCTGCACTCTGCAAAGGGAAACTGTGCTCGGGGAACAAAGCTCAGCCCCAAGGCGGCTTGGCTCAGGATCGCAGCGCTTGCCTAGTTCTCACCTAGCCCTAGGCTCCCCATAGGGCCCAGGAGGGTCTGGGCTGCCTCTGGCTCCGTGGGCACTGCTGCTTGGCTGGTGGTCTCCGCACCGTGAAACCAACTCCAAACGTGTTCTCCTTCGCGGAGAAGGCTGATTTGGCAGGAAGAAGCCCTGTGTGCACTGGCCCTGGCAACCCACCCATAGCCAGCTAGGGACGGACCCACCTAGGGCCTAGCTGCGAAACGGCACAAAACGCGCTCCTAGGAGCTGCACTCTGCAAAGGGAAACTGTGCTCGGGGAACAAAGCTCAGCCCCAAGGCGGCTTGGCTCAGGATCGCAGCGCTTGCCTAGTTCTCACCTAGCCCTAGGCTCCCCATAGGGCCAAGGAGGGTCTGGGCTGCCTCTGGCTCCGTGGGCACTGCTGCTTGGTTGGTGGTCTCCGCAGCTTGAAACCAACTCCAAACGTGTTCTCCTTCGCGGAGAAGGCTGATTTGGCAGGAAGAAGCCCTGTGTGCACTGGCCCTGGCAACCCACCCATAGCCAGCTAGGGACGGACCCACCTAGGGCCTAGCTGCGAAACGGCACAAAACGCGCTCCTAGGAGCTGCACTCTGCAAAGGGAAACTGTGCTCGGGGAACAAAGCTCAGCCCCAAGGCGGCTTGGCTCAGGATCGCAGCGCTTGCCTAGTTCTCACCTACCCCTAGGCTCCCCATAGGGCCCAGGAGGGTCTGGGCTGCCTCTGGCTCCGTGGGCACTGCTGCTTGGCTGGTGGTCTCCGCACCGTGAAACCAACTCCAAACGTGTTCTCCTTCGCGGAGAAGGCTGATTTGGCAGGAAGAAGCCCTGTGTGCACTGGCCCTGGCAACCCACCCATAGCCAGCTAGGGAGGGACCCACCTAGGGCCTAGCTGCGAAACGGCACAGAACGCGCTCCTAGGAGCTGCACTCTGCAAAGGGAAACTGAGCTCGGGGAACAAAGCTCAGCCCCAAGGCGGCTTGGCTCAGGATCGCAGCGCTTGCCTAGTTCTCACCTAGCCCTAGGCTCCCCATAGGGCCAAGGAGGGTCTGGGCTGCCTCTGGCTCCGTGGGCACTGCTGCTTGGTTGGTGGTCTCCGCACCTTGAAACCAACTCCAAACGTGTTCTCCTTCGCGGAGAAGGCTGATTTGGCAGGAAGAAGCCCTGTGTGCACTGGCCCTGGCAACCCACCCATAGCCAGCTAGGGACGGACCCACCTAGGGCCTAGCTGCGAAACGGCACAAAACGCGCTCCTAGGAGCTGCACTCTGCAAAGGGAAACTGAGCTCGGGGAACAAAGTTCAGCCCCAAGGCGGCTTGGCTCAGGATCGCAGCGCTTGCCTAGTTCTCACCTAGCCCTAGGCTCCCCATAGGGCCAAGGAGGGTCTGGGCTGCCTCTGGCTCCGTGGGCACTGCTGCTTGGTTGGTGGTCTCCGCAGCTTGAAACCAACTCCAAACGTGTTCTCCTTCGCGGAGAAGGCTGATTTGGCAGGAGGAAGCCCTGTGTGCACTGGCCCTGGCAACCCACCCATAGCCAGCTAGGGACGGACCCACCTAGGGCCTAGCTGCGAAACGGCACAAAACGCGCTCCTAGGAGCTGCACTCTGCAAAGGGAAACTGTGCTCGGGGAACAAAGCTCAGCCCCAAGGCGGCTTGGCTCAGGATCGCAGCGCTTGCCTAGTTCTCACCTAGCCCTAGGCTCCCCATAGGGCCCAGGAGGGTCTGGGCTGCCTCTGGCTCCGTGGGCACTGCTGCTTGGCTGGTGGTCTCCGCACCGTGAAACCAACTCCAAACGTGTTCTCCTTCGCGGAGAAGGCTGATTTGGCAGGAAGAAGCCCTGTGTGCACTGGCCCTGGCAACCCACCCATAGCCAGCTAGGGACGGACCCACCTAGGGCCTAGCTGCGAAACGGCACAAAACGCGCTCCTAGGAGCTGCACTCTGCAAAGGGAAACTGTGCTCGGGGAACAAAGCTCAGCCCCAAGGCGGCTTGGCTCAGGATCGCAGCGCTTGCCTAGTTCTCACCTAGCCCTAGGCTCCCCATAGGGCCAAGGAGGGTCTGGGCTGCCTCTGGCTCCGTGGGCACTGCTGCTTGGTTGGTGGTCTCCGCAGCTTGAAACCAACTCCAAACGTGTTCTCCTTCGCGGAGAAGGCTGATTTGGCAGGAAGAAGCCCTGTGTGCACTGGCCCTGGCAACCCACCCATAGCCAGCTAGGGACGGACCCACCTAGGGCCTAGCTGCGAAACGGCACAAAACGCGCTCCTAGGAGCTGCACTCTGCAAAGGGAAACTGTGCTCGGGGAACAAAGCTCAGCCCCAAGGCGGCTTGGCTCAGGATCGCAGCGCTTGCCTAGTTCTCACCTAGCCCTAGGCTCCCCATAGGGCCAAGGAGGGTCTGGGCTGCCTCTGGCTCCGTGGGCACTGCTGCTTGGTTGGTGGTCTCCGCAGCTTGAAACCAACTCCAAACGTGTTCTCCTTCGCGGAGAAGGCTGATTTGGCAGGAAGAAGCCCTGTGTGCACTGGCCCTGGCAACCCACCCATAGCCAGCTAGGGACGGACCCACCTAGGGCCTAGCTGCGAAACGGCACAAAACGCGCTCCTAGGAGCTGCACTCTGCAAAGGGAAACTGTGCTCGGGGAACAAACCTCAGCCCCAAGGCGGCTTGGCTCAGGATCGCAGCGCTTGCCTAGTTCTCACCTAGCCCTAGGCTCCCCATAGGGCCAAGGAGGGTCTGGGCTGCCTCTGGCTCCGTGGGCACTGCTGCTTGGTTGGTGGTCTCCGCAGCTTGAAACCAACTCCAAACGTGTTCTCCTTCGCGGAGAAGGCTGATTTGGCAGGAAGAAGCCCTGTGTGCACTGGCCCTGGCAACCCACCCATAGCCAGCTAGGGACGGACCCACCTAGGGCCTAGCTGCGAAACGGCACAAAACGCGCTCCTAGGAGCTGCACTCTGCAAAGGGAAACTGTGCTCGGGGAACAAAGCTCAGCCCCAAGGCGGCTTGGCTCAGGATCGCAGCGCTTGCCTAGTTCTCACCTAGCCCTAGGCTCCCCATAGGGCCAAGGAGGGTCTGGGCTGCCTCTGGCTCCGTGGGCACTGCTGCTTGGCTGGTGGTCTCCGCACCGTGAAACCAACTCCAAACGTGTTCTCCTTCGCGGAGAAGGCTGATTTGGCAGGAAGAAGCCCTGTGTGCACTGGCCCTGGCAACCCACCCATAGCCAGCTAGGGAGGGACCCACCTAGGGCCTAGCTGCGAAACGGCACAGAACGCGCTCCTAGGAGCTGCACTCTGCAAAGGGAAACTGAGCTCGGGGAACAAAGCTCAGCCCCAAGGCGGCTTGGCTCAGGATCGCAGCGCTTGCCTAGTTCTCACCTAGCCCTAGGCTCCCCATAGGGCCAAGGAGGGTCTGGGCTGCCTCTGGCTCCGTGGGCACTGCTGCTTGGTTGGTGGTCTCCGCACCTTGAAACCAACTCCAAACGTGTTCTCCTTCGCGGAGAAGGCTGATTTGGCAGGAAGAAGCCCTGTGTGCACTGGCCCTGGCAACCCACCCATAGCCAGCTAGGGACGGACCCACCTAGGGCCTAGCTGCGAAACGGCACAAAACGCGCTCCTAGGAGCTGCACTCTGCAAAGGGAAACTGTGCTCGGGGAACAAAGCTCAGCCCCAAGGCGGCTTGGCTCAGGATCGCAGCGCTTGCCTAGTTCTCACCTAGCCCTAGGCTCCCCATAGGGCCAAGGAGGGTCTGGGCTGCCTCTGGCTCCGTGGGCACTGTTGCTTGGTTGGTGGTCTCCGCAGCTTGAAACCAACTCCAAACGTGTTCTCCTTCGCGGAGAAGGCTGATTTGGCAGGAAGAAGCCCTGTGTGCACTGGCCCTGGCAACCCACCCATAGCCAGCTAGGGACGGACCCACCTAGGGCCTAGCTGCGAAACGGCACAAAACGCGCTCCTAGGAGCTGCACTCTGCAAAGGGAAACTGTGCTCGGGGAACAAAGCTCAGCCCCAAGGCGGCTTGGCTCAGGATCGCAGCGCTTGCCTAGTTCTCACCTAGCCCTAGGCTCCCCATAGGGCCCAGGAGGGTCTGGGCTGCCTCTGGCTCCGTGGGCACTGCTGCTTGGCTGGTGGTCTCCGCACCGTGAAACCAACTCCAAACGTGTTCTCCTTCGCGGAGAAGGCTGATTTGGCAGGAAGAAGCCCTGTGTGCACTGGCCCTGGCAACCCACCCATAGCCAGCTAGGGACGGACCCACCTAGGGCCTAGCTGCGAAACGGCACAAAACGCGCTCCTAGGAGCTGCACTCTGCAAAGGGAAACTGTGCTCGGGGAACAAAGCTCAGCCCCAAGGCGGCTTGGCTCAGGATCGCAGCGCTTGCCTAGTTCTCACCTAGCCCTAGGCTCCCCATAGGGCCCAGGAGGGTCTGGGCTGCCTCTGGCTCCGTGGGCACTGCTGCTTGGCTGGTGGTCTCCGCACCGTGAAACCAACTCCAAACGTGTTCTCCTTCGCGGAGAAGGCTGATTTGGCAGGAAGAAGCCCTGTGTGCACTGGCCCTGGCAACCCACCCATAGCCAGCTAGGGAGGGACCCACCTAGGGCCTAGCTGCGAAACGGCACAGAACGCGCTCCTAGGAGCTGCACTCTGCAAAGGGAAACTGAGCTCGGGGAACAAAGCTCAGCCCCAAGGCGGCTTGGCTCAGGATCGCAGCGCTTGCCTAGTTCTCACCTAGCCCTAGGCTCCCCATAGGGCCAAGGAGGGTCTGGGCTGCCTCTGGCTCCGTGGGCACTGCTGCTTGGTTGGTGGTCTCCGCACCTTGAAACCAACTCCAAACGTGTTCTCCTTCGCGGAGAAGGCTGATTTGGCAGGAAGAAGCCCTGTGTGCACTGGCCCTGGCAACCCACCCATAGCCAGCTAGGGACGGACCCACCTAGGGCCTAGCTGCGAAACGGCACAAAACGCGCTCCTAGGAGCTGCACTCTGCAAAGGGAAACTGTGCTCGGGGAACAAAGCTCAGCCCCAAGGCGGCTTGGCTCAGGATCGCAGCGCTTGCCTAGTTCTCACCTAGCCCTAGGCTCCCCATAGGGCCAAGGAGGGTCTGGGCTGCCTCTGGCTCCGTGGGCACTGCTGCTTGGTTGGTGGTCTCCGCAGCTTGAAACCAACTCCAAACGTGTTCTCCTTCGCGGAGAAGGCTGATTTGGCAGGAAGAAGCCCTGTGTGCACTGGCCCTGGCAACCCACCCATAGCCAGCTAGGGACGGACCCACCTAGGGCCTAGCTGCGAAACGGCACAAAACGCGCTCCTAGGAGCTGCACTCTGCAAAGGGAAACTGTGCTCGGGGAACAAAGCTCAGCCCCAAGGCGGCTTGGCTCAGGATCGCAGCGCTTGCCTAGTTCTCACCTAGCCCTAGGCTCCCCATAGGGCCCAGGAGGGTCTGGGCTGCCTCTGGCTCCGTGGGCACTGCTGCTTGGCTGGTGGTCTCCGCACCGTGAAACCAACTCCAAACGTGTTCTCCTTCGCGGAGAAGGCTGATTTGGCAGGAAGAAGCCCTGTGTGCACTGGCCCTGGCAACCCACCCATAGCCAGCTAGGGACGGACCCACCTAGGGCCTAGCTGCGAAACGGCACAAAACGCGCTCCTAGGAGCTGCACTCTGCAAAGGGAAACTGTGCTCGGGGAACAAAGCTCAGCCCCAAGGCGGCTTGGCTCAGGATCGCAGCGCTTGCCTAGTTCTCACCTAGCCCTAGGCTCCCCATAGGGCCCAGGAGGGTCTGGGCTGCCTCTGGCTCCGTGGGCACTGCTGCTTGGCTGGTGGTCTCCGCACCGTGAAACCAACTCCAAACGTGTTCTCCTTCGCGGAGAAGGCTGATTTGGCAGGAAGAAGCCCTGTGTGCACTGGCCCTGGCAACCCACCCATAGCCAGCTAGGGAGGGACCCACCTAGGGCCTAGCTGCGAAACGGCACAGAACGCGCTCCTAGGAGCTGCACTCTGCAAAGGGAAACTGAGCTCGGGGAACAAAGCTCAGCCCCAAGGCGGCTTGGCTCAGGATCGCAGCGCTTGCCTAGTTCTCACCTAGCCCTAGGCTCCCCATAGGGCCAAGGAGGGTCTGGGCTGCCTCTGGCTCCGTGGGCACTGCTGCTTGGTTGGTGGTCTCCGCACCTTGAAACCAACTCCAAACGTGTTCTCCTTCGCGGAGAAGGCTGATTTGGCAGGAAGAAGCCCTGTGTGCACTGGCCCTGGCAACCCACCCATAGCCAGCTAGGGACGGACCCACCTAGGGCCTAGCTGCGAAACGGCACAAAACGCGCTCCTAGGAGCTGCACTCTGCAAAGGGAAACTGTGCTCGGGGAACAAAGCTCAGCCCCAAGGCGGCTTGGCTCAGGATCGCAGCGCTTGCCTAGTTCTCACCTAGCCCTAGGCTCCCCATAGGGCCAAGGAGGGTCTGGGCTGCCTCTGGCTCCGTGGGCACTGTTGCTTGGTTGGTGGTCTCCGCAGCTTGAAACCAACTCCAAACGTGTTCTCCTTCGCGGAGAAGGCTGATTTGGCAGGAAGAAGCCCTGTGTGCACTGGCCCTGGCAACCCACCCATAGCCAGCTAGGGACGGACCCACCTAGGGCCTAGCTGCGAAACGGCACAAAACGCGCTCCTAGGAGCTGCACTCTGCAAAGGGAAACTGTGCTCGGGGAACAAAGCTCAGCCCCAAGGCGGCTTGGCTCAGGATCGCAGCGCTTGCCTAGTTCTCACCTAGCCCTAGGCTCCCCATAGGGCCCAGGAGGGTCTGGGCTGCCTCTGGCTCCGTGGGCACTGCTGCTTGGCTGGTGGTCTCCGCACCGTGAAACCAACTCCAAACGTGTTCTCCTTCGCGGAGAAGGCTGATTTGGCAGGAAGAAGCCCTGTGTGCACTGGCCCTGGCAACCCACCCATAGCCAGCTAGGGACGGACCCACCTAGGGCCTAGCTGCGAAACGGCACAAAACGCGCTCCTAGGAGCTGCACTCTGCAAAGGGAAACTGTGCTCGGGGAACAAAGCTCAGCCCCAAGGCGGCTTGGCTCAGGATCGCAGCGCTTGCCTAGTTCTCACCTAGCCCTAGGCTCCCCATAGGGCCAAGGAGGGTCTGGGCTGCCTCTGGCTCCGTGGGCACTGCTGCTTGGCTGGTGGTCTCCGCAGCTTGAAACCAACTCCAAACGTGTTCTCCTTCGCGGAGAAGGCTGATTTGGCAGGAAGAAGCCCTGTGTGCACTGGCCCTGGCAACCCACCCATAGCCAGCTAGGGACGGACCCACCTAGGGCCTAGCTGCGAAACGGCACAAAACGCGCTCCTAGGAGCTGCACTCTGCAAAGGGAAACTGTGCTCGGGGAACAAAGCTCAGCCCCAAGGCGGCTTGGCTCAGGATCGCAGCGCTTGCCTAGTTCTCACCTAGCCCTAGGCTCCCCATAGGGCCAAGGAGGGTCTGGGCTGCCTC
Organism: Sus scrofa; assembly: GCF_054392235.1. Taxonomy (NCBI): domain Eukaryota; kingdom Metazoa; phylum Chordata; class Mammalia; order Artiodactyla; family Suidae; genus Sus; species Sus scrofa. The sequence continues at coordinate 39,174,815 of NC_139393.1, read as the reverse complement.
TGGCTCCGTGGGCACTGCTGCTTGGTTGGTGGTCTCCGCAGCTTGAAACCAACTCCAAACGTGTTCTCCTTCGCGGAGAAGGCTGATTTGGCAGGAAGAAGCCCTGTGTGCACTGGCCCTGGCAACCCACCCATAGCCAGCTAGGGACGGACCCACCTAGGGCCTAGCTGCGAAAGGGCACAAAACGCGCTCCTAGGAGCTGCACTCTGCAAAGGGAAACTGAGCTCGGGGAACAAAGCTCAGCCCCAAGGCGGCTTGGCTCAGGATCGCAGCGCTTGCCTAGTTCTCACCTAGCCCTAGGCTCCCCATAGGGCCAAGGAGGGTCTGGGCTGCCTCTGGCTCCGTGGGCACTGCTGCTTGGCTGGTGGTCTCCGCACCGTGAAACCAACTCCAAACGTGTTCTCCTTCGCGGAGAAGGCTGATTTGGCAGGAAGAAGCCCTGTGTGCACTGGCCCTGGCAACCCACCCACAGCCAGCTAGGGACGGACCCACCTAGGGCCTAGCTGCGAAACGGCACAAAACGCGCTCCTAGGAGCTGCACTCTGCAAAGGGAAACTGTGCTCGGGGAACAAAGCTCAGCCCCAAGGCGGCTTGGCTCAGGATCGCAGCGCTTGCCTAGTTCTCACCTAGCCCTAGGCTCCCCATAGGGCCAAGGAGGGTCTGGGCTGCCTCTGGCTCCGTGGGCACTGCTGCTTGGTTGGTGGTCTCCGCAGCTTGAAACCAACTCCAAACGTGTTCTCCTTCGCGGAGAAGGCTGATTTGGCAGGAAGAAGCCCTGTGTGCACTGGCCCTGGCAACCCACCCATAGCCAGCTAGGGACGGACCCACCTAGGGCCTAGCTGCGAAACGGCACAAAACGCGCTCCTAGGAGCTGCACTCTGCAAAGGGAAACTGTGCTCGGGGAACAAAGCTCAGCCCCAAGGCGGCTTGGCTCAGGATCGCAGCGCTTGCCTAGTTCTCACCTAGCCCTAGGCTCCCCATAGGGCCAAGGAGGGTCTGGGCTGCCTCTGGCTCCGTGGGCACTGCTGCTTGGTTGGTGGTCTCCGCACCTTGAAACCAACTCCAAACGTGTTCTCCTTCGCGGAGAAGGCTGATTTGGCAGGAAGAAGCCCTGTGTGCACTGGCCCTGGCAACCCACCCATAGCCAGCTAGGGACGGACCCACCTAGGGCCTAGCTGCGAAACGGCACAAAACGCGCTCCTAGGAGCTGCACTCTGCAAAGGGAAACTGTGCTCGGGGAACAAAGCTCAGCCCCAAGGCGGCTTGGCTCAGGATCGCAGCGCTTGCCTAGTTCTCACCTAGCCCTAGGCTCCCCATAGGGCCCAGGAGGGTCTGGGCTGCCTCTGGCTCCGTGGGCACTGCTGCTTGGCTGGTGGTCTCCGCACCGTGAAACCAACTCCAAACGTGTTCTCCTTCGCGGAGAAGGCTGATTTGGCAGGAAGAAGCCCTGTGTGCACTGGCCCTGGCAACCCACCCATAGCCAGCTAGGGACGGACCCACCTAGGGCCTAGCTGCGAAACGGCACAAAACGCGCTCCTAGGAGCTGCACTCTGCAAAGGGAAACTGTGCTCGGGGAACAAAGCTCAGCCCCAAGGCGGCTTGGCTCAGGATCGCAGCGCTTGCCTAGTTCTCACCTAGCCCTAGGCTCCCCATAGGGCCAAGGAGGGTCTGGGCTGCCTCTGGCTCCGTGGGCACTGCTGCTTGGCTGGTGGTCTCCGCAGCTTGAAACCAACTCCAAACGTGTTCTCCTTCGCGGAGAAGGCTGATTTGGCAGGAAGAAGCCCTGTGTGCACTGGCCCTGGCAACCCACCCATAGCCAGCTAGGGACGGACCCACCTAGGGCCTAGCTGCGAAACGGCACAAAACGCGCTCCTAGGAGCTGCACTCTGCAAAGGGAAACTGTGCTCGGGGAACAAAGCTCAGCCCCAAGGCGGCTTGGCTCAGGATCGCAGCGCTTGCCTAGTTCTCACCTAGCCCTAGGCTCCCCATAGGGCCAAGGAGGGTCTGGGCTGCCTCTGGCTCCGTGGGCACTGCTGCTTGGTTGGTGGTCTCCGCAGCTTGAAACCAACTCCAAACGTGTTCTCCTTCGCGGAGAAGGCTGATTTGGCAGGAAGAAGCCCTGTGTGCACTGGCCCTGGCAACCCACCCATAGCCAGCTAGGGACGGACCCACCTAGGGCCTAGCTGCGAAAGGGCACAAAACGCGCTCCTAGGAGCTGCACTCTGCAAAGGGAAACTGAGCTCGGGGAACAAAGCTCAGCCCCAAGGCGGCTTGGCTCAGGATCGCAGCGCTTGCCTAGTTCTCACCTAGCCCTAGGCTCCCCATAGGGCCAAGGAGGGTCTGGGCTGCCTCTGGCTCCGTGGGCACTGCTGCTTGGCTGGTGGTCTCCGCACCGTGAAACCAACTCCAAACGTGTTCTCCTTCGCGGAGAAGGCTGATTTGGCAGGAAGAAGCCCTGTGTGCACTGGCCCTGGCAACCCACCCATAGCCAGCTAGGGACGGACCCACCTAGGGCCTAGCTGCGAAACGGCACAAAACGCGCTCCTAGGAGCTGCACTCTGCAAAGGGAAACTGTGCTCGGGGAACAAAGCTCAGCCCCAAGGCGGCTTGGCTCAGGATCGCAGCGCTTGCCTAGTTCTCACCTAGCCCTAGGCTCCCCATAGGGCCAAGGAGGGTCTGGGCTGCCTCTGGCTCCGTGGGCACTGCTGCTTGGTTGGTGGTCTCCGCAGCTTGAAACCAACTCCAAACGTGTTCTCCTTCGCGGAGAAGGCTGATTTGGCAGGAAGAAGCCCTGTGTGCACTGGCCCTGGCAACCCACCCATAGCCAGCTAGGGACGGACCCACCTAGGGCCTAGCTGCGAAACGGCACAAAACGCGCTCCTAGGAGCTGCACTCTGCAAAGGGAAACTGTGCTCGGGGAACAAAGCTCAGCCCCAAGGCGGCTTGGCTCAGGATCGCAGCGCTTGCCTAGTTCTCACCTAGCCCTAGGCTCCCCATAGGGCCAAGGAGGGTCTGGGCTGCCTCTGGCTCCGTGGGCACTGCTGCTTGGTTGGTGGTCTCCGCAGCTTGAAACCAACTCCAAACGTGTTCTCCTTCGCGGAGAAGGCTGATTTGGCAGGAAGAAGCCCTGTGTGCACTGGCCCTGGCAACCCACCCATAGCCAGCTAGGGACGGACCCACCTAGGGCCTAGCTGCGAAACGGCACAAAACGCGCTCCTAGGAGCTGCACTCTGCAAAGGGAAACTGTGCTCGGGGAACAAAGCTCAGCCCCAAGGCGGCTTGGCTCAGGATCGCAGCGCTTGCCTAGTTCTCACCTAGCCCTAGGCTCCCCATAGGGCCCAGGAGGGTCTGGGCTGCCTCTGGCTCCGTGGGCACTGCTGCTTGGCTGGTGGTCTCCGCACCGTGAAACCAACTCCAAACGTGTTCTCCTTCGCGGAGAAGGCTGATTTGGCAGGAAGAAGCCCTGTGTGCACTGGCCCTGGCAACCCACCCATAGCCAGCTAGGGACGGACCCACCTAGGGCCTAGCTGCGAAACGGCACAAAACGCGCTCCTAGGAGCTGCACTCTGCAAAGGGAAACTGTGCTCGGGGAACAAAGCTCAGCCCCAAGGCGGCTTGGCTCAGGATCGCAGCGCTTGCCTAGTTCTCACCTAGCCCTAGGCTCCCCATAGGGCCAAGGAGGGTCTGGGCTGCCTCTGGCTCCGTGGGCACTGCTGCTTGGTTGGTGGTCTCCGCAGCTTGAAACCAACTCCAAACGTGTTCTCCTTCGCGGAGAAGGCTGATTTGGCAGGAAGAAGCCCTGTGTGCACTGGCCCTGGCAACCCACCCATAGCCAGCTAGGGACGGACCCACCTAGGGCCTAGCTGCGAAACGGCACAAAACGCGCTCCTAGGAGCTGCACTCTGCAAAGGGAAACTGTGCTCGGGGAACAAACCTCAGCCCCAAGGCGGCTTGGCTCAGGATCGCAGCGCTTGCCTAGTTCTCACCTAGCCCTAGGCTCCCCATAGGGCCAAGGAGGGTCTGGGCTGCCTCTGGCTCCGTGGGCACTGCTGCTTGGCTGGTGGTCTCCGCAGCTTGAAACCAACTCCAAACGTGTTCTCCTTCGCGGAGAAGGCTGATTTGGCAGGAAGAAGCCCTGTGTGCACTGGCCCTGGCAACCCACCCATAGCCAGCTAGGGACGGACCCACCTAGGGCCTAGCTGCGAAACGGCACAAAACGCGCTCCTAGGAGCTGCACTCTGCAAAGGGAAACTGTGCTCGGGGAACAAACCTCAGCCCCAAGGCGGCTTGGCTCAGGATCGCAGCGCTTGCCTAGTTCTCACCTAGCCCTTGGCTCCCCATAGGGTCAAGGAGGGTCTGGGCTGCCTCTGGCTCCGTGGGCACTGCTGCTTGGCTGGTGGTCTCCGCACCGTGAAACCAACTCCAAACGTGTTCTCCTTCGCGGAGAAGGCTGATTTGGCAGGAAGAAGCCCTGTGTGCACTGGCCCTGGCAACCCACCCATAGCCAGCTAGGGACGGACCCACCTAGGGCCTAGCTGCGAAACGGCACAAAACGCGCTCCTAGGAGCTGCACTCTGCAAAGGGAAACTGTGCTCGGGGAACAAAGCTCAGCCCCAAGGCGGCTTGGCTCAGGATCGCAGCGCTTGCCTAGTTCTCACCTAGCCCTAGGCTCCCCATAGGGCCAAGGAGGGTCTGGGCTGCCTCTGGCTCCGTGGGCACTGCTGCTTGGCTGGTGGTCTCCGCACCGTGAAACCAACTCCAAACGTGTTCTCCTTCGCGGAGAAGGCTGATTTGGCAGGAAGAAGCCCTGTGTGCACTGGCCCTGGCAACCCACCCATAGCCAGCTAGGGAGGGACCCACCTAGGGCCTAGCTGCGAAACGGCACAAAACGCGCTCCTAGGAGCTGCACTCTGCAAAGGGAAACTGTGCTCGGGGAACAAAGCTCAGCCCCAAGGCGGCTTGGCTCAGGATCGCAGCGCTTGCCTAGTTCTCACCTAGCCCTAGGTTCCCCATAGGGCCAAGGAGGGTCTGGGCTGCCTCTGGCTCCGTGGGCACTGCTGCTTGGTTGGTGGTCTCCGCAGCTTGAAACCAACTCCAAACGTGTTCTCCTTCGCGGAGAAGGCTGATTTGGCAGGAAGAAGCCCTGTGTGCACTGGCCCTGGCAACCCACCCATAGCCAGCTAGGGACGGACCCACCTAGGGCCTAGCTGCGAAAGGGCACAAAACGCGCTCCTAGGAGCTGCACTCTGCAAAGGGAAACTGAGCTCGGGGAACAAAGCTCAGCCCCAAGGCGGCTTGGCTCAGGATCGCAGCGCTTGCCTAGTTCTCACCTAGCCCTAGGCTCCCCATAGGGCCAAGGAGGGTCTGGGCTGCCTCTGGCTCCGTGGGCACTGCTGCTTGGCTGGTGGTCTCCGCACCGTGAAACCAACTCCAAACGTGTTCTCCTTCGCGGAGAAGGCTGATTTGGCAGGAAGAAGCCCTGTGTGCACTGGCCCTGGCAACCCACCCACAGCCAGCTAGGGAGGGACCCACCTAGGGCCTAGCTGCGAAACGGCACAAAACGCGCTCCTAGGAGCTGCACTCTGCAAAGGGAAACTGTGCTCGGGGAACAAAGCTCAGCCCCAAGGCGGCTTGGCTCAGGATCGCAGCGCTTGCCTAGTTCTCACCTAGCCCTAGGCTCCCCATAGGGCCCAGGAGGGTCTGGGCTGCCTCTGGCTCCGTGGGCACTGCTGCTTGGCTGGTGGTCTCCGCACCGTGAAACCAACTCCAAACGTGTTCTCCTTCGCGGAGAAGGCTGATTTGGCAGGAAGAAGCCCTGTGTGCACTGGCCCTGGCAACCCACCCATAGCCAGCTAGGGACGGACCCACCTAGGGCCTAGCTGCGAAACGGCACAAAACGCGCTCCTAGGAGCTGCACTCTGCAAAGGGAAACTGTGCTCGGGGAACAAAGCTCAGCCCCAAGGCGGCTTGGCTCAGGATCGCAGCGCTTGCCTAGTTCTCACCTAGCCCTAGGCTCCCCATAGGGCCAAGGAGGGTCTGGGCTGCCTCTGGCTCCGTGGGCACTGCTGCTTGGTTGGTGGTCTCCGCAGCTTGAAACCAACTCCAAACGTGTTCTCCTTCGCGGAGAAGGCTGATTTGGCAGGAAGAAGCCCTGTGTGCACTGGCCCTGGCAACCCACCCATAGCCAGCTAGGGACGGACCCACCTAGGGCCTAGCTGCGAAACGGCACAAAACGCGCTCCTAGGAGCTGCACTCTGCAAAGGGAAACTGTGCTCGGGGAACAAAGCTCAGCCCCAAGGCGGCTTGGCTCAGGATCGCAGCGCTTGCCTAGTTCTCACCTAGCCCTAGGCTCCCCATAGGGCCCAGGAGGGTCTGGGCTGCCTCTGGCTCCGTGGGCACTGCTGCTTGGCTGGTGGTCTCCGCACCGTGAAACCAACTCCAAACGTGTTCTCCTTCGCGGAGAAGGCTGATTTGGCAGGAAGAAGCCCTGTGTGCACTGGCCCTGGCAACCCACCCATAGCCAGCTAGGGAGGGACCCACCTAGGGCCTAGCTGCGAAACGGCACAGAACGCGCTCCTAGGAGCTGCACTCTGCAAAGGGAAACTGAGCTCGGGGAACAAAGCTCAGCCCCAAGGCGGCTTGGCTCAGGATCGCAGCGCTTGCCTAGTTCTCACCTAGCCCTAGGCTCCCCATAGGGCCAAGGAGGGTCTGGGCTGCCTCTGGCTCCGTGGGCACTGCTGCTTGGTTGGTGGTCTCCGCACCTTGAAACCAACTCCAAACGTGTTCTCCTTCGCGGAGAAGGCTGATTTGGCAGGAAGAAGCCCTGTGTGCACTGGCCCTGGCAACCCACCCATAGCCAGCTAGGGACGGACCCACCTAGGGCCTAGCTGCGAAACGGCACAAAACGCGCTCCTAGGAGCTGCACTCTGCAAAGGGAAACTGTGCTCGGGGAACAAAGCTCAGCCCCAAGGCGGCTTGGCTCAGGATCGCAGCGCTTGCCTAGTTCTCACCTAGCCCTAGGCTCCCCATAGGGCCAAGGAGGGTCTGGGCTGCCTCTGGCTCCGTGGGCACTGCTGCTTGGTTGGTGGTCTCCGCAGCTTGAAACCAACTCCAAACGTGTTCTCCTTCGCGGAGAAGGCTGATTTGGCAGGAAGAAGCCCTGTGTGCACTGGCCCTGGCAACCCACCCATAGCCAGCTAGGGACGGACCCACCTAGGGCCTAGCTGCGAAACGGCACAAAACGCGCTCCTAGGAGCTGCACTCTGCAAAGGGAAACTGTGCTCGGGGAACAAAGCTCAGCCCCAAGGCGGCTTGGCTCAGGATCGCAGCGCTTGCCTAGTTCTCACCTAGCCCTAGGCTCCCCATAGGGCCCAGGAGGGTCTGGGCTGCCTCTGGCTCCGTGGGCACTGCTGCTTGGCTGGTGGTCTCCGCACCGTGAAACCAACTCCAAACGTGTTCTCCTTCGCGGAGAAGGCTGATTTGGCAGGAAGAAGCCCTGTGTGCACTGGCCCTGGCAACCCACCCATAGCCAGCTAGGGAGGGACCCACCTAGGGCCTAGCTGCGAAACGGCACAAAACGCGCTCCTAGGAGCTGCACTCTGCAAAGGGAAACTGTGCTCGGGGAACAAAGCTCAGCCCCAAGGCGGCTTGGCTCAGGATCGCAGCGCTTGCCTAGTTCTCACCTAGCCCTAGGCTCCCCATAGGGCCAAGGAGGGTCTGGGCTGCCTCTGGCTCCGTGGGCACTGCTGCTTGGTTGGTGGTCTCCGCAGCTTGAAACCAACTCCAAACGTGTTCTCCTTCGCGGAGAAGGCTGATTTGGCAGGAAGAAGCCCTGTGTGCACTGGCCCTGGCAACCCACCCATAGCCAGCTAGGGACGGACCCACCTAGGGCCTAGCTGCGAAACGGCACAAAACGCGCTCCTAGGAGCTGCACTCTGCAAAGGGAAACTGTGCTCGGGGAACAAAGCTCAGCCCCAAGGCGGCTTGGCTCAGGATCGCAGCGCTTGCCTAGTTCTCACCTAGCCCTAGGCTCCCCATAGGGCCAAGGAGGGTCTGGGCTGCCTCTGGCTCCGTGGGCACTGCTGCTTGGTTGGTGGTCTCCGCAGCTTGAAACCAACTCCAAACGTGTTCTCCTTCGCGGAGAAGGCTGATTTGGCAGGAAGAAGCCCTGTGTGCACTGGCCCTGGCAACCCACCCATAGCCAGCTAGGGACGGACCCACCTAGGGCCTAGCTGCGAAACGGCACAAAACGCGCTCCTAGGAGCTGCACTCTGCAAAGGGAAACTGTGCTCGGGGAACAAACCTCAGCCCCAAGGCGGCTTGGCTCAGGATCGCAGCGCTTGCCTAGTTCTCACCTAGCCCTAGGCTCCCCATAGGGCCAAGGAGGGTCTGGGCTGCCTCTGGCTCCGTGGGCACTGCTGCTTGGTTGGTGGTCTCCGCAGCTTGAAACCAACTCCAAACGTGTTCTCCTTCGCGGAGAAGGCTGATTTGGCAGGAAGAAGCCCTGTGTGCACTGGCCCTGGCAACCCACCCATAGCCAGCTAGGGACGGACCCACCTAGGGCCTAGCTGCGAAACGGCACAAAACGCGCTCCTAGGAGCTGCACTCTGCAAAGGGAAACTGTGCTCGGGGAACAAAGCTCAGCCCCAAGGCGGCTTGGCTCAGGATCGCAGCGCTTGCCTAGTTCTCACCTAGCCCTAGGCTCCCCATAGGGCCCAGGAGGGTCTGGGCTGCCTCTGGCTCCGTGGGCACTGCTGCTTGGCTGGTGGTCTCCGCACCGTGAAACCAACTCCAAACGTGTTCTCCTTCGCGGAGAAGGCTGATTTGGCAGGAAGAAGCCCTGTGTGCACTGGCCCTGGCAACCCACCCATAGCCAGCTAGGGAGGGACCCACCTAGGGCCTAGCTGCGAAACGGCACAGAACGCGCTCCTAGGAGCTGCACTCTGCAAAGGGAAACTGAGCTCGGGGAACAAAGCTCAGCCCCAAGGCGGCTTGGCTCAGGATCGCAGCGCTTGCCTAGTTCTCACCTAGCCCTAGGCTCCCCATAGGGCCAAGGAGGGTCTGGGCTGCCTCTGGCTCCGTGGGCACTGCTGCTTGGTTGGTGGTCTCCGCACCTTGAAACCAACTCCAAACGTGTTCTCCTTCGCGGAGAAGGCTGATTTGGCAGGAAGAAGCCCTGTGTGCACTGGCCCTGGCAACCCACCCATAGCCAGCTAGGGACGGACCCACCTAGGGCCTAGCTGCGAAACGGCACAAAACGCGCTCCTAGGAGCTGCACTCTGCAAAGGGAAACTGTGCTCGGGGAACAAAGCTCAGCCCCAAGGCGGCTTGGCTCAGGATCGCAGCGCTTGCCTAGTTCTCACCTAGCCCTAGGCTCCCCATAGGGCCAAGGAGGGTCTGGGCTGCCTCTGGCTCCGTGGGCACTGCTGCTTGGTTGGTGGTCTCCGCAGCTTGAAACCAACTCCAAACGTGTTCTCCTTCGCGGAGAAGGCTGATTTGGCAGGAAGAAGCCCTGTGTGCACTGGCCCTGGCAACCCACCCATAGCCAGCTAGGGACGGACCCACCTAGGGCCTAGCTGCGAAACGGCACAAAACGCGCTCCTAGGAGCTGCACTCTGCAAAGGGAAACTGTGCTCGGGGAACAAAGCTCAGCCCCAAGGCGGCTTGGCTCAGGATCGCAGCGCTTGCCTAGTTCTCACCTAGCCCTAGGCTCCCCATAGGGCCCAGGAGGGTCTGGGCTGCCTCTGGCTCCGTGGGCACTGCTGCTTGGCTGGTGGTCTCCGCACCGTGAAACCAACTCCAAACGTGTTCTCCTTCGCGGAGAAGGCTGATTTGGCAGGAAGAAGCCCTGTGTGCACTGGCCCTGGCAACCCACCCATAGCCAGCTAGGGACGGACCCACCTAGGGCCTAGCTGCGAAACGGCACAAAACGCGCTCCTAGGAGCTGCACTCTGCAAAGGGAAACTGTGCTCGGGGAACAAAGCTCAGCCCCAAGGCGGCTTGGCTCAGGATCGCAGCGCTTGCCTAGTTCTCACCTAGCCCTAGGCTCCCCATAGGGCCCAGGAGGGTCTGGGCTGCCTCTGGCTCCGTGGGCACTGCTGCTTGGCTGGTGGTCTCCGCACCGTGAAACCAACTCCAAACGTGTTCTCCTTCGCGGAGAAGGCTGATTTGGCAGGAAGAAGCCCTGTGTGCACTGGCCCTGGCAACCCACCCATAGCCAGCTAGGGACGGACCCACCTAGGGCCTAGCTGCGAAACGGCACAAAACGCGCTCCTAGGAGCTGCACTCTGCAAAGGGAAACTGTGCTCGGGGAACAAAGCTCAGCCCCAAGGCGGCTTGGCTCAGGATCGCAGCGCTTGCCTAGTTCTCACCTAGCCCTAGGCTCCCCATAGGGCCAAGGAGGGTCTGGGCTGCCTCTGGCTCCGTGGGCACTGCTGCTTGGTTGGTGGTCTCCGCAGCTTGAAACCAACTCCAAACGTGTTCTCCTTCGCGGAGAAGGCTGATTTGGCAGGAAGAAGCCCTGTGTGCACTGGCCCTGGCAACCCACCCATAGCCAGCTAGGGACGGACCCACCTAGGGCCTAGCTGCGAAACGGCACAAAACGCGCTCCTAGGAGCTGCACTCTGCAAAGGGAAACTGTGCTCGGGGAACAAACCTCAGCCCCAAGGCGGCTTGGCTCAGGATCGCAGCGCTTGCCTAGTTCTCACCTAGCCCTAGGCTCCCCATAGGGCCAAGGAGGGTCTGGGCTGCCTCTGGCTCCGTGGGCACTGCTGCTTGGCTGGTGGTCTCCGCAGCTTGAAACCAACTCCAAACGTGTTCTCCTTCGCGGAGTAGGCTGATTTGGCAGGAAGAAGCCCTGTGTGCACTGGCCCTGGCAACCCACCCATAGCCAGCTAGGGACGGACCCACCTAGGGCCTAGCTGCGAAACGGCACAAAACGCGCTCCTAGGAGCTGCACTCTGCAAAGGGAAACTGTGCTCGGGGAACAAACCTCAGCCCCAAGGCGGCTTGGCTCAGGATCGCAGCGCTTGCCTAGTTCTCACCTAGCCCTTGGCTCCCCATAGGGTCAAGGAGGGTCTGGGCTGCCTCTGGCTCCGTGGGCACTGCTGCTTGGCTGGTGGTCTCCGCACCGTGAAACCAACTCCAAACGTGTTCTCCTTCGCGGAGAAGGCTGATTTGGCAGGAAGAAGCCCTGTGTGCACTGGCCCTGGCAACCCACCCATAGCCAGCTAGGGACGGACCCACCTAGGGCCTAGCTGCGAAACGGCACAAAACGCGCTCCTAGGAGCTGCACTCTGCAAAGGGAAACTGTGCTCGGGGAACAAACCTCAGCCCCAAGGCGGCTTGGCTCAGGATCGCAGCGCTTGCCTAGTTCTCACCTAGCCCTAGGCTCCCCATAGGGCCAAGGAGGGTCTGGGCTGCCTCTGGCTCCGTGGGCACTGCTGCTTGGCTGGTGGTCTCCGCACCTTGAAACCAACTCCAAACGTGTTCTCCTTCGCGGAGAAGGCTGATTTGGCAGGAAGAAGCCCTGTGTGCACTGGCCCTGGCAACCCACCCATAGCCAGCTAGGGACGGACCCACCTAGGGCCTAGCTGCGAAACGGCACAAAACGCGCTCCTAGGAGCTGCACTCTACAAAGGGAAACTGTGCTCGGGGAACAAAGCTCAGCCCCAAGGCGGCTTGGCTCAGGATCGCAGCGCTTGCCTAGTTCTCACCTAGCCCTAGGTTCCCCATAGGGCCAAGGAGGGTCTGGGCTGCCTCTGGCTCCGTGGGCACTGCTGCTTGGTTGGTGGTCTCCGCAGCTTGAAACCAACTCCAAACGTGTTCTCCTTCGCGGAGAAGGCTGATTTGGCAGGAAGAAGCCCTGTGTGCACTGGCCCTGGCAACCCACCCATAGCCAGCTAGGGACGGACCCACCTAGGGCCTAGCTGCGAAACGGCACAAAACGCGCTCCTAGGAGCTGCACTCTGCAAAGGGAAACTGTGCTCGGGGAACAAAGCTCAGCCCCAAGGCGGCTTGGCTCAGGATCGCAGCGCTTGCCTAGTTCTCACCTAGCCCTAGGCTCCCCATAGGGCCAAGGAGGGTCTGGGCTGCCTCTGGCTCCGTGGGCACTGCTGCTTGGCTGGTGGTCTCCGCACCGTGAAACCAACTCCAAACGTGTTCTCCTTCGCGGAGAAGGCTGATTTGGCAGGAAGAAGCCCTGTGTGCACTGGCCCTGGCAACCCACCCACAGCCAGCTAGGGACGGACCCACCTAGGGCCTAGCTGCGAAACGGCACAAAACGCGCTCCTAGGAGCTGCACTCTGCAAAGGGAAACTGTGCTCGGGGAACAAAGCTCAGCCCCAAGGCGGCTTGGCTCAGGATCGCAGCGCTTGCCTAGTTCTCACCTAGCCCTAGGCTCCCCATAGGGCCCAGGAGGGTCTGGGCTGCCTCTGGCTCCGTGGGCACTGCTGCTTGGCTGGTGGTCTCCGCACCGTGAAACCAACTCCAAACGTGTTCTCCTTCGCGGAGAAGGCTGATTTGGCAGGAAGAAGCCCTGTGTGCACTGGCCCTGGCAACCCACCCATAGCCAGCTAGGGACGGACCCACCTAGGGCCTAGCTGCGAAACGGCACAAAACGCGCTCCTAGGAGCTGCACTCTGCAAAGGGAAACTGTGCTCGGGGAACAAAGCTCAGCCCCAAGGCGGCTTGGCTCAGGATCGCAGCGCTTGCCTAGTTCTCACCTAGCCCTAGGCTCCCCATAGGGCCAAGGAGGGTCTGGGCTGCCTCTGGCTCCGTGGGCACTGCTGCTTGGTTGGTGGTCTCCGCAGCTTGAAACCAACTCCAAACGTGTTCTCCTTCGCGGAGAAGGCTGATTTGGCAGGAAGAAGCCCTGTGTGCACTGGCCCTGGCAACCCACCCATAGCCAGCTAGGGACGGACCCACCTAGGGCCTAGCTGCGAAACGGCACAAAACGCGCTCCTAGGAGCTGCACTCTGCAAAGGGAAACTGTGCTCGGGGAACAAAGCTCAGCCCCAAGGCGGCTTGGCTCAGGATCGCAGCGCTTGCCTAGTTCTCACCTAGCCCTAGGCTCCCCATAGGGCCCAGGAGGGTCTGGGCTGCCTCTGGCTCCGTGGGCACTGCTGCTTGGCTGGTGGTCTCCGCACCGTGAAACCAACTCCAAACGTGTTCTCCTTCGCGGAGAAGGCTGATTTGGCAGGAAGAAGCCCTGTGTGCACTGGCCCTGGCAACCCACCCATAGCCAGCTAGGGAGGGACCCACCTAGGGCCTAGCTGCGAAACGGCACAGAACGCGCTCCTAGGAGCTGCACTCTGCAAAGGGAAACTGAGCTCGGGGAACAAAGCTCAGCCCCAAGGCGGCTTGGCTCAGGATCGCAGCGCTTGCCTAGTTCTCACCTAGCCCTAGGCTCCCCATAGGGCCAAGGAGGGTCTGGGCTGCCTCTGGCTCCGTGGGCACTGCTGCTTGGTTGGTGGTCTCCGCACCTTGAAACCAACTCCAAACGTGTTCTCCTTCGCGGAGAAGGCTGATTTGGCAGGAAGAAGCCCTGTGTGCACTGGCCCTGGCAACCCACCCATAGCCAGCTAGGGACGGACCCACCTAGGGCCTAGCTGCGAAACGGCACAAAACGCGCTCCTAGGAGCTGCACTCTGCAAAGGGAAACTGTGCTCGGGGAACAAAGCTCAGCCCCAAGGCGGCTTGGCTCAGGATCGCAGCGCTTGCCTAGTTCTCACCTAGCCCTAGGCTCCCCATAGGGCCAAGGAGGGTCTGGGCTGCCTCTGGCTCCGTGGGCACTGCTGCTTGGTTGGTGGTCTCCGCAGCTTGAAACCAACTCCAAACGTGTTCTCCTTCGCGGAGAAGGCTGATTTGGCAGGAAGAAGCCCTGTGTGCACTGGCCCTGGCAACCCACCCATAGCCAGCTAGGGACGGACCCACCTAGGGCCTAGCTGCGAAACGGCACAAAACGCGCTCCTAGGAGCTGCACTCTGCAAAGGGAAACTGTGCTCGGGGAACAAACCTCAGCCCCAAGGCGGCTTGGCTCAGGATCGCAGCGCTTGCCTAGTTCTCACCTAGCCCTAGGCTCCCCATAGGGCCCAGGAGGGTCTGGGCTGCCTCTGGCTCCGTGGGCACTGCTGCTTGGCTGGTGGTCTCCGCACCGTGAAACCAACTCCAAACGTGTTCTCCTTCGCGGAGAAGGCTGATTTGGCAGGAAGAAGCCCTGTGTGCACTGGCCCTGGCAACCCACCCATAGCCAGCTAGGGACGGACCCACCTAGGGCCTAGCTGCGAAACGGCACAAAACGCGCTCCTAGGAGCTGCACTCTGCAAAGGGAAACTGTGCTCGGGGAACAAAGCTCAGCCCCAAGGCGGCTTGGCTCAGGATCGCAGCGCTTGCCTAGTTCTCACCTAGCCCTAGGCTCCCCATAGGGCCAAGGAGGGTCTGGGCTGCCTCTGGCTCCGTGGGCACTGCTGCTTGGTTGGTGGTCTCCGCAGCTTGAAACCAACTCCAAACGTGTTCTCCTTCGCGGAGAAGGCTGATTTGGCAGGAAGAAGCCCTGTGTGCACTGGCCCTGGCAACCCACCCATAGCCAGCTAGGGACGGACCCACCTAGGGCCTAGCTGCGAAACGGCACAAAACGCGCTCCTAGGAGCTGCACTCTGCAAAGGGAAACTGTGCTCGGGGAACAAAGCTCAGCCCCAAGGCGGCTTGGCTCAGGATCGCAGCGCTTGCCTAGTTCTCACCTAGCCCTAGGCTCCCCATAGGGCCAAGGAGGGTCTGGGCTGCCTCTGGCTCCGTGGGCACTGCTGCTTGGTTGGTGGTCTCCGCAGCTTGAAACCAACTCCAAACGTGTTCTCCTTCGCGGAGAAGGCTGATTTGGCAGGAAGAAGCCCTGTGTGCACTGGCCCTGGCAACCCACCCATAGCCAGCTAGGGACGGACCCACCTAGGGCCTAGCTGCGAAACGGCACAAAACGCGCTCCTAGGAGCTGCACTCTGCAAAGGGAAACTGTGCTCGGGGAACAAAGCTCAGCCCCAAGGCGGCTTGGCTCAGGATCGCAGCGCTTGCCTAGTTCTCACCTAGCCCTAGGCTCCCCATAGGGCCAAGGAGGGTCTGGGCTGCCTCTGGCTCCGTGGGCACTGCTGCTTGGTTGGTGGTCTCCGCAGCGTGAAACCAACTCCAAACGTGTTCTCCTTCGCGGAGAAGGCTGATTTGGCAGGAAGAAGCCCTGTGTGCACTGGCCCTGGCAACCCACCCATAGCCAGCTAGGGACGGACCCACCTAGGGCCTAGCTGCGAAACGGCACAAAACGCGCTCCTAGGAGCTGCACTCTGCAAAGGGAAACTGTGCTCGGGGAACAAAGCTCAGCCCCAAGGCGGCTTGGCTCAGGATCGCAGCGCTTGCCTAGTTCTCACCTAGCCCTAGGCTCCCCATAGGGCCCAGGAGGGTCTGGGCTGCCTCTGGCTCCGTGGGCACTGCTGCTTGGCTGGTGGTCTCCGCACCGTGAAACCAACTCCAAACGTGTTCTCCTTCGCGGAGAAGGCTGATTTGGCAGGAAGAAGCCCTGTGTGCACTGGCCCTGGCAACCCACCCATAGCCAGCTAGGGAGGGACCCACCTAGGGCCTAGCTGCGAAACGGCACAGAACGCGCTCCTAGGAGCTGCACTCTGCAAAGGGAAACTGAGCTCGGGGAACAAAGCTCAGCCCCAAGGCGGCTTGGCTCAGGATCGCAGCGCTTGCCTAGTTCTCACCTAGCCCTAGGCTCCCCATAGGGCCAAGGAGGGTCTGGGCTGCCTCTGGCTCCGTGGGCACTGCTGCTTGGTTGGTGGTCTCCGCAGCTTGAAACCAACTCCAAACGTGTTCTCCTTCGCGGAGAAGGCTGATTTGGCAGGAAGAAGCCCTGTGTGCACTGGCCCTGGCAACCCACCCATAGCCAGCTAGGGACGGACCCACCTAGGGCCTAGCTGCGAAACGGCACAAAACGCGCTCCTAGGAGCTGCACTCTGCAAAGGGAAACTGTGCTCGGGGAACAAAGCTCAGCCCCAAGGCGGCTTGGCTCAGGATCGCAGCGCTTGCCTAGTTCTCACCTAGCCCTAGGCTCCCCATAGGGCCAAGGAGGGTCTGGGCTGCCTCTGGCTCCGTGGGCACTGCTGCTTGGTTGGTGGTCTCCGCAGCTTGAAACCAACTCCAAACGTGTTCTCCTTCGCGGAGAAGGCTGATTTGGCAGGAAGAAGCCCTGTGTGCACTGGCCCTGGCAACCCACCCATAGCCAGCTAGGGACGGACCCACCTAGGGCCTAGCTGCGAAACGGCACAAAACGCGCTCCTAGGAGCTGCACTCTGCAAAGGGAAACTGTGCTCGGGGAACAAAGCTCAGCCCCAAGGCGGCTTGGCTCAGGATCGCAGCGCTTGCCTAGTTCTCACCTAGCCCTAGGCTCCCCATAGGGCCCAGGAGGGTCTGGGCTGCCTCTGGCTCCGTGGGCACTGCTGCTTGGCTGGTGGTCTCCGCACCGTGAAACCAACTCCAAACGTGTTCTCCTTCGCGGAGAAGGCTGATTTGGCAGGAAGAAGCCCTGTGTGCACTGGCCCTGGCAACCCACCCATAGCCAGCTAGGGACGGACCCACCTAGGGCCTAGCTGCGAAACGGCACAAAACGCGCTCCTAGGAGCTGCACTCTGCAAAGGGAAACTGTGCTCGGGGAACAAAGCTCAGCCCCAAGGCGGCTTGGCTCAGGATCGCAGCGCTTGCCTAGTTCTCACCTAGCCCTAGGCTCCCCATAGGGCCAAGGAGGGTCTGGGCTGCCTCTGGCTCCGTGGGCACTGCTGCTTGGCTGGTGGTCTCCGCAGCTTGAAACCAACTCCAAACGTGTTCTCCTTCGCGGAGAAGGCTGATTTGGCAGGAAGAAGCCCTGTGTGCACTGGCCCTGGCAACCCACCCATAGCCAGCTAGGGACGGACCCACCTAGGGCCTAGCTGCGAAACGGCACAAAACGCGCTCCTAGGAGCTGCACTCTGCAAAGGGAAACTGTGCTCGGGGAACAAAGCTCAGCCCCAAGGCGGCTTGGCTCAGGATCGCAGCGCTTGCCTAGTTCTCACCTAGCCCTAGGCTCCCCATAGGGCCAAGGAGGGTCTGGGCTGCCTCTGGCTCCGTGGGCACTGCTGCTTGGTTGGTGGTCTCCGCAGCTTGAAACCAACTCCAAACGTGTTCTCCTTCGCGGAGAAGGCTGATTTGGCAGGAAGAAGCCCTGTGTGCACTGGCCCTGGCAACCCACCCATAGCCAGCTAGGGACGGACCCACCTAGGGCCTAGCTGCGAAACGGCACAAAACGCGCTCCTAGGAGCTGCACTCTGCAAAGGGAAACTGTGCTCGGGGAACAAAGCTCAGCCCCAAGGCGGCTTGGCTCAGGATCGCAGCGCTTGCCTAGTTCTCACCTAGCCCTAGGCTCCCCATAGGGCCAAGGAGGGTCTGGGCTGCCTCTGGCTCCGTGGGCACTGCTGCTTGGCTGGTGGTCTCCGCACCGTGAAACCAACTCCAAACGTGTTCTCCTTCGCGGAGAAGGCTGATTTGGCAGGAAGAAGCCCTGTGTGCACTGGCCCTGGCAACCCACCCATAGCCAGCTAGGGACGGACCCACCTAGGGCCTAGCTGCGAAACGGCACAAAACGCGCTCCTAGGAGCTGCACTCTGCAAAGGGAAACTGTGCTCGGGGAACAAAGCTCAGCCCCAAGGCGGCTTGGCTCAGGATCGCAGCGCTTGCCTAGTTCTCACCTAGCCCTAGGCTCCCCATAGGGCCAAGGAGGGTCTGGGCTGCCTCTGGCTCCGTGGGCACTGCTGCTTGGTTGGTGGTCTCCGCAGCTTGAAACCAACTCCAAACGTGTTCTCCTTCGCGGAGAAGGCTGATTTGGCAGGAAGAAGCCCTGTGTGCACTGGCCCTGGCAACCCACCCATAGCCAGCTAGGGACGGACCCACCTAGGGCCTAGCTGCGAAACGGCACAAAACGCGCTCCTAGGAGCTGCACTCTGCAAAGGGAAACTGTGCTCGGGGAACAAAGCTCAGCCCCAAGGCGGCTTGGCTCAGGATCGCAGCGCTTGCCTAGTTCTCACCTAGCCCTAGGCTCCCCATAGGGCCAAGGAGGGTCTGGGCTGCCTCTGGCTCCGTGGGCACTGCTGCTTGGTTGGTGGTCTCCGCAGCTTGAAACCAACTCCAAACGTGTTCTCCTTCGCGGAGAAGGCTGATTTGGCAGGAAGAAGCCCTGTGTGCACTGGCCCTGGCAACCCACCCATAGCCAGCTAGGGACGGACCCACCTAGGGCCTAGCTGCGAAACGGCACAAAACGCGCTCCTAGGAGCTGCACTCTGCAAAGGGAAACTGTGCTCGGGGAACAAAGCTCAGCCCCAAGGCGGCTTGGCTCAGGATCGCAGCGCTTGCCTAGTTCTCACCTAGCCCTAGGCTCCCCATAGGGCCCAGGAGGGTCTGGGCTGCCTCTGGCTCCGTGGGCACTGCTGCTTGGCTGGTGGTCTCCGCACCGTGAAACCAACTCCAAACGTGTTCTCCTTCGCGGAGAAGGCTGATTTGGCAGGAAGAAGCCCTGTGTGCACTGGCCCTGGCAACCCACCCATAGCCAGCTAGGGACGGACCCACCTAGGGCCTAGCTGCGAAACGGCACAAAACGCGCTCCTAGGAGCTGCACTCTGCAAAGGGAAACTGTGCTCGGGGAACAAAGCTCAGCCCCAAGGCGGCTTGGCTCAGGATCGCAGCGCTTGCCTAGTTCTCACCTAGCCCTAGGCTCCCCATAGGGCCAAGGAGGGTCTGGGCTGCCTCTGGCTCCGTGGGCACTGCTGCTTGGTTGGTGGTCTCCGCAGCTTGAAACCAACTCCAAACGTGTTCTCCTTCGCGGAGAAGGCTGATTTGGCAGGAAGAAGCCCTGTGTGCACTGGCCCTGGCAACCCACCCATAGCCAGCTAGGGACGGACCCACCTAGGGCCTAGCTGCGAAACGGCACAAAACGCGCTCCTAGGAGCTGCACTCTGCAAAGGGAAACTGTGCTCGGGGAACAAACCTCAGCCCCAAGGCGGCTTGGCTCAGGATCGCAGCGCTTGCCTAGTTCTCACCTAGCCCTAGGCTCCCCATAGGGCCAAGGAGGGTCTGGGCTGCCTCTGGCTCCGTGGGCACTGCTGCTTGGTTGGTGGTCTCCGCAGCTTGAAACCAACTCCAAACGTGTTCTCCTTCGCGGAGAAGGCTGATTTGGCAGGAAGAAGCCCTGTGTGCACTGGCCCTGGCAACCCACCCATAGCCAGCTAGGGACGGACCCACCTAGGGCCTAGCTGCGAAACGGCACAAAACGCGCTCCTAGGAGCTGCACTCTGCAAAGGGAAACTGTGCTCGGGGAACAAAGCT
Source organism: Sus scrofa (assembly GCF_054392235.1). Lineage (NCBI taxonomy): Eukaryota > Metazoa > Chordata > Mammalia > Artiodactyla > Suidae > Sus > Sus scrofa. Next base: position 39,155,423 of record NC_139393.1, on the reverse strand, counting down.
CAGCCCCAAGGCGGCTTGGCTCAGGATCGCAGCGCTTGCCTAGTTCTCACCTAGCCCTAGGCTCCCCATAGGGCCCAGGAGGGTCTGGGCTGCCTCTGGCTCCGTGGGCACTGCTGCTTGGCTGGTGGTCTCCGCACCGTGAAACCAACTCCAAACGTGTTCTCCTTCGCGGAGAAGGCTGATTTGGCAGGAAGAAGCCCTGTGTGCACTGGCCCTGGCAACCCACCCATAGCCAGCTAGGGACGGACCCACCTAGGGCCTAGCTGCGAAACGGCACAAAACGCGCTCCTAGGAGCTGCACTCTGCAAAGGGAAACTGTGCTCGGGGAACAAAGCTCAGCCCCAAGGCGGCTTGGCTCAGGATCGCAGCGCTTGCCTAGTTCTCACCTAGCCCTAGGCTCCCCATAGGGCCAAGGAGGGTCTGGGCTGCCTCTGGCTCCGTGGGCACTGCTGCTTGGCTGGTGGTCTCCGCACCGTGAAACCAACTCCAAACGTGTTCTCCTTCGCGGAGAAGGCTGATTTGGCAGGAAGAAGCCCTGTGTGCACTGGCCCTGGCAACCCACCCATAGCCAGCTAGGGAGGGACCCACCTAGGGCCTAGCTGCGAAACGACACAAAACGCGCTCCTAGGAGCTGCACTCTACAAAGGGAAACTGTGCTCGGGGAACAAAGCTCAGCCCCAAGGCGGCTTGGCTCAGGATCGCAGCGCTTGCCTAGTTCTCACCTAGCCCTAGGTTCCCCATAGGGCCAAGGAGGGTCTGGGCTGCCTCTGGCTCCGTGGGCACTGCTGCTTGGTTGGTGGTCTCCGCAGCTTGAAACCAACTCCAAACGTGTTCTCCTTCGCGGAGAAGGCTGATTTGGCAGGAAGAAGCCCTGTGTGCACTGGCCCTGGCAACCCACCCATAGCCAGCTAGGGACGGACCCACCTAGGGCCTAGCTGCGAAACGGCACAAAACGCGCTCCTAGGAGCTGCACTCTGCAAAGGGAAACTGTGCTCGGGGAACAAACCTCAGCCCCAAGGCGGCTTGGCTCAGGATCGCAGCGCTTGCCTAGTTCTCACCTAGCCCTAGGCTCCCCATAGGGCCAAGGAGGGTCTGGGCTGCCTCTGGCTCCGTGGGCACTGCTGCTTGGTTGGTGGTCTCCGCACCTTGAAACCAACTCCAAACGTGTTCTCCTTCGCGGAGAAGGCTGATTTGGCAGGAAGAAGCCCTGTGTGCACTGGCCCTGGCAACCCACCCATAGCCAGCTAGGGACGGACCCACCTAGGGCCTAGCTGCGAAACGGCACAAAACGCGCTCCTAGGAGCTGCACTCTGCAAAGGGAAACTGAGCTCGGGGAACAAAGCTCAGCCCCAAGGCGGCTTGGCTCAGGATCGCAGCGCTTGCCTAGTTCTCACCTAGCCCTAGGCTCCCCATAGGGCCCAGGAGGGTCTGGGCTGCCTCTGGCTCCGTGGGCACTGCTGCTTGGTTGGTGGTCTCCGCAGCTTGAAACCAACTCCAAACGTGTTCTCCTTCGCGGAGAAGGCTGATTTGGCAGGAAGAAGCCCTGTGTGCACTGGCCCTGGCAACCCACCCATAGCCAGCTAGGGACAGACCCACCTAGGGCCTAGCTGCGAAACGGCACAAAACGCGCTCCTAGGAGCTGCACTCTGCAAAGGGAAACTGTGCTCGGGGAACAAAGCTCAGCCCCAAGGCGGCTTGGCTCAGGATCGCAGCGCTTGCCTAGTTCTCACCTAGCCCTAGGCTCCCCATAGGGCCAAGGAGGGTCTGGGCTGCCTCTGGCTCCGTGGGCACTGCTGCTTGGTTGGTGGTCTCCGCAGCTTGAAACCAACTCCAAACGTGTTCTCCTTCGCGGAGAAGGCTGATTTGGCAGGAAGAAGCCCTGTGTGCACTGGCCCTGGCAACCCACCCATAGCCAGCTAGGGACGGACCCACCTAGGGCCTAGCTGCGAAACGGCACAAAACGCGCTCCTAGGAGCTGCACTCTGCAAAGGGAAACTGTGCTCGGGGAACAAAGCTCAGCCCCAAGGCGGCTTGGCTCAGGATCGCAGCGCTTGCCTAGTTCTCACCTAGCCCTAGGCTCCCCATAGGGCCAAGGAGGGTCTGGGCTGCCTCTGGCTCCGTGGGCACTGCTGCTTGGTTGGTGGTCTCCGCAGCTTGAAACCAACTCCAAACGTGTTCTCCTTCGCGGAGAAGGCTGATTTGGCAGGAAGAAGCCCTGTGTGCACTGGCCCTGGCAACCCACCCATAGCCAGCTAGGGACGGACCCACCTAGGGCCTAGCTGCGAAACGGCACAAAACGCGCTCCTAGGAGCTGCACTCTGCAAAGGGAAACTGTGCTCGGGGAACAAAGCTCAGCCCCAAGGCGGCTTGGCTCAGGATCGCAGCGCTTGCCTAGTTCTCACCTAGCCCTAGGCTCCCCATAGGGCCCAGGAGGGTCTGGGCTGCCTCTGGCTCCGTGGGCACTGCTGCTTGGCTGGTGGTCTCCGCAGCTTGAAACCAACTCCAAACGTGTTCTCCTTCGCGGAGAAGGCTGATTTGGCAGGAAGAAGCCCTGTGTGCACTGGCCCTGGCAACCCACCCATAGCCAGCTAGGGACGGACCCACCTAGGGCCTAGCTGCGAAACGGCACAAAACGCGCTCCTAGGAGCTGCACTCTGCAAAGGGAAACTGTGCTCGGGGAACAAAGCTCAGCCCCAAGGCGGCTTGGCTCAGGATCGCAGCGCTTGCCTAGTTCTCACCTAGCCCTAGGCTCCCCATAGGGCCAAGGAGGGTCTGGGCTGCCTCTGGCTCCGTGGGCACTGCTGCTTGGTTGGTGGTCTCCGCACCGTGAAACCAACTCCAAACGTGTTCTCCTTCGCGGAGAAGGCTGATTTGGCAGGAAGAAGCCCTGTGTGCACTGGCCCTGGCAACCCACCCATAGCCAGCTAGGGACGGACCCACCTAGGGCCTAGCTGCGAAACGGCACAAAACGCGCTCCTAGGAGCTGCACTCTGCAAAGGGAAACTGTGCTCGGGGAACAAACCTCAGCCCCAAGGCGGCTTGGCTCAGGATCGCAGCGCTTGCCTAGTTCTCACCTAGCCCTAGGCTCCCCATAGGGCCAAGGAGGGTCTGGGCTGCCTCTGGCTCCGTGGGCACTGCTGCTTGGCTGGTGGTCTCCGCACCGTGAAACCAACTCCAAACGTGTTCTCCTTCGCGGAGAAGGCTGATTTGGCAGGAAGAAGCCCTGTGTGCACTGGCCCTGGCAACCCACCCATAGCCAGCTAGGGACGGACCCACCTAGGGCCTAGCTGCGAAACGGCACAAAACGCGCTCCTAGGAGCTGCACTCTGCAAAGGGAAACTGTGCTCGGGGAACAAACCTCAGCCCCAAGGCGGCTTGGCTCAGGATCGCAGCGCTTGCCTAGTTCTCACCTAGCCCTTGGCTCCCCATAGGGTCAAGGAGGGTCTGGGCTGCCTCTGGCTCCGTGGGCACTGCTGCTTGGCTGGTGGTCTCCGCACCGTGAAACCAACTCCAAACGTGTTCTCCTTCGCGGAGAAGGCTGATTTGGCAGGAAGAAGCCCTGTGTGCACTGGCCCTGGCAACCCACCCATAGCCAGCTAGGGACGGACCCACCTAGGGCCTAGCTGCGAAACGGCACAAAACGCGCTCCTAGGAGCTGCACTCTGCAAAGGGAAACTGTGCTCGGGGAACAAAGCTCAGCCCCAAGGCGGCTTGGCTCAGGATCGCAGCGCTTGCCTAGTTCTCACCTAGCCCTAGGCTCCCCATAGGGCCAAGGAGGGTCTGGGCTGCCTCTGGCTCCGTGGGCACTGCTGCTTGGCTGGTGGTCTCCGCACCGTGAAACCAACTCCAAACGTGTTCTCCTTCGCGGAGAAGGCTGATTTGGCAGGAAGAAGCCCTGTGTGCACTGGCCCTGGCAACCCACCCATAGCCAGCTAGGGAGGGACCCACCTAGGGCCTAGCTGCGAAACGACACAAAACGCGCTCCTAGGAGCTGCACTCTGCAAAGGGAAACTGTGCTCGGGGAACAAAGCTCAGCCCCAAGGCGGCTTGGCTCAGGATCGCAGCGCTTGCCTAGTTCTCACCTAGCCCTAGGCTCCCCATAGGGCCAAGGAGGGTCTGGGCTGCCTCTGGCTCCGTGGGCACTGCTGCTTGGTTGGTGGTCTCCGCAGCTTGAAACCAACTCCAAACGTGTTCTCCTTCGCGGAGAAGGCTGATTTGGCAGGAAGAAGCCCTGTGTGCACTGGCCCTGGCAACCCACCCATAGCCAGCTAGGGACGGACCCACCTAGGGCCTAGCTGCGAAACGGCACAAAACGCGCTCCTAGGAGCTGCACTCTGCAAAGGGAAACTGTGCTCGGGGAACAAACCTCAGCCCCAAGGCGGCTTGGCTCAGGATCGCAGCGCTTGCCTAGTTCTCACCTAGCCCTAGGCTCCCCATAGGGCCCAGGAGGGTCTGGGCTGCCTCTGGCTCCGTGGGCACTGCTGCTTGGCTGGTGGTCTCCGCACCGTGAAACCAACTCCAAACGTGTTCTCCTTCGCGGAGAAGGCTGATTTGGCAGGAAGAAGCCCTGTGTGCACTGGCCCTGGCAACCCACCCATAGCCAGCTAGGGAGGGACCCACCTAGGGCCTAGCTGCGAAACGGCACAAAACGCGCTCCTAGGAGCTGCACTCTGCAAAGGGAAACTGTGCTCGGGGAACAAAGCTCAGCCCCAAGGCGGCTTGGCTCAGGATCGCAGCGCTTGCCTAGTTCTCACCTAGCCCTAGGCTCCCCATAGGGCCAAGGAGGGTCTGGGCTGCCTCTGGCTCCGTGGGCACTGCTGCTTGGTTGGTGGTCTCCGCAGCTTGAAACCAACTCCAAACGTGTTCTCCTTCGCGGAGAAGGCTGATTTGGCAGGAAGAAGCCCTGTGTGCACTGGCCCTGGCAACCCACCCATAGCCAGCTAGGGACGGACCCACCTAGGGCCTAGCTGCGAAACGGCACAAAACGCGCTCCTAGGAGCTGCACTCTGCAAAGGGAAACTGTGCTCGGGGAACAAAGCTCAGCCCCAAGGCGGCTTGGCTCAGGATCGCAGCGCTTGCCTAGTTCTCACCTAGCCCTAGGCTCCCCATAGGGCCAAGGAGGGTCTGGGCTGCCTCTGGCTCCGTGGGCACTGCTGCTTGGTTGGTGGTCTCCGCAGCTTGAAACCAACTCCAAACGTGTTCTCCTTCGCGGAGAAGGCTGATTTGGCAGGAAGAAGCCCTGTGTGCACTGGCCCTGGCAACCCACCCATAGCCAGCTAGGGACGGACCCACCTAGGGCCTAGCTGCGAAACGGCACAAAACGCGCTCCTAGGAGCTGCACTCTGCAAAGGGAAACTGTGCTCGGGGAACAAAGCTCAGCCCCAAGGCGGCTTGGCTCAGGATCGCAGCGCTTGCCTAGTTCTCACCTAGCCCTAGGCTCCCCATAGGGCCAAGGAGGGTCTGGGCTGCCTCTGGCTCCGTGGGCACTGCTGCTTGGTTGGTGGTCTCCGCAGCTTGAAACCAACTCCAAACGTGTTCTCCTTCGCGGAGAAGGCTGATTTGGCAGGAAGAAGCCCTGTGTGCACTGGCCCTGGCAACCCACCCATAGCCAGCTAGGGACGGACCCACCTAGGGCCTAGCTGCGAAACGGCACAAAACGCGCTCCTAGGAGCTGCACTCTGCAAAGGGAAACTGTGCTCGGGGAACAAAGCTCAGCCCCAAGGCGGCTTGGCTCAGGATCGCAGCGCTTGCCTAGTTCTCACCTAGCCCTAGGCTCCCCATAGGGCCAAGGAGGGTCTGGGCTGCCTCTGGCTCCGTGGGCACTGCTGCTTGGCTGGTGGTCTCCGCACCGTGAAACCAACTCCAAACGTGTTCTCCTTCGCGGAGAAGGCTGATTTGGCAGGAAGAAGCCCTGTGTGCACTGGCCCTGGCAACCCACCCATAGCCAGCTAGGGAGGGACCCACCTAGGGCCTAGCTGCGAAACGGCACAGAACGCGCTCCTAGGAGCTGCACTCTGCAAAGGGAAACTGAGCTCGGGGAACAAAGCTCAGCCCCAAGGCGGCTTGGCTCAGGATCGCAGCGCTTGCCTAGTTCTCACCTAGCCCTAGGCTCCCCATAGGGCCAAGGAGGGTCTGGGCTGCCTCTGGCTCCGTGGGCACTGCTGCTTGGTTGGTGGTCTCCGCAGCTTGAAACCAACTCCAAACGTGTTCTCCTTCGCGGAGAAGGCTGATTTGGCAGGAAGAAGCCCTGTGTGCACTGGCCCTGGCAACCCACCCATAGCCAGCTAGGGACGGACCCACCTAGGGCCTAGCTGCGAAACGGCACAAAACGCGCTCCTAGGAGCTGCACTCTGCAAAGGGAAACTGTGCTCGGGGAACAAAGCTCAGCCCCAAGGCGGCTTGGCTCAGGATCGCAGCGCTTGCCTAGTTCTCACCTAGCCCTAGGCTCCCCATAGGGCCAAGGAGGGTCTGGGCTGCCTCTGGCTCCGTGGGCACTGCTGCTTGGTTGGTGGTCTCCGCAGCTTGAAACCAACTCCAAACGTGTTCTCCTTCGCGGAGAAGGCTGATTTGGCAGGAAGAAGCCCTGTGTGCACTGGCCCTGGCAACCCACCCATAGCCAGCTAGGGACGGACCCACCTAGGGCCTAGCTGCGAAACGGCACAAAACGCGCTCCTAGGAGCTGCACTCTGCAAAGGGAAACTGTGCTCGGGGAACAAAGCTCAGCCCCAAGGCGGCTTGGCTCAGGATCGCAGCGCTTGCCTAGTTCTCACCTAGCCCTAGGCTCCCCATAGGGCCCAGGAGGGTCTGGGCTGCCTCTGGCTCCGTGGGCACTGCTGCTTGGCTGGTGGTCTCCGCACCGTGAAACCAACTCCAAACGTGTTCTCCTTCGCGGAGAAGGCTGATTTGGCAGGAAGAAGCCCTGTGTGCACTGGCCCTGGCAACCCACCCATAGCCAGCTAGGGACGGACCCACCTAGGGCCTAGCTGCGAAACGGCACAAAACGCGCTCCTAGGAGCTGCACTCTGCAAAGGGAAACTGTGCTCGGGGAACAAAGCTCAGCCCCAAGGCGGCTTGGCTCAGGATCGCAGCGCTTGCCTAGTTCTCACCTAGCCCTAGGCTCCCCATAGGGCCAAGGAGGGTCTGGGCTGCCTCTGGCTCCGTGGGCACTGCTGCTTGGTTGGTGGTCTCCGCAGCTTGAAACCAACTCCAAACGTGTTCTCCTTCGCGGAGAAGGCTGATTTGGCAGGAAGAAGCCCTGTGTGCACTGGCCCTGGCAACCCACCCATAGCCAGCTAGGGACGGACCCACCTAGGGCCTAGCTGCGAAACGGCACAAAACGCGCTCCTAGGAGCTGCACTCTGCAAAGGGAAACTGTGCTCGGGGAACAAAGCTCAGCCCCAAGGCGGCTTGGCTCAGGATCGCAGCGCTTGCCTAGTTCTCACCTAGCCCTAGGCTCCCCATAGGGCCAAGGAGGGTCTGGGCTGCCTCTGGCTCCGTGGGCACTGCTGCTTGGCTGGTGGTCTCCGCACCGTGAAACCAACTCCAAACGTGTTCTCCTTCGCGGAGAAGGCTGATTTGGCAGGAAGAAGCCCTGTGTGCACTGGCCCTGGCAACCCACCCATAGCCAGCTAGGGAGGGACCCACCTAGGGCCTAGCTGCGAAACGGCACAGAACGCGCTCCTAGGAGCTGCACTCTGCAAAGGGAAACTGAGCTCGGGGAACAAAGCTCAGCCCCAAGGCGGCTTGGCTCAGGATCGCAGCGCTTGCCTAGTTCTCACCTAGCCCTAGGCTCCCCATAGGGCCAAGGAGGGTCTGGGCTGCCTCTGGCTCCGTGGGCACTGCTGCTTGGTTGGTGGTCTCCGCAGCTTGAAACCAACTCCAAACGTGTTCTCCTTCGCGGAGAAGGCTGATTTGGCAGGAAGAAGCCCTGTGTGCACTGGCCCTGGCAACCCACCCATAGCCAGCTAGGGACGGACCCACCTAGGGCCTAGCTGCGAAACGGCACAAAACGCGCTCCTAGGAGCTGCACTCTGCAAAGGGAAACTGTGCTCGGGGAACAAAGCTCAGCCCCAAGGCGGCTTGGCTCAGGATCGCAGCGCTTGCCTAGTTCTCACCTAGCCCTAGGCTCCCCATAGGGCCAAGGAGGGTCTGGGCTGCCTCTGGCTCCGTGGGCACTGCTGCTTGGTTGGTGGTCTCCGCAGCTTGAAACCAACTCCAAACGTGTTCTCCTTCGCGGAGAAGGCTGATTTGGCAGGAAGAAGCCCTGTGTGCACTGGCCCTGGCAACCCACCCATAGCCAGCTAGGGACGGACCCACCTAGGGCCTAGCTGCGAAACGGCACAAAACGCGCTCCTAGGAGCTGCACTCTGCAAAGGGAAACTGTGCTCGGGGAACAAAGCTCAGCCCCAAGGCGGCTTGGCTCAGGATCGCAGCGCTTGCCTAGTTCTCACCTAGCCCTAGGCTCCCCATAGGGCCCAGGAGGGTCTGGGCTGCCTCTGGCTCCGTGGGCACTGCTGCTTGGCTGGTGGTCTCCGCACCGTGAAACCAACTCCAAACGTGTTCTCCTTCGCGGAGAAGGCTGATTTGGCAGGAAGAAGCCCTGTGTGCACTGGCCCTGGCAACCCACCCATAGCCAGCTAGGGACGGACCCACCTAGGGCCTAGCTGCGAAACGGCACAAAACGCGCTCCTAGGAGCTGCACTCTGCAAAGGGAAACTGTGCTCGGGGAACAAACCTCAGCCCCAAGGCGGCTTGGCTCAGGATCGCAGCGCTTGCCTAGTTCTCACCTAGCCCTAGGCTCCCCATAGGGCCAAGGAGGGTCTGGGCTGCCTCTGGCTCCGTGGGCACTGCTGCTTGGTTGGTGGTCTCCGCAGCTTGAAACCAACTCCAAACGTGTTCTCCTTCGCGGAGAAGGCTGATTTGGCAGGAAGAAGCCCTGTGTGCACTGGCCCTGGCAACCCACCCATAGCCAGCTAGGGACGGACCCACCTAGGGCCTAGCTGCGAAACGGCACAAAACGCGCTCCTAGGAGCTGCACTCTGCAAAGGGAAACTGTGCTCGGGGAACAAAGCTCAGCCCCAAGGCGGCTTGGCTCAGGATCGCAGCGCTTGCCTAGTTCTCACCTAGCCCTAGGCTCCCCATAGGGCCAAGGAGGGTCTGGGCTGCCTCTGGCTCCGTGGGCACTGCTGCTTGGTTGGTGGTCTCCGCAGCTTGAAACCAACTCCAAACGTGTTCTCCTTCGCGGAGAAGGCTGATTTGGCAGGAAGAAGCCCTGTGTGCACTGGCCCTGGCAACCCACCCATAGCCAGCTAGGGACGGACCCACCTAGGGCCTAGCTGCGAAACGGCACAAAACGCGCTCCTAGGAGCTGCACTCTGCAAAGGGAAACTGTGCTCGGGGAACAAAGCTCAGCCCCAAGGCGGCTTGGCTCAGGATCGCAGCGCTTGCCTAGTTCTCACCTAGCCCTAGGCTCCCCATAGGGCCAAGGAGGGTCTGGGCTGCCTCTGGCTCCGTGGGCACTGCTGCTTGGCTGGTGGTCTCCGCACCGTGAAACCAACTCCAAACGTGTTCTCCTTCGCGGAGAAGGCTGATTTGGCAGGAAGAAGCCCTGTGTGCACTGGCCCTGGCAACCCACCCATAGCCAGCTAGGGACGGACCCACCTAGGGCCTAGCTGCGAAACGGCACAAAACGCGCTCCTAGGAGCTGCACTCTGCAAAGGGAAACTGTGCTCGGGGAACAAAGCTCAGCCCCAAGGCGGCTTGGCTCAGGATCGCAGCGCTTGCCTAGTTCTCACCTAGCCCTAGGCTCCCCATAGGGCCAAGGAGGGTCTGGGCTGCCTCTGGCTCCGTGGGCACTGCTGCTTGGTTGGTGGTCTCCGCAGCTTGAAACCAACTCCAAACGTGTTCTCCTTCGCGGAGAAGGCTGATTTGGCAGGAAGAAGCCCTGTGTGCACTGGCCCTGGCAACCCACCCATAGCCAGCTAGGGACGGACCCACCTAGGGCCTAGCTGCGAAACGGCACAAAACGCGCTCCTAGGAGCTGCACTCTGCAAAGGGAAACTGTGCTCGGGGAACAAAGCTCAGCCCCAAGGCGGCTTGGCTCAGGATCGCAGCGCTTGCCTAGTTCTCACCTAGCCCTAGGCTCCCCATAGGGCCAAGGAGGGTCTGGGCTGCCTCTGGCTCCGTGGGCACTGCTGCTTGGTTGGTGGTCTCCGCAGCTTGAAACCAACTCCAAACGTGTTCTCCTTCGCGGAGAAGGCTGATTTGGCAGGAAGAAGCCCTGTGTGCACTGGCCCTGGCAACCCACCCATAGCCAGCTAGGGACGGACCCACCTAGGGCCTAGCTGCGAAACGGCACAAAACGCGCTCCTAGGAGCTGCACTCTGCAAAGGGAAACTGTGCTCGGGGAACAAAGCTCAGCCCCAAGGCGGCTTGGCTCAGGATCGCAGCGCTTGCCTAGTTCTCACCTAGCCCTAGGCTCCCCATAGGGCCCAGGAGGGTCTGGGCTGCCTCTGGCTCCGTGGGCACTGCTGCTTGGCTGGTGGTCTCCGCACCGTGAAACCAACTCCAAACGTGTTCTCCTTCGCGGAGAAGGCTGATTTGGCAGGAAGAAGCCCTGTGTGCACTGGCCCTGGCAACCCACCCATAGCCAGCTAGGGACGGACCCACCTAGGGCCTAGCTGCGAAACGGCACAAAACGCGCTCCTAGGAGCTGCACTCTGCAAAGGGAAACTGTGCTCGGGGAACAAAGCTCAGCCCCAAGGCGGCTTGGCTCAGGATCGCAGCGCTTGCCTAGTTCTCACCTAGCCCTAGGCTCCCCATAGGGCCAAGGAGGGTCTGGGCTGCCTCTGGCTCCGTGGGCACTGCTGCTTGGTTGGTGGTCTCCGCAGCTTGAAACCAACTCCAAACGTGTTCTCCTTCGCGGAGAAGGCTGATTTGGCAGGAAGAAGCCCTGTGTGCACTGGCCCTGGCAACCCACCCATAGCCAGCTAGGGACGGACCCACCTAGGGCCTAGCTGCGAAACGGCACAAAACGCGCTCCTAGGAGCTGCACTCTGCAAAGGGAAACTGTGCTCGGGGAACAAAGCTCAGCCCCAAGGCGGCTTGGCTCAGGATCGCAGCGCTTGCCTAGTTCTCACCTAGCCCTAGGCTCCCCATAGGGCCAAGGAGGGTCTGGGCTGCCTCTGGCTCCGTGGGCACTGCTGCTTGGCTGGTGGTCTCCGCAGCTTGAAACCAACTCCAAACGTGTTCTCCTTCGCGGAGAAGGCTGATTTGGCAGGAAGAAGCCCTGTGTGCACTGGCCCTGGCAACCCACCCATAGCCAGCTAGGGACGGACCCACCTAGGGCCTAGCTGCGAAACGGCACAAAACGCGCTCCTAGGAGCTGCACTCTGCAAAGGGAAACTGTGCTCGGGGAACAAAGCTCAGCCCCAAGGCGGCTTGGCTCAGGATCGCAGCGCTTGCCTAGTTCTCACCTAGCCCTAGGCTCCCCATAGGGCCCAGGAGGGTCTGGGCTGCCTCTGGCTCCGTGGGCACTGCTGCTTGGCTGGTGGTCTCCGCACCGTGAAACCAACTCCAAACGTGTTCTCCTTCGCGGAGAAGGCTGATTTGGCAGGAAGAAGCCCTGTGTGCACTGGCCCTGGCAACCCACCCATAGCCAGCTAGGGACGGACCCACCTAGGGCCTAGCTGCGAAACGGCACAAAACGCGCTCCTAGGAGCTGCACTCTGCAAAGGGAAACTGTGCTCGGGGAACAAAGCTCAGCCCCAAGGCGGCTTGGCTCAGGATCGCAGCGCTTGCCTAGTTCTCACCTAGCCCTAGGCTCCCCATAGGGCCAAGGAGGGTCTGGGCTGCCTCTGGCTCCGTGGGCACTGCTGCTTGGCTGGTGGTCTCCGCACCGTGAAACCAACTCCAAACGTGTTCTCCTTCGCGGAGAAGGCTGATTTGGCAGGAAGAAGCCCTGTGTGCACTGGCCCTGGCAACCCACCCATAGCCAGCTAGGGAGGGACCCACCTAGGGCCTAGCTGCGAAACGACACAAAACGCGCTCCTAGGAGCTGCACTCTACAAAGGGAAACTGTGCTCGGGGAACAAAGCTCAGCCCCAAGGCGGCTTGGCTCAGGATCGCAGCGCTTGCCTAGTTCTCACCTAGCCCTAGGTTCCCCATAGGGCCAAGGAGGGTCTGGGCTGCCTCTGGCTCCGTGGGCACTGCTGCTTGGTTGGTGGTCTCCGCAGCTTGAAACCAACTCCAAACGTGTTCTCCTTCGCGGAGAAGGCTGATTTGGCAGGAAGAAGCCCTGTGTGCACTGGCCCTGGCAACCCACCCATAGCCAGCTAGGGACGGACCCACCTAGGGCCTAGCTGCGAAACGGCACAAAACGCGCTCCTAGGAGCTGCACTCTGCAAAGGGAAACTGTGCTCGGGGAACAAACCTCAGCCCCAAGGCGGCTTGGCTCAGGATCGCAGCGCTTGCCTAGTTCTCACCTAGCCCTAGGCTCCCCATAGGGCCAAGGAGGGTCTGGGCTGCCTCTGGCTCCGTGGGCACTGCTGCTTGGTTGGTGGTCTCCGCACCTTGAAACCAACTCCAAACGTGTTCTCCTTCGCGGAGAAGGCTGATTTGGCAGGAAGAAGCCCTGTGTGCACTGGCCCTGGCAACCCACCCATAGCCAGCTAGGGACGGACCCACCTAGGGCCTAGCTGCGAAACGGCACAAAACGCGCTCCTAGGAGCTGCACTCTGCAAAGGGAAACTGAGCTCGGGGAACAAAGCTCAGCCCCAAGGCGGCTTGGCTCAGGATCGCAGCGCTTGCCTAGTTCTCACCTAGCCCTAGGCTCCCCATAGGGCCCAGGAGGGTCTGGGCTGCCTCTGGCTCCGTGGGCACTGCTGCTTGGTTGGTGGTCTCCGCAGCTTGAAACCAACTCCAAACGTGTTCTCCTTCGCGGAGAAGGCTGATTTGGCAGGAAGAAGCCCTGTGTGCACTGGCCCTGGCAACCCACCCATAGCCAGCTAGGGACGGACCCACCTAGGGCCTAGCTGCGAAACGGCACAAAACGCGCTCCTAGGAGCTGCACTCTGCAAAGGGAAACTGTGCTCGGGGAACAAAGCTCAGCCCCAAGGCGGCTTGGCTCAGGATCGCAGCGCTTGCCTAGTTCTCACCTAGCCCTAGGCTCCCCATAGGGCCAAGGAGGGTCTGGGCTGCCTCTGGCTCCGTGGGCACTGCTGCTTGGTTGGTGGTCTCCGCAGCTTGAAACCAACTCCAAACGTGTTCTCCTTCGCGGAGAAGGCTGATTTGGCAGGAAGAAGCCCTGTGTGCACTGGCCCTGGCAACCCACCCATAGCCAGCTAGGGACGGACCCACCTAGGGCCTAGCTGCGAATCGGCACAAAACGCGCTCCTAGGAGCTGCACTCTGCAAAGGGAAACTGTGCTCGGGGAACAAAGCTCAGCCCCAAGGCGGCTTGGCTCAGGATCGCAGCGCTTGCCTAGTTCTCACCTAGCCCTAGGCTCCCCATAGGGCCAAGGAGGGTCTGGGCTGCCTCTGGCTCCGTGGGCACTGCTGCTTGGTTGGTGGTCTCCGCAGCTTGAAACCAACTCCAAACGTGTTCTCCTTCGCGGAGAAGGCTGATTTGGCAGGAAGAAGCCCTGTGTGCACTGGCCCTGGCAACCCACCCATAGCCAGCTAGGGACGGACCCACCTAGGGCCTAGCTGCGAAACGGCACAAAACGCGCTCCTAGGAGCTGCACTCTGCAAAGGGAAACTGTGCTCGGGGAACAAAGCTCAGCCCCAAGGCGGCTTGGCTCAGGATCGCAGCGCTTGCCTAGTTCTCACCTAGCCCTAGGCTCCCCATAGGGCCCAGGAGGGTCTGGGCTGCCTCTGGCTCCGTGGGCACTGCTGCTTGGCTGGTGGTCTCCGCAGCTTGAAACCAACTCCAAACGTGTTCTCCTTCGCGGAGAAGGCTGATTTGGCAGGAAGAAGCCCTGTGTGCACTGGCCCTGGCAACCCACCCATAGCCAGCTAGGGACGGACCCACCTAGGGCCTAGCTGCGAAACGGCACAAAACGCGCTCCTAGGAGCTGCACTCTGCAAAGGGAAACTGTGCTCGGGGAACAAAGCTCAGCCCCAAGGCGGCTTGGCTCAGGATCGCAGCGCTTGCCTAGTTCTCACCTAGCCCTAGGCTCCCCATAGGGCCAAGGAGGGTCTGGGCTGCCTCTGGCTCCGTGGGCACTGCTGCTTGGTTGGTGGTCTCCGCACCGTGAAACCAACTCCAAACGTGTTCTCCTTCGCGGAGAAGGCTGATTTGGCAGGAAGAAGCCCTGTGTGCACTGGCCCTGGCAACCCACCCATAGCCAGCTAGGGACGGACCCACCTAGGGCCTAGCTGCGAAACGGCACAAAACGCGCTCCTAGGAGCTGCACTCTGCAAAGGGAAACTGTGCTCGGGGAACAAACCTCAGCCCCAAGGCGGCTTGGCTCAGGATCGCAGCGCTTGCCTAGTTCTCACCTAGCCCTAGGCTCCCCATAGGGCCAAGGAGGGTCTGGGCTGCCTCTGGCTCCGTGGGCACTGCTGCTTGGCTGGTGGTCTCCGCACCGTGAAACCAACTCCAAACGTGTTCTCCTTCGCGGAGAAGGCTGATTTGGCAGGAAGAAGCCCTGTGTGCACTGGCCCTGGCAACCCACCCATAGCCAGCTAGGGACGGACCCACCTAGGGCCTAGCTGCGAAACGGCACAAAACGCGCTCCTAGGAGCTGCACTCTGCAAAGGGAAACTGTGCTCGGGGAACAAACCTCAGCCCCAAGGCGGCTTGGCTCAGGATCGCAGCGCTTGCCTAGTTCTCACCTAGCCCTTGGCTCCCCATAGGGTCAAGGAGGGTCTGGGCTGCCTCTGGCTCCGTGGGCACTGCTGCTTGGCTGGTGGTCTCCGCACCGTGAAACCAACTCCAAACGTGTTCTCCTTCGCGGAGAAGGCTGATTTGGCAGGAAGAAGCCCTGTGTGCACTGGCCCTGGCAACCCACCCATAGCCAGCTAGGGACGGACCCACCTAGGGCCTAGCTGCGAAACGGCACAAAACGCGCTCCTAGGAGCTGCACTCTGCAAAGGGAAACTGTGCTCGGGGAACAAAGCTCAGCCCCAAGGCGGCTTGGCTCAGGATCGCAGCGCTTGCCTAGTTCTCACCTAGCCCTAGGCTCCCCATAGGGCCAAGGAGGGTCTGGGCTGCCTCTGGCTCCGTGGGCACTGCTGCTTGGCTGGTGGTCTCCGCACCGTGAAACCAACTCCAAACGTGTTCTCCTTCGCGGAGAAGGCTGATTTGGCAGGAAGAAGCCCTGTGTGCACTGGCCCTGGCAACCCACCCATAGCCAGCTAGGGAGGGACCCACCTAGGGCCTAGCTGCGAAACGACACAAAACGCGCTCCTAGGAGCTGCACTCTGCAAAGGGAAACTGTGCTCGGGGAACAAAGCTCAGCCCCAAGGCGGCTTGGCTCAGGATCGCAGCGCTTGCCTAGTTCTCACCTAGCCCTAGGTTCCCCATAGGGCCAAGGAGGGTCTGGGCTGCCTCTGGCTCCGTGGGCACTGCTGCTTGGTTGGTGGTCTCCGCAGCTTGAAACCAACTCCAAACGTGTTCTCCTTCGCGGAGAAGGCTGATTTGGCAGGAAGAAGCCCTGTGTGCACTGGCCCTGGCAACCCACCCATAGCCAGCTAGGGACGGACCCACCTAGGGCCTAGCTGCGAAACGGCACAAAACGCGCTCCTAGGAGCTGCACTCTGCAAAGGGAAACTGTGCTCGGGGAACAAACCTCAGCCCCAAGGCGGCTTGGCTCAGGATCGCAGCGCTTGCCTAGTTCTCACCTAGCCCTAGGCTCCCCATAGGGCCAAGGAGGGTCTGGGCTGCCTCTGGCTCCGTGGGCACTGCTGCTTGGTTGGTGGTCTCCGCACCTTGAAACCAACTCCAAACGTGTTCTCCTTCGCGGAGAAGGCTGATTTGGCAGGTAGAAGCCCTTTGTGCACTGGCCCTGGCAACCCACCCATAGCCAGCTAGGGACGGACCCACCTAGGGCCTAGCTGCGAAACGGCACAAAACGCGCTCCTAGGAGCTGCACTCTGCAAAGGGAAACTGTGCTCGGGGAACAAAGCTCAGCCCCAAGGCGGCTTGGCTCAGGATCGCAGCGCTTGCCTAGTTCTCACCTAGCCCTAGGCTCCCCATAGGGCCCAGGAGGGTCTGGGCTGCCTCTGGCTCCGTGGGCACTGCTGCTTGGTTGGTGGTCTCCGCAGCTTGAAACCAACTCCAAACGTGTTCTCCTTCGCGGAGAAGGCTGATTTGGCAGGAAGAAGCCCTGTGTGCACTGGCCCTGGCAACCCACCCATAGCCAGCTAGGGACAGACCCACCTAGGGCCTAGCTGCGAAACGGCACAAAACGCGCTCCTAGGAGCTGCACTCTGCAAAGGGAAACTGTGCTCGGGGAACAAAGCTCAGCCCCAAGGCGGCTTGGCTCAGGATCGCAGCGCTTGCCTAGTTCTCACCTAGCCCTAGGCTCCCCATAGGGCCAAGGAGGGTCTGGGCTGCCTCTGGCTCCGTGGGCACTGCTGCTTGGTTGGTGGTCTCCGCAGCTTGAAACCAACTCCAAACGTGTTCTCCTTCGCGGAGAAGGCTGATTTGGCAGGAAGAAGCCCTGTGTGCACTGGCCCTGGCAACCCACCCATAGCCAGCTAGGGACGGACCCACCTAGGGCCTAGCTGCGAAACGGCACAAAACGCGCTCCTAGGAGCTGCACTCTGCAAAGGGAAACTGTGCTCGGGGAACAAAGCTCAGCCCCAAGGCGGCTTGGCTCAGGATCGCAGCGCTTGCCTAGTTCTCACCTAGCCCTAGGCTCCCCATAGGGCCAAGGAGGGTCTGGGCTGCCTCTGGCTCCGTGGGCACTGCTGCTTGGTTGGTGGTCTCCGCAGCTTGAAACCAACTCCAAACGTGTTCTCCTTCGCGGAGAAGGCTGATTTGGCAGGTAGAAGCCCTGTGTGCACTGGCCCTGGCAACCCACCCATAGCCAGCTAGGGACGGACCCACCTAGGGCCTAGCTGCGAAACGGCACAAAACGCGCTCCTAGGAGCTGCACTCTGCAAAGGGAAACTGTGCTCGGGGAACAAAGCTCAGCCCCAAGGCGGCTTGGCTCAGGATCGCAGCGCTTGCCTAGTTCTCACCTAGCCCTAGGCTCCCCATAGGGCCCAGGAGGGTCTGGGCTGCCTCTGGCTCCGTGGGCACTGCTGCTTGGCTGGTGGTCTCCGCACCGTGAAACCAACTCCAAACGTGTTCTCCTTCGCGGAGAAGGCTGATTTGGCAGGAAGAAGCCCTGTGTGCACTGGCCCTGGCAACCCACCCATAGCCAGCTAGGGAGGGACCCACCTAGGGCCTAGCTGCGAAACGGCACAGAACGCGCTCCTAGGAGCTGCACTCTGCAAAGGGAAACTGAGCTCGGGGAACAAAGCTCAGCCCCAAGGCGGCTTGGCTCAGGATCGCAGCGCTTGCCTAGTTCTCACCTAGCCCTAGGCTCCCCATAGGGCCAAGGAGGGTCTGGGCTGCCTCTGGCTCCGTGGGCACTGCTGCTTGGTTGGTGGTCTCCGCAGCTTGAAACCAACTCCAAACGTGTTCTCCTTCGCGGAGAAGGCTGATTTGGCAGGAAGAAGCCCTGTGTGCACTGGCCCTGGCAACCCACCCATAGCCAGCTAGGGACGGACCCACCTAGGGCCTAGCTGCGAAACGGCACAAAACGCGCTCCTAGGAGCTGCACTCTGCAAAGGGAAACTGTGCTCGGGGAACAAAGCTCAGCACAAGGCGGCTTGGCTCAGGATCGCAGCGCTTGCCTAGTTCTCACCTAGCCCTAGGCTCCCCATAGGGCCAAGGAGGGTCTGGGCTGCCTCTGGCTCCGTGGGCACTGCTGCTTGGTTGGTGGTCTCCGCAGCTTGAAACCAACTCCAAACGTGTTCTCCTTCGCGGAGAAGGCTGATTTGGCAGGAAGAAGCCCTGTGTGCACTGGCCCTGGAAACCCACCCATAGCCAGCTAGGGAGGGACCCACCTAGGGCCTAGCTGCGAAACGGCACAGAATGCGCTCCTAGGAGCTGCACTCTGCAAAGGGAAACTGAGCTCGGGGAACAAAGCTCAGCCCCAAGGCGGCTTGGCTCAGGATCGCAGCGCTTGCCTAGTTCTCACCTAGCCCTAGGCTCCCCATAGGGCCAAGGAGGGTCTGGGCTGCCTCTGGCTCCGTGGGCACTGCTGCTTGGCTGGTGGTCTCCGCACCGTGAAACCAACTCCAAACGTGTTCTCCTTCGCGGAGAAGGCTGATTTGGCAGGAAGAAGCCCTGTGTGCACTGGCCCTGGCAACCCACCCATAGCCAGCTAGGGACGGACCCACCTAGGGCCTAGCTGCGAAACGGCACAAAACGCGCTCCTAGGAGCTGCACTCTGCAAAGGGAAACTGTGCTCGGGGAACAAAGCTCAGCCCCAAGGCGGCTTGGCTCAGGATCGCAGCGCTTGCCTAGTTCTCACCTAGCCCTAGGCTCCCCAGAGGGCCAAGGAGGGTCTGGGCTGCCTCTGGCTCCGTGGGCACTGCTGCTTGGTTGGTGGTCTCCGCAGCTTGAAACCAACTCCAAACGTGTTCTCCTTCGCGGAGAAGGCTGATTTGGCAGGAAGAAGCCCTGTGTGCACTGGCCCTGGCAACCCACCCATAGCCAGCTAGGGACGGACCCACCTAGGGCCTAGCTGCGAAACGGCACAAAACGCGCTCCTAGGAGCTGCACTCTGCAAAGGGAAACTGTGCTCGGGGAACAAACCTCAGCCCCAAGGCGGCTTGGCTCAGGATCGCAGCGCTTGCCTAGTTCTCACCTAGCCCTAGGCTCCCCATAGGGCCAAGGAGGGTCTGGGCTGCCTCTGGCTCCGTGGGCACTGCTGCTTGGTTGGTGGTCTCCGCAGCTTGAAACCAACTCCAAACGTGTTCTCCTTCGCGGAGAAGGCTGATTTGGCAGGAAGAAGCCCTGTGTGCACTGGCCCTGGCAACCCACCCATAGCCAGCTAGGGACGGACCCACCTAGGGCCTAGCTGCGAAACGGCACAAAACGCGCTCCTAGGAGCTGCACTCTGCAAAGGGAAACTGTGCTCGGGGAACAAAGCTCAGCCCCAAGGCGGCTTGGCTCAGGATCGCAGCGCTTGCCTAGTTCTCACCTAGCCCTAGGCTCCCCATAGGGCCCAGGAGGGTCTGGGCTGCCTCTGGCTCCGTGGGCACTGCTGCTTGGCTGGTGGTCTCCGCACCGTGAAACCAACTCCAAACGTGTTCTCCTTCGCGGAGAAGGCTGATTTGGCAGGAAGAAGCCCTGTGTGCACTGGCCCTGGCAACCCACCCATAGCCAGCTAGGGAGGGACCCACCTAGGGCCTAGCTGCGAAACGACACAAAACGCGCTCCTAGGAGCTGCACTCTGCAAAGGGAAACTGTGCTCGGGGAACAAAGCTCAGCCCCAAGGCGGCTTGGCTCAGGATCGCAGCGCTTGCCTAGTTCTCACCTAGCCCTAGGTTCCCCATAGGGCCAAGGAGGGTCTGGGCTGCCTCTGGCTCCGTGGGCACTGCTGCTTGGTTGGTGGTCTCCGCAGCTTGAAACCAACTCCAAACGTGTTCTCCTTCGCGGAGAAGGCTGATTTGGCAGGAAGAAGCCCTGTGTGCACTGGCCCTGGCAACCCACCCATAGCCAGCTAGGGACGGACCCACCTAGGGCCTAGCTGCGAAACGGCACAAAACGCGCTCCTAGGAGCTGCACTCTGCAAAGGGAAACTGTGCTCGGGGAACAAACCTCAGCCCCAAGGCGGCTTGGCTCAGGATCGCAGCGCTTGCCTAGTTCTCACCTAGCCCTAGGCTCCCCATAGGGCCAAGGAGGGTCTGGGCTGCCTCTGGCTCCGTGGGCACTGCTGCTTGGTTGGTGGTCTCCGCACCTTGAAACCAACTCCAAACGTGTTCTCCTTCGCGGAGAAGGCTGATTTGGCAGGAAGAAGCCCTGTGTGCACTGGCCCTGGCAACCCACCCATAGCCAGCTAGGGACGGACCCACCTAGGGCCTAGCTGCGAAACGGCACAAAACGCGCTCCTAGGAGCTGCACTCTGCAAAGGGAAACTGAGCTCGGGGAACAAAGCTCAGCCCCAAGGCGGCTTGGCTCAGGATCGCAGCGCTTGCCTAGTTCTCACCTAGCCCTAGGCTCCCCATAGGGCCCAGGAGGGTCTGGGCTGCCTCTGGCTCCGTGGGCACTGCTGCTTGGTTGGTGGTCTCCGCAGCTTGAAACCAACTCCAAACGTGTTCTCCTTCGCGGAGAAGGCTGATTTGGCAGGAAGAAGCCCTGTGTGCACTGGCCCTGGCAACCCACCCATAGCCAGCTAGGGACAGACCCACCTAGGGCCTAGCTGCGAAACGGCACAAAACGCGCTCCTAGGAGCTGCACTCTGCAAAGGGAAACTGTGCTCGGGGAACAAAGCTCAGCCCCAAGGCGGCTTGGCTCAGGATCGCAGCGCTTGCCTAGTTCTCACCTAGCCCTAGGCTCCCCATAGGGCCAAGGAGGGTCTGGGCTGCCTCTGGCTCCGTGGGCACTGCTGCTTGGTTGGTGGTCTCCGCAGCTTGAAACCAACTCCAAACGTGTTCTCCTTCGCGGAGAAGGCTGATTTGGCAGGAAGAAGCCCTGTGTGCACTGGCCCTGGCAACCCACCCATAGCCAGCTAGGGACGGACCCACCTAGGGCCTAGCTGCGAAACGGCACAAAACGCGCTCCTAGGAGCTGCACTCTGCAAAGGGAAACTGTGCTCGGGGAACAAAGCTCAGCCCCAAGGCGGCTTGGCTCAGGATCGCAGCGCTTGCCTAGTTCTCACCTAGCCCTAGGCTCCCCATAGGGCCAAGGAGGGTCTGGGCTGCCTCTGGCTCCGTGGGCACTGCTGCTTGGTTGGTGGTCTCCGCAGCTTGAAACCAACTCCAAACGTGTTCTCCTTCGCGGAGAAGGCTGATTTGGCAGGAAGAAGCCCTGTGTGCACTGGCCCTGGCAACCCACCCATAGCCAGCTAGGGACGGACCCACCTAGGGCCTAGCTGCGAAACGGCACAAAACGCGCTCCTAGGAGCTGCACTCTGCAAAGGGAAACTGTGCTCGGGGAACAAAGCTCAGCCCCAAGGCGGCTTGGCTCAGGATCGCAGCGCTTGCCTAGTTCTCACCTAGCCCTAGGCTCCCCATAGGGCCCAGGAGGGTCTGGGCTGCCTCTGGCTCCGTGGGCACTGCTGCTTGGCTGGTGGTCTCCGCAGCTTGAAACCAACTCCAAACGTGTTCTCCTTCGCGGAGAAGGCTGATTTGGCAGGAAGAAGCCCTGTGTGCACTGGCCCTGGCAACCCACCCATAGCCAGCTAGGGACGGACCCACCTAGGGCCTAGCTGCGAAACGGCACAAAACGCGCTCCTAGGAGCTGCACTCTGCAAAGGGAAACTGTGCTCGGGGAACAAACCTCAGCCCCAAGGCGGCTTGGCTCAGGATCGCAGCGCTTGCCTAGTTCTCACCTAGCCCTAGGCTCCCCATAGGGCCAAGGAGGGTCTGGGCTGCCTCTGGCTCCGTGGGCACTGCTGCTTGGTTGGTGGTCTCCGCACCGTGAAACCAACTCCAAACGTGTTCTCCTTCGCGGAGAAGGCTGATTTGGCAGGAAGAAGCCCTGTGTGCACTGGCCCTGGCAACCCACCCATAGCCAGCTAGGGACGGACCCACCTAGGGCCTAGCTGCGAAACGGCACAAAACGCGCTCCTAGGAGCTGCACTCTGCAAAGGGAAACTGTGCTCGGGGAACAAAGCTCAGCCCCAAGGCGGCTTGGCTCAGGATCGCAGCGCTTGCCTAGTTCTCACCTAGCCCTAGGCTCCCCATAGGGCCAAGGAGGGTCTGGGCTGCCTCTGGCTCCGTGGGCACTGCTGCTTGGCTGGTGGTCTCCGCACCGTGAAACCAACTCCAAACGTGTTCTCCTTCGCGGAGAAGGCTGATTTGGCAGGAAGAAGCCCTGTGTGCACTGGCCCTGGCAACCCACCCATAGCCAGCTAGGGACGGACCCACCTAGGGCCTAGCTGCGAAACGGCACAAAACGCGCTCCTAGGAGCTGCACTCTGCAAAGGGAAACTGTGCTCGGGGAACAAACCTCAGCCCCAAGGCGGCTTGGCTCAGGATCGCAGCGCTTGCCTAGTTCTCACCTAGCCCTTGGCTCCCCATAGGGCCAAGGAGGGTCTGGGCTGCCTCTGGCTCCGTGGGCACTGCTGCTTGGCTGGTGGTCTCCGCACCGTGAAACCAACTCCAAACGTGTTCTCCTTCGCGGAGAAGGCTGATTTGGCAGGAAGAAGCCCTGTGTGCACTGGCCCTGGCAACCCACCCATAGCCAGCTAGGGACGGACCCACCTAGGGCCTAGCTGCGAAACGGCACAAAACGCGCTCCTAGGAGCTGCACTCTGCAAAGGGAAACTGTGCTCGGGGAACAAAGCTCAGCCCCAAGGCGGCTTGGCTCAGGATCGCAGCGCTTGCCTAGTTCTCACCTAGCCCTAGGCTCCCCATAGGGCCAAGGAGGGTCTGGGCTGCCTCTGGCTCCGTGGGCACTGCTGCTTGGCTGGTGGTCTCCGCACCGTGAAACCAACTCCAAACGTGTTCTCCTTCGCGGAGAAGGCTGATTTGGCAGGAAGAAGCCCTGTGTGCACTGGCCCTGGCAACCCACCCATAGCCAGCTAGGGAGGGACCCACCTAGGGCCTAGCTGCGAAACGGCACAAAACGCGCTCCTAGGAGCTGCACTCTGCAAAGGGAAACTGTGCTCGGGGAACAAAGCTCAGCCCCAAGGCGGCTTGGCTCAGGATCGCAGCGCTTGCCTAGTTCTCACCTAGCCCTAGGCTCCCCATAGGGCCAAGGAGGGTCTGGGCTGCCTCTGGCTCCGTGGGCACTGCTGCTTGGTTGGTGGTCTCCGCAGCTTGAAACCAACTCCAAACGTGTTCTCCTTCGCGGAGAAGGCTGATTTGGCAGGAAGAAGCCCTGTGTGCACTGGCCCTGGCAACCCACCCATAGCCAGCTAGGGACGGACCCACCTAGGGCCTAGCTGCGAAACGGCACAAAACGCGCTCCTAGGAGCTGCACTCTGCAAAGGGAAACTGTGCTCGGGGAACAAACCTCAGCCCCAAGGCGGCTTGGCTCAGGATCGCAGCGCTTGCCTAGTTCTCACCTAGCCCTAGGCTCCCCATAGGGCCAAGGAGGGTCTGGGCTGCCTCTGGCTCCGTGGGCACTGCTGCTTGGTTGGTGGTCTCCGCACCTTGAAACCAACTCCAAACGTGTTCTCCTTCGCGGAGAAGGCTGATTTGGCAGGTAGAAGCCCTTTGTGCACTGGCCCTGGCAACCCACCCATAGCCAGCTAGGGACGGACCCACCTAGGGCCTAGCTGCGAATCGGCACAAAACGCGCTCCTAGGAGCTGCACTCTGCAAAGGGAAACTGAGCTCGGGGAACAAAGCTCAGCCCCAAGGCGGCTTGGCTCAGGATCGCAGCGCTTGCCTAGTTCTCACCTAGCCCTAGGCTCCCCATAGGGCCCAGGAGGGTCTGGGCTGCCTCTGGCTCCGTGGGCACTGCTGCTTGGTTGGTGGTCTCCGCAGCTTGAAACCAACTCCAAACGTGTTCTCCTTCGCGGAGAAGGCTGATTTGGCAGGAAGAAGCCCTGTGTGCACTGGCCCTGGCAACCCACCCATAGCCAGCTAGGGACAGACCCACCTAGGGCCTAGCTGCGAAACGGCACAAAACGCGCTCCTAGGAGCTGCACTCTGCAAAGGGAAACTGTGCTCGGGGAACAAAGCTCAGCCCCAAGGCGGCTTGGCTCAGGATCGCAGCGCTTGCCTAGTTCTCACCTAGCCCTAGGCTCCCCATAGGGCCAAGGAGGGTCTGGGCTGCCTCTGGCTCCGTGGGCACTGCTGCTTGGTTGGTGGTCTCCGCAGCTTGAAACCAACTCCAAACGTGTTCTCCTTCGCGGAGAAGGCTGATTTGGCAGGAAGAAGCCCTGTGTGCACTGGCCCTGGCAACCCACCCATAGCCAGCTAGGGACGGACCCACCTAGGGCCTAGCTGCGAAACGGCACAAAACGCGCTCCTAGGAGCTGCACTCTGCAAAGGGAAACTGTGCTCGGGGAACAAAGCTCAGCCCCAAGGCGGCTTGGCTCAGGATCGCAGCGCTTGCCTAGTTCTCACCTAGCCCTAGGCTCCCCATAGGGCCAAGGAGGGTCTGGGCTGCCTCTGGCTCCGTGGGCACTGCTGCTTGGTTGGTGGTCTCCGCAGCTTGAAACCAACTCCAAACGTGTTCTCCTTCGCGGAGAAGGCTGATTTGGCAGGTAGAAGCCCTGTGTGCACTGGCCCTGGCAACCCACCCATAGCCAGCTAGGGACGGACCCACCTAGGGCCTAGCTGCGAAACGGCACAAAACGCGCTCCTAGGAGCTGCACTCTGCAAAGGGAAACTGTGCTCGGGGAACAAAGCTCAGCCCCAAGGCGGCTTGGCTCAGGATCGCAGCGCTTGCCTAGTTCTCACCTAGCCCTAGGCTCCCCATAGGGCCCAGGAGGGTCTGGGCTGCCTCTGGCTCCGTGGGCACTGCTGCTTGGCTGGTGGTCTCCGCACCGTGAAACCAACTCCAAACGTGTTCTCCTTCGCGGAGAAGGCTGATTTGGCAGGAAGAAGCCCTGTGTGCACTGGCCCTGGCAACCCACCCATAGCCAGCTAGGGAGGGACCCACCTAGGGCCTAGCTGCGAAACGGCACAGAACGCGCTCCTAGGAGCTGCACTCTGCAAAGGGAAACTGAGCTCGGGGAACAAAGCTCAGCCCCAAGGCGGCTTGGCTCAGGATCGCAGCGCTTGCCTAGTTCTCACCTAGCCCTAGGCTCCCCATAGGGCCAAGGAGGGTCTGGGCTGCCTCTGGCTCCGTGGGCACTGCTGCTTGGTTGGTGGTCTCCGCAGCTTGAAACCAACTCCAAACGTGTTCTCCTTCGCGGAGAAGGCTGATTTGGCAGGAAGAAGCCCTGTGTGCACTGGCCCTGGCAACCCACCCATAGCCAGCTAGGGACGGACCCACCTAGGGCCTAGCTGCGAAACGGCACAAAACGCGCTCCTAGGAGCTGCACTCTGCAAAGGGAAACTGTGCTCGGGGAACAAAGCTCAGCACAAGGCGGCTTGGCTCAGGATCGCAGCGCTTGCCTAGTTCTCACCTAGCCCTAGGCTCCCCATAGGGCCAAGGAGGGTCTGGGCTGCCTCTGGCTCCGTGGGCACTGCTGCTTGGTTGGTGGTCTCCGCAGCTTGAAACCAACTCCAAACGTGTTCTCCTTCGCGGAGAAGGCTGATTTGGCAGGAAGAAGCCCTGTGTGCACTGGCCCTGGAAACCCACCCATAGCCAGCTAGGGAGGGACCCACCTAGGGCCTAGCTGCGAAACGGCACAGAATGCGCTCCTAGGAGCTGCACTCTGCAAAGGGAAACTGAGCTCGGGGAACAAAGCTCAGCCCCAAGGCGGCTTGGCTCAGGATCGCAGCGCTTGCCTAGTTCTCACCTAGCCCTAGGCTCCCCATAGGGCCAAGGAGGGTCTGGGCTGCCTCTGGCTCCGTGGGCACTGCTGCTTGGCTGGTGGTCTCCGCACCGTGAAACCAACTCCAAACGTGTTCTCCTTCGCGGAGAAGGCTGATTTGGCAGGAAGAAGCCCTGTGTGCACTGGCCCTGGCAACCCACCCATAGCCAGCTAGGGACGGACCCACCTAGGGCCTAGCTGCGAAACGGCACAAAACGCGCTCCTAGGAGCTGCACTCTGCAAAGGGAAACTGTGCTCGGGGAACAAAGCTCAGCCCCAAGGCGGCTTGGCTCAGGATCGCAGCGCTTGCCTAGTTCTCACCTAGCCCTAGGCTCCCCAGAGGGCCAAGGAGGGTCTGGGCTGCCTCTGGCTCCGTGGGCACTGCTGCTTGGTTGGTGGTCTCCGCAGCTTGAAACCAACTCCAAACGTGTTCTCCTTCGCGGAGAAGGCTGATTTGGCAGGAAGAAGCCCTGTGTGCACTGGCCCTGGCAACCCACCCATAGCCAGCTAGGGACGGACCCACCTAGGGCCTAGCTGCGAAACGGCACAAAACGCGCTCCTAGGAGCTGCACTCTGCAAAGGGAAACTGTGCTCGGGGAACAAACCTCAGCCCCAAGGCGGCTTGGCTCAGGATCGCAGCGCTTGCCTAGTTCTCACCTAGCCCTAGGCTCCCCATAGGGCCAAGGAGGGTCTGGGCTGCCTCTGGCTCCGTGGGCACTGCTGCTTGGTTGGTGGTCTCCGCAGCTTGAAACCAACTCCAAACGTGTTCTCCTTCGCGGAGAAGGCTGATTTGGCAGGTAGAAGCCCTGTGTGCACTGGCCCTGGCAACCCACCCATAGCCAGCTAGGGACGGACCCACCTAGGGCCTAGCTGCGAAACGGCACAAAACGCGCTCCTAGGAGCTGCACTCTGCAAAGGGAAACTGTGCTCGGGGAACAAAGCTCAGCCCCAAGGCGGCTTGGCTCAGGATCGCAGCGCTTGCCTAGTTCTCACCTAGCCCTAGGCTCCCCATAGGGCCCAGGAGGGTCTGGGCTGCCTCTGGCTCCGTGGGCACTGCTGCTTGGCTGGTGGTCTCCGCACCGTGAAACCAACTCCAAACGTGTTCTCCTTCGCGGAGAAGGCTGATTTGGCAGGAAGAAGCCCTGTGTGCACTGGCCCTGGCAACCCACCCATAGCCAGCTAGGGAGGGACCCACCTAGGGCCTAGCTGCGAAACGACACAAAACGCGCTCCTAGGAGCTGCACTCTGCAAAGGGAAACTGTGCTCGGGGAACAAAGCTCAGCCCCAAGGCGGCTTGGCTCAGGATCGCAGCGCTTGCCTAGTTCTCACCTAGCCCTAGGCTCCCCATAGGGCCAAGGAGGGTCTGGGCTGCCTCTGGCTCCGTGGGCACTGCTGCTTGGTTGGTGGTCTCCGCAGCTTGAAACCAACTCCAAACGTGTTCTCCTTCGCGGAGAAGGCTGATTTGGCAGGAAGAAGCCCTGTGTGCACTGGCCCTGGCAACCCACCCATAGCCAGCTAGGGACGGACCCACCTAGGGCCTAGCTGCGAAACGGCACAAAACGCGCTCCTAGGAGCTGCACTCTGCAAAGGGAAACTGTGCTCGGGGAACAAACCTCAGCCCCAAGGCGGCTTGGCTCAGGATCGCAGCGCTTGCCTAGTTCTCACCTAGCCCTAGGCTCCCCATAGGGCCAAGGAGGGTCTGGGCTGCCTCTGGCTCCGTGGGCACTGCTGCTTGGTTGGTGGTCTCCGCACCTTGAAACCAACTCCAAACGTGTTCTCCTTCGCGGAGAAGGCTGATTTGGCAGGTAGAAGCCCTTTGTGCACTGGCCCTGGCAACCCACCCATAGCCAGCTAGGGACGGACCCACCTAGGGCCTAGCTGCGAATCGGCACAAAACGCGCTCCTAGGAGCTGCACTCTGCAAAGGGAAACTGAGCTCGGGGAACAAAGCTCAGCCCCAAGGCGGCTTGGCTCAGGATCGCAGCGCTTGCCTAGTTCTCACCTAGCCCTAGGCTCCCCATAGGGCCCAGGAGGGTCTGGGCTGCCTCTGGCTCCGTGGGCACTGCTGCTTGGTTGGTGGTCTCCGCAGCTTGAAACCAACTCCAAACGTGTTCTCCTTCGCGGAGAAGGCTGATTTGGCAGGAAGAAGCCCTGTGTGCACTGGCCCTGGCAACCCACCCATAGCCAGCTAGGGACAGACCCACCTAGGGCCTAGCTGCGAAACGGCACAAAACGCGCTCCTAGGAGCTGCACTCTGCAAAGGGAAACTGTGCTCGGGGAACAAAGCTCAGCCCCAAGGCGGCTTGGCTCAGGATCGCAGCGCTTGCCTAGTTCTCACCTAGCCCTAGGCTCCCCATAGGGCCAAGGAGGGTTTGGGCTGCCTCTGGCTCCGTGGGCACTGCTGCTTGGTTGGTGGTCTCCGCAGCTTGAAACCAACTCCAAACGTGTTCTCCTTCGCGGAGAAGGCTGATTTGGCAGGAAGAAGCCCTGTGTGCACTGGCCCTGGCAACCCACCCATAGCCAGCTAGGGACGGACCCACCTAGGGCCTAGCTGCGAAACGGCACAAAACGCGCTCCTAGGAGCTGCACTCTGCAAAGGGAAACTGTGCTCGGGGAACAAAGCTCAGCCCCAAGGCGGCTTGGCTCAGGATCGCAGCGCTTGCCTAGTTCTCACCTAGCCCTAGGCTCCCCATAGGGCCAAGGAGGGTCTGGGCTGCCTCTGGCTCCGTGGGCACTGCTGCTTGGTTGGTGGTCTCCGCAGCTTGAAACCAACTCCAAACGTGTTCTCCTTCGCGGAGAAGGCTGATTTGGCAGGTAGAAGCCCTGTGTGCACTGGCCCTGGCAACCCACCCATAGCCAGCTAGGGACGGACCCACCTAGGGCCTAGCTGCGAAACGGCACAAAACGCGCTCCTAGGAGCTGCACTCTGCAAAGGGAAACTGTGCTCGGGGAACAAAGCTCAGCCCCAAGGCGGCTTGGCTCAGGATCGCAGCGCTTGCCTAGTTCTCACCTAGCCCTAGGCTCCCCATAGGGCCCAGGAGGGTCTGGGCTGCCTCTGGCTCCGTGGGCACTGCTGCTTGGCTGGTGGTCTCCGCACCGTGAAACCAACTCCAAACGTGTTCTCCTTCGCGGAGAAGGCTGATTTGGCAGGAAGAAGCCCTGTGTGCACTGGCCCTGGCAACCCACCCATAGCCAGCTAGGGAGGGACCCACCTAGGGCCTAGCTGCGAAACGGCACAGAACGCGCTCCTAGGAGCTGCACTCTGCAAAGGGAAACTGAGCTCGGGGAACAAAGCTCAGCCCCAAGGCGGCTTGGCTCAGGATCGCAGCGCTTGCCTAGTTCTCACCTAGCCCTAGGCTCCCCATAGGGCCAAGGAGGGTCTGGGCTGCCTCTGGCTCCGTGGGCACTGCTGCTTGGTTGGTGGTCTCCGCAGCTTGAAACCAACTCCAAACGTGTTCTCCTTCGCGGAGAAGGCTGATTTGGCAGGAAGAAGCCCTGTGTGCACTGGCCCTGGCAACCCACCCATAGCCAGCTAGGGACGGACCCACCTAGGGCCTAGCTGCGAAACGGCACAAAACGCGCTCCTAGGAGCTGCACTCTGCAAAGGGAAACTGTGCTCGGGGAACAAAGCTCAGCACAAGGCGGCTTGGCTCAGGATCGCAGCGCTTGCCTAGTTCTCACCTAGCCCTAGGCTCCCCATAGGGCCAAGGAGGGTCTGGGCTGCCTCTGGCTCCGTGGGCACTGCTGCTTGGTTGGTGGTCTCCGCAGCTTGAAACCAACTCCAAACGTGTTCTCCTTCGCGGAGAAGGCTGATTTGGCAGGAAGAAGCCCTGTGTGCACTGGCCCTGGAAACCCACCCATAGCCAGCTAGGGAGGGACCCACCTAGGGCCTAGCTGCGAAACGGCACAGAATGCGCTCCTAGGAGCTGCACTCTGCAAAGGGAAACTGAGCTCGGGGAACAAAGCTCAGCCCCAAGGCGGCTTGGCTCAGGATCGCAGCGCTTGCCTAGTTCTCACCTAGCCCTAGGCTCCCCATAGGGCCAAGGAGGGTCTGGGCTGCCTCTGGCTCCGTGGGCACTGCTGCTTGGCTGGTGGTCTCCGCACCGTGAAACCAACTCCAAACGTGTTCTCCTTCGCGGAGAAGGCTGATTTGGCAGGAAGAAGCCCTGTGTGCACTGGCCCTGGCAACCCACCCATAGCCAGCTAGGGACGGACCCACCTAGGGCCTAGCTGCGAAACGGCACAAAACGCGCTCCTAGGAGCTGCACTCTGCAAAGGGAAACTGTGCTCGGGGAACAAAGCTCAGCCCCAAGGCGGCTTGGCTCAGGATCGCAGCGCTTGCCTAGTTCTCACCTAGCCCTAGGCTCCCCATAGGGCCAAGGAGGGTCTGGGCTGCCTCTGGCTCCGTGGGCACTGCTGCTTGGTTGGTGGTCTCCGCAGCTTGAAACCAACTCCAAACGTGTTCTCCTTCGCGGAGAAGGCTGATTTGGCAGGAAGAAGCCCTGTGTGCACTGGCCCTGGCAACCCACCCATAGCCAGCTAGGGACGGACCCACCTAGGGCCTAGCTGCGAAACGGCACAAAACGCGCTCCTAGGAGCTGCACTCTGCAAAGGGAAACTGTGCTCGGGGAACAAACCTCAGCCCCAAGGCGGCTTGGCTCAGGATCGCAGCGCTTGCCTAGTTCTCACCTAGCCCTAGGCTCCCCATAGGGCCAAGGAGGGTCTGGGCTGCCTCTGGCTCCGTGGGCACTGCTGCTTGGTTGGTGGTCTCCGCAGCTTGAAACCAACTCCAAACGTGTTCTCCTTCGCGGAGAAGGCTGATTTGGCAGGTAGAAGCCCTGTGTGCACTGGCCCTGGCAACCCACCCATAGCCAGCTAGGGACGGACCCACCTAGGGCCTAGCTGCGAAACGGCACAAAACGCGCTCCTAGGAGCTGCACTCTGCAAAGGGAAACTGTGCTCGGGGAACAAAGCTCAGCCCCAAGGCGGCTTGGCTCAGGATCGCAGCGCTTGCCTAGTTCTCACCTAGCCCTAGGCTCCCCATAGGGCCCAGGAGGGTCTGGGCTGCCTCTGGCTCCGTGGGCACTGCTGCTTGGCTGGTGGTCTCCGCACCGTGAAACCAACTCCAAACGTGTTCTCCTTCGCGGAGAAGGCTGATTTGGCAGGAAGAAGCCCTGTGTGCACTGGCCCTGGCAACCCACCCATAGCCAGCTAGGGAGGGACCCACCTAGGGCCTAGCTGTGAATCGGCACAGAACGCGCTCCTAGGAGCTGCACTCTGCAAAGGGAAACTGAGCTCGGGGAACAAAGCTCAGCCCCAAGGCGGCTTGGCTCAGGATCGCAGCGCTTGCCTAGTTCTCACCTAGCCCTAGGCTCCCCATAGGGCCAAGGAGGGTCTGGGCTGCCTCTGGCTCCGTGGGCACTGCTGCTTGGTTGGTGGTCTCCGCACCTTGAAACCAACTCCAAACGTGTTCTCCTTCGCGGAGAAGGCTGATTTGGCAGGAAGAAGCCCTGTGTGCACTGGCCCTGGCAACCCACCCATAGCCAGCTAGGGACGGACCCACCTAGGGCCTAGCTGCGAAACGGCACAAAACGCGCTCCTAGGAGCTGCACTCTGCAAAGGGAAACTGTGCTCGGGGAACAAACCTCAGCCCCAAGGCGGCTTGGCTCAGGATCGCAGCGCTTGCCTAGTTCTCACCTAGCCCTAGGCTCCCCATAGGGCCAAGGAGGGTCTGGGCTGCCTCTGGCTCCGTGGGCACTGCTGCTTGGTTGGTGGTCTCCGCAGCTTGAAACCAACTCCAAACGTGTTCTCCTTCGCGGAGAAGGCTGATTTGGCAGGAAGAAGCCCTGTGTGCACTGGCCCTGGCAACCCACCCATAGCCAGCTAGGGACGGACCCACCTAGGGCCTAGCTGCGAAACGGCACAAAACGCGCTCCTAGGAGCTGCACTCTGCAAAGGGAAACTGTTCTCGGGGAACAAACCTCAGCCCCAAGGCGGCTTGGCTCAGGATCGCAGCGCTTGCCTAGTTCTCACCTAGCCCTAGGCTCCCCATAGGGCCAAGGAGGGTCTGGGCTGCCTCTGGCTCCGTGGGCACTGCTGCTTGGTTGGTGGTCTCCGCAGCTTGAAACCAACTCCAAACGTGTTCTCCTTCGCGGAGAAGGCTGATTTGGCAGGAAGAAGCCCTGTGTGCACTGGCCCTGGCAACCCACCCATAGCCAGCTAGGGACGGACCCACCTAGGGCCTAGCTGCGAAACGGCACAAAACGCGCTCCTAGGAGCTGCACTCTGCAAAGGGAAACTGTGCTCGGGGAACAAACCTCAGCCCCAAGGCGGCTTGGCTCAGGATCGCAGCGCTTGCCTAGTTCTCACCTAGCCCTAGGCTCCCCATAGGGCCAAGGAGGGTCTGGGCTGCCTCTGGCTCCGTGGGCACTGCTGCTTGGCTGGTGGTCTCCGCACCGTGAAACCAACTCCAAACGTGTTCTCCTTCGCGGAGAAGGCTGATTTGGCAGGAAGAAGCCCTGTGTGCACTGGCCCTGGCAACCCACCCATAGCCAGCTAGGGACGGACCCACCTAGGGCCTAGCTGCGAAACGGCACAAAACGCGCTCCTAGGAGCTGCACTCTGCAAAGGGAAACTGTGCTCGGGGAACAAAGCTCAGCCCCAAGGCGGCTTGGCTCAGGATCGCAGCGCTTGCCTAGTTCTCACCTAGCCCTAGGCTCCCCATAGGGCCAAGGAGGGTCTGGGCTGCCTCTGGCTCCGTGGGCACTGCTGCTTGGCTGGTGGTCTCCGCACCGTGAAACCAACTCCAAACGTGTTCTCCTTCGCGGAGAAGGCTGATTTGGCAGGAAGAAGCCCTGTGTGCACTGGCCCTGGCAACCCACCCATAGCCAGCTAGGGACGGACCCACCTAGGGCCTAGCTGCGAAACGGCACAAAACGCGCTCCTAGGAGCTGCACTCTGCAAAGGGAAACTGAGCTCGGGGAACAAACCTCAGCCCCAAGGCGGCTTGGCTCAGGATCGCAGCGCTTGCCTAGTTCTCACCTAGCCCTAGGCTCCCCATAGGGCCAAGGAGGGTCTGGGCTGCCTCTGGCTCCGTGGGCACTGCTGCTTGGCTGGTGGTCTCCGCAGCTTGAAACCAACTCCAAACGTGTTCTCCTTCGCGGAGAAGGCTGATTTGGCAGGAAGAAGCCCTGTGTGCACTGGCCCTGGCAACCCACCCATAGCCAGCTAGGGACGGACCCACCTAGGGCCTAGCTGCGAAACGGCACAAAACGCGCTCCTAGGAGCTGCACTCTGCAAAGGGAAACTGTGCTCGGGGAACAAAGCTCAGCCCCAAGGCGGCTTGGCTCAGGATCGCAGCGCTTGCCTAGTTCTCACCTAGCCCTAGGCTCCCCATAGGGCCAAGGAGGGTCTGGGCTGCCTCTGGCTCCGTGGGCACTGCTGCTTGGCTGGTGGTCTCCGCACCGTGAAACCAACTCCAAACGTGTTCTCCTTCGCGGAGAAGGCTGATTTGGCAGGAAGAAGCCCTGTGTGCACTGGCCCTGGCAACCCACCCATAGCCAGCTAGGGACGGACCCACCTAGGGCCTAGCTGCGAAACGGCACAAAACGCGCTCCTAGGAGCTGCACTCTGCAAAGGGAAACTGAGCTCGGGGAACAAAGCTCAGCCCCAAGGCGGCTTGGCTCAGGATCGCAGCGCTTGCCTAGTTCTCACCTAGCCCTAGGCTCCCCATAGGGCCAAGGAGGGTCTGGGCTGCCTCTGGCTCCGTGGGCACTGCTGCTTGGTTGGTGGTCTCCGCAGCTTGAAACCAACTCCAAACGTGTTCTCCTTCGCGGAGAAGGCTGATTTGGCAGGTAGAAGCCCTTTGTGCACTGGCCCTGGCAACCCACCCATAGCCAGCTAGGGACGGACCCACCTAGGGCCTAGCTGCGAATCGGCACAGAACGCGCTCCTAGGAGCTGCACTCTGCAAAGGGAAACTGAGCTCGGGGAACAAAGCTCAGCCCCAAGGCGGCTTGGCTCAGGATCGCAGCGCTTGCCTAGTTCTCACCTAGCCCTAGGCTCCCCATAGGGCCCAGGAGGGTCTGCGCTGCCTCTGGCTCCGTGGGCACTGCTGCTTGGTTGGTGGTCTCCGCAGCTTGAAACCAACTCCAAACGTGTTCTCCTTCGCGGAGAAGGCTGATTTGGCAGGAAGAAGCCCTGTGTGCACTGGCCCTGGCAACCCACCCATAGCCAGCTAGGGACGGACCCACCTAGGGCCTAGCTGCGAAACGGCACAAAACGCGCTCCTAGGAGCTGCACTCTGCAAAGGGAAACTGTGCTCGGGGAACAAAGCTCAGCCCCAAGGCGGCTTGGCTCAGGATCGCAGCGCTTGCCTAGTTCTCACCTAGCCCTAGGCTCCCCATAGGGCCCAGGAGGGTCTGGGCTGCCTCTGGCTCCGTGGGCACTGCTGCTTGGCTGGTGGTCTCCGCACCGTGAAACCAACTCCAAACGTGTTCTCCTTCGCGGAGAAGGCTGATTTGGCAGGAAGAAGCCCTGTGTGCACTGGCCCTGGCAACCCACCCATAGCCAGCTAGGGACGGACCCACCTAGGGCCTAGCTGCGAAACGGCACAAAACGCGCTCCTAGGAGCTGCACTCTGCAAAGGGAAACTGAGCTCGGGGAACAAAGCTCAGCCCCAAGGCGGCTTGGCTCAGGATCGCAGCGCTTGCCTAGTTCTCACCTAGCCCTAGGCTCCCCATAGGGCCAAGGAGGGTCTGGGCTGCCTCTGGCTCCGTGGGCACTGCTGCTTGGCTGGTGGTCTCCGCAGCTTGAAACCAACTCCAAACGTGTTCTCCTTCGCGGAGAAGGCTGATTTGGCAGGAAGAAGCCCTGTGTGCACTGGCCCTGGCAACCCACCCATAGCCAGCTAGGGACGGACCCACCTAGGGCCTAGCTGCGAAACGGCACAAAACGCGCTCCTAGGAGCTGCACTCTGCAAAGGGAAACTGTGCTCGGGGAACAAAGCTCAGCCCCAAGGCGGCTTGGCTCAGGATCGCAGCGCTTGCCTAGTTCTCACCTAGCCCTAGGCTCCCCATAGGGCCAAGGAGGGTCTGGGCTGCCTCTGGCTCCGTGGGCACTGCTGCTTGGCTGGTGGTCTCCGCACCGTGAAACCAACTCCAAACGTGTTCTCCTTCGCGGAGAAGGCTGATTTGGCAGGAAGAAGCCCTGTGTGCACTGGCCCTGGCAACCCACCCATAGCCAGCTAGGGACGGACCCACCTAGGGCCTAGCTGCGAAACGGCACAAAACGCGCTCCTAGGAGCTGCACTCTGCAAAGGGAAACTGAGCTCGGGGAACAAAGCTCAGCCCCAAGGCGGCTTGGCTCAGGATCGCAGCGCTTGCCTAGTTCTCACCTAGCCCTAGGCTCCCCATAGGGCCAAGGAGGGTCTGGGCTGCCTCTGGCTCCGTGGGCACTGCTGCTTGGTTGGTGGTCTCCGCAGCTTGAAACCAACTCCAAACGTGTTCTCCTTCGCGGAGAAGGCTGATTTGGCAGGTAGAAGCCCTTTGTGCACTGGCCCTGGCAACCCACCCATAGCCAGCTAGGGACGGACCCACCTAGGGCCTAGCTGCGAATCGGCACAAAACGCGCTCCTAGGAGCTGCACTCTGCAAAGGGAAACTGAGCTCGGGGAACAAAGCTCAGCCCCAAGGCGGCTTGGCTCAGGATCGCAGCGCTTGCCTAGTTCTCACCTAGCCCTAGGCTCCCCATAGGGCCCAGGAGGGTCTGCGCTGCCTCTGGCTCCGTGGGCACTGCTGCTTGGTTGGTGGTCTCCGCAGCTTGAAACCAACTCCAAACGTGTTCTCCTTCGCGGAGAAGGCTGATTTGGCAGGAAGAAGCCCTGTGTGCACTGGCCCTGGCAACCCACCCATAGCCAGCTAGGGACGGACCCACCTAGGGCCTAGCTGCGAAACGGCACAAAACGCGCTCCTAGGAGCTGCACTCTGCAAAGGGAAACTGTGCTCGGGGAACAAAGCTCAGCCCCAAGGCGGCTTGGCTCAGGATCGCAGCGCTTGCCTAGTTCTCACCTAGCCCTAGGCTCCCCATAGGGCCAAGGAGGGTCTGGGCTGCCTCTGGCTCCGTGGGCACTGCTGCTTGGCTGGTGGTCTCCGCAGCTTGAAACCAACTCCAAACGTGTTCTCCTTCGCGGAGAAGGCTGATTTGGCAGGAAGAAGCCCTGTGTGCACTGGCCCTGGCAACCCACCCATAGCCAGCTAGGGACGGACCCACCTAGGGCCTAGCTGCGAAACGGCACAAAACGCGCTCCTAGGAGCTGCACTCTGCAAAGGGAAACTGTGCTCGGGGAACAAACCTCAGCCCCAAGGCGGCTTGGCTCAGGATCGCAGCGCTTGCCTAGTTCTCACCTAGCCCTAGGCTCCCCATAGGGCCAAGGAGGGTCTGGGCTGCCTCTGGCTCCGTGGGCACTGCTGCTTGGTTGGTGGTCTCCGCAGCTTGAAACCAACTCCAAACGTGTTCTCCTTCGCGGAGAAGGCTGATTTGGCAGGAAGAAGCCCTGTGTGCACTGGCCCTGGCAACCCACCCACAGCCAGCTAGGGACGGACCCACCTAGGGCCTAGCTGCGAAACGGCACAAAACGCGCTCCTAGGAGCTGCACTCTGCAAAGGGAAACTGTGCTCGGGGAACAAACCTCAGCCCCAAGGCGGCTTGGCTCAGGATCGCAGCGCTTGCCTAGTTCTCACCTAGCCCTAGGCTCCCCATAGGGCCCAGGAGGGTCTGCGCTGCCTCTGGCTCCGTGGGCACTGCTGCTTGGTTGGTGGTCTCCGCAGCTTGAAACCAACTCCAAACGTGTTCTCCTTCGCGGAGAAGGCTGATTTGGCAGGAAGAAGCCCTGTGTGCACTGGCCCTGGCAACCCACCCATAGCCAGCTAGGGACGGACCCACCTAGGGCCTAGCTGCGAAACGGCACAAAACGCGCTCCTAGGAGCTGCACTCTGCAAAGGGAAACTGTGCTCGGGGAACAAAGCTCAGCCCCAAGGCGGCTTGGCTCAGGATCGCAGCGCTTGCCTAGTTCTCACCTAGCCCTAGGCTCCCCATAGGGCCAAGGAGGGTCTGGGCTGCCTCTGGCTCCGTGGGCACTGCTGCTTGGCTGGTGGTCTCCGCAGCTTGAAACCAACTCCAAACGTGTTCTCCTTCGCGGAGAAGGCTGATTTGGCAGGAAGAAGCCCTGTGTGCACTGGCCCTGGCAACCCACCCATAGCCAGCTAGGGACGGACCCACCTAGGGCCTAGCTGCGAAACGGCACAAAACGCGCTCCTAGGAGCTGCACTCTGCAAAGGGAAACTGTGCTCGGGGAACAAACCTCAGCCCCAAGGCGGCTTGGCTCAGGATCGCAGCGCTTGCCTAGTTCTCACCTAGCCCTAGGCTCCCCATAGGGCCAAGGAGGGTCTGGGCTGCCTCTGGCTCCGTGGGCACTGCTGCTTGGTTGGTGGTCTCCGCAGCTTGAAACCAACTCCAAACGTGTTCTCCTTCGCGGAGAAGGCTGATTTGGCAGGAAGAAGCCCTGTGTGCACTGGCCCTGGCAACCCACCCACAGCCAGCTAGGGACGGACCCACCTAGGGCCTAGCTGCGAAACGGCACAAAACGCGCTCCTAGGAGCTGCACTCTGCAAAGGGAAACTGTGCTCGGGGAACAAACCTCAGCCCCAAGGCGGCTTGGCTCAGGATCGCAGCGCTTGCCTAGTTCTCACCTAGCCCTAGGCTCCCCATAGGGCCAAGGAGGGTCTGGGCTGCCTCTGGCTCCGTGGGCACTGCTGCTTGGTTGGTGGTCTCCGCAGCTTGAAACCAACTCCAAACGTGTTCTCCTTGGCGGAGAAGGCTGATTTGGCAGGAAGAAGCCCTGTGTGCACTGGCCCTGGCAACCCACCCATAGCCAGCTAGGGACGGACCCACCTAGGGCCTAGCTGCGAAACGGCACAAAACGCGCTCCTAGGAGCTGCACTCTGCAAAGGGAAACTGTGCTCGGGGAACAAAGCTCAGCCCCAAGGCGGCTTGGCTCAGGATCGCAGCGCTTGCCTAGTTCTCACCTAGCCCTAGGCTCCCCATAGGGCCAAGGAGGGTCTGGGCTGCCTCTGGCTCCGTGGGCACTGCTGCTTGGCTGGTGGTCTCCGCAGCTTGAAACCAACTCCAAACGTGTTCTCCTTCGCGGAGAAGGCTGATTTGGCAGGTAGAAGCCCTGTGTGCACTGGCCCTGGCAACCCACCCATAGCCAGCTAGGGACGGACCCACCTAGGGCCTAGCTGCGAAACGGCACAAAACGCGCTCCTAGGAGCTGCACTCTGCAAAGGGAAACTGTGCTCGGGGAACAAACCTCAGCCCCAAGGCGGCTTGGCTCAGGATCGCAGCGCTTGCCTAGTTCTCACCTAGCCCTAGGCTCCCCATAAGGTCAAGGAGGGTCTGGGCTGCCTCTGGCTCCGTGGGCACTGCTGCTTGGCTGGTGGTCTCCGCACCGTGAAACCAACTCCAAACGTGTTCTCCTTCGCGGAGAAGGCTGATTTGGCAGGAAAAAGCCCTGTGTGCACTGGCCCTGGCAACCCACCCATAGCCAGCTAGGGAGGGACCCACCTAGGGCCTAGCTGCGAAACGGCACAAAACGCGCTCCTAGGAGCTGCACTCTGCAAAGGGAAACTGTGTTCGGGGAACAAAGCTCAGCCCCAAGGCGGCTTGGCTCAGGATCGCAGCGCTTGCCTAGTTCTCACCTAGCCCTAGGCTCCCCATAGGGCCAAGGAGGGTCTGGGCTGCCTCTGGCTCCGTGGGCACTGCTGCTTGGCTGGTGGTCTCCGCACCTTGAAACCAACTCCAAACGTGTTCTCCTTCGCGGAGAAGGCTGATTTGGCAGGAAGAAGCCCTGTGTGCACTGGCCCTGGCAACCCACCCATAGCCAGCTAGGGAGGGACCCACCTAGGGCCTAGCTGCGAATCGGCACAAAACGCGCTCCTAGGAGCTGCACTCTGCAAAGGGAAACTGTGCTCGGGGAACAAAGCTCAGCCCCAAGGCGGCTTGGCTCAGGATCGCAGCGCTTGCCTAGTTCTCACCTAGCCCTAGGCTCCCCATAGGGCCAAGGAGGGTCTGGGCTGCCTCTGGCTCCGTGGGCACTGCTGCTTGGCTGGTGGTCTCCGCACCGTGAAACCAACTCCAAACGTGTTCTCCTTCGCGGAGAAGGCTGATTTGGCAGGAAGAAGCCCTGTGTGCACTGGCCCTGGCAACCCACCCATAGCCAGCTAGGGACGGACCCACCTAGGGCCTAGCTGCGAAACGGCACAAAACGCGCTCCTAGGAGCTGCACTCTGCAAAGGGAAACTGTGCTCGGGGAACAAAGCTCAGCCCCAAGGCGGCTTGGCTCAGGATCGCAGCGCTTGCCTAGTTCTCACCTAGCCCTAGGCTCCCCATAGGGCCAAGGAGGGTCTGGGCTGCCTCTGGCTCCGTGGGCACTGCTGCTTGGTTGGTGGTCTCCCCACCGTGAAACCAACTCCAAACGTGTTCTCCTTCGCGGAGAAGGCTGATTTGGCAGGTAGAAGCCCTGTGTGCACTGGCCCTGGCAACCCACCCATAGCCAGCTAGGGACGGACCCACCTAGGGCCTAGCTGCGAAACGGCACAAAACGCGCTCCTAGGAGCTGCACTCTGCAAAGGGAAACTGTGCTCGGGGAACAAAGCTCAGCCCCAAGGCGGCTTGGCTCAGGATCGCAGCGCTTGCCTAGTTCTCACCTAGCCCTAGGCTCCCCATAGGGCCCAGGAGGGTCTGGGCTGCCTCTGGCTCCGTGGGCACTGCTGCTTGGCTGGTGGTCTCCGCACCGTGAAACCAACTCCAAACGTGTTCTCCTTCGCGGAGAAGGCTGATTTGGCAGGAAGAAGCCCTGTGTGCACTGGCCCTGGCAACCCACCCATAGCCAGCTAGGGAGGGACCCACCTAGGGCCTAGCTGCGAAACGGCACAGAACGCGCTCCTAGGAGCTGCACTCTGCAAAGGGAAACTGAGCTCGGGGAACAAAGCTCAGCCCCAAGGCGGCTTGGCTCAGGATCGCAGCGCTTGCCTAGTTCTCACCTAGCCCTAGGCTCCCCATAGGGCCCAGGAGGGTCTGGGCTGCCTCTGGCTCCGTGGGCACTGCTGCTTGGCTGGTGGTCTCCGCAGCTTGAAACCAACTCCAAACGTGTTCTCCTTCGCGGAGAAGGCTGATTTGGCAGGAAGAAGCCCTGTGTGCACTGGCCCTGGCAACCCACCCACAGCCAGCTAGGGAGGGACCCACCTAGGGCCTAGCTGCGAAAGGGCACAAAACGCGCTCCTAGGAGCTGCACTCTGCAAAGGGAAACTGTGCTCGGGGAACAAACCTCAGCCCCAAGGCGGCTTGGCTCAGGATCGCAGCGCTTGCCTAGTTCTCACCTAGCCCTAGGCTCCCCATAGGGCCAAGGAGGGTCTGGGCTGCCTCTGGCTCCGTGGGCACTGCTGCTTGGCTGGTGGTCTCCGCACCGTGAAACCAACTCCAAACGTGTTCTCCTTCGCGGAGAAGGCTGATTTGGCAGGAAGAAGCCCTGTGTGCACTGGCCCTGGCAACCCACCCATAGCCAGCTAGGGAGGGACCCACCTTGGGCCTAGCTGCGAAACGGCACAGAACGCGCTCCTAGGAGCTGCACTCTGCAAAGGGAAACTGAGCTCGGGGAACAAAGCTCAGCCCCAAGGCGGCTTGGCTCAGGATCGCAGCGCTTGCCTAGTTCTCACCTAGCCCTAGGCTCCCCATAGGGCCAAGGAGGGTCTGGGCTGCCTCTGGCTCCGTGGGCACTGCTGCTTGGTTGGTGGTCTCCGCAGCTTGAAACCAACTCCAAACGTGTTCTCCTTCGCGGAGAAGGCTGATTTGGCAGGAAGAAGCCCTGTGTGCACTGGCCCTGGCAACCCACCCATAGCCAGCTAGGGACGGACCCACCTAGGGCCTAGCTGCGAAACGGCACAAAACGCGCTCCTAGGAGCTGCACTCTGCAAAGGGAAACTGTGCTCGGGGAACAAAGCTCAGCCCCAAGGCGGCTTGGCTCAGGATCGCAGCGCTTGCCTAGTTCTCACCTAGCCCTAGGCTCCCCATAGGGCCAAGGAGGGTCTGGGCTGCCTCTGGCTCCGTGGGCACTGCTGCTTGGCTGGTGGTCTCCGCACCGTGAAACCAACTCCAAACGTGTTCTCCTTCGCGGAGAAGGCTGATTTGGCAGGAAGAAGCCCTGTGTGCACTGGCCCTGGCAACCCACCCATAGCCAGCTAGGGACGGACCCACCTAGGGCCTAGCTGCGAAACGGCACAAAACGCGCTCCTAGGAGCTGCACTCTGCAAAGGGAAACTGTGCTCGGGGAACAAAGCTCAGCCCCAAGGCGGCTTGGCTCAGGATCGCAGCGCTTGCCTAGTTCTCACCTAGCCCTAGGCTCCCCATAGGGCCAAGGAGGGTCTGGGCTGCCTCTGGCTCCGTGGGCACTGCTGCTTGGCTGGTGGTCTCCGCACCTTGAAACCAACTCCAAACGTGTTCTCCTTCGCGGAGAAGGCTGATTTGGCAGGAAGAAGCCCTGTGTGCACTGGCCCTGGCAACCCACCCATAGCCAGCTAGGGACGGACCCACCTAGGGCCTAGCTGCGAAACGGCACAAAACGCGCTCCTAGGAGCTGCACTCTGCAAAGGGAAACTGTGCTCGGGGAACAAAGCTCAGCCCCAAGGCGGCTTGGCTCAGGATCGCAGCGCTTGCCTAGTTCTCACCTAGCCCTAGGCTCCCCATAGGGCCAAGGAGGGTCTGGGCTGCCTCTGGCTCCGTGGGCACTGCTGCTTGGTTGGTGGTCTCCGCAGCTTGAAACCAACTCCAAACGTGTTCTCCTTCGCGGAGAAGGCTGATTTGGCAGGAAGAAGCCCTGTGTGCACTGGCCCTGGCAACCCACCCATAGCCAGCTAGGGACGGAACCACCTAAGGCCTAGCTGCGAAACGGCACAAAACGCGCTCCTAGGAGCTGCACTCTGCAAAGGGAAACTGTGCTCGGGGAACAAAGCTCAGCCCCAAGGCGGCTTGGCTCAGGATCGCAGCGCTTGCCTAGTTCTCACCTAGCCCTAGGCTCCCCATAGGGCCAAGGAGGGTCTGGGCTGCCTCTGGCTCCGTGGGCACTGCTGCTTGGTTGGTGGTCTCCGCAGCTTGAAACCAACTCCAAACGTGTTCTCCTTCGCGGAGAAGGCTGATTTGGCAGGAAGAAGCCCTGTGTGCACTGGCCCTGGCAACCCACCCATAGCCAGCTAGGGACGGACCCACCTAGGGCCTAGCTGCGAAACGGCACAAAACGCGCTCCTAGGAGCTGCACTCTGCAAAGGGAAACTGTGCTCGGGGAACAAAGCTCAGCCCCAAGGCGGCTTGGCTCAGGATCGCAGCGCTTGCCTAGTTCTCACCTAGCCCTAGGCTCCCCATAGGGCCAAGGAGGGTCTGGGCTGCCTCTGGCTCCGTGGGCACTGCTGCTTGGTTGGTGGTCTCCGCAGCTTGAAACCAACTCCAAACGTGTTCTCCTTCGCGGAGAAGGCTGATTTGGCAGGAAGAAGCCCTGTGTGCACTGGCCCTGGCAACCCACCCATAGCCAGCTAGGGACGGACCCACCTAGGGCCTAGCTACGAAATGGCACAAAACGCGCTCCTAGGAGCTGCACTCTGCAAAGGGAAACTGTGCTCGGGGAACAAAGCTCAGCCCCAAGGCGGCTTGGCTCAGGATCGCAGCGCTTGCCTAGTTCTCACCTAGCCCTAGGCTCCCCATAGGGCCCAGGAGGGTCTGGGCTGCCTCTGGCTCCGTGGGCACTGCTGCTTGGCTGGTGGTCTCCGCACCGTGAAACCAACTCCAAACGTGTTCTCCTTCGCGGAGAAGGCTGATTTGGCAGGAAGAAGCCCTGTGTGCACTGGCCCTGGCAACCCACCCATAGCCAGCTAGGGACGGACCCACCTAGGGCCTAGCTGCGAAACGGCACAAAACGCGCTCCTAGGAGCTGCACTCTGCAAAGGGAAACTGTGCTCGGGGAACAAAGCTCAGCCCCAAGGCGGCTTGGCTCAGGATCGCAGCGCTTGCCTAGTTCTCACCTAGCCCTAGGCTCCCCATAGGGCCAAGGAGGGTCTGGGCTGCCTCTGGCTCCGTGGGCACTGCTGCTTGGTTGGTGGTCTCCGCACCGTGAAACCAACTCCAAACGTGTTCTCCTTCGCGGAGAAGGCTGATTTGGCAGGAAGAAGCCCTGTGTGCACTGGCCCTGGCAACCCACCCATAGCCAGCTAGGGACGGACCCACCTAGGGCCTAGCTGCGAAACGGCACAAAACGCGCTCCTAGGAGCTGCACTCTGCAAAGGGAAACTGAGCTCGGGGAACAAAGCTCAGCCCCAAGGCGGCTTGGCTCAGGATCGCAGCGCTTGCCTAGTTCTCACCTAGCCCTAGGCTCCCCATAGGGCCAAGGAGGGTCTGGGCTGCCTCTGGCTCCGTGGGCACTGCTGCTTGGTTGGTGGTCTCCGCAGCTTGAAACCAACTCCAAACGTGTTCTCCTTCGCGGAGAAGGCTGATTTGGCAGGTAGAAGCCCTTTGTGCACTGGCCCTGGCAACCCACCCATAGCCAGCTAGGGACGGACCCACCTAGGGCCTAGCTGCGAATCGGCACAAAACGCGCTCCTAGGAGCTGCACTCTGCAAAGGGAAACTGAGCTCGGGGAACAAAGCTCAGCCCCAAGGCGGCTTGGCTCAGGATCGCAGCGCTTGCCTAGTTCTCACCTAGCCCTAGGCTCCCCATAGGGCCCAGGAGGGTCTGCGCTGCCTCTGGCTCCGTGGGCACTGCTGCTTGGTTGGTGGTCTCCGCAGCTTGAAACCAACTCCAAACGTGTTCTCCTTCGCGGAGAAGGCTGATTTGGCAGGAAGAAGCCCTGTGTGCACTGGCCCTGGCAACCCACCCATAGCCAGCTAGGGACGGACCCACCTAGGGCCTAGCTGCGAAACGGCACAAAACGCGCTCCTAGGAGCTGCACTCTGCAAAGGGAAACTGTGCTCGGGGAACAAAGCTCAGCCCCAAGGCGGCTTGGCTCAGGATCGCAGCGCTTGCCTAGTTCTCACCTAGCCCTAGGCTCCCCATAGGGCCCAGGAGGGTCTGGGCTGCCTCTGGCTCCGTGGGCACTGCTGCTTGGCTGGTGGTCTCCGCAGCTTGAAACCAACTCCAAACGTGTTCTCCTTCGCGGAGAAGGCTGATTTGGCAGGAAGAAGCCCTGTGTGCACTGGCCCTGGCAACCCACCCATAGCCAGCTAGGGACGGACCCACCTAGGGCCTAGCTGCGAAAGGGCACAAAACGCGCTCCTAGGAGCTGCACTCTGCAAAGGGAAACTGTGCTCG
Organism: Sus scrofa; assembly: GCF_054392235.1. Lineage (NCBI taxonomy): Eukaryota > Metazoa > Chordata > Mammalia > Artiodactyla > Suidae > Sus > Sus scrofa. The sequence goes on along the minus strand of NC_139393.1, from coordinate 39,111,422 downwards.
GGGAACAAACCTCAGCCCCAAGGCGGCTTGGCTCAGGATCGCAGCGCTTGCCTAGTTCTCACCTAGCCCTAGGCTCCCCATAGGGCCAAGGAGGGTCTGGGCTGCCTCGGGCTCCGTGGGCACTGCTGCTTGGTTGGTGGTCTCCGCAGCTTGAAACCAACTCCAAACGTGTTCTCCTTCGCGGAGAAGGCTGATTTGGCAGGAAGAAGCCCTGTGTGCACTGGCCCTGGCAACCCACCCATAGCCAGCTAGGGACGGACCCACCTAGGGCCTAGCTGCGAAACGGCACAAAACGCGCTCCTAGGAGCTGCACTCTGCAAAGGGAAACTGTGCTCGGGGAACAAACCTCAGCCCCAAGGCGGCTTGGCTCAGGATCGCAGCGCTTGCCTAGTTCTCACCTAGCCCTAGGCTCCCCATAGGGCCAAGGAGGGTCTGGGCTGCCTCGGGCTCCGTGGGCACTGCTGCTTGGCTGGTGGTCTCCGCAGCTTGAAACCAACTCCAAACGTGTTCTCCTTGGCGGAGAAGGCTGATTTGGCAGGAAGAAGCCCTGTGTGCACTGGCCCTGGCAACCCACCCATAGCCAGCTAGGGACGGACCCACCTAGGGCCTAGCTGCGAAACGGCACAAAACGCGCTCCTAGGAGCTGCACTCTGCAAAGGGAAACTGTGCTCGGGGAACAAAGCTCAGCCCCAAGGCGGCTTGGCTCAGGATCGCAGCGCTTGCCTAGTTCTCACCTAGCCCTAGGCTCCCCATAGGGCCAAGGAGGGTCTGGGCTGCCTCTGGCTCCGTGGGCACTGCTGCTTGGCTGGTGGTCTCCGCAGCTTGAAACCAACTCCAAACGTGTTCTCCTTCGCGGAGAAGGCTGATTTGGCAGGAAGAAGCCCTGTGTGCACTGGCCCTGGCAACCCACCCATAGCCAGCTAGGGACGGACCCACCTAGGGCCTAGCTGCGAAACGGCACAAAACGCGCTCCTAGGAGCTGCACTCTGCAAAGGGAAACTGTGCTCGGGGAACAAAGCTCAGCCCCAAGGCGGCTTGGCTCAGGATCGCAGCGCTTGCCTAGTTCTCACCTAGCCCTAGGCTCCCCATAGGGCCAAGGAGGGTCTGGGCTGCCTCTGGCTCCGTGGGCACTGCTGCTTGGTTGGTGGTCTCCGCAGCTTGAAACCAACTCCAAACGTGTTCTCCTTCGCGGAGAAGGCTGATTTGGCAGGAAGAAGCCCTGTGTGCACTGGCCCTGGCAACCCACCCATAGCCAGCTAGGGACGGACCCACCTAGGGCCTAGCTGCGAAACGGCACAAAACGCGCTCCTAGGAGCTGCACTCTGCAAAGGGAAACTGTGCTCGGGGAACAAACCTCAGCCCCAAGGCGGCTTGGCTCAGGATCGCAGCGCTTGCCTAGTTCTCACCTAGCCCTAGGCTCCCCATAGGGCCAAGGAGGGTCTGGGCTGCCTCTGGCTCCGTGGGCACTGCTGCTTGGCTGGTGGTCTCCGCACCGTGAAACCAACTCCAAACGTGTTCTCCTTCGCGGAGAAGGCTGATTTGGCAGGAAGAAGCCCTGTGTGCACTGGCCCTGGCAACCCACCCATAGCCAGCTAGGGAGGGATCCACCTAGGGCCTAGCTGCGAAACGGCACAGAACGCGCTCCTAGGAGCTGCACTCTGCAAAGGGAAACTGAGCTCGGGGAACAAAGCTCAGCCCCAAGGCGGCTTGGCTCAGGATCGCAGCGCTTGCCTAGTTCTCACCTAGCCCTAGGCTCCCCATAGGGCCCAGGAGGGTCTGGGCTGCCTCTGGCTCCGTGGGCACTGCTGCTTGGCTGGTGGTCTCCGCAGCTTGAAACCAACTCCAAACGTGTTCTCCTTCGCGGAGAAGGCTGATTTGGCAGGAAGAAGCCCTGTGTGCACTGGCCCTGGCAACCCACCCATAGCCAGCTAGGGACGGACCCACCTAGGGCCTAGCTGCGAAAGGGCACAAAACGCGCTCCTAGGAGCTGCACTCTGCAAAGGGAAACTGTGCTCGGGGAACAAACCTCAGCCCCAAGGCGGCTTGGCTCAGGATCGCAGCGCTTGCCTAGTTCTCCCCTAGCCCTAGGCTCCCCATAGGGCCAAGGAGGGTCTGGGCTGCCTCTGGCTCCGTGGGCACTGCTGCTTGGTTGGTGGTCTCCGCACCGTGAAACCAACTCCAAACGTGTTCTCCTTCGCGGAGAAGGCTGATTTGGCAGGAAGAAGCCCTGTGTGCACTGGCCCTGGCAACCCACCCACAGCCAGCTAGGGAGGGACCCACCTAGGGCCTAGCTGCGAAACGGCACAAAACGCGCTCCTAGGAGCTGCACTCTGCAAAGGGAAACTGTGCTCGGGGAACAAACCTCAGCCCCAAGGCGGCTTGGCTCAGGATCGCAGCGCTTGCCTAGTTCTCACCTAGCCCTAGGCTCCCCATAGGGCCAAGGAGGGTCTGGGCTGCCTCTGGCTCCGTGGGCACTGCTGCTTGGCTGGTGGTCTCCGCACCGTGAAACCAACTCCAAACGTGTTCTCCTTCGCGGAGAAGGCTGATTTGGCAGGAAGAAGCCCTGTGTGCACTGGCCCTGGCAACCCACCCATAGCCAGCTAGGGAGGGACCCACCTAGGGCCTAGCTGCGAAACGGCACAGAACGCGCTCCTAGGAGCTGCACTCTGCAAAGGGAAACTGAGCTCGGGGAACAAAGCTCAGCCCCAAGGCGGCTTGGCTCAGGATCGCAGCGCTTGCCTAGTTCTCACCTAGCCCTAGGCTCCCCATAGGGCCAAGGAGGGTCTGGGCTGCCTCTGGCTCCGTGGGCACTGCTGCTTGGTTGGTGGTCTCCGCACCTTGAAACCAACTCCAAACGTGTTCTCCTTCGCGGAGAAGGCTGATTTGGCAGGAAGAAGCCCTGTGTGCACTGGCCCTGGCAACCCACCCATAGCCAGCTAGGGACGGACCCACCTAGGGCCTAGCTGCGAAACGGCACAAAACGCGCTCCTAGGAGCTGCACTCTGCAAAGGGAAACTGTGCTCGGGGAACAAAGCTCAGCCCCAAGGCGGCTTGGCTCAGGATCGCAGCGCTTGCCTAGTTCTCACCTAGCCCTAGGCTCCCCATAGGGCCAAGGAGGGTCTGGGCTGCCTCTGGCTCCGTGGGCACTGCTGCTTGGCTGGTGGTCTCCGCACCGTGAAACCAACTCCAAACGTGTTCTCCTTCGCGGAGAAGGCTGATTTGGCAGGAAGAAGCCCTGTGTGCACTGGCCCTGGCAACCCACCCATAGCCAGCTAGGGACGGACCCACCTAGGGCCTAGCTGCGAAAGGGCACAAAACGCGCTCCTAGGAGCTGCACTCTGCAAAGGGAAACTGTGCTCGGGGAACAAACCTCAGCCCCAAGGCGGCTTGGCTCAGGATCGCAGCGCTTGCCTAGTTCTCACCTAGCCCTAGGCTCCCCATAGGGCCAAGGAGGGTCTGGGCTGCCTCTGGCTCCGTGGGCACTGCTGCTTGGCTGGTGGTCTCCGCACCTTGAAACCAACTCCAAACGTGTTCTCCTTCGCGGAGAAGGCTGATTTGGCAGGAAGAAGCCTTGTGTGCACTGGCCCTGGCAACCCACCCATAGCCAGCTAGGGAGGGACCCACCTAGGGCCTAGCTGCGAAACGGCACAAAACGCGCTCCTAGGAGCTGCACTCTGCAAAGGGAAACTGTGCTCGGGGAACAAACCTCAGCCCCAAGGCGGCTTGGCTCAGGATCGCAGCGCTTGCCTAGTTCTCACCTAGCCCTAGGCTCCCCATAGGGCCAAGGAGGGTCTGGGCTGCCTCTGGCTCCGTGGGCACTGCTGCTTGGCTGGTGGTCTCCGCACCTTGAAACCAACTCCAAACGTGTTCTCCTTCGCGGAGAAGGCTGATTTGGCAGGAAGAAGCCCTGTGTGCACTGGCCCTGGCAACCCACCCATAGCCAGCTAGGGACGGACCAACCTAGGGCCTAGCTGCGAATCGGCACAAAACGCGCTCCTAGGAGCTGCACTCTGCAAAGGGAAACTGTGCTCGGGGAACAAAGCTCAGCCCCAAGGCGGCTTGGCTCAGGATCGCAGCGCTTGCCTAGTTCTCACCTAGCCCTAGGCTCCCAATAGGGCCAAGGAGGGTCTGGGCTGCCTCTGGCTCCGTGGGCACTGCTGCTTGGCTGGTGGTCTCCGCACCGTGAAACCAACTCCAAACGTGTTCTCCTTCGCGGAGAAGGCTGATTTGGCAGGAAGAAGCCCTGTGTGCACTGGCCCTGGCAACCCACCCATAGCCAGCTAGGGACGGACCCACCTAGGACCTAGCTGCGAAACGGCACAAAACGCGCTCCTAGGAGCTGCACTCTGCAAAGGGAAACTGTGCTCGGGGAACAAAGCTCAGCCCCAAGGCGGCTTGGCTCAGGATCGCAGCGCTTGCCTAGTTCTCACCTAGCCCTAGGCTCCCCATAGGGCCAAGGAGGGTCTGGGCTGCCTCTGGCTCCGTGGGCACTGCTGCTTGGTTGGTGGTCTCCGCAGCTTGAAACCAACTCCAAACGTGTTCTCCTTCGCGGAGAAGGCTGATTTGGCAGGAAGAAGCCCTGTGTGCACTGGCCCTGGCAACCCACCCATAGCCAGCTAGGGAGGGACCCACCTAGGGCCTAGCTGCGAAACGGCACAAAACGCGCTCCTAGGAGCTGCACTCTGCAAAGGGAAACTGTGCTCGGGGAACAAAGCTCAGCCCCAAGGCGGCTTGGCTCAGGATCGCAGCGCTTGCCTAGTTCTCACCTAGCCCTAGGCTCCCCATAGGGCCAAGGAGGGTCTGGGCTGCCTCTGGCTCCGTGGGCACTGCTGCTTGGTTGGTGGTCTCCGCAGCTTGAAACCAACTCCAAACGTGTTCTCCTTCGCGGAGAAGGCTGATTTGGCAGGAAGAAGCCCTGTGTGCACTGGCCCTGGCAACCCACCCATAGCCAGCTAGGGAGGGACCCACCTAGGGCCTAGCTGCGAAACGGCACAAAACGCGCTCCTAGGAGCTGCACTCTGCAAAGGGAAACTGTGCTCGGGGAACAAAGCTCAGCCCCAAGGCGGCTTGGCTCAGGATCGCAGCGCTTGCCTAGTTCTCACCTAGCCCTAGGCTCCCCATAGGGCCAAGGAGGGTCTGGGCTGCCTCTGGCTCCGTGGGCACTGCTGCTTGGTTGGTGGTCTCCGCAGCTTGAAACCAACTCCAAACGTGTTCTCCTTCGCGGAGAAGGCTGATTTGGCAGGAAGAAGCCCTGTGTGCACTGGCCCTGGCAACCCACCCATAGCCAGCTAGGGACGGACCCACCTAGGGCCTAGCTGCGAAACGGCACAAAACGCGCTCCTAGGAGCTGCACTCTGCAAAGGGAAACTGTGCTCGGGGAACAAACCTCAGCCCCAAGGCGGCTTGGCTCAGGATCGCAGCGCTTGCCTAGTTCTCACCTAGCCCTAGGCTCCCCATAGGGCCAAGGAGGGTCTGGGCTGCCTCTGGCTCCGTGGGCACTGCTGCTTGGTTGGTGGTCTCCGCAGCTTGAAACCAACTCCAAACGTGTTCTCCTTCGCGGAGAAGGCTGATTTGGCAGGAAGAAGCCCTGTGTGCACTGGCCCTGGCAACCCACCCATAGCCAGCTAGGGACGGACCCACCTAGGGCCTAGCTGCGAAACGGCACAAAACGCGCTCCTAGGAGCTGCACTCTGCAAAGGGAAACTGTGCTCGGGGAACAAACCTCAGCCCCAAGGCGGCTTGGCTCAGGATCGCAGCGCTTGCCTAGTTCTCACCTAGCCCTAGGCTCCCCATAGGGCCAAGGAGGGTCTGGGCTGCCTCTGGCTCCGTGGGCACTGCTGCTTGGCTGGTGGTCTCCGCACCGTGAAACCAACTCCAAACGTGTTCTCCTTCGCGGAGAAGGCTGATTTGGCAGGAAGAAGCCCTGTGTGCACTGGCCCTGGCAACCCACCCATAGCCAGCTAGGGAGGGACCCACCTAGGGCCTAGCTGCGAAACGGCACAGAACGCGCTCCTAGGAGCTGCACTCTGCAAAGGGAAACTGAGCTCAGGGAACAAAGCTCAGCCCCAAGGCGGCTTGGCTCAGGATCGCAGCGCTTGCCTAGTTCTCACCTAGCCCTAGGCTCCCCATAGGGCCAAGGAGGGTCTGGGCTGCCTCTGGCTCCGTGGGCACTGCTGCTTGGTTGGTGGTCTCCGCAGCTTGAAACCAACTCCAAACGTGTTCTCCTTCGCGGAGAAGGCTGATTTGGCAGGAAGAAGCCCTGTGTGCACTGGCCCTGGCAACCCACCCATAGCCAGCTAGGGACGGACCCACCTAGGGCCTAGTTGCGAAAGGGCACAAAACGCGCTCCTAGGAGCTGCACTCTGCAAAGGGAAACTGTGCTCGGGGAACAAACCTCAGCCCCAAGGCGGCTTGGCTCAGGATCGCAGCGCTTGCCTAGTTCTCACCTAGCCCTAGGCTCCCCATAGGGCCAAGGAGGGTCTGGGCTGCCTCTGGCTCCGTGGGCACTGCTGCTTGGTTGGTGGTCTCCGCAGCTTGAAACCAACTCCAAACGTGTTCTCCTTCGCGGAGAAGGCTGATTTGGCAGGAAGAAGCCCTGTGTGCACTGGCCCTGGCAACCCACCCACAGCCAGCTAGGGACGGACCCACCTAGGGCCTAGCTGCGAAACGGCACAAAACGCGCTCCTAGGAGCTGCACTCTGCAAAGGGAAACTGTGCTCGGGGAACAAACCTCAGCCCCAAGGCGGCTTGGCTCAGGATCGCAGCGCTTGCCTAGTTCTCACCTAGCCCTAGGCTCCCCATAGGGCCAAGGAGGGTCTGGGCTGCCTCTGGCTCCGTGGGCACTGCTGCTTGGCTGGTGGTCTCCGCAGCTTGAAACCAACTCCAAACGTGTTCTCCTTGGCGGAGAAGGCTGATTTGGCAGGAAGAAGCCCTGTGTGCACTGGCCCTGGCAACCCACCCATAGCCAGCTAGGGACGGACCCACCTAGGGCCTAGCTGCGAAACGGCACAAAACGCGCTCCTAGGAGCTGCACTCTGCAAAGGGAAACTGTGCTCGGGGAACAAAGCTCAGCCCCAAGGCGGCTTGGCTCAGGATCGCAGCGCTTGCCTAGTTCTCACCTAGCCCTAGGCTCCCCATAGGGCCAAGGAGGGTCTGGGCTGCCTCTGGCTCCGTGGGCACTGCTGCTTGGCTGGTGGTCTCCGCAGCTTGAAACCAACTCCAAACGTGTTCTCCTTCGCGGAGAAGGCTGATTTGGCAGGAAGAAGCCCTGTGTGCACTGGCCCTGGCAACCCACCCATAGCCAGCTAGGGACGGACCCACCTAGGGCCTAGCTGCGAAACGGCACAAAACGCGCTCCTAGGAGCTGCACTCTGCAAAGGGAAACTGTGCTCGGGGAACAAAGCTCAGCCCCAAGGCGGCTTGGCTCAGGATCGCAGCGCTTGCCTAGTTCTCACCTAGCCCTAGGCTCCCCATAGGGCCAAGGAGGGTCTGGGCTGCCTCTGGCTCCGTGGGCACTGCTGCTTGGTTGGTGGTCTCCGCAGCTTGAAACCAACTCCAAACGTGTTCTCCTTCGCGGAGAAGGCTGATTTGGCAGGTAGAAGCCCTGTGTGCACTGGCCCTGGCAACCCACCCATAGCCAGCTAGGGACGGACCCACCTAGGGCCTAGCTGCGAAACGGCACAAAACGCGCTCCTAGGAGCTGCACTCTGCAAAGGGAAACTGTGCTCGGGGAACAAACCTCAGCCCCAAGGCGGCTTGGCTCAGGATCGCAGCGCTTGCCTAGTTCTCACCTAGCCCTAGGCTCCCCATAGGGCCAAGGAGGGTCTGGGCTGCCTCTGGCTCCGTGGGCACTGCTGCTTGGCTGGTGGTCTCCGCACCGTGAAACCAACTCCAAACGTGTTCTCCTTCGCGGAGAAGGCTGATTTGGCAGGAAGAAGCCCTGTGTGCACTGGCCCTGGCAACCCACCCATAGCCAGCTAGGGAGGGATCCACCTAGGGCCTAGCTGCGAAACGGCACAGAACGCGCTCCTAGGAGCTGCACTCTGCAAAGGGAAACTGAGCTCGGGGAACAAAGCTCAGCCCCAAGGCGGCTTGGCTCAGGATCGCAGCGCTTGCCTAGTTCTCACCTAGCCCTAGGCTCCCCATAGGGCCCAGGAGGGTCTGGGCTGCCTCTGGCTCCGTGGGCACTGCTGCTTGGCTGGTGGTCTCCGCAGCTTGAAACCAACTCCAAACGTGTTCTCCTTCGCGGAGAAGGCTGATTTGGCAGGAAGAAGCCCTGTGTGCACTGGCCCTGGCAACCCACCCATAGCCAGCTAGGGACGGACCCACCTAGGGCCTAGCTGCGAAAGGGCACAAAACGCGCTCCTAGGAGCTGCACTCTGCAAAGGGAAACTGTGCTCGGGGAACAAACCTCAGCCCCAAGGCGGCTTGGCTCAGGATCGCAGCGCTTGCCTAGTTCTCCCCTAGCCCTAGGCTCCCCATAGGGCCAAGGAGGGTCTGGGCTGCCTCTGGCTCCGTGGGCACTGCTGCTTGGTTGGTGGTCTCCGCACCGTGAAACCAACTCCAAACGTGTTCTCCTTCGCGGAGAAGGCTGATTTGGCAGGAAGAAGCCCTGTGTGCACTGGCCCTGGCAACCCACCCACAGCCAGCTAGGGAGGGACCCACCTAGGGCCTAGCTGCGAAACGGCACAAAACGCGCTCCTAGGAGCTGCACTCTGCAAAGGGAAACTGTGCTCGGGGAACAAACCTCAGCCCCAAGGCGGCTTGGCTCAGGATCGCAGCGCTTGCCTAGTTCTCACCTAGCCCTAGGCTCCCCATAGGGCCAAGGAGGGTCTGGGCTGCCTCTGGCTCCGTGGGCACTGCTGCTTGGCTGGTGGTCTCCGCACCGTGAAACCAACTCCAAACGTGTTCTCCTTCGCGGAGAAGGCTGATTTGGCAGGAAGAAGCCCTGTGTGCACTGGCCCTGGCAACCCACCCATAGCCAGCTAGGGAGGGACCCACCTAGGGCCTAGCTGCGAAACGGCACAGAACGCGCTCCTAGGAGCTGCACTCTGCAAAGGGAAACTGAGCTCGGGGAACAAAGCTCAGCCCCAAGGCGGCTTGGCTCAGGATCGCAGCGCTTGCCTAGTTCTCACCTAGCCCTAGGCTCCCCATAGGGCCAAGGAGGGTCTGGGCTGCCTCTGGCTCCGTGGGCACTGCTGCTTGGTTGGTGGTCTCCGCAGCTTGAAACCAACTCCAAACGTGTTCTCCTTCGCGGAGAAGGCTGATTTGGCAGGAAGAAGCCCTGTGTGCACTGGCCCTGGCAACCCACCCATAGCCAGCTAGGGACGGACCCACCTAGGGCCTAGCTGCGAAACGGCACAAAACGCGCTCCTAGGAGCTGCACTCTGCAAAGGGAAACTGTGCTCGGGGAACAAAGCTCAGCCCCAAGGCGGCTTGGCTCAGGATCGCAGCGCTTGCCTAGTTCTCACCTAGCCCTAGGCTCCCCATAGGGCCAAGGAGGGTCTGGGCTGCCTCTGGCTCCGTGGGCACTGCTGCTTGGCTGGTGGTCTCCGCACCGTGAAACCAACTCCAAACGTGTTCTCCTTCGCGGAGAAGGCTGATTTGGCAGGAAGAAGCCCTGTGTGCACTGGCCCTGGCAACCCACCCATAGCCAGCTAGGGACGGACCCACCTAGGGCCTAGCTGCGAAACGGCACAAAACGCGCTCCTAGGAGCTGCACTCTGCAAAGGGAAACTGTGCTCGGGGAACAAACCTCAGCCCCAAGGCGGCTTGGCTCAGGATCGCAGCGCTTGCCTAGTTCTCACCTAGCCCTAGGCTCCCCATAGGGCCAAGGAGGGTCTGGGCTGCCTCTGGCTCCGTGGGCACTGCTGCTTGGCTGGTGGTCTCCGCACCTTGAAACCAACTCCAAACGTGTTCTCCTTCGCGGAGAAGGCTGATTTGGCAGGAAGAAGCCTTGTGTGCACTGGCCCTGGCAACCCACCCATAGCCAGCTAGGGAGGGACCCACCTAGGGCCTAGCTGCGAATCGGCACAAATCGCGCTCCTAGGAGCTGCACTCTGCAAAGGGAAACTGTGCTCGGGGAACAAACCTCAGCCCCAAGGCGGCTTGGCTCAGGATCGCAGCGCTTGCCTAGTTCTCACCTAGCCCTAGGCTCCCCATAGGGCCAAGGAGGGTCTGGGCTGCCTCTGGCTCCGTGGGCACTGCTGCTTGGCTGGTGGTCTCCGCACCTTGAAACCAACTCCAAACGTGTTCTCCTTCGCGGAGAAGGCTGATTTGGCAGGAAGAAGCCCTGTGTGCACTGGCCCTGGCAACCCACCCATAGCCAGATAGGGACGGACCAACCTAGGGCCTAGCTGCGAATCGGCACAAAACGCGCTCCTAGGAGCTGCACTCTGCAAAGGGAAACTGTGCTCGGGGAACAAAGCTCACCCCAAGGCGGCTTGGCTCAGGATCGCAGCGCTTGCCTAGTTCTCACCTAGCCCTAGGCTCCCAATAGGGCCAAGGAGGGTCTGGGCTGCCTCTGGCTCCGTGGGCACTGCTGCTTGGCTGGTGGTCTCCGCACCGTGAAACCAACTCCAAACGTGTTCTCCTTCGCGGAGAAGGCTGATTTGGCAGGAAGAAGCCCTGTGTGCACTGGCCCTGGCAACCCACCCATAGCCAGCTAGGGACGGACCCACCTAGGACCTAGCTGCGAAACGGCACAAAACGCGCTCCTAGGAGCTGCACTCTGCAAAGGGAAACTGTGCTCGGGGAACAAAGCTCAGCCCCAAGGCGGCTTGGCTCAGGATCGCAGCGCTTGCCTAGTTCTCACCTAGCCCTAGGCTCCCCATAGGGCCAAGGAGGGTCTGGGCTGCCTCTGGCTCCGTGGGCACTGCTGCTTGGTTGGTGGTCTCCGCAGCTTGAAACCAACTCCAAACGTGTTCTCCTTCGCGGAGAAGGCTGATTTGGCAGGAAGAAGCCCTGTGTGCACTGGCCCTGGCAACCCACCCATAGCCAGCTAGGGAGGGACCCACCTAGGGCCTAGCTGCGAAACGGCACAAAACGCGCTCCTAGGAGCTGCACTCTGCAAAGGGAAACTGTGCTCGGGGAACAAAGCTCAGCCCCAAGGCGGCTTGGCTCAGGATCGCAGCGCTTGCCTAGTTCTCACCTAGCCCTAGGCTCCCCATAGGGCCAAGGAGGGTCTGGGCTGCCTCTGGCTCCGTGGGCACTGCTGCTTGGTTGGTGGTCTCCGCAGCTTGAAACCAACTCCAAACGTGTTCTCCTTCGCGGAGAAGGCTGATTTGGCAGGAAGAAGCCCTGTGTGCACTGGCCCTGGCAACCCACCCATAGCCAGCTAGGGAGGGACCCACCTAGGGCCTAGCTGCGAAACGGCACAAAACGCGCTCCTAGGAGCTGCACTCTGCAAAGGGAAACTGTGCTCGGGGAACAAAGCTCAGCCCCAAGGCGGCTTGGCTCAGGATCGCAGCGCTTGCCTAGTTCTCACCTAGCCCTAGGCTCCCCATAGGGCCAAGGAGGGTCTGGGCTGCCTCTGGCTCCGTGGGCACTGCTGCTTGGTTGGTGGTCTCCGCAGCTTGAAACCAACTCCAAACGTGTTCTCCTTCGCGGAGAAGGCTGATTTGGCAGGAAGAAGCCCTGTGTGCACTGGCCCTGGCAACCCACCCATAGCCAGCTAGGGACGGACCCACCTAGGGCCTAGCTGCGAAACGGCACAAAACGCGCTCCTAGGAGCTGCACTCTGCAAAGGGAAACTGTGCTCGGGGAACAAACCTCAGCCCCAAGGCGGCTTGGCTCAGGATCGCAGCGCTTGCCTAGTTCTCACCTAGCCCTAGGCTCCCCATAGGGCCAAGGAGGGTCTGGGCTGCCTCTGGCTCCGTGGGCACTGCTGCTTGGTTGGTGGTCTCCGCAGCTTGAAACCAACTCCAAACGTGTTCTCCTTCGCGGAGAAGGCTGATTTGGCAGGAAGAAGCCCTGTGTGCACTGGCCCTGGCAACCCACCCATAGCCAGCTAGGGACGGACCCACCTAGGGCCTAGCTGCGAAACGGCACAAAACGCGCTCCTAGGAGCTGCACTCTGCAAAGGGAAACTGTGCTCGGGGAACAAACCTCAGCCCCAAGGCGGCTTGGCTCAGGATCGCAGCGCTTGCCTAGTTCTCACCTAGCCCTAGGCTCCCCATAGGGCCAAGGAGGGTCTGGGCTGCCTCTGGCTCCGTGGGCACTGCTGCTTGGCTGGTGGTCTCCGCACCGTGAAACCAACTCCAAACGTGTTCTCCTTCGCGGAGAAGGCTGATTTGGCAGGAAGAAGCCCTGTGTGCACTGGCCCTGGCAACCCACCCATAGCCAGCTAGGGAGGGACCCACCTAGGGCCTAGCTGCGAAACGGCACAGAACGCGCTCCTAGGAGCTGCACTCTGCAAAGGGAAACTGAGCTCAGGGAACAAAGCTCAGCCCCAAGGCGGCTTGGCTCAGGATCGCAGCGCTTGCCTAGTTCTCACCTAGCCCTAGGCTCCCCATAGGGCCAAGGAGGGTCTGGGCTGCCTCTGGCTCCGTGGGCACTGCTGCTTGGTTGGTGGTCTCCGCAGCTTGAAACCAACTCCAAACGTGTTCTCCTTCGCGGAGAAGGCTGATTTGGCAGGAAGAAGCCCTGTGTGCACTGGCCCTGGCAACCCACCCATAGCCAGCTAGGGACGGACCCACCTAGGGCCTAGCTGCGAAACGGCACAAAACGCGCTCCTAGGAGCTGCACTCTGCAAAGGGAAACTGTGCTCGGGGAACAAAGCTCAGCCCCAAGGCGGCTTGGCTCAGGATCGCAGCGCTTGCCTAGTTCTCACCTAGCCCTAGGCTCCCCATAGGGTCAAGGAGGGTCTGGGCTGCCTCTGGCTCCGTGGGCACTGCTGCTTGGCTGGTGGTCTCCGCACCGTGAAACCAACTCCAAACGTGTTCTCCTTCGCGGAGAAGGCTGATTTGGCAGGAAGAAGCCCTGTGTGCACTGGCCCTGGCAACCCACCCATAGCCAGCTAGGGACGGACCCACCTAGGGCCTAGCTGCGAAACGGCACAAAACGCGCTCCTAGGAGCTGCACTCTGCAAAGGGAAACTGTGCTCGGGGAACAAAGCTCAGCCCCAAGGCGGCTTGGCTCAGGATCGCAGCGCTTGCCTAGTTCTCACCTAGCCCTAGGCTCCCCATAGGGCCAAGGAGGGTCTGGGCTGCCTCTGGCTCCGTGGGCACTGCTGCTTGGTTGGTGGTCTCCGCAGCTTGAAACCAACTCCAAACGTGTTCTCCTTCGCGGAGAAGGCTGATTTGGCAGGAAGAAGCCCTGTGTGCACTGGCCCTGGCAACCCACCCATAGCCAGCTAGGGACGGACCCACCTAGGGCCTAGCTGCGAAACGGCACAAAACGCGCTCCTAGGAGCTGCACTCTGCAAAGGGAAACTGAGCTCGGGGAACAAAGCTCAGCCCCAAGGCGGCTTGGCTCAGGATCGCAGCGCTTGCCTAGTTCTCACCTAGCCCTAGGCTCCCCATAGGGCCAAGGAGGGTCTGGGCTGCCTCTGGCTCCGTGGGCACTGCTGCTTGGTTGGTGGTCTCCGCAGCTTGAAACCAACTCCAAACGTGTTCTCCTTCGCGGAGAAGGCTGATTTGGCAGGTAGAAGCCCTGTGTGCACTGGCCCTGGCAACCCACCCATAGCCAGCTAGGGACGGACCCACCTAGGGCCTAGCTGCGAATCGGCACAAAACGCGCTCCTAGGAGCTGCACTCTGCAAAGGGAAACTGAGCTCGGGGAACAAAGCTCAGCCCCAAGGCGGCTTGGCTCAGGATCGCAGCGCTTGCCTAGTTCTCACCTAGCCCTAGGCTCCCCATAGGGCCAAGGAGGGTCTGGGCTGCCTCTGGCTCCGTGGGCACTGCTGCTTGGTTGGTGGTCTCCGCAGCTTGAAACCAACTCCAAACGTGTTCTCCTTCGCGGAGAAGGCTGATTTGGCAGGTAGAAGCCCTGTGTGCACTGGCCCTGGCAACCCACCCATAGCCAGCTAGGGACGGACCCACCTAGGGCCTAGCTGCGAAACGGCACAAAACGCGCTCCTAGGAGCTGCACTCTGCAAAGGGAAACTGTGCTCGGGGAACAAAGCTCAGCCCCAAGGCGGCTTGGCTCAGGATCGCAGCGCTTGCCTAGTTCTCACCTAGCCCTAGGCTCCCCATAGGGCCAAGGAGGGTCTGGGCTGCCTCTGGCTCCGTGGGCACTGCTGCTTGGCTGGTGGTCTCCGCAGCTTGAAACCAACTCCAAACGTGTTCTCCTTCGCGGAGAAGGCTGATTTGGCAGGAAGAAGCCCTGTGTGCACTGGCCCTGGCAACCCACCCATAGCCAGCTAGGGACGGACCCACCTAGGGCCTAGCTGCGAAACGGCACAAAACGCGCTCCTAGGAGCTGCACTCTGCAAAGGGAAACTGTGCTCGGGGAACAAACCTCAGCCCCAAGGCGGCTTGGCTCAGGATCGCAGCGCTTGCCTAGTTCTCACCTAGCCCTAGGCTCCCCATAGGGCCAAGGAGGGTCTGGGCTGCCTCTGGCTCCGTGGGCACTGCTGCTTGGCTGGTGGTCTCCGCAGCTTGAAACCAACTCCAAACGTGTTCTCCTTCGCGGAGAAGGCTGATTTGGCAGGAAGAAGCCCTGTGTGCACTGGCCCTGGCAACCCACCCATAGCCAGCTAGGGACGGACCCACCTAGGGCCTAGCTGCGAAACGGCACAAAACGCGCTCCTAGGAGCTGCACTCTGCAAAGGGAAACTGTGCTCGGGGAACAAACCTCAGCCCCAAGGCGGCTTGGCTCAGGATCGCAGCGCTTGCCTAGTTCTCACCTAGCCCTAGGCTCCCCATAGGGCCAAGGAGGGTCTGGGCTGCCTCTGGCTCCGTGGGCACTGCTGCTTGGCTGGTGGTCTCCGCAGCGTGAAACCAACTCCAAACGTGTTCTCCTTCGCGGAGAAGGCTGATTTGGCAGGAAGAAGCCCTGTGTGCACTGGCCCTGGCAACCCACCCATAGCCAGCTAGGGACGGACCCACCTAGGGCCTAGCTGCGAAACGGCACAAAACGCGCTCCTAGGAGCTGCACTCTGCAAAGGGAAACTGTGCTCGGGGAACAAAGCTCAGCCCCAAGGCGGCTTGGCTCAGGATCGCAGCGCTTGCCTAGTTCTCACCTAGCCCTAGGCTCCCCATAGGGCCAAGGAGGGTCTGGGCTGCCTCTGGCTCCGTGGGCACTGCTGCTTGGTTGGTGGTCTCCGCAGCTTGAAACCAACTCCAAACGTGTTCTCCTTCGCGGAGAAGGCTGATTTGGCAGGAAGAAGCCCTGTGTGCACTGGCCCTGGCAACCCACCCATAGCCAGCTAGGGACGGACCCACCTAGGGCCTAGCTGCGAAACGGCACAAAACGCGCTCCTAGGAGCTGCACTCTGCAAAGGGAAACTGTGCTCGGGGAACAAACCTCAGCCCCAAGGCGGCTTGGCTCAGGATCGCAGCGCTTGCCTAGTTCTCACCTAGCCCTAGGCTCCCCATAGGGCCAAGGAGGGTCTGGGCTGCCTCTGGCTCCGTGGGCACTGCTGCTTGGTTGGTGGTCTCCGCAGCTTGAAACCAACTCCAAACGTGTTCTCCTTCGCGGAGAAGGCTGATTTGGCAGGAAGAAGCCCTGTGTGCACTGGCCCTGGCAACCCACCCATAGCCAGCTAGGGACGGACCCACCTAGGGCCTAGCTGCGAAACGGCACAAAACGCGCTCCTAGGAGCTGCACTCTGCAAAGGGAAACTGTGCTCGGGGAACAAACCTCAGCCCCAAGGCGGCTTGGCTCAGGATCGCAGCGCTTGCCTAGTTCTCACCTAGCCCTAGGCTCCCCATAGGGCCAAGGAGGGTCTGGGCTGCCTCTGGCTCCGTGGGCACTGCTGCTTGGCTGGTGGTCTCCGCACCGTGAAACCAACTCCAAACGTGTTCTCCTTCGCGGAGAAGGCTGATTTGGCAGGAAGAAGCCCTGTGTGCACTGGCCCTGGCAACCCACCCATAGCCAGCTAGGGAGGGACCCACCTAGGGCCTAGCTGCGAAACGGCACAGAACGCGCTCCTAGGAGCTGCACTCTGCAAAGGGAAACTGAGCTCAGGGAACAAAGCTCAGCCCCAAGGCGGCTTGGCTCAGGATCGCAGCGCTTGCCTAGTTCTCACCTAGCCCTAGGCTCCCCATAGGGCCAAGGAGGGTCTGGGCTGCCTCTGGCTCCGTGGGCACTGCTGCTTGGTTGGTGGTCTCCGCAGCTTGAAACCAACTCCAAACGTGTTCTCCTTCGCGGAGAAGGCTGATTTGGCAGGAAGAAGCCCTGTGTGCACTGGCCCTGGCAACCCACCCATAGCCAGCTAGGGACGGACCCACCTAGGGCCTAGCTGCGAAACGGCACAAAACGCGCTCCTAGGAGCTGCACTCTGCAAAGGGAAACTGTGCTCGGGGAACAAAGCTCAGCCCCAAGGCGGCTTGGCTCAGGATCGCAGCGCTTGCCTAGTTCTCACCTAGCCCTAGGCTCCCCATAGGGCCAAGGAGGGTCTGGGCTGCCTCTGGCTCCGTGGGCACTGCTGCTTGGCTGGTGGTCTCCGCACCGTGAAACCAACTCCAAACGTGTTCTCCTTCGCGGAGAAGGCTGATTTGGCAGGAAGAAGCCCTGTGTGCACTGGCCCTGGCAACCCACCCATAGCCAGCTAGGGACGGACCCACCTAGGGCCTAGCTGCGAAACGGCACAAAACGCGCTCCTAGGAGCTGCACTCTGCAAAGGGAAACTGTGCTCGGGGAACAAAGCTCAGCCCCAAGGCGGCTTGGCTCAGGATCGCAGCGCTTGCCTAGTTCTCACCTAGCCCTAGGCTCCCCATAGGGCCAAGGAGGGTCTGGGCTGCCTCTGGCTCCGTGGGCACTGCTGCTTGGTTGGTGGTCTCCGCAGCTTGAAACCAACTCCAAACGTGTTCTCCTTCGCGGAGAAGGCTGATTTGGCAGGAAGAAGCCCTGTGTGCACTGGCCCTGGCAACCCACCCATAGCCAGCTAGGGACGGACCCACCTAGGGCCTAGCTGCGAAACGGCACAAAACGCGCTCCTAGGAGCTGCACTCTGCAAAGGGAAACTGAGCTCGGGGAAAAAAGCTCAGTTCCAAGGCGGCTTGGCTCAGGATCGCAGCGCTTGCCTAGTTCTCACCTAGCCCTAGGCTCCCCATAGGGCCAAGGAGGGTCTGGGCTGCCTCTGGCTCCGTGGGCACTGCTGCTTGGCTGGTGGTCTCCGCAGCTTGAAACCAACTCCAAACGTGTTCTCCTTCGCGGAGAAGGCTGATTTGGCAGGTAGAAGCCCTTTGTGCACTGGCCCTGGCAACCCACCCATAGCCAGCTAGGGACGGACCCACCTAGGGCCTAGCTGCGAAACGGCACAAAACGCGCTCCTAGGAGCTGCACTCTGCAAAGGGAAACTGAGCTCGGGGAACAAAGCTCAGCCCCAAGGCGGCTTGGCTCAGGATCGCAGCGCTTGCCTAGTTCTCACCTAGCCCTAGGCTCCCCATAGGGCCCAGGAGGGTCTGGGCTGCCTCTGGCTCCGTGGGCACTGCTGCTTGGTTGGTGGTCTCCGCAGCTTGAAACCAACTCCAAACGTGTTCTCCTTCGCGGAGAAGGCTGATTTGGCAGGAAGAAGCCCTGTGTGCACTGGCCCTGGCAACCCACCCATAGCCAGCTAGGGACGGACCCACCTAGGGCCTAGCTGCGAAACGGCACAAAACGCGCTCCTAGGAGCTGCACTCTGCAAAGGGAAACTGTGCTCGGGGAACAAAGCTCAGCCCCAAGGCGGCTTGGCTCAGGATCGCAGCGCTTGCCTAGTTCTCACCTAGCCCTAGGCTCCCCATAGGGCCAAGGAGGGTCTGGGCTGCCTCTGGCTCCGTGGGCACTGCTGCTTGGCTGGTGGTCTCCGCAGCTTGAAACCAACTCCAAACGTGTTCTCCTTCGCGGAGAAGGCTGATTTGGCAGGAAGAAGCCCTGTGTGCACTGGCCCTGGCAACCCACCCATAGCCAGCTAGGGACGGACCCACCTAGGGCCTAGCTGCGAAACGGCACAAAACGCGCTCCTAGGAGCTGCACTCTGCAAAGGGAAACTGTGCTCGGGGAACAAACCTCAGCCCCAAGGCGGCTTGGCTCAGGATCGCAGCGCTTGCCTAGTTCTCACCTAGCCCTAGGCTCCCCATAGGGCCAAGGAGGGTCTGGGCTGCCTCTGGCTCCGTGGGCACTGCTGCTTGGCTGGTGGTCTCCGCAGCTTGAAACCAACTCCAAACGTGTTCTCCTTCGCGGAGAAGGCTGATTTGGCAGGAAGAAGCCCTGTGTGCACTGGCCCTGGCAACCCACCCATAGCCAGCTAGGGACGGACCCACCTAGGGCCTAGCTGCGAAACGGCACAAAACGCGCTCCTAGGAGCTGCACTCTGCAAAGGGAAACTGTGCTCGGGGAACAAAGCTCAGCCCCAAGGCGGCTTGGCTCAGGATCGCAGCGCTTGCCTAGTTCTCACCTAGCCCTAGGCTCCCCATAGGGCCAAGGAGGGTCTGGGCTGCCTCTGGCTCCGTGGGCACTGCTGCTTGGCTGGTGGTCTCCGCACCGTGAAACCAACTCCAAACGTGTTCTCCTTCGCGGAGAAGGCTGATTTGGCAGGAAGAAGCCCTGTGTGCACTGGCCCTGGCAACCCACCCATAGCCAGCTAGGGACGGACCCACCTAGGGCCTAGCTGCGAATCGGCACAGAACGCGCTCCTAGGAGCTGCACTCTGCAAAGGGAAACTGAGCTCGGGGAACAAAGCTCAGCCCCAAGGCGGCTTGGCTCAGGATCGCAGCGCTTGCCTAGTTCTCACCTAGCCCTAGGCTCCCCATAGGGCCAAGGAGGGTCTGGGCTGCCTCTGGCTCCGTGGGCACTGCTGCTTGGTTGGTGGTCTCCGCACCGTGAAACCAACTCCAAACGTGTTCTCCTTCGCGGAGAAGGCTGATTTGGCAGGAAGAAGCCCTGTGTGCACTGGCCCTGGCAACCCACCCATAGCCAGCTAGGGACGGACCCACCTAGGGCCTAGCTGCGAAACGGCACAAAACGCGCTCCTAGGAGCTGCACTCTGCAAAGGGAAACTGTGCTCGGGGAACAAACCTCAGCCCCAAGGCGGCTTGGCTCAGGATCGCAGCGCTTGCCTAGTTCTCACCTAGCCCTAGGCTCCCCATAGGGCCAAGGAGGGTCTGGGCTGCCTCTGGCTCCGTGGGCACTGCTGCTTGGTTGGTGGTCTCCGCAGCTTGAAACCAACTCCAAACGTGTTCTCCTTCGCGGAGAAGGCTGATTTGGCAGGAAGAAGCCCTGTGTGCACTGGCCCTGGCAACCCACCCATAGCCAGCTAGGGACGGACCCACCTAGGGCCTAGCTGCGAAACGGCACAAAACGCGCTCCTAGGAGCTGCACTCTGCAAAGGGAAACTGTGCTCGGGGAACAAACCTCAGCCCCAAGGCGGCTTGGCTCAGGATCGCAGCGCTTGCCTAGTTCTCACCTAGCCCTAGGCTCCCCATAGGGTCAAGGAGGGTCTGGGCTGCCTCTGGCTCCGTGGGCACTGCTGCTTGGCTGGTGGTCTCCGCACCGTGAAACCAACTCCAAACGTGTTCTCCTTCGCGGAGAAGGCTGATTTGGCAGGAAGAAGCCCTGTGTGCACTGGCCCTGGCAACCCACCCATAGCCAGCTAGGGACGGACCCACCTAGGGCCTAGCTGCGAAACGGCACAAAACGCGCTCCTAGGAGCTGCACTCTGCAAAGGGAAACTGTGCTCGGGGAACAAACCTCAGCCCCAAGGCGGCTTGGCTCAGGATCGCAGCGCTTGCCTAGTTCTCACCTAGCCCTAGGCTCCCCATAGGGCCCAGGAGGGTCTGGGCTGCCTCTGGCTCCGTGGGCACTGCTGCTTGGTTGGTGGTCTCCGCAGCTTGAAACCAACTCCAAACGTGTTCTCCTTCGCGGAGAAGGCTGATTTGGCAGGAAGAAGCCCTGTGTGCACTGGCCCTGGCAACCCACCCATAGCCAGCTAGGGACGGACCCACCTAGGGCCTAGCTGCGAAACGGCACAAAACGCGCTCCTAGGAGCTGCACTCTGCAAAGGGAAACTGTGCTCGGGGAACAAAGCTCAGCCCCAAGGCGGCTTGGCTCAGGATCGCAGCGCTTGCCTAGTTCTCACCTAGCCCTAGGCTCCCCATAGGGTCAAGGAGGGTCTGGGCTGCCTCTGGCTCCGTGGGCACTGCTGCTTGGCTGGTGGTCTCCGCACCGTGAAACCAACTCCAAACGTGTTCTCCTTCGCGGAGAAGGCTGATTTGGCAGGAAGAAGCCCTGTGTGCACTGGCCCTGGCAACCCACCCATAGCCAGCTAGGGAGGGACCCACCTAGGGCCTAGCTGCGAAACGGCACAGAACGCGCTCCTAGGAGCTGCACTCTGCAAAGGGAAACTGAGCTCGGGGAACAAAGCTCAGCCCCAAGGCGGCTTGGCTCAGGATCGCAGCGCTTGCCTAGTTCTCACCTAGCCCTAGGCTCCCCATAGGGCCAAGGAGGGTCTGGGCTGCCTCTGGCTCCGTGGGCACTGCTGCTTGGTTGGTGGTCTCCGCAGCTTGAAACCAACTCCAAACGTGTTCTCCTTCGCGGAGAAGGCTGATTTGGCAGGAAGAAGCCCTGTGTGCACTGGCCCTGGCAACCCACCCATAGCCAGCTAGGGACGGACCCACCTAGGGCCTAGCTGCGAAACGGCACAAAACGCGCTCCTAGGAGCTGCACTCTGCAAAGGGAAACTGTGCTCGGGGAACAAACCTCAGCCCCAAGGCGGCTTGGCTCAGGATCGCAGCGCTTGCCTAGTTCTCACCTAGCCCTAGGCTCCCCATAGGGCCAAGGAGGGTCTGGGCTGCCTCTGGCTCCGTGGGCACTGCTGCTTGGCTGGTGGTCTCCGCACCGTGAAACCAACTCCAAACGTGTTCTCCTTCGCGGAGAAGGCTGATTTGGCAGGAAGAAGCCCTGTGTGCACTGGCCCTGGCAACCCACCCATAGCCAGCTAGGGACGGACCCACCTAGGGCCTAGCTGCGAAACGGCACAAAACGCGCTCCTAGGAGCTGCACTCTGCAAAGGGAAACTGTGCTCGGGGAACAAACCTCAGCCCCAAGGCGGCTTGGCTCAGGATCGCAGCGCTTGCCTAGTTCTCACCTAGCCCTAGGCTCCCCATAGGGCCAAGGAGGGTCTGGGCTGCCTCTGGCTCCGTGGGCACTGCTGCTTGGCTGGTGGTCTCCGCACCGTGAAACCAACTCCAAACGTGTTCTCCTTCGCGGAGAAGGCTGATTTGGCAGGAAGAAGCCCTGTGTGCACTGGCCCTGGCAACCCACCCATAGCCAGCTAGGGACGGACCCACCTAGGGCCTAGCTGCGAAACGGCACAAAACGCGCTCCTAGGAGCTGCACTCTGCAAAGGGAAACTGTGCTCGGGGAACAAAGCTCAGCCCCAAGGCGGCTTGGCTCAGGATCGCAGCGCTTGCCTAGTTCTCACCTAGCCCTAGGCTCCCCATAGGGCCAAGGAGGGTCTGGGCTGCCTCTGGCTCCGTGGGCACTGCTGCTTGGTTGGTGGTCTCCGCAGCTTGAAACCAACTCCAAACGTGTTCTCCTTCGCGGAGAAGGCTGATTTGGCAGGAAGAAGCCCTGTGTGCACTGGCCCTGGCAACCCACCCATAGCCAGCTAGGGACGGACCCACCTAGGGCCTAGCTGCGAAATGGCACAAAACGCGCTCCTAGGAGCTGCACTCTGCAAAGGGAAACTGAGCTCGGGGAACAAAGCTCAGCCCCAAGGCGGCTTGGCTCAGGATCGCAGCGCTTGCCTAGTTCTCACCTAGCCCTAGGCTCCCCATAGGGCCAAGGAGGGTCTGGGCTGCCTCTGGCTCCGTGGGCACTGCTGCTTGGTTGGTGGTCTCCGCAGCTTGAAACCAACTCCAAACGTGTTCTCCTTCGCGGAGAAGGCTGATTTGGCAGGAAGAAGCCCTGTGTGCACTGGCCCTGGCAACCCACCCATAGCCAGCTAGGGACGGACCCACCTAGGGCCTAGCTGCGAAACGGCACAAAACGCGCTCCTAGGAGCTGCACTCTGCAAAGGGAAACTGAGCTCGGGGAACAAAGCTCAGCCCCAAGGCGGCTTGGCTCAGGATCGCAGCGCTTGCCTAGTTCTCACCTAGCCCTAGGCTCCCCATAGGGCCAAGGAGGGTCTGGGCTGCCTCTGGCTCCGTGGGCACTGCTGCTTGGTTGGTGGTCTCCGCAGCTTGAAACCAACTCCAAACGTGTTCTCCTTCGCGGAGAAGGCTGATTTGGCAGGAAGAAGCCCTGTGTGCACTGGCCCTGGCAACCCACCCATAGCCAGCTAGGGACGGACCCACCTAGGGCCTAGCTGCGAAACGGCACAAAACGCGCTCCTAGGAGCTGCACTCTGCAAAGGGAAACTGAGCTCGGGGAACAAAGCTCAGCCCCAAGGCGGCTTGGCTCAGGATCGCAGCGCTTGCCTAGTTCTCACCTAGCCCTAGGCTCCCCATAGGGCCAAGGAGGGTCTGGGCTGCCTCTGGCTCCGTGGGCACTGCTGCTTGGTTGGTGGTCTCCGCAGCTTGAAACCAACTCCAAACGTGTTCTCCTTCGCGGAGAAGGCTGATTTGGCAGGTAGAAGCCCTGTGTGCACTGGCCCTGGCAACCCACCCATAGCCAGCTAGGGACGGACCCACCTAGGGCCTAGCTGCGAATCGGCACAAAACGCGCTCCTAGGAGCTGCACTCTGCAAAGGGAAACTGAGCTCGGGGAACAAAGCTCAGCCCCAAGGCGGCTTGGCTCAGGATCGCAGCGCTTGCCTAGTTCTCACCTAGCCCTAGGCTCCCCATAGGGCCAAGGAGGGTCTGGGCTGCCTCTGGCTCCGTGGGCACTGCTGCTTGGTTGGTGGTCTCCGCAGCTTGAAACCAACTCCAAACGTGTTCTCCTTCGCGGAGAAGGCTGATTTGGCAGGAAGAAGCCCTGTGTGCACTGGCCCTGGCAACCCACCCATAGCCAGCTAGGGACGGACCCACCTAGGGCCTAGCTGCGAAACGGCACAAAACGCGCTCCTAGGAGCTGCACTCTGCAAAGGGAAACTGTGCTCGGGGAACAAAGCTCAGCCCCAAGGCGGCTTGGCTCAGGATCGCAGCGCTTGCCTAGTTCTCACCTAGCCCTAGGCTCCCCATAGGGCCAAGGAGGGTCTGGGCTGCCTCTGGCTCCGTGGGCACTGCTGCTTGGCTGGTGGTCTCCGCAGCTTGAAACCAACTCCAAACGTGTTCTCCTTCGCGGAGAAGGCTGATTTGGCAGGAAGAAGCCCTGTGTGCACTGGCCCTGGCAACCCACCCATAGCCAGCTAGGGACGGACCCACCTAGGGCCTAGCTGCGAAACGGCACAAAACGCGCTCCTAGGAGCTGCACTCTGCAAAGGGAAACTGTGCTCGGGGAACAAAGCTCAGCCCCAAGGCGGCTTGGCTCAGGATCGCAGCGCTTGCCTAGTTCTCACCTAGCCCTAGGCTCCCCATAGGGCCAAGGAGGGTCTGGGCTGCCTCTGGCTCCGTGGGCACTGCTGCTTGGCTGGTGGTCTCCGCAGCTTGAAACCAACTCCAAACGTGTTCTCCTTCGCGGAGAAGGCTGATTTGGCAGGAAGAAGCCCTGTGTGCACTGGCCCTGGCAACCCACCCATAGCCAGCTAGGGACGGACCCACCTAGGGCCTAGCTGCGAAACGGCACAAAACGCGCTCCTAGGAGCTGCACTCTGCAAAGGGAAACTGTGCTCGGGGAACAAAGCTCAGCCCCAAGGCGGCTTGGCTCAGGATCGCAGCGCTTGCCTAGTTCTCACCTAGCCCTAGGCTCCCCATAGGGCCAAGGAGGGTCTGGGCTGCCTCTGGCTCCGTGGGCACTGCTGCTTGGCTGGTGGTCTCCGCACCGTGAAACCAACTCCAAACGTGTTCTCCTTCGCGGAGAAGGCTGATTTGGCAGGAAGAAGCCCTGTGTGCACTGGCCCTGGCAACCCACCCATAGCCAGCTAGGGACGGACCCACCTAGGGCCTAGCTGCGAAACGGCACAAAACGCGCTCCTAGGAGCTGCACTCTGCAAAGGGAAACTGTGCTCGGGGAACAAACCTCAGCCCCAAGGCGGCTTGGCTCAGGATCGCAGCGCTTGCCTAGTTCTCACCTAGCCCTAGGCTCCCCATAGGGCCAAGGAGGGTCTGGGCTGCCTCTGGCTCCGTGGGCACTGCTGCTTGGCTGGTGGTCTCCGCAGCTTGAAACCAACTCCAAACGTGTTCTCCTTCGCGGAGAAGGCTGATTTGGCAGGAAGAAGCCCTGTGTGCACTGGCCCTGGCAACCCACCCATAGCCAGCTAGGGACGGACCCACCTAGGGCCTAGCTGCGAAACGGCACAAAAGGCGCTCCTAGGAGCTGCACTCTGCAAAGGGAAACTGTGCTCGGGGAACAAACCTCAGCCCCAAGGCGGCTTGGCTCAGGATCGCAGCGCTTGCCTAGTTCTCACCTAGACCTAGGCTCCCCATAGGGCCAAGGAGGGTCTGGGCTGCCTCTGGCTCCGTGGGCACTGCTGCTTGGTTGGTGGTCTCCGCAGCTTGAAACCAACTCCAAACGTGTTCTCCTTCGCGGAGAAGGCTGATTTGGCAGGAAGAAGCCCTGTGTGCACTGGCCCTGGCAACCCACCCATAGCCAGCTAGGGACGGACCCACCTAGGGCCTAGCTGCGAAACGGCACAAAACGCGCTCCTAGGAGCTGCACTCTGCAAAGGGAAACTGTGCTCGGGGAACAAACCTCAGCCCCAAGGCGGCTTGGCTCAGGATCGCAGCGCTTGCCTAGTTCTCACCTAGCCCTAGGCTCCCCATAGGGCCAAGGAGGGTCTGGGCTGCCTCTGGCTCCGTGGGCACTGCTGCTTGGTTGGTGGTCTCCGCAGCATGAAACCAACTCCAAACGTGTTCTCCTTCGCGGAGAAGGCTGATTTGGCAGGAAGAAGCCCTGTGTGCACTGGCCCTGGCAACCCACCCATAGCCAGCTAGGGACGGACCCACCTAGGGCCTAGCTGCGAAACGGCACAAAACGCGCTCCTAGGAGCTGCACTCTGCAAAGGGAAACTGTGCTCGGGGAACAAAGCTCAGCCCCAAGGCGGCTTGGCTCAGGATCGCAGCGCTTGCCTAGTTCTCACCTAGCCCTAGGCTCCCCATAGGGCCAAGGAGGGTCTGGGCTGCCTCTGGCTCCGTGGGCACTGCTGCTTGGTTGGTGGTCTCCGCAGCGTGAAACCAACTCCAAACGTGTTCTCCTTCGCGGAGAAGGCTGATTTGGCAGGAAGAAGCCCTGTGTGCACTGGCCCTGGCAACCCACCCATAGCCAGCTAGGGACGGACCCACCTAGGGCCTAGCTGCGAAACGGCACAGAACGCGCTCCTAGGAGCTGCACTCTGCAAAGGGAAACTGAGCTCGGGGAACAAAGCTCAGCCCCAAGGCGGCTTGGCTCAGGATCGCAGCGCTTGCCTAGTTCTCACCTAGCCCTAGGCTCCCCATAGGGCCAAGGAGGGTCTGGGCTGCCTCTGGCTCCGTGGGCACTGCTGCTTGGTTGGTGGTCTCCGCAGCTTGAAACCAACTCCAAACGTGTTCTCCTTCGCGGAGAAGGCTGATTTGGCAGGAAGAAGCCCTGTGTGCACTGGCCCTGGCAACCCACCCATAGCCAGCTAGGGACGGACCCACCTAGGGCCTAGCTGCGAAACGGCACAAAACGCGCTCCTAGGAGCTGCACTCTGCAAAGGGAAACTGTGCTCGGGGAACAAACCTCAGCCCCAAGGCGGCTTGGCTCAGGATCGCAGCGCTTGCCTAGTTCTCACCTAGCCCTAGGCTCCCCATAGGGCCAAGGAGGGTCTGGGCTGCCTCTGGCTCCGTGGGCACTGCTGCTTGGTTGGTGGTCTCCGCAGCTTGAAACCAACTCCAAACGTGTTCTCCTTCGCGGAGAAGGCTGATTTGGCAGGTAGAAGCCCTGTGTGCACTGGCCCTGGCAACCCACCCATAGCCAGCTAGGGACGGACCCACCTAGGGCCTAGCTGCGAATCGGCACAAAACGCGCTCCTAGGAGCTGCACTCTGCAAAGGGAAACTGAGCTCGGGGAACAAAGCTCAGCCCCAAGGCGGCTTGGCTCAGGATCGCAGCGCTTGCCTAGTTCTCACCTAGCCCTAGGCTCCCCATAGGGCCAAGGAGGGTCTGGGCTGCCTCTGGCTCCGTGGGCACTGCTGCTTGGTTGGTGGTCTCCGCAGCTTGAAACCAACTCCAAACGTGTTCTCCTTCGCGGAGAAGGCTGATTTGGCAGGAAGAAGCCCTGTGTGCACTGGCCCTGGCAACCCACCCATAGCCAGCTAGGGACGGACCCACCTAGGGCCTAGCTGCGAAACGGCACAAAACGCGCTCCTAGGAGCTGCACTCTGCAAAGGGAAACTGTGCTCGGGGAACAAAGCTCAGCCCCAAGGCGGCTTGGCTCAGGATCGCAGCGCTTGCCTAGTTCTCACCTAGCCCTAGGCTCCCCATAGGGCCCAGGAGGGTCTGGGCTGCCTCTGGCTCCGTGGGCACTGCTGCTTGGCTGGTGGTCTCCGCAGCGTGAAACCAACTCCAAACGTGTTCTCCTTCGCGGAGAAGGCTGATTTGGCAGGAAGAAGCCCTGTGTGCACTGGCCCTGGCAACCCACCCATAGCCAGCTAGGGACGGACCCACCTAGGGCCTAGCTGCGAAACGGCACAAAACGCGCTCCTAGGAGCTGCACTCTGCAAAGGGAAACTGTGCTCGGGGAACAAAGCTCAGCCCCAAGGCGGCTTGGCTCAGGATCGCAGCGCTTGCCTAGTTCTCACCTAGCCCTAGGCTCCCCATAGGGCCAAGGAGGGTCTGGGCTGCCTCTGGCTCCGTGGGCACTGCTGCTTGGTTGGTGGTCTCCGCAGCTTGAAACCAACTCCAAACGTGTTCTCCTTCGCGGAGAAGGCTGATTTGGCAGGAAGAAGCCCTGTGTGCACTGGCCCTGGCAACCCACCCATAGCCAGCTAGGGACGGACCCACCTAGGGCCTAGCTGCGAATCGGCACAAAACGCGCTCCTAGGAGCTGCACTCTGCAAAGGGAAACTGAGCTCGGGGAACAAAGCTCAGCCCCAAGGCGGCTTGGCTCAGGATCGCAGCGCTTGCCTAGTTCTCACCTAGCCCTAGGCTCCCCATAGGGCCCAGGAGGGTCTGGGCTGCCTCTGGCTCCGTGGGCACTGCTGCTTGGCTGGTGGTCTCCGCAGCTTGAAACCAACTCCAAACGTGTTCTCCTTCGCGGAGAAGGCTGATTTGGCAGGAAGAAGCCCTGTGTGCACTGGCCCTGGCAACCCACCCATAGCCAGCTAGGGACGGACCCACCTAGGGCCTAGCTGCGAAACGGCACAAAACGCGCTCCTAGGAGCTGCACTCTGCAAAGGGAAACTGTGCTCGGGGAACAAACCTCAGCCCCAAGGCGGCTTGGCTCAGGATCGCAGCGCTTGCCTAGTTCTCACCTAGCCCTAGGCTCCCCATAGGGCCAAGGAGGGTCTGGGCTGCCTCTGGCTCCGTGGGCACTGCTGCTTGGCTGGTGGTCTCCGCAGCTTGAAACCAACTCCAAACGTGTTCTCCTTCGCGGAGAAGGCTGATTTGGCAGGATGAAGCCCTGTGTGCACTGGCCCTGGCAACCCACCCATAGCCAGCTAGGGACGGACCCACCTAGGGCCTAGCTGCGAAACGGCACAAAACGCGCTCCTAGGAGCTGCACTCTGCAAAGGGAAACTGTGCTCGGGGAACAAAGCTCAGCCCCAAGGCGGCTTGGCTCAGGATCGCAGCGCTTGCCTAGTTCTCACCTAGCCCTAGGCTCCCCATAGGGCCAAGGAGGGTCTGGGCTGCCTCTGGCTCCGTGGGCACTGCTGCTTGGTTGGTGGTCTCCGCAGCTTGAAACCAACTCCAAACGTGTTCTCCTTCGCGGAGAAGGCTGATTTGGCAGGAAGAAGCCCTGTGTGCACTGGCCCTGGCAACCCACCCATAGCCAGCTAGGGACGGACCCACCTAGGGCCTAGCTGCGAAACGGCACAAAACGCGCTCCTAGGAGCTGCACTCTGCAAAGGGAAACTGTGCTCGGGGAACAAACCTCAGCCCCAAGGCGGCTTGGCTCAGGATCGCAGCGCTTGCCTAGTTCTCACCTAGCCCTAGGCTCCCCATAGGGTCAAGGAGGGTCTGGGCTGCCTCTGGCTCCGTGGGCACTGCTGCTTGGCTGGTGGTCTCCGCACCGTGAAACCAACTCCAAACGTGTTCTCCTTCGCGGAGAAGGCTGATTTGGCAGGAAGAAGCCCTGTGTGCACTGGCCCTGGCAACCCACCCATAGCCAGCTAGGGACGGACCCACCTAGGGCCTAGCTGCGAAACGGCACAAAACGCGCTCCTAGGAGCTGCACTCTGCAAAGGGAAACTGTGCTCGGGGAACAAAGCTCAGCCCCAAGGCGGCTTGGCTCACGATCGCAGCGCTTGCCTAGTTCTCACCTAGCCCTAGGCTCCCCATAGGGCCAAGGAGGGTCTGGGCTGCCTCTGGCTCCGTGGGCACTGCTGCTTGGCTGGTGGTCTCCGCAGCTTGAAACCAACTCCAAACGTGTTCTCCTTCGCGGAGAAGGCTGATTTGGCAGGAAGAAGCCCTGTGTGCACTGGCCCTGGCAACCCACCCATAGCCAGCTAGGGAGGGACCCACCTAGGGCCTAGCTGCGAAACGGCACAAAACGCGCTCCTAGGAGCTGCACTCTGCAAAGGGAAACTGAGCTCGGGGAACAAAGCTCAGCCCCAAGGCGGCTTGGCTCAGGATCGCAGCGCTTGCCTAGTTCTCACCTAGCCCTAGGCTCCCCATAGGGCCCAGGAGGGTCTGGGCTGCCTCTGGCTCCGTGGGCACTGCTGCTTGGTTGGTGGTCTCCGCAGCTTGAAACCAACTCCAAACGTGTTCTCCTTCGCGGAGAAGGCTGATTTGGCAGGAAGAAGCCCTGTGTGCACTGGCCCTGGCAACCCACCCATAGCCAGCTAGGGACGGACCCACCTAGGGCCTAGCTGCGAAACGGCACAAAACGCGCTCCTAGGAGCTGCACTCTGCAAAGGGAAACTGAGCTCGGGGAACAAAGCTCAGCCCCAAGGCGGCTTGGCTCAGGATCGCAGCGCTTGCCTAGTTCTCACCTAGCCCTAGGCTCCCCATAGGGCCAAGGAGGGTCTGGGCTGCCTCTGGCTCCGTGGGCACTGCTGCTTGGTTGGTGGTCTCCGCAGCTTGAAACCAACTCCAAACGTGTTCTCCTTCGCGGAGAAGGCTGATTTGGCAGGTAGAAGCCCTTTGTGCACTGGCCCTGGCAACCCACCCATAGCCAGCTAGGGACGGACCCACCTAGGGCCTAGCTGCGAATCGGCACAAAACGCGCTCCTAGGAGCTGCACTCTGCAAAGGGAAACTGAGCTCGGGGAACAAAGCTCAGCCCCAAGGCGGCTTGGCTCAGGATCGCAGCGCTTGCCTAGTTCTCACCTAGCCCTAGGCTCCCCATAGGGCCCAGGAGGGTCTGGGCTGCCTCTGGCTCCGTGGGCACTGCTGCTTGGTTGGTGGTCTCCGCAGCTTGAAACCAACTCCAAACGTGTTCTCCTTCGCGGAGAAGGCTGATTTGGCAGGAAGAAGCCCTGTGTGCACTGGCCCTGGCAACCCACCCATAGCCAGCTAGGGACGGACCCACCTAGGGCCTAGCTGCGAAACGGCACAAAACGCGCTCCTAGGAGCTGCACTCTGCAAAGGGAAACTGTGCTCGGGGAACAAAGCTCAGCCCCAAGGCGGCTTGGCTCAGGATCGCAGCGCTTGCCTAGTTCTCACCTAGCCCTAGGCTCCCCATAGGGCCAAGGAGGGTCTGGGCTGCCTCTGGCTCCGTGGGCACTGCTGCTTGGCTGGTGGTCTCCGCAGCTTGAAACCAACTCCAAACGTGTTCTCCTTCGCGGAGAAGGCTGATTTGGCAGGAAGAAGCCCTGTGTGCACTGGCCCTGGCAACCCACCCATAGCCAGCTAGGGACGGACCCACCTAGGGCCTAGCTGCGAAACGGCACAAAACGCGCTCCTAGGAGCTGCACTCTGCAAAGGGAAACTGTGCTCGGGGAACAAAGCTCAGCCCCAAGGCGGCTTGGCTCAGGATCGCAGCGCTTGCCTAGTTCTCACCTAGCCCTAGGCTCCCCATAGGGCCAAGGAGGGTCTGGGCTGCCTCTGGCTCCGTGGGCACTGCTGCTTGGCTGGTGGTCTCCGCAGCTTGAAACCAACTCCAAACGTGTTCTCCTTCGCGGAGAAGGCTGATTTGGCAGGAAGAAGCCCTGTGTGCACTGGCCCTGGCAACCCACCCATAGCCAGCTAGGGACGGACCCACCTAGGGCCTAGCTGCGAAACGGCACAAAACGCGCTCCTAGGAGCTGCACTCTGCAAAGGGAAACTGTGCTCGGGGAACAAAGCTCAGCCCCAAGGCGGCTTGGCTCAGGATCGCAGCGCTTGCCTAGTTCTCACCTAGCCCTAGGCTCCCCATAGGGCCAAGGAGGGTCTGGGCTGCCTCTGGCTCCGTGGGCACTGCTGCTTGGCTGGTGGTCTCCGCACCGTGAAACCAACTCCAAACGTGTTCTCCTTCGCGGAGAAGGCTGATTTGGCAGGAAGAAGCCCTGTGTGCACTGGCCCTGGCAACCCACCCATAGCCAGCTAGGGACGGACCCACCTAGGGCCTAGCTGCGAAACGGCACAAAACGCGCTCCTAGGAGCTGCACTCTGCAAAGGGAAACTGTGCTCGGGGAACAAACCTCAGCCCCAAGGCGGCTTGGCTCAGGATCGCAGCGCTTGCCTAGTTCTCACCTAGCCCTAGGCTCCCCATAGGGCCAAGGAGGGTCTGGGCTGCCTCTGGCTCCGTGGGCACTGCTGCTTGGTTGGTGGTCTCCGCAGCTTGAAACCAACTCCAAACGTGTTCTCCTTCGCGGAGAAGGCTGATTTGGCAGGAAGAAGCCCTGTGTGCACTGGCCCTGGCAACCCACCCATAGCCAGCTAGGGACGGACCCACCTAGGGCCTAGCTGCGAAACGGCACAAAACGCGCTCCTAGGAGCTGCACTCTGCAAAGGGAAACTGTGCTCGGGGAACAAAGCTCAGCCCCAAGGCGGCTTGGCTCAGGATCGCAGCGCTTGCCTAGTTCTCACCTAGCCCTAGGCTCCCCATAGGGCCAAGGAGGGTCTGGGCTGCCTCTGGCTCCGTGGGCACTGCTGCTTGGTTGGTGGTCTCCCCACCGTGAAACCAACTCCAAACGTGTTCTCCTTCGCGGAGAAGGCTGATTTGGCAGGAAGAAGCCCTGTGTGCACTGGCCCTGGCAACCCACCCATAGACAGCTAGGGAGGGACCCACCTTGGGCCTAGCTGCGAAACGGCACAGAACGCGCTCCTAGGAGCTGCACTCTGCAAAGGGAAACTGAGCTCGGGGAACAAAGCTCAGCCCCAAGGCGGCTTGGCTCAGGATCGCAGCGCTTGCCTAGTTCTCACCTAGCCCTAGGCTCCCCATAGGGCCAAGGAGGGTCTGGGCTGCCTCTGGCTCCGTGGGCACTGCTGCTTGGTTGGTGGTCTCCGCAGCTTGAAACCAACTCCAAACGTGTTCTCCTTCGCGGAGAAGGCTGATTTGGCAGGAAGAAGCCCTGTGTGCACTGGCCCTGGCAACCCACCCATAGCCAGCTAGGGACGGACCCACCTAGGGCCTAGCTGCGAAACGGCACAAAACGCGCTCCTAGGAGCTGCACTCTGCAAAGGGAAACTGAGCTCGGGGAACAAATCTCAGCCCCAAGGCGGCTTGGCTCAGGATCGCAGCGCTTGCCTAGTTCTCACCTAGCCCTAGGCTCCCCATAGGGCCAAGGAGGGTCTGGGCTGCCTCTGGCTCCGTGGGCACTGCTGCTTGGTTGGGGGTCTCCGCAGCTTGAAACCAACTCCAAACGTGTTCTCCTTCGCGGAGAAGGCTGATTTGGCAGGTAGAAGCCCTGTGTGCACTGGCCCTGGCAACCCACCCATAGCCAGCTAGGGACGGACCCACCTAGGGCCTAGCTGCGAATCGGCACAAAACGAGCTCCTAGGAGCTGCACTCTGCAAAGGGAAACTGAGCTCGGGGAACAAAGCTCAGCCCCAAGGCGGCTTGGCTCAGGATCGCAGCGCTTGCCTAGTTCTCACCTAGCCCTAGGCTCCCCATAGGGCCAAGGAGGGTCTGGGCTGCCTCTGGCTCCGTGGGCACTGCTGCTTGGTTGGTGGTCTCCGCAGCTTGAAACCAACTCCAAACGTGTTCTCCTTCGCGGAGAAGGCTGATTTGGCAGGAAGAAGCCCTGTGTGCACGGGCCCTGGCAACCCACCCATAGCCAGCTAGGGACGGACCCACCTAGGGCCTAGCTGCGAAATGGCACAAAACGCGCTCCTAGGAGCTGCACTCTGCAAAGGGAAACTGTGCTCGGGGAACAAACCTCAGCCCCAAGGCGGCTTGGCTCAGGATCGCAGCGCTTGCCTAGTTCTCACCTAGCCCTAGGCTCCCCATAGGGCCAAGGAGGGTCTGGGCTGCCTCTGGCTCCGTGGGCACTGCTGCTTGGCTGGTGGTCTCCGCAGCTTGAAACCAACTCCAAACGTGTTCTCCTTCGCGGAGAAGGCTGATTTGGCAGGAAGAAGCCCTGTGTGCACTGGCCCTGGCAACCCACCCATAGCCAGCCAGGGACGGACCCACCTAGGGCCTAGCTGCGAAACGGCACAAAACGCGCTCCTAGGAGCTGCACTCTGCAAAGGGAAACTGTGCTCGGGGAACAAACCTCAGCCCCAAGGCGGCTTGGCTCAGGATCGCAGCGCTTGCCTAGTTCTCACCTAGCCCTAGGCTCCCCATAGGGCCCAGGAGGGTCTGGGCTGCCTCTGGCTCCGTGGGCACTGCTGCTTGGCTGGTGGTCTCCGCACCGTGAAACCAACTCCAAACGTGTTCTCCTTCGCGGAGAAGGCTGATTTGGCAGGACGAAGCCCTGTGTGCACTGGCCCTGGAAACCCACCCATAGCCAGCTAGGGACGGACCCACCTAGGGCCTAGCTGCGAAACGGCACAAAACGCGCTCCTAGGAGCTGCACTCTGCAAAGGGAAACTGTGCTCGGGGAACAAACCTCAGCCCCAAGGCGGCTTGGCTCAGGATCGCAGCGCTTGCCTAGTTCTCACCTAGCCCTAGGCTCCCCATAGGGCCCAGGAGGGTCTGGGCTGCCTCTGGCTCCGTGGGCACTGCTGCTTGGTTGGTGGTCTCCGCAGCTTGAAACCAACTCCAAACGTGTTCTCCTTCGCGGAGAAGGCTGATTTGGCAGGAAGAAGCCCTGTGTGCACTGGCCCTGGAAACCCACCCATAGCCAGCTAGGGACGGACCCACCTAGGGCCTAGCTGCGAAACGGCACAAAACGCGCTCCTAGGAGCTGCACTCTGCAAAGGGAAACTGTGCTCGGGGAACAAAGCTCAGCCCCAAGGCGGCTTGGCTCAGGATCGCAGCGCTTGCCTAGTTCTCACCTAGCCCTAGGCTCCCCATAGGGCCAAGGAGGGTCTGGGCTGCCTCTGGCTCCGTGGGCACTGCTGCTTGGCTGGTGGTCTCCGCAGCTTGAAACCAACTCCAAACGTGTTCTCCTTCGCGGAGAAGGCTGATTTGGCAGGAAGAAGCCCTGTGTGCACTGGCCCTGGCAACCCACCCATAGCCAGCTAGGGACGGACCCACCTAGGGCCTAGCTGCGAAACGGCACAAAACGCGCTCCTAGGAGCTGCACTCTGCAAAGGGAAACTGTGCTCGGGGAACAAAGCTCAGCCCCAAGGCGGCTTGGCTCAGGATCGCAGCGCTTGCCTAGTTCTCACCTAGCCCTAGGCTCCCCATAGGGCCAAGGAGGGTCTGGGCTGCCTCTGGCTCCGTGGGCACTGCTGCTTGGCTGGTGGTCTCCGCAGCTTGAAACCAACTCCAAACGTGTTCTCCTTCGCGGAGAAGGCTGATTTGGCAGGAAGAAGCCCTGTGTGCACTGGCCCTGGCAACCCACCCATAGCCAGCTAGGGACGGACCCACCTAGGGCCTAGCTGCGAAACGGCACAAAACGCGCTCCTAGGAGCTGCACTCTGCAAAGGGAAACTGTGCTCGGGGAACAAAGCTCAGCCCCAAGGCGGCTTGGCTCAGGATCGCAGCGCTTGCCTAGTTCTCACCTAGCCCTAGGCTCCCCATAGGGCCAAGGAGGGTCTGGGCTGCCTCTGGCTCCGTGGGCACTGCTGCTTGGCTGGTGGTCTCCGCACCGTGAAACCAACTCCAAACGTGTTCTCCTTCGCGGAGAAGGCTGATTTGGCAGGAAGAAGCCCTGTGTGCACTGGCCCTGGCAACCCACCCATAGCCAGCTAGGGACGGACCCACCTAGGGCCTAGCTGCGAAACGGCACAAAACGCGCTCCTAGGAGCTGCACTCTGCAAAGGGAAACTGTGCTCGGGGAACAAACCTCAGCCCCAAGGCGGCTTGGCTCAGGATCGCAGCGCTTGCCTAGTTCTCACCTAGCCCTAGGCTCCCCATAGGGCCAAGGAGGGTCTGGGCTGCCTCTGGCTCCGTGGGCACTGCTGCTTGGTTGGTGGTCTCCGCAGCTTGAAACCAACTCCAAACGTGTTCTCCTTCGCGGAGAAGGCTGATTTGGCAGGAAGAAGCCCTGTGTGCACTGGCCCTGGCAACCCACCCATAGCCAGCTAGGGACGGACCCACCTAGGGCCTAGCTGCGAAACGGCACAAAACGCGCTCCTAGGAGCTGCACTCTGCAAAGGGAAACTGTGCTCGGGGAACAAAGCTCAGCCCCAAGGCGGCTTGGCTCAGGATCGCAGCGCTTGCCTAGTTCTCACCTAGCCCTAGGCTCCCCATAGGGCCAAGGAGGGTCTGGGCTGCCTCTGGCTCCGTGGGCACTGCTGCTTGGCTGGTGGTCTCCCCACCGTGAAACCAACTCCAAACGTGTTCTCCTTCGCGGAGAAGGCTGATTTGGCAGGAAGAAGCCCTGTGTGCACTGGCCCTGGCAACCCACCCATAGACAGCTAGGGAGGGACCCACCTTGGGCCTAGCTGCGAAACGGCACAGAACGCGCTCCTAGGAGCTGCACTCTGCAAAGGGAAACTGAGCTCGGGGAACAAAGCTCAGCCCCAAGGCGGCTTGGCTCAGGATCGCAGCGCTTGCCTAGTTCTCACCTAGCCCTAGGCTCCCCATAGGGCCAAGGAGGGTCTGGGCTGCCTCTGGCTCCGTGGGCACTGCTGCTTGGTTGGTGGTCTCCGCAGCTTGAAACCAACTCCAAACGTGTTCTCCTTCGCGGAGAAGGCTGATTTGGCAGGAAGAAGCCCTGTGTGCACTGGCCCTGGCAACCCACCCATAGCCAGCTAGGGACGGACCCACCTAGGGCCTAGCTGCGAAACGGCACAAAACGCGCTCCTAGGAGCTGCACTCTGCAAAGGGAAACTGAGCTCGGGGAACAAATCTCAGCCCCAAGGCGGCTTGGCTCAGGATCGCAGCGCTTGCCTAGTTCTCACCTAGCCCTAGGCTCCCCATAGGGCCAAGGAGGGTCTGGGCTGCCTCTGGCTCCGTGGGCACTGCTGCTTGGTTGGGGGTCTCCGCAGCTTGAAACCAACTCCAAACGTGTTCTCCTTCGCGGAGAAGGCTGATTTGGCAGGTAGAAGCCCTGTGTGCACTGGCCCTGGCAACCCACCCATAGCCAGCTAGGGACGGACCCACCTAGGGCCTAGCTGCGAATCGGCACAAAACGAGCTCCTAGGAGCTGCACTCTGCAAAGGGAAACTGAGCTCGGGGAACAAAGCTCAGCCCCAAGGCGGCTTGGCTCAGGATCGCAGCGCTTGCCTAGTTCTCACCTAGCCCTAGGCTCCCCATAGGGCCAAGGAGGGTCTGGGCTGCCTCTGGCTCCGTGGGCACTGCTGCTTGGTTGGTGGTCTCCGCAGCTTGAAACCAACTCCAAACGTGTTCTCCTTCGCGGAGAAGGCTGATTTGGCAGGAAGAAGCCCTGTGTGCACGGGCCCTGGCAACCCACCCATAGCCAGCTAGGGACGGACCCACCTAGGGCCTAGCTGCGAAATGGCACAAAACGCGCTCCTAGGAGCTGCACTCTGCAAAGGGAAACTGTGCTCGGGGAACAAACCTCAGCCCCAAGGCGGCTTGGCTCAGGATCGCAGCGCTTGCCTAGTTCTCACCTAGCCCTAGGCTCCCCATAGGGCCAAGGAGGGTCTGGGCTGCCTCTGGCTCCGTGGGCACTGCTGCTTGGCTGGTGGTCTCCGCAGCTTGAAACCAACTCCAAACGTGTTCTCCTTCGCGGAGAAGGCTGATTTGGCAGGAAGAAGCCCTGTGTGCACTGGCCCTGGCAACCCACCCATAGCCAGCCAGGGACGGACCCACCTAGGGCCTAGCTGCGAAACGGCACAAAACGCGCTCCTAGGAGCTGCACTCTGCAAAGGGAAACTGTGCTCGGGGAACAAACCTCAGCCCCAAGGCGGCTTGGCTCAGGATCGCAGCGCTTGCCTAGTTCTCACCTAGCCCTAGGCTCCCCATAGGGCCCAGGAGGGTCTGGGCTGCCTCTGGCTCCGTGGGCACTGCTGCTTGGCTGGTGGTCTCCGCACCGTGAAACCAACTCCAAACGTGTTCTCCTTCGCGGAGAAGGCTGATTTGGCAGGACGAAGCCCTGTGTGCACTGGCCCTGGCAACCCACCCATAGCCAGCTAGGGACGGACCCACCTAGGGCCTAGCTGCGAAACGGCACAAAACGCGCTCCTAGGAGCTGCACTCTGCAAAGGGAAACTGTGCTCGGGGAACAAAGCTCAGCCCCAAGGCGGCTTGGCTCAGGATCGCAGCGCTTGCCTAGTTCTCACCTAGCCCTAGGCTCCCCATAGGGCCAAGGAGGGTCTGGGCTGCCTCTGGCTCCGTGGGCACTGCTGCTTGGTTGGTGGTCTCCGCAGCTTGAAACCAACTCCAAACGTGTTCTCCTTCGCGGAGAAGGCTGATTTGGCAGGAAGAAGCCCTGTGTGCACTGGCCCTGGCAACCCACCCATAGCCAGCTAGGGACGGACCCACCTAGGGCCTAGCTGCGAAACGGCACAAAACGCGCTCCTAGGAGCTGCACTCTGCAAAGGGAAACTGAGCTCGGGGAACAAAGCTCAGCCCCAAGGCGGCTTGGCTCAGGATCGCAGCGCTTGCCTAGTTCTCACCTAGCCCTAGGCTCCCCATAGGGCCAAGGAGGGTCTGGGCTGCCTCTGGCTCCGTGGGCACTGCTGCTTGGTTGGTGGTCTCCGCAGCTTGAAACCAACTCCAAACGTGTTCTCCTTCGCGGAGAAGGCTGATTTGGCAGGAAGAAGCCCTGTGTGCACTGGCCCTGGCAACCCACCCATAGCCAGCTAGGGAGGGACCCACCTAGGGCCTAGCTGCGAATCGGCACAAAACGCGCTCCTAGGAGCTGCACTCTGCAAAGGGAAACTGAGCTCGGGGAACAAAGCTCAGCCCCAAGGCGGCTTGGCTCAGGATCGCAGCGCTTGCCTAGTTCTCACCTAGCCCTAGGCTCCCCATAGGGCCAAGGAGGGTCTGGGCTGCTTCTGGCTCCGTGGGCACTGCTGCTTGGCTGGTGGTCTCCGCAGCTTGAAACCAACTCCAAACGTGTTCTCCTTGGCGGAGAAGGCTGATTTGGCAGGAAGAAGCCCTGTGTGCACTGGCCCTGGAAACCCACCCACAGCCAGCTAGGGACGGACCCACCTAGGGCCTAGCTGCGAAACGGCACAAAACGCGCTCCTAGGAGCTGCACTCTGCAAAGGGAAACTGTGCTCGGGGAACAAAGCTCAGCCCCAAGGCGGCTTGGCTCAGGATCGCAGCGCTTGCCTAGTTCTCACCTAGCCCTAGGCTCCCCATAGGGCCAAGGAGGGTCTGGGCTGCCTCTGGCTCCGTGGGCACTGCTGCTTGGCTGGTGGTCTCCGCAGCTTGAAACCAACTCCAAACGTGTTCTCCTTCGCGGAGAAGGCTGATTTGGCAGGATGAAGCCCTGTGTGCACTGGCCCTGGCAACCCACCCATAGCCAGCTAGGGACGGACCCACCTAGGGCCTAGCTGCGAAACGGCACAAAACGCGCTCCTAGGAGCTGCACTCTGCAAAGGGAAACTGTGCTCGGGGAACAAAGCTCAGCCCCAAGGCGGCTTGGCTCAGGATCGCAGCGCTTGCCTAGTTCTCACCTAGCCCTAGGCTCCCCATAGGGCCAAGGAGGGTCTGGGCTGCCTCTGGCTCCGTGGGCACTGCTGCTTGGTTGGTGGTCTCCGCAGCTTGAAACCAACTCCAAACGTGTTCTCCTTCGCGGAGAAGGCTGATTTGGCAGGAAGAAGCCCTGTGTGCACTGGCCCTGGCAACCCACCCATAGCCAGCTAGGGACGGACCCACCTAGGGCCTAGCTGCGAAACGGCACAAAACGCGCTCCTAGGAGCTGCACTCTGCAAAGGGAAACTGTGCTCGGGGAACAAACCTCAGCCCCAAGGCGGCTTGGCTCAGGATCGCAGCGCTTGCCTAGTTCTCACCTAGCCCTAGGCTCCCCATAGGGTCAAGGAGGGTCTGGGCTGCCTCTGGCTCCGTGGGCACTGCTGCTTGGCTGGTGGTCTCCGCACCGTGAAACCAACTCCAAACGTGTTCTCCTTCGCGGAGAAGGCTGATTTGGCAGGAAGAAGCCCTGTGTGCACTGGCCCTGGCAACCCACCCATAGCCAGCTAGGGACGGACCCACCTAGGGCCTAGCTGCGAAACGGCACAAAACGCGCTCCTAGGAGCTGCACTCTGCAAAGGGAAACTGTGCTCGGGGAACAAACCTCAGCCCCAAGGCGGCTTGGCTCAGGATCGCAGCGCTTGCCTAGTTCTCACCTAGCCCTAGGCTCCCCATAGGGCCAAGGAGGGTCTGGGCTGCCTCTGGCTCCGTGGGCACTGCTGCTTGGTTGGTGGTCTCCGCACCGTGAAACCAACTCCAAACGTGTTCTCCTTCGCGGAGAAGGCTGATTTGGCAGGAAGAAGCCCTGTGTGCACTGGCCCTGGCAACCCACCCATAGCCAGCTAGGGACGGACCCACCTAGGGCCTAGCTGCGAAACGGCACAAAACGCGCTCCTAGGAGCTGCACTCTGCAAAGGGAAACTGAGCTCGGGGAACAAAGCTCAGCCCCAAGGCGGCTTGGCTCAGGATCGCAGCGCTTGCCTAGTTCTCACCTAGCCCTAGGCTCCCCATAGGGCCAAGGAGGGTCTGGGCTGCCTCTGGCTCCGTGGGCACTGCTGCTTGGTTGGTGGTCTCCGCACCTTGAAACCAACTCCAAACGTGTTCTCCTTCGCGGAGAAGGCTGATTTGGCAGGAAGAAGCCCTGTGTGCACTGGCCCTGGCAACCCACCCATAGCCAGCTAGGGACGGACCCACCTAGGGCCTAGCTGCGAAACGGCACAAAACGCGCTCCTAGGAGCTGCACTCTGCAAAGGGAAACTGTGCTCGGGGAACAAACCTCAGCCCCAAGGCGGCTTGGCTCAGGATCGCAGCGCTTGCCTAGTTCTCACCTAGGCCTAGGCTCCCCATAGGGCCCAGGAGGGTCTGGGCTGCCTCTGGCTCCGTGGGCACTGCTGCTTGGCTGGTGGTCTCCGCACCGTGAAACCAACTCCAAACGTGTTCTCCTTCGCGGAGAAGGCTGATTTGGCAGGAAGAAGCCCTGTGTGCACTGGCCCTGGCAACCCACCCATAGCCAGCTAGGGACGGACCCACCTAGGGCCTAGCTGCGAAACGGCACAAAACGCGCTCCTAGGAGCTGCACTCTGCAAAGGGAAACTGTGCTCGGGGAACAAAGCTCAGCCCCAAGGCGGCTTGGCTCAGGATCGCAGCGCTTGCCTAGTTCTCACCTAGCCCTAGGCTCCCCATAGGGCCAAGGAGGGTCTGGGCTGCCTCTGGCTCCGTGGGCACTGCTGCTTGGTTGGTGGTCTCCGCAGCTTGAAACCAACTCCAAACGTGTTCTCCTTCGCGGAGAAGGCTGATTTGGCAGGAAGAAGCCCTGTGTGCACTGGCCCTGGCAACCCACCCATAGCCAGCTAGGGACGGACCCACCTAGGGCCTAGCTGCGAAACGGCACAAAACGCGCTCCTAGGAGCTGCACTCTGCAAAGGGAAACTGAGCTCGGGGAACAAAGCTCAGCCCCAAGGCGGCTTGGCTCAGGATCGCAGCGCTTGCCTAGTTCTCACCTAGCCCTAGGCTCCCCATAGGGCCAAGGAGGGTCTGGGCTGCCTCTGGCTCCGTGGGCACTGCTGCTTGGTTGGTGGTCTCCGCAGCTTGAAACCAACTCCAAACGTGTTCTCCTTCGCGGAGAAGGCTGATTTGGCAGGAAGAAGCCCTGTGTGCACTGGCCCTGGCAACCCACCCATAGCCAGCTAGGGAGGGACCCACCTAGGGCCTAGCTGCGAATCGGCACAAAACGCGCTCCTAGGAGCTGCACTCTGCAAAGGGAAACTGAGCTCGGGGAACAAAGCTCAGCCCCAAGGCGGCTTGGCTCAGGATCGCAGCGCTTGCCTAGTTCTCACCTAGCCCTAGGCTCCCCATAGGGCCAAGGAGGGTCTGGGCTGCCTCTGGCTCCGTGGGCACTGCTGCTTGGCTGGTGGTCTCCGCAGCTTGAAACCAACTCCAAACGTGTTCTCCTTCGCGGAGAAGGCTGATTTGGCAGGAAGAAGCCCTGTGTGCACTGGCCCTGGCAACCCACCCACAGCCAGCTAGGGACGGACCCACCTAGGGCCTAGCTGCGAAACGGCACAAAACGCGCTCCTAGGAGCTGCACTCTGCAAAGGGAAACTGTGCTCGGGGAACAAAGCTCAGCCCCAAGGCGGCTTGGCTCAGGATCGCAGCGCTTGCCTAGTTCTCACCTAGCCCTAGGCTCCCCATAGGGCCAAGGAGGGTCTGGGCTGCCTCTGGCTCCGTGGGCACTGCTGCTTGGCTGGTGGTCTCCGCAGCTTGAAACCAACTCCAAACGTGTTCTCCTTCGCGGAGAAGGCTGATTTGGCAGGAAGAAGCCCTGTGTGCACTGGCCCTGGCAACCCACCCATAGCCAGCTAGGGACGGACCCACCTAGGGCCTAGCTGCGAAACGGCACAAAACGCGCTCCTAGGAGCTGCACTCTGCAAAGGGAAACTGTGCTCGGGGAACAAAGCTCAGCCCCAAGGCGGCTTGGCTCAGGATCGCAGCGCTTGCCTAGTTCTCACCTAGCCCTAGGCTCCCCATAGGGCCCAGGAGGGTCTGGGCTGCCTCTGGCTCCGTGGGCACTGCTGCTTGGTTGGTGGTCTCCGCACCTTGAAACCAACTCCAAACGTGTTCTCCTTCGCGGAGAAGGCTGATTTGGCAGGAAGAAGCCCTGTGTGCACTGGCCCTGGCAACCCACCCATAGCCAGCTAGGGACGGACCCACCTAGGGCCTAGCTGCGAAACGGCACAAAACGCGCTCCTAGGAGCTGCACTCTGCAAAGGGAAACTGAGCTCGGGGAACAAAGCTCAGCCCCAAGGCGGCTTGGCTCAGGATCGCAGCGCTTGCCTAGTTCTCACCTAGCCCTAGGCTCCCCATAGGGCCAAGGAGGGTCTGGGCTGCCTCTGGCTCCGTGGGCACTGCTGCTTGGTTGGGGGTCTCCGCAGCTTGAAACCAACTCCAAATGTGTTCTCCTTCGTGGAGAAGGCTGATTTGGCAGGTAGAAGCCCTGTGTGCACTGGCCCTGGCAACCCACCCATAGCCAGCTAGGGACGGACCCACCTAGGGCCTAGCTGCGAATCGGCACAAAACGCGCTCCTAGGAGCTGCACTCTGCAAAGGGAAACTGAGCTCGGGGAACAAAGCTCAGCCCCAAGGCGGCTTGGCTCAGGATCGCAGCGCTTGCCTAGTTCTCACCTAGCCCTAGGCTCCCCATAGGGCCCAGGAGGGTCTGGGCTGCCTCTGGCTCCGTGGGCACTGCTGCTTGGTTGGTGGTCTCTGCAGCTTGAAACCAACTCCAAACGTGTTCTCCTTCGCGGAGAAGGCTGATTTGGCAGGAAGAAGCCCTGTGTGCACTGGCCCTGGCAACCCACCCATAGCCAGCTAGGGACGGACCCACCTAGGGCCTAGCTGCGAAACGGCACAAAACGCGCTCCTAGGAGCTGCACTCTGCAAAGGGAAACTGTGTTCGGGGAACAAACCTCAGCCCCAAGGCGGCTTGGCTCAGGATCGCAGCGCTTGCCTAGTTCTCACCTAGCCCTAGGCTCCCCATAGGGCCAAGGAGGGTCTGGGCTGCCTCTGGCTCCGTGGGCACTGCTGCTTGGCTGGTGGTCTCCGCAGCTTGAAACCAACTCCAAACGTGTTCTCCTTCGCGGAGAAGGCTGATTTGGCAGGAAGAAGCCCTGTGTGCACTGGCCCTGGCAACACACCCATAGCCAGCTAGGGACGGACCCACCTAGGGCCTAGCTGCGAAACGGCACAAAACGCGCTCCTAGGAGCTGCACTCTGCAAAGGGAAACTGTGCTCGGGGAACAAAGCTCAGCCCCAAGGCGGCTTGGCTCAGGATCGCAGCGCTTGCCTAGTTCTCACCTAGCCCTAGGCTCCCCATAGGGCCCAGGAGGGTCTGGGCTGCCTCTGGCTCCGTGGGCACTGCTGCTTGGCTGGTGGTCTCCGCACCGTGAAACCAACTCCAAACGTGTTCTCCTTCGCGGAGAAGGCTGATTTGGCAGGAAGAAGCCCTGTGTGCACTGGCCCTGGCAACCCACCCATAGCCAGCTAGGGACGGACCCACCTAGGGCCTAGCTGCGAAACGGCACAAAACGCGCTCCTAGGAGCTGCACTCTGCAAAGGGAAACTGTGCTCGGGGAACAAAGCTCAGCCCCAAGGCGGCTTGGCTCAGGATCGCAGCGCTTGCCTAGTTCTCACCTAGCCCTAGGCTCCCCATAGGGCCAAGGAGGGTCTGGGCTGCCTCTGGCTCCGTGGGCACTGCTGCTTGGTTGGTGGTCTCCGCACCATGAAACCAACTCCAAACGTGTTCTCCTTCGCGGAGAAGGCTGATTTGGCAGGAAGAAGCC
The DNA here is from genome assembly GCF_054392235.1 of Sus scrofa. Taxonomy (NCBI): domain Eukaryota; kingdom Metazoa; phylum Chordata; class Mammalia; order Artiodactyla; family Suidae; genus Sus; species Sus scrofa. Next base: position 39,068,204 of record NC_139393.1, on the reverse strand, counting down.
CTGTGTGCACTGGCCCTGGCAACCCACCCATAGCCAGCTAGGGACGGACCCACCTAGGGCCTAGCTGCGAAACGGCACAAAACGCGCTCCTAGGAGCTGCACTCTGCAAAGGGAAACTGAGCTCGGGGAACAAAGCTCAGCCCCAAGGCGGCTTGGCTCAGGATCGCAGCGCTTGCCTAGTTCTCACCTAGCCCTAGGCTCCCCATAGGGCCAAGGAGGGTCTGGGCTGCCTCTGGCTCCGTGGGCACTGCTGCTTGGTTGGTGGTCTCCGCAGCTTGAAACCAACTCCAAACGTGTTCTCCTTCGCGGAGAAGGCTGATTTGGCAGGTAGAAGCCCTGTGTGCACTGGCCCTGGCAACCCACCCATAGCCAGCTAGGGAGGGACCCACCTAGGGCCTAGCTGCGAATCGGCACAAAACGCGCTCCTAGGAGCTGCACTCTGCAAAGGGAAACTGAGCTCGGGGAACAAAGCTCAGCCCCAAGGCGGCTTGGCTCAGGATCGCAGCGCTTGCCTAGTTCTCACCTAGCCCTAGGCTCCCCATAGGGCCAAGGAGGGTCTGGGCTGCCTCTGGCTCCGTGGGCACTGCTGCTTGGTTGGTGGTCTCCGCAGCTTGAAACCAACTCCAAACGTGTTCTCCTTCGCGGAGAAGGCTGATTTGGCAGGAAGAAGCCCTGTGTGCACTGGCCCTGGCAACCCACCCATAGCCAGCTAGGGACGGACCCACCTAGGGCCTAGCTGCGAAACGGCACAAAACGCGCTCCTAGGAGCTGCACTCTGCAAAGGGAAACTGTGCTCGGGGAACAAAGCTCAGCCCCAAGGCGGCTTGGCTCAGGATCGCAGCGCTTGCCTAGTTCTCACCTAGGCCTAGGCTCCCCATAGGGCCAAGGAGGGTCTGGGCTGCCTCTGGCTCCGTGGGCACTGCTGCTTGGCTGGTGGTCTCCGCACCTTGAAACCAACTCCAAACGTGTTCTCCTTCGCGGAGAAGGCTGATTTGGCAGGAAGAAGCCCTGTGTGCACTGGCCCTGGCAACCCACCCATAGCCAGCTAGGGACGGACCCACCTAGGGCCTAGCTGCGAAACGGCACAAAACGCGCTCCTAGGAGCTGCACTCTGCAAAGGGAAACTGTGCTCGGGGAACAAACCTCAGCCCCAAGGCGGCTTGGCTCAGGATCGCAGCGCTTGCCTAGTTCTCACCTAGCCCTAGGCTCCCCATAGGGCCAAGGAGGGTCTGGGCTGCCTCTGGCTCCGTGGGCACTGCTGCTTGGCTGGTGGTCTCCGCACCGTGAAACCAACTCCAAACGTGTTCTCCTTCGCGGAGAAGGCTGATTTGGCAGGAAGAAGCCCTGTGTGCACTGGCCCTGGCAACCCACCCATAGCCAGCTAGGGAGGGACCCACCTAGGGCCTAGCTGCGAAACGGCACAGAACGCGCTCCTAGGAGCTGCACTCTGCAAAGGGAAACTGAGCTCGAGGAACAAAGCTCAGCCCCAAGGCGGCTTGGCTCAGGATCGCAGCGCTTGCCTAGTTCTCACCTAGCCCTAGGCTCCCCATAGGGCCAAGGAGGGTCTGGGCTGCCTCTGGCTCCGTGGGCACTGCTGCTTGGTTGGTGGTCTCCGCAGCTTGAAACCAACTCCAAACGTGTTCTCCTTCGCGGAGAAGGCTGATTTGGCAGGAAGAAGCCCTGTGTGCACTGGCCCTGGCAACCCACCCATAGCCAGCTAGGGACGGACCCACCTAGGGCCTAGCTGCGAAACGGCACAAAACGCGCTCCTAGGAGCTGCACTCTGCAAAGGGAAACTGAGCTCGGGGAACAAAGCTCAGCCCCAAGGCGGCTTGGCTCAGGATCGCAGCGCTTGCCTAGTTCTCACCTAGCCCTAGGCTCCCCATAGGGCCAAGGAGGGTCTGGGCTGCCTCTGGCTCCGTGGGCACTGCTGCTTGGTTGGGGGTCTCTGCACCTTGAAACCAACTCCAAACGTGTTCTCCTTCCCGGAGAAGGCTGATTTGGCAGGTAGAAGCCCTGTGTGCACTGGCCCTGGCAACCCACCCATAGCCAGCTAGGGAGGGACCCACCTAGGGCCTAGCTGCGAATCGGCACAAAACGCGCTCCTAGGAGCTGCACTCTGCAAAGGGAAACTGAGCTCGGGGAACAAAGCTCAGCCCCAAGGCGGCTTGGCTCAGGATCGCAGCGCTTGCCTAGTTCTCACCTAGCCCTAGGCTCCCCATAGGGCCCAGGAGGGTCTGGGCTGACTCTGGCTCCGTGGGCACTGCTGCTTGGTTGGTGGTCTCCGCAGCTTGAAACCAACTCCAAACGTGTTCTCCTTCGCGGAGAAGGCTGATTTGGCAGGAAGAAGCCCTGTGTGCACTGGCCCTGGCAACCCACCCATAGCCAGCTAGGGACGGACCCACCTAGGGCCTAGCTGCGAAACGGCACAAAACGCGCTCCTAGGAGCTGCACTCTGCAAAGGGAAACTGAGCTCGGGGAACAAAGCTCAGCCCCAAGGCGGCTTGGCTCAGGATAGCAGTGCTTGCCTAGTTCTCACCTAGCCCTAGGCTCCCCATAGGGCCCAGGAGGGTCTGGGCTGCCTCTGGCTCCGTGGGCACTGCTGCTTGGTTGGTGGTCTCCGCAGCTTGAAACCAACTCCAAACGTGTTCTCCTTCGCGGAGAAGGCTGATTTGGCAGGAAGAAGCCCTGTGTGCACTGGCCCTGGCAACCCACCCATAGCCAGCTAGGGACGGACCCACCTAGGGCCTAGCTGCGAAACGGCACAAAACGCGCTCCTAGGAGCTGCACTCTGCAAAGGGAAACTGTGCTCGGGGAACAAACCTCAGCCCCAAGGCGGCTTGGCTCAGGATCGCAGCGCTTGCCTAGTTCTCACCTAGCCCTAGGCTCCCCATAGGGCCAAGGAGGGTCTGGGCTGCCTCTGGCTCCGTGGGCACTGCTGCTTGGCTGGTGGTCTCCGCAGCTTGAAACCAACTCCAAACGTGTTCTCCTTCGCGGAGAAGGCTGATTTGGCAGGAAGAAGCCCTGTGTGCACTGGCCCTGGCAACCCACCCATAGCCAGCTAGGGACGGACCCACCTAGGGCCTAGCTGCGAAACGGCACAAAACGCGCTCCTAGGAGCTGCACTCTGCAAAGGGAAACTGTGCTCGGGGAACAAACCTCAGCCCCAAGGCGGCTTGGCTCAGGATCGCAGCGCTTGCCTAGTTCTCACCTAGCCCTAGGCTCCCCATAGGGCCAAGGAGGGTCTGGGCTGCCTCTGGCTCCGTGGGCACTGCTGCTTGGCTGGTGGTCTCCGCACCGTGAAACCAACTCCAAACGTGTTCTCCTTCGCGGAGAAGGCTGATTTGGCAGGAAGAAGCCCTGTGTGCACTGGCCCTGGCAACCCACCCATAGCCAGCTAGGGAGGGACCCACCTAGGGCCTAGCTGCGAATCGGCACAAAACGCGCTCCTAGGAGCTGCACTCTGCAAAGGGAAACTGTGCTCGGGGAACAAAGCTCAGCCCCAAGGCGGCTTGGCTCAGGATCGCAGCGCTTGCCTAGTTCTCACCTAGCCCTAGGCTCCCCATAGGGCCCAGGAGGGTCTGGGCTGCCTCTGGCTCCGTGGGCACTGCTGCTTGGCTGGTGGTCTCCGCACCGTGAAACCAACTCCAAACGTGTTCTCCTTCGCGGAGAAGGCTGATTTGGCAGGAAGAAGCCCTGTGTGCACTGGCCCTGGCAACCCACCCATAGCCAGCTAGGGACGGACCCACCTAGGGCCTAGCTGCGAAACGGCACAAAACGCGCTCCTAGGAGCTGCACTCTGCAAAGGGAAACTGTGCTCGGGGAACAAAGCTCAGCCCCAAGGCGGCTTGGCTCAGGATCGCAGCGCTTGCCTAGTTCTCACCTAGCCCTAGGCTCCCCATAGGGCCAAGGAGGGTCTGGGCTGCCTCTGGCTCCGTGGGCACTGCTGCTTGGTTGGTGGTCTCCGCACCATGAAACCAACTCCAAACGTGTTCTCCTTCGCGGAGAAGGCTGATTTGGCAGGAAGAAGCCCTGTGTGCACTGGCCCTGGCAACCCACCCATAGCCAGCTAGGGACGGACCCACCTAGGGCCTAGCTGCGAAACGGCACAAAACGCGCTCCTAGGAGCTGCACTCTGCAAAGGGAAACTGAGCTCGGGGAACAAAGCTCAGCCCCAAGGCGGCTTGGCTCAGGATCGCAGCGCTTGCCTAGTTCTCACCTAGCCCTAGGCTCCCCATAGGGCCAAGGAGGGTCTGGGCTGCCTCTGGCTCCGTGGGCACTGCTGCTTGGTTGGTGGTCTCCGCAGCTTGAAACCAACTCCAAACGTGTTCTCCTTCGCGGAGAAGGCTGATTTGGCAGGTAGAAGCCCTGTGTGCACTGGCCCTGGCAACCCACCCATAGCCAGCTAGGGAGGGACCCACCTAGGGCCTAGCTGCGAATCGGCACAAAACGCGCTCCTAGGAGCTGCACTCTGCAAAGGGAAACTGAGCTCGGGGAACAAAGCTCAGCCCCAAGGCGGCTTGGCTCAGGATCGCAGCGCTTGCCTAGTTCTCACCTAGCCCTAGGCTCCCCATAGGGCCAAGGAGGGTCTGGGCTGCCTCTGGCTCCGTGGGCACTGCTGCTTGGTTGGTGGTCTCCGCAGCTTGAAACCAACTCCAAACGTGTTCTCCTTCGCGGAGAAGGCTGATTTGGCAGGAAGAAGCCCTGTGTGCACTGGCCCTGGCAACCCACCCATAGCCAGCTAGGGACGGACCCACCTAGGGCCTAGCTGCGAAACGGCACAAAACGCGCTCCTAGGAGCTGCACTCTGCAAAGGGAAACTGTGCTCGGGGAACAAAGCTCAGCCCCAAGGCGGCTTGGCTCAGGATCGCAGCGCTTGCCTAGTTCTCACCTAGCCCTAGGCTCCCCATAGGGCCAAGGAGGGTCTGGGCTGCCTCTGGCTCCGTGGGCACTGCTGCTTGGCTGGTGGTCTCCGCACCTTGAAACCAACTCCAAACGTGTTCTCCTTCGCGGAGAAGGCTGATTTGGCAGGAAGAAGCCCTATGTTTACTGGCCCTGGCAACCCACCCATAGCCAGCTAGGGAGGGACCCACCTAGGGCCTAGCTGCGAAACGGCACAGAACGCGCTCCTAGGAGCTGCACTCTGCAAAGGGAAACTGAGCTCGGGGAACAAAGCTCAGCCCCAAGGCGGCTTGGCTCAGGATCGCAGCGCTTGCCTAGTTCTCACCTAGCCCTAGGCTCCCCATAGGGCCAAGGAGGGTCTGGGCTGCCTCTGGCTCCGTGGGCACTGCTGCTTGGCTGGTGGTCTCCGCACCGTGAAACCAACTCCAAACGTGTTCTCCTTCGCGGAGAAGGCTGATTTGGCAGGAAGAAGCCCTGTGTGCACTGGCCCTGGCAACCCACCCATAGCCAGCTAGGGAGGGACCCACCTAGGGCCTAGCTGCGAAACGGCACAGAACGCGCTCCTAGGAGCTGCACTCTGCAAAGGGAAACTGAGCTCGAGGAACAAAGCTCAGCCCCAAGGCGGCTTGGCTCAGGATCGCAGCGCTTGCCTAGTTCTCACCTAGCCCTAGGCTCCCCATAGGGCCAAGGAGGGTCTGGGCTGCCTCTGGCTCCGTGGGCACTGCTGCTTGGTTGGTGGTCTCCGCAGCTTGAAACCAACTCCAAACGTGTTCTCCTTCGCGGAGAAGGCTGATTTGGCAGGAAGAAGCCCTGTGTGCACTGGCCCTGGCAACCCACCCATAGCCAGCTAGGGACGGACCCACCTAGGGCCTAGCTGCGAAACGGCACAAAACGCGCTCCTAGGAGCTGCACTCTGCAAAGGGAAACTGAGCTCGGGGAACAAAGCTCAGCCCCAAGGCGGCTTGGCTCAGGATCGCAGCGCTTGCCTAGTTCTCACCTAGCCCTAGGCTCCCCATAGGGCCAAGGAGGGTCTGGGCTGCCTCTGGCTCCGTGGGCACTGCTGCTTGGTTGGGGGTCTCTGCACCTTGAAACCAACTCCAAACGTGTTCTCCTTCCCGGAGAAGGCTGATTTGGCAGGTAGAAGCCCTGTGTGCACTGGCCCTGGCAACCCACCCATAGCCAGCTAGGGAGGGACCCACCTAGGGCCTAGCTGCGAATCGGCACAAAACGCGCTCCTAGGAGCTGCACTCTGCAAAGGGAAACTGAGCTCGGGGAACAAAGCTCAGCCCCAAGGCGGCTTGGCTCAGGATCGCAGCGCTTGCCTAGTTCTCACCTAGCCCTAGGCTCCCCATAGGGCCCAGGAGGGTCTGGGCTGACTCTGGCTCCGTGGGCACTGCTGCTTGGTTGGTGGTCTCCGCAGCTTGAAACCAACTCCAAACGTGTTCTCCTTCGCGGAGAAGGCTGATTTGGCAGGAAGAAGCCCTGTGTGCACTGGCCCTGGCAACCCACCCATAGCCAGCTAGGGACGGACCCACCTAGGGCCTAGCTGCGAAACGGCACAAAACGCGCTCCTAGGAGCTGCACTCTGCAAAGGGAAACTGAGCTCGGGGAACAAAGCTCAGCCCCAAGGCGGCTTGGCTCAGGATAGCAGTGCTTGCCTAGTTCTCACCTAGCCCTAGGCTCCCCATAGGGCCCAGGAGGGTCTGGGCTGCCTCTGGCTCCGTGGGCACTGCTGCTTGGTTGGTGGTCTCCGCAGCTTGAAACCAACTCCAAACGTGTTCTCCTTCGCGGAGAAGGCTGATTTGGCAGGAAGAAGCCCTGTGTGCACTGGCCCTGGCAACCCACCCATAGCCAGCTAGGGACGGACCCACCTAGGGCCTAGCTGCGAAACGGCACAAAACGCGCTCCTAGGAGCTGCACTCTGCAAAGGGAAACTGTGCTCGGGGAACAAAGCTCAGCCCCAAGGCGGCTTGGCTCAGGATCGCAGCGCTTGCCTAGTTCTCACCTAGCCCTAGGCTCCCCATAGGGCCAAGGAGGGTCTGGGCTGCCTCTGGCTCCGTGGGCACTGCTGCTTGGCTGGTGGTCTCCGCAGCTTGAAACCAACTCCAAACGTGTTCTCCTTCGCGGAGAAGGCTGATTTGGCAGGAAGAAGCCCTGTGTGCACTGGCCCTGGCAACCCACCCATAGCCAGCTAGGGACGGACCCACCTAGGGCCTAGCTGCGAAACGGCACAAAACGCGCTCCTAGGAGCTGCACTCTGCAAAGGGAAACTGTGCTCGGGGAACAAACCTCAGCCCCAAGGCGGCTTGGCTCAGGATCGCAGCGCTTGCCTAGTTCTCACCTAGCCCTAGGCTCCCCATAGGGCCAAGGAGGGTCTGGGCTGCCTCTGGCTCCGTGGGCACTGCTGCTTGGCTGGTGGTCTCCGCACCGTGAAACCAACTCCAAACGTGTTCTCCTTCGCGGAGAAGGCTGATTTGGCAGGAAGAAGCCCTGTGTGCACTGGCCCTGGCAACCCACCCATAGCCAGCTAGGGAGGGACCCACCTAGGGCCTAGCTGCGAATCGGCACAAAACGCGCTCCTAGGAGCTGCACTCTGCAAAGGGAAACTGAGCTCGGGGAACAAAGCTCAGCCCCAAGGCGGCTTGGCTCAGGATCGCAGTGCTTGCCTAGTTCTCACCTAGCCCTAGGCTCCCCATAGGGCCCAGGAGGGTCTGGGCTGCCTCTGGCTCCGTGGGCACTGCTGCTTGGCTGGTGGTCTCCGCACCTTGAAACCAACTCCAAACGTGTTCTCCTTCGCGGAGAAGGCTGATTTGGCAGGAAGAAGCCCTGTGTGCACTGGCCCTGGCAACCCACCCATAGCCAGCTAGGGAGGGACCCACCTAGGGCCTAGCTGCGAAACGGCACAAAACGCGCTCCTAGGAGCTGCACTCTGCAAAGGGAAACTGTGCTCGGGGAACAAACCTCAGCCCCAAGGCGGCTTGGCTCAGGATCGCAGCGCTTGCCTAGTTCTCACCTAGCCCTAGGCTCCCCATAGGGCCCAGGAGGGTCTGGGCTGCCTCTGGCTCCGTGGGCACTGCTGCTTGGCTGGTGGTCTCCGCACCGTGAAACCAACTCCAAACGTGTTCTCCTTCGCGGAGAAGGCTGATTTGGCAGGAAGAATCCCTGTGTGCACTGGCCCTGGCAACCCACCCATAGCCAGCTAGGGAGGGACCCACCTAGGGCCTAGCTGCGAAACGGCACAAAACGCGCTCCTAGGAGCTGCACTCTGCAAAGGGAAACTGTGCTCGGGGAACAAAGCTCAGCCCCAAGGCGGCTTGGCTCAGGATCGCAGCGCTTGCCTAGTTCTCACCTAGCCCTAGGCTCCCCATAGGGCCAAGGAGGGTCTGGGCTGCCTCTGGCTCCGTGGGCACTGCTGCTTGGTTGGTGGTCTCCGCACCTTGAAACCAACTCCAAACGTGTTCTCCTTCGCGGAGAAGGCTGATTTGGCAGGAAGAAGCCCTGTGTGCACTGGCCCTGGCAACCCACCCATAGCCAGCTAGGGACGGACCCACCTAGGGCCTAGCTGCGAAACGGCACAAAACGCGCTCCTAGGAGCTGCACTCTGCAAAGGGAAACTGAGCTCGGGGAACAAAGCTCAGCCCCAAGGCGGCTTGGCTCAGGATCGCAGCGCTTGCCTAGTTCTCACCTAGCCCTAGGCTCCCCATAGGGCCAAGGAGGGTCTGGGCTGCCTCTGGCTCCGTGGGCACTGCTGCTTGGTTGGTGGTCTCCGCACCTTGAAACCAACTCCAAACGTGTTCTCCTTCGCGGAGAAGGCTGATTTGGCAGGTACAAGCCCTGTGTGCACTGGCCCTGGCAACCCACCCATAGCCAGCTAGGGAGGGACCCACCTAGGTCCTAGCTGCGAATCGGCACAAAACGCGCTCCTAGGAGCTGCACTCTGCAAAGGGAAACTGTGCTCGGGGAACAAAGCTCAGCCCCAAGGCGGCTTGGCTCAGGATCGCAGCGCTTGCCTAGTTCTCACCTAGCCCTAGGCTCCCCATAGGGCCCAGGAGGGTCTGGGCTGCCTCTGGCTCCGTGGGCACTGCTGCTTGGTTGGTGGTCTCCGCAGCTTGAAACCAACTCCAAACGTGTTCTCCTTCGCGGAGAAGGCTGATTTGGCAGGAAGAAGCCCTGTGTGCACTGGCCCTGGCAACCCACCCATAGCCAGCTAGGGAGGGACCCACCTAGGGCCTAGCTGCGAAACGGCACAAAACGCGCTCCTAGGAGCTGCACTCTGCAAAGGGAAACTGTGCTCGGGGAACAAACCTCAGCCCCAAGGCGGCTTGGCTCAGGATCGCAGCGCTTGCCTAGTTCTCACCTAGCCCTAGGCTCCCCATAGGGTCAAGGAGGGTCTGGGCTGCCTCTGGCTCCGTGGGCACTGCTGCTTGGCTGGTGGTCTCCGCACCGTGAAACCAACTCCAAACGTGTTCTCCTTCGCGGAGAAGGCTGATTTGGCAGGAAGAAGCCCTGTGTGCACTGGCCCTGGCAACCCACCCATAGCCAGCTAGGGAGGGACCCACCTAGGGCCTAGCTGCGAAACGGCACAAAACGCGCTCCTAGGAGCTGCACTCTGCAAAGGGAAACTGTGCTCGGGGAACAAAGCTCAGCCCCAAGGCGGCTTGGCTCAGGATCGCAGCGCTTGCCTAGTTCTCACCTAGCCCTAGGCTCCCCATAGGGCCAAGGAGGGTCTGGGCTGCCTCTGGCTCGGTGGGCACTGCTGCTTGGCTGGTGGTCTCCGCACCGTGAAACCAACTCCAAACGTGTTCTCCTTCGCGGAGAAGGCTGATTTGGCAGGAAGAAGCCCTGTGTGCACTGGCCCTGGCAACCCACCCATAGCCAGCTAGGGACGGACCCACCTAGGGCCTAGCTGCGAAACGGCACAAAACGCGCTCCTAGGAGCTGCACTCTGCAAAGGGAAACTGTGCTCGGGGAACAAACCTCAGCCCCAAGGCGGCTTGGCTCAGGATCGCAGCGCTTGCCTAGTTCTCACCTAGCCCTAGGCTCCCCATAGGGTCAAGGAGGGTCTGGGCTGCCTCTGGCTCCGTGGGCACTGCTGCTTGGCTGGTGGTCTCCGCACCGTGAAACCAACTCCAAACGTGTTCTCCTTCGCGGAGAAGGCTGATTTGGCAGGAAGAAGCCCTGTGTGCACTGGCCCTGGCAACCCACCCATAGCCAGCTAGGGAGGGACCCACCTAGGGCCTAGCTGCGAAACGGCACAGAACGCGCTCCTAGGAGCTGCACTCTGCAAAGGGAAACTGTGCTCGGGGAACAAAGCTCAGCCCCAAGGCGGCTTTGCTCAGGACCGCAGCGCTTGCCTAGTTCTCACCTAGCCCTAGGCTCCCCATAGGGCCAAGGAGGGTCTGGGCTGCCTCTGGCTCCGTGGGCACTGCTGCTTGGTTGGTGGTCTCCGCAGCTTGAAACCAACTCCAAACGTGTTCTCCTTCGCGGAGAAGGCTGATTTGGCAGGAAGAAGCCCTGTGTGCACTGGCCCTGGCAACCCACCCATAGCCAGGTAGGGACGGACCCAACTAGGGCCTAGCTGCGAAACGGCACAAAACGCGCTCCTAGGAGGTGCACTCTGCAAAGGGAAACTGTGCTCGGGGAACAAAGCTCAGCCCCAAGGCGGCTTGGCTCAGGATCGCAGCGCTTGCCTAGTTCTCACCTAGCCCTAGGCTCCCCATAGGGCCAAGGAGGGTCTGGGCTGCCTCTGGCTCCGTGGGCACTGCTGCTTGGCTGGTGGTCTCCGCACCGTGAAACCAACTCCAAACGTGTTCTCCTTCGCGGAGAAGGCTGATTTGGCAGGAAGAAGCCCTGTGTGCACTGGCCCTGGCAACCCACCCATAGCCAGCTAGGGACGGACCCACCTAGGGCCTAGCTGCGAAACGGCACAAAACGCGCTCCTAGGAGCTGCACTCTGCAAAGGGAAACTGTGCTCGGGGAACAAACCTCAGCCCCAAGGCGGCTTGGCTCAGGATCGCAGCGCTTGCCTAGTTCTCACCTAGCCCTAGGCTCCCCATAGGGCCAAGGAGGGTCTGGGCTGCCTCTGGCTCCGTGGGCACTGCTGCTTGGTTGGTGGTCTCCGCAGCTTGAAACCAACTCCAAACGTGTTCTCCTTCGCGGAGAAGGCTGATTTGGCAGGAAGAAGCCCTGTGTGCACTGGCCCTGGCAACCCACCCATAGCCAGCTAGGGACGGACCCACCTAGGGCCTAGCTGCGAAACGGCACAAAACGCGCTCCTAGGAGCTGCACTCTGCAAAGGGAAACTGAGCTCGGGGAACAAAGCTCAGCCCCAAGGCGGCTTGGCTCAGGATCGCAGCGCTTGCCTAGTTCTCACCTAGCCCTAGGCTCCCCATAGGGCCCAGGAGGGTCTGGGCTGCCTCTGGCTCCATGGGCACTGCTGCTTGGTTGGTGGTCTCCGCAGCTTGAAACCAACTCCAAACGTGTTCTCCTTCGCGGAGAAGGCTGATTTGGCAGGAAGAAGCCCTGTGTGCACTGGCCCTGGCAACCCACCCATAGCCAGCTAGGGACGGACCCACCTAGGGCCTAGCTGCGAAACGGCACAAAACGCGCTCCTAGGAGCTGCACTCTGCAAAGGGAAACTGTGCTCGGGGAACAAAGCTCAGTCCCAAGGCGGCTTGGCTCAGGATCGCAGCGCTTGCCTAGTTCTCACCTAGCCCTAGGCTCCCCATAGGTCCAAGGAGGGTCTGGGCTGCCTCTGGCTCCGTGGGCACTGCTGCTTGGCTGGTGGTCTCCGCAGCTTGAAACCAACTCCAAACGTGTTCTCCTTCGCGGAGAAGGCTGATTTGGCAGGAAGAAGCCCTGTGTGCACTGGCCCTGGCAACCCACCCATAGCCAGCTAGGGACGGACCCACCTAGGGCCTAGCTGCGAAACGGCACAAAACGCGCTCCTAGGAGCTGCACTCTGCAAAGGGAAACTGTGCTCGGGGAACAAACCTCAGCCCCAAGGCGGCTTGGCTCAGGATCGCAGCGCTTGCCTAGTTCTCACCTAGCCCTAGGCTCCCCATAGGGCCAAGGAGGGTCTGGGCTGCCTCTGGCTCCGTGGGCACTGCTGCTTGGCTGGTGGTCTCCGCACCGTGAAACCAACTCCAAACGTGTTCTCCTTCGCGGAGAAGGCTGATTTGGCAGGAAGAAGCCCTGTGTGCACTGGCCCTGGCAACCCACCCATAGCCAGCTAGGGAGGGACCCACCTAGGGCCTAGCTGCGAAACGGCACAGAACGCGCTCCTAGGAGCTGCACTCTGCAAAGGGAAACTGAGCTCGAGGAACAAAGCTCAGCCCCAAGGCGGCTTGGCTCAGGATCGCAGCGCTTGCCTAGTTCTCACCTAGCCCTAGGCTCCCCATAGGGCCAAGGAGGGTCTGGGCTGCCTCTGGCTCCGTGGGCACTGCTGCTTGGTTGGTGGTCTCCGCAGCTTGAAACCAACTCCAAACGTGTTCTCCTTCGCGGAGAAGGCTGATTTGGCAGGAAGAAGCCCTGTGTGCACTGGCCCTGGCAACCCACCCATAGCCAGCTAGGGACGGACCCACCTAGGGCCTAGCTGCGAAACGGCACAAAACGCGCTCCTAGGAGCTGCACTCTGCAAAGGGAAACTGTGCTCGGGGAACAAAGCTCAGTCCCAAGGCGGCTTGGCTCAGGATCGCAGCGCTTGCCTAGTTCTCACCTAGCCCTAGGCTCCCCATAGGGCCAAGGAGGGTCTGGGCTGCCTCTGGCTCCGTGGGCACTGCTGCTTGGCTGGTGGTCTCCGCAGCTTGAAACCAACTCCAAACGTGTTCTCCTTCGCGGAGAAGGCTGATTTGGCAGGAAGAAGCCCTGTGTGCACTGGCCCTGGCAACCCACCCATAGCCAGCTAGGGACGGACCCACCTAGGGCCTAGCTGCGAAACGGCACAAAACGCGCTCCTAGGAGCTGCACTCTGCAAAGGGAAACTGTGCTCGGGGAACAAACCTCAGCCCCAAGGCGGCTTGGCTCAGGATCGCAGCGCTTGCCTAGTTCTCACCTAGCCCTAGGCTCCCCATAGGGCCAAGGAGGGTCTGGGCTGCCTCTGGCTCCGTGGGCACTGCTGCTTGGCTGGTGGTCTCCGCACCGTGAAACCAACTCCAAACGTGTTCTCCTTCGCGGAGAAGGCTGATTTGGCAGGAAGAAGCCCTGTGTGCACTGGCCCTGGCAACCCACCCATAGCCAGCTAGGGAGGGACCCACCTAGGGCCTAGCTGCGAAACGGCACAGAACGCGCTCCTAGGAGCTGCACTCTGCAAAGGGAAACTGAGCTCGAGGAACAAAGCTCAGCCCCAAGGCGGCTTGGCTCAGGATCGCAGCGCTTGCCTAGTTCTCACCTAGCCCTAGGCTCCCCATAGGGCCAAGGAGGGTCTGGGCTGCCTCTGGCTCCGTGGGCACTGCTGCTTGGTTGGTGGTCTCCGCACCTTGAAACCAACTCCAAACGTGTTCTCCTTCGCGGAGAAGGCTGATTTGGCAGGAAGAAGCCCTGTGTGCACTGGCCCTGGCAACCCACCCATAGCCAGCTAGGGACGGACCCACCTAGGGCCTAGCTGCGAAACGGCACAAAACGCGCTCCTAGGAGCTGCACTCTGCAAAGGGAAACTGAGCTCGGGGAACAAAGCTCAGCCCCAAGGCGGCTTGGCTCAGGATCGCAGCGCTTGCCTAGTTCTCACCTAGCCCTAGGCTCCCCATAGGGCCAAGGAGGGTCTGGGCTGCCTCTGGCTCCGTGGGCACTGCTGCTTGGTTGGGGGTCTCTGCACCTTGAAACCAACTCCAAACGTGTTCTCCTTCGCGGAGAAGGCTGATTTGGCAGGTAGAAGCCCTGTGTGCACTGGCCCTGGCAACCCACCCATAGCCAGCTAGGGAGGGACCCACCTAGGGCCTAGCTGCGAAACGGCACAAAACGCGCTCCTAGGAGCTGCACTCTGCAAAGGGAAACTGAGCTCGGGGAACAAAGCTCAGCCCCAAGGCGGCTTGGCTCAGGATCGCACTGCTTGCCTAGTTCTCACCTAGCCCTAGGCTCCCCATAGGGCCCAGGAGGGTCTGGGCTGCCTCTGGCTCCGTGGGCACTGCTGCTTGGTTGGTGGTCTCCGCAGCTTGAAACCAACTCCAAACGTGTTCTCCTTCGCGGAGAAGGCTGATTTGGCAGGAAGAAGCCCTGTGTGCACTGGCCCTGGCAACCCACCCATAGCCAGCTAGGGACGGACCCACCTAGGGCCTAGCTGCGAAACGGCACAAAACGCGCTCCTAGGAGCTGCACTCTGCAAAGGGAAACTGTGCTCGGGGAACAAACCTCAGCCCCAAGGCGGCTTGGCTCAGGATCGCAGCGCTTGCCTAGTTCTCACCTAGCCCTAGGCTCCCCATAGGGTCAAGGAGGGTCTGGGCTGCCTCTGGCTCCGTGGGCACTGCTGCTTGGCTGGTGGTCTCCGCACCGTGAAACCAACTCCAAACGTGTTCTCCTTCGCGGAGAAGGCTGATTTGGCAGGAAGAAGCCCTGTGTGCACTGGCCCTGGCAACCCACCCATAGCCAGCTAGGGAGGGGCCCACCTAGGGCCTAGCTGCGAAACGGCACAAAACGCGCTCCTAGGAGCTGCACTCTGCAAAGGGAAACTGTGCTCGGGGAACAAACCTCAGCCCCAAGGCGGCTTGGCTCAGGATCGCAGCGCTTGCCTAGTTCTCACCTAGCCCTAGGCTCCCCATAGGGCCCAGGAGGGTCTGGGCTGCCTCTGGCTCCGTGGGCACTGCTGCTTGGCTGGTGGTCTCCGCACCGTGAAACCAACTCCAAACGTGTTCTCCTTCGCGGAGAAGGCTGATTTGGCAGGAAGAAGCCCTGTGTGCACTGGCCCTGGCAACCCACCCATAGCCAGCTAGGGACGGACCCACCTAGGGCCTAGCTGCGAAACGGCACAAAACGCGCTCCTAGGAGCTGCACTCTGCAAAGGGAAACTGTGCTCGGGGAACAAACCTCAGCCCCAAGGCGGCTTGGCTCAGGATCGCAGCGCTTGCCTAGTTCTCACCTAGCCCTAGGCTCCCCATAGGGCCAAGGAGGGTCTGGGCTGCCTCTGGCTCCGTGGGCACTGCTGCTTGGTTGGTGGTCTCCGCACCTTGAAACCAACTCCAAACGTGTTCTCCTTCGCGGAGAAGGCTGATTTGGCAGGAAGAAGCCCTGTGTGCACTGGCCCTGGCAACCCACCCATAGCCAGCTAGGGACGGACCCACCTAGGGCCTAGCTGCGAAACGGCACAAAACGCGCTCCTAGGAGCTGCACTCTGCAAAGGGAAACTGAGCTCGGGGAACAAAGCTCAGCCCCAAGGCGGCTTGGCTCAGGATCGCAGCGCTTGCCTAGTTCTCACCTAGCCCTAGGCTCCCCATAGGGCCAAGGAGGGTCTGGGCTGCCTCTGGCTCCGTGGGCACTGCTGCTTGGTTGGTGGTCTCCGCAGCTTGAAACCAACTCCAAACGTGTTCTCCTTCGCGGAGAAGGCTGATTTGGCAGGTACAAGCCCTGTGTGCACTGGCCCTGGCAACCCACCCATAGCCAGCTAGGGAGGGACCCACCTAGGTCCTAGCTGCGAATCGGCACAAAACGCGCTCCTAGGAGCTGCACTCTGCAAAGGGAAACTGTGCTCGGGGAACAAAGCTCAGCCCCAAGGCGGCTTGGCTCAGGATCGCAGCGCTTGCCTAGTTCTCACCTAGCCCTAGGCTCCCCATAGGGCCCAGGAGGGTCTGGGCTGCCTCTGGCTCCGTTGGCACTGCTGCTTGGTTGGTGGTCTCCGCAGCTTGAAACCAACTCCAAACGTGTTCTCCTTCGCGGAGAAGGCTGATTTGGCAGGAAGAAGCCCTGTGTGCACTGGCCCTGGCAACCCACCCATAGCCAGCTAGGGACGGACCCACCTAGGGCCTAGCTGCGAAACGGCACAAAACGCGCTCCTAGGAGCTGCACTCTGCAAAGGGAAACTGTGCTCGGGGAACAAACCTCAGCCCCAAGGCGGCTTGGCTCAGGATCGCAGCGCTTGCCTAGTTCTCACCTAGCCCTAGGCTCCCCATAGGGCCAAGGAGGGTCTGGGCTGCCTCTGGCTCCGTGGGCACTGCTGCTTGGCTGGTGGTCTCCGCACCGTGAAACCAACTCCAAACGTGTTCTCCTTCGCGGAGAAGGCTGATTTGGCAGGAAGAAGCCCTGTGTGCACTGGCCCTGGCAACCCACCCATAGCCAGCTAGGGAGGGACCCACCTAGGGCCTAGCTGCGAAACGGCACAGAACGCGCTCCTAGGAGCTGCACTCTGCAAAGGGAAACTGTGCTCGGGGAACAAAGCTCAGCCCCAAGGCGGCTTGGCTCAGGACCGCAGCGCTTGCCTAGTTCTCACCTAGCCCTAGGCTCCCCATAGGGCCAAGGAGGGTCTGGGCTGCCTCTGGCTCCGTGGGCACTGCTGCTTGGTTGGTGGTCTCCGCAGCTTGAAACCAACTCCAAACGTGTTCTCCTTCGCGGAGAAGGCTGATTTGGCAGGAAGAAGCCCTGTGTGCACTGGCCCTGGCAACCCACCCATAGCCAGCTAGGGAGGGACCCACCTAGGGCCTAGCTGCGAAACGGCACAAAACGCGCTCCTAGGAGCTGCACTCTGCAAAGGGAAACTGTGCTCGGGGAACAAACCTCAGCCCCAAGGCGGCTTGGCTCAGGATCGCAGCGCTTGCCTAGTTCTCACCTAGCCCTAGGCTCCCCATAGGGCCAAGGAGGGTCTGGGCTGCCTCTGGCTCCGTGGGCACTGCTGCTTGGCTGGTGGTCTCCGCACCGTGAAACCAACTCCAAACGTGTTCTCCTTCGCGGAGAAGGCTGATTTGGCAGGAAGAAGCCCTGTGTGCACTGGCCCTGGCAACCCACCCATAGCCAGCTAGGGAGGGACCCACCTAGGGCCTAGCTGCGAAACGGCACAAAACGCGCTCCTAGGAGCTGCACTCTGCAAAGGGAAACTGTGCTCGGGGAACAAACCTCAGCCCCAAGGCGGCTTGGCTCAGGATCGCAGCGCTTGCCTAGTTCTCACCTAGCCCTAGGCTCCCCATAGGGCCAAGGAGGGTCTGGGCTGCCTCTGGCTCCGTGGGCACTGCTGCTTGGTTGGTGGTCTCCGCAGCTTGAAACCAACTCCAAACGTGTTCTCCTTCGCGGAGAAGGCTGATTTGGCAGGAAGAAGCCCTGTGTGCACTGGCCCTGGCAACCCACCCATAGCCAGCTAGGGACGGACCCACCTAGGGCCTAGCTGCGAAACGGCACAAAACGCGCTCCTAGGAGCTGCACTCTGCAAAGGGAAACTGAGCTCGGGGAACAAAGCTCAGCCCCAAGGCGGCTTGGCTCAGGATCGCAGCGCTTGCCTAGTTCTCACCTAGCCCTAGGCTCCCCATAGGGCCAAGGAGGGTCTGGGCTGCCTCTGGCTCCGTGGGCACTGCTGCTTGGTTGGTGGTCTCCGCAGCTTGAAACCAACTCCAAACGTGTTCTCCTTCGCGGAGAAGGCTGATTTGGCAGGTAGAAGCCCTGTGTGCACTGGCCCTGGCAACCCACCCATAGCCAGCTAGGGAGGGACCCACCTAGGGCCTAGCTGCGAATCGGCACAAAACGCGCTCCTAGGAGCTGCACTCTGCAAAGGGAAACTGAGCTCGGGGAACAAAGCTCAGCCCCAAGGCGGCTTGGCTCAGGATCGCAGCGCTTGCCTAGTTCTCACCTAGCCCTAGGCTCCCCATAGGGCCAAGGAGGGTCTGGGCTGCCTCTGGCTCCGTGGGCACTGCTGCTTGGTTGGTGGTCTCCGCAGCTTGAAACCAACTCCAAACGTGTTCTCCTTCGCGGAGAAGGCTGATTTGGCAGGAAGAAGCCCTGTGTGCACTGGCCCTGGCAACCCACCCATAGCCAGCTAGGGACGGACCCACCTAGGGCCTAGCTGCGAAACGGCACAAAACGCGCTCCTAGGAGCTGCACTCTGCAAAGGGAAACTGTGCTCGGGGAACAAACCTCAGCCCCAAGGCGGCTTGGCTCAGGATCGCAGCGCTTGCCTAGTTCTCACCTAGCCCTAGGCTCCCCATAGGGCCAAGGAGGGTCTGGGCTGCCTCTGGCTCCGTGGGCACTGCTGCTTGGCTGGTGGTCTCCGCACCGTGAAACCAACTCCAAACGTGTTCTCCTTCGCGGAGAAGGCTGATTTGGCAGGAAGAAGCCCTGTGTGCACTGGCCCTGGCAACCCACCCATAGCCAGCTAGGGACGGACCCACCTAGGGCCTAGCTGCGAAACGGCACAAAACGCGCTCCTAGGAGCTGCACTCTGCAAAGGGAAACTGTGCTCGGGGAACAAACCTCAGCCCCAAGGCGGCTTGGCTCAGGATCGCAGCGCTTGCCTAGTTCTCACCTAGCCCTAGGCTCCCCATAGGGCCAAGGAGGGTCTGGGCTGCCTCTGGCTCCGTGGGCACTGCTGCTTGGTTGGTGGTCTCCGCAGCTTGAAACCAACTCCAAACGTGTTCTCCTTCGCGGAGAAGGCTGATTTGGCAGGAAGAAGCCCTGTGTGCACTGGCCCTGGCAACCCACCCATAGCCAGCTAGGGACGGACCCACCTAGGGCCTAGCTGCGAAACGGCACAAAACGCGCTCCTAGGAGCTGCACTCTGCAAAGGGAAACTGAGCTCGGGGAACAAAGCTCAGCCCCAAGGCGGCTTGGCTCAGGATCGCAGCGCTTGCCTAGTTCTCACCTAGCCCTAGGCTCCCCATAGGGCCAAGGAGGGTCTGGGCTGCCTCTGGCTCCGTGGGCACTGCTGCTTGGTTGGTGGTCTCCGCAGCTTGAAACCAACTCCAAACGTGTTCTCCTTCGCGGAGAAGGCTGATTTGGCAGGTAGAAGCCCTGTGTGCACTGGCCCTGGCAACCCACCCATAGCCAGCTAGGGAGGGACCCACCTAGGGCCTAGCTGCGAATCGGCACAAAACGCGCTCCTAGGAGCTGCACTCTGCAAAGGGAAACTGAGCTCGGGGAACAAAGCTCAGCCCCAAGGCGGCTTGGCTCAGGATCGCAGCGCTTGCCTAGTTCTCACCTAGCCCTAGGCTCCCCATAGGGCCCAGGAGGGTCTGGGCTGCCTCTGGCTCCGTGGGCACTGCTGCTTGGTTGGTGGTCTCCGCAGCTTGAAACCAACTCCAAACGTGTTCTCCTTCGCGGAGAAGGCTGATTTGGCAGGAAGAAGCCCTGTGTGCACTGGCCCTGGCAACCCACCCATAGCCAGCTAGGGACGGACCCACCTAGGGCCTAGCTGCGAAACGGCACAAAACGCGCTCCTAGGAGCTGCACTCTGCAAAGGGAAACTGTGCTCGGGGAACAAACCTCAGCCCCAAGGCGGCTTGGCTCAGGATCGCAGCGCTTGCCTAGTTCTCACCTAGCCCTAGGCTCCCCATAGGGCCAAGGAGGGTCTGGGCTGCCTCTGGCTCCGTGGGCACTGCTGCTTGGCTGGTGGTCTCCGCACCGTGAAACCAACTCCAAACGTGTTCTCCTTCGCGGAGAAGGCTGATTTGGCAGGAAGAAGCCCTGTGTGCACTGGCCCTGGCAACCCACCCATAGCCAGCTAGGGACGGACCCACCTAGGGCCTAGCTGCGAAACGGCACAAAACGCGCTCCTAGGAGCTGCACTCTGCAAAGGGAAACTGTGCTCGGGGAACAAAGCTCAGCCCCAAGGCGGCTTGGCTCAGGATCGCAGCGCTTGCCTAGTTCTCACCTAGCCCTAGGCTCCCCATAGGGCCAAGGAGGGTCTGGGCTGCCTCTGGCTCCGTGGGCACTGCTGCTTGGCTGGTGGTCTCCGCACCGTGAAACCAACTCCAAACGTGTTCTCCTTCGCGGAGAAGGCTGATTTGGCAGGAAGAAGCCCTGTGTGCACTGGCCCTGGCAACCCACCCATAGCCAGCTAGGGACGGACCCACCTAGGGCCTAGCTGCGAAACGGCACAAAACGCGCTCCTAGGAGCTGCACTCTGCAAAGGGAAACTGTGCTCGGGGAACAAACCTCAGCCCCAAGGCGGCTTGGCTCAGGATCGCAGCGCTTGCCTAGTTCTCACCTAGCCCTAGGCTCCCCATAGGGCCAAGGAGGGTCTGGGCTGCCTCTGGCTCCGTGGGCACTGCTGCTTGGCTGGTGGTCTCCGCACCGTGAAACCAACTCCAAACGTGTTCTCCTTCGCGGAGAAGGCTGATTTGGCAGGAAGAAGCCCTGTGTGCACTGGCCCTGGCAACCCACCCATAGCCAGCTAGGGACGGACCCACCTAGGGCCTAGCTGCGAAACGGCACAAAACGCGCTCCTAGGAGCTGCACTCTGCAAAGGGAAACTGTGTTCGGGGAACAAACCTCAGCCCCAAGGCGGCTTGGCTCAGGATCGCAGCGCTTGCCTAGTTCTCACCTAGCCCTAGGCTCCCCATAGGGCCAAGGAGGGTCTGGGCTGCCTCTGGCTCCGTGGGCACTGCTGCTTGGTTGGTGGTCTCCGCAGCTTGAAACCAACTCCAAACGTGTTCTCCTTCGCGGAGAAGGCTGATTTGGCAGGAAGAAGCCCTGTGTGCACTGGCCCTGGCAACCCACCCATAGCCAGCTAGGGACGGACCCACCTAGGGCCTAGCTGCGAAACGGCACAAAACGCGCTCCTAGGAGCTGCACTCTGCAAAGGGAAACTGTGTTCGGGGAACAAACCTCAGCCCCAAGGCGGCTTGGCTCAGGATCGCAGCGCTTGCCTAGTTCTCACCTAGCCCTAGGCTCCCCATAGGGCCAAGGAGGGTCTGGGCTGCCTCTGGCTCCGTGGGCACTGCTGCTTGGTTGGTGGTCTCCGCAGCTTGAAACCAACTCCAAACGTGTTCTCCTTCGCGGAGAAGGCTGATTTGGCAGGAAGAAGCCCTGTGTGCACTGGCCCTGGCAACCCACCCATAGCCAGCTAGGGAGGGACCCACCTAGGGCCTAGCTGCGAAACGGCACAAAACGCGCTCCTAGGAGCTGCACTCTGCAAAGGGAAACTGAGCTCGGGGAACAAAGCTCAGCCCCAAGGCGGCTTGGCTCAGGATCGCAGCGCTTGCCTAGTTCTCACCTAGCCCTAGGCTCCCCATAGGGCCAAGGAGGGTCTGGGCTGCCTCTGGCTCCGTGGGCACTGCTGCTTGGCTGGTGGTCTCCGCACCTTGAAACCAACTCCAAACGTGTTCTCCTTCGCGGAGAAGGCTGATTTGGCAGGTAGAAGCCCTGTGTGCACTGGCCCTGGCAACCCACCCATAGCCAGCTAGGGAGGGACCCACCTAGGGCCTAGCTGCGAATCGGCACAAAACGCGCTCCTAGGAGCTGCACTCTGCAAAGGGAAACTGAGCTCGGGGAACAAAGCTCAGCCCCAAGGCGGCTTGGCTCAGGATCGCAGCGCTTGCCTAGTTCTCACCTAGCCCTAGGCTCCCCATAGGGCCAAGGAGGGTCTGGGCTGCCTCTGGCTCCGTGGGCACTGCTGCTTGGCTGGTGGTCTCCGCACCTTGAAACCAACTCCAAACGTGTTCTCCTTCGCGGAGAAGGCTGATTTGGCAGGAAGAAGCCCTGTGTGCACTGGCCCTGGCAACCCACCCATAGCCAGCTAGGGACGGACCCACCTAGGGCCTAGCTGCGAAACGGCACAAAACGCGCTCCTAGGAGCTGCACTCTGCAAAGGGAAACTGTGCTCGGGGAACAAACCTCAGCCCCAAGGCGGCTTGGCTCAGGATCGCAGCGCTTGCCTAGTTCTCACCTAGCCCTAGGCTCCCCATAGGGCCAAGGAGGGTCTGGGCTGCCTCTGGCTCCGTGGGCACTGCTGCTTGGTTGGTGGTCTCCGCAGCTTGAAACCAACTCCAAACGTGTTCTCCTTCGCGGAGAAGGCTGATTTGGCAGGTAGAAGCCCTGTGTGCACTGGCCCTGGCAACCCACCCATAGCCAGCTAGGGAGGGACCCACCTAGGGCCTAGCTGCGAAACGGCACAAAACGCGCTCCTAGGAGCTGCACTCTGCAAAGGGAAACTGAGCTCGGGGAACAAAGCTCAGCCCCAAGGCGGCTTGGCTCAGGATCGCAGCGCTTGCCTAGTTCTCACCGAGCCCTAGGCTCCCCATAGGGCCAAGGAGGGTCTGGGCTGCCTCTGGCTCCGTGGGCACTGCTGCTTGGCTGGTGGTCTCCGCACCTTGAAACCAACTCCAAACGTGTTCTCCTTCGCGGAGAAGGCTGATTTGGCAGGAAGAAGCCCTGTGTGCACTGGCCCTGGCAACCCACCCATAGCCAGCTAGGGAGGGACCCACCTAGGGCCTAGCTGCGAAACGGCACAAAACGCGCTCCTAGGAGCTGCACTCTGCAAAGGGAAACTGTGTTCGGGGAACAAACCTCAGCCCCAAGGCGGCTTGGCTCAGGATCGCAGCGCTTGCCTAGTTCTCACCTAGCCCTAGGCTCCCCATAGGGCCAAGGAGGGTCTGGGCTGCCTCTGGCTCCGTGGGCACTGCTGCTTGGTTGGTGGTCTCCGCAGCTTGAAACCAACTCCAAACGTGTTCTCCTTCGCGGAGAAGGCTGATTTGGCAGGAAGAAGCCCTGTGTGCACTGGCCCTGGCAACCCACCCATAGCCAGCTAGGGACGGACCCACCTAGGGCCTAGCTGCGAAACGGCACAAAACGCGCTCCTAGGAGCTGCACTCTGCAAAGGGAAACTGAGCTCGGGGAACAAAGCTCAGCCCCAAGGCGGCTTGGCTCAGGATCGCAGCGCTTGCCTAGTTCTCACCTAGCCCTAGGCTCCCCATAGGGCCAAGGAGGGTCTGGGCTGCCTCTGGCTCCGTGGGCACTGCTGCTTGGTTGGTGGTCTCCGCAGCTTGAAACCAACTCCAAACGTGTTCTCCTTCGCGGAGAAGGCTGATTTGGCAGGTAGAAGCCCTGTGTGCACTGGCCCTGGCAACCCACCCATAGCCAGCTAGGGAGGGACCCACCTAGGGCCTAGCTGCGAATCGGCACAAAACGCGCTCCTAGGAGCTGCACTCTGCAAAGGGAAACTGAGCTCGGGGAACAAAGCTCAGCCCCAAGGCGGCTTGGCTCAGGATCGCAGCGCTTGCCTAGTTCTCACCTAGCCCTAGGCTCCCCATAGGGCCCAGGAGGGTCTGGGCTGCCTCTGGCTCCGTGGGCACTGCTGCTTGGTTGGTGGTCTCCGCAGCTTGAAACCAACTCCAAACGTGTTCTCCTTCGCGGAGAAGGCTGATTTGGCAGGAAGAAGCCCTGTGTGCACTGGCCCTGGCAACCCACCCATAGCCAGCTAGGGACGGACCCACCTAGGGCCTAGCTGCGAAACGGCACAAAATGCGCTCCTAGGAGCTGCACTCTGCAAAGGGAAACTGTGCTCGGGGAACAAACCTCAGCCCCAAGGCGGCTTGGCTCAGGATCGCAGCGCTTGCCTAGTTCTCACCTAGCCCTAGGCTCCCCATAGGGCCAAGGAGGGTCTGGGCTGCCTCTGGCTCCGTGGGCACTGCTGCTTGGCTGGTGGTCTCCGCACCGTGAAACCAACTCCAAACGTGTTCTCCTTCGCGGAGAAGGCTGATTTGGCAGGAAGAAGCCCTGTGTGCACTGGCCCTGGCAACCCACCCATAGCCAGCTAGGGACGGACCCACCTAGGGCCTAGCTGCGAAACGGCACAAAACGCGCTCCTAGGAGCTGCACTCTGCAAAGGGAAACTGTGCTCGGGGAACAAAGCTCAGCCCCAAGGCGGCTTGGCTCAGGATCGCAGCGCTTGCCTAGTTCTCACCTAGCCCTAGGCTCCCCATAGGGCCAAGGAGGGTCTGGGCTGCCTCTGGCTCCGTGGGCACTGCTGCTTGGCTGGTGGTCTCCGCACCGTGAAACCAACTCCAAACGTGTTCTCCTTCGCGGAGAAGGCTGATTTGGCAGGAAGAAGCCCTGTGTGCACTGGCCCTGGCAACCCACCCATAGCCAGCTAGGGACGGACCCACCTAGGGCCTAGCTGCGAAACGGCACAAAACGCGCTCCTAGGAGCTGCACTCTGCAAAGGGAAACTGTGCTCGGGGAACAAACCTCAGCCCCAAGGCGGCTTGGCTCAGGATCGCAGCGCTTGCCTAGTTCTCACCTAGCCCTAGGCTCCCCATAGGGCCAAGGAGGGTCTGGGCTGCCTCTGGCTCCGTGGGCACTGCTGCTTGGCTGGTGGTCTCCGCACCTTGAAACCAACTCCAAACGTGTTCTCCTTCGCGGAGAAGGCTGATTTGGCAGGAAGAAGCCCTGTGTGCACTGGCCCTGGCAACCCACCCATAGCCAGCTAGGGAGGGACCCACCTAGGGCCTAGCTGCGAAACGGCACAAAACGCGCTCCTAGGAGCTGCACTCTGCAAAGGGAAACTGTGTTCGGGGAACAAACCTCAGCCCCAAGGCGGCTTGGCTCAGGATCGCAGCGCTTGCCTAGTTCTCACCTAGCCCTAGGCTCCCCATAGGGCCAAGGAGGGTCTGGGCTGCCTCTGGCTCCGTGGGCACTGCTGCTTGGTTGGTGGTCTCCGCAGCTTGAAACCAACTCCAAACGTGTTCTCCTTCGCGGAGAAGGCTGATTTGGCAGGTAGAAGCCCTGTGTGCATTGGCCCTGGCAACCCACCCATAGCCAGCTAGGGAGGGACCCACCTAGGGCCTAGCTGCGAAACGGCACAAAACGCGCTCCTAGGAGCTGCACTCTGCAAAGGGAAACTGAGCTCGGGGAACAAAGCTCAGCCCCAAGGCGGCTTGGCTCAGGATCGCAGCGCTTGCCTAGTTCTCACCTAGCCCTAGGCTCCCCATAGGGCCCAGGAGGGTCTGGGCTGCCTCTGGCTCCGTGGGCACTGCTGCTTGGCTGGTGGTCTCCGCACCGTGAAACCAACTCCAAACGTGTTCTCCTTCGCGGAGAAGGCTGATTTGGCAGGAAGAAGCCCTGTGTGCACTGGCCCTGGCAACCCACCCATAGCCAGCTAGGGACGGACCCACCTAGGGCCTAGCTGCGAAACGGCACAAAACGCGCTCCTAGGAGCTGCACTCTGCAAAGGGAAACTGTGTTCGGGGAACAAACCTCAGCCCCAAGGCGGCTTGGCTCAGGATCGCAGCGCTTGCCTAGTTCTCACCTAGCCCTAGGCTCCCCATAGGGCCAAGGAGGGTCTGGGCTGCCTCTGGCTCCGTGGGCACTGCTGCTTGGTTGGTGGTCTCCGCAGCTTGAAACCAACTCCAAACGTGTTCTCCTTCGCGGAGAAGGCTGATTTGGCAGGAAGAAGCCCTGTGTGCACTGGCCCTGGCAACCCACCCATAGCCAGCTAGGGAGGGACCCACCTAGGGCCTAGCTGCGAAACGGCACAAAACGCGCTCCTAGGAGCTGCACTCTGCAAAGGGAAACTGAGCTCGGGGAACAAAGCTCAGCCCCAAGGCGGCTTGGCTCAGGATCGCAGCGCTTGCCTAGTTCTCACCTAGCCCTAGGCTCCCCATAGGGCCAAGGAGGGTCTGGGCTGCCTCTGGCTCCGTGGGCACTGCTGCTTGGCTGGTGGTCTCCGCACCTTGAAACCAACTCCAAACGTGTTCTCCTTCGCGGAGAAGGCTGATTTGGCAGGTAGAAGCCCTGTGTGCACTGGCCCTGGCAACCCACCCATAGCCAGCTAGGGAGGGACCCACCTAGGGCCTAGCTGCGAATCGGCACAAAACGCGCTCCTAGGAGCTGCACTCTGCAAAGGGAAACTGAGCTCGGGGAACAAAGCTCAGCCCCAAGGCGGCTTGGCTCAGGATCGCAGCGCTTGCCTAGTTCTCACCTAGCCCTAGGCTCCCCATAGGGCCCAGGAGGGTCTGGGCTGCCTCTGGCTCCGTGGGCACTGCTGCTTGGTTGGTGGTCTCCGCAGCTTGAAACCAACTCCAAACGTGTTCTCCTTCGCGGAGAAGGCTGATTTGGCAGGAAGAAGCCCTGTGTGCACTGGCCCTGGCAACCCACCCATAGCCAGCTAGGGACGGACCCACCTAGGGCCTAGCTGCGAAACGGCACAAAATGCGCTCCTAGGAGCTGCACTCTGCAAAGGGAAACTGTGCTCGGGGAACAAACCTCAGCCCCAAGGCGGCTTGGCTCAGGATCGCAGCGCTTGCCTAGTTCTCACCTAGCCCTAGGCTCCCCATAGGGCCAAGGAGGGTCTGGGCTGCCTCTGGCTCCGTGGGCACTGCTGCTTGGCTGGTGGTCTCCGCACCGTGAAACCAACTCCAAACGTGTTCTCCTTCGCGGAGAAGGCTGATTTGGCAGGAAGAAGCCCTGTGTGCACTGGCCCTGGCAACCCACCCATAGCCAGCTAGGGACGGACCCACCTAGGGCCTAGCTGCGAAACGGCACAAAACGCGCTCCTAGGAGCTGCACTCTGCAAAGGGAAACTGTGCTCGGGGAACAAACCTCAGCCCCAAGGCGGCTTGGCTCAGGATCGCAGCGCTTGCCTAGTTCTCACCTAGCCCTAGGCTCCCCATAGGGCCAAGGAGGGTCTGGGCTGCCTCTGGCTCCGTGGGCACTGCTGCTTGGCTGGTGGTCTCCGCACCGTGAAACCAACTCCAAACGTGTTCTCCTTCGCGGAGAAGGCTGATTTGGCAGGAAGAAGCCCTGTGTGCACTGGCCCTGGCAACCCACCCATAGCCAGCTAGGGACGGACCCACCTAGGGCCTAGCTGCGAAACGGCACAAAACGCGCTCCTAGGAGCTGCACTCTGCAAAGGGAAACTGTGCTCGGGGAACAAACCTCAGCCCCAAGGCGGCTTGGCTCAGGATCGCAGCGCTTGCCTAGTTCTCACCTAGCCCTAGGCTCCCCATAGGGCCAAGGAGGGTCTGGGCTGCCTCTGGCTCCGTGGGCACTGCTGCTTGGTTGGTGGTCTCCGCAGCTTGAAACCAACTCCAAACGTGTTCTCCTTCGCGGAGAAGGCTGATTTGGCAGGTAGAAGCCCTGTGTGCATTGGCCCTGGCAACCCACCCATAGCCAGCTAGGGAGGGACCCACCTAGGGCCTAGCTGCGAAACGGCACAAAACGCGCTCCTAGGAGCTGCACTCTGCAAAGGGAAACTGAGCTCGGGGAACAAAGCTCAGCCCCAAGGCGGCTTGGCTCAGGATCGCAGCGCTTGCCTAGTTCTCACCGAGCCCTAGGCTCCCCATAGGGCCAAGGAGGGTCTGGGCTGCCTCTGGCTCCGTGGGCACTGCTGCTTGGCTGGTGGTCTCCGCACCTTGAAACCAACTCCAAACGTGTTCTCCTTCGCGGAGAAGGCTGATTTGGCAGGAAGAAGCCCTGTGTGCACTGGCCCTGGCAACCCACCCATAGCCAGCTAGGGAGGGACCCACCTAGGGCCTAGCTGCGAAACGGCACAAAACGCGCTCCTAGGAGCTGCACTCTGCAAAGGGAAACTGTGTTCGGGGAACAAACCTCAGCCCCAAGGCGGCTTGGCTCAGGATCGCAGCGCTTGCCTAGTTCTCACCTAGCCCTAGGCTCCCCATAGGGCCAAGGAGGGTCTGGGCTGCCTCTGGCTCCGTGGGCACTGCTGCTTGGTTGGTGGTCTCCGCAGCTTGAAACCAACTCCAAACGTGTTCTCCTTCGCGGAGAAGGCTGATTTGGCAGGTAGAAGCCCTGTGTGCATTGGCCCTTGCAACCCACCCATAGCCAGCTAGGGAGGGACCCACCTAGGGCCTAGCTGCGAAACGGCACAAAACGCGCTCCTAGGAGCTGCACTCTGCAAAGGGAAACTGAGCTCGGGCAACAAAGCTCAGCCCCAAGGCGGCTTGGCTCAGGATCGCAGCGCTTGACTAGTTCTCACCTAGCCCTAGGCTCCCCATAGGGCCCAGGAGGGTCTGGGCTGCCTCTGGCTCCGTGGGCACTGCTGCTTGGCTGGTGGTCTCCGCACCGTGAAACCAACTCCAAACGTGTTCTCCTTCGCGGAGAAGGCTGATTTGGCAGGAAGAAGCCCTGTGTGCACTGGCCCTGGCAACCCACCCATAGCCAGCTAGGGAGGGACCCACCTAGGGCCTAGCTGCGAAACGGCACAAAACGCGCTCCTAGGAGCTGCACTCTGCAAAGGGAAACTGTGTTCGGGGAACAAAGCTCAGCCCCAAGGCGGCTTGGCTCAGGATCGCAGCGCTTGCCTAGTTCTCACCTAGCCCTAGGCTCCCCATAGGGCCAAGGAGGGTCTGGGCTGCCTCTGGCTCCGTGGGCACTGCTGCTTGGCTGGTGGTCTCCGCAGCTTGAAACCAACTCCAAACGTGTTCTCCTTCGCGGAGAAGGCTGATTTGGCAGGAAGAAGCCCTGTGTGCACTGGCCCTGGCAACCCACCCATAGCCAGCTAGGGAGGGACCCACCTAGGGCCTAGCTGCGAATCGGCACAAAACGCGCTCCTAGGAGCTGCACTCTGCAAAGGGAAACTGTGCTCGGGGAACAAAGCTCAGCCCCAAGGCGGCTTGGCTCAGGATCGCAGCGCTTGCCTAGTTCTCACCTAGCCCTAGGCTCCCCATAGGGCCAAGGAGGGTCTGGGCTGCCTCTGGCTCCGTGGGCACTGCTGCTTGGCTGGTGGTCTCCGCACCGTGAAACCAACTCCAAACGTGTTCTCCTTCGCGGAGAAGGCTGATTTGGCAGGAAGAAGCCCTGTGTGCACTGGCCCTGGCAACCCACCCATAGCCAGCTAGGGAGGGACCCACCTAGGGCCTAGCTGCGAAACGGCACAAAACGCGCTCCTAGGAGCTGCACTCTGCAAAGGGAAACTGAGCTCGGGGAACAAAGCTCAGCCCCAAGGCGGCTTGGCTCAGGATCGCAGCGCTTGCCTAGTTCTCACCTAGCCCTAGGCTCCCCATAGGGCCAAGGAGGGTCTGGGCTGCCTCTGGCTCCGTGGGCACTGCTGCTTGGTTGGTGGTCTCCGCAGCTTGAAACCAACTCCAAACGTGTTCTCCTTCGCGGAGAAGGCTGATTTGGCAGGAAGAAGCCCTGTGTGCACTGGCCCTGGCAACCCACCCATAGCCAGCTAGGGAGGGACCCACCTAGGGCCTAGCTGCGAAACGGCACAAAACGCGCTCCTAGGAGCTGCACTCTGCAAAGGGAAACTGAGCTCGGGGAACAAAGCTCAGCCCCAAGGCGGCTTGGCTCAGGATCGCAGCGCTTGCCTAGTTCTCACCTAGCCCTAGGCTCCCCATAGGGCCAAGGAGGGTCTGGGCTGCCTCTGGCTCCGTGGGCACTGCTGCTTGGCTGGTGGTCTCCGCACCTTGAAACCAACTCCAAACGTGTTCTCCTTCGCGGAGAAGGCTGATTTGGCAGGTAGAAGCCCTGTGTGCACTGGCCCTGGCAACCCACCCATAGCCAGCTAGGGAGGGACCCACCTAGGGCCTAGCTGCGAATCGGCACAAAACGCGCTCCTAGGAGCTGCACTCTGCAAAGGGAAACTGAGCTCGGGGAACAAAGCTCAGCCCCAAGGCGGCTTGGCTCAGGATCGCAGCGCTTGCCTAGTTCTCACCTAGCCCTAGGCTCCCCATAGGGCCCAGGAGGGTCTGGGCTGCCTCTGGCTCCGTGGGCACTGCTGCTTGGTTGGTGGTCTCCGCAGCTTGAAACCAACTCCAAACGTGTTCTCCTTCGCGGAGAAGGCTGATTTGGCAGGAAGAAGCCCTGTGTGCACTGGCCCTGGCAACCCACCCATAGCCAGCTAGGGACGGACCCACCTAGGGCCTAGCTGCGAAACGGCACAAAATGCGCTCCTAGGAGCTGCACTCTGCAAAGGGAAACTGTGCTCGGGGAACAAACCTCAGCCCCAAGGCGGCTTGGCTCAGGATCGCAGCGCTTGCCTAGTTCTCACCTAGCCCTAGGCTCCCCATAGGGCCAAGGAGGGTCTGGGCTGCCTCTGGCTCCGTGGGCACTGCTGCTTGGCTGGTGGTCTCCGCACCGTGAAACCAACTCCAAACGTGTTCTCCTTCGCGGAGAAGGCTGATTTGGCAGGAAGAAGCCCTGTGTGCACTGGCCCTGGCAACCCACCCATAGCCAGCTAGGGACGGACCCACCTAGGGCCTAGCTGCGAAACGGCACAAAACGCGCTCCTAGGAGCTGCACTCTGCAAAGGGAAACTGTGCTCGGGGAACAAACCTCAGCCCCAAGGCGGCTTGGCTCAGGATCGCAGCGCTTGCCTAGTTCTCACCTAGCCCTAGGCTCCCCATAGGGCCAAGGAGGGTCTGGGCTGCCTCTGGCTCCGTGGGCACTGCTGCTTGGCTGGTGGTCTCCGCACCGTGAAACCAACTCCAAACGTGTTCTCCTTCGCGGAGAAGGCTGATTTGGCAGGAAGAAGCCCTGTGTGCACTGGCCCTGGCAACCCACCCATAGCCAGCTAGGGACGGACCCACCTAGGGCCTAGCTGCGAAACGGCACAAAACGCGCTCCTAGGAGCTGCACTCTGCAAAGGGAAACTGTGCTCGGGGAACAAACCTCAGCCCCAAGGCGGCTTGGCTCAGGATCGCAGCGCTTGCCTAGTTCTCACCTAGCCCTAGGCTCCCCATAGGGCCAAGGAGGGTCTGGGCTGCCTCTGGCTCCGTGGGCACTGCTGCTTGGTTGGTGGTCTCCGCAGCTTGAAACCAACTCCAAACGTGTTCTCCTTCGCGGAGAAGGCTGATTTGGCAGGTAGAAGCCCTGTGTGCATTGGCCCTGGCAACCCACCCATAGCCAGCTAGGGAGGGACCCACCTAGGGCCTAGCTGCGAAACGGCACAAAACGCGCTCCTAGGAGCTGCACTCTGCAAAGGGAAACTGAGCTCGGGGAACAAAGCTCAGCCCCAAGGCGGCTTGGCTCAGGATCGCAGCGCTTGCCTAGTTCTCACCGAGCCCTAGGCTCCCCATAGGGCCAAGGAGGGTCTGGGCTGCCTCTGGCTCCGTGGGCACTGCTGCTTGGCTGGTGGTCTCCGCACCTTGAAACCAACTCCAAACGTGTTCTCCTTCGCGGAGAAGGCTGATTTGGCAGGAAGAAGCCCTGTGTGCACTGGCCCTGGCAACCCACCCATAGCCAGCTAGGGAGGGACCCACCTAGGGCCTAGCTGCGAAACGGCACAAAACGCGCTCCTAGGAGCTGCACTCTGCAAAGGGAAACTGTGTTCGGGGAACAAACCTCAGCCCCAAGGCGGCTTGGCTCAGGATCGCAGCGCTTGCCTAGTTCTCACCTAGCCCTAGGCTCCCCATAGGGCCAAGGAGGGTCTGGGCTGCCTCTGGCTCCGTGGGCACTGCTGCTTGGCTGGTGGTCTCCGCACCGTGAAACCAACTCCAAACGTGTTCTCCTTCGCGGAGAAGGCTGATTTGGCAGGAAGAAGCCCTGTGTGCACTGGCCCTGGCAACCCACCCATAGCCAGCTAGGGAGGGACCCACCTAGGGCCTAGCTGCGAAACGGCACAAAACGCGCTCCTAGGAGCTGCACTCTGCAAAGGGAAACTGTGTTCGGGGAACAAACCTCAGCCCCAAGGCGGCTTGGCTCAGGATCGCAGCGCTTGCCTAGTTCTCACCTAGCCCTAGGCTCCCCATAGGGCCAAGGAGGGTCTGGGCTGCCTCTGGCTCCGTGGGCACTGCTGCTTGGCTGGTGGTCTCCGCAGCTTGAAACCAACTCCAAACGTGTTCTCCTTCGCGGAGAAGGCTGATTTGGCAGGAAGAAGCCCTGTGTGCACTGGCCCTGGCAACCCACCCATAGCCAGCTAGGGAGGGACCCACCTAGGGCCTAGCTGCGAATCGGCACAAAACGCGCTCCTAGGAGCTGCACTCTGCAAAGGGAAACTGTGCTCGGGGAACAAACCTCAGCCCCAAGGCGGCTTGGCTCAGGATCGCAGCGCTTGCCTAGTTCTCACCTAGCCCTAGGCTCCCCATAGGGCCAAGGAGGGTCTGGGCTGCCTCTGGCTCCGTGGGCACTGCTGCTTGGCTGGTGGTCTCCGCACCGTGAAACCAACTCCAAACGTGTTCTCCTTCGCGGAGAAGGCTGATTTGGCAGGAAGAAGCCCTGTGTGCACTGGCCCTGGCAACCCACCCATAGCCAGCTAGGGAGGGACCCACCTAGGGCCTAGCTGCGAAACGGCACAAAACGCGCTCCTAGGAGCTGCACTCTGCAAAGGGAAACTGAGCTCGGGGAACAAAGCTCAGCCCCAAGGCGGCTTGGCTCAGGATCGCAGCGCTTGCCTAGTTCTCACCTAGCCCTAGGCTCCCCATAGGGCCAAGGAGGGTCTGGGCTGCCTCTGGCTCCGTGGGCACTGCTGCTTGGCTGGTGGTCTCCGCACCTTGAAACCAACTCCAAACGTGTTCTCCTTCGCGGAGAAGGCTGATTTGGCAGGTAGAAGCCCTGTGTGCACTGGCCCTGGCAACCCACCCATAGCCAGCTAGGGAGGGACCCACCTAGGGCCTAGCTGCGAATCGGCACAAAACGCGCTCCTAGGAGCTGCACTCTGCAAAGGGAAACTGAGCTCGGGGAACAAAGCTCAGCCCCAAGGCGGCTTGGCTCAGGATCGCAGCGCTTGCCTAGTTCTCACCTAGCCCTAGGCTCCCCATAGGGCCCAGGAGGGTCTGCGCTGCCTCTGGCTCCGTGGGCACTGCTGCTTGGTTGGTGGTCTCCGCAGCTTGAAACCAACTCCAAACGTGTTCTCCTTCGCGGAGAAGGCTGATTTGGCAGGAAGAAGCCCTGTGTGCACTGGCCCTGGCAACCCACCCATAGCCAGCTAGGGACGGACCCACCTAGGGCCTAGCTGCGAAACGGCACAAAATGAGCTCCTAGGAGCTGCACTCTGCAAAGGGAAACTGTGCTCGGGGAACAAACCTCAGCCCCAAGGCGGCTTGGCTCAGGATCGCAGCGCTTGCCTAGTTCTCACCTAGCCCTAGGCTCCCCATAGGGCCAAGGAGGGTCTGGGCTGCCTCTGGCTCCGTGGGCACTGCTGCTTGGCTGGTGGTCTCCGCACCGTGAAACCAACTCCAAACGTGTTCTCCTTCGCGGAGAAGGCTGATTTGGCAGGAAGAAGCCCTGTGTGCACTGGCCCTGGCAACCCACCCATAGCCAGCTAGGGACGGACCCACCTAGGGCCTAGCTGCGAAACGGCACAAAACGCGCTCCTAGGAGCTGCACTCTGCAAAGGGAAACTGTGCTCGGGGAACAAAGCTCAGCCCCAAGGCGGCTTGGCTCAGGATCGCAGCGCTTGCCTAGTTCTCACCTAGCCCTAGGCTCCCCATAGGGCCAAGGAGGGTCTGGGCTGCCTCTGGCTCCGTGGGCACTGCTGCTTGGCTGGTGGTCTCCGCACCGTGAAACCAACTCCAAACGTGTTCTCCTTCGCGGAGAAGGCTGATTTGGCAGGAAGAAGCCCTGTGTGCACTGGCCCTGGCAACCCACCCATAGCCAGCTAGGGACGGACCCACCTAGGGCCTAGCTGCGAAACGGCACAAAACGCGCTCCTAGGAGCTGCACTCTGCAAAGGGAAACTGTGCTCGGGGAACAAAGCTCAGCCCCAAGGCGGCTTGGCTCAGGATCGCAGCGCTTGCCTAGTTCTCACCTAGCCCTAGGCTCCCCATAGGGCCAAGGAGGGTCTGGGCTGCCTCTGGCTCCGTGGGCACTGCTGCTTGGCTGGTGGTCTCCGCACCGTGAAACCAACTCCAAACGTGTTCTCCTTCGCGGAGAAGGCTGATTTGGCAGGAAGAAGCCCTGTGTGCACTGGCCCTGGCAACCCACCCATAGCCAGCTAGGGACGGACCCACCTAGGGCCTAGCTGCGAAACGGCACAAAACGCGCTCCTAGGAGCTGCACTCTGCAAAGGGAAACTGTGCTCGGGGAACAAACCTCAGCCCCAAGGCGGCTTGGCTCAGGATCGCAGCGCTTGCCTAGTTCTCACCTAGCCCTAGGCTCCCCATAGGGCCAAGGAGGGTCTGGGCTGCCTCTGGCTCCGTGGGCACTGCTGCTTGGTTGGTGGTCTCCGCAGCTTGAAACCAACTCCAAACGTGTTCTCCTTCGCGGAGAAGGCTGATTTGGCAGGTAGAAGCCCTGTGTGCATTGGCCCTGGCAACCCACCCATAGCCAGCTAGGGAGGGACCCACCTAGGGCCTAGCTGCGAAACGGCACAGAACGCGCTCCTAGGAGCTGCACTCTGCAAAGGGAAACTGTGCTCGGGGAACAAAGCTCAGCCCCAAGGCGGCTTGGCTCAGGATCGCAGCGCTTGCCTAGTTCTCACCTAGCCCTAGGCTCCCCATAGGGCCAAGGAGGGTCTGGGCTGCCTCTGGCTCCGTGGGCACTGCTGCTTGGTTGGTGGTCTCCGCAGCTTGAAACCAACTCCAAACGTGTTCTCCTTCGCGGAGAAGGCTGATTTGGCAGGAAGAAGCCCTGTGTGCACTGGCCTTGGCAACCCACCCATAGCCAGCTAGGGAGGGACCCACCTAGGGCCTAGCTGCGAAACGGCACAGAACGCGCACCTAGGAGCTGCACTCTGCAAAGGGAAACTGAGCTCGGGGAACAAAGCTCAGCCCCAAGGCGGCTTGGCTCAGGATCGCAGCGCTTGCCTAGTTCTCACCTAGCCCTAGGCTCCCCATAGGGCCAAGGAGGGTCTGGGCTGCCTCTGGCTCCGTGGGCACTGCTGCTTGGTTGGTGGTCTCCGCAGCTTGAAACCAACTCCAAACGTGTTCTCCTTCGCGGAGAAGGCTGATTTGGCAGGAAGAAGCCCTGTGTGCACTGGCCCTGGCAACCCACCCATAGCCAGCTAGGGACGGACCCACCTAGGGCCTAGCTGCGAAACGGCACAAAACGCGCTCCTAGGAGCTGCACTCTGCAAAGGGAAACTGTGCTCGGGGAACAAAGCTCAGCCCCAAGGCGGCTTGGCTCAGGATCACAGCGCTTGCCTAGTTCTCACCTAGCCCTAGGCTCCCCATAGGGCCAAGGAGGGTCTGGGCTGCCTCTGGCTCCGTGGGCACTGCTGCTTGGCTGGTGGTCTCCGCACCGTGAAACCAACTCCAAACGTGTTCTCCTTCGCGGAGAAGGCTGATTTGGCAGGAAGAAGCCCTGTGTGCACTGGCCCTGGCAACCCACCCATAGCCAGCTAGGGACGGACCCACCTAGGGCCTAGCTGCGAAACGGCACAAAACGCGCTCCTAGGAGCTGCACTCTGCAAAGGGAAACTGTTCTCGGGGAACAAAGCTCAGCGCCAAGGCGGCTTGGCTCAGGATCGCAGCGCTTGCCTAGTTCTCACCTAGCCCTAGGCTCCCCATAGGGCCAAGGAGGGTCTGGGCTGCCTCTGGCTCCGTGGGCACAGCTGCTTGGTTGGTGGTCTCCGCAGCTTGAAACCAACTCCAAACGTGTTCTCCTTCGCGGAGAAGGCTGATTTGGCAGGTAGAAGCCCTGTGTGCACTGGCCCTGGCAACCCACCCATAGCCAGCTAGGGAGGGACCCACCTAGGGCCTAGCTGCGAAACGGCACAAAACGCGCTCCTAGGAGCTGCACTCTGCAAAGGGAAACTGAGCTCGGGGAACAAAGCTCAGCCCCAAGGCGGCTTGGCTCAGGATCGCAGCGCTTGCCTAGTTCTCACCTAGCCCTAGGCTCCCCATAGGGCCAAGGAGGGTCTGGGCTGCCTCTGGCTCCGTGGGCACTGCTGCTTGGCTGGTGGTCTCCGCAGCTTGAAACCAACTCCAAACGTGTTCTCCTTCGCGGAGAAGGCTGATTTGGCAGGAAGAAGCCCTGTGTGCACTGGCCCTGGCAACCCACCCATAGCCAGCTAGGGAGGGACCCACCTAGGGCCTAGCTGCGAAACGGCACAAAACTCGCTCCTAGGAGCTGCACTCTGCAAAGGGAAACTGTGTTCGGGGAACAAACCTCAGCCCCAAGGCGGCTTGGCTCAGGATCGCAGCGCTTGCCTAGTTCTCACCTAGCCCTAGGCTCCCCATAGGGCCAAGGAGGGTCTGGGCTGCCTCTGGCTCCGTGGGCACTGCTGCTTGGCTGGTGGTCTCCGCACCTTGAAACCAACTCCAAACGTGTTCTCCTTCGCGGAGAAGGCTGATTTGGCAGGAAGAAGCCCTGTGTGCACTGGCCCTGGCAACCCACCCATAGCCAGCTAGGGAGGGACCCACCTAGGGCCTAGCTGCGAATCGGCACAAAACGCGCTCCTAGGAGCTGCACTCTGCAAAGGGAAACTGTGCTCGGGGAACAAACCTCAGCCCCAAGGCGGCTTGGCTCAGGATCGCAGCGCTTGCCTAGTTCTCACCTAGCCCTAGGCTCCCCATAGGGCCAAGGAGGGTCTGGGCTGCCTCTGGCTCCGTGGGCACTGCTGCTTGGCTGGTGGTCTCCGCACCGTGAAACCAACTCCAAACGTGTTCTCCTTCGCGGAGAAGGCTGATTTGGCAGGAAGAAGCCCTGTGTGCACTGGCCCTGGCAACCCACCCATAGCCAGCTAGGGACGGACCCACCTAGGGCCTAGCTGCGAAACGGCACAAAACGCGCTCCTAGGAGCTGCACTCTGCAAAGGGAAACTGTGCTCGGGGAACAAAGCTCAGCCCCAAGGCGGCTTGGCTCAGGATCACAGCGCTTGCCTAGTTCTCACCTAGCCCTAGGCTCCCCATAGGGCCAAGGAGGGTCTGGGCTGCCTCTGGCTCCGTGGGCACTGCTGCTTGGCTGGTGGTCTCCGCACCGTGAAACCAACTCCAAACGTGTTCTCCTTCGCGGAGAAGGCTGATTTGGCAGGAAGAAGCCCTGTGTGCACTGGCCCTGGCAACCCACCCATAGCCAGCTAGGGACGGACCCACCTAGGGCCTAGCTGCGAAACGGCACAAAACGCGCTCCTAGGAGCTGCACTCTGCAAAGGGAAACTGTGTTCGGGGAACAAACCTCAGCCCCAAGGCGGCTTGGCTCAGGATCGCAGCGCTTGCCTAGTTCTCACCTAGCCCTAGGCTCCCCATAGGGCCAAGGAGGGTCTGGGCTGCCTCTGGCTCCGTGGGCACTGCTGCTTGGTTGGTGGTCTCCGCAGCTTGAAACCAACTCCAAACGTGTTCTCCTTCGTGGAGAAGGCTGATTTGGCAGGTACAAGCCCTGTGTGCACTGGCCCTGGCAACCCACCCATAGCCAGCTAGGGAGGGACCCACCTAGGTCCTAGCTGCGAATCGGCACAAAACGCGCTCCTAGGAGCTGCACTCTGCAAAGGGAAACTGTGCTCGGGGAACAAAGCTCAGCCCCAAGGCGGCTTGGCTCAGGATCGCAGCGCTTGCCTAGTTCTCACCTAGCCCTAGGCTCCCCATAGGGCCCAGGAGGGTCTGGGCTGCCTCTGGCTCCGTGGGCACTGCTGCTTGGTTGGTGGTCTCCGCACCTTGAAACCAACTCCAAACGTGTTCTCCTTCGCGGAGAAGGCTGATTTGGCAGGAAGAAGCCCTGTGTGCACTGGCCCTGGCAACCCACCCATAGCCAGCTAGGGACGGACCCACCTAGGGCCTAGCTGCGAAACGGCACAAAACGCGCTCCTAGGAGCTGCACTCTGCAAAGGGAAACTGTGCTCGGGGAACAAACCTCAGCCCCAAGGCGGCTTGGCTCAGGATCGCAGCGCTTGCCTAGTTCTCACCTAGCCCTAGGCTCCCCATAGGGTCAAGGAGGGTCTGGGCTGCCTCTGGCTCCGTGGGCACTGCTGCTTGGCTGGTGGTCTCCGCACCGTGAAACCAACTCCAAACGTGTTCTCCTTCGCGGAGAAGGCTGATTTGGCAGGAAGAAGCCCTGTGTGCACTGGCCCTGGCAACCCACCCATAGCCAGCTAGGGAGGGACCCACCTAGGGCCTAGCTGCGAAACGGCACAAAACGCGCTCCTAGGAGCTGCACTCTGCAAAGGGAAACTGTGCTCGGGGAACAAAGCTCAGCCCCAAGGCGGCTTGGCTCAGGACCGCAGCGCTTGCCTAGTTCTCACCTAGCCCTAGGCTCCCCATAGGGCCAAGGAGGGTCTGGGCTGCCTCTGGCTCCGTGGGCACTGCTGCTTGGCTGGTGGTCTCCGCACCGTGAAACCAACTCCAAACGTGTTCTCCTTCGCGGAGAAGGCTGATTTGGCAGGAAGAAGCCCTGTGTGCACTGGCCCTGGCAACCCACCCATAGCCAGCTAGGGACGGACCCACCTAGGGCCTAGCTGCGAAACGGCACAAAACGCGCTCCTAGGAGCTGCACTCTGCAAAGGGAAACTGTGCTCGGGGAACAAAGCTCAGCCCCAAGGCGGCTTGGCTCAGGATCGCAGCGCTTGCCTAGTTCTCACCTAGCCCTAGGCTCCCCATAGGGCCAAGGAGGGTCTGGGCTGCCTCTGGCTCCGTGGGCACTGCTGCTTGGCTGGTGGTCTCCGCACCGTGAAACCAACTCCAAACGTGTTCTCCTTCGCGGAGAAGGCTGATTTGGCAGGAAGAAGCCCTGTGTGCACTGGCCCTGGCAACCCACCCATAGCCAGCTAGGGACGGACCCACCTAGGGCCTAGCTGCGAAACGGCACAAAACGCGCTCCTAGGAGCTGCACTCTGCAAAGGGAAACTGTGCTCGGGGAACAAACCTCAGCCCCAAGGCGGCTTGGCTCAGGATCGCAGCGCTTGCCTAGTTCTCACCTAGCCCTAGGCTCCCCATAGGGCCAAGGAGGGTCTGGGCTGCCTCTGGCTCCGTGGGCACTGCTGCTTGGTTGGTGGTCTCCGCAGCTTGAAACCAACTCCAAACGTGTTCTCCTTCGCGGAGAAGGCTGATTTGGCAGGTAGAAGCCCTGTGTGCATTGGCCCTGGCAACCCACCCATAGCCAGCTAGGGAGGGACCCACCTAGGGCCTAGCTGCGAAACGGCACAGAACGCGCTCCTAGGAGCTGCACTCTGCAAAGGGAAACTGTGCTCGGGGAACAAAGCTCAGCCCCAAGGCGGCTTGGCTCAGGATCGCAGCGCTTGCCTAGTTCTCACCTAGCCCTAGGCTCCCCATAGGGCCAAGGAGGGTCTGGGCTGCCTCTGGCTCCGTGGGCACTGCTGCTTGGTTGGTGGTCTCCGCAGCTTGAAACCAACTCCAAACGTGTTCTCCTTCGCGGAGAAGGCTGATTTGGCAGGAAGAAGCCCTGTGTGCACTGGCCTTGGCAACCCACCCATAGCCAGCTAGGGAGGGACCCACCTAGGGCCTAGCTGCGAAACGGCACAGAACGCGCACCTAGGAGCTGCACTCTGCAAAGGGAAACTGAGCTCGGGGAACAAAGCTCAGCCCCAAGGCGGCTTGGCTCAGGATCGCAGCGCTTGCCTAGTTCTCACCTAGCCCTAGGCTCCCCATAGGGCCAAGGAGGGTCTGGGCTGCCTCTGGCTCCGTGGGCACTGCTGCTTGGTTGGTGGTCTCCGCAGCTTGAAACCAACTCCAAACGTGTTCTCCTTCGCGGAGAAGGCTGATTTGGCAGGAAGAAGCCCTGTGTGCACTGGCCCTGGCAACCCACCCATAGCCAGCTAGGGACGGACCCACCTAGGGCCTAGCTGCGAAACGGCACAAAACGCGCTCCTAGGAGCTGCACTCTGCAAAGGGAAACTGTGCTCGGGGAACAAAGCTCAGCCCCAAGGCGGCTTGGCTCAGGATCACAGCGCTTGCCTAGTTCTCACCTAGCCCTAGGCTCCCCATAGGGCCAAGGAGGGTCTGGGCTGCCTCTGGCTCCGTGGGCACTGCTGCTTGGCTGGTGGTCTCCGCACCGTGAAACCAACTCCAAACGTGTTCTCCTTCGCGGAGAAGGCTGATTTGGCAGGAAGAAGCCCTGTGTGCACTGGCCCTGGCAACCCACCCATAGCCAGCTAGGGACGGACCCACCTAGGGCCTAGCTGCGAAACGGCACAAAACGCGCTCCTAGGAGCTGCACTCTGCAAAGGGAAACTGTTCTCGGGGAACAAAGCTCAGCGCCAAGGCGGCTTGGCTCAGGATCGCAGCGCTTGCCTAGTTCTCACCTAGCCCTAGGCTCCCCATAGGGCCAAGGAGGGTCTGGGCTGCCTCTGGCTCCGTGGGCACAGCTGCTTGGTTGGTGGTCTCCGCAGCTTGAAACCAACTCCAAACGTGTTCTCCTTCGCGGAGAAGGCTGATTTGGCAGGTAGAAGCCCTGTGTGCACTGGCCCTGGCAACCCACCCATAGCCAGCTAGGGAGGGACCCACCTAGGGCCTAGCTGCGAAACGGCACAAAACGCGCTCCTAGGAGCTGCACTCTGCAAAGGGAAACTGAGCTCGGGGAACAAAGCTCAGCCCCAAGGCGGCTTGGCTCAGGATCGCAGCGCTTGCCTAGTTCTCACCTAGCCCTAGGCTCCCCATAGGGCCAAGGAGGGTCTGGGCTGCCTCTGGCTCCGTGGGCACTGCTGCTTGGCTGGTGGTCTCCGCAGCTTGAAACCAACTCCAAACGTGTTCTCCTTCGCGGAGAAGGCTGATTTGGCAGGAAGAAGCCCTGTGTGCACTGGCCCTGGCAACCCACCCATAGCCAGCTAGGGAGGGACCCACCTAGGGCCTAGCTGCGAAACGGCACAAAACTCGCTCCTAGGAGCTGCACTCTGCAAAGGGAAACTGTGTTCGGGGAACAAACCTCAGCCCCAAGGCGGCTTGGCTCAGGATCGCAGCGCTTGCCTAGTTCTCACCTAGCCCTAGGCTCCCCATAGGGCCAAGGAGGGTCTGGGCTGCCTCTGGCTCCGTGGGCACTGCTGCTTGGCTGGTGGTCTCCGCACCTTGAAACCAACTCCAAACGTGTTCTCCTTCGCGGAGAAGGCTGATTTGGCAGGAAGAAGCCCTGTGTGCACTGGCCCTGGCAACCCACCCATAGCCAGCTAGGGAGGGACCCACCTAGGGCCTAGCTGCGAATCGGCACAAAACGCGCTCCTAGGAGCTGCACTCTGCAAAGGGAAACTGTGCTCGGGGAACAAACCTCAGCCCCAAGGCGGCTTGGCTCAGGATCGCAGCGCTTGCCTAGTTCTCACCTAGCCCTAGGCTCCCCATAGGGCCAAGGAGGGTCTGGGCTGCCTCTGGCTCCGTGGGCACTGCTGCTTGGCTGGTGGTCTCCGCACCGTGAAACCAACTCCAAACGTGTTCTCCTTCGCGGAGAAGGCTGATTTGGCAGGAAGAAGCCCTGTGTGCACTGGCCCTGGCAACCCACCCATAGCCAGCTAGGGACGGACCCACCTAGGGCCTAGCTGCGAAACGGCACAAAACGCGCTCCTAGGAGCTGCACTCTGCAAAGGGAAACTGTGCTCGGGGAACAAAGCTCAGCCCCAAGGCGGCTTGGCTCAGGATCACAGCGCTTGCCTAGTTCTCACCTAGCCCTAGGCTCCCCATAGGGCCAAGGAGGGTCTGGGCTGCCTCTGGCTCCGTGGGCACTGCTGCTTGGCTGGTGGTCTCCGCACCGTGAAACCAACTCCAAACGTGTTCTCCTTCGCGGAGAAGGCTGATTTGGCAGGAAGAAGCCCTGTGTGCACTGGCCCTGGCAACCCACCCATAGCCAGCTAGGGACGGACCCACCTAGGGCCTAGCTGCGAAACGGCACAAAACGCGCTCCTAGGAGCTGCACTCTGCAAAGGGAAACTGTGTTCGGGGAACAAACCTCAGCCCCAAGGC
This sequence comes from Sus scrofa, assembly GCF_054392235.1. Classification (NCBI taxonomy): domain Eukaryota; kingdom Metazoa; phylum Chordata; class Mammalia; order Artiodactyla; family Suidae; genus Sus; species Sus scrofa. The sequence continues at coordinate 39,026,727 of NC_139393.1, read as the reverse complement.
GGCTTGGCTCAGGATCGCAGCGCTTGCCTAGTTCTCACCTAGCCCTAGGCTCCCCATAGGGCCAAGGAGGGTCTGGGCTGCCTCTGGCTCCGTGGGCACTGCTGCTTGGTTGGTGGTCTCCGCAGCTTGAAACCAACTCCAAACGTGTTCTCCTTCGTGGAGAAGGCTGATTTGGCAGGTACAAGCCCTGTGTGCACTGGCCCTGGCAACCCACCCATAGCCAGCTAGGGAGGGACCCACCTAGGTCCTAGCTGCGAATCGGCACAAAACGCGCTCCTAGGAGCTGCACTCTGCAAAGGGAAACTGTGCTCGGGGAACAAAGCTCAGCCCCAAGGCGGCTTGGCTCAGGATCGCAGCGCTTGCCTAGTTCTCACCTAGCCCTAGGCTCCCCATAGGGCCCAGGAGGGTCTGGGCTGCCTCTGGCTCCGTGGGCACTGCTGCTTGGTTGGTGGTCTCCGCACCTTGAAACCAACTCCAAACGTGTTCTCCTTCGCGGAGAAGGCTGATTTGGCAGGAAGAAGCCCTGTGTGCACTGGCCCTGGCAACCCACCCATAGCCAGCTAGGGACGGACCCACCTAGGGCCTAGCTGCGAAACGGCACAAAACGCGCTCCTAGGAGCTGCACTCTGCAAAGGGAAACTGTGCTCGGGGAACAAACCTCAGCCCCAAGGCGGCTTGGCTCAGGATCGCAGCGCTTGCCTAGTTCTCACCTAGCCCTAGGCTCCCCATAGGGTCAAGGAGGGTCTGGGCTGCCTCTGGCTCCGTGGGCACTGCTGCTTGGCTGGTGGTCTCCGCACCGTGAAACCAACTCCAAACGTGTTCTCCTTCGCGGAGAAGGCTGATTTGGCAGGAAGAAGCCCTGTGTGCACTGGCCCTGGCAACCCACCCATAGCCAGCTAGGGAGGGACCCACCTAGGGCCTAGCTGCGAAACGGCACAAAACGCGCTCCTAGGAGCTGCACTCTGCAAAGGGAAACTGTGCTCGGGGAACAAAGCTCAGCCCCAAGGCGGCTTGGCTCAGGACCGCAGCGCTTGCCTAGTTCTCACCTAGCCCTAGGCTCCCCATAGGGCCAAGGAGGGTCTGGGCTGCCTCTGGCTCGGTGGGCACTGCTGCTTGGCTGGTGGTCTCCGCACCCTGAAACCAACTCCAAACGTGTTCTCCTTCGCGGAGAAGGCTGATTTGGCAGGAAGAAGCCCTGTGTGCACTGGCCCTGGCAACCCACCCATAGCCAGCTAGGGACGGACCCACCTAGGGCCTAGCTGCGAAACGGCACAAAACGCGCTCCTAGGAGCTGCACTCTGCAAAGGGAAACTGTGCTCGGGGAACAAAGCTCAGCCCCAAGGCGGCTTGGCTCAGGACCGCAGCGCTTGCCTAGTTCTCACCTAGCCCTAGGCTCCCCATAGGGCCAAGGAGGGTCTGGGCTGCCTCTGGCTCCGTGGGCACTGCTGCTTGGTTGGTGGTCTCCGCAGCTTGAAACCAACTCCAAACGTGTTCTCCTTCGCGGAGAAGGCTGATTTGGCAGGAAGAAGCCCTGTGTGCACTGGCCCTGGCAACCCACCCATAGCCAGCTAGGGACGGACCCACCTAGGGCCTAGCTGCGAAACGGCACAAAACGCGCTCCTAGGAGCTGCACTCTGCAAAGGGAAACTGTGCTCGGGGAACAAAGCTCAGCCCCAAGGCGGCTTGGCTCAGGATCGCAGCGCTTGCCTAGTTCTCACCTAGCCCTAGGCTCCCCATAGGGCCAAGGAGGGTCTGGGCTGCCTCTGGCTCCGTGGGCACTGCTGCTTGGCTGGTGGTCTCCGCAGCTTGAAACCAACTCCAAACGTGTTCTCCTTCGCGGAGAAGGCTGATTTGGCAGGAAGAAGCCCTGTGTGCACTGGCCTTGGCAACCCACCCATAGCCAGCTAGGGAGGGACCCACCTAGGGCCTAGCTGCGAAACGGCACAGAACGCGCACCTAGGAGCTGCACTCTGCAAAGGGAAACTGAGCTCGGGGAACAAAGCTCAGCCCCAAGGCGGCTTGGCTCAGGATCGCAGCGCTTGCCTAGTTCTCACCTAGCCCTAGGCTCCCCATAGGGCCAAGGAGGGTCTGGGCTGCCTCTGGCTCCGTGGGCACTGCTGCTTGGTTGGTGGTCTCCGCAGCTTGAAACCAACTCCAAACGTGTTCTCCTTCGCGGAGAAGGCTGATTTGGCAGGAAGAAGCCCTGTGTGCACTGGCCCTGGCAACCCACCCATAGCCAGCTAGGGACGGACCCACCTAGGGCCTAGCTGCGAAACGGCACAAAACGCGCTCCTAGGAGCTGCACTCTGCAAAGGGAAACTGTGCTCGGGGAACAAAGCTCAGCCCCAAGGCGGCTTGGCTCAGGATCGCAGCGCTTGCCTAGTTCTCACCTAGCCCTAGGCTCCCCATAGGGCCAAGGAGGGTCTGGGCTGCCTCTGGCTCCGTGGGCACTGCTGCTTGGTTGGTGGTCTCCGCAGCTTGAAACCAACTCCAAACGTGTTCTCCTTCGCGGAGAAGGCTGATTTGGCAGGTAGAAGCCCTGTGTGCATTGGCCCTGGCAACCCACCCATAGCCAGCTAGGGAGGGACCCACCTAGGGCCTAGCTGCGAAACGGCACAAAACGCGCTCCTAGGAGCTGCACTCTGCAAAGGGAAACTGAGCTCGGGGAACAAAGCTCAGCCCCAAGGCGGCTTGGCTCAGGATCGCAGCGCTTGCCTAGTTCTCACCGAGCCCTAGGCTCCCCATAGGGCCAAGGAGGGTCTGGGCTGCCTCTGGCTCCGTGGGCACTGCTGCTTGGCTGGTGGTCTCCGCACCTTGAAACCAACTCCAAACGTGTTCTCCTTCGCGGAGAAGGCTGATTTGGCAGGAAGAAGCCCTGTGTGCACTGGCCCTGGCAACCCACCCATAGCCAGCTAGGGAGGGACCCACGTAGGGCCTAGCTGCGAAACGGCACAAAACGCGCTCCTAGGAGCTGCACTCTGCAAAGGGAAACTGTGTTCGGGGAACAAACCTCAGCCCCAAGGCGGCTTGGCTCAGGATCGCAGCGCTTGCCTACTTCTCACCTAGCCCTAGGCTCCCCATAGGGCCAAGGAGGGTCTGGGCTGCCTCTGGCTCCGTGGGCACTGCTGCTTGGTTGGTGGTCTCCGCAGCTTGAAACCAACTCCAAACGTGTTCTCCTTCGCGGAGAAGGCTGATTTGGCAGGTAGAAGCCCTGTGTGCACTGGCCCTGGCAACCCACCCATAGCCAGCTAGGGACGGACCCACCTAGGGCCTAGCTGCGAAACGGCACAAAACGCGCTCCTAGGAGCTGCACTCTGCAAAGGGAAACTGAGCTCGGGGAACAAAGCTCAGCCCCAAGGCGGCTTGGCTCAGGATCGCAGCGCTTGCCTAGTTCTCACCTAGCCCTAGGCTCCCCATAGGGCCCAGGAGGGTCTGGGCTGCCTCTGGCTCCGTGGGCACTGCTGCTTGGCTGGTGGTCTCCGCACCGTGAAACCAACTCCAAACGTGTTCTCCTTCGCGGAGAAGGCTGATTTGGCAGGAAGAAGCCCTGTGTGCACTGGCCCTGGCAACCCACCCATAGCCAGCTAGGGACGGACCCACCTAGGGCCTAGCTGCGAAACGGCACAGAACGCGCTCCTAGGAGCTGCACTCTGCAAAGGGAAACTGAGCTCGGGGAACAAAGCTCAGCCCCAAGGCGGCTTGGCTCAGGATCGCAGCGCTTGCCTAGTTCTCACCTAGCCCTAGGCTCCCCATAGGGCCAAGGAGGGTCTGGGCTGCCTCTGGCTCCGTGGGCACTGCTGCTTGGTTGGTGGTCTCCGCAGCTTGAAACCAACTCCAAACGTGTTCTCCTTCGCGGAGAAGGCTGATTTGGCAGGAAGAAGCCCTGTGTGCACTGGCCCTGGCAACCCACCCACAGCCAGCTAGGGACGGACCCACCTAGGGCCTAGCTGCGAAACGGCACAGAACGCGCTCCTAGGAGCTGCACTCTGCAAAGGGAAACTGTGCTCGGGGAACAAAGCTCAGCCCCAAGGCGGCTTGGCTCAGGATCGCAGCGCTTGCCTAGTTCTCACCTAGCCCTAGGCTCCCCATAGGGCCAAGGAGGGTCTGGGCTGCCTCTGGCTCCGTGGGCACTGCTGCTTGGTTGGTGGTCTCCGCAGCTTGAAACCAACTCCAAACGTGTTCTCCTTCGCGGAGAAGGCTGATTTGGCAGGAAGAAGCCCTGTGTGCACTGGCCTTGGCAACCCACCCATAGCCAGCTAGGGAGGGACCCACCTAGGGCCTAGCTGCGAAACGGCACAGAACGCGCACCTAGGAGCTGCACTCTGCAAAGGGAAACTGAGCTCGGGGAACAAAGCTCAGCCCCAAGGCGGCTTGGCTCAGGATCGCAGCGCTTGCCTAGTTCTCACCTAGCCCTAGGCTCCCCATAGGGCCAAGGAGGGTCTGGGCTGCCTCTGGCTCCGTGGGCACTGCTGCTTGGTTGGTGGTCTCCGCAGCTTGAAACCAACTCCAAACGTGTTCTCCTTCGCGGAGAAGGCTGATTTGGCAGGAAGAAGCCCTGTGTGCACTGGCCCTGGCAACCCACCCATAGCCAGCTAGGGACGGACCCACCTAGGGCCTAGCTGCGAAACGGCACAAAACGCGCTCCTAGGAGCTGCACTCTGCAAAGGGAAACTGTGCTCGGGGAACAAAGCTCAGCCCCAAGGCGGCTTGGCTCAGGATCACAGCGCTTGCCTAGTTCTCACCTAGCCCTAGGCTCCCCATAGGGCCAAGGAGGGTCTGGGCTGCCTCTGGCTCCGTGGGCACTGCTGCTTGGCTGGTGGTCTCCGCACCGTGAAACCAACTCCAAACGTGTTCTCCTTCGCGGAGAAGGCTGATTTGGCAGGAAGAAGCCCTGTGTGCACTGGCCCTGGCAACCCACCCATAGCCAGCTAGGGACGGACCCACCTAGGGCCTAGCTGCGAAACGGCACAAAACGCGCTCCTAGGAGCTGCACTCTGCAAAGGGAAAGTGTTCTCGGGGAACAAAGCTCAGCGCCAAGGCGGCTTGGCTCAGGATCGCAGCGCTTGCCTAGTTCTCACCTAGCCCTAGGCTCCCCATAGGGCCAAGGAGGGTCTGGGCTGCCTCTGGCTCCGTGGGCACAGCTGCTTGGTTGGTGGTCTCCGCAGCTTGAAACCAACTCCAAACGTGTTCTCCTTCGCGGAGAAGGCTGATTTGGCAGGTAGAAGCCCTGTGTGCATTGGCCCTGGCAACCCACCCATAGCCAGCTAGGGAGGGACCCACCTAGGGCCTAGCTGCGAAACGGCACAAAACGCGCTCCTAGGAGCTGCACTCTGCAAAGGGAAACTGAGCTCGGGGAACAAAGCTCAGCCCCAAGGCGGCTTGGCTCAGGATCGCAGCGCTTGCCTAGTTCTCACCTAGCCCTAGGCTCCCCATAGGGCCAAGGAGGGTCTGGGCTGCCTCTGGCTCCGTGGGCACTGCTGCTTGGCTGGTGGTCTCCGCACCTTGAAACCAACTCCAAACGTGTTCTCCTTCGCGGAGAAGGCTGATTTGGCAGGAAGAAGCCCTGTGTGCACTGGCCCTGGCAACCCACCCATAGCCAGCTAGGGAGGGACCCACCTAGGGCCTAGCTGCGAAACGGCACAAAACGCGCTCCTAGGAGCTGCACTCTGCAAAGGGAAACTGTGTTCGGGGAACAAACCTCAGCCCCAAGGCGGCTTGGCTCAGGATCGCAGCGCTTGCCTAGTTCTCACCTAGCCCTAGGCTCCCCATAGGGCCAAGGAGGGTCTGGGCTGCCTCTGGCTCCGTGGGCACTGCTGCTTGGCTGGTGGTCTCCGCACCTTGAAACCAACTCCAAACGTGTTCTCCTTCGCGGAGAAGGCTGATTTGGCAGGAAGAAGCCCTGTGTGCACTGGCCCTGGCAACCCACCCATAGCCAGCGAGGGAGGGACCCACCTAGGGCCTAGCTGCGAATCGGCACAAAACGCGCTCCTAGGAGCTGCACTCTGCAAAGGGAAACTGTGCTCGGGGAACAAAGCTCAGCCCCAAGGCGGCTTGGCTCAGGATCGCAGCGCTTGCCTAGTTCTCACCTAGCCCTAGGCTCCCCATAGGGCCAAGGAGGGTCTGGGCTGCCTCTGGCTCCGTGGGCACTGCTGCTTGGCTGGTGGTCTCCGCACCGTGAAACCAACTCCAAACGTGTTCTCCTTCGCGGAGAAGGCTGATTTGGCAGGAAGAAGCCCTGTGTGCACTGGCCCTGGCAACCCACCCATAGCCAGCTAGGGACGGACCCACCTAGGGCCTAGCTGCGAAACGGCACAAAACGCGCTCCTAGGAGCTGCACTCTGCAAAGGGAAACTGTGCTCGGGGAACAAACCTCAGCCCCAAGGCGGCTTGGCTCAGGATCACAGCGCTTGCCTAGTTCTCACCTAGCCCTAGGCTCCCCATAGGGCCAAGGAGGGTCTGGGCTGCCTCTGGCTCCGTGGGCACTGCTGCTTGGCTGGTGGTCTCCGCACCGTGAAACCAACTCCAAACGTGTTCTCCTTCGCGGAGAAGGCTGATTTGGCAGGAAGAAGCCCTGTGTGCACTGGCCCTGGCAACCCACCCATAGCCAGCTAGGGACGGACCCACCTAGGGCCTAGCTGCGAAACGGCACAAAACGCGCTCCTAGGAGCTGCACTCTGCAAAGGGAAACTGTGCTCGGGGAACAAACCTCAGCCCCAAGGCGGCTTGGCTCAGGATCGCAGCGCTTGCCTAGTTCTCACCTAGCCCTAGGCTCCCCATAGGGCCAAGGAGGGTCTGGGCTGCCTCTGGCTCCGTGGGCACTGCTGCTTGGTTGGTGGTCTCCGCAGCTTGAAACCAACTCCAAACGTGTTCTCCTTCGTGGAGAAGGCTAATTTGGCAGGTACAAGCCCTGTGTGCACTGGCCCTGGCAACCCACCCATAGCCAGCTAGGGAGGGACCCACCTAGGTCCTAGCTGCGAATCGGCACAAAACGCGCTCCTAGGAGCTGCACTCTGCAAAGGGAAACTGTGCTCGGGGAACAAAGCTCAGCCCCAAGGCGGCTTGGCTCAGGATCGCAGCGCTTGCCTAGTTCTCACCTAGCCCTAGGCTCCCCATAGGGCCCAGGAGGGTCTGGGCTGCCTCTGGCTCCGTGGGCACTGCTGCTTGGTTGGTGGTCTCCGCACCTTGAAACCAACTCCAAACGTGTTCTCCTTCGCGGAGAAGGCTGATTTGGCAGGAAGAAGCCCTGTGTGCACTGGCCCTGGCAACCCACCCATAGCCAGCTAGGGACGGACCCACCTAGGGCCTAGCTGCGAAACGGCACAAAACGCGCTCCTAGAAGCTGCACTCTGCAAAGGGAAACTGTGCTCGGGGAACAAACCTCAGCCCCAAGGCGGCTTGGCTCAGGATCGCAGCGCTTGCCTAGTTCTCACCTAGCCCTAGGCTCCCCATAGGGTCAAGGAGGGTCTGGGCTGCCTCTGGCTCCGTGGGCACTGCTGCTTGGCTGGTGGTCTCCGCACCGTGAAACCAACTCCAAACGTGTTCTCCTTCGCGGAGAAGGCTGATTTGGCAGGAAGAAGCCCTGTGTGCACTGGCCCTGGCAACCCACCCATAGCCAGCTAGGGAGGGACCCACCTAGGGCCTAGCTGCGAAACGGCACAAAACGCGCTCCTAGGAGCTGCACTCTGCAAAGGGAAACTGTGCTCGGGGAACAAAGCTCAGCCCCAAGGCGGCTTGGCTCAGGACCGCAGCGCTTGCCTAGTTCTCACCTAGCCCTAGGCTCCCCATAGGGCCAAGGAGGGTCTGGGCTGCCTCTGGCTCGGTGGGCACTGCTGCTTGGCTGGTGGTCTCCGCACCCTGAAACCAACTCCAAACGTGTTCTCCTTCGCGGAGAAGGCTGATTTGGCAGGAAGAAGCCCTGTGTGCACTGGCCCTGGCAACCCACCCATAGCCAGCTAGGGACGGACCCACCTAGGGCCTAGCTGCGAAACGGCACAAAACGCGCTCCTAGGAGCTGCACTCTGCAAAGGGAAACTGTGCTCGGGGAACAAAGCTCAGCCCCAAGGCGGCTTGGCTCAGGACCGCAGCGCTTGCCTAGTTCTCACCTAGCCCTAGGCTCCCCATAGGGCCAAGGAGGGTCTGGGCTGCCTCTGGCTCCGTGGGCACTGCTGCTTGGTTGGTGGTCTCCGCAGCTTGAAACCAACTCCAAACGTGTTCTCCTTCGCGGAGAAGGCTGATTTGGCAGGAAGAAGCCCTGTGTGCACTGGCCCTGGCAACCCACCCATAGCCAGCTAGGGACGGACCCACCTAGGGCCTAGCTGCGAAACGGCACAAAACGCGCTCCTAGGAGCTGCACTCTGCAAAGGGAAACTGTGCTCGGGGAACAAAGCTCAGCCCCAAGGCGGCTTGGCTCAGGATCGCAGCGCTTGCCTAGTTCTCACCTAGCCCTAGGCTCCCCATAGGGCCAAGGAGGGTCTGGGCTGCCTCTGGCTCCGTGGGCACTGCTGCTTGGCTGGTGGTCTCCGCAGCTTGAAACCAACTCCAAACGTGTTCTCCTTCGCGGAGAAGGCTGATTTGGCAGGAAGAAGCCCTGTGTGCACTGGCCTTGGCAACCCACCCATAGCCAGCTAGGGAGGGACCCACCTAGGGCCTAGCTGCGAAACGGCACAGAACGCGCACCTAGGAGCTGCACTCTGCAAAGGGAAACTGAGCTCGGGGAACAAAGCTCAGCCCCAAGGCGGCTTGGCTCAGGATCGCAGCGCTTGCCTAGTTCTCACCTAGCCCTAGGCTCCCCATAGGGCCAAGGAGGGTCTGGGCTGCCTCTGGCTCCGTGGGCACTGCTGCTTGGTTGGTGGTCTCCGCAGCTTGAAACCAACTCCAAACGTGTTCTCCTTCGCGGAGAAGGCTGATTTGGCAGGAAGAAGCCCTGTGTGCACTGGCCCTGGCAACCCACCCATAGCCAGCTAGGGACGGACCCACCTAGGGCCTAGCTGCGAAACGGCACAAAACGCGCTCCTAGGAGCTGCACTCTGCAAAGGGAAACTGTGCTCGGGGAACAAAGCTCAGCCCCAAGGCGGCTTGGCTCAGGATCGCAGCGCTTGCCTAGTTCTCACCTAGCCCTAGGCTCCCCATAGGGCCAAGGAGGGTCTGGGCTGCCTCTGGCTCCGTGGGCACTGCTGCTTGGCTGGTGGTCTCCGCACCGTGAAACCAACTCCAAACGTGTTCTCCTTCGCGGAGAAGGCTGATTTGGCAGGAAGAAGCCCTGTGTGCACTGGCCCTGGCAACCCACCCATAGCCAGCTAGGGACGGACCCACCTAGGGCCTAGCTGCGAAACGGCACAAAACGCGCTCCTAGGAGCTGCACTCTGCAAAGGGAAACTGTGCTCGGGGAACAAAGCTCAGCGCCAAGGCGGCTTGGCTCAGGATCGCAGCGCTTGCCTAGTTCTCACCTAGCCCTAGGCTCCCCATAGGGCCAAGGAGGGTCTGGGCTGCCTCTGGCTCCGTGGGCACAGCTGCTTGGTTGGTCGTCTCCGCAGCTTGAAACCAACTCCAAACGTGTTCTCCTTCGCGGAGAAGGCTGATTTGGCAGGTAGAAGCCCTGTGTGCATTGGCCCTGGCAACCCACCCATAGCCAGCTAGGGAGGGACCCACCTAGGGCCTAGCTGCGAAACGGCACAAAACGCGCTCCTAGGAGCTGCACTCTGCAAAGGGAAACTGAGCTCGGGGAACAAAGCTCAGCCCCAAGGCGGCTTGGCTCAGGATCGCAGCGCTTGCCTAGTTCTCACCTAGCCCTAGGCTCCCCATAGGGCCAAGGAGGGTCTGGGCTGCCTCTGGCTCCGTGGGCACTGCTGCTTGGCTGGTGGTCTCCGCACCTTGAAACCAACTCCAAACGTGTTCTCCTTCGCGGAGAAGGCTGATTTGGCAGGAAGAAGCCCTGTGTGCACTGGCCCTGGCAACCCACCCATAGCCAGCTAGGGAGGGACCCACCTAGGGCCTAGCTGCGAAACGGCACAAAACGCGCTCCTAGGAGCTGCACTCTGCAAAGGGAAACTGTGTTCCGGGAACAAACCTCAGCCCCAAGGCGGCTTGGCTCAGGATCGCAGCGCTTGCCTAGTTCTCACCTAGCCCTAGGCTCCCCATAGGGCCAAGGAGGGTCTGGGCTGCCTCTGGCTCCGTGGGCACTGCTGCTTGGCTGGTGGTCTCCGCACCTTGAAACCAACTCCAAACGTGTTCTCCTTCGCGGAGAAGGCTGATTTGGCAGGAAGAAGCCCTGTGTGCACTGGCCCTGGCAACCCACCCATAGCCAGCTAGGGAGGGACCCACCTAGGGCCTAGCTGCGAATCGGCACAAAACGCGCTCCTAGGAGCTGCACTCTGCAAAGGGAAACTGTGCTCGGGGAACAAACCTCAGCCCCAAGGCGGCTTGGCTCAGGATCGCAGCGCTTGCCTAGTTCTCACCTAGCCCTAGGCTCCCCATAGGGCCAAGGAGGGTCTGGGCTGCCTCTGGCTCCGTGGGCACTGCTGCTTGGCTGGTGGTCTCCGCACCGTGAAACCAACTCCAAACGTGTTCTCCTTCGCGGAGAAGGCTGATGTGGCAGGAAGAAGCCCTGTGTGCACTGGCCCTGGCAACCCACCCATAGCCAGCTAGGGAGGGACCCACCTAGGGCCTAGCTGCGAAACGGCACAAAACGCGCTCCTAGGAGCTGCACTCTGCAAAGGGAAACTGTGCTCGGGGAACAAAGCTCAGCCCCAAGGCGGCTTGGCTCAGGATCACAGCGCTTGCCTAGTTCTCACCTAGCCCTAGGCTCCCCATAGGGCCAAGGAGGGTCTGGGCTGCCTCTGGCTCCGTGGGCACTGCTGCTTGGCTGGTGGTCTCCGCACCGTGAAACCAACTCCAAACGTGTTCTCCTTCGCGGAGAAGGCTGATTTGGCAGGAAGAAGCCCTGTGTGCACTGGCCCTGGCAACCCACCCATAGCCAGCTAGGGACGGACCCACCTAGGGCCTAGCTGCGAAACGGCACAAAACGCGCTCCTAGGAGCTGCACTCTGCAAAGGGAAACTGTGCTCGGGGAACAAACCTCAGCCCCAAGGCGGCTTGGCTCAGGATCGCAGCGCTTGCCTAGTTCTCACCTAGCCCTAGGCTCCCCATAGGGCCAAGGAGGGTCTGGGCTGCCTCTGGCTCCGTGGGCACTGCTGCTTGGTTGGTGGTCTCCGCAGCTTGAAACCAACTCCAAACGTGTTCTCCTTCGTGGAGAAGGCTGATTTGGCAGGTACAAGCCCTGTGTGCACTGGCCCTGGCAACCCACCCATAGCCAGCTAGGGAGGGACCCACCTAGGTCCTAGCTGCGAATCGGCACAAAACGCGCTCCTAGGAGCTGCACTCTGCAAAGGGAAACTGTGCTCGGGGAACAAAGCTCAGCCCCAAGGCGGCTTGGCTCAGGATCGCAGCGCTTGCCTAGTTCTCACCTAGCCCTAGGCTCCCCATAGGGCCCAGGAGGGTCTGGGCTGCCTCTGGCTCCGTGGGCACTGCTGCTTGGTTGGTGGTCTCCGCACCTTGAAACCAACTCCAAACGTGTTCTCCTTCGCGGAGAAGGCTGATTTGGCAGGAAGAAGCCCTGTGTGCACTGGCCCTGGCAACCCACCCATAGCCAGCTAGGGACGGACCCACCTAGGGCCTAGCTGCGAAACGGCACAAAACGCGCTCCTAGGAGCTGCACTCTGCAAAGGGAAACTGTGCTCGGGGAACAAACCTCAGCCCCAAGGCGGCTTGGCTCAGGATCGCAGCGCTTGCCTAGTTCTCACCTAGCCCTAGGCTCCCCATAGGGTCAAGGAGGGTCTGGGCTGCCTCTGGCTCCGTGGGCACTGCTGCTTGGCTGGTGGTCTCCGCACCGTGAAACCAACTCCAAACGTGTTCTCCTTCGCGGAGAAGGCTGATTTGGCAGGAAGAAGCCCTGTGTGCACTGGCCCTGGCAACCCACCCATAGCCAGCTAGGGAGGGACCCACCTAGGGCCTAGCTGCGAAACGGCACAAAACGCGCTCCTAGGAGCTGCACTCTGCAAAGGGAAACTGTGCTCGGGGAACAAAGCTCAGCCCCAAGGCGGCTTGGCTCAGGACCGCAGCGCTTGCCTAGTTCTCACCTAGCCCTAGGCTCCCCATAGGGCCAAGGAGGGTCTGGGCTGCCTCTGGCTCGGTGGGCACTGCTGCTTGGCTGGTGGTCTCCGCACCCTGAAACCAACTCCAAACGTGTTCTCCTTCGCGGAGAAGGCTGATTTGGCAGGAAGAAGCCCTGTGTGCACTGGCCCTGGCAACCCACCCATAGCCAGCTAGGGAGGGACCCACCTAGGGCCTAGCTGCGAATCGGCACAAAACGCGCTCCTAGGAGCTGCACTCTGCAAAGGGAAACTGTGCTCGGGGAACAAACCTCAGCCCCAAGGCGGCTTGGCTCAGGATCGCAGCGCTTGCCTAGTTCTCACCTAGCCCTAGGCTCCCCATAGGGTCAAGGAGGGTCTGGGCTGCCTCTGGCTCCGTGGGCACTGCTGCTTGGCTGGTGGTCTCCGCACCGTGAAACCAACTCCAAACGTGTTCTCCTTCGCGGAGAAGGCTGATTTGGCAGGAAGAAGCCCTGTGTGCACTGGCCCTGGCAACCCACCCATAGCCAGCTAGGGAGGGACCCACCTAGGGCCTAGCTGCGAAACGGCACAGAACGCGCTCCTAGGAGCTGCACTCTGCAAAGGGAAACTGTGCTCGGGGAACAAAGCTCAGCCCCAAGGCGGCTTGGCTCAGGACCGCAGCGCTTGCCTAGTTCTCACCTAGCCCTAGGCTCCCCATAGGGCCAAGGAGGGTCTGGGCTGCCTCTGGCTCCGTGGGCACTGCTGCTTGGTTGGTGGTCTCCGCAGCTTGAAACCAACTCCAAACGTGTTCTCCTTCGCGGAGAAGGCTGATTTGGCAGGAAGAAGCCCTGTGTGCACTGGCCCTGGCAACCCACCCATAGCCAGCTAGGGACGGACCCACCTAGGGCCTAGCTGCGAAACGGCACAAAACGCGCTCCTAGGAGCTGCACTCTGCAAAGGGAAACTGTGCTCGGGGAACAAACCTCAGCCCCAAGGCGGCTTGGCTCAGGATCGCAGCGCTTGCCTAGTTCTCACCTAGCCCTAGGCTCCCCATAGGGCCAAGGAGGGTCTGGGCTGCCTCTGGCTCCGTGGGCACTGCTGCTTGGCTGGTGGTCTCCGCACCGTGAAACCAACTCCAAACGTGTTCTCCTTCGCGGAGAAGGCTGATTTGGCAGGAAGAAGCCCTGTGTGCACTGGCCCTGGCAACCCACCCATAGCCAGCTAGGGACGGACCCACCTAGGGCCTAGCTGCGAAACGGCACAAAACGCGCTCCTAGGAGCTGCACTCTGCAAAGGGAAACTGTGCTCGGGGAACAAACCTCAGCCCCAAGGCGGCTTGGCTCACGATCGTAGCGCTTGCCTAGTTCTCACCTAGCCCTAGGCTCCCCATAGGGCCAAGGAGGGTCTGGGCTGCCTCTGGCTCCGTGGGCACTGCTGCTTGGTTGGTGGTCTCCGCAGCTTGAAACCAACTCCAAACGTGTTCTCCTTCGCGGAGAAGGCTGATTTGGCAGGTAGAAGCCCTGTGTGCATTGGCCCTGGCAACCCACCCATAGCCAGCTAGGGAGGGACCCACCAAGGGCCTAGCTGCGAAACGGCACAAAACGCGCTCCTAGGAGCTGCACTCTGCAAAGGGAAACTGTGCTCGGGGAACAAACCTCAGCCCCAAGGCGGCTTGGCTCAGGATCGCAGCGCTTGCCTAGTTCTCACCTAGCCCTAGGCTCCCCATAGGGCCAAGGAGGGTCTGGGCTGCCTCTGGCTCCGTGGGCACTGCTGCTTGGTTGGTGGTCTCCGCACCTTGAAACCAACTCCAAACGTGTTCTCCTTCGCGGAGAAGGCTGATTTGGCAGGAAGAAGCCCTGTGTGCACTGGCCCTGGCAACCCACCCATAGCCAGCTAGGGACGGACCCACCTAGGGCCTAGCTGCGAAACGGCACAAAACGCGCTCCTAGGAGCTGCACTCTGCAAAGGGAAACTGAGCTCGGGGAACAAAGCTCAGCCCCAAGGCGGCTTGGCTCAGGATCGCAGCGCTTGCCTAGTTCTCACCTAGCCCTAGGCTCCCCATAGGGCCAAGGAGGGTCTGGGCTGCCTCTGGCTCCGTGGGCACTGCTGCTTGGCTGGTGGTCTCCGCAGCTTGAAACCAACTCCAAACGTGTTCTCCTTCGCGGAGAAGGCTGATTTGGCAGGTAGAAGCCCTGTGTGCACTGGCCCTGGCAACCCACCCATAGCCAGCTAGGGAGGGACCCACCTAGGGCCTAGCTGCGAAACGGCACAAAACGCGCTCCTAGGAGCTGCACTCTGCAAAGGGAAACTGTGCTCGGGGAACAAACCTCAGCCCCAAGGCGGCTTGGCTCAGGATCGCAGCGCTTGCCTAGTTCTCACCTAGCCCTAGGCTCCCCATAGGGCCAAGGAGGGTCTGGGCTGCCTCTGGCTCCGTGGGCACTGCTGCTTGGTTGGTGGTCTCCGCAGCTTGAAACCAACTCCAAACGTGTTCTCCTTCGCGGAGAAGGCTGATTTGGCAGGTAGAAGCCCTGTGTGCATTGGCCCTGGCAACCCACCCATAGCCAGCTAGGGAGGGACCCACCTAGGGCCTAGCTGCGAAACGGCACAAAACGCGCTCCTAGGAGCTGCACTCTGCAAAGGGAAACTGAGCTCGGGGAACAAAGCTCAGCCCCAAGGCGGCTTTGCTCAGGATCGCAGCGCTTGCCTAGTTCTCACCGAGCCCTAGGCTCCCCATAGGGCCCAGGAGGGTCTGGGCTGCCTCTGGCTCCGTGGGCACTGCTGCTTGGCTGGTGGTCTCCGCACCTTGAAACCAACTCCAAACGTGTTCTCCTTCGCGGAGAAGGATGATTTGGCAGGAAGAAGCCCTGTGTGCACTGGCCCTGGCAACCCACCCATAGCCAGCTAGGGAGGGACCCACCTAGGGCCTAGCTGCGAAACGGCACAAAACGCGCTCCTAGGAGCTGCACTCTGCAAAGGGAAACTGTGTTCGTGGAACAAACCTCAGCCCCAAGGCGGCTTGGCTCAGGATCGCAGCGCTTGCCTAGTTCTCACCTAGCCCTAGGCTCCCCATAGGGCCAAGGAGGGTCTGGGCTGCCTCTGGCTCCGTGGGCACTGCTGCTTGGTTGGTGGTCTCCGCAGCTTGAAACCAACTCCAAACGTGTTCTCCTTCGCGGAGAAGGCTGATTTGGCAGGTAGAAGCCCTGTGTGCATTGGCCCTGGCAACCCACCCATAGCCAGCTAGGGAGGGACCCACCTAGGGCCTAGCTGCGAAACGGCACAAAACGCGCTCCTAGGAGCTGCACTCTGCAAAGGGAAACTGAGCTCGGGGAACAAAGCTCAGCCCCAAGGCGGCTTGGCTCAGGATCGCAGCGCTTGCCTAGTTCTCACCTAGCCCTAGGCTCCCCATAGGGCCCAGGAGGGTCTGGGCTGCCTCTGGCTCCGTGGGCACTGCTGCTTGGCTGGTGGTCTCCGCACCGTGAAACCAACTCCAAACGTGTTCTCCTTCGCGGAGAAGGCTGATTTGGCAGGAAGAAGCCCTGTGTGCACTGGCCCTGGCAACCCACCCATAGCCAGCTAGGGACGGACCCACCTAGGGCCTAGCTGCGAAACGGCACAAAACGCGCTCCTAGGAGCTGCACTCTGCAAAGGGAAACTGTGTTCGGGGAACAAACCTCAGCCCCAAGGCGGCTTGGCTCAGGATCGCAGCGCTTGCCTAGTTCTCACCTAGCCCTAGGCTCCCCATAGGGCCAAGGAGGGTCTGGGCTGCCTCTGGCTCCGTGGGCACTGCTGCTTGGCTGGTGGAATCCGCAGCTTGAAACCAACTCCAAACGTGTTCTCCTTCGCGGAGAAGGATGATTTGGCAGGAAGAAGCCCTGTGTGCACTGGCCCTGGCAACCCACCCATAGCCAGCTAGGGAGGGACCCACCTAGGGCCTAGCTGCGAATCGGCACAAAACGCGCTCCTAGGAGCTGCACTCTGCAAAGGGAAACTGTGCTCGGGGAACAAACCTCAGCCCCAAGGCGGCTTGGCTCAGGATCGCAGCGCTTGCCTAGTTCTCACCTAGCCCTAGGCTCCCCATAGGGCCAAGGAGGGTCTGGGCTGCCTCTGGCTCCGTGGGCACTGCTGCTTGGCTGGTGGTCTCCGCACCGTGAAACCAACTCCAAACGTGTTCTCCTTCGCGGAGAAGGCTGATTTGGCAGGAAGAAGCCCTGTGTGCACTGGCCCTGGCAACCCACCCATAGCCAGCTAGGGAGGGACCCACCTAGGGCCTAGCTGCGAAACGGCACAAAACGCGCTCCTAGGAGCTGCACTCTGCAAAGGGAAACTGAGCTCGGGGAACAAAGCTCAGCCCCAAGGCGGCTTGGCTCAGGATCGCAGCGCTTGCCTAGTTCTCACCTAGCCCTAGGCTCCCCATAGGGCCAAGGAGGGTCTGGGCTGCCTCTGGCTCCGTGGGCACTGCTGCTTGGCTGGTGGTCTCCGCACCTTGAAACCAACTCCAAACGTGTTCTCCTTCGCGGAGAAGGCTGATTTGGCAGGAAGAAGCCCTGTGTGCACTGGCCCTGGCAAACCACCCATAGCCAGCTAGGGAGGGACCCACCTAGGGCCTAGCTGCGAAACGGCACAGAACGCGCTCCTAGGAGCTGCACTCTGCAAAGGGAAACTGAGCTCGGGGAACAAAGCTCAGCCCCAAGGCGGCTTGGCTCAGGATCGCAGCGCTTGCCTAGTTCTCACCTAGCCCTAGGCTCCCCATAGGGCCCAGGAGGGTCTGGGCTGCCTCTGGCTCCGTGGGCACTGCTGCTTGGTTGGTGGTCTCCGCAGCTTGAAACCAACTCCAAACGTGTTCTCCTTCGCGGAGAAGGCTGATTTGGCAGGAAGAAGCCCTGTGTGCACTGGCCCTGGCAACCCACCCACAGCCAGCTAGGGACGGACCCACCTAGGGCCTAGCTGCGAAACGGCACAAAACGCGCTCCTAGGAGCTGCACTCTGCAAAGGGAAACTGTGCTCGGGGAACAAACCTCAGCCCCAAGGCGGCTTGGCTCAGGATCGCAGCGCTTGCCTAGTTCTCACCTAGCCCTAGGCTCCCCATAGGGCCCAGGAGGGTCTGGGCTGCCTCTGGCTCCGTGGGCACTGCTGCTTGGCTGGTGGTCTCCGCACCTTGAAACCAACTCCAAACGTGTTCTCCTTCGCGGAGAAGGCTGATTTGGCAGGAAGAAGCCCTGTGTGCACTGGCCCTGGCAACCCACCCATAGCCAGCTAGGGACGGACCCACCTAGGGCCTAGCTGCGAAACGGCACAAAACGCGCTCCTAGGAGCTGCACTCTGCAAAGGGAAACTGTGCTCGGGGAACAAAGCTCAGCCCCAAGGCGGCTTGGCTCAGGATCGCAGCGCTTGCCTAGTTCTCACCTAGCCCTAGGCTCCCAATAGGGCCAAGGAGGGTCTGGGCTGCCTCTGGCTCCGTGGGCACTGCTGCTTGGCTGGTGGTCTCCGCAGCTTGAAACCAACTCCAAACGTGTTCTCCTTCGCGGAGAAGGCTGATTTGGCAGGAAGAAGCCCTGTGTGCACTGGCCCTGGCAACCCACCCATAGCCAGCTAGGGACGGACCCACCTAGGGCCTAGCTGCGAAACGGCACAGAACGAGCTCCTAGGAGCTGCACTCTGCAAAGGGAAACTGTGCTCGGGGAACAAAGCTCAGCCCCAAGGCGGCTTGGCTCAGGATCGCAGCGCTTGCCTAGTTCTCACCTAGCCCTAGGCTCCCCATAGGGCCAAGGAGGGTCTGGGCTGCCTCTGGCTCCGTGGGCACTGCTGCTTGGTTGGTGGTCTCCGCAGCTTGAAACCAACTCCAAACGTGTTCTCCTTCGCGGAGAAGGCTGATTTGGCAGGAAGAAGCCCTGTGTGCACTGGCCTTGGCAACCCACCCATAGCCAGCTAGGGAGGGACCCACCTAGGGCCTAGCTGCGAAACGGCACAGAACGCGCACCTAGGAGCTGCACTCTGCAAAGGGAAACTGAGCTCGGGGAACAAAGCTCAGCCCCAAGGCGGCTTGGCTCAGGATCGCAGCGCTTGCCTAGTTCTCACCTAGCCCTAGGCTCCCCATAGGGCCAAGGAGGGTCTGGGCTGCCTCTGGCTCCGTGGGCACTGCTGCTTGGCTGGTGGTCTCCGCACCTTGAAACCAACTCCAAACGTGTTCTCCTTCGCGGAGAAGGCTGATTTGGCAGGAAGAAGCCCTGTGTGCACTGGCCCTGGCAAACCACCCATAGCCAGCTAGGGAGGGACCCACCTAGGGCCTAGCTGCGAAACGGCACAGAACGCGCTCCTAGGAGCTGCACTCTGCAAAGGGAAACTGAGCTCGGGGAACAAAGCTCAGCCCCAAGGCGGCTTGGCTCAGGATCGCAGCGCTTGCCTAGTTCTCACCTAGCCCTAGGCTCCCCATAGGGCCCAGGAGGGTCTGGGCTGCCTCTGGCTCCGTGGGCACTGCTGCTTGGTTGGTGGTCTCCGCAGCTTGAAACCAACTCCAAACGTGTTCTCCTTCGCGGAGAAGGCTGATTTGGCAGGAAGAAGCCCTGTGTGCACTGGCCCTGGCAACCCACCCACAGCCAGCTAGGGACGGACCCACCTAGGGCCTAGCTGCGAAACGGCACAAAACGCGCTCCTAGGAGCTGCACTCTGCAAAGGGAAACTGTGCTCGGGGAACAAACCTCAGCCCCAAGGCGGCTTGGCTCAGGATCGCAGCGCTTGCCTAGTTCTCACCTAGCCCTAGGCTCCCCATAGGGCCCAGGAGGGTCTGGGCTGCCTCTGGCTCCGTGGGCACTGCTGCTTGGCTGGTGGTCTCCGCACCTTGAAACCAACTCCAAACGTGTTCTCCTTCGCGGAGAAGGCTGATTTGGCAGGAAGAAGCCCTGTGTGCACTGGCCCTGGCAACCCACCCATAGCCAGCTAGGGACGGACCCACCTAGGGCCTAGCTGCGAAACGGCACAAAACGCGCTCCTAGGAGCTGCACTCTGCAAAGGGAAACTGTGCTCGGGGAACAAAGCTCAGCCCCAAGGCGGCTTGGCTCAGGATCGCAGCGCTTGCCTAGTTCTCACCTAGCCCTAGGCTCCCAATAGGGCCAAGGAGGGTCTGGGCTGCCTCTGGCTCCGTGGGCACTGCTGCTTGGCTGGTGGTCTCCGCAGCTTGAAACCAACTCCAAACGTGTTCTCCTTCGCGGAGAAGGCTGATTTGGCAGGAAGAAGCCCTGTGTGCACTGGCCCTGGCAACCCACCCATAGCCAGCTAGGGACGGACCCACCTAGGGCCTAGCTGCGAAACGGCACAGAACGAGCTCCTAGGAGCTGCACTCTGCAAAGGGAAACTGTGCTCGGGGAACAAAGCTCAGCCCCAAGGCGGCTTGGCTCAGGATCGCAGCGCTTGCCTAGTTCTCACCTAGCCCTAGGCTCCCCATAGGGCCAAGGAGGGTCTGGGCTGCCTCTGGCTCCGTGGGCACTGCTGCTTGGTTGGTGGTCTCCGCAGCTTGAAACCAACTCCAAACGTGTTCTCCTTCGCGGAGAAGGCTGATTTGGCAGGAAGAAGCCCTGTGTGCACTGGCCTTGGCAACCCACCCATAGCCAGCTAGGGAGGGACCCACCTAGGGCCTAGCTGCGAAACGGCACAGAACGCGCACCTAGGAGCTGCACTCTGCAAAGGGAAACTGAGCTCGGGGAACAAAGCTCAGCCCCAAGGCGGCTTGGCTCAGGATCGCAGCGCTTGCCTAGTTCTCACCTAGCCCTAGGCTCCCCATAGGGCCAAGGAGGGTCTGGGCTGCCTCTGGCTCCGTGGGCACTGCTGCTTGGTTGGTGGTCTCCGCAGCTTGAAACCAACTCCAAACGTGTTCTCCTTCGCGGAGAAGGCTGATTTGGCAGGAAGAAGCCCTGTGTGCACTGGCCCTGGCAACCCACCCATAGCCAGCTAGGGACGGACCCACCTAGGGCCTAGCTGCGAAACGGCACAAAACGCGCTCCTAGGAGCTGCACTCTGCAAAGGGAAACTGTGCTCGGGGAACAAAGCTCAGCCCCAAGGCGGCTTGGCTCAGGATCACAGCGCTTGCCTAGTTCTCACCTAGCCCTAGGCTCCCCATAGGGCCAAGGAGGGTCTGGGCTGCCTCTGGCTCCGTGGGCACTGCTGCTTGGCTGGTGGTCTCCGCACCGTGAAACCAACTCCAAACGTGTTCTCCTTCGCGGAGAAGGCTGATTTGGCAGGAAGAAGCCCTGTGTGCACTGGCCCTGGCAACCCACCCATAGCCAGCTAGGGACGGACCCACCTAGGGCCTAGCTGCGAAACGGCACAAAACGCGCTCCTAGGAGCTGCACTCTGCAAAGGGAAACTGTGCTCGGGGAACAAAGCTCAGCCCCAAGGCGGCTTGGCTCAGGATCGCAGCGCTTGCCTAGTTCTCACCTAGCCCTAGGCTCCCCATAGGGCCAAGGAGGGTCTGGGCTGCCTCTGGCTCCGTGGGCACTGCTGCTTGGTTGGTGGTCTCCGCAGCTTGAAACCAACTCCAAACGTGTTCTCCTTCGCGGAGAAGGCTGATTTGGCAGGTAGAAGCCCTGTGTGCATTGGCCCTGGCAACCCACCCATAGCCAGCTAGGGAGGGACCCACCAAGGGCCTAGCTGCGAAACGGCACAAAACGCGCTCCTAGGAGCTGCACTCTGCAAAGGGAAACTGTGCTCGGGGAACAAACCTCAGCCCCAAGGCGGCTTGGCTCAGGATCGCAGCGCTTGCCTAGTTCTCACCTAGCCCTAGGCTCCCCATAGGGCCAAGGAGGGTCTGGGCTGCCTCTGGCTCCGTGGGCACTGCTGCTTGGTTGGTGGTCTCCGCACCTTGAAACCAACTCCAAACGTGTTCTCCTTCGCGGAGAAGGCTGATTTGGCAGGAAGAAGCCCTGTGTGCACTGGCCCTGGCAACCCACCCATAGCCAGCTAGGGACGGACCCACCTAGGGCCTAGCTGCGAAACGGCACAAAACGCGCTCCTAGGAGCTGCACTCTGCAAAGGGAAACTGAGCTCGGGGAACAAAGCTCAGCCCCAAGGCGGCTTGGCTCAGGATCGCAGCGCTTGCCTAGTTCTCACCTAGCCCTAGGCTCCCCATAGGGCCAAGGAGGGTCTGGGCTGCCTCTGGCTCCGTGGGCACTGCTGCTTGGTTGGTGGTCTCCGCAGCTTGAAACCAACTCCAAACGTGTTCTCCTTCGCGGAGAAGGCTGATTTGGCAGGTAGAAGCCCTGTGTGCACTGGCCCTGGCAACCCACCCATAGCCAGCTAGGGAGGGACCCACCTAGGGCCTAGCTGCGAATCGGCACAAAACGCGCTCCTAGGAGCTGCACTCTGCAAAGGGAAACTGAGCTCGGGGAACAAAGCTCAGCCCCAAGGCGGCTTGGCTCAGGATCGCAGCGCTTGCCTAGTTCTCACCTAGCCCTAGGCTCCCCATAGGGCCCAGGAGGGTCTGGGCTGCCTCTGGCTCCGTGGGCACTGCTGCTTGGTTGGTGGTCTCCGCAGCTTGAAACCAACTCCAAACGTGTTCTCCTTCGCGGAGAAGGCTGATTTGGCAGGAAGAAGCCCTGTGTGCACTGGCCCTGGCAACCCACCCATAGCCAGCTAGGGACGGACCCACCTAGGGCCTAGCTGCGAAACGGCACAAAATGCGCTCCTAGGAGCTGCACTCTGCAAAGGGAAACTGAGCTCGGGGAACAAAGCTCAGCCCCAAGGCGGCTTGGCTCAGGATCGCAGTGCTTGCCTAGTTCTCACCTAGCCCTAGGCTCCCCATAGGGCCCAGGAGGGTCTGGGCTGCCTCTGGCTCCGTGGGCACTGCTGCTTGGTTGGTGGTCTCCGCAGCTTGAAACCAACTCCAAACGTGTTCTCCTTCGCGGAGAAGGCTGATTTGGCAGGAAGAAGCCCTGTGTGCACTGGCCCTGGCAACCCACCCATAGCCAGCTAGGGACGGACCTAGGCTCCCTAGGCTCCCCATAGGGCCCATAGGGCCCAGGAGGGTCTGGGCTGCCTCTGGCTCCGTGGGCACTGCTGCTTGGCTGGTGGTCTCCGCACCGTGAAACCAACTCCAAACGTGTTCTCCTTCGCGGAGAAGGCTGATTTGGCAGGAAGAAGCCCTGTGTGCACTGGCCCTGGCAACCCACCCATAGCCAGCTAGGGACGGACCCACCTAGGGCCTAGCTGCGAAACGGCACAAAACGCGCTCCTAGGAGCTGCACTCTGCAAAGGGAAACTGTGCTCGGGGAACAAACCTCAGCCCCAAGGCGGCTTGGCTCAGGATCGCAGCGCTTGCCTAGTTCTCACCTAGCCCTAGGCTCCCCATAGGGCCAAGGAGGGTCTGGGCTGCCTCTGGCTCCGTGGGCACTGCTGCTTGGCTGGTGGTCTCCGCACCGTGAAACCAACTCCAAACGTGTTCTCCTTCGCGGAGAAGGCTGATTTGGCAGGAAGAAGCCCTGTGTGCACTGGCCCTGGCAACCCACCCATAGCCAGCTAGGGACGGACCCACCTAGGGCCTAGCTGCGAAACGGCACAAAACGCGCTCCTAGGAGCTGCACTCTGCAAAGGGAAACTGTGCTCGGGGAACAAACCTCAGCCCCAAGGCGGCTTGGCTCAGGATCGCAGCGCTTGCCTAGTTCTCACCTAGCCCTAGGCTCCCCATAGGGCCAAGGAGGGTCTGGGCTGCCTCTGGCTCCGTGGGCACTGCTGCTTGGTTGGTGGTCTCCGCAGCTTGAAACCAACTCCAAACGTGTTCTCCTTCGCGGAGAAGGCTGATTTGGCAGGTAGAAGCCCTGTGTGCATTGGCCCTGGCAACCCACCCATAGCCAGCTAGGGAGGGACCCACCTAGGGCCTAGCTGCGAAACGGCACAAAACGCGCTCCTAGGAGCTGCACTCTGCAAAGGGAAACTGAGCTCGGGGAACAAAGCTCAGCCCCAAGGCGGCTTGGCTCAGGATCGCAGCGCTTGCCTAGTTCTCACCTAGCCCTAGGCTCCCCATAGGGCCAAGGAGGGTCTGGGCTGCCTCTGGCTCCGTGGGCACTGCTGCTTGGCTGGTGGTCTCCGCACCTTGAAACCAACTCCAAACGTGTTCTCCTTCGCGGAGAAGGCTGATTTGGCAGGAAGAAGCCCTGTGTGCACTGGCCCTGGCAACCCACCCATAGCCAGCTAGGGAGGGACCCACCTAGGGCCTAGCTGCGAAACGGCACAAAACGCGCTCCTAGGAGCTGCACTCTGCAAAGGGAAACTGTGTTCGGGGAACAAACCTCAGCCCCAAGGCGGCTTGGCTCAGGATCGCAGCGCTTGCCTAGTTCTCACCTAGCCCTAGGCTCCCCATAGGGCCAAGGAGGGTCTGGGCTGCCTCTGGCTCCGTGGGCACTGCTGCTTGGTTGGTGGTCTCCGCAGCTTGAAACCAACTCCAAACGTGTTCTCCTTCGCGGAGAAGGCTGATTTGGCAGGTAGAAGCCCTGTGTGCATTGGCCCTGGCAACCCACCCATAGCCAGCTAGGGAGGGACCCACCTAGGGCCTAGCTGCGAAACGGCACAAAACGCGCTCCTAGGAGCTGCACTCTGCAAAGGGAAACTGAGCTCGGGGAACAAAGCTCAGCCCCAAGGCGGCTTGGCTCAGGATCGCAGCGCTTGCCTAGTTCTCACCTAGCCCTAGGCTCCCCATAGGGCCCAGGAGGGTCTGGGCTGCCTCTGGCTCCGTGGGCACTGCTGCTTGGCTGGTGGTCTCCGCAGCGTGAAACCAACTCCAAACGTGTTCTCCTTCGCGGAGAAGGCTGATTTGGCAGGAAGAAGCCCTGTGTGCACTGGCCCTGGCAACCCACCCATAGCCAGCTAGGGAGGGACCCACCTAGGGCCTAGCTGCGAAACGGCACAAAACGCGCTCCTAGGAGCTGCACTCTGCAAAGGGAAACTGAGCTCGGGGAACAAAGCTCAGCCCCAAGGCGGCTTGGCTCAGGATCGCAGCGCTTGCCTAGTTCTCACCTAGCCCTAGGCTCCCCATAGGGCCAAGGAGGGTCTGGGCTGCCTCTGGCTCCGTGGGCACTGCTGCTTGGCTGGTGGTCTCCGCAGCTTGAAACCAACTCCAAACGTGTTCTCCTTCGCGGAGAAGGCTGATTTGGCAGGAAGAAGCCCTGTGTGCACTGGCCCTGGCAAACCACCCATAGCCAGCTAGGGAGGGACCCACCTAGGGCCTAGCTGCGAAACGGCACAGAACGCGCTCCTAGGAGCTGCACTCTGCAAAGGGAAACTGAGCTCGGGGAACAAAGCTCAGCCCCAAGGCGGCTTGGCTCAGGATCGCAGCGCTTGCCTAGTTCTCACCTAGCCCTAGGCTCCCCATAGGGCCCAGGAGGGTCTGGGCTGCCTCTGGCTCCGTGGGCACTGCTGCTTGGTTGGTGGTCTCCGCAGCTTGAAACCAACTCCAAACGTGTTCTCCTTCGCGGAGAAGGCTGATTTGGCAGGAAGAAGCCCTGTGTGCACTGGCCCTGGCAACCCACCCACAGCCAGCTAGGGACGGACCCACCTAGGGCCTAGCTGCGAAACGGCACAAAACGCGCTCCTAGGAGCTGCACTCTGCAAAGGGAAACTGTGTTCGGGGAACAAACCTCAGCCCCAAGGCGGCTTGGCTCAGGATCGCAGCGCTTGCCTAGTTCTCACCTAGCCCTAGGCTCCCCATAGGGCCAAGGAGGGTCTGGGCTGCCTCTGGCTCCGTGGGCACTGCTGCTTGGTTGGTGGTCTCCGCAGCTTGAAACCAACTCCAAACGTGTTCTCCTTCGCGGAGAAGGCTGATTTGGCAGGAAGAAGCCCTGTGTGCACTGGCCCTGGCAACCTACCCATAGCCAGCTAGGGACGGACCCACCTAGGGCCTAGCTGCGAAACGGCACAAAACGCGCTCCTAGGAGCTGCACTCTGCAAAGGGAAACTGTGCTCGGGGAACAAAGCTCAGCCCCAAGGCGGCTTGGCTCAGGATCACAGCGCTTGCCTAGTTCTCACCTAGCCCTAGGCTCCCCATAGGGCCAAGGAGGGTCTGGGCTGCCTCTGGCTCCGTGGGCACTGCTGCTTGGCTGGTGGTCTCCGCACCGTGAAACCAACTCCAAACGTGTTCTCCTTCGCGGAGAAGGCTGATTTGGCAGGAAGAAGCCCTGTGTGCACTGGCCCTGGCAACCCACCCACAGCCAGCTAGGGACGGACCCACCTAGGGCCTAGCTGCGAAACGGCACAAAACGCGCTCCTAGGAGCTGCACTCTGCAAAGGGAAACTGTGCTCGGGGAACAAACCTCAGCCCCAAGGCGGCTTGGCTCAGGATCGCAGCGCTTGCCTAGTTCTCACCTAGCCCTAGGCTCCCCATAGGGCCCAGGAGGGTCTGGGCTGCCTCTGGCTCCGTGGGCACTGCTGCTTGGCTGGTGGTCTCCGCACCTTGAAACCAACTCCAAACGTGTTCTCCTTCGCGGAGAAGGCTGATTTGGCAGGAAGAAGCCCTGTGTGCACTGGCCCTGGCAACCCACCCATAGCCAGCTAGGGACGGACCCACCTAGGGCCTAGCTGCGAAACGGCACAAAACGCGCTCCTAGGAGCTGCACTCTGCAAAGGGAAACTGTGCTCGGGGAACAAAGCTCAGCCCCAAGGCGGCTTGGCTCAGGATCGCAGCGCTTGCCTAGTTCTCACCTAGCCCTAGGCTCCCAATAGGGCCAAGGAGGGTCTGGGCTGCCTCTGGCTCCGTGGGCACTGCTGCTTGGCTGGTGGTCTCCGCAGCTTGAAACCAACTCCAAACGTGTTCTCCTTCGCGGAGAAGGCTGATTTGGCAGGAAGAAGCCCTGTGTGCACTGGCCCTGGCAACCCACCCATAGCCAGCTAGGGAGGGACCCACCTAGGGCCTAGCTGCGAAACGGCACAAAACGCGCTCCTAGGAGCTGCACTCTGCAAAGGGAAACTGTGCTCGGGGAACAAAGCTCAGCCCCAAGGCGGCTTGGCTCAGGATCGCAGCGCTTGCCTAGTTCTCACCTAGCCCTAGGCTCCCCATAGGGCCAAGGAGGGTCTGGGCTGCCTCTGGCTCCGTGGGCACTGCTGCTTGGTTGGTGGTCTCCGCAGCTTGAAACCAACTCCAAACGTGTTCTCCTTCGCGGAGAAGGCTGATTTGGCAGGAAGAAGCCCTGTGTGCACTGGCCTTGGCAACCCACCCATAGCCAGCTAGGGAGGGACCCACCTAGGGCCTAGCTGCGAAACGGCACAGAACGCGCACCTAGGAGCTGCACTCTGCAAAGGGAAACTGAGCTCGGGGAACAAAGCTCAGCCCCAAGGCGGCTTGGCTCAGGATCGCAGCGCTTGCCTAGTTCTCACCTAGCCCTAGGCTCCCCATAGGGCCAAGGAGGGTCTGGGCTGCCTCTGGCTCCGTGGGCACTGCTGCTTGGTTGGTGGTCTCCGCAGCTTGAAACCAACTCCAAACGTGTTCTCCTTCGCGGAGAAGGCTGATTTGGCAGGAAGAAGCCCTGTGTGCACTGGCCCTGGCAACCTACCCATAGCCAGCTAGGGACGGACCCACCTAGGGCCTAGCTGCGAAACGGCACAAAACGCGCTCCTAGGAGCTGCACTCTGCAAAGGGAAACTGTGCTCGGGGAACAAAGCTCAGCCCCAAGGCGGCTTGGCTCAGGATCACAGCGCTTGCCTAGTTCTCACCTAGCCCTAGGCTCCCCATAGGGCCAAGGAGGGTCTGGGCTGCCTCTGGCTCCGTGGGCACTGCTGCTTGGCTGGTGGTCTCCGCACGGTGAAACCAACTCCAAACGTGTTCTCCTTCGCGGAGAAGGCTGATTTGGCAGGAAGAAGCCCTGTGTGCACTGGCCCTGGCAACCCACCCATAGCCAGCTAGGGACGGACCCACCTAGGGCCTAGCTGCGAAACGGCACAAAACGCGCTCCTAGGAGCTGCACTCTGCAAAGGGAAACTGTGCTCGGGGAACAAAGCTCAGCGCCAAGGCGGCTTGGCTCAGGATCGCAGCGCTTGCCTAGTTCTCACCTAGCCCTAGGCTCCCCATAGGGCCAAGGAGGGTCTGGGCTGCCTCTGGCTCCGTGGGCACAGCTGCTTGGTTGGTGGTCTCCGCAGCTTGAAACCAACTCCAAACGTGTTCTCCTTCGCGGAGAAGGCTGATTTGGCAGGTAGAAGCCCTGTGTGCATTGGCCCTGGCAACCCACCCATAGCCAGCTAGGGAGGGACCCACCTAGGGCCTAGCTGCGAAACGGCACAAAACGCGCTCCTAGGAGCTGCACTCTGCAAAGGGAAACTGAGCTCGGGGAACAAAGCTCAGCCCCAAGGCGGCTTGGCTCAGGATCGCAGCGCTTGCCTAGTTCTCACCTAGCCCTAGGCTCCCCATAGGGCCAAGGAGGGTCTGGGCTGCCTCTGGCTCCGTGGGCACTGCTGCTTGGCTGGTGGTCTCCGCACCTTGAAACCAACTCCAAACGTGTTCTCCTTCGCGGAGAAGGCTGATTTGGCAGGAAGAAGCCCTGTGTGCACTGGCCCTGGCAACCCACCCATAGCCAGCTAGGGAGGGACCCACCTAGGGCCTAGCTGCGAAACGGCACAAAACTCGCTCCTAGGAGCTGCACTCTGCAAAGGGAAACTGTGTTCGGGGAACAAACCTCAGCCCCAAGGCGGCTTGGCTCAGGATCGCAGCGCTTGCCTAGTTCTCACCTAGCCCTAGGCTCCCCATAGGGCCAAGGAGGGTCTGGGCTGCCTCTGGCTCCGTGGGCACTGCTGCTTGGCTGGTGGTCTCCGCACCTTGAAACCAACTCCAAACGTGTTCTCCTTCGCGGAGAAGGCTGATTTGGCAGGAAGAAGCCCTGTGTGCACTGGCCCTGGCAACCCACCCATAGCCAGCTAGGGAGGGACCCACCTAGGGCCTAGCTGCGAATCGGCACAGAACGCGCTCCTAGGAGCTGCACTCTGCAAAGGGAAACTGTGCTCGGGGAACAAACCTCAGCCCCAAGGCGGCTTGGCTCAGGATCGCAGCGCTTGCCTAGTTCTCACCTAGCCCTAGGCTCCCCATAGGGCCAAGGAGGGTCTGGGCTGCCTCTGGCTCCGTGGGCACTGCTGCTTGGCTGGTGGTCTCCGCACCGTGAAACCAACTCCAAACGTGTTCTCCTTCGCGGAGAAGGCTGATTTGGCAGGAAGAAGCCCTGTGTGCACTGGCCCTGGCAACCCACCCATAGCCAGCTAGGGAGGGACCCACCTAGGGCCTAGCTGCGAAACGGCACAAAACGCGCTCCTAGGAGCTGCACTCTGCAAAGGGAAACTGTGCTCGGGGAACAAAGCTCAGCCCCAAGGCGGCTTGGCGCAGGATCACAGCGCTTGCCTAGTTCTCACCTAGCCCTAGGCTCCCCATAGGGCCAAGGAGGGTCTGGGCTGCCTCTGGCTCCGTGGGCACTGCTGCTTGGCTGGTGGTCTCCGCACCGTGAAACCAACTCCAAACGTGTTCTCCTTCGCGGAGAAGGCTGATTTGGCAGGAAGAAGCCCTGTGTGCACTGGCCCTGGCAACCCACCCATAGCCAGCTAGGGACGGACCCACCTAGGGCCTAGCTGCGAAACGGCACAAAACGCGCTCCTAGGAGCTGCACTCTGCAAAGGGAAACTGTGCTCGGGGAACAAACCTCAGCCCCAAGGCGGCTTGGCTCAGGATCGCAGCGCTTGCCTAGTTCTCACCTAGCCCTAGGCTCCCCATAGGGCCAAGGAGGGTCTGGGCTGCCTCTGGCTCCGTGGGCACTGCTGCTTGGTTGGTGGTCTCTGCAGCTTGAAACCAACTCCAAACGTGTTCTCCTTCGTGGAGAAGGCTGATTTGGCAGGTAGAAGCCCTCTGTGCATTGGCCCTGGCAACCCACCCATAGCCAGCTAGGGAGGGACCCACCTAGGGCCTAGCTGCGAAACGGCACAAAACGCGCTCCTAGGAGCTGCACTCTGCAAAGGGAAACTGAGCTCGGGGAACAAAGCTCAGCCCCAAGGCGGCTTGGCTCAGGATCGCAGCGCTTGCCTAGTTCTCACCTAGCCCTAGGCTCCCCATAGGGCCCAGGAGGGTCTGGGCTGCCTCTGGCTCCGTGGGCACTGCTGCTTGGCTGGTGGTCTCCGCACCTTGAAACCAACTCCAAACGTGTTCTCCTTCGCGGAGAAGGCTGATTTGGCAGGAAGAAGCCCTGTGTGCACTGGCCCTGGCAACCCACCCATAGCCAGCTAGGGAGGGACCCACCTAGGGCCTAGCTGCGAAACGGCACAAAACGCGCTCCTAGGAGCTGCACTCTGCAAAGGGAAACTGTGTTCGGGGAACAAAGCTCAGCCCCAAGGCGGCTTGGCTCAGGATCGCAGCGCTTGCCTAGTTCTCACCTAGCCCTAGGCTCCCCATAGGGCCAAGGAGGGTCTGGGCTGCCTCTGGCTCCGTGGGCACTGCTGCTTGGCTGGTGGTCTCCGCACCTTGAAACCAACTCCAAACGTGTTCTCCTTCGCGGAGAAGGCTGATTTGGCAGGAAGAAGCCCTGTGTGCACTGGCCCTGGCAACCCACCCATAGCCAGCTAGGGAGGGACCCACCTAGGGCCTAGCTGCGAATCGGCACAAAACGCGCTCCTAGGAGCTGCACTCTGCAAAGGGAAACTGTGCTCGGGGAACAAACCTCAGCCCCAAGGCGGCTTGGCTCAGGATCGCAGCGCTTGCCTAGTTCTCACCTAGCCCTAGGCTCCCCATAGGGTCAAGGAGGGTCTGGGCTGCCTCTGGCTCCGTGGGCACTGCTGCTTGGCTGGTGGTCTCCGCAGCTTGAAACCAACTCCAAACGTGTTCTCCTTCGCGGAGAAGGCTGATTTGGCAGGAAGAAGCCCTGTGTGCACTGGCCCTGGCAACCCACCCACAGCCAGCTAGGGACGGACCCACCTAGGGCCTAGCTGCGAAACGGCACAAAACGCGCTCCTAGGAGCTGCACTCTGCAAAGGGAAACTGTGCTCGGGGAACAAACCTCAGCCCCAAGGCGGCTTGGCTCAGGATCGCAGCGCTTGCCTAGTTCTCACCTAGCCCTAGGCTCCCCATAGGGCCCAGGAGGGTCTGGGCTGCCTCTGGCTCCGTGGGCACTGCTGCTTGGCTGGTGGTCTCCGCACCTTGAAACCAACTCCAAACGTGTTCTCCTTCGCGGAGAAGGCTGATTTGGCAGGAAGAAGCCCTGTGTGCACTGGCCCTGGCAACCCACCCATAGCCAGCTAGGGACGGACCCACCTAGGGCCTAGCTGCGAAACGGCACAAAACGCGCTCCTAGGAGCTGCACTCTGCAAAGGGAAACTGTGCTCGGGGATCAAAGCTCAGCCCCAAGGCGGCTTGGCTCAGGATCGCAGCGCTTGCCTAGTTCTCACCTAGCCCTAGGCTCCCAATAGGGCCAAGGAGGGTCTGGGCTGCCTCTGGCTCCGTGGGCACTGCTGCTTGGCTGGTGGTCTCCGCAGCTTGAAACCAACTCCAAACGTGTTCTCCTTCGCGGAGAAGGCTGATTTGGCAGGAAGAAGCCCTGTGTGCACTAGCCCTGGCAACCCACCCATAGCCAGCTAGGGACGGACCCACCTAGGGCCTAGCTGCGAAACGGCACAGAACGCGCTCCTAGGAGCTGCACTCTGCAAAGGGAAACTGTGCTCGGGGAACAAAGCTCAGCCCCAAGGCGGCTTGGCTCAGGATCGCAGCGCTTGCCTAGTTCTCACCTAGCCCTAGGCTCCCCATAGGGTCAAGGAGGGTCTGGGCTGCCTCTGGCTCCGTGGGCACTGCTGCTTGGCTGGTGGTCTCCGCAGCTTGAAACCAACTCCAAACGTGTTCTCCTTCGCGGAGAAGGCTGATTTGGCAGGAAGAAGCCCTGTGTGCACTGGCCCTGGCAACCCACCCACAGCCAGCTAGGGACGGACCCACCTAGGGCCTAGCTGCGAAACGGCACAAAACGCGCTCCTAGGAGCTGCACTCTGCAAAGGGAAACTGTGCTCGGGGAACAAACCTCAGCCCCAAGGCGGCTTGGCTCAGGATCGCAGCGCTTGCCTAGTTCTCACCTAGCCCTAGGCTCCCCATAGGGCCCAGGAGGGTCTGGGCTGCCTCTGGCTCCGTGGGCACTGCTGCTTGGCTGGTGGTCTCCGCACCTTGAAACCAACTCCAAACGTGTTCTCCTTCGCGGAGAAGGCTGATTTGGCAGGAAGAAGCCCTGTGTGCACTGGCCCTGGCAACCCACCCATAGCCAGCTAGGGACGGACCCACCTAGGGCCTAGCTGCGAAACGGCACAAAACGCGCTCCTAGGAGCTGCACTCTGCAAAGGGAAACTGTGCTCGGGGATCAAAGCTCAGCCCCAAGGCGGCTTGGCTCAGGATCGCAGCGCTTGCCTAGTTCTCACCTAGCCCTAGGCTCCCAATAGGGCCAAGGAGGGTCTGGGCTGCCTCTGGCTCCGTGGGCACTGCTGCTTGGCTGGTGGTCTCCGCAGCTTGAAACCAACTCCAAACGTGTTCTCCTTCGCGGAGAAGGCTGATTTGGCAGGAAGAAGCCCTGTGTGCACTAGCCCTGGCAACCCACCCATAGCCAGCTAGGGACGGACCCACCTAGGGCCTAGCTGCGAAACGGCACAGAACGCGCTCCTAGGAGCTGCACTCTGCAAAGGGAAACTGTGCTCGGGGAACAAAGCTCAGCCCCAAGGCGGCTTGGCTCAGGATCGCAGCGCTTGCCTAGTTCTCACCTAGCCCTAGGCTCCCCATAGGGCCAAGGAGGGTCTGGGCTGCCTCTGGCTCCGTGGGCACTGCTGCTTGGTTGGTGGTCTCTGCAGCTTGAAACCAACTCCAAACGTGTTCTCCTTCGCGGAGAAGGCTGATTTGGCAGGAAGAAGCCCTGTGTGCACTGGCCTTGGCAACCCACCCATAGCCAGCTAGGGAGGGACCCACCTAGGGCCTAGCTGCGAAACGGCACAGAACGCGCTCCTAGGAGCTGCACTCTGCAAAGGGAAACTGTGTTCGGGGAACAAACCTCAGCCCCAAGGCGGCTTGGCTCAGGATCGCAGCGCTTGCCTAGTTCTCACCTAGCCCTAGGCTCCCCATAGGGCCAAGGAGGGTCTGGGCTGCCTCTGGCTCCGTGGGCACTGCTGCTTGGCTGGTGGTCTCCGCACCTTGAAACCAACTCCAAACGTGTTCTCCTTCGCGGAGAAGGCTGATTTGGCAGGAAGAAGCCCTGTGTGCACTGGCCCTGGCAACCCACCCATAGCCAGCTAGGGAGGGACCCACCTAGGGCCTAGCTGCGAATCGGCACAGAACGCGCTCCTAGGAGCTGCACTCTGCAAAGGGAAACTGTGCTCGGGGAACAAACCTCAGCCCCAAGGCGGCTTGGCTCAGGATCGCAGCGCTTGCCTAGTTCTCACCTAGCCCTAGGCTCCCCATAGGGCCAAGGAGGGTCTGGGCTGCCTCTGGCTCCGTGGGCACTGCTGCTTGGCTGGTGGTCTCCGCACCGTGAAACCAACTCCAAACGTGTTCTCCTTCGCGGAGAAGGCTGATTTGGCAGGAAGAAGCCCTGTGTGCACTGGCCCTGGCAACCCACCCATAGCCAGCTAGGGAGGGACCCACCTAGGGCCTAGCTGCGAAACGGCACAAAACGCGCTCCTAGGAGCTGCACTCTGCAAAGGGAAACTGTGCTCGGGGAACAAAGCTCAGCCCCAAGGCGGCTTGGCGCAGGATCACAGCGCTTGCCTAGTTCTCACCTAGCCCTAGGCTCCCCATAGGGCCAAGGAGGGTCTGGGCTGCCTCTGGCTCCGTGGGCACTGCTGCTTGGCTGGTGGTCTCCGCACCGTGAAACCAACTCCAAACGTGTTCTCCTTCGCGGAGAAGGCTGATTTGGCAGGAAGAAGCCCTGTGTGCACTGGCCCTGGCAACCCACCCATAGCCAGCTAGGGACGGACCCACCTAGGGCCTAGCTGCGAAACGGCACAAAACGCGCTCCTAGGAGCTGCACTCTGCAAAGGGAAACTGTGTTCGGGGAACAAACCTCAGCCCCAAGGCGGCTTGGCTCAGGATCGCAGCGCTTGCCTAGTTCTCACCTAGCCCTAGGCTCCCCATAGGGCCAAGGAGGGTCTGGGCTGCCTCTGGCTCCGTGGGCACTGCTGCTTGGTTGGTGGTCTCCGCAGCTTGAAACCAACTCCAAACGTGTTCTCCTTCGTGGAGAAGGCTGATTTGGCAGGTAGAAGCCCTCTGTGCATTGGCCCTGGCAACCCACCCATAGCCAGCTAGGGAGGGACCCACCTAGGGCCTAGCTGCGAAACGGCACAAAACGCGCTCCTAGGAGCTGCACTCTGCAAAGGGAAACTGAGCTCGGGGAACAAAGCTCAGCCCCAAGGCGGCTTGGCTCAGGATCGCAGCGCTTGCCTAGTTCTCACCTAGCCCTAGGCTCCCCATAGGGCCCAGGAGGGTCTGGGCTGCCTCTGGCTCGGTGGGCACTGCTGCTTGGCTGGTGGTCTCCGCACCTTGAAACCAACTCCAAACGTGTTCTCCTTCGCGGAGAAGGCTGATTTGGCAGGAAGAAGCCCTGTGTGCACTGGCCCTGGCAACCCACCCATAGCCAGCTAGGGAGGGACCCACCTAGGGCCTAGCTGCGAAACGGCACAAAACGCGCTCCTAGGAGCTGCACTCTGCAAAGGGAAACTGTGTTCGGGGAACAAAGCTCAGCCCCAAGGCGGCTTGGCTCAGGATCGCAGCGCTTGCCTAGTTCTCACCTAGCCCTAGGCTCCCCATAGGGCCAAGGAGGGTCTGGGCTGCCTCTGGCTCCGTGGGCACTGCTGCTTGGCTGGTGGTCTCCGCACCTTGAAACCAACTCCAAACGTGTTCTCCTTCGCGGAGAAGG
Organism: Sus scrofa; assembly: GCF_054392235.1. Taxonomy (NCBI): domain Eukaryota; kingdom Metazoa; phylum Chordata; class Mammalia; order Artiodactyla; family Suidae; genus Sus; species Sus scrofa. The sequence continues at coordinate 38,992,751 of NC_139393.1, read as the reverse complement.
CTGATTTGGCAGGAAGAAGCCCTGTGTGCACTGGCCCTGGCAACCCACCCATAGCCAGCTAGGGAGGGACCCACCTAGGGCCTAGCTGCGAATCGGCACAAAACGCGCTCCTAGGAGCTGCACTCTGCAAAGGGAAACTGTGCTCGGGGAACAAACCTCAGCCCCAAGGCGGCTTGGCTCAGGATCGCAGCGCTTGCCTAGTTCTCACCTAGCCCTAGGCTCCCCATAGGGTCAAGGAGGGTCTGGGCTGCCTCTGGCTCCGTGGGCACTGCTGCTTGGCTGGTGGTCTCCGCACCGTGAAACCAACTCCAAACGTGTTCTCCTTCGCGGAGAAGGCTGATTTGGCAGGAAGAAGCCCTGTGTGCACTGGCCCTGGCAACCCACCCATAGCCAGCTAGGGAGGGACCCACCTAGGGCCTAGCTGCGAAACGGCACAAAACGCGCTCCTAGGAGCTGCACTCTGCAAAGGGAAACTGTGCTCGGGGAACAAACCTCAGCCCCAAGGCGGCTTGGCTCAGGATCGCAGCGCTTGCCTAGTTCTCACCTAGCCCTAGGCTCCCCATAGGGTCAAGGAGGGTCTGGGCTGCCTCTGGCTCCGTGGGCACTGCTGCTTGGCTGGTGGTCTCCGCACCGTGAAACCAACTCCAAACGTGTTCTCCTTCGCGGAGAAGGCTGATTTGGCAGGAAGAAGCCCTGTGTGCACTGGCCCTGGCAACCCACCCATAGCCAGCTAGGGAGGGACCCACCTAGGGCCTAGCTGCGAAACGGCACAAAACGCGCTCCTAGGAGCTGCACTCTGCAAAGGGGAACTGTGCTCGGGGAACAAACCTCAGCCCCAAGGCGGCTTGGCTCAGGATCGCAGCGCTTGCCTAGTTCTCACCTAGCCCTAGGCTCCCCATAGGGCCAAGGAGGGTCTGGGCTGCCTCTGGCTCCGTGGGCACTGCTGCTTGGTTGGTGGTCTCCGCAGCTTGAAACCAACTCCAAACGTGTTCTCCTTCGCGGAGAAGGCTGATTTGGCAGGAGGAAGCCCTGTGTGCACTGGCCTTGGCAACCCACCCATAGCCAGCTAGGGAGGGTTCCACCTAGGGCCTAGCTGCGAAACGGCACAGAACGCGCTCCTAGGAGCTGCACTCTGCAAAGGGAAACTGAGCTCGGGGAACAAAGCTCAGCCCCAAGGCGGCTTGGCTCAAGACCGCAGCGCTTGCCTAGTTCTCACCTAGCCCTAGGCTCCCCATAGGGCCAAGGAGGGTCTGGGCTGCCTCTGGCTCCGTGGGCACTGCTGCTTGGTTGGTGGTCTCCGCAGCTTGAAACCAACTCCAAACGTGTTCTCCTTCGCGGAGAAGGCTGATTTGGCAGGAAGAAGCCCTGTGTGCACTGGCCCTGGCAACCCACCCATAGCCAGCTAGGGACGGACCCACCTAGGGCCTAGCTGCGAAACGGCACAAAACGCGCTCCTAGGAGCTGCACTCTGCAAAGGGAAACTGTGCTCGGGGAACAAACCTCAGCCCCAAGGCGGCTTGGCTCAGGATCGCAGCGCTTGCCTAGTTCTCACCGAGCCCTAGGCTCCCCATAGGGCCAAGGAGGGTCTGGGCTGCCTCTGGCTCCGTGGGCACTGCTGCTTGGCTGGTGGTCTCCGCACCGTGAAACCAACTCCAAACGTGTTCTCCTTCGCGGAGAAGGCTGATTTGGCAGGAAGAAGCCCTGTGTGCACTGGCCCTGGCAACCCACCCATAGCCAGCTAGGGAGGGACCCACCTAGGGCCTAGCTGCGAAACGGCACAAAACGCGCTCCTAGGAGCTGCACTCTGCAAAGGGAAACTGTGCTCGGGGAACAAACCTCAGCCCCAAGGCGGCTTGGCTCAGGATCGCAGCGCTTGCCTAGTTCTCACCTAGCCCTAGGCTCCCCATAGGGCCAAGGAGGGTCTGGGCTGCCTCTGGCTCCGTGGGCACTGCTGCTTGGTTGGTGGTCTCCGCAGCTTGAAACCAACTCCAAACGTGTTCTCCTTCGCGGAGAAGGCTGATTTGGCAGGTAGAAGCCCTGTGTGCATTGGCCCTGGCAACCCACCCATAGCCAGCTAGGGAGGGACCCACCTAGGGCCTAGCTGCGAAACGGCACAAAACGCGCTCCTAGGAGCTGCACTCTGCAAAGGGAAACTGAGCTCGGGGAACAAAGCTCAGCCCCAAGGCGGCTTGGCTCAGGATCGCAGCGCTTGCCTAGTTCTCACCTAGCCCTAGGCTCCCCATAGGGCCCAGGAGGGTCTGGGCTGCCTCTGGCTCCGTGGGCACTGCTGCTTGGCTGGTGGTCTCCGCACCTTGAAACCAACTCCAAACGTGTTCTCCTTCGCGGAGAAGGCTGATTTGGCAGGAAGAAGCCCTGTGTGCACTGGCCCTGGCAACCCACCCATAGCCAGCTAGGGAGGGACCCACCTAGGGCCTAGCTGCGAAACGGCACAAAACGCGCTCCTAGGAGCTGCACTCTGCAAAGGGAAACTGTGTTCGGGGAACAAAGCTCAGCCCCAAGGCGGCTTGGCTCAGGATCGCAGCGCTTGCCTAGTTCTCACCTAGCCCTAGGCTCCCCATAGGGCCAAGGAGGGTCTGGGCTGCCTCTGGCTCCGTGGGCACTGCTGCTTGGCTGGTGGTCTCCGCACCTTGAAACCAACTCCAAACGTGTTCTCCTTCGCGGAGAAGGCTGATTTGGCAGGAAGAAGCCCTGTGTGCACTGGCCCTGGCAACCCACCCATAGCCAGCTAGGGAGGGACCCACCTAGGGCCTAGCTGCGAATCGGCACAAAACGCGCTCCTAGGAGCTGCACTCTGCAAAGGGAAACTGTGCTCAGGGAACAAACCTCAGCCCCAAGGCGGCTTGGCTCAGGATCGCAGCGCTTGCCTAGTTCTCACCTAGCCCTAGGCTCCCCATAGGGTCAAGGAGGGTCTGGGCTGCCTCTGGCTCCGTGGGCACTGCTGCTTGGCTGGTGGTCTCCGCACCGTGAAACCAACTCCAAACGTGTTCTCCTTCGCGGAGAAGGCTGATTTGGCAGGAAGAAGCCCTGTGTGCACTGGCCCTGGCAACCCACCCATAGCCAGCTAGGGAGGGACCCACCTAGGGCCTAGCTGCGAAACGGCACAAAACGCGCTCCTAGGAGCTGCACTCTGCAAAGGGAAACTGTGCTCGGGGAACAAACCTCAGCCCCAAAGCGGCTTGGCTCAGGATCGCAGCGCTTGCCTAGTTCTCACCTAGCCCTAGGCTCCCCATAGGGTCAAGGAGGGTCTGGGCTGCCTCTGGCTCCGTGGGCACTGCTGCTTGGCTGGTGGTCTCCGCACCGTGAAACCAACTCCAAACGTGTTCTCCTTCGCGGAGAAGGCTGATTTGGCAGGAAGAAGCCCTGTGTGCACTGGCCCTGGCAACCCACCCATAGCCAGCTAGGGAGGGACCCACCTAGGGCCTAGCTGCGAAACGGCACAAAACGCGCTCCTAGGAGCTGCACTCTGCAAAGGGGAACTGTGCTCGGGGAACAAAGCTCAGCCCCAAGGCGGCTTGGCTCAGGACCGCAGCGCTTGCCTAGTTCTCACCTAGCCCTAGGCTCCCCATAGGGCCAAGGAGGGTCTGGGCTGCCTCTGGCTCCGTGGGCACTGCTGCTTGGTTGGTGGTCTCCGCAGCTTGAAACCAACTCCAAACGTGTTCTCCTTCGCGGAGAAGGCTGATTTGGCAGGAAGAAGCCCTGTGTGCACTGGCCCTGGCAACCCACCCATAGCCAGCTAGGGAGGGACCCACCTAGGGCCTAGCTGCGAAACGGCACAAAACGCGCTCCTAGGAGCTGCACTCTGCAAAGGGGAACTGTGCTCGGGGAACAAAGCTCAGCCCCAAGGCGGCTTGGCTCAGGATCGCAGCGCTTGCCTAGTTCTCACCTAGCCCTAGGCTCCCCATAGGGCCAAGGAGGGTCTGGGCTGCCTCTGGCTCCGTGGGCACTGCTGCTTGGTTGGTGGTCTCCGCAGCTTGAAACCAACTCCAAACGTGTTCTCCTTCGCGGAGAAGGCTGATTTGGCAGGAGGAAGCCCTGTGTGCACTGGCCTTGGCAACCCACCCATAGCCAGCTAGGGAGGGTTCCACCTAGGGCCTAGCTGCGAAACGGCACAGAACGCGCTCCTAGGAGCTGCACTCTGCAAAGGGAAACTGAGCTCGGGGAACAAAGCTCAGCCCCAAGGCGGCTTGGCTCAGGACCGCAGCGCTTGCCTAGTTCTCACCTAGCCCTAGGCTCCCCATAGGGCCAAGGAGGGTCTGGGCTGCCTCTGGCTCCGTGGGCACTGCTGCTTGGTTGGTGGTCTCCGCAGCTTGAAACCAACTCCAAACGTGTTCTCCTTCGCGGAGAAGGCTGATTTGGCAGGAAGAAGCCCTGTGTGCACTGGCCCTGGCAACCCACCCATAGCCAGCTAGGGACGGACCCACCTAGGGCCTAGCTGCGAAACGGCACAAAACGCGCTCCTAGGAGCTGCACTCTGCAAAGGGAAACTGTGCTCGGGGAACAAACCTCAGCCCCAAGGCGGCTTGGCTCAGGATCGCAGCGCTTGCCTAGTTCTCACCGAGCCCTAGGCTCCCCATAGGGCCAAGGAGGGTCTGGGCTGCCTCTGGCTCCGTGGGCACTGCTGCTTGGCTGGTGGTCTCCGCACCGTGAAACCAACTCCAAACGTGTTCTCCTTCGCGGAGAAGGCTGATTTGGCAGGAAGAAGCCCTGTGTGCACTGGCCCTGGCAACCCACCCATAGCCAGCTAGGGAGGGACCCACCTAGGGCCTAGCTGCGAAACGGCACAAAACGCGCTCCTAGGAGCTGCACTCTGCAAAGGGAAACTGTGCTCGGGGAACAAACCTCAGCCCCAAGGCGGCTTGGCTCAGGATCGCAGCGCTTGCCTAGTTCTCACCTAGCCCTAGGCTCCCCATAGGGCCAAGGAGGGTCTGGGCTGCCTCTGGCTCCGTGGGCACTGCTGCTTGGTTGGTGGTCTCCGCAGCTTGAAACCAACTCCAAACGTGTTCTCCTTCGCGGAGAAGGCTGATTTGGCAGGAAGAAGCCCTGTGTGCACTGGCCCTGGCAACCCACCCATAGCCAGCTAGGGAGGGACCCACCTAGGGCCTAGCTGCGAAACGGCACAAAACGCGCTCCTAGGAGCTGCACTCTGCAAAGGGAAACTGTGCTCGGGGAACAAACCTCAGCCCCAAAGCGGCTTGGCTCAGGATCGCAGCGCTTGCCTAGTTCTCACCTAGCCCTAGGCTCCCCATAGGGTCAAGGAGGGTCTGGGCTGCCTCTGGCTCCGTGGGCACTGCTGCTTGGCTGGTGGTCTCCGCACCGTGAAACCAACTCCAAACGTGTTCTCCTTCGCGGAGAAGGCTGATTTGGCAGGAAGAAGCCCTGTGTGCACTGGCCCTGGCAACCCACCCATAGCCAGCTAGGGAGGGACCCACCTAGGGCCTAGCTGCGAAACGGCACAAAACGCGCTCCTAGGAGCTGCACTCTGCAAAGGGGAACTGTGCTCGGGGAACAAAGCTCAGCCCCAAGGCGGCTTGGCTCAGGACCGCAGCGCTTGCCTAGTTCTCACCTAGCCCTAGGCTCCCCATAGGGCCAAGGAGGGTCTGGGCTGCCTCTGGCTCCGTGGGCACTGCTGCTTGGTTGGTGGTCTCCGCAGCTTGAAACCAACTCCAAACGTGTTCTCCTTCGCGGAGAAGGCTGATTTGGCAGGAAGAAGCCCTGTGTGCACTGGCCCTGGCAACCCACCCATAGCCAGCTAGGGAGGGACCCACCTAGGGCCTAGCTGCGAAACGGCACAAAACGCGCTCCTAGGAGCTGCACTCTGCAAAGGGGAACTGTGCTCGGGGAACAAAGCTCAGCCCCAAGGCGGCTTGGCTCAGGATCGCAGCGCTTGCCTAGTTCTCACCTAGCCCTAGGCTCCCCATAGGGCCAAGGAGGGTCTGGGCTGCCTCTGGCTCCGTGGGCACTGCTGCTTGGTTGGTGGTCTCCGCAGCTTGAAACCAACTCCAAACGTGTTCTCCTTCGCGGAGAAGGCTGATTTGGCAGGAGGAAGCCCTGTGTGCACTGGCCTTGGCAACCCACCCATAGCCAGCTAGGGAGGGTTCCACCTAGGGCCTAGCTGCGAAACGGCACAGAACGCGCTCCTAGGAGCTGCACTCTGCAAAGGGAAACTGAGCTCGGGGAACAAAGCTCAGCCCCAAGGCGGCTTGGCTCAGGACCGCAGCGCTTGCCTAGTTCTCACCTAGCCCTAGGCTCCCCATAGGGCCAAGGAGGGTCTGGGCTGCCTCTGGCTCCGTGGGCACTGCTGCTTGGTTGGTGGTCTCCGCAGCTTGAAACCAACTCCAAACGTGTTCTCCTTCGCGGAGAAGGCTGATTTGGCAGGAAGAAGCCCTGTGTGCACTGGCCCTGGCAACCCACCCATAGCCAGCTAGGGACGGACCCACCTAGGGCCTAGCTGCGAAACGGCACAAAACGCGCTCCTAGGAGCTGCACTCTGCAAAGGGAAACTGTGCTCGGGGAACAAACCTCAGCCCCAAGGCGGCTTGGCTCAGGATCGCAGCGCTTGCCTAGTTCTCACCGAGCCCTAGGCTCCCCATAGGGCCAAGGAGGGTCTGGGCTGCCTCTGGCTCCGTGGGCACTGCTGCTTGGCTGGTGGTCTCCGCACCGTGAAACCAACTCCAAACGTGTTCTCCTTCGCGGAGAAGGCTGATTTGGCAGGAAGAAGCCCTGTGTGCACTGGCCCTGGCAACCCACCCATAGCCAGCTAGGGAGGGACCCACCTAGGGCCTAGCTGCGAAACGGCACAAAACGCGCTCCTAGGAGCTGCACTCTGCAAAGGGAAACTGTGCTCGGGGAACAAACCTCAGCCCCAAGGCGGCTTGGCTCAGGATCGCAGCGCTTGCCTAGTTCTCACCTAGCCCTAGGCTCCCCATAGGGCCAAGGAGGGTCTGGGCTGCCTCTGGCTCCGTGGGCACTGCTGCTTGGTTGGTGGTCTCCGCAGCTTGAAACCAACTCCAAACGTGTTCTCCTTCGCGGAGAAGGCTGATTTGGCAGGTAGAAGCCCTGTGTGCATTGGCCCTGGCAACCCACCCATAGCCAGCTAGGGAGGGACCCACCTAGGGCCTAGCTGCGAAACGGCACAAAACGCGCTCCTAGGAGCTGCACTCTGCAAAGGGAAACTGAGCTCGGGGAACAAAGCTCAGCCCCAAGGCGGCTTGGCTCAGGATCGCAGCGCTTGCCTAGTTCTCACCTAGCCCTAGGCTCCCCATAGGGCCCAGGAGGGTCTGGGCTGCCTCTGGCTCCGTGGGCACTGCTGCTTGGCTGGTGGTCTCCGCACCGTGAAACCAACTCCAAACGTGTTCTCCTTCGCGGAGAAGGCTGATTTGGCAGGAAGAAGCCCTGTGTGCACTGGCCCTGGCAACCCACCCATAGCCAGCTAGGGACGGACCCACCTAGGGCCTAGCTGCGAAACGGCACAAAACGCGCTCCTAGGAGCTGCACTCTGCAAAGGGAAAATGTGTTCGGGGAACAAACCTCAGCCCCAAGGCGGCTTGGCTCAGGATCGCAGCGCTTGCCTAGTTCTCACCTAGCCCTAGGCTCCCCATAGGGCCAAGGAGGGTCTGGGCTGCCTCTGGCTCCGTGGGCACTGCTGCTTGGCTGGTGGTCTCCGCAGCTTGAAACCAACTCCAAACGTGTTCTCCTTCGCGGAGAAGGCTGATTTGGCAGGAAGAAGCCCTGTGTGCACTGGCCCTGGCAACCCACCCATAGCCAGCTAGGGAGGGACCCACCTAGGGCCTAGCTGCGAATCGGCACAGAACGCGCTCCTAGGAGCTGCACTCTGCAAAGGGAAACTGTGCTCGGGGAACAAACCTCAGCCCCAAGGCGGCTTGGCTCAGGATCGCAGCGCTTGCCTAGTTCTCACCTAGCCCTAGGCTCCCCATAGGGCCAAGGAGGGTCTGGGCTGCCTCTGGCTCCGTGGGCACTGCTGCTTGGCTGGTGGTCTCCGCACCGTGAAACCAACTCCAAACGTGTTCTCCTTCGCGGAGAAGGCTGATTTGGCAGGAAGAAGCCCTGTGTGCACTGGCCCTGGCAACCCACCCATAGCCAGCTAGGGAGGGACCCACCTAGGGCCTAGCTGCGAAACGGCACAAAACGCGCTCCTAGGAGCTGCACTCTGCAAAGGGAAACTGTGCTCGGGGAGCAAAGCTCAGCCCCAAGGCGGCTTGGCTCAGGATCACAGCGCTTGCCTAGTTCTCACCTAGCCCTAGGCTCCCCATAGGGCCAAGGAGGGTCTGGGCTGCCTCTGGCTCCGTGGGCACTGCTGCTTGGCTGGTGGTCTCCGCACCGTGAAACCAACTCCAAACGTGTTCTCCTTCGCGGAGAAGGCTGATTTGGCAGGAAGAAGCCCTGTGTGCACTGGCCCTGGCAACCCACCCATAGCCAGCTAGGGACGGACCCACCTAGGGCCTAGCTGCGAAACGGCACAAAACGCGCTCCTAGGAGCTGCACTCTGCAAAGGGAAACTGTTCTCGGGGAACAAACCTCAGCCCCAAGGCGGCGTGGCTCAGGATCGCAGCGCTTGCCTAGTTCTCACCTAGCCCTAGGCTCCCCATAGGGCCAAGGAGGGTCTGGGCTGCCTCTGGCTCCGTGGGCACTGCTGCTTGGTTGGTGGTCTCCGCAGCTTGAAACCAACTCCAAACGTGTTCTCCTTCGTGGAGAAGGCTGATTTGGCAGGTAGAAGCCCTGTGTGCATTGGCCCTGGCAACCCACCCATAGCCAGCTAGGGAGGGACCCACCTAGGGCCTAGCTGCGAAACGGCACAAAACGCGCTCCTAGGAGCTGCACTCTGCAAAGGGAAACTGAGCTCGGGGAACAAAGCTCAGCCCCAAGGCGGCTTGGCTCAGGATCGCAGCGCTTGCCTAGTTCTCACCTAGCCCTAGGCTTCCCATAGGGCCCAGGAGGGTCTGGGCTGCCTCTGGCTCCGTGGGCACTGCTGCTTGGCTGGTGGTCTCCGCAGCTTGAAACCAACTCCAAACGTGTTCTCCTTCGCGGAGAAGGCTGATTTGGCAGGAAGAAGCCCTGTGTGCACTGGCCCTGGCAACCCACCCATAGCCAGCTAGGGAGGGACCCACCTAGGGCCTAGCTGCGAAACGGCACAAAACGCGCTCCTAGGAGCTGCACTCTGCAAAGGGAAACTGTGTTCGGGGAACAAAGCTCAGCCCCAAGGCGGCTTGGCTCAGGATCGCAGCGCTTGCCTAGTTCTCACCTAGCCCTAGGCTCCCCATAGGGCCAAGGAGGGTCTGGGCTGCCTCTGGCTCCGTGGGCACTGCTGCTTGGCTGGTGGTCTCCGCACCTTGAAACCAACTCCAAACGTGTTCTCCTTCGCGGAGAAGGCTGATTTGGCAGGAAGAAGCCCTGTGTGCACTGGCCCTGGCAACCCACCCATAGCCAGCTAGGGAGGGACCCACCTAGGGCCTAGCTGCGAATCGGCACAAAACGCGCTCCTAGGAGCTGCACTCTGCAAAGGGAAACTGTGCTCGGGGAACAAACCTCAGCCCCAAGGCGGCTTGGCTCAGGATCGCAGCGCTTGCCTAGTTCTCACCTAGCCCTAGGCTCCCCATAGGGTCAAGGAGGGTCTGGGCTGCCTCTGGCTCCGTGGGCACTGCTGCTTGGCTGGTGGTCTCCGCACCGTGAAACCAACTCCAAACGTGTTCTCCTTCGCGGAGAAGGCTGATTTGGCAGGAAGAAGCCCTGTGTGCACTGGCCCTGGCAACCCACCCATAGCCAGCTAGGGAGGGACCCACCTAGGGCCTAGCTGCGAAACGGCACAAAACGCGCTCCTAGGAGCTGCACTCTGCAAAGGGAAACTGTGCTCGGGGAACAAACCTCAGCCCCAAGGCGGCTTGGCTCAGGATCGCAGCGCTTGCCTAGTTCTCACCTAGCCCTAGGCTCCCCATAGGGTCAAGGAGGGTCTGGGCTGCCTCTGGCTCCGTGGGCACTGCTGCTTGGCTGGTGGTCTCCGCACCGTGAAACCAACTCCAAACGTGTTCTCCTTCGCGGAGAAGGCTGATTTGGCAGGAAGAAGCCCTGTGTGCACTGGCCCTGGCAACCCACCCATAGCCAGCTAGGGAGGGACCCACCTAGGGCCTAGCTGCGAAACGGCACAAAACGCGCTCCTAGGAGCTGCACTCTGCAAAGGGAAACTGTGCTCGGGGAACAAACCTCAGCCCCAAGGCGGCTTGGCTCAGGATCGCAGCGCTTGCCTAGTTCTCACCTAGCCCTAGGCTCCCCATAGGGCCAAGGAGGGTCTGGGCTGCCTCTGGCTCCGTGGGCACTGCTGCTTGGTTGGTGGTCTCCGCAGCTTGAAACCAACTCCAAACGTGTTCTCCTTCGCGGAGAAGGCTGATTTGGCAGGAGGAAGCCCTGTGTGCACTGGCCTTGGCAACCCACCCATAGCCAGCTAGGGAGGGTTCCACCTAGGGCCTAGCTGCGAAACGGCACAGAACGCGCTCCTAGGAGCTGCACTCTGCAAAGGGAAACTGAGCTCGGGGAACAAAGCTCAGCCCCAAGGCGGCTTGGCTCAGGACCGCAGCGCTTGCCTAGTTCTCACCTAGCCCTAGGCTCCCCATAGGGCCAAGGAGGGTCTGGGCTGCCTCTGGCTCCGTGGGCACTGCTGCTTGGTTGGTGGTCTCCGCAGCTTGAAACCAACTCCAAACGTGTTCTCCTTCGCGGAGAAGGCTGATTTGGCAGGAAGAAGCCCTGTGTGCACTGGCCCTGGCAACCCACCCATAGCCAGCTAGGGACGGACCCACCTAGGGCCTAGCTGCGAAACGGCACAAAACGCGCTCCTAGGAGCTGCACTCTGCAAAGGGAAACTGTGCTCGGGGAACAAACCTCAGCCCCAAGGCGGCTTGGCTCAGGATCGCAGCGCTTGCCTAGTTCTCACCGAGCCCTAGGCTCCCCATAGGGCCAAGGAGGGTCTGGGCTGCCTCTGGCTCCGTGGGCACTGCTGCTTGGCTGGTGGTCTCCGCACCGTGAAACCAACTCCAAACGTGTTCTCCTTCGCGGAGAAGGCTGATTTGGCAGGAAGAAGCCCTGTGTGCACTGGCCCTGGCAACCCACCCATAGCCAGCTAGGGAGGGACCCACCTAGGGCCTAGCTGCGAAACGGCACAAAACGCGCTCCTAGGAGCTGCACTCTGCAAAGGGAAACTGAGCTCGGGGAACAAAGCTCAGCCCCAAGGCGGCTTGGCTCAGGATCGCAGCGCTTGCCTAGTTCTCACCTAGCCCTAGGCTCCCCATAGGGCCAAGGAGGGTCTGGGCTGCCTCTGGCTCCGTGGGCACTGCTGCTTGGTTGGTGGTCTCCGCAGCTTGAAACCAACTCCAAACGTGTTCTCCTTCGCGGAGAAGGCTGATTTGGCAGGAAGAAGCCCTGTGTGCATTGGCCCTGGCAACCCACCCATAGCCAGCTAGGGAGGGACCCACCTAGGGCCTAGCTGCGAAACGGCACAAAACGCGCTCCTAGGAGCTGCACTCTGCAAAGGGAAACTGAGCTCGGGGAACAAAGCTCAGCCCCAAGGCGGCTTGGCTCAGGATCGCAGCGCTTGCCTAGTTCTCACCTAGCCCTAGGCTCCCCATAGGGCCCAGGAGGGTCTGGGCTGCCTCTGGCTCCGTGGGCACTGCTGCTTGGCTGGTGGTCTCCGCACCGTGAAACCAACTCCAAACGTGTTCTCCTTCGCGGAGAAGGCTGATTTGGCAGGAAGAAGCCCTGTGTGCACTGGCCCTGGCAACCCACACATAGCCAGCTAGGGACGGACCCACCTAGGGCCTAGCTGCGAAACGGCACAAAACGCGCTCCTAGGAGCTGCACTCTGCAAAGGGAAACTGTGTTCGGGGAACAAACCTCAGCCCCAAGGCGGCTTGGCTCAGGATCGCAGCGCTTGCCTAGTTCTCACCTAGCCCTAGGCTCCCCATAGGGCCAAGGAGGGTCTGGGCTGCCTCTGGCTCCGTGGGCACTGCTGCTTGGCTGGTGGTCTCCGCAGCTTGAAACCAACTCCAAACGTGTTCTCCTTCGCGGAGAAGGCTGATTTGGCAGGAAGAAGCCCTGTGTGCACTGGCCCTGGCAACCCACCCATAGCCAGCTAGGGAGGGACCCACCTAGGGCCTAGCTGCGAATCGGCACAAAACGCGCTCCTAGGAGCTGCACTCTGCAAAGGGAAACTGTGCTCGGGGAACAAACCTCAGCCCCAAGGCGGCTTGGCTCAGGATCGCAGCGCTTGCCTAGTTCTCACCTAGCCCTAGGCTCCCCATAGGGCCAAGGAGGGTCTGGGCTGCCTCTGGCTCCGTGGGCACTGCTGCTTGGCTGGTGGTCTCCGCACCGTGAAACCAACTCCAAACGTGTTCTCCTTCGCGGAGAAGGCTGATTTGGCAGGAAGAAGCCCTGTGTGCACGGGCTCTGGCAAACCACCCATAGCCAGCTAGGGAGGGACCCACCTAGGGCCTAGCTGCGAAACGGCACAGAACGCGCTCCTAGGAGCTGCACTCTGCAAAGGGAAACTGAGCTCGGGGAACAAAGCTCAGCCCCAAGGCGGCTTGGCTCAGGATCGCAGCGCTTGCCTAGTTCTCACCTAGCCCTAGGCTCCCCATAGGGCCAAGGAGGGTCTGGGCTGCCTCTGGCTCCGTGGGCACTGCTGCTTGGCTGGTGGTCTCCGCACCTTGAAACCAACTCCAAACGTGTTCTCCTTCGCGGAGAAGGCTGATTTGGCAGGAAGAAGCCCTGTGTGCACTGGCCCTGGCAACCCACCCACAGCCAGCTAGGGAGGGACCCACCTAGGGCCTAGCTGCGAAACGGCACAAAACGCGCTCCTAGGAGCTGCACTCTGCAAAGGGAAACTGAGCTCGGGGAACAAAGCTCAGCCCCAAGGCGGCTTGGCTCAGGATCGCAGCGCTTGCCTAGTTCTCACCTAGCCCTAGGCTCCCCATAGGGCCCAGGAGGGTCTGGGCTGCCTCTGGCTCCGTGGGCACTGCTGCTTGGTTGGTGGTCTCCGCACCTTGAAACCAACTCCAAACGTGTTCTCCTTCGCGGAGAAGGCTGATTTGGCAGGAAGAAGCCCTGTGTGCACTGGCCCTGGCAACCCACCCACAGCCAGCTAGGGACGGACCCACCTAGGGCCTAGCTGCGAAACGGCACAAAACGCGCTCCTAGGAGCTGCACTCTGCAAAGGGAAAATGTGCTCGGGGAACAAACCTCAGCCCCAAGGCGGCTTGGCTCAGGATCGCAGCGCTTGCCTAGTTCTCACCTAGCCCTAGGCTCCCCATAGGGCCAAGGAGGGTCTGGGCTGCCTCTGGCTCCGTGGGCACTGCTGCTTGGCTGGTGGTCTCCGCACCTTGAAACCAACTCCAAACGTGTTCTCCTTCGCGGAGAAGGCTGATTTGGCAGGAAGAAGCCCTGTGTGCACTGGCCCTGGCAACCCACCCATAGCCAGCTAGGGAGGGACCCACCTAGGGCCTAGCTGCGAAACGGCACAAAACGCGCTCCTAGGAGCTGCACTCTGCAAAGGGAAACTGTGCTCGGGGAACAAAGCTCAGCCCCAAGGCGGCTTGGCTCAGGATCGCAGCGCTTGCCTAGTTCTCACCTAGCCCTAGGCTCCCAATAGGGCCAAGGAGGGTCTGGGCTGCCTCTGGCTCCGTGGGCACTGCTGCTTGGCTGGTGGTCTCCGCACCTTGAAACCAACTCCAAACGTGTTCTCCTTCGCGGAGAAGGCTGATTTGGCAGGAAGAAGCCCTGTGTGCACTGGCCCTGGCAACCCACCCATAGCCAGCTAGGGACGGACCCACCTAGGGCCTAGCTGCGAAACCGCACAGAACGCGCTCCTAGGAGCTGCACTCTGCAAAGGGAAACTGTGTTCGGGGAACAAAGCTCAGCCCCAAGGCGGCTTGGCTCAGGATCGCAGCGCTTGCCTAGTTCTCACCTAGCCCTAGGCTCCCCATAGGGCCAAGGAGGGTCTGGGCTGCCTCTGGCTCCGTGGGCACTGCTGCTTGGTTGGTGGTCTCCGCAGCTTGAAACCAACTCCAAACGTGTTCTCCTTCGCGGAGAAGGCTGATTTGGCAGGAAGAAGCCCTGTGTGCACTGGCCTTGGCAACCCACCCATAGCCAGCTAGGGAGGGACCCACCTAGGGCCTAGCTGCGAAACGGCACAGAACGCGCTCCTAGGAGCTGCACTCTGCAAAGGGAAACTGAGCTCGGGGAACAAAGCTCAGCCCCAAGGCGGCTTGGCTCAGGATCGCAGCGCTTGCCTAGTTCTCACCTAGCCCTAGGCTCCCCATAGGGCCAAGGAGGGTCTGGGCTGCCTCTGGCTCCGTGGGCACTGCTGCTTGGTTGGTGGTCTCCGCACCGTGAAACCAACTCCAAACGTGTTCTCCTTCGCGGAGAAGGCTGATTTGGCAGGAAGAAGCCCTGTGTGCACTGGCCCTGGCAACCCACCCATAGCCAGCTAGGGACGGACCCACCTAGGGCCTAGCTGCGAAACGGCACAAAACGCGCTCCTAGGAGCTGCACTCTGCAAAGGGAAACTGAGCTCGGGGAACAAAGCTCAGCCCCAAGGCGGCTTGGCTCAGGATCACAGCGCTTGCCTAGTTCTCACCTAGCCCTAGGCTCCCCATAGGGCCAAGGAGGGTCTGGGCTGCCTCTGGCTCCGTGGGCACTGCTGCTTGGCTGGTGGTCTCCGCACCGTGAAACCAACTCCAAACGTGTTCTCCTTCGCGGAGAAGGCTGATTTGGCAGGAAGAAGCCCTGTGTGCACTGGCCCTGGCAACCCACCCATAGCCAGCTAGGGACGGACCCACCTAGGGCCTAGCTGCGAAACGGCACAAAACGCGCTCCTAGGAGCTGCACTCTGCAAAGGGAAACTGTGCTCGGGGAACAAACCTCAGCCCCAAGGCGGCTTGGCTCAGGATCGCAGCGCTTGCCTAGTTCTCACCTAGCCCTAGGCTCCCCATAGGGCCAAGGAGGGTCTGGGCTGCCTCTGGCTCCGTGGGCACAGCTGCTTGGTTGGTGGTCTCCGCAGCTTGAAACCAACTCTAAACGTGTTCTCCTTCGCAGAGAAGGCTGATTTGGCAGGTAGAAGCCCTGTGTGCATTGGCCCTGGCAACCCACCCATAGCCAGCTAGGGAGGGTTCCACCTAGGGCCTAGCTGCGAAACGGCACAGAACGCGCTCCTAGGAGCTGCACTCTGCAAAGGGAAACTGAGCTCGGGGAACAAAGCTCAGCCCCAAGGCGGCTTGGCTCAGGATCGCAGCGCTTGCCTAGTTCTCACCTAGCCCTAGGCTCCCCATAGGGCCAAGGAGGGTCTGGGCTGCCTCTGGCTCCGTGGGCACTGCTGCTTGGTTGGTGGTCTCCGCAGCTTGAAACCAACTCCAAACGTGTTCTCCTTCGCAGAGAAGGCTGATTTGGCAGGAAGAAGCCCTGTGTGCACTGGCCCTGGCAACCCACCCATAGCCAGCTAGGGACGGACCCACCTAGGGCCTAGCTGCGAAACGGCACAAAACACGCTCCTAGGAGCTGCACTCTGCAAAGGGAAACTGTGCTCGGGGAACAAACCTCAGCCCCAAGGCGGCTTGGCTCAGGATCGCAGCGATTGCCTAGTTCTCACCGAGACCTAGGCTCCCCATAGGGCCAAGGAGGGTCTGGGCTGCCTCTGGCTCCGTGGGCACTGCTGCTTGGCTGGTGGTCTCCGCACCGTGAAACCAACTCCAAACGTGTTCTCCTTCGCGGAGAAGGCTGATTTGGCAGGAAGAAGCCCTGTGTGCACTGGCCCTGGCAACCCACCCATAGCCAGCTAGGGAGGGACCCACCTAGGGCCTAGCTGCGAAACGGCACAAAACGCGCTCCTAGGAGCTGCACTCTGCAAAGGGAAACTGTGCTCGGGGAACAAACCTCAGCCCCAAGGCGGCTTGGCTCAGGATCGCAGCGCTTGCCTAGTTCTCACCTAGCCCTAGGCTCCCCATAGGGCCAAGGAGGGTCTGGGCTGCCTCTGGCTCCGTGGGCACTGCTGCTTGGTTGGTGGTCTCCGCAGCTTGAAACCAACTCCAAACGTGTTCTCCTTCGCGGAGAAGGCTGATTTGGCAGGTAGAAGCCCTGTGTGCATTGGCCCTGGCAACACACCCATAGCCAGCTAGGGAGGGACCCACCTAGGGCCTAGCTGCGAAACGGCACAAAACGCGCTCCTAGGAGCTGCACTCTGCAAAGGGAAACTGAGCTCGGGGAACAAAGCTCAGCCCCAAGGCGGCTTGGCTCAGGATCGCAGCGCTTGCCTAGTTCTCACCGAGCCCTAGGCTCCCCATAGGGCCAAGGAGGGTCTGGGCTGCCTCTGGCTCCGTGGGCACTGCTGCTTGGCTGGTGGTCTCCGCACCTTGAAACCAAATCCAAACGTGTTCTCCTTCGCGGAGAAGGCTGATTTGGCAGGAAGAAGCCCTGTGTGCACTGGCCCTGGCAACCCACCCATAGCCAGCTAGGGAGGGACCCACCTAGGGCCTAGCTGCGAAACGGCACAAAACGCGCTCCTAGGAGCTGCACTCTGCAAAGGGAAACTGTGCTCGGGGAACAAACCTCAGCCCCAAGGCGGCTTGGCTCAGGATCGCAGCGCTTGCCTAGTTCTCACCTAGCCCTAGGCTCCCCATAGGGCCAAGGAGGGTCTGGGCTGCCTCTGGCTCCGTGGGCACTGCTGCTTGGTTGGTGGTCTCCGCAGCTTGAAACCAACTCCAAACGTGTTCTCCTTCGCGGAGAAGGCTGATTTGGCAGGTAGAAGCCCTGTGTGCATTGGCCCTGGCAACCCACCCATAGCCAGCTAGGGAGGGACCCACCTAGGGCCTAGCTGCGAAACGGCACAAAACGCGCTCCTAGGAGCTGCACTCTGCAAAGGGAAACTGAGCTCGGGGAACAAAGCTCAGCCCCAAGGCGGCTTGGCTCAGGATCGCAGCGCTTGCCTAGTTCTCACCGAGCCCTAGGCTCCCCATAGGGCCAAGGAGGGTCTGGGCTGCCTCTGGCTCCGTGGGCACTGCTGCTTGGCTGGTGGTCTCCGCACCTTGAAACCAAATCCAAACGTGTTCTCCTTCGCGGAGAAGGCTGATTTGGCAGGAAGAAGCCCTGTGTGCACTGGCCCTGGCAACCCACCCATAGCCAGCTAGGGAGGGACCCACCTAGGGCCTAGCTGCGAAACGGCACAAAACGCGCTCCTAGGAGCTGCACTCTGCAAAGGGAAACTGTGTTCGGGGAACAAACCTCAGCCCCAAGGCGGCTTGGCTCAGGATCGCAGCGCTTGCCTAGTTCTCACCTAGCCCTAGGCTCCCCATAGGGCCAAGGAGGGTCTGGGCTGCCTCTGGCTCCGTGGGCACTGCTGCTTGGCTGGTGGTCTCCGCACATTGAAACCAACTCCAAACGTGTTCTCCTTCGCGGAGAAGGCTGATTTGGCAGGAAGAAGCCCTGTGTGCACTGGCCCTGGCAACCCACCCATAGCCAGCTAGGGACGGACCCACCTAGGGCCTAGCTGCGAAACGGCACAAAACGCACTCCTAGGAGCTGCACTCTGCAAAGGGAAACTGTGCTCGGAGAACAAACCCCAGCCCCAAGGCGGCTTGGCTCAGGATCGCAGCGCTTGCCTAGTTCTCACCTAGCCCTAGGCTCCCCATAGGGCCAAGGAGGGTCTGGGCTGCCTCTGGCTCCGTGGGCACTGCTGCTTGGCTGGTGGTCTCCGCACCTTGAAACCAACTCCAAACGTGTTCTCCTTCGCGGAGAAGGCTGATTTGGCAGGAAGAAGCCCTGTGTGCACTGGCCCTGGCAACCCACCCATAGCCAGCTAGGGACGGACCCACCTAGGGCCTAGCTGCGAAAGGGCACAGAACGCGCTCCTAGGAGCTGCACTCTGCAAAGGGAAACTGTGCTCGGGGAACAAAGCTCAGCCCCAAGGCGGCTTGGCTCAGGATCGCAGCGCTTGCCTAGTTCTCACCTAGCCCTAGGCTCCCCATAGGGCCCAGGAGGGTCTGGGCTGCCTCTGGCTCCGTGGGCACTGCTGCTTGGTTGGTGGTCTCCGCACCGTGAAACCAACTCCAAACGTGTTCTCCTTCGCGGAGAAGGCTGATTTGGCAGGAAGAAGCCCTGTGTGCACTGGCCCTGGCAACCCACCCATAGCCAGCTAGGGAGGGACCCACCTAGGGCCTAGCTGCGAAACGGCACAAAACGCGCTCCTAGGAGCTGCACTCTGCAAAGGGAAACTGTGCTCGGGGAACAAAGCTCAGCCCCAAGGCGGCTTGGCTCAGGATCGCAGCGCTTGCCTAGTTCTCACCTAGCCCTAGGCTCCCCATAGGGCCAAGGAGGGTCTGGGCTGCCTCTGGCTCCGTGGGCACTGCTGCTTGGCTGGTGGTCTCCGCACCTTGAAACCAACTCCAAACGTGTTCTCCTTCGCGGAGAAGGCTGATTTGGCAGGTACAAGCCCTGTGTGCACTGGCCCTGGCAACCCACCCATAGCCAGCTAGGGACGGACCCACCTAGGGCCTAGCTGCGAAACGGCACAAAACGCGCTCCTAGGAGCTGCACTCTGCAAAGGGAAACTGAGCTCGGGGAACAAAGCTCAGCCCCAAGGCGGCTTGGCTCAGGATCGCAGCGCTTGCCTAGTTCTCACCTAGCCCTAGGCTCCCCATAGGGCCAAGGAGGGTCTGGGCTGCCTCTGGCTCCGTGGGCACTGCTGCTTGGTTGGTGGTCTCCGCAGCTTGAAACCAACTCCAAACGTGTTCTCCTTCGCGGAGAAGGCTGATTTGGCAGGAAGAAGCCCTGTGTGCACTGGCCCTGGCAACCCACCCACAGCCAGCTAGGGACGGACCCACCTAGGGCCTAGCTGCGAAACGGCACAAAACGCGCTCCTAGGAGCTGCACTCTGCAAAGGGAAACTGTGCTCGGGGAACAAACCTCAGCCCCAAGGCGGCTTGGCTCAGGATCGCAGCGCTTGCCTAGTTCTCACCTAGCCCTAGGCTCCCCATAGGGCCCAGGAGGGTCTGGGCTGCCTCTGGCTCCGTGGGCACTGCTGCTTGGTTGGTGGTCTCCGCAGCTTGAAACCAACTCCAAACGTGTTCTCCTTCGCGGAGAAGGCTGATTTGGCAGGAAGAAGCCCTGTGTGCACTGGCCCTGGCAACCCACCCATAGCCAGCTAGGGACGGACCCACCTAGGGCCTAGCTGCGAAACGGCACAAAACGCGCTCCTAGGAGCTGCACTCTGCAAAGGGAAACTGTGCTCGGGGAACAAAGCTCAGCCCCAAGGCGGCTTGGCTCAGGATCGCAGCGCTTGCCTAGTTCTCACCTAGCCCTAGGCTCCCAATAGGGCCAAGGAGGGTCTGGGCTGCCTCTGGCTCCGTGGGCACTGCTGCTTGGCTGGTGGTCTCCGCAGCTTGAAACCAACTCCAAACGTGTTCTCCTTCGCGGAGAAGGCTGATTTGGCAGGAAGAAGCCCTGTGTGCACTGGCCCTGGCAACCCACCCATAGCCAGCTAGGGACGGACCCACCTAGGGCCTAGCTGCGAAACGGCACAGAACGCGCTCCTAGGAGCTGCACTCTGCAAAGGGCAACTGTGCTCGGGGAACAAAGCTCAGCCCCAAGGCGGCTTGGCTCAGGATCGCAGCGCTTGCCTAGTTCTCACCTAGCCCTAGGCTCCCCATAGGGCCAAGGAGGGTCTGGGCTGCCTCTGGCTCCGTGGGCACTGCTGCTTGGTTGGTGGTCTCCGCAGCTTGAAACCAACTCCAAACGTGTTCTCCTTCGCGGAGAAGGCTGATTTGGCAGGAAGAAGCCCTGTGTGCACTGGCCTTGGCAACCCACCCATAGCCAGCTAGGGAGGGACCCACCTAGGGCCTAGCTGCGAAACGGCACAGAACGCGCACCTAGGAGCTGCACTCTGCAAAGGGAAACTGAGCTCGGGGAACAAAGCTCAGCCCCAAGGCGGCTTGGCTCAGGATCGCAGCGCTTGCCTAGTTCTCACCTAGCCCTAGGCTCCCCATAGGGCCAAGGAGGGTCTGGGCTGCCTCTGGCTCCGTGGGCACTGCTGCTTGGTTGGTGGTCTCCGCAGCTTGAAACCAACTCCAAACGTGTTCTCCTTCGCGGAGAAGGCTGATTTGGCAGGAAGAAGCCCTGTGTGCACTGGCCCTGGCAACCCACCCATAGCCAGCTAGGGACGGACCCACCTAGGGCCTAGCTGCGAAACGGCACAAAACGCGCTCCTAGGAGCTGCACTCTGCAAAGGGAAACTGTGCTCGGGGAACAAAGCTCAGCCCCAAGGCGGCTTGGCTCAGGATCGCAGCGCTTGCCTAGTTCTCACCTAGCCCTAGGCTCCCCATAGGGCCAAGGAGGGTCTGGGCTGCCTCTGGCTCCGTGGGCACTGCTGCTTGGCTGGTGGTCTCCGCACCGTGAAACCAACTCCAAACGTGTTCTCCTTCGCGGAGAAGGCTGATTTGGCAGGAAGAAGCCCTGTGTGCACTGGCCCTGGCAACCCACCCATAGCCAGCTAGGGACGGACCCACCTACGGCCTAGCTGCGAAACGGCACAAAACGCGCTCCTAGGAGCTGCACTCTGCAAAGGGAAACTGTGCTCGGGGAACAAAGCTCAGCGCCAAGGCGGCTTGGCTCAGGATCGCAGCGCTTGCCTAGTTCTCACCTAGCCCTAGGCTCCCCATAGGGCCAAGGAGGGTCTGGGCTGCCTCTGGCTCCGTGGGCACAGCTGCTTGGTTGGTGGTCTCCGCAGCTTGAAACCAACTCCAAACGTGTTCTCCTTCGCGGAGAAGGCTGATTTGGCAGGTAGAAGCCCTGTGTGCATTGGCCCTGGCAACCCACCCATAGCCAGCTAGGGAGGGACCCACCTAGGGCCTAGCTGCGAAACGGCACAAAACGCGCTCCTAGGAGCTGCACTCTGCAAAGGGAAACTGAGCTCGGGGAACAAAGCTCAGCCCCAAGGCGGCTTGGCTCAGGATCGCAGCGCTTGCCTAGTTCTCACCTAGCCCTAGGCTCCCCATAGGGCCAAGGAGGGTCTGGGCTGCCTCTGGCTCCGTGGGCACTGCTGCTTGGCTGGTGGTCTCCGCACCTTGAAACCAACTCCAAACGTGTTCTCCTTCGCGGAGAAGGCTGATTTGGCAGGAAGAAGCCCTGTGTGCACTGGCCCTGGCAACCCACCCATAGCCAGCTAGGGAGGGACCCACCTAGGGCCTAGCTGCGAAACGGCACAAAACTCGCTCCTAGGAGCTGCACTCTGCAAAGGGAAACTGTGTTCGGGGAACAAACCTCAGCCCCAAGGCGGCTTGGCTCAGGATCGCAGCGCTTGCCTAGTTCTCACCTAGCCCTAGGCTCCCCATAGGGCCAAGGAGGGTCTGGGCTGCCTCTGGCTCCGTGGGCACTGCTGCTTGGCTGGTGGTCTCCGCACCTTGAAACCAACTCCAAACGTGTTCTCCTTCGCGGAGAAGGCTGATTTGGCAGGAAGAAGCCCTGTGTGCACTGGCCCTGGCAACCCACCCATAGCCAGCTAGGGACGGACCCACCTAGGGCCTAGCTGCGAATCGGCACAGAACGCGCTCCTAGGAGCTGCACTCTGCAAAGGGAAACTGTGCTCGGGGAACAAACCTCAGCCCCAAGGCGGCTTGGCTCAGGATCGCAGCGCTTGCCTAGTTCTCACCTAGCCCTAGGCTCCCCATAGGGCCAAGGAGGGTCTGGGCTGCCTCTGGCTCCGTGGGCACTGCTGCTTGGCTGGTGGTCTCCGCACCGTGAAACCAACTCCAAACGTGTTCTCCTTCGCGGAGAAGGCTGATTTGGCAGGAAGAAGCCCTGTGTGCACTGGCCCTGGCAACCCACCCATAGCCAGCTAGGGACGGACCCACCTAGGGCCTAGCTGCGAAACGGCACAAAACGCGCTCCTAGGAGCTGCACTCTGCAAAGGGAAACTGTGCTCGGGGAACAAAGCTCAGCCCCAAGGCGGCTTGGCTCAGGATCACAGCGCTTGCCTAGTTCTCACCTAGCCCTAGGCTCCCCATAGGGCCAAGGAGGGTCTGGGCTGCCTCTGGCTCCGTGGGCACTGCTGCTTGGCTGGTGGTCTCCGCACCGTGAAACCAACTCCAAACGTGTTCTCCTTCGCGGAGAAGGCTGATTTGGCAGGAAGAAGCCCTGTGTGCACTGGCCCTGGCAACCCACCCATAGCCAGCTAGGGACGGACCCACCTACGGCCTAGCTGCGAAACGGCACAAAACGCGCTCCTAGGAGCTGCACTCTGCAAAGGGAAACTGTGCTCGGGGAACAAAGCTCAGCCCCAAGGCGGCTTGGCTCAGGATCGCAGCGCTTGCCTAGTTCTCACCTAGCCCTAGGCTCCCCATAGGGCCAAGGAGGGTCTGGGCTGCCTCTGGCTCCGTGGGCACAGCTGCTTGGTTGGTGGTCTCCGCAGCTTGAAACCAACTCCAAACGTGTTCTCCTTCGCGGAGAAGGCTGATTTGGCAGGTAGAAGCCCTGTGTGCACTGGCCCTGGCAACCCACCCATAGCCAGCTAGGGAGGGACCCACCTAGGGCCTAGCTGCGAAACGGCACAAAACGCGCTCCTAGGAGCTGCACTCTGCAAAGGGAAACTGAGCTCGGGGAACAAAGCTCAGCCCCAAGGCGGCTTGGCTCAGGATCGCAGCGCTTGCCTAGTTCTCACCTAGCCCTAGGCTCCCCATAGGGCCAAGGAGGGTCTGGGCTGCCTCTGGCTCCGTGGGCACTGCTGCTTGGCTGGTGGTCTCCGCACCTTGAAACCAACTCCAAACGTGTTCTCCTTCGCGGAGAAGGCTGATTTGGCAGGAAGAAGCCCTGTGTGCACTGGCCCTGGCAACCCACCAATAGCCAGCTAGGGAGGGACCCACCTAGGGCCTAGCTGCGAAACGGCACAAAACGCGCTCCTAGGAGCTGCACTCTGCAAAGGGAAACTGTGTTCGGGGAACAAACCTCAGCCCCAAGGCGGCTTGGCTCAGGATCGCAGCGCTTGCCTAGTTCTCACCTAGCCCTAGGCTCCCCATAGGGCCAAGGAGGGTCTGGGCTGCCTCTGGCTCCGTGGGCACTGCTGCTTGGCTGGTGGTCTCCGCACCTTGAAACCAACTCCAAACGTGTTCTCCTTCGCGGAGAAGGCTGATTTGGCAGGAAGAAGCCCTGTGTGCACTGGCCCTGGCAACCCACCCATAGCCAGCTAGGGAGGGACCCACCTAGGGCCTAGCTGCGAATCGGCACAGAACGCGCTCCTAGGAGCTGCACTCTGCAAAGGGAAACTGTGCTCGGGGAACAAACCTCAGCCCCAAGGCGGCTTGGCTCAGGATCGCAGCGCTTGCCTAGTTCTCACCTAGCCCTAGGCTCCCCATAGGGCCAAGGAGGGTCTGGGCTGCCTCTGGCTCCGTGGGCACTGCTGCTTGGCTGGTGGTCTCCGCACCGTGAAACCAACTCCAAACGTGTTCTCCTTCGCGGAGAAGGCTGATTTGGCAGGAAGAAGCCCTGTGTGCACTGGCCCTGGCAACCCACCCATAGCCAGCTAGGGAGGGACCCACCTAGGGCCTAGCTGCGAAACGGCACAAAACGCGCTCCTAGGAGCTGCACTCTGCAAAGGGAAACTGTGCTCGGGGAACAAAGCTCAGCCCCAAGGCGGCTTGGCTCAGGATCGCAGCGCTTGCCTAGTTCTCACCTAGCCCTAGGCTCCCCATAGGGCCAAGGAGGGTCTGGGCTGCCTCTGGCTCCGTGGGCACTGCTGCTTGGCTGGTGGTCTCCGCACCGTGAAACCAACTCCAAACGTGTTCTCCTTCGCGGAGAAGGCTGATTTGGCAGGAAGAAGCCCTGTGTGCACTGGCCCTGGCAACCCACCCATAGCCAGCTAGGGACGGACCCACCTACGGCCTAGCTGCGAAACGGCACAAAACGCGCTCCTAGGAGCTGCACTCTGCAAAGGGAAACTGTGCTCGGGGAACAAAGCTCAGCGCCAAGGCGGCTTGGCTCAGGATCGCAGCGCTTGCCTAGTTCTCACCTAGCCCTAGGCTCCCCATAGGGCCAAGGAGGGTCTGGGCTGCCTCTGGCTCCGTGGGCACAGCTGCTTGGTTGGTGGTCTCCGCAGCTTGAAACCAACTCCAAACGTGTTCTCCTTCGCGGAGAAGGCTGATTTGGCAGGTAGAAGCCCTGTGTGCATTGGCCCTGGCAACCCACCCATAGCCAGCTAGGGAGGGACCCACCTAGGGCCTAGCTGCGAAACGGCACAAAACGCGCTCCTAGGAGCTGCACTATGCAAAGGGAAACTGAGCTCGGGGAACAAAGCTCAGCCCCAAGGCGGCTTGGCTCAGGATCGCAGCGCTTGCCTAGTTCTCACCTAGCCCTAGGCTCCCCATAGGGCCAAGGAGGGTCTGGGCTGCCTCTGGCTCCGTGGGCACTGCTGCTTGGCTGGTGGTCTCCGCACCTTGAAACCAACTCCAAACGTGTTCTCCTTCGCGGAGAAGGCTGATTTGGCAGGAAGAAGCCCTGTGTGCACTGGCCCTGGCAACCCACCCATAGCCAGCTAGGGAGGGACCCACCTAGGGCCTAGCTGCGAAACGGCACAAAACTCGCTCCTAGGAGCTGCACTCTGCAAAGGGAAACTGTGTTCGGGGAACAAACCTCAGCCCCAAGGCGGCTTGGCTCAGGATCGCAGCGCTTGCCTAGTTCTCACCTAGCCCTAGGCTCCCCATAGGGCCAAGGAGGGTCTGGGCTGCCTCTGGCTCCGTGGGCACTGCTGCTTGGCTGGTGGTCTCCGCACCTTGAAACCAACTCCAAACGTGTTCTCCTTCGCGGAGAAGGCTGATTTGGCAGGAAGAAGCCCTGTGTGCACTGGCCCTGGCAACCCACCCATAGCCAGCTAGGGACGGACCCACCTAGGGCCTAGCTGCGAATCGGCACAGAACGCGCTCCTAGGAGCTGCACTCTGCAAAGGGAAACTGTGCTCGGGGAACAAACCTCAGCCCCAAGGCGGCTTGGCTCAGGATCGCAGCGCTTGCCTAGTTCTCACCTAGCCCTAGGCTCCCCATAGGGCCAAGGAGGGTCTGGGCTGCCTCTGGCTCCGTGGGCACTGCTGCTTGGCTGGTGGTCTCCGCACCGTGAAACCAACTCCAAACGTGTTCTCCTTCGCGGAGAAGGCTGATTTGGCAGGAAGAAGCCCTGTGTGCACTGGCCCTGGCAACCCACCCATAGCCAGCTAGGGACGGACCCACCTAGGGCCTAGCTGCGAAACGGCACAAAACGCGCTCCTAGGAGCTGCACTCTGCAAAGGGAAACTGTGCTCGGGGAACAAAGCTCAGCCCCAAGGCGGCTTGGCTCAGGATCACAGCGCTTGCCTAGTTCTCACCTAGCCCTAGGCTCCCCATAGGGCCAAGGAGGGTCTGGGCTGCCTCTGGCTCCGTGGGCACTGCTGCTTGGCTGGTGGTCTCCGCACCGTGAAACCAACTCCAAACGTGTTCTCCTTCGCGGAGAAGGCTGATTTGGCAGGAAGAAGCCCTGTGTGCACTGGCCCTGGCAACCCACCCACAGCCAGCTAGGGACGGACCCACCTAGGGCCTAGCTGCGAAACGGCACAAAACGCGCTCCTAGGAGCTGCACTCTGCAAAGGGAAACTGTGCTCGGGGAACAAAGCTCAGCCCCAAGGCGGCTTGGCTCAGGATCGCAGCGCTTGCCTAGTTCTCACCTAGCCCTAGGCTCCCCATAGGGCCAAGGAGGGTCTGGGCTGCCTCTGGCTCCGTGGGCACAGCTGCTTGGTTGGTGGTCTCCGCAGCTTGAAACCAACTCCAAACGTGTTCTCCTTCGCGGAGAAGGCTGATTTGGCAGGTAGAAGCCCTGTGTGCACTGGCCCTGGCAACCCACCCATAGCCAGCTAGGGAGGGACCCACCTAGGGCCTAGCTGCGAAACGGCACAAAACGCGCTCCTAGGAGCTGCACTCTGCAAAGGGAAACTGAGCTCGGGGAACAAAGCTCAGCCCCAAGGCGGCTTGGCTCAGGATCGCAGCGCTTGCCTAGTTCTCACCTAGCCCTAGGCTCCCCATAGGGCCAAGGAGGGTCTGGGCTGCCTCTGGCTCCGTGGGCACTGCTGCTTGGCTGGTGGTCTCCGCACCTTGAAACCAACTCCAAACGTGTTCTCCTTCGCGGAGAAGGCTGATTTGGCAGGAAGAAGCCCTGTGTGCACTGGCCCTGGCAACCCACCCATAGCCAGCTAGGGAGGGACCCACCTAGGGCCTAGCTGCGAAACGGCACAAAACGCGCTCCTAGGAGCTGCACTCTGCAAAGGGAAACTGTGTTCGGGGAACAAACCTCAGCCCCAAGGCGGCTTGGCTCAGGATCGCAGCGCTTGCCTAGTTCTCACCTAGCCCTAGGCTCCCCATAGGGCCAAGGAGGGTCTGGGCTGCCTCTGGCTCCGTGGGCACTGCTGCTTGGCTGGTGGTCTCCGCACCGTGAAACCAACTCCAAACGTGTTCTCCTTCGCGGAGAAGGCTGATTTGGCAGGAAGAAGCCCTGTGTGCACTGGCCCTGGCAACCCACCCATAGCCAGCTAGGGAGGGACCCACCTAGGGCCTAGCTGCGAATCGGCACAGAACGCGCTCCTAGGAGCTGCACTCTGCAAAGGGAAACTGTGCTCGGGGAACAAACCTCAGCCCCAAGGCGGCTTGGCTCAGGATCGCAGCGCTTGCCTAGTTCTCACCTAGCCCTAGGCTCCCCATAGGGCCAAGGAGGGTCTGGGCTGCCTCTGGCTCCGTGGGCACTGCTGCTTGGCTGGTGGTCTCCGCACCGTGAAACCAACTCCAAACGTGTTCTCCTTCGCGGAGAAGGCTGATTTGGCAGGAAGAAGCCCTGTGTGCACTGGCCCTGGCAACCCACCCATAGCCAGCTAGGGAGGGACCCACCTAGGGCCTAGCTGCGAAACGGCACAAAACGCGCTCCTAGGAGCTGCACTCTGCAAAGGGAAACTGTGCTCGGGGAACAAAGCTCAGCCCCAAGGCGGCTTGGCTCAGGATCACAGCGCTTGCCTAGTTCTCACCTAGCCCTAGGCTCCCCATAGGGCCAAGGAGGGTCTGGGCTGCCTCTGGCTCCGTGGGCACTGCTGCTTGGCTGGTGGTCTCCGCACCGTGAAACCAACTCCAAACGTGTTCTCCTTCGCGGAGAAGGCTGATTTGGCAGGAAGAAGCCCTGTGTGCACTGGCCCTGGCAACCCACCCATAGCCAGCTAGGGACGGACCCACCTAGGGCCTAGCTGCGAAACGGCACAAAACGCGCTCCTAGGAGCTGCACTCTGCAAAGGGAAACTGTGCTCGGGGAACAAACCTCAGCCCCAAGGCGGCTTGGCTCAGGATCGCAGCGCTTGCCTAGTTCTCACCTAGCCCTAGGCTCCCAATAGGGCCAAGGAGGGTCTGGGCTGCCTCTGGCTCCGTGGGCACTGCTGCTTGGTTGGTGGTCTCCGCAGCTTGAAACCAACTCCAAACGTGTTCTCCTTCGTGGAGAAGACTGATTTGGCAGGTAGAAGCCCTGTGTGCATTGGCCCTGGCAACCCACCCATAGCCAGCTAGGGAGGGACCCACCTAGGGCCTAGCTGCGAAACGGCACAAAACGCGCTCCTAGGAGCTGCACTCTGCAAAGGGAAACTGAGCTCGGGGAACAAAGCTCAGCCCCAAGGCGGCTTGGCTCAGGATCGCAGCGCTTGCCTAGTTCTCACCTAGCCCTAGGCTCCCCATAGGGCCCAGGAGGGTCTGGGCTGCCTCTGGCTCCGTGGGCACTGCTGCTTGGCTGGTGGTCTCCGCACCTTGAAACCAACTCCAAACGTGTTCTCCTTCGCGGAGAAGGCTGATTTGGCAGGAAGAAGCCCTGTGTGCACTGGCCCTGGCAACCCACCCATAGCCAGCTAGGGAGGGACCCACCTAGGGCCTAGCTGCGAAACGGCACAAAACGCGCTCCTAGGAGCTGCACTCTGCAAAGGGAAACTGTGTTCGGGGAACAAAGCTCAGCCCCAAGGCGGCTTGGCTCAGGATCGCAGCGCTTGCCTAGTTCTCACCTAGCCCTAGGCTCCCCATAGGGCCAAGGAGGGTCTGGGCTGCCTCTGGCTCCGTGGGCACTGCTGCTTGGCTGGTGGTCTCCGCACCTTGAAACCAACTCCAAACGTGTTCTCCTTCGCGGAGAAGGCTGATTTGGCAGGAAGAAGCCCTGTGTGCACTGGCCCTGGCAACCCACCCATAGCCAGCTAGGGACGGACCCACCTAGGGCCTAGCTGCGAATCGGCACAAAACGCGCTCCTAGGAGCTGCACTCTGCAAAGGGAAACTGTGCTCGGGGAACAAACCTCAGCCCCAAGGCGGCTTGGCTCAGGATCGCAGCGCTTGCCTAGTTCTCACCTAGCCCTAGGCTCCCCATAGGGTCAAGGAGGGTCTGGGCTGCCTCTGGCTCCGTGGGCACTGCTGCTTGGCTGGTGGTCTCCGCAGCTTGAAACCAACTCCAAACGTGTTCTCCTTCGCGGAGAAGGCTGATTTGGCAGGAAGAAGCCCTGTGTGCACTGGCCCTGGCAACCCACCCATAGCCAGCTAGGGAGGGACCCACCTAGGGCCTAGCTGCGAAACGGCACAAAACGCGCTCCTAGGAGCTGCACTCTGCAAAGGGAAACTGTGCTCGGGGAACAAACCTCAGCCCCAAGGCGGCTTGGCTCAGGATCGCAGCGCTTGCCTAGTTCTCACCTAGCCCTAGGCTCCCCATAGGGCCAAGGAGGGTCTGGGCTGCCTCTGGCTCCGTGGGCACTGCTGCTTGGTTGGTGGTCTCCGCAGCTTGAAACCAACTCCAAACGTGTTCTCCTTCGCGGAGAAGGCTGATTTGGCAGGAGGAAGCCCTGTGTGCACTGGCCTTGGCAACCCACCCATAGCCAGCTAGGGAGGGTTCCACCTAGGGCCTAGCTGCGAAACGGCACAGAACGCGCTCCTAGGAGCTGCACTCTGCAAAGGGAAACTGAGCTCGGGGAACAAAGCTCAGCCCCAAGGCGGCTTGGCTCAGGATCGCAGCGCTTGCCTAGTTCTCACCTAGCCCTAGGCTCCCCATAGGGCCAAGGAGGGTCTGGGCTGCCTCTGGCTCCGTGGGCACTGCTGCTTGGTTGGTGGTCTCCGCAGCTTGAAACCAACTCCAAACGTGTTCTCCTTCGCGGAGAAGGCTGATTTGGCAGGAAGAAGCCCTGTGTGCACTGGCCCTGGCAACCCACCCATAGCCAGCTAGGGACGGACCCACCTAGGGCCTAGCTGCGAAACGGCACAAAACGCGCTCCTAGGAGCTGCACTCTGCAAAGGGAAACTGTGTTCGGGGAACAAACCTCAGCCCCAAGGCGGCTTGGCTCAGAATCGCAGCGCTTGCCTAGTTCTCACCTAGCCCTAGGCTCCCCATAGGGCCAAGGAGGGTCTGGGCTGCCTCTGGCTCCGTGGGCACTGCTGCTTGGTTGGTGGTCTCCGCAGCTTGAAACCAACTCCAAACGTGTTCTCCTTCGCGGAGAAGGCTGATTTGGCAGGTAGAAGCCCTGTGTGCATTGGCCCTGGCAACCCACCCATAGCCAGCTAGGGAGGGACCCACCTAGGGCCTAGCTGCGAAACGGCACAAAACGCGCTCCTAGGAGCTGCACTCTGCAAAGGGAAACTGAGCTCGGGGAACAAAGCTCAGCCCCAAGGCGGCTTGGCTCAGGATCGCAGCGCTTGCCTAGTTCTCACCTAGCCCTAGGCTCCCCATAGGGCCCAGGAGGGTCTGGGCTGCCTCTGGCTCCGTGGGCACTGCTGCTTGGCTGGTGGTCTCCGCACCGTGAAACCAACTCCAAACGTGTTCTCCTTCGCGGAGAAGGCTGATTTGGCAGGAGGAAGCCCTGTGTGCACTGGCCTTGGCAACCCACCCATAGCCAGCTAGGGAGGGTTCCACCTAGGGCCTAGCTGCGAAACGGCACAGAACGCGCTCCTAGGAGCTGCACTCTGCAAAGGGAAACTGAGCTCGGGGAACAAAGCTCAGCCCCAAGGCGGCTTGGCTCAGGATCGCAGCGCTTGCCTAGTTCTCACCTAGCCCTAGGCTCCCCATAGGGCCAAGGAGGGTCTGGGCTGCCTCTGGCTCCGTGGGCACTGCTGCTTGGTTGGTGGTCTCCGCAGCTTGAAACCAACTCCAAACGTGTTCTCCTTCGCGGAGAAGGCTGATTTGGCAGGAAGAAGCCCTGTGTGCACTGGCCCTGGCAACCCACCCATAGCCAGCTAGGGACGGACCCACCTAGGGCCTAGCTGCGAAACGGCACAAAACGCGCTCCTAGGAGCTGCACTCTGCAAAGGGAAACTGTGCTCGGGGAACAAACCTCAGCCCCAAGGCGGCTTGGCTCAGGATCGCAGCGCTTGCCTAGTTCTCACCTAGCCCTAGGCTCCCCATAGGGCCAAGGAGGGTCTGGGCTGCCTCTGGCTCCGTGGGCACTGCTGCTTGGCTGGTGGTCTCCGCACCGTGAAACCAACTCCAAACGTGTTCTCCTTCGCGGAGAAGGCTGATTTGGCAGGAAGAAGCCCTGTGTGCACTGGCCCTGGCAACCCACCCATAGCCAGCTAGGGAGGGACCCACCTAGGGCCTAGCTGCGAAACGGCACAAAACGCGCTCCTAGGAGCTGCACTCTGCAAAGGGAAACTGTGCTCGGGGAACAAACCTCAGCCCCAAGGCGGCTTGGCTCAGGATCGCAGCGCTTGCCTAGTTCTCACCTAGCCCTAGGCTCCCCATAGGGCCAAGGAGGGTCTGGGCTGCCTCTGGCTCCGTGGGCACTGCTGCTTGGTTGGTGGTCTCCGCAGCTTGAAACCAACTCCAAACGTGTTCTCCTTCGCGGAGAAGGCTGATTTGGCAGGTAGAAGCCCTGTGTGCATTGGCCCTGGCAACCCACCCATAGCCAGCTAGGGAGGGACCCACCTAGGGCCTAGCTGCGAAACGGCACAAAACGCGCTCCTAGGAGCTGCACTCTGCAAAGGGAAACTGTGCTCGGGGAACAAAGCTCAGCCCCAAGGCGGCTTGGCTCAGGATCGCAGCGCTTGCCTAGTTCTCACCTAGCCCTAGGCTCCCCATAGGGCCAAGGAGGGTCTGGGCTGCCTCTGGCTCCGTGGGCACTGCTGCTTGGCTGGTGGTCTCCGCAGCTTGAAACCAACTCCAAACGTGTTCTCCTTCGCGGAGAAGGCTGATTTGGCAGGAAGAAGCCCTGTGTGCACTGGCCCTGGCAACCCACCCATAGCCAGCTAGGGAGGGACCCACCTAGGGCCTAGCTGCGAAACGGCACAAAACGCGCTCCTAGGAGCTGCACTCTGCAAAGGGAAACTGTGTTCGGGGAACAAACCTCAGCCCCAAGGCGGCTTGGCTCAGGATCGCAGCGCTTGCCTAGTTCTCACCTAGCCCTAGGCTCCCCATAGGGCCAAGGAGGGTCTGGGCTGCCTCTGGCTCCGTGGGCACTGCTGCTTGGCTGGTGGTCTCCGCAGCTTGAAACCAACTCCAAACGTGTTCTCCTTCGCGGAGAAGGCTGATTTGGCAGGAAGAAGCCCTGTGTGCACTGGCCCTGGCAACCCACCCATAGCCAGCTAGGGAGGGACCCACCTAGGGCCTAGCTGCGAATCGGCACAAAACGCGCTCCTAGGAGCTGCACTCTGCAAAGGGAAACTGTGCTCGGGGAACAAACCTCAGCCCCAAGGCGGCTTGGCTCAGGATCGCAGCGCTTGCCTAGTTCTCACCTAGCCCTAGGCTCCCCATAGGGCCAAGGAGGGTCTGGGCTGCCTCTGGCTCCGTGGGCACTGCTGCTTGGCTGGTGGTCTCCGCACCGTGAAACCAACTCCAAACGTGTTCTCCTTCGCGGAGAAGGCTGATTTGGCAGGAAGAAGCCCTGTGTGCACTGGCCCTGGCAACCCACCCATAGCCAGCTAGGGAGGGACCCACCTAGGGCCTAGCTGCGAAACGGCACAAAACGCGCTCCTAGGAGCTGCACTCTGCAAAGGGAAACTGAGCTCGGGGAACAAAGCTCAGCCCCAAGGCGGCTTGGCTCAGGATCGCAGCGCTTGCCTAGTTCTCACCTAGCCCTAGGCTCCCCATAGGGCCAAGGAGGGTCTGGGCTGCCTCTGGCTCCGTGGGCACTGCTGCTTGGCTGGTGGTCTCCGCACCTTGAAACCAACTCCAAACGTGTTCTCCTTCGCGGAGAAGGCTGATTTGGCAGGAAGAAGCCCTGTGTGCACTGGCCCTGGCAAACCACCCATAGCCAGCTAGGGAGGGACCCACCTAGGGCCTAGCTGCGAAACGGCACAGAACGCGCTCCTAGGAGCTGCACTCTGCAAAGGGAAACTGAGCTCGGGGAACAAAGCTCAGCCCAAAGGCGGCTTGGCTCAGGATCGCAGCGCTTGCCTAGTTCTCACCTAGCCCTAGGCTCCCCATAGGGCCAAGGAGGGTCTGGGCTGCCTCTGGCTCCGTGGGCACTGCTGCTTGGCTGGTGGTCTCCGCAGCTTGAAACCAACTCCAAACGTGTTCTCCTTCGCGGAGAAGGCTGATTTGGCAGGAAGAAGCCCTGTGTGCACTGGCCCTGGCAACCCACCCATAGCCAGCTAGGGAGGGACCCACCTAGGGCCTAGCTGCGAATCGGCACAAAACGCGCTCCTAGGAGCTGCACTCTGCAAAGGGAAACTGTGCTCGGGGAACAAACCTCAGCCCCAAGGCGGCTTGGCTCAGGATCGCAGCGCTTGCCTAGTTCTCACCTAGCCCTAGGCTCCCCATAGGGCCAAGGAGGGTCTGGGCTGCCTCTGGCTCCGTGGGCACTGCTGCTTGGCTGGTGGTCTCCGCACCGTGAAACCAACTCCAAACGTGTTCTCCTTCGCGGAGAAGGCTGATTTGGCAGGAAGAAGCCCTGTGTGCACTGGCCCTGGCAACCCACCCATAGCCAGCTAGGGAGGGACCCACCTAGGGCCTAGCTGCGAAACGGCACAAAACGCGCTCCTAGGAGCTGCACTCTGCAAAGGGAAACTGAGCTCGGGGAACAAAGCTCAGCCCCAAGGCGGCTTGGCTCAGGATCGCAGCGCTTGCCTAGTTCTCACCTAGCCCTAGGCTCCCCATAGGGCCAAGGAGGGTCTGGGCTGCCTCTGGCTCCGTGGGCACTGCTGCTTGGCTGGTGGTCTCCGCACCGTGAAACCAACTCCAAACGTGTTCTCCTTCGCGGAGAAGGCTGATTTGGCAGGAAGAAGCCCTGTGTGCACTGGCCCTGGCAAACCACCCATAGCCAGCTAGGGAGGGACCCACCTAGGGCCTAGCTGCGAAACGGCACAGAACGCGCTCCTAGGAGCTGCACTCTGCAAAGGGAAACTGAGCTCGGGGAACAAAGCTCAGCCCAAAGGCGGCTTGGCTCAGGATCGCAGCGCTTGCCTAGTTCTCACCTAGCCCTAGGCTCCCCATAGGGCCCAGGAGGGTCTGGGCTGCCTCTGGCTCCGTGGGCACTGCTGCTTGGCTGGTGGTCTCCGCAGCTTGAAACCAACTCCAAACGTGTTCTCCTTCGCGGAGAAGGCTGATTTGG
The DNA here is from genome assembly GCF_054392235.1 of Sus scrofa. Taxonomy (NCBI): domain Eukaryota; kingdom Metazoa; phylum Chordata; class Mammalia; order Artiodactyla; family Suidae; genus Sus; species Sus scrofa. Next base: position 38,959,142 of record NC_139393.1, on the reverse strand, counting down.
CAGGAAGAAGCCCTGTGTGCACTGGCCCTGGCAACCCACCCATAGCCAGCTAGGGAGGGACCCACCTAGGGCCTAGCTGCGAAACGGCACAAAACGCGCTCCTAGGAGCTGCACTCTGCAAAGGGAAACTGTGCTCGGGGAACAAACCTCAGCCCCAAGGCGGCTTGGCTCAGGATCGCAGCGCTTGCCTAGTTCTCACCTAGCCCTAGGCTCCCCATAGGGCCAAGGAGGGTCTGGGCTGCCTCTGGCTCCGTGGGCACTGCTGCTTGGCTGGTGGTCTCCGCACCTTGAAACCAACTCCAAACGTGTTCTCCTTCGCGGAGAAGGCTGATTTGGCAGGAAGAAGCCCTGTGTGCACTGGCCCTGGCAACCCACCCATAGCCAGCTAGGGACGGACCCACCTAGGGCCTAGCTGCGAAACCGCACAGAACGCGCTCCTAGGAGCTGCACTCTGCAAAGGGAAACTGTGCTCGGGGAACAAAGCTCAGCCCCAAGGCGGCTTGGCTCAGGATCGCAGCGCTTGCCTAGTTCTCACCTAGCCCTAGGTTCCCCATAGGGCCAAGGAGGGTCTGGGCTGCCTCTGGCTCCGTGGGCACTGCTGCTTGGTTGGTGGTCTCCGCAGCTTGAAACCAACTCCAAACGTGTTCTCCTTCGCGGAGAAGGCTGATTTGGCAGGAAGAAGCCCTGTGTGCACTGGCCCTGGCAACCCACCCATAGCCAGCTAGGGACGGACCCACCTAGGGCCTAGCTGCGAAACGGCACAAAACGCGCTCCTAGGAGCTGCACTCTGCAAAGGGAAACTGTGCTCGGGGAACAAAGCTCAGCGCCAAGGCGGCTTGGCTCAGGATCGCAGCGCTTGCCTAGTTCTCACCTAGCCCTGGGCTCCCCATAGGGCCAAGGAGGGTCTGGGCTGCCTCTGGCTCCGTGGGCACAGCTGCTTGGTTGGTGGTCTCCGCAGCTTGAAACCAACTCCAAACGTGTTCTCCTTCGCGGAGAAGGCTGATTTGGCAGGTAGAAGCCCTGTGTGCATTGGCCCTGGCAACCCACCCATAGCCAGCTAGGGAGGGTTCCACCTAGGGCCTAGCTGCGAAACGGCACAGAACGCGCTCCTAGGAGCTGCACTCTGCAAAGGGAAACTGAGCTCGGGGAACAAAGCTCAGCCCCAAGGCGGCTTGGCTCAGGATCGCAGCGCTTGCCTAGTTCTCACCTAGCCCTAGGCTCCCCATAGGGCCAAGGAGGGTCTGGGCTGCCTCTGGCTCCGTGGGCACTGCTGCTTGGTTGGTGGTCTCCGCAGCTTGAAACCAACTCCAAACGTGTTCTCCTTCGCGGAGAAGGCTGATTTGGCAGGAAGAAGCCCTGTGTGCACTGGCCCTGGCAAACCACCCATAGCCAGCTAGGGAGGGACCCACCTAGGGCCTAGCTGCGAAACGGCACAAAACGCGCTCCTAGGAGCTGCACTCTGCAAAGGGAAACTGTGCTCGGGGAACAAACCTCAGCCCCAAGGCGGCTTGGCTCAGGATCGCAGCGCTTGCCTAGTTTTCACCTAGCCCTAGGCTCCCCATAGGGCCAAGGAGGGTCTGGGCTGCCTCTGGCTCCGTGGGCACTGCTGCTTGGCTGGTGGTCTCCGCAGCTTGAAACCAACTCCAAACGTGTTCTCCTTCGCGGAGAAGGCTGATTTGGCAGGAAGAAGCCCTGTGTGCACTGGCCCTGGCAACCCACCCATAGCCAGCTAGGGACGGACCCACCTAGGGCCTAGCTGCGAAACGGCACAAAACGCGCTCCTAGGAGCTGCACTCTGCAAAGGGAAACTGTGCTCGGGGAACAAAGCTCAGCGCCAAGGCGGCTTGGCTCAGGATCGCAGCGCTTGCCTAGTTCTCACCTAGCCCTAGGCTCCCCATAGGGCCAAGGAGGGTCTGGGCTGCCTCTGGCTCCGTGGGCACAGCTGCTTGGTTGGTGGTCTCCGCAGCTTGAAACCAACTCCAAACGTGTTCTCCTTCGCGGAGAAGGCTGATTTGGCAGGAAGAAGCCCTGTGTGCACTGGCCCTGGCAACCCACCCATAGCCAGCTAGGGACGGACCCACCTAGGGCCTAGCTGCGAAACCGCACAGAACGCGCTCCTAGGAGCTGCACTCTGCAAAGGGAAACTGTGCTCGGGGAACAAAGCTCAGCCCCAAGGCGGCTTGGCTCAGGATCGCAGCGCTTGCCTAGTTCTCACCTAGCCCTAGGCTCCCCATAGGGCCAAGGAGGGTCTGGGCTGCCTCTGGCTCCGTGGGCACTGCTGCTTGGCTGGTGGTCTCCGCAGCTTGAAACCAACTCCAAACGTGTTCTCCTTCGCGGAGAAGGCTGATTTGGAAGGAAGAAGCCCTGTGTGCACTGGCCCTGGCAACCCACCCATAGCCAGCTAGGGAGGGACCCACCTAGGGCCTAGCTGCGAAACGGCACAAAACGCGCTCCTAGGAGCTGCACTCTGCAAAGGGAAACTGTGCTCGGGGAACAAAGCTCAGCGCCAAGGCGGCTTGGCTCAGGATCGCAGCGCTTGCCTAGTTCTCACCTAGCCCTAGGCTCCCCATAGGGCCAAGGAGGGTCTGGGCTGCCTCTGGCTCCGTGGGCACAGCTGCTTGGTTGGTGGTCTCCGCAGCTTGAAACCAACTCCAAACGTGTTCTCCTTCGCGGAGAAGGCTGATTTGGCAGGTAGAAGCCCTGTGTGCATTGGCCCTGGCAACCCACCCATAGCCAGCTAGGGAGGGTTCCACCTAGGGCCTAGCTGCGAAACGGCACAGAACGCGCTCCTAGGAGCTGCACTCTGCAAAGGGAAACTGAGCTCGGGGAACAAAGCTCAGCCCCAAGGCGGCTTGGCTCAGGATCGCAGCGCTTGCCTAGTTCTCACCTAGCCCTAGGCTCCCCATAGGGCCAAGGAGGGTCTGGGCTGCCTCTGGCTCCGTGGGCACTGCTGCTTGGTTGGTGGTCTCCGCAGCTTGAAACCAACTCCAAACGTGTTCTCCTTCGCGGAGAAGGCTGATTTGGCAGGAAGAAGCCCTGTGTGCACTGGCCCTGGCAACCCACCCATAGCCAGCTAGGGAGGGACCCACCTAGGGCCTAGCTGCGAAACGGCACAAAACGCGCTCCTAGGAGCTGCACTCTGCAAAGGGAAACTGTGCTCGGGGAACAAACCTCAGCCCCAAGGCGGCTTGGCTCAGGATCGCAGCGCTTGCCTAGTTCTCACCGAGCCCTAGGCTCCCCATAGGGCCAAGGAGGGTCTGGGCTGCCTCTGGCTCCGTGGGCACTGCTGCTTGGCTGGTGGTCTCCGCACCGTGAAACCAACTCCAAACGTGTTCTCCTTCGCGGAGAAGGCTGATTTGGCAGGAAGAAGCCCTGTGTGCACTGGCCCTGGCAACCCACCCATAGCCAGCTAGGGAGGGACCCACCTAGGGCCTAGCTGCGAAACGGCACAAAACGCGCTCCTAGGAGCTGCACTCTGCAAAGGGAAACTGAGCTCGGGGAACAAAGCTCAGCCCCAAGGCGGCTTGGCTCAGGATCGCAGCGCTTGCCTAGTTCTCACCTAGCCCTAGGCTCCCCATAGGGCCAAGGAGGGTCTGGGCTGCCTCTGGCTCCGTGGGCACTGCTGCTTGGTTGGTGGTCTCCGCAGCTTGAAACCAACTCCAAACGTGTTCTCCTTCGCGGAGAAGGCTGATTTGGCAGGTAGAAGCCCTGTGTGCATTGGCCCTGGCAACCCACCCATAGCCAGCTAGGGAGGGACCCACCTAGGGCCTAGCTGCGAAACGGCACAAAACGCGCTCCTAGGAGCTGCACTCTGCAAAGGGAAACTGAGCTCGGGGAACAAAGCTCAGCCCCAAGGCGGCTTGGCTCAGGATCGCAGCGCTTGCCTAGTTCTCACCGAGCCCTAGGCTCCCCATAGGGCCAAGGAGGGTCTGGGCTGCCTCTGGCTCCGTGGGCACTGCTGCTTGGCTGGTGGTCTCCGCACCTTGAAACCAACTCCAAACGTGTTCTCCTTCGCGGAGAAGGCTGATTTGGCAGGAAGAAGCCCTGTGTGCACTGGCCCTGGCAACCCACCCATAGCCAGCTAGGGAGGGACCCACCTAGGGCCTAGCTGCGAAACGGCACAAAACGCGCTCCTAGGAGCTGCACTCTGCAAAGGGAAACTGTGCTCGGGGAACAAAGCTCAGCGCCAAGGCGGCTTGGCTCAGGATCGCAGCGCTTGCCTAGTTCTCACCTAGCCCTAGGCTCCCCATAGGGCCAAGGAGGGTCTGGGCTGCCTCTGGCTCCGTGGGCACAGCTGCTTGGTTGGTGGTCTCCGCAGCTTGAAACCAACTCCAAACGTGTTCTCCTTCGCGGAGAAGGCTGATTTGGCAGGTAGAAGCCCTGTGTGCATTGGCCCTGGCAACCCACCCATAGCCAGCTAGGGAGGGTTCCACCTAGGGCCTAGCTGCGAAACGGCACAGAACGCGCTCCTAGGAGCTGCACTCTGCAAAGGGAAACTGAGCTCGGGGAACAAAGCTCAGCCCCAAGGCGGCTTGGCTCAGGATCGCAGCGCTTGCCTAGTTCTCACCTAGCCCTAGGCTCCCCATAGGGCCAAGGAGGGTCTGGGCTGCCTCTGGCTCCGTGGGCACTGCTGCTTGGTTGGTGGTCTCCGCAGCTTGAAACCAACTCCAAACGTGTTCTCCTTCGCGGAGAAGGCTGATTTGGCAGGAAGAAGCCCTGTGTGCACTGGCCCTGGCAACCCACCCACAGCCAGCTAGGGACGGACCCACCTAGGGCCTAGCTGCGAAACGGCACAAAACGCGCTCCTAGGAGCTGCACTCTGCAAAGGGAAACTGTGCTCAGGGAACAAACCTCAGCCCCAAGGCGGCTTGGCTCAGGATCGCAGCGCTTGCCTAGTTCTCACCGAGCCCTAGGCTCCCCATAGGGCCAAGGAGGGTCTGGGCTGCCTCTGGCTCCGTGGGCACTGCTGCTTGGCTGGTGGTCTCCGCACCGTGAAACCAACTCCAAACGTGTTCTCCTTCGCGGAGAAGGCTGATTTGGCAGGAAGAAGCCCTGTGTGCACTGGCCCTGGCAACCCACCCATAGCCAGCTAGGGAGGGACCCACCTAGGGCCTAGCTGCGAAACGGCACAAAACGCGCTCCTAGGAGCTGCACTCTGCAAAGGGAAACTGAGCTCGGGGAACAAAGCTCAGCCCCAAGGCGGCTTGGCTCAGGATCGCAGCGCTTGCCTAGTTCTCACCTAGCCCTAGGCTCCCCATAGGGCCAAGGAGGGTCTGGGCTGCCTCTGGCTCCGTGGGCACTGCTGCTTGGTTGGTGGTCTCCGCAGCTTGAAACCAACTCCAAACGTGTTCTCCTTCGCGGAGAAGGCTGATTTGGCAGGTAGAAGCCCTGTGTGCATTGGCCCTGGCAACCCACCCATAGCCAGCTAGGGAGGGACCCACCTAGGGCCTAGCTGCGAAACGGCACAAAACGCGCTCCTAGGAGCTGCACTCTGCAAAGGGAAACTGAGCTCGGGGAACAAAGCTCAGCCCCAAGGCGGCTTGGCTCAGGATCGCAGCGCTTGCCTAGTTCTCACCGAGCCCTAGGCTCCCCATAGGGCCAAGGAGGGTCTGGGCTGCCTCTGGCTCCGTGGGCACTGCTGCTTGGCTGGTGGTCTCCGCACCTTGAAACCAAATCCAAACGTGTTCTCCTTCGCGGAGAAGGCTGATTTGGCAGGAAGAAGCCCTGTGTGCACTGGCCCTGGCAACCCACCCATAGCCAGCTAGGGAGGGACCCACCTAGGGCCTAGCTGCGAAACGGCACAAAACGCGCTCCTAGGAGCTGCACTCTGCAAAGGGAAACTGTGCTCGGGGAACAAAGCTCAGCGCCAAGGCGGCTTGGCTCAGGATCGCAGCGCTTGCCTAGTTCTCACCTAGCCCTAGGCTCCCCATAGGGCCAAGGAGGGTCTGGGCTGCCTCTGGCTCCGTGGGCACAGCTGCTTGGTTGGTGGTCTCCGCAGCTTGAAACCAACTCCAAACGTGTTCTCCTTCGCGGAGAAGGCTGATTTGGCAGGTAGAAGCCCTGTGTGCATTGGCCCTGGCAACCCACCCATAGCCAGCTAGGGAGGGTTCCACCTAGGGCCTAGCTGCGAAACGGCACAGAACGCGCTCCTAGGAGCTGCACTCTGCAAAGGGAAACTGAGCTCGGGGAACAAAGCTCAGCCCCAAGGCGGCTTGGCTCAGGATCGCAGCGCTTGCCTAGTTCTCACCTAGCCCTAGGCTCCCCATAGGGCCAAGGAGGGTCTGGGCTGCCTCTGGCTCCGTGGGCACTGCTGCTTGGTTGGTGGTCTCCGCAGCTTGAAACCAACTCCAAACGTGTTCTCCTTCGCGGAGAAGGCTGATTTGGCAGGAAGAAGCCCTGTGTGCACTGGCCCTGGCAACCCACCCACAGCCAGCTAGGGACGGACCCACCTAGGGCCTAGCTGCGAAACGGCACAAAACGAGCTCCTAGGAGCTGCACTCTGCAAAGGGAAACTGTGCTCAGGGAACAAACCTCAGCCCCAAGGCGGCTTGGCTCAGGATCGCAGCGCTTGCCTAGTTCTCACCGAGCCCTAGGCTCCCCATAGGGCCAAGGAGGGTCTGGGCTGCCTCTGGCTCCGTGGGCACTGCTGCTTGGCTGGTGGTCTCCGCACCTTGAAACCAACTCCAAACGTGTTCTCCTTCGCGGAGAAGGCTGATTTGGCAGGAAGAAGCCCTGTGTGCACTGGCCCTGGCAACCCACCCATAGCCAGCTAGGGACGGACCCACCTAGGGCCTAGCTGCGAAACGGCACAAAACGCGCTCCTAGGAGCTGCACTCTGCAAAGGGAAACTGTGTTCGGGGAACAAACCTCAGCCCCAAGGCGGCTTGGCTCAGGATCGCAGCGCTTGCCTAGTTCTCACCTAGCCCTAGGCTCCCCATAGGGCCAAGGAGGGTCTGGGCTGCCTCTGGCTCCGTGGGCACTGCTGCTTGGTTGGTGGTCTCCGCAGCTTGAAACCAACTCCAAACGTGTTCTCCTTCGCGGAGAAGGCTGATTTGGCAGGTAGAAGCCCTGTGTGCACTGGCCCTGGCAACCCACCCATAGCCAGCTAGGGAGGGACCCACCTAGGGCCTAGCTGCAAAACGGCACAAAACGCGCTCCTAGGAGCTGCACTCTGCAAAGGGAAACTGAGCTCGGGGAACAAAGCTCAGCCCCAAGGCGGCTTGGCTCAGGATCGCAGCGCTTGCCTAGTTCTCACCTAGCCCTAGGCTCCCCATAGGGCCAAGGAGGGTCTGGGCTGCCTCTGGCTCCGTGGGCACTGCTGCTTGGCTGGTGGTCTCCGCACCGTGAAACCAACTCCAAACGTGTTCTCCTTCGCGGAGAAGGCTGATTTGGCAGGAAGAAGCCCTGTGTGCACTGGCCCTGGCAACCCACCCATAGCCAGCTAGGGACGGACCCCCCTAGGGCCTAGCTGCGAAACGGCACAAAACGCGCTCCTAGGAGCTGCACTCTGCAAAGGGAAACTGTGTTCGGGGAACAAACCTCAGCCCCAAGGCGGCTTGGCTCAGGATCGCAGCGCTTGCCTAGTTCTCACCTAGCCCTAGGCTCCCCATAGGGCCAAGGAGGGTCTGGGCTGCCTCTGGCTCCGTGGGCACTGCTGCTTGGCTGGTGGTCTCCGCAGCTTGAAACCAACTCCAAACGTGTTCTCCTTCGCGGAGAAGGCTGATTTGGCAGGAAGAAGCCCTGTGTGCACTGGCCCTGGCAACCCACCCATAGCCAGCTAGGGAGGGACCCACCTAGGGCCTAGCTGCGAATCGGCACAAAACGCGCTCCTAGGAGCTGCACTCTGCAAAGGGAAACTGTGCTCGGGGAACAAACCTCAGCCCCAAGGCGGCTTGGCTCAGGATCGCAGCGCTTGCCTAGTTCTCACCTAGCCCTAGGCTCCCCATAGGGCCAAGGAGGGTCTGGGCTGCCTCTGGCTCCGTGGGCACTGCTGCTTGGCTGGTGGTCTCCGCACCGTGAAACCAACTCCAAACGTGTTCTCCTTCGCGGAGAAGGCTGATTTGGCAGGAAGAAGCCCTGTGTGCACTGGCCCTGGCAACCCACCCATAGCCAGCTAGGGAGGGACCCACCTAGGGCCTAGCTGCGAAACGGCACAAAACGCGCTCCTAGGAGCTGCACTCTGCAAAGGGAAACTGAGCTCGGGGAACAAAGCTCAGCCCCAAGGCGGCTTGGCTCAGGATCGCAGCGCTTGCCTAGTTCTCACCTAGCCCTAGGCTCCCCATAGGGCCCAGGAGGGTCTGGGCTGCCTCTGGCTCCGTGGGCACTGCTGCTTGGTTGGTGGTCTCCGCAGCTTGAAACCAACTCCAAACGTGTTCTCCTTCGCGGAGAAGGCTGATTTGGCAGGAAGAAGCCCTGTGTGCACTGGCCCTGGCAACCCACCCACAGCCAGCTAGGGACGGACCCACCTAGGGCCTAGCTGCGAAACGGCACAAAACGCGCTCCTAGGAGCTGCACTCTGCAAAGGGAAACTGTGCTCGGGGAACAAACCTCAGCCCCAAGGCGGCTTGGCTCAGGATCGCAGCGCTTGCCTAGTTCTCACCTAGCCCTAGGCTCCCCATAGGGCCAAGGAGGGTCTGGGCTGCCTCTGGCTCCGTGGGCACTGCTGCTTGGCTGGTGGTCTCCGCAGCTTGAAACCAACTCCAAACGTGTTCTCCTTCGCGGAGAAGGCTGATTTGGCAGGAAGAAGCCCTGTGTGCACTGGCCCTGGCAACCCACCCATAGCCAGCTAGGGACGGACCCACCTAGGGCCTAGCTGCGAAACGGCACAAAACGCGCTCCTAGGAGCTGCACTCTGCAAAGGGAAACTGTGCTCGGGGAACAAACCTCAGCCCCAAGGCGGCTTGGCTCAGGATCGCAGCGCTTGCCTAGTTCTCACCTAGCCCTAGGCTCCCAATAGGGCCAAGGAGGGTCTGGGCTGCCTCTGGCTCCGTGGGCACTGCTGCTTGGTTGGTGGTCTCCGCAGCTTGAAACCAACTCCAAACGTGTTCTCCTTCGCGGAGAAGGCTGATTTGGCAGGAAGAAGCCCTGTGTGCACTGGCCTTGGCAACCCACCCATAGCCAGCTAGGGAGGGACCCACCTAGGGCCTAGCTGCGAAACGGCACAGAATGCGCTCCTAGGAGCTGCACTCTGCAAAGGGAAACTGAGCTCGGGGAACAAAGCTCAGCCCCAAGGCGGCTTGGCTCAGGATCGCAGCGCTTGCCTAGTTCTCACCTAGCCCTAGGCTCCCCATAGGGCCAAGGAGGGTCTGGGCTGCCTCTGGCTCCGTGGGCACTGCTGCTTGGTTGGTGGTCTCCGCAGCTTGAAACCAACTCCAAACGTGTTCTCCTTCGCGGAGAAGGCTGATTTGGCAGGAAGAAGCCCTGTGTGCACTGGCCCTGGCAACCCACCCATAGCCAGCTAGGGACGGACCCACCTAGGGCCTAGCTGCGAAACGGCACAAAACGCGCTCCTAGGAGCTGCACTCTGCAAAGGGAAACTGAGCTCGGGGAACAAAGCTCAGCCCCAAGGCGGCTTGGCTCAGGATCACAGCGCTTGCCTAGTTCTCACCTAGCCCTAGGCTCCCCATAGGGCCAAGGAGGGTCTGGGCTGCCTCTGGCTCCGTGGGCACTGCTGCTTGGCTGGTGGTCTCCGCACCGTGAAACCAACTCCAAACGTGTTCTCCTTCGCGGAGAAGGCTGATTTGGCAGGAAGAAGCCCTGTGTGCACTGGCCCTGGCAACCCACCCATAGCCAGCTAGGGACGGACCCACCTAGGGCCTAGCTGCGAAACGGCACAAAACGCGCTCCTAGGAGCTGCACTCTGCAAAGGGGAACTGTGCTCGGGGAACAAAGCTCAGCGCCAAGGCGGCTTGGCTCAGGATCGCAGCGCTTGCCTAGTTCTCACCTAGCCCTAGGCTCCCCATAGGGCCAAGGAGGGTCTGGGCTGCCTCTGGCTCCGTGGGCAGAGCTGCTTGGTTGGTGGTCTCCGCAGCTTGAAACCAACTCCAAACGTGTTCTCCTTCGCGGAGAAGGCTGATTTGGCAGGTAGAAGCCCTGTGTGCATTGGCCCTGGCAACCCACCCATAGCCAGCTAGGGAGGGACCCACCTAGGGCCTAGCTGCGAAACGGCACAAAACGCGCTCCTAGGAGCTGCACTCTGCAAAGGGAAACTGAGCTCGGGGAACAAAGCTCAGCCCCAAGGCGGCTTGGCTCAGGATCGCAGCGCTTGCCTAGTTCTCACCTAGCCCTAGGCTCCCCATAGGGCCAAGGAGGGTCTGGGCTGCCTCTGGCTCCGTGGGCACTGCTGCTTGGATGGTGGTCTCCGCACCTTGAAACCAACTCCAAACGTGTTCTCCTTCGCGGAGAAGGCTGATTTGGCAGGAAGAAGCCCTGTGTGCTCTGGCCCTGGCAACCCACCCATAGCCAGCTAGGGAGGGACCCACCTAGGGCCTAGCTGCGAAACGGCACAAAACGCGCTCCTAGGAGCTGCACTCTGCAAAGGGAAACTGTGTTCGGGGAACAAAGCTCAGCCCCAAGGCGGCTTGGCTCAGGATCGCAGCGCTTGCCTAGTTCTCACCTAGCCCTAGGCTCCCCATAGGGCCAAGGAGGGTCTGGGCTGCCTCTGGCTCCGTGGGCACTGCTGCTTGGCTGATGGTCTCCGCACCTTGAAACCAACTCCAAACGTGTTCTCCTTCGCGGAGAAGGCTGATTTGGCAGGAAGAAGCCCTGTGTGCACTGGCCCTGGCAACCCACCCATAGCCAGCTAGGGAGGGACCCACCTAGGGCCTAGCTGCGAATCGGCACAAAACGCGCTCCTAGGAGCTGCACTCTGCAAAGGGAAACTGTGCTCGGGGAACAAACCTCAGCCCCAAGGCGGCTTGGCTCAGGATCACAGCGCTTGCCTAGTTCTCACCTAGCCCTAGGCTCCCCATAGGGCCAAGGAGGGTCTGGGCTGCCTCTGGCTCCGTGGGCACTGCTGCTTGGCTGGTGGTCTCCGCACCGTGAAACCAACTCCAAACGTGTTCTCCTTCGCGGAGAAGGCTGATTTGGCAGGAAGAAGCCCTGTGTGCACTGGCCCTGGCAACCCACCCATAGCCAGCTAGGGAGGGACCCACCTAGGGCCTAGCTGCGAAACGGCACAAAACGCGCTCCTAGGAGCTGCACTCTGCAAAGGGAAACTGTGCTCGGGGAACAAAGCTCAGCCCCAAGGCGGCTTGGCTCAGGATCACAGCGCTTGCCTAGTTCTCACCTAGCCCTAGGCTCCCCATAGGGCCAAGGAGGGTCTGGGCTGCCTCTGGCTCCGTGGGCACTGCTGCTTGGCTGGTGGTCTCCGCACCGTGAAACCAACTCCAAACGTGTTCTCCTTCGCGGAGAAGGCTGATTTGGCAGGAAGAAGCCCTGTGTGCACTGGCCCTGGCAACCCACCCATAGCCAGCTAGGGACGGACCCACCTAGGGCCTAGCTGCGAAACGGCACAAAACGCGCTCCTAGGAGCTGCACTCTGCAAAGGGAAACTGTGCTCGGGGAACAAAGCTCAGCCCCAAGGCGGCTTGGCTCAGGATCGCAGCGCTTGCCTAGTTCTCACCTAGCCCTAGGCTCCCAATAGGGCCAAGGAGGGTCTGGGCTGCCTCTGGCTCCGTGGGCACTGCTGCTTGGTTGGTGGTCTCCGCAGCTTGAAACCAACTCCAAACGTGTTCTCCTTCGTGGAGAAGGCTGATTTGGCAGGTAGAAGCCCTGTGTGCATTGGCCCTGGCAACCCACCCATAGCCAGCTAGGGAGGGACCCACCTAGGGCCTAGCTGCGAAACGGCACAAAACGCGCTCCTAGGAGCTGCACTCTGCAAAGGGAAACTGAGCTCGGGGAACAAAGCTCAGCCCCAAGGCGGCTTGGCTCAGGATCGCAGCGCTTGCCTAGTTCTCACCTAGCCCTAGGCTCCCCATAGGGCCCAGGAGGGTCTGGGCTGCCTCTGGCTCCGTGGGCACTGCTGCTTGGCTGGTGGTCTCCGCACCTTGAAACCAACTCCAAACGTGTTCTCCTTCGCGGAGAAGGCTGATTTGGCAGGAAGAAGCCCTGTGTGCACTGGCCCTGGCAACCCACCCATAGCCAGCTAGGGAGGGACCCACCTAGGGCCTAGCTGCGAAACGGCACAAAACGCGCTCCTAGGAGCTAAACTCTGCAAAGGGAAACTGTGCTCGGGGAACAAACCTCAGCCCCAAGGCGGCTTGGCTCAGGATCGCAGCGCTTGCCTAGTTCTCACCTAGCCCTAGGCTCCCCATAGGGCCAAGGAGGGTCTGGGCTGCCTCTGGCTCCGTGGGCACTGCTGCTTGGCTGGTGGTCTCCGCACCTTGAAACCAACTCCAAACGTGTTCTCCTTCGCGGAGAAGGCTGATTTGGCAGGAAGAAGCCCTGTGTGCACTGGCCCTGGCAACCCACCCATAGCCAGCTAGGGAGGGACCCACCTAGGGCCTAGCTACGAATCGGCACAAAACGCGCTCAGAGGAGCTGCACTCTGCAAAGGGAAACTGTGCTCGGGGAACAAACCTCAGCCCCAAGGCGGCTTGGCTCAGGATCGCAGCGCTTGCCTAGTTCTCACCTAGCCCTAGGCTCCCCATAGGGCCAAGGAGGGTCTGGGCTGCCTCTGGCTCCGTGGGCACTGCTGCTTGGTTGGTGGTCTCCGCAGCTTGAAACCAACTCCAAACGTGTTCTCCTTCGCGGAGAAGGCTGATTTGGCAGGAAGAAGCCCTGTGTGCACTGGCCCTGGCAACCCACCCATAGCCAGCTAGGGACGGACCCACCTAGGGCCTAGCTGCGAAACGGCACAAAACGCGCTCCTAGGAGCTGCACTCTGCAAAGGGAAACTGAGCTCGGGGAACAAAGCTCAGCCCCAAGGCGGCTTGGCTCAGGATCGCAGCGCTTGCCTAGTTCTCACCTAGCCCTAGGCTCCCCATAGGGCCCAGGAGGGTCTGGGCTGCCTCTGGCTCCGTGGGCACTGCTGCTTGGTTGGTGGTCTCCGCAGCTTGAAACCAACTCCAAACGTGTTCTCCTTCGCGGAGAAGGCTGATTTGGCAGGAAGAAGCCCTGTGTGCACTGGCCCTGGCAACCCACCCATAGCCAGCTAGGGACGGACCCACCTAGGGCCTAGCTGCGAAACGGCACAAAACGCGCTCCTAGGAGCTGCACTCTGCAAAGGGAAACTGTGCTCGGGGAACAAAGCTCAGCCCCAAGGCGGCTTGGCTCAGGATCGCAGCGCTTGCCTAGTTCTCACCTAGCCCTAGGCTCCCCATAGGGCCAAGGAGGGTCTGGGCTGCCTCTGGCTCCGTGGGCACTGCTGCTTGGCTGGTGGTCTCCGCACCGTGAAACCAACTCCAAACGTGTTCTCCTTCGCGGAGAAGGCTGATTTGGCAGGAAGAAGCCCTGTGTGCACTGGCCCTGGCAAACCACCCATAGCCAGCTAGGGAGGGACCCACCTAGGGCCTAGCTGCGAAACGGCACAGAACGCGCTCCTAGGAGCTGCACTCTGCAAAGGGAAACTGAGCTCGGGGAACAAAGCTCAGCCCCAAGGCGGCTTGGCTCAGGATCGCAGCGCTTGCCTAGTTCTCACCTAGCCCTAGGCTCCCCATAGGGCCAAGGAGGGTCTGGGCTGCCTCTAGCTCCGTGGGCACTGCTGCTTGGTTGGTGGTCTCCGCAGATTGAAACCAACTCCAAACGTGTTCTCCTTCGCGGAGAAGGCTGATTTGGCAGGAAGAAGCCCTGTGTGCACTGGCCCTGGCAACCCACCCACAGCCAGCTAGGGACGGACCCACCTAGGGCCTAGCTGCGAAACGGCACAAAACGCGCTCCTAGGAGCTGCACTCTGCAAAGGGAAACTGTGCTCAGGGAACAAACCTCAGCCCCAAGGCGGCTTGGCTCAGGATCGCAGCGCTTGCCTAGTTCTCACCTAGCCCTAGGCTCCCCATAGGGCCAAGGAGGGTCTGGGCTGCCTCTGGCTCCGTGGGCGCTGCTGCTTGGCTGGTGGTCTCCGCACCTTGAAGCCAACTCCAAACGTGTTCTCCTTCGCGGAGAAGGCTGATTTGGCAGGAAGAAGCCCTGTGTGCACTGGCCCTGGCAACCCACCCATAGCCAGCTAGGGACGGACCCACCTAGGGCCTAGCTGCGAAAGGGCACAGAACGCGCTCCTAGGAGCTGCACTCTGCAAAGGGAAACTGAGCTCGGGGAACAAAGCTCAGCCCCAAGGCGGCTTGGCTCAGGATCGCAGCGCTTGCCTAGTTCTCACCTAGCCCTAGGCTCCCCATAGGGCCAAGGAAGGTCTGGGCTGCCTCTGGCTCCGGGGGCACTGCTGCTTGGTTGGTGGTCTCCGGAGCTTGAAACCAACTCCAAACGTGTTCTCCTTCGCGGAGAAGGCTGATTTGGCAGGTAGAAGCCCTGTGTGCATTAGCCCTGGCAACCCACCCATAGCCAGCTAGGGAGGGACCCACCTAGGGCCTAGCTGCGAAACGGCACAAAACGCGCTCCTAGGAGCTGCACTCTGCAAAGGGAAACTGAGCTCGGGGAACAAAGCTCAGCCCCAAGGCGGCTTGGCTCAGGATCGCAGCGCTTGCCTAGTTCTCACCTAGCCCTAGGCTCCCCATAGGGCCAAGGAGGGTCTGGGCTGCCTCTGGCTCCGTGGGCACTGCTGCTTGGCTGGTGGTCTCTGCACCTTGAAACCAACTCCAAACGTGTTCTCCTTCGCGGAGAAGGCTGATTTGGCAGGAAGAAGCCCTGTGTGCACTGGCCCTGGCAACCCACCCATAGCCAGCTAGGGAGGGACCCACCTAGGGCCTAGCTGCGAAACGGCACAAAACGCGCTCCTAGGAGCTGCACTCTGCAAAGGGAAACTGTGCTCGGGGAACAAAGCTCAGCCCCAAGGCGGCTTGGCTCAGGATCGCAGCGCTTGCCTAGTTCTCACCTAGCCCTAGGCTCCCCATAGGGCCCAGGAGGGTCTGGGCTGCCTCTGGCTCCGTGGGCACTGCTGCTTGGCTGGTGGTCTCCGCACCTTGAAACCAACTCCAAACGTGTTCTCCTTCGCGGAGAAGGCTGATTTGGCAGGAAGAAGCCCTGTGTGCACTGGCCCTGGCAACCCACCCATAGCCAGCTAGGGACGGACCCACCTAGGGCCTAGCTGCGAAACGGCACAAAACGCGCTCCTAGGAGCTGCACTCTGCAAAGGGAAACTGTGCTCGGGGAACAAAGCTCAGCCCCAAGGCGGCTTGGCTCAGGATCGCAGCGCTTGCCTAGTTCTCACCTAGCCCTAGGCTCCCCATAGGGCCAAGGAGGGTCTGGGCTGCCTCTGGCTCCGTGGGCACTGCTGCTTGGCTGGTGGTCTCCGCACCTTGAAACCAACTCCAAACGTGTTCTCCTTCGCGGAGAAGGCTGATTTGGCAGGAAGAAGCCCTGTGTGCACTGGCCCTGGCAAACCACCCATAGCCAGCTAGGGAGGGACCCACCTAGGGCCTAGCTGCGAAACGGCACAGAACGCGCTCCTAGGAGCTGCACTCTGCAAAGGGAAACTGAGCTCGGGGAACAAAGCTCAGCCCCAAGGCGGCTTGGCTCAGGATCGCAGCGCTTGCCTAGTTCTCACCTAGCCCTAGGCTCCCCATAGGGCCCAGGAGGGTCTGGGCTGCCTCTGGCTCCGTGGGCACTGCTGCTTGGCTGGTGGTCTCCGCACCTTGAAACCAACTCCAAACGTGTTCTCCTTCGCGGAGAAGGCTGATTTGGCAGGAAGAAGCCCTGTGTGCACTGGCCCTGGCAACCCACCCATAGCCAGCTAGGGACGGACCCACCTAGGGCCTAGCTGCGAAACGGCACAAAACGCGCTCCTAGGAGCTGCACTCTGCAAAGGGAAACTGAGCTCGGGGAACAAAGCTCAGCCCCAAGGCGGCTTGGCTCAGGATCGCAGCGCTTGCCTAGTTCTCACCTAGCCCTAGGCTCCCCATAGGGCCAAGGAGGGTCTGGGCTGCCTCTGGCTCCGTGGGCACTGCTGCTTGGCTGGTGGTCTCCGCACCTTGAAACCAACTCCAAACGTGTTCTCCTTCGCGGAGAAGGCTGATTTGGCAGGAAGAAGCCCTGTGTGCACTGGCCCTGGCAAACCACCCATAGCCAGCTAGGGAGGGACCCACCTAGGGCCTAGCTGCGAAACGGCACAGAACGCGCTCCTAGGAGCTGCACTCTGCAAAGGGAAACTGAGCTCGGGGAACAAAGCTCAGCCCCAAGGCGGCTTGGCTCAGGATCGCAGCGCTTGCCTAGTTCTCACCTAGCCCTAGGCTCCCCATAGGGCCCAGGAGGGTCTGGGCTGCCTCTGGCTCCGTGGGCACTGCTGCTTGGCTGATGGTCTCCGCACCGTGAAACCAACTCCAAACGTGTTCTCCTTCGCGGAGAAGGCTGATTTGGCAGGAAGAAGCCCTGTGTGCACTGGCCCTGGCAACCCACCCACAGCCAGCTAGGGACGGACCCACCTAGGGCCTAGCTGCGAAACGGCACAGAACGCGCTCCTAGGAGCTGCACTCTGCAAAGGGAAACTGTGCTCGGGGAACAAACCTCAGCCCCAAGGCGGCTTGGCTCAGGATCGCAGCGCTTGCCTAGTTCTCACCTAGCCCTAGGCTCCCCATAGGGCCAAGGAGGGTCTGGGCTGCCTCTGGCTCCGTGGGCACTGCTGCTTGGTTGGTGGTCTCCGCAGCTTGAAACCAACTCCAAACGTGTTCTCCTTCGCGGAGAAGGCTGATTTGGCAGGAAGAAGCCCTGTGTGCACTGGCCCTGGCAACCCACCCACAGCCAGCTAGGGACGGACCCACCTAGGGCCTAGCTGCGAAACGGCACAAAACGCGCTCCTAGGAGCTGCACTCTGCAAAGGGAAACTGAGCTCGGGGAACAAAGCTCAGCCCCAAGGCGGCTTGGCTCAGGATCGCAGCGCTTGCCTAGTTCTCACCTAGCCCTAGGCTCCCCATAGGGCCAAGGAGGGTCTGGGCTGCCTCTGGCTCCGTGGGCACTGCTGCTTGGCTGGTGGTCTCCGCACCTTGAAACCAACTCCAAACGTGTTCTCCTTCGCGGAGAAGGCTGATTTGGCAGGAAGAAGCCCTGTGTGCACTGGCCCTGGCAACCCACCCATAGCCAGCTAGGGAGGGACCCACCTAGGGCCTAGCTGCGAAATGGCACAAAACGCGCTCCTAGGAGCTGCACTCTGCAAAGGGAAACTGTGTTCGGGGAACAAAGCTCAGCCCCAAGGCGGCTTGGCTCAGGATCGCAGCGCTTGCCTAGTTCTCACCTAGCCCTAGGCTCCCCATAGGGCCAAGGAGGGTCTGGGCTGCCTCTGGCTCCGTGGGCACTGCTGCTTGGCTGGTGGTCTCCGCACCTTGAAACCAACTCCAAACGTGTTCTCCTTCGCGGAGAAGGCTGATTTGGCAGGAAGAAGCCCTGTGTGCACTGGCCCTGGCAACCCACCCATAGCCAGCTAGGGACGGACCCACCTAGGGCCTAGCTGCGAAACGGCACAAAACGCGCTCCTAGGAGCTGCACTCTGCAAAGGGAAACTGAGCTCGGGGAACAAAGCTCAGCCCCAAGGCGGCTTGGCTCAGGATCGCAGCGCTTGCCTAGTTCTCACCTAGCCCTAGGCTCCCCATAGGGCCAAGGAGGGTCTGGGCTGCCTCTGGCTCCGTGGGCACTGCTGCTTGGCTGGTGGTCTCCGCACCTTGAAACCAACTCCAAACGTGTTCTCCTTCGCGGAGAAGGCTGATTTGGCAGGAAGAAGCCCTGTGTGCACTGGCCCTGGCAACCCACCCATAGCCAGCTAGGGAGGGACCCACCTAGGGCCTAGCTGCGAAACGGCACAAAACGCGCTCCTAGGAGCTACACTCTGCAAAGGGAAACTGAGCTCGGGGAACAAAGCTCAGCCCCAAGGCGGCTTGGCTCAGGATCGCAGCGCTTGCCTAGTTCTCACCTAGCCCTAGGCTCCCCATAGGGCCAAGGAGGGTCTGGGCTGCCTCTGGCTCCGTGGGCACTGCTGCTTGGCTGGTGGTCTCCGCACCTTGAAACCAACTCCAAACGTGTTCTCCTTCGCGGAGAAGGCTGATTTGGCAGGAAGAAGCCCTGTGTGCACTGGCCCTGGCAACCCACCCATAGCCAGCTAGGGACGGACCCACCTAGGGCCTAGCTGCGAAACGGCACAAAACGCGCTCCTAGGAGCTGCACTCTGCAAAGGGAAACTGTGTTCGGGGAACAAAGCTCAGCCCCAAGGCGGCTTGGCTCAGGATCGCAGCGCTTGCCTAGTTCTCACCTAGCCCTAGGCTCCCCATAGGGCCAAGGAGGGTCTGGGCTGCCTCTGGCTCCGTGGGCACTGCTGCTTGGCTGGTGGTCTCCGCACCTTGAAACCAACTCCAAACGTGTTCTCCTTCGCGGAGAAGGCTGATTTGGCAGGAAGAAGCCCTGTGTGCACTGGCCCTGGCAACCCACCCATAGCCAGCTAGGGACGGACCCACCTAGGGCCTAGCTGCGAAACGGCACAAAACGCGCTCCTAGGAGCTGCACTCTGCAAAGGGAAACTGAGCTCGGGGAACAAAGCTCAGCCCCAAGGCGGCTTGGCTCAGGATCGCAGCGCTTGCCTAGTTCTCACCTAGCCCTAGGCTCCCCATAGGGCCAAGGAGGGTCTGGGCTGCCTCTGGCTCCGTGGGCACTGCTGCTTGGCTGGTGGTCTCCGCACCTTGAAACCAACTCCAAACGTGTTCTCCTTCGCGGAGAAGGCTGATTTGGCAGGAAGAAGCCCTGTGTGCACTGGCCCTGGCAAACCACCCATAGCCAGCTAGGGAGGGACCCACCTAGGGCCTAGCTGCGAAACGGCACAGAACGCGCTCCTAGGAGCTGCACTCTGCAAAGGGAAACTGAGCTCGGGGAACAAAGCTCAGCCCCAAGGCGGCTTGGCTCAGGATCGCAGCGCTTGCCTAGTTCTCACCTAGCCCTAGGCTCCCCATAGGGCCCAGGAGGGTCTGGGCTGCCTCTGGCTCCGTGGGCACTGCTGCTTGGCTGGTGGTCTCCGCACCTTGAAACCAACTCCAAACGTGTTCTCCTTCGCGGAGAAGGCTGATTTGGCAGGAAGAAGCCCTGTGTGCACTGGCCCTGGCAACCCACCCACAGCCAGCTAGGGACGGACCCACCTAGGGCCTAGCTGCGAAACGGCACAGAACGCGCTCCTAGGAGCTGCACTCTGCAAAGGGAAACTGTGCTCGGGGAACAAACCTCAGCCCCAAGGCGGCTTGGCTCAGGATCGCAGCGCTTGCCTAGTTCTCACCTAGCCCTAGGCTCCCCATAGGGCCAAGGAGGGTCTGGGCTGCCTCTGGCTCCGTGGGCACTGCTGCTTGGTTGGTGGTCTCCGCAGCTTGAAACCAACTCCAAACGTGTTCTCCTTCGCGGAGAAGGCTGATTTGGCAGGAAGAAGCCCTGTGTGCACTGGCCCTGGCAACCCACCCACAGCCAGCTAGGGACGGACCCACCTAGGGCCTAGCTGCGAAACGGCACAAAACGCGCTCCTAGGAGCTGCACTCTGCAAAGGGAAACTGAGCTCGGGGAACAAAGCTCAGCCCCAAGGCGGCTTGGCTCAGGATCGCAGCGCTTGCCTAGTTCTCACCTAGCCCTAGGCTCCCCATAGGGCCAAGGAGGGTCTGGGCTGCCTCTGGCTCCGTGGGCACTGCTGCTTGGCTGGTGGTCTCCGCACCTTGAAACCAACTCCAAACGTGTTCTCCTTCGCGGAGAAGGCTGATTTGGCAGGAAGAAGCCCTGTGTGCACTGGCCCTGGCAACCCACCCATAGCCAGCTAGGGAGGGACCCACCTAGGGCCTAGCTGCGAAACGGCACAAAACGCGCTCCTAGGAGCTGCACTCTGCAAAGGGAAACTGTGTTCGGGGAACAAAGCTCAGCCCCAAGGCGGCTTGGCTCAGGATCGCAGCGCTTGCCTAGTTCTCACCTAGCCCTAGGCTCCCCATAGGGCCAAGGAGGGTCTGGGCTGCCTCTGGCTCCGTGGGCACTGCTGCTTGGCTGGTGGTCTCCGCACCTTGAAACCAACTCCAAACGTGTTCTCCTTCGCGGAGAAGGCTGATTTGGCAGGAAGAAGCCCTGTGTGCACTGGCCCTGGCAACCCACCCATAGCCAGCTAGGGACGGACCCACCTAGGGCCTAGCTGCGAAACGGCACAAAACGCGCTCCTAGGAGCTGCACTCTGCAAAGGGAAACTGAGCTCGGGGAACAAAGCTCAGCCCCAAGGCGGCTTGGCTCAGGATCGCAGCGCTTGCCTAGTTCTCACCTAGCCCTAGGCTCCCCATAGGGCCAAGGAGGGTCTGGGCTGCCTCTGGCTCCGTGGGCACTGCTGCTTGGCTGGTGGTCTCCGCACCTTGAAACCAACTCCAAACGTGTTCTCCTTCGCGGAGAAGGCTGATTTGGCAGGAAGAAGCCCTGTGTGCACTGGCCCTGGCAACCCACCCATAGCCAGCTAGGGAGGGACCCACCTAGGGCCTAGCTGCGAAACGGCACAAAACGCGCTCCTAGGAGCTGCACTCTGCAAAGGGAAACTGTGTTCGGGGAACAAAGCTCAGCCCCAAGGCGGCTTGGCTCAGGATCGCAGCGCTTGCCTAGTTCTCACCTAGCCCTAGGCTCCCCATAGGGCCAAGGAGGGTCTGGGCTGCCTCTGGCTCCGTGGGCACTGCTGCTTGGCTGGTGGTCTCCGCACCTTGAAACCAACTCCAAACGTGTTCTCCTTCGCGGAGAAGGCTGATTTGGCAGGAAGAAGCCCTGTGTGCACTGGCCCTGGCAACCCACCCATAGCCAGCTAGGGACGGACCCACCTAGGGCCTAGCTGCGAAACGGCACAAAACGCGCTCCTAGGAGCTGCACTCTGCAAAGGGAAACTGAGCTCGGGGAACAAAGCTCAGCCCCAAGGCGGCTTGGCTCAGGATCGCAGCGCTTGCCTAGTTCTCACCTAGCCCTAGGCTCCCCATAGGGCCAAGGAGGGTCTGGGCTGCCTCTGGCTCCGTGGGCACTGCTGCTTGGCTGGTGGTCTCCGCACCTTGAAACCAACTCCAAACGTGTTCTCCTTCGCGGAGAAGGCTGATTTGGCAGGAAGAAGCCCTGTGTGCACTGGCCCTGGCAAACCACCCATAGCCAGCTAGGGAGGGACCCACCTAGGGCCTAGCTGCGAAACGGCACAGAACGCGCTCCTAGGAGCTGCACTCTGCAAAGGGAAACTGAGCTCGGGGAACAAAGCTCAGCCCCAAGGCGGCTTGGCTCAGGATCGCAGCGCTTGCCTAGTTCTCACCTAGCCCTAGGCTCCCCATAGGGCCCAGGAGGGTCTGGGCTGCCTCTGGCTCCGTGGGCACTGCTGCTTGGCTGGTGGTCTCCGCACCTTGAAACCAACTCCAAACGTGTTCTCCTTCGCGGAGAAGGCTGATTTGGCAGGAAGAAGCCCTGTGTGCACTGGCCCTGGCAACCCACCCACAGCCAGCTAGGGACGGACCCACCTAGGGCCTAGCTGCGAAACGGCACAGAACGCGCTCCTAGGAGCTGCACTCTGCAAAGGGAAACTGTGCTCGGGGAACAAACCTCAGCCCCAAGGCGGCTTGGCTCAGGATCGCAGCGCTTGCCTAGTTCTCACCTAGCCCTAGGCTCCCCATAGGGCCAAGGAGGGTCTGGGCTGCCTCTGGCTCCGTGGGCACTGCTGCTTGGTTGGTGGTCTCCGCAGCTTGAAACCAACTCCAAACGTGTTCTCCTTCGCGGAGAAGGCTGATTTGGCAGGAAGAAGCCCTGTGTGCACTGGCCCTGGCAACCCACCCATAGCCAGCTAGGGA
This sequence comes from Sus scrofa, assembly GCF_054392235.1. Lineage (NCBI taxonomy): Eukaryota > Metazoa > Chordata > Mammalia > Artiodactyla > Suidae > Sus > Sus scrofa. The sequence continues at coordinate 38,937,246 of NC_139393.1, read as the reverse complement.
CGGACCCACCTAGGGCCTAGCTGCGAAACGGCACAAAACGCGCTCCTAGGAGCTGCACTCTGCAAAGGGAAACTGAGCTCGGGGAACAAAGCTCAGCCCCAAGGCGGCTTGGCTCAGGATCGCAGCGCTTGCCTAGTTCTCACCTAGCCCTAGGCTCCCCATAGGGCCAAGGAGGGTCTGGGCTGCCTCTGGCTCCGTGGGCACTGCTGCTTGGCTGGTGGTCTCCGCACCTTGAAACCAACTCCAAACGTGTTCTCCTTCGCGGAGAAGGCTGATTTGGCAGGAAGAAGCCCTGTGTGCACTGGCCCTGGCAACCCACCCATAGCCAGCTAGGGAGGGACCCACCTAGGGCCTAGCTGCGAAACGGCACAAAACGCGCTCCTAGGAGCTGCACTCTGCAAAGGGAAACTGTGTTCGGGGAACAAACCTCAGCCCCAAGGCGGCTTGGCTCAGGATCGCAGCGCTTGCCTAGTTCTCACCTAGCCCTAGGCTCCCCATAGGGCCAAGGAGGGTCTGGGCTGCCTCTGGCTCCGTGGGCACTGCTGCTTGGCTGGTGGTCTCCGCACCTTGAAACCAACTCCAAACGTGTTCTCCTTCGCGGAGAAGGCTGATTTGGCAGGAAGAAGCCCTGTGTGCACTGGCCCTGGCAACCCACCCATAGCCAGCTAGGGACGGACCCACCTAGGGCCTAGCTGCGAAACGGCACAAAACGCGCTCCTAGGAGCTGCACTCTGCAAAGGGAAACTGAGCTCGGGGAACAAAGCTCAGCCCCAAGGCGGCTTGGCTCAGGATCGCAGCGCTTGCCTAGTTCTCACCTAGCCCTAGGCTCCCCATAGGGCCCAGGAGGGTCTGGGCTGCCTCTGGCTCCGTGGGCACTGCTGCTTGGCTGGTGGTCTCCGCACCTTGAAACCAACTCCAAACGTGTTCTCCTTCGCGGAGAAGGCTGATTTGGCAGGAAGAAGCCCTGTGTGCACTGGCCCTGGCAACCCACCCACAGCCAGCTAGGGACGGACCCACCTAGGGCCTAGCTGCGAAACGGCACAGAACGCGCTCCTAGGAGCTGCACTCTGCAAAGGGAAACTGTGCTCGGGGAACAAACCTCAGCCCCAAGGCGGCTTGGCTCAGGATCGCAGCGCTTGCCTAGTTCTCACCTAGCCCTAGGCTCCCCATAGGGCCAAGGAGGGTCTGGGCTGCCTCTGGCTCCGTGGGCACTGCTGCTTGGTTGGTGGTCTCCGCAGCTTGAAACCAACTCCAAACGTGTTCTCCTTCGCGGAGAAGGCTGATTTGGCAGGAAGAAGCCCTGTGTGCACTGGCCCTGGCAACCCACCCACAGCCAGCTAGGGACGGACCCACCTAGGGCCTAGCTGCGAAACGGCACAAAACGCGCTCCTAGGAGCTGCACTCTGCAAAGGGAAACTGAGCTCGGGGAACAAAGCTCAGCCCCAAGGCGGCTTGGCTCAGGATCGCAGCGCTTGCCTAGTTCTCACCTAGCCCTAGGCTCCCCATAGGGCCAAGGAGGGTCTGGGCTGCCTCTGGCTCCGTGGGCACTGCTGCTTGGCTGGTGGTCTCCGCACCTTGAAACCAACTCCAAACGTGTTCTCCTTCGCGGAGAAGGCTGATTTGGCAGGAAGAAGCCCTGTGTGCACTGGCCCTGGCAACCCACCCATAGCCAGCTAGGGAGGGACCCACCTAGGGCCTAGCTGCGAAACGGCACAAAACGCGCTCCTAGGAGCTGCACTCTGCAAAGGGAAACTGTGTTCGGGGAACAAACCTCAGCCCCAAGGCGGCTTGGCTCAGGATCGCAGCGCTTGCCTAGTTCTCACCTAGCCCTAGGCTCCCCATAGGGCCAAGGAGGGTCTGGGCTGCCTCTGGCTCCGTGGGCACTGCTGCTTGGCTGGTGGTCTCCGCACCTTGAAACCAACTCCAAACGTGTTCTCCTTCGCGGAGAAGGCTGATTTGGCAGGAAGAAGCCCTGTGTGCACTGGCCCTGGCAACCCACCCATAGCCAGCTAGGGACGGACCCACCTAGGGCCTAGCTGCGAAACGGCACAAAACGCGCTCCTAGGAGCTGCACTCTGCAAAGGGAAACTGAGCTCGGGGAACAAACCTCAGCCCCAAGGCGGCTTGGCTCAGGATCGCAGCGCTTGCCTAGTTCTCACCTAGCCCTAGGCTCCCCATAGGGCCAAGGAGGGTCTGGGCTGCCTCTGGCTCCGTGGGCACTGCTGCTTGGCTGGTGGTCTCCGCACCTTGAAACCAACTCCAAACGTGTTCTCCTTCGCGGAGAAGGCTGATTTGGCAGGAAGAAGCCCTGTGTGCACTGGCCCTGGCAAACCACCCATAGCCAGCTAGGGAGGGACCCACCTAGGGCCTAGCTGCGAAACGGCACAGAACGCGCTCCTAGGAGCTGCACTCTGCAAAGGGAAACTGAGCTCGGGGAACAAAGCTCAGCCCCAAGGCGGCTTGGCTCAGGATCGCAGCGCTTGCCTAGTTCTCACCTAGCCCTAGGCTCCCCATAGGGCCCAGGAGGGTCTGGGCTGCCTCTGGCTCCGTGGGCACTGCTGCTTGGCTGGTGGTCTCCGCACCTTGAAACCAACTCCAAACGTGTTCTCCTTCGCGGAGAAGGCTGATTTGGCAGGAAGAAGCCCTGTGTGCACTGGCCCTGGCAACCCACCCATAGCCAGCTAGGGACGGACCCACCTAGGGCCTAGCTGCGAAACGGCACAAAACGCGCTCCTAGGAGCTGCACTCTGCAAAGGGAAACTGTGCTCGGGGAACAAAGCTCAGCCCCAAGGCGGCTTGGCTCAGGATCGCAGCGCTTGCCTAGTTCTCACCTAGCCCTAGGCTCCCCATAGGGCCAAGGAGGGTCTGGGCTGCCTCTGGCTCCGTGGGCACTGCTGCTTGGCTGGTGGTCTCCGCACCTTGAAACCAACTCCAAACGTGTTCTCCTTCGCGGAGAAGGCTGATTTGGCAGGAAGAAGCCCTGTGTGCACTGGCCCTGGCAACCCACCCATAGCCAGCTAGGGAGGGACCCACCTAGGGCCTAGCTGCGAAACGGCACAGAACGCGCTCCTAGGAGCTGCACTCTGCAAAGGGAAACTGAGCTCGGGGAACAAAGCTCAGCCCCAAGGCGGCTTGGCTCAGGATCGCAGCGCTTGCCTAGTTCTCACCTAGCCCTAGGCTCCCCATAGGGCCAAGGAGGGTCTGGGCTGCCTCTAGCTCCGTGGGCACTGCTGCTTGGTTGGTGGTCTCCGCAGCTTGAAACCAACTCCAAACGTGTTCTCCTTCGCGGAGAAGGCTGATTTGGCAGGAAGAAGCCCTGTGTGCACTGGCCCTGGCAACCCACCCACAGCCAGCTAGGGACGGACCCACCTAGGGCCTAGCTGCGAAACGGCACAAAACGCGCTCCTAGGAGCTGCACTCTGCAAAGGGAAACTGTGCTCGGGGAACAAACCTCAGCCCCAAGGCGGCTTGGCTCAGGATCGCAGCGCTTGCCTAGTTCTCACCTAGCCCTAGGCTCCCCATAGGGCCAAGGAGGGTCTGGGCTGCCTCTGGCTCCGTGGGCGCTGCTGCTTGGCTGGTGGTCTCCGCACCTTGAAGCCAACTCCAAACGTGTTCTCCTTCGCGGAGAAGGCTGATTTGGCAGGAAGAAGCCCTGTGTGCACTGGCCCTGGCAACCCACCCATAGCCAGCTAGGGACGGACCCACCTAGGGCCTAGCTGCGAAACGGCACAAAACGCGCTCCTAGGAGCTGCACTCTGCAAAGGGAAACTGAGCTCGGGGAACAAAGCTCAGCCCCAAGGCGGCTTGGCTCAGGATCGCAGCGCTTGCCTAGTTCTCACCTAGCCCTAGGCTCCCCATAGGGCCAAGGAGGGTCTGGGCTGCCTCTGGCTCCGGGGGCACTGCTGCTTGGTTGGTGGTCTCCGGAGCTTGAAACCAACTCCAAACGTGTTCTCCTTCGCGGAGAAGGCTGATTTGGCAGGTAGAAGCCCTGTGTGCATTGGCCCTGGCAACCCACCCATAGCCAGCTAGGGAGGGACCCACCTAGGGCCTAGCTGCGAAACGGCACAAAACGCGCTCCTAGGAGCTGCACTCTGCAAAGGGAAACTGAGCTCGGGGAACAAAGCTCAGCCCCAAGGCGGCTTGGCTCAGGATCGCAGCGCTTGCCTAGTTCTCACCTAGCCCTAGGCTCCCCATAGGGCCAAGGAGGGTCTGGGCTGCCTCTGGCTCCGTGGGCACTGCTGCTTGGCTGGTGGTCTCCACACCTTGAAACCAACTCCAAACGTGTTCTCCTTCGCGGAGAAGGCTGATTTGGCAGGAAGAAGCCCTGTGTGCACTGGCCCTGGCAACCCACCCATAGCCAGCTAGGGAGGGACCCACCTAGGGCCTAGCTGCGAAACGGCACAAAACGCGCTCCTAGGAGCTGCACTCTGCAAAGGGAAACTGTGTTCGGGGAACAAAGCTCAGCCCCAAGGCGGCTTGGCTCAGGATCGCAGCGCTTGCCTAGTTCTCACCTAGCCCTAGGCTCCCCATAGGGCCAAGGAGGGTCTGGGCTGCCTCTGGCTCCGTGGGCACTGCTGCTTGGCTAGTGGTCTCCGCGCCTTGAAACCAACTCCAAACGTGTTCTCCTTCGCGGAGAAGGCTGATTTGGCAGGAAGAAGCCCTGTGTGCACTGGCCCTGGCAACCCACCCATAGCCAGCTAGGGACGGACCCACCTAGGGCCTAGCTGCGAAACGGCACAAAACGCGCTCCTAGGAGCTGCACTCTGCAAAGGGAAACTCAGCTCGGGGAACAAAGCTCAGCCCCAAGGCGGCTTGGCTCAGGATCGCAGCGCTTGCCTAGTTCTCACCTAGCCCTAGGCTCCCCATAGGGCCAAGGAGGGTCTGGGCTGCCTCTGGCTCCGTGGGCACTGCTGCTTGGCTGGTGGTCTCCGCACCTTGAAACCAACTCCAAACGTGTTCTCCTTCGCGGAGAAGGCTGATTTGGCAGGAAGAAGCCCTGTGTGCACTGGCCCTGGCAAACCACCCATAGCCAGCTAGGGAGGGACCCACCTAGGGCCTAGCTGCGAAACGGCACAGAACGCGCTCCTAGGAGCTGCACTCTGCAAAGGGAAACTGAGCTCGGGGAACAAAGCTCAGCCCCAAGGCGGCTTGGCTCAGGATCGCAGCGCTTGCCTAGTTCTCACCTAGCCCTAGGCTCCCCATAGGGCCCAGGAGGGTCTGGGCTGCCTCTGGCTCCGTGGGCACTGCTGCTTGGCTGGTGGTCTCCGCACCTTGAAACCAACTCCAAACGTGTTCTCCTTCGCGGAGAAGGCTGATTTGGCAGGAAGAAGCCCTGTGTGCACTGGCCCTGGCAACCCACCCACAGCCAGCTAGGGACGGACCCACCTAGGGCCTAGCTGCGAAACGGCACAGAACGCGCTCCTAGGAGCTGCACTCTGCAAAGGGAAACTGTGCTCGGGGAACAAACCTCAGCCCCAAGGCGGCTTGGCTCAGGATCGCAGCGCTTGCCTAGTTCTCACCTAGCCCTAGGCTCCCCATAGGGCCAAGGAGGGTCTGGGCTGCCTCTGGCTCCGTGGGCACTGCTGCTTGGTTGGTGGTCTCCGCAGCTTGAAACCAACTCCAAACGTGTTCTCCTTCGCGGAGAAGGCTGATTTGGCAGGAAGAAGCCCTGTGTGCACTGGCCCTGGCAACCCACCCACAGCCAGCTAGGGACGGACCCACCTAGGGCCTAGCTGCGAAACGGCACAAAACGCGCTCCTAGGAGCTGCACTCTGCAAAGGGAAACTGTGCTCGGGGAACAAACCTCAGCCCCAAGGCGGCTTGGCTCAGGATCGCAGCGCTTGCCTAGTTCTCACCTAGCCCTAGGCTCCCCATAGGGCCAAGGAGGGTCTGGGCTGCCTCTGGCTCCGTGGGCACTGCTGCTTGGCTGGTGGTCTCCGCACCGTGAAACCAACTCCAAACGTGTTCTCCTTCGCGGAGAAGGCTGATTTGGCAGGTAGAAGCCCTGTGTGCACTGGCCCTGGCAACCCACCCATAGCCAGCTAGGGAGGGACCCACCTAGGGCCTAGCTGCGAAACGGCACAAAACGTGCTCCTAGGAGCTGCACTCTGCAAAGGGAAACTGTGCTCGGGGAACAAACCTCAGCCCCAAGGCGGCTTGGCTCAGGATCGCAGCGCTTGCCTAGTTCTCACCTAGCCCTAGGCTCCCCATAGGGCCAAGGAGGGTCTGGGCTGCCTCTGGCTCCGTGGGCACTGCTGCTTGGCTGGTGGTCTCCGCACCGTGAAACCAACTCCAAACGTGTTCTCCTTCGCGGAGAAGGCTGATTTGGCAGGAAGAAGCCCTGTGTGCACTGGCCCTGGCAACCCACCCATAGCCAGCTAGGGACGGACCCACCTAGGGCCTAGCTGCGAAAGGGCACAAAACGCGCTCCTAGGAGCTGCACTCTGCAAAGGGAAACTGTGCTCGGGGAACAAACCTCAGCCCCAAGGCGGCTTGGCTCAGGATCGCAGCGCTTGCCTAGTTCTCACCTAGCCCTAGGCTCCCCATAGGGCCAAGGAGGGTCTGGGCTGCCTCTGGCTCCGGGGGCACTGCTGCTTGGTTGGTGGTCTCCGCAGCTTGAAACCAACTCCAAACGTGTTCTCCTTCGCGGAGAAGGCTGATTTGGCAGGAAGAAGCCCTGTGTGCACTGGCCCTGGCAACCCACCCACAGCCAGCTAGGGACGGACCCACCTAGGGCCTAGCTGCGAAACGGCACAAAACGCGCTCCTAGGAGCTGCACTCTGCAAAGGGAAACTGTGCTCGGGGAACAAACCTCAGCCCCAAGGCGGCTTGGCTCAGGATCGCAGCGCTTGCCTAGTTCTCACCTAGCCCTAGGCTCCCCATAGGGCCAAGGAGGGTCTGGGCTGCCTCTGGCTCCGTGGGCACTGCTGCTTGGCTGGTGGTCTCAGCACCGTGAAACCAACTCCAAACGTGTTCTCCTTCGCGGAGAAGGCTGATTTGGCAGGAAGAAGCCCTGTGTGCACTGGCCCTGGCAACCCACCCATAGCCAGCTAGGGAGGGACCCACCTAGGGCCTAGCTGCGAAACGGCACAAAACGCGCTCCTAGGAGCTGCACTCTGCAAAGGGAAACTGAGCTCGGGGAACAAAGCTCAGCCCCAAGGCGGCTTGGCTCAGGATCGCAGCGCTTGCCTAGTTCTCACCTAGCCCTAGGCTCCCCATAGGGTCAAGGAGGGTCTGGGCTGCCTCTGGCTCCGTGGGCACTGCTGCTTGGCTGGTGGTCTCCGCAGCTTGAAACCAACTCCAAACGTGTTCTCCTTCGCGGAGAAGGCTGATTTGGCAGGAAGAAGCCCTGTGTGCACTGGCCCTGGCAACCCACCCATAGCCAGCTAGGGACGGACCCACCTAGGGCCTAGCTGCGAAAGGGCACAAAACGCGCTCCTAGGAGCTGCACTCTGCAAAGGGAAACTGTGCTCGGGGAACAAAGCTCAGCCCCAAGGCGGCTTGGCTCAGGATCGCAGCGCTTGCCTAGTTCTCACCTAGCCCTAGGCTCCCCATAGGGCCAAGGAGGGTCTGGGCTGCCTCTGGCTCCGGGGGCACTGCTGCTTGGTTGGTGGTCTCCGCAGCTTGAAACCAACTCCAAACGTGTTCTCCTTCGCGGAGAAGGCTGATTTGGCAGGAAGAAGCCCTGTGTGCACTGGCCCTGGCAACCCACCCACAGCCAGCTAGGGACGGACCCACCTAGGGCCTAGCTGCGAAACGGCACAAAACGCGCTCCTAGGAGCTGCACTCTGCAAAGGGAAACTGTGCTCGGGGAACAAACCTCAGCCCCAAGGCGGCTTGGCTCAGGATCGCAGCGCTTGCCTAGTTCTCACCTAGCCCTAGGCTCCCCATAGGGCCAAGGAGGGTCTGGGCTGCCTCTGGCTCCGTGGGCACTGCTGCTTGGCTGGTGGTCTCCGCACCGTGAAACCAACTCCAAACGTGTTCTCCTTCGCGGAGAAGGCTGATTTGGCAGGAAGAAGCCCTGTGTGCACTGGCCCTGGCAACCCACCCATAGCCAGCTAGGGAGGGACCCACCTAGGGCCTAGCTGCGAAACGGCACAAAACGCGCTCCTAGGAGCTGCACTCTGCAAAGGGAAACTGAGCTCGGGGAACAAAGCTCAGCCCCAAGGCGGCTTGGCTCAGGATCGCAGCGCTTGCCTAGTTCTCACCTAGCCCTAGGCTCCCCATAGGGCCCAGGAGGGTCTGGGCTGCCTCTGGCTCCGTGGGCACTGCTGCTTGGCTGGTGGTCTCCGCACCTTGAAGCCAACTCCAAACGTGTTCTCCTTCGCGGAGAAGGCTGATTTGGCAGGAAGAAGCCCTGTGTGCACTGGCCCTGGCAACCCACCCATAGCCAGCTAGGGAGGGACCCACCTAGGGCCTAGCTGCGAAACGGCACAAAACGCGCTCCTAGGAGCTGCACTCTGCAAAGGGAAACTGAGCTCGGGGAACAAAGCTCAGCCCCAAGGCGGCTTGGCTCAGGATCGCAGCGCTTGCCTAGTTCTCACCTAGCCCTAGGCTCCCCATAGGGCCAAGGAGGGTCTGGGCTGCCTCTGGCTCCGGGGGCACTGCTGCTTGGTTGGTGGTCTCCGGAGCTTGAAACCAACTCCAAACGTGTTCTCCTTCGCGGAGAAGGCTGATTTGGCAGGTAGAAGCCCTGTGTGCATTGGCCCTGGCAACCCACCCATAGCCAGCTAGGGAGGGACCCACCTAGGGCCTAGCTGCGAAACGGCACAAAACGCGCTCCTAGGAGCTGCACTCTGCAAAGGGAAACTGAGCTCGGGGAACAAAGCTCAGCCCCAAGGCGGCATGGCTCAGGATCGCAGCGCTTGCCTAGTTCTCACCTAGCCCTAGGCTCCCCATAGGGCCAAGGAGGGTCTGGGCTGCCTCTGGCTCCGTGGGCACTGCTGCTTGGCTGGTGGTCTCCACACCTTGAAACCAACTCCAAACGTGTTCTCCTTCGCGGAGAAGGCTGATTTGGCAGGAAGAAGCCCTGTGTGCACTGGCCCTGGCAACCCACCCATAGCCAGCTAGGGAGGGACCCACCTAGGGCCTAGCTGCGAAACGGCACAAAACGCGCTCCTAGGAGCTGCACTCTGCAAAGGGAAACTGTGTCCGGGGAACAAAGCTCAGCCCCAAGGCGGCTTGGCTCAGGATCGCAGCGCTTGCCTAGTTCTCACCTAGCCCTAGGCTCCCCATAGGGCCAAGGAGGGTCTGGGCTGCCTCTGGCTCCGTGGGCACTGCTGCTTGGCTGGTGGTCTCCGCACCTTGAAACCAACTCCAAACGTGTTCTCCTTCGCGGAGAAGGCTGATTTGGCAGGAAGAAGCCCTGTGTGCACTGGCCCTGGCAACCCACCCATAGCCAGCTAGGGACGGACCCACCTAGGGCCTAGCTGCGAAACGGCACAAAACGCGCTCCTAGGAGCTGCACTCTGCAAAGGGAAACTCAGCTCGGGGAACAAAGCTCAGCCCCAAGGCGGCTTGGCTCAGGATCGCAGCGCTTGCCTAGTTCTCACCTAGCCCTAGGCTCCCCATAGGGCCAAGGAGGGTCTGGGCTGCCTCTGGCTCCGTGGGCACTGCTGCTTGGCTGGTGGTCTCCGCACCTTGAAACCAACTCCAAACGTGTTCTCCTTCGCGGAGAAGGCTGATTTGGCAGGAAGAAGCCCTGTGTGCACTGGCCCTGGCAAACCACCCATAGCCAGCTAGGGAGGGACCCACCTAGGGCCTAGCTGCGAAACGGCACAGAACGCGCTCCTAGGAGCTGCACTCTGCAAAGGGAAACTGAGCTCGGGGAACAAAGCTCAGCCCCAAGGCGGCTTGGCTCAGGATCGCAGCGCTTGCCTAGTTCTCACCTAGCCCTAGGCTCCCCATAGGGCCCAGGAGGGTCTGGGCTGCCTCTGGCTCCGTGGGCACTGCTGCTTGGCTGGTGGTCTCCGCACCTTGAAACCAACTCCAAACGTGTTCTCCTTCGCGGAGAAGGCTGATTTGGCAGGAAGAAGCCCTGTGTGCACTGGCCCTGGCAACCCACCCACAGCCAGCTAGGGACGGACCCACCTAGGGCCTAGCTGCGAAACGGCACAGAACGCGCTCCTAGGAGCTGCACTCTGCAAAGGGAAACTGTGCTCGGGGAACAAACCTCAGCCCCAAGGCGGCTTGGCTCAGGATCGCAGCGCTTGCCTAGTTCTCACCTAGCCCTAGGCTCCCCATAGGGCCAAGGAGGGTCTGGGCTGCCTCTGGCTCCGTGGGCACTGCTGCTTGGTTGGTGGTCTCCGCAGCTTGAAACCAACTCCAAACGTGTTCTCCTTCGCGGAGAAGGCTGATTTGGCAGGAAGAAGCCCTGTGTGCACTGGCCCTGGCAACCCACCCACAGCCAGCTAGGGACGGACCCACCTAGGGCCTAGCTGCGAAACGGCACAAAACGCGCTCCTAGGAGCTGCACTCTGCAAAGGGAAACTGTGCTCGGGGAACAAACCTCAGCCCCAAGGCGGCTTGGCTCAGGATCGCAGCGCTTGCCTAGTTCTCACCTAGCCCTAGGCTCCCCATAGGGCCAAGGAGGGTCTGGGCTGCCTCTGGCTCCGTGGGCACTGCTGCTTGGCTGGTGGTCTCCGCACCGTGAAACCAACTCCAAACGTGTTCTCCTTCGCGGAGAAGGCTGATTTGGCAGGTAGAAGCCCTGTGTGCACTGGCCCTGGCAACCCACCCATAGCCAGCTAGGGAGGGACCCACCTAGGGCCTAGCTGCGAAACGGCACAAAACGTGCTCCTAGGAGCTGCACTCTGCAAAGGGAAACTGTGCTCGGGGAACAAACCTCAGCCCCAAGGCGGCTTGGCTCAGGATCGCAGCGCTTGCCTAGTTCTCACCTAGCCCTAGGCTCCCCATAGGGCCAAGGAGGGTCTGGGCTGCCTCTGGCTCCGTGGGCACTGCTGCTTGGCTGGTGGTCTCCGCACCGTGAAACCAACTCCAAACGTGTTCTCCTTCGCGGAGAAGGCTGATTTGGCAGGAAGAAGCCCTGTGTGCACTGGCCCTGGCAACCCACCCACAGCCAGCTAGGGACGGACCCACCTAGGGCCTAGCTGCGAAAGGGCACAAAACGCGCTCCTAGGAGCTGCACTCTGCAAAGGGAAACTGTGCTCGGGGAACAAACCTCAGCCCCAAGGCGGCTTGGCTCAGGATCGCAGCGCTTGCCTAGTTCTCACCTAGCCCTAGGCTCCCCATAGGGCCAAGGAGGGTCTGGGCTGCCTCTGGCTCCGGGGGCACTGCTGCTTGGTTGGTGGTCTCCGCAGCTTGAAACCAACTCCAAACGTGTTCTCCTTCGCGGAGAAGGCTGATTTGGCAGGAAGAAGCCCTGTGTGCACTGGCCCTGGCAACCCACCCACAGCCAGCTAGGGACGGACCCACCTAGGGCCTAGCTGCGAAACGGCACAAAACGCGCTCCTAGGAGCTGCACTCTGCAAAGGGAAACTGTGCTCGGGGAACAAACCTCAGCCCCAAGGCGGCTTGGCTCAGGATCGCAGCGCTTGCCTAGTTCTCACCTAGCCCTAGGCTCCCCATAGGGCCAAGGAGGGTCTGGGCTGCCTCTGGCTCCGTGGGCACTGCTGCTTGGCTGGTGGTCTCAGCACCGTGAAACCAACTCCAAACGTGTTCTCCTTCGCGGAGAAGGCTGATTTGGCAGGAAGAAGCCCTGTGTGCACTGGCCCTGGCAACCCACCCATAGCCAGCTAGGGAGGGACCCACCTAGGGCCTAGCTGCGAAACGGCACAGAACGCGCTCCTAGGAGCTGCACTCTGCAAAGGGAAACTGAGCTCGGGGAACAAAGCTCAGCCCCAAGGCGGCTTGGCTCAGGATCGCAGCGCTTGCCTAGTTCTCACCTAGCCCTAGGCTCCCCATAGGGTCAAGGAGGGTCTGGGCTGCCTCTGGCTCCGTGGGCACTGCTGCTTGGCTGGTGGTCTCCGCAGCTTGAAACCAACTCCAAACGTGTTCTCCTTCGCGGAGAAGGCTGATTTGGCAGGAAGAAGCCCTGTGTGCACTGGCCCTGGCAACCCACCCATAGCCAGCTAGGGACGGACCCACCTAGGGCCTAGCTGCGAAAGGGCACAAAACGCGCTCCTAGGAGCTGCACTCTGCAAAGGGAAACTGTGCTCGGGGAACAAAGCTCAGCCCCAAGGCGGCTTGGCTCAGGATCGCAGCGCTTGCCTAGTTCTCACCTAGCCCTAGGCTCCCCATAGGGCCAAGGAGGGTCTGGGCTGCCTCTGGCTCCGGGGGCACTGCTGCTTGGTTGGTGGTCTCCGCAGCTTGAAACCAACTCCAAACGTGTTCTCCTTCGCGGAGAAGGCTGATTTGGCAGGAAGAAGCCCTGTGTGCACTGGCCCTGGCAACCCACCCACAGCCAGCTAGGGACGGACCCACCTAGGGCCTAGCTGCGAAACGGCACAAAACGCGCTCCTAGGAGCTGCACTCTGCAAAGGGAAACTGTGCTCGGGGAACAAACCTCAGCCCCAAGGCGGCTTGGCTCAGGATCGCAGCGCTTGCCTAGTTCTCACCTAGCCCTAGGCTCCCCATAGGGCCAAGGAGGGTCTGGGCTGCCTCTGGCTCCGTGGGCACTGCTGCTTGGCTGGTGGTCTCCGCACCGTGAAACCAACTCCAAACGTGTTCTCCTTCGCGGAGAAGGCTGATTTGGCAGGAAGAAGCCCTGTGTGCACTGGCCCTGGCAACCCACCCATAGCCAGCTAGGGAGGGACCCACCTAGGGCCTAGCTGCGAAACGGCACAAAACGCGCTCCTAGGAGCTGCACTCTGCAAAGGGAAACTGAGCTCGGGGAACAAAGCTCAGCCCCAAGGCGGCTTGGCTCAGGATCGCAGCGCTTGCCTAGTTCTCACCTAGCCCTAGGCTCCCCATAGGGCCCAGGAGGGTCTGGGCTGCCTCTGGCTCCGTGGGCACTGCTGCTTGGCTGGTGGTCTCCGCACCTTGAAACCAACTCCAAACGTGTTCTCCTTCGCGGAGAAGGCTGATTTGGCAGGAAGAAGCCCTGTGTGCACTGGCCCTGGCAACCCACCCATAGCCAGCTAGGGAGGGACCCACCTAGGGCCTAGCTGCGAAACGGCACAGAACGCGCTCGTAGGAGCTGCACTCTGCAAAGGGAAACTGAGCTCGGGGAACAAAGCTCAGCCCCAAGGCGGCTTGGCTCAGGATCGCAGCGCTTGCCTAGTTCTCACCTAGCCCTAGGCTCCCCATAGGGCCAAGGAGGGTCTGGGCTGCCTCTGGCTCCGTGGGCACTGCTGCTTGGCTGGTGGTCTCCGCACCTTGAAACCAACTCCAAACGTGTTCTCCTTCGCGGAGAAGGCTGATTTGGCAGGAAGAAGCCCTGTGTGCACTGGCCCTGGCAACCCACCCATAGCCAGCTAGGGACGGACCCACCTAGGGCCTAGCTGCGAAACGGCACAAAACGCGCTCCTAGGAGCTGCACTCTGCAAAGGGAAACTGAGCTCGGGGAACAAAGCTCAGCCCCAAGGCGGCTTGGCTCAGGATCGCAGCGCTTGCCTAGTTCTCACCTAGCCCTAGGCTCCCCATAGGGCCAAGGAGGGTCTGGGCTGCCTCTGGCTCCGTGGGCACTGCTGCTTGGCTGGTGGTCTCCGCAGCTTGAAACCAACTCCAAACGTGTTCTCCTTCGAGGAGAAGGCTGATTTGGCAGGAAGAAGCCCTGTGTGCACTGGCCCTGGCAACCCACCCATAGCCAGCTAGGGACGGACCCACCTAGGGCCTAGCTGCGAAAGGGCACAAAACGCGCTCCTAGGAGCTGCACTCTGCAAAGGGAAACTGTGCTCGGGGAACAAAGCTCAGCCCCAAGGCGGCTTGGCTCAGGATCGCAGCGCTTGCCTAGTTCTCACCTAGCCCTAGGCTCCCCATAGGGCCAAGGAGGGTCTGGGCTGCCTCTGGCTCCGGGGGCACTGCTGCTTGGTTGGTGGTCTCCGCAGCTTGAAACCAACTCCAAACGTGTTCTCCTTCGCGGAGAAGGCTGATTTGGCAGGAAGAAGCCCTGTGTGCACTGGCCCTGGCAACCCACCCATAGCCAGCTAGGGAGGGACCCACCTAGGGCCTAGCTGCGAAACGGCACAGAACGCGCTCCTAGGAGCTGCACTCTGCAAAGGGAAACTGAGCTCGGGGAACAAAGCTCAGCCCCAAGGCGGCTTGGCTCAGGATCGCAGCGCTTGCCTAGTTCTCACCTAGCCCTAGGTTCCCCATAGGGCCAAGGAGGGTCTGGGCTGCCTCTGGCTCCGTGGGCACTGCTGCTTGGCTGGTGGTCTCCGCACCTTGAAACCAACTCCAAACGTGTTCTCCTTCGCGGAGAAGGCTGATTTGGCAGGAAGAAGCCCTGTGTGCACTGGCCCTGGCAACCCACCCATAGCCAGCTAGGGACGGACCCACCTAGGGCCTAGCTGCGAAACGGCACAAAACGCGCTCCTAGGAGCTGCACTCTGCAAAGGGAAACTGAGCTCGGGGAACAAAGCTCAGCCCCAAGGCGGCTTGGCTCAGGATCGCAGCGCTTGCCTAGTTCTCACCTAGCCCTAGGCTCCCCATAGGGCCAAGGAGGGTCTGGGCTGCCTCTGGCTCCGTGGGCACTGCTGCTTGGTTGGTGGTCTCTGCAGCTTGAAACCAACTCCAAACGTGTTCTCCTTCGCGGAGAAGGCTGATTTGGCAGGAAGAAGCCCTGTGTGCACTGGCCCTGGCAACCCACCCACAGCCAGCTAGGGAGGGACCCACCTAGGGCCTAGCTGCGAAACGGCACAAAACGCGCTCCTAGGAGCTGCACTCTGCAAAGGGAAACTGTGCTCGGGGAACAAAGCTCAGCCCCAAGGCGGCTTGGCTCAGGATCGCAGCGCTTGCCTAGTTCTCACCTAGCCCTAGGCTCCCCATAGGGCCAAGGAGGGTCTGGGCTGCCTCTGGCTCCGTGGGCACTGCTGCTTGGCTGGTGGTCTCCGCACCGTGAAACCAACTCCAAACGTGTTCTCCTTCGCGGAGAAGGCTGATTTGGCAGGAAGAAGCCCTGTGTGCACTGGCCCTGGCAACCCACCCATAGCCAGCTAGGGACGGACCCACCTAGGGCCTAGCTGCGAAAGGGCACAAAACGCGCTCCTAGGAGCTGCACTCTGCAAAGGGAAACTGTGCTCGGGGAACAAACCTCAGCCCCAAGGCGGCTTGGCTCAGGATCGCAGCGCTTGCCTAGTTCTCACCTAGCCCTAGGCTCCCCATAGGGCCAAGGAGGGTCTGGGCTGCCTCTGGCTCCGGGGGCACTGCTGCTTGGTTGGTGGTCTCTGCAGCTTGAAACCAACTCCAAACGTGTTCTCCTTCGCGGAGAAGGCTGATTTGGCAGGAAGAAGCCCTGTGTGCACTGGCCCTGGCAACCCACCCATAGCCAGCTAGGGAGGGACCCACCTAGGGCCTAGCTGCGAAACGGCACAGAACGCGCTCGTAGGAGCTGCACTCTGCAAAGGGAAACTGAGCTCGGGGAACAAAGCTCAGCCCCAAGGCGGCTTGGCTCAGGATCGCAGCGCTTGCCTAGTTCTCACCTAGCCCTAGGCTCCCCATAGGGCCAAGGAGGGTCTGGGCTGCCTCTGGCTCCGTGGGCACTGCTGCTTGGCTGGTGGTCTCCGCACCTTGAAACCAACTCCAAACGTGTTCTCCTTCGCGGAGAAGGCTGATTTGGCAGGAAGAAGCCCTGTGTGCACTGGCCCTGGCAACCCACCCATAGCCAGCTAGGGAGGGACCCACCTAGGGCCTAGCTGCGAAACGGCACAAAACGCGCTCCTAGGAGCTGCACTCTGCAAAGGGAAACTGAGCTCGGGGAACAAAGCTCAGCCCCAAGGCGGCTTGGCTCAGGATCGCAGCGCTTGCCTAGTTCTCACCTAGCCCTAGGCGCCCCATAGGGCCAAGGAGGGTCTGGGCTGCCTCTGGCTCCGTGGGCACTGCTGCTTGGTTGGTGGTCTCCGCAGCTTGAAACCAACTCCAAACGTGTTCTCCTTCGCGGAGAAGGCTGATTTGGCAGGAAGAAGCCCTGTGTGCACTGGCCCTGGCAACCCACCCACAGCCAGCTAGGGACGGACCCACCTAGGCCCTAGCTGCGAAACGGCACAAAACGCGCTCCTAGGAGCTGCACTCTGCAAAGGGAAACTGTGCTCGGGGAACAAAGCTCAGCCCCAAGGCGGCTTGGCTCAGGATCGCAGCGCTTGCCTAGTTCTCACCTAGCCCTAGGCTCCCCATAGGGCCAAGGAGGGTCTGGGCTGCCTCTGGCTCCGTGGGCACTGCTGCTTGGCTGGTGGTCTCCGCACCGTGAAACCAACTCCAAACGTGTTCTCCTTCGCGGAGAAGGCTGATTTGGCAGGAAGAAGCCCTGTGTGCACTGGCCCTGGCAACCCACCCATAGCCAGCTAGGGAGGGACCCACCTAGGGCCTAGCTGCGAAACGGCACAAAACGCGCTCCTAGGAGCTGCACTCTGCAAAGGGAAACTGAGCTCGGGGAACAAAGCTCAGCCCCAAGGCGGCTTGGCTCAGGATCGCAGCGCTTGCCTAGTTCTCACCTAGCCCTAGGCGCCCCATAGGGCCAAGGAGGGTCTGGGCTGCCTCTGGCTCCGTGGGCACTGCTGCTTGGCTGGTGGTCTCCGCACCTTGAAACCAACTCCAAACGTGTTCTCCTTCGCGGAGAAGGCTGATTTGGCAGGAAGAAGCCCTGTGTGCACTGGCCCTGGCAACCCACCCATAGCCAGCTAGGGAGGGACCCACCTAGGGCCTAGCTGCGAAACGGCACAGAACGCGCTCCTAGGAGCTGCACTCTGCAAAGGGAAACTGAGCTCGGGGAACAAAGCTCAGCCCCAAGGCGGCTTGGCTCAGGATCGCAGCGCTTGCCTAGTTCTCACCTAGCCCTAGGCTCCCCATAGGGCCAAGGAGGGTCTGGGCTGCCTCTGGCTCCGTGGGCACTGCTGCTTGGCTGGTGGTCTCCGCACCTTGAAACCAACTCCAAACGTGTTCTCCTTCGCGGAGAAGGCTGATTTGGCAGGAAGAAGCCCTGTGTGCACTGGCCCTGGCAACCCACCCATAGCCAGCTAGGGAGGGACCCACCTAGGGCCTAGCTGCGAAACGGCACAAAACGCGCTCCTAGGAGCTGCACTCTGCAAAGGGAAACTGTGCTCGGGGAACAAAGCTCAGCCCCAAGGCGGCTTGGCTCAGGATCGCAGCGCTTGCCTAGTTCTCACCTAGCCCTAGGCTCCCCATAGGGCCCAGGAGGGTCTGGGCTGCCTCTGGCTCCGTGGGCACTGCTGCTTGGTTGGTGGTCTCCGCAGCTTGAAACCAACTCCAAACGTGTTCTCCTTCGCGGAGAAGGCTGATTTGGCAGGAAGAAGCCCTGTGTGCACTGGCCCTGGCAACCCACCCATAGCCAGCTAGGGAGGGACCCACCTAGGGCCTAGCTGCGAAACGGCACAGAACGCGCTCCTAGGAGCTGCACTCTGCAAAGGGAAACTGAGCTCGGGGAACAAAGCTCAGCCCCAAGGCGGCTTGGCTCAGGATCGCAGCGCTTGCCTAGTTCTCACCTAGCCCTAGGCTCCCCATAGGGCCAAGGAGGGTCTGGGCTGCCTCTGGCTCCGTGGGCACTGCTGCTTGGCTGGTGGTCTCCGCACCTTGAAACCAACTCCAAACGTGTTCTCCTTCGCGGAGAAGGCTGATTTGGCAGGAAGAAGCCCTGTGTGCACTGGCCCTGGCAACCCACCCATAGCCAGCTAGGGAGGGACCCACCTAGGGCCTAGCTGCGAAACGGCACAAAACGCGCTCCTAGGAGCTGCACTCTGCAAAGGGAAACTGAGCTCGGGGAACAAAGCTCAGCCCCAAGGCGGCTTGGCTCAGGATCGCAGCGCTTGCCTAGTTCTCACCTAGCCCTAGGCGCCCCATAGGGCCAAGGAGGGTCTGGGCTGCCTCTGGCTCCGTGGGCACTGCTGCTTGGTTGGTGGTCTCTGCAGCTTGAAACCAACTCCAAACGTGTTCTCCTTCGCGGAGAAGGCTGATTTGGCAGGAAGAAGCCCTGTGTGCACTGGCCCTGGCAACCCACCCACAGCCAGCTAGGGACGGACCCACCTAGGGCCTAGCTGCGAAACGGCACAAAACGCGCTCCTAGGAGCTGCACTCTGCAAAGGGAAACTGTGCTCGGGGAACAAAGCTCAGCCCCAAGGCGGCTTGGCTCAGGATCGCAGCGCTTGCCTAGTTCTCACCTAGCCCTAGGCTCCCCATAGGGCCAAGGAGGGTCTGGGCTGCCTCTGGCTCCGTGGGCACTGCTGCTTGGCTGGTGGTCTCCGCAGCTTGAAACCAACTCCAAACGTGTTCTCCTTCGCGGAGAAGGCTGATTTGGCAGGAAGAAGCCCTGTGTGCACTGGCCCTGGCAACCCACCCATAGCCAGCTAGGGAGGGACCCACCTAGGGCCTAGCTGCGAAACGGCACAAAACGCGCTCCTAGGAGCTGCACTCTGCAAAGGGAAACTGAGCTCGGGGAACAAAGCTCAGCCCCAAGGCGGCTTGGCTCAGGATCGCAGCGCTTGCCTAGTTCTCACCTAGCCCTAGGCTCCCCATAGGGCCCAGGAGGGTCTGGGCTGCCTCTGGCTCCGTGGGCACTGCTGCTTGGTTGGTGGTCTCCGCAGCTTGAAACCAACTCCAAACGTGTTCTCCTTCGCGGAGAAGGCTGATTTGGCAGGAAGAAGCCCTGTGTGCACTGGCCCTGGCAACCCACCCATAGCCAGCTAGGGAGGGACCCACCTAGGGCCTAGCTGCGAAACGGCACAAAACGCGCTCCTAGGAGCTGCACTCTGCAAAGGGAAACTGAGCTCGGGGAACAAAGCTCAGCCCCAAGGCGGCTTGGCTCAGGATCGCAGCGCTTGCCTAGTTCTCACCTAGCCCTAGGCTCCCCATAGGGCCCAGGAGGGTCTGGGCTGCCTCTGGCTCCGTGGGCACTGCTGCTTGGTTGGTGGTCTCCGCAGCTTGAAACCAACTCCAAACGTGTTCTCCTTCGCGGAGAAGGCTGATTTGGCAGGAAGAAGCCCTGTGTGCACTGGCCCTGGCAACCCACCCACAGCCAGCTAGGGACGGACCCACCTAGGGCCTAGCTGCGAAACGGCACAGAACGCGCTCGTAGGAGCTGCACTCTGCAAAGGGAAACTGAGCTCGGGGAACAAAGCTCAGCCCCAAGGCGGCTTGGCTCAGGATCGCAGCGCTTGCCTAGTTCTCACCTAGCCCTAGGCTCCCCATAGGGCCAAGGAGGGTCTGGGCTGCCTCTGGCTCCGTGGGCACTGCTGCTTGGCTGGTGGTCTCCGCACCTTGAAACCAACTCCAAACGTGTTCTCCTTCGCGGAGAAGGCTGATTTGGCAGGAAGAAGCCCTGTGTGCACTGGCCCTGGCAACCCACCCATAGCCAGCTAGGGAGGGACCCACCTAGGGCCTAGCTGCGAAACGGCACAAAACGCGCTCCTAGGAGCTGCACTCTGCAAAGGGAAACTGAGCTCGGGGAACAAAGCTCAGCCCCAAGGCGGCTTGGCTCAGGATCGCAGCGCTTGCCTAGTTCTCACCTAGCCCTAGGCGCCCCATAGGGCCAAGGAGGGTCTGGGCTGCCTCTGGCTCCGTGGGCACTGCTGCTTGGTTGGTGGTCTCTGCAGCTTGAAACCAACTCCAAACGTGTTCTCCTTCGCGGAGAAGGCTGATTTGGCAGGAAGAAGCCCTGTGTGCACTGGCCCTGGCAACCCACCCACAGCCAGCTAGGGAGGGACCCACCTAGGGCCTAGCTGCGAAACGGCACAAAACGCGCTCCTAGGAGCTGCACTCTGCAAAGGGAAACTGTGCTCGGGGAACAAAGCTCAGCCCCAAGGCGGCTTGGCTCAGGATCGCAGCGCTTGCCTAGTTCTCACCTAGCCCTAGGCTCCCCATAGGGCCAAGGAGGGTCTGGGCTGCCTCTGGCTCCGTGGGCACTGCTGCTTGGCTGGTGGTCTCCGCAGCTTGAAACCAACTCCAAACGTGTTCTCCTTCGCGGAGAAGGCTGATTTGGCAGGAAGAAGCCCTGTGTGCACTGGCCCTGGCAACCCACCCATAGCCAGCTAGGGAGGGACCCACCTAGGGCCTAGCTGCGAAACGGCACAAAACGCGCTCCTAGGAGCTGCACTCTGCAAAGGGAAACTGAGCTCGGGGAACAAAGCTCAGCCCCAAGGCGGCTTGGCTCAGGATCGCAGCGCTTGCCTAGTTCTCACCTAGCCCTAGGCTCCCCATAGGGCCAAGGAGGGTCTGGGCTGCCTCTGGCTCCGTGGGCACTGCTGCTTGGTTGGTGGTCTCTGCAGCTTGAAACCAACTCCAAACGTGTTCTCCTTCGCGGAGAAGGCTGATTTGGCAGGAAGAAGCCCTGTGTGCACTGGCCCTGGCAACCCACCCATAGCCAGCTAGGGACGGACCCACCTAGGGCCTAGCTGCGAAAGGGCAAAAAACGCGCTCCTAGGAGCTGCACTCTGCAAAGGGAAACTGTGCTCGGGGAACAAACCTCAGCCCCAAGGCGGCTTGGCTCAGGATCGCAGCGCTTGCCTAGTTCTCACCTAGCCCTAGGCTCCCCATAGGGCCAAGGAGGGTCTGGGCTGCCTCTGGCTCCGGGGGCACTGCTGCTTGGTTGGTGGTCTCCGCAGCTTGAAACCAACTCCAAACGTGTTCTCCTTCGCGGAGAAGGCTGATTTGGCAGGAAGAAGCCCTGTGTGCACTGGCCCTGGCAACCCACCCATAGCCAGCTAGGGAGGGACCCACCTAGGGCCTAGCTGCGAAACGGCACAAAACGCGCTCCTAGGAGCTGCACTCTGCAAAGGGAAACTGAGCTCGGGGAACAAAGCTCAGCCCCAAGGCGGCTTGGCTCAGGATCGCAGCGCTTGCCTAGTTCTCACCTAGCCCTAGGTTCCCCATAGGGCCAAGGAGGGTCTGGGCTGCCTCTGGCTCCGTGGGCACTGCTGCTTGGCTGGTGGTCTCCGCACCTTGAAACCAACTCCAAACGTGTTCTCCTTCGCGGAGAAGGCTGATTTGGCAGGAAGAAGCCCTGTGTGCACTGGCCCTGGCAACCCACCCATAGCCAGCTAGGGACGGACCCACCTAGGGCCTAGCTGCGAAACGGCACAAAACGCGCTCCTAGGAGCTGCACTCTGCAAAGGGAAACTGAGCTCGGGGAACAAAGCTCAGCCCCAAGGCGGCTTGGCTCAGGATCGCAGCGCTTGCCTAGTTCTCACCTAGCCCTAGGCTCCCCATAGGGCCAAGGAGGGTCTGGGCTGCCTCTGGCTCCGTGGGCACTGCTGCTTGGTTGGTGGTCTCTGCAGCTTGAAACCAACTCCAAACGTGTTCTCCTTCGCGGAGAAGGCTGATTTGGCAGGAAGAAGCCCTGTGTGCACTGGCCCTGGCAACCCACCCACAGCCAGCTAGGGACGGACCCACCTAGGGCCTAGCTGCGAAACGGCACAAAACGCGCTCCTAGGAGCTGCACTCTGCAAAGGGAAACTGTGCTCGGGGAACAAAGCTCAGCCCCAAGGCGGCTTGGCTCAGGATCGCAGCGCTTGCCTAGTTCTCACCTAGCCCTAGGCTCCCCATAGGGCCAAGGAGGGTCTGGGCTGCCTCTGGCTCCGTGGGCACTGCTGCTTGGCTGGTGGTCTCCGCACCGTGAAACCAACTCCAAACGTGTTCTCCTTCGCGGAGAAGGCTGATTTGGCAGGAAGAAGCCCTGTGTGCACTGGCCCTGGCAACCCACCCATAGCCAGCTAGGGACGGACCCACCTAGGGCCTAGCTGCGAAACGGCACAAAACGCGCTCCTAGGAGCTGCACTCTGCAAAGGGAAACTGTGCTCGGGGAACAAAGCTCAGCCCCAAGGCGGCTTGGCTCAGGATCGCAGCGCTTGCCTAGTTCTCACCTAGCCCTAGGCTCCCCATAGGGCCAAGGAGGGTCTGGGCTGCCTCTGGCTCCGTGGGCACTGCTGCTTGGTTGGTGGTCTCCGCAGCTTGAAACCAACTCCAAACGTGTTCTCCTTCGCGGAGAAGGCTGATTTGGCAGGAAGAAGCCCTGTGTGCACTGGCCCTGGCAACCCACCCATAGCCAGCTAGGGAGGGACCCACCTAGGGCCTAGCTGCGAAACGGCACAGAACGCGCTCGTAGGAGCTGCACTCTGCAAAGGGAAACTGAGCTCGGGGAACAAAGCTCAGCCCCAAGGCGGCTTGGCTCAGGATCGCAGCGCTTGCCTAGTTCTCACCTAGCCCTAGGCTCCCCATAGGGCCAAGGAGGGTCTGGGCTGCCTCTGGCTCCGTGGGCACTGCTGCTTGGCTGGTGGTCTCCGCAGCTTGAAACCAACTCCAAACGTGTTCTCCTTCGCGGAGAAGGCTGATTTGGCAGGAAGAAGCCCTGTGTGCACTGGCCCTGGCAACCCACCCATAGCCAGCTAGGGACGGACCCACCTAGGGCCTAGCTGCGAAACGGCACAAAACGCGCTCCTAGGAGCTGCACTCTGCAAAGGGAAACTGAGCTCGGGGAACAAAGCTCAGCCCCAAGGCGGCTTGGCTCAGGATCGCAGCGCTTGCCTAGTTCTCACCTAGCCCTAGGCTCCCCATAGGGCCAAGGAGGGTCTGGGCTGCCTCTGGCTCCGTGGGCACTGCTGCTTGGTTGGTGGTCTCTGCAGCTTGAAACCAACTCCAAACGTGTTCTCCTTCGCGGAGAAGGCTGATTTGGCAGGAAGAAGCCCTGTGTGCACTGGCCCTGGCAACCCACCCACAGCCAGCTAGGGACGGACCCACCTAGGGCCTAGCTGCGAAACGGCACAAAACGCGCTCCTAGGAGCTGCACTCTGCAAAGGGCAACTGTGCTCGGGGAACAAAGCTCAGCCCCAAGGCGGCTTGGCTCAGGATCGCAGCGCTTGCCTAGTTCTCACCTAGCCCTAGGCTCCCCATAGGGCCAAGGAGGGTCTGGGCTGCCTCTGGCTCCGTGGGCACTGCTGCTTGGCTGGTGGTCTCCGCACCGTGAAACCAACTCCAAACGTGTTCTCCTTCGCGGAGAAGGCTGATTTGGCAGGAAGAAGCCCTGTGTGCACTGGCCCTGGCAACCCACCCATAGCCAGCTAGGGAGGGACCCACCTAGGGCCTAGCTGCGAAACGGCACAGAACGCGCTCGTAGGAGCTGCACTCTGCAAAGGGAAACTGAGCTCGGGGAACAAAGCTCAGCCCCAAGGCGGCTTGGCTCAGGATCGCAGCGCTTGCCTAGTTCTCACCTAGCCCTAGGCTCCCCATAGGGCCAAGGAGGGTCTGGGCTGCCTCTGGCTCCGTGGGCACTGCTGCTTGGCTGGTGGTCTCCGCAGCTTGAAACCAACTCCAAACGTGTTCTCCTTCGCGGAGAAGGCTGATTTGGCAGGAAGAAGCCCTGTGTGCACTGGCCCTGGCAACCCACCCATAGCCAGCTAGGGACGGACCCACCTAGGGCCTAGCTGCGAAACGGCACAAAACGCGCTCCTAGGAGCTGCACTCTGCAAAGGGAAACTGAGCTCGGGGAACAAAGCTCAGCCCCAAGGCGGCTTGGCTCAGGATCGCAGCGCTTGCCTAGTTCTCACCTAGCCCTAGGCTCCCCATAGGGCCAAGGAGGGTCTGGGCTGCCTCTGGCTCCGTGGGCACTGCTGCTTGGTTGGTGGTCTCTGCAGCTTGAAACCAACTCCAAACGTGTTCTCCTTCGCGGAGAAGGCTGATTTGGCAGGAAGAAGCCCTGTGTGCACTGGCCCTGGCAACCCACCCACAGCCAGCTAGGGACGGACCCACCTAGGGCCTAGCTGCGAAACGGCACAAAACGCGCTCCTAGGAGCTGCACTCTGCAAAGGGCAACTGTGCTCGGGGAACAAAGCTCAGCCCCAAGGCGGCTTGGCTCAGGATCGCAGCGCTTGCCTAGTTCTCACCTAGCCCTAGGCTCCCCATAGGGCCAAGGAGGGTCTGGGCTGCCTCTGGCTCCGTGGGCACTGCTGCTTGGCTGGTGGTCTCCGCACCGTGAAACCAACTCCAAACGTGTTCTCCTTCGCGGAGAAGGCTGATTTGGCAGGAAGAAGCCCTGTGTGCACTGGCCCTGGCAACCCACCCATAGCCAGCTAGGGAGGGACCCACCTAGGGCCTAGCTGCGAAACGGCACAAAACGCGCTCCTAGGAGCTGCACTCTGCAAAGGGAAACTGAGCTCGGGGAACAAAGCTCAGCCCCAAGGCGGCTTGGCTCAGGATCGCAGCGCTTGCCTAGTTCTCACCTAGCCCTAGGCTCCCCATAGGGCCCAGGAGGGTCTGGGCTGCCTCTGGCTCCGTGGGCACTGCTGCTTGGTTGGTGGTCTCCGCACCTTGAAACCAACTCCAAACGTGTTCTCCTTCGCGGAGAAGGCTGATTTGGCAGGAAGAAGCCCTGTGTGCACTGGCCCTGGCAACCCACCCATAGCCAGCTAGGGAGGGACCCACCTAGGGCCTAGCTGCGAAACGGCACAAAACGCGCTCCTAGGAGCTGCACTCTGCAAAGGGAAACTGAGCTCGGGGAACAAAGCTCAGCCCCAAGGCGGCTTGGCTCAGGATCGCAGCGCTTGCCTAGTTCTCACCTAGCCCTAGGCTCCCCATAGGGCCAAGGAGGGTCTGGGCTGCCTCTGGCTCCGTGGGCACTGCTGCTTGGTTGGTGGTCTCCGCAGCTTGAAACCAACTCCAAACGTGTTCTCCTTCGCGGAGAAGGCTGATTTGGCAGGAAGAAGCCCTGTGTGCACTGGCCCTGGCAACCAACCCACAGCCAGCTAGGGACGGACCCACCTAGGGCCTAGCTGCGAAACGGCACAAAACGCGCTCCTAGGAGCTGCACTCTGCAAAGGGAAACTGTGCTCGGGGAACAAAGCTCAGCCCCAAGGCGGCTTGGCTCAGGATCGCAGCGCTTGCCTAGTTCTCACCTAGCCCTAGGCTCCCCATAGGGCCAAGGAGGGTCTGGGCTGCCTCTGGCTCCGTGGGCACTGCTGCTTGGCTGGTGGTCTCCGCACCTTGAAACCAACTCCAAACGTGTTCTCCTTCGCGGAGAAGGCTGATTTGGCAGGAAGAAGCCCTGTGTGCACTGGCCCTGGCAACCCACCCATAGCCAGCTAGGGAGGGACCCACCTAGGGCCTAGCTGCGAAACGGCACAGAACGCGCTCGTAGGAGCTGCACTCTGCAAAGGGAAACTGAGCTCGGGGAACAAAGCTCAGCCCCAAGGCGGCTTGGCTCAGGATCGCAGCGCTTGCCTAGTTCTCACCTAGCCCTAGGCTCCCCATAGGGCCAAGGAGGGTCTGGGCTGCCTCTGGCTCCGTGGGCACTGCTGCTTGGCTGGTGGTCTCCGCACCTTGAAACCAACTCCAAACGTGTTCTCCTTCGCGGAGAAGGCTGATTTGGCAGGAAGAAGCCCTGTGTGCACTGGCCCTGGCAACCCACCCATAGCCAGCTAGGGAGGGACCCACCTAGGGCCTAGCTGCGAAACGGCACAAAACGCGCTCCTAGGAGCTGCACTCTGCAAAGGGAAACTGTGCTCGGGGAACAAAGCTCAGCCCCAAGGCGGCTTGGCTCAGGATCGCAGCGCTTGCCTAGTTCTCACCTAGCCCTAGGCTCCCCATAGGGCCAAGGAGGGTCTGGGCTGCCTCTGGCTCCGTGGGCACTGCTGCTTGGTTGGTGGTCTCTGCAGCTTGAAACCAACTCCAAACGTGTTCTCCTTCGCGGAGAAGGCTGATTTGGCAGGAAGAAGCCCTGTGTGCACTGGCCCTGGCAACCCACCCATAGCCAGCTAGGGACGGACCCACCTAGGGCCTAGCTGCGAAACGGCACAAAACGCGCTCCTAGGAGCTGCACTCTGCAAAGGGAAACTGTGCTCGGGGAACAAAGCTCAGCCCCAAGGCGGCTTGGCTCAGGATCGCAGCGCTTGCCTAGTTCTCACCTAGCCCTAGGCTCCCCATAGGGCCAAGGAGGGTCTGGGCTGCCTCTGGCTCCGTGGGCACTGCTGCTTGGCTGGTGGTCTCCGCACCGTGAAACCAACTCCAAACGTGTTCTCCTTCGCGGAGAAGGCTGATTTGGCAGGAAGAAGCCCTGTGTGCACTGGCCCTGGCAACCCACCCATAGCCAGCTAGGGACGGACCCACCTAGGGCCTAGCTGCGAAACGGCACAAAACGCGCTCCTAGGAGCTGCACTCTGCAAAGGGAAACTGAGCTCGGGGAACAAAGCTCAGCCCCAAGGCGGCTTGGCTCAGGATCGCAGCGCTTGCCTAGTTCTCACCTAGCCCTAGGCTCCCCATAGGGCCCAGGAGGGTCTGGGCTGCCTCTGGCTCCGTGGGCACTGCTGCTTGGTTGGTGGTCTCCGCAGCTTGAAACCAACTCCAAACGTGTTCTCCTTCGCGGAGAAGGCTGATTTGGCAGGAAGAAGCCCTGTGTGCACTGGCCCTGGCAACCCACCCACAGCCAGCTAGGGACGGACCCACCTAGGGCCTAGCTGCGAAACGGCACAGAACGCGCTCGTAGGAGCTGCACTCTGCAAAGGGAAACTGAGCTCGGGGAACAAAGCTCAGCCCCAAGGCGGCTTGGCTCAGGATCGCAGCGCTTGCCTAGTTCTCACCTAGCCCTAGGCTCCCCATAGGGCCAAGGAGGGTCTGGGCTGCCTCTGGCTCCGTGGGCACTGCTGCTTGGCTGGTGGTCTCCGCACCTTGAAACCAACTCCAAACGTGTTCTCCTTCGCGGAGAAGGCTGATTTGGCAGGAAGAAGCCCTGTGTGCACTGGCCCTGGCAACCCACCCATAGCCAGCTAGGGAGGGACCCACCTAGGGCCTAGCTGCGAAACGGCACAAAACGCGCTCCTAGGAGCTGCACTCTGCAAAGGGAAACTGAGCTCGGGGAACAAAGCTCAGCCCCAAGGCGGCTTGGCTCAGGATCGCAGCGCTTGCCTAGTTCTCACCTAGCCCTAGGCGCCCCATAGGGCCAAGGAGGGTCTGGGCTGCCTCTGGCTCCGTGGGCACTGCTGCTTGGTTGGTGGTCTCTGCAGCTTGAAACCAACTCCAAACGTGTTCTCCTTCGCGGAGAAGGCTGATTTGGCAGGAAGAAGCCCTGTGTGCACTGGCCCTGGCAACCCACCCACAGCCAGCTAGGGAGGGACCCACCTAGGGCCTAGCTGCGAAACGGCACAAAACGCGCTCCTAGGAGCTGCACTCTGCAAAGGGAAACTGTGCTCGGGGAACAAAGCTCAGCCCCAAGGCGGCTTGGCTCAGGATCGCAGCGCTTGCCTAGTTCTCACCTAGCCCTAGGCTCCCCATAGGGCCAAGGAGGGTCTGGGCTGCCTCTGGCTCCGTGGGCACTGCTGCTTGGCTGGTGGTCTCCGCAGCTTGAAACCAACTCCAAACGTGTTCTCCTTCGCGGAGAAGGCTGATTTGGCAGGAAGAAGCCCTGTGTGCACTGGCCCTGGCAACCCACCCATAGCCAGCTAGGGAGGGACCCACCTAGGGCCTAGCTGCGAAACGGCACAAAACGCGCTCCTAGGAGCTGCACTCTGCAAAGGGAAACTGAGCTCGGGGAACAAAGCTCAGCCCCAAGGCGGCTTGGCTCAGGATCGCAGCGCTTGCCTAGTTCTCACCTAGCCCTAGGCTCCCCATAGGGCCAAGGAGGGTCTGGGCTGCCTCTGGCTCCGTGGGCACTGCTGCTTGGTTGGTGGTCTCCGCAGCTTGAAACCAACTCCAAACGTGTTCTCCTTCGCGGAGAAGGCTGATTTGGCAGGAAGAAGCCCTGTGTGCACTGGCCCTGGCAACCCACCCATAGCCAGCTAGGGACGGACCCACCTAGGGCCTAGCTGCGAAAGGGCAAAAAACGCGCTCCTAGGAGCTGCACTCTGCAAAGGGAAACTGTGCTCGGGGAACAAACCTCAGCCCCAAGGCGGCTTGGCTCAGGATCGCAGCGCTTGCCTAGTTCTCACCTAGCCCTAGGCTCCCCATAGGGCCAAGGAGGGTCTGGGCTGCCTCTGGCTCCGTGGGCACTGCTGCTTGGTTGGTGGTCTCCGCAGCTTGAAACCAACTCCAAACGTGTTCTCCTTCGCGGAGAAGGCTGATTTGGCAGGAAGAAGCCCTGTGTGCACTGGCCCTGGCAACCCACCCATAGCCAGCTAGGGAGGGACCCACCTAGGGCCTAGCTGCGAAACGGCACAAAACGCGCTCCTAGGAGCTGCACTCTGCAAAGGGAAACTGAGCTCGGGGAACAAAGCTCAGCCCCAAGGCGGCTTGGCTCAGGATCGCAGCGCTTGCCTAGTTCTCACCTAGCCCTAGGCTCCCCATAGGGCCAAGGAGGGTCTGGGCTGCCTCTGGCTCCGTGGGCACTGCTGCTTGGCTGGTGGTCTCCGCAGCTTGAAACCAACTCCAAACGTGTTCTCCTTCGCGGAGAAGGCTGATTTGGCAGGAAGAAGCCCTGTGTGCACTGGCCCTGGCAACCCACCCATAGCCAGCTAGGGACGGACCCACCTAGGGCCTAGCTGCGAAAGGGCAAAAAACGCGCTCCTAGGAGCTGCACTCTGCAAAGGGAAACTGTGCTCGGGGAACAAACCTCAGCCCCAAGGCGGCTTGGCTCAGGATCGCAGCGCTTGCCTAGTTCTCACCTAGCCCTAGGCTCCCCATAGGGCCAAGGAGGGTCTGGGCTGCCTCTGGCTCCGTGGGCACTGCTGCTTGGTTGGTGGTCTCCGCAGCTTGAAACCAACTCCAAACGTGTTCTCCTTCGCGGAGAAGGCTGATTTGGCAGGAAGAAGCCCTGTGTGCACTGGCCCTGGCAACCCACCCATAGCCAGCTAGGGAGGGACCCACCTAGGGCCTAGCTGCGAAACGGCACAAAACGCGCTCCTAGGAGCTGCACTCTGCAAAGGGAAACTGAGCTCGGGGAACAAAGCTCAGCCCCAAGGCGGCTTGGCTCAGGATCGCAGCGCTTGCCTAGTTCTCACCTAGCCCTAGGCTCCCCATAGGGCCAAGGAGGGTCTGGGCTGCCTCTGGCTCCGTGGGCACTGCTGCTTGGTTGGTGGTCTCTGCAGCTTGAAACCAACTCCAAACGTGTTCTCCTTCGCGGAGAAGGCTGATTTGGCAGGAAGAAGCCCTGTGTGCACTGGCCCTGGCAACCCACCCACAGCCAGCTAGGGACGGACCCACCTAGGGCCTAGCTGCGAAACGGCACAAAACGCGCTCCTAGGAGCTGCACTCTGCAAAGGGAAACTGTGCTCGGGGAACAAAGCTCAGCCCCAAGGCGGCTTGGCTCAGGATCGCAGCGCTTGCCTAGTTCTCACCTAGCCCTAGGCTCCCCATAGGGCCAAGGAGGGTCTGGGCTGCCTCTGGCTCCGTGGGCACTGCTGCTTGGCTGGTGGTCTCCGCACCGTGAAACCAACTCCAAACGTGTTCTCCTTCGCGGAGAAGGCTGATTTGGCAGGAAGAAGCCCTGTGTGCACTGGCCCTGGCAACCCACCCATAGCCAGCTAGGGACGGACCCACCTAGGGCCTAGCTGCGAAACGGCACAAAACGCGCTCCTAGGAGCTGCACTCTGCAAAGGGAAACTGAGCTCGGGGAACAAAGCTCAGCCCCAAGGCGGCTTGGCTCAGGATCGCAGCGCTTGCCTAGTTCTCACCTAGCCCTAGGCTCCCCATAGGGCCAAGGAGGGTCTGGGCTGCCTCTGGCTCCGTGGGCACTGCTGCTTGGTTGGTGGTCTCCGCAGCTTGAAACCAACTCCAAACGTGTTCTCCTTCGCGGAGAAGGCTGATTTGGCAGGAAGAAGCCCTGTGTGCACTGGCCCTGGCAACCCACCCATAGCCAGCTAGGGAGGGACCCACCTAGGGCCTAGCTGCGAAACGGCACAGAACGCGCTCGTAGGAGCTGCACTCTGCAAAGGGAAACTGAGCTCGGGGAACAAAGCTCAGCCCCAAGGCGGCTTGGCTCAGGATCGCAGCGCTTGCCTAGTTCTCACCTAGCCCTAGGCTCCCCATAGGGCCAAGGAGGGTCTGGGCTGCCTCTGGCTCCGTGGGCACTGCTGCTTGGCTGGTGGTCTCCGCAGCTTGAAACCAACTCCAAACGTGTTCTCCTTCGCGGAGAAGGCTGATTTGGCAGGAAGAAGCCCTGTGTGCACTGGCCCTGGCAACCCACCCATAGCCAGCTAGGGACGGACCCACCTAGGGCCTAGCTGCGAAACGGCACAAAACGCGCTCCTAGGAGCTGCACTCTGCAAAGGGAAACTGAGCTCGGGGAACAAAGCTCAGCCCCAAGGCGGCTTGGCTCAGGATCGCAGCGCTTGCCTAGTTCTCACCTAGCCCTAGGCTCCCCATAGGGCCAAGGAGGGTCTGGGCTGCCTCTGGCTCCGTGGGCACTGCTGCTTGGTTGGTGGTCTCCGCAGCTTGAAACCAACTCCAAACGTGTTCTCCTTCGCGGAGAAGGCTGATTTGGCAGGAAGAAGCCCTGTGTGCACTGGCCCTGGCAACCCACCCATAGCCAGCTAGGGACGGACCCACCTAGGGCCTAGCTGCGAAACGGCACAAAACGCGCTCCTAGGAGCTGCACTCTGCAAAGGGAAACTGTGCTCGGGGAACAAAGCTCAGCCCCAAGGCGGCTTGGCTCAGGATCGCAGCGCTTGCCTAGTTCTCACCTAGCCCTAGGCTCCCCATAGGGCCAAGGAGGGTCTGGGCTGCCTCTGGCTCCGTGGGCACTGCTGCTTGGCTGGTGGTCTCCGCACCGTGAAACCAACTCCAAACGTGTTCTCCTTCGCGGAGAAGGCTGATTTGGCAGGAAGAAGCCCTGTGTGCACTGGCCCTGGCAACCCACCCATAGCCAGCTAGGGAGGGACCCACCTAGGGCCTAGCTGCGAAACGGCACAAAACGCGCTCCTAGGAGCTGCACTCTGCAAAGGGAAACTGAGCTCGGGGAACAAAGCTCAGCCCCAAGGCGGCTTGGCTCAGGATCGCAGCGCTTGCCTAGTTCTCACCTAGCCCTAGGCTCCCCATAGGGCCAAGGAGGGTCTGGGCTGCCTCTGGCTCCGTGGGCACTGCTGCTTGGCTGGTGGTCTCCGCAGCTTGAAACCAACTCCAAACGTGTTCTCCTTCGCGGAGAAGGCTGATTTGGCAGGAAGAAGCCCTGTGTGCACTGGCCCTGGCAACCCACCCATAGCCAGCTAGGGAGGGACCCACCTAGGGCCTAGCTGCGAAACGGCACAAAACGCGCTCCTAGGAGCTGCACTCTGCAAAGGGAAACTGTGCTCGGGGAACAAACCTCAGCCCCAAGGCGGCTTGGCTCAGGATCGCAGCGCTTGCCTAGTTCTCACCTAGCCCTAGGCTCCACATAGGGTCAAGGAGGGTCTGGGCTGCCTCTGGCTCCGTGGGCACTGCTGCTTGGCTGGTGGTCTCCGCACCGTGAAACCAACTCCAAACGTGTTCTCCTTCGCGGAGAAGGCTGATTTGGCAGGAAGAAGCCCTGTGTGCACTGGCCCTGGCAACCCACCCATAGCCAGCTAGGGAGGGACCCACCTAGGGCCTAGCTGCGAAACGGCACAAAACGCGCTCCTAGGAGCTGCACTCTGCAAAGGGAAACTGTGCTCGGGGAACAAAGCTCAGCCCCAAGGCGGCTTGGCTCAGGATCGCAGCGCTTGCCTAGTTCTCACCTAGCCCTAGGCTCCCCATAGGGCCAAGGAGGGTCTGGGCTGCCTCTGGCTCCGTGGGCACTGCTGCTTGGTTGGTGGTCTCCGCAGCTTGAAACCAACTCCAAACGTGTTCTCCTTCGCGGAGAAGGCTGATTCGGCAGGAAGAAGCCCTGTGTGCACTGGCCCTGGCAACCCACCCACAGCCAGCTAGGGAGGGACCCACCTAGGGCCTAGCTGCGAAACGGCACAAAACGCGCTCCTAGGAGCTGCACTCTGCAAAGGGAAACTGTGCTCGGGGAACAAACCTCAGCCCCAAGGCGGCTTGGCTCAGGATCGCAGCGCTTGCCTAGTTCTCACCTAGCCCTAGGCTCCCCACAGGGCCAAGGAGGGCCTGGGCTGCCTCTGGCTCCGTGGGCACTGCTGCTTGGCTGGTGGTCTCCGCACCGTGAAACCAACTCCAAACGTGTTCTCCTTCGCGGAGAAGGCTGATTTGGCAGGAAGAAGTCCTGTGTGCACTGGCCCTGGCAACCCACCCATAGCCAGCTAGGGAGGGACCCACCTAGGGCCTAGCTGCGAAACGGCACAAAACGCGCTCCTAGGAGCTGCACTCTGCAAAGGGAAACTGTGCTCGGGGAACAAACCTCAGCCCCAAGGCGGCTTGGCTCAGGATCGCAGCGCTTGCCTAGTTCTCACCTAGCCCTAGGCTCCACATAGGGTCAAGGAGGGTCTGGGCTGCCTCTGGCTCCGTGGGCACTGCTGCTTGGCTGGTGGTCTCCGCACCTTGAAACCAACTCCAAACGTGTTCTCCTTCGCGGAGAAGGCTGATTTGGCAGGAAGAAGCCCTGTGTGCACTGGCCCTGGCAACCCACCCATAGCCAGCTAGGGACGGACCCACCTAGGGCCTAGCTGCGAAAGGGCACAAAACGCGCTCCTAGGAGCTGCACTCTGCAAAGGGAAACTGAGCTCGGGGAACAAAGCTCAGCCCCAAGGCGGCTTGGCTCAGGATCGCAGCGCTTGCCTAGTTCTCACCTAGCCCTAGGCTCCCCATAGGGCCAAGGAGGGTCTGGGCTGCCTCTGGCTCCGTGGGCACTGCTGCTTGGTTGGTGGTCTCCGCACCTTGAAACCAACTCCAAACGTGTTCTCCTTCGCGGAGAAGGCCGATTTGGCAGGTAGAAGCCCTGTGTGCACTGGCCCTGGCAACCCACCCACAGCCAGCTAGGGAGGGACCCACCTAGGGCCTAGCTGCGAAACGGCACAAAACGCGCTCCTAGGAGCTGCACTCTGCAAAGGGAAACTGTGCTCGGGGAACAAACCTCAGCCCCAAGGCGGCTTGGCTCAGGATCGCAGCGCTTGCCTAGTTCTCACCTAGCCCTAGGCTCCCCATAGGGCCAAGGAGGGTCTGGGCTGCCTCTGGCTCCGTGGGCACTGCTGCTTGGTTGGTGGTCTCCGCACCTTGAAACCAACTCCAAACGTGTTCTCCTTCGCGGAGAAGGCTGATTTGGCAGGAAGAAGCCCTGTGTGCACTGGCCCTGGCAACCCACCCATAGCCAGCTAGGGACGGACCCACCTAGGGCCTAGCTGTGAAACGGCACAGAACGCGCTCCTAGGAGCTGCACTCTGCAAAGGGAAACTGAGCTCGGGGAACAAAGCTCAGCCCCAAGGCGGCTTGGCTCAGGATCGCAGCGCTTGCCTAGTTCTCACCTAGCCCTAGGCTCCCCATAGGGCCAAGGAGGGTCTGGGCTGCCTCTGGCTCCGTGGGCACTGCTGCTTGGTTGGTGGTCTCCGCAGCTTGAAACCAACTCCAAACGTGTTCTCCTTCGCGGAGAAGGCTGATTTGGCAGGAAGAAGCCCTGTGTGCACTGGCCCTGGCAACCCACCCATAGCCAGCTAGGGACGGACCCACCTAGGGCCTAGCTGCGAAACGGCACAAAACGCGCTCCTAGGAGCTGCACTCTGCAAAGGGAAACTGAGCTCGGGGAACAAAGCTCAGCCCCAAGGCGGCTTGGCTCAGGATCGCAGCGCTTGCCTAGTTCTCACCTAGCCCTAGGCTCCCCATAGGGCCAAGGAGGGTCTGGGCTGCCTCTGGCTCCGTGGGCACTGCTGCTTGGCTGGTGGTCTCCGCACCGTGAAACCAACTCCAAACGTGTTCTCCTTCGCGGAGAAGGCTGATTTGGCAGGAAGAAGCCCTGTGTGCACTGGCCCTGGCAACCCACCCATAGCCAGCTAGGGAGGGACCCACCTAGGGCCTAGCTGCGAAACGGCACAAAACGCGCTCCTAGGAGCTGCACTCTGCAAAGGGAAACTGTGCTCGGGGAACAAAGCTCAGCCCCAAGGCGGCTTGGCTCAGGATCGCAGCGCTTGCCTAGTTCTCACCTAGCCCTAGGCTCCCCATAGGGCCAAGGAGGGTCTGGGCTGCCTCTGGCTCCGTGGGCACTGCTGCTTGGTTGGTGGTCTCCGCAGCTTGAAACCAACTCCAAACGTGTTCTCCTTCGCGGAGAAGGCTGATTTGGCAGGAAGAAGCCCTGTGTGCACTGGCCCTGGCAACCCACCCATAGCCAGCTAGGGAGGGACCCACCTAGGGCCTAGCTGCGAAACGGCACAAAACGCGCTCCTAGGAGCTGCACTCTGCAAAGGGAAACTGTGCTCGGGGAACAAAGCTCAGCCCCAAGGCGGCTTGGCTCAGGATCGCAGCGCTTGCCTAGTTCTCACCTAGCCCTAGGCTCCCCATAGGGCCAAGGAGGGTCTGGGCTGCCTCTGGCTCCGTGGGCACTGCTGCTTGGTTGGTGGTCTCCGCAGCTTGAAACCAACTCCAAACGTGTTCTCCTTCGCGGAGAAGGCTGATTTGGCAGGAAGAAGCCCTGTGTGCACTGGCCCTGGCAACCCACCCATAGCCAGCTAGGGAGGGACCCACCTAGGGCCTAGCTGCGAAACGGCACAAAACGCGCTCCTAGGAGCTGCACTCTGCAAAGGGAAACTGTGCTCGGGGAACAAAGCTCAGCCCCAAGGCGGCTTGGCTCAGGATCGCAGCGCTTGCCTAGTTCTCACCTAGCCCTAGGCTCCCCATAGGGCCAAGGAGGGTCTGGGCTGCCTCTGGCTCCGTGGGCACTGCTGCTTGGCTGGTGGTCTCCGCACCGTGAAACCAACTCCAAACGTGTTCTCCTTCGCGGAGAAGGCTGATTTGGCAGGAAGAAGCCCTGTGTGCACTGGCCCTGGCAACCCACCCATAGCCAGCTAGGGAGGGACCCACCTAGGGCCTAGCTGCGAAACGGCACAAAACGCGCTCCTAGGAGCTGCACTCTGCAAAGGGAAACTGTGCTCGGGGAACAAAGCTCAGCCCCAAGGCGGCTTGGCTCAGGATCGCAGCGCTTGCCTAGTTCTCACCTAGCCCTAGGCTCCCCATAGGGCCAAGGAGGGTCTGGGCTGCCTCTGGCTCCGTGGGCACTGCTGCTTGGTTGGTGGTCTCCGCACCTTGAAACCAACTCCAAACGTGTTCTCCTTCGCGGAGAAGGCTGATTTGGCAGGTAGAAGCCCTGTGTGCACTGGCCCTGGCAACCCACCCATAGCCAGCTAGGGAGGGACCCACCTAGGGCCTAGCTGCGAAACGGCACAAAACGCGCTCCTAGGAGCTGCACTCTGCAAAGGGAAACTGTGCTCGGGGAACAAACCTCAGCCCCAAGGCGGCTTGGCTCAGGATCGCAGCGCTTGCCTAGTTCTCACCTAGCCCTAGGCTCCCCATAGGGCCCAGGAGGGTCTGGGCTGCCTCTGGCTCCGTGGGCACTGCTGCTTGGCTGGTGGTCTCCGCACCGTGAAACCAACTCCAAACGTGTTCTCCTTCGCGGAGAAGGCTGATTTGGCAGGAAGAAGCCCTGTGTGCACTGGCCCTGGCAACCCACCCATAGCCAGCTAGGGAGGGACCCACCTAGGGCCTAGCTGCGAAAGGGCACAAAACGCGCTCCTAGGAGCTGCACTCTGCAAAGGGAAACTGAGCTCGGGGAACAAAGCTCAGCCCCAAGGCGGCTTGGCTCAGGATCGCAGCGCTTGCCTAGTTCTCACCTAGCCCTAGGCTCCCCATAGGGCCAAGGAGGGTCTGGGCTGCCTCTGGCTCCGTGGGCACTGCTGCTTGGTTGGTGGTCTCCGCAGCTTGAAACCAACTCCAAACGTATTCTCCTTCGCGGAGAAGGCTGATTTGGCAGGAAGAAGCCCTGTGTGCACTGGCCCTGGCAACCCACCCATAGCCAGCTAGGGAGGGACCCACCTAGGGCCTAGCTGCGAAACGGCACAAAACGCGCTCCTAGGAGCTGCACTCTGCAAAGGGAAACTGTGCTCGGGGAACAAACCTCAGCCCCAAGGCGGCTTGGCTCAGGATCGCAGCGCTTGCCTAGTTCTCACCTAGCCCTAGGCTCCACATAGGGTCAAGGAGGGTCTGGGCTGCCTCTGGCTCCGTGGGCACTGCTGCTTGGCTGGTGGTCTCCGCACCTTGAAACCAACTCCAAACGTGTTCTCCTTCGCGGAGAAGGCTGATTTGGCAGGAAGAAGCCCTGTGTGCACTGGCCCTGGCAACCCACCCATAGCCAGCTAGGGAGGGACCCACCTAGGGCCTAGCTGCGAAACGGCACAAAACGCGCTCCTAGGAGCTGCACTCTGCAAAGGGAAACTGTGCTCGGGGAACAAACCTCAGCCCCAAGGCGGCTTGGCTCAGGATCGCAGCGCTTGCCTAGTTCTCACCTAGACCTAGGCTCCCCATAGGGCCAAGGAGGGTCTGGGCTGCCTCTGGATCCGTGGGCACTGCTGCTTGGTTGGTGGTCTCCGCAGCTTGAAACCAACTCCAAACGTGTTCTCCTTCGCGGAGAAGGCTGATTTGGCAGGTAGAAGCCCTGTGTGCACTGGCCCTGGCAACCCACCCATAGCCAGCTAGGGACGGACCCACCTAGGGCCTAGCTGCGAAACGGCACAAAACGCGCTCCTAGGAGCTGCACTCTGCAAAGGGAAACTGAGCTCGGGGAACAAAGCTCAGCCCCAAGGCGGCTTGGCTCAGGATCGCAGCGCTTGCCTAGTTCTCACCTAGCCCTAGGCTCCCCATAGGGCCAAGGAGGGTCTGGGCTGCCTCTGGCTCCGTGGGCACTGCTGCTTGGTTGGTGGTCTCCGCAGCTTGAAACCAACTCCAAACGTGTTCTCCTTCGCGGAGAAGGCTGATTTGGCAGGAAGAAGCCCTGTGTGCACTGGCCCTGTCAACCCACCGATAGCCAGCTAGGGAGGGACCCACCTAGGGCCTAGCTGCGAAACGGCACAAAACGCGCTCCTAGGAGCTGCACTCTGCAAAGGGAAACTGTGCTCGGGGAACAAAGCTCAGCCCCAAGGCGGCTTGGCTCAGGATCGCAGCGCTTGCCTAGTTCTCACCTAGCCCTAGGCTCCCCATAGGGCCAAGGAGGGTCTGGGCTGCCTCTGGCTCCGTGGGCACTGCTGCTTGGCTGGTGGTCTCCGCACCGTGAAACCAACTCCAAACGTGTTCTCCTTCGCGGAGAAGGCTGATTTGGCAGGAAGAAGCCCTGTGTGCACTGGCCCTGGCAACCCACCCATAGCCAGCTAGGGAGGGACCCACCTAGGGCCTAGCTGCGAAACGGCACAAAACGCGCTCCTAGGAGCTGCACTCTGCAAAGGGAAACTGTGCTCGGGGAACAAAGCTCAGCCCCAAGGCGGCTTGGCTCAGGATCGCAGCGCTTGCCTAGTTCTCACCTAGCCCTAGGCTCCCCATAGGGCCAAGGAGGGTCTGGGCTGCCTCTGGCTCCGTGGGCACTGCTGCTTGGCTGGTGGTCTCCGCACCGTGAAACCAACTCCAAACGTGTTCTCCTTCGCGGAGAAGGCTGATTTGGCAGGAAGAAGCCCTGTGTGCACTGGCCCTGGCAACCCACCCATAGCCAGCTAGGGAGGGACCCACCTAGGGCCTAGCTGCGAAACGGCACAAAACGCGCTCCTAGGAGCTGCACTCTGCAAAGGGAAACTGTGCTCGGGGAACAAAGCTCAGCCCCAAGGCGGCTTGGCTCAGGATCGCAGCGCTTGCCTAGTTCTCACCTAGCCCTAGGCTCCCCATAGGGCCAAGGAGGGTCTGGGCTGCCTCTGGCTCCGTGGGCACTGCTGCTTGGTTGGTGGTCTCCGCACCTTGAAACCAACTCCAAACGTGTTCTCCTTCGCGGAGAAGGCTGATTTGGCAGGTAGAAGCCCTGTGTGCACTGGCCCTGGCAACCCACCCATAGCCAGCTAGGGAGGGACCCACCTAGGGCCTAGCTGCGAAACGGCACAAAACGCGCTCCTAGGAGCTGCACTCTGCAAAGGGAAACTGTGCTCGGGGAACAAACCTCAGCCCCAAGGCGGCTTGGCTCAGGATCGCAGCGCTTGCCTAGTTCTCACCTAGCCCTAGGCTCCCCATAGGGCCCAGGAGGGTCTGGGCTGCCTCTGGCTCCGTGGGCACTGCTGCTTGGCTGGTGGTCTCCGCACCGTGAAACCAACTCCAAACGTGTTCTCCTTCGCGGAGAAGGCTGATTTGGCAGGAAGAAGCCCTGTGTGCACTGGCCCTGGCAACCCACCCATAGCCAGCTAGGGAGGGACCCACCTAGGGCCTAGCTGCGAAAGGGCACAAAACGCGCTCCTAGGAGCTGCACTCTGCAAAGGGAAACTGAGCTCGGGGAACAAAGCTCAGCCCCAAGGCGGCTTGGCTCAGGATCGCAGCGCTTGCCTAGTTCTCACCTAGCCCTAGGCTCCCCATAGGGCCAAGGAGGGTCTGGGCTGCCTCTGGCTCCGTGGGCACTGCTGCTTGGTTGGTGGTCTCCGCAGCTTGAAACCAACTCCAAACGTATTCTCCTTCGCGGAGAAGGCTGATTTGGCAGGAAGAAGCCCTGTGTGCACTGGCCCTGGCAACCCACCCATAGCCAGCTAGGGAGGGACCCACCTAGGGCCTAGCTGCGAAACGGCACAAAACGCGCTCCTAGGAGCTGCACTCTGCAAAGGGAAACTGTGCTCGGGGAACAAACCTCAGCCCCAAGGCGGCTTGGCTCAGGATCGCAGCGCTTGCCTAGTTCTCACCTAGCCCTAGGCTCCACATAGGGTCAAGGAGGGTCTGGGCTGCCTCTGGCTCCGTGGGCACTGCTGCTTGGCTGGTGGTCTCCGCACCTTGAAACCAACTCCAAACGTGTTCTCCTTCGCGGAGAAGGCTGATTTGGCAGGAAGAAGCCCTGTGTGCACTGGCCCTGGCAACCCACCCATAGCCAGCTAGGGAGGGACCCACCTAGGGCCTAGCTGCGAAACGGCACAAAACGCGCTCCTAGGAGCTGCACTCTGCAAAGGGAAACTGTGCTCGGGGAACAAACCTCAGCCCCAAGGCGGCTTGGCTCAGGATCGCAGCGCTTGCCTAGTTCTCACCTAGACCTAGGCTCCCCATAGGGCCAAGGAGGGTCTGGGCTGCCTCTGGATCCGTGGGCACTGCTGCTTGGTTGGTGGTCTCCGCAGCTTGAAACCAACTCCAAACGTGTTCTCCTTCGCGGAGAAGGCTGATTTGGCAGGTAGAAGCCCTGTGTGCACTGGCCCTGGCAACCCACCCATAGCCAGCTAGGGACGGACCCACCTAGGGCCTAGCTGCGAAACGGCACAAAACGCGCTCCTAGGAGCTGCACTCTGCAAAGGGAAACTGAGCTCGGGGAACAAAGCTCAGCCCCAAGGCGGCTTGGCTCAGGATCGCAGCGCTTGCCTAGTTCTCACCTAGCCCTAGGCTCCCCATAGGGCCAAGGAGGGTCTGGGCTGCCTCTGGCTCCGTGGGCACTGCTGCTTGGTTGGTGGTCTCCGCAGCTTGAAACCAACTCCAAACGTGTTCTCCTTCGCGGAGAAGGCTGATTTGGCAGGAAGAAGCCCTGTGTGCACTGGCCCTGTCAACCCACCGATAGCCAGCTAGGGAGGGACCCACCTAGGGCCTAGCTGCGAAAGGGCACAAAACGCGCTCCTAGGAGCTGCACTCTGCAAAGGGAAACTGAGCTCGGGGAACAAAGCTCAGCCCCAAGGCGGCTTGGCTCAGGATCGCAGCGCTTGCCTAGTTCTCACCTAGCCCTAGGCTCCCCATAGGGCCCAGGAGGGTCTGGGCTGCCTCTGGCTCCGTGGGCACTGCTGCTTGGTTGGTGGTCTCCGCAGCTTGAAACCAACTCCAAACGTGTTCTCCTTCGCGGAGAAGGCTGATTTGGCAGGAAGAAGCCCTGTGTGCACTGGCCCTGGCAACCCACCGATAGCCAGCTAGGGAGGGACCCACCTAGGGCCTAGCTGCGAAACGGCACAAAACGCGCTCCTAGGAGCTGCACTCTGCAAAGGGAAACTGAGCTCGGGGAACAAAGCTCAGCCCCAAGGCGGCTTGGCTCAGGATCGCAGCGCTTGCCTAGTTCTCACCTAGCCCTAGGCTCCCCATAGGGCCAAGGAGGGTCTGGGCTGCCTCTGGCTCCGTGGGCACTGCTGCTTGGTTGGTGGTCTCCGCAGCTTGAAACCAACTCCAAACGTGTTCTCCTTCGCGGAGAAGGCTGATTTGGCAGGAAGAAGCCCTGTGTGCACTGGCCCTGGCAACCCACCCATAGCCAGCTAGGGAGGGACCCACCTAGGGCCTAGCTGCGAAACGGCACAAAACGCGCTCCTAGGAGCTGCACTCTGCAAAGGGAAACTGTGCTCGGGGAACAAACCTCAGCCCCAAGGCGGCTTGGCTCAGGATCGCAGCGCTTGCCTAGTTCTCACCTAGCCCTAGGCTCCACATAGGGTCAAGGAGGGTCTGGGCTGCCTCTGGCTCCGTGGGCACTGCTGCTTGGCTGGTGGTCTCCGCACCTTGAAACCAACTCCAAACGTGTTCTCCTTCGCGGAGAAGGCTGATTTGGCAGGAAGAAGCCCTGTGTGCACTGGCCCTGGCAACCCACCCATAGCCAGCTAGGGAGGGACCCACCTAGGGCCTAGCTGCGAAACGGCACAAAACGCGCTCCTAGGAGCTGCACTCTGCAAAGGGAAACTGTGCTCGGGGAACAAACCTCAGCCCCAAGGCGGCTTGGCTCAGGATCGCAGCGCTTGCCTAGTTCTCACCTAGCCCTAGGCTCCACATAGGGTCAAGGAGGGTCTGGGCTGCCTCTGGCTCCGTGGGCACTGCTGCTTGGTTGGTGGTCTCCGCACCTTGAAACCAACTCCAAACGTGTTCTCCTTCGCGGAGAAGGCTGATTTGGCAGGTAGAAGCCCTGTGTGCACTGGCCCTGGCAACCCACCCACAGCCAGCTAGGGAGGGAACCACCTAGGGCCTAGCTGCGAAACGGCACAAAACGCGCTCCTAGGAGCTGCACTCTGCAAAGGGAAACTGTGCTCGGGGAACAAACCTCAGCCCCAAGGCGGCTTGGCTCAGGATCGCAGCGCTTGCCTAGTTCTCACCTAGCCCTAGGCTCCCCATAGGGCCAAGGAGGGTCTGGGCTGCCTCTGGCTCCGTGGGCACTGCTGCTTGGCTGGTGGTCTCCGCACCTTGAAACCAACTCCAAACGTGTTCTCCTTCGCGGAGAAGGCTGATTTGGCAGGAAGAAGCCCTGTGTGCACTGGCCCTGGCAACCCACCCATAGCCAGCTAGGGACGGACCCACCTAGGGCCTAGCTGCGAAACGGCACAGAACGCGCTCCTAGGAGCTGCACTCTGCAAAGGGAAACTGAGCTCGGGGAACAAAGCTCAGCCCCAAGGCGGCTTGGCTCAGGATCGCAGCGCTTGCCTAGTTCTCACCTAGCCCTAGGCTCCCCATAGGGCCAAGGAGGGTCTGGGCTGCCTCTGGCTCCGTGGGCACTGCTGCTTGGTTGGTGGTCTCCGCAGCTTGAAACCAACTCCAAACGTGTTCTCCTTCGCGGAGAAGGCTGATTTGGCAGGAAGAAGCCCTGTGTGCACTGGCCCTGGCAACCCACCCATAGCCAGCTAGGGAGGGACCCACCTAGGGCCTAGCTGCGAAACGGCACAAAACGCGCTCCTAGGAGCTGCACTCTGCAAAGGGAAACTGTGCTCGGGGAACAAAGCTCAGCCCCAAGGCGGCTTGGCTCAGGATCGCAGCGCTTGCCTAGTTCTCACCTAGCCCTAGGCTCCCCATAGGGCCAAGGAGGGTCTGGGCTGCCTCTGGCTCCGTGGGCACTGCTGCTTGGCTGGTGGTCTCCGCACCGTGAAACCAACTCCAAACGTGTTCTCCTTCGCGGAGAAGGCTGATTTGGCAGGAAGAAGCCCTGTGTGCACTGGCCCTGGCAACCCACCCATAGCCAGCTAGGGAGGGACCCACCTAGGGCCTAGCTGCGAAACGGCACAAAACGCGCTCCTAGGAGCTGCACTCTGCAAAGGGAAACTGAGCTCGGGGAACAAAGCTCAGCCCCAAGGCGGCTTGGCTCAGGATCGCAGCGCTTGCCTAGTTCTCACCTAGCCCTAGGCTCCCCATAGGGCCAAGGAGGGTCTGGGCTGCCTCTGGCTCCGTGGGCACTGCTGCTTGGTTGGTGGTCTCCGCAGCTTGAAACCAACTCCAAACGTGTTCTCCTTCGCGGAGAAGGCTGATTTGGCAGGAAGAAGCCCTGTGTGCACTGGCCCTGGCAACCCACCCATAGCCAGCTAGGGAGGGACCCACCTAGGGCCTAGCTGCGAAACGGCACAAAACGCGCTCCTAGGAGCTGCACTCTGCAAAGGGAAACTGTGCTCGGGGAACAAACCTCAGCCCCAAGGCGGCTTGGCTCAGGATCGCAGCGCTTGCCTAGTTCTCACCTAGCCCTAGGCTCCACATAGGGTCAAGGAGGGTCTGGGCTGCCTCTGGCTCCGTGGGCACTGCTGCTTGGCTGGTGGTCTCCGCACCTTGAAACCAACTCCAAACGTGTTCTCCTTCGCGGAGAAGGCTGATTTGGCAGGAAGAAGCCCTGTGTGCACTGGCCCTGGCAACCCACCCATAGCCAGCTAGGGAGGGACCCACCTAGGGCCTAGCTGCGAAACGGCACAAAACGCGCTCCTAGGAGCTGCACTCTGCAAAGGGAAACTGTGCTCGGGGAACAAACCTCAGCCCCAAGGCGGCTTGGCTCAGGATCGCAGCGCTTGCCTAGTTCTCACCTAGCCCTAGGCTCCCCATAGGGCCAAGGAGGGTCTGGGCTGCCTCTGGCTCCGTGGGCACTGCTGCTTGGCTGGTGGTCTCCGCACCTTGAAACCAACTCCAAACGTGTTCTCCTTCGCGGAGAAGGCTGATTTGGCAGGAAGAAGCCCTGTGTGCACTGGCCCTGGCAACCCACCCATAGCCAGCTAGGGACGGACCCACCTAGGGCCTAGCTGCGAAAGGGCACAAAACGCGCTCCTAGGAGCTGCACTCTGCAAAGGGAAACTGAGCTCGGGGAACAAAGCTCAGCCCCAAGGCGGCTTGGCTCAGGATCGCAGCGCTTGCCTAGTTCTCACCTAGCCCTAGGCTCCCCATAGGGCCAAGGAGGGTCTGGGCTGCCTCTGGCTCCGTGGGCACTGCTGCTTGGTTGGTGGTCTCCGCACCTTGAAACCAACTCCAAACGTGTTCTCCTTCGCGGAGAAGGCTGATTTGGCAGGTAGAAGCCCTGTGTGCACTGGCCCTGGCAACCCACCCACAGCCAGCTAGGGAGGGACCCACCTAGGGTCTAGCTGCGAAACGGCACAAAACGCGCTCCTAGGAGCTGCACTCTGCAAAGGGAAACTGTGCTCGGGGAACAAACCTCAGCCCCAAGGCGGCTTGGCTCAGGATCGCAGCGCTTGCCTAGTTCTCACCTAGCCCTAGGCTCCCCATAGGGCCAAGGAGGGTCTGGGCTGCCTCTGGCTCCGTGGGCACTGCTGCTTGGCTGGTGGTCTCCGCAGCTTGAAACCAACTCCAAACGTGTTCTCCTTCGCGGAGAAGGCTGATTTGGCAGGAAGAAGCCCTGTGTGCACTGGCCCTGGCAACCCACCCATAGCCAGCTAGGGACGGACCCACCTAGGGCCTAGCTGCGAAACGGCACAAAACGCGCTCCTAGGAGCTGCACTCTGCAAAGGGAAACTGTGCTCGGGGAACAAAGCTCAGCCCCAAGGCGGCTTGGCTCAGGATCGCAGCGCTTGCCTAGTTCTCACCTAGCCCTAGGCTCCCCATAGGGCCAAGGAGGGTCTGGGCTGCCTCTGGCTCCGTGGGCACTGCTGCTTGGTTGGTGGTCTCCGCAGCTTGAAACCAACTCCAAACGTGTTCTCCTTCACGGAGAAGGCTGATTTGGCAGGAAGAAGCCCTGTGTGCACTGGCCCTGGCAACCCACCGATAGCCAGCTAGGGAGGGACCCACCTAGGGCCTAGCTGCGAAACGGCACAAAACGCGCTCCTAGGAGCTGCACTCTGCAAAGGGAAACTGTGCTCGGGGAACAAAGCTCAGCCCCAAGGCGGCTTGGCTCAGGATCGCAGCGCTTGCCTAGTTCTCACCTAGCCCTAGGCTCCCCATAGGGCCAAGGAGGGTCTGGGCTGCCTCTGGCTCCGTGGGCACTGCTGCTTGGCTGGTGGTCTCCGCACCGTGAAACCAACTCCAAACGTGTTCTCCTTCGCGGAGAAGGCTGATTTGGCAGGAAGAAGCCCTGTGTGCACTGGCCCTGGCAACCCACCCATAGCCAGCTAGGGAGGGACCCAC
Organism: Sus scrofa; assembly: GCF_054392235.1. Lineage (NCBI taxonomy): Eukaryota > Metazoa > Chordata > Mammalia > Artiodactyla > Suidae > Sus > Sus scrofa. The sequence goes on along the minus strand of NC_139393.1, from coordinate 38,892,885 downwards.
CTAGGGCCTAGCTGCGAAACGGCACAAAACGCGCTCCTAGGAGCTGCACTCTGCAAAGGGAAACTGTGCTCGGGGAACAAAGCTCAGCCCCAAGGCGGCTTGGCTCAGGATCGCAGCGCTTGCCTAGTTCTCACCTAGCCCTAGGCTCCCCATAGGGCCAAGGAGGGTCTGGGCTGCCTCTGGCTCCGTGGGCACTGCTGCTTGGTTGGTGGTCTCCGCAGCTTGAAACCAACTCCAAACGTGTTCTCCTTCGCGGAGAAGGCTGATTTGGCAGGTAGAAGCCCTGTGTGCACTGGCCCTGGCAACCCACCCATAGCCAGCTAGGGAGGGACCCACCTAGGGCCTAGCTGCGAAACGGCACAAAACGCGCTCCTAGGAGCTGCACTCTGCAAAGGGAAACTGTGCTCGGGGAACAAAGCTCAGCCCCAAGGCGGCTTGGCTCAGGATCGCAGCGCTTGCCTAGTTCTCACCTAGCCCTAGGCTCCCCATAGGGCCCAGGAGGGTCTGGGCTGCCTCTGGCTCCGTGGGCACTGCTGCTTGGCTGGTGGTCTCCGCACCGTGAAACCAACTCCAAACGTGTTCTCCTTCGCGGAGAAGGCTGATTTGGCAGGAAGAAGCCCTGTGTGCACTGGCCCTGGCAACCCACCCATAGCCAGCTAGGGAGGGACCCACCTAGGGCCTAGCTGCGAAAGGGCACAAAACGCGCTCCTAGGAGCTGCACTCTGCAAAGGGAAACTGAGCTCGGGGAACAAAGCTCAGCCCCAAGGCGGCTTGGCTCAGGATCGCAGCGCTTGCCTAGTTCTCACCTAGCCCTAGGCTCCCCATAGGGCCAAGGAGGGTCTGGGCTGCCTCTGGCTCCGTGGGCACTGCTGCTTGGTTGGTGGTCTCCGCAGCTTGAAACCAACTCCAAACGTATTCTCCTTCGCGGAGAAGGCTGATTTGGCAGGAAGAAGCCCTGTGTGCACTGGCCCTGGCAACCCACCCATAGCCAGCTAGGGAGGGACCCACCTAGGGCCTAGCTGCGAAACGGCACAAAACGCGCTCCTAGGAGCTGCACTCTGCAAAGGGAAACTGTGCTCGGGGAACAAACCTCAGCCCCAAGGCGGCTTGGCTCAGGATCGCAGCGCTTGCCTAGTTCTCACCTAGCCCTAGGCTCCCCATAGGGCCAAGGAGGGTCTGGGCTGCCTCTGGCTCCGTGGGCACTGCTGCTTGGCTGGTGGTCTCCGCACCTTGAAACCAACTCCAAACGTGTTCTCCTTCGCGGAGAAGGCTGATTTGGCAGGAAGAAGCCCTGTGTGCACTGGCCCTGGCAACCCACCCATAGCCAGCTAGGGAGGGACCCACCTAGGGCCTAGCTGCGAAACGGCACAAAACGCGCTCCTAGGAGCTGCACTCTGCAAAGGGAAACTGAGCTCGGGGAACAAAGCTCAGCCCCAAGGCGGCTTGGCTCAGGATCGCAGCGCTTGCCTAGTTCTCACCTAGCCCTAGGCTCCCCATAGGGCCAAGGAGGGTCTGGGCTGCCTCTGGCTCCGTGGGCACTGCTGCTTGGCTGGTGGTCTCCGCACCTTGAAACCAACTCCAAACGTGTTCTCCTTCGCGGAGAAGGCTGATTTGGCAGGAAGAAGCCCTGTGTGCACTGGCCCTAGCAACCCACCCATAGCCAGCTAGGGACGGACCCACCTAGGGCCTAGCTGCGAAACGGCACAGAACGCGCTCCTAGGAGCTGCACTCTGCAAAGGGAAACTGAGCTCGGGGAACAAAGCTCAGCCCCAAGGCGGCTTGGCTCAGGATCGCAGCGCTTGCCTAGTTCTCACCTAGCCCTAGGCTCCCCATAGGGCCAAGGAGGGTCTGGGCTGCCTCTGGCTCCGTGGGCACTGCTGCTTGGTTGGTGGTCTCCGCAGCTTGAAACCAACTCCAAACGTGTTCTCCTTCGCGGAGAAGGCTGATTTGGCAGGAAGAAGCCCTGTGTGCACTGGCCCTGGCAACCCACCCATAGCCAGCTAGGGAGGGACCCACCTAGGGCCTAGCTGCGAAACGGCACAAAACGCGCTCCTAGGAGCTGCACTCTGCAAAGGGAAACTGTGCTCGGGGAACAAAGCTCAGCCCCAAGGCGGCTTGGCTCAGGATCGCAGCGCTTGCCTAGTTCTCACCTAGCCCTAGGCTCCCCATAGGGCCAAGGAGGGTCTGGGCTGCCTCTGGCTCCGTGGGCACTGCTGCTTGGCTGGTGGTCTCCGCACCTTGAAACCAACTCCAAACGTGTTCTCCTTCGCGGAGAAGGCTGATTTGGCAGGAAGAAGCCCTGTGTGCACTGGCCCTGGCAACCCACCCATAGCCAGCTAGGGAGGGACCCACCTAGGGCCTAGCTGCGAAACGGCACAAAACGCGCTCCTAGGAGCTGCACTCTGCAAAGGGAAACTGAGCTCGGGGAACAAAGCTCAGCCCCAAGGCGGCTTGGCTCAGGATCGCAGCGCTTGCCTAGTTCTCACCTAGCCCTAGGCTCCCCATAGGGCCAAGGAGGGTCTGGGCTGCCTCTGGCTCCGTGGGCACTGCTGCTTGGCTGGTGGTCTCCGCACCTTGAAACCAACTCCAAACGTGTTCTCCTTCGCGGAGAAGGCTGATTTGGCAGGAAGAAGCCCTGTGTGCACTGGCCCTGGCAACCCACCCATAGCCAGCTAGGGAGGGACCCACCTAGGGCCTAGCTGCGAAAGGGCACAAAACGCGCTCCTAGGAGCTGCACTCTGCAAAGGGAAACTGAGCTCGGGGAACAAAGCTCAGCCCCAAGGCGGCTTGGCTCAGGATCGCAGCGCTTGCCTAGTTCTCACCTAGCCCTAGGCTCCCCATAGGGCCAAGGAGGGTCTGGGCTGCCTCTGGCTCCGTGGGCACTGCTGCTTGGTTGGTGGTCTCCGCACCTTGAAACCAACTCCAAACGTGTTCTCCTTCGCGGAGAAGGCTGATTTGGCAGGTAGAAGCCCTGTGTGCACTGGCCCTGGCAACCCACCCACAGCCAGCTAGGGAGGGACCCACCTAGGGCCTAGCTGCGAAACGGCACAAAACGCGCTCCTAGGAGCTGCACTCTGCAAAGGGAAACTGTGCTCGGGGAACAAACCTCAGCCCCAAGGCGGCTTGGCTCAGGATCGCAGCGCTTGCCTAGTTCTCACCTAGCCCTAGGCTCCCCATAGGGCCAAGGAGGGTCTGGGCTGCCTCTGGCTCCGTGGGCACTGCTGCTTGGCTGGTGGTCTCCGCAGCTTGAAACCAACTCCAAACGTGTTCTCCTTCGCGGAGAAGGCTGATTTGGCAGGAAGAAGCCCTGTGTGCACTGGCCCTGGCAACCCACCCATAGCCAGCTAGGGACGGACCCACCTAGGGCCTAGCTGCGAAACGGCACAGAACGCGCTCCTAGGAGCTGCACTCTGCAAAGGGAAACTGAGCTCGGGGAACAAAGCTCAGCCCCAAGGCGGCTTGGCTCAGGATCGCAGCGCTTGCCTAGTTCTCACCTAGCCCTAGGCTCCCCATAGGGCCAAGGAGGGTCTGGGCTGCCTCTGGCTCCGTGGGCACTGCTGCTTGGTTGGTGGTCTCCGCAGCTTGAAACCAACTCCAAACGTGTTCTCCTTCGCGGAGAAGGCTGATTTGGCAGGAAGAAGCCCTGTGTGCACTGGCCCTGGCAACCCACCCATAGCCAGCTAGGGAGGGACCCACCTAGGGCCTAGCTGCGAAACGGCACAAAACGCGCTCCTAGGAGCTGCACTCTGCAAAGGGAAACTGTGCTCGGGGAACAAAGCTCAGCCCCAAGGCGGCTTGGCTCAGGATCGCAGCGCTTGCCTAGTTCTCACCTAGCCCTAGGCTCCCCATAGGGCCAAGGAGGGTCTGGGCTGCCTCTGGCTCCGTGGGCACTGCTGCTTGGCTGGTGGTCTCCGCACCGTGAAACCAACTCCAAACGTGTTCTCCTTCGCGGAGAAGGCTGATTTGGCAGGAAGAAGCCCTGTGTGCACTGGCCCTGGCAACCCACCCATAGCCAGCTAGGGAGGGACCCACCTAGGGCCTAGCTGCGAAACGGCACAAAACGCGCTCCTAGGAGCTGCACTCTGCAAAGGGAAACTGTGCTCGGGGAACAAAGCTCAGCCCCAAGGCGGCTTGGCTCAGGATCGCAGCGCTTGCCTAGTTCTCACCTAGCCCTAGGCTCCCCATAGGGCCAAGGAGGGTCTGGGCTGCCTCTGGCTCCGTGGGCACTGCTGCTTGGTTGGTGGTCTCCGCACCTTGAAACCAACTCCAAACGTGTTCTCCTTCGCGGAGAAGGCTGATTTGGCAGGTAGAAGCCCTGTGTGCACTGGCCCTGGCAACCCACCCATAGCCAGCTAGGGAGGGACCCACCTAGGGCCTAGCTGCGAAACGGCACAAAACGCGCTCCTAGGAGCTGCACTCTGCAAAGGGAAACTGTGCTCGGGGAACAAACCTCAGCCCCAAGGCGGCTTGGCTCAGGATCGCAGCGCTTGCCTAGTTCTCACCTAGCCCTAGGCTCCCCATAGGGCCCAGGAGGGTCTGGGCTGCCTCTGGCTCCGTGGGCACTGCTGCTTGGCTGGTGGTCTCCGCACCGTGAAACCAACTCCAAACGTGTTCTCCTTCGCGGAGAAGGCTGATTTGGCAGGAAGAAGCCCTGTGTGCACTGGCCCTGGCAACCCACCCACAGCCAGCTAGGGAGGGACCCACCTAGGGCCTAGCTGCGAAAGGGCACAAAACGCGCTCCTAGGAGCTGCACTCTGCAAAGGGAAACTGAGCTCGGGGAACAAAGCTCAGCCCCAAGGCGGCTTGGCTCAGGATCGCAGCGCTTGCCTAGTTCTCACCTAGCCCTAGGCTCCCCATAGGGCCAAGGAGGGTCTGGGCTGCCTCTGGCTCCGTGGGCACTGCTGCTTGGTTGGTGGTCTCCGCAGCTTGAAACCAACTCCAAACGTGTTCTCCTTCGCGGAGAAGGCTGATTTGGCAGGAAGAAGCCCTGTGTGCACTGGCCCTGGCAACCCACCCATAGCCAGCTAGGGAGGGACCCACCTAGGGCCTAGCTGCGAAACGGCACAAAACGCGCTCCTAGGAGCTGCACTCTGCAAAGGGAAACTGTGCTCGGGGAACAAAGCTCAGCCCCAAGGCGGCTTGGCTCAGGATCGCAGCGCTTGCCTAGTTCTCACCTAGCCCTAGGCTCCACATAGGGTCAAGGAGGGTCTGGGCTGCCTCTGGCTCCGTGGGCACTGCTGCTTGGCTGGTGGTCTCCGCACCTTGAAACCAACTCCAAACGTGTTCTCCTTCGCGGAGAAGGCTGATTTGGCAGGAAGAAGCCCTGTGTGCACTGGCCCTGGCAACCCACCCATAGCCAGCTAGGGAGGGACCCACCTAGGGCCTAGCTGCGAAACGGCACAAAACGCGCTCCTAGGAGCTGCACTCTGCAAAGGGAAACTGTGCTCGGGGAACAAAGCTCAGCCCCAAGGCGGCTTGGCTCAGGATCGCAGCGCTTGCCTAGTTCTCACCTAGACCTAGGCTCCCCATAGGGCCAAGGAGGGTCTGGGCTGCCTCTGGATCCGTGGGCACTGCTGCTTGGTTGGTGGTCTCCGCAGCTTGAAACCAACTCCAAACGTGTTCTCCTTCGCGGAGAAGGCTGATTTGGCAGGTAGAAGCCCTGTGTGCACTGGCCCTGGCAACCCACCCATAGCCAGCTAGGGACGGACCCACCTAGGGCCTAGCTGCGAAACGGCACAAAACGCGCTCCTAGGAGCTGCACTCTGCAAAGGGAAACTGAGCTCGGGGAACAAAGCTCAGCCCCAAGGCGGCTTGGCTCAGGATCGCAGCGCTTGCCTAGTTCTCACCTAGCCCTAGGCTCCCCATAGGGCCAAGGAGGGTCTGGGCTGCCTCTGGCTCCGTGGGCACTGCTGCTTGGTTGGTGGTCTCCGCAGCTTGAAACCAACTCCAAACGTGTTCTCCTTCGCGGAGAAGGCTGATTTGGCAGGAAGAAGCCCTGTGTGCACTGGCCCTGTCAACCCACCGATAGCCAGCTAGGGAGGGACCCACCTAGGGCCTAGCTGCGAAAGGGCACAAAACGCGCTCCTAGGAGCTGCACTCTGCAAAGGGAAACTGAGCTCGGGGAACAAAGCTCAGCCCCAAGGCGGCTTGGCTCAGGATCGCAGCGCTTGCCTAGTTCTCACCTAGCCCTAGGCTCCCCATAGGGCCAAGGAGGGTCTGGGCTGCCTCTGGCTCCGTGGGCACTGCTGCTTGGTTGGTGGTCTCCGCAGCTTGAAACCAACTCCAAACGTGTTCTCCTTCGCGGAGAAGGCTGATTTGGCAGGAAGAAGCCCTGTGTGCACTGGCCCTGGCAACCCACCCATAGCCAGCTAGGGAGGGACCCACCTAGGGCCTAGCTGCGAAAGGGCACAAAACGCGCTCCTAGGAGCTGCACTCTGCAAAGGGAAACTGAGCTCGGGGAACAAAGCTCAGCCCCAAGGCGGCTTGGCTCAGGATCGCAGCGCTTGCCTAGTTCTCACCTAGCCCTAGGCTCCCCATAGGGCCAAGGAGGGTCTGGGCTGCCTCTGGCTCCGTGGGCACTGCTGCTTGGTTGGTGGTCTCCGCAGCTTGAAACCAACTCCAAACGTGTTCTCCTTCGCGGAGAAGGCTGATTTGGCAGGAAGAAGCCCTGTGTGCACTGGCCCTGGCAACCCACCCATAGCCAGCTAGGGAGGGACCCACCTAGGGCCTAGCTGCGAAACGGCACAAAACGCGCTCCTAGGAGCTGCACTCTGCAAAGGGAAACTGTGCTCGGGGAACAAACCTCAGCCCCAAGGCGGCTTGGCTCAGGATCGCAGCGCTTGCCTAGTTCTCACCTAGCCCTAGGCTCCACATAGGGTCAAGGAGGGTCTGGGCTGCCTCTGGCTCCGTGGGCACTGCTGCTTGGCTGGTGGTCTCCGCACCTTGAAACCAACTCCAAACGTGTTCTCCTTCGCGGAGAAGGCTGATTTGGCAGGAAGAAGCCCTGTGTGCACTGGCCCTGGCAACCCACCCATAGCCAGCTAGGGACGGACCCACCTAGGGCCTAGCTGCGAAACGGCACAAAACGCGCTCCTAGGAGCTGCACTCTGCAAAGGGAAACTGAGCTCGGGGAACAAAGCTCAGCCCCAAGGCGGCTTGGCTCAGGATCGCAGCGCTTGCCTAGTTCTCACCTAGCCCTAGGCTCCCCATAGGGCCAAGGAGGGTCTGGGCTGCCTCTGGCTCCGTGGGCACTGCTGCTTGGTTGGTGGTCTCCGCAGCTTGAAACCAACTCCAAACGTGTTCTCCTTCGCGGAGAAGGCTGATTTGGCAGGTAGAAGCCCTGTGTGCACTGGCCCTGGCAACCCACCCACAGCCAGCTAGGGAGGGACCAACCTAGGGCCTAGCTGCGAAACGGCACAAAACGCGCTCCTAGGAGCTGCACTCTGCAAAGGGAAACTGTGCTCGGGGAACAAACCTCAGCCCCAAGGCGGCTTGGCTCAGGATCGCAGCGCTTGCCTAGTTCTCACCTAGCCCTAGGCTCCCCATAGGGCCAAGGAGGGTCTGGGCTGCCTCTGGCTCCGTGGGCACTGCTGCTTGGCTGGTGGTCTCCGCACCTTGAAACCAACTCCAAACGTGTTCTCCTTCGCGGAGAAGGCTGATTTGGCAGGAAGAAGCCCTGTGTGCACTGGCCCTGGCAACCCACCCATAGCCAGCTAGGGACGGACCCACCTAGGGCCTAGCTGCGAAAGGGCACAAAACGCGCTCCTAGGAGCTGCACTCTGCAAAGGGAAACTGAGCTCGGGGAACAAAGCTCAGCCCCAAGGCGGCTTGGCTCAGGATCGCAGCGCTTGCCTAGTTCTCACCTAGCCCTAGGCTCCCCATAGGGCCAAGGAGGGTCTGGGCTGCCTCTGGCTCCGTGGGCACTGCTGCTTGGTTGGTGGTCTCCGCACCTTGAAACCAACTCCAAACGTGTTCTCCTTCGCGGAGAAGGCTGATTTGGCAGGAAGAAGCCCTGTGTGCACTGGCCCTGGCAACCCACCCATAGCCAGCTAGGGACGGACCCACCTAGGGCCTAGCTGCGAAACGGCACAGAACGCGCTCCTAGGAGCTGCACTCTGCAAAGGGAAACTGAGCTCGGGGAACAAAGCTCAGCCCCAAGGCGGCTTGGCTCAGGATCGCAGCGCTTGCCTAGTTCTCACCTAGCCCTAGGCTCCCCATAGGGCCAAGGAGGGTCTGGGCTGCCTCTGGCTCCGTGGGCACTGCTGCTTGGTTGGTGGTCTCCGCAGCTTGAAACCAACTCCAAACGTGTTCTCCTTCGCGGAGAAGGCTGATTTGGCAGGAAGAAGCCCTGTGTGCACTGGCCCTGGCAACCCACCCATAGCCAGCTAGGGAGGGACCCACCTAGGGCCTAGCTGCGAAACGGCACAAAACGCGCTCCTAGGAGCTGCACTCTGCAAAGGGAAACTGTGCTCGGGGAACAAAGCTCAGCCCCAAGGCGGCTTGGCTCAGGATCGCAGCGCTTGCCTAGTTCTCACCTAGCCCTAGGCTCCCCATAGGGCCAAGGAGGGTCTGGGCTGCCTCTGGCTCCGTGGGCACTGCTGCTTGGCTGGTGGTCTCCGCACCGTGAAACCAACTCCAAACGTGTTCTCCTTCGCGGAGAAGGCTGATTTGGCAGGAAGAAGCCCTGTGTGCACTGGCCCTGGCAACCCACCCATAGCCAGCTAGGGAGGGACCCACCTAGGGCCTAGCTGCGAAACGGCACAAAACGCGCTCCTAGGAGCTGCACTCTGCAAAGGGAAACTGAGCTCGGGGAACAAAGCTCAGCCCCAAGGCGGCTTGGCTCAGGATCGCAGCGCTTGCCTAGTTCTCACCTAGCCCTAGGCTCCCCATAGGGCCAAGGAGGGTCTGGGCTGCCTCTGGCTCCGTGGGCACTGCTGCTTGGTTGGTGGTCTCCGCAGCTTGAAACCAACTCCAAACGTGTTCTCCTTCGCGGAGAAGGCTGATTTGGCAGGTAGAAGCCCTGTGTGCACTGGCCCTGGCAACCCACCCATAGCCAGCTAGGGAGGGACCCACCTAGGGCCTAGCTGCGAAACGGCACAAAACGCGCTCCTAGGAGCTGCACTCTGCAAAGGGAAACTGTGCTTGGGGAACAAACCTCAGCCCCAAGGCGGCTTGGCTCAGGATCGCAGCGCTTGCCTAGTTCTCACCTAGCCCTAGGCTCCCCATAGGGCCCAGGAGGGTCTGGGCTGCCTCTGGCTCCGTGGGCACTGCTGCTTGGATGGTGGTCTCCGCACCGTGAAACCAACTCCAAACGTGTTCTCCTTCGCGGAGAAGGCTGATTTGGCAGGAAGAAGCCCTGTGTGCACTGGCCCTGGCAACCCACCCATAGCCAGCTAGGGAGGGACCCACCTAGGGCCTAGCTGCGAAAGGGCACAAAACGCGCTCCTAGGAGCTGCACTCTGCAAAGGGAAACTGAGCTCGGGGAACAAAGCTCAGCCCCAAGGCGGCTTGGCTCAGGATCGCAGCGCTTGCCTAGTTCTCACCTAGCCCTAGGCTCCCCATAGGGCCAAGGAGGGTCTGGGCTGCCTCTGGCTCCGTGGGCACTGCTGCTTGGTTGGTGGTCTCCGCAGCTTGAAACCAACTCCAAACGTATTCTCCTTCGCGGAGAAGGCTGATTTGGCAGGAAGAAGCCCTGTGTGCACTGGCCCTGGCAACCCACCCATAGCCAGCTAGGGAGGGACCCACCTAGGGCCTAGCTGCGAAACGGCACAAAACGCGCTCCTAGGAGCTGCACTCTGCAAAGGGAAACTGTGCTCGGGGAACAAACCTCAGCCCCAAGGCGGCTTGGCTCAGGATCGCAGCGCTTGCCTAGTTCTCACCTAGCCCTAGGCTCCCCATAGGGCCAAGGAGGGTCTGGGCTGCCTCTGGCTCCGTGGGCACTGCTGCTTGGCTGGTGGTCTCCGCACCTTGAAACCAACTCCAAACGTGTTCTCCTTCGCGGAGAAGGCTGATTTGGCAGGAAGAAGCCCTGTGTGCACTGGCCCTGGCAACCCACCCATAGCCAGCTAGGGAGGGACCCACCTAGGGCCTAGCTGCGAAACGGCACAAAACGCGCTCCTAGGAGCTGCACTCTGCAAAGGGAAACTGTGCTCGGGGAACAAACCTCAGCCCCAAGGCGGCTTGGCTCAGGATCGCAGCGCTTGCCTAGTTCTCACCTAGCCCTAGGCTCCCCATAGGGCCAAGGAGGGTCTGGGCTGCCTCTGGCTCCGTGGGCACTGCTGCTTGGCTGGTGGTCTCCGCACCTTGAAACCAACTCCAAACGTGTTCTCCTTCGCGGAGAAGGCTGATTTGGCAGGAAGAAGCCCTGTGTGCACTGGCCCTGGCAACCCACCCATAGCCAGCTAGGGACGGACCCACCTAGGGCCTAGCTGCGAAAGGGCACAAAACGCGCTCCTAGGAGCTGCACTCTGCAAAGGGAAACTGAGCTCGGGGAACAAAGCTCAGCCCCAAGGCGGCTTGGCTCAGGATCGCAGCGCTTGCCTAGTTCTCACCTAGCCCTAGGCTCCCCATAGGGCCAAGGAGGGTCTGGGCTGCCTCTGGCTCCGTGGGCACTGCTGCTTGGTTGGTGGTCTCCGCAGCTTGAAACCAACTCCAAACGTGTTCTCCTTCGCGGAGAAGGCTGATTTGGCAGGAAGAAGCCCTGTGTGCACTGGCCCTGGCAACCCACCCATAGCCAGCTAGGGAGGGACCCACCTAGGGCCTAGCTGCGAAACGGCACAAAACGCGCTCCTAGGAGCTGCACTCTGCAAAGGGAAACTGAGCTCGGGGAACAAAGCTCAGCCCCAAGGCGGCTTGGCTCAGGATCGCAGCGCTTGCCTAGTTCTCACCTAGCCCTAGGCTCCCCATAGGGCCAAGGAGGGTCTGGGCTGCCTCTGGCTCCGTGGGCACTGCTGCTTGGTTGGTGGTCTCCGCAGCTTGAAACCAACTCCAAACGTGTTCTCCTTCGCGGAGAAGGCTGATTTGGCAGGAAGAAGCCCTGTGTGCACTGGCCCTGGCAACCCACCCATAGCCAGCTAGGGAGGGACCCACCTAGGGCCTAGCTGCGAAACGGCACAAAACGCGCTCCTAGGAGCTGCACTCTGCAAAGGGAAACTGTGCTCGGGGAACAAACCTCAGCCCCAAGGCGGCTTGGCTCAGGATCGCAGCGCTTGCCTAGTTCTCACCTAGCCCTAGGCTCCACATAGGGTCAAGGAGGGTCTGGGCTGCCTCTGGCTCCGTGGGCACTGCTGCTTGGTTGGTGGTCTCCGCACCTTGAAACCAACTCCAAACGTGTTCTCCTTCGCGGAGAAGGCTGATTTGGCAGGTAGAAGCCCTGTGTGCACTGGCCCTGGCAACCCACCCACAGCCAGCTAGGGAGGGACCCACCTAGGGCCTAGCTGCGAAACGGCACAAAACGCGCTCCTAGGAGCTGCACTCTGCAAAGGGAAACTGTGCTCGGGGAACAAAGCTCAGCCCCAAGGCGGCTTGGCTCAGGATCGCAGCGCTTGCCTAGTTCTCACCTAGCCCTAGGCTCCCCATAGGGCCAAGGAGGGTCTGGGCTGCCTCTGGCTCCGTGGGCACTGCTGCTTGGCTGGTGGTCTCCGCACCTTGAAACCAACTCCAAACGTGTTCTCCTTCGCGGAGAAGGCTGATTTGGCAGGAAGAAGCCCTGTGTGCACTGGCCCTGGCAACCCACCCATAGCCAGCTAGGGACGGACCCACCTAGGGCCTAGCTGCGAAACGGCACAGAACGCGCTCCTAGGAGCTGCACTCTGCAAAGGGAAACTGAGCTCGGGGAACAAAGCTCAGCCCCAAGGCGGCTTGGCTCAGGATCGCAGCGCTTGCCTAGTTCTCACCTAGCCCTAGGCTCCCCATAGGGCCAAGGAGGGTCTGGGCTGCCTCTGGCTCCGTGGGCACTGCTGCTTGGTTGGTGGTCTCCGCAGCTTGAAACCAACTCCAAACGTGTTCTCCTTCGCGGAGAAGGCTGATTTGGCAGGAAGAAGCCCTGTGTGCACTGGCCCTGGCAACCCACCCATAGCCAGCTAGGGAGGGACCCACCTAGGGCCTAGCTGCGAAACGGCACAAAACGCGCTCCTAGGAGCTGCACTCTGCAAAGGGAAACTGTGCTCGGGGAACAAAGCTCAGCCCCAAGGCGGCTTGGCTCAGGATCGCAGCGCTTGCCTAGTTCTCACCTAGCCCTAGGCTCCCCATAGGGCCAAGGAGGGTCTGGGCTGCCTCTGGCTCCGTGGGCACTGCTGCTTGGCTGGTGGTCTCCGCACCGTGAAACCAACTCCAAACGTGTTCTCCTTCGCGGAGAAGGCTGATTTGGCAGGAAGAAGCCCTGTGTGCACTGGCCCTGGCAACCCACCCATAGCCAGCTAGGGAGGGACCCACCTAGGGCCTAGCTGCGAAACGGCACAAAACGCGCTCCTAGGAGCTGCACTCTGCAAAGGGAAACTGTGCTCGGGGAACAAAGCTCAGCCCCAAGGCGGCTTGGCTCAGGATCGCAGCGCTTGCCTAGTTCTCACCTAGCCCTAGGCTCCCCATAGGGCCAAGGAGGGTCTGGGCTGCCTCTGGCTCCGTGGGCACTGCTGCTTGGTTGGTGGTCTCCGCACCTTGAAACCAACTCCAAACGTGTTCTCCTTCGCGGAGAAGGCTGATTTGGCAGGTAGAAGCCCTGTGTGCACTGGCCCTGGCAACCCACCCATAGCCAGCTAGGGAGGGACCCACCTAGGGCCTAGCTGCGAAACGGCACAAAACGCGCTCCTAGGAGCTGCACTCTGCAAAGGGAAACTGTGCTCGGGGAACAAACCTCAGCCCCAAGGCGGCTTGGCTCAGGATCGCAGCGCTTGCCTAGTTCTCACCTAGCCCTAGGCTCCCCATAGGGCCCAGGAGGGTCTGGGCTGCCTCTGGCTCCGTGGGCACTGCTGCTTGGCTGGTGGTCTCCGCACCGTGAAACCAACTCCAAACGTGTTCTCCTTCGCGGAGAAGGCTGATTTGGCAGGAAGAAGCCCTGTGTGCACTGGCCCTGGCAACCCACCCATAGCCAGCTAGGGAGGGACCCACCTAGGGCCTAGCTGCGAAAGGGCACAAAACGCGCTCCTAGGAGCTGCACTCTGCAAAGGGAAACTGAGCTCGGGGAACAAAGCTCAGCCCCAAGGCGGCTTGGCTCAGGATCGCAGCGCTTGCCTAGTTCTCACCTAGCCCTAGGCTCCCCATAGGGCCAAGGAGGGTCTGGGCTGCCTCTGGCTCCGTGGGCACTGCTGCTTGGTTGGTGGTCTCCGCAGCTTGAAACCAACTCCAAACGTATTCTCCTTCGCGGAGAAGGCTGATTTGGCAGGAAGAAGCCCTGTGTGCACTGGCCCTGGCAACCCACCCATAGCCAGCTAGGGAGGGACCCACCTAGGGCCTAGCTGCGAAACGGCACAAAACGCGCTCCTAGGAGCTGCACTCTGCAAAGGGAAACTGTGCTCGGGGAACAAACCTCAGCCCCAAGGCGGCTTGGCTCAGGATCGCAGCGCTTGCCTAGTTCTCACCTAGCCCTAGGCTCCACATAGGGTCAAGGAGGGTCTGGGCTGCCTCTGGCTCCGTGGGCACTGCTGCTTGGCTGGTGGTCTCCGCACCTTGAAACCAACTCCAAACGTGTTCTCCTTCGCGGAGAAGGCTGATTTGGCAGGAAGAAGCCCTGTGTGCACTGGCCCTGGCAACCCACCCATAGCCAGCTAGGGAGGGACCCACCTAGGGCCTAGCTGCGAAACGGCACAAAACGCGCTCCTAGGAGCTGCACTCTGCAAAGGGAAACTGTGCTCGGGGAACAAACCTCAGCCCCAAGGCGGCTTGGCTCAGGATCGCAGCGCTTGCCTAGTTCTCACCTAGACCTAGGCTCCCCATAGGGCCAAGGAGGGTCTGGGCTGCCTCTGGATCCGTGGGCACTGCTGCTTGGTTGGTGGTCTCCGCAGCTTGAAACCAACTCCAAACGTGTTCTCCTTCGCGGAGAAGGCTGATTTGGCAGGTAGAAGCCCTGTGTGCACTGGCCCTGGCAACCCACCCATAGCCAGCTAGGGACGGACCCACCTAGGGCCTAGCTGCGAAACGGCACAAAACGCGCTCCTAGGAGCTGCACTCTGCAAAGGGAAACTGAGCTCGGGGAACAAAGCTCAGCCCCAAGGCGGCTTGGCTCAGGATCGCAGCGCTTGCCTAGTTCTCACCTAGCCCTAGGCTCCCCATAGGGCCAAGGAGGGTCTGGGCTGCCTCTGGCTCCGTGGGCACTGCTGCTTGGTTGGTGGTCTCCGCAGCTTGAAACCAACTCCAAACGTGTTCTCCTTCGCGGAGAAGGCTGATTTGGCAGGAAGAAGCCCTGTGTGCACTGGCCCTGTCAACCCACCGATAGCCAGCTAGGGAGGGACCCACCTAGGGCCTAGCTGCGAAAGGGCACAAAACGCGCTCCTAGGAGCTGCACTCTGCAAAGGGAAACTGAGCTCGGGGAACAAAGCTCAGCCCCAAGGCGGCTTGGCTCAGGATCGCAGCGCTTGCCTAGTTCTCACCTAGCCCTAGGCTCCCCATAGGGCCCAGGAGGGTCTGGGCTGCCTCTGGCTCCGTGGGCACTGCTGCTTGGTTGGTGGTCTCCGCAGCTTGAAACCAACTCCAAACGTGTTCTCCTTCGCGGAGAAGGCTGATTTGGCAGGAAGAAGCCCTGTGTGCACTGGCCCTGGCAACCCACCGATAGCCAGCTAGGGAGGGACCCACCTAGGGCCTAGCTGCGAAACGGCACAAAACGCGCTCCTAGGAGCTGCACTCTGCAAAGGGAAACTGAGCTCGGGGAACAAAGCTCAGCCCCAAGGCGGCTTGGCTCAGGATCGCAGCGCTTGCCTAGTTCTCACCTAGCCCTAGGCTCCCCATAGGGCCAAGGAGGGTCTGGGCTGCCTCTGGCTCCGTGGGCACTGCTGCTTGGTTGGTGGTCTCCGCAGCTTGAAACCAACTCCAAACGTGTTCTCCTTCGCGGAGAAGGCTGATTTGGCAGGAAGAAGCCCTGTGTGCACTGGCCCTGGCAACCCACCCATAGCCAGCTAGGGAGGGACCCACCTAGGGCCTAGCTGCGAAACGGCACAAAACGCGCTCCTAGGAGCTGCACTCTGCAAAGGGAAACTGTGCTCGGGGAACAAACCTCAGCCCCAAGGCGGCTTGGCTCAGGATCGCAGCGCTTGCCTAGTTCTCACCTAGCCCTAGGCTCCACATAGGGTCAAGGAGGGTCTGGGCTGCCTCTGGCTCCGTGGGCACTGCTGCTTGGCTGGTGGTCTCCGCACCTTGAAACCAACTCCAAACGTGTTCTCCTTCGCGGAGAAGGCTGATTTGGCAGGAAGAAGCCCTGTGTGCACTGGCCCTGGCAACCCACCCATAGCCAGCTAGGGACGGACCCACCTAGGGCCTAGCTGCGAAACGGCACAAAACGCGCTCCTAGGAGCTGCACTCTGCAAAGGGAAACTGAGCTCGGGGAACAAAGCTCAGCCCCAAGGCGGCTTGGCTCAGGATCGCAGCGCTTGCCTAGTTCTCACCTAGCCCTAGGCTCCCCATAGGGCCAAGGAGGGTCTGGGCTGCCTCTGGCTCCGTGGGCACTGCTGCTTGGTTGGTGGTCTCCGCAGCTTGAAACCAACTCCAAACGTGTTCTCCTTCGCGGAGAAGGCTGATTTGGCAGGTAGAAGCCCTGTGTGCACTGGCCCTGGCAACCCACCCACAGCCAGCTAGGGAGGGACCAACCTAGGGCCTAGCTGCGAAACGGCACAAAACGCGCTCCTAGGAGCTGCACTCTGCAAAGGGAAACTGTGCTCGGGGAACAAACCTCAGCCCCAAGGCGGCTTGGCTCAGGATCGCAGCGCTTGCCTAGTTCTCACCTAGCCCTAGGCTCCCCATAGGGCCAAGGAGGGTCTGGGCTGCCTCTGGCTCCGTGGGCACTGCTGCTTGGCTGGTGGTCTCCGCACCTTGAAACCAACTCCAAACGTGTTCTCCTTCGCGGAGAAAGCTGATTTGGCAGGAAGAAGCCCTGTGTGCACTGGCCCTGGCAACCCACCCATAGCCAGCTAGGGACGGACCCACCTAGGGCCTAGCTGCGAAAGGGCACAAAACGCGCTCCTAGGAGCTGCACTCTGCAAAGGGAAACTGAGCTCGGGGAACAAAGCTCAGCCCCAAGGCGGCTTGGCTCAGGATCGCAGCGCTTGCCTAGTTCTCACCTAGCCCTAGGCTCCCCATAGGGCCAAGGAGGGTCTGGGCTGCCTCTGGCTCCGTGGGCACTGCTGCTTGGTTGGTGGTCTCCGCACCTTGAAACCAACTCCAAACGTGTTCTCCTTCGCGGAGAAGGCTGATTTGGCAGGAAGAAGCCCTGTGTGCACTGGCCCTGGCAACCCACCCATAGCCAGCTAGGGACGGACCCACCTAGGGCCTAGCTGCGAAACGGCACAGAACGCGCTCCTAGGAGCTGCACTCTGCAAAGGGAAACTGAGCTCGGGGAACAAAGCTCAGCCCCAAGGCGGCTTGGCTCAGGATCGCAGCGCTTGCCTAGTTCTCACCTAGCCCTAGGCTCCCCATAGGGCCAAGGAGGGTCTGGGCTGCCTCTGGCTCCGTGGGCACTGCTGCTTGGTTGGTGGTCTCCGCAGCTTGAAACCAACTCCAAACGTGTTCTCCTTCGCGGAGAAGGCTGATTTGGCAGGAAGAAGCCCTGTGTGCACTGGCCCTGGCAACCCACCCATAGCCAGCTAGGGAGGGACCCACCTAGGGCCTAGCTGCGAAACGGCACAAAACGCGCTCCTAGGAGCTGCACTCTGCAAAGGGAAACTGTGCTCGGGGAACAAAGCTCAGCCCCAAGGCGGCTTGGCTCAGGATCGCAGCGCTTGCCTAGTTCTCACCTAGCCCTAGGCTCCCCATAGGGCCAAGGAGGGTCTGGGCTGCCTCTGGCTCCGTGGGCACTGCTGCTTGGCTGGTGGTCTCCGCACCGTGAAACCAACTCCAAACGTGTTCTCCTTCGCGGAGAAGGCTGATTTGGCAGGAAGAAGCCCTGTGTGCACTGGCCCTGGCAACCCACCCATAGCCAGCTAGGGAGGGACCCACCTAGGGCCTAGCTGCGAAACGGCACAAAACGCGCTCCTAGGAGCTGCACTCTGCAAAGGGAAACTGAGCTCGGGGAACAAAGCTCAGCCCCAAGGCGGCTTGGCTCAGGATCGCAGCGCTTGCCTAGTTCTCACCTAGCCCTAGGCTCCCCATAGGGCCAAGGAGGGTCTGGGCTGCCTCTGGCTCCGTGGGCACTGCTGCTTGGTTGGTGGTCTCCGCAGCTTGAAACCAACTCCAAACGTGTTCTCCTTCGCGGAGAAGGCTGATTTGGCAGGTAGAAGCCCTGTGTGCACTGGCCCTGGCAACCCACCCATAGCCAGCTAGGGAGGGACCCACCTAGGGCCTAGCTGCGAAACGGCACAAAACGCGCTCCTAGGAGCTGCACTCTGCAAAGGGAAACTGTGCTTGGGGAACAAACCTCAGCCCCAAGGCGGCTTGGCTCAGGATCGCAGCGCTTGCCTAGTTCTCACCTAGCCCTAGGCTCCCCATAGGGCCCAGGAGGGTCTGGGCTGCCTCTGGCTCCGTGGGCACTGCTGCTTGGATGGTGGTCTCCGCACCGTGAAACCAACTCCAAACGTGTTCTCCTTCGCGGAGAAGGCTGATTTGGCAGGAAGAAGCCCTGTGTGCACTGGCCCTGGCAACCCACCCATAGCCAGCTAGGGAGGGACCCACCTAGGGCCTAGCTGCGAAAGGGCACAAAACGCGCTCCTAGGAGCTGCACTCTGCAAAGGGAAACTGAGCTCGGGGAACAAAGCTCAGCCCCAAGGCGGCTTGGCTCAGGATCGCAGCGCTTGCCTAGTTCTCACCTAGCCCTAGGCTCCCCATAGGGCCAAGGAGGGTCTGGGCTGCCTCTGGCTCCGTGGGCACTGCTGCTTGGTTGGTGGTCTCCGCAGCTTGAAACCAACTCCAAACGTATTCTCCTTCGCGGAGAAGGCTGATTTGGCAGGAAGAAGCCCTGTGTGCACTGGCCCTGGCAACCCACCCATAGCCAGCTAGGGAGGGACCCACCTAGGGCCTAGCTGCGAAACGGCACAAAACGCGCTCCTAGGAGCTGCACTCTGCAAAGGGAAACTGTGCTCGGGGAACAAACCTCAGCCCCAAGGCGGCTTGGCTCAGGATCGCAGCGCTTGCCTAGTTCTCACCTAGCCCTAGGCTCCCCATAGGGCCAAGGAGGGTCTGGGCTGCCTCTGGCTCCGTGGGCACTGCTGCTTGGCTGGTGGTCTCCGCACCTTGAAACCAACTCCAAACGTGTTCTCCTTCGCGGAGAAGGCTGATTTGGCAGGAAGAAGCCCTGTGTGCACTGGCCCTGGCAACCCACCCATAGCCAGCTAGGGAGGGACCCACCTAGGGCCTAGCTGCGAAACGGCACAAAACGCGCTCCTAGGAGCTGCACTCTGCAAAGGGAAACTGTGCTCGGGGAACAAACCTCAGCCCCAAGGCGGCTTGGCTCAGGATCGCAGCGCTTGCCTAGTTCTCACCTAGCCCTAGGCTCCCCATAGGGCCCAGGAGGGTCTGGGCTGCCTCTGGCTCCGTGGGCACTGCTGCTTGGATGGTGGTCTCCGCACCGAGAAACCAACTCCAAACGTGTTCTCCTTCGCGGAGAAGGCTGATTTGGCAGGAAGAAGCCCTGTGTGCACTGGCCCTGGCAACCCACCCATAGCCAGCTAGGGACGGACCCACCTAGGGCCTAGCTGCGAAAGGGCACAAAACGCGCTCCTAGGAGCTGCACTCTGCAAAGGGAAACTGAGCTCGGGGAACAAAGCTCAGCCCCAAGGCGGCTTGGCTCAGGATCGCAGCGCTTGCCTAGTTCTCACCTAGCCCTAGGCTCCCCATAGGGCCAAGGAGGGTCTGGGCTGCCTCTGGCTCCGTGGGTACTGCTGCTTGGTTGGTGGTCTCCGCAGCTTGAAACCAACTCCAAACGTGTTCTCCTTCGCGGAGAAGGCTGATTTGGCAGGAAGAAGCCCTGTGTGCACTGGCCCTGGCAACCCACCCATAGCCAGCTAGGGAGGGACCCACCTAGGGCCTAGCTGCGAAACGGCACAAAACGCGCTCCTAGGAGCTGCACTCTGCAAAGGGAAACTGAGCTCGGGGAACAAAGCTCAGCCCCAAGGCGGCTTGGCTCAGGATCGCAGCGCTTGCCTAGTTCTCACCTAGCCCTAGGCTCCCCATAGGGCCAAGGAGGGTCTGGGCTGCCTCTGGCTCCGTGGGCACTGCTGCTTGGTTGGTGGTCTCCGCAGCTTGAAACCAACTCCAAACGTGTTCTCCTTCGCGGAGAAGGCTGATTTGGCAGGAAGAAGCCCTGTGTGCACTGGCCCTGGCAACCCACCCATAGCCAGCTAGGGAGGGACCCACCTAGGGCCTAGCTGCGAAACGGCACAAAACGCGCTCCTAGGAGCTGCACTCTGCAAAGGGAAACTGTGCTCGGGGAACAAACCTCAGCCCCAAGGCGGCTTGGCTCAGGATCGCAGCGCTTGCCTAGTTCTCACCTAGCCCTAGGCTCCACATAGGGTCAAGGAGGGTCTGGGCTGCCTCTGGTTCCGTGGGCACTGCTGCTTGGCTGGTGGTCTCCGCACCGTGAAACCAACTCCAAACGTGTTCTCCTTCGCGGAGAAGGCTGATTTGGCAGGAAGAAGCCCTGTGTGCACTGGCCCTGGCAACCCACCCATAGCCAGCTAGGGAGGGACCCACCTAGGGCCTAGCTGCGAAACGGCACAAAACGCGCTCCTAGGAGCTGCACTCTGCAAAGGGAAACTGTGCTCGGGGAACAAAGCTCAGCCCCAAGGCGGCTTGGCTCAGGATCGCAGCGCTTGCCTAGTTCTCACCTAGCCCTAGGCTCCCCATAGGGCCAAGGAGGGTCTGGGCTGCCTCTGGCTCCGTGGGCACTGCTGCTTGGCTGGTGGTCTCCGCACCGTGAAACCAACTCCAAACGTGTTCTCCTTCGCGGAGAAGGCTGATTTGGCAGGAAGAAGCCCTGTGTGCACTGGCCCTGGCAACCCACCCATAGCCAGCTAGGGACGGACCCACCTAGGGCCTAGCTGCGAAAGGGCACAAAACGCGCTCCTAGGAGCTGCACTCTGCAAAGGGAAACTGAGCTCGGGGAACAAAGCTCAGCCCCAAGGCGGCTTGGCTCAGGATCGCAGCGCTTGCCTAGTTCTCACCTAGCCCTAGGCTCCCCATAGGGCCAAGGAGGGTCTGGGCTGCCTCTGGCTCCGTGGGCACTGCTGCTTGGTTGGTGGTCTCCGCAGCTTGAAACCAACTCCAAACGTGTTCTCCTTCGCGGAGAAGGCTGATTTGGCAGGAAGAAGCCCTGTGTGCACTGGCCCTGGCAACCCACCCATAGCCAGCTAGGGAGGGACCCACCTAGGGCCTAGCTGCGAAAGGGCACAAAACGCGCTCCTAGGAGCTGCACTCTGCAAAGGGAAACTGAGCTCGGGGAACAAAGCTCAGCCCCAAGGCGGCTTGGCTCAGGATCGCAGCGCTTGCCTAGTTCTCACCTAGCCCTAGGCTCCCCATAGGGCCAAGGAGGGTCTGGGCTGCCTCTGGCTCCGTGGGCACTGCTGCTTGGTTGGTGGTCTCCGCAGCTTGAAACCAACTCCAAACGTGTTCTCCTTCGCGGAGAAGGCTGATTTGGCAGGTAGAAGCCCTGTGTGCACTGGCCCTGGCAACCCACCCATAGCCAGCTAGGGAGGGACCCACCTAGGGCCTAGCTGCGAAACGGCACAAAACGCGCTCCTAGGAGCTGCACTCTGCAAAGGGAAACTGTGCTTGGGGAACAAACCTCAGCCCCAAGGCGGCTTGGCTCAGGATCGCAGCGCTTGCCTAGTTCTCACCTAGCCCTAGGCTCCCCATAGGGCCCAGGAGGGTCTGGGCTGCCTCTGGCTCCGTGGGCACTGCTGCTTGGATGGTGGTCTCCGCACCGTGAAACCAACTCCAAACGTGTTCTCCTTCGCGGAGAAGGCTGATTTGGCAGGAAGAAGCCCTGTGTGCACTGGCCCTGGCAACCCACCCATAGCCAGCTAGGGAGGGACCAACCTAGGGCCTAGCTGCGAAAGGGCACAAAACGCGCTCCTAGGAGCTGCACTCTGCAAAGGGAAACTGAGCTCGGGGAACAAAGCTCAGCCCCAAGGCGGCTTGGCTCAGGATCGCAGCGCTTGCCTAGTTCTCACCTAGCCCTAGGCTCCCCATAGGGCCAAGGAGGGTCTGGGCTGCCTCTGGCTCCGTGGGCACTGCTGCTTGGTTGGTGGTCTCCGCAGCTTGAAACCAACTCCAAACGTATTCTCCTTCGCGGAGAAGGCTGATTTGGCAGGAAGAAGCCCTGTGTGCACTGGCCCTGGCAACCCACCCATAGCCAGCTAGGGAGGGACCCACCTAGGGCCTAGCTGCGAAACGGCACAAAACGCGCTCCTAGGAGCTGCACTCTGCAAAGGGAAACTGTGCTCGGGGAACAAACCTCAGCCCCAAGGCGGCTTGGCTCAGGATCGCAGCGCTTGCCTAGTTCTCACCTAGCCCTAGGCTCCCCATAGGGCCAAGGAGGGTCTGGGCTGCCTCTGGCTCCGTGGGCACTGCTGCTTGGCTGGTGGTCTCCGCACCGTGAAACCAACTCCAAACGTGTTCTCCTTCGCGGAGAAGGCTGATTTGGCAGGAAGAAGCCCTGTGTGCACTGGCCCTGGCAACCCACCCATAGCCAGCTAGGGAGGGACCCACCTAGGGCCTAGCTGCGAAACGGCACAAAACGCGCTCCTAGGAGCTGCACTCTGCAAAGGGAAACTGTGCTCGGGGAACAAAGCTCAGCCCCAAGGCGGCTTGGCTCAGGATCGCAGCGCTTGCCTAGTTCTCACCTAGCCCTAGGCTCCCCATAGGGCCAAGGAGGGTCTGGGCTGCCTCTGGCTCCGTGGGCACTGCTGCTTGGCTGGTGGTCTCCGCACCGTGAAACCAACTCCAAACGTGTTCTCCTTCGCGGAGAAGGCTGATTTGGCAGGAAGAAGCCCTGTGTGCACTGGCCCTGGCAACCCACCCATAGCCAGCTAGGGAGGGACCCACCTAGGGCCTAGCTGCGAAACGGCACAAAACGCGCTCCTAGGAGCTGCACTCTGCAAAGGGAAACTGAGCTCGGGGAACAAAGCTCAGCCCCAAGGCGGCTTGGCTCAGGATCGCAGCGCTTGCCTAGTTCTCACCTAGCCCTAGGCTCCCCATAGGGCCAAGGAGGGTCTGGGCTGCCTCTGGCTCCGTGGGTACTGCTGCTTGGTTGGTGGTCTCCGCAGCTTGAAACCAACTCCAAACGTGTTCTCCTTCGCGGAGAAGGCTGATTTGGCAGGAAGAAGCCCTGTGTGCACTGGCCCTGGCAACCCACCCATAGCCAGCTAGGGAGGGACCCACCTAGGGCCTAGCTGCGAAACGGCACAAAACGCGCTCCTAGGAGCTGCACTCTGCAAAGGGAAACTGAGCTCGGGGAACAAAGCTCAGCCCCAAGGCGGCTTGGCTCAGGATCGCAGCGCTTGCCTAGTTCTCACCTAGCCCTAGGCTCCCCATAGGGCCAAGGAGGGTCTGGGCTGCCTCTGGCTCCGTGGGCACTGCTGCTTGGTTGGTGGTCTCCGCAGCTTGAAACCAACTCCAAACGTGTTCTCCTTCGCGGAGAAGGCTGATTTGGCAGGAAGAAGCCCTGTGTGCACTGGCCCTGGCAACCCACCCATAGCCAGCTAGGGAGGGACCCACCTAGGGCCTAGCTGCGAAACGGCACAAAACGCGCTCCTAGGAGCTGCACTCTGCAAAGGGAAACTGTGCTCGGGGAACAAACCTCAGCCCCAAGGCGGCTTGGCTCAGGATCGCAGCGCTTGCCTAGTTCTCACCTAGCCCTAGGCTCCACATAGGGTCAAGGAGGGTCTGGGCTGCCTCTGGTTCCGTGGGCACTGCTGCTTGGCTGGTGGTCTCCGCACCGTGAAACCAACTCCAAACGTGTTCTCCTTCGCGGAGAAGGCTGATTTGGCAGGAAGAAGCCCTGTGTGCACTGGCCCTGGCAACCCACCCATAGCCAGCTAGGGAGGGACCCACCTAGGGCCTAGCTGCGAAACGGCACAAAACGCGCTCCTAGGAGCTGCACTCTGCAAAGGGAAACTGTGCTCGGGGAACAAAGCTCAGCCCCAAGGCGGCTTGGCTCAGGATCGCAGCGCTTGCCTAGTTCTCACCTAGCCCTAGGCTCCCCATAGGGCCAAGGAGGGTCTGGGCTGCCTCTGGCTCCGTGGGCACTGCTGCTTGGCTGGTGGTCTCCGCACCGTGAAACCAACTCCAAACGTGTTCTCCTTCGCGGAGAAGGCTGATTTGGCAGGAAGAAGCCCTGTGTGCACTGGCCCTGGCAACCCACCCATAGCCAGCTAGGGACGGACCCACCTAGGGCCTAGCTGCGAAAGGGCACAAAACGCGCTCCTAGGAGCTGCACTCTGCAAAGGGAAACTGAGCTCGGGGAACAAAGCTCAGCCCCAAGGCGGCTTGGCTCAGGATCGCAGCGCTTGCCTAGTTCTCACCTAGCCCTAGGCTCCCCATAGGGCCAAGGAGGGTCTGGGCTGCCTCTGGCTCCGTGGGCACTGCTGCTTGGTTGGTGGTCTCCGCAGCTTGAAACCAACTCCAAACGTGTTCTCCTTCGCGGAGAAGGCTGATTTGGCAGGAAGAAGCCCTGTGTGCACTGGCCCTGGCAACCCACCCATAGCCAGCTAGGGAGGGACCCACCTAGGGCCTAGCTGCGAAAGGGCACAAAACGCGCTCCTAGGAGCTGCACTCTGCAAAGGGAAACTGAGCTCGGGGAACAAAGCTCAGCCCCAAGGCGGCTTGGCTCAGGATCGCAGCGCTTGCCTAGTTCTCACCTAGCCCTAGGCTCCCCATAGGGCCCAGGAGGGTCTGGGCTGCCTCTGGCTCCGTGGGCACTGCTGCTTGGATGGTGGTCTCCGCACCGTGAAACCAACTCCAAACGTGTTCTCCTTCGCGGAGAAGGCTGATTTGGCAGGAAGAAGCCCTGTGTGCACTGGCCCTGGCAACCCACCCATAGCCAGCTAGGGAGGGACCCACCTAGGGCCTAGCTGCGAAACGGCACAAAACGCGCTCCTAGGAGCTGCACTCTGCAAAGGGAAACTGTGCTCGGGGAACAAACCTCAGCCCCAAGGCGGCTTGGCTCAGGATCGCAGCGCTTGCCTAGTTCTCACCTAGCCCTAGGCTCCCCATAGGGCCAAGGAGGGTCTGGGCTGCCTCTGGCTCCGTGGGCACTGCTGCTTGGCTGGTGGTCTCCGCACCTTGAAACCAACTCCAAACGTGTTCTCCTTCGCGGAGAAGGCTGATTTGGCAGGAAGAAGCCCTGTGTGCACTGGCCCTGGCAACCCACCCATAGCCAGCTAGGGAGGGACCCACCTAGGGCCTAGCTGCGAAACGGCACAAAACGCGCTCCTAGGAGCTGCACTCTGCAAAGGGAAACTGTGCTCGGGGAACAAACCTCAGCCCCAAGGCGGCTTGGCTCAGGATCGCAGCGCTTGCCTAGTTCTCACCTAGCCCTAGGCTCCCCATAGGGCCAAGGAGGGTCTGGGCTGCCTCTGGCTCCGTGGGCACTGCTGCTTGGCTGGTGGTCTCCGCACCGTGAAACCAACTCCAAACGTGTTCTCCTTCGCGGAGAAGGCTGATTTGGCAGGAAGAAGCCCTGTGTGCACTGGCCCTGGCAACCCACCCATAGCCAGCTAGGGAGGGACCCACCTAGGGCCTAGCTGCGAAACGGCACAAAACGCGCTCCTAGGAGCTGCACTCTGCAAAGGGAAACTGAGCTCGGGGAACAAAGCTCAGCCCCAAGGCGGCTTGGCTCAGGATCGCAGCGCTTGCCTAGTTCTCACCTAGCCCTAGGCTCCCCATAGGGCCAAGGAGGGTCTGGGCTGCCTCTGGCTCCGTGGGCACTGCTGCTTGGCTGGTGGTCTCCGCACCTTGAAACCAACTCCAAACGTGTTCTCCTTCGCGGAGAAGGCTGATTTGGCAGGAAGAAGCCCTGTGTGCACTGGCCCTGGCAACCCACCCATAGCCAGCTAGGGAGGGACCCACCTAGGGCCTAGCTGCGAAACGGCACAAAACGCGCTCCTAGGAGCTGCACTCTGCAAAGGGAAACTGTGCTCGGGGAACAAACCTCAGCCCCAAGGCGGCTTGGCTCAGGATCGCAGCGCTTGCCTAGTTCTCACCTAGCCCTAGGCTCCCCATAGGGCCAAGGAGGGTCTGGGCTGCCTCTGGCTCCGTGGGCACTGCTGCTTGGCTGGTGGTCTCCGCACCGTGAAACCAACTCCAAACGTGTTCTCCTTCGCGGAGAAGGCTGATTTGGCAGGAAGAAGCCCTGTGTGCACTGGCCCTGGCAACCCACCCATAGCCAGCTAGGGAGGGACCCACCTAGGGCCTAGCTGCGAAACGGCACAAAACGCGCTCCTAGGAGCTGCACTCTGCAAAGGGAAACTGAGCTCGGGGAACAAAGCTCAGCCCCAAGGCGGCTTGGCTCAGGATCGCAGCGCTTGCCTAGTTCTCACCTAGCCCTAGGCTCCCCATAGGGCCAAGGAGGGTCTGGGCTGCCTCTGGCTCCGTGGGCACTGCTGCTTGGTTGGTGGTCTCCGCAGCTTGAAACCAACTCCAAACGTGTTCTCCTTCGCGGAGAAGGCTGATTTGGCAGGAAGAAGCCCTGTGTGCACTGGCCCTGGCAACCCACCCATAGCCAGCTAGGGACGGACCCACCTAGGGCCTAGCTGCGAAACGGCACAAAACGCGCTCCTAGGAGCTGCACTCTGCAAAGGGAAACTGAGCTCGGGGAACAAAGCTCAGCCCCAAGGCGGCTTGGCTCAGGATCGCAGCGCTTGCCTAGTTCTCACCTAGCCCTAGGCTCCCCATAGGGCCAAGGAGGGTCTGGGCTGCCTCTGGCTCCGTGGGCACTGCTGCTTGGTTGGTGGTCTCCGCAGCTTGAAACCAACTCCAAACGTGTTCTCCTTCGCGGAGAAGGCTGATTTGGCAGGAAGAAGCCCTGTGTGCACTGGCCCTGGCAACCCACCCATAGCCAGCTAGGGAGGGACCCACCTAGGGCCTAGCTGCGAAACGGCACAAAACGCGCTCCTAGGAGCTGCACTCTGCAAAGGGAAACTGTGCTCGGGGAACAAACCTCAGCCCCAAGGCGGCTTGGCTCAGGATCGCAGCGCTTGCCTAGTTCTCACCTAGCCCTAGGCTCCACATAGGGTCAAGGAGGGTCTGGGCTGCCTCTGGTTCCGTGGGCACTGCTGCTTGGCTGGTGGTCTCCGCACCGTGAAACCAACTCCAAACGTGTTCTCCTTCGCGGAGAAGGCTGATTTGGCAGGAAGAAGCCCTGTGTGCACTGGCCCTGGCAACCCACCCATAGCCAGCTAGGGAGGGACCCACCTAGGGCCTAGCTGCGAAACGGCACAAAACGCGCTCCTAGGAGCTGCACTCTGCAAAGGGAAACTGTGCTCGGGGAACAAAGCTCAGCCCCAAGGCGGCTTGGCTCAGGATCGCAGCGCTTGCCTAGTTCTCACCTAGCCCTAGGCTCCCCATAGGGCCAAGGAGGGTCTGGGCTGCCTCTGGCTCCGTGGGCACTGCTGCTTGGCTGGTGGTCTCCGCACCGTGAAACCAACTCCAAACGTGTTCTCCTTCGCGGAGAAGGCTGATTTGGCAGGAAGAAGCCCTGTGTGCACTGGCCCTGGCAACCCACCCATAGCCAGCTAGGGACGGACCCACCTAGGGCCTAGCTGCGAAAGGGCACAAAACGCGCTCCTAGGAGCTGCACTCTGCAAAGGGAAACTGAGCTCGGGGAACAAAGCTCAGCCCCAAGGCGGCTTGGCTCAGGATCGCAGCGCTTGCCTAGTTCTCACCTAGCCCTAGGCTCCCCATAGGGCCAAGGAGGGTCTGGGCTGCCTCTGGCTCCGTGGGCACTGCTGCTTGGTTGGTGGTCTCCGCAGCTTGAAACCAACTCCAAACGTGTTCTCCTTCGCGGAGAAGGCTGATTTGGCAGGAAGAAGCCCTGTGTGCACTGGCCCTGGCAACCCACCCATAGCCAGCTAGGGAGGGACCCACCTAGGGCCTAGCTGCGAAAGGGCACAAAACGCGCTCCTAGGAGCTGCACTCTGCAAAGGGAAACTGAGCTCGGGGAACAAAGCTCAGCCCCAAGGCGGCTTGGCTCAGGATCGCAGCGCTTGCCTAGTTCTCACCTAGCCCTAGGCTCCCCATAGGGCCAAGGAGGGTCTGGGCTGCCTCTGGCTCCGTGGGCACTGCTGCTTGGCTGGTGGTCTCCGCACCTTGAAACCAACTCCAAACGTGTTCTCCTTCGCGGAGAAGGCTGATTTGGCAGGTAGAAGCCCTGTGTGCACTGGCCCTGGCAACCCACCCATAGCCAGCTAGGGAGGGACCCACCTAGGGCCTAGCTGCGAAACGGCACAAAACGCGCTCCTAGGAGCTGCACTCTGCAAAGGGAAACTGTGCTTGGGGAACAAACCTCAGCCCCAAGGCGGCTTGGCTCAGGATCGCAGCGCTTGCCTAGTTCTCACCTAGCCCTAGGCTCCCCATAGGGCCCAGGAGGGTCTGGGCTGCCTCTGGCTCCGTGGGCACTGCTGCTTGGATGGTGGTCTCCGCACCGTGAAACCAACTCCAAACGTGTTCTCCTTCGCGGAGAAGGCTGATTTGGCAGGAAGAAGCCCTGTGTGCACTGGCCCTGGCAACCCACCCATAGCCAGCTAGGGAGGGACCCACCTAGGGCCTAGCTGCGAAAGGGCACAAAACGCGCTCCTAGGAGCTGCACTCTGCAAAGGGAAACTGAGCTCGGGGAACAAAGCTCAGCCCCAAGGCGGCTTGGCTCAGGATCGCAGCGCTTGCCTAGTTCTCACCTAGCCCTAGGCTCCCCATAGGGCCAAGGAGGGTCTGGGCTGCCTCTGGCTCCGTGGGCACTGCTGCTTGGTTGGTGGTCTCCGCAGCTTGAAACCAACTCCAAACGTATTCTCCTTCGCGGAGAAGGCTGATTTGGCAGGAAGAAGCCCTGTGTGCACTGGCCCTGGCAACCCACCCATAGCCAGCTAGGGAGGGACCCACCTAGGGCCTAGCTGCGAAACGGCACAAAACGCGCTCCTAGGAGCTGCACTCTGCAAAGGGAAACTGTGCTCGGGGAACAAACCTCAGCCCCAAGGCGGCTTGGCTCAGGATCGCAGCGCTTGCCTAGTTCTCACCTAGCCCTAGGCTCCCCATAGGGCCCAGGAGGGTCTGGGCTGCCTCTGGCTCCGTGGGCACTGCTGCTTGGCTGGTGGTCTCCGCACCTTGAAACCAACTCCAAACGTGTTCTCCTTCGCGGAGAAGGCTGATTTGGCAGGAAGAAGCCCTGTGTGCACTGGCCCTGGCAACCCACCCATAGCCAGCTAGGGAGGGACCCACCTAGGGCCTAGCTGCGAAACGGCACAAAACGCGCTCCTAGGAGCTGCACTCTGCAAAGGGAAACTGTGCTCGGGGAACAAACCTCAGCCCCAAGGCGGCTTGGCTCAGGATCGCAGCGCTTGCCTAGTTCTCACCTAGCCCTAGGCTCCCCATAGGGCCAAGGAGGGTCTGGGCTGCCTCTGGCTCCGTGGGCACTGCTGCTTGGCTGGTGGTCTCCGCACCGTGAAACCAACTCCAAACGTGTTCTCCTTCGCGGAGAAGGCTGATTTGGCAGGAAGAAGCCCTGTGTGCACTGGCCCTGGCAACCCACCCATAGCCAGCTAGGGAGGGACCCACCTAGGGCCTAGCTGCGAAACGGCACAAAACGCGCTCCTAGGAGCTGCACTCTGCAAAGGGAAACTGAGCTCGGGGAACAAAGCTCAGCCCCAAGGCGGCTTGGCTCAGGATCGCAGCGCTTGCCTAGTTCTCACCTAGCCCTAGGCTCCCCATAGGGCCAAGGAGGGTCTGGGCTGCCTCTGGCTCCGTGGGCACTGCTGCTTGGTTGGTGGTCTCCGCAGCTTGAAACCAACTCCAAACGTGTTCTCCTTCGCGGAGAAGGCTGATTTGGCAGGAAGAAGCCCTGTGTGCACTGGCCCTGGCAACCCACCCATAGCCAGCTAGGGAGGGACCCACCTAGGGCCTAGCTGCGAAACGGCACAAAACGCGCTCCTAGGAGCTGCACTCTGCAAAGGGAAACTGAGCTCGGGGAACAAAGCTCAGCCCCAAGGCGGCTTGGCTCAGGATCGCAGCGCTTGCCTAGTTCTCACCTAGCCCTAGGCTCCCCATAGGGCCAAGGAGGGTCTGGGCTGCCTCTGGCTCCGTGGGCACTGCTGCTTGGTTGGTGGTCTCCGCAGCTTGAAACCAACTCCAAACGTGTTCTCCTTCGCGGAGAAGGCTGATTTGGCAGGAAGAAGCCCTGTGTGCACTGGCCCTGGCAACCCACCCATAGCCAGCTAGGGAGGGACCCACCTAGGGCCTAGCTGCGAAACGGCACAAAACGCGCTCCTAGGAGCTGCACTCTGCAAAGGGAAACTGTGCTCGGGGAACAAACCTCAGCCCCAAGGCGGCTTGGCTCAGGATCGCAGCGCTTGCCTAGTTCTCACCTAGCCCTAGGCTCCCCATAGGGCCAAGGAGGGTCTGGGCTGCCTCTGGTTCCGTGGGCACTGCTGCTTGGCTGGTGGTCTCCGCACCGTGAAACCAACTCCAAACGTGTTCTCCTTCGCGGAGAAGGCTGATTTGGCAGGAAGAAGCCCTGTGTGCACTGGCCCTGGCAACCCACCCATAGCCAGCTAGGGAGGGACCCACCTAGGGCCTAGCTGCGAAACGGCACAAAACGCGCTCCTAGGAGCTGCACTCTGCAAAGGGAAACTGTGCTCGGGGAACAAAGCTCAGCCCCAAGGCGGCTTGGCTCAGGATCGCAGCGCTTGCCTAGTTCTCACCTAGCCCTAGGCTCCCCATAGGGCCAAGGAGGGTCTGGGCTGCCTCTGGCTCCGTGGGCACTGCTGCTTGGCTGGTGGTCTCCGCACCGTGAAACCAACTCCAAACGTGTTCTCCTTCGCGGAGAAGGCTGATTTGGCAGGAAGAAGCCCTGTGTGCACTGGCCCTGGCAACCCACCCATAGCCAGCTAGGGACGGACCCACCTAGGGCCTAGCTGCGAAAGGGCACAAAACGCGCTCCTAGGAGCTGCACTCTGCAAAGGGAAACTGAGCTCGGGGAACAAAGCTCAGCCCCAAGGCGGCTTGGCTCAGGATCGCAGCGCTTGCCTAGTTCTCACCTAGCCCTAGGCTCCCCATAGGGCCAAGGAGGGTCTGGGCTGCCTCTGGCTCCGTGGGCACTGCTGCTTGGTTGGTGGTCTCCGCAGCTTGAAACCAACTCCAAACGTGTTCTCCTTCGCGGAGAAGGCTGATTTGGCAGGAAGAAGCCCTGTGTGCACTGGCCCTGGCAACCCACCCATAGCCAGCTAGGGAGGGACCCACCTAGGGCCTAGCTGCGAAAGGGCACAAAACGCGCTCCTAGGAGCTGCACTCTGCAAAGGGAAACTGAGCTCGGGGAACAAAGCTCAGCCCCAAGGCGGCTTGGCTCAGGATCGCAGCGCTTGCCTAGTTCTCACCTAGCCCTAGGCTCCCCATAGGGCCAAGGAGGGTCTGGGCTGCCTCTGGCTCCGTGGGCACTGCTGCTTGGTTGGTGGTCTCCGCAGCTTGAAACCAACTCCAAACGTGTTCTCCTTCGCGGAGAAGGCTGATTTGGCAGGTAGAAGCCCTGTGTGCACTGGCCCTGGCAACCCACCCATAGCCAGCTAGGGAGGGACCCACCTAGGGCCTAGCTGCGAAACGGCACAAAACGCGCTCCTAGGAGCTGCACTCTGCAAAGGGAAACTGTGCTTGGGGAACAAACCTCAGCCCCAAGGCGGCTTGGCTCAGGATCGCAGCGCTTGCCTAGTTCTCACCTAGCCCTAGGCTCCCCATAGGGCCCAGGAGGGTCTGGGCTGCCTCTGGCTCCGTGGGCACTGCTGCTTGGATGGTGGTCTCCGCACCGTGAAACCAACTCCAAACGTGTTCTCCTTCGCGGAGAAGGCTGATTTGGCAGGAAGAAGCCCTGTGTGCACTGGCCCTGGCAACCCACCCATAGCCAGCTAGGGAGGGACCCACCTAGGGCCTAGCTGCGAAAGGGCACAAAACGCGCTCCTAGGAGCTGCACTCTGCAAAGGGAAACTGAGCTCGGGGAACAAAGCTCAGCCCCAAGGCGGCTTGGCTCAGGATCGCAGCGCTTGCCTAGTTCTCACCTAGCCCTAGGCTCCCCATAGGGCCAAGGAGGGTCTGGGCTGCCTCTGGCTCCGTGGGCACTGCTGCTTGGTTGGTGGTCTCCGCAGCTTGAAACCAACTCCAAACGTATTCTCCTTCGCGGAGAAGGCTGATTTGGCAGGAAGAAGCCCTGTGTGCACTGGCCCTGGCAACCCACCCATAGCCAGCTAGGGAGGGACCCACCTAGGGCCTAGCTGCGAAACGGCACAAAACGCGCTCCTAGGAGCTGCACTCTGCAAAGGGAAACTGTGCTCGGGGAACAAACCTCAGCCCCAAGGCGGCTTGGCTCAGGATCGCAGCGCTTGCCTAGTTCTCACCTAGCCCTAGGCTCCCCATAGGGCCAAGGAGGGTCTGGGCTGCCTCTGGCTCCGTGGGCACTGCTGCTTGGCTGGTGGTCTCCGCACCTTGAAACCAACTCCAAACGTGTTCTCCTTCGCGGAGAAGGCTGATTTGGCAGGAAGAAGCCCTGTGTGCACTGGCCCTGGCAACCCACCCATAGCCAGCTAGGGAGGGACCCACCTAGGGCCTAGCTGCGAAACGGCACAAAACGCGCTCCTAGGAGCTGCACTCTGCAAAGGGAAACTGTGCTCGGGGAACAAACCTCAGCCCCAAGGCGGCTTGGCTCAGGATCGCAGCGCTTGCCTAGTTCTCACCTAGCCCTAGGCTCCCCATAGGGCCAAGGAGGGTCTGGGCTGCCTCTGGCTCCGTGGGCACTGCTGCTTGGCTGGTGGTCTCCGCACCTTGAAACCAACTCCAAACGTGTTCTCCTTCGCGGAGAAGGCTGATTTGGCAGGAAGAAGCCCTGTGTGCACTGGCCCTGGCAACCCACCCATAGCCAGCTAGGGAGGGACCCACCTAGGGCCTAGCTGCGAAACGGCACAAAACGCGCTCCTAGGAGCTGCACTCTGCAAAGGGAAACTGTGCTCGGGGAACAAACCTCAGCCCCAAGGCGGCTTGGCTCAGGATCGCAGCGCTTGCCTAGTTCTCACCTAGCCCTAGGCTCCCCATAGGGCCAAGGAGGGTCTGGGCTGCCTCTGGCTCCGTGGGCACTGCTGCTTGGCTGGTGGTCTCCGCACCGTGAAACCAACTCCAAACGTGTTCTCCTTCGCGGAGAAGGCTGATTTGGCAGGAAGAAGCCCTGTGTGCACTGGCCCTGGCAACCCACCCATAGCCAGCTAGGGAGGGACCCACCTAGGGCCTAGCTGCGAAACGGCACAAAACGCGCTCCTAGGAGCTGCACTCTGCAAAGGGAAACTGAGCTCGGGGAACAAAGCTCAGCCCCAAGGCGGCTTGGCTCAGGATCGCAGCGCTTGCCTAGTTCTCACCTAGCCCTAGGCTCCCCATAGGGCCAAGGAGGGTCTGGGCTGCCTCTGGCTCCGTGGGCACTGCTGCTTGGTTGGTGGTCTCCGCAGCTTGAAACCAACTCCAAACGTGTTCTCCTTCGCGGAGAAGGCTGATTTGGCAGGTAGAAGCCCTGTGTGCACTGGCCCTGGCAACCCACCCATAGCCAGCTAGGGAGGGACCCACCTAGGGCCTAGCTGCGAAACGGCACAAAACGCGCTCCTAGGAGCTGCACTCTGCAAAGGGAAACTGAGCTCGGGGAACAAAGCTCAGCCCCAAGGCGGCTTGGCTCAGGATCGCAGCGCTTGCCTAGTTCTCACCTAGCCCTAGGCTCCCCATAGGGCCAAGGAGGGTCTGGGCTGCCTCTGGCTCCGTGGGCACTGCTGCTTGGTTGGTGGTCTCCGCAGCTTGAAACCAACTCCAAACGTGTTCTCCTTCGCGGAGAAGGCTGATTTGGCAGGAAGAAGCCCTGTGTGCACTGGCCCTGGCAACCCACCCATAGCCAGCTAGGGAGGGACCCACCTAGGGCCTAGCTGCGAAACGGCACAAAACGCGCTCCTAGGAGCTGCACTCTGCAAAGGGAAACTGTGCTCGGGGAACAAACCTCAGCCCCAAGGCGGCTTGGCTCAGGATCGCAGCGCTTGCCTAGTTCTCACCTAGCCCTAGGCTCCACATAGGGTCAAGGAGGGTCTGGGCTGCCTCTGGTTCCGTGGGCACTGCTGCTTGGCTGGTGGTCTCCGCACCGTGAAACCAACTCCAAACGTGTTCTCCTTCGCGGAGAAGGCTGATTTGGCAGGAAGAAGCCCTGTGTGCACTGGCCCTGGCAACCCACCCATAGCCAGCTAGGGAGGGACCCACCTAGGGCCTAGCTGCGAAACGGCACAAAACGCGCTCCTAGGAGCTGCACTCTGCAAAGGGAAACTGTGCTCGGGGAACAAAGCTCAGCCCCAAGGCGGCTTGGCTCAGGATCGCAGCGCTTGCCTAGTTCTCACCTAGCCCTAGGCTCCCCATAGGGCCAAGGAGGGTCTGGGCTGCCTCTGGCTCCGTGGGCACTGCTGCTTGGCTGGTGGTCTCCGCACCGTGAAACCAACTCCAAACGTGTTCTCCTTCGCGGAGAAGGCTGATTTGGCAGGAAGAAGCCCTGTGTGCACTGGCCCTGGCAACCCACCCATAGCCAGCTAGGGACGGACCCACCTAGGGCCTAGCTGCGAAAGGGCACAAAACGCGCTCCTAGGAGCTGCACTCTGCAAAGGGAAACTGAGCTCGGGGAACAAAGCTCAGCCCCAAGGCGGCTTGGCTCAGGATCGCAGCGCTTGCCTAGTTCTCACCTAGCCCTAGGCTCCCCATAGGGCCAAGGAGGGTCTGGGCTGCCTCTGGCTCCGTGGGCACTGCTGCTTGGTTGGTGGTCTCCGCAGCTTGAAACCAACTCCAAACGTGTTCTCCTTCGCGGAGAAGGCTGATTTGGCAGGAAGAAGCCCTGTGTGCACTGGCCCTGGCAACCCACCCATAGCCAGCTAGGGAGGGACCCACCTAGGGCCTAGCTGCGAAAGGGCACAAAACGCGCTCCTAGGAGCTGCACTCTGCAAAGGGAAACTGAGCTCGGGGAACAAAGCTCAGCCCCAAGGCGGCTTGGCTCAGGATCGCAGCGCTTGCCTAGTTCTCACCTAGCCCTAGGCTCCCCATAGGGCCAAGGAGGGTCTGGGCTGCCTCTGGCTCCGTGGGCACTGCTGCTTGGTTGGTGGTCTCCGCAGCTTGAAACCAACTCCAAACGTGTTCTCCTTCGCGGAGAAGGCTGATTTGGCAGGTAGAAGCCCTGTGTGCACTGGCCCTGGCAACCCACCCATAGCCAGCTAGGGAGGGACCCACCTAGGGCCTAGCTGCGAAACGGCACAAAACGCGCTCCTAGGAGCTGCACTCTGCAAAGGGAAACTGTGCTTGGGGAACAAACCTCAGCCCCAAGGCGGCTTGGCTCAGGATCGCAGCGCTTGCCTAGTTCTCACCTAGCCCTAGGCTCCCCATAGGGCCCAGGAGGGTCTGGGCTGCCTCTGGCTCCGTGGGCACTGCTGCTTGGATGGTGGTCTCCGCACCGTGAAACCAACTCCAAACGTGTTCTCCTTCGCGGAGAAGGCTGATTTGGCAGGAAGAAGCCCTGTGTGCACTGGCCCTGGCAACCCACCCATAGCCAGCTAGGGAGGGACCCACCTAGGGCCTAGCTGCGAAAGGGCACAAAACGCGCTCCTAGGAGCTGCACTCTGCAAAGGGAAACTGAGCTCGGGGAACAAAGCTCAGCCCCAAGGCGGCTTGGCTCAGGATCGCAGCGCTTGCCTAGTTCTCACCTAGCCCTAGGCTCCCCATAGGGCCAAGGAGGGTCTGGGCTGCCTCTGGCTCCGTGGGCACTGCTGCTTGGTTGGTGGTCTCCGCAGCTTGAAACCAACTCCAAACGTATTCTCCTTCGCGGAGAAGGCTGATTTGGCAGGAAGAAGCCCTGTGTGCACTGGCCCTGGCAACCCACCCATAGCCAGCTAGGGAGGGACCCACCTAGGGCCTAGCTGCGAAACGGCACAAAACGCGCTCCTAGGAGCTGCACTCTGCAAAGGGAAACTGTGCTCGGGGAACAAACCTCAGCCCCAAGGCGGCTTGGCTCAGGATCGCAGCGCTTGCCTAGTTCTCACCTAGCCCTAGGCTCCCCATAGGGCCAAGGAGGGTCTGGGCTGCCTCTGGCTCCGTGGGCACTGCTGCTTGGCTGGTGGTCTCCGCACCTTGAAACCAACTCCAAACGTGTTCTCCTTCGCGGAGAAGGCTGATTTGGCAGGAAGAAGCCCTGTGTGCACTGGCCCTGGCAACCCACCCATAGCCAGCTAGGGAGGGACCCACCTAGGGCCTAGCTGCGAAACGGCACAAAACGCGCTCCTAGGAGCTGCACTCTGCAAAGGGAAACTGTGCTCGGGGAACAAACCTCAGCCCCAAGGCGGCTTGGCTCAGGATCGCAGCGCTTGCCTAGTTCTCACCTAGCCCTAGGCTCCCCATAGGGCCAAGGAGGGTCTGGGCTGCCTCTGGCTCCGTGGGCACTGCTGCTTGGCTGGTGGTCTCCGCACCGTGAAACCAACTCCAAACGTGTTCTCCTTCGCGGAGAAGGCTGATTTGGCAGGAAGAAGCCCTGTGTGCACTGGCCCTGGCAACCCACCCATAGCCAGCTAGGGAGGGACCCACCTAGGGCCTAGCTGCGAAACGGCACAAAACGCGCTCCTAGGAGCTGCACTCTGCAAAGGGAAACTGAGCTCGGGGAACAAAGCTCAGCCCCAAGGCGGCTTGGCTCAGGATCGCAGCGCTTGCCTAGTTCTCACCTAGCCCTAGGCTCCCCATAGGGCCAAGGAGGGTCTGGGCTGCCTCTGGCTCCGTGGGCACTGCTGCTTGGTTGGTGGTCTCCGCAGCTTGAAACCAACTCCAAACGTGTTCTCCTTCGCGGAGAAGGCTGATTTGGCAGGAAGAAGCCCTGTGTGCACTGGCCCTGGCAACCCACCCATAGCCAGCTAGGGAGGGACCCACCTAGGGCCTAGCTGCGAAACGGCACAAAACGCGCTCCTAGGAGCTGCACTCTGCAAAGGGAAACTGAGCTCGGGGAACAAAGCTCAGCCCCAAGGCGGCTTGGCTCAGGATCGCAGCGCTTGCCTAGTTCTCACCTAGCCCTAGGCTCCCCATAGGGCCAAGGAGGGTCTGGGCTGCCTCTGGCTCCGTGGGCACTGCTGCTTGGTTGGTGGTCTCCGCAGCTTGAAACCAACTCCAAACGTGTTCTCCTTCGCGGAGAAGGCTGATTTGGCAGGAAGAAGCCCTGTGTGCACTGGCCCTGGCAACCCACCCATAGCCAGCTAGGGAGGGACCCACCTAGGGCCTAGCTGCGAAACGGCACAAAACGCGCTCCTAGGAGCTGCACTCTGCAAAGGGAAACTGTGCTCGGGGAACAAACCTCAGCCCCAAGGCGGCTTGGCTCAGGATCGCAGCGCTTGCCTAGTTCTCACCTAGCCCTAGGCTCCACATAGGGTCAAGGAGGGTCTGGGCTGCCTCTGGTTCCGTGGGCACTGCTGCTTGGCTGGTGGTCTCCGCACCGTGAAACCAACTCCAAACGTGTTCTCCTTCGCGGAGAAGGCTGATTTGGCAGGAAGAAGCCCTGTGTGCACTGGCCCTGGCAACCCACCCATAGCCAGCTAGGGAGGGACCCACCTAGGGCCTAGCTGCGAAACGGCACAAAACGCGCTCCTAGGAGCTGCACTCTGCAAAGGGAAACTGTGCTCGGGGAACAAAGCTCAGCCCCAAGGCGGCTTGGCTCAGGATCGCAGCGCTTGCCTAGTTCTCACCTAGCCCTAGGCTCCCCATAGGGCCAAGGAGGGTCTGGGCTGCCTCTGGCTCCGTGGGCACTGCTGCTTGGCTGGTGGTCTCCGCACCGTGAAACCAACTCCAAACGTGTTCTCCTTCGCGGAGAAGGCTGATTTGGCAGGAAGAAGCCCTGTGTGCACTGGCCCTGGCAACCCACCCATAGCCAGCTAGGGACGGACCCACCTAGGGCCTATCTGCGAAACGGCACAAAACGCGCTCCTAGGAGCTGCACTCTGCAAAGGGAAACTGAGCTCGGGGAACAAAGCTCAGCCCCAAGGCGGCTTGGCTCAGGATCGCAGCGCTTGCCTAGTTCTCACCTAGCCCTAGGCTCCCCATAGGGCCAAGGAGGGTCTGGGCTGCCTCTGGCTCCGTGGGCACTGCTGCTTGGTTGGTGGTCTCCGCAGCTTGAAACCAACTCCAAACGTGTTCTCCTTCGCGGAGAAGGCTGATTTGGCAGGAAGAAGCCCTGTGTGCACTGGCCCTGGCAACCCACCCATAGCCAGCTAGGGAGGGACCCACCTAGGGCCTAGCTGCGAAAGGGCACAAAACGCGCTCCTAGGAGCTGCACTCTGCAAAGGGAAACTGAGCTCGGGGAACAAAGCTCAGCCCCAAGGCGGCTTGGCTCAGGATCGCAGCGCTTGCCTAGTTCTCACCTAGCCCTAGGCTCCCCATAGGGCCCAGGAGGGTCTGGGCTGCCTCTGGCTCCGTGGGCACTGCTGCTTGGTTGGTGGTCTCCGCAGCTTGAAACCAACTCCAAACGTGTTCTCCTTCGCGGAGAAGGCTGATTTGGCAGGAAGAAGCCCTGTGTGCACTGGCCCTGGCAACCCACCCATAGCCAGCTAGGGAGGGACCCACCTAGGGCCTAGCTGCGAAACGGCACAAAACGCGCTCCTAGGAGCTGCACTCTGCAAAGGGAAACTGAGCTCGGGGAACAAAGCTCAGCCCCAAGGCGGCTTGGCTCAGGATCGCAGCGCTTGCCTAGTTCTCACCTAGCCCTAGGCTCCCCATAGGGCCAAGGAGGGTCTGGGCTGCCTCTGGCTCCGTGGGCACTGCTGCTTGGTTGGTGGTCTCCGCAGCTTGAAACCAACTCCAAACGTGTTCTCCTTCGCGGAGAAGGCTGATTTGGCAGGAAGAAGCCCTGTGTGCACTGGCCCTGGCAACCCACCCATAGCCAGCTAGGGAGGGACCCACCTAGGGCCTAGCTGCGAAACGGCACAAAACGCGCTCCTAGGAGCTGCACTCTGCAAAGGGAAACTGTGCTCGGGGAACAAACCTCAGCCCCAAGGCGGCTTGGCTCAGGATCGCAGCGCTTGCCTAGTTCTCACCTAGCCCTAGGCTCCACATAGGGTCAAGGAGGGTCTGGGCTGCCTCTGGCTCCGTGGGCACTGCTGCTTGGCTGGTGGTCTCCGCACCTTGAAACCAACTCCAAACGTGTTCTCCTTCGCGGAGAAGGCTGATTTGGCAGGAAGAAGCCCTGTGTGCACTGGCCCTGGCAACCCACCCATAGCCAGCTAGGGACGGACCCACCTAGGGCCTAGCTGCGAAACGGCACAAAACGCGCTCCTAGGAGCTGCACTCTGCAAAGGGAAACTGAGCTCGGGGAACAAAGCTCAGCCCCAAGGCGGCTTGGCTCAGGATCGCAGCGCTTGCCTAGTTCTCACCTAGCCCTAGGCTCCCCATAGGGCCAAGGAGGGTCTGGGCTGCCTCTGGCTCCGTGGGCACTGCTGCTTGGTTGGTGGTCTCCGCAGCTTGAAACCAACTCCAAACGTGTTCTCCTTCGCGGAGAAGGCTGATTTGGCAGGTAGAAGCCCTGTGTGCACTGGCCCTGGCAACCCACCCACAGCCAGCTAGGGAGGGACCAACCTAGGGCCTAGCTGCGAAACGGCACAAAACGCGCTCCTAGGAGCTGCACTCTGCAAAGGGAAACTGTGCTCGGGGAATAAACCTCAGCCCCAAGGCGGCTTGGCTCAGGATCGCAGCGCTTGCCTAGTTCTCACCTAGCCCTAGGCTCCCCATAGGGCCAAGGAGGGTCTGGGCTGCCTCTGGCTCCGTGGGCACTGCTGCTTGGCTGGTGGTCTCCGCACCTTGAAACCAACTCCAAACGTGTTCTCCTTCGCGGAGAAGGCTGATTTGGCAGGAAGAAGCCCTGTGTGCACTGGCCCTGGCAACCCACCCATAGCCAGCTAGGGACGGACCCACCTAGGGCCTAGCTGCGAAAGGGCACAAAACGCGCTCCTAGGAGCTGCACTCTGCAAAGGGAAACTGAGCTCGGGGAACAAAGCTCAGCCCCAAGGCGGCTTGGCTCAGGATCGCAGCGCTTGCCTAGTTCTCACCTAGCCCTAGGCTCCCCATAGGGCCAAGGAGGGTCTGGGCTGCCTCTGGCTCCGTGGGCACTGCTGCTTGGTTGGTGGTCTCCGCACCTTGAAACCAACTCCAAACGTGTTCTCCTTCGCGGAGAAGGCTGATTTGGCAGGTAGAAGCCCTGTGTGCACTGGCCCTGGCAACCCACCCACAGCCAGCTAGGGAGGGACCCACCTAGGGCCTAGCTGCGAAACGGCACAAAACGCGCTCCTAGGAGCTGCACTCTGCAAAGGGAAACTGTGCTCGGGGAACAAACCTCAGCCCCAAGGCGGCTTGGCTCAGGATCGCAGCGCTTGCCTAGTTCTCACCTAGCCCTAGGCTCCCCATAGGGCCAAGGAGGGTCTGGGCTGCCTCTGGCTCCGTGGGCACTGCTGCTTGGCTGGTGGTCTCCGCACCTTGAAACCAACTCCAAACGTGTTCTCCTTCGCGGAGAAGGCTGATTTGGCAGGAAGAAGCCCTGTGTGCACTGGCCCTGGCAACCCACCCATAGCCAGCTAGGGACGGACCCACCTAGGGCCTAGCTGCGAAACGGCACAGAACGCGCTCCTAGGAGCTGCACTCTGCAAAGGGAAACTGAGCTCGGGGAACAAAGCTCAGCCCCAAGGCGGCTTGGCTCAGGATCGCAGCGCTTGCCTAGTTCTCACCTAGCCCTAGGCTCCCCATAGGGCCAAGGAGGGTCTGGGCTGCCTCTGGCTCCGTGGGCACTGCTGCTTGGTTGGTGGTCTCCGCAGCTTGAAACCAACTCCAAACGTGTTCTCCTTCGCGGAGAAGGCTGATTTGGCAGGAAGAAGCCCTGTGTGCACTGGCCCTGGCAACCCACCCATAGCCAGCTAGGGACGGACCCACCTAGGGCCTAGCTGCGAAACGGCACAAAACGCGCTCCTAGGAGCTGCACTCTGCAAAGGGAAACTGTGCTCGGGGAACAAAGCTCAGCCCCAAGGCGGCTTGGCTCAGGATCGCAGCGCTTGCCTAGTTCTCACCTAGCCCTAGGCTCCCCATAGGGCCAAGGAGGGTCTGGGCTGCCTCTGGCTCCGTGGGCACTGCTGCTTGGCTGGTGGTCTCCGCACCGTGAAACCAACTCCAAACGTGTTCTCCTTCGCGGAGAAGGCTGATTTGGCAGGAAGAAGCCCTGTGTGCACTGGCCCTGGCAACCCACCCATAGCCAGCTAGGGAGGGACCCACCTAGGGCCTAGCTGCGAAACGGCACAAAACGCGCTCCTAGGAGCTGCACTCTGCAAAGGGAAACTGAGCTCGGGGAACAAAGCTCAGCCCCAAGGCGGCTTGGCTCAGGATCGCAGCGCTTGCCTAGTTCTCACCTAGCCCTAGGCTCCCCATAGGGCCAAGGAGGGTCTGGGCTGCCTCTGGCTCCGTGGGCACTGCTGCTTGGTTGGTGGTCTCCGCAGCTTGAAACCAACTCCAAACGTGTTCTCCTTCGCGGAGAAGGCTGATTTGGCAGGTAGAAGCCCTGTGTGCACTGGCCCTGGCAACCCACCCATAGCCAGCTAGGGAGGGACCCACCTAGGGCCTAGCTGCGAAACGGCACAAAACGCGCTCCTAGGAGCTGCACTCTGCAAAGGGAAACTCTGCTTGGGGAACAAACCTCAGCCCCAAGGCGGCTTGGCTCAGGATCGCAGCGCTTGCCTAGTTCTCACCTAGCCCTAGGCTCCCCATAGGGCCAAGGAGGGTCTGGGCTGCCTCTGGCTCCGTGGGCACTGCTGCTTGGATGGTGGTCTCCGCACCGTGAAACCAACTCCAAACGTGTTCTCCTTCGCGGAGAAGGCTGATTTGGCAGGAAGAAGCCCTGTGTGCACTGGCCCTGGCAACCCACCCATAGCCAGCTAGGGAGGGACCCACCTAGGGCCTAGCTGCGAAAGGGCACAAAACGCGCTCCTAGGAGCTGCACTCTGCAAAGGGAAACTGAGCTCGGGGAACAAAGCTCAGCCCCAAGGCGGCTTGGCTCAGGATCGCAGCGCTTGCCTAGTTCTCACCTAGCCCTAGGCTCCCCATAGGGCCAAGGAGGGTCTGGGCTGCCTCTGGCTCCGTGGGCACTGCTGCTTGGTTGGTGGTCTCCGCAGCTTGAAACCAACTCCAAACGTATTCTCCTTCGCGGAGAAGGCTGATTTGGCAGGAAGAAGCCCTGTGTGCACTGGCCCTGGCAACCCACCCATAGCCAGCTAGGGAGGGACCCACCTAGGGCCTAGCTGCGAAACGGCACAAAACGCGCTCCTAGGAGCTGCACTCTGCAAAGGGAAACTGTGCTCGGGGAACAAACCTCAGCCCCAAGGCGGCTTGGCTCAGGATCGCAGCGCTTGCCTAGTTCTCACCTAGCCCTAGGCTCCACATAGGGTCAAGGAGGGTCTGGGCTGCCTCTGGCTCCGTGGGCACTGCTGCTTGGCTGGTGGTCTCCGCAGCTTGAAACCAACTCCAAACGTGTTCTCCTTCGCGGAGAAGGCTGATTTGGCAGGAAGAAGCCCTGTGTGCACTGGCCCTGGCAACCCACCCATAGCCAGCTAGGGAGGGACCCACCTAGGGCCTAGCTGCGAAACGGCACAAAACGCGCTCCTAGGAGCTGCACTCTGCAAAGGGAAACTGTGCTCGGGGAACAAAGCTCAGCCC
Organism: Sus scrofa; assembly: GCF_054392235.1. Classification (NCBI taxonomy): domain Eukaryota; kingdom Metazoa; phylum Chordata; class Mammalia; order Artiodactyla; family Suidae; genus Sus; species Sus scrofa. The sequence goes on along the minus strand of NC_139393.1, from coordinate 38,850,795 downwards.
CAAGGCGGCTTGGCTCAGGATCGCAGCGCTTGCCTAGTTCTCACCTAGCCCTAGGCTCCCCATAGGGCCAAGGAGGGTCTGGGCTGCCTCTGGCTCCGTGGGCACTGCTGCTTGGTTGGTGGTCTCCGCAGCTTGAAACCAACTCCAAACGTGTTCTCCTTCGCGGAGAAGGCTGATTTGGCAGGTAGAAGCCCTGTGTGCACTGGCCCTGGCAACCCACCCACAGCCAGCTAGGGAGGGACCCACCTAGGGCCTAGCTGCGAAACGGCACAAAACGCGCTCCTAGGAGCTGCACTCTGCAAAGGGAAACTGTGCTCGGGGAACAAACCTCAGCCCCAAGGCGGCTTGGCTCAGGATCGCAGCGCTTGCCTAGTTCTCACCTAGCCCTAGGCTCCCCATAGGGCCAAGGAGGGTCTGGGCTGCCTCTGGATCCGTGGGCACTGCTGCTTGGTTGGTGGTCTCCGCAGCTTGAAACCAACTCCAAACGTGTTCTCCTTCGCGGAGAAGGCTGATTTGGCAGGTAGAAGCCCTGTGTGCACTGGCCCTGGCAACCCACCCATAGCCAGCTAGGGACGGACCCACCTAGGGCCTAGCTGCGAAACGGCACAGAACGCGCTCCTAGGAGCTGCACTCTGCAAAGGGAAACTGTGCTCGGGGAACAAAGCTCAGCCCCAAGGCGGCTTGGCTCAGGATCGCAGCGCTTGCCTAGTTCTCACCTAGCCCTAGGCTCCCCATAGGGCCAAGGAGGGTCTGGGCTGCCTCTGGCTCCGTGGGCACTGCTGCTTGGCTGGTGGTCTCCGCACCTTGAAACCAACTCCAAACGTGTTCTCCTTCGCGGAGAAGGCTGATTTGGCAGGAAGAAGCCCTGTGTGCACTGGCCCTGGCAACCCACCCATAGCCAGCTAGGGAGGGACCCACCTAGGACCTAGCTGCGAAACGGCACAAAACGCGCTCCTAGGAGCTGCACTCTGCAAAGGGAAACTGTGCTCGGGGAACAAACCTCAGCCCCAAGGCGGCTTGGCTCAGGATCGCAGCGCTTGCCTAGTTCTCACCTAGCCCTAGGCTCCCCATAGGGCCAAGGAGGGTCTGGGCTGCCTCTGGCTCCGTGGGCACTGCTGCTTGGCTGGTGGTCTCCGTACCGTGAAACCAACTCCAAACGTGTTCTCCTTCGCGGAGAAGGCTGATTTGGCAGGAAGAAGCCCTGTGTGCACTGGCCCTGGCAACCCACCCATAGCCAGCTAGGGAGGGACCCACCTAGGGCCTAGCTGCGAAACGGCACAAAACGCGCTCCTAGGAGCTGCACTCTGCAAAGGGAAACTGAGCTCGGGGAACAAAGCTCAGCCCCAAGGCGGCTTGGCTCAGGATCGCAGCGCTTGCCTAGTTCTCACCTAGCCCTAGGCTCCCCATAGGGCCAAGGAGGGTCTGGGCTGCCTCTGGCTCCGTGGGCACTGCTGCTTGGTTGGTGGTCTCCGCAGCTTGAAACCAACTCCAAACGTGTTCTCCTTCGCGGAGAAGGCTGATTTGGCAGGAAGAAGCCCTGTGTGCACTGGCCCTGGCAACCCACCCATAGCCAGCTAGGGAGGGACCCACCTAGGGCCTAGCTGCGAAACGGCACAAAACGCGCTCCTAGGAGCTGCACTCTGCAAAGGGAAACTGAGCTCGGGGAACAAAGCTCAGCCCCAAGGCGGCTTGGCTCAGGATCGCAGCGCTTGCCTAGTTCTCACCTAGCCCTAGGCTCCCCATAGGGCCAAGGAGGGTCTGGGCTGCCTCTGGCTCCGTGGGCACTGCTGCTTGGCTGGTGGTCTCCGCACCGTGAAACCAACTCCAAACGTGTTCTCCTTCGCGGAGAAGGCTGATTTGGCAGGAAGAAGCCCTGTGTGCACTGGCCCTGGCAACCCACCCATAGCCAGCTAGGGAGGGACCCACCTAGGGCCTAGCTGCGAAACGGCACAAAACGCGCTCCTAGGAGCTGCACTCTGCAAAGGGAAACTGTGCTCGGGGAACAAACCTCAGCCCCAAGGCGGCTTGGCTCAGGATCGCAGCGCTTGCCTAGTTCTCACCTAGCCCTAGGCTCCCCATAGGGCCAAGGAGGGTCTGGGCTGCCTCTGGCTCCGTGGGCACTGCTGCTTGGCTGGTGGTCTCCGCAGCTTGAAACCAACTCCAAACGTGTTCTCCTTCGCGGAGAAGGCTGATTTGGCAGGAAGAAGCCCTGTGTGCACTGGCCCTGGCAACCCACCCATAGCCAGCTAGGGACGGACCCACCCCTAGGTGCGAAACGGCACAAAACGCGCTCCTAGGAGCTGCACTCTGCAAAGGGAAACTGAGCTCGGGGAACAAAGCTCAGCCCCAAGGCGGCTTGGCTCAGGATCGCAGCGCTTGCCTAGTTCTCACCTAGCCCTAGGCTCCCCATAGGGCCAAGGAGGGTCTGGGCTGCCTCTGGCTCCGTGGGCACTGCTGCTTGGTTGGTGGTCTCCGCAGCTTGAAACCAACTCCAAACGTGTTCTCCTTCGCGGAGAAGGCTGATTTGGCAGGTAGAAGCCCTGTGTGCACTGGCCCTGGCAACCCACCCACAGCCAGCTAGGGAGGGACCCACCTAGGGCCTAGCTGCGAAACGGCACAAAACGCGCTCCTAGGAGCTGCACTCTGCAAAGGGAAACTGTGCTCGGGGAACAAAGCTCAGCCCCAAGGCGGCTTGGCTCAGGATCGCAGCGCTTGCCTAGTTCTCACCTAGCCCTAGGCTCCCCATAGGGCCAAGGAGGGTCTGGGCTGCCTCTGGCTCCGTGGGCACTGCTGCTTGGCTGGTGGTCTCCGCACCTTGAAACCAACTCCAAACGTGTTCTCCTTCGCGGAGAAGGCTGATTTGGCAGGAAGAAGCCCTGTGTGCACTGGCCCTGGCAACCCACCCATAGCCAGCTAGGGACGGACCCACCTAGGGCCTAGCTGCGAAACGGCACAAAACGCGCTCCTAGGAGCTGCACTCTGCAAAGGGAAACTGAGCTCGGGGAACAAAGCTCAGCCCCAAAGCGGCTTGGCTCAGGATCGCAGCGCTTGACTAGTTCTCACCTAGCCCTAGGCTCCCCATAGGGCCAAGGAGGGTCTGGGCTGCCTCTGGCTCCGTGGGCACTGCTGCTTGGCTGGTGGTCTCCGCACCTTGAAACCAACTCCAAACGTGTTCTCCTTCGCGGAGAAGGCTGATTTGGCAGGAAGAAGCCCTGTGTGCACTGGCCCTGGCAACCCACCCATAGCCAGCTAGGGAGGGACCCACCTAGGGCCTAGCTGCGAAAGGGCACAAAACGCGCTCCTAGGAGCTGCACTCTGCAAAGGGAAACTGAGCTCGGGGAACAAAGCTCAGCCCCAAGGCGGCTTGGCTCAGGATCGCAGCGCTTGCCTAGTTCTCACCTAGCCCTAGGCTCCCCATAGGGCCAAGGAGGGTCTGGGCTGCCTCTGGCTCCGTGGGCACTGCTGCTTGGTTGGTGGTCTCCGCAGCTTGAAACCAACTCCAAACGTATTCTCCTTCGCGGAGAAGGCTGATTTGGCAGGAAGAAGCCCTGTGTGCACTGGCCCTGGCAACCCACCCATAGCCAGCTAGGGAGGGACCCACCTAGGGCCTAGCTGCGAAACGGCACAAAACGCGCTCCTAGGAGCTGCACTCTGCAAAGGGAAACTGTGCTCGGGGAACAAACCTCAGCCCCAAGGCGGCTTGGCTCAGGATCGCAGCGCTTGCCTAGTTCTCACCTAGCCCTAGGCTCCACATAGGGTCAAGGAGGGTCTGGGCTGCCTCTGGCTCCGTGGGCACTGCTGCTTGGCTGGTGGTCTCCGCAGCTTGAAACCAACTCCAAACGTGTTCTCCTTCGCGGAGAAGGCTGATTTGGCAGGAAGAAGCCCTGTGTGCACTGGCCCTGGCAACCCACCCATAGCCAGCTAGGGAGGGACCCACCTAGGGCCTAGCTGCGAAACGGCACAAAACGCGCTCCTAGGAGCTGCACTCTGCAAAGGGAAACTGAGCTCGGGGAACAAAGCTCAGCCCCAAGGCGGCTTGGCTCAGGATCGCAGCGCTTGCCTAGTTCTCACCTAGCCCTAGGCTCCCCATAGGGCCAAGGAGGGTCTGGGCTGCCTCTGGCTCCGTGGGCACTGCTGCTTGGTTGGTGGTCTCCGCAGCTTGAAACCAACTCCAAACGTGTTCTCCTTCGCGGAGAAGGCTGATTTGGCAGGTAGAAGCCCTGTGTGCACTGGCCCTGGCAACCCACCCACAGCCAGCTAGGGAGGGACCCACCTAGGGCCTAGCTGCGAAACGGCACAAAACGCGCTCCTAGGAGCTGCACTCTGCAAAGGGAAACTGTGCTCGGGGAACAAACCTCAGCCCCAAGGCGGCTTGGCTCAGGATCGCAGCGCTTGCCTAGTTCTCACCTAGCCCTAGGCTCCCCATAGGGCCAAGGAGGGTCTGGGCTGCCTCTGGATCCGTGGGCACTGCTGCTTGGTTGGTGGTCTCCGCAGCTTGAAACCAACTCCAAACGTGTTCTCCTTCGCGGAGAAGGCTGATTTGGCAGGTAGAAGCCCTGTGTGCACTGGCCCTGGCAACCCACCCATAGCCAGCTAGGGACGGACCCACCTAGGGCCTAGCTGCGAAACGGCACAGAACGCGCTCCTAGGAGCTGCACTCTGCAAAGGGAAACTGTGCTCGGGGAACAAAGCTCAGCCCCAAGGCGGCTTGGCTCAGGATCGCAGCGCTTGCCTAGTTCTCACCTAGCCCTAGGCTCCCCATAGGGCCAAGGAGGGTCTGGGCTGCCTCTGGCTCCGTGGGCACTGCTGCTTGGCTGGTGGTCTCCGCACCTTGAAACCAACTCCAAACGTGTTCTCCTTCGCGGAGAAGGCTGATTTGGCAGGAAGAAGCCCTGTGTGCACTGGCCCTGGCAACCCACCCATAGCCAGCTAGGGAGGGACCCACCTAGGACCTAGCTGCGAAACGGCACAAAACGCGCTCCTAGGAGCTGCACTCTGCAAAGGGAAACTGTGCTCGGGGAACAAACCTCAGCCCCAAGGCGGCTTGGCTCAGGATCGCAGCGCTTGCCTAGTTCTCACCTAGCCCTAGGCTCCCCATAGGGCCAAGGAGGGTCTGGGCTGCCTCTGGCTCCGTGGGCACTGCTGCTTGGCTGGTGGTCTCCGTACCGTGAAACCAACTCCAAACGTGTTCTCCTTCGCGGAGAAGGCTGATTTGGCAGGAAGAAGCCCTGTGTGCACTGGCCCTGGCAACCCACCCATAGCCAGCTAGGGAGGGACCCACCTAGGGCCTAGCTGCGAAACGGCACAAAACGCGCTCCTAGGAGCTGCACTCTGCAAAGGGAAACTGAGCTCGGGGAACAAAGCTCAGCCCCAAGGCGGCTTGGCTCAGGATCGCAGCGCTTGCCTAGTTCTCACCTAGCCCTAGGCTCCCCATAGGGCCAAGGAGGGTCTGGGCTGCCTCTGGCTCCGTGGGCACTGCTGCTTGGTTGGTGGTCTCCGCAGCTTGAAACCAACTCCAAACGTGTTCTCCTTCGCGGAGAAGGCTGATTTGGCAGGAAGAAGCCCTGTGTGCACTGGCCCTGGCAACCCACCCATAGCCAGCTAGGGAGGGACCCACCTAGGGCCTAGCTGCGAAACGGCACAAAACGCGCTCCTAGGAGCTGCACTCTGCAAAGGGAAACTGAGCTCGGGGAACAAAGCTCAGCCCCAAGGCGGCTTGGCTCAGGATCGCAGCGCTTGCCTAGTTCTCACCTAGCCCTAGGCTCCCCATAGGGCCAAGGAGGGTCTGGGCTGCCTCTGGCTCCGTGGGCACTGCTGCTTGGCTGGTGGTCTCCGCACCGTGAAACCAACTCCAAACGTGTTCTCCTTCGCGGAGAAGGCTGATTTGGCAGGAAGAAGCCCTGTGTGCACTGGCCCTGGCAACCCACCCATAGCCAGCTAGGGAGGGACCCACCTAGGGCCTAGCTGCGAAACGGCACAAAACGCGCTCCTAGGAGCTGCACTCTGCAAAGGGAAACTGTGCTCGGGGAACAAACCTCAGCCCCAAGGCGGCTTGGCTCAGGATCGCAGCGCTTGCCTAGTTCTCACCTAGCCCTAGGCTCCCCATAGGGCCAAGGAGGGTCTGGGCTGCCTCTGGCTCCGTGGGCACTGCTGCTTGGCTGGTGGTCTCCGCAGCTTGAAACCAACTCCAAACGTGTTCTCCTTCGCGGAGAAGGCTGATTTGGCAGGAAGAAGCCCTGTGTGCACTGGCCCTGGCAACCCACCCATAGCCAGCTAGGGACGGACCCACCCCTAGGTGCGAAACGGCACAAAACGCGCTCCTAGGAGCTGCACTCTGCAAAGGGAAACTGAGCTCGGGGAACAAAGCTCAGCCCCAAGGCGGCTTGGCTCAGGATCGCAGCGCTTGCCTAGTTCTCACCTAGCCCTAGGCTCCCCATAGGGCCAAGGAGGGTCTGGGCTGCCTCTGGCTCCGTGGGCACTGCTGCTTGGTTGGTGGTCTCCGCAGCTTGAAACCAACTCCAAACGTGTTCTCCTTCGCGGAGAAGGCTGATTTGGCAGGTAGAAGCCCTGTGTGCACTGGCCCTGGCAACCCACCCACAGCCAGCTAGGGAGGGACCCACCTAGGGCCTAGCTGCGAAACGGCACAAAACGCGCTCCTAGGAGCTGCACTCTGCAAAGGGAAACTGTGCTCGGGGAACAAAGCTCAGCCCCAAGGCGGCTTGGCTCAGGATCGCAGCGCTTGCCTAGTTCTCACCTAGCCCTAGGCTCCCCATAGGGCCAAGGAGGGTCTGGGCTGCCTCTGGCTCCGTGGGCACTGCTGCTTGGCTGGTGGTCTCCGCACCTTGAAACCAACTCCAAACGTGTTCTCCTTCGCGGAGAAGGCTGATTTGGCAGGAAGAAGCCCTGTGTGCACTGGCCCTGGCAACCCACCCATAGCCAGCTAGGGACGGACCCACCTAGGGCCTAGCTGCGAAACGGCACAAAACGCGCTCCTAGGAGCTGCACTCTGCAAAGGGAAACTGTGCTCGGGGAACAAACCTCAGCCCCAAGGCGGCTTGGCTCAGGATCGCAGCGCTTGCCTAGTTCTCACCTAGCCCTAGGCTCCCCATAGGGCCAAGGAGGGTCTGGGCTGCCTCTGGCTCCGTGGGCACTGCTGCTTGGCTGGTGGTCTCCGTACCGTGAAACCAACTCCAAACGTGTTCTCCTTCGCGGAGAAGGCTGATTTGGCAGGAAGAAGCCCTGTGTGCACTGGCCCTGGCAACCCACCCATAGCCAGCTAGGGAGGGACCCACCTAGGGCCTAGCTGCGAAACGGCACAAAACGCGCTCCTAGGAGCTGCACTCTGCAAAGGGAAACTGAGCTCGGGGAACAAAGCTCAGCCCCAAGGCGGCTTGGCTCAGGATCGCAGCGCTTGCCTAGTTCTCACCTAGCCCTAGGCTCCCCATAGGGCCAAGGAGGGTCTGGGCTGCCTCTGGCTCCGTGGGCACTGCTGCTTGGTTGGTGGTCTCCGCAGCTTGAAACCAACTCCAAACGTGTTCTCCTTCGCGGAGAAGGCTGATTTGGCAGGAAGAAGCCCTGTGTGCACTGGCCCTGGCAACCCACCCATAGCCAGCTAGGGAGGGACCCACCTAGGGCCTAGCTGCGAAACGGCACAAAACGCGCTCCTAGGAGCTGCACTCTGCAAAGGGAAACTGAGCTCGGGGAACAAAGCTCAGCCCCAAGGCGGCTTGGCTCAGGATCGCAGCGCTTGCCTAGTTCTCACCTAGCCCTAGGCTCCCCATAGGGCCAAGGAGGGTCTGGGCTGCCTCTGGCTCCGTGGGCACTGCTGCTTGGCTGGTGGTCTCCGCACCGTGAAACCAACTCCAAACGTGTTCTCCTTCGCGGAGAAGGCTGATTTGGCAGGAAGAAGCCCTGTGTGCACTGGCCCTGGCAACCCACCCATAGCCAGCTAGGGAGGGACCCACCTAGGGCCTAGCTGCGAAACGGCACAAAACGCGCTCCTAGGAGCTGCACTCTGCAAAGGGAAACTGTGCTCGGGGAACAAACCTCAGCCCCAAGGCGGCTTGGCTCAGGATCGCAGCGCTTGCCTAGTTCTCACCTAGCCCTAGGCTCCCCATAGGGCCAAGGAGGGTCTGGGCTGCCTCTGGCTCCGTGGGCACTGCTGCTTGGCTGGTGGTCTCCGCAGCTTGAAACCAACTCCAAACGTGTTCTCCTTCGCGGAGAAGGCTGATTTGGCAGGAAGAAGCCCTGTGTGCACTGGCCCTGGCAACCCACCCATAGCCAGCTAGGGACGGACCCACCCCTAGGTGCGAAACGGCACAAAACGCGCTCCTAGGAGCTGCACTCTGCAAAGGGAAACTGAGCTCGGGGAACAAAGCTCAGCCCCAAGGCGGCTTGGCTCAGGATCGCAGCGCTTGCCTAGTTCTCACCTAGCCCTAGGCTCCCCATAGGGCCAAGGAGGGTCTGGGCTGCCTCTGGCTCCGTGGGCACTGCTGCTTGGTTGGTGGTCTCCGCAGCTTGAAACCAACTCCAAACGTGTTCTCCTTCGCGGAGAAGGCTGATTTGGCAGGTAGAAGCCCTGTGTGCACTGGCCCTGGCAACCCACCCACAGCCAGCTAGGGAGGGACCCACCTAGGGCCTAGCTGCGAAACGGCACAAAACGCGCTCCTAGGAGCTGCACTCTGCAAAGGGAAACTGTGCTCGGGGAACAAAGCTCAGCCCCAAGGCGGCTTGGCTCAGGATCGCAGCGCTTGCCTAGTTCTCACCTAGCCCTAGGCTCCCCATAGGGCCAAGGAGGGTCTGGGCTGCCTCTGGCTCCGTGGGCACTGCTGCTTGGCTGGTGGTCTCCGCACCTTGAAACCAACTCCAAACGTGTTCTCCTTCGCGGAGAAGGCTGATTTGGCAGGAAGAAGCCCTGTGTGCACTGGCCCTGGCAACCCACCCATAGCCAGCTAGGGACGGACCCACCTAGGGCCTAGCTGCGAAACGGCACAAAACGCGCTCCTAGGAGCTGCACTCTGCAAAGGGAAACTGAGCTCGGGGAACAAAGCTCAGCCCCAAAGCGGCTTGGCTCAGGATCGCAGCGCTTGCCTAGTTCTCACCTAGCCCTAGGCTCCCCATAGGGCCAAGGAGGGTGTGGGCTGCCTCTGGATCCGTGGGCACTGCTGCTTGGTTGGTGGTCTCCGCACCTTGAAACCAACTCCAAACGTGTTCTCCTTCGCGGAGAAGGCTGATTTGGCAGGTAGAAGCCCTGTGTGCACTGGCCCTGGCAACCCACCCACAGCCAGCTAGGGAGGGACCCACCTAGGGCCTAGCTGCGAAACGGCACAAAACGCGCTCCTAGGAGCTGCACTCTGCAAAGGGAAACTGTGCTCGGGGAACAAACCTCAGCCCCAAGGCGGCTTGGCTCAGGATCGCAGCGCTTGCCTAGTTCTCACCTAGCCCTAGGCTCCCCATAGGGCCAAGGAGGGTCTGGGCTGCCTCTGGCTCCGTGGGCACTGCTGCTTGGTTGGTGGTCTCCGCAGCTTGAAACCAACTCCAAACGTGTTCTCCTTCGCGGAGAAGGCTGATTTGGCAGGTAGAAGCCCTGTGTGCACTGGCCCTGGCAACCCACCCACAGCCAGCTAGGGAGGGACCCACCTAGGGCCTAGCTGCGAAACGGCACAAAACGCGCTCCTAGGAGCTGCACTCTGCAAAGGGAAACTGTGCTCGGGGAACAAAGCTCAGCCCCAAGGCGGCTTGGCTCAGGATCGCAGCGCTTGCCTAGTTCTCACCTAGCCCTAGGCTCCCCATAGGGCCAAGGAGGGTCTGGGCTGCCTCTGGCTCCGTGGGCACTGCTGCTTGGCTGGTGGTCTCCGCACCTTGAAACCAACTCCAAACGTGTTCTCCTTCGCGGAGAAGGCTGATTTGGCAGGAAGAAGCCCTGTGTGCACTGGCCCTGGCAACCCACCCATAGCCAGCTAGGGACGGACCCACCTAGGGCCTAGCTGCGAAACGGCACAAAACGCGCTCCTAGGAGCTGCACTCTGCAAAGGGAAACTGAGCTCGGGGAACAAAGCTCAGCCCCAAGGCGGCTTGGCTCAGGATCGCAGCGCTTGCCTAGTTCTCACCTAGCCCTAGGCTCCCCATAGGGCCAAGGAGGGTCTGGGCTGCCTCTGGATCCGTGGGCACTGCTGCTTGGTTGGTGGTCTCCGCACCTTGAAACCAACTCCAAACGTGTTCTCCTTCGCGGAGAAGGCTGATTTGGCAGGAAGAAGCCCTGTGTGCACTGGCCCTGGCAACCCACCCACAGCCAGCTAGGGAGGGACCCACCTAGGGCCTAGCTGCGAAACGGCACAAAACGCGCTCCTAGGAGCTGCACTCTGCAAAGGGAAACTGTGCTCGGGGAACAAACCTCAGCCCCAAGGCGGCTTGGCTCAGGATCGCAGCGCTTGCCTAGTTCTCACCTAGCCCTAGGCTCCCCATAGGGCCCAGGAGGGTCTGGGCTGCCTCTGGCTCCGTGGGCACTGCTGCTTGGTTGGTGGTCTCCGCAGCTTGAAACCAACTCCAAACGTGTTCTCCTTCGCGGAGAAGGCTGATTTGGCAGGTAGAAGCCCTGTGTGCACTGGCCCTGGCAACCCACCCACAGCCAGCTAGGGAGGGACCCACCTAGGGCCTAGCTGCGAAACGGCACAAAACGCGCTCCTAGGAGCTGCACTCTGCAAAGGGAAACTGTGCTCGGGGAACAAAGCTCAGCCCCAAGGCGGCTTGGCTCAGGATCGCAGCGCTTGCCTAGTTCTCACCTAGCCCTAGGCTCCCCATAGGGCCAAGGAGGGTCTGGGCTGCCTCTGGCTCCGTGGGCACTGCTGCTTGGCTGGTGGTCTCCGCACCTTGAAACCAACTCCAAACGTGTTCTCCTTCGCGGAGAAGGCTGATTTGGCAGGAAGAAGCCCTGTGTGCACTGGCCCTGGCAACCCACCCATAGCCAGCTAGGGACGGACCCACCTAGGGCCTAGCTGCGAAACGGCACAAAACGCGCTCCTAGGAGCTGCACTCTGCAAAGGGAAACTGTGCTCGGGGAACAAACCTCAGCCCCAAGGCGGCTTGGCTCAGGATCGCAGCGCTTGCCTAGTTCTCACCTAGCCCTAGGCTCCCCATAGGGCCAAGGAGGGTCTGGGCTGCCTCTGGCTCCGTGGGCACTGCTGCTTGGCTGGTGGTCTCCGCACCGTGAAACCAACTCCAAACGTGTTCTCCTTCGCGGAGAAGGCTGATTTGGCAGGAAGAAGCCCTGTGTGCACTGGCCCTGGCAACCCACCCATAGCCAGCTAGGGAGGGACCCACCTAGGGCCTAGCTGCGAAATGGCACAAAACGCGCTCCTAGGAGCTGCACTCTGCAAAGGGAAACTGAGCTCGGGGAACAAAGCTCAGCCCCAAGGCGGCTTGGCTCAGGATCGCAGCGCTTGCCTAGTTCTCACCTAGCCCTAGGCTCCCCATAGGGTCAAGGAGGGTCTGGGCTGCCTCTGGCTCCGTGGGCACTGCTGCTTGGTTGGTGGTCTCCGCAGCTTGAAACCAACTCCAAACGTGTTCTCCTTCGCGGAGAAGGCTGATTTGGCAGGAAGAAGCCCTGTGTGCACTGGCCCTGGCAACCCACCCACAGCCAGCTAGGGAGGGACCCACCTAGGTCCTAGCTGCGAAACGGCACAAAACGCGCTCCTAGGAGCTGCACTCTGCAAAGGGAAACTGAGCTCGGGGAACAAAGCTCAGCCCCAAGGCGGCTTGGCTCAGGATCGCAGCGCTTGCCTAGTTCTCACCTAGCCCTAGGCTCCACATAGGGTCAAGGAGGGTCTGGGCTGCCTCTGGCTCCGTGGGCACTGCTGCTTGGCTGGTGGTCTCCGCACCTTGAAACCAACTCCAAACGTGTTCTCCTTCGCGGAGAAGGCTGATTTGGCAGGAAGAAGCCCTGTGTGCACTGGCCCTGGCAACCCACCCATAGCCAGCTAGGGACGGACCCACCTAGGGCCTAGCTGCGAAACGGCACAGAACGCGCTCCTAGGAGCTGCACTCTGCAAAGGGAAACTGAGCTCGGGGAACAAAGCTCAGCCCCAAGGCGGCTTGGCTCAGGATCGCAGCGCTTGCCTAGTTCTCACCTAGCCCTAGGCTCCCCATAGGGCCAAGGAGGGTCTGGGCTGCCTCTGGCTCCGTGGGCACTGCTGCTTGGCTGGTGGTCTCCGCACCTTGAAACCAACTCCAAACGTGTTCTCCTTCGCGGAGAAGGCTGATTTGGCAGGTAGAAGCCCTGTGTGCATTGGCCCTGGCAACCCACCCATAGCCAGCTAGGGAGGGACCCACCTAGGGCCTAGCTGCGAAACGGCACAAAACGCGCTCCTAGGAGCTGCACTCTGCAAAGGGAAACTGTGCTCGGGGAACAAAGCTCAGCCCCAAGCGGCTTGGCTCAGGATCGCAGCGCTTGCCTAGTTCTCACCTAGCCCTAGGCTCCCCATAGGGCCAAGGAGGGTCTGGGCTGCCTCTGGCTCCGTGGGCACTGCTGCTTGGCTGGTGGTCTCCGCACCTTGAAACCAACTCCAAACGTGTTCTCCTTCGCGGAGAAGGCTGATTTGGCAGGAAGAAGCCCTGTGTGCACTGGCCCTGGCAACCCACCCATAGCCAGCTAGGGAGGGACCCACCTAGGGCCTAGCTGCGAAACGGCACAAAACGCGCTCCTAGGAGCTGCACTCTGCAAAGGGAAACTGTGCTCGGGGAACAAAGCTCAGCCCCAAGGCGGCTTGGCTCAGGATCGCAGCGCTTGCCTAGTTCTCACCTAGCCCTAGGCTCCCCATAGGGCCAAGGAGGGTCTGGGCTGCCTCTGGCTCCGTGGGCACTGCTGCTTGGCTGGTGGTCTCCGCACCTTGAAACCAACTCCAAACGTGTTCTCCTTCGCGGAGAAGGCTGATTTGGCAGGAAGAAGCCCTGTGTGCACTGGCCCTGGCAACCCACCCATAGCCAGCTAGGGACGGACCCACCTAGGGCCTAGCTGCGAAACGGCACAAAACGCGCTCCTAGGAGCTGCACTCTGCAAAGGGAAACTGTGCTCGGGGAACAAAGCTCAGCCCCAAGGCGGCTTGGCTCAGGATCGCAGCGCTTGCCTAGTTCTCACCTAGCCCTAGGCTCCCCATAGGGCCAAGGAGGGTCTGGGCTGCCTCTGGCTCCGTGGGCACTGCTGCTTGGCTGGTGGTCTCCGCACCGTGAAACCAACTCCAAACGTGTTCTCCTTCGCGGAGAAGGCTGATTTGGCAGGAAGAAGCCCTGTGTGCACTGGCCCTGGCAACCCACCCATAGCCAGCTAGGGAGGGACCCACCTAGGGCCTAGCTGGGAACCGGCACAGAACGCGCTCCTAGGAGCTGCACTCTGCAAAGGGAAACTGAGCTCGGGGAACAAAGCTCAGCCCCAAGGCGGCTTGGCTCAGGATCGCAGCGCTTGCCTAGTTCTCACCTAGCCCTAGGCTCCCCATAGGGCCAAGGAGGGTCTGGGCTGCCTCTGGCTCTGTGGGCACTGCTGCTTGGTTGGTGGTCTCCGCACCTTGAAACCAACTCCAAACGTGTTCTCCTTCGCGGAGAAGGCTGATTTGGCAGGAAGAAGCCCTGTGTGCACTGGCCCTGGCAACCCACCCATAGCCAGCTAGGGAGGGACCCACCTAGGGCCTAGCTGCGAAACGGCACAAAACGCGCTCCTAGGAGCTGCACTCTGCAAAGGGAAACTGTGCTCGGGGAACAAACCTCAGCCCCAAGGCGGCTTGGCTCAGGATCGCAGCGCTTGCCTAGTTCTCACCTAGCCCTAGGCTCCACATAGGGTCAAGGAGGGTCTGGGCTGCCTCTGGCTCCGTGGGCACTGCTGCTTGGCTGGTGGTCTCCGCACCGTGAAACCAACTCCAAACGTGTTCTCCATCGCGGAGAAGGCTGATTTGGCAGGAAGAAGCCCTGTGTGCACTGGCCCTGGCAACCCACCCATAGCCAGCTAGGGAGGGACCCACCTAGGGCCTAGCTGCGAAACGGCACAAAACGCGCTCCTAGGAGCTGCACTCTGCAAAGGGAAACTGTGCTCGGGGAACAAACCTCAGCCCCAAGGCGGCTTGGCTCAGGATCGCAGCGCTTGCCTAGTTCTCACCTAGCCCTAGGCTCCCCATAGGGCCAAGGAGGGTCTGGGCTGCCTCTGGCTCCGTGGGCACTGCTGCTTGGCTGGTGGTCTCCGCACATTGAAACCAACTCCAAACGTGTTCTCCTTCGCGGAGAAGGCTGATTTGGCAGGAAGAAGCCCTGTGTGCACTGGCCCTGGCAACCCACCCATAGCCAGCTAGGGACGGACCCACCTAGGGCCTAGCTGCGAAACGGCACAAAACGCACTCCTAGGAGCTGCACTCTGCAAAGGGAAACTGTGCTCGGAGAACAAACCCCAGCCCCAAGGCGGCTTGGCTCAGGATCGCAGCGCTTGCCTAGTTCTCACCTAGCCCTAGGCTCCCCATAGGGCCAAGGAGGGTCTGGGCTGCCTCTGGCTCCGTGGGCACTGCTGCTTGGCTGGTGGTCTCCGCACCTTGAAACCAACTCCAAACGTGTTCTCCTTCGCGGAGAAGGCTGATTTGGCAGGTAGAAGCCCTGTGTGCACTGGCCCTGGCAACCCACCCACAGCCAGCTAGGGAGGGACCCACCTAGGGCCTAGCTGCGAAACGGCACAAAACGCGCTCCTAGGAGCTGCACTCTGCAAAGGGAAACTGTGCTCGGGGAACAAACCTCAGCCCCAAGGCGGCTTGGCTCAGGATCGCAGCGCTTGCCTAGTTCTCACCTAGCCCTAGGCTCCCCATAGGGCCAAGGAGGGTCTGGGCTGCCTCTGGCTCCGTGGGGACTGCTGCTTGGCTGGTGGTCTCCGCACCTTGAAACCAACTCCAAACGTGTTCTCCTTCGCGGAGAAGGCTGATTTGGCAGGAAGAAGCCCTGTGTGCACTGGCCCTGGCAACCCACCCATAGCCAGCTAGGGACGGACCCACCTAGGGCCTAGCTGCGAAACGGCACAAAACGCGCTCCTAGGAGCTGCACTCTGCAAAGGGAAACTGAGCTCGGGGAACAAAGCTCAGCCCCAAGGCGGCTTGGCTCAGGATCGCAGCGCTTGCCTAGTTCTCACCTAGCCCTAGGCTCCCCATAGGGCCAAGGAGGGTCTGGGCTGCCTCTGGCTCCGTGGGCACTGCTGCTTGGCTGGTGGTCTCCGCACCTTGAAACCAACTCCAAACGTGTTCTCCTTCGCGGAGAAGGCTGATTTGGCAGGTAGAAGCCCTGTGTGCACTGGCCCTGGCAACCCACCCACAGCCAGCTAGGGAGGGACCCACCTAGGGCCTAGCTGCGAAACGGCACAAAACGCGCTCCTAGGAGCTGCACTCTGCAAAGGGAAACTGTGCTCGGGGAACAAACCTCAGCCCCAAGGCGGCTTGGCTCAGGATCGCAGCGCTTGCCTAGTTCTCACCTAGCCCTAGGCTCCCCATAGGGCCAAGGAGGGTCTGGGCTGCCTCTGGCTCCGTGGGGACTGCTGCTTGGCTGGTGGTCTCCGCACCTTGAAACCAACTCCAAACGTGTTCTCCTTCGCGGAGAAGGCTGATTTGGCAGGAAGAAGCCCTGTGTGCACTGGCCCTGGCAACCCACCCATAGCCAGCTAGGGACGGACCCACCTAGGGCCTAGCTGCGAAACGGCACAAAACGCGCTCCTAGGAGCTGCACTCTGCAAAGGGAAACTGAGCTCGGGGAACAAAGCTCAGCCCCAAGGCGGCTTGGCTCAGGATCGCAGCGCTTGCCTAGTTCTCACCTAGCCCTAGGCTCCCCATAGGGCCAAGGAGGGTCTGGGCTGCCTCTGGATCCGTGGGCACTGCTGCTTGGTTGGTGGTCTCCGCACCTTGAAACCAACTCCAAACGTGTTCTCCTTCGCGGAGAAGGCTGATTTGGCAGGAAGAAGCCCTGTGTGCACTGGCCCTGGCAACCCACCCACAGCCAGCTAGGGAGGGACCCACCTAGGGCCTAGCTGCGAAACGGCACAAAACGCGCTCCTAGGAGCTGCACTCTGCAAAGGGAAACTGTGCTCGGGGAACAAACCTCAGCCCCAAGGCGGCTTGGCTCAGGATCGCAGCGCTTGCCTAGTTCTCACCTAGCCCTAGGCTCCCCATAGGGCCAAGGAGGGTCTGGGCTGCCTCTGGCTCCGTGGGCACTGCTGCTTGGTTGGTGGTCTCCGCAGCTTGAAACCAACTCCAAACGTGTTCTCCTTCGCGGAGAAGGCTGATTTGGCAGGAAGAAGCCCTGTGTGCACTGGCCCTGGCAACCCACCCACAGCCAGCTAGGGAGGGACCCACCTAGGGCCTAGCTGCGAAACGGCACAAAACGCGCTCCTAGGAGCTGCACTCTGCAAAGGGAAACTGTGCTCGGGGAACAAAGCTCAGCCCCAAGGCGGCTTGGCTCAGGATCGCAGCGCTTGCCTAGTTCTCACCTAGCCCTAGGCTCCCCATAGGGCCAAGGAGGGTCTGGGCTGCCTCTGGCTCCGTGGGCACTGCTGCTTGGCTGGTGGTCTCCGCACCTTGAAACCAACTCCAAACGTGTTCTCCTTCGCGGAGAAGGCTGATTTGGCAGGAAGAAGCCCTGTGTGCACTGGCCCTGGCAACCCACCCATAGCCAGCTAGGGAGGGACCCACCTAGGGCCTAGCTGCGAAACGGCACAAAACGCGCTCCTAGGAGCTGCACTCTGCAAAGGGAAACTGTGCTCGGGGAACAAACCTCAGCCCCAAGGCGGCTTGGCTCAGGATCGCAGCGCTTGCCTAGTTCTCACCTAGCCCTAGGCTCCCCATAGGGCCAAGGAGGGTCTGGGCTGCCTCTGGCTCCGTGGGCACTGCTGCTTGGCTGGTGGTCTCCGCACCGTGAAACCAACTCCAAACGTGTTCTCCTTCGCGGAGAAGGCTGATTTGGCAGGAAGAAGCCCTGTGTGCACTGGCCCTGGCAACCCACCCATAGCCAGCTAGGGAGGGACCCACCTAGGGCCTAGCTGCGAAATGGCACAAAACGCGCTCCTAGGAGCTGCACTCTGCAAAGGGAAACTGAGCTCGGGGAACAAAGCTCAGCCCCAAGGCGGCTTGGCTCAGGATCGCAGCGCTTGCCTAGTTCTCACCTAGCCCTAGGCTCCCCATAGGGTCAAGGAGGGTCTGGGCTGCCTCTGGCTCCGTGGGCACTGCTGCTTGGTTGGTGGTCTCCGCAGCTTGAAACCAACTCCAAACGTGTTCTCCTTCGCGGAGAAGGCTGATTTGGCAGGAAGAAGCCCTGTGTGCACTGGCCCTGGCAACCCACCCACAGCCAGCTAGGGAGGGACCCACCTAGGTCCTAGCTGCGAAACGGCACAAAACGCGCTCCTAGGAGCTGCACTCTGCAAAGGGAAACTGAGCTCGGGGAACAAAGCTCAGCCCCAAGGCGGCTTGGCTCAGGATCGCAGCGCTTGCCTAGTTCTCACCTAGCCCTAGGCTCCACATAGGGTCAAGGAGGGTCTGGGCTGCCTCTGGCTCCGTGGGCACTGCTGCTTGGCTGGTGGTCTCCGCACCTTGAAACCAACTCCAAACGTGTTCTCCTTCGCGGAGAAGGCTGATTTGGCAGGAAGAAGCCCTGTGTGCACTGGCCCTGGCAACCCACCCATAGCCAGCTAGGGACGGACCCACCTAGGGCCTAGCTGCGAAACGGCACAGAACGCGCTCCTAGGAGCTGCACTCTGCAAAGGGAAACTGAGCTCGGGGAACAAAGCTCAGCCCCAAGGCGGCTTGGCTCAGGATCGCAGCGCTTGCCTAGTTCTCACCTAGCCCTAGGCTCCCCATAGGGCCAAGGAGGGTCTGGGCTGCCTCTGGCTCCGTGGGCACTGCTGCTTGGCTGGTGGTCTCCGCACCTTGAAACCAACTCCAAACGTGTTCTCCTTCGCGGAGAAGGCTGATTTGGCAGGTAGAAGCCCTGTGTGCATTGGCCCTGGCAACCCACCCATAGCCAGCTAGGGAGGGACCCACCTAGGGCCTAGCTGCGAAACGGCACAAAACGCGCTCCTAGGAGCTGCACTCTGCAAAGGGAAACTGTGCTCGGGGAACAAAGCTCAGTCCCAAGCGGCTTGGCTCAGGATCGCAGCGCTTGCCTAGTTCTCACCTAGCCCTAGGCTCCCCATAGGGCCAAGGAGGGTCTGGGCTGCCTCTGGCTCCGTGGGCACTGCTGCTTGGCTGGTGGTCTCCGCACCTTGAAACCAACTCCAAACGTGTTCTCCTTCGCGGAGAAGGCTGATTTGGCAGGAAGAAGCCCTGTGTGCACTGGCCCTGGCAACCCACCCATAGCCAGCTAGGGAGGGACCCACCTAGGGCCTAGCTGCGAAACGGCACAAAACGCGCTCCTAGGAGCTGCACTCTGCAAAGGGAAACTGTGCTCGGGGAACAAAGCTCAGCCCCAAGGCGGCTTGGCTCAGGATCGCAGCGCTTGCCTAGTTCTCACCTAGCCCTAGGCTCCCCATAGGGCCAAGGAGGGTCTGGGCTGCCTCTGGCTCCGTGGGCACTGCTGCTTGGCTGGTGGTCTCCGCACCTTGAAACCAACTCCAAACGTGTTCTCCTTCGCGGAGAAGGCTGATTTGGCAGGAAGAAGCCCTGTGTGCACTGGCCCTGGCAACCCACCCATAGCCAGCTAGGGACGGACCCACCTAGGGCCTAGCTGCGAAACGGCACAAAACGCGCTCCTAGGAGCTGCACTCTGCAAAGGGAAACTGTGCTCGGGGAACAAAGCTCAGCCCCAAGGCGGCTTGGCTCAGGATCGCAGCGCTTGCCTAGTTCTCACCTAGCCCTAGGCTCCCCATAGGGCCAAGGAGGGTCTGGGCTGCCTCTGGCTCCGTGGGCATTGCTGCTTGGCTGGTGGTCTCCGCACCGTGAAACCAACTCCAAACGTGTTCTCCTTCGCGGAGAAGGCTGATTTGGCAGGAAGAAGCCCTGTGTGCACTGGCCCTGGCAACCCACCCATAGCCAGCTAGGGAGGGACCCACCTAGGGCCTAGCTGGGAAACGGCACAGAACGCGCTCCTAGGAGCTGCACTCTGCAAAGGGAAACTGAGCTCGGGGAACAAAGCTCAGCCCTAAGGCGGCTTGGCTCAGGATCGCAGCGCTTGCCTAGTTCTCACCTAGCCCTAGGCTCCCCATAGGGCCAAGGAGGGTCTGGGCTGCCTCTGGCTCTGTGGGCACTGCTGCTTGGTTGGTGGTCTCCGCACCTTGAAACCAACTCCAAACGTGTTCTCCTTCGCGGAGAAGGCTGATTTGGCAGGAAGAAGCCCTGTGTGCACTGGCCCTGGCAACCCACCCATAGCCAGCTAGGGAGGGACCCACCTAGGGCCTAGCTGCGAAACGGCACAAAACGCGCTCCTAGGAGCTGCACTCTGCAAAGGGAAACTGAGCTCGGGGAACAAACCTCAGCCCCAAGGCGGCTTGGCTCAGGATCGCAGCGCTTGCCTAGTTCTCACCTAGCCCTAGGCTCCACATAGGGTCAAGGAGGGTCTGGGCTGCCTCTGGCTCCGTGGGCACTGCTGCTTGGCTGGTGGTCTCCGCACCGTGAAACCAACTCCAAACGTGTTCTCCATCGCGGAGAAGGCTGATTTGGCAGGAAGAAGCCCTGTGTGCACTGGCCCTGGCAACCCACCCATAGCCAGCTAGGGAGGGACCCACCTAGGGCCTAGCTGCGAAACGGCACAAAACGCGCTCCTAGGAGCTGCACTCTGCAAAGGGAAACTGTGCTCGGGGAACAAACCTCAGCCCCAAGGCGGCTTGGCTCAGGATCGCAGCGCTTGCCTAGTTCTCACCTAGCCCTAGGCTCCCCATAGGGCCCAGGAGGGTCTGGGCTGCCTCTGGCTCCGTGGGCACTGCTGCTTGGCTGGTGGTCTCCGCACATTGAAACCAACTCCAAACGTGTTCTCCTTCGCGGAGAAGGCTGATTTGGCAGGAAGAAGCCCTGTGTGCACTGGCCCTGGCAACCCACCCATAGCCAGCTAGGGACGGACCCACCTAGGGCCTAGCTGCGAAACGGCACAAAACGCACTCCTAGGAGCTGCACTCTGCAAAGGGAAACTGTGCTCGGAGAACAAACCCCAGCCCCAAGGCGGCTTGGCTCAGGATCGCAGCGCTTGCCTAGTTCTCACCTAGCCCTAGGCTCCCCATAGGGCCAAGGAGGGTCTGGGCTGCCTCTGGCTCCGTGGGCACTGCTGCTTGGCTGGTGGTCTCCGCACCTTGAAACCAACTCCAAACGTGTTCTCCTTCGCGGAGAAGGCTGATTTGGCAGGTAGAAGCCCTGTGTGCACTGGCCCTGGCAACCCACCCACAGCCAGCTAGGGAGGGACCCACCTAGGGCCTAGCTGCGAAACGGCACAAAACGCGCTCCTAGGAGCTGCACTCTGCAAAGGGAAACTGTGCTCGGGGAACAAAGCTCAGCCCCAAGGCGGCTTGGCTCAGGATCGCAGCGCTTGCCTAGTTCTCACCTAGCCCTAGGCTCCCCATAGGGCCAAGGAGGGTCTGGGCTGCCTCTGGATCCGTGGGCACTGCTGCTTGGTTGGTGGTCTCCGCACCTTGAAACCAACTCCAAACGTGTTCTCCTTCGCGGAGAAGGCTGATTTGGCAGGTAGAAGCCCTGTGTGCACTGGCCCTGGCAACCCACCCACAGCCAGCTAGGGAGGGACCCACCTAGGGCCTAGCTGCGAAACGGCACAAAACGCGCTCCTAGGAGCTGCACTCTGCAAAGGGAAACTGTGCTCGGGGAACAAAGCTCAGCCCCAAGGCGGCTTGGCTCAGGATCGCAGCGCTTGCCTAGTTCTCACCTAGCCCTAGGCTCCCCATAGGGCCAAGGAGGGTCTGGGCTGCCTCTGGCTCCGTGGGCACTGCTGCTTGGCTGGTGGTCTCCGCACCTTGAAACCAACTCCAAACGTGTTCTCCTTCGCGGAGAAGGCTGATTTGGCAGGAAGAAGCCCTGTGTGCACTGGCCCTGGCAACCCACCCATAGCCAGCTAGGGACGGACCCACCTAGGGCCTAGCTGCGAAACGGCACAGAACGCGCTCCTAGGAGCTGCACTCTGCAAAGGGAAACTGTGCTCGGGGAACAAACCTCAGCCCCAAGGCGGCTTGGCTCAGGATCGCAGCGCTTGCCTAGTTCTCACCTAGCCCTAGGCTCCCCATAGGGCCAAGGAGGGTCTGGGCTGCCTCTGGCTCCGTGGGGACTGCTGCTTGGCTGGTGGTCTCCGCACCTTGAAACCAACTCCAAATGTGTTCTCCTTCGCGGAGAAGGCTGATTTGGCAGGAAGAAGCCCTGTGTGCACTGGCCCTGGCAACCCACCCATAGCCAGCTAGGGACGGACCCACCTAGGGCCTAGCTGCGAAACGGCACAAAACGCGCTCCTAGGAGCTGCACTCTGCAAAGGGAAACTGTGCTCGGGGAACAAAGCTCAGCCCCAAGGCGGCTTGGCTCAGGATCGCAGCGCTTGCCTAGTTCTCACCTAGCCCTAGGCTCCCCATAGGGCCAAGGAGGGTCTGGGCTGCCTCTGGATCCGTGGGCACTGCTGCTTGGTTGGTGGTCTCCGCACCTTGAAACCAACTCCAAACGTGTTCTCCTTCGCGGAGAAGGCTGATTTGGCAGGTAGAAGCCCTGTGTGCACTGGCCCTGGCAACCCACCCACAGCCAGCTAGGGAGGGACCCACCTAGGGCCTAGCTGCGAAACGGCACAAAACGCGCTCCTAGGAGCTGCACTCTGCAAAGGGAAACTGTGCTCGGGGAACAAAGCTCAGCCCCAAGGCGGCTTGGCTCAGGATCGCAGCGCTTGCCTAGTTCTCACCTAGCCCTAGGCTCCCCATAGGGCCAAGGAGGGTCTGGGCTGCCTCTGGCTCCGTGGGCACTGCTGCTTGGCTGGTGGTCTCCGCACCTTGAAACCAACTCCAAACGTGTTCTCCTTCGCGGAGAAGGCTGATTTGGCAGGAAGAAGCCCTGTGTGCACTGGCCCTGGCAACCCACCCATAGCCAGCTAGGGACGGACCCACCTAGGGCCTAGCTGCGAAACGGCACAGAACGCGCTCCTAGGAGCTGCACTCTGCAAAGGGAAACTGAGCTCGGGGAACAAAGCTCAGCCCCAAGGCGGCTTGGCTCAGGATCGCAGCGCTTGCCTAGTTCTCACCTAGCCCTAGGCTCCCCATAGGGCCAAGGAGGGTCTGGGCTGCCTCTGGCTCCGTGGGCACTGCTGCTTGGCTGGTGGTCTCCGCACCTTGAAACCAACTCCAAACGTGTTCTCCTTCGCGGAGAAGGCTGATTTGGCAGGTAGAAGCCCTGTGTGCATTGGCCCTGGCAACCCACCCATAGCCAGCTAGGGAGGGACCCACCTAGGGCCTAGCTGCGAAACGGCACAAAACGCGCTCCTAGGAGCTGCACTCTGCAAAGGGAAACTGTGCTCGGGGAACAAAGCTCAGCCCCAAGCGGCTTGGCTCAGGATCGCAGCGCTTGCCTAGTTCTCACCTAGCCCTAGGCTCCCCATAGGGCCAAGGAGGGTCTGGGCTGCCTCTGGCTCCGTGGGCACTGCTGCTTGGCTGGTGGTCTCCGCACCTTGAAACCAACTCCAAACGTGTTCTCCTTCGCGGAGAAGGCTGATTTGGCAGGAAGAAGCCCTGTGTGCACTGGCCCTGGCAACCCACCCATAGCCAGCTAGGGAGGGACCCACCTAGGGCCTAGCTGCGAAATGGCACAAAACGCGCTCCTAGGAGCTGCACTCTGCAAAGGGAAACTGTGCTCGGGGAACAAAGCTCAGCCCCAAGGCGGCTTGGCTCAGGATCGCAGCGCTTGCCTAGTTCTCACCTAGCCCTAGGCTCCCCATAGGGCCAAGGAGGGTCTGGGCTGCCTCTGGCTCCGTGGGCACTGCTGCTTGGCTGGTGGTCTCCGCACCTTGAAACCAACTCCAAACGTGTTCTCCTTCGCGGAGAAGGCTGATTTGGCAGGAAGAAGCCCTGTGTGCACTGGCCCTGGCAACCCACCCATAGCCAGCTAGGGACGGACCCACCTAGGGCCTAGCTGCGAAACGGCACAAAACGCGCTCCTAGGAGCTGCACTCTGCAAAGGGAAACTGTGCTCGGGGAACAAAGCTCAGCCCCAAGGCGGCTTGGCTCAGGATCGCAGCGCTTGCCTAGTTCTCACCTAGCCCTAGGCTCCCCATAGGGCCAAGGAGGGTCTGGGCTGCCTCTGGCTCCGTGGGCACTGCTGCTTGGCTGGTGGTCTCCGCACCGTGAAACCAACTCCAAACGTGTTCTCCTTCGCGGAGAAGGCTGATTTGGCAGGAAGAAGCCCTGTGTGCACTGGCCCTGGCAACCCACCCATAGCCAGCTAGGGAGGGACCCACCTAGGGCCTAGCTGGGAAACGGCACAGAACGCGCTCCTAGGAGCTGCACTCTGCAAAGGGAAACTGAGCTCGGGGAACAAAGCTCAGCCCCAAGGCGGCTTGGCTCAGGATCGCAGCGCTTGCCTAGTTCTCACCTAGCCCTAGGCTCCCCATAGGGCCAAGGAGGGTCTGGGCTGCCTCTGGCTCTGTGGGCACTGCTGCTTGGTTGGTGGTCTCCGCACCTTGAAACCAACTCCAAACGTGTTCTCCTTCGCGGAGAAGGCTGATTTGGCAGGAAGAAGCCCTGTGTGCACTGGCCCTGGCAACCCACCCATAGCCAGCTAGGGAGGGACCCACCTAGGGCCTAGCTGCGAAACGGCACAAAACGCGCTCCTAGGAGCTGCACTCTGCAAAGGGAAACTGTGCTCGGGGAACAAAGCTCAGCCCCAAGGCGGCTTGGCTCAGGATCGCAGCGCTTGCCTAGTTCTCACCTAGCCCTAGGCTCCACATAGGGTCAAGGAGGGTCTGGGCTGCCTCTGGCTCCGTGGGCACTGCTGCTTGGTTGGTGGTCTCCGCAGCTTGAAACCAACTCCAAACGTGTTCTCCTTCGCGGAGAAGGCTGATTTGGCAGGAAGAAGCCCTGTGTGCACTGGCCCTGGCAACCCACCCATAGCCAGCTAGGGAGGGACCCACCTAGGGCCTAGCTGCGAAACGGCACAAAACGCGCTCCTAGGAGCTGCACTCTGCAAAGGGAAACTGTGCTCGGGGAACAAACCTCAGCCCCAAGGCGGCTTGGCTCAGGATCGCAGCGCTTGCCTAGTTCTCACCTAGCCCTAGGCTCCCCATAGGGCCAAGGAGGGTCTGGGCTGCCTCTGGCTCCGTGGGCACTGCTGCTTGGCTGGTGGTCTCCGCACATTGAAACCAACTCCAAACGTGTTCTCCTTCGCGGAGAAGGCTGATTTGGCAGGAAGAAGCCCTGTGTGCACTGGCCCTGGCAACCCACCCATAGCCAGCTAGGGACGGACCCACCTAGGGCCTAGCTGCGAAACGGCACAAAACGCACTCCTAGGAGCTGCACTCTGCAAAGGGAAACTGTGCTCGGAGAACAAACCCCAGCCCCAAGGCGGCTTGGCTCAGGATCGCAGCGCTTGCCTAGTTCTCACCTAGCCCTAGGCTCCCCATAGGGCCAAGGAGGGTCTGGGCTGCCTCTGGCTCCGTGGGCACTGCTGCTTGGCTGGTGGTCTCCGCACCTTGAAACCAACTCCAAACGTGTTCTCCTTCGCGGAGAAGGCTGATTTGGCAGGAAGAAGCCCTGTGTGCACTGGCCCTGGCAACCCACCCATAGCCAGCTAGGGAGGGACCCACCTAGGGCCTAGCTGCGAAAGGGCACAGAACGCGCTCCTAGGAGCTGCACTCTGCAAAGGGAAACTGTGCTCGGGGAACAAAGCTCAGCCCCAAGGCGGCTTGGCTCAGGATCGCAGCGCTTGCCTAGTTCTCACCTAGCCCTAGGCTCCCCATAGGGCCCAGGAGGGTCTGGGCTGCCTCTGGCTCCGTGGGCACTGCTGCTTGGTTGGTGGTCTCCGCACCGTGAAACCAACTCCAAACGTGTTCTCCTTCGCGGAGAAGGCTGATTTGGCAGGAAGAAGCCCTGTGTGCACTGGCCCTGGCAACCCACCCATAGCCAGCTAGGGAGGGACCCACCTAGGGCCTAGCTGCGAAACGGCACAAAACGCGCTCCTAGGAGCTGCACTCTGCAAAGGGAAACTGTGCTCGGGGAACAAAGCTCAGCCCCAAGGCGGCTTGGCTCAGGATCGCAGCGCTTGCCTAGTTCTCACCTAGCCCTAGGCTCCCCATAGGGCCAAGGAGGGTCTGGGCTGCCTCTGGCTCCGTGGGCACTGCTGCTTGGCTGGTGGTCTCCGCACCTTGAAACCAACTCCAAACGTGTTCTCCTTCGCGGAGAAGGCTGATTTGGCAGGAAGAAGCCCTGTGTGCACTGGCCCTGGCAACCCACCCATAGCCAGCTAGGGAGGGACCCACCTAGGGCCTAGCTGCGAAACGGCACAAAACGCGCTCCTAGGAGCTGCACTCTGCAAAGGGAAACTGAGCTCGGGGAACAAAGCTCAGCCCCAAGGCGGCTTGGCTCAGGATCGCAGCGCTTGCCTAGTTCTCACCTAGCCCTAGGCTCCCCATAGGGCCCAGGAGGGTCTGGGCTGCCTCTGGCTCCGTGGGCACTGCTGCTTGGTTGGTGGTCTCCGCAGCTTGAAACCAACTCCAAACGTGTTCTCCTTCGCGGAGAAGGCTGATTTGGCAGGAAGAAGCCCTGTGTGCACTGGCCCTGGCAACCCACCCACAGCCAGCTAGGGACGGACCCACCTAGGGCCTAGCTGCGAAACGGCACAAAACACGCTCCTAGGAGCTGCACTCTGCAAAGGGAAACTGTGCTCGGGGAACAAAGCTCAGCCCCAAGGCGGCTTGGCTCAGGATCGCAGCGCTTGCCTAGTTCTCACCTAGCCCTAGGCTCCCCATAGGGCCAAGGAGGGTCTGGGCTGCCTCTGGCTCCGTGGGCACTGCTGCTTGGCTGGTGGTCTCCGCACCTTGAAACCAACTCCAAACGTGTTCTCCTTCGCGGAGAAGGCTGATTTGGCAGGAAGAAGCCCTGTGTGCACTGGCCCTGGCAACCCACCCATAGCCAGCTAGGGACGGACCCACCTAGGGCCTAGCTGCGAAACGGCACAGAACGCGCTCCTAGGAGCTGCACTCTGCAAAGGGAAACTGAGCTCGGGGAACAAAGCTCAGCCCCAAGGCGGCTTGGCTCAGGATCGCAGCGCTTGCCTAGTTCTCACCTAGCGCTAGGCTCCCCATAGGGCCAAGGAGGGTCTGGGCTGCCTCTGGCTCCGTGGGCACTGCTGCTTGGCTGGTGGTCTCCGCACCTTGAAACCAACTCCAAACGTGTTCTCCTTCGCGGAGAAGGCTGATTTGGCAGGAAGAAGCCCTGTGTGCACTGGCCCTGGCAACCCACCCATAGCCAGCTAGGGACGGACCCACCTAGGGCCTAGCTGCGAAACGGCACAGAACGCGCTCCTAGGAGCTGCACTCTGCAAAGGGAAACTGTGCTCGGGGAACAAAGCTCAGCCCCAAGGCGGCTTGGCTCAGGATCGCAGCGCTTGCCTAGTTCTCACCTAGCCCTAGGCTCCCCATAGGGCCAAGGAGGGTCTGGGCTGCCTCTGGCTCCGTGGGGACTGCTGCTTGGCTGGTGGTCTCCGCACCTTGAAACCAACTCCAAATGTGTTCTCCTTCGCGGAGAAGGCTGATTTGGCAGGAAGAAGCCCTGTGTGCACTGGCCCTGGCAACCCACCCATAGCCAGCTAGGGACGGACCCACCTAGGGCCTAGCTGCGAAACGGCACAAAACGCGCTCCTAGGAGCTGCACTCTGCAAAGGGAAACTGTGCTCGGGGAACAAAGCTCAGCCCCAAGGCGGCTTGGCTCAGGATCGCAGCGCTTGCCTAGTTCTCACCTAGCCCTAGGCTCCCCATAGGGCCAAGGAGGGTCTGGGCTGCCTCTGGATCCGTGGGCACTGCTGCTTGGTTGGTGGTCTCCGCACCTTGAAACCAACTCCAAACGTGTTCTCCTTCGCGGAGAAGGCTGATTTGGCAGGTAGAAGCCCTGTGTGCACTGGCCCTGGCAACCCACCCACAGCCAGCTAGGGAGGGACCCACCTAGGGCCTAGCTGCGAAACGGCACAAAACGCGCTCCTAGGAGCTGCACTCTGCAAAGGGAAACTGTGCTCGGGGAACAAACCTCAGCCCCAAGGCGGCTTGGCTCAGGATCGCAGCGCTTGCCTACTTCTCACCTAGCCCTAGGCTCCCCATAGGGCCAAGGAGGGTCTGGGCTGCCTCTGGCTCCGTGGGCACTGCTGCTTGGCTGGTGGTCTCCGCACCTTGAAACCAACTCCAAACGTGTTCTCCTTCGCGGAGAAGGCTGATTTGGCAGGAAGAAGCCCTGTGTGCACTGGCCCTGGCAACCCACCCATAGCCAGCTAGGGACGGACCCACCTAGGGCCTAGCTGCGAAACGGCACAGAACGCGCTCCTAGGAGCTGCACTCTGCAAAGGGAAACTGTGCTCGGGGAACAAACCTCAGCCCCAAGGCGGCTTGGCTCAGGATCGCAGCGCTTGCCTAGTTCTCACCTAGCCCTAGGCTCCCCATAGGGCCAAGGAGGGTCTGGGCTGCCTCTGGCTCCGTGGGGACTGCTGCTTGGCTGGTGGTCTCCGCACCTTGAAACCAACTCCAAATGTGTTCTCCTTCGCGGAGAAGGCTGATTTGGCAGGAAGAAGCCCTGTGTGCACTGGCCCTGGCAACCCACCCATAGCCAGCTAGGGACGGACCCACCTAGGGCCTAGCTGCGAAACGGCACAAAACGCGCTCCTAGGAGCTGCACTCTGCAAAGGGAAACTGTGCTCGGGGAACAAAGCTCAGCCCCAAGGCGGCTTGGCTCAGGATCGCAGCGCTTGCCTAGTTCTCACCTAGCCCTAGGCTCCCCATAGGGCCAAGGAGGGTCTGGGCTGCCTCTGGATCCGTGGGCACTGCTGCTTGGTTGGTGGTCTCCGCACCTTGAAACCAACTCCAAACGTGTTCTCCTTCGCGGAGAAGGCTGATTTGGCAGGTAGAAGCCCTGTGTGCACTGGCCCTGGCAACCCACCCACAGCCAGCTAGGGAGGGACCCACCTAGGGCCTAGCTGCGAAACGGCACAAAACGCGCTCCTAGGAGCTGCACTCTGCAAAGGGAAACTGTGCTCGGGGAACAAAGCTCAGCCCCAAGGCGGCTTGGCTCAGGATCGCAGCGCTTGCCTAGTTCTCACCTAGCCCTAGGCTCCCCATAGGGCCAAGGAGGGTCTGGGCTGCCTCTGGCTCCGTGGGCACTGCTGCTTGGCTGGTGGTCTCCGCACCTTGAAACCAACTCCAAACGTGTTCTCCTTCGCGGAGAAGGCTGATTTGGCAGGAAGAAGCCCTGTGTGCACTGGCCCTGGCAACCCACCCATAGCCAGCTAGGGACGGACCCACCTAGGGCCTAGCTGCGAAACGGCACAGAACGCGCTCCTAGGAGCTGCACTCTGCAAAGGGAAACTGAGCTCGGGGAACAAAGCTCAGCCCCAAGGCGGCTTGGCTCAGGATCGCAGCGCTTGCCTAGTTCTCACCTAGCCCTAGGCTCCCCATAGGGCCAAGGAGGGTCTGGGCTGCCTCTGGCTCCGTGGGCACTGCTGCTTGGCTGGTGGTCTCCGCACCTTGAAACCAACTCCAAACGTGTTCTCCTTCGCGGAGAAGGCTGATTTGGCAGGTAGAAGCCCTGTGTGCATTGGCCCTGGCAACCCACCCATAGCCAGCTAGGGAGGGACCCACCTAGGGCCTAGCTGCGAAACGGCACAAAACGCGCTCCTAGGAGCTGCACTCTGCAAAGGGAAACTGTGCTCGGGGAACAAAGCTCAGCCCCAAGCGGCTTGGCTCAGGATCGCAGCGCTTGCCTAGTTCTCACCTAGCCCTAGGCTCCCCATAGGGCCAAGGAGGGTCTGGGCTGCCTCTGGCTCCGTGGGCACTGCTGCTTGGCTGGTGGTCTCCGCACCTTGAAACCAACTCCAAACGTGTTCTCCTTCGCGGAGAAGGCTGATTTGGCAGGAAGAAGCCCTGTGTGCACTGGCCCTGGCAACCCACCCATAGCCAGCTAGGGAGGGACCCACCTAGGGCCTAGCTGCGAAACGGCACAAAACGCGCTCCTAGGAGCTGCACTCTGCAAAGGGAAACTGTGCTCGGGGAACAAAGCTCAGCCCCAAGGCGGCTTGGCTCAGGATCGCAGCGCTTGCCTAGTTCTCACCTAGCCCTAGGCTCCCCATAGGGCCAAGGAGGGTCTGGGCTGCCTCTGGCTCCGTGGGCACTGCTGCTTGGCTGGTGGTCTCCGCACCTTGAAACCAACTCCAAACGTGTTCTCCTTCGCGGAGAAGGCTGATTTGGCAGGAAGAAGCCCTGTGTGCACTGGCCCTGGCAACCCACCCATAGCCAGCTAGGGACGGACCCACCTAGGGCCTAGCTGCGAAACGGCACAAAACGCGCTCCTAGGAGCTGCACTCTGCAAAGGGAAACTGTGCTCGGGGAACAAAGCTCAGCCCCAAGGCGGCTTGGCTCAGGATCGCAGCGCTTGCCTAGTTCTCACCTAGCCCTAGGCTCCCCATAGGGCCAAGGAGGGTCTGGGCTGCCTCTGGCTCCGTGGGCACTGCTGCTTGGCTGGTGGTCTCCGCACCGTGAAACCAACTCCAAACGTGTTCTCCTTCGCGGAGAAGGCTGATTTGGCAGGAAGAAGCCCTGTGTGCACTGGCCCTGGCAACCCACCCATAGCCAGCTAGGGAGGGACCCACCTAGGGCCTAGCTGGGAAACGGCACAGAACGCGCTCCTAGGAGCTGCACTCTGCAAAGGGAAACTGAGCTCGGGGAACAAAGCTCAGCCCCAAGGCGGCTTGGCTCAGGATCGCAGCGCTTGCCTAGTTCTCACCTAGCCCTAGGCTCCCCATAGGGCCAAGGAGGGTCTGGGCTGCCTCTGGCTCTGTGGGCACTGCTGCTTGGTTGGTGGTCTCCGCACCTTGAAACCAACTCCAAACGTGTTCTCCTTCGCGGAGAAGGCTGATTTGGCAGGAAGAAGCCCTGTGTGCACTGGCCCTGGCAACCCACCCATAGCCAGCTAGGGAGGGACCCACCTAGGGCCTAGCTGCGAAACGGCACAAAACGCGCTCCTAGGAGCTGCACTCTGCAAAGGGAAACTGTGCTCGGGGAACAAACCTCAGCCCCAAGGCGGCTTGGCTCAGGATCGCAGCGCTTGCCTAGTTCTCACCTAGCCCTAGGCTCCACATAGGGTCAAGGAGGGTCTGGGCTGCCTCTGGCTCCGTGGGCACTGCTGCTTGGCTGGTGGTCTCCGCACCGTGAAACCAACTCCAAACGTGTTCTCCTTCGCGGAGAAGGCTGATTTGGCAGGAAGAAGCCCTGTGTGCACTGGCCCTGGCAACCCACCCATAGCCAGCTAGGGAGGGACCCACCTAGGGCCTAGCTGCGAAACGGCACAAAACGCGCTCCTAGGAGCTGCACTCTGCAAAGGGAAACTGTGCTCGGGGAACAAAGCTCAGCCCCAAGGCGGCTTGGCTCAGGATCGCAGCGCTTGCCTAGTTCTCACCTAGCCCTAGGCTCCCCATAGGGCCAAGGAGGGTCTGGGCTGCCTCTGGCTCCGTGGGCACTGCTGCTTGGCTGGTGGTCTCCGCACCTTGAAACCAACTCCAAACGTGTTCTCCTTCGCGGAGAAGGCTGATTTGGCAGGAAGAAGCCCTGTGTGCACTGGCCCTGGCAACCCACCCATAGCCAGCTAGGGAGGGACCCACCTAGGGCCTAGCTGCGAAACGGCACAAAACGCGCTCCTAGGAGCTGCACTCTGCAAAGGGAAACTGAGCTCGGGGAACAAAGCTCAGCCCCAAGGCGGCTTGGCTCAGGATCGCAGCGCTTGCCTAGTTCTCACCTAGCCCTAGGCTCCCCATAGGGCCCAGGAGGGTCTGGGCTGCCTCTGGCTCCGTGGGCACTGCTGCTTGGCTGGTGGTCTCCGCAGCTTGAAACCAACTCCAAACGTGTTCTCCTTCGCGGAGAAGGCTGATTTGGCAGGAAGAAGCCCTGTGTGCACTGGCCCTGGCAACCCACCCATAGCCAGCTAGGGACGGACCCACCTAGGGCCTAGCTGCGAAACGGCACAAAACACGCTCCTAGGAGCTGCACTCTGCAAAGGGAAACTGTGCTCGGGGAACAAAGCTCAGCCCCAAGGCGGCTTGGCTCAGGATCGCAGCGCTTGCCTAGTTCTCACCTAGCCCTAGGCTCCCCATAGGGCCAAGGAGGGTCTGGGCTGCCTCTGGCTCCGTGGGCACTGCTGCTTGGCTGGTGGTCTCCGCACCTTGAAACCAACTCCAAACGTGTTCTCCTTCGCGGAGAAGGCTGATTTGGCAGGAAGAAGCCCTGTGTGCACTGGCCCTGGCAACCCACCCATAGCCAGCTAGGGACGGACCCACCTAGGGCCTAGCTGCGAAAGGGCACAAAACGCGCTCCTAGGAGCTGCACTCTGCAAAGGGAAACTGAGCTCGGGGAACAAAGCTCAGCCCCAAGGCGGCTTGGCTCAGGATCGCAGCGCTTGCCTAGTTCTCACCTAGCGCTAGGCTCCCCATAGGGCCAAGGAGGGTCTGGGCTGCCTCTGGCTCCGTGGGCACTGCTGCTTGGCTGGTGGTCTCCGCACCTTGAAACCAACTCCAAACGTGTTCTCCTTCGCGGAGAAGGCTGATTTGGCAGGAAGAAGCCCTGTGTGCACTGGCCCTGGCAACCCACCCATAGCCAGCTAGGGAGGGACCCACCTAGGGCCTAGCTGCGAAACGGCACAAAACGCGCTCCTAGGAGCTGCACTCTGCAAAGGGAAACTGAGCTCGGGGAACAAAGCTCAGCCCCAAGGCGGCTTGGCTCAGGATCGCAGCGCTTGCCTAGTTCTCACCTAGCCCTAGGCGCCCCATAGGGCCAAGGAGGGTCTGGGCTGCCTCTGGCTCCGTGGGCACTGCTGCTTGGTTGGTGGTCTCTGCAGCTTGAAACCAACTCCAAACGTGTTCTCCTTCGCGGAGAAGGCTGATTTGGCAGGAAGAAGCCCTGTGTGCACTGGCCCTGGCAACCCACCCACAGCCAGCTAGGGACGGACCCACCTAGGGCCTAGCTGCGAAACGGCACAAAACGCGCTCCTAGGAGCTGCACTCTGCAAAGGGAAACTGTGCTCGGGGAACAAAGCTCAGCCCCAAGGCGGCTTGGCTCAGGATCGCAGCGCTTGCCTAGTTCTCACCTAGCCCTAGGCTCCCCATAGGGCCAAGGAGGGTCTGGGCTGCCTCTGGATCCGTGGGCACTGCTGCTTGGTTGGTGGTCTCCGCACCTTGAAACCAACTCCAAACGTGTTCTCCTTCGCGGAGAAGGCTGATTTGGCAGGTAGAAGCCCTGTGTGCACTGGCCCTGGCAACCCACCCACAGCCAGCTAGGGAGGGACCCACCTAGGGCCTAGCTGCGAAACGGCACAAAACGCGCTCCTAGGAGCTGC
Source organism: Sus scrofa (assembly GCF_054392235.1). Lineage (NCBI taxonomy): Eukaryota > Metazoa > Chordata > Mammalia > Artiodactyla > Suidae > Sus > Sus scrofa. The sequence goes on along the minus strand of NC_139393.1, from coordinate 38,818,265 downwards.
ACTCTGCAAAGGGAAACTGTGCTCGGGGAACAAAGCTCAGCCCCAAGGCGGCTTGGCTCAGGATCGCAGCGCTTGCCTAGTTCTCACCTAGCCCTAGGCTCCCCATAGGGCCAAGGAGGGTCTGGGCTGCCTCTGGCTCCGTGGGCACTGCTGCTTGGCTGGTGGTCTCCGCACCTTGAAACCAACTCCAAACGTGTTCTCCTTCGCGGAGAAGGCTGATTTGGCAGGAAGAAGCCCTGTGTGCACTGGCCCTGGCAACCCACCCATAGCCAGCTAGGGACGGACCCACCTAGGGCCTAGCTGCGAAACGGCACAGAACGCGCTCCTAGGAGCTGCACTCTGCAAAGGGAAACTGTGCTCGGGGAACAAACCTCAGCCCCAAGGCGGCTTGGCTCAGGATCGCAGCGCTTGCCTAGTTCTCACCTAGCCCTAGGCTCCCCATAGGGCCAAGGAGGGTCTGGGCTGCCTCTGGCTCCGTGGGGACTGCTGCTTGGCTGGTGGTCTCCGCACCTTGAAACCAACTCCAAATGTGTTCTCCTTCGCGGAGAAGGCTGATTTGGCAGGAAGAAGCCCTGTGTGCACTGGCCCTGGCAACCCACCCATAGCCAGCTAGGGACGGACCCACCTAGGGCCTAGCTGCGAAACGGCACAAAACGCGCTCCTAGGAGCTGCACTCTGCAAAGGGAAACTGTGCTCGGGGAACAAAGCTCAGCCCCAAGGCGGCTTGGCTCAGGATCGCAGCGCTTGCCTAGTTCTCACCTAGCCCTAGGCTCCCCATAGGGCCAAGGAGGGTCTGGGCTGCCTCTGGATCCGTGGGCACTGCTGCTTGGTTGGTGGTCTCCGCACCTTGAAACCAACTCCAAACGTGTTCTCCTTCGCGGAGAAGGCTGATTTGGCAGGTAGAAGCCCTGTGTGCACTGGCCCTGGCAACCCACCCACAGCCAGCTAGGGAGGGACCCACCTAGGGCCTAGCTGCGAAACGGCACAAAACGCGCTCCTAGGAGCTGCACTCTGCAAAGGGAAACTGTGCTCGGGGAACAAAGCTCAGCCCCAAGGCGGCTTGGCTCAGGATCGCAGCGCTTGCCTAGTTCTCACCTAGCCCTAGGCTCCCCATAGGGCCAAGGAGGGTCTGGGCTGCCTCTGGCTCCGTGGGCACTGCTGCTTGGCTGGTGGTCTCCGCACCTTGAAACCAACTCCAAACGTGTTCTCCTTCGCGGAGAAGGCTGATTTGGCAGGAAGAAGCCCTGTGTGCACTGGCCCTGGCAACCCACCCATAGCCAGCTAGGGACGGACCCACCTAGGGCCTAGCTGCGAAACGGCACAGAACGCGCTCCTAGGAGCTGCACTCTGCAAAGGGAAACTGAGCTCGGGGAACAAAGCTCAGCCCCAAGGCGGCTTGGCTCAGGATCGCAGCGCTTGCCTAGTTCTCACCTAGCCCTAGGCTCCCCATAGGGCCAAGGAGGGTCTGGGCTGCCTCTGGCTCCGTGGGCACTGCTGCTTGGCTGGTGGTCTCCGCACCTTGAAACCAACTCCAAACGTGTTCTCCTTCGCGGAGAAGGCTGATTTGGCAGGTAGAAGCCCTGTGTGCACTGGCCCTGGCAACCCACCCATAGCCAGCTAGGGAGGGACCCACCTAGGGCCTAGCTGCGAAACGGCACAAAACGCGCTCCTAGGAGCTGCACTCTGCAAAGGGAAACTGTGCTCGGGGAACAAAGCTCAGCCCCAAGCGGCTTGGCTCAGGATCGCAGCGGTTGCCTAGTTCTCACCTAGCCCTAGGCTCCCCATAGGGCCAAGGAGGGTCTGGGCTGCCTCTGGCTCCGTGGGCACTGCTGCTTGGCTGGTGGTCTCCGCACCTTGAAACCAACTCCAAACGTGTTCTCCTTCGCGGAGAAGGCTGATTTGGCAGGAAGAAGCCCTGTGTGCACTGGCCCTGGCAACCCACCCATAGCCAGCTAGGGAGGGACCCACCTAGGGCCTAGCTGCGAAACGGCACAAAACGCGCTCCTAGGAGCTGCACTCTGCAAAGGGAAACTGTGCTCGGGGAACAAAGCTCAGCCCCAAGGCGGCTTGGCTCAGGATCGCAGCGCTTGCCTAGTTCTCACCTAGCCCTAGGCTCCCCATAGGGCCAAGGAGGGTCTGGGCTGCCTCTGGCTCCGTGGGCACTGCTGCTTGGCTGGTGGTCTCCGCACCTTGAAACCAACTCCAAACGTGTTCTCCTTCGCGGAGAAGGCTGATTTGGCAGGAAGAAGCCCTGTGTGCACTGGCCCTGGCAACCCACCCATAGCCAGCTAGGGACGGACCCACCTAGGGCCTAGCTGCGAAACGGCACAAAACGCGCTCCTAGGAGCTGCACTCTGCAAAGGGAAACTGTGCTCGGGGAACAAAGCTCAGCCCCAAGGCGGCTTGGCTCAGGATCGCAGCGCTTGCCTAGTTCTCACCTAGCCCTAGGCTCCCCATAGGGCCAAGGAGGGTCTGGGCTGCCTCTGGCTCCGTGGGCACTGCTGCTTGGCTGGTGGTCTCCGCACCGTGAAACCAACTCCAAACGTGTTCTCCTTCGCGGAGAAGGCTGATTTGGCAGGAAGAAGCCCTGTGTGCACTGGCCCTGGCAACCCACCCATAGCCAGCTAGGGAGGGACCCACCTAGGGCCTAGCTGGGAAACGGCACAGAACGCGCTCCTAGGAGCTGCACTCTGCAAAGGGAAACTGAGCTCGGGGAACAAAGCTCAGCCCCAAGGCGGCTTGGCTCAGGATCGCAGCGCTTGCCTAGTTCTCACCTAGCCCTAGGCTCCCCATAGGGCCAAGGAGGGTCTGGGCTGCCTCTGGCTCTGTGGGCACTGCTGCTTGGTTGGTGGTCTCCGCACCTTGAAACCAACTCCAAACGTGTTCTCCTTCGCGGAGAAGGCTGATTTGGCAGGAAGAAGCCCTGTGTGCACTGGCCCTGGCAACCCACCCATAGCCAGCTAGGGAGGGACCCACCTAGGGCCTAGCTGCGAAACGGCACAAAACGCGCTCCTAGGAGCTGCACTCTGCAAAGGGAAACTGTGCTCGGGGAACAAACCTCAGCCCCAAGGCGGCTTGGCTCAGGATCGCAGCGCTTGCCTAGTTCTCACCTAGCCCTAGGCTCCACATAGGGTCAAGGAGGGTCTGGGCTGCCTCTGGCTCCGTGGGCACTGCTGCTTGGCTGGTGGTCTCCGCACCGTGAAACCAACTCCAAACGTGTTCTCCATCGCGGAGAAGGCTGATTTGGCAGGAAGAAGCCCTGTGTGCACTGGCCCTGGCAACCCACCCATAGCCAGCTAGGGAGGGACCCACCTAGGGCCTAGCTGCGAAACGGCACAAAACGCGCTCCTAGGAGCTGCACTCTGCAAAGGGAAACTGTGCTCGGGGAACAAACCTCAGCCCCAAGGCGGCTTGGCTCAGGATCGCAGCGCTTGCCTAGTTCTCACCTAGCCCTAGGCTCCCCATAGGGCCAAGGAGGGTCTGGGCTGCCTCTGGCTCCGTGGGCACTGCTGCTTGGCTGGTGGTCTCCGCACATTGAAACCAACTCCAAACGTGTTCTCCTTCGCGGAGAAGGCTGATTTGGCAGGAAGAAGCCCTGTGTGCACTGGCCCTGGCAACCCACCCATAGCCAGCTAGGGACGGACCCACCTAGGGCCTAGCTGCGAAACGGCACAAAACGCACTCCTAGGAGCTGCACTCTGCAAAGGGAAACTGTGCTCGGAGAACAAACCCCAGCCCCAAGGCGGCTTGGCTCAGGATCGCAGCGCTTGCCTAGTTCTCACCTAGCCCTAGGCTCCCCATAGGGCCAAGGAGGGTCTGGGCTGCCTCTGGCTCCGTGGGCACTGCTGCTTGGCTGGTGGTCTCCGCACCTTGAAACCAACTCCAAACGTGTTCTCCTTCGCGGAGAAGGCTGATTTGGCAGGAAGAAGCCCTGTGTGCACTGGCCCTGGCAACCCACCCATAGCCAGCTAGGGAGGGACCCACCTAGGGCCTAGCTGCGAAAGGGCACAGAACGCGCTCCTAGGAGCTGCACTCTGCAAAGGGAAACTGTGCTCGGGGAACAAAGCTCAGCCCCAAGGCGGCTTGGCTCAGGATCGCAGCGCTTGCCTAGTTCTCACCTAGCCCTAGGCTCCCCATAGGGCCCAGGAGGGTCTGGGCTGCCTCTGGCTCCGTGGGCACTGCTGCTTGGTTGGTGGTCTCCGCACCGTGAAACCAACTCCAAACGTGTTCTCCTTCGCGGAGAAGGCTGATTTGGCAGGAAGAAGCCCTGTGTGCACTGGCCCTGGCAACCCACCCATAGCCAGCTAGGGAGGGACCCACCTAGGGCCTAGCTGCGAAACGGCACAAAACGCGCTCCTAGGAGCTGCACTCTGCAAAGGGAAACTGTGCTCGGGGAACAAAGCTCAGCCCCAAGGCGGCTTGGCTCAGGATCGCAGCGCTTGCCTAGTTCTCACCTAGCCCTAGGCTCCCCATAGGGCCAAGGAGGGTCTGGGCTGCCTCTGGCTCCGTGGGCACTGCTGCTTGGCTGGTGGTCTCCGCACCTTGAAACCAACTCCAAACGTGTTCTCCTTCGCGGAGAAGGCTGATTTGGCAGGAAGAAGCCCTGTGTGCACTGGCCCTGGCAACCCACCCATAGCCAGCTAGGGAGGGACCCACCTAGGGCCTAGCTGCGAAACGGCACAAAACGCGCTCCTAGGAGCTGCACTCTGCAAAGGGAAACTGAGCTCGGGGAACAAAGCTCAGCCCCAAGGCGGCTTGGCTCAGGATCGCAGCGCTTGCCTAGTTCTCACCTAGCCCTAGGCTCCCCATAGGGCCCAGGAGGGTCTGGGCTGCCTCTGGCTCCGTGGGCACTGCTGCTTGGTTGGTGGTCTCCGCAGCTTGAAACCAACTCCAAACGTGTTCTCCTTCGCGGAGAAGGCTGATTTGGCAGGAAGAAGCCCTGTGTGCACTGGCCCTGGCAACCCACCCACAGCCAGCTAGGGACGGACCCACCTAGGGCCTAGCTGCGAAACGGCACAAAACACGCTCCTAGGAGCTGCACTCTGCAAAGGGAAACTGTGCTCGGGGAACAAAGCTCAGCCCCAAGGCGGCTTGGCTCAGGATCGCAGCGCTTGCCTAGTTCTCACCTAGCCCTAGGCTCCCCATAGGGCCAAGGAGGGTCTGGGCTGCCTCTGGCTCCGTGGGCACTGCTGCTTGGCTGGTGGTCTCCGCACCTTGAAACCAACTCCAAACGTGTTCTCCTTCGCGGAGAAGGCTGATTTGGCAGGAAGAAGCCCTGTGTGCACTGGCCCTGGCAACCCACCCATAGCCAGCTAGGGACGGACCCACCTAGGGCCTAGCTGCGAAAGGGCACAAAACGCGCTCCTAGGAGCTGCACTCTGCAAAGGGAAACTGAGCTCGGGGAACAAAGCTCAGCCCCAAGGCGGCTTGGCTCAGGATCGCAGCGCTTGCCTAGTTCTCACCTAGCGCTAGGCTCCCCATAGGGCCAAGGAGGGTCTGGGCTGCCTCTGGCTCCGTGGGCACTGCTGCTTGGCTGGTGGTCTCCGCACCTTGAAACCAACTCCAAACGTGTTCTCCTTCGCGGAGAAGGCTGATTTGGCAGGAAGAAGCCCTGTGTGCACTGGCCCTGGCAACCCACCCATAGCCAGCTAGGGAGGGACCCACCTAGGGCCTAGCTGCGAAACGGCACAAAACGCGCTCCTAGGAGCTGCACTCTGCAAAGGGAAACTGAGCTCGGGGAACAAAGCTCAGCCCCAAGGCGGCTTGGCTCAGGATCGCAGCGCTTGCCTAGTTCTCACCTAGCCCTAGGCGCCCCATAGGGCAAAGGAGGGTCTGGGCTGCCTCTGGCTCCGTGGGCACTGCTGCTTGGTTGGTGGTCTCTGCAGCTTGAAACCAACTCCAAACGTGTTCTCCTTCGCGGAGAAGGCTGATTTGGCAGGAAGAAGCCCTGTGTGCACTGGCCCTGGCAACCCACCCACAGCCAGCTAGGGAGGGACCCACCTAGGGCCTAGCTGCGAAACGGCACAAAACGCGCTCCTAGGAGCTGCACTCTGCAAAGGGAAACTGTGCTCGGGGAACAAAGCTCAGCCCCAAGGCGGCTTGGCTCAGGATCGCAGCGCTTGCCTAGTTCTCACCTAGCCCTAGGCTCCCCATAGGGCCAAGGAGGGTCTGGGCTGCCTCTGGCTCCGTGGGCACTGCTGCTTGGCTGGTGGTCTCCGCACCTTGAAACCAACTCCAAACGTGTTCTCCTTCGCGGAGAAGGCTGATTTGGCAGGAAGAAGCCCTGTGTGCACTGGCCCTGGCAACCCACCCATAGCCAGCTAGGGACGGACCCACCTAGGGCCTAGCTGCGAAACGGCACAGAACGCGCTCCTAGGAGCTGCACTCTGCAAAGGGAAACTGAGCTCGGGGAACAAAGCTCAGCCCCAAGGCGGCTTGGCTCAGGATCGCAGCGCTTGCCTAGTTCTCACCTAGCCCTAGGCTCCCCATAGGGCCAAGGAGGGTCTGGGCTGCCTCTGGCTCCGTGGGCACTGCTGCTTGGCTGGTGGTCTCCGCACCTTGAAACCAACTCCAAACGTGTTCTCCTTCGCGGAGAAGGCTGATTTGGCAGGTAGAAGCCCTGTGTGCACTGGCCCTGGCAACCCACCCACAGCCAGCTAGGGAGGGACCCACCTAGGGCCTAGCTGCGAAACGGCACAAAACGCGCTCCTAGGAGCTGCACTCTGCAAAGGGAAACTGTGCTCGGGGAACAAAGCTCAGCCCCAAGCGGCTTGGCTCAGGATCGCAGCGCTTGCCTAGTTCTCACCTAGCCCTAGGCTCCCCATAGGGCCAAGGAGGGTCTGGGCTGCCTCTGGCTCCGTGGGCACTGCTGCTTGGCTGGTGGTCTCCGCACCTTGAAACCAACTCCAAACGTGTTCTCCTTCGCGGAGAAGGCTGATTTGGCAGGAAGAAGCCCTGTGTGCACTGGCCCTGGCAACCCACCCATAGCCAGCTAGGGAGGGACCCACCTAGGGCCTAGCTGCGAAACGGCACAAAACGCGCTCCTAGGAGCTGCACTCTGCAAAGGGAAACTGTGCTCGGGGAACAAAGCTCAGCCCCAAGGCGGCTTGGCTCAGGATCGCAGCGCTTGCCTAGTTCTCACCTAGCCCTAGGCTCCCCATAGGGCCAAGGAGGGTCTGGGCTGCCTCTGGCTCCGTGGGCACTGCTGCTTGGCTGGTGGTCTCCGCACCTTGAAACCAACTCCAAACGTGTTCTCCTTCGCGGAGAAGGCTGATTTGGCAGGAAGAAGCCCTGTGTGCACTGGCCCTGGCAACCCACCCATAGCCAGCTAGGGACGGACCCACCTAGGGCCTAGCTGCGAAACGGCACAAAACGCGCTCCTAGGAGCTGCACTCTGCAAAGGGAAACTGTGCTCGGGGAACAAAGCTCAGCCCCAAGGCGGCTTGGCTCAGGATCGCAGCGCTTGCCTAGTTCTCACCTAGCCCTAGGCTCCCCATAGGGCCAAGGAGGGTCTGGGCTGCCTCTGGCTCCGTGGGCACTGCTGCTTGGCTGGTGGTCTCCGCACCGTGAAACCAACTCCAAACGTGTTCTCCTTCGCGGAGAAGGCTGATTTGGCAGGAAGAAGCCCTGTGTGCACTGGCCCTGGCAACCCACCCATAGCCAGCTAGGGAGGGACCCACCTAGGGCCTAGCTGGGAAACGGCACAGAACGCGCTCCTAGGAGCTGCACTCTGCAAAGGGAAACTGAGCTCGGGGAACAAAGCTCAGCCCCAAGGCGGCTTGGCTCAGGATCGCAGCGCTTGCCTAGTTCTCACCTAGCCCTAGGCTCCCCATAGGGCCAAGGAGGGTCTGGGCTGCCTCTGGCTCTGTGGGCACTGCTGCTTGGTTGGTGGTCTCCGCACCTTGAAACCAACTCCAAACGTGTTCTCCTTCGCGGAGAAGGCTGATTTGGCAGGAAGAAGCCCTGTGTGCACTGGCCCTGGCAACCCACCCATAGCCAGCTAGGGAGGGACCCACCTAGGGCCTAGCTGCGAAACGGCACAAAACGCGCTCCTAGGAGCTGCACTCTGCAAAGGGAAACTGTGCTCGGGGAACAAACCTCAGCCCCAAGGCGGCTTGGCTCAGGATCGCAGCGCTTGCCTAGTTCTCACCTAGCCCTAGGCTCCACATAGGGTCAAGGAGGGTCTGGGCTGCCTCTGGCTCCGTGGGCACTGCTGCTTGGCTGGTGGTCTCCGCACCGTGAAACCAACTCCAAACGTGTTCTCCATCGCGGAGAAGGCTGATTTGGCAGGAAGAAGCCCTGTGTGCACTGGCCCTGGCAACCCACCCATAGCCAGCTAGGGAGGGACCCACCTAGGGCCTAGCTGCGAAACGGCACAAAACGCGCTCCTAGGAGCTGCACTCTGCAAAGGGAAACTGTGCTCGGGGAACAAACCTCAGCCCCAAGGCGGCTTGGCTCAGGATCGCAGCGCTTGCCTAGTTCTCACCTAGCCCTAGGCTCCCCATAGGGCCAAGGAGGGTCTGGGCTGCCTCTGGCTCCGTGGGCACTGCTGCTTGGCTGGTGGTCTCCGCACATTGAAACCAACTCCAAACGTGTTCTCCTTCGCGGAGAAGGCTGATTTGGCAGGAAGAAGCCCTGTGTGCACTGGCCCTGGCAACCCACCCATAGCCAGCTAGGGACGGACCCACCTAGGGCCTAGCTGCGAAACGGCACAAAACGCACTCCTAGGAGCTGCACTCTGCAAAGGGAAACTGTGCTCGGAGAACAAACCCCAGCCCCAAGGCGGCTTGGCTCAGGATCGCAGCGCTTGCCTAGTTCTCACCTAGCCCTAGGCTCCCCATAGGGCCAAGGAGGGTCTGGGCTGCCTCTGGCTCCGTGGGCACTGCTGCTTGGCTGGTGGTCTCCGCACCTTGAAACCAACTCCAAACGTGTTCTCCGTCGCGGAGAAGGCTGATTTGGCAGGAAGAAGCCCTGTGTGCACTGGCCCTGGCAACCCACCCATAGCCAGCTAGGGAGGGACCCACCTAGGGCCTAGCTGCGAAAGGGCACAGAACGCGCTCCTAGGAGCTGCACTCTGCAAAGGGAAACTGTGCTCGGGGAACAAAGCTCAGCCCCAAGGCGGCTTGGCTCAGGATCGCAGCGCTTGCCTAGTTCTCACCTAGCCCTAGGCTCCCCATAGGGCCCAGGAGGGTCTGGGCTGCCTCTGGCTCCGTGGGCACTGCTGCTTGGTTGGTGGTCTCCGCACCGTGAAACCAACTCCAAACGTGTTCTCCTTCGCGGAGAAGGCTGATTTGGCAGGAAGAAGCCCTGTGTGCACTGGCCCTGGCAACCCACCCATAGCCAGCTAGGGAGGGACCCACCTAGGGCCTAGCTGCGAAACGGCACAAAACGCGCTCCTAGGAGCTGCACTCTGCAAAGGGAAACTGTGCTCGGGGAACAAAGCTCAGCCCCAAGGCGGCTTGGCTCAGGATCGCAGCGCTTGCCTAGTTCTCACCTAGCCCTAGGCTCCCCATAGGGCCAAGGAGGGTCTGGGCTGCCTCTGGCTCCGTGGGCACTGCTGCTTGGCTGGTGGTCTCCGCACCTTGAAACCAACTCCAAACGTGTTCTCCTTCGCGGAGAAGGCTGATTTGGCAGGAAGAAGCCCTGTGTGCACTGGCCCTGGCAACCCACCCATAGCCAGCTAGGGAGGGACCCACCTAGGGCCTAGCTGCGAAACGGCACAAAACGCGCTCCTAGGAGCTGCACTCTGCAAAGGGAAACTGAGCTCGGGGAACAAAGCTCAGCCCCAAGGCGGCTTGGCTCAGGATCGCAGCGCTTGCCTAGTTCTCACCTAGCCCTAGGCTCCCCATAGGGCCCAGGAGGGTCTGGGCTGCCTCTGGCTCCGTGGGCACTGCTGCTTGGTTGGTGGTCTCCGCAGCTTGAAACCAACTCCAAACGTGTTCTCCTTCGCGGAGAAGGCTGATTTGGCAGGAAGAAGCCCTGTGTGCACTGGCCCTGGCAACCCACCCACAGCCAGCTAGGGACGGACCCACCTAGGGCCTAGCTGCGAAACGGCACAAAACACGCTCCTAGGAGCTGCACTCTGCAAAGGGAAACTGTGCTCGGGGAACAAAGCTCAGCCCCAAGGCGGCTTGGCTCAGGATCGCAGCGCTTGCCTAGTTCTCACCTAGCCCTAGGCTCCCCATAGGGCCAAGGAGGGTCTGGGCTGCCTCTGGCTCCGTGGGCACTGCTGCTTGGCTGGTGGTCTCCGCACCTTGAAACCAACTCCAAACGTGTTCTCCTTCGCGGAGAAGGCTGATTTGGCAGGAAGAAGCCCTGTGTGCACTGGCCCTGGCAACCCACCCATAGCCAGCTAGGGACGGACCCACCTAGGGCCTAGCTGCGAAAGGGCACAAAACGCGCTCCTAGGAGCTGCACTCTGCAAAGGGAAACTGAGCTCGGGGAACAAAGCTCAGCCCCAAGGCGGCTTGGCTCAGGATCGCAGCGCTTGCCTAGTTCTCACCTAGCGCTAGGCTCCCCATAGGGCCAAGGAGGGTCTGGGCTGCCTCTGGCTCCGTGGGCACTGCTGCTTGGCTGGTGGTCTCCGCACCTTGAAACCAACTCCAAACGTGTTCTCCTTCGCGGAGAAGGCTGATTTGGCAGGAAGAAGCCCTGTGTGCACTGGCCCTGGCAACCCACCCATAGCCAGCTAGGGAGGGACCCACCTAGGGCCTAGCTGCGAAACGGCACAAAACGCGCTCCTAGGAGCTGCACTCTGCAAAGGGAAACTGAGCTCGGGGAACAAAGCTCAGCCCCAAGGCGGCTTGGCTCAGGATCGCAGCGCTTGCCTAGTTCTCACCTAGCCCTAGGCGCCCCATAGGGCAAAGGAGGGTCTGGGCTGCCTCTGGCTCCGTGGGCACTGCTGCTTGGTTGGTGGTCTCTGCAGCTTGAAACCAACTCCAAACGTGTTCTCCTTCGCGGAGAAGGCTGATTTGGCAGGAAGAAGCCCTGTGTGCACTGGCCCTGGCAACCCACCCACAGCCAGCTAGGGACGGACCCACCTAGGGCCTAGCTGCGAAACGGCACAAAACGCGCTCCTAGGAGCTGCACTCTGCAAAGGGAAACTGTGCTCGGGGAACAAAGCTCAGCCCCAAGGCGGCTTGGCTCAGGATCGCAGCGCTTGCCTAGTTCTCACCTAGCCCTAGGCTCCCCATAGGGCCAAGGAGGGTCTGGGCTGCCTCTGGATCCGTGGGCACTGCTGCTTGGTTGGTGGTCTCCGCACCTTGAAACCAACTCCAAACGTGTTCTCCTTCGCGGAGAAGGCTGATTTGGCAGGTAGAAGCCCTGTGTGCACTGGCCCTGGCAACCCACCCACAGCCAGCTAGGGAGGGACCCACCTAGGGCCTAGCTGCGAAACGGCACAAAACGCGCTCCTAGGAGCTGCACTCTGCAAAGGGAAACTGTGCTCGGGGAACAAAGCTCAGCCCCAAGGCGGCTTGGCTCAGGATCGCAGCGCTTGCCTAGTTCTCACCTAGCCCTAGGCTCCCCATAGGGCCAAGGAGGGTCTGGGCTGCCTCTGGCTCCGTGGGCACTGCTGCTTGGCTGGTGGTCTCCGCACCTTGAAACCAACTCCAAACGTGTTCTCCTTCGCGGAGAAGGCTGATTTGGCAGGAAGAAGCCCTGTGTGCACTGGCCCTGGCAACCCACCCATAGCCAGCTAGGGACGGACCCACCTAGGGCCTAGCTGCGAAACGGCACAGAACGCGCTCCTAGGAGCTGCACTCTGCAAAGGGAAACTGAGCTCGGGGAACAAAGCTCAGCCCCAAGGCGGCTTGGCTCAGGATCGCAGCGCTTGCCTAGTTCTCACCTAGCCCTAGGCTCCCCATAGGGCCAAGGAGGGTCTGGGCTGCCTCTGGCTCCGTGGGCACTGCTGCTTGGCTGGTGGTCTCCGCACCTTGAAACCAACTCCAAACGTGTTCTCCTTCGCGGAGAAGGCTGATTTGGCAGGTAGAAGCCCTGTGTGCATTGGCCCTGGCAACCCACCCATAGCCAGCTAGGGAGGGACCCACCTAGGGCCTAGCTGCGAAACGGCACAAAACGCGCTCCTAGGAGCTGCACTCTGCAAAGGGAAACTGTGCTCGGGGAACAAAGCTCAGCCCCAAGCGGCTTGGCTCAGGATCGCAGCGCTTGCCTAGTTCTCACCTAGCCCTAGGCTCCCCATAGGGCCAAGGAGGGTCTGGGCTGCCTCTGGCTCCGTGGGCACTGCTGCTTGGCTGGTGGTCTCCGCACCTTGAAACCAACTCCAAACGTGTTCTCCTTCGCGGAGAAGGCTGATTTGGCAGGAAGAAGCCCTGTGTGCACTGGCCCTGGCAACCCACCCATAGCCAGCTAGGGAGGGACCCACCTAGGGCCTAGCTGCGAAACGGCACAAAACGCGCTCCTAGGAGCTGCACTCTGCAAAGGGAAACTGTGCTCGGGGAACAAAGCTCAGCCCCAAGGCGGCTTGGCTCAGGATCGCAGCGCTTGCCTAGTTCTCACCTAGCCCTAGGCTCCCCATAGGGCCAAGGAGGGTCTGGGCTGCCTCTGGCTCCGTGGGCACTGCTGCTTGGCTGGTGGTCTCCGCACCTTGAAACCAACTCCAAACGTGTTCTCCTTCGCGGAGAAGGCTGATTTGGCAGGAAGAAGCCCTGTGTGCACTGGCCCTGGCAACCCACCCATAGCCAGCTAGGGACGGACCCACCTAGGGCCTAGCTGCGAAACGGCACAAAACGCGCTCCTAGGAGCTGCACTCTGCAAAGGGAAACTGTGCTCGGGGAACAAAGCTCAGCCCCAAGGCGGCTTGGCTCAGGATCGCAGCGCTTGCCTAGTTCTCACCTAGCCCTAGGCTCCCCATAGGGCCAAGGAGGGTCTGGGCTGCCTCTGGCTCCGTGGGCACTGCTGCTTGGCTGGTGGTCTCCGCACCGTGAAACCAACTCCAAACGTGTTCTCCTTCGCGGAGAAGGCTGATTTGGCAGGAAGAAGCCCTGTGTGCACTGGCCCTAGCAACCCACCCATAGCCAGCTAGGGAGGGACCCACCTAGGGCCTAGCTGGGAAACGGCACAGAACGCGCTCCTCGGAGCTGCACTCTGCAAAGGGAAACTGAGCTCGGGGAACAAAGCTCAGCCCCAAGGCGGCTTGGCTCAGGATCGCAGCGCTTGCCGAGTTCTCACCTAGCCCTAGGCTCCCCATAGGGCCAAGGAGGGTCTGGGCTGCCTCTGGCTCTGTGGGCACTGCTGCTTGGTTGGTGGTCTCCGCACCTTGAAACCAACTCCAAACGTGTTCTCCTTCGCGGAGAAGGCTGATTTGGCAGGAAGAAGCCCTGTGTGCACTGGCCCTGGCAACCCACCCATAGCCAGCTAGGGAGGGACCCACCTAGGGCCTAGCTGCGAAACGGCACAAAACGCGCTCCTAGGAGCTGCACTCTGCAAAGGGAAACTGTGCTCGGGGAACAAACCTCAGCCCCAAGGCGGCTTGGCTCAGGATCGCAGCGCTTGCCTAGTTCTCACCTAGCCCTAGGCTCCACATAGGGTCAAGGAGGGTCTGGGCTGCCTCTGGCTCCGTGGGCACTGCTGCTTGGCTGGTGGTCTCCGCACCGTGAAACCAACTCCAAACGTGTTCTCCATCGCGGAGAAGGCTGATTTGGCAGGAAGAAGCCCTGTGTGCACTGGCCCTGGCAACCCACCCATAGCCAGCTAGGGAGGGACCCACCTAGGGCCTAGCTGCGAAACGGCACAAAACGCGCTCCTAGGAGCTGCACTCTGCAAAGGGAAACTGTGCTCGGGGAACAAACCTCAGCCCCAAGGCGGCTTGGCTCAGGATCGCAGCGCTTGCCTAGTTCTCACCTAGCCCTAGGCTCCCCATAGGGCCAAGGAGGGTCTGGGCTGCCTCTGGCTCCGTGGGCACTGCTGCTTGGCTGGTGGTCTCCGCACATTGAAACCAACTCCAAACGTGTTCTCCTTCGCGGAGAAGGCTGATTTGGCAGGAAGAAGCCCTGTGTGCACTGGCCCTGGCAACCCACCCATAGCCAGCTAGGGACGGACCCACCTAGGGCCTAGCTGCGAAACGGCACAAAACGCACTCCTAGGAGCTGCACTCTGCAAAGGGAAACTGTGCTCGGAGAACAAACCCCAGCCCCAAGGCGGCTTGGCTCAGGATCGCAGCGCTTGCCTAGTTCTCACCTAGCCCTAGGCTCCCCATAGGGCCAAGGAGGGTCTGGGCTGCCTCTGGCTCCGTGGGCACTGCTGCTTGGCTGGTGGTCTCCGCACCTTGAAACCAACTCCAAACGTGTTCTCCTTCGCGGAGAAGGCTGATTTGGCAGGAAGAAGCCCTGTGTGCACTGGCCCTGGCAACCCACCCATAGCCAGCTAGGGAGGGACCCACCTAGGGCCTAGCTGCGAAAGGGCACAGAACGCGCTCCTAGGAGCTGCACTCTGCAAAGGGAAACTGTGCTCGGGGAACAAAGCTCAGCCCCAAGGCGGCTTGGCTCAGGATCGCAGCGCTTGCCTAGTTCTCACCTAGCCCTAGGCTCCCCATAGGGCCCAGGAGGGTCTGGGCTGCCTCTGGCTCCGTGGGCACTGCTGCTTGGTTGGTGGTCTCCGCACCGTGAAACCAACTCCAAACGTGTTCTCCTTCGCGGAGAAGGCTGATTTGGCAGGAAGAAGCCCTGTGTGCACTGGCCCTGGCAACCCACCCATAGCCAGCTAGGGAGGGACCCACCTAGGGCCTAGCTGCGAAACGGCACAAAACGCGCTCCTAGGAGCTGCACTCTGCAAAGGGAAACTGTGCTCGGGGAACAAAGCTCAGCCCCAAGGCGGCTTGGCTCAGGATCGCAGCGCTTGCCTAGTTCTCACCTAGCCCTAGGCTCCCCATAGGGCCAAGGAGGGTCTGGGCTGCCTCTGGCTCCGTGGGCACTGCTGCTTGGCTGGTGGTCTCCGCACCTTGAAACCAACTCCAAACGTGTTCTCCTTCGCGGAGAAGGCTGATTTGGCAGGAAGAAGCCCTGTGTGCACTGGCCCTGGCAACCCACCCATAGCCAGCTAGGGAGGGACCCACCTAGGGCCTAGCTGCGAAACGGCACAAAACGCGCTCCTAGGAGCTGCACTCTGCAAAGGGAAACTGAGCTCGGGGAACAAAGCTCAGCCCCAAGGCGGCTTGGCTCAGGATCGCAGCGCTTGCCTAGTTCTCACCTAGCCCTAGGCTCCCCATAGGGCCCAGGAGGGTCTGGGCTGCCTCTGGCTCCGTGGGCACTGCTGCTTGGTTGGTGGTCTCCGCAGCTTGAAACCAACTCCAAACGTGTTCTCCTTCGCGGAGAAGGCTGATTTGGCAGGAAGAAGCCCTGTGTGCACTGGCCCTGGCAACCCACCCACAGCCAGCTAGGGACGGACCCACCTAGGGCCTAGCTGCGAAACGGCACAAAACACGCTCCTAGGAGCTGCACTCTGCAAAGGGAAACTGTGCTCGGGGAACAAAGCTCAGCCCCAAGGCGGCTTGGCTCAGGATCGCAGCGCTTGCCTAGTTCTCACCTAGCCCTAGGCTCCCCATAGGGCCAAGGAGGGTCTGGGCTGCCTCTGGCTCCGTGGGCACTGCTGCTTGGCTGGTGGTCTCCGCACCTTGAAACCAACTCCAAACGTGTTCTCCTTCGCGGAGAAGGCTGATTTGGCAGGAAGAAGCCCTGTGTGCACTGGCCCTGGCAACCCACCCATAGCCAGCTAGGGACGGACCCACCTAGGGCCTAGCTGCGAAAGGGCACAAAACGCGCTCCTAGGAGCTGCACTCTGCAAAGGGAAACTGAGCTCGGGGAACAAAGCTCAGCCCCAAGGCGGCTTGGCTCAGGATCGCAGCGCTTGCCTAGTTCTCACCTAGCGCTAGGCTCCCCATAGGGCCAAGGAGGGTCTGGGCTGCCTCTGGCTCCGTGGGCACTGCTGCTTGGCTGGTGGTCTCCGCACCTTGAAACCAACTCCAAAAGTGTTCTCCTTCGCGGAGAAGGCTGATTTGGCAGGAAGAAGCCCTGTGTGCAATGGCCCTGGCAACCCACCCATAGCCAGCTAGGGAGGGACCCACCTAGGGCCTAGCTGCGAAACGGCACAAAACGCGCTCCTAGGAGCTGCACTCTGCAAAGGGAAACTGAGCTCGGGGAACAAAGCTCAGCCCCAAGGCGGCTTGGCTCAGGATCGCAGCGCTTGCCTAGTTCTCACCTAGCCCTAGGCGCCCCATAGGGCAAAGGAGGGTCTGGGCTGCCTCTGGCTCCGTGGGCACTGCTGCTTGGTTGGTGGTCTCTGCAGCTTGAAACCAACTCCAAACGTGTTCTCCTTCGCGGAGAAGGCTGATTTGGCAGGAAGAAGCCCTGTGTGCACTGGCCCTGGCAAGCCACCCACAGCCAGCTAGGGACGGACCCACCTAGGGCCTAGCTGCGAAACGGCACAAAACGCGCTCCTAGGAGCTGCACTCTGCAAAGGGAAACTGTGCTCGGGGAACAAAGCTCAGCCCCAAGCGGCTTGGCTCAGGATCGCAGCGCTTGCCTAGTTCTCACCTAGCCCTAGGCTCCCCATAGGGCCAAGGAGGGTCTGGGCTGCCTCTGGCTCCGTGGGCACTGCTGCTTGGCTGGTGGTCTCCGCACCGTGAAACCAACTCCAAACGTGTTCTCCTTCGCGGAGAAGGCTGATTTGGCAGGAAGAAGCCCTGTGTGCACTGGCCCTGGCAACCCACCCATAGCCAGCTAGGGAGGGACCCACCTAGGGCCTAGCTGCGAAACGGCACAAAACGCGCTCCTAGGAGCTGCACTCTGCAAAGGGAAACTGAGCTCGGGGAACAAAGCTCAGCCCCAAGGCGGCTTGGCTCAGGATCGCAGCGCTTGCCTAGTTCTCACCTAGCCCTAGGCTCCCCATAGGGCCAAGGAGGGTCTGGGCTGCCTCTGGCTCCGTGGGCACTGCTGCTTGGTTGGTGGTCTCCGCACCTTGAAACCAACTCCAAACGTGTTCTCCTTCGCGGAGAAGGCTGATTTGGCAGGAAGAAGCCCTGTGTGCACTGGCCCTGGCAACCCACCCATAGCCAGCTAGGGAGGGACCCACCTAGGGCCTAGCTGCGAAACGGCACAAAACGCGCTCCTAGGAGCTGCACTCTGCAAAGGGAAACTGAGCTCGGGGAACAAAGCTCAGCCCCAAGGCGGCTTGGCTCAGGATCGCAGCGCTTGCCTAGTTCTCACCTAGCCCTAGGCTCCCCATAGGGCCCAGGAGGGTCTGGGCTGCCTCTGGCTCCGTGGGCACTGCTGCTTGGCTGGTGGTCTCCGCACCGTGAAACCAACTCCAAACGTGTTCTCCTTCGCGGAGAAGGCTGATTTGGCAGGAAGAAGCCCTGTGTGCACTGGCCCTGGCAACCCACCCATAGCCAGCTAGGGAGGGACCCACCTAGGGCCTAGCTGCGAAACGGCACAAAACGCGCTCCTAGGAGCTGCACTCTGCAAAGGGAAACTGTGCTCGGGGAACAAACCTCAGCCCCAAGGCGGCTTGGCTCAGGATCGCAGCGCTTGCCTAGTTCTCACCTAGCCCTAGGCTCCCCATAGGGCCAAGGAGGGTCTGGGCTGCCTCTGGCTCCGTGGGCACTGCTGCTTGGCTGGTGGTCTCCGCACCTTGAAACCAACTCCAAACGTGTTCTCCTTCGCGGAGAAGGCTGATTTGGCAGGAAGAAGCCCTGTGTGCACTGGCCCTGGCAACCCACCCATAGCCAGCTAGGGAGGGACCCACCTAGGGCCTAGCTGCGAAAGGGCACAGAACGCGCTCCTAGGAGCTGCACTCTGCAAAGGGAAACTGTGCTCGGGGAACAAAGCTCAGCCCCAAGGCGGCTTGGCTCAGGATCGCAGCGCTTGCCTAGTTCTCACCTAGCCCTAGGCTCCCCATAGGGCCCAGGAGGGTCTGGGCTGCCTCTGGCTCCGTGGGCACTGCTGCTTGGTTGGTGGTCTCCGCACCGTGATACCAACTCCAAACGTGTTCTCCTTCGCGGAGAAGGCTGATTTGGCAGGAAGAAGCCCTGTGTGCACTGGCCCTGGCAACCCACCCATAGCCAGCTAGGGAGGGACCCACCTAGGGCCTAGCTGCGAAACGGCACAAAACGCGCTCCTAGGAGCTGCACTCTGCAAAGGGAAACTGTGCTCGGGGAACAAAGCTCAGCCCCAAGGCGGCTTGGCTCAGGATCGCAGCGCTTGCCTAGTTCTCACCTAGCCCTAGGCTCCCCATAGGGCCAAGGAGGGTCTGGGCTGCCTCTGGCTCCGTGGGCACTGCTGCTTGGCTGGTGGTCTCCGCACCTTGAAACCAACTGAAAAACGTGTTCTCCTTCGCGGAGAAGGCTGATTTGGCAGGAAGAAGCCCTGTGTGCACTGGCCCTGGCAACCCACCCATAGCCAGCTAGGGACGGACCCACCTAGGGCCTAGCTGCGAAACGGCACAAAACGCGCTCCTAGGAGCTGCACTCTGCAAAGGGAAACTGAGCTCGGGGAACAAAGCTCAGCCCCAAGGCGGCTTGGCTCAGGATCGCAGCGCTTGCCTAGTTCTCACCTAGCCCTAGGCTCCCCATAGGGCCCAGGAGGGTCTGGGCTGCCTCTGGCTCCGTGGGCACTGCTGCTTGGTTGGTGGTCTCCGCAGCTTGAAACCAACTCCAAACGTGTTCTCCTTCGCGGAGAAGGCTGATTTGGCAGGAAGAAGCCCTGTGTGCACTGGCCCTGGCAACCCACCCACAGCCAGCTAGGGACGGACCCACCTAGGGCCTAGCTGCGAAACGGCACAAAACGCGCTCCTAGGAGCTGCACTCTGCAAAGGGAAACTGTGCTCGGGGAACAAAGCTCAGCCCCAAGGCGGCTTGGCTCAGGATCGCAGCGCTTGCCTAGTTCTCACCTAGCCCTAGGCTCCCCATAGGGCCAAGGAGGGTCTGGGCTGCCTCTGGCTCCGTGGGCACTGCTGCTTGGTTGGTGGTCTCTGCAGCTTGAAACCAACTCCAAACGTGTTCTCCTTCGCGGAGAAGGCTGATTTGGCAGGTAGAAGCCCTGTGTGCCTTGGCCCTGGCAACCCACCCACAGCCAGCTAGGGACGGACCCACCTAGGGCCTAGCTGCGAAACGGCACAAAACGCGCTCCTAGGAGCTGCACTCTGCAAAGGGAAACTGTGCTCGGGGAACAAAGCTCAGCCCCAAGCGGCTTGGCTCAGGATCGCAGCGCTTGCCTAGTTCTCACCTAGCCCTAGGCTCCCCATAGGGCCAAGGAGGGTCTGGGCTGCCTCTGGCTCCGTGGGCACTGCTGCTTGGCTGGTGGTCTCCGCACCGTGAAACCAACTCCAAACGTGTTCTCCTTCGCGGAGAAGGCTGATTTGGCAGGAAGAAGCCCTGTGTGCACTGGCCCTGGCAACCCACCCATAGCCAGCTAGGGAGGGACCCACCTAGGGCCTAGCTGCGAAACGGCACAAAACGCGCTCCTAGGAGCTGCACTCTGCAAAGGGAAACTGAGCTCGGGGAACAAAGCTCAGCCCCAAGGCGGCTTGGCTCAGGATCGCAGCGCTTGCCTAGTTCTCACCCAGCCCTAGGCTCCCCATAGGGCCAAGGAGGGTCTGGGCTGCCTCTGGCTCCGTGGGCACTGCTGCTTGGTTGGTGGTCTCCGCACCTTGAAACCAACTCCAAACGTGTTCTCCTTCGCGGAGAAGGCTGATTTGGCAGGAAGAAGCCCTGTGTGCACTGGCCCTGGCAACCCACCCATAGCCAGCTAGGGAGGGACCCACCTAGGGCCTAGCTGCGAAACGGCACAAAACGCGCTCCTAGGAGCTGCACTCTGCAAAGGGAAACTGAGCTCGGGGAACAAAGCTCAGCCCCAAGGCGGCTTGGCTCAGGATCGCAGCGCTTGCCTAGTTCTCACCTAGCCCTAGGCTCCCCATAGGGCCCAGGAGGGTCTGGGCTGCCTCTGGCTCCGTGGGCACTGCTGCTTGGCTGGTGGTCTCCGCACCGTGAAACCAACTCCAAACGTGTTCTCCTTCGCGGAGAAGGCTGATTTGGCAGGAAGAAGCCCTGTGTGCACTGGCCCTGGCAACCCACCCATAGCCAGCTAGGGACGGACCCACCTAGGGCCTAGCTGCGAAACGGCACAAAACGCGCTCCTAGGAGCTGCACTCTGCAAAGGGAAACTGTGCTCGCGGAACAAAGCTCAGCCCCAAGGCGGCTTGGCTCAGGATCGCAGCGCTTGCCTAGTTCTCACCTAGCCCTAGGCTCCACATAGGGTCAAGGAGGGTCTGGGCTGCCTCTGGCTCCGTGGGCACTGCTGCTTGGCTGGTGGTCTCCGCACCGTGAAACCAACTCCAAACGTGTTCTCCTTCGCGGAGAAGGCTGATTTGGCAGGAAGAAGCCCTGTGTGCACTGGCCCTGGCAACCCACCCATAGCCAGCTAGGGAGGGACCCACCTAGGGCCTAGCTGCGAAACGGCACAAAACGCGCTCCTAGGAGCTGCACTCTGCAAAGGGAAACTGTGCTCGGGGAACAAAGCTCAGCCCCAAGGCGGCTTGGCTCAGGATCGCAGCGCTTGCCTAGTTCTCACCTAGCCCTAGGCTCCCCATAGGGCCAAGGAGGGTCTGGGCTGCCTCTGGCTCCGTGGGCACTGCTGCTTGGCTGGTGGTCTCCGCACCGTGAAACCAACTCCAAACGTGTTCTCCTTCGCGGAGAAGGCTGATTTGGCAGGAAGAAGCCCTGTGTGCACTGGCCCTGGCAACCCACCCATAGCCAGCTAGGGACGGACCCACCTAGGGCCTAGCTGCGAAACGGCACAAAACGCGCTCCTAGGAGCTGCACTCTGCAAAGGGAAACTGAGCTCGGGGAACAAAGCTCAGCCCCAAGGCGGCTTGGCTCAGGATCGCAGCGCTTGCCTAGTTCTCACCTAGCCCTAGGCTCCCCATAGGGCCCAGGAGGGTCTGGGCTGCCTCTGGCTCCGTGGGCACTGCTGCTTGGTTGGTGGTCTCCGCAGCTTGAAACCAACTCCAAACGTGTTCTCCTTCGCGGAGAAGGCTGATTTGGCAGGAAGAAGCCCTGTGTGCACTGGCCCTGGCAACCCACCCACAGCCAGCTAGGGAGGGACCCACCTAGGGCCTAGCTGCGAAACGGCACAAAACGCGCTCCTAGGAGCTGCACTCTGCAAAGGGAAACTGTGCTCGGGGAACAAAGCTCAGCCCCAAGGCGGCTTGGCTCAGGATCGCAGCGCTTGCCTAGTTCTCACCTAGCCCTAGGCTCCCCATAGGGCCAAGGAGGGTCTGGGCTGCCTCTGGCTCCGTGGGCACTGCTGCTTGGCTGGTGGTCTCCGCACCGTGAAACCAACTCCAAACGTGTTCTCCTTCGCGGAGAAGGCTGATTTGGCAGGAAGAAGCCCTGTGTGCACTGGCCCTGGCAACCCACCCATAGCCAGCTAGGGAGGGACCCACCTAGGGCCTAGCTGCGAAAGGGCACAAAACGCGCTCCTAGGAGCTGCACTCTGCAAAGGGAAACTGAGCTCGGGGAACAAAGCTCAGCCCCAAGGCGGCTTGGCTCAGGATCGCAGCGCTTGCCTAGTTCTCACCTAGCCCTAGGCTCCCCATAGGGCCCAGGAGGGTCTGGGCTGCCTCTGGCTCCGTGGGCACTGCTGCTTGGTTGGTGGTCTCCGCAGCTTGAAACCAACTCCAAACGTGTTCTCCTTCGCGGAGAAGGCTGATTTGGCAGGAAGAAGCCCTGTGTGCACTGGCCCTGGCAACCCACCCATAGCCAGCTAGGGAGGGACCCACCTAGGGCCTAGCTGCGAAAGGGCACAAAACGCGCTCCTAGGAGCTGCACTCTGCAAAGGGAAACTGAGCTCGGGGAACAAAGCTCAGCCCCAAGGCGGCTTGGCTCAGGATCGCAGCGCTTGCCTAGTTCTCACCTAGCCCTAGGCTCCCCATAGGGCCAAGGAGGGTCTGGGCTGCCTCTGGCTCCGTGGGCACTGCTGCTTGGTTGGTGGTCTCCGCAGCTTGAAACCAACTCCAAACGTGTTCTCCTTCGCGGAGAAGGCTGATTTGGCAGGAAGAAGCCCTGTGTGCACTGGCCCTGGCAACCCACCCATAGCCAGCTAGGGAGGGACCCACCTAGGGCCTAGCTGCGAAACGGCACAAAACGCGCTCCTAGGAGCTGCACTCTGCAAAGGGAAACTGTGCTCGGGGAACAAACCTCAGCCCCAAGGCGGCTTGGCTCAGGATCGCAGCGCTTGCCTAGTTCTCACCTAGCCCTAGGCTCCACATAGGGTCAAGAGGGTCTGGGCTGCCTCTGGCTCCGTGGGCACTGCTGCTTGGCTGGTGGTCTCCGCACCGTGAAACCAACTCCAAACGTGTTCTCCTTCGCGGAGAAGGCTGATTTGGCAGGAAGAAGCCCTGTGTGCACTGGCCCTGGCAACCCACCCATAGCCAGCTAGGGAGGGACCCACCTAGGGCCTAGCTGCGAATCGGCACAAAACGCGCTCCTAGGAGCTGCACTCTGCAAAGGGAAACTGAGCTCGGGGAACAAAGCTCAGCCCCAAGGCGGCTTGGCTCAGGATCGCAGCGCTTGCCTAGTTCTCACCTAGCCCTAGGCTCCCCATAGGGCCAAGGAGGGTCTGGGCTGCCTCTGGCTCCGTGGGCACTGCTGCTTGGTTGGTGGTCTCCGCAGCTTGAAACCAACTCCAAACGTGTTCTCCTTCGCGGAGAAGGCTGATTTGGCAGGTAGAAGCCCTGTGTGCACTGGCCCTGGCAACCCACCCACAGCCAGCTAGGGAGGGACCCACCTAGGGCCTAGCTGCGAAACGGCACAAAACGCGCTCCTAGGAGCTGCACTCTGCAAAGGGAAACTGTGCTCGGGGAACAAAGCTCAGCCCCAAGGCGGCTTGGCTCAGGATCGCAGCGCTTGCCTAGTTCTCACCTAGCCCTAGGCTCCCCATAGGGCCAAGGAGGGTCTGGGCTGCCTCTGGCTCCGTGGGCACTGCTGCTTGGCTGGTGGTCTCCGCACCTTGAAACCAACTCCAAACGTGTTCTCCTTCGCGGAGAAGGCTGATTTGGCAGGAAGAAGCCCTGTGTGCACTGGCCCTGGCAACCCACCCATAGCCAGCTAGGGACGGACCCACCTAGGGCCTAGCTGCGAAACGGCACAAAACGCGCTCCTAGGAGCTGCACTCTGCAAAGGGAAACTGAGCTCGGGGAACAAAGCTCAGCCCCAAGGCGGCTTGGCTCAGGATCGCAGCGCTTGCCTAGTTCTCACCTAGCCCTAGGCTCCCCATAGGGCCAAGGAGGGTCTGGGCTGCCTCTGGCTCCGTGGGCACTGCTGCTTGGTTGGTGGTCTCCGCAGCTTGAAACCAACTCCAAACGTGTTCTCCTTCGCGGAGAAGGCTGATTTGGCAGGAAGAAGCCCTGTGTGCACTGGCCCTGGCAACCCACCCATAGCCAGCTAGGGAGGGACCCACCTAGGGCCTAGCTGCGAAACGGCACAAAACGCGCTCCTAGGAGCTGCACTCTGCAAAGGGAAACTGTGCTCGGGGAACAAAGCTCAGCCCCAAGGCGGCTTGGCTCAGGATCGCAGCGCTTGCCTAGTTCTCACCTAGCCCTAGGCTCCACATAGGGTCAAGGAGGGTCTGGGCTGCCTCTGGCTCCGTGGGCACTGCTGCTTGGCTGGTGGTCTCCGCACCGTGAAACCAACTCCAAACGTGTTCTCCTTCGCGGAGAAGGCTGATTTGGCAGGAAGAAGCCCTGTGTGCACTGGCCCTGGCAACCCACCCATAGCCAGCTAGGGACGGACCCACCTAGGGCCTAGCTGCGAAAGGGCACAAAACGCGCTCCTAGGAGCTGCACTCTGCAAAGGGAAACTGAGCTCGGGGAACAAAGCTCAGCCCCAAGGCGGCTTGGCTCAGGATCGCAGCGCTTGCCTAGTTCTCACCTAGCCCTAGGCTCCCCATAGGGCCCAGGAGGGTCTGGGCTGCCTCTGGCTCCGTGGGCACTGCTGCTTGGTTGGTGGTCTCCGCAGCTTGAAACCAACTCCAAACGTGTTCTCCTTCGCGGAGAAGGCTGATTTGGCAGGAAGAAGCCCTGTGTGCACTGGCCCTGGCAACCCACCCATAGCCAGCTAGGGAGGGACCCACCTAGGGCCTAGCTGCGAAACGGCACAAAACGCGCTCCTAGGAGCTGCACTCTGCAAAGGGAAACTGAGCTCGGGGAACAAAGCTCAGCCCCAAGGCGGCTTGGCTCAGGATCGCAGCGCTTGCCTAGTTCTCACCTAGCCCTAGGCTCCCCATAGGGCCAAGGAGGGTCTGGGCTGCCTCTGGCTCCGTGGGCACTGCTGCTTGGTTGGTGGTCTCCGCAGCTTGAAACCAACTCCAAACGTGTTCTCCTTCGCGGAGAAGGCTGATTTGGCAGGAAGAAGCCCTGTGTGCACTGGCCCTGGCAACCCACCCATAGCCAGCTAGGGAGGGACCCACCTAGGGCCTAGCTGCGAAACGGCACAAAACGCGCTCCTAGGAGCTGCACTCTGCAAAAGGAAACTGTGCTCGGGGAACAAAGCTCAGCCCCAAGGCGGCTTGGCTCAGGATCGCAGCGCTTGCCTAGTTCTCACCTAGCCCTAGGCTCCACATAGGGTCAAGGAGGGTCTGGGCTGCCTCTGGCTCCGTGGGCACTGCTGCTTGGCTGGTGGTCTCCGCACCGTGAAACCAACTCCAAACGTGTTCTCCTTCGCGGAGAAGGCTGATTTGGCAGGAAGAAGCCCTGTGTGCACTGGCCCTGGCAACCCACCCATAGCCAGCTAGGGACGGACCCACCTAGGGCCGAGCTGCGAAACGGCACAAAACGCGCTCCTAGGAGCTGCACTCTGCAAAGGGAAACTGAGCTCGGGGAACAAAGCTCAGCCCCAAGGCGGCTTGGCTCAGGATCGCAGCGCTTGCCTAGTTCTCACCTAGCCCTAGGCTCCCCATAGGGCCCAGGAGGGTCTGGGCTGCCTCTGGCTCCGTGGGCACTGCTGCTTGGTTGGTGGTCTCCGCAGCTTGAAACCAACTCCAAACGTGTTCTCCTTCGCGGAGAAGGCTGATTTGGCAGGTAGAAGCCCTGTGTGCACTGGCCCTGGCAACCCACCCATAGCCAGCTAGGGAGGGACCCACCTAGGGCCTAGCTGCGAAACGGCACAGGACGCGCTCCTAGGAGCTGCACTCTGCAAAGGGAAACTGAGCTCGGGGAACAAAGCTCAGCCCCAAGGCGGCTTGGCTCAGGATCGCAGCGCTTGCCTAGTTCTCACCTAGCCCTAGGCTCCCCATAGGGCCAAGGAGGGTCTGGGCTGCCTCTGGCTCCGTGGGCACTGCTGCTTGGTTGGTGGTCTCCGCAGCTTGAAACCAACTCCAAATGTGTTCTCCTTCGCGGAGAAGGCTGATTTGGCAGGAAGAAGCCCTGTGTGCACTGGCCCTGGCAACCCACCCATAGCCAGCTAGGGCCGGACCCACCTAGGGCCTAGCTGCGAAACGGCACAAAACGCGCTCCTAGGAGCTGCACTCTGCAAAGGGAAACTGTGCTCGGGGAACAAAGCTCAGCCCCAAGGCGGCTTGGCTCAGGATCGCAGCGCTTGCCTACTTCTCACCTAGCCCTAGGCTCCCCATAGGGCCAAGGAGGGTCTGGGCTGCCTCTGGCTCCGTGGGCACTGCTGCTTGGCTGGTGGTCTCCGCACCGTGAAACCAACTCCAAACGTGTTCTCCTTCGCGGAGAAGGCTGATTTGGCAGGAAGAAGCCCTGTGTGCACTGGCCCTGGCAACCCACCCATAGCCAGCTAGGGACGGACCCACCTAGGGCCTAGCTGCGAAACGGCACAAAACGCGCTCCTAGGAGCTGCACTCTGCAAAGGGAAACTGTGCTCGGAGAACATACCCCAGCCCCAAGGCGGCTTGGCTCAGGATCGCAGCGCTTGCCTAGTTCTCACCTAGCCCTAGGCTCCCCATAGGGCCAAGGAGGGTCTGGGCTGCCTCTGGCTCCGTGGGCACTGCTGCTTGGCTGGTGGTCTCCGCACCTTGAAACCAACTCCAAACGTGTTCTCCTTCGCGGAGAAGGCTGATTTGGCAGGTAGAAGCCCTGTGTGCATTGGCCCTGGCAACCCACCCATAGCCAGCTAGGGAGGGACCCACCTAGGGCCTAGCTGCGAAATGGCACAAAACGCGCTCCTAGGAGCTGCACTCTGCAAAGGGAAACTGTGCTCGGGGAACAAAGCTCAGCCCCAAGCAGCTTGGCTCAGGATCGCAGCGCTTGCCTAGTTCTCACCTAGCCCTAGGCTCCCCATAGGGCCAAGGAGGGTCTGGGCTGCCTCTGGCTCCGTGGGCACTGCTGCTTGGCTGGTGGTCTCCGCACCTTGAAACCAACTCCAAACGTGTTCTCCTTCGCGGAGAAGGCTGATTTGGCAGGAAGAAGCCCTGTGTGCACTGGCCCTGGCAACCCACCCATAGCCAGCTAGGGAGGGACCCACCTAGGGCCTAGCTGCGAAACGGCACAAAACGCGCTCCTAGGAGCTGCACTCTGCAAAGGGAAACTGTGCTCGGGGAACAAAGCTCAGCCCCAAGGCGGCTTGGCTCAGGATCGCAGCGCTGGCCTAGTTCTCACCTAGCCCTAGGCTCCCCATAGGGCCAAGGAGGGTCTGGGCTGCCTCTGGCTCCGTGGGCACTGCTGCTTGGCTGGTGGTCTCCGCACCGTGAAACCAACTCCAAACGTGTTCTCCTTCGCGGAGAAGGCTGATTTGGCAGGAAGAAGCCCTGTGTGCACTGGCCCTGGCAACCCACCCATAGCCAGCTAGGGACGGACCCACCTAGGGCCTAGCTGCGAAACGGCACAAAACGCGCTCCTAGGAGCTGCACTCTGCAAAGGGAAACTGTGCTCGGGGAACAAAGCTCAGCCCCAAGGCGGCTTGGCTCAGGATCGCAGCGCTTGCCTAGTTCTCACCTAGCCCTAGGCTCCCCATAGGGCCAAGGAGGGTCTGGGCTGCCTCTGGCTCCGTGGGCACTGCTGCTTGGCTGGTGGTCTCCGCACCGTGAAACCAACTCCAAACGTGTTCTCCTTCGCGGAGAAGGCTGATTTGGCAGGAAGAAGCCCTGTGTGCACTGGCCCTGGCAACCCACCCATAGCCAGCTAGGGAGGGACCCACCTAGGGCCTAGCTGCGAAACGGCACAAAACGCGCTCCTAGGAGCTGCACTCTGCAAAGGGAAACTGAGCTCGGGGAACAAAGCTCAGCCCCAAGGCGGCTTGGCTCAGGATCGCAGCGCTTGCCTAGTTCTCACCTAGCCCTAGGCTCCCCATAGGGCCAAGGAGGGTCTGGGCTGCCTCTGGCTCCGTGGGCACTGCTGCTTGGCTGGTGGTCTCCGCACCGTGAAACCAACTCCAAACGTGTTCTCCTTCGCGGAGAAGGCTGATTTGGCAGGAAGAAGCCCTGTGTGCACTGGCCCTGGCAACCCACCCATAGCCAGCTAGGGAGGGACCCACCTAGGGCCTAGCTGCGAAAGGGCACAAAACGCGCTCCTAGGAGCTGCACTCTGCAAAGGGAAACTGAGCTCGGGGAACAAAGCTCAGCCCCAAGGCGGCTTGGCTCAGGATCGCAGCGCTTGCCTAGTTCTCACCTAGCCCTAGGCTCCCCATAGGGCCAAGGAGGGTCTGGGCTGCCTCTGGCTCCGTGGGCACTGCTGCTTGGTTGGTGGTCTCCGCACCTTGAAACCAACTCCAAACGTGTTCTCCTTCGCGGAGAAGGCTGATTTGGCAGGAAGAAGCCCTGTGTGCACTGGCCCTGGCAACCCACCCATAGCCAGCTAGGGAGGGACCCACCTAGGGCCTAGCTGCGAAACGGCACAGAACGCGCTCCTAGGAGCTGCACTCTGCAAAGGGAAACTGAGCTCGGGGAACAAAGCTCAGCCCCAAGGCGGCTTGGCTCAGGATCGCAGCGCTTGCCTAGTTCTCACCTAGCCCTAGGCTCCCCATAGGGCCAAGGAGGGTCTGGGCTGCCTCTGGCTCCGTGGGCACTGCTGCTTGGTTGGTGGTCTCCGCAGCTTGAAACCAACTCCAAACGTGTTCTCCTTCGCGGAGAAGGCTGATTTGGCAGGAAGAAGCCCTGTGTGCACTGGCCCTGGCAACCCACCCATAGCCAGCTAGGGAGGGACCCACCTAGGGCCTAGCTGCGAAAGGGCACAAAACGCGCTCCTAGGAGCTGCACTCTGCAAAGGGAAACTGTGCTCGGGGAACAAACCTCAGCCCCAAGGCGGCTTGGCTCAGGATCGCAGCGCTTGCCTACTTCTCACCTAGCCCTAGGCTCCCCATAGGGCCAAGGAGGGTCTGGGCTGCCTCTGGCTCCGTGGGCACTGCTGCTTGGCTGGTGGTCTCCGCACCGTGAAACCAACTCCAAACGTGTTCTCCTTCGCGGAGAAGGCTGATTTGGCAGGAAGAAGCCCTGTGTGCACTGGCCCTGGCAACCCACCCATAGCCAGCTAGGGAGGGACCCACCTAGGGCCTAGCTGCGAAACGGCACAAAACGCACTCCTAGGAGCTGCACTCTGCAAAGGGAAACTGTGCTCGGAGAACAAACCCCAGCCCCAAGGCGGCTTGGCTCAGGATCGCAGCGCTTGCCTAGTTCTCACCTAGCCCTAGGCTCCCCATAGGGCCAAGGAGGGTCTGGGCTGCCTCTGGCTCCGTGGGCACTGCTGCTTGGCTGGTGGTCTCCGCACCTTGAAACCAACTCCAAACGTGTTCTCCTTCGCGGAGAAGGCTGATTTGGCAGGTAGAAGCCCTGTGTGCCTTGGCCCTGGCAACCCACCCATAGCCAGCTAGGGAGGGACCCACCTAGGGCCTAGCTGCGAAACGGCACAAAACGCGCTCCTAGGAGCTGCACTCTGCAAAGGGAAACTGAGCTCGGGGAACAAAGCTCAGCCCCAAGGCGGCTTGGCTCAGGATCGCAGCGCTTGCCTAGTTCTCACCTAGCCCTAGGCTCCCCATAGGGCCAAGGAGGGTCTGGGCTGCCTCTGGCTCCGTGGGCACTGCTGCTTGGCTGGTGGTCTCCGCACCTTGAAACCAACTCCAAACGTGTTCTCCTTCGCGGAGAAGGCTGATTTGGCAGGAAGAAGCCCTGTGTGCACTGGCCCTGGCAACCCACCCATAGCCAGCTAGGGACGGACCCACCTAGGGCCTAGCTGCGAAACGGCACAAAACGCGCTCCTAGGAGCTGCACTCTGCAAAGGGAAACTGTGCTCGGGGAACAAAGCTCAGCCCCAAGGCGGCTTGGCTCAGGATCGCAGCGCTTGCCTAGTTCTCACCTAGCCCTAGGCTCCCCATAGGGCCAAGGAGGGTCTGGGCTGCCTCTGGCTCTGTGGGCACTGCTGCTTGGTTGGTGGTCTCCGCACCTTGAAACCAACTCCAAACGTGTTCTCCTTCGCGGAGAAGGCTGATTTGGCAGGTAGAAGCCCTGTGTGCACTGGCCCTGGCAACCCACCCATAGCCAGCTAGGGAGGGACCCACCTAGGGCCTAGCTGCGAAACGGCACAAAACGCGCTCCTAGGAGCTGCACTCTGCAAAGGGAAACTGTGCTCGGGGAACAAACCTCAGCCCCAAGGCGGCTTGGCTCAGGATCGCAGCGCTTGCCTAGTTCTCACCTAGCCCTAGGCTCCCCATAGGGTCAAGGAGGGTCTGGGCTGCCTCTGGCTCCGTGGGCACTGCTGCTTGGCTGGTGGTCTCCGCACCTTGAAACCAACTCCAAACGTGTTCTCCTTCGCGGAGAAGGCTGATTTGGCAGGAAGAAGCCCTGTGTGCACTGGCCCTGGCAACCCACCCATAGCCAGCTAGGGAGGGACCCACCTAGGGCCTAGCTGCGAAACGGCACAAAACGCGCTCCTAGGAGCTGCACTCTGCAAAGGGAAACTGTGCTCGGGGAACAAAGCTCAGCCCCAAGGCGGCTTGGCTCAGGATCGCAGCGCTTGCCTAGTTCTCACCTAGCCCTAGGCTCCACATAGGGTCAAGGAGGGTCTGGGCTGCCTCTGGCTCCGTGGGCACTGCTGCTTGGCTGGTGGTCTCCGCACCGTGAAACCAACTCCAAACGTGTTCTCCTTCGCGGAGAAGGCTGATTTGGCAGGAAGAAGCCCTGTGTGCACTGGCCCTGGCAACCCACCCATAGCCAGCTAGGGACGGACCCACCTAGGGCCTAGCTGCGAAACGGCACAAAACGCGCTCCTAGGAGCTGCACTCTGCAAAGGGAAACTGAGCTCGGGGAACAAAGCTCAGCCCCAAGGCGGCTTGGCTCAGGATCGCAGCGCTTGCCTAGTTCTCACCTAGCCCTAGGCTCCCCATAGGGCCAAGGAGGGTCTGGGCTGCCTCTGGCTCCGTGGGCACTGCTGCTTGGTTGGTGGTCTCCGCAGCTTGAAACCAACTCCAAACATGTTCTCCTTCGCGGAGAAGGCTGATTTGGCAGGTAGAAGCCCTGTGTGCACTGGCCCTGGCAACCCACCCATAGCCAGCTAGGGAGGGACCCACCTAGGGCCTAGCTGCGAAACGGCACAAAACGCGCTCCTAGGAGCTGCACTCTGCAAAGGGAAACTGAGCTCGGGGAACAAAGCTCAGCCCCAAGGCGGCTTGGCTCAGGATCGCAGCGCTTGCCTAGTTCTCACCTAGCCCTAGGCTCCCCATAGGGCCAAGGAGGGTCTGGGCTGCCTCTGGCTCCGTGGGCACTGCTGCTTGGTTGGTGGTCTCCGCACCTTGAAACCAACTCCAAACGTGTTCTCCTTCGCGGAGAAGGCTGATTTGGCAGGTAGAAGCCCTGTGTGCACTGGCCCTGGCAACCCACCCACAGCCAGCTAGGGAGGGACCCACCTAGGGCCTAGGTGCGAAACGGCACAAAACGCGCTCCTAGGAGCTGCACTCTGCAAAGGGAAACTGTGCTCGGGGAACAAAGCTCAGCCCCAAGGCGGCTTGGCTCAGGATCGCAGCGCTTGCCTAGTTCTCACCTAGCCCTAGGCTCCCCATAGGGCCAAGGAGGGTCTGGGCTGCCTCTGGCTCCGTGGGCACTGCTGCTTGGCTGGTGGTCTCCGCACCTTGAAACCAACTCCAAACGTGTTCTCCTTCGCGGAGAAGGCTGATTTGGCAGGAAGAAGCCCTGTGTGCACTGGCCCTGGCAACCCACCCATAGCCAGCTAGGGAGGGACCCACCTAGGGCCTAGCTGCGAAACAGCACAGAACGCGCTCCTAGGAGCTGCACTCTGCAAAGGGAAACTGAGCTCGGGGAACAAAGCTCAGCCCCAAGGCGGCTTGGCTCAGGATCGCAGCGCTTGCCTAGTTCTCACCTAGCCCTAGGCTCCCCATAGGGCCAAGGAGGGTCTGGGCTGCCTCTGGCTCCGTGGGCACTGCTGCTTGGTTGGTGGTCTCCGCAGCTTGAAACCAACTCCAAATGTGTTCTCCTTCGCGGAGAAGGCTGATTTGGCAGGAAGAAGCCCTGTGTGCACTGGCCCTGGCAACCCACCCATAGCCAGCTAGGGCCGGACCCACCTAGGGCCTAGCTGCGAAACGGCACAAAACGCGCTCCTAGGAGCTGCACTCTGCAAAGGGAAACTGTGCTCGGGGAACAAACCTCAGCCCCAAGGCGGCTTGGCTCAGGATCGCAGCGCTTGCCTACTTCTCACCTAGCCCTAGGCTCCCCATAGGGCCAAGGAGGGTCTGGGCTGCCTCTGGCTCCGTGGGCACTGCTGCTTGGCTGGTGGTCTCCGCACCGTGAAACCAACTCCAAACGTGTTCTCCTTCGCGGAGAAGGCTGATTTGGCAGGAAGAAGCCCTGTGTGCACTGGCCCTGGCAACCCACCCATAGCCAGCTAGGGACGGACCCACCTAGGGCCTAGCTGCGAAACGGCACAAAACGCACTCCTAGGAGCTGCACTCTGCAAAGGGAAACTGTGCTCGGAGAACATACCCCAGCCCCAAGGCGGCTTGGCTCAGGATCGCAGCGCTTGCCTAGTTCTCACCTAGCCCTAGGCTCCCCATAGGGCCAAGGAGGGTCTGGGCTGCCTCTGGCTCCGTGGGCACTGCTGCTTGGCTGGTGGTCTCCGCACCTTGAAACCAACTCCAAACGTGTTCTCCTTCGCGGAGAAGGCTGATTTGGCAGGTAGAAGCCCTGTGTGCATTGGCCCTGGCAACCCACCCATAGCCAGCTAGGGAGGGACCCACCTAGGGCCTAGCTGCGAAATGGCACAAAACGCGCTCCTAGGAGCTGCACTCTGCAAAGGGAAACTGTGCTCGGGGAACAAAGCTCAGCCCCAAGCAGCTTGGCTCAGGATCGCAGCGCTTGCCTAGTTCTCACCTAGCCCTAGGCTCCCCATAGGGCCAAGGAGGGTCTGGGCTGCCTCTGGCTCCGTGGGCACTGCTGCTTGGCTGGTGGTCTCCGCACCTTGAAACCAACTCCAAACGTGTTCTCCTTCGCGGAGAAGGCTGATTTGGCAGGAAGAAGCCC
This sequence comes from Sus scrofa, assembly GCF_054392235.1. Classification (NCBI taxonomy): domain Eukaryota; kingdom Metazoa; phylum Chordata; class Mammalia; order Artiodactyla; family Suidae; genus Sus; species Sus scrofa. The sequence goes on along the minus strand of NC_139393.1, from coordinate 38,785,779 downwards.
TGTGTGCACTGGCCCTGGCAACCCACCCATAGCCAGCTAGGGAGGGACCCACCTAGGGCCTAGCTGCGAAACGGCACAAAACGCGCTCCTAGGAGCTGCACTCTGCAAAGGGAAACTGTGCTCGGGGAACAAAGCTCAGCCCCAAGGCGGCTTGGCTCAGGATCGCAGCGCTTGCCTAGTTCTCACCTAGCCCTAGGCTCCCCATAGGGCCAAGGAGGGTCTGGGCTGCCTCTGGCTCCGTGGGCACTGCTGCTTGGCTGGTGGTCTCCGCAGCTTGAAACCAACTCCAAACGTGTTCTCCTTCGCGGAGAAGGCTGATTTGGCAGGAAGAAGCCCTGTGTGCACTGGCCCTGGCAACCCACCCATAGCCAGCTAGGGACGGACCCACCTAGGGCCTAGCTGCGAAACGGCACAAAACGCGCTCCTAGGAGCTGCACTCTGCAAAGGGAAACTGTGCTCGGGGAACAAACCTCAGCCCCAAGGCGGCTTGGCTCAGGATCGCAGCGCTTGCCTAGTTCTCACCTAGCCCTAGGCTCCCCATAGGGCCAAGGAGGGTCTGGGCTGCCTCTGGCTCCGTGGGCACTGCTGCTTGGCTGGTGGTCTCCGCACCGTGAAACCAACTCCAAACGTGTTCTCCTTCGCGGAGAAGGCTGATTTGGCAGGAAGAAGCCCTGTGTGCACTGGCCCTGGCAACCCACCCATAGCCAGCTAGGGAGGGACCCACCTAGGGCCTAGCTGCGAAAGGGCACAAAACGCGCTCCTAGGAGCTGCACTCTGCAAAGGGAAACTGAGCTCGGGGAACAAAGCTCAGCCCCAAGGCGGCTTGGCTCAGGATCGCAGCGCTTGCCTAGTTCTCACCTAGCCCTAGGCTCCCCATAGGGCCAAGGAGGGTCTGGGCTGCCTCTGGCTCCGTGGGCACTGCTGCTTGGTTGGTGGTCTCCGCACCTTGAAACCAACTCCAAACGTGTTCTCCTTCGCGGAGAAGGCTGATTTGGCAGGAAGAAGCCCTGTGTGCACTGGCCCTGGCAACCCACCCATAGCCAGCTAGGGAGGGACCCACCTAGGGCCTAGCTGCGAAACGGCACAGAACGCGCTCCTAGGAGCTGCACTCTGCAAAGGGAAACTGAGCTCGGGGAACAAAGCTCAGCCCCAAGGCGGCTTGGCTCAGGATCGCAGCGCTTGCCTAGTTCTCACCTAGCCCTAGGCTCCCCATAGGGCCAAGGAGGGTCTGGGCTGCCTCTGGCTCCGTGGGCACTGCTGCTTGGTTGGTGGTCTCCGCAGCTTGAAACCAACTCCAAACGTGTTCTCCTTCGCGGAGAAGGCTGATTTGGCAGGAAGAAGCCCTGTGTGCACTGGCCCTGGCAACCCACCCATAGCCAGCTAGGGACGGACCCACCTAGGGCCTAGCTGCGAAACGGCACAAAACGCGCTCCTAGGAGCTGCACTCTGCAAAGGGAAACTGTGCTCGGGGAACAAAGCTCAGCCCCAAGGCGGCTTGGCTCAGGATCGCAGCGCTTGCCTAGTTCTCACCTAGCCCTAGGCTCCCCATAGGGCCAAGGAGGGTCTGGGCTGCCTCTGGCTCCGTGGGCACTGCTGCTTGGCTGGTGGTCTCCGCACCGTGAAACCAACTCCAAACGTGTTCTCCTTCGCGGAGAAGGCTGATTTGGCAGGAAGAAGCCCTGTGTGCACTGGCCCTGGCAACCCACCCATAGCCAGCTAGGGAGGGACCCACCTAGGGCCTAGCTGCGAAACGGCACAAAACGCACTCCTAGGAGCTGCACTCTGCAAAGGGAAACTGTGCTCGGAGAACAAACCCCAGCCCCAAGGCGGCTTGGCTCAGGATCGCAGCGCTTGCCTAGTTCTCACCTAGCCCTAGGCTCCCCATAGGGCCAAGGAGGGTCTGGGCTGCCTCTGGCTCCGTGGGCACTGCTGCTTGGCTGGTGGTCTCCGCACCTTGAAACCAACTCCAAACGTGTTCTCCTTCGCGGAGAAGGCTGATTTGGCAGGTAGAAGCCCTGTGTGCATTGGCCCTGGCAACCCACCCATAGCCAGCTAGGGAGGGACCCACCTAGGGCCTAGCTGCGAAATGGCACAAAACGCGCTCCTAGGAGCTGCACTCTGCAAAGGGAAACTGTGCTCGGGGAACAAAGCTCAGCCCCAAGGCGGCTTGGCTCAGGATCGCAGCGCTTGCCTAGTTCTCACCTAGCCCTAGGCTCCCCATAGGGCCAAGGAGGGTCTGGGCTGCCTCTGGCTCCGTGGGCACTGCTGCTTGGCTGGTGGTCTCCGCACCTTGAAACCAACTCCAAACGTGTTCTCCTTCGCGGAGAAGGCTGATTTGGCAGGAAGAAGCCCTGTGTGCACTGGCCCTGGCAACCCACCCATAGCCAGCTAGGGAGGGACCCACCTAGGGCCTAGCTGCGAAACGGCACAAAACGCGCTCCTAGGAGCTGCACTCTGCAAAGGGAAACTGTGCTCGGGGAACAAAGCTCAGCCCCAAGGCGGCTTGGCTCAGGATCGCAGCGCTTGCCTAGTTCTCACCTAGCCCTAGGCTCCCCATAGGGCCAAGGAGGGTCTGGGCTGCCTCTGGCTCCGTGGGCACTGCTGCTTGGCTGGTGGTCTCCGCACCTTGAAACCAACTCCAAACGTGTTCTCCTTCGCGGAGAAGGCTGATTTGGCAGGAAGAAGCCCTGTGTGCACTGGCCCTGGCAACCCACCCATAGCCAGCTAGGGACGGACCCACCTAGGGCCTAGCTGCGAAACGGCACAAAACGCGCTCCTAGGAGCTGCACTCTGCAAAGGGAAACTGTGCTCGGGGAACAAAGCTCAGCCCCAAGGCGGCTTGGCTCAGGATCGCAGCGCTTGCCTAGTTCTCACCTAGCCCTAGGCTCCCCATAGGGCCAAGGAGGGTCTGGGCTGCCTCTGGCTCTGTGGGCACTGCTGCTTGGTTGGTGGTCTCCGCACCTTGAAACCAACTCCAAACGTGTTCTCCTTCGCGGAGAAGGCTGATTTGGCAGGTAGAAGCCCTGTGTGCACTGGCCTTGGCAACCCACCCATAGCCAGCTAGGGAGGGACCCACCTAGGGCCTAGCTGCGAAACGGCACAAAACGCGCTCCTAGGAGCTGCACTCTGCAAAGGGAAACTGTGCTCGGGGAACAAACCTCAGCCCCAAGGCGGCTTGGCTCAGGATCGCAGCGCTTGCCTAGTTCTCACCTAGCCCTAGGCTCCACATAGGGTCAAGGAGGGTCTGGGCTGCCTCTGGCTCCGTGGGCACTGCTGCTTGGCTGGTGGTCTCCGCACCGTGAAACCAACTCCAAACGTGTTCTCCATCGCGGAGAAGGCTGATTTGGCAGGATGAAGCCCTGTGTGCACTGGCCCTGGCAACCCACCCATAGCCAGCTAGGGAGGGACCCACCTAGGGCCTAGCTGCGAAACGGCACAAAACGCGCTCCTAGGAGCTGCACTCTGCAAAGGGAAACTGTGCTCGGGGAACAAAGCTCAGCCCCAAGGCGGCTTGGCTCAGGATCGCAGCGCTTGCCTAGTTCTCACCTAGCCCTAGGCTCCCCATAGGGCCAAGGAGGGTCTGGGCTGCCTCTGGCTCCGTGGGCACTGCTGCTTGGCTGGTGGTCTCCGCACCTTGAAACCAACTCCAAACGTGTTCTCCTTCGCGGAGAAGGCTGATTTGGCAGGAAGAAGCCCTGTGTGCACTGGCCCTGGCAACCCACCCATAGCCAGCTGGGGAGGGACCCACCTAGGGCCTAGCTGCGAAACGGCACAAAACGCGCTCCTAGGAGCTGCACTCTGCAAGGGGAAACTGAGCTCGGGGAACAAAGCTCAGCCCCAAGGCGGCTTGGCTCAGGATCGCAGCGCTTGCCTAGTTCTCACCTAGCCCTAGGCTCCCCATAGGGCCAAGGAGGGTCTGGGCTGCCTCTGGCTCCGTGGGCACTGCTGCTTGGTTGGTGGTCTCCGCAGCTTGAAACCAACTCCAAACGTGTTCTCCTTCGCGGAGAAGGCTGATTTGGCAGGAAGAAGCCCTGTGTGCACTGGCCCTGGCAACCCACCCATAGCCAGCTAGGGAGGGACCCACCTAGGGCCTAGCTGCGAAACGGCACAAAACGCGCTCCTAGGAGCTGCACTCTGCAAAGGGAAACTGTGCTCGGGGAACAAAGCTCAGCCCCAAGGCGGCTTGGCTCAGGATCGCAGCGCTTGCCTAGTTCTCACCTAGCCCTAGGCTCCACATAGGGTCAAGGAGGGTCTGGGCTGCCTCTGGCTCCGTGGGCACTGCTGCTTGGCTGGTGGTCTCCGCACCGTGAAACCAACTCCAAACGTGTTCTCCTTCGCGGAGAAGGCTGATTTGGCAGGAAGAAGCCCTGTGTGCACTGGCCCTGGCAACCCACCCATAGCCAGCTAGGGACGGACCCACCTAGGGCCTAGCTGCGAAACGGCACAAAACGCGCTCCTAGGAGCTGCACTCTGCAAAGGGAAACTGAGCTCGGGGAACAAAGCTCAGCCCCAAGGCGGCTTGGCTCAGGATCGCAGCGCTTGCCTAGTTCTCACCTAGCCCTAGGCTCCCCATAGGGCCAAGGAGGGTCTGGGCTGCCTCTGGCTCCGTGGGCACTGCTGCTTGGTTGGTGGTCTCCGCAGCTTGAAACCAACTCCAAACATGTTCTCCTTCGCGGAGAAGGCTGATTTGGCAGGTAGAAGCCCTGTGTGCACTGGCCCTGGCAACCCACCCATAGCCAGCTAGGGAGGGACCCACCTAGGGCCTAGCTGCGAAACGGCACAAAACGCGCTCCTAGGAGCTGCACTCTGCAAAGGGAAACTGTGCTCGGGGAACAAAGCTCAGCCCCAAGGCGGCTTGGCTCAGGATCGCAGCGCTTGCCTAGTTCTCACCTAGCCCTAGGCTCCCCATAGGGCCAAGGAGGGTCTGGGCTGCCTCTGGCTCCGTGGGCACTGCTGCTTGGCTGGTGGTCTCCGCACCTTGAAACCAACTCCAAATGTGTTCTCCTTCGCGGAGAAGGCTGATTTGGCAGGAAGAAGCCCTGTGTGCACTGGCCCTGGCAACCCACCCATAGCCAGCTAGGGACGGACCCACCTAGGGCCTAGCTGCGAAAGGGCACAAAACGCGCTCCTAGGAGCTGCACTCTGCAAAGGGAAACTGAGCTCGGGGAACAAAGCTCAGCCCCAAGGCGGCTTGGCTCAGGATCGCAGCGCTTGCCTAGTTCTCACCTAGCCCTAGGCTCCCCATAGGGCCAAGGAGGGTCTGGGCTGCCTCTGGCTCCGTGGGCACTGCTGCTTGGTTGGTGGTCTCCGCACCTTGAAACCAACTCCAAACGTGTTCTCCTTCGCGGAGAAGGCTGATTTGGCAGGTAGAAGCCCTGTGTGCACTGGCCCTGGCAACCCACCCACAGCCAGCTAGGGAGGGACCCACCTAGGGCCTAGCTGCGAAAGGGCACAAAACGCGCTCCTAGGAGCTGCACTCTGCAAAGGGAAACTGTGCTCGGGGAACAAAGCTCAGCCCCAAGGCGGCTTGGCTCAGGATCGCAGCGCTTGCCTAGTTCTCACCTAGCCCTAGGCTCCCCATAGGGCCAAGGAGGGTCTGGGCTGCCTCTGGCTCCGTGGGCACTGCTGCTTGGCTGGTGGTCTCCGCACCTTGAAACCAACTCCAAACGTGTTCTCCTTCGCGGAGAAGGCTGATTTGGCAGGAAGAAGCCCTGTGTGCACTGGCCCTGGCAACCCACCCATAGCCAGCTAGGGACGGACCCACCTAGGGCCTAGCTGCGAAACGGCACAAAACGCGCTCCTAGGAGCTGCACTCTGCAAAGGGAAACTGAGCTCGGGGAACAAAGCTCAGCCCCAAGGCGGCTTGGCTCAGGATCGCAGCGCTTGCCTAGTTCTCACCTAGCCCTAGGCTCCCCATAGGGCCAAGGAGGGTCTGGGCTGCCTCTGGCTCCGTGGGCACTGCTGCTTGGTTGGTGGTCTCCGCACCTTGAAACCAACTCCAAACGTGTTCTCCTTCGCGGAGAAGGCTGATTTGGCAGGTAGAAGCCCTGTGTGCACTGGCCCTGGCAACCCACCCACAGCCAGCTAGGGAGGGACCCACCTAGGGCCTAGGTGCGAAACGGCACAAAACGCGCTCCTAGGAGCTGCACTCTGCAAAGGGAAACTGTGCTCGGGGAACAAAGCTCAGCCCCAAGGGGGCTTGGCTCAGGATCGCAGCGCTTGCCTAGTTCTCACCTAGCCCTAGGCTCCCCATAGGGCCAAGGAGGGTCTGGGCTGCCTCTGGCTCCGTGGGCACTGCTGCTTGGCTGGTGGTCTCCGCACCTTGAAACCAACTCCAAACGTGTTCTCCTTCGCGGAGAAGGCTGATTTGGCAGGAAGAAGCCCTGTGTGCACTGGCCCTGGCAACCCACCCATAGCCAGCTAGGGAGGGACCCACCTAGGGCCTAGCTGCGAAACGGCACAGAACGCGCTCCTAGGAGCTGCACTCTGCAAAGGGAAACTGTGCTCGGGGAACAAACCTCAGCCCCAAGGCGGCTTGGCTCAGGATCGCAGCGCTTGCCTACTTCTCACCTAGCCCTAGGCTCCCCATAGGGCCAAGGAGGGTCTGGGCTGCCTCTGGCTCCGTGGGCACTGCTGCTTGGCTGGTGGTCTCCGCACCGTGAAACCAACTCCAAACGTGTTCTCCTTCGCGGAGAAGGCTGATTTGGCAGGAAGAAGCCCTGTGTGCACTGGCCCTGGCAACCCACCCATAGCCAGCTAGGGACGGACCCACCTAGGGCCTAGCTGCGAAACGGCACAAAACGCGCTCCTAGGAGCTGCACTCTGCAAAGGGAAACTGTGCTCGGAGAACATACCCCAGCCCCAAGGCGGCTTGGCTCAGGATCGCAGCGCTTGCCTAGTTCTCACCTAGCCCTAGGCTCCCCATAGGGCCAAGGAGGGTCTGGGCTGCCTCTGGCTCCGTGGGCACTGCTGCTTGGCTGGTGGTCTCCGCACCTTGAAACCAACTCCAAACGTGTTCTCCTTCGCGGAGAAGGCTGATTTGGCAGGTAGAAGCCCTGTGTGCATTGGCCCTGGCAACCCACCCATAGCCAGCTAGGGAGGGACCCACCTAGGGCCTAGCTGCGAAATGGCACAAAACGCGCTCCTAGGAGCTGCACTCTGCAAAGGGAAACTGTGCTCGGGGAACAAAGCTCAGCCCCAAGCAGCTTGGCTCAGGATCGCAGCGCTTGCCTAGTTCTCACCTAGCCCTAGGCTCCCCATAGGGCCAAGGAGGGTCTGGGCTGCCTCTGGCTCCGTGGGCACTGCTGCTTGGCTGGTGGTCTCCGCACCTTGAAACCAACTCCAAACGTGTTCTCCTTCGCGGAGAAGGCTGATTTGGCAGGAAGAAGCCCTGTGTGCACTGGCCCTGGCAACCCACCCATAGCCAGCTAGGGAGGGACCCACCTAGGGCCTAGCTGCGAAACGGCACAAAACGCGCTCCTAGGAGCTGCACTCTGCAAAGGGAAACTGTGCTCGGGGAACAAAGCTCAGCCCCAAGGCGGCTTGGCTCAGGATCGCAGCGCTTGCCTAGTTCTCACCTAGCCCTAGGCTCCCCATAGGGCCAAGGAGGGTCTGGGCTGCCTCTGGCTCCGTGGGCACTGCTGCTTGGCTGGTGGTCTCCGCACCTTGAAACCAACTCCAAACGTGTTCTCCTTCGCGGAGAAGGCTGATTTGGCAGGAAGAAGCCCTGTGTGCACTGGCCCTGGCAACCCACCCATAGCCAGCTAGGGACGGACCCACCTAGGGCCTAGCTGCGAAACGGCACAAAACGCGCTCCTAGGAGCTGCACTCTGCAAAGGGAAACTGTGCTCGGGGAACAAAGCTCAGCCCCAAGGCGGCTTGGCTCAGGATCGCAGCGCTTGCCTAGTCCTCACCTAGCCCTAGGCTCCCCATAGGGCCAAGGAGGGTCTGGGCTGCCTCTGGCTCTGTGGGCACTGCTGCTTGGTTGGTGGTCTCCGCACCTTGAAACCAACTCCAAACGTGTTCTCCTTCGCGGAGAAGGCTGATTTGGCAGGTAGAAGCCCTGTGTGCACTGGCCCTGGCAACCCACCCATAGCCAGCTAGGGACGGACCCACCTAGGGCCTAGCTGCGAAACGGCACAAAACGCGCTCCTAGGAGCTGCACTCTGCAAAGGGAAACTGTGCTCGGGGAACAAACCTCAGCCCCAAGGCGGCTTGGCTCAGGATCGCAGCGCTTGCCTACTTCTCACCTAGCCCTAGGCTCCCCATAGGGCCAAGGAGGGTCTGGGCTGCCTCTGGCTCCGTGGGCACTGCTGCTTGGCTGGTGGTCTCCGCACCGTGAAACCAACTCCAAACGTGTTCTCCTTCGCGGAGAAGGCTGATTTGGCAGGAAGAAGCCCTGTGTGCACTGGCCCTGGCAACCCACCCATAGCCAGCTAGGGACGGACCCACCTAGGGCCTAGCTGCGAAACGGCACAAAACGCGCTCCTAGGAGCTGCACTCTGCAAAGGGAAACTGTGCTCGGGGAACAAAGCTCAGCCCCAAGGCGGCTTGGCTCAGGATCGCAGCGCTTGCCTAGTTCTCACCTAGCCCTAGGCTCCCCATAGGGCCAAGGAGGGTCTGGGCTGCCTCTGGCTCCGTGGGCACTGCTGCTTGGCTGGTGGTCTCCGCACCTTGAAACCAACTCCAAACGTGTTCTCCTTCGCGGAGAAGGCTGATTTGGCAGGTAGAAGCCCTGTGTGCATTGGCCCTGGCAACCCACCCATAGCCAGCTAGGGAGGGACCCACCTAGGGCCTAGCTGCGAAATGGCACAAAACGCGCTCCTAGGAGCTGCACTCTGCAAAGGGAAACTGTGCTCGGGGAACAAAGCTCAGCCCCAAGCAGCTTGGCTCAGGATCGCAGCGCTTGCCTAGTTCTCACCTAGCCCTAGGCTCCCCATAGGGCCAAGGAGGGTCTGGGCTGCCTCTGGCTCCGTGGGCACTGCTGCTTGGCTGGTGGTCTCCGCACCTTGAAACCAACTCCAAACGTGTTCTCCTTCGCGGAGAAGGCTGATTTGGCAGGAAGAAGCCCTGTGTGCACTGGCCCTGGCAACCCACCCATAGCCAGCTAGGGAGGGACCCACCTAGGGCCTAGCTGCGAAACGGCACAAAACGCGCTCCTAGGAGCTGCACTCTGCAAAGGGAAACTGTGCTCGGGGAACAAAGCTCAGCCCCAAGGCGGCTTGGCTCAGGATCGCAGCGCTTGCCTAGTTCTCACCTAGCCCTAGGCTCCCCATAGGGCCAAGGAGGGTCTGGGCTGCCTCTGGCTCCGTGGGCACTGCTGCTTGGCTGGTGGTCTCCGCACCTTGAAACCAACTCCAAACGTGTTCTCCTTCGCGGAGAAGGCTGATTTGGCAGGAAGAAGCCCTGTGTGCACTGGCCCTGGCAACCCACCCATAGCCAGCTAGGGACGGACCCACCTAGGGCCTAGCTGCGAAACGGCACAAAACGCGCTCCTAGGAGCTGCACTCTGCAAAGGGAAACTGTGCTCGGGGAACAAAGCTCAGCCCCAAGGCGGCTTGGCTCAGGATCGCAGCGCTTGCCTAGTTCTCACCTAGCCCTAGGCTCCCCATAGGGCCAAGGAGGGTCTGGGCTGCCTCTGGCTCTGTGGGCACTGCTGCTTGGTTGGTGGTCTCCGCACCTTGAAACCAACTCCAAACGTGTTCTCCTTCGCGGAGAAGGCTGATTTGGCAGGTAGAAGCCCTGTGTGCACTGGCCCTGGCAACCCACCCACAGCCAGCTAGGGAGGGACCCACCTAGGGCCTAGGTGCGAAACGGCACAAAACGCGCTCCTAGGAGCTGCACTCTGCAAAGGGAAACTGTGCTCGGGGAACAAAGCTCAGCCCCAAGGGGGCTTGGCTCAGGATCGCAGCGCTTGCCTAGTTCTCACCTAGCCCTAGGCTCCCCATAGGGCCAAGGAGGGTCTGGGCTGCCTCTGGCTCCGTGGGCACTGCTGCTTGGCTGGTGGTCTCCGCACCTTGAAACCAACTCCAAACGTGTTCTCCTTCGCGGAGAAGGCTGATTTGGCAGGAAGAAGCCCTGTGTGCACTGGCCCTGGCAACCCACCCATAGCCAGCTAGGGAGGGACCCACCTAGGGCCTAGCTGCGAAACGGCACAGAACGCGCTCCTAGGAGCTGCACTCTGCAAAGGGAAACTGAGCTCGGGGAACAAAGCTCAGCCCCAAGGCGGCTTGGCTCAGGATCGCAGCGCTTGCCTAGTTCTCACCTAGCCCTAGGCTCCCCATAGGGCCAAGGAGGGTCTGGGCTGCCTCTGGCTCCGTGGGCACTGCTGCTTGGTTGGTGGTCTCCGCAGCTTGAAACCAACTCCAAATGTGTTCTCCTTCGCGGAGAAGGCTGATTTGGCAGGAAGAAGCCCTGTGTGCACTGGCCCTGGCAACCCACCCATAGCCAGCTAGGGCCGGACCCACCTAGGGCCTAGCTGCGAAACGGCACAAAACGCGCTCCTAGGAGCTGCACTCTGCAAAGGGAAACTGTGCTCGGGGAACAAACCTCAGCCCCAAGGCGGCTTGGCTCAGGATCGCAGCGCTTGCCTACTTCTCACCTAGCCCTAGGCTCCCCATAGGGCCAAGGAGGGTCTGGGCTGCCTCTGGCTCCGTGGGCACTGCTGCTTGGCTGGTGGTCTCCGCACCGTGAAACCAACTCCAAACGTGTTCTCCTTCGCGGAGAAGGCTGATTTGGCAGGAGGAAGCCCTGTGTGCACTGGCCCTGGCAACCCACCCATAGCCAGCTAGGGACGGACCCACCTAGGGCCTAGCTGCGAAACGGCACAAAACGCACTCCTAGGAGCTGCACTCTGCAAAGGGAAACTGTGCTCGGAGAACATACCCCAGCCCCAAGGCGGCTTGGCTCAGGATCGCAGCGCTTGCCTAGTTCTCACCTAGCCCTAGGCTCCCCATAGGGCCAAGGAGGGTCTGGGCTGCCTCTGGCTCCGTGGGCACTGCTGCTTGGCTGGTGGTCTCCGCACCTTGAAACCAACTCCAAACGTGTTCTCCTTCGCGGAGAAGGCTGATTTGGCAGGTAGAAGCCCTGTGTGCATTGGCCCTGGCAACCCACCCATAGCCAGCTAGGGAGGGACCCACCTAGGGCCTAGCTGCGAAATGGCACAAAACGCGCTCCTAGGAGCTGCACTCTGCAAAGGGAAACTGTGCTCGGGGAACAAAGCTCAGCCCCAAGCAGCTTGGCTCAGGATCGCAGCGCTTGCCTAGTTCTCACCTAGCCCTAGGCTCCCCATAGGGCCAAGGAGGGTCTGGGCTGCCTCTGGCTCCGTGGGCACTGCTGCTTGGCTGGTGGTCTCCGCACCTTGAAACCAACTCCAAACGTGTTCTCCTTCGCGGAGAAGGCTGATTTGGCAGGAAGAAGCCCTGTGTGCACTGGCCCTGGCAACCCACCCATAGCCAGCTAGGGAGGGACCCACCTAGGGCCTAGCTGCGAAACGGCACAAAACGCGCTCCTAGGAGCTGCACTCTGCAAAGGGAAACTGTGCTCGGGGAACAAAGCTCAGCCCCAAGGCGGCTTGGCTCAGGATCGCAGCGCTTGCCTAGTTCTCACCTAGCCCTAGGCTCCCCATAGGGCCAAGGAGGGTCTGGGCTGCCTCTGGCTCCGTGGGCACTGCTGCTTGGCTGGTGGTCTCCGCACCTTGAAACCAACTCCAAACGTGTTCTCCTTCGCGGAGAAGGCTGATTTGGCAGGAAGAAGCCCTGTGTGCACTGGCCCTGGCAACCCACCCATAGCCAGCTAGGGACGGACCCACCTAGGGCCTAGCTGCGAAACGGCACAAAACGCGCTCCTAGGAGCTGCACTCTGCAAAGGGAAACTGTGCTCGGGGAACAAAGCTCAGCCCCAAGGCGGCTTGGCTCAGGATCGCAGCGCTTGCCTAGTCCTCACCTAGCCCTAGGCTCCCCATAGGGCCAAGGAGGGTCTGGGCTGCCTCTGGCTCTGTGGGCACTGCTGCTTGGTTGGTGGTCTCCGCACCTTGAAACCAACTCCAAACGTGTTCTCCTTCGCGGAGAAGGCTGATTTGGCAGGTAGAAGCCCTGTGTGCACTGGCCCTGGCAACCCACCCATAGCCAGCTAGGGACGGACCCACCTAGGGCCTAGCTGCGAAACGGCACAAAACGCGCTCCTAGGAGCTGCACTCTGCAAAGGGAAACTGTGCTCGGGGAACAAACCTCAGCCCCAAGGCGGCTTGGCTCAGGATCGCAGCGCTTGCCTACTTCTCACCTAGCCCTAGGCTCCCCATAGGGCCAAGGAGGGTCTGGGCTGCCTCTGGCTCCGTGGGCACTGCTGCTTGGCTGGTGGTCTCCGCACCGTGAAACCAACTCCAAACGTGTTCTCCTTCGCGGAGAAGGCTGATTTGGCAGGAAGAAGCCCTGTGTGCACTGGCCCTGGCAACCCACCCATAGCCAGCTAGGGACGGACCCACCTAGGGCCTAGCTGCGAAACGGCACAAAACGCACTCCTAGGAGCTGCACTCTGCAAAGGGAAACTGTGCTCGGGGAACAAAGCTCAGCCCCAAGGCGGCTTGGCTCAGGATCGCAGCGCTTGCCTAGTTCTCACCTAGCCCTAGGCTCCCCATAGGGCCAAGGAGGGTCTGGGCTGCCTCTGGCTCCGTGGGCACTGCTGCTTGGCTGGTGGTCTCCGCACCTTGAAACCAACTCCAAACGTGTTCTCCTTCGCGGAGAAGGCTGATTTGGCAGGTAGAAGCCCTGTGTGCATTGGCCCTGGCAACCCACCCATAGCCAGCTAGGGAGGGACCCACCTAGGGCCTAGCTGCGAAATGGCACAAAACGCGCTCCTAGGAGCTGCACTCTGCAAAGGGAAACTGTGCTCGGGGAACAAAGCTCAGCCCCAAGCAGCTTGGCTCAGGATCGCAGCGCTTGCCTAGTTCTCACCTAGCCCTAGGCTCCCCATAGGGCCAAGGAGGGTCTGGGCTGCCTCTGGCTCCGTGGGCACTGCTGCTTGGCTGGTGGTCTCCGCACCTTGAAACCAACTCCAAACGTGTTCTCCTTCGCGGAGAAGGCTGATTTGGCAGGAAGAAGCCCTGTGTGCACTGGCCCTGGCAACCCACCCATAGCCAGCTAGGGACGGACCCACCTAGGGCCTAGCTGCGAAACGGCACAAAACGCGCTCCTAGGAGCTGCACTCTGCAAAGGGAAACTGTGCTCGGGGAACAAAGCTCAGCCCCAAGGCGGCTTGGCTCAGGATCGCAGCGCTTGCCTAGTTCTCACCTAGCCCTAGGCTCCCCATAGGGCCAAGGAGGGTCTGGGCTGCCTCTGGCTCTGTGGGCACTGCTGCTTGGTTGGTGGTCTCCGCACCTTGAAACCAACTCCAAACGTGTTCTCCTTCGCGGAGAAGGCTGATTTGGCAGGTAGAAGCCCTGTGTGCACTGGCCCTGGCAACCCACCCATAGCCAGCTAGGGAGGGACCCACCTAGGGCCTAGCTGCGAAACGGCACAAAACGCGCTCCTAGGAGCTGCACTCTGCAAAGGGAAACTGTGCTCGGGGAACAAACCTCAGCCCCAAGGCGGCTTGGCTCAGGATCGCAGCGCTTGCCTAGTTCTCACCTAGCCCTAGGCTCCACATAGGGTCAAGGAGGGTCTGGGCTGCCTCTGGCTCCGTGGGCACTGCTGCTTGGCTGGTGGTCTCCGCACCGTGAAACCAACTCCAAACGTGTTCTCCATCGCGGAGAAGGCTGATTTGGCAGGATGAAGCCCTGTGTGCACTGGCCCTGGCAACCCACCCATAGCCAGCTAGGGAGGGACCCACCTAGGGCCTAGCTGCGAAACGGCACAAAACGCGCTCCTAGGAGCTGCACTCTGCAAAGGGAAACTGTGCTCGGGGAACAAAGCTCAGCCCCAAGGCGGCTTGGCTCAGGATCGCAGCGCTTGCCTAGTTCTCACCTAGCCCTAGGCTCCCCATAGGGCCAAGGAGGGTCTGGGCTGCCTCTGGCTCCGTGGGCACTGCTGCTTGGCTGGTGGTCTCCGCACCTTGAAACCAACTCCAAACGTGTTCTCCTTCGCGGAGAAGGCTGATTTGGCAGGAAGAAGCCCTGTGTGCACTGGCCCTGGCAACCCACCCATAGCCAGCTAGGGAGGGACCCACCTAGGGCCTAGCTGCGAAACGGCACAAAACGCGCTCCTAGGAGCTGCACTCTGCAAAGGGAAACTGTGCTCGGGGAACAAAGCTCAGCCCCAAGGCGGCTTGGCTCAGGATCGCAGCGCTTGCCTAGTTCTCACCTAGCCCTAGGCTCCCCATAGGGTCAAGGAGGGTCTGGGCTGCCTCTGGCTCCGTGGGCACTGCTGCTTGGCTGGTGGTCTCCGCACCGTGAAACCAACTCCAAACGTGTTCTCCTTCGCGGAGAAGGCTGATTTGGCAGGAAGAAGCCCTGTGTGCACTGGCCCTGGCAACCCACCCATAGCCAGCTAGGGAGGGACCCACCTAGGGCCTAGCTGCGAATCGGCACAAAACGCGCTCCTAGGAGCTGCACTCTGCAAAGGGAAACTGTGCTCGGGGAACAAAGCTCAGCCCCAAGGCGGCTTGGCTCAGGATCGCAGCGCTTGCCTAGTTCTCACCTAGCCCTAGGCTCCCCATAGGGCCAAGGAGGGTCTGGGCTGCCTCTGGCTCCGTGGGCACTGCTGCTTGGTTGGTGGTCTCCGCAGCTTGAAACCAACTCCAAACATGTTCTCCTTCGCGGAGAAGGCTGATTTGGCAGGTAGAAGCCCTGTGTGCACTGGCCCTGGCAACCCACCCATAGCCAGCTAGGGAGGGACCCACCTAGGGCCTAGCTGCGAAACGGCACAAAACGCGCTCCTAGGAGCTGCACTCTGCAAAGGGAAACTGTGCTCGGGGAACAAAGCTCAGCCCCAAGGCGGCTTGGCTCAGGATCGCAGCGCTTGCCTAGTTCTCACCTAGCCCTAGGCTCCCCATAGGGCCAAGGAGGGTCTGGGCTGCCTCTGGCTCCGTGGGCACTGCTGCTTGGCTGGTGGTCTCCGCACCTTGAAACCAACTCCAAACGTGTTCTCCTTCGCGGAGAAGGCTGATTTGGCAGGAAGAAGCCCTGTGTGCACTGGCCCTGGCAACCCACCCATAGCCAGCTAGGGACGGACCCACCTAGGGCCTAGCTGCGAAAGGGCACAAAACGCGCTCCTAGGAGCTGCACTCTGCAAAGGGAAACTGAGCTCGGGGAACAAAGCTCAGCCCCAAGGCGGCTTGGCTCAGGATCGCAGCGCTTGCCTAGTTCTCACCTAGCCCTAGGCTCCCCATAGGGCCAAGGAGGGTCTGGGCTGCCTCTGGCTCCGTGGGCACTGCTGCTTGGTTGGTGGTCTCCGCACCTTGAAACCAACTCCAAACGTGTTCTCCTTCGCGGAGAAGGCTGATTTGGCAGGTAGAAGCCCTGTGTGCACTGGCCCTGGCAACCCACCCACAGCCAGCTAGGGAGGGACCCACCTAGGGCCTAGCTGCGAAACGGCACAAAACGCGCTCCTAGGAGCTGCACTCTGCAAAGGGAAACTGTGCTCGGGGAACAAAGCTCAGCCCCAATGCGGCTTGGCTCAGGATCGCAGCGCTTGCCTAGTTCTCACCTAGCCCTAGGCTCCCCATAGGGCCAAGGAGGGTCTGGGCTGCCTCTGGCTCCGTGGGCACTGCTGCTTGGCTGGTGGTCTCCGCACCTTGAAACCAACTCCAAACGTGTTCTCCTTCGCGGAGAAGGCTGATTTGGCAGGAAGAAGCCCTGTGTGCACTGGCCCTGGCAACCCACCCACAGCCAGCTAGGGACGGACCCACCTAGGGCCTAGCTGCGAAAGGGCACAAAACGCGCTCCTAGGAGCTGCACTCTGCAAAGGGAAACTGAGCTCGGGGAACAAAGCTCAGCCCCAAGGCGGCTTGGCTCAGGATCGCAGCGCTTGCCTAGTTCTCACCTAGCCCTAGGCTCCCCATAGGGCCAAGGAGGGTCTGGGCTGCCTCTGGCTCCGTGGGCACTGCTGCTTGGTTGGTGGTCTCCGCACCTTGAAACCAACTCCAAACGTGTTCTCCTTCGCGGAGAAGGCTGATTTGGCAGGTAGAAGCCCTGTGTGCACTGGCCCTGGCAACCCACCCACAGCCAGCTAGGGAGGGACCCACCTAGGGCCTAGGTGCGAAACGGCACAAAACGCGCTCCTAGGAGCTGCACTCTGCAAAGGGAAACTGTGCTCGGGGAACAAAGCTCAGCCCCAAGGCGGCTTGGCTCAGGATCGCAGCGCTTGCCTAGTTCTCACCTAGCCCTAGGCTCCCCATAGGGCCAAGGAGGGTCTGGGCTGCCTCTGGCTCCGTGGGCACTGCTGCTTGGCTGGTGGTCTCCGCACCTTGAAACCAACTCCAAACGTGTCCTCCTTCGCGGAGAAGGCTGATTTGGCAGGAAGAAGCCCTGTGTGCACTGGCCCTGGCAACCCACCCACAGCCAGCTAGGGAGGGACCCACCTAGGGCCTAGCTGCGAAACGGCACAGAACGCGCTCCTAGGAGCTGCACTCTGCAAAGGGAAACTGAGCTCGGGGAACAAAGCTCAGCCCCAAGGCGGCTTGGCTCAGGATCGCAGCGCTTGCCTAGTTCTCACCTAGCCCTAGGCTCCCCATAGGGCCAAGGAGGGTCTGGGCTGCCTCTGGCTCCGTGGGCACTGCTGCTTGGTTGGTGGTCTCCGCAGCTTGAAACCAACTCCAAATGTGTTCTCCTTCGCGGAGAAGGCTGATTTGGCAGGAAGAAGCCCTGTGTGCACTGGCCCTGGCAACCCACCCATAGCCAGCTAGGGCCGGACCCACCTAGGGCCTAGCTGCGAAACGGCACAAAACGCGCTCCTAGGAGCTGCACTCTGCAAAGGGAAACTGTGCTCGGGGAACAAACCTCAGCCCCAAGGCGGCTTGGCTCAGGATCGCAGCGCTTGCCTACTTCTCACCTAGCCCTAGGCTCCCCATAGGGCCAAGGAGGGTCTGGGCTGCCTCTGGCTCCGTGGGCACTGCTGCTTGGCTGGTGGTCTCCGCACCGTGAAACCAACTCCAAACGTGTTCTCCTTCGCGGAGAAGGCTGATTTGGCAGGAAGAAGCCCTGTGTGCACTGGCCCTGGCAACCCACCCATAGCCAGCTGGGGAGGGACCCACCTAGGGCCTAGCTGCGAAACGGCACAAAACGCGCTCCTAGGAGCTGCACTCTGCAAAGGGAAACTGAGCTCGGGGAACAAAGCTCAGCCCCAAGGCGGCTTGGCTCAGGATCGCAGCGCTTGCCTAGTTCTCACCTAGCCCTAGGCTCCCCATAGGGCCAAGGAGGGTCTGGGCTGCCTCTGGCTCCGTGGGCACTGCTGCTTGGTTGGTGGTCTCCGCACCTTGAAACCAACTCCAAACGTGTTCTCCTTCGCGGAGAAGGCTGATTTGGCAGGAAGAAGCCCTGTGTGCACTGGCCCTGGCAACCCACCCACAGCCAGCTAGGGACGGACCCACCTAGGGCCTAGCTGCGAAAGGGCACAAAACGCGCTCCTAGGAGCTGCACTCTGCAAAGGGAAACTGAGCTCGGGGAACAAAGCTCAGCCCCAAGGCGGCTTGGCTCAGGATCGCAGCGCTTGCCTAGTTCTCACCTAGCCCTAGGCTCCCCATAGGGCCAAGGAGGGTCTGGGCTGCCTCTGGCTCCGTGGGCACTGCTGCTTGGTTGGTGGTCTCCGCACCTTGAAACCAACTCCAAACGTGTTCTCCTTCGCGGAGAAGGCTGATTTGGCAGGTAGAAGCCCTGTGTGCACTGGCCCTGGCAACCCACCCACAGCCAGCTAGGGAGGGACCCACCTAGGGCCTAGGTGCGAAACGGCACAAAACGCGCTCCTAGGAGCTGCACTCTGCAAAGGGAAACTGTGCTCGGGGAACAAAGCTCAGCCCCAAGGCGGCTTGGCTCAGGATCGCAGCGCTTGCCTAGTTCTCACCTAGCCCTAGGCTCCCCATAGGGCCAAGGAGGGTCTGGGCTGCCTCTGGCTCCGTGGGCACTGCTGCTTGGCTGGTGGTCTCCGCACCTTGAAACCAACTCCAAACGTGTCCTCCTTCGCGGAGAAGGCTGATTTGGCAGGAAGAAGCCCTGTGTGCACTGGCCCTGGCAACCCACCCACAGCCAGCTAGGGAGGGACCCACCTAGGGCCTAGCTGCGAAACGGCACAGAACGCGCTCCTAGGAGCTGCACTCTGCAAAGGGAAACTGAGCTCGGGGAACAAAGCTCAGCCCCAAGGCGGCTTGGCTCAGGATCGCAGCGCTTGCCTAGTTCTCACCTAGCCCTAGGCTCCCCATAGGGCCAAGGAGGGTCTGGGCTGCCTCTGGCTCCGTGGGCACTGCTGCTTGGTTGGTGGTCTCCGCAGCTTGAAACCAACTCCAAATGTGTTCTCCTTCGCGGAGAAGGCTGATTTGGCAGGAAGAAGCCCTGTGTGCACTGGCCCTGGCAACCCACCCATAGCCAGCTAGGGCCGGACCCACCTAGGGCCTAGCTGCGAAACGGCACAAAACGCGCTCCTAGGAGCTGCACTCTGCAAAGGGAAACTGTGCTCGGGGAACAAACCTCAGCCCCAAGGCGGCTTGGCTCAGGATCGCAGCGCTTGCCTACTTCTCACCTAGCCCTAGGCTCCCCATAGGGCCAAGGAGGGTCTGGGCTGCCTCTGGCTCCGTGGGCACTGCTGCTTGGCTGGTGGTCTCCGCACCGTGAAACCAACTCCAAACGTGTTCTCCTTCGCGGAGAAGGCTGATTTGGCAGGAAGAAGCCCTGTGTGCACTGGCCCTGGCAACCCACCCATAGCCAGCTGGGGAGGGACCCACCTAGGGCCTAGCTGCGAAACGGCACAAAACGCGCTCCTAGGAGCTGCACTCTGCAAAGGGAAACTGAGCTCGGGGAACAAAGCTCAGCCCCAAGGCGGCTTGGCTCAGGATCGCAGCGCTTGCCTAGTTCTCACCTAGCCCTAGGCTCCCCATAGGGCCAAGGAGGGTCTGGGCTGCCTCTGGCTCCGTGGGCACTGCTGCTTGGTTGGTGGTCTCCGCACCTTGAAACCAACTCCAAACGTGTTCTCCTTCGCGGAGAAGGCTGATTTGGCAGGAAGAAGCCCTGTGTGCACTGGCCCTGGCAACCCACCCATAGCCAGCTAGGGAGGGACCCACCTAGGGCCTAGCTGCGAAACGGCACAAAACGCGCTCCTAGGAGCTGCACTCTGCAAAGGGAAACTGTGCTCGGGGAACAAAGCTCAGCCCCAAGGCGGCTTGGCTCAGGATCGCAGCGCTTGCCTAGTTCTCACCTAGCCCTAGGCTCCACATAGGGCCAAGGAGGGTCTGGGCTGCCTCTGGCTCCGTGGGCACTGCTGCTTGGCTGGTGGTCTCCGCACCGTGAAACCAACTCCAAACGTGTTCTCCTTCGCGGAGAAGGCTGATTTGGCAGGAAGAAGCCCTGTGTGCACTGGCCCTGGCAACCCACCCATAGCCAGCTAGGGACGGACCCACCTAGGGCCTAGCTGCGAAACGGCACAAAACGCGCTCCTAGGAGCTGCACTCTGCAAAGGGAAACTGAGCTCGGGGAACAAAGCTCAGCCCCAAGGCGGCTTGGCTCAGGATCGCAGCGCTTGCCTAGTTCTCACCTAGCCCTAGGCTCCCCATAGGGCCCAGGAGGGTCTGGGCTGCCTCTGGCTCCGTGGGCACTGCTGCTTGGTTGGTGGTCTCCGCAGCTTGAAACCAACTCCAAACATGTTCTCCTTCGCGGAGAAGGCTGATTTGGCAGGTAGAAGCCCTGTGTGCACTGGCCCTGGCAACCCACGCATAGCCAGCTAGGGAGGGACCCACCTAGGGCCTAGCTGCGAAACGGCACAAAACGCGCTCCTAGGAGCTGCACTCTGCAAAGGGAAACTGTGCTCGGGGAACAAAGCTCAGCCCCAAGGCGGCTTGGCTCAGGATCGCAGCGCTTGCCTAGTTCTCACCTAGCCCTAGGCTCCCCATAGGGCCAAGGAGGGTCTGGGCTGCCTCTGGCTCCGTGGGCACTGCTGCTTGGCTGGTGGTCTCCGCACCTTGAAACCAACTCCAAACGTGTTCTCCTTCGCGGAGAAGGCTGATTTGGCAGGAAGAAGCCCTGTGTGCACTGGCCCTGGCAACCCACCCATAGCCAGCTAGGGACGGACCCACCTAGGGCCTAGCTGCGAAAGGGCACAAAACGCGCTCCTAGGAGCTGCACTCTGCAAAGGGAAACTGAGCTCGGGGAACAAAGCTCAGCCCCAAGGCGGCTTGGCTCAGGATCGCAGCGCTTGCCTAGTTCTCACCTAGCCCTAGGCTCCCCATAGGGCCAAGGAGGGTCTGGGCTGCCTCTGGCTCCGTGGGCACTGCTGCTTGGTTGGTGGTCTCCGCACCTTGAAACCAACTCCAAACGTGTTCTCCTTCGCGGAGAAGGCTGATTTGGCAGGTAGAAGCCCTGTGTGCACTGGCCCTGGCAACCCACCCACAGCCAGCTAGGGAGGGACCCACCTAGGGCCTAGCTGCGAAACGGCACAAAACGCGCTCCTAGGAGCTGCACTCTGCAAAGGGAAACTGTGCTCGGGGAACAAAGCTCAGCCCCAAGGCGGCTTGGCTCAGGATCGCAGCGCTTGCCTAGTTCTCACCTAGCCCTAGGCTCCCCATAGGGCCAAGGAGGGTCTGGGCTGCCTCTGGCTCCGTGGGCACTGCTGCTTGGCTGGTGGTCTCCGCACCTTGAAACCAACTCCAAACGTGTTCTCCTTCGCGGAGAAGGCTGATTTGGCAGGAAGAAGCCCTGTGTGCACTGGCCCTGGCAACCCACCCATAGCCAGCTAGGGAGGGACCCACCTAGGGCCTAGCTGCGAAACGGCACAAAACGCGCTCCTAGGAGCTGCACTCTGCAAAGGGAAACTGAGCTCGGGGAACAAAGCTCAGCCCCAAGGCGGCTTGGCTCAGGATCGCAGCGCTTGCCTAGTTCTCACCTAGCCCTAGGCTCCCCATAGGGCCCAGGAGGGTCTGGGCTGCCTCTGGCTCCGTGGGCACTGCTGCTTGGTTGGTGGTCTCCGCACCTTGAAACCAACTCCAAACGTGTTCTCCTTCGCGGAGAAGGCTGATTTGGCAGGTAGAAGCCCTGTGTGCACTGGCCCTGGCAACCCACCCACAGCCAGCTAGGGAGGGACCCACCTAGGGCCTAGGTGCGAAACGGCACAAAACGCGCTCCTAGGAGCTGCACTCTGCAAAGGGAAACTGTGCTCGGGGAACAAAGCTCAGCCCCAAGGCGGCTTGGCTCAGGATCGCAGCGCTTGCCTAGTTCTCACCTAGCCCTAGGCTCCCCATAGGGCCAAGGAGGGTCTGGGCTGCCTCTGGCTCCGTGGGCACTGCTGCTTGGCTGGTGGTCTCCGCACCTTGAAACCAACTCCAAACGTGTTCTCCTTCGCGGAGAAGGCTGATTTGGCAGGAAGAAGCCCTGTGTGCACTGGCCCTGGCAACCCACCCATAGCCAGCTAGGGAGGGACCCACCTAGGGCCTAGCTGCGAAACGGCACAGAACGCGCTCCTAGGAGCTGCACTCTGCAAAGGGAAACTGAGCTCGGGGAACAAAGCTCAGCCCCAAGGCGGCTTGGCTCAGGATCGCAGCGCTTGCCTAGTTCTCACCTAGCCCTAGGCTCCCCATAGGGCCAAGGAGGGTCTGGGCTGCCTCTGGCTCCGTGGGCACTGCTGCTTGGTTGGTGGTCTCCGCAGCTTGAAACCAACTCCAAACGTGTTCTCCTTCGCGGAGAAGGCTGATTTGGCAGGAAGAAGCCCTGTGTGCACTGGCCCTGGCAACCCACCCATAGCCAGCTAGGGACGGACCCACCTAGGGCCTAGCTGCGAAACGGCACAAAACGCGCTCCTAGGAGCTGCACTCTGCAAAGGGAAACTGTGCTCGGGGAACAAACCTCAGCCCCAAGGCGGCTTGGCTCAGGATCGCAGCGCTTGCCTAGTTCTCACCTAGCCCTAGGCTCCCCATAGGGCCAAGGAGGGTCTGGGCTGCCTCTGGCTCCGTGGGCACTGCTGCTTGGCTGGTGGTCTCCGCACCGTGAAACCAACTCCAAACGTGTTCTCCTTCGCGGAGAAGGCTGATTTGGCAGGAAGAAGCCCTGTGTGCACTGGCCCTGGCAACCCACCCATAGCCAGCTAGGGACGGACCCACCTAGGGCCTAGCTGCGAAACGGCACAAAACGCACTCCTAGGAGCTGCACTCTGCAAAGGGAAACTGTGCTCGGAGAACATACCCCAGCCCCAAGGCGGCTTGGCTCAGGATCGCAGCGCTTGCCTAGTTCTCACCTAGCCCTAGGCTCCCCATAGGGCCAAGGAGGGTCTGGGCTGCCTCTGGCTCCGTGGGCACTGCTGCTTGGCTGGTGGTCTCCGCACCTTGAAACCAACTCCAAACGTGTTCTCCTTCGCGGAGAAGGCTGATTTGGCAGGTAGAAGCCCTGTGTGCATTGGCCCTGGCAACCCACCCATAGCCAGCTAGGGAGGGACCCACCTAGGGCCTAGCTGCGAAACGGCACAAAACGCGCTCCTAGGAGCTGCACTCTGCAAAGGGAAACTGTGCTCGGGGAACAAAGCTCAGCCCCAAGCAGCTTGGCTCAGGATCGCAGCGCTTGCCTAGTTCTCACCTAGCCCTAGGCTCCCCATAGGGCCAAGGAGGGTCTGGGCTGCCTCTGGCTCCGTGGGCACTGCTGCTTGGCTGGTGGTCTCCGCACCTTGAAACCAACTCCAAACGTGTTCTCCTTCGCGGAGAAGGCTGATTTGGCAGGAAGAAGCCCTGTGTGCACTGGCCCTGGCAACCCACCCATAGCCAGCTAGGGACGGACCCACCTAGGGCCTAGCTGCGAAAGGGCACAAAACGCGCTCCTAGGAGCTGCACTCTGCAAAGGGAAACTGAGCTCGGGGAACAAAGCTCAGCCCCAAGGCGGCTTGGCTCAGGATCGCAGCGCTTGCCTAGTTCTCACCTAGCCCTAGGCTCCCCATAGGGCCAAGGAGGGTCTGGGCTGCCTCTGGCTCCGTGGGCACTGCTGCTTGGTTGGTGGTCTCCGCACCTTGAAACCAACTCCAAATGTGTTCTCCTTCGCGGAGAAGGCTGATTTGGCAGGTAGAAGCCCTGTGTGCACTGGCCCTGGCAACCCACCCACAGCCAGCTAGGGAGGGACCCACCTAGGGCCTAGCTGCGAAACGGCACAAAACGCGCTCCTAGGAGCTGCACTCTGCAAAGGGAAACTGTGCTCGGGGAACAAAGCTCAGCCCCAAGGCGGCTTGGCTCAGGATCGCAGCGCTTGCCTAGTTCTCACCTAGCCCTAGGCTCCCCATAGGGCCAAGGAGGGTCTGGGCTGCCTCTGGCTCCGTGGGCACTGCTGCTTGGCTGGTGGTCTCCGCACCTTGAAACCAACTCCAAACGTGTTCTCCTTCGCGGAGAAGGCTGATTTGGCAGGAAGAAGCCCTGTGTGCACTGGCCCTGGCAACCCACCCATAGCCAGCTAGGGACGGACCCACCTAGGGCCTAGCTGCGAAAGGGCACAAAACGCGCTCCTAGGAGCTGCACTCTGCAAAGGGAAACTGAGCTCGGGGAACAAAGCTCAGCCCCAAGGCGGCTTGGCTCAGGATCGCAGCGCTTGCCTAGTTCTCACCTAGCCCTAGGCTCCCCATAGGGCCAAGGAGGGTCTGGGCTGCCTCTGGCTCCGTGGGCACTGCTGCTTGGTTGGTGGTCTCCGCACCTTGAAACCAACTCCAAACGTGTTCTCCTTCGCGGAGAAGGCTGATTTGGCAGGTAGAAGCCCTGTGTGCACTGGCCCTGGCAACCCACCCACAGCCAGCTAGGGAGGGACCCACCTAGGGCCTAGGTGCGAAACGGCACAAAACGCGCTCCTAGGAGCTGCACTCTGCAAAGGGAAACTGTGCTCGGGGAACAAAGCTCAGCCCCAAGGCGGCTTGGCTCAGGATCGCAGCGCTTGCCTAGTTCTCACCTAGCCCTAGGCTCCCCATAGGGCCAAGGAGGGTCTGGGCTGCCTCTGGCTCCGTGGGCACTGCTGCTTGGCTGGTGGTCTCCGCACCTTGAAACCAACTCCAAATGTGTTCTCCTTCGCGGAGAAGGCTGATTTGGCAGGAAGAAGCCCTGTGTGCACTGGCCCTGGCAACCCACCCATAGCCAGCTAGGGAGGGACCCACCTAGGGCCTAGCTGCGAAACGGCACAGAACGCGCTCCTAGGAGCTGCACTCTGCAAAGGGAAACTGAGCTCGGGGAACAAAGCTCAGCCCCAAGGCGGCTTGGCTCAGGATCGCAGCGCTTGCCTAGTTCTCACCTAGCCCTAGGCTCCCCATAGGGCCAAGGAGGGTCTGGGCTGCCTCTGGCTCCGTGGGCACTGCTGCTTGGTTGGTGGTCTCCGCAGCTTGAAACCAACTCCAAATGTGTTCTCCTTCGCGGAGAAGGCTGATTTGGCAGGAAGAAGCCCTGTGTGCACTGGCCCTGGCAACCCACCCATAGCCAGCTAGGGCCGGACCCACCTAGGGCCTAGCTGCGAAACGGCACAAAACGCGCTCCTAGGAGCTGCACTCTGCAAAGGGAAACTGTGCTCGGGGAACAAAGCTCAGCCCCAAGCAGCTTGGCTCAGGATCGCAGCGCTTGCCTAGTTCTCACCTAGCCCTAGGCTCCCCATAGGGCCAAGGAGGGTCTGGGCTGCCTCTGGCTCCGTGGGCACTGCTGCTTGGCTGGTGGTCTCCGCACCTTGAAACCAACTCCAAACGTGTTCTCCTTCGCGGAGAAGGCTGATTTGGCAGGAAGAAGCCCTGTGTGCACTGGCCCTGGCAACCCACCCATAGCCAGCTAGGGAGGGACCCACCTAGGGCCTAGCTGCGAAACGGCACAAAACGCGCTCCTAGGAGCTGCACTCTGCAAAGGGAAACTGTGCTCGGGGAACAAAGCTCAGCCCCAAGGCGGCTTGGCTCAGGATCGCAGCGCTTGCCTAGTTCTCACCTAGCCCTAGGCTCCCCATAGGGCCAAGGAGGGTCTGGGCTGCCTCTGGCTCCGTGGGCACTGCTGCTTGGCTGGTGGTCTCCGCACCTTGAAACCAACTCCAAACGTGTTCTCCTTCGCGGAGAAGGCTGATTTGGCAGGAAGAAGCCCTGTGTGCACTGGCCCTGGCAACCCACCCATAGCCAGCTGGGGACGGACCCACCTAGGGCCTAGCTGCGAAAGGGCACAAAACGCGCTCCTAGGAGCTGCACTCTGCAAAGGGAAACTGAGCTCGGGGAACAAAGCTCAGCCCCAAGGCGGCTTGGCTCAGGATCGCAGCGCTTGCCTAGTTCTCACCTAGCCCTAGGCTCCCCATAGGGCCAAGGAGGGTCTGGGCTGCCTCTGGCTCCGTGGGCACTGCTGCTTGGCTGGTGGTCTCCGCACCGTGAAACCAACTCCAAACGTGTTCTCCTTCGCGGAGAAGGCTGATTTGGCAGGAAGAAGCCCTGTGTGCACTGGCCCTGGCAACCCACCCATAGCCAGCTAGGGAGGGACCCACCTAGGGCCTAGCTGCGAAACGGCACAGAACGCGCTCCTAGGAGCTGCACTCTGTAAAGGGAAACTGAGCTCGGGGAACAAAGCTCAGCCCCAAGGCGGCTTGGCTCAGGATCGCAGCGCTTGCCTAGTTCTCACCTAGCCCTAGGCTCCCCATAGGGCCAAGGAGGGTCTGGGCTGCCTCTGGCTCTGTGGGCACTGCTGCTTGGTTGGTGGTCTCCGCACCTTGAAACCAACTCCAAACGTGTTCTCCTTCGCGGAGAAGGCTGATTTGGCAGGAAGAAGCCCTGTGTGCACTGGCCCTGGCAACCCACCCATAGCCAGCTAGGGAGGGACCCACCTAGGGCCTAGCTGCGAAACGGCACAAAACGCGCTCCTAGGAGCTGCACTCTGCAAAGGGAAACTGTGCTCGGGGAACAAACCTCAGCCCCAAGGCGGCTTGGCTCAGGATCGCAGCGCTTGCCTAGTTCTCACCTAGCCCTAGGCTCCACATAGGGCCAAGGAGGGTCTGGGCTGCCTCTGGCTCCGTGGGCACTGCTGCTTGGCTGGTGGTCTCCGCACCGTGAAACCAACTCCAAACGTGTTCTCCATCGCGGAGAAGGCTGATTTGGCAGGAAGAAGCCCTGTGTGCACTGGCCCTGGCAACCCACCCATAGCCAGCTAGGGAGGGACCCACCTAGGGCCTAGCTGCGAAACGGCACAAAACGCGCTCCTAGGAGCTGCACTCTGCAAAGGGAAACTGTGCTCGGGGAACAAAGCTCAGCCCCAAGGCGGCTTGGCTCAGGATCGCAGCGCTTGCCTAGTTCTCACCTAGCCCTAGGCTCCCCATAGGGCCAAGGAGGGTCTGGGCTGCCTCTGGCTCCGTGGGCACTGCTGCTTGGCTGGTGGTCTCCGCACCTTGAAACCAACTCCAAACGTGTTCTCCTTCGCGGAGAAGGCTGATTTGGCAGGAAGAAGCCCTGTGTGCACTGGCCCTGGCAACCCACCCATAGCCAGCTGGGACGGACCCACCTAGGGCCTAGCTGCGAAAGGGCACAAAACGCGCTCCTAGGAGCTGCACTCTGCAAAGGGAAACTGAGCTCGGGGAACAAAGCTCAGCCCCAAGGCGGCTTGGCTCAGGATCGCAGCGCTTGCCTAGTTCTCACCTAGCCCTAGGCTCCCCATAGGGCCAAGGAGGGTCTGGGCTGCCTCTGGCTCCGTGGGCACTGCTGCTTGGCTGGTGGTCTCCGCACCTTGAAACCAACTCCAAACGTGTTCTCCTTCGCGGAGAAGGCTGATTTGGCAGGTAGAAGCCCTGTGTGCACTGGCCCTGGCAACCCACCCACAGCCAGCTAGGGAGGGACCCACCTAGGGCCTAGCTGCGAAATGGCACAAAACGCGCTCCTAGGAGCTGCACTCTGCAAAGGGAAACTGTGCTCGGGGAACAAAGCTCAGCCCCAAGCAGCTTGGCTCAGGATCGCAGCGCTTGCCTAGTTCTCACCTAGCCCTAGGCTCCCCATAGGGCCAAGGAGGGTCTGGGCTGCCTCTGGCTCCGTGGGCACTGCTGCTTGGCTGGTGGTCTCCGCACCTTGAAACCAACTCCAAACGTGTTCTCCTTCGCGGAGAAGGCTGATTTGGCAGGAAGAAGCCCTGTGTGCACTGGCCCTGGCAACCCACCCATAGCCAGCTAGGGAGGGACCCACCTAGGGCCTAGCTGCGAAACGGCACAAAACGCGCTCCTAGGAGCTGCACTCTGCAAAGGGAAACTGTGCTCGGGGAACAAAGCTCAGCCCCAAGGCGGCTTGGCTCAGGATCGCAGCGCTTGCCTAGTTCTCACCTAGCCCTAGGCTCCCCATAGGGCCAAGGAGGGTCTGGGCTGCCTCTGGCTCCGTGGGCACTGCTGCTTGGCTGGTGGTCTCCGCACCTTGAAACCAACTCCAAACGTGTTCTCCTTCGCGGAGAAGGCTGATTTGGCAGGAAGAAGCCCTGTGTGCACTGGCCCTGGCAACCCACCCATAGCCAGCTGGGGACGGACCCACCTAGGGCCTAGCTGCGAAAGGGCACAAAACGCGCTCCTAGGAGCTGCACTCTGCAAAGGGAAACTGAGCTCGGGGAACAAAGCTCAGCCCCAAGGCGGCTTGGCTCAGGATCGCAGCGCTTGCCTAGTTCTCACCTAGCCCTAGGCTCCCCATAGGGCCAAGGAGGGTCTGGGCTGCCTCTGGCTCCGTGGGCACTGCTGCTTGGCTGGTGGTCTCCGCACCGTGAAACCAACTCCAAACGTGTTCTCCATCGCGGAGAAGGCTGATTTGGCAGGAAGAAGCCCTGTGTGCACTGGCCCTGGCAACCCACCCATAGCCAGCTAGGGAGGGACCCACCTAGGGCCTAGCTGCGAAACGGCACAAAACGCGCTCCTAGGAGCTGCACTCTGCAAAGGGAAACTGTGCTCGGGGAACAAAGCTCAGCCCCAAGGCGGCTTGGCTCAGGATCGCAGCGCTTGCCTAGTTCTCACCTAGCCCTAGGCTCCCCATAGGGCCAAGGAGGGTCTGGGCTGCCTCTGGCTCCGTGGGCACTGCTGCTTGGCTGGTGGTCTCCGCACCTTGAAACCAACTCCAAACGTGTTCTCCTTCGCGGAGAAGGCTGATTTGGCAGGAAGAAGCCCTGTGTGCACTGGCCCTGGCAACCCACCCATAGCCAGCTGGGACGGACCCACCTAGGGCCTAGCTGCGAAAGGGCACAAAACGCGCTCCTAGGAGCTGCACTCTGCAAAGGGAAACTGAGCTCGGGGAACAAAGCTCAGCCCCAAGGCGGCTTGGCTCAGGATCGCAGCGCTTGCCTAGTTCTCACCTAGCCCTAGGCTCCCCATAGGGCCAAGGAGGGTCTGGGCTGCCTCTGGCTCCGTGGGCACTGCTGCTTGGCTGGTGGTCTCCGCACCTTGAAACCAACTCCAAACGTGTTCTCCTTCGCGGAGAAGGCTGATTTGGCAGGTAGAAGCCCTGTGTGCACTGGCCCTGGCAACCCACCCACAGCCAGCTAGGGAGGGACCCACCTAGGGCCTAGCTGCGAAATGGCACAAAACGCGCTCCTAGGAGCTGCACTCTGCAAAGGGAAACTGTGCTCGGGGAACAAAGCTCAGCCCCAAGCAGCTTGGCTCAGGATCGCAGCGCTTGCCTAGTTCTCACCTAGCCCTAGGCTCCCCATAGGGCCAAGGAGGGTCTGGGCTGCCTCTGGCTCCGTGGGCACTGCTGCTTGGCTGGTGGTCTCCGCACCTTGAAACCAACTCCAAACGTGTTCTCCTTCGCGGAGAAGGCTGATTTGGCAGGAAGAAGCCCTGTGTGCACTGGCCCTGGCAACCCACCCATAGCCAGCTAGGGAGGGACCCACCTAGGGCCTAGCTGCGAAACGGCACAAAACGCGCTCCTAGGAGCTGCACTCTGCAAAGGGAAACTGTGCTCGGGGAACAAAGCTCAGCCCCAAGGCGGCTTGGCTCAGGATCGCAGCGCTTGCCTAGTTCTCACCTAGCCCTAGGCTCCCCATAGGGCCAAGGAGGGTCTGGGCTGCCTCTGGCTCCGTGGGCACTGCTGCTTGGCTGGTGGTCTCCGCACCTTGAAACCAACTCCAAACGTGTTCTCCTTCGCGGAGAAGGCTGATTTGGCAGGAAGAAGCCCTGTGTGCACTGGCCCTGGCAACCCACCCATAGCCAGCTAGGGACGGACCCACCTAGGGCCTAGCTGCGAAAGGGCACAAAACGCGCTCCTAGGAGCTGCACTCTGCAAAGGGAAACTGAGCTCGGGGAACAAAGCTCAGCCCCAAGGCGGCTTGGCTCAGGATCGCAGCGCTTGCCTAGTTCTCACCTAGCCCTAGGCTCCCCATAGGGCCAAGGAGGGTCTGGGCTGCCTCTGGCTCCGTGGGCACTGCTGCTTGGCTGGTGGTCTCCGCACCGTGAAACCAACTCCAAACGTGTTCTCCTTCGCGGAGAAGGCTGATTTGGCAGGAAGAAGCCCTGTGTGCACTGGCCCTGGCAACCCACCCATAGCCAGCTAGGGAGGGACCCACCTAGGGCCTAGCTGCGAAACGGCACAGAACGCGCTCCTAGGAGCTGCACTCTGCAAAGGGAAACTGAGCTCGGGGAACAAAGCTCAGCCCCAAGGCGGCTTGGCTCAGGATCGCAGCGTTTGCCTAGTTCTCACCTAGCCCTAGGCTCCCCATAGGGCCAAGGAGGGTCTGGGCTGCCTCTGGCTCTGTGGGCACTGCTGCTTGGTTGGTGGTCTCCGCACCTTGAAACCAACTCCAAACGTGTTCTCCTTCGCGGAGAAGGCTGATTTGGCAGGAAGAAGCCCTGTGTGCACTGGCCCTGGCAACGCACCCATAGCCAGCTAGGGAGGGACCCACCTAGGGCCTAGCTGCGAAACGGCACAAAACGCGCTCCTAGGAGCTGCACTCTGCAAAGGGAAACTGTGCTCGGGGAACAAACCTCAGCCCCAAGGCGGCTTGGCTCAGGATCGCAGCGCTTGCCTAGTTCTCACCTAGCCCTAGGCTCCACATAGGGCCAAGGAGGGTCTGGGCTGCCTCTGGCTCCGTGGGCACTGCTGCTTGGCTGGTGGTCTCCGCACCGTGAAACCAACTCCAAACGTGTTCTCCATCGCGGAGAAGGCTGATTTGGCAGGAAGAAGCCCTGTGTGCACTGGCCCTGGCAACCCACCCATAGCCAGCTAGGGAGGGACCCACCTAGGGCCTAGCTGCGAAACGGCACAAAACGCGCTCCTAGGAGCTGCACTCTGCAAAGGGAAACTGTGCTCGGGGAACAAAGCTCAGCCCCAAGGCGGCTTGGCTCAGGATCGCAGCGCTTGCCTAGTTCTCACCTAGCCCTAGGCTCCCCATAGGGCCAAGGAGGGTCTGGGCTGCCTCTGGCTCCGTGGGCACTGCTGCTTGGCTGGTGGTCTCCGCACCTTGAAACCAACTCCAAACGTGTTCTCCTTCGCGGAGAAGGCTGATTTGGCAGGAAGAAGCCCTGTGTGCACTGGCCCTGGCAACCCACCCATAGCCAGCTGGGACGGACCCACCTAGGGCCTAGCTGCGAAAGGGCACAAAACGCGCTCCTAGGAGCTGCACTCTGCAAAGGGAAACTGAGCTCGGGGAACAAAGCTCAGCCCCAAGGCGGCTTGGCTCAGGATCGCAGCGCTTGCCTAGTTCTCACCTAGCCCTAGGCTCCCCATAGGGCCAAGGAGGGTCTGGGCTGCCTCTGGCTCCGTGGGCACTGCTGCTTGGCTGGTGGTCTCCGCACCTTGAAACCAACTCCAAACGTGTTCTCCTTCGCGGAGAAGGCTGATTTGGCAGGAAGAAGCCCTGTGTGCACTGGCCCTGGCAACCCACCCATAGCCAGCTAGGGAGGGACCCACCTAGGGCCTAGCTGCGAAACGGCACAAAACGCGCTCCTAGGA
Source organism: Sus scrofa (assembly GCF_054392235.1). Lineage (NCBI taxonomy): Eukaryota > Metazoa > Chordata > Mammalia > Artiodactyla > Suidae > Sus > Sus scrofa. Next base: position 38,754,784 of record NC_139393.1, on the reverse strand, counting down.
GCTGCACTCTGCAAAGGGAAACTGTGCTCGGGGAACAAAGCTCAGCCCCAAGGCGGCTTGGCTCAGGATCGCAGCGCTTGCCTAGTTCTCACCTAGCCCTAGGCTCCCCATAGGGCCAAGGAGGGTCTGGGCTGCCTCTGGCTCCGTGGGCACTGCTGCTTGGCTGGTGGTCTCCGCACCTTGAAACCAACTCCAAACGTGTTCTCCTTCGCGGAGAAGGCTGATTTGGCAGGAAGAAGCCCTGTGTGCACTGGCCCTGGCAACCCACCCATAGCCAGCTAGGGAGGGACCCACCTAGGGCCTAGCTGCGAAACGGCACAGAACGCGCTCCTAGGAGCTGCACTCTGCAAAGGGAAACTGAGCTCGGGGAACAAAGCTCAGCCCCAAGGCGGCTTGGCTCAGGATCGCAGCGCTTGCCTAGTTCTCACCTAGCCCTAGGCTCCCCATAGGGCCAAGGAGGGTCTGGGCTGCCTCTGGCTCCGTGGGCACTGCTGCTTGGTTGGTGGTCTCCGCACCTTGAAACCAACTCCAAACGTGTTCTCCTTCGCGGAGAAGGCTGATTTGGCAGGAAGAAGCCCTGTGTGCACTGGCCCTGGCAACCCACCCATAGCCAGCTAGGGACGGACCCACCTAGGGCCTAGCTGCGAAACGGCACAAAACGCGCTCCTAGGAGCTGCACTCTGCAAAGGGAAACTGTGCTCGGGGAACAAACCTCAGCCCCAAGGCGGCTTGGCTCAGGATCGCAGCGCTTGCCTAGTTCTCACCTAGCCCTAGGCTCCCCATAGGGCCAAGGAGGGTCTGGGCTGCCTCTGGCTCCGTGGGCACTGCTGCTTGGCTGGTGGTCTCCGCACCGTGAAACCAACTCCAAACGTGTTCTCCTTCGCGGAGAAGGCTGATTTGGCAGGAAGAAGCCCTGTGTGCACTGGCCCTGGCAACCCACCCATAGCCAGCTAGGGAGGGACCCACCTAGGGCCTAGCTGCGAATCGGCACAAAACGCACTCCTAGGAGCTGCACTCTGCAAAGGGAAACTGTGCTCGGAGAACAAACCCCAGCCCCAAGGCGGCTTGGCTCAGGATCGCAGCGCTTGCCTAGTTCTCACCTAGCCCTAGGCTCCCCATAGGGCCAAGGAGGGTCTGGGCTGCCTCTGGCTCCGTGGGCACTGCTGCTTGGCTGGTGGTCTCCGCACCTTGAAACCAACTCCAAACGTGTTCTCCTTCGCGGAGAAGGCTGATTTGGCAGGTAGAAGCCCTGTGTGCACTGGCCCTGGCAACCCACCCATAGCCAGCTAGGGAGGGACCCACCTAGGGCCTAGCTGCGAAATGGCACAAAACGCGCTCCTAGGAGCTGCACTCTGCAAAGGGAAACTGTGCTCGGGGAACAAAGCTCAGCCCCAAGGCGGCTTGGCTCAGGATCGCAGCGCTTGCCTAGTTCTCACCTAGCCCTAGGCTCCCCATAGGGCCAAGGAGGGTCTGGGCTGCCTCTGGCTCCGTGGGCACTGCTGCTTGGCTGGTGGTCTCCGCACCTTGAAACCAACTCCAAACGTGTTCTCCTTCGCGGAGAAGGCTGATTTGGCAGGAAGAAGCCCTGTGTGCACTGGCCCTGGCAACCCACCCATAGCCAGCTAGGGAGGGACCCACCTAGGGCCTAGCTGCGAAACGGCACAAAACGCGCTCCTAGGAGCTGCACTCTGCAAAGGGAAACTGTGCTCGGGGAACAAAGCTCAGCCCCAAGGCGGCTTGGCTCAGGATCGCAGCGCTTGCCTAGTTCTCACCTAGCCCTAGGCTCCCCATAGGGCCAAGGAGGGTCTGGGCTGCCTCTGGCTCCGTGGGCACTGCTGCTTGGCTGGTGGTCTCCGCACCTTGAAACCAACTCCAAACGTGTTCTCCTTCGCGGAGAAGGCTGATTTGGCAGGAAGAAGCCCTGTGTGCACTGGCCCTGGCAACCCACCCATAGCCAGCTAGGGACGGACCCACCTAGGGCCTAGCTGCGAAACGGCACAAAACGCGCTCCTAGGAGCTGCACTCTGCAAAGGGAAACTGTGCTCGGGGAACAAAGCTCAGCCCCAAGGCGGCTTGGCTCAGGATCGCAGCGCTTGCCTAGTTCTCACCTAGCCCTAGGCTCCCCATAGGGCCAAGGAGGGTCTGGGCTGCCTCTGGCTCTGTGGGCACTGCTGCTTGGTTGGTGGTCTCCGCACCTTGAAACCAACTCCAAACGTGTTCTCCTTCGCGGAGAAGGCTGATTTGGCAGGAAGAAGCCCTGTGTGCACTGGCCCTGGCAACCCACCCATAGCCAGCTAGGGAGGGACCCACCTAGGGCCTAGCTGCGAAACGGCACAAAACGCGCTCCTAGGAGCTGCACTCTGCAAAGGGAAACTGTGCTCGGGGAACAAACCTCAGCCCCAAGGCGGCTTGGCTCAGGATCGCAGCGCTTGCCTAGTTCTCACCTAGCCCTAGGCTCCCCATAGGGTCAAGGAGGGTCTGGGCTGCCTCTGGCTCCGTGGGCACTGCTGCTTGGCTGGTGGTCTCCGCACCGTGAAACCAACTCCAAACGTGTTCTCCTTCGCGGAGAAGGCTGATTTGGCAGGATGAAGCCCTGTGTGCACTGGCCCTGGCAACCCACCCATAGCCAGCTAGGGAGGGACCCACCTAGGGCCTAGCTGCGAAACGGCACAAAACGCGCTCCTAGGAGCTGCACTCTGCAAAGGGAAACTGTGCTCGGGGAACAAAGCTCAGCCCCAAGGCGGCTTGGCTCAGGATCGCAGCGCTTGCCTAGTTCTCACCTAGCCCTAGGCTCCCCATAGGGCCAAGGAGGGTCTGGGCTGCCTCTGGCTCCGTGGGCACTGCTGCTTGGCTGGTGGTCTCCGCACCTTGAAACCAACTCCAAACGTGTTCTCCTTCGCGGAGAAGGCTGATTTGGCAGGAAGAAGCCCTGTGTGCACTGGCCCTGGCAACCCACCCATAGCCAGCTAGGGAGGGACCCACCTAGGGCCTAGCTGCGAAACGGCACAGAACGCGCTCCTAGGAGCTGCACTCTGCAAAGGGAAACTGAGCTCGGGGAACAAAGCTCAGCCCCAAGGCGGCTTGGCTCAGGATCGCAGCGCTTGCCTAGTTCTCACCTAGCCCTAGGCTCCCCATAGGGCCAAGGAGGGTCTGGGCTGCCTCTGGCTCCGTGGGCACTGCTGCTTGGCTGGTTTTCTCCGCACCGTGAAACCAACTCCAAACGTGTTCTCCTTCGCGGAGAAGGCTGATTTGGCAGGAAGAAGCCCTGTGTGGACTGGCCCTGGCAACCCACCCATAGCCAGCTAGGGACGGACCCACCTAGGGCCTAGCTGCGAAACGGCACAAAACGCACTCCTAGGAGCTGCACTCTGCAAAGGGAAACTGTGCTCGGAGAACAAACCCCAGCCCCAAGGCGGCTTGGCTCAGGATCGCAGCGCTTGCCTAGTTCTCACCTACCCCTAGGCTCCCCATAGGGCCAAGGAGGGTCTGGGCTGCCTCTGGCTCCGTGGGCACTGCTGCTTGGCTGGTGGTCTCCGCACCTTGAAACCAACTCCAAACGTGTTCTCCTTCGCGGAGAAGGCTGATTTGGCAGGTAGAAGCCCTGTGTGCATTGGCCCTGGCAACCCACCCATAGCCAGCTAGGGAGGGACCCACCTAGGGCCTAGCTGCGAAATGGCACAAAACGCGCTCCTAGGAGCTGCACTCTGCAAAGGGAAACTGTGCTCGGGGAACAAAGCTCAGCCCCAAGCGGCTTGGCTCAGGATCGCAGCGCTTGCCTAGTTCTCACCTAGCCCTAGGCTCCCCATAGGGCCAAGGAGGGTCTGGGCTGCCTCTGGCTCCGTGGGCACTGCTGCTTGGCTGGTGGTCTCTGCAGCTTGAAACCAACTCCAAACGTGTTCTCCTTCGCGGAGAAGGCTGATTTGGCAGGAAGAAGCCCTGTGTGCACTGGCCCTGGCAACCCACCCATAGCCAGCTAGGGAGGGACCCACCTAGGGCCTAGCTGCGAAACGGCACAAAACGCGCTCCTAGGAGCTGCACTCTGCAAAGGGAAACTGTGCTCGGGGAACAAAGCTCAGCCCCAAGGCGGCTTGGCTCAGGATCGCAGCGCTTGCCTAGTTCTCACCTAGCCCTAGGCTCCCCATAGGGCCAAGGAGGGTCTGGGCTGCCTCTGGCTCCGTGGGCACTGCTGCTTGGCTGGTGGTCTCCGCACCTTGAAACCAACTCCAAACGTGTTCTCCTTCGCGGAGAAGGCTGATTTGGCAGGAAGAAGCCCTGTGTGCACTGGCCCTGGCAACCCACCCATAGCCAGCTAGGGAGGGATCCACCTAGGGCCTAGCTGCGAAACGGCACAAAACGCGCTCCTAGGAGCTGCACTCTGCAAAGGGAAACTGTGCTCGCGGAACAAACCTCAGCCCCAAGGCGGCTTGGCTCAGGATCGCAGCGCTTGCCTAGTTCTCACCTAGCCCTAGGCTCCCCATAGGGCCAAGGAGGGTCTGGGCTGCCTCTGGCTCCGTGGGCACTGCTGCTTGGCTGGTGGTCTCCGCACCGTGAAACCAACTCCAAACGTGTTCTCCTTCGCGGAGAAGGCTGATTTGGCAGGAAGAAGCCCTGTGTGCACTGGCCCTGGCAACCCACCCATAGCCAGCTAGGGAGGGACCCACCTAGGGCCTAGCTGCGAAACGGCACAGAACGCGCTCCTAGGAGCTGCACTCTGCAAAGGGAAACTGAGCTCGGGGAACAAAGCTCATCGCCAAGGCGGCTTGGCTCAGGATCGCAGCGCTTGCCTAGTTCTCACCTAGCCCTAGGCTCCCCATAGGGCCAAGGAGGGTCTGGGCTGCCTCTGGCTCTGTGGGCACTGCTGCTTGGTTGGTGGTCTCCGCACCTTGAAACCAACTCCAAACGTGTTCTCCTTCGCGGAGAAGGCTGATTTGGCAGGAAGAAGCCCTGTGTGCACTGGCCCTGGCAACCCACCCATAGCCAGCTAGGGAGGCACCCACCTAGGGCCTAGCTGCGAAACGGCACAAAACGCGCTCCTAGGAGCTGCACTCTGCAAAGGGAAACTGTGCTCGGGGAACAAACCTCAGCCCCAAGGCGGCTTGGCTCAGGATCGCAGCGCTTGCCTAGTTCTCACCTAGCCCTAGGCTCCCCATAGGGTCAAGGAGGGTCTGGGCTGCCTCTGGCTCCGTGGGCACTGCTGCTTGGCTGGTGGTCTCCGCACCGTGAAACCAACTCCAAACGTGTTCTCCATCGCGGAGAAGGCTGATTTGGCAGGAAGAAGCCCTGTGTGCACTGGCCCTGGCAACCCACCCATAGCCAGCTAGGGAGGGACCCACCTAGGGCCTAGCTGCGAAAGGGCACAAAACGCGCTCCTAGGAGCTGCACTCTGCAAAGGGAAACTGTGCTCGGGGAACAAAGCTCAGCCCCAAGGCGGCTTGGCTCAGGATCGCAGCGCTTGCCTAGTTCTCACCTAGCCCTAGGCTCCCCATAGGGCCAAGGAGGGTCTGGGCTGCCTCTGGCTCCGTGGGCACTGCTGCTTGGTTGGTGGTCTCCGCACCTTGAAACCAACTCCAAACGTGTTCTCCTTCGCGGAGAAGGCTGATTTGGCAGGAAGAAGCCCTGTGTGCACTGGCCCTGGCAACCCACCCATAGCCAGCTGGGGAGGGACCCACCTAGGGCCTAGCTGCAAAACGGCACAAAACGCGCTCCTAGGAGCTGCACTCTGCAAAGGGAAACTGAGCTCGGGGAACAAAGCTCATCGCCAAGGCGGCTTGGCTCAGGATCGCAGCGCTTGCCTAGTTCTCACCTAGCCCTAGGCTCCCCATAGGGCCAAGGAGGGTCTGGGCTGCCTCTGGCTCCGTGGGCACTGCTGCTTGGTTGGTGGTCTCCGCAGCTTGAAACCAACTCCAAACGTGTTCTCCTTCGCGGAGAAGGCTGATTTGGCAGGAAGAAGCCCTGTGTGCACTGGCCCTGGCAACCCACCCACAGCCAGCTAGGGAGGGACCCACCTAGGGCCTAGCTGCGAAACGGCACAAAACGCGCTCCTAGGAGCTGCACTCTGCAAAGGGAAACTGTGCTCGGGGAACAAAGCTCAGCCCCAAGGCGGCTTGGCTCAGGATCGCAGCGCTTGCCTAGTTCTCACCTAGCCCTAGGCTCCCCATAGGGCCAAGGAGGGTCTGGGCTGCCTCTGGCTCCGTGGGCACTGCTGCTTGGCTGGTGGTCTCCGCACCGTGAAACCAACTCCAAACGTGTTCTCCTTCGCGGAGAAGGCTGATTTGGCAGGAAGAAGCCCTGTGTGCACTGGCCCTGGCAACCCACCCATAGCCAGCTAGGGAGGGACCCACCTAGGGCCTAGCTTGGAAACGGCACAGAACGCGCTCCTAGGAGCTGCACTCTGCAAAGGGAAACTGAGCTCGGGGAACAAAGCTCAGCCCCAAGGCGGCTTGGCTCAGGATCGCAGCGCTTGCCTAGTTCTCACCTAGCCCTAGGCTCCCCATAGGGCCAAGGAGGGTCTGGGCTGCCTCTGGCTCCGTGGGCACTGCTGCTTGGTTGGTGGTCTCCGCAGCTTGAAACCAACTCCAAACGTGTTCTCTTTCGGGGAGAAGGCTGATTTGGCAGGAAGAAGCCCTGTGTGCACTGGCCCTGGCAACCCACCCATAGCCAGCTAGGGACGGACCCACCTAGGGCCTAGCTGCGAAACGGCACAAAACGCGCTCCTAGGAGCTGCACTCTGCAAAGGGAAACTGAGCTCGGGGAACAAAGCTCAGCCCCAAGGCGGCTTGGCTCAGGATCGCAGCGCTTGCCTAGTTCTCACCTAGCCCTAGGCTCCCCATAGGGCCAAGGAGGGTCTGGGCTGCCTCTGGCTCCGTGGGCACTGCTGCTTGGCTGGTGGTCTCCGCACCTTGAAACCAACTCCAAACGTGTTCTCCTTCGCGGAGAAGGCTGATTTGGCAGGAAGAAGCCCTGTGTGCACTGGCCCTGGCAACCCACCCATAGCCAGCTAGGGAGGGATCCACCTAGGGCCTAGCTGCGAAACGGCACAAAACGCGCTCCTAGGAGCTGCACTCTGCAAAGGGAAACTGTGCTCGCGGAACAAACCTCAGCCCCAAGGCGGCTTGGCTCAGGATCGCAGCGCTTGCCTAGTTCTCACCTAGCCCTAGGCTCCCCATAGGGCCAAGGAGGGTCTGGGCTGCCTCTGGCTCCGTGGGCACTGCTGCTTGGCTGGTGGTCTCCGCACCGTGAAACCAACTCCAAACGTGTTCTCCTTCGCGGAGAAGGCTGATTTGGCAGGAAGAAGCCCTGTGTGCACTGGCCCTGGCAACCCACCCATAGCCAGCTAGGGAGGGACCCACCTAGGGCCTAGCTGCGAAACGGCACAGAACGCGCTCCTAGGAGCTGCACTCTGCAAAGGGAAACTGAGCTCGGGGAACAAAGCTCATCGCCAAGGCGGCTTGGCTCAGGATCGCAGCGCTTGCCTAGTTCTCACCTAGCCCTAGGCTCCCCATAGGGCCAAGGAGGGTCTGGGCTGCCTCTGGCTCTGTGGGCACTGCTGCTTGGTTGGTGGTCTCCGCACCTTGAAACCAACTCCAAACGTGTTCTCCTTCGCGGAGAAGGCTGATTTGGCAGGAAGAAGCCCTGTGTGCACTGGCCCTGGCAACCCACCCATAGCCAGCTAGGGAGGCACCCACCTAGGGCCTAGCTGCGAAACGGCACAAAACGCGCTCCTAGGAGCTGCACTCTGCACAGGGAAACTGTGCTCGGGGAACAAACCTCAGCCCCAAGGCGGCTTGGCTCAGGATCGCAGCGCTTGCCTAGTTCTCACCTAGCCCTAGGCTCCCCATAGGGTCAAGGAGGGTCTGGGCTGCCTCTGGCTCCGTGGGCACTGCTGCTTGGCTGGTGGTCTCCGCACCGTGAAACCAACTCCAAACGTGTTCTCCATCGCGGAGAAGGCTGATTTGGCAGGAAGAAGCCCTGTGTGCACTGGCCCTGGCAACCCACCCATAGCCAGCTAGGGAGGGACCCACCTAGGGCCTAGCTGCGAAAGGGCACAAAACGCGCTCCTAGGAGCTGCACTCTGCAAAGGGAAACTGTGCTCGGGGAACAAAGCTCAGCCCCAAGGCGGCTTGGCTCAGGATCGCAGCGCTTGCCTAGTTCTCACCTAGCCCTAGGCTCCCCATAGGGCCAAGGAGGGTCTGGGCTGCCTCTGGCTCCGTGGGCACTGCTGCTTGGTTGGTGGTCTCCGCACCTTGAAACCAACTCCAAACGTGTTCTCCTTCGCGGAGAAGGCTGATTTGGCAGGAAGAAGCCCTGTGTGCACTGGCCCTGGCAACCCACCCATAGCCAGCTGGGGAGGGACCCACCTAGGGCCTAGCTGCAAAACGGCACAAAACGCGCTCCTAGGAGCTGCACTCTGCAAAGGGAAACTGAGCTCGGGGAACAAAGCTCATCGCCAAGGCGGCTTGGCTCAGGATCGCAGCGCTTGCCTAGTTCTCACCTAGCCCTAGGCTCCCCATAGGGCCAAGGAGGGTCTGGGCTGCCTCTGGCTCCGTGGGCACTGCTGCTTGGTTGGTGGTCTCCGCAGCTTGAAACCAACTCCAAACGTGTTCTCCTTCGCGGAGAAGGCTGATTTGGCAGGAAGAAGCCCTGTGTGCACTGGCCCTGGCAACCCACCCACAGCCAGCTAGGGAGGGACCCACCTAGGGCCTAGCTGCGAAACGGCACAAAACGCGCTCCTAGGAGCTGCACTCTGCAAAGGGAAACTGTGCTCGGGGAACAAAGCTCAGCCCCAAGGCGGCTTGGCTCAGGATCGCAGCGCTTGCCTAGTTCTCACCTAGCCCTAGGCTCCCCATAGGGCCAAGGAGGGTCTGGGCTGCCTCTGGCTCCGTGGGCACTGCTGCTTGGCTGGTGGTCTCCGCACCGTGAAACCAACTCCAAACGTGTTCTCCTTCGCGGAGAAGGCTGATTTGGCAGGAAGAAGCCCTGTGTGCACTGGCCCTGGCAACCCACCCATAGCCAGCTAGGGAGGGACCCACCTAGGGCCTAGCTTGGAAACGGCACAGAACGCGCTCCTAGGAGCTGCACTCTGCAAAGGGAAACTGAGCTCGGGGAACAAAGCTCAGCCCCAAGGCGGCTTGGCTCAGGATCGCAGCGCTTGCCTAGTTCTCACCTAGCCCTAGGCTCCCCATAGGGCCAAGGAGGGTCTGGGCTGCCTCTGGCTCCGTGGGCACTGCTGCTTGGTTGGTGGTCTCCGCAGCTTGAAACCAACTCCAAACGTGTTCTCTTTCGGGGAGAAGGCTGATTTGGCAGGAAGAAGCCCTGTGTGCACTGGCCCTGGCAACCCACCCATAGCCAGCTAGGGACGGACCCACCTAGGGCCTAGCTGCGAAACGGCACAAAACGCGCTCCTAGGAGCTGCACTCTGCAAAGGGAAACTGAGCTCGGGGAACAATGCTCAGCCCCAAGGCGGCTTGGCTCAGGATCGCAGCGCTTGCCTAGTTCTCACCTAGCCCTAGGCTCCCCATAGGGCCAAGGAGGGTCTGGGCTGCCTCTGGCTCCGTGGGCACTGCTGCTTGGTTGGTGGTCTCCGCACCGTGAAACCAACTCCAAACGTGTTCTCCTTCGCGGAGAAGGCTGATTTGGCAGGAAGAAGCCCTGTGTGCACTGGCCCTGGCAACCCACCCATAGCCAGCTAGGGACGGACCCACCTAGGGCCTAGCTGCGAAACGGCACAAAACGCGCTCCTAGGAGCTGCACTCTGCAAAGGGAAACTGTGTTCGGGGAACAAAGCTCAGCCCCAAGGCGGCTTGGCTCAGGATCGCAGCGCTGGCCTAGTTCTCACCTAGCCCTAGGCTCCCCATAGGGCCAAGGAGGGTCTGGGCTGCCTCTGGCTCCGTGGGCACTGCTGCTTGGCTGGTGGTCTCCGCACCTTGAAACCAACTCCAAACGTGTTCTCCTTCGCGGAGAAGGCTGATTTGGCAGGAAGAAGCCCTGTGTGCACTGGCCCTGGCAACCCACCCATAGCCAGCTAGGGAGGGACCCACCTAGGGCCTAGCTGCGAATCGGCACAAAACGCGCTCCTAGGAGCTGCACTCTGCAAAGGGAAACTGTGCTCGGGGAACAAAGCTCAGCCCCAAGGCGGCTTGGCTCAGGATCGCAGCGCTTGCCTAGTTCTCACCTAGCCCTAGGCTCCCCATAGGGCCAAGGAGGGTCTGGGCTGCCTCTGGCTCCGTGGGCACTGCTGCTTGGCTGGTGGTCTCCGCACCGTGAAACCAACTCCAAACGTGTTCTCCTTCGCGGAGAAGGCTGATTTGGCAGGAAGAAGCCCTGTGTGCACTGGCCCTGGCAACCCACCCATAGCCAGCTAGGGACGGACCCACCTAGGGCCTAGCTGCGAAACGGCACAGAACGCGCTCCTAGGAGCTGCACTCTGCAAAGGGAAACTGAGCTCGGGGAACAAAGCTCAGCCCCAAGGCGGCTTGGCTCAGGATCGCAGCGCTTGCCTAGTTCTCACCTAGCCCTAGGCTCCCCATAGGGCCAAGGAGGGTCTGGGCTGCCTCTGGCTCCGTGGGCACTGCTGCTTGGTTGGTGGTCTCCGCAGCTTGAAACCAACTCCAATCGTGTTCTCCTTCGCGGAGAAGGCTGATTTGGCAGGAAGAAGCCCTGTGTGCACTGGCCCTGGCAACCCACCCATAGCCAGCTAGGGACGGACCCACCTAGGGCCTAGCTGCGAAACGGCACAAAACGCGCTCCTAGGAGCTGCACTCTGCAAAGGGAAACTGTGCTCGGGGAACAAACCTCAGCCCCAAGGCGGCTTGGCTCAGGATCGCAGCGCTTGCCTAGTTCTCACCTAGCCCTAGGCTCCCCATAGGGCCAAGGAGGGTCTGGGCTGCCTCTGGCTCCGTGGGCACTGCTGCTTGGCTGGTGGTCTCCGCACCGTGAAACCAACTCCAAACGTGTTCTCCTTCGCGGAGAAGGTTGATTTGGCAGGAAGAAGCCCTGTGTGCACTGGCCCTGGCAACCCACCCATAGCCAGCTAGGGAGGGACCCACCTAGGGCCTAGCTGCGAAACGGCACAAAACGCGCTCCTAGGAGCTGCACTCTGCAAAGGGAAACTGTGCTCGGGGAACAAACCTCAGCCCCAAGGCGGCTTGGCTCAGGATCGCAGCGCTTGCCTAGTTCTCACCTAGCCCTAGGCTCCCCATAGGGCCAAGGAGGGTCTGGGCTGCCTCTGGCTCCGTGGGCACTGCTGCTTGGTTGGTGGTCTCCGCACCGTGAAACCAACTCCAAACGTGTTCTCCTTCGCGGAGAAGGCTGATTTGGCAGGTAGAAGCCCTGTGTGCATTGGCCCTGGCAACCCACCCATAGCCAGCTAGGGAGGGACCCACCTAGGGCCTAGCTGCGAAACGGCACAAAACGCGCTCCTAGGAGCTGCACTCTGCAAAGGGAAACTGAGCTCGGGGAACAAAGCTCAGCCCCAAGGCGGCTTGGCTCAGGATCGCAGCGCTTGCCTAGTTCTCACCTAGCCCTAGGCTCCCCATAGGGCCAAGGAGGGTCTGGGCTGCCTCTGGCTCCGTGGGCACTGCTGCTTGGCTGGTGGTCTCCGCAGCTTGAAACCAACTCCAAACGTGTTCTCCTTCGCGGAGAAGGCTGATTTGGCAGGAAGAAGCCCTGTGTGCACTGGCCCTGGCAACCCACCCATAGCCAGCTAGGGAGGGACCCACCTAGGGCCTAGCTGCGAAACGGCACAAAACGCGCTCCTAGGAGCTGCACTCTGCAAAGGGAAACTGTGCTCGCGGAACAAACCTCAGCCCCAAGGCGGCTTGGCTCAGGATCGCAGCGCTTGCCTAGTTCTCACCTAGCCCTAGGCTCCCCATAGGGCCAAGGAGGGTCTGGGCTGCCTCTGGCTCCGTGGGCACTGCTGCTTGGCTGGTGGTCTCCGCACCGTGAAACCAACTCCAAACGTGTTCTCCTTCGCGGAGAAGGCTGATTTGGCAGGAAGAAGCCCTGTGTGCACTGGCCCTGGCAACCCACCCATAGCCAGCTAGGGAGGGACCCACCTAGGGCCTAGCTGCGAAACGGCACAGAACGCGCTCCTAGGAGCTGCACTCTGCAAAGGGAAACTGAGCTCGGGGAACAAAGCTCATCGCCAAGGCGGCTTGGCTCAGGATCGCAGCGCTTGCCTAGTTCTCACCTAGCCCTAGGCTCCCCATAGGGCCAAGGAGGGTCTGGGCTGCCTCTGGCTCTGTGGGCACTGCTGCTTGGTTGGTGGTCTCCGCACCTTGAAACCAACTCCAAACGTGTTCTCCTTCGCGGAGAAGGCTGATTTGGCAGGAAGAAGCCCTGTGTGCACTGGCCCTGGCAACCCACCCATAGCCAGCTAGGGAGGCACCCACCTAGGGCCTAGCTGCGAAACGGCACAAAACGCGCTCCTAGGAGCTGCACTCTGCAAAGGGAAACTGTGCTCGGGGAACAAAGCTCAGCCCCAAGGCGGCTTGGCTCAGGATCGCAGCGCTTGCCTAGTTCTCACCTAGCCCTAGGCTCCCCATAGGGTCAAGGAGGGTCTGGGCTGCCTCTGGCTCCGTGGGCACTGCTGCTTGGCTGGTGGTCTCCGCACCGTGAAACCAACTCCAAACGTGTTCTCCATCGCGGAGAAGGCTGATTTGGCAGGACGAAGCCCTGTGTGCACTGGCCCTGGCAAACCACCCATAGCCAGCTAGGGAGGCACCCACCTAGGGCCTAGCTGCGAAAGGGCACAAAACGCGCTCCTAGGAGCTGCACTCTGCAAAGGGAAACTGTGCTCGGGGAACAAAGCTCAGCCCCAAGGCGGCTTGGCTCAGGATCGCAGCGCTTGCCTAGTTCTCACCTAGCCCTAGGCTCCCCATAGGGCCAAGGAGGGTCTGGGCTGCCTCTGGCTCCGTGGGCACTGCTGCTTGGTTGGTGGTCTCCGCAGCTTGAAACCAACTCCAAACGTGTTCTCCTTCGCGGAGAAGGCTGATTTGGCAGGAAGAAGCCCTGTGTGCACTGGCCCTGGCAACCCACCCATAGCCAGCTGGGGAGGGACCCACCTAGGGCCTAGCTGCGAAACGGCACAAAACGCGCTCCTAGGAGCTGCACTCTGCAAAGGGAAACTGAGCTCGGGGAACAAAGCTCAGCCCCAAGGCGGCTTGGCTCAGGATCGCAGCGCTTGCCTAGTTCTCACCTAGCCCTAGGCTCCCCATAGGGCCAAGGAGGGTCTGGGCTGCCTCTGGCTCCGTGGGCACTGCTGCTTGGTTGGTGGTCTCCGCAGCTTGAAACCAACTCCAAACGTGTTCTCCTTCGCGGAGAAGGCTGATTTGGCAGGAAGAAGCCCTGTGTGCACTGGCCCTGGCAACCCACCCACAGCCAGCTAGGGAGGGACCCACCTAGGGCCTAGCTGCGAAACGGCACAAAACGCGCTCCTAGGAGCTGCACTCTGCAAAGGGAAACTGTGCTCGGGGAACAAAGCTCAGCCCCAAGGCGGCTTGGCTCAGGATCGCAGCGCTTGCCTAGTTCTCACCTAGCCCTAGGCTCCCCATAGGGCCAAGGAGGGTCTGGGCTGCCTCTGGCTCCGTGGGCACTGCTGCTTGGCTGGTGGTCTCCGCACCGTGAAACCAACTCCAAACGTGTTCTCCTTCGCGGAGAAGGCTGATTTGGCAGGAAGAAGCCCTGTGTGCACTGGCCCTGGCAACCCACCCATAGCCAGCTAGGGAGGGACCCACCTAGGGCCTAGCTTGGAAACGGCACAGAACGCGCTCCTAGGAGCTGCACTCTGCAAAGGGAAACTGAGCTCGGGGAACAAAGCTCAGCCCCAAGGCGGCTTGGCTCAGGATCGCAGCGCTTGCCTAGTTCTCACCTAGCCCTAGGCTCCCCATAGGGCCAAGGAGGGTCTGGGCTGCCTCTGGCTCCGTGGGCACTGCTGCTTGGTTGGTGGTCTCCGCAGCTTGAAACCAACTCCAAACGTGTTCTCTTTCGGGGAGAAGGCTGATTTGGCAGGAAGAAGCCCTGTGTGCACTGGCCCTGGCAACCCACCCATAGCCAGCTAGGGACGGACCCACCTAGGGCCTAGCTGCGAAACGGCACAAAACGCGCTCCTAGGAGCTGCACTCTGCAAAGGGAAACTGAGCTCGGGGAACAATGCTCAGCCCCAAGGCGGCTTGGCTCAGGATCGCAGCGCTTGCCTAGTTCTCACCTAGCCCTAGGCTCCCCATAGGGCCAAGGAGGGTCTGGGCTGCCTCTGGCTCCGTGGGCACTGCTGCTTGGTTGGTGGTCTCCGCACCGTGAAACCAACTCCAAACGTGTTCTCCTTCGCGGAGAAGGCTGATTTGGCAGGAAGAAGCCCTGTGTGCACTGGCCCTGGCAACCCACCCATAGCCAGCTAGGGACGGACCCACCTAGGGCCTAGCTGCGAAACGGCACAAAACGCGCTCCTAGGAGCTGCACTCTGCAAAGGGAAACTGTGCTCGGGGAACAAAGCTCAGCCCCAAGGCGGCTTGGCTCAGGATCGCAGCGCTTGCCTAGTTCTCACCTAGCCCTAGGCTCCCCATAGGGCCAAGGAGGGTCTGGGCTGCCTCTGGCTCCGTGGGCACTGCTGCTTGGCTGGTGGTCTCCGCACCTTGAAACCAACTCCAAACGTGTTCTCCTTCGCGGAGAAGGCTGATTTGGCAGGAAGAAGCCCTGTGTGCACTGGCCCTGGCAACCCACCCATAGCCAGCTAGGGAGGGACCCACCTAGGGCCTAGCTGCGAATCGGCACAAAACGCGCTCCTAGGAGCTGCACTCTGCAAAGGGAAACTGTGCTCGGGGAACAAAGCTCAGCCCCAAGGCGGCTTGGCTCAGGATCGCAGCGCTTGCCTAGTTCTCACCTAGCCCTAGGCTCCCCATAGGGCCAAGGAGGGTCTGGGCTGCCTCTGGCTCCGTGGGCACTGCTGCTTGGCTGGTGGTCTCCGCACCGTGAAACCAACTCCAAACGTGTTCTCCTTCGCGGAGAAGGCTGATTTGGCAGGAAGAAGCCCTGTGTGCACTGGCCCTGGCAACCCACCCATAGCCAGCTAGGGACGGACCCACCTAGGGCCTAGCTGCGAAACGGCACAGAACGCGCTCCTAGGAGCTGCACTCTGCAAAGGGAAACTGAGCTCGGGGAACAAAGCTCAGCCCCAAGGCGGCTTGGCTCAGGATCGCAGCGCTTGCCTAGTTCTCACCTAGCCCTAGGCTCCCCATAGGGCCAAGGAGGGTCTGGGCTGCCTCTGGCTCCGTGGGCACTGCTGCTTGGTTGGTGGTCTCCGCAGCTTGAAACCAACTCCAATCGTGTTCTCCTTCGCGGAGAAGGCTGATTTGGCAGGAAGAAGCCCTGTGTGCACTGGCCCTGGCAACCCACCCATAGCCAGCTAGGGACGGACCCACCTAGGGCCTAGCTGCGAAACGGCACAAAACGCGCTCCTAGGAGCTGCACTCTGCAAAGGGAAACTGTGCTCGGGGAACAAACCTCAGCCCCAAGGCGGCTTGGCTCAGGATCGCAGCGCTTGCCTAGTTCTCACCTAGCCCTAGGCTCCCCATAGGGCCAAGGAGGGTCTGGGCTGCCTCTGGCTCCGTGGGCACTGCTGCTTGGCTGGTGGTCTCCGCACCGTGAAACCAACTCCAAACGTGTTCTCCTTCGCGGAGAAGGTTGATTTGGCAGGAAGAAGCCCTGTGTGCACTGGCCCTGGCAACCCACCCATAGCCAGCTAGGGAGGGACCCACCTAGGGCCTAGCTGCGAACGGCACAAAACGCGCTCCTAGGAGCTGCACTCTGCAAAGGGAAACTGTGCTCGGGGAACAAACCTCAGCCCCAAGGCGGCTTGGCTCAGGATCGCAGCGCTTGCCTAGTTCTCACCTAGCCCTAGGCTCCCCATAGGGCCAAGGAGGGTCTGGGCTGCCTCTGGCTCCGTGGGCACTGCTGCTTGGTTGGTGGTCTCCGCACCGTGAAACCAACTCCAAACGTGTTCTCCTTCGCGGAGAAGGCTGATTTGGCAGGTAGAAGCCCTGTGTGCATTGGCCCTGGCAACCCACCCATAGCCAGCTAGGGAGGGACCCACCTAGGGCCTAGCTGCGAAACGGCACAAAACGCGCTCCTAGGAGCTGCACTCTGCAAAGGGAAACTGAGCTCGGGGAACAAAGCTCAGCCCCAAGGCGGCTTGGCTCAGGATCGCAGCGCTTGCCTAGTTCTCACCTAGCCCTAGGCTCCCCATAGGGCCAAGGAGGGTCTGGGCTGCCTCTGGCTCCGTGGGCACTGCTGCTTGGCTGGTGGTCTCCGCAGCTTGAAACCAACTCCAAACGTGTTCTCCTTCGCGGAGAAGGCTGATTTGGCAGGAAGAAGCCCTGTGTGCACTGGCCCTGGCAACCCACCCATAGCCAGCTAGGGAGGGACCCACCTAGGGCCTAGCTGCGAATCGGCACAAAACGCGCTCCTAGGAGCTGCACTCTGCAAAGGGAAACTGTGCTCGGGGAACAAAGCTCAGCCCCAAGGCGGCTTGGCTCAGGATCGCAGCGCTTGCCTAGTTCTCACCTAGCCCTAGGCTCCCCATAGGGCCAAGGAGGGTCTGGGCTGCCTCTGGCTCCGTGGGCACTGCTGCTTGGCTGGTGGTCTCCGCACCGTGAAACCAACTCCGAACGTGTTCTCCTTCGCGGAGAAGGCTGATTTGGCAGGAAGAAGCCCTGTGTGCACTGGCCCTGGCAACCCACCCATAGCCAGCTAGGGACGGACCCACCTAGGGCCTAGCTGCGAAACGGCACAGAACGCGCTCCTAGGAGCTGCACTCTGCAAAGGGAAACTGAGCTCGGGGAATAAAGCTCAGCCCCAAGGCGGCTTGGCTCAGGATCGCAGCGCTTGCCTAGTTCTCACCTAGCCCTAGGCTCCCCATAGGGCCAAGGAGGGTCTGGGCTGCCTCTGGCTCCGTGGGCACTGCTGCTTGGTTGGTGGTCTCCGCAGCTTGAAACCAACTCCAATCGTGTTCTCCTTCGCGGAGAAGGCTGATTTGGCAGGAAGAAGCCCTGTGTGCACTGGCCCTGGCAACCCACCCACAGCCAGCTAGGGACGGACCCACCTAGGGCCTAGCTGCGAAACGGCACAAAACGCGCTCCTAGGAGCTGCACTCTGCAAAGGGAAACTGTGCTCGGGGAACAAAGCTCAGCCCCAAGGCGGCTTGGCTCAGGATCGCAGCGCTTGCCTAGTTCTCACCTAGCCCTAGGCTCCCCATAGGGCCAAGGAGGGTCTGGGCTGCCTCTGGCTCCGTGGGCACTGCTGCTTGGCTGGTGGTCTCCGCACCGTGAAACCAACTCCAAACGTGTTCTCCTTCGCGGAGAAGGCTGATTTGGCAGGAAGAAGCCCTGTGTGCATTGGCCCTGGCAACCCACCCATAGCCAGCTAGGGAGGGACCCACCTAGGGCCTAGCTGCGAAACGGCACAGATCGCACTCCTAGGAGCTGCACTCTGCAAAGGGAAACTGTGCTCGGGGAACAAACCTCAGCCCCAAGGCGGCTTGGCTCAGGATCGCAGCGCTTGCCTAGTTCTCACCTAGCCCTAGGCTCCCCATAGGGCCAAGGAGGGTCTGGGCTGCCTCTGGCTCCGTGGGCACTGCTGCTTGGTTGGTGGTCTCCGCAGCTTGAAACCAACTCCAAACGTGTTCTCCTTCGCGGAGAAGGCTGATTTGGCAGGTAGAAGCCCTGTGTGCATTGGCCCTGGCAACCCACCCATAGCCAGCTAGGGAGGGACCCACCTAGGGCCTAGCTGCGAAACGGCACAAAACGCGCTCCTAGGAGCTGCACTCTGCAAAGGGAAACTGAGCTCGGGGAACAAAGCTCAGCCCCAAGGCGGCTTGGCTCAGGATCGCAGCGCTTGCCTAGTTCTCACCTAGCCCTAGGCTCCCCATAGGGCCAAGGAGGGTCTGGGCTGCCTCTGGCTCCGTGGGCACTGCTGCTTGGCTGGTGGTCTCCGCACCTTGAAACCAACTCCAAACGTGTTCTCCTTCGCGGAGAAGGCTGATTTGGCAGGAAGAAGCCCTGTGTGCACTGGCCCTGGCAACCCACCCATAGCCAGCTAGGGACGGACCCACCTAGGGCCTAGCTGCGAAACGGCACAAAACGCGCTCCTAGGAGCTGCACTCTGCAAAGGGAAACTGTGCTCGGGGAACAAACCTCAGCCCCAAGGCGGCTTGGCTCAGGATCGCAGCGCTTGCCTAGTTCTCACCTAGCCCTAGGCTCCCCATAGGGTCAAGGAGGGTCTGGGCTGCCTCTGGCTCCGTGGGCACTGCTGCTTGGCTGGTGGTCTCCGCAGCTTGAAACCAACTCCAAACGTGTTCTCCTTCGCGGAGAAGGCTGATTTGGCAGGAAGAAGCCCTGTGTGCACTGGCCCTGGCAACCCACCCATAGCCAGCTAGGGACGGACCCACCTAGGGCCTAGCTGCGAAACGGCACAAAACGCGCTCCTAGGAGCTGCACTCTGCAAAGGGAAACTGTGCTCGGGGAACAAACCTCAGCCCCAAGGCGGCTTGGCTCAGGATCGCAGCGCTTGCCTAGTTCTCACCTAGCCCTAGGCTCCCCATAGGGTCAAGGAGGGTCTGGGCTGCCTCTGTCTCCGTGGGCACTGCTGCTTGGCTGGTGGTCTCCGCAGCTTGAAACCAACTCCAAACGTGTTCTCCTTCGCGGAGAAGGCTGATTTGGCAGGAAGAAGCCCTGTGTGCACTGGCCCTGGCAACCCACCCATAGCCAGCTAGGGAGGGACCCACCTAGGGCCTAGCTGCGAAACGGCACAAAACGCGCTCCTAGGAGCTGCACTCTGCAAAGGGAAACTGAGCTCGGGGAACAAAGCTCAGCCCCAAGGCGGCTTGGCTCAGGATCGCAGCGCTTGCCTAGTTCTCACCTAGCCCTAGGCGCCCCATAGGGCCAAGGAGGGTCTGGGCTGCCTCTGGCTCCGTGGGCACTGCTGCTTGGCTGGTGGTCTCCGCAGCTTGAAACCAACTCCAAACGTGTTCTCCTTCGCGGAGAAGGCTGATTTGGCAGGAAGAAGCCCTGTGTGCACTGGCCCTGGCAACCCACCCACAGCCAGCTAGGGACGGACCCACCTAGGGCCTAGCTGCGAAACGGCACAAAACGCGCTCCTAGGAGCTGCACTCTGCAAAGGGAAACTGTGCTCGGGGAACAAAGCTCAGCCCCAAGGCGGCTTGGCTCAGGATCGCAGCGCTTGCCTAGTTCTCACCTAGCCCTAGGCTCCCCATAGGGCCAAGGAGGGTCTGGGCTGCCTCTGGCTCCGTGGGCACTGCTGCTTGGCTGGTGGTCTCCGCACCGTGAAACCAACTCCAAACGTGTTCTCCTTCGCGGAGAAGGCTGATTTGGCAGGAAGAAGCCCTGTGTGCATTGGCCCTGGCAACCCACCCATAGCCAGCTAGGGAGGGACCCACCTAGGGCCTAGCTGCGAAACGGCACAGATCGCACTCCTAGGAGCTGCACTCTGCAAAGGGAAACTGTGCTCGGGGAACAAACCTCAGCCCCAAGGCGGCTTGGCTCAGGATCGCAGCGCTTGCCTAGTTCTCACCTAGCCCTAGGCTCCCCATAGGGTCAAGGAGGGTCTGGGCTGCCTCTGGCTCCGTGGGCACTGCTGCTTGGTTGGTGGTCTCCGCAGCTTGAAACCAACTCCAAACGTGTTCTCCTTCGCGGAGAAGGCTGATTTGGCAGGTAGAAGCCCTGTGTGCATTGGCCCTGGCAACCCACCCATAGCCAGCTAGGGAGGGACCCACCTAGGGCCTAGCTGCGAAACGGCACAAAACGCGCTCCTAGGAGCTGCACTCTGCAAAGGGAAACTGAGCTCGGGGAACAAAGCTCAGCCCCAAGGCGGCTTGGCTCAGGATCGCAGCGCTTGCCTAGTTCTCACCTAGCCCTAGGCTCCCCATAGGGTCAAGGAGGGTCTGGGCTGCCTCTGGCTCCGTGGGCACTGCTGCTTGGCTGGTGGTCTCCGCAGCTTGAAACCAACTCCAAACGTGTTCTCCTTCGCGGAGAAGGCTGATTTGGCAGGAAGAAGCCCTGTGTGCACTGGCCCTGGCAACCCACCCATAGCCAGCTAGGGACGGACCCACCTAGGGCCTAGCTGCGAAACGGCACAAAACGCGCTCCTAGGAGCTGCACTCTGCAAAGGGAAACTGTGCTCGGGGAACAAACCTCAGCCCCAAGGCGGCTTGGCTCAGGATCGCAGCGCTTGCCTAGTTCTCACCTAGCCCTAGGCTCCCCATAGGGTCAAGGAGGGTCTGGGCTGCCTCTGTCTCCGTGGGCACTGCTGCTTGGCTGGTGGTCTCCGCAGCTTGAAACCAACTCCAAACGTGTTCTCCTTCGCGGAGAAGGCTGATTTGGCAGGAAGAAGCCCTGTGTGCACTGGCCCTGGCAACCCACCCATAGCCAGCTAGGGAGGGACCCACCTAGGGCCTAGCTGCGAAACGGCACAAAACGCGCTCCTAGGAGCTGCACTCTGCAAAGGGAAACTGAGCTCGGGGAACAAAGCTCAGCCCCAAGGCGGCTTGGCTCAGGATCGCAGCGCTTGCCTAGTTCTCACCTAGCCCTAGGCGCCCCATAGGGCCAAGGAGGGTCTGGGCTGCCTCTGGCTCCGTGGGCACTGCTGCTTGGCTGGTGGTCTCCGCAGCTTGAAACCAACTCCAAACGTGTTCTCCTTCGCGGAGAAGGCTGATTTGGCAGGAAGAAGCCCTGTGTGCACTGGCCCTGGCAACCCACCCACAGCCAGCTAGGGACGGACCCACCTAGGGCCTAGCTGCGAAACGGCACAAAACGCGCTCCTAGGAGCTGCACTCTGCAAAGGGAAACTGTGCTCGGGGAACAAAGCTCAGCCCCAAGGCGGCTTGGCTCAGGATCGCAGCGCTTGCCTAGTTCTCACCTAGCCCTAGGCTCCCCATAGGGCCAAGGAGGGTCTGGGCTGCCTCTGGCTCCGTGGGCACTGCTGCTTGGCTGGTGGTCTCCGCACCGTGAAACCAACTCCAAACGTGTTCTCCTTCGCGGAGAAGGCTGATTTGGCAGGAAGAAGCCCTGTGTGCACTGGCCCTGGCAACCCACCCATAGCCAGCTAGGGAGGGACCCACCTAGGGCCTAGCTGCGAAACGGCACAGAACGCGCTCCTAGGAGCTGCACTCTGCAAAGGGAAACTGAGCTCGGGGAACAAAGCTCAGCCCCAAGGCGGCTTGGCTCAGGATCGCAGCGCTTGCCTAGTTCTCACCTAGCCCTAGGCTCCCCATAGGGCCAAGGAGGGTCTGGGCTGCCTCTGGCTCTGTGGGCACTGCTGCTTGGTTGGTGGTCTCCGCACCTTGAAACCAACTCCAAACGTGTTCTCCTTCGCGGAGAAGGCTGATTTGGCAGGAAGAAGCCCTGTGTGCACTGGCCCTGGCAACCCACCCATAGCCAGCTAGGGAGGGACCCACCTAGGGCCTAGCTGCGAAACGGCACAAAACGCGCTCCTAGGAGCTGCACTCTGCAAAGGGAAACTGTGCTCGGGGAACAAACCTCAGCCCCAAGGCGGCTTGGCTCAGGATCGCAGCGCTTGCCTAGTTCTCACCTAGCCCTAGGCTCCACATAGGGTCAAGGAGGGTCTGGGCTGCCTCTGGCTCCGTGGGCACTGCTGCTTGGCTGGTGGTCTCCGCACCGTGAAACCAACTCCAAACGTGTTCTCCATCGCGGAGAAGGCTGATTTGGCAGGAAGAAGCCCTGTGTGCACTGGCCCTGGCAACCCACCCATAGCCAGCTAGGGAGGGACCCACCTAGGGCCTAGCTGCGAAACGGCACAAAACGCGCTCCTAGGAGCTGCACTCTGCAAAGGGAAACTGTGCTCGGGGAACAAAGCTCAGCCCCAAGGCGGCTTGGCTCAGGATCGCAGCGCTTGCCTAGTTCTCACCTAGCCCTAGGCTCCCCATAGGGCCAAGGAGGGTCTGGGCTGCCTCTGGCTCCGTGGGCACTGCTGCTTGGTTGGTGGTCTCCGCACCTTGAAACCAACTCCAAACGTGTTCTCCTTCGCGGAGAAGGCTGATTTGGCAGGAAGAAGCCCTGTGTGCACTGGCCCTGGCAACCCACCCATAGCCAGCTGGGGAGGGACCCACCTAGGGCCTAGCTGCGAAACGGCACAAAACGCGCTCCTAGGAGCTGCACTCTGCAAAGGGAAACTGAGCTCGGGGAACAAAGCTCAGCCCCAAGGCGGCTTGGCTCAGGATCGCAGCGCTTGCCTAGTTCTCACCTAGCCCTAGGCTCCCCATAGGGCCAAGGAGGGTCTGGGCTGCCTCTGGCTCCGTGGGCACTGCTGCTTGGTTGGTGGTCTCCGCAGCTTGAAACCAACTCCAAACGTGTTCTCCTTCGCGGAGAAGGCTGATTTGGCAGGAAGAAGCCCTGTGTGCACTGGCCCTGGCAACCCACCCACAGCCAGCTAGGGAGGGACCCACCTAGGGCCTAGCTGCGAAACGGCACAAAACGCGCTCCTAGGAGCTGCACTCTGCAAAGGGAAACTGTGCTCGGGGAACAAAGCTCAGCCCCAAGGCGGCTTGGCTCAGGATCGCAGCGCTTGCCTAGTTCTCACCTAGCCCTAGGCTCCCCATAGGGCCAAGGAGGGTCTGGGCTGCCTCTGGCTCCGTGGGCACTGCTGCTTGGCTGGTGGTCTCCGCACCGTGAAACCAACTCCAAACGTGTTCTCCTTCGCGGAGAAGGCTGATTTGGCAGGAAGAAGCCCTGTGTGCACTGGCCCTGGCAACCCACCCATAGCCAGCTAGGGAGGGACCCACCTAGGGCCTAGCTGCGAAACGGCACAGAACGCGCTCCTAGGAGCTGCACTCTGCAAAGGGAAACTGAGCTCGGGGAACAAAGCTCAGCCCCAAGGCGGCTTGGCTCAGGATCGCAGCGCTTGCCTAGTTCTCACCTAGCCCTAGGCTCCCCATAGGGCCAAGGAGGGTCTGGGCTGCCTCTGGCTCTGTGGGCACTGCTGCTTGGTTGGTGGTCTCCGCACCTTGAAACCAACTCCAAACGTGTTCTCCTTCGCGGAGAAGGCTGATTTGGCAGGAAGAAGCCCTGTGTGCACTGGCCCTGGCAACCCACCCATAGCCAGCTAGGGAGGGACCCACCTAGGGCCTAGCTGCGAAACGGCACAAAACGCGCTCCTAGGAGCTGCACTCTGCAAAGGGAAACTGTGCTCGGGGAACAAACCTCAGCCCCAAGGCGGCTTGGCTCAGGATCGCAGCGCTTGCCTAGTTCTCACCTAGCCCTAGGCTCCACATAGGGTCAAGGAGGGTCTGGGCTGCCTCTGGCTCCGTGGGCACTGCTGCTTGGCTGGTGGTCTCCGCACCGTGAAACCAACTCCAAACGTGTTCTCCATCGCGGAGAAGGCTGATTTGGCAGGAAGAAGCCCTGTGTGCACTGGCCCTGGCAACCCACCCATAGCCAGCTAGGGAGGGACCCACCTAGGGCCTAGCTGCGAAACGGCACAAAACGCGCTCCTAGGAGCTGCACTCTGCAAAGGGAAACTGTGCTCGGGGAACAAAGCTCAGCCCCAAGGCGGCTTGGCTCAGGATCGCAGCGCTTGCCTAGTTCTCACCTAGCCCTAGGCTCCCCATAGGGCCAAGGAGGGTCTGGGCTGCCTCTGGCTCCGTGGGCACTGCTGCTTGGTTGGTGGTCTCCGCACCTTGAAACCAACTCCAAACGTGTTCTCCTTCGCGGAGAAGGCTGATTTGGCAGGAAGAAGCCCTGTGTGCACTGGCCCTGGCAACCCACCCATAGCCAGCTGGGGAGGGACCCACCTAGGGCCTAGCTGCGAAACGGCACAAAACGCGCTCCTAGGAGCTGCACTCTGCAAAGGGAAACTGAGCTCGGGGAACAAAGCTCAGCCCCAAGGCGGCTTGGCTCAGGATCGCAGCGCTTGCCTAGTTCTCACCTAGCCCTAGGCTCCCCATAGGGCCAAGGAGGGTCTGGGCTGCCTCTGGCTCCGTGGGCACTGCTGCTTGGTTGGTGGTCTCCGCAGCTTGAAACCAACTCCAAACGTGTTCTCCTTCGCGGAGAAGGCTGATTTGGCAGGAAGAAGCCCTGTGTGCACTGGCCCTGGCAACCCACCCACAGCCAGCTAGGGAGGGACCCACCTAGGGCCTAGCTGCGAAACGGCACAAAACGCGCTCCTAGGAGCTGCACTCTGCAAAGGGAAACTGTGCTCGGGGAACAAAGCTCAGCCCCAAGGCGGCTTGGCTCAGGATCGCAGCGCTTGCCTAGTTCTCACCTAGCCCTAGGCTCCCCATAGGGCCAAGGAGGGTCTGGGCTGCCTCTGGCTCCGTGGGCACTGCTGCTTGGCTGGTGGTCTCCGCACCTTGAAACCAACTCCAAACGTGTTCTCCTTCGCGGAGAAGGCTGATTTGGCAGGAAGAAGCCCTGTGTGCACTGGCCCTGGCAACCCACCCATAGCCAGCTAGGGACGGACCCACCTAGGGCCTAGCTGCGAAACGGCACAGAACGCGCTCCTAGGAGCTGCACTCTGCAAAGGGAAACTGAGCTCGGGGAACAAAGCTCAGCCCCAAGGCGGCTTGGCTCAGGATCGCAGCGCTTGCCTAGTTCTCACCTAGCCCTAGGCTCCCCATAGGGCCAAGGAGGGTCTGGGCTGCCTCTGGCTCCGTGGGCACTGCTGCTTGGTTGGTGGTCTCCGCACCTTGAAACCAACCTCAATCGTGTTCTCCTTCGCGGAGAAGGCTGATTTGGCAGGAAGAAGCCCTGTGTGCACTGGCCCTGGCAACCCACCCATAGCCAGCTAGGGACGGACCCACCTAGGGCCTAGCTGCGAAACGGCACAAAACGCGCTCCTAGGAGCTGCACTCTGCAAAGGGAAACTGAGCTCGGGGAACAATGCTCAGCCCCAAGGCGGCTTGGCTCAGGATCGCAGCGCTTGCCTAGTTCTCACCTAGCCCTAGGCTCCCCATAGGGCCAAGGAGGGTCTGGGCTGCCTCTGGCTCCGTGGGCACTGCTGCTTGGCTGGTGGTCTCCGCACCGTGAAACCAACTCCGAACGTGTTCTCCTTCGCGGAGAAGGCTGATTTGGCAGGAAGAAGCCCTGTGTGCACTGGCCCTGGCAACCCACCCATAGCCAGCTAGGGACGGACCCACCTAGGGCCTAGCTGCGAAACGGCACAGAACGCGCTCCTAGGAGCTGCACTCTGCAAAGGGAAACTGAGCTCGGGGAATAAAGCTCAGCCCCAAGGCGGCTTGGCTCAGGATCGCAGCGCTTGCCTAGTTCTCACCTAGCCCTAGGCTCCCCATAGGGCCAAGGAGGGTCTGGGCTGCCTCTGGCTCCGTGGGCACTGCTGCTTGGTTGGTGGTCTCCGCAGCTTGAAATCAACTCCAATCGTGTTCTCCTTCGCGGAGAAGGCTGATTTGGCAGGAAGAAGCCCTGTGTGCACTGGCCCTGGCAACCCACCCACAGCCAGCTAGGGACGGACCCACCTAGGGCCTAGCTGCGAAACGGCACAAAACGCGCTCCTAGGAGCTGCACTCTGCAAAGGGAAACTGTGCTCGGGGAACAAAGCTCAGCCCCAAGGCGGCTTGGCTCAGGATCGCAGCGCTTGCCTAGTTCTCACCTAGCCCTAGGCTCCCCATAGGGCCAAGGAGGGTCTGGGCTGCCTCTGGCTCCGTGGGCACTGCTGCTTGGCTGGTGGTCTCCGCACCGTGAAACCAACTCCAAACGTGTTCTCCTTCGCGGAGAAGGCTGATTTGGCAGGAAGAAGCCCTGTGTGCATTGGCCCTGGCAACCCACCCATAGCCAGCTAGGGAGGGACCCACCTAGGGCCTAGCTGCGAAACGGCACAGAACGCACTCCTAGGAGCTGCACTCTGCAAAGGGAAACTGTGCTCGGGGAACAAACCTCAGCCCCAAGGCGGCTTGGCTCAGGATCGCAGCGCTTGCCTAGTTCTCACCTAGCCCTAGGCTCCCCATAGGGCCAAGGAGGGTCTGGGCTGCCTCTGGCTCCGTGGGCACTGCTGCTTGGTTGGTGGTCTCCGCAGCTTGAAACCAACTCCAAACGTGTTCTCCTTCGCGGAGAAGGCTGATTTGGCAGGTAGAAGCCCTGTGTGCATTGGCCCTGGCAACCCACCCATAGCCAGCTAGGGAGGGACCCACCTAGGGCCTAGCTGCGAAACGGCACAAAACGCGCTCCTAGGAGCTGCACTCTGCAAAGGGAAACTGAGCTCGGGGAACAAAGCTCAGCCCCAAGGCGGCTTGGCTCAGGATCGCAGCGCTTGCCTAGTTCTCACCTAGCCCTAGGCTCCCCATAGGGCCAAGGAGGGTCTGGGCTGCCTCTGGCTCCGTGGGCACTGCTGCTTGGCTGGTGGTCTCCGCACCTTGAAACCAACTCCAAACGTGTTCTCCTTCGCGGAGAAGGCTGATTTGGCAGGAAGAAGCCCTGTGTGCACTGGCCCTGGCAACCCACCCATAGCCAGCTAGGGACGGACCCACCTAGGGCCTAGCTGCGAAACGGCACAAAACGCGCTCCTAGGAGCTGCACTCTGCAAAGGGAAACTGTGCTCGGGGAACAAACCTCAGCCCCAAGGCGGCTTGGCTCAGGATCGCAGCGCTTGCCTAGTTCTCACCTAGCCCTAGGCTCCCCATAGGGTCAAGGAGGGTCTGGGCTGCCTCTGGCTCCGTGGGCACTGCTGCTTGGCTGGTGGTCTCCGCAGCTTGAAACCAACTCCAAACGTGTTCTCCTTCGCGGAGAAGGCTGATTTGGCAGGAAGAAGCCCTGTGTGCACTGGCCCTGGCAACCCACCCATAGCCAGCTAGGGACGGACCCACCTAGGGCCTAGCTGCGAAACGGCACAAAACGCGCTCCTAGGAGCTGCACTCTGCAAAGGGAAACTGTGCTCGGGGAACAAACCTCAGCCCCAAGGCGGCTTGGCTCAGGATCGCAGCGCTTGCCTAGTTCTCACCTAGCCCTAGGCTCCCCATAGGGTCAAGGAGGGTCTGGGCTGCCTCTGTCTCCGTGGGCACTGCTGCTTGGCTGGTGGTCTCCGCAGCTTGAAACCAACTCCAAACGTGTTCTCCTTCGCGGAGAAGGCTGATTTGGCAGGAAGAAGCCCTGTGTGCACTGGCCCTGGCAACCCACCCATAGCCAGCTAGGGAGGGACCCACCTAGGGCCTAGCTGCGAAACGGCACAAAACGCGCTCCTAGGAGCTGCACTCTGCAAAGGGAAACTGAGCTCGGGGAACAAAGCTCAGCCCCAAGGCGGCTTGGCTCAGGATCCAAGCGCTTGCCTAGTTCTCACCTAGCCCTAGGCGCCCCATAGGGCCAAGGAGGGTCTGGGCTGCCTCTGGCTCCGTGGGCACTGCTGCTTGGCTGGTGGTCTCCGCAGCTTGAAACCAACTCCAAACGTGTTCTCCTTCGCGGAGAAGGCTGATTTGGCAGGAAGAAGCCCTGTGTGCACTGGCCCTGGCAACCCACCCATAGCCAGCTAGGGAGGGACCCACCTAGGGCCTAGCTGCGAAACGGCACAAAACGCGCTCCTAGGAGCTGCACTCTGCAAAGGGAAACTGTGCTCGGGGAACAAAGCTCAGCCCCAAGGCGGCTTGGCTCAGGATCGCAGCGCTTGCCTAGTTCTCACCTAGCCCTAGGCTCCACATAGGGTCAAGGAGGGTCTGGGCTGCCTCTGGCTCCGTGGGCACTGCTGCTTGGCTGGTGGTCTCCGCACCGTGAAACCAACTCCAAACGTGTTCTCCATCGCGGAGAAGGCTGATTTGGCAGGAAGAAGCCCTGTGTGCACTGGCCCTGGCAACCCACCCATAGCCAGCTAGGGAGGGACCCACCTAGGGCCTAGCTGCGAAACGGCACAAAACGCGCTCCTAGGAGCTGCACTCTGCAAAGGGAAACTGTGCTCGGGGAACAAAGCTCAGCCCCAAGGCGGCTTGGCTCAGGATCGCAGCGCTTGCCTAGTTCTCACCTAGCCCTAGGCTCCCCATAGGGCCAAGGAGGGTCTGGGCTGCCTCTGGCTCCGTGGGCACTGCTGCTTGGTTGGTGGTCTCCGCACCTTGAAACCAACTCCAAACGTGTTCTCCTTCGCGGAGAAGGCTGATTTGGCAGGAAGAAGCCCTGTGTGCACTGGCCCTGGCAACCCACCCATAGCCAGCTGGGGAGGGACCCACCTAGGGCCTAGCTGCGAAACGGCACAAAACGCGCTCCTAGGAGCTGCACTCTGCAAAGGGAAACTGAGCTCGGGGAACAAAGCTCAGCCCCAAGGCGGCTTGGCTCAGGATCGCAGCGCTTGCCTAGTTCTCACCTAGCCCTAGGCTCCCCATAGGGCCAAGGAGGGTCTGGGCTGCCTCTGGCTCCGTGGGCACTGCTGCTTGGTTGGTGGTCTCCGCAGCTTGAAACCAACTCCAAACGTGTTCTCCTTCGCGGAGAAGGCTGATTTGGCAGGAAGAAGCCCTGTGTGCACTGGCCCTGGCAACCCACCCACAGCCAGCTAGGGAGGGACCCACCTAGGGCCTAGCTGCGAAACGGCACAAAACGCGCTCCTAGGAGCTGCACTCTGCAAAGGGAAACTGTGCTCGGGGAACAAAGCTCAGCCCCAAGGCGGCTTGGCTCAGGATCGCAGCGCTTGCCTAGTTCTCACCTAGCCCTAGGCTCCCCATAGGGCCAAGGAGGGTCTGGGCTGCCTCTGGCTCCGTGGGCACTGCTGCTTGGCTGGTGGTCTCCGCACCTTGAAACCAACTCCAAACGTGTTCTCCTTCGCGGAGAAGGCTGATTTGGCAGGAAGAAGCCCTGTGTGCACTGGCCCTGGCAACCCACCCATAGCCAGCTAGGGACGGACCCACCTAGGGCCTAGCTGCGAAACGGCACAGAACGCGCTCCTAGGAGCTGCACTCTGCAAAGGGAAACTGAGCTCGGGGAACAAAGCTCAGCCCCAAGGCGGCTTGGCTCAGGATCGCAGCGCTTGCCTAGTTCTCACCTAGCCCTAGGCTCCCCATAGGGCCAAGGAGGGTCTGGGCTGCCTCTGGCTCCGTGGGCACTGCTGCTTGGTTGGTGGTCTCCGCACCTTGAAACCAACCTCAATCGTGTTCTCCTTCGCGGAGAAGGCTGATTTGGCAGGAAGAAGCCCTGTGTGCACTGGCCCTGGCAACCCACCCATAGCCAGCTAGGGACGGACCCACCTAGGGCCTAGCTGCGAAACGGCACAAAACGCGCTCCTAGGAGCTGCACTCTGCAAAGGGAAACTGAGCTCGGGGAACAATGCTCAGCCCCAAGGCGGCTTGGCTCAGGATCGCAGCGCTTGCCTAGTTCTCACCTAGCCCTAGGCTCCCCATAGGGCCAAGGAGGGTCTGGGCTGCCTCTGGCTCCGTGGGCACTGCTGCTTGGCTGGTGGTCTCCGCACCGTGAAACCAACTCCGAACGTGTTCTCCTTCGCGGAGAAGGCTGATTTGGCAGGAAGAAGCCCTGTGTGCACTGGCCCTGGCAACCCACCCATAGCCAGCTAGGGACGGACCCACCTAGGGCCTAGCTGCGAAACGGCACAGAACGCGCTCCTAGGAGCTGCACTCTGCAAAGGGAAACTGAGCTCGGGGAATAAAGCTCAGCCCCAAGGCGGCTTGGCTCAGGATCGCAGCGCTTGCCTAGTTCTCACCTAGCCCTAGGCTCCCCATAGGGCCAAGGAGGGTCTGGGCTGCCTCTGGCTCCGTGGGCACTGCTGCTTGGTTGGTGGTCTCCGCAGCTTGAAATCAACTCCAATCGTGTTCTCCTTCGCGGAGAAGGCTGATTTGGCAGGAAGAAGCCCTGTGTGCACTGGCCCTGGCAACCCACCCACAGCCAGCTAGGGACGGACCCACCTAGGGCCTAGCTGCGAAACGGCACAAAACGCGCTCCTAGGAGCTGCACTCTGCAAAGGGAAACTGTGCTCGGGGAACAAAGCTCAGCCCCAAGGCGGCTTGGCTCAGGATCGCAGCGCTTGCCTAGTTCTCACCTAGCCCTAGGCTCCCCATAGGGCCAAGGAGGGTCTGGGCTGCCTCTGGCTCCGTGGGCACTGCTGCTTGGCTGGTGGTCTCCGCACCTTGAAACCAACTCCAAACGTGTTCTCCTTCGCGGAGAAGGCTGATTTGGCAGGAAGAAGCCCTGTGTGCACTGGCCCTGGCAACCCACCCATAGCCAGCTAGGGAGGGACCCACCTAGGGCCTAGCTGCGAAACGGCACAGAACGCGCTCCTAGGAGCTGCACTCTGCAAAGGGAAACTGAGCTCGGGGAACAAAGCTCAGCCCCAAGGCGGCTTGGCTCAGGATCGCAGCGCTTGCCTAGTTCTCACCTAGCCCTAGGCTCCCCATAGGGCCAAGGAGGGTCTGGGCTGCCTCTGGCTCCGTGGGCACTGCTGCTTGGTTGGTGGTCTCCGCAGCTTGAAACCAACTCCAAACGTGTTCTCTTTCGGGGAGAAGGCTGATTTGGCAGGAAGAAGCCCTGTGTGCACTGGCCCTGGCAACCCACCCATAGCCAGCTAGGGACGGACCCACCTAGGGCCTAGCTGCGAAACGGCACAAAACGCGCTCCTAGGAGCTGCACTCTGCAAAGGGAAACTGAGCTCGGGGAACAATGCTCAGCCCCAAGGCGGCTTGGCTCAGGATCGCAGCGCTTGCCTAGTTCTCACCTAGCCCTAGGCTCCCCATAGGGCCAAGGAGGGTCTGGGCTGCCTCTGGCTCCGTGGGCACTGCTGCTTGGTTGGTGGTCTCCGCACCGTGAAACCAACTCCAAACGTGTTCTCCTTCGCGGAGAAGGCTGATTTGGCAGGAAGAAGCCCTGTGTGCACTGGCCCTGGCAACCCACCCATAGCCAGCTAGGGAGGGACCCACCTAGGGCCTAGCTGCGAAACGGCACAAAACGCGCTCCTAGGAGCTGCACTCTGCAAAGGGAAACTGTGCTCGGGGAACAAAGCTCAGCCCCAAGGCGGCTTGGCTCAGGATCGCAGCGCTTGCCTAGTTCTCACCTAGCCCTAGGCTCCCCATAGGGCCAAGGAGGGTCTGGGCTGCCTCTGGCTCCGTGGGCACTGCTGCTTGGTTGGTGGTCTCCGCACCTTGAAACCAACTCCAAACGTGTTCTCCTTCGCGGAGAAGGCTGATTTGGCAGGAAGAAGCCCTGTGTGCACTGGCCCTGGCAACCCACCCATAGCCAGCTGGGGAGGGACCCACCTAGGGCCTAGCTGCGAAACGGCACAAAACGCGCTCCTAGGAGCTGCACTCTGCAAAGGGAAACTGAGCTCGGGGAACAAAGCTCAGCCCCAAGGCGGCTTGGCTCAGGATCGCAGCGCTTGCCTAGTTCTCACCTAGCCCTAGGCTCCCCATAGGGCCAAGGAGGGTCTGGGCTGCCTCTGGCTCCGTGGGCACTGCTGCTTGGTTGGTGGTCTCCGCAGCTTGAAACCAACTCCAAACGTGTTCTCCTTCGCGGAGAAGGCTGATTTGGCAGGAAGAAGCCCTGTGTGCACTGGCCCTGGCAACCCACCCACAGCCAGCTAGGGACGGACCCACCTAGGGCCTAGCTGCGAAACGGCACAAAACGCGCTCCTAGGAGCTGCACTCTGCAAAGGGAAACTGTGCTCGGGGAACAAAGCTCAGCCCCAAGGCGGCTTGGCTCAGGATCGCAGCGCTTGCCTAGTTCTCACCTAGCCCTAGGCTCCCCATAGGGCCAAGGAGGGTCTGGGCTGCCTCTGGCTCCGTGGGCACTGCTGCTTGGCTGGTGGTCTCCGCACCTTGAAACCAACTCCAAACGTGTTCTCCTTCGCGGAGAAGGCTGATTTGGCAGGAAGAAGCCCTGTGTGCACTGGCCCTGGCAACCCACCCATAGCCAGCTAGGGAGGGACCCACCTAGGGCCTAGCTGCGAAACGGCACAGAACGCGCTCCTAGGAGCTGCACTCTGCAAAGGGAAACTGAGCTCGGGGAACAAAGCTCAGCCCCAAGGCGGCTTGGCTCAGGATCGCAGCGCTTGCCTAGTTCTCACCTAGCCCTAGGCTCCCCATAGGGCCAAGGAGGGTCTGGGCTGCCTCTGGCTCCGTGGGCACTGCTGCTTGGTTGGTGGTCTCCGCAGCTTGAAACCAACTCCAAACGTGTTCTCTTTCGGGGAGAAGGCTGATTTGGCAGGAAGAAGCCCTGTGTGCACTGGCCCTGGCAACCCACCCATAGCCAGCTAGGGACGGACCCACCTAGGGCCTAGCTGCGAAACGGCACAAAACGCGCTCCTAGGAGCTGCACTCTGCAAAGGGAAACTGAGCTCGGGGAACAATGCTCAGCCCCAAGGCGGCTTGGCTCAGGATCGCAGCGCTTGCCTAGTTCTCACCTAGCCCTAGGCTCCCCATAGGGCCAAGGAGGGTCTGGGCTGCCTCTGGCTCCGTGGGCACTGCTGCTTGGTTGGTGGTCTCCGCACCGTGAAACCAACTCCAAACGTGTTCTCCTTCGCGGAGAAGGCTGATTTGGCAGGAAGAAGCCCTGTGTGCACTGGCCCTGGCAACCCACCCATAGCCAGCTAGGGAGGGACCCACCTAGGGCCTAGCTGCGAAACGGCACAAAACGCGCTCCTAGGAGCTGCACTCTGCAAAGGGAAACTGTGTTCGGGGAACAAAGCTCAGCCCCAAGGCGGCTTGGCTCAGGATCGCAGCGCTGGCCTAGTTCTCACCTAGCCCTAGGCTCCCCATAGGGCCAAGGAGGGTCTGGGCTGCCTCTGGCTCCGTGGGCACTGCTGCTTGGCTGGTGGTCTCCGCACCTTGAAACCAACTCCAAACGTGTTCTCCTTCGCGGAGAAGGTTGATTTGGCAGGAAGAAGCCCTGTGTGCACTGGCCCTGGCAACCCACCCATAGCCAGCTAGGGAGGGACCCACCTAGGGCCTAGCTGCGAATCGGCACAAAACGCGCTCCTAGGAGCTGCACTCTGCAAAGGGAAACTGTGCTCGGGGAACAAAGCTCAGCCCCAAGGCGGCTTGGCTCAGGATCGCAGCGCTTGCCTAGTTCTCACCTAGCCCTAGGCTCCCCATAGGGCCAAGGAGGGTCTGGGCTGCCTCTGGCTCCGTGGGCACTGCTGCTTGGCTGGTGGTCTCCGCAGCTTGAAACCAACTCCAAACGTGTTCTCCTTCGCGGAGAAGGCTGATTTGGCAGGAAGAAGCCCTGTGTGCACTGGCCCTGGCAACCCACCCATAGCCAGCTAGGGACGGACCCACCTAGGGCCTAGCTGCGAAACGGCACAGAACGCGCTCCTAGGAGCTGCACTCTGCAAAGGGAAACTGAGCTCGGGGAACAAAGCTCAGCCCCAAGGCGGCTTGGCTCAGGATCGCAGCGCTTGCCTAGTTCTCACCTAGCCCTAGGCTCCCCATAGGGCCAAGGAGGGTCTGGGCTGCCTCTGGCTCCGTGGGCACTGCTGCTTGGTTGGTGGTCTCCGCACCTTGAAACCAACCTCAATCGTGTTCTCCTTCGCGGAGAAGGCTGATTTGGCAGGAAGAAGCCCTGTGTGCACTGGCCCTGGCAACCCACCCATAGCCAGCTAGGGACGGACCCACCTAGGGCCTAGCTGCGAAACGGCACAAAACGCGCTCCTAGGAGCTGCACTCTGCAAAGGGAAACTGAGCTCGGGGAACAATGCTCAGCCCCAAGGCGGCTTGGCTCAGGATCGCAGCGCTTGCCTAGTTCTCACCTAGCCCTAGGCTCCCCATAGGGCCAAGGAGGGTCTGGGCTGCCTCTGGCTCCGTGGGCACTGCTGCTTGGTTGGTGGTCTCCGCACCGTGAAACCAACTCCAAACGTGTTCTCCTTCGCGGAGAAGGCTGATTTGGCAGGAAGAAGCCCTGTGTGCACTGGCCCTGGCAACCCACCCATAGCCAGCTAGGGAGGGACCCACCTAGGGCCTAGCTGCGAAACGGCACAAAACGCGCTCCTAGGAGCTGCACTCTGCAAAGGGAAACTGTGCTCGGGGAACAAAGCTCAGCCCCAAGGCGGCTTGGCTCAGGATCGCAGCGCTGGCCTAGTTCTCACCTAGCCCTAGGCTCCCCATAGGGCCAAGGAGGGTCTGGGCTGCCTCTGGCTCCGTGGGCACTGCTGCTTGGCTGGTGGTCTCCGCACCTTGAAACCAACTCCAAACGTGTTCTCCTTCGCGGAGAAGGCTGATTTGGCAGGAAGAAGCCCTGTGTGCACTGGCCCTGGCAACCCACCCATAGCCAGCTAGGGAGGGACCCACCTAGGGCCTAGCTGCGAATCGGCACAAAACGCGCTCCTAGGAGCTGCACTCTGCAAAGGGAAACTGTGCTCGGGGAACAAACCTCAGCCCAAGGCGGCTTGGCTCAGGATCGCAGCGCTTGCCTAGTTCTCACCTAGCCCTAGGCTCCCCATAGGGCCAAGGAGGGTCTGGGCTGCCTCTGGCTCCGTGGGCACTGCTGCTTGGCTGGTGGTCTCCGCAGCTTGAAACCAACTCCAAACGTGTTCTCCTTCGCGGAGAAGGCTGATTTGGCAGGAAGAAGCCCTGTGTGCACTGGCCCTGGCAACCCACCCATAGCCAGCTAGGGACGGACCCACCTAGGGCCTAGCTGCGAAACGGCACAGAACGCGCTCCTAGGAGCTGCACTCTGCAAAGGGAAACTGAGCTCGGGGAACAAAGCTCAGCCCCAAGGCGGCTTGGCTCAGGATCGCAGCGCTTGCCTAGTTCTCACCTAGCCCTAGGCTCCCCATAGGGCCAAGGAGGGTCTGGGCTGCCTCTGGCTCCGTGGGCACTGCTGCTTGGTTGGTGGTCTCCGCAGCTTGAAACCAACCTCAATCGTGTTCTCCTTCGCGGAGAAGGCTGATTTGGCAGGAAGAAGCCCTGTGTGCACTGGCCCTGGCAACCCACCCATAGCCAGCTAGGGACGGACCCACCTAGGGCCTAGCTGCGAAACGGCACAAAACGCGCTCCTAGGAGCTGCACTCTGCAAAGGGAAACTGTGCTCGGGGAACAAAGCTCAGCCCCAAGGCGGCTTGGCTCAGGATCGCAGCGCTTGCCTAGTTCTCACCTAGCCCTAGGCTCCCCTAGGGCCAAGGAGGGTCTGGGCTGCCTCTGGCTCCGTGGGCACTGCTGCTTGGCTGGTGGTCTCCGCACCGTGAAACCAACTCCAAACGTGTTCTCCTTCGCGGAGAAGGCTGATTTGGCAGGAAGAAGCCCTGTGTGCACTGGCCCTGGCAACCCACCCATAGCCAGCTAGGGAGGGACCCACCTAGGGCCTAGCTGCGAAACGGCACAAAACGCGCTCCTAGGAGCTGCACTCTGCAAAGGGAAACTGTGCTCGGGGAACAAAGCTCAGCCCCAAGGCGGCTTGGCTCAGGATCGCAGCGCTTGCCTAGTTCTCACCTAGCCCTAGGCTCCCCATAGGGCCAAGGAGGGTCTGGGCTGCCTCTGGCTCCGTGGGCACTGCTGCTTGGTTGGTGGTCTCCGCACCGTGAAACCAACTCCAAACGTGTTCTCCTTCGCGGAGAAGGCTGATTTGGCAGGTAGAAGCCCTGTGTGCACTGGCCCTGGCAACCCACCCATAGCCAGCTAGGGAGGGACCCACCTAGGGCCTAGCTGCGAAACGGCACAAAACGCGCTCCTAGGAGCTGCACTCTGCAAAGGGAAACTGAGCTCGGGGAACAAAGCTCAGCCCCAAGGCGGCTTGGCTCAGGATCGCAGCGCTTGCCTAGTTCTCACCTAGCCCTAGGCTCCCCATAGGGCCAAGGAGGGTCTGGGCTGCCTCTGGCTCCGTGGGCACTGCTGCTTGGCTGGTGGTCTCCGCAGCTTGAAACCAACTCCAAACGTGTTCTCCTTCGTGGAGAAGGCTGATTTGGCAGGAAGAAGCCCTGTGTGCACTGGCCCTGGCAACCCACCCATAGCCAGCTAGGGAGGGACCCACCTAGGGCCTAGCTGCGAAACGGCACAAAACGCGCTCCTAGGAGCTGCACTCTGCAAAGGGAAACTGTGCTCGGGGAACAAAGCTCAGCCCCAAGGCGGCTTGGCTCAGGATCGCAGCGCTTGCCTAGTTCTCACCTAGCCCTAGGCTCCCCATAGGGCCAAGGAGGGTCTGGGCTGCCTCTGGCTCCGTGGGCACTGCTGCTTGGCTGGTGGTCTCCGCACCGTGAAACCAACTCCAAACGTGTTCTCCTTCGCGGAGAAGGCTGATTTGGCAGGAAGAAGCCCTGTGTGCACTGGCCCTGGCAACCCACCCATAGCCAGCTAGGGACGGACCCACCTAGGGCCTAGCTGCGAAACGGCACAGAACGCGCTCCTAGGAGCTGCACTCTGCAAAGGGAAACTGAGCTCGGGGAACAAAGCTCAGCCCCAAGGCGGCTTGGCTCAGGATCGCAGCGCTTGCCTAGTTCTCACCTAGCCCTAGGCTCCCCATAGGGCCAAGGAGGGTCTGGGCTGCCTCTGGCTCCGTGGGCACTGCTGCTTGGTTGGTGGTCTCCGCACCGTGAAACCAACTCCAAACGTGTTCTCCTTCGCGGAGAAGGCTGATTTGGCAGGAAGAAGCCCTGTGTGCACTGGCCCTGGCAACCCACCCATAGCCAGCTAGGGACGGACCCACCTAGGGCCTAGCTGCGAAACGGCACAAAACGCGCTCCTAGGAGCTGCACTCTGCAAAGGGAAACTGTGCTCGGGGAACAAAGCTCAGCCCCAAGGCGGCTTGGCTCAGGATCGCAGCGCTTGCCTAGTTCTCACCTAGCCCTAGGCTCCCCATAGGGCCAAGGAGGGTCTGGGCTGCCTCTGGCTCCGTGGGCACTGCTGCTTGGCTGGTGGTCTCCGCACCGTGAAACCAACTCCAAACGTGTTCTCCTTCGCGGAGAAGGCTGATTTGGCAGGAAGAAGCCCTGTGTGCACTGGCCCTGGCAACCCACCCATAGCCAGCTAGGGCGGGACCCACCTAGGGCCTAGCTGCGAAACGGCACAGATCGCACTCCTAGGAGCTGCACTCTGCAAAGGGAAACTGTGCTCGGGGAACAAACCTCAGCCCCAAGGCGGCTTGGCTCAGGATCGCAGCGCTTGCCTAGTTCTCACCTAGCCCTAGGCTCCCCATAGGGCCAAGGAGGGTCTGGGCTGCCTCTGGCTCCGTGGGCACTGCTGCTTGGTTGGTGGTCTCCGCAGCTTGAAACCAACTCCAAACGTGTTCTCCTTCGCGGAGAAGGCTGATTTGGCAGGTAGAAGCCCTGTGTGCACTGGCCCTGGCAACCCACCCATAGCCAGCTAGGGAGGGACCCACCTAGGGCCTAGCTGCGAAACGGCACAAAACGCGCTCCTAGGAGCTGCACTCTGCAAAGGGAAACTGAGCTCGGGGAACAAAGCTCAGCCCCAAGGCGGCTTGGCTCAGGATCGCAGCGCTTGCCTAGTTCTCACCTAGCCCTAGGCTCCCCATAGGGCCAAGGAGGGTCTGGGCTGCCTCTGGCTCCGTGGGCACTGCTGCTTGGCTGGTGGTCTCCGCACCTTGAAACCAACTCCAAACGTGTTCTCCTTCGCGGAGAAGGCTGATTTGGCAGGAAGAAGCCCTGTGTGCACTGGCCCTGGCAACCCACCCATAGCCAGCTAGGGAGGGACCCACCTAGGGCCTAGCTGCGAAACGGCACAAAACGCGCTCCTAGGAGCTGCACTCTGCAAAGGGAAACTGTGCTCGGGGAACAAAGCTCAGCCCCAAGGCGGCTTGGCTCTGGATCGCAGCGCTTGCCTACTTCTCACCTAGCCCTAGGCTCCCCATAGGGCCAAGGAGGGTCTGGGCTGCCTCTGGCTCCGTGGGCACTGCTGCTTGGCTGGTGGTCTCCGCACCTTGAAACCAACTCCAAACGTGTTCTCCTTCGCGGAGAAGGCTGATTTGGCAGGAAGAAGCCCTGTGTGCACTGGCCCTGGCAACCCACCCATAGCCAGCTAGGGAGGGACCCACCTAGGGCCTAGCTGCGAAACGGCACAAAACGCGCTCCTAGGAGCTGCACTCTGCAAAGGGAAACTGTGCTCGGGGAACAAAGCTCAGCCCCAAGGCGGCTTGGCTCAGGATCGCAGCGCTTGCCTAGTTCTCACCTAGCCCTAGGCTCCCCATAGGGCCAAGGAGGGTCTGGGCTGCCTCTGGCTCCGTGGGCACTGCTGCTTGGCTGGTGGTCTCCGCACCGTGAAACCAACTCCAAACGTGTTCTCCTTCGCGGAGAAGGCTGATTTGGCAGGAAGAAGCCCTGTGTGCACTGGCCCTGGCAACCCACCCATAGCCAGCTAGGGACAGACCCACCTAGGGCCTAGCTGCGAAACGGCACAAAACGCGCTCCTAGGAGCTGCACTCTGCAAAGGGAAACTGAGCTCGGGGAACAAAGCTCAGCCCCAAGGCGGCTTGGCTCTGGATCGCAGCGCTTGCCTAGTTCTCACCTAGCCCTAGGCTCCCCATAGGGCCAAGGAGGGTCTGGGCTGCCTCTGGCTCCGTGGGCACTGCTGCTTGGCTGGTGGTCTCCGCACCTTGAAACCAACTCCAAACGTGTTCTCCTTCGCGGAGAAGGCTGATTTGGCAGGAAGAAGCCCTGTGTGCACTGGCCCTGGCAACCCACCCATAGCCAGCTAGGGAGGGACCCACCTAGGGCCTAGCTGCGAAACGGCACAAAACGCGCTCCTAGGAGCTGCACTCTGCAAAGGGAAACTGTGCTCGGGGAACAAAGCTCAGCCCCAAGGCGGCTTGGCTCTGGATCGCAGCGCTTGCCTACTTCTCACCTAGCCCTAGGCTCCCCATAGGGCCAAGGAGGGTCTGGGCTGCCTCTGGCTCCGTGGGCACTGCTGCTTGGCTGGTGGTCTCCGCACCTTGAAACCAACTCCAAACGTGTTCTCCTTCGCGGAGAAGGCTGATTTGGCAGGAAGAAGCCCTGTGTGCACTGGCCCTGGCAACCCACCCATAGCCAGCTAGGGAGGGACCCACCTAGGGCCTAGCTGCGAAACGGCACAAAACGCGCTCCTAGGAGCTGCACTCTGCAAAGGGAAACTGTGCTCGGGGAACAAAGCTCAGCCCCAAGGCGGCTTGGCTCAGGATCGCAGCGCTTGCCTAGTTCTCACCTAGCCCTAGGCTCCCCATAGGGCCAAGGAGGGTCTGGGCTGCCTCTGGCTCCGTGGGCACTGCTGCTTGGCTGGTGGTCTCCGCACCGTGAAACCAACTCCAAACGTGTTCTCCTTCGCGGAGAAGGCTGATTTGGCAGGAAGAAGCCCTGTGTGCACTGGCCCTGGCAACCCACCCATAGCCAGCTAGGGAGGGACCCACCTAGGGCCTAGCTGCGAAACGGCACAAAACGCGCTCCTAGGAGCTGCACTCTGCAAAGGGAAACTGAGCTCGGGGAACAAAGCTCAGCCCCAAGGCGGCTTGGCTCAGGATCGCAGCGCTTGCCTAGTTCTCACCTAGCCCTAGGCTCCCCATAGGGCCAAGGAGGGTCTGGGCTGCCTCTGGCTCCGTGGGCACTGCTGCTTGGCTGGTGGTCTCCGCACCGTGAAACCAACTCCAAACGTGTTCTCCTTCGCGGAGAAGGCTGATTTGGCAGGAAGAAGCCCTGTGTGCACTGGCCCTGGCAACCCACCCATAGCCAGCTAGGGACGGACCCACCTAGGGCCTAGCTGCGAAACGGCACAAAACGCGCTCCTAGGAGCTGCACTCTGCAAAGGGAAACTGTGCTCGGGGAACAAACCTCAGCCCCAAGGCGGCTTGGCTCAGGATCGCAGCGCTTGCCTAGTTCTCACCTAGCCCTAGGCTCCCCATAGGGTCAAGGAGGGTCTGGGCTGCCTCTGGCTCCGTGGGCACTGCTGCTTGGCTGGTGGTCTCCGCAGCTTGAAACCAACTCCAAACGTGTTCTCCTTCGCGGAGAAGGCTGATTTGGCAGGAAGAAGCCCTGTGTGCACTGGCCCTGGCAACCCACCCATAGCCAGCTAGGGACGGACCCACCTAGGGCCTAGCTGCGAAACGGCACAAAACGCGCTCCTAGGAGCTGCACTCTGCAAAGGGAAACTGTGCTCGGGGAACAAACCTCAGCCCCAAGGCGGCTTGGCTCAGGATCGCAGCGCTTGCCTAGTTCTCACCTAGCCCTAGGCTCCCCATAGGGCCAAGGAGGGTCTGGGCTGCCTCTGGCTCCGTGGGCACTGCTGCTTGGTTGGTGGTCTCCGCAGCTTGAAACCAACTCCAAACGTGTTCTCCTTCGCGGAGAAGGCTGATTTGGCAGGTAGAAGCCCTGTGTGCACTGGCCCTGGCAACCCACCCATAGCCAGCTAGGGAGGGACCCACCTAGGGCCTAGCTGCGAAACGGCACAAAACGCGCTCCTAGGAGCTGCACTCTGCAAAGGGAAACTGAGCTCGGGGAACAAAGCTCAGCCCCAAGGCGGCTTGGCTCAGGATCGCAGCGCTTGCCTAGTTCTCACCTAGCCCTAGGCTCCCCATAGGGCCAAGGAGGGTCTGGGCTGCCTCTGGCTCCGTGGGCACTGCTGCTTGGCTGGTGGTCTCCGCACCTTGAAACCAACTCCAAACGTGTTCTCCTTCGCGGAGAAGGCTGATTTGGCAGGAAGAAGCCCTGTGTGCACTGGCCCTGGCAACCCACCCATAGCCAGCTAGGGACGGACCCACCTAGGGCCTAGCTGCGAAACGGCACAAAACGCGCTCCTAGGAGCTGCACTCTGCAAAGGGAAACTGAGCTCGGGGAACAAAGCTCAGCCCCAAGGCGGCTTGGCTCAGGATCGCAGCGCTTGCCTAGTTCTCACCTAGCCCTAGGCTCCCCATAGGGCCAAGGAGGGTCTGGGCTGCCTCTGGCTCCGTGGGCACTGCTGCTTGGTTGGTGGTCTCCGCACCGTGAAACCAACTCCAAACGTGTTCTCCTTCGCGGAGAAGGCTGATTTGGCAGGAAGAAGCCCTGTGTGCACTGGCCCTGGCAACCCACCCATAGCCAGCTAGGGAGGGACCCACCTAGGGCCTAGCTGCGAAACGGCACAAAACGCGCTCCTAGGAGCTGCACTCTGCAAAGGGAAACTGTGCTCGGGGAACAAAGCTCAGCCCCAAGGCGGCTTGGCTCAGGATCGCAGCGCTTGCCTAGTTCTCACCTAGCCCTAGGCTCCCCATAGGGCCAAGGAGGGTCTGGGCTGCCTCTGGCTCCGTGGGCACTGCTGCTTGGCTGGTGGTCTCCGCACCGTGAAACCAACTCCAAACGTGTTCTCCTTCGCGGAGAAGGCTGATTTGGCAGGAAGAAGCCCTGTGTGCACTGGCCCTGGCAACCCACCCATAGCCAGCTAGGGACGGACCCACCTAGGGCCTAGCTGCGAAACGGCACAGAACGCGCTCCTAGGAGCTGCACTCTGCAAAGGGAAACTGAGCTCGGGGAATAAAGCTCAGCCCCAAGGCGGCTTGGCTCAGGATCGCAGCGCTTGCCTAGTTCTCACCTAGCCCTAGGCTCCCCATAGGGCCAAGGAGGGTCTGGGCTGCCTCTGGCTCCGTGGGCACTGCTGCTTGGTTGGTGGTCTCCGCAGCTTGAAACCAACTCCAATCGTGTTCTCCTTCGCGGAGAAGGCTGATTTGGCAGGAAGAAGCCCTGTGTGCACTGGCCCTGGCCACCCACCCATAGCCAGCTAGGGACGGACCCACCTAGGGCCTAGCTGCGAAACGGCACAAAACGCGCTCCTAGGAGCTGCACTCTGCAAAGGGAAACTGTGCTCGGGGAACAAAGCTCAGCCCCAAGGCGGCTTGGCTCAGGATCGCAGCGCTTGCCTAGTTCTCACCTAGCCCTAGGCTCCCCATAGGGCCAAGGAGGGTCTGGGCTGCCTCTGGCTCCGTGGGCACTGCTGCTTGGCTGGTGGTC
The DNA here is from genome assembly GCF_054392235.1 of Sus scrofa. Taxonomy (NCBI): domain Eukaryota; kingdom Metazoa; phylum Chordata; class Mammalia; order Artiodactyla; family Suidae; genus Sus; species Sus scrofa. Next base: position 38,712,952 of record NC_139393.1, on the reverse strand, counting down.
TCCGCACCGTGAACCCAACTCCAAACGTGTTCTCCTTCGCGGAGAAGGCTGATTTGGCAGGAAGAAGCCCTGTGTGCACTGGCCCTGGCAACCCACCCATAGCCAGCTAGGGACGGACCCACCTAGGGCCTAGCTGCGAAACGGCACAGAACGAGCTCCTAGGAGCTGCACTCTGCAAAGGGAAACTGAGCTCGGGGAATAAAGCTCAGCCCCAAGGCGGCTTGGCTCAGGATCGCAGCGCTTGCCTAGTTCTCACCTAGCCCTAGGCTCCCCATAGGGCCAAGGAGGGTCTGGGCTGCCTCTGGCTCCGTGGGCACTGCTGCTTGGCTGGTGGTCTCCGCAGCTTGAAACCAACTCCAAACGTGTTCTCCTTCGTGGAGAAGGCTGATTTGGCAGGAAGAAGCCCTGTGTGCACTGGCCCTGGCAACCCACCCATAGCCAGCTAGGGAGGGACCCACCTAGGGCCTAGCTGCGAATCGGCACAAAACGCGCTCCTAGGAGCTGCACTCTGCAAAGGGAAACTGTGCTCGGGGAACAATGCTCAGCCCCAAGGCGGCTTGGCTCAGGATCGCAGCGCTTGCCTAGTTCTCACCTAGCCCTAGGCTCCCCATAGGGCCAAGGAGGGTCTGGGCTGCCTCTGGCTCCGTGGGCACTGCTGCTTGGCTGGTGGTCTCCGCACCGTGAAACCAACTCCAAACGTGTTCTCCTTCGCGGAGAAGGCTGATTTGGCAGGAAGAAGCCCTGTGTGCACTGGCCCTGGCAACCCACCCATAGCCAGCTAGGGACGGACCCACCTAGGGCCTAGCTGCGAAACGGCACAGAACGCGCTCCTAGGAGCTGCACTCTGCAAAGGGAAACTGAGCTCGGGGAACAAAGCTCAGCCCCAAGGCGGCCTGGCTCAGGATCGCAGCGCTTGCCTAGTTCTCACCTAGCCCTAGGCTCCCCATAGGGCCAAGGAGGGTCTGGGCTGCCTCTGGCTCCGTGGGCACTGCTGCTTGGTTGGTGGTCTCCGCACCTTGAAACCAACTCCAAACGTGTTCTCCTTCGCGGAGAAGGCTGATTTGGCAGGTAGAAGCCCTGTGTGCACTGGCCCTGGCAACCCACCCATAGCCAGCTAGGGAGGGACCCACCTAGGGCCTAGCTGCGAAACGGCACAAAACGCGCTCCTAGGAGCTGCACTCTGCAAAGGGAAACTGAGCTCGGGGAACAAAGCTCAGCCCCAAGGCGGCTTGGCTCAGGATCGCAGCGCTTGCCTAGTTCTCACCTAGCCCTAGGCTCCCCATAGGGCCAAGGAGGGTCTGGGCTGCCTCTGGCTCCGTGGGCACTGCTGCTTGGCTGGTGGTCTCCGCACCTTGAAACCAACTCCAAACGTGTTCTCCTTCGCGGAGAAGGCTGATTTGGCAGGAAGAAGCCCTGTGTGCACTGGCCCTGGCAACCCACCCATAGCCAGCTAGGGACGGACCCACCTAGGGCCTAGCTGCGAAACGGCACAAAACGCGCTCCTAGGAGCTGCACTCTGCAAAGGGAAACTGAGCTCGGGGAACAAAGCTCAGCCCCAAGGCGGCTTGGCTCAGGATCGCAGCGCTTGCCTAGTTCTCACCTAGCCCTAGGCTCCCCTTAGGGCCAAGGAGGGTCTGGGCTGCCTCTGGCTCCGTGGGCACTGCTGCTTGGTTGGTGGTCTCCGCACCGTGAAACCAACTCCAAACGTGTTCTCCTTCGCGGAGAAGGCTGATTTGGCAGGAAGAAGCCCTGTGTGCACTGGCCCTGGCAACCCACCCATAGCCAGCTAGGGAGGGACCCACCTAGGGCCTAGCTGCGAAACGGCACAAAACGCGCTCCTAGGAGCTGCACTCTGCAAAGGGAAACTGTGCTCGGGGAACAAAGCTCAGCCCCAAGGCGGCTTGGCTCAGGATCGCAGCGCTTGCCTAGTTCTCACCTAGCCCTAGGCTCCCCATAGGGCCAAGGAGGGTCTGGGCTGCCTCTGGCTCCGTGGGCACTGCTGCTTGGCTGGTGGTCTCCGCACCGTGAAACCAACTCCAAACGTGTTCTCCTTCGCGGAGAAGGCTGATTTGGCAGGAAGAAGCCCTGTGTGCACTGGCCCTGGCAACCCACCCATAGCCAGCTAGGGACGGACCCACCTAGGGCCTAGCTGCGAAACGGCACAGAACGCGCTCCTAGGAGCTGCACTCTGCAAAGGGAAACTGAGCTCGGGGAATAAAGCTCAGCCCCAAGGCGGCTTGGCTCAGGATCGCAGCGCTTGCCTAGTTCTCACCTAGCCCTAGGCTCCCCATAGGGCCAAGGAGGGTCTGGGCTGCCTCTGGCTCCGTGGGCACTGCTGCTTGGTTGGTGGTCTCCGCAGCTTGAAACCAACTCCAATCGTGTTCTCCTTCGCGGAGAAGGCTGATTTGGCAGGAAGAAGCCCTGTGTGCACTGGCCCTGGCCACCCACCCATAGCCAGCTAGGGACGGACCCACCTAGGGCCTAGCTGCGAAACGGCACAAAACGCGCTCCTAGGAGCTGCACTCTGCAAAGGGAAACTGTGCTCGGGGAACAAAGCTCAGCCCCAAGGCGGCTTGGCTCAGGATCGCAGCGCTTGCCTAGTTCTCACCTAGCCCTAGGCTCCCCATAGGGCCAAGGAGGGTCTGGGCTGCCTCTGGCTCCGTGGGCACTGCTGCTTGGCTGGTGGTCTCCGCACCGTGAACCCAACTCCAAACGTGTTCTCCTTCGCGGAGAAGGCTGATTTGGCAGGAAGAAGCCCTGTGTGCACTGGCCCTGGCAACCCACCCATAGCCAGCTAGGGACGGACCCACCTAGGGCCTAGCTGCGAAACGGCACAGAACGAGCTCCTAGGAGCTGCACTCTGCAAAGGGAAACTGAGCTCGGGGAATAAAGCTCAGCCCCAAGGCGGCTTGGCTCAGGATCGCAGCGCTTGCCTAGTTCTCACCTAGCCCTAGGCTCCCCATAGGGCCAAGGAGGGTCTGGGCTGCCTCTGGCTCCGTGGGCACTGCTGCTTGGCTGGTGGTCTCCGCAGCTTGAAACCAACTCCAAACGTGTTCTCCTTCGTGGAGAAGGCTGATTTGGCAGGAAGAAGCCCTGTGTGCACTGGCCCTGGCAACCCACCCATAGCCAGCTAGGGAGGGACCCACCTAGGGCCTAGCTGCGAATCGGCACAAAACGCGCTCCTAGGAGCTGCACTCTGCAAAGGGAAACTGTGCTCGGGGAACAATGCTCAGCCCCAAGGCGGCTTGGCTCAGGATCGCAGCGCTTGCCTAGTTCTCACCTAGCCCTAGGCTCCCCATAGGGCCAAGGAGGGTCTGGGCTGCCTCTGGCTCCGTGGGCACTGCTGCTTGGCTGGTGGTCTCCGCACCGTGAAACCAACTCCAAACGTGTTCTCCTTCGCGGAGAAGGCTGATTTGGCAGGAAGAAGCCCTGTGTGCACTGGCCCTGGCAACCCACCCATAGCCAGCTAGGGACGGACCCACCTAGGGCCTAGCTGCGAAACGGCACAGAACGCGCTCCTAGGAGCTGCACTCTGCAAAGGGAAACTGAGCTCGGGGAACAAAGCTCAGCCCCAAGGCGGCCTGGCTCAGGATCGCAGCGCTTGCCTAGTTCTCACCTAGCCCTAGGCTCCCCATAGGGCCAAGGAGGGTCTGGGCTGCCTCTGGCTCCGTGGGCACTGCTGCTTGGTTGGTGGTCTCCGCACCGTGAAACCAACTCCAAACGTGTTCTCCTTCGCGGAGAAGGCTGATTTGGCAGGAAGAAGCCCTGTGTGCACTGGCCCTGGCAACCCACCCATAGCCAGCTAGGGACGGACCCACCTAGGGCCTAGCTGCGAAACGGCACAAAACGCGCTCCTAGGAGCTGCACTCTGCAAAGGGAAACTGTGCTCGGGGAACAAAGCTCAGCCCCAAGGCGGCTTGGCTCAGGATCGCAGCGCTTGCCTAGTTCTCACCTAGCCCTAGGCTCCCCATAGGGCCAAGGAGGGTCTGGGCTGCCTCTGGCTCCGTGGGCACTGCTGCTTGGCTGGTGGTCTCCGCACCGTGAAACCAACTCCAAACGTGTTCTCCTTCGCGGAGAAGGCTGATTTGGCAGGAAGAAGCCCTGTGTGCATTGGCCCTGGCAACCCACCCATAGCCAGCTAGGGCGGGACCCACCTAGGGCCTAGCTGCGAAACGGCACAGATCGCACTCCTAGGAGCTGCACTCTGCAAAGGGAAACTGTGCTCGGGGAACAAACCTCAGCCCCAAGGCGGCTTGGCTCAGGATCGCAGCGCTTGCCTAGTTCTCACCTAGCCCTAGGCTCCCCATAGGGCCAAGGAGGGTCTGGGCTGCCTCTGGCTCCGTGGGCACTGCTGCTTGGTTGGTGGTCTCCGCAGCTTGAAACCAACTCCAAACGTGTTCTCCTTCGCGGAGAAGGCTGATTTGGCAGGTAGAAGCCCTGTGTGCATTGGCCCTGGCAACCCACCCATAGCCAGCTAGGGAGGGACCCACCTAGGGCCTAGCTGCGAAAGGGCACAAAACGCGCTCCTAGGAGCTGCACTCTGCAAAGGGAAACTGAGCTCGGGGAACAAAGCTCAGCCCCAAGGCGGCTTGGCTCAGGATCGCAGCGCTTGCCTAGTTCTCACCTAGCCCTAGGCTCCCCATAGGGCCAAGGAGGGTCTGGGCTGCCTCTGGCTCCGTGGGCACTGCTGCTTGGCTGGTGGTCTCCGCACCTTGAAACCAACTCCAAACGTGTTCTCCTTCGCGGAGAAGGCTGATTTGGCAGGAAGAAGCCCTGTGTGCACTGGCCCTGGCAACCCACCCATAGCCAGCTAGGGAGGGACCCACCTAGGGCCTAGCTGCGAAACGGCACAAAACGCGCTCCTAGGAGCTGCACTCTGCAAAGGGAAACTGTGCTCGGGGAACAAAGCTCAGCCCCAAGGCGGCTTGGCTCTGGATCGCAGCGCTTGCCTACTTCTCACCTAGCCCTAGGCTCCCCATAGGGCCAAGGAGGGTCTGGGCTGCCTCTGGCTCCGTGGGCACTGCTGCTTGGCTGGTGGTCTCCGCACCTTGAAACCAACTCCAAACGTGTTCTCCTTCGCGGAGAAGGCTGATTTGGCAGGAAGAAGCCCTGTGTGCACTGGCCCTGGCAACCCACCCATAGCCAGCTAGGGAGGGACCCACCTAGGGCCTAGCTGCGAAACGGCACAAAACGCGCTCCTAGGAGCTGCACTCTGCAAAGGGAAACTGTGCTCGGGGAACAAAGCTCAGCCCCAAGGCGGCTTGGCTCAGGATCGCAGCGCTTGCCTAGTTCTCACCTAGCCCTAGGCTCCCCATAGGGCCAAGGAGGGTCTGGGCTGCCTCTGGCTCCGTGGGCACTGCTGCTTGGCTGGTGGTCTCCGCACCGTGAAACCAACTCCAAACGTGTTCTCCTTCTCGGAGAAGGCTGATTTGGCAGGAAGAAGCCCTGTGTGCACTGGCCCTGGCAACCCACCCATAGCCAGCTAGGGACAGACCCACCTAGGGCCTAGCTGCGAAACGGCACAAAACGCGCTCCTAGGAGCTGCACTCTGCAAAGGGAAACTGAGCTCGGGGAACAAAGCTCAGCCCCAAGGCGGCTTGGCTCTGGATCGCAGCGCTTGCCTACTTCTCACCTAGCCCTAGGCTCCCCATAGGGCCAAGGAGGGTCTGGGCTGCCTCTGGCTCCGTGGGCACTGCTGCTTGGCTGGTGGTCTCCGCACCTTGAAACCAACTCCAAACGTGTTCTCCTTCGCGGAGAAGGCTGATTTGGCAGGAAGAAGCCCTGTGTGCACTGGCCCTGGCAACCCACCCATAGCCAGCTAGGGAGGGACCCACCTAGGGCCTAGCTGCGAAACGGCACAAAACGCGCTCCTAGGAGCTGCACTCTGCAAAGGGAAACTGTGCTCGGGGAACAAAGCTCAGCCCCAAGGCGGCTTGGCTCTGGATCGCAGCGCTTGCCTACTTCTCACCTAGCCCTAGGCTCCCCATAGGGCCAAGGAGGGTCTGGGCTGCCTCTGGCTCCGTGGGCACTGCTGCTTGGCTGGTGGTCTCCGCACCTTGAAACCAACTCCAAACGTGTTCTCCTTCGCGGAGAAGGCTGATTTGGCAGGAAGAAGCCCTGTGTGCACTGGCCCTGGCAACCCACCCATAGCCAGCTAGGGAGGGACCCACCTAGGGCCTAGCTGCGAAACGGCACAAAACGCGCTCCTAGGAGCTGCACTCTGCAAAGGGAAACTGTGCTCGGGGAACAAAGCTCAGCCCCAAGGCGGCTTGGCTCAGGATCGCAGCGCTTGCCTAGTTCTCACCTAGCCCTAGGCTCCCCATAGGGCCAAGGAGGGTCTGGGCTGCCTCTGGCTCCGTGGGCACTGCTGCTTGGCTGGTGGTCTCCGCACCGTGAAACCAACTCCAAACGTGTTCTCCTTCGCGGAGAAGGCTGATTTGGCAGGAAGAAGCCCTGTGTGCACTGGCCCTGGCAACCCACCCATAGCCAGCTAGGGAGGGACCCACCTAGGGCCTAGCTGCGAAACGGCACAAAACGCGCTCCTAGGAGCTGCACTCTGCAAAGGGAAACTGAGCTCGGGGAACAAAGCTCAGCCCCAAGGCGGCTTGGCTCAGGATCGCAGCGCTTGCCTAGTTCTCACCTAGCCCTAGGCTCCCCATAGGGCCAAGGAGGGTCTGGGCTGCCTCTGGCTCCGTGGGCACTGCTGCTTGGTTGGTGGTCTCCGCACCGTGAAACCAACTCCAAACGTGTTCTCCTTCGCGGAGAAGGCTGATTTGGCAGGAAGAAGCCCTGTGTGCACTGGCCCTGGCAACCCACCCATAGCCAGCTAGGGACGGACCCACCTAGGGCCTAGCTGCGAAACGGCACAAAACGCGCTCCTAGGAGCTGCACTCTGCAAAGGGAAACTGTGCTCGGGGAACAAACCTCAGCCCCAAGGCGGCTTGGCTCAGGATCGCAGCGCTTGCCTAGTTCTCACCTAGCCCTAGGCTCCCCATAGGGTCAAGGAGGGTCTGGGCTGCCTCTGGCTCCGTGGGCACTGCTGCTTGGCTGGTGGTCTCCGCAGCTTGAAACCAACTCCAAACGTGTTCTCCTTCGCGGAGAAGGCTGATTTGGCAGGAAGAAGCCCTGTGTGCACTGGCCCTGGCAACCCACCCATAGCCAGCTAGGGACGGACCCACCTAGGGCCTAGCTGCGAAACGGCACAAAACGCGCTCCTAGGAGCTGCACTCTGCAAAGGGAAACTGTGCTCGGGGAACAAACCTCAGCCCCAAGGCGGCTTGGCTCAGGATCGCAGCGCTTGCCTAGTTCTCACCTAGCCCTAGGCTCCCCATAGGGCCAAGGAGGGTCTGGGCTGCCTCTGGCTCCGTGGGCACTGCTGCTTGGTTGGTGGTCTCCGCAGCTTGAAACCAACTCCAAACGTGTTCTCCTTCGCGGAGAAGGCTGATTTGGCAGGTAGAAGCCCTGTGTGCACTGGCCCTGGCAACCCACCCATAGCCAGCTAGGGAGGGACCCACCTAGGGCCTAGCTGCGAAACGGCACAAAACGCGCTCCTAGGAGCTGCACTCTGCAAAGGGAAACTGAGCTCGGGGAACAAAGCTCAGCCCCAAGGCGGCTTGGCTCAGGATCGCAGCGCTTGCCTAGTTCTCACCTAGCCCTAGGCTCCCCATAGGGCCAAGGAGGGTCTGGGCTGCCTCTGGCTCCGTGGGCACTGCTGCTTGGCTGGTGGTCTCCGCACCTTGAAACCAACTCCAAACGTGTTCTCCTTCGCGGAGAAGGCTGATTTGGCAGGAAGAAGCCCTGTGTGCACTGGCCCTGGCAACCCACCCATAGCCAGCTAGGGACGGACCCACCTAGGGCCTAGCTGCGAAACGGCACAAAACGCGCTCCTAGGAGCTGCACTCTGCAAAGGGAAACTGAGCTCGGGGAACAAAGCTCAGCCCCAAGGCGGCTTGGCTCAGGATCGCAGCGCTTGCCTAGTTCTCACCTAGCCCTAGGCTCCCCTTAGGGCCAAGGAGGGTCTGGGCTGCCTCTGGCTCCGTGGGCACTGCTGCTTGGTTGGTGGTCTCCGCACCGTGAAACCAACTCCAAACGTGTTCTCCTTCGCGGAGAAGGCTGATTTGGCAGGAAGAAGCCCTGTGTGCACTGGCCCTGGCAACCCACCCATAGCCAGCTAGGGAGGGACCCACCTAGGGCCTAGCTGCGAAACGGCACAAAACGCGCTCCTAGGAGCTGCACTCTGCAAAGGGAAACTGTGCTCGGGGAACAAAGCTCAGCCCCAAGGCGGCTTGGCTCAGGATCGCAGCGCTTGCCTAGTTCTCACCTAGCCCTAGGCTCCCCATAGGGCCAAGGAGGGTCTGGGCTGCCTCTGGCTCCGTGGGCACTGCTGCTTGGCTGGTGGTCTCCGCACCGTGAAACCAACTCCAAACGTGTTCTCCTTCGCGGAGAAGGCTGATTTGGCAGGAAGAAGCCCTGTGTGCACTGGCCCTGGCAACCCACCCATAGCCAGCTAGGGACGGACCCACCTAGGGCCTAGCTGCGAAACGGCACAGAACGCGCTCCTAGGAGCTGCACTCTGCAAAGGGAAACTGAGCTCGGGGAATAAAGCTCAGCCCCAAGGCGGCTTGGCTCAGGATCGCAGCGCTTGCCTAGTTCTCACCTAGCCCTAGGCTCCCCATAGGGCCAAGGAGGGTCTGGGCTGCCTCTGGCTCCGTGGGCACTGCTGCTTGGTTGGTGGTCTCCGCAGCTTGAAACCAACTCCAATCGTGTTCTCCTTCGCGGAGAAGGCTGATTTGGCAGGAAGAAGCCCTGTGTGCACTGGCCCTGGCAACCCACCCATAGCCAGCTAGGGACGGACCCACCTAGGGCCTAGCTGCGAAACGGCACAAAACGCGCTCCTAGGAGCTGCACTCTGCAAAGGGAAACTGTGCTCGGGGAACAAAGCTCAGCCCCAAGGCGGCTTGGCTCAGGATCGCAGCGCTTGCCTAGTTCTCACCTAGCCCTAGGCTCCCCATAGGGCCAAGGAGGGTCTGGGCTGCCTCTGGCTCCGTGGGCACTGCTGCTTGGCTGGTGGTCTCCGCACCGTGAAACCAACTCCAAACGTGTTCTCCTTCGCGGAGAAGGCTGATTTGGCAGGAAGAAGCCCTGTGTGCACTGGCCCTGGCAACCCACCCATAGCCAGCTAGGGACGGACCCACCTAGGGCCTAGCTGCGAAACGGCACAGAACGAGCTCCTAGGAGCTGCACTCTGCAAAGGGAAACTGAGCTCGGGGAATAAAGCTCAGCCCCAAGGCGGCTTGGCTCAGGATCGCAGCGCTTGCCTAGTTCTCACCTAGCCCTAGGCTCCCCATAGGGCCAAGGAGGGTCTGGGCTGCCTCTGGCTCCGTGGGCACTGCTGCTTGGTTGGTGGTCTCCGCAGCTTGAAACCAACTCCAATCGTGTTCTCCTTCGCGGAGAAGGCTGATTTGGCAGGAAGAAGCCCTGTGTGCACTGGCCCTGGCAACCCACCCATAGCCAGCTAGGGACGGACCCACCTAGGGCCTAGCTGCGAAACGGCACAAAACGCGCTCCTAGGAGCTGCACTCTGCAAAGGGAAACTGTGCTCGGGGAACAAAGCTCAGCCCCAAGGCGGCTTGGCTCAGGATCGCAGCGCTTGCCTAGTTCTCACCTAGCCCTAGGCTCCCCATAGGGCCAAGGAGGGTCTGGGCTGCCTCTGGCTCCGTGGGCACTGCTGCTTGGCTGGTGGTCTCCGCACCGTGAAACCAACTCCAAACGTGTTCTCCTTCGCGGAGAAGGCTGATTTGGCAGGAAGAAGCCCTGTGTGCATTGGCCCTGGCAACCCACCCATAGCCAGCTAGGGAGGGATCCACCTAGGGCCTAGCTGCGAAACGGCACAGAACGCGCTCCTAGGAGCTGCACTCTGCAAAGGGAAACTGTGCTCGGGGAACAAACCTCAGCCCCAAGGCGGCTTGGCTCAGGATCGCAGCGCTTGCCTAGTTCTCACCTAGCCCTAGGCTCCCCATAGGGCCAAGGAGGGTCTGGGCTGCCTCTGGCTCCGTGGGCACTGCTGCTTGGTTGGTGGTCTCCGCACCTTGAAACCAACTCCAAACGTGTTCTCCTTCGCGGAGAAGGCTGATTTGGCAGGTAGAAGCCCTGTGTGCATTGGCCCTGGCAACCCACCCATAGCCAGCTAGGGAGGGACCCACCTAGGGCCTAGCTGCGAAACGGCACAGAACGCGCTCCTAGGAGCTGCACTCTGCAAAGGGAAACTGAGCTCGGGGAACAAAGCTCAGCCCCAATGCGGCTTGGCTCAGGATCGCAGCGCTTGCCTAGTTCTCACCTAGCCCTAGGCTCCCCATAGGGCCAAGGAGGGTCTGGGCTGCCTCTGGCTCCGTGGGCACTGCTGCTTGGCTGGTGGTCTCCGCACCTTGAAACCAACTCCAAACGTGTTCTCCTTCGCGGAGAAGGCTGATTTGGCAGGAAGAAGCCCTGTGTGCACTGGCCCTGGCAACCCACCCATAGCCAGCTAGGGAGGGACCCACCTAGGGCCTAGCTGCGAAACGGCACAAAACGCGCTCCTAGGAGCTGCACTCTGCAAAGGGAAACTGTGCTCGGGGAACAAAGCTCAGCCCCAAGGCGGCTTGGCTCTGGATCGCAGCGCTTGCCTACTTCTCACCTAGCCCTAGGCTCCCCATAGGGCCAAGGAGGGTCTGGGCTGCCTCTGGCTCCGTGGGCACTGCTGCTTGGCTGGTGGTCTCCGCACCTTGAAACCAACTCCAAACGTGTTCTCCTTCGCGGAGAAGGCTGATTTGGCAGGAAGAAGCCCTGTGTGCACTGGCCCTGGCAACCCACCCATAGCCAGCTAGGGAGGGACCCACCTAGGGCCTAGCTGCGAAACGGCACAAAACGCGCTCCTAGGAGCTGCACTCTGCAAAGGGAAACTGAGCTCGGGGAACAAAGCTCAGCCCCAAGGCGGCTTGGCTCAGGATCGCAGCGCTTGCCTAGTTCTCACCTAGCCCTAGGCTCCCCATAGGGCCCAGGAGGGTCTGGGCTGCCTCTGGCTCCGTGGGCACTGCTGCTTGGTTGGTGGTCTCCGCACCTTGAAACCAACTCCAAACGTGTTCTCCTTCGCGGAGAAGGCTGATTTGGCAGGAAGAAGCCCTGTGTGCACTGGCCCTGGCAACCCACCCATAGCCAGCTAGGGACGGACCCACCTAGGGCCTAGCTGCGAAACGGCACAAAACGCGCTCCTAGGAGCTGCACTCTGCAAAGGGAAACTGTGCTCGGGGAACAAACCTCAGCCCCAAGGCGGCTTGGCTCAGGATCGCAGCGCTTGCCTAGTTCTCACCTAGCCCTAGGCTCCCCATAGGGTCAAGGAGGGTCTGGGCTGCCTCTGGCTACGTGGGCACTGCTGCTTGGCTGGTGGTCTCCGCAGCTTGAAACCAACTCCAAACGTGTTCTCCTTCGCGGAGAAGGCTGATTTGGCAGGAAGAAGCCCTGTGTGCAGTGGCCCTGGCAACCCACCCACAGCCAGCTAGGGACGGACCCACCTAGGGCCTAGCTGCGAAACGGCACAGAACGCGCTCCTAGGAGCTGCACTCTGCAAAGGGAAACTGTGCTCGGGGAACAAAGCTCAGCCCCAAGGCGGCTTGGCTCAGGATCGCAGCGCTTGCCTAGTTCTCACCTAGCCCTAGGCTCCCCATAGGGCCAAGGAGGGTCTGGGCTGCCTCTGGCTCCGTGGGCACTGCTGCTTGGTTGGTGGTCTCCGCACCTTGAAACCAACTCCAAACGTGTTCTCCTTCGCGGAGAAGGCTGATTTGGCAGGTAGAAGCCCTGTGTGCATTGGCCCTGGCAACCCACCCATAGCCAGCTAGGGAGGGACCCACCTAGGGCCTAGCTGCGAAACGGCACAAAACGCGCTCCTAGGAGCTGCACTCTGCAAAGGGAAACTGAGCTCGGGGAACAAAGCTCAGCCCCAAGGCGGCTTGGCTCAGGATCGCAGCGCTTGCCTAGTTCTCACCTAGCCCTAGGCTCCCCATAGGGCCAAGGAGGGTCTGGGCTGCCTCTGGCTCCGGGGGCACTGCTGCTTGGTTGGTGGTCTCCGCAGCTTGAAACCAACTCCAAACGTGTTCTCCTTCGCGGAGAAGGCTGATTTGGCAGGTAGAAGCCCTGTGTGCATTGGCCCTGGCAACCCACCCATAGCCAGCTAGGGAGGGACCCACCTAGGGCCTAGCTGCGAAACGGCACAAAACGCGCTCCTAGGAGCTGCACTCTGCAAAGGGAAACTGAGCTCGGGGAACAAAGCTCAGCCCCAAGGCGGCTTGGCTCAGGATCGCAGCGCTTGCCTAGTTCTCACCTAGCCCTAGGCTCCCCATAGGGCCAAGGAGGGTCTGGGCTGCCTCTGGCTCCGTGGGCACTGCTGCTTGGCTGGTGGTCTCCGCACCTTGAAACCAACTCCAAACGTGTTCTCCTTCGCGGAGAAGGCTGATTTGGCAGGAAGAAGCCCTGTGTGCACTGGCCCTGGCAACCCACCCATAGCCAGCTAGGGAGGGACCCACCTAGGGCCTAGCTGCGAAACGGCACAAAACGCGCTCCTAGGAGCTGCACTCTGCAAAGGGAAACTGTGCTCGGGGAACAAAGCTCAGCCCCAAGGCGGCTTGGCTCAGGATCGCAGCGCTTGCCTACTTCTCACCTAGCCCTAGGCTCCCCATAGGGCCAAGGAGGGTCTGGGCTGCCTCTGGCTCCGTGGGCACTGCTGCTTGGCTGGTGGTCTCCGCACCTTGAAACCAACTCCAAACGTGTTCTCCTTCGCGGAGAAGGCTGATTTGGCAGGAAGAAGCCCTGTGTGCACTGGCCCTGGCAACCCACCCATAGCCAGCTAGGGAGGGACCCACCTAGGGCCTAGCTGCGAAACGGCACAAAACGCGCTCCTAGGAGCTGCACTCTGCAAAGGGAAACTGTGCTCGGGGAACAAAGCTCAGCCCCAAGGCGGCTTGGCTCAGGATCGCAGCGCTTGCCTAGTTCTCACCTAGCCCTAGGCTCCCCATAGGGCCAAGGAGGGTCTGGGCTGCCTCTGGCTCCGTGGGCACTGCTGCTTGGCTGGTGGTCTCCGCACCTTGAAACCAACTCCAAACGTGTTCTCCTTCGCGGAGAAGGCTGATTTGGCAGGAAGAAGCCCTGTGTGCACTGGCCCTGGCAACCCACCCATAGCCAGCTAGGGACGGACCCACCTAGGGCCTAGCTGCGAAAGGGCACAAAACGCGCTCCTAGGAGCTGCACTCTGCAAAGGGAAACTGAGCTCGGGGAACAAAGCTCAGCCCCAAGGCGGCTTGGCTCAGGATCGCAGCGCTTGCCTAGTTCTCACCTAGCCCTAGGCTCCCCATAGGGCCCAGGAGGGTCTGGGCTGCCTCTGGCTCCGTGGGCACTGCTGCTTGGCTGGTGGTCTCCGCAGCTTGAAACCAACTCCAAACGTGTTCTCCTTCGCGGAGAAGGCTGATTTGGCAGGAAGAAGCCCTGTGTGCACTGGCCCTGGCAACCCACCCATAGCCAGCTAGGGAGGGACCCACCTAGGGCCTAGCTGCGAAACGGCACAAAACGCGCTCCTAGGAGCTGCACTCTGCAAAGGGAAACTGTGCTCGGGGAACAAACCTCAGCCCCAAGGCGGCTTGGCTCAGGATCGCAGCGCTTGCCTAGTTCTCACCTAGCCCTAGGCTCCCCATAGGGTCAAGGAGGGTCTGGGCTGCCTCTGGCTCCGTGGGCACTGCTGCTTGGTTGGTGGTCTCCGCAGCTTGAAACCAACTCCAAACGTGTTCTCCTTCGTGGAGAAGGCTGATTTGGCAGGAAGAAGCCCTGTGTGCACTGGCCCTGGCAACCCACCCACAGCCAGCTAGGGACGGACCCACCTAGGGCCTAGCTGCGAAACGGCACAAAACGCGCTCCTAGGAGCTGCACTCTGCAAAGGGAAACTGTGCTCGGGGAACAAAGCTCAGCCCCAAGGCGGCTTGGCTCAGGATCGCAGCGCTTGCCTAGTTCTCACCTAGCCCTAGGCTCCCCATAGGGCCAAGGAGGGTCTGGGCTGCCTCTGGCTCCGTGGGCACTGCTGCTTGGCTGGTGGTCTCCGCACCTTGAAACCAACTCCAAACGTGTTCTCCTTCGCGGAGAAGGCTGATTTGGCAGGAAGAAGCCCTGTGTGCACTGGCCCTGGCAACCCACCCATAGCCAGCTAGGGACGGACCCACCTAGGGCCTAGCTGCGAAACGGCACAGAACGCGCTCGTAGGAGCTGCACTCTGCAAAGTGAAACTGAGCTCGGGGAACAAAGCTCAGCCCCAAGGCGGCTTGGCTCAGGATCGCAGCGCTTGCCTAGTTCTCACCTAGCCCTAGGCTCCCCATAGGGCCAAGGAGGGTCTGGGCTGCCTCTGGCTCCGTGGGCACTGCTGCTTGGTTGGTGGTCTCTGCAGCTTGAAACCAACTCCAAACGTGTTCTCCTTCGCGGAGAAGGCTGATTTGGCAGGAAGAAGCCCTGTGTGCACTGGCCCTGGCAACCCACCCACAGCCAGCTAGGGACGGACCCACCTAGGGCCTAGGTGCGAAACGGCACAAAACGCGCTCCTAGGAGCTGCACTCTGCAAAGGGAAACTGTGCTCGGGGAACAAAGCTCAGCCCCAAGGCGGCTTGGCTCAGGATCGCAGCGCTTGCCTAGTTCTCACCTAGCCCTAGGCTCCCCATAGGGCCAAGGAGGGTCTGGGCTGCCTCTGGCTCCAATGGCACTGCTGCTTGGCTGGTGGTCTCCGCACCTTGAAGCCAACTCCAAACGTGTTCTCCTTCGCGGAGAAGGCTGATTTGGCAGGAAGAAGCCCTGTGTGCACTGGCCCTGGCAACCCACCCATAGCCAGCTAGGGAGGGACCCACCTAGGGCCTAGCTGCGAAACGGCACAAAACGCGCTCCTAGGAGCTGCACTCTGCAAAGGGAAACTGTGCTCGGGGAACAAAGCTCAGCCCCAAGGCGGCTTGGCTCAGGATCGCAGCGCTTGCCTACTTCTCACCTAGCCCTAGGCTCCCCATAGGGCCAAGGAGGGTCTGGGCTGCCTCTGGCTCCGTGGGCACTGCTGCTTGGCTGGTGGTCTCCGCACCGTGAAACCAACTCCAAACGTGTTCTCCTTCGCGGAGAAGGCTGATTTGGCAGGAAGAAGCCCTGTGTGCACTGGCCCTGGCAACCCACCCATAGCCAGCTAGGGAGGGACCCACCTAGGGCCTAGCTGCGAAACGGCACAAAACGCGCTCCTAGGAGCTGCACTCTGCAAAGGGAAACTGTGCTCGGGGAACAAAGCTCAGCCCCAAGGCGGCTTGGCTCAGGATCGCAGCGCTTGCCTAGTTCTCACCTAGCCCTAGGCTCCCCATAGGGCCAAGGAGGGTCTGGGCTGCCTCTGGCTCCGTGGGCACTGCTGCTTGGCTGGTGGTCTCCGCACCGTGAAACCAACTCCAAACGTGTTCTCCTTCGCGGAAAAGGCTGATTTGGCAGGAAGAAGCCCTGTGTGCACTGGCCCTGGCAACCCACCCATAGCCAGCTAGGGACGGACCCACCTAGGGCCTAGCTGCGAAACGGCACAAAACGCGCTCCTAGGAGCTGCACTCTGCAAAGGGAAACTGAGCTCGGGGAACAAAGCTCAGCCCCAAGGCGGCTTGGCTCAGGATCGCAGCGCTTGCCTAGTTCTCACCTAGCCCTAGGCTCCCCATAGTGCCCAGGAGGGTCTGGGCTGCCTCTGGCTCCGTGGGCACTGCTGCTTGGTTGGTGGTCTCCGCACCTTGAAACCAACTCCAAACGTGTTCTCCTTCGCGGAGAAGGCTGATTTGGCAGGAAGAAGCCCTGTGTGCACTGGCCCTGGCAACCCACCCATAGCCAGCTAGGGACGGACCCACCTAGGGCCTAGCTGCGAAACGGCACAAAACGCGCTCCTAGGAGCTGCACTCTGCAAAGGGAAACTGTGCTCGGGGAACAAAGCTCAGCCCCAAGGCGGCTTGGCTCAGGATCGCAGCGCTTGCCTAGTTCTCACCTAGCCCTAGGCTCCCCATAGGGTCAAGGAGGGTCTGGGCTGCCTCTGGCTCCGTGGGCACTGCTGCTTGGCTGGTGGTCTCCGCAGCTTGAAACCAACTGCAAACGTGTTCTCCTTCGCGGAGAAGGCTGATTTGGCAGGAAGAAGCCCTGTGTGCACTGGCCCTAGCAACCCACCCATAGCCAGCTAGGGATGGACCCACCTAGGGCCTAGCTGCGAAACGGCACAAAACGCGCTCCTAGGAGCTGCACTCTGCAAAGGGAAACTGTGCTCGGGGAACAAAGCTCAGCCCCAAGGCGGCTTGGCTCAGGATCGCAGCGCTTGCCTAGTTCTCACCTAGCCCTAGGCTCCCCATAGGGCCAAGGAGGGTCTGGGTTGCCTCTGGCTCCATGGGCACTGCTGCTTGGCTGGTGGTCTCCGCACCTTGAAGCAAACTCCAAACGTGTTCTCCTTCGCGGAGAAGGCTGATTTGGCAGGAAGAAGCCCTGTGTGCACTGGCCCTGGCAACCCACCCATAGCCAGCTAGGGAGGGACCCACCTAGGGCCTAGCTGCGAAACGGCACAGAACGCGCTCCTAGGAGCTGCACTCTGCAAAGGGAAACTGAGCTCGGGGAACAAAGCTCAGCCCCAAGGCGGCTTGGCTCAGGATCGCAGCGCTTGCCTAGTTCTCACCTAGCCCTAGGCTCCCCATAGGGCCAAGGAGGGTCTGGGCTGCCTCTGGCTCCGTGGGCACTGCTGCTTGGCTGGTGGTCTCCGCACCTTGAAACCAACTCCAAACGTGTTCTCCTTCGCGGAGAAGGCTGATTTGGCAGGAAGAAGCCCTGTGTGCACTGGCCCTGGCAACCCACCCATAGCCAGCTAGGGAGGGACCCACCTAGGGCCTAGCTGCGAAACGGCACAAAACGCGCTCCTAGGAGCTGCACTCTGCAAAGGGAAACTGTGCTCGGGGAACAAACCTCAGCCCCAAGGCGGCTTGGCTCAGGATCGCAGCGCTTGCCTAGTTCTCACCTAGCCCTAGGCTCCCCATAGGGTCAAGGAGGGTCTGGGCTGCCTCTGGCTCCGTGGGCACTGCTGCTTGGTTGGTGGTCTCCGCAGCTTGAAACCAACTCCAAACGTGTTCTCCTTCGTGGAGAAGGCTGATTTGGCAGGAAGAAGCCCTGTGTGCACTGGCCCTGGCAACCCACCCACAGCCAGCTAGGGACGGACCCACCTAGGGCCTAGCTGCGAAACGGCACAAAACGCGCTCCTAGGAGCTGCACTCTGCAAAGGGAAACTGTGCTCGGGGAACAAAGCTCAGCCCCAAGGCGGCTTGGCTCAGGATCGCAGCGCTTGCCTAGTTCTCACCTAGCCCTAGGCTCCCCATAGGGCCAAGGAGGGTCTGGGCTGCCTCTGGCTCCGTGGGCACTGCTGCTTGGCTGGTGGTCTCCGCACCTTGAAACCAACTCCAAACGTGTTCTCCTTCGCGGAGAAGGCTGATTTGGCAGGAAGAAGCCCTGTGTGCACTGGCCCTGGCAACCCACCCATAGCCAGCTAGGGACGGACCCACCTAGGGCCTAGCTGCGAAACGGCACAGAACGCGCTCGTAGGAGCTGCACTCTGCAAAGTGAAACTGAGCTCGGGGAACAAAGCTCAGCCCCAAGGCGGCTTGGCTCAGGATCGCAGCGCTTGCCTAGTTCTCACCTAGCCCTAGGCTCCCCATAGGGCCAAGGAGGGTCTGGGCTGCCTCTGGCTCCGTGGGCACTGCTGCTTGGTTGGTGGTCTCTGCAGCTTGAAACCAACTCCAAACGTGTTCTCCTTCGCGGAGAAGGCTGATTTGGCAGGAAGAAGCCCTGTGTGCACTGGCCCTGGCAACCCACCCACAGCCAGCTAGGGACGGACCCACCTAGGGCCTAGGTGCGAAACGGCACAAAACGCGCTCCTAGGAGCTGCACTCTGCAAAGGGAAACTGTGCTCGGGGAACAAAGCTCAGCCCCAAGGCGGCTTGGCTCAGGATCGCAGCGCTTGCCTAGTTCTCACCTAGCCCTAGGCTCCCCATAGGGCCAAGGAGGGTCTGGGCTGCCTCTGGCTCCATGGGCACTGCTGCTTGGCTGGTGGTCTCCGCACCTTGAAGCCAACTCCAAACGTGTTCTCCTTCGCGGAGAAGGCTGATTTGGCAGGAAGAAGCCCTGTGTGCACTGGCCCTGGCAACCCACCCATAGCCAGCTAGGGAGGGACCCACCTAGGGCCTAGCTGCGAAACGGCACAAAACGCGCTCCTAGGAGCTGCACTCTGCAAAGGGAAACTGTGCTCGGGGAACAAAGCTCAGCCCCAAGGCGGCTTGGCTCAGGATCGCAGCGCTTGCCTACTTCTCACCTAGCCCTAGGCTCCCCATAGGGCCAAGGAGGGTCTGGGCTGCCTCTGGCTCCGTGGGCACTGCTGCTTGGCTGGTGGTCTCCGCACCGTGAAACCAACTCCAAACGTGTTCTCCTTCGCGGAGAAGGCTGATTTGGCAGGAAGAAGCCCTGTGTGCACTGGCCCTGGCAACCCACCCATAGCCAGCTAGGGAGGGACCCACCTAGGGCCTAGCTGCGAAACGGCACAAAACGCGCTCCTAGGAGCTGCACTCTGCAAAGGGAAACTGTGCTCGGGGAACAAAGCTCAGCCCCAAGGCGGCTTGGCTCAGGATCGCAGCGCTTGCCTAGTTCTCACCTAGCCCTAGGCTCCCCATAGGGCCAAGGAGGGTCTGGGCTGCCTCTGGCTCCGTGGGCACTGCTGCTTGGCTGGTGGTCTCCGCACCGTGAAACCAACTCCAAACGTGTTCTCCTTCGCGGAAAAGGCTGATTTGGCAGGAAGAAGCCCTGTGTGCACTGGCCCTGGCAACCCACCCATAGCCAGCTAGGGACGGACCCACCTAGGGCCTAGCTGCGAAACGGCACAAAACGCGCTCCTAGGAGCTGCACTCTGCAAAGGGAAACTGAGCTCGGGGAACAAAGCTCAGCCCCAAGGCGGCTTGGCTCAGGATCGCAGCGCTTGCCTAGTTCTCACCTAGCCCTAGGCTCCCCATAGTGCCCAGGAGGGTCTGGGCTGCCTCTGGCTCCGTGGGCACTGCTGCTTGGTTGGTGGTCTCCGCACCTTGAAACCAACTCCAAACGTGTTCTCCTTCGCGGAGAAGGCTGATTTGGCAGGAAGAAGCCCTGTGTGCACTGGCCCTGGCAACCCACCCATAGCCAGCTAGGGACGGACCCACCTAGGGCCTAGCTGCGAAACGGCACAAAACGCGCTCCTAGGAGCTGCACTCTGCAAAGGGAAACTGTGCTCGGGGAACAAACCTCAGCCCCAAGGCGGCTTGGCTCAGGATCGCAGCGCTTGCCTAGTTCTCACCTAGCCCTAGGCTCCCCATAGGGTCAAGGAGGGTCTGGGCTGCCTCTGGCTCCGTGGGCACTGCTGCTTGGCTGGTGGTCTCCGCAGCTTGAAACCAACTGCAAACGTGTTCTCCTTCGCGGAGAAGGCTGATTTGGCAGGAAGAAGCCCTGTGTGCACTGGCCCTAGCAACCCACCCATAGCCAGCTAGGGATGGACCCACCTAGGGCCTAGCTGCGAAACGGCACAAAACGCGCTCCTAGGAGCTGCACTCTGCAAAGGGAAACTGTGCTCGGGGAACAAAGCTCAGCCCCAAGGCGGCTTGGCTCAGGATCGCAGCGCTTGCCTAGTTCTCACCTAGCCCTAGGCTCCCCATAGGGCCAAGGAGGGTCTGGGCTGCCTCTGGCTCCATGGGCACTGCTGCTTGGCTGGTGGTCTCCGCACCTTGAAGCAAACTCCAAACGTGTTCTCCTTCGCGGAGAAGGCTGATTTGGCAGGAAGAAGCCCTGTGTGCACTGGCCCTGGCAACCCACCCATAGCCAGCTAGGGAGGGACCCACCTAGGGCCTAGCTGCGAAACGGCACAGAACGCGCTCCTAGGAGCTGCACTCTGCAAAGGGAAACTGAGCTCGGGGAACAAAGCTCAGCCCCAAGGCGGCTTGGCTCAGGATCGCAGCGCTTGCCTAGTTCTCACCTAGCCCTAGGCTCCCCATAGGGCCAAGGAGGGTCTGGGCTGCCTCTGGCTCCGTGGGCACTGCTGCTTGGCTGGTGGTCTCCGCACCTTGAAACCAACTCCAAACGTGTTCTCCTTCGCGGAGAAGGCTGATTTGGCAGGAAGAAGCCCTGTGTGCACTGGCCCTGGCAACCCACCCATAGCCAGCTAGGGAGGGACCCACCTAGGGCCTAGCTGCGAAACGGCACAAAACGCGCTCCTAGGAGCTGCACTCTGCAAAGGGAAACTGAGCTCGGGGAACAAAGCTCAGCCCCAAGGCGGCTTGGCTCAGGATCGCAGCGCTTGCCTAGTTCTCACCTAGCCCTAGGCGCCCCATAGGGCCAAGGAGGGTCTGGGCTGCCTCTGGCTCCGTGGGCACTGCTGCTTGGTTGGTGGTCTCTGCGGCTTGAAACCAACTCCAAACGTGTTCTCCTTCGCGGAGAAGGCTGATTTGGCAGGAAGAAGCCCTGTGTGCACTGGCCCTGGCAACCCACCCACAGCCAGCTAGGGACGGACCCACCTAGGGCCTAGCTGCGAAACGGCACAAAACGCGCTCCTAGGAGCTGCACTCTGCAAAGGGAAACTGTGCTCGGGGAACAAAGCTCAGCCCCAAGGCGGCTTGGCTCAGGATCGCAGCGCTTGCCTAGTTCTCACCTAGCCCTAGGCTCCCCATAGGGCCAAGGAGGGTCTGGGCTGCCTCTGGCTCCATGGGCACTGCTGCTTGGCTGGTGGTCTCCGCACCTTGAAGCCAACTCCAAACCTGTTCTCCTTCGCGGAGAAGGCTGATTTGGCAGGAAGAAGCCCTGTGTGCACTGGCCCTGGCAACCCACCCATAGCCAGCTAGGGAGGGACCCACCTAGGGCCTAGCTGCGAAACGGCACAGAACGCGCTCCTAGGAGCTGCACTCTGCAAAGGGAAACTGTGCTCGGGGAACAAAGCTCAGCCCCAAGGCGGCTTGGCTCAGGATCGCAGCGCTTGCCTAGTTCTCACCTAGCCCTAGGCTCCCCATAGGGCCCAGGAGGGTCTGGGCTGCCTCTGGCTCCGTGGGCACTGCTGCTTGGCTGGTGGTCTCCGCAGCTTGAAACCAACTCCAAACGTGTTCTCCTTCGCGGAGAAGGCTGATTTGGC
Organism: Sus scrofa; assembly: GCF_054392235.1. Taxonomy (NCBI): domain Eukaryota; kingdom Metazoa; phylum Chordata; class Mammalia; order Artiodactyla; family Suidae; genus Sus; species Sus scrofa. The sequence continues at coordinate 38,691,726 of NC_139393.1, read as the reverse complement.
AGGAAGAAGCCCTGTGTGCACTGGCCCTAGCAACCCACCCATAGCCAGCTAGGGAGGGACCCACCTAGGGCCTAGCTGCGAAACGGCACAAAACGCGCTCCTAGGAGCTGCACTCTGCAAAGGGAAACTGTGCTCGGGGAACAAAGCTCAGCCCCAAGGCGGCTTGGCTCAGGATCGCAGCGCTTGCCTAGTTCTCACCTAGCCCTAGGCTCCCCATAGGGCCAAGGAGGGTCTGGGCTGCCTCTGGCTCCGTGGGCACTGCTGCTTGGCTGGTGGTCTCCGCACCTTGAAACCAACTCCAACCGTGTTCTCCTTCGCGGAGAAGGCTGATTTGGCAGGAAGAAGCCCTGTGTGCACTGGCCCTGGCAACCCACCCATAGCCAGCTAGGGAGGGACCCACCTAGGGCCTAGCTGCGAAACGGCACAGAACGCGCTCGTAGGAGCTGCACTCTGCAAAGGGAAACTGAGCTCGGGGAACAAAGCTCAGCCCCAAGGCGGCTTGGCTCAGGATCGCAGCGCTTGCCTAGTTCTCACCTAGCCCTAGGCTCCCCATAGGGCCAAGGAGGGTCTGGGCTGCCTCTGGCTCCGTGGGCACTGCTGCTTGGCTGGTGGTCTCCGCACCTTGAAACCAACTCCAAACGTGTTCTCCTTCGCGGAGAAGGCTGATTTGGCAGGAAGAAGCCCTGTGTGCACTGGCCCTGGCAACCCACCCATAGCCAGCTAGGGAGGGACCCACCTAGGGCCTAGCTGCGAAACGGCACAAAACGCGCTCCTAGGAGCTGCACTCTGCAAAGGGAAACTGAGCTCGGGGAACAAAGCTCAGCCCCAAGGCGGCTTGGCTCAGGATCGCAGCGCTTGCCTAGTTCTCACCTAGCCCTAGGCGCCCCATTGGGCCAAGGAGGGTCTGGGCTGCCTCTGGCTCCGTGGGCACTGCTGCTTGGTTGGTGGTCTCTGCAGCTTGAAACCAACTCCAAACGTGTTCTCCTTCGCGGAGAAGGCTGATTTGGCAGGAAGAAGCCCTGTGTGCACTGGCCCTGGCAACCCACCCACAGCCAGCTAGGGACGGACCCACTTAGGGCCTAGCTGCGAAACGGCACAAAACGCGCTCCTAGGAGCTGCACTCTGCAAAGGGAAAGTGTGCTCGGGGAACAAAGCTCAGCCCCAAGGCGGCTTGGCTCAGGATCGCAGCGCTTGCCTAGTTCTCACCTAGCCCTAGGCTCCCCATAGGGCCAAGGAGGGTCTGGGCTGCCTCTGGCTCCATGGGCACTGCTGCTTGGCTGGTGGTCTCCGCACCTTGAAGCCAACTCCAAACGTGTTCTCCTTCGCGGAGAAGGCTGATTTGGCAGGAAGAAGCCCTGTGTGCACTGGCCCTGGCAACCCACCCATAGCCAGCTAGGGACGGACCCACCTAGGGCCTAGCTGCGAAACGGCACAGAACGCGCTCCTAGGAGCTGCACTCTGCAAAGGGAAACTGTGCTCGGGGAACAAAGCTCAGCCCCAAGGCGGCTTGGCTCAGGATCGCAGCGCTTGCCTAGTTCTCACCTAGCCCTAGGCTCCCCATAGGTCCAAGGAGGGTCTGGGCTGCCTCTGGCTCCGTGGGCACTGCTGCTTGGCTGGTGGTCTCCGCACCGTGAAACCAACTCCAAACGTGTTCTCCTTCGCGGAGAAGGCTGATTTGGCAGGAAGAAGCCCTGTGTGCACTGGCCCTGGCAACCCACCCATAGCCAGCTAGGGACGGACCCACCTAGGGCCTAGCTGCCAAACGGCACAAAACGCGCTCCTAGGAGCTGCACTCTGCAAAGGGAAACTGAGCTCGGGGAACAAAGCTCAGCCCCAAGGCGGCTTGGCTCAGGATCGCAGCGCTTGCCTAGTTCTCACCTAGCCCTAGGCTCCCCATAGGGCCCAGGAGGGTCTGGGCTGCCTCTGGCTCCGTGGGCACTGCTGCTTGGTTGGTGGTCTCCGCACCTTGAAACCAACTCCAAACGTGTTCTCCTTCGCGGAGAAGGCTGATTTGGCAGGAAGAAGCCCTGTGTGCACTGGCCCTGGCAACCCACCCATAGCCAGCTAGGGACGGACCCACCTAGGGCCTAGCTGCGAAACGGCACAAAACGCGCTCCTAGGAGCTGCACTCTGCAAAGGGAAACTGTGCTCGGTGAACAAACCTCAGCCCCAAGGCGGCTTGGCTCAGGATCGCAGCGCTTGCCTAGTTCTCACCTAGCCCTAGGCTCCCCATAGGGTCAAGGAGGGTCTGGGCTGCCTCTGGCTCCGTGGGCACTGCTGCTTGGCTGGTGGTCTCCGCAGCTTGAAACCAACTCCAAACGTGTTCTCCTTCGCGGAGAAGGCTGATTTGGCAGGAAGAAGCCCTGTGTGCACTGGCCCTAGCAACCCACCCATAGCCAGCTAGGGAGGGACCCACCTAGGGCCTAGCTGCGAAACGGCACAAAACGCGCTCCTAGGAGCTGCACTCTGCAAAGGGAAACTGTGCTCGGGGAACAAAGCTCAGCCCCAAGGCGGCTTGGCTCAGGATCGCAGCGCTTGCCTAGTTCTCACCTAGCCCTAGGCTCCCCATAGGGCCAAGGAGGGTCTGGGCTGCCTCTGGCTCCGTGGGCACTGCTGCTTGGTTGGTGGTCTCCGCACCTTGAAACCAACTCCAAACGTGTTCTCCTTCGCGGAGAAGGCTGATTTGGCAGGAAGAAGCCCTGTGTGCACTGGCCCTGGCAACCCACCCATAGCCAGCTAGGGACGGACCCACCTAGGGCCTAGCTGCGAAACGGCACAAAACACGCTCCTAGGAGCTGCACTCTGCAAAGGGAAACTGAGCTCGGGGAACAAAGCTCAGCCCCAAGGCGGCTTGGCTCAGGATCGCAGCGCTTGCCTAGTTCTCACCTAGCCCTAGGCTCCCCATAGGGCCCAGGAGGGTCTGGGCTGCCTCTGGCTCCGTGGGCACTGCTGCTTGGTTGGTGGTCTCCGCACCTTGAAACCAACTCCAAACGTGTTCTCCTTCGCGGATAAGGCTGATTTGGCAGGAAGAAGCCCTGTGTGCACTGGCCCTGGCAACCCACCCATAGCCAGCTAGGGACGGACCCACCTAGGGCCTAGCTGCGAAACGGCACAAAACGCGCTCCTAGGAGCTGCACTCTGCAAAGGGAAACTGTGCTCGGGGAACAAAGCTCAGCCCCAAGGCGGCTTGGCTCAGGATCGCAGCGCTTGCCTAGTTCTCACCTAGCCCTAGGCTCCCCATAGGGTCAAGGAGGGTCTGGGCTGCCTCTGGCTCCGTGGGCACTGCTGCTTGGCTGGTGGTCTCCGCAGCTTGAAACCAACTCCAAACGTGTTCTCCTTCGCGGAGAAGGCTGATTTGGCAGGAAGAAGCCCTGTGTGCACTGGCCCTAGCAACCCACCCATAGCCAGCTAGGGAGGGACCCACCTAGGGCCTAGCTGCGAAACGGCACAAAACGCGCTCCTAGGAGCTGCACTCTGCAAAGGGAAACTGTGCTCGGGGAACAAAGCTCAGCCCCAAGGCGGCTTGGCTCAGGATCGCAGCGCTTGCCTAGTTCTCACCTAGCCCTAGGCTCCCCATAGGGCCAAGGAGGGTCTGGGCTGCCTCTGGCTCCGTGGGCACTGCTGCTTGGCTGGTGGTCTCCGCACCTTGAAACCAACTCCAAACGTGTTCTCCTTCGCGGAGAAGGCTGATTTGGCAGGAAGAAGCCCTGTGTGCACTGGCCCTGGCAACCCACCCATAGCCAGCTAGGGAGGGACCCACCTAGGGCCTAGCTGCGAAACGGCACAGAATGCGCTCGTAGGAGCTGCACTCTGCAAAGGGAAACTGAGCTCGGGGAACAAAGCTCAGCCCCAAGGCGGCTTGGCTCAGGATCGCAGCGCTTGCCTAGTTCTCACCTAGCCCTAGGCTCCCCTTAGGGCCAAGGAGGGTCTGGGCTGCCTCTGGCTCCGTGGGCACTGCTGCTTGGCTGGTGGTCTCCCCACCTTGAAACCAACTCCAAACGTGTTCTCCTTCGCGGAGAAGGCTGATTTGGCAGGAAGAAGCCCTGTGTGCACTGGCCCTGGCAACCCACCCATAGCCAGCTAGGGAGGGACCCACCTAGGGCCTAGCTGCGAAACGGCACAAAACGCGCTCCTAGGAGCTGCACTCTGCAAAGGGAAACTGAGCTCGGGGAACAAAGCTCAGCCCCAAGGCGGCTTGGCTCAGGATCGCAGCGCTTGCCTAGTTCTCACCTAGCCCTAGGCGCCCCATTGGGCCAAGGAGGGTCTGGGCTGCCTCTGGCTCCGTGGGCACTGCTGCTTGGTTGGTGGTCTCCGCAGCTTGAAACCAACTCCAAACGTGTTCTCCTTCGCGGAGAAGGCTGATTTGGCAGGAAGAAGCCCTGTGTGCACTGGCCCTGGCAACCCACCCACAGCCAGCTAGGGACGGACCCACTTAGGGCCTAGCTGCGAAACGGCACAAAACGCGCTCCTAGGAGCTGCACTCTGCAAAGGGAAAGTGTGCTCGGGGAACAAAGCTCAGCCCCAAGGCGGCTTGGCTCAGGATCGCAGCGCTTGCCTAGTTCTCACCTAGCCCTAGGCTCCCCATAGGGCCAAGGAGGGTCTGGGCTGCCTCTGGCTCCGTGGGCACTGCTGCTTGGCTGGTGGTCTCCGCACCGTGAAACCAACTCCAAACGTGTTCTCCTTCGCGGAGAAGGCTGATTTGGCAGGAAGAAGCCCTGTGTGCTCTGGCCCTGGCAACCCACCCATAGCCAGCTAGGGACGGACCCACCTAGGGCCTAGCTGCGAAACGGCACAAAACGCGCTCCTAGGAGCTGCACTCTGCAAAGGGAAACTGAGCTCGGGGAACAAAGCTCAGCCCCAAGGCGGCTTGGCTCAGGATCGCAGCGCTTGCCTAGTTCTCACCTAGCCCTAGGCTCCCCATAGGGCCCAGGAGGGTCTGGGCTGCCTCTGGCTCCGTGGGCACTGCTGCTTGGTTGGTGGTCTCCGCACCTTGAAGCCAACTCCAAACCTGTTCTCCTTCGCGGAGAAGGCTGATTTGGCAGGAAGAAGCCCTGTGTGCACTGGCCCTGGCAACCCACCCATAGCCAGCTAGGGACGGACCCACCTAGGGCCTAGCTGCGAAACGGCACAAAACGCGCTCCTAGGAGCTGCACTCTGCAAAGGGAAACTGTGCTCGGGGAACAAACCTCAGCCCCAAGGCGGCTTGGCTCAGGATCGCAGCGCTTGCCTAGTTCTCACCTAGCCCTAGGCTCCCCATAGGGTCAAGGAGGGTCTGGGCTGCCTCTGGCTCCGTGGGCACTGCTGCTTGGCTGGTGGTCTCCGCAGCTTGAAACCAACTCCAAACGTGTTCTCCTTCGCGGAGAAGGCTGATTTGGCAGGAAGAAGCCCTGTGTGCACTGGCCCTGGCAACCCACCCATAGCCAGCTAGGGAGGGACCCACCTAGGGCCTAGCTGCGAAACGGCACAAAACGCGCTCCTAGGAGCTGCACTCTGCAAAGGGAAACTGTGCTCGGGGAACAAAGCTCAGCCCCAAGGCGGCTTGGCTCAGGATCGCAGCGCTTGCCTAGTTCTCACCTAGCCCTAGGCTCCCCATAGGGCCCAGGAGGGTCTGGGCTGCCTCTGGCTCCGTGGGCACTGCTGCTTGGTTGGTGGTCTCCGCACCTTGAAACCAACTCCAAACGTGTTCTCCTTCGCGGAGAAGGCTGATTTGGCAGGAAGAAGCCCTGTGTGCACTGGCCCTGGCAACCCACCCATAGCCAGCTAGGGACGGACCCACCTAGGGCCTAGCTGCGAAACGGCACAAAACGCGCTCCTAGGAGCTGCACTCTGCAAAGGGAAACTGTGCTCGGGGAACAAACCTCAGCCCCAAGGCGGCTTGGCTCAGGATCGCAGCGCTTGCCTAGTTCTCACCTAGCCCTAGGCTCCCCATAGGGTCAAGGAGGGTCTGGGCTGCCTCTGGCTCCGTGGGCACTGCTGCTTGGCTGGTGGTCTCCGCAGCTTGAAACCAACTCCAAACGTGTTCTCCTTCGCGGAGAAGGCTGATTTGGCAGGAAGAAGCCCTGTGTGCACTGGCCCTAGCAACCCACCCATAGCCAGCTAGGGAGGGACCCACCTAGGGCCTAGCTGCGAAACGGCACAAAACGCGCTCCTAGGAGCTGCACTCTGCAAAGGGAAACTGTGCTCGGGGAACAAAGCTCAGCCCCAAGGCGGCTTGGCTCAGGATCGCAGCGCTTGCCTAGTTCTCACCTAGCCCTAGGCTCCCCATAGGGCCAAGGAGGGTCTGGGCTGCCTCTGGCTCCGTGGGCACTGCTGCTTGGCTGGTGGTCTCCGCACCTTGAAACCAACTCCAAACGTGTTCTCCTTCGCGGAGAAGGCTGATTTGGCAGGAAGAAGCCCTGTGTGCACTGGCCCTGGCAACCCACCCATAGCCAGCTAGGGAGGGACCCACCTAGGGCCTAGCTGCGAAACGGCACAAAACGCGCTCCTAGGAGCTGCACTCTGCAAAGGGAAACTGAGCTCGGGGAACAAAGCTCAGCCCCAAGGCGGCTTGGCTCAGGATCGCAGCGCTTGCCTAGTTCTCACCTAGCCCTAGGCGCCCCATAGGGCCAAGGAGGGTCTGGGCTGCTTCTGGCTCCGTGGGCACTGCTGCTTGGTTGGTGGTCTCTGCAGCTTGAAACCAACTCCAAACGTGTTCTCCTTCGCGGAGAAGGCTGATTTGGCAGGAAGAAGCCCTGTGTGCACTGGCCCTGGCAACCCACCCACAGCCAGCTAGGGACGGACCCACCTAGGGCCTAGCTGCGAAACGGCACAAAACGCGCTCCTAGGAGCTGCACTCTGCAAAGGGAAACTGTGCTCGGGGAACAAAGCTCAGCCCCAAGGCGGCTTGGCTCAGGATCGCAGCGCTTGCCTAGTTCTCACCTAGCCCTAGGCTCCCCATAGGGCCAAGGAGGGTCTGGGCTGCCTCTGGCTCCATGGGCACTGCTGCTTGGCTGGTGGTCTCCGCACCTTGAGGCCAACTCCAAACGTGTTCTCCTTCGCGGAGAAGGCTGATTTGGCAGGAAGAAGCCCTGTGTGCACTGGCCCTGGCAACCCACCCATAGCCAGCTAGGGAGGGACCCACCTAGGGCCTAGCTGCGAAACGGCACAGAACGCGCTCCTAGGAGCTGCACTCTGCAAAGGGAAACTGTGCTCGGGGAACAAAGCTCAGCCCCAAGGCGGCTTGGCTCAGGATCGCAGCGCTTGCCTACTTCTCACCTAGCCCTAGGCTCCCCATAGGGCCAAGGAGGGTCTGGGCTGCCTCTGGCTCCGTGGGCACTGCTGCTTGGCTGGTGGTCTCCGCACCGTGAAACCAACTCCAAACGTGTTCTCCTTCGCGGAGAAGGCTGATTTGGCAGGAAGAAGCCCTGTGTGCACTGGCCCTGGCAACCCACCCATAGCCAGCTAGGGAGGGACCCACCTAGGGCCTAGCTGCGAATCGGCACAAAACGCGCTCCTAGGAGCTGCACTCTGCAAAGGGAAACTGTGCTCGGGAACAAAGCTCAGCCCCAAGGCGGCTTGGCTCAGGATCGCAGCGCTTGCCTAGTTCTCACCTAGCCCTAGGCTCCCCATAGGGCCAAGGAGGGTCTGGGCTGCCTCTGGCTCCGTGGGCACTGCTGCTTGGCTGGTGGTCTCCGCACCGTGAAACCAACTCCAAACGTGTTCTCCTTCGCGGAGAAGGCTGATTTGGCAGGAAGAAGCCCTGTGTGCACTGGCCCTGGCAACCCACCCATAGCCAGCTAGGGACGGACCCACCTAGGGCCTAGCTGCGAAACGGCACAGAACGCGCTCCTAGGAGCTGCACTCTGCAAAGGGAAACTGAGCTCGGGGAATAAAGCTCAGCCCCAAGGCGGCTTGGCTCAGGATCGCAGCGCTTGCCTAGTTCTCACCTAGCCCTAGGCTCCCCATAGGGCCAAGGAGGGTCTGGGCTGCCTCTGGCTCCGTGGGCACTGCTGCTTGGTTGGTGGTCTCCGCACCTTGAAACCAACTCCAAACGTGTTCTCCTTCGCGGAGAAGGCTGATTTGGCAGGAAGAAGCCCTGTGTGCACTGGCCCTGGCAACCCACCCATAGCCAGCTAGGGACGGACCCACCTAGGGCCTAGCTGCGAAACGGCACAAAACACGCTCCTAGGAGCTGCACTCTGCAAAGGGAAACTGAGCTCGGGGAACAAAGCTCAGCCCCAAGGCGGCTTGGCTCAGGATCGCAGCGCTTGCCTAGTTCTCACCTAGCCCTAGGCTCCCCATAGGGCCCAGGAGGGTCTGGGCTGCCTCTGGCTCCGTGGGCACTGCTGCTTGGTTGGTGGTCTCCGCACCTTGAAACCAACTCCAAACGTGTTCTCCTTCGCGGAGAAGGCTGATTTGGCAGGAAGAAGCCCTGTGTGCACTGGCCCTGGCAACCCACCCATAGCCAGCTAGGGACGGACCCACCTAGGGCCTAGCTGCGAAACGGCACAAAACGCGCTCCTAGGAGCTGCACTCTGCAAAGGGAAACTGTGCTCGGGGAACAAACCTCAGCCCCAAGGCGGCTTGGCTCAGGATCGCAGCGCTTGCCTAGTTCTCACCTAGCCCTAGGCTCCCCATAGGGCCAAGGAGGGTCTGGGCTGCCTCTGGCTCCGTGGGCACTGCTGCTTGGCTGGTGGTCTCCGCAGCTTGAAACCAACTCCAAACGTGTTCTCCTTCGCGGAGAAGGCTGATTTGGCAGGAAGAAGCCCTGTGTGCACTGGCCCTGGCAACCCACCCATAGCCAGCTAGGGACGGACCCACCTAGGGCCTAGCTGCGAAACGGCACAAAACGCGCTCCTAGGAGCTGCACTCTGCAAAGGGAAACTGTGCTCGGGGAACAAAGCTCAGCCCCAAGGCGGCTTGGCTCAGGATCGCAGCGCTTGCCTAGTTCTCACCTAGCCCTAGGCTCCCCATAGGGCCAAGGAGGGTCTGGGCTGCCTCTGGCTCCGTGGGCACTGCTGCTTGGCTGGTGGTCTCCGCACCTTGAAACCAACTCCAAACGTGTTCTCCTTCGCGGAGAAGGCTGATTTGGCAGGAAGAAGCCCTGTGTGCACTGGCCCTGGCAACCCACCCACAGCCAGCTAGGGAGGGACCCACCTAGGGCCTAGCTGCGAAACGGCACAAAACGCGCTCCTAGGAGCTGCACTCTGCAAAGGGAAACTGAGCTCGGGGAACAAAGCTCAGCCCCAAGGCGGCTTGGCTCAGGATCGCAGCGCTTGCCTAGTTCTCACCTAGCCCTAGGCGCCCCATAGGGCCAAGGAGGGTCTGGGCTGCCTCTGGCTCCGTGGGCACTGCTGCTTGGCTGGTGGTCTCTGCAGCTTGAAACCAACTCCAAACGTGTTCTCCTTCGCGGAGAAGGCTGATTTGGCAGGAAGAAGCCCTGTGTGCACTGGCCCTGGCAACCCACCCACAGCCAGCTAGGGACGGACCCACCTAGGGCCTAGCTGCGAAACGGCACAAAACGCGCTCCTAGGAGCTGCACTCTGCAAAGGGAAACTGTGCTCGGGGAACAAAGCTCAGCCCCAAGGCGGCTTGGCTCAGGATCGCAGCGCTTGCCTAGTTCTCACCTAGCCCTAGGCTCCCCATAGGGCCAAGGAGGGTCTGGGCTGCCTCTGGCTCCATGGGCACTGCTGCTTGGCTGGTGGTCTCCGCACCTTGAAGCCAACTCCAAACGTGTTCTCCTTCGCGGAGAAGGCTGATTTGGCAGGAAGAAGCCCTGTGTGCACTGGCCCTGGCAACCCACCCATAGCCAGCTAGGGAGGGACCCACCTAGGGCCTAGCTGCGAAACGGCACAGAACGCGCTCCTAGGAGCTGCACTCTGCAAAGGGAAACTGTGCTCGGGGAACAAAGCTCAGCCCCAAGGCGGCTTGGCTCAGGATCGCAGCGCTTGCCTACTTCTCACCTAGCCCTAGGCTCCCCATAGGGCCAAGGAGGGTCTGGGCTGCCTCTGGCTCCATGGGCACTGCTGCTTGGCTGGTGGTCTCCGCACCTTGAAGCCAACTCCAAACGTGTTCTCCTTCGCGGAGAAGGCTGATTTGGCAGGAAGAAGCCCTGTGTGCACTGGCCCTGGCAACCCACCCATAGCCAGCTAGGGACGGACCCACCTAGGGCCTAGCTGCGAAACGGCACAGAACGCGCTCCTAGGAGCTGCACTCTGCAAAGGGAAACTGTGCTCGGGGAACAAAGCTCAGCCCCAAGGCGGCTTGGCTCAGGATCGCAGCGCTTGCCTAGTTCTCACCTAGCCCTAGGCTCCCCATAGGGCCAAGGAGGGTCTGGGCTGCCTCTGGCTCCGTGGGCACTGCTGCTTGGCTGGTGGTCTCCGCACCGTGAAACCAACTCCAAACGTGTTCTCCTTCGCGGAGAAGGCTGATTTGGCAGGAAGAAGCCCTGTGTGCACTGGCCCTGGCAACCCACCCATAGCCAGCTAGGGACGGACCCACCTAGGGCCTAGCTGCGAAACGGCACAAAACGCGCTCCTAGGAGCTGCACTCTGCAAAGGGAAACTGAGCTCGGGGAACAAAGCTCAGCCCCAAGGCGGCTTGGCTCAGGATCGCAGCGCTTGCCTAGTTCTCACCTAGCCCTAGGCTCCCCATAGGGCCCAGGAGGGTCTGGGCTGCCTCTGGCTCCGTGGGCACTGCTGCTTGGTTGGTGGTCTCCGCACCTTGAAACCAACTCCAAACGTGTTCTCCTTCGCGGAGAAGGCTGATTTGGCAGGAAGAAGCCCTGTGTGCACTGGCCCTGGCAACCCACCCATAGCCAGCTAGGGACGGACCCACCTAGGGCCTAGCTGCGAAACGGCACAAAACGCGCTCCTAGGAGCTGCACTCTGCAAAGGGAAACTGTGCTCGGTGAACAAACCTCAGCCCCAAGGCGGCTTGGCTCAGGATCGCAGCGCTTGCCTAGTTCTCACCTAGCCCTAGGCTCCCCATAGGGTCAAGGAGGGTCTGGGCTGCCTCTGGCTCCGTGGGCACTGCTGCTTGGTTGGTGGTCTCCGCACCTTGAAACCAACTCCAAACGTGTTCTCCTTCGCGGAGAAGGCTGATTTGGCAGGAAGAAGCCCTGTGTGCACTGGCCCTGGCAACCCACCCATAGCCAGCTAGGGAGGGACCCACCTAGGGCCTAGCTGCGAAACGGCACAAAACACGCTCCTAGGAGCTGCACTCTGCAAAGGGAAACTGAGCTCGGGGAACAAAGCTCAGCCCCAAGGCGGCTTGGCTCAGGATCGCAGCGCTTGCCTAGTTCTCACCTAGCCCTAGGCTCCCCATAGGGCCCAGGAGGGTCTGGGCTGCCTCTGGCTCCGTGGGCACTGCTGCTTGGTTGGTGGTCTCCGCACCTTGAAACCAACTCCAAACGTGTTCTCCTTCGCGGAGAAGGCTGATTTGGCAGGAAGAAGCCCTGTGTGCACTGGCCCTGGCAACCCACCCATAGCCAGCTAGGGACGGACCCACCTAGGGCCTAGCTGCGAAACGGCACAAAACGCGCTCCTAGGAGCTGCACTCTGCAAAGGGAAACTGTGCTCGGGGAACAAACCTCAGCCCCAAGGCGGCTTGGCTCAGGATCGCAGCGCTTGCCTAGTTCTCACCTAGCCCTAGGCTCCCCATAGGGTCAAGGAGGGTCTGGGCTGCCTCTGGCTCCGTGGGCACTGCTGCTTGGCTGGTGGTCTCCGCAGCTTGAAACCAACTCCAAACGTGTTCTCCTTCGCGGAGAAGGCTGATTTGGCAGGAAGAAGCCCTGTGTGCACTGGCCCTAGCAACCCACCCATAGCCAGCTAGGGAGGGACCCACCTAGGGCCTAGCTGCGAAACGGCACAAAACGCGCTCCTAGGAGCTGCACTCTGCAAAGGGAAACTGTGCTCGGGGAACAAAGCTCAGCCCCAAGGCGGCTTGGCTCAGGATCGCAGCGCTTGCCTAGTTCTCACCTAGCCCTAGGCTCCCCATAGGGCCAAGGAGGGTCTGGGCTGCCTCTGGCTCCGTGGGCACTGCTGCTTGGCTGTTGGTCTCCGCACCTTGAAACCAACTCCAAACGTGTTCTCCTTCGCGGAGAAGGCTGATTTGGCAGGAAGAAGCCCTGTGTGCACTGGCCCTGGCAACCCACCCATAGCCAGCTAGGGAGGGACCCACCTAGGGCCTAGCTGCGAAACGGCACAGAACGCGCTCGTAGGAGCTGCACTCTGCAAAGGGAAACTGAGCTCGGGGAACAAAGCTCAGCCCCAAGGCGGCTTGGCTCAGGATCGCAGCGCTTGTCTAGTTCTCACCTAGCCCTAGGCTCCCCATAGGGCCAAGGAGGGTCTGGGCTGCCTCTGGCTCCGTGGGCACTGCTGCTTGGCTGGTGGTCTCCGCACCTTGAAACCAACTCCAAACGTGTTCTCCTTCGCGGAGAAGGCTGATTTGGCAGGAAGAAGCCCTGTGTGCACTGGCCCTGGCAACCCACCCATAGCCAGCTAGGGACGGACCCACCTAGGGCCTAGCTGCGAAACGGCACAAAACGCGCTCCTAGGAGCTGCACTCTGCAAAGGGAAACTGAGCTCGGGGAACAAAGCTCAGCCCCAAGGCGGCTTGGCTCAGGATCGCAGCGCTTGCCTAGTTCTCACCTAGCCCTAGGCGCCCCATTGGGCCAAGGAGGGTCTGGGCTGCCTCTGGCTCCGTGGGCACTGCTGCTTGGTTGGTGGTCTCCGCAGCTTGAAACCAACTCCAAACGTGTTCTCCTTCGCGGAGAAGGCTGATTTGGCAGGAAGAAGCCCTGTGTGCACTGGCCCTGGCAACCCACCCACAGCCAGCTAGGGACGGACCCACTTAGGGCCTAGCTGCGAAACGGCACAAAACGCGCTCCTAGGAGCTGCACTCTGCAAAGGGAAAGTGTGCTCGGGGAACAAAGCTCAGCCCCAAGGCGGCTTGGCTCAGGATCGCAGCGCTTGCCTAGTTCTCACCTAGCCCTAGGCTCCCCATAGGGCCAAGGAGGGTCTGGGCTGCCTCTGGCTCCATGGGCACTGCTGCTTGGCTGGTGGTCTCCGCACCTTGAAGCCAACTCCAAACGTGTTCTCCTTCGCGGAGAAGGCTGATTTGGCAGGAAGAAGCCCTGTGTGCACTGGCCCTGGCAACCCACCCATAGCCAGCTAGGGACGGACCCACCTAGGGCCTAGCTGCGAAACGGCACAGAACGCGCTCCTAGGAGCTGCACTCTGCAAAGGGAAACTGTGCTCGGGGAACAAAGCTCAGCCCCAAGGCGGCTTGGCTCAGGATCGCAGCGCTTGCCTAGTTCTCACCTAGCCCTAGGCTCCCCATAGGGCCCAGGAGGGTCTGGGCTGCCTCTGGCTCCGTGGGCACTGCTGCTTGGTTGGTGGTCTCCGCACCTTGAAACCAACTCCAAACGTGTTCTCCTTCGCGGAGAAGGCTGATTTGGCAGGAAGAAGCCCTGTGTGCACTGGCCCTGGCAACCCACCCATAGCCAGCTAGGGACGGACCCACCTAGGGCCTAGCTGCGAAACGGCACAAAACGCGCTCCTAGGAGCTGCACTCTGCAAAGGGAAACTGTGCTCGGGGAACAAACCTCAGCCCCAAGGCGGCTTGGCTCAGGATCGCAGCGCTTGCCTAGTTCTCACCTAGCCCTAGGCTCCCCATAGGGCCAAGGAGGGTCTGGGCTGCCTCTGGCTCCGTGGGCACTGCTGCTTGGCTGGTGGTCTCCGCAGCTTGAAACCAACTCCAAACGTGTTCTCCTTCGCGGAGAAGGCTGATTTGGCAGGAAGAAGCCCTGTGTGCACTGGCCCTGGCAACCCACCCATAGCCAGCTAGGGACGGACCCACCTAGGGCCTAGCTGCGAAACGGCACAAAACGCGCTCCTAGGAGCTGCACTCTGCAAAGGGAAACTGTGCTCGGGGAACAAAGCTCAGCCCCAAGGCGGCTTGGCTCAGGATCGCAGCGCTTGCCTAGTTCTCACCTAGCCCTAGGCTCCCCATAGGGCCAAGGAGGGTCTGGGCTGCCTCTGGCTCCGTGGGCACTGCTGCTTGGCTGGTGGTCTCCGCACCTTGAAACCAACTCCAAACGTGTTCTCCTTCGCGGAGAAGGCTGATTTGGCAGGAAGAAGCCCTGTGTGCACTGGCCCTGGCAACCCACCCACAGCCAGCTAGGGAGGGACCCACCTAGGGCCTAGCTGCGAAACGGCACAAAACGCGCTCCTAGGAGCTGCACTCTGCAAAGGGAAACTGAGCTCGGGGAACAAAGCTCAGCCCCAAGGCGGCTTGGCTCAGGATCGCAGCGCTTGCCTAGTTCTCACCTAGCCCTAGGCGCCCCATAGGGCCAAGGAGGGTCTGGGCTGCCTCTGGCTCCGTGGGCACTGCTGCTTGGCTGGTGGTCTCTGCAGCTTGAAACCAACTCCAAACGTGTTCTCCTTCGCGGAGAAGGCTGATTTGGCAGGAAGAAGCCCTGTGTGCACTGGCCCTGGCAACCCACCCACAGCCAGCTAGGGACGGACCCACCTAGGGCCTAGCTGCGAAACGGCACAAAACGCGCTCCTAGGAGCTGCACTCTGCAAAGGGAAACTGTGCTCGGGGAACAAAGCTCAGCCCCAAGGCGGCTTGGCTCAGGATCGCAGCGCTTGCCTAGTTCTCACCTAGCCCTAGGCTCCCCATAGGGCCAAGGAGGGTCTGGGCTGCCTCTGGCTCCATGGGCACTGCTGCTTGGCTGGTGGTCTCCGCACCTTGAAGCCAACTCCAAACGTGTTCTCCTTCGCGGAGAAGGCTGATTTGGCAGGAAGAAGCCCTGTGTGCACTGGCCCTGGCAACCCACCCATAGCCAGCTAGGGAGGGACCCACCTAGGGCCTAGCTGCGAAACGGCACAGAACGCGCTCCTAGGAGCTGCACTCTGCAAAGGGAAACTGTGCTCGGGGAACAAAGCTCAGCCCCAAGGCGGCTTGGCTCAGGATCGCAGCGCTTGCCTAGTTCTCACCTAGCCCTAGGCTCCCCATAGGGCCAAGGAGGGTCTGGGCTGCCTCTGGCTCCATGGGCACTGCTGCTTGGCTGGTGGTCTCCGCACCTTGAAGCCAACTCCAAACGTGTTCTCCTTCGCGGAGAAGGCTGATTTGGCAGGAAGAAGCCCTGTGTGCACTGGCCCTGGCAACCCACCCATAGCCAGCTAGGGACGGACCCACCTAGGGCCTAGCTGCGAAACGGCACAGAACGCGCTCCTAGGAGCTGCACTCTGCAAAGGGAAACTGTGCTCGGGGAACAAAGCTCAGCCCCAAGGCGGCTTGGCTCAGGATCGCAGCGCTTGCCTAGTTCTCACCTAGCCCTAGGCTCCCCATAGGGCCAAGGAGGGTCTGGGCTGCCTCTGGCTCCGTGGGCACTGCTGCTTGGCTGGTGGTCTCCGCACCGTGAAACCAACTCCAAACGTGTTCTCCTTCGCGGAGAAGGCTGATTTGGCAGGAAGAAGCCCTGTGTGCACTGGCCCTGGCAACCCACCCATAGCCAGCTAGGGACGGACCCACCTAGGGCCTAGCTGCGAAACGGCACAAAACGCGCTCCTAGGAGCTGCACTCTGCAAAGGGAAACTGAGCTCGGGGAACAAAGCTCAGCCCCAAGGCGGCTTGGCTCAGGATCGCAGCGCTTGCCTAGTTCTCACCTAGCCCTAGGCTCCCCATAGGGCCCAGGAGGGTCTGGGCTGCCTCTGGCTCCGTGGGCACTGCTGCTTGGTTGGTGGTCTCCGCACCTTGAAACCAACTCCAAACGTGTTCTCCTTCGCGGAGAAGGCTGATTTGGCAGGAAGAAGCCCTGTGTGCACTGGCCCTGGCAACCCACCCATAGCCAGCTAGGGACGGACCCACCTAGGGCCTAGCTGCGAAACGGCACAAAACGCGCTCCTAGGAGCTGCACTCTGCAAAGGGAAACTGTGCTCGGTGAACAAACCTCAGCCCCAAGGCGGCTTGGCTCAGGATCGCAGCGCTTGCCTAGTTCTCACCTAGCCCTAGGCTCCCCATAGGGTCAAGGAGGGTCTGGGCTGCCTCTGGCTCCGTGGGCACTGCTGCTTGGTTGGTGGTCTCCGCACCTTGAAACCAACTCCAAACGTGTTCTCCTTCGCGGAGAAGGCTGATTTGGCAGGAAGAAGCCCTGTGTGCACTGGCCCTGGCAACCCACCCATAGCCAGCTAGGGACGGACCCACCTAGGGCCTAGCTGCGAAACGGCACAAAACACGCTCCTAGGAGCTGCACTCTGCAAAGGGAAACTGAGCTCGGGGAACAAAGCTCAGCCCCAAGGCGGCTTGGCTCAGGATCGCAGCGCTTGCCTAGTTCTCACCTAGCCCTAGGCTCCCCATAGGGCCCAGGAGGGTCTGGGCTGCCTCTGGCTCCGTGGGCACTGCTGCTTGGTTGGTGGTCTCCGCAGCTTGAAACCAACTCCAAACGTGTTCTCCTTCGCGGAGAAGGCTGATTTGGCAGGAAGAAGCCCTGTGTGCACTGGCCCTGGCAACCCACCCATAGCCAGCTAGGGACGGACCCACCTAGGGCCTAGCTGCGAAACGGCACAAAACGCGCTCCTAGGAGCTGCACTCTGCAAAGGGAAACTGTGCTCGGGGAACAAACCTCAGCCCCAAGGCGGCTTGGCTCAGGATCGCAGCGCTTGCCTAGTTCTCACCTAGCCCTAGGCTCCCCATAGGGTCAAGGAGGGTCTGGGCTGCCTCTGGCTCCGTGGGCACTGCTGCTTGGCTGGTGGTCTCCGCAGCTTGAAACCAACTCCAAACGTGTTCTCCTTCGCGGAGAAGGCTGATTTGGCAGGAAGAAGCCCTGTGTGCACTGGCCCTAGCAACCCACCCATAGCCAGCTAGGGAGGGACCCACCTAGGGCCTAGCTGCGAAACGGCACAAAACGCGCTCCTAGGAGCTGCACTCTGCAAAGGGAAACTGTGCTCGGGGAACAAAGCTCAGCCCCAAGGCGGCTTGGCTCAGGATCGCAGCGCTTGCCTAGTTCTCACCTAGCCCTAGGCTCCCCATAGGGCCAAGGAGGGTCTGGGCTGCCTCTGGCTCCGTGGGCACTGCTGCTTGGCTGGTGGTCTCCGCACCTTGAAACCAACTCCAAACGTGTTCTCCTTCGCGGAGAAGGCTGATTTGGCAGGAAGAAGCCCTGTGTGCACTGGCCCTGGCAACCCACCCATAGCCAGCTAGGGAGGGACCCACCTAGGGCCTAGCTGCGAAACGGCACAGAACGCGCTCGTAGGAGCTGCACTCTGCAAAGGGAAAGTGTGCTCGGGGAACAAAGCTCAGCCCCAAGGCGGCTTGGCTCAGGATCGCAGCGCTTGCCTAGTTCTCACCTAGCCCTAGGCTCCCCATAGGGCCAAGGAGGGTCTGGGCTGCCTCTGGCTCCATGGGCACTGCTGCTTGGCTGGTGGTCTCCGCACCTTGAAGCCAACTCCAAACGTGTTCTCCTTCGCGGAGAAGGCTGATTTGGCAGGAAGAAGCCCTGTGTGCACTGGCCCTGGCAACCCACCCATAGCCAGCTAGGGACGGACCCACCTAGGGCCTAGCTGCGAAACGGCACAGAACGCGCTCCTAGGAGCTGCACTCTGCAAAGGGAAACTGTGCTCGGGGAACAAAGCTCAGCCCCAAGGCGGCTTGGCTCAGGATCGCAGCGCTTGCCTAGTTCTCACCTAGCCCTAGGCTCCCCATAGGGCCAAGGAGGGTCTGGGCTGCCTCTGGCTCCGTGGGCACTGCTGCTTGGCTGGTGGTCTCCGCACCGTGAAACCAACTCCAAACGTGTTCTCCTTCGCGGAGAAGGCTGATTTGGCAGGAAGAAGCCCTGTGTGCACTGGCCCTGGCAACCCACCCATAGCCAGCTAGGGACGGACCCACCTAGGGCCTAGCTGCGAAACGGCACAAAACGCGCTCCTAGGAGCTGCACTCTGCAAAGGGAAACTGAGCTCGGGGAACAAAGCTCAGCCCCAAGGCGGCTTGGCTCAGGATCGCAGCGCTTGCCTAGTTCTCACCTAGCCCTAGGCTCCCCATAGGGCCCAGGAGGGTCTGGGCTGCCTCTGGCTCCGTGGGCACTGCTGCTTGGTTGGTGGTCTCCGCACCTTGAAACCAACTCCAAACGTGTTCTCCTTCGCGGAGAAGGCTGATTTGGCAGGAAGAAGCCCTGTGTGCACTGGCCCTGGCAACCCACCCATAGCCAGCTAGGGACGGACCCACCTAGGGCCTAGCTGCGAAACGGCACAAAACGCGCTCCTAGGAGCTGCACTCTGCAAAGGGAAACTGTGCTCGGTGAACAAACCTCAGCCCCAAGGCGGCTTGGCTCAGGATCGCAGCGCTTGCCTAGTTCTCACCTAGCCCTAGGCTCCCCATAGGGTCAAGGAGGGTCTGGGCTGCCTCTGGCTCCGTGGGCACTGCTGCTTGGCTGGTGGTCTCCGCAGCTTGAAACCAACTCCAAACGTGTTCTCCTTCGCGGAGAAGGCTGATTTGGCAGGAAGAAGCCCTGTGTGCACTGGCCCTAGCAACCCACCCATAGCCAGCTAGGGAGGGACCCACCTAGGGCCTAGCTGCGAAACGGCACAAAACGCGCTCCTAGGAGCTGCACTCTGCAAAGGGAAACTGTGCTCGGGGAACAAAGCTCAGCCCCAAGGCGGCTTGGCTCAGGATCGCAGCGCTTGCCTAGTTCTCACCTAGCCCTAGGCTCCCCATAGGGCCAAGGAGGGTCTGGGCTGCCTCTGGCTCCGTGGGCACTGCTGCTTGGTTGGTGGTCTCCGCACCTTGAAACCAACTCCAAACGTGTTCTCCTTCGCGGAGAAGGCTGATTTGGCAGGAAGAAGCCCTGTGTGCACTGGCCCTGGCAACCCACCCACAGCCAGCTAGGGAGGGACCCACCTAGGGCCTAGCTGCGAAACGGCACAAAACGCGCTCCTAGGAGCTGCACTCTGCAAAGGGAAACTGTGCTCGGGGAACAAAGCTCAGCCCCAAGGCGGCTTGGCTCAGGATCGCAGCGCTTGCCTAGTTCTCACCTAGCCCTAGGCTCCCCATAGGGCCAAGGAGGGTCTGGGCTGCCTCTGGCTCCATGGGCACTGCTGCTTGGCTGGTGGTCTCCGCACCTTGAGGCCAACTCCAAACGTGTTCTCCTTCGCGGAGAAGGCTGATTTGGCAGGAAGAAGCCCTGTGTGCACTGGCCCTGGCAACCCACCCATAGCCAGCTAGGGAGGGACCCACCTAGGGCCTAGCTGCGAAACGGCACAGAACGCGCTCCTAGGAGCTGCACTCTGCAAAGGGAAACTGTGCTCGGGGAACAAAGCTCAGCCCCAAGGCGGCTTGGCTCAGGATCGCAGCGCTTGCCTAGTTCTCACCTAGCCCTAGGCTCCCCATAGGGCCAAGGAGGGTCTGGGCTGCCTCTGGCTCCGTGGGCACTGCTGCTTGGCTGGTGGTCTCCGCACCTTGAAACCAACTCCAAACGTGTTCTCCTTCGCGGAGAAGGCTGATTTGGCAGGAAGAAGCCCTGTGTGCACTGGCCCTGGCAACCCACCCATAGCCAGCTAGGGAGGGACCCACCTAGGGCCTAGCTGCGAATCGGCACAAAACGCGCTCCTAGGAGCTGCACTCTGCAAAGGGAAACTGTGCTCGGGAACAAAGCTCAGCCCCAAGGCGGCTTGGCTCAGGATCGCAGCGCTTGCCTAGTTCTCACCTAGCCCTAGGCTCCCCATAGGGCCAAGGAGGGTCTGGGCTGCCTCTGGCTCCGTGGGCACTGCTGCTTGGCTGGTGGTCTCCGCACCTTGAAACCAACTCCAAACGTGTTCTCCTTCGCGGAGAAGGCTGATTTGGCAGGAAGAAGCCCTGTGTGCACTGGCCCTGGCAACCCACCCATAGCCAGCTAGGGACGGACCCACCTAGGGCCTAGCTGCGAAACGGCACAGAACGCGCTCCTAGGAGCTGCACTCTGCAAAGGGAAACTGAGCTCGGGGAACAAAGCTCAGCCCCAAGGCGGCTTGGCTCAGGATCGCAGCGCTTGCCTAGTTCTCACCTAGCCCTAGGCTCCCCATAGGGCCAAGGAGGGTCTGGGCTGCCTCTGGCTCCGTGGGCACTGCTGCTTGGTTGGTGGTCTCCGCACCTTGAAACCAACTCCAAACGTGTTCTCCTTCGCGGAGAAGGCTGATTTGGCAGGAAGAAGCCCTGTGTGCACTGGCCCTGGCAACCCACCCATAGCCAGCTAGGGACGGACCCACCTAGGGCCTAGCTGCGAAACGGCACAAAACACGCTCCTAGGAGCTGCACTCTGCAAAGGGAAACTGAGCTCGGGGAACAAAGCTCAGCCCCAAGGCGGCTTGGCTCAGGATCGCAGCGCTTGCCTAGTTCTCACCTAGCCCTAGGCTCCCCATAGGGCCCAGGAGGGTCTGGGCTGCCTCTGGCTCCGTGGGCACTGCTGCTTGGTTGGTGGTCTCCGCACCTTGAAACCAACTCCAAACGTGTTCTCCTTCGCGGAGAAGGCTGATTTGGCAGGAAGAAGCCCTGTGTGCACTGGCCCTGGCAACCCACCCATAGCCAGCTAGGGACGGACCCACCTAGGGCCTAGCTGCGAAACGGCACAAAACGCGCTCCTAGGAGCTGCACTCTGCAAAGGGAAACTGTGCTCGGGGAACAAACCTCAGCCCCAAGGCGGCTTGGCTCAGGATCGCAGCGCTTGCCTAGTTCTCACCTAGCCCTAGGCTCCCCATAGGGCCAAGGAGGGTCTGGGCTGCCTCTGGCTCCGTGGGCACTGCTGCTTGGCTGGTGGTCTCCGCAGCTTGAAACCAACTCCAAACGTGTTCTCCTTCGCGGAGAAGGCTGATTTGGCAGGAAGAAGCCCTGTGTGCACTGGCCCTGGCAACCCACCCATAGCCAGCTAGGGACGGACCCACCTAGGGCCTAGCTGCGAAACGGCACAAAACGCGCTCCTAGGAGCTGCACTCTGCAAAGGGAAACTGTGCTCGGGGAACAAAGCTCAGCCCCAAGGCGGCTTGGCTCAGGATCGCAGCGCTTGCCTAGTTCTCACCTAGCCCTAGGCTCCCCATAGGGCCAAGGAGGGTCTGGGCTGCCTCTGGCTCCGTGGGCACTGCTGCTTGGCTGGTGGTCTCCGCACCTTGAAACCAACTCCAAACGTGTTCTCCTTCGCGGAGAAGGCTGATTTGGCAGGAAGAAGCCCTGTGTGCACTGGCCCTGGCAACCCACCCACAGCCAGCTAGGGAGGGACCCACCTAGGGCCTAGCTGCGAAACGGCACAAAACGCGCTCCTAGGAGCTGCACTCTGCAAAGGGAAACTGAGCTCGGGGAACAAAGCTCAGCCCCAAGGCGGCTTGGCTCAGGATCGCAGCGCTTGCCTAGTTCTCACCTAGCCCTAGGCGCCCCATAGGGCCAAGGAGGGTCTGGGCTGCCTCTGGCTCCGTGGGCACTGCTGCTTGGCTGGTGGTCTCTGCAGCTTGAAACCAACTCCAAACGTGTTCTCCTTCGCGGAGAAGGCTGATTTGGCAGGAAGAAGCCCTGTGTGCACTGGCCCTGGCAACCCACCCACAGCCAGCTAGGGACGGACCCACCTAGGGCCTAGCTGCGAAACGGCACAAAACGCGCTCCTAGGAGCTGCACTCTGCAAAGGGAAACTGTGCTCGGGGAACAAAGCTCAGCCCCAAGGCGGCTTGGCTCAGGATCGCAGCGCTTGCCTAGTTCTCACCTAGCCCTAGGCTCCCCATAGGGCCAAGGAGGGTCTGGGCTGCCTCTGGCTCCGTGGGCACTGCTGCTTGGCTGGTGGTCTCCGCACCTTGAAGCCAACTCCAAACGTGTTCTCCTTCGCGGAGAAGGCTGATTTGGCAGGAAGAAGCCCTGTGTGCACTGGCCCTGGCAACCCACCCATAGCCAGCTAGGGAGGGACCCACCTAGGGCCTAGCTGCGAAACGGCACAGAACGCGCTCCTAGGAGCTGCACTCTGCAAAGGGAAACTGTGCTCGGGGAACAAAGCTCAGCCCCAAGGCGGCTTGGCTCAGGATCGCAGCGCTTGCCTACTTCTCACCTAGCCCTAGGCTCCCCATAGGGCCAAGGAGGGTCTGGGCTGCCTCTGGCTCCATGGGCACTGCTGCTTGGCTGGTGGTCTCCGCACCTTGAAGCCAACTCCAATCGTGTTCTCCTTCGCGGAGAAGGCTGATTTGGCAGGAAGAAGCCCTGTGTGCACTGGCCCTGGCAACCCACCCATAGCCAGCTAGGGACGGACCCACCTAGGGCCTAGCTGCGAAACGGCACAGAACGCGCTCCTAGGAGCTGCACTCTGCAAAGGGAAACTGTGCTCGGGGAACAAAGCTCAGCCCCAAGGCGGCTTGGCTCAGGATCGCAGCGCTTGCCTAGTTCTCACCTAGCCCTAGGCTCCCCATAGGGCCAAGGAGGGTCTGGGCTGCCTCTGGCTCCGTGGGCACTGCTGCTTGGCTGGTGGTCTCCGCACCGTGAAACCAACTCCAAACGTGTTCTCCTTCGCGGAGAAGGCTGATTTGGCAGGAAGAAGCCCTGTGTGCACTGGCCCTGGCAACCCACCCATAGCCAGCTAGGGAGGGACCCACCTAGGGCCTAGCTGCGAAACGGCACAAAACGCGCTCCTAGGAGCTGCACTCTGCAAAGGGAAACTGAGCTCGGGGAACAAAGCTCAGCCCCAAGGCGGCTTGGCTCAGGATCGCAGCGCTTGCCTAGTTCTCACCTAGCCCTAGGCGCCCCATAGGGCCAAGGAGGGTCTGGGCTGCTTCTGGCTCCGTGGGCACTGCTGCTTGGTTGGTGGTCTCCGCAGCTTGAAACCAACTCCAAACGTGTTCTCCTTCGCGGAGAAGGCTGATTTGGCAGGAAGAAGCCCTGTGTGCACTGGCCCTGGCAACCCACCCACAGCCAGCTAGGGACGGACCCACCTAGGGCCTAGCTGCGAAACGGCACAAAACGCGCTCCTAGGAGCTGCACTCTGCAAAGGGAAACTGTGCTCGGGGAACAAAGCTCAGCCCCAAGGCGGCTTGGCTCAGGATCGCAGCGCTTGCCTAGTTCTCACCTAGCCCTAGGCTCCCCATAGGGCCAAGGAGGGTCTGGGCTGCCTCTGGCTCCGTGGGCACTGCTGCTTGGCTGGTGGTCTCCGCACCTTGAAACCAACTCCAAACGTGTTCTCCTTCGCGGAGAAGGCTGATTTGGCAGGAAGAAGCCCTGTGTGCACTGGCCCTGGCAACCCACCCATAGCCAGCTAGGGAGGGACCCACCTAGGGCCTAGCTGCGAAACGGCACAGAACGCGCTCCTAGGAGCTGCACTCTGCAAAGGGAAACTGTGCTCGGGGAACAAAGCTCAGCCCCAAGGCGGCTTGGCTCAGGATCGCAGCGCTTGCCTACTTCTCACCTAGCCCTAGGCTCCCCATAGGGCCAAGGAGGGTCTGGGCTGCCTCTGGCTCCGTGGGCACTGCTGCTTGGCTGGTGGTCTCCGCACCTTGAAACCAACTCCAAACGTGTTCTCCTTCGCGGAGAAGGCTGATTTGGCAGGAAGAAGCCCTGTGTGCACTGGCCCTGGCAACCCACCCATAGCCAGCTAGGGAGGGACCCACCTAGGGCCTAGCTGCGAAACGGCACAAAACGCGCTCCTAGGAGCTGCACTCTGCAAAGGGAAACTGTGCTCGGGGAACAAAGCTCAGCCCCAAGGCGGCTTGGCTCAGGATCGCAGCGCTTGCCTAGTTCTCACCTAGCCCTAGGCTCCCCATAGGGCCAAGGAGGGTCTGGGCTGCCTCTGGCTCCGTGGGCACTGCTGCTTGGCTGGTGGTCTCCGCACCGTGAAACCAACTCCAAACGTGTTCTCCTTCGCGGAGAAGGCTGATTTGGCAGGAAGAAGCCCTGTGTGCACTGGCCCTGGCAACCCACCCATAGCCAGCTAGGGACGGACCCACCTAGGGCCTAGCTGCGAAACGGCACAGAACGCGCTCCTAGGAGCTGCACTCTGCAAAGGGAAACTGAGCTCGGGGAACAAAGCTCAGCCCCAAGGCGGCTTGGCTCAGGATCGCAGCGCTTGCCTAGTTCTCACCTAGCCCTAGGCTCCCCATAGGGCCAAGGAGGGTCTGGGCTGCCTCTGGCTCCGTGGGCACTGCTGCTTGGTTGGTGGTCTCCGCACCTTGAAACCAACTCCAAACGTGTTCTCCTTCGCGGAGAAGGCTGATTTGGCAGGAAGAAGCCCTGTGTGCACTGGCCCTGGCAACCCACCCATAGCCAGCTAGGGACGGACCCACCTAGGGCCTAGCTGCGAAACGGCACAAAACGCGCTCCTAGGAGCTGCACTCTGCAAAGGGAAACTGAGCTCGGGGAACAAAGCTCAGCCCCAAGGCGGCTTGGCTCAGGATCGCAGCGCTTGCCTAGTTCTCACCTAGCCCTAGGCTCCCCATAGGGCCAAGGAGGGTCTGGGCTGCCTCTGGCTCCGTGGGCACTGCTGCTTGGCTGGTGGTCTCCGCACCTTGAAACCAACTCCAAACGTGTTCTCCTTCGCGGAGAAGGCTGATTTGGCAGGAAGAAGCCCTGTGTGCACTGGCCCTGGCAACCCACCCATAGCCAGCTAGGGACGGACCCACCTAGGGCCTAGCTGCGAAACGGCACAAAACGCGCTCCTAGGAGCTGCACTCTGCAAAGGGAAACTGTGCTCGGGGAACAAACCTCAGCCCCAAGGCGGCTTGGCTCAGGATCGCAGCGCTTGCCTAGTTCTCACCTAGCCCTAGGCTCCCCATAGGGCCAAGGAGGGTCTGGGCTGCCTCTGGCTCCGTGGGCACTGCTGCTTGGCTGGTGGTCTCCGCACCTTGAAACCAACTCCAAACGTGTTCTCCTTCGCGGAGAAGGCTGATTTGGCAGGAAGAAGCCCTGTGTGCACTGGCCCTGGCAACCCACCCATAGCCAGCTAGGGAGGGACCCACCTAGGGCCTAGCTGCGAAACGGCACAAAACGCGCTCCTAGGAGCTGCACTCTGCAAAGGGAAACTGTGCTCGGGGAACAAAGCTCAGCCCCAAGGCGGCTTGGCTCAGGATCGCAGCGCTTGCCTAGTTCTCACCTAGCCCTAGGCTCCCCATAGGGCCAAGGAGGGTCTGGGCTGCCTCTGGCTCCGTGGGCACTGCTGCTTGGCTGGTGGTCTCCGCACCTTGAAACCAACTCCAAACGTGTTCTCCTTCGCGGAGAAGGCTGATTTGGCAGGAAGAAGCCCTGTGTGCACTGGCCCTGGCAACCCACCCATAGCCAGCTAGGGAGGGACCCACCTAGGGCCTAGCTGCGAAACGGCACAAAACGCGCTCCTAGGAGCTGCACTCTGCAAAGGGAAACTGAGCTCGGGGAACAAAGCTCAGCCCCAAGGCGGCTTGGCTCAGGATCGCAGCGCTTGCCTAGTTCTCACCTAGCCCTAGGCGCCCCATAGGGCCAAGGAGGGTCTGGGCTGCCTCTGGCTCCGTGGGCACTGCTGCTTGGCTGGTGGTCTCTGCAGCTTGAAACCAACTCCAAACGTGTTCTCCTTCGCGGAGAAGGCTGATTTGGCAGGAAGAAGCCCTGTGTGCACTGGCCCTGGCAACCCACCCACAGCCAGCTAGGGACGGACCCACCTAGGGCCTAGCTGCGAAACGGCACAAAACGCGCTCCTAGGAGCTGCACTCTGCAAAGGGAAACTGTGCTCGGGGAACAAAGCTCAGCCCCAAGGCGGCTTGGCTCAGGATCGCAGCGCTTGCCTAGTTCTCACCTAGCCCTAGGCTCCCCATAGGGCCAAGGAGGGTCTGGGCTGCCTCTGGCTCCGTGGGCACTGCTGCTTGGCTGGTGGTCTCCGCACCTTGAAACCAACTCCAAACGTGTTCTCCTTCGCGGAGAAGGCTGATTTGGCAGGAAGAAGCCCTGTGTGCACTGGCCCTGGCAACCCACCCATAGCCAGCTAGGGAGGGACCCACCTAGGGCCTAGCTGCGAAACGGCACAGAACGCGCTCCTAGGAGCTGCACTCTGCAAAGGGAAACTGTGCTCGGGGAACAAAGCTCAGCCCCAAGGCGGCTTGGCTCAGGATCGCAGCGCTTGCCTACTTCTCACCTAGCCCTAGGCTCCCCATAGGGCCAAGGAGGGTCTGGGCTGCCTCTGGGTCCGTGGGCACTGCTGCTTGGCTGGTGGTCTCCGCACCGTGAAACCAACTCCAAACGTGTTCTCCTTCGCGGAGAAGGCTGATTTGGCAGGAAGAAGCCCTGTGTGCACTGGCCCTGGCAACCCACCCATAGCCAGCTAGGGAGGGACCCACCTAGGGCCTAGCTGCGAAACGGCACAAAACGCGCTCCTAGGAGCTGCACTCTGCAAAGGGAAACTGTGCTCGGGGAACAAAGCTCAGCCCCAAGGCGGCTTGGCTCAGGATCGCAGCGCTTGCCTACTTCTCACCTAGCCCTAGGCTCCCCATAGGGCCAAGGAGGGTCTGGGCTGCCTCTGGCTCCGTGGGCACTGCTGCTTGGCTGGTGGTCTCCGCACCGTGAAACCAACTCCAAACGTGTTCTCCTTCGCGGAGAAGGCTGATTTGGCAGGAAGAAGCCCTGTGTGCACTGGCCCTGGCAACCCACCCATAGCCAGCTAGGGACGGACCCACCTAGGGCCTAGCTGCGAAACGGCACAGAACGCGCTCCTAGGAGCTGCACTCTGCAAAGGGAAACTGAGCTCGGGGAATAAAGCTCAGCCCCAAGGCGGCTTGGCTCAGGATCGCAGGGCTTGCCTAGTTCTCACCTAGCCCTAGGCTCCCCATAGGGCCAAGGAGGGTCTGGGCTGCCTCTGGCTCCGTGGGCACTGCTGCTTGGCTGGTGGTCTCCGCAGCTTGAAACCAACTCCAAACGTGTTCTCCTTCGCGGAGAAGGCTGATTTGGCAGGAAGAAGCCCTGTGTGCACTGGCCCTGGCAACCCACCCATAGCCAGCTAGGGACGGACCCACCTAGGGCCTAGCTGCGAAACGGCACAAAACGCGCTCCTAGGAGCTGCACTCTGCAAAGGGAAACTGTGCTCGGGGAACAAAGCTCAGCCCCAAGGCGGCTTGGCTCAGGATCGCAGCGCTTGCCTAGTTCTCACCTAGCCCTAGGCTCCCCATAGGGCCAAGGAGGGTCTGGGCTGCCTCTGGCTCCGTGGGCACTGCTGCTTGGCTGGTGGTCTCCGCACCTTGAAACCAACTCCAAACGTGTTCTCCTTCGCGGAGAAGGCTGATTTGGCAGGAAGAAGCCCTGTGTGCACTGGCCCTGGCAACCCACCCATAGCCAGCTAGGGAGGGACCCACCTAGGGCCTAGCTGCGAAACGGCACAAAACGCGCTCCTAGGAGCTGCACTCTGCAAAGGGAAACTGTGCTCGGGGAACAAAGCTCAGCCCCAAGGCGGCTTGGCTCAGGATCGCAGCGCTTGCCTAGTTCTCACCTAGCCCTAGGCTCCCCATAGGGCCAAGGAGGGTCTGGGCTGCCTCTGGCTCCGTGGGCACTGCTGCTTGGCTGGTGGTCTCCGCACCTTGAAACCAACTCCAAACGTGTTCTCCTTCGCGGAGAAGGCTGATTTGGCAGGAAGAAGCCCTGTGTGCACTGGCCCTGGCAACCCACCCATAGCCAGCTAGGGAGGGACCCACCTAGGGCCTAGCTGCGAAACGGCACAAAACGCGCTCCTAGGAGCTGCACTCTGCAAAGGGAAACTGTGCTCGGGGAACAAAGCTCAGCCCCAAGGCGGCTTGGCTCAGGATCGCAGCGCTTGCCTAGTTCTCACCTAGCCCTAGGCTCCCCATAGGGCCAAGGAGGGTCTGGGCTGCCTCTGGCTCCGTGGGCACTGCTGCTTGGCTGGTGGTCTCCGCACCTTGAAACCAACTCCAAACGTGTTCTCCTTCGCGGAGAAGGCTGATTTGGCAGGAAGAAGCCCTGTGTGCACTGGCCCTGGCAACCCACCCATAGCCAGCTAGGGACGGACCCACCTAGGGCCTAGCTGCGAAACGGCACAAAACGCGCTCCTAGGAGCTGCACTCTGCAAAGGGAAACTGAGCTCGGGGAACAAAGCTCAGCCCCAAGGCGGCTTGGTCAGGATCGCAGCGCTTGCCTAGTTCTCACCTAGCCCTAGGCTCCCCATAGGGCCCAGGAGGGTCTGGGCTGCCTCTGGCTCCGTGGGCACTGCTGCTTGGTTGGTGGTCTCCGCACCTTGAAACCAACTCCAAACGTGTTCTCCTTCGCGGAGAAGGCTGATTTGGCAGGAAGAAGCCCTGTGTGCACTGGCCCTGGCAACCCACCCATAGCCAGCTAGGGACGGACCCACCTAGGGCCTAGCTGCGAAACGGCACAAAACGCGCTCCTAGGAGCTGCACTCTGCAAAGGGAAACTGTGCTCGGGGAACAAAGCTCAGCCCCAAGGCGGCTTGGCTCAGGATCGCAGCGCTTGCCTAGTTCTCACCTAGCCCTAGGCTCCCCATAGGGCCAAGGAGGGTCTGGGCTGCCTCTGGCTCCGTGGGCACTGCTGCTTGGTTGGTGGTCTCCGCACCTTGAAACCAACTCCAAACGTGTTCTCCTTCGCGGAGAAGGCTGATTTGGCAGGAAGAAGCCCTGTGTGCACTGGCCCTGGCAACCCACCCATAGCCAGCTAGGGAGGGACCCACCTAGGGCCTAGCTGCGAAACGGCACAAAACGCGCTCCTAGGAGCTGCACTCTGCAAAGGGAAACTGAGCTCGGGGAACAAAGCTCAGCCCCAAGGCGGCTTGGCTCAGGATCGCAGCGCTTGCCTAGTTCTCACCTAGCCCTAGGCTCCCCATAGGGCCAAGGAGGGTCTGGGCTGCCTCTGGCTCCGTGGGCACTGCTGCTTGGCTGGTGGTCTCCGCACCTTGAAACCAACTCCAAACGTGTTCTCCTTCGCGGAGAAGGCTGATTTGGCAGGAAGAAGCCCTGTGTGCACTGGCCCTGGCAACCCACCCATAGCCAGCTAGGGAGGGACCCACCTAGGGCCTAGCTGCGAAACGGCACAAAACGCGCTCCTAGGAGCTGCACTCTGCAAAGGGAAACTGAGCTCGGGGAACAAAGCTCAGCCCCAAGGCGGCTTGGCTCAGGATCGCAGCGCTTGCCTAGTTCTCACCTAGCCCTAGGCTCCCCATAGGGCCAAGGAGGGTCTGGGCTGCCTCTGGCTCCGTGGGCACTGCTGCTTGGCTGGTGGTCTCCGCAGCTTGAAACCAACTCCAAACGTGTTCTCCTTCGCGGAGAAGGCTGATTTGGCAGGAAGAAGCCCTGTGTGCACTGGTCCTGGCAACCCACCCATAGCCAGCTAGGGACGGACCCACCTAGGGCCTAGCTGCGAAACGGCACAAAACGCGCTCCTAGGAGCTGCACTCTGCAAAGGGAAACTGTGCTCGGGGAACAAAGCTCAGCCCCAAGGCGGCTTGGCTCAGGATCGCAGCGCTTGCCTAGTTCTCACCTAGCCCTAGGCTCCCCATAGGGCCAAGGAGGGTCTGGGCTGCCTCTGGCTCCGTGGGCACTGCTGCTTGGCTGGTGGTCTCCGCACCTTGAAACCAACTCCAAACGTGTTCTCCTTCGCGGAGAAGGCTGATTTGGCAGGAAGAAGCCCTGTGTGCACTGGCCCTGGCAACCCACCCATAGCCAGCTAGGGAGGAACCCACCTAGGGCCTAGCTGCGAAACGGCACAAAACGCGCTCCTAGGAGCTGCACTCTGCAAAGGGAAACTGTGCTCGGGGAACTAACCTCAGCCCCAAGGCGGCTTGGCTCAGGATCGCAGCGCTTGCCTAGTTCTCACCTAGCCCTAGGCTCCCCATAGGGCCAAGGAGGGTCTGGGCTGCCTCTGGCTCCGTGGGCACTGCTGCTTGGCTGGTGGTCTCCGCACCGTGAAACCAACTCCAAACGTGTTCTCCTTCGCGGAGAAGGCTGATTTGGCAGGAAGAAGCCCTGTGTGCACTGGCCCTGGCAACCCACCCATAGCCAGCTAGGGAGGGACCCACCTAGGGCCTAGCTGCGAAACGGCACAAAACGCGCTCCTAGGAGCTGCACTCTGCAAAGGGAAACTGTGCTCGGGGAACTAAGCTCAGCCCCAAGGCGGCTTGGCTCAGGATCGCAGCGCTTGCCTAGTTCTCACCTAGCCCTAGGCTCCCCATAGGGCCAAGGAGGGTCTGGGCTGCCTCTGGCTCCGTGGGCACTGCTGCTTGGCTGGTGGTCTCCGCACCTTGAAACCAACTCCAAACGTGTTCTCCTTCGCGGAGAAGGCTGATTTGGCAGGTAGAAGCCCTGTGTGCACTGGCCCTGGCAACCCACCCATAGCCAGCTAGGGAGGGACCCACCTAGGGCCTAGCTGCGAAACGGCACAAAACGCGCTCCTAGGAGCTGCACTCTGCAAAGGGAAACTGAGCTCGGGGAACAAAGCTCAGCCCCAAGGCGGCTTGGCTCAGGATCGCAGCGCTTGCCTAGTTCTCACCTAGCCCTAGGCTCCCCATAGGGCCAAGGAGGGTCTGGGCTGCCTCTGGCTCCGTGGGCACTGCTGCTTGGCTGGTGGTCTCCGCACCTTGAAACCAACTCCAAACGTGTTCTCCTTCGCGGAGAAGGCTGATTTGGCAGGAAGAAGCCCTGTGTGCACTGGCCCTGGCAACCCACCCATAGCCAGCTAGGGAGGGACCCACCTAGGGCCTAGCTGCGAAACGGCACAAAACGCGCTCCTAGGAGCTGCACTCTGCAAAGGGAAACTGTGCTCGGGGAACAAAGCTCAGCCCCAAGGCGGCTTGGCTCAGGATCGCAGCGCTTGCCTAGTTCTCACCTAGCCCTAGGCTCCCCATAGGGCCAAGGAGGGTCTGGGCTGCCTCTGGCTCCGTGGGCACTGCTGCTTGGCTGGTGGTCTCCGCACCTTGAAACCAACTCCAAACGTGTTCTCCTTCGCGGAGAAGGCTGATTTGGCAGGAAGAAGCCCTGTGTGCACTGGCCCTGGCAACCCACCCATAGCCAGCTAGGGAGGGACCCACCTAGGGCCTAGCTGCGAAACGGCACAGAACGCGCTCCTAGGAGCTGCACTCTGCAAAGGGAAACTGTGCTCGGGGAACAAAGCTCAGCCCCAAGGCGGCTTGGCTCAGGATCGCAGCGCTTGCCTAGTTCTCACCTAGCCCTAGGCTCCCCATAGGGCCAAGGAGGGTCTGGGCTGCCTCTGGCTCCGTGGGCACTGCTGCTTGGCTGGTGGTCTCCGCACCGTGAAACCAACTCCAAACGTGTTCTCCTTCGCGGAGAAGGCTGATTTGGCAGGAAGAAGCCCTGTGTGCACTGGCCCTGGCAACCCACCCATAGCCAGCTAGGGACGGACCCACCTAGGGCCTAGCTGCGAAACGGCACAAAACGCGCTCCTAGGAGCTGCACTCTGCAAAGGGAAACTGTGCTCGGGGAACAAAGCTCAGCCCCAAGGCGGCTTGGCTCAGGATCGCAGCGCTTGCCTAGTTCTCACCTAGCCCTAGGCTCCCCATAGGGCCCAGGAGGGTCTGGGCTGCCTCTGGCTCCGTGGGCACTGCTGCTTGGTTGGTGGTCTCCGCACCTTGAAACCAACTCCAAACGTGTTCTCCTTCGCGGAGAAGGCTGATTTGGCAGGAAGAAGCCCTGTGTGCACTGGCCCTGGCAACCCACCCATAGCCAGCTAGGGAGGGACCCACCTAGGGCCTAGCTGCGAAACGGCACAAAACGCGCTCCTAGGAGCTGCACTCTGCAAAGGGAAACTGAGCTCGGGGAACAAAGCTCAGCCCCAAGGCGGCTTGGCTCAGGATCGCAGCGCTTGCCTAGTTCTCACCTAGCCCTAGGCTCCCCATAGGGCCAAGGAGGGTCTGGGCTGCCTCTGGCTCCGTGGGCACTGCTGCTTGGCTGGTGGTCTCCGCACCGTGAAACCAACTCCAAACGTGTTCTCCTTCGCGGAGAAGGCTGATTTGGCAGGAAGAAGCCCTGTGTGCACTGGCCCTGGCAACCCACCCATAGCCAGCTAGGGACGGACCCACCTAGGGCCTAGCTGCGAAACGGCACAAAACGCGCTCCTAGGAGCTGCACTCTGCAAAGGGAAACTGTGCTCGGGGAACAAAGCTCAGCCCCAAGGCGGCTTGGCTCAGGATCGCAGCGCTTGCCTAGTTCTCACCTAGCCCTAGGCTCCCCATAGGGCCAAGGAGGGTCTGGGCTGCCTCTGGCTCCGTGGGCACTGCTGCTTGGCTGGTGGTCTCCGCACCTTGAAACCAACTCCAAACGTGTTCTCCTTCGCGGAGAAGGCTGATTTGGCAGGAAGAAGCCCTGTGTGCACTGGCCCTGGCAACCCACCCATAGCCAGCTAGGGACGGACCCACCTAGGGCCTAGCTGCGAAACGGCACAAAACGCGCTCCTAGGAGCTGCACTCTGCAAAGGGAAACTGTGCTCGGGGAACAAAGCTCAGCCCCAAGGCGGCTTGGCTCAGGATCGCAGCGCTTGCCTAGTTCTCACCTAGCCCTAGGCTCCCCATAGGGCCAAGGAGGGTCTGGGCTGCCTCTGGCTCCGTGGGCACTGCTGCTTGGCTGGTGGTCTCCGCACCTTGAAACCAACTCCAAACGTGTTCTCCTTCGCGGAGAAGGCTGATTTGGCAGGAAGAAGCCCTGTGTGCACTGGCCCTGGCAACCCACCCATAGCCAGCTAGGGAGGGACCCACCTAGGGCCTAGCTGCGAAACGGCACAGAATGCGCTCCTAGGAGCTGCACTCTGCAAAGGGCAACTTTGCTCGAGGGAACAAAGCTCAGCCCCAAGGCGGCTTGGCTCAGGATCGCAGCGCTTGCCTAGTTCTCACCTAGCCCTAGGCTCCCCATAGGGCCAAGGAGGGTCTGGGCTGCCTCTGGCTCCGTGGGCACTGCTGCTTGGCTGGTGGTCTCCGCACCTTGAAACCAACTCCAAACGTGTTCTCCTTCGCGGAGAAGGCTGATTTGGCAGGAAGAAGCCCTGTGTGCACTGGCCCTGGCAACCCACCCATAGCCAGCTAGGGAGGGACCCACCTAGGGCCTAGCTGCGAAACGGCACAAAACGCGCTCCTAGGAGCTGCACTCTGCAAAGGGAAACTGTGCTCGGGGAACAAAGCTCAGCCCCAAGGCGGCTTGGCTCAGGATCGCAGCGCTTGCCTACTTCTCACCTAGCCCTAGGCTCCCCATAGGGCCAAGGAGGGTCTGGGCTGCCTCTGGCTCCGTGGGCACTGCTGCTTGGCTGGTGGTCTCCGCACCTTGAAACCAACTCCAAACGTGTTCTCCTTCGCGGAGAAGGCTGATTTGGCAGGAAGAAGCCCTGTGTGCACTGGCCCTGGCAACCCACCCATAGCCAGCTAGGGACGGACCCACCTAGGGCCTAGCTGCGAAACGGCACAGAACGCGCTCCTAGGAGCTGCACTCTGCAAAGGGAAACTGTGCTCGGGGAACAAAGCTCAGCCCCAAGGCGGCTTGGCTCAGGATCGCAGCGCTTGCCTAGTTCTCACCTAGCCCTAGGCTCCCCATAGGGCCAAGGAGGGTCTGGGCTGCCTCTGGCTCCGTGGGCACTGCTGCTTGGCTGGTGGTCTCCGCACCTTGAAACCAACTCCAAACGTGTTCTCCTTCGCGGAGAAGGCTGATTTGGCAGGAAGAAGCCCTGTGTGCACTGGCCCTGGCAACCCACCCATAGCCAGCTAGGGACGGACCCACCTAGGGCCTAGCTGCGAAACGGCACAAAACGCGCTCCTAGGAGCTGCACTCTGCAAAGGGAAACTGTGCTCGGGGAACAAAGCTCAGCCCCAAGGCGGCTTGGCTCAGGATCGCAGCGCTTGCCTAGTTCTCACCTAGCCCTAGGCTCCCCATAGGGCCAAGGAGGGTCTGGGCTGCCTCTGGCTCCGTGGGCACTGCTGCTTGGCTGGTGGTCTCCGCACCTTGAAACCAACTCCAAACGTGTTCTCCTTCGCGGAGAAGGCTGATTTGGCAGGAAGAAGCCCTGTGTGCACTGGCCCTGGCAACCCACCCATAGCCAGCTAGGGAGGGACCCACCTAGGGCCTAGCTGCGAAACGGCACAAAACGCGCTCCTAGGAGCTGCACTCTGCAAAGGGAAACTGAGCTCGGGGAACAAAGCTCAGCCCCAAGGCGGCTTGGCTCAGGATCGCAGCGCTTGCCTAGTTCTCACCTAGCCCTAGGCTCCCCATAGGGCCAAGGAGGGTCTGGGCTGCCTCTGGCTCCGTGGGCACTGCTGCTTGGCTGGTGGTCTCCGCACCGTGAAACCAACTCCAAACGTGTTCTCCTTGGCGGAGAAGGCTGATTTGGCAGGAAGAAGCCCTGTGTGCACTGGCCCTGGCAACCCACCCATAGCCAGCTAGGGACGGACCCACCTAGGGCCTAGCTGCGAAACGGCACAAAACGCGCTCCTAGGAGCTGCACTCTGCAAAGGGAAACTGTGCTCGGGGAACAAAGCTCAGCCCCAAGGCGGCTTGGCTCAGGATCGCAGCGCTTGCCTAGTTCTCACCTAGCCCTAGGCTCCCCATAGGGCCAAGGAGGGTCTGGGCTGCCTCTGGCTCCGTGGGCACTGCTGCTTGGTTGGTGGTCTCCGCACCTTGAAACCAACTCCAAACGTGTTCTCCTTCGCGGAGAAGGCTGATTTGGCAGGAAGAAGCCCTGTGTGCACTGGCCCTGGCAACCCACCCATAGCCAGCTAGGGACGGACCCACCTAGGGCCTAGCTGCGAAACGGCACAAAACGCGCTCCTAGGAGCTGCACTCTGCAAAGGGAAACTGTGCTCGGGGAACAAAGCTCAGCCCCAAGGCGGCTTGGCTCAGGATCGCAGCGCTTGCCTAGTTCTCACCTAGCCCTAGGCTCCCCATAGGGCCAAGGAGGGTCTGGGCTGCCTCTGGCTCCGTGGGCACTGCTGCTTGGCTGGTGGTCTCCGCACCTTGAAACCAACTCCAAACGTGTTCTCCTTCGCGGAGAAGGCTGATTTGGCAGGAAGAAGCCCTGTGTGCACTGGCCCTGGCAACCCACCCATAGCCAGCTAGGGAGGGACCCACCTAGGGCCTAGCTGCGAAACGGCACAGAATGCGCTCCTAGGAGCTGCACTCTGCAAAGGGCAACTTTGCTCGAGGGAACAAAGCTCAGCCCCAAGGCGGCTTGGCTCAGGATCGCAGCGCTTGCCTAGTTCTCACCTAGCCCTAGGCTCCCCATAGGGCCAAGGAGGGTCTGGGCTGCCTCTGGCTCCGTGGGCACTGCTGCTTGGCTGGTGGTCTCCGCACCTTGAAACCAACTCCAAACGTGTTCTCCTTGGCGGAGAAGGCTGATTTGGCAGGAAGAAGCCCTGTGTGCACTGGCCCTGGCAACCCACCCATAGCCAGCTAGGGAGGGACCCACCTAGGGCCTAGCTGCGAAACGGCACAGAATGCGCTCCTAGGAGCTGCACTCTGCAAAGGGAAACTGAGCTCGGGGAACAAAGCTCAGCCCCAAGGCGGCTTGGCTCAGAATCGCAGCGCTTGCCTAGTTCTCACCTAGCCCTAGGCTCCCCATAGGGCCAAGGAGGGTCTGGGCTGCCTCTGGCTCCGTGGGCACTGCTGCTTGGCTGGTGGTCTCCGCACCTTGAAACCAACTCCAAACGTGTTCTCCTTCGCGGAGAAGGCTGATTTGGCAGGAAGAAGCCCTGTGTGCACTGGCCCTGGCAAACCACCCATAGCCAGCTAGGGAGGCACCCACCTAGGGCCTAGCTGCGAAACGGCACAAAACGCTCTCCTAGGAGCTGCACTCTGCAAAGGGAAACTGTGCTCGGGGAACTAACCTCAGCCCCAAGGCAGCTTGGCTCAGGATCGCAGCGCTTGCCTAGTTCTCACCTAGCCCTAGGCTCCCCATAGGGCCAAGGAGGGTCTGGGCTGCCTCTGGCTCCGTGGGCACTGCTGCTTGGCTGGTGGTCTCCGCACCTTGAAGCCAACTCCAAACGTGTTCTCCTTCGCGGAGAAGGCTGATTTGGCAGGAAGAAGCCCTGTGTGCACTGGCCCTGGCAACCCACCCATAGCCAGCTAGGGAGGGACCCACCTAGGGCCTAGCTGCGAAACGGCACAAAACGCGCTCCTAGGAGCTGCACTCTGCAAAGGGAAACTGTGCTCGGGGAACTAACCTCAGCCCCAAGGCGGCTTGGCTCAGGATCGCAGCGCTTGCCTAGTTCTCACCTAGCCCTAGGCTCCCCATAGGGCCAAGGAGGGTCTGGGCTGCCTCTGGCTCCGTGGGCACTGCTGCTTGGCTGGTGGTCTCCGCACCTTGAAACCAACTCCAAACGTGTTCTCCTTCGCGGAGAAGGCTGATTTGGCAGGTAGAAGCCCTGTGTGCATTGGCCCTGGCAACCCACCCATAGCCAGCTAGGGAGGGACCCACCTAGGGCCTAGCTGCGAAACGGCACAAAACGCACTCCTAGGAGCTGCACTCTGCAAAGGGAAACTGAGCTCGGGGAACAAAGCTCAGCCCCAAGGCGGCTTGGCTCAGGATCGCAGCGCTTGCCTACTTCTCACCTAGCCCTAGGCTCCCCATAGGGCCAAGGAGGGTCTGGGCTGCCTCTGGCTCCGTGGGCACTGCTGCTTGGCTGGTGGTCTCCGCACCTTGAAACCAACTCCAAACGTGTTCTCCTTCGCGGAGAAGGCTGATTTGGCAGGAAGAAGCCCTGTGTGCACTGGCCCTGGCAACCCACCCATAGCCAGCTAGGGAGGGACCCACCTAGGGCCTAGCTGCGAAACGGCACAAAACGCGCTCCTAGGAGCTGCACTCTGCAAAGGGAAACTGTGCTCGGGGAACAAAGCTCAGCCCCAAGGCGGCTTGGCTCAGGATCGCAGCGCTTGCCTACTTCTCACCTAGCCCTAGGCTCCCCATAGGGCCAAGGAGGGTCTGGGCTGCCTCTGGCTCCGTGGGCACTGCTGCTTGGCTGGTGGTCTCCGCACCTTGAAACCAACTCCAAACGTGTTCTCCTTCGCGGAGAAGGCTGATTTGGCAGGAAGAAGCCCTGTGTGCACTGGCCCTGGCAACCCACCCATAGCCAGCTAGGGACGGACCCACCTAGGGCCTAGCTGCGAAACGGCACAAAACGCGCTCCTAGGAGCTGCACTCTGCAAAGGGAAACTGTGCTCGGGGAACAAAGCTCAGCCCCAAGGCGGCTTGGCTCAGGATCGCAGCGCTTGCCTAGTTCTCACCTAGCCCTAGGCTCCCCATAGGGCCAAGGAGGGTCTGGGCTGCCTCTGGCTCCGTGGGCACTGCTGCTTGGCTGGTGGTCTCCGCACCGTGAAACCAACTCCAAACGTGTTCTCCTTCGCGGAGAAGGCTGATTTGGCAGGAAGAAGCCCTGTGTGCACTGGCCCTGGCAACCCACCCATAGCCAGCTAGGGACGGACCCACCTAGGGCCTAGCTGCGAAACGGCACAAAACGCGCTCCTAGGAGCTGCACTCTGCAAAGGGAAACTGTGCTCGGGGAACAAAGCTCAGCCCCAAGGCGGCTTGGCTCAGGATCGCAGCGCTTGCCTAGTTCTCACCTAGCCCTAGGCTCCCCATAGGGCCAAGGAGGGTCTGGGCTGCCTCTGGCTCCGTGGGCACTGCTGCTTGGCTGGTGGTCTCCGCACCTTGAAACCAACTCCAAACGTGTTCTCCTTCGCGGAGAAGGCTGATTTGGCAGGAAGAAGCCCTGTGTGCACTGGCCCTGGCAACCCACCCATAGCCAGCTAGGGACGGACCCACCTAGGGCCTAGCTGCGAAACGGCACAAAACGCGCTCCTAGGAGCTGCACTCTGCAAAGGGAAACTGAGCTCGGGGAACAAAGCTCAGCCCCAAGGCGGCTTGGCTCAGGATCGCAGCGCTTGCCTAGTTCTCACCTAGCCCTAGGCTCCCCATAGGGCCAAGGAGGGTCTGGGCTGCCTCTGGCTCCGTGGGCACTGCTGCTTGGCTGGTGGTCTCCGCACCGTGAAACCAACTCCAAACGTGTTCTCCTTCGCGGAGAAGGCTGATTTGGCAGGAAGAAGCCCTGTGTGCACTGGCCCTGGCAACCCACCCATAGCCAGCTAGGGACGGACCCACCTAGGGCCTAGCTGCGAAACGGCACAAAACGCGCTCCTAGGAGCTGCACTCTGCAAAGGGAAACTGTGCTCGGGGAACAAAGCTCAGCCCCAAGGCGGCTTGGCTCAGGATCGCAGCGCTTGCCTAGTTCTCACCTAGCCCTAGGCTCCCCATAGGGCCAAGGAGGGTCTGGGCTGCCTCTGGCTCCGTGGGCACTGCTGCTTGGTTGGTGGTCTCCGCACCTTGAAACCAACTCCAAACGTGTTCTCCTTCGCGGAGAAGGCTGATTTGGCAGGAAGAAGCCCTGTGTGCACTGGCCCTGGCAACCCACCCATAGCCAGCTAGGGACGGACCCACCTAGGGCCTAGCTGCGAAACGGCACAAAACGCGCTCCTAGGAGCTGCACTCTGCAAAGGGAAACTGTGCTCGGGGAACAAACCTCAGCCCCAAGGCGGCTTGGCTCAGGATCGCAGCGCTTGCCTAGTTCTCACCTAGCCCTAGGCTCCCCATAGGGCCAAGGAGGGTCTGGGCTGCCTCTGGCTCCGTGGGCACTGCTGCTTGGCTGGTGGTCTCCGCAGCTTGAAACCAACTCCAAACGTGTTCTCCTTCGCGGAGAAGGCTGATTTGGCAGGAAGAAGCCCTGTGTGCACTGGCCCTGGCAACCCACCCATAGCCAGCTAGGGAGGGACCCACCTAGGGCCTAGCTGCGAAACGGCACAAAACGCGCTCCTAGGAGCTGCACTCTGCAAAGGGAAACTGTGCTCGGGGAACAAAGCTCAGCCCCAAGGCGGCTTGGCTCAGGATCGCAGCGCTTGCCTAGTTCTCACCTAGCCCTAGGCTCCCCATAGGGCCAAGGAGGGTCTGGGCTGCCTCTGGCTCCGTGGGCACTGCTGCTTGGCTGGTGGTCTCCGCACCTTGAAACCAACTCCAAACGTGTTCTCCTTCGCGGAGAAGGCTGATTTGGCAGGAAGAAGCCCTGTGTGCACTGGCCCTGGCAACCCACCCATAGCCAGCTAGGGAGGGACCCACCTAGGGCCTAGCTGCGAAACGGCACAAAACGCGCTCCTAGGAGCTGCACTCTGCAAAGGGAAACTGAGCTCGGGGAACAAAGCTCAGCCCCAAGGCGGCTTGGCTCAGGATCGCAGCGCTTGCCTAGTTCTCACCTAGCCCTAGGCGCCCCATAGGGCCAAGGAGGGTCTGGGCTGCTTCTGGCTCCGTGGGCACTGCTGCTTGGTTGGTGGTCTCTGCAGCTTGAAACCAACTCCAAACGTGTTCTCCTTCGCGGAGAAGGCTGATTTGGCAGGAAGAAGCCCTGTGTGCACTGGCCCTGGCAACCCACCCACAGCCAGCTAGGGACGGACCCACCTAGGGCCTAGCTGCGAAACGGCACAAAACGCGCTCCTAGGAGCTGCACTCTGCAAAGGGAAACTGTGCTCGGGGAACAAAGCTCAGCCCCAAGGCGGCTTGGCTCAGGATCGCAGCGCTTGCCTACTTCTCACCTAGCCCTAGGCTCCCCATAGGGCCAAGGAGGGTCTGGGCTGCCTCTGGCTCCGTGGGCACTGCTGCTTGGCTGGTGGTCTCCGCACCGTGAAACCAACTCCAAACGTGTTCTCCTTCGCGGAGAAGGCTGATTTGGCAGGAAGAAGCCCTGTGTGCACTGGCCCTGGCAACCCACCCATAGCCAGCTAGGGAGGGACCCACCTAGGGCCTAGCTGCGAATCGGCACAAAACGCGCTCCTAGGAGCTGCACTCTGCAAAGGGAAACTGTGCTCGGGAACAAAGCTCAGCCCCAAGGCGGCTTGGCTCAGGATCGCAGCGCTTGCCTAGTTCTCACCTAGCCCTAGGCTCCCCATAGGGCCAAGGAGGGTCTGGGCTGCCTCTGGCTCCGTGGGCACTGCTGCTTGGCTGGTGGTCTCCGCACCGTGAAACCAACTCCAAACGTGTTCTCCTTCGCGGAGAAGGCTGATTTGGCAGGAAGAAGCCCTGTGTGCACTGGCCCTGGCAACCCACCCATAGCCAGCTAGGGACGGACCCACCTAGGGCCTAGCTGCGAAACGGCACAGAACGCGCTCCTAGGAGCTGCACTCTGCAAAGGGAAACTGAGCTCGGGGAATAAAGCTCAGCCCCAAGGCGGCTTGGCTCAGGATCGCAGCGCTTGCCTAGTTCTCACCTAGCCCTAGGCTCCCCATAGGGCCAAGGAGGGTCTGGGCTGCCTCTGGCTCCGTGGGCACTGCTGCTTGGTTGGTGGTCTCCGCACCTTGAAACCAACTCCAAACGTGTTCTCCTTCGCGGAGAAGGCTGATTTGGCAGGAAGAAGCCCTGTGTGCACTGGCCCTGGCAACCCACCCATAGCCAGCTAGGGACGGACCCACCTAGGGCCTAGCTGCGAAACGGCACAAAACACGCTCCTAGGAGCTGCACTCTGCAAAGGGAAACTGAGCTCGGGGAACAAAGCTCAGCCCCAAGGCGGCTTGGCTCAGGATCGCAGCGCTTGCCTAGTTCTCACCTAGCCCTAGGCTCCCCATAGGGCCCAGGAGGGTCTGGGCTGCCTCTGGCTCCGTGGGCACTGCTGCTTGGCTGGTGGTCTCCGCACCTTGAAACCAACTCCAAACGTGTTCTCCTTCGCGGAGAAGGCTGATTTGGCAGGAAGAAGCCCTGTGTGCACTGGCCCTGGCAACCCACCCATAGCCAGCTAGGGACGGACCCACCTAGGGCCTAGCTGCGAAACGGCACAAAACGCGCTCCTAGGAGCTGCACTCTGCAAAGGGAAACTGTGCTCGGGGAACAAACCTCAGCCCCAAGGCGGCTTGGCTCAGGATCGCAGCGCTTGCCTAGTTCTCACCTAGCCCTAGGCTCCCCATAGGGCCAAGGAGGGTCTGGGCTGCCTCTGGCTCCGTGGGCACTGCTGCTTGGCTGGTGGTCTCCGCAGCTTGAAGCCAACTCCAAACGTGTTCTCCTTCGCGGAGAAGGCTGATTTGGCAGGAAGAAGCCCTGTGTGCACTGGCCCTGGCAACCCACCCATAGCCAGCTAGGGACGGACCCACCTAGGGCCTAGCTGCGAAACGGCACAAAACGCGCTCCTAGGAGCTGCACTCTGCAAAGGAAAACTGTGCTCGGGGAACAAAGCTCAGCCCCAAGGCGGCTTGGCTCAGGATCGCAGCGCTTGCCTAGTTCTCACCTAGCCCTAGGCTCCCCATAGGGCCAAGGAGGGTCTGGGCTGCCTCTGGCTCCGTGGGCACTGCTGCTTGGCTGGTGGTCTCCGCACCTTGAAACCAACTCCAAACGTGTTCTCCTTCGCGGAGAAGGCTGATTTGGCAGGAAGAAGCCCTGTGTGCACTGGCCCTGGCAACCCACCCACAGCCAGCTAGGGAGGGACCCACCTAGGGCCTAGCTGCGAAACGGCACAAAACGCGCTCCTAGGAGCTGCACTCTGCAAAGGGAAACTGTGCTCGGGGAACAAACCTCAGCCCCAAGGCGGCTTGGCTCAGGATCGCAGCGCTTGCCTAGTTCTCACCTAGCCCTAGGCTCCCCATAGGGTCAAGGAGGGTCTGGGCTGCCTCTGGCTCCGTGGGCACTGCTGCTTGGCTGGTGGTCTCCGCAGCTTGAAACCAACTCCAAACGTGTTCTCCTTCGAGGAGAAGGCTGATTTGGCAGGAAGAAGCCCTGTGTGCACTGGCCCTGGCAACCCACCCATAGCCAGCTAGGGAGGGACCCACCTAGGGCCTAGCTGCGAAACGGCACAGAACGCGCTCCTAGGAGCTGCACTCTGCAAAGGGAAACTGTGCTCGGGGAACAAAGCTCAGCCCCAAGGCGGCTTGGCTCAGGATCGCAGCGCTTGCCTACTTCTCACCTAGCCCTAGGCTCCCCATAGGGCCAAGGAGGGTCTGGGCTGCCTCTGGCTCCGTGGGCACTGCTGCTTGGCTGGTGGTCTCCGCACCGTGAAACCAACTCCAAACGTGTTCTCCTTCGCGGAGAAGGCTGATTTGGCAGGAAGAAGCCCTGTGTGCACTGGCCCTGGCAACCCACCCATAGCCAGCTAGGGAGGGACCCACCTAGGGCCTAGCTGCGAATCGGCACAAAACGCGCTCCTAGGAGCTGCACTCTGCAAAGGGAAACTGTGCTCGGGGAACAAAGCTCAGCCCCAAGGCGGCTTGGCTCAGGATCGCAGCGCTTGCCTAGTTCTCACCTAGCCCTAGGCTCCCCATAGGGCCAAGGAGGGTCTGGGCTGCCTCTGGCTCCGTGGGCACTGCTGCTTGGCTGGTGGTCTCCGCACCTTGAAACCAACTCCAAACGTGTTCTCCTTCGCGGAGAAGGCTGATTTGGCAGGAAGAAGCCCTGTGTGCACTGGCCCTGGCAACCCACCCATAGCCAGCTAGGGACGGACCCACCTAGGGCCTAGCTGCGAAACGGCACAAAACGCGCTCCTAGGAGCTGCACTCTGCAAAGGGAAACTGAGCTCGGGGAACAAAGCTCAGCCCCAAGGCGGCTTGGCTCAGGATCGCAGCGCTTGCCTAGTTCTCACCTAGCCCTAGGCTCCCCATAGGGCCCAGGAGGGTCTGGGCTGCCTCTGGCTCCGTGGGCACTGCTGCTTGGCTGGTGGTCTCCGCAGCTTGAAACCAACTCCAAACGTGTTCTCCTTCGCAGAGAAGGCTGATTTGGCAGGAAGAAGCCCTGTGTGCACTGGCCCTGGCAACCCACCCATAGCCAGCTAGGGAGGGACCCACCTAGGGCCTAGCTGCGAAAGGGCACAGAACGCGCTCCTAGGAGCTGCACTCTGCAAAGGGAAACTGTGCTCGGGGAACAAACCTCAGCCCCAAGGCGGCTTGGCTCAGGATCGCAGCGCTTGCCTAGTTCTCACCTAGCCCTAGGCTCCCCATAGGGCCAAGGAGGAGCTGGGCTGCCTCTGGCTCCGTGGGCACTGCTGCTTGGTTGGTGGTCTCCGCAGCTTGAAACCAACTCCAAACGTGTTCTCCTTCGCGGAGAAGGCTGATTTGGCAGGTAGAAGCCCTGTGTGCATTGGCCCTGGCAACCCACCCATAGCCAGCTAGGGAGGGACCCACCTAGGGCCTAGCTGCGAAACGGCACAAAACGCGCTCCTAGGAGCTGCACTCTGCAAAGGGAAACTGAGCTCGGGGAACAAAGCTCAGCCCCAAGGCGGCTTGGCTCAGGATCGCAGCGCTTGCCTAGTTCTCACCTAGCCCTAGGCTCCCCATAGGGCCAAGGAGGGTCTGGGCTGCCTCTGGCTCCGTGGGCACTGCTGCTTGGCTGGTGGTCTCCGCACCGTGAAACCAACTCCAAACGTGTTCTCCTTCGCGGAGAA
Organism: Sus scrofa; assembly: GCF_054392235.1. Classification (NCBI taxonomy): domain Eukaryota; kingdom Metazoa; phylum Chordata; class Mammalia; order Artiodactyla; family Suidae; genus Sus; species Sus scrofa. The sequence goes on along the minus strand of NC_139393.1, from coordinate 38,648,396 downwards.
GGCTGATTTGGCAGGAAGAAGCCCTGTGTGCACTGGCCCTGGCAACCCACCCATAGCCAGCTAGGGACGGACCCACCTAGGGCCTAGCTGCGAAACGGCACAAAACGCGCTCCTAGGAGCTGCACTCTGCAAAGGGAAACTGTGCTCGGGGAACAAAGCTCAGCCCCAAGGCGGCTTGGCTCAGGATCGCAGCGCTTGCCTACTTCTCACCTAGCCCTAGGCTCCCCATAGGGCCAAGGAGGGTCTGGGCTGCCTCTGGCTCCGTGGGCACTGCTGCTTGGCTGGTGGTCTCCGCACCTTGAAACCAACTCCAAACGTGTTCTCCTTCGCGGAGAAGGCTGATTTGGCAGGAAGAAGCCCTGTGTGCACTGGCCCTGGCAACCCACCCATAGCCAGCTAGGGAGGGACCCACCTAGGGCCTAGCTGCGAAAGGGCACAAAACGCGCTCCTAGGAGCTGCACTCTGCAAAGGGAAACTGAGCTCGGGGAACAAAGCTCAGCCCCAAGGCGGCTTGGCTCAGGATCGCAGCGCTGGCCTAGTTCTCACCTAGCCCTAGGCTCCCCATAGGGCCAAGGAGGGTCTGGGCTGCCTCTGGCTCCGTGGGCACTGCTGCTTGGCTGGTGGTCTCCGCAGCTTGAAACCAACTCCAAACGTGTTCTCCTTCGCAGAGAAGGCTGATTTGGCAGGAAGAAGCCCTGTGTGCACTGGCCCTGGCAACCCACCCATAGCCAGCTAGGGACGGACCCACCTAGGGCCTAGCTGCGAAACGGCACAAAACACGCTCCTAGGAGCTGCACTCTGCAAAGGGAAACTGAGCTCGGGGAACAAAGCTCAGCCCCAAGGCGGCTTGGCTCAGGATCGCAGCGCTTGCCTAGTTCTCACCTAGCCCTAGGCTCCCCATAGGGCCCAGGAGGGTCTGGGCTGCCTCTGGCTCCGTGGGCACTGCTGCTTGGCTGGTGGTCTCCGCACCTTGAAACCAACTCCAAACGTGTTCTCCTTCGCGGAGAAGGCTGATTTGGCAGGAAGAAGCCCTGTGTGCACTGGCCCTGGCAACCCACCCATAGCCAGCTAGGGACGGACCCACCTAGGGCCTAGCTGCGAAACGGCACAAAACGCGCTCCTAGGAGCTGCACTCTGCAAAGGGAAACTGTGCTCGGGGAACAAACCTCAGCCCCAAGGCGGCTTGGCTCAGGATCGCAGCGCTTGCCTAGTTCTCACCTAGCCCTAGGCTCCCCATAGGGCCAAGGAGGGTCTGGGCTGCCTCTGGCTCCGTGGGCACTGCTGCTTGGCTGGTGGTCTCCGCAGCTTGAAGCCAACTCCAAACGTGTTCTCCTTCGCGGAGAAGGCTGATTTGGCAGGAAGAAGCCCTGTGTGCACTGGCCCTGGCAACCCACCCATAGCCAGCTAGGGACGGACCCACCTAGGGCCTAGCTGCGAAACGGCACAAAACGCGCTCCTAGGAGCTGCACTCTGCAAAGGAAAACTGTGCTCGGGGAACAAAGCTCAGCCCCAAGGCGGCTTGGCTCAGGATCGCAGCGCTTGCCTAGTTCTCACCTAGCCCTAGGCTCCCCATAGGGCCAAGGAGGGTCTGGGCTGCCTCTGGCTCCATGGGCACTGCTGCTTGGCTGGTGGTCTCCGCACCTTGAAACCAACTCCAAACGTGTTCTCCTTCGCGGAGAAGGCTGATTTGGCAGGAAGAAGCCCTGTGTGCACTGGCCCTGGCAACCCACCCACAGCCAGCTAGGGAGGGACCCACCTAGGGCCTAGCTGCGAAACGGCACAAAACGCGCTCCTAGGAGCTGCACTCTGCAAAGGGAAACTGTGCTCGGGGAACAAACCTCAGCCCCAAGGCGGCTTGGCTCAGGATCGCAGCGCTTGCCTAGTTCTCACCTAGCCCTAGGCTCCCCATAGGGTCAAGGAGGGTCTGGGCTGCCTCTGGCTCCGTGGGCACTGCTGCTTGGCTGGTGGTCTCCGCAGCTTGAAACCAACTCCAAACGTGTTCTCCTTCGAGGAGAAGGCTGATTTGGCAGGAAGAAGCCCTGTGTGCACTGGCCCTGGCAACCCACCCATAGCCAGCTAGGGAGGGACCCACCTAGGGCCTAGCTGCGAAACGGCACAGAACGCGCTCCTAGGAGCTGCACTCTGCAAAGGGAAACTGTGCTCGGGGAACAAAGCTCAGCCCCAAGGCGGCTTGGCTCAGGATCGCAGCGCTTGCCTACTTCTCACCTAGCCCTAGGCTCCCCATAGGGCCAAGGAGGGTCTGGGCTGCCTCTGGCTCCGTGGGCACTGCTGCTTGGCTGGTGGTCTCCGCACCGTGAAACCAACTCCAAACGTGTTCTCCTTCGCGGAGAAGGCTGATTTGGCAGGAAGAAGCCCTGTGTGCACTGGCCCTGGCAACCCACCCATAGCCAGCTAGGGAGGGACCCACCTAGGGCCTAGCTGCGAATCGGCACAAAACGCGCTCCTAGGAGCTGCACTCTGCAAAGGGAAACTGTGCTCGGGGAACAAAGCTCAGCCCCAAGGCGGCTTGGCTCAGGATCGCAGCGCTTGCCTAGTTCTCACCTAGCCCTAGGCTCCCCATAGGGCCAAGGAGGGTCTGGGCTGCCTCTGGCTCCGTGGGCACTGCTGCTTGGCTGGTGGTCTCCGCACCTTGAAACCAACTCCAAACGTGTTCTCCTTCGCGGAGAAGGCTGATTTGGCAGGAAGAAGCCCTGTGTGCACTGGCCCTGGCAACCCACCCATAGCCAGCTAGGGACGGACCCACCTAGGGCCTAGCTGCGAAACGGCACAAAACGCGCTCCTAGGAGCTGCACTCTGCAAAGGGAAACTGAGCTCGGGGAACAAAGCTCAGCCCCAAGGCGGCTTGGCTCAGGATCGCAGCGCTTGCCTAGTTCTCACCTAGCCCTAGGCTCCCCATAGGGCCCAGGAGGGTCTGGGCTGCCTCTGGCTCCGTGGGCACTGCTGCTTGGCTGGTGGTCTCCGCAGCTTGAAACCAACTCCAAACGTGTTCTCCTTCGCAGAGAAGGCTGATTTGGCAGGAAGAAGCCCTGTGTGCACTGGCCCTGGCAACCCACCCATAGCCAGCTAGGGAGGGACCCACCTAGGGCCTAGCTGCGAAAGGGCACAGAACGCGCTCCTAGGAGCTGCACTCTGCAAAGGGAAACTGTGCTCGGGGAACAAACCTCAGCCCCAAGGCGGCTTGGCTCAGGATCGCAGCGCTTGCCTAGTTCTCACCTAGCCCTAGGCTCCCCATAGGGCCAAGGAGGGTCTGGGCTGCCTCTGGCTCCGTGGGCACTGCTGCTTGGCTGGTGGTCTCCGCACCGTGAAACCAACTCCAAACGTGTTCTCCTTCGCGGAGAAGGCTGATTTGGCAGGAAGAAGCCCTGTGTGCACTGGCCCTGGCAACCCACCCATAGCCAGCTAGGGACGGACCCACCTAGGGCCTAGCTGCGAAACGGCACAAAACGCGCTCCTAGGAGCTGCACTCTGCAAAGGGAAACTGTGCTCGGGGAACAAAGCTCAGCCCCAAGGCGGCTTGGCTCAGGATCGCAGCGCTTGCCTACTTCTCACCTAGCCCTAGGCTCCCCATAGGGCCAAGGAGGGTCTGGGCTGCCTCTGGCTCCGTGGGCACTGCTGCTTGGCTGGTGGTCTCCGCACCTTGAAACCAACTCCAAACGTGTTCTCCTTCGCGGAGAAGGCTGATTTGGCAGGAAGAAGCCCTGTGTGCACTGGCCCTGGCAACCCACCCATAGCCAGCTAGGGAGGGACCCACCTAGGGCCTAGCTGCGAAAGGGCACAAAACGCGCTCCTAGGAGCTGCACTCTGCAAAGGGAAACTGAGCTCGGGGAACAAAGCTCAGCCCCAAGGCGGCTTGGCTCAGGATCGCAGCGCTGGCCTAGTTCTCACCTAGCCCTAGGCTCCCCATAGGGCCAAGGAGGGTCTGGGCTGCCTCTGGCTCCGTGGGCACTGCTGCTTGGCTGGTGGTCTCCGCAGCTTGAAACCAACTCCAAACGTGTTCTCCTTCGCAGAGAAGGCTGATTTGGCAGGAAGAAGCCCTGTGTGCACTGGCCCTGGCAACCCACCCATAGCCAGCTAGGGAGGGACCCACCTAGGGCCTAGCTGCGAAAGGGCACAGAACGCGCTCCTAGGAGCTGCACTCTGCAAAGGGAAACTGTGCTCGGGGAACAAACCTCAGCCCCAAGGCGGCTTGGCTCAGGATCGCAGCGCTTGCCTAGTTCTCACCTAGCCCTAGGCTCCCCATAGGGCCAAGGAGGAGCTGGGCTGCCTCTGGCTCCGTGGGCACTGCTGCTTGGTTGGTGGTCTCCGCAGCTTGAAACCAACTCCAAACGTGTTCCCCTTCGCGGAGAAGGCTGATTTGGCAGGTAGAAGCCCTGTGTGCATTGGCCCTGGCAACCCACCCATAGCCAGCTAGGGAGGGACCCACCTAGGGCCTAGCTGCGAAACGGCACAAAACGCGCTCCTAGGAGCTGCACTCTGCAAAGGGAAACTGAGCTCGGGGAACAAAGCTCAGCCCCAAGGCGGCTTGGCTCAGGATCGCAGCGCTTGCCTAGTTCTCACCTAGCCCTAGGCTCCCCATAGGGCCAAGGAGGGTCTGGGCTGCCTCTGGCTCCGTGGGCACTGCTGCTTGGCTGGTGGTCTCCGCACCGTGAAACCAACTCCAAACGTGTTCTCCTTCGCGGAGAAGGCTGATTTGGCAGGAAGAAGCCCTGTGTGCACTGGCCCTGGCAACCCACCCATAGCCAGCTAGGGACGGACCCACCTAGGGCCTAGCTGCGAAACGGCACAAAACGCGCTCCTAGGAGCTGCACTCTGCAAAGGGAAACTGTGCTCGGGGAACAAAGCTCAGCCCCAAGGCGGCTTGGCTCAGGATCGCAGCGCTTGCCTACTTCTCACCTAGCCCTAGGCTCCCCATAGGGCCAAGGAGGGTCTGGGCTGCCTCTGGCTCCGTGGGCACTGCTGCTTGGCTGGTGGTCTCCGCACCTTGAAACCAACTCCAAACGTGTTCTCCTTCGCGGAGAAGGCTGATTTGGCAGGAAGAAGCCCTGTGTGCACTGGCCCTGGCAACCCACCCATAGCCAGCTAGGGAGGGACCCACCTAGGGCCTAGCTGCGAAACGGCACAAAACGCGCTCCTAGGAGCTGCACTCTGCAAAGGGAAACTGTGCTCGGGGAACAAAGCTCAGCCCCAAGGCGGCTTGGCTCAGGATCGCAGCGCTGGCCTAGTTCTCACCTAGCCCTAGGCTCCCCATAGGGCCAAGGAGGGTCTGGGCTGCCTCTGGCTCCGTGGGCACTGCTGCTTGGCTGGTGGTCTCCGCACCGTGAAACCAACTCCAAACGTGTTCTCCTTCGCGGAGAAGGCTGATTTGGCAGGAAGAAGCCCTGTGTGCACTGGCCCTGGCAACCCACCCATAGCCAGCTAGGGAGGGACCCACCTAGGGCCTAGCTGAGAAACGGCACAAAACGCGCTCCTAGGAGCTGCACTCTGCAAAGGGAAACTGAGCTCGGGGAACAAAGCTCAGCCCCAAGGCGGCTTGGCTCAGGATCGCAGCGCTGGCCTAGTTCTCACCTAGCCCTAGGCTCCCCATAGGGCCCAGGAGGGTCTGGGCTGCCTCTGGCTCCGTGGGCACTGCTGCTTGGCTGGTGGTCTCCGCAGCTTGAAACCAACTCCAAACGTGTTCTCCTTCGCAGAGAAGGCTGATTTGGCAGGAAGAAGCCCTGTGTGCACTGGCCCTGGCAACCCACCCATAGCCAGCTAGGGAGGGACCCACCTAGGGCCTAGCTGCGAAAGGGCACAGAACGCGCTCCTAGGAGCTGCACTCTGCAAAGGGAAACTGTGCTCGGGGAACAAACCTCAGCCCCAAGGCGGCTTGGCTCAGGATCGCAGCGCTTGCCTAGTTCTCACCTAGCCCTAGGCTCCCCATAGGGCCAAGGAGGAGCTGGGCTGCCTCTGGCTCCGTGGGCACTGCTGCTTGGTTGGTGGTCTCCGCAGCTTGAAACCAACTCCAAACGTGTTCTCCTTCGCGGAGAAGGCTGATTTGGCAGGTAGAAGCCCTGTGTGCATTGGCCCTGGCAACCCACCCATAGCCAGCTAGGGAGGGACCCACCTAGGGCCTAGCTGCGAAACGGCACAAAACGCGCTCCTAGGAGCTGCACTCTGCAAAGGGAAACTGAGCTCGGGGAACAAAGCTCAGCCCCAAGGCGGCTTGGCTCAGGATCGCAGCGCTTGCCTAGTTCTCACCTAGCCCTAGGCTCCCCATAGGGCCAAGGAGGGTCTGGGCTGCCTCTGGCTCCGTGGGCACTGCTGCTTGGCTGGTGGTCTCCGCACCGTGAAACCAACTCCAAACGTGTTCTCCTTCGCGGAGAAGGCTGATTTGGCAGGAAGAAGCCCTGTGTGCACTGGCCCTGGCAACCCACCCATAGCCAGCTAGGGACGGACCCACCTAGGGCCTAGCTGCGAAACGGCACAAAACGCGCTCCTAGGAGCTGCACTCTGCAAAGGGAAACTGTGCTCGGGGAACAAAGCTCAGCCCCAAGGCGGCTTGGCTCAGGATCGCAGCGCTTGCCTACTTCTCACCTAGCCCTAGGCTCCCCATAGGGCCAAGGAGGGTCTGGGCTGCCTCTGGCTCCGTGGGCACTGCTGCTTGGCTGGTGGTCTCCGCACCTTGAAACCAACTCCAAACGTGTTCTCCTTCGCGGAGAAGGCTGATTTGGCAGGAAGAAGCCCTGTGTGCACTGGCCCTGGCAACCCACCCATAGCCAGCTAGGGAGGGACCCACCTAGGGCCTAGCTGCGAAACGGCACAAAACGCGCTCCTAGGAGCTGCACTCTGCAAAGGGAAACTGTGCTCGGGGAACAAAGCTCAGCCCCAAGGCGGCTTGGCTCAGGATCGCAGCGCTGGCCTAGTTCTCACCTAGCCCTAGGCTCCCCATAGGGCCAAGGAGGGTCTGGGCTGCCTCTGGCTCCGTGGGCACTGCTGCTTGGCTGGTGGTCTCCGCACCGTGAAACCAACTCCAAACGTGTTCTCCTTCGCGGAGAAGGCTGATTTGGCAGGAAGAAGCCCTGTGTGCACTGGCCCTGGCAACCCACCCATAGCCAGCTAGGGACGGACCCACCTAGGGCCTAGCTGCGAAACGGCACAAAACGCGCTCCTAGGAGCTGCACTCTGCAAAGGGAAACTGTGCTCGGGGAACAAAGCTCAGCCCCAAGGCGGCTTGGCTCAGGATCGCAGCGCTTGCCTAGTTCTCACCTAGCCCTAGGCTCCCCATAGGGCCCAGGAGGGTCTGGGCTGCCTCTGGCTCCGTGGGCACTGCTGCTTGGTTGGTGGTCTCCGCACCTTGAAACCAACTCCAAACGTGTTCTCCTTCGCGGAGAAGGCTGATTTGGCAGGAAGAAGCCCTGTGTGCACTGGCCCTGGCAACCCACCCATAGCCAGCTAGGGACGGACCCACCTAGGGCCTAGCTGCGAAACGGCACAAAACGCGCTCCTAGGAGCTGCACTCTGCAAAGGGAAACTGTGCTCGGGGAACAAACCTCAGCCCCAAGGCGGCTTGGCTCAGGATCGCAGCGCTTGCCTAGTTCTCACCTAGCCCTAGGCTCCCCATAGGGTCAAGGAGGGTCTGGGCTGCCTCTGGCTCCGTGGGCACTGCTGCTTGGCTGGTGGTCTCCGCAGCTTGAAACCAACTCCAAACGTGTTCTCCTTCGAGGAGAAGGCTGATTTGGCAGGAAGAAGCCCTGTGTGCACTGGCCCTGGCAACCCACCCATAGCCAGCTAGGGAGGGACCCACCTAGGGCCTAGCTGCGAAACGGCACAGAACGCGCTCCTAGGAGCTGCACTCTGCAAAGGGAAACTGTGCTCGGGGAACAAAGCTCAGCCCCAAGGCGGCTTGGCTCAGGATCGCAGCGCTTGCCTACTTCTCACCTAGCCCTAGGCTCCCCATAGGGCCAAGGAGGGTCTGGGCTGCCTCTGGCTCCGTGGGCACTGCTGCTTGGCTGGTGGTCTCCGCACCGTGAAACCAACTCCAAACGTGTTCTCCTTCGCGGAGAAGGCTGATTTGGCAGGAAGAAGCCCTGTGTGCACTGGCCCTGGCAACCCACCCATAGCCAGCTAGGGAGGGACCCACCTAGGGCCTAGCTGCGAATCGGCACAAAACGCGCTCCTAGGAGCTGCACTCTGCAAAGGGAAACTGTGCTCGGGGAACAAAGCTCAGCCCCAAGGCGGCTTGGCTCAGGATCGCAGCGCTTGCCTAGTTCTCACCTAGCCCTAGGCTCCCCATAGGGCCAAGGAGGGTCTGGGCTGCCTCTGGCTCCGTGGGCACTGCTGCTTGGCTGGTGGTCTCCGCACCTTGAAACCAACTCCAAACGTGTTCTCCTTCGCGGAGAAGGCTGATTTGGCAGGAAGAAGCCCTGTGTGCACTGGCCCTGGCAACCCACCCATAGCCAGCTAGGGACGGACCCACCTAGGGCCTAGCTGCGAAACGGCACAAAACGCGCTCCTAGGAGCTGCACTCTGCAAAGGGAAACTGAGCTCGGGGAACAAAGCTCAGCCCCAAGGCGGCTTGGCTCAGGATCGCAGCGCTTGCCTAGTTCTCACCTAGCCCTAGGCTCCCCATAGGGCCAAGGAGGAGCTGGGCTGCCTCTGGCTCCGTGGGCACTGCTGCTTGGTTGGTGGTCTCCGCAGCTTGAAACCAACTCCAAACGTGTTCTCCTTCGCGGAGAAGGCTGATTTGGCAGGTAGAAGCCCTGTGTGCATTGGCCCTGGCAACCCACCCACAGCCAGCTAGGGAGGGACCCACCTAGGGCCTAGCTGCGAAACGGCACAAAACGCGCTCCTAGGAGCTGCACTCTGCAAAGGGAAACTGAGCTCGGGGAACAAAGCTCAGCCCCAAGGCGGCTTGGCTCAGGATCGCAGCGCTTGCCTAGTTCTCACCTAGCCCTAGGCTCCCCATAGGGCCAAGGAGGGTCTGGGCTGCCTCTGGCTCCGTGGGCACTGCTGCTTGGCTGGTGGTCTCCGCACCGTGAAACCAACTCCAAACGTGTTCTCCTTCGCGGAGAAGGCTGATTTGGCAGGAAGAAGCCCTGTGTGCACTGGCCCTGGCAACCCACCCATAGCCAGCTAGGGAGGGACCCACCTAGGGCCTAGCTGCGAAACGGCACAGAACGCGCTCCTAGGAGCTGCACTCTGCAAAGGGAAACTGTGCTCGGGGAACAAAGCTCAGCCCCAAGGCGGCTTGGCTCAGGATCGCAGCGCTTGCCTACTTCTCACCTAGCCCTAGGCTCCCCATAGGGCCAAGGAGGGTCTGGGCTGCCTCTGGCTCCGTGGGCACTGCTGCTTGGCTGGTGGTCTCCGCACCGTGAAACCAACTCCAAACGTGTTCTCCTTCGCGGAGAAGGCTGATTTGGCAGGAAGAAGCCCTGTGTGCACTGGCCCTGGCAACCCACCCATAGCCAGCTAGGGAGGGACCCACCTAGGGCCTAGCTGCGAATCGGCACAAAACGCGCTCCTAGGAGCTGCACTCTGCAAAGGGAAACTGTGCTCGGGGAACAAAGCTCAGCCCCAAGGCGGCTTGGCTCAGGATCGCAGCGCTTGCCTAGTTCTCACCTAGCCCTAGGCTCCCCATAGGGCCAAGGAGGGTCTGGGCTGCCTCTGGCTCCGTGGGCACTGCTGCTTGGCTGGTGGTCTCCGCACCTTGAAACCAACTCCAAACGTGTTCTCCTTCGCGGAGAAGGCTGATTTGGCAGGAAGAAGCCCTGTGTGCACTGGCCCTGGCAACCCACCCATAGCCAGCTAGGGACGGACCCACCTAGGGCCTAGCTGCGAAACGGCACAAAACGCGCTCCTAGGAGCTGCACTCTGCAAAGGGAAACTGAGCTCGGGGAACAAAGCTCAGCCCCAAGGCGGCTTGGCTCAGGATCGCAGCGCTTGCCTAGTTCTCACCTAGCCCTAGGCTCCCCATAGGGCCAAGGAGGAGCTGGGCTGCCTCTGGCTCCGTGGGCACTGCTGCTTGGTTGGTGGTCTCCGCAGCTTGAAACCAACTCCAAACGTGTTCTCCTTCGCGGAGAAGGCTGATTTGGCAGGTAGAAGCCCTGTGTGCATTGGCCCTGGCAACCCACCCACAGCCAGCTAGGGAGGGACCCACCTAGGGCCTAGCTGCGAAACGGCACAAAACGCGCTCCTAGGAGCTGCACTCTGCAAAGGGAAACTGAGCTCGGGGAACAAAGCTCAGCCCCAAGGCGGCTTGGCTCAGGATCGCAGCGCTTGCCTAGTTCTCACCTAGCCCTAGGCTCCCCATAGGGCCAAGGAGGGTCTGGGCTGCCTCTGGCTCCGTGGGCACTGCTGCTTGGCTGGTGGTCTCCGCACCGTGAAACCAACTCCAAACGTGTTCTCCTTCGCGGAGAAGGCTGATTTGGCAGGAAGAAGCCCTGTGTGCACTGGCCCTGGCAACCCACCCATAGCCAGCTAGGGACGGACCCACCTAGGGCCTAGCTGCGAAACGGCACAAAACGCGCTCCTAGGAGCTGCACTCTGCAAAGGGAAACTGAGCTCGGGGAACAAAGCTCAGCCCCAAGGCGGCTTGGCTCAGGATCGCAGCGCTTGCCTAGTTCTCACCTAGCCCTAGGCTCCCCATAGGGCCCAGGAGGGTCTGGGCTGCCTCTGGCTCCGTGGGCACTGCTGCTTGGTTGGTGGTCTCCGCACCGTGAAACCAACTCCAAACGTGTTCTCCTTCGCGGAGAAGGCTGATTTGGCAGGAAGAAGCCCTGTGTGCACTGGCCCTGGCAACCCACCCATAGCCAGCTAGGGACGGACCCACCTAGGGCCTAGCTGCGAAACGGCACAAAACGCGCTCCTAGGAGCTGCACTCTGCAAAGGGAAACTGTGCTCGGGGAACAAAGCTCAGCCCCAAGGCGGCTTGGCTCAGGATCGCAGCGCTTGCCTAGTTCTCACCTAGCCCTAGGCTCCCCATAGGGCCCAGGAGGGTCTGGGCTGCCTCTGGCTCCGTGGGCACTGCTGCTTGGTTGGTGGTCTCCGCACCTTGAAACCAACTCCAAACGTGTTCTCCTTCGCGGAGAAGGCTGATTTGGCAGGAAGAAGCCCTGTGTGCACTGGCCCTGGCAACCCACCCATAGCCAGCTAGGGACGGACCCACCTAGGGCCTAGCTGCGAAACGGCACAAAACGCGCTCCTAGGAGCTGCACTCTGCAAAGGGAAACTGTGCTCGGGGAACAAACCTCAGCCCCAAGGCGGCTTGGCTCAGGATCGCAGCGCTTGCCTAGTTCTCACCTAGCCCTAGGCTCCCCATAGGGTCAAGGAGGGTCTGGGCTGCCTCTGGCTCCGTGGGCACTGCTGCTTGGCTGGTGGTCTCCGCAGCTTGAAACCAACTCCAAACGTGTTCTCCTTCGAGGAGAAGGCTGATTTGGCAGGAAGAAGCCCTGTGTGCACTGGCCCTGGCAACCCACCCATAGCCAGCTAGGGAGGGACCCACCTAGGGCCTAGCTGCGAAACGGCACAGAACGCGCTCCTAGGAGCTGCACTCTGCAAAGGGAAACTGTGCTCGGGGAACAAAGCTCAGCCCCAAGGCGGCTTGGCTCAGGATCGCAGCGCTTGCCTACTTCTCACCTAGCCCTAGGCTCCCCATAGGGCCAAGGAGGGTCTGGGCTGCCTCTGGCTCCGTGGGCACTGCTGCTTGGCTGGTGGTCTCCGCACCGTGAAACCAACTCCAAACGTGTTCTCCTTCGCGGAGAAGGCTGATTTGGCAGGAAGAAGCCCTGTGTGCACTGGCCCTGGCAACCCACCCATAGCCAGCTAGGGAGGGACCCACCTAGGGCCTAGCTGCGAATCGGCACAAAACGCGCTCCTAGGAGCTGCACTCTGCAAAGGGAAACTGTGCTCGGGGAACAAAGCTCAGCCCCAAGGCGGCTTGGCTCAGGATCGCAGCGCTTGCCTAGTTCTCACCTAGCCCTAGGCTCCCCATAGGGCCAAGGAGGGTCTGGGCTGCCTCTGGCTCCGTGGGCACTGCTGCTTGGCTGGTGGTCTCCGCACCTTGAAACCAACTCCAAACGTGTTCTCCTTCGCGGAGAAGGCTGATTTGGCAGGAAGAAGCCCTGTGTGCACTGGCCCTGGCAACCCACCCATAGCCAGCTAGGGACGGACCCACCTAGGGCCTAGCTGCGAAACGGCACAAAACGCGCTCCTAGGAGCTGCACTCTGCAAAGGGAAACTGAGCTCGGGGAACAAAGCTCAGCCCCAAGGCGGCTTGGCTCAGGATCGCAGCGCTTGCCTAGTTCTCACCTAGCCCTAGGCTCCCCATAGGGCCAAGGAGGAGCTGGGCTGCCTCTGGCTCCGTGGGCACTGCTGCTTGGTTGGTGGTCTCCGCAGCTTGAAACCAACTCCAAACGTGTTCTCCTTCGCGGAGAAGGCTGATTTGGCAGGTAGAAGCCCTGTGTGCATTGGCCCTGGCAACCCACCCACAGCCAGCTAGGGAGGGACCCACCTAGGGCCTAGCTGCGAAACGGCACAAAACGCGCTCCTAGGAGCTGCACTCTGCAAAGGGAAACTGAGCTCGGGGAACAAAGCTCAGCCCCAAGGCGGCTTGGCTCAGGATCGCAGCGCTTGCCTAGTTCTCACCTAGCCCTAGGCTCCCCATAGGGCCAAGGAGGGTCTGGGCTGCCTCTGGCTCCGTGGGCACTGCTGCTTGGCTGGTGGTCTCCGCACCGTGAAACCAACTCCAAACGTGTTCTCCTTCGCGGAGAAGGCTGATTTGGCAGGAAGAAGCCCTGTGTGCACTGGCCCTGGCAACCCACCCATAGCCAGCTAGGGACGGACCCACCTAGGGCCTAGCTGCGAAACGGCACAGAACGCGCTCCTAGGAGCTGCACTCTGCAAAGGGAAACTGTGCTCGGGGAACAAAGCTCAGCCCCAAGGCGGCTTGGCTCAGGATCGCAGCGCTTGCCTACTTCTCACCTAGCCCTAGGCTCCCCATAGGGCCAAGGAGGGTCTGGGCTGCCTCTGGCTCCGTGGGCACTGCTGCTTGGCTGGTGGTCTCCGCACCGTGAAACCAACTCCAAACGTGTTCTCCTTCGCGGAGAAGGCTGATTTGGCAGGAAGAAGCCCTGTGTGCACTGGCCCTGGCAACCCACCCATAGCCAGCTAGGGAGGGACCCACCTAGGGCCTAGCTGCGAATCGGCACAAAACGCGCTCCTAGGAGCTGCACTCTGCAAAGGGAAACTGTGCTCGGGGAACAAAGCTCAGCCCCAAGGCGGCTTGGCTCAGGATCGCAGCGCTTGCCTAGTTCTCACCTAGCCCTAGGCTCCCCATAGGGCCAAGGAGGGTCTGGGCTGCCTCTGGCTCCGTGGGCACTGCTGCTTGGCTGGTGGTCTCCGCACCTTGAAACCAACTCCAAACGTGTTCTCCTTCGCGGAGAAGGCTGATTTGGCAGGAAGAAGCCCTGTGTGCACTGGCCCTGGCAACCCACCCATAGCCAGCTAGGGACGGACCCACCTAGGGCCTAGCTGCGAAACGGCACAAAACGCGCTCCTAGGAGCTGCACTCTGCAAAGGGAAACTGAGCTCGGGGAACAAAGCTCAGCCCCAAGGCGGCTTGGCTCAGGATCGCAGCGCTTGCCTAGTTCTCACCTAGCCCTAGGCTCCCCATAGGGCCAAGGAGGAGCTGGGCTGCCTCTGGCTCCGTGGGCACTGCTGCTTGGTTGGTGGTCTCCGCAGCTTGAAACCAACTCCAAACGTGTTCTCCTTCGCGGAGAAGGCTGATTTGGCAGGTAGAAGCCCTGTGTGCATTGGCCCTGGCAACCCACCCACAGCCAGCTAGGGAGGGACCCACCTAGGGCCTAGCTGCGAAACGGCACAAAACGCGCTCCTAGGAGCTGCACTCTGCAAAGGGAAACTGAGCTCGGGGAACAAAGCTCAGCCCCAAGGCGGCTTGGCTCAGGATCGCAGCGCTTGCCTAGTTCTCACCTAGCCCTAGGCTCCCCATAGGGCCAAGGAGGGTCTGGGCTGCCTCTGGCTCCGTGGGCACTGCTGCTTGGCTGGTGGTCTCCGCACCGTGAAACCAACTCCAAACGTGTTCTCCTTCGCGGAGAAGGCTGATTTGGCAGGAAGAAGCCCTGTGTGCACTGGCCCTGGCAACCCACCCATAGCCAGCTAGGGACGGACCCACCTAGGGCCTAGCTGCGAAACGGCACAAAACGCGCTCCTAGGAGCTGCACTCTGCAAAGGGAAACTGAGCTCGGGGAACAAAGCTCAGCCCCAAGGCGGCTTGGCTCAGGATCGCAGCGCTTGCCTAGTTCTCACCTAGCCCTAGGCTCCCCATAGGGCCCAGGAGGGTCTGGGCTGCCTCTGGCTCCGTGGGCACTGCTGCTTGGTTGGTGGTCTCCGCACCTTGAAACCAACTCCAAACGTGTTCTCCTTCGCGGAGAAGGCTGATTTGGCAGGAAGAAGCCCTGTGTGCACTGGCCCTGGCAACCCACCCATAGCCAGCTAGGGACGGACCCACCTAGGGCCTAGCTGCGAAACGGCACAAAACGCGCTCCTAGGAGCTGCACTCTGCAAAGGGAAACTGTGCTCGGGGAACAAACCTCAGCCCCAAGGCGGCTTGGCTCAGGATCGCAGCGCTTGCCTAGTTCTCACCTAGCCCTAGGCTCCCCATAGGGCCAAGGAGGGTCTGGGCTGCCTCTGGCTCCGTGGGCACTGCTGCTTGGTTGGTGGTCTCCGCAGCTTGAAACCAACTCCAAACGTGTTCTCCTTCGCGGAGAAGGCTGATTTGGCAGGTAGAAGCCCTGTGTGCATTGGCCCTGGCAACCCACCCATAGCCAGCTAGGGACGGACCCACCTAGGGCCTAGCTGCGAAACGGCACAAAACGCGCTCCTAGGAGCTGCACTCTGCAAAGGGAAACTGAGCTCGGGGAACAAAGCTCAGCCCCAAGGCGGCTTGGCTCAGGATCGCAGCGCTTGCCTACTTCTCACCTAGCCCTAGGCTCCCCATAGGGCCAAGGAGGGTCTGGGCTGCCTCTGGCTCCGTGGGCACTGCTGCTTGGCTGGTGGTCTCCGCACCTTGAAACCAACTCCAAACGTGTTCTCCTTCGCGGAGAAGGCTGATTTGGCAGGAAGAAGCCCTGTGTGCACTGGCCCTGGCAACCCACCCATAGCCAGCTAGGGACGGACCCACCTAGGGCCTAGCTGCGAAACGGCACAAAACGCGCTCCTAGGAGCTGCACTCTGCAAAGGGAAACTGTGCTCGGGGAACAAAGCTCAGCCCCAAGGCGGCTTGGCTCAGGATCGCAGCGCTTGCCTAGTTCTCACCTAGCCCTAGGCTCCCCATAGGGCCAAGGAGGGTCTGGGCTGCCTCTGGCTCCGTGGGCACTGCTGCTTGGCTGGTGGTCTCCGCACCGTGAAACCAACTCCAAACGTGTTCTCCTTCGCGGAGAAGGCTGATTTGGCAGGAAGAAGCCCTGTGTGCACTGGCCCTGGCAACCCACCCATAGCCAGCTAGGGACGGACCCACCTAGGGCCTAGCTGCGAAACGGCACAAAACGCGCTCCTAGGAGCTGCACTCTGCAAAGGGAAACTGTGCTCGGGGAACAAAGCTCAGCCCCAAGGCGGCTTGGCTCAGGATCGCAGCGCTTGCCTAGTTCTCACCTAGCCCTAGGCTCCCCATAGGGCCCAGGAGGGTCTGGGCTGCCTCTGGCTCCGTGGGCACTGCTGCTTGGTTGGTGGTCTCCGCAGCTTGAAACCAACTCCAAACGTGTTCTCCTTCGCGGAGAAGGCTGATTTGGCAGGAAGAAGCCCTGTGTGCACTGGCCCTGGCAACCCACCCATAGCCAGCTAGGGAGGGACCCACCTAGGGCCTAGCTGCGAAACGGCACAAAACGCGCTCCTAGGAGCTGCACTCTGCAAAGGGAAACTGTGCTCGGGGAACAAACCTCAGCCCCAAGGCGGCTTGGCTCAGGATCGCAGCGCTTGCCTAGTTCTCACCTAGCCCTAGGCTCCCCATAGGGTCAAGGAGGGTCTGGGCTGCCTCTGGCTCCGTGGGCACTGCTGCTTGGCTGGTGGTCTCCGCAGCTTGAAACCAACTCCAAACGTGTTCTCCTTCGCGGAGAAGGCTGATTTGGCAGGAAGAAGCCCTGTGTGCACTGGCCCTAGCAACCCACCCATAGCCAGCTAGGGAGGGACCCACCTAGGGCCTAGCTGCGAAACGGCACAAAACGCGCTCCTAGGAGCTGCACTCTGCAAAGGGAAACTGTGCTCGGGGAACAAAGCTCAGCCCCAAGGCGGCTTGGCTCAGGATCGCAGCGCTTGCCTAGTTCTCACCTAGCCCTAGGCTCCCCATAGGGCCAAGGAGGGTCTGGGCTGCCTCTGGCTCCGTGGGCACTGCTGCTTGGCTGGTGGTCTCCGCACCTTGAAACCAACTCCAAACGTGTTCTCCTTCGCGGAGAAGGCTGATTTGGCAGGAAGAAGCCCTGTGTGCACTGGCCCTGGCAACCCACCCATAGCCAGCTAGGGACGGACCCACCTAGGGCCTAGCTGCGAAACGGCACAAAACACGCTCCTAGGAGCTGCACTCTGCAAAGGGAAACTGAGCTCGGGGAACAAAGCTCAGCCCCAAGGCGGCTTGGCTCAGGATCGCAGCGCTTGCCTAGTTCTCACCTAGCCCTAGGCTCCCCATAGGGCCAAGGAGGGTCTGGGCTGCCTCTGGCTCCGTGGGCACTGCTGCTTGGCTGGTGGTCTCCGCACCGTGAAACCAACTCCAAACGTGTTCTCCTTCGCGGAGAAGGCTGATTTGGCAGGAAGAAGCCCTGTGTGCACTGGCCCTAGCAACCCACCCATAGCCAGGTAGGGAGGGACCCACCTAGGGCCTAGCTGCGAAACGGCACAAAACGCGCTCCTAGGAGCTGCACTCTGCAAAGGGAAACTGTGCTCGGGGAACAAAGCTCAGCCCCAAGGCGGCTTGGCTCAGGATCGCAGCGCTTGCCTAGTTCTCACCTAGCCCTAGGCTCCCCATAGGGCCAAGGAGGGTCTGGGCTGCCTCTGGCTCCGTGGGCACTGCTGCTTGGCTGGTGGTCTCCGCACCTTGAAACCAACTCCAAACGTGTTCTCCTTCGCGGAGAAGGCTGATTTGGCAGGAAGAAGCCCTGTGTGCACTGGCCCTGGCAACCCACCCATAGCCAGCTAGGGAGGGACCCACCTAGGGCCTAGCTGCGAAACGGCACAGAACGCGCTCCTAGGAGCTGCACTCTGCAAAGGGAAACTGTGCTCGGGGAACAAAGCTCAGCCCCAAGGCGGCTTGGCTCAGGATCGCAGCGCTTGCCTAGTTCTCACCTAGCCCTAGGCTCCCCATAGGGCCAAGGAGGGTCTGGGCTGCCTCTGGCTCCGTGGGCACTGCTGCTTGGCTGGTGGTCTCCGCACCGTGAAACCAACTCCAAACGTGTTCTCCTTCGCGGAGAAGGCTGATTTGGCAGGAAGAAGCCCTGTGTGCACTGGCCCTGGCAACCCACCCATAGCCTGCTAGGGACGGACCCACCTAGGGCCTAGCTGCGAAACGGCACAAAACGCGCTCCTAGGAGCTGCACTCTGCAAAGGGAAACTGAGCTCGGGGAACAAAGCTCAGCCCCAAGGCGGCTTGGCTCAGGATCGCAGCGCTTGCCTAGTTCTCACCTAGCCCTAGGCTCCCCATAGGGCCCAGGAGGGTCTGGGCTGCCTCTGGCTCCGTGGGCACTGCTGCTTGGTTGGTGGTCTCCGCACCTTGAAACCAACTCCAAACGTGTTCTCCTTCGCGGAGAAGGCTGATTTGGCAGGAAGAAGCCCTGTGTGCACTGGCCCTGGCAACCCACCCATAGCCAGCTAGGGACGGACCCACCTAGGGCCTAGCTGCGAAACTGCACAAAACACGCTCCTAGGAGCTGCACTCTGCAAAGGGAAACTGAGCTCGGGGAACAAAGCTCAGCCCCAAGGCGGCTTGGCTCAGGATCGCAGCGCTTGCCTAGTTCTCACCTAGCCCTAGGCTCCCCATAGGGCCAAGGAGGGTCTGGGCTGCCTCTGGCTCCGTGGGCACTGCTGCTTGGTTGGTGGTCTCCGCACTGTGAAACCAACTCCAAACGTGTTCTCCTTCGCGGAGAAGGCTGATTTGGCAGGAAGAAGCCCTGTGTGCACTGGCCCTGGCAACCCACCCATAGCCAGCTAGGGACGGACCCACCTAGGGCCTAGCTGCGAAACGGCACAAAACGCGCTCCTAGGAGCTGCACTCTGCAAAGGGAAACTGAGCTCGGGGAACAAAGCTCAGCCCCAAGGCGGCTTGGCTCAGGATCGCAGCGCTTGCCTAGTTCTCACCTAGCCCTAGGCTCCCCATAGGGCCCAGGAGGGTCTGGGCTGCCTCTGGCTCCGTGGGCACTGCTGCTTGGCTGGTGGTCTCCGCAGCTTGAAACCAACTCCAAACGTGTTCTCCTTCGCAGAGAAGGCTGATTTGGCAGGAAGAAGCCCTGTGTGCACTGGCCCTGGCAACCCACCCATAGCCACCTAGGGAGGGACCCACCTAGGGCCTAGCTGCGAAACGGCACAGAACGCGCTCCTAGGAGCTGCACTCTGCAAAGGGAAACTGTGCTCGGGGAACAAACCTCAGCCCCAAGGCGGCTTGGCTCAGGATCGCAGCGCTTGCCTAGTTCTCACCTAGCCCTAGGCTCCCCATAGGGCCAAGGAGGAGCTGGGCTGCCTCTGGCTCCGTGGGCACTGCTGCTTGGTTGGTGGTCTCCGCAGCTTGAAACCAACTCCAAACGTGTTCTCCTTCGCGGAGAAGGCTGATTTGGCAGGTAGAAGCCCTGTGTGCATTGGCCCTGGCAACCCACCCACAGCCAGCTAGGGAGGGACCCACCTAGGGCCTAGCTGCGAAACGGCACAAAACGCGCTCCTAGGAGCTGCACTCTGCAAAGGGAAACTGAGCTCGGGGAACAAAGCTCAGCCCCAAGGCGGCTTGGCTCAGGATCGCAGCGCTTGCCTAGTTCTCACCTAGCCCTAGGCTCCCCATAGGGCCAAGGAGGGTCTGGGCTGCCTCTGGCTCCGTGGGCACTGCTGCTTGGCTGGTGGTCTCCGCACCGTGAAACCAACTCCAAACGTGTTCTCCTTCGCGGAGAAGGCTGATTTGGCAGGAAGAAGCCCTGTGTGCACTGGCCCTGGCAACCCACCCATAGCCAGCTAGGGACGGACCCACCTAGGGCCTAGCTGCGAAACGGCACAAAACGCGCTCCTAGGAGCTGCACTCTGCAAAGGGAAACTGAGCTCGGGGAACAAAGCTCAGCCCCAAGGCGGCTTGGCTCAGGATCGCAGCGCTTGCCTAGTTCTCACCTAGCCCTAGGCTCCCCATAGGGCCCAGGAGGGTCTGGGCTGCCTCTGGCTCCGTGGGCACTGCTGCTTGGTTGGTGGTCTCCGCACCTTGAAACCAACTCCAAACGTGTTCTCCTTCGCGGAGAAGGCTGATTTGGCAGGAAGAAGCCCTGTGTGCACTGGCCCTGGCAACCCACCCATAGCCAGCTAGGGACGGACCCACCTAGGGCCTAGCTGCGAAACGGCACAGAACGCGCTCCTAGGAGCTGCACTCTGCAAAGGGAAACTGTGCTCGGGGAACAAACCTCAGCCCCAAGGCGGCTTGGCTCAGGATCGCAGCGCTTGCCTAGTTCTCACCTAGCCCTAGGCTCCCCATAGGGCCAAGGAGGGTCTGGGCTGCCTCTGGCTCCGTGGGCACTGCTGCTTGGTTGGTGGTCTCCGCAGCTTGAAACCAACTCCAAACGTGTTCTCCTTCGCGGAGAAGGCTGATTTGGCAGGTAGAAGCCCTGTGTGCATTGGCCCTGGCAACCCACCCATAGCCAGCTAGGGAGGGACCCACCTAGGGCCTAGCTGCGAAACGGCACAAAACGCGCTCCTAGGAGCTGCACTCTGCAAAGGGAAACTGAGCTCGGGGAACAAAGCTCAGCCCCAAGGCGGCTTGGCTCAGGATCGCAGCGCTTGCCTAGTTCTCACCTAGCCCTAGGCTCCCCATAGGGCCAAGGAGGGTCTGGGCTGCCTCTGGCTCCGTGGGCACTGCTGCTTGGCTGGTGGTCTCCGCACCGTGAAACCAACTCCAAACGTGTTCTCCTTCGCGGAGAAGGCTGATTTGGCAGGAAGAAGCCCTGTGTGCACTGGCCCTGGCAACCCACCCATAGCCAGCTAGGGAGGGACCCACCTAGGGCCTAGCTGCGAAACGGCACAAAACGCGCTCCTAGGAGCTGCACTCTGCAAAGGGAAACTGTGCTCGGGGAACAAAGCTCAGCCCCAAGGCGGCTTGGCTCAGGATCGCAGCGCTTGCCTAGTTCTCACCTAGCCCTAGGCTCCCCATAGGGCCAAGGAGGGTCTGGGCTGCCTCTGGCTCCGTGGGCACTGCTGCTTGGCTGGTGGTCTCCGCACCGTGAAACCAACTCCAACGTGTTCTCCTTCGCGGAGAAGGCTGATTTGGCAGGAAGAAGCCCTGTGTGCACTGGCCCTGGCAACCCACCCATAGCCAGCTAGGGACGGACCCACCTAGGGCCTAGCTGCGAAACGGCACAAAACGCGCTCCTAGGAGCTGCACTCTGCAAAGGGAAACTGTGCTCGGGGAACAAAGCTCAGCCCCAAGGCGGCTTGGCTCAGGATCGCAGCGCTTGCCTAGTTCTCACCTAGCCCTAGGCTCCCCATAGGGCCAAGGAGGGTCTGGGCTGCCTCTGGCTCCGTGGGCACTGCTGCTTGGCTGGTGGTCTCCGCACCTTGAAACCAACTCCAAACGTGTTCTCCTTCGCGGAGAAGGCTGATTTGGCAGGAAGAAGCCCTGTGTGCACTGGCCCTGGCAACCCACCCATAGCCAGCTAGGGAGGGACCCACCTAGGGCCTAGCTGCGAAACGGCACAGAACGCGCTCCTAGGAGCTGCACTCTGCAAAGGGAAACTGAGCTCGGGGAACAAAGCTCAGCCCCAAGGCGGCTTGGCTCAGGATCGCAGCGCTTGCCTAGTTCTCACCTAGCCCTAGGCTCCCCATAGGGCCAAGGAGGGTCTGGGCTGCCTCTGGCTCCGTGGGCACTGCTGCTTGGTTGGTGGTCTCCGCAGCTTGAAACCAACTCCAAACGTGTTCTCCTTCGCGGAGAAGGCTGATTTGGCAGGTAGAAGCCCTGTGTGCATTGGCCCTGGCAACCCACCCATAGCCAGCTAGGGAGGGACCCACCTAGGGCCTAGCTGCGAAACGGCACAAAACGCGCTCCTAGGAGCTGCACTCTGCAAAGGGAAACTGAGCTCGGGGAACAAAGCTCAGCCCCAAGGCGGCTTGGCTCAGGATCGCAGCGCTTGCCTAGTTCTCACCTAGCCCTAGGCTCCCCATAGGGCCAAGGAGGGTCTGGGCTGCCTCTGGCTCCGTGGGCACTGCTGCTTGGCTGGTGGTCTCCGCACCTTGAAACCAACTCCAAACGTGTTCTCCTTCGCGGAGAAGGCTGATTTGGCAGGAAGAAGCCCTGTGTGCACTGGCCCTGGCAACCCACCCATAGCCAGCTAGGGACGGACCCACCTAGGGCCTAGCTGCGAAACGGCACAAAACGCGCTCCTAGGAGCTGCACTCTGCAAAGGGAAACTGAGCTCGGGGAACAAAGCTCAGCCCCAAGGCGGCTTGGCTCAGGATCGCAGCGCTTGCCTAGTTCTCACCTAGCCCTAGGCTCCCCTTAGGGCCCAGGAGGGTCTGGGCTGCCTCTGGCTCCGTGGGCACTGCTGCTTGGTTGGTGGTCTCCGCACCTTGAAACCAACTCCAAACGTGTTCTCCTTCGCAGAGAAGGCTGATTTGGCAGGTAGAAGTCCTGTGTGCATTAGCCCTGGCAACCCACCCACAGCCAGCTAGGGAGGGACCCACCTAGGGCCTAGCTGCGAAACGGCACAAAACGCGCTCCTAGGAGCTGCACTCTGCAAAGGGAAACTGAGCTCGGGGAACAAAGCTCAGCCCCAAGGCGGCTTGGCTCAGGATCGCAGCGCTTGCCTAGTTCTCACCTAGCCCTAGGCTCCCCATAGGGCCAAGGAGGGTCTGGGCTGCCTCTGGCTCCGTGGGCACTGCTGCTTGGCTGGTGGTCTCCGCACCGTGAAACCAACTCCAAACGTGTTCTCCTTCGCGGAGAAGGCTGATTTGGCAGGAAGAAGCCCTGTGTGCACTGGCCCTGGCAACCCACCCATAGCCAGCTAGGGAGGGACCCACCTAGGGCCTAGCTGCGAAACGGCACAAAACGCGCTCCTAGGAGCTGCACTCTGCAAAGGGAAACTGAGCTCGGGGAACAAAGCTCAGCCCCAAGGCGGCTTGGCTCAGGATCGCAGCGCTTGCCTAGTTCTCACCTAGCCCTAGGCTCCCCATAGGGCCAAGGAGGGTCTGGGCTGCCTCTGGCTCCGTGGGCACTGCTGCTTGGCTGGTGGTCTCCGCAGCTTGAAACCAACTCCAAACGTGTTCTCCTTCGCGGAGAAGGCTGATTTGGCAGGAAGAAGCCCTGTGTGCACTGGCCCTGGCAACCCACCCATAGCCAGCTAGGGAGGGACCCACCTAGGGCCTAGCTGCGAAACGGCACAAAACGCGCTCCTAGGAGCTGCACTCTGCAAAGGGAAACTGAGCTCGGGGAACAAAGCTCAGCCCCAAGGCGGCTTGGCTCAGGATCGCAGCGCTTGCCTAGTTCTCACCTAGCCCTAGGCTCCCCATAGGGCCCAGGAGGGTCTGGGCTGCCTCTGGCTCCGTGGGCACTGCTGCTTGGTTGGTGGTCTCCGCACCTTGAAACCAACTCCAAACGTGTTCTCCTTCGCGGAGAAGGCTGATTTGGCAGGAAGAAGCCCTGTGTGCACTGGCCCTGGCAACCCACCCATAGCCAGCTAGGGACGGACCCACCTAGGGCCTAGCTGCGAAACGGCACAGAACGCGCTCCTAGGAGCTGCACTCTGCAAAGGGAAACTGTGCTCGGGGAACAAAGCTCAGCCCCAAGGCGGCTTGGCTCAGGATCGCAGCGCTTGCCTAGTTCTCACCTAGCCCTAGGCTCCCCATAGGGCCAAGGAGGGTCTGGGCTGCCTCTGGCTCCGTGGGCACTGCTGCTTGGCTGGTGGTCTCCGCACCTTGAAACCAACTCCAAACGTGTTCTCCTTCGCGGAGAAGGCTGATTTGGCAGGAAGAAGCCCTGTGTGCACTGGCCCTGGCAACCCACCCATAGCCAGCTAGGGACGGACCCACCTAGGGCCTAGCTGCGAAACGGCACAAAACGCGCTCCTAGGAGCTGCACTCTGCAAAGGGAAACTGAGCTCGGGGAACAAAGCTCAGCCCCAAGGCGGCTTGGCTCAGGATCGCAGCGCTTGCCTAGTTCTCACCTAGCCCTAGGCTCCCCTTAGGGCCCAGGAGGGTCTGGGCTGCCTCTGGCTCCGTGGGCACTGCTGCTTGGTTGGTGGTCTCCGCACCTTGAAACCAACTCCAAACGTGTTCTCCTTCGCAGAGAAGGCTGATTT
This sequence comes from Sus scrofa, assembly GCF_054392235.1. Classification (NCBI taxonomy): domain Eukaryota; kingdom Metazoa; phylum Chordata; class Mammalia; order Artiodactyla; family Suidae; genus Sus; species Sus scrofa. The sequence goes on along the minus strand of NC_139393.1, from coordinate 38,624,868 downwards.
GGCAGGTAGAAGTCCTGTGTGCATTGGCCCTGGCAACCCACCCACAGCCAGCTAGGGAGGGACCCACCTAGGGCCTAGCTGCGAAACGGCACAAAACGCGCTCCTAGGAGCTGCACTCTGCAAAGGGAAACTGAGCTCGGGGAACAAAGCTCAGCCCCAAGGCGGCTTGGCTCAGGATCGCAGCGCTTGCCTAGTTCTCACCTAGCCCTAGGCTCCCCATAGGGCCAAGGAGGGTCTGGGCTGCCTCTGGCTCCGTGGGCACTGCTGCTTGGCTGGTGGTCTCCGCACCGTGAAACCAACTCCAAACGTGTTCTCCTTCGCGGAGAAGGCTGATTTGGCAGGAAGAAGCCCTGTGTGCACTGGCCCTGGCAACCCACCCATAGCCAGCTAGGGAGGGACCCACCTAGGGCCTAGCTGCGAAACGGCACAAAACGCGCTCCTAGGAGCTGCACTCTGCAAAGGGAAACTGAGCTCGGGGAACAAAGCTCAGCCCCAAGGCGGCTTGGCTCAGGATCGCAGCGCTTGCCTAGTTCTCACCTAGCCCTAGGCTCCCCATAGGGCCAAGGAGGGTCTGGGCTGCCTCTGGCTCCGTGGGCACTGCTGCTTGGCTGGTGGTCTCCGCAGCTTGAAACCAACTCCAAACGTGTTCTCCTTCGCGGAGAAGGCTGATTTGGCAGGAAGAAGCCCTGTGTGCACTGGCCCTGGCAACCCACCCATAGCCAGCTAGGGAGGGACCCACCTAGGGCCTAGCTGCGAAACGGCACAAAACGCGCTCCTAGGAGCTGCACTCTGCAAAGGGAAACTGAGCTCGGGGAACAAAGCTCAGCCCCAAGGCGGCTTGGCTCAGGATCGCAGCGCTTGCCTAGTTCTCACCTAGCCCTAGGCTCCCCATAGGGCCCAGGAGGGTCTGGGCTGCCTCTGGCTCCGTGGGCACTGCTGCTTGGTTGGTGGTCTCCGCACCTTGAAACCAACTCCAAACGTGTTCTCCTTCGCGGAGAAGGCTGATTTGGCAGGAAGAAGCCCTGTGTGCACTGGCCCTGGCAACCCACCCATAGCCAGCTAGGGACGGACCCACCTAGGGCCTAGCTGCGAAACGGCACAGAACGCGCTCCTAGGAGCTGCACTCTGCAAAGGGAAACTGTGCTCGGGGAACAAAGCTCAGCCCCAAGGCGGCTTGGCTCAGGATCGCAGCGCTTGCCTAGTTCTCACCTAGCCCTAGGCTCCCCATAGGGCCAAGGAGGGTCTGGGCTGCCTCTGGCTCCGTGGGCACTGCTGCTTGGCTGGTGGTCTCCGCACCTTGAAACCAACTCCAAACGTGTTCTCCTTCGCGGAGAAGGCTGATTTGGCAGGAAGAAGCCCTGTGTGCACTGGCCCTGGCAACCCACCCATAGCCAGCTAGGGACGGACCCACCTAGGGCCTAGCTGCGAAACGGCACAAAACGCGCTCCTAGGAGCTGCACTCTGCAAAGGGAAACTGTGCTCGGGGAACAAACCTCAGCCCCAAGGCGGCTTGGCTCAGGATCGCAGCGCTTGCCTAGTTCTCACCTAGCCCTAGGCTCCCCATAGGGTCAAGGAGGGTCTGGGCTGCCTCTGGCTCCGTGGGCACTGCTGCTTGGCTGGTGGTCTCCCCACCGTGAAACCAACTCCAAACGTGTTCTCCTTCGCGGAGAAGGCTGATTTGGCAGGTAGAAGCCCTGTGTGCATTGGCCCTGGCAACCCACCCATAGCCAGCTAGGGAGGGACCCACCTAGGGCCTAGCTGCGAAACGGCACAAAACGCGCTCCTAGGAGCTGCACTCTGCAAAGGGAAACTGAGCTCGGGGAACAAAGCTCAGCCCCAAGGCGGCTTGGCTCAGGATCGCAGCGCTTGCCTAGTTCTCACCTAGCCCTAGGCTCCCCATAGGGCCAAGGAGGGTCTGGGCTGCCTCTGGCTCCGTGGGCACTGCTGCTTGGCTGGTGGTCTCCGCACCTTGAAACCAACTCCAAACGTGTTCTCCTTCGCGGAGAAGGCTGATTTGGCAGGAAGAAGCCCTGTGTGCACTGGCCCTGGCAACCCACCCATAGCCAGCTAGGGACGGACCCACCTAGGGCCTAGCTGCGAAACGGCACAAAACGCGCTCCTAGGAGCTGCACTCTGCAAAGGGAAACTGAGCTCGGGGAACAAAGCTCAGCCCCAAGGCGGCTTGGCTCAGGATCGCAGCGCTTGCCTAGTTCTCACCTAGCCCTAGGCTCCCCTTAGGGCCCAGGAGGGTCTGGGCTGCCTCTGGCTCCGTGGGCACTGCTGCTTGGTTGGTGGTCTCCGCACCTTGAAACCAACTCCAAACGTGTTCTCCTTCGCAGAGAAGGCTGATTTGGCAGGTAGAAGTCCTGTGTGCATTAGCCCTGGCAACCCACCCACAGCCAGCTAGGGAGGGACCCACCTAGGGCCTAGCTGCGAAACGGCACAAAACGCGCTCCTAGGAGCTGCACTCTGCAAAGGGAAACTGAGCTCGGGGAACAAAGCTCAGCCCCAAGGCGGCTTGGCTCAGGATCGCAGCGCTTGCCTAGTTCTCACCTAGCCCTAGGCTCCCCATAGGGCCAAGGAGGGTCTGGGCTGCCTCTGGCTCCGTGGGCACTGCTGCTTGGCTGGTGGTCTCCGCACCGTGAAACCAACTCCAAACGTGTTCTCCTTCGCGGAGAAGGCTGATTTGGCAGGAAGAAGCCCTGTGTGCACTGGCCCTGGCAACCCACCCATAGCCAGCTAGGGAGGGACCCACCTAGGGCCTAGCTGCGAAACGGCACAAAACGCGCTCCTAGGAGCTGCACTCTGCAAAGGGAAACTGAGCTCGGGGAACAAAGCTCAGCCCCAAGGCGGCTTGGCTCAGGATCGCAGCGCTTGCCTAGTTCTCACCTAGCCCTAGGCTCCCCATAGGGCCAAGGAGGGTCTGGGCTGCCTCTGGCTCCGTGGGCACTGCTGCTTGGCTGGTGGTCTCCGCAGCTTGAAACCAACTCCAAACGTGTTCTCCTTCGCGGAGAAGGCTGATTTGGCAGGAAGAAGCCCTGTGTGCACTGGCCCTGGCAACCCACCCATAGCCAGCTAGGGAGGGACCCACCTAGGGCCTAGCTGCGAAACGGCACAAAACGCGCTCCTAGGAGCTGCACTCTGCAAAGGGAAACTGAGCTCGGGGAACAAAGCTCAGCCCCAAGGCGGCTTGGCTCAGGATCGCAGCGCTTGCCTAGTTCTCACCTAGCCCTAGGCTCCCCATAGGGCCCAGGAGGGTCTGGGCTGCCTCTGGCTCCGTGGGCACTGCTGCTTGGTTGGTGGTCTCCGCACCTTGAAACCAACTCCAAACGTGTTCTCCTTCGCGGAGAAGGCTGATTTGGCAGGAAGAAGCCCTGTGTGCACTGGCCCTGGCAACCCACCCATAGCCAGCTAGGGACGGACCCACCTAGGGCCTAGCTGCGAAACGGCACAGAACGCGCTCCTAGGAGCTGCACTCTGCAAAGGGAAACTGTGCTCGGGGAACAAAGCTCAGCCCCAAGGCGGCTTGGCTCAGGATCGCAGCGCTTGCCTAGTTCTCACCTAGCCCTAGGCTCCCCATAGGGCCAAGGAGGGTCTGGGCTGCCTCTGGCTCCGTGGGCACTGCTGCTTGGCTGGTGGTCTCCGCACCTTGAAACCAACTCCAAACGTGTTCTCCTTCGCGGAGAAGGCTGATTTGGCAGGAAGAAGCCCTGTGTGCACTGGCCCTGGCAACCCACCCATAGCCAGCTAGGGACGGACCCACCTAGGGCCTAGCTGCGAAACGGCACAAAACGCGCTCCTAGGAGCTGCACTCTGCAAAGGGAAACTGAGCTCGGGGAACAAAGCTCAGCCCCAAGGCGGCTTGGCTCAGGATCGCAGCGCTTGCCTAGTTCTCACCTAGCCCTAGGCTCCCCTTAGGGCCCAGGAGGGTCTGGGCTGCCTCTGGCTCCGTGGGCACTGCTGCTTGGTTGGTGGTCTCCGCACCTTGAAACCAACTCCAAACGTGTTCTCCTTCGCAGAGAAGGCTGATTTGGCAGGTAGAAGTCCTGTGTGCATTGGCCCTGGCAACCCACCCACAGCCAGCTAGGGAGGGACCCACCTAGGGCCTAGCTGCGAAACGGCACAAAACGCGCTCCTAGGAGCTGCACTCTGCAAAGGGAAACTGAGCTCGGGGAACAAAGCTCAGCCCCAAGGCGGCTTGGCTCAGGATCGCAGCGCTTGCCTAGTTCTCACCTAGCCCTAGGCTCCCCATAGGGCCAAGGAGGGTCTGGGCTGCCTCTGGCTCCGTGGGCACTGCTGCTTGGCTGGTGGTCTCCGCACCGTGAAACCAACTCCAAACGTGTTCTCCTTCGCGGAGAAGGCTGATTTGGCAGGAAGAAGCCCTGTGTGCACTGGCCCTGGCAACCCACCCATAGCCAGCTAGGGAGGGACCCACCTAGGGCCTAGCTGCGAAACGGCACAAAACGCGCTCCTAGGAGCTGCACTCTGCAAAGGGAAACTGAGCTCGGGGAACAAAGCTCAGCCCCAAGGCGGCTTGGCTCAGGATCGCAGCGCTTGCCTAGTTCTCACCTAGCCCTAGGCTCCCCATAGGGCCAAGGAGGGTCTGGGCTGCCTCTGGCTCCGTGGGCACTGCTGCTTGGCTGGTGGTCTCCGCAGCTTGAAACCAACTCCAAACGTGTTCTCCTTCGCGGAGAAGGCTGATTTGGCAGGAAGAAGCCCTGTGTGCACTGGCCCTGGCAACCCACCCATAGCCAGCTAGGGAGGGACCCACCTAGGGCCTAGCTGCGAAACGGCACAAAACGCGCTCCTAGGAGCTGCACTCTGCAAAGGGAAACTGAGCTCGGGGAACAAAGCTCAGCCCCAAGGCGGCTTGGCTCAGGATCGCAGCGCTTGCCTAGTTCTCACCTAGCCCTAGGCTCCCCATAGGGCCCAGGAGGGTCTGGGCTGCCTCTGGCTCCGTGGGCACTGCTGCTTGGTTGGTGGTCTCCGCACCTTGAAACCAACTCCAAACGTGTTCTCCTTCGCGGAGAAGGCTGATTTGGCAGGAAGAAGCCCTGTGTGCACTGGCCCTGGCAACCCACCCATAGCCAGCTAGGGACGGACCCACCTAGGGCCTAGCTGCGAAACGGCACAGAACGCGCTCCTAGGAGCTGCACTCTGCAAAGGGAAACTGTGCTCGGGGAACAAAGCTCAGCCCCAAGGCGGCTTGGCTCAGGATCGCAGCGCTTGCCTAGTTCTCACCTAGCCCTAGGCTCCCCATAGGGCCAAGGAGGGTCTGGGCTGCCTCTGGCTCCGTGGGCACTGCTGCTTGGCTGGTGGTCTCCGCACCTTGAAACCAACTCCAAACGTGTTCTCCTTCGCGGAGAAGGCTGATTTGGCAGGAAGAAGCCCTGTGTGCACTGGCCCTGGCAACCCACCCATAGCCAGCTAGGGACGGACCCACCTAGGGCCTAGCTGCGAAACGGCACAAAACGCGCTCCTAGGAGCTGCACTCTGCAAAGGGAAACTGTGCTCGGGGAACAAACCTCAGCCCCAAGGCGGCTTGGCTCAGGATCGCAGCGCTTGCCTAGTTCTCACCTAGCCCTAGGCTCCCCATAGGGTCAAGGAGGGTCTGGGCTGCCTCTGGCTCCGTGGGCACTGCTGCTTGGCTGGTGGTCTCCCCACCGTGAAACCAACTCCAAACGTGTTCTCCTTCGCGGAGAAGGCTGATTTGGCAGGTAGAAGCCCTGTGTGCATTGGCCCTGGCAACCCACCCATAGCCAGCTAGGGAGGGACCCACCTAGGGCCTAGCTGCGAAACGGCACAAAACGCGCTCCTAGGAGCTGCACTCTGCAAAGGGAAACTGAGCTCGGGGAACAAAGCTCAGCCCCAAGGCGGCTTGGCTCAGGATCGCAGCGCTTGCCTAGTTCTCACCTAGCCCTAGGCTCCCCATAGGGCCAAGGAGGGTCTGGGCTGCCTCTGGCTCCGTGGGCACTGCTGCTTGGCTGGTGGTCTCCGCACCTTGAAACCAACTCCAAACGTGTTCTCCTTCGCGGAGAAGGCTGATTTGGCAGGAAGAAGCCCTGTGTGCACTGGCCCTGGCAACCCACCCATAGCCAGCTAGGGACGGACCCACCTAGGGCCTAGCTGCGAAACGGCACAAAACGCGCTCCTAGGAGCTGCACTCTGCAAAGGGAAACTGAGCTCGGGGAACAAAGCTCAGCCCCAAGGCGGCTTGGCTCAGGATCGCAGCGCTTGCCTAGTTCTCACCTAGCCCTAGGCTCCCCTTAGGGCCCAGGAGGGTCTGGGCTGCCTCTGGCTCCGTGGGCACTGCTGCTTGGTTGGTGGTCTCCGCACCTTGAAACCAACTCCAAACGTGTTCTCCTTCGCAGAGAAGGCTGATTTGGCAGGTAGAAGTCCTGTGTGCATTAGCCCTGGCAACCCACCCACAGCCAGCTAGGGAGGGACCCACCTAGGGCCTAGCTGCGAAACGGCACAAAACGCGCTCCTAGGAGCTGCACTCTGCAAAGGGAAACTGAGCTCGGGGAACAAAGCTCAGCCCCAAGGCGGCTTGGCTCAGGATCGCAGCGCTTGCCTAGTTCTCACCTAGCCCTAGGCTCCCCATAGGGCCAAGGAGGGTCTGGGCTGCCTCTGGCTCCGTGGGCACTGCTGCTTGGCTGGTGGTCTCCGCACCGTGAAACCAACTCCAAACGTGTTCTCCTTCGCGGAGAAGGCTGATTTGGCAGGAAGAAGCCCTGTGTGCACTGGCCCTGGCAACCCACCCATAGCCAGCTAGGGAGGGACCCACCTAGGGCCTAGCTGCGAAACGGCACAAAACGCGCTCCTAGGAGCTGCACTCTGCAAAGGGAAACTGAGCTCGGGGAACAAAGCTCAGCCCCAAGGCGGCTTGGCTCAGGATCGCAGCGCTTGCCTAGTTCTCACCTAGCCCTAGGCTCCCCATAGGGCCAAGGAGGGTCTGGGCTGCCTCTGGCTCCGTGGGCACTGCTGCTTGGCTGGTGGTCTCCGCAGCTTGAAACCAACTCCAAACGTGTTCTCCTTCGCGGAGAAGGCTGATTTGGCAGGAAGAAGCCCTGTGTGCACTGGCCCTGGCAACCCACCCATAGCCAGCTAGGGAGGGACCCACCTAGGGCCTAGCTGCGAAACGGCACAAAACGCGCTCCTAGGAGCTGCACTCTGCAAAGGGAAACTGAGCTCGGGGAACAAAGCTCAGCCCCAAGGCGGCTTGGCTCAGGATCGCAGCGCTTGCCTAGTTCTCACCTAGCCCTAGGCTCCCCATAGGGCCCAGGAGGGTCTGGGCTGCCTCTGGCTCCGTGGGCACTGCTGCTTGGTTGGTGGTCTCCGCACCTTGAAACCAACTCCAAACGTGTTCTCCTTCGCGGAGAAGGCTGATTTGGCAGGAAGAAGCCCTGTGTGCACTGGCCCTGGCAACCCACCCATAGCCAGCTAGGGACGGACCCACCTAGGGCCTAGCTGCGAAACGGCACAGAACGCGCTCCTAGGAGCTGCACTCTGCAAAGGGAAACTGTGCTCGGGGAACAAAGCTCAGCCCCAAGGCGGCTTGGCTCAGGATCGCAGCGCTTGCCTAGTTCTCACCTAGCCCTAGGCTCCCCATAGGGCCAAGGAGGGTCTGGGCTGCCTCTGGCTCCGTGGGCACTGCTGCTTGGCTGGTGGTCTCCGCACCTTGAAACCAACTCCAAACGTGTTCTCCTTCGCGGAGAAGGCTGATTTGGCAGGAAGAAGCCCTGTGTGCACTGGCCCTGGCAACCCACCCATAGCCAGCTAGGGACGGACCCACCTAGGGCCTAGCTGCGAAACGGCACAAAACGCGCTCCTAGGAGCTGCACTCTGCAAAGGGAAACTGAGCTCGGGGAACAAAGCTCAGCCCCAAGGCGGCTTGGCTCAGGATCGCAGCGCTTGCCTAGTTCTCACCTAGCCCTAGGCTCCCCTTAGGGCCCAGGAGGGTCTGGGCTGCCTCTGGCTCCGTGGGCACTGCTGCTTGGTTGGTGGTCTCCGCACCTTGAAACCAACTCCAAACGTGTTCTCCTTCGCAGAGAAGGCTGATTTGGCAGGTAGAAGTCCTGTGTGCATTGGCCCTGGCAACCCACCCACAGCCAGCTAGGGAGGGACCCACCTAGGGCCTAGCTGCGAAACGGCACAAAACGCGCTCCTAGGAGCTGCACTCTGCAAAGGGAAACTGAGCTCGGGGAACAAAGCTCAGCCCCAAGGCGGCTTGGCTCAGGATCGCAGCGCTTGCCTAGTTCTCACCTAGCCCTAGGCTCCCCATAGGGCCAAGGAGGGTCTGGGCTGCCTCTGGCTCCGTGGGCACTGCTGCTTGGCTGGTGGTCTCCGCACCGTGAAACCAACTCCAAACGTGTTCTCCTTCGCGGAGAAGGCTGATTTGGCAGGAAGAAGCCCTGTGTGCACTGGCCCTGGCAACCCACCCATAGCCAGCTAGGGAGGGACCCACCTAGGGCCTAGCTGCGAAACGGCACAAAACGCGCTCCTAGGAGCTGCACTCTGCAAAGGGAAACTGAGCTCGGGGAACAAAGCTCAGCCCCAAGGCGGCTTGGCTCAGGATCGCAGCGCTTGCCTAGTTCTCACCTAGCCCTAGGCTCCCCATAGGGCCAAGGAGGGTCTGGGCTGCCTCTGGCTCCGTGGGCACTGCTGCTTGGCTGGTGGTCTCCGCAGCTTGAAACCAACTCCAAACGTGTTCTCCTTCGCGGAGAAGGCTGATTTGGCAGGAAGAAGCCCTGTGTGCACTGGCCCTGGCAACCCACCCATAGCCAGCTAGGGAGGGACCCACCTAGGGCCTAGCTGCGAAACGGCACAAAACGCGCTCCTAGGAGCTGCACTCTGCAAAGGGAAACTGAGCTCGGGGAACAAAGCTCAGCCCCAAGGCGGCTTGGCTCAGGATCGCAGCGCTTGCCTAGTTCTCACCTAGCCCTAGGCTCCCCATAGGGCCCAGGAGGGTCTGGGCTGCCTCTGGCTCCGTGGGCACTGCTGCTTGGTTGGTGGTCTCCGCACCTTGAAACCAACTCCAAACGTGTTCTCCTTCGCGGAGAAGGCTGATTTGGCAGGAAGAAGCCCTGTGTGCACTGGCCCTGGCAACCCACCCATAGCCAGCTAGGGACGGACCCACCTAGGGCCTAGCTGCGAAACGGCACAGAACGCGCTCCTAGGAGCTGCACTCTGCAAAGGGAAACTGTGCTCGGGGAACAAACCTCAGCCCCAAGGCGGCTTGGCTCAGGATCGCAGCGCTTGCCTAGTTCTCACCTAGCCCTAGGCTCCCCATAGGGCCAAGGAGGGTCTGGGCTGCCTCTGGCTCCGTGGGCACTGCTGCTTGGCTGGTGGTCTCCGCACCTTGAAACCAACTCCAAACGTGTTCTCCTTCGCGGAGAAGGCTGATTTGGCAGGAAGAAGCCCTGTGTGCACTGGCCCTGGCAACCCACCCATAGCCAGCTAGGGACGGACCCACCTAGGGCCTAGCTGCGAAACGGCACAAAACGCGCTCCTAGGAGCTGCACTCTGCAAAGGGAAACTGTGCTCGGGGAACAAACCTCAGCCCCAAGGCGGCTTGGCTCAGGATCGCAGCGCTTGCCTAGTTCTCACCTAGCCCTAGGCTCCCCATAGGGTCAAGGAGGGTCTGGGCTGCCTCTGGCTCCGTGGGCACTGCTGCTTGGCTGGTGGTCTCCCCACCGTGAAACCAACTCCAAACGTGTTCTCCTTCGCGGAGAAGGCTGATTTGGCAGGAAGAAGCCCTGTGTGCACTGGCCCTAGCAACCCACCCATAGCCAGCTAGGGAGGGACCCACCTAGGGCCTAGCTGCGAAACGGCACAAAACGCGCTCCTAGGAGCTGCACTCTGCAAAGGGAAACTGTGCTCGGGGAACAAAGCTCAGCCCCAAGGCGGCTTGGCTCAGGATCGCAGCGCTTGCCTAGTTCTCACCTAGCCCTAGGCTCCCCATAGGGCCAAGGAGGGTCTGGGCTGCCTCTGGCTCCGTGGGCACTGCTGCTTGGCTGGTGGTCTCCGCACCTTGAAACCAACTCCAAACGTGTTCTCCTTCGCGGAGAAGGCTGATTTGGCAGGAAGAAGCCCTGTGTGCACTGGCCCTGGCAACCCACCCATAGCCAGCTAGGGACGGACCCACCTAGGGCCTAGCTGCGAAACGGCACAAAACACGCTCCTAGGAGCTGCACTCTGCAAAGGGAAACTGAGCTCGGGGAACAAAGCTCAGCCCCAAGGCGGCTTGGCTCAGGATCGCAGCGCTTGCCTAGTTCTCACCTAGCCCTAGGCTCCCCATAGGGCCAAGGAGGGTCTGGGCTGCCTCTGGCTCCGTGGGCACTGCTGCTTGGTTGGTGGTCTCCGCAGCTTGAAACCAACTCCAAACGTGTTCTCCTTCGTGGAGAAGGCTGATTTGGCCGGAAGAAGCCCTGTGTGCACTGGCCCTGGCAACCCACCCACAGCCAGCTAGGGACGGACCCACCTAGGGCCTAGCTGCGAAACGGCACAAAACGCGCTCCTAGGAGCTGCACTCTGCAAAGGGAAACTGTGCTCGGGGAACAAAGCTCAGCCCCAAGGCGGCTTGGCTCAGGATCGCAGCGCTTGCCTAGTTCTCACCTAGCCCTAGGCTCCCCATAGGGCCAAGGAGGGTCTGGGCTGCCTCTGGCTCCGTGGGCACTGCTGCTTGGCTGGTGGTCTCCGCACCGTGAAACCAACTCCAAACGTGTTCTCCTTCGCGGAGAAGGCTGATTTGGCAGGAAGAAGCCCTGTGTGCACTGGCCCTGGCAACCCACCCATAGCCAGCTAGGGAGGGACCCACCTAGGGCCTAGCTGCGAAACGGCACAAAACGCGCTCCTAGGAGCTGCACTCTGCAAAGGGAAACTGAGCTCGGGGAACAAAGCTCAGCCCCAAGGCGGCTTGGCTCAGGATCGCAGCGCTTGCCTAGTTCTCACCTAGCCCTAGGCTCCCCATAGGGCCAAGGAGGGTCTGGGCTGCCTCTGGCTCCGTGGGCACTGCTGCTTGGCTGGTGGTCTCCGCAGCTTGAAACCAACTCCAAACGTGTTCTCCTTCGCGGAGAAGGCTGATTTGGCAGGAAGAAGCCCTGTGTGCACTGGCCCTGGCAACCCACCCATAGCCAGCTAGGGAGGGACCCACCTAGGGCCTAGCTGCGAAACGGCACAAAACGCGCTCCTAGGAGCTGCACTCTGCAAAGGGAAACTGAGCTCGGGGAACAAAGCTCAGCCCCAAGGCGGCTTGGCTCAGGATCGCAGCGCTTGCCTAGTTCTCACCTAGCCCTAGGCTCCCCATAGGGCCCAGGAGGGTCTGGGCTGCCTCTGGCTCCGTGGGCACTGCTGCTTGGTTGGTGGTCTCCGCACCTTGAAACCAACTCCAAACGTGTTCTCCTTCGCGGAGAAGGCTGATTTGGCAGGAAGAAGCCCTGTGTGCACTGGCCCTGGCAACCCACCCATAGCCAGCTAGGGACGGACCCACCTAGGGCCTAGCTGCGAAACGGCACAGAACGCGCTCCTAGGAGCTGCACTCTGCAAAGGGAAACTGTGCTCGGGGAACAAAGCTCAGCCCCAAGGCGGCTTGGCTCAGGATCGCAGCGCTTGCCTAGTTCTCACCTAGCCCTAGGCTCCCCATAGGGCCAAGGAGGGTCTGGGCTGCCTCTGGCTCCGTGGGCACTGCTGCTTGGCTGGTGGTCTCCGCACCTTGAAACCAACTCCAAACGTGTTCTCCTTCGCGGAGAAGGCTGATTTGGCAGGAAGAAGCCCTGTGTGCACTGGCCCTGGCAACCCACCCATAGCCAGCTAGGGACGGACCCACCTAGGGCCTAGCTGCGAAACGGCACAAAACGCGCTCCTAGGAGCTGCACTCTGCAAAGGGAAACTGTGCTCGGGGAACAAACCTCAGCCCCAAGGCGGCTTGGCTCAGGATCGCAGCGCTTGCCTAGTTCTCACCTAGCCCTAGGCTCCCCATAGGGTCAAGGAGGGTCTGGGCTGCCTCTGGCTCCGTGGGCACTGCTGCTTGGCTGGTGGTCTCCCCACCGTGAAACCAACTCCAAACGTGTTCTCCTTCGCGGAGAAGGCTGATTTGGCAGGTAGAAGCCCTGTGTGCATTGGCCCTGGCAACCCACCCATAGCCAGCTAGGGAGGGACCCACCTAGGGCCTAGCTGCGAAACGGCACAAAACGCGCTCCTAGGAGCTGCACTCTGCAAAGGGAAACTGAGCTCGGGGAACAAAGCTCAGCCCCAAGGCGGCTTGGCTCAGGATCGCAGCGCTTGCCTAGTTCTCACCTAGCCCTAGGCTCCCCATAGGGCCAAGGAGGGTCTGGGCTGCCTCTGGCTCCGTGGGCACTGCTGCTTGGCTGGTGGTCTCCGCACCTTGAAACCAACTCCAAACGTGTTCTCCTTCGCGGAGAAGGCTGATTTGGCAGGAAGAAGCCCTGTGTGCACTGGCCCTGGCAACCCACCCATAGCCAGCTAGGGACGGACCCACCTAGGGCCTAGCTGCGAAACGGCACAAAACGCGCTCCTAGGAGCTGCACTCTGCAAAGGGAAACTGAGCTCGGGGAACAAAGCTCAGCCCCAAGGCGGCTTGGCTCAGGATCGCAGCGCTTGCCTAGTTCTCACCTAGCCCTAGGCTCCCCTTAGGGCCCAGGAGGGTCTGGGCTGCCTCTGGCTCCGTGGGCACTGCTGCTTGGTTGGTGGTCTCCGCACCTTGAAACCAACTCCAAACGTGTTCTCCTTCGCAGAGAAGGCTGATTTGGCAGGTAGAAGTCCTGTGTGCATTAGCCCTGGCAACCCACCCACAGCCAGCTAGGGAGGGACCCACCTAGGGCCTAGCTGCGAAACGGCACAAAACGCGCTCCTAGGAGCTGCACTCTGCAAAGGGAAACTGAGCTCGGGGAACAAAGCTCAGCCCCAAGGCGGCTTGGCTCAGGATCGCAGCGCTTGCCTAGTTCTCACCTAGCCCTAGGCTCCCCATAGGGCCAAGGAGGGTCTGGGCTGCCTCTGGCTCCGTGGGCACTGCTGCTTGGCTGGTGGTCTCCGCACCGTGAAACCAACTCCAAACGTGTTCTCCTTCGCGGAGAAGGCTGATTTGGCAGGAAGAAGCCCTGTGTGCACTGGCCCTGGCAACCCACCCATAGCCAGCTAGGGAGGGACCCACCTAGGGCCTAGCTGCGAAACGGCACAAAACGCGCTCCTAGGAGCTGCACTCTGCAAAGGGAAACTGAGCTCGGGGAACAAAGCTCAGCCCCAAGGCGGCTTGGCTCAGGATCGCAGCGCTTGCCTAGTTCTCACCTAGCCCTAGGCTCCCCATAGGGCCAAGGAGGGTCTGGGCTGCCTCTGGCTCCGTGGGCACTGCTGCTTGGCTGGTGGTCTCCGCAGCTTGAAACCAACTCCAAACGTGTTCTCCTTCGCGGAGAAGGCTGATTTGGCAGGAAGAAGCCCTGTGTGCACTGGCCCTGGCAACCCACCCATAGCCAGCTAGGGAGGGACCCACCTAGGGCCTAGCTGCGAAACGGCACAAAACGCGCTCCTAGGAGCTGCACTCTGCAAAGGGAAACTGAGCTCGGGGAACAAAGCTCAGCCCCAAGGCGGCTTGGCTCAGGATCGCAGCGCTTGCCTAGTTCTCACCTAGCCCTAGGCTCCCCATAGGGCCCAGGAGGGTCTGGGCTGCCTCTGGCTCCGTGGGCACTGCTGCTTGGTTGGTGGTCTCCGCACCTTGAAACCAACTCCAAACGTGTTCTCCTTCGCGGAGAAGGCTGATTTGGCAGGAAGAAGCCCTGTGTGCACTGGCCCTGGCAACCCACCCATAGCCAGCTAGGGACGGACCCACCTAGGGCCTAGCTGCGAAACGGCACAGAACGCGCTCCTAGGAGCTGCACTCTGCAAAGGGAAACTGTGCTCGGGGAACAAAGCTCAGCCCCAAGGCGGCTTGGCTCAGGATCGCAGCGCTTGCCTAGTTCTCACCTAGCCCTAGGCTCCCCATAGGGCCAAGGAGGGTCTGGGCTGCCTCTGGCTCCGTGGGCACTGCTGCTTGGCTGGTGGTCTCCGCACCTTGAAACCAACTCCAAACGTGTTCTCCTTCGCGGAGAAGGCTGATTTGGCAGGAAGAAGCCCTGTGTGCACTGGCCCTGGCAACCCACCCATAGCCAGCTAGGGACGGACCCACCTAGGGCCTAGCTGCGAAACGGCACAAAACGCGCTCCTAGGAGCTGCACTCTGCAAAGGGAAACTGAGCTCGGGGAACAAAGCTCAGCCCCAAGGCGGCTTGGCTCAGGATCGCAGCGCTTGCCTAGTTCTCACCTAGCCCTAGGCTCCCCTTAGGGCCCAGGAGGGTCTGGGCTGCCTCTGGCTCCGTGGGCACTGCTGCTTGGTTGGTGGTCTCCGCACCTTGAAACCAACTCCAAACGTGTTCTCCTTCGCAGAGAAGGCTGATTTGGCAGGTAGAAGTCCTGTGTGCATTGGCCCTGGCAACCCACCCACAGCCAGCTAGGGAGGGACCCACCTAGGGCCTAGCTGCGAAACGGCACAAAACGCGCTCCTAGGAGCTGCACTCTGCAAAGGGAAACTGAGCTCGGGGAACAAAGCTCAGCCCCAAGGCGGCTTGGCTCAGGATCGCAGCGCTTGCCTAGTTCTCACCTAGCCCTAGGCTCCCCATAGGGCCAAGGAGGGTCTGGGCTGCCTCTGGCTCCGTGGGCACTGCTGCTTGGCTGGTGGTCTCCGCACTGTGAAACCAACTCCAAACGTGTTCTCCTTCGCGGAGAAGGCTGATTTGGCAGGAAGAAGCCCTGTGTGCACTGGCCCTGGCAACCCACCCATAGCCAGCTAGGGAGGGACCCACCTAGGGCCTAGCTGCGAAACGGCACAAAACGCGCTCCTAGGAGCTGCACTCTGCAAAGGGAAACTGAGCTCGGGGAACAAAGCTCAGCCCCAAGGCGGCTTGGCTCAGGATCGCAGCGCTTGCCTAGTTCTCACCTAGCCCTAGGCTCCCCATAGGGCCAAGGAGGGTCTGGGCTGCCTCTGGCTCCGTGGGCACTGCTGCTTGGCTGGTGGTCTCCGCAGCTTGAAACCAACTCCAAACGTGTTCTCCTTCGCGGAGAAGGCTGATTTGGCAGGAAGAAGCCCTGTGTGCACTGGCCCTGGCAACCCACCCATAGCCAGCTAGGGAGGGACCCACCTAGGGCCTAGCTGCGAAACGGCACAAAACGCGCTCCTAGGAGCTGCACTCTGCAAAGGGAAACTGAGCTCGGGGAACAAAGCTCAGCCCCAAGGCGGCTTGGCTCAGGATCGCAGCGCTTGCCTAGTTCTCACCTAGCCCTAGGCTCCCCATAGGGCCCAGGAGGGTCTGGGCTGCCTCTGGCTCCGTGGGCACTGCTGCTTGGTTGGTGGTCTCCGCACCTTGAAACCAACTCCAAACGTGTTCTCCTTCGCGGAGAAGGCTGATTTGGCAGGAAGAAGCCCTGTGTGCACTGGCCCTGGCAACCCACCCATAGCCAGCTAGGGACGGACCCACCTAGGGCCTAGCTGCGAAACGGCACAGAACGCGCTCCTAGGAGCTGCACTCTGCAAAGGGAAACTGTGCTCGGGGAACAAAGCTCAGCCCCAAGGCGGCTTGGCTCAGGATCGCAGCGCTTGCCTAGTTCTCACCTAGCCCTAGGCTCCCCATAGGGCCAAGGAGGGTCTGGGCTGCCTCTGGCTCCGTGGGCACTGCTGCTTGGCTGGTGGTCTCCGCACCTTGAAACCAACTCCAACCGTGTTCTCCTTCGCGGAGAAGGCTGATTTGGCAGGAAGAAGCCCTGTGTGCACTGGCCCTGGCAACCCACCCATAGCCAGCTAGGGACGGACCCACCTAGGGCCTAGCTGCGAAACGGCACAAAACGCGCTACTAGGAGCTGCACTCTGCAAAGGGAAACTGTGCTCGGGGAACAAACCTCAGCCCCAAGGCGGCTTGGCTCAGGATCGCAGCGCTTGCCTAGTTCTCACCTAGCCCTAGGCTCCCCATAGGGTCAAGGAGGGTCTGGGCTGCCTCTGGCTCCGTGGGCACTGCTGCTTGGCTGGTGGTCTCCCCACCGTGAAACCAACTCCAAACGTGTTCTCCTTCGCGGAGAAGGCTGATTTGGCAGGAAGAAGCCCTGTGTGCACTGGCCCTAGCAACCCACCCATAGCCAGCTAGGGAGGGACCCACCTAGGGCCTAGCTGCGAAACGGCACAAAACGCGCTCCTAGGAGCTGCACTCTGCAAAGGGAAACTGTGCTCGGGGAACAAAGCTCAGCCCCAAGGCGGCTTGGCTCAGGATCGCAGCGCTTGCCTAGTTCTCACCTAGCCCTAGGCTCCCCATAGGGCCAAGGAGGGTCTGGGCTGCCTCTGGCTCCGTGGGCACTGCTGCTTGGCTGGTGGTCTCCGCACCTTGAAACCAACTCCAAACGTGTTCTCCTTCGCGGAGAAGGCTGATTTGGCAGGAAGAAGCCCTGTGTGCACTGGCCCTGGCAACCCACCCATAGCCAGCTAGGGACGGACCCACCTAGGGCCTAGCTGCGAAACGGCACAAAACACGCTCCTAGGAGCTGCACTCTGCAAAGGGAAACTGAGCTCGGGGAACAAAGCTCAGCCCCAAGGCGGCTTGGCTCAGGATCGCAGCGCTTGCCTAGTTCTCACCTAGCCCTAGGCTCCCCATAGGGCCAAGGAGGGTCTGGGCTGCCTCTGGCTCCGTGGGCACTGCTGCTTGGTTGGTGGTCTCCGCAGCTTGAAACCAACTCCAAACGTGTTCTCCTTCGTGGAGAAGGCTGATTTGGCAGGAAGAAGCCCTGTGTGCACTGGCCCTGGCAACCCACCCACAGCCAGCTAGGGACGGACCCACCTAGGGCCTAGCTGCGAAACGGCACAAAACGCGCTCCTAGGAGCTGCACTCTGCAAAGGGAAACTGTGCTCGGGGAACAAAGCTCAGCCCCAAGGCGGCTTGGCTCAGGATCGCAGCGCTTGCCTAGTTCTCACCTAGCCCTAGGCTCCCCATAGGGCCAAGGAGGGTCTGGGCTGCCTCTGGCTCCGTGGGCACTGCTGCTTGGCTGGTGGTCTCCGCACCTTGAAATCAACTCCAAACGTGTTCTCCTTCGCGGAGAAGGCTGATTTGGCAGGAAGAAGCCCTGTGTGCACTGGCCCTGGCAACCCACCCATAGCCAGCTAGGGAGGGACCCACCTAGGGCCTAGCTGCGAAACGGCACAGAACGCGCTCCTAGGAGCTGCACTCTGCAAAGGGAAACTGAGCTCGGGGAACAAAGCTCAGCCCCAAGGCGGCTTGGCTCAGGATCGCAGCGCTTGCCTAGTTCTCACCTAGCCTTAGGCTCCCCATAGGGCCAAGGAGGGTCTGGGCTGCCTCTGGCTCCGTGGGCACTGCTGCTTGGCTGGTGGTCTCCGCACCTTGAAACCAACTCCAAACGTGTTCTCCTTCGCGGAGAAGGCTGATTTGGCAGGAAGAAGCCCTGTGTGCACTGGCCCTGGCAACCCACCCATAGCCAGCTAGGGAGGGACCCACCTAGGGCCTAGCTGCGAAACGGCACAAAACGCGCTCCTAGGAGCTGCACTCTGCAAAGGGAAACTGAGCTCGGGGAACAAAGCTCAGCCCCAAGGAGGCTTGGCTCAGGATCGCAGCGCTTGCCTAGTTCTCACCTAGCCCTAGGCGCCCCATAGGGCCAAGGAGGGTCTGGGCTGCCTCTGGCTCCGTGGGCACTGCTGCTTGGTTGGTGGTCTCTGCAGCTTGAAACCAACTCCAAACGTGTTCTCCTTCGCGGAGAAGGCTGATTTGGCAGGAAGAAGCCCTGTGTGCACTGGCCCTGGCAACCCACCCACAGCCAGCTAGGGACGGACCCACCTAGGGCCTAGCTGCGAAACGGCACAAAACGCGCTCCTAGGAGCTGCACTCTGCAAAGGGAAACTGTGCTCGGGGAACAAAGCTCAGCCCCAAGGCGGCTTGGCTCAGGATCGCAGCGCTTGCCTAGTTCTCACCTAGCCCTAGGCTCCCCATAGGGCCAAGGAGGGTCTGGGCTGCCTCTGGCTCCATGGGCACTGCTGCTTGGCTGGTGGTCTCCGCACATTGAAGCCAACTCCAAACATGTTCTCCTCGCGGAGAAGGCTGATTTGGGAGGAAGAAGCCCTGTGTGCACTGGCCCTGGCAACCCACCCATAGCCAGCTAGGGACGGACCCACCTAGGGCCTAGCTGCGAAACGGCACAGAACGCGCTCCTAGGAGCTGCACTCTGCAAAGGGAAACTGTGCTCGGGGAACAAAGCTCAGCCCCAAGGCGGCTTGGCTCAGGATCGCAGCGCTTGCCTACTTCTCACCTAGCCCTAGGCTCCCCATAGGGCCAAGGAGGGTCTGGGCTGCCTCTGGCTCCGTGGGCACTGCTGCTTGGCTGGTGGTCTCCGCACCGTGAAACCAACTCCAAACGTGTTCTCCTTCGCGGAGAAGGCTGATTTGGCAGGAAGAAGCCCTGTGTGCACTGGCCCTGGCAACCCACCCATAGCCAGCTAGGGAGGGACCCACCTAGGGCCTAGCTGCGAAACGGCACAAAACGCGCTCCTAGGAGCTGCACTCTGCAAAGGGAAACTGTGCTCGGGGAACAAAGCTCAGCCCCAAGGCGGCTTGGCTCAGGATCGCAGCGCTTGCCTAGTTCTCACCTAGCCCTAGGCTCCCCATAGGGCCAAGGAGGGTCTGGGCTGCCTCTGGCTCCGTGGGCACTGCTGCTTGGCTGGTGGTCTCCGCACCGTGAAACCAACTCCAAACGTGTTCTCCTTCGCGGAGAAGGCTGATTTGGCAGGAAGAAGCCCTGTGTGCACTGGCCCTGGCAACCCACCCATAGCCAGCTAGGGACGGACCCACCTAGGGCCTAGCTGCGAAACGGCACAAAACGCGCTCCTAGGAGCTGCACTCTGCAAAGGGAAACTGAGCTCGGGGAACAAAGCTCAGCCCCAAGGCGGCTTGGCTCAGGATCGCAGCGCTTGCCTAGTTCTCACCTAGCCCTAGGCTCCCCATAGGGCCCAGGAGGGTCTGGGCTGCCTCTGGCTCCGTGGGCACTGCTGCTTGGTTGGTGGTCTCCGCACCTTGAAACCAACTCCAAACGTGTTCTCCTTCGCGGAGAAGGCTGATTTGGCAGGAAGAAGCCCTGTGTGCACTGGCCCTGGCAACCCACCCATAGCCAGCTAGGGACGGACCCACCTAGGGCCTAGCTGCGAAACGGCACAAAACGCGCTCCTAGGAGCTGCACTCTGCAAAGGGAAACTGTGCTCGGGGAACAAACCTCAGCCCCAAGGCGGCTTGGCTCAGGATCGCAGCGCTTGCCTACTTCTCACCTAGCCCTAGGCTCCCCATAGGGCCAAGGAGGGTCTGGGCTGCCTCTGGCTCCGTGGGCACTGCTGCTTGGCTGGTGGTCTCCGCACCTTGAAACCAACTCCAAACGTGTTCTCCTTCGCGGAGAAGGCTGATTTGGCAGGAAGAAGCCCTGTGTGCACTGGCCCTGGCAACCCACCCATAGCCAGCTAGGGAGGGACCCACCTAGGGCCTAGCTGCGAAACGGCACAAAACGCGCTCCTAGGAGCTGCACTCTGCAAAGGGAAACTGTGCTCGGGGAACAAACCTCAGCCCCAAGGCGGCTTGGCTCAGGATCGCAGCGCTTGCCTAGTTCTCACCTAGCCCTAGGCTCCCCATAGGGCCAAGGAGGGTCTGGGCTGCCTCTGGCTCCGTGGGCACTGCTGCTTGGCTGGTGGTCTCCGCACCTTGAAACCAACTCCAAACGTGTTCTCCTTCGCGGAGAAGGCTGATTTGGCAGGAAGAAGCCCTGTGTGCACTGGCCCTGGCAACCCACCCACAGCCAGCTAGGGACGGACCCACCTAGGGCCTAGCTGCGAAACGGCACAAAACGCGCTCCTAGGAGCTGCACTCTGCAAAGGGAAACTGTGCTCGGGGAACAAAGCTCAGCCCCAAGGCGGCTTGGCTCAGGATCGCAGCGCTTGCCTAGTTCTCACCTAGCCCTAGGCTCCCCATAGGGCCAAGGAGGGTCTGGGCTGCCTCTGGCTCCATGGGCACTGCTGCTTGGCTGGTGGTCTCCGCACCTTGAAGCAAACTCCAAACGTGTTCTCCTTCGCGGAGAAGGCTGATTTGGCAGGAAGAAGCCCTGTGTGCACTGGCCCTGGCAACCCACCCATAGCCAGCTAGGGAGGGACCCACCTAGGGCCTAGCTGCGAAACGGCACAGAACGCGCTCGTAGGAGCTGCACTCTGCAAAGGGAAACTGAGCTCGGGGAACAAAGCTCAGCCCCAAGGCGGCTTGGCTCAGGATCTCAGCGCTTGCCTAGTTCTCACCTAGCCCTAGGCTCCCCATAGGGCCAAGGAGGGTCTGGGCTGCCTCTGGCTCCGTGGGCACTGCTGCTTGGCTGGTGGTCTCCGCACCTTGAAACCAACTCCAAACGTGTTCTCCTTCGCGGAGAAGGCTGATTTGGCAGGAAGAAGCCCTGTGTGCACTGGCCCTGGCAACCCACCCATAGCCAGCTAGGGACGGACCCACCTAGGGCCTAGCTGCGAAACGGCACAAAACGCGCTCCTAGGAGCTGCACTCTGCAAAGGGAAACTGAGCTCGGGGAACAAAGCTCAGCCCCAAGGCGGCTTGGCTCAGGATCGCAGCGCTTGCCTAGTTCTCACCTAGCCCTAGGCTCCCCATAGGGCCAAGGAGGGTCTGGGCTGCCTCTGGCTCCGTGGGCACTGCTGCTTGGTTGGTGGTCTCCGCAGCTTGAAACCAACTCCAAACGTGTTCTCCTTCGTGGAGAAGGCTGATTTGGCAGGAAGAAGCCCTGTGTGCACTGGCCCTGGCAACCCACCCACAGCCAGCTAGGGACGGACCCACCTAGGGCCTAGCTGCGAAACGGCACAAAACGCGCTCCTAGGAGCTGCACTCTGCAAAGGGAAACTGTGCTCGGGGAACAAAGCTCAGCCCCAAGGCGGCTTGGCTCAGGATCGCAGCGCTTGCCTAGTTCTCACCTAGCCCTAGGCTCCCCATAGGGCCAAGGAGGGTCTGGGCTGCCTCTGGCTCCGTGGGCACTGCTGCTTGGCTGGTGGTCTCCGCACCTTGAAACCAACTCCAAACGTGTTCTCCTTCGCGGAGAAGGCTGATTTGGCAGGAAGAAGCCCTGTGTGCACTGGCCCTGGCAACCCACCCATAGCCAGCTAGGGAGGGACCCACCTAGGGCCTAGCTGCGAAACGGCACAGAACGCGCTCGTAGGAGCTGCACTCTGCAAAGGGAAACTGAGCTCGGGGAACAAAGCTCAGCCCCAAGGCGGCTTGGCTCAGGATCGCAGCGCTTGCCTACTTCTCACCTAGCCTTAGGCTCCCCATAGGGCCAAGGAGGGTCTGGGCTGCCTCTGGCTCCGTGGGCACTGCTGCTTGGCTGGTGGTCTCCGCACCTTGAAACCAACTCCAAACGTGTTCTCCTTCGCGGAGAAGGCTGATTTGGCAGGAAGAAGCCCTGTGTGCACTGGCCCTGGCAACCCACCCATAGCCAGCTAGGGAGGGACCCACCTAGGGCCTAGCTGCGAAACGGCACAAAACGCGCTCCTAGGAGCTGCACTCTGCAAAGGGAAACTGAGCTCGGGGAACAAAGCTCAGCCCCAAGGAGGCTTGGCTCAGGATCGCAGCGCTTGCCTAGTTCTCACCTAGCCCTAGGCGCCCCATAGGGCCAAGGAGGGTCTGGGCTGCCTCTGGCTCCGTGGGCACTGCTGCTTGGTTGGTGGTCTCTGCAGCTTGAAACCAACTCCAAACGTGTTCTCCTTCGCGGAGAAGGCTGATTTGGCAGGAAGAAGCCCTGTGTGCACTGGCCCTGGCAACCCACCCACAGCCAGCTAGGGACGGACCCACCTAGGGCCTAGCTGCGAAACGGCACAAAACGCGCTCCTAGGAGCTGCACTCTGCAAAGGGAAACTGTGCTCGGGGAACAAAGCTCAGCCCCAAGGCGGCTTGGCTCAGGATCGCAGCGCTTGCCTAGTTCTCACCTAGCCCTAGGCTCCCCATAGGGCCAAGGAGGGTCTGGGCTGCCTCTGGCTCCATGGGCACTGCTGCTTGGCTGGTGGTCTCCGCACCTTGAAGCCAACTCCAAACGTGTTCTCCTCGCGGAGAAGGCTGATTTGGCAGGAAGAAGCCCTGTGTGCACTGGCCCTGGCAACCCACCCATAGCCAGCTAGGGACGGACCCACCTAGGGCCTAGCTGCGAAACGGCACAGAACGCGCTCCTAGGAGCTGCACTCTGCAAAGGGAAACTGTGCTCGGGGAACAAAGCTCAGCCCCAAGGCGGCTTGGCTCAGGATCGCAGCGCTTGCCTAGTTCTCACCTAGCCCTAGGCTCCCCATAGGGCCAAGGAGGGTCTGGGCTGCCTCTGGCTCCGTGGGCACTGCTGCTTGGCTGGTGGTCTCCGCACCGTGAAACCAACTCCAAACGTGTTCTCCTTCGCGGAGAAGGCTGATTTGGCAGGAAGAAGCCCTGTGTGCACTGGCCCTGGCAACCCACCCATAGCCAGCTAGGGAGGGACCCACCTAGGGCCTAGCTGCGAAACGGCACAAAACGCGCTCCTAGGAGCTGCACTCTGCAAAGGGAAACTGTGCTCGGGGAACAAAGCTCAGCCCCAAGGCGGCTTGGCTCAGGATCGCAGCGCTTGCCTAGTTCTCACCTAGCCCTAGGCTCCCCATAGGGCCAAGGAGGGTCTGGGCTGCCTCTGGCTCCGTGGGCACTGCTGCTTGGCTGGTGGTCTCCGCACCGTGAAACCAACTCCAAACGTGTTCTCCTTCGCGGAGAAGGCTGATTTGGCAGGAAGAAGCCCTGTGTGCACTGGCCCTGGCAACCCACCCATAGCCAGCTAGGGACGGACCCACCTAGGGCCTAGCTGCGAAACGGCACAAAACGCGCTCCTAGGAGCTGCACTCTGCAAAGGGAAACTGAGCTCGGGGAACAAAGCTCAGCCCCAAGGCGGCTTGGCTCAGGATCGCAGCGCTTGCCTAGTTCTCACCTAGCCCTAGGCTCCCCATAGGGCCCAGGAGGGTCTGGGCTGCCTCTGGCTCCGTGGGCACTGCTGCTTGGTTGGTGGTCTCCGCACCTTGAAACCAACTCCAAACGTGTTCTCCTTCGCGGAGAAGGCTGATTTGGCAGGAAGAAGCCCTGTGTGCACTGGCCCTGGCAACCCACCCACAGCCAGCTAGGGACGGACCCACCTAGGGCCTAGCTGCGAAACGGCACAAAACGCGCTCCTAGGAGCTGCACTCTGCAAAGGGAAACTGTGCTCGGGGAACAAACCTCAGCCCCAAGGCGGCTTGGCTCAGGATCGCAGCGCTTGCCTAGTTCTCACCTAGCCCTAGGCTCCCCATAGGGTCAAGGAGGGTCTGGGCTGCCTCTGGCTCCGTGGGCACTGCTGCTTGGCTGGTGGTCTCCGCAGCTTGAAACCAACTCCAAACGTGTTCTCCTTCGCAGAGAAGGCTGATTTGGCAGGAAGAAGCCCTGTGTGCACTGGCCCTGGCAACCCACCCACAGCCAGCTAGGGACGGACCCACCTAGGGCCTAGCTGCGAAACGGCACAAAACGCGCTCCTAGGAGCTGCACTCTGCAAAGGGAAACTGAGCTCGGGGAACAAACCTCAGCCCCAAGGCGGCTTGGCTCAGGATCGCAGCGCTTGCCTAGTTCTCACCTAGCCCTAGGCTCCCCTTAGGGCCCAGGAGGGTCTGGGCTGCCTCTGGCTCCGTGGGCACTGCTGCTTGGTTGGTGGTCTCCGCACCTTGAAACCAACTCCAAACGTGTTCTCCTTCGCAGAGAAGGCTGATTTGGCAGGTAGAAGTCCTGTGTGCATTAGCCCTGGCAACCCACCCACAGCCAGCTAGGGAGGGACCCACCTAGGGCCTAGCTGCGAAACGGCACAAAACGCGCTCCTAGGAGCTGCACTCTGCAAAGGGAAACTGAGTTCGGGGAACAAAGCTCAGCCCCAAGGCGGCTTGGCTCAGGATCGCAGCGCTTGCCTAGTTCTCACCTAGCCCTAGGCTCCCCATAGGGCCAAGGAGGGTCTGGGCTGCCTCTGGCTCCGTGGGCACTGCTGCTTGGCTGGTGGTCTCCGCACCGTGAAACCAACTCCAAACGTGTTCTCCTTCGCGGAGAAGGCTGATTTGGCAGGAAGAAGCCCTGTGTGCACTGGCCCTGGCAACCCACCCATAGCCAGCTAGGGAGGGACCCACCTAGGGCCTAGCTGCGAAACGGCACAAAACGCGCTCCTAGGAGCTGCACTCTGCAAAGGGAAACTGAGCTCGGGGAACAAAGCTCAGCCCCAAGGCGGCTTGGCTCAGGATCGCAGCGCTTGCCTAGTTCTCACCTAGCCCTAGGCTCCCCATAGGGCCAAGGAGGGTCTGGGCTGCCTCTGGCTCCGTGGGCACTGCTGCTTGGCTGGTGGTCTCCGCACCGTGAAACCAACTCCAAACGTGTTCTCCTTCGCGGAGAAGGCTGATTTGGCAGGAAGAAGCCCTGTGTGCACTGGCCCTGGCAACCCACCCATAGCCAGCTAGGGAGGGACCCACCTAGGGCCTAGCTGCGAAACGGCACAAAACGCGCTCCTAGGAGCTGCACTCTGCAAAGGGAAACTGAGCTCGGGGAACAAAGCTCAGCCCCAAGGCGGCTTGGCTCAGGATCGCAGCGCTTGCCTAGTTCTCACCTAGCCCTAGGCTCCCCATAGGGCCAAGGAGGGTCTGGGCTGCCTCTGGCTCCGTGGGCACTGCTGCTTGGCTGGTGGTCTCCGCACCTTGAAACCAACTCCAAACGTGTTCTCCTTCGCGGAGAAGGCTGATTTGGCAGGAAGAAGCCCTGTGTGCACTGGCCCTGGCAACCCACCCATAGCCAGCTAGGGAGGGACCCACCTAGGGCCTAGCTGCGAAACGGCACAAAACGCGCTCCTAGGAGCTGCACTCTGCAAAGGGAAACTGAGCTCGGGGAACAAAGCTCAGCCCCAAGGCGGCTTGGCTCAGGATCGCAGCGCTTGCCTAGTTCTCACCTAGCCCTAGGCTCCCCATAGGGCCCAGGAGGGTCTGGGCTGCCTCTGGCTCCGTGGGCACTGCTGCTTGGTTGGTGGTCTCCGCACCTTGAAACCAACTCCAAACGTGTTCTCCTTCGCGGAGAAGGCTGATTTGGCAGGAAGAAGCCCTGTGTGCACTGGCCCTGGCAACCCACCCATAGCCAGCTAGGGACGGACCCACCTAGGGCCTAGCTGCGAAACGGCACAGAACGCGCTCCTAGGAGCTGCACTCTGCAAAGGGAAACTGTGCTCGGGGAACAAAGCTCAGCCCCAAGGCGGCTTGGCTCAGGATCGCAGCGCTTGCCTAGTTCTCACCTAGCCCTAGGCTCCCCATAGGGCCAAGGAGGGTCTGGGCTGCCTCTGGCTCCGTGGGCACTGCTGCTTGGCTGGTGGTCTCCGCACCTTGAAACCAACTCCAAACGTGTTCTCCTTCGCGGAGAAGGCTGATTTGGCAGGAAGAAGCCCTGTGTGCACTGGCCCTGGCAACCCACCCATAGCCAGCTAGGGACGGACCCACCTAGGGCCTAGCTGCGAAACGGCACAAAACGCGCTCCTAGGAGCTGCACTCTGCAAAGGGAAACTGTGCTCGGGGAACAAACCTCAGCCCCAAGGCGGCTTGGCTCAGGATCGCAGCGCTTGCCTAGTTCTCACCTAGCCCTAGGCTCCCCATAGGGTCAAGGAGGGTCTGGGCTGCCTCTGGCTCCGTGGGCACTGCTGCTTGGCTGGTGGTCTCCGCACCGTGAAACCAACTCCAAACGTGTTCTCCTTCGCGGAGAAGGCTGATTTGGCAGGAAGAAGCCCTGTGTGCACTGGCCCTAGCAACCCACCCATAGCCAGCTAGGGAGGGACCCACCTAGGGCCTAGCTGCGAAACGGCACAAAACGCGCTCCTAGGAGCTGCACTCTGCAAAGGGAAACTGTGCTCGGGGAACAAAGCTCAGCCCCAAGGCGGCTTGGCTCAGGATCGCAGCGCTTGCCTAGTTCTCACCTAGCCCTAGGCTCCCCATAGGGCCAAGGAGGGTCTGGGCTGCCTCTGGCTCCGTGGGCACTGCTGCTTGGCTGGTGGTCTCCGCACCTTGAAACCAACTCCAAACGTGTTCTCCTTCGCGGAGAAGGCTGATTTGGCAGGAAGAAGGCCTGTGTGCACTGGCCCTGGCAACCCACCCACAGCCAGCTAGGGACGGACCCACCTAGGGCCTAGCTGCGAAACGGCACAAAACGCGCTCCTAGGAGCTGCACTCTGCAAAGGGAAACTGTGCTCGGGGAACAAAGCTCAGCCCCAAGGCGGCTTGGCTCAGGATCGCAGCGCTTGCCTAGTTCTCACCTAGCCCTAGGCTCCCCATAGGGCCAAGGAGGGTCTGGGCTGCCTCTGGCTCCGTGGGCACTGCTGCTTGGCTGGTGGTCTCCGCACCTTGAAACCAACTCCAAACGTGTTCTCCTTCGCGGAGAAGGCTGATTTGGCAGGAAGAAGCCCTGTGTGCACTGGCCCTGGCAACCCACCCATAGCCAGCTAGGGAGGGACCCACCTAGGGCCTAGCTGCGAAACGGCACAGAACGCGCTCCTAGGAGCTGCACTCTGCAAAGGGAAACTGAGCTCGGGGAACAAAGCTCAGCCCCAAGGCGGCTTGGCTCAGGATCGCAGCGCTTGCCTAGTTCTCACCTAGCCCTAGGCTCCCCATAGGGCCAAGGAGGGTCTGGGCTGCCTCTGGCTCCGTGGGCACTGCTGCTTGGCTGGTGGTCTCCGCACCTTGAAACCAACTCCAAACGTGTTCTCCTTCGCGGAGAAGGCTGATTTGGCAGGAAGAAGCCCTGTGTGCACTGGCCCTGGCAACCCACCCATAGCCAGCTAGGGACGGACCCACCTAGGGCCTAGCTGCGAAACGGCACAAAACACGCTCCTAGGAGCTGCACTCTGCAAAGGGAAACTGAGCTCGGGGAACAAAGCTCAGCCCCAAGGCGGCTTGGCTCAGGATCGCAGCGCTTGCCTAGTTCTCACCTAGCCCTAGGCTCCCCATAGGGCCAAGGAGGGTCTGGGCTGCCTCTGGCTCCGTGGGCACTGCTGCTTGGTTGGTGGTCTCCGCAGCTTGAAACCAACTCCAAACGTGTTCTCCTTCGTGGAGAAGGCTGATTTGGCAGGAAGAAGCCCTGTGTGCACTGGCCCTGGCAACCCACCCACAGCCAGCTAGGGACGGACCCACCTAGGGCCTAGCTGCGAAACGGCACAAAACGCGCTCCTAGGAGCTGCACTCTGCAAAGGGAAACTGTGCTCGGGGAACAAAGCTCAGCCCCAAGGCGGCTTGGCTCAGGATCGCAGCGCTTGCCTAGTTCTCACCTAGCCCTAGGCTCCCCATAGGGCCAAGGAGGGTCTGGGCTGCCTCTGGCTCCGTGGGCACTGCTGCTTGGCTGGTGGTCTCCGCACCTTGAAACCAACTCCAAACGTGTTCTCCTTCGCGGAGAAGGCTGATTTGGCAGGAAGAAGCCCTGTGTGCACTGGCCCTGGCAACCCACCCATAGCCAGCTAGGGAGGGACCCACCTAGGGCCTAGCTGCGAAACGGCACAGAACGCGCTCGTAGGAGCTGCACTCTGCAAAGGGAAACTGAGCTCGGGGAACAAAGCTCAGCCCCAAGGCGGCTTGGCTCAGGATCGCAGCGCTTGCCTAGTTCTCACCTAGCCTTAGGCTCCCCATAGGGCCAAGGAGGGTCTGGGCTGCCTCTGGCTCCGTGGGCACTGCTGCTTGGCTGGTGGTCTCCGCACCTTGAAACCAACTCCAAACGTGTTCTCCTTCGCGGAGAAGGCTGATTTGGCAGGAAGAAGCCCTGTGTGCACTGGCCCTGGCAACCCACCCATAGCCAGCTAGGGAGGGACCCACCTAGGGCCTAGCTGCGAAACGGCACAAAACGCGCTCCTAGGAGCTGCACTCTGCAAAGGGAAACTGAGCTCGGGGAACAAAGCTCAGCCCCAAGGAGGCTTGGCTCAGGATCGCAGCGCTTGCCTAGTTCTCACCTAGCCCTAGGCGCCCCATAGGGCCAAGGAGGGTCTGGGCTGCCTCTGGCTCCGTGGGCACTGCTGCTTGGTTGGTGGTCTCTGCAGCTTGAAACCAACTCCAAACGTGTTCTCCTTCGCGGAGAAGGCTGATTTGGCAGGAAGAAGCCCTGTGTGCACTGGCCCTGGCAACCCACCCACAGCCAGCTAGGGACGGACCCACCTAGGGCCTAGCTGCGAAACGGCACAAAACGCGCTCCTAGGAGCTGCACTCTGCAAAGGGAAACTGTGCTCGGGGAACAAAGCTCAGCCCCAAGGCGGCTTGGCTCAGGATCGCAGCGCTTGCCTAGTTCTCACCTAGCCCTAGGCTCCCCATAGGGCCAAGGAGGGTCTGGGCTGCCTCTGGCTCCATGGGCACTGCTGCTTGGCTGGTGGTCTCCGCACCTTGAAGCCAACTCCAAACGTGTTCTCCTCGCGGAGAAGGCTGATTTGGCAGGAAGAAGCCCTGTGTGCACTGGCCCTGGCAACCCACCCATAGCCAGCTAGGGACGGACCCACCTAGGGCCTAGCTGCGAAACGGCACAGAACGCGCTCCTAGGAGCTGCACTCTGCAAAGGGAAACTGTGCTCGGGGAACAAAGCTCAGCCCCAAGGCGGCTTGGCTCAGGATCGCAGCGCTTGCCTACTTCTCACCTAGCCCTAGGCTCCCCATAGGGCCAAGGAGGGTCTGGGCTGCCTCTGGCTCCGTGGGCACTGCTGCTTGGCTGGTGGTCTCCGCAGCTTGAAACCAACTCCAAACGTGTTCTCCTTCGCGGAGAAGGCTGATTTGGCAGGAAGAAGCCCTGTGTGCACTGGCCCTGGCAACCCACCCATAGCCAGCTAGGGAGGGACCCACCTAGGGCCTAGCTGCGAAACGGCACAAAACGCGCTCCTAGGAGCTGCACTCTGCAAAGGGAAACTGTGCTCGGGGAACAAAGCTCAGCCCCAAGGCGGCTTGGCTCAGGATCGCAGCGCTTGCCTAGTTCTCACCTAGCCCTAGGCTCCCCATAGGGCCAAGGAGGGTCTGGGCTGCCTCTGGCTCCGTGGGCACTGCTGCTTGGCTGGTGGTCTCCGCACCGTGAAACCAACTCCAAACGTGTTCTCCTTCGCGGAGAAGGCTGATTTGGCAGGAAGAAGCCCTGTGTGCACTGGCCCTGGCAACCCACCCATAGCCAGCTAGGGACGGACCCACCTAGGGCCTAGCTGCGAAACGGCACAAAACGCGCTCCTAGGAGCTGCACTCTGCAAAGGGAAACTGAGCTCGGGGAACAAAGCTCAGCCCCAAGGCGGCTTGGCTCAGGATCGCAGCGCTTGCCTAGTTCTCACCTAGCCCTAGGCTCCCCATAGGGCCCAGGAGGGTCTGGGCTGCCTCTGGCTCCGTGGGCACTGCTGCTTGGTTGGTGGTCTCCGCACCTTGAAACCAACTCCAAACGTGTTCTCCTTCGCGGAGAAGGCTGATTTGGCAGGAAGAAGCCCTGTGTGCACTGGCCCTGGCAACCCACCCATAGCCAGCTAGGGACGGACCCACCTAGGGCCTAGCTGCGAAACGGCACAAAACGCGCTCCTAGGAGCTGCACTCTGCAAAGGGAAACTGTGCTCGGGGAACAAACCTCAGCCCCAAGGCGGCTTGGCTCAGGATCGCAGCGCTTGCCTAGTTCTCACCTAGCCCTAGGCTCCCCATAGGGCCAAGGAGGGTCTGGGCTGCCTCTGGCTCCGTGGGCACTGCTGCTTGGCTGGTGGTCTCCGCACCTTGAAACCAACTCCAAACGTGTTCTCCTTCGCGGAGAAGGCTGATTTGGCAGGAAGAAGCCCTGTGTGCACTGGCCCTGGCAACCCACCCATAGCCAGCTAGGGAGGGACCCACCTAGGGCCTAGCTGCGAAACGGCACAAAACGCGCTCCTAGGAGCTGCACTCTGCAAAGGGAAACTGTGCTCGGGGAACAAAGCTCAGCCCCAAGGCGGCTTGGCTCAGGATCGCAGCGCTTGCCTAGTTCTCACCTAGCCCTAGGCTCCCCATAGGGCCAAGGAGGGTCTGGGCTGCCTCTGGCTCCGTGGGCACTGCTGCTTGGCTGGTGGTCTCCGCACCTTGAAACCAACTCCAAACGTGTTCTCCTTCGCGGAGAAGGCTGATTTGGCAGGAAGAAGCCCTGTGTGCACTGGCCCTGGCAACCCACCCACAGCCAGCTAGGGACGGACCCACCTAGGGCCTAGCTGCGAAACGGCACAAATCGCGCTCCTAGGAGCTGCACTCTGCAAAGGGAAACTGTGCTCGGGGAACAAAGCTCAGCCCCAAGGCGGCTTGGCTCAGGATCGCAGCGCTTGCCTAGTTCTCACCTAGCCCTAGGCTCCCCATAGGGCCAAGGAGGGTCTGGGCTGCCTCTGGCTCCATGGGCACTGCTGCTTGGCTGGTGGTCTCCGCACCTTGAAGCAAACTCCAAACGTGTTCTCCTTCGTGGAGAAGGCTGATTTGGCAGGAAGAAGCCCTGTGTGCACTGGCCCTGGCAACCCACCCATAGCCAGCTAGGGAGGGACCCACCTAGGGCCTAGCTGCGAAACGGCACAGAACGCGCTCGTAGGAGCTGCACTCTGCAAAGGGAAACTGAGCTCGGGGAACAAAGCTCAGCCCCAAGGCGGCTTGGCTCAGGATCGCAGCGCTTGCCTAGTTCTCACCTAGCCCTAGGCTCCCCATAGGGCCAAGGAGGGTCTGGGCTGCCTCTGGCTCCGTGGGCACTGCTGCTTGGCTGGTGGTCTCCGCACCTTGAAACCAACTCCAAACGTGTTCTCCTTCGCGGAGAAGGCTGATTTGGCAGGAAGAAGCCCTGTGTGCACTGGCCCTGGCAACCCACCCATAGCCAGCTAGGGAGGGACCCACCTAGGGCCTAGCTGCGAAACGGCACAGAACGCGCTCGTAGGAGCTGCACTCTGCAAAGGGAAACTGAGCTCGGGGAACAAAGCTCAGCCCCAAGGCGGCTTGGCTCAGGATCGCAGCGCTTGCCTACTTCTCACCTAGCCTTAGGCTCCCCATAGGGCCAAGGAGGGTCTGGGCTGCCTCTGGCTCCGTGGGCACTGCTGCTTGGCTGGTGGTCTCCGCACCTTGAAACCAACTCCAAACGTGTTCTCCTTCGCGGAGAAGGCTGATTTGGCAGGAAGAAGCCCTGTGTGCACTGGCCCTGGCAACCCACCCATAGCCAGCTAGGGAGGGACCCACCTAGGGCCTAGCTGCGAAACGGCACAAAACGCGCTCCTAGGAGCTGCACTCGGCAAAGGGAAACTGTGCTCGGGGAACAAAGCTCAGCCCCAAGGCGGCTTGGCTCAGGATCGCAGCGCTTGCCTAGTTCTCACCTAGCCCTAGGCTCCCCATAGGGCCAAGGAGGGTCTGGGCTGCCTCTGGCTCCGTGGGCACTGCTGCTTGGCTGGTGGTCTCCGCACCGTGAAACCAACTCCAAACGTGTTCTCCTTCGCGGAGAAGGCTGACTTGGCAGGAAGAAGCCCTGTGTGCACTGGCCCTGGCAACCCACCCATAGCCAGCTAGGGACGGACCCACCTAGGGCCTAGCTGCGAAACGGCACAAAACGCGCTCCTAGGAGCTGCACTCTGCAAAGGGAAACTGAGCTCGGGGAACAAAGCTCAGCCCCAAGGCGGCTTGGCTCAGGATCGCAGCGCTTGCCTAGTTCTCACCTAGCCCTAGGCTCCCCATAGGGCCCAGGAGGGTCTGGGCTGCCTCTGGCTCCGTGGGCACTGCTGCTTGGTTGGTGGTCTCCGCACCTTGAAACCAACTCCAAACGTGTTCTCCTTCGCGGAGAAGGCTGATTTGGCAGGAAGAAGCCCTGTGTGCACTGGCCCTGGCAACCCACCCATAGCCAGCTAGGGACGGACCCACCTAGGGCCTAGCTGCGAAACGGCACAAAACGCGCTCCTAGGAGCTGCACTCTGCAAAGGGAAACTGTGCTCGGGGAACAAACCTCAGCCCCAAGGCGGCTTGGCTCAGGATCGCAGCGCTTGCCTAGTTCTCACCTAGCCCTAGGCTCCCCATAGGGCCAAGGAGGGTCTGGGCTGCCTCTGGCTCCGTGGGCACTGCTGCTTGGCTGGTGGTCTCCGCACCTTGAAACCAACTCCAAACGTGTTCTCCTTCGCGGAGAAGGCTGATTTGGCAGGAAGAAGCCCTGTGTGCACTGGCCCTGGCAACCCACCCATAGCCAGCTAGGGAGGGACCCACCTAGGGCCTAGCTGCGAAACGGCACAAAACGCGCTCCTAGGAGCTGCACTCTGCAAAGGGAAACTGTGCTCGGGGAACAAAGCTCAGCCCCAAGGCGGCTTGGCTCAGGATCGCAGCGCTTGCCTAGTTCTCACCTAGCCCTAGGCTCCCCATAGGGCCAAGGAGGGTCTGGGCTGCCTCTGGCTCCGTGGGCACTGCTGCTTGGCTGGTGGTCTCCGCACCTTGAAACCAACTCCAAACGTGTTCTCCTTCGCGGAGAAGGCTGATTTGGCAGGAAGAAGCCCTGTGTGCACTGGCCCTGGCAACCCACCCACAGCCAGCTAGGGACGGACCCACCTAGGGCCTAGCTGCGAAACGGCACAAAACGCGCTCCTAGGAGCTGCACTCTGCAAAGGGAAACTGTGCTCGGGGAACAAAGCTCAGCCCCAAGGCGGCTTGGCTCAGGATCGCAGCGCTTGCCTAGTTCTCACCTAGCCCTAGGCTCCCCATAGGGCCAAGGAGGGTCTGGGCTGCCTCTGGCTCCGTGGGCACTGCTGCTTGGCTGGTGGTCTCCGCACCGTGAAACCAACTCCAAACGTGTTCTCCTTCGCGGAGAAGGCTGATTTGGCAGGAAGAAGCCCTGTGTGCACTGGCCCTGGCAACCCACCCATAGCCAGCTAGGGAGGGACCCACCTAGGGCCTAGCTGCGAAACGGCACAGAACGCGCTCCTAGGAGCTGCACTCTGCAAAGGGAAACTGAGCTCGGGGAACAAAGCTCAGCCCCAAGGCGGCTTGGCTCAGGATCGCAGCGCTTGCCTACTTCTCACCTAGCCTTAGGCTCCCCATAGGGCCAAGGAGGGTCTGGGCTGCCTCTGGCTCCGTGGGCACTGCTGCTTGGCTGGTGGTCTCCGCACCGTGAAACCAACTCCAAACGTGTTCTCCTTCGCGGAGAAGGCTGATTTGGCAGGAAGAAGCCCTGTGTGCACTGGCCCTGGCAACCCACCCATAGCCAGCTAGGGAGGGACCCACCTAGGGCCTAGCTGCGAAACGGCACAAATCGCGCTCCTAGGAGCTGCACTCTGCAAAGGGAAACTGTGCTCGGGGAACAAAGCTCAGCCCCAAGGCGGCTTGGCTCAGGATCGCAGCGCTTGCCTAGTTCTCACCTAGCCCTAGGCTCCCCATAGGGCCAAGGAGGGTCTGGGCTGCCTCTGGCTCCATGGGCACTGCTGCTTGGCTGGTGGTCTCCGCACCTTGAAGCAAACTCCAAACGTGTTCTCCTTCGCGGAGAAGGCTGATTTGGCAGGAAGAAGCCCTGTGTGCACTGGCCCTGGCAACCCACCCATAGCCAGCTAGGGAGGGACCCACCTAGGGCCTAGCTGCGAAACGGCACAGAACGCGCTCGTAGGAGCTGCACTCTGCAAAGGGAAACTGAGCTCGGGGAACAAAGCTCAGCCCCAAGGCGGCTTGGCTCAGGATCGCAGCGCTTGCCTAGTTCTCACCTAGCCCTAGGCTCCCCATAGGGCCAAGGAGGGTCTGGGCTGCCTCTGGCTCCGTGGGCACTGCTGCTTGGCTGGTGGTCTCCGCACCTTGAAACCAACTCCAAACGTGTTCTCCTTCGCGGAGAAGGCTGATTTGGCAGGAAGAAGCCCTGTGTGCACTGGCCCTGGCAACCCACCCATAGCCAGCTAGGGAGGGACCCACCTAGGGCCTAGCTGCGAAACGGCACAGAACGCGCTCGTAGGAGCTGCACTCTGCAAAGGGAAACTGAGCTCGGGGAACAAAGCTCAGCCCCAAGGCGGCTTGGCTCAGGATCGCAGCGCTTGCCTACTTCTCACCTAGCCTTAGGCTCCCCATAGGGCCAAGGAGGGTCTGGGCTGCCTCTGGCTCCGTGGGCACTGCTGCTTGGCTGGTGGTCTCCGCACCTTGAAACCAACTCCAAACGTGTTCTCCTTCGCGGAGAAGGCTGATTTGGCAGGAAGAAGCCCTGTGTGCACTGGCCCTGGCAACCCACCCATAGCCAGCTAGGGAGGGACCCACCTAGGGCCTAGCTGCGAAACGGCACAAAACGCGCTCCTAGGAGCTGCACTCGGCAAAGGGAAACTGTGCTCGGGGAACAAAGCTCAGCCCCAAGGCGGCTTGGCTCAGGATCGCAGCGCTTGCCTAGTTCTCACCTAGCCCTAGGCTCCCCATAGGGCCAAGGAGGGTCTGGGCTGCCTCTGGCTCCGTGGGCACTGCTGCTTGGCTGGTGGTCTCCGCACCGTGAAACCAACTCCAAACGTGTTCTCCTTCGCGGAGAAGGCTGACTTGGCAGGAAGAAGCCCTGTGTGCACTGGCCCTGGCAACCCACCCATAGCCAGCTAGGGACGGACCCACCTAGGGCCTAGCTGCGAAACGGCACAAAACGCGCTCCTAGGAGCTGCACTCTGCAAAGGGAAACTGAGCTCGGGGAACAAAGCTCAGCCCCAAGGCGGCTTGGCTCAGGATCGCAGCGCTTGCCTAGTTCTCACCTAGCCCTAGGCTCCCCATAGGGCCCAGGAGGGTCTGGGCTGCCTCTGGCTCCGTGGGCACTGCTGCTTGGTTGGTGGTCTCCGCACCTTGAAACCAACTCCAAACGTGTTCTCCTTCGCGGAGAAGGCTGATTTGGCAGGAAGAAGCCCTGTGTGCACTGGCCCTGGCAACCCACCCATAGCCAGCTAGGGACGGACCCACCTAGGGCCTAGCTGCGAAACGGCACAAAACGCGCTCCTAGGAGCTGCACTCTGCAAAGGGAAACTGTGCTCGGGGAACAAACCTCAGCCCCAAGGCGGCTTGGCTCAGGATCGCAGCGCTTGCCTAGTTCTCACCTAGCCCTAGGCTCCCCATAGGGCCAAGGAGGGTCTGGGCTGCCTCTGGCTCCGTGGGCACTGCTGCTTGGCTGGTGGTCTCCGCACCTTGAAACCAACTCCAAACGTGTTCTCCTTCGCGGAGAAGGCTGATTTGGCAGGAAGAAGCCCTGTGTGCACTGGCCCTGGCAACCCACCCATAGCCAGCTAGGGAGGGACCCACCTAGGGCCTAGCTGCGAAACGGCACAAAACGCGCTCCTAGGAGCTGCACTCTGCAAAGGGAAACTGTGCTCGGGGAACAAAGCTCAGCCCCAAGGCGGCTTGGCTCAGGATCGCAGCGCTTGCCTAGTTCTCACCTAGCCCTAGGCTCCCCATAGGGCCAAGGAGGGTCTGGGCTGCCTCTGGCTCCGTGGGCACTGCTGCTTGGCTGGTGGTCTCCGCACCTTGAAACCAACTCCAAACGTGTTCTCCTTCGCGGAGAAGGCTGATTTGGCAGGAAGAAGCCCTGTGTGCACTGGCCCTGGCAACCCACCCACAGCCAGCTAGGGACGGACCCACCTAGGGCCTAGCTGCGAAACGGCACAAAACGCGCTCCTAGGAGCTGCACTCTGCAAAGGGAAACTGTGCTCGGGGAACAAAGCTCAGCCCCAAGGCGGCTTGGCTCAGGATCGCAGCGCTTGCCTAGTTCTCACCTAGCCCTAGGCTCCCCATAGGGCCAAGGAGGGTCTGGGCTGCCTCTGGCTCCATGGGCACTGCTGCTTGGCTGGTGGTCTCCGCACCTTGAAGCAAACTCCAAACGTGTTCTCCTTCGCGGAGAAGGCTGATTTGGCAGGAAGAAGCCCTGTGTGCACTGGCCCTGGCAACCCACCCATAGCCAGCTAGGGAGGGACCCACCTAGGGCCTAGCTGCGAAACGGCACAGAACGCGCTCGTAGGAGCTGCACTCTGCAAAGGGAAACTGAGCTCGGGGAACAAAGCTCAGCCCCAAGGCGGCTTGGCTCAGGATCGCAGCGCTTGCCTAGTTCTCACCTAGCCCTAGGCTCCCCATAGGGCCAAGGAGGGTCTGGGCTGCCTCTGGCTCCGTGGGCACTGCTGCTTGGCTGGTGGTCTCCGCACCTTGAAACCAACTCCAAACGTGTTCTCCTTCGCGGAGAAGGCTGATTTGGCAGGAAGAAGCCCTGTGTGCACTGGCCCTGGCAACCCACCCATAGCCAGCTAGGGACGGACCCACCTAGGGCCTAGCTGCGAAACGGCACAAAACACGCTCCTAGGAGCTGCACTCTGCAAAGGGAAACTGAGCTCGGGGAACAAAGCTCAGCCCCAAGGCGGCTTGGCTCAGGATCGCAGCGCTTGCCTAGTTCTCACCTAGCCCTAGGCTCCCCATAGGGCCAAGGAGGGTCTGGGCTGCCTCTGGCTCCGTGGGCACTGCTGCTTGGTTGGTGGTCTCCGCACCGTGAAACCAACTCCAAACGTGTTCTCCTTCGCGGAGAAGGCTGATTTGGCAGGAAGAAGCCCTGTGTGCACTGGCCCTGGCAACCCACCCATAGCCAGCTAGGGAGGGACCCACCTAGGGCCTAGCTGCGAAACGGCACAGAACGCGCTCCTAGGAGCTGCACTCTGCAAAGGGAAACTGAGCTCGGGGAACAAAGCTCAGCCCCAAGGCGGCTTGGCTCAGGATCGCAGCGCTTGCCTACTTCTCACCTAGCCTTAGGCTCCCCATAGGGCCAAGGAGGGTCTGGGCTGCCTCTGGCTCCGTGGGCACTGCTGCTTGGCTGGTGGTCTCCGCACCGTGAAACCAACTCCAAACGTGTTCTCCTTCGCGGAGAAGGCTGATTTGGCAGGAAGAAGCCCTGTGTGCACTGGCCCTGGCAACCCACCCATAGCCAGCTAGGGAGGGACCCACCTAGGGCCTAGCTGCGAAACGGCACAAAACGCGCTCCTAGGAGCTGCACTCTGCAAAGGGAAACTGAGCTCGGGGAACAAAGCTCAGCCCCAAGGAGGCTTGGCTCAGGATCGCAGCGCTTGCCTAGTTCTCACCTAGCCCTAGGCGCCCCATAGGGCCAAGGAGGGTCTGGGCTGCCTCTGGCTCCGTGGGCACTGCTGCTTGGTTGGTGGTCTCTGCAGCTTGAAACCAACTCCAAACGTGTTCTCCTTCGCGGAGAAGGCTGATTTGGCAGGAAGAAGCCCTGTGTGCACTGGCCCTGGCAACCCACCCACAGCCAGCTAGGGACGGACCCACCTAGGGCCTAGCTGCGAAACGGCACAAAACGCGCTCCTAGGAGCTGCACTCTGCAAAGGGAAACTGTGCTCGGGGAACAAAGCTCAGCCCCAAGGCGGCTTGGCTCAGGATCGCAGCGCTTGCCTAGTTCTCACCTAGCCCTAGGCTCCCCATAGGGCCAAGGAGGGTCTGGGCTGCCTCTGGCTCCATGGGCACTGCTGCTTGGCTGGTGGTCTCCGCACCTTGAAGCCAACTCCAAACGTGTTCTCCTCGCGGAGAAGGCTGATTTGGCAGGAAGAAGCCCTGTGTGCACTGGCCCTGGCAACCCACCCATAGCCAGCTAGGGACGGACCCACCTAGGGCCTAGCTGCGAAACGGCACAGAACGCGCTCCTAGGAGCTGCACTCTGCAAAGGGAAACTGTGCTCGGGGAACAAAGCTCAGCCCCAAGGCGGCTTGGCTCAGGATCGCAGCGCTTGCCTACTTCTCACCTAGCCCTAGGCTCCCCATAGGGCCAAGGAGGGTCTGGGCTGCCTCTGGCT
Organism: Sus scrofa; assembly: GCF_054392235.1. Lineage (NCBI taxonomy): Eukaryota > Metazoa > Chordata > Mammalia > Artiodactyla > Suidae > Sus > Sus scrofa. The sequence continues at coordinate 38,586,988 of NC_139393.1, read as the reverse complement.
CCGTGGGCACTGCTGCTTGGCTGGTGGTCTCCGCACCGTGAAACCAACTCCAAACGTGTTCTCCTTCGCGGAGAAGGCTGATTTGGCAGGAAGAAGCCCTGTGTGCACTGGCCCTGGCAACCCACCCATAGCCAGCTAGGGAGGGACCCACCTAGGGCCTAGCTGCGAAACGGCACAAAACGCGCTCCTAGGAGCTGCACTCTGCAAAGGGAAACTGTGCTCGGGGAACAAAGCTCAGCCCCAAGGCGGCTTGGCTCAGGATCGCAGCGCTTGCCTAGTTCTCACCTAGCCCTAGGCTCCCCATAGGGCCAAGGAGGGTCTGGGCTGCCTCTGGCTCCGTGGGCACTGCTGCTTGGCTGGTGGTCTCCGCACCGTGAAACCAACTCCAAACGTGTTCTCCTTCGCGGAGAAGGCTGATTTGGCAGGAAGAAGCCCTGTGTGCACTGGCCCTGGCAACCCACCCATAGCCAGCTAGGGACGGACCCACCTAGGGCCTAGCTGCGAAACGGCACAAAACGCGCTCCTAGGAGCTGCACTCTGCAAAGGGAAACTGAGCTCGGGGAACAAAGCTCAGCCCCAAGGCGGCTTGGCTCAGGATCGCAGCGCTTGCCTAGTTCTCACCTAGCCCTAGGCTCCCCATAGGGCCCAGGAGGGTCTGGGCTGCCTCTGGCTCCGTGGGCACTGCTGCTTGGTTGGTGGTCTCCGCACCTTGAAACCAACTCCAAACGTGTTCTCCTTCGCGGAGAAGGCTGATTTGGCAGGAAGAAGCCCTGTGTGCACTGGCCCTGGCAACCCACCCACAGCCAGCTAGGGACGGACCCACAAAGGGCCTAGCTGCGAAACGGCACAAAACGCGCTCCTAGGAGCTGCACTCTGCAAAGGGAAACTGTGCTCGGGGAACAAACCTCAGCCCCAAGGCGGCTTGGCTCAGGATCGCAGCGCTTGCCTAGTTCTCACCTAGCCCTAGGCTCCCCATAGGGCCAAGGAGGGTCTGGGCTGCCTCTGGCTCCGTGGGCACTGCTGCTTGGCTGGTGGTCTCCGCACCTTGAAACCAACTCCAAACGTGTTCTCCTTCGCGGAGAAGGCTGATTTGGCAGGAAGAAGCCCTGTGTGCACTGGCCCTGGCAACCCACCCATAGCCAGCTAGGGACGGACCCACCTAGGGCCTAGCTGCGAAACGGCACAAAACGCGCTCCTAGGAGCTGCACTCTGCAAAGGGAAACTGAGCTCGGGGAACAAAGCTCAGCCCCAAGGCGGCTTGGCTCAGGATCGCAGCGCTTGCCTAGTTCTCACCTAGCCCTAGGCTCCCCATAGGGCCCAGGAGGGTCTGGGCTGCCTCTGGCTCCGTGGGCACTGCTGCTTGGCTGGTGGTCTCCGCACCTTGAAACCAACTCCAAACGTGTTCTCCTTCGCGGAGAAGGCTGATTTGGCAGGAAGAAGCCCTGTGTGCACTGGCCCTGGCAACCCACCCACAGCCAGCTAGGGACGGACCCACCTAGGGCCTAGCTGCGAAACGGCACAGAACGCGCTCCTAGGACCTGCACTCTGCAAAGGGAAACTGTGCTCGGGGAACAAAGCTCAGCCCCAAGGCGGCTTGGCTCAGGATCGCAGCGCTTGCCTAGTTCTCACCTAGCCCTAGGCTCCCCATAGGGCCAAGGAGGGTCTGGGCTGCCTCTGGCTCCGTGGGCACTGCTGCTTGGTTGGTGGTCTCCGCAGCTTGAAACCAACTCCAAACGTGTTCTCCTTCGCGGAGAAGGCTGATTTGGCAGGAAGAAGCCCTGTGTGCACTGGCCCTGGCAACCCACCCACAGCCAGCTAGGGACGGACCCACCTAGGGCCTAGCTGCGAAACGGCACAAAACGCGCTCCTAGGAGCTGCACTCTGCAAAGGGAAACTGAGCTCGGGGAACAAAGCTCAGCCCCAAGGCGGCTTGGCTCAGGATCGCAGCGCTTGCCTAGTTCTCACCTAGCCCTAGGCTCCCCATAGGGCCAAGGAGGGTCTGGGCTGCCTCTGGCTCCGTGGGCACTGCTGCTTGGCTGGTGGTCTCCGCACCTTGAAACCAACTCCAAACGTGTTCTCCTTCGCGGAGAAGGCTGATTTGGCAGGAAGAAGCCCTGTGTGCACTGGCCCTGGCAACCCACCCATAGCCAGCTAGGGAGGGACCCACCTAGGGCCTAGCTGCGAAACGGCACAAAACGCGCTCCTAGGAGCTGCACTCTGCAAAGGGAAACTGTGTTCGGGGAACAAACCTCAGCCCCAAGGCGGCTTGGCTCAGGATCGCAGCGCTTGCCTAGTTCTCACCTAGCCCTAGGCTCCCCATAGGGCCCAGGAGGGTCTGGGCTGCCTCTGGCTCCGTGGGCACTGCTGCTTGGCTGGTGGTCTCCGCACCTTGAAACCAACTCCAAACGTGTTCTCCTTCGCGGAGAAGGCTGATTTGGCAGGAAGAAGCCCTGTGTGCACTGGCCCTGGCAAACCACCCATAGCCAGCTAGGGAGGGACCCACCTAGGGCCTAGCTGCGAAACGGCACAGAACGCGCTCCTAGGAGCTGCACTCTGCAAAGGGAAACTGAGCTCGGGGAACAAAGCTCAGCCCCAAGGCGGCTTGGCTCAGGATCGCAGCGCTTGCCTAGTTCTCACCTAGCCCTAGGCTCCCCATAGGGCCCAGGAGGGTCTGGGCTGCCTCTGGCTCCGTGGGCACTGCTGCTTGGCTGGTGGTCTCCGCACCTTGAAACCAACTCCAAACGTGTTCTCCTTCGCGGAGAAGGCTGATTTGGCAGGAAGAAGCCCTGTGTGCACTGGCCCTGGCAACCCACCCATAGCCAGCTAGGGACGGACCCACCTAGGGCCTAGCTGCGAAACGGCACAAAACGCGCTCCTAGGAGCTGCACTCTGCAAAGGGAAACTGTGCTCGGGGAACAAAGCTCAGCCCCAAGGCGGCTTGGCTCAGGATCGCAGCGCTTGCCTAGTTCTCACCTAGCCCTAGGCTCCCCATAGGGCCAAGGAGGGTCTGGGCTGCCTCTGGCTCCGTGGGCACTGCTGCTTGGCTGGTGGTCTCCGCACCGTGAAACCAACTCCAAACGTGTTCTCCTTCGCGGAGAAGGCTGATTTGGCAGGAAGAAGCCCTGTGTGCACTGGCCCTGGCAACCCACCCATAGCCAGCTAGGGAGGGACCCACCTAGGGCCTAGCTGCGAAACGGCACAGAACGCGCTCCTAGGAGCTGCACTCTGCAAAGGGAAACTGAGCTCGGGGAACAAAGCTCAGCCCCAAGGCGGCTTGGCTCAGGATCGCAGCGCTTGCCTAGTTCTCACCTAGCCCTAGGCTCCCCATAGGGCCAAGGAGGGTCTGGGCTGCCTCTAGCTCCGTGGGCACTGCTGCTTGGTTGGTGGTCTCCGCAGCTTGAAACCAACTCCAAACGTGTTCTCCTTCGCGGAGAAGGCTGATTTGGCAGGAAGAAGCCCTGTGTGCACTGGCCCTGGCAACCCACCCACAGCCAGCTAGGGACGGACCCACCTAGGGCCTAGCTGCGAAACGGCACAAAACGCGCTCCTAGGAGCTGCACTCTGCAAAGGGAAACTGTGCTCGGGGAACAAACCTCAGCCCCAAGGCGGCTTGGCTCAGGATCGCAGCGCTTGCCTAGTTCTCACCTAGCCCTAGGCTCCCCATAGGGCCAAGGAGGGTCTGGGCTGCCTCTGGCTCCGTGGGCGCTGCTGCTTGGCTGGTGGTCTCCGCACCTTGAAGCCAACTCCAAACGTGTTCTCCTTCGCGGAGAAGGCTGATTTGGCAGGAAGAAGCCCTGTGTGCACTGGCCCTGGCAACCCACCCATAGCCAGCTAGGGAGGGACCCACCTAGGGCCTAGCTGCGAAAGGGCACAGAACGCGCTCCTAGGAGCTGCACTCTGCAAAGGGAAACTGAGCTCGGGGAACAAAGCTCAGCCCCAAGGCGGCTTGGCTCAGGATCGCAGCGCTTGCCTAGTTCTCACCTAGCCCTAGGCTCCCCATAGGGCCAAGGAGGGTCTGGGCTGCCTCTGGCTCCGTGGGCACTGCTGCTTGGTTGGTGGTCTCCGGAGCTTGAAACCAACTCCAAACGTGTTCTCCTTCGCGGAGAAGGCTGATTTGGCAGGTAGAAGCCCTGTGTGCATTGGCCCTGGCAACCCACCCATAGCCAGCTAGGGAGGGACCCACCTAGGGCCTAGCTGCGAAACGGCACAAAACGCGCTCCTAGGAGCTGCACTCTGCAAAGGGAAACTGAGCTCGGGGAACAAAGCTCAGCCCCAAGGCGGCTTGGCTCAGGATCGCAGCGCTTGCCTAGTTCTCACCTAGCCCTAGGCTCCCCATAGGGCCAAGGAGGGTCTGGGCTGCCTCTGGCTCCGTGGGCACTGCTGCTTGGCTGGTGGTCTCCACACCTTGAAACCAACTCCAAACGTGTTCTCCTTCGCGGAGAAGGCTGATTTGGCAGGAAGAAGCCCTGTGTGCACTGGCCCTGGCAACCCACCCATAGCCAGCTAGGGAGGGACCCACCTAGGGCCTAGCTGCGAAACGGCACAAAACGCGCTCCTAGGAGCTGCACTCTGCAAAGGGAAACTGTGTTCGGGGAACAAAGCTCAGCCCCAAGGCGGCTTGGCTCAGGATCGCAGCGCTTGCCTAGTTCTCACCTAGCCCTAGGCTCCCCATAGGGCCAAGGAGGGTCTGGGCTGCCTCTGGCTCCGTGGGCACTGCTGCTTGGCTGGTGGTCTCCGCACCTTGAAACCAACTCCAAACGTGTTCTCCTTCGCGGAGAAGGCTGATTTGGCAGGAAGAAGCCCTGTGTGCACTGGCCCTGGCAACCCACCCATAGCCAGCTAGGGACGGACCCACCTAGGGCCTAGCTGCGAATCGGCACAAAACGCGCTCCTAGGAGCTGCACTCTGCAAAGGGAAACTGAGCTCGGGGAACAAAGCTCAGCCCCAAGGCGGCTTGGCTCAGGATCGCAGCGCTTGCCTAGTTCTCACCTAGCCCTAGGCTCCCCATAGGGCCAAGGAGGGTCTGGGCTGCCTCTGGCTCCGTGGGCACTGCTGCTTGGCTGGTGGTCTCCGCACCTTGAAACCAACTCCAAACGTGTTCTCCTTCGCGGAGAAGGCTGATTTGGCAGGAAGAAGCCCTGTGTGCACTGGCCCTGGCAAACCACCCATAGCCAGCTAGGGAGGGACCCACCTAGGGCCTAGCTGCGAAACGGCACAGAACGCGCTCCTAGGAGCTCCATTCTGCAAAGGGAAACTGAGCTCGGGGAACAAAGCTCAGCCCCAAGGCGGCTTGGCTCAGGATCGCAGCGCTTGCCTAGTTCTCACCTAGCCCTAGGCTCCCCATAGGGCCCAGGAGGGTCTGGGCTGCCTCTGGCTCCGTGGGCACTGCTGCTTGGCTGGTGGTCTCCGCACCTTGAAACCAACTCCAAACGTGTTCTCCTTCACGGAGAAGGCTGATTTGGCAGGAAGAAGCCCTGTGTGCACTGGCCCTGGCAACCCACCCACAGCCAGCTAGGGACGGACCCACCTAGGGCCTAGCTGCGAAACGGCACAGAACGCGCTCCTAGGAGCTGCACTCTGCAAAGGGAAACTGTGCTCGGGGAACAAAGCTCAGCCCCAAGGCGGCTTGGCTCAGGATCGCAGCGCTTGCCTAGTTCTCACCTAGCCCTAGGCTCCCCATAGGGCCAAGGAGGGTCTGGGCTGCCTCTGGCTCCGTGGGCACTGCTGCTTGGTTGGTGGTCTCCGCAGCTTGAAACCAACTCCAAACGTGTTCTCCTTCGCGGAGAAGGCTGATTTGGCAGGAAGAAGCCCTGTGTGCACTGGCCCTGGCAACCCACCCACAGCCAGCTAGGGACGGACCCACCTAGGGCCTAGCTGCGAAACGGCACAGAACGCGCTCCTAGGAGCTGCACTCTGCAAAGGGAAACTGTGCTCGGGGAACAAAGCTCAGCCCCAAGGCGGCTTGGCTCAGGATCGCAGCGCTTGCCTAGTTCTCACCTAGCCCTAGGCTCCCCATAGGGCCAAGGAGGGTCTGGGCTGCCTCTGGCTCCGTGGGCACTGCTGCTTGGCTGGTGGTCTCCGCACCTTGAAACCAACTCCAAACGTGTTCTCCTTCGCGGAGAAGGCTGATTTGGCAGGTAGAAGCCCTGTGTGCACTGGCCCTGGCAACCCACCCATAGCCAGCTAGGGAGGGACCCACCTAGGGCCTAGCTGCGAAACGGCACAAAACGTGCTCCTAGGAGCTGCACTCTGCAAAGGGAAACTGTGCTCGGGGAACAAACCTCAGCCCCAAGGCGGCTTGGCTCAGGATCGCAGCGCTTGCCTAGTTCTCACCTAGCCCTAGGCTCCCCATAGGGCCAAGGAGGGTCTGGGCTGCCTCTGGCTCCGTGGGCACTGCTGCTTGGCTGGTGGTCTCCGCACCGTGAAACCAACTCCAAACGTGTTCTCCTTCGCGGAGAAGGCTGATTTGGCAGGAAGAAGCCCTGTGTGCACTGGCCCTGGCAACCCACCCATAGCCAGCTAGGGACGGACCCACCTAGGGCCTAGCTGCGAAAGGGCACAAAACGCGCTCCTAGGAGCTGCACTCTGCAAAGGGAAACTGTGCTCGGGGAACAAACCTCAGCCCCAAGGCGGCTTGGCTCAGGATCGCAGCGCTTGCCTAGTTCTCACCTAGCCCTAGGCTCCCCATAGGGCCAAGGAGGGTCTGGGCTGCCTCTGGCTCCGTGGGCACTGCTGCTTGGTTGGTGGTCTCCGCAGCTTGAAACCAACTCCAAACGTGTTCTCCTTCGTGGAGAAGGCTGATTTGGCAGGAAGAAGCCCTGTGTGCACTGGCCCTGGCAACCCACCCACAGCCAGCTAGGGACGGACCCACCTAGGGCCTAGCTGCGAAACGGCACAAAACGCGCTCCTAGGAGCTGCACTCTGCAAAGGGAAACTGTGCTCGGGGAACAAAGCTCAGCCCCAAGGCGGCTTGGCTCAGGATCGCAGCGCTTGCCTAGTTCTCACCTAGCCCTAGGCTCCCCATAGGGCCAAGGAGGGTCTGGGCTGCCTCTGGCTCCGTGGGCACTGCTGCTTGGCTGGTGGTCTCCGCACCGTGAAACCAACTCCAAACGTGTTCTCCTTCGCGGAGAAGGCTGATTTGGCAGGAAGAAGCCCTGTGTGCACTGGCCCTGGCAACCCACCCATAGCCAGCTAGGGAGGGACCCACCTAGGGCCTAGCTGCGAAACGGCACAGAACGCGCTCCTAGGAGCTGCACTCTGCAAAGGGAAACTGAGCTCGGGGAACAAAGCTCAGCCCCAAGGCGGCTTGGCTCAGGATCGCAGCGCTTGCCTACTTCTCACCTAGCCTTAGGCTCCCCATAGGGCCAAGGAGGGTCTGGGCTGCCTCTGGCTCCGTGGGCACTGCTGCTTGGCTGGTGGTCTCCGCACCGTGAAACCAACTCCAAACGTGTTCTCCTTCGCGGAGAAGGCTGATTTGGCAGGAAGAAGCCCTGTGTGCACTGGCCCTGGCAACCCACCCATAGCCAGCTAGGGAGGGACCCACCTAGGGCCTAGCTGCGAAACGGCACAAAACGCGCTCCTAGGAGCTGCACTCTGCAAAGGGAAACTGAGCTCGGGGAACAAAGCTCAGCCCCAAGGAGGCTTGGCTCAGGATCGCAGCGCTTGCCTAGTTCTCACCTAGCCCTAGGCGCCCCATAGGGCCAAGGAGGGTCTGGGCTGCCTCTGGCTCCGTGGGCACTGCTGCTTGGTTGGTGGTCTCTGCAGCTTGAAACCAACTCCAAACGTGTTCTCCTTCGCGGAGAAGGCTGATTTGGCAGGAAGAAGCCCTGTGTGCACTGGCCCTGGCAACCCACCCACAGCCAGCTAGGGACGGACCCACCTAGGGCCTAGCTGCGAAACGGCACAAAACGCGCTCCTAGGAGCTGCACTCTGCAAAGGGAAACTGTGCTCGGGGAACAAAGCTCAGCCCCAAGGCGGCTTGGCTCAGGATCGCAGCGCTTGCCTAGTTCTCACCTAGCCCTAGGCTCCCCATAGGGCCAAGGAGGGTCTGGGCTGCCTCTGGCTCCATGGGCACTGCTGCTTGGCTGGTGGTCTCCGCACCTTGAAGCCAACTCCAAACGTGTTCTCCTCGCGGAGAAGGCTGATTTGGCAGGAAGAAGCCCTGTGTGCACTGGCCCTGGCAACCCACCCATAGCCAGCTAGGGACGGACCCACCTAGGGCCTAGCTGCGAAACGGCACAGAACGCGCTCCTAGGAGCTGCACTCTGCAAAGGGAAACTGTGCTCGGGGAACAAAGCTCAGCCCCAAGGCGGCTTGGCTCAGGATCGCAGCGCTTGCCTACTTCTCACCTAGCCCTAGGCTCCCCATAGGGCCAAGGAGGGTCTGGGCTGCCTCTGGCTCCGTGGGCACTGCTGCTTGGCTGGTGGTCTCCGCACCGTGAAACCAACTCCAAACGTGTTCTCCTTCGCGGAGAAGGCTGATTTGGCAGGAAGAAGCCCTGTGTGCACTGGCCCTGGCAACCCACCCATAGCCAGCTAGGGAGGGACCCACCTAGGGCCTAGCTGCGAAACGGCACAAAACGCGCTCCTAGGAGCTGCACTCTGCAAAGGGAAACTGTGCTCGGGGAACAAAGCTCAGCCCCAAGGCGGCTTGGCTCAGGATCGCAGCGCTTGCCTAGTTCTCACCTAGCCCTAGGCTCCCCATAGGGCCAAGGAGGGTCTGGGCTGCCTCTGGCTCCGTGGGCACTGCTGCTTGGCTGGTGGTCTCCGCACCGTGAAACCAACTCCAAACGTGTTCTCCTTCGCGGAGAAGGCTGATTTGGCAGGAAGAAGCCCTGTGTGCACTGGCCCTGGCAACCCACCCATAGCCAGCTAGGGACGGACCCACCTAGGGCCTAGCTGCGAAACGGCACAAAACGCGCTCCTAGGAGCTGCACTCTGCAAAGGGAAACTGAGCTCGGGGAACAAAGCTCAGCCCCAAGGCGGCTTGGCTCAGGATCGCAGCGCTTGCCTAGTTCTCACCTAGCCCTAGGCTCCCCATAGGGCCCAGGAGGGTCTGGGCTGCCTCTGGCTCCGTGGGCACTGCTGCTTGGTTGGTGGTCTCCGCACCTTGAAACCAACTCCAAACGTGTTCTCCTTCGCGGAGAAGGCTGATTTGGCAGGAAGAAGCCCTGTGTGCACTGGCCCTGGCAACCCACCCACAGCCAGCTAGGGACGGACCCACCTAGGGCCTAGCTGCGATACGGCACAAAACGTGCTCCTAGGAGCTGCACTCTGCAAAGGGAAACTGTGCTCGGGGAACAAACCTCAGCCCCAAGGCGGCTTGGCTCAGGATCGCAGCGCTTGCCTAGTTCTCACCTAGCCCTAGGCTCCCCATAGGGTCAAGGAGGGTCTGGGCTGCCTCTGGCTCCGTGGGCACTGCTGCTTGGCTGGTGGTCTCCGCAGCTTGAAACCAACTCCAAACGTGTTCTCCTTCGCGGAGAAGGCTGATTTGGCAGGAAGAAGCCCTGTGTGCACTGGCCCTAGCAACCCACCCATAGCCAGCTAGGGAGGGACCCACCTAGGGCCTAGCTGCGAAACGGCACAAAACGCGCTCCTAGGAGCTGCACTCTGCAAAGGGAAACTGTGCTCGGGGAACAAAGCTCAGCCCCAAGGCGGCTTGGCTCAGGATCGCAGCGCTTGCCTAGTTCTCACCTAGCCCTAGGCTCCCCATAGGGCCAAGGAGGGTCTGGGCTGCCTCTGGCTCCGTGGGCACTGCTGCTTGGCTGGTGGTCTCCGCACCTTGAAACCAACTCCAAACGTGTTCTCCTTCGCGGAGAAGGCTGATTTGGCAGGAAGAAGCCCTGTGTGCACTGGCCCTGGCAACCCACCCACAGCCAGCTAGGGACGGACCCACCTAGGGCCTAGCTGCGAAACGGCACAAAACGCGCTCCTAGGAGCTGCACTCTGCAAAGGGAAACTGTGCTCGGGGAACAAAGCTCAGCCCCAAGGCGGCTTGGCTCAGGATCGCAGCGCTTGCCTAGTTCTCACCTAGCCCTAGGCTCCCCATAGGGCCAAGGAGGGTCTGGGCTGCCTCTGGCTCCATGGGCACTGCTGCTTGGCTGGTGGTCTCCGCACCTTGAAGCAAACTCCAAACGTGTTCTCCTTCGCGGAGAAGGCTGATTTGGCAGGAAGAAGCCCTGTGTGCACTGGCCCTGGCAACCCACCCATAGCCAGCTAGGGAGGGACCCACCTAGGGCCTAGCTGCGAAACGGCACAAAACGCGCTCCTAGGAGCTGCACTCTGCAAAGGGAAACTGAGCTCGGGGAACAAAGCTCAGCCCCAAGGCGGCTTGGCTCAGGATCGCAGCGCTTGCCTAGTTCTCACCTAGCCCTAGGCTCCCCATAGGGCCAAGGAGGGTCTGGGCTGCCTCTGGCTCCGTGGGCACTGCTGCTTGGCTGGTGGTCTCCGCAGCTTGAAACCAACTCCAAACGTGTTCTCCTTCGCGGAGAAGGCTGATTTGGCAGGAAGAAGCCCTGTGTGCACTGGCCCTGGCAACCCACCCATAGCCAGCTAGGGAGGGACCCACCTAGGGCCTAGCTGCGAAACGGCACAAAACGCGCTCCTAGGAGCTGCACTCTGCAAAGGGAAACTGTGCTCGGGGAACAAAGCTCAGCCCCAAGGCGGCTTGGCTCAGGATCGCAGCGCTTGCCTAGTTCTCACCTAGCCCTAGGCTCCCCATAGGGCCAAGGAGGGTCTGGGCTGCCTCTGGCTCCGTGGGCACTGCTGCTTGGCTGGTGGTCTCCGCACCTTGAAACCAACTCCAAACGTGTTCTCCTTCGCGGAGAAGGCTGATTTGGCAGGAAGAAGCCCTGTGTGCACTGGCCCTGGCAACCCACCCATAGCCAGCTAGGGACGGACCCACCTAGGGCCTAGCTGCGAAACGGCACAAAACGCGCTCCTAGGAGCTACACTCTGCAAAGGGAAACTGTGCTCGGGGAACAAAGCTCAGCCCCAAGGCGGCTTGGCTCAGGATCGCAGCGCTTGCCTAGTTCTCACCTAGCCCTAGGCTCCCCATAGGGCCAAGGAGGGTCTGGGCTGCCTCTGGCTCCATGGGCACTGCTGCTTGGCTGGTGGTCTCCGCACCTTGAAGCAAACTCCAAACGTGTTCTCCTTCGCGGAGAAGGCTGATTTGGCAGGAAGAAGCCCTGTGTGCACTGGCCCTGGCAACCCACCCATAGCCAGCTAGGGAGGGACCCACCTAGGGCCTAGCTGCGAAACGGCACAAAACGCGCTCCTAGGAGCTGCACTCTGCAAAGGGAAACTGAGCTCGGGGAACAAAGCTCAGCCCCAAGGCGGCTTGGCTCAGGATCGCAGCGCTTGCCTAGTTCTCACCTAGCCCTAGGCGCCCCATAGGGCCAAGGAGGGTCTGGGCTGCCTCTGGCTCCGTGGGCACTGCTGCTTGGTTGGTGGTCTCTGCAGCTTGAAACCAACTCCAAACGTGTTCTCCTTCGCGGAGAAGGCTGATTTGGCAGGAAGAAGCCCTGTGTGCACTGGCCCTGGCAACCCACCCACAGCCAGCTAGGGACGGACCCACCTAGGGCCTAGCTGCGAAACGGCACAAAACGCGCTCCTAGGAGCTGCACTCTGCAAAGGGAAACTGTGCTCGGGGAACAAAGCTCAGCCCCAAGGCGGCTTGGCTCAGGATCGCAGCGCTTGCCTAGTTCTCACCTAGCCCTAGGCTCCCCATAGGGCCAAGGAGGGTCTGGGCTGCCTCTGGCTCCGTGGGCACTGCTGCTTGGCTGGTGGTCTCCGCACCTTGAAGCCAACTCCAAACGTGTTCTCCTCGCGGAGAAGGCTGATTTGGGAGGAAGAAGCCCTGTGTGCACTGGCCCTGGCAACCCACCCATAGCCAGCTAGGGACGGACCCACCTAGGGCCTAGCTGCGAAACGGCACAGAACGCGCTCCTAGGAGCTGCACTCTGCAAAGGGAAACTGTGCTCGGGGAACAAAGCTCAGCCCCAAGGCGGCTTGGCTCAGGATCGCAGCGCTTGCCTACTTCTCACCTAGCCCTAGGCTCCCCATAGGGCCAAGGAGGGTCTGGGCTGCCTCTGGCTCCGTGGGCACTGCTGCTTGGCTGGTGGTCTCCGCACCGTGAAACCAACTCCAAACGTGTTCTCCTTCGCGGAGAAGGCTGATTTGGCAGGAAGAAGCCCTGTGTGCACTGGCCCTGGCAACCCACCCATAGCCAGCTAGGGAGGGACCCACCTAGGGCCTAGCTGCGAAACGGCACAAAACGCGCTCCTAGGAGCTGCACTCTGCAAAGGGAAACTGTGCTCGGGGAACAAAGCTCAGCCCCAAGGCGGCTTGGCTCAGGATCGCAGCGCTTGCCTAGTTCTCACCTAGCCCTAGGCTCCCCATAGGGCCAAGGAGGGTCTGGGCTGCCTCTGGCTCCGTGGGCACTGCTGCTTGGCTGGTGGTCTCCGCACCGTGAAACCAACTCCAAACGTGTTCTCCTTCGCGGAGAAGGCTGATTTGGCAGGAAGAAGCCCTGTGTGCACTGGCCCTGGCAACCCACCCATAGCCAGCTAGGGACGGACCCACCTAGGGCCTAGCTGCGAAACGGCACAAAACGCGCTCCTAGGAGCTGCACTCTGCAAAGGGAAACTGAGCTCGGGGAACAAAGCTCAGCCCCAAGGCGGCTTGGCTCAGGATCGCAGCGCTTGCCTAGTTCTCACCTAGCCCTAGGCTCCCCATAGGGCCCAGGAGGGTCTGGGCTGCCTCTGGCTCCGTGGGCACTGCTGCTTGGTTGGTGGTCTCCGCACCTTGAAACCAACTCCAAACGTGTTCTCCTTCGCGGAGAAGGCTGATTTGGCAGGAAGAAGCCCTGTGTGCACTGGCCCTGGCAACCCACCCATAGCCAGCTAGGGACGGACCCACCTAGGGCCTAGCTGCGAAACGGCACAAAACGCGCTCCTAGGAGCTGCACTCTGCAAAGGGAAACTGTGCTCGGGGAACAAACCTCAGCCCCAAGGCGGCTTGGCTCAGGATCGCAGCGCTTGCCTAGTTCTCACCTAGCCCTAGGCTCCCCATAGGGTCAAGGAGGGTCTGGGCTGCCTCTGGCTCCGTGGGCACTGCTGCTTGGCTGGTGGTCTCCGCAGCTTGAAACCAACTCCAAACGTGTTCTCCTTCGCGGAGAAGGCTGATTTGGCAGGAAGAAGCCCTGTGTGCACTGGCCCTAGCAACCCACCCATAGCCAGCTAGGGAGGGACCCACCTAGGGCCTAGCTGCGAAACGGCACAAAACGCGCTTCTAGGAGCTGCACTCTGCAAAGGGAAACTGTGCTCGGGGAACAAAGCTCAGCCCCAAGGCGGCTTGGCTCAGGATCGCAGCGCTTGCCTAGTTCTCACCTAGCCCTAGGCTCCCCATAGGGCCAAGGAGGGTCTGGGCTGCCTCTGGCTCCGTGGGCACTGCTGCTTGGCTGGTGGTCTCCGCACCTTGAAACCAACTCCAAACGTGTTCTCCTTCGCGGAGAAGGCTGATTTGGCAGGAAGAAGCCCTGTGTGCACTGGCCCTGGCAACCCACCCACAGCCAGCTAGGGACGGACCCACCTAGGGCCTAGCTGCGAAAGGGCACAAAACGCGCTCCTAGGAGCTGCACTCTGCAAAGGGAAACTGAGCTCGGGGAACAAAGCTCAGCCCCAAGGCGGCTTGGCTCAGGATCGCAGCGCTTGCCTAGTTCTCACCTAGCCCTAGGCTCCCCATAGGGCCAAGGAGGGTCTGGGCTGCCTCTGGCTCCGTGGGCACTGCTGCTTGGTTGGTGGTCTCCGCAGCTTGAAACCAACTCCAAACGTGTTCTCCTTCGTGGAGAAGGCTGATTTGGCAGGAAGAAGCCCTGTGTGCACTGGCCCTGGCAACCCACCCACAGCCAGCTAGGGACGGACCCACCTAGGGCCTAGCTGCGAAACGGCACAAAACGCGCTCCTAGGAGCTGCACTCTGCAAAGGGAAACTGTGCTCGGGGAACAAAGCTCAGCCCCAAGGCGGCTTGGCTCAGGATCGCAGCGCTTGCCTAGTTCTCACCTAGCCCTAGGCTCCCCATAGGGCCAAGGAGGGTCTGGGCTGCCTCTGGCTCCGTGGGCACTGCTGCTTGGCTGGTGGTCTCCGCACCTTGAAACCAACTCCAAACGTGTTCTCCTTCGCGGAGAAGGCTGATTTGGCAGGAAGAAGCCCTGTGTGCACTGGCCCTGGCAACCCACCCATAGCCAGCTAGGGAGGGACCCACCTAGGGCCTAGCTGCGAAACGGCACAGAACGCGCTCGTAGGAGCTGCACTCTGCAAAGGGAAACTGAGCTCGGGGAACAAAGCTCAGCCCCAAGGCGGCTTGGCTCAGGATCGCAGCGCTTGCCTAGTTCTCACCTAGCCTTAGGCTCCCCATAGGGCCAAGGAGGGTCTGGGCTGCCTCTGGCTCCGTGGGCACTGCTGCTTGGCTGGTGGTCTCCGCACCTTGAAACCAACTCCAAACGTGTTCTCCTTCGCGGAGAAGGCTGATTTGGCAGGAAGAAGCCCTGTGTGCACTGGCCCTGGCAACCCACCCATAGCCAGCTAGGGAGGGACCCACCTAGGGCCTAGCTGCGAAACGTCACAAAACACGCTCCTAGGAGCTGCACTCTGCAAAGGGAAACTGAGCTCGGGGAACAAAGCTCAGCCCCAAGGAGGCTTGGCTCAGGATCGCAGCGCTTGCCTAGTTCTCACCTAGCCCTAGGCGCCCCATAGGGCCAAGGAGGGTCTGGGCTGCCTCTGGCTCCGTGGGCACTGCTGCTTGGTTGGTGGTCTCTGCAGCTTGAAACCAACTCCAAACGTGTTCTCCTTCGCGGAGAAGGCTGATTTGGCAGGAAGAAGCCCTGTGTGCACTGGCCCTGGCAACCCACCCACAGCCAGCTAGGGACGGACCCACCTAGGGCCTAGCTGCGAAACGGCACAAAACGCGCTCCTAGGAGCTGCACTCTGCAAAGGGAAACTGTGCTCGGGGAACAAAGCTCAGCCCCAAGGCGGCTTGGCTCAGGATCGCAGCGCTTGCCTAGTTCTCACCTAGCCCTAGGCTCCCCATAGGGCCAAGGAGGGTCTGGGCTGCCTCTGGCTCCGTGGGCACTGCTGCTTGGCTGGTGGTCTCCGCACCTTGAAGCCAACTCCAAACGTGTTCTCCTCGCGGAGAAGGCTGATTTGGCAGGAAGAAGCCCTGTGTGCACTGGCCCTGGCAACCCACCCATAGCCAGCTAGGGACGGACCCACCTAGGGCCTAGCTGCGAAACGGCACAGAACGCGCTCCTAGGAGCTGCACTCTGCAAAGGGAAACTGTGCTCGGGGAACAAAGCTCAGCCCCAAGGCGGCTTGGCTCAGGATCGCAGCGCTTGCCTAGTTCTCACCTAGCCCTAGGCTCCCCATAGGGCCAAGGAGGGTCTGGGCTGCCTCTGGCTCCGTGGGCACTGCTGCTTGGCTGGTGGTCTCCGCACCGTGAAACCAACTCCAAACGTGTTCTCCTTCGCGGAGAAGGCTGATTTGGCAGGAAGAAGCCCTGTGTGCACTGGCCCTGGCAACCCACCCATAGCCAGCTAGGGAGGGACCCACCTAGGGCCTAGCTGCGAAACGGCACAAAACGCGCTCCTAGGAGCTGCACTCTGCAAAGGGAAACTGTGCTCGGGGAACAAAGCTCAGCCCCAAGGCGGCTTGGCTCAGGATCGCAGCGCTTGCCTAGTTCTCACCTAGCCCTAGGCTCCCCATAGGGCCAAGGAGGGTCTGGGCTGCCTCTGGCTCCGTGGGCACTGCTGCTTGGCTGGTGGTCTCCGCACCGTGAAACCAACTCCAAACGTGTTCTCCTTCGCGGAGAAGGCTGATTTGGCAGGAAGAAGCCCTGTGTGCACTGGCCCTGGCAACCCACCCATAGCCAGCTAGGGACGGACCCACCTAGGGCCTAGCTGCGAAACGGCACAAAACGCGCTCCTAGGAGCTACACTCTGCAAAGGGAAACTGTGCTCGGGGAACAAAGCTCAGCCCCAAGGCGGCTTGGCTCAGGATCGCAGCGCTTGCCTAGTTCTCACCTAGCCCTAGGCTCCCCATAGGGCCCAGGAGGGTCTGGGCTGCCTCTGGCTCCGTGGGCACTGCTGCTTGGTTGGTGGTCTCCGCACCTTGAAACCAACTCCAAACGTGTTCTCCTTCGCGGAGAAGGCTGATTTGGCAGGAAGACGCCCTGTGTGCACTGGCCCTGGCAACCCACCCATAGCCAGCTAGGGACGGACCCACCTAGGGCCTAGCTGCGAAACGGCACAAAACGCGCTCCTAGGAGCTGCACTCTGCAAAGGGAAACTGTGCTCGGGGAACAAACCTCAGCCCCAAGGCGGCTTGGCTCAGGATCGCAGCGCTTGCCTAGTTCTCACCTAGCCCTAGGCTCCCCATAGGGTCAAGGAGGGTCTGGGCTGCCTCTGGCTCCGTGGGCACTGCTGCTTGGCTGGTGGTCTCCGCAGCTTGAAACCAACTCCAAACGTGTTCTCCTTCGCGGAGAAGGCTGATTTGGCAGGAAGAAGCCCTGTGTGCACTGGCCCTAGCAACCCACCCATAGCCAGCTAGGGAGGGACCCACCTAGGGCCTAGCTGCGAAACGGCACAAAACGCGCTCCTAGGAGCTGCACTCTGCAAAGGGAAACTGTGCTCGGGGAACAAAGCTCAGCCCCAAGGCGGCTTGGCTCAGGATCGCAGTGCTTGCCTAGTTCTCACCTAGCCCTAGGCTCCCCATAGGGCCAAGGAGGGTCTGGGCTGCCTCTGGCTCCGTGGGCACTGCTGCTTGGCTGGTGGTCTCCGCACCTTGAAACCAACTCCAAACGTGTTCTCCTTCGCGGAGAAGGCTGATTTGGCAGGAAGAAGCCCTGTGTGCACTGGCCCTGGCAACCCACCCATAGCCAGCTAGGGACGGACCCACCTAGGGCCTAGCTGCGAAACGGCACAAAACGCGCTCCTAGGAGCTGCACTCTGCAAAGGGAAACTGTGCTCGGGGAACAAAGCTCAGCCCCAAGGCGGCTTGGCTCAGGATCGCAGCGCTTGCCTAGTTCTCACCTAGCCCTAGGCTCCCCATAGGGCCAAGGAGGGTCTGGGCTGCCTCTGGCTCCGTGGGCACTGCTGCTTGGCTGGTGGTCTCCGCACCTTGAAACCAACTCCAAACGTGTTCTCCTTCGCGGAGAAGGCTGATTTGGCAGGAAGAAGCCCTGTGTGCACTGGCCCTGGCAACCCACCCATAGCCAGCTAGGGAGGGACCCACCTAGGGCCTAGCTGCGAAACGGCACAAAACGCGCTCCTAGGAGCTGCACTCTGCAAAGGGAAACTGAGCTCGGGGAACAAAGCTCAGCCCCAAGGCGGCTTGGCTCAGGATCGCAGCGCTTGCCTAGTTCTCACCTAGCCCTAGGCGCCCCATAGGGCCAAGGAGGGTCTGGGCTGCCTCTGGCTCCGTGGGCACTGCTGCTTGGTTGGTGGTCTCTGCAGCTTGAAATCAACTCCAAACGTGTTCTCCTTCGCGGAGAAGGCTGATTTGGCAGGAAGAAGCCCTGTGTGCACTGGCCCTGGCAACCCACCCACAGCCAGCTAGGGAGGGACCCACCTAGGGCCTAGCTGCGAAACGGCACAAAACGCGCTCCTAGGAGCTGCACTCTGCAAAGGGAAACTGTGCTCGGGGAACAAAGCTCAGCCCCAAGGCGGCTTGGCTCAGGATCGCAGCGCTTGCCTAGTTCTCACCTAGCCCTAGGCTCCCCATAGGGCCAAGGAGGGTCTGGGCTGCCTCTGGCTCCATGGGCACTGCTGCTTGGCTGGTGGTCTCCGCACCTTGAAGCCAACTCCAAACGTGTTCTCCTTCGCGGAGAAGGCTGATTTGGCAGGAAGAAGCCCTGTGTGCACTGGCCCTGGCAACCCACCCATAGCCAGCTAGGGAGGGACCCACCTAGGGCCTAGCTGCGAAACGGCACAGAACGCGCTCCTAGGAGCTGCACTCTGCAAAGGGAAACTGTGCTCGGGGAACAAAGCTCAGCCCCAAGGCGGCTTGGCTCAGGATCGTAGCGCTTGCCTACTTCTCACCTAGCCCTAGGCTCCCCATAGGGCCAAGGAGGGTCTGGGCTGCCTCTGGCTCCGTGGGCACTGCTGCTTGGCTGGTGGTCTCCGCACTGTGAAACCAACTCCAAACGTGTTCTCCTTCGCGGAGAAGGCTGATTTGGCAGGAAGAAGCCCTGTGTGCACTGGCCCCGGCAACCCACCCATAGCCAGCTAGCGAGGGACCCACCTAGGGCCTAGCTGCGAAACGGCACAAAACGCGCTCCTAGGAGCTGCACTCTGCAAAGGGAAACTGTGCTCGGGGAACAAAGCTCAGCCCCAAGGCGGCTTGGCTCAGGATCGCAGCGCTTGCCTAGTTCTCACCTAGCCCTAGGCTCCCCATAGGGCCAAGGAGGGTCTGGGCTGCCTCTGGCTCCGTGGGCACTGCTGCTTGGCTGGTGGTCTCCGCACCTTGAAACCAACTCCAAACGTGTTCTCCTTCGCGGAGAAGGCTGATTTGGCAGGAAGAAGCCCTGTGTGCACTGGCCCTGGCAACCCACCCATAGCCAGCTAGGGACGGACCCACCTAGGGCCTAGCTGCGAAACGGCACAAAACGCGCTCCTAGGAGCTGCACTCTGCAAAGGGAAACTGTGCTCGGGGAACAAAGCTCAGCCCCAAGGCGGCTTGGCTCAGGATCGCAGCGCTTGCCTAGTTCTCACCTAGCCCTAGGCTCCCCATAGGGCCAAGGAGGGTCTGGGCTGCCTCTGGCTCCATGGGCACTGCTGCTTGGCTGGTGGTCTCCGCACCTTGAAGCCAACTCCAAACGTGTTCTCCTTCGCGGAGAAGGCTGATTTGGCAGGAAGAAGCCCTGTGTGCACTGGCCCTGGCAACCCACCCATAGCCAGCTAGGGATGGACCCACCTAGGGCCTAGCTGCGAAACGGCACAGAACGCGCTCCTAGGAGCTGCACTCTGCAAAGGGAAACTGTGCTCGGGGAACAAAGCTCAGCCCCAAGGCGGCTTGGCTCAGGATCGCAGCGCTTGCCTAGTTCTCACCTAGCCCTAGGCTCCACATAGGGCCAAGGAGGGTCTGGGCTGCCTCTGGCTCCGTGGGCACTGCTGCTTGGCTGGTGGTCTCCGCACCGTGAAACCAACTCCAAACGTGTTCTCCTTCGCGGAGAAGGCTGATTTGGCAGGAAGAAGCCCTGTGTGCACTGGCCCTGGCAACCCACCCATAGCCAGCTAGGGACGCACCCACCTAGGGCCTAGCTGCGAAACGGCACAAAACGCGCTCCTAGGAGCTGCACTCTGCAAAGGGAAACTGAGCTCGGGGAACAAAGCTCAGCCCCAAGGCGGCTTGGCTCAGGATCGCAGCGCTTGCCTAGTTCTCACCTAGCCCTAGGCTCCCCATAGGGCCCAGGAGGGTCTGGGCTGCCTCTGGCTCCGTGGGCACTGCTGCTTGGTTGGTGGTCTCCGCACCTTGAAACCAACTCCAAACGTGTTCTCCTTCGCGGAGAAGGCTGATTTGGCAGGAAGAAGCCCTGTGTGCACTGGCCCTGGCAACCCACCCATAGCCAGCTAGGGACGGACCCACCTAGGGCCTAGCTGCGAAACGGCACAAAACGCGCTCCTAGGAGCTGCACTCTGCAAAGGGAAACTGTGCTCGGGGAACAAACCTCAGCCCCAAGGCGGCTTGGCTCAGGATCGCAGCGCTTGCCTAGTTCTCACCTAGCCCTAGGCTCCCCATAGGGTCAAGGAGGGTCTGGGCTGCCTTTGGCTCCGTGGGCACTGCTGCTTGGCTGGTGGTCTCCGCACCTTGAAACCAACTCCAAACGTGTTCTCCTTCGCGGAGAAGGCTGATTTGGCAGGAAGAAGCCCTGTGTGCACTGGCCCTAGCCACCCACCCATAGCCAGCTAGGGAGGGACCCACCTAGGGCCTAGCTGCGAAACGGCACAAAACGCGCTCCTAGGAGCTGCACTCTGCAAAGGGAAACTGTGCTCGGGGAACAAAGCTCAGCCCCAAGGCGGCTTGGCTCAGGATCGCAGCGCTTGCCTAGTTCTCACCTAGCCCTAGGCTCCCCATAGGGCCAAGGAGGGTCTGGGCTGCCTCTGGCTCCGTGGGCACTGCTGCTTGGCTGGTGGTCTCCGCACCTTGAAACCAACTCCAAACGTGTTCTCCTTCGCGGAGAAGGCTGATTTGGCAGGAAGAAGCCCTGTGTGCACTGGCCCTGGCAACCCACCCATAGCCAGCTAGGGACGGACCCACCTAGGGCCTAGCTGCGAAACGGCACAAAACACGCTCCTAGGAGCTGCACTCTGCAAAGGGAAACTGAGCTCGGGGAACAAAGCTCAGCCCCAAGGCGGCTTGGCTCAGGATCGCAGCGCTTGCCTAGTTCTCACCTAGCCCTAGGCTCCCCATAGGGCCCAGAAGGGTCTGGGCTGCCTCTGGCTCCGTGGGCACTGCTGCTTGGTTGGTGGTCTCCGCACCTTGAAACCAACTCCAAACGTGTTCTCCTTCTCGGAGAAGGCTGATTTGGCAGGAAGAAGCCCTGTGTGCACTGGCCCTGGCAACCCACCCATAGCCAGCTAGGGACGGACCCACCTAGGGCCTAGCTGCGAAACGGCACAAAACGCGCTCCTAGGAGCTGCACTCTGCAAAGGGAAACTGTGCTCGGGGAACAAACCTCAGCCCCAAGGCGGCTTGGCTCAGGATCGCAGCGCTTGCCTAGTTCTCACCTAGCCCTAGGCTCCCCATAGGGTCAAGGAGGGTCTGGGCTGCCTCTGGCTCCGTGGGCACTGCTGCTTGGCTGGTGGTCTCCGCAGCTTGAAACCAACTCCAAACGTGTTCTCCTTCGCGGAGAAGGCTGATTTGGCAGGAAGAAGCCCTGTGTGCACTGGCCCTAGCAACCCACCCATAGCCAGCTAGGGAGGGACCCACCTAGGGCCTAGCTGCGAAACGGCACAAAACGCGCTCCTAGGAGCTGCACTCTGCAAAGGGAAACTGTGCTCGGGGAACAAAGCTCAGCCCCAAGGCGGCTTGGCTCAGGATCGCAGCGCTTGCCTAGTTCTCACCTAGCCCTAGGCTCCCCATAGGGCCAAGGAGGGTCTGGGCTGCCTCTGGCTCCGTGGGCACTGCTGCTTGGCTGGTGGTCTCCGCACCTTGAAACCAACTCCAAACGTGTTCTCCTTCGCGGAGAAGGCTGATTTGGCAGGAAGAAGCCCTGTGTGCACTGGCCCTGGCAACCCACCCATAGCCAGCTAGGGACGGACCCACCTAGGGCCTAGCTGCGAAACGGCACAAAACACGCTCCTAGGAGCTGCACTCTGCAAAGGGAAACTGAGCTCGGGGAACAAAGCTCAGCCCCAAGGCGGCTTGGCTCAGGATCGCAGCGCTTGCCTAGTTCTCACCTAGCCCTAGGCTCCCCATAGGGCCAAGGAGGGTCTGGGCTGCCTCTGGCTCCGTGGGCACTGCTGCTTGGTTGGTGGTCTCCGCAGCTTGAAACCAACTCCAAACGTGTTCTCCTTCGTGGAGAAGGCTGATTTGGCAGGAAGAAGCCCTGTGTGCACTGGCCCTGGCAACCCACCCACAGCCAGCTAGGGACGGACCCACCTAGGGCCTAGCTGCGAAACGGCACAAAACGCGCTCCTAGGAGCTGCACTCTGCAAAGGGAAACTGTGCTCGGGGAACAAAGCTCAGCCCCAAGGCGGCTTGGCTCAGGATCGCAGCGCTTGCCTAGTTCTCACCTAGCCCTAGGCTCCCCATAGGGCCAAGGAGGGTCTGGGCTGCCTCTGGCTCCGTGGGCACTGCTGCTTGGCTGGTGGTCTCCGCACCTTGAAACCAACTCCAAACGTGTTCTCCTTCGCGGAGAAGGCTGATTTGGCAGGAAGAAGCCCTGTGTGCACTGGCCCTGGCAACCCACCCATAGCCAGCTAGGGACGGACCCACCTAGGGCCTAGCTGCGAAACGGCACAAAACGCGCTCCTAGGAGCTGCACTCTGCAAAGGGAAACTGAGCTCGGGGAACAAAGCTCAGCCCCAAGGCGGCTTGGCTCAGGATCGCAGCGCTTGCCTAGTTCTCACCTAGCCCTAGGCTCCCCATAGGGCCAAGGAGGGTCTGGGCTGCCTCTGGCTCCGTGGGCACTGCTGCTTGGCTGGTGGTCTCCGCACCTTGAAACCAACTCCAAACGTGTTCTCCTTCGCGGAGAAGGCTGATTTGGCAGGAAGAAGCCCTGTGTGCACTGGCCCTAGCAACCCACCCATAGCCAGCTAGGGAGGGACCCACCTAGGGCCTAGCTGCGAAACGGCACAAAACGCGCTCCTAGGAGCTGCACTCTGCAAAGGGAAACTGTGCTCGGGGAACAAAGCTCAGCCCCAAGGCGGCTTGGCTCAGGATCGCAGCGCTTGCCTAGTTCTCACCTAGCCCTAGGCTCCCCATAGGGCCAAGGAGGGTCTGGGCTGCCTCTGGCTCCGTGGGCACTGCTGCTTGGCTGGTGGTCTCCGCACCTTGAAACCAACTCCAAACGTGTTCTCCTTCGCGGAGAAGGCTGATTTGGCAGGAAGAAGCCCTGTGTGCACTGGCCCTGGCAACCCACCCATAGCCAGCTAGGGACGGACCCACCTAGGGCCTAGCTGCGAAACGGCACAAAACGCGCTCCTAGGAGCTGCACTCTGCAAAGGGAAACTGTGCTCGGGGAACAAAGCTCAGCCCCAAGGCGGCTTGGCTCAGGATCGCAGCGCTTGCCTAGTTCTCACCTAGCCCTAGGCTCCCCATAGGGCCAAGGAGGGTCTGGGCTGCCTCTGGCTCCGTGGGCACTGCTGCTTGGCTGGTGGTCTCCGCACCTTGAAACCAACTCCAAACGTGTTCTCCTTCGCGGAGAAGGCTGATTTGGCAGGAAGAAGCCCTGTGTGCACTGGCCCTGGCAACCCACCCATAGCCAGCTAGGGACGGACCCACCTAGGGCCTAGCTGCGAAACGGCACAAAACACGCTCCTAGGAGCTGCACTCTGCAAAGGGAAACTGAGCTCGGGGAACAAAGCTCAGCCCCAAGGCGGCTTGGCTCAGGATCGCAGCGCTTGCCTAGTTCTCACCTAGCCCTAGGCTCCCCATAGGGCCCAGAAGGGTCTGGGCTGCCTCTGGCTCCGTGGGCACTGCTGCTTGGTTGGTGGTCTCCGCACCTTGAAACCAACTCCAAACGTGTTCTCCTTCTCGGAGAAGGCTGATTTGGCAGGAAGAAGCCCTGTGTGCACTGGCCCTGGCAACCCACCCATAGCCAGCTAGGGACGGACCCACCTAGGGCCTAGCTGCGAAACGGCACAAAACGCGCTCCTAGGAGCTGCACTCTGCAAAGGGAAACTGTGCTCGGGGAACAAACCTCAGCCCCAAGGCGGCTTGGCTCAGGATCGCAGCGCTTGCCTAGTTCTCACCTAGCCCTAGGCTCCCCATAGGGTCAAGGAGGGTCTGGGCTGCCTCTGGCTCCGTGGGCACTGCTGCTTGGCTGGTGGTCTCCGCAGCTTGAAACCAACTCCAAACGTGTTCTCCTTCGCGGAGAAGGCTGATTTGGCAGGAAGAAGCCCTGTGTGCACTGGCCCTAGCAACCCACCCATAGCCAGCTAGGGAGGGACCCACCTAGGGCCTAGCTGCGAAACGGCACAAAACGCGCTCCTAGGAGCTGCACTCTGCAAAGGGAAACTGTGCTCGGGGAACAAAGCTCAGCCCCAAGGCGGCTTGGCTCAGGATCGCAGCGCTTGCCTAGTTCTCACCTAGCCCTAGGCTCCCCATAGGGCCAAGGAGGGTCTGGGCTGCCTCTGGCTCCGTGGGCACTGCTGCTTGGCTGGTGGTCTCCGCACCTTGAAACCAACTCCAAACGTGTTCTCCTTCGCGGAGAAGGCTGATTTGGCAGGAAGAAGCCCTGTGTGCACTGGCCCTGGCAACCCACCCATAGCCAGCTAGGGACGGACCCACCTAGGGCCTAGCTGCGAAACGGCACAAAACACGCTCCTAGGAGCTGCACTCTGCAAAGGGAAACTGAGCTCGGGGAACAAAGCTCAGCCCCAAGGCGGCTTGGCTCAGGATCGCAGCGCTTGCCTAGTTCTCACCTAGCCCTAGGCTCCCCATAGGGCCAAGGAGGGTCTGGGCTGCCTCTGGCTCCGTGGGCACTGCTGCTTGGTTGGTGGTCTCCGCAGCTTGAAACCAACTCCAAACGTGTTCTCCTTCGTGGAGAAGGCTGATTTGGCAGGAAGAAGCCCTGTGTGCACTGGCCCTGGCAACCCACCCACAGCCAGCTAGGGACGGACCCACCTAGGGCCTAGCTGCGAAACGGCACAAAACGCGCTCCTAGGAGCTGCACTCTGCAAAGGGAAACTGTGCTCGGGGAACAAAGCTCAGCCCCAAGGCGGCTTGGCTCAGGATCGCAGCGCTTGCCTAGTTCTCACCTAGCCCTAGGCTCCCCATAGGGCCAAGGAGGGTCTGGGCTGCCTCTGGCTCCGTGGGCACTGCTGCTTGGCTGGTGGTCTCCGCACCTTGAAACCAACTCCAAACGTGTTCTCCTTCGCGGAGAAGGCTGATTTGGCAGGAAGAAGCCCTGTGTGCACTGGCCCTGGCAACCCACCCATAGCCAGCTAGGGACGGACCCACCTAGGGCCTAGCTGCGAAACGGCACAAAACGCGCTCCTAGGAGCTGCACTCTGCAAAGGGAAACTGAGCTCGGGGAACAAAGCTCAGCCCCAAGGCGGCTTGGCTCAGGATCGCAGCGCTTGCCTAGTTCTCACCTAGCCCTAGGCTCCCCATAGGGCCAAGGAGGGTCTGGGCTGCCTCTGGCTCCGTGGGCACTGCTGCTTGGCTGGTGGTCTCCGCACCTTGAAACCAACTCCAAACGTGTTCTCCTTCGCGGAGAAGGCTGATTTGGCAGGAAGAAGCCCTGTGTGCACTGGCCCTAGCAACCCACCCATAGCCAGCTAGGGAGGGACCCACCTAGGGCCTAGCTGCGAAACGGCACAAAACGCGCTCCTAGGAGCTGCACTCTGCAAAGGGAAACTGTGCTCGGGGAACAAAGCTCAGCCCCAAGGCGGCTTGGCTCAGGATCGCAGCGCTTGCCTAGTTCTCACCTAGCCCTAGGCTCCCCATAGGGCCAAGGAGGGTCTGGGCTGCCTCTGGCTCCGTGGGCACTGCTGCTTGGCTGGTGGTCTCCGCACCTTGAAACCAACTCCAAACGTGTTCTCCTTCGCGGAGAAGGCTGATTTGGCAGGAAGAAGCCCTGTGTGCACTGGCCCTGGCAACCCACCCATAGCCAGCTAGGGACGGACCCACCTAGGGCCTAGCTGCGAAACGGCACAAAACGCGCTCCTAGGAGCTGCACTCTGCAAAGGGAAACTGAGCTCGGGGAACAAAGCTCAGCCCCAAGGCGGCTTGGCTCAGGATCGCAGCGCTTGCCTAGTTCTCACCTAGCCCTAGGCTCCCCATAGGGCCAAGGAGGGTCTGGGCTGCCTCTGGCTCCGTGGGCACTGCTGCTTGGTTGGTGGTCTCCGCAGCTTGAGACCAACTTCAAACGTGTTCTCCTTCGTGGAGAAGGCTGATTTGGCAGGAAGAAGCCCTGTGTGCACTGGCCCTGGCAACCCACCCACAGCCAGCTAGGGACGGACCCACCTAGGGCCTAGCTGCGAAACGGCACAAAACGCGCTCCTAGGAGCTGCACTCTGCAAAGGGAAACTGTGCTCGGGGAACAAAGCTCAGCCCCAAGGCGGCTTGGCTCAGGATCGCAGCGCTTGCCTAGTTCTCACCTAGCCCTAGGCTCCCCATAGGGCCAAGGAGGGTCTGGGCTGCCTCTGGCTCCGTGGGCACTGCTGCTTGGCTGGTGGTCTCCGCACCTTGAAACCAACTCCAAACGTGTTCTCCTTCGCGGAGAAGGCTGATTTGGCAGGAAGAAGCCCTGTGTGCACTGGCCCTGGCAACCCACCCATAGCCAGCTAGGGAGGGACCCACCTAGGGCCTAGCTGCGAAACGGCACAGAACGCGCTCGTAGGAGCTGCACTCTGCAAAGGGAAACTGAGCTCGGGGAACAAAGCTCAGCCCCAAGGCGGCTTGGCTCAGGATCGCAGCGCTTGCCTAGTTCTCACCTAGCCCTAGGCTCCCCATAGGGCCAAGGAGGGTCTGGGCTGCCTCTGGCTCCGTGGGCACTGCTGCTTGGTTGGTGGTCTCCGCAGCTTGAAACCAACTCCAAACGTGTTCTCCTTCGTGGAGAAGGCTGATTTGGCAGGAAGAAGCTCTGTGTGCACTGGCCCTGGCAACCCACCCATAGCCAGCTAGGGACGGACCCACCTAGGGCCTAGCTGCGAAACGGCAAAAAACGCGCTCCTAGGAGCTGCACTCTGCAAAGGGAAACTGTGCTCGGGGAACAAAGCTCAGCCCCAAGGCGGCTTGGCTCAGGATCGCAGCGCTTGCCTAGTTCTCACCTAGCCCTAGGCTCCCCATAGGGCCAAGGAGGGTCTGGGCTGCCTCTGGCTCCGTGGGCACTGCTGCTTGGCTGGTGGTCTCCGCACCTTGAAACCAACTCCAAACGTGTTCTCCTTCGCGGAGAAGGCTGATTTGGCAGGAAGAAGCCCTGTGTGCACTGGCCCTGGCAACCCACCCATAGCCAGCTAGGGACGGACCCACCTAGGGCCTAGCTGCGAAACGGCACAAAACACGCTCCTAGGAGCTGCACTCTGCAAAGGGAAACTGAGCTCGGGGAACAAAGCTCAGCCCCAAGGCGGCTTGGCTCAGGATCGCAGCGCTTGCCTAGTTCTCACCTAGCCCTAGGCTCCCCATAGGGCCAAGGAGGGTCTGGGCTGCCTCTGGCTCCGTGGGCACTGCTGCTTGGTTGGTGGTCTCCGCAGCTTGAAACCAACTCCAAACGTGTTCTCCTTCGTGGAGAAGGCTGATTTGGCAGGAAGAAGCCCTGTGTGCACTGGCCCTGGCAACCCACCCACAGCCAGCTAGGGACGGACCCACCTAGGGCCTAGCTGCGAAACGGCACAAAACGCGCTCCTAGGAGCTGCACTCTGCAAAGGGAAACTGTGCTCGGGGAACAAACCTCAGCCCCAAGGCGGCTTGGCTCAGGATCGCAGCGCTTGCCTAGTTCTCACCTAGCCCTAGGCTCCCCATAGGGCCAAGGAGGGTCTGGGCTGCCTCTGGCTCCGTGGGCACTGCTGCTTGGCTGGTGGTCTCCGCACCTTGAAACCAACTCCAAACGTGTTCTCCTTCGCGGAGAAGGCTGATTTGGCAGGAAGAAGCCCTGTGTGCACTGGCCCTGGCAACCCACCCATAGCCAGCTAGGGACGGACCCACCTAGGGCCTAGCTGCGAAACGGCACAAAACGCGCTCCTAGGAGCTGCACTCTGCAAAGGGAAACTGAGCTCGGGGAACAAAGCTCAGCCCCAAGGCGGCTTGGCTCAGGATCGCAGCGCTTGCCTAGTTCTCACCTAGCCCTAGGCTCCCCATAGGGCCAAGGAGGGTCTGGGCTGCCTCTGGCTCCGTGGGCACTGCTGCTTGGCTGGTGGTCTCCGCACCTTGAAACCAACTCCAAACGTGTTCTCCTTCGCGGAGAAGGCTGATTTGGCAGGAAGAAGCCCTGTGTGCACTGGCCCTAG
The DNA here is from genome assembly GCF_054392235.1 of Sus scrofa. NCBI lineage: Eukaryota > Metazoa > Chordata > Mammalia > Artiodactyla > Suidae > Sus > Sus scrofa. The sequence goes on along the minus strand of NC_139393.1, from coordinate 38,559,322 downwards.
CAACCCACCCATAGCCAGCTAGGGAGGGACCCACCTAGGGCCTAGCTGCGAAACGGCACAAAACGCGCTCCTAGGAGCTGCACTCTGCAAAGGGAAACTGTGCTCGGGGAACAAAGCTCAGCCCCAAGGCGGCTTGGCTCAGGATCGCAGCGCTTGCCTAGTTCTCACCTAGCCCTAGGCTCCCCATAGGGCCAAGGAGGGTCTGGGCTGCCTCTGGCTCCGTGGGCACTGCTGCTTGGCTGGTGGTCTCCGCACCTTGAAACCAACTCCAAACGTGTTCTCCTTCGCGGAGAAGGCTGATTTGGCAGGAAGAAGCCCTGTGTGCACTGGCCCTGGCAACCCACCCATAGCCAGCTAGGGACGGACCCACCTAGGGCCTAGCTGCGAAACGGCACAAAACGCGCTCCTAGGAGCTGCACTCTGCAAAGGGAAACTGAGCTCGGGGAACAAAGCTCAGCCCCAAGGCGGCTTGGCTCAGGATCGCAGCGCTTGCCTAGTTCTCACCTAGCCCTAGGCTCCCCATAGGGCCAAGGAGGGTCTGGGCTGCCTCTGGCTCCGTGGGCACTGCTGCTTGGTTGGTGGTCTCCGCAGCTTGAGACCAACTTCAAACGTGTTCTCCTTCGTGGAGAAGGCTGATTTGGCAGGAAGAAGCCCTGTGTGCACTGGCCCTGGCAACCCACCCACAGCCAGCTAGGGACGGACCCACCTAGGGCCTAGCTGCGAAACGGCACAAAACGCGCTCCTAGGAGCTGCACTCTGCAAAGGGAAACTGTGCTCGGGGAACAAAGCTCAGCCCCAAGGCGGCTTGGCTCAGGATCGCAGCGCTTGCCTAGTTCTCACCTAGCCCTAGGCTCCCCATAGGGCCAAGGAGGGTCTGGGCTGCCTCTGGCTCCGTGGGCACTGCTGCTTGGCTGGTGGTCTCCGCACCTTGAAACCAACTCCAAACGTGTTCTCCTTCGCGGAGAAGGCTGATTTGGCAGGAAGAAGCCCTGTGTGCACTGGCCCTGGCAACCCACCCATAGCCAGCTAGGGAGGGACCCACCTAGGGCCTAGCTGCGAAACGGCACAGAACGCGCTCGTAGGAGCTGCACTCTGCAAAGGGAAACTGAGCTCGGGGAACAAAGCTCAGCCCCAAGGCGGCTTGGCTCAGGATCGCAGCGCTTGCCTAGTTCTCACCTAGCCCTAGGCTCCCCATAGGGCCAAGGAGGGTCTGGGCTGCCTCTGGCTCCGTGGGCACTGCTGCTTGGTTGGTGGTCTCCGCAGCTTGAAACCAACTCCAAACGTGTTCTCCTTCGTGGAGAAGGCTGATTTGGCAGGAAGAAGCTCTGTGTGCACTGGCCCTGGCAACCCACCCATAGCCAGCTAGGGACGGACCCACCTAGGGCCTAGCTGCGAAACGGCAAAAAACGCGCTCCTAGGAGCTGCACTCTGCAAAGGGAAACTGTGCTCAGGGAACAAAGCTCAGCCCCAAGGCGGCTTGGCTCAGGATCGCAGCGCTTGCCTAGTTCTCACCTAGCCCTAGGCTCCCCATAGGGCCAAGGAGGGTCTGGGCTGCCTCTGGCTCCGTGGGCACTGCTGCTTGGCTGGTGGTCTCCGCACCTTGAAACCAACTCCAAACGTGTTCTCCTTCGCGGAGAAGGCTGATTTGGCAGGAAGAAGCCCTGTGTGCACTGGCCCTGGCAACCCACCCATAGCCAGCTAGGGACGGACCCACCTAGGGCCTAGCTGCGAAACGGCACAAAACACGCTACTAGGAGCTGCACTCTGCAAAGGGAAACTGAGCTCGGGGAACAAAGCTCAGCCCCAAGGCGGCTTGGCTCAGGATCGCAGCGCTTGCCTAGTTCTCACCTAGCCCTAGGCTCCCCATAGGGCCAAGGAGGGTCTGGGCTGCCTCTGGCTCCGTGGGCACTGCTGCTTGGTTGGTGGTCTCCGCAGCTTGAAACCAACTCCAAACGTGTTCTCCTTCGTGGAGAAGGCTGATTTGGCAGGAAGAAGCCCTGTGTGCACTGGCCCTGGCAACCCACCCACAGCCAGCTAGGGACGGACCCACCTAGGGCCTAGCTGCGAAACGGCACAAAACGCGCTCCTAGGAGCTGCACTCTGCAAAGGGAAACTGTGCTCGGGGAACAAAGCTCAGCCCCAAGGCGGCTTGGCTCAGGATCGCAGCGCTTGCCTAGTTCTCACCTAGCCCTAGGCTCCCCATAGGGCCAAGGAGGGTCTGGGCTGCCTCTGGCTCCGTGGGCACTGCTGCTTGGCTGGTGGTCTCCGCACCTTGAAACCAACTCCAAACGTGTTCTCCTTCGCGGAGAAGGCTGATTTGGCAGGAAGAAGCCCTGTGTGCACTGGCCCTGGCAACCCACCCATAGCCAGCTAGGGACGGACCCACCTAGGGCCTAGCTGCGAAACGGCACAAAACGCGCTCCTAGGAGCTGCACTCTGCAAAGGGAAACTGAGCTCGGGGAACAAAGCTCAGCCCCAAGGCGGCTTGGCTCAGGATCGCAGCGCTTGCCTAGTTCTCACCTAGCCCTAGGCTCCCCATAGGGCCAAGGAGGGTCTGGGCTGCCTCTGGCTCCGTGGGCACTGCTGCTTGGCTGGTGGTCTCCGCACCTTGAAACCAACTCCAAACGTGTTCTCCTTCGCGGAGAAGGCTGATTTGGCAGGAAGAAGCCCTGTGTGCACTGGCCCTAGCAACCCACCCATAGCCAGCTAGGGAGGGACCCACCTAGGGCCTAGCTGCGAAACGGCACAAAACGCGCTCCTAGGAGCTGCACTCTGCAAAGGGAAACTGTGCTCGGGGAACAAAGCTCAGCCCCAAGGCGGCTTGGCTCAGGATCGCAGCGCTTGCCTAGTTCTCACCTAGCCCTAGGCTCCCCATAGGGCCAAGGAGGGTCTGGGCTGCCTCTGGCTCCGTGGGCACTGCTGCTTGGCTGGTGGTCTCCGCACCTTGAAACCAACTCCAAACGTGTTCTCCTTCGCGGAGAAGGCTGATTTGGCAGGAAGAAGCCCTGTGTGCACTGGCCCTGGCAACCCACCCATAGCCAGCTAGGGACGGACCCACCTAGGGCCTAGCTGCGAAACGGCACAAAACACGCTCCTAGGAGCTGCACTCTGCAAAGGGAAACTGAGCTCGGGGAACAAAGCTCAGCCCCAAGGCGGCTTGGCTCAGGATCGCAGCGCTTGCCTAGTTCTCACCTAGCCCTAGGCTCCCCATAGGGCCAAGGAGGGTCTGGGCTGCCTCTGGCTCCGTGGGCACTGCTGCTTGGTTGGTGGTCTCCGCAGCTTGAGACCAACTTCAAACGTGTTCTCCTTCGTGGAGAAGGCTGATTTGGCAGGAAGAAGCCCTGTGTGCACTGGCCCTGGCAACCCACCCACAGCCAGCTAGGGACGGACCCACCTAGGGCCTAGCTGCGAAACGGCACAAAACGCGCTCCTAGGAGCTGCACTCTGCAAAGGGAAACTGTGCTCGGGGAACAAAGCTCAGCCCCAAGGCGGCTTGGCTCAGGATCGCAGCGCTTGCCTAGTTCTCACCTAGCCCTAGGCTCCCCATAGGGCCAAGGAGGGTCTGGGCTGCCTCTGGCTCCGTGGGCACTGCTGCTTGGCTGGTGGTCTCCGCACCTTGAAACCAACTCCAAACGTGTTCTCCTTCGCGGAGAAGGCTGATTTGGCAGGAAGAAGCCCTGTGTGCACTGGCCCTGGCAACCCACCCATAGCCAGCTAGGGAGGGACCCACCTAGGGCCTAGCTGCGAAACGGCACAGAACGCGCTCGTAGGAGCTGCACTCTGCAAAGGGAAACTGAGCTCGGGGAACAAAGCTCAGCCCCAAGGCGGCTTGGCTCAGGATCGCAGCGCTTGCCTAGTTCTCACCTAGCCCTAGGCTCCCCATAGGGCCAAGGAGGGTCTGGGCTGCCTCTGGCTCCGTGGGCACTGCTGCTTGGTTGGTGGTCTCCGCAGCTTGAAACCAACTCCAAACGTGTTCTCCTTCGTGGAGAAGGCTGATTTGGCAGGAAGAAGCCCTGTGTGCACTGGCCCTGGCAACCCACCCACAGCCAGCTAGGGAGGGACCCACCTAGGGCCTAGCTGCGAAACGGCACAAAACGCGCTCCTAGGAGCTGCACTCTGCAAAGGGAAACTGTGCTCGGGGAACAAAGCTCAGCCCCAAGGCGGCTTGGCTCAGGATCGCAGCGCTTGCCTAGTTCTCACCTAGCCCTAGGCTCCCCATAGGGCCAAGGAGGGTCTGGGCTGCCTCTGGCTCCGTGGGCACTGCTGCTTGGCTGGTGGTCTCCGCACCTTGAAACCAACTCCAAACGTGTTCTCCTTCGCGGAGAAGGCTGATTTGGCAGGAAGAAGCCCTGTGTGCACTGGCCCTGGCAACCCACCCATAGCCAGCTAGGGACGGACCCACCTAGGGCCTAGCTGCGAAACGGCACAAAACGCGCTCCTAGGAGCTGCACTCTGCAAAGGGAAACTGAGCTCGGGGAACAAAGCTCAGCCCCAAGGCGGCTTGGCTCAGGATCGCAGCGCTTGCCTAGTTCTCACCTAGCCCTAGGCTCCCCATAGGGCCAAGGAGGGTCTGGGCTGCCTCTGGCTCCGTGGGCACTGCTGCTTGGCTGGTGGTCTCCGCACCTTGAAACCAACTCCAAACGTGTTCTCCTTCGCGGAGAAGGCTGATTTGGCAGGAAGAAGCCCTGTGTGCACTGGCCCTAGCAACCCACCCATAGCCAGCTAGGGAGGGACCCACCTAGGGCCTAGCTGCGAAACGGCACAAAACGCGCTCCTAGGAGCTGCACTCTGCAAAGGGAAACTGTGCTCGGGGAACAAAGCTCAGCCCCAAGGCGGCTTGGCTCAGGATCGCAGCGCTTGCCTAGTTCTCACCTAGCCCTAGGCTCCCCATAGGGCCAAGGAGGGTCTGGGCTGCCTCTGGCTCCGTGGGCACTGCTGCTTGGCTGGTGGTCTCCGCACCTTGAAACCAACTCCAAACGTGTTCTCCTTCGCGGAGAAGGCTGATTTGGCAGGAAGAAGCCCTGTGTGCACTGGCCCTGGCAACCCACCCATAGCCAGCTAGGGACGGACCCACCTAGGGCCTAGCTGCGAAACGGCACAAAACACGCTCCTAGGAGCTGCACTCTGCAAAGGGAAACTGAGCTCGGGGAACAAAGCTCAGCCCCAAGGCGGCTTGGCTCAGGATCGCAGCGCTTGCCTAGTTCTCACCTAGCCCTAGGCTCCCCATAGGGCCAAGGAGGGTCTGGGCTGCCTCTGGCTCCGTGGGCACTGCTGCTTGGCTGGTGGTCTCCGCACCTTGAAACCAACTCCAAACGTGTTCTCCTTCGCGGAGAAGGCTGATTTGGCAGGAAGAAGCCCTGTGTGCACTGGCCCTGGCAACCCACCCATAGCCAGCTAGGGAGGGACCCACCTAGGGCCTAGCTGCGAAACGGCACAAAACGCGCTCCTAGGAGCTGCACTCTGCAAAGGGAAACTGAGCTCGGGGAACAAAGCTCAGCCCCAAGGCGGCTTGGCTCAGGATCGCAGCGCTTGCCTAGTTCTCACCTAGCCCTAGGCGCCCCATAGGGCCAAGGAGGGTCTGGGCTGCCTCTGGCTCCGTGGGCACTGCTGCTTGGTTGGTGGTCTCTGCAGCTTGAAACCAACTCCAAACGTGTTCTCCTTCGCGGAGAAGGCTGATTTGGCAGGAAGAAGCCCTGTGTGCACTGGCCCTGGCAACCCACCCACAGCCAGCTAGGGACGGACCCACCTAGGGCCTAGCTGCGAATCGGCACAAAACGCGCTCCTAGGAGCTGCACTCTGCAAAGGGAAACTGTGCTCGGGGAACAAAGCTCAGCCCCAAGGCGGCTTGGCTCAGGATCGCAGCGCTTGCCTAGTTCTCACCTAGCCCTAGGCTCCCCATAGGGCCAAGGAGGGTCTGGGCTGCCTCTGGCTCCGTGGGCACTGCTGCTTGGCTGGTGGTCTCCGCACCGTGAAACCAACTCCAAACGTGTTCTCCTTCGCGGAGAAGGCTGATTTGGCGGGAAGAAGCCCTGTGTGCACTGGCCCTGGCAACCCACCCATAGCCAGCTAGGGACGGACCCACCTAGGGCCTAGCTGCGAAACGGCACAAAACGCGCTCCTAGGAGCTGCACTCTGCAAAGGGAAACTGAGCTCGGGGAATAAAGCTCAGCCCCAAGGCGGCTTGGCTCAGGATCGCAGCGCTTGCCTCGTTCTCACCTAGCCCTAGGCTCCCCATAGGGCCAAGGAGGGTCTGGGCTGCCTCTGGCTCCGTGGGCACTGCTGCTTGGCTGGTGGTCTCCGCACCTTGAAACCAACTCCAAACGTGTTCTCCTTCGCGGAGAAGGCTGATTTGGCAGGAAGAAGCCCTGTGTGCACTGGCCCTGGCAACCCACCCATAGCCAGCTAGGGAGGGACCCACCTAGGGCCTAGCTGCGAAACGGCACAAAACGCGCTCCTAGGAGCTGCACTCTGCAAAGGGAAACTGTGCTCGGGGAACAAAGCTCAGCCCCAAGGCGGCTTGGCTCAGGATCGCAGCGCTTGCCTAGTTCTCACCTAGCCCTAGGCTCCCCATAGGGCCAAGGAGGGTCTGGGCTGCCTCTGGCTCCGTGGGCACTGCTGCTTGGCTGGTGGTCTCCGCACCGTGAAACCAACTCCAAACGTGTTCTCCTTCGCGGAGAAGGCTGATTTGGCAGGAAGAAGCCCTGTGTGCACTGGCCCTGGCAACCCACCCACAGCCAGCTAGGGAGGGACCCACCTAGGGCCTAGCTGCGAAACGGCACAAAACGTGCTCCTAGGAGCTGCACTCTGCAAAGGGAAACTGTGCTCGGGGAACAAAGCTCAGCCCCAAGGCGGCTTGGCTCAGGATCGCAGCGCTTGCCTAGTTCTCACCTAGCCCTAGGCTCCCCATAGGGCCAAGGAGGGTCTGGGCTGCCTCTGGCTCCGTGGGCACTGCTGCTTGGCTGGTGGTCTCCGCACCGTGAAACCAACTCCAAACGTGTTCTCCTTCGCGGAGAAGGCTGATTTGGCAGGAAGAAGCCCTGTGTGCACTGGCCCTGGCAACCCACCCATAGCCAGCTAGGGACGGACCCACCTAGGGCCTAGCTGCGAAACGGCACAAAACGCGCTCCTAGGAGCTGCACTCTGCAAAGGGAAACTGAGCTCGGGGAACAAAGCTCAGCCCCAAGGTGGCTTGGCTCAGGATCGCAGCGCTTGCCTAGTTCTCACCTAGCCCTAGGCTCCCCATAGGGCCCAGGAGGGTCTGGGCTGCCTCTGGCTCCGTGGGCACTGCTGCTTGGTTGGTGGTCTCCGCACCTTGAAACCAACTCCAAACGTGTTCTCCTTCGTGGAGAAGGCTGATTTGGCAGGAAGAAGCCCTGTGTGCACTGGCCCTGGCAACCCACCCATAGCCAGCTAGGGACGGACCCACCTAGGGCCTAGCTGCGAAACGGCAAAAAACGCGCTCCTAGGAGCTGCACTCTGCAAAGGGAAACTGTGCTCGGGGAACAAAGCTCAGCCCCAAGGCGGCTTGGCTCAGGATCGCAGCGCTTGCCTAGTTCTCACCTAGCCCTAGGCTCCCCATAGGGCCAAGGAGGGTCTGGGCTGCCTCTGGCTCCGTGGGCACTGCTGCTTGGCTGGTGGTCTCCGCACCTTGAAACCAACTCCAAACGTGTTCTCCTTCGCGGAGAAGGCTGATTTGGCAGGAAGAAGCCCTGTGTGCACTGGCCCTGGCAACCCACCCATACCCAGCTAGGGACGGACCCACCTAGGGCCTAGCTGCGAAACGGCACAAAACGCGCTCCTAGGAGCTGCACTCTGCAAAGGGAAACTGTGCTCGGGGAACAAAGCTCAGCCCCAAGGCGGCTTGGCTCAGGATCGCAGCGCTTGCCTAGTTCTCACCTAGCCCTAGGCTCCCCATAGGGCCAAGGAGGGTCTGGGCTGCCTCTGGCTCCGTGGGCACTGCTGCTTGGTTGGTGGTCTCCGCAGCTTGAAACCAACTCCAAACGTGTTCTCCTTCGTGGAGAAGGCTGATTTGGCAGGAAGAAGCCCTGTGTGCACTGGCCCTGGCAACCCACCCACAGCCAGCTAGGGAGGGACCCACCTAGGGCCTAGCTGCGAAACGGCACAAAACGCGCTCCTAGGAGCTGCACTCTGCAAAGGGAAACTGTGCTCGGGGAACAAACCTCAGCCCCAAGGCGGCTTGGCTCAGGATCCCAGCGCTTGCCTAGTTCTCACCTAGCCCTAGGCTCCCCATAGGGTCAAGGAGGGTCTGGGCTGCCTCTGGCTCCGTGGGCACTGCTGCTTGGCTGGTGGTCTCCGCACCTTGAAACCAACTCCAAACGTGTTCTCCTTCGCGGAGAAGGCTGATTTGGCAGGAAGAAGCCCTGTGTGCACTGGCCCTGGCAACCCACCCATAGCCAGCTAGGGAGGGACCCACCTAGGTCCTAGCTGCGAAACGGCACAGAACGCGCTCGTAGGAGCTGCACTCTGCAAAGGGAAACTGAGCTCGGGGAACAAACCTCAGCCCCAAGGCGGCTTGGCTCAGGATCGCAGCGCTTGCCTAGTTCTCACCTAGCCCTAGGCTCCCCATAGGGCCAAGGAGGGTCTGGGCTGCCTCTGGCTCCGTGGGCACTGCTGCTTGGCTGGTGGTCTCCGCACCTTGAAACCAACTCCAAACGTGTTCTCCTTCGCGGAGAAGGCTGATTTGGCAGGAAGAAGCCCTGTGTGCACTGGCCCTGGCAACCCACCCATAGCCAGCTAGGGAGGGACCCACCTAGGGCCTAGCTGCGAAACGGCACAAAACGCGCTCCTAGGAGCTGCACTCTGCAAAGGGAAACTGAGCTCGGGGAACAAAGCTCAGCCCCAAGGCGGCTTGGCTCAGGATCGCAGCGCTTGCCTAGTTCTCACCTAGCCCTAGGCTCCCCATAGGGCCAAGGAGGGTCTGGGCTGCCTCTGGCTCCGTGGGCACTGCTGCTTGGTTGGTGGTCTCTGCAGCTTGAAACCAACTCCAAACGTGTTCTCCTTCGCGGAGAAGGCTGATTTGGCAGGAAGAAGCCCTGTGTGCACTGGCCCTGGCAACCCACCCACAGCCAGCTAGGGACGGACCCACCTAGGGCCTAGCTGCGAAACGGCACAAAACGCGCTCCTAGGAGCTGCACTCTGCAAAGGGAAACTGTGCTCGGGGAACAAAGCTCAGCCCCAAGGCGGCTTGGCTCAGGATCGCAGCGCTTGCCTAGTTCTCACCTAGCCCTAGGCTCCCCATAGGGCCAAGGAGGGTCTGGGCTGCCTCTGGCTCCGTGGGCACTGCTGCTTGGTTGGTGGTCTCCGCAGCTTGAAACCAACTCCAAACGTGTTCTCCTTCGTGGAGAAGGCTGATTTGGCAGGAAGAAGCCCTGTGTGCACTGGCCCTGGCAACCCACCCACAGCCAGCTAGGGAGGGACCCACCTAGGGCCTAGCTGCGAAACGGCACAAAACGCGCTCCTAGGAGCTGCACTCTGCAAAGGGAAACTGTGCTCGGGGAACAAACCTCAGCCCCAAGGCGGCTTGGCTCAGGATCGCAGCGCTTGCCTAGTTCTCACCTAGCCCTAGGCTCCCCATAGGGTCAAGGAGGGTCTGGGCTGCCTCTGGCTCCGTGGGCACTGCTGCTTGGCTGGTGGTCTCCGCACCTTGAAACCAACTCCAAACGTGTTCTCCTTCGTGGAGAAGGCTGATTTGGCAGGAAGAAGCCCTGTGTGCACTGGCCCTGGCAACCCACCCATAGCCAGCTAGGGAGGGACCCACCTAGGGCCTAGCTGCGAAACGGCACAGAATGCGCTCGTAGGAGCTGCACTCTGCAAAGGGAAACTGAGCTCGGGGAACAAAGCTCAGCCCCAAGGCGGCTTGGCTCAGGATCGCAGCGCTTGCCTAGTTCTCACCTAGCCCTAGGCTCCCCATAGGGCCAAGGAGGGTCTGGGCTGCCTCTGGCTCCGTGGGCACTGCTGCTTGGCTGGTGGTCTCCGCACCTTGAAACCAACTCCAAACGTGTTCTCCTTCGCGGAGAAGGCTGATTTGGCAGGAAGAAGCCCTGTGTGCACTGGCCCTGGCAACCCACCCATAGCCAGCTAGGGAGGGACCCACCTAGGGCCTAGCTGCGAAACGGCACAAAACGCGCTCCTAGGAGCTGCACTCTGCAAAGGGAAACTGAGCTCGGGGAACAAAGCTCAGCCCCAAGGCGGCTTGGCTCAGGATCGCAGCGCTTGCCTAGTTCTCACCTAGCCCTAGGCTCCCCATAGGGCCAAGGAGGGTCTGGGCTGCCTCTGGCTCCGTGGGCACTGCTGCTTGGTTGGTGCTCTCTGCAGCTTGAAACCAACTCCAAACGTGTTCTCCTTCGCGGAGAAGGCTGATTTGGCAGGAAGAAGCCCTGTGTGCACTGGCCCTGGCAACCCACCCACAGCCAGCTAGGGACGGACCCACCTAGGGCCTAGCTGCGAAACGGCACAAAACGCGCTCCTAGGAGCTGCACTCTGCAAAGGGAAACTGTGCTCGGGGAACAAAGCTCAGCCCCAAGGCGGCTTGGCTCAGGATCGCAGCGCTTGCCTAGTTCTCACCTAGCCCTAGGCTCCCCATAGGGTCAAGGAGGGTCTGGGCTGCCTCTGGCTCCGTGGGCACTGCTGCTTGGCTGGTGGTCTCCGCAGCTTGAAACCAACTCCAAACGTGTTCTCCTTCGCGGAGAAGGCTGATTTGGCAGGAAGAAGCCCTGTGTGCACTGGCCCTAGCAACCCACCCATAGCCAGCTAGGGAGGGACCCACCTAGGGCCTAGCTGCGAAACGGCACAAAACGCGCTCCTAGGAGCTGCACTCTGCAAAGGGAAACTGTGCTCAGGGAACAAAGCTCAGCCCCAAGGCGGCTTGGCTCAGGATCGCAGCGCTTGCCTAGTTCTCACCTAGCCCTAGGCTCCCCATAGGGCCAAGGAGGGTCTGGGCTGCCTCTGGCTCCGTGGGCACTGCTGCTTGGCTGGTGGTCTCCGCACCTTGAAACCAACTCCAAACGTGTTCTCCTTCGCGGAGAAGGCTGATTTGGCAGGAAGAAGCCCTGTGTGCACTGGCCCTGGCAACCCACCCATAGCCAGCTAGGGACGGACCCACCTAGGGCCTAGCTGCGAAACGGCACAAAACACGCTCCTAGGAGCTGCACTCTGCAAAGGGAAACTGAGCTCGGGGAACAAAGCTCAGCCCCAAGGCGGCTTGGCTCAGGATCGCAGCGCTTGCCTAGTTCTCACCTAGCCCTAGGCTCCCCATAGGGCCAAGGAGGGTCTGGGCTGCCTCTGGCTCCGTGGGCACTGCTGCTTGGTTGGTGGTCTCCGCAGCTTGAAACCAACTCCAAACGTGTTCTCCTTCGTGGAGAAGGCTGATTTGGCAGGAAGAAGCCCTGTGTGCACTGGCCCTGGCAACCCACCCACAGCCAGCTAGGGACGGACCCACCTAGGGCCTAGCTGCGAAACGGCACAAAACGCGCTCCTAGGAGCTGCACTCTGCAAAGGGAAACTGTGCTCGGGGAACAAAGCTCAGCCCCAAGGCGGCTTGGCTCAGGATCGCAGCGCTTGCCTAGTTCTCACCTAGCCCTAGGCTCCCCATAGGGCCAAGGAGGGTCTGGGCTGCCTCTGGCTCCGTGGGCACTGCTGCTTGGCTGGTGGTCTCCGCACCTTGAAACCAACTCCAAACGTGTTCTCCTTCGCGGAGAAGGCTGATTTGGCAGGAAGAAGCCCTGTGTGCACTGGCCCTGGCAACCCACCCATAGCCAGCTAGGGACGGACCCACCTAGGGCCTAGCTGCGAAACGGCACAAAACGCGCTCCTAGGAGCTGCACTCTGCAAAGGGAAACTGAGCTCGGGGAACAAAGCTCAGCCCCAAGGCGGCTTGGCTCAGGATCGCAGCGCTTGCCTAGTTCTCACCTAGCCCTAGGCTCCCCATAGGGCCAAGGAGGGTCTGGGCTGCCTCTGGCTCCGTGGGCACTGCTGCTTGGCTGGTGGTCTCCGCACCTTGAAACCAACTCCAAACGTGTTCTCCTTCGCGGAGAAGGCTGATTTTGCAGGAAGAAGCCCTGTGTGCACTGGCCCTAGCAACCCACCCATAGCCAGCTAGGGAGGGACCCACCTAGGGCCTAGCTGCGAAACGGCACAAAACGCGCTCCTAGGAGCTGCACTCTGCAAAGGGAAACTGTGCTCGGGGAACAAAGCTCAGCCCCAAGGCGGCTTGGCTCAGGATCGCAGCGCTTGCCTAGTTCTCACCTAGCCCTAGGCTCCCCATAGGGCCAAGGAGGGTCTGGGCTGCCTCTGGCTCCGTGGGCACTGCTGCTTGGCTGGTGGTCTCCGCACCTTGAAACCAACTCCAAACGTGTTCTCCTTCGCGGAGAAGGCTGATTTGGCAGGAAGAAGCCCTGTGTGCACTGGCCCTGGCAACCCACCCATAGCCAGCTAGGGACGGACCCACCTAGGGCCTAGCTGCGAAACGGCACAAAACACGCTCCTAGGAGCTGCACTCTGCAAAGGGAAACTGAGCTCGGGGAACAAAGCTCAGCCCCAAGGCGGCTTGGCTCAGGATCGCAGCGCTTGCCTAGTTCTCACCTAGCCCTAGGCTCCCCATAGGGCCAAGGAGGGTCTGGGCTGCCTCTGGCTCCGTGGGCACTGCTGCTTGGTTGGTGGTCTCCGCAGCTTGAGACCAACTTCAAACGTGTTCTCCTTCGTGGAGAAGGCTGATTTGGCAGGAAGAAGCCCTGTGTGCACTGGCCCTGGCAACCCACCCACAGCCAGCTAGGGACGGACCCACCTAGGGCCTAGCTGCGAAACGGCACAAAACGCGCTCCTAGGAGCTGCACTCTGCAAAGGGAAACTGTGCTCGGGGAACAAAGCTCAGCCCCAAGGCGGCTTGGCTCAGGATCGCAGCGCTTGCCTAGTTCTCACCTAGCCCTAGGCTCCCCATAGGGCCAAGGAGGGTCTGGGCTGCCTCTGGCTCCGTGGGCACTGCTGCTTGGCTGGTGGTCTCCGCACCTTGAAACCAACTCCAAACGTGTTCTCCTTCGCGGAGAAGGCTGATTTGGCAGGAAGAAGCCCTGTGTGCACTGGCCCTGGCAACCCACCCATAGCCAGCTAGGGAGGGACCCACCTAGGGCCTAGCTGCGAAACGGCACAGAACGCGCTCGTAGGAGCTGCACTCTGCAAAGGGAAACTGAGCTCGGGGAACAAAGCTCAGCCCCAAGGCGGCTTGGCTCAGGATCGCAGCGCTTGCCTAGTTCTCACCTAGCCCTAGGCTCCCCATAGGGCCAAGGAGGGTCTGGGCTGCCTCTGGCTCCGTGGGCACTGCTGCTTGGTTGGTGGTCTCCGCAGCTTGAAACCAACTCCAAACGTGTTCTCCTTCGTGGAGAAGGCTGATTTGGCAGGAAGAAGCTCTGTGTGCACTGGCCCTGGCAACCCACCCATAGCCAGCTAGGGACGGACCCACCTAGGGCCTAGCTGCGAAACGGCAAAAAACGCGCTCCTAGGAGCTGCACTCTGCAAAGGGAAACTGTGCTCGGGGAACAAAGCTCAGCCCCAAGGCGGCTTGGCTCAGGATCGCAGCGCTTGCCTAGTTCTCACCTAGCCCTAGGCTCCCCATAGGGCCAAGGAGGGTCTGGGCTGCCTCTGGCTCCGTGGGCACTGCTGCTTGGCTGGTGGTCTCCGCACCTTGAAACCAACTCCAAACGTGTTCTCCTTCGCGGAGAAGGCTGATTTTGCAGGAAGAAGCCCTGTGTGCACTGGCCCTGGCAACCCACCCATAGCCAGCTAGGGACGGACCCACCTAGGGCCTAGCTGCGAAACGGCACAAAACACGCTCCTAGGAGCTGCACTCTGCAAAGGGAAACTGAGCTCGGGGAACAAAGCTCAGCCCCAAGGCGGCTTGGCTCAGGATCGCAGCGCTTGCCTAGTTCTCACCTAGCCCTAGGCTCCCCATAGGGCCAAGGAGGGTCTGGGCTGCCTCTGGCTCCGTGGGCACTGCTGCTTGGTTGGTGGTCTCCGCAGCTTGAAACCAACTCCAAACGTGTTCTCCTTCGTGGAGAAGGCTGATTTGGCAGGAAGAAGCCCTGTGTGCACTGGCCCTGGCAACCCACCCACAGCCAGCTAGGGACGGACCCACCTAGGGCCTAGCTGCGAAACGGCACAAAACGCGCTCCTAGGAGCTGCACTCTGCAAAGGGAAACTGTGCTCGGGGAACAAAGCTCAGCCCCAAGGCGGCTTGGCTCAGGATCGCAGCGCTTGCCTAGTTCTCACCTAGCCCTAGGCTCCCCATAGGGCCAAGGAGGGTCTGGGCTGCCTCTGGCTCCGTGGGCACTGCTGCTTGGCTGGTGGTCTCCGCACCTTGAAACCAACTCCAAACGTGTTCTCCTTCGCGGAGAAGGCTGATTTGGCAGGAAGAAGCCCTGTGTGCACTGGCCCTGGCAACCCACCCATAGCCAGCTAGGGACGGACCCACCTAGGGCCTAGCTGCGAAACGGCACAAAACGCGCTCCTAGGAGCTGCACTCTGCAAAGGGAAACTGAGCTCGGGGAACAAAGCTCAGCCCCAAGGCGGCTTGGCTCAGGATCGCAGCGCTTGCCTAGTTCTCACCTAGCCCTAGGCTCCCCATAGGGCCAAGGAGGGTCTGGGCTGCCTCTGGCTCCGTGGGCACTGCTGCTTGGCTGGTGGTCTCCGCACCTTGAAACCAACTCCAAACGTGTTCTCCTTCGCGGAGAAGGCTGATTTGGCAGGAAGAAGCCCTGTGTGCACTGGCCCTAGCAACCCACCCATAGCCAGCTAGGGAGGGACCCACCTAGGGCCTAGCTGCGAAACGGCACAAAACGCGCTCCTAGGAGCTGCACTCTGCAAAGGGAAACTGTGCTCGGGGAACAAAGCTCAGCCCCAAGGCGGCTTGGCTCAGGATCGCAGCGCTTGCCTAGTTCTCACCTAGCCCTAGGCTCCCCATAGGGCCAAGGAGGGTCTGGGCTGCCTCTGGCTCCGTGGGCACTGCTGCTTGGCTGGTGGTCTCCGCACCTTGAAACCAACTCCAAACGTGTTCTCCTTCGCGGAGAAGGCTGATTTGGCAGGAAGAAGCCCTGTGTGCACTGGCCCTGGCAACCCACCCATAGCCAGCTAGGGACGGACCCACCTAGGGCCTAGCTGCGAAACGGCACAAAACACGCTCCTAGGAGCTGCACTCTGCAAAGGGAAACTGAGCTCGGGGAACAAAGCTCAGCCCCAAGGCGGCTTGGCTCAGGATCGCAGCGCTTGCCTAGTTCTCACCTAGCCCTAGGCTCCCCATAGGGCCAAGGAGGGTCTGGGCTGCCTCTGGCTCCGTGGGCACTGCTGCTTGGTTGGTGGTCTCCGCAGCTTGAGACCAACTTCAAACGTGTTCTCCTTCGTGGAGAAGGCTGATTTGGCAGGAAGAAGCCCTGTGTGCACTGGCCCTGGCAACCCACCCACAGCCAGCTAGGGACGGACCCACCTAGGGCCTAGCTGCGAAACGGCACAAAACGCGCTCCTAGGAGCTGCACTCTGCAAAGGGAAACTGTGCTCGGGGAACAAAGCTCAGCCCCAAGGCGGCTTGGCTCAGGATCGCAGCGCTTGCCTAGTTCTCACCTAGCCCTAGGCTCCCCATAGGGCCAAGGAGGGTCTGGGCTGCCTCTGGCTCCGTGGGCACTGCTGCTTGGCTGGTGGTCTCCGCACCTTGAAACCAACTCCAAACGTGTTCTCCTTCGCGGAGAAGGCTGATTTGGCAGGAAGAAGCCCTGTGTGCACTGGCCCTGGCAACCCACCCATAGCCAGCTAGGGAGGGACCCACCTAGGGCCTAGCTGCGAAACGGCACAGAACGCGCTCGTAGGAGCTGCACTCTGCAAAGGGAAACTGAGCTCGGGGAACAAAGCTCAGCCCCAAGGCGGCTTGGCTCAGGATCGCAGCGCTTGCCTAGTTCTCACCTAGCCCTAGGCTCCCCATAGGGCCAAGGAGGGTCTGGGCTGCCTCTGGCTCCGTGGGCACTGCTGCTTGGTTGGTGGTCTCCGCAGCTTGAAACCAACTCCAAACGTGTTCTCCTTCGTGGAGAAGGCTGATTTGGCAGGAAGAAGCCCTGTGTGCACTGGCCCTGGCAACCCACCCACAGCCAGCTAGGGAGGGACCCACCTAGGGCCTAGCTGCGAAACGGCACAAAACGCGCTCCTAGGAGCTGCACTCTGCAAAGGGAAACTGTGCTCGGGGAACAAAGCTCAGCCCCAAGGCGGCTTGGCTCAGGATCGCAGCGCTTGCCTAGTTCTCACCTAGCCCTAGGCTCCCCATAGGGCCAAGGAGGGTCTGGGCTGCCTCTGGCTCCGTGGGCACTGCTGCTTGGCTGGTGGTCTCCGCACCTTGAAACCAACTCCAAACGTGTTCTCCTTCGCGGAGAAGGCTGATTTGGCAGGAAGAAGCCCTGTGTGCACTGGCCCTGGCAACCCACCCATAGCCAGCTAGGGACGGACCCACCTAGGGCCTAGCTGCGAAACGGCACAAAACGCGCTCCTAGGAGCTGCACTCTGCAAAGGGAAACTGAGCTCGGGGAACAAAGCTCAGCCCCAAGGCGGCTTGGCTCAGGATCGCAGCGCTTGCCTAGTTCTCACCTAGCCCTAGGCTCCCCATAGGGCCAAGGAGGGTCTGGGCTGCCTCTGGCTCCGTGGGCACTGCTGCTTGGCTGGTGGTCTCCGCACCTTGAAACCAACTCCAAACGTGTTCTCCTTCGCGGAGAAGGCTGATTTGGCAGGAAGAAGCCCTGTGTGCACTGGCCCTAGCAACCCACCCATAGCCAGCTATGGAGGGACCCACCTAGGGCCTAGCTGCGAAACGGCACAAAACGCGCTCCTAGGAGCTGCACTCTGCAAAGGGAAACTGTGCTCGGGGAACAAAGCTCAGCCCCAAGGCGGCTTGGCTCAGGATCGCAGCGCTTGCCTAGTTCTCACCTAGCCCTAGGCTCCCCATAGGGCCAAGGAGGGTCTGGGCTGCCTCTGGCTCCGTGGGCACTGCTGCTTGGCTGGTGGTCTCCGCACCTTGAAACCAACTCCAAACGTGTTCTCCTTCGCGGAGAAGGCTGATTTGGCAGGAAGAAGCCCTGTGTGCACTGGCCCTGGCAACCCACCCATAGCCAGCTAGGGACGGACCCACCTAGGGCCTAGCTGCGAAACGGCACAAAACACGCTCCTAGGAGCTGCACTCTGCAAAGGGAAACTGAGCTCGGGGAACAAAGCTCAGCCCCAAGGCGGCTTGGCTCAGGATCGCAGCGCTTGCCTAGTTCTCACCTAGCCCTAGGCTCCCCATAGGGCCAAGGAGGGTCTGGGCTGCCTCTGGCTCCGTGGGCACTGCTGCTTGGCTGGTGGTCTCCGCACCTTGAAACCAACTCCAAACGTGTTCTCCTTCGCGGAGAAGGCTGATTTGGCAGGAAGAAGCCCTGTGTGCACTGGCCCTGGCAACCCACCCATAGCCAGCTAGGGAGGGACCCACCTAGGGCCTAGCTGCGAAACGGCACAAAACGCGCTCCTAGGAGCTGCACTCTGCAAAGGGAAACTGAGCTCGGGGAACAAAGCTCAGCCCCAAGGCGGCTTGGCTCAGGATCGCAGCGCTTGCCTAGTTCTCACCTAGCCCTAGGCGCCCCATAGGGCCAAGGAGGGTCTGGGCTGCCTCTGGCTCCGTGGGCACTGCTGCTTGGTTGGTGGTCTCTGCAGCTTGAAACCAACTCCAAACGTGTTCTCCTTCGCGGAGAAGGCTGATTTGGCAGGAAGAAGCCCTGTGTGCACTGGCCCTGGCAACCCACCCACAGCCAGCTAGGGACGGACCCACCTAGGGCCTAGCTGCGAATCGGCACAAAACGCGCTCCTAGGAGCTGCACTCTGCAAAGGGAAACTGTGCTCGGGGAACAAAGCTCAGCCCCAAGGCGGCTTGGCTCAGGATCGCAGCGCTTGCCTAGTTCTCACCTAGCCCTAGGCTCCCCATAGGGCCAAGGAGGGTCTGGGCTGCCTCTGGCTCCGTGGGCACTGCTGCTTGGCTGGTGGTCTCCGCACCGTGAAACCAACTCCAAACGTGTTCTCCTTCGCGGAGAAGGCTGATTTGGCGGGAAGAAGCCCTGTGTGCACTGGCCCTGGCAACCCACCCATAGCCAGCTAGGGACGGACCCACCTAGGGCCTAGCTGCGAAACGGCACAAAACGCGCTCCTAGGAGCTGCACTCTGCAAAGGGAAACTGAGCTCGGGGAATAAAGCTCAGCCCCAAGGCGGCTTGGCTCAGGATCGCAGCGCTTGCCTAGTTCTCACCTAGCCCTAGGCTCCCCATAGGGCCAAGGAGGGTCTGGGCTGCCTCTGGCTCCGTGGGCACTGCTGCTTGGCTGGTGGTCTCCGCACCTTGAAACCAACTCCAAACGTGTTCTCCTTCGCGGAGAAGGCTGATTTGGCAGGAAGAAGCCCTGTGTGCACTGGCCCTGGCAACCCACCCATAGCCAGCTAGGGACGGACCCACCTAGGGCCTAGCTGCGAAACGGCACAAAACGCGCTCCTAGGAGCTGCACTCTGCAAAGGGAAACTGTGCTCGGGGAACAAAGCTCAGCCCCAAGGCGGCTTGGCTCAGGATCGCAGCGCTTGCCTAGTTCTCACCTAGCCCTAGGCTCCCCATAGGGCCAAGGAGGGTCTGGGCTGCCTCTGGCTCCGTGGGCACTGCTGCTTGGCTGGTGGTCTCCGCACCGTGAAACCAACTCCAAACGTGTTCTCCTTCGCGGAGAAGGCTGATTTGGCAGGAAGAAGCCCTGTGTGCACTGGCCCTGGCAACCCACCCACAGCCAGCTAGGGAGGGACCCACCTAGGGCCTAGCTGCGAAACGGCACAAAACGTGCTCCTAGGAGCTGCACTCTGCAAAGGGAAACTGTGCTCGGGGAACAAAGCTCAGCCCCAAGGCGGCTTGGCTCAGGATCGCAGCGCTTGCCTAGTTCTCACCTAGCCCTAGGCTCCCCATAGGGCCAAGGAGGGTCTGGGCTGCCTCTGGCTCCGTGGGCACTGCTGCTTGGCTGGTGGTCTCCGCACCGTGAAACCAACTCCAAACGTGTTCTCCTTCGCGGAGAAGGCTGATTTGGCAGGAAGAAGCCCTGTGTGCACTGGCCCTGGCAACCCACCCATAGCCAGCTAGGGACGGACCCACCTAGGGCCTAGCTGCGAAACGGCACAAAACGCGCTCCTAGGAGCTGCACTCTGCAAAGGGAAACTGAGCTCGGGGAACAAAGCTCAGCCCCAAGGCGGCTTGGCTCAGGATCGCAGCGCTTGCCTAGTTCTCACCTAGCCCTAGGCTCCCCATAGGGCCCAGGAGGGTCTGGGCTGCCTCTGGCTCCGTGGGCACTGCTGCTTGGTTGGTGGTCTCCGCACCTTGAAACCAACTCCAAACGTGTTCTCCTTCGCGGAGAAGGCTGATTTGGCAGGAAGAAGCCCTGTGTGCACTGGCCCTGGCAACCCACCCATAGCCAGCTAGGGACGGACCCACCTAGGGCCTAGCTGCGAAACGGCAAAAAACGCGCTCCTAGGAGCTGCACTCTGCAAAGGGAAACTGTGCTCGGGGAACAAAGCTCAGCCCCAAGGCGGCTTGGCTCAGGATCGCAGCGCTTGCCTAGTTCTCACCTAGCCCTAGGCTCCCCATAGGGCCAAGGAGGGTCTGGGCTGCCTCTGGCTCCGTGGGCACTGCTGCTTGGCTGGTGGTCTCCGCACCTTGAAACCAACTCCAAACGTGTTCTCCTTCGCGGAGAAGGCTGATTTGGCAGGAAGAAGCCCTGTGTGCACTGGCCCTGGCAACCCACCCATAGCCAGCTAGGGACGGACCCACCTAGGGCCTAGCTGCGAAACGGCACAAAACGCGCTCCTAGGAGCTGCACTCTGCAAAGGGAAACTGTGCTCGGGGAACAAAGCTCAGCCCCAAGGCGGCTTGGCTCAGGATCGCAGCGCTTGCCTAGTTCTCACCTAGCCCTAGGCTCCCCATAGGGCCAAGGAGGGTCTGGGCTGCCTCTGGCTCCGTGGGCACTGCTGCTTGGTTGGTGGTCTCCGCAGCTTGAAACCAACTCCAAACGTGTTCTCCTTCGTGGAGAAGGCTGATTTGGCAGGAAGAAGCCCTGTGTGCACTGGCCCTGGCAACCCACCCACAGCCAGCTAGGGAGGGACCCACCTAGGTCCTAGCTGCGAAACGGCACAAAACGCGCTCCTAGGAGCTGCACTCTGCAAAGGGAAACTGTGCTCGGGGAACAAACCTCAGCCCCAAGGCGGCTTGGCTCAGGATCCCAGCGCTTGCCTAGTTCTCACCTAGCCCTAGGCTCCCCATAGGGTCAAGGAGGGTCTGGGCTGCCTCTGGCTCCGTGGGCACTGCTGCTTGGCTGGTGGTCTCCGCACCTTGAAACCAACTCCAAACGTGTTCTCCTTCGCGGAGAAGGCTGATTTGGCAGGAAGAAGCCCTGTGTGCACTGGCCCTGGCAACCCACCCATAGCCAGCTAGGGAGGGACCCACCTAGGTCCTAGCTGCGAAACGGCACAGAACGCGCTCGTAGGAGCTGCACTCTGCAAAGGGAAACTGAGCTCGGGGAACAAACCTCAGCCCCAAGGCGGCTTGGCTCAGGATCGCAGCGCTTGCCTAGTTCTCACCTAGCCCTAGGCTCCCCATAGGGCCAAGGAGGGTCTGGGCTGCCTCTGGCTCCGTGGGCACTGCTGCTTGGCTGGTGGTCTCCGCACCTTGAAACCAACTCCAAACGTGTTCTCCTTCGCGGAGAAGGCTGATTTGGCAGGAAGAAGCCCTGTGTGCACTGGCCCTGGCAACCCACCCATAGCCAGCTAGGGAGGGACCCACCTAGGGCCTAGCTGCGAAACGGCACAAAACGCGCTCCTAGGAGCTGCACTCTGCAAAGGGAAACTGAGCTCGGGGAACAAAGCTCAGCCCCAAGGCGGCTTGGCTCAGGATCGCAGCGCTTGCCTAGTTCTCACCTAGCCCTAGGCTCCCCATAGGGCCAAGGAGGGTCTGGGCTGCCTCTGGCTCCGTGGGCACTGCTGCTTGGTTGGTGGTCTCTGCAGCTTGAAACCAACTCCAAACGTGTTCTCCTTCGCGGAGAAGGCTGATTTGGCAGGAAGAAGCCCTGTGTGCACTGGCCCTGGCAACCCACCCACAGCCAGCTAGGGACGGACCCACCTAGGGCCTAGCTGCGAAACGGCACAAAACGCGCTCCTAGGAGCTGCACTCTGCAAAGGGAAACTGTGCTCGGGGAACAAAGCTCAGCCCCAAGGCGGCTTGGCTCAGGATCGCAGCGCTTGCCTAGTTCTCACCTAGCCCTAGGCTCCCCATAGGGCCAAGGAGGGTCTGGGCTGCCTCTGGCTCCGTGGGCACTGCTGCTTGGTTGGTGGTCTCCGCAGCTTGAAACCAACTCCAAACGTGTTCTCCTTCGTGGAGAAGGCTGATTTGGCAGGAAGAAGCCCTGTGTGCACTGGCCCTGGCAACCCACCCACAGCCAGCTAGGGAGGGACCCACCTAGGGCCTAGCTGCGAAACGGCACAAAACGCGCTCCTAGGAGCTGCACTCTGCAAAGGGAAACTGTGCTCGGGGAACAAACCTCAGCCCCAAGGCGGCTTGGCTCAGGATCGCAGCGCTTGCCTAGTTCTCACCTAGCCCTAGGCTCCCCATAGGGTCAAGGAGGGTCTGGGCTGCCTCTGGCTCCGTGGGCACTGCTGCTTGGCTGGTGGTCTCCGCACCTTGAAACCAACTCCAAACGTGTTCTCCTTCGTGGAGAAGGCTGATTTGGCAGGAAGAAGCCCTGTGTGCACTGGCCCTGGCAACCCACCCATAGCCAGCTAGGGAGGGACCCACCTAGGGCCTAGCTGCGAAACGGCACAGAATGCGCTCGTAGGAGCTGCACTCTGCAAAGGGAAACTGAGCTCGGGGAACAAAGCTCAGCCCCAAGGCGGCTTGGCTCAGGATCGCAGCGCTTGCCTAGTTCTCACCTAGCCCTAGGCTCCCCATAGGGCCAAGGAGGGTCTGGGCTGCCTCTGGCTCCGTGGGCACTGCTGCTTGGCTGGTGGTCTCCGCACCTTGAAACCAACTCCAAACGTGTTCTCCTTCGCGGAGAAGGCTGATTTGGCAGGAAGAAGCCCTGTGTGCACTGGCCCTGGCAACCCACCCATAGCCAGCTAGGGAGGGACCCACCTAGGGCCTAGCTGCGAAACGGCACAAAACGCGCTCCTAGGAGCTGCACTCTGCAAAGGGAAACTGAGCTCGGGGAACAAAGCTCAGCCCCAAGGCGGCTTGGCTCAGGATCGCAGCGCTTGCCTAGTTCTCACCTAGCCCTAGGCTCCCCATAGGGCCAAGGAGGGTCTGGGCTGCCTCTGGCTCCGTGGGCACTGCTGCTTGGTTGGTGGTCTCTGCAGCTTGAAACCAACTCCAAACGTGTTCTCCTTCGCGGAGAAGGCTGATTTGGCAGGAAGAAGCCCTGTGTGCACTGGCCCTGGCAACCCACCCACAGCCAGCTAGGGACGGACCCACCTAGGGCCTAGCTGCGAAACGGCACAAAACGCGCTCCTAGGAGCTGCACTCTGCAAAGGGAAACTGTGCTCGGGGAACAAAGCTCAGCCCCAAGGCGGCTTGGCTCAGGATCGCAGCGCTTGCCTAGTTCTCACCTAGCCCTAGGCTCCCCATAGGGCCAAGGAGGGTCTGGGCTGCCTCTGGCTCCGTGGGCACTGCTGCTTGGCTGGTGGTCTCCGCACCTTGAAACCAACTCCAAACGTGTTCTCCTTCGCGGAGAAGGCTGATTTGGCAGGAAGAAGCCCTGTGTGCACTGGCCCTGGCAACCCACCCATAGCCAGCTAGGGAGGGACCCACCTAGGGCCTAGCTGCGAAACGGCACAAAACGCGCTCCTAGGAGCTGCACTCTGCAAAGGGAAACTGAGCTCGGGGAACAAAGCTCAGCCCCAAGGCGGCTTGGCTCAGGATCGCAGCGCTTGCCTAGTTCTCACCTAGCCCTAGGCGCCCCATAGGGCCAAGGAGGGTCTGGGCTGCCTCTGGCTCCGTGGGCACTGCTGCTTGGTTGGTGGTCTCTGCAGCTTGAAACCAACTCCAAACGTGTTCTCCTTCGCGGAGAAGGCTGATTTGGCAGGAAGAAGCCCTGTGTGCACTGGCCCTGGCAACCCACCCACAGCCAGCTAGGGACGGACCCACCTAGGGCCTAGCTGCGAATCGGCACAAAACGCGCTCCTAGGAGCTGCACTCTGCAAAGGGAAACTGTGCTCGGGGAACAAAGCTCAGCCCCAAGGCGGCTTGGCTCAGGATCGCAGCGCTTGCCTAGTTCTCACCTAGCCCTAGGCTCCCCATAGGGCCAAGGAGGGTCTGGGCTGCCTCTGGCTCCGTGGGCACTGCTGCTTGGCTGGTGGTCTCCGCACCGTGAAACCAACTCCAAACGTGTTCTCCTTCGCGGAGAAGGCTGATTTGGCGGGAAGAAGCCCTGTGTGCACTGGCCCTGGCAACCCACCCATAGCCAGCTAGGGACGGACCCACCTAGGGCCTAGCTGCGAAACGGCACAGAACGCGCTCCTAGGAGCTGCACTCTGCAAAGGGAAACTGAGCTCGGGGAATAAAGCTCAGCCCCAAGGCGGCTTGGCTCAGGATCGCAGCGCTTGCCTAGTTCTCACCTAGCCCTAGGCTCCCCATAGGGCCAAGGAGGGTCTGGGCTGCCTCTGGCTCCGTGGGCACTGCTGCTTGGCTGGTGGTCTCCGCACCTTGAAACCAACTCCAAACGTGTTCTCCTTCGCGGAGAAGGCTGATTTGGCAGGAAGAAGCCCTGTGTGCACTGGCCCTGGCAACCCACCCATAGCCAGCTAGGGAGGGACCCACCTAGGGCCTAGCTGCGAAACGGCACAAAACGCGCTCCTAGGAGCTGCACTCTGCAAAGGGAAACTGTGCTCGGGGAACAAAGCTCAGCCCCAAGGCGGCTTGGCTCAGGATCGCAGCGCTTGCCTAGTTCTCACCTAGCCCTAGGCTCCCCATAGGGCCAAGGAGGGTCTGGGCTGCCTCTGGCTCCGTGGGCACTGCTGCTTGGCTGGTGGTCTCCGCACCGTGAAACCAACTCCAAACGTGTTCTCCTTCGCGGAGAAGGCTGATTTGGCAGGAAGAAGCCCTGTGTGCACTGGCCCTGGCAACCCACCCACAGCCAGCTAGGGAGGGACCCACCTAGGGCCTAGCTGCGAAACGGCACAAAACGCGCTCCTAGGAGCTGCACTCTGCAAAGGGAAACTGTGCTCGGGGAACAAACCTCAGCCCCAAGGCGGCTTGGCTCAGGATCGCACCGCTTGCCTAGTTCTCACCTAGCCCTAGGCTCCCCATAGGGTCAAGGAGGGTCTGGGCTGCCTCTGGCTCCGTGGGCACTGCTGCTTGGCTGGTGGTCTCCGCACCTTGAAACCAACTCCAAACGTGTTCTCCTTCGTGGAGAAGGCTGATTTGGCAGGAAGAAGCCCTGTGTGCACTGGCCCTGGCAACCCACCCATAGCCAGCTAGGGAGGGACCCACCTAGGGCCTAGCTGCGAAACGGCACAGAATGCGCTCGTAGGAGCTGCACTCTGCAAAGGGAAACTGAGCTCGGGGAACAAAGCTCAGCCCCAAGGCGGCTTGGCTCAGGATCGCAGCGCTTGCCTAGTTCTCACCTAGCCCTAGGCTCCCCATAGGGCCAAGGAGGGTCTGGGCTGCCTCTGGCTCCGTGGGCACTGCTGCTTGGCTGGTGGTCTCCGCACCTTGAAACCAACTCCAAACGTGTTCTCCTTCGCGGAGAAGGCTGATTTGGCAGGAAGAAGCCCTGTGTGCACTGGCCCTGGCAACCCACCCATAGCCAGCTAGGGAGGGACCCACCTAGGGCCTAGCTGCGAAACGGCACAAAACGCGCTCCTAGGAGCTGCACTCTGCAAAGGGAAACTGAGCTCGGGGAACAAAGCTCAGCCCCAAGGCGGCTTGGCTCAGGATCGCAGCGCTTGCCTAGTTCTCACCTAGCCCTAGGCTCCCCATAGGGCCAAGGAGGGTCTGGGCTGCCTCTGGCTCCGTGGGCACTGCTGCTTGGTTGGTGGTCTCTGCAGCTTGAAACCAACTCCAAACGTGTTCTCCTTCGCGGAGAAGGCTGATTTGGCAGGAAGAAGCCCTGTGTGCACTGGCCCTGGCAACCCACCCACAGCCAGCTAGGGACGGACCCACCTAGGGCCTAGCTGCGAAACGGCACAAAACGCGCTCCTAGGAGCTGCACTCTGCAAAGGGAAACTGTGCTCGGGGAACAAAGCTCAGCCCCAAGGCGGCTTGGCTCAGGATCGCAGCGCTTGCCTAGTTCTCACCTAGCCCTAGGCTCCCCATAGGGCCAAGGAGGGTCTGGGCTGCCTCTGGCTCCGTGGGCACTGCTGCTTGGCTGGTGGTCTCCGCACCTTGAAACCAACTCCAAACGTGTTCTCCTTCGCGGAGAAGGCTGATTTGGCAGGAAGAAGCCCTGTGTGCACTGGCCCTGGCAACCCACCCATAGCCAGCTAGGGAGGGACCCACCTAGGGCCTAGCTGCGAAACGGCACAAAACGCGCTCCTAGGAGCTGCACTCTGCAAAGGGAAACTGAGCTCGGGGAACAAAGCTCAGCCCCAAGGCGGCTTGGCTCAGGATCGCAGCGCTTGCCTAGTTCTCACCTAGCCCTAGGCGCCCCATAGGGCCAAGGAGGGTCTGGGCTGCCTCTGGCTCCGTGGGCACTGCTGCTTGGTTGGTGGTCTCTGCAGCTTGAAACCAACTCCAAACGTGTTCTCCTTCGCGGAGAAGGCTGATTTGGCAGGAAGAAGCCCTGTGTGCACTGGCCCTGGCAACCCACCCACAGCCAGCTAGGGACGGACCCACCTAGGGCCTAGCTGCGAATCGGCACAAAACGCGCTCCTAGGAGCTGCACTCTGCAAAGGGAAACTGTGCTCGGGGAACAAAGCTCAGCCCCAAGGCGGCTTGGCTCAGGATCGCAGCGCTTGCCTAGTTCTCACCTAGCCCTAGGCTCCCCATAGGGCCAAGGAGGGTCTGGGCTGCCTCTGGCTCCGTGGGCACTGCTGCTTGGCTGGTGGTCTCCGCACCGTGAAACCAACTCCAAACGTGTTCTCCTTCGCGGAGAAGGCTGATTTGGCGGGAAGAAGCCCTGTGTGCACTGGCCCTGGCAACCCACCCATAGCCAGCTAGGGACGGACCCACCTAGGGCCTAGCTGCGAAACGGCACAGAACGCGCTCCTAGGAGCTGCACTCTGCAAAGGGAAACTGAGCTCGGGGAATAAAGCTCAGCCCCAAGGCGGCTTGGCTCAGGATCGCAGCGCTTGCCTAGTTCTCACCTAGCCCTAGGCTCCCCATAGGGCCAAGGAGGGTCTGGGCTGCCTCTGGCTCCGTGGGCACTGCTGCTTGGCTGGTGGTCTCCGCACCTTGAAACCAACTCCAAACGTGTTCTCCTTCGCGGAGAAGGCTGATTTGGCAGGAAGAAGCCCTGTGTGCACTGGCCCTGGCAACCCACCCATAGCCAGCTAGGGAGGGACCCACCTAGGGCCTAGCTGCGAAACGGCACAAAACGCGCTCCTAGGAGCTGCACTCTGCAAAGGGAAACTGTGCTCGGGGAACAAAGCTCAGCCCCAAGGCGGCTTGGCTCAGGATCGCAGCGCTTGCCTAGTTCTCACCTAGCCCTAGGCTCCCCATAGGGCCAAGGAGGGTCTGGGCTGCCTCTGGCTCCGTGGGCACTGCTGCTTGGCTGGTGGTCTCCGCACCGTGAAACCAACTCCAAACGTGTTCTCCTTCGCGGAGAAGGCTGATTTGGCAGGAAGAAGCCCTGTGTGCACTGGCCCTGGCAACCCACCCACAGCCAGCTAGGGAGGGACCCACCTAGGGCCTAGCTGCGAAACGGCACAAAACGTGCTCCTAGGAGCTGCACTCTGCAAAGGGAAACTGTGCTCGGGGAACAAAGCTCAGCCCCAAGGCGGCTTGGCTCAGGATCGCAGCGCTTGCCTAGTTCTCACCTAGCCCTAGGCTCCCCATAGGGCCAAGGAGGGTCTGGGCTGCCTCTGGCTCCGTGGGCACTGCTGCTTGGCTGGTGGTCTCCGCACCGTGAAACCAACTCCAAACGTGTTCTCCTTCGCGGAGAAGGCTGATTTGGCAGGAAGAAGCCCTGTGTGCACTGGCCCTGGCAACCCACCCATAGCCAGCTAGGGAGGGACCCACCTAGGGCCTAGCTGCGAAACGGCACAAAACGCGCTCCTAGGAGCTGCACTCTGCAAAGGGAAACTGAGCTCGGGGAACAAAGCTCAGCCCCAAGGCGGCTTGGCTCAGGATCACAGCGCTTGCCTAGTTCTCACCTAGCCCTAGGCTCCCCATAGGGCCCAGGAGGGTCTGGGCTGCCTCTGGCTCCGTGGGCACTGCTGCTTGGCTGGTGGTCTCCGCACCTTGAAACCAACTCCAAACGTGTTCTCCTTCGCGGAGAAGGCTGATTTGGCAGGAAGAAGCCCTGTGTGCACTGGCCCTGGCAACCCACCCATAGCCAGCTAGGGACGGACCCACCTAGGGCCTAGCTGCGAAACGGCAAAAAACGCGCTCCTAGGAGCTGCACTCTGCAAAGGGAAACTGTGCTCGGGGAACAAAGCTCAGCCCCAAGGCGGCTTGGCTCAGGATCGCAGCGCTTGCCTAGTTCTCACCTAGCCCTAGGCTCCCCATAGGGCCAAGGAGGGTCTGGGCTGCCTCTGGCTCCGTGGGCACTGCTGCTTGGCTGGTGGTCTCCGCACCTTGAAACCAACTCCAAACGTGTTCTCCTTCGTGGAGAAGGCTGATTTGGCAGGAAGAAGCCCTGTGTGCACTGGCCCTGGCAACCCACCCATAGCCAGCTAGGGACGGACCCACCTAGGGCCTAGCTGCGAAACGGCACAAAACGCGCTCCTAGGAGCTGCACTCTGCAAAGGGAAACTGTGCTCGGGGAACAAAGCTCAGCCCCAAGGCGGCTTGGCTCAGGATCGCAGCGCTTGCCTAGTTCTCACCTAGCCCTAGGCTCCCCATAGGGCCAAGGAGGGTCTGGGCTGCCTCTGGCTCCGTGGGCACTGCTGCTTGGTTGGTGGTCTCCGCAGCTTGAAACCAACTCCAAACGTGTTCTCCTTCGTGGAGAAGGCTGATTTGGCAGGAAGAAGCCCTGTGTGCACTGGCCCTGGCAACCCACCCACAGCCAGCTAGGGAGGGACCCACCTAGGGCCTAGCTGCGAAACGGCACAAAACGCGCTCCTAGGAGCTGCACTCTGCAAAGGGAAACTGTGCTCGGGGAACAAACCTCAGCCCCAAGGCGGCTTGGCTCAGGATCGCAGCGCTTGCCTAGTTCTCACCTAGCCCTAGGCTCCCCATAGGGTCAAGGAGGGTCTGGGCTGCCTCTGGCTCCGTGGGCACTGCTGCTTGGCTGGTGGTCTCCGCACCTTGAAACCAACTCCAAACGTGTTCTCCTTCGTGGAGAAGGCTGATTTGGCAGGAAGAAGCACTGTGTGCACTGGCCCTGGCAACCCACCCATAGCCAGCTATGGAGGGACCCACCTAGGGCCTAGCTGCGAAACGGCACAGAACGCGCTCGTAGGAGCTGCACTCTGCAAAGGGAAACTGAGCTCGGGGAACAAAGCTCAGCCCCAAGGCGGCTTGGCTCAGGATCGCAGCGCTTGCCTAGTTCTCACCTAGCCCTAGGCTCCCCATAGGGCCAAGGAGGGTCTGGGCTGCCTCTGGCTCCGTGGGCACTGCTGCTTGGCTGGTGGTCTCCGCACCTTGAAACCAACTCCAAACGTGTTCTCCTTCGCGGAGAAGGCTGATTTGGCAGGAAGAAGCCCTGTGTGCACTGGCCCTGGCAACCCACCCATAGCCAGCTAGGGAGGGACCCACCTAGGGCCTAGCTGCGAAACGGCACAAAACGCGCTCCTAGGAGCTGCACTCTGCAAAGGGAAACTGAGCTCGGGGAACAAAGCTCAGCCCCAAGGCGGCTTGGCTCAGGATCGCAGCGCTTGCCTAGTTCTCACCTAGCCCTAGGCTCCCCATAGGGCCAAGGAGGGTCTGGGCTGCCTCTGGCTCCGTGGGCACTGCTGCTTGGTTGGTGGTCTCTGCAGCTTGAAACCAACTCCAAACGTGTTCTCCTTCGCGGAGAAGGCTGATTTGGCAGGAAGAAGCCCTGTGTGCACTGGCCCTGGCAACCCACCCACAGCCAGCTAGGGACGGACCCACCTAGGGCCTAGCTGCGAAACGGCACA
Organism: Sus scrofa; assembly: GCF_054392235.1. NCBI lineage: Eukaryota > Metazoa > Chordata > Mammalia > Artiodactyla > Suidae > Sus > Sus scrofa. The sequence continues at coordinate 38,530,030 of NC_139393.1, read as the reverse complement.
AAACGCGCTCCTAGGAGCTGCACTCTGCAAAGGGAAACTGTGCTCGGGGAACAAAGCTCAGCCCCAAGGCGGCTTGGCTCAGGATCGCAGCGCTTGCCTAGTTCTCACCTAGCCCTAGGCTCCCCATATGGCCAAGGAGGGTCTGGGCTGCCTCTGGCTCCGTGGGCACTGCTGCTTGGTTGGTGGTCTCCGCAGCTTGAAACCAACTCCAAACGTGTTCTCCTTCGCGGAGAAGGCTGATTTGGCAGGAAGAAGCCCTGTGTGCACTGGCCCTGGCAACCCACCCACAGCCAGCTAGGGACGGACCCACCTAGGGCCTAGCTGCGAAACGGCACAAAACGCGCTCCTAGGAGCTGCACTCTGCAAAGGGAAACTGTGCTCGGGGAACAAAGCTCAGCCCCAAGGCGGCTTGGCTCAGGATCGCAGCGCTTGCCTAGTTCTCACCTAGCCCTAGGCTCCCCATAGGGCCAAGGAGGGTCTGGGCTGCCTCTGGCTCCATGGGCACTGCTGCTTGGCTGGTGGTCTCCGCACCTTGAAACCAACTCCAAACGTGTTCTCCTTCGTGGAGAAGGCTGATTTGGCAGGAAGAAGCCCTGTGTGCACTGGCCCTGGCAACCCACCCATAGCCAGCTAGGGAGGGACCCACCTAGGGCCTAGCTGCGAAACGGCACAGAACGCGCTCGTAGGAGCTGCACTCTGCAAAGGGAAACTGAGCTCGGGGAACAAAGCTCAGCCCCAAGGCGGCTTGGCTCAGGATCGCAGCGCTTGCCTAGTTCTCACCTAGCCCTAGGCTCCCCATAGGGCCAAGGAGGGTCTGGGCTGCCTCTGGCTCCGTGGGCACTGCTGCTTGGTTGGTGGTCTCCGCAGCTTGAAACCAACTCCAAACGTGTTCTCCTTCGTGGAGAAGGCTGATTTGGCAGGAAGAAGCCCTGTGTGCACTGGCCCTGGCAACCCACCCACAGCCAGCTAGGGAGGGACCCACCTAGGGCCTAGCTGCGAAACGGCACAGAACGCGCTCGTAGGAGCTGCACTCTGCAAAGGGAAACTGAGCTCGGGGAACAAAGCTCAGCCCCAAGGCGGCTTGGCTCAGGATCGCAGCGCTTGCCTAGTTCTCACCTAGCCCTAGGCTCCCCATAGGGCCAAGGAGGGTCTGGGCTGCCTCTGGCTCCGTGGGCACTGCTGCTTGGCTGGTGGTCTCCGCACCTTGAAACCAACTCCAAACGTGTTCTCCTTCAAGGAGAAGGCTGATTTGGCAGGAAGAAGCCCTGTGTGCACTGGCCCTGGCAACCCACCCATAGCCAGCTAGGGAGGGACCCACCTAGGGCCTAGCTGCGAAACGGCACAGAACGCGCTCCTAGGAGCTGCACTCTGCAAAGGGAAACTGAGCTCGGGGAACAAAGCTCAGCCCCAAGGCGGCTTGGCTCAGGATCGCAGCGCTTGCCTAGTTCTCACCTAGCCCTAGGCTCCCCATAGGGCCAAGGAGGGTCTGGGCTGCCTCTGGCTCCGTGGGCACTGCTGCTTGGCTGGTGGTCTCCGCACCGTGAAACCAACTCCAAACGTGTTCTCCTTCGCGGAGAAGGCTGATTTGGCGGGAAGAAGCCCTGTGTGCACTGGCCCTGGCAACCCACCCATAGCCAGCTAGGGACGGACCCACCTAGGGCCTAGCTGCGAAACGGCACAGAACGCGCTCCTAGGAGCTGCACTCTGCAAAGGGAAACTGAGCTCGGGGAATAAAGCTCAGCCCCAAGGCGGCTTGGCTCAGGATCGCAGCGCTTGCCTAGTTCTCACCTAGCCCTAGGCTCCCCATAGGGCCAAGGAGGGTCTGGGCTGCCTCTGGCTCCGTGGGCACTGCTGCTTGGCTGGTGGTCTCCGCACCTTGAAACCAACTCCAAACGTGTTCTCCTTCGCGGAGAAGGCTGATTTGGCAGGAAGAAGCCCTGTGTGCACTGGCCCTGGCAACCCACCCATAGCCAGCTAGGGAGGGACCCACCTAGGGCCTAGCTGCGAAACGGCACAAAACGCGCTCCTAGGAGCTGCACTCTGCAAAGGGAAACTGTGCTCGGGGAACAAAGCTCAGCCCCAAGGCGGCTTGGCTCAGGATCGCAGCGCTTGCCTAGTTCTCACCTAGCCCTAGGCTCCCCATAGGGCCAAGGAGGGTCTGGGCTGCCTCTGGCTCCGTGGGCACTGCTGCTTGGCTGGTGGTCTCCGCACCGTGAAACCAACTCCAAACGTGTTCTCCTTCGCGGAGAAGGCTGATTTGGCAGGAAGAAGCCCTGTGTGCACTGGCCCTGGCAACCCACCCACAGCCAGCTAGGGAGGGACCCACCTAGGGCCTAGCTGCGAAACGGCACAAAACGTGCTCCTAGGAGCTGCACTCTGCAAAGGGAAACTGTGCTCGGGGAACAAAGCTCAGCCCCAAGGCGGCTTGGCTCAGGATCGCAGCGCTTGCCTAGTTCTCACCTAGCCCTAGGCTCCCCATAGGGCCAAGGAGGGTCTGGGCTGCCTCTGGCTCCGTGGGCACTGCTGCTTGGCTGGTGGTCTCCGCACCGTGAAACCAACTCCAAACGTGTTCTCCTTCGCGGAGAAGGCTGATTTGGCAGGAAGAAGCCCTGTGTGCACTGGCCCTGGCAACCCACCCATAGCCAGCTAGGGACGGACCCACCTAGGGCCTAGCTGCGAAACGGCACAAAACGCGCTCCTAGGAGCTGCACTCTGCAAAGGGAAACTGAGCTCGGGGAACAAAGCTCAGCCCCAAGGCGGCTTGGCTCAGGATCACAGCGCTTGCCTAGTTCTCACCTAGCCCTAGGCTCCCCATAGGGCCCAGGAGGGTCTGGGCTGCCTCTGGCTCCGTGGGCACTGCTGCTTGGTTGGTGGTCTCCGCACCTTGAAACCAACTCCAAACGTGTTCTCCTTCGCGGAGAAGGCTGATTTGGCAGGAAGAAGCCCTGTGTGCACTGGCCCTGGCAACCCACCCATAGCCAGCTAGGGACGGACCCACCTAGGGCCTAGCTGCGAAACGGCAAAAAACGCGCTCCTAGGAGCTGCACTCTGCAAAGGGAAACTGTGCTCGGGGAACAAAGCTCAGCCCCAAGGCGGCTTGGCTCAGGATCGCAGCGCTTGCCTAGTTCTCACCTAGCCCTAGGCTCCCCATAGGGCCAAGGAGGGTCTGGGCTGCCTCTGGCTCCGTGGGCACTGCTGCTTGGCTGGTGGTCTCCGCACCTTGAAACCAACTCCAAACGTGTTCTCCTTCGCGGAGAAGGCTGATTTGGCAGGAAGAAGCCCTGTGTGCACTGGCCCTGGCAACCCACCCATAGCCAGCTAGGGACGGACCCACCTAGGGCCTAGCTGCGAAACGGCACAAAACGCGCTCCTAGGAGCTGCACTCTGCAAAGGGAAACTGTGCTCGGGGAACAAAGCTCAGCCCCAAGGCGGCTTGGCTCAGGATCGCAGCGCTTGCCTAGTTCTCACCTAGCCCTAGGCTCCCCATAGGGCCAAGGAGGGTCTGGGCTGCCTCTGGCTCCGTGGGCACTGCTGCTTGGTTGGTGGTCTCCGCAGCTTGAAACCAACTCCAAACGTGTTCTCCTTCGTGGAGAAGGCTGATTTGGCAGGAAGAAGCCCTGTGTGCACTGGCCCTGGCAACCCACCCACAGCCAGCTAGGGAGGGACCCACCTAGGGCCTAGCTGCGAAACGGCACAAAACGCGCTCCTAGGAGCTGCACTCTGCAAAGGGAAACTGTGCTCGGGGAACAAAGCTCAGCCCCAAGGCGGCTTGGCTCAGGATCGCAGCGCTTGCCTAGTTCTCACCTAGCCCTAGGCTCCCCATAGGGTCAAGGAGGGTCTGGGCTGCCTCTGGCTCCGTGGGCACTGCTGCTTGGCTGGTGGTCTCCGCAACTTGAAACCAACTCCAAACGTGTTCTCCTTCGTGGAGAAGGCTGATTTGGCAGGAAGAAGCACTGTGTGCACTGGCCCTGGCAACCCACCCATAGCCAGCTATGGAGGGACCCACCTAGGGCCTAGCTGCGAAACGGCACAGAACGCGCTCGTAGGAGCTGCACTCTGCAAAGGGAAACTGAGCTCGGGGAACAAAGCTCAGCCCCAAGGCGGCTTGGCTCAGGATCGCAGCGCTTGCCTAGTTCTCACCTAGCCCTAGGCTCCCCATAGGGCCAAGGAGGGTCTGGGCTGCCTCTGGCTCCGTGGGCACTGCTGCTTGGCTGGTGGTCTCCGCACCTTGAAACCAACTCCAAACGTGTTCTCCTTCGCGGAGAAGGCTGATTTGGCAGGAAGAAGCCCTGTGTGCACTGGCCCTGGCAACCCACCCATAGCCAGCTAGGGAGGGACCCACCTAGGGCCTAGCTGCGAAACGGCACAAAACGCGCTCCTAGGAGCTGCACTCTGCAAAGGGAAACTGAGCTCGGGGAACAAAGCTCAGCCCCAAGGCGGCTTGGCTCAGGATCGCAGCGCTTGCCTAGTTCTCACCTAGCCCTAGGCTCCCCATAGGGCCAAGGAGGGTCTGGGCTGCCTCTGGCTCCGTGGGCACTGCTGCTTGGTTGGTGGTCTCTGCAGCTTGAAACCAACTCCAAACGTGTTCTCCTTCGCGGAGAAGGCTGATTTGGCAGGAAGAAGCCCTGTGTGCACTGGCCCTGGCAACCCACCCACAGCCAGCTAGGGACGGACCCACCTAGGGCCTAGCTGCGAAACGGCACAAAACGCGCTCCTAGGAGCTGCACTCTGCAAAGGGAAACTGTGCTCGGGGAACAAAGCTCAGCCCCAAGGCGGCTTGGCTCAGGATCGCAGCGCTTGCCTAGTTCTCACCTAGCCCTAGGCTCCCCATAGGGCCAAGGAGGGTCTGGGCTGCCTCTGGCTCCGTGGGCACTGCTGCTTGGTTGGTGGTCTCCGCAGCTTGAAACCAACTCCAAACGTGTTCTCCTTCGCGGAGAAGGCTGATTTGGCAGGAAGAAGCCCTGTGTGCACTGGCCCTGGCAACCCACCCACAGCCAGCTAGGGACGGACCCACCTAGGGCCTAGCTGCGAAACGGCACAAAACGCGCTCCTAGGAGCTGCACTCTGCAAAGGGAAACTGTGCTCGGGGAACAAAGCTCAGCCCCAAGGCGGCTTGGCTCAGGATCGCAGCGCTTGCCTAGTTCTCACCTAGCCCTAGGCTCCCCATAGGGCCAAGGAGGGTCTGGGCTGCCTCTGGCTCCATGGGCACTGCTGCTTGGCTGGTGGTCTCCGCACCTTGAAACCAACTCCAAACGTGTTCTCCTTCGTGGAGAAGGCTGATTTGGCAGGAAGAAGCCCTGTGTGCACTGGCCCTGGCAACCCACCCATAGCCAGCTAGGGAGGGACCCACCTAGGGCCTAGCTGCGAAACGGCACAGAACGCGCTCGTAGGAGCTGCACTCTGCAAAGGGAAACTGAGCTCGGGGAACAAAGCTCAGCCCCAAGGCGGCTTGGCTCAGGATCGCAGCGCTTGCCTAGTTCTCACCTAGCCCTAGGCTCCCCATAGGGCCCAGGAGGGTCTGGGCTGCCTCTGGCTCCGTGGGCACTGCTGCTTGGTTGGTGGTCTCCGCACCTTGAAACCAACTCCAAACGTGTTCTCCTTCGCGGAGAAGGCTGATTTGGCAGGAAGAAGCCCTGTGTGCACTGGCCCTGGCAACCCACCCATAGCCAGCTAGGGACGGACCCACCTAGGGCCTAGCTGCGAAACGGCAAAAAACGCGCTCCTAGGAGCTGCACTCTGCAAAGGGAAACTGTGCTCGGGGAACAAAGCTCAGCCCCAAGGCGGCTTGGCTCAGGATCGCAGCGCTTGCCTAGTTCTCACCTAGCCCTAGGCTCCCCATAGGGCCAAGGAGGGTCTGGGCTGCCTCTGGCTCCGTGGGCACTGCTGCTTGGCTGGTGGTCTCCGCACCTTGAAACCAACTCCAAACGTGTTCTCCTTCGCGGAGAAGGCTGATTTGGCAGGAAGAAGCCCTGTGTGCACTGGCCCTGGCAACCCACCCATAGCCAGCTAGGGACGGACCCACCTAGGGCCTAGCTACGAAACGGCACAAAACGCGCTCCTAGGAGCTGCACTCTGCAAAGGGAAACTGTGCTCGGGGAACAAAGCTCAGCCCCAAGGCGGCTTGGCTCAGGATCGCAGCGCTTGCCTAGTTCTCACCTAGCCCTAGGCTCCCCATAGGGCCAAGGAGGGTCTGGGCTGCCTCTGGCTCCGTGGGCACTGCTGCTTGGTTGGTGGTCTCCGCAGCTTGAAACCAACTCCAAACGTGTTCTCCTTCGTGGAGAAGGCTGATTTGGCAGGAAGAAGCCCTGTGTGCACTGGCCCTGGCAACCCACCCACAGCCAGCTAGGGAGGGACCCACCTAGGGCCTAGCTGCGAAACGGCACAAAACGCGCTCCTAGGAGCTGCACTCTGCAAAGGGAAACTGTGCTCGGGGAACAAACCTCAGCCCCAAGGCGGCTTGGCTCAGGATCGCAGCGCTTGCCTAGTTCTCACCTAGCCCTAGGCTCCCCATAGGGTCAAGGAGGGTCTGGGCTGCCTCTGGCTCCGTGGGCACTGCTGCTTGGCTGGTGGTCTCCGCAACTTGAAACCAACTCCAAACGTGTTCTCCTTCGTGGAGAAGGCTGATTTGGCAGGAAGAAGCACTGTGTGCACTGGCCCTGGCAACCCACCCATAGCCAGCTATGGAGGGACCCACCTAGGGCCTAGCTGCGAAACGGCACAGAACGCGCTCGTAGGAGCTGCACTCTGCAAAGGGAAACTGAGCTCGGGGAACAAAGCTCAGCCCCAAGGCGGCTTGGCTCAGGATCGCAGCGCTTGCCTAGTTCTCACCTAGCCCTAGGCTCCCCATAGGGCCAAGGAGGGTCTGGGCTGCCTCTGGCTCCGTGGGCACTGCTGCTTGGCTGGTGGTCTCCGCACCTTGAAACCAACTCCAAACGTGTTCTCCTTCGCGGAGAAGGCTGATTTGGCAGGAAGAAGCCCTGTGTGCACTGGCCCTGGCAACCCACCCATAGCCAGCTAGGGAGGGACCCACCTAGGGCCTAGCTGCGAAACGGCACAAAACGCGCTCCTAGGAGCTGCACTCTGCAAAGGGAAACTGAGCTCGGGGAACAAAGCTCAGCCCCAAGGCGGCTTGGCTCAGGATCGCAGCGCTTGCCTAGTTCTCACCTAGCCCTAGGCTCCCCATAGGGCCAAGGAGGGTCTGGGCTGCCTCTGGCTCCGTGGGCACTGCTGCTTGGTTGGTGGTCTCTGCAGCTTGAAACCAACTCCAAACGTGTTCTCCTTCGCGGAGAAGGCTGATTTGGCAGGAAGAAGCCCTGTGTGCACTGGCCCTGGCAACCCACCCACAGCCAGCTAGGGACGGACCCACCTAGGGCCTAGCTGCGAAACGGCACAAAACGCGCTCCTAGGAGCTGCACTCTGCAAAGGGAAACTGTGCTCGGGGAACAAAGCTCAGCCCCAAGGCGGCTTGGCTCAGGATCGCAGCGCTTGCCTAGTTCTCACCTAGCCCTAGGCTCCCCATAGGGCCAAGGAGGGTCTGGGCTGCCTCTGGCTCCGTGGGCACTGCTGCTTGGTTGGTGGTCTCCGCAGCTTGAAACCAACTCCAAACGTGTTCTCCTTCGCGGAGAAGGCTGATTTGGCAGGAAGAAGCCCTGTGTGCACTGGCCCTGGCAACCCACCCACAGCCAGCTAGGGACGGACCCACCTAGGGCCTAGCTGCGAAACGGCACAAAACGCGCTCCTAGGAGCTGCACTCTGCAAAGGGAAACTGAGCTCGGGGAACAAAGCTCAGCCCCAAGGCGGCTTGGCTCAGGATCGCAGCGCTTGCCTAGTTCTCACCTAGCCCTAGGCTCCCCATAGGGCCAAGGAGGGTCTGGGCTGCCTCTGGCTCCGTGGGCACTGCTGCTTGGCTGGTGGTCTCCGCACCTTGAAACCAACTCCAAACGTGTTCTCCTTCGCGGAGAAGGCTGATTTGGCAGGAAGAAGCCCTGTGTGCACTGGCCCTGGCAACCCACCCACAGCCAGCTAGGGACGGACCCACCTAGGGCCTAGCTGCGAAACGGCACAAAACGCGCTCCTAGGAGCTGCACTCTGCAAAGGGAAACTGTGCTCGGGGAACAAAGCTCAGCCCCAAGGCGGCTTGGCTCAGGATCGCAGCGCTTGCCTAGTTCTCACCTAGCCCTAGGCTCCCCATAGGGCCAAGGAGGGTCTGGGCTGCCTCTGGCTCCATGGGCACTGCTGCTTGGCTGGTGGTCTCCGCACCTTGAAACCAACTCCAAACGTGTTCTCCTTCGTGGAGAAGGCTGATTTGGCAGGAAGAAGCCCTGTGTGCACTGGCCCTGGCAACCCACCCATAGCCAGCTAGGGAGGGACCCACCTAGGGCCTAGCTGCGAAACGGCACAGAACGCGCTCGTAGGAGCTGCACTCTGCAAAGGGAAACTGAGCTCGGGGAACAAAGCTCAGCCCCAAGGCGGCTTGGCTCAGGATCGCAGCGCTTGCCTAGTTCTCACCTAGCCCTAGGCTCCCCATAGGGCCAAGGAGGGTCTGGGCTGCCTCTGGCTCCGTGGGCACTGCTGCTTGGTTGGTGGTCTCCGCAGCTTGAAACCAACTCCAAACGTGTTCTCCTTCGTGGAGAAGGCTGATTTGGCAGGAAGAAGCCCTGTGTGCACTGGCCCTGGCAACCCACCCACAGCCAGCTAGGGAGGGACCCACCTAGGGCCTAGCTGCGAAACGGCACAAAACGCGCTCCTAGGAGCTGCACTCTGCAAAGGGAAACTGTGCTCGGGGAACAAAGCTCAGCCCCAAGGCGGCTTGGCTCAGGATCGCAGCGCTTGCCTAGTTCTCACCTAGCCCTAGGCTCCCCATAGGGCCAAGGAGGGTCTGGGCTGCCTCTGGCTCCGTGGGCACTGCTGCTTGGCTGGTGGTCTCCGCACCTTGAAACCAACTCCAAACGTGTTCTCCTTCGTGGAGAAGGCTGATTTGGCAGGAAGAAGCCCTGTGTGCACTGGCCCTGGCAACCCACCCATAGCCAGCTAGGGAGGGACCCACCTAGGGCCTAGCTGCGAAACGGCACAGAACGCGCTCGTAGGAGCTGCACTCTGCAAAGGGAAACTGAGCTCGGGGAACAAAGCTCAGCCCCAAGGCGGCTTGGCTCAGGATCGCAGCGCTTGCCTAGTTCTCACCTAGCCCTAGGCTCCCCATAGGGCCAAGGAGGGTCTGGGCTGCCTCTGGCTCCGTGGGCACTGCTGCTTGGCTGGTGGTCTCCGCACCTTGAAACCAACTCCAAACGTGTTCTCCTTCAAGGAGAAGGCTGATTTGGCAGGAAGAAGCCCTGTGTGCACTGGCCCTGGCAACCCACCCATAGCCAGCTATGGAGGGACCCACCTAGGGCCTAGCTGCGAAACGGCACAGAACGCGCTCGTAGGAGCTGCACTCTGCAAAGGGAAACTGAGCTCGGGGAACAAAGCTCAGCCCCAAGGCGGCTTGGCTCAGGATCGCAGCGCTTGCCTAGTTCTCACCTAGCCCTAGGCTCCCCATAGGGCCAAGGAGGGTCTGGGCTGCCTCTGGCTCCGTGGGCACTGCTGCTTGGCTGGTGGTCTCCGCACCTTGAAACCAACTCCAAACGTGTTCTCCTTCGCGGAGAAGGCTGATTTGGCAGGAAGAAGCCCTGTGTGCACTGGCCCTGGCAACCCACCCATAGCCAGCTAGGGAGGGACCCACCTAGGGCCTAGCTGCGAAACGGCACAAAACGCGCTCCTAGGAGCTGCACTCTGCAAAGGGAAACTGAGCTCGGGGAACAAAGCTCAGCCCCAAGGCGGCTTGGCTCAGGATCGCAGCGCTTGCCTAGTTCTCACCTAGCCCTAGGCTCCCCATAGGGCCAAGGAGGGTCTGGGCTGCCTCTGGCTCCGTGGGCACTGCTGCTTGGTTGGTGGTCTCTGCAGCTTGAAACCAACTCCAAACGTGTTCTCCTTCGCGGAGAAGGCTGATTTGGCAGGAAGAAGCCCTGTGTGCACTGGCCCTGGCAACCCACCCACAGCCAGCTAGGGACGGACCCACCTAGGGCCTAGCTGCGAAACGGCACAAAACGCGCTCCTAGGAGCTGCACTCTGCAAAGGGAAACTGTGCTCGGGGAACAAAGCTCAGCCCCAAGGCGGCTTGGCTCAGGATCGCAGCGCTTGCCTAGTTCTCACCTAGCCCTAGGCTCCCCATAGGGCCAAGGAGGGTCTGGGCTGCCTCTGGCTCCGTGGGCACTGCTGCTTGGTTGGTGGTCTCCGCAGCTTGAAACCAACTCCAAACGTGTTCTCCTTCGCGGAGAAGGCTGATTTGGCAGGAAGAAGCCCTGTGTGCACTGGCCCTGGCAACCCACCCACAGCCAGCTAGGGACGGACCCACCTAGGGCCTAGCTGCGAAACGGCACAAAACGCGCTCCTAGGAGCTGCACTCTGCAAAGGGAAACTGTGCTCGGGGAACAAAGCTCAGCCCCAAGGCGGCTTGGCTCAGGATCGCAGCGCTTGCCTAGTTCTCACCTAGCCCTAGGCTCCCCATAGGGCCAAGGAGGGTCTGGGCTGCCTCTGGCTCCATGGGCACTGCTGCTTGGCTGGTGGTCTCCGCACCTTGAAACCAACTCCAAACGTGTTCTCCTTCGTGGAGAAGGCTGATTTGGCAGGAAGAAGCCCTGTGTGCACTGGCCCTGGCAACCCACCCATAGCCAGCTAGGGAGGGACCCACCTAGGGCCTAGCTGCGAAACGGCACAGAACGCGCTCGTAGGAGCTGCACTCTGCAAAGGGAAACTGAGCTCGGGGAACAAAGCTCAGCCCCAAGGCGGCTTGGCTCAGGATCGCAGCGCTTGCCTAGTTCTCACCTAGCCCTAGGCTCCCCATAGGGCCCAGGAGGGTCTGGGCTGCCTCTGGCTCCGTGGGCACTGCTGCTTGGTTGGTGGTCTCCGCACCTTGAAACCAACTCCAAACGTGTTCTCCTTCGCGGAGAAGGCTGATTTGGCAGGAAGAAGCCCTGTGTGCACTGGCCCTGGCAACCCACCCATAGCCAGCTAGGGACGGACCCACCTAGGGCCTAGCTGCGAAACGGCAAAAAACGCGCTCCTAGGAGCTGCACTCTGCAAAGGGAAACTGTGCTCGGGGAACAAAGCTCAGCCCCAAGGCGGCTTGGCTCAGGATCGCAGCGCTTGCCTAGTTCTCACCTAGCCCTAGGCTCCCCATAGGGCCAAGGAGGGTCTGGGCTGCCTCTGGCTCCGTGGGCACTGCTGCTTGGCTGGTGGTCTCCGCACCTTGAAACCAACTCCAAACGTGTTCTCCTTCGCGGAGAAGGCTGATTTGGCAGGAAGAAGCCCTGTGTGCACTGGCCCTGGCAACCCACCCATAGCCAGCTAGGGACGGACCCACCTAGGGCCTAGCTACGAAACGGCACAAAACGCGCTCCTAGGAGCTGCACTCTGCAAAGGGAAACTGTGCTCGGGGAACAAAGCTCAGCCCCAAGGCGGCTTGGCTCAGGATCGCAGCGCTTGCCTAGTTCTCACCTAGCCCTAGGCTCCCCATAGGGCCAAGGAGGGTCTGGGCTGCCTCTGGCTCCGTGGGCACTGCTGCTTGGTTGGTGGTCTCCGCAGCTTGAAACCAACTCCAAACGTGTTCTCCTTCGTGGAGAAGGCTGATTTGGCAGGAAGAAGCCCTGTGTGCACTGGCCCTGGCAACCCACCCACAGCCAGCTAGGGAGGGACCCACCTAGGGCCTAGCTGCGAAACGGCACAAAACGCGCTCCTAGGAGCTGCACTCTGCAAAGGGAAACTGTGCTCGGGGAACAAACCTCAGCCCCAAGGCGGCTTGGCTCAGGATCGCAGCGCTTGCCTAGTTCTCACCTAGCCCTAGGCTCCCCATAGGGTCAAGGAGGGTCTGGGCTGCCTCTGGCTCCGTGGGCACTGCTGCTTGGCTGGTGGTCTCCGCAACTTGAAACCAACTCCAAACGTGTTCTCCTTCGTGGAGAAGGCTGATTTGGCAGGAAGAAGCACTGTGTGCACTGGCCCTGGCAACCCACCCATAGCCAGCTATGGAGGGACCCACCTAGGGCCTAGCTGCGAAACGGCACAGAACGCGCTCGTAGGAGCTGCACTCTGCAAAGGGAAACTGAGCTCGGGGAACAAAGCTCAGCCCCAAGGCGGCTTGGCTCAGGATCGCAGCGCTTGCCTAGTTCTCACCTAGCCCTAGGCTCCCCATAGGGCCAAGGAGGGTCTGGGCTGCCTCTGGCTCCGTGGGCACTGCTGCTTGGCTGGTGGTCTCCGCACCTTGAAACCAACTCCAAACGTGTTCTCCTTCGCGGAGAAGGCTGATTTGGCAGGAAGAAGCCCTGTGTGCACTGGCCCTGGCAACCCACCCATAGCCAGCTAGGGAGGGACCCACCTAGGGCCTAGCTGCGAAACGGCACAAAACGCGCTCCTAGGAGCTGCACTCTGCAAAGGGAAACTGAGCTCGGGGAACAAAGCTCAGCCCCAAGGCGGCTTGGCTCAGGATCGCAGCGCTTGCCTAGTTCTCACCTAGCCCTAGGCTCCCCATAGGGCCAAGGAGGGTCTGGGCTGCCTCTGGCTCCGTGGGCACTGCTGCTTGGTTGGTGGTCTCTGCAGCTTGAAACCAACTCCAAACGTGTTCTCCTTCGCGGAGAAGGCTGATTTGGCAGGAAGAAGCCCTGTGTGCACTGGCCCTGGCAACCCACCCACAGCCAGCTAGGGACGGACCCACCTAGTGCCTAGCTGCGAAACGGCACAAAACGCGCTCCTAGGAGCTGCACTCTGCAAAGGGAAACTGTGCTCGGGGAACAAAGCTCAGCCCCAAGGCGGCTTGGCTCAGGATCGCAGCGCTTGCCTAGTTCTCACCTAGCCCTAGGCTCCCCATAGGGCCAAGGAGGGTCTGGGCTGCCTCTGGCTCCGTGGGCACTGCTGCTTGGTTGGTGGTCTCCGCAGCTTGAAACCAACTCCAAACGTGTTCTCCTTCGCGGAGAAGGCTGATTTGGCAGGAAGAAGCCCTGTGTGCACTGGCCCTGGCAACCCACCCACAGCCAGCTAGGGACGGACCCACCTAGGGCCTAGCTGCGAAACGGCACAAAACGCGCTCCTAGGAGCTGCACTCTGCAAAGGGAAACTGTGCTCGGGGAACAAAGCTCAGCCCCAAGGCGGCTTGGCTCAGGATCGCAGCGCTTGCCTAGTTCTCACCTAGCCCTAGGCTCCCCATAGGGCCAAGGAGGGTCTGGGCTGCCTCTGGCTCCATGGGCACTGCTGCTTGGCTGGTGGTCTCCGCACCTTGAAACCAACTCCAAACGTGTTCTCCTTCGTGGAGAAGGCTGATTTGGCAGGAAGAAGCCCTGTGTGCACTGGCCCTGGCAACCCACCCATAGCCAGCTAGGGAGGGACCCACCTAGGGCCTAGCTGCGAAACGGCACAGAACGCGCTCGTAGGAGCTGCACTCTGCAAAGGGAAACTGAGCTCGGGGAACAAAGCTCAGCCCCAAGGCGGCTTGGCTCAGGATCGCAGCGCTTGCCTAGTTCTCACCTAGCCCTAGGCTCCCCATAGGGCCAAGGAGGGTCTGGGCTGCCTCTGGCTCCGTGGGCACTGCTGCTTGGTTGGTGGTCTCCGCAGCTTGAAACCAACTCCAAACGTGTTCTCCTTCGTGGAGAAGGCTGATTTGGCAGGAAGAAGCCCTGTGTGCACTGGCCCTGGCAACCCACCCACAGCCAGCTAGGGAGGGACCCACCTAGGGCCTAGCTGCGAAACGGCACAGAACGCGCTCGTAGGAGCTGCACTCTGCAAAGGGAAACTGAGCTCGGGGAACAAAGCTCAGCCCCAAGGCGGCTTGGCTCAGGATCGCAGCGCTTGCCTAGTTCTCACCTAGCCCTAGGCTCCCCATAGGGCCAAGGAGGGTCTGGGCTGCCTCTGGCTCCGTGGGCACTGCTGCTTGGCTGGTGGTCTCCGCACCTTGAAACCAACTCCAAACGTGTTCTCCTTCAAGGAGAAGGCTGATTTGGCAGGAAGAAGCCCTGTGTGCACTGGCCCTGGCAACCCACCCATAGCCAGCTAGGGAGGGACCCACCTAGGGCCTAGCTGCGAAACGGCACAGAACGCGCTCCTAGGAGCTGCACTCTGCAAAGGGAAACTCAGCTCGGGGAACAAAGCTCAGCCCCAAGGCGGCTTGGCTCAGGATCGCAGCGCTTGCCTAGTTCTCACCTAGCCCTAGGCTCCCCATAGGGCCAAGGAGGGTCTGGGCTGCCTCTGGCTCCGTGGGCACTGCTGCTTGGTTGGTGGTCTCTGCAGCTTGAAACCAACTCCAAACGTGTTCTCCTTCGCGGAGAAGGCTGATTTGGCAGGAAGAAGCCCTGTGTGCACTGGCCCTGGCAACCCACCCACAGCCAGCTAGGGACGGACCCACCTAGGGCCTAGCTGCGAAACGGCACAAAACGCGCTCCTAGGAGCTGCACTCTGCAAAGGGAAACTGTGCTCGGGGAACAAAGCTCAGCCCCAAGGCGGCTTGGCTCAGGATCGCAGCGCTTGCCTAGTTCTCACCTAGCCCTAGGCTCCCCATAGGGCCAAGGAGGGTCTGGGCTGCCTCTGGCTCCGTGGGCACTGCTGCTTGGTTGGTGGTCTCCGCACCTTGAAACCAACTCCAAACGTGTTCTCCTTCGTGGAGAAGGCTGATTTGGCAGGAAGAAGCCCTGTGTGCACTGGCCCTGGCAACCCACCCACAGCCAGCTAGGGAGGGACCCACCTAGGGCCTAGCTGCGAAACGGCACAAAACGCGCTCCTAGGAGCTGCACTCTGCAAAGGGAAACTGTGCTCGGGGAACAAACCTCAGCCCCAAGGCGGCTTGGCTCAGGATCGCAGCGCTTGCCTAGTTCTCACCTAGCCCTAGGCTCCCCATAGGGTCAAGGAGGGTCTGGGCTGCCTCTGGCTCCGTGGGCACTGCTGCTTGGCTGGTGGTCTCCGCACCTTGAAACCAACTCCAAACGTGTTCTCCTTCGTGGAGAAGGCTGATTTGGCAGGAAGAAGCCCTGTGTGCACTGGCCCTGGCAACCCACCCATAGCCAGCTAGGGAGGGACCCACCTAGGGCCTAGCTGCGAAACGGCACAGAACGCGCTCGTAGGAGCTGCACTCTGCAAAGGGAAACTGAGCTCGGGGAACAAAGCTCAGCCCCAAGGCGGCTTGGCTCAGGATCGCAGCGCTTGCCTAGTTCTCACCTAGCCCTAGGCTCCCCATAGGGCCAAGGAGGGTCTGGGCTGCCTCTGGCTCCGTGGGCACTGCTGCTTGGCTGGTGGTCTCCGCACCTTGAAACCAACTCCAAACGTGTTCTCCTTCGCGGAGAAGGCTGATTTGGCAGGAAGAAGCCCTGTGTGCACTGGCCCTGGCAACCCACCCATAGCCAGCTAGGGAGGGACCCACCTAGGGCCTAGCTGCGAAACGGCACAAAACGCGCTCCTAGGAGCTGCACTCTGCAAAGGGAAACTGAGCTCGGGGAACAAAGCTCAGCCCCAAGGCGGCTTGGCTCAGGATCGCAGCGCTTGCCTAGTTCTCACCTAGCCCTAGGCTCCCCATAGGGCCAAGGAGGGTCTGGGCTGCCTCTTGCTCCGTGGGCACTGCTGCTTGGTTGGTGGTCTCTGCAGCTTGAAACCAACTCCAAACGTGTTCTCCTTCGCGGAGAAGGCTGATTTGGCAGGAAGAAGCCCTGTGTGCACTGGCCCTGGCAACCCACCCACAGCCAGCTAGGGACGGACCCACCTAGGGCCTAGCTGCGAAACGGCACAAAACGCGCTCCTAGGAGCTGCACTCTGCAAAGGGAAACTGTGCTCGGTGAACAAAGCTCAGCCCCAAGGCGGCTTGGCTCAGGATCGCAGCGCTTGCCTAGTTCTCACCTAGCCCTAGGCTCCCCATAGGGCCAAGGAGGGTCTGGGCTGCCTCTGGCTCCATGGGCACTGCTGCTTGGCTGGTGGTCTCCGCACCTTGAAGCCAACTCCAAACGTGTTCTCCTTCGCGGAGAAGGCTGATTTGGCAGGAAGAAGCCCTGTGTGCACTGGCCCTGGCAACCCACCCATAGCCCGCTAGGGAGGGACCCACCTAGGGCCTAGCTGCGAAACGGCACAGAACGCGCTCCTAGGAGCTGCACTCTGCAAAGGGAAACTGTGCTCGGGGAACAAAGCTCAGCCCCAAGGCGGCTTGGCTCAGGATCGCAGCGCTTGCCTACTTCTCACCTAGCCCTAGGCTCCCCATAGGGCCAAGGAGGGTCTGGGCTGCCTCTGGCTCCGTGGGCACTGCTGCTTGGCTGGTGGTCTCCGCACCGTGAAACCAACTCCAAACGTGTTCTCCTTCGCGGAGAAGGCTGATTTGGCAGGAAGAAGCCCTGTGTGCACTGGCCCTGGCAACCCACCCATAGCCAGCTAGGGAGGGACCCACCTAGGGCCTAGCTGCGAAACGGCACAAAACGCGCTCCTAGGAGCTGCACTCTGCAAAGGGAAACTGTGCTCGGGGAACAAAGCTCAGCCCCAAGGCGGCTTGGCTCAGGATCGCAGCGCTTGCCTAGTTCTCACCTAGCCCTAGGCTCCCCATAGGGTCAAGGAGGGTCTGGGCTGCCTCTGGCTCCGTGGGCACTGCTGCTTGGCTGGTGGTCTCCGCAGCTTGAAACCAACTCCAAACGTGTTCTCCTTCGCGGAGAAGGCTGATTTGGCAGGAAGAAGCCCTGTGTGCACTGGCCCTAGCAACCCACCCATAGCCAGCTAGGGAGGGACCCACCTAGGGCCTAGCTGCGAAACGGCACAAAACGCGCTCCTAGGAGCTGCACTCTGCAAAGGGAAACTGTGCTCGGGGAACAAAGCTCAGCCCCAAGGCGGCTTGGCTCAGGATCGCAGCGCTTGCCTAGTTCTCACCTAGCCCTAGGCTCCCCATAGGGCCAAGGAGGGTCTGGGCTGCCTCTGGCTCCGTGGGCACTGCTGCTTGGTTGGTGGTCTCCGCAGCTTGAAACCAACTCCAAACGTGTTCTCCTTCGCGGAGAAGGCTGATTTGGCAGGAAGAAGCCCTGTGTGCACTGGCCCTGGCAACCCACCCACAGCCAGCTAGGGAGGGACCCACCTAGGGCCTAGCTGCGAAACGGCACAAAACGCGCTCCTAGGAGCTGCACTCTGCAAAGGGAAACTGTGCTCGGGGAACAAAGCTCAGCCCCAAGGCGGCTTGGCTCAGGATCGCAGCGCTTGCCTAGTTCTCACCTAGCCCTAGGCTCCCCATAGGGCCAAGGAGGGTCTGGGCTGCCTCTGGCTCCGTGGGCACTGCTGCTTGGTTGGTGGTCTCCGCACCGTGAAACCAACTCCAAACGTGTTCTCCTTCGCGGAGAAGGCTGATTTGGCAGGAAGAAGCCCTGTGTGCACTGGCCCTAGCAACCCACCCATAGCCAGCTAGGGAGGGACCCACCTAGGGCCTAGCTGCGAAACGGCACAAAACGCGCTCCTAGGAGCTGCACTCTGCAAAGGGAAACTGTGCTCGGGGAACAAAGCTCAGCCCCAAGGCGGCTTGGCTCAGGATCGCAGCGCTTGCCTAGTTCTCACCTAGCCCTAGGCTCCCCATAGGGTCAAGGAGGGTCTGGGCTGCCTCTGGCTCCGTGGGCACTGCTGCTTGGCTGGTGGTCTCCGCACCGTGAAACCAACTCCAAACGTGTTCTCCTTCGCGGAGAAGGCTGATTTGGCAGGAAGAAGCCCTGTGTGCACTGGCCCTAGCAACCCACCCATAGCCAGCTAGGGAGGGACCCACCTAGGGCCTAGCTGCGAAACGGCACAAAACGTGCTCCTAGGAGCTGCACTCTGCAAAGGGAAACTGTGCTCGGGGAACAAAGCTCAGCCCCAAGGCGGCTTGGCTCAGGATCGCAGCGCTTGCCTAGTTCTCACCTAGCCCTAGGCTCCCCATAGGGCCAAGGAGGGTCTGGGCTGCCTCTGGCTCCGTGGGCACTGCTGCTTGGCTGGTGGTCTCCGCACTGTGAAACCAACTCCAAACGTGTTCTCCTTCGCGGAGAAGGCTGATTTGGCAGGAAGAAGCCCTGTGTGCACTGGCCCTGGCAACCCACCCATAGCCAGCTAGGGACGGACCCACCTAGGGCCTAGCTGCGAAACGGCACAAAACGCGCTCCTAGGAGCTGCACTCTGCAAAGGGAAACTGTGCTCGGGGAACAAACCTCAGCCCCAAGGCGGCTTGGCTCAGGATCGCAGCGCTTGCCTAGTTCTCACCTAGGCCTAGGCTCCCCATAGGGCCAAGGAGGGTCTGGGCTGCCTCTGGCTCCGTGGGCACTGCTGCTTGGTTGGTGGTCTCCGCAGCTTGAAACCAACTCCAAACGTGTTCTCCTTCGCGGAGAAGGCTGATTTGGCAGGAAGAAGCCCTGTGTGCACTGGCCCTGGCAACCCACCCACAGCCAGCTAGGGACGGACCCACCTAGGGCCTAGCTGCGAAACGGCACAAAACGCGCTCCTAGGAGCTGCACTCTGCAAAGGGAAACTGTGCTCGGGGAACAAAGCTCAGCCCCAAGGCGGCTTGGCTCAGGATCGCAGCGCTTGCCTAGTTCTCACCTAGCCCTAGGCTCCCCATAGGGCCAAGGAGGGTCTGGGCTGCCTCTGGCTCCGTGGGCACTGCTGCTTGGCTGGTGGTCTCCGCACCGTGAAACCAACTCCAAACGTGTTCTCCTTCGCGGAGAAGGCTGATTTGGCAGGAAGAAGCCCTGTGTGCACTGGCCCTAGCAACCCACCCATAGCCAGCTAGGGAGGGACCCACCTAGGGCCTAGCTGCGAAACGGCACAGAATGCGCTCCTAGGAGCTGCACTCTGCAAAGGGAAACTGTGCTCGGGGAACAAAGCTCAGCCCCAAGGCGGCTTGGCCCAGGATCGCAGCGCTTGCCTAGTTCTCACCTAGCCCTAGGCTCCCCATAGGGCCAAGGAGGGTCTGGGCTGCCTCTGGCTCCGTGGGCACTGCTGCTTGGCTGGTGGTCTCCGCACCGTGAAACCAACTCCAAACGTGTTCTCCTTCGCGGAGAAGGCTGATTTGGCAGGAACAAGCCCTGAGTGCACTGGCCCTAGCAACCCACCCATAGCCAGCTAGGGAGGGACCCACCTAGGGCCTAGCTGCGAAACGGCACAAAACGCGCTCCTAGGAGCTGCACTCTGCAAAGGGAAACTGTGCTCGGGGAACAAAGCTCAGCCCCAAGGCGGCTTGGCTCAGGATGGCAGCGCTTGCCTAGTTCTCACCTAGCCCTAGGCTCCCCATAGGGCCAAGGAGGGTCTGGGCTGCCTCTGGCTCCGTGGGCACTGCTGCTTGGCTGGTGGTCTCCGCACCTTGAAGCCAACTCCAAACGTGTTCTCCTTCGCGGAGAAGGCTGATTTGGCAGGAAGAAGCCCTGTGTGCACTGGCCCTGGCAACCCACCCATAGCCAGCTAGGGACGGACCCACCTAGGGCCTAGCTGCGAAACGGCACAAAACGCGCTCCTAGGAGCTGCACTCTGCAAAGGGAAACTGAGCTCGGGGAACAAAGCTCAGCCCCAAGGCGGCTTGGCTCAGGATCGCAGCGCTTGCCTAGTTCTCACCTAGCCCTAGGCTCCCCATAGGGCCAAGGAGGGTCTGGGCTGCCTCTGGCTCCGTGGGCACTGCTGCTTGGTTGGTGGTCTCCGCAGCTTGAAACCAACTCCAAACGTGTTCTCCTTTGCGGAGAAGGCTGATTTGGCAGGTAGAAGCCCTGTGTGCATTGGCCCTGGCAACCCACCCATAGCCAGCTAGGGACGGACCCACCTAGGGCCTATCTGCGAAACGGCACAAAACGCGCTCCTAGGAGCTGCACTCTGCAAAGGGAAACTGTGCTCGGGGAACAAAGCTCAGCCCCAAGGCGGCTTGGCTCAGGATCGCAGCGCTTGCCTAGTTCTCACCTAGCCCTAGGCTCCCCATAGGGCCAAGGAGGGTCTGGGCTGCCTCTGGCTCCGTGGGCACTGCTGCTTGGTTGGTGGTCTCCGCAGCTTGAAACCAACTCCAAACGTGTTCTCCTTCGCGGAGAAGGTTGATTTGGCAGGTAGAAGCCCTGTGTGCATTGGCTCTGGCAACCCACCGATAGCCAGCTAGGGAGGGACCCACCTAGGGCCTAGCTGCGAAACGGCACAAAACGCGCTCCTAGGAGCTGCACTCTGCAAAGGGAAACTGTGCTCGGGGAACAAAGCTCAGCCCCAAGGCGGCTTGGCTCAGGATCGCAGCGCTTGCCTAGTTCTCACCTAGCCCTAGGCTCCCCATAGGGCCAAGGAGGGTCTGGGCTGCCTCTGGCTCCGTGGGCACTGCTGCTTGGCTGGTGGTCTCCGCACCTTGAAACCAACTCCAAACGTGTTCTCCTGCGCGGAGAAGGCTGATTTGGCAGGAAGAAGCCCTGTGTGCACTGGCCCTGGCAACCCACCCATAGCCAGCTGGGGAGGGACCCACCTAGGGCCTAGCTGCGAAACGGCACAGAATGCGCTCCTAGGAGCTGCACTCTGCAAAGGGAAACTGAGCTCGGGGAACAAAGCTCAGCCCCAAGGCGGCTTGGCTCAGGATCGCAGCGCTTGCCTAGTTCTCACCTAGCCCTAGGCTCCCCATAGGGCCAAGGAGGGTCTGGGCTGCCTCTGGCTCCGTGGGCACTGCTGCTTGGTTGGTGGTCTCCGCAGCTTGAAACCAACTCCAAACGTGTTCTCCTTCGCGGAGAAGGCTGATTTGGCAGGAAGAAGCCCTGTGTGCACTGGCCCTTGCAAACCACCCATAGCCAGCTAGGGAGGCACCCACCTAGGGCCTAGCTGCGAAACGGCACAAAACGCGCTCCTAGGAGCTGCACTCTGCAAAGGGAAACTGTGCTCGGGGAACAAACCTCAGCCCCAAGGCGGCTTGGCTCAGGATCGCAGCGCTTGCCTAGTTCTCACCTAGCCCTAGGCTCCCCATAGGGCCAAGGAGGGTCTGGGCTGCCTCTGGCTCCGTGGGCACTGCTGCTTGGCTGGTGGTCTCCGCACCTTGAAACCAACTCCAAACGTGTTCTCCTTCGCGGAGAAGGCTGATTTGGCAGGAAGAAGCCCTGTGTGCACTGGCCCTGGCAACCCACCCATAGCCAGCTAGGGAGGGACCCACCTAGGGCCTAGCTGCGAAACGGCACAAAACGCGCTCCTAGGAGCTGCACTCTGCAAAGGGAAACTGAGCTCGGGGAACAAAGCTCAGCCCCAAGGCGGCTTGGCTCAGGATCGCAGCGCTTGCCTAGTTCTCACCTAGCCCTAGGCTCCCCATAGGGCCAAGGAGGGTCTGGGCTGCCTCTGGCTCCGTGGGAACTGCTGCTTGGTTAGTGGTCTCCGCAGCTTGAAACCAACTCCAAACGTGTTCTCCTTCGCGGAGAAGGCTGATTTGGCAGGAAGAAGCCCTGTGTGCACTGGCCCTGGCAAACCACCCATAGCCAGCTAGGGAGGCACCCACCTAGGGCCTAGCTGCGAAACGGCACAAAACGCGCTCCTAGGAGCTGCACTCTGCAAAGGGAAACTGAGCTCGGGGAACAAAGCTCAGCCCCAAGGCGGCTTGGCTCAGGATCGCAGCGCTTGCCTAGTTCTCACCTAGCCCTAGGCTCCCCATAGGGCCAAGGAGGGTCTGGGCTGCCTCTGGCTCCGTGGGCACTGCTGCTTGGCTGGTGGTCTCCACACCTTGAAACCAACTCCAAACGTGTTCTCCTTCGCGGAGAAGGCTGATTTGGCAGGAAGAAGCCCTGTGTGCACTGGCCCTGGCAACCCACCCATAGCCAGCTAGGGAGGGACCCACCTAGGGCCTAGCTGCGAAACGGCACAGAATGCGCTCCTAGGAGCTGCACTCTGCAAAGGGAAACTGAGCTCGGGGAACAAAGCTCAGCCCCAAGGCGGCTTGGCTCAGGATCGCAGCGCTTGCCTAGTTCTCACCTAGCCCTAGGCTCCCCATAGGGCCAAGGAGGGTCTGGGCTGCCTCTGGCTCCGTGGGCACTGCTGCTTGGTTGGTGGTCTCCGCAGCTTGAAACCAACTCCAAACGTGTTCTCCTTCGCGGAGAAGGCTGATTTGGCAGGAAGAAGCCCTGTGTGCACTGGCCCTGGCAACCCACCCATAGCCAGCTAGGGAGGCACCCACCTAGGGCCTAGCTGCGAAACGGCACAAAACGCGCTCCTAGGAGCTGCACTCTGCAAAGGGAAACTGTGCTCGGGGAACAAACCTCAGCCCCAAGGCGGCTTGGCTCAGGATCGCAGCGCTTGCCTAGTTCTCACCTAGCCCTAGGCTCCCCATAGGGCCAAGGAGGGTCTGGGCTGCCTCTGGCTCCGTGGGCACTGCTGCTTGGCTGGTGGTCTCCGCACCTTGAAACCAACTCCAAACGTGTTCTCCTTCGCGGAGAAGGCTGATTTGGCAGGAAGAAGCCCTGTGTGCACTGGCCCTGGCAACCCACCCATAGCCAGCTAGGGAGGGACCCACCTAGGGCCTAGCTGCGAAACGGCACAGAATGCGCTCCTAGGAGCTGCACTCTGCAAAGGGAAACTGAGCTCGGGGAACAAAGCTCAGCCCCAAGGCGGCTTGGCTCAGGATCGCAGCGCTTGCCTAGTTCTCACCTAGCCCTAGGCTCCCCATAGGGCCAAGGAGGGTCTGGGCTGCCTCTGGCTCCGTGGGCACTGCTGCTTGGCTGGTGGTCTCCGCAGCTTGAAACCAACTCCAAACGTGTTCTCCTGCGCGGAGAAGGCTGATTTGGCAGGAAGAAGCCCTGTGTGCACTGGCCCTGGCAAACCACCCATAGCCAGCTAGGGAGGCACCCACCTAGGGCCTAGCTGCGAAACGGCACAAAACGCGCTCCTAGGAGCTGCACTCTGCAAAGGGAAACTGAGCTCGGGGAACAAAGCTCAGCCCCAAGGCGGCTTGGCTCAGGATCGCAGCGCTTGCCTAGTTCTCACCTAGCCCTAGGCTCCCCATAGGGCCAAGGAGGGTCTGGGCTGCCTCTGGCTCCGTGGGCACTGCTGCTTGGCTGGTGGTCTCCGCACCTTGAAACCAACTCCAAACGTGTTCTCCTTCGCGGAGAAGGCTGATTTGGCAGGAAGAAGCCCTGTGTGCACTGGCCCTAGCAACCCACCCATAGCCAGCTAGGGAGGGACCCACCTAGGGCCTAGCTGCGAAACGGCACAGAATGCGCTCCTAGGAGCTGCACTCTGCAAAGGGAAACTGAGCTCGGGGAACAAAGCTCAGCCCCAAGGCGGCTTGGCTCAGGATCGCAGCGCTTGCCTAGTTCTCACCTAGCCCTAGGCTCCCCATAGGGCCAAGGAGGGTCTGGGCTGCCTCTGGCTCCGTGGGCACTGCTGCTTGGTTGGTGGTCTCCGCAGCTTGAAACCAACTCCAAACGTGTTCTCCTTCGCGGAGAAGGCTGATTTGGCAGGAAGAAGCCCTGTGTGCACTGGCCCTGGCAACCCACCCACAACCAGCTAGGGACGGACCCACCTAGGGCCTAGCTGCGAAACGGCACAAAACGCGCTCCTAGGAGCTGCACTCTGCAAAGGGAAACTGTGCTCGGGGAACAAAGCTCAGCCCCAAGGCGGCTTGGCTCAGGATCGCAGCGCTTGCCTAGTTCTCACCTAGCCCTAGGCTCCCCATAGGGCCAAGGAGGGTCTGGGCTGCCTCTGGCTCCGTGGGCACTGCTGCTTGGCTGGTGGTCTCCGCAGCTTGAAACCAACTCCAAACGTGTTCTCCTTCGCGGAGAAGGCTGATTTGGCAGGAAGAAGCCCTGTGTGCACTGGCCCTAGCAACCCACCCATAGCCAGCTAGGGAGGGACCCACCTAGGGCCTAGCTGCGAAACGGCACAGAACGCGCACCTAGGAGCTGCACTCTGCAAAGGGAAACTGTGCTCGGGGAACAAAGCTCAGCCCCAAGGCGGCTTGGCCCAGGATCGCAGCGCTTGCCTAGTTCTCACCTAGCCCTAGGCTCCCCATAGGGCCAAGGAGGGTCTGGGCTGCCTCTGGCTCCGTGGGCACTGCTGCTTGGCTGGTGGTCTCCGCACCGTGAAACCAACTCCAAACGTGTTCTCCTTCGCGGAGAAGGCTGATTTGGCAGGAACAAGCCCTGAGTGCACTGGCCCTAGCAACCCACCCATAGCCAGCTAGGGAGGGACCCACCTAGGGCCTAGCTGCGAAACGGCACAAAACGCGCTCCTAGGAGCTGCACTCTGCAAAGGGAAACTGTGCTCGGGGAACAAAGCTCAGCCCCAAGGCGGCTTGGCTCAGGATCGCAGCGCTTGCCTAGTTCTCACCTAGCCCTAGGCTCCCCATAGGGCCAAGGAGGGTCTGGGCTGCCTCTGGCTCCGTGGGCACTGCTGCTTGGCTGGTGGTCTCCGCACCGTGAAACCAACTCCAAACGTGTTCTCCTTCGCGGAGAAGGCTGATTTGGCAGGAAGAAGCCCTGTGTGCACTGGCCCTGGCAACCCACCCATAGCCAGCTAGGGACGGACCCACCTAGGGCCTAGCTGCGAAACGGCACAAAACGCGCTCCTAGGAGCTGCACTCTGCAAAGGGAAACTGAGCTCGGGGAACAAAGCTCAGCCCCAAGGCGGCTTGGCTCAGGATCGCAGCGCTTGCCTAGTTCTCACCTAGCCCTAGGCTCCCCATAGGGCCAAGGAGGGTCTGGGCTGCCTCTGGCTCCGTGGGCACTGCTGCTTGGTTGGTGGTCTCCGCAGCTTGAAACCAACTCCAAACGTGTTCTCCTTTGCGGAGAAGGCTGATTTGGCAGGTAGAAGCCCTGTGTGCATTGGCCCTGGCAACCCACCGATAGCCAGCTAGGGAGGGACCCACCTAGGGCCTAGCTGCGAAACGGCACAAAACGCGCTCCTAGGAGCTGCACTCTGCAAAGGGAAACTGTGCTCGGGGAACAAACCTCAGCCCCAAGGCAGCTTGGCTCAGGATCGCAGCGCTTGCCTAGTTCTCACCTAGCCCTAGGCTCCCCATAGGGCCAAGGAGGGTCTGGGCTGCCTCTGGCTCCGTGGGCACTGCTGCTTGGTTGGTGGTCTCCGCAGCTTGAAACCAACTCCAAACGTGTTCTCCTTCGCGGAGAAGGCTGATTTGGCAGGTAGAAGCCCTGTGTGCATTGGCCCTGGCAACCCACCGATAGCCAGCTAGGGAGGGAACCACCTAGGGCCTAGCTGCGAAACGGCACAAAACGCGCTCCTAGGAGCTGCACTCTGCAAAGGGAAACTGTGCTCGGGGAACAAAGCTCAGCCCCAAGGCGGCTTGGCTCAGGATCGCAGCGCTTGCCTAGTTCTCACCTAGCCCTAGGCTCCCCATAGGGCCAAGGAGGGTCTGGGCTGCCTCTGGCTCCGTGGGCACTGCTGCTTGGCTGGTGGTCTCCGCACCTTGAAACCAACTCCAAACGTGTTCTCCTGCGCGGAGAAGGCTGATTTGGCAGGAAGAAGCCCTGTGTGCACTGGCCCTGGCAACCCACCCATAGCCAGCTAGGGAGGGACCCACCTAGGGCCTAGCTGCGAAACGGCACAGAATGCGCTCCTAGGAGCTGCACTCTGCAAAGGGAAACTGAGCTCGGGGAACAAAGCTCAGCCCCAAGGCGGCTTGGCTCAGGATCGCAGCGCTTGCCTAGTTCTCACCTAGCCCTAGGCTCCCCATAGGGCCAAGGAGGGTCTGGGCTGCCTCTGGCTCCGTGGGCACTGCTGCTTGGTTGGTGGTCTCCGCAGCTTGAAACCAACTCCAAACGTGTTCTCCTTCGCGGAGAAGGCTGATTTGGCCGGAACAAGCCCTGTGTGCACTGGCCCTGGCAAACCACCCATAGCCAGCTAGGGAGGCACCCACCTAGGGCCTAGCTGCGAAACGGCACAAAACGCGCTCCTAGGAGCTGCACTCTGCAAAGGGAAACTGTGCTCGGGGAACAAACCTCAGCCCCAAGGCGGCTTGGCTCAGGATCGCAGCGCTTGCCTAGTTCTCACCTAGCCCTAGGCTCCCCATAGGGCCAAGGAGGGTCTGGGCTGCCTCTGGCTCCGTGGGCACTGCTGCTTGGCTGGTGGTCTCCGCACCTTGAAACCAACTCCAAACGTGTTCTCCTTCGCGGAGAAGGCTGATTTGGCAGGAAGAAGCCCTGTGTGCACTGGCCCTGGCAACCCACCCATAGCCAGCTAGGGAGGGACCCACCTAGGGCCTAGCTGCGAAACGGCACAAAACGCGCTCCTAGGAGCTGCACTCTGCAAAGGGAAACTGAGCTCGGGGAACAAAGCTCAGCCCCAAGGCGGCTTGGCTCAGGATCGCAGCGCTTGCCTAGTTCTCACCTAGCCCTAGGCTCCCCATAGGGCCAAGGAGGGTCTGGGCTGCCTCTGGCTCCGTGGGAACTGCTGCTTGGTTAGTGGTCTCCGCAGCTTGAAACCAACTCCAAACGTGTTCTCCTTCGCGGAGAAGGCTGATTTGGCAGGAAGAAGCCCTGTGTGCACTGGCCCTGGCAAACCACCCATAGCCAGCTAGGGAGGCACCCACCTAGGGCCTAGCTGCGAAACGGCACAAAACGCGCTCCTAGGAGCTGCACTCTGCAAAGGGAAACTGAGCTCGGGGAACAAAGCTCAGCCCCAAGGCGGCTTGGCTCAGGATCGCAGCGCTTGCCTAGTTCTCACCTAGCCCTAGGCTCCCCATAGGGCCAAGGAGGGTCTGGGCTGCCTCTGGCTCCGTGGGCACTGCTGCTTGGCTGGTGGTCTCCACACCTTGAAACCAACTCCAAACGTGTTCTCCTTCGCGGAGAAGGCTGATTTGGCAGGAAGAAGCCCTGTGTGCACTGGCCCAGGCAACCCACCCATAGCCAGCTAGGGAGGGACCCACCTAGGGCCTAGCTGCGAAACGGCACAGAATGCGCTCCTAGGAGCTGCACTCTGCAAAGGGAAACTGAGCTCGGGGAACAAAGCTCAGCCCCAAGGCGGCTTGGCTCAGGATCGCAGCGCTTGCCTAGTTCTCACCTAGCCCTAGGCTCCCCATAGGGCCAAGGAGGGTCTGGGCTGCCTCTGGCTCCGTGGGCACTGCTGCTTGGTTGGTGGTCTCCGCAGCTTGAAACCAACTCCAAACGTGTTCTCCTTCGCGGAGAAGGCTGATTTGGCAGGAAGAAGCCCTGTGTGCACTGGCCCTGGCAACCCACCCATAGCCAGCTAGGGAGGGACCCACCTAGGGCCTAGCTGCGAAACGGCACAGAATGCGCTCCTAGGAGCTGCACTCTGCAAAGGGAAACTGTGCTCGGGGAACAAAGCTCAGCCCCAAGGCGGCTTGGCTCAGGATCGCAGCGCTTGCCTAGTTCTCACCTAGCCCTAGGCTCCCCATAGGGCAAGGAGGGTCTGGGCTGCCTCTGGCTCCGTGGGAACTGCTGCTTGGCTGGTGGTCTCCGCAGCTTGAAACCAACTCCAAACGTGTTCTCCTTCGCGGAGAAGGCTGATTTGGCAGGAAGAAGCCCTGTGTGCACTGGCCCTGGCAAACCACCCATAGCCAGCTAGGGAGGCACCCACCTAGGGCCTAGCTGCGAAACGGCACAAAACGCGCTCCTAGGAGCTGCACTCTGCAAAGGGAAACTGAGCTCGGGGAACAAAGCTCAGCCCCAAGGCGGCTTGGCTCAGGATCGCAGCGCTTGCCTAGTTCTCACCTAGCCCTAGGCTCCCCATAGGGCCAAGGAGGGTCTGGGCTGCCTCTGGCTCCGTGGGCACTGCTGCTTGGCTGGTGGTCTCCACACCTTGAAACCAACTCCAAACGTGTTCTCCTTCGCGGAGAAGGCTGATTTGGCAGGAAGAAGCCCTGTGTGCACTGGCCCAGGCAACCCACCCATAGCCAGCTAGGGAGGGACCCACCTAGGGCCTAGCTGCGAAACGGCACAGAATGCGCTCCTAGGAGCTGCACTCTGCAAAGGGAAACTGAGCTCGGGGAACAAAGCTCAGCCCCAATGCGGCTTGGCTCAGGATCGCAGCGCTTGCCTAGTTCTCACCTAGCCCTAGGCTCCCCATAGGGCCAAGGAGGGTCTGGGCTGCCTCTGGCTCCGTGGGCACTGCTGCTTGGTTGGTGGTCTCCGCAGCTTGAAACCAACTCCAAACGTGTTCTCCTTCGCGGAGAAGGCTGATTTGGCAGGAAGAAGCCCTGTGTGCACTGGCCCTGGCAAACCACCCATAGCCAGCTAGGGAGGCACCCACCTAGGGCCTAGCTGCGAAACGGCACAAAACGCGCTCCTAGGAGCTGCACTCTGCAAAGGGAAACTGTGCTCGGGGAACAAACCTCAGCCCCAAGGCGGCTTGGCTCAGGATCGCAGCGCTTGCCTAGTTCTCACCTAGCCCTAGGCTCCCCATAGGGCCAAGGAGGGTCTGGGCTGCCTCTGGCTCCGTGGGCACTGCTGCTTGGCTGGTGGTCTCCGCACTGTGAAACCAACTCCAAACGTGTTCTCCTTCGCGGAGAAGGCTGATTTGGCAGGAAGAAGCCCTGTGTGCACTGGCCCTGGCAACCCACCCATAGCCAGCTAGGGAGGGACCCACCTAGGGCCTAGCTGCGAAACGGCACAGAATGCGCTCCTAGGAGCTGCACTCTGCAAAGGGAAACTGTGCTCGGGGAACAAAGCTCAGCCCCAAGGCGGCTTGGCTCAGGATCGCAGCGCTTGCCTAGTTCTCACCTAGCCCTAGGCTCCCCATAGGGCAAGGAGGGTCTGGGCTGCCTCTGGCTCCGTGGGAACTGCTGCTTGGCTGGTGGTCTCCGCAGCTTGAAACCAACTCCAAACGTGTTCTCCTTCGCGGAGAAGGCTGATTTGGCAGGAAGAAGCCCTGTGTGCACTGGCCCTGGCAAACCACCCATAGCCAGCTAGGGAGGCACCCACCTAGGGCCTAGCTGCGAAACGGCACAAAACGCGCTCCTAGGAGCTGCACTCTGCAAAGGGAAACTGAGCTCGGGGAACAAAGCTCAGCCCCAAGGCGGCTTGGCTCAGGATCGCAGCGCTTGCCTAGTTCTCACCTAGCCCTAGGCTCCCCATAGGGCCAAGGAGGGTCTGGGCTGCCTCTGGCTCCGTGGGCACTGCTGCTTGGCTGGTGGTCTCCGCACCTTGAAACCAACTCCAAACGTGTTCTCCTTCGCGGAGAAGGCTGATTTGGCAGGAAGAAGCCCTGTGTGCACTGGCCCTAGCAACCCACCCATAGCCAGCTAGGGAGGGACCCACCTAGGGCCTAGCTGCGAAACGGCACAGAATGCGCTCCTAGGAGCTGCACTCTGCAAAGGGAAACTGAGCTCGGGGAACAAAGCTCAGCCCCAAGGCGGCTTGGCTCAGGATCGCAGCGCTTGCCTAGTTCTCACCTAGCCCTAGGCTCCCCATAGGGCCAAGGAGGGTCTGGGCTGCCTCTGGCTCCGTGGGCACTGCTGCTTGGCTGGTGGTCTCCGCACCTTGAAACCAACTCCAAACGTGTTCTCCTTCGCGGAGAAGGCTGATTTGGCAGGAAGAAGCCCTGTGTGCACTGGCCCTGGCAACCCACCCATAGCCAGCTAGGGAGGGACCCACCTAGGGCCTAGCTGCGAAACGGCACAGAACGCGCTCCTAGGAGCTGCACTCTGCAAAGGGAAACTGTGCTCGGGGAACAAAGCTCAGCCCCAAGGCGGCTTGGCTCAGGATCGCAGCGCTTGCCTAGTTCTCACCTAGCCCTAGGCTCCCCATAGGGCCAAGGAGGGTCTGGGCTGCCTCTGGCTCCGTGGGCACTGCTGCTTGGCTGGTGGTCTCCGCACCTTGAAACCAACTCCAAACGTGTTCTCCTTCGCGGAGAAGGCTGATTTGGCAGGAAGAAGCCCTGTGTGCACTGGCCCTGGCAACCCACCCATAGCCAGCTAGGGAGGGACCCACCTAGGGCCTAGCTGCGAAACGGCACAAAACGAGCTCCTAGGAGCTGCACTCTGCAAAGGGAAACTGTGCTCGGGGAACAAACCTCAGCCCCAAGGCGGCTTGGCTCAGGATCGCAGCGCTTGCCTAGTTCTCACCTAGCCCTAGGCTCCCCATAGGGTCAAGGAGGGTCTGGGCTGCCTCTGGCTCCGTGGGCACTGCTGCTTGGCTGGTGGTCTCCGCACCTTGAAACCAACTCCAAACGTGTTCTCCTTCGCGGAGAAGGTTGATTTGGCAGGAAGAAGCCCTGTGTGCACTGGCCCTGGCAACCCACCCATAGCCAGCTAGGGAGGGACCCACCTAGGGCCTAGCTGCGAAACGGCACAAAACGCGCTCCTAGGAGCTGCACTCTGCAAAGGGAAACTGAGCTCGGGGAACAAAGCTCAGCCCCAAGGCGGCTTGGCTCAGGATCGCAGCGCTTGCCTAGTTCTCACCTAGCCCTAGGCTCCCCATAGGGCCAAGGAGGGTCTGGGCTGCCTCTGGCTCCGTGGGCACTGCTGCTTGGCTGGTGGTCTCCGCACCTTGAAACCAACTCCAAACGTGTTCTCCTTCGCGGAGAAGGCTGATTTGGCAGGAAGAAGCCCTGTGTGCACTGGCCCTGGCAACCCACCCATAGCCAGCTAGGGACGGACTCACCTAGGGCCTAGCTGCGAAACGGCACAAAACGCGCTCCTAGGAGCTGCACTCTGCAAAGGGAAACTGAGCTCGGGGAACAAAGCTCAGCCCCAAGGCGGCTTGGCTCAGGATCGCAGCGCTTGCCTAGTTCTCACCTAGCCCTAGGCTCCCCATAGGGCCAAGGAGGGTCTGGGCTGCCTCTGGCTCCGTGGGCACTGCTGCTTGGTTGGTGGTCTCCGCACCTTGAAACCAACTCCAAACGTGTTCTCCTTCGCGGAGAAGGCTGATTTGGCAGGAAGAAGCCCTGTGTGCACTGGCCCTGGCAAACCACCCACAGCCAGCTAGGGAGGCACCCACCTAGGGCCTAGCTGCGAAACGGCACAGAACGCGCTCCTAGGAGCTGCACTCTGCAAAGGGAAACTGTGCTCGGGGAACAAACCTCAGCCCCAAGGCAGCTTGGCTCAGGATCGCAGCGCTTGCCTAGTTCTCACCTAGCCCTAGGCTCCCCATAGGGCCAAGGAGGGTCTGGGCTGCCTCTGGCTCCGTGGGCACTGCTGCTTGGCTGGTGGTCTCCGCACCGTGAAACCAACTCCAAACGTGTTCTCCTTCGCGGAGAAGGCTGATTTGGCAGGAAGAAGCCCTGTGTGCACTGGCCCTGGCAACCCACCCATAGCCAGCTAGGGAGGGACCCACCTAGGGCCTAGCTGCGAAACGGCACAAAACGCGCTCCTAGGAGCTGCACTCTGCAAAGGGAAACTGTGCTCGGGGAACAAAGCTCAGCCCCAAGGCGGCTTGGCTCAGGATCGCAGCGCTTGCCTAGTTCTCAGCTAGCCATAGGCTCCCCATAGGGCCAAAGAGGGTCTGGGCTGCCTCTGGCTCCGTGGGCACTGCTGCTTGGCTGGTGGTCTCCGCAGCTTGAATCAAACTACAAACGTGTTCTCCTTTGCGGAGAAGGCTGATTTGGCAGGTAGAAGCCCTGTGTGCACTGGCCTTGGCAACCCACCCATAGACAGCTAGGGAGGGACCCACCTAGGGCCTAGCTTCGAAACGGCACAAAACGCGCTCCTAGGAGCTGCACTCTGCAAAGGGAAACTGTGCTCGGGGAACAAAGCTCAGCCCCAAAGCGGCTTGGCTCAGGATCGCAGCGCTTGCCTAGTTCTCACCTAGCCCTAGGCTCCCCATAGGGCCAAGGAGGGTCTGGGCTGCCTCTGGCTCCGTGGGCACTGCTGCTTGGTTGGTGGTCTCCGCAGCTTGAAACCAACTCCAAACGTGTTCTCCTTTGCGGAGAAGGCTGATTTGGCAGGTAGAAGCCCTGTGTGCACTGGCCCTGGCAACCCACCCATAGCCAGCTAGGGAGGGACCCACCTAGGGCCTAGCTGCGAAACGGCACAAAACGCGCTCCTAGGAGCTGCACTCTGCAAAGGGAAACTGTGCTCGGGGAACAAAGCTCAGCCCCAAGGCGGCTTGGCTCAGGATCGCAGCGCTTGCCTAGTTCTCACCTAGCCCTAGGCTCCCCATAGGGCCAAGGAGGGTCTGGGCTGCCTCTGGCTCCGTGGGCACTGCTGCTTGGCTGGTGGTCTCCGCACCTTGAAACCAACTCCAAACGTGTTCTCCTTGGCGGAGAAGGCTGATTTGGCAGGAAGAAGCCCTGTGTGCACTGGCCCTGGCAACCCACCCATAGCCAGCTAGGGAGGGACCCACCTAGGGCCTAGCTGCGAAACGGCACAAAACGCGCTCCTAGGAGCTGCACTCTGCAAAGGGAAACTGTGCTCGGGGAACAAAGCTCAGCCCCAAGGCAGCTTGGCTCAGGATCCAAGCGCTTGCCTAGTTCTCACCTAGCCCTAGGCTCCCCATAGGGCCAAGGAGGGTCTGGGCTGCCTCTGGCTCCGTGGGCACTGCTGCTTGGTTGGTGGTCTCCGCAGCTTGAAACCAACTCCAAACGTGTTCTCCTTCGCGGAGAAGGCTGATTTGGTAGGAAGAAGCCCTGTGTGCACTGGCACTAGCAACCCACCCATAGCCAGCTAGGGAGGGACCCACCTAGGGCCTAGCTGCGAAACGGCACAAAACGCGCTCCTAGGAGCTGCACTCTGCAAAGGGAAACTGTGCTCGGGGAACAAAGCTCAGCCCCAAGGCAGCTTGGCTCAGGATCGCAGCGCTTGCCTAGTTCTCAGCTAGCCATAGGCTCCCCATAGGGCCAAGGAGGGTCTGGGCTGCCTCTGGCTCCGTGGGCACTGCTGCTTGGCTGGTGGTCTCCGCAGCTTGAAACAAACTCCAAACGTGTTCTCCTTTGCGGAGAAGGCTGATTTGGCAGGTAGAAGCCCTGTGTGCACTGGCCTTGGCAACCCACCCATAGCCAGCTAGGGAGGGACCCACCTAGGGCCTAGCTGCGAAACGGCACAGAATGCGCTCCTAGGAGCTGCACTCTGCAAAGGGAAACTGTGCTCGGGGAACAAAGCTCAGCCCCAAGGCGGCTTGGCTCAGGATCGCAGCGCTTGCCTAGTTCTCACCTAGCCCTAGGCTCCCCATAGGGCCAAGGAGGGTCTGGGCTGCCTCTGGCTCCGTGGGCACTGCTGCTTGGCTGGTGGTCTCCGCACCTTGAAACCAACTCCAAACGTGTTCTCCTTCGCGGAGAAGGCTGATTTGGCAGGAAGAAGCCCTGTGTGCACTGGCCCTGGCAACCCACCCATAGCCAGCTAGGGAGGGACCCACCTAGGGCCTAGCTGCGAAACGGCACAAAACGCGCTCCTAGGAGCTGCACTCTGCAAAGGGAAACTGTGCTCGGGGAACAAAGCTCAGCCCCAAGGCAGCTTGGCTCAGGATCGCAGCGCTTGCCTAGTTCTCACCTAGCCCTAGGCTCCCCATAGGGCCAAGGAGGGTCTGGGCTGCCTCTGGCTCCGTGGGCACTGCTGCTTGGCTGGTGGTCTCCGCACCTTGAAACCAACTCCAAACGTGTTCTCCTTCGCGGAGAAGGCTGATTTGGCAGGAAGAAGCCCTGTGTGCACTGGCCCTGGCAACCCACCCATAGCCAGCTAGGGAGGGACCCACCTAGGGCCTAGCTGCGAAACGGCACAGAAGGCGCTCCTAGGAGCTGCACTCTGCAAAGGGAAACTGTGCTCGGGGAACAAAGCTCAGCCCCAAGGCGGCTTGGCTCAGGATCGCAGCGCTTGCCTAGTTCTCACCTAGCCCTAGGCTCCCCATAGGGCCAAGGAGGGTCTGGGCTGCCTCTGGCTCCGTGGGCACTGCTGCTTGGCTGGTGGTCTCCGCACCTTGAAACCAACTCCAAACGTGTTCTCCTTCGCGGAGAAGGCTGATTTGGTAGGAAGAAGCCCTGTGTGCACTGGCACTAGCAACCCACCCATAGCCAGCTAGGGAGGGACCCACCTAGGGCCTAGCTGCGAAACGGCACAAAACGCGCTCCTAGGAGCTGCACTCTGCAAAGGGAAACTGTGCTCGGGGAACAAAGCTCAGCCCCAAGGCAGCTTGGCTCAGGATCGCAGCGCTTGCCTAGTTCTCAGCTAGCCATAGGCTCCCCATAGGGCCAAGGAGGGTCTGGGCTGCCTCTGGCTCCGTGGGCACTGCTGCTTGGCTGGTGGTCTCCGCAGCTTGAAACAAACTCCAAACGTGTTCTCCTTTGCGGAGAAGGCTGATTTGGCAGGTAGAAGCCCTGTGTGCACTGGCCTTGGCAACCCACCCATAGCCAGCTAGGGAGGGACCCACCTAGGGCCTAGCTGCGAAACGGCACAGAATGCGCTCCTAGGAGCTGCACTCTGCAAAGGGAAACTGTGCTCGGGGAACAAAGCTCAGCCCCAAGGCGGCTTGGCTCAGGATCGCAGCGCTTGCCTAGTTCTCACCTAGCCCTAGGCTCCCCATAGGGCCAAGGAGGGTCTGGGCTGCCTCTGGCTCCGTGGGCACTGCTGCTTGGCTGGTGGTCTCCGCACCTTGAAACCAACTCCAAACGTGTTCTCCTTGGCGGAGAAGGCTGATTTGGCAGGAAGAAGCCCTGTGTGCACTGGCCCTGGCAACCCACCCATAGCCAGCTAGGGAGGGACCCACCTAGGGCCTAGCTGCGAAACGGCACAAAACGCGCTCCTAGGAGCTGCACTCTGCAAAGGGAAACTGTGCTCGGGGAACAAAGCTCAGCCCCAAGGCAGCTTGGCTCAGGATCCAAGCGCTTGCCTAGTTCTCACCTAGCCCTAGGCTCCCCATAGGGCCAAGGAGGGTCTGGGCTGCCTCTGGCTCCGTGGGCACTGCTGCTTGGTTGGTGGTCTCCGCAGCTTGAAACCAACTCCAAACGTGTTCTCCTTCGCGGAGAAGGCTGATTTGGTAGGAAGAAGCCCTGTGTGCACTGGCACTAGCAACCCACCCATAGCCAGCTAGGGAGGGACCCACCTAGGGCCTAGCTGCGAAACGGCACAAAACGCGCTCCTAGGAGCTGCACTCTGCAAAGGGAAACTGTGCTCGGGGAACAAAGCTCAGCCCCAAGGCAGCTTGGCTCAGGATCGCAGCGCTTGCCTAGTTCTCAGCTAGCCATAGGCTCCCCATAGGGCCAAGGAGGGTCTGGGCTGCCTCTGGCTCCGTGGGCACTGCTGCTTGGCTGGTGGTCTCCGCAGCTTGAAACAAACTCCAAACGTGTTCTCCTTTGCGGAGAAGGCTGATTTGGCAGGTAGAAGCCCTGTGTGCACTGGCCTTGGCAACCCACCCATAGCCAGCTAGGGAGGGACCCACCTAGGGCCTAGCTGCGAAACGGCACAGAATGCGCTCCTAGGAGCTGCACTCTGCAAAGGGAAACTGTGCTCGGGGAACAAAGCTCAGCCCCAAGGCGGCTTGGCTCAGGATCGCAGCGCTTGCCTAGTTCTCACCTAGCCCTAGGCTCCCCATAGGGCCAAGGAGGGTCTGGGCTGCCTCTGGCTCCGTGGGCACTGCTGCTTGGCTGGTGGTCTCCGCACCTTGAAACCAACTCCAAACGTGTTCTCCTTCGCGGAGAAGGCTGATTTGGCAGGAAGAAGCCCTGTGTGCACTGGCCTTGGCAACCCACCCATAGACAGCTAGGGAGGGACCCACCTAGGGCCTAGCTTCGAAACGGCACAAAACGCGCTCCTAGGAGCTGCACTCTGCAAAGGGAAACTGTGCTCGGGGAACAAAGCTCAGCCCCAAAGCGGCTTGGCTCAGGATCGCAGCGCTTGCCTAGTTCTCACCTAGCCCTAGGCTCCCCATAGGGCCAAGGAGGGTCTGGGCTGCCTCTGGCTCCGTGGGCACTGCTGCTTGGTTGGTGGTCTCCGCAGCTTGAAACCAACTCCAAACGTGTTCTCCTTTGCGGAGAAGGCTGATTTGGCAGGTAGAAGCCCTGTGTGCACTGGCCCTGGCAACCCACCCATAGCCAGCTAGGGAGGGACCCACCTAGGGCCTAGCTGCGAAACGGCACAAAACGCGCTCCTAGGAGCTGCACTCTGCAAAGGGAAACTGTGCTCGGGGAACAAAGCTCAGCCCCAAGGCGGCTTGGCTCAGGATCGCAGCGCTTGCCTAGTTCTCACCTAGCCCTAGGCTCCCCATAGGGCCAAGGAGGGTCTGGGCTGCCTCTGGCTCCGTGGGCACTGCTGCTTGGCTGGTGGTCTCCGCACCTTGAAACCAACTCCAAACGTGTTCTCCTTGGCGGAGAAGGCTGATTTGGCAGGAAGAAGCCCTGTGTGCACTGGCCCTGGCAACCCACCCATAGCCAGCTAGGGAGGGACCCACCTAGGGCCTAGCTGCGAAACGGCACAAAACGCGCTCCTAGGAGCTGCACTCTGCAAAGGGAAACTGTGCTCGGGGAACAAAGCTCAGCCCCAAGGCAGCTTGGCTCAGGATCCAAGCGCTTGCCTAGTTCTCACCTAGCCCTAGGCTCCCCATAGGGCCAAGGAGGGTCTGGGCTGCCTCTGGCTCCGTGGGCACTGCTGCTTGGTTGGTGGTCTCCGCAGCTTGAAACCAACTCCAAACGTGTTCTCCTTCGCGGAGAAGGCTGATTTGGTAGGAAGAAGCCCTGTGTGCACTGGCACTAGCAACCCACCCATAGCCAGCTAGGGAGGGACCCACCTAGGGCCTAGCTGCGAAACGGCACAAAACGCGCTCCT
The DNA here is from genome assembly GCF_054392235.1 of Sus scrofa. Classification (NCBI taxonomy): domain Eukaryota; kingdom Metazoa; phylum Chordata; class Mammalia; order Artiodactyla; family Suidae; genus Sus; species Sus scrofa. Next base: position 38,493,396 of record NC_139393.1, on the reverse strand, counting down.
AGGAGCTGCACTCTGCAAAGGGAAACTGTGCTCGGGGAACAAAGCTCAGCCCCAAGGCAGCTTGGCTCAGGATCGCAGCGCTTGCCTAGTTCTCAGCTAGCCATAGGCTCCCCATAGGGCCAAGGAGGGTCTGGGCTGCCTCTGGCTCCGTGGGCACTGCTGCTTGGCTGGTGGTCTCCGCAGCTTGAAACAAACTCCAAACGTGTTCTCCTTTGCGGAGAAGGCTGATTTGGCAGGTAGAAGCCCTGTGTGCACTGGCCTTGGCAACCCACCCATAGCCAGCTAGGGAGGGACCCACCTAGGGCCTAGCTGCGAAACGGCACAGAATGCGCTCCTAGGAGCTGCACTCTGCAAAGGGAAACTGTGCTCGGGGAACAAAGCTCAGCCCCAAGGCGGCTTGGCTCAGGATCGCAGCGCTTGCCTAGTTCTCACCTAGCCCTAGGCTCCCCATAGGGCCAAGGAGGGTCTGGGCTGCCTCTGGCTCCGTGGGCACTGCTGCTTGGCTGGTGGTCTCCGCACCTTGAAACCAACTCCAAACGTGTTCTCCTTGGCGGAGAAGGCTGATTTGGCAGGAAGAAGCCCTGTGTGCACTGGCCCTGGCAACCCACCCATAGCCAGCTAGGGAGGGACCCACCTAGGGCCTAGCTGCGAAACGGCACAAAACGCGCTCCTAGGAGCTGCACTCTGCAAAGGGAAACTGTGCTCGGGGAACAAAGCTCAGCCCCAAGGCAGCTTGGCTCAGGATCCAAGCGCTTGCCTAGTTCTCACCTAGCCCTAGGCTCCCCATAGGGCCAAGGAGGGTCTGGGCTGCCTCTGGCTCCGTGGGCACTGCTGCTTGGTTGGTGGTCTCCGCAGCTTGAAACCAACTCCAAACGTGTTCTCCTTCGCGGAGAAGGCTGATTTGGTAGGAAGAAGCCCTGTGTGCACTGGCACTAGCAACCCACCCATAGCCAGCTAGGGAGGGACCCACCTAGGGCCTAGCTGCGAAACGGCACAAAACGCGCTCCTAGGAGCTGCACTCTGCAAAGGGAAACTGTGCTCGGGGAACAAAGCTCAGCCCCAAGGCAGCTTGGCTCAGGATCGCAGCGCTTGCCTAGTTCTCAGCTAGCCATAGGCTCCCCATAGGGCCAAGGAGGGTCTGGGCTGCCTCTGGCTCCGTGGGCACTGCTGCTTGGCTGGTGGTCTCCGCAGCTTGAAACAAACTCCAAACGTGTTCTCCTTTGCGGAGAAGGCTGATTTGGCAGGTAGAAGCCCTGTGTGCACTGGCCTTGGCAACCCACCCATAGCCAGCTAGGGAGGGACCCACCTAGGGCCTAGCTGCGAAACGGCACAGAATGCGCTCCTAGGAGCTGCACTCTGCAAAGGGAAACTGTGCTCGGGGAACAAAGCTCAGCCCCAAGGCGGCTTGGCTCAGGATCGCAGCGCTTGCCTAGTTCTCACCTAGCCCTAGGCTCCCCATAGGGCCAAGGAGGGTCTGGGCTGCCTCTGGCTCCGTGGGCACTGCTGCTTGGCTGGTGGTCTCCGCACCTTGAAACCAACTCCAAACGTGTTCTCCTTCGCGGAGAAGGCTGATTTGGCAGGAAGAAGCCCTGTGTGCACTGGCCTTGGCAACCCACCCATAGACAGCTAGGGAGGGACCCACCTAGGGCCTAGCTTCGAAACGGCACAAAACGCGCTCCTAGGAGCTGCACTCTGCAAAGGGAAACTGTGCTCGGGGAACAAAGCTCAGCCCCAAAGCGGCTTGGCTCAGGATCGCAGCGCTTGCCTAGTTCTCACCTAGCCCTAGGCTCCCCATAGGGCCAAGGAGGGTCTGGGCTGCCTCTGGCTCCGTGGGCACTGCTGCTTGGTTGGTGGTCTCCGCAGCTTGAAACCAACTCCAAACGTGTTCTCCTTTGCGGAGAAGGCTGATTTGGCAGGTAGAAGCCCTGTGTGCACTGGCCCTGGCAACCCACCCATAGCCAGCTAGGGAGGGACCCACCTAGGGCCTAGCTGCGAAACGGCACAAAACGCGCTCCTAGGAGCTGCACTCTGCAAAGGGAAACTGTGCTCGGGGAACAAAGCTCAGCCCCAAGGCGGCTTGGCTCAGGATCGCAGCGCTTGCCTAGTTCTCACCTAGCCCTAGGCTCCCCATAGGGCCAAGGAGGGTCTGGGCTGCCTCTGGCTCCGTGGGCACTGCTGCTTGGCTGGTGGTCTCCGCACCTTGAAACCAACTCCAAACGTGTTCTCCTTGGCGGAGAAGGCTGATTTGGCAGGAAGAAGCCCTGTGTGCACTGGCCCTGGCAACCCACCCATAGCCAGCTAGGGAGGGACCCACCTAGGGCCTAGCTGCGAAACGGCACAAAACGCGCTCCTAGGAGCTGCACTCTGCAAAGGGAAACTGTGCTCGGGGAACAAAGCTCAGCCCCAAGGCAGCTTGGCTCAGGATCCAAGCGCTTGCCTAGTTCTCACCTAGCCCTAGGCTCCCCATAGGGCCAAGGAGGGTCTGGGCTGCCTCTGGCTCCGTGGGCACTGCTGCTTGGTTGGTGGTCTCCGCAGCTTGAAACCAACTCCAAACGTGTTCTCCTTCGCGGAGAAGGCTGATTTGGTAGGAAGAAGCCCTGTGTGCACTGGCACTAGCAACCCACCCATAGCCAGCTAGGGAGGGACCCACCTAGGGCCTAGCTGCGAAACGGCACAAAACGCGCTCCTAGGAGCTGCACTCTGCAAAGGGAAACTGTGCTCGGGGAACAAAGCTCAGCCCCAAGGCAGCTTGGCTCAGGATCGCAGCGCTTGCCTAGTTCTCAGCTAGCCATAGGCTCCCCATAGGGCCAAGGAGGGTCTGGGCTGCCTCTGGCTCCGTGGGCACTGCTGCTTGGCTGGTGGTCTCCGCAGCTTGAAACAAACTCCAAACGTGTTCTCCTTTGCGGAGAAGGCTGATTTGGCAGGTAGAAGCCCTGTGTGCACTGGCCTTGGCAACCCACCCATAGCCAGCTAGGGAGGGACCCACCTAGGGCCTAGCTGCGAAACGGCACAGAATGCGCTCCTAGGAGCTGCACTCTGCAAAGGGAAACTGTGCTCGGGGAACAAAGCTCAGCCCCAAGGCGGCTTGGCTCAGGATCGCAGCGCTTGCCTAGTTCTCACCTAGCCCTAGGCTCCCCATAGGGCCAAGGAGGGTCTGGGCTGCCTCTGGCTCCGTGGGCACTGCTGCTTGGCTGGTGGTCTCCGCACCTTGAAACCAACTCCAAACGTGTTCTCCTTCGCGGAGAAGGCTGATTTGGCAGGAAGAAGCCCTGTGTGCACTGGCCTTGGCAACCCACCCATAGACAGCTAGGGAGGGACCCACCTAGGGCCTAGCTTCGAAACGGCACAAAACGCGCTCCTAGGAGCTGCACTCTGCAAAGGGAAACTGTGCTCGGGGAACAAAGCTCAGCCCCAAAGCGGCTTGGCTCAGGATCGCAGCGCTTGCCTAGTTCTCACCTAGCCCTAGGCTCCCCATAGGGCCAAGGAGGGTCTGGGCTGCCTCTGGCTCCGTGGGCACTGCTGCTTGGTTGGTGGTCTCCGCAGCTTGAAACCAACTCCAAACGTGTTCTCCTTTGCGGAGAAGGCTGATTTGGCAGGTAGAAGCCCTGTGTGCACTGGCCCTGGCAACCCACCCATAGCCAGCTAGGGAGGGACCCACCTAGGGCCTAGCTGCGAAACGGCACAAAACGCGCTCCTAGGAGCTGCACTCTGCAAAGGGAAACTGTGCTCGGGGAACAAAGCTCAGCCCCAAGGCGGCTTGGCTCAGGATCGCAGCGCTTGCCTAGTTCTCACCTAGCCCTAGGCTCCCCATAGGGCCAAGGAGGGTCTGGGCTGCCTCTGGCTCCGTGGGCACTGCTGCTTGGCTGGTGGTCTCCGCACCTTGAAACCAACTCCAAACGTGTTCTCCTTGGCGGAGAAGGCTGATTTGGCAGGAAGAAGCCCTGTGTGCACTGGCCCTGGCAACCCACCCATAGCCAGCTAGGGAGGGACCCACCTAGGGCCTAGCTGCGAAACGGCACAAAACGCGCTCCTAGGAGCTGCACTCTGCAAAGGGAAACTGTGCTCGGGGAACAAAGCTCAGCCCCAAGGCAGCTTGGCTCAGGATCCAAGCGCTTGCCTAGTTCTCACCTAGCCCTAGGCTCCCCATAGGGCCAAGGAGGGTCTGGGCTGCCTCTGGCTCCGTGGGCACTGCTGCTTGGTTGGTGGTCTCCGCAGCTTGAAACCAACTCCAAACGTGTTCTCCTTCGCGGAGAAGGCTGATTTGGTAGGAAGAAGCCCTGTGTGCACTGGCACTAGCAACCCACCCATAGCCAGCTAGGGAGGGACCCACCTAGGGCCTAGCTGCGAAACGGCACAAAACGCGCTCCTAGGAGCTGCACTCTGCAAAGGGAAACTGTGCTCGGGGAACAAAGCTCAGCCCCAAGGCAGCTTGGCTCAGGATCGCAGCGCTTGCCTAGTTCTCAGCTAGCCATAGGCTCCCCATAGGGCCAAGGAGGGTCTGGGCTGCCTCTGGCTCCGTGGGCACTGCTGCTTGGCTGGTGGTCTCCGCAGCTTGAAACAAACTCCAAACGTGTTCTCCTTTGCGGAGAAGGCTGATTTGGCAGGTAGAAGCCCTGTGTGCACTGGCCTTGGCAACCCACCCATAGCCAGCTAGGGAGGGACCCACCTAGGGCCTAGCTGCGAAACGGCACAGAATGCGCTCCTAGGAGCTGCACTCTGCAAAGGGAAACTGTGCTCGGGGAACAAAGCTCAGCCCCAAGGCGGCTTGGCTCAGGATCGCAGCGCTTGCCTAGTTCTCACCTAGCCCTAGGCTCCCCATAGGGCCAAGGAGGGTCTGGGCTGCCTCTGGCTCCGTGGGCACTGCTGCTTGGCTGGTGGTCTCCGCACCTTGAAACCAACTCCAAACGTGTTCTCCTTCGCGGAGAAGGCTGATTTGGCAGGAAGAAGCCCTGTGTGCACTGGCCTTGGCAACCCACCCATAGACAGCTAGGGAGGGACCCACCTAGGGCCTAGCTTCGAAACGGCACAAAACGCGCTCCTAGGAGCTGCACTCTGCAAAGGGAAACTGTGCTCGGGGAACAAAGCTCAGCCCCAAAGCGGCTTGGCTCAGGATCGCAGCGCTTGCCTAGTTCTCACCTAGCCCTAGGCTCCCCATAGGGCCAAGGAGGGTCTGGGCTGCCTCTGGCTCCGTGGGCACTGCTGCTTGGTTGGTGGTCTCCGCAGCTTGAAACCAACTCCAAACGTGTTCTCCTTTGCGGAGAAGGCTGATTTGGCAGGTAGAAGCCCTGTGTGCACTGGCCCTGGCAACCCACCCATAGCCAGCTAGGGAGGGACCCACCTAGGGCCTAGCTGCGAAACGGCACAAAACGCGCTCCTAGGAGCTGCACTCTGCAAAGGGAAACTGTGCTCGGGGAACAAAGCTCAGCCCCAAGGCGGCTTGGCTCAGGATCGCAGCGCTTGCCTAGTTCTCACCTAGCCCTAGGCTCCCCATAGGGCCAAGGAGGGTCTGGGCTGCCTCTGGCTCCGTGGGCACTGCTGCTTGGCTGGTGGTCTCCGCACCTTGAAACCAACTCCAAACGTGTTCTCCTTGGCGGAGAAGGCTGATTTGGCAGGAAGAAGCCCTGTGTGCACTGGCCCTGGCAACCCACCCATAGCCAGCTAGGGAGGGACCCACCTAGGGCCTAGCTGCGAAACGGCACAAAACGCGCTCCTAGGAGCTGCACTCTGCAAAGGGAAACTGTGCTCGGGGAACAAAGCTCAGCCCCAAGGCAGCTTGGCTCAGGATCCAAGCGCTTGCCTAGTTCTCACCTAGCCCTAGGCTCCCCATAGGGCCAAGGAGGGTCTGGGCTGCCTCTGGCTCCGTGGGCACTGCTGCTTGGTTGGTGGTCTCCGCAGCTTGAAACCAACTCCAAACGTGTTCTCCTTCGCGGAGAAGGCTGATTTGGTAGGAAGAAGCCCTGTGTGCACTGGCACTAGCAACCCACCCATAGCCAGCTAGGGAGGGACCCACCTAGGGCCTAGCTGCGAAACGGCACAAAACGCGCTCCTAGGAGCTGCACTCTGCAAAGGGAAACTGTGCTCGGGGAACAAAGCTCAGCCCCAAGGCAGCTTGGCTCAGGATCGCAGCGCTTGCCTAGTTCTCAGCTAGCCATAGGCTCCCCATAGGGCCAAGGAGGGTCTGGGCTGCCTCTGGCTCCGTGGGCACTGCTGCTTGGCTGGTGGTCTCCGCAGCTTGAAACAAACTCCAAACGTGTTCTCCTTTGCGGAGAAGGCTGATTTGGCAGGTAGAAGCCCTGTGTGCACTGGCCTTGGCAACCCACCCATAGCCAGCTAGGGAGGGACCCACCTAGGGCCTAGCTGCGAAACGGCACAGAATGCGCTCCTAGGAGCTGCACTCTGCAAAGGGAAACTGTGCTCGGGGAACAAAGCTCAGCCCCAAGGCGGCTTGGCTCAGGATCGCAGCGCTTGCCTAGTTCTCACCTAGCCCTAGGCTCCCCATAGGGCCAAGGAGGGTCTGGGCTGCCTCTGGCTCCGTGGGCACTGCTGCTTGGCTGGTGGTCTCCGCACCTTGAAACCAACTCCAAACGTGTTCTCCTTCGCGGAGAAGGCTGATTTGGCAGGAAGAAGCCCTGTGTGCACTGGCCCTGGCAACCCACCCATAGCCAGCTAGGGAGGGACCCACCTAGGGCCTAGCTGCGAAACGGCACAAAACGCGCTCCTAGGAGCTGCACTCTGCAAAGGGAAACTGTGCTCGGGGAACAAAGCTCAGCCCCAAGGCAGCTTGGCTCAGGATCGCAGCGCTTGCCTAGTTCTCACCTAGCCCTAGGCTCCCCATAGGGCCAAGGAGGGTCTGGGCTGCCTCTGGCTCCGTGGGCACTGCTGCTTGGCTGGTGGTCTCCGCACCTTGAAACCAACTCCAAACGTGTTCTCCTTCGCGGAGAAGGCTGATTTGGCAGGAAGAAGCCCTGTGTGCACTGGCCCTGGCAACCCACCCATAGCCAGCTAGGGAGGGACCCACCTAGGGCCTAGCTGCGAAACGGCACAGAAGGCGCTCCTAGGAGCTGCACTCTGCAAAGGGAAACTGTGCTCGGGGAACAAAGCTCAGCCCCAAGGCGGCTTGGCTCAGGATCGCAGCGCTTGCCTAGTTCTCACCTAGCCCTAGGCTCCCCATAGGGCCAAGGAGGGTCTGGGCTGCCTCTGGCTCCGTGGGCACTGCTGCTTGGCTGGTGGTCTCCGCACCTTGAAACCAACTCCAAACGTGTTCTCCTTCGCGGAGAAGGCTGATTTGGCAGGTAGAAGCCCTGTGTGCATTGGCCCTGGCAACCCACCCATAGCCAGCTAGGGAGGGACCCACCTAGGGCCTAGCTGCGAAACGGCACAAAACGCGCTCCTAGGAGCTGCACTCTGCAAAGGGAAACTGTGCTCGGGGAACAAACCTCAGCCCCAAGGCGGCTTGGCTCAGGATCGCAGCGCTTGCCTAGTTCTCACCTAGCCCTAGGCTCCCCATAGGGCCAAGGAGGGTCTGGGCTGCCTCTGGCTCCGTGGGCACTGCTGCTTGGTTGGTGGTCTCCGCAGCTTGAAACCAACTCCAAACGTGTTCTCCTTTGCGGAGAAGGCTGATTTGGCAGGTAGAAGCCCTGTGTGCACTGGCCCTGGCAACCCACCCATAGCCAGCTAGGGAGGGACCCACCTAGGGCCTAGCTGCGAATCGGCACAAAACGCGCTCCTAGGAGCTGCACTCTGCAAAGGGAAACTGTGCTCGGGGAACAAAGCTCAGCCCCAAGGCGGCTTGGCTCAGGATCGCAGCGCTTGCCTAGTTCTCACCTAGCCCTAGGCTCCCCATAGGGCCAAGGAGGGTCTGGGCTGCCTCTGGCTCCGTGGGCACTGCTGCTTGGCTGGTGGTCTCCGCACCTTGAAACCAACTCCAAACGTGTTCTCCTTGGCGGAGAAGGCTGATTTGGCAGGAAGAAGCCCTGTGTGCACTGGCCCTGGCAACCCACCCATAGCCAGCTAGGGAGGGACCCACCTAGGGCCTAGCTGCGAAACGGCACAAAACGCGCTCCTAGGAGCTGCACTCTGCAAAGGGAAACTGTGCTCGGGGAACAAAGCTCAGGCCCAAGGCAGCTTGGCTCAGGATCGCAGCGCTTGCCTAGTTCTCACCTAGCCCTAGGCTCCCCATAGGGCCAAGGAGGGTCTGGGCTGCCTCTGGCTCCGTGGGCACTGCTGCTTGGCTGGTGGTCTCCGCACCTTGAAACCAACTCCAAACGTGTTCTGCTTCGCGGAGAAGGCTGATTTGGCAGGAAGAAGCCCTGTGTGCACTGGCCCTGGCAACCCACCCATAGCCAGCTAGGGAGGGACCCACCTAGGGCCTAGCTGCGAAACGGCACAAAACGCGCTCCTAGGAGCTGCACTCTGCAAAGGGAAACTGTGCTCGGGGAACAAAGCTCAGCCCCAAGGCAGCTTGGCTCAGGATCGCAGCGCTTGCCTAGTTCTCACCTAGCCCTAGGCTCCCCATAGGGCCAAGGAGGGTCTGGGCTGCCTCTGGCTCCGTGGGCACTGCTGCTTGGCTGGTGGTCTCCGCAGCTTGAAACCAACTCCAAACGTGTTCTCCTTGGCGGAGAAGGCTGATTTGGCAGGAAGAAGCCCTGTGTGCACTGGCCCTGGCAACCCACCCATAGCCAGCTAGGGAGGGACCCACCTAGGGCCTAGCTGCGAAACGGCACAGAACGCGCTCCTAGGAGCTGCACTCTGCAAAGGGAAACTGTGCTCGGGGAACAAACCTCAGCCCCAAGGCAGCTTGGCTCAGGATCGCAGCGCTTGCCTAGTTCTCACCTAGCCCTAGGCTCCCCATAGGGCCAAGGAGGGTCTGGGCTGCCTCTGGCTCCGTGGGCACTGCTGCTTGGCTGGTGGTCTCCACAGCTTGAAACCAACTCCAAACGTGTTCTCCTTTTTGGAGAAGGCTGATTTGGCAGGAAGAAGCCCTGTGTGCACTGGCCCTGGCAACCCACCCATAGCCAGCTAGGGAGGGACCCACCTAGGGCCTAGCTGCGAAACGGCACAAAACGCGCTCCTAGGAGCTGCACTCTGCAAAGGGAAACTGTGCTCGGGGAACACACCTCAGCCCCAAGGCGGCTTGGCTCAGGATCGCAGCGCTTGCCTAGTTCTCACCTAGCCCTAGGCTCCCCATAGGGCCAAGGAGGGTCTGGGCTGCCTCTGGCTCCGTGGGCACTGCTGCTTGGCTGGTGGTCTCCGCACCTTGAAACCAACTCCAAACGTGTTCTCCTTGGCGGAGAAGGCTGATTTGGCAGGAAGAAGCCCTGTGTGCACTGGCCCTGGCAACCCACCCATAGCCAGCTAGGGAGGGACCCACCTAGGGCCTAGCTGCGAAACGGCACAAAACGCGCTCCTAGGAGCTGCACTCTGCAAAGGGAAACTGTGCTCGGGGAACAAAGCTCAGCCCCAAGGCAGCTTGGCTCAGGATCGCAGCGCTTGCCTAGTTCTCACCTAGCCCTAGGCTCCCCATAGGGCCAAGGAGGGTCTGGGCTGCCTCTGGCTCCGTGGGCACTGCTGCTTGGCTGGTGGTCTCCGCACCTTGAAACCAACTCCAAACGTGTTCTCCTTCGCGGAGAAGGCTGATTTGGCAGGAAGAAGCCCTGTGTGCACTGGCCCTGGCAACCCACCCATAGCCAGCTAGGGACGGACTCACCTAGGGCCTAGCTGCGAAACGGCACAAAACGCGCTCCTAGGAGCTGCACTCTGCAAAGGGAAACTGTGCTCGGGGAACAAAGCTCAGCCCCAAGGCAGCTTGGCTCAGGATCGCAGCGCTTGCCTAGTTCTCACCTAGCCCTAGGCTCCCCATAGGGCCAAGGAGGGTCTGGGCTGCCTCTGGCTCCGTGGGCACTGCTGCTTGGCTGGTGGTCTCCGCAGCTTGAAACCAACTCCAAACGTGTTCTCCTTCGCGGAGAAGGCTGATTTGGCAGGAAGAAGCCCTGTGTGCACTGGCCCTGGCAACCCACCCATAGCCAGCTAGGGAGGGACCCACCTAGGGCCTAGCTGCGAAACGGCACAAAACGCGCTCCTAGGAGCTGCACTCTGCAAAGGGAAACTGTGCTCGGGGAACAAAGCTCAGCCCCAAGGCGGCTTGGCTCAGGATCGCAGCGCTTGCCTAGTTCTCACCTAGCCCTAGGCTCCCCATAGGGCCAAGGAGGGTCTGGGCTGCCTCTGGCTCCGTGGGCACTGCTGCTTGGCTGGTGGTCTCCGCACCTTGAAACCAACTCCAAACGTGTTCTCCTTCGCGGAGAAGGCTGATTTGGCAGGTAGAAGCCCTGTGTGCATTGGCCCTGGCAACCCACCCATAGCCAGCTAGGGACGGACCCACCTAGGGCCTAGCTGCGAAACGGCACAAAACGCGCTCCTAGGAGCTGCACTCTGCAAAGGGAAACTGTGCTCGGGGAACAAAGCTCAGCCCCAAGGCGGCTTGGCTCAGGATCGCAGCGCTTGCCTAGTTCTCACCTAGCCCTAGGCTCCCCATAGGGCCAAGGAGGGTCTGGGCTGCCTCTGGCTCCGTGGGCACTGCTGCTTGGTTGGTGGTCTCCGCAGCTTGAAACCAACTCCAAACGTGTTCTCCTTTGCGGAGAAGGCTGATTTGGCAGGTAGAAGCCCTGTGTGCACTGGCCCTGGCAACCCACCCATAGCCAGCTAGGGAGGGACCCACCTAGGGCCTAGCTGCGAATCGGCACAAAACGCGCTCCTAGGAGCTGCACTCTGCAAAGGGAAACTGTGCTCGGGGAACAAAGCTCAGCCCCAAGGCGGCTTGGCTCAGGATCGCAGCGCTTGCCTAGTTCTCACCTAGCCCTAGGCTCCCCATAGGGCCAAGGAGGGTCTGGGCTGCCTCTGGCTCCGTGGGCACTGCTGCTTGGCTGGTGGTCTCCGCACCTTGAAACCAACTCAAAACGTGTTCTCCTTCGCGGAGAAGGCTGATTTGGCAGGAAGAAGCCCTGTGTGCACTGGCCCTGGCAACCCACCCATAGCCAGCTAGGGAGGGACCCACCTAGGGCCTAGCTGCGAAACGGCACAGAATGCGCTCCTAGGAGCTGCACTCTGCAAAGGGAAACTGAGCTCGGGGAACAAAGCTCAGCCCCAAGGCGGCTTGGCTCAGGATCGCAGCGCTTGCCTAGTTCTCACCTAGCCCTAGGCTCCCCATAGGGCCAAGGAGGGTCTGGGCTGCCTCTGGCTCCGTGGGCACTGCTGCTTGGCTGGTGGTCTCCGCACCTTGAAACCAACTCCAAACGTGTTCTCCTTCGCGGAGAAGGCTGATTTGGCAGGAAGAAGCCCTGTGTGCACTGGCCCTGGCAACCCACCCATAGCCAGCTAGGGAGGGACCCACCTAGGGCCTAGCTGCGAAACGGCACAGAACGCGCTCCTAGGAGCTGCACTCTGCAAAGGGAAACTGTGCTCGGGGAACAAAGCTCAGCCCCAAGGCAGCTTGGCTCAGGATCGCAGCGCTTGCCTAGTTCTCACCTAGCCCTAGGCTCCCCATAGGGCCAAGGAGGGTCTGGGCTGCCTCTGGCTCCGTGGGCACTGCTGCTTGGTTGGTGGTCTCCGCAGCTTGAAACCAACTCCAAACGTGTTCTCCTTGGCGGAGAAGGCTGATTTGGCAGGTAGAAGCCCTGTGTGCACTGGCCCTGGCAACCCACCCATAGCCAGCTAGGGAGGGACCCACCTAGGGCCTAGCTGCGAATCGGCACAAAACGCGCTCCTAGGAGCTGCACTCTGCAAAGGGAAACTGTGCTCGGGGAACAAAGCTCAGCCCCAAGGCGGCTTGGCTCAGGATCGCAGCGCTTGCCTACTTCTCACCTAGCCCTAGGCTCCCCATAGGGCCAAGGAGGGTCTGGGCTGCCTCTGGCTCCGTGGGCACTGCTGCTTGGCTGGTGGTCTCCGCAGGTTGAAACCAACTCCAAACGTGTTCTCCTTGGCGGAGAAGGCTGATTTGGCAGGAAGAAGCCCTGTGTGCACTGGCCCTGGCAACCCACCCATAGCCAGCTAGGGAGGGACCCACCTAGGGCCTAGCTGCGAAACGGCACAAAACGCGCTCCTAGGAGCTGCACTCTGCAAAGGGAAACTGTGCTCGGGGAACAAAGCTCAGCCCCAAGGCAGCTTGGCTCAGGATCGAAGCGCTTGCCTAGTTCTCACCTAGCCCTAGGCTCCCCATAGGGCCAAGGAGGGTCTGGGCTGCCTCTGGCTCCGTGGGCACTGCTGCTTGGCTGGTGGTCTCCGCAGCTTGAAACCAACTCCAAACGTGTTCTCCTTCGCGGAGAAGGCTGATTTGGCAGGAAGAAGCCCTGTGTGCACTGGCCCTGGCAACCCACCCATAGCCAGCTAGGGAGGGACCCACCTAGGGCCTAGCTGCGAAACGGCACAGAACGCGCTCCTAGGAGCTGCACTCTTCAAAGGGAAACTGTGCTCGGGGAACAAACCTCAGCCCCAAGGCAGCTTGGCTCAGGATCGCAGCGCTTGCCTAGTTCTCACCTAGCCCTAGGCTCCCCATAGGGCCAAGGAGGGTCTGGGCTGCCTCTGGCTCCGTGGGCACTGCTGCTTGGCTGGTGGTCTCCGCAGCTTGAAACCAACTCCAAACGTGTTCTCCTTCGCGGAGAAGGCTGATTTGGCAGGAAGAAGCCCTGTGTGCACTGGCCCTGGCAACCCACCCATAGCCAGCTAGGGAGGGACCCACCTAGGGCCTAGCTGCGAAACGGCACAGAACGCGCTCCTAGGAGCTGCACTCTGCAAAGGGAAACTGTGCTCGGGGAACAAACCTCAGCCCCAAGGCAGCTTGGCTCAGGATCGCAGCGCTTGCCTAGTTCTCACCTAGCCCTAGGCTCCCCATAGGGCCAAGGAGGGTCTGGGCTGCCTCTGGCTCCGTGGGCACTGCTGCTTGGCTGGTGGTCTCCGCACCTTGAAACCAACTCCAAACGTGTTCTCCTTCGCGGAGAAGGCTGATTTGGCAGGAAGAAGCCCTGTGTGCACTGGCCCTGGCAACCCACCCATAGCCAGCTAGGGAGGGACCCACCTAGGGCCTAGCTGCGAAACGGCACAAAACGCGCTCCTAGGAGCTGCACTCTGCAAAGGGAAACTGAGCTCGGGGAACAAAGCTCAGCCCCAAGGCGGCTTGGCTCAGGATCGCAGTGCTTGCCTAGTTCTCACCTAGCCCTAGGCTCCCCATAGGGCCAAGGAGGGTCTGGGCTGCCTCTGGCTCCGTGGGCACTGCTGCTTGGTTGGTGGTCTCCGCAGCTTGAAACCAACTCCAAACGTGTTCTCCTTCGCGGAGAAGGCTGATTTGGCAGGAAGAAGCCCTGTGTGCACTGGCCCTGGCAAACCACCCATAGCCAGCTAGGGAGGGACCCACCTAGGGCCTAGCTGCGAAACGGCACAAAACGCGCTCCTAGGAGCTGCACTCTGCAAAGGGAAACTGTGCTCGGGGAACAAAGCTCAGCCCCAAGGCGGCTTGGCTCAGGATCGCAGCGCTTGCCTAGTTCTCAGCTAGCCATAGGCTCCCCATAGGGCCAAGGAGGGTCTGGGCTGCCTCTGGCTCCGTGGGCACTGCTGCTTGGCTGGTGGTCTCCGCAGCTTGAAACAAACTCCAAACGTGTTCTCCTTTGCGGAGAAGGCTGATTTGGCAGGTAGAAGCCCTGTGTGCACTGGCCTTGGCAACCCACCCATAGCCAGCTAGGGAGGGACCCACCTAGGGCCTAGCTGCGAATCGGCACAAAACGCGCTCCTAGGAGCTGCACTCTGCAAAGGGAAACTGTGCTCGGGGAACAAAGCTCAGCCCCAAGGCGGCTTGGCTCAGGATCGCAGCGCTTGCCTAGTTCTCACCTAGCCCTAGGCTCCCCATAGGGCCAAGGAGGGTCTGGGCTGCCTCTGGCTCCGTGGGCACTGCTGCTTGGCTGGTGGTCTCCGCACCTTGAAACCAACTCCAAACGTGTTCTCCTTGGCGGAGAAGGCTGATTTGGCAGGAAGAAGCCCTGTGTGCACTGGCCCTGGCAACCCACCCATAGCCAGCTAGGGAGGGACCCACCTAGGGCCTAGCTGCGAAACGGCACAGAATGCGCTCCTAGGAGCTGCACTCTGCAAAGGGAAACTGAGCTCGGGGAACAAAGCTCAGCCCCAAGGCGGCTTGGCTCAGGATCGCAGCGCTTGCCTAGTTCTCACCTAGCCCTAGGCTCCCCATAGGGCCAAGGAGGGTCTGGGCTGCCTCTGGCTCCGTGGGCACTGCTGCTTGGCTGGTGGTCTCCGCACCTTGAAACCAACTCCAAACGTGTTCTCCTTCGCGGAGAAGGCTGATTTGGCAGGAAGAAGCCCTGTGTGCACTGGCCCTGGCAACCCACCCATAGCCAGCTAGGGAGGGACCCACCTAGGGCCTAGCTGCGAAACGGCACAAAACGCGCTCCTAGGAGCTGCACTCTGCAAAGGGAAACTGTGCTCGGGGAACAAAGCTCAGCCCCAAGGCAGCTTGGCTCAGGATCGCAGCGCTTGCCTAGTTCTCACCTAGCCCTAGGCTCCCCATAGGGCCAAGGAGGGTCTGGGCTGCCTCTGGCTCCGTGGGCACTGCTGCTTGGCTGGTGGTCTCCGCAGCTTGAAACCAACTCCAAACGTGTTCTCCTTGGCGGAGAAGGCTGATTTGGCAGGAAGAAGCCCTGTGTGCACTGGCCCTGGCAACCCACCCATAGCCAGCTAGGGAGGGACCCACCTAGGGCCTAGCTGCGAAACGGCACAAAACGCGCTCCTAGGAGCTGCACTCTGCAAAGGGAAACTGTGCTCGGGGAACAAAGCTCAGCCCCAAGGCAGCTTGGCTCAGGATCGCAGCGCTTGCCTAGTTCTCACCTAGCCCTAGGCTCCCCATAGGGCCAAGGAGGGTCTGGGCTGCCTCTGGCTCCGTGGGCACTGCTGCTTGGCTGGTGGTCTCCGCACCTTGAAACCAACTCCAAACGTGTTCTCCTTCGCGGAGAAGGCTGATTTGGCAGGAAGAAGCCCTGTGTGCACTGGCCCTGGCAACCCACCCATAGCCAGCTAGGGAGGGACCCACCTAGGGCCTAGCTGCGAAACGGCACAAAACGCGCTCCTAGGAGCTGCACTCTGCAAAGGGAAACTGTGCTCGGGGAACAAAGCTCAGCCCCAAGGCAGCTTGGCTCAGGATCGCAGCGCTTGCCTAGTTCTCACCTAGCCCTAGGCTCCCCATAGGGCCAAGGAGGGTCTGGGCTGCCTCTGGCTCCGTGGGCACTGCTGCTTGGCTGGTGGTCTCCGCAGCTTGAAACCAACTCCAAACGTGTTCTCCTTGGCGGAGAAGGCTGATTTGGCAGGAAGAAGCCCTGTGTGCACTGGCCCTGGCAACCCACCCATAGCCAGCTAGGGAGGGACCCACCTAGGGCCTAGCTGCGAAACGGCACAGAACGCGCTCCTAGGAGCTGCACTCTGCAAAGGGAAACTGTGCTCGGGGAACAAACCTCAGCCCCAAGGCAGCTTGGCTCAGGATCGCAGCGCTTGCCTAGTTCTCACCTAGCCCTAGGCTCCCCATAGGGCCAAGGAGGGTCTGGGCTGCCTCTGGCTCCGTGGGCACTGCTGCTTGGCTGGTGGTCTCCGCACCGTGAAACCAACTCCAAACGTGTTCTCCTTCGCGGAGAAGGCTGATTTGGCAGGAAGAAGCCCTGTGTGCACTGGCCCTGGCAACCCACCCATAGCCAGCTAGGGACGGACCCACCTAGGGCCTAGCTGCGAAACGGCACAAAACGCGCTCCTAGGAGCTGCACTCTGCAAAGGGAAACTGAGCTCGGGGAACAAAGCTCAGCCCCAAGGCGGCTTGGCTCAGGATCGCAGCGCTTGCCTAGTTCTCACCTAGCCCTAGGCTCCCCATAGGGCCAAGGAGGGTCTGGGCTGCCTCTGGCTCCGTGGGCACTGCTGCTTGGCTGGTGGTCTCCGCAGCTTGAAACCAACTCCAAACGTGTTCTCCTTCGCGGAGAAGGCTGATTTGGCAGGAAGAAGCCCTGTGTGCACTGGCCCTGGCAACCCACCCATAGCCAGCTAGGGAGGGACCCACCTAGGGCCTAGCTGCGAAACGGCACAAAACGCGCTCCTAGGAGCTGCACTCTGCAAAGGGAAACTGTGCTCGGGGAACAAAGCTCAGCCCCAAGGCGGCTTGGCTCAGGATCGCAGCGCTTGCCTAGTTCTCAGCTAGCCATAGGCTCCCCATAGGGCCAAGGAGGCTCTGGGCTGCCTCTGGCTCCGTGGGCACTGCTGCTTGGCTGGTGGTCTCCGCAGCTTGAAACAAACTCCAAACGTGTTCTCCTTTGCGGAGAAGGCTGATTTGGCAGGTAGAAGCCCTGTGTGTACTGGCCTTGGCAACCCACCCATAGCCAGCTAGGGAGGGACCCACCTAGGGCCTAGCTGCGAATCGGCACAAAACGTTGCTCCTAGGAGCTGCACTCTGCAAAGGGAAACTGTGCTCGGGGAACAAACCTCAGCCCCAAGGCGGCTTGGCTCAGGATCGCAGCGCTTGCCTAGTTCTCACCTAGCCCTAGGCTCCCCATAGGGCCAAGGAGGGTCTGGGCTGCCTCTGGCTCCGTGGGCACTGCTGCTTGGCTGGTGGTCTCCGCAGCTTGAAACCAACTCCAAACGTGTTCTCCTTCGCGGAGAAGGCTGATTTGGCAGGAAGAAGCCCTGTGTGCACTGGCCCTGGCAACCCACCCATAGCCAGCTAGGGAGGGACCCACCTAGGGCCTAGCTGCGAAACGGCACAGAACGCGCTCCTAGGAGCTGCACTCTGCAAAGGGAAACTGTGCTCGGGGAACAAAGCTCAGCCCCAAGGCGGCTTGGCTCAGGATCGCAGCGCTTGCCTAGTTCTCACCTAGCCCTAGGCTCCCCATAGGGCCAAGGAGGGTCTGGGCTGCCTCTGGCTCCGTGGGCACTGCTGCTTGGCTGGTGGTCTCCGCACCTTGAAACCAACTCCAAACGTGTTCTCCTTGGCGGAGAAGGCTGATTTGGCAGGAAGAAGCCCTGTGTGCACTGGCCCTGGCAACCCACCCATAGCCAGCTAGGGAGGGACCCACCTAGGGCCTAGCTGCGAAACGGCACAAAACGCACTCCTAGGAGCTGCACTCTGCAAAGGGAAACTGTGCTCGGGGAACAAAGCTCAGCCCCAAGGCAGCTTGGCTCAGGATCGCAGCGCTTGCCTAGTTCTCACCTAGCCCTAGGCTCCCCATAGGGCCAAGGAGGGTCTGGGCTGCCTCTGGCTCCGTGGGCACTGCTGCTTGGCTGGTGGTCTCCGCACCTTGAAACCAACTCCAAACGTGTTCTCCTTCGCGGAGAAGGCTGATTTGGCAGGAAGAAGCCCTGTGTGCACTGGCCCTGGCAACCCACCCATAGCCAGCTAGGGAGGGACCCACCTAGGGCCTAGCTGCGAAACGGCACAGAACGCGCTCCTAGGAGCTGCACTCTGCAAAGGGAAACTGTGCTCGGGGAACAAACCTCAGCCCCAAGGCAGCTTGGCTCAGGATCGCAGCGCTTGCCTAGTTCTCACCTAGCCCTAGGCTCCCCATAGGGCCAAGGAGGGTCTGGGCTGCCTCTGGCTCCGTGGGCACTGCTGCTTGGCTGGTGGTCTCCGCAGCTTGAAACCAACTCCAAACGTGTTCTCCTTCGCGGAGAAGGCTGATTTGGCAGGAAGAAGCCCTGTGTGCACTGGCCCTGGCAACCCACCCATAGCCAGCTAGGGAGGGACCCACCTAGGGCCTAGCTGCGAAACGGCACAGAACGCGCTCCTAGGAGCTGCACTCTGCAAAGGGAAACTGTGCTCGGGGAACAAACCTCAGCCCCAAGGCAGCTTGGCTCAGGATCGCAGCGCTTGCCTAGTTCTCACCTAGCCCTAGGCTCCCCATAGGGCCAAGGAGGGTCTGGGCTGCCTCTGGCTCCGTGGGCACTGCTGCTTGGCTGGTGGTCTCCGCACCGTGAAACCAACTCCAAACGTGTTCTCCTTCGCGGAGAAGGCTGATTTGGCAGGAAGAAGCCCTGTGTGCACTGGCCCTGGCAACCCACCCATAGCCAGCTAGGGAGGGACCCACCTAGGGCCTAGCTGCGAAACGGCACAGAATGCGCTCCTAGGAGCTGCACTCTGCAAAGGGAAACTGAGCTCGGGGAACAAAGCTCAGCCCCAAGGCGGCTTGGCTCAGGATCGCAGCGCTTGCCTAGTTCTCACCTAGCCCTAGGCTCCCCATAGGGCCAAGGAGGGTCTGGGCTGCCTCTGGCTCCGTGGGCACTGCTGCTTGGTTGGTGGTCTCCGCAGCTTGAAACCAACTCCGAACGTGTTCTCCTTCGCGGAGAAGGCTGATTTGGTAGGAAGAAGCCCTGTGTGCACTGGCACTAGCAACCCACCCATAGCCAGCTAGGGAGGGACCCACCTAGGGCCTAGCTGCGAAACGGCACAAAACGCGCTCCTAGGAGCTGCACTCTGCAAAGGGAAACTGTGCTCGGGGAACAAAGCTCAGCCCCAAGGCGGCTTGGCTCAGGATCGCAGCGCTTGCCTAGTTCTCAGCTAGCCATAGGCTCCCCATAGGGCCAAGGAGGGTCTGGGCTGCCTCTGGCTCCGTGGGCACTGCTGCTTGGCTGGTGGTCTCCGCAGCTTGAAACCAACTCCAAACGTGTTCTCCTTCGCGGAGAAGGCTGATTTGGCAGGTAGAAGCCCTGTGTGCACTGGCCTTGGCAACCCACCCATAGCCAGCTAGGGAGGGACCCACCTAGGGCCTAGCTGCGAAACGGCACAAAACGCGCTCCTAGGAGCTGCACTCTGCAAAGGGAAACTGTGCTCGGGGAACAAAGCTCAGCCCCAAGGCGGCTTGGCTCAGGATCGCAGCGCTTGCCTAGTTCTCACCTAGCCCTAGGCTCCCCATAGGGCCAAGGAGGGTCTGGGCTGCCTCTGGCTCCGTGGGCACTGCTGCTTGGCTGGTGGTCTCCGCAGCTTGAAACCAACTCCAAACGTGTTCTCCTTCGCGGAGAAGGCTGATTTGGCAGGAAGAAGCCCTGTGTGCACTGGCCCTGGCAACCCACCCATAGCCAGCTAGGGAGGGACCCACCTAGGGCCTAGCTGCGAAACGGCACAGAACGCGCTCCTAGGAGCTGCACTCTGCAAAGGGAAACTGTGCTCGGGGAACAAAGCTCAGCCCCAAGGCGGCTTGGCTCAGGATCGCAGCGCTTGCCTAGTTCTCACCTAGCCCTAGGCTCCCCATAGGGCCAAGGAGGGTCTGGGCTGCCTCTGGCTCCGTGGGCACTGCTGCTTGGCTGGTGGTCTCCGCACCTTGAAACCAACTCCAAACGTGTTCTCCTTCGCGGAGAAGGCTGATTTGGCAGGTAGAAGCCCTGTGTGCACTGGCCCTGGCAACCCACCCATAGCCAGCTAGGGAGGGACCCACCTAGGGCCTAGCTGCGAAACGGCACAAAACGCGCTCCTAGGAGCTGCACTCTGCAAAGGGAAACTGTGCTCGGGGAACAAAGCTCAGCCCCAAGGCGGCTTGGCTCAGGATCGCAGCAATTGCCTAGTTCTCACCTAGCCCTAGGCTCCCCATAGGGCCAAGGAGGGTCTGGGCTGCCTCTGGCTCCGTGGGCACTGCTGCTTGGTTGGTGGTCTCCGCAGTTTGAAGCCAACTCCAAACGTGTTCTCCTTTGCGGAGAAGGCTGATTTGGCAGGTAGAAGCCCTGTGTGCACTGGCCCTGGCAACCCACCCATAGCCAGCTAGGGAGGGACCCACCTAGGGCCTAGCTGCGAATCGGCACAAAACGTGCTCCTAGGAGCTGCACTCTGCAAAGGGAAACTGTGCTCGGGGAACAAAGCTCAGCCCCAAGGCGGCTTGGCTCAGGATCGCAGCGCTTGCCTAGTTCTCACCTAGCCCTAGGCTCCCCATAGGGCCAAGGAGGGTCTGGGCTGCCTCTGGCTCCATGGGCACTGCTGCTTGGCTGGTGGTCTCCGCACCTTGAAACCAACTCCAAACGTGTTCTCCTTGGCGGAGAAGGCTGATTTGGCAGGAAGAAGCCCTGTGTGCACTGGCCCTGGCAACCCACCCATAGCCAGCTAGGGAGGGACCCACCTAGGGCCTAGCTGCGAAACGGCACAAAACGCGCTCCTAGGAGCTGCACTCTGCAAAGGGAAACTGTGCTCGGGGAACAAAGCTCAGCCCCAAGGCAGCTTGGCTCAGGATCGCAGCGCTTGCCTAGTTCTCACCTAGCCCTAGGCTCCCCATAGGGCCAAGGAGGGTCTGGGCTGCCTCTGGCTCCGTGGGCACTGCTGCTTGGCTGGTGGTCTCCGCACCTTGAAACCAACTCCAAACGTGTTCTCCTTCGCGGAGAAGGCTGATTTGGCAGGAAGAAGCCCTGTGTGCACTGGCCCTGGCAACCCACCCATAGCCAGCTAGGGAGGGACCCACCTAGGGCCTAGCTGCGAAACGGCACAAAACGCGCTCCTAGGAGCTGCACTCTGCAAAGGGAAACTGTGCTCGGGGAACAAAGCTCAGCCCCAAGGCGGCTTGGCTCAGGATCGCAGCGCTTGCCTAGTTCTCACCTAGCCCTAGGCTCCCCATAGGGCCAAGGAGGGTCTGGGCTGCCTCTGGCTCCGTGGGCACTGCTGCTTGGCTGGTGGTCTCCGCAGCTTGAAACCAACTCCAAACGTGTTCTCCTTCGCGGAGAAGGCTGATTTGGCAGGAAGAAGCCCTGTGTGCACTGGCCCTGGCAACCCACCCATAGCCAGCTAGGGAGGGACCCACCTAGGGCCTAGCTGCGAAACGGCACAGAACGCGCTCCTAGGAGCTGCACTCTGCAAAGGGAAACTGTGCTCGGGGAACAAACCTCAGCCCCAAGGCGGCTTGGCTCAGGATCGCAGCGCTTGCCTAGTTCTCACCTAGCCCTAGGCTCCCCATAGGGCCAAGGAGGGTCTGGGCTGCCTCTGGCTCCGTGGGCACTGCTGCTTGGCTGGTGGTCTCCGCAGCTTGAAACCAACTCCAAACGTGTTCTCCTTCGCGGAGAAGGCTGATTTGGCAGGAAGAAGCCCTGTGTGCACTGGCCCTGGCAACCCACCCATAGCCAGCTAGGGAGGGACCCACCTAGGGCCTAGCTGCGAAACGGCACAGAACGCGCTCCTAGGAGCTGCACTCTGCAAAGGGAAACTGTGCTCGGGGAACAAACCTCAGCCCCAAGGCAGCTTGGCTCAGGATCGCAGCGCTTGCCTAGTTCTCACCTAGCCCTAGGCTCCCCATAGGGCCAAGGAGGGTCTGGGCTGCCTCTGGCTCCGTGGGCACTGCTGCTTGGCTGGTGGTCTCCGCACCGTGAAACCAACTCCAAACGTGTTCTCCTTCGCGGAGAAGGCTGATTTGGCAGGAAGAAGCCCTGTGTGCACTGGCCCTGGCAACCCACCCATAGCCAGCTAGGGAGGGACCCACCTAGGGCCTAGCTGCGAAACGGCACAGAATGCGCTCCTAGGAGCTGCACTCTGCAAAGGGAAACTGAGCTCGGGGAACAAAGCTCAGCCCCAAGGCGGCTTGGCTCAGGATCGCAGCGCTTGCCTAGTTCTCACCTAGCCCTAGGCTCCCCATAGGGCCAAGGAGGGTCTGGGCTGCCTCTGGCTCCGTGGGCACTGCTGCTTGGTTGGTGGTCTCCGCAGCTTGAAACCAACTCCGAACGTGTTCTCCTTCGCGGAGAAGGCTGATTTGGTAGGAAGAAGCCCTGTGTGCACTGGCACTAGCAACCCACCCATAGCCAGCTAGGGAGGGACCCACCTAGGGCCTAGCTGCGAAACGGCACAAAACGCGCTCCTAGGAGCTGCACTCTGCAAAGGGAAACTGTGCTCGGGGAACAAAGCTCAGCCCCAAGGCGGCTTGGCTCAGGATCGCAGCGCTTGCCTAGTTCTCAGCTAGCCATAGGCTCCCCATAGGGCCAAGGAGGGTCTGGGCTGCCTCTGGCTCCGTGGGCACTGCTGCTTGGCTGGTGGTCTCCGCAGCTTGAAACAAACTCCAAACGTGTTCTCCTTCGCGGAGAAGGCTGATTTGGCAGGTAGAAGCCCTGTGTGCACTGGCCTTGGCAACCCACCCATAGCCAGCTAGGGAGGGACCCACCTAGGGCCTAGCTGCGAAACGGCACAAAACGCGCTCCTAGGAGCTGCACTCTGCAAAGGGAAACTGTGCTCGGGGAACAAAGCTCAGCCCCAAGGCGGCTTGGCTCAGGATCGCAGCGCTTGCCTAGTTCTCACCTAGCCCTAGGCTCCCCATAGGGCCAAGGAGGGTCTGGGCTGCCTCTGGCTCCGTGGGCACTGCTGCTTGGCTGGTGGTCTCCGCAGCTTGAAACCAACTCCAAACGTGTTCTCCTTCGCGGAGAAGGCTGATTTGGCAGGAAGAAGCCCTGTGTGCACTGGCCCTGGCAACCCACCCATAGCCAGCTAGGGAGGGACCCACCTAGGGCCTAGCTGCGAAACGGCACAGAACGCGCTCCTAGGAGCTGCACTCTGCAAAGGGAAACTGTGCTCGGGGAACAAAGCTCAGCCCCAAGGCGGCTTGGCTCAGGATCGCAGCGCTTGCCTAGTTCTCACCTAGCCCTAGGCTCCCCATAGGGCCAAGGAGGGTCTGGGCTGCCTCTGGCTCCGTGGGCACTGCTGCTTGGCTGGTGGTCTCCGCACCTTGAAACCAACTCCAAACGTGTTCTCCTTCGCGGAGAAGGCTGATTTGGCAGGTAGAAGCCCTGTGTGCATTGGCCCTGGCAACCCACCCATAGCCAGCTAGGGAGGGACCCACCTAGGGCCTAGCTGCGAAACGGCACAAAACGCGCTCCTAGGAGCTGCACTCTGCAAAGGGAAACTGTGCTCGGGGAACAAAGCTCAGCCCCAAGGCGGCTTGGCTCAGGATCGCAGCAATTGCCTAGTTCTCACCTAGCCCTAGGCTCCCCATAGGGCCAAGGAGGGTCTGGGCTGCCTCTGGCTCCGTGGGCACTGCTGCTTGGTTGGTGGTCTCCGCAGTTTGAAGCCAACTCCAAACGTGTTCTCCTTTGCGGAGAAGGCTGATTTGGCAGGTAGAAGCCCTGTGTGCACTGGCCCTGGCAACCCACCCATAGCCAGCTAGGGAGGGACCCACCTAGGGCCTAGCTGCGAATCGGCACAAAACGTGCTCCTAGGAGCTGCACTCTGCAAAGGGAAACTGTGCTCGGGGAACAAAGCTCAGCCCCAAGGCGGCTTGGCTCAGGATCGCAGCGCTTGCCTAGTTCTCACCTAGCCCTAGGCTCCCCATAGGGCCAAGGAGGGTCTGGGCTGCCTCTGGCTCCATGGGCACTGCTGCTTGGCTGGTGGTCTCCGCACCTTGAAACCAACTCCAAACGTGTTCTCCTTGGCGGAGAAGGCTGATTTGGCAGGAAGAAGCCCTGTGTGCACTGGCCCTGGCAACCCACCCATAGCCAGCTAGGGAGGGACCCACCTAGGGCCTAGCTGCGAAACGGCACAAAACGCGCTCCTAGGAGCTGCACTCTGCAAAGGGAAACTGTGCTCGGGGAACAAAGCTCAGCCCCAAGGCAGCTTGGCTCAGGATCGCAGCGCTTGCCTAGTTCTCACCTAGCCCTAGGCTCCCCATAGGGCCAAGGAGGGTCTGGGCTGCCTCTGGCTCCGTGGGCACTGCTGCTTGGCTGGTGGTCTCCGCACCTTGAAACCAACTCCAAACGTGTTCTCCTTCGCGGAGAAGGCTGATTTGGCAGGAAGAAGCCCTGTGTGCACTGGCCCTGGCAACCCACCCATAGCCAGCTAGGGAGGGACCCACCTAGGGCCTAGCTGCGAAACGGCACAAAACGCGCTCCTAGGAGCTGCACTCTGCAAAGGGAAACTGTGCTCGGGGAACAAAGCTCAGCCCCAAGGCGGCTTGGCTCAGGATCGCAGCGCTTGCCTAGTTCTCACCTAGCCCTAGGCTCCCCATAGGGCCAAGGAGGGTCTGGGCTGCCTCTGGCTCCGTGGGCACTGCTGCTTGGCTGGTGGTCTCCGCAGCTTGAAACCAACTCCAAACGTGTTCTCCTTCGCGGAGAAGGCTGATTTGGCAGGAAGAAGCCCTGTGTGCACTGGCCCTGGCAACCCACCCATAGCCAGCTAGGGAGGGACCCACCTAGGGCCTAGCTGCGAAACGGCACAGAACGCGCTCCTAGGAGCTGCACTCTGCAAAGGGAAACTGTGCTCGGGGAACAAACCTCAGCCCCAAGGCGGCTTGGCTCAGGATCGCAGCGCTTGCCTAGTTCTCACCTAGCCCTAGGCTCCCCATAGGGCCAAGGAGGGTCTGGGCTGCCTCTGGCTCCGTGGGCACTGCTGCTTGGCTGGTGGTCTCCGCACCTTGAAACCAACTCCAAACGTGTTCTCCCTCGCGGAGAAGGCTGATTTGGCAGGAAGAAGCCCTGTGTGCACTGGCCCTGGCAACCCACCCATAGCCAGCTAGGGAGGGACCCACCTAGGGCCTAGCTGCGAAACGGCACAAAACGCGCTCCTAGGAGCTGCACTCTGCAAAGGGAAACTGTGCTCGGGGAACAAACCTCAGCCCCAAGGCAGCTTGGCTCAGGATCGCAGCGCTTGCCTAGTTCTCACCTAGCCCTAGGCTCCCCATAGGGCCAAGGAGGGTCTGGGCTGCCTCTGGCTCCGTGGGCACTGCTGCTTGGCTGGTGGTCTCCGCAGCTTGAAACCAACTCCAAACGTGTTCTCCTTCGCGGAGAAGGCTGATTTGGCAGGAAGAAGCCCTGTGTGCACTGGCCCTGGCAACCCACCCATAGCCAGCTAGGGAGGGACCCACCTAGGGCCTAGCTGCGAAACGGCACAAAACGCGCTCCTAGGAGCTGCACTCTGCAAAGGGAAACTGTGCTCGGGGAACAAAGCTCAGCCCCAAGGCGGCTTGGCTCAGGATCGCAGCGCTTGCCTAGTTCTCACCTAGCCCTAGGCTCCCCATAGGGCCAAGGAGGGTCTGGGCTGCCTCTGGCTCCGTGGGCACTGCTGCTTGGCTGGTGGTCTCCGCACCGTGAAACCAACTCCAAACGTGTTCTCCTTCGCGGAGAAGGCTGATTTGGCAGGAAGAAGCCCTGTGTGCACTGGCCCTGGCAACCCACCCATAGCCAGCTAGGGAGGGACCCACCTAGGGCCTAGCTGCGAAACGGCACAGAACGCGCTCCTAGGAGCTGCACTCTGCAAAGGGAAACTGTGCTCGGGGAACAAAGCTCAGCCCCAAGGCGGCTTGGCTCAGGATCGCAGCGCTTGCCTAGTTCTCACCTAGCCCTAGGCTCCCCATAGGGCCAAGGAGGGTCTGGGCTGCCTCTGGCTCCGTGGGCACTGCTGCTTGGTTGGTGGTCTCCGCAGCTTGAAACCAACTCCAAACGTGTTCTCCTTTGCGGAGAAGGCTGATTTGGCAGGTAGAAGCCCTGTGTGCACTGGCCCTGGCAACCCACCCATAGCCAGCTAGGGAGGGACCCACCTAGGGCCTAGCTGCGAATCGGCACAAAACGCGCTCCTAGGAGCTGCACTCTGCAAAGGGAAACTGTGCTCGGGGAACAAAGCTCAGCCCCAAGGCGGCTTGGCTCAGGATCGCAGCGCTTGCCTAGTTCTCACCTAGCCCTAGGCTCCCCATAGGGCCAAGGAGGGTCTGGGCTGCCTCTGGCTCCGTGGGCACTGCTGCTTGGCTGGTGGTCTCCGCACCTTGAAACCAACTCCAAACGTGTTCTCCTTGGCGGAGAAGGCTGATTTGGCAGGAAGAAGCCCTGTGTGCACTGGCCCTGGCAACCCACCCATAGCCAGCTAGGGAGGGACCCACCTAGGGCCTAGCTGCGAAACGGCACAAAACGCGCTCCTAGGAGCTGCACTCTGCAAAGGGAAACTGTGCTCGGGGAACAAAGCTCAGCCCCAAGGCAGCTTGGCTCAGGATCGCAGCGCTTGCCTAGTTCTCACCTAGCCCTAGGCTCCCCATAGGGCCAAGGAGGGTCTGGGCTGCCTCTGGCTCCGTGGGCACTGCTGCTTGGCTGGTGGTCTCCGCACCTTGAAACCAACTCCAAACGTGTTCTCCTTCGCGGAGAAGGCTGATTTGGCAGGAAGAAGCCCTGTGTGCACTGGCCCTGGCAACCCACCCATAGCCAGCTAGGGAGGGACCCACCTAGGGCCTAGCTGCGAAACGGCACAGAACGCGCTCCTAGGAGCTGCACTCTGCAAAGGGAAACTGAGCTCGGGGAACAAAGCTCAGCCCCAAGGCGGCTTGGCTCAGGATCGCAGCGCTTGCCTAGTTCTCACCTAGCCCTAGGCTCCCCATAGGGCCAAGGAGGGTCTGGGCTGCCTCTGGCTCCGTGGGCACTGCTGCTTGGCTGGTGGTCTCCGCACCTTGAAACCAACTCCAAACGTGTTCTCCTTCGCGGAGAAGGCTGATTTGGCACGTAGAAGCCCTGTGTGCATTGGCCCTGGCAACCCACCCATAGCCAGCTAGGGAGGGACCCACCTAGGGCCTAGCTGCGAAACGGCACAAAACGCGCTCCTAGGAGCTGTACTCTGCAAAGGGAAACTGTGCTCGGGGAACAAACCTCAGCCCCAAGGCGGCTTGGCTCAGGATCGCAGCGCTTGCCTAGTTCTCACCTAGCCCTAGGCTCCCCATAGGGCCAAGGAGGGTCTGGGCTGCCTCTGGCTCCGTGGGCACTGCTGCTTGGCTGGTGGTCTCCGCACCTTGAAACCAACTCCAAACGTGTTCTCCTTCGCGGAGAAGGCTGATTTGGCAGGAAGAAGCCCTGTGTGCACTGGCCCTGGCAACCCACCCATAGCCAGCTAGGGAGGGACCCACCTAGGGCCTAGCTGCGAAACGGCACAAAACGCGCTCCTAGGAGCTGCACTCTGCAAAGGGAAACTGTGCTCGGGGAACAAAGCTCAGCCCCAAGGCGGCTTGGCTCAGGATCGCAGCGCTTGCCTAGTTCTCACCTAGCCCTAGGCTCCCCATAGGGCCAAGGAGGGTCTGGGCTGCCTCTGGCTCCGTGGGCACTGCTGCTTGGCTGGTGGTCTCCGCACCGTGAAACCAACTCCAAACGTGTTCTCCTTCGCGGAGAAGGCTGATTTGGCAGGAAGAAGCCCTGTGTGCACTGGCCCTGGCAACCCACCCATAGCCAGCTAGGGAGGGACCCACCTAGGGCCTAGCTGCGAAACGGCACAAAACGCGCTCCTAGGAGCTGCACTCTGCAAAGGGAAACTGTGCTCGGGGAACAAACCTCAGCCCCAAGGCAGCTTGGCTCAGGATCGCAGCGCTTGCCTAGTTCTCACCTAGCCCTAGGCTCCCCATAGTGCCAAGGAGTGTCTGGGCTGCCTCTGGCTCCGTGGGCACTGCTGCTTGGTTGGTGGTCTCCGCAGCTTGAAACCAACTCCAAACGTGTTCTCCTTTGCGGAGAAGGCTGATTTGGCAGGTAGAAGCCCTGTGTGCACTGGCCCTGGCAACCCACCCATAGCCAGCTAGGGAGGAACCCACCTAGGGCCTAGCTGCGAATCGGCACAAAACGCGGTCCTAGGAGCTGCACTCTGCAAAGGGAAACTGTGCTCGGGGAACAAAGCTCAGCCCCAAGGCGGCTTGGCTCAGGATCGCAGCGCTTGCCTAGTTCTCAGCTAGCCCTAGGCTCCCCATAGGGCCAAGGAGGGTCTGGGCTGCCTCTGGCTCCGTGGGCACTGCTGCTTGGCTGGTGGTCTCCGCACCTTGAAACCAACTCCAAACGTGTTCTCCTTCGCGGAGAAGGCTGATTTGGCAGGAAGAAGCCCTGTGTGCACTGGCCCTGGCAACCCACCCATAGCCAGCTAGGGAGGGACCCACCTAGGGCCTAGCTGCGAAACGGCACAAAACGCGCTCCTTGGAGCTGCACTCTGCAAAGGGAAACTGTGCTCGGGGAACAAAGCTCAGCCCCAAGGCAGCTTGGCTCAGGATCGCAGCGCTTGCCTAGTTCTCACCTAGCCCTAGGCTCCCCATAGGGCCAAGGAGGGTCTGGGCTGCCTCTGGCTCCGTGGGCACTGCTGCTTGGCTGGTGGTCTCCGCAGCTTGAAACCAACTCCAAACGTGTTCTCCTTCGCGGAGAAGGCTGATTTGGCAGGAAGAAGCCCTGTGTGCACTGGCCCTGGCAACCCACCCATAGCCAGCTAGGGAGGGACCCACCTAGGGCCTAGCTGCGAAACGGCACAGAACGCGCTCCTAGGAGCTGCACTCTGCAAAGGGAAACTGTGCTCGGGGAACAAAGCTCAGCCCCAAGGCGGCTTGGCTCAGGATCGCAGCGCTTGCCTAGTTCTCACCTAGCCCTAGGCTCCCCATAGGGCCAAGGAGGGTCTGGGCTGCCTCTGGCTCCGTGGGCACTGCTGCTTGGCTGGTGGTCTCCGCACCTTGAAACCAACTCCAAACGTGTTCTCCTTCGCGGAGAAGGCTGATTTGGCAGGAAGAAGCCCTGTGTGCACTGGCCCTGGCAACCCACCCATAGCCAGCTAGGGAGGGACCCACCTAGGGCCTAGCTGCGAAACGGCACAAAACGCGCTCCTAGGAGCTGCACTCTGCAAAATGAAACTGTGCTCGGGGAACAAACCTCAGCCCCAAGGCAGCTTGGCTCAGGATCGCAGCGCTTGCCTAGTTCTCACCTAGCCCTAGGCTCCCCATAGGGCCAAGGAGGGTCTGGGCTGCCTCTGGCTCCGTGGGCACTGCTGCTTGGCTGGTGGTCTCCGCACCGTGAAACCAACTCCAAACGTGTTCTCCTTCGCGGAGAAGGCTGATTTGGCAGGAAGAAGCCCTGTGTGCACTGGCCCTGGCAACCCACCCATAGCCAGCTAGGGAGGGACCCACCTAGGGCCTAGCTGCGAAACGGCACAAAACGCGCTCCTAGGAGCTGCACTCTGCAAAGGGAAACTGTGCTCGTGGAACAAACCTCAGCCCCAAGGCAGCTTGGCTCAGGATCGCAGCGCTTGCCTAGTTCTCACCTAGCCCTAGGCTCCCCATAGGGCCAAGGAGGGTCTGGGCTGCCTCTGGCTCCGTGGGCACTGCTGCTTGGTTGGTGGTCTCCGCAGCTTGAAACCAACTCCAAACGTGTTCTCCTTTGCGGAGAAGGCTGATTTGGCAGGTAGAAGCCCTGTGTGCACTGGCCCTGGCAACCCACCCATAGCCAGCTAGGGAGGAACCCACCTAGGGCCAAGCTGCGAATCGGCACAAAACGCGGTCCTAGGAGCTGCACTCTGCAAAGGGAAACTGTGCTCGGGGAACAAAGCTCAGCCCCAAGGCGGCTTGGCTCAGGATCGCAGCGCTTGCCTAGTTCTCACCTAGCCCTAGGCTCCCCATAGGGCCAAGGAGGGTCTGGGCTGCCTCTGGCTCCGTGGGCACTGCTGCTTGGCTGGTGGTCTCCGCACCTTGAAACCAACTCCAAACGTGTTCTCCTTCGCGGAGAAGGCTGATTTGGCAGGAAGAAGCCCTGTGTGCACTGGCCCTGGCAACCCACCCATAGCCAGCTAGGGAGGGACTCACCTAGGGCCTAGCTGCGAAACGGCACAGAACGCGCTCCTAGGAGCTGCACTCTGCAAAGGGAAACTGTGCTCGGGGAACAAACCTCAGCCCCAAGGCAGCTTGGCTCAGGATCGCAGCGCTTGCCTAGTTCTCACCTAGCCCTAGGCTCCCCATAGGGCCAAGGAGGGTCTGGGCTGCCTCTGGCTCCGTGGGCACTGCTGCTTGGCTGGTGGTCTCCGCACCGTGAAACCAACTCCAAACGTGTTCTCCTTCGCGGAGAAGGCTGATTTGGCAGGAAGAAGCCCTGTGTGCACTGGCCCTGGCAACCCACCCATAGCCAGCTAGGGAGGGACCCACCTAGGGCCTAGCTGCGAAACGGCACAGAACGCGCTCCTAGGAGCTGCACTCTGCAAAGGGAAACTGTGCTCGGGGAACACACCTCAGCCCCAAGGCGGCTTGGCTCAGGATCGCAGCGCTTGCCTAGTTCTCACCTAGCCCTAGGCTCCCCATAGGGCCAAGGAGGGTCTGGGCTGCCTCTGGCTCCGTGGGCACTGCTGCTTGGCTGGTGGTCTCCGCACCTTGAAACCAACTCCAAACGTGTTCTCCTTCGCGGAGAAGGCTGATTTGGCAGGAAGAAGCCCTGTGTGCACTGGCCCTGGCAACCCACCCACAGCCAGCTAGGGAGGGACCCACCTAGGGCCTAGCTGCGAAACGGCACAAAACGCGCTCCTAGGAGCTGCACTCTGCAAAGGGAAACTGTGCTCGTGGAACACACCTCAGCCCCAAGGCGGCTTGGCTCAGGATCGCAGCGCTTGCCTAGTTCTCAGCTAGCCATAGGCTCCCCATAGGGCCAAGGAGGGTCTGGGCTGCCTCTGGCTCCGTGGGCACTGCTGCTTGGCTGGTGGTCTCCACAGCTTGAAACAAACTCCAAACGTGTTCTCCTTCGCGGAGAAGGCTGATTTGGCAGGAAGAAGCCCTGTGTGCACTGGCCCTGGCAACCCACCCATAGCCAGCTAGGGAGGGACCCACCTAGGGCCTAGCTGCGAAACGGCACAAAACGCGCTCCTAGGAGCTGCACTCTGCAAAGGGAAACTGTGCTCGGGGAACAAAGCTCAGCCCCAAGGCGGCTTGGCTCAGGATCGCAGCGCTTGCCTAGTTCTCACCTAGCCCTAGGCTCCCCATAGGGCCAAGGAGGGTCTGGGCTGCTTCTGGCTCCGTGGGCACTGCTGCTTGGCTGGTGGTCTCCGCACCTTGAAACCAACTCCAAACGTGTTCTCCTTCGCGGAGAAGGCTGATTTGGCAGGAAGAAGCCCTGTGTGCACTGGCCCTGGCAACCCACCCATAGCCAGCTAGGGAGGGACCCACCTAGGGCCTAGCTGCGAAACGGCACAAAACGCGCTCCTAGGAGCTGCACTCTGCAAAGGGAAACTGTGCTCGGGGAACAAAGCTCAGCCCCAAGGCGGCTTGGCTCAGGATCGCAGCGCTTGCCTAGTTCTCACCTAGCCCTAGGCTCCCCATAGGGCCAAGGAGGGTCTGGGCTGCCTCTGGCTCCGTGGGCACTGCTGCTTGGCTGGTGGTCTCCGCACCTTGAAACCAACTCCAAACGTGTTCTCCTTGGCGGAGAAGGCTGATTTGGCAGGAAGAAGCCCTGTGTGCACTGGCCCTGGCAACCCACCCATAGCCAGCTAGGGAGGGACCCACCTAGGGCCTAGCTGCGAAACGGCACAGAACGCGCTCCTAGGAGCTGCACTCTGCAAAGGGAAACTGTGCTCGGGGAACAAAGCTCAGCCCCAATGCGGCTTGGCTCAGGATCGCAGCGCTTGCCTAGTTCTCACCTAGCCCTAGGCTCCCCATAGGGCCAAGGAGGGTCTGGGCTGCCTCTGGCTCCGTGGGCACTGCTGCTTGGCTGGTGGTCTCCGCACCTTGAAACCAACTCCAAACGTGTTCTCCTTCGCGGAGAAGGCTGATTTGGCAGGAAGAAGCCCTGTGTGCACTGGCCCTGGCAACCCACCCATAGCCAGCTAGGGAGGGACCCACCTAGGGCCTAGCTGCGAAACGGCACAAAACGCGCTCCTAGGAGCTGCACTCTGCAAAGGGAAACTGTGCTCGGGGAACAAAGCTCAGCCCCAAGGCAGCTTGGCTCAGGATCGCAGCGCTTGCCTAGTTCTCACCTAGCCCTAGGCTCCCCATAGGGCCAAGGAGGGTCTGGGCTGCCTCTGGCTCCGTGGGCACTGCTGCTTGGCTGGTGGTCTCCGCACCTTGAAACCAACTCCAAACGTGTTCTCCTTCG
The DNA here is from genome assembly GCF_054392235.1 of Sus scrofa. Classification (NCBI taxonomy): domain Eukaryota; kingdom Metazoa; phylum Chordata; class Mammalia; order Artiodactyla; family Suidae; genus Sus; species Sus scrofa. The sequence continues at coordinate 38,461,596 of NC_139393.1, read as the reverse complement.
CGGAGAAGGCTGATTTGGCAGGAAGAAGCCCTGTGTGCACTGGCCCTGGCAACCCACCCATAGCCAGCTAGGGAGGGACCCACCTAGGGCCTAGCTGCGAAACGGCACAGAACGCGCTCCTAGGAGCTGCACTCTGCAAAGGGAAACTGTGCTCGGGGAACAAACCTCAGCCCCAAGGCAGCTTGGCTCAGGATCGCAGCGCTTGCCTAGTTCTCACCTAGCCCTAGGCTCCCCATAGGGCCAAGGAGGGTCTGGGCTGCCTCTGGCTCCGTGGGCACTGCTGCTTGGCTGGTGGTCTCCGCACCGTGAAACCAACTCCAAACGTGTTCTCCTTCGCGGAGAAGGCTGATTTGGCAGGAAGAAGCCCTGTGTGCACTGGCCCTGGCAACCCACCCATAGCCAGCTAGGGAGGGACCCACCTAGGGCCTAGCTGCGAAACGGCACAGAACGCGCTCCTAGGAGCTGCACTCTGCAAAGGGAAACTGTGCTCGGGGAACAAAGCTCAGCCCCAAGGCGGCTTGGCTCAGGATCGCAGCGCTTGCCTAGTTCTCACCTAGCCCTAGGCTCCCCATAGGGCCAAGGAGGATCTGGGCTGCCTCTGGCTCCGTGGGCACTGCTGCTTGGCTGGTGGTCTCCGCACCTTGAAACAAACTCCAAACGTGTTCTCCTTCGCGGAGAAGGCTGATTTGGCAGGAAGAAGCCCTGTGTGCACTGGCCCTGGCAACCCACCCATAGCCAGCTAGGGAGGGACCCACCTAGGGCCTAGCTGCGAAACGGCACAAAACGCGCTCCTAGGAGCTGCACTCTGCAAAGGGAAACTGTGCTCGGGGAACACACCTCAGCCCCAAGGCGGCTTGGCTCAGGATCGCAGCGCTTGCCTAGTTCTCAGCTAGCCATAGGCTCCCCATAGGGCCAAGGAGGGTCTGGGCTGCCTCTGGCTCCGTGGGCACTGCTGCTTGGCTGGTGGTCTCCACAGCTTGAAACCAACTCCAAACGTGTTCTCCTTGGCGGAGAAGGCTGATTTGGCAGGAAGAAGCCCTGTGTGCACTGGCCCTGGCAACCCACCCATAGCCAGCTAGGGAGGGACCCACCTAGGGCCTAGCTGCGAAACGGCACAAAACGCGCTCCTAGGAGCTGCACTCTGCAAAGGGAAACTGTGCTCGGGGAACAAAGCTCAGCCCCAAGGCGGCTTGGCTCAGGATCGCAGCGCTTGCCTAGTTCTCACCTAGCCCTAGGCTCCCCATAGGGCCAAGGAGGGTCTGGGCTGCCTCTGGCTCCGTGGGCACTGCTGCTTGGCTGGTGGTCTCCGCACCTTGAAACCAACTCCAAACGTGTTCTCCTTCGCGGAGAAGGCTGATTTGGCAGGAAGAAGCCCTGTGTGCACTGGCCCTGGCAACCCACCCATAGCCAGCTAGGGAGGGACCCACCTAGGGCCTAGCTGCGAAACGGCACAAAACGCGCTCCTAGGAGCTGCACTCTGCAAAGGGAAACTGTGCTCGGGGAACAAAGCTCAGCCCCAAGGCGGCTTGGCTCAGGATCGCAGCGCTTGCCTAGTTCTCACCTAGCCCTAGGCTCCCCATAGGGCCAAGGAGGGTCTGGGCTGCCTCTGGCTCCGTGGGCACTGCTGCTTGGCTGGTGGTCTCCGCACCTTGAAACCAACTCCAAACGTGTTCTCCCTCGCGGAGAAGGCTGATTTGGCAGGAAGAAGCCCTGTGTGCACTGGCCCTGGCAACCCACCCATAGCCAGCTAGGGACGGACCCACCTAGGGCCTAGCTGCGAAACGGCACAGAACGCGCTCCTAGGAGCTGCACTCTGCAAAGGGAAACTGTGCTCGGGGAACAAAGCTCAGCCCCAAGGCGGCTTGGCTCAGGATCGCAGCGCTTGCCTAGTTCTCACCTAGCCCTAGGCTCCCCATAGGGCCAAGGAGGGTCTGGGCTGCCTCTGGCTCCGTGGGCACTGCTGCTTGGCTGGTGGTCTCCGCACCTTGAAACCAACTCCAAACGTGTTCTCCTTCGCGGAGAAGGCTGATTTGGCAGGAAGAAGCCCTGTGTGCACTGGCCCTGGCAACCCACCCATAGCCAGCTAGGGAGGGACCCACCTAGGGCCTAGCTGCGAAACGGCACAAAACGCGCTCCTAGGAGCTGCACTCTGCAAAGGGAAACTGTGCTCGGGGAACACACCTCAGCCCCAAGGCGGCTTGGCTCAGGATCGCAGCGCTTGCCTAGTTCTCACCTAGCCCTAGGCTCCCCATAGGGTCAAGGAGGGTCTGGGCTGCCTCTGGCTCCGTGGGCACTGCTGCTTGGCTGGTGGTCTCCGCACCTTGAAACCAACTCCAAACGTGTTCTCCTTCGCGGAGAAGGCTGATTTGGCAGGAAGAAGCCCTGTGTGCACTGGCCCTGGCAACCCACCCATAGCCAGCTAGGGAGGGACCCACCTAGGGCCTAGCTGCGAAACGGCACAAAACGCGCTCCTAGGAGCTGCACTCTGCAAAGGGAAACTGAGCTCGGGGAACAAAGCTCAGCCCCAAGGCGGCTTGGCTCAGGATCGCAGCGCTTGCCTAGTTCTCACCTAGCCCTAGGCTCCCCATAGGGTCAAGGAGGGTCTGGGCTGCCTCTGGCTCCGTGGGCACTGCTGCTTGGCTGGTGGTCTCCGCACCTTGAAACCAACTCCAAACGTGTTCTCCTTCGCGGAGAAGGCTGATTTGGCAGGAAGAAGCCCTGTGTGCACTGGCCCTGGCAACCCACCCATAGCCAGCTAGGGAGGGACCCACCTAGGGCCTAGCTGCGAAACGGCACAGAATGCGCTCCTAGAAGCTGCACTCTGCAAAGGGAAACTGAGCTCGGGGAACAAAGCTCAGCCCCAAGGCGGCTTGGCTCAGGATCGCAGCGCTTGCCTAGTTCTCACCTAGCCCTAGGCTCCCCATAGGGCCAAGGAGGGTCTGGGCTGCCTCTGGCTCCGTGGGCACTGCTGCTTGGTTGGTGGTCTCCGCAGCTTGAAACCAACTCCAAACGTGTTCTCCTTCGCGGAGAAGGCTGATTTGGCAGGAAGAAGCCCTGTGTGCACTGGCCCTGGCAAACCACCCATAGCCAGCTAGGGAGGCACCCACCTAGGGCATAGCTGCGAAACAGCACAAAACGCGCTCCTAGGAGCTGCACTCTGCAAAGGGAAACTGTGCTCGGGGAACAAACCTCAGCCCCAAGGCGGCTTGGCTCAGGATCGCAGCGCTTGCCTAGTTCTCACCTAGCCCTAGGCTCCCCATAGGGCCAAGGAGGGTCTGGGCTGCCTCTGGCTCCGTGGGCACTGCTGCTTGGCTGGTGGTCTCCGCACCGTGAAACCAACTCCAAACGTGTTCTCCTTCGCGGAGAAGGCTGATTTGGCAGGAAGAAGCCCTGTGTGCACTGGCCCTGGCAACCCACCCATCGCCAGCTAGGGAGGGACCCACCTAGGGCCTAGCTGCGAAACGGCACAAAACGCGCTCCTAGGAGCTGCACTCTGCAAAGGGAAGCTATGCTCGGGGAACAAAGCTCAGCCCCAAGGCGGCTTGGCTCAGGATCGCAGCGCTTGCCTAGTTCTCACCTAGCCCTAGGCTCCCCATAGGGTCAAGGAGGGTCTGGGCTGCCTCTGGCTCCGTGGGCACTGCTGCTTGGCTGGTGGTCTCCGCACCTTGAAACCAACTCCAAACGTGTTCTCCTTCGCGGAGAAGGCTGATTTGGCAGGAAGAAGCCCTGTGTGCACTGGCCCTGGCAACCCACCCATAGCCAGCTAGGGAGGGACCCACCTAGGGCCTAGCTGCGAAACGGCACAAAACGCGCTCCTAGGAGCTGCACTCTGCAAAGGGAAACTGAGCTCGGGGAACAAAGCTCAGCCCCAAGGCGGCTTGGCTCAGGATCGCAGCGCTTGCCTAGTTCTCACCTAGCCCTAGGCTCCCCATAGGGTCAAGGAGGGTCTGGGCTGCCTCTGGCTCCGTGGGCACTGCTGCTTGGCTGGTGGTCTCCGCACCTTGAAACCAACTCCAAACGTGTTCTCCTTGGCGGAGAAGGCTGATTTGGCAGGAAGAAGCCCTGTGTGCACTGGCCCTGGCAACCCACCCATAGCCAGCTAGGGAGGGACCCACCTAGGGCCTAGCTGCGAAACGGCACAAAACGCGCTCCTAGGAGCTGCACTCTGCAAAGGGAAACTGTGCTCGGGGAACAAAGCTCAGCCCCAAGGCGGCTTGGCTCAGGATCGCAGCGCTTGCCTAGTTCTCACCTAGCCCTAGGCTCCCCATAGGGCCAAGGAGGGTCTGGGCTGCCTCTGGCTCCGTGGGCACTGCTGCTTGGCTGGTGGTCTCCGCACCGTGAAACCAACTCCAAACGTGTTCTCCTTCGCGGAGAAGGCTGATTTGGCAGGAAGAAGCCCTGTGTGCACTGGCCCTGGCAACCCACCCATCGCCAGCTAGGGAGGGACCCACCTAGGGCCTAGCTGCGAAACGGCACAAAACGCGCTCCTAGGAGCTGCACTCTGCAAAGGGAAACTATGCTCGGGGAACAAAGCTCAGCCCCAAGGCGGCTTGGCTCAGGATCGCAGCGCTTGCCTAGTTCTCACCTAGCCCTAGGCTCCCCATAGGGTCAAGGAGGGTCTGGGCTGCCTCTGGCTCCGTGGGCACTGCTGCTTGGCTGGTGGTCTCCGCACCTTGAAACCAACTCCAAACGTGTTCTCCTTCGCGGAGAAGGCTGATTTGGCAGGAAGAAGCCCTGTGTGCACTGGCCCTGGCAACCCACCCATAGCCAGCTAGGGAGGGACCCACCTAGGGCCTAGCTGCGAAACGGCACAAAACGCGCTCCTAGGAGCTGCACTCTGCAAAGGGAAACTGAGCTCGGGGAACAAAGCTCAGCCCCAAGGCGGCTTGGCTCAGGATCGCAGCGCTTGCCTAGTTCTCACCTAGCCCTAGGCTCCCCATAGGGTCAAGGAGGGTCTGGGCTGCCTCTGGCTCCGTGGGCACTGCTGCTTGGCTGGTGGTCTCCGCACCTTGAAACCAACTCCAAACGTGTTCTCCTTCGCGGAGAAGGCTGATTTGGCAGGAAGAAGCCCTGTGTGCACTGGCCCTGGCAACCCACCCATAGCCAGCTAGGGAGGGACCCACCTAGGGCCTAGCTGCGAAACGGCACAGAACGCGCTCCTAGGAGCTGCACTCTGCAAAGGGAAACTGTGCTCGGGGAACAAAGCTCAGCCCCAAGGCGGCTTGGCTCAGGATCGCAGCGCTTGCCTAGTTCTCACCTAGCCCTAGGCTCCCCATAGGGCCAAGGAGGGTCTGGGCTGCCTCTGGCTCCGTGGGCACTGCTGCTTGGCTGGTGGTCTCCGCACCTTGAAACCAACTCCAAACGTGTTCTCCTTCGCGGAGAAGGCTGATTTGGCAGGAAGAAGCCCTGTGTGCACTGGCCCTGGCAACCCACCCATAGCCAGCTAGGGAGGGACCCACCTAGGGCCTAGCTGCGAAACGGCACAGAATGCGCTCCTAGGAGCTGCACTCTGCAAAGGGAAACTGTGCTCGGGGAACAAAGCTCAGCCCCAAGGCGGCTTGGCTCAGGATCGCAGCGCTTGCCTAGTTCTCACCTAGCCCTAGGCTCCCCATAGGGCCAAGGAGGGTCTGGGCTGCCTCTGGCTCCGTGGGCACTGCTGCTTGGCTGGTGGTCTCCGCACCGTGAAACCAACTCCAAACGTGTTCTCCTTGGCGGAGAAGGCTGATTTGGCAGGAAGAAGCCCTGTGTGCACTGGCCCTGGCAACCCACCCATAGCCAGCTAGGGAGGGACCCACCTAGGGCCTAGCTGCGAAACGGCACAGAATGCGCTCCTAGGAGCTGCACTCTGCAAAGGGAAACTGTGCTCGGGGAACAAAGCTCAGCCCCAAGGCGGCTTGGCTCAGGATCGCAGCGCTTGCCTAGTTCTCACCTAGCCCTAGGCTCCCCATAGGGCCAAGGAGGGTCTGGGCTGCCTCTGGCTCCGTGGGCACTGCTGCTTGGCTGGTGGTCTCCGCACCGTGAAACCAACTCCAAACGTGTTCTCCTTCGCGGAGAAGGCTGATTTGGCAGGAAGAAGCCCTGTGTGCACTGGCCCTGGCAACCCACCCATAGCCAGCTAGGGAGGGACCCACCTAGGGCCTAGCTGCGAATCGGCACAGAATTCGCTCCTAGGAGCTGCACTCTGCAAAGGGAAACTGTGCTCGGGGAACAAAGCTCAGCCCCAAGGCGGCTTGGCTCAGGATCGCAGCGCTTGCCTAGTTCTCACCTAGCCCTAGGCTCCCCATAGGGTCAAGGAGGGTCTGGGCTGCCTCTGGCTCCGTGGGCACTGCTGCTTGGCTGGTGGTCTCCGCAGCTTGAAACCAACTCCAAACGTGTTCTCCTTCGCGGAGAAGGCTGATTTGGCAGGAAGAAGCCCTGTGTGCACTGGCCCTGGCAACCCACCCATAGCCAGCTAGGGACGGACCCACCTAGGGCCTAGCTGCGAAACGGCACAGAATGCGCTCCTAGGAGCTGCACTCTGCAAAGGGAAACTGAGCTCGGGGAACAAAGCTCAGCCCCAAGGCGGCTTGGCTCAGGATCGCAGCGCTTGCCTAGTTCTCACCTAGCCCTAGGCTCCCCATAGGGCCAAGGAGGGTCTGGGCTGCCTCTGGCTCCGTGGGCACTGCTGCTTGGTTGGTGGTCTCCGCAGCTTGAAACCAACTCCAAACGTGTTCTCCTTCGCGGAGAAGGCTGATTTGGCAGGAAGAAGCCCTGTGTGCACTGGCCCTAGCAACCCACCCATAGCCAGCTAGGGAGGGACCCACCTAGGGCCTAGCTGCGAAACGGCACAAAACGCGCTCCTAGGAGCTGCATTCTGCAAAGGGAAACTGTGCTCGGGGAACAAAGCTCAGCCCCAAGGCGGCTTGGCTCAGGATCGCAGCGCTTGCCTAGTTCTCAGCTAGCCATAGGCTCCCCATAGGGCCAAGGAGGGTCTGGGCTGCCTCTGGCTCCGTGGGCACTGCTGCTTGGCTGGTGGTCTCCGCAGCTTGAAACCAACTCCAAACGTGTTCTCCTTCGCGGAGAAGGCTGATTTGGCAGGAAGAAGCCCTGTGTGCACTGGCCCTGGCAACCCACCCATAGCCAGCTAGGGAGGGACCCACCTAGGGCCTAGCTGCGAAACGGCACAAAACGCACTCCTAGGAGCTGCACTCTGCAAAGGGAAACTGTGCTCGGGGAACAAACCTCAGCCCCAAGGCGGCTTGGCTCAGGATCGCAGCGCTTGCCTAGTTCTCACCTAGCCCTAGGCTCCCCATAGGGCCAAGGAGGGTCTGGGCTGCCTCTGGCTCCGTGGGCACTGCTGCTTGGCTGGTGGTCTCCGCACCTTGAAACCAACTCCAAACGTGTTCTCCTTGGCGGAGAAGGCTGATTTGGCAGGAAGAAGCCCTGTGTGCACTGGCCCTGGCAACCCACCCATAGCCAGCTAGGGAGGGACCCACCTAGGGCCTAGCTGCGAAACGGCACAGAATGCGCTCCTAGGAGCTGCACTCTGCAAAGGGAAACTGTGCTCGGGGAACAAAGCTCAGCCCCAAGGCGGCTTGGCTCAGGATCGCAGCGCTTGCCTAGTTCTCACCTAGCCCTAGGCTCCCCATAGGGCCAAGGAGGGTCTGGGCTGCCTCTGGCTCCGTGGGCACTGCTGCTTGGTTGGTGGTCTCCGCAGCTTGAAACCAACTCCAAACGTGTTCTCCTTCGCGGAGAAGGCTGATTTGGCAGGAAGAAGCCCTGTGTGCACTGGCCCTGGCAAACCACCCATAGCCAGCTAGGGAGGCACCCACCTAGGGCCTAGCTGCGAAACGGCACAAAACGCGCTCCTAGGAGCTGCACTCTGCAAAGGGAAACTGTGCTCGGGGAACAAAGCTCAGCCCCAAGGCGGCTTGGCTCAGGATCGCAGCGCTTGCCTAGTTCTCACCTAGCCCTAGGCTCCCCATAGGGCCAAGGAGGGTCTGGGCTGCCTCTGGCTCCGTGGGCACTGCTGCTTGGCTGGTGGTCTCCGCACCGTGAAACCAACTCCAAACGTGTTCTCCTTCGCGGAGAAGGCTGATTTGGCAGGAAGAAGCCCTGTGTGCACTGGCCCTGGCAACCCACCCATCGCCAGCTAGGGAGGGACCCACCTAGGGCCTAGCTGCGAAACGGCACAAAACGCGCTCCTAGGAGCTGCACTCTGCAAAGGGAAACTATGCTCGGGGAACAAACCTCAGCCCCAAGGCGGCTTGGCTCAGGATCGCAGCGCTTGCCTAGTTCTCACCTAGCCCTAGGCTCCCCATAGGGCCCAGGAGGGTCTGGGCTGCCTCTGGCTCCGTGGGCACTGCTGCTTGGCTGGTGGTCTCCGCAGCTTGAAACAAACTCCAAACTTGTTCTCCTTCGAGGAGAAGGCTGATTTGGCAGGAAGAAGCCCTGTGTGCACTGGCCCTGGCAACCCACCCATAGCCAGCTAGGGAGGGACCCACCTAGGGCCTAGCTGTGAAACGGCACAAAACGCGCTCCTAGGAGCTGCACTCTGCAAAGGGAAACTGTGCTCGGGGAACAAAGCTCAGCCCCAAGGCGGCTTGGCTCAGGATCGCAGCGCTTGCCTAGTTCTCACCTAGCCCTAGGCTCCCCATAGGGCCAAGGAGGGTCTGGGCTGCCTCTGGCTCCGTGGGCACTGCTGCTTGGCTGGTGGTCTCCGCACCTTGAAACCAACTCCAAACGTGTTCTCCTTCGCGGAGAAGGCTGATTTGGCAGGAAGAAGCCCTGTGTGCACTGGCCCTAGCAACCCACCCATAGCTAGCTAGGGAGGGACCCACCTAGGGCCTAGCTGTGAAACGGCACAAAACGCGCTCCTAGGAGCTGCACTCTGCAAAGGGAAACTGTGCTCGGGGAACAAAGCTCAGCCCCAAGGCGGCTTGGCTCAGGATCGCAGCGCTTGCCTAGTTCTCACCTAGCCCTAGGCTCCCCATAGGGCCAAGGAGGGTCTGGGCTGCCTCTGGCTCCGTGGGCACTGCTGCTTGGCTGGTGGTCTCCGCACCTTGAAACCAACTCCAAACGTGTTCTCCTTCGCGGAGAAGGCTGATTTGGCAGGAAGAAGCCCTGTGTGCACTGGCCCTAGCAACCCACCCATAGCCAGCTAGGGAGGGACCCACCTAGGGCCTAGCTGCGAAACGGCACAAAACGCGCTCCTAGGAGCTGCACTCTGCAAAGGGAAACTGTGCTCGGGGAACAAAGCTTAGCCCCAAGGCGGCTTGGCTCAGGATCGCAGCGCTTGCCTAGTTCTCAGCTAGCCATAGGCTCCCCATAGGGCCAAGGAGGGTCTGGGCTGCCTCTGGCTCCGTGGGCACTGCTGCTTGGCTGGTGGTCTCCGCAGCTTGAAACAAACTCCAAACGTGTTCTCCTTCGCGGAGAAGGCTGATTTGGCAGGAAGAAGCCCTGTGTGCACTGGCCCTGGCAACCCACCCATCGCCAGCTAGGGAGGGACCCACCTAGGGCCTAGCTGCGAAACGGCACAAAACGCGCTCCTAGGAGCTGCACTCTGCAAAGGGAAACTGTGCTCGGGGAACAAAGCTCAGCCCCAAGGCGGCTTGGCTCAGGATCGCAGCGCTTGCCTAGTTCTCACCTAGCCCTAGGCTCCCCATAGGGCCAAGGAGGGTCTGGGCTGCCTCTGGCTCCGTGGGCACTGCTGCTTGGCTGGTGGTCTCCGCACCTTGAAACCAACTCCAAACGTGTTCTCCTTGGCGGAGAAGGCTGATTTGGCAGGAAGAAGCCCTGTGTGCACTGGCCCTGGCAACCCACCTATAGCCAGCTAGGGAGGGACCCACCTAGGGCCTAGCTGCGAAACGGCACAGAATGCGCTCCTAGGAGCTGCACTCTGCAAAGGGAAACTGTGCTCGGGGAACAAAGCTCAGCCCCAAGGCGGCTTGGCTCAGGATCGCAGCGCTTGCCTAGTTCTCACCTAGCCCTAGGCTCCCCATAGGGCCAAGGAGGGTCTGGGCTGCCTCTGGCTCCGTGGGCACTGCTGCTTGGCTGGTGGTCTCCGCACCGTGAAACCAACTCCAAACGTGTTCTCCTTCGCGGAGAAGGCTGATTTGGCAGGAAGAAGCCCTGTGTGCACTGGCCCTGGCAACCCACCCATAGCCAGCTAGGGAGGGACCCACCTAGGGCCTAGCTGCGAAACGGCACAAAACGCGCTCCTAGGAGCTGCACTCTGCAAAGGGAAACTGTGCTCGGGGAACAAAGCTCAGCCCCAAGGCAGCTTGGCTCAGGATCGCAGCGCTTGCCTAGTTCTCACATAGCCCTAGGCTCCCCATAGGGCCAAGGAGGGTCTGGGCTGCCTCTGGCTCCGTGGGCACTGCTGCTTGGCTGGTGGTCTCCGCACCGTGAAACCAACTCCAAACGTGTTCTCCTTCGCGGAGAAGGCTGATTTGGCAGGAAGAAGCCCTGTGTGCACTGGCCCTGGCAACCCACCCATAGCCAGCTAGGGACGGACCCACCTAGGGCCTAGCTGCGAAACGGCACAGAATGCGCTCCTAGGAGCTGCACTCTGCAAAGGGAAACTGAGCTCGGGGAACAAAGCTCAGCCCCAAGGCGGCTTGGCTCAGGATCGCAGCGCTTGCCTAGTTCTCACCTAGCCCTAGGCTCCCCATAGGGCCAAGGAGGGTCTGGGCTGCCTCTGGCTCCGTGGGCACTGCTGCTTGGTTGGTGGTCTCCGCAGCTTGAAACCAACTCCAAAGTGTTCTCCTTCGCGGAGAAGGCTGATTTGGCAGGAAGAAGCCCTGTGTGCACTGGCCCTAGCAACCCACCCATAGCCAGCTAGGGAGGGACCCACCTAGGGCCTAGCTGCGAAACGGCACAAAACGCGCTCCTAGGAGCTGCACTCTGCAAAGGGAAACTGTGCTCGGGGAACAAAGCTCAGCCCCAAGGCGGCTTGGCTCAGGATCGCAGCGCTTGCCTAGTTCTCAGCTAGCCCTAGGCTCCCCATAGGGCCAAGGAGGGTCTGGGCTGCCTCTGGCTCCGTGGGCACTGCTGCTTGGCTGGTGGTCTCCGCAGCTTGAAACAAACTCCAAACGTGTTCTCCTTCGAGGAGAAGGCTGATTTGGCAGGAAGAAGCCCTGTGTGCACTGGCCCTGGCAACCCACCCATAGCCAGCTAGGGAGGGACCCACCTAGGGCCTAGCTGTGAAACGGCACAAAACGCGCTCCTAGGAGCTGCACTCTGCAAAGGGAAACTGTGCTCGGGGAACAAAGCTCAGCCCCAAGGCGGCTTGGCTCAGGATCGCAGCGCTTGCCTAGTTCTCACCTAGCCCTAGGCTCCCCATAGGGCCAAGGAGGGTCTGGGCTGCCTCTGGCTCCGTGGGCACTGCTGCTTGGCTGGTGGTCTCCGCACCTTGAAACCAACTCCAAACGTGTTCTCCTTGGCGGAGAAGGCTGATTTGGCAGGAAGAAGCCCTGTGTGCACTGGCCCTGGCAACCCACCCATAGCCAGCTAGGGAGGGACCCACCTAGGGCCTAGCTGCGAAACGGCACAGAATGCGCTCCTAGGAGCTGCACTCTGCAAAGGGAAACTGTGCTCGGGGAACAAAGCTCAGCCCCAAGGCGGCTTGGCTCAGGATCGCAGCGCTTGCCTAGTTCTCACCTAGCCCTAGGCTCCCCATAGGGCCAAGGAGGGTCTGGGCTGCCTCTGGCTCCGTGGGCACTGCTGCTTGGCTGGTGGTCTCCGCAGCTTGAAACCAACTCCAAACGTGTTCTCCTTCGCGGAGAAGGCTGATTTGGCAGGAAGAAGCCCTGTGTGCACTGGCCCTGGCAAACCACCCATAGCCAGCTAGGGAGGCACCCACCTAGGGCCTAGCTGCGAAACGGCACAAAACGCGCTCCTAGGAGCTGCACTCTGCAAAGGGAAACTGTGCTCGGGGAACAAAGCTCAGCCCCAAGGCGGCTTGGCTCAGGATCGCAGCGCTTGCCTAGTTCTCACCTAGCCCTAGGCTCCCCATAGGGCCAAGGAGGGTCTGGGCTGCCTCTGGCTCCGTGGGCACTGCTGCTTGGCTGGTGGTCTCCGCACCGTGAAACCAACTCCAAACGTGTTCTCCTTCGCGGAGAAGGCTGATTTGGCAGGAAGAAGCCCTGTGTGCACTGGCCCTGGCAACCCACCCATCGCCAGCTAGGGAGGGACCCACCTAGGGCCTAGCTGCGAAACGGCACAAAACGCGCTCCTAGGAGCTGCACTCTGCAAAGGGAAACTGTGCTCGGGGAACAAACCTCAGCCCCAAGGCGGCTTGGCTCAGGATCGCAGCGCTTGCCTAGTTCTCACCTAGCCCTAGGCTCCCCATAGGGCCAAGGAGGGTCTGGGCTGCCTCTGGCTCCGTGGGCACTGCTGCTTGGCTGGTGGTCTCCGCACCGTGAAACCAACTCCAAACGTGTTCTCCTTCGCGGAGAAGGCTGATTTGGCAGGAAGAAGCCCTGTGTGCACTGGCCCTGGCAACCCACCCATAGCCAGCTAGGGAGGGACCCACCTAGGGCCTAGCTGCGAAACGGCACAGAATGCGCTCCTAGGAGCTGCACTCTGCAAAGGGAAACTGAGCTCGGGGAACAAAGCTCAGCCCCAAGGCGGCTTGGCTCAGGATCGCAGCGCTTGCCTAGTTCTCACCTAGCCCTAGGCTCCCCATAGGGCCAAGGAGGGTCTGGGCTGCCTCTGGCTCCGTGGGCACTGCTGCTTGGTTGGTGGTCTCCGCAGCTTGAAACCAACTCCAAACGTGTTCTCCTTCGCGGAGAAGGCTGATTTGGCAGGAAGAAGCCCTGTGTGCACTGGCCCTGGCAAACCACCCATAGCCAGCTAGGGAGGCACCCACCTAGGGCCTAGCTGCGAAACGGCACAAAACGCGCTCCTAGGAGCTGCACTCTGCAAAGGGAAACTGTGCTCGGGGAACAAAGCTCAGCCCCAAGGCGGCTTGGCTCAGGATCGCAGCGCTTGCCTAGTTCTCACCTAGCCCTAGGCTCCCCATAGGGCCAAGGAGGGTCTGGGCTGCCTCTGGCTCCGTGGGCACTGCTGCTTGGCTGGTGGTCTCCGCACCGTGAAACCAACTCCAAACGTGTTCTCCTTCGCGGAGAAGGCTGATTTGGCAGGAAGAAGCCCTGTGTGCACTGGCCCTGGCAACCCACCCATCGCCAGCTAGGGAGGGACCCACCTAGGGCCTAGCTGCGAAACGGCACAAAACGCGCTCCTAGGAGCTGCACTCTGCAAAGGGAAACTGTGCTCGGGGAACAAAGCTCAGCCCCAAGGCGGCTTGGCTCAGGATCGCAGCGCTTGCCTAGTTCTCAGCTAGCCCTAGGCTCCCCATAGGGCCAAGGAGGGTCTGGGCTGCCTCTGGCTCCGTGGGCACTGCTGCTTGGCTGGTGGTCTCCGCAGCTTGAAACAAACTCCAAACTTGTTCTCCTTCGAGGAGAAGGCTGATTTGGCAGGAAGAAGCCCTGTGTGCACTGGCCCTGGCAACCCACCCATAGCCAGCTAGGGAGGGACCCACCTAGGGCCTAGCTGTGAAACGGCACAAAACGCGCTCCTAGGAGCTGCACTCTGCAAAGGGAAACTGTGCTCGGGGAACAAAGCTCAGCCCCAAGGCGGCTTGGCTCAGGATCGCAGCGCTTGCCTAGTTCTCACCTAGCCCTAGGCTCCCCATAGGGCCAAGGAGGGTCTGGGCTGCCTCTGGCTCCGTGGGCACTGCTGCTTGGCTGGTGGTCTCCGCACCTTGAAACCAACTCCAAACGTGTTCTCCTTCGCGGAGAAGGCTGATTTGGCAGGAAGAAGCCCTGTGTGCACTGGCCCTAGCAACCCACCCATAGCCAGCTAGGGAGGGACCCACCTAGGGCCTAGCTGTGAAACGGCACAAAACGCGCTCCTAGGAGCTGCACTCTGCAAAGGGAAACTGTGCTCGGGGAACAAAGCTCAGCCCCAAGGCGGCTTGGCTCAGGATCGCAGCGCTTGCCTAGTTCTCACCTAGCCCTAGGCTCCCCATAGGGCCAAGGAGGGTCTGGGCTGCCTCTGGCTCCGTGGGCACTGCTGCTTGGCTGGTGGTCTCCGCACCTTGAAACCAACTCCAAACGTGTTCTCCTTCGCGGAGAAGGCTGATTTGGCAGGAAGAAGCCCTGTGTGCACTGGCCCTAGCAACCCACCCATAGCCAGCTAGGGAGGGACCCACCTAGGGCCTAGCTGCGAAACGGCACAAAACGCGCTCCTAGGAGCTGCACTCTGCAAAGGGAAACTGTGCTCGGGGAACAAAGCTTAGCCCCAAGGCGGCTTGGCTCAGGATCGCAGCGCTTGCCTAGTTCTCAGCTAGCCATAGGCTCCCCATAGGGCCAAGGAGGGTCTGGGCTGCCTCTGGCTCCGTGGGCACTGCTGCTTGGCTGGTGGTCTCCGCAGCTTGAAACAAACTCCAAACGTGTTCTCCTTCGCGGAGAAGGCTGATTTGGCAGGAAGAAGCCCTGTGTGCACTGGCCCTGGCAACCCACCCATCGCCAGCTAGGGAGGGACCCACCTAGGGCCTAGCTGCGAAACGGCACAAAACGCGCTCCTAGGAGCTGCACTCTGCAAAGGGAAACTGTGCTCGGGGAACAAAGCTCAGCCCCAAGGCGGCTTGGCTCAGGATCGCAGCGCTTGCCTAGTTCTCACCTAGCCCTAGGCTCCCCATAGGGCCAAGGAGGGTCTGGGCTGCCTCTGGCTCCGTGGGCACTGCTGCTTGGCTGGTGGTCTCCGCACCTTGAAACCAACTCCAAACGTGTTCTCCTTGGCGGAGAAGGCTGATTTGGCAGGAAGAAGCCCTGTGTGCACTGGCCCTGGCAACCCACCTATAGCCAGCTAGGGAGGGACCCACCTAGGGCCTAGCTGCGAAACGGCACAGAATGCGCTCCTAGGAGCTGCACTCTGCAAAGGGAAACTGTGCTCGGGGAACAAAGCTCAGCCCCAAGGCGGCTTGGCTCAGGATCGCAGCGCTTGCCTAGTTCTCACCTAGCCCTAGGCTCCCCATAGGGCCAAGGAGGGTCTGGGCTGCCTCTGGCTCCGTGGGCACTGCTGCTTGGCTGGTGGTCTCCGCACCGTGAAACCAACTCCAAACGTGTTCTCCTTCGCGGAGAAGGCTGATTTGGCAGGAAGAAGCCCTGTGTGCACTGGCCCTGGCAACCCACCCATAGCCAGCTAGGGAGGGACCCACCTAGGGCCTAGCTGCGAAACGGCACAAAACGCGCTCCTAGGAGCTGCACTCTGCAAAGGGAAACTGTGCTCGGGGAACAAAGCTCAGCCCCAAGGCAGCTTGGCTCAGGATCGCAGCGCTTGCCTAGTTCTCACATAGCCCTAGGCTCCCCATAGGGCCAAGGAGGGTCTGGGCTGCCTCTGGCTCCGTGGGCACTGCTGCTTGGCTGGTGGTCTCCGCACCGTGAAACCAACTCCAAACGTGTTCTCCTTCGCGGAGAAGGCTGATTTGGCAGGAAGAAGCCCTGTGTGCACTGGCCCTGGCAACCCACCCATAGCCAGCTAGGGACGGACCCACCTAGGGCCTAGCTGCGAAACGGCACAGAATGCGCTCCTAGGAGCTGCACTCTGCAAAGGGAAACTGAGCTCGGGGAACAAAGCTCAGCCCCAAGGCGGCTTGGCTCAGGATCGCAGCGCTTGCCTAGTTCTCACCTAGCCCTAGGCTCCCCATAGGGCCAAGGAGGGTCTGGGCTGCCTCTGGCTCCGTGGGCACTGCTGCTTGGTTGGTGGTCTCCGCAGCTTGAAACCAACTCCAAAGTGTTCTCCTTCGCGGAGAAGGCTGATTTGGCAGGAAGAAGCCCTGTGTGCACTGGCCCTAGCAACCCACCCATAGCCAGCTAGGGAGGGACCCACCTAGGGCCTAGCTGCGAAACGGCACAAAACGCGCTCCTAGGAGCTGCACTCTGCAAAGGGAAACTGTGCTCGGGGAACAAAGCTCAGCCCCAAGGCGGCTTGGCTCAGGATCGCAGCGCTTGCCTAGTTCTCAGCTAGCCCTAGGCTCCCCATAGGGCCAAGGAGGGTCTGGGCTGCCTCTGGCTCCGTGGGCACTGCTGCTTGGCTGGTGGTCTCCGCAGCTTGAAACAAACTCCAAACTTGTTCTCCTTCGAGGAGAAGGCTGATTTGGCAGGAAGAAGCCCTGTGTGCACTGGCCCTGGCAACCCACCCATAGCCAGCTAGGGAGGGACCCACCTAGGGCCTAGCTGTGAAACGGCACAAAACGCGCTCCTAGGAGCTGCACTCTGCAAAGGGAAACTGTGCTCGGGGAACAAAGCTCAGCCCCAAGGCGGCTTGGCTCAGGATCGCAGCGCTTGCCTAGTTCTCACCTAGCCCTAGGCTCCCCATAGGGCCAAGGAGGGTCTGGGCTGCCTCTGGCTCCGTGGGCACTGCTGCTTGGCTGGTGGTCTCCGCACCTTGAAACCAACTCCAAACGTGTTCTCCTTGGCGGAGAAGGCTGATTTGGCAGGAAGAAGCCCTGTGTGCACTGGCCCTGGCAACCCACCCATAGCCAGCTAGGGAGGGACCCACCTAGGGCCTAGCTGCGAAACGGCACAGAATGCGCTCCTAGGAGCTGCACTCTGCAAAGGGAAACTGTGCTCGGGGAACAAAGCTCAGCCCCAAGGCGGCTTGGCTCAGGATCGCAGCGCTTGCCTAGTTCTCACCTAGCCCTAGGCTCCCCATAGGGCCAAGGAGGGTCTGGGCTGCCTCTGGCTCCGTGGGCACTGCTGCTTGGCTGGTGGTCTCCGCACCTTGAAACCAACTCCAAACGTGTTCTCCTTCGTGGAGAAGGCTGATTTGGCAGGAAGAAGCCCTGTGTGCACTGGCCCTGGCAACCCACCCATAGCCAGCTAGGGAGGGACCCACCTAGGGCCTAGCTGCGAAACGGCACAAAACGCGCTCCTAGGAGCTGCACTCTGCAAAGGGAAACTGAGCTCGGGGAACAAAGCTCAGCCCCAAGGCGGCTTGGCTCAGGATCGCAGCGCTTGCCTAGTTCTCACCTAGCCCTAGGCTCCCCATAGGGCCAAGGAGGGTCTGGGCTGCCTCTGGCTCCGTGGGCACTGCTGCTTGGTTGGTGGTCTCCGCAGCTTGAAACCAACTCCAAAGTGTTCTCCTTCGCGGAGAAGGCTGATTTGGCAGGAAGAAGCCCTGTGTGCACTGGCCCTGGCAAACCACCCATAGCCAGCTAGGGAGGCACCCACCTAGGGCCTAGCTGCGAAACGGCACAAAACGCGCTCCTAGGAGCTGCACTCTGCAAAGGGAAACTGTGCTCGGGGAACAAAGCTCAGCCCCAAGGCGGCTTGGCTCAGGATCGCAGCGCTTGCCTAGTTCTCACCTAGCCCTAGGCTCCCCATAGGGCCAAGGAGGGTCTGGGCTGCCTCTGGCTCCGTGGGCACTGCTGCTTGGCTGGTGGTCTCCGCACCGTGAAACCAACTCCAAACGTGTTCTCCTTCGCGGAGAAGGCTGATTTGGCAGGAAGAAGCCCTGTGTGCACTGGCCCTGGCAACCCACCCATCGCCAGCTAGGGAGGGACCCACCTAGGGCCTAGCTGCGAAACGGCACAAAACGCGCTCCTAGGAGCTGCACTCTGCAAAGGGAAACTATGCTCGGGGAACAAACCTCAGCCCCAAGGCGGCTTGGCTCAGGATCGCAGCGCTTGCCTAGTTCTCACCTAGCCCTAGGCTCCCCATAGGGCCCAGGAGGGTCTGGGCTGCCTCTGGCTCCGTGGGCACTGCTGCTTGGCTGGTGGTCTCCGCACCGTGAAACCAACTCCAAACGTGTTCTCCTTCGCGGAGAAGGCTGATTTGGCAGGAAGAAGCCCTGTGTGCACTGGCCCTGGCAACCCACCCATAGCCAGCTAGGGAGGGACCCACCTAGGGCCTAGCTGCGAAACGGCACAGAATGCGCTCCTAGGAGCTGCACTCTGCAAAGGGAAACTGAGCTCGGGGAACAAAGCTCAGCCCCAAGGCGGCTTGGCTCAGGATCGCAGCGCTTGCCTAGTTCTCACCTAGCCCTAGGCTCCCCATAGGGCCAAGGAGGGTCTGGGCTGCCTCTGGCTCCGTGGGCACTGCTGCTTGGTTGGTGGTCTCCGCAGCTTGAAACCAACTCCAAACGTGTTCTCCTTCGCGGAGAAGGCTGATTTGGCAGGAAGAAGCCCTGTGTGCACTGGCCCTGGCAAACCACCCATAGCCAGCTAGGGAGGCACCCACCTAGGGCCTAGCTGCGAAACGGCACAAAACGCGCTCCTAGGAGCTGCACTCTGCAAAGGGAAACTGTGCTCGGGGAACAAACCTCAGCCCCAAGGCGGCTTGGCTCAGGATCGCAGCGCTTGCCTAGTTCTCACCTAGCCCTAGGCTCCCCATAGGGCCAAGGAGGGTCTGGGCTGCCTCTGGCTCCGTGGGCACTGCTGCTTGGCTGGTGGTCTCCGCACCGTGAAACCAACTCCAAACGTGTTCTCCTTCGCGGAGAAGGCTGATTTGGCAGGAAGAAGCCCTGTGTGCACTGGCCCTGGCAACCCACCCATCGCCAGCTAGGGAGGGACCCACCTAGGGCCTAGCTGCGAAACGGCACAAAACGCGCTCCTAGGAGCTGCACTCTGCAAAGGGAAACTATGCTCGGGGAACAAACCTCAGCCCCAAGGCGGCTTGGCTCAGGATCGCAGCGCTTGCCTAGTTCTCACCTAGCCCTAGGCTCCCCATAGGGTCAAGGAGGGTCTGGGCTGCCTCTGGCTCCGTGGGCACTGCTGCTTGGCTGGTGGTCTCCGCACCTTGAAACCAACTCCAAACGTGTTCTCCTTGGCGGAGAAGGCTGATTTGGCAGGAAGAAGCCCTGTGTGCACTGGCCCTGGCAACCCACCCATAGCCAGCTAGGGAGGGACCCACCTAGGGCCTAGCTGCGAAACGGCACAAAACGCGCTCCTAGGAGCTGCACTCTGCAAAGGGAAACTGTGCTCGGGGAACAAAGCTCAGCCCCAAGGCAGCTTGGCTCAGGATCGCAGCGCTTGCCTAGTTCTCACCTAGCCCTAGGCTCCCCATAGGGCCAAGGAGGGTCTGGGCTGCCTCTGGCTCCGTGGGCACTGCTGCTTGGCTGGTGGTCTCCGCACCTTGAAACCAACTCCAAACGTGTTCTCCTTCGCGGAGAAGGCTGATTTGGCAGGAAGAAGCCCTGTGTGCACTGGCCCTGGCAACCCACCCATAGCCAGCTAGGGAGGGACCCACCTAGGGCCTAGCTGCGAAACGGCACAAAACGCGCTCCTAGGAGCTGCACTCTGCAAAGGGAAACTGTGCTCGGGGAACAAAGCTCAGCCCCAAGGCGGCTTGGCTCAGGATCGCAGCGCTTGCCTAGTTCTCACCTAGCCCTAGGCTCCCCATAGGGCCAAGGAGGGTCTGGGCTGCCTCTGGCTCCGTGGGCACTGCTGCTTGGCTGGTGGTCTCCGCACCTTGAAACCAACTCCAAACGTGTTCTCCTTCGCGGAGAAGGCTGATTTGGCAGGAAGAAGCCCTGTGTGCACTGGCCCTGGCAAACCACCCATAGCCAGCTAGGGAGGCACCCACCTAGGGCCTAGCTGCGAAACGGCACAAAACGCGCTCCTAGGAGCTGCACTCTGCCAAGGGAAACTGTGCTCGGGGAACAAAGCTCAGCCCCAAGGCGGCTTGGCTCAGGATCGCAGCGCTTGCCTAGTTCTCACCTAGCCCTAGGCTCCCCATAGGGCCAAGGAGGGTCTGGGCTGCCTCTGGCTCCGTGGGCACTGCTGCTTGGCTGGTGGTCTCCGCACCGTGTAACCAACTCCAAACGTGTTCTCCTTCGCGGAGAAGGCTGATTTGGCAGGAAGAAGCCCTGTGTGCACTGGCCCTGGCAACCCACCCATCGCCAGCTAGGGAGGGACCCACCTAGGGCCTAGCTGCGAAACGGCACAAAACGCGCTCCTAGGAGCTGCACTCTGCAAAGGGAAACTATGCTCGGGGAACAAACCTCAGCCCCAAGGCGGCTTGGCTCAGGATCGCAGCGCTTGCCTAGTTCTCACCTAGCCCTAGGCTCCCCATAGGGCCCAGGAGGGTCTGGGCTGCCTCTGGCTCCGTGGGCACTGCTGCTTGGCTGGTGGTCTCCGCACCGTGAAACCAACTCCAAACGTGTTCTCCTTCGCGGAGAAGGCTGATTTGGCAGGAAGAAGCCCTGTGTGCACTGGCCCTGGCAACCCACCCATAGCCAGCTAGGGAGGGACCCACCTAGGGCCTAGCTGCGAAACGGCACAGAATGCGCTCCTAGGAGCTGCACTCTGCAAAGGGAAACTGAGCTCGGGGAACAAAGCTCAGCCCCAAGGCGGCTTGGCTCAGGATCGCAGCGCTTGCCTAGTTCTCACCTAGCCCTAGGCTCCCCATAGGGCCAAGGAGGGTCTGGGCTGCCTCTGGCTCCGTGGGCACTGCTGCTTGGTTGGTGGTCTCCGCAGCTTGAAACCAACTCCAAACGTGTTCTCCTTCGCGGAGAAGGCTGATTTGGCAGGAAGAAGCCCTGTGTGCACTGGCCCTGGCAAACCACCCATAGCCAGCTAGGGAGGCACCCACCTAGGGCCTAGCTGCGAAACGGCACAAAACGCGCTCCTAGGAGCTGCACTCTGCAAAGGGAAACTGTGCTCGGGGAACAAACCTCAGCCCCAAGGCGGCTTGGCTCAGGATCGCAGCGCTTGCCTAGTTCTCACCTAGCCCTAGGCTCCCCATAGGGCCAAGGAGGGTCTGGGCTGCCTCTGGCTCCGTGGGCACTGCTGCTTGGCTGGTGGTCTCCGCACCGTGAAACCAACTCCAAACGTGTTCTCCTTGGCGGAGAAGGCTGATTTGGCAGGAAGAAGCCCTGTGTGCACTGGCCCTGGCAACCCACCCATCGCCAGCTAGGGAGGGACCCACCTAGGGCCTAGCTGCGAAACGGCACAAAACGCGCTCCTAGGAGCTGCACTCTGCAAAGGGAAACTATGCTCGGGGAACAAACCTCAGCCCCAAGGCGGCTTGGCTCAGGATCGCAGCGCTTGCCTAGTTCTCACCTAGCCCTAGGCTCCCCATAGGGTCAAGGAGGGTCTGGGCTGCCTCTGGCTCCGTGGGCACTGCTGCTTGGCTGGTGGTCTCCGCACCTTGAAACCAACTCCAAACGTGTTCTCCTTGGCGGAGAAGGCTGATTTGGCAGGAAGAAGCCCTGTGTGCACTGGCCCTGGCAAACCACCCATAGCCAGCTAGGGAGGCACCCACCTAGGGCCTAGCTGCGAAACGGCACAAAACGCGCTCCTAGGAGCTGCACTCTGCAAAGGGAAACTGTGCTCGGGGAACAAAGCTCAGCCCCAAGGCAGCTTGGCTCAGGATCGCAGCGCTTGCCTAGTTCTCACCTAGCCCTAGGCTCCCCATAGGGCCAAGGAGGGTCTGGGCTGCCTCTGGCTCCGTGGGCACTGCTGCTTGGCTGGTGGTCTCCGCACCTTGAAACCAACTCCAAACGTGTTCTCCTTCGCGGAGAAGGCTGATTTGGCAGGAAGAAGCCCTGTGTGCACTGGCCCTGGCAACCCACCCATAGCCAGCTAGGGAGGGACCCACCTAGGGCCTAGCTGCGAAACGGCACAAAACGCGCTCCTAGGAGCTGCACTCTGCAAAGGGAAACTGTGCTCGGGGAACAAAGCTCAGCCCCAAGGCGGCTTGGCTCAGGATCGCAGCGCTTGCCTAGTTCTCACCTAGCCCTAGGCTCCCCATAGGGCCAAGGAGGGTCTGGGCTGCCTCTGGCTCCGTGGGCACTGCTGCTTGGCTGGTGGTCTCCGCACCTTGAAACCAACTCCAAACGTGTTCTCCTTGGCGGAGAAGGCTGATTTGGCAGGAAGAAGCCCTGTGTGCACTGGCCCTGGCAACCCACCCATAGCCAGCTAGGGAGGGACCCACCTAGGGCCTAGCTGCGAAACGGCACAGAATGCGCTCCTAGGAGCTGCACTCTGCAAAGGGAAACTGTGCTCGGGGAACAAAGCTCAGCCCCAAGGCGGCTTGGCTCAGGATCGCAGCGCTTGCCTAGTTCTCACCTAGCCCTAGGCTCCCCATAGGGCCAAGGAGGGTCTGGGCTGCCTCTGGCTCCGTGGGCACTGCTGCTTGGCTGGTGGTCTCCGCACCGTGAAACCAACTCCAAACGTGTTCTCCTTCGCGGAGAAGGCTGATTTGGCAGGAAGAAGCCCTGTGTGCACTGGCCCTGGCAACCCACCCATAGCCAGCTAGGGAGGGACCCACCTAGGGCCTAGCTGCGAAACGGCACAGAATGCGCTCCTAGGAGCTGCACTCTGCAAAGGGAAACTGAGCTCGGGGAACAAAGCTCAGCCCCAAGGCGGCTTGGCTCAGGATCGCAGCGCTTGCCTAGTTCTCACCTAGCCCTAGGCTCCCCATAGGGCCAAGGAGGGTCTGGGCTGCCTCTGGCTCCGTGGGCACTGCTGCTTGGTTGGTGGTCTCCGCAGCTTGAAACCAACTCCAAACGTGTTCTCCTTCGCGGAGAAGGCTGATTTGGCAGGAAGAAGCCCTGTGTGCACTGGCCCTAGCAACCCACCCATAGCCAGCTAGGGAGGGACCCACCTAGGGCCTAGCTGCGAACGGCACAAAACGCGCTCCTAGGAGCTGCACTCTGCAAAGGGAAACTGTGCTCGGGGAACAAAGCTCAGCCCCAAGGCGGCTTGGCTCAGGATCGCAGCGCTTGCCTAGTTCTCAGCTAGCCATAGGCTCCCCATAGGGCCAAGGAGGGTCTGGGCTGCCTCTGGCTCCGTGGGCACTGCTGCTTGGCTGGTGGTCTCCGCAGCTTGAAACAAACTCCAAACGTGTTCTCCTTCGCGGAGAAGGCTGATTTGGCAGGAAGAAGCCCTGTGTGCACTGGCCCTGGCAACCCACCCATAGCCAGCTAGGGAGGGACCCACCTAGGGCCTAGCTGCGAAACGGCACAAAACGCGCTCCTAGGAGCTGCACTCTGCAAAGGGAAACTGTGCTCGGGGAACAAAGCTCAGCCCCAAGGCGGCTTGGCTCAGGATCGCAGCGCTTGCCTAGTTCTCACCTAGCCCTAGGCTCCCCATAGGGCCAAGGAGGGTCTGGGCTGCCTCTGGCTCCGTGGGCACTGCTGCTTGGCTGGTGGTCTCCGCACCTTGAAACCAACTCCAAACGTGTTCTCCTTGGCGGAGAAGGCTGACTTGGCAGGAAGAAGCCCTGTGTGCACTGGCCCTGGCAACCCACCCATAGCCAGCTAGGGAGGGACTCACCTAGGGCCTAGCTGCGAAACGGCACAGAATGCGCTCCTAGGAGCTGCACTCTGCAAAGGGAAACTGTGCTCGGGGAACAAAGCTCAGCCCCAAGGCGGCTTGGCTCAGGATCGCAGCGCTTGCCTAGTTCTCACCTAGCCCTAGGCTCCCCATAGGGCCAAGGAGGGTCTGGGCTGCCTCTGGCTCCGTGGGCACTGCTGCTTGGCTGGTGGTCTCCGCACCTTGAAACCAACTCCAAACGTGTTCTCCTTCGCGGAGAAGGCTGATTTGGCAGGAAGAAGCCCTGTGTGCACTGGCCCTGGCAACCCACCCATAGCCAGCTAGGGAGGGACCCACCTAGGGCCTAGCTGCGAAACGGCACAGAATGCGCTCCTAGGAGCTGCACTCTGCAAAGGGAAACTGTGCTCGGGGAACAAAGCTCAGCCCCAAGGCGGCTTGGCTCAGGATCGCAGCGCTTGCCTAGTTCTCACCTAGCCCTAGGCTCCCCATAGGGCCAAGGAGGGTCTGGGCTGCCTCTGGCTCCGTGGGCACTGCTGCTTGGCTGGTGGTCTCCGCACCTTGAAACCAACTCCAAACGTGTTCTCCTTCGTGGAGAAGGCTGATTTGGCAGGAAGAAGCCCTGTGTGCACTGGCCCTGGCAACCCACCCATAGCCAGCTAGGGAGGGACCCACCTAGGGCCTAGCTGCGAAACGGCACAAAACGCGCTCCTAGGAGCTGCACTCTGCAAAGGGAAACTGAGCTCGGGGAACAAAGCTCAGCCCCAAGGCGGCTTGGCTCAGGATCGCAGCGCTTGCCTAGTTCTCACCTAGCCCTAGGCTCCCCATAGGGCCAAGGAGGGTCTGGGCTGCCTCTGGCTCCGTGGGCACTGCTGCTTGGTTGGTGGTCTCCGCACCTTGAAACCAACTCCAAACGTGTTCTCCTTCGCGGAGAAGGCTGATTTGGCAGGAAGAAGCCCTGTGTGCACTGGCCCTAGCAACCCACCCATAGCCAGCTAGGGAGGGACCCACCTAGGGCCTAGCTGCGAAACGGCACAAAACGCGCTCCTAGGAGCTGCACTCTGCAAAGGGAAACTGTGCTCGGGGAACAAAGCTCAGCCCCAAGGCGGCTTGGCTCAGGATCGCAGCGCTTGCCTAGTTCTCAGCTAGCCATAGGCTCCCCATAGGGCCAAGTATGGTCTGGGCTGCCTCTGGCTCCGTGGGCACTGCTGCTTGGCTGGTGGTCTCCGCACCTTGAAACCAACTCCAAACGTGTTCTCCTTCGCGGAGAAGGCTGATTTGGCAGGAAGAAGCCCTGTGTGCACTGGCCCTGGCAACCCACCCACAGCCAGCTAGGGACGGACCCACCTAGGGCCTAGCTGCGAAACGGCACAGAATGCGCTCCTAGGAGCTGCACTCTGCAAAGGGAAACTGTGCTCGGGGAACAAAGCTCAGCCCCAAGGCGGCTTGGCTCAGGATCGCAGCGCTTGCCTAGTTCTCACCTAGCCCTAGGCTCCCCATAGGGCCAAGGAGGGTCTGGGCTGCCTCTGGCTCCGTGGGCACTGCTGCTTGGCTGGTGGTCTCCGCACCTTGAAACCAACTCCAAACGTGTTCTCCTTCGTGGAGAAGGCTGATTTGGCAGGAAGAAGCCCTGTGTGCACTGGCCCTGGCAACCCACCCATAGCCAGCTAGGGAGGGACCCACCTAGGGCCTAGCTGCGAAACGGCACAAAACGCGCTCCTAGGAGCTGCACTCTGCAAAGGGAAACTGAGCTCGGGAACAAAGCTCAGCCCCAAGGCGGCTTGGCTCAGGATCGCAGCGCTTGCCTAGTTCTCACCTAGCCCTAGGCTCCACATAGGGCCAAGGAGGGTCTGGGCTGCCTCTGGCTCCGTGGGCACTGCTGCTTGGTTGGTGGTCTCCGCAGCTTGAAACCAACTCCAAACGTGTTCTCCTTCGCGGAGAAGGCTGATTTGGCAGGAAGAAGCCCTGTGTGCACTGGCCCTGGCAAACCACCCATAGCCAGCTAGGGAGGCACCCACCTAGGGCCTAGCTGCGAAACGGCACAAAACGCGCTCCTAGGAGCTGCACTCTGCAAAGGGAAACTGTGCTCGGGGAACAAAGCTCAGCCCCAAGGCGGCTTGGCTCAGGATCGCAGCGCTTGCCTAGTTCTCACCTAGCCCTAGGCTCCCCATAGGGCCAAGGAGGGTCTGGGCTGCCTCTGGCTCCGTGGGCACTGCTGCTTGGCTGGTGGTCTCCGCACCGTGAAACCAACTCCAAACGTGTTCTCCTTCGCGGAGAAGGCTGATTTGGCAGGAAGAAGCCCTGTGTGCACTGGCCCTGGCAACCCACCCATAGCCAGCTAGGGAGGGACCCACCTAGGGCCTAGCTGCGAAACGGCACAAAACGCGCTCCTAGGAGCTGCACTCTGCAAAGGGAAACTGAGCTCGGGGAACAAAGCTCAGCCCCAAGGCGGCTTGGCTCAGGATCGCAGCGCTTGCCTAGTTCTCACCTAGCCCTAGGCTCCCCATAGGGCCAAGGAGGGTCTGGGCTGCCTCTGGCTCCGTGGGCACTGCTGCTTGGCTGGTGGTCTCCGCACCTTGAAACCAACTCCAAACGTGTTCTCCTTCGTGGAGAAGGCTGATTTGGCAGGAAGAAGCCCTGTGTGCACTGGCCCTGGCAACCCACCCATAGCCAGCTAGGGAGGGACCCACCTAGGGCCTAGCTGCGAAACGGCACAAAACGCGCTCCTAGGAGCTGCACTCTGCAAAGGGAAACTGAGCTCGGGGAACAAAGCTCAGCCCCAAGGCGGCTTGGCTCAGGATCGCAGCGCTTGCCTAGTTCTCACCTAGCCCTAGGCTCCCCATAGGGCCAAGGAGGGTCTGGGCTGCCTCTGGCTCCGTGGGCACTGCTGCTTGGTTGGTGGTCTCCGCAGCTTGAAACCAACTCCAAACGTGTTCTCCTTCGCGGAGAAGGCTGATTTGGCAGGAAGAAGCCCTGTGTGCACTGGCCCTGGCAACCCACCCATAGCCAGCTAGGGAGGCACCCACCTAGGGCCTAGCTGCGAAACGGCACAAAACGCGCTCCTAGGAGGTGCACTCTGCAAAGGGAAACTGTGCTCGGGGAACAAAGCTCAGCCCCAAGGCGGCTTTGCTCAGGATCGCAGCGCTTGCCTAGTTCTCACCTAGCCCTAGGCTCCCCATAGGGCCAAGGAGGGTCTGGGCTGCCTCTGGCTCCGTGGGCACTGCTGCTTGGCTGGTGGTCTCCGCAGCTTGAAACCAACTCCAAACGTGTTCTCCTTCGCGGAGAAGGCTGATTTGGCAGGAAGAAGCCCTGTGTGCACTGGCCCTGGCAACCCACCCATAGCCAGCTAGGGAGGGACCCACCTAGGGCCTAGCTGCGAAACGGCACAAAACGCGCTCCTAGGAGCTGCACTCTGCAAAGGGAAACTGTGCTCGGGGAACAAACCTCAGCCCCAAGGCAGCTTGGCTCAGGATCGCAGCGCTTGCCTAGTTCTCACCTAGCCCTAGGCTCCCCATAGGGCCCAGGAGGGTCTGGGCTGCCTCTGGCTCCGTGGGCACTGCTGCTTGGCTGGTGGTCTCCGCACCGTGAAACCAACTCCAAACGTGTTCTCCTTCGCGGAGAAGGCTGATTTGGCAGGAAGAAGCCCTGTGTGCACTGGCCCTGGCAACCCACCCATAGCCAGCTAGGGAGGGACCCACCTAGGGCCTAGCTGCGAAACGGCACAGAATGCGCTCCTAGGAGCTGCACTCTGCAAAGGGAAACTGAGCTCGGGGAACACAGCTCAGCCCCAAGGCGGCTTGGCTCAGGATCGAAGCGCTTGCCTAGTTCTCACCTAGCCCTAGGCTCCCCATAGGGCCAAGGAGGGTCTGGGCTGCCTCTGGCTCCGTGGGCACTGCTGCTTGGTTGGTGGTCTCCGCAGCTTGAAACCAACTCCAAACGTGTTCTCCTTCGCGGAGAAAGCTGATTTGGCAGGAAGAAGCCCTGTGTGCACTGGCCCTAGCAACCCACCCATAGCCAGCTAGGGAGGGACCCACCTAGGGCCTAGCTGCGAAACGGCACAAAACGCGCTCCTAGGAGCTGCACTCTGCAAAGGGAAACTGTGCTCGGGGAACAAACCTCAGCCCCAAGGCGGCTTGGCTCAGAATCGCAGCGCTTGCCTAGTTCTCAGCTAGCTATAGGCTCCCCATAGGGCCAAGGAGGGTCTGGGCTGCCTCTGGCTCCGTGGGCACTGCTGCTTGGCTGGTGGTCTCCGCAGCTTGAAACCAACTCCAAACGTGTTCTCCTTCGCGGAGAAGGCTGATTTGGCAGGAAGAAGCCCTGTGTGCACTGGCCCTGGCAACCCACCCATAGCCAGCTAGGGAGGGACCCACCTAGGGCCTAGCTGCGAAACGGCACAAAACGCGCTCCTAGGAGCTGCACTCTGCAAAGGGAAACTGTGCTCGGGGAACAAAGCTCAGCCCCAAGGCGGCTTGGCTCAGGATCGCAGCGCTTGCCTAGTTCTCACCTAGCCCTAGGCTCCCCATAGGGCCAAGGAGGGACTGGGCTGCCTCTGGCTCCGTGGGCACTGCTGCTTGGTTGGTGGTCTCCACAGCTTGAAACCAACTCCAAACGTGTTCTCCTTTGCGGAGAAGGCTGATTTGGCAGGTAGAAGCCCTGTGTGCACTGGCCCTGGCAACCCACCCATAGCCAGCTAGGGAGGGACCCACCTAGGGCCTAGCTGCGAAACGGCACAAAACGCGCTCCTAGGAGCTGCACTCTGCAAAGGGAAACTGTGCTCGGGGAACAAAGCTCAGCCCCAAGGCGGCTTGGCTCAGGATCGCAGCGCTTGCCTAGTTCTCACCTAGCCCTAGGCTCCCCATAGGGCCCAGGAGGGTCTGGGCTGCCTCTGGCTCCGTGGGCACTGCTGCTTGGCTGGTGGTCTCCGCACCGTGAAACCAACTCCAAACGTGTTCTCCTTCGCGGAGAAGGCTGATTTGGCAGGAAGAAGCCCTGTGTGCACTGGCCCTGGCAACCCACCCATAGCCAGCTAGGGAGGGACCCACCTAGGGCCTAGCTGCGAAACGGCACAGAATGCGCTCCTAGGAGCTGCACTCTGCAAAGGGAAACTGAGCTCGGGGAACAAAGCTCAGCCCCAAGGTGGCTTGGCTCAGGATCGAAGCGCTTGCCTAGTTCTCACCTAGCCCTAGGCTCCCCATAGGGCCAAGGAGGGTCTGGGCTGCCTCTGGCTCCGTGGGCACTGCTGCTTGGTTGGTGGTCTCCGCAGCTTGAAACCAACTCCAAACGTGTTCTCCTTCGCGGAGAAGGCTGATTTGGCAGGAAGAAGCCCTGTGTGCACTGGCCCTAGCAACCCACCCATAGCCAGCTAGGGAGGGACCCACCTAGGGCCTAGCTGCGAAACGGCACAAAACGCGCTCCTAGGAGCTGCACTCTGCAAAGGGAAACTGTGCTCGGGGAACAAACCTCAGCCCCAAGGCGGCTTGGCTCAGAATCGCAGCGCTTGCCTAGTTCTCAGCTAGCTATAGGCTCCCCATAGGGCCAAGGAGGGTCTGGGCTGCCTCTGGCTCCGTGGGCACTGCTGCTTGGCTGGTGGTCTCCGCAGCTTGAAACCAACTCCAAACGTGTTCTCCTTCGCGGAGAAGGCTGATTTGGCAGGAAGAAGCCCTGTGTGCACTGGCCCTGGCAACCCACCCATAGCCAGCTAGGGAGGGACCCACCTAGGGCCTAGCTGCGAAACGGCACAAAACGCGCTCCTAGGAGCTGCACTCTGCAAAGGGAAACTGTGCTCGGGGAACAAAGCTCAGCCCCAAGGCGGCTTGGCTCAGGATCGCAGCGCTTGCCTAGTTCTCACCTAGCCCTAGGCTCCCCATAGGGCCAAGGAGGGACTGGGCTGCCTCTGGCTCCGTGGGCACTGCTGCTTGGTTGGTGGTCTCCACAGCTTGAAACCAACTCCAAACGTGTTCTCCTTCGCGGAGAAGGCTGATTTGGCAGGAAGAAGCCCTGTGTGCACTGGCCCTGGCAACCCACCCATAGCCAGCTAGGGAGGGACCCACCTAGGGCCTAGCTGCGAAACGGCACAGAATGCGCTCCTAGGAGCTGCACTCTGCAAAGGGAAACTGAGCTCGGGGAACAAAGCTCAGCCCCAAGGCGGCTTGGCTCAGGATCGCAGCGCTTGCCTAGTTCTCACCTAGCCCTAGGCTCCCCATAGGGCCCAGGAGGGTCTGGGCTGCCTCTGGCTCCGTGGGCACTGCTGCTTGGCTGGTGGTCTCCGCACCGTGAAACCAACTCCAAACGTGTTCTCCTTCGCGGAGAAGGCTGATTTGGCAGGAAGAAGCCCTGTGTGCACTGGCCCTGGCAACCCACCCATAGCCAGCTAGGGAGGGACCCACCTAGGGCCTAGCTGCGAAACGGCACAGAATGCGCTCCTAGGAGCTGCACTCTGCAAAGGGAAACTGAGCTCGGGGAACAAAGCTCAGCCCCAAGGCGGCTTGGCTCAGGATCGCAGCGCTTGCCTAGTTCTCACCTAGCCCTAGGCTCCCCATAGGGCCAAGGAGGGTCTGGGCTGCCTCTGGCTCCGTGGGCACTGCTGCTTGGTTGGTGGTCTCCGCAGCTTGAAACCAACTCCAAACGTGTTCTCCTTCGCGGAGAAGGCTGATTTGGCAGGAAGAAGCCCTGTGTGCACTGGCCCTAGCAACCCACCCATAGCCAGCTAGGGAGGGACCCACCTAGGGCCTAGCTGCGAAACGGCACAAAACGCGCTCCTAGGAGCTGCACTCTGCAAAGGGAAACTGTGCTCGGGGAACAAACCTCAGCCCCAAGGCGGCTTGGCTCAGAATCGCAGCGCTTGCCTAGTTCTCAGCTAGCTATAGGCTCCCCATAGGGCCAAGGAGGGTCTGGGCTGCCTCTGGCTCCGTGGGCACTGCTGCTTGGCTGGTGGTCTCCGCAGCTTGAAACCAACTCCAAACGTGTTCTCCTTCGCGGAGAAGGCTGATTTGGCAGGAAGAAGCCCTGTGTGCACTGGCCCTGGCAACCCACCCATAGCCAGCTAGGGAGGGACCCACCTAGGGCCTAGCTGCGAAACGGCACAGAATGCGCTCCTAGGAGCTGCACTCTGCAAAGGGAAACTGAGCTCGGGGAACACAGCTCAGCCCCAAGGCGGCTTGGCTCAGGATCGAAGCGCTTGCCTAGTTCTCACCTAGCCCTAGGCTCCCCATAGGGCCAAGGAGGGTCTGGGCTGCCTCTGGCTCCGTGGGCACTGCTGCTTGGTTGGTGGTCTCCGCAGCTTGAAACCAACTCCAAACGTGTTCTCCTTCGCGGAGAAGGCTGATTTGGCAGGAAGAAGCCCTGTGTGCACTGGCCCTAGCAACCACCCATAGCCAGCTAGGGAGGGACCCACCTAGGGCCTAGCTGCGAAACGGCACAAAACGCGCTCCTAGGAGCTGCACTCTGCAAAGGGAAACTGTGCTCGGGGAACAAACCTCAGCCCCAAGGCGGCTTGGCTCAGAATCGCAGCGCTTGCCTAGTTCTCAGCTAGCTATAGGCTCCCCATAGGGCCAAGGAGGGTCTGGGCTGCCTCTGGCTCCGTGGGCACTGCTGCTTGGCTGGTGGTCTCCGCAGCTTGAAACCAACTCCAAACGTGTTCTCCTTCGCGGAGAAGGCTGATTTGGCAGGAAGAAGCCCTGTGTGCACTGGCCCTGGCAACCCACCCATAGCCAGCTAGGGAGGGACCCACCTAGGGCCTAGCTGCGAAACGGCACAAAACGCGCTCCTAGGAGCTGCACTCTGCAAAGGGAAACTGTGCTCGGGGAACAAAGCTCAGCCCCAAGGCGGCTTGGCTCAGGATCGCAGCGCTTGCCTAGTTCTCACCTAGCCCTAGGCTCCCCATAGGGCCAAGGAGGGACTGGGCTGCCTCTGGCTCCGTGGGCACTGCTGCTTGGTTGGTGGTCTCCACAGCTTGAAACCAACTCCAAACGTGTTCTCCTTTGCGGAGAAGGCTGATTTGGCAGGTAGAAGCCCTGTGTGCACTGGCCCTGGCAACCCACCCATAGCCAGCTAGGGAGGGACCCACCTAGGGCCTAGCTGCGAAACGGCACAAAACGCGCTCCTAGGAGCTGCACTCTGCAAAGGGAAACTGTGCTCGGGGAACAAAGCTCAGCCCCAAGGCGGCTTGGCTCAGGATCGCAGCGCTTGCCTAGTTCTCACCTAGCCCTAGGCTCCCCATAGGGCCCAGGAGGGTCTGGGCTGCCTCTGGCTCCGTGGGCACTGCTGCTTGGCTGGTGGTCTCCGCACCGTGAAACCAACTCCAAACGTGTTCTCCTTCGCGGAGAAGGCTGATTTGGCAGGAAGAAGCCCTGTGTGCACTGGCCCTGGCAACCCACCCATAGCCAGCTAGGGAGGGACCCACCTAGGGCCTAGCTGCGAAACGGCACAGAATGCGCTCCTAGGAGCTGCACTCTGCAAAGGGAAACTGAGCTCGGGGAACAAAGCTCAGCCCCAAGGTGGCTTGGCTCAGGATCGAAGCGCTTGCCTAGTTCTCACCTAGCCCTAGGCTCCCCATAGGGCCAAGGAGGGTCTGGGCTGCCTCTGGCTCCGTGGGCACTGCTGCTTGGTTGGTGGTCTCCGCAGCTTGAAACCAACTCCAAACGTGTTCTCCTTCGCGGAGAAGGCTGATTTGGCAGGAAGAAGCCCTGTGTGCACTGGCCCTAGCAACCCACCCATAGCCAGCTAGGGAGGGACCCACCTAGGGCCTAGCTGCGAAACGGCACAAAACGCGCTCCTAGGAGCTGCACTCTGCAAAGGGAAACTGTGCTCGGGGAACAAACCTCAGCCCCAAGGCGGCTTGGCTCAGAATCGCAGCGCTTGCCTAGTTTTCAGCTAGCTATAGGCTCCCCATAGGGCCAAGGAGGGTCTGGGCTGCCTCTGGCTCCGTGGGCACTGCTGCTTGGCTGGTGGTCTCCGCAGCTTGAAACCAACTCCAAACGTGTTCTCCTTCGCGGAGAAGGCTGATTTGGCAGGAAGAAGCCCTGTGTGCACTGGCCCTGGCAACCCACCCATAGCCAGCTAGGGAGGGACCCACCTAGGGCCTAGCTGCGAAACGGCACAGAATGCGCTCCTAGGAGCTGCACTCTGCAAAGGGAAACTGAGCTCGGGGAACAAAGCTCAGCCCCAAGGCGGCTTGGCTCAGGATCGCAGCGCTTGCCTAGTTCTCACCTAGCCCTAGGCTCCCCATAGGGCCCAGGAGGGTCTGGGCTGCCTCTGGCTCCGTGGGCACTGCTGCTTGGCTGGTGGTCTCCGCACCGTGAAACCAACTCCAAACGTGTTCTCCTTCGCGGAGAAGGCTGATTTGGCAGGAAGAAGCCCTGTGTGCACTGGCCCTGGCAACCCACCCATAGCCAGCTAGGGAGGGACCCACCTAGGGCCTAGCTGCGAAACGGCACAGAATGCGCTCCTAGGAGCTGCACTCTGCAAAGGGAAACTGAGCTCGGGGAACAAAGCTCAGCCCCAAGGCGGCTTGGCTCAGGATCGAAGCGCTTGCCTAGTTCTCACCTAGCCCTAGGCTCCCCATAGGGCCAAGGAGGGTCTGGGCTGCCTCTGGCTCCGTGGGCACTGCTGCTTGGTTGGTGGTCTCCGCAGCTTGAAACCAACTCCAAACGTGTTCTCCTTCGCGGAGAAGGCTGATTTGGCAGGAAGAAGCCCTGTGTGCACTGGCCCTAGCAACCCACCCATAGCCAGCTAGGGAGGGACCCACCTAGGGCCTAGCTGCGAAACGGCACAAAACGCGCTCCTAGGAGCTGCACTCTGCAAAGGGAAACTGTGCTCGGGGAACAAACCTCAGCCCCAAGGCGGCTTGGCTCAGAATCGCAGCGCTTGCCTAGTTCTCAGCTAGCTATAGGCTCCCCATAGGGCCAAGGAGGGTCTGGGCTGCCTCTGGCTCCGTGGGCACTGCTGCTTGGCTGGTGGTCTCCGCAGCTTGAAACCAACTCCAAACGTGTTCTCCTTCGCGGAGAAGGCTGATTTGGCAGGAAGAAGCCCTGTGTGCACTGGCCCTGGCAACCCACCCATAGCCAGCTAGGGAGGGACCCACCTAGGGCCTAGCTGCGAAACGGCACAAAACGCGCTCCTAGGAGCTGCACTCTGCAAAGGGAAACTGTGCTCGGGGAACAAAGCTCAGCCCCAAGGCGGCTTGGCTCAGGATCGCAGCGCTTGCCTAGTTCTCACCTAGCCCTAGGCTCCCCATAGGGCCAAGGAGGGACTGGGCTGCCTCTGGCTCCGTGGGCACTGCTGCTTGGTTGGTGGTCTCCACAGCTTGAAACCAACTCCAAACGTGTTCTCCTTTGCGGAGAAGGCTGATTTGGCAGGTAGAAGCCCTGTGTGCACTGGCCCTGGCAACCCACCCATAGCCAGCTAGGGAGGGACCCACCTAGGGCCTAGCTGCGAAACGGCACAAAACGCGCTCCTAGGAGCTGCACTCTGCAAAGGGAAACTGTGCTCGGGGAACAAAGCTCAGCCCCAAGGCGGCTTGGCTCAGGATCGCAGCGCTTGCCTAGTTCTCACCTAGCCCTAGGCTCCCCATAGGGCCAAGGAGGGTCTGGGCTGCCTCTGGCTCCGTGGGCACTGCTGCTTGGCTGGTGGTCTCCGCACCGTGAAACCAACTCCAAACGTGTTCTCCTTGGCGGAGAAGGCTGATTTGGCAGGAAGAAGCCCTGTGTGCACTGGCCCTGGCAACCCACCCATCGCCAGCTAGGGAGGGACCCACCTAGGGCCTAGCTGCGAAACGGCACAAAACGCGCTCCTAGGAGCTGCACTCTGCAAAGGGAAACTATGCTCGGGGAACAAACCTCAGCCCCAAGGCGGCTTGGCTCAGGATCGCAGCGCTTGCCTAGTTCTCACCTAGCCCTAGGCTCCCCATAGGGTCAAGGAGGGTCTGGGCTGCCTCTGGCTCCGTGGGCACTGCTGCTTGGCTGGTGGTCTCCGCACCTTGAAACCAACTCCAAACGTGTTCTCCTTGGCGGAGAAGGCTGATTTGGCAGGAAGAAGCCCTGTGTGCACTGGCCCTGGCAAACCACCCATAGCCAGCTAGGGAGGCACCCACCTAGGGCCTAGCTGCGAAACGGCACAAAACGCGCTCCTAGGAGCTGCACTCTGCAAAGGGAAACTGTGCTCGGGGAACAAAGCTCAGCCCCAAGGCAGCTTGGCTCAGGATCGCAGCGCTTGCCTAGTTCTCACCTAGCCCTAGGCTCCCCATAGGGCCAAGGAGGGTCTGGGCTGCCTCTGGCTCCGTGGGCACTGCTGCTTGGCTGGTGGTCTCCGCACCTTGAAACCAACTCCAAACGTGTTCTCCTTCGCGGAGAAGGCTGATTTGGCAGGAAGAAGCCCTGTGTGCACTGGCCCTGGCAACCCACCCATAGCCAGCTAGGGAGGGACCCACCTAGGGCCTAGCTGCGAAACGGCACAAAACGCGCTCCTAGGAGCTGCACTCTGCAAAGGGAAACTGTGCTCGGGGAACAAAGCTCAGCCCCAAGGCGGCTTGGCTCAGGATCGCAGCGCTTGCCTAGTTCTCACCTAGCCCTAGGCTCCCCATAGGGCCAAGGAGGGTCTGGGCTGCCTCTGGCTCCGTGGGCACTGCTGCTTGGCTGGTGGTCTCCGCACCTTGAAACCAACTCCAAACGTGTTCTCCTTGGCGGAGAAGGCTGATTTGGCAGGAAGAAGCCCTGTGTGCACTGGCCCTGGCAACCCACCCATAGCCAGCTAGGGAGGGACCCACCTAGGGCCTAGCTGCGAAACGGCACAGAATGCGCTCCTAGGAGCTGCACTCTGCAAAGGGAAACTGTGCTCGGGGAACAAAGCTCAGCCCCAAGGCGGCTTGGCTCAGGATCGCAGCGCTTGCCTAGTTCTCACCTAGCCCTAGGCTCCCCATAGGGCCAAGGAGGGTCTGGGCTGCCTCTGGCTCCGTGGGCACTGCTGCTTGGCTGGTGGTCTCCGCACCGTGAAACCAACTCCAAACGTGTTCTCCTTCGCGGAGAAGGCTGATTTGGCAGGAAGAAGCCCTGTGTGCACTGGCCCTGGCAACCCACCCATAGCCAGCTAGGGAGGGACCCACCTAGGGCCTAGCTGCGAAACGGCACAGAATGCGCTCCTAGGAGCTGCACTCTGCAAAGGGAAACTGAGCTCGGGGAACAAAGCTCAGCCCCAAGGCGGCTTGGCTCAGGATCGCAGCGCTTGCCTAGTTCTCACCTAGCCCTAGGCTCCCCATAGGGCCAAGGAGGGTCTGGGCTGCCTCTGGCTCCGTGGGCACTGCTGCTTGGTTGGTGGTCTCCGCAGCTTGAAACCAACTCCAAACGTGTTCTCCTTCGCGGAGAAGGCTGATTTGGCAGGAAGAAGCCCTGTGTGCACTGGCCCTAGCAACCCACCCATAGCCAGCTAGGGAGGGACCCACCTAGGGCCTAGCTGCGAACGGCACAAAACGCGCTCCTAGGAGCTGCACTCTGCAAAGGGAAACTGTGCTCGGGGAACAAAGCTCAGCCCCAAGGCGGCTTGGCTCAGGATCGCAGCGCTTGCCTAGTTCTCAGCTAGCCATAGGCTCCCCATAGGGCCAAGGAGGGTCTGGGCTGCCTCTGGCTCCGTGGGCACTGCTGCTTGGCTGGTGGTCTCCGCAGCTTGAAACAAACTCCAAACGTGTTCTCCTTCGCGGAGAAGGCTGATTTGGCAGGAAGAAGCCCTGTGTGCACTGGCCCTGGCAACCCACCCATAGCCAGCTAGGGAGGGACCCACCTAGGGCCTAGCTGCGAAACGGCACAAAACGCGCTCCTAGGAGCTGCACTCTGCAAAGGGAAACTGTGCTCGGGGAACAAAGCTCAGCCCCAAGGCGGCTTGGCTCAGGATCGCAGCGCTTGCCTAGTTCTCACCTAGCCCTAGGCTCCCCATAGGGCCAAGGAGGGTCTGGGCTGCCTCTGGCTCCGTGGGCACTGCTGCTTGGCTGGTGGTCTCCGCACCTTGAAACCAACTCCAAACGTGTTCTCCTTGGCGGAGAAGGCTGACTTGGCAGGAAGAAGCCCTGTGTGCACTGGCCCTGGCAACCCACCCATAGCCAGCTAGGGAGGGACTCACCTAGGGCCTAGCTGCGAAACGGCACAGAATGCGCTCCTAGGAGCTGCACTCTGCAAAGGGAAACTGTGCTCGGGGAACAAAGCTCAGCCCCAAGGCGGCTTGGCTCAGGATCGCAGCGCTTGCCTAGTTCTCACCTAGCCCTAGGCTCCCCATAGGGCCAAGGAGGGTCTGGGCTGCCTCTGGCTCCGTGGGCACTGCTGCTTGGCTGGTGGTCTCCGCACCTTGAAACCAACTCCAAACGTGTTCTCCTTCGCGGAGAAGGCTGATTTGGCAGGAAGAAGCCCTGTGTGCACTGGCCCTGGCAACCCACCCATAGCCAGCTAGGGAGGGACCCACCTAGGGCCTAGCTGCGAAACGGCACAGAATGCGCTCCTAGGAGCTGCACTCTGCAAAGGGAAACTGTGCTCGGGGAACAAAGCTCAGCCCCAAGGCGGCTTGGCTCAGGATCGCAGCGCTTGCCTAGTTCTCACCTAGCCCTAGGCTCCCCATAGGGCCAAGGAGGGTCTGGGCTGCCTCTGGCTCCGTGGGCACTGCTGCTTGGCTGGTGGTCTCCGCACCTTGAAACCAACTCCAAACGTGTTCTCCTTCGTGGAGAAGGCTGATTTGGCAGGAAGAAGCCCTGTGTGCACTGGCCCTGGCAACCCACCCATAGCCAGCTAGGGAGGGACCCACCTAGGGCCTAGCTGCGAAACGGCACAAAACGCGCTCCTAGGAGCTGCACTCTGCAAAGGGAAACTGAGCTCGGGGAACAAAGCTCAGCCCCAAGGCGGCTTGGCTCAGGATCGCAGCGCTTGCCTAGTTCTCACCTAGCCCTAGGCTCCCCATAGGGCCAAGGAGGGTCTGGGCTGCCTCTGGCTCCGTGGGCACTGCTGCTTGGTTGGTGGTCTCCGCACCTTGAAACCAACTCCAAACGTGTTCTCCTTCGCGGAGAAGGCTGATTTGGCAGGAAGAAGCCCTGTGTGCACTGGCCCTAGCAACCCACCCATAGCCAGCTAGGGAGGGACCCACCTAGGGCCTAGCTGCGAAACGGCACAAAACGCGCTCCTAGGAGCTGCACTCTGCAAAGGGAAACTGTGCTCGGGGAACAAAGCTCAGCCCCAAGGCGGCTTGGCTCAGGATCGCAGCGCTTGCCTAGTTCTCAGCTAGCCATAGGCTCCCCATAGGGCCAAGTATGGTCTGGGCTGCCTCTGGCTCCGTGGGCACTGCTGCTTGGCTGGTGGTCTCCGCACCTTGAAACCAACTCCAAACGTGTTCTCCTTCGCGGAGAAGGCTGATTTGGCAGGAAGAAGCCCTGTGTGCACTGGCCCTGGCAACCCACCCACAGCCAGCTAGGGACGGACCCACCTAGGGCCTAGCTGCGAAACGGCACAGAATGCGCTCCTAGGAGCTGCACTCTGCAAAGGGAAACTGTGCTCGGGGAACAAAGCTCAGCCCCAAGGCGGCTTGGCTCAGGATCGCAGCGCTTGCCTAGTTCTCACCTAGCCCTAGGCTCCCCATAGGGCCAAGGAGGGTCTGGGCTGCCTCTGGCTCCGTGGGCACTGCTGCTTGGCTGGTGGTCTCCGCACCTTGAAACCAACTCCAAACGTGTTCTCCTTCGTGGAGAAGGCTGATTTGGCAGGAAGAAGCCCTGTGTGCACTGGCCCTGGCAACCCACCCATAGCCAGCTAGGGAGGGACCCACCTAGGGCCTAGCTGCGAAACGGCACAAAACGCGCTCCTAGGAGCTGCACTCTGCAAAGGGAAACTGAGCTCGGGAACAAAGCTCAGCCCCAAGGCGGCTTGGCTCAGGATCGCAGCGCTTGCCTAGTTCTCACCTAGCCCTAGGCTCCACATAGGGCCAAGGAGGGTCTGGGCTGCCTCTGGCTCCGTGGGCACTGCTGCTTGGTTGGTGGTCTCCGCAGCTTGAAACCAACTCCAAACGTGTTCTCCTTCGCGGAGAAGGCTGATTTGGCAGGAAGAAGCCCTGTGTGCACTGGCCCTGGCAAACCACCCATAGCCAGCTAGGGAGGGACCCACCTAGGGCCTAGCTGCGAAACGGCACAAAACGCGCTCCTAGGAGCTGCACTCTGCAAAGGGAAACTGTGCTCGGGGAACAAAGCTCAGCCCCAAGGCGGCTTGGCTCAGGATCGCAGCGCTTGCCTAGTTCTCACCTAGCCCTAGGCTCCCCATAGGGCCAAGGAGGGTCTGGGCTGCCTCTGGCTCCGTGGGCACTGCTGCTTGGCTGGTGGTCTCCGCAGCGTGAAACCAACTCCAAACGTGTTCTCCTTCGCGGAGAAGGCTGATTTGGCAGGAAGAAGCCCTGTGTGCACTGGCCCTGGCAACCCACCCATAGCCAGCTAGGGAGGGACCCACCTAGGGCCTAGCTGCGAAACGGCACAAAACGCGCTCCTAGGAGCTGCACTCTGCAAAGGGAAACTGAGCTCGGGGAACAAAGCTCAGCCCCAAGGCGGCTTGGCTCAGGATCGCAGCGCTTGCCTAGTTCTCACCTAGCCCTAGGCTCCCCATAGGGCCAAGGAGGGTCTGGGCTGCCTCTGGCTCCGTGGGCACTGCTGCTTGGCTGGTGGTCTCCGCACCTTGAAACCAACTCCAAACGTGTTCTCCTTCGTGGAGAAGGCTGATTTGGCAGGAAGAAGCCCTGTGTGCACTGGCCCTGGCAACCCACCCATAGCCAGCTAGGGAGGGACCCACCTAGGGCCTAGCTGCGAAACGGCACAAAACGCGCTCCTAGGAGCTGCACTCTGCAAAGGGAAACTGAGCTCGGGGAACAAAGCTCAGCCCCAAGGCGGCTTGGCTCAGGATCGCAGCGCTTGCCTAGTTCTCACCTAGCCCTAGGCTCCCCATAGGGCCAAGGAGGGTCTGGGCTGCCTCTGGCTCCGTGGGCACTGCTGCTTGGTTGGTGGTCTCCGCAGCTTGAAACCAACTCCAAACGTGTTCTCCTTCGCGGAGAAGGCTGATTTGGCAGGAAGAAGCCCTGTGTGCACTGGCCCTGGCAACCCACCCATAGCCAGCTAGGGAGGCACCCACCTAGGGCCTAGCTGCGAAACGGCACAAAACGCGCTCCTAGGAGGTGCACTCTGCAAAGGGAAACTGTGCTCGGGGAACAAAGCTCAGCCCCAAGGCGGCTTTGCTCAGGATCGCAGCGCTTGCCTAGTTCTCACCTAGCCCTAGGCTCCCCATAGGGCCAAGGAGGGTCTGGGCTGCCTCTGGCTCCGTGGGCACTGCTGCTTGGCTGGTGGTCTCCGCAGCTTGAAACCAACTCCAAACGTGTTCTCCTTCGCGGAGAAGGCTGATTTGGCAGGAAGAAGCCCTGTGTGCACTGGCCCTGGCAACCCACCCATAGCCAGCTAGGGAGGGACCCACCTAGGGCCTAGCTGCGAAACGGCACAAAACGCGCTCCTAGGAGCTGCACTCTGCAAAGGGAAACTGTGCTCGGGGAACAAACCTCAGCCCCAAGGCAGCTTGGCTCAGGATCGCAGCGCTTGCCTAGTTCTCACCTAGCCCTAGGCTCCCCATAGGGCCCAGGAGGGTCTGGGCTGCCTCTGGCTCCGTGGGCACTGCTGCTTGGCTGGTGGTCTCCGCACCGTGAAACCAACTCCAAACGTGTTCTCCTTCGCGGAGAAGGCTGATTTGGCAGGAAGAAGCCCTGTGTGCACTGGCCCTGGCAACCCACCCATAGCCAGCTAGGGAGGGACCCACCTAGGGCCTAGCTGCGAAACGGCACAGAATGCGCTCCTAGGAGCTGCACTCTGCAAAGGGAAACTGAGCTCGGGGAACACAGCTCAGCCCCAAGGCGGCTTGGCTCAGGATCGAAGCGCTTGCCTAGTTCTCACCTAGCCCTAGGCTCCCCATAGGGCCAAGGAGGGTCTGGGCTGCCTCTGGCTCCGTGGGCACTGCTGCTTGGTTGGTGGTCTCCGCAGCTTGAAACCAACTCCAAACGTGTTCTCCTTCGCGGAGAAAGCTGATTTGGCAGGAAGAAGCCCTGTGTGCACTGGCCCTAGCAACCCACCCATAGCCAGCTAGGGAGGGACCCACCTAGGGCCTAGCTGCGAAACGGCACAAAACGCGCTCCTAGGAGCTGCACTCTGCAAAGGGAAACTGTGCTCGGGGAACAAACCTCAGCCCCAAGGCGGCTTGGCTCAGAATCGCAGCGCTTGCCTAGTTCTCAGCTAGCTATAGGCTCCCCATAGGGCCAAGGAGGGTCTGGGCTGCCTCTGGCTCCGTGGGCACTGCTGCTTGGCTGGTGGTCTCCGCAGCTTGAAACCAACTCCAAACGTGTTCTCCTTCGCGGAGAAGGCTGATTTGGCAGGAAGAAGCCCTGTGTGCACTGGCCCTGGCAACCCACCCATAGCCAGCTAGGGAGGGACCCACCTAGGGCCTAGCTGCGAAACGGCACAAAACGCGCTCCTAGGAGCTGCACTCTGCAAAGGGAAACTGTGCTCGGGGAACAAAGCTCAGCCCCAAGGCGGCTTGGCTCAGGATCGCAGCGCTTGCCTAGTTCTCACCTAGCCCTAGGCTCCCCATAGGGCCAAGGAGGGACTGGGCTGCCTCTGGCTCCGTGGGCACTGCTGCTTGGTTGGTGGTCTCCACAGCTTGAAACCAACTCCAAACGTGTTCTCCTTTGCGGAGAAGGCTGATTTGGCAGGTAGAAGCCCTGTGTGCACTGGCCCTGGCAACCCACCCATAGCCAGCTAGGGAGGGACCCACCTAGGGCCTAGCTGCGAAACGGCACAAAACGCGCTCCTAGGAGCTGCACTCTGCAAAGGGAAACTGTGCTCGGGGAACAAAGCTCAGCCCCAAGGCGGCTTGGCTCAGGATCGCAGCGCTTGCCTAGTTCTCACCTAGCCCTAGGCTCCCCATAGGGCCCAGGAGGGTCTGGGCTGCCTCTGGCTCCGTGGGCACTGCTGCTTGGCTGGTGGTCTCCGCACCGTGAAACCAACTCCAAACGTGTTCTCCTTCGCGGAGAAGGCTGATTTGGCAGGAAGAAGCCCTGTGTGCACTGGCCCTGGCAACCCACCCATAGCCAGCTAGGGAGGGACCCACCTAGGGCCTAGCTGCGAAACGGCACAGAATGCGCTCCTAGGAGCTGCACTCTGCAAAGGGAAACTGAGCTCGGGGAACAAAGCTCAGCCCCAAGGTGGCTTGGCTCAGGATCGAAGCGCTTGCCTAGTTCTCACCTAGCCCTAGGCTCCCCATAGGGCCAAGGAGGGTCTGGGCTGCCTCTGGCTCCGTGGGCACTGCTGCTTGGTTGGTGGTCTCCGCAGCTTGAAACCAACTCCAAACGTGTTCTCCTTCGCGGAGAAGGCTGATTTGGCAGGAAGAAGCCCTGTGTGCACTGGCCCTAGCAACCCACCCATAGCCAGCTAGGGAGGGACCCACCTAGGGCCTAGCTGCGAAACGGCACAAAACGCGCTCCTAGGAGCTGCACTCTGCAAAGGGAAACTGTGCTCGGGGAACAAACCTCAGCCCCAAGGCGGCTTGGCTCAGAATCGCAGCGCTTGCCTAGTTCTCAGCTAGCTATAGGCTCCCCATAGGGCCAAGGAGGGTCTGGGCTGCCTCTGGCTCCGTGGGCACTGCTGCTTGGCTGGTGGTCTCCGCAGCTTGAAACCAACTCCAAACGTGTTCTCCTTCGCGGAGAAGGCTGATTTGGCAGGAAGAAGCCCTGTGTGCACTGGCCCTGGCAACCCACCCATAGCCAGCTAGGGAGGGACCCACCTAGGGCCTAGCTGCGAAACGGCACAAAACGCGCTCCTAGGAGCTGCACTCTGCAAAGGGAAACTGTGCTCGGGGAACAAAGCTCAGCCCCAAGGCGGCTTGGCTCAGGATCGCAGCGCTTGCCTAGTTCTCACCTAGCCCTAGGCTCCCCATAGGGCCAAGGAGGGACTGGGCTGCCTCTGGCTCCGTGGGCACTGCTGCTTGGTTGGTGGTCTCCACAGCTTGAAACCAACTCCAAACGTGTACTCCTTCGCGGAGAAGGCTGATTTGGCAGGAAGAAGCCCTGTGTGCACTGGCCCTGGCAACCCACCCATAGCCAGCTAGGGAGGGACCCACCTAGGGCCTAGCTGCGAAACGGCACAGAATGCGCTCCTAGGAGCTGCACTCTGCAAAGGGAAACTGAGCTCGGGGAACAAAGCTCAGCCCCAAGGCGGCTTGGCTCAGGATCGCAGCGCTTGCCTAGTTCTCACCTAGCCCTAGGCTCCCCATAGGGCCCAGGAGGGTCTGGGCTGCCTCTGGCTCCGTGGGCACTGCTGCTTGGCTGGTGGTCTCCGCACCGTGAAACCAACTCCAAACGTGTTCTCCTTCGCGGAGAAGGCTGATTTGGCAGGAAGAAGCCCTGTGTGCACTGGCCCTGGCAACCCACCCATAGCCAGCTAGGGAGGGACCCACCTAGGGCCTAGCTGCGAAACGGCACAGAATGCGCTCCTAGGAGCTGCACTCTGCAAAGGGAAACTGAGCTCGGGGAACAAAGCTCAGCCCCAAGGCGGCTTGGCTCAGGATCGCAGCGCTTGCCTAGTTCTCACCTAGCCCTAGGCTCCCCATAGGGCCAAGGAGGGTCTGGGCTGCCTCTGGCTCCGTGGGCACTGCTGCTTGGTTGGTGGTCTCCGCAGCTTGAAACCAACTCCAAACGTGTTCTCCTTCGCGGAGAAGGCTGATTTGGCAGGAAGAAGCCCTGTGTGCACTGGCCCTAGCAACCCACCCATAGCCAGCTAGGGAGGGACCCACCTAGGGCCTAGCTGCGAAACGGCACAAAACGCGCTCCTAGGAGCTGCACTCTGCAAAGGGAAACTGTGCTCGGGGAACAAACCTCAGCCCCAAGGCGGCTTGGCTCAGAATCGCAGCGCTTGCCTAGTTCTCAGCTAGCTATAGGCTCCCCATAGGGCCAAGGAGGGTCTGGGCTGCCTCTGGCTCCGTGGGCACTGCTGCTTGGCTGGTGGTCTCCGCAGCTTGAAACCAACTCCAAACGTGTTCTCCTTCGCGGAGAAGGCTGATTTGGCAGGAAGAAGCCCTGTGTGCACTGGCCCTGGCAACCCACCCATAGCCAGCTAGGGAGGGACCCACCTAGGGCCTAGCTGCGAAACGGCACAGAATGCGCTCCTAGGAGCTGCACTCTGCAAAGGGAAACTGAGCTCGGGGAACACAGCTCAGCCCCAAGGCGGCTTGGCTCAGGATCGAAGCGCTTGCCTAGTTCTCACCTAGCCCTAGGCTCCCCATAGGGCCAAGGAGGGTCTGGGCTGCCTCTGGCTCCGTGGGCACTGCTGCTTGGTTGGTGGTCTCCGCAGCTTGAAACCAACTCCAAACGTGTTCTCCTTCGCGGAGAAGGCTGATTTGGCAGGAAGAAGCCCTGTGTGCACTGGCCCTAGCAACCACCCATAGCCAGCTAGGGAGGGACCCACCTAGGGCCTAGCTGCGAAACGGCACAAAACGCGCTCCTAGGAGCTGCACTCTGCAAAGGGAAACTGTGCTCGGGGAACAAACCTCAGCCCCAAGGCGGCTTGGCTCAGAATCGCAGCGCTTGCCTAGTTCTCAGCTAGCTATAGGCTCCCCATAGGGCCAAGGAGGGTCTGGGCTGCCTCTGGCTCCGTGGGCACTGCTGCTTGGCTGGTGGTCTCCGCAGCTTGAAACCAACTCCAAACGTGTTCTCCTTCGCGGAGAAGGCTGATTTGGCAGGAAGAAGCCCTGTGTGCACTGGCCCTGGCAACCCACCCATAGCCAGCTAGGGAGGGACCCACCTAGGGCCTAGCTGCGAAACGG
Source organism: Sus scrofa (assembly GCF_054392235.1). Lineage (NCBI taxonomy): Eukaryota > Metazoa > Chordata > Mammalia > Artiodactyla > Suidae > Sus > Sus scrofa. Next base: position 38,417,484 of record NC_139393.1, on the reverse strand, counting down.
CACAAAACGCGCTCCTAGGAGCTGCACTCTGCAAAGGGAAACTGTGCTCGGGGAACAAAGCTCAGCCCCAAGGCGGCTTGGCTCAGGATCGCAGCGCTTGCCTAGTTCTCACCTAGCCCTAGGCTCCCCATAGGGCCAAGGAGGGACTGGGCTGCCTCTGGCTCCGTGGGCACTGCTGCTTGGTTGGTGGTCTCCACAGCTTGAAACCAACTCCAAACGTGTTCTCCTTTGCGGAGAAGGCTGATTTGGCAGGTAGAAGCCCTGTGTGCACTGGCCCTGGCAACCCACCCATAGCCAGCTAGGGAGGGACCCACCTAGGGCCTAGCTGCGAAACGGCACAAAACGCGCTCCTAGGAGCTGCACTCTGCAAAGGGAAACTGTGCTCGGGGAACAAAGCTCAGCCCCAAGGCGGCTTGGCTCAGGATCGCAGCGCTTGCCTAGTTCTCACCTAGCCCTAGGCTCCCCATAGGGCCCAGGAGGGTCTGGGCTGCCTCTGGCTCCGTGGGCACTGCTGCTTGGCTGGTGGTCTCCGCACCGTGAAACCAACTCCAAACGTGTTCTCCTTCGCGGAGAAGGCTGATTTGGCAGGAAGAAGCCCTGTGTGCACTGGCCCTGGCAACCCACCCATAGCCAGCTAGGGAGGGACCCACCTAGGGCCTAGCTGCGAAACGGCACAGAATGCGCTCCTAGGAGCTGCACTCTGCAAAGGGAAACTGAGCTCGGGGAACAAAGCTCAGCCCCAAGGTGGCTTGGCTCAGGATCGAAGCGCTTGCCTAGTTCTCACCTAGCCCTAGGCTCCCCATAGGGCCAAGGAGGGTCTGGGCTGCCTCTGGCTCCGTGGGCACTGCTGCTTGGTTGGTGGTCTCCGCAGCTTGAAACCAACTCCAAACGTGTTCTCCTTCGCGGAGAAGGCTGATTTGGCAGGAAGAAGCCCTGTGTGCACTGGCCCTAGCAACCCACCCATAGCCAGCTAGGGAGGGACCCACCTAGGGCCTAGCTGCGAAACGGCACAAAACGCGCTCCTAGGAGCTGCACTCTGCAAAGGGAAACTGTGCTCGGGGAACAAACCTCAGCCCCAAGGCGGCTTGGCTCAGAATCGCAGCGCTTGCCTAGTTTTCAGCTAGCTATAGGCTCCCCATAGGGCCAAGGAGGGTCTGGGCTGCCTCTGGCTCCGTGGGCACTGCTGCTTGGCTGGTGGTCTCCGCAGCTTGAAACCAACTCCAAACGTGTTCTCCTTCGCGGAGAAGGCTGATTTGGCAGGAAGAAGCCCTGTGTGCACTGGCCCTGGCAACCCACCCATAGCCAGCTAGGGAGGGACCCACCTAGGGCCTAGCTGCGAAACGGCACAAAACGCGCTCCTAGGAGCTGCACTCTGCAAAGGGAAACTGTGCTCGGGGAACAAAGCTCAGCCCCAAGGCGGCTTGGCTCAGGATCGCAGCGCTTGCCTAGTTCTCACCTAGCCCTAGGCTCCCCATAGGGCCAAGGAGGGACTGGGCTGCCTCTGGCTCCGTGGGCACTGCTGCTTGGTTGGTGGTCTCCACAGCTTGAAACCAACTCCAAACGTGTTCTCCTTCGCGGAGAAGGCTGATTTGGCAGGAAGAAGCCCTGTGTGCACTGGCCCTGGCAACCCACCCATAGCCAGCTAGGGAGGGACCCACCTAGGGCCTAGCTGCGAAACGGCACAGAATGCGCTCCTAGGAGCTGCACTCTGCAAAGGGAAACTGAGCTCGGGGAACAAAGCTCAGCCCCAAGGCGGCTTGGCTCAGGATCGCAGCGCTTGCCTAGTTCTCACCTAGCCCTAGGCTCCCCATAGGGCCCAGGAGGGTCTGGGCTGCCTCTGGCTCCGTGGGCACTGCTGCTTGGCTGGTGGTCTCCGCACCGTGAAACCAACTCCAAACGTGTTCTCCTTCGCGGAGAAGGCTGATTTGGCAGGAAGAAGCCCTGTGTGCACTGGCCCTGGCAACCCACCCATAGCCAGCTAGGGAGGGACCCACCTAGGGCCTAGCTGCGAAACGGCACAGAATGCGCTCCTAGGAGCTGCACTCTGCAAAGGGAAACTGAGCTCGGGGAACAAAGCTCAGCCCCAAGGCGGCTTGGCTCAGGATCGAAGCGCTTGCCTAGTTCTCACCTAGCCCTAGGCTCCCCATAGGGCCAAGGAGGGTCTGGGCTGCCTCTGGCTCCGTGGGCACTGCTGCTTGGTTGGTGGTCTCCGCAGCTTGAAACCAACTCCAAACGTGTTCTCCTTCGCGGAGAAGGCTGATTTGGCAGGAAGAAGCCCTGTGTGCACTGGCCCTAGCAACCCACCCATAGCCAGCTAGGGAGGGACCCACCTAGGGCCTAGCTGCGAAACGGCACAAAACGCGCTCCTAGGAGCTGCACTCTGCAAAGGGAAACTGTGCTCGGGGAACAAACCTCAGCCCCAAGGCGGCTTGGCTCAGAATCGCAGCGCTTGCCTAGTTCTCAGCTAGCTATAGGCTCCCCATAGGGCCAAGGAGGGTCTGGGCTGCCTCTGGCTCCGTGGGCACTGCTGCTTGGCTGGTGGTCTCCGCAGCTTGAAACCAACTCCAAACGTGTTCTCCTTCGCGGAGAAGGCTGATTTGGCAGGAAGAAGCCCTGTGTGCACTGGCCCTGGCAACCCACCCATAGCCAGCTAGGGAGGGACCCACCTAGGGCCTAGCTGCGAAACGGCACAAAACGCGCTCCTAGGAGCTGCACTCTGCAAAGGGAAACTGTGCTCGGGGAACAAAGCTCAGCCCCAAGGCGGCTTGGCTCAGGATCGCAGCGCTTGCCTAGTTCTCACCTAGCCCTAGGCTCCCCATAGGGCCAAGGAGGGACTGGGCTGCCTCTGGCTCCGTGGGCACTGCTGCTTGGTTGGTGGTCTCCACAGCTTGAAACCAACTCCAAACGTGTTCTCCTTTGCGGAGAAGGCTGATTTGGCAGGTAGAAGCCCTGTGTGCACTGGCCCTGGCAACCCACCCATAGCCAGCTAGGGAGGGACCCACCTAGGGCCTAGCTGCGAAACGGCACAAAACGCGCTCCTAGGAGCTGCACTCTGCAAAGGGAAACTGTGCTCGGGGAACAAAGCTCAGCCCCAAGGCGGCTTGGCTCAGGATCGCAGCGCTTGCCTAGTTCTCACCTAGCCCTAGGCTCCCCATAGGGCCAAGGAGGGTCTGGGCTGCCTCTGGCTCCGTGGGCACTGCTGCTTGGCTGGTGGTCTCCGCACCTTGAAACCAACTCCAAACGTGTTCTCCTTCGCGGAGAAGGCTGATTTGGCAGGAAGAAGCCCTGTGTGCACTGGCCCTGGCAACCCACCCATAGCCAGCTAGGGAGGGACCCACCTAGGGCCTAGCTGCGAAACGGCACAAAACGCGCTCCTAGGAGCTGCACTCTGCAAAGGGAAACTGTGCTCGGGGAACAAAGCTCAGCCCCAAGGCGGCTTGGCTCAGGATCGCAGCGCTTGCCTAGTTCTCACCTAGCCCTAGGCTCCCCATAGGGCCAAGGAGGGTCTGGGCTGCCTCTGGCTCCGTGGGCACTGCTGCTTGGCTGGTGGTCTCCGCACCTTGAAACCAACTCCAAACGTGTTCTCCTTTGCGGAGAAGGCTGATGTGGCAGGAAGAAGCCCTGTGTGCACTGGCCCTGGCAACCCACCCATAGCCAGCTAGGGAGGGACCCACCTAGGGCCTAGCTGCGAAACGGCACAAAACGCGCTCCTAGGAGCTGCACTCTGCAAAGGGAAACTGTGCTCGGGGAACAAACCTCAGCCCCAAGGCAGCTTGGCTCAGGATCGCAGCGCTTGCCTAGTTCTCACCTAGCCCTAGGCTCCCCATAGGGCCAAGGATGGTCTGGGCTGCCTCTGGCTCCGTGGGCACTGCTGCTTGGCTGGTGGTCTCCGCACCGTGAAACCAACTCCAAACGTGTTCTCCTTCGCGGAGAAGGCTGATTTGGCAGGAAGAAGCCCTGTGTGCACTGGCCCTGGCAACCCACCCATAGCCAGCTAGGGAGGGACCCACCTAGGGCCTAGCTGCGAAACGGCACAGAATGCGCTCCTAGGAGCTGCACTCTGCAAAGGGAAACTGAGCTCGGGGAACAAAGCTCAGCCCCAAGGCGGCTTGGCTCAGGATCGCAGCGCTTGCCTAGTTCTCACCTAGCCCTAGGCTCCCCATAGGGCCAAGGAGGGTCTGGGCTGCCTCTGGCTCCGTGGGCACTGCTGCTTGGTTGGTGGTCTCCGCAGCTTGAAACCAACTCCAAACGTGTTCTCCTTCGCGGAGAAGGCTGATTTGGCAGGAAGAAGCCCTGTGTGCACTGGCCCTAGCAACCCACCCATAGCCAGCTAGGGAGGGACCCACCTAGGGCCTAGCTGCGAAACGGCACAAAACGCGCTCCTAGGAGCTGCACTCTGCAAAGGGAAACTGTGCTCGGGGAACAAACCTCAGCCCCAAGGCGGCTTGGCTCAGAATCGCAGCGCTTGCCTAGTTCTCAGCTAGCTATAGGCTCCCCATAGGGCCAAGGAGGGTCTGGGCTGCCTCTGGCTCCGTGGGCACTGCTGCTTGGCTGGTGGTCTCCGCAGCTTGAAACCAACTCCAAACGTGTTCTCCTTCGCGGAGAAGGCTGATTTGGCAGGAAGAAGCCCTGTGTGCACTGGCCCTGGCAACCCACCCATAGCCAGCTAGGGAGGGACCCACCTAGGGCCTAGCTGCGAAACGGCACAAAACGCGCTCCTAGGAGCTGCACTCTGCAAAGGGAAACTGTGCTCGGGGAACAAAGCTCAGCCCCAAGGCGGCTTGGCTCAGGATCGCAGCGCTTGCCTAGTTCTCACCTAGCCCTAGGCTCCCCATAGGGCCAAGGAGGGACTGGGCTGCCTCTGGCTCCGTGGGCACTGCTGCTTGGTTGGTGGTCTCCACAGCTTGAAACCAACTCCAAACGTGTTCTCCTTTGCGGAGAAGGCTGATTTGGCAGGTAGAAGCCCTGTGTGCACTGGCCCTGGCAACCCACCCATAGCCAGCTAGGGAGGGACCCACCTAGGGCCTAGCTGCGAAACGGCACAAAACGCGCTCCTAGGAGCTGCACTCTGCAAAGGGAAACTGTGCTCGGGGAACAAAGCTCAGCCCCAAGGCGGCTTGGCTCAGGATCGCAGCGCTTGCCTAGTTCTCACCTAGCCCTAGGCTCCCCATAGGGCCAAGGAGGGTCTGGGCTGCCTCTGGCTCCGTGGGCACTGCTGCTTGGCTGGTGGTCTCCGCACCTTGAAACCAACTCCAAACGTGTTCTCCTTCGCGGAGAAGGCTGATTTGGCAGGAAGAAGCCCTGTGTGCACTGGCCCTGGCAACCCACCCATAGCCAGCTAGGGAGGGACCCACCTAGGGCCTAGCTGCGAAACGGCACAAAACGCGCTCCTAGGAGCTGCACTCTGCAAAGGGAAACTGTGCTCGGGGAACAAAGCTCAGCCCCAAGGCGGCTTGGCTCAGGATCGCAGCGCTTGCCTAGTTCTCACCTAGCCCTAGGCTCCCCATAGGGCCAAGGAGGGTCTGGGCTGCCTCTGGCTCCGTGGGCACTGCTGCTTGGCTGGTGGTCTCCGCACCTTGAAACCAACTCCAAACGTGTTCTCCTTTGCGGAGAAGGCTGATGTGGCAGGAAGAAGCCCTGTGTGCACTGGCCCTGGCAACCCACCCATAGCCAGCTAGGGAGGGACCCACCTAGGGCCTAGCTGCGAAACGGCACAAAACGCGCTCCTAGGAGCTGCACTCTGCAAAGGGAAACTGTGCTCGGGGAACAAACCTCAGCCCCAAGGCAGCTTGGCTCAGGATCGCAGCGCTTGCCTAGTTCTCACCTAGCCCTAGGCTCCCCATAGGGCCAAGGATGGTCTGGGCTGCCTCTGGCTCCGTGGGCACTGCTGCTTGGCTGGTGGTCTCCGCACCGTGAAACCAAATCCAAACGTGTTCTCCTTCGCGGAGAAGGCTGATTTGGCAGGAAGAAGCCCTGTGTGCACTGGCCCTGGCAACCCACCCATAGCCAGCTAGGGAGGGACCCACCTAGGGCCTAGCTGCGAAACGGCACAGAATGCGCTCCTAGGAGGTGCACTCTGCAAAGGGAAACTGAGCTCGGGGAACAAAGCTCAGCCCCAAGGCGGCTTGGCTCAGGATCGCAGCGCTTGCCTAGTTCTCACCTAGCCCTAGGCTCCCCATAGGGCCAAGGAGGGTCTGGGCTGCCTCTGGCTCCGTGGGCACTGCTGCTTGGTTGGTGGTCTCCGCAGCTTGAAACCAACTCCAAACGTGTTCTCCTTCGCGGAGAAGGCTGATTTGGCAGGAAGAAGCCCTGTGTGCACTGGCCCTAGCAACCCACCCATAGCCAGCTAGGGAGGGACCCACCTAGGGCCTAGCTGCGAAACGGCACAAAACGCGCTCCTAGGAGCTGCACTCTGCAAAGGGAAACTGTGCTCGGGGAACAAAGCTCAGCCCCAAGGCGGCTTGGCTCAGGATCGCAGCGCTTGCCTAGTTCTCAGCTAGCCATAGGCTCCCCATAGGGCCAAGGAGGGTCTGGGCTGCCTCTGGCTCCGTGGGCACTGCTGCTTGGCTGGTGGTCTCCGCAGCTTGAAACAAACTCCAAACGTGTTCTCCTTCGCGGAGAAGGCTGATTTGGCAGGAAGAAGCCCTGTGTGCACTGGCCCTGGCAACCCACCCATAGCCAGCTAGGGAGGGACCCACCTAGGGCCTAGCTGCGAAACGGCACAAAACGCGCTCCTAGGAGCTGCACTCTGCAAAGGGAAACTGTGCTCGGGGAACAAAGCTCAGCCCCAAGGCAGCTTGGCTCAGGATCGCAGCGCTTGCCTAGTTCTCACCTAGCCCTAGGCTCCCCATAGGGCCAAGGAGGGTCTGGGCTGCCTCAGGCTCCGTGGGCACTGCTGCTTGGCTGGTGGTCTCCGCAGCTTGAAACCAACTCCAAACGTGTTCTCCTTCGCGGAGAAGGCTGATTTGGCAGGTAGAAGCCCTGTGTGCATTGGCCCTGGCAACCCACCGATAGCCAGCTAGGGAGGGACCCACCTAGGGCCTAGCTGCGAAACGGCACAAAACGCGCTCCTAGGAGCTGCACTCTGCAAAGGGAAACTGTGCTCGGGGAACAAAGCTCAGCCCCAAGGCGGCTTGGCTCAGGATCGCAGCGCTTGCCTAGTTCTCACCTAGCCCTAGGCTCCCCATAGGGCCAAGGAGGGTCTGGGCTGCCTCTGGCTCCGTGGGCACTGCTGCTTGGCTGGTGGTCTCCGCACCTTGAAACCAACTCCAAACGTGTTCTCCTGCGCGGAGAAGGCTGATTTGGCAGGAAGAAGCCCTGTGTGCACTGACCCTGGCAACCCACCCATAGCCAGCTAGGGAGGGACCCACCTAGGGCCTAGCTGCGAAACGGCACAGAATGCGCTCCTAGGAGCTGCACTCTGCAAAGGGAAACTGAGCTCGGGGAACAAAGCTCAGCCCCAAGGCGGCTTGGCTCAGGATCGCAGCGCTTGCCTAGTTCTCACCTAGCCCTAGGCTCCCCATAGGGCCAAGGAGGGTCTGGGCTGCCTCTGGCTCCGTGGGCACTGCTGCTTGGTTGGTGGTCTCCGCAGCTTGAAACCAACTCCAAACGTGTTCTCCTTCGCGGAGAAGGCTGATTTGGCAGGAAGAAGCCCTGTGTGCACTGGCCCTGGCAAACCACCCATAGCCAGCTAGGGAGGCACCCACCTAGGGCCTAGCTGCGAAACGGCACAGAACGCGCTCCTAGGAGCTGCACTCTGCAAAGGGAAACTGTGCTCGGGGAACAAACCTCAGCCCCAAGGCGGCTTGGCTCAGGATCGCAGCGCTTGCCTAGTTCTCACCTAGCCCTAGGCTCCCCATAGGGCCAAGGAGGGTCTGGGCTGCCTCTGGCTCCGTGGGCACTGCTGCTTGGCTGGTGGTCTCCGCACCTTGAAACCAACTCCAAACGTGTTCTCCTTTGCGGAGAAGGCTGATTTGGCAGGAAGAAGCCCTGTGTGCACTGGCCCTGGCAACCCACCCATAGCCAGCTAGGGAGGGACCCACCTAGGGCCTAGCTGCGAAACGGCACAGAATGCGCTCCTAGGAGCTGCACTCTGCAAAGGGAAACTGAGCTCGGGGAACAAAGCTCAGCCCCAAGGCGGCTTGGCTCAGGATCGCAGCGCTTGCCTAGTTCTCACCTAGCCCTAGGCTCCCCATAGGGCCAAGGAGGGTCTGGGCTGCCTCTGGCTCCGTGGGCACTGCTGCTTGGCTGGTGGTCTCCGCACCTTGAAACCAACTCCAAACGTGTTCTCCTTCGCGGAGAAGGCTGATTTGGCAGGAAGAAGCCCTGTGTGCACTGGCCCTGGCAACCCACCCATAGCCAGCTAGGGAGGGACCCACCTAGGGCCTAGCTGCGAAACGGCACAAAACGCGCTCCTAGGAGCTGCACTCTGCAAAGGGAAACTGTGCTCGGGGAACAAAGCTCAGCCCCAAGGCGGCTTGGCTCAGGATCGCAGCGCTTGCCTAGTTCTCACCTAGCCCTAGGCTCCCCATAGGGCCAAGGAGGGTCTGGGCTGCCTCTGGCTCCGTGGGCACTGCTGCTTGGCTGGTGGTCTCCGCACCTTGAAACCAACTCCAAACGTGTTCTCCCTCGCGGAGAAGGCTGATTTGGCAGGAAGAAGCCCTGTGTGCACTGGCCCTGGCAACCCACCCATAGCCAGCTAGGGAGGGACCCACCTAGGGCCTAGCTGCGAAACGGCACAAAACGCGCTCCTAGGAGCTGCACTCTGCAAAGGGAAACTGTGCTCGGGGAACACACCTCAGCCCCAAGGCGGCTTGGCTCAGGATCGCAGCGCTTGCCTAGTTCTCACCTAGCCCTAGGCTCCCCATAGGGTCAAGGAGGGTCTGGGCTGCCTCTGGCTCCGTGGGCACTGCTGCTTGGCTGGTGGTCTCCGCAGCTTGAAACCAACTCCAAACGTGTTCTCCTTCGCGGAGAAGGCTGATTTGGCAGGAAGAAGCCCTGTGTGCACTGGCCCTGGCAACCCACCCATAGCCAGCTAGGGAGGGACCCACCTAGGGCCTAGCTGCGAAACGGCACAAAACGCGCTCCTAGGAGCTGCACTCTGCAAAGGGAAACTGAGCTCGGGGAACAAAGCTCAGCCCCAAGGCGGCTTGGCTCAGGATCGCAGCGCTTGCCTAGTTCTCACCTAGCCCTAGGCTCCCCATAGGGTCAAGGAGGGTCTGGGCTGCCTCTGGCTCCGTGGGCACTGCTGCTTGGCTGGTGGTCTCCGCACCTTGAAACCAACTCCAAACGTGTTCTCCTTCGCGGAGAAGGCTGATTTGGCAGGAAGAAGCCCTGTGTGCACTGGCCCTGGCAACCCACCCATAGCCAGCTAGGGAGGGACCCACCTAGGGCCTAGCTGCGAAACGGCACAAAACGCGCTCCTAGGAGCTGCACTCTGCAAAGGGAAACTGTGCTCGGGGAACAAAGCTCAGCCCCAAGGCGGCTTGGCTCAGGATCGCAGCGCTTGCCTAGTTCTCACCTAGCCCTAGGCTCCCCATAGGGCCAAGGAGGGTCTGGGCTGCCTCTGGCTCCGTGGGCACTGCTGCTTGGCTGGTGGTCTCCGCACCTTGAAACCAACTCCAAACGTGTTCTCCTTGGCGGAGAAGGCTGATTTGGCAGGAAGAAGCCCTGTGTGCACTGGCCCTGGCAACCCACCCATAGCCAGCTAGGGAGGGACCCACCTAGGGCCTAGCTGCGAAACGGCACAAAACGCGCTCCTAGGAGCTGCACTCTGCAAAGGGAAACTGTGCTCGGGGAACAAAGCTCAGCCCCAAGGCGGCTTGGCTCAGGATCGCAGCGCTTGCCTAGTTCTCACCTAGCCCTAGGCTCCCCATAGGGCCAAGGAGGGTCTGGGCTGCCTCTGCCTCCGTGGGCACTGCTGCTTGGCTGGTGGTCTCCGCACCTTGAAACCAACTCCAAACGTGTTCTCCTTCGCGGAGAAGGCTGATTTGGCAGGAAGAAGCCCTGTGTGCACTGGCCCTGGCAACCCACCCATAGCCAGCTAGGGACGGAGCCACCTAGGGCCTAGCTGCGAAACGGCACAGAATGCGCTCCTAGGAGCTGCACTCTGCAAAGGGAAACTGTGCTCGGGGAACAAAGCTCAGCCCCAAGGCGGCTTGGCTCAGGATCGCAGCGCTTGCCTAGTTCTCACCTAGCCCTAGGCTCCCCATAGGGCCAAGGAGGGTCTGGGCTGCCTCTGGCTCCGTGGGCACTGCTGCTTGGCTGGTGGTCTCCGCACCGTGAAACCAACTCCAAACGTGTTCTCCTTCGCGGAGAAGGCTGATTTGGCAGGAAGAAGCCCTGTGTGCACTGGCCCTGGCAACCCACCCATCGCCAGCTAGGGAGGGACCCACCTAGGGCCTAGCTGCGAAACGGCACAAAACGCGCTCCTAGGAGCTGCACTCTGCAAAGGGAAACTGTGCTCGGGGAACAAACCTCAGCCCCAAGGCGGCTTGGCTCAGGATCGCAGCGCTTGCCTAGTTCTCACCTAGCCCTAGGCTCCCCATAGGGTCAAGGAGGGTCTGGGCTGCCTCTGGCTCCGTGGGCACTGCTGCTTGGCTGGTGGTCTCCGCACCTTGAAACCAACTCCAAACGTGTTCTCCTTGGCGGAGAAGGCTGATTTGGCAGGTAGAAGCCCTGTGTGCACTGGCCCTGGCAACCCACCCATAGCCAGCTAGGGACGGACCCACCTAGGGCCTAGCTGCGAAACGGCACAAAACGCGCTCCTAGGAGCTGCACTCTGCAAAGGGAAACTGAGCTCGGGGAACAAAGCTCAGCCCCAAGGCGGCTTGGCTCAGGATCGCAGCGCTTGCCTAGTTCTCACCTAGCCCTAGGCTCCCCATAGTGTCAAGGAGGGTCTGGGCTGCCTCTGGCTCCGTGGGCACTGCTGCTTGGCTGGTGGTCTCCGCACCTTGAAACCAACTCCAAACGTGTTCTCCTTGGCGGAGAAGGCTGATTTGGCAGGAAGAAGCCCTGTGTGCACTGGCCCTGGCAACCCACCCATAGCCAGCTAGGGAGGGACCCACCTAGGGCCTAGCTGCGAAACGGCACAAAACGCGCTCCTAGGAGCTGCACTCTGCAAAGGGAAACTGTGCTCGGGGAACAAAGCTCAGCCCCAAGGCGGCTTGGCTCAGGATCGCAGCGCTTGCCTAGTTCTCACCTAGCCCTAGGCTCCCCATAGGGCCAAGGAGGGTCTGGGCTGCCTCTGGCTCCGTGGGCACTGCTGCTTGGCTGGTGGTCTCCGCACCTTGAAACCAACTCCAAACGTGTTCTCCTTCGCGGAGAAGGCTGATTTGGCAGGAAGAAGCCCTGTGTGCACTGGCCCTGGCAACCCACCCATCGCCAGCTAGGGAGGGACCCACCTAGGGCCTAGCTGCGAAACGGCACAAAACGCGCTCCTAGGAGCTGCACTCTGCAAAGGGAAACTGTGCTCGGGGAACAAAGCTCAGCCCCAAGGCGGCTTGGCTCAGGATCGCAGCGCTTGCCTAGTTCTCACCTAGCCCTAGGCTCCCCATAGGGCCAAGGAGGGTCTGGGCTGCCTCTGGCTCCGTGGGCACTGCTGCTTGGCTGGTGGTCTCCGCACCTTGAAACCAACTCCAAACGTGTTCTCCTTGGCGGAGAAGGCTGATTTGGCAGGAAGAAGCCCTGTGTGCACTGGCCCTGGCAACCCACCCATAGCCAGCTAGGGAGGGACCCACCTAGGGCCTAGCTGCGAAACGGCACAAAACGCGCTCCTAGGAGCTGCACTCTGCAAAGGGAAACTGTGCTCGGGGAACACACCTCAGCCCCAAGGCGGCTTGGCTCAGGATCGCAGCGCTTGCCTAGTTCTCACCTAGCCCTAGGCTCCCCATAGGGTCAAGGAGGGTCTGGGCTGCCTCTGGCTCCGTGGGCACTGCTGCTTGGCTGGTGGTCTCCGCACCTTGAAACCAACTCCAAACGTGTTCTCCTTCGCGGAGAAGGCTGATTTGGCAGGAAGAAGCCCTGTGTGCACTGGCCCTGGCAACCCACCCATAGCCAGCTAGGGACGGAGCCACCTAGGGCCTAGCTGCGAAACGGCACAGAATGCGCTCCTAGGAGCTGCACTCTGCAAAGGGAAACTGTGCTCGGGGAACAAAGCTCAGCCCCAAGGCGGCTTGGCTCAGGATCGCAGCGCTTGCCTAGTTCTCACCTAGCCCTAGGCTCCCCATAGGGCCAAGGAGGGTCTGGGCTGCCTCTGGCTCCGTGGGCACTGCTGCTTGGCTGGTGGTCTCCGCACCGTGAAACCAACTCCAAACGTGTTCTCCTTCGCGGAGAAGGCTGATTTGGCAGGAAGAAGCCCTGTGTGCACTGGCCCTGGCAACCCACCCATCGCCAGCTAGGGAGGGACCCACCTAGGGCCTAGCTGCGAAACGGCACAAAACGCGCTCCTAGGAGCTGCACTCTGCAAAGGGAAACTGTGCTCGGGGAACAAACCTCAGCCCCAAGGCGGCTTGGCTCAGGATCGCAGCGCTTGCCTAGTTCTCACCTAGCCCTAGGCTCCCCATAGGGTCAAGGAGGGCCTGGGCTGCCTCTGGCTCCGTGGGCACTGCTGCTTGGCTGGTGGTCTCCGCACCTTGAAACCAACTCCAAACGTGTTCTCCTTGGCGGAGAAGGCTGATTTGGCAGGTAGAAGCCCTGTGTGCACTGGCCCTGGCAACCCACCCATAGCCAGCTAGGGACGGACCCACCTAGGGCCTAGCTGCGAAACGGCACAAAACGCGCTCCTAGGAGCTGCACTCTGCAAAGGGAAACTGAGCTCGGGGAACAAAGCTCAGCCCCAAGGCGGCTTGGCTCAGGATCGCAGCGCTTGCCTAGTTCTCACCTAGCCCTAGGCTCCCCATAGTGTCAAGGAGGGTCTGGGCTGCCTCTGGCTCCGTGGGCACTGCTGCTTGGCTGGTGGTCTCCGCACCTTGAAACCAACTCCAAACGTGTTCTCCTTGGCGGAGAAGGCTGATTTGGCAGGAAGAAGCCCTGTGTGCACTGGCCCTGGCAACCCACCCATAGCCAGCTAGGGAGGGACCCACCTAGGGCCTAGCTGCGAAACGGCACAAAACGCGCTCCTAGGAGCTGCACTCTGCAAAGGGAAACTGTGCTCGGGGAACAAAGCTCAGCCCCAAGGCGGCTTGGCTCAGGATCGCAGCGCTTGCCTAGTTCTCACCTAGCCCTAGGCTCCCCATAGGGCCAAGGAGGGTCTGGGCTGCCTCTGGCTCCGTGGGCACTGCTGCTTGGCTGGTGGTCTCCGCACCTTGAAACCAACTCCAAACGTGTTCTCCTTCGCGGAGAAGGCTGATTTGGCAGGAAGAAGCCCTGTGTGCACTGGCCCTGGCAACCCACCCATCGCCAGCTAGGGAGGGACCCACCTAGGGCCTAGCTGCGAAACGGCACAAAACGCGCTCCTAGGAGCTGCACTCTGCAAAGGGAAACTGTGCTCGGGGAACAAAGCTCAGCCCCAAGGCGGCTTGGCTCAGGATCGCAGCGCTTGCCTAGTTCTCACCTAGCCCTAGGCTCCCCATAGGGCCAAGGAGGGTCTGGGCTGCCTCTGGCTCCGTGGGCACTGCTGCTTGGCTGGTGGTCTCCGCACCTTGAAACCAACTCCAAACGTGTTCTCCTTGGCGGAGAAGGCTGATTTGGCAGGAAGAAGCCCTGTGTGCACTGGCCCTGGCAACCCACCCATAGCCAGCTAGGGAGGGACCCACCTAGGGCCTAGCTGCGAAACGGCACAAAACGCGCTCCTAGGAGCTGCACTCTGCAAAGGGAAACTGTGCTCGGGGAACACACCTCAGCCCCAAGGCGGCTTGGCTCAGGATCGCAGCGCTTGCCTAGTTCTCACCTAGCCCTAGGCTCCCCATAGGGTCAAGGAGGGTCTGGGCTGCCTCTGGCTCCGTGGGCACTGCTGCTTGGCTGGTGGTCTCCGCACCTTGAAACCAACTCCAAACGTGTTCTCCTTCGCGGAGAAGGCTGATTTGGCAGGAAGAAGCCCTGTGTGCACTGGCCCTGGCAACCCACCCATAGCCAGCTAGGGAGGGACCCACCTAGGGCCTAGCTGCGAAACGGCACAAAACGCGCTCCTAGGAGCTGCACTCTGCAAAGGGAAACTGTGCTCGGGGAACAAAGCTCAGCCCCAAGGCGGCTTGGCTCAGGATCGCAGCGCTTGCCTAGTTCTCACCTAGCCCTAGGCTCCCCATAGGGCCAAGGAGGGTCTGGGCTGCCTCTGGCTCCGTGGGCACTGCTGCTTGGCTGGTGGTCTCCGCACCTTGAAACCAACTCCAAACGTGTTCTCCTTCGCGGAGAAGGCTGATTTGGCAGGAAGAAGCCCTGTGTGCACTGGCCCTGGCAACCCACCCATCGCCAGCTAGGGAGGGACCCACCTAGGGCCTAGCTGCGAAACGGCACAAAACGCGCTCCTAGGAGCTGCACTCTGCAAAGGGAAACTGTGCTCGGGGAACAAAGCTCAGCCCCAAGGCGGCTTGGCTCAGGATCGCAGCGCTTGCCTAGTTCTCACCTAGCCCTAGGCTCCCCATAGGGCCAAGGAGGGTCTGGGCTGCCTCTGGCTCCGTGGGCACTGCTGCTTGGCTGGTGGTCTCCGCACCTTGAAACCAACTCCAAACGTGTTCTCCTTGGCGGAGAAGGCTGATTTGGCAGGAAGAAGCCCTGTGTGCACTGGCCCTGGCAACCCACCCATAGCCAGCTAGGGAGGGACCCACCTAGGGCCTAGCTGCGAAACGGCACAAAACGCGCTCCTAGGAGCTGCACTCTGCAAAGGGAAACTGTGCTCGGGGAACACACCTCAGCCCCAAGGCGGCTTGGCTCAGGATCGCAGCGCTTGCCTAGTTCTCACCTAGCCCTAGGCTCCCCATAGGGTCAAGGAGGGTCTGGGCTGCCTCTGGCTCCGTGGGCACTGCTGCTTGGCTGGTGGTCTCCGCACCTTGAAACCAACTCCAAACGTGTTCTCCTTCGCGGAGAAGGCTGATTTGGCAGGAAGAAGCCCTGTGTGCACTGGCCCTGGCAACCCACCCATAGCCAGCTAGGGAGGGACCCACCTAGGGCCTAGCTGCGAAACGGCACAAAACGCGCTCCTAGGAGCTGCACTCTGCAAAGGGAAACTGTGCTCGGGGAACAAAGCTCAGCCCCAAGGCGGCTTGGCTCAGGATCGCAGCGCTTGCCTAGTTCTCACCTAGCCCTAGGCTCCCCATAGGGCCAAGGAGGGTCTGGGCTGCCTCTGGCTCCGTGGGCACTGCTGCTTGGCTGGTGGTCTCCGCACCTTGAAACCAACTCCAAACGTGTTCTCCTTCGCGGAGAAGGCTGATTTGGCAGGAAGAAGCCCTGTGTGCACTGGCCCTGGCAACCCACCCATAGCCAGCTAGGGAGGGACCCACCTAGGGCCTAGCTGCGAAACGGCACAAAACGCGCTCCTAGGAGCTGCACTCTGCAAAGGGAAACTGTGCTCGGGGAACAAAGCTCAGCCCCAAGGCGGCTTGGCTCAGGATCGCAGCGCTTGCCTAGTTCTCACCTAGCCCTAGGCTCCCCATAGGGCCAAGGAGGGTCTGGGCTGCCTCTGGCTCCGTGGGCACTGCTGCTTGGCTGGTGGTCTCCGCACCTTGAAACCAACTCCAAACGTGTTCTCCTTCGCGGAGAAGGCTGATTTGGCAGGAAGAAGCCCTGTGTGCACTGGCCCTGGCAACCCACCCATAGCCAGCTAGGGAGGGACCCACCTAGGGCCTAGCTGCGAAACGGCACAAAACGCGCTCCTAGGAGCTGCACTCTGCAAAGGGAAACTGTGCTCGGGGAACAAACCTCAGCCCCAAGGCGGCTTGGCTCAGGATCGCAGCGCTTGCCTAGTTCTCACCTAGCCCTAGGCTCCCCATAGGGCCAAGGAGGGTCTGGGCTGCCTCTGGCTCCGTGGGCACTGCTGCTTGGCTGGTGGTCTCCGCACCTTGAAACCAACTCCAAACGTGTTCTCCTTCGCGGAGAAGGCTGATTTGGCAGGAAGAAGCCCTGTGTGCACTGGCCCTGGCAACCCACCCATAGCCAGCTAGGGAGGGACCCACCTAGGGCCTAGCTGCGAAACGGCACAAAACGCGCTCCTAGGAGCTGCACTCTGCAAAGGGAAACTGAGCTCGGGGAACAAAGCTCAGCCCCAAGGCGGCTTGGCTCAGGATCGAAGCGCTTGCCTAGTTCTCACCTAGCCCTAGGCTCCCCATAGGGTCAAGGAGGGTCTGGGCTGCCTCTGGCTCCGTGGGCACTGCTGCTTGGCTGGTGGTCTCCGCACCTTGAAACCAACTCCAAACGTGTTCTCCTTGGCGGAGAAGGCTGATTTGGCAGGAAGAAGCCCTGTGTGCACTGGCCCTGGCAACCCACCCATAGCCAGCTAGGGAGGGACCCACCTAGGGCCTAGCTGCGAAACGGCACAAAACGCGCTCCTAGGAGCTGCACTCTGCAAAGGGAAACTGTGCTCGGGGAACAAAGCTCAGCCCCAAGGCGGCTTGGCTCAGGATCGCAGCGCTTGCCTAGTTCTCACCTAGCCCTAGGCTCCCCATAGGGCCAAGGAGGGTCTGGGCTGCCTCTGGCTCCGTGGGCACTGCTGCTTGGCTGGTGGTCTCCGCACCTTGAAACCAACTCCAAACGTGTTCTCCTTGGCGGAGAAGGCTGATTTGGCAGGAAGAAGCCCTGTGTGCACTGGCCCTGGCAACCCACCCATCGCCAGCTAGGGAGGGACCCACCTAGGGCCTAGCTGCGAAACGGCACAAAACGCGCTCCTAGGAGCTGCACTCTGCAAAGGGAAACTGTGCTCGGGGAACAAAGCTCAGCCCCAAGGCGGCTTGGCTCAGGATCGCAGCGCTTGCCTAGTTCTCACCTAGCCCTAGGCTCCCCATAGGGCCAAGGAGGGTCTGGGCTGCCTCTGGCTCCGTGGGCACTGCTGCTTGGCTGGTGGTCTCCGCACCTTGAAACCAACTCCAAACGTGTTCTCCTTGGCGGAGAAGGCTGATTTGGCAGGAAGAAGCCCTGTGTGCACTGGCCCTGGCAACCCACCCATAGCCAGCTAGGGAGGGACCCACCTAGGGCCTAGCTGCGAAACGGCACAGAATGCGCTCCTAGAAGCTGCACTCTGCAAAGGGAAACTGTGCTCGGGGAACAAAGCTCAGCCCCAAGGCGGCTTGGCTCAGGATCGCAGCGCTTGCCTAGTTCTCACCTAGCCCTAGGCTCCCCATAGGGCCAAGGAGGGTCTGGGCTGCCTCTGGCTCCGTGGGCACTGCTGCTTGGCTGGTGGTCTCCGCACCGTGAAACCAACTCCAAACGTGTTCTCCTTCGCGGAGAAGGCTGATTTGGCAGGAAGAAGCCCTGTGTGCACTGGCCCTGGCAACCCACCCATAGCCAGCTAGGGAGGGACCCACCTAGGGCCTAGCTGCGAAACGGCACAGAATGCGCTCCTAGGAGCTGCACTCTGCAAAGGGAAACTGTGCTCGGGGAACAAAGCTCAGCCCCAAGGCGGCTTGGCTCAGGATCGCAGCGCTTGCCTAGTTCTCACCTAGCCCTAGGCTCCCCATAGGGCCAAGGAGGGTCTGGGCTGCCTCTGGCTCCGTGGGCACTGCTGCTTGGCTGGTGGTCTCCGCACCTTGAAACCAACTCCAAACGTGTTCTCCTTCGTGGAGAAGGCTGATTTGGCAGGAAGAAGCCCTGTGTGCACTGGCCCTGGCAACCCACCCATAGCCAGCTATGGACGGACCCACCTAGGGCCTAGCTGCGAAACGGCACAAAACGCGCTCCTAGGAGCTGCACTCTGCAAAGGGAAACTGAGCTCGGGGAACAAAGCTCAGCCCCAAGGCGGCTTGGCTCAGGATCGCAGCGCTTGCCTAGTTCTCACCTAGCCCTAGGCTCCCCATAGGGCCAAGGAGGGTCTGGGCTGCCTCTGGCTCCGTGGGCACTGCTACTTGGTTGGTGGTCTCCGCAGCTTGAAACCAACTCCAAACGTGTTCTCCTTCGCGGAGAAGGCTGATTTGGCAGGAAGAAGCCCTGTGTGCACTGGCCCTGGCAAACCACCCATAGCCAGCTAGGGAGGCACCCACCTAGGGCCTAGCTGCGAAACGGCACAAAACGCGCTCCTAGGAGCTGCACTCTGCAAAGGGAAACTGAGCTCGGGGAACAAAGCTCAGCCCCAAGGCGGCTTGGCTCAGGATCGCAGCGCTTGCCTAGTTCTCACCTAGCCCTAGGCTCCCCATAGGGCCAAGGAGGGTCTGGGCTGCCTCTGGCTCCGTGGGCACTGCTGCTTGGCTGGTGGTCTCCGCACCGTGAAACCAACTCCAAACGTGTTCTCCTTCGCGGAGAAGGCTGATTTGGCAGGAAGAAGCCCTGTGTGCACTGGCCCTGGCAACCCACCCATAGCCAGCTAGGGAGGGACCCACCTAGGGCCTAGCTGCGAAACGGCACAGAATGCGCTCCTAGGAGCTGCACTCTGCAAAGGGAAACTGAGCTCGGGGAACAAAGCTCAGCCCCAAGGCGGCTTGGCTCAGGATCGAAGCGCTTGCCTAGTTCTCACCTAGCCCTAGGCTCCCCATAGGGCCAAGGAGGGTCTGGGCTGCCTCTGGCTCCGTGGGCACTGCTGCTTGGTTGGTGGTCTCCGCAGCTTGAAACCAACTCCAAACGTGTTCTCCTTCGCGGAGAAGGCTGATTTGGCAGGAAGAAGCCCTGTGTGCACTGGCCCTAGCAACCCACCCATAGCCAGCTAGGGAGGGACCCACCTAGGGCCTAGCTGCGAAACGGCACAAAACGCGCTCCTAGGAGCTGCACTCTGCAAAGGGAAACTGTGCTCGGGGAACAAAGCTCAGCCCCAAGGCGGCTTGGCTCAGGATCGCAGCGCTTGCCTAGTTCTCAGCTAGCCATAGGCTCCCCATAGGGCCAAGGAGGGTCTGGGCTGCCTCTGGCTCCGTGGGCACTGCTGCTTGGCTGGTGGTCTCCGCAGCTTGAAACCAACTCCAAACGTGTTCTCCTTCGCGGAGAAGGCTGATTTGGCAGGAAGAAGCCCTGTGTGCACTGGCCCTGGCAACCCACCCATAGCCAGCTAGGGACGGACCCACCTAGGGCCTAGCTGCGAAACGGCACAAAACGCGCTCCTAGGAGCTGCACTCTGCAAAGGGAAACTGTGCTCGGGGAACAAACCTCAGCCCCAAGGCGGCTTGGCTCAGGATCGCAGCGCTTGCCTAGTTCTCACCTAGCCCTAGGCTCCCCATAGGGCCAAGGAGGGTCTGGGCTGCCTCTGGCTCCGTGGGCACTGCTGCTTGGCTGGTGGTCTCCGCACCTTGAAACCAACTCCAAACGTGTTCTCCTTCGCGGAGAAGGCTGATTTGGCAGGAAGAAGCCCTGTGTGCACTGGCCCTGGCAACCCACCCATAGCCAGCTAGGGAGGGACCCACCTAGGGCCTAGCTGCGAAACGGCACAAAACGCGCTCCTAGGAGCTGCACTCTGCAAAGGGAAACTGTGCTCGGGGAACAAACCTCAGCCCCAAGGCGGCTTGGCTCAGGATCGCAGCGCTTGCCTAGTTCTCACCTAGCCCTAGGCTCCCCATAGGGCCAAGGAGGGTCTGGGCTGCCTCTGGCTCCGTGGGCACTGCTGCTTGGCTGGTGGTCTCCGCACCTTGAAACCAACTCCAAACGTGTTCTCCTTTGCGGAGAAGGCTGATGTGGCAGGAAGAAGCCCTGTGTGCACTGGCCCTGGCAACCCACCCATAGCCAGCTAGGGAGGGACCCACCTAGGGCCTAGCTGCGAAACGGCACAAAACGCGCTCCTAGGAGCTGCACTCTGCAAAGGGAAACTGTGCTCGGGGAACAAACCTCAGCCCCAAGGCAGCTTGGCTCAGGATCGCAGCGCTTGCCTAGTTCTCACCTAGCCCTAGGCTCCCCATAGGGCCAAGGAGGGTCTGGGCTGCCTCTGGCTCCGTGGGCACTGCTGCTTGGTTGGTGGTCTACGCAGCTTGAAACCAACTCCAAACGTGTTCTCCTTTGCGGAGAAGGCTGATTTGGCAGGTAGAAGGCCTGTGTGCATTGGCCCTGGCAACCCACCCATAGCCAGCTAGGGAGGGACCCACCTAGGGCCTAGCTGCGAAACGGCACAAAACGCGCTCCTAGGAGCTGCACTCTGCAAAGGGAAACTGTGCTCGGGGAACAAAGCTCAGCCCCAAGGCGGCTTGGCTCAGGATCGCAGCGCTTGCCTAGTTCTCACCTAGCCCTAGGCTCCCCATAGGGCCAAGGAGGGTCTGGGCTGCCTCTGGCTCCGTGGGCACTGCTGCTTGGCTGGTGGTCTCCGCACCTTGAAACCAACTCCAAACGTGTTCTCCTTCGCGGAGAAGGCTGATTTGGCAGGAAGAAGCCCTGTGTGCACTGGCCCTGGCAACCCACCCATAGCCAGCTAGGGACGGACCCACCTAGGGCCTAGCTGCGAAACGGCACAAAACGCGCTCCTAGGAGCTGCACTCTGCAAAGGGAAACTGTGCTCGGGGAACAAACCTCAGCCCCAAGGTGGCTTGGCTCAGGATCGCAGCGCTTGCCTAGTTCTCACCTAGCCCTAGGCTCCCCATAGGGCCAAGGAGGGTCTGGGCTGCCTCTGGCTCCGTGGGCACTGCTGCTTGGCTGGTGGTCTCCGCACCTTGAAACCAACTCCAAACGTGTTCTCCTTGGCGGAGAAGGCTGATTTGGCAGGAAGAAGCCCTGTGTGCACTGGCCCTGGCAACCCACCCATAGCCAGCTAGGGAGGGACCCACCTAGGGCCTAGCTGCGAAACGGCACAGAATGCGCTCCTAGGAGCTGCACTCTGCAAAGGGAAACTGTGCTCGGGGAACAAAGCTCAGCCCCAAGGCGGCTTGGCTCAGGATCGCAGCGCTTGCCTAGTTCTCACCTAGCCCTAGGCTCCCCATAGGGCCAAGGAGGGTCTGGGCTGCCTCTGGCTCCGTGGGCACTGCTGCTTGGCTGGTGGTCTCCGCACCTTGAAACCAACTCCAAACGTGTTCTCCTTCGTGGAGAAGGCTGATTTGGCAGGAAGAAGCCCTGTGTGCACTGGCCCTGGCAACCCACCCATAGCCAGCTAGGGAGGGACCCACCTAGGGCCTAGCTGCGAAACGGCACAAAACGCGCTCCTAGGAGCTGCACTCTGCAAAGGGAAACTGAGCTCGGGGAACAAAGCTCAGCCCCAAGGCGGCTTGGCTCAGGATCGCAGCGCTTGCCTAGTTCTCACCTAGCCCTAGGCTCCCCATAGGGCCAAGGAGGGTCTGGGCTGCCTCTGGCTCCGTGGGCACTGCTGCTTGGTTGGTGGTCTCCGCAGCTTGAAACCAACTCCAAACGTGTTCTCCTTCGCGGAGAAGGCTGATTTGGCAGGAAGAAGCCCTGTGTGCACTGGCCCTGGCAACCCACCCATAGCCAGCTAGGGACGGACCCACCTAGGGCCTAGCTGCGAAACGGCACAAAACGCGCTCCTAGGAGCTGCACTCTGCAAAGGGAAACTGTGCTCGGGGAACAAAGCTCAGCCCCAAGGCGGCTTGGCTCAGGATCGCAGCGCTTGCCTAGTTCTCACCTAGCCCTAGGCTCCCCATAGGGCCAAGGAGGGTCTGGGCTGCCTCTGGCTCCGTGGGCACTGCTGCTTGGCTGGTGGTCTCCGCACCGTGAAACCAACTCCAAACGTGTTCTCCTTCGCGGAGAAGGCTGATTTGGCAGGAAGAAGCCCTGTGTGCACTGGCCCTGGCAACCCACCCATAGCCAGCTAGGGAGGGACCCACCTAGGGCCTAGCTGCGAAACGGCACAGAATGCGCTCCTAGGAGCTGCACTCTGCAAAGGGAAATGAGCTCGGGGAACAAAGCTCAGCCCCAAGGCGGCTTGGCTCAGGATCGCAGCGCTTGCCTAGTTCTCACCTAGCCCTAGGCTCCCCATAGGGCCAAGGAGGGTCTGGGCTGCCTCTGGCTCCGTGGGCACTGCTGCTTGGTTGGTGGTCTCCGCAGCTTGAAACCAACTCCAAACGTGTTCTCCTTCGCGGAGAAGGCTGATTTGGCAGGAAGAAGCCCTGTGTGCACTGGCCCTAGCAACCCACCCATAGCCAGCTAGGGACGGACCCACCTAGGGCCTAGCTGCGAAACGGCACAAAACGCGCTCCTAGGAGCTGCACTCTGCAAAGGGAAACTGTGCTCGGGGAACAAAGCTCAGCCCCAAGGCGGCTTGGCTCAGAATCGCAGCGCTTGCCTAGTTCTCAGCTAGCCATAGGCTCCCCATAGGGCCAAGGAGGGTCTGGGCTGCCTCTGGCTCCGTGGGCACTGCTGCTTGGCTGGTGGTCTCCGCAGCTTGAAACCAACTCCAAACGTGTTCTCCTTCGCGGAGAAGGCTGATTTGGCAGGAAGAAGCCCTGTGTGCACTGGCCCTGGCAACCCACCCATAGCCAGCTAGGGAGGGACCCACCTAGGGCCTAGCTGCGAAACGGCACAAAACGCGCTCCTAGGAGCTGCACTCTGCAAAGGGAAACTGTGCTCGGGGAACAAACCTCAGCCCCAAGGCGGCTTGGCTCAGGATCGCAGCGCTTGCCTAGTTCTCACCTAGCCCTAGGCTCCCCATAGGGCCAAGGAGGGACTGGGCTGCCTCTGGCTCCGTGGGCACTGCTGCTTGGTTGGTGGTCTCCACAGCTTGAAACCAACTCCAAACGTGTTCTCCTTTGCGGAGAAGGCTGATTTGGCAGGTAGAAGCCCTGTGTGCACTGGCCCTGGCAACCCACCCATAGCCAGCTAGGGAGGGACCCACCTAGGGCCTAGCTGCGAAACGGCACAAAACGCGCTCCTAGGAGCTGCACTCTGCAAAGGGAAACTGTGCTCGGGGAACAAAGCTCAGCCCCAAGGCGGCTTGGCTCAGGATCGCAGCGCTTGCCTAGTTCTCACCTAGCCCTAGGCTCCCCATAGGGCCAAGGAGGGTCTGGGCTGCCTCTGGCTCCGTGGGCACTGCTGCTTGGCTGGTGGTCTCCACAGCTTGAAACCAACTCCAAACGTGTTCTCCTTTGCGGAGAAGGCTGATTTGGCAGGTAGAAGCCCTGTGTGCACTGGCCCTGGCAACCCACCCATAGCCAGCTAGGGAGGGACCCACCTAGGGCCTAGCTGCGAAACGGCACAAAACGCGCTCCTAGGAGCTGCACTCTGCAAAGGGAAACTGTGCTCGGGGAACAAAGCTCAGCCCCAAGGCGGCTTGGCTCAGGATCGCAGCGCTTGCCTAGTTCTCACCTAGCCCTAGGCTCCCCATAGGGCCAAGGAGGGTCTGGGCTGCCTCTGGCTCCGTGGGCACTGCTGCTTGGCTGGTGGTCTCCGCACCTTGAAACCAACTCCAAACGTGTTCTCCTTTGCGGAGAAGGCTGATGTGGCAGGAAGAAGCCCTGTGTGCACTGGCCCTGGCAACCCACCCATAGCCAGCTAGGGAGGGACCCACCTAGGGCCTAGCTGCGAAACGGCACAAAACGCGCTCCTAGGAGCTGCACTCTGCAAAGGGAAACTGTGCTCGGGGAACAAACCTCAGCCCCAAGGCAGCTTGGCTCAGGATCGCAGCGCTTGCCTAGTTCTCACCTAGCCCTAGGCTCCCCATAGGGCCAAGGAGGGTCTGGGCTGCCTCTGGCTCCGTGGGCACTGCTGCTTGGCTGGTGGTCTCCGCACCGTGAAACCAACTCCAAACGTGTTCTCCTTCGCGGAGAAGGCTGATTTGGCAGGAAGAAGCCCTGTGTGCACTGGCCCTGGCAACCCACCCATAGCCAGCTAGGGAGGGACCCACCTAGGGCCTAGCTGCGAAACGGCACAGAATGCGCTCCTAGGAGCTGCACTCTGCAAAGGGATACTGAGCTCGGGGAACAAAGCTCAGCCCCAAGGCGGCTTGGCTCAGGATCGCAGCGCTTGCCTAGTTCTCACCTAGCCCTAGGCTGCCCATAGGGCCAAGGAGGGTCTGGGCTGCCTCTGGCTCCGTGGGCACTGCTGCTTGGTTGGTGGTCTCCGCAGCTTGAAACCAACTCCAAACGTGTTCTCCTTCGCGGAGAAGGCTGATTTGGCAGGAAGAAGCCCTGTGTGCACTGGCCCTAGCAACCCACCCATAGCCAGCTAGGGAGGGACCCACCTAGGGCCTAGCTGCGAAACGGCACAAAACACGCTCCTAGGAGCTGCACTCTGCAAAGGGAAACTGTGCTCGGGGAACAAAGCTCAGCCCCAAGGCGGCTTGGCTCAGGATCGCAGCGCTTGCCTAGTTCTCAGCTAGCCATAGGCTCGCCATAGGGCCAAGGAGGGTCTGGGCTGCCTCTGGCTCCGTGGGCACTGCTGCTTGGCTGGTGGTCTCCGCAGCTTGAAACAAACTCCAAACGTGTTCTCCTTCGCGGAGAAGGCTGATTTGGCAGGAAGAAGCCCTGTGTGCACTGGCCCTGGCAACCCACCCATAGCCAGCTAGGGAGGGACCCACCTAGGGCCTAGCTGCGAAACGGCACAAAACGCGCTCCTAGGAGCTGCACTCTGCAAAGGGAAACTGTGCTCGGGGAACAAACCTCAGCCCCAAGGCAGCTTGGCTCAGGATCGCAGCGCTTGCCTAGTTCTCACCTAGCCCTAGGCTCCCCATAGGGCCAAGGAGGGTCTGGGCTGCCTCTGGCTCCGTGGGCACTGCTGCTTGGTTGGTGGTCTACGCAGCTTGAAACCAACTCCAAACGTGTTCTCCTTTGCGGAGAAGGCTGATTTGGCAGGTAGAAGGCCTGTGTGCATTGGCCCTGGCAACCCACCCATAGCCAGCTAGGGAGGGACCCACCTAGGTCCTAGCTGCGAAACGGCACAAAACGCGCTCCTAGGAGCTGCACTCTGCAAAGGGAAACTGTGCTCGGGGAACAAAGCTCAGCCCCAAGGCGGCTTGGCTCAGGATCGCAGCGCTTGCCTAGTTCTCACCTAGCCCTAGGCTCCCCATAGGGCCAAGGAGGGTCTGGGCTGCCTCTGGCTCCGTGGGCACTGCTGCTTGGCTGGTGGTCTCCGCACCTTGAAACCAACTCCAAACGTGTTCTCCTTCGCGGAGAAGGCTGATTTGGCAGGAAGAAGCCCTGTGTGCACTGGCCCTGGCAACCCACCCATAGCCAGCTAGGGAGGGACCCACCTAGGGCCTAGCTGCGAAACGGCACAGAATGCGCTCCTAGGAGCTGCACTCTGCAAAGGGAAACTGAGCTCGGGGAACAAAGCTCAGCCCCAAGGCGGCTTGGCTCAGGATCGCAGCGCTTGCCTAGTTCTCACCTAGCCCTAGGCTCCCCATAGGGCCAAGGAGGGTCTGGGCTGCCTCTGGCTCCGTGGGCACTGCTGCTTGGTTGGTGGTCTCCGCAGCTTGAAACCAACTCCAAACGTGTTCTCCTTTGCGGAGAAGGCTGATTTTGCAGGTAGAAGCCCTGTGTGCATTGGCCCTGGCAACCCACCCATAGCCAGCTAGGGAGGGACCCACCTAGGGCCTAGCTGCGAAACGGCACAGAATGCGCTCCTAGGAGCTGCACTCTGCAAAGGGAAACTGTGCTCGGGGAACAAAGCTCAGCCCCAAGGCGGCTTGGCTCAGGATCGCAGCGCTTGCCTAGTTCTCACCTAGCCCTAGGCTCCCCATAGGGCCAAGGAGGGTCTGGGCTGCCTCTGGCTCCGTGGGCACTGCTGCTTGGCTGGTGGTCTCCGCACCTTGAAACCAACTCCAAACGTGTTCTCCTTGGCGGAGAAGGCTGATTTGGCAGGAAGAAGCCCTGTGTGCACTGGCCCTGGCAACCCACCCATAGCCAGCTAGGGAGGGACCCACCTAGGGCCTAGCTGCGAAACGGCACAAAACGCGCTCCTAGGAGCTGCACTCTGCAAAGGGAAACTGTGCTCGGGGAACAAAGCTCAGCCCCAAGGCGGCTTGGCTCAGGATCGCAGCGCTTGCCTAGTTCTCACCTAGCCCTAGGCTCCCCATAGGGCCAAGGAGGGTCTGGGCTGCCTCTGGCTCCGTGGGCACTGCTGCTTGGCTGGTGGTCTCCGCACCTTGAAACCAACTCCAAACGTGTTCTCCTTCGCGGAGAAGGCTGATTTGGCAGGAAGAAGCCCTGTGTGCACTGGCCCTGGTAACCCACCCATAGCCAGCTAGGGAGGGACCCACCTAGGGCCTAGCTGCGAAACGGCACAAAACGCGCTCCTAGGAGCTGCACTCTGCAAAGGGAAACTGTGCTCGGGGAACAAAGCTCAGCCCCAAGGCGGCTTGGCTCAGGATCGCAGCGCTTGCCTAGTTCTCACCTAGCCCTAGGCTCCCCATAGGGCCAAGGAGGGTCTGGGCTGCCTCTGGCTCCGTGGGCACTGCTGCTTGGCTGGTGGTCTCCGCACCTTGAAACCAACTCCAAACGTGTTCTCCTTCGCGGAGAAGGCTGATTTGGCAGGAAGAAGCCCTGTGTGCACTGGCCCTGGCAACCCACCCATAGCCAGCTAGGGACGGACCCACCTAGGGCCTAGCTGCGAAACGGCACAAAACGCGCTCCTAGGAGCTGCACTCTGCAAAGGGAAACTGTGCTCGGGGAACAAACCTCAGCCCCAAGGCGGCTTGGCTCAGGATCGCAGCGCTTGCCTAGTTCTCACCTAGCCCTAGGCTCCCCATAGGGCCAAGGAGGGTCTGGGCTGCCTCTGGCTCCGTGGGCACTGCTGCTTGGTTGGTGGTCTACGCAGCTTGAAACCAACTCCAAACGTGTTCTCCTTTGCGGAGAAGGCTGATTTGGCAGGTAGAAGGCCTGTGTGCATTGGCCCTGGCAACCCACCCATAGCCAGCTAGGGAGGGACCCACCTAGGTCCTAGCTGCGAAACGGCACAAAACGCGCTCCTAGGAGCTGCACTCTGCAAAGGGAAACTGTGCTCGGGGAACAAAGCTCAGCCCCAAGGCGGCTTGGCTCAGGATCGCAGCGCTTGCCTAGTTCTCACCTAGCCCTAGGCTCCCCATAGGGCCAAGGAGGGTCTGGGCTGCCTCTGGCTCCGTGGGCACTGCTGCTTGGCTGGTGGTCTCCGCACCTTGAAACCAACTCCAAACGTGTTCTCCTTCGCGGAGAAGGCTGATTTGGCAGGAAGAAGCCCTGTGTGCACTGGCCCTGGCAACCCACCCATAGCCAGCTAGGGAGGGACCCACCTAGGGCCTAGCTGCGAAACGGCACAGAATGCGCTCCTAGGAGCTGCACTCTGCAAAGGGAAACTGAGCTCGGGGAACAAAGCTCAGCCCCAAGGCGGCTTGGCTCAGGATCGCAGCGCTTGCCTAGTTCTCACCTAGCCCTAGGCTCCCCATAGGGCCAAGGAGGGTCTGGGCTGCCTCTGGCTCCGTGGGCACTGCTGCTTGGTTGGTGGTCTCCGCAGCTTGAAACCAACTCCAAACGTGTTCTCCTTTGCGGAGAAGGCTGATTTTGCAGGTAGAAGCCCTGTGTGCATTGGCCCTGGCAACCCACCCATAGCCAGCTAGGGAGGGACCCACCTAGGGCCTAGCTGCGAAACGGCACAGAATGCGCTCCTAGGAGCTGCACTCTGCAAAGGGAAACTGTGCTCGGGGAACAAAGCTCAGCCCCAAGGCGGCTTGGCTCAGGATCGCAGCGCTTGCCTAGTTCTCACCTAGCCCTAGGCTCCCCATAGGGCCAAGGAGGGTCTGGGCTGCCTCTGGCTCCGTGGGCACTGCTGCTTGGCTGGTGGTCTCCGCACCTTGAAACCAACTCCAAACGTGTTCTCCTTGGCGGAGAAGGCTGATTTGGCAGGAAGAAGCCCTGTGTGCACTGGCCCTGGCAACCCACCCATAGCCAGCTAGGGAGGGACCCACCTAGGGCCTAGCTGCGAAACGGCACAAAACGCGCTCCTAGGAGCTGCACTCTGCAAAGGGAAACTGTGCTCGGGGAACAAAGCTCAGCCCCAAGGCGGCTTGGCTCAGGATCGCAGCGCTTGCCTAGTTCTCACCTAGCCCTAGGCTCCCCATAGGGCCAAGGAGGGTCTGGGCTGCCTCTGGCTCCGTGGGCACTGCTGCTTGGCTGGTGGTCTCCGCACCTTGAAACCAACTCCAAACGTGTTCTCCTTCGCGGAGAAGGCTGATTTGGCAGGAAGAAGCCCTGTGTGCACTGGCCCTGGTAACCCACCCATAGCCAGCTAGGGAGGGACCCACCTAGGGCCTAGCTGCGAAACGGCACAAAACGCGCTCCTAGGAGCTGCACTCTGCAAAGGGAAACTGTGCTCGGGGAACAAAGCTCAGCCCCAAGGCGGCTTGGCTCAGGATCGCAGCGCTTGCCTAGTTCTCACCTAGCCCTAGGCTCCCCATAGGGCCAAGGAGGGTCTGGGCTGCCTCTGGCTCCGTGGGCACTGCTGCTTGGCTGGTGGTCTCCGCACCTTGAAACCAACTCCAAACGTGTTCTCCTTCGCGGAGAAGGCTGATTTGGCAGGAAGAAGCCCTGTGTGCACTGGCCCTGGCAACCCACCCATAGCCAGCTAGGGACGGACCCACCTAGGGCCTAGCTGCGAAACGGCACAAAACGCGCTCCTAGGAGCTGCACTCTGCAAAGGGAAACTGTGCTCGGGGAACAAACCTCAGCCCCAAGGCGGCTTGGCTCAGGATCGCAGCGCTTGCCTAGTTCTCACCTAGCCCTAGGCTCCCCATAGGGCCAAGGAGGGTCTGGGCTGCCTCTGGCTCCGTGGGCACTGCTGCTTGGCTGGTGGTCTCCGCACCTTGAAACCAACTCCAAACGTGTTCTCCTTGGCGGAGAAGGCTGATTTGGCAGGAAGAAGCCCTGTGTGCACTGGCCCTGGCAACCCACCCATAGCCAGCTAGGGAGGGACCCACCTAGGGCCTAGCTGCGAAACGGCACAGAATGCGCTCCTAGGAGCTGCACTCTGCAAAGGGAAACTGTGCTCGGGGAACAAAGCTCAGCCCCAAGGCGGCTTGGCTCAGGATCGCAGCGCTTGCCTAGTTCTCACCTAGCCCTAGGCTCCCCATAGGGCCAAGGAGGGTCTGGGCTGCCTCTGGCTCCGTGGGCACTGCTGCTTGGCTGGTGGTCTCCGCACCTTGAAACCAACTCCAAACGTGTTCTCCTTCGCGGAGAAGGCTGATTTGGCAGGAAGAAGCCCTGTGTGCACTGGCCCTGGCAACCCACCCATAGCCAGCTAGGGACGGACCCACCTAGGGCCTAGCTGCGAAACGGCACAAAACGCGCTCCTAGGAGCTGCACTCTGCAAAGGGAAACTGTGCTCGGGGAACAAAGCTCAGCCCCAAGGCGGCTTGGCTCAGGATCGCAGCGCTTGCCTAGTTCTCACCTAGCCCTAGGCTCCCCATAGGGCCAAGGAGGGTCTGGGCTGCCTCTGGCTCCGTGGGCACTGCTGCTTGGCTGGTGGTCTCCGCACCGTGAAACCAACTCCAAACGTGTTCTCCTTCGCGGAGAAGGCTGATTTGGCAGGAAGAAGCCCTGTGTGCACTGGCCCTGGCAACCCACCCATAGCCAGCTAGGGAGGGACCCACCTAGGGCCTAGCTGCGAAACGGCACAGAATGCGCTCCTAGGAGCTGCACTCTGCAAAGGGAAATGAGCTCGGGGAACAAAGCTCAGCCCCAAGGCGGCTTGGCTCAGGATCGCAGCGCTTGCCTAGTTCTCACCTAGCCCTAGGCTCCCCATAGGGCCAAGGAGGGTCTGGGCTGCCTCTGGCTCCGTGGGCACTGCTGCTTGGTTGGTGGTCTCCGCAGCTTGAAACCAACTCCAAACGTGTTCTCCTTCGCGGAGAAGGCTGATTTGGCAGGAAGAAGCCCTGTGTGCACTGGCCCTAGCAACCCACCCATAGCCAGCTAGGGACGGACCCACCTAGGGCCTAGCTGCGAAACGGCACAAAACGCGCTCCTAGGAGCTGCACTCTGCAAAGGGAAACTGTGCTCGGGGAACAAAGCTCAGCCCCAAGGCGGCTTGGCTCAGAATCGCAGCGCTTGCCTAGTTCTCAGCTAGCCATAGGCTCCCCATAGGGCCAAGGAGGGTCTGGGCTGCCTCTGGCTCCGTGGGCACTGCTGCTTGGCTGGTGGTCTCCGCAGCTTGAAACCAACTCCAAACGTGTTCTCCTTCGCGGAGAAGGCTGATTTGGCAGGAAGAAGCCCTGTGTGCACTGGCCCTGGCAACCCACCCATAGCCAGCTAGGGAGGGACCCACCTAGGGCCTAGCTGCGAAACGGCACAGAATGCGCTCCTAGGAGCTGCACTCTGCAAAGGGAAATGAGCTCGGGGAACAAAGCTCAGCCCCAAGGCGGCTTGGCTCAGGATCGCAGCGCTTGCCTAGTTCTCACCTAGCCCTAGGCTCCCCATAGGGCCAAGGAGGGTCTGGGCTGCCTCTGGCTCCGTGGGCACTGCTGCTTGGTTGGTGGTCTCCGCAGCTTGAAACCAACTCCAAACGTGTTCTCCTTCGCGGAGAAGGCTGATTTGGCAGGAAGAAGCCCTGTGTGCACTGGCCCTAGCAACCCACCCATAGCCAGCTAGGGACGGACCCACCTAGGGCCTAGCTGCGAAACGGCACAAAACGCGCTCCTAGGAGCTGCACTCTGCAAAGGGAAACTGTGCTCGGGGAACAAAGCTCAGCCCCAAGGCGGCTTGGCTCAGAATCGCAGCGCTTGCCTAGTTCTCAGCTAGCCATAGGCTCCCCATAGGGCCAAGGAGGGTCTGGGCTGCCTCTGGCTCCGTGGGCACTGCTGCTTGGCTGGTGGTCTCCGCAGCTTGAAACCAACTCCAAACGTGTTCTCCTTCGCGGAGAAGGCTGATTTGGCAGGAAGAAGCCCTGTGTGCACTGGCCCTGGCAACCCACCCATAACCAGCTAGGGAGGGACCCACCTAGGGCCTAGCTGCGAAACGGCACAAAACGCGCTCCTAGGAGCTGCACTCTGCAAAGGGAAACTGTGCTCGGGGAACAAACCTCAGCCCCAAGGCGGCTTGGCTCAGGATCGCAGCGCTTGCCTAGTTCTCACCTAGCCCTAGGCTCCCCATAGGGCCAAGGAGGGACTGGGCTGCCTCTGGCTCCGTGGGCACTGCTGCTTGGTTGGTGGTCTCCACAGCTTGAAACCAACTCCAAACGTGTTCTCCTTTGCGGAGAAGGCTGATTTGGCAGGTAGAAGCCCTGTGTGCACTGGCCCTGGCAACCCACCCATAGCCAGCTAGGGAGGGACCCACCTAGGGCCTAGCTGCGAAACGGCACAAAACGCGCTCCTAGGAGCTGCACTCTGCAAAGGGAAACTGTGCTCGGGGAACAAAGCTCAGCCCCAAGGCGGCTTGGCTCAGGATCGCAGCGCTTGCCTAGTTCTCACCTAGCCCTAGGCTCCCCATAGGGCCAAGGAGGGTCTGGGCTGCCTCTGGCTCCGTGGGCACTGCTGCTTGGCTGGTGGTCTCCGCACCTTGAAACCAACTCCAAACGTGTTCTCCTTCGCGGAGAAGGCTGATTTGGCAGGAAGAAGCCCTGTGTGCACTGGCCCTGGCAACCCACCCATAGCCAGCTAGGGAGGGACCCACCTAGGGCCTAGCTGCGAAACGGCACAAAACGCGCTCCTAGGAGCTGCACTCTGCAAAGGGAAACTGTGCTCGGGGCACAAAGCTCAGCCCCAAGGCGGCTTGGCTCAGGATCGCAGCGCTTGCCTAGTTCTCACCTAGCCCTAGGCTCCCCATAGGGCCAAGGAGGGTCTGGGCTGCCTCTGGCTCCGTGGGCACTGCTGCTTGGCTGGTGGTCTCCGCACCTTGAAACCAACTCCAAACGTGTTCTCCTTTGCGGAGAAGGCTGATGTGGCAGGAAGAAGCCCTGTGTGCACTGGCCCTGGCAACCCACCCATAGCCAGCTAGGGAGGGACCCACCTAGGGCCTAGCTGCGAAACGGCACAGAATGCGCTCCTAGGAGCTGCACTCTGCAAAGGGATACTGAGCTCGGGGAACAAAGCTCAGCCCCAAGGCGGCTTGGCTCAGGATTGCAGCGCTTGCCTAGTTCTCACCTAGCCCTAGGCTCCCCATAGGGCCAAGGAGGGTCTGGGCTGCCTCTGGCTCCGTGGGCACTGCTGCTTGGTTGGTGGTCTCCGCAGCTTGAAACCAACTCCAAACGTGTTCTCCTTCGCGGAGAAGGCTGATTTGGCAGGAAGAAGCCCTGTGTGCACTGGCCCTAGCAACCCACCCATAGCCAGCTATGGAGGGACCCACCTAGGGCCTAGCTGCGAAACGGCACAAAACACGCTCCTAGGAGCTGCACTCTGCAAAGGGAAACTGTGCTCGGGGAACAAAGCTCAGCCCCAAGGCGGCTTGGCTCAGGATCGCAGCGCTTGCCTAGTTCTCAGCTAGCCATAGGCTCGCCATAGGGCCAAGGAGGGTCTGGGCTGCCTCTGGCTCCGTGGGCACTGCTGCTTGGCTGGTGGTCTCCGCAGCTTGAAACAAACTCCAAACGTGTTCTCCTTCGCGGAGAAGGCTGATTTGGCAGGAAGAAGCCCTGTGTGCACTGGCCCTGGCAACCCACCCATAGCCAGCTAGGGAGGGACCCACCTAGGGCCTAGCTGCGAAACGGCACAAAACGCGCTCCTAGGAGCTGCACTCTGCAAAGGGAAACTGTGCTCGGGGAACAAAGCTCAGCCCCAAGGCGGCTTGGCTCAGGATCGCAGCGCTTGCCTAGTTCTCACCTAGCCCTAGGCTCCCCATAGGGCCAAGGAGGGTCTGGGCTGCCTCTGGCTCCGTGGGCACTGCTGCTTGGCTGGTGGTCTCCGCACCTTGAAACCAACTCCAAACGTGTTCTCCTTCGCGGAGAAGGCTGATTTGGCAGGAAGAAGCCCTGTGTGCACTGGCCCTGGCAACCCACCCATAGCCAGCTAGGGAGGGACCCACCTAGGGCCTAGCTGCGAAACGGCACAGAATGCGCTCCTAGGAGCTGCACTCTGCAAAGGGAAACTGAGCTCGGGGAACAAAGCTCAGCCCCAAGGCGGCTTGGCTCAGGATCGCAGCGCTTGCCTAGTTCTCACCTAGCCCTAGGCTCCCCATAGGGCCAAGGAGGGTCTGGGCTGCCTCTGGCTCCGTGGGCACTGCTGCTTGGTTGGTGGTCTCCGCAGCTTGAAACCAACTCCAAACGTGTTCTCCTTTGCGGAGAAGGCTGATTTTGCAGGTAGAAGCCCTGTGTGCATTGGCCCTGGCAACCCACCCATAGCCAGCTAGGGAGGGACCCACCTAGGGCCTAGCTGCGAAACGGCACAGAATGCGCTCCTAGGAGCTGCACTCTGCAAAGGGAAACTGTGCTCGGGGAACAAAGCTCAGCCCCAAGGCGGCTTGGCTCAGGATCGCAGCGCTTGCCTAGTTCTCACCTAGCCCTAGGCTCCCCATAGGGCCAAGGAGGGTCTGGGCTGCCTCTGGCTCCGTGGGCACTGCTGCTTGGCTGGTGGTCTCCGCACCTTGAAACCAACTCCAAACGTGTTCTCCTTGGCGGAGAAGGCTGATTTGGCAGGAAGAAGCCCTGTGTGCACTGGCCCTGGCAACCCACCCATAGCCAGCTAGGGAGGGACCCACCTAGGGCCTAGCTGCGAAACGGCACAAAACGCGCTCCTAGGAGCTGCACTCTGCAAAGGGAAACTGTGCTCGGGGAACAAAGCTCAGCCCCAAGGCGGCTTGGCTCAGGATCGCAGCGCTTGCCTAGTTCTCACCTAGCCCTAGGCTCCCCATAGGGCCAAGGAGGGTCTGGGCTGCCTCTGGCTCCGTGGGCACTGCTGCTTGGCTGGTGGTCTCCGCACCTTGAAACCAACTCCAAACGTGTTCTCCTTCGCGGAGAAGGCTGATTTGGCAGGAAGAAGCCCTGTGTGCACTGGCCCTGGTAACCCACCCATAGCCAGCTAGGGAGGGACCCACCTAGGGCCTAGCTGCGAAACGGCACAAAACGCGCTCCTAGGAGCTGCACTCTGCAAAGGGAAACTGTGCTCGGGGAACAAAGCTCAGCCCCAAGGCGGCTTGGCTCAGGATCGCAGCGCTTGCCTAGTTCTCACCTAGCCCTAGGCTCCCCATAGGGCCAAGGAGGGTCTGGGCTGCCTCTGGCTCCGTGGGCACTGCTGCTTGGCTGGTGGTCTCCGCACCTTGAAACCAACTCCAAACGTGTTCTCCTTCGCGGAGAAGGCTGATTTGGCAGGAAGAAGCCCTGTGTGCACTGGCCCTGGCAACCCACCCATAGCCAGCTAGGGACGGACCCACCTAGGGCCTAGCTGCGAAACGGCACAAAACGCGCTCCTAGGAGCTGCACTCTGCAAAGGGAAACTGTGCTCGGGGAACAAACCTCAGCCCCAAGGCGGCTTGGCTCAGGATCGCAGCGCTTGCCTAGTTCTCACCTAGCCCTAGGCTCCCCATAGGGCCAAGGAGGGTCTGGGCTGCCTCTGGCTCCGTGGGCACTGCTGCTTGGTTGGTGGTCTACGCAGCTTGAAACCAACTCCAAACGTGTTCTCCTTTGCGGAGAAGGCTGATTTGGCAGGTAGAAGGCCTGTGTGCATTGGCCCTGGCAACCCACCCATAGCCAGCTAGGGAGGGACCCACCTAGGTCCTAGCTGCGAAACGGCACAAAACGCGCTCCTAGGAGCTGCACTCTGCAAAGGGAAACTGTGCTCGGGGAACAAAGCTCAGCCCCAAGGCGGCTTGGCTCAGGATCGCAGCGCTTGCCTAGTTCTCACCTAGCCCTAGGCTCCCCATAGGGCCAAGGAGGGTCTGGGCTGCCTCTGGCTCCGTGGGCACTGCTGCTTGGCTGGTGGTCTCCGCACCTTGAAACCAACTCCAAACGTGTTCTCCTTCGCGGAGAAGGCTGATTTGGCAGGAAGAAGCCCTGTGTGCACTGGCCCTGGCAACCCACCCATAGCCAGCTAGGGAGGGACCCACCTAGGGCCTAGCTGCGAAACGGCACAGAATGCGCTCCTAGGAGCTGCACTCTGCAAAGGGAAACTGAGCTCGGGGAACAAAGCTCAGCCCCAAGGCGGCTTGGCTCAGGATCGCAGCGCTTGCCTAGTTCTCACCTAGCCCTAGGCTCCCCATAGGGCCAAGGAGGGTCTGGGCTGCCTCTGGCTCCGTGGGCACTGCTGCTTGGTTGGTGGTCTCCGCAGCTTGAAACCAACTCCAAACGTGTTCTCCTTTGCGGAGAAGGCTGATTTTGCAGGTAGAAGCCCTGTGTGCATTGGCCCTGGCAACCCACCCATAGCCAGCTAGGGAGGGACCCACCTAGGGCCTAGCTGCGAAACGGCACAGAATGCGCTCCTAGGAGCTGCACTCTGCAAAGGGAAACTGTGCTCGGGGAACAAAGCTCAGCCCCAAGGCGGCTTGGCTCAGGATCGCAGCGCTTGCCTAGTTCTCACCTAGCCCTAGGCTCCCCATAGGGCCAAGGAGGGTCTGGGCTGCCTCTGGCTCCGTGGGCACTGCTGCTTGGCTGGTGGTCTCCGCACCTTGAAACCAACTCCAAACGTGTTCTCCTTGGCGGAGAAGGCTGATTTGGCAGGAAGAAGCCCTGTGTGCACTGGCCCTGGCAACCCACCCATAGCCAGCTAGGGAGGGACCCACCTAGGGCCTAGCTGCGAAACGGCACAAAACGCGCTCCTAGGAGCTGCACTCTGCAAAGGGAAACTGTGCTCGGGGAACAAAGCTCAGCCCCAAGGCGGCTTGGCTCAGGATCGCAGCGCTTGCCTAGTTCTCACCTAGCCCTAGGCTCCCCATAGGGCCAAGGAGGGTCTGGGCTGCCTCTGGCTCCGTGGGCACTGCTGCTTGGCTGGTGGTCTCCGCACCTTGAAACCAACTCCAAACGTGTTCTCCTTCGCGGAGAAGGCTGATTTGGCAGGAAGAAGCCCTGTGTGCACTGGCCCTGGTAACCCACCCATAGCCAGCTAGGGAGGGACCCACCTAGGGCCTAGCTGCGAAACGGCACAAAACGCGCTCCTAGGAGCTGCACTCTGCAAAGGGAAACTGTGCTCGGGGAACAAAGCTCAGCCCCAAGGCGGCTTGGCTCAGGATCGCAGCGCTTGCCTAGTTCTCACCTAGCCCTAGGCTCCCCATAGGGCCAAGGAGGGTCTGGGCTGCCTCTGGCTCCGTGGGCACTGCTGCTTGGCTGGTGGTCTCCGCACCTTGAAACCAACTCCAAACGTGTTCTCCTTCGCGGAGAAGGCTGATTTGGCAGGAAGAAGCCCTGTGTGCACTGGCCCTGGCAACCCACCCATAGCCAGCTAGGGACGGACCCACCTAGGGCCTAGCTGCGAAACGGCACAAAACGCGCTCCTAGGAGCTGCACTCTGCAAAGGGAAACTGTGCTCGGGGAACAAACCTCAGCCCCAAGGCGGCTTGGCTCAGGATCGCAGCGCTTGCCTAGTTCTCACCTAGCCCTAGGCTCCCCATAGGGCCAAGGAGGGTCTGGGCTGCCTCTGGCTCCGTGGGCACTGCTGCTTGGCTGGTGGTCTCCGCACCTTGAAACCAACTCCAAACGTGTTCTCCTTGGCGGAGAAGGCTGATTTGGCAGGAAGAAGCCCTGTGTGCACTGGCCCTGGCAACCCACCCATAGCCAGCTAGGGAGGGACCCACCTAGGGCCTAGCTGCGAAACGGCACAGAATGCGCTCCTAGGAGCTGCACTCTGCAAAGGGAAACTGTGCTCGGGGAACAAAGCTCAGCCCCAAGGCGGCTTGGCTCAGGATCGCAGCGCTTGCCTAGTTCTCACCTAGCCCTAGGCTCCCCATAGGGCCAAGGAGGGTCTGGGCTGCCTCTGGCTCCGTGGGCACTGCTGCTTGGCTGGTGGTCTCCGCACCTTGAAACCAACTCCAAACGTGTTCTCCTTCGCGGAGAAGGCTGATTTGGCAGGAAGAAGCCCTGTGTGCACTGGCCCTGGCAACCCACCCATAGCCAGCTAGGGACGGACCCACCTAGGGCCTAGCTGCGAAACGGCACAAAACGCGCTCCTAGGAGCTGCACTCTGCAAAGGGAAACTGTGCTCGGGGAACAAAGCTCAGCCCCAAGGCGGCTTGGCTCAGGATCGCAGCGCTTGCCTAGTTCTCACCTAGCCCTAGGCTCCCCATAGGGCCAAGGAGGGTCTGGGCTGCCTCTGGCTCCGTGGGCACTGCTGCTTGGCTGGTGGTCTCCGCACCGTGAAACCAACTCCAAACGTGTTCTCCTTCGCGGAGAAGGCTGATTTGGCAGGAAGAAGCCCTGTGTGCACTGGCCCTGGCAACCCACCCATAGCCAGCTAGGGAGGGACCCACCTAGGGCCTAGCTGCGAAACGGCACAGAATGCGCTCCTAGGAGCTGCACTCTGCAAAGGGAAATGAGCTCGGGGAACAAAGCTCAGCCCCAAGGCGGCTTGGCTCAGGATCGCAGCGCTTGCCTAGTTCTCACCTAGCCCTAGGCTCCCCATAGGGCCAAGGAGGGTCTGGGCTGCCTCTGGCTCCGTGGGCACTGCTGCTTGGTTGGTGGTCTCCGCAGCTTGAAACCAACTCCAAACGTGTTCTCCTTCGCGGAGAAGGCTGATTTGGCAGGAAGAAGCCCTGTGTGCACTGGCCCTAGCAACCCACCCATAGCCAGCTAGGGACGGACCCACCTAGGGCCTAGCTGCGAAACGGCACAAAACGCGCTCCTAGGAGCTGCACTCTGCAAAGGGAAACTGTGCTCGGGGAACAAAGCTCAGCCCCAAGGCGGCTTGGCTCAGAATCGCAGCGCTTGCCTAGTTCTCAGCTAGCCATAGGCTCCCCATAGGGCCAAGGAGGGTCTGGGCTGCCTCTGGCTCCGTGGGCACTGCTGCTTGGCTGGTGGTCTCCGCAGCTTGAAACCAACTCCAAACGTGTTCTCCTTCGCGGAGAAGGCTGATTTGGCAGGAAGAAGCCCTGTGTGCACTGGCCCTGGCAACCCACCCATAGCCAGCTAGGGAGGGACCCACCTAGGGCCTAGCTGCGAAACGGCACAGAATGCGCTCCTAGGAGCTGCACTCTGCAAAGGGAAATGAGCTCGGGGAACAAAGCTCAGCCCCAAGGCGGCTTGGCTCAGGATCGCAGCGCTTGCCTAGTTCTCACCTAGCCCTAGGCTCCCCATAGGGCCAAGGAGGGTCTGGGCTGCCTCTGGCTCCGTGGGCACTGCTGCTTGGTTGGTGGTCTCCGCAGCTTGAAACCAACTCCAAACGTGTTCTCCTTCGCGGAGAAGGCTGATTTGGCAGGAAGAAGCCCTGTGTGCACTGGCCCTAGCAACCCACCCATAGCCAGCTAGGGACGGACCCACCTAGGGCCTAGCTGCGAAACGGCACAAAACGCGCTCCTAGGAGCTGCACTCTGCAAAGGGAAACTGTGCTCGGGGAACAAAGCTCAGCCCCAAGGCGGCTTGGCTCAGAATCGCAGCGCTTGCCTAGTTCTCAGCTAGCCATAGGCTCCCCATAGGGCCAAGGAGGGTCTGGGCTGCCTCTGGCTCCGTGGGCACTGCTGCTTGGCTGGTGGTCTCCGCAGCTTGAAACCAACTCCAAACGTGTTCTCCTTCGCGGAGAAGGCTGATTTGGCAGGAAGAAGCCCTGTGTGCACTGGCCCTGGCAACCCACCCATAACCAGCTAGGGAGGGACCCACCTAGGGCCTAGCTGCGAAACGGCACAAAACGCGCTCCTAGGAGCTGCACTCTGCAAAGGGAAACTGTGCTCGGGGAACAAACCTCAGCCCCAAGGCGGCTTGGCTCAGGATCGCAGCGCTTGCCTAGTTCTCACCTAGCCCTAGGCTCCCCATAGGGCCAAGGAGGGACTGGGCTGCCTCTGGCTCCGTGGGCACTGCTGCTTGGTTGGTGGTCTCCACAGCTTGAAACCAACTCCAAACGTGTTCTCCTTTGCGGAGAAGGCTGATTTGGCAGGTAGAAGCCCTGTGTGCACTGGCCCTGGCAACCCACCCATAGCCAGCTAGGGAGGGACCCACCTAGGGCCTAGCTGCGAAACGGCACAAAACGCGCTCCTAGGAGCTGCACTCTGCAAAGGGAAACTGTGCTCGGGGAACAAAGCTCAGCCCCAAGGCGGCTTGGCTCAGGATCGCAGCGCTTGCCTAGTTCTCACCTAGCCCTAGGCTCCCCATAGGGCCAAGGAGGGTCTGGGCTGCCTCTGGCTCCGTGGGCACTGCTGCTTGGCTGGTGGTCTCCGCACCTTGAAACCAACTCCAAACGTGTTCTCCTTCGCGGAGAAGGCTGATTTGGCAGGAAGAAGCCCTGTGTGCACTGGCCCTGGCAACCCACCCATAGCCAGCTAGGGAGGGACCCACCTAGGGCCTAGCTGCGAAACGGCACAAAACGCGCTCCTAGGAGCTGCACTCTGCAAAGGGAAACTGTGCTCGGGGCACAAAGCTCAGCCCCAAGGCGGCTTGGCTCAGGATCGCAGCGCTTGCCTAGTTCTCACCTAGCCCTAGGCTCCCCATAGGGCCAAGGAGGGTCTGGGCTGCCTCTGGCTCCGTGGGCACTGCTGCTTGGCTGGTGGTCTCCGCACCTTGAAACCAACTCCAAACGTGTTCTCCTTTGCGGAGAAGGCTGATGTGGCAGGAAGAAGCCCTGTGTGCACTGGCCCTGGCAACCCACCCATAGCCAGCTAGGGAGGGACCCACCTAGGGCCTAGCTGCGAAACGGCACAAAACGCGCTCCTAGGAGCTGCACTCTGCAAAGGGAAACTGTGCTCGGGGAACAAACCTCAGCCCCAAGGCAGCTTGGCTCAGGATCGCAGCGCTTGCCTAGTTCTCACCTAGCCCTAGGCTCCCCATAGGGCCAAGGAGGGTCTGGGCTGCCTCTGGCTCCGTGGGCACTGCTGCTTGGCTGGTGGTCTCCGCACCGTGAAACCAACTCCAAACGTGTTCTCCTTCGCGGAGAAGGCTGATTTGGCAGGAAGAAGCCCTGTGTGCACTGGCCCTGGCAACCCACCCATAGCCAGCTAGGGAGGGACCCACCTAGGGCCTAGCTGCGAAACGGCACAGAATGCGCTCCTAGGAGCTGCACTCTGCAAAGGGATACTGAGCTCGGGGAACAAAGCTCAGCCCCAAGGCGGCTTGGCTCAGGATTGCAGCGCTTGCCTAGTTCTCACCTAGCCCTAGGCTCCCCATAGGGCCAAGGAGGGTCTGGGCTGCCTCTGGCTCCGTGGGCACTGCTGCTTGGTTGGTGGTCTCCGCAGCTTGAAACCAACTCCAAACGTGTTCTCCTTCGCGGAGAAGGCTGATTTGGCAGGAAGAAGCCCTGTGTGCACTGGCCCTAGCAACCCACCCATAGCCAGCTATGGAGGGACCCACCTAGGGCCTAGCTGCGAAACGGCACAAAACACGCTCCTAGGAGCTGCACTCTGCAAAGGGAAACTGTGCTCGGGGAACAAAGCTCAGCCCCAAGGCGGCTTGGCTCAGGATCGCAGCGCTTGCCTAGTTCTCAGCTAGCCATAGGCTCGCCATAGGGCCAAGGAGGGTCTGGGCTGCCTCTGGCTCCGTGGGCACTGCTGCTTGGCTGGTGGTCTCCGCAGCTTGAAACAAACTCCAAACGTGTTCTCCTTCGCGGAGAAGGCTGATTTGGCAGGAAGAAGCCCTGTGTGCACTGGCCCTGGCAACCCACCCATAGCCAGCTAGGGAGGGACCCACCTAGGGCCTAGCTGCGAAACGGCACAAAACGCGCTCCTAGGAGCTGCACTCTGCAAAGGGAAACTGTGCTCGGGGAACAAACCTCAGCCCCAAGGCAGCTTGGCTCAGGATCGCAGCGCTTGCCTAGTTCTCACCTAGCCCTAGGCTCCCCATAGGGCCAAGGAGGGTCTGGGCTGCCTCTGGC
This sequence comes from Sus scrofa, assembly GCF_054392235.1. Classification (NCBI taxonomy): domain Eukaryota; kingdom Metazoa; phylum Chordata; class Mammalia; order Artiodactyla; family Suidae; genus Sus; species Sus scrofa. The sequence goes on along the minus strand of NC_139393.1, from coordinate 38,376,671 downwards.
TCCGTGGGCACTGCTGCTTGGTTGGTGGTCTACGCAGCTTGAAACCAACTCCAAACGTGTTCTCCTTTGCGGAGAAGGCTGATGTGGCAGGAAGAAGCCCTGTGTGCACTGGCCCTGGCAACCCACCCATAGCCAGCTAGGGAGGGACCCACCTAGGGCCTAGCTGCGAAACGGCACAAAACGCGCTCCTAGGAGCTGCACTCTGCAAAGGGAAACTGTGCTCGGGGAACAAACCTCAGCCCCAAGGCAGCTTGGCTCAGGATCGCAGCGCTTGCCTAGTTCTCACCTAGCCCTAGGCTCCCCATAGGGCCAAGGAGGGTCTGGGCTGCCTCTGGCTCCGTGGGCACTGCTGCTTGGCTGGTGGTCTCCGCACCGTGAAACCAACTCCAAACGTGTTCTCCTTCGCGGAGAAGGCTGATTTGGCAGGAAGAAGCCCTGTGTGCACTGGCCCTGGCAACCCACCCATAGCCAGCTAGGGAGGGACCCACCTAGGGCCTAGCTGCGAAACGGCACAGAATGCGCTCCTAGGAGCTGCACTCTGCAAAGGGATACTGAGCTCGGGGAACAAAGCTCAGCCCCAAGGCGGCTTGGCTCAGGATCGCAGCGCTTGCCTAGTTCTCACCTAGCCCTAGGCTCCCCATAGGGCCAAGGAGGGTCTGGGCTGCCTCTGGCTCCGTGGGCACTGCTGCTTGGTTGGTGGTCTCCGCAGCTTGAAACCAACTCCAAACGTGTTCTCCTTCGCGGAGAAGGCTGATTTGGCAGGAAGAAGCCCTGTGTGCACTGGCCCTAGCAACCCACCCATAGCCAGCTAGGGAGGGACCCACCTAGGGCCTAGCTGCGAAACGGCACAAAACACGCTCCTAGGAGCTGCACTCTGCAAAGGGAAACTGTGCTCGGGGAACAAAGCTCAGCCCCAAGGCGGCTTGGCTCAGGATCGCAGCGCTTGCCTAGTTCTCAGCTAGCCATAGGCTCGCCATAGGGCCAAGGAGGGTCTGGGCTGCCTCTGGCTCCGTGGGCACTGCTGCTTGGCTGGTGGTCTCCGCAGCTTGAAACAAACTCCAAACGTGTTCTCCTTCGCGGAGAAGGCTGATTTGGCAGGAAGAAGCCCTGTGTGCACTGGCCCTGGCAACCCACCCATAGCCAGCTAGGGAGGGACCCACCTAGGGCCTAGCTGCGAAACGGCACAAAACGCGCTCCTAGGAGCTGCACTCTGCAAAGGGAAACTGTGCTCGGGGAACAAACCTCAGCCCCAAGGCAGCTTGGCTCAGGATCGCAGCGCTTGCCTAGTTCTCACCTAGCCCTAGGCTCCCCATAGGGCCAAGGAGGGTCTGGGCTGCCTCTGGCTCCGTGGGCACTGCTGCTTGGTTGGTGGTCTACGCAGCTTGAAACCAACTCCAAACGTGTTCTCCTTTGCGGAGAAGGCTGATTTGGCAGGTAGAAGGCCTGTGTGCATTGGCCCTGGCAACCCACCCATAGCCAGCTAGGGAGGGACCCACCTAGGTCCTAGCTGCGAAACGGCACAAAACGCGCTCCTAGGAGCTGCACTCTGCAAAGGGAAACTGTGCTCGGGGAACAAAGCTCAGCCCCAAGGCGGCTTGGCTCAGGATCGCAGCGCTTGCCTAGTTCTCACCTAGCCCTAGGCTCCCCATAGGGCCAAGGAGGGTCTGGGCTGCCTCTGGCTCCGTGGGCACTGCTGCTTGGCTGGTGGTCTCCGCACCTTGAAACCAACTCCAAACGTGTTCTCCTTCGCGGAGAAGGCTGATTTGGCAGGAAGAAGCCCTGTGTGCACTGGCCCTGGCAACCCACCCATAGCCAGCTAGGGAGGGACCCACCTAGGGCCTAGCTGCGAAACGGCACAGAATGCGCTCCTAGGAGCTGCACTCTGCAAAGGGAAACTGAGCTCGGGGAACAAAGCTCAGCCCCAAGGCGGCTTGGCTCAGGATCGCAGCGCTTGCCTAGTTCTCACCTAGCCCTAGGCTCCCCATAGGGCCAAGGAGGGTCTGGGCTGCCTCTGGCTCCGTGGGCACTGCTGCTTGGTTGGTGGTCTCCGCAGCTTGAAACCAACTCCAAACGTGTTCTCCTTTGCGGAGAAGGCTGATTTTGCAGGTAGAAGCCCTGTGTGCATTGGCCCTGGCAACCCACCCATAGCCAGCTAGGGAGGGACCCACCTAGGGCCTAGCTGCGAAACGGCACAGAATGCGCTCCTAGGAGCTGCACTCTGCAAAGGGAAACTGTGCTCGGGGAACAAAGCTCAGCCCCAAGGCGGCTTGGCTCAGGATCGCAGCGCTTGCCTAGTTCTCACCTAGCCCTAGGCTCCCCATAGGGCCAAGGAGGGTCTGGGCTGCCTCTGGCTCCGTGGGCACTGCTGCTTGGCTGGTGGTCTCCGCACCTTGAAACCAACTCCAAACGTGTTCTCCTTGGCGGAGAAGGCTGATTTGGCAGGAAGAAGCCCTGTGTGCACTGGCCCTGGCAACCCACCCATAGCCAGCTAGGGAGGGACCCACCTAGGGCCTAGCTGCGAAACGGCACAAAACGCGCTCCTAGGAGCTGCACTCTGCAAAGGGAAACTGTGCTCGGGGAACAAAGCTCAGCCCCAAGGCGGCTTGGCTCAGGATCGCAGCGCTTGCCTAGTTCTCACCTAGCCCTAGGCTCCCCATAGGGCCAAGGAGGGTCTGGGCTGCCTCTGGCTCCGTGGGCACTGCTGCTTGGCTGGTGGTCTCCGCACCTTGAAACCAACTCCAAACGTGTTCTCCTTCGCGGAGAAGGCTGATTTGGCAGGAAGAAGCCCTGTGTGCACTGGCCCTGGCAACCCACCCATAGCCAGCTAGGGACGGACCCACCTAGGGCCTAGCTGCGAAACGGCACAAAACGCGCTCCTAGGAGCTGCACTCTGCAAAGGGAAACTGTGCTCGGGGAACAAACCTCAGCCCCAAGGCGGCTTGGCTCAGGATCGCAGCGCTTGCCTAGTTCTCACCTAGCCCTAGGCTCCCCATAGGGCCAAGGAGGGTCTGGGCTGCCTCTGGCTCCGTGGGCACTGCTGCTTGGCTGGTGGTCTCCGCACCTTGAAACCAACTCCAAACGTGTTCTCCTTCGCGGAGAAGGCTGATTTGGCAGGAAGAAGCCCTGTGTGCACTGGCCCTGGTAACCCACCCATAGCCAGCTAGGGAGGGACCCACCTAGGGCCTAGCTGCGAAACGGCACAAAACGCGCTCCTAGGAGCTGCACTCTGCAAAGGGAAACTGTGCTCGGGGAACAAAGCTCAGCCCCAAGGCGGCTTGGCTCAGGATCGCAGCGCTTGCCTAGTTCTCACCTAGCCCTAGGCTCCCCATAGGGCCAAGGAGGGTCTGGGCTGCCTCTGGCTCCGTGGGCACTGCTGCTTGGCTGGTGGTCTCCGCACCTTGAAACCAACTCCAAACGTGTTCTCCTTCGCGGAGAAGGCTGATTTGGCAGGAAGAAGCCCTGTGTGCACTGGCCCTGGCAACCCACCCATAGCCAGCTAGGGAGGGACCCACCTAGGGCCTAGCTGCGAAACGGCACAGAATGCGCTCCTAGGAGCTGCACTCTGCCAAGGGAAACTGTGCTCGGGGAACAAAGCTCAGCCCCAAGGCGGCTTGGCTCAGGATCGCAGCGCTTGCCTAGTTCTCACCTAGCCCTAGGCTCCCCATAGGGCCAAGGAGGGTCTGGGCTGCCTCTGGCTCCGTGGGCACTGCTGCTTGGCTGGTGGTCTCCGCACCTTGAAACCAACTCCAAACGTGTTCTCCTTCGCGGAGAAGGCTGATTTGGCAGGAAGAAGCCCTGTGTGCACTGGCCCTGGTAACCCACCCATAGCCAGCTAGGGAGGGACCCACCTAGGGCCTAGCTGCGAAACGGCACAAAACGCGCTCCTAGGAGCTGCACTCTGCAAAGGGAAACTGTGCTCGGGGAACAAAGCTCAGCCCCAAGGCGGCTTGGCTCAGGATCGCAGCGCTTGCCTAGTTCTCACCTAGCCCTAGGCTCCCCATAGGGCCAAGGAGGGTCTGGGCTGCCTCTGGCTCCGTGGGCACTGCTGCTTGGCTGGTGGTCTCCGCACCTTGAAACCAACTCCAAACGTGTTCTCCTTGGCGGAGAAGGCTGATTTGGCAGGAAGAAGCCCTGTGTGCACTGGCCCTGGCAACCCACCCATAGCCAGCTAGGGAGGGACCCACCTAGGGCCTAGCTGCGAAACGGCACAGAATGCGCTCCTAGGAGCTGCACTCTGCAAAGGGAAACTGTGCTCGGGGAACAAAGCTCAGCCCCAAGGCGGCTTGGCTCAGGATCGCAGCCCTTGCCTAGTTCTCACCTAGCCCTAGGCTCCCCATAGGGCCAAGGAGGGTCTGGGCTGCCTCTGGCTCCGTGGGCACTGCTGCTTGGCTGGTGGTCTCCGCACCTTGAAACCAACTCCAAACGTGTTCTCCTTCGCGGAGAAGGCTGATTTGGCAGGAAGAAGCCCTGTGTGCACTGGCCCTGGCAACCCACCCATAGCCAGCTAGGGACGGACCCACCTAGGGCCTAGCTGCGAAACGGCACAGAATGCGCTCCTAGGAGCTGCACTCTGCAAAGGGAAACTGAGCTCGGGGAACAAAGCTCAGCCCCAAGGCGGCTTGGCTCAGGATCGCAGCGCTTGCCTAGTTCTCACCTAGCCCTAGGCTCCCCATAGGGCCAAGGAGGGTCTGGGCTGCCTCTGGCTCCGTGGGCACTGCTGCTTGGTTGGTGGTCTCCGCAGCTTGAAACCAACTCCAAACGTGTTCTCCTTCGCGGAGAAGGCTGATTTGGCAGGAAGAAGCCCTGTGTGCACTGGCCCTGGCAAACCACCCATAGCCAGCTAGGGAGGCACCCACCTAGGGCCTAGCTGCGAAACGGCACAGAATGCGCTCCTAGGAGCTGCACTCTGCAAAGGGAAACTGAGCTCGGGGAACAAAGCTCAGCCCCAAGGCGGCTTGGCTCAGGATCGCAGCGCTTGCCTAGTTCTCACCTAGCCCTAGGCTCCCCATAGGGCCAAGGAGGGTCTGGGCTGCCTCTGGCTCCGTGGGCACTGCTGCTTGGCTGGTGGTCTCCGCAGCTTGAAACCAACTCCAAACGTGTTCTCCTTCGCGGAGAAGGCTGATTTGGCAGGAAGAAGCCCTGTGTGCACTGGCCCTGGCAACCCACCCATAGCCAGCTAGGGAGGGACCCACCTAGGGCCTAGCTGCGAAACGGCACAGAATGCGCTCCTAGGAGCTGCACTCTGCAAAGGGAAACTGAGCTCGGGGAACAAAGCTCAGCCCCAAGGCGGCTTGGCTCAGGATCGCAGCGCTTGCCTAGTTCTCACCTAGCCCTAGGCTCCCCATAGGGCCAAGGAGGGTCTGGGCTGCCTCTGGCTCCGTGGGCACTGCTGCTTGGTTGGTGGTCTCCGCACCTTGAAACCAACTCCAAACGTGTTCTCCTTCGCGGAGAAGGCTGATTTGGCAGGAAGAAGCCCTGTGTGCACTGGCCCTGGCAACCCACCCACAGCCAGCTAGGGACGGACCCACCTAGGGCCTAGCTGCGAAACGGCACAAAACGCGCTCCTAGGAGCTGCACTCTGCAAAGGGAAACTGTGCTCGGGGAACAAAGCTCAGCCCCAAGGCGGCTTGGCTCAGAATCGCAGCGCTTGCCTAGTTCTCACCTAGCCCTAGGCTCCCCATAGGGCCAAGGAGGGTCTGGGCTGCCTCTGGCTCCGTGGGCACTGCTGCTTGGCTGGTGGTCTCCGCACCTTGAAACAAACTCCAAACGTGTTCTCCTTCGCGGAGAAGGCTGATTTGGCAGGAAGAAGCCCTGTGTGCACTGGCCCTGGCAACCCACCCATAGCCAGCTAGGGAGGGACCCACCTAGGGCCTAGCTGCGAAACGGCACAAAACGCGCTCCTAGGAGCTGCACTCTGCAAAGGGAAACTGTGCTCGGGGAACAAAGCTCAGCCCCAAGGCGGCTTGGCTCAGGATCGCAGCGCTTGCCTAGTTCTCACCTAGCCCTAGGCTCCCCATAGGGCCAAGGAGGGTCTGGGCTGCCTCTGGCTCCGTGGGCACTGCTGCTTGGCTGGTGGTCTCCGCACCTTGAAACCAACTCCAAACGTGTTCTCCTTCGCGGAGAAGGCTGATTTGGCAGGAAGAAGCCCTGTGTGCACTGGCCCTGGCAACCCACCCATAGCCAGCTAGGGAGGGACCCACCTAGGGCCTAGCTGCGAAACGGCACAGAATGCGCTCCAAGGAGCTGCACTCTGCAAAGGGAAACTGAGCTCGGGGAACAAAGCTCAGCCCCAAGGCGGCTTGGCTCAGGATCGCAGCGCTTGCCTAGTTCTCACCTAGCCCTAGGCTCCCCATAGGGCCAAGGAGGGTCTGGGCTGCCTCTGGCTCCGTGGGCACTGCTGCTTGGCTGGTGGTCTCCGCACCTTGAAACCAACTCCAAACGTGTTCTCCTTCGCGGAGAAGGCTGATTTGGCAGGAAGAAGCCCTGTGTGCACTGGCCCTGGTAACCCACCCATAGCCAGCTAGGGACGGACCCACCTAGGGCCTAGCTGCGAAACGGCACAGAATGCGCTCCTAGGAGCTGCACTCTGCAAAGGGAAACTGAGCTCGGGGAACAAAGCTCAGCCCCAAGGCGGCTTGGCTCAGGATCGCAGCGCTTGCCTAGTTCTCACCTAGCCCTAGGCTCCCCATAGGGCCAAGGAGGGTCTGGGCTGCCTCTGGCTCCGTGGGCACTGCTGCTTGGTTGGTGGTCTCCGCAGCTTGAAACCAACTCCAAACGTGTTCTCCTTCGCGGAGAAGGCTGATTTGGCAGGAAGAAGCTCTGTGTGCACTGGCCCTGGCAAACCACCCATAGCCAGCTAGGGAGGGACCCACCTAGGGCCTAGCTGCGAAACGGCACAAAACGCGCTCCTAGGAGCTGCACTCTGCAAAGGGAAACTGAGCTCGGGGAACAAAGCTCAGCCCCAAGGCGGCTTGGCTCAGGATCGCAGCGCTTGCCTAGTTCTCACCTAGCCCTAGGCTCCCCATAGGGCCAAGGAGGGTCTGGGCTGCCTCTGGCTCCGTGGGCACTGCTGCTTGGCTGGTGGTCTCCGCACCTTGAAACCAACTCCAAACGTGTTCTCCTTCGCGGAGAAGGCTGATTTGGCAGGAAGAAGCCCTGTGTGCACTGGCCCTGGCAACCCACCCATAGCCAGCTAGGGAGGGACCCACCTAGGGCCTAGCTGCGAAACGGCACAGAATGCGCTCCTAGGAGCTGCACTCTGCAAAGGGAAACTGAGCTCGGGGAACAAAGCTCAGCCCCAAGGCGGCTTGGCTCAGGATCGCAGCGCTTGCCTAGTTCTCACCTAGCCCTAGGCTCCCCATAGGGCCAAGGAGGGTCTGGGCTGCCTCTGGCTCCGTGGGCACTGCTGCTTGGCTGGTGGTCTCCGCACCTTGAAACCAACTCCAAACGTGTTCTCCTTCGCGGAGAAGGCTGATTTGGCAGGAAGAAGCCCTGTGTGCACTGGCCCTGGCAAACCACCCATAGCCAGCTAGGGAGGCACCCACCTAGGGCCTAGCTGCGAAACGGCACAAAACGCGCTCCTAGGAGCTGCACTCTGCAAAGGGAAACTGTGCTCGGGGAACAAAGCTCAGCCCCAAGGCGGCTTGGCTCAGGATCGCAGCGCTTGCCTAGTTCTCACCTAGCCCTAGGCTCCCCATAGGGCCAAGGAGGGTCTGGGCTGCCTCTGGCTCCGTGGGCACTGCTGCTTGGCTGGTGGTCTCCGCACCTTGAAACCAACTCCAAACGTGTTCTCCTTCGCGGAGAAGGCTGATTTGGCAGGAAGAAGCCCTGTGTGCACTGGCCCTGGCAACCCACCCATAGCCAGCTAGGGAGGGACCCACCTAGGGCCTAGCTGCGAAACGGCACAGAATGCGCTCCTAGGAGCTGCACTCTGCAAAGGGAAACTGAGCTCGGGGAACAAAGCTCAGCCCCAAGGCGGCTTGGCTCAGGATCGCAGCGCTTGCCTAGTTCTCACCTAGCCCTAGGCTCCCCATAGGGCCAAGGAGGGTCTGGGCTGCCTCTGGCTCCGTGGGCACTGCTGCTTGGTTGGTGGTCTCCGCAGCTTGAAACCATCTCCAAACGTGTTCTCCTTTGCGGAGAAGGCTGATTTGGCAGGTAGAAGCCCTGTGTGCATTGGCCCTGGCAACCCACCCATAGCCAGCTAGGGAGGGACCCACCTAGGGCCTAGCTGCGAAACGGCACAGAATGCGCTCCTAGGAGCTGCACTCTGCAAAGGGAAACTGTGCTCGGGGAACAAAGCTCAGCCCCAAGGCGGCTTGGCTCAGGATCGCAGCGCTTGCCTAGTTCTCACCTAGCCCTAGGCTCCCCATAGGGCCAAGGAGGGTCTGGGCTGCCTCTGGCTCCGTGGGCACTGCTGCTTGGCTGGTGGTCTCCGCACCTTGAAACCAACTCCAAACGTGTTCTCCTTCGCGGAGAAGGCTGATTTGGCAGGAAGAAGCCCTGTGTGCACTGGCCCTGGCAACCCACCCATAGCCAGCTAGGGAGGGACCCACCTAGGGCCTAGCTGCGAAACGGCACAGAACGCGCTCCTAGGAGCTGCACTCTGCAAAGGGAAACTGAGCTCGGGGAACAAAGCTCAGCCCCAAGGCGGCTTGGCTCAGGATCGCAGCGCTTGCCTAGTTCTCACCTAGCCCTAGGCTCCCCATAGGGCCAAGGAGGGTCTGGGCTGCCTCTGGCTCCGTGGGCACTGCTGCTTGGCTGGTGGTCTCCGCACCTTGAAACCAACTCCAAACGTGTTCTCCTTCGCGGAGAAGGCTGATTTGGCAGGAAGAAGCCCTGTGTGCACTGGCCCTGGCAACCCACCCATAGCCAGCTAGGGAGGGACCCACCTAGGGCCTAGCTGCGAAACGGCACAAAACGCGCTCCTAGGAGCTGCACTCTGCAAAGGGAAACTGTGCTCGGGGAACAAAGCTCAGCCCCAAGGCGGCTTGGCTCAGGATCGCAGCGCTTGCCTAGTTCTCACCTAGCCCTAGGCTCCCCATAGGGCCAAGGAGGGTCTGGGCTGCCTCTGGCTCCGTGGGCACTGCTGCTTGGCTGGTGGTCTCCGCACCTTGAAACCAACTCCAAACGTGTTCTCCTTCGCGGAGAAGGCTGATTTGGCAGGAAGAAGCCCTGTGTGCACTGGCCCTGGCAACCCACCCATAGCCAGCTAGGGAGGGACCCACCTAGGGCCTAGCTGCGAAACGGCACAAAACGCGCTCCTAGGAGCTGCACTCTGCAAAGGGAAACTGTGCTCGGGGAACAAACCTCAGCCCCAAGGCGGCTTGGCTCAGGATCGCAGCGCTTGCCTAGTTCTCACCTAGCCCTAGGCTCCCCATAGGGTCAAGGAGGGTCTGGGCTGCCTCTGGCTCCGTGGGCACTGCTGCTTGGCTGGTGGTCTCCGCACCTTGAAACCAACTCCAAACGTGTTCTCCTTCGCGGAGAAGGCTGATTTGGCAGGAAGAAGCCCTGTGTGCACTGGCCCTGGCAACTCACCCATAGCCAGCTAGGGAGGGACCCACCTAGGGCCTAGCTGCGAAACGGCACAAAACGCGCTCCTAGGAGCTGCACTCTGCAAAGGGAAACTGTGCTCGGGGAACAAAGCTCAGCCCCAAGGCGGCTTGGCTCAGGATCGCAGCGCTTGCCTAGTTCTCACCTAGCCCTAGGCTCCCCATAGGGCCAAGGAGGGTCTGGGCTGCCTCTGGCTCCGTGGGCACTGCTGCTTGGCTGGTGGTCTCCGCAGCTTGAAACCAACTCCAAACGTGTTCTCCTTCGCGGAGAAGGCTGATTTGGCAGGAAGAAGCCCTGTGTGCACTGGCCCTGGCAACCCACCCATAGCCAGCTAGGGACGGACCCACCTAGGGCCTAGCTGCGAAACGGCACAGAACGCGCTCCTAGGAGCTGCACTCTGCAAAGGGAAACTGTGCTCGGGGAACAAAGCTCAGCCCCAAGGCGGCTTGGCTCAGGATCGCAGCGCTTGCCTAGTTCTCACCTAGCCCTAGGCTCCCCATAGGGCCAAGGAGGGTCTGGGCTGCCTCTGGCTCCGTGGGCACTGCTGCTTGGCTGGTGGTCTCCGCACCTTGAAACCAACTCCAAACGTGTTCTCCTTCGCGGAGAAGGCTGATTTGGCAGGAAGAAGCTCTGTGTGCACTGGCCCTGGCAACCCACCCATAGCCAGCTAGGGAGGGACCCACCTAGGGCCTAGCTGCGAAACGGCACAAAACGCGCTCCTAGGAGCTGCACTCTGCAAAGGGAAACTGTGCTCGGGGAACAAAGCTCAGCCCCAAGGCGGCTTGGCTCAGGATCGCAGCGCTTGCCTAGTTCTCACCTAGCCCTAGGCTCCCCATAGGGCCAAGGAGGGTCTGGGCTGCCTCTGGCTCCGTGGGCACTGCTGCTTGGCTGGTGGTCTCCGCACCTTGAAACCAACTCCAAACGTGTTCTCCTTGGCGGAGAAGGCTGATTTGGCAGGAAGAAGCCCTGTGTGCACTGGCCCTGGCAACCCACCCATAGCCAGCTAGGGAGGGACCCACCTAGGGCCTAGCTGCGAAACGGCACAAAACGCGCTCCTAGGAGCTGCACTCTGCAAAGGGAAACTGTGCTCGGGGAACAAAGCTCAGCCCCAAGGCGGCTTGGCTCAGGATCGCAGCGCTTGCCTAGTTCTCACCTAGCCCTAGGCTCCCCATAGGGCCAAGGAGGGTCTGGGCTGCCTCTGGCTCCGTGGGCACTGCTGCTTGGCTGGTGGTCTCCGCACCTTGAAACCAACTCCAAACGTGTTCTCCTTCGCGGAGAAGGCTGATTTGGCAGGAAGAAGCCCTGTGTGCACTGGCCCTGGCAACCCACCCATAGCCAGCTAGGGAGGGACCCACCTAGGGCCTAGCTGCGAAACGGCACAAAACGCGCTCCTAGGAGCTGCACTCTGCAAAGGGAAACTGTGCTCGGGGAACAAACCTCAGCCCCAAGGCGGCTTGGCTCAGGATCGCAGCGCTTGCCTAGTTCTCACCTAGCCCTAGGCTCCCCATAGGGTCAAGGAGGGTCTGGGCTGCCTCTGGCTCCGTGGGCACTGCTGCTTGGCTGGTGGTCTCCGCACCTTGAAACCAACTCCAAACGTGTTCTCCTTCGCGGAGAAGGCTGATTTGGCAGGAAGAAGCCCTGTGTGCACTGGCCCTGGCAACCCACCCATAGCCAGCTAGGGAGGGACCCACCTAGGGCCTAGCTGCGAAACGGCACAAAACGCGCTCCTAGGAGCTGCACTCTGCAAAGGGAAACTGTGCTCGGGGAACAAACCTCAGCCCCAAGGCGGCTTGGCTCAGGATCGCAGCGCTTGCCTAGTTCTCACCTAGCCCTAGGCTCCCCATAGGGTCAAGGAGGGTCTGGGCTGCCTCTGGCTCCGTGGGCACTGCTGCTTGGCTGGTGGTCTCCGCACCTTGAAACCAACTCCAAACGTGTTCTCCTTCGCGGAGAAGGCTGATTTGGCAGGAAGAAGCCCTGTGTGCACTGGCCCTGGCAACCCACCCATAGCCAGCTAGGGAGGGACCCACCTAGGGCCTAGCTGCGAAACGGCACAAAACGCGCTCCTAGGAGCTGCACTCTGCAAAGGGAAACTGAGCTCGGGGAACAAAGCTCAGCCCCAAGGCGGCTTGGCTCAGGATCGCAGCGCTTGCCTAGTTCTCACCTAGCCCTAGGCTCCCCATAGGGCCAAGGAGGGTCTGGGCTGCCTCTGGCTCCGTGGGCACTGCTGCTTGGCTGGTGGTCTCCGCAGCTTGAAACCAACTCCAAACGTGTTCTCCTTTGCGGAGAAGGCTGATTTGGCAGGAAGAAGCCCTGTGTGCATTGGCCCTGGCAACCCACCCATAGCCAGCTAGGGAGGGACCCACCTAGGGCCTAGCTGCGAAACGGCACAAAACGCGCTCCTAGGAGCTGCACTCTGCAAAGGGAAACTGTGCTCGGGGCACAAAGCTCAGCCCCAAGGCGGCTTGGCTCAGGATCGCAGCGCTTGCCTAGTTCTCACCTAGCCCTAGGCTCCCCATAGGGTCAAGGAGGGTCTGGGCTGCCTCTGGCTCCGTGGGCACTGCTGCTTGGCTGGTGGTCTCCGCACCTTGAAACCAACTCCAAACGTGTTCTCCTTCGCGGAGAAGGCTGATTTGGCAGGAAGAAGCCCTGTGTGCACTGGCCCTGGCAACCCACCCATAGCCAGCTAGGGAGGGACCCACCTAGGGCCTAGCTGCGAAACGGCACAAAACGCGCTCCTAGGAGCTGCACTCTGCAAAGGGAAACTGTGCTCGGGGAACAAAGCTCAGCCCCAAGGCGGCTTGGCTCAGGATCGCAGCGCTTGCCTAGTTCTCACCTAGCCCTAGGCTCCCCATAGGGCCAAGGAGAGTCTGGGCTGCCTCTGGCTCCGTGGGCACTGCTGCTTGGCTGGTGGTCTCCGCAGCTTGAAACCAACTCCAAACGTGTTCTCCTTCGCGGAGAAGGCTGATTTGGCAGGAAGAAGCCCTGTGTGCACTGGCCCTGGCAACCCACCCATAGCCAGCTAGGGAGGGACCCACCTAGGGCCTAGCTGCGAAACGGCACAGAACGCGCTCCTAGGAGCTGCACTCTGCAAAGGGAAACTGTGCTCGGGGAACAAACCTCAGCCCCAAGGCGGCTTGGCTCAGGATCGCAGCGCTTGCCTAGTTCTCACCTAGCCCTAGGCTCCCCATAGGGCCAAGGAGGGTCTGGGCTGCCTCTGGCTCCGTGGGCACTGCTGCTTGGCTGGTGGTCTCCGCACCTTGAAACCAACTCCAAACGTGTTCTCCTTCGCGGAGAAGGCTGATTTGGCAGGAAGAAGCCCTGTGTGCACTGGCCCTGGCAACCCACCCATAGCCAGCTAGGGAGGGACCCACCTAGGGCCTAGCTGCGAAACGGCACAAAACGCGCTCCTAGGAGCTGCACTCTGCAAAGGGAAACTGTGCTCGGGGAACAAACCTCAGCCCCAAGGCGGCTTGGCTCAGGATCGCAGCGCTTGCCTAGTTCTCACCTAGCCCTAGGCTCCCCATAGGGTCAAGGAGGGTCTGGGCTGCCTCTGGCTCCGTGGGCACTGCTGCTTGGCTGGTGGTCTCCGCACCTTGAAACCAACTCCAAACGTGTTCTCCTTCGCGGAGAAGGCTGATTTGGCAGGAAGAAGCCCTGTGTGCACTGGCCCTGGCAACCCACCCATAGCCAGCTAGGGAGGGACCCACCTAGGGCCTAGCTGCGAAACGGCACAAAACGCGCTCCTAGGAGCTGCACTCTGCAAAGGGAAACTGTGCTCGGGGAACAAACCTCAGCCCCAAGGCGGCTTGGCTCAGGATCGCAGCGCTTGCCTAGTTCTCACCTAGCCCTAGGCTCCCCATAGGGCCAAGGAGGGTCTGGGCTGCCTCTGGCTCCGTGGGCACTGCTGCTTGGCTGGTGGTCTCCGCACCTTGAAACCAACTCCAAACGTGTTCTCCTTCGCGGAGAAGGCTGATTTGGCAGGAAGAAGCCCTGTGTGCACTGGCCCTGGCAACCCACCCATAGCCAGCTAGGGAGGGACCCACCTAGGGCCTAGCTGCGAAACGGCACAGAACGCGCTCCTAGGAGCTGCACTCTGCAAAGGGAAACTGTGCTCGGGGAACAAAGCTCAGCCCCAAGGCGGCTTGGCTCAGGATCGCAGCGCTTGCCTAGTTCTCACCTAGCCCTAGGCTCCCCATAGGGCCAAGGAGGGTCTGGGCTGCCTCTGGCTCCGTGGGCACTGCTGCTTGGCTGGTGGTCTCCGCACCTTGAAACCAACTCCAAACGTGTTCTCCTTCGCGGAGAAGGCTGATTTGGCAGGAAGAAGCCCTGTGTGCACTGGCCCTGGCAACCCACCCATAGCCAGCTAGGGAGGGACCCACCTAGGGCCTAGCTGCGAAACGGCACAAAACGCGCTCCTAGGAGCTGCACTCTGCAAAGGGAAACTGTGCTCGGGGAACAAAGCTCAGCCCCAAGGCGGCTTGGCTCAGGATCGCAGCGCTTGCCTAGTTCTCACCTAGCCCTAGGCTCCCCATAGGGTCAAGGAGGGTCTGGGCTGCCTCTGGCTCCGTGGGCACTGCTGCTTGGCTGGTGGTCTCCGCACCTTGAAACCAACTCCAAATGTGTTCTCCTTCGCGGAGAAGGCTGATTTGGCAGGAAGAAGCCCTGTGTGCACTGGCCCTGGCAACCCACCCATAGCCAGCTAGGGAGGGACCCACCTAGGGCCTAGCTGCGAAACGGCACAAAACGCGCTCCTAGGAGCTGCACTCTGCAAAGGGAAACTGAGCTCGGGGAACAAAGCTCAGCCCCAAGGCGGCTTGGCTCAGGATCGCAGCGCTTGCCTAGTTCTCACCTAGCCCTAGGCTCCCCATAGGGCCAAGGAGGGTCTGGGCTGCCTCTGGCTCCGTGGGCACTGCTGCTTGGCTGGTGGTCTCCGCAGCTTGAAACCAACTCCAAACGTGTTCTCCTTTGCGGAGAAGGCTGATTTGGCAGGAAGAAGCCCTGTGTGCATTGGCCCTGGCAACCCACCCATAGCCAGCTAGGGAGGGACCCACCTAGGGCCTAGCTGCGAAACGGCACAAAACGCGCTCCTAGGAGCTGCACTCTGCAAAGGGAAACTGTGCTCGGGGCACAAAGCTCAGCCCCAAGGCGGCTTGGCTCAGGATCGCAGCGCTTGCCTAGTTCTCACCTAGCCCTAGGCTCCCCATAGGGTCAAGGAGGGTCTGGGCTGCCTCTGGCTCCGTGGGCACTGCTGCTTGGCTGGTGGTCTCCGCAGCTTGAAACCAACTCCAAACGTGTTCTCCTTGGCGGAGAAGGCTGATTTGGCAGGAAGAAGCCCTGTGTGCACTGGCCCTGGCAACCCACCCATAGCCAGCTAGGGAGGGACCCACCTAGGGCCTAGCTGCGAAACGGCACAAAACGCGCTCCTAGGAGCTGCACTCTGCAAAGGGAAACTGTGCTCGGGGAACAAAGCTCAGCCCCAAGGCGGCTTGGCTCAGGATCGCAGCGCTTGCCTAGTTCTCACCTAGCCCTAGGCTCCCCATAGGGCCAGGGAGGGTCTGGGCTGCCTCTGGCTCCGTGGGCACTGCTGCTTGGCTGGTGGTCTCCGCACCTTGAAACCAACTCCAAACGTGTTCTCCTTCGCGGAGAAGGCTGATTTGGCAGGAAGAAGCCCTGTGTGCACTGGCCCTGGCAACCCACCCATAGCCAGCTAGGGAGGGACCCACCTAGGGCCTAGCTGCGAAACGGCACAAAACGCGCTCCTAGGAGCTGCACTCTGCAAAGGGAAACTGTGCTCGGGGAACAAAGCTCAGCCCCAAGGCGGCTTGGCTCAGGATCGCAGCGCTTGCCTAGTTCTCACCTAGCCCTAGGCTCCCCATAGGGCCAAGGAGGGTCTGGGCTGCCTCTGGCTCCGTGGGCACTGCTGCTTGGCTGGTGGTCTCCGCACCTTGAAACCAACTCCAAACGTGTTCTCCTTTGCGGAGAAGGCTGATTTGGCAGGAAGAAGCCCTGTGTGCACTGGCCCTGGCAACCCACCCATAGCCAGCTAGGGAGGGACCCACCTAGGCCCTAGCTGCGAAACGGCACAGAACGCGCTCCTAGGAGCTGCACTCTGCAAAGGGAAACTGTGCTCGGGGAACAAAGCTCAGCCCCAAGGCGGCTTGGCTCAGGATCGCAGCGCTTGCCTAGTTCTCACCTAGCCCTAGGCTCCCCATAGGGCCAAGGAGGGTCTGGGCTGCCTCTGGCTCCGTGGGCACTGCTGCTTGGCTGGTGGTCTCCGCAGCTTGAAACCAACTCCAAACGTGTTCTCCTTCGCGGAGAAGGCTGATTTGGCAGGAAGAAGCCCTGTGTGCACTGGCCCTGGCAACCCACCCATAGCCAGCTAGGGAGGGACCCACCTAGGGCCTAGCTGCGAAACGGCACAGAATGCGCTCCTAGGAGCTGCACTCTGCAAAGGGAAACTGTGCTCCGGGAACAAACCTCAGCCCCAAGGCGGCTTGGCTCAGGATCGCAGCGCTTGCCTAGTTCTCACCTAGCCCTAGGCTCCCCATAGGGTCAAGGAGGGTCTAGGCTGCCTCTGGCTCCGTGGGCACTGCTGCTTGGCTGGTGGTCTCCGCACCTTGAAACCAACTCCAAACGTGTTCTCCTTCGCGGAGAAGGCTGATTTGGCAGGAAGAAGCCCTGTGTGCACTGGCCCTGGCAACCCACCCATAGCCAGCTAGGGAGGGACCCACCTAGGGCCTAGCTGCGAAAGGGCACAGAACGCGCTCCTAGGAGCTGCACTCTGCAAAGGGAAACTGAGCTCGGGGAACAAAGCTCAGCCCCAAGGCGGCTTGGCTCAGGATCGCAGCGCTTGCCTAGTTCTCACCTAGCCCTAGGCTCCCCATAGGGCCAAGGAGGGTCTGGGCTGCCTCTGGCTCCGTGGGCACTGCTGCTTGGCTGGTGGTCTCCGCACCTTGAAACCAACTCCAAACGTGTTCTCCTTGGCGGAGAAGCCTGATTTGGCAGGAAGAAGCCCTGTGTGCACTGGCCCTGGCAACCCACCCATAGCCAGCTAGGGAGGGACCCACCTAGGGCCTAGCTGCGAAACGGCACAAAACGCGCTCCTAGGAGCTGCACTCTGCAAAGGGAAACTGAGCTCGGGGAACAAAGCTCAGCCCCAAGGCGGCTTGGCTCAGGATCGCAGCGCTTGCCTAGTTCTCACCTAGCCCTAGGCTCCCCATAGGGCCAAGGAGGGTCTGGGCTGCCTCTGGCTCCGTGGGCACTGCTGCTTGGCTGGTGGTCTCCGCACCTTGAAACCAACTCCAAACGTGTTCTACTTGGCGGAGAAGCCTGATTTGGCAGGAAGAAGCCCTGTGTGCACTGGCCCTGGCAACCCACCCATAGCCAGCTAGGGAGGGACCCACCTAGGGCCTAGCTGCGAAACGGCACAAAACGCGCTCCTAGGAGCTGCACTCTGCAAAGGGAAACTGAGCTCGGGGAACAAAGCTCAGCCCCAAGGCGGCTTGGCTCAGGATCGCAGCGCTTGCCTAGTTCTCACCTAGCCCTAGGCTCCCCATAGGGCCAAGGAGGGTCTGGGCTGCCTCTGGCTCCGTGGGCACTGCTGCTTGGCTGGTGGTCTCCGCACCTTGAAACCAACTCCAAACGTGTTCTCCTTGGCGGAGAAGGCTGATTTGGCAGGAAGAAGCCCTGTGTGCACTGGCCCTGGCAACCCACCCATAGCCAGCTAGGGAGGGACCCACCTAGGGCCTAGCTGCGAAACGGCACAGAATGCGCTCCTAGGAGCTGCACTCTGCAAAGGGAAACTGTGCTCGGGGAACAAAGCTCAGCCCCAAGGCGGCTTGGCTCAGGATCGCAGCGCTTGCCTAGTTCTCACCTAGCCCTAGGCTCCCCATAGGGCCAAGGAGGGTCTGGGCTGCCTCTGGCTCCGTGGGCACTGCTGCTTGGCTGGTGGTCTCCGCACCGTGAAACCAACTCCAAACGTGTTCTCCTTCGCGGAGAAGGCTGATTTGGCAGGAAGAAGCCCTGTGTGCACTGGCCCTGGCAACCCACCCATCGCCAGCTAGGGAGGGACCCACCTAGGGCCTAGCTGCGAAACGGCACAAAACGCGCTCCTAGGAGCTGCACTCTGCAAAGGGAAACTGTGCTCGGGGAACAAAGCTCAGCCCCAAGGCGGCTTGGCTCAGGATCGCAGCGCTTGCCTAGTTCTCACCTAGCCCTAGGCTCCCCATAGGGCCAAGGAGGGTCTGGGCTGCCTCTGGCTCCGTGGGCACTGCTGCTTGGCTGGTGGTCTCCGCACCTTGAAACCAACTCCAAACGTGTTCTCCTTCGCGGAGAAGGCTGATTTGGCAGGAAGAAGCCCTGTGTGCACTGGCCCTGGCAACCCACCCATAGCCAGCTAGGGAGGGACCCACCTAGGGCCTAGCTGCGAAACGGCACAGAATGCGCTCCTAGGAGCTGCACTCTGCAAAGGGAAACTGTGCTCGGGGAACAAAGCTCAGCCCCAAGGCGGCTTGGCTCAGGATCGCAGCGCTTGTCTAGTTCTCAGCTAGCCATAGGCTCCCCATAGGGCCAAGGAGGGTCTGGGCTGCCTCTGCCTCCGTGGGCACTGCTGCTTGGCTGGTGGTCTCCGCAGCTTGAAACAAACTCCAAACGTGTTCTCCTTCGCGGAGAAGGCTGATTTGGCAGGAAGAAGCCCTGTGTGCACTGGCCCTGGCAACCCACCCATAGCCAGCTAGGGAGGGACCCACCTAGGGCCTAGCTGCGAAACGGCACAAAACGCGCTCCTAGGAGCTGCACTCTGCAAAGGGAAACTGAGCTCGGGGAACAAAGCTCAGCCCCAAGGCGGCTTGGCTCAGGATCGCAGCGCTTGCCTAGTTCTCACCTAGCCCTAGGCTCCCCATAGGGCCAAGGAGGGTCTGGGCTGCCTCTGGCTCCGTGGGCACTGCTGCTTGGCTGGTGGTCTCCGCACCTTGAAACCAACTCCAAACGTGTTCTCCTTTGCGGAGAAGGCTGATTTGGCAGGAAGAAGCCCTGTGTGCATTGGCCCTGGCAACCCACCCATAGCCAGCTAGGGAGGCACCCACCTAGGGCCTAGCTGCGAAACGGCACAAAACGCGCTCCTAGGAGCTGCACTCTGCAAAGGGAAACTGAGCTCGGGGAACAAAGCTCAGCCCCAAGGCGGCTTGGCTCAGGATCGCAGCGCTTGCCTAGTTCTCACCTAGCCCTAGGCTCCCCATAGGGCCAAGGAGGGTCTGGGCTGCCTCTGGCTCCGTGGGCACTGCTGCTTGGCTGGTGGTCTCCGCAGCTTGAAACCAACTCCAAACGTGTTCTCCTTTGCGGAGAAGGCTCATTTGGCAGGAAGAAGCCCTGTGTGCATTGGCCCTGGCAACCCACCCATAGCCAGCTAGGGAGGGACCCACCTAGGGCCTAGCTGCGAAACGGCACAAAACGCGCTCCTAGGAGCTGCACTCTGCAAAGGGAAACTGTGCTCGGGGAACAAAGCTCAGCCCCAAGGCGGCTTGGCTCAGGATCGCAGCGCTTGCCTAGTTCTCACCTAGCCCTAGGCTCCCCATAGGGTCAAGGAGGGTCTGGGCTGCCTCTGGCTCCGTGGGCACTGCTGCTTGGCTGGTGGTCTCCGCACCTTGAAACCAACTCCAAACGTGTTCTCCTTCGCGGAGAAGGCTGATTTGGCAGGAAGAAGCCCTGTGTGCACTGGCCCTGGCAAACCACCCATAGCCAGCTAGGGAGGGACCCACCTAGGGCCTAGCTGCGAAACGGCACAAAACGCGCTCCTAGGAGCTGCACTCTGCAAAGGGAAACTGTGCTCGGGGAACAAAGCTCAGCCCCAAGGCGGCTTGGCTCAGGATCGCAGCGCTTGCCTAGTTCTCACCTAGCCCTAGGCTCCCCATAGGGCCAAGGAGGGTCTGGGCTGCCTCTGGCTCCGTGGGCACTGCTGCTTGGCTGGTGGTCTCCGCACCTTGAAACCAACTCCAAACGTGTTCTCCTTCGCGGAGAAGGCTGATTTGGCAGGAAGAAGCCCTGTGTGCACTGGCCCTGGCAACCCACCCATAGCCAGCTAGGGAGGGACCCACCTAGGGCCTAGCTGCGAAACGGCACAAAACGCGCTCCTAGGAGCTGCACTCTGCAAAGGGAAACTGTGCTCGGGGAACAAAGCTCAGCCCCAAGGCGGCTTGGCTCAGGATCGCAGCGCTTGCCTAGTTCTCACCTAGCCCTAGGCTCCCCATAGGGCCAAGGAGGGTCTGGGCTGCCTCTGGCTCCGTGGGCACTGCTGCTTGGCTGGTGGTCTCCGCACCTTGAAACCAACTCCAAACGTGTTCTCCTTGGCGGAGAAGGCTGATTTGGCAGGAAGAAGCCCTGTGTGCACTGGCCCTGGCAACCCACCCATAGCCAGCTAGGGAGGGACCCACCTAGGGCCTAGCTGCGAAACGGCACAGAATGCGCTCCTAGGAGCTGCACTCTGCAAAGGGAAACTGTGCTCGGGGAACAAAGCTCAGCCCCAAGGCGGCTTGGCTCAGGATCGCAGCGCTTGCCTAGTTCTCACCTAGCCCTAGGCTCCCCATAGGGCCAAGGAGGGTCTGGGCTGCCTCTGGCTCCGTGGGCACTGCTGCTTGGCTGGTGGTCTCCGCACCTTGAAACCAACTCCAAACGTGTTCTCCTTCGCGGAGAAGGCTGATTTGGCAGGAAGAAGCCCTGTGTGCACTGGCCCTGGCAACCCACCCATAGCCAGCTAGGGACGGACCCACCTAGGGCCTAGCTGCGAAACGGCACAGAATGCGCTCCTAGGAGCTGCACTCTGCAAAGGGAAACTGAGCTCGGGGAACAAAGCTCAGCCCCAAGGCGGCTTGGCTCAGGATCGCAGCGCTTGCCTAGTTCTCACCTAGCCCTAGGCTCCCCATAGGGCCAAGGAGGGTCTGGGCTGCCTCTGGCTCCGTGGGCACTGCTGCTTGGCTGGTGGTCTCCGCACCTTGAAACCAACTCCAAACGTGTTCTCCTTCGCGGAGAAGGCTGATTTGGCAGGAAGAAGCCCTGTGTGCACTGGCCCTGGCAAACCACCCATAGCCAGCTAGGGAGGGACCCACCTAGGGCCTAGCTGCGAAACGGCACAAAACGCGCTCCTAGGAGCTGCACTCTGCAAAGGGAAACTGTGCTCGGGGAACAAAGCTCAGCCCCAAGGCGGCTTGGCTCAGGATCGCAGCGCTTGCCTAGTTCTCACCTAGCCCTAGGCTCCCCATAGGGCCAAGGAGGGTCTGGGCTGCCTCTGGCTCCGTGGGCACTGCTGCTTGGCTGGTGGTCTCCGCACCTTGAAACCAACTCCAAACGTGTTCTCCTTCGCGGAGAAGGCTGATTTGGCAGGAAGAAGCCCTGTGTGCACTGGCCCTGGCAACCCACCCATAGCCAGCTAGGGAGGGACCCACCTAGGGCCTAGCTGCGAAACGGCACAAAACGCGCTCCTAGGAGCTGCACTCTGCAAAGGGAAACTGTGCTCGGGGAACAAAGCTCAGCCCCAAGGCGGCTTGGCTCAGGATCGCAGCGCTTGCCTAGTTCTCACCTAGCCCTAGGCTCCCCATAGGGCCAAGGAGGGTCTGGGCTGCCTCTGGCTCCGTGGGCACTGCTGCTTGGCTGGTGGTCTCCGCACCTTGAAACCAACTCCAAACGTGTTCTCCTTGGCGGAGAAGGCTGATTTGGCAGGAAGAAGCCCTGTGTGCACTGGCCCTGGCAACCCACCCATAGCCAGCTAGGGAGGGACCCACCTAGGGCCTAGCTGCGAAACGGCACAGAATGCGCTCCTAGGAGCTGCACTCTGCAAAGGGAAACTGTGCTCGGGGAACAAAGCTCAGCCCCAAGGCGGCTTGGCTCAGGATCGCAGCGCTTGCCTAGTTCTCACCTAGCCCTAGGCTCCCCATAGGGCCAAGGAGGGTCTGGGCTGCCTCTGGCTCCGTGGGCACTGCTGCTTGGCTGGTGGTCTCCGCACCTTGAAACCAACTCCAAACGTGTTCTCCTTCGCGGAGAAGGCTGATTTGGCAGGAAGAAGCCCTGTGTGCACTGGCCCTGGCAACCCACCCATAGCCAGCTAGGGACGGACCCACCTAGGGCCTAGCTGCGAAACGGCACAGAATGCGCTCCTAGGAGCTGCACTCTGCAAAGGGAAACTGAGCTCGGGGAACAAAGCTCAGCCCCAAGGCGGCTTGGCTCAGGATCGCAGCGCTTGCCTAGTTCTCACCTAGCCCTAGGCTCCCCATAGGGTCAAGGAGGGTCTGGGCTGCCTCTGGCTCCGTGGGCACTGCTGCTTGGCTGGTGGTCTCCGCAGTTTGAAACCAACTCCAAACGTGTTCTCCTTCGCAGAGAAGGCTGATTTGGCAGGAAGAAGCCCTGTGTGCACTGGCCCTGGCAACCCACCCATAGCCAGCTAGGGAGGCACCCACCTAGGGCCTAGCTGCGAAACGGCACAAAACGCGCTCCTAGGAGCTGCACTCTGCAAAGGGAAACTGTGCTCGGGGAACAAACCTCAGCCCCAAGGCGGCTTGGCTCAGGATCGCAGCGCTTGCCTAGTTCTCACCTAGCCCTAGGCTCCCCATAGGGCCAAGGAGGGTCTGGGCTGCCTCTGGCTCCGTGGGCACTGCTGCTTGGCTGGTGGTCTCCGCAGCTTGAAACCAACTCCAAACGTGTTCTCCTTCGCGGAGAAGGCTCATTTGGCAGGAAGAAGCCCTGTGTGCATTGGCCCTGGCAACCCACCCATAGCCAGCTAGGGAGGGACCCACCTAGGGCCTAGCTGCGAAACGGCACAAAACGAGCTCCTAGGAGCTGCACTCTGCAAAGGGAAACTGTGCTCGGGGAACAAAGCTCAGCCCCAAGGCGGCTTGGCTCAGGATCGCAGCGCTTGTCTAGTTCTCACCTAGCCCTAGGCTCCCCATAGGGTCAAGGAGGGTCTGGGCTGCCTCTGGCTCCGTGGGCACTGCTGCTTGGCTGGTGGTCTCCGCACCTTGAAACCAACTCCAAACGTGTTCTCCTTCGCGGAGAAGGCTGATTTGGCTGGAAGAAGCCCTGTGTGCACTGGCCCTGGCAACCCACCCATAGCCAGCTAGGGAGGGACCCACCTAGGGCCTAGCTGCGAAACGGCACAAAACGCGCTCCTAGGAGCTGCACTCTGCAAAGGGAAACTGTGCTCGGGGAACAAAGCTCAGCCCCAAGGCGGCTTGGCTCAGGATCGCAGCGCTTGCCTAGTTCTCACCTAGCCCTAGGCTCCCCATAGGGCCAAGGAGGGTCTGGGCTGCCTCTGGCTCCGTGGGCACTGCTGCTTGGCTGGTGGTCTCCGCACCTTGAAACCAACTCCAAACGTGTTCTCCTTCGCGGAGAAGGCTGATTTGGCAGGAAGAAGCCCTGTGTGCACTGGCCCTGGCAACCCACCCATAGCCAGCTAGGGAGGGACCCACCTAGGGCCTAGCTGCGAAACGGCACAAAACGCGCTCCTAGGAGCTGCACTCTGCAAAGGGAAACTGTGCTCGGGGAACAAAGCTCAGCCCCAAGGCGGCTTGGCTCAGGATCGCAGCGCTTGCCTAGTTCTCACCTAGCCCTAGGCTCCCCATAGGGCCAAGGAGGGTCTGGGCTGCCTCTGGCTCCGTGGGCACTGCTGCTTGGCTGGTGGTCTCCGCACCTTGAAACCAACTCCAAACGTGTTCTCCTTCGCGGAGAAGGCTGATTTGGCAGGAAGAAGCCCTGTGTGCACTGGCCCTGGCAACCCACCCATAGCCAGCTAGGGACGGACCCACCTAGGGCCTAGCTGCGAAACGGCACAGAATGCGCTCCTAGGAGCTGCACTCTGCAAAGGGAAACTGAGCTCGGGGAACAAAGCTCAGCCCCAAGGCGGCTTGGCTCAGGATCGCAGTGCTTGCCTAGTTCTCACCTAGCCCTAGGCTCCCCATAGGGCCAAGGAGGGTCTGGGCTGCCTCTGGCTCCGTGGGCACTGCTGCTTGGTTGGTGGTCTCCGCAGTTTGAAACCAACTCCAAACGTGTTCTCCTTCGCAGAGAAGGCTGATTTGGCAGGAAGAAGCCCTGTGTGCACTGGCCCTGGCAACCCACCCATAGCCAGCTAGGGACGGACCCACCTAGGGCCTAGCTGCGAAACGGCACAAAACGCGCTCCTAGGAGCTGCACTCTGCAAAGGGAAACTGTGCTCGGGGAACAAACCTCAGCCCCAAGGCGGCTTGGCTCAGGATCGCAGCACTTGCCTAGTTCTCACCTAGCCCTAGGCTCCCCATAGGGCCAAGGAGGGTCTGGGCTGCCTCTGGCTCCGTGGGCACTGCTGCTTGGCTGGTGGTCTCCGCACCGTGAAACCAACTCCAAACGTGTTCTCCTTCGCGGAGAAGGCTGATTTGGCAGGAAGAAGCCCTGTGTGCACTGGCCCTGGCAACCCACCCATAGCCAGCTAGGGAGGGACCCACCTAGGGCCTAGCTGCGAAACGGCACAAAACGCGCTCCTAGGAGCTGCACTCTGCAAAGGGAAACTGTGCTCGGGGAACAAACCTCAGCCCCAAGGCAGCTTGGCTCAGGATCGCAGCGCTTGCCTAGTTCTCACCTAGCCCTAGGCTCCCCATAGGGCCAAGGAGGGTCTGGGCTGCCTCTGGCTCCGTGGGCACTGCTGCTTGGCTGGTGGTCTCCGCACCGTGAAACCAACTCCAAACGTGTTCTCCTTCGCGGAGAAGGCTGATTTGGCAGGAAGAAGCCCTGTGTGCACTGGTCCTGGCAACCCACCCATAGCCAGCTAGGGAGGGACCCACCTAGGGCCTAGCTGCGAAACGGCACAGAATGCGCTCCTAGGAGCTGCACTCTGCAAAGGGAAACTGAGCTCGGGGAACAAAGCTCAGCCCCAAGGCGGCTTGGCTCAGGATCGCAGCGCTTGCCTAGTTCTCACCTAGCCCTAGGCTCCCCATAGGGCCAAGGAGGGTCTGGGCTGCCTCTGGCTCCGTGGGCACTGCTGCTTGGTTGGTGGTCTCCGCAGCTTGAAACCAACTCCAAACGTGTTCTCCTTCGCGGAGAAGGCTGATTTGGCAGGAAGAAGCCCTGTGTGCACTGGCCCTGGCAACCCACCCATAGCCAGCTAGGGAGGGACCCACCTAGGGCCTAGCTGCGAAACGGCACAAAACGCGCTCCTAGGAGCTGCACTCTGCAAAGGGAAACTGTGCTCGGGGAACAAAGCTCAGCCCCAAGGCGGCTTGGCTCAGGATCGCAGCTCTTGCCTAGTTCTCAGCTAGCCATAGGCTCCCCATAGGGCCAAGGAGGGTCTGGGCTGCCTCTGGCTCCGTGGGCACTGCTGCTTGGCTGGTGGTCTCCGCAGCTTGAAACCAACTCCAAACGTGTTCTCCTTCGCGGAGAAGGCTGATTTGGCAGGAAGAAGCCCTGTGTGCACTGGCCCTGGCAACCCACCCATAGCCAGCTAGGGAGGGACCCACCTAGGGCCTAGCTGCGAAACGGCACAAAACGCGCTCCTAGGAGCTGCACTCTGCAAAGGGAAACTGTGCTCGGGGAACAAAGCTCAGCCCCAAGGCGGCTTGGCTCAGGATCGCAGCGCTTGCCTAGTTCTCACCTAGCCCTAGGCTCCCCATAGGGCCAAGGAGGGACTGGGCTGCCTCTGGCTCCGTGGGCACTGCTGCTTGGTTGGTGGTCTCCACAGCTTGAAACCAACTCCAAACGTGTTCTCCTTTGCGGAGAAGGCTGATTTGGCAGGTAGAAGCCCTGTGTGCACTGGCCCTGGCAACCCACCCATAGCCAGCTAGGGAGGGACCCACCTAGGGCCTAGCTGCGAAACGGCACAAAACGCGCTCCTAGGAGCTGCACTCTGCAAAGGGAAACTGTGCTCGGGGAACAAAGCTCAGCCCCAAGGCGGCTTGGCTCAGGATCGCAGCGCTTGCCTAGTTCTCACCTAGCCCTAGGCTCCCCATAGGGCCAAGGAGGGTCTGGGCTGCCTCTGGCTCCGTGGGCACTGCTGCTTGGCTGGTGGACTCCGCACCTTGAAACCAACTCCAAACGTGTTCTCCTTCGCGGAGAAGGCTGATTTGGCAGGAAGAAGCCCTGTGTGCACTGGCCCTGGCAACCCACCCATAGCCAGCTAGGGAGGGACCCACCTAGGGCCTAGCTGCGAAACGGCACAAAACGCGCTCCTAGGAGCTGCACTCTGCAAAGTGAAACTGAGCTCGGGGAACAAAGCTCAGCCCCAAGGCGGCTTGGCTCAGGATCGCAGCGCTTGCCTAGTTCTCACCTAGCCCTAGGCTCCCCATAGGGCCAAGGAGGGTCTGGGCTGCCTCTGGCTCCGTGGGCACTGCTGCTTGGCTGGTGGTCTCCGCACCTTGAAACCAACTCCAAACGTGTTCTCCTTTGCGGAGAAGGCTGATTTGGCAGGAAGAAGCCCTGTGTGCATTGGCCCTGGCAACCCACCCATAGCCAGCTAGGGAGGGACCCACCTAGGGCCTAGCTGCGAAACGGCACAAAACGCGCTCCTAGGAGCTGCACTCTGCAAAGGGAAACTGTGCTCGGGGAACAAAGCTCAGCCCCAAGGCGGCTTGGCTCAGGATCGCAGCGCTTGCCTAGTTCTCACCTAGCCCTAGGCTCCCCATAGGGTCAAGGAGGGTCTGGGCTGCCTCTGGCTCCGTGGGCACTGCTGCTTGGCTGGTGGTCTCCGCACCTTGAAACCAACTCCAAACGTGTTCTCCTTCGCGGAGAAGGCTGATTTGGCAGGAAGAAGCCCTGTGTGCACTGGCCCTGGCAACCCACCCATAGCCAGCTAGGGAGGGACCCACCTAGGGCCTAGCTGCGAAACGGCACAAAACGCGCTCCTAGGAGCTGCACTCTGCAAAGGGAAACTGTGCTCGGGGAACAAAGCTCAGCCCCAAGGCGGCTTGGCTCAGGATCGCAGCGCTTGCCTAGTTCTCACCTAGCCCTAGGCTCCCCATAGGGCCAAGGAGGGTCTGGGCTGCCTCTGGCTCCGTGGGCACTGCTGCTTGGCTGGTGGTCTCCGCACCTTGAAACCAACTCCAAACGTGTTCTCCTTCGCGGAGAAGGCTGATTTGGCAGGAAGAAGCCCTGTGTGCACTGGCCCTGGCAACCCACCCATAGCCAGCTAGGGAGGGACCCACCTAGGGCCTAGCTGCGAAACGGCACAAAACGCGCTCCTAGGAGCTGCACTCTGCAAAGGGAAACTGAGCTCGGGGAACAAAGCTCAGCCCCAAGGCGGCTTGGCTCAGGATCGCAGCGCTTGCCTAGTTCTCACCTAGCCCTAGGCTCCCCATAGGGCCAAGGAGGGTCTGGGCTGCCTCTGGCTCCGTGGGCACTGCTGCTTGGCTGGTGGTCTCCGCACCTTGAAACCAACTCCAAACGTGTTCTCCTTCGCGGAGAAGGCTGATTTGGCAGGAAGAAGCCCTGTGTGCACTGGCCCTGGCAACCCACCCATAGCCAGCTAGGGACGGACCCACCTAGGGCCTAGCTGCGAAACGGCACAGAATGCGCTCCTAGGAGCTGCACTCTGCAAAGGGAAACTGTGCTCGGGGAACAAAGCTCAGCCCCAAGGCGGCTTGGCTCAGGATCGCAGCGCTTGCCTAGTTCTCACCTAGCCCTAGGCTCCCCATAGGGTCAAGGAGGGTCTGGGCTGCCTCTGGCTCCGTGGGCACTGCTGCTTGGCTGGTGGTCTCCGCACCTTGAAACCAACTCCAAACGTGTTCTCCTTCGCGGAGAAGGCTGATTTGGCAGGAAGAAGCCCTGTGTGCACTGGCCCTGGCAACCCACCCATAGCCAGCTAGGGAGGGACCCACCTAGGGCCTAGCTGCGAAACGGCACAAAACGCGCTCCTAGGAGCTGCACTCTGCAAAGGGAAACTGTGCTCGGGGAACAAAGCTCAGCCCCAAGGCGGCTTGGCTCAGGATCGCAGCGCTTGCCTAGTTCTCACCTAGCCCTAGGCTCCCCATAGGGCCAAGGAGGGTCTGGGCTGCCTCTGGCTCCGTGGGCACTGCTGCTTGGCTGGTGGTCTCCGCACCTTGAAACCAACTCCAAACGTGTTCTCCTTCGCGGAGAAGGCTGATTTGGCAGGAAGAAGCCCTGTGTGCACTGGCCCTGGCAACCCACCCATAGCCAGCTAGGGAGGGACCCACCTAGGGCCTAGCTGCGAAACGGCACAAAACGCGCTCCTAGGAGCTGCACTCTGCAAAGGGAAACTGAGCTCGGGGAACAAAGCTCAGCCCCAAGGCGGCTTGGCTCAGGATCGCAGCGCTTGCCTAGTTCTCACCTAGCCCTAGGCTCCCCATAGGGCCAAGGAGGGTCTGGGCTGCCTCTGGCTCCGTGGGCACTGCTGCTTGGCTGGTGGTCTCCGCACCTTGAAACCAACTCCAAACGTGTTCTCCTTCGCGGAGAAGGCTGATTTGGCAGGAAGAAGACCTGTGTGCACTGGCCCTGGCAACCCACCCATAGCCAGCTAGGGACGGACCCACCTAGGGCCTAGCTGCGAAACGGCACAGAATGCGCTCCTAGGAGCTGCACTCTGCAAAGGGAAACTGTGCTCCAGGAACAAAGCTCAGCCCCAAGGCGGCTTGGCTCAGGATCGCAGCGCTTGCCTAGTTCTCACCTAGCCCTAGGCTCCCCATAGGGTCAAGGAGGGTCTGGGCTGCCTCTGGCTCCGTGGGCACTGCTGCTTGGCTGGTGGTCTCCGCAGCTTGAAACCAACTCCAAACGTGTTCTCCTTCGCGGAGAAGGCTGATTTGGCAGGAAGAAGCCCTGTGTGCACTGGCCCTGGCAAACCACCCATAGCCAGCTAGGGAGGCACCCACATAGGGCCTAGCTGCGAAACGGCACAAAACGCGCTCCTAGGAGCTGCACTCTGCAAAGGGAAACTGTGCTCGGGGAACAAACCTCAGCCCCAAGGCGGCTTGGCTCAGGATCGCAGCGCTTGCCTAGTTCTCACCTAGCCCTAGGCTCCCCATAGGGCCAAGGAGGGTCTGGGCTGCCTCTGGCTCCGTGGGCACTGCTGCTTGGCTGGTGGTCTCCGCACCGTGAAACCAACTCCAAACGTGTTCTCCTTCGCGGAGAAGGCTGATTTGGCAGGAAGAAGCCCTGTGTGCACTGGCCCTGGCAACCCACCCATAGCCAGCTAGGGAGGGACCCACCTAGGGCCTAGCTGCGAAACGGCACAAAACGCGCTCCTAGGAGCTGCACTCTGCAAAGGGAAACTGTGCTCGGGGAACTAACCTCAGCCCCAAGGCAGCTTGGCTCAGGATCGCAGCGCTTGCCTAGTTCTCACCTAGCCCTAGGCTCCCCATAGGGCCAAGGAGGGTCTGGGCTGCCTCTGGCTCCGTGGGCACTGCTGCTTGGCTGGTGGTCTCCGCACCGTGAAACCAACTCCAAACGTGTTCTCCTTCGCGGAGAAGGCTGATTTGGCAGGAAGAAGCCCTGTGTGCACTGGCCCTGGCAACCCACCCATAGCCAGCTAGGGAGGGACCCACCTAGGGCCTAGCTGCGAAACGGCACAAAACGCGCTCCTAGGAGCTGCACTCTGCAAAGGGAAACTGTGCTCGGGGAACAAAGCTCAGCCCCAAGGCGGCTTGGCTCAGGATCGCAGCGCTTGCCTAGTTCTCACCTAGCCCTAGGCTCCCCATAGGGCCAAGGAGGGTCTGGGCTGCCTCTGGCTCCGTGGGCACTGCTGCTTGGCTGGTGGTCTCCGCACCTTGAAACCAACTCCAAACGTGTTCTCCTTCGCGGAGAAGGCTGATTTGGCAGGAAGAAGCCCTGTGTGCACTGGCCCTGGCAACCCACCCATAGCCAGCTAGGGAGGGACCCACCTAGGGCCTAGCTGCGAAACGGCACAAAACGCGCTCCTAGGAGCTGCACTCTGCAAAGGGAAACTGAGCTCGGGGAACAAAGCTCAGCCCCAAGGCGGCTTGGCTCAGGATCGCAGCGCTTGCCTAGTTCTCACCTAGCCCTAGGCTCCCCATAGGGCCAAGGAGGGTCTGGGCTGCCTCTGGCTCCGTGGGCACTGCTGCTTGGCTGGTGGTCTCCGCACCTTGAAACCAACTCCAAACGTGTTCTCCTTCGCGGAGAAGGCTGATTTGGCAGGAAGAAGCCCTGTGTGCACTGGCCCTGGCAACCCACCCATAGCCAGCTAGGGAGGGACCCACCTAGGGCCTAGCTGCGAAACGGCACAGAATGCGCTCCTAGGAGCTGCACTCTGCAAAGGGAAACTGTGCTCCGGGAACAAAGCTCAGCCCCAAGGCGGCTTGGCTCAGGATCGCAGCGCTTGCCTAGTTCTCACCTAGCCCTAGGCTCCCCATAGGGTCAAGGAGGGTCTGGGCTGCCTCTGGCTCCGTGGGCACTGCTGCTTGGCTGGTGGTCTCCGCAGCTTGAAACCAACTCCAAACGTGTTCTCCTTCGCGGAGAAGGCTGATTTGGCAGGAAGAAGCCCTGTGTGCACTGGCCCTGGCAAACCACCCATAGCCAGCTAGGGAGGCACCCACATAGGGCCTAGCTGCGAAACGGCACAAAACGCGCTCCTAGGAGCTGCACTCTGCAAAGGGAAACTGTGCTCGGGGAACAAACCTCAGCCCCAAGGCGGCTTGGCTCAGGATCGCAGCGCTTGCCTAGTTCTCACCTAGCCCTAGGCTCCCCATAGGGCCAAGGAGGGTCTGGGCTGCCTCTGGCTCCGTGGGCACTGCTGCTTGGCTGGTGGTCTCCGCACCGTGAAACCAACTCCAAACGTGTTCTCCTTGGCGGAGAAGGCTGATTTGGCAGGAAGAAGCCCTGTGTGCACTGGCCCTGGCAACCCACCCATAGCCAGCTAGGGAGGGACCCACCTAGGGCCTAGCTGCGAAACGGCACAAAACGCGCTCCTAGGAGCTGCACTCTGCAAAGGGAAACTGTGCTCGGGGAACTAACCTCAGCCCCAAGGCAGCTTGGCTCAGGATCGCAGCGCTTGCCTAGTTCTCACCTAGCCCTAGGCTCCCCATAGGGCCAAGGAGGGTCTGGGCTGCCTCTGGCTCCGTGGGCACTGCTGCTTGGCTGGTGGTCTCCGCACCGTGAAACCAACTCCAAACGTGTTCTCCTTCGCGGAGAAGGCTGATTTGGCAGGAAGAAGCCCTGTGTGCACTGGCCCTGGCAACCCACCCATAGCCAGCTAGGGAGGGACCCACCTAGGGCCTAGCTGCGAAACGGCACAAAACGCGCTCCTAGGAGCTGCACTCTGCAAAGGGAAACTGTGCTCGGGGAACAAAGCTCAGCCCCAAGGCGGCTTGGCTCAGGATCGCAGCGCTTGCCTAGTTCTCACCTAGCCCTAGGCTCCCCATAGGGCCAAGGAGGGTCTGGGCTGCCTCTGGCTCCGTGGGCACTGCTGCTTGGCTGGTGGTCTCCGCACCTTGAAACCAACTCCAAACGTGTTCTCCTTCGCGGAGAAGGCTGATTTGGCAGGAAGAAGCCCTGTGTGCACTGGCCCTGGCAACCCACCCATAGCCAGCTAGGGAGGGACCCACCTAGGGCCTAGCTGCGAAACGGCACAAAACGCGCTCCTAGGAGCTGCACTCTGCAAAGGGAAACTGTGCTCGGGGAACAAAGCTCAGCCCCAAGGCGGCTTGGCTCAGGATCGCAGCGCTTGCCTAGTTCTCACCTAGCCTTAGGCTCCCCATAGGGCCAAGGAGGGTCTGGGCTGCCTCTGGCTCCGTGGGCACTGCTGCTTGGCTGGTGGTCTCCGCACCTTGAAACCAACTCCAAACGTGTTCTCCTTCGCGGAGAAGGCTGATTTGGCAGGAAGAAGCCCTGTGTGCACTGGCCCTGGCAACCCACCCATAGCCAGCTAGGGAGGGACCCACCTAGGGCCTAGCTGCGAAACGGCACAAAACGCGCTCCTAGGAGCTGCACTCTGCAAAGGGAAACTGTGCTCGGGGAACAAAGCTCAGCCCCAAGGCGGCTTGGCTCAGGATCGCAGCGCTTGCCTAGTTCTCACCTAGCCCTAGGCTCCCCATAGGGCCAAGGAGGGTCTGGGCTGCCTCTGGCTCCGTGGGCACTGCTGCTTGGCTGGTGGTCTCCGCACCTTGAAACCAACTCCAAACGTGTTCTCCTTCGCGGAGAAGGCTGATTTGGCAGGAAGAAGCCCTGTGTGCACTGGCCCTGGCAACCCACCCATAGCCAGCTAGGGAGGGACCCACCTAGGGCCTAGCTGCGAAACGGCACAGAATGCGCTCCTAGGAGCTGCACTCTTCAAAGGGAAACTGTGCTCGGGGAAGAAAGCTCAGCCCCAAGGCGGCTTGGCTCAGGATCGCAGCGCTTGCCTAGTTCTCACCTAGCCCTAGGCTCCCCATAGGGTCAAGGAGGGTCTGGGCTGCCTCTGGCTCCGTGGGCACTGCTGCTTGGCTGGTGGTCTCCGCACCTTGAAACCAACTCCAAACGTGTTCTCCTTGGCGGAGAAGGCTGATTTGGCAGGAAGAAGCCCTGTGTGCACTGGCCCTGGCAACCCACCCATAGCCAGCTAGGGAGGGACCCACCTAGGGCCTAGCTGCGAAACGGCACAAAACGCGCTCCTAGGAGCTGCACTCTGCAAAGGGAAACTGTGCTTGGGGAACAAAGCTCAGCCCCAAGGCGGCTTGGCTCAGGATCGCAGCGCTTGCCTAGTTCTCACCTAGGCCTAGGCTCCCCATAGGGCCAAGGAGGGTCTGGGCTGCCTCTGGCTCCGTGGGCACTGCTGCTTGGCTGGTGGTCTCCGCACCTTGAAACCAACTCCAAACGTGTTCTCCTTCGCGGAGAAGGCTGATTTGGCAGGAAGAAGCCCTGTGTGCACTGGCCCTGGCAACCCACCCATAGCCAGCTAGGGAGGGACCCACCTAGGGCCTAGCTGCGAAACGGCACAAAACGCGCTCCTAGGAGCTGCACTCTGCAAAGGGAAACTTTGCTCGGGGAACAAAGCTCAGCCCCAGGCCGGCTTGGCTCAGGATCGCAGCGCTTGCCTAGTTCTCACCTAGCCTTAGGCTCCCCATAGGGCCAAGGAGGGTCTGGGCTGCCTCTGGCTCCGTGGGCACTGCTGCTTGGCTGGTGGTTTCCGCACCTTGAAACCAACTCCAAACGTGTTCTCCTTCGCGGAGAAGGCTGATTTGGCAGGAAGAAGCCCTGTGTGCACTGGCCCTGGCAACCCACCCATAGCCAGCTAGGGAGGGACCCACCTAGGGCCTAGCTGCGAAACAGCACAAAACGCGCTCCTAGGAGCTGCACTCTGCAAAGGGAAACTGTGCTCGGGGAACAAAGCTCAGCCCCAAGGCGGCTTGGCTCAGGATCGCAGCGCTTGCCTAGTTCTCACCTAGCCCTAGGCTCCCCATAGGGCCAAGGAGGGTCTGGGCTGCCTCTGGCTCCGTGGGCACTGCTGCTTGGCTGGTGGTCTCCGCACCTTGAAACCAACTCCAAACGTGTTCTCCTTCGCGGAGAAGGCTGATTTGGCAGGAAGAAGCCCTGTGTGCACTGGCCCTGGCAACCCACCCATAGCCAGCTAGGGAGGGACCCACCTAGGGCCTAGCTGCGAAACGGCACAGAATGCGCTCCTAGGAGCTGCACTCTGCAAAGGGAAACTTTGCTCGGGGAACAAAGCTCAGCCCCAAGGCGGCTTGGCTCAGGATCGCAGCGCTTGCCTAGTTCTCACCTAGCCCTAGGCTCCCCATAGGGCCAAGGAGGGTCTGGGCTGCCTCTGGCTCCGTGGGCACTGCTGCTTGGCTGGTGGTCTCCGCACCTTGAAACCAACTCCAAACGTGTTCTCCTTGGCGGAGAAGGCTGATTTGGCAGGAAGAAGCCCTGTGTGCACTGGCCCTGGCAACCCACCCATAGCCAGCTAGGGAGGGACCCACCTAGGGCCTAGCTGCGAAACGGCACAGAATGCGCTCCTAGGAGCTGCACTCTGCAAAGGGAAACTGAGCTCGGGGAACAAAGCTCAGCCCCAAGGCGGCTTGGCTCAGGATCGCAGCGCTTGCCTAGTTCTCACCTAGCCCTAGGCTCCCCATAGGGCCAAGGAGGGTCTGGGCTGCCTCTGGCTCCGTGGGCACTGCTGCTTGGCTGGTGGTCTCCGCACCTTGAAACCAACTCCAAACGTGTTCTCCTTCGCGGAGAAGCCTGATTTGGCAGGAAGAAGCCCTGTGTGCACTGGCCCTGGCAACCCACCCATAGCCAGCTACGGAGGGACCCACCTAGGGCCTAGCTGCGAAACGGCACAGAATGCGCTCCTAGGAGCTGCACTCTGCAAAGGGAAACTGAGCTCGGGGAACAAAGCTCAGCCCCAAGGCGGCTTGGCTCAGGATCGCAGCGCTTGCCTACTTCTCACCTAGCCCTAGGCTCCCCATAGGGCCAAGGAGGGTCTGGGCTGCCTCTGGCTCCGTGGGCACTGCTGCTTGGTTGGTGGTCTCCGCAGCTTGAAACCAACTCCAAACGTGTTCTCCTTCGCGGAGAAGGCTGATTTGGCAGGAAGAAGCCCTGTGTGCACTGGCCCTGGCAAACCACCCATAGCCAGCTAGGGAGGCACCCACCTAGGGCCTAGCTGCGAAACGGCACAAAACGCGCTCCTAGGAGCTGCACTCTGCAAAGGGAAACTGTGCTCGGGGAACAAAGCTCAGCCCCAAGGCGGCTTGGCTCAGGATCGCAGCGCTTGCCTAGTTCTCACCTAGCCCTAGGCTCCCCATAGGGCCAAGCAGTGTCTGGGCTGCCTCTGGCTCCGTGGGCACTGCTGCTTGGCTGGTGGTCTCCGCACCGTGAAACCAACTCCAAACGTGTTCTCCTTCGCGGAGAAGGCTGATTTGGCAGGAAGAAGCCCTGTGTGCACTGGCCCTGGCAAACCACCCATAGCCAGCTAGGGAGGCACCCACCTAGGGCCTAGCTGCGAAACGGCACAAAACGCGCTCCTAGGAGCTGCACTCTGCAAAGGGAAACTGTGCTCGGGGAACAAAGCTCAGCCCCAAGGCGGCTTGGCTCAGGATCGCAGCGCTTGCCTAGTTCTCACCTAGCCCTAGGCTCCCCATAGGGCCAAGGAGGGTCTGGGCTGCCTCTGGCTCCGTGGGCACTGCTGCTTGGCTGGTGGTCTCCGCAGCTTGAAACCAACTCCAAACGTGTTCTCCTTCGCGGAGAAGGCTGATTTGGCAGGAAGAAGCCCTGTGTGCACTGGCCCTGGCAACCCACCCATAGCCAGCTAGGGAGGGACCCACCTAGGGCCTAGCTGCGAAACGGCACAAAACGCGCTCCTAGGAGCTGCACTCTGCAAAGGGAAACTGTGCTCGGGGAACAAAGCTCAGCCCCAAGGCGGCTTGGCTCAGGATCGCAGCGCTTGCCTAGTTCTCACCTAGCCCTAGGCTCCCCATAGGGCCAAGGAGGGTCTGGGCTGCCTCTGGCTCCGTGGGCACTGCTGCTTGGCTGGTGGTCTCCGCACCTTGAAACCAACTCCAAACGTGTTCTCCTTCGCGGAGAAGGCTGATTTGGCAGGAAGAAGCCCTGTGTGCACTGGCCCTGGCAACCCACCCATAGCCAGCTAGGGAGGGACCCACCTAGGGCCTAGCTGCGAAACGGCACAAAACGCGCTCCTAGGAGCTGCACTCTGCAAAGGGAAACTGTGCTCGGGGAACAAAGCTCAGCCCCAAGGCGGCTTGGCTCAGGATCGCAGCGCTTGCCTAGTTCTCACCTAGCCCTAGGCTCCCCATAGGGCCAAGGAGGGTCTGGGCTGCCTCTGGCTCCGTGGGCACTGCTGCTTGGCTGGTGGTCTCCGCACCTTGAAACCAACTCCAAACGTGTTCTCCTTCGCGGAGAAGGCTGATTTGGCAGGAAGAAGCCCTGTGTGCACTGGCCCTGGCAACCCACCCATAGCCAGCTAGGGAGGGACCCACCTAGGGCCTAGCTGCGAAACGGCACAAAACGCGCTCCTAGGAGCTGCACTCTGCAAAGGGAAACTGTGCTCGGGGAACAAAGCTCAGCCCCAAGGCGGCTTGGCTCAGGATCGCAGCGCTTGCCTAGTTCTCACCTAGCCTTAGGCTCCCCATAGGGCCAAGGAGGGTCTGGGCTGCCTCTGGCTCCGTGGGCACTGCTGCTTGGCTGGTGGTCTCCGCACCTTGAAACCAACTCCAAACGTGTTCTCCTTCGCGGAGAAGGCTGATTTGGCAGGAAGAAGCCCTGTGTGCACTGGCCCTGGCAACCCACCCATAGCCAGCTAGGGAGGGACTCACCTAGGGCCTAGCTGCGAAACGGCACAGAATGCGCTCCTAGGAGCTGCACTCTGCAAAGGGAAACTGAGCTCGGGGAACAAAGCTCAGCCCCAAGGCGGCTTGGCTCAGGATCGCAGCGCTTGCCTAGTTCTCACCTAGCCCTAGGCTCCCCATAGGGCCAAGGAGGGTCTGGGCTGCCTCTGGCTCCGTGGGCACTGCTGCTTGGCTGGTGGTCTCCGCACCTTGAAACCAACTCCAAACGTGTTCTCCTTCGCGGAGAAGGCTGATTTGGCAGGAAGAAGCCCTGTGTGCACTGGCCCTGGCAAACCACCCATAGCCAGCTAGGGAGGCACCCACCTAGGGCCTAGCTGCGAAACGGCACAAAACGCGCTCCTAGGAGCTGCACTCTGCAAAGGGAAACTGTGCTCGGGGAACAAAGCTCAGCCCCAAGGCGGCTTGGCTCAGGATCGCAGCGCTTGCCTAGTTCTCACCTAGCCCTAGGCTCCCCATAGGGCCAAGGAGGGTCTGGGCTGCCTCTGGCTCCGTGGGCACTGCTGCTTGGCTGGTGGTCTCCGCACCGTGAAACCAACTCCAAACGTGTTCTCCTTCGCGGAGAAGGCTGATTTGGCAGGAAGAAGCCCTGTGTGCACTGGCCCTGTCAACCCACCCATAGCCAGCTAGGGAGGGACTCACCAAGGGCCTAGCTGCGAAACGGCACAAAACGCGCTCCTAGGAGCTGCACTCTGCAAAGGGAAACTGTGCTCGGGGAACAAAGCTCAGCCCCAAGGCGGCTTGGCTCAGGATCGCAGCGCTTGCCTAGTTCTCACCTAGCCTTAGGCTCCCCATAGGGCCAAGGAGGGTCTGGGCTGCCTCTGGCTCCGTGGGCACTGCTGCTTGGCTGGTGGTCTCCGCACCTTGAAACCAACTCCAAACGTGTTCTCCTTCGCGGAGAAGGCTGATTTGGCAGGAAGAAGCCCTGTGTGCACTGGCCCTGGCAACCCACCCATAGCCAGCTAGGGAGGGACCCACCTAGGGCCTAGCTGCGAAACGGCACAAAACGCGCTCCTAGGAGCTGCACTCTGCAAAGGGAAACTGTGCTCGGGGAACAAAGCTCAGCCCCAAGGCGGCTTGGCTCAGGATCGCAGCGCTTGCCTAGTTCTCACCTAGCCCTAGGCTCCCCATAGGGCCAAGGAGGGTCTGGGCTGCCTCTGGCTCCGTGGGCACTGCTGCTTGGCTGGTGGTCTCCGCAGCTTGAAACCAACTCCAAACGTGTTCTCCTTCGCGGAGAAGGCTGATTTGGCAGGAAGAAGCCCTGTGTGCACTGGCCCTGGCAACCCACCCATAGCCAGCTAGGGAGGGACCCACCTAGGGCCTAGCTGCGAAACGGCACAGAATGCGCTCCTAGGAGCTGCACTCTGCAAAGGGAAACTGTGCTCGGGGAACAAAGCTCAGCCCCAAGGCGGCTTGGCTCAGGATCGCAGCGCTTGCCTAGTTCTCACCTAGCCCTAGGCTCCCCATAGGGCCAAGGAGGGTCTGGGCTGCCTCTGGCTCCGTGGGCACTGCTGCTTGGCTGGTGGTCTCCGCACCTTGAAACCAACTCCAAACGTGTTCTCCTTGGCGGAGAAGGCTGATTTGGCAGGAAGAAGCCCTGTGTGCACTGGCCCTGGCAACCCACCCATAGCCAGCTAGGGAGGGACCCACCTAGGGCCTAGCTGCGAAACGGCACAAAACGCGCTCCTAGGAGCTGCACTCTGCAAAGGGAAACTTTGCTCGGGGAACAAAGCTCAGCCCCAAGGCGGCTTGGCTCAGGATCGCAGCGCTTGCCTAGTTCTCACCTAGGCCTAGGCTCCCCATAGGGCCAAGGAGGGTCTGGGCTGCCTCTGGCTCCGTGGGCACTGCTGCTTGGCTGGTGGTCTCCGCAGCTTGAAACCAACTCCAAACGTGTTCTCCTTCGCGGAGAAGGCTGATTTGGCAGGAAGAAGCCCTGTGTGCACTGGCCCTGGCAAACCACCCATCGCCAGCTAGGGAGGGACCCACCTAGGGCCTAGCTGCGAAACGGCACAAAACGCGCTCCTAGGAGCTGCACTCTGCAAAGGGAAACTTTGCTCGGGGAACAAAGCTCAGCCCCAAGGCGGCTTGGCTCAGGATCGCAGCGCTTGCCTAGTTCTCACCTAGCCCTAGGCTCCCCATAGGGCCAAGGAGGGTCTGGGCTGCCTCTGGCTCCGTGGGCACTGCTGCTTGGCTGGTGGTCTCCGCACCTTGAAACCAACTCCAAACGTGTTCTCCTTCGCGGAGAAGGCTGATTTGGCAGGAAGAAGCCCTGTGTGCACTGGCCCTGGCAACCCACCCATAGCCAGCTAGGGAGGGACCCACCTAGGGCCTAGCTGCGAAACGGCACAAAACGCGCTCCTAGGAGCTGCACTCTGCAAAGGGAAACTGTGCTCGGGGAACAAAGCTCAGCCCCAAGGCGGCTTGGCTCAGGATCGCAGCGCTTGCCTAGTTCTCACCTAGCCCTAGGCTCCCCATAGGGCCAAGGAGGGTCTGGGCTGCCTCTGGCTCCGTGGGCACTGCTGCTTGGCTGGTGGTCTCCGCAGCTTGAAACCAACTCCAAACGTGTTCTCCTTCGCGGAGAAGGCTGATTTGGCAGGAAGAAGCCCTGTGTGCACTGGCCCTGGCAACCCACCCATAGCCAGCTAGGGAGGGACCCACCTAGGGCCTAGCTGCGAAACGGCACAGAATGCGCTCCTAGGAGCTGCACTCTGCAAAGGGAAACTTTGCTCGGGGAACAAAGCTCAGCCCCAAGGCGGCTTGGCTCAGGATCGCAGCGCTTGCCTAGTTCTCACCTAGCCCTAGGCTCCCCATAGGGCCAAGGAGGGTCTGGGCTGCCTCTGGCTCCGTGGGCACTGCTGCTTGGCTGGTGGTCTCCGCAGCTTGAAACCAACTCCAAACGTGTTCTCCTTCGCGGAGAAGGCTGATTTGGCAGGAAGAAGCCCTGTGTGCACTGGCCCTGGCAACCCACCCATAGCCAGCTAGGGAGGGACCCACCTAGGGCCTAGCTGCGAAACGGCACAGAATGCGCTCCTAGGAGCTGCACTCTGCAAAGGGAAACTGTGCTCGGGGAACAAACCTCAGCCCCAAGGCGGCTTGGCTCAGGATCGCAGCGCTTGCCTAGTTCTCACCTAGCCCTAGGCTCCCCATAGGGCCAAGGAGGGTCTGGGCTGCCTCTGGCTCCGTGGGCACTGCTGCTTGGCTGGTGGTCTCCGCACCTTGAAACCAACTCCAAACGTGTTCTCCTTGGCGGAGAAGGCTGATTTGGCAGGAAGAAGCCCTGTGTGCACTGGCCCTGGCAACCCACCCATAGCCAGCTAGGGAGGGACCCACCTAGGGCCTAGCTGCGAAACGGCACAGAATGCGCTCCTAGGAGCTGCACTCTGCAAAGGGAAACTTTGCTCGGGGAACAAAGCTCAGCCCCAAGGCGGCTTGGCTCAGGATCGCAGCGCTTGCCTAGTTCTCACCTAGCCCTAGGCTCCCCATAGGGCCAAGGAGGGTCTGGGCTGCCTCTGGCTCCGTGGGCACTGCTGCTTGGCTGGTGGTCTCCGCACCTTGAAACCAACTCCAAACGTGTTCTCCTTGGCGGAGAAGGCTGATTTGGCAGGAAGAAGCCCTGTGTGCACTGGCCCTGGCAACCCACCCATAGCCAGCTAGGGAGGGACCCACCTAGGGCCTAGCTGCGAAACGGCACAGAATGCGCTCCTAGGAGCTGCAATCTGCAAAGGGAAACTGAGCTCGGGGAACAAAGCTCAGCCCCAAGGCGGCTTGGCTCAGAATCGCAGCGCTTGCCTAGTTCTCACCTAGCCCTAGGCTCCCCATAGGGCCAAGGAGGGTCTGGGCTGCCTCTGGCTCCGTGGGCACTGCTGCTTGGCTGGTGGTCTCCGCACCTTGAAACCAACTCCAAACGTGTTCTCCTTCGCGGAGAAGGCTGATTTGGCAGGAAGAAGCCCTGTGTGCACTGGCCCTGGCAAACCACCCATAGCCAGCTAGGGAGGCACCCACCTAGGGCCTAGCTGCGAAACGGCACAAAACGCGCTCCTAGGAGCTGCACTCTGCAAAGGGAAACTGTGCTCGGGGAACTAACCTCAGCCCCAAGGCAGCTTGGCTCAGGATCGCAGCGCTTGCCTAGTTCTCACCTAGCCCTAGGCTCCCCATAGGGCCAAGGAGGGTCTGGGCTGCCTCTGGCTCCGTGGGCACTGCTGCTTGGCTGGTGGTCTCCGCACCGTGAAACCAACTCCAAACGTGTTCTCCTTCGCGGAGAAGGCTGAT
The DNA here is from genome assembly GCF_054392235.1 of Sus scrofa. NCBI lineage: Eukaryota > Metazoa > Chordata > Mammalia > Artiodactyla > Suidae > Sus > Sus scrofa. The sequence goes on along the minus strand of NC_139393.1, from coordinate 38,336,604 downwards.
TTGGCAGGAAGAAGCCCTGTGTGCACTGGCCCTGGCAACCCACCCATAGCCAGCTAGGGAGGGACCCACCTAGGGCCTAGCTGCGAAACGGCACAAAACGCGCTCCTAGGAGCTGCACTCTGCAAAGGGAAACTGTGCTCGGGGAACTAACCTCAGCCCCAAGGCGGCTTGGCTCAGGATCGCAGCGCTTGCCTAGTTCTCACCTAGCCCTAGGCTCCCCATAGGGCCAAGGAGGGTCTGGGCTGCCTCTGGCTCCGTGGGCACTGCTGCTTGGCTGGTGGTCTCCGCACCTTGAAACCAACTCCAAACGTGTTCTCCTTCGCGGAGAAGGCTGATTTGGCAGGAAGAAGCCCTGTGTGCACTGGCCCTGGCAACCCACCCATAGCCAGCTAGGGAGGGACCCACCTAGGGCCTAGCTGCGAAACGGCACAAAACGCGCTCCTAGGAGCTGCACTCTGCAAAGGGAAACTGAGCTCGGGGAACAAAGCTCAGCCCCAAGGCGGCTTGGCTCAGGATCGCAGCGCTTGCCTAGTTCTCACCTAGCCCTAGGCTCCCCATAGGGCCAAGGAGGGTCTGGGCTGCCTCTGGCTCCGTGGGCACTGCTGCTTGGCTGGTGGTCTCCGCACCTTGAAACCAACTCCAAACGTGTTCTCCTTCGCGGAGAAGGCTGATTTGGCAGGAAGAAGCCCTGTGTGCACTGGCCCTGGCAACCCACCCATAGCCAGCTAGGGAGGGACCCACCTAGGGCCTAGCTGCGAAACGGCACAGAATGCGCTCCTAGGAGCTGCACTCTGCAAAGGGAAACTTTGCTCGGGGAACAAAGCTCAGCCCCAAGGCGGCTTGGCTCAGGATCGCAGCGCTTGCCTAGTTCTCACCTAGCCCTAGGCTCCCCATAGGGCCAAGGAGGGTCTGGGCTGCCTCTGGCTCCATGGGCACTGCTGCTTGGCTGGTGGTCTCCGCAGCTTGAAACCAACTCCAAACGTGTTCTCCTTTGCGGAGAAGGCTGATTTGGCAGGTAGAAGCCCTGTGTGCATTGGCCCTGGCAACCCACCCATAGCCAGCTAGGGAGGGACCCACCTAGGGCCTAGCTGCGAAACGGCACAGAATGCGCTCCTAGGAGCTGCACTCTGCAAAGGGAAACTGTGCTCGGGGAACAAAGCTCAGCCCCAAGGCGGCTTGGCTCAGGATCGCAGCGCTTGCCTAGTTCTCACCTAGCCCTAGGCTCCCCATAGGGCCAAGGAGGGTCTGGGCTGCCTCTGGCTCCGTGGGCACTGCTGCTTGGCTGGTGGTCTCCGCACCTTGAAACCAACTCCAAACGTGTTCTCCTTCGCGGAGAAGGCTGATTTGGCAGGAAGAAGCCCTGTGTGCACTGGCCCTGGCAACCCACCCATAGCCAGCTAGGGAGGGACCCACCTAGGGCCTAGCTGCGAAACGGCACAAAACGCGCTCCTAGGAGCTGCACTCTGCAAAGGGAAACTGTGCTCGGGGAACAAACCTCAGCCCCAAGGCGGCTTGGCTCAGGATCGCAGCGCTTGCCTAGTTCTCACCTAGCCCTAGGCTCCCCATAGGGTCAAGGAGGGTCTGGGCTGCCTCTGGCTCCGTGGGCACTGCTGCTTGGCTGGTGGTCTCCGCACCTTGAAACCAACTCCAAACGTGTTCTCCTTCGCGGAGAAGGCTGATTTGGCAGGAAGAAGCCCTGTGTGCACTGGCCCTGGCAACCCACCCATAGCCAGCTAGGGAGGGACCCACCTAGGGCCTAGCTGCGAAACGGCACAAAACGCGCTCCTAGGAGCTGCACTCTGCAAAGGGAAACTGAGCTCGGGGAACAAAGCTCAGCCCCAAGGCGGCTTGGCTCAGGATCGCAGCGCTTGCCTAGTTCTCACCTAGCCCTAGGCTCCCCATAGGGCCAAGGAGGGTCTGGGCTGCCTCTGGCTCCGTGGGCACTGCTGCTTGGCTGGTGGTCTCCGCAGCTTGAAACCAACTCCAAACGTGTTCTCCTTTGCGGAGAAGGCTGATTTGGCAGGAAGAAGCCCTGTGTGCATTGGCCCTGGCAACCCACCCATAGCCAGCTAGGGAGGGACCCACCTAGGGCCTAGCTGCGAAACGGCACAAAACGCGCTCCTAGGAGCTGCACTCTGCAAAGGGAAACTGTGCTCGGGGCACAAAGCTCAGCCCCAAGGCGGCTTGGCTCAGGATCGCAGCGCTTGCCTAGTTCTCACCTAGCCCTAGGCTCCCCATAGGGCCAAGGAGGGTCTGGGCTGCCTCTGGCTCCGTGGGCACTGCTGCTTGGCTGGTGGTCTCCGCACCTTGAAACCAACTCCAAACGTGTTCTCCTTCGCGGAGAAGGCTGATTTGGCAGGAAGAAGCCCTGTGTGCACTGGCCCTGGCAACCCACCCATAGCCAGCTAGGGAGGGACCCACCTAGGGCCTAGCTGCGAAACGGCACAAAACGCGCTCCTAGGAGCTGCACTCTGCAAAGGGAAACTGTGCTCGGGGAACAAAGCTCAGCCCCAAGGCGGCTTGGCTCAGGATCGCAGCGCTTGCCTAGTTCTCACCTAGCCCTAGGCTCCCCATAGGGCCAAGGAGGGTCTGGGCTGCCTCTGGCTCCGTGGGCACTGCTGCTTGGCTGGTGGTCTCCGCACCTTGAAACCAACTCCAAACGTGTTCTCCTTCGCGGAGAAGGCTGATTTGGCAGGAAGAAGCCCTGTGTGCACTGGCCCTGGCAACCCACCCATAGCCAGCTAGGGAGGGACCCACCTAGGGCCTAGCTGCGAAACGGCACAGAATGCGCTCCTAGGAGCTGCACTCTGCAAAGGGAAACTGTGCTCGGGGAACAAAGCTCAGCCCCAAGGCGGCTTGGCTCAGGATGGCAGCGCTTGCCTAGTTCTCACCTAGCCCTAGGCTCCCCATAGGGCCAAGGAGGGTCTGGGCTGCCTCTGGCTCCGTGGGCACTGCTGCTTGGCTGGTGGTCTCCGCACCTTGAAACCAACTCCAAACGTGTTCTCCTTCGCGGAGAAGGCTGATTTGGCAGGAAGAAGCCCTGTGTGCACTGGCCCTGGCAACCCACCCGTCGCCAGCTAGGGAGGGACCCACCTAGGGCCTAGCTGCGAAACGGCACAAAACGCGCTCCTAGGAGCTGCACTCTGCAAAGGGAAACTGTGCTCGGGGAACAAACCTCAGCCCCAAGGCGGCTTGGCTCAGGATCGCAGCGCTTGCCTAGTTCTCACCTAGCCCTAGGCTCCCCATAGGGCCAAGGAGGGTCTGGGCTGCCTCTGGCTCCGTGGGCACTGCTGCTTGGCTGGTGGTCTCCGCACCTTGAAACCAACTCCAAACGTGTTCTCCTTCGCGGAGAAGGCTGATTTGGCAGGAAGAAGCCCTGTGTGCACTGGCCCTGGCAACCCACCCATAGCCAGCTAGGGAGGGACCCACCTAGGGCCTAGCTGCGAAACGGCACAAAACGCGCTCCTAGGAGCTGCACTCTGCAAAGGGAAACTGAGCTCGGGGAACAAAGCTCAGCCCCAAGGCGGCTTGGCTCAGGATCGCAGCGCTTGCCTAGTTCTCACCTAGCCCTAGGCTCCCCATAGGGCCAAGGAGGGTCTGGGCTGCCTCTGGCTCCGTGGGCACTGCTGCTTGGCTGGTGGTCTCCGCACCTTGAAACCAACTCCAAACGTGTTCTCCTTTGCGGAGAAGGCTGATTTGGCAGGAAGAAGCCCTGTGTGCATTGGCCCTGGCAACCCACCCATAGCCAGCTAGGGAGGGACCCACCTAGGGCCTAGCTGCGAAACGGCACAAAACGCGCTCCTAGGAGCTGCACTCTGCAAAGGGAAACTGTGCTCGGGGAACAAACCTCAGCCCCAAGGCGGCTTGGCTCAGGATCGCAGCGCTTGCCTAGTTCTCACCTAGCCCTAGGCTCCCCATAGGGTCATGGAGGGTCTGGGCTGCCTCTGGCTCCGTGGGCACTGCTGCTTGGCTGGTGGTCTCCGCACCTTGAAACCAACTCCAAACGTGTTCTCCTTCGCGGAGAAGGCTGATTTGGCAGGAAGAAGCCCTGTGTGCACTGGCCCTGGCAACCCACCCATAGCCAGCTAGGGAGGGACCCACCTAGGGCCTAGCTGCGAAACGGCACAGAACGCGCTCCTAGGAGCTGCACTCTGCAAAGGGAAACTGTGCTCGGGGAACAAACCTCAGCCCCAAGGCGGCTTGGCTCAGGATCGCAGCGCTTGCCTAGTTCTCACCTAGCCCTAGGCTCCCCATAGGGCCAAGGAGGGTCTGGGCTGCCTCTGGCTCCGTGGGCACTGCTGCTTGGCTGGTGGTCTCCGCACCTTGAAACCAACTCCAAACGTGTTCTCCTTCGCGGAGAAGGCTGATTTGGCAGGAAGAAGCCCTGTGTGCACTGGCCCTGGCAACCCACCCACAGCCAGCTAGGGTGGGACCCACCTAGGGCCTAGCTGCGAAACGGCACAAAACGCTCTCCTAGGAGCTGCACTCTGCAAAGGGAAACTGAGCTCGGGGAACAAAGCTCAGCCCCAAGGCAGCTTGGCTCAGGATCGCAGCGCTTGCCTAGTTCTCACCTAGCCCTAGGCTCCCCATAGGGCCAAGGAGGGTCTGGGCTGCCTCTGGCTCCGTGGGCACTGCTGCTTGGCTGGTGGTCTCCGCACCTTGAAACCAACTCCAAACGTGTTTTCCTTCGCGGAGAAGGCTGATTTGGCAGGAAGAAGCCCTGTGTGCACTGGCCCTGGCAACCCACCCATAGCCAGCTAGGGACGGACCCACCTAGGGCCTAGCTGCGAAACGGCACAGAATGCGCTCCTAGGAGCTGCACTCTGCAAAGGGAAACTGTGCTCGGGGAACAAAGCTCAGCCCCAAGGCGGCTTGGCTCAGGATCGCAGCGCTTGCCTAGTTCTCACCTAGCCCTAGGCTCCCCATAGGGCCAAGGAGGGTCTGGGCTGCCTCTGGCTCCGTGGGCACTGCTGCTTGGCTGGTGGTCTCCGCACCTTGAAACCAACTCCAAACGTGTTCTCCTTCGCGGAGAAGGCTGATTTGGCAGGAAGAAGCCCTGTGTGCACTGGCCCTGGCAACCCACCCATAGCCAGCTAGGGAGGGACCCACCTAGGGCCTAGCTGCGAAACGGCACAGAATGCGCTCCTAGGAGCTGCACTCTGCAAAGGGAAACTGTGCTCGGGGAACAAAGCTCAGCCCCAAGGCGGCTTGGCTCAGGATCGCAGCGCTTGCCTAGTTCTCACCTAGCCCTAGGCTCCCCATAGGGTCATGGAGGGTCTGGGCTGCCTCTGGCTCCGTGGGCACTGCTGCTTGGCTGGTGGTCTCCGCACCTTGAAACCAACTCCAAACGTGTTCTCCTTCGCGGAGAAGGCTGATTTGGCAGGAAGAAGCCCTGTGTGCACTGGCCCTGGCAACCCACCCATAGCCAGCTAGGGAGGGACCCACCTAGGGCCTAGCTGCGAAACGGCACAGAACGCGCTCCTAGGAGCTGCACTCTGCAAAGGGAAACTGTGCTCGGGGAACAAACCTCAGCCCCAAGGCGGCTTGGCTCAGGATCGCAGCGCTTGCCTAGTTCTCACCTAGCCCTAGGCTCCCCATAGGGCCAAGGAGGGTCTGGGCTGCCTCTGGCTCCGTGGGCACTGCTGCTTGGCTGGTGGTCTCCGCACCTTGAAACCAACTCCAAACGTGTTCTCCTTCGCGGAGAAGGCTGATTTGGCAGGAAGAAGCCCTGTGTGCACTGGCCCTGGCAACCCACCCACAGCCAGCTAGGGTGGGACCCACCTAGGGCCTAGCTGCGAAACGGCACAAAACGCGCTCCTAGGAGCTGCACTCTGCAAAGGGAAACTGAGCTCGGGGAACAAAGCTCAGCCCCAAGGCGGCTTGGCTCAGGATCGCAGCGCTTGCCTAGTTCTCACCTAGCCCTAGGCTCCCCATAGGGCCAAGGAGGGTCTGGGCTGCCTCTGGCTCCGTGGGCACTGCTGCTTGGCTGGTGGTCTCCGCACCTTGAAACCAACTCCAAACGTGTTCTCCTTCGCGGAGAAGGCTGATTTGGCAGGAAGAAGCCCTGTGTGCACTGGCCCTGGCAACCCACCCATAGCCAGCTAGGGACGGACCCACCTAGGGCCTAGCTGCGAAACGGCACAGAATGCGCTCCTAGGAGCTGCACTCTGCAAAGGGAAACTGTGCTCGGGGAACAAAGCTCAGCCCCAAGGCGGCTTGGCTCAGGATCGCAGCGCTTGCCTAGTTCTCACCTAGCCCTAGGCTCCCCATAGGGCCAAGGAGGGTCTGGGCTGCCTCTGGCTCCGTGGGCACTGCTGCTTGGCTGGTGGTCTCCGCACCTTGAAACCAACTCCAAACGTGTTCTCCTTCGCGGAGAAGGCTGATTTGGCAGGAAGAAGCCCTGTGTGCACTGGCCCTGGCAACCCACCCATAGCCAGCTAGGGAGGGACCCACCTAGGGCCTAGCTGCGAAACGGCACAGAATGCGCTCCTAGGAGCTGCACTCTGCAAAGGGAAACTGAGCTCGGGGAACAAAGCTCAGCCCCAAGGCGGCTTGGCTCAGGATCGCAGCGCTTGCCTAGTTCTCACCTAGCCCTAGGCTCCCCATAGGGCCAAGGAGGGTCTGGGCTGCCTCTGGCTCCGTGGGCACTGCTGCTTGGCTGGTGGTCTCCGCACCTTGAAACCAACTCCAAACGTGTTCTCCTTGGCGGAGAAGGCTGATTTGGCAGGAAGAAGCCCTGTGTGCACTGGCCCTGGCAACCCACCCATAGCCAGCTAGGGAGGCACCCACCTAGGGCCTAGCTGCGAAACGGCAAAAAACGCGCTCCTAGGAGCTGCACTCTGCAAAGGGAAACTGTGCTCGGGGAACTAACCTCAGCCCCAAGGCAGCTTGGCTCAGGATCGCAGCGCTTGCCTAGTTCTCACCTAGCCCTAGGCTCCCCATAGGGCCAAGGAGGGTCTGGGCTGCCTCTGGCTCCGTGGGCACTGCTGCTTGGCTGGTGGTCTCCGCACCTTGAAACCAACTCCAAACGTGTTCTCCTTCGCGGAGAAGGCTGATTTGGCAGGAAGAAGCCCTGTGTGCACTGGCCCTGGCAACCCACCCATAGCCAGCTAGGGAGGGACCCACCTAGGGCCTAGCTGCGAAACGGCACAAAACGCGCTCCTAGGAGCTGCACTCTGCAAAGGGAAACTGTGCTCGGGGAACTAACCTCAGCCCCAAGGCGGCTTGGCTCAGGATCGCAGCGCTTGCCTAGTTCTCACCTAGCCCTAGGCTCCCCATAGGGCCAAGGAGGGTCTGGGCTGCCTCTGGCTCCGTGGGCACTGCTGCTTGGCTGGTGGTCTCCGCACCTTGAAACCAACTCCAAACGTGTTCTCCTTCGCGGAGAAGGCTGATTTGGCAGGAAGAAGCCCTGTGTGCACTGGCCCTGGCAACCCACCCATAGCCAGCTAGGGAGGGACCCACCTAGGGCCTAGCTGCGAAACGGCACAGAATGCGCTCCTAGGAGCTGCACTCTGCAAAGGGAAACTGAGCTCGGGGAACAAAGCTCAGCCCCAAGGCGGCTTGGCTCAGGATCGCAGCGCTTGCCTAGTTCTCACCTAGCCCTAGGCTCCCCATAGGGCCAAGGAGGGTCTGGGCTGCCTCTGGCTCCGTGGGCACTGCTGCTTGGCTGGTGGTCTCCGCAGCTTGAAACCAACTCCAAACGTGTTCTCCTTTGCGGAGAAGGCTGATTTGGCAGGTAGAAGCCCTGTGTGCATTGGCCCTGGCAACCCACCCATAGCCAGCTAGGGAGGGACCCACCTAGGGCCTAGCTGCGAAACGGCACAGAATGCGCTCCTAGGAGCTGCACTCTGCAAAGGGAAACTGTGCTCGGGGAACAAAGCTCAGCCCCAAGGCGGCTTGGCTCAGGATCGCAGCGCTTGCCTAGTTCTCACCTAGCCCTAGGCTCCCCATAGGGCCAAGGAGGGTCTGGGATGCCTCTGGCTCCGTGGGCACTGCTGCTTGGCTGGTGGTCTCCGCACCTTGAAACCAACTCCAAACGTGTTCTCCTTCGCGGAGAAGGCTGATTTGGCAGGAAGAAGCCCTGTGTGCACTGGCCCTGGCAACCCACCCATAGCCAGCTAGGGAGGGACCCACCTAGGGCCTAGCTGCGAAACGGCACAGAATGCGCTCCTAGGAGCTGCACTCTGCAAAGGGAAACTGAGCTCGGGGAACAAAGCTCAGCCCCAAGGCGGCTTGGCTCAGGATCGCAGCGCTTGCCTAGTTCTCACCTAGCCCTAGGCTCCCCATAGGGCCAAGGAGGGTCTGGGCTGCCTCTGGCTCCGTGGGCACTGCTGCTTGGCTGGTGGTCTCCGCACCTTGAAACCAACTCCAAACGTGTTCTCCTTCGCGGAGAAGGCTGATTTGGCAGGAAGAAGCCCTGTGTGCACTGGCCCTGGCAACCCACCCATAGCCAGCTAGGGAGGGACCCACCTAGGGCCTAGCTGCGAAACGGCACAAAACGCGCTCCTAGGAGCTGCACTCTGCAAAGGGAAACTGAGCTCGGGGAACAAAGCTCAGCCCCAAGGCGGCTTGGCTCAGGATCGCAGCGCTTGCCTAGTTCTCACCTAGCCCTAGGCTCCCCATAGGGCCAAGGAGGGTCTGGGCTGCCTCTGGCTCCGTGGGCACTGCTGCTTGGCTGGTGGTCTCCGCACCTTGAAACCAACTCCAAACGTGTTCTCCTTCGCGGAGAAGGCTGATTTGGCAGGAAGAAGCCCTGTGTGCACTGGCCCTGGCAACCCACCCATAGCCAGCTAGGGACGGACCCACCTAGGGCCTAGCTGCGAAACGGCACAAAACGCGCTCCTAGGAGCTGCACTCTGCAAAGGGAAACTGAGCTCGGGGAACAAAGCTCAGCCCCAAGGCGGCTTGGCTCAGGATCGCAGCGCTTGCCTAGTTCTCACCTAGCCCTAGGCTCCCCATAGGGCCAAGGAGGGTCTGGGCTGCCTCTGGCTCCGTGGGCACTGCTGCTTGGCTGGTGGTCTCCGCACCTTGAAACCAACTCCAAACGTGTTCTCCTTCGCGGAGAAGGCTGATTTGGCAGGAAGAAGCCCTGTGTGCACTGGCCCTGGCAACCCACCCATAGCCAGCTAGGGACGGACCCACCTAGGGCCTAGCTGCGAAACGGCACAGAATGCGATCCTAGGAGCTGCACTCTGCAAAGGGAAACTGTGCTCGGGGAACAAAGCTCAGCCCCAAGGCGGCTTGGCTCAGGATCGCAGCGCTTGCCTAGTTCTCACCTAGCCCTAGGCTCCCCATAGGGCCAAGGAGGGTCTGGGCTGCCTCTGGCTCCGTGGGCACTGCTGCTTGGCTGGTGGTCTCCGCACCGTGAAACCAACTCCAAACGTGTTCTCCTTCGCAGAGAAGGCTGATTTGGCAGGAAGAAGCCCTGTGTGCACTGGCCCTGGCAACCCACCCATAGCCAGCTAGGGAGGGACCCACCTAGGGCCTAGCTGCGAAACGGCACAGAATGCGCTCCTAGGAGCTGCACTCTGCAAAGGGAAACTGAGCTCGGGGAACAAAGCTCAGCCCCAAGGCGGCTTGGCTCAGGATCGCAGCGCTTGCCTAGTTCTCACCTAGCCCTAGGCTCCCCATAGGGCCAAGGAGGGTCTGGGCTGCCTCTGGCTCCGTGGGCACTGCTGCTTGGCTGGTGGTCTCCGCACCTTGAAACCAACTCCAAACGTGTTCTCCTTCGCGGAGAAGGCTGATTTGGCAGGAAGAAGCCCTGTGTGCACTGGCCCTGGCAAACCACCCATAGCCAGCTAGGGAGGCACCCACCTAGGGCCTAGCTGCGAAACGGCACAAAACGCGCTCCTAGGAGCTGCACTCTGCAAAGGGAAACTGTGCTCGGGGAACTAACCTCAGCCCCAAGGCAGCTTGGCTCAGGATCGCAGCGCTTGCCTAGTTCTCACCTAGCCCTAGGCTCCCCATAGGGCCAAGGAGGGTCTGGGCTGCCTCTGGCTCCGTGGGCACTGCTGCTTGGCTGGTGGTCTCCGCACCGTGAAACCAACTCCAAACGTGTTCTCCTTCGAGGAGAAGGCTGATTTGGCAGGAAGAAGCCCTGTGTGCACTGGCCCTGGCAACCCACCCATAGCCAGCTAGGGAGGGACCCACCTAGGGCCTAGCTGCGAAACGGCACAAAACGCGCTCCTAGGAGCTGCACTCTGCAAAGGGAAACTGTGCTCGGGGAACTAACCTCAGCCCCAAGGCGGCTTGGCTCAGGATCGCAGCGCTTGCCTAGTTCTCACCTAGCCCTAGGCTCCCCATAGGGCCAAGGAGGGTCTGGGCTGCCTCTGGCTCCGTGGGCACTGCTGCTTGGCTGGTGGTCTCCGCACCTTGAAACCAACTCCAAACGTGTTCTCCTTCGCGGAGAAGGCTGATTTGGCAGGAAGAAGCCCTGTGTGCACTGGCCCTGGCAACCCACCCATAGCCAGCTAGGGAGGGACCCACCTAGGGCCTAGCTGCGAAACGGCACAAAACGCGCTCCTAGGAGCTGCACTCTGCAAAGGGAAACTGAGCTCGGGGAACAAAGCTCAGCCCCAAGGCGGCTTGGCTCAGGATCGCAGCGCTTGCCTAGTTCTCACCTAGCCCTAGGCTCCCCATAGGGCCAAGGAGGGTCTGGGCTGCCTCTGGCTCCGTGGGCACTGCTGCTTGGCTGGTGGTCTCCGCACCTTGAAACCAACTCCAAACGTGTTCTCCTTCGCGGAGAAGGCTGATTTGGCAGGAAGAAGCCCTGTGTGCACTGGCCCTGGCAACCCACCCATAGCCAGCTAGGGAGGGACCCACCTAGGGCCTAGCTGCGAAACGGCACAGAATGCGCTCCTAGGAGCTGCACTCTGCAAAGGGAAACTGAGCTCGGGGAACAAAGCTCAGCCCCAAGGCGGCTTGGCTCAGGATCGCAGCGCTTGCCTAGTTCTCACCTAGCCCTAGGCTCCCCATAGGGCCAAGGAGGGTCTGGGCTGCCTCTGGCTCCGTGGGCACTGCTGCTTGGTTGGTGGTCTCCGCAGCTTGAAACCAACTCCAAACGTGTTCTCCTTCGCGGAGAAGGCTGATTTGGCAGGAAGAAGCCCTGTGTGCACTGGCCCTGGCAAACCACCCATAGCCAGCTAGGGAGGCACCCACCTAGGGCCTAGCTGCGAAACGGCACAAAACGCGCTCCTAGGAGCTGCACTCTGCAAAGGGAAACTGTGCTCGGGGAACAAACCTCAGCCCCAAGGCGGCTTGGCTCAGGATCGCAGCGCTTGCCTAGTTCTCACCTAGCCCTAGGCTCCCCATAGGGCCAAGGAGGGTCTGGGCTGCCTCTGGCTCCGTGGGCACTGCTGCTTGGCTGGTGGTCTCCGCACCGTGAAACCAACTCCAAACGTGTTCTCCTTCGCGGAGAAGGCTGATTTGGCAGGAAGAAGCCCTGTGTGCACTGGCCCTGGCAACCCACCCATAGCCAGCTAGGGACGGACCCACCTAGGGCCTAGCTGCGAAACGGCAGAGAATGCGCTCCTAGGAGCTGCACTCTGCAAAGGGAAACTGTGCTCGGGGAACAAAGCTCAGCCCCAAGGCGGCTTGGCTCAGGATCGCAGCGCTTGCCTAGTTCTCACCTAGCCCTAGGCTCCCCATAGGGCCAAGGAGGGTCTGGGCTGCCTCTGGCTCCGTGGGCACTGCTGCTTGGCTGGTGGTCTCCGCACCGTGAAACCAACTCCAAACGTGTTCTCCTTCGCGGAGAAGGCTGATTTGGCAGGAAGAAGCCCTGTGTGCACTGGCCCTGGCAACCCACCCATAGCCAGCTAGGGAGGGACCCACCTAGGGCCTAGCTGCGAAACGGCACAGAATGCGCTCCTAGGAGCTGCACTCTGCAAAGGGAAACTGAGCTCGGGGAACAAAGCTCAGCCCCAAGGCGGCTTGGCTCAGGATCGCAGCGCTTGCCTAGTTCTCACCTAGCCCTAGGCTCCCCATAGGGCCAAGGAGGGTCTGGGCTGCCTCTGGCTCCGTGGGCACTGCTGCTTGGCTGGTGGTCTCCGCACCTTGAAACCAACTCCAAACGTGTTCTCCTTCGCGGAGAAGGCTGATTTGGCAGGAAGAAGCCCTGTGTGCACTGGCCCTGGCAAACCACCCATAGCCAGCTAGGGAGGCACCCACCTAGGGCCTAGCTGCGAAACGGCAAAAAACGCGCTCCTAGGAGCTGCACTCTGCAAAGGGAAACTGTGCTCGGGGAACTAACCTCAGCCCCAAGGCAGCTTGGCTCAGGATCGCAGCGCTTGCCTAGTTCTCACCTAGCCCTAGGCTCCCCATAGGGCCAAGGAGGGTCTGGGCTGCCTCTGGCTCCGTGGGCACTGCTGCTTGGCTGGTGGTCTCCGCACCGTGAAACCAACTCCAAACGTGTTCTCCTTCGCGGAGAAGGCTGATTTGGCAGGAAGAAGCCCTGTGTGCACTGGCCCTGGCAACCCACCCATAGCCAGCTAGGGAGGGACCCACCTAGGGCCTAGCTGCGAAACGGCACAAAACGCGCTCCTAGGAGCTGCACTCTGCAAAGGGAAAATGTGCTCGGGGAACTAACCTCAGCCCCAAGGCGGCTTGGCTCAGGATCGCAGCGCTTGCCTAGTTCTCACCTAGCCCTAGGCTCCCCATAGGGCCAAGGAGGGTCTGGGCTGCCTCTGGCTCCGTGGGCACTGCTGCTTGGCTGGTGGTCTCCGCACCTTGAAACCAACTCCAAACGTGTTCTCCTTCGCGGAGAAGGCTGATTTGGCAGGAAGAAGCCCTGTGTGCACTGGCCCTGGCAACCCACCCATAGCCAGCTAGGGAGGGACCCACCTAGGGCCTAGCTGCGAAACGGCACAGAATGCGCTCCTAGGAGCTGCACTCTGCAAAGGGAAACTGAGCTCGGGGAACAAAGCTCAGCCCCAAGGCGGCTTGGCTCAGGATCGCAGCGCTTGCCTAGTTCTCACCTAGCCCTAGGCTCCCCATAGGGCCAAGGAGGGTCTGGGCTGCCTCTGGCTCCATGGGCACTGCTGCTTGGCTGGTGGTCTCCGCAGCTTGAAACCAACTCCAAACGTGTTCTCCTTTGCGGAGAAGGCTGATTTGGCAGGTAGAAGCCCTGTGTGCATTGGCCCTGGCAACCCACCCATAGCCAGCTAGGGAGGGACCCACCTAGGGCCTAGCTGCGAAACGGCACAGAATGCGCTCCTAGGAGCTGCACTCTGCAAAGGGAAACTGTGCTCGGGGAACAAAGCTCAGCCCCAAGGCGGCTTGGCTCAGGATCGCATCGCTTGCCTAGTTCTCACCTAGCCCTAGGCTCCCCATAGGGCCAAGGAGGGTCTGGGATGCCTCTGGCTCCGTGGGCACTGCTGCTTGGCTGGTGGTCTCCGCACCTTGAAACCAACACCAAACGTGTTCTCCTTCGCGGAGAAGGCTGATTTGGCAGGAAGAAGCCCTGTGTGCACTGGCCCTGGCAACCCACCCATAGCCAGCTAGGGAGGGACCCACCTAGGGCCTAGCTGCGAAACGGCACAGAATGCGCTCCTAGGAGCTGCACTCTGCAAAGGGAAACTGAGCTCGGGGAACAAAGCTCAGCCCCAAGGCGGCTTGGCTCAGGATCGCAGCGCTTGCCTAGTTCTCACCTAGCCCTAGGCTCCCCATAGGGTCAAGGAGGGTCTGGGCTGCCTCTGGCTCCGTGGGCACTGCTGCTTGGCTGGTGGTCTCCGCACCTTGAAACCAACTCCAAACGTGTTCTCCTTCGCGGAGAAGGCTGATTTGGCAGGAAGAAGCCCTGTGTGCACTGGCCCTGGCAACCCACCCATAGGCAGCTAGGGAGGGACCCACCTAGGGCCTAGCTGCGAAACGGCACAAAACGCGCTCCTAGGAGCTGCACTCTGCAAAGGGAAACTGAGCTCGGGGAACAAAGCTCAGCCCCAAGGCGGCTTGGCTCAGGATCGCAGCGCTTGCCTAGTTCTCACCTAGCCCTAGGCTCCCCATAGGGCCAAGGAGGGTCTGGGCTGCCTCTGGCTCCGTGGGCACTGCTGCTTGGCTGGTGGTCTCCGCACCTTGAAACCAACTCCAAACGTGTTCTCCTTCGCGGAGAAGGCTGATTTGGCAGGAAGAAGCCCTGTGTGCACTGGCCCTGGCAACCCACCCATAGCCAGCTAGGGACGGACCCACCTAGGGCCTAGCTGCGAAACGGCACAAAACGCGCTCCTAGGAGCTGCACTCTGCAAAGGGAAACTGAGCTCGGGGAACAAAGCTCAGCCCCAAGGCGGCTTGGCTCAGGATCGCAGCGCTTGCCTAGTTCTCACCTAGCCCTAGGCTCCCCATAGGGCCAAGGAGGGTCTGGGCTGCCTCTGGCTCCGTGGGCACTGCTGCTTGGCTGGTGGTCTCCGCACCTTGAAACCAACTCCAAACGTGTTCTCCTTCGCGGAGAAGGCTGATTTGGCAGGAAGAAGCCCTGTGTGCACTGGCCCTGGCAACCCACCCATAGCCAGCTAGGGACGGACCCACCTAGGGCCTAGCTGCGAAACGGCACAGAATGCGCTCCTAGGAGCTGCACTCTGCAAAGGGAAACTGTGCTCGGGGAACAAAGCTCAGCCCCAAGGCGGCTTGGCTCAGGATCGCAGCGCTTGCCTAGTTCTCACCTAGCCCTAGGCTCCCCATAGGGCCAAGGAGGGTCTGGGCTGCCTCTGGCTCCGTGGGCACTGCTGCTTGGCTGGTGGTCTCCGCACCGTGAAACCAACTCCAAACGTGTTCTCCTTCGCGGAGAAGGCTGATTTGGCAGGAAGAAGCCCTGTGTGCACTGGCCCTGGCAACCCACCCATAGCCAGCTAGGGAGGGACCCACCTAGGGCCTAGCTGCGAAACGGCACAGAATGCGCTCCTAGGAGCTGCACTCTGCAAAGGGAAACTGAGCTCGGGGAACAAAGCTCAGCCCCAAGGCGGCTTGGCTCAGGATCGCAGCGCTTGCCTAGTTCTCACCTAGCCCTAGGCTCCCCATAGGGCCAAGGAGGGTCTGGGCTGCCTCTGGCTCCGTGGGCACTGCTGCTTGGCTGGTGGTCTCCGCACCTTGAAACCAACTCCAAACGTGTTCTCCTTCGCGGAGAAGGCTGATTTGGCAGGAAGAAGCCCTGTGTGCACTGGCCCTGGCAAACCACCCATAGCCAGCTAGGGAGGCACCCACCTAGGGCCTAGCTGCGAAACGGCACAAAACGCGCTCCTAGGAGCTGCACTCTGCAAAGGGAAACTGTGCTCGGGGAACTAACCTCAGCCCCAAGGCAGCTTGGCTCAGGATCGCAGCGCTTGCCT
This sequence comes from Sus scrofa, assembly GCF_054392235.1. NCBI lineage: Eukaryota > Metazoa > Chordata > Mammalia > Artiodactyla > Suidae > Sus > Sus scrofa. The sequence goes on along the minus strand of NC_139393.1, from coordinate 38,321,290 downwards.
AGTTCTCACCTAGCCCTAGGCTCCCCATAGGGCCAAGGAGGGTCTGGGCTGCCTCTGGCTCCGTGGGCACTGCTGCTTGGCTGGTGGTCTCCGCACCGTGAAACCAACTCCAAACGTGTTCTCCTTCGAGGAGAAGGCTGATTTGGCAGGAAGAAGCCCTGTGTGCACTGGCCCTGGCAACCCACCCATAGCCAGCTAGGGAGGGACCCACCTAGGGCCTAGCTGCGAAACGGCACAAAACGCGCTCCTAGGAGCTGCACTCTGCAAAGGGAAACTGTGCTCGGGGAACTAACCTCAGCCCCAAGGCGGCTTGGCTCAGGATCGCAGCGCTTGCCTAGTTCTCACCTAGCCCTAGGCTCCCCATAGGGCCAAGGAGGGTCTGGGCTGCCTCTGGCTCCGTGGGCACTGCTGCTTGGCTGGTGGTCTCCGCACCTTGAAACCAACTCCAAACGTGTTCTCCTTCGCGGAGAAGGCTGATTTGGCAGGAAGAAGCCCTGTGTGCACTGGCCCTGGCAACCCACCCATAGCCAGCTAGGGAGGGACCCACCTAGGGCCTAGCTGCGAAACGGCACAAAACGCGCTCCTAGGAGCTGCACTCTGCAAAGGGAAACTGAGCTCGGGGAACAAAGCTCAGCCCCAAGGCGGCTTGGCTCAGGATCGCAGCGCTTGCCTAGTTCTCACCTAGCCCTAGGCTCCCCATAGGGCCAAGGAGGGTCTGGGCTGCCTCTGGCTCCGTGGGCACTGCTGCTTGGCTGGTGGTCTCCGCACCTTGAAACCAACTCCAAACGTGTTCTCCTTCGCGGAGAAGGCTGATTTGGCAGGAAGAAGCCCTGTGTGCACTGGCCCTGGCAACCCACCCATAGCCAGCTAGGGAGGGACCCACCTAGGGCCTAGCTGCGAAACGGCACAGAATGCGCTCCTAGGAGCTGCACTCTGCAAAGGGAAACTGAGCTCGGGGAACAAAGCTCAGCCCCAAGGCGGCTTGGCTCAGGATCGCAGCGCTTGCCTAGTTCTCACCTAGCCCTAGGCTCCCCATAGGGCCAAGGAGGGTCTGGGCTGCCTCTGGCTCCGTGGGCACTGCTGCTTGGTTGGTGGTCTCCGCAGCTTGAAACCAACTCCAAACGTGTTCTCCTTCGCGGAGAAGGCTGATTTGGCAGGAAGAAGCCCTGTGTGCACTGGCCCTGGCAAACCACCCATAGCCAGCTAGGGAGGCACCCACCTAGGGCCTAGCTGCGAAACGGCACAAAACGCGCTCCTAGGAGCTGCACTCTGCAAAGGGAAACTGTGCTCGGGGAACAAAGCTCAGCCCCAAGGCGGCTTGGCTCAGGATCGCAGCGCTTGCCTAGTTCTCACCTAGCCCTAGGCTCCCCATAGGGCCAAGGAGGGTCTGGGCTGCCTCTGGCTCCGTGGGCACTGCTGCTTGGCTGGTGGTCTCCGCACCTTGAAACCAACTCCAAACGTGTTCTCCTTCGCGGAGAAGGCTGATTTGGCAGGAAGAAGCCCTGTGTGCACTGGCCCTGGCAAACCACCCATAGCCAGCTAGGGAGGCACCCACCTAGGGCCTAGCTGCGAAACGGCACAAAACGCGCTCCTAGGAGCTGCACTCTGCAAAGGGAAACTGTGCTCGGGGAACTAACCTCAGCCCCAAGGCAGCTTGGCTCAGGATCGCAGCGCTTGCCTAGTTCTCACCTAGCCCTTGGCTCCCCATAGGGCCAAGGAGGGTCTGGGCTGCCTCTGGCTCCGTGGGCACTGCTGCTTGGCTGGTGGTCTCCGCACCGTGAAACCAACTCCAAACGTGTTCTCCTTCGCGGAGAAGGCTGATTTGGCAGGAAGAAGCCCTGTGTGCACTGGCCCTGGCAACCCACCCATAGCCAGCTAGGGAGGGACCCACCTAGGGCCTAGCTGCGAAACGGCACAGAATGCGCTCCTAGGAGCTGCACTCTGCAAAGGGAAACTGAGCTCGGGGAACAAAGCTCAGCCCCAAGGCGGCTTGGCTCAGGATCGCAGCGCTTGCCTAGTTCTCACCTAGCCCTAGGCTCCCCATAGGGCCAAGGAGGGTCTGGGCTGCCTCTCGCTCCATGGGCACTGCTGCTTGGCTGGTGGTCTCCGCAGCTTGAAACCAACTCCAAACGTGTTCTCCTTTGCGGAGAAGGCTGATTTGGCAGGTAGAAGCCCTGTGTGCATTGGCCCTGGCAACCCACCCATAGCCAGCTAGGGAGGGACCCACCTAGGGCCTAGCTGCGAAACGGCACAGAATGCGCTCCTAGGAGCTGCACTCTGCAAAGGGAAACTGTGCTCGGGGAACAAAGCTCAGCCCCAAGGCGGCTTGGCTCAGGATCGCAGCGCTTGCCTAGTTCTCACCTAGCCCTAGGCTCCCCATAGGGCCAAGGAGGGTCTGGGCTGCCTCTGGCTCCGTGGGCACTGCTGCTTGGCTGGTGGTCTCCGCACCGTGAAACCAACTCCAAACGTGTTCTCCTTCGCGGAGAAGGCTGATTTGGCAGGAAGAAGCCCTGTGTGCACTGGCCCTGGCAACCCACCCATAGCCAGCTAGGGAGGGACCCACCTAGGGCCTAGCTGCGAAACGGCACAGAATGCGCTCCTAGGAGCTGCACTCTGCAAAGGGAAACTGAGCTCGGGGAACAAAGCTCAGCCCCAAGGCGGCTTGGCTCAGGATCGCAGCGCTTGCCTAGTTCTCACCTAGCCCTAGGCTCCCCATAGGGCCAAGGAGGGTCTGGGCTGCCTCTGGCTCCGTGGGCACTGCTGCTTGGCTGGTGGTCTCCGCACCTTGAAACCAACTCCAAACGTGTTCTCCTTGGCGGAGAAGGCTGATTTGGCAGGAAGAAGCCCTGTGTGCACTGGCCCTGGCAACCCACCCATAGCCAGCTAGGGAGGGACCCACCTAGGGCCTAGCTGCGAAACGGCACAAAACGCGCTCCTAGGAGCTGCACTCTGCAAAGGGAAACTGTGCTCGGGGAACAAACCTCAGCCCCAAGGCGGCTTGGCTCAGGATCGCAGCGCTTGCCTAGTTCTCACCTAGCCCTAGGCTCCCCATAGGGTCAAGGAGGGTCTGGGCTGCCTCTGGCTCCGTGGGCACTGCTGCTTGGCTGGTGGTCTCCGCACCTTGAAACCAACTCCAAACGTGTTCTCCTTCGCGGAGAAGGCTGATTTGGCAGGAAGAAGCCCTGTGTGCACTGGCCCTGGCAACCCACCCATAGCCAGCTAGGGAGGGACCCACCTAGGGCCTAGCTGCGAAACGGCACAAAACGCGCTCCTAGGAGCTGCACTCTGCAAAGGGAAACTGTGCTCGGGGAACAAAGCTCAGCCCCAAGGCGGCTTGGCTCAGGATCGCAGCGCTTGCCTAGTTCTCACCTAGCCCTAGGCTCCCCATAGGGCCAAGGAGGGTCTGGGCTGCCTCTGGCTCCGTGGGCACTGCTGCTTGGCTGGTGGTCTCCGCAGCTTGAAACCAACTCCAAACGTGTTCTCCTTTGCGGAGAAGGCTGATTTGGCAGGAAGAAGCCCTGTGTGCATTGGCCCTGGCAACCCACCCATAGCCAGCTAGGGAGGGACCCACCTAGGGCCTAGCTGCGAAACGGCACAAAACGCGCTCCTAGGAGCTGCACTCTGCAAAGGGAAACTGTGCTCGGGGCACAAAGCTCAGCCCCAAGGCGGCTTGGCTCAGGATCGCAGCGCTTGCCTAGTTCTCACCTAGCCCTAGGCTCCCCATAGGGTCAAGGAGGGTCTGGGCTGCCTCTGGCTCCGTGGGCACTGCTGCTTGGCTGGTGGTCTCCGCACCTTGAAACCAACTCCAAACGTGTTCTCCTTCGCGGAGAAGGCTGATTTGGCAGGAAGAAGCCCTGTGTGCACTGGCCCTGGCAACCCACCCATAGCCAGCTAGGGAGGGACCCACCTAGGGCCTAGCTGCGAAACGGCACAAAACGCGCTCCTAGGAGCTGCACTCTGCAAAGGGAAACTGTGCTCGGGGAACAAAGCTCAGCCCCAAGGCGGCTTGGCTCAGGATCGCAGCGCTTGCCTAGTTCTCACCTAGCCCTAGGCTCCCCATAGGGCCAAGGAGGGTCTGGGCTGCCTCTGGCTCCGTGGGCACTGCTGCTTGGCTGGTGGTCTCCGCACCTTGAAACCAACTCCAAACGTGTTCTCCTTCGCGGAGAAGGCTGATTTGGCAGGAAGAAGCCCTGTGTGCACTGGCCCTGGCAACCCACCCATCGCCAGCTAGGGAGGGACCCACCTAGGGCCTAGCTGCGAAACGGCACAAAACGCGCTCCTAGGAGCTGCACTCTGCAAAGGGAAACTGTGCTCGGGGAACAAACCTCAGCCCCAAGGCGGCTTGGCTCAGGATCGCAGCGCTTGCCTAGTTCTCACCTAGCCCTAGGCTCCCCATAGGGCCAAGGAGGGACTGGGCTGCCTCTGGCTCCGTGGGCACTGCTGCTTGGTTGGTGGTCTCCACAGCTTGAAACCAACTCCAAACATGTTCTCCTTTGCGGAGAAGGCTGATTTGGCAGGTAGAAGCCCTGTGTGCACTGGCCCTGGCAACCCACCCATAGCCAGCTAGGGAGGGACCCACCTAGGGCCTAGCTGCGAAACGGCACAAAACGCGCTCCTAGGAGCTGCACTCTGCAAAGGGAAACTGTGCTCGGGGAACAAAGCTCAGCCCCAAGGCGGCTTGGCTCAGGATCGCAGCGCTTGCCTAGTTCTCACCTAGCCCTAGGCTCCCCATAGGGCCAAGGAGGGTCTGGGCTGCCTCTGGCTCCGTGGGCACTGCTGCTTGGCTGGTGGTCTCCGCACCTTGAAACCAACTCCAAACGTGTTCTCCTTCGCGGAGAAGGCTGATTTGGCAGGAAGAAGCCCTGTGTGCACTGGCCCTGGCAAACCACCCATAGCCAGCTAGGGAGGCACCCACCTAGGGCCAAGCTGCGAAACGGCACAAAACGCGCTCCTAGGAGCTGCACTCTGCAAAGGGAAACTGTGCTCGGGGAACAAACCTCAGCCCCAAGGCGGCTTGGCTCAGGATCGCAGCGCTTGCCTAGTTCTCACCTAGCCCTAGGCTCCCCATAGGGCCAAGGAGGGTCTGGGCTGCCTCTGGCTCCGTGGGCACTGCTGCTTGGCTGGTGGTCTCCGCACCGTGAAACCAACTCCAAACGTGTTCTCCTTCGCGGAGAAGGCTGATTTGGCAGGAAGAAGCCCTGTGTGCACTGGCCCTGGCAACCCACCCATAGCCAGCTAGGGAGGGACCCACCTAGGGCCTAGCTGCGAAACGGCACAAAACGCGCTCCTAGGAGCTGCACTCTGCAAAGGGAAACTGTGCTCGGGGAACAAAGCTCAGCCCCAAGGCAGCTTGGCTCAGGATCGCAGCGCTTGCCTAGTTCTCACCTAGCCCTAGGCTCCCCATAGGGCCAAGGAGGGTCTGGGCTGCCTCTGGCTCCGTGGGCACTGCTGCTTGGATGGTGGTCTCCGCACCGTGAAACCAACTCCAAACGTGTTCTCCTTGGCGGAGAAGGCTGATTTGGCAGGAAGAAGCCCTGTGTGCACTGGCCCTGGCAACCCACCCATAGCCAGCTAGGGAGGGACCCACCTAGGGCCTAGCTGCGAAACGGCACAGAATGCGCTCCTAGGAGCTGCACTCTGCAAAGGGAAACTGAGCTCGGGGAACAAAGCTCAGCCCCAAGGCGGCTTGGCTCAGGATCGCAGCGCTTGCCTAGTTCTCACCTAGCCCTAGGCTCCCCATAGGGCCAAGGAGGGTCTGGGCTGCCTCTCGCTCCATGGGCACTGCTGCTTGGCTGGTGGTCTCCGCAGCTTGAAACCAACTCCAAACGTGTTCTCCTTTGCGGAGAAGGCTGATTTGGCAGGTAGAAGCCCTGTGTGCATTGGCCCTGGCAACCCACCCATAGCCAGCTAGGGAGGGACCCACCTAGGGCCTAGCTGCGAAACGGCACAGAATGCGCTCCTAGGAGCTGCACTCTGCAAAGGGAAACTGTGCTCGGGGAACAAAGCTCAGCCCCAAGGCGGCTTGGCTCAGGATCGCAGCGCTTGCCTAGTTCTCACCTAGCCCTAGGCTCCCCATAGGGCCAAGGAGGGTCTGGGCTGCCTCTGGCTCCGTGGGCACTGCTGCTTGGCTGGTGGTCTCCGCACCGTGAAACCAACTCCAAACGTGTTCTCCTTCGCGGAGAAGGCTGATTTGGCAGGAAGAAGCCCTGTGTGCACTGGCCCTGGCAACCCACCCATAGCCAGCTAGGGAGGGACCCACCTAGGGCCTAGCTGCGAAACGGCACAGAATGCGCTCCTAGGAGCTGCACTCTGCAAAGGGAAACTGAGCTCGGGGAACAAAGCTCAGCCCCAAGGCGGCTTGGCTCAGGATCGCAGCGCTTGCCTAGTTCTCACCTAGCCCTAGGCTCCCCATAGGGCCAAGGAGGGTCTGGGCTGCCTCTGGCTCCGTGGGCACTGCTGCTTGGCTGGTGGTCTCCGCACCTTGAAACCAACTCCAAACGTGTTCTCCTTGGCGGAGAAGGCTGATTTGGCAGGAAGAAGCCCTGTGTGCACTGGCCCTGGCAACCCACCCATAGCCAGCTAGGGAGGGACCCACCTAGGGCCTAGCTGCGAAACGGCACAAAACGCGCTCCTAGGAGCTGCACTCTGCAAAGGGAAACTGTGCTCGGGGAACAAACCTCAGCCCCAAGGCGGCTTGGCTCAGGATCGCAGCGCTTGCCTAGTTCTCACCTAGCCCTAGGCTCCCCATAGGGTCAAGGAGGGTCTGGGCTGCCTCTGGCTCCGTGGGCACTGCTGCTTGGCTGGTGGTCTCCGCACCTTGAAACCAACTCCAAACGTGTTCTCCTTCGCGGAGAAGGCTGATTTGGCAGGAAGAAGCCCTGTGTGCACTGGCCCTGGCAACCCACCCATAGCCAGCTAGGGAGGGACCCACCTAGGGCCTAGCTGCGAAACGGCACAAAACGCGCTCCTAGGAGCTGCACTCTGCAAAGGGAAACTGTGCTCGGGGAACAAAGCTCAGCCCCAAGGCGGCTTGGCTCAGGATCGCAGCGCTTGCCTAGTTCTCACCTAGCCCTAGGCTCCCCATAGGGCCAAGGAGGGTCTGGGCTGCCTCTGGCTCCGTGGGCACTGCTGCTTGGCTGGTGGTCTCCGCAGCTTGAAACCAACTCCAAACGTGTTCTCCTTTGCGGAGAAGGCTGATTTGGCAGGAAGAAGCCCTGTGTGCATTGGCCCTGGCAACCCACCCATAGCCAGCTAGGGAGGGACCCACCTAGGGCCTAGCTGCGAAACGGCACAAAACGCGCTCCTAGGAGCTGCACTCTGCAAAGGGAAACTGTGCTCGGGGCACAAAGCTCAGCCCCAAGGCGGCTTGGCTCAGGATCGCAGCGCTTGCCTAGTTCTCACCTAGCCCTAGGCTCCCCATAGGGTCAAGGAGGGTCTGGGCTGCCTCTGGCTCCGTGGGCACTGCTGCTTGGCTGGTGGTCTCCGCACCTTGAAACCAACTCCAAACGTGTTCTCCTTCGCGGAGAAGGCTGATTTGGCAGGAAGAAGCCCTGTGTGCACTGGCCCTGGCAACCCACCCATAGCCAGCTAGGGAGGGACCCACCTAGGGCCTAGCTGCGAAACGGCACAAAACGCGCTCCTAGGAGCTGCACTCTGCAAAGGGAAACTGTGCTCGGGGAACAAAGCTCAGCCCCAAGGCGGCTTGGCTCAGGATCGCAGCGCTTGCCTAGTTCTCACCTAGCCCTAGGCTCCCCATAGGGCCAAGGAGGGTCTGGGCTGCCTCTGGCTCCGTGGGCACTGCTGCTTGGCTGGTGGTCTCCGCACCTTGAAACCAACTCCAAACGTGTTCTCCTTCGCGGAGAAGGCTGATTTGGCAGGAAGAAGCCCTGTGTGCACTGGCCCTGGCAACCCACCCATCGCCAGCTAGGGAGGGACCCACCTAGGGCCTAGCTGCGAAACGGCACAAAACGCGCTCCTAGGAGCTGCACTCTGCAAAGGGAAACTGTGCTCGGGGAACAAACCTCAGCCCCAAGGCGGCTTGGCTCAGGATCGCAGCGCTTGCCTAGTTCTCACCTAGCCCTAGGCTCCCCATAGGGCCAAGGAGGGACTGGGCTGCCTCTGGCTCCGTGGGCACTGCTGCTTGGTTGGTGGTCTCCACAGCTTGAAACCAACTCCAAACATGTTCTCCTTTGCGGAGAAGGCTGATTTGGCAGGTAGAAGCCCTGTGTGCACTGGCCCTGGCAACCCACCCATAGCCAGCTAGGGAGGGACCCACCTAGGGCCTAGCTGCGAAACGGCACAAAACGCGCTCCTAGGAGCTGCACTCTGCAAAGGGAAACTGTGCTCGGGGAACAAAGCTCAGCCCCAAGGCGGCTTGGCTCAGGATCGCAGCGCTTGCCTAGTTCTCACCTAGCCCTAGGCTCCCCATAGGGCCAAGGAGGGTCTGGGCTGCCTCTGGCTCCGTGGGCACTGCTGCTTGGCTGGTGGTCTCCGCACCTTGAAACCAACTCCAAACGTGTTCTCCTTCGCGGAGAAGGCTGATTTGGCAGGAAGAAGCCCTGTGTGCACTGGCCCTGGCAAACCACCCATAGCCAGCTAGGGAGGCACCCACCTAGGGCCAAGCTGCGAAACGGCACAAAACGCGCTCCTAGGAGCTGCACTCTGCAAAGGGAAACTGTGCTCGGGGAACAAACCTCAGCCCCAAGGCGGCTTGGCTCAGGATCGCAGCGCTTGCCTAGTTCTCACCTAGCCCTAGGCTCCCCATAGGGCCAAGGAGGGTCTGGGCTGCCTCTGGCTCCGTGGGCACTGCTGCTTGGCTGGTGGTCTCCGCACCGTGAAACCAACTCCAAACGTGTTCTCCTTCGCGGAGAAGGCTGATTTGGCAGGAAGAAGCCCTGTGTGCACTGGCCCTGGCAACCCACCCATAGCCAGCTAGGGAGGGACCCACCTAGGGCCTAGCTGCGAAACGGCACAAAACGCGCTCCTAGGAGCTGCACTCTGCAAAGGGAAACTGTGCTCGGGGAACAAAGCTCAGCCCCAAGGCAGCTTGGCTCAGGATCGCAGCGCTTGCCTAGTTCTCACCTAGCCCTAGGCTCCCCATAGGGCCAAGGAGGGTCTGGGCTGCCTCTGGCTCCGTGGGCACTGCTGCTTGGATGGTGGTCTCCGCACCGTGAAACCAACTCCAAACGTGTTCTCCTTGGCGGAGAAGGCTGATTTGGCAGGAAGAAGCCCTGTGTGCACTGGCCCTGGCAACCCACCCATAGCCAGCTAGGGAGGGACCCACCTAGGGCCTAGCTGCGAAACGGCACAGAATGCGCTCCTAGGAGCTGCACTCTGCAAAGGGAAACTGAGCTCGGGGAACAAAGCTCAGCCCCAAGGCGGCTTGGCTCAGGATCGCAGCGCTTGCCTAGTTCTCACCTAGCCCTAGGCTCCCCATAGGGCCAAGGAGGGTCTGGGCTGCCTCTGGCTCCGTGGGCACTGCTGCTTGGTTGGTGGTCTCCGCAGCTTGAAACCAACTCCAAACGTGTTCTCCTTCGCGGAGAAGGCTGATTTGGCAGGAAGAAGCCCTGTGTGCACTGGCCCTAGCAACCCACCCATAGCCAGCTAGGGAGGGACCCACCTAGGGCCTAGCTGCGAAACGGCACAAAACGCGCTCCTAGGAGCTGCACTCTGCAAAGGGAAACTGTGCTCGGGGAACAAACCTCAGCCCCAAGGCGGCTTGGCTCAGGATCGCAGCGCTTGCCTAGTTCTCACCTAGCCCTAGGCTCCCCATAGGGCCAAGGAGGGTCTGGGCTGCCTCTGGCTCCGTGGGCACTGCTGCTTGGCTGGTGGTCTCCGCAGCTTGAAACAAACTCCAAACGTGTTCTCCTTCGCGGAGAAGGCTGATTTGGCAGGAAGAAGCCCTGTGTGCACTGGCCCTGGCAACCCACCCATCGCCAGCTAGGGAGGGACCCACCTAGGGCCTAGCTGGGAAACGGCACAAAACGCGCTCCTAGGAGCTGCACTCTGCAAAGGGAAACTGTGCTCGGGGAACAAACCTCAGCCCCAAGGCGGCTTGGCTCAGGATCGCAGCGCTTGCCTAGTTCTCACCTAGCCCTAGGCTCCCCATAGGGCCAAGGAGGGTCTGGGCTGCCTCTGGCTCCGTGGGCACTGCTGCTTGGTTGGTGGTCTCCACAGTTTGAAACCAACTCCAAACGTGTTCTCCTTTGCGGAGAAGGCTGATTTGGCAGGTAGAAGCCCTGTGTGCACTGGCCGTGGCAACCCACCCATAGCCAGCTAGGGAGGGACCCACCTAGGGCCTAGCTGCGAAACGGCACAAAACGCGCTCCTAGGAGCTGCACTCTGCAAAGGGAAACTGTGCTCGGGGAACAAAGCTCAGCCCCAAGGCGGCTTGGCTCAGGATCGCAGCGCTTGCCTAGTTCTCACCTAGCCCTAGGCTCCCCATAGGGCCAAGGAGGGTCTGGGCTGCCTCTGGCTCCGTGGGCACTGCTGCTTGGCTGGTGGTCTCCGCACCTTGAAACCAACTCCAAACGTGTTCTCCTTCGCGGAGAAGGCTGATTTGGCAGGAAGAAGCCCTGTGTGCACTGGCCCTGGCAACCCACCCATAGCCAGCTAGGGAGGGACCCACCTAGGGCCTAGCTGCGAAACGGCACAAAACGCGCTCCTAGGAGCTGCACTCTGCAAAGGGAAACTGTGCTCGGGGAACAAAGCTCAGCCCCAAGGCGGCTTGGCTCAGGATCGCAGCGCTTGCCTAGTTCTCACCTAGCCCTAGGCTCCCCATAGGGCCAAGGAGGGTCTGGGCTGCCTCTGGCTCCGTGGGCACTGCTGCTTGGCTGGTGGTCTCCGCACCGTGAAACCAACTCCAAACGTGTTCTCCTTCGCGGAGAAGGCTGATTTGGCAGGAAGAAGCCCTGTGTGCACTGGCCCTGGCAACCCACCCATAGCCAGCTAGGGAGGGACCCACCTAGGGCCTAGCTGCGAAACGGCACAAAACGCGCTCCTAGGAGCTGCACTCTGCAAAGGGAAACTGTGCTCGGGGAACAAAGCTCAGCCCCAAGGCAGCTTGGCTCAGGATCGCAGCGCTTGCCTAGTTCTCACCTAGCCCTAGGCTCCCCATAGGGCCAAGGAGGGTCTGGGCTGCCTCTGGCTCCGTGGGCACTGCTGCTTGGATGGTGGTCTCCGCAGCTTGAAACCAACTCCAAACGTGTTCTCCTTCGTGGAGAAGGCTGATTTGGCAGGAAGAAGCCCTGTGTGCACTGGCCCTGGCAACCCACCCATAGCCAGCTAGGGAGGGACCCACCTAGGGCCTAGCTGCGAAACGGCACAGAATGCGCTCCTAGGAGCTGCACTCTGCAAAGGGAAACTGAGCTCGGGGAACAAAGCTCAGCCCCAAGGCGGCTTGGCTCAGGATCGCAGCGCTTGCCTAGTTCTCACCTAGCCCTAGGCTCCCCATAGGGCCAAGGAGGGTCTGGGCTGCCTCTGGCTCCGTGGGCACTGCTGCTTGGTTGGTGGTCTCCGCAGCTTGAAACCAACTCCAAACGTGTTCTCCTTCGCGGAGAAGGCTGATTTGGCAGGAAGAAGCCCTGTGTGCACTGGCCCTAGCAACCCACCCATAGCCAGCTAGGGAGGGACCCACCTAGGGCCTAGCTGCGAAACGGCACAAAACGCGCTCCTAGGAGCTGCACTCTGCAAAGGGAAACTGTGCTCGGGGAACAAAGCTCAGCCCCAAGGCGGCTTGGCTCAGGATCGCAGCGCTTGCCTAGTTCTCACCTAGCCCTAGGCTCCCCATAGGGCCAAGGAGGGTCTGGGCTGCCTCTGGCTCCGTGGGCACTGCTGCTTGGCTGGTGGTCTCCGCACCTTGAAACCAACTCCAAACGTGTTCTCCTTCGCGGAGAAGGCTGATTTGGCAGGAAGAAGCCCTGTGTGCACTGGCCCTGGCAACCCACCCATCGCCAGCTAGGGAGGGACCCACCTAGGGCCTAGCTGCGAAACGGCACAAAACGCGCTCCTAGGAGCTGCACTCTGCAAAGGGAAACTGTGCTCGGGGAACAAACCTCAGCCCCAAGGCGGCTTGGCTCAGGATCGCAGCGCTTGCCTAGTTCTCACCTAGCCCTAGGCTCCCCATAGGGCCAAGGAGGGTCTGGGCTGCCTCTGGCTCCGTGGGCACTGCTGCTTGGCTGGTGGTCTCCGCACCTTGAAACCAACTCCAAACGTGTTCTCCTTCGCGGAGAAGGCTGATTTGGCAGGAAGAAGCCCTGTGTGCACTGGCCCTGGCAAACCACCCATAGCCAGCTAGGGAGGCACCCACCTAGGGCCTAGCTGCGAAACGGCACAAAACGCGCTCCTAGGAGCTGCACTCTGCAAAGGGAAACTGTGCTCGGGGAACAAAGCTCAGCCCCAAGGCGGCTTGGCTCAGGATCGCAGCGCTTGCCTAGTTCTCACCTAGCCCTAGGCTCCCCATAGGGCCAAGGAGGGTCTGGGCTGCCTCTGGCTCCGTGGGCACTGCTGCTTGGCTGGTGGTCTCCGCACCGTGAAACCAACTCCAAACGTGTTCTCCTTCGCGGAGAAGGCTGATTTGGCAGGAAGAAGCCCTGTGTGCACTGGCCCTGGCAACCCACCCATAGCCAGCTAGGGAGGGACCCACCTAGGGCCTAGCTGCTAAACGGCACAAAACGCGCTCCTAGGAGCTGCACTCTGCAAAGGGAAACTGTGCTCGGGGAACAAAGCTCAGCCCCAAGGCAGCTTGGCTCAGGATCGCAGCGCTTGCCTAGTTCTCACCTAGCCCTAGGCTCCCCATAGGGCCAAGGAGGGTCTGGGCTGCCTCTGGCTCCGTGGGCACTGCTGCTTGGATGGTGGTCTCCGCACCGTGAAACCAACTCCAAACGTGTTCTCCTTGGCGGAGAAGGCTGATTTGGCAGGAAGAAGCCCTGTGTGCACTGGCCCTGGCAACCCACCCATAGCCAGCTAGGGAGGGACCCACCTAGGGCCTAGCTGCGAAACGGCACAGAATGCGCTCCTAGGAGCTGCACTCTGCAAAGGGAAACTGAGCTCGGGGAACAAAGCTCAGCCCCAAGGCGGCTTGGCTCAGGATCGCAGCGCTTGCCTAGTTCTCACCTAGCCCTAGGCTCCCCATAGGGCCAAGGAGGGTCTGGGCTGCCTCTGGCTCCGTGGGCACTGCTGCTTGGTTGGTGGTCTCCGCAGCTTGAAACCAACTCCAAACGTGTTCTCCTTCGCGGAGAAGGCTGATTTGGCAGGAAGAAGCCCTGTGTGCACTGGCCCTAGCAACCCACCCATAGCCAGCTAGGGAGGGACCCACCTAGGGCCTAGCTGCGAAACGGCACAAAACGCGCTCCTAGGAGCTGCACTCTGCAAAGGGAAACTGTGCTCGGGGAACAAAGCTCAGCCCCAAGGCGGCTTGGCTCAGGATCGCAGCGCTTGCCTAGTTCTCACCTAGCCCTAGGCTCCCCATAGGGCCAAGGAGGGTCTGGGCTGCCTCTGGCTCCGTGGGCACTGCTGCTTGGCTGGTGGTCTCCGCAGCTTGAAACAAACTCCAAACGTGTTCTCCTTCGCGGAGAAGGCTGATTTGGCAGGAAGAAGCCCTGTGTGCACTGGCCCTGGCAACCCACCCATCGCCAGCTAGGGAGGGACCCACCTAGGGCCTAGCTGCGAAACGGCACAAAACGCGCTCCTAGGAGCTGCACTCTGCAAAGGGAAACTGTGCTCGGGGAACAAACCTCAGCCCCAAGGCGGCTTGGCTCAGGATCGCAGCGCTTGCCTAGTTCTCACCTAGCCCTAGGCTCCCCATAGGGCCAAGGAGGGTCTGGGCTGCCTCTGGCTCCGTGGGCACTGCTGCTTGGCTGGTGGTCTCCGCACCTTGAAACCAACTCCAAACGTGTTCTCCTTCGCGGAGAAGGCTGATTTGGCAGGAAGAAGCCCTGTGTGCACTGGCCCTGGCAAACCACCCATAGCCAGCTAGGGAGGCACCCACCTAGGGCCTAGCTGCGAAACGGCACAAAACGCGCTCCTAGGAGCTGCACTCTGCAAAGGGAAACTGTGCTCGGGGAACAAAGCTCAGCCCCAAGGCGGCTTGGCTCAGGATCGCAGCGCTTGCCTAGTTCTCACCTAGCCCTAGGCTCCCCATAGGGCCAAGGAGGGTCTGGGCTGCCTCTGGCTCCGTGGGCACTGCTGCTTGGCTGGTGGTCTCCGCACCGTGAAACCAACTCCAAACGTGTTCTCCTTCGCGGAGAAGGCTGATTTGGCAGGAAGAAGCCCTGTGTGCACTGGCCCTGGCAACCCACCCATAGCCAGCTAGGGAGGGACCCACCTAGGGCCTAGCTGCTAAACGGCACAAAACGCGCTCCTAGGAGCTGCACTCTGCAAAGGGAAACTGTGCTCGGGGAACAAAGCTCAGCCCCAAGGCAGCTTGGCTCAGGATCGCAGCGCTTGCCTAGTTCTCACCTAGCCCTAGGCTCCCCATAGGGCCAAGGAGGGTCTGGGCTGCCTCTGGCTCCGTGGGCACTGCTGCTTGGATGGTGGTCTCCGCACCGTGAAACCAACTCCAAACGTGTTCTCCTTGGCGGAGAAGGCTGATTTGGCAGGAAGAAGCCCTGTGTGCACTGGCCCTGGCAACCCACCCATAGCCAGCTAGGGAGGGACCCACCTAGGGCCTAGCTGCGAAACGGCACAGAATGCGCTCCTAGGAGCTGCACTCTGCAAAGGGAAACTGAGCTCGGGGAACAAAGCTCAGCCCCAAGGCGGCTTGGCTCAGGATCGCAGCGCTTGCCTAGTTCTCACCTAGCCCTAGGCTCCCCATAGGGCCAAGGAGGGTCTGGGCTGCCTCTGGCTCCGTGGGCACTGCTGCTTGGTTGGTGGTCTCCGCACCTTGAAACCAACTCCAAACGTGTTCTCCTTCGCGGAGAAGGCTGATTTGGCAGGAAGAAGCCCTGTGTGCACTGGCCCTAGCAACCCACCCATAGCCAGCTAGGGAGGGACCCACCTAGGGCCTAGCTGCGAAACGGCACAAAACGCGCTCCTAGGAGCTGCACTCTGCAAAGGGAAACTGTGCTCGGGGAACAAAGCTCAGCCCCAAGGCGGCTTGGCTCAGGATCGCAGCGCTTGCCTAGTTCTCACCTAGCCCTAGGCTCCCCATAGGGCCAAGGAGGGTCTGGGCTGCCTCTGGCTCCGTGGGCACTGCTGCTTGGCTGGTGGTCTCCGCAGCTTGAAACCAACTCCAAACGTGTTCTCCTTCGCGGAGAAGGCTGATTTGGCAGGAAGAAGCCCTGTGTGCACTGGCTCTGGCAACCCACCCATCGCCAGCTAGGGAGGGACCCACCTAGGGCCTAGCTGCGAAACGGCACAAAACGCGCTCCTAGGAGCTGCACTCTGCAAAGGGAAACTGTGCTCGGGGAACAAACCTCAGCCCCAAGGCGGCTTGGCTCAGGATCGCAGCGCTTGCCTAGTTCTCACCTAGCCCTAGGCTCCCCATAGGGCCAAGGAGGGACTGGGCTGCCTCTGGCTCCGTGGGCACTGCTGCTTGGTTGGTGGTCTCCACAGCTTGAAACCAACTCCAAACGTGTTCTCCTTTGCGGAGAAGGCTGATTTGGCAGGTAGAAGCCCTGTGTGCACTGGCCCTGGCAACCCACCCATAGCCAGCTAGGGAGGGACCCACCTAGGGCCTAGCTGCGAAACGGCACAAAACGCGCTCCTAGGAGCTGCACTCTGCAAAGGGAAACTGTGCTCGGGGAACAAAGCTCAGCCCCAAGGCGGCTTGGCTCAGGATCGCAGCGCTTGCCTAGTTCTCACCTAGCCCTAGGCTCCCCATAGGGCCAAGGAGGGTCTGGGCTGCCTCTGGCTCCGTGGGCACTGCTGCTTGGCTGGTGGTCTCCGCACCGTGAAACCAACTCCAAACGTGTTCTCCTTCGCGGAGAAGGCTGATTTGGCAGGAAGAAGCCCTGTGTGCACTGGCCCTGGCAACCCACCCATAGCCAGCTAGGGAGGGACCCACCTAGGGCCTAGCTGCGAAACGGCACAGAATGCGCTCCTAGGAGCTGCACTCTGCAAAGGGAAACTGAGCTCGGGGAACAAAGCTCAGCCCCAAGGCGGCTTGGCTCAGGATCGCAGCGCTTGCCTAGTTCTCACCTAGCCCTAGGCTCCCCATAGGGCCAAGGAGGGTCTGGGCTGCCTCTGGCTCCATGGGCACTGCTGCTTGGCTGGTGGTCTCCGCACCTTGAAACCAACTCCAAACGTGTTCTCCTTTGCGGAGAAGGCTGATTTGGCAGGTAGAAGCCCTGTGTGCATTGGCCCTGGCAACCCACCCATAGCCAGCTAGGGAGGGACCCACCTAGGGCCTAGCTGCGAAACGGCACAGAATGCGCTCCTAGGAGCTGCACTCTGCAAAGGGAAACTGTGCTCGGGGCACAAAGCTCAGCCCCAAGGCGGCTTGGCTCAGGATCGCAGCGCTTGCCTAGTTCTCACCTAGCCCTAGGCTCCCCATAGGGTCAAGGAGGGTCTGGGCTGCCTCTGGCTCCGTGGGCACTGCTGCTTGGCTGGTGGTCTCCGCACCTTGAAACCAACTCCAAACGTGTTCTCCTTCGCGGAGAAGGCTGATTTGGCAGGAAGAAGCCCTGTGTGCACTGGCCCTGGCAACCCACCCATAGCCAGCTAGGGAGGGACCCACCTAGGGCCTAGCTGCGAAACGGCACAAAACGCGCTCCTAGGAGCTGCACTCTGCAAAGGGAAACTGTGCTCGGGGAACAAAGCTCAGCCCCAAGGCGGCTTGGCTCAGGATCGCAGCGCTTGCCTAGTTCTCACCTAGCCCTAGGCTCCCCATAGGGCCAAGGAGGGTCTGGGCTGCCTCTGGCTCCGTGGGCACTGCTGCTTGGCTGGTGGTCTCCGCACCTTGAAACCAACTCCAAACGTGTTCTCCTTCGCGGAGAAGGCTGATTTGGCAGGAAGAAGCCCTGTGTGCACTGGCCCTGGCAACCCACCCATCGCCAGCTAGGGAGGGACCCACCTAGGGCCTAGCTGCGAAACGGCACAAAACGCGCTCCTAGGAGCTGCACTCTGCAAAGGGAAACTGTGCTCGGGGAACAAAGCTCAGCCCCAAGGCGGCTTGGCTCAGGATCGCAGCGCTTGCCTAGTTCTCACCTAGCCCTAGGCTCCCCATAGGGCCAAGGAGGGACTGGGCTGCCTCTGGCTCCGTGGGCACTGCTGCTTGGTTGGTGGTCTCCACAGCTTGAAACCAACTCCAAACGTGTTCTCCTTTGCGGAGAAGGCTGATTTGGCAGGAAGAAGCCCTGTGTGCACTGGCCCTGGCAACCCACCCATAGCCAGCTAGGGAGGGACCCACCTAGGGCCTAGCTGCGAAACGGCACAAAACGCGCTCCTAGGAGCTGCACTCTGCAAAGGGAAACTGTGCTCGGGGAACAAAGCTCAGCCCCAAGGCGGCTTTGCTCAGGATCGCAGCGCTTGCCTAGTTCTCACCTAGCCCTAGGCTCCCCATAGGGCCAAGGAGGGTCTGGGCTGCCTCTGGCTCCGTGGGCACTGCTGCTTGGCTGGTGGTCTCCGCACCTTGAAACCAACTCCAAACGTGTTCTCCTTCGCGGAGAAGGCTGATTTGGCAGGAAGAAGCCCTGTGTGCACTGGCCCTGGCAACCCACCCATAGCCAGCTAGGGAGGGACCCACCTAGGGCCTAGCTGTGAAACGGCACAGAATGCGCTCCTAGGAGCTGCACTCTGCAAAGGGAAACTGAGCTCGGGGAACAAAGCTCAGCCCCAAGGCGGCTTGGCTCAGGATCGCAGCGCTTGCCTAGTTCTCACCTAGCCCTAGGCTCCCCATAGGGCCAAGGAGGGTCTGGGCTGCCTCTGGCTCCATGGGCACTGCTGCTTGGCTGGTGGTCTCCGCACCTTGAAACCAACTCCAAACGTGTTCTCCTTCGCGGAGAAGGCTGATTTGGCAGGAAGAAGCCCTGTGTGCACTGGCCCTGGCAAACCACCCATAGCCAGCTAGGGAGGGACCCACCTAGGGCCTAGCTGCGAAACGGCACAGAATGCGCTCCTAGGAGCTGCACTCTGCAAAGGGAAACTGAGCTCGGGGAACAAAGCTCAGCCCCAAGGCGGCTTGGCTCAGGATCGCAGCGCTTGCCTAGTTCTCACCTAGCCCTAGGCTCCCCATAGGGCCAAGGAGGGTCTGGGCTGCCTCTGGCTCCATGGGCACTGCTGCTTGGCTGGTGGTCTCCGCAGCTTGAAACCAACTCCAAACGTGTTCTCCTTTGCGGAGAAGGCTGATTTGGCAGGTAGAAGCCCTGTGTGCATTGGCCCTGGCAACCCACCCATAGCCAGCTAGGGAGGGACCCACCTAGGGCCTAGCTGCGAAACGGCACAGAATGCGCTCCTAGGAGCTGCACTCTGCAAAGGGAAACTGTGCTCGGGGAACAAAGCTCAGCCCCAAGGCGGCTTGGCTCAGGATCGCAGCGCTTGCCTAGTTCTCACCTAGCCCTAGGCTCCCCATAGGGCCAAGGAGGGTCTGGGCTGCCTCTGGCTCCGTGGGCACTGCTGCTTGGCTGGTGGTCTCCGCACCTTGAAACCAACTCCAAACGTGTTCTCCTTCGCGGAGAAGGCTGATTTGGCAGGAAGAAGCCCTGTGTGCACTGGCCCTGGCAACCCACCCATAGCCAGCTAGGGAGGGACCCACCTAGGGCCTAGCTGCGAAACGGCACAGAATGCGCTCCTAGGAGCTGCACTCTGCAAAGGGAAACTGAGCTCGGGGAACAAAGCTCAGCCCCAAGGCGGCTTGGCTCAGGATCGCAGCGCTTGCCTAGTTCTCACCTAGCCCTAGGCTCCCCATAGGGCCAAGGAGGGTCTGGGCTGCCTCTGGCTCCGTGGGCACTGCTGCTTGGCTGGTGGTCTCCGCACCTTGAAACCAACTCCAAACGTGTTCTCCTTGGCGGAGAAGGCTGATTTGGCAGGAAGAAGCCCTGTGTGCACTGGCCCTGGCAACCCACCCATAGCCAGCTAGGGAGGGACCCACCTAGGGCCTAGCTGCGAAACGGCACAAAACGCGCTCCTAGGAGCTGCACTCTGCAAAGGGAAACTGTGCTCGGGGAACAAAGCTCAGCCCCAAGGCGGCTTGGCTCAGGATCGCAGCGCTTGCCTAGTTCTCACCTAGCCCTAGGCTCCCCATAGGGTCAAGGAGGGTCTGGGCTGCCTCTGGCTCCATGGCCACTGCTGCTTGGCTGGTGGTCTCCGCACCTTGAAACCAACTCCAAACGTGTTCTCCTTCGCGGAGAAGGCTGATTTGGCAGGAAGAAGCCCTGTGTGCACTGGCCCTGGCAACCCACCCATAGCCAGCTAGGGAGGGACCCACCTAGGGCCTAGCTGCGAAACGGCACAAAACGCGCTCCTAGGAGCTGCACTCTGCAAAGGGAAACTGAGCTCGGGGAACAAAGCTCAGCCCCAAGGCGGCTTGGCTCAGGATCGCAGCGCTTGCCTAGTTCTCACCTAGCCCTAGGCTCCCCATAGGGCCAAGGAGGGTCTGGGCTGCCTCTGGCTCCGTGGGCACTGCTGCTTGGCTGGTGGTCTCCGCAGCTTGAAACCAACTCCAAACGTGTTCTCCTTTGCGGAGAAGGCTGATTTGGCAGGAAGAAGCCCTGTGTGCATTGGCCCTGGCAACCCACCCATAGCCAGCTAGGGAGGGACCCACCTAGGGCCTAGCTGCGAAACGGCACAAAACGCGCTCCTAGGAGCTGCACTCTGCAAAGGGAAACTGTGCTCGGGGCACAAAGCTCAGCCCCAAGGCGGCTTGGCTCAGGATCGCAGCGCTTGCCTAGTTCTCACCTAGCCCTAGGCTCCCCATAGGGTCAAGGAGGGTCTGGGCTGCCTCTGGCTCCGTGGGCACTGCTGCTTGGCTGGTGGTCTCCGCACCTTGAAACCAACTCCAAACGTGTTCTCCTTCGCGGAGAAGGCTGATTTGGCAGGAAGAAGCCCTGTGTGCACTGGCCCTGGCAACCCACCCATAGCCAGCTAGGGAGGGACCCACCTAGGGCCTAGCTGCGAAACGGCACAAAACGCGCTCCTAGGAGCTGCACTCTGCAAAGGGAAACTGTGCTCGGGGAACAAAGCTCAGCCCCAAGGCGGCTTGGCTCAGGATCGCAGCGCTTGCCTAGTTCTCACCTAGCCCTAGGCTCCCCATAGGGCCAAGGAGGGTCTGGGCTGCCTCTGGCTCCGTGGGCACTGCTGCTTGGCTGGTGGTCTCCGCACCTTGAAACCAACTCCAAACGTGTTCTCCTTCGCGGAGAAGGCTGATTTGGCAGGAAGAAGCCCTGTGTGCACTGGCCCTGGCAACCCACCCATAGCCAGCTAGGGAGGGACCCACCTAGGGCCTAGCTGCGAAACGGCACAGAACGCGCTCCTAGGAGCTGCACTCTGCAAAGGGAAACTGTGCTCGGGGAACAAAGCTCAGCCCCAAGGCGGCTTGGCTCAGGATCGCAGCGCTTGCCTAGTTCTCACCTAGCCCTAGGCTCCCCATAGGGCCAAGGAGGGTCTGGGCTGCCTCTGGCTCCGTGGGCACTGCTGCTTGGCTGGTGGTCTCCGCACCTTGAAACCAACTCCAAACGTGTTCTCCTTCGCGGAGAAGGCTGATTTGGCAGGAAGAAGCCCTGTGTGCACTGGCCCTGGCAACCCACCCATAGCCAGCTAGGGACGGACCCACCTAGGGCCTAGCTGCGAAACGGCACAAAACGCGCTCCTAGGAGCTGCACTCTGCAAAGGGAAACTGTGCTCGGGGAACAAACCTCAGCCCCAAGGCGGCTTGGCTCAGGATCGCAGCGCTTGCCTAGTTCTCACCTAGCCCTAGGCTCCCCATAGGGCCAAGGAGGGTCTGGGCTGCCTCTGGCTCCGTGGGCACTGCTGCTTGGCTGGTGGTCTCCGCACCTTGAAACCAACTCCAAACGTGTTCTCCTTCGCGGAGAAGGCTGATTTGGCAGGAAGAAGCCCTGTGTGCACTGGCCCTGGCAACCCACCCATAGCCAGCTAGGGACGGACCCACCTAGGGCCTAGCTGCGAAACGGCACAAAACGCGCTCCTAGGAGCTGCACTCTGCAAAGGGAAACTGAGCTCGGGGAACAAAGCTCAGCCCCAAGGCGGCTTGGCTCAGGATCGCAGCGCTTGCCTAGTTCTCACCTAGCCCTAGGCTCCCCATAGGGCCAAGGAGGGTCTGGGCTGCCTCTGGCTCCGTGGGCACTGCTGCTTGGCTGGTGGTCTCCGCACCTTGAAACCAACTCCAAACGTGTTCTCCTTTGCGAGAAGGCTGATTTGGCAGGAAGAAGCCCTGTGTGCATTGGCCCTGGCAACCCACCCATAGCCAGCTAGGGAGGGACCCACCTAGGGCCTAGCTGCGAAACGGCACAAAACGCGCTCCTAGGAGCTGCACTCTGCAAAGGGAAACTGTGCTCGGGGAACAAAGCTCAGCCCCAAGGCGGCTTGGCTCAGGATCGCAGCGCTTGCCTAGTTCTCACCTAGCCCTAGGCTCCCCATAGGGTCATGGAGGGTCTGGGCTGCCTCTGGCTCCGTGGGCACTGCTGCTTGACTGGTGGTCTCCGCACCTTGAAACCAACTCCAAACGTGTTCTCCTTCGCGGAGAAGGCTGATTTGGCAGGAAGAAGCCCTGTGTGCACTGGCCCTGGCAACCCACCCATAGCCAGCTAGGGAGGGACCCACCTAGGGCCTAGCTGCGAAACGGCACAGAACGCGCTCCTAGGAGCTGCACTCTGCAAAGGGAAACTGTGCTCGGGGAACAAACCTCAGCCCCAAGGCGGCTTGGCTCAGGATCGCAGCGCTTGCCTAGTTCTCACCTAGCCCTAGGCTCCCCATAGGGCCAAGGAGGGTCTGGGCTGCCTCTGGCTCCGTGGGCACTGCTGCTTGGCTGGTGGTCTCCGCACCTTGAAACCAACTCCAAACGTGTTCTCCTTCGCGGAGAAGGCTGATTTGGCAGGAAGAAGCCCTGTGTGCACTGGCCCTGGCAACCCACCCACAGCCAGCTAGGGAGGGACCCACCTAGGGCCTAGCTGCGAAACGGCACAAAACGCTCTCCTAGGAGCTGCACTCTGCAAAGGGAAACTGAGCTCGGGGAACAAAGCTCAGCCCCAAGGCGGCTTGGCTCAGGATCGCAGCGCTTGCCTAGTTCTCACCTAGCCCTAGGCTCCCCATAGGGCCAAGGAGGGTCTGGGCTGCCTCTGGCTCCGTGGGCACTGCTGCTTGGCTGGTGGTCTCCGCACCTTGAAACCAACTCCAAACGTGTTCTCCTTCGCGGAGAAGGCTGATTTGGCAGGAAGAAGCCCTGTGTGCACTGGCCCTGGCAACCCACCCATAGCCAGCTAGGGACGGACCCACCTAGGGCCTAGCTGCGAAACGGCACAGAATGCGCTCCTAGGAGCTGCACTCTGCAAAGGGAAACTGTGCTCGGGGAACAAAGCTCAGCCCCAAGGCGGCTTGGCTCAGGATCGCAGCGCTTGCCTAGTTCTCACCTAGCCCTAGGCTCCCCATAGGGCCAAGGAGGGTCTGGGCTGCCTCTGGCTCCGTGGGCACTGCTGCTTGGCTGGTGGTCTCCGCACCGTGAAACCAACTCCAAACGTGTTCTCCTTCGCGGAGAAGGCTGATTTGGCAGGAAGAAGCCCTGTGTGCACTGGCCCTGGCAACCCACCCATAGCCAGCTAGGGAGGGACCCACCTAGGGCCTAGCTGCGAAACGGCACAGAATGCGCTCCTAGGAGCTGCACTCTGCAAAGGGAAACTGAGCTCGGGGAACAAAGCTCAGCCCCAAGGCGGCTTGGCTCAGGATCGCAGCGCTTGCCTAGTTCTCACCTAGCCCTAGGCTCCCCATAGGGCCAAGGAGGGTCTGGGCTGCCTCTGGCTCCGTGGGCACTGCTGCTTGGCTGGTGGTCTCCGCACCGTGAAACCAACTCCAAACGTGTTCTCCTTCGCGGAGAAGGCTGATTTGGCAGGAAGAAGCCCTGTGTGCACTGGCCCTGGCAACCCACCCATAGCCAGCTAGGGAGGGACCCACCTAGGGCCTAGCTGCGAAACGGCACAGAATGCGCTCCTAGGAGCTGCACTCTGCAAAGGGAAACTGTTCTCGGGGAACAAAGCTCAGCCCCAAGGCGGCTTGGCTCAGGATCGCAGCGCTTGCCTAGTTCTCACCTAGCCCTAGGCTCCCCATAGGGCCAAGGAGGGTCTGGGCTGCCTCTGGCTCCGTGGGCACTGCTGCTTGGCTGGTGGTCTCCGCACCGTGAAACCAACTCCAAACGTGTTCTCCTTCGCGGAGAAGGCTGATTTGGCAGGAAGAAGCCCTGTGTGCACTGGCCCTGGCAAACCACCCATAGCCAGCTAGGGAGGCACCCACCTAGGGCCTAGCTGCGAAACGGCACAAAACGCGCTCCTAGGAGCTGCACTCTGCAAAGGGAAACTGTGCTCGGGGAACTAACCTCAGCCCCAAGGCAGCTTGGCTCAGGATCGCAGCGCTTGCCTAGTTCTCACCTAGCCCTAGGCTCCCCATAGGGCCAAGGAGGGTCTGGGCTGCCTCTGGCTCCGTGGGCACTGCTGCTTGGCTGGTGGTCTCCGCACCGTGAAACCAACTCCAAACGTGTTCTCCTTCGCGGAGAAGGCTGATTTGGCAGGAAGAAGCCCTGTGTGCACTGGCCCTGGCAACCCACCCATAGCCAGCTAGGGAGGGACCCACCTAGGGCCTAGCTGCGAAACGGCACAAAACGCGCTCCTAGGAGCTGCACTCTGCAAAGGGAAACTGTGCTCGGGGAACTAACCTCAGCCCCAAGGCGGCTTGGCTCAGGATCGCAGCGCTTGCCTAGTTCTCACCTAGCCCTAGGCTCCCCATAGGGCCAAGGAGGGTCTGGGCTGCCTCTGGCTCCGTGGGCACTGCTGCTTGGCTGGTGGTCTCCGCACCTTGAAACCAACTCCAAACGTGTTCTCCTTCGCGGAGAAGGCTGATTTGGCAGGAAGAAGCCCTGTGTGCACTGGCCCTGGCAACCCACCCATAGCCAGCTAGGGAGGGACCCACCTAGGGCCTAGCTGCGAAACGGCACAAAACGCGCTCCTAGGAGCTGCACTCTGCAAAGGGAAACTGAGCTCGGGGAACAAAGCTCAGCCCCAAGGCGGCTTGGCTCAGGATCGCAGCGCTTGCCTAGTTCTCACCTAGCCCTAGGCTCCCCATAGTGCCAAGGAGGGTCTGGGCTGCCTCTGGCTCCGTGGGCACTGCTGCTTGGCTGGTGGTCTCCGCACCTTGAAACCAACTCCAAACGTGTTCTCCTTCGCGGAGAAGGCTGATTTGGCAGGAAGAAGCCCTGTGTGCACTGGCCCTGGCAACCCACCCATAGCCAGCTAGGGAGGGACCCACCTAGGGCCTAGCTGCGAAACGGCACAGAATGCGCTCCTAGGAGCTGCACTCTGCAAAGGGAAACTGAGCTCGGGGAACAAAGCTCAGCCCCAAGGCGGCTTGGCTCAGGATCGCAGCGCTTGCCTAGTTCTCACCTAGCCCTAGGCTCCCCATAGGGCCAAGGAGGGTCTGGGCTGCCTCTGGCTCCATGGGCACTGCTGCTTGGCTGGTGGTCTCCGCAGCTTGAAACCAACTCCAAACGTGTTCTCCTTTGCGGAGAAGGCTGATTTGGCAGGTAGAAGCCCTGTGTGCATTGGCCCTGGCAACCCACCCATAGCCAGCTAGGGAGGGACCCACCTAGGGCCTAGCTGCGAAACGGCACAGAATGCGCTCCTAGGAGCTGCACTCTGCAAAGGGAAACTGTGCTCGGGGAACAAAGCTCAGCCCCAAGGCGGCTTGGCTCAGGATCGCAGCGCTTGCCTAGTTCTCACCTAGCCCTAGGCTCCCCATAGGGCCAAGGAGGGTCTGGGCTGCCTCTGGCTCCGTGGGCACTGCTGCTTGGCTGGTGGTCTCCGCACCTTGAAACCAACTCCAAACGTGTTCTCCTTCGCGGAGAAGGCTGATTTGGCAGGAAGAAGCCCTGTGTGCACTGGCCCTGGCAACCCACCCATAGCCAGCTAGGGAGGGACCCACCTAGGGCCTAGCTGCGAAACGGCACAGAACGCACTCCTAGGAGCTGCACTCTGCAAAGGGAAACTGTGCTCGGGGAACAAAGCTCAGCCCCAAGGCGGCTTGGCTCAGGATCGCAGCGCTTGCCTAGTTCTCACCTAGCCCTAGGCTCCCCATAGGGCCAAGGAGGGTCTGGGCTGCCTCTGGCTCCGTGGGCACTGCTGCTTGGCTGGTGGTCTCCGCAGCTTGAAACCAACTCCAAACGTGTTCTCCTTCGCGGAGAAGGCTGATTTGGCAGGAAGAAGCCCTGTGTGCACTGGCCCTGGCAACCCACCCATCGCCAGCTAGGGAGGGACCCACCTAGGGCCTAGCTGCGAAACGGCACAAAACGCGCTCCTAGGAGCTGCACTCTGCAAAGGGAAACTGTGCTCGGGGAACAAACCTCAGCCCCAAGGCGGCTTGGCTCAGGATCGCAGCGCTTGCCTAGTTCTCACCTAGCCCTAGGCTCCCCATAGGGCCAAGGAGGGTCTGGGCTGCCTCTGGCTCCGTGGGCACTGCTGCTTGGCTGGTGGTCTCCGCACCTTGAAACCAACTCCAAACGTGTTCTCCTTCGCGGAGAAGGCTGATTTGGCAGGAAGAAGCCCTGTGTGCACTGGCCCTGGCAACCCACCCATAGCCAGCTAGGGAGGGACCCACCTAGGGCCTAGCTGCGAAACGGCACAAAACGCGCTCCTAGGAGCTGCACTCTGCAAAGGGAAACTGAGCTCGGGGAACAAAGCTCAGCCCCAAGGCGGCTTGGCTCAGGATCGCAGCGCTTGCCTAGTTCTCACCTAGCCCTAGGCTCCCCATAGGGCCAAGGAGGGTCTGGGCTGCCTCTGGTTCCGTGGGCACTGCTGCTTGGCTGGTGGTCTCCGCACCTTGAAACCAACTCCAAACGTGTTCTCCTTTGCGGAGAAGGCTGATTTGGCAGGAAGAAGCCCTGTGTGCATTGGCCCTGGCAACCCACCCATAGCCAGCTAGGGAGGGACCCACCTAGGGCCTAGCTGCGAAACGGCACAAAACGCGCTCCTAGGAGCTGCACTCTGCAAAGGGAAACTGTGCTCGGGGAACAAACCTCAGCCCCAAGGCGGCTTGGCTCAGGATCGCAGCGCTTGCCTAGTTCTCACCTAGCCCTAGGCTCCCCATAGGGTCATGGAGGGTCTGGGCTGCCTCTGGCTCCGTGGGCACTGCTGCTTGGCTGGTGGTCTCCGCACCTTGAAACCAACTCCAAACGTGTTCTCCTTCGCGGAGAAGGCTGATTTGGCAGGAAGAAGCCCTGTGTGCACTGGCCCTGGCAACCCACCCATAGCCAGCTAGGGAGGGACCCACCTAGGGCCTAGCTGCGAAACGGCACAGAACGCGCTCCTAGGAGCTGCACTCTGCAAAGGAAAACTGTGCTCGGGGAACAAACCTCAGCCCCAAGGCGGCTTGGCTCAGGATCGCAGCGCTTGCCTAGTTCTCACCTAGCCCTAGGCTCCCCATAGGGCCAAGGAGGGTCTGGGCTGCCTCTGGCTCCGTGGGCACTGCTGCTTGGCTGGTGGTCTCCGCACCTTGAAACCAACTCCAAACGTGTTCTCCTTCGCGGAGAAGGCTGATTTGGCAGGAAGAAGCCCTGTGTGCACTGGCCCTGGCAACCCACCCACAGCCAGCTAGGGAGGGACCCACCTAGGGCCTAGCTGCGAAACGGCACAAAACGCTCTCCTAGGAGCTGCACTCTGCAAAGGGAAACTGAGCTCGGGGAACAAAGCTCAGCCCCAAGGCGGCTTGGCTCAGGATCGCAGCGCTTGCCTAGTTCTCACCTAGCCCTAGGCTCCCCATAGGGCCAAGGAGGGTCTGGGCTGCCTCTGGCTCCGTGGGCACTGCTGCTTGGCTGGTGGTCTCCGCACCTTGAAACCAACTCCAAACGTGTTCTCCTTCGCGGAGAAGGCTGATTTGGCAGGAAGAAGCCCTGTGTGCACTGGCCCTGGCAACCCACCCATAGCCAGCTAGGGACGGACCCACCTAGGGCCTAGCTGCGAAACGGCACAGAATGCGCTCCTAGGAGCTGCACTCTGCAAAGGGAAACTGTGCTCGGGGAACAAAGCTCAGCCCCAAGGCGGCTTGGCTCAGGATCGCAGCGCTTGCCTAGTTCTCACCTAGCCCTAGGCTCCCCATAGGGCCAAGGAGGGTCTGGGCTGCCTCTGGCTCCGTGGGCACTGCTGCTTGGCTGGTGGTCTCCGCACCGTGAAACCAACTCCAAACGTGTTCTCCTTCGCGGAGAAGGCTGATTTGGCAGGAAGAAGCCCTGTGTGCACTGGCCCTGGCAACCCACCCATAGCCAGCTAGGGAGGGACCCACCTAGGGCCTAGCTGCGAAACGGCACAGAATGCGCTCCTAGGAGCTGCACTCTGCAAAGGGAAACTGAGCTCGGGGAACAAAGCTCAGCCCCAAGGCGGCTTGGCTCAGGATCGCAGCGCTTGCCTAGTTCTCACCTAGCCCTAGGCTCCCCATAGGGCCAAGGAGGGTCTGGGCTGCCTCTGGCTCCGTGGGCACTGCTGCTTGGCTGGTGGTCTCCGCACCGTGAAACCAACTCCAAACGTGTTCTCCTTCGCGGAGAAGGCTGATTTGGCAGGAAGAAGCCCTGTGTGCACTGGCCCTGGCAACCCACCCATAGCCAGCTAGGGAGGGACCCACCTAGGGCCTAGCTGCGAAACGGCACAGAATGCGCTCCTAGGAGCTGCACTCTGCAAAGGGAAACTGAGCTCGGGGAACAAAGCTCAGCCCCAAGGCGGCTTGGCTCAGGATCGCAGCGCTTGCCTAGTTCTCACCTAGCCCTAGGCTCCCCATAGGGCCAAGGAGGGTCTGGGCTGCCTCTGGCTCCGTGGGCACTGCTGCTTGGCTGGTGGTCTCCGCAGCTTGAAACCAACTCCAAACGTGTTCTCCTTCGCGGAGAAGGCTGATTTGGCAGGAAGAAGCCCTGTGTGCACTGGCCCTGGCAAACCACCCATAGCCAGCTAGGGAGGCACCCACCTAGGGCCTAGCTGCGAAACGGCACAAAACGCGCTCCTAGGAGCTGCACTCTGCAAAGGGAAACTGTGCTCGGGGAACTAACCTCAGCCCCAAGGCAGCTTGGCTCAGGATCGCAGCGCTTGCCTAGTTCTCACCTAGCCCTAGGCTCCCCATAGGGCCAAGGAGGGTCTGGGCTGCCTCTGGCTCCGTGGGCACTGCTGCTTGGCTGGTGGTCTCCGCACCGTGAAACCAACTCCAAACGTGTTCTCCTTCGCGGAGAAGGCTGATTTGGCAGGAAGAAGCCCTGTGTGCACTGGCCCTGGCAACCCACCCATAGCCAGCTAGGGAGGGACCCACCTAGGGCCTAGCTGCGAAACGGCACAAAACGCGCTCCTAGGAGCTGCACTCTGCAAAGGGAAACTGTGCTCGGGGAACTAACCTCAGCCCCAAGGCGGCTTGGCTCAGGATCGCAGCGCTTGCCTAGTTCTCACCTAGCCCTAGGCTCCCCATAGGGCCAAGGAGGGTCTGGGCTGCCTCTGGCTCCGTGGGCACTGCTGCTTGGCTGGTGGTCTCCGCACCTTGAAACCAACTCCAAACGTGTTCTCCTTCGCGGAGAAGGCTGATTTGGCAGGAAGAAGCCCTGTGTGCACTGGCCCTGGCAACCCACCCATAGCCAGCTAGGGAGGGACCCACCTAGGGCCTAGCTGCGAAACGGCACAAAACGCGCTCCTAGGAGCTGCACTCTGCAAAGGGAAACTGAGCTCGGGGAACAAAGCTCAGCCCCAAGGCGGCTTGGCTCAGGATCGCAGCACTTGCCTAGTTCTCACCTAGCCCTAGGCTCCCCATAGGGCCAAGGAGGGTCTGGGCTGCCTCTGGCTCCGTGGGCACTGCTGCTTGGCTGGTGGTCTCCGCACCTTGAAACCAACTCCAAACGTGTTCTCCTTCGCGGAGAAGGCTAATTTGGCAGGAAGAAGCCCTGTGTGCACTGGCCCTGGCAACCCACCCATAGCCAGCTAGGGAGGGACCCACCTAGGGCCTAGCTGCGAAACGGCACAGAATGCGCTCCTAGGAGCTGCACTCTGCAAAGGGAAACTGAGCTAGGGGAACAAAGCTCAGCCCCAAGGCGGCTTGGCTCAGGATCGCAGCGCTTGCCTAGTTCTCACCTAGCCCTAGGCTCCCCATAGGGCCAAGGAGGGTCTGGGCTGCCTCTGGCTCCATGGGCACTGCTGCTTGGCTGGTGGTCTCCGCAGCTTGAAACCAACTCCAAACGTGTTCTCCTTTGCGGAGAAGGCTGATTTGGCAGGTAGAAGCCCTGTGTGCATTGGCCCTGGCAACCCACCCATAGCCAGCTAGGGAGGGACCCACCTAGGGCCTAGCTGCGAAACGGCACAGAATGCGCTCCTAGGAGCTGCACTCTGCAAAGGGAAACTGTGCTCGGGGAACAAAGCTCAGCCCCAAGGCGGCTTGGCTCAGGATCGCAGCGCTTGCCTAGTTCTCACCTAGCCCTAGGCTCCCCATAGGGCCAAGGAGGGTCTGGGCTGCCTCTGGCTCCGTGGGCACTGCTGCTTGGCTGGTGGTCTCCGCACCTTGAAACCAACTCCAAACGTGTTCTCCTTCGCGGAGAAGGCTGATTTGGCAGGAAGAAGCCCTGTGTGCACTGGCCCTGGCAACCCACCCATAGCCAGCTAGGGAGGGACCCACCTAGGGCCTAGCTGCGAAACGGCACAGAATGCGCTCCTAGGAGCTGCACTCTGCAAAGGGAAACTGAGCTCGGGGAACAAAGCTCAGCCCCAAGGCGGCTTGGCTCAGGATCGCAGTGCTTGCCTAGTTCTCACCTAGCCCTAGGCTCCCCATAGGGCCAAGGAGGGTCTGGGCTGCCTCTGGCTCCGTGGGCACTGCTGCTTGGCTGGTGGTCTCCGCACCTTGAAACCAACTCCAAACGTGTTCTCCTTGGCGGAGAAGGCTGATTTGGCAGGAAGAAGCCCTGTGTGCACTGGCCCTGGCAACCCACCCATAGCCAGCTAGGGAGGGACCCACCTAGGGCCTAGCTGCGAAACGGCACAAAACGCGCTCCTAGGAGCTGCACTCTGCAAAGGGAAACTGTGCTCGGGGAACAAACCTCAGCCCCAAGGCGGCTTGGCTCAGGATCGCAGCGCTTGCCTAGTTCTCACCTAGCCCTAGGCTCCCCATAGGGTCAAGGAGGGTCTGGGCTGCCTCTGGCTCCGTGGGCACTGCTGCTTGGCTGGTGGTCTCTGCACCTTGAAACCAACTCCAAACGTGTTCTCCTTGGCGGAGAAGGCTGATTTGGCAGGAAGAAGCCCTGTGTGCACTGGCCCTGGCAACCCACCCATAGCCAGCTAGGGAGGGACCCACCTAGGGCCTAGCTGCGAAACGGCACAAAACGCGCTCCTAGGAGCTGCACTCTGCAAAGGGAAACTGTGCTCGGGGCACAAAGCTCAGCCCCAAGGCGGCTTGGCTCAGGATCGCAGCGCTTGCCTAGTTCTCACCTAGCCCTAGGCTCCCCATAGGGTCAAGGAGGGTCTGGGCTGCCTCTGGCTCCGTGGGCACTGCTGCTTGGCTGGTGGTCTCCGCAGCTTGAAACCAACTCCAAACGTGTTCTCCTTCGCGGAGAAGGCTGATTTGGCAGGAAGAAGCCCTGTGTGCACTGGCCCTGGCAACCCACCCATAGCCAGCTAGGGAGGGACCCACCTAGGGCCTAGCTGCGAAACGGCAAAAAATGCGCTCCTAGGAGCTGCACTCTGCAAAGGGAAACTGTGCTCGGGGAACAAAGCTCAGCCCCAAGGCGGCTTGGCTCAGGATCGCAGCGCTTGCCTAGTTCTCACCTAGCCCTAGGCTCCCCATAGGGCCAAGGAGGGTCTGGGCTGCCTCTGGCTCCGTGGGCACTGCTGCTTGGCTGGTGGTCTCCGCACCTTGAAACCAACTCCAAACGTGTTCTCCTTCGCGGAGAAGGCTGATTTGGCAGGAAGAAGCCCTGTGTGCACTGGCCCTGGCAACCCACCCATAGCCAGCTAGGGAGGGACCCACCTAGGGCCTAGCTGCGAAACGGCACAGAATGCGCTCCTAGGAGCTGCACTCTGCAAAGGGAAACTGAGCTCGGGGAACAAAGCTCAGCCCCAAGGCGGCTTGGCTCAGGATCGCAGCACTTGCCTAGTTCTCACCTAGCCCTAGGCTCCCCATAGGGCCAAGGAGGGTCTGGGCTGCCTCTGGATCCGTGGGCACTGCTGCTTGGCTGGTGGTCTCCGCACCTTGAAACCAACTCCAAACGTGTTCTCCTTCGCGGAGAAGGCTGATTTGGCAGGAAGAAGCCCTGTGTGCACTGGCCCTAGCAACCCACCCATAGCCAGCTAGGGAGGGACCCACCTAGGGCCTAGCTGCGAAACGGCACAAAACGCGCTCCTAGGAGCTGCACTCTGCAAAGGGAAACTGTGCTCGGGGAACAAAGCTCAGCCCCAAGGCGGCTTGGCTCAGGATCGCAGCGCTTGCCTAGTTCTCAGCTAGCCATAGGCTCCCCATAGGGCCAAGGAGGGTCTGGGCTGCCTCTGGCTCCGTGGGCACTGCTGCTTGGCTGGTGGTCTCCGCAGCTTGAAACAAACTCCAAACGTGTTCTCCTTCGCGGAGAAGGCTGATTTGGCAGGAAGAAGCCCTGTGTGCACTGGCCCTGGCAACCCACCCATCGCCAGCTAGGGAGGGACCCACCTAGGGCCTAGCTGCGAAACGGCACAAAACGCGCTCCTAGGAGCTGCACTCTGCAAAGGGAAACTGTGCTCGGGGAACAAACCTCAGCCCCAAGGCGGCTTGGCTCAGGATCGCAGCGCTTGCCTAGTTCTCACCTAGCCCTAGGCTCCCCATAGGGCCAAGGAGGGACTGGGCTGCCTCTGGCTCCGTGGGCACTGCTGCTTCTTGGTGGTCTCCACAGCTTGAAACCAACTCCAAACATGTTCTCCTTTGCGGAGAAGGCTGATTTGGCAGGTAGAAGCCCTGTGTGCACTGGCCCTGGCAACCCACCCATAGCCAGCTAGGGAGGGACCCACCTAGGGCCTAGCTGCAAAACGGCACAAAACGCGCTCCTAGGAGCTGCACTCTGCAAAGGGAAACTGTGCTCGGGGAACAAAGCTCAGCCCCAAGGCGGCTTGGCTCAGGATCGCAGCGCTTGCCTAGTTCTCACCTAGCCCTAGGCTCCCCATAGGGCCAAGGAGGGTCTGGGCTGCCTCTGGCTCCGTGGGCACTGCTGCTTGGCTGGTGGTCTCCGCACCTTGAAACCAACTCCAAACGTGTTCTCCTTCGCGGAGAAGGCTGATTTGGCAGGAAGAAGCCCTGTGTGCACTGGCCCTGGCAAACCACCCATAGCCAGCTAGGGAGGCACCCACCTAGGGCCTAGCTGCGAAACGGCACAAAACGCGCTCCTAGGAGCTGCACTCTGCAAAGGGAAACTGTGCTCGGGGAACAAAGCTCAGCCCCAAGGCGGCTTGGCTCAGGATCGCAGCGCTTGCCTAGTTCTCACCTAGCCCTAGGCTCCCCATAGGGCCAAGGAGGGTCTGGGCTGCCTCTGGCTCCGTGGGCACTGCTGCTTGGCTGGTGGTCTCCGCACCTTGAAACCAACTCCAAACGTGTTCTCCTTCGCGGAGAAGGCTGATTTGGCAGGAAGAAGCCCTGTGTGCACTGGCCCTGGCAACCCACCCATAGCCAGCTAGGGAGGGACCCACCTAGGGCCTAGCTGCGAAACGGCACAAAACGCGCTCCTAGGAGCTGCACTCTGCAAAGGGAAACTGTGCTCGGGGAACAAAGCTCAGCCCCAAGGCAGCTTGGCTCAGGATCGCAGCGCTTGCCTAGTTCTCACCTAGCCCTAGGCTCCCCATAGGGCCAAGGAGGGTCTGGGCTGCCTCTGGCTCCGTGGGCACTGCTGCTTGGATGGTGGTCTCCGCACCGTGAAACCAACTCCAAACGTGTTCTCCTTGGCGGAGAAGGCTGATTTGGCAGGAAGAAGCCCTGTGTGCACTGGCCCTGGCAACCCACCCATAGCCAGCTAGGGAGGGACCCACCTAGGGCCTAGCTGCGAAACGGCACAGAATGCGCTCCTAGGAGCTGCACTCTGCAAAGGGAAACTGAGCTCGGGGAACAAAGCTCAGCCCCAAGGCGGCTTGGCTCAGGATCGCAGCGCTTGCCTAGTTCTCACCTAGCCCTAGGCTCCCCATAGGGCCAAGGAGGGTCTGGGCTGCCTCTGGCTCCGTGGGCACTGCTGCTTGGTTGGTGGTCTCCGCAGCTTGAAACCAACTCCAAACGTGTTCTCCTTCGCGGAGAAGGCTGATTTGGCAGGAGGAAGCCCTGTGTGCACTGGCCCTAGCAACCCACCCATAGCCAGCTAGGGAGGGACCCACCTAGGGCCTAGCTGCGAAACGGCACAAAACGCGCTCCTAGGAGCTGCACTCTGCAAAGGGAAACTGTGCTCGGGGAACAAACCTCAGCCCCAAGGCGGCTTGGTTCAGGATCGCAGCGCTTGCCTAGTTCTCACCTAGCCCTAGGCTCCCCATAGGGCCAAGGAGGGTCTGGGCTGCCTCTGGCTCCGTGGGCACTGCTGCTTGGCTGGTGGTCTCCGCAGCTTGAAACAAACTCCAAACGTGTTCTCCTTCGCGGAGAAGGCTGATTTGGCAGGAAGAAGCCCTGTGTGCACTGGCCCTGGCAACCCACCCATCGCCAGCTAGGGAGGGACCCACCTAGGGCCTAGCTGCGAAACGGCACAAAACGCGCTCCTAGGAGCTGCACTCTGCAAAGGGAAACTGTGCTCGGGGAACAAACCTCAGCCCCAAGGCGGCTTGGCTCAGGATCGCAGCGCTTGCCTAGTTCTCACCTAGCCCTAGGCTCCCCATAGGGCCAAGGAGGGACTGGGCTGCCTCTGGCTCCGTGGGCACTGCTGCTTGGCTGGTGGTCTCCGCACCTTGAAACCAACTCCAAACGTGTTCTCCTTTGCGGAGAAGGCTGATTTGGCAGGTAGAAGCCCTGTGTGCACTGGCCCTGGCAACCCACCCATAGCCAGCTAGGGAGGGACCCACCTAGGGCCTAGCTGCGAAACGGCACAAAACGCGCTCCTAGGAGCTGCACTCTGCAAAGGGAAACTGTGCTCGGGGAACAAAGCTCAGCCCCAAGGCGGCTTGGCTCAGGATCGCAGCGCTTGCCTAGTTCTCACCTAGCCCTAGGCTCCCCATAGGGCCAAGGAGGGTCTGGGCTGCCTCTGGCTCCGTGGGCACTGCTGCTTGGCTGGTGGTCTCCGCACCTTGAAACCAACTCCAAACGTGTTCTCCTTCGCGGAGAAGGCTGATTTGGCAGGAAGAAGCCCTGTGTGCACTGGCCCTGGCAAACCACCCATAGCCAGCTAGGGAGGCACCCACCTAGGGCCTAGCTGCGAAACGGCACAAAACGCGCTCCTAGGAGCTGCACTCTGCAAAGGGAAACTGTGCTCGGGGAACAAAGCTCAGCCCCAAGGCGGCTTGGCTCAGGATCGCAGCGCTTGCCTAGTTCTCACCTAGCCCTAGGCTCCCCATAGGGCCAAGGAGGGTCTGGGCTGCCTCTGGCTCCGTGGGCACTGCTGCTTGGCTGGTGGTCTCCGCACCTTGAAACCAACTCCAAACGTGTTCTCCTTCGCGGAGAAGGCTGATTTGGCAGGAAGAAGCCCTGTGTGCACTGGCCCTGGCAACCCACCCATAGCCAGCTAGGGAGGGACCCACCTAGGGCCTAGCTGCGAAACGGCACAAAACGCGCTCCTAGGAGCTGCACTCTGCAAAGGGAAACTGTGCTCGGGGAACAAAGCTCAGCCCCAAGGCAGCTTGGCTCAGGATCGCAGCGCTTGCCTAGTTCTCACCTAGCCCTAGGCTCCCCATAGGGCCAAGGAGGGTCTGGGCTGCCTCTGGCTCCGTGGGCACTGCTGCTTGGCTGGTGGTCTCCGCACCTTGAAACCAACTCCAAACGTGTTCTCCTTCGCGGAGAAGGCTGATTTGGCAGGAAGAAGCCCTGTGTGCACTGGCCCTGGCAACCCACCCATAGCCAGCTAGGGAGGGACCCACCTAGGGCCTAGCTGCGAAACGGCACAAAACGCGCTCCTAGGAGCTGCACTCTGCAAAGGGAAACTGTGCTCGGGGAACAAACCTCAGCCCCAAGGCGGCTTGGCTCAGGATCGCAGCGCTTGCCTAGTTCTCACCTAGCCCTAGGCTCCCCATAGGGTCAAGGAGGGTCTGGGCTGCCTCTGGCTCCGTGGGCACTGCTGCTTGGCTGGTGGTCTCCGCACCTTGAAACCAACTCCAAACGTGTTCTCCTTCGCGGAGAAGGCTGATTTGGCAGGAAGAAGCCCTGTGTGCACTGGCCCTGGCAACCCACCCATAGCCAGCTAGGGAGGGACCCACCTAGGGCCTAGCTGCGAAACGGCACAAAACGCTCTCCTAGGAGCTGCACTCTGCAAAGGGAAACTGAGCTCGGGGAACAAAGCTCAGCCCCAAGGCGGCTTGGCTCAGGATCGCAGCGCTTGCCTAGTTCTCACCTAGCCCTAGGCTCCCCATAGGGCCAAGGAGGGTCTGGGCTGCCTCTGGCTCCGTGGGCACTGCTGCTTGGCTGGTGGTCTCCGCACCTTGAAACCAACTCCAAACGTGTTCTCCTTTGCGGAGAAGGCTGATTTGGCAGGAAGAAGCCCTGTGTGCATTGGCCCTGGCAACCCACCCATAGCCAGCTAGGGAGGCACACACCTAGGTCCTAGCTGCGAAACGGCACAAAACGCGCTCCTAGGAGCTGCACTCTGCAAAGGGAAACTGAGCTCGGGGAACAAAGCTCAGCCCCAAGGCGGCTTGGCTCAGGATCGCAGCGCTTGCCTAGTTCTCACCTAGCCCTAGGCTCCCCATAGGGCCAAGGAGGGTCTGGGCTGCCTCTGGCTCCGTGGGCACTGCTGCTTGGCTGGTGGTCTCCGCACCTTGAAACCAACTCCAAACGTGTTCTCCTTCGCGGAGAAGGCTCATTTGGCAGGAAGAAGCCCTGTGTGCATTGGCCCTGGCAACCCACCCATAGCCAGCTAGGGAGGGACCCACCTAGGGCCTAGCTGCGAAACGGCACAAAACGCGCTCCTAGGAGCTGCACTCTGCAAAGGGAAACTGTGCTCGGGGAACAAAGCTCAGCCCCAAGGCGGCTTGGCTCAGGATCGCAGCGCTTGCCTAGTTCTCACCTAGCCCTAGGCTCCCCATAGGGTCAAGGAGGGTCTGGGCTGCCTCTGGCTCCGTGGGCACTGCTGCTTGGCTGGTGGTCTCCGCACCTTGAAACCAACTCCAAACGTGTTCTCCTTCGCGGAGAAGGCTGATTTGGCAGGAAGAAGCCCTGTGTGCACTGGCCCTGGCAACCCACCCATAGCCAGCTAGGGAGGGACCCACCTAGGGCCTAGCTGCGAAACGGCACAAAACGCGCTCCTAGGAGCTGCACTCTGCAAAGGGAAACTGTGCTCGGGGAACAAAGCTCAGCCCCAAGGCGGCTTGGCTCAGGATCGCAGCGCTTGCCTAGTTCTCACCTAGCCCTAGGCTCCCCATAGGGCCAAGGAGGGTCTGGGCTGCCTCTGGCTCCGTGGGCACTGCTGCTTGGCTGGTGGTCTCCGCACCTTGAAACCAACTCCAAACGTGTTCTCCTTGGCGGAGAAGGCTGATTTGGCAGGAAGAAGCCCTGTGTGCACTGGCCCTGGCAACCCACCCATAGCCAGCTAGGGAGGGACCCACCTAGGGCCTAGCTGCGAAACGGCACAGAATGCGCTCCTAGGAGCTGCACTCTGCAAAGGGAAACTGAGCTCGGGGAACAAAGCTCAGCCCCAAGGCGGCTTGGCTCAGGATCGCAGCGCTTGCCTAGTTCTCACCTAGCCCTAGGCTCCCCATAGGGCCAAGGAGGGTCTGGGCTGCCTCTGGCTCCGTGGGCACTGCTGCTTGGCTGGTGGTCTCCGCACCTTGAAACCAACTCCAAACGTGTTCTCCTTCGCGGAGAAGGCTGATTTGGCAGGAAGAAGCCCTGTGTGCACTGGCCCTGGCAACCCACCCATAGCCAGCTAGGGACGGACCCACCTAGGGCCTAGCTGCGAAACGGCACAAAACACGCTCCTAGGAGCTGCACTCTGCAAAGGGAAACTGAGCTCGGGGAACAAAGCTCAGCCCCAAGGCGGCTTGGCTCAGGATCGCAGCGCTTGCCTAGTTCTCACCTAGCCCTAGGCTCCCCATAGGGCCAAGGAGGGTCTGGGCTGCCTCTGGCTCCGTGGGCACTGCTGCTTGGCTGGTGGTCTCCGCACCTTGAAACCAACTCCAAACGTGTTCTCCTTCGCGGAGAAGGCTGATTTGGCAGGAAGAAGCCCTGTGTGCACTGGCCCTGGCAACCCACCCATAGCCAGCTAGGGAGGGACCCACCTAGGGCCTAGCTGCGAAACGGCACAGAATGCGCTCCTAGGAGCTGCACTCTGCAAAGGGAAACTGAGCTCGGGGAACAAAGCTCAGCCCCAAGGCGGCTTGGCTCAGGATCGCAGCGCTTGCCTAGTTCTCACCTAGCCCTAGGCTCCCCATAGGGCCAAGGAGGGTCTGGGCTGCCTCTGGCTCCGTGGGCACTGCTGCTTGGCTGGTGGTCTCCGCACCTTGAAACCAACTCCAAACGTGTTCTCCTTCGCGGAGAAGGCTGATTTGGCAGGAAGAAGCCCTGTGTGCACTGGCCCTGGCAACCCACCCATAGCCAGCTAGGGACGGACCCACCTAGGGCCTAGCTGCGAAACGGCACAAAACACGCTCCTAGGAGCTGCACTCTGCAAAGGGAAACTGAGCTCGGGGAACAAAGCTCAGCCCCAAGGCGGCTTGGCTCAGGATCGCAGCGCTTGCCTAGTTCTCACCTAGCCCTAGGCTCCCCATAGGGCCAAGGAGGGTCTGGGCTGCCTCTGGCTCCGTGGGCACTGCTGCTTGGTTGGTGGTCTCCGCAGTTTGAAACCAACTCCAAACGTGTTCTCCTTCGCGGAGAAGGCTGATTTGGCAGGAAGAAGCCCTGTGTGCACTGGCCCTGGCAACCCACCCATAGCCAGCTAGGGAGGCACCCACCTAGGGCCTAGCTGCGAATCGGCACAAAACGCGCTCCTAGGAGCTGCACTCTGCAAAGGGAAACTGTGCTCGGGGAACAAAGCTCAGCCCCAAGGCGGCTTGGCTCAGGATCGCAGCGCTTGCCTAGTTCTCACCTAGCCCTAGGCTCCCCATAGGGCCAAGGAGGGTCTGGGCTGCCTCTGGCTCCGTGGGCACTGCTGCTTGGCTGGTGGTCTCCGCACCTTGAAACCAACTCCAAACGTGTTCTCCTTCGCGGAGAAGGCTGATTTGGCAGGAAGAAGCCCTGTGTGCACTGGCCCTGGCAAACCACCCATAGCCAGCTAGGGAGGCACCCACCTAGGGCCTAGCTGCGAAACGGCACAAAACGCGCTCCTAGGAGCTGCACTCTGCAAAGGGAAACTGTGCTCGGGGAACAAAGCTCAGCCCCAAGGCGGCTTGGCTCAGGATCGCAGCGCTTGCCTAGTTCTCACCTAGCCCTAGGCTCCCCATAGGGCCAAGGAGGGTCTGGGCTGCCTCTGGCTCCGTGGGCACTGCTGCTTGGCTGGTGGTCTCCGCACCTTGAAACCAACTCCAAACGTGTTCTCCTTCGCGGAGAAGGCTGATTTGGCAGGAAGAAGCCCTGTGTGCACTGGCCCTGGCAACCCACCCATAGCCAGCTAGGGAGGGACCCACCTAGGGCCTAGCTGCGAAACGGCACAAAACGCGCTCCTAGGAGCTGCACTCTGCAAAGGGAAACTGTGCTCGGGGAACAAAGCTCAGCCCCAAGGCAGCTTGGCTCAGGATCGCAGCGCTTGCCTAGTTCTCACCTAGCCCTAGGCTCCCCATAGGGCCAAGGAGGGTCTGGGCTGCCTCTGGCTCCGTGGGCACTGCTGCTTGGATGGTGGTCTCCGCACCGTGAAACCAACTCCAAACGTGTTCTCCTTGGCGGAGAAGGCTGATTTGGCAGGAAGAAGCCCTGTGTGCACTGGCCCTGGCAACCCACCCATAGCCAGCTAGGGAGGGACCCACCTAGGGCCTAGCTGCGAAACGGCACAGAATGCGCTCCTAGGAGCTGCACTCTGCAAAGGGAAACTGAGCTCGGGGAACAAAGCTCAGCCCCAAGGCGGCTTGGCTCAGGATCGCAGCGCTTGCCTAGTTCTCACCTAGCCCTAGGCTCCCCATAGGGCCAAGGAGGGTCTGGGCTGCCTCTGGCTCCGTGGGCACTGCTGCTTGGTTGGTGGTCTCCGCAGCTTGAAACCAACTCCAAACGTGTTCTCCTTCGCGGAGAAGGCTGATTTGGCAGGAAGAAGCCCTGTGTGCACTGGCCCTAGCAACCCACCCATAGCCAGCTAGGGAGGGACCCACCTAGGGCCTAGCTGCGAAACGGCACAAAACGCGCTCCTAGGAGCTGCACTCTGCAAAGGGAAACTGTGCTCGGGGAACAAACCTCAGCCCCAAGGCGGCTTGGTTCAGGATCGCAGCGCTTGCCTAGTTCTCACCTAGCCCTAGGCTCCCCATAGGGCCAAGGAGGGTCTGGGCTGCCTCTGGCTCCGTGGGCACTGCTGCTTGGCTGGTGGTCTCCGCAGCTTGAAACAAACTCCAAACGTGTTCTCCTTCGCGGAGAAGGCTGATTTGGCAGGAAGAAGCCCTGTGTGCACTGGCCCTGGCAACCCACCCATCGCCAGCTAGGGAGGGACCCACCTAGGGCCTAGCTGCGAAACGGCACAAAACGCGCTCCTAGGAGCTGCACTCTGCAAAGGGAAACTGTGCTCGGGGAACAAACCTCAGCCCCAAGGCGGCTTGGCTCAGGATCGCAGCGCTTGCCTAGTTCTCACCTAGCCCTAGGCTCCCCATAGGGTCAAGGAGGGTCTGGGCTGCCTCTGGCTCCGTGGGCACTGCTGCTTGGCTGGTGGTCTCCGCACCTTGAAACCAACTCCAAACGTGTTCTCCTTCGCGGAGAAGGCTGATTTGGCAGGAAGAAGCCCTGTGTGCACTGGCCCTGGCAACCCACCCATAGCCAGCTAGGGAGGGACCCACCTAGGGCCTAGCTGCGAAACGGCACAAAACGCTCTCCTAGGAGCTGCACTCTGCAAAGGGAAACTGAGCTCGGGGAACAAAGCTCAGCCCCAAGGCGGCTTGGCTCAGGATCGCAGCGCTTGCCTAGTTCTCACCTAGCCCTAGGCTCCCCATAGGGCCAAGGAGGGTCTGGGCTGCCTCTGGCTCCGTGGGCACTGCTGCTTGGCTGGTGGTCTCCGCACCTTGAAACCAACTCCAAACGTGTTCTCCTTTGCGGAGAAGGCTGATTTGGCAGGAAGAAGCCCTGTGTGCATTGGCCCTGGCAACCCACCCATAGCCAGCTAGGGAGGCACACACCTAGGTCCTAGCTGCGAAACGGCACAAAACGCGCTCCTAGGAGCTGCACTCTGCAAAGGGAAACTGAGCTCGGGGAACAAAGCTCAGCCCCAAGGCGGCTTGGCTCAGGATCGCAGCGCTTGCCTAGTTCTCACCTAGCCCTAGGCTCCCCATAGGGCCAAGGAGGGTCTGGGCTGCCTCTGGCTCCGTGGGCACTGCTGCTTGGCTGGTGGTCTCCGCACCTTGAAACCAACTCCAAACGTGTTCTCCTTCGCGGAGAAGGCTCATTTGGCAGGAAGAAGCCCTGTGTGCATTGGCCCTGGCAACCCACCCATAGCCAGCTAGGGAGGGACCCACCTAGGGCCTAGCTGCGAAACGGCACAAAACGCGCTCCTAGGAGCTGCACTCTGCAAAGGGAAACTGTGCTCGGGGAACAAAGCTCAGCCCCAAGGCGGCTTGGCTCAGGATCGCAGCGCTTGCCTAGTTCTCACCTAGCCCTAGGCTCCCCATAGGGTCAAGGAGGGTCTGGGCTGCCTCTGGCTCCGTGGGCACTGCTGCTTGGCTGGTGGTCTCCGCACCTTGAAACCAACTCCAAACGTGTTCTCCTTCGCGGAGAAGGCTGATTTGGCAGGAAGAAGCCCTGTGTGCACTGGCCCTGGCAACCCACCCATAGCCAGCTAGGGAGGGACCCACCTAGGGCCTAGCTGCGAAACGGCACAAAACGCGCTCCTAGGAGCTGCACTCTGCAAAGGGAAACTGTGCTCGGGGAACAAAGCTCAGCCCCAAGGCGGCTTGGCTCAGGATCGCAGCGCTTGCCTAGTTCTCACCTAGCCCTAGGCTCCCCATAGGGCCAAGGAGGGTCTGGGCTGCCTCTGGCTCCGTGGGCACTGCTGCTTGGCTGGTGGTCTCCGCACCTTGAAACCAACTCCAAACGTGTTCTCCTTGGCGGAGAAGGCTGATTTGGCAGGAAGAAGCCCTGTGTGCACTGGCCCTGGCAACCCACCCATAGCCAGCTAGGGAGGGACCCACCTAGGGCCTAGCTGCGAAACGGCACAGAATGCGCTCCTAGGAGCTGCACTCTGCAAAGGGAAACTGAGCTCGGGGAACAAAGCTCAGCCCCAAGGCGGCTTGGCTCAGGATCGCAGCGCTTGCCTAGTTCTCACCTAGCCCTAGGCTCCCCATAGGGCCAAGGAGGGTCTGGGCTGCCTCTGGCTCCGTGGGCACTGCTGCTTGGCTGGTGGTCTCCGCACCTTGAAACCAACTCCAAACGTGTTCTCCTTCGCGGAGAAGGCTGATTTGGCAGGAAGAAGCCCTGTGTGCACTGGCCCTGGCAACCCACCCATAGCCAGCTAGGGACGGACCCACCTAGGGCCTAGCTGCGAAACGGCACAAAACACGCTCCTAGGAGCTGCACTCTG
The DNA here is from genome assembly GCF_054392235.1 of Sus scrofa. NCBI lineage: Eukaryota > Metazoa > Chordata > Mammalia > Artiodactyla > Suidae > Sus > Sus scrofa. Next base: position 38,279,364 of record NC_139393.1, on the reverse strand, counting down.
CAAAGGGAAACTGAGCTCGGGGAACAAAGCTCAGCCCCAAGGCGGCTTGGCTCAGGATCGCAGCGCTTGCCTAGTTCTCACCTAGCCCTAGGCTCCCCATAGGGCCAAGGAGGGTCTGGGCTGCCTCTGGCTCCGTGGGCACTGCTGCTTGGCTGGTGGTCTCCGCACCTTGAAACCAACTCCAAACGTGTTCTCCTTCGCGGAGAAGGCTGATTTGGCAGGAAGAAGCCCTGTGTGCACTGGCCCTGGCAACCCACCCATAGCCAGCTAGGGAGGGACCCACCTAGGGCCTAGCTGCGAAACGGCACAGAATGCGCTCCTAGGAGCTGCACTCTGCAAAGGGAAACTGAGCTCGGGGAACAAAGCTCAGCCCCAAGGCGGCTTGGCTCAGGATCGCAGCGCTTGCCTAGTTCTCACCTAGCCCTAGGCTCCCCATAGGGCCAAGGAGGGTCTGGGCTGCCTCTGGCTCCGTGGGCACTGCTGCTTGGCTGGTGGTCTCCGCACCTTGAAACCAACTCCAAACGTGTTCTCCTTCGCGGAGAAGGCTGATTTGGCAGGAAGAAGCCCTGTGTGCACTGGCCCTGGCAACCCACCCATAGCCAGCTAGGGACGGACCCACCTAGGGCCTAGCTGCGAAACGGCACAAAACACGCTCCTAGGAGCTGCACTCTGCAAAGGGAAACTGAGCTCGGGGAACAAAGCTCAGCCCCAAGGCGGCTTGGCTCAGGATCGCAGCGCTTGCCTAGTTCTCACCTAGCCCTAGGCTCCCCATAGGGCCAAGGAGGGTCTGGGCTGCCTCTGGCTCCGTGGGCACTGCTGCTTGGTTGGTGGTCTCCGCAGTTTGAAACCAACTCCAAACGTGTTCTCCTTCGCGGAGAAGGCTGATTTGGCAGGAAGAAGCCCTGTGTGCACTGGCCCTGGCAACCCACCCATAGCCAGCTAGGGAGGCACCCACCTAGGGCCTAGCTGCGAATCGGCACAAAACGCGCTCCTAGGAGCTGCACTCTGCAAAGGGAAACTGTGCTCGGGGAACAAACCTCAGCCCCAAGGCGGCTTGGCTCAGGATCGCAGCACTTGCCTAGTTCTCACCTAGCCCTAGGCTCCCCATAGGGCCAAGGAGGGTCTGGGCTGCCTCTGGCTCCGTGGGCACTGCTGCTTGGCTGGTGGTCTCCGCACCGTGAAACCAACTCCAAACGTGTTCTCCTTCGCGGAGAAGGCTGATTTGGCAGGAAGAAGCCCTGTGTGCACTGGCCCTGGCAACCCACCCATAGCCAGCTAGGGAGGGACCCACCTAGGGCCTAGCTGCGAAACGGCACAAAACGCGCTCCTAGGAGCTGCACTCTGCAAAGGGAAACTGTGCTCGGGGAACAAACCTCAGCCCCAAGGCAGCTTGGCTCAGGATCGCAGCGCTTGCCTAGTTCTCACCTAGCCCTAGGCTCCCCATAGGGCCAAGGAGGGTCTGGGCTGCCTCTGGCTCCGTGGGCACTGCTGCTTGGCTGGTGGTCTCCGCAGCTTGAAACCAACTCCAAACGTGTTCTCCTTCGCGGAGAAGGCTGATTTGGCAGGAAGAAGCCCTGTGTGCACTGGCCCTGGCAACCCACCCATAGCCAGCTAGGGAGGGACCCACCTAGGGCCTAGCTGCGAAACGGCAGAGAATGCGCTCCTAGGAGCTGCACTCTGGAAAGGGAAACTGAGCTCGGGGAACAAAGCTCAGCCCCAAGGCGGCTTGGCTCAGGATCGCAGCGCTTGCCTAGTTCTCACCTAGCCCTAGGCTCCCTATAGGGCCCAGTAGGGTCTGGGCTGCCTCTGGCTCCGTGGGCACTGCTGCTTGGTTGGTGGTCTCCGCAGCTTGAAACCAACTCCAAACGTGTTCTCCTTCGCGGAGAAGGCTGATTTGGCAGGAAGAAGCCCTGTGTGCACTGGCCCTGGCAACCCACCCATAGCCAGCTAGGGAGGGACCCACCTAGGGCCTAGCTGCGAAACGGCACAAAACGCGCTCCTAGGAGCTGCACTCTGCAAAGGGAAACTGTGCTCGGGGAACAAAGCTCAGCCCCAAGGCGGCTTGGCTCAGGATCGCAGCGCTTGCCTAGTTCTCACCTAGCCCTAGGCTCCCCATAGGGCCAAGGAGGGTCTGGGCTGCCTCTGGCTCCATGGGCACTGCTGCTTGGCTGGTGGTCTCCGCAGCTTGAAACCAACTCCAAACGTGTTCTCCTTTGCGGAGAAGGCTGATTTGGCAGGTAGAAGCCCTGTGTGCATTGGCCCTGGCAACCCACCCATAGCCAGCTAGGGAGGGACCCACCTAGGGCCTAGCTGCGAAACGGCACAGAATGCGCTCCTAGGAGCTGCACTCTGCAAAGGGAAACTGTGCTCGGGGAACAAAGCTCAGCCCCAAGGCGGCTTGGCTCAGGATCGCAGCGCTTGCCTAGTTCTCACCTAGCCCTAGGCTCCCCATAGGGCCAAGGAGGGTCTGGGCTGCCTCTGGCTCCGTGGGCACTGCTGCTTGGCTGGTGGTCTCCGCACCTTGAAACCAACTCCAAACGTGTTCTCCTTCGCGGAGAAGGCTGATTTGGCAGGAAGAAGCCCTGTGTGCACTGGCCCTGGCAACCCACCCATAGCCAGCTAGGGAGGGACCCACCTAGGGCCTAGCTGCGAAACGGCACAGAATGCGCTCCTAGGAGCTGCACTCTGCAAAGGGAAACTGAGCTCGGGGAACAAAGCTCAGCCCCAAGGCGGCTTGGCTCAGGATCGCAGCGCTTGCCTAGTTCTCACCTAGCCCTAGGCTCCCCATAGGGCCAAGGAGGGTCTGGGCTGCCTCTGGCTCCGTGGGCACTGCTGCTTGGCTGGTGGTCTCCGCACCTTGAAACCAACTCCAAACGTGTTCTCCTTGGCGGAGAAGGCTGATTTGGCAGGAAGAAGCCCTGTGTGCACTGGCCCTGGCAACCCACCCATAGCCAGCTAGGGAGGGACCCACCTAGGGCCTAGCTGCGAAACGGCACAAAACGCGCTCCTAGGAGCTGCACTCTGCAAAGGGAAACTGTGCTCGGGGAACAAAGCTCAGCCCCAAGGCGGCTTGGCTCAGGATCGCAGCGCTTGCCTAGTTCTCACCTAGCCCTAGGCTCCCCATAGGGTCAAGGAGGGTCTGGGCTGCCTCTGGCTCCATGGCCACTGCTGCTTGGCTGGTGGTCTCCGCACCTTGAAACCAACTCCAAACGTGTTCTCCTTCGCGGAGAAGGCTGATTTGGCAGGAAGAAGCCCTGTGTGCACTGGCCCTGGCAACCCACCCATAGCCAGCTAGGGAGGGACCCACCTAGGGCCTAGCTGCGAAACGGCACAAAACGCGCTCCTAGGAGCTGCACTCTGCAAAGGGAAACTGAGCTCGGGGAACAAAGCTCAGCCCCAAGGCGGCTTGGCTCAGGATCGCAGCGCTTGCCTAGTTCTCACCTAGCCCTAGGCTCCCCATAGGGCCAAGGAGGGTCTGGGCTGCCTCTGGCTCCGTGGGCACTGCTGCTTGGCTGGTGGTCTCCGCAGCTTGAAACCAACTCCAAACGTGTTCTCCTTTGCGGAGAAGGCTGATTTGGCAGGAAGAAGCCCTGTGTGCATTGGCCCTGGCAACCCACCCATAGCCAGCTAGGGAGGGACCCACCTAGGGCCTAGCTGCGAAACGGCACAAAACGCGCTCCTAGGAGCTGCACTCTGCAAAGGGAAACTGTGCTCGGGGCACAAAGCTCAGCCCCAAGGCGGCTTGGCTCAGGATCGCAGCGCTTGCCTAGTTCTCACCTAGCCCTAGGCTCCCCATAGGGTCAAGGAGGGTCTGGGCTGCCTCTGGCTCCGTGGGCACTGCTGCTTGGCTGGTGGTCTCCGCACCTTGAAACCAACTCCAAACGTGTTCTCCTTCGCGGAGAAGGCTGATTTGGCAGGAAGAAGCCCTGTGTGCACTGGCCCTGGCAACCCACCCATAGCCAGCTAGGGAGGGACCCACCTAGGGCCTAGCTGCGAAACGGCACAAAACGCGCTCCTAGGAGCTGCACTCTGCAAAGGGAAACTGTGCTCGGGGAACAAAGCTCAGCCCCAAGGCGGCTTGGCTCAGGATCGCAGCGCTTGCCTAGTTCTCACCTAGCCCTAGGCTCCCCATAGGGCCAAGGAGGGTCTGGGCTGCCTCTGGCTCCGTGGGCACTGCTGCTTGGCTGGTGGTCTCCGCACCTTGAAACCAACTCCAAACGTGTTCTCCTTCGCGGAGAAGGCTGATTTGGCAGGAAGAAGCCCTGTGTGCACTGGCCCTGGCAACCCACCCATAGCCAGCTAGGGAGGGACCCACCTAGGGCCTAGCTGCGAAACGGCACAGAACGCGCTCCTAGGAGCTGCACTCTGCAAAGGGAAACTGTGCTCGGGGAACAAAGCTCAGCCCCAAGGCGGCTTGGCTCAGGATCGCAGCGCTTGCCTAGTTCTCACCTAGCCCTAGGCTCCCCATAGGGCCAAGGAGGGTCTGGGCTGCCTCTGGCTCCGTGGGCACTGCTGCTTGGCTGGTGGTCTCCGCACCTTGAAACCAACTCCAAACGTGTTCTCCTTCGCGGAGAAGGCTGATTTGGCAGGAAGAAGCCCTGTGTGCACTGGCCCTGGCAACCCACCCATAGCCAGCTAGGGACGGACCCACCTAGGGCCTAGCTGCGAAACGGCACAAAACGCGCTCCTAGGAGCTGCACTCTGCAAAGGGAAACTGTGCTCGGGGAACAAACCTCAGCCCCAAGGCGGCTTGGCTCAGGATCGCAGCGCTTGCCTAGTTCTCACCTAGCCCTAGGCTCCCCATAGGGCCAAGGAGGGTCTGGGCTGCCTCTGGCTCCGTGGGCACTGCTGCTTGGCTGGTGGTCTCCGCACCTTGAAACCAACTCCAAACGTGTTCTCCTTCGCGGAGAAGGCTGATTTGGCAGGAAGAAGCCCTGTGTGCACTGGCCCTGGCAACCCACCCATAGCCAGCTAGGGACGGACCCACCTAGGGCCTAGCTGCGAAACGGCACAAAACGCGCTCCTAGGAGCTGCACTCTGCAAAGGGAAACTGAGCTCGGGGAACAAAGCTCAGCCCCAAGGCGGCTTGGCTCAGGATCGCAGCGCTTGCCTAGTTCTCACCTAGCCCTAGGCTCCCCATAGGGCCAAGGAGGGTCTGGGCTGCCTCTGGCTCCGTGGGCACTGCTGCTTGGCTGGTGGTCTCCGCACCTTGAAACCAACTCCAAACGTGTTCTCCTTTGCGGAGAAGGCTGATTTGGCAGGAAGAAGCCCTGTGTGCATTGGCCCTGGCAACCCACCCATAGCCAGCTAGGGAGGGACCCACCTAGGGCCTAGCTGCGAAACGGCACAAAACGCGCTCCTAGGAGCTGCACTCTGCAAAGGGAAACTGTGCTCGGGGAACAAAGCTCAGCCCCAAGGCGGCTTGGCTCAGGATCGCAGCGCTTGCCTGGTTCTCACCTAGCCCTAGGCTCCCCATAGGGTCATGGAGGGTCTGGGCTGCCTCTGGCTCCGTGGGCACTGCTGCTTGACTGGTGGTCTCCGCACCTTGAAACCAACTCCAAACGTGTTCTCCTTCGCGGAGAAGGCTGATTTGGCAGGAAGAAGCCCTGTGTGCACTGGCCCTGGCAACCCACCCATAGCCAGCTAGGGAGGGACCCACCTAGGGCCTAGCTGCGAAACGGCACAGAACGCGCTCCTAGGAGCTGCACTCTGCAAAGGGAAACTGTGCTCGGGGAACAAAGCTCAGCCCCAAGGCGGCTTGGCTCAGGATCGCAGCGCTTGCCTAGTTCTCACCTAGCCCTAGGCTCCCCATAGGGCCAAGGAGGGTCTGGGCTGCCTCTGGCTCCGTGGGCACTGCTGCTTGGCTGGTGGTCTCCGCACCTTGAAACCAACTCCAAACGTGTTCTCCGTCGCGGAGAAGGCTGATTTGGCAGGAAGAAGCCCTGTGTGCACTGGCCCTGGCAACCCACCCACAGCCAGCTAGGGAGGGACCCACCTAGGGCCTAGCTGCGAAACGGCACAAAACGCTCTCCTAGGAGCTGCACTCTGCAAAGGGAAACTGAGCTCGGGGAACAAAGCTCAGCCCCAAGGCGGCTTGGCTCAGGATCGCAGCGCTTGCCTAGTTCTCACCTAGCCCTAGGCTCCCCATAGGGCCAAGGAGGGTCTGGGCTGCCTCTGGCTCCGTGGGCACTGCTGCTTGGCTGGTGGTCTCCGCACCTTGAAACCAACTCCAAACGTGTTCTCCTTCGCGGAGAAGGCTGATTTGGCAGGAAGAAGCCCTGTGTGCATTGGCCCTGGCAACCCACCCATAGCCAGCTAGGGACGGACCCACCTAGGGCCTAGCTGCGAAACGGCACAGAATGCGCTCCTAGGAGCTGCACTCTGCAAAGGGAAACTGTGCTCGGGGAACAAAGCTCAGCCCCAAGGCGGCTTGGCTCAGGATCGCAGCGCTTGCCTAGTTCTCACCTAGCCCTAGGCTCCCCATAGGGCCAAGGAGGGTCTGGGCTGCCTCTGGCTCCGTGGGCACTGCTGCTTGGCTGGTGGTCTCCGCACCGTGAAACCAACTCCAAACGTGTTCTCCTTCGCGGAGAAGGCTGATTTGGCAGGAAGAAGCCCTGTGTGCACTGGCCCTGGCAACCCACCCATAGCCAGCTAGGGAGGGACCCACCTAGGGCCTAGCTGCGAAACGGCACAGAATGCGCTCCTAGGAGCTGCACTCTGCAAAGGGAAACTGAGCTCGGGGAACAAAGCTCAGCCCCAAGGCGGCTTGGCTCAGGATCGCAGCGCTTGCCTAGTTCTCACCTAGCCCTAGGCTCCCCATAGGGCCAAGGAGGGTCTGGGCTGCCTCTGGCTCCGTGGGCACTGCTGCTTGGCTGGTGGTCTCCGCACCGTGAAACCAACTCCAAACGTGTTCTCCTTCGCGGAGAAGGCTGATTTGGCAGGAAGAAGCCCTGTGTGCACTGGCCCTGGCAACCCACCCATAGCCAGCTAGGGAGGGACCCACCTAGGGCCTAGCTGCGAAACGGCACAGAATGCGCTCCTAGGAGCTGCACTCTGCAAAGGGAAACTGTTCTCGGGGAACAAAGCTCAGCCCCAAGGCGGCTTGGCTCAGGATCGCAGCGCTTGCCTAGTTCTCACCTAGCCCTAGGCTCCCCATAGGGCCAAGGAGGGTCTGGGCTGCCTCTGGCTCCGTGGGCACTGCTGCTTGGCTGGTGGTCTCCGCACCGTGAAACCAACTCCAAACGTGTTCTCCTTCGCGGAGAAGGCTGATTTGGCAGGAAGAAGCCCTGTGTGCACTGGCCCTGGCAAACCACCCATAGCCAGCTAGGGAGGCACCCACCTAGGGCCTAGCTGCGAAACGGCACAAAACGCGCTCCTAGGAGCTGCACTCTGCAAAGGGAAACTGTGCTCGGGGAACTAACCTCAGCCCCAAGGCAGCTTGGCTCAGGATCGCAGCGCTTGCCTAGTTCTCACCTAGCCCTAGGCTCCCCATAGGGCCAAGGAGGGTCTGGGCTGCCTCTGGCTCCGTGGGCACTGCTGCTTGGCTGGTGGTCTACGCACCGTGAAACCAACTCCAAACGTGTTCTCCTTCGCGGAGAAGGCTGATTTGGCAGGAAGAAGCCCTGTGTGCACTGGCCCTGGCAACCCACCCATAGCCAGCTAGGGAGGGACCCACCTAGGGCCTAGCTGCGAAACGGCACAAAACGCGCTCCTAGGAGCTGCACTCTGCAAAGGGAAACTGTGCTCGGGGAACTAACCTCAGCCCCAAGGCGGCTTGGCTCAGGATCGCAGCGCTTGCCTAGTTCTCACCTAGCCCTAGGCTCCCCATAGGGCCAAGGAGGGTCTGGGCTGCCTCTGGCTCCGTGGGCACTGCTGCTTGGCTGGTGGTCTCCGCACCTTGAAACCAACTCCAAACGTGTTCTCCTTCGCGGAGAAGGCTGATTTGGCAGGAAGAAGCCCTGTGTGCACTGGCCCTGGCAACCCACCCATAGCCAGCTAGGGAGGGACCCACCTAGGGCCTAGCTGCGAAACGGCACAAAACGCGCTCCTAGGAGCTGCACTCTGCAAAGGGAAACTGAGCTCGGGGAACAAAGCTCAGCCCCAAGGCGGCTTGGCTCAGGATCGCAGCGCTTGCCTAGTTCTCACCTAGCCCTAGGCTCCCCATAGTGCCAAGGAGGGTCTGGGCTGCCTCTGGCTCCGTGGGCACTGCTGCTTGGCTGGTGGTCTCCGCACCTTGAAACCAACTCCAAACGTGTTCTCCTTCGCGGAGAAGGCTGATTTGGCAGGAAGAAGCCCTGTGTGCACTGGCCCTGGCAACCCACCCATAGCCAGCTAGGGAGGGACCCACCTAGGGCCTAGCTGCGAAACGGCACAGAATGCGCTCCTAGGAGCTGCACTCTGCAAAGGGAAACTGAGCTCGGGGAACAAAGCTCAGCCCCAAGGCGGCTTGGCTCAGGATCGCAGCGCTTGCCTAGTTCTCACCTAGCCCTAGGCTCCCCATAGGGCCAAGGAGGGTCTGGGCTGCCTCTGGCTCCATGGGCACTGCTGCTTGGCTGGTGGTCTCCGCAGCTTGAAACCAACTCCAAACGTGTTCTCCTTTGCGGAGAAGGCTGATTTGGCAGGTAGAAGCCCTGTGTGCATTGGCCCTGGCAACCCACCCATAGCCAGCTAGGGAGGGACCCACCTAGGGCCTAGCTGCGAAACGGCACAGAATGCGCTCCTAGGAGCTGCACTCTGCAAAGGGAAACTGTGCTCGGGGAACAAAGCTCAGCCCCAAGGCGGCTTGGCTCAGGATCGCAGCGCTTGCCTAGTTCTCACCTAGCCCTAGGCTCCCCATAGGGCCAAGGAGGGTCTGGGCTGCCTCTGGCTCCGTGGGCACTGCTGCTTGGCTGGTGGTCTCCGCACCTTGAAACCAACTCCAAACGTGTTCTCCTTCGCGGAGAAGGCTGATTTGGCAGGAAGAAGCCCTGTGTGCACTGGCCCTGGCAACCCACCCATAGCCAGCTAGGGAGGGACCCACCTAGGGCCTAGCTGCGAAACGGCACAGAACGCACTCCTAGGAGCTGCACTCTGCAAAGGGAAACTGTGCTCGGGGAACAAAGCTCAGCCCCAAGGCGGCTTGGCTCAGGATCGCAGCGCTTGCCTAGTTCTCACCTAGCCCTAGGCTCCCCATAGGGCCAAGGAGGGTCTGGGCTGCCTCTGGCTCCGTGGGCACTGCTGCTTGGCTGGTGGTCTCCGCAGCTTGAAACCAACTCCAAACGTGTTCTCCTTCGCGGAGAAGGCTGATTTGGCAGGAAGAAGCCCTGTGTGCACTGGCCCTGGCAACCCACCCATCGCCAGCTAGGGAGGGACCCACCTAGGGCCTAGCTGCGAAACGGCACAAAACGCGCTCCTAGGAGCTGCACTCTGCAAAGGGAAACTGTGCTCGGGGAACAAACCTCAGCCCCAAGGCGGCTTGGCTCAGGATCGCAGCGCTTGCCTAGTTCTCACCTAGCCCTAGGCTCCCCATAGGGCCAAGGAGGGTCTGGGCTGCCTCTGGCTCCGTGGGCACTGCTGCTTGGCTGGTGGTCTCCGCACCTTGAAACCAACTCCAAACGTGTTCTCCTTCGCGGAGAAGGCTGATTTGGCAGGAAGAAGCCCTGTGTGCACTGGCCCTGGCAACCCACCCATAGCCAGCTAGGGAGGGACCCACCTAGGGCCTAGCTGCGAAACGGCACAAAACGCGCTCCTAGGAGCTGCACTCTGCAAAGGGAAACTGAGCTCGGGGAACAAAGCTCAGCCCCAAGGCGGCTTGGCTCAGGATCGCAGCGCTTGCCTAGTTCTCACCTAGCCCTAGGCTCCCCATAGGGCCAAGGAGGGTCTGGGCTGCCTCTGGTTCCGTGGGCACTGCTGCTTGGCTGGTGGTCTCCGCACCTTGAAACCAACTCCAAACGTGTTCTCCTTTGCGGAGAAGGCTGATTTGGCAGGAAGAAGCCCTGTGTGCATTGGCCCTGGCAACCCACCCCATAGCCAGCTAGGGAGGGACCCACCTAGGGCCTAGCTGCGAAACGGCACAAAACGCGCTCCTAGGAGCTGCACTCTGCAAAGGGAAACTGTGCTCGGGGAACAAACCTCAGCCCCAAGGCGGCTTGGCTCAGGATCGCAGCGCTTGCCTAGTTCTCACCTAGCCCTAGGCTCCCCATAGGGTCATGGAGGGTCTGGGCTGCCTCTGGCTCCGTGGGCACTGCTGCTTGGCTGGTGGTCTCCGCACCTTGAAACCAACTCCAAACGTGTTCTCCTTCGCGGAGAAGGCTGATTTGGCAGGAAGAAGCCCTGTGTGCACTGGCCCTGGCAACCCACCCATAGCCAGCTAGGGAGGGACCCACCTAGGGCCTAGCTGCGAAACGGCACAGAACGCGCTCCTAGGAGCTGCACTCTGCAAAGGGAAACTGTGCTCGGGGAACAAACCTCAGCCCCAAGGCGGCTTGGCTCAGGATCGCAGCGCTTGCCTAGTTCTCACCTAGCCCTAGGCTCCCCATAGGGCCAAGGAGGGTCTGGGCTGCCTCTGGCTCCGTGGGCACTGCTGCTTGGCTGGTGGTCTCCGCACCTTGAAACCAACTCCAAACGTGTTCTCCTTCGCGGAGAAGGCTGATTTGGCAGGAAGAAGCCCTGTGTGCACTGGCCCTGGCAACCCACCCACAGCCAGCTAGGGAGGGACCCACCTAGGGCCTAGCTGCGAAACGGCACAAAACGCGCTCCTAGGAGCTGCACTCTGCAAAGGGAAACTGAGCTCGGGGAACAAAGCTCAGCCCCAAGGCGGCTTGGCTCAGGATCGCAGCGCTTGCCTAGTTCTCACCTAGCCCTAGGCTCCCCATAGGGCCAAGGAGGGTCTGGGCTGCCTCTGGCTCCGTGGGCACTGCTGCTTGGCTGGTGGTCTCCGCACCTTGAAACCAACTCCAAACGTGTTCTCCTTCGCGGAGAAGGCTGATTTGGCAGGAAGAAGCCCTGTGTGCACTGGCCCTGGCAACCCACCCATAGCCAGCTAGGGACGGACCCACCTAGGGCCTAGCTGCGAAACGGCACAGAATGCGCTCCTAGGAGCTGCACTCTGCAAAGGGAAACTGTGCTCGGGGAACAAAGCTCAGCCCCAAGGCGGCTTGGCTCAGGATCGCAGCGCTTGCCTAGTTCTCACCTAGCCCTAGGCTCCCCATAGGGCCAAGGAGGGTCTGGGCTGCCTCTGGCTCCGTGGGCACTGCTGCTTGGCTGGTGGTCTCCGCACCTTGAAACCAACTCCAAACGTGTTCTCCTTCGCGGAGAAGGCTGATTTGGCAGGAAGAAGCCCTGTGTGCACTGGCCCTGGCAACCCACCCATAGCCAGCTAGGGAGGGACCCACCTAGGGCCTAGCTGCGAAACGGCACAAAACGCGCTCCTAGGAGCTGCACTCTGCAAAGGGAAACTGAGCTCGGGGAACAAAGCTCAGCCCCAAGGCGGCTTGGCTCAGGATCGCAGCGCTTGCCTAGTTCTCACCTAGCCCTAGGCTCCCCATAGGGCCAAGGAGGGTCTGGGCTGCCTCTGGCTCCGTGGGCACTGCTGCTTGGCTGGTGGTCTCCGCACCGTGAAACCAACTCCAAACGTGTTCTCCTTCGCGGAGAAGGCTGATTTGGCAGGAAGAAGCCCTGTGTGCACTGGCCCTGGCAACCCACCCATAGCCAGCTAGGGAGGGACCCACCTAGGGCCTAGCTGCGAAACGGCACAGAATGCGCTCCTAGGAGCTGCACTCTGCAAAGGGAAACTGAGCTCGGGGAACAAAGCTCAGCCCCAAGGCGGCTTGGCTCAGGATCGCAGCGCTTGCCTAGTTCTCACCTAGCCCTAGGCTCCCCATAGGGCCAAGGAGGGTCTGGGCTGCCTCTGGCTCCGTGGGCACTGCTGCTTGGCTGGTGGTCTCCGCAGCTTGAAACCAACTCCAAACGTGTTCTCCTTCGCGGAGAAGGCTGATTTGGCAGGAAGAAGCCCTGTGTGCACTGGCCCTGGCAACCCACCCATAGCCAGCTAGGGAGGCACCCACCTAGGGCCTAGCTGCGAAACGGCACAAAACGCGCTCCTAGGAGCTGCACTCTGCAAAGGGAAACTGTGCTCGGGGAACTAACCTCAGCCCCAAGGCAGCTTGGCTCAGGATCGCAGCGCTTGCCTAGTTCTCACCTAGCCCTAGGCTCCCCATAGGGCCAAGGAGGGTCTGGGCTGCCTCTGGCTCCGTGGGCACTGCTGCTTGGCTGGTGGTCTCCGCACCGTGAAACCAACTCCAAACGTGTTCTCCTTCGCGGAGAAGGCTGATTTGGCAGGAAGAAGCCCTGTGTGCACTGGCCCTGGCAACCCACCCATAGCCAGCTAGGGAGGGACCCACCTAGGGCCTAGCTGCGAAACGGCACAAAACGCGCTCCTAGGAGCTGCACTCTGCAAAGGGAAACTGTGCTCGGGGAACTAACCTCAGCCCCAAGGCGGCTTGGCTCAGGATCGCAGCGCTTGCCTAGTTCTCACCTAGCCCTAGGCTCCCCATAGGGCCAAGGAGGGTCTGGGCTGCCTCTGGCTCCGTGGGCACTGCTGCTTGGCTGGTGGTCTCCGCACCTTGAAACCAACTCCAAACGTGTTCTCCTTCGCGGAGAAGGCTGATTTGGCAGGAAGAAGCCCTGTGTGCACTGGCCCTGGCAACCCACCCATAGCCAGCTAGGGAGGGACCCACCTAGGGCCTAGCTGCGAAACGGCACAAAACGCGCTCCTAGGAGCTGCACTCTGCAAAGGGAAACTGAGCTCGGGGAACAAAGCTCAGCCCCAAGGCGGCTTGGCTCAGGATCGCAGCACTTGCCTAGTTCTCACCTAGCCCTAGGCTCCCCATAGGGCCAAGGAGGGTCTGGGCTGCCTCTGGCTCCGTGGGCACTGCTGCTTGGCTGGTGGTCTCCGCACCTTGAAACCAACTCCAAACGTGTTCTCCTTCGCGGAGAAGGCTAATTTGGCAGGAAGAAGCCCTGTGTGCACTGGCCCTGGCAACCCACCCATAGCCAGCTAGGGAGGGACCCACCTAGGGCCTAGCTGCGAAACGGCACAGAATGCGCTCCTAGGAGCTGCACTCTGCAAAGGGAAACTGAGCTCGGGGAACAAAGCTCAGCCCCAAGGCGGCTTGGCTCAGGATCGCAGCGCTTGCCTAGTTCTCACCTAGCCCTAGGCTCCCCATAGGGCCAAGGAGGGTCTGGGCTGCCTCTGGCTCCATGGGCACTGCTGCTTGGCTGGTGGTCTCCGCAGCTTGAAACCAACTCCAAACGTGTTCTCCTTTGCGGAGAAGGCTGATTTGGCAGGTAGAAGCCCTGTGTGCATTGGCCCTGGCAACCCACCCATAGCCAGCTAGGGAGGGACCCACCTAGGGCCTAGCTGCGAAACGGCACAGAATGCGCTCCTAGGAGCTGCACTCTGCAAAGGGAAACTGTGCTCGGGGAACAAAGCTCAGCCCCAAGGCGGCTTGGCTCAGGATCGCAGCGCTTGCCTAGTTCTCACCTAGCCCTAGGCTCCCCATAGGGCCAAGGAGGGTCTGGGCTGCCTCTGGCTCCGTGGGCACTGCTGCTTGGCTGGTGGTCTCCGCACCTTGAAACCAACTCCAAACGTGTTCTCCTTCGCGGAGAAGGCTGATTTGGCAGGAAGAAGCCCTGTGTGCACTGGCCCTGGCAACCCACCCATAGCCAGCTAGGGAGGGACCCACCTAGGGCCTAGCTGCGAAACGGCACAGAATGCGCTCCTAGGAGCTGCACTCTGCAAAGGGAAACTGAGCTCGGGGAACAAAGCTCAGCCCCAAGGCGGCTTGGCTCAGGATCGCAGTGCTTGCCTAGTTCTCACCTAGCCCTAGGCTCCCCATAGGGCCAAGGAGGGTCTGGGCTGCCTCTGGCTCCGTGGGCACTGCTGCTTGGCTGGTGGTCTCCGCACCTTGAAACCAACTCCAAACGTGTTCTCCTTGGCGGAGAAGGCTGATTTGGCAGGAAGAAGCCCTGTGTGCACTGGCCCTGGCAACCCACCCATAGCCAGCTAGGGAGGGACCCACCTAGGGCCTAGCTGCGAAACGGCACAAAACGCGCTCCTAGGAGCTGCACTCTGCAAAGGGAAACTGTGCTCGGGGAACAAACCTCAGCCCCAAGGCGGCTTGGCTCAGGATCGCAGCGCTTGCCTAGTTCTCACCTAGCCCTAGGCTCCCCATAGGGTCAAGGAGGGTCTGGGCTGCCTCTGGCTCCGTGGGCACTGCTGCTTGGCTGGTGGTCTCTGCACCTTGAAACCAACTCCAAACGTGTTCTCCTTGGCGGAGAAGGCTGATTTGGCAGGAAGAAGCCCTGTGTGCACTGGCCCTGGCAACCCACCCATAGCCAGCTAGGGAGGGACCCACCTAGGGCCTAGCTGCGAAACGGCACAAAACGCGCTCCTAGGAGCTGCACTCTGCAAAGGGAAACTGTGCTCGGGGCACAAAGCTCAGCCCCAAGGCGGCTTGGCTCAGGATCGCAGCGCTTGCCTAGTTCTCACCTAGCCCTAGGCTCCCCATAGGGTCAAGGAGGGTCTGGGCTGCCTCTGGCTCCGTGGGCACTGCTGCTTGGCTGGTGGTCTCCGCAGCTTGAAACCAACTCCAAACGTGTTCTCCTTCGCGGAGAAGGCTGATTTGGCAGGAAGAAGCCCTGTGTGCACTGGCCCTGGCAACCCACCCATAGCCAGCTAGGGAGGGACCCACCTAGGGCCTAGCTGCGAAACGGCACAAAATGCGCTCCTAGGAGCTGCACTCTGCAAAGGGAAACTGTGCTCGGGGAACAAAGCTCAGCCCCAAGGCGGCTTGGCTCAGGATCGCAGCGCTTGCCTAGTTCTCACCTAGCCCTAGGCTCCCCATAGGGCCAAGGAGGGTCTGGGCTGCCTCTGGCTCCGTGGGCACTGCTGCTTGGCTGGTGGTCTCCGCACCTTGAAACCAACTCCAAACGTGTTCTCCTTCGCGGAGAAGGCTGATTTGGCAGGAAGAAGCCCTGTGTGCACTGGCCCTGGCAACCCACCCATAGCCAGCTAGGGAGGGACCCACCTAGGGCCTAGCTGCGAAACGGCACAGAATGCGCTCCTAGGAGCTGCACTCTGCAAAGGGAAACTGAGCTCGGGGAACAAAGCTCAGCCCCAAGGCGGCTTGGCTCAGGATCGCAGCACTTGCCTAGTTCTCACCTAGCCCTAGGCTCCCCATAGGGCCAAGGAGGGTCTGGGCTGCCTCTGGCTCCGTGGGCACTGCTGCTTGGCTGGTGGTCTCCGCACCTTGAAACCAACTCCAAACGTGTTCTCCTTCGCGGAGAAGGCTGATTTGGCAGGAAGAAGCCCTGTGTGCACTGGCCCTAGCAACCCACCCATAGCCAGCTAGGGAGGGACCCACCTAGGGCCTAGCTGCGAAACGGCACAAAACGCGCTCCTAGGAGCTGCACTCTGCAAAGGGAAACTGTGCTCGGGGAACAAAGCTCAGCCCCAAGGCGGCTTGGCTCAGGATCGCAGCGCTTGCCTAGTTCTCAGCTAGCCATAGGCTCCCCATAGGGCCAAGGAGGGTCTGGGCTGCCTCTGGCTCCGTGGGCACTGCTGCTTGGCTGGTGGTCTCCGCAGCTTGAAACAAACTCCAAACGTGTTCTCCTTCGCGGAGAAGGCTGATTTGGCAGGAAGAAGCCCTGTGTGCACTGGCCCTGGCAACCCACCCATCGCCAGCTAGGGAGGGACCCACCTAGGGCCTAGCTGCGAAACGGCACAAAACGCGCTCCTAGGAGCTGCACTCTGCAAAGGGAAACTGTGCTCGGGGAACAAACCTCAGCCCCAAGGCGGCTTGGCTCAGGATCGCAGCGCTTGCCTAGTTCTCACCTAGCCCTAGGCTCCCCATAGGGCCAAGGAGGGACTGGGCTGCCTCTGGCTCCGTGGGCACTGCTGCTTGGTTGGTGGTCTCCACAGCTTGAAACCAACTCCAAACATGTTCTCCTTTGCGGAGAAGGCTGATTTGGCAGGTAGAAGCCCTGTGTGCACTGGCCCTGGCAACCCACCCATAGCCAGCTAGGGAGGGACCCACCTAGGGCCTAGCTGCAAAACGGCACAAAACGCGCTCCTAGGAGCTGCACTCTGCAAAGGGAAACTGTGCTCGGGGAACAAAGCTCAGCCCCAAGGCGGCTTGGCTCAGGATCGCAGCGCTTGCCTAGTTCTCACCTAGCCCTAGGCTCCCCATAGGGCCAAGGAGGGTCTGGGCTGCCTCTGGCTCCGTGGGCACTGCTGCTTGGCTGGTGGTCTCCGCACCTTGAAACCAACTCCAAACGTGTTCTCCTTCGCGGAGAAGGCTGATTTGGCAGGAAGAAGCCCTGTGTGCACTGGCCCTGGCAAACCACCCATAGCCAGCTAGGGAGGCACCCACCTAGGGCCTAGCTGCGAAACGGCACAAAACGCGCTCCTAGGAGCTGCACTCTGCAAAGGGAAACTGTGCTCGGGGAACAAAGCTCAGCCCCAAGGCGGCTTGGCTCAGGATCGCAGCGCTTGCCTAGTTCTCACCTAGCCCTAGGCTCCCCATAGGGCCAAGGAGGGTCTGGGCTGCCTCTGGCTCCGTGGGCACTGCTGCTTGGCTGGTGGTCTCCGCACCGTGAAACCAACTCCAAACGTGTTCTCCTTCGCGGAGAAGGCTGATTTGGCAGGAAGAAGCCCTGTGTGCACTGGCCCTGGCAACCCACCCATAGCCAGCTAGGGAGGGACCCACCTAGGGCCTAGCTGCGAAACGGCACAAAACGCGCTCCTAGGAGCTGCACTCTGCAAAGGGAAACTGTGCTCGGGGAACAAAGCTCAGCCCCAAGGCAGCTTGGCTCAGGATCGCAGCGCTTGCCTAGTTCTCACCTAGCCCTAGGCTCCCCATAGGGCCAAGGAGGGTCTGGGCTGCCTCTGGCTCCGTGGGCACTGCTGCTTGGATGGTGGTCTCCGCACCGTGAAACCAACTCCAAACGTGTTCTCCTTGGCGGAGAAGGCTGATTTGGCAGGAAGAAGCCCTGTGTGCACTGGCCCTGGCAACCCACCCATAGCCAGCTAGGGAGGGACCCACCTAGGGCCTAGCTGCGAAACGGCACAGAATGCGCTCCTAGGAGCTGCACTCTGCAAAGGGAAACTGAGCTCGGGGAACAAAGCTCAGCCCCAAGGCGGCTTGGCTCAGGATCGCAGCGCTTGCCTAGTTCTCACCTAGCCCTAGGCTCCCCATAGGGCCAAGGAGGGTCTGGGCTGCCTCTGGCTCCGTGGGCACTGCTGCTTGGTTGGTGGTCTCCGCAGCTTGAAACCAACTCCAAACGTGTTCTCCTTCGCGGAGAAGGCTGATTTGGCAGGAAGAAGCCCTGTGTGCACTGGCCCTAGCAACCCACCCATAGCCAGCTAGGGAGGGACCCACCTAGGGCCTAGCTGCGAAACGGCACAAAACGCGCTCCTAGGAGCTGCACTCTGCAAAGGGAAACTGTGCTCGGGGAACAAACCTCAGCCCCAAGGCGGCTTGGTTCAGGATCGCAGCGCTTGCCTAGTTCTCACCTAGCCCTAGGCTCCCCATAGGGCCAAGGAGGGTCTGGGCTGCCTCTGGCTCCGTGGGCACTGCTGCTTGGCTGGTGGTCTCCGCAGCTTGAAACAAACTCCAAACGTGTTCTCCTTCGCGGAGAAGGCTGATTTGGCAGGAAGAAGCCCTGTGTGCACTGGCCCTGGCAACCCACCCATCGCCAGCTAGGGAGGGACCCACCTAGGGCCTAGCTGCGAAACGGCACAAAACGCGCTCCTAGGAGCTGCACTCTGCAAAGGGAAACTGTGCTCGGGGAACAAACCTCAGCCCCAAGGCGGCTTGGCTCAGGATCGCAGCGCTTGCCTAGTTCTCACCTAGCCCTAGGCTCCCCATAGGGCCAAGGAGGGACTGGGCTGCCTCTGGCTCCGTGGGCACTGCTGCTTGGCTGGTGGTCTCCGCACCTTGAAACCAACTCCAAACGTGTTCTCCTTTGCGGAGAAGGCTGATTTGGCAGGTAGAAGCCCTGTGTGCACTGGCCCTGGCAACCCACCCATAGCCAGCTAGGGAGGGACCCACCTAGGGCCTAGCTGCGAAACGGCACAAAACGCGCTCCTAGGAGCTGCACTCTGCAAAGGGAAACTGTGCTCGGGGAACAAAGCTCAGCCCCAAGGCGGCTTGGCTCAGGATCGCAGCGCTTGCCTAGTTCTCACCTAGCCCTAGGCTCCCCATAGGGCCAAGGAGGGTCTGGGCTGCCTCTGGCTCCGTGGGCACTGCTGCTTGGCTGGTGGTCTCCGCACCTTGAAACCAACTCCAAACGTGTTCTCCTTCGCGGAGAAGGCTGATTTGGCAGGAAGAAGCCCTGTGTGCACTGGCCCTGGCAACCCACCCATAGCCAGCTAGGGAGGCACCCACCTAGGGCCTAGCTGCGAAACGGCACAAAACGCGCTCCTAGGAGCTGCACTCTGCAAAGGGAAACTGTGCTCGGGGAACAAAGCTCAGCCCCAAGGCGGCT
This sequence comes from Sus scrofa, assembly GCF_054392235.1. Lineage (NCBI taxonomy): Eukaryota > Metazoa > Chordata > Mammalia > Artiodactyla > Suidae > Sus > Sus scrofa. The sequence continues at coordinate 38,260,836 of NC_139393.1, read as the reverse complement.
TGGCTCAGGATCGCAGCGCTTGCCTAGTTCTCACCTAGCCCTAGGCTCCCCATAGGGCCAAGGAGGGTCTGGGCTGCCTCTGGCTCCGTGGGCACTGCTGCTTGGCTGGTGGTCTCCGCACCTTGAAACCAACTCCAAACGTGTTCTCCTTCGCGGAGAAGGCTGATTTGGCAGGAAGAAGCCCTGTGTGCACTGGCCCTGGCAACCCACCCATAGCCAGCTAGGGAGGGACCCACCTAGGGCCTAGCTGCGAAACGGCACAAAACGCGCTCCTAGGAGCTGCACTCTGCAAAGGGAAACTGTGCTCGGGGAACAAAGCTCAGCCCCAAGGCAGCTTGGCTCAGGATCGCAGCGCTTGCCTAGTTCTCACCTAGCCCTAGGCTCCCCATAGGGCCAAGGAGGGTCTGGGCTGCCTCTGGCTCCGTGGGCACTGCTGCTTGGCTGGTGGTCTCCGCACCTTGAAACCAACTCCAAACGTGTTCTCCTTCGCGGAGAAGGCTGATTTGGCAGGAAGAAGCCCTGTGTGCACTGGCCCTGGCAACCCACCCATAGCCAGCTAGGGAGGGACCCACCTAGGGCCTAGCTGCGAAACGGCACAAAACGCGCTCCTAGGAGCTGCACTCTGCAAAGGGAAACTGTGCTCGGGGAACAAACCTCAGCCCCAAGGCGGCTTGGCTCAGGATCGCAGCGCTTGCCTAGTTCTCACCTAGCCCTAGGCTCCCCATAGGGTCAAGGAGGGTCTGGGCTGCCTCTGGCTCCGTGGGCACTGCTGCTTGGCTGGTGGTCTCCGCACCTTGAAACCAACTCCAAACGTGTTCTCCTTCGCGGAGAAGGCTGATTTGGCAGGAAGAAGCCCTGTGTGCACTGGCCCTGGCAACCCACCCATAGCCAGCTAGGGAGGGACCCACCTAGGGCCTAGCTGCGAAACGGCACAAAACGCTCTCCTAGGAGCTGCACTCTGCAAAGGGAAACTGAGCTCGGGGAACAAAGCTCAGCCCCAAGGCGGCTTGGCTCAGGATCGCAGCGCTTGCCTAGTTCTCACCTAGCCCTAGGCTCCCCATAGGGCCAAGGAGGGTCTGGGCTGCCTCTGGCTCCGTGGGCACTGCTGCTTGGCTGGTGGTCTCCGCACCTTGAAACCAACTCCAAACGTGTTCTCCTTTGCGGAGAAGGCTGATTTGGCAGGAAGAAGCCCTGTGTGCATTGGCCCTGGCAACCCACCCATAGCCAGCTAGGGAGGCACACACCTAGGTCCTAGCTGCGAAACGGCACAAAACGCGCTCCTAGGAGCTGCACTCTGCAAAGGGAAACTGAGCTCGGGGAACAAAGCTCAGCCCCAAGGCGGCTTGGCTCAGGATCGCAGCGCTTGCCTAGTTCTCACCTAGCCCTAGGCTCCCCATAGGGCCAAGGAGGGTCTGGGCTGCCTCTGGCTCCGTGGGCACTGCTGCTTGGCTGGTGGTCTCCGCACCTTGAAACCAACTCCAAACGTGTTCTCCTTCGCGGAGAAGGCTCATTTGGCAGGAAGAAGCCCTGTGTGCATTGGCCCTGGCAACCCACCCATAGCCAGCTAGGGAGGGACCCACCTAGGGCCTAGCTGCGAAACGGCACAAAACGCGCTCCTAGGAGCTGCACTCTGCAAAGGGAAACTGTGCTCGGGGAACAAAGCTCAGCCCCAAGGCGGCTTGGCTCAGGATCGCAGCGCTTGCCTAGTTCTCACCTAGCCCTAGGCTCCCCATAGGGTCAAGGAGGGTCTGGGCTGCCTCTGGCTCCGTGGGCACTGCTGCTTGGCTGGTGGTCTCCGCACCTTGAAACCAACTCCAAACGTGTTCTCCTTCGCGGAGAAGGCTGATTTGGCAGGAAGAAGCCCTGTGTGCACTGGCCCTGGCAACCCACCCATAGCCAGCTAGGGAGGGACCCACCTAGGGCCTAGCTGCGAAACGGCACAAAACGCGCTCCTAGGAGCTGCACTCTGCAAAGGGAAACTGTGCTCGGGGAACAAAGCTCAGCCCCAAGGCGGCTTGGCTCAGGATCGCAGCGCTTGCCTAGTTCTCACCTAGCCCTAGGCTCCCCATAGGGCCAAGGAGGGTCTGGGCTGCCTCTGGCTCCGTGGGCACTGCTGCTTGGCTGGTGGTCTCCGCACCTTGAAACCAACTCCAAACGTGTTCTCCTTGGCGGAGAAGGCTGATTTGGCAGGAAGAAGCCCTGTGTGCACTGGCCCTGGCAACCCACCCATAGCCAGCTAGGGAGGGACCCACCTAGGGCCTAGCTGCGAAACGGCACAGAATGCGCTCCTAGGAGCTGCACTCTGCAAAGGGAAACTGAGCTCGGGGAACAAAGCTCAGCCCCAAGGCGGCTTGGCTCAGGATCGCAGCGCTTGCCTAGTTCTCACCTAGCCCTAGGCTCCCCATAGGGCCAAGGAGGGTCTGGGCTGCCTCTGGCTCCGTGGGCACTGCTGCTTGGCTGGTGGTCTCCGCACCTTGAAACCAACTCCAAACGTGTTCTCCTTCGCGGAGAAGGCTGATTTGGCAGGAAGAAGCCCTGTGTGCACTGGCCCTGGCAACCCACCCATAGCCAGCTAGGGACGGACCCACCTAGGGCCTAGCTGCGAAACGGCACAAAACACGCTCCTAGGAGCTGCACTCTGCAAAGGGAAACTGAGCTCGGGGAACAAAGCTCAGCCCCAAGGCGGCTTGGCTCAGGATCGCAGCGCTTGCCTAGTTCTCACCTAGCCCTAGGCTCCCCATAGGGCCAAGGAGGGTCTGGGCTGCCTCTGGCTCCGTGGGCACTGCTGCTTGGCTGGTGGTCTCCGCACCTTGAAACCAACTCCAAACGTGTTCTCCTTCGCGGAGAAGGCTGATTTGGCAGGAAGAAGCCCTGTGTGCACTGGCCCTGGCAACCCACCCATAGCCAGCTAGGGAGGGACCCACCTAGGGCCTAGCTGCGAAACGGCACAGAATGCGCTCCTAGGAGCTGCACTCTGCAAAGGGAAACTGAGCTCGGGGAACAAAGCTCAGCCCCAAGGCGGCTTGGCTCAGGATCGCAGCGCTTGCCTAGTTCTCACCTAGCCCTAGGCTCCCCATAGGGCCAAGGAGGGTCTGGGCTGCCTCTGGCTCCGTGGGCACTGCTGCTTGGCTGGTGGTCTCCGCACCTTGAAACCAACTCCAAACGTGTTCTCCTTCGCGGAGAAGGCTGATTTGGCAGGAAGAAGCCCTGTGTGCACTGGCCCTGGCAACCCACCCATAGCCAGCTAGGGACGGACCCACCTAGGGCCTAGCTGCGAAACGGCACAAAACACGCTCCTAGGAGCTGCACTCTGCAAAGGGAAACTGAGCTCGGGGAACAAAGCTCAGCCCCAAGGCGGCTTGGCTCAGGATCGCAGCGCTTGCCTAGTTCTCACCTAGCCCTAGGCTCCCCATAGGGCCAAGGAGGGTCTGGGCTGCCTCTGGCTCCGTGGGCACTGCTGCTTGGTTGGTGGTCTCCGCAGTTTGAAACCAACTCCAAACGTGTTCTCCTTCGCGGAGAAGGCTGATTTGGCAGGAAGAAGCCCTGTGTGCACTGGCCCTGGCAACCCACCCATAGCCAGCTAGGGAGGCACCCACCTAGGGCCTAGCTGCGAATCGGCACAAAACGCGCTCCTAGGAGCTGCACTCTGCAAAGGGAAACTGTGCTCGGGGAACAAACCTCAGCCCCAAGGCGGCTTGGCTCAGGATCGCAGCACTTGCCTAGTTCTCACCTAGCCCTAGGCTCCCCTAGGGCCAAGGAGGGTCTGGGCTGCCTCTGGCTCCGTGGGCACTGCTGCTTGGCTGGTGGTCTCCGCACCGTGAAACCAACTCCAAACGTGTTCTCCTTCGCGGAGAAGGCTGATTTGGCAGGAAGAAGCCCTGTGTGCACTGGCCCTGGCAACCCACCCATAGCCAGCTAGGGAGGGACCCACCTAGGGCCTAGCTGCGAAACGGCACAAAACGCGCTCCTAGGAGCTGCACTCTGCAAAGGGAAACTGTGCTCGGGGAACAAACCTCAGCCCCAAGGCAGCTTGGCTCAGGATCGCAGCGCTTGCCTAGTTCTCACCTAGCCCTAGGCTCCCCATAGGGCCAAGGAGGGTCTGGGCTGCCTCTGGCTCCGTGGGCACTGCTGCTTGGCTGGTGGTCTCCGCAGCTTGAAACCAACTCCAAACGTGTTCTCCTTCGCGGAGAAGGCTGATTTGGCAGGAAGAAGCCCTGTGTGCACTGGCCCTGGCAACCCACCCATAGCCAGCTAGGGAGGGACCCACCTAGGGCCTAGCTGCGAAACGGCAGAGAATGCGCTCCTAGGAGCTGCACTCTGGAAAGGGAAACTGAGCTCGGGGAACAAAGCTCAGCCCCAAGGCGGCTTGGCTCAGGATCGCAGCGCTTGCCTAGTTCTCACCTAGCCCTAGGCTCCCTATAGGGCCCAGTAGGGTCTGGGCTGCCTCTGGCTCCGTGGGCACTGCTGCTTGGTTGGTGGTCTCCGCAGCTTGAAACCAACTCCAAACGTGTTCTCCTTCGCGGAGAAGGCTGATTTGGCAGGAAGAAGCCCTGTGTGCACTGGCCCTGGCAACCCACCCATCGCCAGCTAGGGAGGGACCCACCTAGGGCCTAGCTGCGAAACGGCACAAAACGCGCTCCTAGGAGCTGCACTCTGCAAAGGGAAACTGTGCTCGGGGAACAAACCTCAGCCCCAAGGCGGCTTGGCTCAGGATCGCAGCGCTTGCCTAGTTCTCACCTAGCCCTAGGCTCCCCATAGGGCCAAGGAGGGACTGGGCTGCCTCTGGCTCCGTGGGCACTGCTGCTTGGTTGGTGGTCTCCACAGCTTGAAACCAACTCCAAACGTGTTCTCCTTTGCGGAGAAGGCTGATTTGGCAGGTAGAAGCCCTGTGTGCACTGGCCCTGGCAACCCACCCATAGCCAGCTAGGGAGGGACCCACCTAGGGCCTAGCTGCGAAACGGCACAAAACGCGCTCCTAGGAGCTGCACTCTGCAAAGGGAAACTGTGCTCGGGGAACAAAGCTCAGCCCCAAGGCGGCTTGGCTCAGGATCGCAGCGCTTGCCTAGTTCTCACCTAGCCCTAGGCTCCCCATAGGGCCAAGGAGGGTCTGGGCTGCCTCTGGCTCCGTGGGCACTGCTGCTTGGCTGGTGGTCTCCGCACCTTGAAACCAACTCCAAACGTGTTCTCCTTCGCGGAGAAGGCTGATTTGGCAGGAAGAAGCCCTGTGTGCACTGGCCCTGGCAACCCACCCATAGCCAGCTAGGGAGGGACCCACCTAGGGCCTAGCTGCGAAACGGCACAAAACGCGCTCCTAGGAGCTGCACTCTGCAAAGGGAAACTGTGCTCGGGGAACAAACCTCAGCCCCAAGGCGGCTTGGCTCAGGATCGCAGCGCTTGCCTAGTTCTCACCTAGCCCTAGGCTCCCCATAGGGTCAAGGAGGGTCTGGGCTGCCTCTGGCTCCGTGGGCACTGCTGCTTGGTTGGTGGTCTCCACAGCTTGAAACCAACTCCAAACGTGTTCTCCTTTGCGGAGAAGGCTGATTTGGCAGGTAGAAGCCCTGTGTGCACTGGCCCTGGCAACCCACCCATAGCCAGCTAGGGAGGGACCCACCTAGGGCCTAGCTGCGAAACGGCACAAAACGCGCTCCTAGGAGCTGCACTCTGCAAAGGGAAACTGTGCTCGGGGAACAAAGCTCAGCCCCAAGGCGGCTTGGCTCAGGATCGCAGCGCTTGCCTAGTTCTCACCTAGCCCTAGGCTCCCCATAGGGCCAAGGAGGGTCTGGGCTGCCTCTGGCTCCGTGGGCACTGCTGCTTGGCTGGTGGTCTCCGCACCTTGAAACCAACTCCAAACGTGTTCTCCTTCGCGGAGAAGGCTGATTTGGCAGGAAGAAGCCCTGTGTGCACTGGCCCTGGCAACCCACCCATAGCCAGCTAGGGAGGGACCCACCTAGGGCCTAGCTGCGAAACGGCACAAAACGCGCTCCTAGGAGCTGCACTCTGCAAAGGGAAACTGTGCTCGGGGAACAAACCTCAGCCCCAAGGCGGCTTGGCTCAGGATCGCAGCGCTTGCCTAGTTCTCACCTAGCCCTAGGCTCCCCATAGGGTCAAGGAGGGTCTGGGCTGCCTCTGGCTCCGTGGGCACTGCTGCTTGGCTGGTGGTCTCCGCACCTTGAAACCAACTCCAAACGTGTTCTCCTTCGCGGAGAAGGCTGATTTGGCAGGAAGAAGCCCTGTGTGCACTGGCCCTGGCAACCCACCCATAGCCAGCTAGGGACGGACCCACCTAGGGCCTAGCTGCGAAACGGCACAAAACGCTCTCCTAGGAGTTGCACTCTGCAAAGGGAAACTGAGCTCGGGGAACAAAGCTCAGCCCCAAGGCGGCTTGGCTCAGGATCGCAGCGCTTGCCTAGTTCTCACCTAGCCCTAGGCTCCCCATAGGGCCAAGGAGGGTCTGGGCTGCCTCTGGCTCCGTGGGCACTGCTGCTTGGCTGGTGGTCTCCGCACCTTGAAACCAACTCCAAACGTGTTCTCCTTTGCGGAGAAGGCTGATTTGGCAGGAAGAAGCCCTGTGTGCATTGGCCCTGGCAACCCACCCATAGCCAGCTAGGGAGGCACCCACCTAGGTCCTAGCTGCGAAACGGCACAAAACGCGCTCCTAGGAGCTGCACTCTGCAAAGGGAAACTGAGCTCGGGGAACAAAGCTCAGCCCCAAGGCGGCTTGGCTCAGGATCGCAGCGCTTGCCTAGTTCTCACCTAGCCCTAGGCTCCCCATAGGGCCAAGGAGGGTCTGGGCTGCCTCTGGCTCCGTGGGCACTGCTGCTTGGCTGGTGGTCTCCGCACCTTGAAACCAACTCCAAACGTGTTCTCCTTCGCGGAGAAGGCTCATTTGGCAGGAAGAAGCCCTGTGTGCATTGGCCCTGGCAACCCACCCATAGCCAGCTAGGGAGGGACCCACCTAGGGCCTAGCTGCGAAACGGCACAAAACGCGCTCCTAGGAGCTGCACTCTGCAAAGGGAAACTGTGCTCGGGGAACAAAGCTCAGCCCCAAGGCGGCTTGGCTCAGGATCGCAGCGCTTGCCTAGTTCTCACCTAGCCCTAGGCTCCCCATAGGGTCAAGGAGGGTCTGGGCTGCCTCTGGCTCCGTGGGCACTGCTGCTTGGCTGGTGGTCTCCGCACCTTGAAACCAACTCCAAACGTGTTCTCCTTCGCGGAGAAGGCTGATTTGGCAGGAAGAAGCCCTGTGTGCACTGGCCCTGGCAACCCTCCCATAGCCAGCTAGGGAGGGACCCACCTAGGGCCTAGCTGCGAAACGGCACAAAACGCGCTCCTAGGAGCTGCACTCTGCAAAGGGAAACTGTGCTCGGGGAACAAAGCTCAGCCCCAAGGCGGCTTGGCTCAGGATCGCAGCACTTGCCTACTTCTCACCTAGCCCTAGGCTCCCCATAGTGCCAAGGAGGGTCTGGGCTGCCTCTGGCTCCGTGGGCACTGCTGCTTGGCTGGTGGTCTCCGCACCTTGAAATCAACTCCAAACGTGTTCTCCTTCGCGGAGAAGGCTGATTTGGCAGGAAGAAGCCCTGTGTGCACTGGCCCTGGCAACCCACCCATAGCCAGCTAGGGAGGGACCCACCTAGGGCCTAGCTGCGAAACGGCACAAAACGCGCTCCTAGGAGCTGCACTCTGCAAAGGGAAACTGTGCTCGGGGAACAAAGCTCAGCCCCAAGGCGGCTTGGCTCAGGATCGCAGCGCTTGCCTAGTTCTCACCTAGCCCTAGGCTCCCCATAGGGCCAAGGAGGGTCTGGGCTGCCTCTGGCTCCGTGGGCACTGCTGCTTGGCTGGTGGTCTCCGCACCTTGAAACCAACTCCAAACGTGTTCTCCTTGGCGGAGAAGGCTGATTTGGCAGGAAGAAGCCCTGTGTGCACTGGCCCTGGCAACCCACCCATAGCCAGCTAGGGAGGGACCCACCTAGGGCCTAGCTGCGAAACGGCACAGAATGCGCTCCTAGGAGCTGCACTCTGCAAAGGGAAACTGTGCTCGGGGAACAAACCTCAGCCCCAAGGCGGCTTGGCTCAGGATCGCAGCGCTTGCCTAGTTCTCACCTAGCCCTAGGCTCCCCATAGGGCCAAGGAGGGTCTGGGCTGCCTCTGGCTCCGTGGGCACTGCTGCTTGGCTGGTGGTCTCCGCACCTTGAAACCAACTCCAAACGTGTTCTCCTTCGCAGAGAAGGCTGATTTGGCAGGAAGAAGCCCTGTGTGCACTGGCCCTGGCAACCCACCCATAGCCAGCTAGGGAGGCACCCACCTAGGGCCTAGCTGCGAAACGGCACAAAACGCGCTCCTAGGAGCTGCACTCTGCAAAGGGAAACTGTGCTCGGGGAACAAACCTCAGCCCCAAGGCGGCTTGGCTCAGGATCGCAGCACTTGCCTAGTTCTCACCTAGCCCTAGGCTCCCCATAGGGCCAAGGAGGGTCTGGGCTGCCTCTGGCTCCGTGGGCACTGCTGCTTGGCTGGTGGTCTCCGCACCGTGAAACCAACTCCAAACGTGTTCTCCTTCGCGGAGAAGGCTGATTTGGCAGGAAGAAGCCCTGTGTGCACTGGCCCTGGCAACCCACCCATAGCCAGCTAGGGAGGGACCCACCTAGGGCCTAGCTGCGAAACGGCACAAAACGCGCTCCTAGGAGCTGCACTCTGCAAAGGGAAACTGTGCTCGGGGAACAAACCTCAGCCCCAAGGCAGCTTGGCTCAGGATCACAGCGCTTGCCTAGTTCTCACCTAGCCCTAGGCTCCCCATAGGGCCAAGGAGGGTCTGGGCTGCCTCTGGCTCCGTGGGCACTGCTGCTTGGCTGGTGGTCTCCGCACCTTGAAACCAACTCCAAACGTGTTCTCCTTCGCGGAGAAGGCTGATTTGGCAGGAAGAAGCCCTGTGTGCACTGGCCCTGGCAACCCACCCATAGCCAGCTAGGGAGGGACCCACCTAGGGCCTAGCTGCGAAACGGCAGAGAATGCGCTCCTAGGAGCTGCACTCTGCAAAGGGAAACTGAGCTCGGGGAACAAAGCTCAGCCCCAATGCGGCTTAGCTCAGGATCGCAGCGCTTGCCTAGTTCTCACCTAGCCCTAGGCTCCCCATAGGGCCCAGGAGGGTCTGGGCTGCCTCTGGCTCCGTGGGCACTGCTGCTTGGTTGGTGGTCTCCGCAGCTTGAAACCAACTCCAAACGTGTTCTCCTTCGCGGAGAAGGCTGATTTGGCAGGAAGAAGCCCTGTGTGCACTGGCCCTAGCAACCCACCCATAGCCAGCTAGGGAGGGACCCACCTAGAGCCTAGCTGCGAAACGGCACAAAACGCGCTCCTAGGAGCTGCACTCTGCAAAGGGAAACTGTGCTCGGGGAACAAAGCTCAGCCCCAAGGCGGCTTGGCTCACGATCGCAGCGCTTGCCTAGTTCTCAGCTAGCCATAGGCTCCCCATAGGGCCAAGGAGGTTCTGGGCTGCCTCTGGCTCCGTGGGCACTGCTGCTTGGCTGGTGGTCTCCGCAGCTTGAAACAAACTCCAAACGTGTTCTCCTTCGTGGAGAAGGCTGATTTGGCAGGAAGAAGCCCTGTGTGCACTGGCCCTGGCAACCCACCCATAGCCAGCTAGGGAGGGACCCACCTAGGGCCTAGCTGCGAAACGGCACAAAACGCGCTCCTAGGAGCTGCACTCTGCAAAGGGAAACTGTGCTCGGGGAACAAACCTCAGCCCCAAGGCGGCTTGGCTCAGGATCGCAGCGCTTGCCTAGTTCTCACCTAGCCCTAGGCTCCCCATAGGGCCAAGGAGGGACTGGGCTGCCTCTGGCTCCGTGGGCACTGCTGCTTGGTTGGTGGTCTCCACAGCTTGAAACCAACTCCAAACGTGTTCTCCTTTGCGGAGAAGGCTGTTTTGGCAGGTAGAAGCCCTGTGTGCACTGGCCCTGGCAACCCACCCATAGCCAGCTAGGGAGGGACCCACCTAGGGCCTAGCTGCGAAACGGCACAAAACGCGCTCCTAGGAGCTGCACTCTGCAAAGGGAAACTGTGCTCGGGGAACAAACCTCAGCCCCAAGGCAGCTTGGCTCAGGATCGCAGCGCTTGCCTAGTTCTCACCTAGCCCTAGGCTCCCCATAGGGCCAAGGAGGGTCTGGGCTGCCTCTGGCTCCGTGGGCACTGCTGCTTGGCTGGTGGTCTCCGCACCGTGAAACCAACTCCAAACGTGTTCTCCTTCGCGGAGAAGGCTGATTTGGCAGGAATAAGCCCTGTGTGCACTGGCCCTGGCAACCCACCCATAGCCAGCTAGGGAGGGACCCACCTAGGGCCTAGCTGCGAAACGGCAGAGAATGCGCTCCTAGGAGCTGCACTCTGGAAAGGGAAACTGAGCTCGGGGAACAAACCTCAGCCCCAAGGCGGCTTGGCTCAGGATCGCAGCGCTTGCCTAGTTCTCACCTAGCCCTAGGCTCCCCATAGGGCCAAGGAGGGTCTGGGCTGCCTCTGGCTCCGTGGGCACTGCTGCTTGGCTGGTGGTCTCCGCACCTTGAAACCAACTCCAAACGTGTTCTCCTTCGCGGAGAAGGCTGATTTGGCAGGAAGAAGCCCTGTGTGCACTGGCCCTGGCAACCCACCCATAGCCAGCTAGGGACGGACCCACCTAGGGCCTAGCTGCGAAACGGCACAAAACACGCTCCTAGGAGCTGCACTCTGCAAAGGGAAACTGAGCTCGGGGAACAAAGCTCAGCCCCAAGGCGGCTTGGCTCAGGATCGCAGCGCTTGCCTAGTTCTCACCTAGCCCTAGGCTCCCCATAGGGCCAAGGAGGGTCTGGGCTGCCTCTGGCTCCGTGGGCACTGCTGCTTGGTTGGTGGTCTCCGCAGTTTGAAACCAACTCCAAACGTGTTCTCCTTCGCAGAGAAGGCTGATTTGGCAGGAAGAAGCCCTGTGTGCACTGGCCCTGGCAACCCACCCATAGCCAGCTAGGGAGGCACCCACCTAGGGCCTAGCTGCGAAACGGCACAAAACGCGCTCCTAGGAGCTGCACTCTGCAAAGGGAAACTGTGCTCGGGGAACAAAGCTCAGCCCCAAGGCGGCTTGGCTCAGGATCGCAGCACTTGCCTAGTTCTCACCTAGCCCTAGGCTCCCCATAGGGCCAAGGAGGGTCTGGGCTGCCTCTGGCTCCGTGGGCACTGCTGCTTGGCTGGTGGTCTCCGCAGCGTGAAACCAACTCCAAACGTGTTCTCCTTCGCGGAGAAGGCTGATTTGGCAGGAAGAAGCCCTGTGTGCACTGGCCCTGGCAACCCACCCATAGCCAGCTAGGGAGGGACCCACCTAGGGCCTAGCTGCGAAACGGCACAAAACGCGCTCCTAGGAGCTGCACTCTGCAAAGGGAAACTGTGCTCGGGGAACAAACCTCAGCCCCAAGGCGGCTTGGCTCAGGATCGCAGCGCTTGCCTAGTTCTCACCTAGCCCTAGGCTCCCCATAGGGCCAAGGAGGGTCTGGGCTGCCTCTGGCTCCGTGGGCACTGCTGCTTGGCTGGTGGTCTCCGCACCGTGAAACCAACTCCAAACGTGTTCTCCTTCGCGGAGAAGGCTGATTTGGCAGGAAGAAGCCCTGTGTGCACTGGCCCTGGCAACCCACCCATAGCCAGCTAGGGAGGGACCCACCTAGGGCCTAGCTGCGAAACGGCACAAAACGCGCTCCTAGGAGCTGCACTCTGGAAAGGGAAACTGAGCTCGGGGAACAAAGCTCAGCCCCAAGGCGGCTTGGCTCAGGATCGCAGCGCTTGCCTAGTTCTCACCTAGCCCTAGGCTCCCCATAGGGCCCAGGAGGGTCTGGGCTGCCTCTGGCTCCGTGGGCACTGCTGCTTGGTTGGTGGTCTCCGCAGCTTGAAACCAACTCCAAACGTGTTCTCCTTCGCGGAGAAGGCTGATTTGGCAGGAAGAAGCCCTGTGTGCACTGGCCCTAGCAACCCACCCATAGCCAGCTAGGGAGGGACCCACCTAGGGCCTAGCTGCGAAACGGCACAAAACGCGCTCCTAGGAGCTGCACTCTGCAAAGGGAAACTGTGCTCGGGGAACAAAGCTCAGCCCCAAGGCGGCTTGGCTCAGGATCGCAGCGCTTGCCTAGTTCTCAGCTAGCCATAGGCTCCCCATAGGGCCAAGGCGGTTCTGGGCTGCCTCTGGCTCCGTGGGCACTGCTGCTTGGCTGGTGGTCTCCGCAGCTTGAAACAAACTCCAAACGTGTTCTCCTTCGTGGAGAAGGCTGATTTGGCAGGAAGAAGCCCTGTGTGCACTGGCCCTGGCAACCCACCCATAGCCAGCTAGGGAGGGACCCACCTAGGGCCTAGCTGCGAAACGGCACAAAACGCGCTCCTAGGAGCTGCACTCTGCAAAGGGAAACTGTGCTCGGGGAACAAAGCTCAGCCCCAAGGCGGCTTGGCTCAGGATCGCAGCGCTTGCCTAGTTCTCACCTAGCCCTAGGCTCCCCATAGGGCCAAGGAGGGACTGGGCTGCCTCTGGCTCCATGGGCACTGCTGCTTGGTTGGTGGTCTCCACAGCTTGAAACCAACTCCAAACGTGTTCTCCATTGCGGAGAAGGCTGATTTGGCAGGTAGAAGCCCTGTGTGCACTGGCCCTGGCAACCCACCCATAGCCAGCTAGGGAGGGACCCACCTAGGGCCTAGCTGCGAAACGGCACAAAACGCGCTCCTAGGAGCTGCACTCTGCAAAGGGAAACTGTGCTCGGGGAACAAACCTCAGCCCCAAGGCGGCTTGGCTCAGGATCGCAGCGCTTGCCTAGTTCTCACCTAGCCCTAGGCTCCCCATAGGGTCAAGGAGGGTCTGGGCTGCCTCTGGCTCCGTGGGCACTGCTGCTTGGCTGGTGGTCTCCGCACCTTGAAACCAACTCCAAACGTGTTCTCCTTGGCGGAGAAGGCTGATTTGGCAGGAAGAAGCCCTGTGTGCACTGGCCCTGGCAACCCACCCATAGCCAGCTAGGGAGGGACCCACCTAGGGCCTAGCTGCGAAACGGCACAAAACGCTCTCCTAGGAGCTGCACTCTGCAAAGGGAAACTGAGCTCGGGGAACAAAGCTCAGCCCCAAGGCGGCTTGGCTCAGGATCGCAGCGCTTGCCTAGTTCTCACCTAGCCCTAGGCTCCCCATAGGGCCAAGGAGGGTCTGGGCTGCCTCTGGCTCCGTGGGCACTGCTGCTTGGCTGGTGGTCTCCGCACCTTGAAACCAACTCCAAACGTGTTCTCCTTTGCGGAGAAGGCTGATTTGGCAGGAAGAAGCCCTGTGTGCATTGGCCCTGGCAACCCACCCATAGCCAGCTAGGGAGGCACCCACCTAGGTCCTAGCTGCGAAACGGCACAAAACGCGCTCCTAGGAGCTGCACTCTGCAAAGGGAAACTGAGCTCGGGGAACAAAGCTCAGCCCCAAGGCGGCTTGGCTCAGGATCGCAGCGCTTGCCTAGTTCTCACCTAGCCCTAGGCTCCCCATAGGGCCAAGGAGGGTCTGGGCTGCCTCTGGCTCCGTGGGCACTGCTGCTTGGCTGGTGGTCTCCGCAGCTTGAAACCAACTCCAAACGTGTTCTCCTTCGCGGAGAAGGCTCATTTGGCAGGAAGAAGCCCTGTGTGCATTGGCCCTGGCAACCCACCCATAGCCAGCTAGGGAGGGACCCACCTAGGGCCTAGCTGCGAAACGGCACAAAACGCGCTCCTAGGAGATGCACTCTGCAAAGGGAAACTGTGCTCGGGGAACAAAGCTCAGCCCCAAGGCGGCTTGGCTCAGGATCGCAGCGCTTGCCTAGTTCTCACCTAGCCCTAGGCTCCCCATAGGGCCAAGGAGGGTCTGGGCTGCCTCTGGCTCCGTGGGCACTGCTGCTTGGCTGGTGGTCTCCGCACCTTGAAACCAACTCCAAACGTGTTCTCCTTCGCGGAGAAGGCTGATTTGGCAGGAAGAAGCCCTGTGTGCACTGGCCCTGGCAACCCACCCATAGCCAGCTAGGGAGGGACCCACCTAGGGCCTAGCTGCGAAACGGCACAAAACGCGCTCCTAGGAGCTGCACTCTGCAAAGGGAAACTGTGCTCGGGGAACAAAGCTCAGCCCCAAGGCGGCTTGGCTCAGGATCGCAGCGCTTGCCTAGTTCTCACCTAGCCCTAGGCTCCCCATAGGGCCAAGGAGGGTCTGGGCTGCCTCTGGCTCCGTGGGCACTGCTGCTTGGCTGGTGGTCTCCGCACCTTGAAACCAACTCCAAACGTGTTCTCCTTCGTGGAGAAGGCTGATTTGGCAGGAAGAAGCCCTGTGTGCACTGGCCCTGGCAACCCACCCATAGCCAGCTAGGGAGGCACCCACCTAGGGCCTAGCTGCGAAACGGCACAAAACGCGCTCCTAGGAGCTGCACTCTGCAAAGGGAAACTGTGCTCGGGGAACAAAGCTCAGCCCCAAGGCGGCTTGGCTCAGGATCGCAGCGCTTGCCTACTTCTCACCTAGCCCTAGGCTCCCCATAGGGCCAAGGAGGGTCTGGGCTGCCTCTGGCTCCGTGGGCACTGCTGCTTGGCTGGTGGTCTCCGCACCTTGAAACCAACTCCAAACGTGTTCTCCTTGGCGGAGAAGGCTGATTTGGCAGGAAGAAGCCCTGTGTGCACTGGCCCTGGCAACCCACCCATAGCCAGCTAGGGAGGGACCCACCTAGGGCCTAGCTGCGAAACGGCACGGAATGCGCTCCTAGGAGCTGCACTCTGCAACGGGAAACTGTGCTCGGGGAACAAACCTCAGCCCCAAGGCGGCTTGGCTCAGGATCGCAGCGCTTGCCTAGTTCTCACCTAGCCCTAGGCTCCCCATAGGGCCAAGGAGGGTCTGGGCTGCCTCTGGCTCCGTGGGCACTGCTGCTTGGCTGGTGGTCTCCGCACCTTGAAACCAACTCCAAACGTGTTCTCCTTCGCGGAGAAGGCTGATTTGGCAGGAAGAAGCCCTGTGTGCACTGGCCCTGGCAACCCACCCATAGCCAGCTAGGGACGGACCCACCTAGGGCCTAGCTGCGAAACGGCACAAAACGCGCTCCTAGGAGCTGCACTCTGCAAAGGGAAACTGAGCTCGGGGAACAAAGCTCAGCCCCAAGGCGGCTTGGCTCAGGATCGCAGCGCTTGCCTAGTTCTCACCTAGCCCTAGGCTCCCCATAGGGCCAAGGAGGGTCTGGGCTGCCTCTGGCTCCGTGGGCACTGCTGCTTGGCTGGTGGTCTCCGCACCTTGACCAACTCCAAACGTGTTCTCCTTCGCGGAGAAGGCTGATTTGGCAGGAAGAAGCCCTGTGTGCACTGGCCCTGGCAACCCACCCACAGCCAGCTAGGGACGGACCCACCTAGGGCCTAGCTGCGAAACGGCACAAAACGCGCTCCTAGGAGCTGCACTCTGCAAAGGGAAACTGTGCTCGGGGAACAAACCTCAGCCCCAAGGCAGCTTGGCTCAGGATCGCAGCGCTTGCCTAGTTCTCACCTAGCCCTAGGCTCCCCATAGGGCCAAGGAGGGTCTGGGCTGCCTCTGGCTCCGTGGGCACTGCTGCTTGGCTGGTGGTCTCCGCACCGTGAAACCAACTCCAAACGTGTTCTCCTTCGCGGAGAAGGCTGATTTGGCAGGTAGAAGCCCTGTGTGCACTGGCCCTGGCAACCCACCCATAGCCAGCTAGGGAGGGACCCACCTAGGGCCTAGCTGCGAAACGGCACAAAACGCGCTCCTAGGAGCTGCACTCTGCAAAGGGAAACTGTGCTCGGGGAACAAAGCTCAGCCCCAAGGCGGCTTGGCTCAGGATCGCAGCGCTTGCCTAGTTCTCACCTAGCCCTAGGCTCCCCATAGGGTCAAGGAGGGTCTGGGCTGCCTCTGGCTCCGTGGGCACTGCTGCTTGGCTGGTGGTCTCCGCACCTTGAAACCAACTCCAAACGTGTTCTCCTTCGCGGAGAAGGCTGATTTGGCAGGAAGAAGCCCTGTGTGCACTGGCCCTGGCAACCCACCCATAGCCAGCTAGGGAGGGACCCACCTAGGGCCTAGCTGCGAAACGGCACAAAACGCTCTCCTAGGAGCTGCACTCTGCAAAGGGAAACTGAGCTCGGGGAACAAAGCTCAGCCCCAAGGCGGCTTGGCTCAGGATCGCAGCGCTTGCCTAGTTCTCACCTAGCCCTAGGCTCCCCATAGGGCCAAGGAGGGTCTGGGCTGCCTCTGGCTCCGTGGGCACTGCTGCTTGGCTGGTGGTCTCCGCACCTTGAAACCAACTCCAAACGTGTTCTCCTTTGCGGAGAAGGCTGATTTGGCAGGAAGAAGCCCTGTGTGCACTGGCCCTGGCAACCCACCCATAGCCAGCTAGGGAGGCACCCACCTAGGTCCTAGCTGCGAAACGGCACAGAATGCGCTCCTAGGAGCTGCACTCTGCAAAGGGAAACTGAGCTCGGGGAACAAAGCTCAGCCCCAAGGCGGCTTGGCTCAGGATCGCAGCGCTTGCCTAGTTCTCACCTAGCCCTAGGCTCCCCATAGGGCCAAGGAGGGTCTGGGCTGCCTCTGGCTCCGTGGGCACTGCTGCTTGGCTGGTGGTCTCCGCACCTTGAAACCAACTCCAAACGTGTTCTCCTTTGCGGAGAAGGCTGATTTGGCAGGAAGAAGCCCTGTGTGCATTGGCCCTGGCAACCCACCCATAGCCAGCTAGGGAGGGACCCACCTAGGGCCTAGCTGCGAAACGGCACAAAACGCGCTCCTAGGAGCTGCACTCTGCAAAGGGAAACTGTGCTCGGGGAACAAAGCTCAGCCCCAAGGCGGCTTGGCTCAGGATCGCAGCGCTTGCCTAGTTCTCACCTAGCCCTAGGCTCCCCATAGGGTCAAGGAGGGTCTGGGCTGCCTCTGGCTCCGTGGGCACTGCTGCTTGGCTGGTGGTCTCCGCACCTTGAAACCAACTCCAAACGTGTTCTCCTTCGCGGAGAAGGCTGATTTGGCAGGAAGAAGCCCTGTGTGCACTGGCCCTGGCAACCCACCCATAGCCAGCTAGGGAGGGACCCACCTAGGGCCTAGCTGCGAAACGGCACAAAACGCGCTCCTAGGAGCTGCACTCTGCAAAGGGAAACTGTGCTCGGGGAACAAAGCTCAGCCCCAAGGCGGCTTGGCTCAGGATCGCAGCGCTTGCCTAGTTCTCACCTAGCCCTAGGCTCCCCATAGGGCCAAGGAGGGTCTGGGCTGCCTCTGGCTCCGTGGGCACTGCTGCTTGGCTGGTGGTCTCCGCACCTTGAAACCAACTCCAAACGTGTTCTCCTTCGCGGAGAAGGCTGATTTGGCAGGAAGAAGCCCTGTGTGCACTGGCCCTGGCAACCCACCCATAGCCAGCTAGGGAGGGACCCACCTAGGGCCTAGCTGCGAAACGGCACAGAACGCGCTCCTAGGAGCTGCACTCTGCAAAGGGAAACCGAGCTCGGGGAACAAAGCTCAGCCCCAAGGCGGCTTGGCTCAGGATCGCAGCGCTTGCCTAGTTCTCACCTAGCCCTAGGCTCCCCATAGGGCCAAGGAGGGTCTGGGCTGCCTCTGGCTCCGTGGGCACTGCTGCTTGGCTGGTGGTCTCCGCACCTTGAAACCAACTCCAAACGTGTTCTCCTTTGCGGAGAAGGCTGATTTGGCAGGAAGAAGCCCTGTGTGCACTGGCCCTGGCAACCCACCCATAGCCAGCTAGGGAGGCACCCACCTAGGTCCTAGCTGCGAAACGGCACAGAATGCGCTCCTAGGAGCTGCACTCTGCAAAGGGAAACTGAGCTCGGGGAACAAAGCTCAGCCCCAAGGCGGCTTGGCTCAGGATCGCAGCGCTTGCCTAGTTCTCACCTAGCCCTAGGCTCCCCATAGGGCCAAGGAGGGTCTGGGCTGCCTCTGGCTCCGTGGGCACTGCTGCTTGGCTGGTGGTCTCCGCACCTTGAAACCAACTCCAAACGTGTTCTCCTTTGCGGAGAAGGCTGATTTGGCAGGAAGAAGCCCTGTGTGCATTGGCCCTGGCAACCCACCCATAGCCAGCTAGGGAGGGACCCACCTAGGGCCTAGCTGCGAAACGGCACAAAACGCGCTCCTAGGAGCTGCACTCTGCAAAGGGAAACTGTGCTCGGGGAACAAAGCTCAGCCCCAAGGCGGCTTGGCTCAGGATCGCAGCGCTTGCCTAGTTCTCACCTAGCCCTAGGCTCCCCATAGGGTCAAGGAGGGTCTGGGCTGCCTCTGGCTCCGTGGGCACTGCTGCTTGGCTGGTGGTCTCCGCACCTTGAAACCAACTCCAAACGTGTTCTCCTTCGCGGAGAAGGCTGATTTGGCAGGAAGAAGCCCTGTGTGCACTGGCCCTGGCAACCCACCCATAGCCAGCTAGGGAGGGACCCACCTAGGGCCTAGCTGCGAAACGGCACAAAACGCGCTCCTAGGAGCTGCACTCTGCAAAGGGAAACTGTGCTCGGGGAACAAAGCTCAGCCCCAAGGCGGCTTGGCTCAGGATCGCAGCGCTTGCCTAGTTCTCACCTAGCCCTAGGCTCCCCATAGGGCCAAGGAGGGTCTGGGCTGCCTCTGGCTCCGTGGGCACTGCTGCTTGGCTGGTGGTCTCCGCACCTTGAAACCAACTCCAAACGTGTTCTCCTTCGCGGAGAAGGCTGATTTGGCAGGAAGAAGCCCTGTGTGCACTGGCCCTGGCAACCCACCCATAGCCAGCTAGGGAGGGACCCACCTAGGGCCTAGCTGCGAAACGGCACAGAACGCGCTCCTAGGAGCTGCACTCTGCAAAGGGAAACCGAGCTCGGGGAACAAAGCTCAGCCCCAAGGCGGCTTGGCTCAGGATCGCAGCGCTTGCCTAGTTCTCACCTAGCCCTAGGCTCCCCATAGGGCCAAGGAGGGTCTGGGCTGCCTCTGGCTCCGTGGGCACTGCTGCTTGGCTGGTGGTCTCCGCAGCTTGAAACCAACTCCAAACGTGTTCTCCTTGGCGGAGAAGGCTGATTTGGCAGGAAGAAGCCCTGTGTGCACTGGCCCTGTCAACCCACCCATAGCCAGCTAGGGAGGGACCCACCTAGGGCCTAGCTGCGAAACGGCACAGAATGCGCTCCTAGGAGCTGCACTCTACAAAGGGAAACTGTGCTCGGGGAACAAACCTCAGCCCCAAGGCGGCTTGGCTCAGGATCGCAGCGCTTGCCTAGTTCTCACCTAGCCCTAGGCTCCCCATAGGGCCAAGGAGGGTCTGGGCTGCCTCTGGCTCCGTGGGCACTGCTGCTTGGCTGGTGGTCTCCGCACCTTGAAACCAACTCCAAACGTGTTCTCCTTCGCGGAGAAGGCTGATTTGGCAGGAAGAAGCCCTGTGTGCACTGGCCCTGGCAACCCACCCATAGCCAGCTAGGGACGGACCCACCTAGGGCCTAGCTGCGAAACGGCACAGAATGCGCTCCTAGGAGCTGCACTCTGCAAAGGGAAACTGAGCTCGGGGAACAAAGCTCAGCCCCAAGGCGGCTTGGCTCAGGATCGCAGCGCTTGCCTAGTTCTCACCTAGCCCTAGGCTCCCCATAGGGCCAAGGAGGGTCTGGGCTGCCTCTGGCTCCGTGGGCACTGCTGCTTGGTTGGTGGTCTCCGCAGTTTGAAACCAACTCCAAACGTGTTCTCCTTCGCAGAGAAGGCTGATTTGGCAGGAAGAAGCCCTGTGTGCACTGGCCCTGGCAACCCACCCATAGCCAGCTAGGGAGGCACCCACCTAGGGCCTAGCTGCGAAACGGCACAAAACGCGCTCCTAGGAGCTGCACTCTGCAAAGGGAAACTGTGCTCGGGGAACAAACCTCAGCCCCAAGGCGGCTTGGCTCAGGATCGCAGCACTTGCCTAGTTCTCACCTAGCCCTAGGCTCCCCATAGGGCCAAGGAGGGTCTGGGCTGCCTCTGGCTCCGTGGGCACTGCTGCTTGGCTGGTGGTCTCCGCACCGTGAAACCAACTCCAAACGTGTTCTCCTTCGCGGAGAAGGCTGATTTGGCAGGAAGAAGCCCTGTGTGCACTGGCCCTGGCAACCCACCCATAGCCGGCTAGGGAGGGACCCACCTAGGGCCTAGCTGCGAAACGGCACAAAACGCGCTCCTAGGAGCTGCACTCTGCAAAGGGAAACTGTGCTCGGGGAACTAACCTCAGCCCCAAGGCAGCTTGGCTCAGGATCGCAGCGCTTGCCTAGTTCTCACCTAGCCCTAGGCTCCCCATAGGGCCAAGGAGGGTCTGGGCTGCCTCTGGCTCCGTGGGCACTGCTGCTTGGCTGGTGGTCTCCGCACCGTGAAACCAACTCCAAACGTGTTCTCCTTCGCGGAGAAGGCTGATTTGGCAGGAAGAAGCCCTGTGTGCACTGGCCCTGGCAACCCACCCATAGCCAGCTAGGGAGGGACCCACCTAGGGCCTAGCTGCGAAACGGCACAGAATGCGCTCCTAGGAGCTGCACTCTGCAAAGGGAAACTGAGCTCGGGGAACAAAGCTCAGCCCCAAGGCGGCTTGGCTCAGGATCGCAGCGCTTGCCTAGTTCTCACCTAGCCCTAGGCTCCCCATAGGGCCAAGGAGGGTCTGGGCTGCCTCTGGCTCCGTGGGCACTGCTGCTTGGTTGGTGGTCTCCGCAGCTTGAAACCAACTCCAAACGTGTTCTCCTTCGCGGAGAAGGCTGATTTGGCAGGAAGAAGCCCTGTGTGCACTGGCCCTGGCAACCCACCCACAGCCAGCTAGGGAGGGACCCACCTAGGGCCTAGCTGCGAAACGGCACAAAACGCGCTCCTAGGAGCTGCACTCTGCAAAGGGAAACTGTGCTCGGGGAACAAACCTCAGCCCCAAGGCGGCTTGGCTCAGGATCGCAGCGCTTGCCTAGTTCTCACCTAGCCCTAGGCTCCCCATAGGGCCAAGGAGGGACTGGGCTGCCTCTGGCTCCGTGGGCACTGCTGCTTGGTTGGTGGTCTCCACAGCTTGAAACCAACTCCAAACGTGTTCTCCGTTGCGGAGAAGGCTGATTTGGCAGGAAGAAGCCCTGTGTGCACTGGCCCTGGCAACCCACCCATAGCCAGCTAGGGAGGGACCCACCTAGGGCCTAGCTGCGAAACGGCACAAAACGCGCTCCTAGGAGCTGCACTCTGCAAAGGGAAACTGTGCTCGGGGAACAAACCTCAGCCCCAAGGCGGCTTGGCTCAGGATCGCAGCGCTTGCCTAGTTCTCACCTAGCCCTAGGCTCCCCATAGGGTCAAGGAGGGTCTGGGCTGCCTCTGGCTCCGTGGGCACTGCTGCTTGGCTGGTGGTCTCCGCACCTTGAAACCAACTCCAAACGTGTTCTCCTTCGCGGAGAAGGCTGATTTGGCAGGAAGAAGCCCTGTGTGCACTGGCCCTGGCAACCCACCCATAGCCAGCTAGGGAGGGACCCACCTAGGGCCTAGCTGCGAAACGGCACAAAACGCGCTCCTAGGAGCTGCACTCTGCAAAGGGAAACTGTGCTCGGGGAACAAAGCTCAGCCCCAAGGCGGCTTGGCTCAGGATCGCAGCGCTTGCCTAGTTCTCACCTAGCCCTAGGCTCCCCATAGGGCCAAGGAGGGTCTGGGCTGCCTCTGGCTCCGTGGGCACTGCTGCTTGGCTGGTGGTCTCCGCAGCTTGAAACCAACTCCAAACGTGTTCTCCTTGGCGGAGAAGGCTGATTTGGCAGGAAGAAGCCCTGTGTGCACTGGCCCTGTCAACCCACCCATAGCCAGCTAGGGAGGGACCCACCTAGGGCCTAGCTGCGAAACGGCACAGAATGCGCTCCTAGGAGCTGCACTCTGCAAAGGGAAACTGTGCTCGGGGAACAAAGCTCAGCCCAAAGGCGGCTTGGCTCAGGATCGCAGCGCTTGCCTAGTTCTCACCTAGCCCTAGGCTCCCCATAGGGCCAAGGAGGGTCTGGGCTGCCTCTGGCTCCGTGGGCACTGCTGCTTGGCTGGTGGTCTCCGCACCGTGAAACCAACTCCAAACGTGTTCTCCTTCGCGGAGAAGGCTGATTTGGCAGGAAGAAGCCCTGTGTGCACTGGCCCTGGCAACCCACCCATAGCCAGCTAGGGACGGACCCACCTAGGGCCTAGCTGCGAAACGGCACAGAATGCGCTCCTAGGAGCTGCACTCTGCAAAGGGAAACTGAGCTCGGGGAACAAAGCTCAGCCCCAAGGCGGCTTGGCTCAGGATCGCAGCGCTTGCCTAGTTCTCACCTAGCCCTAGGCTCCCCATAGGGCCAAGGAGGGTCTGGGCTGCCTCTGGCTCCGTGGGCACTGCTGCTTGGTTGGTGGTCTCCGCAGTTTGAAACCAACTCCAAACGTGTTCTCCTTCGCAGAGAAGGCTGATTTGGCAGGAAGAAGCCCTGTGTGCACTGGCCCTGGCAACCCACCCATAGCCGGCTAGGGAGGGACCCACCTAGGGCCTAGCTGCGAAACGGCACAAAACGCGCTCCTAGGAGCTGCACTCTGCAAAGGGAAACTGTGCTCGGGGAACAAACCTCAGCCCCAAGGCAGCTTGGCTCAGGATCGCAGCGCTTGCCTAGTTCTCACCTAGCCCTAGGCTCCCCATAGGGCCAAGGAGGGTCTGGGCTGCCTCTGGCTCCGTGGGCACTGCTGCTTGGCTGGTGGTCTCCGCACCGTGAAACCAACTCCAAACGTGTTCTCCTTCGCGGAGAAGGCTGATTTGGCAGGAAGAAGCCCTGTGTGCACTGGCCCTGGCAACCCACCCATAGCCAGCTAGGGAGGGACCCACCTAGGGCCTAGCTGCGAAACGGCACAGAATGCGCTCCTAGGAGCTGCACTCTGCAAAGGGAAATTGAGCTCGGGGAACAAAGCTCAGCCCCAAGGCGGCTTGGCTCAGGATCGCAGCGCTTGCCTAGTTCTCACCTAGCCCTAGGCTCCCCATAGGGCCAAGGAGGGTCTGGGCTGCCTCTGGCTCCGTGGGCACTGCTGCTTGGTTGGTGGTCTCCGCAGCTTGAAACCAACTCCAAACGTGTTCTCCTTCGCGGAGAAGGCTGATTTGGCAGGAAGAAGCCCTGTGTGCACTGGCCCTGGCAACCCACCCACAGCCAGCTAGGGAGGGACCCACCTAGGGCCTAGCTGCGAAACGGCACAAAACGCGCTCCTAGGAGCTGCACTCTGCAAAGGGAAACTGTGCTCGGGGAACAAAGCTCAGCCCCAAGGCGGCTTGGCTCAGGATCGCAGCGCTTGCCTAGTTCTCAGCTAGCCATAGGCTCCCCTTAGGGCCAAGGAGGTTCTGGGCTGCCTCTGGCTCCGTGGGCACTGCTGCTTGGCTGGTGGTCTCCGCAGCTTGAAACAAACTCCAAACGTGTTCTCCTTCGCGGAGAAGGCTGATTTGGCAGGAAGAAGCCCTGTGTGCACTGGCCCTGGCAACCCACCCATAGCCAGCTAGGGAGGGACCCACCTAGGGCCTAGCTGCGAAACGGCACAAAACGCGCTCCTGGGAGCTGCACTCTGCAAAGGGAAACTGTGCTCGGGGAACAAAGCTCAGCCCCAAGGCGGCTTGGCTCAGGATCGCAGCGCTTGCCTAGTTCTCACCTAGCCCTAGGCTCCCCATAGGGTCAAGGAGGGTCTGGGCTGCCTCTGGCTCCGTGGGCACTGCTGCTTGGCTGGTGGTCTCCGCACCTTGAAACCAACTCCAAACGTGTTCTCCTTCGCGGAGAAGGCTGATTTGGCAGGTAGAAGCCCTGTGTGCACTGGCCCTGGCAACCCACCCATAGCCAGCTAGGGAGGGACCCACCTAGGGCCTAGCTGCGAAACGGCACAAAACGCGCTCCTAGGAGCTGCACTCTGCAAAGGGAAACTGTGCTCGGGGAACAAACCTCAGCCCCAAGGCGGCTTGGCTCAGGATCGCAGCGCTTGCCTAGTTCTCACCTAGCCCTAGGCTCCCCATAGGGCCAAGGAGGGTCTGGGCTGCCTCTGGCTCCGTGGGCACTGCTGCTTGGCTGGTGGTCTCCGCACCTTGAAACCAACTCCAAACGTGTTCTCCTTGGCGGAGAAGGCTGATTTGGCAGGAAGAAGCCCTGTGTGCACTGGCCCTGGCAACCCACCCATAGCCAGCTAGGGAGGGACCCACCTAGGGCCTAGCTGCGAAACGGCACAAAACGCGCTCCTAGGAGCTGCACTCTGCAAAGGGAAACTGAGCTCGGGGAACAAAGCTCAGCCCCAAGGCGGCTTGGCTCAGGATCGCAGCGCTTGCCTAGTTCTCACCTAGCCCTAGGCTCCCCATAGGGCCAAGGAGGGTCTGGGCTGCCTCTGGCTCCGTGGGCACTGCTGCTTGGCTGGTGGTCTCCGCACCTTGAAACCAACTCCAAACGTGTTCTCCTTTGCGGAGAAGGCTGATTTGGCAGGAAGAAGCCCTGTGTGCATTGGCCCTGGCAACCCACCCATAGCCAGCTAGGGAGGCACCCACCTAGGTCCTAGCTGCGAAACGGCACAAAACGCGCTCCTAGGAGCTGCACTCTGCAAAGGGAAACTGAGCTCGGGGAACAAAGCTCAGCCCCAAGGCGGCTTGGCTCAGGATCGCAGCGCTTGCCTAGTTCTCACCTAGCCCTAGGCTCCCCATAGGGCCAAGGAGGGTCTGGGCTGCCTCTGGCTCCGTGGGCACTGCTGCTTGGCTGGTGGTCTCCGCAGCTTGAAACCAACTCCAAACGTGTTCTCCTTCGCGGAGAAGGCTCATTTGGCAGGAAGAAGCCCTGTGTGCATTGGCCCTGGCAACCCACCCATAGCCAGCTAGGGAGGGACCCACCTAGGGCCTAGCTGCGAAACGGCACAAAACGCGCTCCTAGGAGCTGCACTCTGCAAAGGGAAACTGTGCTCGGGGAACAAAGCTCAGCCCCAAGGCGGCTTGGCTCAGGATCGCAGCGCTTGCCTAGTTCTCACCTAGCCCTAGGCTCCCCATAGGGTCAAGGAGGGTCTGGGCTGCCTCTGGCTCCGTGGGCACTGCTGCTTGGCTGGTGGTCTCCGCAGCTTGAAACCAACTCCAAACGTGTTCTCCTTCGCGGAGAAGGCTGATTTGGCAGGAAGAAGCCCTGTGTGCACTGGCCCTGGCAACCCACCCATAGCCAGCTAGGGAGGGACCCACCTAGGGCCTAGCTGCGAAACGGCACAGAATGCGGTCCTAGGAGCTGCACTCTGCAAAGGGAAACTTTGCTCGGGGAACTAACCTCAGCCCCAAGGCGGCTTGGCTCAGGATCGCAGCGCTTGCCTAGTTCTCACCTAGCCCTAGGCTCCCCATAGGGCCAAGGAGGGTCTGGGCTGCCTCTGGCTCCGTGGGCACTGCTGCTTGGCTGGTGGTCTCCGCACCTTGAAACCAACTCCAAACGTGTTCTCCTTCGCGGAGAAGGCTGATTTGGCAGGAAGAAGCCCTGTGTGCACTGGCCCTGGCAACCCACCCATAGCCAGCTAGGGAGGGACCCACCTAGGGCCTAGCTGCGAAACGGCACAAAACGCGCTCCTAGGAGCTGCACTCTGCAAAGGGAAACTGTGCTCAGGGAACAAACCTCAGCCCCAAAGCGGCTTGGCTCAGGATCGCAGCACTTGCCTAGTTCTCACCTAGCCCTAGGCTCCCCATAGGGCCAAGGAGGGTCTGGGCTGCCTCTGGCTCCGTGGGCACTGCTGCTTGGCTGGTGGTCTCCGCACCGTGAAACCAACTCCAAACGTGTTCTCCTTCGCGGAGAAGGCTGATTTGGCAGGAAGAAGCCCTGTGTGCACTGGCACTGGCAACCCACCCATCGCCAGCTAGGGAGGGACCCACCTAGGGCCTAGCTGCGAAACGGCACAAAACGCGCTCCTAGGAGCTGCACTCTGCAAAGGGAAACTGTGCTCGGGGAACAAAGCTCAGCCCCAAGGCGGCTTGGCTCAGGATCGCAGCGCTTGCCTAGTTCTCACCTAGCCCTAGGCTCCCCATAGGGCCAAGGAGGGTCTGGGCTGCCTCTGGCTCCGTGGGCACTGCTGCTTGGCTGGTGGTCTCCGCACCGTGAAACCAACTCCAAACGTGTTCTCCTTCGCGGAGAAGGCTGATTTGGCAGGAAGAAGCCCTGTGTGCACTGGCCCTGGCAACCCACCCATAGCCAGCTAGGGAGGGACCCACCTAGGGCCTAGCTGCGAAACGGCACAAAACGCGCTCCTAGGAGCTGCACTCTGCAAAGGGAAACTGTGCTCGGGGAACAAACCTCAGCCCCAAGGCGGCTTGGCTCAGGATCGCAGCGCTTGCCTAGTTCTCACCTAGCCCTAGGCTCCCCATAGGGCCAAGGAGGGACTGGGCTGCCTCTGGCTCCGTGGGCACTGCTGCTTGGTTGGTGGTCTCCACAGCTTGAAACCAACTCCAAACGTGTTCTCCTTTGCGGAGAAGGCTGATTTGGCAGGTAGAAGCCCTGTGTGCACTGGCCCTGGCAACCCACCCATAGCCAGCTAGGGAGGGACCCACCTAGGGCCTAGCTGCGAAATGGCACAAAACGCGCTCCTAGGAGCTGCACTCTGCAAAGGGAAACTGTGCTCGGGGAACAAACCTCAGCCCCAAGGCGGCTTGGCTCAGGATCGCAGCGCTTGCCTAGTTCTCACCTAGCCCTAGGCTCCCCATAGGGTCAAGGAGGGTCTGGGCTGCCTCTGGCTCCGTGGGCACTGCTGCTTGGCTGGTGGTCTCCGCACCTTGAAACCAACTCCAAACGTGTTCTCCTTCGCGGAGAAGGCTGATTTGGCAGGAAGAAGCCCTGTGTGCACTGGCCCTGGCAACCCACCCATAGCCAGCTAGGGAGGGACCCACCTAGGGCCTAGCTGCGAAACGGCACAAAACGCTCTCCTAGGAGCTGCACTCTGCAAAGGGAAACTGAGCTCGGGGAACAAAGCTCAGCCCCAAGGCGGCTTGGCTCAGGATCGCAGCGCTTGCCTAGTTCTCACCTAGCCTTAGGCTCCCCATAGGGCCAAGGAGGGTCTGGGCTGCCTCTGGCTCCGTGGGCACTGCTGCTTGGCTGGTGGTCTCCGCACCTTGAAACCAACTCCAAACGTGTTCTCCTTTGCGGAGAAGGCTGATTTGGCAGGAAGAAGCCCTGTGTGCATTGGCCCTGGCAACCCACCCATAGCCAGCTAGGGAGGCACCCACCTAGGTCCTAGCTGCGAAACGGCACAAAACGCGCTCCTAGGAGCTGCACTCTGCAAAGGGAAACTGAGCTCGGGGAACAAAGCTCAGCCCCAAGGCGGCTTGGCTCAGGATCGCAGCGCTTGCCTAGTTCTCACCTAGCCCTAGGCTCCCCATAGGGCCAAGGAGGGTCTGGGCTGCCTCTGGCTCCGTGGGCACTGCTGCTTGGCTGGTGGTCTCTGCACCTTGAAACCAACTCCAAACGTGTTCTCCTTCGCGGAGAAGGCTCATTTGGCAGGAAGAAGCCCTGTGTGCATTGGCCCTGGCAACCCACCCATAGCCAGCTAGGGACGGACCCACCTAGGGCCTAGCTGCGAAACGGCACAAAACGCGCTCCTAGGAGCTGCACTCTGCAAAGGGAAACTGTGCTCGGGGAACAAAGCTCAGCCCCAAGGCGGCTTGGCTCAGGATCGCAGCGCTTGCCTAGTTCTCACCTAGCCCTAGGCTCCCCATAGGGTCAAGGAGGGTCTGGGCTGCCTCTGGCTCCGTGGGCACTGCTGCTTGGCTGGTGGTCTCCGCACCTTGAAACCAACTCCAAACGTGTTCTCCTTCGCGGAGAAGGCTGATTTGGCAGGAAGAAGCCCTGTGTGCACTGGCCCTGGCAACCCACCCATAGCCAGCTAGGGAGGGACCCACCTAGGGCCTAGCTGCGAAACGGCACAAAACGCGCTCCTAGGAGCTGCACTCTGCAAAGGGAAACTGTGCTCGGGGAACAAAGCTCAGCCCCAAGGCGGCTTGGCTCAGGATCGCAGCGCTTGCCTAGTTCTCACCTAGCCCTAGGCTCCCCATAGGGCCAAGGAGGGTCTGGGCTGCCTCTGGCTCCGTGGGCACTGCTGCTTGGCTGGTGGTCTCCGCACCTTGAAACCAACTCCAAACGTGTTCTCCTTCGCGGAGAAGGCTGATTTGGCAGGAAGAAGCCCTGTGTGCACTGGCCCTGGCAACCCACCCATAGCCAGCTAGGGAGGGACCCACCTAGGGCCTAGCTGCGAAACGGCACAAAACGCGCTCCTAGGAGCTGCACTCTGCAAAGGGAAACTGTGCTCGGGGAACAAACCTCAGCCCCAAGGCGGCTTGGCTCAGGATCGCAGCGCTTGCCTAGTTCTCACCTAGCCCTAGGCTCCCCATAGGGCCAAGGAGGGTCTGGGCTGCCTCTGGCTCCGTGGGCACTGCTGCTTGGCTGGTGGTCTCCGCACCTTGAAACCAACTCCAAACGTGTTCTCCTTCGCGGAGAAGGCTGATTTGGCAGGAAGAAGCCCTGTGTGCACTGGCCCTGGCAACCCACCCATAGCCAGCTAGGGAGGGACCCACCTAGGGCCTAGCTGCGAAACGGCACAGAATGCGCTCCTAGGAGCTGCACTCTGCAAAGGGAAACTGTGCTCGGGGAACAAAGCTCAGCCCCAAGGCGGCTTGGCTCAGGATCGCAGCGCTTGCCTAGTTCTCACCTAGCCCTAGGCTCCCCATAGGGCCAAGGAGGGTCTGGGCTGCCTCTGGCTCCGTGGGCACTGCTGCTTGGCTGGTGGTCTCCGCACCTTGAAACCAACTCCAAACGTGTTCTCCTTCGCGGAGAAGGCTGATTTGGCAGGAAGAAGCCCTGTGTGCACTGGCCCTGGCAACCCACCCATAGCCAGCTAGGGACGGACCCACCTAGGGCCTAGCTGCGAAACGGCACAGAATGCGCTCCTAGGAGCTGCACTCTGCAAAGGGAAACTGAGCTCGGGGAACAAAGCTCAGCCCCAAGGCGGCTTGGCTCAGGATCGCAGCGCTTGCCTAGTTCTCACCTAGCCCTAGGCTCCCCATAGGGCCAAGGAGGGTCTGGGCTGCCTCTGGCTCCGTGGGCACTGCTGCTTGGCTGGTGGTCTCCGCACCTTGAAACCAACTCCAAACGTGTTCTCCTTCGCGGAGAAGGCTGATTTGGCAGGAAGAAGCCCTGTGTGCACTGGCCCTGGCAACCCACCCATAGCCAGCTAGGGAGGGACCCACCTAGGGCCTAGCTGCGAAACGGCACAAAACGCGCTCCTAGGAGCTGCACTCTGCAAAGGGAAACTGTGCTCGGGGAACTAACCTCAGCCCCAAGGCAGCTTGGCTCAGGATCGCAGCGCTTGCCTAGTTCTCACCTAGCCCTAGGCTCCCCATAGGGCCAAGGAGGGTCTGGGCTGCCTCTGGCTCCGTGGGCACTGCTGCTTGGCTGGTGGTCTCCGCACCGTGAAACCAACTCCAAACGTGTTCTCCTTCGCGGAGAAGGCTGATTTGGCAGGAAGAAGCCCTGTGTGCACTGGCCCTGGCAACCCACCCATAGCCAGCTAGGGAGGGACCCACCTAGGGCCTAGCTGCGAAACGGCACAAAACGCGCTCCTAGGAGCTGCACTCTGCAAAGGGAAACTGTGCTCGGGGAACAAAGCTCAGCCCCAAGGCGGCTTGGCTCAGGATCGCAGCGCTTGCCTAGTTCTCACCTAGCCCTAGGCTCCCCATAGGGCCAAGGAGGGTCTGGGCTGCCTCTGGCTCCGTGGGCACTGCTGCTTGGCTGGTGGTCTCCGCACCTTGAAACCAACTCCAAACGTGTTCTCCTTCGCGGAGAAGGCTGATTTGGCAGGAAGAAGCCCTGTGTGCACTGGCCCTGGCAACCCACCCATAGCCAGCTAGGGAGGGACCCACCTAGGGCCTAGCTGCGAAACGGCACAAAACGCGCTCCTAGGAGCTGCACTCTGCAAAGGGAAACTGTGCTCGGGGAACAAAGCTCAGCCCCAAGGCGGCTTGGCTCAGGATCGCAGCGCTTGCCTAGTTCTCACCTAGCCTTAGGCTCCCCATAGGGCCAAGGAGGGTCTGGGCTGCCTCTGGCTCCGTGGGCACTGCTGCTTGGCTGGTGGTCTCCGCAGCTTGAAACCAACTCCAAACGTGTTCTCCTTCGCGGAGAAGGCTGATTTGGCAGGAAGAAGCCCTGTGTGCACTGGCCCTGGCAACCCACCCATAGCCAGCTAGGGAGGGACCCACCTAGGGCCTAGCTGCGAAACGGCACAAAACGCGCTCCTAGGAGCTGCACTCTGCAAAGGGAAACTGTGCTCGGGGAACAAAGCTCAGCCCCAAGGCGGCTTGGCTCAGGATCGCAGCGCTTGCCTAGTTCTCACCTAGCCCTAGGCTCCCCATAGGGCCAAGGAGGGTCTGGGCTGCCTCTGGCTCCGTGGGCACTGCTGCTTGGCTGGTGGTCTCCGCACCTTGAAACCAACTCCAAACGTGTTCTCCTTCGCGGAGAAGGCTGATTTGGCAGGAAGAAGCCCTGTGTGCACTGGCCCTGGCAACCCACCCATAGCCAGCTAGGGAGGGACCCACCTAGGGCCTAGCTGCGAAACGGCACAGAATGCGCTCCTAGGAGCTGCACTCTGCAAAGGGAAACTGTGCTCGGGGAACAAAGCTCAGCCCCAAGGCGGCTTGGCTCAGGATCGCAGCGCTTGCCTAGTTCTCACCTAGCCCTAGGCTCCCCATAGGGTCAAGGAGGGTCTGGGCTGCCTCTGGCTCCGTGGGCACTGCTGCTTGGCTGGTGGTCTCCGCACCTTGAAACCAACTCCAAACGTGTTCTCCTTCGCGGAGAAGGCTGATTTGGCAGGAAGAAGCCCTGTGTGCACTGGCCCTGGCAACCCACCCATAGCCAGCTAGGGAGGGACCCACCTAGGGCCTAGCTGCGAAACGGCACAAAACGCGCTCCTAGGAGCTGCACTCTGCAAAGGGAAACTGTGCTCGGGGAACAAAGCTCAGCCCCAAGGCGGCTTGGCTCAGGATCGCAGCGCTTGCCTAGTTCTCACCTAGGCCTAGGCTCCCCATAGGGCCAAGGAGGGTCTGGGCTGCCTCTGGCTCCGTGGGCACTGCTGCTTGGCTGGTGGTCTCCGCAGCTTGAAACCAACTCCAAACGTGTTCTCCTTCGCGGAGAAGGCTGATTTGGCAGGTAGAAGCCCTGTGTGCACTGGCCCTGGCAACCCACCCATAGCCAGCTAGGGAGGGACCCACCTAGGGCCTAGCTGCGAAACGGCACAAAACGCGCTCCTAGGAGCTGCACTCTGCAAAGGGAAACTGTGCTCGGGGAACAAAGCTCAGCCCCAAGGCGGCTTGGCTCAGGATCGCAGCGCTTGCCTAGTTCTCACCTAGCCCTAGGCTCCCCATAGGGCCAAGGAGGGTCTGGGCTGCCTCTGGCTCCGTGGGCACTGCTGCTTGGCTGGTGGTCTCCGCACCTTGAAACCAACTCCAAACGTGTTCTCCTTCGCGGAGAAGGCTGATTTGGCAGGAAGAAGCCCTGTGTGCACTGGCCCTGGCAACCCACCCATAGCCAGCTAGGGAGGGACCCACCTAGGGCCTAGCTGCGAAACGGCACAGAACGCGCTCCTAGGAGCTGCACTCTGCAAAGGGAAACTGTGCTCGGGGAACAAAGCTCAGCCCCAAGGCGGCTTGGCTCAGGATCGCAGCGCTTGCCTAGTTCTCAACTAGCCCTAGGCTCCCCATAGGGCCAAGGAGGGTCTGGGCTGCCTCTGGCTCCGTGGGCACTGCTGCTTGGCTGGTGGTCTCCGCACCTTGAAACCAACTCCAAACGTGTTCTCCTTCGCGGAGAAGGCTGATTTGGCAGGAAGAAGCCCTGTGTGCACTGGCCCTGGCAACCCACCCATAGCCAGCTAGGGAGGGACCCACCTAGGGCCTAGCTGCGAAACGGCACAGAATGCGCTCCTAGGAGCTGCACTCTGCAAAGGGAAACTGTGCTCGGGGAACAAAGCTCAGCCCCAAGGCGGCTTGGCTCAGGATCGCAGCGCTTGCCTAGTTCTCACCTAGCCCTAGGCTCCCCATAGGGCCAAGGAGGGTCTGGGCTGCCTCTGGCTCCGTGGGCACTGCTGCTTGGCTGGTGGTCTCCGCAGCTTGAAACCAACTCCAAACGTGTTCTCCTTCGCGGAGAAGGCTGATTTGGCAGGTAGAAGCCCTGTGTGCACTGGCCCTGGCAACCCACCCATAGCCAGCTAGGGAGGGACCCACCTAGGGCCTAGCTGCGAAACGGCACAAAACGCGCTCCTAGGAGCTGCACTCTGCAAAGGGAAACTGTGCTCGGGGAACAAAGCTCAGCCCCAAGGCGGCTTGGCTCAGGATCGCAGCGCTTGCCTAGTTCTCACCTAGCCTTAGGCTCCCCATAGGGCCAAGGAGGGTCTGGGCTGCCTCTGGCTCCGTGGGCACTGCTGCTTGGCTGGTGGTCTCCGCACCTTGAAACCAACTCCAAACGTGTTCTCCTTCGCGGAGAAGGCTGATTTGGCAGGAAGAAGCCCTGTGTGCACTGGCCCTGGCAACCCACCCATAGCCAGCTAGGGAGGGACCCACCTAGGGCCTAGCTGCGAAACGGCACAAAACGCGCTCCTAGGAGCTGCACTCTGCAAAGGGAAACTGTGCTCGGGGAACAAAGCTCAGCCCCAAGGCGGCTTGGCTCAGGATCGCAGCGCTTGCCTAGTTCTCACCTAGCCCTAGGCTCCCCATAGGGCCAAGGAGGGTCTGGGCTGCCTCTGGCTCCGTGGGCACTGCTGCTTGGCTGGTGGTCTCCGCACCTTGAAACCAACTCCAAACGTGTTCTCCTTCGCGGAGAAGGCTGATTTGGCAGGAAGAAGCCCTGTGTGCACTGGCCCTGGCAACCCACCCATAGCCAGCTAGGGAGGGACCCACCTAGGGCCTAGCTGCGAAACGGCACAGAATGCGCTCCTAGGAGCTGCACTCTGCAAAGGGAAACTGAGCTCGGGGAACAAAGCTCAGCCCCAAGGCGGCTTGGCTCAGGATCGCAGCGCTTGCCTAGTTCTCACCTAGCCCTAGGCTCCCCATAGGGCCAAGGAGGGTCTGGGCTGCCTCTGGCTCCGTGGGCACTGCTGCTTGGCTGGTGGTCTCCGCACCTTGAAACCAACTCCAAACGTGTTCTCCTTCGCGGAGAAGGCTGATTTGGCAGGAAGAAGCCCTGTGTGCACTGGCCCTGGCAACCCACCCATAGCCAGCTAGGGAGGGACCCACCTAGGGCCTAGCTGCGAAACGGCACAGAATGCGCTCCTAGGAGCTGCACTCTGCAAAGGGAAACTGAGCTCGGGGAACAAAGCTCAGCCCCAAGGCGGCTTGGCTCAGGATCGCAGCGCTTGCCTAGTTCTCACCTAGCCCTAGGCTCCCCATAGGGCCAAGGAGGGTCTGGGCTGCCTCTGGCTCCGTGGGCACTGCTGCTTGGCTGGTGGTCTCCGCAGCTTGAAACCAACTCCAAACGTGTTCTCCTTCGCGGAGAAGGCTGATTTGGCAGGAAGAAGCCCTGTGTGCACTGGCCCTGGCAAACCACCCATAGCCAGCTAGGGAGGCACCCACCTAGGGCCTAGCTGCGAAACGGCACAAAACGCGCTCCTAGGAGCTGCACTCTGCAAAGGGAAACTGTGCTCGGGGAACAAACCTCAGCCCCAAGGCGGCTTGGCTCAGGATCGCAGCGCTTGCCTAGTTCTCACCTAGCCCTAGGCTCCCCATAGGGCCAAGGAGGGTCTGGGCTGCCTCTGGCTCCGTGGGCACTGCTGCTTGGCTGGTGGTCTCCGCACCGTGAAACCAACTCCAAACGTGTTCTCCTTCGCGGAGAAGGCTGATTTGGCAGGAAGAAGCCCTGTGTGCACTGGCCCTGGCAAACCACCCATAGCCAGCTAGGGAGGCACCCACCTAGGGCCTAGCTGCGAAACGGCACAAAACGCGCTCCTAGGAGCTGCACTCTGCAAAGGGAAACTGTGCTCGGGGAACTAACCTCAGCCCCAAGGCAGCTTGGCTCAGGATCGCAGCGCTTGCCTAGTTCTCACCTAGCCCTTGGCTCCCCATAGGGCCAAGGAGGGTCTGGGCTGCCTCTGGCTCCGTGGGCACTGCTGCTTGGCTGGTGGTCTCCGCACCGTGAAACCAACTCCAAACGTGTTCTCCTTCGCGGAGAAGGCTGATTTGGCAGGAAGAAGCCCTGTGTGCACTGGCCCTGGCAAACCACCCATAGCCAGCTAGGGAGGCACCCACCTAGGGCCTAGCTGCGAAACGGCACAAAACGCGCTCCTAGGAGCTGCACTCTGCAAAGGGAAACTGTGCTCGGGGAACTAGCCTCAGCCCCAAGGCGGCTTGGCTCAGGATTGCAGCGCTTGCCTAGTTCTCACCTAGCCCTAGGCTCCCCATAGGGCCAAGGAGGGTCTGGGCTGCCTCTGGCTCCGTGGGCACTGCTGCTTGGCTGGTGGTCTCCGCACCTTGAAACCAACTCCAAACGTGTTCTCCTTCGCGGAGAAGGCTGATTTGGCAGGAAGAAGCCCTGTGTGCACTGGCCCTGGCAACCCACCCATAGCCAGCTAGTGAGGGACCCACCTAGGGCCTAGCTGCGAAACGGCACAAAACGCGCTCCTAGGAGCTGCACTCTGCAAAGGGAAACTGTGCTCGGGGAACAAAGCTCAGCCCCAAGGCGGCTTGGCTCAGGATCGCAGCGCTTGCCTAGTTCTCACCTAGGCCTAGGCTCCCCATAGGGCCAAGGAGGGTCTGGGCTGCCTCTGGCTCCGTGGGCACTGCTGCTTGGCTGGTGGTCTCCGCACCTTGAAACCAACTCCAAACGTGTTCTCCTTCGCGGAGAAGGCTGATTTGGCAGGTAGAAGCCCTGTGTGCACTGGCCCTGGCAACCCACCCATAGCCAGCTAGGGAGGGACCCACCTAGGGCCTAGCTGCGAAACGGCACAAAACGCGCTCCTAGGAGCTGCACTCTGCAAAGGGAAACTGAGCTCGGGGAACAAAGCTCAGCCCCAAGGCGGCTTGGCTCAGGATCGCAGCGCTTGCCTAGTTCTCACCTAGCCTTAGGCTCCCCATAGGGCCAAGGAGGGTCTGGGCTGCCTCTGGCTCCGTGGGCACTGCTGCTTGGCTGGTGGTCTCCGCACCTTGAAACCAACTCCAAACGTGTTCTCCTTCGCGGAGAAGGCTGATTTGGCAGGAAGAAGCCCTGTGTGCACTGGCCCTGGCAACCCACCCATAGCCAGCTAGGGAGGGACCCACCTAGGGCCTAGCTGCGAAACGGCACAAAACGCGCTCCTAGGAGCTGCACTCTGCAAAGGGAAACTGTGCTCGGGGAACAAAGCTCAGCCCCAAGGCGGCTTGGCTCAGGATCGCAGCGCTTGCCTAGTTCTCACCTAGCCCTAGGCTCCCCATAGGGCCAAGGAGGGTCTGGGCTGCCTCTGGCTCCGTGGGCACTGCTGCTTGGCTGGTGGTCTCCGCACCGTGAAACCAACTCCAAACGTGTTCTCCTTCGCGGAGAAGGCTGATTTGGCAGGAAGAAGCCCTGTGTGCACTGGCCCTGGCAACCCACCCATAGCCAGCTAGGGAGGGACCCACCTAGGGCCTAGCTGCGAAACGGCACAGAATGCGCTCCTAGGAGCTGCACTCTGCAAAGGGAAACTGTGCTCGGGGAACAAAGCTCAGCCCCAAGGCGGCTTGGCTCAGGATCGCAGCGCTTGCCTAGTTCTCACCTAGCCCTAGGCTCCCCATAGGGCCAAGGAGGGTCTGGGCTGCCTCTGGCTCCGTGGGCACTGCTGCTTGGCTGGTGGTCTCCGCACCGTGAAACCAACTCCAAACGTGTTCTCCTTCGCGGAGAAGGCTGATTTGGCAGGAAGAAGCCCTGTGTGCACTGGCCCTGGCAACCCACCCATAGCCAGCTAGGGAGGGACCCACCTAGGGCCTAGCTGCGAAACGGCACAGAATGCGCTCCTAGGAGCTGCACTCTGCAAAGGGAAACTGTGCTCGGGGAACAAAGCTCAGCCCCAAGGCGGCTTGGCTCAGGATCGCAGCGCTTGCCTAGTTCTCACCTAGCCCTAGGCTCCCCATAGGGCCAAGGAGGGTCTGGGCTGCCTCTGGCTCCGTGGGCACTGCTGCTTGGCTGGTGGTCTCCGCACCTTGAAACCAACTCCAAACGTGTTCTCCTTCGCGGAGAAGGCTGATTTGGCAGGAAGAAGCCCTGTGTGCACTGGCCCTGGCAACCCACCCATAGCCAGCTAGGGAGGGACCCACCTAGGGCCTAGCTGCGAAACGGCACAGAATGCGCTCCTAGGAGCTGCACTCTGCAAAGGGAAACTGAGCTCGGGGAACAAAGCTCAGCCCCAAGGCGGCTTGGCTCAGGATCGCAGCGCTTGCCTAGTTCTCACCTAGCCCTAGGCTCCCCATAGGGCCAAGGAGGGTCTGGGCTGCCTCTGGCTCCGTGGGCACTGCTGCTTGGCTGGTGGTCTCCGCAGCTTGAAACCAACTCCAAACGTGTTCTCCTTCGCGGAGAAGGCTGATTTGGCAGGAAGAAGCCCTGTGTGCACTGGCCCTGGCAAACCACCCATAGCCAGCTAGGGAGGGACCCACCTAGGGCCTAGCTGCGAAACGGCACAAAACGCGCTCCTAGGAGCTGCACTCTGCAAAGGGAAACTGTGCTCGGGGAACAAAGCTCAGCCCCAAGGCGGCTTGGCTCAGGATCGCAGCGCTTGCCTAGTTCTCACCTAGCCCTAGGCTCCCCATAGGGCCAAGGAGGGTCTGGGCTGCCTCTGGCTCCGTGGGCACTGCTGCTTGGCTGGTGGTCTCCGCACCGTGAAACCAATTCCAAACGTGTTCTCCTTCGCGGAGAAGGCTGATTTGGCAGGAAGAAGCCCTGTGTGCACTGGCCCTGGCAACCCACCCATAGCCAGCTAGGGAGGGACCCACCTAGGGCCTAGCTGCGAAACGGCACAAAACGCGCTCCTAGGAGCTGCACTCTGCAAAGGGAAACTGTGCTCGGGGAACTAACCTCAGCCCCAAGGCGGCTTGGCTCAGGATCGCAGCGCTTGCCTAGTTCTCACCTAGCCCTAGGCTCCCCATAGGGCCAAGGAGGGTCTGGGCTGCCTCTGGCTCCGTGGGCACTGCTGCTTGGCTGGTGGTCTCCGCACCTTGAAACCAACTCCAAACGTGTTCTCCTTGGCGGAGAAGGCTGATTTGGCAGGAAGAAGCCCTGTGTGCACTGGCCCTGGCAACCCACCCATAGCCAGCTAGGGAGGGACCCACCTAGGGCCTAGCTGCGAAACGGCACAGAATGCGCTCCTAGGAGCTGCACTCTGCAAAGGGAAACTGAGCTCGGGGAACAAAGCTCAGCCCCAAGGCGGCTTGGCTCAGGATCGCAGCGCTTGCCTAGTTCTCACCTAGCCCTAGGCTCCCCATAGGGCCAAGGAGGGTCTGGGCTGCCTCTGGCTCCGTGGGCACTGCTGCTTGGCTGGTGGTCTCCGCACCTTGAAACCAACTCCAAACGTGTTCTCCTTCGCGGAGAAGGCTGATTTGGCAGGAAGAAGCCCTGTGTGCACTGGCCCTGGCAACCCACCCATAGCCAGCTAGGGAGGGACCCACCTAGGGCCTAGCTGCGAAACGGCACAGAATGCGCTCCTAGGAGCTGCACTCTGCAAAGGGAAACTGAGCTCGGGGAACAAAGCTCAGCCCCAAGGCGGCTTGGCTCAGGATCGCAGCGCTTGCCTAGTTCTCACCTAGCCCTAGGCTCCCCATAGGGCCAAGGAGGGTCTGGGCTGCCTCTGGCTCCGTGGGCACTGCTGCTTGGTTGGTGGTCTCCGCAGCTTGAAACCAACTCCAAACGTGTTCTCCTTCGCGGAGAAGGCTGATTTGGCAGGAAGAAGCCCTGTGTGCACTGGCCCTGGCAAACCACCCATAGCCAGCTAGGGAGGCACCCACCTAGGGCCTAGCTGCGAAACGGCACAAAACGCGCTCCTAGGAGCTGCACTCTGCAAAGGGAAACTGTGCTCGGGGAACAAACCTCAGCCCCAAGGCGGCTTGGCTCAGGATCGCAGCGCTTGCCTAGTTCTCACCTAGCCCTAGGCTCCCCATAGGGCCAAGGAGGGTCTGGGCTGCCTCTGGCTCCGTGGGCACTGCTGCTTGGCTGGTGGTCTCCGCACCTTGAAACCAACTCCAAACGTGTTCTCCTTCGCGGAGAAGGCTGATTTGGCAGGAAGAAGCCCTGTGTGCACTGGCCCTGGCAAACCACCCATAGCCAGCTAGGGAGGCACCCACCTAGGGCCTAGCTGCGAAACGGCACAAAACGCGCTCCTAGGAGCTGCACTCTGCAAAGCGAAACTGTGCTCGGGGAACTAACCTCAGCCCCAAGGCAGCTTGGCTCAGGATCGCAGCGCTTGCCTAGTTCTCACCTAGCCCTTGGCTCCCCATAGGGCCAAGGAGGGTCTGGGCTGCCTCTGGCTCCGTGGGCACTGCTGCTTGGCTGGTGGTCTCCGCACCGTGAAACCAACTCCAAACGTGTTCTCCTTCGCGGAGAAGGCTGATTTGGCAGGAAGAAGCCCTGTGTGCACTGGCCCTGGCAAACCACCCATAGCCAGCTAGGGAGGCACCCACCTAGGGCCTAGCTGCGAAACGGCACAAAACGCGCTCCTAGGAGCTGCACTCTGCAAAGGGAAACTGTGCTCGGGGAACTAACCTCAGCCCCAAGGCGGCTTGGCTCAGGATCGCAGCGCTTGCCTAGTTCTCACCTAGCCCTAGGCTCCCCATAGGGCCAAGGAGGGTCTGGGCTGCCTCTGGCTCCGTGGGCACTGCTGCTTGGCTGGTGGTCTCCGCACCTTGAAACCAACTCCAAACGTGTTCTCCTTCGCGGAGAAGGCTGATTTGGCAGGAAGAAGCCCTGTGTGCACTGGCCCTGGCAACCCACCCATAGCCAGCTAGGGAGGGACCCACCTAGGGCCTAGCTGCGAAACGGCACAAAACGCGCTCCTAGGAGCTGCACTCTGCAAAGGGAAACTGTGCTCGGGGAACAAAGCTCAGCCCCAAGGCGGCTTGGCTCAGGATCGCAGCGCTTGCCTAGTTCTCACCTAGCCCTAGGCTCCCCATAGGGCCAAGGAGGGTCTGGGCTGCCTCTGGCTCCGTGGGCACTGCTGCTTGGCTGGTGGTCTCCGCACCTTGAAACCAACTCCAAACGTGTTCTCCTTGGCGGAGAAGGCTGATTTGGCAGGAAGAAGCCCTGTGTGCACTGGCCCTGGCAACCCACCCATAGCCAGCTAGGGAGGGACCCACCTAGGGCCTAGCTGCGAAACGGCACAAAACGCGCTCCTAGGAGCTGCACTCTGCAAAGGGAAACTGAGCTCGGGGAACAAAGCTCAGCCCCAAGGCGGCTTGGCTCAGGATCGCAGCGCTTGCCTAGTTCTCACCTAGCCTTAGGCTCCCCATAGGGCCAAGGAGGGTCTGGGCTGCCTCTGGCTCCGTGGGCACTGCTGCTTGGCTGGTGGTCTCCGCACCTTGAAACCAACTCCAAACGTGTTCTCCTTCGCGGAGAAGGCTGATTTGGCAGGAAGAAGCCCTGTGTGCACTGGCCCTGGCAACCCACCCATAGCCAGCTAGGGAGGGACCCACCTAGGGCCTAGCTGCGAAACGGCACAAAACGCGCTCCTAGGAGCTGCACTCTGCAAAGGGAAACTGTGCTCGGGGAACAAAGCTCAGCCCCAAGGCGGCTTGGCTCAGGATCGCAGCGCTTGCCTAGTTCTCACCTAGCCCTAGGCTCCCCATAGGGCCAAGGAGGGTCTGGGCTGCCTCTGGCTCCGTGGGCACAGCTGCTTGGCTGGTGGTCTCCGCACCTTGAAACCAACTCCATCGTGTTCTCCTTCGCGGAGAAGGCTGATTTGGCAGGAAGAAGCCCTGTGTGCACTGGCCCTGGCAACCCACCCATAGCCAGCTAGGGAGGGACCCACCTAGGGCCTAGCTGCGAAACGGCACAGAATGCGCTCCTAGGAGCTGCACTCTGCAAAGGGAAACTGTGCTCGGGGAATAAAGCTCAGCCCCAAGGCGGCTTGGCTCAGGATCGCAGCGCTTGCCTAGTTCTCACCTAGGCCTAGGCTCCCCATAGGGCCAAGGAGGGTCTGGGCTGCCTCTGGCTCCGTGGGCACTGCTGCTTGGCTGGTGGTCTCCGCAGCTTGAAACCAACTCCAAACGTGTTCTCCTTCGCGGAGAAGGCTGATTTGGCAGGAAGAAGCCCTGTGTGCACTGGCCCTGGCAACCCACCCATAGCCAGCTAGGGAGGGACCCACCTAGGGCCTAGCTGCGAAACGGCACAGAATGCGCTCCTAGGAGCTGCACTCTGCAAAGGGAAACTGTGCTCGGGGAATAAAGCTCAGCCCCAAGGCGGCTTGGCTCAGGATCGCAGCGCTTGCCTAGTTCTCACCTAGGCCTAGGCTCCCCATAGGGCCAAGGAGGGTCTGGGCTGCCTCTGGCTCCGTGGGCACTGCTGCTTGGCTGGTGGTCTCCGCAGCTTGAAACCAACTCCAAACGTGTTCTCCTTCGCGGAGAAGGCTGATTTGGCAGGTAGAAGCCCTGTGTGCACTGGCCCTGGCAACCCACCCATAGCCAGCTAGGGAGGGACCCACCTAGGGCCTAGCTGCGAAACGGCACAAAACGCGCTCCTAGGAGCTGCACTCTGCAAAGGGAAACTGTGCTCGGGGAACAAAGCTCAGCCCCAAGGCGGCTTGGCTCAGGATCGCAGCGCTTGCCTAGTTCTCACCTAGCCCTAGGCTCCCCATAGGGCCAAGGAGGGTCTGGGCTGCCTCTGGCTCCGTGGGCACTGCTGCTTGGCTGGTGGTCTCCGCACCTTGAAACCAACTCCAAACGTGTTCTCCTTCGCGGAGAAGGCTGATTTGGCAGGAAGAAGCCCTGTGTGCACTGGCCCTGGCAACCCACCCATAGCCAGCTAGGGAGGGACCCACCTAGGGCCTAGCTGCGAAACGGCACAGAACGCGCTCCTAGGAGCTGCACTCTGCAAAGGGAAACTGTGCTCGGGGAACAAAGCTCAGCCCCAAGGCGGCTTGGCTCAGGATCGCAGCGCTTGCCTAGTTCTCAACTAGCCCTAGGCTCCCCATAGGGCCAAGGAGGGTCTGGGCTGCCTCTGGCTCCGTGGGCACTGCTGCTTGGCTGGTGGTCTCCGCACCTTGAAACCAACTCCAAACGTGTTCTCCTTCGCGGAGAAGGCTGATTTGGCAGGAAGAAGCCCTGTGTGCACTGGCCCTGGCAACCCACCCATAGCCAGCTAGGGAGGGACCCACCTAGGGCCTAGCTGCGAAACGGCACAGAATGCGCTCCTAGGAGCTGCACTCTGCAAAGGGAAACTGTGCTCGGGGAACAAAGCTCAGCCCCAAGGCGGCTTGGCTCAGGATCGCAGCGCTTGCCTAGTTCTCACCTAGCCCTAGGCTCCCCATAGGGCCAAGGAGGGTCTGGGCTGCCTCTG
Source organism: Sus scrofa (assembly GCF_054392235.1). NCBI lineage: Eukaryota > Metazoa > Chordata > Mammalia > Artiodactyla > Suidae > Sus > Sus scrofa. Next base: position 38,219,430 of record NC_139393.1, on the reverse strand, counting down.
GCTCCGTGGGCACTGCTGCTTGGCTGGTGGTCTCCGCAGCTTGAAACCAACTCCAAACGTGTTCTCCTTCGCGGAGAAGGCTGATTTGGCAGGTAGAAGCCCTGTGTGCACTGGCCCTGGCAACCCACCCATAGCCAGCTAGGGAGGGACCCACCTAGGGCCTAGCTGCGAAACGGCACAAAACGCGCTCCTAGGAGCTGCACTCTGCAAAGGGAAACTGTGCTCGGGGAACAAAGCTCAGCCCCAAGGCGGCTTTGCTCAGGATCGCAGCGCTTGCCTAGTTCTCACCTAGCCTTAGGCTCCCCATAGGGCCAAGGAGGGTCTGGGCTGCCTCTGGCTCCGTGGGCACTGCTGCTTGGCTGGTGGTCTCCGCACCTTGAAACCAACTCCAAACGTGTTCTCCTTCGCGGAGAAGGCTGATTTGGCAGGAAGAAGCCCTGTGTGCACTGGCCCTGGCAACCCACCCATAGCCAGCTAGGGAGGGACCCACCTAGGGCCTAGCTGCGAAACGGCACAAAACGCGCTCCTAGGAGCTGCACTCTGCAAAGGGAAACTGTGCTCGGGGAACAAAGCTCAGCCCCAAGGCGGCTTGGCTCAGGATCGCAGCGCTTGCCTAGTTCTCACCTAGCCCTAGGCTCCCCATAGGGCCAAGGAGGGTCTGGGCTGCCTCTGGCTCCGTGGGCACTGCTGCTTGGCTGGTGGTCTCCGCACCTTGAAACCAACTCCAAACGTGTTCTCCTTGGCGGAGAAGGCTGATTTGGCAGGAAGAAGCCCTGTGTGCACTGGCCCTGGCAACCCACCCATAGCCAGCTAGGGAGGGACCCACCTAGGGCCTAGCTGCGAAACGGCACAGAATGCGCTCCTAGGAGCTGCACTCTGCAAAGGGAAACTGAGCTCGGGGAACAAAGCTCAGCCCCAAGGCGGCTTGGCTCAGGATCGCAGCGCTTGCCTAGTTCTCACCTAGCCCTAGGCTCCCCATAGGGCCAAGGAGGGTCTGGGCTGCCTCTGGCTCCGTGGGCACTGCTGCTTGGCTGGTGGTCTCCGCACCTTGAAACCAACTCCAAACGTGTTCTCCTTCGCGGAGAAGGCTGATTTGGCAGGAAGAAGCCCTGTGTGCACTGGCCCTGGCAACCCACCCATAGCCAGCTAGGGAGGGACCCACCTAGGGCCTAGCTGCGAAACGGCACAGAATGCGCTCCTAGGAGCTGCACTCTGCAAAGGGAAACTGAGCTCGGGGAACAAAGCTCAGCCCCAAGGCGGCTTGGCTCAGGATCGCAGCGCTTGCCTAGTTCTCACCTAGCCCTAGGCTCCCCATAGGGCCAAGGAGGGTCTGGGCTGCCTCTGGCTCCGTGGGCACTGCTGCTTGGCTGGTGGTCTCCGCAGCTTGAAACCAACTCCAAACGTGTTCTCCTTCGCGGAGAAGGCTGATTTGGCAGGAAGAAGCCCTGTGTGCACTGGCCCTGGCAAACCACCCATAGCCAGCTAGGGAGGCACCCACCTAGGGCCTAGCTGCGAAACGGCACAAAACGCGCTCCTAGGAGCTGCACTCTGCAAAGGGAAACTGTGCTCGGGGAACAAACCTCAGCCCCAAGGCGGCTTGGCTCAGGATCGCAGCGCTTGCCTAGTTCTCACCTAGCCCTAGGCTCCCCATAGGGCCAAGGAGGGTCTGGGCTGCCTCTGGCTCCGTGGGCACTGCTGCTTGGCTGGTGGTCTCCGCACCGTGAAACCAACTCCAAACGTGTTCTCCTTCGCGGAGAAGGCTGATTTGGCAGGAAGAAGCCCTGTGTGCACTGGCCCTGGCAAACCACCCATAGCCAGCTAGGGAGGCACCCACCTAGGGCCTAGCTGCGAAACGGCACAAAACGCGCTCCTAGGAGCTGCACTCTGCAAAGGGAAACTGTGCTCGGGGAACTAACCTCAGCCCCAAGGCAGCTTGGCTCAGGATCGCAGCGCTTGCCTAGTTCTCACCTAGCCCTTGGCTCCCCATAGGGCCAAGGAGGGTCTGGGCTGCCTCTGGCTCCGTGGGCACTGCTGCTTGGCTGGTGGTCTCCGCACCGTGAAACCAACTCCAAACGTGTTCTCCTTCGCGGAGAAGGCTGATTTGGCAGGAAGAAGCCCTGTGTGCACTGGCCCTGGCAAACCACCCATAGCCAGCTAGGGAGGCACCCACCTAGGGCCTAGCTGCGAAACGGCACAAAACGCGCTCCTAGGAGCTGCACTCTGCAAAGGGAAACTGTGCTCGGGGAACTAGCCTCAGCTCCAAGGCGGCTTGGCTCAGGATCGCAGCGCTTGCCTAGTTCTCACCTAGCCCTAGGCTCCCCATAGGGCCAAGGAGGGTCTGGGCTGCCTCTGGCTCCGTGGGCACTGCTGCTTGGCTGGTGGTCTCCGCAGCTTGAAACCAACTCCAAACGTGTTCTCCTTCGCGGAGAAGGCTGATTTGGCAGGAAGAAGCCCTGTGTGCACTGGCCCTGGCAACCCACCCATAGCCAGCTAGGGAGGGACCCACCTAGGGCCTAGCTGCGAAACGGCACAAAACGCGCTCCTAGGAGCTGCACTCTGCAAAGGGAAACTGTGCTCGGGGAACAAAGCTCAGCCCCAAGGCGGCTTGGCTCAGGATCGCAGCGCTTGCCTAGTTCTCACCTAGGCCTAGGCTCCCCATAGGGCCAAGGAGGGTCTGGGCTGCCTCTGGCTCCGTGGGCACTGCTGCTTGGCTGGTGGTCTCCGCACCTTGAAACCAACTCCAAACGTGTTCTCCTTCGCGGAGAAGGCTGATTTGGCAGGAAGAAGCCCTGTGTGCACTGGCCCTGGCAACCCACCCATAGCCAGCTAGGGAGGGACCCACCTAGGGCCTAGCTGCGAAACGGCACAAAACGCGCTCCTAGGAGCTGCACTCTGCAAAGGGAAACTGAGCTCGGGGAACAAAGCTCAGCCCCAAGGCGGCTTGGCTCAGGATCGCAGCGCTTGCCTAGTTCTCACCTAGCCTTAGGCTCCCCATAGGGCCAAGGAGGGTCTGGGCTGCCTCTGGCTCCGTGGGCACTGCTGCTTGGCTGGTGGTCTCCGCACCTTGAAACCAACTCCAAACGTGTTCTCCTTCGCGGAGAAGGCTGATTTGGCAGGAAGAAGCCCTGTGTGCACTGGCCCTGGCAACCCACCCATAGCCAGCTAGGGAGGGACCCACCTAGGGCCTAGCTGCGAAACGGCACAAAACGCGCTCCTAGGAGCTGCACTCTGCAAAGGGAAACTGTGCTCGGGGAACAAAGCTCAGCCCCAAGGCGGCTTGGCTCAGGATCGCAGCGCTTGCCTAGTTCTCACCTAGCCCTAGGCTCCCCATAGGGCCAAGGAGGGTCTGGGCTGCCTCTGGCTCCGTGGGCACTGCTGCTTGGCTGGTGGTCTCCGCACCGTGAAACCAACTCCAAACGTGTTCTCCTTCGCGGAGAAGGCTGATTTGGCAGGAAGAAGCCCTGTGTGCACTGGCCCTGGCAACCCACCCATAGCCAGCTAGGGAGGGACCCACCTAGGGCCTAGCTGCGAAACGGCACAGAATGCGCTCCTAGGAGCTGCACTCTGCAAAGGGAAACTGTGCTCGGGGAATAAAGCTCAGCCCCAAGGCGGCTTGGCTCAGGATCGCAGCGCTTGCCTAGTTCTCACCTAGCCCTAGGCTCCCCATAGGGCCAAGGAGGGTCTGGGCTGCCTCTGGCTCCGTGGGCACTGCTGCTTGGCTGGTGGTCTCCGCACCGTGAAACCAACTCCAAACGTGTTCTCCTTGGCGGAGAAGGCTGATTTGGCAGGAAGAAGCCCTGTGTGCACTGGCCCTGGCAACCCACCCATAGCCAGCTAGGGAGGGACCCACCTAGGGCCTAGCTGCGAAACGGCACAGAATGCGCTCCTAGGAGCTGCACTCTGCAAAGGGAAACTGAGCTCGGGGAACAAAGCTCAGCCCCAAGGCGGCTTGGCTCAGGATCGCAGCGCTTGCCTAGTTCTCACCTAGCCCTAGGCTCCCCATAGGGCCAAGGAGGGTCTGGGCTGCCTCTGGCTCCGTGGGCACTGCTGCTTGGCTGGTGGTCTCCGCACCTTGAAACCAACTCCAAACGTGTTCTCCTTCGCGGAGAAGGCTGATTTGGCAGGAAGAAGCCCTGTGTGCACTGGCCCTGGCAACCCACCCATAGCCAGCTAGGGAGGGACCCACCTAGGGCCTAGCTGCGAAACGGCACAGAATGCGCTCCTAGGAGCTGCACTCTGCAAAGGGAAACTGAGCTCGGGGAACAAAGCTCAGCCCCAAGGCGGCTTGGCTCAGGATCGCAGCGCTTGCCTAGTTCTCACCTAGCCCTAGGCTCCCCATAGGGCCAAGGAGGGTCTGGGCTGCCTCTGGCTCCGTGGGCACTGCTGCTTGGTTGGTGGTCTCCGCAGCTTGAAACCAACTCCAAACGTGTTCTCCTTCGCGGAGAAGGCTGATTTGGCAGGAAGAAGCCCTGTGTGCACTGGCCCTGGCAAACCACCCATAGCCAGCTAGGGAGGCACCCACCTAGGGCCTAGCTGCGAAACGGCACAAAACGCGCTCCTAGGAGCTGCACTCTGCAAAGGGAAACTGTGCTCGGGGAACAAACCTCAGCCCCAAGGCGGCTTGGCTCAGGATCGCAGCGCTTGCCTAGTTCTCACCTAGCCCTAGGCTCCCCATAGGGCCAAGGAGGGTCTGGGCTGCCTCTGGCTCCGTGGGCACTGCTGCTTGGCTGGTGGTCTCCGCACCGTGAAACCAACTCCAAACGTGTTCTCCTTCGCGGAGAAGGCTGATTTGGCAGGAAGAAGCCCTGTGTGCACTGGCCCTGGCAACCCACCCATAGCCAGCTAGGGAGGCACCCACCTAGGGCCTAGCTGCGAAACGGCACAAAACGCGCTCCTAGGAGCTGCACTCTGCAAAGGGAAACTGTGCTCGGGGAACTAACCTCAGCCCCAAGGCGGCTTGGCTCAGGATCGCAGCGCTTGCCTAGTTCTCACCTAGCCCTAGGCTCCCCATAGGGCCAAGGAGGGTCTGGGCTGCCTCTGGCTCCGTGGGCACTGCTGCTTGGCTGGTGGTCTCCGCACCTTGAAACCAACTCCAAACGTGTTCTCCTTCGCGGAGAAGGCTGATTTGGCAGGAAGAAGCCCTGTGTGCACTGGCCCTGGCAACCCACCCATAGCCAGCTAGGGAGGGACCCACCTAGGGCCTAGCTGCGAAACGGCACAGAATGCGCTCCTAGGAGCTGCACTCTGCAAAGGGAAACTGAGCTCGGGGAACAAAGCTCAGCCCCAAGGCGGCTTGGCTCAGGATCGCAGCGCTTGCCTAGTTCTCACCTAGCCCTAGGCTCCCCATAGGGCCAAGGAGGGTCTGGGCTGCCTCTGGCTCCGTGGGCACTGCTGCTTGGCTGGTGGTCTCCGCACCTTGAAACCAACTCCAAACGTGTTCTCCTTCGCGGAGAAGGCTGATTTGGCAGGAAGAAGCCCTGTGTGCACTGGCCCTGGCAACCCACCCATAGCCAGCTAGGGAGGGACCCACCTAGGGCCTAGCTGCGAAACGGCACAGAATGCGCTCCTAGGAGCTGCACTCTGCAAAGGGAAACTGAGCTCGGGGAACAAAGCTCAGCCCCAAGGCGGCTTGGCTCAGGATCGCAGCGCTTGCCTAGTTCTCACCTAGCCCTAGGCTCCCCATAGGGCCAAGGAGGGTCTGGGCTGCCTCTGGCTCCGTGGGCACTGCTGCTTGGTTGGTGGTCTCCGCAGCTTGAAACCAACTCCAAACGTGTTCTCCTTCGCGGAGAAGGCTGATTTGGCAGGAAGAAGCCCTGTGTGCACTGGCCCTGGCAAACCACCCATAGCCAGCTAGGGAGGCACCCACCTAGGGCCTAGCTGCGAAACGGCACAAAACGCGCTCCTAGGAGCTGCACTCTGCAAAGGGAAACTGTGCTCGGGGAACAAAGCTCAGCCCCAAGGCGGCTTGGCTCAGGATCGCAGCGCTTGCCTAGTTCTCACCTAGCCCTAGGCTCCCCATAGGGCCAAGGAGGGTCTGGGCTGCCTCTGGCTCCGTGGGCACTGCTGCTTGGCTGGTGGTCTCCGCACCGTGAAACCAACTCCAAACGTGTTCTCCTTCGCGGAGAAGGCTGATTTGGCAGGAAGAAGCCCTGTGTGCACTGGCCCTGGCAAACCACCCATAGCCAGCTAGGGAGGCACCCACCTAGGGCCTAGCTGCGAAACGGCACAAAACGCGCTCCTAGGAGCTGCACTCTGCAAAGGGAAACTGTGCTCGGGGAACTAACCTCAGCCCCAAGGCAGCTTGGCTCAGGATCGCAGCGCTTGCCTAGTTCTCACCTAGCCCTTGGCTCCCCATAGGGCCAAGGAGGGTCTGGGCTGCCTCTGGCTCCGTGGGCACTGCTGCTTGGCTGGTGGTCTCCGCACCGTGAAACCAACTCCAAACGTGTTCTCCTTCGCGGAGAAGGCTGATTTGGCAGGAAGAAGCCCTGTGTGCACTGGCCCTGGCAAACCACCCATAGCCAGCTAGGGAGGCACCCACCTAGGGCCTAGCTGCGAAACGGCACAAAACGCGCTCCTAGGAGCTGCACTCTGCAAAGGGAAACTGTGCTCGGGGAACTAGCCTCAGCCCCAAGGCGGCTTGGCTCAGGATTGCAGCGCTTGCCTAGTTCTCACCTAGCCCTAGGCTCCCCATAGGGCCAAGGAGGGTCTGGGCTGCCTCTGGCTCCGTGGGCACTGCTGCTTGGCTGGTGGTCTCCGCACCTTGAAACCAACTCCAAACGTGTTCTCCTTCGCGGAGAAGGCTGATTTGGCAGGAAGAAGCCCTGTGTGCACTGGCCCTGGCAACCCACCCATAGCCAGCTAGGGAGGGACCCACCTAGGGCCTAGCTGCGAAACGGCACAAAACGCGCTCCTAGGAGCTGCACTCTGCAAAGGGAAACTGTGCTCGGGGAACAAAGCTCAGCCCCAAGGCGGCTTGGCTCAGGATCGCAGCGCTTGCCTAGTTCTCACCTAGGCCTAGGCTCCCCATAGGGCCAAGGAGGGTCTGGGCTGCCTCTGGCTCCGTGGGCACTGCTGCTTGGCTGGTGGTCTCCGCACCTTGAAACCAACTCCAAACGTGTTCTCCTTGGCGGAGAAGGCTGATTTGGCAGGAAGAAGCCCTGTGTGCACTGGCCCTGGCAACCCACCCATAGCCAGCTAGGGAGGGACCCACCTAGGGCCTAGCTGCGAAACGGCACAAAACGCGCTCCTAGGAGCTGCACTCTGCAAAGGGAAACTGAGCTCGGGGAACAAAGCTCAGCCCCAAGGCGGCTTGGCTCAGGATCGCAGCGCTTGCCTAGTTCTCACCTAGCCTTAGGCTCCCCATAGGGCCAAGGAGGGTCTGGGCTGCCTCTGGCTCCGTGGGCACTGCTGCTTGGCTGGTGGTCTCCGCACCTTGAAACCAACTCCAAACGTGTTCTCCTTCGCGGAGAAGGCTGATTTGGCAGGAAGAAGCCCTGTGTGCACTGGCCCTGGCAACCCACCCATAGCCAGCTAGGGAGGGACCCACCTAGGGCCTAGCTGCGAAACGGCACAAAACGCGCTCCTAGGAGCTGCACTCTGCAAAGGGAAACTGTGCTCGGGGAACAAAGCTCAGCCCCAAGGCGGCTTGGCTCAGGATCGCAGCGCTTGCCTAGTTCTCACCTAGCCCTAGGCTCCCCATAGGGCCAAGGAGGGTCTGGGCTGCCTCTGGCTCCGTGGGCACTGCTGCTTGGCTGGTGGTCTCCGCACCTTGAAACCAACTCCATCGTGTTCTCCTTCGCGGAGAAGGCTGATTTGGCAGGAAGAAGCCCTGTGTGCACTGGCCCTGGCAACCCACCCATAGCCAGCTAGGGAGGGACCCACCTAGGGCCTAGCTGCGAAACGGCACAGAATGCGCTCCTAGGAGCTGCACTCTGCAAAGGGAAACTGTGCTCGGGGAATAAAGCTCAGCCCCAAGGCGGCTTGGCTCAGGATCGCAGCGCTTGCCTAGTTCTCACCTAGCCCTAGGCTCCCCATAGGGCCAAGGAGGGTCTGGGCTGCCTCTGGCTCCGTGGGCACTGCTGCTTGGCTGGTGGTCTCCGCACCGTGAAACCAACTCCAAACGTGTTCTCCTTGGCGGAGAAGGCTGATTTGGCAGGAAGAAGCCCTGTGTGCACTGGCCCTGGCAACCCACCCATAGCCAGCTAGGGAGGGACCCACCTAGGGCCTAGCTGCGAAACGGCACAGAATGCGCTCCTAGGAGCTGCACTCTGCAAAGGGAAACTGAGCTCGGGGAACAAAGCTCAGCCCCAAGGCGGCTTGGCTCAGGATCGCAGCGCTTGCCTAGTTCTCACCTAGCCCTAGGCTCCCCATAGGGCCAAGGAGGGTCTGGGCTGCCTCTGGCTCCGTGGGCACTGCTGCTTGGCTGGTGGTCTCCGCACCTTGAAACCAACTCCAAACGTGTTCTCCTTCGCGGAGAAGGCTGATTTGGCAGGAAGAAGCCCTGTGTGCACTGGCCCTGGCAACCCACCCATAGCCAGCTAGGGAGGGACCCACCTAGGGCCTAGCTGCGAAACGGCACAGAATGCGCTCCTAGGAGCTGCACTCTGCAAAGGGAAACTGAGCTCGGGGAACAAAGCTCAGCCCCAAGGCGGCTTGGCTCAGGATCGCAGCGCTTGCCTAGTTCTCACCTAGCCCTAGGCTCCCCATAGGGCCAAGGAGGGTCTGGGCTGCCTCTGGCTCCGTGGGCACTGCTGCTTGGTTGGTGGTCTCCGCAGCTTGAAACCAACTCCAAACGTGTTCTCCTTCGCGGAGAAGGCTGATTTGGCAGGAAGAAGCCCTGTGTGCACTGGCCCTGGCAAACCACCCATAGCCAGCTAGGGAGGCACCCACCTAGGGCCTAGCTGCGAAACGGCACAAAACGCGCTCCTAGGAGCTGCACTCTGCAAAGGGAAACTGTGCTCGGGGAACAAACCTCAGCCCCAAGGCGGCTTGGCTCAGGATCGCAGCGCTTGCCTAGTTCTCACCTAGCCCTAGGCTCCCCATAGGGCCAAGGAGGGTCTGGGCTGCCTCTGGCTCCGTGGGCACTGCTGCTTGGCTGGTGGTCTCCGCACCGTGAAACCAACTCCAAACGTGTTCTCCTTCGCGGAGAAGGCTGATTTGGCAGGAAGAAGCCCTGTGTGCACTGGCCCTGACAACCCACCCATAGCCAGCTAGGGAGGGACCCACCTAGGGCCTAGCTGCGAAACGGCACAAAACGCGCTCCTAGGAGCTGCACTCTGCAAAGGGAAACTGTGCTCGGGGAACTAACCTCAGCCCCAAGGCGGCTTGGCTCAGGATCGCAGCGCTTGCCTAGTTCTCACCTAGCCCTAGGCTCCCCATAGGGCCAAGGAGGGTCTGGGCTGCCTCTGGCTCCGTGGGCACTGCTGCTTGGCTGGTGGTCTCCGCACCTTGAAACCAACTCCAAACGTGTTCTCCTTGGCGGAGAAGGCTGATTTGGCAGGAAGAAGCCCTGTGTGCACTGGCCCTGGCAACCCACCCATAGCCAGCTAGGGAGGGACCCACCTAGGGCCTAGCTGCGAAACGGCACAGAATGCGCTCCTAGGAGCTGCACTCTGCAAAGGGAAACTGTGCTCGGGGAATAAAGCTCAGCCCCAAGGCGGCTTGGCTCAGGATCGCAGCGCTTGCCTAGTTCTCACCTAGCCCTAGGCTCCCCATAGGGCCAAGGAGGGTCTGGGCTGCCTCTGGCTCCGTGGGCACTGCTGCTTGGCTGGTGGTCTCCGCACCGTGAAACCAACTCCAAACGTGTTCTCCTTGGCGGAGAAGGCTGATTTGGCAGGAAGAAGCCCTGTGTGCACTGGCCCTGGCAACCCACCCATAGCCAGCTAGGGAGGGACCCACCTAGGGCCTAGCTGCGAAACGGCACAGAATGCGCTCCTAGGAGCTGCACTCTGCAAAGGGAAACTGAGCTCGGGGAACAAAGCTCAGCCCCAAGGCGGCTTGGCTCAGGATGGCAGCGCTTGCCTAGTTCTCACCTAGCCCTAGGCTCCCCATAGGGCCAAGGAGGGTCTGGGCTGCCTCTGGCTCCGTGGGCACTGCTGCTTGGCTGGTGGTCTCCGCACCTTGAAACCAACTCCAAACGTGTTCTCCTTCGCGGAGAAGGCTGATTTGGCAGGTAGAAGCCCTGTGTGCACTGGCCCTGGCAACCCACCCATAGCCAGCTAGGGATGGACCCACCTAGGGCCTAGCTGCGAAACGGCACAAAACGCGCTCCTAGGAGCTGCACTCTGCAAAGGGAAACTGAGCTCGGGGAACAAAGCTCAGCCCCAAGGCGGCTTGGCTCAGGATCGCAGCGCTTGCCTAGTTCTCACCTAGCCTTAGGCTCCCCATAGGGCCAAGGAGGGTCTGGGCTGCCTCTGGCTCCGTGGGCACTGCTGCTTGGCTGGTGGTCTCCGCACCTTGAAACCAACTCCAAACGTGTTCTCCTTCGCGGAGAAGGCTGATTTGGCAGGAAGAAGCCCTGTGTGCACTGGCCCTGGCAACCCACCCATAGCCAGCTAGGGAGGGACCCACCTAGGGCCTAGCTGCGAAACGGCACAAAACGCGCTCCTAGGAGCTGCACTCTGCAAAGGGAAACTGTGCTCGGGGAACAAAGCTCAGCCCCAAGGCGGCTTGGCTCAGGATCGCAGCGCTTGCCTAGTTCTCACCTAGCCCTAGGCTCCCCATAGGGCCAAGGAGGGTCTGGGCTGCCTCTGGCTCCGTGGGCACTGCTGCTTGGCTGGTGGTCTCCGCACCTTGAAACCAACTCCAAACGTGTTCTCCTTCGCGGAGAAGGCTGATTTGGCAGGAAGAAGCCCTGTGTGCACTGGCCCTGGCAACCCACCCATAGCCAGCTAGGGAGGGACCCACCTAGGGCCTAGCTGCGAAACGGCACAGAACGCGCTCCTAGGAGCTGCACTCTGCAAAGGGAAACTGTGCTCGGGGAATAAAGCTCAGCCCCAAGGCGGCTTGGCTCAGGATCGCAGCGCTTGCCTAGTTCTCACCTAGCCCTAGGCTCCCCATAGGGCCAAGGAGGGTCTGGGCTGCCTCTGGCTCCGTGGGCACTGCTGCTTGGCTGGTGGTCTCCGCACCTTGAAACCAACTCCAAACGTGTTCTCCTTCGCGGAGAAGGCTGATTTGGCAGGAAGAAGCCCTGTGTGCACTGGCCCTGGCAACCCACCCATAGCCAGCTAGGGAGGGACCCACCTAGGGCCTAGCTGCGAAACGGCACAGAATGCGCTCCTAGGAGCTGCACTCTGCAAAGGGAAACTGTGCTCGGGGAATAAAGCTCAGCCCCAAGGCGGCTTGGCTCAGGATCGCAGCGCTTGCCTAGTTCTCACCTAGCCCTAGGCTCCCCATAGGGCCAAGGAGGGTCTGGGCTGCCTCTGGCTCCGTGGGCACTGCTGCTTGGCTGGTGGTCTCCGCACCGTGAAACCAACTCCAAACGTGTTCTCCTTGGCGGAGAAGGCTGATTTGGCAGGAAGAAGCCCTGTGTGCACTGGCCCTGGCAACCCACCCATAGCCAGCTAGGGAGGGACCCACCTAGGGCCTAGCTGCGAAACGGCACAGAATGCGCTCCTAGGAGCTGCACTCTGCAAAGGGAAACTGAGCTCGGGGAACAAAGCTCAGCCCCAAGGCGGCTTGGCTCAGGATCGCAGCGCTTGCCTAGTTCTCACCTAGCCCTAGGCTCCCCATAGGGCCAAGGAGGGTCTGGGCTGCCTCTGGCTCCGTGGGCACTGCTGCTTGGCTGGTGGTCTCCGCACCTTGAAACCAACTCCAAACGTGTTCTCCTTCGCGGAGAAGGCTGATTTGGCAGGAAGAAGCCCTGTGTGCACTGGCCCTGGCAACCCACCCATAGCCAGCTAGGGAGGGACCCACCTAGGGCCTAGCTGCGAAACGGCACAGAATGCGCTCCTAGGAGCTGCACTCTGCAAAGGGAAACTGAGCTCGGGGAACAAAGCTCAGCCCCAAGGCGGCTTGGCTCAGGATCGCAGCGCTTGCCTAGTTCTCACCTAGCCCTAGGCTCCCCATAGGGCCAAGGAGGGTCTGGGCTGCCTCTGGCTCCGTGGGCACTGCTGCTTGGTTGGTGGTCTCCGCAGCTTGAAACCAACTCCAAACGTGTTCTCCTTCGCGGAGAAGGCTGATTTGGCAGGAAGAAGCCCTGTGTGCACTGGCCCTGGCAAACCACCCATAGCCAGCTAGGGAGGCACCCACCTAGGGCCTAGCTGCGAAACGGCACAAAACGCGCTCCTAGGAGCTGCACTCTGCAAAGGGAAACTGTGCTCGGGGAACAAACCTCAGCCCCAAGGCGGCTTGGCTCAGGATCGCAGCGCTTGCCTAGTTCTCACCTAGCCCTAGGCTCCCCATAGGGCCAAGGAGGGTCTGGGCTGCCTCTGGCTCCGTGGGCACTGCTGCTTGGCTGGTGGTCTCCGCACCTTGAAACCAACTCCAAACGTGTTCTCCTTCGCGGAGAAGGCTGATTTGGCAGGAAGAAGCCCTGTGTGCACTGGCCCTGACAACCCACCCATAGCCAGCTAGGGAGGGACCCACCTAGGGCCTAGCTGCGAAACGGCACAAAACGCGCTCCTAGGAGCTGCACTCTGCAAAGGGAAACTGTGCTCGGGGAACTAACCTCAGCCCCAAGGCGGCTTGGCTCAGGATCGCAGCGCTTGCCTAGTTCTCACCTAGCCCTAGGCTCCCCATAGGGCCAAGGAGGGTCTGGGCTGCCTCTGGCTCCGTGGGCACTGCTGCTTGGCTGGTGGTCTCCGCACCTTGAAACCAACTCCAAACGTGTTCTCCTTGGCGGAGAAGGCTGATTTGGCAGGAAGAAGCCCTGTGTGCACTGGCCCTGGCAACCCACCCATAGCCAGCTAGGGAGGGACCCACCTAGGGCCTAGCTGCGAAACGGCACAGAATGCGCTCCTAGGAGCTGCACTCTGCAAAGGGAAACTGTGCTCGGGGAATAAAGCTCAGCCCCAAGGCGGCTTGGCTCAGGATCGCAGCGCTTGCCTAGTTCTCACCTAGCCCTAGGCTCCCCATAGGGCCAAGGAGGGTCTGGGCTGCCTCTGGCTCCGTGGGCACTGCTGCTTGGCTGGTGGTCTCCGCACCGTGAAACCAACTCCAAACGTGTTCTCCTTGGCGGAGAAGGCTGATTTGGCAGGAAGAAGCCCTGTGTGCACTGGCCCTGGCAACCCACCCATAGCCAGCTAGGGAGGGACCCACCTAGGGCCTAGCTGCGAAACGGCACAGAATGCGCTCCTAGGAGCTGCACTCTGCAAAGGGAAACTGAGCTCGGGGAACAAAGCTCAGCCCCAAGGCGGCTTGGCTCAGGATGGCAGCGCTTGCCTAGTTCTCACCTAGCCCTAGGCTCCCCATAGGGCCAAGGAGGGTCTGGGCTGCCTCTGGCTCCGTGGGCACTGCTGCTTGGCTGGTGGTCTCCGCACCTTGAAACCAACTCCAAACGTGTTCTCCTTCGCGGAGAAGGCTGATTTGGCAGGTAGAAGCCCTGTGTGCACTGGCCCTGGCAACCCACCCATAGCCAGCTAGGGAGGGACCCACCTAGGGCCTAGCTGCGAAACGGCACAGAATGCGCTCCTAGGAGCTGCACTCTGCAAAGGGAAACTGAGCTCGGGGAACAAAGCTCAGCCCCAAGGCGGCTTGGCTCAGGATCGCAGCGCTTGCCTAGTTCTCACCTAGGCCTAGGCTCCCCATAGGGCCAAGGAGGGTCTGGGCTGCCTCTGGCTCCGTGGGCACTGCTGCTTGGCTGGTGGTCTCCGCACCTTGAAACCAACTCCAAACGTGTTCTCCTTGGCGGAGAAGGCTGATTTGGCAGGTAGAAGCCCTGTGTGCACTGGCCCTGGCAACCCACCCATAGCCAGCTAGGGATGGACCCACCTAGGGCCTAGCTGCGAAACGGCACAAAACGCGCTCCTAGGAGCTGCACTCTGCAAAGGGAAACTGAGCTCGGGGAACAAAGCTCAGCCCCAAGGCGGCTTGGCTCAGGATCGCAGCGCTTGCCTAGTTCTCACCTAGCCCTAGGCTCCCCATAGGGCCAAGGAGGGTCTGGGCTGCCTCTGGCTCCGTGGGCACTGCTGCTTGGCTGGTGGTCTCCGCACCTTGAAACCAACTCCAAACGTGTTCTCCTTCGCGGAGAAGGCTGATTTGGCAGGAAGAAGCCCTGTGTGCACTGGCCCTGGCAACCCACCCATAGCCAGCTAGGGAGGGACCCACCTAGGGCCTAGCTGCGAAACGGCACAAAACGCGCTCCTAGGAGCTGCACTCTGCAAAGGGAAACTGTGCTCGGGGAACAAAGCTCAGCCCCAAGGCGGCTTGGCTCAGGATCGCAGCGCTTGCCTAGTTCTCACCTAGCCCTAGGCTCCCCATAGGGCCAAGGAGGGTCTGGGCTGCCTCTGGCTCCGTGGGCACTGCTGCTTGGCTGGTGGTCTCCGCACCTTGAAACCAACTCCAAACGTGTTCTCCTTCGCGGAGAAGGCTGATTTGGCAGGAAGAAGCCCTGTGTGCACTGGCCCTGGCAACCCACCCATAGCCAGCTAGGGAGGGACCCACCTAGGGCCTAGCTGCGAAACGGCACAGAATGCGCTCCTAGGAGCTGCACTCTGCAAAGGGAAACTGTGCTCGGGGAATAAAGCTCAGCCCCAAGGCGGCTTGGCTCAGGATCGCAGCGCTTGCCTAGTTCTCACCTAGCCCTAGGCTCCCCATAGGGCCAAGGAGGGTCTGGGCTGCCTCTGGCTCCGTGGGCACTGCTGCTTGGCTGGTGGTCTCCGCACCGTGAAACCAACTCCAAACGTGTTCTCCTTGGCGGAGAAGGCTGATTTGGCAGGAAGAAGCCCTGTGTGCACTGGCCCTGGCAACCCACCCATAGCCAGCTAGGGAGGGACCCACCTAGGGCCTAGCTGCGAAACGGCACAGAATGCGCTCCTAGGAGCTGCACTCTGCAAAGGGAAACTGAGCTCGGGGAACAAAGCTCAGCCCCAAGGCGGCTTGGCTCAGGATCGCAGCGCTTGCCTAGTTCTCACCTAGCCCTAGGCTCCCCATAGGGCCAAGGAGGGTCTGGGCTGCCTCTGGCTCCGTGGGCACTGCTGCTTGGCTGGTGGTCTCCGCACCTTGAAACCAACTCCAAACGTGTTCTCCTTCGCGGAGAAGGCTGATTTGGCAGGAAGAAGCCCTGTGTGCACTGGCCCTGGCAACCCACCCATAGCCAGCTAGGGAGGGACCCACCTAGGGCCTAGCTGCGAAACGGCACAGAATGCGCTCCTAGGAGCTGCACTCTGCAAAGGGAAACTGAGCTCGGGGAACAAAGCTCAGCCCCAAGGCGGCTTGGCTCAGGATCGCAGCGCTTGCCTAGTTCTCACCTAGCCCTAGGCTCCCCATAGGGCCAAGGAGGGTCTGGGCTGCCTCTGGCTCCGTGGGCACTGCTGCTTGGTTGGTGGTCTCCGCAGCTTGAAACCAACTCCAAACGTGTTCTCCTTCGCGGAGAAGGCTGATTTGGCAGGAAGAAGCCCTGTGTGCACTGGCCCTGGCAAACCACCCATAGCCAGCTAGGGAGGCACCCACCTAGGGCCTAGCTGCGAAACGGCACAAAACGCGCTCCTAGGAGCTGCACTCTGCAAAGGGAAACTGTGCTCGGGGAACAAACCTCAGCCCCAAGGCGGCTTGGCTCAGGATCGCAGCGCTTGCCTAGTTCTCACCTAGCCCTAGGCTCCCCATAGGGCCAAGGAGGGTCTGGGCTGCCTCTGGCTCCGTGGGCACTGCTGCTTGGCTGGTGGTCTCCGCACCGTGAAACCAACTCCAAACGTGTTCTCCTTCGCGGAGAAGGCTGATTTGGCAGGAAGAAGCCCTGTGTGCACTGGCCCTGGCAACCCACCCATAGCCAGCTAGGGAGGGACCCACCTAGGGCCTAGCTGCGAAACGGCACAAAACGCGCTCCTAGGAGCTGCACTCTGCAAAGGGAAACTGTGCTCGGGGAACTAACCTCAGCCCCAAGGCGGCTTGGCTCAGGATCGCAGCGCTTGCCTAGTTCTCACCTAGCCCTAGGCTCCCCATAGGGCCAAGGAGGGTCTGGGCTGCCTCTGGCTCCGTGGGCACTGCTGCTTGGCTGGTGGTCTCCGCACCTTGAAACCAACTCCAAACGTGTTCTCCTTGGCGGAGAAGGCTGATTTGGCAGGAAGAAGCCCTGTGTGCACTGGCCCTGGCAACCCACCCATAGCCAGCTAGGGAGGGACCCACCTAGGGCCTAGCTGCGAAACGGCACAGAATGCGCTCCTAGGAGCTGCACTCTGCAAAGGGAAACTGTGCTCGGGGAATAAAGCTCAGCCCCAAGGCGGCTTGGCTCAGGATCGCAGCGCTTGCCTAGTTCTCACCTAGCCCTAGGCTCCCCATAGGGCCAAGGAGGGTCTGGGCTGCCTCTGGCTCCGTGGGCACTGCTGCTTGGCTGGTGGTCTCCGCACCGTGAAACCAACTCCAAACGTGTTCTCCTTGGCGGAGAAGGCTGATTTGGCAGGAAGAAGCCCTGTGTGCACTGGCCCTGGCAACCCACCCATAGCCAGCTAGGGAGGGACCCACCTAGGGCCTAGCTGCGAAACGGCACAGAATGCGCTCCTAGGAGCTGCACTCTGCAAAGGGAAACTGAGCTCGGGGAACAAAGCTCAGCCCCAAGGCGGCTTGGCTCAGGATGGCAGCGCTTGCCTAGTTCTCACCTAGCCCTAGGCTCCCCATAGGGCCAAGGAGGGTCTGGGCTGCCTCTGGCTCCGTGGGCACTGCTGCTTGGCTGGTGGTCTCCGCACCTTGAAACCAACTCCAAACGTGTTCTCCTTCGCGGAGAAGGCTGATTTGGCAGGAAGAAGCCCTGTGTGCACTGGCCCTGGCAACCCACCCATAGCCAGCTAGGGAGGGACCCACCTAGGGCCTAGCTGCGAAACGGCACAGAATGCGCTCCTAGGAGCTGCACTCTGCAAAGGGAAACTGAGCTCGGGGAACAAAGCTCAGCCCCAAGGCGGCTTGGCTCAGGATCGCAGCGCTTGCCTAGTTCTCACCTAGCCCTAGGCTCCCCATAGGGCCAAGGAGGGTCTGGGCTGCCTCTGGCTCCGTGGGCACTGCTGCTTGGCTGGTGGTCTCCGCAGCTTGAAACCAACTCCAAACGTGTTCTCCTTCGCGGAGAAGGCTGATTTGGCAGGAAGAAGCCCTGTGTGCACTGGCCCTGGCAAACCACCCATAGCCAGCTAGGGAGGGACCCACCTAGGGCCTAGCTGCGAAACGGCACAAAACGCGCTCCTAGGAGCTGCACTCTGCAAAGGGAAACTGTGCTCGGGGAACAAACCTCAGCCCCAAGGCGGCTTGGCTCAGGATCGCAGCGCTTGCCTAGTTCTCACCTAGCCCTAGGCTCCCCATAGGGCCAAGGAGGGTCTGGGCTGCCTCTGGCTCCGTGGGCACTGCTGCTTGGCTGGTGGTCTCCGCACCGTGAAACCAACTCCAAACGTGTTCTCCTTCGCGGAGAAGGCTGATTTGGCAGGAAGAAGCCCTGTGTGCACTGGCCCTGGCAACCCACCCATAGCCAGCTAGGGAGGGACCCACCTAGGGCCTAGCTGCGAAACGGCACAAAACGCGCTCCTAGGAGCTGCACTCTGCAAAGGGAAACTGTGCTCGGGGAACTAACCTCAGCCCCAAGGCAGCTTGGCTCAGGATCGCAGCGCTTGCCTAGTTCTCACCTAGCCCTTGGCTCCCCATAGGGCCAAGGAGGGTCTGGGCTGCCTCTGGCTCCGTGGGCACTGCTGCTTGGCTGGTGGTCTCCGCACCGTGAAACCAACTCCAAACGTGTTCTCCTTCGCGGAGAAGGCTGATTTGGCAGGAAGAAGCCCTGTGTGCACTGGCCCTGGCAACCCACCCATAGCCAGCTAGGGAGGGACCCACCTAGGGCCTAGCTGCGAAACGGCACAAAACGCGCTCCTAGGAGCTGCACTCTGCAAAGGGAAACTGTGCTCGGGGAACTAAGCTCAGCCCCAAGGCGGCTTGGCTCAGGATCGCAGCGCTTGCCTAGTTCTCACCTAGCCTTAGGCTCCCCATAGGGCCAAGGAGGGTCTGGGCTGCCTCTGGCTCCGTGGGCACTGCTGCTTGGCTGGTGGTCTCCGCACCTTGAAACCAACTCCAAACGTGTTCTCCTTCGCGGAGAAGGCTGATTTGGCAGGAAGAAGCCCTGTGTGCACTGGCCCTGGCAACCCACCCATAGCCAGCTAGGGAGGGACCCACCTAGGGCCTAGCTGCGAAACGGCACAAAACGCGCTCCTAGGAGCTGCACTCTGCAAAGGGAAACTGTGCTCGGGGAACAAAGCTCAGCCCCAAGGCGGCTTGGCTCAGGATCGCAGCGCTTGCCTAGTTCTCACCTAGCCCTAGGCTCCCCATAGGGCCAAGGAGGGTCTGGGCTGCCTCTGGCTCCGTGGGCACTGCTGCTTGGCTGGTGGTCTCCGCAGCTTGAAACCAACTCCAAACGTGTTCTCCTTCGCGGAGAAGGCTGATTTGGCAGGAAGAAGCCCTGTGTGCACTGGCCCTGGCAAACCACCCATAGCCAGCTAGGGAGGCACCCACCTAGGGCCTAGCTGCGAAACGGCACAAAACGCGCTCCTAGGAGCTGCACTCTGCAAAGGGAAACTGTGCTCGGGGAACAAACCTCAGCCCCAAGGCGGCTTGGCTCAGGATCGCAGCGCTTGCCTAGTTCTCACCTAGCCCTAGGCTCCCCATAGGGCCAAGGAGGGTCTGGGCTGCCTCTGGCTCCGTGGGCACTGCTGCTTGGCTGGTGGTCTCCGCACCTTGAAACCAACTCCAAACGTGTTCTCCTTCGCGGAGAAGGCTGATTTGGCAGGAAGAAGCCCTGTGTGCACTGGCCCTGGCAACCCACCCATAGCCAGCTAGGGAGGGACCCACCTAGGGCCTAGCTGCGAAATGGCACAGAATGCGCTCCTAGGAGCTGCACTCTGCAAAGGGAAACTGAGCTCGGGGAACAAAGCTCAGCCCCAAGGCGGCTTGGCTCAGGATCGCAGCGCTTGCCTAGTTCTCACCTAGCCCTAGGCTCCCCATAGGGCCAAGGAGGGTCTGGGCTGCCTCTGGCTCCGTGGGCACTGCTGCTTGGCTGGTGGTCTCCGCAGCTTGAAACCAACTCCAAACGTGTTCTCCTTCGCGGAGAAGGCTGATTTGGCAGGAAGAAGCCCTGTGTGCACTGGCCCTGGCAACCCACCCATAGCCAGCTAGGGAGGGACCCACCTAGGGCCTAGCTGCGAAACGGCACAAAACGCGCTCCTAGGAGCTGCACTCTGCAAAGGGAAACTGTGCTCGGGGAACAAAGCTCAGCCCCAAGGCGGCTTGGCTCAGGATGGCAGCGCTTGCCTAGTTCTCACCTAGCCCTAGGCTCCCCATAGGGCCAAGGAGGGTCTGGGCTGCCTCTGGCTCCGTGGGCACTGCTGCTTGGCTGGTGGTCTCCGCACCTTGAAACCAACTCCAAACGTGTTCTCCTTCGCGGAGAAGGCTGATTTGGCAGGAAGAAGCCCTGTGTGCACTGGCCCTGGCAACCCACCCATAGCCAGCTAGGGAGGGACCCACCTAGGGCCTAGCTGCGAAACGGCACAAAACGCGCTCCTAGGAGCTGCACTCTGCAAAGGGAAACTGTGCTCGGGGAACAAAGCTCAGCCCCAAGGCGGCTTGGCTCAGGATCGCAGCGCTTGCCTAGTTCTCACCTAGGCCTAGGCTCCCCATAGGGCCAAGGAGGGTCTGGGCTGCCTCTGGCTCCGTGGGCACTGCTGCTTGGCTGGTGGTCTCCGCACCTTGAAACCAACTCCAAACATCTTCTCCTTCGCGGAGAAGGCTGATTTGGCAGGTAGAAGCCCTGTGTGCACTGGCCCTGGCAACCCACCCATAGCCAGCTAGGGAGGGACCCACCTAGGGCCTAGCTGCGAAACGGCACAAAACGCGCTCCTAGGAGCTGCACTCTGCAAAGGGAAACTGTGCTCGGGGAACAAAGCTCAGCCCCAAGGCGGCTTGGCTCAGGATCGCAGCGCTTGCCTAGTTCTCACCTAGCCTTAGGCTCCCCATAGGGCCAAGGAGGGTCTGGGCTGCCTCTGGCTCCGTGGGCACTGCTGCTTGGCTGGTGGTCTCCGCAGCTTGAAACCAACTCCAAACGTGTTCTCCTTCGCGGAGAAGGCTGATTTGGCAGGAAGAAGCCCTGTGTGCACTGGCCCTGGCAACCCACCCATAGCCAGCTAGGGACGGACCCACCTAGGGCCTAGCTGCGAAACGGCACAAAACGCGCTCCTAGGAGCTGCACTCTGCAAAGGGAAACTGTGCTCGGGGAACAAAGCTCAGCCCCAAGGCGGCTTGGCTCAGGATCGCAGCGCTTGCCTAGTTCTCACCTAGCCCTAGGCTCCCCATAGGGCCAAGGAGGGTCTGGGCTGCCTCTGGCTCCGTGGGCACTGCTGCTTGGCTGGTGGTCTCCGCACCTTGAAACCAACTCCAAACGTGTTCTCCTTGGCGGAGAAGGCTGATTTGGCAGGAAGAAGCCCTGTGTGCACTGGCCCTGGCAACCCACCCATAGCCAGCTAGGGAGGGACCCACCTAGGGCCTAGCTGCGAAACGGCACAGAATGCGCTCCTAGGAGCTGCACTCTGCAAAGGGAAACTTTGCTCGGGGAACAAAGCTCAGCCCCAAGGCGGCTTGGCTCAGGATCGCAGCGCTTGCCTAGTTCTCACCTAGGCCTAGGCTCCCCATAGGGCCAAGGAGGGTCTGGGCTGCCTCTGGCTCC
Source organism: Sus scrofa (assembly GCF_054392235.1). Taxonomy (NCBI): domain Eukaryota; kingdom Metazoa; phylum Chordata; class Mammalia; order Artiodactyla; family Suidae; genus Sus; species Sus scrofa. Next base: position 38,198,594 of record NC_139393.1, on the reverse strand, counting down.
GTGGGCACTGCTGCTTGGCTGGTGGTCTCCGCAGCTTGAAACCAACTCCAAACGTGTTCTCCTTCGCGGAGAAGGCTGATTTGGCAGGTAGAAGCCCTGTGTGCACTGGCCCTGGCAACCCACCCATAGCCAGCTAGGGAGGGACCCACCTAGGGCCTAGCTGCGAAACGGCACAAAACGCGCTCCTAGGAGCTGCACTCTGCAAAGGGAAACTGTGCTCGGGGAACAAAGCTCAGCCCCAAGGCGGCTTGGCTCAGGATCGCAGCGCTTGCCTAGTTCTCACCTAGCCCTAGGCTCCCCATAGGGCCAAGGAGGGTCTGGGCTGCCTCTGGCTCCGTGGGCACTGCTGCTTGGCTGGTGGTCTCCGCACCTTGAAACCAACTCCAAACGTGTTCTCCTTGGCGGAGAAGGCTGATTTGGCAGGAAGAAGCCCTGTGTGCACTGGCCCTGGCAACCCACCCATAGCCAGCTAGGGAGGGACCCACCTAGGGCCTAGCTGCGAAACGGCACAGAATGCGCTCCTAGGAGCTGCACTCTGCAAAGGGAAACTTTGCTCGGGGAACAAAGCTCAGCCCCAAGGCGGCTTGGCTCAGGATCGCAGCGCTTGCCTAGTTCTCACCTAGGCCTAGGCTCCCCATAGGGCCAAGGAGGGTCTGGGCTGCCTCTGGCTCCGTGGGCACTGCTGCTTGGCTGGTGGTCTCCGCAGCTTGAAACCAACTCCAAACGTGTTCTCCTTGGCGGAGAAGGCTGATTTGGCAGGAAGAAGCCCTGTGTGCACTGGCCCTGGCAACCCACCCATAGCCAGCTAGGGAGGGACCCACCTAGGGCCTAGCTGCGAAACGGCACAGAATGCGCTCCTAGGAGCTGCACTCTGCAAAGGGAAACTTTGCTCGGGGAACAAAGCTCAGCCCCAAGGCGGCTTGGCTCAGGATCGCAGCGCTTGCCTAGTTCTCACCTAGGCCTAGGCTCCCCATAGGGCCAAGGAGGGTCTGGGCTGCCTCTGGCTCCGTGGGCACTGCTGCTTGGCTGGTGGTCTCCGCACCTTGAAACCAACTCCAAACGTGTTCTCCTTCGCGGAGAAGGCTGATTTGGCAGGTAGAAGCCCTGTGTGCACTGGCCCTGGCAACCCACCCATAGCCAGCTAGGGAGGGACCCACCTAGGGCCTAGCTGCGAAACGGCACAAAACGCGCTCCTAGGAGCTGCACTCTGCAAAGGGAAACTGTGCTCGGGGAACAAAGCTCAGCCCCAAGGCGGCTTGGCTCAGGATGGCAGCGCTTGCCTAGTTCTCACCTAGCCCTAGGCTCCCCATAGGGCCAAGGAGGGTCTGGGCTGCCTCTGGCTCCGTGGGCACTGCTGCTTGGCTGGTGGTCTCCGCAGCTTGAAACCAACTCCAAACGTGTTCTCCTTGGCGGAGAAGGCTGATTTGGCAGGAAGAAGCCCTGTGTGCACTGGCCCTGGCAACCCACCCATAGCCAGCTAGGGAGGGACCCACCTAGGGCCTAGCTGCGAAACGGCACAGAATGCGCTCCTAGGAGCTGCACTCTGCAAAGGGAAACTTTGCTCGGGGAACAAAGCTCAGCCCCAAGGCGGCTTGGCTCAGGATCGCAGCGCTTGCCTAGTTCTCACCTAGGCCTAGGCTCCCCATAGGGCCAAGGAGGGTCTGGGCTGCCTCTGGCTCCGTGGGCACTGCTGCTTGGCTGGTGGTCTCCGCACCTTGAAACCAACTCCAAACGTGTTCTCCTTGGCGGAGAAGGCTGATTTGGCAGGAAGAAGCCCTGTGTGCACTGGCCCTGGCAACCCACCCATAGCCAGCTAGGGAGGGACCCACCTAGGGCCTAGCTGCGAAATGGCACAGAATGCGCTCCTAGGAGCTGCACTCTGCAAAGGGAAACTGAGCTCGGGGAACAAAGCTCAGCCCCAAGGCGGCTTGGCTCAGGATCGCAGCGCTTGCCTAGTTCTCACCTAGCCCTAGGCTCCCCATAGGGCCAAGGAGGGTCTGGGCTGCCTCTGGCTCCGTGGGCACTGCTGCTTGGCTGGTGGTCTCCGCACCTTGAAACCAACTCCAAACGTGTTCTCCTTCGCGGAGAAGGCTGATTTGGCAGGAAGAAGCCCTGTGTGCACTGGCCCTGGCAACCCACCCATAGCCAGCTAGGGAGGGACCCACCTAGGGCCTAGCTGCGAAACGGCACAAAACGCGCTCCTAGGAGCTGCACTCTGCAAAGGGAAACTGTGCTCGGGGAACAAAGCTCAGCCCCAAGGCGGCTTGGCTCAGGATCGCAGCGCTTGCCTAGTTCTCACCTAGCCCTAGGCTCCCCATAGGGCCAAGGAGGGTCTGGGCTGCCTCTGGCTCCGTGGGCACTGCTGCTTGGCTGGTGGTCTCCGCACCGTGAAACCAACTCCAAACGTGTTCTCCTTCGCGGAGAAGGCTGATTTGGCAGGAAGAAGCCCTGTGTGCACTGGCCCTGGCAACCCACCCATAGCCAGCTAGGGACGGACCCACCTAGGGCCTAGCTGCGAAACGGCACAAAACGCGCTCCTAGGAGCTGCACTCTGCAAAGGGAAACTGTGCTCGGGGAACAAAGCTCAGCCCCAAGGCGGCTTGGCTCAGGATCGCAGTGCTTGCCTAGTTCTCACCTAGCCCTAGGCTCCCCATAGGGCCAAGGAGGGTCTGGGCTGCCTCTGGCTCCGTGGGCACTGCTGCTTGGCTGGTGGTCTCCGCAGCTTGAAACCAACTCCAAACGTGTTCTCCTTCGCGGAGAAGGCTGATTTGGCAGGAAGAAGCCCTGTGTGCACTGGCCCTGGCAACCCACCCACAGCCAGCTAGGGAGGGACCCACCTAGGGCCTAGCTGCGAATCGGCACAAAACGCGCTCCTAGGAGCTGCACTCTGCCAAGGGAAACTGTGCTCGGGGAACAAAGCTCAGCCCCAAGGCGGCTTGGCTCAGGATCGCAGCGCTTGCCTAGTTCTCACCTAGCCCTAGGCTCCCCATAGGGCCAAGGAGGGTCTGGGCTGCCTCTGGCTCCGTGGGCACTGCTGCTTGGCTGGTGGTCTCCGCACCTTGAAACCAACTCCAAACGTGTTCTCCTTGGCGGAGAAGGCTGATTTGGCAGGAAGAAGCCCTGTGTGCACTGGCCCTGGCAACCCACCCATAGCCAGCTAGGGAGGGACCCACCTAGGGCCTAGCTGCGAAACGGCACAGAATGCGCTCCTAGGAGCTGCACTCTGCAAAGGGAAACTTTGCTCGGGGAACAAAGCTCAGCCCCAAGGCGGCTTGGCTCAGGATCGCAGCGCTTGCCTAGTTCTCACCTAGGCCTAGGCTCCCCATAGGGCCAAGGAGGGTCTGGGCTGCCTCTGGCTCCGTGGGCACTGCTGCTTGGCTGGTGGTCTCCGCAGCTTGAAACCAACTCCAAACGTGTTCTCCTTCGCGGAGAAGGCTGATTTGGCAGGTAGAAGCCCTGTGTGCACTGGCCCTGGCAACCCACCCATAGCCAGCTAGGGAGGGACCCACCTAGGGCCTAGCTGCGAAACGGCACAAAACGCGCTCCTAGGAGCTGCACTCTGCAAAGGGAAACTGTGCTCGGGGAACAAAGCTCAGCCCCAAGGCGGCTTGGCTCAGGATCGCAGCGCTTGCCTAGTTCTCACCTAGCCTTAGGCTCCCCATAGGGCCAAGGAGTGTCTGGGCTGCCTCTGGCTCCGTGGGCACTGCTGCTTGGCTGGTGGTCTCCGCACCTTGAAACCAACTCCAAACGTGTTCTCCTTCGCGGAGAAGGCTGATTTGGCAGGAAGAAGCCCTGTGTGCACTGGCCCTGGCAACCCACCCATAGCTAGCTAGGGAGGGACCCACCTAGGGCCTAGCTGCGAAACGGCACAAAACGCGCTCCTAGGAGCTGCACTCTGCAAAGGGAAACTGTGCTCGGGGAACAAAGCTCAGCCCCAAGGCGGCTTGGCTCAGGATGGCAGCGCTTGCCTAGTTCTCACCTAGCCCTAGGCTCCCCATAGGGCCAAGGAGGGTCTGGGCTGCCTCTGGCTCCGTGGGCACTGCTGCTTGGCTGGTGGTCTCCGCACCTTGAAACCAACTCCAAACGTGTTCTCCTTGGCGGAGAAGGCTGATTTGGCAGGAAGAAGCCCTGTGTGCACTGGCCCTGGCAACCCACCCATAGCCAGCTAGGGAGGGACCCACCTAGGGCCTAGCTGCGAAACGGCACAGAATGCGCTCCTAGGAGCTGCACTCTGCAAAGGGAAACTTTGCTCGGGGAACAAAGCTCAGCCCCAAGGCGGCTTGGCTCAGGATCGCAGCGCTTGCCTAGTTCTCACCTAGGCCTAGGCTCCCCATAGGGCCAAGGAGGGTCTGGGCTGCCTCTGGCTCCGTGGGCACTGCTGCTTGGCTGGTGGTCTCCGCACCTTGAAACCAACTCCAAACGTGTTCTCCTTGGCGGAGAAGGCTGATTTGGCAGGAAGAAGCCCTGTGTGCACTGGCCCTGGCAACCCACCCATAGCCAGCTAGGGAGGGACCCACCTAGGGCCTAGCTGCGAAATGGCACAGAATGCGCTCCTAGGAGCTGCACTCTGCAAAGGGAAACTGAGCTCGGGGAACAAAGCTCAGCCCCAAGGCGGCTTGGCTCAGGATCGCAGTGCTTGCCTAGTTCTCACCTAGCCCTAGGCTCCCCATAGGGCCAAGGAGGGTCTGGGCTGCCTCTGGCTCCGTGGGCACTGCTGCTTGGCTGGTGGTCTCCGCACCTTGAAACCAACTCCAAACGTGTTCTCCTTCGCGGAGAAGGCTGATTTGGCAGGAAGAAGCCCTGTGTGCACTGGCCCTGGCAACCCACCCATAGCCAGCTAGGGAGGGACCCACCTAGGGCCTAGCTGCGAAACGGCACAAAACGCGCTCCTAGGAGCTGCACTCTGCAAAGGGAAACTGTGCTCGGGGAACAAAGCTCAGCCCCAAGGCGGCTTGGCTCAGGATCGCAGCGCTTGCCTAGTTCTCACCTAGCCCTAGGCTCCCCATAGGGCCAAGGAGGGTCTGGGCTGCCTCTGGCTCCGTGGGCACTGCTGCTTGGCTGGTGGTCTCCGCACCTTGAAACCAACTCCAAACGTGTTCTCCTTCGTGGAGAAGGCTGATTTGGCAGGAAGAAGCCCTGTGTGCACTGGCCCTGGCAACCCACCCATAGCCAGCTAGGGACGGACCCACCTAGGGCCTAGCTGCGAAACGGCACAAAACGCGCTCCTAGGAGCTGCACTCTGCAAAGGGAAACTGTGCTCGGGGAACAAAGCTCAGCCCCAAGGCGGCTTGGCTCAGGATCGCAGTGCTTGCCTAGTTCTCACCTAGCCCTAGGCTCCCCATAGGGCCAAGGAGGGTCTGGGCTGCCTCTGGCTCCGTGGGCACTGCTGCTTGGCTGGTGGTCTCCGCAGCTTGAAACCAACTCCAAACGTGTTCTCCTTCGCGGAGAAGGCTGATTTGGCAGGAAGAAGCCCTGTGTGCACTGGCCCTGGCAACCCACCCACAGCCAGCTAGGGAGGGACCCACCTAGGGCCTAGCTGCGAATCGGCACAAAACGCGCTCCTAGGAGCTGCACTCTGCCAAGGGAAACTGTGCTCGGGGAACAAAGCTCAGCCCCAAGGCGGCTTGGCTCAGGATCGCAGCGCTTGCCTAGTTCTCACCTAGCCCTAGGCTCCCCATAGGGCCAAGGAGGGTCTGGGCTGCCTCTGGCTCCGTGGGCACTGCTGCTTGGCTGGTGGTCTCCGCACCGTGAAACCAACTCCAAACGTGTTCTCCTTCGCGGAGAAGGCTGATTTGGCAGGAAGAAACCCTGTGTGCACTGGCCCTGGCAACCCACCCATAGCCAGCTAGGGAGGGACCCACCTAGGGCCTAGCTGCGAAACGGCACAAAACGCGCTCCTAGGAGCTGCACTCTGCAAAGGGAAACTGTGCTCGGGGAACAAAGCTCAGCCCCAAGGCGGCTTGGCTCAGGATCGCAGCGCTTGCCTAGTTCTCACCTAGCCCTAGGCTCCCCATAGGGCCAAGGAGGGTCTGGGCTGCCTCTGGCTCCGTGGGCACTGCTGCTTGGCTGGTGGTCTCCGCACCTTGAAACCAACTCCAAACGTGTTCTCCTTCGCGGAGAAGGCTGATTTGGCAGGAAGAAGCCCTGTGTGCACTGGCCCTGGCAACCCACCCATAGCCAGCTAGGGACGGACCCACCTAGGGCCTAGCTGCGAAACGGCACAAAACGCGCTCCTAGGAGCTGCACTCTGCAAAGGGAAACTGAGCTCGGGGAACAAAGCTCAGCCCCAAGGCGGCTTGGCTCAGGATCGCAGCGCTTGCCTAGTTCTCACCTAGCCCTAGGCTCCCCATAGGGCCAAGGAGGGTCTGGGCTGCCTCTGGCTCCGTGGGCACTGCTGCTTGGTTGGTGGTCTCCGCAGCTTGAAACCAACTCCAAACGTGTTCTCCTTCGCGGAGAAGGCTGATTTGGCAGGAAGAAGCCCTGTGTGCACTGGCCCTGGCAACCCACCCACAGCCAGCTAGGGACGGAACCACCTAGGGCCTAGCTGCGAAATGGCACAAAACCCGCTCCTAGGAGCTGCACTCTGCAAAGGGAAACTGTGCTCGGGGAACAAAGCTCAGCCCCAAGGCGGCTTGGCTCAGGATCGCAGCGCTTGCCTAGTTCTCACCTAGCCCTAGGCTCCCCATAGGGCCAAGGAGGGTCTGGGCTGCCTCTGGCTCCGAGGGCACTGCTGCTTGGCTGGTGGTCTCCGCACCTAGAAACCAACTCCAAACGTGTTCTCCTTCGCGGAGAAGGCTGATTTGGCAGGAAGAAGCCCTGTGTGCACTGGCCCTGGCAACCCACCCACAGCCAGCTAGGGACGGACCCACCTAGGGCCTAGCTGCGAAACGGCACAGAATGCGCTCCTAGGAGCTGCACTCTGCAAAGGGAAACTGAGCTCGGGGAACAAAGCTCAGCCCCAAGGCGGCTTGGCTCAGGATCGCAGCGCTTGCCTAGTTCTCACCTAGCCCTAGGCTCCCCATAGGGCCAAGGAGGGTCTGGGCTGCCTCTGGCTCCGTGGGCACTGCTGCTTGGCTGGTAGTCTCCGCACCGTGAAACCAACTCCAAACGTGTTCTCCTTCGCGGAGAAGGCTGATTTGGCAGGAAGAAGCCCTGTGTGCACTGGCCCTGGCAACCCACCCATAGCCAGCTAGGGACGGACCCACCTAGGGCCTAGCTGCGAAACGGCACAAAACCCGCTCCTAGGAGCTGCACTCTGCAAAGGGAAACTGTGCTCGGGGAACAAAGCTCAGCCCCAAGGCGGCTTGGCTCAGGATCGCAGCGCTTGCCTAGTTCTCACCTAGCCCTAGGCTCCCCATAGGGCCAAGGAGGGTCTGGGCTGCCTCTGGCTCCGTGGGCACTGCTGCTTGGCTGGTGGTCTCCGCACCGTGAAACCAACTCCAAACGTGTTCTCCTTCGCGGAGAAGGCTGATTTGGCAGGAAGAAGCCCTGTGTGCACTGGCCCTGGCAACCCACCCATAGCCAGCTAGGGACGGACCCACCTAGGGCCTAGCTGCGAAACGGCACAAAACGCGCTCCTAGGAGCTGCACTCTGCAAAGGGAAACTGTGCTCGGGGAACAAAGCTCAGCCCCAAAGCGGCTTGGCTCAGGATCGCAGTGCTTGCCTAGTTCTCACCTAGCCCTAGGCTCCCCATAGGGCCAAGGAGGGTCTGGGCTGCCTCTGGCTCCGTGGGCACTGCTGCTTGGCTGGTGGTCTCCGCACCTTGAAACCAACTCCAAACGTGTTCTCCTTCGCGGAGAAGGCTGATTTGGCAGGAAGAAGCCCTGTGTGCACTGGCCCTGGCAACCCACCCATAGCCAGCTAGGGAGGGACCCACCTAGGGCCTAGCTGCGAAACGGCACAAAACGCGCTCCTAGGAGCTGCACTCTGCAAAGGGAAACTGTGCTCAGGGAACAAAGCTCAGCCCCAAGGCGGCTTGGCTCAGGATCGCAGCGCTTGCCTAGTTCTCACCTAGCCCTAGGCTCCCCATAGGGCCAAGGAGGGTCTGGGCTGCCTCTGGCTCCGTGGGCACTGCTGCTTGGCTGGTGGTCTCCGCACCTTGAAACCAACTCCAAACGTGTTCTCCTTCGTGGAGAAGGCTGATTTGGCAGGAAGAAGCCCTGTGTGCACTGGCCCTGGCAACCCACCCATAGCCAGCTAGGGACGGACCCACCTAGGGCCTAGCTGCGAAACGGCACAAAACGCGCTCCTAGGAGCTGCACTCTGCAAAGGGAAACTGAGCTCGGGGAACAAAGCTCAGCCCCAAGGCGGCTTGGCTCAGGATCGCAGCGCTTGCCTAGTTCTCATCTATCCCTAGGCTCCCCATAGGGCCAAGGAGGGTCTGGGCTGCCTCTGGCTCCGTGGGCACTGCTGCTTGGTTGGTGGTCTCCGCAGCTTGAAACCAACTCCAAACGTGTTCTCCTTCGCGGAGAAGGCTGATTTGGCAGGAAGAAGCCCTGTGTGCACTGGCCCTGGCATCCCACCCACAGCCAGCTAGGGACGGACCCACCTAGGGCCTAGCTGCGAAACGGCACAAAACGCGCTCCTAGGAGCTGCACTCTGCAAAGGGAAACTGTGCTCGGGGAACAAACCTCAGCCCCAAGGCGGCTTGGCTCAGGATCGCAGCGCTTGCCTAGTTCTCACCTAGCCCTAGGCTCCCCATAGGGCCAAGGAGGGTCTGGGCTGCCTCTGGCTCCGTGGGCACTGCTGCTTGGCTGGTGGTCTCCGCACCTTGAAACCAACTCCAAACGTGTTCTCCTTCGCGGAGAAGGCTGATTTGGCAGGAAGAAGCCCTGTGTGCACTGGCCCTGGCAACCCACCCATAGCCAGCTAGGGAGGGACCCACCTAGGGCCTAGCTGCGAAACGGCACAGAACGCGCTCCTAGGAGCTGCACTCTGCAAAGGGAAACCGAGCTCGGGGAACAAAGCTCAGCCCCAAGGCGGCTTGGCTCAGGATCGCAGCGCTTGCCTAGTTCTCACCTAGCCCTAGGCTCCCCATAGGGCCATGGAGGGTCTGGGCTGCCTCTGGCTCCGTGGGCACTGCTGCTTGGTTGGTGGTCTCCGCAGCTTGAAACCAACTCCAAACGTGTTCTCCTTCGCGGAGAAGGCTGATTTGGCAGGAAGAAGCCCTGTGTGCACTGGCCCTGGCAACCCACCCATAGCCAGCTAGGGACGGACCCACCTAGGGCCTAGCTGCGAAACGGCACAAAACGCGCTCCTAGGAGCTGCACTCTGCAAAGGGAAACTGTGCTCGGGGAACAAACCTCAGCCCCAAGGCGGCTTGGCTCAGGATCGCAGCGCTTGCCTAGTTCTCACCTAGCCCTAGGCTCCCCATAGGGCCAAGGAGGGTCTGGGCTGCCTCTGGCTCCGTGGGCACTGCTGCTTGGCTGGTGGTCTCCGCACCGTGAAACCAACTCCAAACGTGTTCTCCTTCGCGGAGAAGGCTGATTTGGCAGGAAGAAGCCCTGTGTGCACTGGCCCTGGCAACCCACCCATAGCCAGCTAGGGAGGGACCCACCTAGGGCCTAGCTGCGAAACGGCACAGAATGCGCTCCTAGGAGCTGCACTCTGCAAAGGGAAACTTTGCTCGGGGAACAAAGCTCAGCCCCAAGGCGGCTTGGCTCAGGATCGCAGCGTTTGCCTAGTTCTCACCTAGCCCTAGGCTCCCCATAGGGCCAAGGAGGGTCTGGGCTGCCTCTGGCTCCGTGGGCACTGCTGCTTGGCTGGTGGTCTCCGCACCTTGAAACCAACTCCAAACGTGTTCTCCTTGGCGGAGAAGGCTGATTTGGCAGGAAGAAGCCCTGTGTGCACTGGCCCTGGCAACCCACCCATAGCCAGCTAGGGAGGGACCCACCTAGGGCCTAGCTGCGAAACGGCACAAAACCCGCTCCTAGGAGCTGCACTCTGCAAAGGGAAACTGAGCTCGGGGAACAAAGCTCAGCCCCAAGGCGGCTTGGCTCAGGATCGCAGCGCTTGCCTAGTTCTCACCTAGCCCTAGGCTCCCCATAGGGCCAAGGAGGGTCTGGGCTGCCTCTGGCTCCGTGGGCACTGCTGCTTGGCTGGTGGTCTCCGCACCTTGAAACCAACTCCAAACGTGTTCTCCTTCGCGGAGAAGGCTGATTTGGCAGGAAGAAGCCCTGTGTGCACTGGCCCTGGCAACCCACCCATAGCCAGCTAGGGAGGGACACACCTAGGGCCTAGCTGCGAAACGGCACAGAATGCGCTCCTAGGAGCTGCACTCTGCAAAGGGAAACTGAGCTCGGGGAACAAAGCTCAGCCCCAAGGCGGCTTGGCTCAGGATCGCAGCGCTTGCCTAGTTCTCACCTAGCCCTAGGCTCCCCATAGGGCCAAGGAGGGTCTGGGCTGCCTCTGGCTCCGTGGGCACTGCTGCTTGGTTGGTGGTCTCCGCAGCTTGAAACCAACTCCAAACGTGTTCTCCTTCGCGGAGAAGGCTGATTTGGCAGGAAGAAGCCCTGTGTGCACTGGCCCTGGCAACCCACCCACAGCCAGCTAGGGACGGAACCACCTAGGGCCTAGCTGCGAAATGGCACAAAACCCGCTCCTAGGAGCTGCACTCTGCAAAGGGAAACTGTGCTCGGGGAACAAACCTCAGCCCCAAGGCGGCTTGGCTCAGGATCGCAGCGCTTGCCTAGTTCTCACCTAGCCCTAGGCTCCCCATAGGGCCAAGGAGGGTCTGGGCTGCCTCTGGCTCCATGGGCACTGCTGCTTGGCTGGTGGTCTCCGCACCTAGAAACCAACTCCAAACGTGTTCTCCTTCGCGGAGAAGGCTGATTTGGCAGGAAGAAGCCCTGTGTGCACTGGCCCTGGCAACCCACCCACAGCCAGCTAGGGACGGACCCACCTAGGGCCTAGCTGCGAAACGGCACAGAATGCGCTCCTAGGAGCTGCACTCTGCAAAGGGAATCTGAGCTCTGGGAACAAAGCTCAGCCCCAAGGCGGCTTGGCTCAGGATCGCAGCGCTTGCCTAGTTCTCACCTAGCCCTAGGCTCCCCATAGGGCCAAGGAGGGTCTGGGCTGCCTCTGGCTCCGTGGGCACTGCTGCTTGGCTGGTGGTCTCCGCACCGTGAAACCAACTCCAAACGTGTTCTCCTTCGCGGAGAAGGCTGATTTGGCAGGAAGAAGCCCTGTGTGCACTGGCCCTGGCAACCCACCCATAGCCAGCTAGGGACGGACCCACCTAGGGCCTAGCTGCGAAACGGCACAAAACCCGCTCCTAGGAGCTGCACTCTGCAAAGGGAAACTGTGCTCGGGGAACAAACCTCAGCCCCAAGGCGGCTTGGCTCAGGATCGCAGCGCTTGCCTAGTTCTCACCTAGCCCTAGGCTCCCCATAGGGCCAAGGAGGGTCTGGGCTGCCTCTGGCTCCGTGGGCACTGCTGCTTGGCTGGTGGTCTCCGCACCGTGAAACCAACTCCAAACGTGTTCTCCTTCGCGGAGAAGGCTGATTTGGCAGGAAGAAGCCCTGTGTGCACTGGCCCTGGCAACCCACCCATAGCCAGCTAGGGACGGACCCACCTAGGGCCTAGCTGCGAAACGGCACAAAACGCGCTCCTAGGAGCTGCACTCTGCAAAGGGAAACTGTGCTCGGGGAACAAAGCTCAGCCCCAAGGCGGCTTGGCTCAGGATCGCAGTGCTTGCCTAGTTCTCACCTAGCCCTAGGCTCCCCATAGGGCCAAGGAGGGTCTGGGCTGCCTCTGGCTCCGTGGGCACTGCTGCTTGGCTGGTGGTCTCCGCAGCTTGAAACCAACTCCAAACGTGTTCTCCTTCGCGGAGAAGGCTGATTTGGCAGGAAGAAGCCCTGTGTGCACTGGCCCTGGCAACCCACCCATAGCCAGCTAGGGAGGGACCCACCTAGGGCCTAGCTGCGAAACGGCACAAAACGCGCTCCTAGGAGCTGCACTCTGCAAAGGGAAACTGTGCTCGGGGAACAAAGCTCAGCCCCAAGGCGGCTTGGCTCAGGATCGCAGCGCTTGCCTAGTTCTCACCTAGCCCTAGGCTCCCCATAGGGCCAAGGAGGGTCTGGGCTGCCTCTGGCTCCGTGGGCACTGCTGCTTGGCTGGTGGTCTCCGCAGCTTGAAACCAACTCCAAACGTGTTCTCCTTCGCGGAGAAGGCTGATTTGGCAGGAAGAAGCCCTGTGTGCACTGGCCCTGGCAACCCACCCATAGCCAGCTAGGGACGGACCCACCTAGGGCCTAGCTGCGAAACGGCACAAAACGCGCTCCTAGGAGCTGCACTCTGCAAAGGGAAACTGAGCTCGGGGAACAAAGCTCAGCCCCAAGGCGGCTTGGCTCAGGATCGCAGCGCTTGCCTAGTTCTCATCTATCCCTAGGCTCCCCATAGGGCCAAGGAGGGTCTGGGCTGCCTCTGGCTCCGTGGGCACTGCTGCTTGGTTGGTGGTCTCCGCAGCTTGAAACCAACTCCAAACGTGTTCTCCTTCGCGGAGAAGGCTGATTTGGCAGGAAGAAGCCCTGTGTGCACTGGCCCTGGCATCCCACCCACAGCCAGCTAGGGACGGACCCACCTAGGGCCTAGCTGCGAAACGGCACAAAACGCGCTCCTAGGAGCTGCACTCTGCAAAGGGAAACTGTGCTCGGGGAACAAAGCTCAGCCCCAAGGCGGCTTGGCTCAGGATCGCAGCGCTTGCCTAGTTCTCACCTAGCCCTAGGCTCCCCATAGGGCCAAGGAGGGTCTGGGCTGCCTCTGGCTCCGTGGGCACTGCTGCTTGGCTGGTGGTCTCCGCAGCTTGAAACCAACTCCAAACGTGTTCTCCTTCGCGGAGAAGGCTGATTTGGCAGGAAGAAGCCCTGTGTGCACTGGCCCTGGCAACCCACCCATAGCCAGCTAGGGAGGGACCCACCTAGGGCCTAGCTGCGAAACGGCACAAAACGCGCTCCTAGGAGCTGCACTCTGCAAAGGGAAACCGAGCTCGGGGAACAAAGCTCAGCCCCAAGGCGGCTTGGCTCAGGATCGCAGCGCTTGCCTAGTTCTCACCTAGCCCTAGGCTCCCCATAGGGCCAAGGAGGGTCTGGGCTGCCTCTGGCTCCGTGGGCACTGCTGCTTGGTTGGTGGTCTCCGCAGCTTGAAACCAACTCCAAACGTGTTCTCCTTCGCGGAGAAGGCTGATTTGCCAGGAAGAAGCCCTGTGTGCACTGGCCCTGGCAACCCACCCATAGCCAGCTAGGGACGGACCCACCTAGGGCCTAGCTGCGAAACGGCACAAAACGCGCTCCTAGGAGCTGCACTCTGCAAAGGGAAACTGTGCTCGGGGAACAAACCTCAGCCCCAAGGCGGCTTGGCTCAGGATCGCAGCGCTTGCCTAGTTCTCACCTAGCCCTAGGCTCCCCATAGGGCCAAGGAGGGTCTGGGCTGCCTCTGGCTCTGTGGGCACTGCTGCTTGGCTGGTGGTCTCCGCACCGTGAAACCAACTCCAAACGTGTTCTCCTTCGTGGAGAAGGCTGATTTGGCAGGAAGAAGCCCTGTGTGCACTGGCCCTGGCAACCCACCCATAGCCAGCTAGGGAGGGACCCACCTAGGGCCTAGCTGCGAAACGGCACAGAATGCGCTCCTAGGAGCTGCACTCTGCAAAGGGAAACTTTGCTCGGGGAACAAAGCTCAGCCCCAAGGCGGCTTGGCTCAGGATCGCAGCGCTTGCCTAGTTCTCACCTAGCCCTAGGCTCCCCATAGGGCCAAGGAGGGTCTGGGCTGCCTCTGGCTCCGTGGGCACTGCTGCTTGGCTGGTGGTCTCCGCACCTTGAAACCAACTCCAAACGTGTTCTCCTTGGCGGAGAAGGCTGATTTGGCAGGAAGAAGCCCTGTGTGCACTGGCCCTGGCAACCCACCCATAGCCAGCTAGGGAGGGACCCACCTAGGGCCTAGCTGCGAAACGGCACAGAATGCGCTCCTAGGAGCTGCACTCTGCAAAGGGAAACTGAGCTCGGGGAACAAAGCTCAGCCCCAAGGCGGCTTGGCTCAGGATCGCAGCGCTTGCCTAGTTCTCACCTAGCCCTAGGCTCCCCATAGGGCCAAGGAGGGTCTGGGCTGCCTCTGGCTCCGTGGGCACTGCTGCTTGGCTGGTGGTCTCCGCACCTTGAAACCAACTCCAAACGTGTTCTCCTTCGCGGAGAAGGCTGATTTGGCAGGAAGAAGCCCTGTGTGCACTGGCCCTGGCAACCCACCCATAGCCAGCTAGGGAGGGACCCACCTAGGGCCTAGCTGCGAAACGGCAGAGAATGCGCTCCTAGGAGCTGCACTCTGCAAAGGGAAACTGAGCTCGGGGAACAAAGCTCAGCCCCAAGGCGGCTTGGCTCAGGATCGCAGCGCTTGCCTAGTTCTCACCTAGCCCTAGGCTCCCCATAGGGCCAAGGAGGGTCTGGGCTGCCTCTGGCTCCGTGGGCACTGCTGCTTGGTTGGTGGTCTCCGCAGCTTGAAACCAACTCCAAACGTGTTCTCCTTCGCGGAGAAGGCTGATTTGGCAGGAAGAAGCCCTGTGTGCACTGGCCCTGGCAACCCACCCACAGCCAGCTAGGGACGGAACCACCTAGGGCCTAGCTGCGAAATGGCACAAAACCCGCTCCTAGGAGCTGCACTCTGCAAAGGGAAACTGTGCTCGGGGAACAAACCTCAGCCCCAAGGCGGCTTGGCTCAGGATCGCAGCGCTTGCCTAGTTCTCACCTAGCCCTAGGCTCCCCATAGGGCCAAGGAGGGTCTGGGCTGCCTCTGGCTCCGTGGGCACTGCTGCTTGGCTGGTGGTCTCCGCACCTAGAAACCAACTCCAAACGTGTTCTCCTTCGCGGAGAAGGCTGATTTGGCAGGAAGAAGCCCTGTGTGCACTGGCCCTGGCAACCCACCCACAGCCAGCTAGGGACGGACCCACCTAGGGCCTAGCTGCGAAACGGCACAGAATGCGCTCCTAGGAGCTGCACTCTGCAAAGGGAATCTGAGCTCGGGGAACAAAGCTCAGCCCCAAGGCGGCTTGGCTCAGGATCGCAGCGCTTGCCTAGTTCTCACCTAGCCCTAGGCTCCCCATAGGGCCAAGGAGGGTCTGGGCTGCCTCTGGCTCCGTGGGCACTGCTGCTTGGCTGGTGGTCTCCGCACCGTGAAACCAACTCCAAACGTGTTCTCCTTCGCGGAGAAGGCTGATTTGGCAGGAAGAAGCCCTGTGTGCACTGGCCCTGGCAACCCACCCATAGCCAGCTAGGGACGGACCCACCTAGGGCCTAGCTGCGAAACGGCACAAAACCCGCTCCTAGGAGCTGCACTCTGCAAAGGGAAACTGTGCTCGGGGAACAAACCTCAGCCCCAAGGCGGCTTGGCTCAGGATCGCAGCGCTTGCCTAGTTCTCACCTAGCCCTAGGCTCCCCATAGGGCCAAGGAGGGTCTGGGCTGCCTCTGGCTCCGTGGGCACTGCTGCTTGGCTGGTGGTCTCCGCACCGTGAAACCAACTCCAAACGTGTTCTCCTTCGCGGAGAAGGCTGATTTGGCAGGAAGAAGCCCTGTGTGCACTGGCCCTGGCAACCCACCCATAGCCAGCTAGGGAGGGACCCACCTAGGGCCTAGCTGCGAAACGGCACAAAACGCGCTCCTAGGAGCTGCACTCTGCAAAGGGAAACTGTGCTCGGGGAACAAAGCTCAGCCCCAAGGCGGCTTGGCTCAGGATCGCAGTGCTTGCCTAGTTCTCACCTAGCCCTAGGCTCCCCATAGGGCCAAGGAGGGTCTGGGCTGCCTCTGGCTCCGTGGGCACTGCTGCTTGGCTGGTGGTCTCCGCACCTTGAAACCAACTCCAAACGTGTTCTCCTTGGCGGAGAAGGCTGATTTGGCAGGAAGAAGCCCTGTGTGCACTGGCCCTGGCAACCCACCCATAGCCAGCTAGGGAGGGACCCACCTAGGGCCTAGCTGCGAAACGGCACAAAACGCGCTCCTAGGAGCTGCACTCTGCAAAGGGAAACTGTGCTCGGGGAACAAAGCTCAGCCCCAAGGCGGCTTGGCTCAGGATCGCAGCGCTTGCCTAGTTCTCACCTAGCCCTAGGCTCCCCATAGGGCCAAGGAGGGTCTGGGCTGCCTCTGGCTCCGTGGGCACTGCTGCTTGGCTGGTGGTCTCCGCAGCTTGAAACCAACTCCAAACGTGTTCTCCTTCGCGGAGAAGGCTGATTTGGCAGGAAGAAGCCCTGTGTGCACTGGCCCTGGCAACCCACCCATAGCCAGCTAGGGACGGACCCACCTAGGGCCTAGCTGCGAAACGGCACAAAACGCGCTCCTAGGAGCTGCACTCTGCAAAGGGAAACTGAGCTCGGGGAACAAAGCTCAGCCCCAAGGCGGCTTGGCTCAGGATCGCAGCGCTTGCCTAGTTCTCATCTATCCCTAGGCTCCCCATAGGGCCAAGGAGGGTCTGGGCTGCCTCTGGCTCCGTGGGCACTGCTGCTTGGTTGGTGGTCTCCGCAGCTTGAAACCAACTCCAAACGTGTTCTCCTTCGCGGAGAAGGCTGATTTGGCAGGAAGAAGCCCTGTGTGCACTGGCCCTGGCATCCCACCCACAGCCAGCTAGGGACGGACCCACCT
Organism: Sus scrofa; assembly: GCF_054392235.1. NCBI lineage: Eukaryota > Metazoa > Chordata > Mammalia > Artiodactyla > Suidae > Sus > Sus scrofa. The sequence goes on along the minus strand of NC_139393.1, from coordinate 38,181,979 downwards.
AGGGCCTAGCTGCGAAACGGCACAAAACGCGCTCCTAGGAGCTGCACTCTGCAAAGGGAAACTGTGCTCGGGGAACAAACCTCAGCCCCAAGGCGGCTTGGCTCAGGATCGCAGCGCTTGCCTAGTTCTCACCTAGCCCTAGGCTCCCCATAGGGCCAAGGAGGGTCTGGGCTGCCTCTGGCTCCGTGGGCACTGCTGCTTGGCTGGTGGTCTCCGCACCTTGAAACCAACTCCAAACGTGTTCTCCTTCGCGGAGAAGGCTGATTTGGCAGGAAGAAGCCCTGTGTGCACTGGCCCTGGCAACCCACCCATAGCCAGCTAGGGAGGGACCCACCTAGGGCCTAGCTGCGAAACGGCACAGAACGCGCTCCTAGGAGCTGCACTCTGCAAAGGGAAACCGAGCTCGGGGAACAAAGCTCAGCCCCAAGGCGGCTTGGCTCAGGATCGCAGCGCTTGCCTAGTTCTCACCTAGCCCTAGGCTCCCCATAGGGCCAAGGAGGGTCTGGGCTGCCTCTGGCTCCGTGGGCACTGCTGCTTGGTTGGTGGTCTCCGCAGCTTGAAACCAACTCCAAACGTGTTCTCCTTCGCGGAGAAGGCTGATTTGCCAGGAAGAAGCCCTGTGTGCACTGGCCCTGGCAACCCACCCATAGCCAGCTAGGGACGGACCCACCTAGGGCCTAGCTGCGAAACGGCACAAAACGCGCTCCTAGGAGCTGCACTCTGCAAAGGGAAACTGTGCTCGGGGAACAAACCTCAGCCCCAAGGCGGCTTGGCTCAGGATCGCAGCGCTTGCCTAGTTCTCACCTAGCCCTAGGCTCCCCATAGGGCCAAGGAGGGTCTGGGCTGCCTCTGGCTCTGTGGGCACTGCTGCTTGGCTGGTGGTCTCCGCACCGTGAAACCAACTCCAAACGTGTTCTCCTTCGCGGAGAAGGCTGATTTGGCAGGAAGAAGCCCTGTGTGCACTGGCCCTGGCAACCCACCCATAGCCAGCTAGGGAGGGACCCACCTAGGGCCTAGCTGCGAAACGGCACAGAATGCGCTCCTAGGAGCTGCACTCTGCAAAGGGAAACTTTGCTCGGGGAACAAAGCTCAGCCCCAAGGCGGCTTGGCTCAGGATCGCAGCGCTTGCCTAGTTCTCACCTAGCCCTAGGCTCCCCATAGGGCCAAGGAGGGTCTGGGCTGCCTCTGGCTCCGTGGGCACTGCTGCTTGGCTGGTGGTCTCCGCACCTTGAAACCAACTCCAAACGTGTTCTCCTTGGCGGAGAAGGCTGATTTGGCAGGAAGAAGCCCTGTGTGCACTGGCCCTGGCAACCCACCCATAGCCAGCTAGGGAGGGACCCACCTAGGGCCTAGCTGCGAAACGGTACAGAATGCGCTCCTAGGAGCTGCACTCTGCAAAGGGAAACTGAGCTCGGGGAACAAAGCTCAGCCCCAAGGCGGCTTGGCTCAGGATCGCAGCGCTTGCCTAGTTCTCACCTAGCCCTAGGCTCCCCATAGGGCCAAGGAGGGTCTGGGCTGCCTCTGGCTCCGTGGGCACTGCTGCTTGGCTGGTGGTCTCCGCACCTTGAAACCAACTCCAAACGTGTTCTCCTTCGCGGAGAAGGCTGATTTGGCAGGAAGAAGCCCTGTGTGCACTGGCCCTGGCAACCCACCCATAGCCAGCTAGGGAGGGACCCACCTAGGGCCTAGCTGCGAAACGGCAGAGAATGCGCTCCTAGGAGCTGCACTCTGCAAAGGGAAACTGAGCTCGGGGAACAAAGCTCAGCCCCAAGGCGGCTTGGCTCAGGATCGCAGCGCTTGCCTAGTTCTCACCTAGCCCTAGGCTCCCCATAGGGCCAAGGAGGGTCTGGGCTGCCTCTGGCTCCGTGGGCACTGCTGCTTGGTTGGTGGTCTCCGCAGCTTGAAACCAACTCCAAACGTGTTCTCCTTCGCGGAGAAGGCTGATTTGGCAGGAAGAAGCCCTGTGTGCACTGGCCCTGGCAAACCACCCATAGCCAGCTAGGGAGGCACCCACCTAGGGCCTAGCTGCGAAACGGCACAAAACGCGCTCCTAGGAGCTGCACTCTGCAAAGGGAAACTGTGCTCGGGGAACAAACCTCAGCCCCAAGGCGGCTTGGCTCAGGATCGCAGCGCTTGCCTAGTTCTCACCTAGCCCTAGGCTCCCCGTAGGGCCAAGGAGGGTCTGGGCTGCCTCTGGCTCCGTGGGCACTGCTGCTTGGCTGGTGGTCTCCGCACCGTGAAACCAACTCCAAACGTGTTCTCCTTCGCGGAGAAGGCTGATTTGGCAGGAAGAAGCCCTGTGTGCACTGGCCCTGGCAAACCACCCATAGCCAGCTAGGGAGGCACCCACCTAGGGCCTAGCTGCGAAACGGCACAAAACGCGCTCCTAGGAGCTGCACTCTGCAAAGGGAAACTGTGCTCGGGGAACAAACCTCAGCCCCAAGGCAGCTTGGCTCAGGATCGCAACGCTTGCCTAGTTCTCACCTAGCCCTTGGCTCCCCATAGGGCCAAGGAGGGTCTGGGCTGCCTCTGGCTCCGTGGGCACTGCTGCTTGGCTGGTGGTCTCCGCACCGTGAAACCAACTCCAAACGTGTTCTCCTTCGCGGAGAAGGCTGATTTGGCAGGAAGAAGCCCTGTGTGCACTGGCCCTGGCAACCCACCCATAGCCAGCTAGGGAGGGACCCACCTAGGGCCTAGCTGCGAAACGGCACAAAACGCGCTCCTAGGAGCTGCACTCTGCAAAGGGAAACTGTGCTCGGGGAACAAACCTCAGCCCCAAGGCGGCTTGGCTCAGGATCGCAGCGCTTGCCTAGTTCTCACCTAGCCCTAGGCTCCCCATAGGGCCAAGGAGGGTCTGGGCTGCCTCTGGCTCCGTGGGCACTGCTGCTTGGCTGGTGGTCTCCGCACCTTGAAACCAACTCCAAACGTGTTCTCCTTCGCGGAGAAGGCTGATTTGGCAGGAAGAAGCCCTGTGTGCACTGGCCCTGGCAACCCACCCATAGCCAGCTAGGGAGGGACCCACCTAGGGCCTAGCTGCGAAACGGCACAAAACGCGCTCCTAGGAGCTGCACTCTGCAAAGGGAAACTGTGCTCGGGGAACAAACCTCAGCCCCAAGGCGGCTTGGCTCAGGATCGCAGCGCTTGCCTAGTTCTCACCTAGGCCTAGGCTCCCCATAGGGCCAAGGAGGGTCTGGGCTGCCTCTGGCTCCGTGGGCACTGCTGCTTGGCTGGTGGTCTCCGCACCTTGAAACCAACTCCAAACGTGTTCTCCTTGGCGGAGAAGGCTGATTTGGCAGGTAGAAGCCCTGTGTGCACTGGCCCTGGCAACCCACCCATAGCCAGCTAGGGAGGGACCCACCTAGGGCCTAGCTGCGAAACGGCACAAAACGCGCTCCTAGGAGCTGCACTCTGCAAAGGGAAACTGTGCTCGGGGAACAAAGCTCAGCCCCAAGGCGGCTTGGCTCAGGATCGCAGCGCTTGCCTAGTTCTCACCTAGCCCTAGGCTCCCCATAGGGCCAAGGAGGGTCTGGGCTGCCTCTGGCTCCGTGGGCACTGCTGCTTGGCTGGTGGTCTCCGCAGCTTGAAACCAACTCCAAACGTGTTCTCCTTGGCGGAGAAGGCTGATTTGGCAGGAAGAAGCCCTGTGTGCACTGGCCCTGGCAACCCACCCATAGCCAGCTAGGGACGGACCCACCTAGGGCCTAGCTGCGAAACGGCACAAAACGCGCTCCTAGGAGCTGCACTCTGCAAAGGGAAACTGAGCTCGGGGAACAAAGCTCAGCCCCAAGGCGGCTTGGCTCAGGATCGCAGCGCTTGCCTAGTTCTCATCTATCCCTAGGCTCCCCATAGGGCCAAGGAGGGTCTGGGCTGCCTCTGGCTCCGTGGGCACTGCTGCTTGGTTGGTGGTCTCCGCAGCTTGAAACCAACTCCAAACGTGTTCTCCTTCGCGGAGAAGGCTGATTTGGCAGGAAGAAGCCCTGTGTGCACTGGCCCTGGCATCCCACCCACAGCCAGCTAGGGACGGACCCACCTAGGGCCTAGCTGCGAAACGGCACAAAACGCGCTCCTAGGAGCTGCACTCTGCAAAGGGAAACTGTGCTCGGGGAACAAACCTCAGCCCCAAGGCGGCTTGGCTCAGGATCGCAGCGCTTGCCTAGTTCTCACCTAGCCCTAGGCTCCCCATAGGGCCAAGGAGGGTCTGGGCTGCCTCTGGCTCCGTGGGCACTGCTGCTTGGCTGGTGGTCTCCGCACCTTGAAACCAACTCCAAACGTGTTCTCCTTCGCGGAGAAGGCTGATTTGGCAGGAAGAAGCCCTGTGTGCACTGGCCCTGGCAACCCACCCATAGCCAGCTAGGGAGGGACCCACCTAGGGCCTAGCTGCGAAACGGCACAGAACGCGCTCCTAGGAGCTGCACTCTGCAAAGGGAAACCGAGCTCGGGGAACAAAGCTCAGCCCCAAGGCGGCTTGGCTCAGGATCGCAGCGCTTGCCTAGTTCTCACCTAGCCCTAGGCTCCCCATAGGGCCAAGGAGGGTCTGGGCTGCCTCTGGCTCCGTGGGCACTGCTGCTTGGTTGGTGGTCTCCGCAGCTTGAAACCAACTCCAAACGTGTTCTCCTTCGCGGAGAAGGCTGATTTGCCAGGAAGAAGCCCTGTGTGCACTGGCCCTGGCAACCCACCCATAGCCAGCTAGGGACGGACCCACCTAGGGCCTAGCTGCGAAACGGCACAAAACGCGCTCCTAGGAGCTGCACTCTGCAAAGGGAAACTGTGCTCGGGGAACAAACCTCAGCCCCAAGGCGGCTTGGCTCAGGATCGCAGCGCTTGCCTAGTTCTCACCTAGCCCTAGGCTCCCCATAGGGCCAAGGAGGGTCTGGGCTGCCTCTGGCTCTGTGGGCACTGCTGCTTGGCTGGTGGTCTCCGCACCGTGAAACCAACTCCAAACGTGTTCTCCTTCGCGGAGAAGGCTGATTTGGCAGGAAGAAGCCCTGTGTGCACTGGCCCTGGCAACCCACCCATAGCCAGCTAGGGAGGGACCCACCTAGGGCCTAGCTGCGAAACGGCACAGAATGCGCTCCTAGGAGCTGCACTCTGCAAAGGGAAACTTTGCTCGGGGAACAAAGCTCAGCCCCAAGGCGGCTTGGCTCAGGATCGCAGCGCTTGCCTAGTTCTCACCTAGCCCTAGGCTCCCCATAGGGCCAAGGAGGGTCTGGGCTGCCTCTGGCTCCGTGGGCACTGCTGCTTGGCTGGTGGTCTCCGCACCTTGAAACCAACTCCAAACGTGTTCTCCTTCGCGGAGAAGGCTGATTTGGCAGGAAGAAGCCCTGTGTGCACTGGCCCTGGCAACCCACCCATAGCCAGCTAGGGAGGGACCCACCTAGGGCCTAGCTGCGAAACGGTACAGAATGCGCTCCTAGGAGCTGCACTCTGCAAAGGGAAACTGAGCTCGGGGAACAAAGCTCAGCCCCAAGGCGGCTTGGCTCAGGATCGCAGCGCTTGCCTAGTTCTCACCTAGCCCTAGGCTCCCCATAGGGCCAAGGAGGGTCTGGGCTGCCTCTGGCTCCGTGGGCACTGCTGCTTGGCTGGTGGTCTCCGCACCTTGAAACCAACTCCAAACGTGTTCTCCTTCGCGGAGAAGGCTGATTTGGCAGGAAGAAGCCCTGTGTGCACTGGCCCTGGCAACCCACCCATAGCCAGCTAGGGAGGGACCCACCTAGGGCCTAGCTGCGAAACGGCACAGAATGCGCTCCTAGGAGCTGCACTCTGCAAAGGGAAACTGAGCTCGGGGAACAAAGCTCAGCCCCAAGGCGGCTTGGCTCAGGATCGCAGCGCTTGCCTAGTTCTCACCTAGCCCTAGGCTCCCCATAGGGCCAAGGAGGGTCTGGGCTGCCTCTGGCTCCGTGGGCACTGCTGCTTGGTTGGTGGTCTCCGCAGCTTGAAACCAACTCCAAACGTGTTCTCCTTCGCGGAGAAGGCTGATTTGGCAGGAAGAAGCCCTGTGTGCACTGGCCCTGGCAAACCACCCATAGCCAGCTAGGGAGGCACCCACCTAGGGCCTAGCTGCGAAACGGCACAAAACGCGCTCCTAGGAGCTGCACTCTGCAAAGGGAAACTGTGCTCGGGGAACAAACCTCAGCCCCAAGGCGGCTTGGCTCAGGATCGCAGCGCTTGCCTAGTTCTCACCTAGCCCTAGGCTCCCCGTAGGGCCAAGGAGGGTCTGGGCTGCCTCTGGCTCCGTGGGCACTGCTGCTTGGCTGGTGGTCTCCGCACCGTGAAACCAACTCCAAACGTGTTCTCCTTCGCGGAGAAGGCTGATTTGGCAGGAAGAAGCCCTGTGTGCACTGGCCCTGGCAAACCACCCATAGCCAGCTAGGGAGGCACCCACCTAGGGCCTAGCTGCGAAACGGCACAAAACGCGCTCCTAGGAGCTGCACTCTGCAAAGGGAAACTGTGCTCGGGGAACAAACCTCAGCCCCAAGGCAGCTTGGCTCAGGATCGCAACGCTTGCCTAGTTCTCACCTAGCCCTTGGCTCCCCATAGGGCCAAGGAGGGTCTGGGCTGCCTCTGGCTCCGTGGGCACTGCTGCTTGGCTGGTGGTCTCCGCACCGTGAAACCAACTCCAAACGTGTTCTCCTTCGCGGAGAAGGCTGATTTGGCAGGAAGAAGCCCTGTGTGCACTGGCCCTGGCAACCCACCCATAGCCAGCTAGGGAGGGACCCACCTAGGGCCTAGCTGCGAAACGGCACAAAACGCGCTCCTAGGAGCTGCACTCTGCAAAGGGAAACTGTGCTCGGGGAACAAACCTCAGCCCCAAGGCGGCTTGGCTCAGGATCGCAGCGCTTGCCTAGTTCTCACCTAGCCCTAGGCTCCCCATAGGGCCAAGGAGGGTCTGGGCTGCCTCTGGCTCCGTGGGCACTGCTGCTTGGCTGGTGGTCTCCGCACCTTGAAACCAACTCCAAACGTGTTCTCCTTCGCGGAGAAGGCTGATTTGGCAGGAAGAAGCCCTGTGTGCACTGGCCCTGGCAACCCACCCATAGCCAGCTAGGGAGGGACCCACCTAGGGCCTAGCTGCGAAACGGCACAAAACGCGCTCCTAGGAGCTGCACTCTGCAAAGGGAAACTGTGCTCGGGGAACAAACCTCAGCCCCAAGGCGGCTTGGCTCAGGATCGCAGCGCTTGCCTAGTTCTCACCTAGGCCTAGGCTCCCCATAGGGCCAAGGAGGGTCTGGGCTGCCTCTGGCTCCGTGGGCACTGCTGCTTGGCTGGTGGTCTCCGCACCTTGAAACCAACTCCAAACGTGTTCTCCTTCGCGGAGAAGGCTGATTTGGCAGGTAGAAGCCCTGTGTGCACTGGCCCTGGCAACCCACCCATAGCCAGCTAGGGAGGGACCCACCTAGGGCCTAGCTGCGAAACGGCACAAAACGCGCTCCTAGGAGCTGCACTCTGCAAAGGGAAACTGTGCTCGGGGAACAAAGCTCAGCCCCAAGGCGGCTTGGCTCAGGATCGCAGCGCTTGCCTAGTTCTCACCTAGCCTTAGGCTCCCCATAGGGCCAAGGAGGGTCTGGGCTGCCTCTGGCTCCGTGGGCACTGCTGCTTGGCTGGTGGTCTCCGCACCTTGAAACCAACTCCAAACGTGTTCTCCTTCGCGGAGAAGGCTGATTTGGCAGGAAGAAGCCCTGTGTGCACTGGCCCTGGCAACCCACCCATAGCCAGCTAGGGAGGGACCCACCTAGGGCCTAGCTGCGAAACGGCACAGAATGCGCTCCTAGGAGCTGCACTCTGCAAAGGGAAACTGTGCTCGGGGAACAAAGCTCAGCCCCAAGGCGGCTTGGCTCAGGATCGCAGCGCTTGCCTAGTTCTCACCTAGCCCTAGGCTCCCCATAGGGCCAAGGAGGGTCTGGGCTGCCTCTGGCTCCGTGGGCACTGCTGCTTGGCTGGTGGTCTCCGCACCTTGAAACCAACTCCAAACGTGTTCTCCTTGGCGGAGAAGGCTGATTTGGCAGGAAGAAGCCCTGTGTGCACTGGCCCTGGCAACCCACCCATAGCCAGCTAGGGAGGGACCCACCTAGGGCCTAGCTGCGAAACGGCACAGAATGCGCTCCTAGGAGCTGCACTCTGCAAAGGGAAACTGTGCTCGGGGAACAAACCTCAGCCCCAAGGCGGCTTGGCTCAGGATCGCAGCGCTTGCCTAGTTCTCACCTAGGCCTAGGCTCCCCATAGGGCCAAGGAGGGTCTGGGCTGCCTCTGGCTCCGTGGGCACTGCTGCTTGGCTGGTGGTCTCCGCACCTTGAAACCAACTCCAAACGTGTTCTCCTTCGCGGAGAAGGCTGATTTGGCAGGTAGAAGCCCTGTGTGCACTGGCCCTGGCAACCCACCCATAGCCAGCTAGGGAGGGACCCACCTAGGGCCTAGCTGCGAAACGGCACAAAACGCGCTCCTAGGAGCTGCACTCTGCAAAGGGAAACTGTGCTCGGGGATCAAAGCTCAGCCCCAAGGCGGCTTGGCTCAGGATCGCAGCGCTTGCCTAGTTCTCACCTAGCCTTAGGCTCCCCATAGGGCCAAGGAGGGTCTGGGCTGCCTCTGGCTCCGTGGGCACTGCTGCTTGGCTGGTTGTCTCCGCAGCTTGAAACCAACTCCAAACGTGTTCTCCTTCGTGGAGAAGGCTGATTTGGCAGGAAGAAGCCCTGTGTGCACTGGCCCTGGCAACCCACCCATAGCCAGCTAGGGAGGGACCCACCTAGGGCCTAGCTGCGAAACGGCACAAAACGCGCTCCTAGGAGCTGCACTCTGCAAAGGGAAACTGTGCTCGGGGAACAAAGCTCAGCCCCAAGGCGGCTTGGCTCAGGATGGCAGCGCTTGCCTAGTTCTCACCTAGCCCTAGGCTCCCCATAGGGCCAAGGAGGGTCTGGGCTGCCTCTGGCTCCGTGGGCACTGCTGCTTGGCTGGTGGTCTCCGCACCTTGAAACCAACTCCAAACGTGTTCTCCTTCGCGGAGAAGGCTGATTTGGCAGGAAGAAGCCCTGTGTGCACTGGCCCTGGCAACCCACCCATAGCCAGCTAGGGAGGGACCCACCTAGGGCCTAGCTGCGAAACGGCACAGAATGCGCTCCTAGGAGCTGCACTCTGCAAAGGGAAACTTTGCTCGGGGAACAAAGCTCAGCCCCAAGGCGGCTTGGCTCAGGATCGCAGCGCTTGCCTAGTTCTCACCTAGCCCTAGGCTCCCCATAGGGCCAAGGAGGGTCTGGGCTGCCTCTGGCTCCGTGGGCACTGCTGCTTGGCTGGTGGTCTCCGCACCTTGAAACCAACTCCAAACGTGTTCTCCTTCGCGGAGAAGGCTGATTTGGCAGGAAGAAGCCCTGTGTGCACTGGCCCTGGCAAACCACCCATAGCCAGCTAGGGAGGCACCCACCTAGGGCCTAGCTGCGAAACGGCACAAAACGCGCTCCTAGGAGCTGCACTCTGCAAAGGGAAACTGTGCTCGGGGAACAAACCTCAGCCCCAAGGCGGCTTGGCTCAGGATCGCAGCGCTTGCCTAGTTCTCACCTAGCCCTAGGCTCCCCATAGGGCCAAGGAGGGTCTGGGCTGCCTCTGGCTCCGTGGGCACTGCTGCTTGGCTGGTGGTCTCCGCACCTTGAAACCAACTCCAAACGTGTTCTCCTTCGCGGAGAAGGCTGATTTGGCAGGAAGAAGCCCTGTGTGCACTGGCCCTGGCAACCCACCCATAGCCAGCTAGGGACGGACCCACCTAGGGCCTAGCTGCGAAACGGCACAGAATGCGCTCCTAGGAGCTGCACTCTGCAAAGGGAAACTGTGCTCGGGGAACAAAGCTCAGCCCCAAGGCGGCTTGGCTCAGGATCGCAGCGCTTGCCTAGTTCTCACCTAGCCCTAGGCTCCCCATAGGGCCAAGGAGGGTCTGGGCTGCCTCTGGCTCCGTGGGCACTGCTGCTTGGCTGGTGGTCTCCGCACCTTGAAACCAACTCCAAACGTGTTCTCCTTCGCGGAGAAGGCTGATTTGGCAGGAAGAAGCCCTGTGTGCACTGGCCCTGGCAACCCACCCATAGCCAGCTAGGGAGGGACCCACCTAGGGCCTAGCTGCGAAACGGCACAGAATGCGCTCCTAGGAGCTGCACTCTGCAAAGGGAAACTGAGCTCGGGGAACAAAGCTCAGCCCCAAGGCGGCTTGGCTCAGGATCGCAGCGCTTGCCTAGTTCTCACCTAGCCCTAGGCTCCCCATAGGGCCAAGGAGGGTCTGGGCTGCCTCTGGCTCCGTGGGCACTGCTGCTTGGTTGGTGGTCTCCGCAGCTTGAAACCAACTCCAAACGTGTTCTCCTTCGCGGAGAAGGCTGATTTGGCAGGAAGAAGCCCTGTGTGCACTGGCCCTGGCAACCCACCCATAGCCAGCTAGGGAGGCACCCACCTAGGGCCTAGCTGCGAAACGGCACAAAACGCGCTCCTAGGAGCTGCACTCTGCAAAGGGAAACTGTGCTCGGGGAACAAAGCTCAGCCCCAAGGCGGCTTGGCTCAGGATCGCAGCGCTTGCCTAGTTCTCACCTAGCCCTAGGCTCCCCATAGGGCCAAGGAGGGTCTGGGCTGCCTCTGGCTCCGTGGGCACTGCTGCTTGGCTGGTGGTCTCCGCACCTTGAAACCAACTCCAAACGTGTTCTCCTTCGCGGAGAAGGCTGATTTGGCAGGAAGAAGCCCTGTGTGCACTGACCCTGGCAACCCACCCATAGCCAGCTAGGGAGGGACCCACCTAGGGCCTAGCTGCGAATCGGCACAAAACCCGCTCCTAGGAGCTGCACTCTGCAAAGGGAAACTGTGCTCGGGGAACAAAGCTCAGCCCCAAGGCGGCTTGGCTCAGGATCGCAGCGCTTGCCTAGTTCTCACCTAGCCCTAGGCTCCCCATAGGGCCAAGGAGGGTCTGGGCTGCCTCTGGCTCCGTGGGCACTGCTGCTTGGCTGGTGGTCTCCGCACCGTGAAACCAACTCCAAACGTGTTCTCCTTCGCGGAGAAGGCTGATTTGGCAGGAAGAAGCCCTGTGTGCACTGGCCCTGGCAACCCACCCATAGCCAGCTAGGGAGGGACCCACCTAGGGCCTAGCTGCGAAACGGCACAAAACGCGCTCCTAGGAGCTGCACTCTGCAAAGGGAAACTGTGCTCGGGGAACAAAGCTCAGCCCCAAGGCGGCTTGGCTCAGGATCGCAGCGCTTGCCTAGTTCTCACCTAGCCCTAGGCTCCCCATAGGGCCAAGGAGGGTCTGGGCTGCCTCTGGCTCCGTGGGCACTGCTGCTTGGCTGGTGGTCTCCGCACCTTGAAACCAACTCCAAACGTGTTCTCCTTCGCGGAGAAGGCTGATTTGGCAGGAAGAAGCCCTGTGTGCACTGGCCCTGGCAACCCACCCATAGCCAGCTAGGGAGGGACCCACCTAGGGCCTAGCTGCGAAACGGCACAAAACGCGCTCCTAGGAGCTGCACTCTGCAAAGGGAAACTGTGCTCGGGGAACAAAGCTCAGCCCCAAGGCGGCTTGGCTCAGGATCGCAGCGCTTGCCTAGTTCTCACCTAGCCCTAGGCTCCCCATAGGGCCAAGGAGGGTCTGGGCTGCCTCTGGCTCCGTGGGCACTGCTGCTTGGTTGGTGGTCTCCGCAGCTTGAAACCAACTCCAAACGTGTTCTCCTTCGCGGAGAAGGCTGATTTGGCAGGAAGAAGCCCTGTGTGCACTGGCCCTGGCAACCCACCCACAGCCAGCTAGGGACGGAACCACCTAGGGCCTAGCTGCGAAATGGCACAAAACCCGCTCCTAGGAGCTGCACTCTGCAAAGGGAAACTGTGCTCGGGGAACAAACCTCAGCCCCAAGGCGGCTTGGCTCAGGATCGCAGCGCTTGCCTAGTTCTCACCTAGCCCTAGGCTCCCCATAGGGCCAAGGAGGGTCTGGGCTGCCTCTGGCTCCGTGGGCACTGCTGCTTGGCTGGTGGTCTCCGCAGCTTGAAACCAACTCCAAACGTGTTCTCCTTCGCGGAGAAGGCTCATTTGGCAGGAAGAAGCCCTGTGTGCACTGGCCCTGGCAACCCACCCACAGCCAGCTAGGGACGGACCCACCTAGGGCCTAGCTGCGAAACGGCACAGAATGCGCTCCTAGGAGCTGCACTCTGCAAAGGGAAACTGAGCTCGGGGAACAAAGCTCAGCCCCAAGGCGGCTTGGCTCAGGATCGCAGCGCTTGCCTAGTTCTCACCTAGCCCTAGGCTCCCCATAGGGCCAAGGAGGGTCTGGGCTCCCTCTGGCTCCGTGGGCACTGCTGCTTGGCTGGTGGTCTCCGCACCGTGAAACCAACTCCAAACGTGTTCTCCTTCGCGGAGAAGGCTGATTTGGCAGGAAGAAGCCCTGTGTGCACTGGCCCTGGCAACCCACCCATAGCCAGCTAGGGACGGACCCACCTAGGGCCTAGCTGCGAAACGGCACAAAACCCGCTCCTAGGAGCTGCACTCTGCAAAGGGAAACTGTGCTCGGGGAACAAAGCTCAGCCCCAAGGCGGCTTGGCTCAGGATCGCAGCGCTTGCCTAGTTCTCACCTAGCCCTAGGCTCCCCATAGGGCCAAGGAGGGTCTGGGCTGCCTCTGGCTCCGTGGGCACTGCTGCTTGGCTGGTGGTCTCCGCACCGTGAAACCAACTCCAAACGTGTTCTCCTTCGCGGAGAAGGCTGATTTGGCAGGAAGAAGCCCTGTGTGCACTGTCCCTGGCAACCCACCCATAGCCAGCTAGGGACGGACCCACCTAGGGCCTAGCTGCGAAACGGCACAAAACGCGCTCCTAGGAGCTGCACTCTGCAAAGGGAAACTGTGCTCGGGGAACAAAGCTCAGCCCCAAGGCGGCTTGGCTCAGGATCGCAGTGCTTGCCTAGTTCTCACCTAGCCCTAGGCTCCCCATAGGGCCAAGGAGGGTCTGGGCTGCCTCTGGCTCCGTGGGCACTGCTGCTTGGCTGGTGGTCTCCGCACCGTGAACCCAACTCCAAACGTGTTCTCCTTCGCGGAGAAGGCTGATTTGGCAGGAAGAAGCCCTGTGTGCACTGGCCCTGGCAACCCACCCATAGCCAGCTAGGGAGGGACCCACCTAGGGCCTAGCTGCGAAACGGCACAAAACGCCGTCTTAGGAGCTGCACTCTGCAAAGGGAAACTGTGCTCGGGGAACAAAGCTCAGCCCCAAGGCGGCTTGGCTCAGGATCGCAGCGCTTGCCTAGTTCTCACCTAGCCCTAGGCTCCCCATAGGGCCAAGGAGGGTCTGGGCTGCCTCTGGCTCCGTGGGCACTGCTGCTTGGCTGGTGGTCTCCGCACCTTGAAACCAACTCCAAACGTGTTCTCCTTCGCGGAGAAGGCTGATTTGGCAGGAAGAAGCCCTGTGTGCACTGGCCCTGGCAACCCACCCATAGCCAGCTAGGGACGGACCCACCTAGGGCCTAGCTGCGAAACGGCACAAAACGCGCTCCTAGGAGCTGCACTCTGCAAAGGGAAACTGAGCTCGGGGAACAAAGCTCAGCCCCAAGGCGGCTTGGCTCAGGATCGCAGCGCTTGCCTAGTTCTCATCTATCCCTAGGCTCCCCATAGGGCCAAGGAGGGTCTGGGCTGCCTCTGGCTCCGTGGGCACTGCTGCTTGGTTGGTGGTCTCCGCAGCTTGAAACCAACTCCAAACGTGTTCTCCTTCGCGGAGAAGGCTGATTTGGCAGGAAGAAGCCCGGTGTGCACTGGCCCTGGCAACCCACCCACAGCCAGCTAGGGACGGACCCACCTAGGGCCTAGCTGCGAAACGGCACAAAACGCGCTCCTAGGAGCTGCACTCTGCAAAGGGAAACTGTGCTCGGGGAACAAACCTCAGCCCCAAGGCGGCTTGGCTCAGGATCGCAGCGCTTGCCTAGTTCTCACCTAGCCCTAGGCTCCCCATAGGGCCAAGGAGGGTCTGGGCTGCCTCTGGCTCCGTGGGCACTGCTGCTTGGCTGGTGGTCTCCGCACCTTGAAACCAACTCCAAACGTGTTCTCCTTCGCGGAGAAGGCTGATTTGGCAGGAAGAAGCCCTGTGTGCACTGGCCCTGGCAACCCACCCATAGCCAGCTAGGGAGGGACCCACCTAGGGCCTAGCTGCGAAACGGCACAGAACGCGCTCCTAGGAGCTGCACTCTGCAAAGGGAAACCGAGCTCGGGGAACAAAGCTCAGCCCCAAGGCGGCTTGGCTCAGGATCGCAGCGCTTGCCTAGTTCTCACCTAGCCCTAGGCTCCCCATAGGGCCAAGGAGGGTCTGGGCTGCCTCTGGCTCCGTGGGCACTGCTGCTTGGTTGGTGGTCTCCGCAGCTTGAAACCAACTCCAAACGTGTTCTCCTTCGCGGAGAAGGCTGATTTGGCAGGAAGAAGCCCTGTGTGCACTGGCCCTGGCAACCCACCCATAGCCAGCTAGGGAGGGACCCACCTAGGGCCTCGCTGCGAAACGGCACAAAACGCGCTCCTAGGAGCTGCACTCTGCAAAGGGAAACTGTGCTCGGGGAACAAACCTCAGCCCCAAGGCGGCTTGGCTCAGGATCGCAGCGCTTGCCTAGTTCTCACCTAGCCCTAGGCTCCCCATAGGGCCAAGGAGGGTCTGGGCTGCCTCTGGCTCTGTGGGCACTGCTGCTTGGCTGGTGGTCTCCGCACCTTGAAACCAACTCCAAACGTGTTCTCCTTCGCGGAGAAGGCTGATTTGGCAGGAAGAAGCCCTGTGTGCACTGGCCCTGGCAACCCACCCATAGCCAGCTAGGGAGGGACCCACCTAGGGCCTAGCTGCGAAACGGCACAAAACGCGCTCCTAGGAGCTGCACTCTGCAAAGGGAAACTGAGCTCGGGGAACAAAGCTCAGCCCCAAGGCGGCTTGGCTCAGGATCGCAGCGCTTGCCTAGTTCTCACCTAGCCCTAGGCTCCCCATAGGGCCAAGGAGGGTCTGGGCTGCCTCTGGCTCCGTGGGCACTGCTGCTTGGTTGGTGGTCTCCGCAGCTTGAAACCAACTCCAAACGTGTTCTCCTTCGCGGAGAAGGCTGATTTGGCAGGAAGAAGCCCTGTGTGCACTGGCCCTGGCAACCCACCCATCGCCAGCTAGGGAGGGACCCACCTAGGGCCTAGCTGCGAAACGGCACAAAACGCGCTCCTAGGAGCTGCACTCTGCAAAGGGAAACTGTGCTCGGGGAACAAAGCTCAGCCCCAAGGCGGCTTGGCTCAGGATCGCAGCGCTTGCCTAGTTCTCACCTAGCCCTAGGCTCCCCATAGGGCCAAGGAGGGTCTGGGCTGCCTCTGGCTCCGTGGGCACTGCTGCTTGGTTGGTGGTCTCCGCAGCTTGAAACCAACTCCAAACGTGTTCTCCTTCGCGGAGAAGGCTGATTTGGCAGGAAGAAGCCCTGTGTGCACTGGCCCTGGCAACCCACCCACAGCCAGCTAGGGAGGGACCCACCTAGGGCCTAGCTGCGAATCGGCACAAAACGCGCTCCTAGGAGCTGCACTCTGCAAAGGGAAACTGTGCTCGGGGAACAAAGCTCAGCCCCAAGGCGGCTTGGCTCAGGATCGCAGCGCTTGCCTAGTTCTCACCTAGCCCTAGGCTCCCCATAGGGCCAAGGAGGGTCTGGGCTGCCTCTGGCTCCGTGGGCACTGCTGCTTGGCTGGTGGTCTCCGCACCTTGAAACCAACTCCAAACGTGTTCTCCTTCGCGGAGAAGGCTGATTTGGCAGGAAGAAGCCCTGTGTGCACTGGCCCTGGCAACCCACCCATAGCCAGCTAGGGACGGACCCACCTAGGGCCTAGCTGCGAAACGGCACAAAACGCGCTCCTAGGAGCTGCACTCTGCAAAGGGAAACTGAGCTCGGGGAACAAAGCTCAGCCCCAAGGCGGCTTGGCTCAGGATCGCAGCGCTTGCCTAGTTCTCACCTAGCCCTAGGCTCCCCATAGGGCCAAGGAGGGTCTGGGCTGCCTCTGGCTCCGTGGGCACTGCTGCTTGGTTGGTGGTCTCCGCAGCTTGAAACCAACTCCAAACGTGTTCTCCTTCGCGGAGAAGGCTGATTTGGCAGGAAGAAGCCCTGTGTGCACAGGCCCTGGCAACCCACCCACAGCCAGCTAGGGAGGGACCCACCTAGGGCCTAGCTGCGAAACGGCACAAAACCCGCTCCTAGGAGCTGCACTCTGCAAAGGGAAACTGTGCTCGGGGAACAAAGCTCAGCCCCAAGGCGGCTTGGCTCAGGATCGCAGCGCTTGCCTAGTTCTCACCTAGCCCTAGGCTCCCCATAGGGCCAAGGAGGGTCTGGGCTGCCTCTGGCTCCGTGGGCACTGCTGCTTGGCTGGTGGTCTCCGCACCGTGAAACCAACTCCAAACGTGTTCTCCTTCGCGGAGAAGGCTGATTTGGCAGGAAGAAGCCCTGTGTGCACTGGCCCTGGCAACCCACCCATAGCCAGCTAGGGACGGACCCACCTAGGGCCTAGCTGCGAAACGGCACAAAACGCGCTCCTAGGAGCTGCACTCTGCAAAGGGAAACTGTGCTCGGGGAACAAAGCTCAGCCCCATGGCGGCTTGGCTCAGGATCGCAGTGCTTGCCTACTTCTCACCTAGCCCTAGGCTCCCCATAGGGCCAAGGAGGGTCTGGGCTGCCTCTGGCTCCGTGGGCACTGCTGCTTGGCTGGTGGTCTCCGCACCTTGAAACCAACTCCAAACGTGTTCTCCTTCGCGGAGAAGGCTGATTTGGCAGGAAGAAGCCCTGTGTGCACTGGCCCTGGTAACCCACCCATAGCCAGCTAGGGAGGGACCCACCTAGGGCCTAGCTGCGAAACGGCACAAAACGCGCTCCTAGGAGCTGCACTCTGCAAAGGGAAACTGTGCTCGGGGAACAAAGCTCAGCCCCAAGGCGGCTTGGCTCAGGATCGCAGCGCTTGCCTAGTTCTCACCTAGCCCTAGGCTCCCCATAGGGCCAAGGAGGGTCTGGGCTGCCTCTGGCTCCGTGGGCACTGCTGCTTGGTTGGTGGTCTCCGCAGCTTGAAACCAACTCCAAACGTGTTCTCCTTCGCGGAGAAGGCTGATTTGGCAGGAAGAAGCCCTGTGTGCACTGGCCCTGGCAACCCACCCACAGCCAGCTAGGGAGGCACCCACCTAGGGCCTAGCTGCGAAACGGCACAAAACGCGCTCCTAGGAGCTGCACTCTGCAAAGGGAAACTGTGCTCGGGGAACAAAGCTCAGCCCCAAGGCGGCTTGGCTCAGGATCGCAGCGCTTGCCTAGTTCTCACCTAGCCCTAGGCTCCCCATAGGGCCAAGGAGGGTCTGGGCTGCCTCTGGCTCCGTGGGCACTGCTGCTTGGCTGGTGGTCTCCGCACCGTGAAACCAACTCCAAACGTGTTCTCCTTCGCGGAGAAGGCTGATTTGGCAGGAAGAAGCCCTGTGTGCACTGGCCCTGGCAACCCACCCATAGCCAGCTAGGGACGGACCCACCTAGGGCCTAGCTGCGAAACGGCACAAAACGCGCTCCTAGGAGCTGCACTCTGCAAAGGGAAACTGTGCTCGGGGAACAAAGCTCAGCCCCATGGCGGCTTGGCTCAGGATCGCAGTGCTTGCCTAGTTCTCACCTAGCCCTAGGCTCCCCATAGGGCCAAGGAGGGTCTGGGCTGCCTCTGGCTCCGTGGGCACTGCTGCTTGGCTGGTGGTCTCCGCACCTTGAAACCAACTCCAAACGTGTTCTCCTTCGCGGAGAAGGCTGATTTGGCAGGAAGAAGCCCTGTGTGCACTGGCCCTGGTAACCCACCCATAGCCAGCTAGGGAGGGACCCACCTAGGGCCTAGCTGCGAAACGGCACAAAACGCGCTCCTAGGAGCTGCACTCTGCAAAGGGAAACTGTGCTCGGGGAACAAAGCTCAGCCCCAAGGCGGCTTGGCTCAGGATCGCAGCGCTTGCCTAGTTCTCACCTAGCCCTAGGCTCCCCATAGGGCCAAGGAGGGTCTGGGCTGCCTCTGGCTCCGTGGGCACTGCTGCTTGGTTGGTGGTCTCCGCAGCTTGAAACCAACTCCAAACGTGTTCTCCTTCGCGGAGAAGGCTGATTTGGCAGGAAGAAGCCCTGTGTGCACTGGCCCTGGCAAACCACCCATAGCCAGCTAGGGAGGCACCCACCTAGGGCCTAGCTGCGAAACGGCACAAAACGCGCTCCTAGGAGCTGCACTCTGCAAAGGGAAACTGTGCTCGGGGAACAAAGCTCAGCCCCAAGGCGGCTTGGCTCAGGATCGCAGCGCTTGCCTAGTTCTCACCTAGCCCTAGGCTCCCCATAGGGCCAAGGAGGGTCTGGGCTGCCTCTGGCTCCGTGGGCACTGCTGCTTGGCTGGTGGTCTCCGCACCGTGAAACCAACTCCAAACGTGTTCTCCTTGGCGGAGAAGGCTGATTTGGCAGGAAGAAGCCCTGTGTGCACTGGCCCTGGCAACCCACCCATAGCCAGCTAGGGACGGACCCACCTAGGGCCTAGCTGCGAATCGGCACAAAACGCGCTCCTAGGAGCTGCACTCTGCAAAGGGAAACTGTGCTCGGGGAACAAAGCTCAGCCCCAAGGCGGCTTGGCTCAGGATCGCAGCGCTTGCCTAGTTCTCACCTAGCCCTAGGCTCCCCATAGGGCCAAGGAGGGTCTGGGCTGCCTCTGGCTCTGTGGGCACTGCTGCTTGGCTGGTGGTCTCCGCACCTTGAAACCAACTCCAAACGTGTTCTCCTTCGCGGAGAAGGCTGATTTGGCAGGAAGAAGCCCTGTGTGCACTGGCCCTGGCAACCCACCCATAGCCAGCTAGGGAGGGACCCACCTAGGGCCTAGCTGCGAAACGGCACAAAACGCGCTCCTAGGAGCTGCACTCTGCAAAGGGAAACTGAGCTCGGGGAACAAAGCTCAGCCCCAAGGCGGCTTGGCTCAGGATCGCAGCGCTTGCCTAGTTCTCACCTAGCCCTAGGCTCCCCATAGGGCCAAGGAGGGTCTGGGCTGCCTCTGGCTCCGTGGGCACTGCTGCTTGGTTGGTGGTCTCCGCAGCTTGAAACCAACTCCAAACGTGTTCTCCTTCGCGGAGAAGGCTGATTTGGCAGGAAGAAGCCCTGTGTGCACTGGCCCTGGCAACCCACCCATCGCCAGCTAGGGAGGGACCCACCTAGGGCCTAGCTGCGAAACGGCACAAAACTCGCTCCTAGGAGCTGCACTCTGCAAAGGGAAACTGTGCTCGGGGAACAAAGCTCAGCCCCAAGGCGGCTTGGCTCAGGATCGCAGCGCTTGCCTAGTTCTCACCTAGCCCTAGGCTCCCCATAGGGCCAAGGAGGGTCTGGGCTGCCTCTGGCTCCGTGGGCACTGCTGCTTGGTTGGTGGTCTCCGCAGCTTGAAACCAACTCCAAACGTGTTCTCCTTCGCGGAGAAGGCTGATTTGGCAGGAAGAAGCCCTGTGTGCACTGGCCCTGGCAACCCACCCACAGCCAGCTAGGGAGGGACCCACCTAGGGCCTAGCTGCGAATCGGCACAAAACGCGCTCCTAGGAGCTGCACTCTGCAAAGGGAAACTGTGCTCGGGGAACAAAGCTCAGCCCCAAGGCGGCTTGGCTCAGGATCGCAGCGCTTGCCTAGTTCTCACCTAGCCCTAGGCTCCCCATAGGGCCAAGGAGGGTCTGGGCTGCCTCTGGCTCCGTGGGCACTGCTGCTTGGCTGGTGGTCTCCGCACCTTGAAACCAACTCCAAACGTGTTCTCCTTCGCGGAGAAGGCTGATTTGGCAGGAAGAAGCCCTGTGTGCACTGGCCCTGGCAACCCACCCATAGCCAGCTAGGGACGGACCCACCTAGGGCCTAGCTGCGAAACGGCACAAAACGCGCTCCTAGGAGCTGCACTCTGCAAAGGGAAACTGAGCTCGGGGAACAAAGCTCAGCCCCAAGGCGGCTTGGCTCAGGATCGCAGCGCTTGCCTAGTTCTCACCTAGCCCTAGGCTCCCCATAGGGCCAAGGAGGGTCTGGGCTGCCTCTGGCTCCGTGGGCACTGCTGCTTGGTTGGTGGTCTCCGCAGCTTGAAACCAACTCCAAACGTGTTCTCCTTCGCGGAGAAGGCTGATTTGGCAGGAAGAAGCCCTGTGTGCACAGGCCCTGGCAACCCACCCACAGCCAGCTAGGGAGGGACCCACCTAGGGCCTAGCTGCGAAACGGCACAAAACCCGCTCCTAGGAGCTGCACTCTGCAAAGGGAAACTGTGCTCGGGGAACAAAGCTCAGCCCCAAGGCGGCTTGGCTCAGGATCGCAGCGCTTGCCTAGTTCTCACCTAGCCCTAGGCTCCCCATAGGGCCAAGGAGGGTCTGGGCTGCCTCTGGCTCCGTGGGCACTGCTGCTTGGCTGGTGGTCTCCGCACCGTGAAACCAACTCCAAACGTGTTCTCCTTCGCGGAGAAGGCTGATTTGGCAGGAAGAAGCCCTGTGTGCACTGGCCCTGGCAACCCACCCATAGCCAGCTAGGGACGGACCCACCTAGGGCCTAGCTGCGAAACGGCACAAAACGCGCTCCTAGGAGCTGCACTCTGCAAAGGGAAACTGTGCTCGGGGAACAAAGCTCAGCCCCATGGCGGCTTGGCTCAGGATCGCAGTGCTTGCCTAGTTCTCACCTAGCCCTAGGCTCCCCATAGGGCCAAGGAGGGTCTGGGCTGCCTCTGGCTCCGCGGGCACTGCTGCTTGGCTGGTGGTCTCCGCACCTTGAAACCAACTCCAAACGTGTTCTCCTTCGCGGAGAAGGCTGATTTGGCAGGAAGAAGCCCTGTGTGCACTGGCCCTGGTAACCCACCCATAGCCAGCTAGGGAGGGACCCACCTAGGGCCTAGCTGCGAAACGGCACAAAACGCGCTCCTAGGAGCTGCACTCTGCAAAGGGAAACTGTGCTCGGGGAACAAAGCTCAGCCCCAAGGCGGCTTGGCTCAGGATCGCAGCGCTTGCCTAGTTCTCACCTAGCCCTAGGCTCCCCATAGGGCCAAGGAGGGTCTGGGCTGCCTCTGGCTCCGTGGGCACTGCTGCTTGGTTGGTGGTCTCCGCAGCTTGAAACCAACTCCAAACGTGTTCTCCTTCGCGGAGAAGGCTGATTTGGCAGGAAGAAGCCCTGTGTGCACTGGCCCTGGCAAACCACCCATAGCCAGCTAGGGAGGCACCCACCTAGGGCCTAGCTGCGAAACGGCACAAAACGCGCTCCTAGGAGCTGCACTCTGCAAAGGGAAACTGTGCTCGGGGAACAAAGCTCAGCCCCAAGGCGGCTTGGCTCAGGATCGCAGCGCTTGCCTAGTTCTCACCTAGCCCTAGGCTCCCCATAGGGCCAAGGAGGGTCTGGGCTGCCTCTGGCTCCGTGGGCACTGCTGCTTGGCTGGTGGTCTCCGCACCGTGAAACCAACTCCAAACGTGTTCTCCTTCGCGGAGAAGGCTGATTTGGCAGGAAGAAGCCCTGTGTGCACTGGCCCTGGCAACCCACCCATAGCCAGCTAGGGACGGACCCACCTAGGGCCTAGCTGCGAAACGGCACAAAACGCGCTCCTAGGAGCTGCACTCTGCAAAGGGAAACTGTGCTCGGGGAACAAAGCTCAGCCCCAAGGCGGCTTGGCTCAGGATCGCAGCGCTTGCCTAGTTCTCACCTAGCCCTAGGCTCCCCATAGGGCCAAGGAGGGTCTGGGCTGCCTCTGGCTCCGTGGGCACTGCTGCTTGGCTGGTGGTCTCCGCACCGTGAAACCAACTCCAAACGTGTTCTCCTTCGCGGAGAAGGCTGATTTGGCAGGAAGAAGCCCTGTGTGCACTGGCCCTGGCAACCCACCCATAGCCAGCTAGGGACGGACCCACCTAGGGCCTAGCTGCGAAACGGCACAAAACGCGCTCCTAGGAGCTGCACTCTGCAAAGGGAAACTGAGCTCGGGGAACAAAGCTCAGCCCCAAGGCGGCTTGGCTCAGGATCGCAGCGCTTGCCTAGTTCTCACCTAGCCCTAGGCTCCCCATAGGGCCAAGGAGGGTCTGGGCTGCCTCTGGCTCCGTGGGCACTGCTGCTTGGTTGGTGGTCTCCGCAGCTTGAAACCAACTCCAAACGTGTTCTCCTTCGCGGAGAAGGCTGATTTGGCAGGAAGAAGCCCTGTGTGCACAGGCCCTGGCAACCCACCCACAGCCAGCTAGGGAGGGACCCACCTAGGGCCTAGCTGCGAAACGGCACAAAACCCGCTCCTAGGAGCTGCACTCTGCAAAGGGAAACTGTGCTCGGGGAACAAACCTCAGCCCCAAGGCGGCTTGGCTCAGGATCGCAGCGCTTGCCTAGTTCTCACCTAGCCCTAGGCTCCCCATAGGGCCAAGGAGGGTCTGGGCTGCCTCTGGCTCCGTGGGCACTGCTGCTTGGCTGGTGGTCTCCGCACCGTGAAACCAACTCCAAACGTGTTCTCCTTCGCGGAGAAGGCTGATTTGGCAGGAAGAAGCCCTGTGTGCACTGGCCCTGGCAACCCACCCATAGCCAGCTAGGGACGGACCCACCTAGGGCCTAGCTGCGAAACGGCACAAAACGCGCTCCTAGGAGCTGCACTCTGCAAAGGGAAACTGTGCTCGGGGAACAAAGCTCAGCCCCATGGCGGCTTGGCTCAGGATCGCAGTGCTTGCCTAGTTCTCACCTAGCCCTAGGCTCCCCATAGGGCCAAGGAGGGTCTGGGCTGCCTCTGGCTCCGTGGGCACTGCTGCTTGGCTGGTGGTCTCCGCACCTTGAAACCAACTCCAAACGTGTTCTCCTTCGCGGAGAAGGCTGATTTGGCAGGAAGAAGCCCTGTGTGCACTGGCCCTGGTAACCCACCCATAGCCAGCTAGGGAGGGACCCACCTAGGGCCTAGCTGCGAAACGGCACAAAACGCGCTCCTAGGAGCTGCACTCTGCAAAGGGAAACTGTGCTCGGGGAACAAAGCTCAGCCCCAAGGCGGCTTGGCTCAGGATCGCAGCGCTTGCCTAGTTCTCACCTAGCCCTAGGCTCCCCATAGGGCCAAGGAGGGTCTGGGCTGCCTCTGGCTCCGTGGGCACTGCTGCTTGGTTGGTGGTCTCCGCAGCTTGAAACCAACTCCAAACGTGTTCTCCTTCGCGGAGAAGGCTGATTTGGCAGGAAGAAGCCCTGTGTGCACTGGCCCTGGCAAACCACCCATAGCCAGCTAGGGAGGCACCCACCTAGGGCCTAGCTGCGAAACGGCACAAAACGCGCTCCTAGGAGCTGCACTCTGCAAAGGGAAACTGTGCTCGGGGAACAAAGCTCAGCCCCAAGGCGGCTTGGCTCAGGATCGCAGCGCTTGCCTAGTTCTCACCTAGCCCTAGGCTCCCCATAGGGCCAAGGAGGGTCTGGGCTGCCTCTGGCTCCGTGGGCACTGCTGCTTGGCTGGTGGTCTCCGCACCGTGAAACCAACTCCAAACGTGTTCTCCTTCGCGGAGAAGGCTGATTTGGCAGGAAGAAGCCCTGTGTGCACTGGCCCTGGCAACCCACCCATAGCCAGCTAGGGACGGACCCACCTAGGGCCTAGCTGCGAAACGGCACAAAACGCGCTCCTAGGAGCTGCACTCTGCAAAGGGAAACTGAGCTCGGGGAACAAAGCTCAGCCCCAAGGCGGCTTGGCTCAGGATCGCAGCGCTTGCCTAGTTCTCACCTAGCCCTAGGCTCCCCATAGGGCCAAGGAGGGTCTGGGCTGCCTCTGGCTCCGTGGGCACTGCTGCTTGGTTGGTGGTCTCCGCAGCTTGAAACCAACTCCAAACGTGTTCTCCTTCGCGGAGAAGGCTGATTTGGCAGGAAGAAGCCCTGTGTGCACTGGCCCTGGCAACCCACCCACAGCCAGCTAGGGAGGGACCCACCTAGGGCCTAGCTGCGAAACGGCACAAAACCCGCTCCTAGGAGCTGCACTCTGCAAAGGGAAACTGTGCTCGGGGAACAAACCTCAGCCCCAAGGCGGCTTGGCTCAGGATCGCAGCGCTTGCCTAGTTCTCACCTAGCCCTAGGCTCCCCATAGGGCCAAGGAGGGTCTGGGCTGCCTCTGGCTCCGTGGGCACTGCTGCTTGGCTGGTGGTCTCCGCACCGTGAAACCAACTCCAAACGTGTTCTCCTTCGCGGAGAAGGCTGATTTGGCAGGAAGAAGCCCTGTGTGCACTGGCCCTGGCAACCCACCCATAGCCAGCTAGGGACGGACCCACCTAGGGCCTAGCTGCGAAACGGCACAAAACGCGCTCCTAGGAGCTGCACTCTGCAAAGGGAAACTGTGCTCGGGGAACAAAGCTCAGCCCCAAGGCGGCTTGGCTCAGGATCGCAGTGCTTGCCTAGTTCTCACCTAGCCCTAGGCTCCCCATAGGGCCAAGGAGGGTCTGGGCTGCCTCTGGCTCCGTGGGCACTGCTGCTTGGCTGGTGGTCTCCGCACCTTGAAACCAACTCCAAACGTGTTCTCCTTCGCGGAGAAGGCTGATTTGGCAGGAAGAAGCCCTGTGCGCACTGGCCCTGGTAACCCACCCATAGCCAGCTAGGGAGGGACCCACCTAGGGCCTAGCTGCGAAACGGCACAAAACGCGCTCCTAGGAGCTGCACTCTGCAAAGGGAAACTGTGCTCGGGGAACAAAGCTCAGCCCCAAGGCGGCTTGGCTCAGGATCGCAGCGCTTGCCTAGTTCTCACCTAGCCCTAGGCTCCCCATAGGGCCAAGGAGGGTCTGGGCTGCCTCTGGCTCCGTGGGCACTGCTGCTTGGTTGGTGGTCTCCGCAGCTTGAAACCAACTCCAAACGTGTTCTCCTTCGCGGAGAAGGCTGATTTGGCAGGAAGAAGCCCTGTGTGCACTGGCCCTGGCAAACCACCCATAGCCAGCTAGGGAGGCACCCACCTAGGGCCTAGCTGCGAAACGGCACAAAACGCGCTCCTAGGAGCTGCACTCTGCAAAGGGAAACTGTGCTCGGGGAACAAAGCTCAGCCCCAAGGCGGCTTGGCTCAGGATCGCAGCGCTTGCCTAGTTCTCACCTAGCCCTAGGCTCCCCATAGGGCCAAGGAGGGTCTGGGCTGCCTCTGGCTCCGTGGGCACTGCTGCTTGGCTGGTGGTCTCCGCACCGTGAAACCAACTCCAAACGTGTTCTCCTTCGCGGAGAAGGCTGATTTGGCAGGAAGAAGCCCTGTGTGCACTGGCCCTGGCAACCCACCCATAGCCAGCTAGGGACGGACCCACCTAGGGCCTAGCTGCGAAACGGCACAAAACGCGCTCCTAGGAGCTGCACTCTGCAAAGGGAAACTGAGCTCGGGGAACAAAGCTCAGCCCCAAGGCGGCTTGGCTCAGGATCGCAGCGCTTGCCTAGTTCTCACCTAGCCCTAGGCTCCCCATAGGGCCAAGGAGGGTCTGGGCTGCCTCTGGCTCCGTGGGCACTGCTGCTTGGTTGGTGGTCTCCGCAGCTTGAAACCAACTCCAAACGTGTTCTCCTTCGCGGAGAAGGCTGATTTGGCAGGAAGAAGCCCTGTGTGCACTGGCCCTGGCAACCCACCCACAGCCAGCTAGGGAGGGACCCACCTAGGGCCTAGCTGCGAAACGGCACAAAACCCGCTCCTAGGAGCTGCACTCTGCAAAGGGAAACTGTGCTCGGGGAACAAACCTCAGCCCCAAGGCGGCTTGGCTCAGGATCGCAGCGCTTGCCTAGTTCTCACCTAGCCCTAGGCTCCCCATAGGGCCAAGGAGGGTCTGGGCTGCCTCTGGCTCCGTGGGCACTGCTGCTTGGCTGGTGGTCTCCGCACCGTGAAACCAACTCCAAACGTGTTCTCCTTCGCGGAGAAGGCTGATTTGGCAGGAAGAAGCCCTGTGTGCACTGGCCCTGGCAACCCACCCATAGCCAGCTAGGGACGGACCCACCTAGGGCCTAGCTGCGAAACGGCACAAAACGCGCTCCTAGGAGCTGCACTCTGCAAAGGGAAACTGTGCTCGGGGAACAAAGCTCAGCCCCAAGGCGGCTTGGCTCAGGATCGCAGTGCTTGCCTAGTTCTCACCTAGCCCTAGGCTCCCCATAGGGCCAAGGAGGGTCTGGGCTGCCTCTGGCTCCGTGGGCACTGCTGCTTGGCTGGTGGTCTCCGCACCTTGAAACCAACTCCAAACGTGTTCTCCTTCGCGGAGAAGGCTGATTTGGCAGGAAGAAGCCCTGTGCGCACTGGCCCTGGTAACCCACCCATAGCCAGCTAGGGAGGGACCCACCTAGGGCCTAGCTGCGAAACGGCACAAAACGCGCTCCTAGGAGCTGCACTCTGCAAAGGGAAACTGTGCTCGGGGAACAAAGCTCAGCCCCAAGGCGGCTTGGCTCAGGATCGCAGCGCTTGCCTAGTTCTCACCTAGCCCTAGGCTCCCCATAGGGCCAAGGAGGGTCTGGGCTGCCTCTGGCTCCGTGGGCACTGCTGCTTGGTTGGTGGTCTCCGCAGCTTGAAACCAACTCCAAACGTGTTCTCCTTCGCGGAGAAGGCTGATTTGGCAGGAAGAAGCCCTGTGTGCACTGGCCCTGGCAAACCACCCATAGCCAGCTAGGGAGGCACCCACCTAGGGCCTAGCTGCGAAACGGCACAAAACGCGCTCCTAGGAGCTGCACTCTGCAAAGGGAAACTGTGCTCGGGGAACAAAGCTCAGCCCCAAGGCGGCTTGGCTCAGGATCGCAGCGCTTGCCTAGTTCTCACCTAGCCCTAGGCTCCCCATAGGGCCAAGGAGGGTCTGGGCTGCCTCTGGCTCCGTGGGCACTGCTGCTTGGCTGGTGGTCTCCGCACCGTGAAACCAACTCCAAACGTGTTCTCCTTCGCGGAGAAGGCTGATTTGGCAGGAAGAAGCCCTGTGTGCACTGGCCCTGGCAACCCACCCATAGCCAGCTAGGGAGGCACCCACCTAGGGCCTAGCTGCGAAACGGCACAAAACGCGCTCCTAGGAGCTGCACTCTGCAAAGGGAAACTGTGCTCGGGGAACAAAGCTCAGCCCCAAGGCGGCTTGGCTCAGGATCGCAGCGCTTGCCTAGTTCTCACCTAGCCCTAGGCTCCCCATAGGGCCAAGGAGGGTCTGGGCTGCCTCTGGCTCCGTGGGCACTGCTGCTTGGTTGGTGGTCTCCGCAGCTTGAAACCAACTCCAAACGTGTTCTCCTTCGCGGAGAAGGCTGATTTGGCAGGAAGAAGCCCTGTGTGCACTGGCCCTGGCAACCCACCCACAGCCAGCTAGGGAGGGACCCACCTAGGGCCTAGCTGCGAAACGGCACAAAACCCGCTCCTAGGAGCTGCACTCTGCAAAGGGAAACTGTGCTCGGGGAACAAAGCTCAGCCCCAAGGCGGCTTGGCTCAGGATCGCAGCGCTTGCCTAGTTCTCACCTAGCCCTAGGCTCCCCATAGGGCCAAGGAGGGTCTGGGCTGCCTCTGGCTCCGTGGGCACTGCTGCTTGGCTGGTGGTCTCCGCACCGTGAAACCAACTCCAAACGTGTTCTCCTTCGCGGAGAAGGCTGATTTGGCAGGAAGAAGCCCTGTGTGCACTGGCCCTGGCAACCCACCCATAGCCAGCTAGGGAGGGACCCACCTAGGGCCTAGCTGCGAAACGGCACAAAACGCGCTCCTAGGAGCTGCACTCTGCAAAGGGAAACTGTGCTCCGGGAACAAAGCTCAGCCCCAAGGCGGCTTGGCTCAGGATCGCAGCGCTTGCCTAGTTCTCACCTAGCCCTAGGCTCCCCATAGGGCCAAGGAGGGTCTGGGCTGCCTATGGCTCCGTGGGCACTGCTGCTTGGCTGGTGGTCTCCGCACCTTGAAACCAACTCCAAACGTGTTCTCCTTCGCGGAGAAGGCTGATTTGGCAGGAAGAAGCCCTGTGTGCACTGGCCCTGGCAACCCACCCATAGCCAGCTAGGGAGGGACCCACCTAGGGCCTAGCTGCGAAACGGCACAAAACGCGCTCCTAGGAGCTGCACTCTGCAAAGGGAAACTGTGCTCGGGGAACAAAGCTCAGCCCCAAGGCAGCTTGGCTCAGGATCGCAGCGCTTGCCTAGTTCTCACCTAGCCCTAGGCTCCCCATAGGGCCAAGGAGGGTCTGGGCTGCCTCTGGCTCCGTGGGCACTGCTGCTTGGTTGGTGGTCTCCGCAGCTTGAAACCAACTCCAAACGTGTTCTCCTTCGCGGAGAAGGCTGATTTGGCAGGAAGAAGCCCTGTGTGCACTGGCCCTGGCAACCCACCCACAGCCAGCTAGGGACGGACCCACCTAGGGCCTAGCTGCGAAACGGCACAAAACGCGCTCCTAGGAGCTGCACTCTGCAAAGGGAAACTGAGCTCGGGGAACAAAGCTCAGCCCCAAGGCGGCTTGGCTCAGGATCGCAGCGCTTGCCTAGTTCTCACCTAGCCCTAGGCTCCCCATAGGGCCAAGGAGGGTCTGGGCTGCCTCTGGCTCCGTGGGCACTGCTGCTTGGCTGGTGGTCTCCGCAGCTTGAAACCAACTCCAAACGTGTTCTCCTTCGCGGAGAAGGCTGATTTGGCAGGAAGAAGCCCTGTGTGCACTGGCCCTGGCAACCCACCCACAGCCAGCTAGGGAGGGACCCACCTAGGGCCTAGCTGCGAAACGGCACAAAACCCGCTCCTAGGAGCTGCACTCTGCAAAGGGAAACTGTGCTCGGGGAACAAACCTCAGCCCCAAGGCGGCTTGGCTCAGGATCGCAGCGCTTGCCTAGTTCTCACCTAGCCCTAGGCTCCCCATAGGGCCAAGGAGGGTCTGGGCTGCCTCTGGCTCCGTGGGCACTGCTGCTTGGCTGGTGGTCTCCGCACCGTGAAACCAACTCCAAACGTGTTCTCCTTCGCGGAGAAGGCTGATTTGGCAGGAAGAAGCCCTGTGTGCACTGGCCCTGGCAACCCACCCATAGCCAGCTAGGGACGGACCCACCTAGGGCCTAGCTGCGAAACGGCACAAAACGCGCTCCTAGGAGCTGCACTCTGCAAAGGGAAACTGTGCTCGGGGAACAAAGCTCAGCCCCAAGGCGGCTTGGCTCAGGATCGCAGTGCTTGCCTAGTTCTCACCTAGCCCTAGGCTCCCCATAGGGCCAAGGAGGGTCTGGGCTGCCTCTGGCTCCGTGGGCACTGCTGCTTGGCTGGTGGTCTCCGCACCTTGAAACCAACTCCAAACGTGTTCTCCTTCGCGGAGAAGGCTGATTTGGCAGGAAGAAGCCCTGTGTGCACTGGCCCTGGCAACCCACCCATAGCCAGCTAGGGACGGACCCACCTAGGGCCTAGCTGCGAAACGGCACAAAACGCGCTCCTAGGAGCTGCACTCTGCGAAGGGAAACTGTGCTCGGGGAACAAACCTCAGCCCCAAGGCGGCTTGGCTCAGGATCGCAGCGCTTGCCTAGTTCTCACATAGCCCTAGGCTCCCCATAGGGCCAAGGAGGGTCTGGGCTGCCTCTGGCTCCGTGGGCACTGCTGCTTGGTTGGTGGTCTCCGCACCTTGAAACCAACTCCAAACGTGTTCTCCTTCGCGGAGAAGGCTGATTTGGCAGGAAGAAGCCCTGTGTGCACTGGCCCTGGCAACCCACCCACAGCCAGCTAGGGACGGAAGCATCTAGGGCCTAGCTGCGAAATGGCACAAAACCCGCTCCTAGGAGCTGCACTCTGCAAAGGGAAACTGTGCTCGGGGAACAAACCTCAGCCCCAAGGCGGCTTGGCTCAGGATCGCAGCGCTTGCCTAGTTCTCACCTAGCCCTAGGCTCCCCATAGGGCCAAGGAGGGTCTGGGCTGCCTCTGGCTCCGTGGGCACTGCTGCTTGGCTGGTGGTCTCCGCACCTTGAAACCAACTCCAAACGTGTTCTCCTTCGCGGAGAAGGCTGATTTGGCAGGAAGAAGCCCTGTGTGCACTGGCCCTGGCAACCCACCCACAGCCAGCTAGGGACGGACCCACCTAGGGCCTAGCTGCGAAATGGCACAGAATGCGCTCCTAGGAGCTGCACTCTGCAAAGGGAAACTGAGCTCGGGGAACAAAGCTCAGCCCCAAGGCGGCTTGGCTCAGGATCACAGCGCTTGCCTAGTTCTCACCTAGCCCTAGGCTCCCCATAGGGCCAAGGAGGGTCTGGGCTGCCTCTGGCTCCGTGGGCACTGCTGCTTGGCTGGTGGTCTCCGCACCGTGAAACCAACTCCAAACGTGTTCTCCTTCGCGGAGAAGGCTGATTTGGCAGGAAGAAGCCCTGTGTGCACTGGCCCTGGCAACCCACCCATAGCCAGCTAGGGACGGACCCACCTAGGGCCTAGCTGCGAAACGGCACAAAACCCGCTCCTAGGAGCTGCACTCTGCAAAGGGAAACTGTGCTCGGGGAACAAACCTCAGCCCCAAGGCGGCTTGGCTCAGGATCGCAGCGCTTGCCTAGTTCTCACCTAGCCCTAGGCTCCCCATAGGGCCAAGGAGGGTCTGGGCTGCCTCTGGCTCCGTGGGCACTGCTGCTTGGCTGGTGGTCTCCGCACCGTGAAACCAACTCCAAACGTGTTCTCCTTCGCGGAGAAGGCTGATTTGGCAGGAAGAAGCCCTGTGTGCACTGGCCCTGGCAACCCACCCATAGCCAGCTAGGGAGGGACCCACCTAGGGCCTAGCTGCGAAACGGCACAAAACGCGCTCCTAGGAGCTGCACTCTGCAAAGGGAAACTGTGCTCAGGGAACAAAGCTCAGCCCCAAGGCGGCTTGGCTCAGGATCGCAGCGCTTGCCTAGTTCTCACCTAGCCCTAGGCTCCCCATAGGGCCAAGGAGGGTCTGGGCTGCCTCTGGCTCCGTGGGCACTGCTGCTTGGCTGGTGGTCTCCGCACCTTGAAACCAACTCCAAACGTGTTCTCCTTCGCGGAGAAGGCTGATTTGGCAGGAAGAAGCCCGGTGTGCACTGGCCCTGGCAACCCACCCACAGCCAGCTAGGGACGGACCCACCTAGGGCCTAGCTGCGAAACGGCACAAAACGCGCTCCTAGGAGCTGCACTCTGCAAAGGGAAACTGTGCTCGGGGAACAAACCTCAGCCCCAAGGCGGCTTGGCTCAGGATCGCAGCGCTTGCCTAGTTCTCACCTAGCCCTAGGCTCCCCATAGGGCCAAGGAGGGTCTGGGCTGCCTCTGGCTCCGTGGGCACTGCTGCTTGGCTGGTGGTCTCCGCACCTTGAAACCAACTCCAAACGTGTTCTCCTTCGCGGAGAAGGCTGATTTGGCAGGAAGAAGCCCTGTGTGCACTGGCCCTGGCAACCCACCCATAGCCAGCTAGGGAGGGACCCACCTAGGGCCTAGCTGCGAAACGGCACAGAACGCGCTCCTAGGAGCTGCACTCTGCAAAGGGAAACTGTGCTCGGGGAACAAAGCTCAGCCCCAAGGCGGCTTGGCTCAGGATCGCAGCGCTTGCCTAGTTCTCACCTAGCCCTAGGCTCCCCATAGGGCCAAGGAGGGTCTGGGCTGCCTCTGGCTCCGTGGGCACTGCTGCTTGGCTGGTGGTCTCCGCACCGTGAAACCAACTCCAAACGTGTTCTCCTTCGCGGAGAAGGCTGATTTGGCAGGAAGAAGCCCTGTGTGCACTGGCCCTGGCAACCCACCCATAGCCAGCTAGGGAGGGACCCACCTAGGGCCTAGCTGCGAAACGGCACAAAACCCGCTCCTAGGAGCTGCACTCTGCAAAGGGAAACTGTGCTCGGGGAACAAAGCTCAGCCCCAAGGCGGCTTGGCTCAGGATCGCAGCGCTTGCCTAGTTCTCACCTAGCCCTAGGCTCCCCATAGGGCCAAGGAGGGTCTGGGCTGCCTATGGCTCCGTGGGCACTGCTGCTTGGCTGGTGGTCTCCGCACCTTGAAACCAACTCCAAACGTGTTCTCCTTCGCGGAGAAGGCTGATTTGGCAGGAAGAAGCCCTGTGTGCACTGGCCCTGGCAACCCACCCATAGCCAGCTAGGGAGGGACCCACCTAGGGCCTAGCTGCGAAACGGCACAGAACGCGCTCCTAGGAGCTGCACTCTGCAAAGGGAAACTGTGCTCGGGGAACAAAGCTCAGCCCCAAGGCAGCTTGGCTCAGGATCGCAGCGCTTGCCTAGTTCTCACCTAGCCCTAGGCTCCCCATAGGGCCAAGGAGGGTCTGGGCTGCCTCTGGCTCCGTGGGCACTGCTGCTTGGTTGGTGGTCTCCGCAGCTTGAAACCAACTCCAAACGTGTTCTCCTTCGCGGAGAAGGCTGATTTGGCAGGAAGAAGCCCTGTGTGCACTGGCCCTGGCAACCCACCCACAGCCAGCTAGGGACGGACCCACCTAGGGCCTAGCTGCGAAACGGCACAAAACGCGCTCCTAGGAGCTGCACTCTGCAAAGGGAAACTGAGCTCGGGGAACAAAGCTCAGCCCCAAGGCGGCTTGGCTCAGGATCGCAGCGCTTGCCTAGTTCTCACCTAGCCCTAGGCTCCCCATAGGGCCAAGGAGGGTCTGGGCTGCCTCTGGCTCCGTGGGCACTGCTGCTTGGCTGGTGGTCTCCGCAGCTTGAAACCAACTCCAAACGTGTTCTCCTTCGCGGAGAAGGCTGATTTGGCAGGAAGAAGCCCTGTGTGCACTGGCCCTGGCAACCCACCCACAGCCAGCTAGGGAGGGACCCACCTAGGGCCTAGCTGCGAAACGGCACAAAACCCGCTCCTAGGAGCTGCACTCTGCAAAGGGAAACTGTGCTCGGGGAACAAACCTCAGCCCCAAGGCGGCTTGGCTCAGGATCGCAGCGCTTGCCTAGTTCTCACCTAGCCCTAGGCTCCCCATAGGGCCAAGGAGGGTCTGGGCTGCCTCTGGCTCCGTGGGCACTGCTGCTTGGCTGGTGGTCTCCGCACCTTGAAACCAACTCCAAACGTGTTCTCCTTCGCGGAGAAGGCTGATTTGGCAGGAAGAAGCCCTGTGTGCACTGGCCCTGGCAACCCACCCATAGCCAGCTAGGGACGGACCCACCTAGGGCCTAGCTGCGAAACGGCACAAAACGCGCTCCTAGGAGCTGCACTCTGCAAAGGGAAACTGTGCTCGGGGAACAAAGCTCAGCCCCAAGGCGGCTTGGCTCAGGATCGCAGTGCTTGCCTAGTTCTCACCTAGCCCTAGGCTCCCCATAGGGCCAAGGAGGGTCTGGGCTGCCTCTGGCTCCGTGGGCACTGCTGCTTGGCTGGTGGTCTCCGCACCTTGAAACCAACTCCAAACGTGTTCTCCTTCGCGGAGAAGGCTGATTTGGCAGGAAGAAGCCCTGTGTGCACTGGCCCTGGCAACCCACCCATAGCCAGCTAGGGACGGACCCACCTAGGGCCTAGCTGCGAAACGGCACAAAACGCGCTCCTAGGAGCTGCACTCTGCGAAGGGAAACTGTGCTCGGGGAACAAACCTCAGCCCCAAGGCGGCTTGGCTCAGGATCGCAGCGCTTGCCTAGTTCTCACATAGCCCTAGGCTCCCCATAGGGCCAAGGAGGGTCTGGGCTGCCTCTGGCTCCGTGGGCACTGCTGCTTGGTTGGTGGTCTCCGCAGCTTGAAACCAACTCCAAACGTGTTCTCCTTCGCGGAGAAGGCTGATTTGGCAGGAAGAAGCCCTGTGTGCACTGGCCCTGGCAACCCACCCACAGCCAGCTAGGGACGGAAGCATCTAGGGCCTAGCTGCGAAATGGCACAAAACCCGCTCCTAGGAGCTGCACTCTGCAAAGGGAAACTGTGCTCGGGGAACAAACCTCAGCCCCAAGGCGGCTTGGCTCAGGATCGCAGCGCTTGCCTAGTTCTCACCTAGCCCTAGGCTCCCCATAGGGCCAAGGAGGGTCTGGGCTGCCTCTGGCTCCGTGGGCACTGCTGCTTGGCTGGTGGTCTCCGCACCTTGAAACCAACTCCAAACGTGTTCTCCTTCGCGGAGAAGGCTGATTTGGCAGGAAGAAGCCCTGTGTGCACTGGCCCTGGCAACCCACCCACAGCCAGCTAGGGACGGACCCACCTAGGGCCTAGCTGCGAAATGGCACAGAATGCGCTCCTAGGAGCTGCACTCTGCAAAGGGAAACTGAGCTCGGGGAACAAAGCTCAGCCCCAAGGCGGCTTGGCTCAGGATCACAGCGCTTGCCTAGTTCTCACCTAGCCCTAGGCTCCCCATAGGGCCAAGGAGGGTCTGGGCTGCCTCTGGCTCCGTGGGCACTGCTGCTTGGCTGGTGGTCTCCGCACCGTGAAACCAACTCCAAACGTGTTCTCCTTCGCGGAGAAGGCTGATTTGGCAGGAAGAAGCCCTGTGTGCACTGGCCCTGGCAACCCACCCATAGCCAGCTAGGGACGGACCCACCTAGGGCCTAGCTGCGAAACGGCACAAAACCCGCTCCTAGGAGCTGCACTCTGCAAAGGGAAACTGTGCTCGGGGAACAAACCTCAGCCCCAAGGTGGCTTGGCTCAGGATCGCAGCGCTTGCCTAGTTCTCACCTAGCCCTAGGCTCCCCATAGGGCCAAGGAGGGTCTGGGCTGCCTCTGGCTCCGTGGGCACTGCTGCTTGGCTGGTGGTCTCCGCACCGTGAAACCAACTCCAAACGTGTTCTCCTTCGCGGAGAAGGCTGATTTGGCAGGAAGAAGCCCTGTGTGCACTGGCCCTGGCAACCCACCCATAGCCAGCTAGGGAGGGACCCACCTAGGGCCTAGCTGCGAAACGGCACAAAACGCGCTCCTAGGAGCTGCACTCTGCAAAGGGAAACTGTGCTCAGGGAACAAAGCTCAGCCCCAAGGCGGCTTGGCTCAGGATCGCAGCGCTTGCCTAGTTCTCACCTAGCCCTAGGCTCCCCATAGGGCCAAGGAGGGTCTGGGCTGCCTCTGGCTCCGTGGGCACTGCTGCTTGGCTGGTGGTCTCCGCACCTTGAAACCAACTCCAAACGTGTTCTCCTTCGCGGAGAAGGCTGATTTGGCAGGAAGAAGCCCTGTGTGCACTGGCCCTGGCAACCCACCCATAGCCAGCTAGGGAGGGACCCACCTAGGGCCTAGCTGCGAAACGGCACAAAACGCGCTCCTAGGAGCTGCACTCTGCAAAGGGAAACTGAGCTCGGGGAACAAAGCTCAGCCCCAAGGCGGCTTGGCTCAGGATCGCAGCGCTTGCCTAGTTCTCATCTATCCCTAGGCTCCCCATAGGGCCAAGGAGGGTCTGGGCTGCCTCTGGCTCCGTGGGCACTGCTGCTTGGTTGGTGGTCTCCGCAGCTTGAAACCAACTCCAAACGTGTTCTCCTTCGCGGAGAAGGCTGATTTGGCAGGAAGAAGCCCGGTGTGCACTGGCCCTGGCAACCCACCCACAGCCAGCTAGGGACGGACCCACCTAGGGCCTAGCTGCGAAACGGCACAAAACGCGCTCCTAGGAGCTGCACTCTGCAAAGGGAAACTGTGCTCGGGGAACAAACCTCAGCCCCAAGGCGGCTTGGCTCAGGATCGCAGCGCTTGCCTAGTTCTCACCTAGCCCTAGGCTCCCCATAGGGCCAAGGAGGGTCTGGGCTGCCTCTGGCTCCGTGGGCACTGCTGCTTGGCTGGTGGTCTCCGCACCTTGAAACCAACTCCAAACGTGTTCTCCTTCGCGGAGAAGGCTGATTTGGCAGGAAGAAGCCCTGTGTGCACTGGCCCTGGCAACCCACCCATAGCCAGCTAGGGAGGGACCCACCTAGGGCCTAGCTGCGAAACGGCACAGAACGCGCTCCTAGGAGCTGCACTCTGCAAAGGGAAACCGAGCTCGGGGAACAAAGCTCAGCCCCAAGGCGGCTTGGCTCAGGATCGCAGCGCTTGCCTAGTTCTCACCTAGCCCTAGGCTCCCCATAGGGCCAAGGAGGGTCTGGGCTGCCTCTGGCTCCGTGGGCACTGCTGCTTGGTTGGTGGTCTCCGCAGCTTGAAACCAACTCCAAACGTGTTCTCCTTCGCGGAGAAGGCTGATTTGGCAGGAAGAAGCCCTGTGTGCACTGGCCCTGGCAACCCACCCATAGCCAGCTAGGGACGGACCCACCTAGGGCCTAGCTGCGAAACGGCACAAAACGCGCTCCTAGGAGCTGCACTCTGCAAAGGGAAACTGTGCTCGGGGAACAAAGCTCAGCCCCAAGGCGGCTTGGCTCAGGATCGCAGCGCTTGCCTAGTTCTCACCTAGCCCTAGGCTCCCCATAGGGCCAAGGAGGGTCTGGGCTGCCTCTGGCTCCGTGGGCACTGCTGCTTGGTTGGTGGTCTCCGCAGCTTGAAACCAACTCCAAACGTGTTCTCCTTCGCGGAGAAGGCTGATTTGGCAGGAAGAAGCCCTGTGTGCACTGGCCCTGGCAACCCACCCACAGCCAGCTAGGGAGGGACCCACCTAGGGCCTAGCTGCGAATCGGCACAAAACGCACTCCTAGGAGCTGCACTCTGCAAAGGGAAACTGTGCTCGGGGAACAAAGCTCAGCCCCAAGGCGGCTTGGCTCAGGATCGCAGCGCTTGCCTAGTTCTCACCTAGCCCTAGGCTCCCCATAGGGCCAAGGAGGGTCTGGGCTGCCTCTGGCTCCGTGGGCACTGCTGCTTGGCTGGTGGTCTCCGCACCGTGAAACCAACTCCAAACGTGTTCTCCTTCGCGGAGAAGGCTGATTTGGCAGGAAGAAGCCCTGTGTGCACTGGCCCTGGCAACCCACCCATAGCCAGCTAGGGAGGGACCCACCTAGGGCCTAGCTGCGAAACGGCACAAAACGCGCTCCTAGGAGCTGCACTCTGCAAAGGGAAACTGTGCTCGGGGAACAAAGCTCAGCCCCATGGCGGCTTGGCTCAGGATCGCAGCGCTTGCCTAGTTCTCACCTAGCCCTAGGCTCCCCATAGGGCCAAGGAGGGTCTGGGCTGCCTCTGGCTCCGTGGGCACTGCTGCTTGGCTGGTGGTCTCCGCACCTTGAAACCAACTCCAAACGTGTTCTCCTTCGCGGAGAAGGCTGATTTGGCAGGAAGAAGCCCTGTGTGCACTGGCCCTGGCAACCCACCCATAGCCAGCTAGGGACGGAACCACCTAGGGCCTAGCTGCGAAACGGCACAAAACGCGCTCCTAGGAGCTGCACTCTGCAAAGGGAAACTGAGCTCGGGGAACAAAGCTCAGCCCCAAGGCGGCTTGGCTCAGGATCGCAGCGCTTGCCTAGTTCTCATCTATCCCTAGGCTCCCCATAGGGCCAAGGAGGGTCTGGGCTGCCTCTGGCTCCGTGGGCACTGCTGCTTGGTTGGTGGTCTCCGCACCTTGAAACCAACTCCAAACGTGTTCTCCTTCGCGGAGAAGGCGGATTTGGCAGGAAGAAGCCCGGTGTGCACTGGCCCTGGCAACCCACCCACAGCCAGCTAGGGACGGACCCACCTAGGGCCTAGCTGCGAAACGGCACAAAACGCGCTCCTAGGAGCTGCACTCTGCAAAGGGAAACTGTGCTCGGGGAACAAAGCTCAGCCCCAAGGCGGCTTGGCTCAGGATCGCAGCGCTTGCCTAGTTCTCACCTAGCCCTAGGCTCCCCATAGGGCCAAGGAGGGTCTGGGCTGCCTCTGGCTCCGTGGGCACTGCTGCTTGGCTGGTGGTCTCCGCACCTTGAAACCAACTCCAAACGTGTTCTCCTTCGCGGAGAAGGCTGATTTGGCAGGAAGAAGCCCTGTGTGCACTGGCCCTGGCAACCCACCCATAGCCAGCTAGGGACGGACCCACCTAGGGCCTAGCTGCGAAACGGCACAGAACGCGCTCCTAGGAGCTGCACTCTGCAAAGGGAAACCGAGCTCGGGGAACAAAGCTCAGCCCCAAGGCGGCTTGGCTCAGGATCGCAGCCCTTGCCTAGTTCTCATCTATCCCTAGGCTCCCCATAGGGCCAAGGAGGGTCTGGGCTGCCTCTGGCTCCGTGGGCACTGCTGCTTGGTTGGTGGTCTCCGCAGCTTGAAACCAACTCCAAACGTGTTCTCCTTCGCGGAGAAGGCTGATTTGGCAGGAAGAAGCCCGGTGTGCACTGGCCCTGGCAACCCACCCACAGCCAGCTAGGGACGGACCCACCTAGGGCCTAGCTGCGAAACGGCACAAAACGCGCTCCTAGGAGCTGCACTCTGCAAAGGGAAACTGTGCTCGGGGAACAAAGCTCAGCCCCAAGGCGGCTTGGCTCAGGATCGCAGCGCTTGCCTAGTTCTCACCTAGGCCTAGGCTCCCCATAGGGCCAAGGAGGGTCTGGGCTGCCTCTGGCTCCGTGGGCACTGCTGCTTGGCTGGTGGTCTCCGCACCTTGAAACCAACTCCAAACGTGTTCTCCTTCGCGGAGAAGGCTGATTTGGCAGGAAGAAGCCCTGTGTGCACTGGCCCTGGCAACCCACCCATAGCCAGCTAGGGACGGACCCACCTAGGGCCTAGCTGCGAAACGGCACAAAACGCGCTCCTAGGAGCTGCACTCTGCAAAGGGAAACCGAGCTCGGGGAACAAAGCTCAGCCCCAAGGCGGCTTGGCTCAGGATCGCAGCGCTTGCCTAGTTCTCACCTAGCCCTAGGCTCCCCATAGGGCCAAGGAGGGTCTGGGCTGCCTCTGGCTCCGTGGGCACTGCTGCTTGGCTGGTGGTCTCCGCACCGTGAAACCAACTCCAAACGTGTTCTCCTTCGCGGAGAAGGCTGATTTGGCAGGAAGAAGCCCTGTGTGCACTGGCCCTGGAAACCCACCCATAGCCAGCTAGGGACGGACCCACCTAGGGCCTAGCTGCGAAACGGCACAAAACCCGCTCCTAGGAGCTGCACTCTGCAAAGGGAAACTGTGCTCGGGGAACAAACCTCAGCCCCAAGGCGGCTTGGCTCAGGATCGCAGCGCTTGCCTAGTTCTCACCTAGCCCTAGGCTCCCCATAGGGCCAAGGAGGGTCTGGGCTGCCTCTGGCTCCGTGGGCACTGCTGCTTGGCTGGTGGTCTCCGCACCGTGAAACCAACTCCAAACGTGTTCTCCTTCGCGGAGAAGGCTGATTTGGCAGGAAGAAGCCCTGTGTGCACTGGCCCTGGCAACCCACCCATAGCCAGCTAGGGAGGGACCCACCTAGGGCCTAGCTGCGAAACGGCACAAAACGCGCTCCTAGGAGCTGCACTCTGCAAAGGGAAACTGTGCTCGGGGAACAAAGCTCAGCCCCAAGGCGGCTTGGCTCAGGATCGCAGCGCTTGCCTAGTTCTCACCTAGCCCTAGGCTCCCCATAGGGCCAAGGAGGGTCTGGGCTGCCTCTGGCTCCGTGGGCACTGCTGCTTGGCTGGTGGTCTCCGCACCTTGAAACCAACTCCAAACGTGTTCTCCTTCGCGGAGAAGGCTGATTTGGCAGGAAGAAGCCCTGTGTGCACTGGCCCTGGCAACCCACCCATAGCCAGCTAGGGAGGGACCCACCTAGGGCCTAGCTGCGAAACGGCACAAAACGCGCTCCTAGGAGCTGCACTCTGCAAAGGGAAACTGTGCTCGGGGAACAAAGCTCAGCCCCAAGGCGGCTTGGCTCAGGATCGCAGCGCTTGCCTAGTTCTCACCTAGCCCTAGGCTCCCCATAGGGCCAAGGAGGGTCTGGGCTGCCTCTGGCTCCGTGGGCACTGCTGCTTGGCTGGTGGTCTCCGCACCTTGAAACCAACTCCAAACGTGTTCTCCTTCGCGGAGAAGGCTGATTTGGCAGGAAGAAGCCCTGTGTGCACTGGCCCTGGCAACCCACCCATAGCCAGCTAGGGACGGACCCACCTAGGGCCTAGCTGCGAAACGGCACAAAACGCGCTCCTAGGAGCTGCACTCTGCAAAGGGAAACTGAGCTCGGGGAACAAAGCTCAGCCCCAAGGCGGCTTGGCTCAGGATCGCAGCGCTTGCCTAGTTCTCATCTAGCCCTAGGCTCCCCATAGGGCCAAGGAGGGTCTGGGCTGCCTCTGGCTCCGTGGGCACTGCTGCTTGGTTGGTGGTCTCCGCAGCTTGAAACCAACTCCAAACGTGTTCTCCTTCGCGGAGAAGGCTGATTTGGCAGGAAGAAGCCCTGTGTGCACTGGCCCTGGCAACCCACCCATAGCCAGCTAGGGACGGACCCACCTAGGGCCTAGCTGCGAAACGGCACAAAACGCGCTCCTAGGAGCTGCACTCTGCAAAGGGAAACTGTGCTCGGGGAACAAAGCTCAGCCCCAAGGCGGCTTGGCTCAGGATCGCAGCGCTTGCCTAGTTCTCACCTAGCCCTAGGCTCCCCATAGGGCCAAGGAGGGTCTGGGCTGCCTCTGGCTCCGTGGGCACTGCTGCTTGGTTGGTGGTCTCCGCAGCTTGAAACCAACTCCAAACGTGTTCTCCTTCGCGGAGAAGGCTGATTTGGCAGGAAGAAGCCCTGTGTGCACTGGCCCTGGCAACCCACCCACAGCCAGCTAGGGAGGGACCCACCTAGGGCCTAGCTGCGAATCGGCACAAAACGCACTCCTAGGAGCTGCACTCTGCAAAGGGAAACTGTGCTCGGGGAACAAAGCTCAGCCCCAAGGCGGCTTGGCTCAGGATCGCAGCGCTTGCCTAGTTCTCACCTAGCCCTAGGCTCCCCATAGGGCCAAGGAGGGTCTGGGCTGCCTCTGGCTCCGTGGGCACTGCTGCTTGGCTGGTGGTCTCCGCACCGTGAAACCAACTCCAAACGTGTTCTCCTTCGCGGAGAAGGCTGATTTGGCAGGAAGAAGCCCTGTGTGCACTGGCCCTGGCAACCCACCCATAGCCAGCTAGGGAGGGACCCACCTAGGGCCTAGCTGCGAAACGGCACAAAACGCGCTCCTAGGAGCTGCACTCTGCAAAGGGAAACTGTGCTCGGGGAACAAAGCTCAGCCCCAAGGCGGCTTGGCTCAGGATCGCAGCGCTTGCCTAGTTCT
Source organism: Sus scrofa (assembly GCF_054392235.1). Lineage (NCBI taxonomy): Eukaryota > Metazoa > Chordata > Mammalia > Artiodactyla > Suidae > Sus > Sus scrofa. The sequence continues at coordinate 38,141,194 of NC_139393.1, read as the reverse complement.
CACCTAGCCCTAGGCTCCCCATAGGGCCAAGGAGGGTCTGGGCTGCCTCTGGCTCCGTGGGCACTGCTGCTTGGCTGGTGGTCTCCGCACCTTGAAACCAACTCCAAACGTGTTCTCCTTCGCGGAGAAGGCTGATTTGGCAGGAAGAAGCCCTGTGTGCACTGGCCCTGGCAACCCACCCATAGCCAGCTAGGGAGGGACCCACCTAGGGCCTAGCTGCGAAACGGCACAAAACGCGCTCCTAGGAGCTGCACTCTGCAAAGGGAAACTGTGCTCGGGGAACAAAGCTCAGCCCCAAGGCGGCTTGGCTCAGGATCGCAGCGCTTGCCTAGTTCTCACCTAGCCCTAGGCTCCCCATAGGGCCAAGGAGGGTCTGGGCTGCCTCTGGCTCCGTGGGCACTGCTGCTTGGCTGGTGGTCTCCGCACCTTGAAACCAACTCCAAACGTGTTCTCCTTCGCGGAGAAGGCTGATTTGGCAGGAAGAAGCCCTGTGTGCACTGGCCCTGGCAACCCACCCATAGCCAGCTAGGGACGGAACCACCTAGGGCCTAGCTGCGAAACGGCACAAAACGCGCTCCTAGGAGCTGCACTCTGCAAAGGGAAACTGAGCTCGGGGAACAAAGCTCAGCCCCAAGGCGGCTTGGCTCAGGATCGCAGCGCTTGCCTAGTTCTCATCTATCCCTAGGCTCCCCATAGGGCCAAGGAGGGTCTGGGCTGCCTCTGGCTCCGTGGGCACTGCTGCTTGGTTGGTGGTCTCCGCACCTTGAAACCAACTCCAAACGTGTTCTCCTTCGCGGAGAAGGCGGATTTGGCAGGAAGAAGCCCGGTGTGCACTGGCCCTGGCAACCCACCCACAGCCAGCTAGGGACGGACCCACCTAGGGCCTAGCTGCGAAACGGCACAAAACGCGCTCCTAGGAGCTGCACTCTGCAAAGGGAAACTGTGCTCGGGGAACAAAGCTCAGCCCCAAGGCGGCTTGGCTCAGGATCGCAGCGCTTGCCTAGTTCTCACCTAGCCCTAGGCTCCCCATAGGGCCAAGGAGGGTCTGGGCTGCCTCTGGCTCCGTGGGCACTGCTGCTTGGCTGGTGGTCTCCGCACCTTGAAACCAACTCCAAACGTGTTCTCCTTCGCGGAGAAGGCTGATTTGGCAGGAAGAAGCCCTGTGTGCACTGGCCCTGGCAACCCACCCATAGCCAGCTAGGGACGGACCCACCTAGGGCCTAGCTGCGAAACGGCACAGAACGCGCTCCTAGGAGCTGCACTCTGCAAAGGGAAACCGAGCTCGGGGAACAAAGCTCAGCCCCAAGGCGGCTTGGCTCAGGATCGCAGCGCTTGCCTAGTTCTCATCTATCCCTAGGCTCCCCATAGGGCCAAGGAGGGTCTGGGCTGCCTCTGGCTCCGTGGGCACTGCTGCTTGGTTGGTGGTCTCCGCAGCTTGAAACCAACTCCAAACGTGTTCTCCTTCGCGGAGAAGGCTGATTTGGCAGGAAGAAGCCCTGTGTGCACTGGCCCTGGCAACCCACCCACAGCCAGCTAGGGACGGACCCACCTAGGGCCTAGCTGCGAAACGGCACAAAACGCGCTCCTAGGAGCTGCACTCTGCAAAGGGAAACTGTGCTCGGGGAACAAAGCTCAGCCCCAAGGCGGCTTGGCTCAGGATCGCAGCGCTTGCCTAGTTCTCACCTAGGCCTAGGCTCCCCATAGGGCCAAGGAGGGTCTGGGCTGCCTCTGGCTCCGTGGGCACTGCTGCTTGGCTGGTGGTCTCCGCACCTTGAAACCAACTCCAAACGTGTTCTCCTTCGCGGAGAAGGCTGATTTGGCAGGAAGAAGCCCTGTGTGCACTGGCCCTGGCAACCCACCCATAGCCAGCTAGGGACGGACCCACCTAGGGCCTAGCTGCGAAACGGCACAAAACGCGCTCCTAGGAGCTGCACTCTGCAAAGGGAAACTGAGCTCGGGGAACAAAGCTCAGCCCCAAGGCGGCTTGGCTCAGGATCGCAGCGCTTGCCTAGTTCTCACCTAGCCCTAGGCTCCCCATAGGGCCAAGGAGGGTCTGGGCTGCCTCTGGCTCCGTGGGCACTGCTGCTTGGCTGGTGGTCTCCGCACCGTGAAACCAACTCCAAACGTGTTCTCCTTCGCGGAGAAGGCTGATTTGGCAGGAAGAAGCCCTGTGTGCACTGGCCCTGGCAACCCACCCATAGCCAGCTAGGGACGGACCCACCTAGGGCCTAGCTGCGAAACGGCACAAAACCCGCTCCTAGGAGCTGCACTCTGCAAAGGGAAACTGTGCTCGGGGAACAAACCTCAGCCCCAAGGCGGCTTGGCTCAGGATCGCAGCGCTTGCCTAGTTCTCACCTAGCCCTAGGCTCCCCATAGGGCCAAGGAGGGTCTGGGCTGCCTCTGGCTCCGTGGGCACTGCTGCTTGGCTGGTGGTCTCCGCACCGTGAAACCAACTCCAAACGTGTTCTCCTTCGCGGAGAAGGCTGATTTGGCAGGAAGAAGCCCTGTGTGCACTGGCCCTGGCAACCCACCCATAGCCAGCTAGGGAGGGACCCACCTAGGGCCTAGCTGCGAAACGGCACAAAACGCGCTCCTAGGAGCTGCACTCTGCAAAGGGAAACTGTGCTCGGGGAACAAAGCTCAGCCCCAAGGCGGCTTGGCTCAGGATCGCAGCGCTTGCCTAGTTCTCACCTAGCCCTAGGCTCCCCATAGGGCCAAGGAGGGTCTGGGCTGCCTCTGGCTCCGTGGGCACTGCTGCTTGGCTGGTGGTCTCCGCACCTTGAAACCAACTCCAAACGTGTTCTCCTTCGCGGAGAAGGCTGATTTGGCAGGAAGAAGCCCTGTGTGCACTGGCCCTGGCAACCCACCCATAGCCAGCTAGGGAGGGACCCACCTAGGGCCTAGCTGCGAAACGGCACAAAACGCGCTCCTAGGAGCTGCACTCTGCAAAGGGAAACTGTGCTCGGGGAACAAAGCTCAGCCCCAAGGCGGCTTGGCTCAGGATCGCAGCGCTTGCCTAGTTCTCACCTAGCCCTAGGCTCCCCATAGGGCCAAGGAGGGTCTGGGCTGCCTCTGGCTCCGTGGGCACTGCTGCTTGGCTGGTGGTCTCCGCACCTTGAAACCAACTCCAAACGTGTTCTCCTTCGCGGAGAAGGCTGATTTGGCAGGAAGAAGCCCTGTGTGCACTGGCCCTGGCAACCCACCCATAGCCAGCTAGGGACGGACCCACCTAGGGCCTAGCTGCGAAACGGCACAAAACGCGCTCCTAGGAGCTGCACTCTGCAAAGGGAAACTGAGCTCGGGGAACAAAGCTCAGCCCCAAGGCAGCTTGGCTCAGGATCGCAGCGCTTGCCTAGTTCTCATCTATCCCTAGGCTCCCCATAGGGCCAAGGAGGGTCTGGGCTGCCTCTGGCTCCGAGGGCACTGCTGCTTGGTTGGTGGTCTCCGCAGCTTGAAACCAACTCCAAACGTGTTCTCCTTCGCGGAGAAGGCTGATTTGGCAGGAAGAAGCCCGGTGTGCACTGGCCCTGGCAAAACACCCACAGCCAGCTAGGGACGGACCCACCTAGGGCCTAGCTGCGGAACGGCACAAAACGCGCTCCTAGGAGCTGCACTCTGCAAAGGGAAACTGTGCTCGGGGAACAAAGCTCAGCCCCAAGGCGGCTTGGCTCAGGATCGCAGCGCTTGCCTAGTTCTCACCTAGCCCTAGGCTCCCCATAGGGCCAAGGAGGGTCTGGGCTGCCTCTGGCTCCGTGGGCACTGCTGCTTGGCTGGTGGTCTCCGCACCGTGAAACCAACTCCAAACGTGTTCTCCTTCGCGGAGAAGGCTGATTTGGCAGGAAGAAGCCCTGTGTGCACTGGCCCTGGCAACCCACCCATAGCCAGCTAGGGACGGACCCACCTAGGGCCTAGCTGCGAATCGGCACAGAACGCGCTCCTAGGAGCTGCACTCTGCAAAGGGAAACTGAGCTCGGGGAACAAAGCTCAGCCCCAAGGCGGCTTGGCTCAGGATCGCAGCGCTTGCCTAGTTCTCACCTAGCCCTAGGCTCCCCATAGGGCCAAGGAGGGTCTGGGCTGCCTCTGGCTCCGTGGGCACTGCTGCTTGGTTGGTGGTCTCCGCAGCTTGAAACCAACTCCAAACGTGTTCTCCTTCGCGGAGAAGGCTGATTTGGCAGGAAGAAGCCCTGTGTGCACTGGCCCTGGCAACCCACCCATAGCCAGCTAGGGACGGACCCACCTAGGGCCTAGCTGCGAAACGGCACAAAACGCGCTCCTAGGAGCTGCACTCTGCAAAGGGAAACTGTGCTCGGGGAACAAAGCTCAGCCCCAAGGCGGCTTGGCTCAGGATCGCAGCGCTTGCCTAGTTCTCACCTAGCCCTAGGCTCCCCATAGGGCCAAGGAGGGTCTGGGCTGCCTCTGGCTCTGTGGGCACTGCTGCTTGGCTGGTGGTCTCCGCACCGTGAAACCAACTCCAAACGTGTTCTCCTTCGCGGAGAAGGCTGATTTGGCAGGAAGAAGCCCTGTGTGCACTGGCCCTGGCAACCCACCCATAGCCAGCTAGGGACGGACCCACCTAGGGCCTAGCTGCGAAACGGCACAAAACGCGCTCCTAGGAGCTGCACTCTGCAAAGGGAAACTGAGCTCGGGGAACAAAGCTCAGCCCCAAGGCGGCTTGGCTCAGGATCGCAGCGCTTGCCTAGTTCTCACCTAGCCCTAGGCTCCCCATAGGGCCAAGGAGGGTCTGGGCTGCCTCTGGCTCCGTGGGCACTGCTGCTTGGTTGGTGGTCTCCGCAGCTTGAAACCAACTCCAAACGTGTTCTCCTTCGCGGAGAAGGCTGATTTGGCAGGAAGAAGCCCTGTGTGCACTGGCCCTGGCAACCCACCCATAGCCAGCTAGGGACGGACCCACCTAGGGCCTAGCTGCGAAATGGCACAAAACGCGCTCCTAGGAGCTGCACTCTGCAAAGGGAAACTGTGCTCGGGGAACAAAGCTCAGCCCCAAGGCGGCTTGGCTCAGGATCGCAGCGCTTGCCTAGTTCTCACCTAGCCCTAGGCTCCCCATAGGGCCAAGGAGGGTCTGGGCTGCCTCTGGCTCTGTGGGCACTGCTGCTTGGCTGGTGGTCTCCGCACCGTGAAACCAACTCCAAACGTGTTCTCCTTCGCGGAGAAGGCTGATTTGGCAGGAAGAAGCCCTGTGTGCACTGGCCCTGGCAACCCACCCATAGCCAGCTAGGGAGGGACCCACCTAGGGCCTAGCTGCGAAACGGCACAAAACGCGCTCCTAGGAGCTGCACTCTGCAAAGGGAAACTGAGCTCGGGGAACAAAGCTCAGCCCCAAGGCGGCTTGGCTCAGGATCGCAGCGCTTGCCTAGTTCTCACCTAGCCCTAGGCTCCCCATAGGGCCAAGGAGGGTCTGGGCTGCCTCTGGCTCCGTGGGCACTGCTGCTTGGCTGGTGGTCTCCGCACCTTGAAACCAACTCCAAACGTGTTCTCCTTCGCGGAGAAGGCTGATTTGGCAGGAAGAAGCCCTGTGTGCACTGGCCCTGGCAACCCACCCATAGCCAGCTAGGGACGGACCCACCTAGGGCCTAGCTGCGAAACGGCACAAAACGCGCTCCTAGGAGCTGCACTCTGCAAAGGGAAACTGTGCTCGGGGAACAAAGCTCAGCCCCAAGGCGGCTTGGCTCAGGATCGCAGCGCTTGCCTAGTTCTCACCTAGCCCTAGGCTCCCCATAGGGCCAAGGAGGGTCTGGGCTGCCTCTGGCTCTGTGGGCACTGCTGCTTGGCTGGTGGTCTCCGCACCGTGAAACCAACTCCAAACGTGTTCTCCTTCGCGGAGAAGGCTGATTTGGCAGGAAGAAGCCCTGTGTGCACTGGCCCTGGCAACCCACCCATAGCCAGCTAGGGAGGGACCCACCTAGGGCCTAGCTGCGAAACGGCACAAAACGCGCTCCTAGGAGCTGCACTCTGCAAAGGGAAACTGAGCTCGGGGAACAAAGCTCAGCCCCAAGGCGGCTTGGCTCAGGATCGCAGCGCTTGCCTAGTTCTCACCTAGCCCTAGGCTCCCCATAGGGCCAAGGAGGGTCTGGGCTGCCTCTGGCTCCGTGGTCACTGCTGCTTGGCTGGTGGTCTCCGCACCTTGAAACCAACTCCAAACGTGTTCTCCTTCGCGGAGAAGGCTGATTTGGCAGGAAGAAGCCCTGTGTGCACTGGCCCTGGCAACCCACCCATAGCCAGCTAGGGAGGGACCCACCTAGGGCCTAGCTGCGAAACGGCACAAAACGCGCTCCTAGGAGCTGCACTCTGCAAAGGGAAACTGTGCTCGGGGAACAAAGCTCAGCCCCAAGGCAGCTTGGCTCAGGATCGCAGCGCTTGCCTAGTTCTCACCTAGGCCTAGGCTCCCCATAGGGCCAAGGAGGGTCTGGGCTGCCTCTGGCTCCGTGGGCACTGCTGCTTGGCTGGTGGTCTCCGCACCTTGAAACCAACTCCAAACGTGTTCTCCTTCGCGGAGAAGGCTGATTTGGCAGGAAGAAGCCCTGTGTGCACTGGCCCTGGCAACCCACCCATAGCCAGCTAGGGAGGGACCCACCTAGGGCCTAGCTGCGAATCGGCACAAAACGCGCTCCTAGGAGCTGCACTCTGCAAAGGGAAACTGTGCTCGGGGAACAAAGCTCAGCCCCAAGGCGGCTTGGCTCAGGATCGCAGCGCTTGCCTAGTTCTCACCTAGGCCTAGGCTCCCCATAGGGCCAAGGAGGGTCTGGGCTGCCTCTGGCTCCGTGGGCACTGCTGCTTGGCTGGTGGTCTCCGCACCGTGAAACCAACTCCAAACGTGTTCTCCTTCGCGGAGAAGGCTGATTTGGCAGGAAGAAGCCCTGTGTGCACTGGCCCTGGCAACCCACCCATAGCCAGCTAGGGAGGGACCCACCTAGGGCCTAGCTGCGAAACGGCACAAAACGCGCTCCTAGGAGCTGCACTCTGCAAAGGGAAACTGTGCTCGGGGAACAAACCTCAGCCCCAAGGCGGCTTGGCTCAGTATGGCAGCGCTTGCCTAGTTCTCACCTAGCCCTAGGCTCCCCATAGGGCCAAGGAGGGTCTGGGCTGCCTCTGGCTTCGTGGGCACTGCTGCTTGGCTGGTGGTCTCCGCACCTTGAAACCAACTCCAAACGTGTTCTCCTTCGCGGAGAAGGCTGATTTGGCAGGAAGAAGCCCTGTGTGCACTGGCCCTGGCAACCCACCCATAGCCAGCTAGGGACGGACCCACCTAGGGCCTAGCTGCGAAACGGCACAAAACGCGCTCCTAGGAGCTGCACTCTGCAAAGGGAAACTGAGCTCGGGGAACAAAGCTCAGCCCCAAGGCGGCTTGGCTCAGGATCGCAGCGCTTGCCTAGTTCTCACCTAGCCCTAGGCTCCCCATAGGGCCAAGGAGGGTCTGGGCTGCCTCTGGCTCCGTGGGCACTGCTGCTTGGTTGGTGGTCTCCGCAGCTTGAAACCAACTCCAAACGTGTTCTCCTTCGCGGAGAAGGCTGATTTGGCAGGAAGAAGCCCTGTGTGCACTGGCCCTGGCAACCCACCCACAGCCAGCTAGGGACGGAACCACCTAGGGCCTAGCTGCGAAACGGCACAAAACCCGCTCCTAGGAGCTGCACTCTGCAAAGGGAAACTGAGCTCGGGGAACAAAGCTCAGCCCCAAGGCGGCTTGGCTCAGGATCGCAGCGCTTGCCTAGTTCTCACCTAGGCCTAGGCTCCCCATAGGGCCAAGGAGGGTCTGGGCTGCCTCTGGCTCCGTGGGCACTGCTGCTTGGCTGGTGGTCTCCGCAGCTTGAAACCAACTCCAAACGTGTTCTCCTTCGCGGAGAAGGCTGATTTGGCAGGAAGAAGCCCTGTGTGCACTGGCCCTGGCAACCCACCCATCGCCAGCTAGGGAGGGACCCACCAAGGGCCTAGCTGCGAAACGGCACAAAACGCGCTCCTAGGAGCTGCACTCTGCAAAGGGAAACTGTGCTCGGGGAACAAAGCTCAGCCCCAAGGCAGCTTGGCTCAGGATCGCAGCGCTTGCCTAGTTCTCACCTAGCCCTAGGCTCCCCATAGGGCCAAGGAGGGTCTGGGCTGCCTCTGGCTCCGTGGGCACTGCTGCTTGGCTGGTGGTCTCCGCAGCTTGAAACCAACTCCAAACGTGTTCTCCTTCGCGGAGAAGGCTGATTTGGCAGGAAGAAGCCCTGTGTGCACTGGCCCTGGCAACCCACCCATCGCCAGCTAGGGAGGGACCCACCTAGGGCCTAGCTGCGAAACGGCACAAAACGCGCTCCTAGGAGCTGCACTCTGCAAAGGGAAACTGTGCTCGGGGAACAAAGCTCAGCCCCAAGGCGGCTTGGCTCAGGATGGCAGCGCTTGCCTAGTTCTCACCTAGCCCTAGGCTCCCCATAGGGCCATGGAGGGTCTGGGCTGCCTCTGCCTCCGTGGGCACTGCTGCTTGGCTGGTGGTCTCCGCAGCTTGAAACCAACTCCAAACGTGTTCTCCTTCGCAGAGAAGGCTGATTTGGCAGGAAGAAGCCCTGTGTGCACTGGCCCTATCAACCCACCCATCGCCAGCTAGGGAGGGACCCACCTAGGGCCTAGCTGCGAAACGGCACAAAACCCGCTCCTAGGAGCTGCACTCTGCAAAGGGAAACTGTGCTCGGGGAACAAAGCTCAGCCCCAAGGCGGCTTGGCTCAGGATCTCAGCGCTTGCCTAGTTCTCACCTAGCCCTAGGCTCCCCATAGGGCCAAGGAGGGTCTGGGCTGCCTCTGCCTCCGTGGGCACTGCTGCTTGGCTGGTGGTCTCCGCACCTTGAAACCAACTCCAAACGTGTTCTCCTTCTGGGAGAAGGCTGATTTGGCAGGAAGAAGCCCTGTGTGCACTGGCCCTGGCAACCCACCCATAGCCAGCTAGGGAGGGACCCACCTAGGGCCTAGTTGCGAAACGGCACAAAACGCGCTCCTAGGAGCTGCACTCTGCAAAGGGAAACTGTGCTCGGGGAACAAACCTCAGCCCCAAGGCGGCTTGGCTCAGGATGGCAGCGCTTGCCTAGTTCTCACCTAGGCCTAGGCTCCCCATAGGGCCAAGGAGGGTCTGGGCTGCCTCTGGCTCCGTGGGCACTGCTGCTTGGCTGGTGGTCTCCGCAGCTTGAAACCAACTCCAAACGTGTTCTCCTTCGGGGAGAAGGCTGATTTGGCAGGAAGAAGCCCTGTGTGCACTGGCCCTGGCAACCCACCCATCGCCAGCTAGGGAGGGACCCACCTAGGGCCTAGCTGCGAAACGGCACAAAACGCGCTCCTAGGAGCTGCACTCTGCAAAGGGAAACTGTGCTCGGGGAACAAAGCTCAGCCCCAAGGCGGCTTGGCTCAGTATGGCAGCGCTTGCCTAGTTCTCACCTAGCCCTAGGCTCCCCATAGGGCCAAGGAGGGTCTGGGCTGCCTCTGGCTCCGTGGGCACTGCTGCTTGGCTGGTGGTCTCCCCACCTTGAAACCAACTCCAAACGTGTTCTCCTTCGGGGAGAAGGCTGATTTGGCAGGAAGAAGCCCTGTGTGCACTGGCCCTGGCAACCCACCCATAGCCAGCTAGGGAGGCACCCACCTCGGGCCTAGCTGCGAAACGGCACAGAACACGCTCCTAGGAGCTGCACTCTGCAAAGGGAAACTGTGCTCGGGGAACAAAGCTCAGCCCCAAGGCGGCTTGGCTCAGGATCGCAGCGCTTGCCTAGTTCTCACCTAGCCCTAGGCTCCCCATAGGGCCAAGGAGGGTCTGGGCTGCCTCTGGCTCCGTGGGCACTGCTGCTTGGCTGGTGGTCTCCGCACCTTGAAACCAACTCCAAAGGTGTTCTCCTTCGCGGAGAAGGCTGATTTGGCAGGAAGAAGCCCTGTGTGCACTGGCCCTGGCAACCCACCCATCGCCAGCTAGGGAGGGACCCACCTAGGGCCTAGCTGCGAAACGGCACAAAACGCGCTCCTAGGAGCTGCACTCTGCAAAGGGAAACTGTGCTCGGGGAACAAAGCTCAGCCCCAAGGCGGCTTGGCTCAGGATCGCAGCGCTTGCCTAGTTCTCACCTAGCCCTAGGCTCCCCATAGGGCCAAGGAGGGTCTGGGCTGCCTCTGGCTCCGTGGGCACTGCTGCTTGGCTGGTGGTCTCCGCACCTTGAAACCAACTCCAAACGTGTTCTCCTTCGCGGAGAAGGCTGATTTGGCAGGAAGAAGCCCTGTGTGCACTGGCCCTGGCAACCCACCCATAGCCAGCTAGGGACGGACCCACCTAGGGCCTAGCTGCGAAACGGCACAAAACGCGCTCCTAGGAGCTGCACTCTGCAAAGGGAAACTGTGCTCGGGGAACAAAGCTCAGCCCCAAGGCGGCTTGGCTCAGGATCGCAGCGCTTGCCTAGTTCTCACCTAGGCCTAGGCTCCCCATAGGGCCAAGGAGGGTCTGGGCTGCCTCTGGCTCCGTGGGCACTGCTGCTTGGCTGGTGGTCTCCGCACCTTGAAACCAACTCCAAACGTGTTCTCCTTCGCGGAGAAGGCTGATTTGGCAGGAAGAAGCCCTGTGTGCACTGGCCCTGGCAACCCACCCATAGCCAGCTAGGGAGGGACCCACCTAGGGCCTAGCTGCGAATCGGCACCAAACGCGCTCCTAGGAGCTGCACTCTGCAAAGGGAAACTGTGCTCGGGGAACAAAGCTCAGCCCCAAGGCGGCTTGGCTCAGGATCGCAGCGCTTGCCTAGTTCTCACCTAGGCCTAGGCTCCCCATAGGGCCAAGGAGGGTCTGGGCTGCCTCTGGCTCCGTGGGCACTGCTGCTTGGCTGGTGGTCTCCGCACCTTGAAACCAACTCCAAACGTGTTCTCCTTCGCGGAGAAGGCTGATTTGGCAGGAAGAAGCCCTGTGTGCACTGGCCCTGGCAACCCACCCATAGCCAGCTAGGGAGGGACCCACCTAGGGCCTAGCTGCGAATCGGCACAAAACGCGCTCCTAGGAGCTGCACTCTGCAAAGGGAAACTGTGCTCGGGGAACAAAGCTCAGCCCCAAGGCGGCTTGGCTCAGGATCGCAGCGCTTGCCTAGTTCTCACCTAGGCCTAGGCTCCCCATAGGGCCAAGGAGGGTCTGGGCTGCCTCTGCCTCCGTGGGCACTGCTGCTTGGCTGGTGGTCTCCGCACATTGAAACCAACTCCAAACGTGTTCTCCTTCTGGGAGAAGGCTGATTTGGCAGGAAGAAGCCCTGTGTGCACTGGCCCTGGCAACCCACCCATAGCCAGCTAGGGAGGGACCCACCTAGGGCCTAGCTGCGAAACGGCACAAAACGCGCTCCTAGGAGCTGCACTCTGCAAAGGGAAACTGTGCTCGGGGAACAAACCTCAGCCCCAAGGCGGCTTGGCTCAGGATGGCAGCGCTTGCCTAGTTCTCACCTAGCCCTAGGCTCCCCATAGGGCCAAGGAGGGTCTGGGCTGCCTCTGGCTCCGTGGGCACTGCTGCTTGGCTGGTGGTCTCCGCAGCTTGAAACCAACTCCAAACGTGTTCTCCTTCGGGGAGAAGGCTGATTTGGCAGGAAGAAGCCCTGTGTGCACTGGCCCTGGCAACCAACCCATCGCCAGCTAGGGAGGGACCCACCTAGGGCCTAGCTGCGAAACGGCACAAAATGCGCTCCTAGGAGCTGCACTCTGCAAAGGGAAACTGTGCTCGGGGAACAAAGCTCAGCCCCAAGGCGGCTTGGCTCAGTATGGCAGCGCTTGCCTAGTTCTCACCTAGCCCTAGGCTCCCCATAGGGCCAAGGAGGGTCTGGGCTGCCTCTGGCTCCGTGGGCACTGCTGCTTGGCTGGTGGTCTCCGCACCTTGAAACCAACTCCAAACGTGTTCTCCTTCGCGGAGAAGGCTGATTTGGCAGGAAGAAGCCCTGTGTGCACTGGCCCTGGCAACCCACCCATAGCCAGCTAGGGAGGCACCCACCTCGGGCCTAGCTGCGAAACGGCACAGAACGCGCTCCTAGGAGCTGCACTCTGCAAAGGGAAACTGTGCTCGGGGAACAAAGCTCAGCCCCAAGGCGGCTTGGCTCAGGATCGCAGCGCTTGCCTAGTTCTCACCTAGGCCTAGGCTCCCCATAGGGCCAAGGAGGGTCTGGGCTGCCTCTGGCTCCGTGGGCACTGCTGCTTGGCTGGTGGTCTCCGCAGCTTGAAACCAACTCCAAAGGTGTTCTCCTTCGCGGAGAAGGCTGATTTGGCAGGAAGAAGCCCTGTGTGCACTGGCCCTGGCATCCCACCCATCGCCAGCTAGGGAGGGAACCACCTAGGGCCTAGCTGCGAAACGGCACAAAACGCGCTCCTAGGAGCTGCACTCTGCAAAGGGAAACTATGTTCGGGGAACAAACCTCAGCCCCAAGGCAGCTTGGCTCAGGATCGCAGCGCTTGCCTAGTTCTCACCTAGGCCTAGGCTCCCCATAGGGCCAAGGAGGGTCTGGGCTGCCTCTGGCTCCGTGGGCACTGCTGCTTGGCTGGTGGTCTCCGCAGCTTGAAACCAACTCCAAACGTGTTCTCCTTTGCGGAGAAGGCTGATTTGGCAGGAAGAAGCCCTGTGTGCACTGGCCCTGGCAACCCACCCATCGCCAGCTAGGGAGGGACCCACCTAGGGCCTAGCTGCGAAACGGCACAAAACGCGCTCCTAGGAGCTGCACTCTGCAAAGGGAAACTGTGCTCGGGGAACAAAGCTCAGCCCCAAGGCGGCTTGGCTCAGGATGGCAGCGATTGCCTAGTTCTCACCTAGCCCTAGGCTCCCCCTAGGGCCAAGGAGGGTCTGGGCTGCCTCTGGCTCCGTGGGCACTGCTGCTTGGCTGGTGGTCTCCGCACCTTGAAACCAACTCCAAACGTGTTCTCCTTCGCGGAGAAGGCTGATTTGGCAGGAAGAAGCCCTGTGTGCACTGGCCCTGGCAACCCACCCATAGCCAGCTAGGGAGGGACCCACCTAGGGCCTAGCTGCGAAACGGCACAAAACGCGCTCCTAGGAGCTGCACTCTGCAAAGGGAAACTGTGCTCGGGGAACAAACCTCAGCCCCAAGGCGGCTTGGCTCAGGATGGCAGCGCTTGCCTAGTTCTCACCTAGGCCTAGGCTCCCCATAGGGCCAAGGAGGGTCTGGGCTGCCTCTGGCTCCGTGGGCACTGCTGCTTGGCTGGTGGTCTCCGCAGCTTGAAACCAACTCCAAACGTGTTCTCCTTCGCGGAGAAGGCTGATTTGGCAGGAAGAAGCCCTGTGTGCACTGGCCCTAGCAACCCACCCATAGCCAGCTAGGGAGGGACCCACCTAGGGCCTAGCTGCGAAACGGCACAGAACGCGCACCTAGGAGCTGCACTCTGCAAAGGGAAACTGTGCTCGGGGAACAAACCTCAGCCCCAAGGCAGCTTGGCTCAGGATCGCAGCGCTTGCCTAGTTCTCACCTAGGCCTAGGCTCCCCATAGGGCCAAGGAGGGTCTGGGCTGCCTCTGGCTCCGTGGGCACTGCTGCTTGGTTGGTGGTCTCCGCAGCTTGAAACCAACTCCAAACGTGTTCTCCTTCGCGGAGAAGGCTGATTTGGCAGGAAGAAGCCCTGTGTGCACTGGCCCTGGCAACCCACCCATAGCCAGCTAGGGACGGACCCACCTAGGGCCTAGCTGCGAAACGGCACAAAACGCGCTCCTAGGAGCTGCACTCTGCAAAGGGAAACTGTGCTCGGGGAACAAAGCTCAGCCCCAAGGCGGCTTGGCTCAGGATGGCAGCGCTTGCCTAGTTCTCACCTAGCCCTAGGCTCCCCATAGGGCCAAGGAGGGTCTGGGCTGCCTCTGGCTCCGTGGGCACTGCTGCTTGGCTGGTGGTCTCCGCAGCTTGAAACCAACTCCAAACGTGTTCTCCTTCGCGGAGAAGGCTGATTTGGCAGGAAGAAGCCCTGTGTGCACTGGCCCTGGCAACCCACCCATAGCCAGCTAGGGAGGCACCCACCTCGGGCCTAGCTGCGAAACGGCACAGAACGCGCTCCTAGGAGCTGCACTCTGCAAAGGGAAACTGTGCTCGGGGAACAAACCTCAGCCCCAAGGCAGCTTGGCTCAGGATCGCAGCGCTTGCCTAGTTCTCACCTAGGCCTAGGCTCCCCATAGGGCCAAGGAGGGTCTGGGCTGCCTCTGGCTCCGTGGGCACTGCTGCTTGGTTGGTGGTCTCCGCAGCTTGAAACCAACTCCAAACGTGTTCTCCTTCGCGGAGAAGGCTGATTTGGCAGGAAGAAGCCCTGTGTGCACTGGCCCTGGCAACCCACCCATCGCCAGCTAGGGAGGGACCCACCTAGGGCCTAGCTGCGAAACGGCACAAAACGCGCTCCTAGGAGCTGCACTCTGCAAAGGGAAACTGTGCTCGGGGAACAAACCTCAGCCCCAAGGCGGCTTGGCTCAGGATGGCAGCGCTTGCCTAGTTCTCACCTAGGCCTAGGCTCCCCATAGGGCCAAGGAGGGTCTGGGCTGCCTCTGCCTCCGTGGGCACTGCTGCTTGGCTTGTGGTCTCCGCACCTTGAAACCAACTCCAAAGGTGTTCTCCTTCGCGGAGAAGGCTGATTTGGCAGGAAGAAGCCCTGTGTGCACTGGCCCTGGCAACCCACCCATAGCCAGCTAGGGAGGGACCCACCTAGGGCCTAGCTGCGAAACGGCACAAAACGCGCTCCTAGGAGCTGCACTCTGCAAAGGGAAACTGTGCTCGGGGAACAAAGCTCAGCCCCAAGGCGGCTTCGCTCACGATGGCAGCGCTTGCCTAGTTCTCACCTAGCCCTAGGCTCCCCTTAGGGCCAAGGAGGGTCTGGGCTGCCTCTGGCTCCGTGGGCACTGCTGCTTGGTTGGTGGTCTCCCCACCTTGAAACCATCTCCAAACGTGTTCTCCTTCGGGGAGAAGGCTGATTTGGTAGGAAGAAGCCCTGTGTGCACTGACCCTAGCAACCCACCCATAGCCAGCTAGGGAGGCACCCACCTCGGGCCTAGCTGCGAACCGTCACAGAACGCACTCCTAGGAGCTGCACTCTGCAAAGGGAAACTGTGCTCGGGGAACAAACCTCAGCCCCAAGGCAGCTTGGCTCAGGATCGCAGCGCTTGCCTAGTTCTTACCTAGGCCTAGGCTCCCCATAGGGCCAAGGAGGGTCTGGGCTGCCTCTGGCTCCGTGGGCACTGCTGCTTGGCTGGTGGTCTCCGCAGCTTGAAACCAACTCCAAACGTGTTCTCCTTCGCGGAGAAGGCTGATTTGGCAGGAAGAAGCCCTGTGTGCACTGGCCCTGGCAACCCACCCATCGCCAGCTAGGGAGGGACCCACCTAGGGCCTAGCTGCGAAACGGCACAAAACGCGCTCCTAGGAGCTGCACTCTGCAAAGGGAAACTGTGCTCGGGGAACAAAGCTCAGCCCCAAGGCGGCTTGGCTCAGGATGGCAGCGCTTGCCTAGTTCTCACCTAGCCCTAGGCTCCCCATAGGGCCAAGGAGGGTCTGGGCTGCCTCTGGCTCCGTGGGCACTGCTGCTTGGCTGGTGGTCTCCGCAGCTTGAAACCAACTCCCAACGTGTTCTCCTTCGCGGAGAAGGCTGATTTGGCAGGAAGAAGCCCTGTGTGCACTGGCCCTGGCAACCCACCCATAGCCAGCTAGGGAGGCACCCACCTCGGGCCTAGCTGCGAAACGGCACAAAACGCGCTCCTAGGAGCTGCACTCTGCAAAGGGAAACTGTGCTCGGGGAACAAAGATCAGCCCCAAGGCAGCTTGGCTCAGGATCGCAGCGCTTGCCTAGTTCTCACCTAGCCCTAGGCTCCCCATAGGGCCAAGGAGGGTCTGGGCTGCCTCTGGCTCCGTGGGCACTGCTGCTTGGTTGGTGGTCTCCGCAGCTTGAAACCAACTCCAAACGTGTTCTCCTTCGCGGAGAAGGCTGATTTGGCAGGAAGAAGCCCTGTGTGCACTGGCCCTGGCAACCCACCCATAGCCAGCTAGGGAGGGACCCACCTAGGGTCTAGCTGCGAAACGGCACAAAACGCGCTCCTAGGAGCTGCACTCTGCAAAGGGAAACTGTGCTCGGGGAACAAAGCTCAGCCCCAAGGCGGCTTGGCTCAGGATCGCAGCGCTTGCCTAGTTCTCACCTAGCCCTAGGCTCCCCATAGGGCCAAGGAGGGTCTGGGCTGCCTCTGCCTCCGTGGGCACTGCTGCTTGGCTTGTGGTCTCCGCACCTTGAAACCAACTCCAAAGGTGTTCTCCTTCGCGGAGAAGGCTGATTTGGCAGGAAGAAGCCCTGTGTGCACTGGCCCTGGCAACCCACCCATAGCCAGCTAGGGAGGGACCCACCTAGGGCCTAGCTGCGAAACGGCACAAAACGCGCTCCTAGGAGCTGCACTCTGCAAAGGGAAACTGTGCTCGGGGAACAAAGCTCAGCCCCAAGGCGGCTTCGCTCACGATGGCAGCGCTTGCCTAGTTCTCACCTAGCCCTAGGCTCCCCTTAGGGCCAAGGAGGGTCTGGGCTGCCTCTGGCTCCGTGGGCACTGCTGCTTGGTTGGTGGTCTCCCCACCTTGAAACCATCTCCAAACGTGTTCTCCTTCGGGGAGAAGGCTGATTTGGTAGGAAGAAGCCCTGTGTGCACTGACCCTAGCAACCCACCCATAGCCAGCTAGGGAGGCACCCACCTCGGGCCTAGCTGCGAAACGGCACAGAACGCGCTCCTAGGAGCTGCACTCTGCAAAGGGAAACTGTGCTCGGGGAACAAACCTCAGCCCCAAGGCAGCTTGGCTCAGGATCGCAGCGCTTGCCTAGTTCTCACCTAGGCCTAGGCTCCCCATAGGGCCAAGGAGGGTCTGGGCTGCCTCTGGCTCCGTGGGCACTGCTGCTTGGCTGGTGGTCTCCGCAGCTTGAAACCAACTCCAAACGTGTTCTCCTTCGCGGAGAAGGCTGATTTGGCAGGAAGAAGCCCTGTGTGCACTGGCCCTGGCAACCCACCCTTCGCCAGCTAGGGAGGGACCCACCTAGGGCCTAGCTGCGAAACGGCACAAAACGCGCTCCTAGGAGCTGCACTCTGCAAAGGGAAACTGTGCTCGGGGAACAAAGCTCAGCCCCAAGGCGGCTTGGCTCAGGATGGCAGCGCTTGCCTAGTTCTCACCTAGGCCTAGGCTCCCCATAGGGCCAAGGAGGGTCTGGGCTGCCTCTGCCTCCGTGGGCACTGCTGCTTGGCTTGTGGTCTCCGCACCTTGAAACCAACTCCAAAGGTGTTCTCCTTCGCGGAGAAGGCTGATTTGGCAGGAAGAAGCCCTGTGTGCACTGGCCCTGGCAACCCACCCATAGCCAGCTAGGGAGGGACCCACCTAGGGCCTAGCTGCGAAACGGCACAAAACGCGCTCCTAGGAGCTGCACTCTGCAAAGGGAAACTGTGCTCGGGGAACAAAGCTCAGCCCCAAGGCGGCTTCGCTCACGATGGCAGCGCTTGCCTAGTTCTCACCTAGCCCTAGGCTCCCCTTAGGGCCAAGGAGGGTCTGGGCTGCCTCTGGCTCCGTGGGCACTGCTGCTTGGTTGGTGGTCTCCCCACCTTGAAACCATCTCCAAACGTGTTCTCCTTCGGGGAGAAGGCTGATTTGGTAGGAAGAAGCCCTGTGTGCACTGACCCTAGCAACCCACCCATAGCCAGCTAGGGAGGCACCCACCTCGGGCCTAGCTGCGAACCGTCACAGAACGCACTCCTAGGAGCTGCACTCTGCAAAGGGAAACTGTGCTCGGGGAACAAACCTCAGCCCCAAGGCAGCTTGGCTCAGGATCGCAGCGCTTGCCTAGTTCTTACCTAGGCCTAGGCTCCCCATAGGGCCAAGGAGGGTCTGGGCTGCCTCTGGCTCCGTGGGCACTGCTGCTTGGCTGGTGGTCTCCGCAGCTTGAAACCAACTCCAAACGTGTTCTCCTTCGCGGAGAAGGCTGATTTGGCAGGAAGAAGCCCTGTGTGCACTGGCCCTGGCAACCCACCCATCGCCAGCTAGGGAGGGACCCACCTAGGGCCTAGCTGCGAAACGGCACAAAACGCGCTCCTAGGAGCTGCACTCTGCAAAGGGAAACTGTGCTCGGGGAACAAAGCTCAGCCCCAAGGCGGCTTGGCTCAGGATGGCAGCGCTTGCCTAGTTCTCACCTAGCCCTAGGCTCCCCATAGGGCCAAGGAGGGTCTGGGCTGCCTCTGGCTCCGTGGGCACTGCTGCTTGGCTGGTGGTCTCCGCAGCTTGAAACCAACTCCCAACGTGTTCTCCTTCGCGG
Source organism: Sus scrofa (assembly GCF_054392235.1). NCBI lineage: Eukaryota > Metazoa > Chordata > Mammalia > Artiodactyla > Suidae > Sus > Sus scrofa. Next base: position 38,122,925 of record NC_139393.1, on the reverse strand, counting down.
AGAAGGCTGATTTGGCAGGAAGAAGCCCTGTGTGCACTGGCCCTGGCAACCCACCCATAGCCAGCTAGGGAGGCACCCACCTCGGGCCTAGCTGCGAAACGGCACAAAACGCGCTCCTAGGAGCTGCACTCTGCAAAGGGAAACTGTGCTCGGGGAACAAAGCTCAGCCCCAAGGCAGCTTGGCTCAGGATCGCAGCGCTTGCCTAGTTCTCACCTAGCCCTAGGCTCCCCATAGGGCCAAGGAGGGTCTGGGCTGCCTCTGGCTCCGTGGGCACTGCTGCTTGGTTGGTGGTCTCCGCAGCTTGAAACCAACTCCAAACGTGTTCTCCTTCGCGGAGAAGGCTGATTTGGCAGGAAGAAGCCCTGTGTGCACTGGCCCTGGCAACCCACCCATAGCCAGCTAGGGAGGGAACCACCTAGGGTCTAGCTGCGAAACGGCACAAAACGCGCTCCTAGGAGCTGCACTCTGCAAAGGGAAACTGTGCTCGGGGAACAAAGCTCAGCCCCAAGGCGGCTTGGCTCAGGATCGCAGCGCTTGCCTAGTTCTCACCTAGCCCTAGGCTCCCCATAGGGCCAAGGAGGGTCTGGGCTGCCTCTGCCTCCGTGGGCACTGCTGCTTGGCTTGTGGTCTCCGCACCTTGAAACCAACTCCAAAGGTGTTCTCCTTCGCGGAGAAGGCTGATTTGGCAGGAAGAAGCCCTGTGTGCACTGGCCCTGGCAACCCACCCATAGCCAGCTAGGGAGGGACCCACCTAGGGCCTAGCTGCGAAACGGCACAAAACGCGCTCCTAGGAGCTGCACTCTGCAAAGGGAAACTGTGCTCGGGGAACAAAGCTCAGCCCCAAGGCGGCTTCGCTCACGATGGCAGCGCTTGCCTAGTTCTCACCTAGCCCTAGGCTCCCCTTAGGGCCAAGGAGGGTCTGGGCTGCCTCTGGCTCCGTGGGCACTGCTGCTTGGTTGGTGGTCTCCCCACCTTGAAACCATCTCCAAACGTGTTCTCCTTCGGGGAGAAGGCTGATTTGGTAGGAAGAAGCCCTGTGTGCACTGACCCTAGCAACCCACCCATAGCCAGCTAGGGAGGCACCCACCTCGGGCCTAGCTGCGAAACGGCACAGAACGCGCTCCTAGGAGCTGCACTCTGCAAAGGGAAACTGTGCTCGGGGAACAAACCTCAGCGCCAAGGCAGCTTGGCTCAGGATCGCAGCGCTTGCCTAGTTCTCACCTAGGCCTAGGCTCCCCATAGGGCCAAGGAGGGTCTGGGCTGCCTCTGGCTCCGTGGGCACTGCTGCTTGGCTGGTGGTCTCCGCAGCTTGAAACCAACTCCAAACGTGTTCTCCTTCGCGGAGAAGGCTGATTTGGCAGGAAGAAGCCCTGTGTGCACTGGCCCTGGCAACCCACCCATCGCCAGCTAGGGAGGGACCCACCTAGGGCCTAGCTGCGAAACGGCACAAAACGCGCTCCTAGGAGCTGCACTCTGCAAAGGGAAACTGTGCTCGGGGAACAAAGCTCAGCCCCAAGGCGGCTTGGCTCAGGATGGCAGCGCTTGCCTAGTTCTCACCTAGCCCTAGGCTCCCCATAGGGCCAAGGAGGGTCTGGGCTGCCTCTGGCTCCGTGGGCACTGCTGCTTGGCTGGTGGTCTCCGCAGCTTGAAACCAACTCCAAACGTGTTCTCCTTCGCGGAGAAGGCTGATTTGGCAGGAAGAAGCCCTGTGTGCACTGGCCCTGGCAACCCACCCTTAGCCAGCTAGGGAGGCATCCACCTCGGGCCTAGCTGCGAAACGGCACAGAACGCGCTCCTAGGAGCTGCACTCTGCAAAGGGAAACTGTGCTCGGGGAACAAAGCTCAGCCCCAAGGCAGCTTGGCTCAGGATCGCAGCGCTTGCCTAGTTCTCACCTAGGCCTAGGCTCCCCATAGGGCCAAGGAGGGTCTGGGCTGCCTCTGGCTCCGTGGGCACTGCTGCTTGGTTGGTGGTCTCCGCAGCTTGAAACCAACTCCAAACGTGTTCTCCTTCGCGGAGAAGGCTGATTTGGCAGGAAGAAGCCCTGTGTGCACTGGCCCTGGCAACCCACCCATAGCCAGCTAGGGACGGACCCACCTAGGGCCTAGCTGCGAAATGGCACAAAACGCGCTCCTAGGAGCTGCACTCTGCAAAGGGAAACTGTGCTCGGGGAACAAAGCTCAGCCCCAAGGCGGCTTGGCTCAGGATCGCAGCGCTTGCCTAGTTCTCACCTAGGCCTAGGCTCCCCTTAGGGCCAAGGAGGATCTGGGCTGCCTCTGCCTCCGTGGGCACTGCTGCTTGGCTTGTGGTCTCCGCACCTTGAAACCAACTCCAAAGGTGTTCTCCTTCGCGGAGAAGGCTGATTTGGCAGGAAGAAGCCCTGTGTGCACTGGCCCTGGCAACCCATCCATAGCCAGCTAGGGACGGACCCACCTAGGGCCTAGCTGAGAAACGGCACAAAACGCGGTCCTAGGAGCTGCACTCTGCAAAGCGAAACTGTGCTCGGGGAACAAAGCTCAGCCCCAAGGCGGCTTGGCTCAGGATGGCAGCGCTTGCCTAGTTCTCACCTAGCCCTAGGCTCCCCATAGGGCCAAGGAGGGTCTGGGCTGCCTCTGGCTCCGTGGGCACTGCTGCTTGGCTGGTGGTCTCCCCACCTTGAAACCAACTCCAAACGTGTTCTCCTTCGGGGAGAAGGCTGATTTGGCAGGAAGAAGCCCTGTGTGCACTGACCCTAGCAACCCACCCATAGCCAGCTAGGGAGGCACCCACCTCGGGCCTAGCTGCGAAACGGCACAGAACGCGCTCCTAGGAGCTGCACTCTGCAAAGGGAAACTGTGCTCGGGGAACAAAGCTCAGCCCCAAGGCAGCTTGGCTCAGGATCGCAGCGCTTGCCTAGTTCTCACCTAGCCCTAGGCTCCCCGTAGGGCCAAGGAGGTTCTGGGCCGCCTCTGGCTCTGTGGGCACTGCTGCTTGGCTGGTGGTCTCCGCAGCTTGAAACCAACTCCAAACGTGTTCTCCTTCGCGGAGAAGGCTGATTTGGCAGGAAGAAGCCCTGTGTGCACTGGCCCTGGCAACCCACCCATCGCCAGCTAGGGAGGGACCCACCTAAGGCCTAGCTGCGAAACGGCAAAAAATGCGCTCCTAAGAGCTGCACTCTGCAAAGGGAAAATGTGCTCGGGGAACAAACCTAAGCCCCAAGGCAGCTTGGCTCAGGATCGTAGCGCTTGCCTAGTTCTCACCTAGCCCTAGGCTCCCCATAGGGCCAAGGAGGGTCTGGGCTGCCTCTGGCTCCGTGGGCACTGCTGCTTGGTTGGTGGTCTCCGCAGCTTGAAACCAACTCCAAACGTGTTCTCCTTCGCGGAGAAGGCTGATTTGGCAGGAAGAAGCCCTGTGTGCACTGGCCCTGGCAACCCACCCATAGCCAGCTAGGGAGGGACCCACCTAGGGTCTAGCTGCGAAACGGCACAAAACGCGCTCCTAGGAGCTGCACTCTGCAAAGGGAAACTGTGCTCGGGGAACAAAGCTCAGCCCCAAGGCGGCTTGGCTCAGGATCGCAGCGCTTGCCTAGTTCTCACCTAGCCCTAGGCTCCCCATAGGGCCAAGGAGGGTCTGGGCTGCCTCTGCCTCCGTGGGCACTGCTGCTTGGCTTGTGGTCTCCGCACCTTGAAACCAACTCCAAAGGTGTTCTCCTTCGCGGAGAAGGCTGATTTGGCAGGAAGAAGCCCTGTGTGCACTGGCCCTGGCAACCCACCCATAGCCAGCTAGGGAGGGACCCACCTAGGGCCTAGCTGCGAAACGGCACAAAACGCGCTCCTAGGAGCTGCACTCTGCAAAGGGAAACTGTGCTCGGGGAACAAAGCTCAGCCCCAAGGCGGCTTCGCTCACGATGGCAGCGATTGCCTAGTTCTCACCTAGCCCTAGGCTCCCCTTAGGGCCAAGGAGGGTCTGGGCTGCCTCTGGCTCCGTGGGCACTGCTGCTTGGTTGGTGGTCTCCCCACCTTGAAACCATCTCCAAACGTGTTCTCCTTCGGGGAGAAGGCTGATTTGGTAGGAAGAAGCCCTGTGTGCACTGACCCTAGCAACCCACCCATAGCCAGCTAGGGAGGCACCCACCTCGGGCCTAGCTGCGAAACGGCACAGAACGCGCTCCTAGGAGCTGCACTCTGCAAAGGGAAACTGTGCTCGGGGAACAAACCTCAGCACCAAGGCAGCTTGGCTCAGGATCGCAGCGCTTGCCTAGTTCTCACCTAGGCCTAGGCTCCCCATAGGGCCAAGGAGGGTCTGGGCTGCCTCTGGCTCCGTGGGCACTGCTGCTTGGCTGGTGGTCTCGGCAGCTTGAAACCAACTCCAAACGTGTTCTCCTTCGCGGAGAAGGCTGATTTGGCAGGAAGAAGCCCTGTGTGCACTGGCCCTGGCAACCCACCCATCGCCAGCTAGGGAGGGACCCACCTAGGGCCTAGCTGCGAAACGGCACAAAACGCGCTCCTAGGAGCTGCACTCTGCAAAGGGAAACTGTGCTCGGGGAACAAAGCTCAGCCCCAAGGCGGCTTGGCTCAGGATGGCAGCGCTTGCCTAGTTCTCACCTAGCCCTAGGCTCCCCATAGGGCCAAGGAGGGTCTGGGCTGCCTCTGGCTCCGTGGGCACTGCTGCTTGGCTGGTGGTCTCCGCAGCTTGAAACCAACTCCAAACGTGTTCTCCTTCGCGGAGAAGGCTGATTTGGCAGGAAGAAGCCCTGTGTGCACTGGCCCTGGCAACCCACCCATAGCCAGCTAGGGAGGCACCCACCTCGGGCCTAGCTGCGAAACGGCACAGAACGCGCTCCTAGGAGCTGCACTCTGCAAAGGGAAACTGTGCTCGGGGAACAAAGCTCAGCCCCAAGGCAGCTTGGCTCAGGATCGCAGCGCTTGCCTAGTTCTCACCTAGGCCTAGGCTCCCCATAGGGCCAAGGAGGGTCTGGGCTGCCTCTGGCTCCGTGGGCACTGCTGCTTGGTTGGTGGTCTCCGCAGCTTGAAACCAACTCCAAACGTGTTCTCCTTCGCGGAGAAGGCTGATTTGGCAGGAAGAAGCCCGGTGTGCACTGGCCCTGGCAACCCACCCATCGCCAGCTAGGGAGGGACCCACCTAGGGCCTAGCTGCGAAACGGCACAAAACGCGCTCCTAGGAGCTGCACTCTGCAAAGGGAAACTGTGCTCGGGGAACAAACCTCAGCCCCAAGGCGGCTTGGCTCAGGATGGCAGCGCTTGCCTAGTTCTCACCTAGGCCTAGGCTCCCCATAGGGCCAAGGAGGGTCTGGGCTGCCTCTGGCTCCGTGGGCACTGCTGCTTGGCTGGTGGTCTCCGCAGCTTGAAACCAACTCCAAACGTGTTCTCCTTCGCGGAGAAGGCTGATTTGGCAGGAAGAAGCCCTGTGTGCACTGGCCCTGGCAACCCACCCATCGCCAGCTAGGGAGGGACCCACCTAGGGCCTAGCTGCGAAACGGCACAGAACGCGCACCTAGGAGCTGCACTCTGCAAAGGGAAACTGTGCTCGGGGAACAAACCTCAGCCCCAAGGCAGCTGGCTCAGGATCACAGCGCTTGCCTAGTTCTCACCTAGCCCTAGGCTCCCCATAGGGCCAAGGAGGTTCTGGGCCGCCTCTGGCTCCGTGGGCACTGCTGCTTGGCTGGTGGTCTCCGCAGCTTGAAACCAACTCCAAACGTGTTCTCCTTCGCGGAGAAGGCTGATTTGGCAGGAAGAAGCCCTGTGTGCACTGGCCCTGGCAACCCACCCATAGCCAGCTAGGGAGGCACCCACCTCGGGCCTAGCTGCGAAACGGCACAGAACGCGCTCCTAGGAGCTGCACTCTGCAAAGGGAAACTGTGCTCGGGGAACAAAGCTCAGCCCCAAGGCAGCTTGGCTCAGGATCGCAGCGCTTGCCTAGTTCTCACCTAGGCCTAGGCTCCCCATAGGGCCAAGGAGGGTCTGGGCTGCCTCTGGCTCCGTGGGCACTGCTGCTTGGTTGGTGGTCTCCGCAGCTTGAAACCAACTCCAAACGTGTTCTCCTTCGCGGAGAAGGCTGATTTGGCAGGAAGAAGCCCGGTGTGCACTGGCCCTGGCAACCCACCCATCGCCAGCTAGGGAGGGACCCACCTAGGGCCTAGCTGCGAAACGGCACAAAACGCGCTCCTAGGAGCTGCACTCTGCAAAGGGAAACTGTGCTCGGGGAACAAACCTCAGCCCCAAGGCGGCTTGGCTCAGGATGGCAGCGCTTGCCTAGTTCTCACCTAGGCCTAGGCTCCCCATAGGGCCAAGGAGGGTCTGGGCTGCCTCTGGCTCCGTGGGCACTGCTGCTTGGCTGGTGGTCTCCGCAGCTTGAAACCAACTCCAAACGTGTTCTCCTTCGCGGAGAAGGCTGATTTGGCAGGAAGAAGCCCTGTGTGCACTGGCCCTAGCAACCCACCCATAGCCAGCTAGGGAGGGACCCACCTAGGGCCTAGCTGCGAAACGGCACAGAACGCGCACCTAGGAGCTGCACTCTGCAAAGGGAAACTGTGCTCGGGGAACAAACCTCAGCCCCAAGGCAGCTGGCTCAGGATCACAGCGCTTGCCTAGTTCTCACCTAGCCCTAGGCTCCCCATAGGGCCAAGGAGGTTCTGGGCCGCCTCTGGCTCCGTGGGCACTGCTGCTTGGCTGGTGGTCTCCGCAGCTTGAAACCAACTCCAAACGTGTTCTCCTTCGCGGAGAAGGCTGATTTGGCAGGAAGAAGCCCTGTGTGCACTGGCCCTGGCAACCCACCCATCGCCAGCTAGGGAGGGACCCACCTAAGGCCTAGCTGCGAAACGGCACAAAACGCGCTCCTAAGAGCTGCACTCTGCAAAGGGAAACTGTGCTCGGGGAACAAAGCTCAGCCCCAAGGCGGCTTCGCTCACGATGGCAGCGCTTGCCTAGTTCTCACCTAGCCCTAGGCTCCCCTTAGGGCCAAGGAGGGTCTGGGCTGCCTCTGGCTCCGTGGGCACTGCTGCTTGGTTGGTGGTCTCCCCACCTTGAAACCATCTCCAAACGTGTTCTCCTTCGGGGAGAAGGCTGATTTGGTAGGAAGAAGCCCTGTGTGCACTCACCCTAGCAACCCACCCATAGCCAGCTAGGGAGGCACCCACCTCGGGCCTAGCTGCGAACCGTCACAGAACGCACTCCTAGGAGCTGCACTCTGCAAAGGGAAACTGTGCTCGGGGAACAAACCTCAGCCCCAAGGCAGCTTGGCTCAGGATCGCAGCGCTTGCCTAGTTCTTACCTAGGCCTAGGCTCCCCATAGGGCCAAGGAGGGTCTGGGCTGCCTCTGGCTCCGTGGGCACTGCTGCTTGGCTGGTGGTCTCCGCAGCTTGAAACCAACTCCAAACGTGTTCTCCTTCGCGGAGAAGGCTGATTTGGCAGGAAGAAGCCCTGTGTGCACTGGCCCTGGCAACCCACCCATCGCCAGCTAGGGAGGGACCCACCTAGGGCCTAGCTGCGAAACGGCACAAAACGCGCTCCTAGGAGCTGCACTCTGCAAAGGGAAACTGTGCTCGGGGAACAAAGCTCAGCCCCAAGGCGGCTTGGCTCAGGATGGCAGCGCTTGCCTAGTTCTCACCTAGCCCTAGGCTCCCCATAGGGCCAAGGAGGGTCTGGGCTGCCTCTGGCTCCGTGGGCACTGCTGCTTGGCTGGTGGTCTCCGCAGCTTGAAACCAACTCCCAACGTGTTCTCCTTCGCGGAGAAGGCTGATTTGGCAGGAAGAAGCCCTGTGTGCACTGGCCCTGGCAACCCACCCATAGCCAGCTAGGGAGGCACCCACCTCGGGCCTAGCTGCGAAACGGCACAAAACGCGCTCCTAGGAGCTGCACTCTGCAAAGGGAAACTGTGCTCGGGGAACAAAGCTCAGCCCCAAGGCGGCTTCGCTCAGGACCGCAGCGCTTGCCTAGTTCTCACCTAGCCCTAGGCTCCCCTTAGGGCCAAGGAGGGTCTGGGCTGCCTCTGGCTCCGTGGGCACTGCTGCTTGGTTGGTGGTCTCCCCACCTTGAAACCATCTCCAAACGTGTTCTCCTTCGGGGAGAAGGCTGATTTGGTAGGAAGAAGCCCTGTGTGCACTGACCCTAGCAACCCACCCATAGCCAGCTAGGGAGGCACCCACCTCGGGCCTAGCTGCGAAACGGCACAGAACGCGCTCCTAGGAGCTGCACTCTGCAAAGGGAAACTGTGCTCGGGGAACAAACCTCAGCCCCAAGGCAGCTTGGCTCAGGATCGCAGCGCTTGCCTAGTTCTCACCTAGGCCTAGGCTCCCCATAGGGCCAAGGAGGGTCTGGGCTGCCTCTGGCTCCGTGGGCACTGCTGCTTGGCTGGTGGTCTCCGCAGCTTGAAACCAACTCCAAACGTGTTCTCCTTCGCGGAGAAGGCTGATTTGGCAGGAAGAAGCCCTGTGTGCACTGGCCCTGGCAACCCACCCATCGCCAGCTAGGGAGGGACCCACCTAGGGCCTAGCTGCGAAACGGCACAAAACGCGCTCCTAGGAGCTGCACTCTGCAAAGGGAAACTGTGCTCGGGGAACAAAGCTCAGCCCCAAGGCGGCTTGGCTCAGGATGGCAGCGCTTGCCTAGTTCTCACCTAGCCCTAGGCTCCCCATAGGGCCAAGGAGGGTCTGGGCTGCCTCTGGCTCCGTGGGCACTGCTGCTTGGCTGGTGGTCTCCGCAGCTTGAAACCAACTCCAAACGTGTTCTCCTTCGCGGAGAAGGCTGATTTGGCAGGAAGAAGCCCTGTGTGCACTGGCCCTGGCAACCCACCCTTAGCCAGCTAGGGAGGCATCCACCTCGGGCCTAGCTGCGAAACGGCACAGAACGCGCTCCTAGGAGCTGCACTCTGCAAAGGGAAACTGTGCTCGGGGAACAAAGCTCAGCCCCAAGGCAGCTTGGCTCAGGATCGCAGCGCTTGCCTAGTTCTCACCTAGGCCTAGGCTCCCCATAGGGCCAAGGAGGGTCTGGGCTGCCTCTGGCTCCGTGGGCACTGCTGCTTGGTTGGTGGTCTCCGCAGCTTGAAACCAACTCCAAACGTGTTCTCCTTCGCGGCTAAGGCTGATTTGGCAGGAAGAAGCCCTGTGTGCACTGGCCCTGGCAACCCACCCATAGCCAGCTAGGGACGGACCCACCTAGGGCCTAGCTGCGAAATGGCACAAAACGCGCTCCTAGGAGCTGCACTCTGCAAAGGGAAACTGTGCTCGGGGAACAAAGCTCAGCCCCAAGGCGGCTTGGCTCAGGATCGCAGCGCTTGCCTAGTTCTCACCTAGGCCTAGGCTCCCCTTAGGGCCAAGGAGGATCTGGGCTGCCTCTGCCTCCGTGGGCACTGCTGCTTGGCTTGTGGTCTCCGCACCTTGAAACCAACTCCAAAGGTGTTCTCCTTCGCGGAGAAGGCTGATTTGGCAGGAAGAAGCCCTGTGTGCACTGGCCCTGGCAACCCATCCATAGCCAGCTAGGGACGGACCCACCTAGGGCCTAGCTGAGAAACGGCACAAAACGCGGTCCTAGGAGCTGCACTCTGCAAAGCGAAACTGTGCTCGGGGAACAAAGCTCAGCCCCAAGGCGGCTTGGCTCAGGATGGCAGCGCTTGCCTAGTTCTCACCTAGCCCTAGGCTCCCCATAGGGCCAAGGAGGGTCTGGGCTGCCTCTGGCTCCGTGGGCACTGCTGCTTGGCTGGTGGTCTCCCCACCTTGAAACCAACTCCAAACGTGTTCTCCTTCGGGGAGAAGGCTGATTTGGCAGGAAGAAGCCCTGTGTGCACTGACCCTAGCAACCCACCCATAGCCAGCTAGGGAGGCACCCACCTCGGGCCTAGCTGCGAAACGGCACAGAACGCGCTCCTAGGAGCTGCACTCTGCAAAGGGAAACTGTGCTCGGGGAACAAAGCTCAGCCCCAAGGCAGCTTGGCTCAGGATCGCAGCGCTTGCCTAGTTCTCACCTAGCCCTAGGCTCCCCGTAGGGCCAAGGAGGTTCTGGGCCGCCTCTGGCTCCGTGGGCACTGCTGCTTGGCTGGTGGTCTCCGCAGCTTGAAACCAACTCCAAACGTGTTCTCCTTCGCGGAGAAGGCTGATTTGGCAGGAAGAAGCCCTGTGTGCACTGGCCCTGGCAACCCACCCATCGCCAGCTAGGGAGGGACCCACCTAAGGCCTAGCTGCGAAACGGCACAAAATGCGCTCCTAAGAGCTGCACTCTGCAAAGGGAAACTGTGCTCGGGGAACAAACCTAAGCCCCAAGGCAGCTTGGCTCAGGATCGTAGCGCTTGCCTAGTTCTCACCTAGCCCTAGGCTCCCCATAGGGCCAAGGAGGGTCTGGGCTGCCTCTGGCTCCGTGGGCACTGCTGCTTGGTTGGTGGTCTCCGCAGCTTGAAACCAACTCCAAACGTGTTCTCCTTCGCGGAGAAGGCTGATTTGGCAGGAAGAAGCCCTGTGTGCACTGGCCCTGGCAACCCACCCATAGCCAGCTAGGGAGGGACCCACCTAGGGTCTAGCTGCGAAACGGCACAAAACGCGCTCCTAGGAGCTGCACTCTGCAAAGGGAAACTGTGCTCGGGGAACAAAGCTCAGCCCCAAGGCGGCTTGGCTCAGGATCGCAGCGCTTGCCTAGTTCTCACCTAGCCCTAGGCTCCCCATAGGGCCAAGGAGGGTCTGGGCTGCCTCTGCCTCCGTGGGCACTGCTGCTTGGCTTGTGGTCTCCGCACCTTGAAACCAACTCCAAAGGTGTTCTCCTTCGCGGAGAAGGCTGATTTGGCAGGAAGAAGCCCTGTGTGCACTGGCCCTGGCAACCCACCCATAGCCAGCTAGGGAGGGACCCACCTAGGGCCTAGCTGCGAAACGGCACAAAACGCGCTCCTAGGAGCTGCACTCTGCAAAGGGAAACTGTGCTCGGGGAACAAAGCTCAGCCCCAAGGCGGCTTCGCTCACGATGGCAGCGATTGCCTAGTTCTCACCTAGCCCTAGGCTCCCCTTAGGGCCAAGGAGGGTCTGGGCTGCCTCTGGCTCCGTGGGCACTGCTGCTTGGTTGGTGGTCTCCCCACCTTGAAACCATCTCCAAACGTGTTCTCCTTCGGGGAGAAGGCTGATTTGGTAGGAAGAAGCCCTGTGTGCACTGACCCTAGCAACCCACCCATAGCCAGCTAGGGAGGCACCCACCTCGGGCCTAGCTGCGAAACGGCACAGAACGCGCTCCTAGGAGCTGCACTCTGCAAAGGGAAACTGTGCTCGGGGAACAAACCTCAGCACCAAGGCAGCTTGGCTCAGGATCGCAGCGCTTGCCTAGTTCTCACCTAGGCCTAGGCTCCCCATAGGGCCAAGGAGGGTCTGGGCTGCCTCTGGCTCCGTGGGCACTGCTGCTTGGCTGGTGGTCTCGGCAGCTTGAAACCAACTCCAAACGTGTTCTCCTTCGCGGAGAAGGCTGATTTGGCAGGAAGAAGCCCTGTGTGCACTGGCCCTGGCAACCCACCCATCGCCAGCTAGGGAGGGACCCACCTAGGGCCTAGCTGCGAAACGGCACAAAACGCGCTCCTAGGAGCTGCACTCTGCAAAGGGAAACTGTGCTCGGGGAACAAAGCTCAGCCCCAAGGCGGCTTGGCTCAGGATGGCAGCGCTTGCCTAGTTCTCACCTAGCCCTAGGCTCCCCATAGGGCCAAGGAGGGTCTGGGCTGCCTCTGGCTCCGTGGGCACTGCTGCTTGGCTGGTGGTCTCGGCAGCTTGAAACCAACTCCAAACGTGTTCTCCTTCGCGGAGAAGGCTGATTTGGCAGGAAGAAGCCCTGTGTGCACTGGCCCTGGCAACCCACCCATAGCCAGCTAGGGAGGCACCCACCTCGGGCCTAGCTGCGAAACGGCACAGAACGCGCTCCTAGGAGCTGCACTCTGCAAAGGGAAACTGTGCTCGGGGAACAAAGCTCAGCCCCAAGGCAGCTTGGCTCAGGATCGCAGCGCTTGCCTAGTTCTCACCTAGGCCTAGGCTCCCCATAGGGCCAAGGAGGGTCTGGGCTGCCTCTGGCTCCGTGGGCACTGCTGCTTGGTTGGTGGTCTCCGCAGCTTGAAACCAACTCCAAACGTGTTCTCCTTCGCGGAGAAGGCTGATTTGGCAGGAAGAAGCCCGGTGTGCACTGGCCCTGGCAACCCACCCATCGCCAGCTAGGGAGGGACCCACCTAGGGCCTAGCTGCGAAACGGCACAAAACGCGCTCCTAGGAGCTGCACTCTGCAAAGGGAAACTGTGCTCGGGGAACAAACCTCAGCCCCAAGGCGGCTTGGCTCAGGATGGCAGCGCTTGCCTAGTTCTCACCTAGGCCTAGGCTCCCCATAGGGCCAAGGAGGGTCTGGGCTGCCTCTGGCTCCGTGGGCACTGCTGCTTGGCTGGTGGTCTCCGCAGCTTGAAACCAACTCCAAACGTGTTCTCCTTCGCGGAGAAGGCTGATTTGGCAGGAAGAAGCCCTGTGTGCACTGGCCCTAGCAACCCACCCATAGCCAGCTAGGGAGGGACCCACCTAGGGCCTAGCTGCGAAACGGCACAGAACGCGCACCTAGGAGCTGCACTCTGCAAAGGGAAACTGTGCTCGGGGAACAAACCTCAGCCCCAAGGCAGCTGGCTCAGGATCACAGCGCTTGCCTAGTTCTCACCTAGCCCTAGGCTCCCCATAGGGCCAAGGAGGTTCTGGGCCGCCTCTGGCTCCGTGGGCACTGCTGCTTGGCTGGTGGTCTCCGCAGCTTGAAACCAACTCCAAACGTGTTCTCCTTCGCGGAGAAGGCTGATTTGGCAGGAAGAAGCCCTGTGTGCACTGGCCCTGGCAACCCACCCATCGCCAGCTAGGGAGGGACCCACCTAAGGCCTAGCTGCGAAACGGCACAAAACGCGCTCCTAAGAGCTGCACTCTGCAAAGGGAAACTGTGCTCGGGGAACAAACCTAAGCCCCAAGGCAGCTTGGCTCAGGATCGTAGCGCTTGCCTAGTTCTCACCTAGCCCTAGGCTCCCCATAGGGCCAAGGAGGGTCTGGGCTGCCTTTGGCTCCGTGGGCACTGCTGCTTGGTTGGTGGTCTCCGCAGCTTGAAACCAACTCCAAACGTGTTCTCCTTCGCGGAGAAGGCTGATTTGGCAGGAAGAAGCCCTGTGTGCACTGGCCCTGGCAACCCACCCATAGCCAGCTAGGGAGGGACCCACCTAGGGTCTAGCTGCGAAACGGCACAAAACGCGCTCCTAGGAGCTGCACTCTGCAAAGGGAAACTGTGCTCGGGGAACAAAGCTCAGCCCCAAGGCGGCTTGGCTCAGGATCGCAGCGCTTGCCTAGTTCTCACCTAGGCCTAGGCTCCCCATAGGGCCAAGGAGGGTCTGGGCTGCCTCTGCCTCCGTGGGCACTGCTGCTTTGCTTGTGGTCTCCGCACCTTGAAACCAACTCCAAAGGTGTTCTCCTTCGCGGAGAAGGCTGATTTGGCAGGAAGAAGCCCTGTGTGCACTGGCCCTGGCAACCCACCCATAGCCAGCTAGGGAGGGACCCACCTAGGGCCTAGCTGCGAAACGGCACAAAACGCGCTCCTAGGAGCTGCACTCTGCAAAGGGAAACTGTGCTCGGGGAACAAAGCTCAGCCCCAAGGCGGCTTCGCTCATGATGGCAGCGCTTGCCTAGTTCTCACCTAGCCCTAGGCTCCCCTTAGGGCCAAGGAGGGTCTGGGCTGCCTCTGGCTCCGTGGGCACTGCTGCTTGGTTGGTGGTCTCCCCACCTTGAAACCATCTCCAAACGTGTTCTCCTTCGGGGAGAAGGCTGATTTGGTAGGAAGAAGCCCTGTGTGCACTGACCCTAGCAACCCACCCATAGCCAGCTAGGGAGGCACCCACCTCGGGCCTAGCTGCGAAACGGCACAGAACGCGCTCCTAGGAGCTGCACTCTGCAAAGGGAAACTGTGCTCGGGGAACAAACCTCAGCCCCAAGGCAGCTTGGCTCAGGATCGCAGCGCTTGCCTAGTTCTCACCTAGGCCTAGGCTCCCCATAGGGCCAAGGAGGGTCTGGGCTGCCTCTGGCTCCGTGGGCACTGCTGCTTGGCTGGTGGTCTCCGCAGCTTGAAACCAACTCCAAACGTGTTCTCCTTCGCGGAGAAGGCTGATTTGGCAGGAAGAAGCCCTGTGTGCACTGGCCCTGGCAACCCACCCATCGCCAGCTAGGGAGGGACCCACCTAGGGCCTAGCTGCGAAACGGCACAAAACGCGCTCCTAGGAGCTGCACTCTGCAAAGGGAAACTGTGCTCGGGGAACAAAGCTCAGCCCCAAGGCGGCTTGGCTCAGGATGGCAGCGCTTGCCTAGTTCTCACCTAGCCCTAGGCTCCCCATAGGGCCAAGGAGGGTCTGGGCTGCCTCTGGCTCCGTGGGCACTGCTGCTTGGCTGGTGGTCTCCGCAGCTTGAAACCAACTCCAAACGTGTTCTCCTTCGCGGAGAAGGCTGATTTGGCAGGAAGAAGCCCTGTGTGCACTGGCCCTGGCAACCCACCCATAGCCAGCTAGGGAGGCATCCACCTCGGGCCTAGCTGCGAAACGGCACAAAACGCGCTCCTAGGAGCTGCACTCTGCAAAGGGAAACTGTGCTCGGGGAACAAAGCTCAGCCCCAAGGCAGCTTGGCTCAGGATCGCAGCGCTTGCCTAGTTCTCACCTAGGCCTAGGCTCCCCATAGGGCCAAGGAGGGTCTGGGCTGCCTCTGGCTCCGTGGGCACTGCTGCTTGGTTGGTGGTCTCCGCAGCTTGAAACCAACTCCAAACGTGTTCTCCTTCGCGGAGAAGGCTGATTTGGCAGGAAGAAGCCCTGTGTGCACTGGCCCTGGCAACCCACCCATAGCCAGCTAGGGACGGACCCACCTAGGGCCTAGCTGCGAAATGGCACAAAACGCGCTCCTAGGAGCTGCACTCTGCAAAGGGAAACTGTGCTCGGGGAACAAAGCTCAGCCCCAAGGCGGCTTGGCTCAGGATCGCAGCGCTTGCCTAGTTCTCACCTAGGCCTAGGCTCCCCATAGGGCCAAGGAGGATCTGGGCTGCCTCTGCCTCCGTGGGCACTGCTGCTTGGCTTGTGGTCTCCGCACCTTGAAACCAACTCCAAAGGTGTTCTCCTTCGCGGAGAAGGCTGATTTGGCAGGAAGAAGCCCTGTGTGCACTGGCCCTGGCAACCCATCCATATCCAGCTAGGGACGGACCCACCTAGGGCCTAGCTGAGAAACGGCACAAAACGCGGTCCTAGGAGCTGCACTCTGCAAAGCGAAACTGTGCTCGGGGAACAAAGCTCAGCCCCAAGGCGGCTTGGCTCAGGATGGCAGCGCTTGCCTAGTTCTCACCTAGCCCTAGGCTCCCCATAGGGCCAAGGAGGGTCTGGGCTGCCTCTGGCTCCGTGGGCACTGCTGCTTGGCTGGTGGTCTCCGCAGCTTGAAACCAACTCCAAACGTGTTCTCCTTCGGGGAGAAGGCTGATTTGGCAGGAAGAAGCCCTGTGTGCACTGACCCTAGCAACCCACCCATAGCCAGCTAGGGAGGCACCCACCTCGGGCCTAGCTGCGAAACGGCACAGAACGCGCTCCTAGGAGCTGCACTCTGCAAAGGGAAACTGTGCTCGGGGAACAAAGCTCAGCCCCAAGGCAGCTTGGCTCAGGATCGCAGCGCTTGCCTAGTTCTCACCTAGGCCTAGGCTCCCCCTAGGGCCAAGGAGGGTCTGGGCTGCCTCTGGCTCCGTGGGCACTGCTGCTTGGCTGGTGGTCTCCGCACCTTGAAACCAACTCCAAACGTGTTCTCCTTCGGGGAGAAGGCTGATTTGGCAGGAAGAAGCCCTGTGTGCACTCGCCCTAGCAACCCACCCATAGCCAGCTAGGGAGGGACCCACCTAGGGCCTAGCTGCGAAACGGCACAGAACGCAATCCTAGGAGCTGCACTCTGCAAAGGGAAACTGTGCGCGGGGAAAAAAGCTCAGCCCCAAGGCAGCTTGGCTCAGGATCGCAGCGCTTGCCTAGTTCTCACCTAGGCCTAGGCTCCCCATAGGGCCAAGGAGGGTCTGGGCTGCCTCTGGCTCCGTGGGCACTGCTGCTTGGCTGGTGGTCTCCGCAGCTTGAAACCAACTCCAAACGTGTTCTCCTTCGCGGAGAAGGCTGATTTGGCAGGAAGAAGCCCTGTGTGCACTGGCCCTGGCAACCCACCCATCGCCAGCTACGGAGGGACCCACCTAGGGCCTAGCTGCGAAATGGCAAAAAACGCGCTCCTAGGAGCTGCACTCTGCAAAGGGAAACTGTGCTCGGGGAACAAAGCTCAGCCCCAAGGCGGCTTGGCTCAGGATCGCAGCGCTTGCCTAGTTCTCACCTAGGCCTAGGCTCCCCATAGGGCCAAGGAGGGTCTGGGCTGCCTCTGCCTCCGTGGGCACTGCTGCTTGGCTTGTGGTCTCCGCACCTTGAAACCAACTCCAAACGTGTTCTCCTTCGCGGAGAAGGCTGATTTGGCAGGAAGAAGCCCTGTGTGCACTGGCCCTGGCAACCCACCCATCGCCAGCTAGGGAGGGACCCACCTAGGGCCTAGCTGCGAAACGGCACAAAACGCGCTCCTAGGAGCTGCACTCTGCAAAGGGAAACTGTGCTCGGGGAACAAAGCTCAGCCCCAAGGCGGCTTGGCTCAGGATGGCAGCGCTTGCCTAGTTCTCACCTAGCCCTAGGCTCCCCATACGGCCAAGGAGGGTCTGGGCTGCCTCTGGCTCCGTGGGCACTGCTGCTTGGCTGGTGGTCTCCGCAGCTTGAAACCAACTCCAAACGTGTTCTCCTTCGGGGAGAAGGCTGATTTGGCAGGAAGAAGCCCTGTGTGCACTGGCCCTAGCAACCCACCCATACCCAGCTAGGGAGGGACCCACCTAGGGCCTAGCTGCGAAACGGCACAGAACGCGCTCCTAGGAGCTGCACTCTGCAAAGGGAAACTGTGCTCGGGGAACAAACCTCAGCCCCAAGGCAGCTTGGCTCAGGATCGCAGCGCTTGCCTAGTTCTCACCTAGGCCTAGGCTCCCCATAGGGCCAAGGAGGGTCTGGGCTGCCTCTGGCTCCGTGGGCACTGCTGCTTGGCTGGTGGTCTCCGCACCTTGAAACCAACTCCAAACGTGTTCTCCTTCGCGGAGAAGGCTGATTTGGCAGGAAGAAGCCCTGTGTGCACTCTCCCTGGCAACCCACCCATCGCCAGCTAGGGAGGAACCCACCTAGGGCCTAGCTGCGAAATGGCACAAAACGCGCTCCTAGGAGCTGCACTCTGCAAAGGGAAACTGTGCTCGGGGAACAAAGCTCAGCCCCAAGGCGGCTTGGCTCAGGATCGCAGCGCTTGCCTAGTTCTCACCTAGGCCTAGGCTCCCCATAGGGCCAAGGAGGGTCTGGGCTGCCTCTGCCTCCGTGGGCACTGCTGCTTGGCTTGTGGTCTCCGCACCTTGAAACCAACTCCAAAGGTGTTCTCCTTCGCGGAGAAGGCTGATTTGGCAGGAAGAAGCCCTGTGTGCACTGGCCCTGGCAACCCACCCATAGCCAGCTAGGGACGGACCCACCTAGGGCCTAGCTGAGAAACGGCACAGAACGCGCTCCTAGGAGCTGCACTCTGCAAAGGGAAACTGTGCTCGGGGAACAAAGCTCAGCCCCAAGGCAGCTTGGCTCAGGATGGCAGCGCTTGCCTAGTTCTCACCTAGCCCTAGGCTCCCCATAGGGCCAAGGAGGGTCTGGGCTGCCTCTGGCTCCGTGGGCACTGCTGCTTGGCTGGTGGTCTCCCCACCTTGAAACCAACTCCAAACGTGTTCTCCTTCGGGGAGAAGGCTGATTTGGCAGGAAGAAGCCCTGTGTGCACTGACCCTTGCAACCCACCCATAGCCAGCTAGGGAGGCACCCACCTCGGGCCTAGCTGCGAAACGGCACAGAACGCGCTCCTAGGAGCTGCACTCTGCAAAGGGAAACTGTGCTCGGGGAACAAAGCTCAGCCCCAAGGCAGCTTGGCTCAGGATCGCAGCGCTTGCCTAGTTCTCACCTAGGCCTAGGCTCCCCATAGGGCCAAGGAGGGTCTGGGCTGCCTCTGGCTCCGTGGGCACTGCTGCTTGGCTGGTGGTCTCCGCAGCTTGAAACCAACTCCAAACGTGTTCTCCTTCGCGGAGAAGGCTGATTTGGCAGGAAGAAGCCCTGTGTGCACTGGCCCTGGCATCCCACCCATCGCCAGCTAGGGAGGGACCCACCTAGGGCCTAGCTGCGAAACGGCACAAAACGCGCTCCTAGGAGCTGCACTCTGCAAAGGGAAACTGTGCTCGGGGAACAAACCTCAGCCCCAAGGCAGCTTGGCTCTGGATCGCAGCGCGTGCCTAGTTCTCACCTAGCCCTAGGCTCCCCATAGGGCCAAGGAGGGTCTGGGCTGCCTCTGGCTCCGTGGGCACTGCTGCTTGGCTGGTGGTCTCGGCAGCTTGAAACCAACTCCAAACGTGTTCTCCTTCGCGGAGAAGGCTGATTTGGCAGGAAGAAGCCCTGTGTGCACTGGCCCTGGCAACCCACCCATCGCCAGCTAGGGAGGGACCCACCTAGGGCCTAGCTGCGAAACGGCACAAAACGCGCTCCTAGGAGCTGCACTCTGCAAAGGGAAACTGTGCTCGGGGAACAAAGCTCAGCCCCAAGGCGGCTTGGCTCAGGATGGCAGCGCTTGCCTAGTTCTCACCTAGCCCTAGGCTCCCCATAGGGCCAAGGAGGGTCTGGGCTGCCTCTGGCTCCGTGGGCACTGCTGCTTGGCTGGTGGTCTCCGCAGCTTGAAACCAACTCCAAACGTGTTCTCCTTCGCGGAGAAGGCTGATTTGGCAGGAAGAAGCCCTGTGTGCACTGGCCCTGGCAACCCACCCATAGCCAGCTAGGGAGGCACCCACCTCGGGCCTAGCTGCGAAACGGCACAGAACGCGCTCCTAGGAGCTGCACTCTGCAAAGGGAAACTGTGCTCGGGGAACAAAGCTCAGCCCCAAGGCAGCTTGGCTCAGGATCGCAGCGCTTGCCTAGTTCTCACCTAGGCCTAGGCTCCCCATAGGGCCATGGAGGGTCTGGGCTGCCTCTGGCTCCGTGGGCACTGCTGCTTGGTTGGTGGTCTCCGCAGCTTGAAACCAACTCCAAACGTGTTCTCCTTCGCGGAGAAGGCTGATTTGGCAGGAAGAAGCCCTGTGTGCACTGGCCCTGGCAACCCACCCATCGCCAGCTAGGGAGGGACCCACCTAGGGCCTAGCTGCGAAACGGCACAAAACGCGCTCCTAGGAGCTGCACTCTGCAAAGGGAAACTGTGCTCGGGGAACAAACCTCAGCCCCAAGGCGGCTTGGCTCAGGATGGCAGCGCTTGCCTAGTTCTCACCTAGGCCTAGGCTCCCCATAGGGCCAAGGAGGGTCTGGGCTGCCTCTGGCTCCGTGGGCACTGCTGCTTGGCTGGTGGTCTCCGCAGCTTGAAACCAACTCCAAACGTGTTCTCCTTCGCGGAGAAGGCTGATTTGGCAGGAAGAAGCCCTGTGTGCACTGGCCCTAGCAACCCACCCATAGCCAGCTAGGGAGGGACCCACCTAGGGCCTAGCTGCGAAACGGCACAGAACGCGCACCTAGGAGCTGCACTCTGCAAAGGGAAACTGTGCTCGGGGAACAAACCTCAGCCCCAAGGCAGCTGGCTCAGGATCACAGCGCTTGCCTAGTTCTCACCTAGCCCTAGGCTCCCCATAGGGCCAAGGAGGTTCTGGGCCGCCTCTGGCTCCGTGGGCACTGCTGCTTGGCTGGTGGTCTCCGCAGCTTGAAACCAACTCCAAACGTGTTCTCCTTCGCGGAGAAGGCTGATTTGGCAGGAAGAAGCCCTGTGTGCACTGGCCCTGGCAACCCACCCATCGCCAGCTAGGGAGGGACCCACCTAAGGCCTAGCTGCGAAACGGCACAAAACGCGCTCCTAAGAGCTGCACTCTGCAAAGGGAAACTGTGCTCGGGGAACAAACCTAAGCCCCAAGGCAGCTTGGCTCAGGATCGTAGCGCTTGCCTAGTTCTCACCTAGCCCTAGGCTCCCCATAGGGCCAAGGAGGGTCTGGGCTGCCTTTGGCTCCGTGGGCACTGCTGCTTGGTTGGTGGTCTCCGCAGCTTGAAACCAACTCCAAACGTGTTCTCCTTCGCGGAGAAGGCTGATTTGGCAGGAAGAAGCCCTGTGTGCACTGGCCCTGGCAACCCACCCATAGCCAGCTAGGGAGGGACCCACCTAGGGTCTAGCTGCGAAACGGCACAAAACGCGCTCCTAGGAGCTGCACTCTGCAAAGGGAAACTGTGCTCGGGGAACAAAGCTCAGCCCCAAGGCGGCTTGGCTCAGGATCGCAGCGCTTGCCTAGTTCTCACCTAGGCCTAGGCTCCCCATAGGGCCAAGGAGGGTCTGGGCTGCCTCTGCCTCCGTGGGCACTGCTGCTTTGCTTGTGGTCTCCGCACCTTGAAACCAACTCCAAAGGTGTTCTCCTTCGCGGAGAAGGCTGATTTGGCAGGAAGAAGCCCTGTGTGCACTGGCCCTGGCAACCCACCCATAGCCAGCTAGGGAGGGACCCACCTAGGGCCTAGCTGCGAAACGGCACAAAACGCGCTCCTAGGAGCTGCACTCTGCAAAGGGAAACTGTGCTCGGGGAACAAAGCTCAGCCCCAAGGCGGCTTCGCTCATGATGGCAGCGCTTGCCTAGTTCTCACCTAGCCCTAGGCTCCCCTTAGGGCCAAGGAGGGTCTGGGCTGCCTCTGGCTCCGTGGGCACTGCTGCTTGGTTGGTGGTCTCCCCACCTTGAAACCATCTCCAAACGTGTTCTCCTTCGGGGAGAAGGCTGATTTGGTAGGAAGAAGCCCTGTGTGCACTGACCCTAGCAACCCACCCATAGCCAGCTAGGGAGGCACCCACCTCGGGCCTAGCTGCGAAACGGCACAGAACGCGCTCCTAGGAGCTGCACTCTGCAAAGGGAAACTGTGCTCGGGGAACAAACCTCAGCCCCAAGGCAGCTTGGCTCAGGATCGCAGCGCTTGCCTAGTTCTCACCTAGGCCTAGGCTCCCCATAGGGCCAAGGAGGGTCTGGGCTGCCTCTGGCTCCGTGGGCACTGCTGCTTGGCTGGTGGTCTCCGCAGCTTGAAACCAACTCCAAACGTGTTCTCCTTCGCGGAGAAGGCTGATTTGGCAGGAAGAAGCCCTGTGTGCACTGGCCCTGGCAACCCACCCATCGCCAGCTAGGGAGGGACCCACCTAGGGCCTAGCTGCGAAACGGCACAAAACGCGCTCCTAGGAGCTGCACTCTGCAAAGGGAAACTGTGCTCGGGGAACAAAGCTCAGCCCCAAGGCGGCTTGGCTCAGGATGGCAGCGCTTGCCTAGTTCTCACCTAGCCCTAGGCTCCCCATAGGGCCAAGGAGGGTCTGGGCTGCCTCTGGCTCCGTGGGCACTGCTGCTTGGCTGGTGGTCTCCGCACGGTGAAACCAACTCCAAACGTGTTCTCCTTCGCGGAGAAGGCTGATTTGGCAGGAAGAAGCCCTGTGTGCACTGGCCCTGGCAACCCACCCATAGCCAGCTAGGGAGGCATCCACCTCGGGCCTAGCTGCGAAACCGCACAAAACGCGCTCCTAG
Source organism: Sus scrofa (assembly GCF_054392235.1). Lineage (NCBI taxonomy): Eukaryota > Metazoa > Chordata > Mammalia > Artiodactyla > Suidae > Sus > Sus scrofa. The sequence goes on along the minus strand of NC_139393.1, from coordinate 38,101,305 downwards.
GAGCTGCACTCTGCAAAGGGAAACTGTGCTCGGGGAACAAAGCTCAGCCCCAAGGCAGCTTGGCTCAGGATCGCAGCGCTTGCCTAGTTCTCACCTAGGCCTAGGCTCCCCATAGGGCCAAGGAGGGTCTGGGCTGCCTCTGGCTCCGTGGGCACTGCTGCTTGGCTGGTGGTCTCCGCAGCTTGAAACCAACTCCAAACGTGTTCTCCTTCGCGGAGAAGGCTGATTTGGCAGGAAGAAGCCCTGTGTGCACTGGCCCTGGCAACCCACCCATAGCCAGCTAGGGACGGACCCACCTAGGGCCTAGCTGCGAAATGGCACAAAACGCGCTCCTAGGAGCTGCACTCTGCAAAGGGAAACTGTGCTCGGGGAACAAAGCTCAGCCCCAAGGCGGCTTGGCTCAGGATCGCAGCGCTTGCCTAGTTCTCACCTAGGCCTAGGCTCCCCATAGGGCCAAGGAGGATCTGGGCTGCCTCTGCCTCCGTGGGCACTGCTGCTTGGCTTGTGGTCTCCGCACCTTGAAACCAACTCCAAAGGTGTTCTCCTTCGCGGAGAAGGCTGATTTGGCAGGAAGAAGCCCTGTGTGCACTGGCCCTGGCAACCCATCCATAGCCAGCTAGGGACGGACCCACCTAGGGCCTAGCTGAGAAACGGCACAAAACGCGGTCCTAGGAGCTGCACTCTGCAAAGCGAAACTGTGCTCGGGGAACAAAGCTCAGCCCCAAGGCGGCTTGGCTCAGGATCTCAGCGCTTGCCTAGTTCTCACCTAGCCCTAGGCTCCCCATAGGGCCAAGGAGGGTCTGGGCTGCCTCTGGCTCCGTGGGCACTGCTGCTTGGCTGGTGGTCTCCGCAGCTTGAAACCAACTCCAAACGTGTTCTCCTTCGGGGAGAAGGCTGATTTGGCAGGAAGAAGCCCTGTGTGCACTGACCCTAGCAACCCACCCATAGCCAGCTAGGGAGGCACCCACCTCGGGCCTAGCTGCGAAACGGCACAGAACGCGCTCCTAGGAGCTGCACTCTGCAAAGGGAAACTGTGCTCGGGGAACAAAGCTCAGCCCCAAGGCAGCTTGGCTCAGGATCGCAGCGCTTGCCTAGTTCTCACCTAGGCCTAGGCTCCCCCTAGGGCCAAGGAGGGTCTGGGCTGCCTCTGGCTCCGTGGGCACTGCTGCTTGGCTGGTGGTCTCCGCACCTTGAAACCAACTCCAAACGTGTTCTCCTTCGCGGAGAAGGCTGATTTGGCAGGAAGAAGCCCTGTGTGCACTGGCCCTGGCATCCCACCCATCGCCAGCTAGGGAGGGACCCACCTAGGGCCTAGCTGCGAAACGGCACAAAACGCGCTCCTAGGAGCTGCACTCTGCAAAGGGAAACTGTGCTCGGGGAACAAACCTCAGCCCCAAGGCAACTTGGCTCAGGATCGCAGCGCGTGCCTAGTTCTCACCTAGCCCTAGGCTCCCCATAGGGCCAAGGAGGGTCTGGGCTGCCTCTGGCTCCGTGGGCACTGCTGCTTGGCTGGTGGTCTCCGCACCTTGAAACCAACTCCAAACGTGTTCTCCTTCGCGGAGAAGGCTGATTTGGCAGGAAGAAGCCCTGTGTGCACTGGCCCTGGCAACCCACCCATCGCCAGCTAGGGAGGGAACCACCTAGGGCCTAGCTGCGAAACGGCACAAAACGCGCTCCTAGGAGCTGCACTCTGCAAAGGGAAACTGTGCTCGGGGAACAAAGCTCAGCCCCAAGGCGGCTTGGCTCAGGATGGCAGCGCTTGCCTAGTTCTCACCTAGCCCTAGGCTCCCCATAGGGCCAAGGAGGGTCTGGGCTGCCTCTGGCTCCGTGGGCACTGCTGCTTGGCTGGTGGTCTCCGCACCTTGAAACCAACTCCAAACGTGTTCTCCTTCTGGGAGAAGGCTTATTTGGCAGGAAGAAGCCCTGTGTGCACTGGCCCTAGCAACCCACCCATAGCCAGCTAGGGAGGGACCCACCTAGGGCCTAGCTGCGAAACGGCACAGAACCCGCTCCTAGGAGCTGCACTCTGCAAAGGGAAACTGTGCTCGGGGAACAAACCTCAGCCCCAAGGCAGCTTGGCTCAGGATCGCAGCGCTTGCCTAGTTCTCACCTAGGCCTAGGCTCCCCATAGGGCCAAGGAGGGTCTGGGCTGCCTCTGGCTCCGTGGGCACTGCTGCTTGGCTGGTGGTCTCCGCAGCTTGAAACCAACTCCAAACGTGTTCTCCTTCGCGGAGAAGGCTGATTTGGCAGGAAGAAGCCCTGTGTGCACTGGCCCTGGCAACCCACCCATCGCCAGCTAGGGAGGGACCCACCTAGGGCCTAGCTGCGAAACGGCACAAAACGCGCTCCTAGGAGCTGCACTCTGCAAAGGGAAAATGTGCTCGGGGAACAAACCTCAGCCCCAAGGCAGCTTGGCTCTGGATCGCAGCGCTTGCCTAGTTCTCACCTAGCCCTAGGCTCCCCATAGGACCAAGGAGGGTCTGGGCTGCCTCTGGCTCCGTGGGCACTGCTGCTTGGCTGGTGGTCTCCGCAGCTTGAAACCAACTCCAAAGGTGTTCTCCTTCGCGGAGAAGGCTGATTTGGCAGGAAGAAGCCCTGTGTGCACTGGCCCTGGCAACCCACCCATAGCCAGCTAGGGACGGACCCACCTAGGGCCTAGCTGCGAAACGGCACAAAACGCGCTCCTAGGAGCTGCACTCTGCAAAGGGAAACTGTGCTCGGGGAACAAAGCTCAGCCCCAAGGCGGCTTGGCTCAGGATGGCAGCGCTTGCCTAGTTCTCACCTAGGCCTAGGCTCCCCATAGGGCCAAGGAGGGTCTGGGCTGCCTCTGGCTCCGTGGGCACTGCTGCTTGGCTGGTGGTCTCCGCACCTTGAAACCAACTCCAAACGTGTTCTCCTTCGGGGAGAAGGCTGATTTGGCAGGAAGAAGCCCTGTGTGCACTGGCCCTAGCAACCCACCCATAGCCAGCTAGGGAGGGACCCACCTAGGGCCTAGCTGCGAAACGGCACAGAACGCGCTCCTAGGAGCTGCACTCTGCAAAGGGAAACTGTGCTCGGGGAAAAAAGCTCAGCCCCAAGGCAGCTTGGCTCAGGATCGCAGCGCTTGCCTAGTTCTCACCTAGGCCTAGGCTCCCCATAGGGCCAAGGAGGGTCTGGGCTGCCTCTGGCTCCGTGGGCACTGCTGCTTGGCTGGTGGTCTCCGCAGCTTGAAACCAACTCCAAACGTGTTCTCCTTCGCGGAGAAGGCTGATTTGGCAGGAAGAAGCCCTGTGTGCACTGGCCCTGGCAACCCACCCATCGCCAGCTACGGAGGGACCCACCTAGGGCCTAGCTGCGAATCGGCACAAAACGCGCTCCTAGGAGCTGCACTCTGCAAAGGGAAACTGTGCTCGGGGAACAAAGCTCAGCCCCAAGGCGGCTTGGCTCAGGATCGCAGCGCTTGCCTAGTTCTCACCTAGGCCTAGGCTCCCCATAGGGCCAAGGAGGGTCTGGGCTGCCTCTGCCTCCGTGGGCACTGCTGCTTGGCTTGTGGTCTCCGCACCTTGAAACCAACTCCAAACGTGTTCTCCTTCGCGGAGAAGGCTGATTTGGCAGGAAGAAGCCCTGTGTGCACTGGCCCTGGCAACCCACCCATAGCCAGCTAGGGAGGGACCCACCTAGGGCCTAGCTGAGAAACGGCACAAAACGCGCTCCTAGGAGCTGCACTCTGCAAAGGGAAACTGTGCTCGGGGAACAAAGCTCAGCCCCAAGGCGGCTTGGCTCAGGATGGCAGCGCTTGCCTAGTTCTCACCTAGCCCTAGGCTCCCCATACGGCCAAGGAGGGTCTGGGCTGCCTCTGGCTCCGTGGGCACTGCTGCTTGGCTTGTGGTCTCCGCAGCTTGAAACCAACTCCAAACGTGTTCTCCTTCGGGGAGAAGGCTGATTTGGCAGGAAGAAGCCCTGTGTGCACTGGCCCTAGCAACCCACCCATACCCAGCTAGGGAGGGACCCACCTAGGGCATAGCTGCGAAACGGCACAGAACGCGCTCCTAGGAGCTGCACTCTGCAAAGGGAAACTGTGCTCGGGGAACAAAGCTCAGCCCCAAGGCAGCTTGGCTCAGGATCGCAGCGCTTGCCTAGTTCTCACCTAGGCCTAGGCTCCCCATAGGGCCAAGGAGGGTCTGGGCTGCCTCTGGCTCCGTGGGCACTGCTGCTTGGCTGGTGGTCTCCGCACCTTGAAACCAACTCCAAACGTGTTCTCCTTCGCGGAGAAGGCTGATTTGGCAGGAAGAAGCCCTGTGTGCACTCTCCCTGGCAACCCACCCATCGAGAGCTAGGGAGGGACCCACCTAGGGCCTAGCTGCGAAATGGCACAAAACGCGCTCCTAGGAGCTGCACTCTGCAAAGGGAAACTGTGCTCGGGGAACAAAGCTCAGCCCCAAGGCGGCTTGGCTCAGGATCGCAGCGCTTGCCTAGTTCTCACCTAGGCCTAGGCTCCCCATAGGGCCAAGGAGGGTCTGGGCTGCCTCTGGCTCCGTGGGCACTGCTGCTTGGCTTGTGGTCTCCGCACCTTGAAACCAACTCCAAAGGTGTTCTCCTTCGCGGAGAAGGCTGATTTGGCAGGAAGAAGCCCTGTGTGCACTGGCCCTGGCATCCCACCCATCGCCAGCTAGGGAGGGACCCACCTAGGGCCTAGCTGCGAAACGGCACAAAACGCGCTCCTAGGAGCTGCACTCTGCAAAGGGAAACTGTGCTCGGGGAACAAACCTCAGCCCCAAGGCAGCTTGGCTCTGGATCGCAGCGCGTGCCTAGTTCTCACCTAGCCCTAGGCTCCCCATAGGGCCAAGGAGGGTCTGGGCTGCCTCTGGCTCCGTGGGCACTGCTGCTTGGTTGGTGGTCTCCGCAGCTTGAAACCAACTCCAAACGTGTTCTCCTTCGCGGAGAAGGCTGATTTGGCAGGAAGAAGCCCTGTGTGCACTGGCCCTGGCAACCCACCCATAGCCAGCTAGGGAGGGACCCACCTAGGGCCTAGCTGCGAAACGGCACAAAACGCGCTCCTAGGAGCTGCACTCTGCAAAGGGAAACTGTGCTCGGGGAACAAAGCTCAGCCCCAAGGCAGCTTGGCTCAGGATCGCAGCGCTTGCCTAGTTCTCACCTAGCCCTAGGCTCCCCATAGGGCCAAGGAGGGTCTGGGCTGCCTCTGGCTCCGTGGGCACTGCTGCTTGGCTTGTGGTCTCCGCAGCTTGAAACCAACTCCAAACGTGTTCTCCTTCGGGGAGAAGGCTGATTTGGCAGGAAGAAGCCCTGTGTGCACTGGCCCTAGCAACCCACCCATACCCAGCTAGGGAGGGACCCACCTAGGGCCTAGCTGCGAAACGGCACAGAACGCGCTCCTAGGAGCTGCACTCTGCAAAGGGAAACTGTGCTCGGGGAACAAAGCTCAGCCCCAAGGCAGCTTGGCTCAGGATCGCAGCGCTTGCCTAGTTCTCACCTAGGCCTAGGCTCCCCATAGGGCCAAGGAGGGTCTGGGCTGCCTCTGGCTCCGTGGGCACTGCTGCTTGGCTGGTGGTCTCCGCACCTTGAAACCAACTCCAAACGTGTTCTCCTTCGCGGAGAAGGCTGATTTGGCAGGAAGAAGCCCTGTGTGCACTCTCCCTGGCAACCCACCCATCGCCAGCTAGGGAGGGACCCACCTAGGGCCTAGCTGCGAAATGGCACAAAACGCGCTCCTAGGAGCTGCACTCTGCAAAGGGAAACTGTGCTCGGGGAACAAAGCTCAGCCCCAAGGCGGCTTGGCTCAGGATCGCAGCGCTTGCCTAGTTCTCACCTAGGCCTAGGCTCCCCATAGGGCCAAGGAGGGTCTGGGCTGCCTCTGCCTCCGTGGGCACTGCTGCTTGGCTTGTGGTCTCCGCACCTTGAAACCAACTCCAAAGGTGTTCTCCTTCGCGGAGAAGGCTGATTTGGCAGGAAGAAGCCCTGTGTGCACTGGCCCTGGCAACCCACCCATAGCCAGCTAGGGACGGACCCACCTAGGGCCTAGCTGAGAAACGGCACAGAACGCGCTCCTAGGAGCTGCACTCTGCAAAGGGAAACTGTGCTCGGGGAACAAAGCTCAGCCCCAAGGCGGCTTGGCTCAGGATGGCAGCGCTTGCCTAGTTCTCACCTAGCCCTAGGCTCCCCATAGGGCCAAGGAGGGTCTGGGCTGCCTCTGGCTCCGTGGGCACTGCTGCTTGGCTGGTGGTCTCCGCACCTTGAAACCAACTCCAAACGTGTTCTCCTTCGGGGAGAAGGCTGATTTGGCAGGAAGAAGCCCTGTGTGCACTGACCCTAGCAACCCAACCATAGCCAGCTAGGGAGGCACCCACCTCGGGCCTAGCTGCGAAACGGCACAGAACGCGCTCCTAGGAGCTGCACTCTGCAAAGGGAAACTGTGCTCGGGGAACAAAGCTCAGCCCCAAGGCAGCTTGGCTCAGGATCGCAGCGCTTGCCTAGTTCTCACCTAGGCCTAGGCTCCCCATAGGGCCAAGGAGGGTCTGGGCTGCCTCTGGCTCCGTGGGCACTGCTGCTTGGCTGGTGGTCTCCGCAGCTTGAAACCAACTCCAAACGTGTTCTCCTTCGCGGAGAAGGCTGATTTGGCAGGAAGAAGCCCTGTGTGCACTGGCCCTGGCATCCCACCCATCGCCAGCTAGGGAGGGACCCACCTAGGGCCTAGCTGCGAAACGGCACAAAACGCGCTCCTAGGAGCTGCACTCTGCAAAGGGAAACTGTGCTCGGGGAACAAACCTCAGCCCCAAGGCAGCTTGGCTCTGGATCGCAGCGCGTGCCTAGTTCTCACCTAGCCCTAGGCTCCCCATAGGGCCAAGGAGGGTCTGGGCTGCCTCTGGCTCCGTGGGCACTGCTGCTTGGTTGGTGGTCTCCGCAGCTTGAAACCAACTCCAAACGTGTTCTCCTTCGGGGAGAAGGCTGATTTGGCAGGAAGAAGCCCTGTGTGCACTGGCCCTGGCAACCCACCCATCGCCAGCTAGGGAGGGACCCACCTAGGGCCTAGCTGCGAAACGGCACAAAACGCGCTCCTAGGAGCTGCACTCTGCAAAGGGAAACTGTGCTCGGGGAACAAAGCTCAGCCCCAAGGCGGCTTGGCTCAGGATGGCAGCGCTTGTCTAGTTCTCACCTAGCCCTAGGCTCCCCATAGGGCCAAGGAGGGTCTGGGCTGCCTCTGGCTCCGTGGGCACTGCTGCTTGGCTGGTGGTCTCCGCAGCTTGAAACCAACTCCAAACGTGTTCTCCTTCTGGGAGAAGGCTGATTTGGCAGGAAGAAGCCCTGTGTGCACTGGCCCTAGCAACCCACCCATAGCCAGCTAGGGAGGGACCCACCTAGGGCCTAGCTGCGAAATGGCACAAAACGCGCTCCTAGGAGCTGCACTCTGCAAAGGGAAACTGTGCTCGGGGAACAAAGCTCAGCCCCAAGGCGGCTTGGCTCAGGATCGCAGCGCTTGCCTAGTTCTCACCTAGCCCTAGGCTCCCCATAGGGCCAAGGAAGGTCTGGGCTGCCTCTGGCTCCGTGGGCACTGCTGCTTGGCTGGTGGTCTCCGCAGCTTGAAACCAACTCCAAACGTTTTCTCCTTCGCGGAGAAGGCTGATTTGGCAGGAAGAAGCCCTGTGTGCACTGGCCCTAGCAACCCACCCATAGCCAGCTAGGGAGGGACCCACCTAGGGCCTAGCTGCGAAACGGCACAAAACGCGCTCCTAGGAGCTGCACTCTGCAAAGGGAAACTGTGCTCGGGGAACAAACCTCAGCCCCAAGGCAGCTTGGCTCAGGATCGCAGCGCTTGCCTAGTTCTCACCTAGGCCTAGGCTCCCCATAGGGCCAAGGAGGGTCTGGGCTGCCTCTGGCTCCGTGGGCACTGCTGCTTGGCTGGTGGTCTCCGCAGCTTGAAACCAACTCCAAACGTGTTCTCCTTCGCGGAGAAGGCTGATTTGGCAGGAAGAAGCCCTGTGTGCACTGGCCCTGGCAACCCACCCATCGCCAGCTAGGGAGGGACCCACCTAGGGCCTAGCTGCGAAACGGCACAGAACGCGCTCCTAGGAGCTGCACTCTGCAAAGGGAAACTGTGCTCGGGGAACAAAGCTCAGCCCCAAGGCGGCTTGGCTCAGGATCGCAGCGCTTGCCTAGTTCTCACCTAGGCCTAGGCTCCCCATAGGGCCAAGGAGGGTCTGGGCTGCCTCTGGCTCCGTGGGCACTGCTGCTTGGCTGGTGGTCTCGGCAGCTTGAAACCAACTCCAAACGTGTTCTCCTTCGCGGAGAAGGCTGATTTGGCAGGAAGAAGCCCTGTGTGCACTGGCCCTCGCAACCCACCCATAGCCAGCTAGGGAGGGACCCACCTAGGGCCTAGCTGCGAAACGGCACAAAACGCGCTCCTAGGAGCTGCACTCTGCAAAGGGAAACTGTGCTCGGGGAACAAACCTCAGCCCCAAGGCAGCTTGGCTCAGGATCGCAGCGCTTGCCTAGTTCTCACCTAGGCCTAGGCTCCCCATAGGGCCAAGGAGGGTCTGGGCTGCCTCTGGCTCCGTGGGCACTGCTGCTTGGCTGGTGGTCTCCGCAGCTTGAAACCAACTCCAAACGTGTTCTCCTTCGCGGAGAAGGCTGATTTGGCAGGAAGAAGCCCTGTGTGCACTGGCCCTGGCAACCCACCCATCGCCAGCTAGGGAGGGACCCACCTAGGGCCTAGCTGCGAAACGGCACAGAACGCGCTCCTAGGAGCTGCACTCTGCAAAGGGAAACTGTGCTCGGGGAACAAAGCTCAGCCCCAAGGCGGCTTGGCTCAGGATCGCAGCGCTTGCCTAGTTCTCACCTAGGCCTAGGCTCCCCATAGGGCCAAGGAGGGTCTGGGCTGCCTCTGGCTCCGTGGGCACTGCTGCTTGGCTGGTGGTCTCGGCAGCTTGAAACCAACTCCAAACGTGTTCTCCTTCGCGGAGAAGGCTGATTTGGCAGGAAGAAGCCCTGTGTGCACTGGCCCTCGCAACCCACCCATAGCCAGCTAGGGAGGGACCCACCTAGGGCCTAGCTGCGAAACGGCACAGAACGCGCTCCTAGGAGCTGCACTCTGCAAAGGGAAACTGTGCTCGGGGAACAAACCTCAGCCCCAAGGCAGCTTGGCTCAGGATCGCAGCGCTTGCCTAGTTCTCACCTAGCCCTAGGCTCCCCATAGGGCCAAGGAAGGTCTGGGCTGCCTCTGGCTCCGTGGGCACTGCTGCTTGGTTGGTGGTCTCCGCAGCTTGAAACCAACTCCAAACGTGTTCTCCTTCGCGGAGAAGGCTGATTTGGCAGGAAGAAGCCCTGTGTGCACTGGCCCTGGCAACCCACCCATAGCCAGCTAGGGAGGGACCCACCTAGGGCCTAGCTGCGAAACGGCACAGAACGCAATCCTAGGAGCTGCACTCTGCAAAGGGAAACTGTGCTCGGGGAACAAACCTCAGCGCCAAGGCAGCTTGGCTCAGGATCGCAGCGCTTGCCTAGTTCTCACCTAGCCCTAGGCTCCCCATAGGGCCAAGGAGGGTCTGGGCTGCCTCTGGCTCCGTGGGCACTGCTGCTTGGCTGGTGGTCTCCGCACCTTGAAACCAACTCCAAACGTGTTCTCCTTCGCGGAGAAGGCTGATTTGGCAGGAAGAAGCCCTGTGTGCACTGGCCCTGGCATCCCACCCATCGCCAGCTAGGGAGGGATCCACCTAGGGCCTAGCTGCGAAACGGCACAAAACGCGCTCCTAGGAGCTGCACTCTGCAAAGGGAAACTGTGCTCGGGGAACATACCTCAGCCCCAAGGCGGCTTGGCTCAGGATCGCAGCGCTTGCCTAGTTCTCACCTAGCCCTAGGCTCCCCATAGGGCCAAGGAGGGTCTGGGCTGCCTCTGGCTCCGTGGGCACTGCTGCTTGGCTGGTGGTCTCCGCAGCTTGAAACCAACTCCAAACGTGTTCTCCTTCGCGGAGAAGGCTGATTTGGCAGGAAGAAGCCCTGTGTGCACTGGCCCTGGCAACCCACACATCGCCAGCTAGGGAGGGACCCACCTAGGGCCTAGCTGCGAAACGGCACAAAACGCGCTCCTAGGAGCTGCACTCTGCAAAGGGAAACTGTGCTCAGGGAACAAAGCTCAGTCCCAAGGCAGCTTGGCTCAGGATCGCAGCGCTTGCCTAGTTCTCACCTAGCCCTAGGCTCCCCATAGGGCCAAGGAGGGTCTGGGCTGCCTTTGGCTCCGTGGGCACTGCTGCTTGGCTGGTGGTCTCGGCAGCTTGAAACCAACTCCAAACGTGTTCTCCTTCGCGGAGAAGGCTGATTTGGCAGGAAGAAGCCCTGTGTGCCCTGGCCCTGGCAACCCACCCATCGCCAGCTAGGGAGGGACCCACCTAGGGCCTAGCCGCGAAACGGCACAAAACGCGCTCCTAGGAGCTGCACTCTGCAAAGGGAAAATGTGCTCGGGGAACAAAGCTCAGCCCCAAGGCGGCTTGGCTCAGGATGGCAGCGCTTGCCTAGTTCTCACCTAGCCCTAGGCTTCCCATAGGGCCAAGGAGGGTCTGGGCTGCCTCTGGCTCCGTGGGCACTGCTGCTTGGCTGGTGGTCTCCGCAGCTTGAAACCAACTCCAAACGTGTTCTCCTTCGCGGAGAAGGCTAATTTGGCAGGAAGAAGCCCTGTGTGCACTGGCCCTGGCAACCCACCCATAGCCAGCTAGGGAGGGACCCACCTAGGGCCTAGCTGCGAAACGGCACAAAACGCGCTCCTAGGAGCTGCACTCTGCAAAGGGAAACTGTGCTCGGGGAACAAAGCTCAGCCCCAAGGCGGCTTGGCTCAGGATCGCAGCGCTTGCCTAGTTCTCACCTAGCCCTAGGCTCCCCATAGGGCCAAGGAGGGTCTGGGCTGCCTCTGGCTCCGTGGGCACTGCTGCTTGGCTGGTGGTCTCCGCAGCTTGAAACCAACTCCAAACGTGTTCTCCTTCGCGGAGAAGGCTGATTTGGCAGGAAGAAGCCCTGTGTGCACTGGCCCTGGCAACCCACACATCGCCAGCTAGGGAGGGACCCACCTAGGGCCTAGCTGCGAAACGGCACAAAACGCGCTCCTAGGACCTGCACTCTGCAAAGGGAAACTGTGCTCGGGGAACAAACCTCAGCGCCAAGGCAGCTTGGCTCAGGATCGCAGCGCTTGCCTAGTTCTCACCTAGCCCTAGGCTCCCCATAGGGCCAAGGAGGGTCTGGGCTGCCTCTGGCTCCGTGGGCACTGCTGCTTGGCTGGTGGTCTCCGCACCTTGAAACCAACTCCAAACGTGTTCTCCTTCGCGGAGAAGGCTGATTTGGCAGGAAGAAGCCCTGTGTGCACTGGCCCTGGCATCCCACCCATCGCCAGCTAGGGAGGGATCCACCTAGGGCCTAGCTGCGAAACGGCACAAAACGCGCTCCTAGGAGCTGCACTCTGCAAAGGGAAACTGTGCTCGGGGAACATACCTCAGCCCCAAGGCGGCTTGGCTCAGGATCGCAGCGCTTGCCTAGTTCTCACCTAGCCCTAGGCTCCCCATAGGGCCAAGGAGGGTCTGGGCTGCCTCTGGCTCCGTGGGCACTGCTGCTTGGCTGGTGGTCTCCGCAGCTTGAAACCAACTCCAAACGTGTTCTCCTTCGCGGAGAAGGCTGATTTGGCAGGAAGAAGCCCTGTGTGCACTGGCCCTGGCAACCCACACATCGCCAGCTAGGGAGGGACCCACCTAGGGCCTAGCTGCGAAACGGCACAAAACGCGCTCCTAGGAGCTGCACTCTGCAAAGGGAAACTGTGCTCAGGGAACAAAGCTCAGTCCCAAGGCAGCTTGGCTCAGGATCGCAGCGCTTGCCTAGTTCTCACCTAGCCCTAGGCTCCCCATAGGGCCAAGGAGGGTCTGGGCTGCCTCTGGCTCCGTGGGCACTGCTGCTTGGCTGGTGGTCTCGGCAGCTTGAAACCAACTCCAAACGTGTTCTCCTTCGCGGAGAAGGCTGATTTGGCAGGAAGAAGCCCTGTGTGCCCTGGCCCTGGCAACCCACCCATCGCCAGCTAGGGAGGGACCCACCTAGGGCCTAGCCGCGAAACGGCACAAAACGCGCTCCTAGGAGCTGCACTCTGCAAAGGGAAAATGTGCTCGGGGAACAAAGCTCAGCCCCAAGGCGGCTTGGCTCAGGATGGCAGCGCTTGCCTAGTTCTCACCTAGCCCTAGGCTTCCCATAGGGCCAAGGAGGGTCTGGGCTGCCTCTGGCTCCGTGGGCACTGCTGCTTGGCTGGTGGTCTCCGCAGCTTGAAACCAACTCCAAACGTGTTCTCCTTCGCGGAGAAGGCTAATTTGGCAGGAAGAAGCCCTGTGTGCACTGGCCCTGGCAACCCACCCATAGCCAGCTAGGGAGGGACCCACCTAGGGCCTAGCTGCGAAACGGCACAAAACGCGCTCCTAGGAGCTGCACTCTGCAAAGGGAAACTGTGCTCGGGGAACAAAGCTCAGCCCCAAGGCGGCTTGGCTCAGGATCGCAGCGCTTGCCTAGTTCTCACCTAGCCCTAGGCTCCCCATAGGGCCAAGGAGGGTCTGGGCTGCCTCTGGCTCCGTGGGCACTGCTGCTTGGCTGGTGGTCTCCGCAGCTTGAAACCAACTCCAAACGTGTTCTCCTTCGCGGAGAAGGCTGATTTGGCAGGAAGAAGCCCTGTGTGCACTGGCCCTGGCAACCCACACATCGCCAGCTAGGGAGGGACCCACCTAGGGCCTAGCTGCGAAACGGCACAAAACGCGCTCCTAGGAGCTGCACTCTGCAAAGGGAAACTGTGCTCAGGGAACAAAGCTCAGTCCCAAGGCAGCTTGGCTCAGGATCGCAGCGCTTGCCTAGTTCTCACCTAGCCCTAGGCTCCCCATAGGGCCAAGGAGGGTCTGGGCTGCCTTTGGCTCCGTGGGCACTGCTGCTTGGCTGGTGGTCTCGGCAGCTTGAAACCAACTCCAAACGTGTTCTCCTTCGCGGAGAAGGCTGATTTGGCAGGAAGAAGCCCTGTGTGCCCTGGCCCTGGCAACCCACCCATCGCCAGCTAGGGAGGGACCCACCTAGGGCCTAGCCGCGAAACGGCACAAAACGCGCTCCTAGGAGCTGCACTCTGCAAAGGGAAAATGTGCTCGGGGAACAAAGCTCAGCCCCAAGGCGGCTTGGCTCAGGATGGCAGCGCTTGCCTAGTTCTCACCTAGCCCTAGGCTTCCCATAGGGCCAAGGAGGGTCTGGGCTGCCTCTGGCTCCGTGGGCACTGCTGCTTGGCTGGTGGTCTCCGCAGCTTGAAACCAACTCCAAACGTGTTCTCCTTCACGGAGAAGGCTAATTTGGCAGGAAGAAGCCCTGTGTGCACTGGCCCTGGCAACCCACCCATAGCCAGCTAGGGAGGGACCCACCTAGGGCCTAGCTGCGAAACGGCACAAAACGCGCTCCTAGGAGCTGCACTCTGCAAAGGGAAACTGTGCTCGGGGAACAAAGCTCAGCCCCAAGGCGGCTTGGCTCAGGATCGCAGCGCTTGCCTAGTTCTCACCTAGCCCTAGGCTCCCCATAGGGCCAAGGAGGGTCTGGGCTGCCTCTGGCTCCGTGGGCACTGCTGCTTGGCTGGTGGTCTCCGCAGCTTGAAACCAACTCCAAACGTGTTCTCCTTCGCGGAGAAGGCTGATTTGGCAGGAAGAAGCCCTGTGTGCACTGGCCCTGGCAACCCACACATCGCCAGCTAGGGAGGGACCCACCTAGGGCCTAGCTGCGAAACGGCACAAAACGCGCTCCTAGGAGCTGCACTCTGCAAAGGGAAACTGTGCTCAGGGAACAAAGCTCAGTCCCAAGGCAGCTTGGCTCAGGATCGCAGCGCTTGCCTAGTTCTCACCTAGCCCTAGGCTCCCCATAGGGCCAAGGAGGGTCTGGGCTGCCTCTGGCTCCGTGGGCACTGCTGCTTGGCTGGTGGTCTCCGCACCTTGAAACCAACTCCAAACGTGTTCTCCTTCGTGGAGAAGGCTGATTTGGCAGGAAGAAGCCCTGTGTGCCCTGGCCCTGGCAACCCACCCATAGCCAGCTAGGGACGGATGCACCTAGGGCCTAGCTGCGAAACGGCACAAAACGCGCTCCTAGGAGCTGCACTCTGCAAAGGGAAACTGTGCTCGGGGAACAAAGCTCAGCCCCAAGGCGGCTTGGCTCAGGATGGCAGCGCTTGCCTAGTTCTCACCTAGCCCTAGGCTCCCCATAGGGCCAAGGAGGGTCTGGGCTGCCTCTGGCTCCGTGGGCACTGCTGCTTGGCTGGTGGTCTCCGCAGCTTGAAACCAACTCCAAACGTGTTCTCCTTCGCGGAGAAGGCTGATTTGGCAGGAAGAAGCCCTGTGTGCACTGGCCCTGGCAACCCACCCATCGCCAGCTAGGGAGGGACCCACCTAGGGCCTAGCTGCGAAACGGCACAGAACGCGCTCCTAGGAGCTGCACTCTGCAAAGGGAAACTGTGCTCGGGGAACAAACCTCAGCCCCAAGGCAGCTTGGCTCAGGATCGCAGCGCTTGCCTAGTTCTCACCTAGGCCTAGGCTCCCCATAGGGCCAAGGAGGGTCTGGGCTGCCTCTGGCTCCGTGGGCACTGCTGCTTGGCTGGTGGTCTCCGCAGCTTGAAACCAACTCCAAACGTGTTCTCCTTCGCGGAGAAGGCTGATTTGGCAGGAAGAAGCCCTGTGTGCACTGGCCCTGGCAACCCACCCATAGCCAGCTAGGGAGGGACCCACCTAGGGCCTAGCTGCGAAACGGCACAAAACGCGCTCCTAGGAGCTGCACTCTGCAAAGGGAAACTGTGCTCGGGGAACAAACCTCAGCCCCAAGGCAGCTTGGCTCAGGATCGCAGCGCTTGCCTAGTTCTCACCTAGCCCTAGGCTCCCCATAGGGCCAAGGAGGGTCTGGGCTGCCTCTGGCTCCGTGGGCACTGCTGCTTGGCTGGTGGTCTCGGCAGCTTGAAACCAACTCCAAACGTGTTCTCCTTCGCGGAGAAGGCTGATTTGGCAGGAAGAAGCCCTGTGTGCACTGGCCCTGGCAACCCACCCATAGCCAGCTAGGGAGGGACCCACCTAGGGCCTAGCTGCGAAACGGCACAGAACGCGCTCCTAGGAGCTGCACTCTGCAAAGGGAAACTGTGCTCGGGGAACAAACCTCAGCCCCAAGGCAGCTTGGCTCAGGATCGCAGCGCTTGCCTAGTTCTCACCTAGCCCTAGGCTCCCCATAGGGCCAAGGAAGGTCTGGGCTGCCTCTGGCTCCGTGGGCACTGCTGCTTGGTTGGTGGTCTCCGCAGCTTGAAACCAACTCCAAACGTGTTCTCCTTCGCGGAGAAGGCTGATTTGGCAGGAAGAAGCCCTGTGTGCACTGGCCCTGGCAACCCACCCATCGCCAGCTAGGGAGGGACCCACCTAGGGCCTAGCTTTGAAACGGCACAGAACGCAATCCTAGGAGCTGCACTCTGCAAAGGGAAACTGTGCTCGGGGAACAAACCTCAGCGCCAAGGCAGCTTGGCTCAGGATCGCAGCGCTTGCCTAGTTCTCACCTAGCCCTAGGCTCCCCATAGGGCCAAGGAGGGTCTGGGCTGCCTCTGGCTCCGTGGGCACTGCTGCTTGGCTGGTGGTCTCCGCACCTTGAAACCAACTCCAAACGTGTTCTCCTTCGGGGAGAAGGCTGATTTGGCAGGAAGAAGCACTGTGTGCACTGGCCCTAGCAACCCACCCATAGCCAGCTAGGGAGGGACCCAACTCGGGCCTAGCTGCGAAACGGCACAGAACGCGCTCCTAGGAGCTGCACTCTGCAAAGGGAAACTGTGCTCGGCGAACAAACCTCAGCCCCAAGGCAGCTTGGCTCAGGATCGCAGCGCTTGCCTAGTTCTCACCTAGCCCTAGGCTCCCCATAGGGCCAAGGAGGGTCTGGGCTGCCTCTGGCTCCGTGGGCACTGCTGCTTGGCTGGTGGTCTCCGCAGCTTGAAACCAACTCCAAACGTGTTCTCCTTCGCGGAGAAGGCTGATTTGGCAGGAAGAAGCCCTGTGTGCACTGGCCCTGGCAACCCACACATCGCCAGCTAGTGAGGGACCCACCTAGGGCCTAGCTGCGAAACGGCACAAAACGCGCTCCTAGGAGCTGCACTCTGCAAAGGGAAACTGTGCTCAGGGAACAAAGCTCAGTCCCAAGGCAGCTTGGCTCAGGATCGCAGCGCTTGCCTAGTTCTCACCTAGCCCTAGGCTCCCCATAGGGCCAAGGAGGGTCTGGGCTGCCTCTGGCTCCGTGGGCACTGCTGCTTGGCTGGTGGTCTCCGCAGCTTGAAACCAACTCCAAACGTGTTCTCCTTCGCGGAGAAGGCTGATTTGGCAGGAAGAAGCCCTGTGTGCACTGGCCCTGGCAACCCACCCATCGCCAGCTAGGGAGGGACCCACCTAGGGCCTAGCTGCGAAACGGCACAGAACGCGCTCCTAGGAGCTGCACTCTGCAAAGGGAATCTGTGCTCGGGGAACAAACCTCAGGCCAAGGCAGCTTGGCTCAGGATCGCAGCGCTTGCCTAGTTCTCACCTAGCCCTAGGCTCCCCATAGGGCCAAGGAGGGTCTGGGCTGCCTCTGGCTCCGTGGGCACTGCTGCTTGGCTGGTGGTCTCCGCAGCTTGAAACCAACTCCAAAGGTGTTCTCCTTCGCGGAGAAGGCTGATTTGGCAGGAAGAAGCCCTGTGTGCACTGGCCCTAGCAACCCACCCATAGCCAGCTAGGGAGGGACCCACCTAGGGCCTAGCTGCGAAACGGCACAAAACGCGCTCCTAGGAGCTGCACTCTGCAAAGGGAAACTGTGCTCGGGGAACAAAGCTCAGCCCCAAGGCGGCTTGGCTCAGGATCGCAGCGCTTGCCTAGTTCTCACCTAGCCCTAGGCTCCCCATAGGGCCAAGGAGGGTCTGGGCTGCCTCTGGCTCCGTGGGCACTGCTGCTTGGCTGGTGGTCTCCGCACCTTGAAACCAACTCCAAACGTGTTCTCCTTCGGGGAGAAGGCTGATTTGGCAGGTAGAAGCCCTGTGTGCACTGGCCCTAGCAACCCACCCATAGCCAGCTAGGGAGGGAACCAACTCGGGCCTAGCTGCGAAACGGCACAGAACGCGCTCCTAGGAGCTGCACTCTGCAAAGGGAAACTGTGCTCGGGGAACAAAGCTCAGCCCCAAGGCGGCTTGGCTCAGGATCGCAGCGCTTGCCTAGTTCTCACCTAGCCCTAGGCTCCCCATAGGGCCAAGGAGGGTCTGGGCTGCCTCTGGCTCCGTGGGCACTGCTGCTTGGCTGGTGGTCTCCGCAGCTTGAAACCAACTCCAAACGTGTTCTCCTTCGCGGAGAAGGCTGATTTGGCAGGAAGAAGCCCTGTGTGCACTGGCCCTGGCAACCCACCCATCGCCAGCTAGGGAGGGACCCACCTAGGGCCTAGCTGCGAAACGGCACAAAACGCGCTCCTAGGAGCTGCACTCTGCAAAGGGAATCTGTGCTCGGGGAACAAACCTCAGCCCAAGGCAGCTTGGCTCAGGATCGCAGCGCTTGCCTAGTTCTCACCTAGGCCTAGGCTCCCCATAGGGCCAAGGAGGGTCTGGGCTGCCTCTGGCTCCGTGGGCACTGCTGCTTGGCTGGTGGTCTCCGCAGCTTGAAACCAACTCCAAACGTGTTCTCCTTCGTGGAGAAGGCTGATTTGGCAGGAAGAAGCCCTGTGTGCCCTGGCCCTGGCAACCCACCCATAGCCAGCTAGGGACGGATGCACCTAGGGCCTAGCCGCGAAACGGCACAAAACGCGCTCCTAGGAGCTGCACTCTGCAAAGGGAAACTGTGCTCGGGGAACAAAGCTCAGCCCCAAGGCGGCTTGGCTCAGGATGGCAGCGCTTGCCTAGTTCTCACCTAGCCCTAGGCTCCCCATAGGGCCAAGGAGGGTCTGGGCTGCCTCTGGCTCCGTGGGCACTGCTGCTTGGCTGGTGGTCTCCGCAGCTTGAAACCAACTCCAAACGTGTTCTCCTTCGCGGAGAAGGCTGATTTGGCAGGAAGAAGCCCTGTGTGCACTGGCCCTGGCAACCCACCCATCGCCAGCTAGGGAGGGACCCACCTAGGGCCTAGCTGCGAAACGGCACAAAACGCGCTCCTAGGAGCTGCACTCTGCAAAGGGAAACTGTGCTCGGGGAACAAAGCTCAGCCCCAAGGCGGCTTGGCTCAGGATGGCAGCGCTTGCCTAGTTCTCACCTAGCCCTAGGCTCCCCATAGGGCCAAGGAGGGTCTGGGCTGCCTCTACCTCCGTGGGCACTGCTGCTTGGCTGGTGGTCTCCGCACCTTGAAACCAACTCCAAACGTGTTCTCCTTCGGGGAGAAGGCTGATTTGGCAGGAAGAAGCCCTGTGTGCACTGGCCCTAGCAACCCACCCATAGCCAGCTAGGGAGGGACCCAACTCGGGCCTAGCTGCGAAACGGCACAGAACGCGCTCCTAGGAGCTGCACTCTGCAAAGGGAAACTGTGCTCGGGGAACAAACCTCAGCCCCAAGGCAGCTTGGCTCAGGATCGCAGCGCTTGCCTAGTTCTCACCTAGCCCTAGGCTCCCCATAGGGCCAAGGAGGGTCTGGGCTGCCTCTGGCTCCGTGGGCACTGCTGCTTGGCTGGTGGTCTCCGCAGCTTGAAACCAACTCCAAACGTGTTCTCCTTCGCGGAGAAGGCTGATTTGGCAGGAAGAAGCCCTGTGTGCACTGGCCCTGGCAACCCACACATCGCCAGCTAGTGAGGGACCCACCTAGGGCCTAGCTGCGAAACGGCACAAAACGCGCTCCTAGGAGCTGCACTCTGCAAAGGGAAACTGTGCTCAGGGAACAAAGCTCAGTCCCAAGGCAGCTTGGCTCAGGATCGCAGCGCTTGCCTAGTTCTCACCTAGCCCTAGGCTCCCCATAGGGCCAAGGAGGGTCTGGGCTGCCTCTGGCTCCGTGGGCACTGCTGCTTGGCTGGTGGTCTCCGCAGCTTGAAACCAACTCCAAACGTGTTCTCCTTCGCGGAGAAGGCTGATTTGGCAGGAAGAAGCCCTGTGTGCACTGGCCCTGGCAACCCACCCATCGCCAGCTAGGGAGGGACCCACCTAGGGCCTAGCTGCGAAACGGCACAAAACGCGCTCCTAGGAGCTGCACTCTGCAAAGGGAAACTGTGCTCGGGGAACAAACCTCAGCCCCAAGGCAGCTTGGCTCAGGATCGCAGCGCTTGCCTAGTTCTCACCTAGGCCTAGGCTCCCCATAGGGCCAAGGAGGGTCTGGGCTGCCTCTGGCTCCGTGGGCACTGCTGCTTGGCTGGTGGTCTCCGCACCTTGAAACCAACTCCAAACGTGTTCTCCTTCGCGGAGAAGGCTGATTTGGCAGGAAGAAGCCCTGTGTGCCCTGGCCCTGGCAACCCACCCATAGCCAGCTAGGGAGGGACCCACCTAGGGCCTAGCTGCGAAACGGCACAAAACGCGCTCCTAGGAGCTGCACTCTGCAAAGGGAAACTGTGCTCAGGGAACAAAGCTCAGTCCCAAGGCAGCTTGGCTCAGGATCGCAGCGCTTGCCTAGTTCTCACCTAGCCCTAGGCTCCCCATAGGGCCAAGGAGGGTCTGGGCTGCCTCTGGCTCCGTGGGCACTGCTGCTTGGCTGGTGGTCTCCGCAGCTTGAAACCAACTCCAAACGTGTTCTCCTTCGCGGAGAAGGCTGATTTGGCAGGAAGAAGCCCTGTGTGCCCTGGCCCTGGCAACCCACCCATCGCCAGCTAGGGAGGGACCCACCTAGGGCCTAGCTGCGAAACGGCACAAAACGCGCTCCTAGGAGCTGCACTCTGCAAAGGGAAACTGTGCTCGGGGAACAAAGCTCAGCCCCAAGGCGGCTTGGCTCAGGATCGCAGCGCTTGCCTAGTTCTCACCTAGCCCTAGGCTCCCCATAGGGCCAAGGAGGGTCTGGGCTGCCTCTGGCTCCGTGGGCACTGCTGCTTGGCTGGTGGTCTCCGCACCTTGAAACCAACTCCAAACGTGTTCTCCTTCGCGGAGAAGGCTGATTTGGCAGGAAGAAGCCCTGTGTGCACTGGCCCTGGCAACCCACCCATAGCCAGCTAGGGAGGGACCCACCTAGGGCCTAGCTGCGAAACGGCACAAAACGCGCTCCTAGGAGCTGCACTCTGCAAAGGGAAACTGTGCTCGGGGAACAAAGCTCAGCCCCAAGGCGGCTTGGCTCAGGATGGCAGCGCTTGCCTAGTTCTCACCTAGCCCTAGGCTCCCCATAGGGCCAAGGAGGGTCTGGGCTGCCTCTGGCTCCGTGGGCACTGCTGCTTGGCTGGTGGTCTCCGCACCTTGAAACCAACTCCAAACGTGTTCTCCTTCGGGGAGAAGGCTGATTTGGCAGGAAGAAGCCCTGTGTGCACTGGCCCTAGCAACCCACCCATAGCCAGCTAGGGAGGGACCCACCTAGGGCCTAGCTGCGAAACGGCACAAAACGCGCTCCTAGGAGGTGCACTCTGCAAAGGGAATCTGTGCTCGGGGAACAAAGCTCAGCCCCAAGGCGGCTTGGCTCAGGATCGCAGCGCTTGCCTAGTTCTCACCTAGGCCTAGGCTCCCCATAGGGCCAAGGAGGGTCTGGGCTGCCTCTGGCTCCGTGGGCACTGCTGCTTGGCTGGTGGTCTCCGCACCGTGAAACCAACTCCAAACGTGTTCTCCTTCGCGGAGAAGGCTGATTTGGCAGGAAGAAGCCCTGTGTGCCCTGGCCCTGGCAACCCACCCATAGCCAGCTAGGGACGGACCCACCTAGGGCCTAGCTGCGAAACGGCACAAAACGCGCTCCTAGGAGCTGCACTCTGCAAAGGGAAACTGTGCTCGGGGAACAAAGCTCAGCCCCAAGGCGGCTTGGCTCAGGATCGCAGCGCTTGCCTAGTTCTCACCTAGGCCTAGGCTCCCCATAGGGCCAAGGAGGGTCTGGGCTGCCTCTGGCTCCGTGGGCACTGCTGCTTGGCTGATGGTCTCCGCAGCTTGAAACCAACTCCAAACGTGTTCTCCTTCGCGGAGAAGGCTGATTTGGCAGGAAGAAGCCCTGTGTGCACTGGCCCTGGCAACCCACCCATCGCCAGCTAGGGAGGGACCCACCTAGGGCCTAGCTGCGAAACGGCACAAAACGCGCTCCTATGACCTGCACTCTGCAAAGGGAAACTGTGCTCGGGGAACAAAGCTCAGCCCCAAGGCGGCTTGGCTCAGGATCGCAGCGCTTGCCTAGTTCTCACCTAGCCCTAGGCTCCCCATAGGGCCAAGGAGGGTCTGGGCTGCCTCTGGCTCCGTGGGCACTGCTGCTTGGCTGGTGGTCTCCGCAGCTTGAAACCAACTCCAAACGTGTTCTCCTTCGCGGAGAAGGCTAATTTGGCAGGAAGAAGCCCTGTGTGCACTGGCCCTGGCAACCCACCCATCGCCAGCTAGGGAGGGACCCACCTAGGGCCTAGCTGCGAAACGGCACAAAACGCGCTCCTAGGAGCTGCACTCTGCAAAGGGAAACTGTGCTCGGGGAACAAACCTCAGCGCCAAGGCAGCTTGGCTCAGGATCGCAGCGCTTGCCTAGTTCTCACCTAGCCCTAGGCTCCCCATAGGGCCAAGGAGGGTCTGGGCTGCCTCTGCCTCCGTGGGCACTGCTGCTTGGTTGGTGGTCTCCGCAGCTTGAAACCAACTCCAAACGTGTTCTCCTTCGCGGAGAAGGCTGATTTGGCAGGAAGAAGCCCTGTGTGCACTGGCCCTGGCAACCCACCCATAGCCAGCTAGGGAGGGACCGACCTAGGGCCTAGCTGCGAAACGGCACAAAACGCGCTCCTAGGAGCTGCACTCTGCAAAGGGAAACTGTTCTCGGGGAACAAAGCTCAGCCCCAAGGCGGCTTGGCTCAGGATCGCAGCGCTTGCCTAGTTCTCACCTAGCCCTAGGCTCCCCATAGGGCCAAGGAGGGTCTGGGCTGCCTCTGGCTCCGTGGGCACTGCTGCTTGGCTGGTGGTCTCCGCACCTTGAAACCAACTCCAAACGTGTTCTCCTTCGCGGAGAAGGCTAATTTGGCAGGAAGAAGCCCTGTGTGCACTGGCCCTGGCAACCCACCCATAGCCAGCTAGGGAGGGACCCACCTAGGGCCTAGCTGCGAAACGGCACAAAACGCGCTCCTAGGAGCTGCACTCTGCAAAGGGAAACTGTGCTCGGGGAACAAAGCTCAGCCCCAAGGCGGCTTGGCTCAGGATCGCAGCGCTTGCCTAGTTCTCACCTAGCCCTAGGCTCCCCATAGGGCCAAGGAGGGTCTGGGCTGCCTCTGGCTCCGTGGGCACTGCTGCTTGGCTGGTGGTCTCCGCAGCTTGAAACCAACTCCAAACGTGTTCTCCTTCGTGGAGAAGGCTGATTTGGCAGGAAGAAGCCCTGTGTGCCCTGGCCCTGGCAACCCACCCATAGCCAGCTAGGGACGGATGCACCTAGGGCCTAGCTGCGAAACGGCACAAAACGCGCTCCTAGGAGCTGCACTCTGCAAAGGGAAACTGTGCTCGGGGAACAAAGCTCAGCCCCAAGGCGGCTTGGCTCAGGATCGCAGCGCTTGCCTAGTT
Source organism: Sus scrofa (assembly GCF_054392235.1). Taxonomy (NCBI): domain Eukaryota; kingdom Metazoa; phylum Chordata; class Mammalia; order Artiodactyla; family Suidae; genus Sus; species Sus scrofa. The sequence continues at coordinate 38,078,706 of NC_139393.1, read as the reverse complement.
CTCACCTAGCCCTAGGCTCCCCATAGGGCCAAGGAGGGTCTGGGCTGCCTCTGGCTCCGTGGGCACTGCTGCTTGGCTGGTGGTCTCCGCAGCTTGAAACCAACTCCAAACGTGTTCTCCTTCGCGGAGAAGGCTGATTTGGCAGGAAGAAGCCCTGTGTGCACTGGCCCTGGCAACCCACCCATCGCCAGCTAGGGAGGGACCCACCTAGGGCCTAGCTGCGAAACGGCACAGAACGCGCTCCTAGGAGCTGCACTCTGCAAAGGGAAACTGTGCTCGGGGAACAAACCTCAGCCCCAAGGCAGCTTGGCTCAGGATCGCAGCGCTTGCCTAGTTCTCACCTAGCCCTAGGCTCCCCATAGGGCCAAGGAGGGTCTGGGCTGCCTCTGGCTCCGTGGGCACTGCTGCTTGGCTGGTGGTCTCCGCAGCTTGAAACCAACTCCAAACGTGTTCTCCTTCGCGGAGAAGGCTGATTTGGCAGGAAGAAGCCCTGTGTGCACTGGCCCTGGCAACCCACCCATAGCCAGCTAGGGAGGGACCCACCTAGGGCCTAGCTGCGAAACGGCACAAAACGCGCTCCTAGGAGCTGCACTCTGCAAAGGGAAACTGTGCTCAGGGAACAAAGCTCAGTCCCAAGGCAGCTTGGCTCAGGATCGCAGCGCTTGCCTAGTTCTCACCTAGCCCTAGGCTCCCCATAGGGCCAAGGAGGGTCTGGGCTGCCTTTGGCTCCGTGGGCACTGCTGCTTGGCTGGTGGTCTCCGCAGCTTGAAACCAACTCCAAACGTGTTCTCCTTCGCGGAGAAGGCTGATTTGGCAGGAAGAAGCCCTGTGTGCCCTGGCCCTGGCAACCCACCCATCGCCAGCTAGGGAGGGACCCACCTAGGGCCTAGCTGCGAAACGGCACAAAACGCGCTCCTAGGAGCTGCACTCTGCAAAGGGAAACTGTGCTCGGGGAACAAAGCTCAGCCCCAAGGCGGCTTGGCTCAGGATCGCAGCGCTTGCCTAGTTCTCACCTAGCCCTAGGCTCCCCATAGGGCCAAGGAGGGTCTGGGCTGCCTCTGGCTCCGTGGGCACTGCTGTTTGGCTGGTGGTCTCCGCACCTTGAAACCAACTCCAAACGTGTTCTCCTTCGCGGAGAAGGCTGATTTGGCAGGAAGAAGCCCTGTGTGCACTGGCCCTGGCAACCCACCCATAGCCAGCTAGGGAGGGACCCACCTAGGGCCTAGCTGCGAAACGGCACAAAACGTGCTCCTAGGAGCTGCACTCTGCAAAGGGAAACTGTGCTCGGGGAACAAAGCTCAGCCCCAAGGCGGCTTGGCTCAGGATCGCAGCGCTTGCCTAGTTCTCACCTAGCCCTAGGCTCCCCATAGGGCCAAGGAGGGTCTGGGCTGCCTCTGGCTCCGTGGGCACTGCTGCTTGGCTGGTGGTCTCCGCAGCTTGAAACCAACTCCAAACGTGTTCTCCTTCGCGGAGAAGGCTGATTTGGCAGGAAGAAGCCCTGTGTGCACTGGCCCTGGCAACCCACCCATAGCCAGCTAGGGAGGGACCCACCTAGGGCCTAGCTGCGAAACGGCACAAAACGCGCTCCTAGGAGCTGCACTCTGCAAAGGGAAACTGTGCTCGGGGAACAAAGCTCAGCCCCAAGGCGGCTTGGCTCAGGATCGCAGCGCTTGCCTAGTTCTCACCTAGCCCTAGGCTCCCCATAGGGCCAAGGAGGGTCTGGGCTGCCTCTGGCTCCAAGGGCACAGCTGCTTGGCTGGTGGTCTCCACAGCTTGAAACCAACTCCAAACGTGTTCTCCTTCGCGGAGAAGGCTGATTTGGCAGGAAGAAGCCCTGTGTGCACTGGCCCTGGCAACCCACCCATCGCCAGCTAGGGAGGGACCCACCTAGGGCCTAGCTGCGAATCGGCACAAAACGCGCTCCTAGGAGCTGCACTCTGCAAAGGGAAACTGTGCTCGGGTAACAAACCTCAGCCCCAAGGCGGCTTGGCTCAGGATCGCAGCGCTTGCCTAGTTCTCACCTAGCCCTAGGCTCCCCATAGTGCCAAGGAGGGTCTGAGCTGCCTCTGGCTTTGTGGGCACTGCTGCTTGGCTGGTGGTCTCCGCAGCTTGAAACCAACTCCAAACGTGTTCTCCTTCGCGGAGAAGGCTAATTTGGCAGGAAGAAGCCCTGTGTGCACTGGCCCTGGCAACCCACCCATAGCCAGCTAGGGAGGGACCCACCTAGGGCCTAGCTGCGAAACGGCACAAAACGCGCTCCTAGGAGCTGCACTCTGCAAAGGGAAACTGTGCTCGGGGAACAAACCTCAGCCCCAAGGCAGCTTGGCTCAGGATCGCAGCGCTTGCCTAGTTCTCACCTAGCCCTAGGCTCCCCATACGGCCAAGGAGGGTCTGGGCTGCCTCTGGCTCCATGGGCACTGCTGCTTGGCTGGTGGTCTCCGCACCTTGAAACCAACTCCAAACGTGTTCTCCTTCGGGGAGAAGACTGATTTGGCAGGAAGAAGCCCTGTGTGCACTGGCCCTAGCACCCCACCCATAGCCAGCTAGGGAGGGACCCACCTAGGGCCTAGCTGCGAATCGGCACTAAACGCGCTCCTAGGAGCTGCACTCTGCAAAGGGAAACTGTGCTCGGGGAACAAAGCTCAGCCCCAAGGCGGCTTGGCTCAGGATCGCAGCGCTTGCCTAGTTCTCACCTAGCCCTAGGCTCCCCATAGGGCCAAGGAGGGTCTGGGCTGCCTCTGGCTCCGTGGGCACTGCTGCTTGGCTGGTGGTCTCCGCACCTTGAAACCAACTCCAAACGTGTTCTCCTTCGCGGAGAAGGCTGATTTGGCAGGAAGAAGCCCTGTGTGCACTGGCCCTAGCAACCCACCCATAGCCAGCTAGGGAGGGACCCACCTAGGGCCTAGCTGCGAAACGGCACAGAACGCGCTCCTAGGAGCTGCACTCTGCAAAGGGAAACTGTGCTCGGGGAACAAACCTCAGCCCCAAGGCAGCTTGGCTCAGGATCGCAGCGCTTGCCTAGTTCTCACCTAGCCCTAGGCTCCCCATAGGGCCAAGGAGGGTCTGGGCTGCCTTTGGCTCCGTGGGCACTGCTGCTTGGCTGGTGGTCTCCGCAGCTTGAAACCAACTCCAAACGTGTTCTCCTTCGCGGAGAAGGCTGATTTGGCAGGAAGAAGCCCTGTGTGCACTGGCCCTGGCAACCCACCCATCGCCAGCTAGGGAGGGACCCACCTAGGGCCTAGCTGCGAAACGGCACAAAACGCGCTCCTAGGAGCTGCACTCTGCAAAGGGAAACTGTGCTCGGGGAACAAACCTCAGCCCCAAGGCGGCTTGGCTCAGGATCGCAGCGCTTGCCTAGTTCTCACCTAGCCCTAGGCTCCCCATAGGGCCAAGGAGGGTCTGGGCTGCCTCTGGCTCCGTGGGCACTGCTGCTTGGCTGGTGGTCTCCGCAGCTTGAAACCAACTCCAAACGTGTTCTCCTTCGCGGAGAAGGCTGATTTGGCAGGAAGAAGCCCTGTGTGCACTGACCCTGGCAACCCACCCATAGCCAGCTAGGGAGGGACCCACCTAGGGCCTAGCTGCGAAACGGCACAAAACGCGCTCCTAGGAGCTGCACTCTGCAAAGGGAAACTGTGCTCGGGGAACAAAGCTCAGCCCCAAGGCGGCTTGGCTCAGGATCGCAGCGCTTGCCTAGTTCTCACCTAGCCCTAGGCTCCCCATAGGGCCAAGGAGGGTCTGGGCTGCCTCTGGCTCCGTGGGCACTGCTGCTTGGCTGGTGGTCTCCGCAGCTTGAAACCAACTCCAAACGTGTTCTCCTTCGCGGAGAAGGCTGATTTGGCAGGAAGAAGCCCTGTGTGCACTGGCCCTGGCAACCCACCCATAGCCAGCTAGGGAGGGACCCACCTAGGGCCTAGCTGCGAAACGGCACAAAACGCGCTCCTAGGAGCTGCACTCTGCAAAGGGAAACTGTGCTCGGGGAACAAAGCTCAGCCCCAAGGCGGCTTGGCTCAGGATCGCAGCGCTTGCCTAGTTCTCACCTAGCCCTAGGCTCCCCATAGGGCCAAGGAGGGTCTGGGCTGCCTCTGGCTCCGAGGGCACAGCTGCTTGGCTGGTGGTCTCCACAGCTTGAAACCAACTCCAAACGTGTTCTCCTTCGCGGAGAAGGCTGATTTGGCAGGAAGAAGCCCTGTGTGCACTGGCCCTGGCAACCCACCCATAGCCAGCTAGGGAGGGACCCACCTAGGGCCTAGCTGCGAATCGGCACAAAACGCGCTCCTAGGAGCTGCACTCTGCAAAGGGAAACTGTGCTCGGGTAACAAACCTCAGCCCCAAGGCGGCTTGGCTCAGGATCGCAGCGCTTGCCTAGTTCTCACCTAGGCCTAGGCTCCCCATAGTGCCAAGGAGGGTCTGAGCTGCCTCTGGCTTTGTGGGCACTGCTGCTTGGCTGGTGGTCTCCGCAGCTTGAAACCAACTCCAAACGTGTTCTCCTTCGCGGAGAAGGCTAATTTGGCAGGAAGAAGCCCTGTGTGCACTGGCCCTGGCAACCCACCCATAGCCAGCTAGGGACGGACCCACCTAGGGCCTAGCTGCGAAACGGCACAAAACGCGCTCCTAGGAGCTGCACTCTGCAAAGGGAAACTGTGCTCGGGGAACAAACCTCAGCCCCAAGGCAGCTTGGCTCAGGATCACAGCGCTTGCCTAGTTCTCACCTAGCCCTAGGCTCCCCATACGGCCAAGGAGGGTCTGGGCTGCCTCTGGCTCCATGGGCACTGCTGCTTGGCTGGTGGTCTCCGCACCTTGAAACCAACTCCAAACGTGTTCTCCTTCGGGGAGAAGACTGATTTGGCAGGAAGAAGCCCTGTGTGCACTGGCCCTAGCACCCCACCCATAGCCAGCTAGGGAGGGACCCACCTAGGGCCTAGCTGCGAAACGGCACAAAACGAGCTCCTAGGAGCTGCACTCTGCAAAGGGAAACTGTGCTCGGGGAACAAACCTCAGCCCCAAGGCGGCTTGGCTCAGGATCGCAGCGCTTGCCTAGTTCTCACCTAGCCCTAGGCTCCCCATAGGGCCAAGGAGGGTCTGGGCTGCCTCTGGCTCCGTGGGCACTGCTGCTTGGCTGGTGGTCTCCGCAGCTTGAAACCAACTCCAAACGTGTTCTCCTTCGCGGAGAAGGCTGATTTGGCAGGAAGAAGCCCTGTGTGCACTGGCCCTGGCAACCCACCCATAGCCAGCTAGGGAGGGACCCACCTAGGGCCTAGCTGCGAAACGGCACAGAACGCGCTCCTAGGAGCTGCACTCTGCAAAGGGAAACTGTGCTCGGGGAACAAAGCTCAGCCCCAAGGCGGCTTGGCTCAGGATGGCAGCGCTTGCCTAGTTCTCACCTAGCCCTAGGCTCCCCATAGGGCCAAGGAGGGTCTGGGCTGCCTCTACCTCCGTGGGCACTGCTGCTTGGCTGGTGGTCTCCGCAGCTTGAAACCAACTCCAAACGTGTTCTCCTTCGGGGAGAAGGCTGATTTGGCAGGAAGAAGCCCTGTGTGCACTGGCCCTAGCAACCCACCCATAGCCAGCTAGGGAGGGACCCAACTCGGGCCTAGCTGCGAAACGGCACAGAACGCGCTCCTAGGAGCTGCACTCTGCAAAGGGAAACTGTGCTCGGGGAACAAACCTCAGCCCCAAGGCAGCTTGGCTCAGGATCGCAGCGCTTGCCTAGTTCTCACCTAGCCCTAGGCTCCCCATAGGGCCAAGGAGGGTCTGGGCTGCCTCTGGCTCCGTGGGCACTGCTGCTTGGCTGGTGGTCTCCGCAGCTTGAAACCAACTCCAAACGTGTTCTCCTTCGCGGAGAAGGCTGATTTGGCAGGAAGAAGCCCTGTGTGCACTGGCCCTGGCAACCCACACATCGCCAGCTAGGGAGGGACCCACCTAGGGCCTAGCTGCGAAACGGCACAAAACGCGCTCCTAGGAGCTGCACTCTGCAAAGGGAAACTGTGCTCAGGGAACAAAGCTCAGTCCCAAGGCAGCTTGGCTCAGGATCGCAGCGCTTGCCTAGTTCTCACCTAGCCCTAGGCTCCCCATAGGGCCAAGGAGGGTCTGGGCTGCCTTTGGCTCCGTGGGCACTGCTGCTTGGCTGGTGGTCTCCGCAGCTTGAAACCAACTCCAAACGTGTTCTCCTTCGCGGAGAAGGCTGATTTGGCAGGAAGAAGCCCTGTGTGCCCTGGCCCTGGCAACCCACCCATCGCCAGCTAGGGAGGGACCCACCTAGGGCCTAGCCGCGAAATGGCACAAAACGCGCTCCTAGGAGCTGCACTCTGCAAAGGGAAAATGTGCTCGGGGAACAAAGCTCAGCCCCAAGGCGGCTTGGCTCAGGATCGCAGCGCTTGCCTAGTTCTCACCTAGCCCTAGGCTCCCCATAGGGCCAAGGAGGGTCTGGGCTGCCTCTGGCTCCGTGGGCACTGCTGCTTGGCTGGTGGTCTCCGCACCTTGAAACCAACTCCAAACGTGTTCTCCTTCGCGGAGAAGGCTAATTTGGCAGGAAGAAGCCCTGTGTGCACTGGCCCTGGCAACCCACCCATCGCCAGCTAGGGAGGGACCCACCTAGGGCCTAGCTGCGAAACGGCACAAAACGCGCTCCTAGGAGCTGCACTCTGCAAAGGGAAACTGTGCTCGGGGAACAAAGCTCAGCCCCAAGGCGGCTTGGCTCAGGATCGCAGCGCTTGCCTAGTTCTCACCTAGCCCTAGGCTCCCCATAGGGCCAAGGAGGGTCTGGGCTGCCTCTGGCTCCGTGGGCACTGCTGCTTGGCTGGTGGTCTCCGCACCTTGAAACCAACTCCAAACGTGTTCTCCTTCGGGGAGAAGGCTGATTTGGCAGGAAGAAGCCCTGTGTGCACTGGCCCTAGCAACCCACCCATCGCCAGCTAGGGAGGGACCCACCTAGGGCCTAGCTGCGAAACGGCACAGAACGCGCTCCTAGGAGCTGCACTCTGCAAAGGGAAACTGTGCTCGGGGAACAAACCTCAGCCCCAAGGCAGCTTGGCTCAGGATCGCAGCGCTTGCCTAGTTCTCACCTAGGCCTAGGCTCCCCATAGGGCCAAGGAGGGTCTGGGCTGCCTCTGGCTCCGTGGGCACTGCTGCTTGGCTGGTGGTCTCCGCAGCTTGAAACCAACTCCAAACGTGTTCTCCTTCGCGGAGAAGGCTGATTTGGCAGGAAGAAGCCCTGTGTGCACTGGCCCTGGCAACCCACCCATAGCCAGCTAGGGAGGGACCCACCTAGGGCCTAGCTGCGAAACGGCACAAAACGCGCTCCTAGGAGCTGCACTCTGCAAAGGGAAACTGTGCTCGGGGAACAAACCTCAGCCCCAAGGCGGCTTGGCTCAGGATCGCAGCGCTTGCCTAGTTCTCACCTAGCCCTAGGCTCCCCATAGGGCCAAGGAGGGTCTGGGCTGCCTCTGGCTCCGTGGGCACTGCTGCTTGGCTGGTGGTCTCCGCACCTTGAAACCAACTCCAAACGTGTTCTCCTTCGGGGAGAAGGCTGATTTGGCAGGAAGAAGCCCTGTGTGCACTGGCCCTAGCAACCCACCCATAGCCAGCTAGGGAGGGACCCACCTAGGGCCTAGCTGCGAAACGGCACAAAACGCGCTCCTAGGAGCTGCACTCTGCAAAGGGAATCTGTGCTCGGGGAACAAACCTCAGCCCAAGGCAGCTTGGCTCAGGATCGCAGCGCTTGCCTAGTTCTCACCTAGGCCTAGGCTCCCCATAGGGCCAAGGAGGGTCTGGGCTGCCTCTGGCTCCGTGGGCACTGCTGCTTGGCTGGTGGTCTCCGCAGCTTGAAACCAACTCCAAACGTGTTCTCCTTCGCGGAGAAGGCTGATTTGGCAGGAAGAAGCCCTGTGTGCCCTGGCCCTGGCAACCCACCCATAGCCAGCTAGGGACGGATGCACCTAGGGCCTAGCTGCGAAACGGCACAAAACGCGCTCCTAGGAGCTGCACTCTGCAAAGGGAAACTGTGCTCGGGGAACAAAGCTCAGCCCCAAGGCGGCTTGGCTCAGGATGGCAGCGCTTGCCTAGTTCTCACGTAGCCCTAGGCTCCCCATAGGGCCAAGGAGGGTCTGGGCTGCCTCTGGCTCCGTGGGCACTGCTGCTTGGCTGGTGGTCTCCGCAGCTTGAAACCAACTCCAAACGTGTTCTCCTTCGCGGAGAAGGCTGATTTGGCAGGAAGAAGCCCTGTGTGCACTGGCCCTGGCAACCCACCCATCGCCAGCTACGGAGGGACCCACCTAGGGCCTAGCTGCGAAATGGCACAGAACGCGCTCCTAGGAGCTGCACTCTGCAAAGGGAAACTGTGCTCGGGGAACAAAGCTCAGCCCCAAGGCGGCTTGGCTCAGGATCGCAGCGCTTGCCTAGTTCTCACCTAGCCCTAGGCTCCCCATAGGGCCAAGGAGGGTCTGGGCTGCCTCTGGCTCCGTGGGCACTGCTGCTTGGCTGGTGGTCTCCGCAGCTTGATACCAACTCCAAACGTGTTCTCCTTCGAGGAGAAGGCTGATTTGGCAGGAAGAAGCCCTGTGTGCACTGGCCCTGGCAACCCACCCATCGCCAGCTAGGGAGGGACCCACCTAGGGTCTAGCTGCGAAACGGCACAAAACGCGCTCCTAGGACCTGCACTCTGCAAAGGGAAACTGTGCTCGGGGAACAAACCTCAGCCCCAAGGCAGCTTGGCTCAGGATCGCAGCGCTTGCCTAGTTCTCACCTAGCCCTAGGCTCCCCATAGGGCCAAGGAGGGTCTGGGCTGCCTCTGGCTCCGTGGGCACTGCTGCTTGGCTGGTGGTCTCCGCAGCTTGAAACCAACTCCAAACGTGTTCTCCTTCGCGGAGAAGGCTGATTTGGCAGGAAGAAGCCCTGTGTGCACTGGCCCTGGCAACCCACTCATCGCCAGCTAGGGAGGGACCCACCTAGGGCCTAGCTGCGAAACGGCACAAAACGCGCTCCTAGGAGCTGCACTCTGCAAAGGGAAACTGTGCTCGGGGAACAAACCTCAGCCCCAAGGCGGCTTGGCTCAGGATCGCAGCGCTTGCCTAGTTCTCACCTAGCCCTAGGCTCCCCATAGGGCCAAGGAGGGTCTGGGCTGCCTCTGGCTCCGTGGGCACTGCTGCTTGGCTGGTGGTCTCCGCAGCTTGAAACCAACTCCAAACGTGTTCTACTTCGCGGAGAAGGCTGATTTGGCAGGAAGAAGCCCTGTGTGCACTGGCCCTGGCAACCCACCCATAGCCAGCTAGGGAGGGACCGACCTAGGGCCTAGCTGCGAAACGGCACAAAACACGCTCCTAGGAGCTGCACTCTGCAAAGGGAAACTGTGCTCGGGGAACAAAGCTCAGCCCCAAGGCGGCTTGGCTCAGGATGGCAGCGCTTGCCTAGTTCTCACCTAGCCCTAGGCTCCCCATAGGGCCAAGGAGGGTCTGGGCTGCCTCTGGCTCCGTGGGCACTGCTGCTTGGCTGGTGGTCTCCGCAGCTTGAAACCAACTCCAAACGTGTTCTCCTTCGCGGAGAAGGCTGATTTGGCAGGAAGAAGCCCTGTGTGCACTGGCCCTGGCAACCCACCCATAGCCAGCTAGGGAGGGACCCACCTAGGGCCTAGCTGCGAAACGGCACAAAACGCGCTCCTAGGAGCTGCACTCTGCAAAGGGAAACTGTGCTCGGGGAACAAAGCTCAGCCCCAAGGCGGCTTGGCTCAGGATCGCAGCGCTTGCCTAGTTCTCACCTAGCCCTAGGCTCCCCATAGGGCCAAGGAGGGTCTGGGCTGCCTCTGGCTCCGAGGGCACAGCTGCTTGGCTGGTGGTCTCCACAGCTTGAAACCAACTCCAAACGTGTTCTCCTTCGCGGAGAAGGCTGATTTGGCAGGAAGAAGCCCTGTGTGCACTGGCCCTGGCAACCCACCCATCGCCAGCTAGGGAGGGACCCACCTAGGGCCTAGCTGCAAATCGGCACAAAACGCGCTCCTAGGAGCTGCACTCTGCAAAGGGAAACTGTGCTCGGGTAACAAACCTCAGCCCCAAGGCGGCTTGGCTCAGGATCGCAGCGCTTGCCTAGTTCTCACCTAGCCCTAGGCTCCCCATAGTGCCAAGGAGGGTCTGAGCTGCCTCTGGCTTTGTGGGCACTGCTGCTTGGCTGGTGGTCTCCGCAGCTTGAAACCAACTCCAAACGTGTTCTCCTTCACGGAGAAGGCTAATTTGGCAGGAAGAAGCCCTGTGTGCACTGGCCCTGGCAACCCACCCATAGCCAGCTAGGGAGGGACCCACCTAGGGCCTAGCTGCGAAACGGCACAAAACGCGCTCCTAGGAGCTGCACTCTGCAAAGGGAAACTGTGCTCGGGGAACAAAGCTCAGCCCCAAGGCAGCTTGGCTCAGGATCGCAGCGCTTGCCTAGTTCTCACCTAGCCCTAGGCTCCCCATACGGCCAAGGAGGGTCTGGGCTGCCTCTGGCTCCATGGGCACTGCTGCTTGGCTGGTGGTCTCCGCACCTTGAAACCAACTCCAAACGTGTTCTCCTTCGGGGAGAAGGCTGATTTGGCAGGAAGAAGCCCTGTGTGCACTGGCCCTAGCTCCCCACCCATAGCCAGCTAGGGAGGGACACACCTAGGGCCTAGCTGCGAAACGGCACAAAACGCGCTCCTAGGACCTGCACTCTGCAAAGGGAAACTGTGCTCGGGGAACAAAGCTCAGCCCCAAGGCGGCTTGGCTCAGGATCGCAGCGCTTGCCTAGTTCTCACCTAGCCCTAGGTTCCCCATACGGCCAAGGAGGGTCTGGGCTGCCTCTGGCTCCGTGGGCACTGCTGCTTGGCTGGTGGTCTCAGCACCTTAAAACCAACTCCAAACGTGTTCTCCTTCGCGGAGAAGGCTGATTTGGCAGGAAGAAGCCCTGTGTGCACTGGCCCTAGCAACCCACCCATAGCCAGCTAGGGAGGGACCCACCTAGGGCCTAGCTGCGAAACGGCACAGAACGCGCTCCTAGGAGCTGCACTCTGCAAAGGGAAACTGTGCTCGGGGAACAAACCTCAGCCCCAAGGCAGCTTGGCTCAGGATCGCAGCGCTTGCCTAGTTCTCACCTAGCCCTAGGCTCCCCATAGGGCCAAGGAGGGTCTGGGCTGCCTCTGGCTCCGTGGGCACTGCTGCTTGGCTGGTGGTCTCGGCAGCTTGAAACCAACTCCAAACTTGTTCTCCTTCGCGGAGAAGGCTGATTTGGCAGGAAGAAGCCCTGTGTGCACTGGCCCTGGCAACCCACCCATCGCCAGCTAGGGAGGGACCCACCTAGGGCCTAGCTGCGAATCGGCACAAAACGCGCTCCTAGGAGCTGCACTCTGCAAAGGGAAACTGTGCTCGGGTAACAAACCTCAGCCCCAAGGCGGCTTGGCTCAGGATCGCAGCGCTTGCCTAGTTCTCACCTAGCCCTAGGCTCCCCATAGTGCCAAGGAGGGTCTGAGCTGCCTCTGGCTTTGTGGGCACTGCTGCTTGGCTGGTGGTCTCCGCAGCTTGAAACCAACTCCAAACGTGTTCTCCTTCACGGAGAAGGCTAATTTGGCAGGAAGAAGCCCTGTGTGCACTGGCCCTGGCAACCCACCCATAGCCAGCTAGGGAGGGACCCACCTAGGGCCTAGCTGCGAAACGGCACAAAACGCGCTCCTAGGAGCTGCACTCTGCAAAGGGAAACTGTGCTCGGGGAACAAACCTCAGCCCCAAGGCAGCTTGGCTCAGGATCGCAGCGCTTGCCTAGTTCTCACCTAGCCCTAGGCTCCCCATAGGGCCAAGGAGGGTCTGGGCTGCCTCTGGCTCCATGGGCACTGCTGCTTGGCTGGTGGTCTCCGCACCTTGAAACCAACTCCAAACGTGTTCTCCTTCGGGGAGAAGGCTGATTTGGCAGGAAGAAGCCCTGTGTGCACTGGCCCTAGCACCCCACCCATAGCCAGCTAGGGAGGGACCCACCTAGGGCCTAGCTGCGAAACGGCACAAAACGCGCTCCTAGGACCTGCACTCTGCAAAGGGAAACTGTGCTCGGGGAACAAAGCTCAGCCCCAAGGCGGCTTGGCTCAGGATCGCAGCGCTTGCCTAGTTCTCACCTAGCCCTAGGTTCCCCATAGGGCCAAGGAGGGTCTGGGCTGCCTCTGGCTCCGTGGGCACTGCTGCTTGGCTGGTGGTCTCCGCACCTTAAAACCAACTCCAAACGTGTTCTCCTTCGCGGAGAAGGCTGATTTGGCAGGAAGAAGCCCTGTGTGCACTGGCCCTGGCAACCCACCCATAGCCAGCTAGGGAGGGACCCACCTAGGGCCTAGCTGCGAAACGGCACAGAACGCGCTCCTAGGAGCTGCACTCTGCAAAGGGAAACTGTGCTCGGGGAACAAACCTCAGCCCCAAGGCAGCTTGGCTCAGGATCGCAGCGCTTGCCTAGTTCTCACCTAGCCCTAGGCTCCCCATAGGGCCAAGGAGGGTCTGGGCTGCCTCTGGCTCCGTGGGCACTGCTGCTTGGCTGGTGGTCTCGGCAGCTTGAAACCAACTCCAAACTTGTTCTCCTTCGCGGAGAAGGCTGATTTGGCAGGAAGAAGCCCTGTGTGCACTGGCCCTGGCAACCCACCCATCGCCAGCTAGGGAGGGACCGACCTAGGGCCTAGCTGCGAAACGGCACAAAACGCGCTCCTAGGAGCTGCACTCTGCAAAGGGAAACTGTGCTCGGGGAACAAACCTCAGCCCCAAGGCAGCTTGGCTCAGGATCGCAGCGCTTGCCTAGTTCTCACCTAGCCCTAGGCTCCCCATAGGGCCAAGGAGGGTCTGGGCTGCCTCTGGCTCCGTGGGCACTGCTGCTTGGCTGGTGGTCTCCGCACCTTGAAACCAACTCCAAACGTGTTCTCCTTCGCGGAGAAGGCTGATTTGGCAGGAAGAAGCCCTGTGTGCACTGGCCCTGGCAACCCACCCATAGCCAGCTAGGGAGGGACCCACCTAGGGCCTAGCTGCGAAACGGCACAAAACGCGCTCCTAGGAGCTGCACTCTGCAAAGGGAAACTGTGCTCGGGGAACAAAGCTCAGCCCCAAGGCGGCTTGGCTCAGGATGGCAGCGCTTGCCTAGTTCTCACCTAGGCCTAGGCTCCCCATAGGGCCAAGGAGGGTCTGGGCTGCCTCTGGCTCCGTGGGCACTGCTGCTTGGCTTGTGGTCTCCGCAGCTTGAAACCAACTCCAAACGTGTTCTCCTTCGCGGAGAAGGCTGATTTGGCAGGAAGAAGCCCTGTGTGCACTGGCCCTAGCAACCCACCCATAGCCAGCTAGGGAGGGACCCACCTAGGGCCTAGCTGCGAAACGGCACAAAACGCGCTCCTAGGAGCTGCACTCTGCAAAGGGAAACTGTGCTCGGGGAACAAACCTCAGCGCCAAGGCAGCTTGGCTCAGGATGGCAGCGCTTGCCTAGTTCTCACCTAGCCCTAGGCTCCCCATAGGGCCAAGGAGGGTCTGGGCTGCCTCTGGCTCCGTGGGCACTGCTGCTTGGCTGGTGGTCTCCGCAGCTTGAAACAAACTCCAAACGTGTTCTCCTTCGCGGAGAAGGCTGATTTGGCAGGAAGAAGCCCTGTGTGCACTGGCCCTGGCAACCCACCCATCGCCAGCTAGGGAGGGACCCACCTAGGGCCTAGCTGCGAAACGGCACAGAACGCGCTCCTAGGAGCTGCACTCTGCAAAGGGAAACTGTGCTCGGGGAACAAACCTCAGCCCCAAGGCGGCTTGGCTCAGGATCGCAGCGCTTGCCTAGTTCTCACCTAGCCCTAGGCTCCCCATAGTGCCAAGGAGGGTCTGAGCTGCCTCTGGCTTTGTGGGCACTGCTGCTTGGCTGGTGGTCTCCGCAGCTTGAAACCAACTCCAAACGTGTTCTCCTTCACGGAGAAGGCTAATTTGGCAGGAAGAAGCCCTGTGTGCACTGGCCCTGGCAACCCACCCATAGCCAGCTAGGGAGGGACCCACCTAGGGCCTAGCTGCGAAACGGCACAAAACGCGCTCCTAGGAGCTGCACTCTGCAAAGGGAAACTGTGCTCGGGGAACAAACCTCAGCCCCAAGGCAGCTTGGCTCAGGATCGCAGCGCTTGCCTAGTTCTCACCTAGCCCTAGGCTCCCCATAGGGCCAAGGAGGGTCTGGGCTGCCTCTGGCTCCATGGGCACTGCTGCTTGGCTGGTGGTCTCCGCACCTTGAAACCAACTCCAAACGTGTTCTCCTTCGGGGAGAAGGCTGATTTGGCAGGAAGAAGCCCTGTGTGCACTGGCCCTAGCACCCCACCCATAGCCAGCTAGGGAGGGACCCACCTAGGGCCTAGCTGCGAAACGGCACAAAACGCGCTCCTAGGACCTGCACTCTGCAAAGGGAAACTGTGCTCGGGGAACAAAGCTCAGCCCCAAGGCGGCTTGGCTCAGGATCGCAGCGCTTGCCTAGTTCTCACCTAGCCCTAGGTTCCCCATACGGCCAAGGAGGGTCTGGGCTGCCTCTGGCTCCGTGGGCACTGCTGCTTGGCTGGTGGTCTCCGCACCTTAAAACCAACTCCAAACGTGTTCTCCTTCGCGGAGAAGGCTGATTTGGCAGGAAGAAGCCCTGTGTGCACTGGCCCTGGCAACCCACCCATAGCCAGCTAGGGAGGGACCCACCTAGGGCCTAGCTGCGAAACGGCACAGAACGCGCTCCTAGGAGCTGCACTCTGCAAAGGGAAACTGTGCTCGGGGAACAAACCTCAGCCCCAAGGCAGCTTGGCTCAGGATCGCAGCGCTTGCCTAGTTCTCACCTAGCCCTAGGCTCCCCATAGGGCCAAGGAGGGTCTGGGCTGCCTCTGGCTCCGTGGGCACTGCTGCTTGGCTGGTGGTCTCGGCAGCTTGAAACCAACTCCAAACTTGTTCTCCTTCGCGGAGAAGGCTGATTTGGCAGGAAGAAGCCCTGTGTGCACTGGCCCTGGCAACCCACCCATCGCCAGCTAGGGAGGGACCGACCTAGGGCCTAGCTGCGAAACGGCACAAAACGCGCTCCTAGGAGCTGCACTCTGCAAAGGGAAACTGTGCTCGGGGAACAAACCTCAGCCCCAAGGCAGCTTGGCTCAGGATCGCAGCGCTTGCCTAGTTCTCACCTAGCCCTAGGCTCCCCATAGGGCCAAGGAGGGTCTGGGCTGCCTCTGGCTCCGTGGGCACTGCTGCTTGGCTGGTGGTCTCCGCACCTTGAAACCAACTCCAAACGTGTTCTCCTTCGCGGAGAAGGCTGATTTGGCAGGAAGAAGCCCTGTGTGCACTGGCCCTGGCAACCCACCCATAGCCAGCTAGGGAGGGACCCACCTAGGGCCTAGCTGCGAAACGGCACAAAACGCGCTCCTAGGAGCTGCACTCTGCAAAGGGAAACTGTGCTCGGGGAACAAAGCTCAGCCCCAAGGCGGCTTGGCTCAGGATGGCAGCGCTTGCCTAGTTCTCACCTAGGCCTAGGCTCCCCATAGGGCCAAGGAGGGTCTGGGCTGCCTCTGGCTCCGTGGGCACTGCTGCTTGGCTTGTGGTCTCCGCAGCTTGAAACCAACTCCAAACGTGTTCTCCTTCGCGGAGAAGGCTGATTTGGCAGGAAGAAGCCCTGTGTGCACTGGCCCTAGCAACCCACCCATAGCCAGCTAGGGAGGGACCCACCTAGGGCCTAGCTGCGAAACGGCACAAAACGCGCTCCTAGGAGCTGCACTCTGCAAAGGGAAACTGTGCTCGGGGAACAAACCTCAGCGCCAAGGCAGCTTGGCTCAGGATGGCAGCGCTTGCCTAGTTCTCACCTAGCCCTAGGCTCCCCATAGGGCCAAGGAGGGTCTGGGCTGCCTCTGGCTCCGTGGGCACTGCTGCTTGGCTGGTGGTCTCCGCAGCTTGAAACAAACTCCAAACGTGTTCTCCTTCGCGGAGAAGGCTGATTTGGCAGGAAGAAGCCCTGTGTGCACTGGCCCTGGCAACCCACCCATCGCCAGCTAGGGAGGGACCCACCTAGGGCCTAGCTGCGAAACGGCACAGAACGCGCTCCTAGGAGCTGCACTCTGCAAAGGGAAACTGTGCTCGGGGAACAAACCTCAGCCCCAAGGCAGCTTGGCTCAGGATCGCAGCGCTTGCCTAGTTCTCACCTAGGCCTAGGCTCCCCATAGGGCCAAGGAGGGTCTGGGCTACCTCTGGCTCCGAGGGCACTGCTGCTTGGCTGGTGGTCTCCGCAGCTTGAAACCAACTCCAAACGTGTTCTCCTTCGCGGAGAAGGCTGATTTGGCAGGAAGAAGCCCTGTGTGCACTGGCCCTAGCAACCCACCCATAGCCAGCTAGGGAGGGACCCACCTAGGGCCTAGCTGCGAAACGGCACAGAACGCGCTCCTAGGAGCTGCACTCTGCAAAGGGAAACTGTGCTCGGGGAACAAACCTCAGCCCCAAGGCAGCTTGGCTCAGGATCGCAGCGCTTGCCTAGTTCTCACCTAGCCCTAGGCTCCCCATAGGGCCAAGGAGGGTCTGGGCTGCCTCTGGCTCCGTGGGCACTGCTGCTTGGCTGGTGGTCTCGGCAGCTTGAAACCAACTCCAAACGTGTTCTCCTTCGCGGAGAAGGCTGATTTGGCAGGAAGAAGCCCTGTGTGCACTGGCCCTGGCAACCCACCCATAGCCAGCTAGGGAGGGACCCACCTAGGGCCTAGCTGCGAAACGGCACAAAACGCGCTCCTAGGAGCTGCACTCTGCAAAGGGAAACTGTGCTCGGGGAACAAACCTCAGCCCCAAGGCAGCTTGGCTCAGGATCGCAGCGCTTGCCTCGTTCTCACCTAGCCCTAGGCTCCCCATAGGGCCAAGGAGGGTCTGGGCTGCCTCTGGCTCCGTGGGCACTGCTGCTTGGCTGGTGGTCTCGGCAGCTTGAAACCAACTCCAAACGTGTTCTCCTTCGCGGAGAAGGCTGATTTGGCAGGAAGAAGCCCTGTGTGCACTGGCCCTGGCAACCCACCCATAGCCAGCTAGGGAGGGACCCACCTAGGGCCTAGCTGCGAAACGGCACAAAACGCGCTCCTAGGAGCTGCACTCTGCAAAGGGAAACTGTGCTCGGGGAACAAACCTCAGCCCCAAGGCAGCTTGGCTCAGGATCGCAGCGCTTGCCTAGTTCTCACCTAGCCCTAGGCTCCCCATAGGGCCAAGGAGGGTCTGGGCTGCCTCTGGCTCCGTGGGCACTGCTGCTTGGCTGGTGGTCTCCGCAGCTTGAAACCAACTCCAAACGTGTTCTCCTTCGCGGAGAAGGCTGATTTGGCAGGAAGAAGCCCTGTGTGCACTGGCCCTGGCAACCCACCCATAGCCAGCTAGGGAGGGACCCACCTAGGGCCTAGCTGCGAAACGGCACAGAACGCAATCCTAGGAGCTGCACTCTGCAAAGGGAAACTGTGCTCGGGGAACAAACCTCAGCGCCAAGGCAGCTTGGCTCAGGATCGCAGCGCTTGCCTAGTTCTCACCTAGCCCTAGGCTCCCCATAGGGCCAAGGAGGGTCTGGGCTGCCTCTGGCTCCGTGGGCACTGCTGCTTGGCTGGTGGTCTCCGCACCGTGAAACCAACTCCAAACGTGTTCTCCTTCGCGGAGAAGGCTGATTTGGCAGGAAGAAGCCCTGTGTGCACTGGCCCTGGCAACCCACCCATCGCCAGCTAGGGAGGGACCCACCTAGGGCCTAGCTGCGAAACGGCACAAAACGCGCTCCTAGGAGCTGCACTCTGCAAAGGGAAACTGTGCTCGGGGAACAAAGCTCAGCCCCAAGGCGGCTTGGCTCAGGATCGCAGCGCTTGCCTAGTTCTCACCTAGCCCTAGGCTCCCCATAGGGCCAAGGAGGGTCTGGGCTGCCTCTGGCTCCGTGGGCACTGCTGCTTGGCTGGTGGTCTCGGCAGCTTGAAACCAACTCCAAACGTGTTCTCCTTCGCGGAGAAGGCTGATTTGGCAGGAAGAAGCCCTGTGTGCACTGGCCCTGGCAACCCACCCATAGCCAGCTACGGAGGGACCGACCTAGGGCCTAGCTGCGAAACGGCACAAAACGCGCTCCTAGGAGCTGCACTCTGCAAAGGGAAACTGTGCTCGGGGAACAAACCTCAGCCCCAAGGCAGCTTGGCTCAGGATCGCAGCGCTTGCCTAGTTCTCACCTAGCCCTAGGCTCCCCATAGGGCCAAGGAGGGTCTGGGCTGCCTCTGGCTCCGTGGGCACTGCTGCTTGGCTGGTGGTCTCCGCAGCTTGAAACCAACTCCAAACGTGTTCTCCTTCGCGGAGAAGGCTGATTTGGCAGGAAGAAGCCCTGTGTGCACTGGCCCTGGCAACCCACCCATAGCCAGCTAGGGAGGGACCCACCTAGGGCCTAGCTGCGAAACGGCACAAAACGCGCTCCTAGGAGCTGCACTCTGCAAAGGGAAACTGTGCTCGGGGAACAAAGCTCAGCCCCAAGGCGGCTTGGCTCAGGATCGCAGCGCTTGCCTAGTTCTCACCTAGCCCTAGGCTCCCCATAGGGCCAAGGAGGGTCTGGGCTGCCTCTGGCTCCGTGGGCACTGCTGCTTGGCTTGTGGTCTCTGCAGCTTGAAACCAACTCCAAACGTGTTCTCCTTCGCGGAGAAGGCTGATTTGGCAGGAAGAAGCCCTGTGTGCACTGGCCCTAGCAACCCACCCATAGCCAGCTAGGGAGGGACCGACCTAGGGCCTAGCTGCGAAACGGCACAAAACGCGCTCCTAGGAGCTGCACTCTGCAAAGGGAAACTGTGCTCGGGGAACAAACCTCAGCGCCAAGGCAGCTTGGCTCAGGATGGCAGCGCTTGCCTAGTTCTCACCTAGCCCTAGGCTCCCCATAGGGCCAAGGAGGGTCTGGGCTGCCTCTGGCTCCGTGGGCACTGCTGCTTGGCTGGTGGTCTCCGCAGCTTGAAACCAACTCCAAACGTGTTCTCCTTCGCGGAGAAGGCTGATTTGGCAGGAAGAAGCCCTGTGTGCACTGGCCCTGGCAACCCACCCATCGCCAGCTAGGGAGGGACCCACCTAGGGCCTAGCTGCGAAACGGCACAGAACGCGCTCCTAGGAGCTGCACTCTGCAAAGGGAAACTGTGCTCGGGGAACAAACCTCAGCCCCAAGGCAGCTTGGCTCAGGATCGCAGCGCTTGCCTAGTTCTCACCTAGGCCTAGGCTCCCCATAGGGCCAAGGAGGGTCTGGGCTGCCTCTGGCTCCGAGGGCACTGCTGCTTGGCTGGTGGTCTCCGCAGCTTGAAACCAACTCCAAACGTGTTCTCCTTCGCGGAGAAGGCTGATTTGGCAGGAAGAAGCCCTGTGTGCACTGGCCCTAGCAACCCACCCATAGCCAGCTAGGGAGGGACCCACCTAGGGCCTAGCTGCGAAACGGCACAGAACGCGCTCCTAGGAGCTGCACTCTGCAAAGGGAAACTGTGCTCGGGGAACAAACCTCAGCCCCAAGGCAGCTTGGCTCAGGATCGCAGCGCTTGCCTAGTTCTCACCTAGCCCTAGGCTCCCCATAGGGCCAAGGAGGGTCTGGGCTGCCTCTGGCTCCGTGGGCACTGCTGCTTGGCTGGTGGTCTCCGCAGCTTGAAACCAACTCCAAACGTGTTCTCCTTCGCGGAGAAGGCTGATTTGGCAGGAAGAAGCCCTGTGTGCACTGGCCCTGGCAACCCACCCATAGCCAGCTAGGGAGGGACCCACCTAGGGCCTAGCTGCGAAACGGCACAAAACGCGCTCCTAGGAGCTGCACTCTGCAAAGGGAAACTGTGCTCGGGGAACAAACCTCAGCCCCAAGGCAGCTTGGCTCAGGATCGCAGCGCTTGCCTAGTTCTCACCTAGCCCTAGGCTCCCCATAGGGCCAAGGAGGGTCTGGGCTGCCTCTGGCTCCGTGGGCACTGCTGCTTGGCTGGTGGTCTCCGCACCGTGAAACCAACTCCAAACGTGTTCTCCTTCGCGGAGAAGGCTGATTTGGCAGGAAGAAGCCCTGTGTGCACTGGCCCTGGCATCCCACCCATCGCCAGCTAGGGAGGGACCCACCTAGGGCCTAGCTGCGAAACGGCACAAAACGCGCTCCTAGGAGCTGCACTCTGCAAAGGGAAACTGTGCTCGGGGAACAAAGCTCAGCCCCAAGGCGGCTTGGCTCAGGATCGCAGCGCTTGCCTAGTTCTCACCTAGCCCTAGGCTCCCCATAGGGCCAAGGAGGGTCTGGGCTGCCTCTGGCTCCGTGGGCACTGCTGCTTGGCTGGTGGTCTCGGCAGCTTGAAACCAACTCCAAACGTGTTCTCCTTCGCGGAGAAGGCTGATTTGGCAGGAAGAAGCCCTGTGTGCACTGGCCCTGGCAACCCACCCATCGCCAGCTAGGGAGGGACCCACCTAGGGCCTAGCTGCGAAACGGCACAGAACGCGCTCCTAGGAGCTGCACTCTGCAAAGGGAAACTGTGCTCGGGGAACAAACCTCAGCCCCAAGGCGGCTTGGCTCAGGATCGCAGCGCTTGCCTAGTTCTCACCTAGCCCTAGGCTCCCCATAGGGCCAAGGAGGGTCTGGGCTGCCTCTGGCTCCGTGGGCACTGCTGCTTGGCTGGTGGTCTCCGCAGCTTGAAACCAACTCCAAACGTGTTCTCCTTCGCGGAGAAGGCTGATTTGGCAGGAAGAAGCCCTGTGTGCACTGGCCCTAGCAACCCACCCATAGCCAGCTAGGGAGGGACCCACCTAGGGCCTAGCTGCGAAACGGCACAAAACGCGCTCCTAGGAGCTGCACTCTGCAAAGGGAAACTGTGCTCGGGGAACAAACCTCAGCGCCAAGGCAGCTTGGCTCAGGATGGCAGCGCTTGCCTAGTTCTCACCTAGCCCTAGGCTCCCCATAGGGCCAAGGAGGGTCTGGGCTGCCTCTGGCTCCGTGGGCACTGCTGCTTGGCTGGTGGTCTCCGCAGCTTGAAACAAACTCCAAACGTGTTCTCCTTCGCGGAGAAGGCTGATTTGGCAGGAAGAAGCCCTGTGTGCACTGGCCCTGGCAACCCACCCATCGCCAGCTAGGGAGGGACCCACCTAGGGCCTAGCTGCGAAACGGCACAGAACGCGCTCCTAGGAGCTGCACTCTGCAAAGGGAAACTGTGCTCGGGGAACAAACCTCAGCCCCAAGGCAGCTTGGCTCAGGATCGCAGCGCTTGCCTAGTTCTCACCTAGGCCTAGGCTCCCCATAGGGCCAAGGAGGGTCTGGGCTACCTCTGGCTCCGAGGGCACTGCTGCTTGGCTGGTGGTCTCCGCAGCTTGAAACCAACTCCAAACGTGTTCTCCTTCGCGGAGAAGGCTGATTTGGCAGGAAGAAGCCCTGTGTGCACTGGCCCTAGCAACCCACCCATAGCCAGCTAGGGAGGGACCCACCTAGGGCCTAGCTGCGAAACGGCACAGAACGCGCTCCTAGGAGCTGCACTCTGCAAAGGGAAACTGTGCTCGGGGAACAAACCTCAGCCCCAAGGCAGCTTGGCTCAGGATCGCAGCGCTTGCCTAGTTCTCACCTAGCCCTAGGCTCCCCATAGGGCCAAGGAGGGTCTGGGCTGCCTCTGGCTCCGTGGGCACTGCTGCTTGGCTGGTGGTCTCGGCAGCTTGAAACCAACTCCAAACGTGTTCTCCTTCGCGGAGAAGGCTGATTTGGCAGGAAGAAGCCCTGTGTGCACTGGCCCTGGCAACCCACCCATAGCCAGCTAGGGAGGGACCCACCTAGGGCCTAGCTGCGAAACGGCACAAAACGCGCTCCTAGGAGCTGCACTCTGCAAAGGGAAACTGTGCTCGGGGAACAAACCTCAGCCCCAAGGCAGCTTGGCTCAGGATCGCAGCGCTTGCCTCGTTCTCACCTAGCCCTAGGCTCCCCATAGGGCCAAGGAGGGTCTGGGCTGCCTCTGGCTCCGTGGGCACTGCTGCTTGGCTGGTGGTCTCGGCAGCTTGAAACCAACTCCAAACGTGTTCTCCTTCGCGGAGAAGGCTGATTTGGCAGGAAGAAGCCCTGTGTGCACTGGCCCTGGCAACCCACCCATAGCCAGCTAGGGAGGGACCCACCTAGGGCCTAGCTGCGAAACGGCACAAAACGCGCTCCTAGGAGCTGCACTCTGCAAAGGGAAACTGTGCTCGGGGAACAAACCTCAGCCCCAAGGCAGCTTGGCTCAGGATCGCAGCGCTTGCCTAGTTCTCACCTAGCCCTAGGCTCCCCATAGGGCCAAGGAGGGTCTGGGCTGCCTCTGGCTCCGTGGGCACTGCTGCTTGGCTGGTGGTCTCCGCAGCTTGAAACCAACTCCAAACGTGTTCTCCTTCGCGGAGAAGGCTGATTTGGCAGGAAGAAGCCCTGTGTGCACTGGCCCTGGCAACCCACCCATAGCCAGCTAGGGAGGGACCCACCTAGGGCCTAGCTGCGAAACGGCACAGAACGCAATCCTAGGAGCTGCACTCTGCAAAGGGAAACTGTGCTCGGGGAACAAACCTCAGCGCCAAGGCAGCTTGGCTCAGGATCGCAGCGCTTGCCTAGTTCTCACCTAGCCCTAGGCTCCCCATAGGGCCAAGGAGGGTCTGGGCTGCCTCTGGCTCCGTGGGCACTGCTGCTTGGCTGGTGGTCTCCGCACCGTGAAACCAACTCCAAACGTGTTCTCCTTCGCGGAGAAGGCTGATTTGGCAGGAAGAAGCCCTGTGTGCACTGGCCCTGGCAACCCACCCATCGCCAGCTAGGGAGGGACCCACCTAGGGCCTAGCTGCGAAACGGCACAAAACGCGCTCCTAGGAGCTGCACTCTGCAAAGGGAAACTGTGCTCGGGGAACAAAGCTCAGCCCCAAGGCGGCTTGGCTCAGGATCGCAGCGCTTGCCTAGTTCTCACCTAGCCCTAGGCTCCCCATAGGGCCAAGGAGGGTCTGGGCTGCCTCTGGCTCCGTGGGCACTGCTGCTTGGCTGGTGGTCTCGGCAGCTTGAAACCAACTCCAAACGTGTTCTCCTTCGCGGAGAAGGCTGATTTGGCAGGAAGAAGCCCTGTGTGCACTGGCCCTGGCAACCCACCCATAGCCAGCTAGGGAGGGACCGACCTAGGGCCTAGCTGCGAAACGGCACAAAACGCGCTCCTAGGAGCTGCACTCTGCAAAGGGAAACTGTGCTCGGGGAACAAACCTCAGCCCCAAGGCAGCTTGGCTCAGGATCGCAGCGCTTGCCTAGTTCTCACCTAGCCCTAGGCTCCCCATAGGGCCAAGGAGGGTCTGGGCTGCCTCTGGCTCCGTGGGCACTGCTGCATGGCTGGTGGTCTCCGCAGCTTGAAACCAACTCCAAACGTGTTCTCCTTCGCGGAGAAGGCTGATTTGGCAGGAAGAAGCCCTGTGTGCACTGGCCCTGGCAACCCACCCATAGCCAGCTAGGGAGGGACCCACCTAGGGCCTAGCTGCGAAACGGCACAAAACGCGCTCCTAGGAGCTGCACTCTGCAAAGGGAAACTGTGCTCGGGGAACAAAGCTCAGCCCCAAGGCGGCTTGGCTCAGGATCGCAGCGCTTGCCTAGTTCTCACCTAGCCCTAGGCTCCCCATAGGGCCAAGGAGGGTCTGGGCTGCCTCTGGCTCCGTGGGCACTGCTGCTTGGCTTGTGGTCTCCGCAGCTTGAAACCAACTCCAAACGTGTTCTCCTTCGCGGAGAAGGCTGATTTGGCAGGAAGAAGCCCTGTGTGCACTGGCCCTAGCAACCCACCCATAGCCAGCTAGGGAGGGACCGACCTAGGGCCTAGCTGCGAAACGGCACAAAACGCGCTCCTAGGAGCTGCACTCTGCAAAGGGAAACTGTGCTCGGGGAACAAACCTCAGCGCCAAGGCAGCTTGGCTCAGGATGGCAGCGCTTGCCTAGTTCTCACCTAGCCCTAGGCTCCCCATAGGGCCAAGGAGGGTCTGGGCTGCCTCTGGCTCCGTGGGCACTGCTGCTTGGCTGGTGGTCTCCGCAGCTTGAAACCAACTCCAAACGTGTTCTCCTTCGCGGAGAAGGCTGATTTGGCAGGAAGAAGCCCTGTGTGCACTGGCCCTGGCAACCCACCCATCGCCAGCTAGGGAGGGACCCACCTAGGGCCTAGCTGCGAAACGGCACAGAACGCGCTCCTAGGAGCTGCACTCTGCAAAGGGAAACTGTGCTCGGGGAACAAACCTCAGCCCCAAGGCAGCTTGGCTCAGGATCGCAGCGCTTGCCTAGTTCTCACCTAGGCCTAGGCTCCCCATAGGGCCAAGGAGGGTCTGGGCTGCCTCTGGCTCCGAGGGCACTGCTGCTTGGCTGGTGGTCTCCGCAGCTTGAAACCAACTCCAAACGTGTTCTCCTTCGCGGAGAAGGCTGATTTGGCAGGAAGAAGCCCTGTGTGCACTGGCCCTAGCAACCCACCCATAGCCAGCTAGGGAGGGACCCACCTAGGGCCTAGCTGCGAAACGGCACAGAACGCGCTCCTAGGAGCTGCACTCTGCAAAGGGAAACTGTGCTCGGGGAACAAACCTCAGCCCCAAGGCAGCTTGGCTCAGGATCGCAGCGCTTGCCTAGTTCTCACCTAGCCCTAGGCTCCCCATAGGGCCAAGGAGGGTCTGGGCTGCCTCTGGCTCCGTGGGCACTGCTGCTTGGCTGGTGGTCTCCGCAGCTTGAAACCAACTCCAAACGTGTTCTCCTTCGCGGAGAAGGCTGATTTGGCAGGAAGAAGCCCTGTGTGCACTGGCCCTGGCAACCCACCCATAGCCAGCTAGGGAGGGACCCACCTAGGGCCTAGCTGCGAAACGGCACAAAACGCGCTCCTAGGAGCTGCACTCTGCAAAGGGAAACTGTGCTCGGGGAACAAACCTCAGCCCCAAGGCAGCTTGGCTCAGGATCGCAGCGCTTGCCTAGTTCTCACCTAGCCCTAGGCTCCCCATAGGGCCAAGGAGGGTCTGGGCTGCCTCTGGCTCCGTGGGCACTGCTGCTTGGCTGGTGGTCTCCGCACCGTGAAACCAACTCCAAACGTGTTCTCCTTCGCGGAGAAGGCTGATTTGGCAGGAAGAAGCCCTGTGTGCACTGGCCCTGGCATCCCACCCATCGCCAGCTAGGGAGGGACCCACCTAGGGCCTAGCTGCGAAACGGCACAAAACGCGCTCCTAGGAGCTGCACTCTGCAAAGGGAAACTGTGCTCGGGGAACAAAGCTCAGCCCCAAGGCGGCTTGGCTCAGGATCGCAGCGCTTGCCTAGTTCTCACCTAGCCCTAGGCTCCCCATAGGGCCAAGGAGGGTCTGGGCTGCCTCTGGCTCCGTGGGCACTGCTGCTTGGCTGGTGGTCTCGGCAGCTTGAAACCAACTCCAAACGTGTTCTCCTTCGCGGAGAAGGCTGATTTGGCAGGAAGAAGCCCTGTGTGCACTGGCCCTGGCAACCCACCCATCGCCAGCTAGGGAGGGACCCACCTAGGGCCTAGCTGCGAAACGGCACAGAACGCGCTCCTAGGAGCTGCACTCTGCAAAGGGAAACTGTGCTCGGGGAACAAACCTCAGCCCCAAGGCGGCTTGGCTCAGGATCGCAGCGCTTGCCTAGTTCTCACCTAGCCCTAGGCTCCCCATAGGGCCAAGGAGGGTCTGGGCTGCCTCTGGCTCCGTGGGCACTGCTGCTTGGCTGGTGGTCTCCGCAGCTTGAAACCAACTCCAAACGTGTTCTCCTTCGCGGAGAAGGCTGATTTGGCAGGAAGAAGCCCTGTGTGCACTGGCCCTAGCAACCCACCCATAGCCAGCTAGGGAGGGACCCACCTAGGGCCTAGCTGCGAAACGGCACAAAACGCGCTCCTAGGAGCTGCACTCTGCAAAGGGAAACTGTGCTCGGGGAACAAACCTCAGCGCCAAGGCAGCTTGGCTCAGGATGGCAGCGCTTGCCTAGTTCTCACCTAGCCCTAGGCTCCCCATAGGGCCAAGGAGGGTCTGGGCTGCCTCTGGCTCCGTGGGCACTGCTGCTTGGCTGGTGGTCTCCGCAGCTTGAAACAAACTCCAAACGTGTTCTCCTTCGCGGAGAAGGCTGATTTGGCAGGAAGAAGCCCTGTGTGCACTGGCCCTGGCAACCCACCCATCGCCAGCTAGGGAGGGACCCACCTAGGGCCTAGCTGCGAAACGGCACAGAACGCGCTCCTAGGAGCTGCACTCTGCAAAGGGAAACTGTGCTCGGGGAACAAACCTCAGCCCCAAGGCAGCTTGGCTCAGGATCGCAGCGCTTGCCTAGTTCTCACCTAGGCCTAGGCTCCCCATAGGGCCAAGGAGGGTCTGGGCTACCTCTGGCTCCGAGGGCACTGCTGCTTGGCTGGTGGTCTCCGCAGCTTGAAACCAACTCCAAACGTGTTCTCCTTCGCGGAGAAGGCTGATTTGGCAGGAAGAAGCCCTGTGTGCACTGGCCCTAGCAACCCACCCATAGCCAGCTAGGGAGGGACCCACCTAGGGCCTAGCTGCGAAACGGCACAGAACGCGCTCCTAGGAGCTGCACTCTGCAAAGGGAAACTGTGCTCGGGGAACAAACCTCAGCCCCAAGGCAGCTTGGCTCAGGATCGCAGCGCTTGCCTAGTTCTCACCTAGCCCTAGGCTCCCCATAGGGCCAAGGAGGGTCTGGGCTGCCTCTGGCTCCGTGGGCACTGCTGCTTGGCTGGTGGTCTCCGCAGCTTGAAACCAACTCCAAACGTGTTCTCCTTCGCGGAGAAGGCTGATTTGGCAGGAAGAAGCCCTGTGTGCACTGGCCCTGGCAACCCACCCATCGCCAGCTAGGGAGGGACCCACCTAGGGCCTAGCTGCGAAACGGCACAAAACGCGCTCCTAGGAGCTGCACTCTGCAAAGGGAAACTGTGCTCGGGGAACAAACCTCAGCCCCAAGGCAGCTTGGCTCAGGATCGCAGCGCTTGCCTAGTTCTCACCTAGCCCTAGGCTCCCCATAGGGCCAAGGAGGGTCTGGGCTGCCTCTGGCTCCGTGGGCACTGCTGCTTGGCTGGTGGTCTCCGCAGCTTGAAACCAACTCCAAACGTGTTCTCCTTCGCGGAGAAGGCTGATTTGGCAGGAAGAAGCCCTGTGTGCACTGGCCCTGGCAACCCACCCATAGCCAGCTAGGGAGGGACCCACCTAGGGCCTAGCTGCGAAACGGCACAAAACGCGCTCCTAGGAGCTGCACTCTGCAAAGGGAAACTGTGCTCGGGGAACAAAGCTCAGCCCCAAGGCAGCTTGGCTCAGGATCGCAGCGCTTGCCTAGTTCTCACCTAGCCCTAGGCTCCCCATAGGGCCAAGGAGGGTCTGGGCTGCCTCTGGCTCCGTGGGCACTGCTGCTTGGCTGGTGGTCTCCGCAGCTTGAAACCAACTCCAAACGTGTTCTCCTTCGCGGAGAAGGCTGATTTGGCAGGAAGAAGCCCTGTGTGCACTGGCCCTGGCAACCCACCCATCGCCAGCTAGTGAGGGACCCACCTAGGGCCTAGCTGCGAAACGGCACAAAACGCGCTCCTAGGAGCTGCACTCTGCAAAGGGAAACTGTGCTCGGGGAACAAACCTCAGCCCCAAGGCAGCTTGGCTCAGGATCGCAGCGCTTGCCTAGTTCTCACCTAGGCCTAGGCTCCCCATAGGGCCAAGGAGGGTCTGGGCTGCCTCTGGCTCCGTGGGCACTGCTGCTTGGCTGGTGGTCTCCGCAGCTTGAAACCAACTCCAAACGTGTTCTCCTTCGCGGAGAAGGCTGATTTGGCAGGAAGAAGCCCTGTGTGCACTGGCCCTAGCAACCCACCCATAGCCAGCTAGGGAGGGACCCACCTCGGGCCTAGCTGCGAAACGGCACAGAACGCGCTCCTAGGAACTGCACTCTGCAAAGGGAAACTGTGCTCGGGGAACAAACCTCAGCCCCAAGGCGGCTTGGCTCAGGATCGCAGCGCTTGCCTAGTTCTCACCTAGCCCTAGGCTCCCCATAGGGCCAAGGAGGGTCTGGGCTGCCTCTGGCTCCGTGGGCACTGCTGCTTGGCTGGTGGTCTCCGCAGCTTGAAACCAACTCCAAACGTGTTCTCCTTCGCGGAGAAGGCTGATTTGGCAGGAAGAAGCCCTGTGTGCACTGGCCCTGGCAACCCACCCATCGCCAGCTAGGGAGGGACCCACCTAGGGCCTAGCTGCGAAACGGCACAAAACGCGCTCCTAGGAGCTGCACTCTGCAAAGGGAAACTGTGCTCGGGGAACAAACCTCAGCCCCAAGGCAGCTTGGCTCAGGATCGCAGCGCTTGCCGAGTTCTCACCTAGGCCTAGGCTCCCCATAGGGCCAAGGAGGGTCTGGGCTGCCTCTGGCTCCGTGGGCACTGCTGCTTGGCTGGTGGTCTCCGCAGCTTGAAACCAACTCCAAACGTGTTCTCCTTCGCGGAGAAGGCTGATTTGGCAGGAAGAAGCCCTGTGTGCCCTGGCCCTGGCAACCCACCCATCGCCAGCTAGGGAGGGACCCACCTAGGGCCTAGCTGCGAAACGGCACAAAACGCGCTCCTAGGACCTGCACTCTGCAAAGGGAAACTGTGCTCGGGGAACAAACCTCAGCCCCAAGGCAGCTTGGCTCAGGATCGCAGCGCTTGCCTAGTTCTCACCTAGGCCTAGGCTCCCCATGGGGCCAAGGAGGGTCTGGGCTGCCTCTGGCTCCGTGGGCACTGCTGCTTGGCTGGTGGTCTCCGCAGCTTGAAACCAACTCCAAACGTGTTCTCCTTCGCGGAGAAGGCTGATTTGGCAGGAAGAAGCCCTGTGTGCACTGGCCCTGGCAACCCACCCATCGCCAGCTAGGGAGGGACCCACCTAGGGCCTAGCTGCGAAACGGCACAAAACGCGCTCCTAGGAGCTGCACTCTGCAAAGGGAAACTGTGCTCGGGGAACAAAGCTCAGCCCCAAGGCGGCTTGGCTCAGGATCGCAGCGCTTGCCTAGTTCTCACCTAGCCCTAGGCTCCCCATAGGGCCAAGGAGGGTCTGGGCTGCCTCTGGCTCCGTGGGCACTGCTGCTTGGCTGGTGGTCTCCGCAGCTTGAAACCAACTCCAAACGTGTTCTCCTTCGCGGAGAAGGCTGATTTGGCAGGAAGAAGCCCTGTGTGCACTGGCCCTGGCAACCCACCCATCGCCAGCTAGGGAGGGACCCACCTAGGGCCTAGCTGCGAAACGGCACAAAATGCGCTCCTAGGAGCTGCACTCTGCAAAGGGAAACTGTGCTCGGGGAACAAACCTCAGCCCCAAGGCAGCTTGGCTCAGGATCGCAGCGCTTGCCTAGTTCTCACCTAGGCCTAGGCTCCCCATAGGGCCAAGGAGGGTCTGGGCTGCCTCTGGCTCCGTGGGCACTGCTGCTTGGCTGGTGGTCTCCGCAGCTTGAAACCAACTCCAAACGTGTTCTCCTTCGCGGAGAAGGCTGATTTGGCAGGAAGAAGCCCTGTGTGCACTGGCCCTAGCAACCCACCCATCGCCAGCTAGGGAGGGACCCACCTCGGGCCTAGCTGCGAAACGGCACAGAACGCGCTCCTAGGAGCTGCACTCTGCAAAGGGAAACTGTGCTCGGGGAACAAACCTCAGCCCCAAGGCGGCTTGGCTCAGGATCGCAGCGCTTGCCTAGTTCTCACCTAGCCCTAGGCTCCCCATAGGGCCAAGGAGGGTCTGGGCTGCCTCTGGCTCCGTGGGCACTGCTGCTTGGCTGGTGGTCTCCGCAGCTTGAAACCAACTCCAAACGTGTTCTCCTTCGCGGAGAAGGCTGATTTGGCAGGAAGAAGCCCTGTGTGCACTGGCCCTGGCAACCCACCCATCGCCAGCTAGGGAGGGACCCACCTAGGGCCTAGCTGCGAAACGGCACAAAACGCGCTCCTAGGAGCTGCACTCTGCAAAGGGAAACTGTGCTCGGGGAACAAACCTCAGCCCCAAGGCAGCTTGGCTCAGGATCGCAGCGCTTGCCTAGTTCTCACCTAGGCCTAGGCTCCCCATAGGGCCAAGGAGGGTCTGGGCTGCCTCTGGCTCCGTGGGCACTGCTGCTTGGCTGGTGGTCTCCGCAGCTTGAAACCAACTCCAAACGTGTTCTCCTTCGCGGAGAAGGCTGATTTGGCAGGAAGAAGCCCTGTGTGCACTGGCCCTGGCAACCCACCCATCGCCAGCTAGGGAGGGACCCACCTAGGGCCTAGCTGCGAAACGGCACAAAACGCGCTCCTAGGAGCTGCACTCTGCAAAGGGAAACTGTGCTCGGGGAACAAACCTCAGCCCCAAGGCAGCTTGGCTCAGGATCGCAGCGCTTGCCTAGTTCTCACCTAGGCCTAGGCTCCCCATAGGGCCAAGGAGGGTCTGGGCTGCCTCTGGCTCCGTGGGCACTGCTGCTTGGCTGGTGGTCTCCGCAGCTTGAAACCAACTCCAAACGTGTTCTCCTTCGCGGAGAAGGCTGATTTGGCAGGAAGAAGCCCTGTGTGCACTGGCCCTGGCAACCCACCCATCGCCAGCTAGGGAGGGACCCACCTAGGGCCTAGCTGCGAAACGGCACAAAACGCGCTCCTAGGACCTGCACTCTGCAAAGGGAAACTGTGCTCGGGGAACAAACCTCAGCCCCAAGGCAGCTTGGCTCAGGATCGCAGCGCTTGCCTAGTTCTCACCTAGGCCTAGGCTCCCCATAGGGCCAAGGAGGGTCTGGGCTGCCTCTGGCTCCGTGGGCACTGCTGCTTGGCTGGTGGTCTCCGCAGCTTGAAACCAACTCCAAACGTGTTCTCCTTCGCGGAGAAGGCTGATTTGGCAGGAAGAAGCCCTGTGTGCACTGGCCCTGGCAACCCACCCATCGCCAGCTAGGGAGGGACCCACCTAGGGCCTAGCTGCGAAACGGCACAAAATGCGCTCCTAGGAGCTGCACTCTGCAAAGGGAAACTGTGCTCGGGGAACAAACCTCAGCCCCAACGCAGCTTGGCTCAGGATCGCAGCGCTTGCCGAGTTCTCACCTAGCCCTAGGCTCCCCATAGGGCCAAGGAGGGTCTGGGCTGCCTCTGGCTCCGTGGGCACTGCTGCTTGGCTGGTGGTCTCCGCAGCTTGAAACCAACTCCAAACGTGTTCTCCTTCGCGGAGAAGGCTGATTTGGCAGGAAGAAGCCCTGTGTGCACTGGCCCTGGCAACCCACCCATCGCCAGCTAGGGAGGGACCCACCTAGGGCCTAGCTGCGAAACGGCACAAAACGCGCTCCTAGGAGCTGCACTCTGCAAAGGGAAACTGTGCTCGGGGAACAAACCTCAGCCCCAAGGCAGCTTGGCTCAGGATCGCAGCGCTTGCCTAGTTCTCACCTAGGCCTAGGCTCCCCATAGGGCCAAGGAGGGTCTGGGCTGCCTCTGGCTCCGTGGGCACTGCTGCTTGGCTGGTGGTCTCCGCAGCTTGAAACCAACTCCAAACGTGTTCTCCTTCGCGGAGAAGGCTGATTTGGCAGGAAGAAGCCCTGTGTGCACTGGCCCTGGCAACCCACCCATCGCCAGCTAGGGAGGGACCCACCTAGGGCCTAGCTGCGAAACGGCACAAAACGCGCTCCTAGGAGCTGCACTCTGCAAAGGGAAACTGTGCTCGGGGAACAAACCTCAGCCCCAAGGCAGCTTGGCTCAGGATCGCAGCGCTTGCCTAGTTCTCACCTAGCCCTAGGCTCCCCATAGGGCCAAGGAGGGTCTGGGCTGCCTCTGGCTCCGTGGGCACTGCTGCTTGGCTGGTGGTCTCCGCAGCTTGAAACCAACTCCAAACGTGTTCTCCTTCGCGGAGAAGGCTGATTTGGCAGGAAGAAGCCCTGTGTGCACTGGCCCTGGCAACCCACCCATCGCCAGCTAGGGAGGGACCCACCTAGGGCCTAGCTGCGAAACGGCACAAAACGCGCTCCTAGGACCTGCACTCTGCAAAGGGAAACTGTGCTCGGGGAACAAACCTCAGCCCCAAGGCAGCTTGGCTCAGGATCGCAGCGCTTGCCTAGTTCTCACCTAGGCCTAGGCTCCCCATAGGGCCAAGGAGGGTCTGGGCTGCCTCTGGCTCCGTGGGCACTGCTGCTTGGCTGGTGGTCTCCGCAGCTTGAAACCAACTCCAAACGTGTTCTCCTTCGCGGAGAAGGCTGATTTGGCAGGAAGAAGCCCTGTGTGCACTGGCCCTGGCAACCCACCCATCGCCAGCTAGGGAGGGACCCACCTAGGGCCTAGCTGCGAAACGGCACAAAACGCGCTCCTAGGAGCTGCACTCTGCAAAGGGAAACTGTGCTCGGGGAACAAACCTCAGCCCCAAGGCAGCTTGGCTCAGGATCGCAGCGCTTGCCTAGTTCTCACCTAGGCCTAGGCTCCCCATAGGGCCAAGGAGGGTCTGGGCTGCCTCTGGCTCCGTGGGCACTGCTGCTTGGCTGGTGGTCTCCGCAGCTTGAAACCAACTCCAAACGTGTTCTCCTTCGCGGAGAAGGCTGATTTGGCAGGAAGAAGCCCTGTGTGCACTGGCCCTGGCAACCCACCCATCGCCAGCTAGGGAGGGACACACCTAGGGCCTAGCTGCGAAACGGCACAAAACGCGCTCCTAGGACCTGCACTCTGCAAAGGGAAACTGTGCTCGGGGAACAAACCTCAGCCCCAAGGCAGCTTGGCTCAGGATCGCAGCGCTTGCCTAGTTCTCACCTAGCCCTAGGCTCCCCATAGGGCCAAGGAGGGTCTGGGCTGCCTCTGGCTCCGTGGGCACTGCTGCTTGGCTGGTGGTCTCCGCAGCTTGAAACCAACTCCAAACGTGTTCTCCTTCGCGGAGAAGGCTGATTTGGCAGGAAGAAGCCCTGTGTGCACTGGCCCTGGCAACCCACCCATCGCCAGCTAGGGAGGGACCCACCTAGGGCCTAGCTGCGAAACGGCACAAAACGCGCTCCTAGGAGCTGCACTCTGCAAAGGGAAACTGTGCTCGGGGAACAAACCTCAGCCCCAACGCAGCTTGGCTCAGGATCGCAGCGCTTGCCTAGTTCTCACCTAGGCCTAGGCTCCCCATAGGGCCAAGGAGGGTCTGGGCTGCCTCTGGCTCCGTGGGCACTGCTGCTTGGCTGGTGGTCTCCGCAGCTTGAAACCAACTCCAAACGTGTTCTCCTTCGCGGAGAAGGCTGATTTGGCAGGAAGAAGCCCTGTGTGCACTGGCCCTGGCAACCCACCCATCGCCAGCTAGGGAGGGACCCACCTAGGGCCTAGCTGCGAAACGGCACAAAACGCGCTCCTAGGAGCTGCACTCTGCAAAGGGAAACTGTGCTCGGGGAACAAACCTCAGCCCCAAGGCAGCTTGGCTCAGGATCGCAGCGCTTGCCTAGTTCTCACCTAGCCCTAGGCTCCCCATAGGGCCAAGGAGGGTCTGGGCTGCCTCTGGCTCCGTGGGCACTGCTGCTTGGCTGGTGGTCTCCGCAGCTTGAAACCAACTCCAAACGTGTTCTCCTTCGCGGAGAAGGCTGATTTGGCAGGAAGAAGCCCTGTGTGCACTGGCCCTGGCAACCCACCCATCGCCAGCTAGGGAGGGACCCACCTAGGGCCTAGCTGCGAAACGGCACAAAACGCGCTCCTAGGACCTGCACTCTGCAAAGGGAAACTGTGCTCGGGGAACAAACCTCAGCCCCAAGGCAGCTTGGCTCAGGATCGCAGCGCTTGCCTAGTTCTCACCTAGGCCTAGGCTCCCCATAGGGCCAAGGAGGGTCTGGGCTGCCTCTGGCTCCGTGGGCACTGCTGCTTGGCTGGTGGTCTCCGCAGCTTGAAACCAACTCCAAACGTGTTCTCCTTCGCGGAGAAGGCTGATTTGGCAGGAAGAAGCCCTGTGTGCACTGGCCCTGGCAACCCACCCATCGCCAGCTAGGGAGGGACCCACCTAGGGCCTAGCTGCGAAACGGCACAAAACGCGCTCCTAGGAGCTGCACTCTGCAAAGGGAAACTGTGCTCGGGGAACAAACCTCAGCCCCAAGGCGGCTTGGCTCAGGATCGCAGCGCTTGCCTAGTTCTCACCTAGGCCTAGGCTCCCCATAGGGCCAAGGAGGGTCTGGGCTGCCTCTGGCTCCGTGGGCACTGCTGCTTGGCTGGTGGTCTCCGCAGCTTGAAACCAACTCCAAACGTGTTCTCCTTCGCGGAGAAGGCTGATTTGGCAGGAAGAAGCCCTGTGTGCACTGGCCCTGGCACCCCACCCATAGCCAGCTAGGGAGGGACCCACCTAGGGCCTAGCTGCGAAACGGCACAAAACGCGCTCCTAGGACCTGCACTCTGCAAAGGGAAACTGTGCTCGGGGAACAAACCTCAGCCCCAAGGCAGCTTGGCTCAGGATCGCAGCGCTTGCCTAGTTCTCACCTAGGCCTAGGCTCCCCATAGGGCCAAGGAGGGTCTGGGCTGCCTCTGGCTCCGTGGGCACTGCTGCTTGGCTGGTGGTCTCCGCAGCTTGAAACCAACTCCAAACGTGTTCTCCTTCGCGGAGAAGGCTGATTTGGCAGGAAGAAGCCCTGTGTGCACTGGCCCTGGCAACCCACCCATCGCCAGCTAGGGAGGGACCCACCTAGGGCCTAGCTGCGAAACGGCACAAAACGCGCTCCTAGGAGCTGCACTCTGCAAAGGGAAACTGTGCTCGGGGAACAAACCTCAGCCCCAACGCAGCTTGGCTCAGGATCGCAGCGCTTGCCTAGTTCTCACCTAGCCCTAGGCTCCCCATAGGGCCAAGGAGGGTCTGGGCTGCCTCTGGCTCCGTGGGCACTGCTGCTTGGCTGGTGGTCTCCGCAGCTTGAAACCAACTCCAAACGTGTTCTCCTTCGCGGAGAAGGCTGATTTGGCAGGAAGAAGCCCTGTGTGCACTGGCCCTGGCAACCCACCCATCGCCAGCTAGGGAGGGACCCACCTAGGGCCTAGCTGCGAAACGGCACAAAACGCGCTCCTAGGAGCTGCACTCTGCAAAGGGAAACTGTGCTCGGGGAACAAACCTCAGCCCCAAGGCAGCTTGGCTCAGGATCGCAGCGCTTGCCTAGTTCTCACCTAGCCCTAGGCTCCCCATAGGGCCAAGGAGGGTCTGGGCTGCCTCTGGCTCCGTGGGCACTGCTGCTTGGCTGGTGGTCTCCGCACCTTGAAACCAACTCCAAACGTGTTCTCCTTCGCGGAGAAGGCTGATTTGGCAGGAAGAAGCCCTGTGTGCACTGGCCCTGGCAACCCACCCATCGCCAGCTAGGGAGGGACCCACCTAGGGCCTAGCTGCGAAACGGCACAAAACGCGCTCCTAGGAGCTGCACTCTGCAAAGGGAAACTGTGCTCGGGGAACAAACCTCAGCCCCAAGGCGGCTTGGCTCAGGATCGCAGCGCTTGCCTAGTTCTCACCTAGCCCTAGGCTCCCCATAGGGCCAAGGAGGGTCTGGGCTGCCTCTGGCTCCGTGGGCACTGCTGCTTGGCTGGTGGTCTCCGCAGCTTGAAACCAACTCCAAACGTGTTCTCCTTCGCGGAGAAGGCTGATTTGGCAGGAAGAAGCCCTGTGTGCACTGGCCCTGGCAACCCACCCATCGCCAGCTAGGGAGGGACCCACCTAGGGCCTAGCTGCGAAACGCACAAAACGCGCTCCTAGGAGCTGCACTCTGCAAAGGGAAACTGTGCTCGGGGAACAAACCTCAGCCCCAACGCAGCTTGGCTCAGGATCGCAGCGCTTGCCTAGTTCTCACCTAGCCCTAGGCTCCCCATAGGGCCAAGGAGGGTCTGGGCTGCCTCTGGCTCCGTGGGCACTGCTGCTTGGCTGGTGGTCTCCGCAGCTTGAAACCAACTCCAAACGTGTTCTCCTTCGGGGAGAAGGCAGATTTGGCAGGAAGAAGCCCTGTGTGCACTGGCCCTAGCAACCCACCCATAGCCAGCTAGGGAGGGACCCACCTCGGGCCTAGCTGCGAAACGGCACAAAACGCGCTCCTAGGAGCTGCACTCTGCAAAGGGAAACTGTGCTCGGGGAACAAACCTCAGCCCCAAGGCGGCTTGGCTCAGGATCGCAGCGCTTGCCTAGTTCTCACCTAGGCCTAGGCTCCCCATAGGGCCAAGGAGGGTCTGGGCTGCCTCTGGCTCCGTGGGCACTGCTGCTTGGCTGGTGGTCTCCGCAGCTTGAAACCAACTCCAAACGTGTTCTCCTTCGCGGAGAAGGCTGATTTGGCAGGAAGAAGCCCTGTGTGCACTGGCCCTGGCAACCCACCCATCGCCAGCTAGGGAGGGACCCACCTAGGGCCTAGCTGCGAAACGGCACAAAACGCGCTCCTAGGAGCTGCACTCTGCAAAGGGAAACTGTGCTCGGGGAACAAACCTCAGCCCCAAGGCAGCTTGGCTCAGGATCGCAGCGCTTGCCTAGTTCTCACCTAGGCCTAGGCTCCCCATAGGGCCAAGGAGGGTCTGGGCTGCCTCTGGCTCCGTGGGCACTGCTGCTTGGCTGGTGGTCTCCGCAGCTTGAAACCAACTCCAAACGTGTTCTCCTTCGCGGAGAAGGCTGATTTGGCAGGAAGAAGCCCTGTGTGCACTGGCCCTGGCAACCCACCCATCGCCAGCTACGGAGGGACCCACCTAGGGCCTAGCTGCGAAACGGCACAAAATGCGCTCCTAGGAGCTGCACTCTGCAAAGGGAAACTGTGCTCGGGGAACAAACCTCAGCCCCAACGCAGCTTGGCTCAGGATCGCAGCGCTTGCCTAGTTCTCACCTAGCCCTAGGCTCCCCATAGGGCCAAGGAGGGTCTGGGCTGCCTCTGGCTCCGTGGGCACTGCTGCTTGGCTGGTGGTCTCCGCAGCTTGAAACCAACTCCAAACGTGTTCTCCTTCGAGGAGAAGGCTGATTTGGCAGGAAGAAGCCCTGTGTGCACTGGCCCTGGCAACCCACCCATCGCCAGCTAGGGAGGGACCCACCTAGGGCCTAGCTGCGAAACGGCACAAAACGCGCTCCTAGGAGCTGCACTCTGCAAAGGGAAACTGTGCTCGGGGAACAAACCTCAGCCCCAAGGCAGCTTGGCTCAGGATCGCAGCGCTTGCCTAGTTCTCACCTAGCCCTAGGCTCCCCATAGGGCCAAGGAGGGTCTGGGCTGCCTCTGGCTCCGTGGGCACTGCTGCTTGGCTGGTGGTCTCCGCACCTTGAAACCAACTCCAAACGTGTTCTCCTTCGCGGAGAAGGCTGATTTGGCAGGAAGAAGCCCTGTGTGCACTGGCCCTGGCAACCCACCCATCGCCAGCTAGGGAGGGACCCACCTAGGGCCTAGCTGCGAAACGGCACAAAACGCGCTCCTAGGAGCTGCACTCTGCAAAGGGAAACTGTGCTCGGGGAACAAACCTCAGCCCCAAGGCGGCTTGGCTCAGGATCGCAGCGCTTGCCTAGTTCTCACCTAGCCCTAGGCTCCCCATAGGGCCAAGGAGGGTCTGGGCTGCCTCTGGCTCCGTGGGCACTGCTGCTTGGCTGGTGGTCTCCGCAGCTTGAAACCAACTCCAAACGTGTTCTCCTTCGCGGAGAAGGCTGATTTGGCAGGAAGAAGCCCTGTGTGCACTGGCCCTGGCAACCCACCCATCGCCAGCTAGGGAGGGACCCACCTAGGGCCTAGCTGCGAAACGCACAAAACGCGCTCCTAGGAGCTGCACTCTGCAAAGGGAAACTGTGCTCGGGGAACAAACCTCAGCCCCAACGCAGCTTGGCTCAGGATCGCAGCGCTTGCCTAGTTCTCACCTAGCCCTAGGCTCCCCATAGGGCCAAGGAGGGTCTGGGCTGCCTCTGGCTCCGTGGGCACTGCTGCTTGGCTGGTGGTCTCCGCAGCTTGAAACCAACTCCAAACGTGTTCTCCTTCGGGGAGAAGGCTGATTTGGCAGGAAGAAGCCCTGTGTGCACTGGCCCTAGCAACCCACCCATAGCCAGCTAGGGAGGGACCCACCTCGGGCCTAGCTGCGAAACGGCACAAAACGCGCTCCTAGGAGCTGCACTCTGCAAAGGGAAACTGTGCTCGGGGAACAAACCTCAGCCCCAAGGCGGCTTGGCTCAGGATCGCAGCGCTTGCCTAGTTCTCACCTAGGCCTAGGCTCCCCATAGGGCCAAGGAGGGTCTGGGCTGCCTCTGGCTCCGTGGGCACTGCTGCTTGGCTGGTGGTCTCCGCAGCTTGAAACCAACTCCAAACGTGTTCTCCTTCGCGGAGAAGGCTGATTTGGCAGGAAGAAGCCCTGTGTGCACTGGCCCTGGCAACCCACCCATCGCCAGCTAGGGAGGGACCCACCTAGGGCCTAGCTGCGAAACGGCACAAAACGCGCTCCTAGGAGCTGCACTCTGCAAAGGGAAACTGTGCTCGGGGAACAAACCTCAGCCCCAAGGCAGCTTGGCTCAGGATCGCAGCGCTTGCCTAGTTCTCACCTAGGCCTAGGCTCCCCATAGGGCCAAGGAGGGTCTGGGCTGCCTCTGGCTCCGTGGGCACTGCTGCTTGGCTGGTGGTCTCCGCAGCTTGAAACCAACTCCAAACGTGTTCTCCTTCGCGGAGAAGGCTGATTTGGCAGGAAGAAGCCCTGTGTGCACTGGCCCTGGCAACCCACCCATCGCCAGCTACGGAGGGACCCACCTAGGGCCTAGCTGCGAAAGGGCACAAAACGCGCTCCTAGGAGCTGCACTCTGCAAAGGGAAACTGTGCTCGGGGAACAAACCTCAGCCCCAACGCAGCTTGGCTCAGGATCGCAGCGCTTGCCTAGTTCTCACCTAGCCCTAGGCTCCCCATAGGGCCAAGGAGGGTCTGGGCTGCCTCTGGCTCCGTGGGCACTGCTGCTTGGCTGGTGGTCTCCGCAGCTTGAAACCAACTCCAAACGTGTTCTCCTTCGCGGAGAAGGCTGATTTGGCAGGAAGAAGCCCTGTGTGCACTGGCCCTGGCAACCCACCCATCGCCAGCTAGGGAGGGACCCACCTAGGGCCTAGCTGCGAAACGGCACAAAACGCGCTCCTAGGAGCTGCACTCTGCAAAGGGAAACTGTGCTCGGGGAACAAACCTCAGCCCCAAGGCAGCTTGGCTCAGGATCGCAGCGCTTGCCTAGTTCTCACCTAGCCCTAGGCTCCCCATAGGGCCAAGGAGGGTCTGGGCTGCCTCTGGCTCCGTGGGCACTGCTGCTTGGCTGGTGGTCTCCGCAGCTTGAAACCAACTCCAAACGTGTTCTCCTTCGCGGAGAAGGCTGATTTGGCAGGAAGAAGCCCTGTGTGCACTGGCCCTGGCAACCCACCCATCGCCAGCTAGGGAGGGACCCACCTAGGGCCTAGCTGCGAAACGGCACAAAACGCGCTCCTAGGAGCTGCACTCTGCAAAGGGAAACTGTGCTCGGGGAACAAACCTCAGCCCCAAGGCAGCTTGGCTCAGGATCGCAGCGCTTGCCTAGTTCTCACCTAGCCCTAGGCTCCCCATAGGGCCAAGGAGGGTCTGGGCTGCCTCTGGCTCCGTGGGCACTGCTGCTTGGCTGGTGGTCTCCGCAGCTTGAAACCAACTCCAAACGTGTTCTCCTTCGCGGAGAAGGCTGATTTGGCAGGAAGAAGCCCTGTGTGCACTGGCCCTGGCAACCCACCCATCGCCAGCTAGGGAGGGACCCACCTAGGGCCTAGCTGCGAAACGCACAAAACGCGCTCCTAGGAGCTGCACTCTGCAAAGGGAAACTGTGCTCGGGGAACAAACCTCAGCCCCAACGCAGCTTGGCTCAGGATCGCAGCGCTTGCCTAGTTCTCACCTAGCCCTAGGCTCCCCATAGGGCCAAGGAGGGTCTGGGCTGCCTCTGGCTCCGTGGGCACTGCTGCTTGGCTGGTGGTCTCCGCAGCTTGAAACCAACTCCAAACGTGTTCTCCTTCGGGGAGAAGGCAGATTTGGCAGGAAGAAGCCCTGTGTGCACTGGCCCTAGCAACCCACCCATCGCCAGCTAGGGAGGGACCCACCTCGGGCCTAGCTGCGAAACGGCACAAAACGCGCTCCTAGGAGCTGCACTCTGCAAAGGGAAACTGTGCTCGGGGAACTAACCTCAGCCCCAAGGCGGCTTGGCTCAGGATCGCAGCGCTTGCCTAGTTCTCACCTAGGCCTAGGCTCCCCATAGGGCCAAGGAGGGTCTGGGCTGCCTCTGGCTCCGTGGGCACTGCTGCTTGGCTGGTGGTCTCCGCAGCTTGAAACCAACTCCAAACGTGTTCTCCTTCGCGGAGAAGGCTGATTTGGCAGGAAGAAGCCCTGTGTGCACTGGCCCTGGCAACCCACCCATCGCCAGCTAGGGAGGGACCCACCTAGGGCCTAGCTGCGAAACGGCACAAAACGCGCTCCTAGGAGCTGCACTCTGCAAAGGGAAACTGTGCTCGGGGAACAAAGCTCAGCCCCAAGGCAGCTTGGCTCAGGATCGCAGCGCTTGCCTAGTTCTCACCTAGGCCTAGGCTCCCCATAGGGCCAAGGAGGGTCTGGGCTGCCTCTGGCTCCGTGGGCACTGCTGCTTGGCTGGTGGTCTCCGCAGCTTGAAACCAACTCCAAACGTGTTCTCCTTCGCGGAGAAGGCTGATTTGGCAGGAAGAAGCCCTGTGTGCACTGGCCCTGGCAACCCACCCATCGCCAGCTAGGGAGGGACCCACCTAGGGCCTAGCTGCGAAACGGCACAAAACGCGCTCCTAGGACCTGCACTCTGCAAAGGGAAACTGTGCTCGGGGAACAAACCTCAGCCCCAAGGCGGCTTGGCTCAGGATCGCAGCGCTTGCCTAGTTCTCACCTAGGCCTAGGCTCCCCATAGGGCCAAGGAGGGTCTGGGCTGCCTCTGGCTCCGTGGGCACTGCTGCTTGGCTGGTGGTCTCCGCAGCTTGAAACCAACTCCAAACGTGTTCTCCTTCGCGGAGAAGGCTGATTTGGCAGGAAGAAGCCCTGTGTGCACTGGCCCTGGCAACCCACCCATCGCCAGCTAGGGAGGGACCCACCTAGGGCCTAGCTGCGAAACGGCACAAAACGCGCTCCTAGGAGCTGCACTCTGCAAAGGGAAACTGTGCTCGGGGAACAAACCTCAGCCCCAAGGCGGCTTGGCTCAGGATCGCAGCGCTTGCCTAGTTCTCACCTAGGCCTAGGCTCCCCATAGGGCCAAGGAGGGTCTGGGCTGCCTCTGGCTCCGTGGGCACTGCTGCTTGGCTGGTGGTCTCCGCAGCTTGAAACCAACTCCAAACGTGTTCTCCTTCGCGGAGAAGGCTGATTTGGCAGGAAGAAGCCCTGTGTGCACTGGCCCTGGCAACCCACCCATCGCCAGCTAGGGAGGGACCCACCTAGGGCCTAGCTGCGAAACGGCACAAAACGCGCTCCTAGGAGCTGCACTCTGCAAAGGGAAACTGTGCTCGGGGAACAAACCTCAGCCCCAAGGCAGCTTGGCTCAGGATGGCAGCGCTTGCCTAGTTCTCACCTAGGCCTAGGCTCCCCATAGGGCCAAGGAGGGTCTGGGCTGCCTCTGGCTCCGTGGGCACTGCTGCTTGGCTGGTGGTCTCCGCAGCTTGAAACCAACTCCAAACGTGTTCTCCTTCGCGGAGAAGGCTGATTTGGCAGGAAGAAGCCCTGTGTGCACTGGCCCTGGCAACCCACCCATAGCCAGCTAGGGAGGGACCCACCTAGGGCCTAGCTGCGAAACGGCACAAAACGCGCTCCTAGGAGCTGCACTCTGCAAAGGGAAACTGTGCTCGGGGAACAAAGCTCAGCCCCAAGGCGGCTTGGCTCAGGATCGCAGCGCTTGCCTAGTTCTCACCTAGCCCTAGGCTCCCCATAGGGCCAAGGAGGGTCTGGGCTGCCTCTGGCTCCGTGGGCACTGCTGCTTGGCTGGTGGTCTCCGCAGCTTGAAACCAACTCCAAACGTGTTCTCCTTCGGGGAGAAGGCAGATTTGGCAGGAAGAAGCCCTGTGTGCACTGGCCCTAGCAACCCACCCATCGCCAGCTAGGGAGGGACCCACCTCGGGCCTAGCTGCGAAACGGCACAAAACGCGCTCCTAGGAGCTGCACTCTGCAAAGGGAAACTGTGCTCGGGGAACAAAGCTCAGCCCCAAGGCGGCTTGGCTCAGGATCGCAGCGCTTGCCTAGTTCTCACCTAGCCCTAGGCTCCCCATAGGGCCAAGGAGGGTCTGGGCTGCCTCTGGCTCCGTGGGCACTGCTGCTTGGCTGGTGGTCTCCGCAGCTTGAAACCAACTCCAAACGTGTTCTCCTTCGCGGAGAAGGCTGATTTGGCAGGAAGAAGCCCTGTGTGCACTGGCCCTGGCAACCCACCCATCGCCAGCTAGGGAGGGACCCACCTAGGGCCTAGCTGCGAAACGGCACAAAACGCGCTCCTAGGAGCTGCACTCTGCAAAGGGAAACTGTGCTCGGGGAACAAACCTCAGCCCCAAGGCGGCTTGGCTCAGGATCGCAGCGCTTGCCTAGTTCTCACCTAGGCCTAGGCTCCCCATAGGGCCAAGGAGGGTCTGGGCTGCCTCTGGCTCCGTGGGCACTGCTGCTTGGCTGGTGGTCTCCGCAGCTTGAAACCAACTCCAAACGTGTTCTCCTTCGCGGAGAAGGCTGATTTGGCAGGAAGAAGCCCTGTGTGCACTGGCCCTGGCAACCCACCCATCGCCAGCTAGGGAGGGACCCACCTAGGGCCTAGCTGCGAAACGGCACAAAACGCGCTCCTAGGAGCTGCACTCTGCAAAGGGAAACTGTGCTCGGGGAACAAACCTCAGCCCCAACGCAGCTTGGCTCAGGATGGCAGCGCTTGCCTAGTTCTCACCTAGGCCTAGGCTCCCCATAGGGCCAAGGAGGGTCTGGGCTGCCTCTGGCTCCGTGGGCACTGCTGCTTGGCTGGTGGTCTCCGCAGCTTGAAACCAACTCCAAACGTGTTCTCCTTCGCGGAGAAGGCTGATTTGGCAGGAAGAAGCCCTGTGTGCACTGGCCCTGGCAACCCACCCATCGCCAGCTAGGGAGGGACCCACCTAGGGCCTAGCTGCGAAACGGCACAAAACGCGCTCCTAGGAGCTGCACTCTGCAAAGGGAAACTGTGCTCGGGGAACAAACCTCAGCCCCAAGGCAGCTTGGCTCAGGATCGCAGCGCTTGCCTCGTTCTCACCTAGGCCTAGGCTCCCCATAGGGCCAAGGAGGGTCTGGGCTGCCTCTGGCTCCGTGGGCACTGCTGCTTGGCTGGTGGTCTCCGCAGCTTGAAACCAACTCCAAACGTGTTCTCCTTCGCGGAGAAGGCTGATTTGGCAGGAAGAAGCCCTGTGTGCCCTGGCCCTGGCAACCCACCCATAGCCAGCTAGGGACGGATGCTCCTAGGGCCTAGCCGTGAAACGGCACAAAACGCACTCCTAGGAGCTGCACTCTGCAAAGGGAAACTGTGCTCGGGGAACAAAGCTCAGCCCCAAGGTGGCTTGGCTCAGGATGGCAGCGCTTGCCTAGTTCTCACCTAGCCCTAGGCTCCCCATAGGGCCAAGGAGGGTCTGGGCTGCCTCTGGCTCCGTGGGCACT
This sequence comes from Sus scrofa, assembly GCF_054392235.1. Classification (NCBI taxonomy): domain Eukaryota; kingdom Metazoa; phylum Chordata; class Mammalia; order Artiodactyla; family Suidae; genus Sus; species Sus scrofa. Next base: position 38,035,299 of record NC_139393.1, on the reverse strand, counting down.
GCTGCTTGGCTGGTGGTCTCCGCAGCTTGAAACCAACTCCAAACGTGTTCTCCTTCGCGGAGAAGGCTGATTTGGCAGGAAGAAGCCCTGTGTGCACTGGCCCTGGCAACCCACCCATCGCCAGCTAGGGAGGGACCGACCTAGGGCCTAGCTGCGAAACGGCACAAAACGCGCTCCTAGGAGCTGCACTCTGCAAAGGGAAACTGTGCTCGGGGAACAAAGCTCAGCCCCAAGGCGGCTTGGCTCAGGATCGCAGCGCTTGCCTAGTTCTCACCTAGCCCTAGGCTCCCCATAGGGCCAAGGAGGGTCTGGGCTGCCTCTGCCTCCGTGGGCACTGCTGCTTGGCTGGTGGTCTCCGCACCTTGAAACCAACTCCAAACGTGTTCTCCTTCGCGGAGAAGGCTGATTTGGCAGGAAGAAGCCCTGTGTGCACTGGCCCTGGCAACCCACCCATAGCCAGCTAGGGAGGGACCCACCTAGGGCCTAGCTGCGAAACGGCACAAAACCCGCTCCTAGGAGCTGCACTCTGCAAAGGGAAACTGTGCTCAGGGAACAAACCTCAGCCCCAAGGCGGCTTGGCTCAGGATCGCAGCGCTTGCCTAGTTCTCACCTAGGCCTAGGCTCCCCATAGGGCCAAGGAGGGTCTGGGCTGCCTCTGGCTCCGTGGGCACTGCTGCTTGGCTGGTGGTCTCCGCAGCTTGAAACCAACTCCAAACGTGTTCTCCTTCGCGGAGAAGGCTGATTTGGCAGGAAGAAGCCCTGTGTGCACTGGCCCTGGCAACCCACCCATCGCCAGCTAGGGAGGGACCCACCTAGGGCCTAGCTGCGAAACGGCACAAAACGCGCTCCTAGGAGCTGCACTCTGCAAAGGGAAACTGTGCTCGGGGAACAAACCTCAGCCCCAAGGCAGCTTGGCTCAGGATCGCAGCGCTTGCCTAGTTCTCACCTAGGCCTAGGCTCCCCATAGGGCCAAGGAGGGTCTGGGCTGCCTCTGGCTCCGTGGGCACTGCTGCTTGGCTGGTGGTCTCCGCAGCTTGAAACCAACTCCAAACGTGTTCTCCTTCGCGGAGAAGGCTGATTTGGCAGGAAGAAGCCCTGTGTGCACTGGCCCTGGCAACCCACCCATCGCCAGCTAGGGAGGGACCCACCTAGGGCCTAGCTGCGAAACGGCACAAAACGCGCTCCTAGGAGCTGCACTCTGCAAAGGGAAACTGTGCTCGGGGAACAAACCTCAGCCCCAAGGCAGCTTGGCTCAGGATCGCAGCGCTTGCCTAGTTCTCACCTAGGCCTAGGCTCCCCATAGGGCCAAGGAGGGTCTGGGCTGCCTCTGGCTCCGTGGGCACTGCTGCTTGGCTGGTGGTCTCCGCAGCTTGAAACCAACTCCAAACGTGTTCTCCTTCGCGGAGAAGGCTGATTTGGCAGGAAGAAGCCCTGTGTGCACTGGCCCTGGCAACCCACCCATCGCCAGCTAGGGAGGGACCCACCTAGGGCCTAGCTGCGAAACGGCACAAAACGCGCTCCTAGGAGCTGCACTCTGCAAAGGGAAACTGAGCTCGGGGAACAAAGCTCAGCCCCAAGGCAGCTTGGCTCAGGATCGCAGCGCTTGCCTAGTTCTCACCTAGGCCTAGGCTCCCCATAGGGCCAAGGAGGGTCTGGGCTGCCTCTGGCTCCGTGGGCACTGCTGCTTGGCTGGTGGTCTCCGCACCTTGAAACCAACTCCAAACGTGTTCTCCTTCGCGGAGAAGGCAGATTTGGCAGGAAGAAGCCCTGTGTGCACTGGCCCTGGCAACCCACCCATAGCCAGCTAGGGAGGGACCCACCTCGGGCCTAGCTGCGAAACGGCACAGAACGCGCTCCTAGGAGCTGCACTCTGCAAAGGGAAACTGTGCTCGGGGAACAAAGCTCAGCCCCAAGGCGGCTTGGCTCAGGATGGCAGCGCTTGCCTAGTTCTCACCTAGCCCTAGGCTCCCCATAGGGCCAAGGAGGGTCTGGGCTGCCTCTGGCTCCGTGGGCACTGCTGCTTGGCTGGTGGTCTCCGCACCTTGAAACCAACTCCAAACGTGTTCTCCTTCGCGGAGAAGGCTGATTTGGCAGGAAGAAGCCCTGTGTGCACTGGCCCTGGCAACCCACCCATCGCCAGCTAGGGAGGGACCCACCTAGGGCCTAGCTGCGAAACGGCACAAAACGCGCTCCTAGGAGCTGCACTCTGCAAAGGGAAACTGTGCTCGGGGAACAAACCTCAGCCCCAAGGCAGCTTGGCTCAGGATCGCAGCGCTTGCCTAGTTCTCACCTAGGCCTAGGCTCCCCATAGGGCCAAGGAGGGTCTGGGCTGCCTCTGGCTCCGTGGGCACTGCTGCTTGGCTGGTGGTCTCCGCAGCTTGAAACCAACTCCAAACGTGTTCTCCTTCGCGGAGAAGGCTGATTTGGCAGGAAGAAGCCCTGTGTGCACTGGCCCTGGCAACCCACCCATCGCCAGCTAGGGAGGGACCCACCTAGGGCCTAGCTGCGAAACGCACAAAACGCGCTCCTAGGAGCTGCACTCTGCAAAGGGAAACTGTGCTCGGGGAACAAAGCTCAGCCCCAAGGCGGCTTGGCTCAGGATCGCAGCGCTTGCCTAGTTCTCACCTAGCCCTAGGCTCCCCATAGGGCCAAGGAGGGTCTGGGCTGCCTCTGGCTCCGTGGGCACTGCTGCTTGGCTGGTGGTCTCCGCAGCTTGAAACCAACTCCAAACGTGTTCTCCTTCGGGGAGAAGGCAGATTTGGCAGGAAGAAGCCCTGTGTGCACTGGCCCTAGCAACCCACCCATAGCCAGCTAGGGAGGGACCCACCTCGGGCCTAGCTGCGAAACGGCACAGAACGCGCTCCTAGGAGCTGCACTCTGCAAAGGGAAACTGTGCTCGGGGAACAAAGCTCAGCCCCAAGGCGGCTTGGCTCAGGATGGCAGCGCTTGCCTAGTTCTCACCTAGCCCTAGGCTCCCCTTAGGGCCAAGGAGGGTCTGGGCTGCCTCTGGCTCCGTGGGCACTGCTGCTTGGCTGGTGGTCTCCGCAGCTTGAAACCAACTCCAAACGTGTTCTCCTTCGCGGAGAAGGCTGATTTGGCAGGAAGAAGCCCTGTGTGCACTGGCCCTGGCAACCCACCCATCGCCAGCTAGGGAGGGACCCACCTAGGGCCTAGCTGCGAAACGGCACAAAACGCGCTCCTAGGAGCTGCACTCTGCAAAGGGAAACTGTGCTCGGGGAACAAACCTCAGCCCCAAGGCAGCTTGGCTCAGGATCGCAGCGCTTGCCTAGTTCTCACCTAGGCCTAGGCTCCCCATAGGGCCAAGGAGGGTCTGGGCTGCCTCTGGCTCCGTGGGCACTGCTGCTTGGCTGGTGGTCTCCGCAGCTTGAAACCAACTCCAAACGTGTTCTCCTTCGCGGAGAAGGCTGATTTGGCAGGAAGAAGCCCTGTGTGCACTGGCCCTGGCAACCCACCCATCGCCAGCTAGGGAGGGACCCACCTCGGGCTTAGCTGCGAAACGGCACAAAACGCGCTCCTAGGAGCTGCACTCTGCAAAGGGAAACTGTGCTCGGGGAACAAACCTCAGCCCCAAGGCAGCTTGGCTCAGGATCGCAGCGCTTGCCTAGTTCTCACCTAGGCCTAGGCTCCCCATAGGGCCAAGGAGGGTCTGGGCTGCCTCTGGCTCCGTGGGCACTGCTGCTTGGCTGGTGGTCTCCGCAGCTTGAAACCAACTCCAAACGTGTTCTCCTTCGCGGAGAAGGCTGATTTGGCAGGAAGAAGCCCTGTGTGCACTGGCCCTGGCAACCCACCCATCGCCAGCTAGGGAGGGACCCACCTAGGGCCTAGCTGCGAAATGGCACAAAACGCGCTCCTAGGAGCTGCACTCTGCAAAGGGAAACTGTGCTCGGGGAACAAACCTCAGCCCCAAGGCAGCTTGGCTCAGGATCGCAGCGCTTGCCTAGTTCTCACCTAGCCCTAGGCTCCCCATAGGGCCAAGGAGGGTCTGGGCTGCCTCTGGCTCCGTGGGCACTGCTGCTTGGCTGGTGGTCTCCGCAGCTTGAAACCAACTCCAAACGTGTTCTCCTTCGCGGAGAAGGCTGATTTGGCAGGAAGAAGCCCTGTGTGCACTGGCCCTGGCAACCCACCCATCGCCAGCTAGGGAGGGACCCACCTAGGGCCTAGCTGCGAAACGGCACAAAACGCGCTCCTAGGAGCTGCACTCTGCAAAGGGAAACTGTGCTCGGGGAACAAAGCTCAGCGCCAAGGCAGCTTGGCTCAGGATCGCAGCGCTTGCCAAGTTCTCACCTAGGCCTAGGCTCCCCATAGGGCCAAGGAGGGTCTGGGCTGCCTCTGGCTCCGTGGGCACTGCTGCTTGGCTGGTGGTCTCCGCAGCTTGAAACCAACTCCAAACGTGTTCTCCTTCGCGGAGAAGGCTGATTTGGCAGGAAGAAGCCCTGTGTGCACTGGCCCTGGCAACCCACCCATCGCCAGCTAGGGAGGGACCCACCTAGGGCCTAGCTGCGAAACGCACAAAACGCGCTCCTAGGAGCTGCACTCTGCAAAGGGAAACTGTGCTCGGGGAACAAAGCTCAGCCCCAAGGCGGCTTGGCTCAGGATCGCAGCGCTTGCCTAGTTCTCACCTAGCCCTAGGCTCCCCATAGGGCCAAGGAGGGTCTGGGCTGCCTCTGGCTCCGTGGGCACTGCTGCTTGGCTGGTGGTCTCCGCAGCTTGAAACCAACTCCAAACGTGTTCTCCTTCGGGGAGAAGGCAGATTTGGCAGGAAGAAGCCCTGTGTGCACTGGCCCTGGCAACCCACCCATAGCCAGCTAGGGAGGGACCCACCTCGGGCCTAGCTGCGAAACGGCACAGAACGCGCTCCTAGGAGCTGCACTCTGCAAAGGGAAACTGTGCTCGGGGAACAAAGCTCAGCCCCAAGGCGGCTTGGCTCAGGATGGCAGCGCTTGCCTAGTTCTCACCTAGCCCTAGGCTCCCCATAGGGCCAAGGAGGGTCTGGGCTGCCTCTGGCTCCGTGGGCACTGCTGCTTGGCTGGTGGTCTCCGCAGCTTGAAACCAACTCCAAACGTGTTCTCCTTCGCGGAGAAGGCTGATTTGGCAGGAAGAAGCCCTGTGTGCACTGGCCCTGGCAAGCCACCCATCGCCAGCTAGGGAGGGACCCACCTAGGGCCTAGCTGCGAAACGGCACAAAACGCGCTCCTAGGAGCTGCACTCTGCAAAGGGAAACTGTGCTCGGGGAACAAACCTCAGCCCCAAGGCAGCTTGGCTCAGGATCGCAGCGCTTGCCTAGTTCTCACCTAGGCCTAGGCTCCCCATAGGGCCAAGGAGGGTCTGGGCTGCCTCTGGCTCCGTGGGCACTGCTGCTTGGCTGGTGGTCTCCGCAGCTTGAAACCAACTCCAAACGTGTTCTCCTTCGCGGAGAAGGCTGATTTGGCAGGAAGAAGCCCTGTGTGCACTGGCCCTGGCAACCCACCCATCGCCAGCTAGGGAGGGACCCACCTAGGGCCTAGCTGCGAAACGGCACAAAACGCGCTCCTAGGAGCTGCACTCTGCAAAGGGAAACTGTGCTCGGGGAACAAACCTCAGCCCCAAGGCAGCTTGGCTCAGGATCGCAGCGCTTGCCTAGTTCTCACCTAGGCCTAGGCTCCCCATAGGGCCAAGGAGGGTCTGGGCTGCCTCTGGCTCCGTGGGCACTGCTGCTTGGCTGGTGGTCTCCGCAGCTTGAAACCAACTCCAAACGTGTTCTCCTTCGCGGAGAAGGCTGATTTGGCAGGAAGAAGCCCTGTGTGCACTGGCCCTGGCAACCCACCCATCGCCAGCTAGGGAGGGACCCACCTAGGGCCTAGCTGCGAAATGGCACAAAACGCGCTCCTAGGAGCTGCACTCTGCAAAGGGAAACTGTGCTCGGGGAACAAACCTCAGCCCCAACGCAGCTTGGCTCAGGATCGCAGCGCTTGCCTAGTTCTCACCTAGGCCTAGGCTCCCCATAGGGCCAAGGAGGGTCTGGGCTGCCTCTGGCTCCGTGGGCACTGCTGCTTGGCTGGTGGTCTCCGCAGCTTGAAACCAACTCCAAACGTGTTCTCCTTCGCGGAGAAGGCTGATTTGGCAGGAAGAAGCCCTGTGTGCACTGGCCCTGGCAACCCACCCATCGCCAGCTAGGGAGGGACCCACCTAGGGCCTAGCTGCGAAACGGCACAAAACGCGCTCCTAGGAGCTGCACTCTGCAAAGGGAAACTGTGCTCGGGGAACAAAGCTCAGCGCCAAGGCAGCTTGGCTCAGGATCGCAGCGCTTGCCTAGTTCTCACCTAGGCCTAGGCTCCCCATAGGGCCAAGGAGGGTCTGGGCTGCCTCTGGCTCCGTGGGCACTGCTCCTTGGCTGGTGGTCTCCGCAGCTTGAAACCAACTCCAAACGTGTTCTCCTTCGCGGAGAAGGCTGATTTGGCAGGAAGAAGCCCTGTGTGCACTGGCCCTGGCAACCCACCCATAGCCAGCTAGGGAGGGACCCACCTAGGGCCTAGCTGCGAAACGCACAAAACGCGCTCCTAGGAGCTGCACTCTGCAAAGGGAAACTGTGCTCGGGGAACAAAGCTCAGCCCCAAGGCGGCTTGGCTCAGGATCGCAGCGCTTGCCTAGTTCTCACCTAGCCCTAGGCTCCCCATAGGGCCAAGGAGGGTCTGGGCTGCCTCTGGCTCCGTGGGCACTGCTGCTTGGCTGGTGGTCTCCGCAGCTTGAAACCAACTCCAAACGTGTTCTCCTTCGGGGAGAAGGCAGATTTGGCAGGAAGAAGCCCTGTGTGCACTGGCCCTAGCAACCCACCCATAGCCAGCTAGGGAGGGACCCACCTCGGGCCTAGCTGCGAAACGGCACAGAACGCGCTCCTAGGAGCTGCACTCTGCAAAGGGAAACTGTGCTCGGGGAACAAACCTCAGCCCCAAGGCGGCTTGGCTCAGGATGGCAGCGCTTGCCTAGTTCTCACCTAGCCCTAGGCTCCCCATAGGGCCAAGGAGGGTCTGGGCTGCCTCTGGCTCCGTGGGCACTGCTGCTTGGCTGGTGGTCTCCGCAGCTTGAAACCAACTCCAAACGTGTTCTCCTTCGCGGAGAAGGCTGATTTGGCAGGAAGAAGCCCTGTGTGCACTGGCCCTGGCAACCCACCCATCGCCAGCTAGGGAGGGACCCACCTAGGGCCTAGCTGCGAAACGGCACAAATCGCGCTCCTAGGAGCTGCACTCTGCAAAGGGAAACTGTGCTCGGGGAACAAACCTCAGCCCCAAGGCAGCTTGGCTCAGGATCGCAGCGCTTGCCTAGTTCTCACCTAGGCCTAGGCTCCCCATAGGGCCAAGGAGGGTCTGGGCTGCCTCTGGCTCCGTGGGCACTGCTGCTTGGCTGGTGGTCTCCGCAGCTTGAAACCAACTCCAAACGTGTTCTCCTTCGCGGAGAAGGCTGATTTGGCAGGAAGAAGCCCTGTGTGCACTGGCCCTGGCAACCCACCCATCGCCAGCTAGGGAGGGACCCACCTAGGGCCTAGCTGCGAAATGGCACAAAACGCGCTCCTAGGAGCTGCACTCTGCAAAGGGAAACTGTGCTCGGGGAACAAACCTCAGCCCCAACGCAGCTTGGCTCAGGATCGCAGCGCTTGCCTAGTTCTCACCTAGGCCTAGGCTCCCCATAGGGCCAAGGAGGGTCTGGGCTGCCTCTGGCTCCGTGGGCACTGCTGCTTGGCTGGTGGTCTCCGCAGCTTGAAACCAACTCCAAACGTGTTCTCCTTCGCGGAGAAGGCTGATTTGGCAGGAAGAAGCCCTGTGTGCACTGGCCCTGGCAACCCACCCATAGCCAGCTAGGGAGGGACCCACCTAGGGCCTAGCTGCGAAACGGCACAAAACGCGCTCCTAGGAGCTGCACTCTGCAAAGGGAAACTGTGCTCGGGGAACAAACCTCAGCCCCAAGGCGGCTTGGCTCAGGATCGCAGCGCTTGCCTAGTTCTCACCTAGGCCTAGGCTCCCCATAGGGCCAAGGAGGGTCTGGGCTGCCTCTGGCTCCGTGGGCACTGCTGCTTGGCTGGTGGTCTCCGCAGCTTGAAACCAACTCCAAACGTGTTCTCCTTCGCGGAGAAGGCTGATTTGGCAGGAAGAAGCCCTGTGTGCACTGGCCCTGGCAACCCACCCATAGCCAGCTAGGGAGGGACCCACCTAGGGCCTAGCTGCGAAACGCACAGAACGCGCTCCTAGGAGCTGCACTCTGCAAAGGGAAACTGTGCTCGGGGAACAAACCTCAGCCCCAAAGCGGCTTGGCTCAGGATCGCAGCGCTTGCCTAGTTCTCACCTAGCCCTAGGCTCCCCATAGGGCCAAGGAGGGTCTGGGCTGCCTCTGGCTCCGTGGGCACTGCTGCTTGGCTGGTGGTCTCCGCAGCTTGAAACCAACTCCAAACGTGTTCTCCTTCGGGGAGAAGGCTGATTTGGCAGGAAGAAGCCCTGTGTGCACTGGCCCTAGCAACCCACCCATAGCCAGCTAGGGAGGGACCCACCTAGGGCCTAGCTGCGAAACGGCACAAAACGCGCTCCTAGGAGCTGCACTCTGCAAAGGGAAACTGTGCTCGGGGAACAAACCTCAGCCCCAAGGCAGCTTGGCTCAGGATTGCAGCGCTTGCCTAGTTCTCACCTAGCCCTAGGCTCCCCATAGGGCCAAGGAGGGTCTGGGCTGCCTCTGGCTACGTGGGCACTGCTGCTTGGCTGGTGGTCTCCGCACCTTGAAACCAACTCCAAACGTGTTCTCCTTCGCGGAGAAGGCTGATTTGGCAGGAAGAAGCCCTGTGTGCCCTGGCCCTGGCAACCCACCCATAGCCAGCTAGGGACGGATGCACCTAGGGCCTAGCCGTGAAACGGCACAAAACGCGCTCCTAGGAGCTGCACTCTGCAAAGGGAAACTGTGCTCGGGGAACAAAGCTCAGCCCCAAGGCGGCTTGGCTCAGGATGGCAGCGCTTGCCTAGTTCTCACCTAGCCCTAGGCTCCCCATAGGGCCAAGGAGGGTCTGGTCTGCCTCTGGCTCCGTGGGCACTGCTGCTTGGCTGGTGGTCTCCGCAGCTTGAAACCAACTCCAAACGTGTTCTCCTTCGCGGAGAAGGCTGATTTGGCAGGAAGAAGCCCTGTGTGCACTGGCCCTGGCAACCCACCCATCGCCAGCTAGGGAGGGACCCACCTAGGGCCTAGCTGCGAAACGGCACAAAACGCGCTCCTAGGAGCTGCACTCTGCAAAGGGAAACTGTGCTCGGGGAACAAACCTCAGCCCCAAGGCAGCTTGGCTCAGGATGGCAGCGCTTGCCTAGTTCTCACCTAGCCCTAGGCTCCCCATAGGGCCAAGGAGTGTCTGGGCTGCCTCTGCCTCCGTGGGCACTGCTGCTTGGCTGGTGGTCTCCGCAGCTTGAAACCAACTCCAAACGTGTTCTCCTTCGCGGAGAAGGCTGATTTGGCAGGAAGAAGCCCTGTGTGCACTGGCCCTGGCAACCCACCCATCGCCAGCTAGGGAGGGACCCACCTAGGGCCTAGCTGCGAAACGGCACAAAACGCGCTCCTAGGAGCTGCACTCTGCAAAGGGAAACTGTGCTCGGGGAACAAAGCTCAGCCCCAAGGAAGCTTGGCTCAGGATGGCAGCGCTTGCCTAGTTCTCACCTAGGCCTAGGCTCCCCATAGGGCCAAGGAGGGTCTGGGCTGCCTCTGGCTCCGTGGGCACTGCTGCTTGGCTGGTGGTCTCCGCAGCTTGAAACCAACTCCAAACGTGTTCTCCTTCGCGGAGAAGGCTGATTTGGCAGGAAGAAGCCCTGTGTGCACTGGCCCTGGCAACCCACCCATCGCCAGCTAGGGAGGGACCCACCTAGGGCCTAGCTGCGAAACGGCACAAAACGCACTCCTAGGAGCTGCACTCTGCAAAGGGAAACTGTGCTCGGGGAACAAACCTCAGCCCCAAGGCAGCTTGGCTCAGGATCGCAGCGCTTGCCTAGTTCTCACCTAGCCCTAGGCTCCCCATAGGGCCAAGGAGGGTCTGGGCTGCCTCTGGCTCCGTGGGCACTGCTGCTTGGCTGGTGGTCTCCGCAGCTTGAAACCAACTCCAAACGTGTTCTCCTTCGGGGAGAAGGCTGATTTGGCAGGAAGAAGCCCTGTGTGCACTGGCCCTAGCAACCCACCCATCGCCAGCTAGGGAGGGACCCACCTAGGGCCTAGCTGCGAAACGGCACAGAACGCGCTCCTAGGAGCTGCACTCTGCAAAGGGAAACTGTGCTCGGGGAACAAACCTCAGCCCCAAGGCAGCTTGGCTCAGGATCGCAGCGCTTGCCTAGTTCTCACCTAGCCCTAGGCTCCCCATAGGGCCAAGGAGGGTCTGGGCTGCCTCTGGCTCCGTGGGCACTGCTGCTTGGCTTGTGGTCTCCGCACCTTGAAACCAACTCCAAACGTGTTCTCCTTCGCGGAGAAGGCTGATTTGGCAGGAAGAAGCCCTGTGTGCACTGGCCCTGGGAACCCACCCATAGCCAGCTAGGGAGGGACACACCTAGGGCCTAGCTGCGAAACGGCACTAAACGCGCTCCTAGGAGCTGCACTCTGCAAAGGGAAACTGTGCTCGGGGAACAAAGCTCAGCCCCAAGGCGGCTTGGCTCAGGATCGCAGCGCTTGCCTAGTTCTCACCTAGGCCTAGGCTCCCCATAGGGCCAAGGAGGGTCTGGGCTGCCTCTGGCTCCGTGGGCACTGCTGCTTGGCTGGTGGTCTCCGCAGCTTGAAACCAACTCCAAACGTGTTCTCCTTCGGGGAGAAGGCTGATTTGGCAGGAAGAAGCCCTGTGTGCACTGGCCCTAGCAACCCACCCATAGCCAGCTAGGGAGGGACCCACCTAGGGCCTAGCTGCGAAACGGCACAGAACGCGCTCCTAGGAGCTGCACTCTGCAAAGGGAAACTGTGCTCGGGGAACAAACCTCAGCCCCAAGGCAGCTTGGCTCAGGATCGCAGCGCTTGCCTAGTTCTCACCTAGCCCTAGGCTCCCCATAGGGCCAAGGAGGGTCTGGGCTGCCTCTGGCTCCGTGGGCACTGCTGCTTGGCTTGTGGTCTCCGCACCTTGAAACCAACTCCAAACGTGTTCTCCTTCGCGGAGAAGGCTGATTTGGCAGGAAGAAGCCCTGTGTGCACTGGCCCTGGGAACCCACCCATAGCCAGCTAGGGAGGGACACACCTAGGGCCTAGCTGCGAAACGGCACAAAACGCGCTCCTAGGAGCTGCACTCTGCAAAGGGAAACTGTGCTCGGGGAACAAAGCTCAGCCCCAAGGCGGCTTGGCTCAGGATCGCAGCGCTTGCCTAGTTCTCACCTAGGCCTAGGCTCCCCATAGGGCCAAGGAGGGTCTGGGCTGCCTCTGGCTCCGTGGGCACTGCTGCTTGGCTGGTGGTCTCCGCAGCTTGAAACCAACTCCAAACGTGTTCTCCTTCGCGGAGAAGGCTGATTTGGCAGGAAGAAGCTCTGTGTGCACTGGCCCTGGCAACCCACCCATCGCCAGCTAGGGAGGGACCCACCTAGGGCCTAGCTGCGAAACGCCGCAAAACGCGCTCCTAGGAGCTGCACTCTGCAAAGGGAAAATGTGCTCGGGGAACAAACCTCAGCCCCAAGGCAGCTTGGCTCAGGATCGCAGCGCTTGCCTAGTTCTCACCTAGCCCTAGGCTCCCCATAGGGCCAAGGAGGGTCTGGGCTGCCTCTGGCTCCGTGGGCACTGCTGCTTGGCTGGTGGTCTCCGCAGCTTGAAACCAACTCCAAACGTGTTCTCCTTCGCGGAGAAGGCTGATTTGGCAGGAAGAAGCCCTGTGTGCACTGGCCCTTGCAACCCACCCATAGCCAGCTAGGGAGGGACCCACCTAGGGCCTAGCTGCGAAACGGCACAAAACGCGCTCCTAGGAGCTGCACTCTGCAAAGGGAAACTGTGCTCGGGGAACAAACCTCAGCCCCAAGGCGGCTTGGCTCAGGATCGCAGCGCTTGCCTAGTTCTCACCTAGCCCTAGGCTCCCCATAGGGCCAAGGAGGGTCTGGGCTGCCTCTGGCTCCGTGGGCACTGCTGCTTGGCTGGTGGTCTCCGCAGCTTGAAACCAACTCCAAACGTGTTCTCCTTCGCGGAGAAGGCTGATTTGGCAGGAAGAAGCCCTGTGTGCCCTGGCCCTGGCAACCCACCCATAGCCAGCTAGGGACGGATGCACCTAGGGCCTAGCCGTGAAACGGCACAAAACGCGCTCCTAGGAGCTGCACTCTGCAAAGGGAAACTGTGCTCGGGGAACAAAGCTCAGCCCCAAGGCGGCTTGGCTCAGGATGGCAGCGCTTGCCTAGTTCTCACCTAGCCCTAGGCTCCCCATAGGGCCAAGGAGGGTCTGGGCTGCCTCTGGCTCCGTGGGCACTGCTGCTTGGCTGGTGGTCTCCGCAGCTTGAAACCAACTCCAAACGTGTTCTCCTTCGCGGAGAAGGCTGATTTGGCAGGAAGAAGCCCTGTGTGCACTGGCCCTGGCAACCCACCCATCGCCAGCTAGGGAGGGACCAACCTAGGGCCTAGCTGCGAAACGGCACAAAACGCGCTCCTAGGAGCTGCACTCTGCAAAGGGAAACTGTGCTCGGGGAACAAACCTCAGCCCCAAGGAAGCTTGGCTCAGGATGGCAGCGCTTGCCAAGTTCTCACCTAGGCCTAGGCTCCCCATAGGGCCAAGGAGGGTCTGGGCTGCCTCTGGCTCCGTGGGCACTGCTGCTTGGCTGGTGGTCTCCGCAGCTTGAAACCAACTCCAAACGTGTTCTCCTTCGCGGAGAAGGCTGATTTGGCAGGAAGAAGCCCTGTGTGCACTGGCCCTGGCAACCCACCCATCGCCAGCTAGGGAGGGACCCACCTAGGGCCTAGCTGCGAAACGGCACAAAACGCGCTCCTAGGAGCTGCACTCTGCAAAGGGAAACTGTGCTCGGGGAACAAACCTCAGCCCCAAGGCAGCTTGGCTCAGGATCGCAGCGCTTGCCTAGTTCTCACCTAGCCCTAGGCTCCCCATAGGGCCAAGGAGGGTCTGGGCTGCCTCTGGCTCCGTGGGCACTGCTGCTTGGCTGGTGGTCTCCGCAGCTTGAAACCAACTCCAAACGTGTTCTCCTTCGGGGAGAAGGCTGATTTGGCAGGAAGAAGCCCTGTGTGCACTGGCCCTAGCAACCCACCCATCGCCAGCTAGGGAGGGACCCACCTAGGGCCTAGCTGCGAAACGGCACAGAACGCGCTCCTAGGAGCTGCACTCTGCAAAGGGAAACTGTGCTCGGGGAACAAACCTCAGCCCCAAGGCAGCTTGGCTCAGGATCGCAGCGCTTGCCTAGTTCTCACCTAGCCCTAGGCTCCCCATAGGGCCAAGGAGGGTCTGGGCTGCCTCTGGCTCCGTGGGCACTGCTGCTTGGCTGGTGGTCTCCGAAGCTTGAAACCAACTCCAAACGTGTTCTCCTTCGCGGAGAAGGCTGATTTGGCAGGAAGAAGCCCTGTGTGCACTGGCCCTGGGAACCCACCCATAGCCAGCTAGGGAGGGACACACCTAGGGCCTAGCTGCGAAACGGCACTAAACGCGCTCCTAGGAGCTGCACTCTGCAAAGGGAAACTGTGCTCGGGGAACAAAGCTCAGCCCCAAGGCGGCTTGGCTCAGGATCGCAGCGCTTGCCTAGTTCTCACCTAGGCCTAGGCTCCCCATAGGGCCAAGGAGGGTCTGGGCTGCCTCTGGCTCCGTGGGCACTGCTGCTTGGCTGGTGGTCTCCGCAGCTTGAAACCAACTCCAAACGTGTTCTCCTTCGCGGAGAAGGCTGATTTGGCAAGAAGAAGCTCTGTGTGCACTGGCCCTGGCAACCCACCCATCGCCAGCTAGGGAGGGACCCACCTAGGGCCTAGCCGCGAAACGCCGCAAAACGCGCTCCTAGGAGCTGCACTCTGCAAAGGGAAACTGTGCTCGGGGAACAAACCTCAGCCCCAAGGCAGCTTGGCTCAGGATCGCAGCGCTTGCCTAGTTCTCACCTAGCCCTAGGCTCCCCATAGGGCCAAGGAGGGTCTGGGCTGCCTCTGGCTCCGTGGGCACTGCTGCTTGGCTGGTGGTCTCCGCAGCTTGAAACCAACTCCAAACGTGTTCTCCTTCGCGGAGAAGGCTGATTTGGCAGGAAGAAGCCCTGTGTGCACTGGCCCTGGCAACCCACCCATCGCCAGCTAGGGAGGGACCCACCTAGGGCCTAGCTGCGAAACGCCGCAAAACGCGCTCCTAGGAGCTGCACTCTGCAAAGGGAAACTGTGCTCGGGGAACAAACCTCAGCCCCAAGGCAGCTTGGCTCAGGATCGCAGCGCTTGCCTAGTTCTCACCTAGCCCTAGGCTCCCCATAGGGCCAAGGAGGGTCTGGGCTGCCTCTGGCTCCGTGGGCACTGCTGCTTGGCTGGTGGTCTCCGCAGCTTGAAACCAACTCCAAACGTGTTCTCCTTCGCGGAGAAGGCTGATTTGGCAGGAAGAAGCCCTGTGTGCACTGGCCCTGGCAACCCACCCATAGCCAGCTAGGGAGAGACCCACCTAGGGCCTAGCTGCGAAACGGCACAAAACGCGCTCCTAGGAGCTGCACTCTGCAAAGGGAAACTGTGCTCGGGGAACAAAGCTCAGCCCCAAGGCGGCTTGGCTCAGGATCGCAGCGCTTGCCTAGTTCTCACCTAGCCCTAGGCTCCCCATAGGGCCAAGGAGGGTCTGGGCTGCCTCTGGCTCCGTGGGCACTGCTGCTTGGCTGGTGGTCTCCGCACCTTGAAACCAACTCCAAACGTGTTCTCCTTCGGGGAGAAGGCAGATTCGGCAGGAAGAAGCCCTGTGTGCACTGGCCCTAGCAACCCACCCATAGCCAGCTAGGGAGGGACCCACCTCGGGCCTAGCTGCGAAACGGCACAGAACGCGCTCCTAGGAGCTGCACTCTGCAAAGGGAAACTGTGCTCGGGGAACAAACCTCAGCCCCAAGGCGGCTTGGCTCAGGATCGCAGCGCTTGCCTAGTTCTCACCTAGCCCTAGGCTCCCCATAGGGCCAAGGAGGGTCTGGGCTGCCTCTGGCTCCGCGGGCACTGCTGCTTGGCTGGTGGTCTCCGCAGCTTGAAACAAACTCCAAACGTGTTCTCCTTCGCGGAGAAGGCTGATTTGGCAGGAAGAAGCCCTGTGTGCACTGGCCCTGGCAACCCACCCATAGCCAGCTAGGGACGGATGCACCTAGGGCCTAGCCGCGAAACGGCACAAAACGCGCTCCTAGGAGCTGCACTCTGCAAAGGGAAACTGTGCTCGGGGAACAAAGCTCAGCCCCAAGGCGGCTTGGCTCAGGATCGCAGCGCTTGCCTGGTTCTCACCTAGCCCTAGGCTCCCCATAGGGCCAAGGAGGGTCTGGGCTGCCTCTGGCTCCGTGGGCACTGCTGCTTGGCTGGTGGTCTCCGCAGCTTGAAACCAACTCCAAACGTGTTCTCCTTCGCGGAGAAGGCTGATTTGGCAGGAAGAAGCCCTGTGTGCACTGGCCCTTGCAACCCACCCATCGCCAGCTACGGAGGGACCCACCTAGGGCCTAGCTGCGAAATGGCACAAAACGAGCTCCTAGGAGCTGCACTCTGCAAAGGGAAACTGTGCTCGGGGAACAAAGCTCAGCCCCAAGGCGGCTTGGCTCAGGATCGCAGCGCTTGCCTAGTTCTCACCTAGCCCTAGGCTCCCCATAGTGCCAAGGAGGGTCTGGGCTGCCTCTGGCTTCGTGGGCACTGCTGCTTGGCTGGTGGTCTCCGCAGCCTGAAACCAACTCCAAACGTGTTCTCCTTCGCGGAGAAGGCTGATTTGGCAGGAAGAAGCCCTGTGTGCACTGGCCCTGGCAACCCACCCATAGCCAGCTAGGGAGGGACCCACCTAGGGCCTAGCTGCGAAACGGCACAAAACGCGCTCCTAGGAGCTGCACTCTGCAAAGGGAAACTGTGCTCGGGGAACAAAGCTCAGCCCCAAGGCGGCTTGGCTCAGGATCGCAGCGCTTGCCTAGTTCTCACCTAGCCCTAGGCTCCCCATAGGGCCAAGGAGGGTCTGGGCTGCCTCTGCCTCCGTGGGCACTGCTGCTTGGTTGGTGGTCTCCGCAGCTTGAAACCAACTCCAAACGTGTTCTCCTTCGCGGAGAAGGCTGATTTGGCAGGAAGAAGCCCTGTGTGCACTGGCCCTAGCAACCCACCCATAGCCAGCTAGGGAGGGACCCACCTAGGGCCTAGCTGCGAAACGGCACAAAACGCGCTCCTAGGAGCTGCACTCTGCAAAGGGAAACTGTGCTCGGGGAACAAACCTCAGCCCCAAGGCAGCTTGGCTCAGGATCGCAGCGCTTGCCTAGTTCTCACCTAGCCCTAGGCTCCCCATAGGGCCAAGGAGGGTCTGGGCTGCCTCTGGCTCCGTGGGCACTGCTGCTTGGCTGGTGGTCTCCGCAGCTTGAAACCAACTCCAAACGTGTTCTCCTTCGCGGAGAAGGCTGATTTGGCAGGAAGAAGCCCTGTGTGCACTGGCCCTGGCAACCCACCCATCGCCAGCTAGGGAGGGACCCACCTAGGGCCTAGCTGCGAAACGCCGCAAAACGCGCTCCTAGGAGCTGCACTCTGCAAAGGGAAACTGTGCTCGGGGAACAAACCTCAGCCCCAAGGCAGCTTGGCTCAGGATCGCAGCGCTTGCCTAGTTCTCACCTAGGCCTAGGCTCCCCATAGGGCCAAGGAGGGTCTGGGCTGCCTCTGGCTCCGTGGGCACTGCTGCTTGGCTGGTGGTCTCCGCAGCTTGAAACCAACTCCAAACGTGTTCTCCTTCGCGGAGAAGGCTGATTTGGCAGGAAGAAGCCCTGTGTGCACTGGCCCTGGCAACCCACCCATCGCCAGCTAGGGAGGGACCCACCTAGGGCCTAGCTGCGAAACGGCACAAAACGCGCTCCTAGGAGCTGCACTCTGCAAAGGGAAACTGTGCTCGCGGAACAAAGCTCAGCCCCAAGGCGGCTTGGCTCAGGATCGCAGCGCTTGCCTAGTTCTCACCTAGCCCTAGGCTCCCCATACGGCCAAGGAGGGTCTGGGCTGCCTCTGGCTCCGTGGGCACTGCTGCTTGGCTGGTGGTCTCCGCAGCTTGAAACCAACTCCAAACGTGTTCTCCTTCGCGGAGAAGGCTGATTTGGCAGGAAGAAGCCCTGTGTGCACTGGCCCTAGCAACCCACCCATCGCCAGCTAGGGAGGGACCCACCTAGGGCCTAGCTGCGAAACGGCACAAAACGAGCTCCTAGGAGCTGCACTCTGCAAAGGGAAACTGTGCTCGGGGAACAAACCTCAGCGCCAAGGCAGCTTGGCTCAGGATCGCAGCGCTTGCCTAGTTCTCACCTAGCCCTAGGCTCCCCATAGTGCCAAGGAGGGTCTGGGCTGCCTCTGGCTTCGTGGGCACTGCTGCTTGGCTGGTGGTCTCCGCAGCTTGAAACCAACTCCAAACGTGTTCTCCTTCGCGGAGAAGGCTGATTTGGCAGGAAGAAGCCCTGTGTGCACTGGCCCTGGCAACCCACCCATAGCCAGCTAGGGAGGGACCCACCTAGGGCCTAGCTGCGAAACGGCACAAAACGCGCTCCTAGGAGCTGCACTCTGCAAAGGGAAACTGTGCTCGGGGAACAAAGCTCAGCCCCAAGGCGGCTTGGCTCAGGATCGCAGCGCTTGCCTAGTTCTCACCTAGCCCTAGGCTCCCCATAGGGCCAAGGAGGGTCTGGGCTGCCTCTGGCTCCGTGGGCACTGCTGCTTGGCTGGTGGTCTCCGCAGCTTGAAACCAACTCCAAACGTGTTCTCCTTCGGGGAGAAGGCTGATTTGGCAGGAAGAAGCCCTGTGTGCACTGGCCCTAGCAACCCACCCATAGCCAGCTAGGGAGGGACCCACCTAGGGCCTAGCTGCGAAACGGCACAAAACGCGCTCCTAGGAGCTGCACTCTGCAAAGGGAAACTGTGCTCGGGGAACAAACCTCAGCCCCAAGGCAGCTTGGCTCAGGATCGCAGCGCTTGCCTAGTTCTCACCTAGCCCTAGGCTCCCCATAGGGCCAAGGAGGGTCTGGGCTGCCTCTGGCTCCGTGGGCACTGCTGCTTGGCTGGTGGTCTCCGCACCTTGAAACCAACTCCAAACGTGTTCTCCTTCGGGGAGAAGGCAGATTCGGCAGGAAGAAGCCCTGTGTGCACTGGCCCTAGCAACCCACCCATAGCCAGCTAGGGAGGGACCCACCTCGGGCCTAGCTGCGAAACGGCACAGAACGCGCTCCTAGGAGCTGCACTCTGCAAAGGGAAACTGTGCTCGGGGAACAAACCTCAGCCCCAAGGCGGCTTGGCTCAGGATCGCAGCGCTTGCCTAGTTCTCACCTAGCCCTAGGCTCCCCATAGGGCCAAGGAGGGTCTGGGCTGCCTCTGGCTCCGCGGGCACTGCTGCTTGGCTGGTGGTCTCCGCAGCTGGAAACCAACTCCAAACGTGTTCTCCTTCGCGGAGAAGGCTGATTTGGCAGGAAGAAGCCCTGTGTGCACTGGCCCTGGCAACCCACCCATCGCCAACTAGGGAAGGACCCACCTAGGGCCTAGCTGCGAAACGGCACAAAACGCGCTCCTAGGAGCTGCACTCTGCAAAGGGAAACTGTGCTCGGGGAACAAACCTCAGCCCCAAGGCAGCTTGGCTCAGGATCGCAGCGCTTGCCTAGTTCTCACCTAGGCCTAGGCTCCCCTAGGGCCAAGGAGGGTCTGGGCTGCCTCTGGCTCCGTGGGCACTGCTGCTTGGCTGGTGGTCTCCGCAGCTTGAAACCAACTCCAAACGTGTTCTCCTTCGCGGAGAAGGCTGATTTGGC
This sequence comes from Sus scrofa, assembly GCF_054392235.1. Taxonomy (NCBI): domain Eukaryota; kingdom Metazoa; phylum Chordata; class Mammalia; order Artiodactyla; family Suidae; genus Sus; species Sus scrofa. The sequence goes on along the minus strand of NC_139393.1, from coordinate 38,016,412 downwards.
AGGAAGAAGCCCTGTGTGCACTGGCCCTGGCAACCCACCCATAGCCAGCTAGGGAGGGACCCACCTAGGGCCTAGCTGCGAAACGGCACAAAACGCGCTCCTAGGAGCTGCACTCTGCAAAGGGAAACTGTGCTCGGGGAACAAAGCTCAGCCCCAAGGCGGCTTGGCTCAGGATGGCAGCGCTTGCCTAGTTCTCACCTAGGCCTAGGCTCCCCATAGGGCCAAGGAGGGTCTGGGCTGCCTCTGGCTCCGTGGGCACTGCTGCTTGGCTGGTGGTCTCCGCAGCTTGAAACCAACTCCAAACGTGTTCTCCTTCGGGGAGAAGGCTGATTTGGCAGGAAGAAGCCCTGTGTGCACTGGCCCTAGCAACCCACCCATAGCCAGCTAGGGAGGGACCCACCTAGGGCCTAGCTGCGAAACGGCACAAAACGCGCTCCTAGGAGCTGCACTCTGCAAAGGGAAACTGTGCTCGGGGAACAAACCTCAGCCCCAAGGCAGCTTGGCTCAGGATCGCAGCGCTTGCCTAGTTCTCACCTAGCCCTAGGCTCCCCATAGGGCCAAGGAGGGTCTGGGCTGCCTCTGGCTCCGTGGGCACTGCTGCTTGGCTGGTGGTCTCCGCACCTTGAAACCAACTCCAAACGTGTTCTCCTTTGCGGAGAAGGCTGATTTGGCAGGAAGAAGCCCTGTGTGCACTGGCCCTAGCAACCCACCCATAGCCAGCTAGGGAGGGACCCACCTCGGGCCTAGCTGCGAAACGGCACAGAACGCGCTCCTAGGAGCTGCACTCTGCAAAGGGAAACTGTGCTCGGGGAACAAACCTCAGTCCCAAGGCGGCTTGGCTCAGGATCGCAGCGCTTGCCTAGTTCTCACCTAGCCCTAGGCTCCCCATAGGGCCAAGGAGGGTCTGGGCTGCCTCTGGCTCCGTGGGCACTGCTGCTTGGCTGGTGGTCTCCGCAGCTTGAAACCAACTCCAAACGTGTTCTCCTTCGCGGAGAAGGCTGATTTGGCAGGAAGAAGCCCTGTGTGCACTGGCCCTGGCAACCCACCCATCGCCAGCTAGGGAAGGACCCACCTAGGGCCTAGCTGCGAAACGGCACAAAACGCGCTCCTAGGAGCTGCACTCTGCAAAGGGAAACTGTGCTCGGGGAACAAACCTCAGCCCCAAGGCAGCTTGGCTCAGGATCGCAGCGCTTGCCTAGTTCTCACCTAGGCCTAGGCTCCCCTAGGGCCAAGGAGGGTCTGGGCTGCCTCTGGCTCCGTGGGCACTGCTGCTTGGCTGGTGGTCTCCGCAGCTTGAAACCAACTCCAAACGTGTTCTCCTTCGCGGAGAAGGCTGATTTGGCAGGAAGAAGCCCTGTGTGCACTGGCCCTGGCAACCCACCCATAGCCAGCTAGGGACGGATGCACCTAGGGCCTAGCTGCGAAACGGCACAAAACGCGCTCCTAGGAGCTGCACTCTGCAAAGGGAAAATGTGCTCGGGGAACAAAGCTCAGCCCCAAGGCGGCTTGGCTCAGGATCGCAGCGCTTGCCTGGTTCTCACCTAGCCCTAGGCTCCCCATAGGGCCAAGGAGGGTCTGGGCTGCCTCTGGCTCCGTGGGCACTGCTGCTTGGCTGGTGGTCTCCGCAGCTTGAAACCAACTCCAAACGTGTTCTCCTTCGCGGAGAAGGCTGATTTGGCAGGAAGAAGCCCTGTGTGCACTGGCCCTTGCAACCCACCCATCGCCAGCTACGGAGGGACCCACCTAGGGCCTAGCTGCGAAATGGCACAAAACGCGCTCCTAGGAGCTGCACTCTGCAAAGGGAAACTGTGCTCGGGGAACAAAGCTCAGCCCCAAGGCGGCTTGGCTCAGGATCGCAGCGCTTGCCTAGTTCTCACCTAGCCCTAGGCTCCCCATAGGGCCAAGGAGGGTCTGGGCTGCCTCTGGCTTCGTGGGCACTGCTGCTTGGCTGGTGGTCTCCGCACCTTGAAACCAACCCCAAACGTGTTCTCCTTCGCGGAGAAGGCTGATTTGGCAGGAAGAAGCCCTGTGTGCACTGGCCCTGGCAACCCACCCATAGCCAGCTAGGGAGGGACCCACCTAGGGCCTAGCTGCGAAACGGCACAAAACGCGCTCCTAGGAGCTGCACTCTGCAAAGGGAAACTGTGCTCGGGGAACAAAGCTCAGCCCCAAGGCGGCTTGGCTCAGGATCGCAGCGCTTGCCTAGTTCTCACCTAGCCCTAGGCTCCCCATAGGGCCAAGGAGGGTCTGGGCTGCCTCTGGCTCCGTGGGCACTGCTGCTTGGTTGGTGGTCTCCGCAGCTTGAAACCAACTCCAAACGTGTTCTCCTTCGCGGAGAAGGCTGATTTGGCAGGAAGAAGCCCTGTGTGCACTGGCCCTAGCAACCCACCCATAGCCAGCTAGGGAGGGCCCCACCTAGGGCCTAGCTGCGAAATGGCACAAAACGCGCTCCTAGGAGCTGCACTCTGCAAAGGGAAACTGTGCTCGGGGAACAAACCTCAGCCCCAAGGCAGCTTGGCTCAGGATCGCAGCGCTTGCCTAGTTCTCACCTAGCCCTAGGCTCCCCATAGGGCCAAGGAGGGTCTGGGCTGCCTCTGGCTCCGTGGGCACTGCTGCTTGGCTGGTGGTCTCCGAAGCTTGAAACCAACTCCAAACGTGTTCTCCTTCGCGGAGAAGGCTGATTTGGCAGGAAGAAGCCCTGTGTGCACTGGCCCTGGCAACCCACCCATCGCCAGCTAGGGAGGGACCCACCTAGGGCCTAGCTGCGAAACGCCGCAAAACGCGCTCCTAGGAGCTGCACTCTGCAAAGGGAAACTGTGCTCGGGGAACAAACCTCAGCCCCAAGGCAGCTTGGCTCAGGATCGCAGCGCTTGCCTAGTTCTCACCTAGGCCTAGGCTCCCCATAGGGCCAAGGAGGGTCTGGGCTGCCTCTGGCTCCGTGGGCACTGCTGCTTGGCTGGTGGTCTCCGCAGCTTGAAACCAACTCCAAACGTGTTCTCCTTCGCGGAGAAGGCTGATTTGGCAGGAAGAAGCCCTGTGTGCACTGGCCCTGGCAACCCACCCATCGCCAGCTACGGAGGGACCCACCTAGGGCCTAGCTGCGAAATGGCACAAAACGCGCTCCTAGGAGCTGCACTCTGCAAAGGGAAACTGTGCTCGGGGAACAAACCTCAGCCCCAAAGCGGCTTGGCTCAGGATCGCAGCGCTTGCCTAGTTCTCACCTAGCCCTAGGCTCCCCATAGGGCCAAGGAGGGTCTGGGCTGCCTCTGGCTTCGTGGGCACTGCTGCTTGGCTGGTGGTCTCCGCAGCTTGAAACCAACTCCAAACGTGTTCTCCTTCGCGGAGAAGGCTAATTTGGCAGGAAGAAGCCCTGTGTGCACTGGCCCTGGCAACCCACCCATAGCCAGCTAGGGAGGGACCCACCTAGGGCCTAGCTGCGAAACGGCACAAAACGCGCTCCTAGGAGCTGCACTCTGCAAAGGGAAACTGTGCTCGGGGAACAAAGCTCAGCCCCAAGGCGGCTTGGCTCAGGATCGCAGCGCTTGCCTAGTTCTCACCTAGCCCTAGGCTCCCCATACGGCCAAGGAGGGTCTGGGCTGCCTCTGGCTCCGTGGGCACTGCTGCTTGGCTGGTGGTCTCCGCAGCTTGAAACCAACTCCAAACGTGTTCTCCTTCGCGGAGAAGGCTGATTTGGCAGGAAGAAGCCCTGTGTGCACTGGCCCTAGCAACCCACCCATCGCCAGCTAGGGAGGGACCCACCTAGGGCCTAGCTGCGAAACGGCACAAAACGAGCTCCTAGGAGCTGCACTCTGCAAAGGGAAACTGTGCTCGGGGAACAAACCTCAGCGCCAAGGCAGCTTGGCTCAGGATCGCAGCGCTTGCCTAGTTCTCACCTAGCCCTAGGCTCCCCATAGTGCCAAGGAGGGTCTGGGCTGCCTCTGGCTTCGTGGGCACTGCTGCTTGGCTGGTGGTCTCCGCAGCTTGAAACCAACTCCAAACGTGTTCTCCTTCGCGGAGAAGGCTGATTTGGCAGGAAGAAGCCCTGTGTGCACTGGCCCTGGCAACCCACCCATAGCCAGCTAGGGAGGGACCCACCTAGGGCCTAGCTGCGAAACGGCACAAAACGCGCTCCTAGGAGCTGCACTCTGCAAAGGGAAACTGTGCTCGGGGAACAAAGCTCAGCCCCAAGGCGGCTTGGCTCAGGATCGCAGCGCTTGCCTAGTTCTCACCTAGCCCTAGGCTCCCCATAGGGCCAAGGAGGGTCTGGGCTGCCTCTGGCTCCGTGGGCACTGCTGCTTGGCTGGTGGTCTCCGCAGCTTGAAACCAACTCCAAACGTGTTCTCCTTCGGGGAGAAGGCTGATTTGGCAGGAAGAAGCCCTGTGTGCACTGGCCCTAGCAACCCACCCATAGCCAGCTAGGGAGGGACCCACCTAGGGCCTAGCTGCGAAACGGCACAAAACGCGCTCCTAGGAGCTGCACTCTGCAAAGGGAAACTGTGCTCGGGGAACAAACCTCAGCCCCAAGGCAGCTTGGCTCAGGATCGCAGCGCTTGCCTAGTTCTCACCTAGCCCTAGGCTCCCCATAGGGCCAAGGAGGGTCTGGGCTGCCTCTGGCTCCGTGGGCACTGCTGCTTGGCTGGTGGTCTCCGCAGCTTGAAACCAACTCCAAACGTGTTCTCCTTCGCGGAGAAGGCTGATTTGGCAGGAAGAAGCCCTGTGTGCACTGGCCCTGGCAACCCACCCATCGCCAGCTAGGGAGGGACCCACCTAGGGCCTAGCTGCGAAACGCCGCAAAACGCGCTCCTAGGAGCTGCACTCTGCAAAGGGAAACTGTGCTCGGGGAACAAACCTCAGGCCCAAGGCAGCTTGGCTCAGGATCGCAGCGCTTGCCTAGTTCTCACCTAGGCCTAGGCTCCCCATAGGGCCAAGGAGGGTCTGGGCTGCCTCTGGCTCCGTGGGCACTGCTGCTTGGCTGGTGGTCTCCGCAGCTTGAAACCAACTCCAAACGTGTTTTCCTTCGCGGAGAAGGCTGATTTGGCAGGAAGAAGCCCTGTGTGCACTGGCCCTGGCAACCCACCCATCGCCAGCTAGGGAGGGACCCACCTAGGGCCTAGCTGCGAAACGCCGCAAAACGCGCTCCTAGGAGCTGCACTCTGCAAAGGGAAACTGTGCTCGGGGAACAAACCTCAGGCCCAAGGCAGCTTGGCTCAGGATCGCAGCGCTTGCCTAGTTCTCACCTAGGCCTAGGCTCCCCATAGGGCCAAGGAGGGTCTGGGCTGCCTCTGGCTCCGTGGGCACTGCTGCTTGGCTGGTGGTCTCCGCACCTTGAAACCAACTCCAAACGTGTTCTCCTTCGCGGAGAAGGCTGATTTGGCAGGAAGAAGCCCTGTGTGCACTGGCCCTGGCAACCCACCCATCGCCAGCTACGGAGGGACCCACCTAGGGCCTAGCTGCGAAATGGCACAAAACGCGCTCCTAGGAGCTGCACTCTGCAAAGGGAAACTGTGCTCGGGGAACAAAGCTCAGCCCCAAGGCGGCTTGGCTCAGGATCGCAGCGCTTGCCTAGTTCTCACCTAGCCCTAGGCTCCCCATACGGCCAAGGAGGGTCTGGGCTGCCTCTGGCTCCGTGGGCACTGCTGCTTGGCTGGTGGTCTCCGCAGCTTGAAACCAACTCCAAACGTGTTCTCCTTCGCGGAGAAGGCTGATTTGGCAGGAAGAAGCCCTGTGTGCACTGGCCCTAGCAACCCACCCATCGCCAGCTAGGGAGGGACCCACCTAGGGCCTAGCTGCGAAACGGCACAAAACGAGCTCCTAGGAGCTGCACTCTGCAAAGGGAAACTGTGCTCGGGGAACAAACCTCAGCCCCAACGCAGCTTGGCTCAGGATCGCAGCGCTTGCCTAGTTCTCACCTAGCCCTAGGCTCCCCATAGTGCCAAGGAGGGTCTGGGCTGCCTCTGGCTTCGTGGGCACTGCTGCTTGGCTGGTGGTCTCCGCAGCTTGAAACCAACTCCAAACGTGTTCTCCTTCGCGGAGAAGGCTGATTTGGCAGGAAGAAGCCCTGTGTGCACTGGCCCTGGCAACCCACCCATAGCCAGCTAGGGAGGGACCCACCTAGGGCCTAGCTGCGAAACGGCACAAAACGCGCTCCTAGGAGCTGCACTCTGCAAAGGGAAACTGTGCTCGGGGAACAAAGCTCAGCCCCAAGGCGGCTTGGCTCAGGATCGCAGCGCTTGCCTAGTTCTCACCTAGCCCTAGGCTCCCCATAGGGCCAAGGAGGGTCTGGGCTGCCTCTGGCTCCGTGGGCACTGCTGCTTGGCTGGTGGTCTCCGCAGCTTGAAACCAACTCCAAACGTGTTCTCCTTCGGGGAGAAGGCTGATTTGGCAGGAAGAAGCCCTGTGTGCACTGGCCCTAGCAACCCACCCATAGCCAGCTAGGGAGGGACCCACCTAGGGCCTAGCTGCGAAACGGCACAAAACGCGCTCCTAGGAGCTGCACTCTGCAAAGGGAAACTGTGCTCGGGGAACAAACCTCAGCCCCAAGGCAGCTTGGCTCAGGATCGCAGCGCTTGCCTAGTTCTCACCTAGCCCTAGGCTCCCCATAGGGCCAAGGAGGGTCTGGGCTGCCTCTGGCTCCGTGGGCACTGCTGCTTGGCTGGTGGTCTCCGCAGCTTGAAACCAACTCCAAACGTGTTCTCCTTCGCGGAGAAGGCTGATTTGGCAGGAAGAAGCCCTGTGTGCACTGGCCCTGGCAACCCACCCATCGCCAGCTAGGGAGGGACCCACCTAGGGCCTAGCTGCGAAACGGCACAAAACGCGCTCCTAGGAGCTGCACTCTGCAAAGGGAAACTGTGCTCGGGGAACAAACCTCAGCCCCAAGGCAGCTTGGCTCAGGATCGCAGCGCTTGCCTAGTTCTCACCTAGGCCTAGGCTCCCCATAGGGCCAAGGAGGGTCTGGGCTGCCTCTGGCTCCGTGGGCACTGCTGCTTGGCTGGTGGTCTCCGCAGCTTGAAACCAACTCCAAACGTGTTCTCCTTCGCGGAGAAGGCTGATTTGGCAGGAAGAAGCCCTGTGTGCACTGGCCCTGGCAACCCACCCATCGCCAGCTACGGAGGGACCCACCTAGGGCCTAGCTGCGAAATGGCACAAAACGCGCTCCTAGGAGCTGCACTCTGCAAAGGGAAACTGTGCTCGGGGAACAAACCTCAGCCCCAAAGCGGCTTGGCTCAGGATCGCAGCGCTTGCCTAGTTCTCACCTAGCCCTAGGCTCCCCATAGGGCCAAGGAGGGTCTGGGCTGCCTCTGGCTTCGTGGGCACTGCTGCTTGGCTGGTGGTCTCCGCAGCTTGAAAGCAACTCCAAACGTGTTCTCCTTCGCGGAGAAGGCTAATTTGGCAGGAAGAAGCCCTGTGTGCACTGGCCCTAGCAACCCACCCATAGCCAGCTAGGGAGGGACCCACCTAGGGCCTAGCTGCGAAACGGCACAAAACGCGCTCCTAGGAGCTGCACTCTGCAAAGGGAAACTGTGCTCAGGGAACAAAGCTCAGCCCCAAGGCGGCTTGGCTCAGGATCGCAGCGCTTGCCTAGTTCTCACCTAGCCCTAGGCTCCCCATAGGGCCAAGGAGGGTCTGGGCTGCCTCTGGCTCCGTGGGCACTGCTGCTTGGCTGGTGGTCTCCGCACCTTGAAACGAACTCCAAACGTGTTCTCCTTCGGGGAGAAGGCTGATTTGGCAGGAAGAAGCCCTGTGTGCACTGGCCCTAGCAACCCACCCATCGCCAGCTAGGGAGGGACCCACCTAGGGCCTAGCTGCGAAACGCACAAAACGCGCTCCTAGGAGCTGCACTCTGCAAAGGGAAACTGTGCTCGGGGAACAAAGCTCAGCCCCAAGGCGGCTTGGCTCAGGATCGCAGCGCTTGCCTAGTTCTCACCTAGCCCTAGGCTCCCCATAGGGCCAAGGAGGGTCTGGGCTGCCTCTGGCTCCGTGGGCACTGCTGCTTGGCTGGTGGTCTCCGCACCTTGAAACCAACTCCAAACGTGTTCTCCTTCGCGGAGAAGGCTGATTTGGCAGGAAGAAGCCCTGTGTGCACTGGCCCTGGAAACCCACCCATCGCCAGCTAGGGAGGGACCCACCTAGGGCCTAGCTGCGAAACGACACAAAACGCGCTCCTAGGAGCTGCACTCTGCAAAGGGAAACTGTGCTCGGGGAACAAAGCTCAGCCCCAAGGCGGCTTGGCTCAGGATCGCAGCGCTTGCCTAGTTCTCACCTAGGCCTAGGCTCCCCATAGGGCCAAGGAGGGTCTGGGCTGCCTCTGGCTCCGTGGGCACTGCTGCTTGGCTGGTGGTCTCCGCACCTTGAAACCAACTCCAAACGTGTTCTCCTTCGCGGAGAAGGCTGATTTGGCAGGAAGAAGCCCTGTATTCACTGGCCCTAGCAACCCACCCATAGCCAGCTAGGGAGGGACCCACCTCGGGCCTAGCTGCGAAACGGCACAGAACGCGCTCCTAGGAGCTGCACTCTGCAAAGGGAAACTGTGCTCGGGGAACAAAGCTCAGCCCCAAGGCGGCTTGGCTCAGGATCGCAGCGCTTGCCTAGTTCTCACCTAGCCCTAGGCTCCCCATAGGGCCAAGGAGGGTCTGGGCTGCCTCTGGCTCCGTGGGCACTGCTGCTTGGCTGGTGGTCTCCGCAGCTTGAAACCAACTCCAAACGTGTTCTCCTTCGCGGAGAAGGCTGATTTGGCAGGAAGAAGCCCTGTGTGCACTGGCCCTGGCAACCCACCCATAGCCAGCTAGGGAGGGACCCACCTAGGGCCTAGCTGCGAAACGGCACAAAACGCGCTCCTAGGAGCTGCACTCTGCAAAGGGAAACTGTGCTCGGGGAACAAAGCTCAGCCCCAAGGCGGCTTGGCTCAGGATCGCAGCGCTTGCCTAGTTCTCACCTAGCCCTAGGCTCCCCATAGGGCCAAGGAGGGTCTGGGCTGCCTCTGGCTCCGTGGGCACTGCTGCTTGGCTGGTGGTCTCCGCACCTTGAAACCAACTCCAAACGTGTTCTCCTTCGGGGAGAAGGCAGATTTGGCAGGAAGAAGCCCTGTGTGCACTGGCCCTAGCAGCCCACCCATAGCCAGCTAGGGAGGGACCCACCTCGGGCCTAGCTGCGAAACGGCACAGAACGCGCTCCTAGGAGCTGCACTCTGCAAAGGGAAACTGTGCTCGGGGAACAAACCTCAGCCCCAAGGCAGCTTGGCTCAGGATCGCAGCGCTTGCCTAGTTCTCACCTAGCCCTAGGCTCCCCATAGGGCCAAGGAGGGTCTGGGCTGCCTCTGGCTCCGTGGGCACTGCTGCTTGGCTGGTGGTCTCCGCACCTTGAAACCAACTCCAAACGTGTTCTCCTTCGCGGAGAAGGCTGATTTGGCAGGAAGAAGCCCTGTGTGCACTGGCCCTGGCAACCCACCCATCGCCAGCTAGGGAAGGACCCACCTAGGGCTTAGCTGCGAAACGGCACAAAACGCGCTCCTAGGAGCTGCACTCTGCAAAGGGAAACTGTGCTCGGGGAACAAACCTCAGCCCCAAGGCAGCTTGGCTCAGGATCGCAGCGCTTGCCTAGTTCTCACCTAGGCCTAGGCTCCCCTAGGGCCAAGGAGGGTCTGGGCTGCCTCTGGCTCCGTGGGCACTGCTGCTTGGCTGGTGGTCTCCGCAGCTTGAAACCAACTCCAAACGTGTTCTCCTTCGCGGAGAAGGCTGATTTGGCAGGAAGAAGCCCTGTGTGCCCTGGCCCTGGCAACCCACCCATAGCCAGCTAGGGACGGATGCACCTAGGGCCTAGCCGCGAAACGGCACAAAACGCACTCCTAGGAGCTGCACTCTGCAAAGGGAGACTGTGCTCGGGGAACAAAGCTCTGCCCCAAGGCGGCTTGGCTCAGGATCGCAGCGCTTGCCTAGTTCTCACCTAGCCCTAGGCTCCCCATAGGGCCAAGGAGGGTCTGGGCTGCCTCTGGCTCCGTGGGCACTGCTGCTTGGCTGGTGGTCTCCGCAGCTTGAAACCAACTCCAAACGTGTTCTCCTTCGCGGAGAAGGCTGATTTGGCAGGAAGAAGCCCTGTGTGCACTGGCCCTGGAAACCCACCCATCGCCAGCTAGGGAGGGACCGACCTAAGGCCTAGCTGCGAAACGGCACAAAACGCGCTCCTAGGAGCTGCACTCTGCAAAGGGAAACTGTGCTCGGGGAACAAACCTCAGCCCCAAGGCAGCTTGGCTCAGGATCGCAGCGCTTGCCTAGTTCTCACCTAGGCCTAGGCTCCCCATAGGGCCAAGGAGGGTCTGGGCTGCCTCTGGCTCCGTGGGCACTGCTGCTTGGCTGGTGGTCTCCGCAGCTTGAAACCAACTCCAAACGTGTTCTCCTTCGCGGAGAAGGCTGATTTGGCAGGAAGAAGCCCTGTATTCACTGGCCCTAGCAACCCACCCATAGCCAGCTAGGGAGGGACCCACCTCGGGCCTAGCTGCGAAACGGCACAGAACGCGCTCCTAGGAGCTGCACTCTGCAAAGGGAAACTGTGCTCGGGGAACAAACCTCAGCCCCAAGGCGGCTTGGCTCAGGATGGCAGCGCTTGCCTAGTTCTCACCTAGCCCTAGGCTCCCCATAGTGCCAAGGAGGGTCTGGGCTGCCTCTGGCTCCGTGGGCACTGCTGCTTGGCTGGTGGTCTCCGCACCGTGAAACCAACTCCAAACGTGTTCTCCTTCGCGGAGAAGGCTGATTTGGCAGGAAGAAGCCCTGTATTCACTGGCCCTGGCAACCCACCCATAGCCAGCTAGGGAGGGACCCACCTAGGGCCTAGCTGCGAAACGGCACAAAACGCGCTCCTAGGAGCTGCACTCTGCAAAGGGAAACTGTGCTCGGGGAACAAAGCTCAGCCCCAAGGCGGCTTGGCTCAGGATCGCAGCGCTTGCCTAGTTCTCACCTAGCCCTAGGCTCCCCATAGGGCCAAGGAGGGTCTGGGCTGCCTCTGGCTCCGTGGGCACTGCTGCTTGGCTGGTGGTCTCCGCACCTTGAAACCAACTCCAAACGTGTTCTTCTTCGGGGAGAAGGCAGATTTGGCAGGAAGAAGCCCTGTGTGCACTGGCCCTAGCAGCCCACCCATAGCCAGCTAGGGAGGGACCCACCTCGGGCCTAGCTGCGAAACGGCACAGAACGCGCTCCTAGGAGCTGCACTCTGCAAAGGGAAACTGTGCTCGGGGAAGAAACCTCAGCCCCAAGGCAGCTTGGCTCAGGATCGCAGCGCTTGCCTAGTTCTCACCTAGCCCTAGGCTCCCCATAGGGCCAAGGAGGGTCTGGGCTGCCTCTGGCTGGATGGGCACTGCTGCTTGGCTGGTGGTCTCCGCAGCTTGAAACCAACTCAAAACGTGTTCTCCTTCGCGGAGAAGGCTGATTTGGCAGGAAGAAGCCCTGTGTGCACTGGCCCTGGCAACCCACCCATCGCCAGCTAGGGAGGGACCCACCTAGGGCCTAGCTGCGAAACGGCACAAAACGCGCTCCTAGGAGCTGCACTCTGCAAAGGGAAACTGTGCTCGGGGAACAAACCTCAGCCCCAAGGCAGCTTGGCTCAGGATCGCAGCGCTTGCCTAGTTCTCACCTAGGCCTAGGCTCCCCTAGGGCCAAGGAGGGTCTGGGCTGCCTCTGGCTCCGTGGGCACTGCTGCTTGGCTGGTGGTCTCCGCAGCTTGAAACCAACTCCAAACGTGTTCTCCTTCGCGGAGAAGGCTGATTTGGCAGGAAGAAGCCCTGTGTGCCCTGGCCCTGGCAACCCACCCATAGCCAGCTAGGGATGGATGCACCTAGGGCATAGCCGCGAAACGGCACAAAACGCGCTCCTAGGAGCTGCACTCTGCAAAGGGAAAATGTGCTCGGGGAACAAAGCTCAGCCCCAAGGCGGCTTGGCTCAGGATCGCAGCGCTTGCCTGGTTCTCACCTAGCCCTAGGCTCCCCATAGGGCCAAGGAGGGTCTGGGCTGCCTCTGGCTTCGTGGGCACTGCTGCTTGGCTGGTGGTCTCCGCAGCTTGAAACCAACTCCACACGTGTTCTCCTTCGCGGAGAAGGCTGATTTGGCAGGAAGAAGCCCTGTGTGCACTGGCCCTGGCAACCCACCCATAGCCAGCTAGGGAGGGACCCACCTAGGGCCTAGCTGCGAAACGGCACAAAACGCGCTCCTAGGAGCTGCACTCTGCAAAGGGAAACTGTGCTCGGGGAACAAAGCTCAGCCCCAAGGCGGCTTGGCTCAGGATGGCAGCGCTTGCCTAGTTCTCACCTAGCCCTAGGCTCCCCATAGGGCCAAGGAGGGTCTGGGCTGCCTCTGCCTCCGTGGGCACTGCTGTTTTGCTGGTGGTCTCCGCAGCTTGAAACCAACTCCAAACGTGTTCTCCTTCGCGGAGAAGGCTGATTTGGCAGGAAGAAGCCCTGTGTGCACTGGCCCTGGCAACCCACCCATAGCCAGCTAGGGAGGGACCCACCTAGGGCCTAGCTGCGAAACGGCACAAAACGCGCTCCTAGGAGCTGCACTCTGCAAAGGGAAACTGTGCTCGGGGAACAAAGCTCAGCCCCAAGGCGGCTTGGCTCAGGATGGCAGCGCTTGCCTAGTTCTCACCTAGCCCTAGGCTCCCCATAGGGCCAAGGAGGGTCTGGGCTGCCTCTGGCTCCGTGGGCACTGCTGCTTGGCTGGTGGTCTCCGCAGCTTGAAACCAACTCCAAACGTGTTCTCCTTCGGGGAGAAGGCAGATTTGGCAGGAAGAAGCCCTGTGTGCACTGGCCCTAGCAACCCACCCATAGCCAGCTAGGGAGGGACCCACCTCGGGCCTAGCTGCGAAACGGCACAGAACGCGCTCCTATGAGCTGCACTCTGCAAAGGGAAACTGTGCTCGGTGAACAAACCTCAGCCCCAAGGCGGCTTGGCTCAGGATCGCAGCGCTTGCCTAGTTCTCACCTAGGCCTAGGCTCCCCATAGGGCCAAGGAGGGTCTGGGCTGCCTCTGGCTCCGTGGGCACTGCTGCTTGGCTGGTGGTCTCCGCAGCTTGAAACCAACTCCAAACGTGTTCTCCTTCGCGGAGAAGGCTGATTTGGCAGGAAGAAGCCCTGTGTGCACTGGCCCTGTCAACCCACCCATCGCCAGCTAGGGAAGGACCCACCTAGGGCCTAGCTGCGAAACGGCACAAAACGCGCTCCTAGGAGCTGCACTCTGCAAAGGGAAACTGTGCTCGGGGAACAAACCTCAGCCCCAAGGCAGCTTGGCTCAGGATCGCAGCGCTTGCCTAGTTCTCACCTAGGCCTAGGCTCCCCTAGGGCCAAGGAGGGTCTGGGCTGCCTCTGGCTCCGTGGGCACTGCTGCTTGGCTGGTGGTCTCCGCAGCTTGAAACCAACTCCAAACGTGTTCTCCTTCGCGGAGAAGGCTGATTTGGCAGGAAGAAGCCCTGTGTGCCCTGGCCCTGGCAACCCACCCATAGCCAGCTAGGGACGGATGCACCTAGGGCCTAGCCGCGAAACGGCACAAAACGCGCTCCTAGGAGCTGCACTCTGCAAAGGGAAAATGTGCTCGGGGAACAAAGCTCAGCCCCAAGGCGGCTTGGCTCAGGATCGCAGCGCTTGCCTGGTTCTCACCTAGCCCTAGGCTCCCCATAGGGCCAAGGAGGGTCTGGGCTGCCTCTGGCTCCGTGGGCACTGCTGCTTGGCTGGTGGTCTCCGCAGCTTGAAACCAACTCCAAACGTGTTCTCCTTCGCGGAGAAGGCTGATTTGGCAGGAAGAAGCCCTGTGTGCACTGGCCCTTGCAACCCACCCATCGCCAGCTAGGGAGGGACCCACCTAGGGCCTAGCTGCGAAATGGCACAAAACGCACTCCTAGGAGCTGCACTCTGCAAAGGGAAACTGTGCTCGGGGAACAAAGCTCAGCCCCAAGGCGGCTTGGCTCAGGATCGCAGCGCTTGCCTAGTTCTCACCTAGCCCTAGGCTCCCCATAGGGCCAAGGAGGGTCTGGGCTGCCTCTGGCTCCGTGGGCACTGCTGCTTGGCTGGTGGTCTCCGCACCTTGAAACCAACTCCAAACGTGTTCTCCTTCGCGGAGAAGGCTGATTTGGCAGGAAGAAGCCCTGTGTGCACTGGCCCTAGCAGCCCACCCATAGCCAGCTAGGGAGGGACCCACCTCGGGCCTAGCTGCGAAACGGCACAGAACGCGCTCCTAGGAGCTGCACTCTGCAAAGGGAAACTGTGCTCGGGGAACAAACCTCAGCCCCAAGGCAGCTTGGCTCAGGATCGCAGCGCTTGCCTAGTTCTCACCTAGCCCTAGGCTCCCCATAGGGCCAAGGAGGGTCTGGGCTGCCTCTGGCTCCGTGGGCACTGCTGCTTGGCTGGTGGTCTCCGCACCTTGAAACCAACTCCAAACGTGTTCTCCTTCGCGGAGAAGGCTGATTTGGCAGGAAGAAGCCCTGTGTGCACTGGCCCTGGCAACCCACCCATCGCCAGCTAGGGAAGGACCCACCTAGGGCTTAGCTGCGAAACGGCACAAAACGCGCTCCTAGGAGCTGCACTCTGCAAAGGGAAACTGTGCTCGGGGAACAAACCTCAGCCCCAAGGCAGCTTGGCTCAGGATCGCAGCGCTTGCCTAGTTCTCACCTAGGCCTAGGCTCCCCTAGGGCCAAGGAGGGTCTGGGCTGCCTCTGGCTCCGTGGGCACTGCTGCTTGGCTGGTGGTCTCCGCAGCTTGAAACCAACTCCAAACGTGTTCTCCTTCGCGGAGAAGGCTGATTTGGCAGGAAGAAGCCCTGTGTGCCCTGGCCCTGGCAACCCACCCATAGCCAGCTAGGGACGGATGCACCTAGGGCCTAGCCGCGAAACGGCACAAAACGCACTCCTAGGAGCTGCACTCTGCAAAGGGAGACTGTGCTCGGGGAACAAAGCTCTGCCCCAAGGCGGCTTGGCTCAGGATCGCAGCGCTTGCCTAGTTCTCACCTAGCCCTAGGCTCCCCATAGGGCCAAGGAGGGTCTGGGCTGCCTCTGGCTCCGTGGGCACTGCTGCTTGGCTGGTGGTCTCCGCAGCTTGAAACCAACTCCAAACGTGTTCTCCTTCGCGGAGAAGGCTGATTTGGCAGGAAGAAGCCCTGTGTGCACTGGCCCTGGAAACCCACCCATCGCCAGCTAGGGAGGGACCGACCTAAGGCCTAGCTGCGAAACGGCACAAAACGCGCTCCTAGGAGCTGCACTCTGCAAAGGGAAACTGTGCTCGGGGAACAAACCTCAGCCCCAAGGCAGCTTGGCTCAGGATCGCAGCGCTTGCCTAGTTCTCACCTAGGCCTAGGCTCCCCATAGGGCCAAGGAGGGTCTGGGCTGCCTCTGGCTCCGTGGGCACTGCTGCTTGGCTGGTGGTCTCCGCAGCTTGAAACCAACTCCAAACGTGTTCTCCTTCGCGGAGAAGGCTGATTTGGCAGGAAGAAGCCCTGTATTCACTGGCCCTAGCAACCCACCCATAGCCAGCTAGGGAGGGACCCACCTCGGGCCTAGCTGCGAAACGGCACAGAACGCGCTCCTAGGAGCTGCACTCTGCAAAGGGAAACTGTGCTCGGGGAACAAAGCTCAGCCCCAAGGCGGCTTGGCTCAGGATGGCAGCGCTTGCCTAGTTCTCACCTAGCCCTAGGCTCCCCATAGTGCCAAGGAGGGTCTGGGCTGCCTCTGGCTCCGTGGGCACTGCTGCTTGGCTGGTGGTCTCCGCACCGTGAAACCAACTCCAAACGTGTTCTCCTTCGCGGAGAAGGCTGATTTGGCAGGAAGAAGCCCTGTATTCACTGGCCCTGGCAACCCACCCATAGCCAGCTAGGGAGGGACCCACCTAGGGCCTAGCTGCGAAACGGCACAAAACGCGCTCCTAGGAGCTGCACTCTGCAAAGGGAAACTGTGCTCGGGGAACAAAGCTCAGCCCCAAGGCGGCTTGGCTCAGGATCGCAGCGCTTGCCTAGTTCTCACCTAGCCCTAGGCTCCCCATAGGGCCAAGGAGGGTCTGGGCTGCCTCTGGCTCCGTGGGCACTGCTGCTTGGCTGGTGGTCTCCGCACCTTGAAACCAACTCCAAACGTGTTCTTCTTCGGGGAGAAGGCAGATTTGGCAGGAAGAAGCCCTGTGTGCACTGGCCCTAGCAGCCCACCCATAGCCAGCTAGGGAGGGACCCACCTCGGGCCTAGCTGCGAAACGGCACAGAACGCGCTCCTAGGAGCTGCACTCTGCAAAGGGAAACTGTGCTCGGGGAAGAAACCTCAGCCCCAAGGCAGCTTGGCTCAGGATCGCAGCGCTTGCCTAGTTCTCACCTAGCCCTAGGCTCCCCATAGGGCCAAGGAGGGTCTGGGCTGCCTCTGGCTGGATGGGCACTGCTGCTTGGCTGGTGGTCTCCGCAGCTTGAAACCAACTCAAAACGTGTTCTCCTTCGCGGAGAAGGCTGATTTGGCAGGAAGAAGCCCTGTGTGCACTGGCCCTGGCAACCCACCCATCGCCAGCTAGGGAGGGACCCACCTAGGGCCTAGCTGCGAAACGGCACAAAACGCGCTCCTAGGAGCTGCACTCTGCAAAGGGAAACTGTGCTCGGGGAACAAACCTCAGCCCCAAGGCAGCTTGGCTCAGGATCGCAGCGCTTGCCTAGTTCTCACCTAGGCCTAGGCTCCCCTAGGGCCAAGGAGGGTCTGGGCTGCCTCTGGCTCCGTGGGCACTGCTGCTTGGCTGGTGGTCTCCGCAGCTTGAAACCAACTCCAAACGTGTTCTCCTTCGCGGAGAAGGCTGATTTGGCAGGAAGAAGCCCTGTGTGCCCTGGCCCTGGCAACCCACCCATAGCCAGCTAGGGATGGATGCACCTAGGGCATAGCCGCGAAACGGCACAAAACGCGCTCCTAGGAGCTGCACTCTGCAAAGGGAAAATGTGCTCGGGGAACAAAGCTCAGCCCCAAGGCGGCTTGGCTCAGGATCGCAGCGCTTGCCTGGTTCTCACCTAGCCCTAGGCTCCCCATAGGGCCAAGGAGGGTCTGGGCTGCCTCTGGCTTCGTGGGCACTGCTGCTTGGCTGGTGGTCTCCGCAGCTTGAAACCAACTCCAAACGTGTTCTCCTTCGCGGAGAAGGCTGATTTGGCAGGAAGAAGCCCTGTGTGCACTGGCCCTGGCAACCCACCCATAGCCAGCTAGGGAGGGACCCACCTAGGGCCTAGCTGCGAAACGGCACAAAACGCGCTCCTAGGAGCTGCACTCTGCAAAGGGAAACTGTGCTCGGGGAACAAAGCTCAGCCCCAAGGCGGCTTGGCTCAGGATGGCAGCGCTTGCCTAGTTCTCACCTAGCCCTAGGCTCCCCATAGGGCCAAGGAGGGTCTGGGCTGCCTCTGCCTCCGTGGGCACTGCTGCTTGGCTGGTGGTCTCCGCACCGTGAAACCAACTCCAAACGTGTTCTCCTTCGCGGAGAAGGCTGATTTGGCAGGAAGAAGCCCTGTGTGCACTGGCCCTGGCAACCCACCCATAGCCAGCTAGGGAGGGACCCACCTAGGGCCTAGCTGCGAAACGGCACAAAACGCGCTCCTAGGAGCTGCACTCTGCAAAGGGAAACTGTGCTCGGGGAACAAAGCTCAGCCCCAAGGCGGCTTGGCTCAGGATGGCAGCGCTTGCCTAGTTCTCACCTAGCCCTAGGCTCCCCATAGGGCCAAGGAGGGTCTGGGCTGCCTCTGGCTCCGTGGGCACTGCTGCTTGGCTGGTGGTCTCCGCAGCTTGAAACCAACTCCAAACGTGTTCTCCTTCGGGGAGAAGGCAGATTTGGCAGGAAGAAGCCCTGTGTGCACTGGCCCTAGCAACCCACCCATAGCCAGCTAGGGAGGGACCCACCTCGGGCCTAGCTGCGAAACGGCACAGAACGCGCTCCTATGAGCTGCACTCTGCAAAGGGAAACTGTGCTCGGTGAACAAACCTCAGCCCCAAGGCGGCTTGGCTCAGGATCGCAGCGCTTGCCTAGTTCTCACCTAGGCCTAGGCTCCCCATAGGGCCAAGGAGGGTCTGGGCTGCCTCTGGCTCCGTGGGCACTGCTGCTTGGCTGGTGGTCTCCGCAGCTTGAAACCAACTCCAAACGTGTTCTCCTTCGCGGAGAAGGCTGATTTGGCAGGAAGAAGCCCTGTGTGCACTGGCCCTGTCAACCCACCCATCGCCAGCTAGGGAAGGACCCACCTAGGGCCTAGCTGCGAAACGGCACAAAACGCGCTCCTAGGAGCTGCACTCTGCAAAGGGAAACTGTGCTCGGGGAACAAACCTCAGCCCCAAGGCAGCTTGGCTCAGGATCGCAGCGCTTGCCTAGTTCTCACCTAGGCCTAGGCTCCCCTAGGGCCAAGGAGGGTCTGGGCTGCCTCTGGCTCCGTGGGCACTGCTGCTTGGCTGGTGGTCTCCGCAGCTTGAAACCAACTCCAAACGTGTTCTCCTTCGCGGAGAAGGCTGATTTGGCAGGAAGAAGCCCTGTGTGCCCTGGCCCTGGCAACCCACCCATAGCCAGCTAGGGACGGATGCACCTAGGGCCTAGCCGCGAAACGGCACAAAACGCGCTCCTAGGAGCTGCACTCTGCAAAGGGAAAATGTGCTCGGGGAACAAAGCTCAGCCCCAAGGCGGCTTGGCTCAGGATCGCAGCGCTTGCCTGGTTCTCACCTAGCCCTAGGCTCCCCATAGGGCCAAGGAGGGTCTGGGCTGCCTCTGGCTCCGTGGGCACTGCTGCTTGGCTGGTGGTCTCCGCAGCTTGAAACCAACTCCAAACGTGTTCTCCTTCGCGGAGAAGGCTGATTTGGCAGGAAGAAGCCCTGTGTGCACTGGCCCTTGCAACCCACCCATCGCCAGCTAGGGAGGGACCCACCTAGGGCCTAGCTGCGAAATGGCACAAAACGCACTCCTAGGAGCTGAACTCTGCAAAGGGAAACTGTGCTCGGGGAACAAAGCTCAGCCCCAAGGCGGCTTGGCTCAGGATCGCAGCGCTTGCCTAGTTCTCACCTAGCCCTAGGCTCCCCATAGTGCCAAGGAGGGTCTGGGCTGCCTCTGGCTTCGTGGGCACTGCTGCTTGGCTGGTGGTCTCCGCAGCTTGAAACCAACTCCAAACGTGTTCTCCTTCGCGGAGAAGGCTGATTTGGCAGGAAGAAGCCCTGTGTGCACTGGCCCTGGCAACCCACCCATAGCCAGCTAGGGAGGGACCCACCTAGGGCCTAGCTGCGAAACGGCACAAAACGCGCTCCTAGGAGCTGCACTCTGCAAAGGGAAACTGTGCTCGGGGAACAAAGCTCAGCCCCAAGGCGGCTTGGCTCAGGATCGCAGCGCTTGCCTAGTTCTCACCTAGCCCTAGGCTCCCCATAGGGCCAAGGAGGGTCTGGGCTGCCTCTGGCTCCGTGGGCACTGCTGCTTGGCTGGTGGTCTCCGCACCTTGAAACCAACTCCAAACGTGTTCTTCTTCGGGGAGAAGGCAGATTTGGCAGGAAGAAGCCCTGTGTGCACTGGCCCTAGCAGCCCACCCATAGCCAGCTAGGGAGGGACCCACCTCGGGCCTAGCTGCGAAACGGCACAGAACGCGCTCCTAGGAGCTGCACTCTGCAAAGGGAAACTGTGCTCGGGGAAGAAACCTCAGCCCCAAGGCAGCTTGGCTCAGGATCGCAGCGCTTGCCTAGTTCTCACCTAGCCCTAGGCTCCCCATAGGGCCAAGGAGGGTCTGGGCTGCCTCTGGCTCCGTGGGCACTGCTGCTTGGCTGGTGGTCTCCGCAGCTTGAAACCAACTCCAAACGTGTTCTCCTTCGCGGAGAAGGCTGATTTGGCAGGAAGAAGCCCTGTGTGCACTGGCCCTGGCAACCCACCCATCGCCAGCTAGGGAGGGACCCACCTAGGGCCTAGCTGCGAAACGGCACAAAACGCGCTCCTAGGAGCTGCACTCTGCAAAGGGAAACTGTGCTCGGGGAACAAACCTCAGCCCCAAGGCAGCTTGGCTCAGGATCGCAGCGCTTGCCTAGTTCTCACCTAGGCCTAGGCTCCCCTAGGGCCAAGGAGGGTCTGGGCTGCCTCTGGCTCCGTGGGCACTGCTGCTTGGCTGGTGGTCTCCGCAGCTTGAAACCAACTCCAAACGTGTTCTCCTTCGCGGAGAAGGCTGATTTGGCAGGAAGAAGCCCTGTGTGCCCTGGCCCTGGCAACCCACCCATAGCCAGCTAGGGACTGATGCACCTAGGGCCTAGCCGCGAAACGGCACAAAACGCGCTCCTAGGAGCTGCACTCTGCAAAGGGAAACTGTGCTCGGGGAACAAACCTCAGCCCCAAGGCGGCTTGGCTCAGGATCGCAGCGCTTGCCTGGTTCTCACCTAGCCCTAGGCTCCCCATAGGGCCAAGGAGGGTCTGGGCTGCCTCTGGCTCCGTGGGCACTGCTGCTTGGCTGGTGGTCTCCGCAGCTTGAAACCAACTCCAAACGTGTTCTCCTTCGCGGAGAAGGCTGATTTGGCAGGAAGAAGCCCTGTGTGCACTGGCCCTGTCAACCCACCCATCGCCAGCTACGGAGGGACCCACCTAGGGCCTAGCTGCGAAATGGCACAAAACGCGCTCCTAGGAGCTGCACTCTGCAAAGGGAAACTGTGCTCGGGGAACAAAGCTCAGCCCCAAGGCGGCTTGGCTCAGGATCGCAGCGCTTGCCTAGTTCTCACCTAGCCCTAGGCTCCCCATAGTGCCAAGGAGGGTCTGGGCTGCCTCTGGCTTCGTGGGCACTGCTGCTTGGCTGGTGGTCTCCGCAGCTTGAAACCAACTCCAAACGTGTTCTCCTTCGCGGAGAAGGCTGATTTGGCAGGAAGAAGCCCTGTGTGCACTGGCCCTGGCAACCCACCCATAGCCAGCTAGGGAGGGACCCACCTAGGGCCTAGCTGCGAAACGGCACAAAACGCGCTCCTAGGAGCTGCACTCTGCAAAGGGAAACTGTGCTCGGGGAACAAAGCTCAGCCCCAAGGCGGCTTGGCTCAGGATGGCAGCGCTTGCCTAGTTCTCACCTAGCCCTAGGCTCCCCATAGGGCCAAGGAGGGTCTGGGCTGCCTCTGGCTCCGTGGGCACTGCTGCTTGGCTGGTGGTCTCCGCAGCTTGAAACCAACTCCAAACGTGTTCTCCTTCGGGGAGAAGGCTGATTTGGCAGGAAGAAGCCCTGTGTGCACTGGCCCTAGCAACCCACCCATAGCCAGCTAGGGAGGGACCCACCTAGGGCCTAGCTGCGAAACGGCACAAAACGCGCTCCTAGGAGCTGCACTCTGCAAAAGGAAACTGTGCTCGGGGAACAAACCTCAGCCCCAAGGCAGCTTGGCTCAGGATCGCAGCGCTTGCCTAGTTCTCACCTAGGCCTAGGCTCCCCATAGGGCCAAGGAGGGTCTGGGCTGCCTCTGGCTCCGTGGGCACTGCTGCTTGGCTGGTGGTCTCCGCAGCTTGAAACCAACTCCAAACGTGTTCTCCTTCGCGGAGAAGGCTGATTTGGCAGGAAGAAGCCCTGTGTGCACTGGCCCTGGCAACCCACCCATGGCCAGCTAGGGAGGGACCCACCTAGGGCCTAGCTGCGAAACGCCGCAAAACGCGCTCCTAGGAGCTGCACTCTGCAAAGGGAAACTGTGCTCGGGGAACAAACCTCAGCCCCAAGGCAGCTTGGCTCAGGATCGCAGCGCTTGCCTAGTTCTCACCTAGGCCTAGGCTCCCCATAGGGCCAAGGAGGGTCTGGGCTGCCTCTGGCTCCGTGGGCACTGCTGCTTGGCTGGTGGTCTCCGCACCTTGAAACCAACTCCAAACGTGTTCTTCTTCGGGGAGAAGGCAGATTTGGCAGGAAGAAGCCCTGTGTGCACTGGCCCTAGCAGCCCACCCATAGCCAGCTAGGGAGGGACCCACCTCGGGCCTAGCTGCGAAACGGCACAGAACGCGCTCCTAGGAGCTGCACTCTGCAAAGGGAAACTGTGCTCGGGGAAGAAACCTCAGCCCCAAGGCAGCTTGGCTCAGGATCGCAGCGCTTGCCTAGTTCTCACCTAGCCCTAGGCTCCCCATAGGGCCAAGGAGGGTCTGGGCTGCCTCTGGCTCCGTGGGCACTGCTGCTTGGCTGGTGGTCTCCGCAGCTTGAAACCAACTCCAAACGTGTTCTCCTTCGCGGAGAAGGCTGATTTGGCAGGAAGAAGCCCTGTGTGCACTGGCCCTGGCAACCCACCCATCGCCAGCTAGGGAGGGACCCACCTAGGGCCTAGCTGCGAAACGGCACAAAACGCGCTCCTAGGAGCTGCACTCTGCAAAGGGAAACTGTGCTCGGGGAACAAACCTCAGCCCCAAGGCAGCTTGGCTCAGGATCGCAGCGCTTGCCTAGTTCTCACCTAGGCCTAGGCTCCCCTAGGGCCAAGGAGGGTCTGGGCTGCCTCTGGCTCCGTGGGCACTGCTGCTTGGCTGGTGGTCTCCGCAGCTTGAAACCAACTCCAAACGTGTTCTCCTTCGCGGAGAAGGCTGATTTGGCAGGAAGAAGCCCTGTGTGCCCTGGCCCTGGCAACCCACCCATAGCCAGCTAGGGACTGATGCACCTAGGGCCTAGCCGCGAAACGGCACAAAACGCGCTCCTAGGAGCTGCACTCTGCAAAGGGAAAATGTGCTCGGGGAACAAAGCTCAGCCCCAAGGCGGCTTGGCTCAGGATCGCAGCGCTTGCCTGGTTCTCACCTAGCCCTAGGCTCCCCATAGGGCCAAGGAGGGTCTGGGCTGCCTCTGGCTCCGTGGGCACTGCTGCTTGGCTGGTGGTCTCCGCAGCTTGAAACCAACTCCAAACGTGTTCTCCTTCGCGGAGAAGGCTGATTTGGCAGGAAGAAGCCCTGTGTGCACTGGCCCTTGCAACCCACCCATCGCCAGCTACGGAGGGACCCACCTAGGGCCTAGCTGCGAAATGGCACAAAACGCGCTCCTAGGAGCTGCACTCTGCAAAGGGAAACTGTGCTCGGGGAACAAAGCTCAGCCCCAAGGCGGCTTGGCTCAGGATCGCAGCGCTTGCCTAGTTCTCACCTAGCCCTAGGCTCCCCATAGTGCCAAGGAGGGTCTGGGCTGCCTCTGGCTTCGTGGGCACTGCTGCTTGGCTGGTGGTCTCCGCAGCTTGAAACCAACTCCAAACGTGTTCTCCTTCGCGGAGAAGGCTGATTTGGCAGGAAGAAGCCCTGTGTGCACTGGCCCTGGCAACCCACCCATAGCCAGCTAGGGAGGGACCCACCTAGGGCCTAGCTGCGAAACGGCACAAAACGCGCTCCTAGGAGCTGCACTCTGCAAAGGGAAACTGTGCTCGGGGAACAAAGCTCAGCCCCAAGGCGGCTTGGCTCAGGATGGCAGCGCTTGCCTAGTTCTCACCTAGCCCTAGGCTCCCCATAGGGCCAAGGAGGGTCTGGGCTGCCTCTGGCTCCGTGGGCACTGCTGCTTGGCTGGTGGTCTCCGCAGCTTGAAACCAACTCCAAACGTGTTCTCCTTCGGGGAGAAGGCTGATTTGGCAGGAAGAAGCCCTGTGTGCACTGGCCCTAGCAACCCACCCTTCGCCAGCTAGGGAGGGACCCACCTAGGGCCTAGCTGCGAAACGGCACAAAACGCGCTCCTAGGAGCTGCACTCTGCAAAAGGAAACTGTGCTCGGGGAACAAACCTCAGCCCCAAGGCAGCTTGGCTCAGGATCGCAGCGCTTGCCTAGTTCTCACCTAGGCCTAGGCTCCCCATAGGGCCAAGGAGGGTCTGGGCTGCCTCTGGCTCCGTGGGCACTGCTGCTTGGCTGGTGGTCTCCGCAGCTTGAAACCAACTCCAAACGTGTTCTCCTTCGCGGAGAAGGCTGATTTGGCAGGAAGAAGCCCTGTGTGCACTGGCCCTGGCAACCCACCCATGGCCAGCTAGGGAGGGACCCACCTAGGGCCTAGCTGCGAAACGCCGCAAAACGCGCTCCTAGGAGCTGCACTCTGCAAAGGGAAACTGTGCTCGGGGAACAAACCTCAGCCCCAAGGCAGCTTGGCTCAGGATCGCAGCGCTTGCCTAGTTCTCACCTAGGCCTAGGCTCCCCATAGGGCCAAGGAGGGTCTGGGCTGCCTCTGGCTCCGTGGGCACTGCTGCTTGGCTGGTGGTCTCCGCAGCTTGAAACCAACTCCAAACGTGTTCTCCTTCGCGGAGAAGGCTGATTTGGCAGGAAGAAGCCCTGTGTGCACTGGCCCTGGAAACCCACCCATCGCCAGCTAGGGAGGGACCGACCTAGGGCCTAGCTGCGAAACGGCACAAAACGCGCTCCTAGGAGCTGCACTCTGCAAAGGGAAACTGTGCTCGGGGAACAAACCTCAGCCCCAAGGCAGCTTGGCTCAGGATCGCAGCGGTTGCCCAGTTCTCACCTAGGCCTAGGCTCCCCATAGGGCCAAGGAGGGTCTGGGCTGCCTCTGGCTCCGTGGGCACTGCTGCTTGGCTGGTGGTCTCCGCACCTTGAAACCAACTCCAAACGTGTTCTCCTTCGCGGAGAAGGCTGATTTGGCAGGAAGAAGCCCTGTATTCACTGGCCCTAGCAACCCACCCATAGCCAGCTAGGGAGGGACCCACCTCGGGCCTAGCTGCGAAACGGCACAGAACGCGCTCCTAGGAGCTGCACTCTGCAAAGGGAAACTGTGCTCGGGGAACAAAGCTCAGCCCCAAGGCGGCTTGGCTCAGGATCGCAGCGCTTGCCTAGTTCTCACCTAGCCCTAGGCTCCCCATAGGGCCAAGGAGTGTCTGGGCTGCCTCTGCCTCCGTGGGCACTGCTGTTTTGCTGGTGGTCTCCGCACTTGAAACCCACTCCAAACGTGTTCTCCTTCGCGGAGAAGGCTGATTTGGCAGGAAGAAGCCCTGTGTGCACTGGCCCTGGCAACCCACCCATAGCCAGCTAGGGAGGGACCCACCTAGGGCCTAGCTGCGAAACGGCACAAAACGCGCTCCTAGGAGCTGCACTCTGCAAAGGGAAACTGTGCTCGGGGAACAAAGCTCAGCCCCAAGGCGGCTTGGCTCAGGATGGCAGCGCTTGCCTAGTTCTCACCTAGCCCTAGGCTCCCCATAGGGCCAAGGAGGGTCTGGGCTGCCTCTGGCTCCGTGGGCACTGCTGCTTGGCTGGTGGTCTCCGCACCTTGAAACCAACTCCAAACGTGTTCTCCTTCGGGGAGAAGGCAGATTTGGCAGGAAGAAGCCCTGTGTGCACTGGCCCTAGCAACCCACCCATAGCCAGCTAGGGAGGGACCCACCTCGGCCCTAGCTGCGAAACGGCACAGAACGTGCTCCTAGGAGCTGCACTCTGCAAAGGGAAACTGTGCTTGGTGAACAAACCTCAGCCCCAAGGCGGCTTGGCTCAGGATCGCAGCGCTTGCCTAGTTCTCACCTAGGCCTAGGCTCCCCATAGGGCCAAGGAGGGTCTGGGCTGCCTCTGGCTCCGTGGGCACTGCTGCTTGGCTGGTGGTCTCCGCAGCTTGAAACCAACTCCAAACGTGTTCTCCTTCGCGGAGAAGGCTGATTTGGCAGGAAGAAGCCCTGTGTGCACTGGCCCTGGCAACCCACCCATGGCCAGCTAGGGAGGGACCCACCTAGGGCCTAGCTGCGAAACGCCGCAAAACGCGCTCCTAGGAGCTGCACTCTGCAAAGGGAAACTGTGCTCGGGGAACAAACCTCAGCCCCAAGGCAGCTTGGCTCAGGATCGCAGCGCTTGCCTAGTTCTCACCTAGGCCTAGGCTCCCCATAGGGCCAAGGAGGGTCTGGGCTGCCTCTGGCTCCGTGGGCACTGCTGCTTGGCTGGTGGTCTCCGCAGCTTGAAACCAACTCCAAACGTGTTCTCCTTCGCGGAGAAGGCTGATTTGGCAGGAAGAAGCCCTGTGTGCACTGGCCCTGGAAACCCACCCATCGCCAGCTAGGGAGGGACCGACCTAGGGCCTAGCTGCGAAACGGCACAAAACGCGCTCCTAGGAGCTGCACTCTGCAAAGGGAAACTGTGCTCGGGGAACAAACCTCAGCCCCAAGGCAGCTTGGCTCAGGATCGCAGCGGTTGCCCAGTTCTCACCTAGGCCTAGGCTCCCCATAGGGCCAAGGAGGGTCTGGGCTGCCTCTGGCTCCGTGGGCACTGCTGCTTGGCTGGTGGTCTCCGCACCTTGAAACCAACTCCAAACGTGTTCTCCTTCGCGGAGAAGGCTGATTTGGCAGGAAGAAGCCCTGTATTCACTGGCCCTAGCAACCCACCCATAGCCAGCTAGGGAGGGACCCACCTCGGGCCTAGCTGCGAAACGGCACAGAACGCGCTCCTAGGAGCTGCACTCTGCAAAGGGAAACTGTGCTCGGGGAACAAAGCTCAGCCCCAAGGCGGCTTGGCTCAGGATCGCAGCGCTTGCCTAGTTCTCACCTAGCCCTAGGCTCCCCATAGGGCCAAGGAGTGTCTGGGCTGCCTCTGCCTCCGTGGGCACTGCTGTTTTGCTGGTGGTCTCCGCACTTGAAACCCACTCCAAACGTGTTCTCCTTCGCGGAGAAGGCTGATTTGGCAGGAAGAAGCCCTGTGTGCACTGGCCCTGGCAACCCACCCATAGCCAGCTAGGGAGGGACCCACCTAGGGCCTAGCTGCGAAACGGCACAAAACGCGCTCCTAGGAGCTGCACTCTGCAAAGGGAAACTGTGCTCGGGGAACAAAGCTCAGCCCCAAGGCGGCTTGGCTCAGGATGGCAGCGCTTGCCTAGTTCTCACCTAGCCCTAGGCTCCCCATAGGGCCAAGGAGGGTCTGGGCTGCCTCTGGCTCCGTGGGCACTGCTGCTTGGCTGGTGGTCTCCGCACCTTGAAACCAACTCCAAACGTGTTCTCCTTCGGGGAGAAGGCAGATTTGGCAGGAAGAAGCCCTGTGTGCACTGGCCCTAGCAACCCACCCATAGCCAGCTAGGGAGGGACCCACCTCGGGCCTAGCTGCGAAACGGCACAGAACGTGCTCCTAGGAGCTGCACTCTGCAAAGGGAAACTGTGCTTGGTGAACAAACCTCAGCCCCAAGGCGGCTTGGCTCAGGATCGCAGCGCTTGCCTAGTTCTCACCTAGGCCTAGGCTCCCCATAGGGCCAAGGAGGGTCTGGGCTGCCTCTGGCTCCGTGGGCACTGCTGCTTGGCTGGTGGTCTCCGCAGCTTGAAACCAACTCCAAACGTGTTCTCCTTCGCGGAGAAGGCTGATTTGGCAGGAAGAAGCCCTGTGTGCACTGGCCCTGTCAACCCACCCATCGCCAGCTAGGGAAGGACCCACCTAGGGCCTAGCTGCGAAACGGCACAAAACGCGCTCCTAGGAGCTGCACTCTGCAAAGGGAAACTGTGCTCGGGGAACAAACCTCAGCCCCAAGGCAGCTTGGCTCAGGATCGCAGCGCTTGCCTAGTTCTCACCTAGGCCTAGGCTCCCCTAGGGCCAAGGAGGGTCTGGGCTGCCTCTGGCTCCGTGGGCACTGCTGCTTGGCTGGTGGTCTCCGCAGCTTGAAACCAACTCCAAACGTGTTCTCCTTCGCGGAGAAGGCTGATTTGGCAGGAAGAAGCCCTGTGTGCCCTGGCCCTGGCAACCCACCCATAGCCAGCTAGGGACGGATGCACCTAGGGCCTAGCCGCGAAACGGCACAAAACGCGCTCCTAGGAGCTGCACTCTGCAAAGGGAAAATGTGCTCGGGGAACAAAGCTCAGCCCCAAGGCGGCTTGGCTCAGGATCGCAGCGCTTGCCTGGTTCTCACCTAGCCCTAGGCTCCCCATAGGGCCAAGGAGGGTCTGGGCTGCCTCTGGCTCCGTGGGCACTGCTGCTTGGCTGGTGGTCTCCGCAGCTTGAAACCAACTCCAAACGTGTTCTCCTTCGCGGAGAAGGCTGATTTGGCAGGAAGAAGCCCTGTGTGCACTGGCCCTTGCAACCCACCCATCGCCAGCTAGGGAGGGACCGACCTAGGGCCTAGCTGCGAAATGGCACAAAACGCACTCCTAGGAGCTGCACTCTGCAAAGGGAAACTGTGCTCGGGGAACAAAGCTCAGCCCCAAGGCGGCTTGGCTCAGGATCGCAGCGCTTGCCTAGTTCTCACCTAGCCCTAGGCTCCCCATAGTGCCAAGGAGGGTCTGGGCTGCCTCTGGCTTCGTGGGCACTGCTGCTTGGCTGGTGGTCTCCGCAGCTTGAAACCAACTCCAAACGTGTTCTCCTTCGCGGAGAAGGCTGATTTGGCAGGAAGAAGCCCTGTGTGCACTGGCCCTGGCAACCCACCCATAGCCAGCTAGGGAGGGACCCACCTAGGGCCTAGCTGCGAAACGGCACAAAACGCGCTCCTAGGAGCTGCACTCTGCAAAGGGAAACTGTGCTCGGGGAACAAAGCTCAGCCCCAAGGCGGCTTGGCTCAGGATCGCAGCGCTTGCCTAGTTCTCACCTAGCCCTAGGCTCCCCATAGGGCCAAGGAGGGTCTGGGCTGCCTCTGGCTCCGTGGGCACTGCTGCTTGGCTGGTGGTCTCCGCAGCTTGAAACCAACTCCAAACGTGTTCTCCTTCGGGGAGAAGGCTGATTTGGCAGGAAGAAGCCCTGTGTGCACTGGCCCTAGCAACCCACCCATAGCCAGCTAGGGAGGGACCCACCTAGGGCCTAGCTGCGAAACGGCACAAAACGCGCTCCTAGGAGCTGCACTCTGCAAAGGGAAACTGTGCTCGGGGAACAAACCTCAGCCCCAAGGCAGCTTGGCTCAGGATCGCAGCGCTTGCCCAGTTCTCACCTAGCCCTAGGCTCCCCATAGGGCCAAGGAGGGTCTGGGCTGCCTCTGGCTCCGTGGGCACTGCTGCTTGGCTGGTGGTCTCTGCAGCTTGAAACCAACTCAAAACGTGTTCTCCTTCGCGGAGAAGGCTGATTTGGCAGGAAGAAGCCCTGTGTGCACTGGCCCTGGCAACCCACCCATGGCCAGCTAGGGAGGGACCCACCTAGGGCCTAGCTGCGAAATGGCACAAAACGCGCTCCTAGGAGCTGCACTCTGCAAAGGGAAACTGTGCTCGGGGAACAAACCTCAGCCCCAAGGCAGCTTGGCTCAGGATCGCAGCGCTTGCCTAGTTCTCACCTAGGCCTAGGCTCCCCATAGGGCCAAGGAGGGTCTGGGCTGCCTCTGGCTCCGTGGGCACTGCTGCTTGGCTGGTGGTCTCCGCAGCTTGAAACCAACTCCAAACGTGTTCTCCTTCGCGGAGAAGGCTGATTTGGCAGGAAGAAGCCCTGTGTGCACTGGCCCTGGCAACCCACCCATCGCCAGCTAGGGACGGACCCACCTAGGGCCTAGCTGCGAAATGGCACAAAACGCGCTCCTAGGAGCTGCACTCTGCAAAGGGAAACTGTGCTCGGGGAACAAACCTCAGCCCCAAAGCGGCTTGGCTCAGGATCGCAGCGCTTGCCTAGTTCTCACCTAGCCCTAGGCTCCCCATAGGGCCAAGGAGGGTCTGGGCTGCCTCTGGCTTCGCGGGCACTGCTGCTTGGCTGGTGGTCTCCGCAGCTTGAAACCAACTCCAAACGTGTTCTCCTTGGCGGAGAAGGCTGATTTGGCAGGAAGAAGCCCTGTGTGCACTGGCCCTGGCAACCCACCCATAGCCAGCTAGGGAGGGACCCACCTAGGGCCTAGCTGCGAAACGGCACAAAACGCGCTCCTAGGAGCTGCACTCTGCAAAGGGAAACTGTGCTCGGGGAACAAAGCTCAGCCCCAAGGCGGCTTGGCTCAGGATCGCAGCGCTTGCCTAGTTCTCACCTAGCCCTAGGCTCCCCATATGGCCAAGGAGGGTCTGGGCTGCCTCTGCCTCCGTGGGCACTGCTGCTTGGCTGGTGGTCTCCGCACCTTGAAACCAACTCCAAACGTGTTCTCCTTCGGGGAGAAGGCAGATTTGGCAGGAAGAAGCCCTGTGTGCACTGGCCCTAGCAACCCACCCATCGCCAGCTAGGGAGGGACCCACCTAGGGCCTAGCTGCGAAACGGCACAAAACGAGCTCCTAGGAGCTGCACTCTGCAAAGGGAAACTGTGCTCGGGGAACAAACCTCAGCGCCAAGGCGGCTTGGCTCAGGATCGCAGCGCTTGCCTAGTTCTCACCTAGCCCTAGGCTCCCCATAGGGCCAAGGAGGGTCTGGGCTGCCTCTGGCTCCGTGGGCACTGCTGCTTGGCTGGTGGTTTCCGCACCTTGAAACCAACTCCAAACGTGTTCTCCTTCGCGGAGAAGGCTGATTTGGCAGGAAGAAGCCCTGTGTGCACTGGCCCTGGAAACCCACCCATCGCCAGCTAGGGAGGGACCCACCTAGGGCCTAGCTGCGAAACGGCACAAAACGCGCTCCTAGGAGCTGCACTCTGCAAAGGGAAACTGTGCTCAGGGAACAAACCTCAGCCCCAAGGCAGCTTGGCTCAGGATCGCAGCGCTTGCCTAGTTCTCACCTAGGCCTAGGCTCCCCATAGGGCCAAGGAGGGTCTGGGCTGCCTCTGGCTCCGTGGGCACTGCTGCTTGGCTGGTGGTCTCCGCAGCTTGAAACCAACTCCAAACGTGTTCTCCTTCGCGGAGAAGGCTGATTTGGCAGGAAGAAGCCCTGTGTGCACTGGCCCTGGCAACCCACCCATAGCCAGCTAGGGAGGGACCCACCTAGGGCCTAGCTGCGAAATGGCACAGAACGCGCTCCTAGGACCTGCACTCTGCAAAGGGAAACTGTGCTCGGGGAACAAACCTCAGCCCCAAGGCAGCTTGGCTCAGGATCGCAGCGCTTGCCTAGTTTTCACCTAGGCCTAGGCTCCCCATAGGGCCAAGGAGGGTCTGGGCTGCCTCTGGCTCCGTGGGCACTGCTGCTTGGCTTGTGGTCTCCGCAGCTTGAAACCAACTCCAAACGTGTTCTCCTTCGCGGAGAAGGCTGATTTGGCAGGAAGAAGCCCTGTGTGCACTGGCCCTGGCAACCCACCCATCGCCAGCTAGGGAGGGACCCACCTAGGGCCTAGCTGCGAAACGGCACAAAACGCGCTCCTAGGAGCTGCACTCTGCAAAGGGAAACTGTGCTCGGGGAACAAAGCTCAGCCCCAAGGCGGCTTGGCTCAGGATGGCAGCGCTTGCCTAGTTCTCACCTAGGCCTAGGCTCCCCATAGGGCCAAGGAGGGTCTGGGCTGCCTCTGGCTCCGTGGGCACTGCTGCTTGGCTGGTGGTCTCCGCACCTTGAAACCAACTCCAAACGTGTTCTCCTTCGCGGAGAAGGCTGATTTGGCAGGAAGAAGCCCTGTGTGCCCTGGCCCTGGCAACCCACCCATCGCCAGCTAGGGAGGGACCCACCTAGGGCCTAGCTGCGAAACAGCACAAAACGCGCTCCTAGGAGCTGCACTCTGCAAAGGGAAACTGTGCTCGGGGAACAAACCTCAGCCCCAAGGCAGCTTGGCTCAGGATCGCAGCGCTTGCCTAGTTTTCACCTAGGCCTAGGCTCCCCATAGGGCCAAGGAGGGTCTGGGCTGCCTCTGGCTCCGTGGGCACTGCTGCTTGGCTGGTGGTCTCCGCACCTTGAAACCAACTCCAAACGTGTTCTCCTTCGCGGAGAAGGCTGATTTGGCAGGAAGAAGCCCTGTGTGCACTGGCCCTGGCAACCCACCCATCGCCAGCTACGGAGGGACCCACCTAGGGCCTAGCTGCGAAACAGCACAAAACGCGCTCCTAGGAGCTGCACTCTGCAAAGGGAAACTGTGCTCGGGGAACAAACCTCAGCGCCAAGGCAGCTTGGCTCAGGATCGCAGCGCTTGCCTAGTTCTCACCTAGCCCTAGGCTCCCCATAGGGCCAAGGAGGGTCTGGGCTGCCTCTGGCTCCGTGGGCACTGCTGCTTGGCTGGTGGTCTCCGCACCTTGAAACCAACTCCAAACGTGTTCTCCTTCGCGGAGACGGCTGATTTGGCAGGAAGAAGCCCTGTGTGCACTGGCCCTAGCAACCCACCCATAGCCAGCTAGGGAGGGACCCACCTCGGGCCTAGCTGCGAAACGGCACAGAACGCGCTCCTAGGAGCTGCACTCTGCAAAGGGAAACTGTGCTCGGGGAACAAAGCTCAGCCCCAAGGCGGCTTGGCTCAGGATCGCAGCGCTTGCCTAGTTTTCACCTAGGCCTAGGCTCCCCATAGGGCCAAGGAGGGTCTGGGCTGCCTCTGGCTCCGTGGGCACTGCTGCTTGGCTGGTGGTCTCCGCAGCTTGAAACCAACTCCAAACGTGTTCTCCTTCGCGGAGAAGGCTGATTTGGCAGGAAGAAGCCCTGTGTGCACTGGCCCTTGCAACACACCCATCGCCAGCTACGGAGGGACCCACCTAGGGCCTAGCTGCGAAATGGCACAAAACGCGCTCCTAGGAGCTGCACTCTGCAAAGGGAAACTGTGCTCGGGGAACAAAGCTCAGCCCCAAGGCGGCTGGGGCAGGATCGCAGCGCTTGCCTAGTTCTCACCTAGGCCTAGGCTCCCCATACGGCCAAGGAGGGTCTGGGCTGCCTCTGGCTCCGTGGGCACTGCTGCTTGGCTGGTGGTCTCCGCAGCTTGAAACCAACTCCAAACGTGTTCTCCTTCGCGGAGAAGGCTGATTTGGCAGGAAGAAGCCCTGTGTGCACTGGCCCTGGCAACCCACCCATCGCCAGCTAGGGAGGGACCCACCTAGGGCCTAGCTGCGAAACGGCACAAAACGCGCTCCTAGGAGCTGCACTCTGCAAAGGGAAACTGTGCTCGGGGAACAAACCTCAGCCCCAAGGCAGCTTGGCTCAGGATCGCAGCGCTTGCCTAGTTCTCACCTAGGCCTAGGCTCCCCATAGGGCCAAGGATGGTCTGGGCTGCCTCTGGCTCCGTGGGCACTGCTGCTTGGCTGGTGGTCTCCGCAGCTTGAAACCAACTCCAAACGTGTTCTCCTTCGCGGAGAAGGCTGATTTGGCAGGAAGAAGCCCTGTGTGCACTGGCCCTGGCAACCCACCCATCGCCAGCTACGGAGGGACCCACCTAGGGCCTAGCTGCGAAATGGCACAAAACGCGCTCCTAGGAGCTGCACTCTGCAAAGGGAAACTGTGCTCGGGGAACAAACCTCAGCCCCAAAGCGGCTTGGCTCAGGATCGCAGCGCTTGCCTAGTTCTCACCTAGCCCTAGGCTCCCCATAGGGCCAAGGAGGGTCTGGGCTGCCTCTGGCTTCGTGGGCACTGCTGCTTGGCTGGTGGTCTCCGCAGCTTGAAACCAACTCCAAACGTGTTCTCCTTCGCGGAGAAGGCTAATTTGGCAGGAAGAAGCCCTGTGTGCACTGGCCCTGGCAACCCACCCATCGCCAGCTAGGGAGGGACCCACCTAGGGCCTAGCTGCGAAACGGCACAAAACGCGCTCCTAGGAGCTGCACTCTGCAAAGGGAAACTGTGCTCGGGGAACAAAGCTCTGCCCCAAGGCGACTTGGCTCAGGATCGCAGCGCTTGCCTAGTTCTCACCTAGCCCTAGGCTCCCCATACGGCCAAGGAGGGTCTGGGCTGCCTCTGGCTCCGTGGGCACTGCTGCTTGGCTGGTGGTCTCCGCACCTTGAAACCAACTCCAAACGTGTTCTCCTTCGCGGAGAAGGCTGATTTGGCAGGAAGAAGCCCTGTGTGCACTGGCCCTGGCAACCCACCCATCGCCAGCTAGGGAGGGACCCACCTAGGGCCTAGCTGCGAAACGGCACAAAACGCGCTCCTAGGAGCTGCACTCTGCAAAGGGAAACTGTGCTCGGGGAACAAACCTCAGCCCCAAGGCGGCTTGGCTCAGGATCGCAGCGCTTGCCTAGTTCTCACCTAGCCCTAGGCTCCCCATAGGGCCAAGGAGGGTCTGGGCTGCCTCTGGCTCCGTGGGCACTGCTGCTTGGCTGGTGGTCTCCGCACCTTGAAACCAACTCCAAACGTGTTCTCCTTCGGGGAGAAGGCTGATTTGGCAGGAAGAAGCCCTGTGTGCACTGGCCCTAGCAACCCACCCATCGCCAGCTAGGGAGGGACCCACCTAGGGCCTAGCTGCGAAACGGCACAAAACGAGCTCCTAGGAGCTGCACTCTGCAAAGGGAAACTGTGCTCGGGGAACAAACCTCAGCGCCAAGGCAGCTTGGCTCAGGATGGCAGCGCTTGCCTAGTTCTCACCTAGCCCTAGGCTCCCCATAGGGCCAAGGAGGGTCTGGGCTGCCTCTGGCTCCGTGGGCACTGCTGCTTGGCTGGTGGTCTCCGCACCTTGAAACCAACTCCAAACGTGTTCTCCTTCGCGGAGAAGGCTGATTTGGCAGGAAGAAGCCCTGTGTGCACTGGCCCTGGAAACCCACCCATCGCCAGCTAGGGAGGGACCCACCTAGGGCCTAGCTGCGAAACGGCACAGAACGCGCTCCTAGGAGCTGCACTCTGCAAAGGGAAACTGTGCTCGGGGAACAAAGCTCAGCCCCAAGGCGGCTTGGCTCAGGATCGCAGCGCTTGCCTAGTTCTCACCTAGCCCTAGGCTCCCCATAGGGCCAAG
The DNA here is from genome assembly GCF_054392235.1 of Sus scrofa. Lineage (NCBI taxonomy): Eukaryota > Metazoa > Chordata > Mammalia > Artiodactyla > Suidae > Sus > Sus scrofa. The sequence goes on along the minus strand of NC_139393.1, from coordinate 37,981,928 downwards.
GAGGGTCTGGGCTGCCTCTGGCTCCGTGGGCACTGCTGCTTGGCTGGTGGTCTCCGCACCTTGAAACCAACTCCAAACGTGTTCTCCTTCGCGGAGAAGGCTGATTTGGCAGGAAGAAGCCCTGTGTGCACTGGCCCTGGCAACCCACCCATAGCCAGCTAGGGAGGGACCCACCTCGGGCCTAGCTGCGAAACGGCACAGAACGCGCTCCTAGGAGCTGCACTCTGCAAAGGGAAACTGAGCTCGGGGAACAAAGCTCAGCCCCAAGGCGGCTTGGCTCAGGATCGCAGCGCTTGCCTAGTTCTCACCTAGCCCTAGGCTCCCCATAGGGCCAAGGAGGGTCTGGGCTGCCTCTGGCTCCGTGGGCACTGCTGCTTGGCTGGTGGTCTCCGCAGCTTGAAACCAACTCCAAACGTGTTCTCCTTCGCGGAGAAGGCTGATTTGGCAGGAAGAAGCCCTGTGTGCACTGGCCCTGGCAACCCACCCATCGCCAGCTAGGGAGGGACCACCTAGGGCCTAGCTGCGAAACGGCACAAAACGCGCTCCTAGGAGCTGCACTCTGCAAAGGGAAACTGTGCTCGGGGAACAAACCTCAGCCCCAAGGCGGCTTGGCTCAGGATCGCAGCGCTTGCCTAGTTCTCACCTAGGCCTAGGCTCCCCATAGGGCCAAGGAGGGTCTGGGCTGCCTCTGGCTCCGTGGGCACTGCTGCTTGGCTGGTGGTCTCCGCACCGTGAAACCAACTCCAAACGTGTTCTCCTTCGCGGAGAAGGCTGATTTGGCAGGAAGAAGCCCTGTGTGCACTGGCCCTGGCAACCCACCCATCGCCAGCTAGGGAGGGACCCACCTAGGGCCTAGCTGCGAAACGGCACAAAACGCGCTCCTAGGAGCTGCACTCTGCAAAGGGAAACTGTGCTCGGGGAACAAACCTCAGCGCCAAGGCAGCTTGGCTCAGGATCGCAGCGCTTGCCTAGTTCTCACCTAGCCCTAGGCTACCCATAGGGCCAAGGAGGGTCTGGGCTGCCTCTGGCTCCGTGGGCACTGCTGCTTGGCTGGTGGTCTCCGCACGGTGAAACCACCTCCAAACGTGTTCTCCTTCACGGAGAAGGCTGATTTGGCAGGAAGAAGCCCTGTGTGCCCTGGCCCTGGCAACCCACCCATCGCCAGCTAGGGAGGGACCCACCTAGGGCCTAGCTGCGAAACGGCACAAAACGCGCTCCTAGGAGCTGCACTCTGCAAAGGGAAACTGTGCTCGGGGAACAAACCTCAGCCCCAAGGCGGCTTGGCTCAGGATCGCAGCGCTTGCCTAGTTCTCACCTAGCCCTAGGCTCCCCATACGGCCAAGGAGGGTCTGGGCTGCCTCTGGCTCCGTGGGCACTGCTGCTTGGCTGGTGGTCTCCGCACCTTGAAACCAACTCCAAACGTGTTCTCCTTCGCGGAGAAGGCTGATTTGGCAGGAAGAAGCCCTGTGTGCACTGGCCCTGGCAACCCACCCATAGCCAGCTAGGGACGGACCCACCTAGGGCCTAGCTGCGAAACGGCACAAAACGCGCTCCTAGGAGCTGCACTCTGCAAAGGGAAACTGTGCTCGGGGAACAAACCTCAGCCCCAAGGCAGCTTGGCTCAGGATCGCAGCGCTTGCCTAGTTCTCACCTAGCCCTAGGCTCCCCATAGGGCCAAGGAGGGTCTGGGCTGCCTCTGGCTCCGTGGGCACTGCTGCTTGGCTGGTGGTCTCCGCAGCTTGAAACCAACTCCAAACGTGTTCTCCTTCGCGGAGAAAGCTGATTTGGCAGGAAGAAGCCCTGTGTGCACTGGCCCTGGCAACCCACCCATAGCCAGCTAGGGAGGGACCCACCTATGTCCTATCTCCGCAACGGCAGAAAACGCGCTTCTAGGAAATGCATGCTGGAAAGGGAAACAGTGCTCGTGGAACAAACCTCAGCCCCAATGCGTCTGAGCTCAGGATCGCAGCGCTTGCCGAGTTCTCCCCTAGCCCTATGCTCCCCATAGGGCCAGGGAGGTTCCGCGCTGCCTTTGGCTCCGTGGGCACTGATGCTTGGCTGGTGGTCTCCGCAGCTTGCAACCAAGTGCAAACGTCTTCTCCCTCGCGGAGAAGGCGGAATTGGCATGATGAAGCCCTGTGTGCACTGGCCCTAGCCACCCACCCAGAGCCAGCTAGGGAGGGACCCACCTAGGTCCTATCTCCGCAACGGCACAAAACGCGCTTCTAGGAGCTGCATGCTGCAAAGGGAAACTGTGCTCGGGGAACAAACCTCAGTCCCCATGCGAGTGGGCTCAGGATGGCAGCGCTTGCCGAGTTCTCACCTAGCCCTAGGATCCCCATAGAGCCAAGGAGGGTCTGGGCTGCCTCTGGCTCCGTGGGCACTGCTGCTTGGTTGGTGGTCTCCGCATCTTGCAACCAACTGCAAACGTCTTCTCCCTCGCGGAGAAGCCGGATTTGGCATGAGGAAGCCCTGTGTGCACTGGCCCTAGCAACCCACCCATAGCCAAGCTAGGGAGGCAGCCACTTAGTGCCTATCTCCACCTTGGCCCAAAACGTGCTTCTAAGACCTTCATGCTGCAAAGGGATACTGTGCTCGGGGAACAAACCTAGCCCCAAAGCTTCTGGGCTCAGGATCGCAGCGCTTGCCGAGTTCTCACCTAGACCTAGGCTCCCCTTAGTGCCAAGGAGGGTCTGGGCTGCCTCTGGCTCCGTGGGCACTGCTGCTTGGCTGCTGGTCTCCGCAGCTTGCAACCAACTGCAAACGTCTTCTCCCTCGTGGAGAAGGCGGAATTGGCATGATGAAGCCCTGTGTGCACTGGCCCTAGCAATCAACCCAGAGCCAGCTAGGGAGGAACCCACCTAGAGCCCATCTCCGCAACGGCCCTAAACGCGCTTCTAGGAGATGCATGCTGCAAAGGGAAACTGTGCTCGTTGAACAAACCTCAGCCCCCATGCGAGTGGGCTCACGATGGCAGCGTTTGCCGAGTTCTCACCTAGACCTATGCTCCCCATAGGGCCAAGGAGCGTCTGGGCTCCCTCTGGCTCCGTGGGCACTGCTGCTTGGATGGTGTTCTCCGCAGCTTGCAACCAACTGCAAACGTCTTCTCCCTCACGGAGAAGCCGGATATGGCATGAGGAAGCCCTGTGTGCACTGGCCCTAGCAACCCACCCATATCCAAGCTAGGGAGGCAGCCACCTAGTGCCTATCTCCGCAATGGCCCAAAACGTGCTTCTAGGAGCTGCATGCTGCAAAGGGAAACTGTGCTCGGGGAACAAACCTCAGCCCCAAAGCTTCTGGGCTCAGAATCGCAGCGCTTGCCGAGTTCTCACCTAGACCTAGGCTCCCCTTAGGGCCAAGGAGGGTCTGGGCTGCCTCTGGCTCCGTGGGCACTGCTGCTTGGCTGCTGGTCTCCGCAGCTTGCAACCAACTGCAAAAGTTTTCTCCTTCGCAGAGAAGGCGCATTTGGCATGAAGAAGCTCTGTGTGCACTGGCCTTAGCCACCTACCCATAGCCAGCTAGGGAGGGACCCACATAGGGCCTATCATCTCCGCAACGGCACAAAACGCACTTCTAGGAGCTGCATGCTGCAAAGGGAAACTGTGCTCGGGGAACAAACCTCAACCCCATGCGTCTGGGCTCAGGATCGCAGCGCTTGCCGATTTCTCGCCTAGACCTAGGCTCCCCTTAGGGCCAAGGAGGGTCTGGCTGCCTCTGGCTCCGTGGGCACTGCTGCTTGGCTGCTGGTCTCCGCAGCTTGCAACCAACTGCAAACGTCTTCTCCCTCGCGGAGAAGGCAGAATTGGCATGATGAAGCCCTTTGTGCTCTGGCCCTAGCCACCCACCCAGAACCAGCTAGGGAGGGACCCACCTAGGTCCTATCTCCGCAACGGCACAAACGGCGCTTCTAGGATCTGCATGCTGCAAAGGGAAACTGTGCTCGGGGAACAAACCTCAACCCCCTGCGTCTGGGCTCAGGAACGCAGCACTTGCCGAGTTCTCACCTAGACCTAGGCTCCGCTTAGGGCCAAGGAGTGTCTGGGCTGCCTCTGGCTCCGTGGGCACTGCTGCTTGGCTGGTGGTCTCCGAGCTTGCAACCAACTGCAAACGTCTTCTCCTTCGCGGAGATGGCGGATTTGGCATGATGAAGCCCTTTGGCTCTGGCCCTAGCAATCAACCCTGAGCCAGCTAGGGAGGCACCCACCTAGGTCCTATCTCCGCAATGGCCCAAATCGCGCTTCAAGGATCTGCATGCTGCAAAGGGAAACTGTGCTCGGGGAACAAACCTCAGCCCCCATGCGTCTGGGCTCAGGACCTCAGCGCTAGCCGAGTTCTCACCTAGACCTTTGCTCCCCATAGTGCCAAGGAGCGTCTCGGCTCCCTCTGGCTCCGTGGGCACTGCTGCTTGGCTGCTGGTCTCCGCAGCTTGCAACCAACTGCAAACGTCTTCTCCCTCGCGGAGAAGGCGGATTTGGCATGAGGAAACCCTGTGTGCACTGGCCCTAGCCACCCACCCAGAGCCAGCTAGGGAGGGACCCACCTATGTCCTATCTCCGCAACGGCACAAAACGCGCTTCTAGGAGCTGCATGCTGCAAAGGGAAACTGTGCTCGGGGAACAAACCTCAACCCCATGCGTCGGGGCTCAGGTACGCAGAACTTGCCGAGTTCTAACCTAGACCCAAGCTCACCTTAGGGCCAAGGACGGTCTGCGCTGCCTCTGGCTCCATGGGCACTGCTGCTTGGCTGCTGGTCTCCACAGCTTGCAACCAACTGCAAACGTCTTCTCCCTCCTGGAGAAGGCGGAATTTGCATGATGAAGCCCTGTGTGCACTGGCCCTAGCAATCAACCCAGAGCCAGCTAGGGAGGAACCATCCTAGGGCCCATGTCCCCAACGGCCCTAAACGCGCTTCTAGGAGATGCATGCTGCAAAGGGAAACTGTGCTCGTGGAACAAACCTCAGCCCCCATGCGAATGGGCTCAAGATCGCAGCGCTTGCCGAGTTCTCACCTAGACCTCTGCTCCCCATAGGGCCAAGGAGCATCTGGGCTCCCTCTGGCTCCGTGGGTTCTGCTGCTTGGCCGGTGGTCTCCGCAGCTTGCAACCAACTGCAAACGTCTTCCCCCTCGCGGAGATGGCGGATTTGGCATGAGGACGCCCTGTGTGCACTGGCCCTAGCCACCCACCCAGAGCCAGCTAGGGAGGGACCCACCTAGGTACTATTTCCGCAACGGCACAAAACGCGCTCCTAGGAGCTGCACTCTGCAAAGGGAAACTGTGCTCGGGGAACAAAGCTCAGCCCCAAGGCGGCTTGGCTCAGGATCGCATCGCTTGCCGAGTTCTCACCTAGCCCTAGGCTCCCCATAGGGCCAAGGAGGGTCTGGGCTGCCTCTGGCTCCGTGGGCACTGCTGCTTGGCTGCTGGTCTCCGCAGCTTGCAACCAACTGCAAAAGTTTTCTCCTTCGCAGAGAAGGCGCATTTGGCATGAAGAAGCTCTGTGTGCACTGGCCTTAGCCACCTACCCATAGCCAGCTAGGGAGGGACCCACATAGGGCCTATCATCTCCGCAACGGCACAAAACGCACTTCTAGGAGCTGCATGCTGCAAAGGGAAACTGTGCTCGGGGAACAAACCTCAACCCCATGCGTCTGGGCTCAGGATCGCAGCGCTTGCCGATTTCTCGCCTAGACCTAGGCTCCCCTTAGGGCCAAGGAGGGTCTGGCTGCCTCTGGCTCCGTGGGCACTGCTGCTTGGCTGCTGGTCTCCGCAGCTTGCAACCAACTGCAAACGTCTTCTCCCTCGCGGAGAAGGCAGAATTGGCATGATGAATCCCTTTGTGCTCTGGCCCTAGCCACCCACACAGAACCAGCTAGGGAGGGACCCACCTAGGTCCTATCTCCGCAACGGCACAAAAGGCGCTTCTAGGAGCTGCATGCTGCAAAGGGAAACTGTGCTCGGGGAAGAAACCTCAACCCCATGCGTCTGGGCTCAGGAACGCAGCACTTGCCGAGTTCTCACCTAGACCTAGGCTCCGCTTAGGGCCAAGGAGGGTCTGGGCTGCCTCTGGCTCCGTGGGCACTGCTGCTTGGCTGGTGGTATCCGCAGCTTGCAACCAACTGCAATCGTCTTCTCCCTCGCGGAGAAGGCAGAGTTGGCATGATGAAGCCCTTTGTGCTCTGGCCCTAGCCACCCACCCAGAACCAGCTAGGGAGGGACCCACCTAGGTCCTATCTCCGCAACGGCACAAACGGCGCTTCTAGGAGCTGCATGCTGCAAAGGGAAACTGTGCTCGGGGAACAAACCTCAACCCCCTGCGTCTGGGCTCAGGAACGCAGCACTTGCCGAGTTCTCACCTAGACCTAGGCTCCGCTTAGGGCCAAGGAGGGTCTGGGCTGCCTCTGGCTCCGTGGGCACTGCTGCTTGGCTGGTGGTCTCCGAGCTTGCAACCAACTGCAAACGTCTTCTCCTTCGCGGAGATGGCGGATTTGGCATGATGAAGCCCTTTGGCTCTGGCCCTAGCAATCAACCCTGAGCCAGCTAGGGAGGCACCCACCTAGGTCCTATCTCCGCAATGGCCCAAATCGCGCTTCAAGGATCTGCATGCTGCAAAGGGAAACTGTGCTCGGGGAACAAACCTCAGCCCCCATGCGTCTGGGCTCAGGACCTCAGCGCTAGCCGAGTTCTCACCTAGACCTTTGCTCCCCATAGTGCCAAGGAGCGTCTCGGCTCCCTCTGGCTCCGTGGGCACTGCTGCTTGGCTGCTGGTCTCCGCAGCTTGCAACCAACTGCAAACGTCTTCTCCCTCGCGGAGAAGGCGGATTTGGCATGAGGAAACCCTGTGTGCACTGGCCCTAGCCACCCACCCAGAGCCAGCTAGGGAGGGACCCACCTATGTCCTATCTCCGCAACGGCACAAAACGCGCTTCTAGGAGCTGCATGCTGCAAAGGGAAACTGTGCTCGGGGAACAAACCTCAACCCCATGCGTCGGGGCTCAGGTACGCAGAACTTGCCGAGTTCTAACCTAGACCCAAGCTCACCTTAGGGCCAAGGACGGTCTGCGCTGCCTCTGGCTCCATGGGCACTGCTGCTTGGCTGCTGGTCTCCACAGCTTGCAACCAACTGCAAACGTCTTCTCCCTCGTGGAGAAGGCGGAATTTGCATGATGAAGCCCTGTGTGCACTGGCCCTAGCAATCAACCCAGAGCCAGCTAGGGAGGAACCATCCTAGGGCCCATGTCCCCAACGGCCCTAAACGCGCTTCTAGGAGATGCATGCTGCAAAGGGAAACTGTGCTCGTGGAACAAACCTCAGCCCCCATGCGAATGGGCTCAAGATCGCAGCGCTTGCCGAGTTCTCACCTAGACCTCTGCTCCCCATAGGGCCAAGGAGCATCTGGGCTCCCTCTGGCTCCGTGGGTTCTGCTGCTTGGCCGGTGGTCTCCGCAGCTTGCAACCAACTGCAAACGTCTTCCCCCTCGCGGAGATGGCGGATTTGGCATGAGGACGCCCTGTGTGCACTGGCCCTAGCCACCCACCCAGAGCCAGCTAGGGAGGGACCCACCTAGGTCCTATTTCCGCAACGGCACAAAACGCGCTCCTAGGAGCTGCACTCTGCAAAGGGAAACTGTGCTCGGGGAACAAAGCTCAGCCCCAAGGCGGCTTGGCTCAGGATCGCAGCGCTTGCCGAGTTCTCACCTAGCCCTAGGCTCCCCATAGGGCCAAGGAGGGTCTGGGCTGCCTCTGGCTCCGTGGGCACTGCTGCTTGGCTGGTGGTCTCCGCACCGTGAAACCAACTCCAAACGTGTTCTCCTTCGCGGAGAAGGCTGATTTGGCAGGAAGAAGCCCTGTGTGCACTGGCCCTAGCAACCCACCCATAGCCAGCTAGGGAGGGACCCACCTAGGGCCTAGCTCCGCAATGGCACAGAACGCGCTCCTAGGAGCTGCACTCTGCAAAGGGAAACTGAGCTCGGGGAACAAAGCTCAGCCCCAAGGCGGCTTGGCTCAGGATCGCAGCGCTTGCCGAGTTCTCACCTAGCCCTAGGCTCCCCATAGGGCCAAGGAGGGTCTGGGCTGCCTCTGGCTCCGTGGGCACTGCTGCTTGGCTGGTGGTCTCCGCACCGTGAAACCAACTCCAAACGTGTTCTCCTTGGCGGAGAAGGCTGATTTGGCAGGAAGAAGCCCTGTGTGCACTGGCCCTAGCAACCCACCCATAGCCAGCGAGGGAGGGACCCACCTAGGGCCTAGCTCCGCAACGGCACAGAACGCGCTCCTAGGAGCTGCACTCTGCAAAGGGAAACTGAGCTCAGGGAACAAAGCTCAGCCCAAGGCGGCTTGGCTCAGGATCGCAGCGCTTGCCTAGTTCTCACCTAGCCCTAGGCTCCCCATAGGGCCAAGGAGGGTCTGGGCTGCCTCTGGCTCCGTGGGCACTGCTGCTTGGCTGGTGGTCTCCGCACCGTGAAACCAACTCCAAACGTGTTCTCCTTCGCGGAGAAGGCTGATTTTGCAGGAAGAAGCCCTGTGTGCACTGGCCCTAGCAACCCACCCATAGCCAGCTAGGGAGGGACCCACCTAGGGCCTAGCTGCGAAACGGCACAGAACGCGCTCCTAGGAGCTGCACTCTGCAAAGGGAAACTGAGCTCGGGGAACAAAGCTCAGCCCCAAGGCGGCTTGGCTCAGGATCGCAGCGCTTGCCGAGTTCTCACCTAGCCCTAGGCTCCCCATAGGGCCAAGGAGGGTCTGGGCTGCCTCTGGCTCCGTGGGCACTGCTGCTTGGCTGGTGGTCTCCGCACCGTGAAACCAACTCCAAACGTGTTCTCCTTCGCGGAGAAGGCTGATTTGGCAGGAAGAAGCCCTGTGTGCACTGGCCCTGGCAACCCACCCATAGCCAGCTAGGGACGGACCCACCTAGGGCCTAGCTGCGAAACGGCACAGAACGCGCTCCTAGGAGCTGCACTCTGCAAAGGGAAACTGAGCTCGGGGAACAAAGCTCAGCCCCAAGGCGGCTTGGCTCAGGATCACAGCGCTTGCCGAGTTCTCACCTAGCCCTAGGCTCCCCATACGGCCAAGGAGGGTCTGGGCTGCCTCTGGCTCCGTGGGCACTGCTGCTTGGCTGGTGGTCTCCGCACCGTGAAACCAACTCCAAACGTGTTCTCCTTGGCGGAGAAGGCTGATTTGGCAGGAAGAAGCCCTGTGTGCTCTGGCCCTAGCAACCCACCCATAGCCAGCTAGGGACGGACCCACCTAGGGCCTAGCTGCGAAACGGCACAGAACGCGCTCCTAGGAGCTGCACTCTGCAAAGGGAAACTGAGCTCGGGGAACAAACCTCAGCCCCAATGCGTCTGAGCTCAGGATCGCAGCACTTGCCGAGTTCTCCCCTAGCCCTATGCTCCCCATAGGGCCAGGGAGGTTCCGCGCTGCCTTTGGCTCCGTGGGCACTGATGCTTGGCTGGTGGTCTCCGCAGCTTGCAACCAAGTGCAAACGTCTTCTCCCTCGCGGAGAAGGCGGAATTGGCATGATGAAGCCCTGTGTGCACTGGCCCTAGCCACCCACCCAGAGCCAGCTAGGGAGGGACCCACCTAGGTCCTATCTCCGCAAGGGCACAAAACGCGCTTCTAGGAAATGCATGCTGCAAAGGGAAACTGTGCTCGGGGAACAAACCTCAGCCCCCATGCGAGTGGGCTCAGGATGGCAGCGCTTGCCGAGTTCTCACCTAGCCCTAGGATCCCCATAGAGCCAAGGAGGGTCTGGGCTGCCTCTGGCTCCGTGGGCACTGCTGCTTGGTTGGTGGTCTCCGCATCTTGCAACCAACTGCAAACGTCTTCTCCCTCGCGGAGAAGCCGGATTTGCAATGAGGAAGCCCTGTGTGCACTGGCCCTAGCAACCCACCCATAGCCAAGCTAGGGAGGCAGCCACTTAGTGCCTATCTCCACCTTGGCCCAAAACGTGCTTCTAAGACCTTCATGCTGCAAAGGGATACTGTGCTCGGGGAACAAACCTAGCCCCAAAGCTTCTGGGCTCAGGATCGCAGCGCTTGCCGAGTTCTCACCTAGATCTAGGCTCCCCTTAGTGCCAAGGAGGGTCTGGGCTGCCTCTGGCTCCGTGGGCACTGCTGCTTGGCTGCTGGTCTCCGCAGCTTGCAACCAACTGCAAACGTCTTCTCCCTCGTGGAGAAGGCGGAATTGGCATGATGAAGCCCTGTGTGCACTGGCCCTAGCAATCAACCCAGAGCCAGCTAGGGAGGAACCCACCTAGAGCCCATCTCCGCAACGGCCCTAAACGCGCTTCTAGGAGATGCATGCTGCAAAGGGAAACTGTGCTCGTTGAACAAACCTCAGCCCCCATGCGAGTGGGCTCACGATGGCAGCGTTTGCCGAGTTCTCACCTAGACCTATGCTCCCCATAGGGCCAAGGAGCGTCTGGGCTCCCTCTGGCTCCGTGGGCACTGCTGCTTGGATGGTGTTCTCCGCAGCTTGCAACCAACTGCAAACGTCTTCTCCCTCACGGAGAAGCCGGATATGGCATGAGGAAGCCCTGTGTGCACTGGCCCTAGCAACCCACCCATATCCAAGCTAGGGAGGCAGCCACCTAGTGCCTATCTCCGCAATGGCCCAAAACGTGCTTCTAGGAGCTGCATGCTGCAAAGGGAAACTGTGCTCGGGGAACAAACCTCAGCCCCAAAGCTTCTGGGCTCAGAATCGCAGCGCTTGCCGAGTTCTCACCTAGACCTAGGCTCCCCTTAGGGCCAAGGAGGGTCTGGGCTGCCTCTGGCTCCGTGGGCACTGCTGCTTGGCTGCTGGTCTCCGCAGCTTGCAACCAACTGCAAAAGTTTTCTCCTTCGCAGAGAAGGCGCATTTGGCATGAAGAAGCTCTGTGTGCACTGGCCTTAGCCACCTACCCATAGCCAGCTAGGGAGGGACCCACATAGGGCCTATCATCTCCGCAACGGCACAAAACGCACTTCTAGGAGATGCATGCTGCAAAGGGAAACTGTGCTCGGGGAACAAACCTCAACCCCATGCGTCTGGGCTCAGGATCGCAGCGCTTGCCGATTTCTCGCCTAGACCTAGGCTCCCCTTAGGGCCAAGGAGGGTCTGGCTGCCTCTGGCTCCGTGGGCACTGCTGCTTGGCTGCTGGTCTCCGCAGCTTGCAACCAACTGCAAACGTCTTCTCCCTCGCGGAGAAGGCAGAATTGGCATGATGAAGCCCTTTGTGCTCTGGCCCTAGCCACCCACACAGAACCAGCTAGGGAGGGACCCACCTAGGTCCTATCTCCGCAACGGCACAAACGGCGCTTCTAGGAGCTGCATGCTGCAAAGGGAAACTGTGCTCGGGGAAGAAACCTCAACCCCATGCGTCTGGGCTCAGGAACGCAGCACTTGCCGAGTTCTCACCTAGACCTAGGCTCCGCTTAGGGCCAAGGAGGGTCTGGGCTGCCTCTGGCTCCGTGGGCACTGCTGCTTGGCTGGTGGTCTCCGAGCTTGCAACCAACTGCAAACGTCTTCTCCTTCGCGGAGATGGCGGATTTGGCATGATGAAGCCCTTTGGCTCTGGCCCTAGCAATCAACCCTGAGCCAGCTAGGGAGGCACCCACCTAGGTCCTATCTCCGCAATGGCCCAAATCGCGCTTCAAGGATCTGCATGCTGCAAAGGGAAACTGTGCTCGGGGAACAAACCTCAGCCCCCATGCGTCTGGGCTCAGGACCTCAGCGCTAGCCGAGTTCTCACCTAGACCTTTGCTCCCCATAGTGCCAAGGAGCGTCTCGGCTCCCTCTGGCTCCGTGGGCACTGCTGCTTGGCTGCTGGTCTCCGCAGCTTGCAACCAACTGCAAACGTCTTCTCCCTCGCGGAGAAGGCGGATTTGGCATGAGGAAACCCTGTGTGCACTGGCCCTAGCCACCCACCCAGAGCCAGCTAGGGAGGGACCCACCTATGTCCTATTTCCGCAACGGCACAAAACGCGCTTCTAGGAGCTGCATGCTGCAAAGGGAAACTGTGCTCGGGGAACAAACCTCAACCCCATGCGTCGGGGCTCAGGTACGCAGAACTTGCCGAGTTCTAACCTAGACCCAAGCTCACCTTAGGGCCAAGGACGGTCTGCGCTGCCTCTGGCTCCATGGGCACTGCTGCTTGGCTGCTGGTCTGCGCAGCTTGCAACCAACTGCAAACGTCTTCTCCCTCGTGGAGAAGGCGGAATTTGCATGATGAAGCCCTGTGTGCACTGGCCCTAGCAATCAACCCAGAGCCAGCTAGGGAGGAACCATCCTAGGGCCCATGTCCGCAACGGCCCTAAACGCGCTTCTAGGAGATGCATGCTGCAAAGGGAAACTGTGCTCGTGGAACAAACCTCAGCCCCCATGCGAGTGGGCTCAAGATCGCAGCGCTTGCCGAGTTCTCACCTAGACCTCTGCTCCCCATAGGGCCAAGGAGCGTCTGGGCTCCCTCTGGCTCCGTGGGTTCTGCTGCTTGGCCGGTGGTCTCCGCAGCTTGCAACCAACTGCAAACGTGTTCCCCCTCGCGGAGATGGCGGATTTGGCATGAGGAAGCCCTGTGTGCACTGGCCCTAGCCACCCACCCAGAGCCAGCTAGGGAGGGACCCACCTAGGTCCTATTTCCGCAACGGCACAAAACGCGCTTCAAGGAGCTGCATGCTGCAAAGGGAAACTGTGCTCGGGGAACAAACCTCAGCCCCAAAGCGGCTTGGCTCAGGATCGCAGCGCTTGCCGAGTTCTCACCTAGACCTATGCTCCCATAGGGGCAAGGAGCGTCTGGGCTCCCTCTGGCTCCGTGGGCACTGCTGCCTGGCTGGTCTTCTCCGCAGCTTGCAACCAACTGCAAACGTCTTCTCCCTCGCGGAGAAGGCGGAATTGGTATGATGAAGCCCTGTGTGCACTGGCCCTGGCAACCCACCCATAGCCAAGCTAGGGAGGCAGCCACCTAGTGCCTATCTCCGCAATGGCCCAAAACGTGCTTCTAGGAGCTGCATGCTGCAAAGGGAAACTGTGCTCGGGGAACAAACCTCAGCCCCAAAGCTTCTGGGCTCAGGTACACAGAACTTGCCGAGATCTCACCTAGACCTAGGCTCCCCTTAGGGCCAAGGAGGGTGTGGGCTGCCTCTGGCTCCGTGGGCACTGCTGCTTGGCTGCTGGTCTCCGCAGCTTGCAACCAACTGCAAACGTCTTCTCCCTCGTGGAGAAGGCGGAATTTGCATGATGAAGCCCTGTGTGCACTGGCCCTAGCCACCCACCCAGAGCCAGCTAGGGAGGAACCAACCTAGGGCCGATCTCCGCAACGGCCTTAAACGCGCTCCTAGGAGATGCATGCTGCAAAGGGAAACTGTGCTCGTGGAACAAACCTCAGCCCCCACGCGAGTGGGCTCAAGATCGCAGCGCTTGCCGAGTTCTCACCTAGACCTCTGCTCCCCATAGGGCCAAGGAGCATCTGGGCTCCCTCTGGCTCCGTGGGTTCTGCTGCTTGGCCGGTGGTCTCCGCAGCTTGCAACCAACTGCAAATGTCTTCTCCCTCACGGAGAAGCCGGATTTGGCATGAGGAAGCCCTGTGTGCACTGGCCCTAGCCACCCACCCAGAGCCAGCTAGGGAGGGACCCACCTAGGTCCTATCTCCGCAACGGCACAAAACGCGCTTCAAGGAGCTGCATGCTGCAAAGGGAAACTGTGCTCGGGGAACAAACCTCAGCCCCAAGGCGGCTTGGCTCAGGATCGCAGCGCTTGCCGAGTTCTCACCTAGCCCTAGGCTCCCCATAGGGCCAAGGAGGGTCTGGGCTGCCTCTGGCTCCGTGGGCACTGCTGCTTGGCTGGTGGTCTCCGCACCGTGAAACCAACTCCAAACGTGTTCTCTCTTGCGGAGAAGGCGGAATTGGTATGATGAAGCCCTGTGTGCACTGGCCCTAGCAACCCACCCATAGCCAAGCTAGGGAGGCAGCCACCTAGTGCCTATCTCCGCAATGGCCCAAAACGTGCTTCTAGGAGATGCATGCTGCAAAGGGAAACTGTGCTCGGGGAAGAAACCTCAGCCCCAAAGCTTCTGGGCTCAGGATCGCAGCGCTTGCTGAGTTCTCACCTAGACCTAGGCTCCCCTTAGGGCCAAGGAGGGTCTGGGCTTCCTCTGGCTCCGTGGGCACTGCTGCTTGGCTGGCGGTCTACCGAGCTGGAAACCGGCTCCAAACGTGTGCTGCTTCGGGGAGAAGTCCTATATGGCTCGAAAATGCCTTGTGTGCCCAGGCCTCAGCAAACTACCCTTAGCCAGGTAGGGAGGAACCCACCTAGGGCCTATCTCCGAAACGGCACAAATCTTACTTCTGGAAGCTGCATTCTCAAAGCGAAACTGTGCTCTGGGAACAAACCTCAGCCCCAATGCGTCTTTGCTCAGGAAAGGAACGCTGGGCTTTTTCTCCCCTAGCCCTATGCTCTGCATAGGGCCAAGGAGTGTCGGGGCTGCCTCTGGCTGCGTTGGCACTGCTGCTGGCTGGTGGTATACGGAGCTGGATACTGACTCCAAACTCGAGTCGCACGGGAGAGATTTTCAACCCCTTGGGCCCTCGGACACGAACCCATGTTGCCCAGGGGAGCTGGTCGACAGCGTGGGCCCTCAGACCCAAGCGCGAGTCACTCGGGAGGGCAGGAGAACCTGCAGGCACTGGAACCCGGCCCCAGGTCACCCGGAATATCTGGTCGAGTCCCCGGATCCTCAGGTATGGGCCCGAGTCTCCAGGGATGGCTGGTCGAACCTGCGGGCCATAGGACCCAAGCGCAAGTCGCCCAGGAGTGCTGGTCGACCCTGCGGACCTTTGAACCCTGGCCAGAGTCACCCGCTTAGCTGGTCAACCACGCAGGACCTCGGACCAGGCCCGAGTCGCCCAGGGTAGCTGGTCGACACTGCGGGCCCAGGGACATGGGCCAGAGTCGACCAGGAGATCTGGTCGACCACTCGTGCCATTGGACCTGGGCCCGAGTTGCCAGGGAGTGCTGCTCGAAACGGCAGGCCCTTGGACCCGGGCCCGAGTCGCCCGGGACAGCTGGTCGACCCCGAGGGCCCTGGGAAACGGGTCTGAGTTGCCCGGGACAGCTGGTCGACCCCACGAACCCTGGGACATGGGCCCAAGCAGCCCGGGACAGCTGTTCGACACTGCGGGCCCTAGGATTCGGGCCCGATTCGCCCGGGTGAGCTGATCGACCACGTGAGACCACGGACCTGTTCCCGAGTCTCCCGGTACATCTTGTCAAACCCGCAGGCACTCGGACCGGAGAGCGAGTCGCCAGGAACAGCTGTTCAACATCCTGGGCCTTCGGACACTGACCTGAGTCAGCCTGGACAGCTGGTTGACACCGCAGGCTTTTGGTGCTGGGCGCGAGTCCTCCGGGACAATTGGTGGACTCCGTGGGCCCTCGGAGCCAATCGCGAGTCTCCCGGGAGAGCTGGTGTACCCCGCGGGACCTCGGACACGAGCCTGAGTAGCCCGGGACATCTGGTCGACCCCATGGGTCCTCGGACCCCAGCGCAAGTTGCGCAGGACAGCTGGTCAACACAGTGGGCCCTCAGACACCTGCCCGAGTCGCCTGGGAGAGCTCGTCGACACCGCGGGCCTTCAGACACTGGCCTGAAACTCCCGCGACAACTGGTTGACCCCCTGGGGCCTCGGAGCTGGGTGTGATTCGTACGGGACAGCTGGTCAACACCGGAGTGCCACGGACCAGAGCCCGAGTCGCCCGGGAAAACATGTCAACCCCGCGGGCCCTCGGACCCGAGCGCGAGTCATCGAGGAGAGCTGCTTGACATCGCGGGACCTCGGAACCGGGCCTGAGTCGCCCGCTAGTGTTTGTAGACCTCGCAGGCTATCAGACCTGGGCCCAAGTCACCCGGGAGAGCTTGTCAAACCCGCGGGCCCTCGGACCCGAACGTGTGTGGCCTGGGACAACTGGTTGACATTGCGGGCCCTCGGACAATGGCCTGAGTTTCCCAGGATAGCTGGTACACCCCGCAGGCCCAGGGACACTGGGCTGAAACGTCCAGGTGAACTGGTCCACGCCCAGGCCCTCGAAACCAAGAACGACTCTTCTGAGAGAGCTGGTGAACCCCACAGGCCCTCGGTTCTGAACCCGAGTGGCGCGAGAGAGACGGTCGACACCGCGGGGCCTCGGAGCAAGGTGTGAGTGGTCCAGGACAGCTGGTTGACACCGCGGGACCTCGGACCCAGGCCCGAGTCGCCCGGTAGAGCTTGTCGAACCCAAGAGCTATCTGATCCGGGCTCTAGTCCTCCGGGTCAGCTGGTCGACACCGCGGGCTGTCGAGGTGGGCGCGAGACCTCCGAGACAATTGCTCGACCCGGCGGGAATTTGGAGCCGAGCGCGAGTCTCCCGGGAGAGCTGGTGGACCCCGCAGGCCCTTGGACACGAGCCCGAGTCGCCTGGGACATCTGGTCGACCCCACGGGACCTCGGACACTGGCCCGAGTCGACCGGGACAGCTGGCGACACCGCGGGCTATCGGAGCCGGGCGCGAGTCCTCCGGGACAGCTGGTCGACACCGCGGCCTCAGGGACACGGGCCCAATTGGCCCGGGAATGCTGGTCGAAACAGCGGGCCCTGGGACATGGTCCCGAGTCGCTCGGGAGAGTTGGTTGACACTGCCGGCCCTCGGACCAAGGCCAGAGTTGCCCGGTAGAGCTTGTCGAACCCAGGGGCTCACTGAGCCAGGCTCTAGTCCTCCGGGTCAGCTGGTAGACACCGCGGGCCCTCGGACCCGAGCGCGAGTAGCACGGGAGTGCACGTCAACCGTGCAGGACCTCGGACCCAGGCCCGAGTCGCCCGGGGCAGCTGGTTGACCCCGCGGGCCCTGGGACATGGGCCCAATTCGCCCGGCACAGATGGTCGACTCCGCGGGCCTTCAGAACCGGGCCTGAGGCCCCTGGGCAGCTGCTCCACATCGCGGTCCCTCGGACACTGGCCTGAGTCGCCTGGGAGATCTTGTTGACCCCGCAGGTTATCGGAGCCATGCACGAGTCCTGAGGGACAGCTGGTCGATCCTGTGGGCCATCGGACCCCAGCGCAAGCCGCCCAGGAGTGCTGGTAGACCCTGCGGAACTTTGAAACCTGGCCAGAGCCTTCAGTTTAGCTGGTCGACCCCGCAGGACGTAGGACCCGGGCCTGAGTTGCCCAGGGCCGCTGTTCGACCACTCGTGCCATTGGACCTGGGCAAGAGTCGCCAGGGAGATCCAGTTGACCCCGCGGGCCCTCGGACACGGGCCGAGGCACCCGGGACAGCTGGTCGACCCCGCGGGCCCTGGGACATGAGCCCGATTCACCCGGCACAGCTGGTAGACTCCGCAGGACCTGGGACAAGGCCCGATTTGCCCGGGAGAGCTCATCGACCCCGTGGGCCCTCGGAACCGTGTGCGAGTCGACCGGGAGTGCTGGTTGACACCGCTGGCCCACGGTCTTGAGAGCGAGTCCCCCGGGAGTGCTGGTGTACCACACAGAACTCGGACACTAGCCTGAGTAGCCCGGGACATCTGGTGGACCACAAGGGACCTCGGACCCCAGCGCGAGTTGCCCAGGAGAGCTGGTCACATCGCAGGCCCTTGGACATGGGCCCGAGTCAACCGGGACAGCTGGCCGACACCGCGGGCTCTGGAGCCGGGCGCGAGTCCTCCGGGAGAGCTGGTCGACACCGTGGGCCCTCGGACACTGGCCCGAGTTGACCGGGACAGCTGGTCGACACCGCAGGCTGTCGGGGTGGGCGCGAGACCTCCGGGACATTTGGTCGACCCTGCGGCAATTTGGAGCTGAGCGCGAGTCTCCCGGGAGAGCTGGTGGACCCCGCGGGCCCTCGGACACGAGCCTGAGTCACCTGGGACATCTGGTCGACCCCACGGGACCTCGGACACTGGCCCGAAATGCCCGGGAGGTCTGGTTGACCCCGTAGGCACTGAAACCCGGCCCCAGGTCACCCTGGACAGCTGGTCGACTCCGCAGGCCATCGGACACTGGCCTGTGTCTCCCGGGGGAGCTTTTCGAACCCGCGGGCAATCGGAGATGGGCACGAGTCCTCCGGGACAGATGGTCAACCCCGCGGGCCTTTGGACATGAGTCCGAGTCGCCCGGGAGATCTAGTCGACACCGCAGGCCCTCAGACCCAAGCCCGAGTGGCCCGGGACATGTAGTCCACTTCACGGGACCGCGGACCACAGCGCACGTCACCCAGGACAGCTAGTCGACATCGCGGGCTATCGGAGAATGGCGCGAGTCATACGGGACAGGTGGTCGACTCCGCGGGGCAACGGACCCTAGCCCGTGTCGCCCGGGATAGCTTGTCAAACCTGCAGGCCCTTGGACATGAGCACAAGGTGCCCAGGACAGGTATTTGACATTGCGGGCTCACGGAAAGCGGCCCGAGATGACAGGGACAGCTGCTCGACACCGCAGGATATCGGAGCCGGGAGCGAGTCTTCCGGGACATTGGTCGAATCTGCGGGCTCTCGGACCCGAGCGCGATTCGCCCGGGAGTACTGGTGGAACCCGCAGGCCCTCGGACCCGAGCGCGAATCGCCTGGGAGGGCTGGTGGATGACGCGGGGCGTCAGACACAACCCCAAGTAGCACGGGACAATTGGTCGACCCCAAGGGACATCGGAACCCAGTGTGCATCGGCCAGGAGAGCTGGTCGACACCGCGGGCCCTCGGACACTGGCCCGAGGCAACGGGGACAGCTGGTCGACACCGCGGAATATTGGAGCCGGGCGTGAGTCCTCCGGGACAGCTGGTCGACACCACGGGCCCTCGGACACTGGCCCGAGTCGACCGGGACAGCTGGCGACACCGCGGGCTATCGGAGCCGGGTGCGAGTCCTCTGGAACAGCTGGTGGACCCCGCGAGCCCTCAGACCAGAGGGCGAGTCGCCCAGGAGAGCAGGTGGACACCGTGGTCCTCGGACACGAGGCCGAGTAGCCCGGAACATCTGGTCAACCCCATGGGACACCCGGACCCCATCGCGAGTCACCCGGGACAGCTTGTCAAACCCGCGGGCCCTCAGACACGAGCGCGAGGCGCCCAGGACAGCTGTTAGACATCGCGGGCCCACGGAATCTTGCCCGAGTCGCCAGGGACAGCTGGTCGACACCGCGGGATATCGGAGCCGGCCGTGAGTCCTCCGGGAGGGCTGGTCGACATCGCGGGCTATTGGAGCCGAACTCGGGTGGCTCAGGAGAGATGGTCGACCCCGCGGGTCCTCAGACACGAGCGCGAGTCCTCCAGGACAGCTGGTCGAACCCACAGGCCAACAACCAGAGCGCGAGTCGCCCGGGAGTGCTGGTCATCCCCGGAGGAACTTGGAACCGGGCACGAGTCGCCCGGTGTAGCTTGTCGACACCGCGGCCTCAGGGACACGGGCCCTAGTGGCCCGAGAATGCTGCTCGACACAGCGGGCCCTGGGACATGGTCCCGAGTCGCTCGGGAGAGCTGGTTGACCCCACAGGCCCTCGGAACCAGACCCGAGTCGCCCGGTAGAGCTTGTCGAACCCAGGGGCTCACTGAGCCGGGCTCTAGTCCTCCGGGTCAGCTGCTAGACACCGCGGGCCCTCGAACCCGAGTGCGAGTAGCACAGGAGTGCACGTCAACCGTGCAGGACCACGGACCCAGGCCCGAGTCGCCCGGGGCAGCTGGTCGACCCCGCGGGCCCTGGGACATGAGCCCGATTCACCTGGCACAGCTGGTAGACTCCGCAGGACCTGGGACAAGGGCCCGATTTGCCCGGGAGAGCTCGTCGACCCCGTGGGCTCTCGCAACCGAGTGCGAGTCTCCCGGGAGTGCTGGTGGACCCCGCGGGCCCTCGGACACGAGCCCGAGTCGCCTGGGACTTCTGGTCGACCCCATGGGACCTCGGACACTGGCCCGAAATGCCCGGGAGATCTGGTCGACCCCGTAGGCACTGAAACCCGGCCCCAGGTCACCTGGGACAGCTGGTCGACACTGCGGGCCCCGGACACTGGCCTGTGTCCCCCGGGAGAGTTGGTCGAACACGCGGGCGATTGGAGATGGGCGCGAGTCCTCCGGGACAGATGGTCAACCCTGCGGGCCTTTGGACATGAGTCCGAGTCGCCCGAGAGATCTAGTCAACACCGCGGGCCCTCAGACCCAAGCACGAGTGGCCCGGGACATGTAGTCGACTTCACGGGACCTCAGACCACAGCGCACGTCACCCAGGACACCTAGTCGACATCGCGGGCCATCGGAGAATGGCGCGAGTCATGCGGGACAGGTGGTTGACTCCGCGGGGCAACGGACCCGAGCCTGAGTCGCCCAGGAAAGGTTGTCAAGCCCGCGGGCCCTTGGACACGAGCACAAGGTGCCCAGGACAGGTGTTTGACATCGCGGGCCCATGGAAAGTGGCCCGAGACGACAGGGACAGCTGCTCGACACCGCAGGATATCGGAGCCGGGAGCGAGTCTTCCGGGACATTGGTCGAATCTGCGGGCTCTCGGACCCGAGCGCAATTCGCCCGGGAGTACTGGTTGACCCCGCAGGCCCTCGGACCCGAGCGCGAATCGCCTGAGAGAGCTGGTGGACGACGCGGGGCCTCAGACACAACCCCAAGTAGCACGGGACAATTGGTTGACCCCAAGGGTCCTCGGAAACCAGTGTGCATTGGCCAGGAGAGCTGGTCGACACCGCGGGCCCTCGGACACTGGCCCGAGGCAACGGGGACAGCTGGTCGACACCGCGGAATATTGGAGCCGGGCGTGCGTCCTCCGGGAGAGCTGGTGGACCCCGCGGGCCCTCGGACACTGGCCCGAGTCGACCGGATCAGCTGGTCGACCCCGCGAGGCCTCAGACCCGAGCACGAGTCACCCGGGAGAGCAGGTGGACACCGTGGTCCTCGGACACGAGGCCGAGTAGCCCAGAACATCTGGTCAACCACATGGGACCCCGGACCCCATCGCGAGTCACCCGGGATAGCTTGTCAAACCCGCGGGCCCTCAGACACGAGCGCGAGGCGCCCAGGACAGCTGTTAGACATCGCCGGCCCACAGAATCTTGCCCGAGTCGCCAGGGACAGCTGGTCGACACCGCGGGATATCGGAGCCGGCCGTGAGTCCTCCGGGAGGGCTGGTCGACACGGCGGGCTATCGGAGCCGGGCGGGAGTCGCTCGGGAGAGATGGTCGACCCCGCGGGTCCTCAGACAGGAGCGCGAGTCCTCCAGGACAGCTGGTCGAACCCCCAGGCCCACGACCAGAGCGCGAGTCGCCCAGGAGTGCTGGTCATCCCTGGAGGACCTTGGAACCGGGCTCGAGTCGCCCGGTGTAGCCGGTCGAAACCGTGGACTCAGGGACACGGGCCCGAGTGGCCCGGGAATGCTGGTCGACACTGCGGGCCCTGGGACATGGTCCCGAGTCGCTCGGGACAGCTGGTTGACCCCGCGGGCCCTCGGACCCAGGCCCGAGTCGCCCGGTAGTGCTTGTCGAACCCACGGGCTATCTGAGCCGGGCTCTAGTCCTGCGGGTCAGCTGGTCGACACCGCGGGCCCTCGGACCCGAGCGCGAGTAGCACGGGAGTGCAGGTGGACACTGTGGTCCTTGGACACGAGGCCGAGTAGCCCGGAACATCTGGTCAACCCCATGGGACCCCGGACTCCATCGCGAGTCACCCGGGACAGCTTGTCAAACCTGCGGGGCCTCAGACACGAGCGCGAAGCTCCCAGGACAGCTGTTAGACATTGCGGGCCCACGGAATCTTGCCCGAGTCGCCAGTGAGAGCTGGTCGACACCGTGGGACATCGGTGCCGGCCGTGAGCCCTCCCGAAGGGCTGGTCGTCCTCGCGGGGTATCGGAGCCGGGCGGGAGTCACTCGGGAGAGATGGTCGACCCTTCGGGGCCTCAGACACGAGTGCGAGTCCTCCAGGACAGCTGGTCGAACCCCCAGGCCCACGACCAGAGCGCGAGTCGCCCAGGAGTGCTGGTCATCCCCGGAGGACCTTGGGTTAGGTCGCCCGGGTTAGGTGGTCGACACCGCGGCCTCAGGGACACGGGCCCGAGTGGCCCAGGAATGCTGGTCGACACAGCGGGCCCTGGGACATGGTCCCGAGTCGCTCGGGAGAGCTGGTTGACCCCACGGGCCCTCGGACCCAGGCCCGAGTCGCCCGGTAGAGCTTGTCGAACCCAGGGGCTCACTGAGCCGGGCTCTAGTCCTCCGGGTCAGCTGCTAGACACCGCGGGCCCTCGAACCCGAGTGCGAGTAGCACAGGAGTGCACGTCAACCGTGCAGGACCACGGACCCAGGCCCGAGTCGCCCGGGGCAGCTGGTCGACCCCGCGGGCCCTGGGACATGAGCCCGATTCACCTGGCACAGCTGGTAGACTCCGCAGGACCTGGGACAAGGGCCCGATTTGCCCGGGAGAGCTCGTCGACCCCGTGGGCTCTCGCAACCGAGTGCGAGTCTCCCGGGAGTGCTGGTGGACCCCGCGGGCCCTCGGACACGAGCCCGAGTCGCCTGGGACTTCTGGTCGACCCCATGGGACCTCGGACACTGGCCCGAAATGCCCGGGAGATCTGGTCGACCCCGTAGGCACTGAAACCCGGCCCCAGGTCACCTGGGACAGCTGGTCGACACTGCGGGCCCCGGACACTGGCCTGTGTCCCCCGGGAGAGTTGGTCGAACACGCGGGCGATTGGAGATGGGCGCGAGTCCTCCGGGACAGATGGTCAACCCTGCGGGCCTTTGGACATGAGTCCGAGTCGCCCGAGAGATCTAGTCAACACCGCGGGCCCTCAGACCCAAGCACGAGTGGCCCGGGACATGTAGTCGACTTCACGGGACCTCAGACCACAGCGCACGTCACCCAGGACACCTAGTCGACATCGCGGGCCATCGGAGAATGGCGCGAGTCATGCGGGACAGGTGGTTGACTCCGCGGGGCAACGGACCCGAGCCTGAGTCACCCAGGAAAGGTTGTCAAGCCCGCGGGCCCTTGGACACGAGCACAAGGTGCCCAGGACAGGTGTTTGACATCGCGGGCCCATGGAAAGTGGCCCGAGACGACAGGGACAGCTGCTCGACACCGCAGGATATCGGAGCCGGGAGCGAGTCTTCCGGGACATTGGTCGAATCTGCGGGCTCTCGGACCCGAGCGCAATTCGCCCGGGAGTACTGGTTGACCCCGCAGGCCCTCGGACCCGAGCGCGAATCGCCTGAGAGAGCTGGTGGACGACGCGGGGCCTCAGACACAACCCCAAGTAGCACGGGACAATTGGTTGACCCCAAGGGTCCTCGGAAACCAGTGTGCATTGGCCAGGAGAGCTGGTCGACACCGCGGGCCCTCGGACACTGGCCCGAGGCAACGGGGACAGCTGGTCGACACCGCGGAATATTGGAGCCGGGCGTGCGTCCTCCGGGAGAGCTGGTGGACCCCGCGGGCCCTCGGACACTGGCCCGAGTCGACCGGATCAGCTGGTCGACCCCGCGAGGCCTCAGACCCGAGCACGAGTCACCCGGGAGAGCAGGTGGACACCGTGGTCCTCGGACACGAGGCCGAGTAGCCCAGAACATCTGGTCAACCACATGGGACCCCGGACCCCATCGCGAGTCACCCGGGATAGCTTGTCAAACCCGCGGGCCCTCAGACACGAGCGCGAGGCGTCCAGGACAGCTGTTAGACATCGCCGGCCCACAGAATCTTGCCCGAGTCGCCAGGGACAGCTGGTCGACACCGCGGGATATCGGAGCCGGCCGTGAGTCCTCCGGGAGGGCTGGTCGACACGGCGGGCTATCGGAGCCGGGCGGGAGTCGCTCGGGAGAGATGGTCGACCCCGCGGGTCCTCAGACAGGAGCGCGAGTCCTCCAGGACAGCTGGTCGAACCCCCAGGCCCACGACCAGAGCGCGAGTCGCCCAGGAGTGCTGGTCATCCCTGGAGGACCTTGGAACCGGGCTCGAGTCGCCCGGTGTAGCCGGTCGAAACCGTGGACTCAGGGACACGGGCCCGAGTGGCCCGGGAATGCTGGTCGACACTGCGGGCCCTGGGACATGGTCCCGAGTCGCTCGGGACAGCTGGTTGACCCCGCGGGCCCTCGGACCCAGGCCCGAGTCGCCCGGTAGTGCTTGTCGAACCCACGGGCTATCTGAGCCGGGCTCTAGTCCTGCGGGTCAGCTGGTCGACACCGCGGGCCCTCGGACCCGAGCGCGAGTAGCACGGGAGTGCAGGTGGACACTGTGGTCCTTGGACACGAGGCCGAGTAGCCCGGAACATCTGGTCAACCCCATGGGACCCCGGACTCCATCGCGAGTCACCCGGGACAGCTTGTCAAACCTGCGGGGCCTCAGACACGAGCGCGAAGCTCCCAGGACAGCTGTTAGACATTGCGGGCCCACGGAATCTTGCCCGAGTCGCCAGTGAGAGCTGGTCGACACCGTGGGACATCGGTGCCGGCCGTGAGCCCTCCCGGAGGGCTGGTCGTCCTCGCGGGGTATCGGAGCCGGGCGGGAGTCACTCGGGAGAGATGGTCGACCCTGCGGGGCCTCAGACACGAGTGCGAGTCCTCCAGGACAGCTGGTCGAACCCCCAGGCCCACGACCAGAGCGCGAGTCGCCCAGGAGTGCTGGTCATCCCCGGAGGACCTTGGGTTAGGTCGCCCGGGTTAGGTGGTCGACACCGCGGCCTCAGGGACACGGGCCCGAGTGGCCCAGGAATGCTGGTCGACACAGCGGGCCCTGGGACATGGTCCCGAGTCGCTCGGGAGAGCTGGTTGACCCCACGGGCCCTCGGACCCAGGCCCGAGTCGCCCGGTAGAGCTTGTCAAACCCAGGGGCTCACTGAGCCGGGCTCTAGTCCTCCGGGTCAGCTGCTAGACACCGCGGGCCCTCGAACCCGAGTGCGAGTAGCACAGGAGTGCACGTCAACCGTGCAGGACCACGGACCCAGGCCCGAGTCGCCCGGGGCAGCTGGTCGACCCCGCGGGCCCTGGGACATGAGCCCGATTCACCCGGCACAGCTGGTAGACTCCGCAGGACCTGGGACAAGGGCCCGATTTGCCCGGGAGAGCTCGTCGACCCCGTGGGCTCTCGCAACCGAGTGCGAGTCTCCCGGGAGTGCTGGTGGACCCCGCGGGCCCTCGGACACGAGCCCGAGTCGCCTGGGACATCTGGTTGACCCCATGGGACCTCGGATACTGGCCCGAAATGCCCGGGAGATCTGGTCGACCCCGAAGGCACTGAAACCCGGCCCCAGGTCACCTGGGACAGCTGGTCGACACTGCGGGCCCCGGACACTGGCCTGTGTCCCCCGGGAGAGTTGGTCGAACACGCGGGCGATTGGAGATGGGCGCGAGTCCTCCGGGACAGATGGTCAACCCTGCGGGCCTTTGGACATGAGTCCGAGTCGCCCGAGAGATCTAGTCAACACCGCGGGCCCTCAGACGCAAGCCCGAGTGGCCCGGGACATGTAGTCGACTTCACGGGACCTCAGACCACAGCGCACGTCACCCAGGACACCTAGTCGACATCGCGGGCCATCGGAGAATGGCGCGAGTCATGCGGGACAGGTGGTCGACTCCGCGGGGCATCGGACCCGAACCCGAGCCCCCGGAACAGCTGGTCAAACCCGCGGGCCCGTGGACAGGAGCACGAGGTGCCCAGGACAGGTGTTTGACATTGCGGGCTGAGGGAAAGTGGCCCGAGACGACAGGGACAGCTGCTCGACACCGCAGGATATCGGAGCCGGGAGCGAGTCTTCCGGGACATTGGTCGAATCTGCGGGCTCTCGGACCCGAGCGCGATTCGCCCGGGAGTACTGGTTGAAACCGCAGGCCCTCGGACCCGAGCGGGAATCGCCTGGGAGAGTTGGTGGACGAAGCGGGGCCTCAGACACAACCCCAAGTAGCAGAGGACAATTGGTCGACCCCAAGGGACCTCGGAACCCAGTGTGCATCGGCCAGGAGAGCTGGTTGACCCCGCGGGTCCTCGGACACTGGCCCGAGGCAACGGGGACAGCTGGTCGACACCGCGGAATATTGGAGCCGGGCGTGAGTCCTCCGGGAGAATTGGTTGACACCACGGGCCCTCAGACACTGGCCCGAGTCGCCCAGGAGAGCAGGTGGACACCGTGGTCCTCGGACATGAGGCCGAGTAGGCCGGAACATCTGGTCAACCCCATGGGACCCCGGACCCCATCGCGAGTCACCCGGGACAGCTTGTCAAACCCGCAGGCCCTCAGACACGAGCGTGAGGCGCCCAGGAAAGCTGTTAGACATCGCGGGCCCACGGAATCTTGCCCGAGTCGCCAGGGACAGCTGGTCGACACCGCGGGATATCGGAGCCAGCCGTGAGTACCCCGGGAGGCCTGGTCGACCTGGCGGGCTATTGGAGCTGGGCGGGAGTCGCTCGGGAGAGATGGTTGACCCCGCGGGTCCTCAGACAGGAGCGCGAGTCCTCCAGGACAGCTGGTTGATCCCCCAGGCCCACGACCAGAGCGCGAGTCGCCCAGGAGTGCTGGTCATCCCTGGAGGACCTTGGAACCGGGCACGAGTCGCCCGGGGTAGCCGGTCGAAACCGTGGACTCAGGGACACGGGCCCGAGTGGCCCGGGAATGCTGGTCGACACAGCGGGCCCTGGGACATGGTCCCGAGTCGCTCGGGACATCTGGTTGACCCCGCGGGCCCTCGGACCCAGGCCCGAGTCGCCCGGTAGTGCTTGTCGAACCCACGGGCTATCTGAGCCGGGCTCTAGTCCTGCGGGTCAGCGGGTCGACACCGCGGGCCCTCGGACCCGAGTGCGAGTAACACGGGAGTGCAGGTGGACACTGTGGTCCTTGGACACGAGGCCGAGTAGCCCGGAACATCTGGTCAACCCCATGGGACCCCGGAAACCATTGCGAGTCACCCGGGACAGCTTGTCAAAACCGCGGCCCCTCAGACACGAGCACGAGGCTCCCAGGACAGCTGTTAGACATTGCGGGCCCACGGAATATTGCCCGAGTCGCCAGTGAGAGCTGGTCGACACCGTGGGACATCGGTGCCGGCCGTGAGCCCTCCCGGAGGGCTGGTCGTCCTCGCGGGGTATCGGAGCCGGGCAGGAGTCACTCGGGAGTGATGGTCGACCCTGCGGGTCCTCAGACACGAGTGCGAGTCCTCCAGGACAGCTGGTCGAACCCCCAGGCCCACGACCAGAGTGCGAGTCGCCCAGGAGTGCTGTTCATCCCCGGAGGACCTTGGAACCGGGCACGAGTCGCCCGGGTTAGGTGGTCGACACCGCGGCCTCAGGGACACGGGCCCGAGTGGCCCGGGAATGCTGGACGACACAGCGGGCCCTGGGACATGGTCCCGAGTCGCTCGGGACATCTGGTTGACCCTGCGGGCCCTCGGACCCAGGCCCGAGTCGCCCGGTAGTGCTTGTCGAACCCACGGGCTATCTGAGCCGGGCTCTAGTCCTCCGGGTCAGCTGGTCGACACCGCGGGCCCTCGGACCCGAGTGCGAGTAACACGGGAGTGCAGGTGGACACTGTGGTCCTTGGACACGAGGCCGAGTAGCCCGGAACATCTGCTCAACCCCATGGGACCCCGGAAACCATTGCGAGTCACCCGGGACAGCTTGTCAAAACCGCGGCCCCTCAGACACGAGCACGAGGCTCCCAGGACAGCTGTTAGACATTGCGGGCCCACGGAATATTGCCCGAGTCGCCAGTGAGAGCTGGTTGACACCGTGGGACATCGGTGCCGGCCGTGAGCCCTCCCGGAGGGCTGGTCGTCCTCGCGGGGTATCGGAGCCGGGCAGGAGTCACTCGGGAGTGATGGTCGACCCTGCGGGTCCTCAGACACGAGTGCGAGTACTCCAGGACAGCTGGTCGAACCCCCAGGCCCACGACCAGAGTGCGAGTCGCCCAGGAGTGCTGTTCATCCCCGGAGGACCTTGGAACCGGGCACGAGTCGCCCGGGTTAGGTGGACGACACCGCGGCCTCAGGGACACGGGCCCGAGTGGCCCGGGAATGCTGGACGACACAGCGGGCCCTGGGACATGGTCCCGAGTCGCTCGGGACAGCTGGTTGACCCCGCGGGCCCTCAGAACCAGGCCCGAGTCGCCCGGTAGTGCTTGTCGAACCCACGGGCTATCTGAGCCGGGCTCTAGTCTTCCGGGTCAGCTGGTCGACACCGCGGGCCCTCGGACCCGAGCGCGAGTAGCACGGGAGTGCACGTCAACCGTGCAGGATCTCGGACCCAGGCCCGAGTCGCCCGGGGCAGCTGGTTGACCCCGCGGGCCCTGGGACATGGGCCCAATTCGCCCGGCACAGATGGTCGACTCCGCGGGCCTTCAGAACCGGGCCTGAGGCCCCCGGGCAGCTGCTCCACATCGCGGTCCCTCGGACACTGGCCTGAGTTGCCTGGGAGATCTTGTTGACCCCGCAGGTTATCGGAGCCGAGCACGAGTCCTGAGGGACAGCTGCTCGATCCTGTGGGCCATCAGACCCCAGCGCAAGCCGCCCAGGAGTGCTGGTAGACCCTGCGGAACTTTGAAACCTGGCCAGAGCCTTCAGTTTAGCTGGTCGACCCCGCAGGACGTAGGACCCGGGCCTGAGTTGCCCAGGGCAGCTGTTCGACCACTCGT
Source organism: Sus scrofa (assembly GCF_054392235.1). Lineage (NCBI taxonomy): Eukaryota > Metazoa > Chordata > Mammalia > Artiodactyla > Suidae > Sus > Sus scrofa. The sequence continues at coordinate 37,953,333 of NC_139393.1, read as the reverse complement.
GCCATTGGACCTGGGCAAGAGTCGCCAGGGAGATTTATTCGACCCCACGGGACCTCGGACACTGGCCCAAAATGCCCGGGAGATCTGGTCGACCCCGAAGGCACTGAAACCCGGCCCCAGGTCACCCAGGACAGCTGCTCCACATCGCGGTCCCTTGGACACTGGCCTGTGTCCCCCGGGAGAGCTGGTCGAAACCGCGGGCCATCGGAGATGGGCGCGAGTCATGCGGGACAGGTGGTCGACTCCGCGGGGCACCGGACCCGAACCCGAGCCCCCGGAACAGCTGGTCAAACCCGCGGGCCCGTGGACAGGAGCACGAGGTGCCCAGGACAGGTGTTTGACATTGCGGGCCCAGGGAAAGTGGCCCGAGACGACAGGGACAGCTGCTCGACACCGCAGGATATCGGAGCCGGGAGCGAGTCTTCCGGGACATTGGTCGAATCTGCGGGCTCTCGGACCCGAGCGCGATTCGCCCGGGAGTACTGGTTGAAACCGCAGGCCCTCGGACCCGAGCGGGAATCGCCTGGGAGAGCTGGTGGACGACGCGGGGCCTCAGACACAACCCCAAGTAGCACGGGACAATTGGTCGACCCCAAGGGACCTTGGAACCCAGTGTGCATCGGCCAGGAGAGCTGGTCGACACCGCGGGCCCTCGGACACTGGCCCGAGGCATCGGGGACAGCTGGTCGACATCGAGGTATATTGGAGCCGGGCGTGAGTCCACCGGGAGAATTGGTTGACACCACGGGCCCTCAGACACTGGCCCGAGTCGCCCAGGAGAGCAGGTGGACACCGTGGTCCTCGGACACGAGGCCGAGTAGCCCGGAACATCTGGTCAACCCCATGGGACCCCCGGACCCCATCGCGAGTCACCCGGGACAGCTTGTCAAACCCGTGGGCCCTCAGACACGAGCGCGAGGCGCCCAGGACAGCTGTTAGACATCGCGGGCCCACGGAATCTTGCCCGAGTCGCCAGGGACAGCTGGTCGACACCGCGGGATATCGGAGCCGGCCGTGAGTCCTACGGGAGGGCTGGTCGATCTGGCGGGCTATTGGAGCCGGGCGGGAGTCGCTCGGGAGAGATGGTCGACCCCGCGGGTCCTCAGACAGGACCGCAAGTCCTCCAGGACAGCAGGTCGAACCCCCAGGCATACGACCAGAGCGCGAGTCGCCCAGGAGTGCTGGTCATCCCTGGAGGACCTTGGAACCGGGCACGAGTCGCCCGGGGTAGCCGGTCGAAACCGTGGACTCAGGGACACGGGCCCGAGTGGCCCGGGAATGCTGGTCGACACTGCGGGCCCTGGGACATGGTCCCGAGTCGCTCGGGACATCTGGTTGACCCCGCGGGCCCTCGGACCCAGGCCCGAGTCGCCCGGTAGAGCTTGTCGAACCCACGGGCTATCTGAGCCGGGCTCTAGTCCTGCGGGTCAGCTGGTCGACACCGCGGGCCCTCGGACCCGAGCGCGAGTAGCACGGGAGTGCAGGTGGACACTGTGGTCCTTGGACACGAGGCCGAGTAGCCCGGAACATCTGCTCAACCCCATGGGACCCCGGACTCCATCGCGAGTCACCCGGGACAGCTTGTCAAACCTGCGGGGCCTCAGACACGAGCGCGAGGCTCCCAGGACAGCTGTTAGACATTGCGGGCCCACGGAATATTGCCCGAGTCGCCAGTGAGAGCTGGTCGACACCGTGGGACATCGGTGCCGGCCGTGAGCCCTCCTGAAGGGCTGGTCGTCCTCGCGGGGTATCGGAGCCTGGCGGGAGTCGCTCGGGAGAGATGGTCGACCCCGCAGGTCCTCAGACAGGAGCGTGAGTCCTCCAGGACAGCTGGTCGAACCCCCAGGCCCACGACCAGAGCACGAGTCGCCCAGGAGTGCTGGTCATCCCCGGAGGACCTTTGGTTAGTTCGCCCGGGTTAGGTGGTCGACACCGCGGCCTCAGGAACACGGGCCCGAGTGGCCCAGGAATGCTGGTCGACACAGCGGGCCCTGGGACATGGTCCCGAGTCGCTCGGGACAGCTGGTTGAACCCGCGGGCCCTCGGAACCAGGCCCGAGTCGCCCGGTAGAGCTTGTCGAACCCACGGGCTATCTGAGCCGGGCTCTAGTCCTCCGAGTCAGCTGGTCGACACCGCGGGCCCTCGGACCCGAGCGCGAGTAGCACGGGAGTGCACGTCAACCGTGCAGGACCTCGGACCCAGGCCCGAGTCGCCCGGGGCAGCTGGTTGACCCCGCGGGCCCTGGGACATGGGCCCAATTCGCCCGGCACAGATGGTCGACTCCGCGGGCCTTCAGAACCGGGCCTGAGGCCCCCGGGCAGCTGCTCCACATCGCGGTCCCTCGGACACTGGCCTGTGTCCCCCGGGAGAGCTGGTCGAAACCGCGGGCCATCGGAGATGGGCGCGAGTCATGCGGGACAGGTGGTCGACTCCGCGGGGCACCGGACCCGAACCCGAGCCCCCGGAACAGCTGGTCAAACCCGCGGGCCCGTGGACAGGAGCACGAGGTGCCCAGGACAGGTGTTTGACATTGCGGGCCCAGGGAAAGTGGCCCGAGACGACAGGGACAGCTGCTCGACACCGCAGGATAACGGAGCCGGGAGCGAGTCTTCCGGGACATTGGTCGAATCTGCGGGCTCTCGGACCCGAGCGCGATTCGCCCGGGAGGACTGGTTGAAACCGCAGGCCCTCGGACCCGGGCGGGAATCGCCTGGGAGAGCTGGTGGACGACGCGGGGCCTCAGACACAACCCCAAGTAGCACAGGACAATTGGTCGACCCCAAGGGACCTCGGAACCCAGTGTGCATCGGCCAGGAGAGCTGGTCGACACCGCGGGCCCTCGGACACTGGCCCGAGGCAACGGGGACAGCTGGTCCACACTGCGGAATATTGGAGCCGGGCGTGAGTCCTCCGGGAGAATTGGTTGACACCACGGGCCCTCAGACACTGGCCTGAGTCGCCCAGGAGAGCAGGTGGACACCGTGGTCCTCGGACATGAGGCCGAGTAGCCCAGAACATCTGGTCAACCCCATGGGACCCCGGACCCCATCGCAAGTCACCCGGGACAGCTTGTCAAACCCGCGGGCCCTCAGACACGAGCGCGAGGCGCCCAGGACAGCTGTTAGACATCGCGGGCCCACGGAATCTTGCCCGAGTCGCCAGGGACAGCTGGTCGACACCGCGGGATATCGGAGCCGGCCGTGAGTCCTACGGGAGGGCTGGTCGACCTGGCGGGCTATTGGAGCCGGGCGGGAGTCGCTCGGGAGAGATGGTCGACCCCGCAGGTCCTCAGACAGGAGCATGAGTCCTCCAGGACAGCTGGTTGATCCCCCAGGCCCACGACCAGAGCGCGAGTCGCCCAGGAGTGCTGGTCATCCCTGGAGGACCTTGGAACCGGGCACGAGTCGCCCGGGTTAGGTGGTCGACACCGCGGCCTCAGGGACACGGGCCCGAGTGGCCCGGGAATGCTGGTCGACACTGCGGGCCCTGGGACATGGTCCCGAGTCGCTCGGGACATCTGGTTGACCCCGCGGGCCCTCGGACCCAGGCCCGAGTCGCCCGGTAGAGCTTGTCGAACCCAAGGGCTATCTGAGCCGGGCTCTAGTCCTCCGGGTCAGCTGGTCGACACCGCGGGCCCTCGGACCCGAGTGCGAGTAGCACGGGAGTGCAGGTGGACACTGTGGTCCTTGGACACGAGGCCGAGTAGCCCGGAACATCTGGTCAACCCCATGGGACCCCGGAAAACATTGCGAGTCACCCGGGACAGCTTGTCAAAACCGCGGCCCCTCAGACACGAGCACGAGGCTCCCAGGACAGCTGTTAGACATTGCGGGCCCACGGAATATTACCCGAGTCGCCAGTGAGAGCTGGTCGACACCGTGGGACATCGGTGCCGGCCGTGAGCCCTCCCGGAGGGCTGGTCGTCCTCGCGGGGTATCGGAGCCGGGCGGGAGTCACTCGGGAGAGATGGTCGACCCTGCGGGTCCTCAGACACGAGTGCGAGTCCTCCAGGACAGCTGGTCGAACCCCCAGGCCCACGACCAGAGCGCGAGTCGCCCAGGAGTGCTGGTCATCCCCGGAGGACCTTGGAACCGGGCACGAGTCGCCCGGGTTAGGTGGTCGACACCGCGGCCTCAGGGACACGGGCCCGAGTGGCCCGGGAATGCTGGTCGACACAGCAAGCCCTGGGACATGGTCCCGAGTCGCTCGGGACAGCTGGTTGAACCCGCGGGCCCTCGGAACCAGGCCCGAGTCGCCCGGTAGTGCTTGTCGAACCCACGGGCTATCTGAGCCGGGCTCTAGTCTTCCGGGTCAGCTGGTCGACACCGCGGGCCCTCGGGCCCGAGCGCGAGTAGCACGGGAGTGCACGTCAACCGTGCAGGATCTCGGACCCAGGCCCGAGTCGCCCGGGGCAGCTGGTTGACACCGCGGGCCCTGGGACATGGGCCCAATTCGCCCGGCACAGATGGTCGACTCCGCGGGCCTTCAGAACCGGGCCTGAGGCCCCCGGGCAGCTGCTCCACATCGCGGTCCCTCGGACACTGGCCTGAGTCGCCTGGGAGATCTTGTTGACCCCGCAGGTTATCGGAGCCGAGCACGAGTCCTCAGGGACAGCTGGTCGATCCTGTGGGCCATGGGACCCCAGCGCAAGCCGCCCAGGAGTGCTGGTAGACCCTGCGGAACTTTGAAACCTGGCCAGAGCCTTCAGTTTAGCTGGTCGACCCCGCAGGACGTAGGACCCGGGCCTGAGTTGCCCAGGGCAGCTGTTCGACCACTCGTGCCATTGGACCTGGGCAAGAGTCGCCAGGGAGATCTATTCGACCCCACGGGACCTCGGACACTGGCCCGAAATGCCCGGGAGATCTGGTCGACCCCGAAGGCACTGAAACCCGGCCCCAGGTCACCCGGGACAGCTGGTCGACTCCGCGGGCCCTCGGACACTGGCCCGTGTCCCCCGGGAGAGCTGGTCGAAACCGCGGGCCATCGGAGATGGGCGCGAGTCATGCGGGACAGGTGGTCGACTCCGCGGGGCAACGGACCCGAACTCGAGTCCCCCGGGACAGCTGGTCAAACCCGCGGGCCCGTGGACAGGAGCACGAGGTGCCCAGGACAGGTGTTTGACATTGCGGGCCCAGGGAAAGTGGCCCGAGACGACAGGGACAGCTGCTCGACACCGCAGGATATCGGAGCCGGGAGCGAGTCTTCCGGGACATTGGTCGAATCTGCGGGCTCTCGGACCCGAGCGCGATTCGCCCGGGAGTACTGGTTGAAACCGCAGGCCCTCCGACCCGAGCGGGAATCGCCTGGGAGAGCTGGTGGACGACGCGGGGCCTCAGACACAACCCCAAGTAGCACGGGACAATTGGTCGACCCCAAGGGACCTTGGAACCCAGTGTGCATCGGCCAGGAGAGCTGGTCGACACCGCGGGCCCTCGGACACTGGCCCGAGGCAACGGGGACAGCTGGTCCATACTGCGGAATATTGGAGCCGGGCGTGAGTCCTCCGGGAGAATTGGTTGACACCACGGGCCCTCAGACACTGGCCTGAGTCGCCCAGGAGAGCAGGTGGACACCGTGGTCCTCGGACATGAGGCCGAGTAGCCCAGAACATCTGGTCAACCCCATGGGACCCCGGACCCCATCGCAAGTCACCCGGGACAGCTTGTCAAACCCGCAGGCCCTCAGACACGAGCGCGAGGCGCCCAGGACAGCTGTTAGACATCGCGGGCCCACGGAATCTTGCCCGAGTCGCCAGGGACAGCTGGTCGACACCGCGGGATATCGGAGCCGGCCGTGAGTCCTACGGGAGGGCTGGTCGACCTGGCGGGCTATTGGAGCCGGGCGGGAGTCGCTCGGGAGAGATGGTCGACCCCGCAGGTCCTCAGACAGGAGCTTGAGTCCTCCAGGACAGCTGGTTGATCCCCCAGGCCCACGACCAGAGCGCGAGTCGCCCAGGAGTGCTGGTCATCCCCAGAGGACCTTGGAACCGGGCACGAGTCGCCCGTGTTAGGTGGTCGACACCGCGGCCTCAGGGACACGGGCCCGAGTGGCCCGGGAATGCTGGTCGACACTGCGGGCCCTGGGACATGGTCCCGAGTCGCTCGGGACATCTGGTTGACCCCGCGGGCCCTCGGACCCAGGCCCGAGTCGCCCGGTAGAGCTTGTCGAACCCAAGGGCTATCTGAGCCGGGCTCTAGTCCTCCGGGTCAGCTGGTCGACACCGCGGGCCCTCGGACCCGAGTGCGAGTAGCACGGGAGTGCAGGTGGACACTGTGGTCCTTGGACACGAGGCCGAGTAGCCCGGAACATCTGGTCAACCCCATGGGACCCCGGAAAACATTGCGAGTCACCCGGGACAGCTTGTCAAAACCGCGGCCCCTCAGACACGAGCACGAGGCTCCCAGGACATCTGTTAGACATTGCGGGCCCACGGAATATTGCCCGAGTCGCCAGTGAGAGCTGGTCGACACCGTGGGACATGGGTGCCGGCCGTGAGCCCTCCCGGAGGGCTGGTCGTCCTCGTGGGGTATCGGATCCGGGCGGGAGTCACTCGGGAGAGATGGTCGACCCTGCGGGTCCTCAGACACGAGTGCGAGTCCTCCAGGACAGCTGGTCGAACCCCCAGGCCCACGACCAGAGCGCGAGTCGCCCAGGAGTGCTGGTCATCCCCGGAGGACCTTGGAACCGGGCACGAGTCGCCCGGGTTAGGTGGTCGACACCGCGGCCTCAGGGACACGGGCCCGAGTGGCCCGGGAATGCTGGTCGACACAGCAAGCCCTGGGACATGGTCCCGAGTCGCTCGGGACAGCTGGTTGAACCCGCGGGCCCTCGGAACCAGGCCCGAGTCGCCCGGTAGTGCTTGTTGAACCCACGGGCTATCTGAACCGGGCTCTAGTCTTCCGGGTCAGCTGGTCGACACCGCGGGCCCTCGGACCCGAGCGCGAGTAGCACGGGAGTGCACGTCAACCGTGCAGGATCTCGGACCCAGGCCCGAGTCGCCCGGGGCAGCTGGTTGACACCGCGGGCCCTGGGACAAGGGCCCAATTCGCCCGGCACAGATGGTCGACTCCGCGGGCCTTCAGAACCGGGCCTGAGGCCCCCGGGCAGCTGCTCCACATCGCGGTCCCTCGGACACTGGCCTGAGTCGCCTGGTAGATCTTGTTGACACCGCAGGTTATCGGAGCCGAGCACGAGTCCTCAGGGACAGCTGGTCGATCCTGTGGGCCATCGGACCCCAGCGCAAGCCGCCCAGGAGTGCTGGTAGACCCTGCGGAACTTTGAAACCTGGCCAGAGCCTTCAGTTTAGCTGGTCGACCCCGCAGGACGTAGGACCCGGGCCTGAGTTGCCCAGGGCAGCTGTTCGACCACTCGTGCCATTGGACCTGGGCAAGAGTCGCCAGGGAGATCGATTCGACCCCACGGGACCTCGGACACTGGCCCGAAATGCCCGGGAGATCTGGTCGACCCCGAAGGCACTGAAACTCGGCCCCAGGTCACCCGGGACAGCTGGTCGACTCCACGGGCCCTCGGACACTGGCCTGTGTCCCCCGGGAGAGCTGGTCGAAACCGCGGGCCATCGGAGATGGGCGCGAGTCATGCGGGACAGGTGGTCGACTCCGCGGGGCAACGGACCCGAACCCGAGTCCCCCGGAAGAGCTGGTCAAACCCGCGGGCCCGTGGACAGGAGCACGAGGTGCCCAGGACAGGTGTTTGACATTGCGGGCCCAGGGAAAGTGGCCCGAGACGACAGGGACAGCTGCTCGACACCGCAGGATAACGGAGCCGGGAGCGAGTCTTCCGGGACATTGGTCGAATCTGCGGGCTCTCGGACCCGAGAGCGATTCGCCCGGGAGTACTGGTTGAACCCGCAGGCCCTCGGACCCTAGCGCGAATCGCCTGGGAGAGCTGGTGGACGACGCGGGGCCTCAGACACAACCCCGAGTAGCACGAGAAAATTGGTCGACCCCAAGGGACCTCGGAACCCAGTGTGCATCGGCCAGGAGAGCTGGTCGACACCGCGGGCCCTCGGACACTGGCCCGAAGCAACGGGGACAGCTGGTCCACACTGCGGAATATTGGAGCCGGGCGTGAGTCCTCCGGGATAATTGGTTGACACCACGGGTCCTCAGACACTGGCCTGAGTCGCCCAGGGGAGCAGGTGGACACCGTGGTCCTCGGACACGAGGCCGAGTAGCCCGGAACATCTGGTCAACCCCATGGGACCCCCGGACCCCATCGCAAGTCACCCGGGACAGCTTGTCAAACCCGCAGGCCCTCAGACACGAGCACGAGGCGCCTAGGACAGCTGTTAGACATCGAGGGCCCACGGAATCTTGCCCGAGTCGCCAGGGACAGCTGGTCGACACCGCGGGATATCGGAGCCTGCCGTGAGTCCTACGGGAGGGCTGGTCGACCTGGCGGGCTATTGGAGCCGGGTGGGAGTCCCTCGGGAGAGATGGTCGACCCCGCGGGTCCTCAGACAGGAGCACGAGACCTCCAGGACAGCTGGTCGAACCCACAGGCCCACAACCATATCGCGAGTCGCCAAGGAGTGCTGGCTATCTCCGGAGGACCTTGGAAACGGGCACGAGTTGCCCGGGTTAGGTGGTCGACACCGCGGCCTCAGGGACACGGGCCCGAGTGGCCCGAGAATGCTGGTCGACACATCGGGCCCTGGGACATGGTCCCGAGTCGCTCGGGAGAGCTGGTTGACCCCACGGGCCCTCGGACCCAGGCCCGAGTTTCCCGGTAGAGCTTGTCGAACCCAGGGGCTATCTGAGCCGGGCTCTAGTCCTCCGGGTCAGCTGGTCGACACCGCGGGCCCTCGGACCCGAGCGCGAGTAGCACAGGAGTGCACGTCAACCGTGCAGGACCTCGGACCCAGGCCCGAGTCGCCCGGGGCAGCTGGTTGACCCCGCGGGCCCTGGGACATGGGCCTGATTCACCCGGCACAGCTGGTAGACTCCGCAGGACCTGGGACAAGGCCCGATTTGCCCGGGAGAGCTCGTCGACCCCGTGGGTCCTCGGAACCGAGTGTGAGTCGCCAGGGAGTGCTGGTCGACACCGCTGGCCTTCGGGCTTGAGCGCGAGTCCCCAGGGAGAGCTGGTATACCACGCAGAACTCGGACACTAGCCCGAGTAGCCCGGGACATCTGGTGGACCACAAGGGACCTCGGACCCCAGAGCGAGTTGTCCAGGAGAGCTGGTCACATCGCAGGCCCTCGGTCATGGGCCCGAGTCGACCGGGACAGCTGGTCGACACCGCGGGCTCTGGAGCCGGGCGCGAGTCCTCCGGGACAGCTGGTCGACACCGCGGGGCCAGAGACCCGAACCCGAGTCCCCGTGAAAGATTGTCAAACCCGCGGGCCCTTGGACACGAGCACAAGGTGCGCAGGATAGGTGTTTGACATCGCGGGCTCACGGAATGTGGCCCGAGACGACAGGGACAGCTGCTCGACACCACAGGATATCGGAGCCAGGAGCGAGTCTTCTGGGACATTGGTCGAATCTGCGTTCTCTCGGACCCGAGTGCGATTCGCCTGGGAGTACTGGTTGAACCCGCAGGCCCTCGGACCCGAGCGCGAATCACCTGTGCGAGGTGGTGGACGACGCGGGGCCTCAGACACAACCCCGAGTAGCACGGGAGAATTGGTCGACCCCAAGGGACCTCGGAACCAAGTGTGAATCGGCCAGGAGAGCTGGTCGACACCGCAGGCCCTCGGACACTGGCCCAAGGCAACGGGGACAGCTGGTCGACACTGCGGAATATTGGTGCCGGGCATGAGTCCTCCGGGACAGCTGGTCGACACCGCGGGCCCTCGGACACTTGCCCGATTTGACCGGGACAGCTGGCGACACCGCGGGCTCTGGAGCTGGGCGCGAGTACTCCGGGACAGCTGGTCGACACCGCGGGCCCTCGGACACTGGCCCGAGTTGACCGGGACATCTGGTCGACACCGCGGGCTGTCGGGGTGGGCGCGAGCCCTCCGGGAGAATTGGTCGACCCTGCGGCAATTTGGAGCTGAGCACGAGTCTCCCGGGAGAGCTGTTGGACCCCGCGGGCGCTGGGACGTGGGTCCAATTCGCCCGGCACAGATGGTCGACTCCGCGGACCTTCAGAACCGGGCCTGAAGCCCCCGGGCAGCTGCTCCACATCGCGGTCCCTCGGACACTGGCCTGAGTCGCCTGGGAGATCTTGTTGACCCCGCAGGTTATCGGAGCCGTGCACGAGTCCTCAGGGACAGCTGGTCGATCCTGTGGGCCATCAGACCCCAGCGCAAGCCGCCCAGGAGTGCTGGTAGACCCTGCGGAACTTTGAAACCTGGCCAGAGCCTTCAGTTTAGCTGGTCGACCCCGCAGGACGTAGGACCCGGGCCTGAGTTGCCCAGGGCAGCTGTTCGACCACTCGTGCCATTGGACCTGGGCAAGAGTCGCCAGGGAGATCGATTCGACCCCACGGGACCTCGGACACTGGCCCGAAATGCCCGGGAGATCTGGTCGACCCCGAAGGCACTGAAACTCGGCCCCAGGTCACCCGGGACAGCTGGTCGACTCCACGGGCCCTCGGACACTGGCCTGTGTCCCCCGGGAGAGCTGGTCGAAACCGCGGGCCATCGGAGATGGGCGCGAGTCATGCGGGACAGGTGGTCGACTCCGCGGGGCAACGGACCCGAACCCGAGTCCCCCGGAAGAGCTGGTCAAACCCGCGGGCCCGTGGACAGGAGCACGAGGTGCCCAGGACAGGTGTTTGACATTGCGGGCCCAGGGAAAGTGGCCCGAGACGACAGGGACAGCTGCTCGACACCGCAGGATAACGGAGCCGGGAGCGAGTCTTCCGGGACATTGGTCGAATCTGCGGGCTCTCGGACCCGAGAGCGATTCGCCCGGGAGTACTGGTTGAACCCGCAGGCCCTCGGACCCTAGCGCGAATCGCCTGGGAGAGCTGGTGGACGACGCGGGGCCTCAGACACAACCCCGAGTAGCACGAGAAAATTGGTCGACCCCAAGGGACCTCGGAACCCAGTGTGCATCGGCCAGGAGAGCTGGTCGACACCGCGGGCCCTCGGACACTGGCCCGAAGCAACGGGGACAGCTGGTCCACACTGCGGAATATTGGAGCCGGGCGTGAGTCCTCCGGGATAATTGGTTGACACCACGGGTCCTCAGACACTGGCCTGAGTCGCCCAGGGGAGCAGGTGGACACCGTGGTCCTCGGACACGAGGCCGAGTAGCCCGGAACATCTGGTCAACCCCATGGGACCCCCGGACCCCATCGCAAGTCACCCGGGACAGCTTGTCAAACCCGCAGGCCCTCAGACACGAGCACGAGGCGCCTAGGACAGCTGTTAGACATCGAGGGCCCACGGAATCTTGCCCGAGTCGCCAGGGACAGCTGGTCGACACCGCGGGAAATCGGAGCCTGCCGTGAGTCCTACGGGAGGGCTGGTCGACCTGGCGGGCTATTGGAGCCGGGTGGGAGTCCCTCGGGAGAGATGGTCGACCCCGCGGGTCCTCAGACAGGAGCACGAGACCTCCAGGACAGCTGGTCGAACCCACAGGCCCACAACCATATCGCGAGTCGCCAAGGAGTGCTGGCTATCTCCGGAGGACCTTGGAAACGGGCACGAGTTGCCCGGGTTAGGTGGTCGACACCGCGGCCTCAGGGACACGGGCCCGAGTGGCCCGAGAATGCTGGTCGACACATCGGGCCCTGGGACATGGTCCCGAGTCGCTCGGGAGAGCTGGTTGACCCCACGGGCCCTCGGACCCAGGCCCGAGTTTCCCGGTAGAGCTTGTCGAACCCAGGGGCTATCTGAGCCGGGCTCTAGTCCTCCGGGTCAGCTGGTCGACACCGCGGGCCCTCGGACCCGAGCGCGAGTAGCACAGGAGTGCACGTCAACCGTGCAGGACCTCGGACCCAGGCCCGAGTCGCCCGGGGCAGCTGGTTGACCCCGCGGGCCCTGGGACATGGGCCTGATTCACCCGGCACAGCTGGTAGACTCCGCAGGACCTGGGACAAGGCCCGATTTGCCCGGGAGAGCTCGTCGACCCCGTGGGTCCTCGGAACCGAGTGTGAGTCGCCAGGGAGTGCTGGTCGACACCGCTGGCCCTCGGGCTTGAGCGCGAGTCCCCAGGGAGAGCTGGTATACCACGCAGAACTCGGACACTAGCCCGAGTAGCCCGGGACATCTGGTGGACCACAAGGGACCTCGGACCCCAGAGCGAGTTGCCCAGGAGAGCTGGTCACATCGCAGGCCCTCGGTCATGGGCCCGAGTCGACCGGGACAGCTGGTCGACACCGCGGGCTCTGGAGCCGGGCGCGAGTCCTCCGGGACAGCTGGTCGACACCGCGGGGCCAGAGACCCGAACCCGAGTCCCCGTGAAAGATTGTCAAACCCGCGGGCCCTTGGACACGAGCACAAGGTGCGCAGGATAGGTGTTTGACATCGCGGGCTCACGGAATGTGGCCCGAGACGACAGGGACAGCTGCTCGACACCACAGGATATCGGAGCCAGGAGCGAGTCTTCTGGGACATTGGTCGAATCTGCGTTCTCTCGGACCCGAGTGCGATTCGCCTGGGAGTACTGGTTGAACCCGCAGGCCCTCGGACCCGAGCGCGAATCACCTGTGCGAGGTGGTGGACGACGCGGGGCCTCAGACACAACCCCGAGTAGCACGGGAGAATTGGTCGACCCCAAGGGACCTCGGAACCAAGTGTGAATCGGCCAGGAGAGCTGGTCGACACCGCAGGCCCTCGGACACTGGCCCAAGGCAACGGGGACAGCTGGTCGACACTGCGGAATATTGGTGCCGGGCATGAGTCCTCCGGGACAGCTGGTCGACACCGCGGGCCCTCGGACACTTGCCCGATTTGACCGGGACAGCTGGCGACACCGCGGGCTCTGGAGCTGGGCGCGAGTACTCCGGGACAGCTGGTCGACACCGCGGGCCCTCGGACACTGGCCCGAGTTGACCGGGACATCTGGTCGACACCGCGGGCTGTCGGGGTGGGCGCGAGCCCTCCGGGAGAATTGGTCGACCCTGCGGCAATTTGGAGCTGAGCACGAGTCTCCCGGGAGAGCTGTTGGACCCCGCGGGCGCTGGGACGTGGGTCCAATTCGCCCGGCACAGATGGTCGACTCCGCGGACCTTCAGAACCGGGCCTGAAGCCCCCGGGCAGCTGCTCCACATCGCGGTCCCTCGGACACTGGCCTGAGTCGCCTGGGAGATCTTGTTGACCCCGCAGGTTATCGGAGCCGTGCACGAGTCCTCAGGGACAGCTGGTCGATCCTGTGGGCCATCAGACCCCAGCGCAAGCCGCCCAGGAGTGCTGGTAGACCCTGCGGAACTTTGAAACCTGGCCAGAGCCTTCAGTTTAGCTGGTCGACACCACAGGACGTAGGACCCGGGCCTGAGTTGCCCAGGGCAGCTGTTCGACCACTCATGCCATTGGACCTGGGCAAGAGTCGCCAGGGAGATCTAGTCGAACCGCGGGCCCTCGGACACGGGCCCGAGGCGCCCGGGACAGCTGGTCGACCCCGCGGGCCCTGGGACATGAGCCCGATTCACCCGGCACAGCTGGTAGACTCCGCAGGACCTGGGACAAGGCCCGATTTGCCCAGGAGAGCTCGTCGACCCAGTGGGCACTCGGAACGAGTGTGAGTCGCCCGGGAGTGCTGGTCGACACCGCTGGCCCTCGGGCTTGAGCGCGAGTCCCCCGGGAGAGCTGGTGTACCACGCGGAACTCGGACACTGGCCCGAGTAGCCCGGGACATCTGGTGGACCACAAGGGACCTCGGACCCCAGCGCGAGTTGCCCAGGAGAGCTGGTCACATCGCAGGCCCTCGGTCATGGGCCCGAGTCGACCGGGACAGCTGGTCGACACCGCGGGCTCTGGAGCCGGGCGCGAGTCCTCCGGGACAGCTGGTCGACACCGCGGGCCCTCAGACACTGGCCCGAGTTGACCGGGACATCTGGTCGACACCGCGGGCTGTCGGGGTGGGCGCGAGACCTCCGGGAGAATTGGTCGACCCTGCGGCAATTTGGAGCTGAGCGCGAGTCTCCCAGGAGAGCTGCTGGACCCCGCGGCCCCGGGACACGAGCGCGAGTCGCCTGAAACATATTTTTGACTCCACGGGACCTCGGACACTGGCCTGAAATGCCCAGGAGATCTGGTCGAACCCAAAGGCACTGAAACCCGGCCCCAGGTGACCCGGACAGCTGGTCGACTCCGCGGGCCCTCGGACACTGGCCTGTGTCCCCCGGAAGAGCTGGTCGAACCCGCGGGCGATCGGAGATGGGTGCGAGTCCTCCGGGACAGATGGTCAACCCCGCGGGCCTTTGGACATGAGTCCGAGTCGCCCGGGAGATCTAGTCAACACCACGGGCCCTCAGACCTAAGCTCGAGTGTCCCGGGACATGCAGTCGACTTCACGGGACCTCGGACCACAGCTCAAGTCGCCCAGGACAGCTAGTCGACATCGTGGGCCATCGGAGAATGGCGCGAGTCATGCGGGACAGGTGGTCGACTTCGTGGGGCAAGAGACCCGAACCCGAGTCGCCAGGAAAGATTGTCAAACCCGCGGGCCCTTGGACATGAGCACAAGGTGCACAGGACAGGTGTTTGACATCGCGCGGCCACGGAAAGTGGCCCGAGACGACAGGGACAGCTGATCGACACCTCAGGATATTGGAGCCGGGAGCGAGTCTTCCGGGACATTGGTCGAATCTGCGGGCTCTCGGACCCGAGCGCGATTCGCCCGGGAGTACTGGTTGAACCCGCAGGCCCTCGGACCCGAGCGCGAATCGCCTGGGAGAGCTGGTGGACGACGCGGGGCCTCAGACACAACCCCGAGTAGCACGAGAAAATTGGTCGACCCCAAGGGACCTCGGAACCCAGTGTGAATCGGCCAGGAGAGCTGGTCGACACCGCGGAATATTGGAGCCGGGCGTGAATCCTCCGGGACAGCTGGTCGACACCGCGGGCCCTCGGACACTGGCCCGATTCGACCGGGACAGCTGGCGACACCGCGGGCTATCGGAGCCGGGCGCGAGTCCTCCAGGACAGCTGGTGGGCCCTGTGAGCCCTCAGACCCGAGCGCGAGTCGCCCGGGAGAGCAGGTGGACACCGTGGTCCTCGGACACCTGGCCGAGTAGCCCGGAACATCTGGTCAACCCCATGGGACCCCGGACCCCATCGCGAGTCACCCGGGACAGCTTGTCAAACCCGCGGGCCCTCAGACACGAGCACGAGGCGCCCAGGACAGCTGTTAGACATCACCGGCCCACGGAATCTTGCCCGAGTCGCCAGGGACAGCTGGTCGACACCGCGGGATATCGGAGCCGGCCGTGAGTCCTCCGGGAGGGCTGGTCGACGTCGCGGGGTATCGGAGCCGGGCGGGAGTTGCTCGGGAGAGATGGTCGACCCCGCGGGTCCTCAGTCACAATCGCGAGTCCTCCAGGTCAGCTGGTCGAACCCATAGGCGCACGACCAGAGCGCGAGTCGCATAGGAGTGCTGGCTATCCCCGGAGGACCTTGGAACTGGGCACGAGTTGCCCGGGGTAGTTGGTCGACACCGGGACCTCACAGACACGGGCCCGAGTGGCCCGGGAATGCTGGTCGACACAGCGGGCCCTGGGACATGGTCCCGAGTCGCTCGGGAGAGCTGGTTGACCCCGCGGGCCCTGGGACATGGGTCCAATTCGCCCGGCACAGATGGTCGACTCCGCGGGCCTTCAGAACCGGGCCTGAGGCCCCCGGGCAGCTGCTCCACATCGCGGTCCCTCGGACACTGGCCTGAGTCGCCTGGGAGATCTTGTTGACCCCGCAGGTTATCGGAGCCGAGCACGAGTCCTCAGGGACAGCTGGTCGATCCTGTGGGCCATCGGACCCCAGCGCAAGCCGCCCAGGAGTGCTGGTAGACCCTGCGGAACTTTGAAACCTGGCCAGAGCCTTCAGTTTAGCTGGTCGACCCCGCAGGACGTAGGACCCGGGCCTGAGTTGCCCAGGGCAGCTGTTCGACCACTCGTGCCATTGGACCTGGGCAAGAGTCGCCAGGGAGATCTAGTCGAACCGCGGGCCCTCGGACACGGGCCCGAGGCGCCCGGGACAGCTGGTCGACCCCGCGGGCCCTGGGACATGAGCCCGATTCACCCGGCACAGCTGGTAGACTCCGCAGGACCTGGGACAAGGCCCGATTTGCCCGGGAGAGCTCGTCGACCCCGTGGGTTCTCGGAACCGAGTGTGAGTCGCCCGGGAGTGCTGGTCGACACCGCTGGCCCTCGGGCTTGAGCGCGAGTCCCCCGGGAGAGCTGGTGTACCACGCGGAACTCGGACACTGGCCCGAGTAGCCCGGGACATCTGGTGGACCACAAGGGACCTCGGACCCCAGCGCGAGTTGCCCAGGAGAGCTGGTCACATCGCAGGCCCTCGGTCATGGGCCCGAGTCGACCGGGACAGCTGGTCGACACCGCGGGCTCTGGAGCCGGGCGCGAGTCCTCCGGGACAGCTGGTCGACACCGCGGGCCCTCAGACACTGGCCCGAGTTGACCGGGACATCTGGTCGACACCGCGGGCTGTCGGGGTGGGCGCGAGACCTCCGGGAGAATTGGTCGACCCTGCGGCAATTTGGAGCTGAGCGCGAGTCTCCCGGGAGAGCTGGTGGAACCCGCGGGGCCCGGGACACGAGCCCGAGTCGCCTGGAACATATTTTTGACCCCACGGGACCTCGGACACTGGCCCGAAATGCCCGGGAGATCTGGTCGACCCCGAAGGCACTGAAACCCGGCCCCAGGTCACCTGGGACAGCTGGTCGACTCCGCGGGCCCTCGGACACTGGCCTGTGTCCCCCGGAAGAGCTGGTCAAACCCGCGGGCGATCGGAGATGGGTGCGAGTCCTCCGGGACAGATGGTCAACCCCGCGGGCCTTTGGACATGAGTCCGAGTCGCCCGGGAGATCTAATCAACACCACGGGCCCTCAGACCTAAGCTCGAGTGTCCCGGGACATGCAGTCGACTTCACGGGACCTCGGACCACAGCTCAAGACGCCCAGGACAGCTAGTCGACATCGTGGGCCATCGCAGAATGGCGTGAGTCATGCGGGACAGGTGGTCGACTCTCGGGGCAAGAGACCCGAACCTGAGTCGCCAGGAAAGATTGTCAAACCCGCGGGCCCTTGGACACGAGCACAAGGTGCGCAGGACAGGTGTTTGACATCGCGGGCCCACGGAAAGTGGCCCGAGACGACAGGGACAGCTGCTCGACACCGCAGGATATCGGAGCCAGGAGCGAGTCTTCCGGGACATTGGTCGAATCTGCGGGCTCTCGGACCCGAGCGCGATTCGCCCGGGAGTACTGGTTGAACCCGCAGGCCCTCGGACCCGAGCGCGAATCGCCTGGGAGAGCTGGTGGATGACGCGGGGCCTCAGACACAACCCCGAGTAGCACGAGAAAATTGGTCGACCCCAAGGGACCTCGGAACCCAGTGTGAATCGGCCAGGAGAGCTGGTCGACACCGCGGAATATTGGAGCCGGGCGTGAATCCTCCGGGACAGCTGGTCGACACCGCGGGCCCTCGGACACTGGCCCGATTCGACCGGGACAGCTGGCGACACCGCGGGCTATCGGAGCCGGGCGCGAGTCCTCCAGGACAGCTGGTGGGCCCTGTGAGCCCTCAGACCCGAGCGCGAGTCGCCCGGGAGAGCAGGTGGACACCGTGGTCCTCGGACACCTGGCCGAGTAGCCCGGAACATCTGGTCAACCCCATGGGACCCCGGACCCCATCGCGAGTCACCCGGGACAGCTTGTCAAACCCGCGGGCCCTCAGACACTGGCCCGAGTTGACCGGGACATCTGGTCGACACCGCGGGCTGTCGGGGTGGGCGCGAGACCTCCGGGAGAATTGGTCGACCCTGCGGCAATTTGGAGCTGAGCGCGAGTCTCCCGGGAGAGCTGGTGGAACCCGCGGGGCCCGGGACACGAGCCCGAGTCGCCTGGAACATATTTTTGACCCCACGGGACCTCGGACACTGGCCCGAAATGCCCGGGAGATCTGGTCGACCCCGAAGGCACTGAAACCCGGCCCCACGTCACCTGGGACAGCTGGTCGACTCCGCGGGCCCTCGGACACTGGCCTGTGTCCCCCGGAAGAGCTGGTCAAACCCGCGGGCGATCGGAGATGGGTGCGAGTCCTCCGGGACAGATGGTCAACCCCGCGGGCCTTTGGACATGAGTCCGAGTCGCCCGGGAGATCTAATCAACACCACGGGCCCTCAGACCTAAGCTCGAGTGTCCCGGGACATGCAGTCGACTTCACGGGACCTCGGACCACAGCTCAAGACGCCCAGGACAGCTAGTCGACATCGTGGGCCATCGCAGAATGGCGTGAGTCATGCGGGACAGGTGGTCGACTCTCGGGGCAAGAGACCCGAACCTGAGTCGCCAGGAAAGATTGTCAAACCCGCGGGCCCTTGGACACGAGCACAAGGTGCGCAGGACAGGTGTTTGACATCGCGGGCCCACGGAAAGTGGCCCGAGACGACAGGGACAGCTGCTCGACACCGCAGGATATCGGAGCCGGGAGCGAGTCTTCCGGGACATTGGTCGAATCTGCGGGCTCTCGGACCCGAGCGCGATTCGCCCGGGAGTACTGGTTGAACCCGCAGGCCCTCGGACCCGAGCGCGAATCGCCTGGGAGAGCTGGTGGACGACGCGGGGCCTCAGACACAACCCCGAGTAGCACGAGAAAATTGGTCGACCCCAAGGGACCTCGGAACCCAGTGTGAATCGGCCAGGAGAGCTGGTCGACACCGCGGAATATTGGAGCCGGGCGTGAATCCTCCGGGACAGCTGGTCGACACCGCGGGCCCTCGGACACTGGCCCGATTCGACCGGGACAGCTGGCGACACCGCGGGCTATCGGAGCCGGGCGCGAGTCCTCCAGGACAGCTGGTGGGCCCTGTGAGCCCTCAGACCCGAGCGCGAGTCGCCCGGGAGAGCAGGTGGACACCGTGGTCCTCGGACACCTGGCCGAGTAGCCCGGAACATCTGGTCAACCCCATGGGACCCCGGACCCCATCGCGAGTCACCCGGGACAGCTTGTCAAACCCGCGGGCCCTCAGACACGAGCACGAGGCGCCCAGGACAGCTGTTAGACATCACCGGCCCACGGAATCTTGCCCGAGTCGCCAGGGACAGCTGGTCGACACCGCGGGATATCGGAGCCGGCCGTGAGTCCTCCGGGAGGGCTGGTCGACGTCGCGGGGTATCGGAGCCGGGCGGGAGTTGCTCGGGAGAGATGGTCGACCCCGCGGGTCCTCAGTCACAATCGCGAGTCCTCCAGGTCAGCTGGTCGAACCCACAGGCGCACGACCAGAGCGCGAGTCGCATAGGAGTGCTGGCTATCCCCGGAGGACCTTGGAACTGGGCACGAGTTGCCCGGGGTAGTTGTTCGACACCGGGACCTCACGGACACGGGCCCGAGTGGCCCGGGAATGCTGGTCGACACAGCGGGCCCTGGGACATGGTCCCGAGTCGCTCGGGAGAGCTGGTTGACACCGCGGGCCCTGGGACATGGGTCCAATTCGCCCGGCACAGATGGTCGACTCCGCGGGCCTTCAGAACCGGGCCTGAGGCCCCCGGGCAGCTGCTCCACATCGCGGTCCCTCGGACACTGGCCTGAGTCGCCTGGGAGATCTTGTTGACACCGCAGGTTATCGGAGCCGAGCACGAGTCCTCAGGGACAGCTGGTCGATCCTGTGGGCCATCGGACCCCAGCGCAAGCCGCCCAGGAGTGCTGGTAGACCCTGCGGAACTTTGAAACCTGGCCAGAGCCTTCAGTTTAGCTGGTCGACCCCGCAGGACGTAGGACCCGGGCCTGAGTTGCCCAGGGCAGCTGTTCGACCACTCGTGCCATTGGACCTGGGCAAGAGTCGCCAGGGAGATCTAGTCGAACCGCGGGCCCTCGGACACGGGCCCGAGGCGCCCGGGACAGCTGGTCGACCCCGCGGGCCCTGGGACATGAGCCCGATTCACCCGGCACAGCTGGTAGACTCCGCAGGACCTGGGACAAGGCCCGATTTGCCCGGGAGAGCTCGTCGACCCCGTGGGTTCTCGGAACCGAGTGTGAGTCGCCCGGGAGTGCTGGTCGACACCGCTGGCCCTCGGGCTTGAGCGCGAGTCCCCCGGGAGAGCTGGTGTACCACGCGGAACTCGGACACTGGCCCGAGTAGCCCGGGACATCTGGTGGACCACAAGGGACCTCGGACCCCAGCGCGAGTTGCCCAGGAGAGCTGGTCACATCGCAGGCCCTCGGTCATGGGCCCGAGTCGACCGGGACAGCTGGTCGACACCGCGGGCTCTGGAGCCGGGCGCGAGTCCTCCGGGACAGCTGGTCGACACCGCGGGCCCTCAGACACTGGCCCGAGTTGACCGGGACATCTGGTCGACACCGCGGGCTGTCGGGGTGGGCGCGAGACCTCCGGGAGAATTGGTCGACCCTGCGGCAATTTGGAGCTGAGCGCGAGTCTCCCGGGAGAGCTGGTGGAACCCGCGGGGCCCGGGACACGAGCCCGAGTCGCCTGGAACATATTTTTGACCCCACGGGACCTCGGACACTGGCCCGAAATGCCCGGGAGATCTGGTCGACCCCGAAGGCACTGAAACCCGGCCCCAGGTCACCTGGGACAGCTGGTCGACTCCGCGGGCCCTCGGACACTGGCCTGTGTCCCCCGGAAGAGCTGGTCAAACCCGCGGGCGATCGGAGATGGGTGCGAGTCCTCCGGGACAGATGGTCAACCCCGCGGGCCTTTGGACATGAGTCCGAGTCGCCCGGGAGATCTAATCAACACCACGGGCCCTCAGACCTAAGCTCGAGTGTCCCGGGACATGCAGTCGACTTCACGGGACCTCGGACCACAGCTCAAGACGCCCAGGACAGCTAGTCGACATCGTGGGCCATCGGAGAATGGCGCGAGTCATGCGGGACAGGTGGTCGACTCCGCGGGGCAAGAGACACGAACCCGAGTCGCCAGGAAAGATTGTCAAACCCGCGGGCCCTTGGACACGAGCACAAGGTGCGCAGGACAGGTGTTTGACATCGCGGGCCCACGGAAAGTGGCCCGAGACGACAGGGACAGCTGCTCGACACCGCAGGATATCGGAGCCGGGAGCGAGTCTTCCGGGACATTGGTCGAATCTGCGGGCTCTCGGACCCGAGCGCGATTCGCCCGGGAGTACTGGTTGAACCCGCAGGCCCTCGGACCCGAGCGCGAATCGCCTGGGAGAGCTGGTGGACGACGCGGGGCCTCAGACACAACCCCGAGTAGCACGAGAAAATTGGTCGACCCCAAGGGACCTCGGAACCCAGTGTGAATCGGCCAGGAGAGCTGGTCGACACCGCGGAATATTGGAGCCGGGCGTGAATCCTCCGGGACAGCTGGTCGACACCGCGGGCCCTCGGACACTGGCCCGATTCGACCGGGACAGCTGGCGACACCGCGGGCTATCGGAGCCGGGCGCGAGTCCTCCAGGACAGCTGGTGGGCCCTGTGAGCCCTCAGACCCGAGCGCGAGTCGCCCGGGAGAGCAGGTGGACACCGTGGTCCTCGGACACCTGGCCGAGTAGCCCGGAACATCTGGTCAACCCCATGGGACCCCGGACCCCATCGCGAGTCACCCGGGACAGCTTGTCAAACCCGCGGGCCCTCAGACACGAGCACGAGGCGCCCAGGACAGCTGTTAGACATCACCGGCCCACGGAATCTTGCCCGAGTCGCCAGGGACAGCTGGTCGACACCGCGGGATATCGGAGCCGGCCGTGAGTCCTCCGGGAGGGCTGGTCGACGTCGCGGGGTATCGGAGCCGGGCGGGAGTTGCTCGGGAGAGATGGTCGACCCCGCGGGTCCTCAGTCACAATCGCGAGTCCTCCAGGTCAGCTGGTCGAACCCACAGGCGCACGACCAGAGCGCGAGTCGCATAGGAGTGCTGGCTATCCCCGGAGGACCTTGGAACTGGGCACGAGTTGCCCGGGGTAGTTGTTCGACACCGGGACCTCACGGACACGGGCCCGAGTGGCCCGGGAATGCTGGTCGACACAGCGGGCCCTGGGACATGGTCCCGAGTCGCTCGGGAGAGCTGGTTGACACCGCGGGCCCTGGGACATGGGTCCAATTCGCCCGGCACAGATGGTCGACTCCGCGGGCCTTCAGAACCGGGCCTGAGGCCCCCGGGCAGCTGCTCCACATCGCGGTCCCTCGGACACTGGCCTGAGTCGCCTGGGAGATCTTGTTGACACCGCAGGTTATCGGAGCCGAGCACGAGTCCTCAGGGACAGCTGGTCGATCCTGTGGGCCATCGGACCCCAGCGCAAGCCGCCCAGGAGTGCTGGTAGACCCTGCGGAACTTTGAAACCTGGCCAGAGCCTTCAGTTTAGCTGGTCGACCCCGCAGGACGTAGGACCCGGGCCTGAGTTGCCCAGGGCAGCTGTTCGACCACTCGTGCCATTGGACCTGGGCAAGAGTCGCCAGGGAGATCTAGTCGAACCGCGGGCCCTCGGACACGGGCCCGAGGCGCCCGGGACAGCTGGTCGACCCCGCGGGCCCTGGGACATGAGCCCGATTCACCCGGCACAGCTGGTAGACTCCGCAGGACCTGGGACAAGGCCCGATTTGCCCGGGAGAGCTCGTCGACCCCGTGGGTTCTCGGAACCGAGTGTGAGTCGCCCGGGAGTGCTGGTCGACACCGCTGGCCCTCGGGCTTGAGCGCGAGTCCCCCGGGAGAGCTGGTGTACCACGCGGAACTCGGACACTGGCCCGAGTAGCCCGGGACATCTGGTGGACCACAGGGGACCTCGGACCCCAGCGCGAGTTGCCCAGGAGAGCTGGTCACATCGCAGGCCCTCGGTCATGGGCCCGAGTCGACCGGGACAGCTGGTCGACACCGCGGGCTCTGGAGCCGGGCGCGAGTCCTCCGGGACAGCTGGTCGACACCGCGGGCCCTCAGACACTGGCCCGAGTTGACCGGGACATCTGGTCGACACCGCGGGCTGTCGGGGTGGGCGCGAGACCTCCGGGAGAATTGGTCGACCCTGCGGCAATTTGGAGCTGAGCGCGAGTCTCCCGGGAGAGCTGGTGGAACCCGCGGGGCCCGGGACACGAGCCCGAGTCGCCTGGAACATATTTTTGACCCCACGGGACCTCGGACACTGGCCCGAAATGCCCGGGAGATCTGGTCGACCCCGAAGGCACTGAAACCCGGCCCCAGGTCACCTGGGACAGCTGGTCGACTCCGCGGGCCCTCGGACACTGGCCTGTGTCCCCCGGAAGAGCTGGTCAAACCCGCGGGCGATCGGAGATGGGTGCGAGTCCTCCGGGACAGATGGTCAACCCCGCGGGCCTTTGGACATGAGTCCGAGTCGCCCGGGAGATCTAATCAACACCACGGGCCCTCAGACCTAAGCTCGAGTGTCCCGGGACATGCAGTCGACTTCACGGGACCTCGGACCACAGCTCAAGACGCCCAGGACAGCTAGTCGACATCGTGGGCCATCGGAGAATGGCGCGAGTCATGCGGGACAGGTGGTCGACTCCGCGGGGCAAGAGACACGAACCCGAGTCGCCAGGAAAGATTGTCAAACCCGCGGGCCCTTGGACACGAGCACAAGGTGCGCAGGACAGGTGTTTGACATCGCGGGCCCAGGGAAAGTGGCCCGAGACGACAGGGACAGCTGCTCGACACCGCAGGATATCGGAGCCGGGAGCGAGTCTTCCGGGACATTGGTCGAATCTGCGGGCTCTCGGACCCGAGCGCGATTCGCCCGGGAGTACTGGTTGAACCCGCAGGCCCTCGGACCCGAGCGCGAATCGCCTGGGAGAGCTGGTGGACGACGCGGGGCCTCAGACACAACCCCGAGTAGCACGAGAAAATTGGTCGACCCCAAGGGACCTCGGAACCCAGTGTGAATCGGCCAGGAGAGCTGGTCGACACCGCGGAATATTGGAGCCGGGCGTGAATCCTCCGGGACAGCTGGTCGACACCGCGGGCCCTCGGACACTGGCCCGATTCGACCGGGACAGCTGGCGACACCGCGGGCTATCGGAGCCGGGCGCGAGTCCTCCAGGACAGCTGGTGGGCCCTGTGAGCCCTCAGACCCGAGCGCGAGTCGCCCGGGAGAGCAGGTGGACACCGTGGTCCTCGGACACCTGGCCGAGTAGCCCGGAACATCTGGTCAACCCCATGGGACCCCGGACCCCATCGCGAGTCACCCGGGACAGCTTGTCAAACCCGCGGGCCCTCAGACACGAGCACGAGGCGCCCAGGACAGCTGTTAGACATCACCGGCCCACGGAATCTTGCCCGAGTCGCCAGGGACAGCTGGTCGACACCGCGGGATATCGGAGCCGGCCGTGAGTCCTCCGGGAGGGCTGGTCGACGTCGCGGGGTATCGGAGCCGGGCGGGAGTTGCTCGGGAGAGATGGTCGACCCCGCGGGTCCTCAGTCACAATCGCGAGTCCTCCAGGTCAGCTGGTCGAACCCACAGGCGCACGACCAGAGCGCGAGTCGCATAGGAGTGCTGGCTATCCCCGGAGGACCTTGGAACTGGGCACGAGTTGCCCGGGGTAGTTGGTCGACACCGGGACCTCACAGACACGGGCCCGAGTGGCCCGGGAATGCTGGTCGACACAGCGGGCCCTGGGACATGGTCCCGAGTCGCTCGGGAGAGCTGGTTGACCCCGCGGGCCCTGGGACATGGGTCCAATTCGCCCGGCACAGATGGTCGACTCCGCGGGCCTTCAGAACCGGGCCTGAGGCCCCCGGGCAGCTGCTCCACATCGCAGTCCCTCGGACACTGGCCTGAGTCGCCTGGGAGATCTTGTTGACCCCGCAGGTTATCGGAGCCGAGCACGAGTCCTCAGGGACAGCTGGTCGATCCTGTGGGCCATCGGACCCCAGCGCAAGCCGCCCAGGAGTGCTGGTAGACCCTGCGGAACTTTGAAACCTGGCCAGAGCCTTCAGTTTAGCTGGTCGACCCCGCAGGACGTAGGACCCGGGCCTGAGTTGCCCAGGGCAGCTGTTCGACCACTCGTGCCATTGGACCTGGGCAAGAGTCGCCAGGGAGATCTAGTCGAACCGCGGGCCCTCGGACACGGGCCCGAGGCGCCCGGGACAGCTGGTCGACCCCGCGGGCCCTGGGACATGAGCCCGATTCACCCGGCACAGCTGGTAGACTCCGCAGGACCTGGGACAAGGCCCGATTTGCCCGGGAGAGCTCGTCGACCCCGTGGGTTCTCGGAACCGAGTGTGAGTCGCCCGGGAGTGCTGGTCGACACCGCTGGCCCTCGGGCTTGAGCGCGAGTCCCCCGGGAGAGCTGGTGTACCACGCGGAACTCGGACACTGGCCCGAGTAGCCCGGGACATCTGGTGGACCACAAGGGACCTCGGACCCCAGCGCGAGTTGCCCAGGAGAGCTGGTCACATCGCAGGCCCTCGGTCATGGGCCCGAGTCGACCGGGACAGCTGGTCGACACCGCGGGCTCTGGAGCCGGGCGCGAGTCCTCCGGGACAGCTGGTCGACACCGCGGGCCCTCAGACACTGGCCCGAGTTGACCGGGACATCTGGTCGACTCCGCGGGCTGTCGGGGTGGGCGCGAGACCTCCGGGAGAATTGGTCGACCCTGCGGCAATTTGGAGCTGAGCGCGAGTCTCCCGGGAGAGCTGGTGGACCCCGCGGGCCCCAGGACACGAGCCCGAGTCGCCTGGAACATATTTTTGACCCCAGGGGACCTCGGACACAGGCCCGAAATGCCCGGGAGATCTGGTCGACACCGAAGGCACTGAAACCCGGCCCCAGGTCACCCGGACAGCTGGTCGACTCCGCGGGCCCTCGGACACTGGCCTGTGTCCCCCGGAAGAGCTGGTCGAAATCGCGGGCGATCGGAGATGGGTGTGAGTCCTCCAGGACAGATGGTCAACCCCGCGGGCCTTTGGACATGAGTCCGAGTCGCCCGGGAGATCTAGTCAACACCCCGGCCCTCAGACCTAAGCTCGAGTGGCCCGGGACATGCAGTCGACTTCACGGGACCTCGGACCACAGCTCAAGTCCCCCAGGACAGTTAGTCGACATCGTGGGCCATCGGAGAATGGCGCGAGTCATGCGGGACAGCTGGTCGACACCGCGGGCCCTCGGACACTGGCCCGAGGCAACGGGGACAGCTGGTCGACACCGCGGAATATTGGAGCCGGGCGTGAGTCCTCCGGGAGAATTGGTTGACACCACGGGCCCTCAGACACTGGCCCGAGTCGCCCAGGAGAGCAGGTGGACACTGTGGTCCTCGGACACGAGGCCGAGTAGCCCGGAACATCTGGTCAACCCCATGGGACCCCGGACCCCATCGCGAGTCACCCGGGAGAGCTTGTCAAACCCGCGGGCCCTCAGACACGAGCGCGAGGCGTGCCCAGGACAGCTGTTAGACATCGCGGGCCCACGGAATCTTGCCCGAGTCGCTAGGGACAGCTGGTCAACACCGCGGGATATCGGAGCCGGTCGTGAGTCCTCCGGGAGGGCTGGTCGACCTGGCGGGCTATAGGAGCCGGGCGGGAGTCGCTCGGGAGAGATGGTCGACCCCGCGGGTCCTCAGACAGGAGCGCGAGTCCTCCAGGTCAGCTGGTCGAACCCACAGGCCCACGACTAGAGCGCGAGTCGCCCAGGAGTGCTAGTCATCCCTGGAGGACCTTGGAACCAGGCACGAGTCGCCCGGGTTAGCCGGTCGAAACCTTGAACTCAGGGACTCGGGCCCGAGTGGCCCGGGAATGCTGGTCGACACTGCGGGCCCTGGGACATGGTCCCGAGTCGCTCGGGACAGCTGGTTGACCCCGCGGGCCCTCGGACCCAGGCCCGAGTCACCCGGTAGAGCTTGTCGAACCCACGGGCTATCTGAGCCGGGCTCTAGTCCTCCGGGTCAGCTGGTCGACACCGCGGGCCCTCGGACCCGAGCGCGAGTAGCACGGGAGTGCAGGTGGACACTGTGGTCCTTGCACACGAGGCCGAGTAGCCCGGAAGTTCTGGTCAACCCCATGGGACCCCCGAACTCAATCGCGAGTCACACAGGACAGCTTGTCAAACCCGCGGGCCCTCAGACACCAGCGCGAGGCGCCCAGGAGAGCTGTTAGACATTGCGGGCCCACGGCATCTTGCCCGAGTCGCCAGGGACAGCTGGTCGACACCGCGGGATATCGGAGCCGGGCGGGAGTCGCTCGGGAGAGATGGTCGACCCCGCGGGTCCTCAGACACAAGCGCGAGTCCTCCAGGACAGCTGGTCGAACCCACAGGCCCACGACCAGAGCGCCAGTCGCATAGGAGTACTGGCTATACCTGGAGGACCTTGGAACCGGGCACGAGTCGCCCGGGTTAGGTGGTCGACACCGCGGCCTCAGGGACACGGGCCCGAGTGGCCCGGGAATGCTGGTCGACACAGCGGGCCCTGGGACATGGTCCCGAGTCACTCGGGACAGCTGGTTGACCCCGCGGGCCCTCGGACCCAGGCCCGAGTCGCCCGGTAGTGCTTGTCGAACCCATGGGCTATCTGAGCCGGGCTCTAGTCTTCCGGGTCAGCTGGTCGACACCGCGGGCCCTCGGACCCGAGCGCGAGTAGCACGGGAGTGCACGTCAACCGTGCAGGACCTCGGACCCAGGCCCGAGTCACCCGGGGCAGCTGGTTGACCCCGCGGGCCCTGGGACATGGGCCCAATTCGCCCGGCACAGATGGTTGACTCCACGGGCCTTCAGAACCGGGCCTGAGGCCCCCGGGCAGCTGCTCCACATCGCGGTCCCTCGGACACTGGCCTGAGTCGCCTGGGAGATCTTGTTGACCCCGCAGGTTATCGGAGCCGAGCACGAGTCCTGAGGGACAGCTGGTCGATCCTGTGGGCCATCGGACCCCAGCGCAAGCCGCCCAGGAGTGCTGGTAGACCCTGCGGAAATTTGAAACCTGGCCAGAGCCTTCAGTTTAGCTGGTCGACCCTGCAGGACGTAGGGCCCGGGCCTGAGTTGCCCAGGGCAGCTGTTCGACCACTCGTGCCATTGGAACTGGGAAGAGTCGGCAGGGAGATTTATTCGACCCCACGGGACCTCGGACACTGGCCCGAAATGCCCGGGAGATCTGGTCGACCCCGAAGGCACTGAAACCCGGCCCCAGGTCACCCGGGACAGCTGGTCGACCCCGCGGGCCCTGGGACATGAGCCCGATTCACCCAGCACAGCTGGTAGACTCCGCAGGACCTGGGACAAGGCCCGATTTGCCCGGGAGAGCTCGTCGACCCCGTGGGCCCTCGGAACGAGTGTGAGTCGCCCGGGAGTGCTGGTCGACACCGCTGGCCCTCGGGCTTGAGCGCGAGTCCCCCGGGAGAGCTGGTGTACCACGCGGAACTCGGACACTGGCCCGAGTAGCCCGGGACATCTGGTGGACCACAAGGGACCTCGGACCCCAGCGCGAGTTGCCCAGGAGAGCTGGTCACATCGCAGGCCCTCGGTCATGGGCCCGAGTCGACCGGGACAGCTGGTCGACACCGCGGGCTCTGGAGCCGGGCGCGAGTCCTCCGGGACTGCTGGTCGACACCGCGGGCCCTCAGACACTGGCCCGAGTTGACCGGGACATCTGGTCGACACCGCGGGCTGTCGGGGTGGGCGCGAGACCTCCGGGAGAATTGGTCGACCCTGCGGCAATTTGGAGCTGAGCGCGAGTCTCCCGGGAGAGCTGCTGGACCCCGCGGGCACCGGGACACGAGCCCAAGTCGCCTGGATCATATTTTTGACCCCACGGGACCTCGGACACTGGCCCGAAATGCCCGGGAGATCTGGTCGACCCCGAAGGCACTGAAACCCGGCCCCAGGTCACCCGGACAGCTGGTCGACTCCGCGGGCCCTCGGACACTGGCCTGTGTCCCCCGGAAGAGCTGGTCGAACCCGCGGGCTATCGGAGATGGGTGCGAGTCCTCCGGGACAGATGGTCAACCCCGCGGGCCTTTGGACATGAGTCCGAGTCGCCCGGGAGATCTAATCAACACCACGGGCCCTCAGACCTAAGCTCGAGTGGCCCGGGACATGCAGTCGACTTCACGGGACCTCGGACCACAGCTCAAGTCGCCCAGGACAGCTAGTCGACATCGGGGGCCATCGGAGAATGGCGCGAGTCATGCGGGACAGGTGGTCGACTCTGCGGGGCAAGAGACCCGAACCCGAGTCGCCAGGAAAGATTGTCAAACCCGCGGGCCCTTGGACACGAGCACAAGGTGCGCAGGACAGGTGTTTGACATCGCGGGCCCAGGGAAAGTGGCCCGAGACGACAGGGACAGCTGCTCGACACCGCAGGATATCGGAGCCGGGAGCGAGTCTTCCGGGACATTGGTCGAATCTGCGGGCTCTCGGACCCGAGCGCGATTCGCCCGGGAGTACTGGTTGAACCCGCAGGCTCTCGGACCCGAGCGCGAATCGCCTGGGAGAGCTGGTGGACGACGCGGGCCTCAGACACCACCCCGAGTAGCACGAGAAAATTGGTCGACCCCAAGGGACCTCAGAACCCAGTGTGAATCGGCCAGGAGAGCTGGTCGACACCGCGGGCCCTCGGACACTGGCCCGAGGCAACGGGGACAGCTGGTCGACACCGCGGAATATTGGAGCCGGGCGTGAGTCCTCCGGGACAGCTGGTCGACACCGCGGGCCCTCGGACACTGGCCCGATTCGACCAGGATAGCTGGCGACACCGCGGGCTATCGGAGTCGGGCGCGAGTCCTCCAGGACAGCTGGTGGACCCTGTGAGCCCTCAGACCCGAGCGCGAGTCGCCCTGGAGAGCAGGTGGACACGGTGGTCCTCGGACACGAGGCCGAGTAGCCCGGAACTTCTGGTCAACCCCAAGGGGCCCCGGACCCCATCGCGACTCACCCGGGACAGCTTGTCAAACCCGCGGGCCCTCAGACACGAGCGCGAGGCGCCCAGGATAGCTGTTGGACATCGCGGGCCCACGGAATCTTGCCCGAGTCGCCAGGGACAGCTGGTCGACACCGCGGGATATCGGAGCCGGCCGTGAGTCCTCCGTGAGAGCTGGTCAACGTCGCGGGGTATCGGAGCCGAGCGGGAGTCGCTCGGGAGAGATTGTCGACCCCGTGGGTCCTCAGACACAAGCGCGAGTCCTCCAGGTCGGCTGGTCGAACCCACAGGCCCACGACCAGAGCGCGAGTTGACCGGAGGACCTTGGAACCGGGCACGAGTTGCCCGGGGTAGTTGGTCGACACCCGGACCTCACGGACACGGGCCTGAGTGGCCCGAGAATGCTGGTCGACACAGCGGGCCCTGGGACATGGTCCCGAGTCGCTCGGGAGAGCTGGTTGACCCCACGGGCCCTCGGACCCAGGCCCGAGTTCCCCGGTAGAGCTTGTCGAACCCACGGGCTATCTGAGCCGGGCTCTAGTCCTCCGGGTCAGCTGGTCGACACCGCGGGCCCTCGGACCCGAGCGCGAGTAGCACGGGAGTGCACGTCAACCGTGCAGGACCTCGGACCCAGGCCCGAGTCGCCCGGGGCAGCTGGTTGACCCCACGGGCCCTGGGACATGGGTCCAATTCGCCCGGCACAGATGGTCGACGCCGCGGGCCTTCAGTACTGGGCCTGAGGCCCCCGGGCAGCTGCTCCACATCACGTCCCTCGGACACTGGCCTGAGTCGCCTGGGAGATCTTGTTGACCCCGCAGGTTATCGGAGCCTTGCACGAGTCCTCAGGGACAGCTGGTCGATCCTGTGGGCCATCGGACCCCAGTGCAATCCGCCCAGGAGTGCTGGTAGACCCTGCAAAACTTTGAAACCTGGCCAGAGCCTTCACTTTAGCTGGTCGACCCCGCAGGACGTAGGACCCGGGCCTGAGTTGCCCAGGGCAGCTGTTCGACCACTCGTGCCATTGGACCTGGGCAAGAGTCGCCAGGGAGATCTAGTCGAACCGCGGGCCCTCGGACACGGGCCCGAGGCGCCCGGGACAGCTGGTCGACCCCGCGGGCCCTGGGACATGAGCCCGATTCACCCGGCACAGCTGGTAGACTCCGCAGGACCTGGGACAAGGCCCGATTTGCCCGGGAGAGCTCGTCGATCCCGTGGGCCCTCGGAACGAGTGTGAGTCGCCCGGGAGTGCTGGTCGACACCGCTGGCCCTCGGGCTTGAGCGCGAGTCCCCCGGGAGAGCTGGTGTA
Source organism: Sus scrofa (assembly GCF_054392235.1). Classification (NCBI taxonomy): domain Eukaryota; kingdom Metazoa; phylum Chordata; class Mammalia; order Artiodactyla; family Suidae; genus Sus; species Sus scrofa. Next base: position 37,922,107 of record NC_139393.1, on the reverse strand, counting down.
CCACGCGGAACTCGGACACTGGCCCGAGTAGCCCGGGACATCTGGTGGACCACAAGGGACCTCGGACCCCAGCGCGAGTTGCCCAGGAGAGCTGGTCACATCGCAGGCCCTCGGTTATGGGCCCGAGTTGACCGGGACAGCTGGTCGACACCGCGGGCTCTGGAGCCGGGCGCGAGTCCTCCGGGACACGCTGGTCGACAACGCGGGCCCTCGGACACTGGCCCGAGTTGACCGGGACATCTGGTCGACACCGCGGGCTGTCGGGGTGGGCGTGAGACCTCTGGGAGAATTGGTCGACCCTGCGGCAATTTGGAGCTGAGCGCGAGTCTCCCGGGAGAGCTGGTGGACCCCGCGGGCACCGGGACACGCGCCCGAGTCGCTTGGAACATATTTTTGACACCACGGGACCTCGGACACTGGCCCGAAATGCCCGGGAGATCTGGTCGACCCCGAAGGCACTGAAACCCGGCCCCAGGTCACCCGGACAGCTGGTCGACTCCGCGGGCCCTCGGACACTGGCCTGTGTCCCCCGGAAGAGCTGGTCGAACCCGCGGGCTATCGGAGATGGGTGCGAGTCCTCCGGGACAGATGGTCAACCCCGCGGGCCTTTGGACATGAGTCCGAGTCGCCCGGGAGATCTAATCAACACCACGGGCCCTCAGACCTAAGCTCGAGTGGCCCGGGACATGCAGTCGACCTCACGGGACCTCGGACCACAGCTCAAGTCGCCCAGGACAGCTAGTCGACATCGGGGGCCATCGGAGAATGGCGCGAGTCATGCGGGACAGGTGGTCGACTCTGCGGGGCAAGAGACCCGAACCCGAGTCGCCAGGAAAGATTGTCAAACCCGCGGGCCCTTGGACACGAGCACAAGGTGCGCAGGACAGGTGTTTGACATCGCGGGCCCAGGGAAAGTGGCCCGAGACGACAGGGACAGCTGCTCGACACCGCAGGATATCGGAGCCGGGAGCGAGTCTTCCGGGACATTGGTCGAATCTGCGGGCTCTCGGACCCGAGCGCGATTCGCCCGGGAGTACTGGTTGAACCCGCAGGCTCTCGGACCCGAGCGCGAATCGCCTGGGAGAGCTGGTGGACGACGCGGGCCTCAGACACCACCCCGAGTAGCACGAGAAAATTGGTCGACCCCAAGGGACCTCAGAACCCAGTGTGAATCGGCCAGGAGAGCTGGTCGACACCGCGGGCCCTCGGACACTGGCCCGAGGCAACGGGGACAGCTGGTCGACACCGCGGAATATTGGAGCCGGGCGTGAGTCCTCCGGGACAGCTGGTCGACACCGCGGGCCCTCGGACACTGGCCCGATTCGACCAGGATAGCTGGCGACACCGCGGGCTATCGGAGTCGGGCGCGAGTCCTCCAGGACAGCTGGTGGACCCTGTGAGCCCTCAGACCCGAGCGCGAGTCGCCCTGGAGAGCAGGTGGACACGGTGGTCCTCGGACACGAGGCCGAGTAGCCCGGAACTTCTGGTCAACCCCAAGGGGCCCCGGACCCCATCGCGACTCACCCGGGACAGCTTGTCAAACCCGCGGGCCCTCAGACACGAGCGCGAGGCGCCCAGGATAGCTGTTGGACATCGCGGGCCCACGGAATCTTGCCCGAGTCGCCAGGGACAGCTGGTCGACACCGCGGGATATCGGAGCCGGCCGTGAGTCCTCCGTGAGAGCTGGTCAACGTCGCGGGGTATCGGAGCCGAGCGGGAGTCGCTCGGGAGAGATTGTCGACCCCGTGGGTCCTCAGACACAAGCGCGAGTCCTCCAGGTCGGCTGGTCGAACCCACAGGCCCACGACCAGAGCGCGAGTTGACCGGAGGACCTTGGAACCGGGCACGAGTTGCCCGGGGTAGTTGGTCGACACCCGGACCTCACGGACACGGGCCTGAGTGGCCCGAGAATGCTGGTCGACACAGCGGGCCCTGGGACATGGTCCCGAGTCGCTCGGGAGAGCTGGTTGACCCCACGGGCCCTCGGACCCAGGCCCGAGTTCCCCGGTAGAGCTTGTCGAACCCACGGGCTATCTGAGCCGGGCTCTAGTCCTCCGGGTCAGCTGGTCGACACCGCGGGCCCTCGGACCCGAGCGCGAGTAGCACGGGAGTGCACGTCAACCGTGCAGGACCTCGGACCCAGGCCCGAGTCGCCCGGGGCAGCTGGTTGACCCCACGGGCCCTGGGACATGGGTCCAATTCGCCCGGCACAGATGGTCGACGCCGCGGGCCTTCAGAACTGGGCCTGAGGCCCCCGGGCAGCTGCTCCACATCACGTCCCTCGGACACTGGCCTGAGTCGCCTGGGAGATCTTGTTGACCCCGCAGGTTATCGGAGCCTTGCACGAGTCCTCAGGGACAGCTGGTCGATCCTGTGGGCCATCGGACCCCAGTGCAATCCGCCCAGGAGTGCTGGTAGACCCTGCAAAACTTTGAAACCTGGCCAGAGCCTTCACTTTAGCTGGTCGACCCCGCAGGACGTAGGACCCGGGCCTGAGTTGCCCAGGGCAGCTGTTCGACCACTCGTGCCATTGGACCTGGGCAAGAGTCGCCAGGGAGATCTAGTCGAACCGCGGGCCCTCGGACACGGGCCCGAGGCGCCCGGGACAGCTGGTCGACCCCGCGGGCCCTGGGACATGAGCCCGATTCACCCGGCACAGCTGGTAGACTCCGCAGGACCTGGGACAAGGCCCGATTTGCCCGGGAGAGCTCGTCGATCCCGTGGGCCCTCGGAACGAGTGTGAGTCGCCCGGGAGTGCTGGTCGACACCGCTGGCCCTCGGGCTTGAGCGCGAGTCCCCCGGGAGAGCTGGTGTACCACGCGGAACTCGGACACTGGCCCGAGTAGCCCGGGACATCTGGTGGACCACAAGGGACCTCGGACCCCAGCGCGAGTTGCCCAGGAGAGCTGGTCACATCGCAGGCCCTCGGTTATGGGCCCGAGTTGACCGGGACAGCTGGTCGACACCGCGGGCTCTGGAGCCGGGCGCGAGTCCTCCGGGACACGCTGGTCGACAACGCGGGCCCTCGGACACTGGCCCGAGTTGACCGGGACATCTGGTCGACACCGCGGGCTGTCGGGGTGGGCGTGAGACCTCTGGGAGAATTGGTCGACCCTGCGGCAATTTGGAGCTGAGCGCGAGTCTCCCGGGAGAGCTGGTGGACCCCGCGGGCACCGGGACACGCGCCCGAGTCGCTTGGAACATATTTTTGACACCACGGGACCTCGGACACTGGCCTGAAATGCCCGGGAAATCTGGTCGACCCCGAAGGCACTGAAACCCGCCCCCAGGTCACCCGGACAGCTGGTCGACTCTGCGGGCCCTCGGACACTGGCCTGTGTCCCCCGGAAGAGCTGGTCGAAACCGCGGGCGATCGGAGATGGGTGCGAGTCCTCCGGGACAGATGGTCAACCCTGCGGGCCTTTGGACATGAGTCCGAGTCGCCCGGGAGATCTAGTCAACACCACGGGCCCTCAGACCTAAGCTCGAGTGGCCCGGGACATGTAGTCGACTTCACGGGACCTCGGACCACAGCTCAAGTCGCCCAGGACAGCTAGTCGACATCGGGGGCCATCGGAGAATGGCGCGAGTCATGCGGGACAGCTGGTCGACTCCGCGGGGCAAGAGACCCGAACCCGAGTCGCCAGGAAAGATTGTCAAACCCGCGGGCCCTTGGACACGAGCACAAGGTGCGCAGGACAGGTGTTTGACATCGCGGGCCCAGGGAAAGTGGCCCGAGACGACAGGGACAGCTGCTCGACACCGCAGGATATCGGAGCCGGGAGCGAGTCTTCCGGGACATGGTCGAAACTGCGGGCTCTCGGACCCGAGCGCGATTCGCCCGGGAGTACTGGTTGAACCCGCAGGCCCTCGGACCCGAGCGCGAATCGCCTGGGAGAGCTGGTGGACGACGCGGGGCCTCAGACAAAACCCCGAGTAGCACGAGAAAATTGGTCGACCCCAAGGGACCTCGGAACCCAGTGTGAATCGGCCAGGAGAGCTGGTCGACACCGCGGGCCCTCGGACACTGGCCCGAGGCAACGGGGACAGCTAGTCGACACCGCAGAATATTGGAGCCAGGCCTGAGTCCTCCGGGACAGCTGGTCGACACCGTGGGCCCTCGGGCACTGGCCCGAGGCGACGGGGACAGCTGGCGACACCGCGGGCTATCGGAGCCGGGCGCGAGTCCTCCAGGACAGCTGGTGGACCCTGCGAACCCTCAGACCCGAGCGCGAGTCGCCCGGGAGAGCAGGTGGACACCGTGGTCCTCGGACACGAGGCCGAGTAGCCCGGAACATCTGGTCAACCCCATGCGACCCCCGGACCCCATCGCGAGTCACCCGGGACAGTTTGTCAAACCCGCGGGCCCTCAGACACGAACCCGAGGCTCCCAGGACAGCTGTTAGACATTGCGGGCCCACGGAATATTGCCCGAGTCGCCAGTGAGAGCTGGTCGACACCGTGGGACATCGGTGCCGGCCGTGAGCCCTCCCGGAGTGCTGGTCGTCCTCGCGGGGTATCGGAGCCGGGCGGGAGTCACTCGGGAGAGATGGTCGACCCTGCGTGTCCTCAGACACGAGTGCATGTCCTCCAGGTCAGCTGGTCGAACCCCCAGGCCCACGACCAGAGCGCGAGTCGCCCAGGAGTGCTGGTCATCCCCGGAGGACCTTGGAACCGGGCACGAGTTGCCCGGGTTAGGTGGTCGACACCGCGGCCTCAGGGACACGGGCCCGAGTGGCCCGGGAATGCTGGTCGACACAGCGGGCCCTGGGACATGGTCCCGAGTCGCTCGGGACAGCTGGTTGACCCGCGGGCCCTCGGACCCAGGCCCGAGTCGCGGGGTAGTGCTTGTCGAACCCATGGGCTATCTGAGCCGGGCTCTAGTCTTCCGGGTCAGCTGGTCGACACCGCGGGCCCTCGGACCCGAGCGAGAGTAGCACGGGAGTGCACGTCAACCGTGCAGGACCTCGGACCCAGGCCCGAGTCGCCCGGGGCAGCTGGTTGACCCCGCAGGCCCTGGGACCTGGGCCCAATTCGCCCGGCACAGGTGGTCGACTCCGCGGGCCTTCAGAACCGGGCCTGAGGCCCCCGGGCAGCTGCTCCACATCGTGGTCCCTCGGACACTGGCCTGAGTCGCCTGGGAGATCTTGTTGACCCCGCAGGTTATCGGAGCCGAGCACGAGTCCTGAGGGACAGCTGGTCGATCCTGTGGGCCATCGGACCCCAGCGCAAGCCGCCCAGGAGTGCTGGTAGACCCTGCGGAACTTTGAAACCTGGCAAGAGCCTTCATTTTAGGTGGTCGACCCCGCAGGACGTAGGACCCGGGCCTGAGTTGCCCAGGGCAGCTGTTCGACCACTCGTGCCATTGGACCTGGGCAAGAGTCGCCAGGGAGATCGATTCGACCCCACGGGACCTCGGACACTGGCCCGAAATGCCCGGGAGATCTGGTCGACACTGAAACCCGGCCCCAGGTCACCCGGGACAGCTGGTCGACTCCGCGGGCCCTCGGACACTGGCCTGTGTCCCCGGGGAGAGCTGGTCGAAACCGCGGGCATTCGGAGATGGGCGCGAGTCATGCGGGACAGGTGGTCGACTCTGCGGGGCAACGGACCCAAACCCGAGTCCCCCGGGACAGCTGGTCAAACCCGCGGGCCCTTGGACAGGAGCACGAGGTGCCCAGGACAGGTGTTTGACATTGCGGGCCCAGGGAAAGTGGCCCGAGACGACAGGGACAGCTGCTCGACACCGCAGGATATCGGAGCCGGGAGCGAGTCTTCCGGGACATTGGTCGAATCTGCGGGCTCTCGGACCCGAGCGCGATTCGCCCGGGAGTACTGGTTGAACCCGCAGGCCCTCGGACCCGAGCGGGAATCGCCTGGGAGAGCTGGTGGACGACGCGGGGCCTCAGACACAACCCCAAGTAGCACGGGACACTTGGTCGACCCCAAGGGACCTCGGAACCCAGTGTGCATCGGCCAGGAGAGCTGGTCGACACCGCGGGCCCTCGGACACTGGCCCGAGGCAACGGGGACAGCTGGTCGACACCGCGGAATATTGGAGCCGGGCGTGAGTCCTCCGGGAGAATTGGTTGACACCACGGGCCCTCAGACACTGGCCCGAGTCGCCCAGGAGAGCAGGTGGACACCGTGGTCCTCGGACACGAGGCCGAGTAGCCCGGAACATCTGGTCCACCCCATGGGACCCCGGACCCCATCGCGAGTCACCCGGGACAGCTTGTCAAACCCGCGGGCCCTCAGACACGAGCGCGAGGCGCCCAGGACAGCTGTTAGACATCGCGGGCCCACGGAATCTTGCCCGAGTCGCCAGGGACAGCTGGTCGACACCGCGGGATATCGGAGCCGGCCGTGAGTCCTCCGGGAGGGCTGGTCGACCTGGCGGGCTATTGGAGCCGGGCGGGAGTCGCTCGGGAGAGATGGTCGACCCCGCGGGTCCTCAGACAGGAGCACGAGTCCTCCAGGACAGCTGGTCGAACCCACAGGCCCACGACCAGAGCGCGAGTCGCCCAGGAGTGCTGGTCATCCCTGGAGGACCTTGGAACCGGGCACGTGTCGCCCGGGGTAGCTGGTCGAAACCGTGGACTCAGGGACACGGGCCCGAGTGGCCCGGGAATGCTGGTCGACACTGCGGGCCCTGGGACATGGTCCCGAGTCGCTCGGGACAGCTGGTTGACCCCGCGGGCCCTCGGACCCAGGCCCGAGTCGCCCGGTAGAGCTTGTCGAACCCAGGGGCATTCTGAGCCGGGCTCTAGTCCTCCGGGTCAGCTGGTCGACACCGCGGGCCCTCGGACCCGAGCGCGAGTAGCACGGGAGTGCAGTTGGACATCTGGTCGAACCCCCAGGCCAACGACCAGAGCGCGAGTCGCCCAGGAGTGCTGGTCATCCCCGGAGGACCTTGGAACCGGGCACGAGTCGCCCGGGTTAGGTGGTCGACACTGCGGCCTCAGGGACACGGGCCCGAGTGGCCCGGGAATGCTGGTCGACGCAGCGGGCCCTGTGACATGGTCCCGAGTCGCTCGGGACAGCTGGTTGAACCCGCGGGCCCTCGGAACCAGGCCGGAGTCGCCCGGTAGTGCTTGTCGAACCCACGGGCTATCTGAGCCGGGCTCTAGTCTTCTGGGTCAGCTGGTCGACACCGCGGGCCCTCGGACCCGAGCGAGAGTAGCACGGGAGTGCACGTCAACCGTGCAGGACCTCGGACCCAGGCCCGAGTCACCCGGGGCAGCTGGTTGAGCCCGCGGGCCCTGGGATATGGGCCCAATTCGCCCGGCACAGATGGTCGACTCCGCGGGCCTTCAGAACCGGGCCTGAGGCCCCCGGGCAGCTGCTCCACATCGAGGTCCCTCGGACACTGTCCTGAGTCGCCTGGGAGTTCTTGTTGACCCCGCAGGTTATCGGAGCCGAGCACGAGTCCTGAGGGACAGCTGGTCGATCCTGTGGGCCATCGGACCCCAGCGCAAGCCGCCCAGGAGTGCTGGTAGACCCTGCGGAACTTTGAAACCTGGCCAGAGCCTTCAGTTTAGCTGGTCGACCCCGCAGGACGTAGGACCCGGGCCTGAGTTGCCCAGGGCAGCTGTTCGACCACTCGTGCCATTGGACCTGGGCAAGAGTCGCCAGGGAGATCTATTCGACCCCTCGGGACCTCGGACACTAGCCCGAAATGCCCGGGAGATCTGGTCGACCCCGAAGGCACTGAAACCCGGCCCCAGGTCACCCGGGACAGCTGGTCGACTCCGCCGGCCCTCGGACACTGGCCTGTGTCCCCCGGGAGAGCTGGTCGAAACCGCGGGCAATCGGAGATGGGCGCGAGTCATGCGGGACAGGTGGTCGACTCCGCGGGGCAACGGACCCGAACCCGAGTCCCCCGGGACAGCTGGTCAAACCCGCAGGCCCTTGGACAGGAGCACGAGGTGCCCAGGACAGGTGTTTGACATTGCGGGCCCAGGGAAAGTGGCCCGAGACGACAGGGACAGCTGCTCGACACCGCAGGATATCGGAGCCGGGAGCGAGTCTTCCGGGACATTGGTCGAATCTGCGGGCTCTCGGACCCGAGCGCGATTCGCCCGGGAGTACTGGTTGAACCCGCAGGCCCTCGGACCCGAGCGGGAATCGCCTGGGAGAGCTGGTGGACGACGCGGGGCCTCAGACACAACCCCAAGTAGCACGGGACACTTGGTCGACCCCAAGGGACCTCGGAACCCAGTGTGCATCGGCCAGGAGAGCTGGTCGACACCGCGGGCCCTCGGACACTGGCCCGAGGCAACGGGGACAGCTGGTCGACACCGCGGAATATTGGAGCCGGGCGTGAGTCCTCCGGGAGAATTGGTTGACACCACGGGCCCTCAGACACTGGCCCGAGTCGCCCAGGAGAGCAGGTGGACACCGTGGTCCTCGGACACGAGGCCGAGTAGCCCGGAACATCTGGTCCACCCCATGGGACCCCGGACCCCATCGCGAGTCACCCGGGACAGCTTGTCAAACCCGCGGGCCCTCAGACACGAGCGCGAGGCGCCCAGGACAGCTGTTAGACATCGCGGGCCCACGGAATCTTGCCCGAGTCGCCAGGGACAGCTGGTCGACACCGCGGGATATCGGAGCCGGCCGTGAGTCCTCCGGGAGGGCTGGTCGACCTGGCGGGCTATTGGAGCCGGGCGGGAGTCGCTCGGGAGAGATGGTCGACCCCGCGGGTCCTCAGACAGGAGCGCAAGTCCTCCAGGACAGCTGGTCGAACCCACAGGCCCACGACCAGAGCGCGAGTCGCCCAGGAGTGCTGGTCATCCCTGGAGGACCTTGGAACCGGGCACGAGTCGCCTGGGGTAGCTGGTCGAAACCGTGGACTCAGGGACACGGGCCCGAGTGGCCCGGGAATGCTGGTCGACACTGCGGGCCCTGGGACATGGTCCCGAGTCGCTCGGGACAGCTGGTTGACCCCGCGGGCCCTCGGACCCAGGCCCGAGTCGCCCGGTAGAGCTTGTCGAACCCAGGGGCATTCTGAGCCGGGCTCTAGTCCTCCGGGTCAGCTGGTCGACACCGCGGGCCCTCGGACCCGAGCGCGAGTAGCACGGGAGTGCAGTTGGACATCTGGTCGAACCCCCAGGCCAACGACCAGAGCGTGAGTCGCCCAGGAGTGCTGGTCATCCCTGGAGGACATTGGAACCGGGCACGAGTCCTCAGGGACAGCTGGTCGATCCTGTGGGCCATCGGACACCAGCGCAAGCCGCCCAGGAGTGCTGGTAGACCCTGCGGAACTTTGAAACCTGGCCAGAGCCTTCAGTTTAGCTGGTCGACCCCGCAGGACGTAGGACCCGGGCCTGAGTTGCCCAGGGCATCTGTTTGACCACTCGTGCCATTGGACCTGGGCAAGAGTCTCCAGGGAGATCTGGTCGACCCCGCAGGCCCTCAGACACGGGCGCGAGGCGCCCGGGACAGCTTCTCGACCCCGCGGGCCCTGGGAAATGAGCCCGATTCACCCGGGACAGCTGGTAGACTCCACAGAACCTGGGACAAGGGCCCGATTCGCCTGGGAGAGCTGGTTGACCCCGTGGGCCCTCGGAACCGAGTGCGAGTCCCCCGGGAGTTCTGTTCGACACCGCTGGCCCTCGGGCTTGAGCGAGAGTCCCCCGGGAGAGCTGGTGTACCACGCGGAACTCGGACACTAGCCCGAGTATCCCGGACATCTGGTGGACCACACAGGACCTCGGACTCCAGTGCGAGTTGCCCAGGAGAGCTGGTCACATTGCAGTCCCTCGGACATGGGCCCGAGTCGACCGGGATTGATGGTCGACACCGCGGGCTCTCGGAGCCGGGCGCGAGTCCTCCGGGACAGCTGGTCGACACCGCGGGCCCTCGGACACTGGCCTGACTCTACCGGGACAGCTGGTGGATACCGCGGGCTGATGGGGTGGGCGCGAGACCACCGGGACAATTAGTCGACCCTGCGGGAACTCAGACACGAGCGCGAGTCCTCCAGGACAGCTGGTCGGCCCCGCAGGCTCATGACCAGAGCGCGAGTCGACCAGGAGTGCTGGTCATCCCAGGTGGACTTTGGAATCAGGCACGAGTCACCAGGGGTAGCTGGTTGACACTGCGGCCTCAGAGTCACAGGCCCGAGTGGCCCGGGAATGCTGGTCGACACAGCGGGCCCTGGGACATGGTCCCGAGTCGCTCGGGACAGCTGGTTGAACCCGTGGGCCATCGCCCCGAGCCTGTTTCGCCCAGGACAACTGGTTGACAATGCGGGCCCTCAGACCAAGGCGCGAGTTATCCGGTACAGCTAGTCAACTACACGGGAACTCGGACACGGGCCCGCTTCGCCCGGGTGAGCTGGTCGACCCCACGGAATCACGGACCTGTGCCTGAGTCAACCGGGACAGCTTGTCAACCCCAGGCGCGCTCGACCCGAGCCCGAGTCGCCCAGGACAACGGGGCGGCATCACGGGCCCACAGATACCAGCGCGTGTCGCCCGGCAGTGCTGGTCGAACCCGCGGAACCTCGGAACCCGGTCCGAGTCGCCCGGGACAGCTGGTCAACATCGTGAGCCCTCGGACACTGGCCTGAGTCGCCACGGACAGCTGGTCGACCCCGCGGGCTATCGGAGCCGGCCGCGTGTCCTCTGGGACAGCTGGTCGAACCTGCGGCCCTCGGACCCGAGCTCGAGTCGCCCGGAAGAGCGGATGGATCCCGCTGACCCTCGATCCGCGCCCGAGGCGCCTGGGACAGCTGGTCAACCCCGCAGGCACTGGAACCAGGCCCCCGGTCGCCTGGGACATCTGGTCGAGCCCCCGGGACCTCAGGCATGGGCCCGAGTCTCCCGGGGCAGCTGGTCGACTCCGTGGGCCCAGGGACACGGGCCTGGGGCGCCCGGGCCAGCTGGTCGACCTCGCGGGCAATGGAACCCGGCACCAGGTCGCCCAGGACATCTGGTCGAGCCCATGGGACCTGGGAACCGGGTCCGAGTTGCCCGGGAGAGCTGGTCGGCACCGCGGGCCTTGGACACGGGCCCGAGTCACCCGGGAGAGATGGTCGACCCCACGGGGCCTTGGACATGATTCCGAGTCACCTGGGAGAGCTAGTCGATATCACGGGCCCTCGGAGCCGAGCCGGAGTAGCCCGGGATATCTGGTCGACCCCACGAGATCGCAGACCACAGTGCGAGTCGCCCAGGACAGCTGGGCGACATCGCGGGACCTCAGGCATGGGCCCGAGTCTCCCGTGACAGCTGGTGGACCCTGCGGAACATCGGACCTGGGCCCGAGTGGCCCAGGACAGCTGGGCGACATCGTGGGACCTCAGGCTTGGGCCCGAGTCTCCCGTGACACCTGGCCGACCCCACGAGCTATCGGATCCGGGCGCAAGTCCCCCAGGACAGCGGGTTGACACCGCGGGCCATTGGTCAGGCGCCTGAGTCAGCCGGGAGAGCTGGTCGATCCGGCGGGCCCTCAGATCCGAGCTCAAGTCGCCCGAGACAGCGGGTGGATCCCGCTGGCCCTCGGATCCGTGCCCGAGTCACCCGGGACAGCTGGTCGACCCCGCAGGCACTGGAACCCGGCCCCTGTTCGCCCGGGACATCTGGTCGAGCCCCCGGGACCACAGTCTCCCGGGGCAGCTGGTCGACTCCGCGGGCCCAAGGACACGGGCCTGAGGCGCCCCAGACAGCTGGTCGAACCCGCGGGCACTGGAACCCGGCCCCAGGTCGCCCGGGATATCTGGTCGAGCCCTGGGACCTTAGGCATGGGCCCGAGTCTCCCGGGGCAGCTGGTCGACTCCGCGGGTCCAGGGACACGGGCCTGAGGCGCCCGGGACAACTGTTCGAAACCGCGGGCACTGGGACACGGGCCCGCGTCCCCTGGGACAGCTGGTCCACACCACGGGACCACGGACCCAAGCGGGAGTCGCCCAGGACAGCGGGTCGACATCTCGGGCCCTCGGACCCTGGACTGAGTCGCCCAGGACAGCTGGTCGACACCGCAGGCACAGGAACCCGGCCTCCGGTCGCCCGGGATATCTGATCAAGCCGCCAGGACCACAGGCATGGGCCCGAGTCTCTCGGGGCAGCTGGTCAACTCCGCGGTTCCAGGGACACGGGCCTGAGTTGCCCGGGACAGCTGGTGGACCCCATGGGCCCTGTGACATGGATCCAAATCACCCGGGAGTGCTAGTCGACCCCGCAGGCAATCGGACCCGAGGGCGAGTCGCCCGGGAGTGCTCATCGACCGCACAGGACCTCGTACCCGGGCCTGAGTCACCCGGTGCAGCTGCTCGACACCGCGGGACCAGGGACCCGGGCCTGAGTCGCCCGGGAGAACTGGTTGACCCCCTGGGCCCTCGGACATGGGCCCGAGTAACCTGGGACAGCTGTTCGACCGCGCGAGTCCTTGGACTCAGGTACGAGTCCCCCGTGACAGATGGTCCACCCCGCGGGCCCTGGGACATGGGTTCGAGTCGCCCGGGACATGTGGTCAACGCAAGGGGACCACGGACCACCGCGCGAATCGCTGAGGACAGCTGGTCCACATCGCGGGCCCTTGGACACTGGCCTGAGTCGCCCGGGACAGCAGGTCGACCCCGTGGGCAATTGGACCCGAGCCCGAGTCGCCCGGGAGAGCTGGTCCAACTCGCGGGCCCTCGGACCCGAGCGCGGGTCGCGCGAGAATTCTGGTCGACCACGCGTGCCCTCGGACCCGGGCCTGTGACGTGCGTGTGAGCTGATCAAACACGCGGGACCACGGACCAAATCCCGTGTCGACCGGGACAGCTTGTCAAGCCCGCGGGCCCTCAGACCCGAGCGGGAGTCACCCAGCAGGGGTGGTCGACATCGCGGGCACTCGGACACTGGCCTGAGTCGCCTGGGACAGCTGGTGCACCCTGCGGCCTATCGGAGCCGGGCGCGTGTCGCCCCTGAGAGCCGGGCGACGCCGCGGGCCCTCGGAACTGTGTGCGAGTCGCCTGGGACAGCTGGTCAACATCGCGGGCCCTCGGACAATGGCCTGAGTCGCCCGGGAGAGCTTGTGGACACTCAGGGCAATCGGAGACAGGCGCGAATCCTCCCGGACAGCTGGTCGACACCACAGGCCCTCGGACCCGAGCGCGATTCGCCCGGGAATTCTCGTCAACCGAGCAGGATCTAGGACCCGGGCCCGAGAACGCGGGGCAGCTGGTCGACTCCTTGGGCCCAGGGACATGGGCCTGAGTCGCCCGGGACAGCTGGTCGACCCCGCGGGCCATCGGCCCCGAGCCTGAGTTGCCCGGGAGAGTTGGTGGACCCCGCGGGCCATCGGACCCGAGCCTGATTCGCCCAGGACAACTGGTTGACAATGCGGGCCCTCAGACCAAGGCGCGAGTTATCCGGTACAGCTAGTCAACTACACGGGAACTCGGACACGGGCCCGCTTGGCCCGGGTGAGCTGGTCGACCCCACGGAATCACGGACCTGAGCCTGAGTCACCCGGGACAGCTTGTCAACCCCAGGCGCGCTCGACCCGAGCGCAAGTCGCCCAGGACAACGGGGCGACATCACGCGCGGTCCCTCAGATACGAGCGCGTGTCGCCCGGCTGTGCTGGTCGAACCCGCGGGACCTCGGAACCCGGTCCGAGTCGCCCGGGACAGCTGGTCAACATCGTGAGCCCTCGGACACTGGCCTGAGTCGCCACGGACAGCTGGTCGACCCCGCGGGCTATCGGAGCTGGCCGCGTGTCCTCTGGGACAGCTGGTCGAACCTGCGGCCCTCGGACCCGAGCTCGAGTCGCCCGGAAGAGCGGATGGATCCCGCTGACCCTCGATCCGCGCCCGAGGCGCCTGGGACAGCTGGTCAACCCCGCAGGCACTGGAACCAGGCCCCCGGTCTCCTGGGACATCTGGTCGAGCCCCCGGGACCTCAGGCATGGGCCCGAGTCTCCCGGGGCAGCTGGTCGACTCCGTGGGCCCAGGGACACGGGCCTGGGGCGCCCGGGCCAGCTGGTCGACCTCGCGGGCACTGGAACCCGGCACCAGGTCGCCCAGGACATCTGGTCGAGCCCATGGGACCTGGGAACCGGGTCCGAGTCGCCCGGGACAGCTGGTCGGCACCGCGGGCCTTGGCCACGGGCCCGAGTCACCCGGGAGAGATGGTCGACCCCACGGGGCCTTGGACATGATTCCGAGTCACCTGGGAGAGCTAGTCGATATCACGGGCCCTCGGAGCCGAGCCGGAGTAGCCCGGGATATCTGGTCGACCCCACGAGATCTCAGACCACAGTGCGAGTCGCCCAGGACAGCTGGTCGACATCGCGGGACCTCAGGCATGGGCCCGAGTCTCCCGTGACAGCTGGTGGACCCTGCGGACCATCGGACCTGGGCCCGAGTGGCCCAGGACTGCTGGGCGACATCGTGGGACCTCAGGCATGGGCCCGAGTCTCCCGTGACACCTGGCCGACCCCACGAGCTATCGGATCCGGGCGCAAGTCCCCCAGGACAGCGGGTTGACACCGCGGGCCATTGGTCAGGCGCCTGAGTCAGCCGGGAGAGCTGGTCGATCCGGCGGGCCCTCAGATCCGAGCTCAAGTCGCCCGAGACAGCGGGTGGATCCCGCTGGCCCTCGGATCCGTGCCCGAGTCACCCGGGACAGCTGGTCGACCCCGCAGGCACTGGAACCCGGCCCCTGTTCGCCCGGGACATCTGGTCGAGCCCCCGGGACCACAGTCTCCCGGGGCAGCTGGTCGACTCCGCGGGCCCAAGGACACGGGCCTGAGGCGCCCCAGACAGCTGGTCGAACCCGCGGGCACTGGAACTCGGCCCCAGGTCGCCCGGGATATCTGGTCGAGCCCTGGGACCTTAGGCATGGGCCCGAGTCTCCCGGGGCAGCTGGTCGACTCCGCGGGTCCAGGGACACGGGCCTGAGGCGCCCGGGACAACTGTTCGAAACCGCGGGCACTGGGACACGGGCCCGCGTCCCCTGGGACAGCTGGTCCACCCCACGGGACCACGGACCCAAGCGGGCGTCGCCCAGGACAGCGGGTCGACATCTCGGGCCCTCGGACCCTGGACTGAGTCGCCCAGGACAGCTGGTCGACACCGCAGGCACAGGAACCCGGCCTCCGGTCGCCCGGGATATCTGATCGAGCCGCCAGGACCACAGGCATGGGCCCGAGTCTCTCGGGGCAGCTGGTCAACTCCGCGGTTCCAGGGACACGGGCCTGAGTTGCCCGGGACAGCTGGTGGACCCCATGGGCCCTGTGACATGGATCCAAATCACCCGGGAGTGCTAGTCGACCCCGCAGGCAATCGGACCCGAGGGCGAGTCGCCCGGGAGTGCTCATCGACCGCACAGGACCTCGTACCCGGGCCGGAGTCGCCCGGTGCAGCTGCTCGACACCGCGGGACCAGGGACCCGGGCCTGAGTCGCCCGGGAGAACTGGTCGACCCCCTGGGCCCTCGGACATGGGCCCGAGTCTCCCGGGGCAGCTGGTCGACTCCGTGGGCCCAGGGACACGGGCCTGGGGCGCCCGGGCCAGCTGGTCGACCTCGCGGGCACTGGAACCCGGCACCAGGTCGCCCAGGACATTTGCTCGAGCCCAAGGGACCTGGGTCCGAGTCGCCCGGGACAGCTGGTCGGCACCGCGGGCCTTGGCCACGGGCCCGAGTCACCCGGGAGAGATGGTCGACCCCACGGGGCCTTGGACATGATTCCGAGTCACCTGGGAGAGCTAGTCGATATCACGGGCCCTCGGAGCCGAGCCGGAGTAGCCCGGGATATCTGGTCGACCCCACGAGATCTCAGACCACAGTGCGAGTCATCCAGGACAGCTGGGCGACATCGCGGGACCTCAGGCATGGGCCCGAGTCTCCCGTGACAGCTGGTGGACCCTGCGGACCATCGGACCTGGGCCCGAGTGGCCCAGGACAGCTGGGCGACATCGTGGGACCTCAGGCATGGGCCCGAGTCTCCCGTGACACCTGGCCGACCCCACGAGCTATCGGATCCGGGCGCAAGTCCCCCAGGACAGCGGGTTGACACCGCGGGCCATTGGTCAGGCGCCTGAGTCAGCCGGGACAGCTGGTCGATCCGGCGGGCCCTCAGATCCGAGCTCAAGTCGCCCGAGACAGCGGGTGGATCCCGCTGGCCCTCGGATCCGTGCCCGAGTCACCCGGGACAGCTGGTCGACCCCGCAGGCACTGGAACCCGGCCCCTGTTCGCCCGGGACATCTGGTCGAGCCCCCGGGACCACAGTCTCCCGGGGCAGCTGGTCGACTCCGCGGGCCCAAGGACACGGGCCTGAGGCGCCCCAGACAGCTGGTCGAACCCGCGGGCACTGGAACCCGGCCCCAGGTCGCCCGGGATATCTGGCCGAGCCCTGGGACCTTAGGCATGGGCCCGAGTCTCCCGGGGCAGCTGGTCGACTCCGCGGGTCCAGGGACACGGGCCTGAGGCGCCCGGGACAACTGTTCGAAACCGCGGGCACTGGGACACGGGCCCGAGTCCCCTGGGACAGCTGGTCCACCCCACGGGACCACGGACCCAAGCGGGAGTCGCCCAGGACAGCGGGTCGACATCTCGGGCCCTCGGACCCTGGACTGAGTCGCCCAGGACAGCTGGTCGACACCGCAGGCACAGGAACCCGGCCTCCGGTCGCCCGGGATATCTGATCGAGCCGCCAGGACCACAGGCATGGGCCCGAGTCTCTCGGGGCAGCTGGTCAACTCCGCGGTTCCAGGGACACGGGCCTGAGTTGCCAGGGACAGCTGGTGGACCCCATGGGCCCTGTGACATGGATCCAAATCACCCGGGAGTGCTAGTCGACCCCGCAGGCAATCGGACCCGAGGGCGAGTCGCCCGGGAGTGCTCATCGACCGCACAGGACCTCGTACCCGGGCCGGAGTCGCCCGGTGCAGCTGCTCGACACCGCGGGACCAGGGACCCGGGCCTGAGTCGCCCGGGAGAACTGGTCGCCCCCCTGGGCCCTCGGACATGGGCCCGAGTAACCTGGGACAGCTGTTCGACCGCGCGAGTCCTTGGACTCAGGTACGAGTCCCCCGTGACAGATGGTCCACCCCGCGGGCCCTGGGACATGGGTTCGAGTCGCCCGGGACATGTGGTCAACGCAAGGGGACCACGGACCACCGCGCGAATCGCTGAGGACAGCTGGTCCACATCGCGGGCCCTTGGACACTGGCCTGAGTCGCCCGGGACAGCAGGTCGACCCCGTGGGCAATTGGACCCGAGCCCGAGTCGCCCGGGAGAGCTGGTCCAACTCGCGGGCCCTCGGACCCGAGCGCGGGTCGCGCGAGAATTCTGGTCGACCACGCGTGCCCTCGGACCCGGGCCTGTGACGTGCGTGTGAGCTGATCAAACACGCGGGACCACGGACCAAATCCCGTGTCGACCGGGACAGCTTGTAAAGCCCGCGGGCCCTCAGACCCGAGCGGGAGTCACCCAGCAGGGGTGGTCGACATCGCGGGCACTCGGACACTGGCCTGAGTCGCCTGGGACAGCTGGTGCACCCTGCGGCCTATCGGAGCCGGGCGCGTGTCGCCCCTGAGAGCCGGGCGACGCCGCGGGCCCTCGGAACTGTGTGCGAGTCGCCTGGGACAGCTGGTCAACATCGCGGGCCCTCGGACAATGGCCTGAGTCGCCCGGGAGAGCTTGTGGACACTCAGGGCAATCGGAGACAGGCGCGAATCCTCCCGGACAGCTGGTCGACACCACAGGCCCTCGGACCCGAGCGCGATTCGCCCGGGAATTCTCGTCAACCGAGCAGGATCTAGGACCCGGGCCCGAGAACGCGGGGCAGCTGGTCGACTCCTTGGGCCCAGGGACATGGGCCTGAGTCGCCCGGGACAGCTGGTCGACCCCGCGGGCCATCGGCCCCGAGCCTGAGTTGCCCGGGAGAGTTGGTGGACCCCGCGGGCCATCGGACCCGAGCCTGATTCGCCCAGGACAACTGGTTGACAATGCGGGCCCTCAGACCAAGGCGCGAGTTATCCGGTACAGCTAGTCAACTACACGGGAACTCGGACATGGGCCCGCTTCGCCCGGGTGAGCTGGTCGACCCCACGGAATCACGGACCTGAGCCTGAGTCACCCGGGACAGCTTGTCAACCCCAGGCGCGCTCGACCCGAGCGCAAGTCGCCCAGGACAACGGGGCGACATCGCGGGCCCTCAGATACGAGCGCGTGTCGCCCGGCTGTGCTGGTCGAACCCGCGGGACCTCGGAACCCGGTCCGAGTCGCCCGGGACAGCTGGTCAACATCGTGAGCCCTCGGACACTGGCCTGAGTCGCCACGGACAGCTGGTCGACCCCGCGGGCTATCGGAGCCGGCCGCGTGTCCTCTGGGACAGCTGGTCGAACCTGCGGCCCTCGGACCCGAGCTCGAGTCGCCCGGAAGAGCGGATGGATCCCGCTGACCCTCGATCCGCGCCCGAGGCGCCTGGGACAGCTGGTCAACCCCGCAGGCACAGGAACCAGGCCCCCGGTCGCCTGGGACATCTGGTCGAGCCCCCGGGACCTCAGGCATGGGCCCGAGTCTCCCGGGGCAGCTGGTCGACTCCGTGGGCCCAGGGACACGGGCCTGGGGCGCCCGGGCCAGCTGGTCGACCTCGCGGGCACTGGAACCCGGCACCAGGTCGCCCAGGACATCTGGTCGAGCCCATGGGACCTGGGAACCGGGTCCGAGTCGCCCGGGACAGCTGGTCGGCACCGCGGGCCTTGGCCACGGGCCCGAGTCACCCGGGAGAGATGGTCGACCCCACGGGGCCTTGGACATGATTCCGAGTCACCTGGGAGATCTAGTCGATATCACGGGCCCTCGGAGCCGAGCCGGAGTAGCCCGGGATATCTGGTCGACCCCACGAGATCTCAGACCACAGTGCGAGTCGCCCAGGACAGCTGGTCGACATCGCGGGACCTCAGGCATGGGCCCGAGCCTCCCGTGACAGCTGGTGGACCCTGCGAACCATCGGACCTGGGCCCGAGTGGCCCAGGACAGCTGGGCGACATCGTGGGACCTCAGGCATGGGCCCGAGTCTCCCTGACACCTGGCCGACCCCACGAGCTATCGGATCCGGGCGCAAGTCCCCCAGGACAGCGGGTTGACACCGCGGGCCATTGGTCAGGCGCCTGAGTCAGCCGGGAGAGCTGGTCGATCCGGCGGGCCCTCAGATCCCAGCTCAAGTCGCCCGAGACAGCGGGTGGATCCCGCTGGCCCTCGGATCCGTGCCCGAATCACCCGGGACAGCTGGTGGACCCCGCAGGCACTGGAACCCGGCCCCTGTTCGCCCGGGACATCTGGTCGAGCCCCCGGGACCAGAGTCTCCCGGGGCAGCTGGTCGACTCCGCGGGCCTAAGGACATGGGCCTGAGGCGCCCCAGACAGCTGGTCGAACCCGCGGGCACTGGAACCCGGCCCCAGGTCGCCCGGGATATCTGGTCGAGCCCTGGGACCTTAGGCATGGGCCCGAGTCTCCCGGGGCAGCTGGTCGACTCCGCGGGTCCAGGGACACGGGCCTGAGGCGCCCGGGACAACTGTTCGAAACCGCGGGCACTGGGACACGGGCCCGAGTCCCCTGGGACAGCTGGTCCACCCCACGGGACCACGGACCCAAGCGGGCGTCGCCCAGGACAGCGGGTCGACATCTCGGGCCCTCGGACCCTGGACTGAGTCGCCCAGGACAGCTGGTCGACACCGCAGGCACAGGAACCCGGCCTCCGGTCGCCCGGGATATCTGATCGAGCCGCCAGGACCACAGGCATGGGCCCGAGTCTCTCGGGGCAGCTGGTCAACTCCGCGGTTCCAGGGACACGGGCCTGAGTTGCCCGGGACAGCTGGTGGACCCCATGGGCCCTGTGACATGGGTCCAAATCACCCGGGAGTGCTAGTCGACCCCGCAGGCAATCGGACCCGAGTGCGAGTCGCCCGGGAGTGCTCATCGACCGCACAGGACCTCGTACCCGGGCCTGAGTCGCCCGGTGCAGCTGCTCGACACCGCGGGACCAGGGACCCGGGCCTGAGTCGCCCGGGAGAACTGTTTGACCCCCTGGGCCCTCGGACATGGGCCCGAGTAACCTGGGACAGCTGTTCGACCGCGCGAGTCCTTGGACTCAGGTACGAGTCCCCCGTGACAGATGGTCCACCCCGCGGGCCCTGGGACATGGGTTCGAGTCGCCCGGGACATGTGGTCAAAGCAAGGGGACCACGGACCACCGCGCGAATCGCTGAGGACAGCTGGTCCACATCGCGGGCCCTTGGACACTGGCCTGAGTCGCCCGGGACAGCAGGTCGACCCCGTGGGCAATTGGACCCGAGCCCGAGTCGCCCGGGAGAGCTGGTCCAACTCGCGGGCCCTCGGACCCGAGCGCGGGTCGCGCGAGAATTCTGGTCGACCACGCGTGCCCTCGGACCCGGGCCTGTGACGTGCGTGTGAGCTGATTAAACACGCGGGACCACGGACCAAATCCCGTGTCGACCGGGACAGCTTGTCAAGCCCGCGGGCCCTCAGACCCGAGCGGGAGTCACCCAGCAGGGGTGGTCGACATCGCGGGCACTCGGACACTGGCCTGAGTCGCCTGGGACAGCTGGTGCACCCTGCGGCCTATCGGAGCCGGGCGCGTGTCGCCCCTGAGAGCCGGGCGACGCCGCGGGCCCTCGGAACTGTGTGCGAGTCGCCTGGGACAGCTGGTCCACATCGCGGGCCCTCGGACAATGGCCTGAGTCGCCCGGGAGAGCTTGTGGACACTCAGGGCAATCGGAGACAGGCGCGAATCCTCCCGGACAGATGGTCGACACCACAGGCCCTCGGACCCGAGCTTGATTCGCCCGGGAATTCTCGTCAACAGAGCAGGATCTAGGACCCGGGCCCGAGAACCCGGGGCAGCTGGTCGACTCCTTGGGCCCAGGGACATGGGCCTGAGTCGCCCGGGACAGCTGGTCGACCCCGCGGGCCATCGGCCCCGAGCCTGAGTTGCCCGGGAGAGTTGGTGGACCCCGCGGGCCATCGGACCCGAGCCTGATTCGCCCAGGACAACTGGTTGACAATGCGGGCCCTCAGACCAAGGCGCGAGTTATCCGGTACAGCTAGTCAACTACACGGGAACTCGGACATGGGCCCGCTTCGCCCGGGTGAGCTGGTCGACCCCACGGAATCACGGACCTGAGCCTGAGTCACCCGGGACAGCTTGTCAACCCCAGGCGCGCTCGACCCGAGCGCAAGTCGCCCAGGACAACGCGGCGACATCGCGGGCCCTCAGATACTAGCGCGTGTCGCCCGGCTGTGCTGGTCGAACCCGCGGGACCTCGGAACCCGGTCCGAGTCGCCCGGGACAGCTGGTCAACATCGTGAGCCCTCGGACACTGGCCTGAGTCGCCACGGACAGCTGGTCGACCCCGCGGGCTATCGGAGCCGGCCGCGTGTCCTCTGGGACAGCTGGTCGAACCTGCGGCCCTCGGACCCGAGCTCGAGTCGCCCGGAAGAGCGGATGGATCCCGCTGACCCTCGATCCGCGCCCGAGGCGCCTGGGACAGCTGGTCAACCCCGCAGGCACAGGAACCAGGCCCCCGGTCGCCTGGGACATCTGGTCGAGCCCCCGGGACCTCAGGCATGGGCCCGAGTCTCCCGGGGCAGCTGGTCGACTCCGTGGGCCCAGGGACACGGGCCTGGGGCGCCCGGGCCAGCTGGTCGACCTCACGGGCACTGGAACCCGGCACCAGGTCGCCCAGGACATCTGGTCGAGCCCATGGGACCTGGGAACCGGGTCCGAGTCGCCCGGGACAGCTGGTCGGCACCGCGGGCCTTGGCCACGGGCCCGAGTCACCCGGGAGAGATGGTCGACCCCACGGGGCCTTGGACATGATTCCGAGTCACCTGGGAGATCTAGTCGATATCACGGGCCCTCGGAGCCGAGCCGGAGTAGCCCGGGATATCTGGTCGACCCCACGAGATCTCAGACCACAGTGCGAGTCGCCCAGGACAGCTGGTCGACATCGCGGGACCTCAGGCATGGGCCCGAGCCTCCCGTGACAGCTGGTGGACCCTGCGAACCATCGGACCTGGGCCCGAGTGGCCCAGGACAGCTGGGCGACATCGTGGGACCTCAGGCATGGGCCCGAGTCTCCCTGACACCTGGCCGACCCCACGAGCTATCGGATCCGGGCACAAGTCCCCCAGGACAGCGGGTTGACACCGCGGGCCATTGGTCAGGCGCCTGAGTCAGCCGGGAGAGCTGGTCGATCCGGCGGGCCCTCAGATCCGAGCTCAAGTCGCCCGAGACAGCGGGTGGATCCCGCTGGCCCTCGGATCCGTGCCCGAGTCACCCGGGACAGCTGGTCGACCCCGCAGGCACTGGAACCCGGCCCCTGTTCGCCCGGGACATCTGGTCGAGCCCCCGGGACCAGAGTCTCCCGGGGCAGCTGGTCGACTCCGCGGGCCCAAGGACACGGGCCTGAGGCGCCCCAGACAGCTGGTCGAACCCGCGGGCACTGGAACTCGGCCCCAGATCGCCCGGGATATCTGGTCGAGCCCTGGGACCTTAGGCATGGGCCCGAGTCTCCCGGGGCAGCTGGTCGACTCCGCGGGTCCAGGGACACGGGCCTGAGGCGCCCGGGACAACTGTTCAAAACCGCGGGCACTGGGACACGGGCCCGAGTCCCCTGGGACAGCTGGTCCACCCCACGGGACCACGGACCCAAGCGGGCGTCGCCCAGGACAGCGGGTCGACATCTCGGGCCCTCGGACCCTGGACTGAGTCGCCCAGGACAGCTGGTCGACACCGCAGGCACAGGAACCCGGCCTCCGGTCGCCCGGGATATCTGATCGAGCCACCAGGACCACAGGCATGGGCCCGAGTCTCTCGGGGCAGCTGGTCAACTCCGCGGTTCCAGGGACACGGGCCTGAGTTGCCCGGGACAGCTGGTGGACCCCATGGGCCCTGTGACATGGATCCAAATCACCCGGGAGTGCTAGTCGACCCCGCAGGCAATCGGACCCGAGGGCGAGTCGCCCGGGAGTGCTCATCGACCGCACAGGACCTCGTACCCGGGCCGGAGTCGCCCGGTGCAGCTGCTCGACACCGCGGGACCAGGGACCCGGGCCTGAGTCGCCCGGGAGAACTGGTCGCCCCCCTGGGCCCTCGGACATGGGCCCGAGTAACCTGGGACAGCTGTTCGACCACGCGAGTCCTTGGACTCAGGTACGAGTCCCCCGTGACAGATGGTCCACCCCGCGGGCCCTGGGACATGGGTTCGAGTCGCCTGGGACATGTGGTCAACGCAAGGGGACCACGGACCACCGCGCGAATCGCTGAGGACAGCTGGTCCACATCGCGGGCCCTTGGACACTGGCCTGAGTCGCCCGGGACAGCAGGTCGACCCCGTGGGCAATTGGACCCGAGCCCGAGTCACCCGGGAGAGCTGGTCCAACTCGCGGGCCCTCGGACCCGAGCGCGGGTCGCGCGAGAATTCTGGTCGACCACGCGTGCCCTCGGACCCGGGCCTGTGACGTGCGTGTGAGCTGATCAAACACGCGGGACCACGGACCAAATCCCGTGTCGACCGGGACAGCTTGTCAAGCCCGCGGGCCCTCAGACCCGAGCGGGAGTCACCCAGCAGGGGTGGTCGACATCGCGGGCACTCGGACACTGGCCTGAGTCGCCTGGGACAGCTGGTGCACCCTGCGGCCTATTGGAGCCGGGTGCGTGTCGCCCCTGAGAGCCGGGTGACGCCGCGGGCCCTCGGAACTGTGTGCGAGTCGCCTGGGACAGCTGGTCAACATCGCGGGCCCTCGGACAATGGCCTGAGTCGCCCGGGAGAGCTTGTGGACACTCAGGGCAATCGGACACAGGCGCGAATCCTCCCGGACAGCTGGTCGACACGACAGGACTTCGGACCCGAGCGCGATTCGCCCGGGAATTCTCGTCAGCCGAGCAGGATCTAGGACCCGGGCCCGAGAACCCGGGGCAGCTGGTCGACTCCTTGGGCCCAGGGACATGGGCCTGAGTCGCCCGGGACAGCTGGTCGACCCCGCGGGCCATCGGCCCCGAGCCTGAGTTGCCCGGGAGAGTTGGTGGACCCCGCGGGCCATCGGACCCGAGCCTGATTCGCCCAGGACAACTGGTTGACAATGCGGGCCCTCAGACCAAGGCGCGAGTTATCCGGTACAGCTAGTCAACTACACGGGAACTCGGACACGGGCCCGCTTCGCCCGGGTGAGCTGGTCGACCCCACGGAATCACGGACCTGAGCCTGAGTCACCCGGGACAGCTTGTCAACCCCAGGCGCGCTCGACCCGAGCGCAAGTCGCCCAGGACAACGGGGCGACATCGCGGGCCCTCAGATACGAGCGTGTGTCGCCCGGCTGCGCTGGTCGAACCCGCGGGACCTCGGAACCCGGTCCGAGTCGCCCGGGACAGCTGGTCAACATCGTGAGCCCTCGGACACTGGCCTGAGTCGCCACGGACAGCTGGTCGACCCCGCGGGCTATCGGAGCCGGCCGCGTGTCCTCTGGGACAGCTGGTCGAACCTGCGGCCCTCGGACCCGAGCTCGAGTCGCCCGGAAGAGCGGATGGATCCCGCTGACCCTCGATCCGCGCCCGAGGCGCCTGGGACAGCTGGTCAACCCCGCAGGCACTGGAACCAGGCCCCCGGTCGCCTGGGACATCTGGTCGAGCCCCCGGGACCTCAGGCATGGGCCCGAGTCTCCCGGGGCAGCTGGTCGACTCCGTGGGCCCAGGGACACGGGCCTGGGGCGCCCGGGCCAGCTGGTCGACCTCGCGGGCACTGGAACCCGGCACCAGGTCGTCCAGGACATCTGGTCGAGCCCATGGGACCTGGGAACCGGGTCCGAGTTGCCCGGGACAGCTGGTCGGCACCGCGGGCCTTGGACACGGGCCCGAGTCACCCGGGAGAGATGGTCGACCCCACGGGGCCTTGGACATGATTCCGAGTCACCTGGGAGAGCTAGTCGATATCACGGGCCCTCGGAGCCGAGCCGGAGTAGCCCGGGATATCTGGTCGACCCCACGAGATCTCAGACCACAGTGCGAGTCGCCCAGGACAGCTGGTCGACATCGCGGGACCTCAGGCATGGGCCCGAGCCTCCCGTGACAGCTGGTGGACCCTGCGAACCATCGGACCTGGGCCCGAGTGGCCCAGGACAGCTGGGCGACATCGTGGGACCTCAGGCATGGGCCCGAGTCTCCCTGACACCTGGCCGACCCCACGAGCTATCGGATCCGGGCGCAAGTCCCCCAGGACAGCGGGTTGACACCGCGGGCCATTGGTCAGGCGCCTGAGTCAGCCGGGACAGCTGGTCGATCCGGCGGGCCCTCAGATCCCAGCTCAAGTCGCCCGAGACAGCGGGTGGATCCCGCTGGCCCTCGGATCCGTGCCCGAGTCACCCGGGACAGCTGGTCGACCCCGCAGGCACTGGAACCCGGCCCCTGTTCGCCCGGGACATCTGGTCGAGCCCCCGGGACCAGAGTCTCCCGGGGCAGCTGGTCGACTCCGCGGGCCCAAGGACACGGGCCTGAGGCGCCCCAGACAGCTGGTCGAACCCGCGGGCACTGGAACTCGGCCCCAGGTCGCCCGGGATATCTGGTCGAGCCCTGGGACCTTAGGCATGGGCCCGAGTCTCCCGGGGCAGCTGGTCGACTCCGCGGGTCCAGGGACACGGGCCTGAGGCGCCCGGGACAACTGTTCGAAACCGCGGGCACTGGGACACGGGCCCGAGTCCCCTGGGACAGCTGGTCCACCCCACGGGACCACGGACCCAAGCGGGAGTCGCCCAGGACAGCGGGTCGACATCTCGGGCCCTCGGACCCTGGACTGAGTCGCCCAGGACAGCTGGTCGACACCGCAGGCACAGGAACCCGGCCTCCGGTCGCCCGGGATATCTGATCGAGCCGCCAGGACCACAGGCATGGGCCCGAGTCTCTCGGGGCAGCTGGTCAACTCCGCGGTTCCAGGGACACGGGCCTGAGTTGCCCGGGACAGCTGGTGGACCCCATGGGCCCTGTGACATGGATCCAAATCACCCGGGAGTGCTAGTCGACCCCGCAGGCAATCGGACCCGAGGGCGAGTCGCCCGGGAGTGCTCATCGACCGCACAGGACCTCGTACCCGGGCCGGAGTCGCCCGGTGCAGCTGCTCGACACCGCGGGACCAGGGACCCGGGCCTGAGTCGCCCGGGAGAACTGGTCGACCCCCTGGGCCCTCGGACATGGGCCCGAGTCTCCCGGGGCAGCTGGTCGACTCCGTGGGCCCAGGGACACGGGCCTGGGGCGCCCGGGCCAGCTGGTCGACCTCGCGGGCACTGGAACCCGGCACCAGGTCGCCCAGGACATTTGCTCGAGCCCAAGGGACCTGGGTCCGAGTCGCCCGGGACAGCTGGTCGGCACCGCGGGCCTTGGCCACGGGCCCGAGTCACCCGGGAGAGATGGTCGACCCCACGGGGCCTTGGACATGATTCCGAGTCACCTGGGAGAGCTAGTCGATATCACGGGCCCTCGGAGCCGAGCCGGAGTAGCCCGGGATATCTGGTCGACCCCACGAGATCTCAGACCACAGTGCGAGTCGCCCAGGACAGCTGGGCGACATCGCGGGACCTCAGGCATGGGCCCGAGTCTCCCGTGACAGCTGGTGGACCCTGCGGACCATCGGACCTGGGCCCGAGTGGCCCAGGACAGCTGGGCGACATCGTGGGACCTCAGGCATGGGCCCGAGTCTCCCGTGACACCTGGCCGACCCCACGAGCTATCGGATCCGGGCGCAAGTCCCCCAGGACAGCGGGTTGACACCGCGGGCCATTGGTCAGGCGCCTGAGTCAGCCGGGACAGCTGGTCGATCCGGCGGGCCCTCAGATCCGAGCTCAAGTCGCCCGAGACAGCGGGTGGATCCCGCTGGCCCTCGGATCCGTGCCCGAGTCACCCGGGACAGCTGGTCGACCCCGCAGGCACTGGAACCCGGCCCCTGTTCGCCCGGGACATCTGGTCGAGCCCCCGGGACCAGAGTCTCCCGGGGCAGCTGGTCGACTCCGCGGGCCCAAGGACACGGGCCTGAGGCGCCCCAGACAGCTGGTCGAACCCGCGGGCACTGGAACCCGGCCCCAGGTCGCCCGGGATATCTGGCCGAGCCCTGGGACCTTAGGCATGGGCCCGAGTCTCCCGGGGCAGCTGGTCGACTCCGCGGGTCCAGGGACACGGGCCTGAGGCGCCCGGGACAACTGTTCGAAACCGCGGGCACTGGGACACGGGCCCGAGTCCCCTGGGACAGCTGGTCCACCCCACGGGACCACGGACCCAAGCGGGAGTCGCCCAGGACAGCGGGTCGACATCTCGGGCCCTCGGACCCTGGACTGAGTCGCCCAGGACAGCTGGTCGACACCGCAGGCACAGGAACCCGGCCTCCGGTCGCCCGGGATATCTGATCGAGCCGCCAGGACCACAGGCATGGGCCCGAGTCTCTCGGGGCAGCTGGTCAACTCCGCGGTTCCAGGGACACGGGCCTGAGTTGCCAGGGACAGCTGGTGGACCCCATGGGCCCTGTGACATGGATCCAAATCACCCGGGAGTGCTAGTCGACCCCGCAGGCAATCGGACCCGAGGGCGAGTCGCCCGGGAGTGCTCATCGACCGCACAGGACCTCGTACCCGGGCCGGAGTCGCCCGGTGCAGCTGCTCGACACCGCGGGACCAGGGACCCGGGCCTGAGTCGCCCGGGAGAACTGGTCGCCCCCCTGGGCCCTCGGACATGGGCCCGAGTAACCTGGGACAGCTGTTCGACCGCGCGAGTCCTTGGACTCAGGTACGAGTCCCCCGTGACAGATGGTCCACCCCGCGGGCCCTGGGACATGGGTTCGAGTCGCCCGGGACATGTGGTCAACGCAAGGGGACCACGGACCACCGCGCGAATCGCTGAGGACAGCTGGTCCACATCGCGGGCCCTTGGACACTGGCCTGAGTCGCCCGGGACAGCAGGTCGACCCCGTGGGCAATTGGACCCGAGCCCGAGTCGCCCGGGAGAGCTGGTCCAACTCGCGGGCCCTCGGACCCGAGCGCGGGTCGCGCGAGAATTCTGGTCGACCACGCGTGCCCTCGGACCCGGGCCTGTGACGTGCGTGTGAGCTGATCAAACACGCGGGACCACGGACCAAATCCCGTGTCGACCGGGACAGCTTGTAAAGCCCGCGGGCCCTCAGACCCGAGCGGGAGTCACCCAGCAGGGGTGGTCGACATCGCGGGCACTCGGACACTGGCCTGAGTCGCCTGGGACAGCTGGTGCACCCTGCGGCCTATCGGAGCCGGGCGCGTGTCGCCCCTGAGAGCCGGGCGACGCCGCGGGCCCTCGGAACTGTGTGCGAGTCGCCTGGGACAGCTGGTCAACATCGCGGGCCCTCGGACAATGGCCTGAGTCGCCCGGGAGAGCTTGTGGACACTCAGGGCAATCGGAGACAGGCGCGAATCCTCCCGGACAGCTGGTCGACACCACAGGCCCTCGGACCCGAGCGCGATTCGCCCGGGAATTCTCGTCAACCGAGCAGGATCTAGGACCCGGGCCCGAGAACGCGGGGCAGCTGGTCGACTCCTTGGGCCCAGGGACATGGGCCTGAGTCGCCCGGGACAGCTGGTCGACCCCGCGGGCCATCGGCCCCGAGCCTGAGTTGCCCGGGAGAGTTGGTGGACCCCGCGGGCCATCGGACCCGAGCCTGATTCGCCCAGGACAACTGGTTGACAATGCGGGCCCTCAGACCAAGGCGCGAGTTATCCGGTACAGCTAGTCAACTACACGGGAACTCGGACATGGGCCCGCTTCGCCCGGGTGAGCTGGTCGACCCCACGGAATCACGGACCTGAGCCTGAGTCACCCGGGACAGCTTGTCAACCCCAGGCGCGCTCGACCCGAGCGCAAGTCGCCCAGGACAACGGGGCGACATCGCGGGCCCTCAGATACGAGCGCGTGTCGCCCGGCTGTGCTGGTCGAACCCGCGGGACCTCGGAACCCGGTCCGAGTCGCCCGGGACAGCTGGTCAACATCGTGAGCCCTCGGACACTGGCCTGAGTCGCCACGGACAGCTGGTCGACCCCGCGGGCTATCGGAGCCGGCCGCGTGTCCTCTGGGACAGCTGGTCGAACCTGCGGCCCTCGGACCCGAGCTCGAGTCGCCCGGAAGAGCGGATGGATCCCGCTGACCCTCGATCCGCGCCCGAGGCGCCTGGGACAGCTGGTCAACCCCGCAGGCACAGGAACCAGGCCCCCGGTCGCCTGGGACATCTGGTCGAGCCCCCGGGACCTCAGGCATGGGCCCGAGTCTCCCGGGGCAGCTGGTCGACTCCGTGGGCCCAGGGACACGGGCCTGGGGCGCCCGGGCCAGCTGGTCGACCTCGCGGGCACTGGAACCCGGCACCAGGTCGCCCAGGACATCTGGTCGAGCCCATGGGACCTGGGAACCGGGTCCGAGTCGCCCGGGACAGCTGGTCGGCACCGCGGGCCTTGGCCACGGGCCCGAGTCACCCGGGAGAGATGGTCGACCCCACGGGGCCTTGGACATGATTCCGAGTCACCTGGGAGATCTAGTCGATATCACGGGCCCTCGGAGCCGAGCCGGAGTAGCCCGGGATATCTGGTCGACCCCACGAGATCTCAGACCACAGTGCGAGTCGCCCAGGACAGCTGGTCGACATCGCGGGACCTCAGGCATGGGCCCGAGCCTCCCGTGACAGCTGGTGGACCCTGCGAACCATCGGACCTGGGCCCGAGTGGCCCAGGACAGCTGGGCGACATCGTGGGACCTCAGGCATGGGCCCGAGTCTCCCTGACACCTGGCCGACCCCACGAGCTATCGGATCCGGGCGCAAGTCCCCCAGGACAGCGGGTTGACACCGCGGGCCATTGGTCAGGCGCCTGAGTCAGCCGGGAGAGCTGGTCGATCCGGCGGGCCCTCAGATCCCAGCTCAAGTCGCCCGAGACAGCGGGTGGATCCCGCTGGCCCTCGGATCCGTGCCCGAATCACCCGGGACAGCTGGTGGACCCCGCAGGCACTGGAACCCGGCCCCTGTTCGCCCGGGACATCTGGTCGAGCCCCCGGGACCAGAGTCTCCCGGGGCAGCTGGTCGACTCCGCGGGCCTAAGGACATGGGCCTGAGGCGCCCCAGACAGCTGGTCGAACCCGCGGGCACTGGAACCCGGCCCCAGGTCGCCCGGGATATCTGGTCGAGCCCTGGGACCTTAGGCATGGGCCCGAGTCTCCCGGGGCAGCTGGTCGACTCCGCGGGTCCAGGGACACGGGCCTGAGGCGCCCGGGACAACTGTTCGAAACCGCGGGCACTGGGACACGGGCCCGAGTCCCCTGGGACAGCTGGTCCACCCCACGGGACCACGGACCCAAGCGGGCGTCGCCCAGGACAGCGGGTCGACATCTCGGGCCCTCGGACCCTGGACTGAGTCGCCCAGGACAGCTGGTCGACACCGCAGGCACAGGAACCCGGCCTCCGGTCGCCCGGGATATCTGATCGAGCCGCCAGGACCACAGGCATGGGCCCGAGTCTCTCGGGGCAGCTGGTCAACTCCGCGGTTCCAGGGACACGGGCCTGAGTTGCCCGGGACAGCTGGTGGACCCCATGGGCCCTGTGACATGGGTCCAAATCACCCGGGAGTGCTAGTCGACCCCGCAGGCAATCGGACCCGAGTGCGAGTCGCCCGGGAGTGCTCATCGACCGCACAGGACCTCGTACCCGGGCCTGAGTCGCCCGGTGCAGCTGCTCGACACCGCGGGACCAGGGACCCGGGCCTGAGTCGCCCGGGAGAACTGTTTGACCCCCTGGGCCCTCGGACATGGGCCCGAGTAACCTGGGACAGCTGTTCGACCGCGCGAGTCCTTGGACTCAGGTACGAGTCCCCCGTGACAGATGGTCCACCCCGCGGGCCCTGGGACATGGGTTCGAGTCGCCCGGGACATGTGGTCAAAGCAAGGGGACCACGGACCACCGCGCGAATCGCTGAGGACAGCTGGTCCACATCGCGGGCCCTTGGACACTGGCCTGAGTCGCCCGGGACAGCAGGTCGACCCCGTGGGCAATTGGACCCGAGCCCGAGTCGCCCGGGAGAGCTGGTCCAACTCGCGGGCCCTCGGACCCGAGCGCGGGTCGCGCGAGAATTCTGGTCGACCACGCGTGCCCTCGGACCCGGGCCTGTGACGTGCGTGTGAGCTGATTAAACACGCGGGACCACGGACCAAATCCCGTGTCGACCGGGACAGCTTGTCAAGCCCGCGGGCCCTCAGACCCGAGCGGGAGTCACCCAGCAGGGGTGGTCGACATCGCGGGCACTCGGACACTGGCCTGAGTCGCCTGGGACAGCTGGTGCACCCTGCGGCCTATCGGAGCCGGGCGCGTGTCGCCCCTGAGAGCCGGGCGACGCCGCGGGCCCTCGGAACTGTGTGCGAGTCGCCTGGGACAGCTGGTCCACATCGCGGGCCCTCGGACAATGGCCTGAGTCGCCCGGGAGAGCTTGTGGACACTCAGGGCAATCGGAGACAGGCGCGAATCCTCCCGGACAGATGGTCGACACCACAGGCCCTCGGACCCGAGCTTGATTCGCCCGGGAATTCTCGTCAACAGAGCAGGATCTAGGACCCGGGCCCGAGAACCCGGGGCAGCTGGTCGACTCCTTGGGCCCAGGGACATGGGCCTGAGTCGCCCGGGACAGCTGGTCGACCCCGCGGGCCATCGGCCCCGAGCCTGAGTTGCCCGGGAGAGTTGGTGGACCCCGCGGGCCATCGGACCCGAGCCTGATTCGCCCAGGACAACTGGTTGACAATGCGGGCCCTCAGACCAAGGCGCGAGTTATCCGGTACAGCTAGTCAACTACACGGGAACTCGGACATGGGCCCGCTTCGCCCGGGTGAGCTGGTCGACCCCACGGAATCACGGACCTGAGCCTGAGTCACCCGGGACAGCTTGTCAACCCCAGGCGCGCTCGACCCGAGCGCAAGTCGCCCAGGACAACGCGGCGACATCGCGGGCCCTCAGATACTAGCGCGTGTCGCCCGGCTGTGCTGGTCGAACCCGCGGGACCTCGGAACCCGGTCCGAGTCGCCCGGGACAGCTGGTCAACATCGTGAGCCCTCGGACACTGGCCTGAGTCGCCACGGACAGCTGGTCGACCCCGCGGGCTATCGGAGCCGGCCGCGTGTCCTCTGGGACAGCTGGTCGAACCTGCGGCCCTCGGACCCGAGCTCGAGTCGCCCGGAAGAGCGGATGGATCCCGCTGACCCTCGATCCGCGCCCGAGGCGCCTGGGACAGCTGGTCAACCCCGCAGGCACAGGAACCAGGCCCCCGGTCGCCTGGGACATCTGGTCGAGCCCCCGGGACCTCAGGCATGGGCCCGAGTCTCCCGGGGCAGCTGGTCGACTCCGTGGGCCCAGGGACACGGGCCTGGGGCGCCCGGGCCAGCTGGTCGACCTCACGGGCACTGGAACCCGGCACCAGGTCGCCCAGGACATCTGGTCGAGCCCATGGGACCTGGGAACCGGGTCCGAGTCGCCCGGGACAGCTGGTCGGCACCGCGGGCCTTGGCCACGGGCCCGAGTCACCCGGGAGAGATGGTCGACCCCACGGGGCCTTGGACATGATTCCGAGTCACCTGGGAGATCTAGTCGATATCACGGGCCCTCGGAGCCGAGCCGGAGTAGCCCGGGATATCTGGTCGACCCCACGAGATCTCAGACCACAGTGCGAGTCGCCCAGGACAGCTGGTCGACATCGCGGGACCTCAGGCATGGGCCCGAGCCTCCCGTGACAGCTGGTGGACCCTGCGAACCATCGGACCTGGGCCCGAGTGGCCCAGGACAGCTGGGCGACATCGTGGGACCTCAGGCATGGGCCCGAGTCTCCCTGACACCTGGCCGACCCCACGAGCTATCGGATCCGGGCACAAGTCCCCCAGGACAGCGGGTTGACACCGCGGGCCATTGGTCAGGCGCCTGAGTCAGCCGGGAGAGCTGGTCGATCCGGCGGGCCCTCAGATCCGAGCTCAAGTCGCCCGAGACAGCGGGTGGATCCCGCTGGCCCTCGGATCCGTGCCCGAGTCACCCGGGACAGCTGGTCGACCCCGCAGGCACTGGAACCCGGCCCCTGTTCGCCCGGGACATCTGGTCGAGCCCCCGGGACCAGAGTCTCCCGGGGCAGCTGGTCGACTCCGCGGGCCCAAGGACACGGGCCTGAGGCGCCCCAGACAGCTGGTCGAACCCGCGGGCACTGGAACTCGGCCCCAGATCGCCCGGGATATCTGGTCGAGCCCTGGGACCTTAGGCATGGGCCCGAGTCTCCCGGGGCAGCTGGTCGACTCCGCGGGTCCAGGGACACGGGCCTGAGGCGCCCGGGACAACTGTTCAAAACCGCGGGCACTGGGACACGGGCCCGAGTCCCCTGGGACAGCTGGTCCACCCCACGGGACCACGGACCCAAGCGGGCGTCGCCCAGGACAGCGGGTCGACATCTCGGGCCCTCGGACCCTGGACTGAGTCGCCCAGGACAGCTGGTCGACACCGCAGGCACAGGAACCCGGCCTCCGGTCGCCCGGGATATCTGATCGAGCCACCAGGACCACAGGCATGGGCCCGAGTCTCTCGGGGCAGCTGGTCAACTCCGCGGTTCCAGGGACACGGGCCTGAGTTGCCCGGGACAGCTGGTGGACCCCATGGGCCCTGTGACATGGATCCAAATCACCCGGGAGTGCTAGTCGACCCCGCAGGCAATCGGACCCGAGGGCGAGTCGCCCGGGAGTGCTCATCGACCGCACAGGACCTCGTACCCGGGCCGGAGTCGCCCGGTGCAGCTGCTCGACACCGCGGGACCAGGGACCCGGGCCTGAGTCGCCCGGGAGAACTGGTCGCCCCCCTGGGCCCTCGGACATGGGCCCGAGTAACCTGGGACAGCTGTTCGACCACGCGAGTCCTTGGACTCAGGTACGAGTCCCCCGTGACAGATGGTCCACCCCGCGGGCCCTGGGACATGGGTTCGAGTCGCCTGGGACATGTGGTCAACGCAAGGGGACCACGGACCACCGCGCGAATCGCTGAGGACAGCTGGTCCACATCGCGGGCCCTTGGACACTGGCCTGAGTCGCCCGGGACAGCAGGTCGACCCCGTGGGCAATTGGACCCGAGCCCGAGTCACCCGGGAGAGCTGGTCCAACTCGCGGGCCCTCGGACCCGAGCGCGGGTCGCGCGAGAATTCTGGTCGACCACGCGTGCCCTCGGACCCGGGCCTGTGACGTGCGTGTGAGCTGATCAAACACGCGGGACCACGGACCAAATCCCGTGTCGACCGGGACAGCTTGTCAAGCCCGCGGGCCCTCAGACCCGAGCGGGAGTCACCCAGCAGGGGTGGTCGACATCGCGGGCACTCGGACACTGGCCTGAGTCGCCTGGGACAGCTGGTGCACCCTGCGGCCTATTGGAGCCGGGTGCGTGTCGCCCCTGAGAGCCGGGTGACGCCGCGGGCCCTCGGAACTGTGTGCGAGTCGCCTGGGACAGCTGGTCAACATCGCGGGCCCTCGGACAATGGCCTGAGTCGCCCGGGAGAGCTTGTGGACACTCAGGGCAATCGGACACAGGCGCGAATCCTCCCGGACAGCTGGTCGACACCACAGGACTTCGGACCCGAGCGCGATTCGCCCGGGAATTCTCGTCAGCCGAGCAGGATCTAGGACCCGGGCCCGAGAACCCGGGGCAGCTGGTCGACTCCTTGGGCCCAGGGACATGGGCCTGAGTCGCCCGGGACAGCTGGTCGACCCCGCGGGCCATCGGCCCCGAGCCTGAGTTGCCCGGGAGAGTTGGTGGACCCCGCGGGCCATCGGACCCGAGCCTGATTCGCCCAGGACAACTGGTTGACAATGCGGGCCCTCAGACCAAGGCGCGAGTTATCCGGTACAGCTAGTCAACTACACGGGAACTCGGACACGGGCCCGCTTCGCCCGGGTGAGCTGGTCGACCCCACGGAATCACGGACCTGAGCCTGAGTCACCCGGGACAGCTTGTCAACCCCAGGCGCGCTCGACCCGAGCGCAAGTCGCCCAGGACAACGGGGCGACATCGCGGGCCCTCAGATACGAGCGTGTGTCGCCCGGCTGCGCTGGTCGAACCCGCGGGACCTCGGAACCCGGTCCGAGTCGCCCGGGACAGCTGGTCAACATCGTGAGCCCTCGGACACTGGCCTGAGTCGCCACGGACAGCTGGTCGACCCCGCGGGCTATCGGAGCCGGCCGCGTGTCCTCTGGGACAGCTGGTCGAACCTGCGGCCCTCGGACCCGAGCTCGAGTCGCCCGGAAGAGCGGATGGATCCCGCTGACCCTCGATCCGCGCCCGAGGCGCCTGGGACAGCTGGTCAACCCCGCAGGCACTGGAACCAGGCCCCCGGTCGCCTGGGACATCTGGTCGAGCCCCCGGGACCTCAGGCATGGGCCCGAGTCTCCCGGGGCAGCTGGTCGACTCCGTGGGCCCAGGGACACGGGCCTGGGGCGCCCGGGCCAGCTGGTCGACCTCGCGGGCACTGGAACCCGGCACCAGGTCGTCCAGGACATCTGGTCGAGCCCATGGGACCTGGGAACCGGGTCCGAGTTGCCCGGGACAGCTGGTCGGCACCGCGGGCCTTGGACACGGGCCCGAGTCACCCGGGAGAGATGGTCGACCCCACGGGGCCTTGGACATGATTCCGAGTCACCTGGGAGAGCTAGTCGATATCACGGGCCCTCGGAGCCGAGCCGGAGTAGCCCGGGATATCTGGTCGACCCCACGAGATCTCAGACCACAGTGCGAGTCGCCCAGGACAGCTGGTCGACATCGCGGGACCTCAGGCATGGGCCCGAGCCTCCCGTGACAGCTGGTGGACCCTGCGAACCATCGGACCTGGGCCCGAGTGGCCCAGGACAGCTGGGCGACATCGTGGGACCTCAGGCATGGGCCCGAGTCTCCCTGACACCTGGCCGACCCCACGAGCTATCGGATCCGGGCGCAAGTCCCCCAGGACAGCGGGTTGACACCGCGGGCCATTGGTCAGGCGCCTGAGTCAGCCGGGACAGCTGGTCGATCCGGCGGGCCCTCAGATCCCAGCTCAAGTCGCCCGAGACAGCGGGTGGATCCCGCTGGCCCTCGGATCCGTGCCCGAGTCACCCGGGACAGCTGGTCGACCCCGCAGGCACTGGAACCCGGCCCCTGTTCGCCCGGGACATCTGGTCGAGCCCCCGGGACCAGAGTCTCCCGGGGCAGCTGGTCGACTCCGCGGGCCCAAGGACACGGGCCTGAGGCGCCCCAGACAGCTGGTCGAACCCGCGGGCACTGGAACTCGGCCCCAGGTCGCCCGGGATATCTGGTCGAGCCCTGGGACCTTAGGCATGGGCCCGAGTCTCCCGGGGCAGCTGGTCGACTCCGCGGGTCCAGGGACACGGGCCTGAGGCGCCCGGGACAACTGTTCGAAACCGCGGGCAATGGGACACGGGCCCGAGTCCCCTGGGACAGCTGGTCCACCCCACGGGACCACGGACCCAAGCGGGCGTCGCCCAGGACAGCGGGTCGACATCTCGGGCCCTCGGACCCTGGACTGAGTCGCCCAGGACAGCTGGTCGACACCGCAGGCACAGGAACCCGGCCTCCGGTCGCCCGGGATATCTGATCGAGCCACCAGGACCACAGGCATGGGCCCGAGTCTCTCGGGGCAGCTGGTCAACTCCGCGGTTCCAGGGACACGGGCCTGAGTTGCCCGGGACAGCTGGTGGACCCCATGGGCCCTGTGACATGGATCCAAATCACCCGGGAGTGCTAGTCGACCCCGCAGGCAATCGGACCCGAGGGCGAGTCGCCCGGGAGTGCTCATCGACCGCACAGGACCTCGTACCCGGGCCGGAGTCGCCCGGTGCAGCTGCTCGACACCGCGGGACCAGGGACCCGGGCCTGAGTCGCCCGGGAGAACTGGTCGCCCCCCTGGGCCCTCGGACATGGGCCCGAGTAACCTGGGACAGCTGTTCGACCGCGCGAGTCCTTGGACTCAGGTACGAGTCCCCCGTGACAGATGGTCCACCCCGCGGGCCCTGGGACATGGGTTCGAGTCGCCCGGGACATGTGGTCAAAGCAAGGGGACCATGGACCACCGCGCGAATCGCTGAGGACAGCTGGTCCACATCGCGGGCCCTTGGACACTGGCCTGAGTCGCCCGGGACAGCAGGTCGACCCCGTGGGCAATTGGACCCGAGCCCGAGTCACCCGGGAGAGCTGGTCCAACTCGCGGGCCCTCGGACCCGAGCGCGGGTCGCGCGAGAATTCTGGTCGACCACGCGTGCCCTCGGACCCGGGCCTGTGACGTGCGTGTGAGCTGATCAAACACGCGGGACCACGGACCAAATCCCGTGTCGACCGGGACAGCTTGTCAAGCCCGCGGGCCCTCAGACCCGAGCGGGAGTCACCCAGCAGGGGTGGTCGACATCGCGGGCACTCGGACACTGGCCTGAGTCGCCTGGGACAGCTGGTGCACCCTGCGGCCTATCGGAGCCGGGCGCGTGTCGCCCCTGAGAGCCGGGCGACGCCGCGGGCCCTCGGAACTGTGTGCGAGTCGCCTGGGACAGCTGGTCCACATCGCGGGCCCTCGGACAATGGCCTGAGTCGCCCGGGAGAGCTTGTGGACACTCAGGGCAATCGGAGACAGGCGCGAATCCTCCCGGACAGATGGTCGACACCACAGGCCCTCGGACCCGAGCTTGATTCGCCCGGGAATTCTCGTCAACAGAGCAGGATCTAGGACCCGGGCCCGAGAACCCGGGGCAGCTGGTCGACTCCTTGGGCCCAGGGACATGGGCCTGAGTCGCCCGGGACAGCTGGTGGACCCCGCGGGCCATCGGCCCCGAGCCTGAGTTGCCCGGGAGAGTTGGTGGACCCCGCGGGCCATCGGACCCGAGCCTGATTCGCCCAGGACAACTGGTTGACAATGCGGGCCCTCAGACCAAGGCGCGAGTTATCCGGTACAGCTAGTCAACTACACGGGAACTCGGACATGGGCCCGCTTCGCCCGGGTGAGCTGGTCGACCCCACGGAATCACGGACCTGAGCCTGAGTCACCCGGGACAGCTTGTCAACCCCAGGCGCGCTCGACCCGAGCGCAAGTCGCCCAGGACAACGGGGCGACATCGCGGGCCCTCAGATACGAGCGCGTGTCGCCCGGCTGTGCTGGTCGAACCCGCGGGACCTCGGAATCCGGTCCGAGTCGCCCGGGACAGCTGGTCAACATCGTGAGCCCTCGGACACTGGCCTGAGTCGCCACGGACAGCTGGTCGACCCCGCGGGCTATCGGAGCCGGCCGCGTGTCCTCTGGGACAGCTGGTCGAACCTGCGGCCCTCGGACCCGAGCTCGAGTCGCCCGGAAGAGCGGATGGATCCCGCTGACCCTCGATCCGCGCCCGAGGCGCCTGGGACAGCTGGTCAACCCCGCAGGCACAGGAACCAGGCCCCCGGTCGCCTGGGACATCTGGTCGAGCCCCCGGGACCTCAGGCATGGGCCCGAGTCTCCCGGGGCAGCTGGTCGACTCCGTGGGCCCAGGGACACGGGCCTGGGGCGCCCGGGCCAGCTGGTCGACCTCGCGGGCACTGGAACCCGGCACCAGGTCGCCCAGGACATCTGGTCGAGCCCATGGGACCTGGGAACCGGGTCCGAGTCGCCCGGGACAGCTGGTCGGCACCGCGGGCCTTGGCCACGGGCCCGAGTCACCCGGGAGAGATGGTCGACCCCACGGGGCCTTGGACATGATTCCGAGTCACCTGGGAGAGCTAGTCGATATCACGGGCCCTCGGAGCCGAGCCGGAGTAGCCCGGGATATCTGGTCGACCCCACGAGATCTCAGACCACAGTGCGAGTCGCCCAGGACAGCTGGTCGACATCGCGGGACCTCAGGCATGGGCCCGAGCCTCCCGTGACAGCTGGTGGACCCTGCGAACCATCGGACCTGGGCCCGAGTGGCCCAGGACAGCTGGGCGACATCGTGGGACCTCAGGCATGGGCCCGAGTCTCCCTGACACCTGGCCGACCCCACGAGCTATCGGATCTGGGCGCAAGTCCCCCAGGACAGCGGGTTGACACCGCGGGCCATTGGTCAGGCGCCTGAGTCAGCCGGGAGAGCTGGTCGATCCGGCGGGCCCTCAGATCCGAGCTCAAGTCGCCCGAGACAGCGGGTGGATCCCGCTGGCCCTCGGATCCGTGCCCGAGTCACCCGGGACAGCTGGTCGACCCCGCAGGCACTGGAACCCGGCCCCTGTTCGCCCGGGACATCTGGTCGAGCCCCCGGGACCAGAGTCTCCCGGGGCAGCTGGTCGACTCCGCGGGCCCAAGGACACGGGCCTGAGGCGCCCCAGACAGCTGGTCGAACCCGCGGGCACTGGAACTCGGCCCCAGGTCGCCCGGGATATCTGGTCGAGCCCTGGGACCTTAGGCATGGGCCCGAGTCTCCCGGGGCAGCTGGTCGACTCCGCGGGTCCAGGGACACGGGCCTGAGGCGCCCGGGACAACTGTTCAAAACCGCGGGCACTGGGACACGGGCCCGAGTCCCCTGGGACAGCTGGTCCACCCCACGGGACCACGGACCCAAGCGGGCGTCGCCCAGGACAGCGGGTCGACATCTCGGGCCCTCGGACCCTGGACTGAGTCGCCCAGGACAGCTGGTCGACACCGCAGGCACAGGAACCCGGCCTCCGGTCGCCCGGGATATCTGATCGAGCCACCAGGACCACAGGCATGGGCCCGAGTCTCTCGGGGCAGCTGGTCAACTCCGCGGTTCCAGGGACACGGGCCTGAGTTGCCCGGGACAGCTGGTGGACCCCATGGGCCCTGTGACATGGATCCAAATCACCCGGGAGTGCTAGTCGACCCCGCAGGCAATCGGACCCGAGGGCGAGTCGCCCGGGAGTGCTCATCGACCGCACAGGACCTCGTACCCGGGCCGGAGTCGCCCGGTGCAGCTGCTCGACACCGCGGGACCAGGGACCCGGGCCTGAGTCGCCCGGGAGAACTGGTCGCCCCCCTGGGCCCTCGGACATGGGCCCGAGTAACCTGGGACAGCTGTTCGACCGCGCGAGTCCTTGGACTCAGGTACGAGTCCCCCGTGACAGATGGTCCACCCCGCGGGCCCTGGGACATGGGTTCGAGTCGCCCGGGACATGTGGTCAACGCAAGGGGACCACGGACCACCGCGCGAATCGCTGAGGACAGCTGGTCCACATCGCGGGCCCTTGGACACTGGCCTGAGTCGCCCGGGACAGCAGGTCGACCCCGTGGGCAATTGGACCCGAGCCCGAGTCACCCGGGAGAGCTGGTCCAACTCGCGGGCCCTCGGACCCGAGCGCGGGTCGCGCGAGAATTCTGGTCGACCACGCGTGCCCTCGGACCCGGGCCTGTGACGTGCGTGTGAGCTGATCAAACACGCGGGACCACGGACCAAATCCCGTGTCGACCGGGACAGCTTGTCAAGCCCGCGGGCCCTCAGACCCGAGCGGGAGTCACCCAGCAGGGGTGGTCGACATCGCGGGCACTCGGACACTGGCCTGAGTCGCCTGGGACAGCTGGTGCACCCTGCGGCCTATCGGAGCCGGGCGCGTGTCGCCCCTGAGAGCCGGGCGACGCCGCGGGCCCTCGGAACTGTGTGCGAGTCGCCTGGGACAGCTGGTCCACATCGCGGGCCCTCGGACAATGGCCTGAGTCGCCCGGGAGAGCTTGTGGACACTCAGGGCAATCGGAGACAGGCGCGAATCCTCCCGGACAGATGGTCGACACCACAGGCCCTCGGACCCGAGCTTGATTCGCCCGGGAATTCTCGTCAACAGAGCAGGATCTAGGACCCGGGCCCGAGAACCCGGGGCAGCTGGTCGACTCCTTGGGCCCAGGGACATGGGCCTGAGTCGCCCGGGACAGCTGGTGGACCCCGCGGGCCATCGGCCCCGAGCCTGAGTTGCCCGGGAGAGTTGGTGGACCCCGCGGGCCATCGGACCCGAGCCTGATTCGCCCAGGACAACTGGTTGACAATGCGGGCCCTCAGACCAAGGCGCGAGTTATCCGGTACAGCTAGTCAACTACACGGGAACTCGGACATGGGCCCGCTTCGCCCGGGTGAGCTGGTCGACCCCACGGAATCACGGACCTGAGCCTGAGTCACCCGGGACAGCTTGTCAACCCCAGGCGCGCTCGACCCGAGCGCAAGTCGCCCAGGACAACGGGGCGACATCGCGGGCCCTCAGATACGAGCGCGTGTCGCCCGGCTGTGCTGGTCGAACCCGCGGGACCTCGGAATCCGGTCCGAGTCGCCCGGGACAGCTGGTCAACATCGTGAGCCCTCGGACACTGGCCTGAGTCGCCACGGACAGCTGGTCGACCCCGCGGGCTATCGGAGCCGGCCGCGTGTCCTCTGGGACAGCTGGTCGAACCTGCGGCCCTCGGACCCGAGCTCGAGTCGCCCGGAAGAGCGGATGGATCCCGCTGACACTCGATCCGCGCCCGAGGCGCCTGGGACAGCTGGTCAACCCCGCAGGCACAGGAACCAGGCCCCCGGTCGCCTGGGACATCTGGTCGAGCCCCCGGGACCTCAGGCATGGGCCCGAGTCTCCCGGGGCAGCTGGTCGACTCCGTGGGCCCAGGGACACGGGCCTGGGGCGCCCGGGCCAGCTGGTCGACCTCGCGGGCACTGGAACCCGGCACCAGGTCGCCCAGGACATCTGGTCGAGCCCATGGGACCTGGGAACCGGGTCCGAGTCGCCCGGGACAGCTGGTCGGCACCGCGGGCCTTGGCCACGGGCCCGAGTCACCCGGGAGAGATGGTCGACCCCACGGGGCCTTGGACATGATTCCGAGTCACCTGGGAGATCTAGTCGATATCACGGGCCCTCGGAGCCGAGCCGGAGTAGCCCGGGATATCTGGTCGACCCCACGAGATCTCAGACCACAGTGCGAGTCGCCCAGGACAGCTGGTCGACATCGCGGGACCTCAGGCATGGGCCCGAGCCTCCCGTGACAGCTGGTGGACCCTGCGAACCATCGGACCTGGGCCCGAGTGGCCCAGGACAGCTGGGCGACATCGTGGGACCTCAGGCATGGGCCCGAGTCTCCCTGACACCTGGCCGACCCCACGAGCTATCGGATCCGGGCGCAAGTCCCCCAGGACAGCGGGTTGACACCGCGGGCCATTGGTCAGGCGCCTGAGTCAGCCGGGAGAGCTGGTCGATCCGGCGGGCCCTCAGATCCGAGCTCAAGTCGCCCGAGACAGCGGGTGGATCCCGCTGGCCCTCGGATCCGTGCCCGAGTCACCCGGGACAGCTGGTCGACCCCGCAGGCACTGGAACCCGGCCCCTGTTCGCCCGGGACATCTGGTCGAGCCCCCGGGACCAGAGTCTCCCGGGGCAGCTGGTCGACTCCGCGGGCCCAAGGACACGGGCCTGAGGCGCCCCAGACAGCTGGTCGAACCCGCGGGCACTGGAACTCGGCCCCAGGTCGCCCGGGATATCTGGTCGAGCCCTGGGACCTTAGGCATGGGCCCGAGTCTCCCGGGGCAGCTGGTCGACTCCGCGGGTCCAGGGACACGGGCCTGAGGCGCCCGGGACAACTGTTCAAAACCGCGGGCACTGGGACACGGGCCCGAGTCCCCTGGGACAGCTGGTCCACCCCACGGGACCACGGACCCAAGCGGGCGTCGCCCAGGACAGCGGGTCGACATCTCGGGCCCTCGGACCCTGGACTGAGTCGCCCAGGACAGCTGGTCGACACCGCAGGCACAGGAACCCGGCCTCCGGTCGCCCGGGATATCTGATCGAGCCACCAGGACCACAGGCATGGGCCCGAGTCTCTCGGGGCAGCTGGTCAACTCCGCGGTTCCAGGGACACGGGCCTGAGTTGCCCGGGACAGCTGGTGGACCCCATGGGCCCTGTGACATGGATCCAAATCACCCGGGAGTGCTAGTCGACCCCGCAGGCAATCGGACCCGAGGGCGAGTCGCCCGGGAGTGCTCATCGACCGCACAGGACCTCGTACCCGGGCCGG
This sequence comes from Sus scrofa, assembly GCF_054392235.1. NCBI lineage: Eukaryota > Metazoa > Chordata > Mammalia > Artiodactyla > Suidae > Sus > Sus scrofa. The sequence continues at coordinate 37,879,068 of NC_139393.1, read as the reverse complement.
AGTCGCCCGGTGCAGCTGCTCGACACCGCGGGACCAGGGACCCGGGCCTGAGTCGCCCGGGAGAACTGGTCGCCCCCCTGGGCCCTCGGACATGGGCCCGAGTAACCTGGGACAGCTGTTCGACCGCGCGAGTCCTTGGACTCAGGTACGAGTCCCCCGTGACAGATGGTCCACCCCGCGGGCCCTGGGACATGGGTTCGAGTCGCCCGGGACATGTGGTCAACGCAAGGGGACCACGGACCACCGCGCGAATCGCTGAGGACAGCTGGTCCACATCGCGGGCCCTTGGACACTGGCCTGAGTCGCCCGGGACAGCAGGTCGACCCCGTGGGCAATTGGACCCGAGCCCGAGTCACCCGGGAGAGCTGGTCCAACTCGCGGGCCCTCGGACCCGAGCGCGGGTCGCGCGAGAATTCTGGTCGACCACGCGTGCCCTCGGACCCGGGCCTGTGACGTGCGTGTGAGCTGATCAAACACGCGGGACCACGGACCAAATCCCGTGTCGACCGGGACAGCTTGTCAAGCCCGCGGGCCCTCAGACCCGAGCGGGAGTCACCCAGCAGGGGTGGTCGACATCGCGGGCACTCGGACACTGGCCTGAGTCGCCTGGGACAGCTGGTGCACCCTGCGGCCTATCGGAGCCGGGCGCGTGTCGCCCCTGAGAGCCGGGCGACGCCGCGGGCCCTCGGAACTGTGTGCGAGTCGCCTGGGACAGCTGGTCCACATCGCGGGCCCTCGGACAATGGCCTGAGTCGCCCGGGAGAGATTGTGGACACTCAGGGCAATCGGAGACAGGCGCGAATCCTCCCGGACAGATGGTCGACACCACAGGCCCTTGGACCCGAGCTTGATTCGCCCGGGAATTCTCGTCAACAGAGCAGGATCTAGGACCCGGGCCCGAGAACCCGGGGCAGCTGGTCGACTCCTTGGGCCCAGGGACATGGGCCTGAGTCGCCCGGGACAGCTGGTGGACCCCGCGGGCCATCGGCCCCGAGCCTGAGTTGCCCGGGAGAGTTGGTGGACCCCGCGGGCCATCGGACCCGAGCCTGATTCGCCCAGGACAACTGGTTGACAATGCGGGCCCTCAGACCAAGGCGCGAGTTATCCGGTACAGCTAGTCAACTACACGGGAACTCGGACATGGGCCCGCTTCGCCCGGGTGAGCTGGTCGACCCCACGGAATCACGGACCTGAGCCTGAGTCACCCGGGACAGCTTGTCAACCCCAGGCGCGCTCGACCCGAGCGCAAGTTGCCCAGGACAACGGGGCGACATCGCGGGCCCTCAGATACGAGCGCGTGTCGCCCGGCTGTGCTGGTCGAACCCGCGGGACCTCGGAATCCGGTCCGAGTCGCCCGGGACAGCTGGTCAACATCGTGAGCCCTCGGACACTGGCCTGAGTCGCCACGGACAGCTGGTCGACCCCGCGGGCTATCGGAGCCGGCCGCGTGTCCTCTGGGACAGCTGGTCGAACCTGCGGCCCTCGGACCCGAGCTCGAGTCGCCCGGAAGAGCGGATGGATCCCGCTGACACTCGATCCGCGCCCGAGGCGCCTGGGACAGCTGGTCAACCCCGCAGGCACAGGAACCAGGCCCCCGGTCGCCTGGGACATCTGGTCGAGCCCCCGGGACCTCAGGCATGGGCCCGAGTCTCCCGGGGCAGCTGGTCGACTCCGTGGGCCCAGGGACACGGGCCTGGGGCGCCCGGGCCAGCTGGTCGACCTCGCGGGCACTGGAACCCGGCACCAGGTCGCCCAGGACATCTGGTCGAGCCCATGGGACCTGGGAACCGGGTCCGAGTCGCCCGGGACAGCTGGTCGGCACCGCGGGCCTTGGCCACGGGCCCGAGTCACCCGGGAGAGATGGTCGACCCCACGGGGCCTTGGACATGATTCCGAGTCACCTGGGAGATCTAGTCGATATCACGGGCCCTCGGAGCCGAGCCGGAGTAGCCCGGGATATCTGGTCGACCCCACGAGATCTCAGACCACAGTGCGAGTCGCCCAGGACAGCTGGTCGACATCGCGGGACCTCAGGCATGGGCCCGAGCCTCCCGTGACAGCTGGTGGACCCTGCGAACCATCGGACCTGGGCCCGAGTGGCCCAGGACAGCTGGGCGACATCGTGGGACCTCAGGCATGGGCCCGAGTCTCCCTGACACCTGGCCGACCCCACGAGCTATCGGATCCGGGCGCAAGTCCCCCAGGACAGCGGGTTGACACCGCGGGCCATTGGTCAGGCGCCTGAGTCAGCCGGGAGAGCTGGTCGATCCGGCGGGCCCTCAGATCCGAGCTCAAGTCGCCCGAGACAGCGGGTGGATCCCGCTGGCCCTCGGATCCGTGCCCGAGTCACCCGGGACAGCTGGTCGACCCCGCAGGCACTGGAACCCGGCCCCTGTTCGCCCGGGACATCTGGTCGAGCCCCCGGGACCAGAGTCTCCCGGGGCAGCTGGTCGACTCCGCGGGCCCAAGGACACGGGCCTGAGGCGCCCCAGACAGCTGGTCGAACCCGCGGGCACTGGAACTCGGCCCCAGGTCGCCCGGGATATCTGGTCGAGCCCTGGGACCTTAGGCATGGGCCCGAGTCTCCCGGGGCAGCTGGTCGACTCCGCGGGTCCAGGGACACGGGCCTGAGGCGCCCGGGACAACTGTTCAAAACCGCGGGCACTGGGACACGGGCCCGAGTCCCCTGGGACAGCTGGTCCACCCCACGGGACCACGGACCCAAGCGGGCGTCGCCCAGGACAGCGGGTCGACATCTCGGGCCCTCGGACCCTGGACTGAGTCGCCCAGGACAGCTGGTCGACACCGCAGGCACAGGAACCCGGCCTCCGGTCGCCCGGGATATCTGATCGAGCCACCAGGACCACAGGCATGGGCCCGAGTCTCTCGGGGCAGCTGGTCAACTCCGCGGTTCCAGGGACACGGGCCTGAGTTGCCCGGGACAGCTGGTGGACCCCATGGGCCCTGTGACATGGATCCAAATCACCCGGGAGTGCTAGTCGACCCCGCAGGCAATCGGACCCGAGGGCGAGTCGCCCGGGAGTGCTCATCGACCGCACAGGACCTCGTACCCGGGCCGGAGTCGCCCGGTGCAGCTGCTCGACACCGCGGGACCAGGGACCCGGGCCTGAGTCGCCCGGGAGAACTGGTCGCCCCCCTGGGCCCTCGGACATGGGCCCGAGTAACCTGGGACAGCTGTTCGACCGCGCGAGTCCTTGGACTCAGGTACGAGTCCCCCGTGACAGATGGTCCACCCCGCGGGCCCTGGGACATGGGTTCGAGTCGCCCGGGACATGTGGTCAACGCAAGGGGACCACGGACCACCGCGCGAATCGCTGAGGACAGCTGGTCCACATCGCGGGCCCTTGGACACTGGCCTGAGTCGCCCGGGACAGCAGGTCGACCCCGTGGGCAATTGGACCCGAGCCCGAGTCACCCGGGAGAGCTGGTCCAACTCGCGGGCCCTCGGACCCGAGCGCGGGTCGCGCGAGAATTCTGGTCGACCACGCGTGCCCTCGGACCCGGGCCTGTGACGTGCGTGTGAGCTGATCAAACACGCGGGACCACGGACCAAATCCCGTGTCGACCGGGACAGCTTGTCAAGCCCGCGGGCCCTCAGACCCGAGCGGGAGTCACCCAGCAGGGGTGGTCGACATCGCGGGCACTCGGACACTGGCCTGAGTCGCCTGGGACAGCTGGTGCACCCTGCGGCCTATCGGAGCCGGGCGCGTGTCGCCCCTGAGAGCCGGGCGACGCCGCGGGCCCTCGGAACTGTGTGCGAGTCGCCTGGGACAGCTGGTCCACATCGCGGGCCCTCGGACAATGGCCTGAGTCGCCCGGGAGAGATTGTGGACACTCAGGGCAATCGGAGACAGGCGCGAATCCTCCCGGACAGATGGTCGACACCACAGGCCCTCAGACCCGAGCTTGATTCGCCCGGGAATTCTCGTCAACAGAGCAGGATCTAGGACCCGGGCCCGAGAACCCGGGGCAGCTGGTCGACTCCTTGGGCCCAGGGACATGGGCCTGAGTCGCCCGGGACAGCTGGTGGACCCCGCGGGCCATCGGCCCCGAGCCTGAGTTGCCCGGGAGAGTTGGTGGACCCCGCGGGCCATCGGACCCGAGCCTGATTCGCCCAGGACAACTGGTTGACAATGCGGGCCCTCAGACCAAGGCGCGAGTTATCCGGTACAGCTAGTCAACTACACGGGAACTCGGACATGGGCCCGCTTCGCCCGGGTGAGCTGGTCGACCCCACGGAATCACGGACCTGAGCCTGAGTCACCCGGGACAGCTTGTCAACCCCAGGCGCGCTCGACCCGAGCGCAAGTTGCCCAGGACAACGGGGCGACATCGCGGGCCCTCAGATACGAGCGCGTGTCGCCCGGCTGTGCTGGTCGAACCCGCGGGACCTCGGAATCCGGTCCGAGTCGCCCGGGACAGCTGGTCAACATCGTGAGCCCTCGGACACTGGCCTGAGTCGCCACGGACAGCTGGTCGACCCCGCGGGCTATCGGAGCCGGCCGCGTGTCCTCTGGGACAGCTGGTCGAACCTGCGGCCCTCGGACCCGAGCTCGAGTCGCCCGGAAGAGCGGATGGATCCCGCTGACACTCGATCCGCGCCCGAGGCGCCTGGGACAGCTGGTCAACCCCGCAGGCACAGGAACCAGGCCCCCGGTCGCCTGGGACATCTGGTCGAGCCCCCGGGACCTCAGGCATGGGCCCGAGTCTCCCGGGGCAGCTGGTCGACTCCGTGGGCCCAGGGACACGGGCCTGGGGCGCCCGGGCCAGCTGGTCGACCTCGCGGGCACTGGAACCCGGCACCAGGTCGCCCAGGACATCTGGTCGAGCCCATGGGACCTGGGAACCGGGTCCGAGTCGCCCGGGACAGCTGGTCGGCACCGCGGGCCTTGGCCACGGGCCCGAGTCACCCGGGAGAGATGGTCGACCCCACGGGGCCTTGGACATGATTCCGAGTCACCTGGGAGATCTAGTCGATATCACGGGCCCTCGGAGCCGAGCCGGAGTAGCCCGGGATATCTGGTCGACCCCACGAGATCTCAGACCACAGTGCGAGTCGCCCAGGACAGCTGGTCGACATCGCGGGACCTCAGGCATGGGCCCGAGCCTCCCGTGACAGCTGGTGGACCCTGCGAACCATCGGACCTGGGCCCGAGTGGCCCAGGACAGCTGGGCGACATCGTGGGACCTCAGGCATGGGCCCGAGTCTCCCTGACACCTGGCCGACCCCACGAGCTATCGGATCCGGGCGCAAGTCCCCCAGGACAGCGGGTTGACACCGCGGGCCATTGGTCAGGCGCCTGAGTCAGCCGGGAGAGCTGGTCGATCCGGCGGGCCCTCAGATCCGAGCTCAAGTCGCCCGAGACAGCGGGTGGATCCCGCTGGCCCTCGGATCCGTGCCCGAGTCACCCGGGACAGCTGGTCGACCCCGCAGGCACTGGAACCCGGCCCCTGTTCGCCCGGGACATCTGGTCGAGCCCCCGGGACCAGAGTCTCCCGGGGCAGCTGGTCGACTCCGCGGGCCCAAGGACACGGGCCTGAGGCGCCCCAGACAGCTGGTCGAACCCGCGGGCACTGGAACTCGGCCCCAGGTCGCCCGGGATATCTGGTCGAGCCCTGGGACCTTAGGCATGGGCCCGAGTCTCCCGGGGCAGCTGGTCGACTCCGCGGGTCCAGGGACACGGGCCTGAGGCGCCCGGGACAACTGTTCAAAACCGCGGGCACTGGGACACGGGCCCGAGTCCCCTGGGACAGCTGGTCCACCCCACGGGACCACGGACCCAAGCGGGCGTCGCCCAGGACAGCGGGTCGACATCTCGGGCCCTCGGACCCTGGACTGAGTCGCCCAGGACAGCTGGTCGACACCGCAGGCACAGGAACCCGGCCTCCGGTCGCCCGGGATATCTGATCGAGCCACCAGGACCACAGGCATGGGCCCGAGTCTCTCGGGGCAGCTGGTCAACTCCGCGGTTCCAGGGACACGGGCCTGAGTTGCCCGGGACAGCTGGTGGACCCCATGGGCCCTGTGACATGGATCCAAATCACCCGGGAGTGCTAGTCGACCCCGCAGGCAATCGGACCCGAGGGCGAGTCGCCCGGGAGTGCTCATCGACCGCACAGGACCTCGTACCCGGGCCGGAGTCGCCCGGTGCAGCTGCTCGACACCGCGGGACCAGGGACCCGGGCCTGAGTCGCCCGGGAGAACTGGTCGCCCCCCTGGGCCCTCGGACATGGGCCCGAGTAACCTGGGACAGCTGTTCGACCGCGCGAGTCCTTGGACTCAGGTACGAGTCCCCCGTGACAGATGGTCCACCCCGCGGGCCCTGGGACATGGGTTCGAGTCGCCCGGGACATGTGGTCAACGCAAGGGGACCACGGACCACCGCGCGAATCGCTGAGGACAGCTGGTCCACATCGCGGGCCCTTGGACACTGGCCTGAGTCGCCCGGGACAGCAGGTCGACCCCGTGGGCAATTGGACCCGAGCCCGAGTCACCCGGGAGAGCTGGTCCAACTCGCGGGCCCTCGGACCCGAGCGCGGGTCGCGCGAGAATTCTGGTCGACCACGCGTGCCCTCGGACCCGGGCCTGTGACGTGCGTGTGAGCTGATCAAACACGCGGGACCACGGACCAAATCCCATGTCGACCGGGACAGCTTGTCAAGCCCGCGGGCCCTCAGACCCGAGCGGGAGTCACCCAGCAGGGGTGGTCGACATCGCGGGCACTCGGACACTGGCCTGAGTCGCCTGGGACAGCTGGTGCACCCTGCGGCCTATCGGAGCCGGGCGCGTGTCGCCCCTGAGAGCCGGGCGACGCCGCGGGCCCTCGGAACTGTGTGCGAGTCGCCTGGGACAGCTGGTCCACATCGCGGGCCCTCGGACAATGGCCTGAGTCGCCCGGGAGAGATTGTGGACACTCAGGGCAATCGGAGACAGGCGCGAATCCTCCCGGACAGATGGTCGACACCACAGGCCCTCGGACCCGAGCTTGATTCGCCCGGGAATTCTCGTCAACAGAGCAGGATCTAGGACCCGGGCCCGAGAACCCGGGGCAGCTGGTCGACTCCTTGGGCCCAGGGACATGGGCCTGAGTCGCCCGGGACAGCTGGTGGACCCCGCGGGCCATCGGCCCCGAGCCTGAGTTGCCCGGGAGAGTTGGTGGACCCCGCGGGCCATCGGACCCGAGCCTGATTCGCCCAGGACAACTGGTTGACAATGCGGGCCCTCAGACCAAGGCGCGAGTTATCCGGTACAGCTAGTCAACTACACGGGAACTCGGACATGGGCCCGCTTCGCCCGGGTGAGCTGGTCGACCCCACGGAATCACGGACCTGAGCCTGAGTCACCCGGTACAGCTTGTCAACCCCAGGCGCGCTCGACCCGAGCGCAAGTTGCCCAGGACAACGGGGCGACATCGCGGGCCCTCAGATACGAGCGCGTGTCGCCCGGCTGTGCTGGTCGAACCCGCGGGACCTCGGAATCCGGTCCGAGTCGCCCGGGACAGCTGGTCAACATCGTGAGCCCTCGGACACTGGCCTGAGTCGCCACGGACAGCTGGTCGACCCCGCGGGCTATCGGAGCCGGCCGCGTGTCCTCTGGGACAGCTGGTCGAACCTGCGGCCCTCGGACCCGAGCTCGAGTCGCCCGGAAGAGCGGATGGATCCCGCTGACACTCGATCCGCGCCCGAGGCGCCTGGGACAGCTGGTCAACCCCGCAGGCACAGGAACCAGGCCCCCGGTCGCCTGGGACATCTGGTCGAGCCCCCGGGACCTCAGGCATGGGCCCGAGTCTCCCGGGGCAGCTGGTCGACTCCGTGGGCCCAGGGACACGGGCCTGGGGCGCCCGGGCCAGCTGGTCGACCTCGCGGGCACTGGAACCCGGCACCAGGTCGCCCAGGACATCTGGTCGAGCCCATGGGACCTGGGAACCGGGTCCGAGTCGCCCGGGACAGCTGGTCGGCACCGCGGGCCTTGGCCACGGGCCCGAGTCACCCGGGAGAGATGGTCGACCCCACGGGGCCTTGGACATGATTCCGAGTCACCTGGGAGATCTAGTCGATATCACGGGCCCTCGGAGCCGAGCCGGAGTAGCCCGGGATATCTGGTCGACCCCACGAGATCTCAGACCACAGTGCGAGTCGCCCAGGACAGCTGGTCGACATCGCGGGACCTCAGGCATGGGCCCGAGCCTCCCGTGACAGCTGGTGGACCCTGCGAACCATCGGACCTGGGCCCGAGTGGCCCAGGACAGCTGGGCGACATCGTGGGACCTCAGGCATGGGCCCGAGTCTCCCTGACACCTGGCCGACCCCACGAGCTATCGGATCCGGGCGCAAGTCCCCCAGGACAGCGGGTTGACACCGCGGGCCATTGGTCAGGCGCCTGAGTCAGCCGGGAGAGCTGGTCGATCCGGCGGGCCCTCAGATCCGAGCTCAAGTCGCCCGAGACAGCGGGTGGATCCCGCTGGCCCTCGGATCCGTGCCCGAGTCACCCGGGACAGCTGGTCGACCCCGCAGGCACTGGAACCCGGCCCCTGTTCGCCCGGGACATCTGGTCGAGCCCCCGGGACCAGAGTCTCCCGGGGCAGCTGGTCGACTCCGCGGGCCCAAGGACACGGGCCTGAGGCGCCCCAGACAGCTGGTCGAACCCGCGGGCACTGGAACTCGGCCCCAGGTCGCCCGGGATATCTGGTCGAGCCCTGGGACCTTAGGCATGGGCCCGAGTCTCCCGGGGCAGCTGGTCGACTCCGCGGGTCCAGGGACACGGGCCTGAGGCGCCCGGGACAACTGTTCAAAACCGCGGGCACTGGGACACGGGCCCGAGTCCCCTGGGACAGCTGGTCCACCCCACGGGACCACGGACCCAAGCGGGCGTCGCCCAGGACAGCGGGTCGACATCTCGGGCCCTCGGACCCTGGACTGAGTCGCCCAGGACAGCTGGTCGACACCGCAGGCACAGGAACCCGGCCTCCGGTCGCCCGGGATATCTGATCGAGCCACCAGGACCACAGGCATGGGCCCGAGTCTCTCGGGGCAGCTGGTCAACTCCGCGGTTCCAGGGACACGGGCCTGAGTTGCCCGGGACAGCTGGTGGACCCCATGGGCCCTGTGACATGGATCCAAATCACCCGGGAGTGCTAGTCGACCCCGCAGGCAATCGGACCCGAGGGCGAGTCGCCCGGGAGTGCTCATCGACCGCACAGGACCTCGTACCCGGGCCGGAGTCGCCCGGTGCAGCTGCTCGACACCGCGGGACCAGGGACCCGGGCCTGAGTCGCCCGGGAGAACTGGTCGCCCCCCTGGGCCCTCGGACATGGGCCCGAGTAACCTGGGACAGCTGTTCGACCGCGCGAGTCCTTGGACTCAGGTACGAGTCCCCCGTGACAGATGGTCCACCCCGCGGGCCCTGGGACATGGGTTCGAGTCGCCCGGGACATGTGGTCAACGCAAGGGGACCACGGACCACCGCGCGAATCGCTGAGGACAGCTGGTCCACATCGCGGGCCCTTGGACACTGGCCTGAGTCGCCCGGGACAGCAGGTCGACCCCGTGGGCAATTGGACCCGAGCCCGAGTCACCCGGGAGAGCTGGTCCAACTCGCGGGCCCTCGGACCCGAGCGCGGGTCGCGCGAGAATTCTGGTCGACCACGCGTGCCCTCGGACCCGGGCCTGTGACGTGCGTGTGAGCTGATCAAACACGCGGGACCACGGACCAAATCCCGTGTCGACCGGGACAGCTTGTCAAGCCCGCGGGCCCTCAGACCCGAGCGGGAGTCACCCAGCAGGGGTGGTCGACATCGCGGGCACTCGGACACTGGCCTGAGTCGCCTGGGACAGCTGGTGCACCCTGCGGCCTATCGGAGCCGGGCGCGTGTCGCCCCTGAGAGCCGGGCGACGCCGCGGGCCCTCGGAACTGTGTGCGAGTCGCCTGGGACAGCTGGTCCACATCGCGGGCCCTCGGACAATGGCCTGAGTCGCCCGGGAGAGATTGTGGACACTCAGGGCAATCGGAGACAGGCGCGAATCCTCCCGGACAGATGGTCGACACCACAGGCCCTCGGACCCGAGCTTGATTCGCCCGGGAATTCTCGTCAACAGAGCAGGATCTAGGACCCGGGCCCGAGAACCCGGGGCAGCTGGTCGACTCCTTGGGCCCAGGGACATGGGCCTGAGTCGCCCGGGACAGCTGGTGGACCCCGCGGGCCATCGGCCCCGAGCCTGAGTTGCCCGGGAGAGTTGGTGGACCCCGCGGGCCATCGGACCCGAGCCTGATTCGCCCAGGACAACTGGTTGACAATGCGGGCCCTCAGACCAAGGCGCGAGTTATCCGGTACAGCTAGTCAACTACACGGGAACTCGGACATGGGCCCGCTTCGCCCGGGTGAGCTGGTCGACCCCACGGAATCACGGACCTGAGCCTGAGTCACCCGGGACAGCTTGTCAACCCCAGGCGCGCTCGACCCGAGCGCAAGTTGCCCAGGACAACGGGGCGACATCGCGGGCCCTCAGATACGAGCGCGTGTCGCCCGGCTGTGCTGGTCGAACCCGCGGGACCTCGGAATCCGGTCCGAGTCGCCCGGGACAGCTGGTCAACATCGTGAGCCCTCGGACACTGGCCTGAGTCGCCACGGACAGCTGGTCGACCCCGCGGGCTATCGGAGCCGGCCGCGTGTCCTCTGGGACAGCTGGTCGAACCTGCGGCCCTCGGACCCGAGCTCGAGTCGCCCGGAAGAGCGGATGGATCCCGCTGACACTCGATCCGCGCCCGAGGCGCCTGGGACAGCTGGTCAACCCCGCAGGCACAGGAACCAGGCCCCCGGTCGCCTGGGACATCTGGTCGAGCCCCCGGGACCTCAGGCATGGGCCCGAGTCTCCCGGGGCAGCTGGTCGACTCCGTGGGCCCAGGGACACGGGCCTGGGGCGCCCGGGCCAGCTGGTCGACTTCGCGGGCACTGGAACCCGGCACCAGGTCGCCCAGGACATCTGGTCGAGCCCATGGGACCTGGGAACCGGGTCCGAGTCGCCCGGGACAGCTGGTCGGCACCGCGGGCCTTGGCCACGGGCCCGAGTCACCCGGGAGAGATGGTCGACCCCACGGGGCCTTGGACATGATTCCGAGTCACCTGGGAGATCTAGTCGATATCACGGGCCCTCGGAGCCGAGCCGGAGTAGCCCGGGATATCTGGTCGACCCCACGAGATCTCAGACCACAGTGCGAGTCGCCCAGGACAGCTGGTCGACATCGCGGGACCTCAGGCATGGGCCCGAGCCTCCCGTGACAGCTGGTGGACCCTGCGAACCATCGGACCTGGGCCCGAGTGGCCCAGGACAGCTGGGCGACATCGTGGGACCTCAGGCATGGGCCCGAGTCTCCCTGACACCTGGCCGACCCCACGAGCTATCGGATCCGGGCGCAAGTCCCCCAGGACAGCGGGTTGACACCGCGGGCCATTGGTCAGGCGCCTGAGTCAGCCGGGAGAGCTGGTCGATCCGGCGGGCCCTCAGATCCGAGCTCAAGTCGCCCGAGACAGCGGGTGGATCCCGCTGGCCCTCGGATCCGTGCCCGAGTCACCCGGGACAGCTGGTCGACCCCGCAGGCACTGGAACCCGGCCCCTGTTCGCCCGGGACATCTGGTCGAGCCCCCGGGACCAGAGTCTCCCGGGGCAGCTGGTCGACTCTGCGGGCCCAAGGACACGGGCCTGAGGCGCCCCAGACAGCTGGTCGAACCCGCGGGCACTGGAACTCGGCCCCAGGTCGCCCGGGATATCTGGTCGAGCCCTGGGACCTTAGGCATGGGCCCGAGTCTCCCGGGGCAGCTGGTCGACTCCGCGGGTCCAGGGACACGGGCCTGAGGCGCCCGGGACAACTGTTCAAAACCGCGGGCACTGGGACACGGGCCCGAGTCCCCTGGGACAGCTGGTCCACCCCACGGGACCACGGACCCAAGCGGGCGTCGCCCAGGACAGCGGGTCGACATCTCGGGCCCTCGGACCCTGGACTGAGTCGCCCAGGACAGCTGGTCGACACCGCAGGCACAGGAACCCGGCCTCCGGTCGCCCGGGATATCTGATCGAGCCGCCAGGACCACAGGCATGGGCCCGAGTCTCTCGGGGCAGCTGGTCAACTCCGCGGTTCCAGGGACACGGGCCTGAGTTGCCCGGGACAGCTGGTGGACCCCATGGGCCCTGTGACATGGATCCAAATCACCCGGGAGTGCTAGTCGACCCCGCAGGCAATCGGACCCGAGGGCGAGTCGCCCGGGAGTGCTCATCGACCGCACAGGACCTCGTACCCGGGCCGGAGTCGCCCGGTGCAGCTGCTCGACACCGCGGGACCAGGGACCCGGGCCTGAGTCGCCCGGGAGAACTGGTCGCCCCCCTGGGCCCTCGGACATGGGCCCGAGTAACCTGGGACAGCTGTTCGACCACGCGAGTCCTTGGACTCAGGTACGAGTCCCCCGTGACAGATGGTCCACCCCGCGGGCCCTGGGACATGGGTTCGAGTCGCCCGGGACATGTGGTCAACGCAAGGGGACCACGGACCACCGCGCGAATCGCTGAGGACAGCTGGTCCACATCGCGGGCCCTTGGACACTGGCCTGAGTCGCCCGGGACAGCAGGTCGACCCCGTGGGCAATTGGACCCGAGCCCGAGTCACCCGGGAGAGCTGGTCCAACTCGCGGGCCCTCGGACCCGAGCGCGGGTCGCGCGAGAATTCTGGTCGACCACGCGTGCCCTCGGACCCGGGCCTGTGACGTGCGTGTGAGCTGATCAAACACGCGGGACCACGGACCAAATCCCGTGTCGACCGGGACAGCTTGTCAAGCCCGCGGGCCCTCAGACCCGAGCGGGAGTCACCCAGCAGGGGTGGTCGACATCGCGGGCACTCGGACACTGGCCTGAGTCGCCTGGGACAGCTGGTGCACCCTGCGGCCTATTGGAGCCGGGTGCGTGTCGCCCCTGAGAGCCGGGTGACGCCGCGGGCCCTCGGAACTGTGTGCGAGTCGCCTGGGACAGCTGGTCAACATCGCGGGCCCTCGGACAATGGCCTGAGTCGCCCGGGAGAGCTTGTGGACACTCAGGGCAATCGGACACAGGCGCGAATCCTCCCGGACAGCTGGTCGACACCACAGGACTTCGGACCCGAGCGCGATTCGCCCGGGAATTCTCGTCAGCCGAGCAGGATCTAGGACCCGGGCCCGAGAACCCGGGGCAGCTGGTCGACTCCTTGGGCCCAGGGACATGGGCCTGAGTCGCCCGGGACAGCTGGTCGACCCCGCGGGCCATCGGCCCCGAGCCTGAGTTGCCCGGGAGAGTTGGTGGACCCCGCGGGCCATCGGACCCGAGCCTGATTCGCCCAGGACAACTGGTTGACAATGCGGGCCCTCAGACCAAGGCGCGAGTTATCCGGTACAGCTAGTCAACTACACGGGAACTCGGACAGGGGCCCGCTTCGCCCGGGTGAGCTGGTCGACCCCACGGAATCACGGACCTGAGCCTGAGTCACCCGGGACAGCTTGTCAACCCCAGGCGCGCTCGACCCGAGCGCAAGTCGCCCAGGACAACGCGGCGACATCGCGGGCCCTCAGATACGAGCGCGTGTCGCCCGGCTGCGCTGGTCGAACCCGCGGGACCTCGGAACCCGGTCCGAGTCGCCCGGGACAGCTGGTCAACATCGTGAGCCCTCGGACACTGGCCTGAGTCGCCACGGACAGCTGGTCGACCCCGCGGGCTATCGGAGCCGGCCGCGTGTCCTCTGGGACAGCTGGTCGAACCTGCGGCCCTTGGACCCGAGCTCGAGTCGCCCGGAAGAGCGGATGGATCCCGCTGACCCTCGATCCGCGCCCGAGGCGCCTGGGACAGCTGGTCAACCCCGCAGGCACTGGAACCAGGCCCCCGGTCGCCTGGGACATCTGGTCGAGCCCCCGGGACCTCAGGCATGGGCCCGAGTCTCCCGGGGCAGCTGGTCGACTCCGTGGGCCCAGGGACACGGGCCTGGGGCGCCCGGGCCAGCTGGTCGACCTCGCGGGCACTGGAACCCGGCACCAGGTCGTCCAGGACATCTGGTCGAGCCCATGGGACCTGGGAACCGGGTCCGAGTTGCCCGGGACAGCTGGTCGGCACCGCGGGCCTTGGCCACGGGCCCGAGTCACCCGGGAGAGATGGTCGACCCCACGGGGCCTTGGACATGATTCCGAGTCACCTGGGAGAGCTAGTCGATATCACGGGCCCTCGGAGCCGAGCCGGAGTAGCCCGGGATATCTGGTCGACCCCACGAGATCTCAGACCACAGTGCGAGTCGCCCAGGACAGCTGGTCGACATCGCGGGACCTCAGGCATGGGCCCGAGCCTCCCGTGACAGCTGGTGGACCCTGCGAACCATAGGACCTGGGCCCGAGTGGCCCAGGACAGCTGGGCGACATCGTGGGACCTCAGGCATGGGCCCGAGTCTCCCTGACACCTGGCCGACCCCACGAGCTATCGGATCCGGGCGCAAGTCCCCCAGGACAGCGGGTTGACACCGCGGGCCATTGGTCAGGCGCCTGAGTCAGCCGGGAGAGCTGGTCGATCCGGCGGGCCCTCAGATCCGAGCTCAAGTCGCCCGAGACAGCGGGTGGATCCCGCTGGCCCTCGGATCCGTGCCCGAGTCACCCGGGACAGCTGGTCGACCCCGCAGGCACTGGAACCCGGCCCCTGTTCGCCCGGGACATCTGGTCGAGCCCCCGGGACCAGAGTCTCCCGGGGCAGCTGGTCGACTCCGCGGGCCCAAGGACACGGGCCTGAGGCGCCCCAGACAGCTGGTCGAACCCGCGGGCACTGGAACTCGGCCCCAGGTCGCCCGGGATATCTGGTCGAGCCCTGGGACCTTAGGCATGGGCCCGAGTCTCCCGGGGCAGCTGGTCGACTCCGCGGGTCCAGGGACACGGGCCTGAGGCGCCCGGGACAACTGTTCGAAACCGCGGGCAATGGGACACGGGCCCGAGTCCCCTGGGACAGCTGGTCCACCCCACGGGACCACGGACCCAAGCGGGCGTCGCCCAGGACAGCGGGTCGACATCTCGGGCCCTCGGACCCTGGACTGAGTCGCCCAGGACAGCTGGTCGACACCGCAGGCACAGGAACCCGGCCTCCGGTCGCCCGGGATATCTGATCGAGCCACCAGGACCACAGGCATGGGCCCGAGTCTCTCGGGGCAGCTGGTCAACTCCGCGGTTCCAGGGACACGGGCCTGAGTTGCCCGGGACAGCTGGTGGACCCCATGGGCCCTGTGACATGGATCCAAATCACCCGGGAGTGCTAGTCGACCCCGCAGGCAATCGGACCCGAGGGCGAGTCGCCCGGGAGTGCTCATCGACCGCACAG
Organism: Sus scrofa; assembly: GCF_054392235.1. Classification (NCBI taxonomy): domain Eukaryota; kingdom Metazoa; phylum Chordata; class Mammalia; order Artiodactyla; family Suidae; genus Sus; species Sus scrofa. The sequence goes on along the minus strand of NC_139393.1, from coordinate 37,863,687 downwards.
GACCTCGTACCCGGGCCGGAGTCGCCCGGTGCAGCTGCTCGACACCGCGGGACCAGGGACCCGGGCCTGAGTCGCCCGGGAGAACTGGTCGCCCCCCTGGGCCCTCGGACATGGGCCCGAGTAACCTGGGACAGCTGTTCGACCGCGCGAGTCCTTGGACTCAGGTACGAGTCCCCCGTGACAGATGGTCCACCCCGCGGGCCCTGGGACATGGGTTCGAGTCGCCCGGGACATGTGGTCAACGCAAGGGGACCACGGACCACCGCGCGAATCGCTGAGGACAGCTGGTCCACATCGCGGGCCCTTGGACACTGGCCTGAGTCGCCCGGGACAGCAGGTCGACCCCGTGGGCAATTGGACCCGAGCCCGAGTCACCCGGGAGAGCTGGTCCAACTCGCGGGCCCTCGGACCCGAGCGCGGGTCGCGCGAGAATTCTGGTCGACCACGCGTGCCCTCGGACCCGGGCCTGTGACGTGCGTGTGAGCTGATCAAACACGCGGGACCACGGACCAAATCCCGTGTCGACCGGGACAGCTTGTCAAGCCCGCGGGCCCTCAGACCCGAGCGGGAGTCACCCAGCAGGGGTGGTCGACATCGCGGGCACTCGGACACTGGCCTGAGTCGCCTGGGACAGCTGGTGCACCCTGCGGCCTATTGGAGCCGGGTGCGTGTCGCCCCTGAGAGCCGGGTGACGCCGCGGGCCCTCGGAACTGTGTGCGAGTCGCCTGGGACAGCTGGTTAACATCGCGGGCCCTCGGACAATGGCCTGAGTCGCCCGGGAGAGCTTGTGGACACTCAGGGCAATCGGACACAGGCGCGAATCCTCCCGGACAGCTGGTCGACACCACAGGCCCTCGGACCCGAGCGCGATTCGCCCGGGAATTCTCGTCAACCGAGCAGGATCTAGGACCCGGGCCCGAGAACCCGGGGCAGCTGGTCGACTCCTTGGGCCCAGGGACATGGGCCTGAGTCGCCCGGGACAGCTGGTCGACCCCGCGGGCCATCGGCCCCGAGCCTGAGTTGCCCGGGAGAGTTGGTGGACCCCGCGGGCCATCGGACCCGAGCCTGATTCGCCCAGGACAACTGGTTGACAATGCGGGCCCTCAGACCAAGGCGCGAGTTATCCGGTACAGCTAGTCAACTACACGGGAACTCGGACACGGGCCCGCTTCGCCCGGGTGAGCTGGTCGACCCCACGGAATCACGGACCTGAGCCTGAGTCACCCGGGACAGCTTGTCAACCCCAGGCGCGCTCGACCCGAGCGCAAGTCGCCCAGGACAACGGGGCGACATCGCGGGCCCTCAGATACGAGCGCGTGTCGCCCGGCTGCGCTGGTCGAACCCGCGGGACCTCGGAACCCGGTCCGAGTCGCCCGGGACAGCTGGTCAACATCGTGAGCCCTCGGACACTGGCCTGAGTCGCCACGGACAGCTGGTCGACCCCGCGGGCTATCGGAGCCGGCCGCGTGTCCTCTGGGACAGCTGGTCGAACCTGCGGCCCTCGGACCCGAGCTCGAGTCGCCCAGAAGAGCGGATGGATCCCGCTGACCCTCGATCCGCGCCCGAGGCGCCTGGGACAGCTGGTCAACCCCGCAGGCACTGGAACCAGGCCCCCGGTCGCCTGGGACATCTGGTCGAGCCCCCGGGACCTCAGGCATGGGCCCAAGTCTCCCGGGGCAGCTGGTCGACTCCGTGGGCCCAGGGACACGGGCCTGGGGCGCCCGGGCCAGCTGGTCGACCTCGCGGGCACTGGAACCCGGCACCAGGTCGTCCAGGACATCTGGTCGAGCCCATGGGACCTGGGAACCGGGTCCGAGTTGCCCGGGACAGCTGGTCGGCACCGCGGGCCTTGGACACGGGCCCGAGTCACCCGGGAGAGATGGTCGACCCCACGGGGCCTTGGACATGATTCCGAGTCACCTGGGAGAGCTAGTCGATATCACGGGCCCTCGGAGCCGAGCCGGAGTAGCCCGGGATATCTGGTCGACCCCACGAGATCTCAGACCACAGTGCGAGTCGCCCAGGACAGCTGGTCGACATCGCGGGACCTCAGGCATGGGCCCGAGCCTCCCGTGACAGCTGGTGGACCCTGCGAACCATCGGACCTGGGCCCGAGTGGCCCAGGACAGCTGGGCGACATCGTGGGACCTCAGGCATGGGCCCGAGTCTCCCTGACACCTGGCCGACCCCACGAGCTATCGGATCCGGGCGCAAGTCCCCCAGGACAGCGGGTTGACACCGCGGGCCATTCGTCAGGCGCCTGAGTCAGCCGGGAGAGCTGGTCGATCCGGCGGGCCCTCAGATCCCAGCTCAAGTCGCCCGAGACAGCGGGTGGATCCCGCTGGCCCTCGGATCCGTGCCCGAGTCACCCGGGACAGCTGGTCGACCCCGCAGGCACTGGAACCCGGCCCCTGTTCGCCCGGGACATCTGGTCGAGCCCCCGGGACCAGAGTCTCCCGGGGCAGCTGGTCGACTCCGCGGGCCCAAGGACACGGGCCTGAGGCGCCCCAGACAGCTGGTCGAACCCGCGGGCACTGGAACTCGGCCCCAGGTCGCCCGGGATATCTGGTCGAGCCCTGGGACCTTAGGCATGGGCCCGAGTCTCCCGGGGCAGCTGATCGACTCCGCGGGTCCAGGGACACGGGCCTGAGGCGCCCGGGACAACTGTTCGAAACCGCGGGCACTGGGACACGGGCCCGAGTCCCCTGGGACAGCTGGTCCACCCCACGGGACCACGGACCCAAGCGGGCGTCGCCCAGGACAGCGGGTCGACATCTCGGGCCCTCGGACCCTGGACTGAGTCGCCCAGGACAGCTGGTCGACACCGCAGGCACAGGAACCCGGCCTCCGGTCGCCCGGGATATCTGATCGAGCCGCCAGGACCACAGGCATGGGCCCGAGTCTCTCGGGGCAGCTGGTCAACTCCGCGGTTCCAGGGACACGGGCCTGAGTTGCCCGGGACAGCTGGTGGACCCCATGGGCCCTGTGACATGGATCCAAATCACCCGGGAGTGCTAGTCGACCCCGCAGGCAATCGGACCCGAGGGCGAGTCGCCCGGGAGTGCTCATCGACCGCACAGGACCTCGTACCCGGGCCGGAGTCGCCCGGTGCAGCTGCTCGACACCGCGGGACCAGGGACCCGGGCCTGAGTCGCCCGGGAGAACTGGTCGCCCCCCTGGGCCCTCGGACATGGGCCCGAGTAACCTGGGACAGCTGTTCGACCGCGCGAGTCCTTGGACTCAGGTACGAGTCCCCCGTGACAGATGGTCCACCCCGTGGGCCCTGGGACATGGGTTCGAGTCGCCCGGGACATGTGGTCAACGCAAGGGGACCACGGACCACCGCGCGAATCGCTGAGGACAGCTGGTCCACATCGCGGGCCCTTGGACACTGGCCTGAGTCGCCCGGGACAGCAGGTCGACCCCGTGGGCAATTGGACCCGAGCCCGAGTCACCCGGGAGAGCTGGTCCAACTCGCGGGCCCTCGGACCCGAGCGCGGGTCGCGCGAGAATTCTGGTTGACCACGCGTGCCCTCGGACCCGGGCCTGTGACGTGCGTGTGAGCTGATCAAACACGCGGGACCACGGACCAAATCCCGTGTCGACCGGGACAGCTTGTCAAGCCCGCGGGCCCTCAGACCCGAGCGGGAGTCACCCAGCAGGGGTGGTCGACATCGCGGGCACTCGGACACTGGCCTGAGTCGCCTGGGACAGCTGGTGCACCCTGCGGCCTATTGGAGCCGGGTGCGTGTCGCCCCTGAGAGCCGGGTGACGCCGCGGGCCCTCGGAACTGTGTGCGAGTCGCCTGGGACAGCTGGTCAACATCGCGGGCCCTCGGACAATGGCCTGAGTCGCCCAGGAGAGCATGTGGACACTCAGGGCAATCGGACACAGGCGCGAATCCTCCCGGACAGCTGGTCGACACCACAGGCCCTCGGACCCGAGCGCGATTCGCCCGGGAATTCTCGTCAACCGAGCAGGATCTAGGACCCGGGCCCGAGAACGCGGGGCAGCTGGTCGACTCCTTGGGCCCAGGGACATGGGCCTGAGTCGCCCGGGACAGCTGGTGGACCCCGCGGGCCATCGGCCCCGAGCCTGAGTTGCCCGGGAGAGTTGGTGGACCCCGCGGGCCATCGGACCCGAGCCTGATTCGCCCAGGACAACTGGTTGACAATGCGGGCCCTCAGACCAAGGCGCGAGTTATCCGGTACAGCTAGTCAACTACACGGGAACTCGGACACGGGCCCGCTTCGCCCGGGTGAGCTGGTCGACCCCACGGAATCACGGACCTGAGCCTGAGTCACCCGGGACAGCTTGTCAACCCCAGGCGCGCTCGACCCGAGCGCAAGTCGCCCAGGACAACGGGGCGACATCGCGGGCCCTCAGATACGAGCGCGTGTCGCCCGGCTGCGCTGGTCGAACCCGCGGGACCTCGGAACCCGGTCCGAGTCGCCCGGGACAGCTGGTCAACATCGTGAGCCCTCGGACACTGGCCTGAGTCGCCACGGACAGCTGGTCGACCCCGCGGGCTATCGGAGCCGGCCGCGTGTCCTCTGGGACAGCTGGTCGAACCTGCGGCCCTCGGACCCGAGCTCGAGTCGCCCGGAAGAGCGGATGGATCCCGCTGACCCTCGATCCGCGCCCGAGGCGCCTGGGACAGCTGGTCAACCCCGCAGGCACTGGAATCAGGCCCCCGGTCGCCTGGGACATCTGGTCGAGCCCCCGGGACCTCAGGCATGGGCCCGAGTCTCCCGGGGCAGCTGGTCGACTCCGTGGGCCCAGGGACACGGGCCTGGGGCGCCCGGGCCAGCTGGTCGACCTCGCGGGCACTGGAACCCGGCACCAGGTCGTCCAGGACATCTGGTCGAGCCCATGGGACCTGGGAACCGGGTCCGAGTTGCCCGGGACAGCTGGTCGGCACCGCGGGCCTTGGCCACGGGCCCGAGTCACCCGGGAGAGATGGTCGACCCCACGGGGCCTTGGACATGATTCCGAGTCACCTGGGAGAGCTAGTCGATATCACGGGCCCTCGGAGCCGAGCCGGAGTAGCCCGGGATATCTGGTCGACCCCACGAGATCTCAGACCACAGTGCGAGTCGCCCAGGACAGCTGGTCGACATCGCGGGACCTCAGGCATGGGCCCGAGCCTCCCGTGACAGCTGGTGGACCCTGCGAACCATCGGACCTGGGCCCGAGTGGCCCAGGACAGCTGGGCGACATCGTGGGACCTCAGGCATGGGCCCGAGTCTCCCTGACACCTGGCCGACCCCACGAGCTATCGGATCCGGGCGCAAGTCCCCCAGGACAGCGGGTTGACACCGCGGGCCATTGGTCAGGCGCCTGAGTCAGCCCGGACAGCTGGTCGATCCGGCGGGCCCTCAGATCCCAGCTCAAGTCGCCCAAGACAGCGGGTGGATCCCGCTGGCCCTCGGATCCGTGCCCGAGTCACCCGGGACAGCTGGTCGACCCCGCAGGCACTGGAACCCGGCCCCTGTTCGCCCGGGACATCTGGTCGAGCCCCCGGGACCAGAGTCTCCCGGGGCAGCTGGTCGACTCCGCGGGCCCAAGGACACGGGCCTGAGGCGCCCCAGACAGCTGGTCGAACCCGCGGGCACTGGAACCCGGCCCCAGGTCGCCCGGGATATCTGGTCGAGCCCTGGGACCTTAGGCATGGGCCCGAGTCTCCCGGGGCAGCTGGTCGACTCCGCGGGTCCAGGGACACGGGCCTGAGGCGCCCGGGACAACTGTTCGAAACCGCGGGCACTGGGACACGGGCCCGAGTCCCCTGGGACAGCTGGTCCACCCCACGGGACCACGGACCCAAGCGGGCGTCGCCCAGGACAGCGGGTCGACATCTCGGGCCCTCGGACCCTGGACTGAGTCGCCCAGGACAGCTGGTCGACACCGCAGGCACAGGAACCCGGCCTCCGGTCGCCCGGGATATCTGATCGAGCCACCAGGACCACAGGCATGGGCCCGAGTCTCTCGGGGCAGCTGGTCAACTCCGCGGTTCCAGGGACACGGGCCTGAGTTGCCCGGGACAGCTGGTGGACCCCATGGGCCCTGTGACATGGATCCAAATCACCCGGGAGTGCTAGTCGACCCCGCAGGCAATCGGACCCGAGGGCGAGTCGCCCGGGAGTGCTCATCGACCGCACAGGACCTCGTACCCGGGCCGGAGTCGCCCGGTGCAGCTGCTCGACACCGCGGGACCAGGGACCCGGGCCTGAGTCGCCCGGGAGAACTGGTCGCCCCCCTGGGCCCTCGGACATGGGCCCGAGTAACCTGGGACAGCTGTTCGACCGCGCGAGTCCTTGGACTCAGGTACGAGTCCCCCGTGACAGATGGTCCACCCCGCGGGCCCTGGGACATGGGTTCGAGTCGCCCGGGACATGTGGTCAACGCAAGGGGACCACGGACCACCGCGCGAATCGCTGAGGACAGCTGGTCCACATCGCGGGCCCTTGGACACTGGCCTGAGTCGCCCGGGACAGCAGGTCGACCCCGTGGGCAATTGGACCCGAGCCCGAGTCACCCGGGAGAGCTGGTCCAACTCGCGGGCCCTCGGACCCGAGCGCGGGTCGCGCGAGAATTCTGGTCGACCACGCGTGCCCTCGGACCCGGGCCTGTGACGTGCGTGTGAGCTGATCAAACACGCGGGACCACGGACCAAATCCCGTGTCGACCGGGACAGCTTGTCAAGCCCGCGGGCCCTCAGACCCGAGCGAGAGTCACCCAGCAGGGGTGGTCGACATCGCGGGCACTCGGACACTGGCCTGAGTCGCCTGGGACAGCTGGTGCACCCTGCGGCCTATTGGAGCCGGGTGCGTGTCGCCCCTGAGAGCCGGGTGACGCCGCGGGCCCTCGGAACTGTGTGCGAGTCGCCTGGGACAGCTGGTCAACATCGCGGGCCCTCGGACAATGGCCTGAGTCGCCCGGGAGAGCTTGTGGACACTCAGGGCAATCGGACACAGGCGCGAATCCTCCCGGACAGCTGGTCGACACCACAGGCCCTCGGACCCGAGCGCGATTCGCCCGGGAATTCTCGTCAACCGAGCAGGATCTAGGACCCGGGCCCGAGAACCCGGGGCAGCTGGTCGACTCCTTGGGCCCAGGGACATGGGCCTGAGTCGCCCGGGACAGCTGGTCGACCCCGCGGGCCATCGGCCCCGAGCCTGAGTTGCCCGGGAGAGTTGGTGGACCCCGCGGGCCATCGGACCCGAGCCTGATTCGCCCAGGACAACTGGTTGACAATGCGGGCCCTCAGACCAAGGCGCGAGTTATCCGGTACAGCTAGTCAACTACACGGGAACTCGGACACGGGCCCGCTTCGCCCGGGTGAGCTGGTCGACCCCACGGAATCACGGACCTGAGCCTGAGTCACCCGGGACAGCTTGTCAACCCCAGGCGCGCTCGACCCGAGCGCAAGTCGCCCGGGACAACGGGGCGACATCGCGGGCCCTCAGATACGAGCGCGTGTCGCCCGGCTGCGCTGGTCGAACCCGCGGGACCTCGGAACCCGGTCCGAGTCGCCCGGGACAGCTGGTCAACATCGTGAGCCCTCGGACACTGGCCTGAGTCGCCACGGACAGCTGGTCGACCCCGCGGGCTATCGGAGCCGGCCGCGTGTCCTCTGGGACAGCTGGTCGAACCTGCGGCCCTCGGACCCGAGCTCGAGTCGCCCAGAAGAGCGGATGGATCCCGCTGACCCTCGATCCGCGCCCGAGGCGCCTGGGACAGCTGGTCAACCCCGCAGGCACTGGAATCAGGCCCCCGGTCGCCTGGGACATCTGGTCGAGCCCCCGGGACCTCAGGCATGGGCCCGAGTCTCCCGGGGCAGCTGGTCGACTCCGTGGGCCCAGGGACACGGGCCTGGGGCGCCCGGGCCAGCTGGTCGACCTCTCGGGCACTGGAACCCGGCACCAGGTCGCCCAGGACATCTGGTCGAGCCCATGGGACCTGGGAACCGGGTCCGAGTGGCCCGGGACAGCTGGTCGGCACCGCGGGCCTTGGCCACGGGCCCGAGTCACCCGGGAGAGATGGTCGACCCCACGGGGCCTTGGACATGATTCCGAGTCACCTGGGAGAGCTAGTCGATATCACGGGCCCTCGGAGCCGAGCCGGAGTAGCCCGGGATATCTGGTCGACCCCACGAGATCTCAGACCACAGTGCGAGTCGCCCAGGACAGCTGGTCGACATCGCGGGACCTCAGGCATGGGCCCGAGTCTCCCGTGACAGCTGGTGGACCCTGCGGACCATCGGACCTGGGCCCGAGTGGCCCAGGACAGCTGGGCGACATCGTGGGACCTCAGGCATGGGCCCGAGTCTCCCGTGACACCTGGCCGACCCCACGAGCTATCGGATCCGGGCGCAAGTCCCCCAGGACAGCGGGTTGACACCGCGGGCCATTGGTCAGGCGCCTGAGTCAGCCGGGACAGCTGGTCGATCCGGCGGGCCCTCAGATCCGAGCTCAAGTCGCCCGAGACAGCGGGTGGATCCCGCTGGCCCTCGGATCCGTGCCCGAGTCACCCGGGACAGCTGGTCGACCCCGCAGGCACTGGAACCCGGCCCCTGTTCGCCCGGGACATCTGGTCGAGCCCCCGGGACCACAGTCTCCCGGGGCAGCTGGTCGACTCCGCGGGCCCAAGGACACGGGCCTGAGGCGCCCCAGACAGCTGGTCGAACCCGCGGGCACTGGAACCCGGCCCCAGGTCGCCCGGGATATCTGGTCGAGCCCTGGGACCTTAGGCATGGGCCCGAGTCTCCTGGGGCAGCTGGTCGACTCCGCGGGTCCAGGGACACGGGCCTGAGGCGCCCGGGACAACTGTTCGAAACCGCGGGCACTGGGACACGGGCCCGAATCCCCTGGGACAGCTGGTCCACCCCACGGGACCACGGACCCAAGCGGGCGTCGCCTAGGACAGCGGGTCGACATCTCGGGCCCTCGGACCCTGGACTGAGTCGCCCAGGACAGCTGGTCGACACCGCAGGCACAGGAACCCGGCCTCCGGTCGCCCGGGATATCTGATCGAGCCGCCAGGACCACAGGCATGGGCCCGAGTCTCTCGGGGCAGCTGGTCAACTCCGCGGTTCCAGGGACACGGGCCTGAGTTGCCCGGGACAGCTGGTGGACCCCATGGGCCCTGTGACATGGATCCAAATCACCCGGGAGTGCTAGTCGACCCCGCAGGCAATCGGACCCGAGGGCGAGTCGCCCGGGAGTGCTCATCGACCGCACAGGACCTCGTACCCGGGCCGGAGTCGCCCGGTGCAGCTGCTCGACACCGCGGGACCAGGGACCCGGGCCTGAGTCGCCCGGGAGAACTGGTCGCCCCCCTGGGCCCTCGGACATGGGCCCGAGTAACCTGGGACAGCTGTTCGACCGCGCGAGTCCTTGGACTCAGGTACGAGTCCCCCGTGACAGATGGTCCACCCCGCGGGCCCTGGGACATGGGTTCGAGTTGCCCGGGACATGTGGTCAACGCAAGGGGACCACGGACCACCGCGCGAATCGCTGAGGACAGCTGGTCCACATCGCGGGCCCTTGGACACTGGCCTGAGTCGCCCGGGACAGCAGGTCGACCCCGTGGGCAATTGGACCCGAGCCCGAGTCGCCCGGGAGAGCTGGTCCAACTCGCGGGCCCTCGGACCCGAGCGCGGGTCGCGCGAGAATTCTGGTCGACCACGCGTGCCCTCGGACCCGGGCCTGTGACGTGCGTGTGAGCTGATCAAACACGCGGGACCACGGACCAAATCCCGTGTCGACCGGGACAGCTTGTCAAGCCCGCGGGCCCTCAGACCCGAGCGGGAGTCACCCAGCAGGGGTGGTCGACATCACGGGCACTCGGACACTGGCCTGAGTCGCCTGGGACAGCTGGTGCACCCTGCGGCCTATCGGAGCCGGGCGCGTGTCGCCCCTGAGAGCCGGGCGACGCCGCGGGCCCTCGGAACTGTGTGCGAGTCGCCTGGGACAGCTGGTCAACATCGCGGGCCCTCGGACAATGGCCTGAGTCGCCCGGGAGAGCTTGTGGACACTCAGGGCAATCGGACACAGGCGCGAATCCTCCCGGACAGCTGGTCGACACCACAGGCCCTCGGACCCGAGCGCGATTCGCCCGGGAATTCTCGTCAACCGAGCAGGATCTAGGACCTGGGCCCGAGAACGCGGGGCAGCTGGTCGACTCCTTGGGCCCAGGGACATGGGCCTGAGTCGCCCGGGACAGCTGGTCGACCCCGCGGGCCATCGGCCCCGAGCCTGAGTTGCCCGGGAGAGTTGGTGGACCCCGCGGGCCATCGGACCCGAGCCTGATTCGCCCAGGAAAATTGGTTGACAATGCGAGCCCTCAGACCAAGGCGCGAGTTATCCGGTACAGCTAGTCAACTACACGGGAACTCGGACACGGGCCCGCTTCGCCCGGGTGAGCTGGTCGACCCCACGGAATCACGGACCTGAGCCTGAGTCACCCGGGACAGCTTGTCAACCCCAGGCGCGCTCGACCCGAGCGCAAGTCGCCCGGGACAACGGGGCGACATCGCGGGCCCTCAGATACGAGCGCGTGTCGCCCGGCTGCGCTGGTCGAACCCGCGGGACCTCGGAACCCGGTCCGAGTCGCCCGGGACAGCTGGTCAACATCGTGAGCCCTCGGACACTGGCCTGAGTCGCCACGGACAGCTGGTCGACCCCGCGGGCTATCAGAGCCGGCCGCGTGTCCTCTGGGACAGCTGGTCGAACCTGCGGCCCTCGGACCCGAGCTCGAGTCGCCCGGAAGAGCGGATGGATCCCGCTGACCCTCGATCCGCGCCCGAGGCGCCTGGGACAGCTGGTCAACCCCGCAGGCACTGGAAGCAGGCCCCCGGTCGCCTGGGACATCTGGTCGAGCCCCCGGGACCTCAGGCATGGGCCCGAGTCTTCGGGGCAGCTGGTCGACTCCGTGGGCCCAGGGACACGGGCCTGGGGCGACCGGGCCAGCTGGTCGACCTCGCGGGCACTGGAACCCGGCACCAGGTCGCCCAGGACATCTGGTCGAGCCCATGGGACCTGGGAACCGGGTCCGAGTTGCCCGGGACAGCTGGTCGGCACCGCGGGCCTTGGCCACGGGCCCGAGTCACCCGGGAGAGATGGTCGACCCCACGGGGCCTTGGACATGATTCCGAGTCACCTGGGAGAGCTAGTCGATATCACGGGCCCTCGGAGCCGAGCCGGAGTAGCCCGGGATATCTGGTCGACCCCACGCGATCGCAGACCACAGTGCGAGTCGCCCAGGACAGCTGGGCGACATCGCGGGACCTCAGGCATGGGCCCGAGTCTCCCGTGACAGCTGGTGGACCCTGCGGACCATCGGACCTGGGCCCGAGTGGCCCAGGACAGCTGGGCGACATCGTGGGACCTCAGGCATGGGCCCGAGTCTCCCGTGACACCTGGCCGACCCCACGAGCTATCGGATCCGGGCGCAAGTCCCCCAGGACAGCGGGTTGACACCGCGGGCCATTGGTCAGGCGCCTGAGTCAGCCGGGAGAGCTGGTCGATCCGGCGGGCCCTCAGATCCGAGCTCAAGTCGCCCGAGACAGCGGGTGGATCCCGCTGGCCCTCGGATCCGTGCCCGAGTCACCCGGGACAGCTGGTCGACCCCGCAGGCACTGGAACCTGGCCCCTGTTCGCCCGGGACATCTGGTCGAGCCCCCGGGACCAGAGTCTCCCGGGGCAGCTGGTCGACTCCGTGGGCCCAAGGACACGGGCCTGAGGCGCCCCAGACAGCTGGTCGAACCTGCGGGCACTGGAACCCGGCCCCAGGTCGCCCGGGATATCTGGTCGAGCCCTGGGACCTTAGGCATGGGCCCGAGTCTCCCGGGGCAGCTGGTCGACTCCGCGGGTCCAGGGACACGGGCCTGAGGCGCCCGGGACAACTGTTCGAAACCGCGGGCACTGGGACACGGGCCCGAGTCCCCTGGGACAGCTGGTCCACCCCACGGGACCACGGACCCAAGCGGGCGTCGCCCAGGACTGCGGGTCGACATCTCGGGCCCTCGGACCCTGGACTGAGTCGCCCAGGACAGCTGGTCGACACCGCAGGCACAGGAACCCGGCCTCCGGTCGCCCGGGATATCTGATCGAGCCGCCAGGACCACAGGCATGGGCCCGAGTCTCTCGGGGCAGCTGGTCAACTCCGCGGTTCCAGGGACACGGGCCTGAGTTGCCCGGGACAGCTGGTGGACCCCATGGGCCCTGTGACATGGATCCAAATCACCCGGGAGTGCTAGTCGACCCCGCAGGCAATCGGACCCGAGGGCGAGTCGCCCGGGAGTGCTCATCGACCGCACAGGACCTCGTACCCGGGCCGGAGTCGCCCGGTGCAGCTGCTCGACACCGCGGGACCAGGGACCCGGGCCTGAGTCGCCCGGGAGAACTGGTCGACCCCCTGGGCCCTCGGACATGGGCCCGAGTAACCTGGGACAGCTGTTCGACCGCGCGAGTCCTTGGACTCAGGTACGAGTCCCCCGTGACAGATGGTCCACCCCGCGGGCCCTGGGACATGGGTTCGAGTCGCCCGGGACATGTGGTCAACGCAAGGGGACCACGGACCACCGCGCGAATCGCTGAGGACAGCTGGTCCACATCGCGGGCCCTTGGACACTGGCCTGAGTCGCCCGGGACAGCAGGTCGACCCCGTGGGCAATTGGACCCGAGCCCGAGTCGCCCGGGAGAGCTGGTCCAACTCGCGGGCCCTCGGACCCGAGCGCGGGTCGCGCGAGAATTCTGGTCGACCACGCGTGCCCTCGGACCCGGGCCTGTGACGTGCGTGTGAGCTGATCAAACACGCGGACCACGGACCAAATCCCGTGTCAACCGGGACAGCTTGTCAAGCCCGCGGGCCCTCAGACCCGAGCGGGAGTCACCCAGCAGGGGTGGTCGACATCGCGGGCACTCGGACACTGGCCTGAGTTGCCTGGGACAGCTGGTGCACCCTGCGGCCTATCGGAGCCGGGCGCGTGTCGCCCCTGAGAGCCGGGCGACGCCGCGGGCCCTCGGAACTGTGTGCGAGTCGCCTGGGACAGCTGGTCAACATCGCGGGCCCTCGGACAATGGCCTGAGTCGCCCGGGAGAGCTTGTGGACACTCAGGGCAATCGGAGACAGGCGCGAATCCTCCCGGACAGCTGGTCGACACCACAGGCCCTCGGACCCGAGCGCGATTCGCCCGGGAATTCTCGTCAACCGAGCAGGATCTAGGACCCGGGCCCGAGAACGCGGGGCAGCTGGTCGACTCCTTGGGCCCAGGGACATGGGCCTGAGTCGCCCGGGACATCTGGTCGACCCCGCGGGCCATCGGCCCCGAGCCTGAGTTGCCCGGGAGAGTTGGTGGACCCCGCGGGCCATCGGACCCGAGCCTGATTCGCCCAGGACAACTGGTTGACAATGCGGGCCCTCAGACCAAGGCGCGAGTTATCCGGTACAGCTAGTCAACTACACGGGAACTCGGACACGGGCCCGCTTCGCCCGGGTGAGGTGGTCGACCCCACGGAATCACGGACCTGAGCCTGAGTCACCCGGGACAGCTTGTCAACCCCAGGCGCGCTCGACCCGAGCGCAAGTCGCCCGGGACAACGGGGCGACATCGCGGGCCCTCAGATACGAGCGCGTGTCGCCCGGCTGCGCTGGTCGAACCCGCGGGACCTCGGAACCCGGTCCGAGTCGCCCGGGACAGCTGGTCAACATCGTGAGCCCTCGGACACTGGCCTGAGTCGCCACGGACAGCTGGTCGACCCCGCGGGCTATCGGAGCCGGCCGCGTGTCCTCTGGGACAGCTGGTCGAACCTGCGGCCCTCGGACCCGAGCTCGAGTCGCCCGGAAGAGCGGATGGATCCCGCTGACCCTCGATCCGCGCCCGAGGCGCCTGGGAGAGCTGGTCAACCCCGCAGGCACTGGAACCAGGCCCCCGGTCGCCTGGGACATCTGGTCGAGCCCCCGGGACCTCAGGCATGGGCCCGAGTCTCCCGGGGCAGCTGGTCGACTCCGTGGGCCCAGGGACACGGGCCTGGGGCGCCCGGGCCAGCTGGTCGACCTCGCGGGCACTGGAACCCGGCACCAGGTCGCCCAGGACATCTGGTCGAGCCCATGGGACCTGGGAACCGGGTCCGAGTCGCCCGGGACAGCTGGTCGGCACCGCGGGCCTTGGCCACGGGCCCGAGTCACCCGGGAGAGATGGTCGACCCCACGGGGCCTTGGACATGATTCCGAGTCACCTGGGAGAGCTAGTCGATATCACGGGCCCTCGGAGCCGAGCCGGAGTAGCCCGGGATATCTGGTCGACCCCACGCGATCGCAGACCACAGTGCGAGTCGCCCAGGACAGCTGGGCGACATCGCGGGACCTCAGGCATGGGCCCGAGTCTCCCGTGACAGCTGGTGGACCCTGCGGACCATCGGACCTGGGCCCGAGTGGCCCAGGACAGCTGGGCGACATCGTGGGACCTCAGGCATGGGCCCGAGTCTCCCGTGACACCTGGCCGACCCCACGAGCTATTGGATCCGGGCGCAAGTCCCCCAGGACAGCGGGTTGACACCGCGGGCCATTGGTCAGGCGCCTGAGTCAGCCGGGAGAGCTGGTCGATCCGGCGGGCCCTCAGATCCGAGCTCAAGTCGCCCGAGACAGCGGGTGGATCCCGCTGGCCCTCGGATCCGTGCCTGAGTCACCCGGGACAGCTGGTCGACCCCGCAGGCACTGGAACCCGGCCCCTGTTCGCCCGGGACATCTGGTCGAGCCCCCGGGACCACAGTCTCCCGGGGCAGCTGGTCGACTCCGCGGGCCCAAGGACACGGGCCTGAGGCGCCCCAGACAGCTGGTCGAACCCGCGGGCACTGGAACCCGGCCCCAGGTCGCCCGGGATATCTGGTCGAGCCCTGGGACCTTAGGCATGGGCCCGAGTCTCCCGGGGCAGCTGGTCGACTCCGCGGGTCCAGGGACACGGGCCTGAGGCGCCCGGGACAACTGTTCGAAACCGCGGGCACTGGGACACGGGCCCGAGTCCCCTGGGACAGCTGGTCCACCCCACGGGACCACGGACCCAAGCGGGCGTCGCCCAGGACAGCGGGTCGACATCTCGGGCCCTCGGACCCTGGACTGAGTCGCCCAGGACAGCTGGTCGACACCGCAGGCACAGGAACCCGGCCTCCGGTCGCCCGGGATATCTGATCGAGCCGCCAGGACCACAGGCATGGGCCCGAGTCTCTCGGGGCAGCTGGTCAACTCCGCGGTTCCAGGGACACGGGCCTGAGTTGCCCGGGACAGCTGGTGGACCCCATGGGCCCTGTGACATGGATCCAAATCACCCGGGAGTGCTAGTCGACCCCGCAGGCAATCGGACCCGAGGGCGAGTCGCCCGGGAGTGCTCATCGACCGCACAGGACCTCGTACCCGGGCCGGAGTCGCCCGGTGCAGCTGCTCGACACCGCGGGACCAGGGACCCGGGCCTGAGTCGCCCGGGAGAACTGGTCGACCCCCTGGGCCCTCGGACATGGGCCCGAGTAACCTGGGACAGCTGTTCGACCGCGCGAGTCCTTGGACTCAGGTACGAGTCCCCCGTGACAGATGGTCCACCCCGCGGGCCCTGGGACATGGGTTCGAGTCGCCCGGGACATGTGGTCAACACAAGGGGACCACGGACCACCGCGCGAATCGCTGAGGACAGCTGGTCCACATCGCGGGCCCTTGGACACTGGCCTGAGTCGCCCGGGACAGCAGGTCGACCCCGTGGGCAATTGGACCCGAGCCCGAGTCGCCCGGGAGAGCTGGTCCAACTCGCGGGCCCTCGGACCCGAGCGCGGGTCGCGCGAGAATTCTGGTCGACCACGCGTGCCCTCGGACCCGGGCCTGTGACGTGCGTGTGAGCTGATCAAACACGCGGGACCACGGACCAAATCCCGTGTCGACCGGGACAGCTTGTCAAGCCCGCGGGCCCTCAGACCCGAGCGGGAGTCACCCAGCAGGGGTGGTCGACATCGCGGGCACTCGGACACTGGCCTGAGTTGCCTGGGACAGCTGGTGCACCCTGCGGCCTATCGGAGCCGGGCGCGTGTCGCCCCTGAGAGCCGGGCGACGCCGCGGGCCCTCGGAACTGTGTGCGAGTCGCCTGGGACAGCTGGTCAACATCGCGGGCCCTCGGACAATGGCCTGAGTCGCCCGGGAGAGCTTGTGGACACTCAGGGCAATCGGACACAGGCGCGAATCCTCCCGGACAGCTGGTCGACACCACAGGCCCTCGGACCCGAGCGCGATTCGCCCAGGAATTCTCGTCAACCGAGCAGGATCTAGGACCCGGGCCTGAGAACGCGGGGCAGCTGGTCGACTCCTTGGGCCCAGGGACATGGGCCTGAGTCGCCTGGGACAGCTGGTGGACCCCGCGGGCCATCGGACCCGAGCCAGAGTTGCCCGCGAGAGTTGGTGGACCCCGCGGGCCATCGGACCCGAGCCTGATTCGCCCAGGACAACTGGTTGACAATGCGGGCCCTCAGACCAAGGCGCGAGTTATCCGGTACAGCTAGTCAACTACACGGGAACTCGGACACGGGCCCGCTTCGCCCGGGTGAGCTGGTCGACCCCACGGAATCACGGACCTGAGCCTGAGTCACCCGGGACAGCTTGTCAACCCCACGCGCGCTCGACCCGAGCGCAAGTCGCCCAGGACAACGGGGCGACATCGCGGGCCCTCAGATACGAGCGCGTGTCGCCCGGCTGCGCTGGTCGAACCCGCGGGACCTCGGAACCCGGTCCGAGTCGCCCGGGACAGCTGGTCAACATCGTGAGCCCTCGGACACTGGCCTGAGTCGCCACGGACAGCTGGTCGACCCCGCGGGCTATCGGAGCCGGCCGCGTGTCCTCTGGGACAGCTGGTCGAACCTGCGGCCCTCGGACCCGAGCTCGAGTCGCCCGGAAGAGCGGATGGATCCCGCTGACCCTCGATCCGCGCCCGAGGCGCCTGGGACAGCTGGTCAACCCCGCAGGCACTGGAACCAGGCCCCCGGTCGCCTGGGACATCTGGTCGAGCCCCCGGGACCTCAGGCATGGGCCCGAGTCTCCCGGGGCAGCTGGTCGACTCCGTGGGCCCAGGGACACGGGCCTGGGGCGCCCGGGCCAGCTGGTCGACCTCGCGGGCACTGGAACCCGGCACCAGGTCGCCCAGGACATCTGGTCGAGCCCATGGGACCTGGGAACCGGGTCCGAGTCGCCCGGGACAGCTGGTCGGCACCGCGGGCCTTGGCCACGGGCCCGAGTCACCCGGGAGAGATGGTCGACCCCACGGGGCCTTGGACATGATTCCGAGTCACCTGGGAGAGCTAGTCGATATCACGGGCCCTCGGAGCCGAGCCGGAGTAGCCCGGGATATCTGGTCGACCCCACGAGATCTCAGACCACAGTGCGAGTCGCCCAGGACAGCTGGGCGACATCGCGGGACCTCAGGCATGGGCCCGAGTCTCCCGTGACAGCTGGTGGACCCTGCGGACCATCGGACCTGGGCCCGAGTGGCCCAGGACAGCTGGGCGACATCGTGGGACCTCAGGCATGGGCCCGAGTCTCCCGTGACACCTGGCCGACCCCACGAGCTATCGGATCCGGGCGCAAGTCCCCCAGGACAGCGGGTTCACACCGCGGGCCATTGGTCAGGCGCCTGAGTCAGCCGGGAGAGCTGGTCGATCCGGCGGGCCCTCAGATCCGAGCTCAAGTCGCCCGAGACAGCGGGTGGATCCCGCTGGCCCTCGGATCCGTGCCCGAGTCACCCGGGACAGCTGGTCGACCCCGCAGGCACTGGAACCCGGCCCCTGTTCGCCCGGGACATCTGGTCGAGCCCCCGGGACCAGAGTCTCCCGGGGCAGCTGGTCGACTCCGCGGGCCCAAGGACACGGGCCTGAGGCGCCCCAGACAGCTGGTCGAACCCGCGGGCACTGGAACCCGGCCCCAGGTCGCCCGGGATATCTGGTCGAGCCCTGGGACCTTAGGCATGGGCCCGAGTCTCCCGGGGCAGCTGGTCGACTCCGCGGGTCCAGGGACACGGGCCTGAGGCGCCCGGGACAACTGTTCGAAACCGCGGGCACTGGGACACGGGCCCGAGTCCCCTGGGACAGCTGGTCCACCCCACGGGACCACGGACCCAAGCGGGCGTCGCCCAGGACAGCGGGTCGACATCTCGGGCCCTCGGACCCTGGACTGAGTCGCCCAGGACAGCTGGTCGACACCGCAGGCACAGGAACCCGGCCTCCGGTCGCCCGGGATATCTGATCGAGCCGCCAGGACCACAGGCATGGGCCCGAGTCTCTCGGGGCAGCTGGTCAACTCCGCGGTTCCAGGGACACGGGCCTGAGTTGCCCGGGACAGCTGGTGGACCCCATGGGCCCTGTGACATGGATCCAAATCACCCGGGAGTGCTAGTCGACCCCGCAGGCAATCGGACCCGAGGGCGAGTCGCCCGGGAGTGCTCATCGAGCGCACAGGACCTCGTACCCGGGCCGGAGTCGCCCGGTGCAGCTGCTCGACACCGCGGGACCAGGGACCCGGGCCTGAGTCGCCCGGGAGAACTGGTCGACCCCCTGGGCCCTCGGACATGGGCCCGAGTAACCTGGGACAGCTGTTCGACCGCGCGAGTCCTTGGACTCAGGTACGAGTCCCCCGTGACAGATGGTCCACCCCGCGGGCCCTGGGACATGGGTTCGAGTCGCCCGGGACATGTGGTCAACGCAAGGGGACCACGGACCACCGCGCGAATCGCTGAGGACAGCTGGTCCACATCGCGGGCCCTTGGACACTGGCCTGAGTCGCCCGGGACAGCAGGTCGACCCCGTGGGCAATTGGACCCGAGCCCGAGTCGCCCGGGAGAGCTGGTCCAACTCGCGGGCCCTCGGACCCGAGCGCGGGTCGCGCGAGAATTCTGGTCGACCACGCGTGCCCTCGGACCCGGGCCTGTGACGTGCGTGTGAGCTGATCAAACACGCGGGACCACGGACCAAATCCCGTGTCGACCGGGACAGCTTGTCAAGCCCGCGGGCCCTCAGACCCGAGCGGGAGTCACCCAGCAGGGGTGGTCGACATCGCGGGCACTCGGACACTGGCCTGAGTCGCCTGGGACAGCTGGTGCACCCTGCGGCCTATCGGAGCCGGGCGCGTGTCGCCCCTGAGAGCCGGGCGACGCCGCGGGCCCTCGGAACTGTGTGCGAGTCGCCTGGGACAGCTGGTCAACATCGCGGGCCCTCGGACAATGGCCTGAGTCGCCCGGGAGAGCTTGTGGACACTCAGGGCAATCGGAGACAGGCGCGAATCCTCCCGGACAGCTGGTCGACACCACAGGCCCTCGGACCCGAGCGCGATTCGCCCGGGAATTCTCGTCAACCGAGCAGGATCTAGGACCCGGGCCCGAGAACGCGGGGCAGCTGGTCGACTCCTTGGGCCCAGGGACATGGGCCTGAGTCGCCTGGGACAGCTGGTGGACCCCGCGGGCCATCGGCCCCGAGCCTGAGTTGCCCGGGAGAGTTGGTGGACCCCGCGGGCCATCGGCCCGAGCCTGATTCGCCCAGGACAACTGGTTGACAATGCGGGCCCTCAGACCAAGGCGCGAGTTATCCGGTACAGCTAGTCAACTACACGGGAACTCGGACACGGGCCCGCTTCGCCCGGGTGAGCTGGTCGACCCCACGGAATCACGGACCTGAGCCTGAGTCACCCGGGACAGCTTGTCAACCCCACGCGCGCTCGACCCGAGCGCAAGTCGCCCAGGACAACGGGGCGACATCGCGGGCCCTCAGATACGAGCGCGTGTCGCCCGGCTGCGCTGGTCGAACCCGCGGGACCTCGGAACCCGGTCCGAGTCGCCGGGGACAGCTGGTCAACATCGTGAGCCCTCGGACACTGGCCTGAGTCGCCACGGACAGCTGGTCGACCCCGCGGGCTATCGGAGCCGGCCGCATGTCCTCTGGGATAGCTGGTCGAACCTGCGGCCCTCGGACCCGAGCTCGAGTCGCCCAGAAGAGCGGATGGATCCCGCTGACCCTCGATCCGCGCCCGAGGCGCCTGGGACAGCTGGTCAACCCCGCAGGCACTGGAACCAGGCCCCCGGTCGCCTGGGACATCTGGTCGAGCCCCCGGGACCTCAGGCATGGGCCCGAGTCTCCCGGGGCAGCTGGTCGACTCCGTGGGCCCAGGGACACGGGCCTGGGGCGCCCGGGCCAGCTGGTCGACCTCGCGGGCACTGGAACCCGGCACCAGGTCGCCCAGGACATCTGGTCGAGCCCATGGGACCTGGGAACCGGGTCCGAGTCGCCCGGGACAGCTGGTCGGCACCGCGGGCCTTGGCCACGGGCCCGAGTCACCCGGGAGAGATGGTCGACCCCACGGGGCCTTGGACATGATTCCGAGTCACCTGGGAGAGCTAGTCGATATCACGGGCCCTCGGAGCCGAGCCGGAGTAGCCCGGGATATCTGGTCGACCCCACGAGATCTCAGACCACAGTGCGAGTCGCCCAGGACAGCTGGGCGACATCGCGGGACCTCAGGCATGGGCCCGAGTCTCCCGTGACAGCTGGTGGACCCTGCGGACCATCGGACCTGGGCCCGAGTGGCCCAGGACAGCTGGGCGACATCGTGGGACCTCAGGCATGGGCCCGAGTCTCCCGTGACACCTGGCCGACCCCACGAGCTATCGGATCCGGGCGCAAGTCCCCCAGGACAGCGGGTTGACACCGCGGGCCATTGGTCAGGCGCCTGAGTCAGCCGGGAGAGCTGGTCGATCCGGCGGGCCCTCAGATCCGAGCTCAAGTCGCCCGAGACAGCGGGTGGATCCCGCTGGCCCTCGGATCTGTGCCCGAGTCACCCGGGACAGCTGGTCGACCCCGCAGGCACTGGAACCCGGCCCCTGTTCGCCCGGGACATCTGGTCGAGCCCCCGGGACCACAGTCTCCCGGGGCAGCTGGTCGACTCCGCGGGCCCAAGGACACGGGCCTGAGGCGCCCCAGACAGCTGGTCGAACCCGCGGGCACTGGAACCCGGCCCCAGGTCGCCCGGGATATCTGGTCGAGCCCTGGGACCTTAGGCATGGGCCCGAGTCTCCCGGGGCAGCTGGTCGACTCCGCGGGTCCAGGGACACGGGCCTGAGGCGCCCGGGACAACTGTTCGAAACTGCGGGCACTGGGACACGGGCCCGAGTCCCCTGGGACAGCTGGTCCACCCCACGGGACCACGGACCCAAGCGGGCGTCGCCCAGGACAGCGGGTCGACATCTCGGGCCCTCGGACCCTGGACTGAGTCGCCCAGGACAGCTGGTCGACACCGCAGGCACAGGAACCCGGCCTCCGGTCGCCCGGGATATCTGATCGAGCCGCCAGGACCACAGGCATGGGCCCGAGTCTCTCGGGGCAGCTGGTCAACTCCGCGGTTCCAGGGACACGGGCCTGAGTTGCCCGGGACAGCTGGTGGACCCCATGGGCCCTGTGACATGGATCCAAATCACCCGGGAGTGCTAGTCGACCCCGCAGGCAATCGGACCCGAGGGCGAGTCGCCCGGGAGTGCTCATCGACCGCACAGGACCTCGTACCCGGGCCGGAGTCGCCCGGTGCAGCTGCTCGACACCGCGGGACCAGGGACCCGGGCCTGAGTCGCCCGGGAGAACTGGTCGCCCCCCTGGGCCCTCGGACATGGGCCCGAGTAACCTGGGACAGCTGTTCGACCGCGCGAGTCCTTGGACTCAGGTACGAGTCCCCCGTGACAGATGGTCCACCCCGCGGGCCCTGGGACATGGGTTCGAGTCGCCCGGGACATGTGGTCAACGCAAGGGGACCACGGACCACCGCGCGAATCGCTGAGGACAGCTGGTCCACATCGCGGGCCCTTGGACACTGGCCTGAGTCGCCCGGGACAGCAGGTCGACCCCGTGGGCAATTGGACCCGAGCCCGAGTCACCCGGGAGAGCTGGTCCAACTCGCGGGCCCTCGGACCCGAGCGCGGGTCGCGCGAGAATTCTGGTCGACCACGCGTGCCCTCGGACCCGGGCCTGTGACGTGCGTGTGAGCTGATCAAACACGCGGGACCACGGACCAAATCCCGTGTCGACCGGGACAGCTTGTCAAGCCCGCGGGCCCTCAGACCCGAGCGGGAGTCACCCAGAAGGGGTGGTCGACATCGCGGGCACTCGGACACTGGCCTGAGTCGCCTGGGACAGCTGGTGCACCCTGCGGCCTATCGGAGCCGGGCGCGTGTCGCCCCTGAGAGCCGGGCGACGCCGCGGGCCCTCGGAACTGTGTGCGAGTCGCCTGGGACAGCTGGTCAACATCGCGGGCCCTCGGACAATGGCCTGAGTCGCCCGGGAGAGCTTGTGGACACTCAGGGCAATCGGAGACAGGCGCGAATCCTCCCGGACAGCTGGTCGACACCACAGGCCCTCGGACCCGAGCGCGATTCGCCCGGGAATTCTCGTCAACCGAGCAGGATCTAGGACCCGGGCCCGAGAACGCGGGGCAGCTGGTCGACTCCTTGGGCCCAGGGACATGGGCCTGAGTCGCCCGGGACAGCTGGTGGACCCCGCGGGCCATCGGCCCCGAGCCTGAGTTGCCCGGGAGAGTTGGTGGACCCCGCGGGCCATCGGACCCGAGCCTGATTCGCCCAGGACAACTGGTTGACAATGCGGGCCCTCAGACCAAGGCGCGAGTTATCCGGTACAGCTAGTCAACTACACGGGAACTCGGACACGGGCCCGCTTCGCCCGGGTGAGCTGGTCGACCCCACGGAATCACGGACCTGAGCCTGAGTCACCCAGGACAGCTTGTCAACCCCAGGCGCGCTCGACCCGAGCGCAAGTCGCCCAGGACAACGGGGCGACATCGCGGGCCCTCAGATACGAGCGCGTGTCGCCCGGCTGCGCTGGTCGAACCCGCGGGACCTCGGAACCCGGTCCGAGTCGCCCGGGACAGCTGGTCAACATCGTGAGCCCTCGGACACTGGCCTGAGTCGCCACGGACAGCTGGTCGACCCCGCGGGCTATCGGAGCCGGCCGCGTGTCCTCTGGGACAGCTGGTCGAACCTGCGGCCCTCGGACCCGAGCTCGAGTCGCCCGGAAGAGCGGATGGATCCCGCTGACCCTCGATCCGCGCCCGAGGCGCCTGGGACAGCTGGTCAACCCCGCAGGCACAGGAACCAGGCCCCCGGTCGCCTGGGACATCTGGTCGAGCCCCCGGGACCTCAGGCATGGGCCCGAGTCTCCCGGGGCAGCTGGTCGACTCCGTGGGCCCAGGGACACGGGCCTGGGGCGCCCGGGCCAGCTGGTCGACCTCGCGGGCACTGGAACCCGGCACCAGGTCGCCCAGGACATCTGGTCGAGCCCATGGGACCTGGGAACCGGGTCCGAGTCGCCCGGGACAGCTGGTCGGCACCGCGGGCCTTGGCCACGGGCCCGAGTCACCTGGGAGAGATGGTCGACCCCACGGGGCCTTGGACATGATTCCGAGTCACCTGGGAGAGCTAGTCGATATCACGGGCCCTCGGAGCCGAGCCGGAGTAGCCCGGGATATCTGGTCGACCCCACGAGATCTCAGACCACAGTGCGAGTCGCCCAGGACAGCTGGGCGACATCGCGGGACCTCAGGCATGGGCCCGAGTCTCCCGTGACAGCTGGTGGACCCTGCGGACCATCGGACCTGGGCCCGAGTGGCCCAGGACAGCTGGGCGACATCGTGGGACCTCAGGCATGGGCCCGAGTCTCCCGTGACACCTGGCCGACCCCACGAGCTATCGGATCCGGGCGCAAGTCCCCCAGGACAGCGGGTTGACACCGCGGGCCATTGGTCAGGCGCCTGAGTCAGCCGGGAGAGCTGGTCGATCCGGCGGGCCCTCAGATCCGAGCTCAAGTCGCCCGAGACAGCGGGTGGATCCCGCTGGCCCTCGGATCCGTGCCCGAGTCACCCGGGACAGCTGGTCGACCCCGCAGGCACTGGAACCCGGCCCCTGTTCGCCCGGGACATCTGGTCGAGCCCCCGGGACCAGAGTCTCCCGGGGCAGCTGGTCGACTCCGCGGGCCCAAGGACACGGGCCTGAGGCGCCCCAGACAGCTGGTCGAACCCGCGGGCACTGGAACCCGGCCCCAGGTCGCCCGGGATATCTGGTCGAGCCCTGGGACCTTAGGCATGGGCCCGAGTCTCCCGGGGCAGCTGGTCGACTCCGCGGGTCCAGGGACACGGGCCTGAGGCGCCCGGGACAACTGTTCGAAACCGCGGGCACTGGGACACGGGCCCGAGTCCCCTGGGACAGCTGGTCCACCCCACGGGACCACGGACCCAAGCGGGCGTCGCCCAGGACAGCGGGTCGACATCTCGGGCCCTCGGACCCTGGACTGAGTCGCCCAGGACAGCTGGTCGACACCGCAGGCACAGGAACCCGGCCTCCGGTCGCCCGGGATATCTGATCGAGCCACCAGGACCACAGGCATGGGCCCGAGTCTCTCGGGGCAGCTGGTCAACTCCGCGGTTCCAGGGACACGGGCCTGAGTTGCCCGGGACAGCTGGTGGACCCCATGGGCCCTGTGACATGGATCCAAATCACCCGGGAGTGCAAGTCGACCCCGCAGGCAATCGGACCCGAGGGCGAGTCGCCCGGGAGTGCTCATCGACCGCACAGGACCTCGTACCCGGGCCTGAGTCGCCCGGTGCAGCTGCTCGACACCGCGGGACCAGGGACCCGGGCCTGAGTCGCCCGGGAGAACTGGTCGCCCCCCTGGGCCCTCGGACATGGGCCCGAGTAACCTGGGACAGCTGTTCGACCGCGCGAGTCCTAGGACTCAGGTACGAGTCCCCCGTGACAGATGGTCCACCCCGCGGGCCCTGGGACATGGGTTCGAGTCGCCCGGGACATGTGGTCAACGCAAGGGGACCACGGACCACCGCGCGAATCGCTGAAGACAGCTGGTCCACATCGCGGGCCCTTGGACACTGGCCTGAGTCGCCCGGGACAGCAGGTCGACCCCGTGGGCAATTGGACCCGAGCCCGAGTCGCCCGGGAGAGCTGGTCCAACTCGCGGGCCCTCGGACCCGAGCGCGGGTCGCGTGAGAATTCTGGTCGACCACGCATGACCTCGGACCCGGGCCTGTGACGTGCGTGTGAGCTGATCAAACACGCGGGACCACGGACCAAATCCCGTGTCGACCGGGACAGCTTGTCAAGCCCGCGGGCCCTCAGACCCGAGCGGGAGTCACCCAGCAGGGGTGGTCGACATCGCGGGCACTCGGACACTGGCCTGAGTCGCCTGGGACAGCTGGTGCACCCTGCGGCCTATCGGAGCCGGGCGCGTGTCGCCCCTGAGAGCCGGGCGACGCCGCGGGCCCTCGGAACTGTGTGCGAGTCGCCTGGGAGAGCTGGTCAACATCGCGGGCCCTCGGACAATGGCCTGAGTCGCCCGGGAGAGCTTGTCGACACTCAGGGCAATCGGAGACAGGCACGAATCCTCCCGGACAGCTGGTCGACACCACAGGCCCTCGGACCCGAGCGCGATTCGCCCGGGAATTCTCGTCAACCGAGCAGGATCTAGGACCCGGGCCCGAGAACGCGGGGCAGCTGGTCGACTCCTTGGGCCCAGGGACATGGGCCTGAGTCGCCCGGGACAGCTGGTGGACCCCGCGGGCCATCGGCCCCGAGCCTGAGTTGCCCGGGAGAGTTGGTGGACCCCGCGGGCCATCGGACCCGAGCCTGATTCGCCCAGGACAACTGGTTGACAATGCGGGCCCTCAGACCAAGGCGCGAGTTATCCGGTACAGCGAGTCAACTACACGGGAACTCGGACACGGGCCCGCTTCGCCCGGGTGAGCTGGTCGACCCCACGGAATCACGGACCTGAGCCTGAGTCACCCGGGACAGCTTGTCAACCCCACGCGCGCTCGACCCGAGCGCAAGTCGCCCAGGACAACGGGGCGACATCGCGGGCCCTCAGATACGAGCGCGTGTCGCCCGGCTGTGCTGGTCGAACCCGCGGGACCTCGGAACCCGGTCCGAGTCGCCGGGGACAGCTGGTCAACATCGTGAGCCCTCGGACACTGGCCTGAGTCGCCACGGACAGCTGGTCGACCCCGCGGGCTATCGGAGCCGGCCGCGTGTCCTCTGGGACAGCTGGTCGAACCTGCGGCCCTCGGACCCGAGCTCGAGTCGCCCGGAAGAGCGGATGGATCCCGCTGACCCTCGATCCGCGCCCGAGGCGCCTGGGACAGCTGGTCAACCCCGCAGGCACTGGAACCAGGCCCCCGGTCGCCTGGGACATCTGGTCGAGCCCCCGGGACCTCAGGCATGGGCCCGAGTCTCCCGGGGCAGCTGGTCGACTCCGTGGGCCCAGGGACACGGGCCTGGGGCGCCCGGGCCAGCTGGTCGACCTCGCGGGCACTGGAACCCGGCACCAGGTCGCCCAGGACATCTGGTCGAGCCCATGGGACCTGGGAACCGGGTCCGAGTCGCCCGGGACAGCTGGTCGGCACCGCGGGCCTTGGTCACGGGCCCGAGTCACCCGGGAGAGATGGTCGACCCCACGGGGCCTTGGACATGATTCCGAGTCACCTGGGAGAGCTAGTCGATATCACGGGCCCTCGGAGCCGAGCCGGAGTAGCCCGGGATATCTGGTCGACCCCACGAGATCTCAGACCACAGTGCGAGTCGCCCAGGACAGCTGGGCGACATCGCGGGACCTCAGGCATGGGCCCGAGTCTCCCGTGACAGCTGGTGGACCCTGCGGACCATCGGACCTGGGCCCGAGTGGCCCAGGACAGCTGGGCGACATCGTGGGACCTCAGGCATGGGCCCGAGTCTCCCGTGACACCTGGCCGACCCCACGAGCTATCGGATCCGGGCGCAAGTCCCCCAGGACAGCGGGTTGACACCGCGGGCCATTGGTCAGGCGCCTGAGTCAGCCGGGAGAGCTGGTCGATCCGGCGGGCCCTCAGATCCGAGCTCAAGTCGCCCGAGACAGCGGGTGGATCCCGCTGGCCCTCGGATCCGTGCCCGAGTCACCCGGGACAGCTGGTCGACCCCGCAGGCACTGGAACCCGGCCCCTGTTCGCCCGGGACATCTGGTCGAGCCCCCGGGACCACAGTCTCCCGGGACAGCTGGTCGACTCCGCGGGCCCAAGGACACGGGCCTGAGGCGCCCCAGACAGCTGGTCGAACCCGCGGGCACTGGAACCCGGCCCCAGGTCGCCCGGGATATCTGGTCGAGCCCTGGGACCTTAGGCATGGGCCCGAGTCTCCCGGGGCAGCTGGTCAACTCCGCGGGTCCAGGGACACGGGCCTGAGGCGCCCGGGACAACTGTTCGAAACCGCGGGCACTGGGACACGGGCCCGAGTCCCCTGGGACAGCTGGTCCACCCCACGGGACCACGGACCCAAGCGGGCGTCGCCCAGGACAGCGGGTCGACATCTCGGGCCCTCGGACCCTGGACTGAGTCGCCCAGGACAGCTGGTCGACACCGCAGGCACAGGAACCCGGCCTCCGGTCGCCCGGGATATCTGATCGAGCCGCCAGGACCACAGGCATGGGCCCGAGTCTCTCGGGGCAGCTGGTCAACTCCGCGGTTCCAGGGACACGGGCCTGAGTTGCCCGGGACAGCTGGTCGACCCCATGGGCCCTGTGACATGGATCCAAATCACCCGGGAGTGCTAGTCGACCCCGCAGGCAATCGGACCCGAGGGCGAGTCACCCGGGAGTGCTCATCGACCGCACAGGACCTCGTACCCGGGCCGGAGTCGCCCGGTGCAGCTGCTCGACACCGCGGGACCAGGGACCCGGGCCTGAGTCGCCCGGGAGAACTGGTCGCCCCCCTGGGCCCTCGGACATGGGCCCGAGTAACCTGGGACAGCTGTTCGACCGCGCGAGTCCTTGGACTCAGGTACGAGTCCCCCGTGACAGATGGTCCACCCCGCGGGCCCTGGGACATGGGTTCGAGTCGCCCGGGACATGTGGTCAACGCAAGGGGACCACGGACCACCGCGCGAATCGCTGAGGACAGCTGGTCCACATCGCGGGCCCTTGGACACTGGCCTGAGTCGCCCGGGACAGCAGGTCGACCCCGTGGGCAATTGGACCCGAGCCCGAGTCGCCCGGGAGAGCTGGTCCAACTCGCGGGCCCTCGGACCTGAGCGCGGGTCGCACGAGAATTCTGGTCGACCACGCGTGCCCACGGACCCGGGCCTGTGACGTGCGTGTGAGCTGATCAAACACGCGGGACCACGGACCAAATCCCGTGTCGACCGGGACAGCTTGTCAAGCCCGCGGGCCCTCAGACCCGAGCGGGAGTCACCCAGCAGGGGTGGTCGACATCGCGGGCACTCGGACACTGGCCTGAGTCGCCTGGGACAGCTGGTGCACCCTGCGGCCTATCGGAGCCGGGCGCGTGTCGCCCCTGAGAGCCGGGCGACGCCGCGGGCCCTCGGAACTGTGTGCGAGTCGCCTGGGAGAGCTGGTCAACATCGCGGGCCCTCGGACAATGGCCTGAGTCGCCCGGGAGAGCTTGTGGACACTCAGGGCAATCGGAGACAGGCGCGAATCCTCCCGGACAGCTGGTCGACACCACAGGCCCTCGGACCCGAGCGCGATTCGCCCGGGAATTCTCGTCAACCGAGCAGGATCTAGGACCCGGGCCCGAGAACGCGGGGCAGCTGGTCGACTCCTTGGGCCCAGGGACATGGGCCTGAGTCGCCCGGGACAGCTGGTGGACCCCGCGGGCCATCGGCCCCGAGCCTGAGTTGCCCGGGAGAGTTGGTGGACCCCGCGGGCCATCGGACCCGAGCCTGATTCGCCCAGGACAACTGGTTGACAATGCGGGCCCTCAGACCAAGGCGCGAGTTATCCGGTACAGCTAGTCAACTACACGGGAACTCGGACACGGGCCCGCTTCGCCCGGGTGAGCTGGTCGACCCCACGGAATCACGGACCTGAGCCTGAGTCACCCGGGACAGCTTGTCAACCCCACGCGCGCTCGACCCGAGCGCAAGTCGCCCAGGACAACGGGGCGACATCGCGGGCCCTCAGATACGAGCGCGTGTCGCCCGGCTGCGCTGGTCGAACCCGCGGGACCTCGGAACCCGGTCCGAGTCGCCCGGGACAGCTGGTCAACATCGTGAGCCCTCGGACACTGGCCTGAGTCGCCACGGACAGCTGGTCGACCCCGCGGGCTATCAGAGCCGGCCGCGTGTCCTCTGGGACAGCTGGTCGAACCTGCGGCCCTCGGACCCGAGCTCGAGTCGCCCGGAGGAGCGGATGGATCCCGCTGACCCTCGATCCGCGCCCGAGGCGCCTGGGACAGCTGGTCAACCCCGCAGGCACTGGAACCAGGCCCCCGGTCGCCTGGGACATCTGGTCAAGCCCCCGGGAGCTCAGGCATGGGCCCGAGTCTCCCGGGGCAGCTGGTCGACTCCGTGGGCCCAGGGACACGGGCCTGGGGCGCCCGGGCCAGCTGGTCGACCTCGCGGGCACTGGAACCCGGCACCAGGTCGCCCAGGACATCTGGTCGAGCCCATGGGACCTGGGAACCGGGTCCGAGTCGCCCGGGACAGCTGGTCGGCACCGCGGGCCTTGGCCACGGGCCCGAGTCACCCGGGAGAGATGGTCGACCCCACGGGGCCTTGGACATGATTCCGAGTCACCTGGGAGAGCTAGTCGATATCACGGGCCCTCGGAGCCGAGCCGGAGTAGCCCGGGATATCTGGTCGACCCCACGCGATCGCAGACCACAGTGCGAGTCGCCCAGGACAGCTGGGCGACATCGCGGGAACTCAGGCATGGGCCCGAGTCTCCCGTGACAGCTGGTGGACCCTGCGGACCATCGGACCTGGGCCCGAGTGGCCCAGGACAGCTGGGCGACATCGTGGGACCTCAGGCATGGGCCCGAGTCTCCCGTGACACCTGGCCGACCCCAGAGCTTTCGGATCCGGGCGCAAGTCCCCCAGGACAGCAGGTTGACACCGCGGGCCATTGGTCAGGCGCCTGAGTCAGCCGGGACAGCTGGTCGATCCGGCGGGCCCTCAGATCCGAGCTCAAGTCGCCCGAGACAGCGGGTGGATCCCGCTGGCCCTCGGATCCGTGCCCGAGTCACCCGGGACAGCTGGTCGACCCCGCAGGCACTGGAACCCGGCCCCTGTTCGCCCGGGACATCTGGTCGAGCCCCCGGGACCACAGTCTCCCGGGGCAGCTGGTCGACTCCGCGGGCCCAAGGACACGGGCCTGAGGCGCCCCAGACAGCTGGTCGAACCCGCGGGCACTGGAACCCGGCCCCAGGTCGCCCGGGATATCTGGTCGAGCCCTGGGACCTTAGGCATGGGCCCGAGTCTCCCGGGGCAGCTGGTCGACTCCGTGGGTCCAGGGACACGGGCCTGAGGCGCCCGGGACAACTGTTCGAAACCGCGGGCACTGGGACACGGGCCCGAGTCCCCTGGGACAGCTGGTCCACCCCACGGGACCACGGACCCAAGCGGGAGTCGCCCAGGACAGCGGGTCGATATCTCGGGCCCTCGGACCCTGGACTGAGTCGCCCAGGACAGCTGGTCGACACCGCAGGCACAGGAACCCGGCCTCCGGTCGCCCGGGATATCTGATCGAGCCGCCAGGACCACAGGCATGGGCCCGAGTCTCTCGGGGCAGCTGGTCAACTCCGCGGTTCCAGGGACACGGGCCTGAGTTGCCCGGGACAGCTGGTGGACCCCATGGGCCCTGTGACATGGATCCAAATCACCCGGGAGTGCTAGTCGACCCCGCAGGCAATCGGACCCGAGGGCGAGTCGCCCGGGAGTGCTCATCGACCGCACAGGACCTCGTACCCGGGCCGGAGTCGCCCGGTGCAGCTGCTCGACACCGCGGGACCAGGGACCCGGGCCTGAGTCGCCCGGGAGAACTGGTCGACCCCCTGGGCCCTCGGACATGGGCCCGAGTAACCTGGGACAGCTGTTCGACCGCGTGAGTCTTTGGACTCAGGTACGAGTCCCCCGTGACTGATGGTCCACCCCGCGGGCCCTGGGACATGGGTTCGAGTCGCCCGGGACATGTGGTCAACGCAAGGGGACCACGGACCACCGCGCGAATCGCTGAGGACAGCTGGTCCACATCGCGGGCCCTTGGACACTGGCCTGAGTCGCCCGGGACAGCAGGTCGACCCCGTGGGCAATTGGACCCGAGCCCGAGTCGCCCGGGAGAGCTGGTCCAACTCGCGGGCCCTCGGACCCGAGCGCGGGTCGCGCGAGAATTCTGGTCGACCACGCGTGCCCTCGGACCCGGGCCTGTGACGTGCGTGTGAGCTGATCAAACACGCGGGACCACGGACCAAATCCCGTGTCGACCGGGACAGCTTGTCAAGCCCGCGGGCCCTCAGACCCGAGCGGGAGTCACCCAGCAGGGGTGGTCGACATCGCGGGCACTCGGACACTGGCCTGAGTCGCCTGGGACAGCTGGTGCACCCTGCGGCCTATCGGAGCCGGGCGCGTGTCGCCCCTGAGAGCCGGGCGACGCCGCGGGCCCTCGGAACTGTGTGCGAGTCGCCTGGGACAGCTGGTCAACATCGCGGGCCCTCGGACAATGGCCTGAGTCGCCCGGGAGAGCTTGTGGACACTCAGGGCAATCGGAGACAGGCTCGAATCCTCCTGGACAGCTGGTCGACACCACAGGCCCTCGGACCCGAGCGCGATTCGCCCGGGAATTCTCGTCAACCGAGCAGGATCTAGGACCCGGGCCCGAGAACGCGGGGCAGCTGGTCGACTCCTTGGGCCCAGGGACATGGGCCTGAGTCGCCCGGGACAGCTGGTGGACCCCGCGGGCCATCGGCCCCGAGCCTGAGTTGCCCGGGAGAGTTGGTGGACCCCGCGGGCCATCGGACCCGAGCCTGATTCGCCCAGGACAACTGGTTGACAATGCGGGCCCTCAGACCAAGGCGCGAGTTATCCGGTACAGCTAGTCAACTACACGGGAACTCGGACACGGGCCCGCTTGGCCCGGGTGAGCTGGTCGACCCCACGGAATCACGGACCTGAGCCTGAGTCACCCGGGACAGCTTGTCAACCCCAGGCGCGCTCGACCCGAGCGCAAGTCGCCCAGGACAACGGGGCGACATCGCGGGCCCTCAGATACGAGCGCGTGTCGCCCGGCTGCGCTGGTCGAACCCGCGGGACCTCGGAACCCGGTCCGAGTCGCCCGGGACAGCTGGTCAACATCGTGAGCCCTCGGACACTGGCCTGAGTCGCCACGGACAGCTGGTCGACCCCGCGGGCTATCGGAGCCGGCCGCGTGTCCTCTGGGACAGCTGGTCGAACCTGCGGCCCTCGGACCCGAGCTCGAGTCCCCCGGAAGAGCGGATGGATCCCGCTGACCCTCGATCCGCGCCCGAGGCTCCTGGGACAGCTGGTCAACCCCGCAGGCACTGGAACCAGGCCCCTGGTCGCCTGGGACATCTGGTCAAGCCCCCGGGAGCTCAGGCATGGGCCCGAGTCTCCCGGGGCAGCTGGTCGACTCCGTGGGCCCAGGGACACGGGCCTGGGGCGCCCGGGCCAGCTGGTCGACCTCGCGGGCACTGGAACCCGGCACCAGGTCGCCCAGGACATCTGGTCGAGCCCATGGGACCTGGGAACCGGGTCCGAGTCGCCCGGGACAGCTGGTCGGCACCGCGGGCCTTGGACACGGGCCCGAGTCACCCGGGAGAGATGGTCGACCCCACGGGGCCTTGGACATGATTCCGAGTCACCTGGGAGAGCTAGTCGATATCACGGGCCCTCGGAGCCGAGCCGGAGTAGCCCGGGATATCTGGTCGACCCCACGCGATCGCAGACCACAGTGCGAGTCGCCCAGGACAGCTGGGCGACATCGCGGGACCTCAGGCATGGGCCCGAGTCTCCCGTGACAGCTGGTGGACCCTGCGGACCATCGGACCTGGGCCCGAGTGGCCCAGGACAGCTGGGCGACATCGTGGGACCTCAGGCATGGGCCCGAGTCTCCCGTGACACCTGGCCGACCCCACGAGCTATCGGATCCGGGCGCAAGTCCCCCAGGACAGCAGGTTGACACCGCGGGCCATTGGTCAGGCGCCTGAGTCAGCCGGGACAGCTGGTCGATCCGGCAGGCCCTCAGATCCGAGCTCAAGTCGCCCGAGACAGCGGGTGGATCCCGCTGGCCCTCGGATCCGTGCCCGAGTCACCCGGGACAGCTGGTCGACCCCGCAGGCACTGGAACCCGGCCCCTGTTCGCCCGGGACATCTGGTCGAGCCCCCGGGACCACAGTCTCCCGGGGCAGCTGGTCGACTCCGCGGGCCCAAGGACACGGGCCTGAGGCGCCCCAGACAGCTGGTCGAACCCGCGGGCACTGGAACCCGGCCCCAGGTCGCCCGGGATATCTGGTCGAGCCCTGGGACCTTAGGCATGGGCCCGAGTCTCCCGGGGCAGCTGGTCGACTCCGCGGGTCCAGGGACACGGGCCTGAGGCGCCCGGGACAACTGTTCGAAACCGCGGGCACTGGGACACGGGCCCGAGTCCCCTGGGACAGCTGGTCCACCCCACGGGACCACGGACCCAAGCGGGCGTCGCCCAGGACAGCGGGTCGACATCTCGGGCCCTCGGACCCTGGACTGAGTCGCCCAGGACAGCTGGTCGACACCGCAGGCACAGGAACCCGGCCTCCGGTCGCCCGGGATATCTGATCGAGCCGCCAGGACCACAGGCATGGGCCCGAGTCTCTCGGGGCAGCTGGTCAACTCCGCGGTTCCAGGGACACGGGCCTGAGTTGCCCGGGACAGCTGGTGGACCCCATGGGCCCTGTGACATGGATCCAAATCACCCGGGAGTGCTAGTCGACCCCGCAGGCAATCGGACCCGAGGGCGAGTCGCCCGGGAGTGCTCATCGACCGCACAGGACCTCGTACCCGGGCCGGAGTCGCCCGGTGCAGCTGCTCGACACCGCGGGACCAGGGACCCGGGCCTGAGTCGCCCGGGAGAACTGGTCGACCCCCTGGGCCCTCGGACATGGGCCCGAGTAACCTGGGACAGCTGTTCGACCGCGCGAGTCCTTGGACTCAGGTACGAGTCCCCCGTGACAGATGGTCCACCCCGCGGGCCCTGGGACATGGGTTCGAGTCGCCCGGGACATGTGGTCAACGCAAGGGGACCACGGACCACCGCGCGAATCGCTGAGGACAGCTGGTCCACATCGCGGGCCCTTGGACACTGGCCTGAGTCGCCCGGGACAGCAGGTCGACCCCGTGGGCAATTGGACCCGAGCCCGAGTCGCCCGGGAGAGCTGGTCCAACTCGCGGGCCCTCGGACCCGAGCGCGGGTCGCGCGAGAATTCTGGTCGACCACGCGTGCCCTCGGACCCGGGCCTGTGACGTGCGTGTGAGCTGATCAAACATGCGGGACCACGGACCAAATCCCGTGTCGACCGGGACAGCTTGTCAAGCCCGCGGGCCCTCAGACCCGAGCGGGAGTCACCCAGCAGGGGTGGTCGACATCGCGGGCACTCGGACACTGGCCTGAGTCGCCTGGGACAGCTGGTGCACCCTGCGGCCTATCGGAGCCGGGCGCGTGTCGCCCCTGAGAGCCGGGCGACGCCGCGGGCCCTCGGAACTGTGTGCGAGTCGCCTGGGACAGCTGGTCAACATCGCGGGCCCTCGGACAATGGCCTGAGTCGCCCGGGAGAGCTTGTCGACACTCAGGGCAATCGGACACAGGCGCGAATCCTCCCGGACAGCTGGTCGACACCACAGGCCCTCGGAACCGAGCGCGATTCGCCCGGGAATTCTCGTCAACCGAGCAGGATCTAGGACCCGGGCCCGAGAACGCGGGGCAGCTGGTCGACTCCTTGGGCCCAGGGACATGGGCCTGAGTCGCCCGGGACAGCTGGTGGACCCCGCGGGCCATCGGACCCGAGCCAGAGTTGCCCGCGAGATTTGGTGGACCCCGCGGGCCATCGGACCCGAGCCTGATTCGCCCAGGACAACTGGTTGACAATGCGGGCCCTCAGACCAAGGCGCGAGTTATCCGGTACAGCTAGTCAACTACACGGGAACTCGGACACGGGCCCGCTTCGCCCGGGTGAGCTGGTCGACCCCACGGAATCACGGACCTGAGCCTGAGTCACCCGGGACAGCTTGTCAACCC
This sequence comes from Sus scrofa, assembly GCF_054392235.1. Classification (NCBI taxonomy): domain Eukaryota; kingdom Metazoa; phylum Chordata; class Mammalia; order Artiodactyla; family Suidae; genus Sus; species Sus scrofa. The sequence continues at coordinate 37,828,558 of NC_139393.1, read as the reverse complement.
CACGCGCGCTCGACCCGAGCGCAAGTCGCCCAGGACAACGGGGCGACATCGCGGGCCCTCAGATACGAGCGCGTGTCGCCCGGCTGCGCTGGTCGAACCCGCGGGACCTCGGAACCCGGTCCGAGTCGCCCGGGACAGCTGGTCAACATCGTGAGCCCTCGGACACTGGCCTGAGTCGCCACGGACAGCTGGTCGACCCCGTGGGCTATCAGAGCCGGCCGCGTGTCCTCTGGGACAGCTGGTCGAACCTGCGGCCCTCGGACCCGAGCTCGAGTCGCCCGGAAGAGCGGATGGATCCCGCTGACCCTCGATCCGCGCCCGAGGCGCCTGGGACAGCTGGTCAACCCCGCAGGCACTGGAACCAGGCCCCCGGTCGCCTGGGACATCTGGTCGAGCCCCCGGGACCTCAGGCATGGGCCCGAGTCTCCCGGGGCAGCTGGTCGACTCCGTGGGCCCAGGGACACGGGCCTGGGGCGCCCGGGCCAGCTGGTCGACCTCGCGGGCACTGGAACCCGGCACCAGGTCGCCCAGGACATCTGGTCGAGCCCATGGGACCTGGGAACCGGGTCCGAGTCGCCCGGGACAGCTGGTCGGCACCGCGGGCCTTGGACACGGGCCCGAGTCACCCGGGAGAGATGGTCGACCCCACGGGGCCTTGGACATGATTCCGAGTCACCTGGGAGAGCTAGTCGATATCACGGGCCCTCGGAGCCGAGCCGGAGTAGCCCGGGATATCTGGTCGACCCCACGCGATCGCAGACCACAGTGCGAGTCGCCCAGGACAGCTGGGCGACATCGCGGGACCTCAGGCATGGGCCCGAGTCTCCCGTGACAGCTGGTGGACCCTGCGGACCATCGGACCTGGGCCCGAGTGGCCCAGGACAGCTGGGCGACATCGTGGGACCTCAGGCATGGGCCCGAGTCTCCCGTGACACCTGGCCGACCCCACGAGCTATCGGATCCGGGCGCAAGTCCCCCAGGACAGCAGGTTGACACCGCGGGCCATTGGTCAGGCGCCTGAGTCAGCCGGGAGAGCTGGTCGATCCGGCGGGCCCTCAGATCCCAGCTCAAGTCGCCCGAGACAGCGGGTGGATCCCGCTGGCCCTCGGATCCGTGCCCGAGTCACCCGGGACAGCTGGTCGACCCCGCAGGCACTGGAACCCGGCCCCTGTTCGCCCGGGACATCTGGTCGAGCCCCCGGGACCATAGTCTCCCGGGGCAGCTGGTCGACTCCGCGGGCCCAAGGACACGGGCCTGAGGCGCCCCAGACAGCTGGTCGAACCCGCGGGCACTGGAACCCGGCCCCAGGTCGCCCGGGATATCTGGTCGAGCCCTGGGACCTTAGGCATGGGCCCGAGTCTCCCGGGGCAGCTGGTCGACTCCGCGGGTCCAGGGACACGGGCCTGAGGCGCCCGGGACAACTGTTCGAAACCGCGGGCACTGGGACATGGGCCCGAGTCCCCTGGGACAGCTGGTCCACCCCACGGGACCACGGACCCAAGCGGGCGTCGCCCAGGACAGCGGGTCGAAATCTCGGGCCCTCGGACCCTGGACTGAGTCGCCCAGGACAGCTGGTCGACACCGCAGGCACAGGAACCCGGCCTCCGGTCGCCCGGGATATCTGATCGAGCCGCCAGGACCACAGGCATGGGCCCGAGTCTCTCGGGGCAGCTGGTCAACTCCGCGGTTCCAGGGACACGGGCCTGAGTTGCCCGGGACAGCTGGTGGACCCCATGGGCCCTGTGACATGGATCCAAATCACCCGGGAGTGCTAGTCGACCCCGCAGGCAATCGGACCCGAGGGCGAGTCGCCCGGGAGTGCTCATCGACCGCACAGGACCTCGTACCCGGGCCGGAGTCGCCCGGTGCAGCTGCTCGACACCGCGGGACCAGGGACCCGGGCCTGAGTCGCCCGGGAGAACTGGTCGCCCCCCTGGGCCCTCGGACATGGGCCCGAGTAACCTGGGACAGCTGTTCGACCGCGCGAGTCCTTGGACTCAGGTACGAGTCCCCCGTGACAGATGGTCCACCCCGCGGGCCCTGGGACATGGGTTCGAGTCGCCCGGGACATGTGGTCAACGCAAGGGGACCACGGACCACCGCGCGAATCGCTGAGGACAGCTGGTCCACATCGCGGGCCCTTGGACACTGGCCTGAGTCGCCCGGGACAGCAGGTCGACCCCGTGGGCAATTGGACCCGAGCCCGAGTCGCCCGGGAGAGCTGGTCCAACTCGCGGGCCCTCGGACCCGAGCGCGGGTCGCGCGAGAATTCTGGTCGACCACGCGTGCCCTCGGACCCGGGCCTGTGACGTGCGTGTGAGCTGATCAAACACGCGGGACCACGGACCAAATCCCGTGTCGACCGGGACAGCTTGTCAAGCCCGCGGGCCCTCAGACCCGAGCGGGAGTCACCCAGCAGGGGTGGTCGACATCGCGGGCACTCGGACACTGGCCTGAGTCGCCTGGGACAGCTGGTGCACCCTGCGGCCTATCGGAGCCGGGCGCGTGTCGCCCCTGAGAGCCGGGCGACGCCGCGGGCCCTCGGAACTGTGTGCGAGTCGCCTGGGACAGCTGGTCAACATCGCGGGCCCTCGGACAATGGCCTGAGTCGCCCGGGAGAGCTTGTGGACACTCAGGGCAATCGGAGACAGGCGCGAATCCTCCCGGACAGCTGGTCGACACCACAGGCCCTCGGACCCGAGCGCGATTCGCCCGGGAATTCTCGTCAACCGAGCAGGATCTAGGACCCGGGCCCGAGAACGCGGGGCAGCTGGTCGACTCCTTGGGCCCAGGGACATGGGCCTGAGTCGCCCAGGACAGCTGGTGGACCCCGCGGGCCATCGGCCCCGAGCCTGAGTTGCTCGGGAGAGTTGGTGGACCCCGCGGGCCATCGGACCCGAGCCTGATTCGCCCAGGACAACTGGTTGACAATGCGGGCCCTCAGACCAAGGCGCGAGTTATCCGGTACAGCTAGTCAACTACACGGGAACTCGGACACGGGCCCGCTTCGCCCGGGTGAGCTGGTCGACCCCACGGAATCACGGACCTGAGCCTGAGTCACCCGGGACAGCTTGTCAACCCCACGCGCGCTCGACCCGAGCGCAAGTCGCCCAGGACAACGGGGCGACATCGCGGGCCCTCAGATACGAGCGCGTGTCGCCCGGCTGCGCTGGTCGAACCCGCGGGACCTCGGAACCCGGTCCGAGTCGCCCGGGACAGCTGGTCAACATCGTGAGCCCTCGGACACTGGCCTGAGTCGCCACGGACAGCTGGTCGACCCCGCGGGCTATCGGAGCCGGCCGCGTGTCCTCTGGGACAGCTGGTCGAACCTGCGGCCCTCGGACCCGAGCTCGAGTCGCCCGGAGGAGCGGATGGATCCCGCTGACCCTCGATCCGCGCCCGAGGCGCCTGGGACAGCTGGTCAACCCCGCAGGCACTGGAACCAGGCCCCCGGTCGCCTGGGACATCTGGTCGAGCCCCCGGGACCTCAGGCATGGGCCCGAGTCTCCCGGGGCAGCTGGTCGACTCCGTGGGCCCAGGGACACGGGCCTGGGGCGCCCGGGCCAGCTGGTCGACCTCGCGGGCACTGGAACCCGGCACCAGGTCGCCCAGGACATCTGGTCGAGCCCATGGGACCTGGGAACCGTGTCCGAGTCGCCCAGGACAGCTGGTCGGCACCGCGGGCCTTGGACACGGGCCCGAGTCACCCGGGAGAGATGGTCGACCCCACGGGGCCTTGGACATGATTCCGAGTCACCTGGGAGAGCTAGTCGATATCACGGGCCCTCGGAGCCGAGCCGGAGTAGCCCGGGATATCTGGTCGACCCCACGAGATCTCAGACCACAGTGCGAGTCGCCCAGGACAGCTGGTCGACATCGCGGGACCTCAGGCATGGGCCCGAGCCTCCCGTGACAGCTGGTGGACCCTGCGGACCATCGGACCTGGGCCCGAGTGGCCCAGGACAGCTGGGCGACATCGCGGGACCTCAGGCATGGGCCCGAGTCTCCCGTGACAGCTGGTGGACCCTGCGGACCATCGGACCTGGGCCCGAGTGGCCCAGGACAGCTGGGCGACATCGTGGGACCTCAGGCATGGGCCCGAGTCTCCCGTGACACCTGGCCGACCCCACGAGCTATCGGATCCGGGCGCAAGTCCCCCAGGACAGCAGGTTGACACCGCGGGCCATTGGTCAGGCGCCTGAGTCAGCCGGGACAGCTGGTCGATCCGGCGGGCCCTCAGATCCGAGCTCAAGTCGCCCGAGACAGCGGGTGGATCACGCTGGCCCTCGGATCCGTGCCCGAGTCACCCGGGACAGCTGGTCGACCCCGCAGGCACTGGAACCCGGCCCCTGTTCGCCCGGGACATCTGGTCGAGCCCCCGGGACCAGAGTCTCCCGGGGCAGCTGGTCAACTCCGCGGGCCCAAGGACACGGGCCTGAGGCGCCCCAGACAGCTGGTCGAACCCGCGGGCACTGGAACCCGGCCCCAGGTCGCCCGGGATATCTGGTCGAGCCCTGGGACCTTAGGCATGGGCCCGAGTCTCCCGGGGCAGCTGGTCGACTCCGTGGGTCCAGGGACACGGGCCTGAGGCGCCCGGGACAACTGTTCGAAACCGCGGGCACTGGGACACGGGCCCGAGTCCCCTGGGACAGCTGGTCCACCCCACGGGACCACGGACCCAAGCGGGAGTCGCCCAGGACAGAGGGTCGATATCTCGGGCCCTCGGACCCTGGACTGAGTCGCCCAGGACAGCTGGTCGACACCGCAGGCACAGGAACCCGGCCTCCGGTCGCCCGGGATATCTGATCGAGCCGCCAGGACCACAGGCATGGGCCCGAGTCTCTCGGGGCAGCTGGTCAACTCCGCGGTTCCAGGGACACGGGCCTGAGTTGCCCGGGACAGCTGGTGGACCCCATGGGCCCTGTGACATGGATCCAAATCACCCGGGAGTGCTAGTCGACCCCGCAGGCAATCGGACCCGAGGGCGAGTCGCCCGGGAGTGCTCATCGACCGCACAGGACCTCGTACCCGGGCCGGAGTCGCCCGGTGCAGCTGCTCGACACCGCGGGACCAGGGACCCGGGCCTGAGTCGCCCGGGAGAACTGGTCGCCCCCCTGGGCCCTCGGACATGGGCCCGAGTAACCTGGGACAGCTGTTCGACCGCGTGAGTCTTTGGACTCAGGTACGAGTCCCCCGTGACTGATGGTCCACCCCGCGGGCCCTGGGACATGGGTTCGAGTCGCCCGGGACATGTGGTCAACGCAAGGGGACCACGGACCACCGCGCGAATCGCTGAGGACAGCTGGTCCACATCGCGGGCCCTTGGACACTGGCCTGAGTCGCCCGGGACAGCAGGTCGACCCCGTGGGCAATTGGACCCGAGCCCGAGTCGCCCGGGAGAGCTGGTCCAACTCGCGGGCCCTCGGACCCGAGCGCGGGTCGCGCGAGAATTCTGGTCGACCACGCGTGCCCTCGGACCCGGGCCTGTGACGTGCGTGTGAGCTGATCAAACACGCGGGACCACGGACCAAATCCCGTGTCGACCGGGACAGCTTGTCAAGCCCGCGGGCCCTCAGACCCGAGCGGGAGTCACCCAGCAGGGGTGGTCGACATCGCGGGCACTCGGACACTGGCCTGAGTCGCCTGGGACAGCTGGTGCACCCTGCGGCCTATCGGAGCCGGGCGCGTGTCGCCCCTGAGAGCCGGGCGACGCCGCGGGCCCTCGGAACTGTGTGCGAGTCGCCTGGGACAGCTGGTCAACATCGCGGGCCCTCGGACAATGGCCTGAGTCGCCCGGGAGAGCTTGTGGACACTCAGGGCAATCGGAGACAGGCGCGAATCCTCCCGGACAGCTGGTCGACACCACAGGCCCTCGGACCCGAGCGCGATTCGCCCGGGAATTCTCGTCAACCGAGCAGGATCTAGGACCCGGGCCCGAGAACGCGGGGCAGCTGGTCGACTCCTTGGGCCCAGGGACATGGGCCTGAGTCGCCCGGGACAGCTGGTGGACCCCGCGGGCCATCGGCCCCGAGCCTGAGTTGCCCGGGAGAGTTGGTGGACCCCGCGGGCCATCGGACCCGAGCCTGATTCGCCCAGGACAACTGGTTGACAATGCGGGCCCTCAGACCAAGGCGCGAGTTATCCGGTACAGCTAGTCAACTACACGGGAACTCGGACACGGGCCCGCTTCGCCCGGGTGAGCTGGTCGACCCCACGGAATCACGGACCTGAGCCTGAGTCACCCGGGACAGCTTGTCAACCCCACGCGCGCTCGACCCGAGCGCAAGTCGCCCAGGACAACGGGGCGACATCGCGGGCCCTCAGATACGAGCGCGTGTCGCCCGGCTGCGCTGGTCGAACCCGCGGGACCTCGGAACCCGGTCCGAGTCGCCCGGGACAGCTGGTCAACATCGTGAGCCCTCGGACACTGGCCTGAGTCGCCACGGACAGCTGGTCGACCCCGCGGGCTATCGGAGCCGGCCGCGTGTCCTCTGGGACAGCTGGTCGAACCTGCGGCCCTCGGACCCGAGCTCGAGTCGCCCGGAAGAGCGGATGGATCCCGCTGACCCTCGATCCGCGCCCGAGGCTCCTGGGACAGCTGGTCAACCCCGCAGGCACTGGAACCAGGCCCCCGGTCGCCTGGGACATCTGGTCAAGCCCCCGGGAGCTCAGGCATGGGCCCGAGTCTCCCGGGGCAGCTGGTCGACTCCGTGGGCCCAGGGACACGGGCCTGGGGCGCCCGGGCCAGCTGGTCGACCTCGCGGGCACTGGAACCCGGCACCAGGTCGCCCAGGACATCTGGTCGAGCCCATGGGACCTGGGAACCGGGTCCGAGTCGCCCGGGACAGCTGGTCGGCACCGCGGGCCTTGGCCACGGGCCCGAGTCACCCGGGAGAGATGGTCGACCCCACGGGGCCTTGGACATGATTCCGAGTCACCTGGGAGAGCTAGTCGATATCACGGGCCCTCGGAGCCGAGCCGGAGTAGCCCGGGATATCTGGTCGACCCCACGAGATCGCAGACCACAGTGCGAGTCGCCCAGGACAGCTGGGCGACATCGCGGGACCTCAGGCATGGGCCCGAGTCTCCCGTGACAGCTGGTGGACCCTGCGGACCATCGGACCTGGGCCCGAGTGGCCCAGGACAGCTGGGCGACATCGTGGGACCTCAGGCATGGGCCCGAGTCTCCCGTGACACCTGGCCGACCCCACGAGCTATCGGATCCGGGCGCAAGTCCCCCAGGGCAGCAGGTTGACACCGCGGGCCATTGGTCAGGCGCCTGAGTCAGCCGGGACAGCTGGTCGATCCGGCAGGCCCTCAGATCCGAGCTCAAGTCGCCCGAGACAGCGGGTGGATCCCGCTGGCCCTCGGATCCGTGCCCGAGTCACCCGGGACAGCTGGTCGACCCCGCAGGCACTGGAACCCGGCCCCTGTTCGCCCGGGACATCTGGTCGAGCCCCCGGGACCAGAGTCTCCCGGGGCAGCTGGTCGACTCCGCGGGCCCAAGGACACGGGCCTGAGGCGCCCCAGACAGCTGGTCGAACCCGCGGGCACTGGAACCCGGCCCCAGGTCGCCCGGGATATCTGGTCGAGCCCTGGGACCTTAGGCATGGGCCCGAGTCTCCCGGGGCAGCTGGTCGACTCCGCGGGTCCAGGGACACGGGCCTGAGGCGCCCGGGACAACTGTTCGAAACCGCGGGCACTGGGACACGGGCCCGAGTCCCCTGGGACAGCTGGTCCACCCCACGGGACCACGGACCCAAGCGGGCGTCGCCCAGGACAGCGGGTCGACATCTCGGGCCCTCGGACCCTGGACTGAGTCGCCCAGGACAGCTGGTCGACACCGCAGGCACAGGAACCCGGCCTCCGGTCGCCCGGGATATCTGATCGAGCCGCCAGGACCACAGGCATGGGCCCGAGTCTCTCGGGGCAGCTGGTCAACTCCGCGGTTCCAGGGACACGGGCCTGAGTTGCCCGGGACAGCTGGTGGACCCCATGGGCCCTGTGACATGGATCCAAATCACCCGGGAGTGCTAGTCGACCCCGCAGGCAATCGGACCCGAGGGCGAGTCGCCCGGGAGTGCTCATCGACCGCACAGGACCTCGTACCCGGGCCGGAGTCGCCCGGTGCAGCTGCTCGACACCGCGGGACCAGGGACCCGGGCCTGAGTCGCCCGGGAGAACTGGTCGACCCCCTGGGCCCTCGGACATGGGCCCGAGTAACCTGGGACAGCTGTTCGACCGCGCGAGTCCTTGGACTCAGGTACGAGTCCCCCGTGACAGATGGTCCACCCCGCGGGCCCTGGGACATGGGTTCGAGTCGCCCGGGACATGTGGTCAACGCAAGGGGACCACGGACCACCGCGCGAATCGCTGAGGACAGCTGGTCCACATCGCGGGCCCTTGGACACTGGCCTGAGTCGCCCGGGACAGCAGGTCGACCCCGTGGGCAATTGGACCCGAGCCCGAGTCGCCCGGGAGAGCTGGTCCAACTCGCGGGCCCTCGGACCCGAGCGCGGGTCGCGCGAGAATTCTGGTCGACCACGCGTGCCCTCGGACCCGGGCCTGTGACGTGCGTGTGAGCTGATCAAACACGCGGGACCACGGACCAAATCCCGTGTCGACCGGGACAGCTTGTCAAGCCCGCGGGCCCTCAGACCCGAGCGGGAGTCACCCAGCAGGGGTGGTCGACATCGCGGGCACTCGGACACTGGCCTGAGTCGCCTGGGACAGCTGGTGCACCCTGCGGCCTATCGGAGCCGGGCGCGTGTCGCCCCTGAGAGCCGGGCGACGCCGCGGGCCCTCGGAACTGTGTGCGAGTCGCCTGGGACAGCTGGTCAACATCGCGGGCCCTCGGACAATGGCCTGAGTCGCCCGGGAGAGCTTGTGGACACTCAGGGCAATCGGAGACAGGCGCGAATCCTCCCGGACAGCTGGTCGACACCACAGGCCCTCGGACCCGAGCGCGATTCGCCCGGGAATTCTCGTCAACCGAGCAGGATCTAGGACCCGGGCCCGAGAACGCGGGGCAGCTGGTCGACTCCTTGGGCCCAGGGACATGGGCCTGAGTCGCCCGGGACAGCTGGTGGACCCCGCGGGCCATCGGACCCGAGCCAGAGTTGCCCGCGAGATTTGGTGGACCCCGCGGGCCATCGGACCCGAGCCTGATTCGCCCAGGACAACTGGTTGACAATGCGGGCCCTCAGACCAAGGCGCGAGTTATCCGGTACAGCTAGTCAACTACACGGGAACTCGGACACGGGCCCGCTTCGCCCGGGTGAGCTGGTCGACCCCACGGAATCACGGACCTGAGCCTGAGTCACCCGGGACAGCTTGTCAACCCCACGCGCGCTCGACCCGAGCGCAAGTCGCCCAGGACAACGGGGCGACATCGCGGGCCCTCAGATACGAGCGCGTGTCGCCCGGCTGCGCTGGTCGAACCCGCGGGACCTCGGAACCCGGTCCGAGTCGCCCGGGACAGCTGGTCAACATCGTGAGCCCTCGGACACTGGCCTGAGTCGCCACGGACAGCTGGTCGACCCCGCGGGCTATCAGAGCCGGCCGCGTGTCCTCTGGGACAGCTGGTCGAACCTGCGGCCCTCGGACCCGAGCTCGAGTCGCCCGGAAGAGCGGATGGATCCCGCTGACCCTCGATCCGCGCCCGAGGCGCCTGGGACAGCTGGTCAACCCCGCAGGCACTGGAACCAGGCCCCCGGTCGCCTGGGACATCTGGTCGAGCCCCCGGGACCTCAGGCATGGGCCCGAGTCTCCCGGGGCAGCTGGTCGACTCCGTGGGCCCAGGGACACGGGCCTGGGGCGCCCGGGCCAGCTGGTCGACCTCGCGGGCACTGGAACCCGGCACCAGGTCGCCCAGGACATCTGGTCGAGCCCATGGGACCTGGGAACCGGGTCCGAGTCGCCCGGGACAGCTGGTCGGCACCGCGGGCCTTGGACACGGGCCCGAGTCACCCGGGAGAGATGGTCGACCCCACGGGGCCTTGGACATGATTCCGAGTCACCTGGGAGAGCTAGTCGATATCACGGGCCCTCGGAGCCGAGCCGGAGTAGCCCGGGATATCTGGTCGACCCCACGAGATCGCAGACCACAGTGCGAGTCGCCCAGGACAGCTGGGCGACATCGCGGGACCTCAGGCATGGGCCCGAGTCTCCCGTGACAGCTGGTGGACCCTGCGGACCATCGGACCTGGGCCCGAGTGGCCCAGGACAGCTGGGCGACATCGTGGGACCTCAGGCATGGGCCCGAGTCTCCCGTGACACCTGGCCGACCCCACGAGCTATCGGATCCGGGCGCAAGTCCCCCAGGACAGCAGGTTGACACCGCGGGCCATTGGTCAGGCGCCTGAGTCAGCCGGGAGAGCTGGTCGATCCGGCGGGCCCTCAGATCCCAGCTCAAGTCGCCCGAGACAGCGGGTGGATCCCGCTGGCCCTCGGATCCGTGCCCGAGTCACCCGGGACAGCTGGTCGACCCCGCAGGCACTGGAACCCGGCCCCTGTTCGCCCGGGACATCTGGTCGAGCCCCCGGGACCATAGTCTCCCGGGGCAGCTGGTCGACTCCGCGGGCCCAAGGACACGGGCCTGAGGCGCCCCAGACAGCTGGTCGAACCCGCGGGCACTGGAACCCGGCCCCAGGTCGCCCGGGATATCTGGTCGAGCCCTGGGACCTTAGGCATGGGCCCGAGTCTCCCGGGGCAGCTGGTCGACTCCGCGGGTCCAGGGACACGGGCCTGAGGCGCCCGGGACAACTGTTCGAAACCGCGGGCACTGGGACATGGGCCCGAGTCCCCTGGGACAGCTGGTCCACCCCACGGGACCACGGACCCAAGCGGGCGTCGCCCAGGACAGCGGGTCGAAATCTCGGGCCCTCGGACCCTGGACTGAGTCGCCCAGGACAGCTGGTCGACACCGCAGGCACAGGAACCCGGCCTCCGGTCGCCCGGGATATCTGATCGAGCCGCCAGGACCACAGGCATGGGCCCGAGTCTCTCGGGGCAGCTGGTCAACTCCGCGGTTCCAGGGACACGGGCCTGAGTTGCCCGGGACAGCTGGTGGACCCCATGGGCCCTGTGACATGGATCCAAATCACCCGGGAGTGCTAGTCGACCCCGCAGGCAATCGGACCCGAGGGCGAGTCGCCCGGGAGTGCTCATCGACCGCACAGGACCTCGTACCCGGGCCGGAGTCGCCCGGTGCAGCTGCTCGACACCGCGGGACCAGGGACCCGGGCCTGAGTCGCCCGGGAGAACTGGTCGCCCCCCTGGGCCCTCGGACATGGGCCCGAGTAACCTGGGACAGCTGTTCGACCGCGTGAGTCTTTGGACTCAGGTACGAGTCCCCCGTGACTGATGGTCCACCCCGCGGGCCCTGGGACATGGGTTCGAGTCGCCCGGGACATGTGGTCAACGCAAGGGGACCACGGACCACCGCGCGAATCGCTGAGGACAGCTGGTCCACATCGCGGGCCCTTGGACACTGGCCTGAGTCGCCCGGGACAGCAGGTCGACCCCGTGGGCAATTGGACCCGAGCCCGAGTCGCCCGGGAGAGCTGGTCCAACTCGCGGGCCCTCGGACCCGAGCGCGGGTCGCGCGAGAATTCTGGTCGACCACGCGTGCCCTCGGACCCGGGCCTGTGACGTGCGTGTGAGCTGATCAAACACGCGGGACCACGGACCAAATCCCGTGTCGACCGGGACAGCTTGTCAAGCCCGCGGGCCCTCAGACCCGAGCGGGAGTCACCCAGCAGGGGTGGTCGACATCGCGGGCACTCGGACACTGGCCTGAGTCGCCTGGGACAGCTGGTGCACCCTGCGGCCTATCGGAGCCGGGCGCGTGTCGCCCCTGAGAGCCGGGCGACGCCGCGGGCCCTCGGAACTGTGTGCGAGTCGCCTGGGACAGCTGGTCAACATCGCGGGCCCTCGGACAATGGCCTGAGTCGCCCGGGAGAGCTTGTGGACACTCAGGGCAATCGGAGACAGGCGCGAATCCTCCCGGACAGCTGGTCGACACCACAGGCCCTCGGACCCGAGCGCGATTCGCCCGGGAATTCTCGTCAACCGAGCAGGATCTAGGACCCGGGCCCGAGAACGCGGGGCAGCTGGTCGACTCCTTGGGCCCAGGGACATGGGCCTGAGTCGCCCGGGACAGCTGGTGGACCCCGCGGGCCATCGGCCCCGAGCCTGAGTTGCCCGGGAGAGTTGGTGGACCCCGCGGGCCATCGGACCCGAGCCTGATTCGCCCAGGACAACTGGTTGACAATGCGGGCCCTCAGACCAAGGCGCGAGTTATCCGGTACAGCTAGTCAACTACACGGGAACTCGGACACGGGCCCGCTTGGCCCGGGTGAGCTGGTCGACCCCACGGAATCACGGACCTGAGCCTGAGTCACCCGGGACAGCTTGTCAACCCCACGCGCGCTCGACCCGAGCGCAAGTCGCCCAGGACAACGGGGCGACATCGCGGGCCCTCAGATACGAGCGCGTGTCGCCCGGCTGCGCTGGTCGAACCCGCGGGACCTCGGAACCCGGTCCGAGTCGCCCGGGACAGCTGGTCAACATCGTGAGCCCTCGGACACTGGCCTGAGTCGCCACGGACAGCTGGTCGACCCCGCGGGCTATCGGAGCCGGCCGCGTGTCCTCTGGGACAGCTGGTCGAACCTGCGGCCCTCGGACCCGAGCTCGAGTCGCCCGGAAGAGCGGATGGATCCCGCTGACCCTCGATCCGCGCCCGAGGCTCCTGGGACAGCTGGTCAACCCCGCAGGCACTGGAACCAGGCCCCCGGTCGCCTGGGACATCTGGTCAAGCCCCCGGGAGCTCAGGCATGGGCCCGAGTCTCCCGGGGCAGCTGGTCGACTCCGTGGGCCCAGGGACACGGGCCTGGGGCGCCCGGGCCAGCTGGTCGACCTCGCGGGCACTGGAACCCGGCACCAGGTCGCCCAGGACATCTGGTCGAGCCCATGGGACCTGGGAACCGGGTCCGAGTCGCCCGGGACAGCTGGTCGGCACCGCGGGCCTTGGCCACGGGCCCGAGTCACCCGGGAGAGATGGTCGACCCCACGGGGCCTTGGACATGATTCCGAGTCACCTGGGAGAGCTAGTCGATATCACGGGCCCTCGGAGCCGAGCCGGAGTAGCCCGGGATATCTGGTCGACCCCACGCGATCGCAGACCACAGTGCGAGTCGCCCAGGACAGCTGGGCGACATCGCGGGACCTCAGGCATGGGCCGGAGTCTCCCGTGACAGCTGGTGGACCCTGCGGACCATCGGACCTGGGCCCGAGTGGCCCAGGACAGCTGGGTGACATCGTGGGACCTCAGGCATGGGCCCGAGTCTCCCGTGACACCTGGCCGACCCCACGAGCTATCGGATCCGGGCGCAAGTCCCCCAGGGCAGCAGGTTGACACCGCGGGCCATTGGTCAGGCGCCTGAGTCAGCCGGGACAGCTGGTCGATCCGGCAGGCCCTCAGATCCGAGCTCAAGTCGCCCGAGACAGCGGGTGGATCCCGCTGGCCCTCGGATCCGTGCCCGAGTCACCCGGGACAGCTGGTCGACCCCGCAGGCACTGGAACCCGGCCCCTGTTCGCCCGGGACATCTGGTCGAGCCCCCGGGACCAGAGTCTCCCGGGGCAGCTGGTCGACTCCGCGGGCCCAAGGACACGGGCCTGAGGCGCCCCAGACAGCTGGTCGAACCCGCGGGCACTGGAACCCGGCCCCAGGTCGCCCGGGATATCTGGTCGAGCCCTGGGACCTTAGGCATGGGCCCGAGTCTCCCGGGGCAGCTGGTCGACTCCGCGGGTCCAGGGACACGGGCCTGAGGCGCCCGGGACAACTGTTCGAAACCGCGGGCACTGGGACACGGGCCCGAGTCCCCTGGGACAGCTGGTCCACCCCACGGGACCACGGACCCAAGCGGGCGTCGCCCAGGACAGCGGGTCGACATCTCGGGCCCTCGGACCCTGGACTGAGTCGCCCAGGACAGCTGGTCGACACCGCAGGCACAGGAACCCGGCCTCCGGTCGCCCGGGATATCTGATCGAGCCGCCAGGACCACAGGCATGGGCCCGAGTCTCTCGGGGCAGCTGGTCAACTCCGCGGTTCCAGGGACACGGGCCTGAGTTGCCCGGGACAGCTGGTGGACCCCATGGGCCCTGTGACATGGATCCAAATCACCCGGGAGTGCTAGTCGACCCCGCAGGCAATCGGACCCGAGGGCGAGTCGCCCGGGAGTGCTCATCGACCGCACAGGACCTCGTACCCGGGCCGGAGTCGCCCGGTGCAGCTGCTCGACACCGCGGGACCAGGGACCCGGGCCTGAGTCGCCCGGGAGAACTGGTCGACCCCCTGGGCCCTCGGACATGGGCCCGAGTAACCTGGGACAGCTGTTCGACCGCGCGAGTCCTTGGACTCAGGTACGAGTCCCCCGTGACAGATGGTCCACCCCGCGGGCCCTGGGACATGGGTTCGAGTCGCCCGGGACATGTGGTCAACGCAAGGGGACCACGGACCACCGCGCGAATCGCTGAGGACAGCTGGTCCACATCGCGGGCCCTTGGACACTGGCCTGAGTCGCCCGGGACAGCAGGTCGACCCCGTGGGCAATTGGACCCGAGCCCGAGTCGCCCGGGAGAGCTGGTCCAACTCGCGGGCCCTCGGACCCGAGCGCGGGTCGCGCGAGAATTCTGGTCGACCACGCGTGCCCTCGGACCCGGGCCTGTGACGTGCGTGTGAGCTGATCAAACACGCGGGACCACGGACCAAATCCCGTGTCGACCGGGACAGCTTGTCAAGCCCGCGGGCCCTCAGACCCGAGCGGGAGTCACCCAGCAGGGGTGGTCGACATCGCGGGCACTCGGACACTGGCCTGAGTCGCCTGGGACAGCTGGTGCACCCTGCGGCCTATCGGAGCCGGGCGCGTGTCGCCCCTGAGAGCCGGGCGACGCCGCGGGCCCTCGGAACTGTGTGCGAGTCGCCTGGGACAGCTGGTCAACATCGCGGGCCCTCGGACAATGGCCTGAGTCGCCCGGGAGAGCTTGTGGACACTCAGGGCAATCGGAGACAGGCGCGAATCCTCCCGGACAGCTGGTCGACACCACAGGCCCTCGGACCCGAGCGCGATTCGCCCGGGAATTCTCGTCAACCGAGCAGGATCTAGGACCCGGGCCCGAGAACGCGGGGCAGCTGGTCGACTCCTTGGGCCCAGGGACATGGGCCTGAGTCGCCCGGGACAGCTGGTGGACCCCGCGGGCCATCGGACCCGAGCCAGAGTTGCCCGCGAGATTTGGTGGACCCCGCGGGCCATCGGACCCGAGCCTGATTCGCCCAGGACAACTGGTTGACAATGCGGGCCCTCAGACCAAGGCGCGAGTTATCCGGTACAGCTAGTCAACTACACGGGAACTCGGACACGGGCCCGCTTCGCCCGGGTGAGCTGGTCGACCCCACGGAATCACGGACCTGAGCCTGAGTCACCCGGGACAGCTTGTCAACCCCACGCGCGCTCGATCCGAGCGCAAGTCGCCCAGGACAACGGGGCGACATCGCGGGCCCTCAGATACGAGCGCGTGTCGCCCGGCTGCGCTGGTCGAACCCGCGGGACCTCGGAACCCGGTCCGAGTCGCCCGGGACAGCTGGTCAACATCGTGAGCCCTCGGACACTGGCCTGAGTCGCCACGGACAGCTGGTCGACCCCGCGGGCTATCAGAGCCGGCCGCGTGTCCTCTGGGACAGCTGGTCGAACCTGCGGCCCTCGGACCCGAGCTCGAGTCGCCCGGAAGAGCGGATGGATCCCGCTGACCCTCGATCCGCGCCCGAGGCGCCTGGGACAGCTGGTCAACCCCGCAGGCACTGGAACCAGGCCCCCGGTCGCCTGGGACATCTGGTCGAGCCCCCGGGACCTCAGGCATGGGCCCGAGTCTCCCGGGGCAGCTGGTCGACTCCGTGGGCCCAGGGACACGGGCCTGGGGCGCCCGGGCCAGCTGGTCGACCTCGCGGGCACTGGAACCCGGCACCAGGTCGCCCAGGACATCTGGTCGAGCCCATGGGACCTGGGAACCGGGTCCGAGTCGCCCGGGACAGCTGGTCGGCACCGCGGGCCTTGGCCACGGGCCCGAGTCACCCGGGAGAGATGGTCGACCCCACGGGGCCTTGGACATGATTCCGAGTCACCTGGGAGAGCTAGTCGATATCACGGGCCCTCGGAGCCGAGCCGGAGTAGCCCGGGATATCTGGTCGACCCCACGAGATCGCAGACCACAGTGCGAGTCGCCCAGGACAGCTGGGCGACATCGCGGGACCTCAGGCATGGGCCCGAGTCTCCCGTGACAGCTGGTGGACCCTGCGGACCATCGGACCTGGGCCCGAGTGGCCCAGGACAGCTGGGCGACATCGTGGGACCTCAGGCATGGGCCCGAGTCTCCCGTGACACCTGGCCGACCCCACGAGCTATCGGATCCGGGCGCAAGTCCCCCAGGACAGCAGGTTGACACCGCGGGCCATTGGTCAGGCGCCTGAGTCAGCCGGGAGAGCTGGTCGATCCGGCGGGCCCTCAGATCCCAGCTCAAGTCGCCCGAGACAGCGGGTGGATCCCGCTGGCCCTCGGATCCGTGCCCGAGTCACCCGGGACAGCTGGTCGACCCCGCAGGCACTGGAACCCGGCCCCTGTTCGCCCGGGACATCTGGTCGAGCCCCCGGGACCATAGTCTCCCGGGGCAGCTGGTCGACTCCGCGGGCCCAAGGACACGGGCCTGAGGCGCCCCAGACAGCTGGTCGAACCCGCGGGCACTGGAACCCGGCCCCAGGTCGCCCGGGATATCTGGTCGAGCCCTGGGACCTTAGGCATGGGCCCGAGTCTCCCGGGGCAGCTGGTCGACTCCGCGGGTCCAGGGACACGGGCCTGAGGCGCCCGGGACAACTGTTCGAAACCGCGGGCACTGGGACACGGGCCCGAGTCCCCTGGGACAGCTGGTCCACCCCACGGGACCACGGACCCAAGCGGGCGTCGCCCAGGACAGCGGGTCGAAATCTCGGGCCCTCGGACCCTGGACTGAGTCGCCCAGGACAGCTGGTCGACACCGCAGGCACAGGAACCCGGCCTCCGGTCGCCCGGGATATCTGATCGAGCCGCCAGGACCACAGGCATGGGCCCGAGTCTCTCGGGGCAGCTGGTCAACTCCGCGGTTCCAGGGACACGGGCCTGAGTTGCCCGGGACAGCTGGTGGACCCCATGGGCCCTGTGACATGGATCCAAATCACCCGGGAGTGCTAGTCGACCCCGCAGGCAATCGGACCCGAGGGCGAGTCGCCCGGGAGTGCTCATCGACCGCACAGGACCTCGTACCCGGGCCGGAGTCGCCCGGTGCAGCTGCTCGACACCGCGGGACCAGGGACCCGGGCCTGAGTCGCCCGGGAGAACTGGTCGCCCCCCTGGGCCCTCGGACATGGGCCCGAGTAACCTGGGACAGCTGTTCGACCGCGCGAGTCCTTGGACTCAGGTACGAGTCCCCCGTGACAGATGGTCCACCCCGCGGGCCCTGGGACATGGGTTCGAGTCGCCCGGGACATGTGGTCAACGCAAGGGGACCACGGACCACCGCGCGAATCGCTGAGGACAGCTGGTCCACATCGCGGGCCCTTGGACACTGGCCTGAGTCGCCCGGGACAGCAGGTCGACCCCGTGGGCAATTGGACCCGAGCCCGAGTCGCCCGGGAGAGCTGGTCCAACTCGCGGGCCCTCGGACCCGAGCGCGGGTCGCGCGAGAATTCTGGTCGACCACGCGTGCCCTCGGACCCGGGCCTGTGACGTGCGTGTGAGCTGATCAAACACGCGGGACCACGGACCAAATCCCGTGTCGACCGGGACAGCTTGTCAAGCCCGCGGGCCCTCAGACCCGAGCGGGAGTCACCCAGCAGGGGTGGTCGACATCGCGGGCACTCGGACACTGGCCTGAGTCGCCTGGGACAGCTGGTGCACCCTGCGGCCTATCGGAGCCGGGCGCGTGTCGCCCCTGAGAGCCGGGCGACGCCGCGGGCCCTCGGAACTGTGTGCGAGTCGCCTGGGACAGCTGGTCAACATCGCGGGCCCTCGGACAATGGCCTGAGTCGCCCGGGAGAGCTTGTGGACACTCAGGGCAATCGGAGACAGGCGCGAATCCTCCCGGACAGCTGGTCGACACCACAGGCCCTCGGACCCGAGCGCGATTCGCCCGGGAATTCTCGTCAACCGAGCAGGATCTAGGACCCGGGCCCGAGAACGCGGGGCAGCTGGTCGACTCCTTGGGCCCAGGGACATGGGCCTGAGTCGCCCGGGACAGCTGGTGGACCCCGCGGGCCATCGGACCCGAGCCAGAGTTGCCCGCGAGATTTGGTGGACCCCGCGGGCCATCGGACCCGAGCCTGATTCGCCCAGGACAACTGGTTGACAATGCGGGCCCTCAGACCAAGGCGCGAGTTATCCGGTACAGCTAGTCAACTACACGGGAACTCGGACACGGGCCCGCTTCGCCCGGGTGAGCTGGTCGACCCCACGGAATCACGGACCTGAGCCTGAGTCACCCGGGACAGCTTGTCAACCCCACGCGCGCTCGACCCGAGCGCAAGTCGCCCAGGACAACGGGGCGACATCGCGGGCCCTCAGATACGAGCGCGTGTCGCCCGGCTGCGCTGGTCGAACCCGCGGGACCTCGGAACCCGGTCCGAGTCGCCCGGGACAGCTGGTCAACATCGTGAGCCCTCGGACACTGGCCTGAGTCGCCACGGACAGCTGGTCGACCCCGCGGGCTATCAGAGCCGGCCGCGTGTCCTCTGGGACAGCTGGTCGAACCTGCGGCCCTCGGACCCGAGCTCGAGTCGCCCGGAAGAGCGGATGGATCCCGCTGACCCTCGATCCGCGCCCGAGGCGCCTGGGACAGCTGGTCAACCCCGCAGGCACTGGAACCAGGCCCCCGGTCGCCTGGGACATCTGGTCGAGCCCCCGGGACCTCAGGCATGGGCCCGAGTCTCCCGGGGCAGCTGGTCGACTCCGTGGGCCCAGGGACACGGGCCTGGGGCGCCCGGGCCAGCTGGTCGACCTCGCGGGCACTGGAACCCGGCACCAGGTCGCCCAGGACATCTGGTCGAGCCCATGGGACCTGGGAACCGGGTCCGAGTCGCCCGGGACAGCTGGTCGGCACCGCGGGCCTTGGCCACGGGCCCGAGTCACCCGGGAGAGATGGTCGACCCCACGGGGCCTTGGACATGATTCCGAGTCACCTGGGAGAGCTAGTCGATATCACGGGCCCTCGGAGCCGAGCCGGAGTAGCCCGGGATATCTGGTCGACCCCACGAGATCGCAGACCACAGTGCGAGTCGCCCAGGACAGCTGGGCGACATCGCGGGACCTCAGGCATGGGCCCGAGTCTCCCGTGACAGCTGGTGGACCCTGCGGACCATCGGACCTGGGCCCGAGTGGCCCAGGACAGCTGGGCGACATCGTGGGACCTCAGGCATGGGCCCGAGTCTCCCGTGACACCTGGCCGACCCCACGAGCTATCGGATCCGGGCGCAAGTCCCCCAGGACAGCAGGTTGACACCGCGGGCCATTGGTCAGGCGCCTGAGTCAGCCGGGAGAGCTGGTCGATCCGGCGGGCCCTCAGATCCCAGCTCAAGTCGCCCGAGACAGCGGGTGGATCCCGCTGGCCCTCGGATCCGTGCCCGAGTCACCCGGGACAGCTGGTCGACCCCGCAGGCACTGGAACCCGGCCCCTGTTCGCCCGGGACATCTGGTCGAGCCCCCGGGACCATAGTCTCCCGGGGCAGCTGGTCGACTCCGCGGGCCCAAGGACACGGGCCTGAGGCGCCCCAGACAGCTGGTCGAACCCGCGGGCACTGGAACCCGGCCCCAGGTCGCCCGGGATATCTGGTCGAGCCCTGGGACCTTAGGCATGGGCCCGAGTCTCCCGGGGCAGCTGGTCGACTCCGCGGGTCCAGGGACACGGGCCTGAGGCGCCCGGGACAACTGTTCGAAACCGCGGGCACTGGGACACGGGCCCGAGTCCCCTGGGACAGCTGGTCCACCCCACGGGACCACGGACCCAAGCGGGCGTCGCCCAGGACAGCGGGTCGAAATCTCGGGCCCTCGGACCCTGGACTGAGTCGCCCAGGACAGCTGGTCGACACCGCAGGCACAGGAACCCGGCCTCCGGTCGCCCGGGATATCTGATCGAGCCGCCAGGACCACAGGCATGGGCCCGAGTCTCTCGGGGCAGCTGGTCAACTCCGCGGTTCCAGGGACACGGGCCTGAGTTGCCCGGGACAGCTGGTGGACCCCATGGGCCCTGTGACATGGATCCAAATCACCCGGGAGTGCTAGTCGACCCCGCAGGCAATCGGACCCGAGGGCGAGTCGCCCGGGAGTGCTCATCGACCGCACAGGACCTCGTACCCGGGCCGGAGTCGCCCGGTGCAGCTGCTCGACACCGCGGGACCAGGGACCCGGGCCTGAGTCGCCCGGGAGAACTGGTCGCCCCCCTGGGCCCTCGGACATGGGCCCGAGTAACCTGGGACAGCTGTTCGACCGCGCGAGTCCTTGGACTCAGGTACGAGTCCCCCGTGACAGATGGTCCACCCCGCGGGCCCTGGGACATGGGTTCGAGTCGCCCGGGACATGTGGTCAACGCAAGGGGACCACGGACCACCGCGCGAATCGCTGAGGACAGCTGGTCCACATCGCGGGCCCTTGGACACTGGCCTGAGTCGCCCGGGACAGCAGGTCGACCCCGTGGGCAATTGGACCCGAGCCCGAGTCGCCCGGGAGAGCTGGTCCAACTCGCGGGCCCTCGGACCCGAGCGCGGGTCGCGCGAGAATTCTGGTCGACCACGCGTGCCCTCGGACCCGGGCCTGTGACGTGCGTGTGAGCTGATCAAACACGCGGGACCACGGACCAAATCCCGTGTCGACCGGGACAGCTTGTCAAGCCCGCGGGCCCTCAGACCCGAGCGGGAGTCACCCAGCAGGGGTGGTCGACATCGCGGGCACTCGGACACTGGCCTGAGTCGCCTGGGACAGCTGGTGCACCCTGCGGCCTATCGGAGCCGGGCGCGTGTCGCCCCTGAGAGCCGGGCGACGCCGCGGGCCCTCGGAACTGTGTGCGAGTCGCCTGGGACAGCTGGTCAACATCGCGGGCCCTCGGACAATGGCCTGAGTCGCCCGGGAGAGCTTGTGGACACTCAGGGCAATCGGAGACAGGCGCGAATCCTCCCGGACAGCTGGTCGACACCACAGGCCCTCGGACCCGAGCGCGATTCGCCCGGGAATTCTCGTCAACCGAGCAGGATCTAGGACCCGGGCCCGAGAACGCGGGGCAGCTGGTCGACTCCTTGGGCCCAGGGACATGGGCCTGAGTCGCCCAGGACAGCTGGTGGACCCCGCGGGCCATCGGCCCCGAGCCTGAGTTGCCCGGGAGAGTTGGTGGACCCCGCGGGCCATCGGACCCGAGCCTGATTCGCCCAGGACAACTGGTTGACAATGCGGGCCCTCAGACCAAGGCGCGAGTTATCCGGTACAGCTAGTCAACTACACGGGAACTCGGACACGGGCCCGCTTCGCCCGGGTGAGCTGGTCGACCCCACGGAATCACGGACCTGAGCCTGAGTCACCCGGGACAGCTTGTCAACCCCACGCGCGCTCGACCCGAGCGCAAGTCGCCCAGGACAACGGGGCGACATCGCGGGCCCTCAGATACGAGCGCGTGTCGCCCGGCTGCGCTGGTCGAACCCGCGGGACCTCGGAACCCGGTCCGAGTCGCCCGGGACAGCTGGTCAACATCGTGAGCCCTCGGACACTGGCCTGAGTCGCCACGGACAGCTGGTCGACCCCGCGGGCTATCGGAGCCGGCCGCGTGTCCTCTGGGACAGCTGGTCGAACCTGCGGCCCTCGGACCCGAGCTCGAGTCGCCCGGAGGAGCGGATGGATCCCGCTGACCCTCGATCCGCGCCCGAGGCGCCTGGGACAGCTGGTCAACCCCGCAGGCACTGGAACCAGGCCCCCGGTCGCCTGGGACATCTGGTCGAGCCCCCGGGACCTCAGGCATGGGCCCGAGTCTCCCGGGGCAGCTGGTCGACTCCGTGGGCCCAGGGACACGGGCCTGGGGCGCCCGGGCCAGCTGGTCGACCTCGCGGGCACTGGAACCCGGCACCAGGTCGCCCAGGACATCTGGTCGAGCCCATGGGACCTGGGAACCGTGTCCGAGTCGCCCAGGACAGCTGGTCGGCACCGCGGGCCTTGGACACGGGCCCGAGTCACCCGGGAGAGATGGTCGACCCCACGGGGCCTTGGACATGATTCCGAGTCACCTGGGAGAGCTAGTCGATATCACGGGCCCTCGGAGCCGAGCCGGAGTAGCCCGGGATATCTGGTCGACCCCACGAGATCTCAGACCACAGTGCGAGTCGCCCAGGACAGCTGGTCGACATCGCGGGACCTCAGGCATGGGCCCGAGCCTCCCGTGACAGCTGGTGGACCCTGCGGACCATCGGACCTGGGCCCGAGTGGCCCAGGACAGCTGGGCGACATCGCGGGACCTCAGGCATGGGCCCGAGTCTCCCGTGACAGCTGGTGGACCCTGCGGACCATCGGACCTGGGCCCGAGTGGCCCAGGACAGCTGGGCGACATCGTGGGACCTCAGGCATGGGCCCGAGTCTCCCGTGACACCTGGCCGACCCCACGAGCTATCGGATCCGGGCGCAAGTCCCCCAGGACAGCAGGTTGACACCGCGGGCCATTGGTCAGGCGCCTGAGTCAGCCGGGACAGCTGGTCGATCCGGCGGGCCCTCAGATCCGAGCTCAAGTCGCCCGAGACAGCGGGTGGATCACGCTGGCCCTCGGATCCGTGCCCGAGTCACCCGGGACAGCTGGTCGACCCCGCAGGCACTGGAACCCGGCCCCTGTTCGCCCGGGACATCTGGTCGAGCCCCCGGGACCAGAGTCTCCCGGGGCAGCTGGTCAACTCCGCGGGCCCAAGGACACGGGCCTGCGGCGCCCCAGACAGCTGGTCGAACCCGCGGGCACTGGAACCCGGCCCCAGGTCGCCCGGGATATCTGGTCGAGCCCTGGGACCTTAGGCATGGGCCCGAGTCTCCCGGGGCAGCTGGTCGACTCCGTGGGTCCAGGGACACGGGCCTGAGGCGCCCGGGACAACTGTTCGAAACCGCGGGCACTGGGACACGGGCCCGAGTCCCCTGGGACAGCTGGTCCACCCCACGGGACCACGGACCCAAGCGGGAGTCGCCCAGGACAGCGGGTCGATATCTCGGGCCCTCGGACCCTGGACTGAGTCGCCCAGGACAGCTGGTCGACACCGCAGGCACAGGAACCCGGCCTCCGGTCGCCCGGGATATCTGATCGAGCCGCCAGGACCACAGGCATGGGCCCGAGTCTCTCGGGGCAGCTGGTCAACTCCGCGGTTCCAGGGACACGGGCCTGAGTTGCCCGGGACAGCTGGTGGACCCCATGGGCCCTGTGACATGGATCCAAATCACCCGGGAGTGCTAGTCGACCCCGCAGGCAATCGGACCCGAGGGCGAGTCGCCCGGGAGTGCTCATCGACCGCACAGGACCTCGTACCCGGGCCGGAGTCGCCCGGTGCAGCTGCTCGACACCGCGGGACCAGGGACCCGGGCCTGAGTCGCCCGGGAGAACTGGTCGCCCCCCTGGGCCCTCGGACATGGGCCCGAGTAACCTGGGACAGCTGTTCGACCGCGTGAGTCTTTGGACTCAGGTACGAGTCCCCCGTGACTGATGGTCCACCCCGCGGGCCCTGGGACATGGGTTCGAGTCGCCCGGGACATGTGGTCAACGCAAGGGGACCACGGACCACCGCGCGAATCGCTGAGGACAGCTGGTCCACATCGCGGGCCCTTGGACACTGGCCTGAGTCGCCCGGGACAGCAGGTCGACCCCGTGGGCAATTGGACCCGAGCCCGAGTCGCCCGGGAGAGCTGGTCCAACTCGCGGGCCCTCGGACCCGAGCGCGGGTCGCGCGAGAATTCTGGTCGACCACGCGTGCCCTCGGACCCGGGCCTGTGACGTGCGTGTGAGCTGATCAAACACGCGGGACCACGGACCAAATCCCGTGTCGACCGGGACAGCTTGTCAAGCCCGCGGGCCCTCAGACCCGAGCGGGAGTCACCCAGCAGGGGTGGTCGACATCGCGGGCACTCGGACACTGGCCTGAGTCGCCTGGGACAGCTGGTGCACCCTGCGGCCTATCGGAGCCGGGCGCGTGTCGCCCCTGAGAGCCGGGCGACGCCGCGGGCCCTCGGAACTGTGTGCGAGTCGCCTGGGACAGCTGGTCAACATCGCGGGCCCTCGGACAATGGCCTGAGTCGCCCGGGAGAGCTTGTGGACACTCAGGGCAATCGGAGACAGGCGCGAATCCTCCCGGACAGCTGGTCGACACCACAGGCCCTCGGACCCGAGCGCGATTCGCCCGGGAATTCTCGTCAACCGAGCAGGATCTAGGACCCGGGCCCGAGAACGCGGGGCAGCTGGTCGACTCCTTGGGCCCAGGGACATGGGCCTGAGTCGCCCGGGACAGCTGGTGGACCCCGCGGGCCATCGGCCCCGAGCCTGAGTTGCCCGGGAGAGTTGGTGGACCCCGCGGGCCATCGGACCCGAGCCTGATTCGCCCAGGACAACTGGTTGACAATGCGGGCCCTCAGACCAAGGCGCGAGTTATCCGGTACAGCTAGTCAACTACACGGGAACTCGGACACGGGCCCGCTTCGCCCGGGTGAGCTGGTCGACCCCACGGAATCACGGACCTGAGCCTGAGTCACCCGGGACAGCTTGTCAACCCCACGCGCGCTCGACCCGAGCGCAAGTCGCCCAGGACAACGGGGCGACATCGCGGGCCCTCAGATACGAGCGCGTGTCGCCCGGCTGCGCTGGTCGAACCCGCGGGACCTCGGAACCCGGTCCGAGTCGCCGGGGACAGCTGGTCAACATCGTGAGCCCTCGGACACTGGCCTGAGTCGCCACGGACAGCTGGTCGACCCCGCGGGCTATCGGAGCCGGCCGCGTGTCCTCTGGGACAGCTGGTCGAACCTGCGGCCCTCGGACCCGAGCTCGAGTCGCCCGGAAGAGCGGATGGATCCCGCTGACCCTCGATCCGCGCCCGAGGCGCCTGGGACAGCTGGTCAACCCCGCAGGCACTGGAACCAGGCCCCCGGTCGCCTGGGACATCTGGTCAAGCCCCCGGGAGCTCAGGCATGGGCCCGAGTCTCCCGGGGCAGCTGGTCGACTCCGTGGGCCCAGGGACACGGGCCTGGGGCGCCCGGGCCAGCTGGTCGACCTCGCGGGCACTGGAACCCGGCACCAGGTCGCCCAGGACATCTGGTCGAGCCCATGGGACCTGGGAACCGGGTCCGAGTCGCCCGGGACAGCTGGTCGGCACCGCGGGCCTTGGCCACGGGCCCGAGTCACCCGGGAGAGATGGTCGACCCCACGGGGCCTTGGACATGATTCCGAGTCACCTGGGAGAGCTAGTCGATATCACGGGCCCTCGGAGCCGAGCCGGAGTAGCCCGGGATATCTGGTCGACCCCACGCGATCGCAGACCACAGTGCGAGTCGCCCAGGACAGCTGGGCGACATCGCGGGACCTCAGGCATGGGCCCGAGTCTCCCGTGACAGCTGGTGGACCCTGCGGACCATCGGACCTGGGCCCGAGTGGCCCAGGACAGCTGGGCGACATCGTGGGACCTCAGGCATGGGCCCGAGTCTCCCGTGACACCTGGCCGACCCCACGAGCTATCGGATCCGGGCGCAAGTCCCCCAGGGCAGCAGGTTGACACCGCGGGCCATTGGTCAGGCGCCTGAGTCAGCCGGGACAGCTGGTCGATCCGGCAGGCCCTCAGATCCGAGCTCAAGTCGCCCGAGACAGCGGGTGGATCCCGCTGGCCCTCGGATCCGTGCCCGAGTCACCCGGGACAGCTGGTCGACCCCGCAGGCACTGGAACCCGGCCCCTGTTCGCCCGGGACATCTGGTCGAGCCCCCGGGACCAGAGTCTCCCGGGGCAGCTGGTCGACTCCGCGGGCCCAAGGACACGGGCCTGAGGCGCCCCAGACAGCTGGTCGAACCCGCGGGCACTGGAACCCGGCCCCAGGTCGCCCGGGATATCTGGTCGAGCCCTGGGACCTTAGGCATGGGCCCGAGTCTCCCGGGGCAGCTGGTCGACTCCGCGGGTCCAGGGACACGGGCCTGAGGCGCCCGGGACAACTGTTCGAAACCGCGGGCACTGGGACACGGGCCCGAGTCCCCTGGGACAGCTGGTCCACCCCACGGGACCACGGACCCAAGCGGGCGTCGCCCAGGACAGCGGGTCGACATCTCGGGCCCTCGGACCCTGGACTGAGTCGCCCAGGACAGCTGGTCGACACCGCAGGCACAGGAACCCGGCCTCCGGTCGCCCGGGATATCTGATCGAGCCGCCAGGACCACAGGCATGGGCCCGAGTCTCTCGGGGCAGCTGGTCAACTCCGCGGTTCCAGGGACACGGGCCTGAGTTGCCCGGGACAGCTGGTGGACCCCATGGGCCCTGTGACATGGATCCAAATCACCCGGGAGTGCTAGTCGACCCCGCAGGCAATCGGACCCGAGGGCGAGTCGCCCGGGAGTGCTCATCGACCGCACAGGACCTCGTACCCGGGCCGGAGTCGCCCGGTGCAGCTGCTCGACACCGCGGGACCAGGGACCCGGGCCTGAGTCGCCCGGGAGAACTGGTCGCCCCCCTGGGCCCTCGGACATGGGCCCGAGTAACCTGGGACAGCTGTTCGACCGCGTGAGTCTTTGGACTCAGGTACGAGTCCCCCGTGACTGATGGTCCACCCCGCGGGCCCTGGGACATGGGTTCGAGTCGCCCGGGACATGTGGTCAACGCAAGGGGACCACGGACCACCGCGCGAATCGCTGAGGACAGCTGGTCCACATCGCGGGCCCTTGGACACTGGCCTGAGTCGCCCGGGACAGCAGGTCGACCCCGTGGGCAATTGGACCCGAGCCCGAGTCGCCCGGGAGAGCTGGTCCAACTCGCGGGCCCTCGGACCCGAGCGCGGGTCGCGCGAGAATTCTGGTCGACCACGCGTGCCCTCGGACCCGGGCCTGTGACGTGCGTGTGAGCTGATCAAACACGCAGGACCACGGACCAAATCCCGTGTCGACCGGGACAGCTTGTCAAGCCCGCGGGCCCTCAGACCCGAGCGGGAGTCACCCAGAGGGGTGGTCGACATCGCGGGCACTCGGACACTGGCCTGAGTCGCCTGGGACAGCTGGTGCACCCTGCGGCCTATCGGAGCCGGGCGCGTGTCGCCCCTGAGAGCCGGGCGACGCCGCGGGCCCTCGGAACAGTGTGCGAGTCGCCTGGGACAGCTGGTCAACATCGCGGGCCCTCGGACAATGGCCTGAGTCGCCCGGGAGAGCTTGTCGACACTCAGGGCAATCGGACACAGGCGCGAATCCTCCCGGACAGCTGGTCGACACCACAGGCCCTCGGACCCGAGCGCGATTCGCCCGGGAATTCTCGTCAACCGAGCAGGATCTAGGACCCGGGCCCGAGAACGCGGGGCAGCTGGTCGACTCCTTGGGCCCAGGGACATGGGCCTGAGTCGCCCGGGACAGCTGGTGGACCCCGCGGGCCATCGGCCCCGAGCCAGAGTTGCCCGCGAGATTTGGTGGACCCCGCGGGCCATCGGACCCGAGCCTGATTCGCCCAGGACAACTGGTTGACAATGCGGGCCCTCAGACCAAGGCGCGAGTTATCCGGTACAGCTAGTCAACTACACGGGAACTCGGACACGGGCCCGCTTCGCCCGGGTGAGCTGGTCGACCCCACGGAATCACGGACCTGAGCCTGAGTCACCCGGGACAGCTTGTCAACCCCACGCGCGCTCGACCCGAGCGCAAGTCGCCCAGGACAACGGGGCGACATCGCGGGCCCTCAGATACGAGCGCGTGTCGCCCGGCTGCGCTGGTCGAACCCGCGGGACCTCGGAACCCGGTCCGAGTCGCCCGGGACAGCTGGTCAACATCGTGAGCCCTCGGACACTGGCCTGAGTCGCCACGGACAGCTGGTCGACCCCGCGGGCTATCAGAGCCGGCCGCGTGTCCTCTGGGACAGCTGGTCGAACCTGCGGCCCTCGGACCTGAGCTCGAGTCGCCCGGAGGAGCGGATGGATCCCGCTGACCCTCGATCCGCGCCCGAGGCGCCTGGGACAGCTGGTCAACCCCGCAGGCACTGGAACCAGGCCCCCGGTCGCCTGGGACATCTGGTCGAGCCCCCGGGACCTCAGGCATGGGCCCGAGTCTCCCGGGGCAGCTGGTCGACTCCGTGGGCCCAGGGACACGGGCCTGGGGCGCCCGGGCCAGCTGGTCGACCTCGCGGGCACTGGAACCCGGCACCAGGTCGCCCAGGACATCTGGTCGAGCCCATGGGACCTGGGAACCGGGTCCGAGTCGCCCGGGACAGCTGGTCGGCACCGCGGGCCTTGGACACGGGCCCGAGTCACCCGGGAGAGATGGTCGACCCCACGGGGCCTTGGACATGATTCCGAGTCACCTGGGAGAGCTAGTCGATATCACGGGCCCTCGGAGCCGAGCCGGAGTAGCCCGGGATATCTGGTCGACCCCACGAGATCGCAGACCACAGTGCGAGTCGCCCAGGACAGCTGGTCGACATCGCGGGACCTCAGGCATGGGCCCGAGTCTCCCGTGACAGCTGGTGGACCCTGCGGACCATCGGACCTGGGCCCGAGTGGCCCAGGACAGCTGGGCGACATCGTGGGACCTCAGGCATGGGCCCGAGTCTCCCGTGACACCTGGCCGACCCCACGAGCTATCGGATCCGGGCGCAAGTCCCCCAGGACAGCAGGTTGACACCGCGGGCCATTGGTCAGGCGCCTGAGTCAGCCGGGAGAGCTGGTCGATCCGGCGGGCCCTCAGATCCGAGCTCAAGTCGCCCGAGACAGCGGGTGGATCCCGCTGGCCCTCGGATCCGTGCCCGAGTCACCCGGGACAGCTGGTCGACCCCGCAGGCACTGGAACCCGGCCCCTGTTCGCCCGGGACATCTGGTCGAGCCCCCGGGACCACAGTCTCCCGGGGCAGCTGGTCGACTCCGCGGGCCCAAGGACACGGGCCTGAGGCGCCCCAGACAGCTGGTCGAACCCGTGGGCACTGGAACCCGGCCCCAGGTCGCCCGGGATATCTGGTCGAGCCCTGGGACCTTAGGCATGGGCCCGAGTCTCCCGGGGCAGCTGGTCGACTCCGCGGGTCCAGGGACACGGGCCTGAGGCGCCCGGGACAACTGTTCGAAACCGCGGGCACTGGGACACGGGCCTGAGTCCCCTGGGACAGCTGGTCCACCCCACGGGACCACGGACCCAAGCGGGCGTCGCCCAGGACAGCGGGTCGACATCTCGGGCCCTCGGACCCTGGACTGAGTCGCCCAGGACAGCTGGTCGACACCGCAGGCACAGGAACCCGGCCTCCGGTCGCCCGGGATATCTGATCGAGCCGCCAGGACCACAGGCATGGGCCCGAGTCTCTCGGGGCAGCTGGTCA
Source organism: Sus scrofa (assembly GCF_054392235.1). Taxonomy (NCBI): domain Eukaryota; kingdom Metazoa; phylum Chordata; class Mammalia; order Artiodactyla; family Suidae; genus Sus; species Sus scrofa. The sequence goes on along the minus strand of NC_139393.1, from coordinate 37,798,952 downwards.
ACTCCGCGGTTCCAGGGACACGGGCCTGAGTTGCCCGGGACAGCTGGTGGACCCCATGGGCCCTGTGACATGGATCCAAATCACCCGGGAGTGCTAGTCGACCCCGCAGGCAATCGGACCCGAGGGCGAGTCGCCCGGGAGTGCTCATCGACCGCACAGGACCTCGTACCCGGGCCGGAGTCGCCCGGTGCAGCTGCTCGACACCGCGGGACCAGGGACCCGGGCCTGAGTCGCCCGGGAGAACTGGTCGCCCCCCTGGGCCCTCGGACATGGGCCCGAGTAACCTGGGACAGCTGTTCGACCGCGCGAGTCCTTGGACTCAGGTACGAGTCCCCCGTGACAGATGGTCCACCCCGCGGGCCCTGGGACATGGGTTCGAGTCGCCCGGGACATGTGGTCAACGCAAGGGGACCACGGACCACCGCGCGAATCGCTGAGGACAGCTGGTCCACATCGCGGGCCCTTGGACACTGGCCTGAGTCGCCCGGGACAGCAGGTCGACCCCGTGGGCAATTGGACCCGAGCCCGAGTCGCCCGGGAGAGCTGGTCCAACTCGCGGGCCCTCGGACCCGAGCGCGGGTCGCGCGAGAATTCTGGTCGACCACGCGTGCCCTCGGACCCGGGCCTGTGACGTGCGTGTGAGCTGATCAAACACGCGGGACCACGGACCAAATCCCGTGTCGACCGGGGCAGCTTGTCAAGCCCGCGGGCCCTCAGACCCGAGCGGGAGTCACCCAGCAGGGGTGGTCGACATCGCGGGCACTCGGACACTGGCCTGAGTCGCCTGGGACAGCTGGTGCACCCTGCGGCCTATCGGAGCCGGGCGCGTGTCGCCCCTGAGAGCCGGGTGACGCCGCGGGCCCTCGGAACTGTGTGCGAGTCGCCTGGGACAGCTGGTCAACATCGCGGGCCCTCGGACAATGGCCTGAGTCGCCCGGGAGAGCTTGTGGACACTCAGGGCAATCGGAGACAGGCGCGAATCCTCCCGGACAGCTGGTCGACACCACAGGCCCTCGGACCCGAGCGCGATTCGCCCGGGAATTCTCGTCAACCGAGCAGGATCTAGGACCCGGGCCCGAGAACGCGGGGCAGCTGGTCGACTCCTTGGGCCCAGGGACATGGGCCTGAGTCGCCCGGGACAGCTGGTGGACCCCGCGGGCCATCGGCCCCGAGCCTGAGTTGCCCGGGAGAGTTGGTGGACCCCGCGGGCCATCGGACCCGAGCCTGATTCGCCCAGGACAACTGGTTGACAATGCGGGCCCTCAGACCAAGGCGCGAGTTATCCGGTACAGCTAGTCAACTACACGGGAACTCGGACACGGGCCCGCTTCGCCCGGGTGAGCTGGTCGACCCCACGGAATCACGGACCTGAGCCTGAGTCACCCGGGACAGCTTGTCAACCCCACGCGCGCTCGACCCGAGCGCAAGTCGCCCAGGACAACGGGGCGACATCGCGGGCCCTCAGATACGAGCGCGTGTCGCCCGGCTGCGCTGGTCGAACCCGCGGGACCTCGGAACCCGGTCCGAGTCGCCCGGGACAGCTGGTCAACATCGTGAGCCCTCGGACACTGGCCTGAGTCGCCACGGACAGCTGGTCGACCCCGCGGGCTATCAGAGCCGGCCGCGTGTCCTCTGGGACAGCTGGTCGAACCTGCGGCCCTCGGACCCGAGCTCGAGTCGCCCGGAGGAGCGGATGGATCCCGCTGACCCTCGATCCGCGCCCGAGGCGCCTGGGACAGCTGGTCAACCCCGCAGGCACTGGAACCAGGCCCCCGGTCGCCTGGGACATCTGGTCGAGCCCCCGGGACCTCAGGCATGGGCCCGAGTCTCCCGGGGCAGCTGGTCGACTCCGTGGGCCCAGGGACACGGGCCTGGGGCGCCCGGGCCAGCTGGTCGACCTCGCGGGCACTGGAACCCGGCACCAGGTCGCCCAGGACATCTGGTCGAGCCCATGGGACCTGGGAACCGGGTCCGAGTCGCCCAGGACAGCTGCTCGGCACCGCGGGCCTTGGCCACGGGCCCGAGTCACCCGGGAGAGATGGTCGACCCCACGGGGCCTTGGACATGATTCCGAGTCACCTGGGAGAGCTAGTCGATATCACGGGCCCTCGGAGCCGAGCCGGAGTAGCCCGGGATATCTGGTCGACCCCACGAGATCTCAGACCACAGTGCGAGTCGCCCAGGACAGCTGGGCGACATCGCGGGACCTCAGGCATGGGCCCGAGTCTCCCGTGACAGCTGGTGGACCCTGCGGACCATCGGACCTGGGCCCGAGTGGCCCAGGACAGCTGGGCGACATCGTGGGACCTCAGGCATGGGCCCGAGTCTCCCGTGACACCTGGCCGACCCCACGAGCTATCGGATCCGGGCGCAAGTCCCCCAGGACAGCGGGTTGACACCGCGGGCCATTGGTCAGGCGCCTGAGTCAGCCGGGAGAGCTGGTCGATCCGGCGGGCCCTCAGATCCGAGCTCAAGTCGCCCGAGACAGCGGGTGGATCCCGCTGGCCCTCGGATCCGTGCCCGAGTCACCCGGGACAGCTGGTCGACCCCGCAGGCACTGGAACCCGGCCCCTGTTCGCCCGGGACATCTGGTCGAGCCCCCGGGACCACAGTCTCCCGGGGCAGCTGGTCGACTCCGCGGGCCCAAGGACACGGGCCTGAGGCGCCCCAGACAGCTGGTCGAACCCGCGGGCACTGGAACCCGGCCCCAGGTCGCCCGGGATATCTGGTCGAGCCCTGGGACCTTAGGCATGGGCCCGAGTCTCCCGGGGCAGCTGGTCGACTCCGCGGGTCCAGGGACCCGGGCCTGAGGCGCCCGGGACAACTGTTCAAAACCGCGGGCACTGGGACACGGGCCCAAGTCCCCTGGGACAGCTGGTCCACCCCACGGGACCACGGACCCAAGCGGGCGTCGCCCAGGACAGCGGGTCGACATCTCGGGCCCTCGGACCCTGGACTGAGTCGCCCAGGACAGCTGGTCGACACCGCAGGCACAGGAACCCGGCCTCCGGTCGCCCGGGATATCTGATCGAGCCGCCAGGACCACAGGCATGGGCCCGAGTCTCTCGGGGCAGCTGGTCAACTCCGCGGTTCCTGGGACACGGGCCTGAGTTGCCCGGGACAGCTGGTGGACCCCATGGGCCCTGTGACATGGATCCAAATCACCCGGGAGTGCTAGTCGACCCCGCAGGCAATCGGACCCGAGGGCGAGTCGCCCGGGAGTGCTCATCGACCGCACAGGACCTCGTACCCGGGCCGGAGTCGCCCGGTGCAGCTGCTCGACACCGCAGGACCAGGGACCCGGGCCTGAGTCGCCCGGGAGAACTGGTCGCCCCCCTGGGCCCTCGGACATGGGCCCGAGTAACCTGGGACAGCTGTTCGACCGCGCGAGTCCTTGGACTCAGGTACGAGTCCCCCGTGACAGATGGTCCACCCCGCGGGCCCTGGGACATGGGTTCGAGTCGCCCGGGACATGTGGTCAACGCAAGGGGACCACGGACCACCGCGCGAATCGCTGAGGACAGCTGGTCCACATCGCGGGCCCTTGGACACTGGCCTGAGTCGCCCGGGACAGCAGGTCGACCCCGTGGGCAATTGGACCCGAGCCCGAGTCGCCCGGGAGAGCTGGTCCAACTCGCGGGCCCTCAGACCCGAGCGCGGGTTGCGCGAGAATTCTGGTCGACCACGCGTGCCCTCGGACCCGGGCCTGTGACGTGCGTGTGAGCTGATCAAACACGCGGGACCACGGACCAAATCCTGTGTCGACCGGGACAGCTTGTCAAGCCCGCGGGCCCTCAGACCCGAGCGGGAGTCACCCAGCAGGGGTGGTCGACATCGCGGGCACTCGGACACTGGCCTGAGTCGCCTGGGACAGCTGGTGCACCCTGCGGCCTATCGGAGCCGGGCGCGTGTCGCCCCTGAGAGCCGGGCGACGCCGCGGGCCCTCGGAACTGTGTGCGAGTCGCCTGGGACAGCTGGTCAACATCGCGGGCCCTCGGACAATGGCCTGAGTCGCCCGGGAGAGCTTGTGGACACTCAGGGCAATCGGAGACAGGCGCGAATCCTCCCGGACAGCTGGTCGACACCACAGGCCCTCGGACCCGAGCGCGATTCGCCCGGGAATTCTCGTCAACCGAGCAGGATCTAGGACCCGGGCCCGAGAACGCGGGGCAGCTGGTCGACTCCTTGGGCCCAGGGACATGGGCCTGAGTCGCCCGGGACAGCTGGTGGACCCCGCGGGCCATCGGCCCCGAGCCTGAGTTGCCCGGGAGAGTTGGTGGACCCCGCGGGCCATCGGACCCGAGCCTGATTCGCCCAGGACAACTGGTTGACAATGCGGGCCCTCAGACCAAGGCGCGAGTTATCCGGTACAGCTAGTCAACTACACGGGAACTCGGACACGGGCCCGCTTGGCCCGGGTGAGCTGGTCGACCCCACGGAATCACGGACCTGAGCCTGAGTCACCCGGGACAGCTTGTCAACCCCAGGCGCGCTCGACCCGAGCGCAAGTCGCCCAGGACAACGGGGCGACATCGCGGGCCCTCAGATACGAGCGCGTGTCGCCCGGCTGCGCTGGTCGAACCCGCGGGACCTCGGAACCCGGTCCGAGTCGCCCGGGACAGCTGGTCAACATCGTGAGCCCTCGGACACTGGCCTGAGTCGCCACGGACAGCTGGTCGACCCCGCGGGCTATCAGAGCCGGCCGCGTGTCCTCTGGGACAGCTGGTCGAACCTGCGGCCCTCGGACCCGAGCTCGAGTCGCCCGGAGGAGCGGATGGATCCCGCTGACCCTCGATCCGCGCCCGAGGCGCCTGGGACAGCTGGTCAACCCCGCAGGCACTGGAACCAGGCCCCCGGTCGCCTGGGACATCTGGTCGAGCCCCCGGGACCTCAGGCATGGGCCCGAGTCTCCCGGGGCAGCTGGTCGACTCCGTGGGCCCAGGGACACGGGCCTGGGGCGCCCGGGCCAGCTGGTCGACCTCGCGGGCACTGGAACCCGGCACCAGGTCGCCCAGGACATCTGGTCGAGCCCATGGGACCTGGGAACCGGGTCCGAGTCGCCCGGGACAGCTGGTCGGCACCGCGGGCCTTGGACACGGGCCCGAGTCACCCGGGAGAGATGGTCGACCCCACGGGGCCTTGGACATGATTCCGAGTCACCTGGGAGAGCTAGTCGATATCACGGGCCCTCGGAGCCGAGCCGGAGTAGCCCGGGATATCTGGTCGACCCCACGCGATCGCAGACCACAGTGCGAGTCGCCCAGGACAGCTGGGCGACATCGCGGGACCTCAGGCATGGGCCCGAGTCTCCCGTGACAGCTGGTGGACCCTGCGGACCATCGGACCTGGGCCCGAGTGGCCCAGGACAGCTGGGCGACATCGTGGGACCTCAGGCATGGGCCCGAGTCTCCCGTGACACCTGGCCGACCCCACGAGCTATCGGATCCGGGCGCAAGTCCCCCAGGACAGCAGGTTGACACCGCGGGCCATTGGTCAGGCGCCTGAGTCAGCCGGGAGAGCTGGTCGATCCGGCGGGCCCTCAGATCCGAGCTCAAGTCGCCCGAGACAGCGGGTGGATCCCGCTGGCCCTCGGATCCGTGCCCGAGTCACCCGGGACAGCTGGTCGACCCCGCAGGCACTGGAACCCGGCCCCTGTTCGCCCGGGACATCTGGTCGAGCCCCCGGGACCACAGTCTCCCGGGGCAGCTGGTCGACTCCGCGGGCCCAAGGACACGGGCCTGAGGCGCCCCAGACAGCTGGTCGAACCCGCGGGCACTGGAACCCGGCCCCAGGTCGCCCGGGATATCTGGTCGAGCCCTGGGACCTTAGGCATGGGCCCGAGTCTCCCGGGGCAGCTGGTCGACTCCGCGGGTCCAGGGACACGGGCCTGAGGCGCCCGGGACAACTGTTCGAAACCGCGGGCACTGGGACACGGGCCTGAGTCCCCTGGGACAGCTGGTCCACCCCACGGGACCACGGACCCAAGCGGGCGTCGCCCAGGACAGCGGGTCGACATCTCGGGCCCTCGGACCCTGGACTGAGTCGCCCAGGACAGCTGGTCGACACCGCAGGCACAGGAACCCGGCCTCCGGTCGCCCGGGATATCTGATCGAGCCGCCAGGACCACAGGCATGGGCCCGAGTCTCTCGGGGCAGCTGGTCAACTCCGCGGTTCCAGGGACACGGGCCTGAGTTGCCCGGGACAGCTGGTGGACCCCATGGGCCCTGTGACATGGATCCAAATCACCCGGGAGTGCTAGTCGACCCCGCAGGCAATCGGACCCGAGGGCGAGTCGCCCGGGAGTGCTCATCGACCGCACAGGACCTCGTACCCGGGCCGGAGTCGCCCGGTGCAGCTGCTCGACACCGCGGGACCAGGGACCCGGGCCTGAGTCGCCCGGGAGAACTGGTCGCCCCCCTGGGCCCTCGGACATGGGCCCGAGTAACCTGGGACAGCTGTTCGACCGCGCGAGTCCTTGGACTCAGGTACGAGTCCCCCGTGACAGATGGTCCACCCCGCGGGCCCTGGGACATGGGTTCGAGTCGCCCGGGACATGTGGTCAACGCAAGGGGACCACGGACCACCGCGCGAATCGCTGAGGACAGCTGGTCCACATCGCGGGCCCTTGGACACTGGCCTGAGTCGCCCGGGACAGCAGGTCGACCCCGTGGGCAATTGGACCCGAGCCCGAGTCGCCCGGGAGAGCTGGTCCAACTCGCGGGCCCTCGGACCCGAGCGCGGGTCGCGCGAGAATTCTGGTCGACCACGCGTGCCCTCGGACCCGGGCCTGTGACGTGCGTGTGAGCTGATCAAACACGCGGGACCACGGACCAAATCCCGTGTCGACCGGGGCAGCTTGTCAAGCCCGCGGGCCCTCAGACCCGAGCGGGAGTCACCCAGCAGGGGTGGTCGACATCGCGGGCACTCGGACACTGGCCTGAGTCGCCTGGGACAGCTGGTGCACCCTGCGGCCTATCGGAGCCGGGCGCGTGTCGCCCCTGAGAGCCGGGTGACGCCGCGGGCCCTCGGAACTGTGTGCGAGTCGCCTGGGACAGCTGGTCAACATCGCGGGCCCTCGGACAATGGCCTGAGTCGCCCGGGAGAGCTTGTGGACACTCAGGGCAATCGGAGACAGGCGCGAATCCTCCCGGACAGCTGGTCGACACCACAGGCCCTCGGACCCGAGCGCGATTCGCCCGGGAATTCTCGTCAACCGAGCAGGATCTAGGACCCGGGCCCGAGAACGCGGGGCAGCTGGTCGACTCCTTGGGCCCAGGGACATGGGCCTGAGTCGCCCGGGACAGCTGGTGGACCCCGCGGGCCATCGGCCCCGAGCCTGAGTTGCCCGGGAGAGTTGGTGGACCCCGCGGGCCATCGGACCCGAGCCTGATTCGCCCAGGACAACTGGTTGACAATGCGGGCCCTCAGACCAAGGCGCGAGTTATCCGGTACAGCTAGTCAACTACACGGGAACTCGGACACGGGCCCGCTTCGCCCGGGTGAGCTGGTCGACCCCACGGAATCACGGACCTGAGCCTGAGTCACCCGGGACAGCTTGTCAACCCCACGCGCGCTCGACCCGAGCGCAAGTCGCCCAGGACAACGGGGCGACATCGCGGGCCCTCAGATACGAGCGCGTGTCGCCCGGCTGCGCTGGTCGAACCCGCGGGACCTCGGAACCCGGTCCGAGTCGCCCGGGACAGCTGGTCAACATCGTGAGCCCTCGGACACTGGCCTGAGTCGCCACGGACAGCTGGTCGACCCCGCGGGCTATCAGAGCCGGCCGCGTGTCCTCTGGGACAGCTGGTCGAACCTGCGGCCCTCGGACCCGAGCTCGAGTCGCCCGGAGGAGCGGATGGATCCCGCTGACCCTCGATCCGCGCCCGAGGCGCCTGGGACAGCTGGTCAACCCCGCAGGCACTGGAACCAGGCCCCCGGTCGCCTGGGACATCTGGTCGAGCCCCCGGGACCTCAGGCATGGGCCCGAGTCTCCCGGGGCAGCTGGTCGACTCCGTGGGCCCAGGGACACGGGCCTGGGGCGCCCGGGCCAGCTGGTCGACCTCGCGGGCACTGGAACCCGGCACCAGGTCGCCCAGGACATCTGGTCGAGCCCATGGGACCTGGGAACCGGGTCCGAGTCGCCCAGGACAGCTGCTCGGCACCGCGGGCCTTGGCCACGGGCCCGAGTCACCCGGGAGAGATGGTCGACCCCACGGGGCCTTGGACATGATTCCGAGTCACCTGGGAGAGCTAGTCGATATCACGGGCCCTCGGAGCCGAGCCGGAGTAGCCCGGGATATCTGGTCGACCCCACGAGATCTCAGACCACAGTGCGAGTCGCCCAGGACAGCTGGGCGACATCGCGGGACCTCAGGCATGGGCCCGAGTCTCCCGTGACAGCTGGTGGACCCTGCGGACCATCGGACCTGGGCCCGAGTGGCCCAGGACAGCTGGGCGACATCGTGGGACCTCAGGCATGGGCCCGAGTCTCCCGTGACACCTGGCCGACCCCACGAGCTATCGGATCCGGGCGCAAGTCCCCCAGGACAGCGGGTTGACACCGCGGGCCATTGGTCAGGCGCCTGAGTCAGCCGGGAGAGCTGGTCGATCCGGCGGGCCCTCAGATCCGAGCTCAAGTCGCCCGAGACAGCGGGTGGATCCCGCTGGCCCTCGGATCCGTGCCCGAGTCACCCGGGACAGCTGGTCGACCCCGCAGGCACTGGAACCCGGCCCCTGTTCGCCCGGGACATCTGGTCGAGCCCCCGGGACCACAGTCTCCCGGGGCAGCTGGTCGACTCCGCGGGCCCAAGGACACGGGCCTGAGGCGCCCCAGACAGCTGGTCGAACCCGCGGGCACTGGAACCCGGCCCCAGGTCGCCCGGGATATCTGGTCGAGCCCTGGGACCTTAGGCATGGGCCCGAGTCTCCCGGGGCAGCTGGTCGACTCCGCGGGTCCAGGGACACGGGCCTGAGGCGCCCGGGACAACTGTTCAAAACCGCGGGCACTGGGACACGGGCCCAAGTCCCCTGGGACAGCTGGTCCACCCCACGGGACCACGGACCCAAGCGGGCGTCGCCCAGGACAGCGGGTCGACATCTCGGGCCCTCGGACCCTGGACTGAGTCGCCCAGGACAGCTGGTCGACACCGCAGGCACAGGAACCCGGCCTCCGGTCGCCCGGGATATCTGATCGAGCCGCCAGGACCACAGGCATGGGCCCGAGTCTCTCGGGGCAGCTGGTCAACTCCGCGGTTCCTGGGACACGGGCCTGAGTTGCCCGGGACAGCTGGTGGACCCCATGGGCCCTGTGACATGGATCCAAATCACCCGGGAGTGCTAGTCGACCCCGCAGGCAATCGGACACGAGGGCGAGTCGCCCGGGAGTGCTCATCGACCGCACAGGACCTCGTACCCGGGCCGGAGTCGCCCGGTGCAGCTGCTCGACACCGCGGGACCAGGGACCCGGGCCTGAGTCGCCCGGGAGAACTGGTCCAACTCGCGGGCCCTCGGACCCGAGCGCGGGTCGCGCGAGAATTCTGGTCGACCACGCGTGCCCTCGGACCCGGGCCTGTGACGTGCGTGTGAGCTGATCAAACACGCGGGACCACGGACCAAATCCCGTGTCGACCGGGGCAGCTTGTCAAGCCCGCGGGCCCTCAGACCCGAGCGGGAGTCACCCAGCAGGGGTGGTCGACATCGCGGGCACTCGGACACTGGCCTGAGTCGCCTGGGACAGCTGGTGCACCCTGCGGCCTATCGGAGCCGGGCGCGTGTCGCCCCTGAGAGCCGGGTGACGCCGCGGGCCCTCGGAACTGTGTGCGAGTCGCCTGGGACAGCTGGTCAACATCGCGGGCCCTCGGACAATGGCCTGAGTCGCCCGGGAGAGCTTGTGGACACTCAGGGCAATCGGAGACAGGCGCGAATCCTCCCGGACAGCTGGTCGACACCACAGGCCCTCGGACCCGAGCGCGATTCGCCCGGGAATTCTCGTCAACCGAGCAGGATCTAGGACCCGGGCCCGAGAACGCGGGGCAGCTGGTCGACTCCTTGGGCCCAGGGACATGGGCCTGAGTCGCCCAGGACAGCTGGTGGACCCCGCGGGCCATCGGCCCCGAGCCTGAGTTGCCCGGGAGAGTTGGTGGACCCCGCGGGCCATCGGACCCGAGCCTGATTCGCCCAGGACAACTGGTTGACAATGCGGGCCCTCAGACCAAGGCGCGAGTTATCCGGTACAGCTAGTCAACTACACGGGAACTCGGACACGGGCCCGCTTCGCCCGGGTGAGCTGGTCGACCCCACGGAATCACGGACCTGAGCCTGAGTCACCCGGGACAGCTTGTCAACCCCACGCGCACTCGACCCGAGCGCAAGTCGCCCAGGACAACGGGGCGACATCGCGGGCCCTCAGATACGAGCGCGTGTCGCCCGGCTGCGCTGGTCGAACCCGCGGGACCTCGGAACCCGGTCCGAGTCGCCCGGGACAGCTGGTCAACATCGTGAGCCCTCGGACACTGGCCTGAGTCGCCACGGACAGCTGGTCGACCCCGCAGGCTATCAGAGCCGGCCGCGTGTCCTCTGGGACAGCTGGTCGAACCTGCGGCCCTCGGACCCGAGCTCGAGTCGCCCGGAGGAGCGGATGGATCCCGCTGACCCTCGATCCGCGCCCGAGGCGCCTGGGACAGCTGGTCAACCCCGCAGGCACTGGAACCAGGCCCCCGGTCGCCTGGGACATCTGGTCGAGCCCCCGGGACCTCAGGCATGGGCCCGAGTCTCCCGGGGCAGCTGGTCGACTCCGTGGGCCCAGGGACACGGGCCTGGGGCGCCCGGGCCAGCTGGTCGACCTCGCGGGCACTGGAACCCGGCACCAGGTCGCCCAGGACATCTGGTCGAGCCCATGGGACCTGGGAACCGGGTCCGAGTCGCCCAGGACAGCTGCTCGGCACCGCGGGCCTTGGCCACGGGCCCGAGTCACCCGGGAGAGATGGTCGACCCCACGGGGCCTTGGACATGATTCCGAGTCACCTGGGAGAGCTAGTCGATATCACGGGCCCTCGGAGCCGAGCCGGAGTAGCCCGGGATATCTGGTCGACCCCACGAGATCTCAGACCACAGTGCGAGTCGCCCAGGACAGCTGGGCGACATCGCGGGACCTCAGGCATGGGCCCGAGTCTCCCGTGACAGCTGGTGGACCCTGCGGACCATCGGACCTGGGCCCGAGTGGCCCAGGACAGCTGGGCGACATCGTGGGACCTCAGGCATGGGCCCGAGTCTCCCGTGACACCTGGCCGACCCCACGAGCTATCGGATCCGGGCGCAAGTCCCCCAGGACAGCGGGTTGACACCGCGGGCCATTGGTCAGGCGCCTGAGTCAGCCGGGAGAGCTGGTCGATCCGGCGGGCCCTCAGATCCGAGCTCAAGTCGCCCGAGACAGCGGGTGGATCCCGCTGGCCCTCGGATCCGTGCCCGAGTCACCCGGGACAGCTGGTCGACCCCGCAGGCACTGGAACCCGGCCCCTGTTCGCCCGGGACATCTGGTCGAGCCCCCGGGACCACAGTCTCCCGGGGCAGCTGGTCGACTCCGCGGGCCCAAGGACACGGGCCTGAGGCGCCCCAGACAGCTGGTCGAACCCGCGGGCACTGGAACCCGGCCCCAGGTCGCCCGGGATATCTGGTCGAGCCCTGGGACCTTAGGCATGGGCCCGAGTCTCCCGGGGCAGCTGGTCGACTCCGCGGGTCCAGGGACACGGGCCTGAGGCGCCCGGGACAACTGTTCAAAACCGCGGGCACTGGGACACGGGCCCAAGTCCCCTGGGACAGCTGGTCCACCCCACGGGACCACGGACCCAAGCGGGCGTCGCCCAGGACAGCGGGTCGACATCTCGGGCCCTCGGACCCTGGACTGAGTCGCCCAGGACAGCTGGTCGACACCGCAGGCACAGGAACCCGGCCTCCGGTCGCCCGGGATATCTGATCGAGCCGCCAGGACCACAGGCATGGGCCCGAGTCTCTCGGGGCAGCTGGTCAACTCCGCGGTTCCTGGGACACGGGCCTGAGTTGCCCGGGACAGCTGGTGGACCCCATGGGCCCTGTGACATGGATCCAAATCACCCGGGAGTGCTAGTCGACCCCGCAGGCAATCGGACCCGAGGGCGAGTCGCCCGGGAGTGCTCATCGACCGCACAGGACCTCGTACCCGGGCCGGAGTCGCCCGGTGCAGCTGCTCGACACCGCGGGACCAGGGACCCGGGCCTGAGTCGCCCGGGAGAACTGGTCGCCCCCCTGGGCCCTCGGACATGGGCCCGAGTAACCTGGGACAGCTGTTCGACCGCGCGAGTCCTTGGACTCAGGTACGAGTCCCCCGTGACAGATGGTCCACCCCGCGGGCCCTGGGACATGGGTTCGAGTCGCCCGGGACATGTGGTCAACGCAAGGGGACCACGGACCACCGCGCGAATCGCTGAGGACAGCTGGTCCACATCGCGGGCCCTTGGACACTGGCCTGAGTCGCCCGGGACAGCAGGTCGACCCCGTGGGCAATTGGACCCGAGCCCGAGTCGCCCGGGAGAGCTGGTCCAACTCGCGGGCCCTCAGACCCGAGCGCGGGTTGCGCGAGAATTCTGGTCGACCACGCGTGCCCTCGGACCCGGGCCTGTGACGTGCGTGTGAGCTGATCAAACACGCGGGACCACGGACCAAATCCCGTGTCGACCGGGACAGCTTGTCAAGCCCGCGGGCCCTCAGACCCGAGCGGGAGTCACCCAGCAGGGGTGGTCGACATCGCGGGCACTCGGACACTGGCCTGAGTCGCCTGGGACAGCTGGTGCACCCTGCGGCCTATCGGAGCCGGGCGCGTGTCGCCCCTGAGAGCCGGGCGACGCCGCGGGCCCTCGGAACTGTGTGCGAGTCGCCTGGGACAGCTGGTCAACATCGCGGGCCCTCGGACAATGGCCTGAGTCGCCCGGGAGAGCTTGTGGACACTCAGGGCAATCGGAGACAGGCGCGAATCCTCCCGGACAGCTGGTCGACACCACAGGCCCTCGGACCCGAGCGCGATTCGCCCGGGAATTCTCGTCAACCGAGCAGGATCTAGGACCCGGGCCCGAGAACGCGGGGCAGCTGGTCGACTCCTTGGGCCCAGGGACATGGGCCTGAGTCGCCCGGGACAGCTGGTGGACCCCGCGGGCCATCGGCCCCGAGCCTGAGTTGCCCGGGAGAGTTGGTGGACCCCGCGGGCCATCGGACCCGAGCCTGATTCGCCCAGGACAACTGGTTGACAATGCGGGCCCTCAGACCAAGGCGCGAGTTATCCGGTACAGCTAGTCAACTACACGGGAATTCGGACACGGGCCCGCTTGGCCCGGGTGAGCTGGTCGACCCCACGGAATCACGGACCTGAGCCTGAGTCACCCGGGACAGCTTGTCAACCCCAGGCGCGCTCGACCCGAGCGCAAGTCGCCCAGGACAACGGGGCGACATCGCGGGCCCTCAGATACGAGCGCGTGTCGCCCGGCTGCGCTGGTCGAACCCGCGGGACCTCGGAACCCGGTCCGAGTCGCCCGGGACAGCTGGTCAACATCGTGAGCCCTCGGACACTGGCCTGAGTCGCCACGGACAGCTGGTCGACCCCGCGGGCTATCAGAGCCGGCCGCGTGTCCTCTGGGACAGCTGGTCGAACCTGCGGCCCTCGGACCCGAGCTCGAGTCGCCCGGAGGAGCGGATGGATCCCGCTGACCCTCGATCCGCGCCCGAGGCGCCTGGGACAGCTGGTCAACCCCGCAGGCACTGGAACCAGGCCCCCGGTCGCCTGGGACATCTGGTCGAGCCCCCGGGACCTCAGGCATGGGCCCGAGTCTCCCGGGGCAGCTGGTCGACTCCGTGGGCCCAGGGACACGGGCCTGGGGCGCCCGGGCCAGCTGGTCGACCTCGCGGGCACTGGAACCCGGCACCAGGTCGCCCAGGACATCTGGTCGAGCCCATGGGACCTGGGAACCGGGTCCGAGTCGCCCAGGACAGCTGGTCGGCACCGCGGGCCTTGGACACGGGCCCGAGTCACCCGGGAGAGATGGTCGACCCCACGGGGCCTTGGACATGATTCCGAGTCACCTGGGAGAGCTAGTCGATATCACGGGCCCTCGGAGCCGAGCCGGAGTAGCCCGGGATATCTGGTCGACCCCACGAGATCTCAGACCACAGTGCGAGTCGCCCAGGAAAGCTGGGCGACATCGCGGGACCTCAGGCATGGGCCCGAGTCTCCCGTGACAGCTGGTGGACCCTGCGGACCATCGGACCTGGGCCCGAGTGGCCCAGGACAGCTGGGCGACATCGTGGGACCTCAGGCATGGGCCCGAGTCTCCCGTGACACCTGGCCGACCCCACGAGCTATCGGATCCGGGCGCAAGTCCCCCAGGATAGCGGGTTGACACCGCGGGCCATTGGTCAGGCGCCTGAGTCAGCCGGGAGAGCTGGTCGATCCGGCGGGCCCTCAGATCCCAGCTCAAGTCGCCCGAGACAGCGGGTGGATCCCGCTGGCCCTCGGATCCGTGCCCGAGTCACCCGGGACAGCTGGTCGACCCCGCAGGCACTGGAACCCGGCCCCTGTTCGCCCGGGACATCTGGTCGAGCCCCCGGGACCACAGTCTCCCGGGGCAGCTGGTCGACTCCGCGGGCCCAAGGACACGGGCCTGAGGCGCCCCAGACAGCTGGTCGAACCCGCGGGCACTGGAACCCGGCCCCAGGTCGCCCGGGATATCTGGTCGAGCCCTGGGACCTTAGGCATGGGCCCGAGTCTCCCGGGGCAGCTGGTCGACTCCGCGGGTCCAGGGACACGGGCCTGAGGCGCCCGGGACAACTGTTCAAAACCGCGGGCACTGGGACACGGGCCCAAGTCCCCTGGGACAGCTGGTCCACCCCACGGGACCACGGACCCAAGCGGGCGTCGCCCAGGACAGCGGGTCGACATCTCGGGCCCTCGGACCCTGGACTGAGTCGCCCAGGACAGCTGGTCGACACCGCAGGCACAGGAACCCGGCCTCCGGTCGCCCGGGATATCTGATCGAGCCGCCAGGACCACAGGCATGGGCCCGAGTCTCTCGGGGCAGCTGGTCAACTCCGCGGTTCCAGGGACACGGGCCTGAGTTGCCCGGGACAGCTGGTGGACCCCATGGGCCCTGTGACATGGATCCAAATCACCCGGGAGTGCTAGTCGACCCCGCAGGCAATCGGACCCGAGGGCGAGTCGCCCGGGAGTGCTCATCGACCGCACAGGACCTCGTACCCGGGCCGGAGTCGCCCGGTGCAGCTGCTCGACACCGCGGGACCAGGGACCCGGGCCTGAGTCGCCCGGGAGAACTGGTCGCCCCCCTGGGCCCTCGGACATGGGCCCGAGTAACCTGGGACAGCTGTTCGACCGCGCGAGTCCTTGGACTCAGGTACGAGTCCCCCGTGACAGATGGTCCACCCCGCGGGCCCTGGGACATGGGTTCGAGTCGCCCGGGACATGTGGTCAACGCAAGGGGACCACGGACCACCGCGCGAATCGCTGAGGACAGCTGGTCCACATCGCGGGCCCTTGGACACTGGCCTGAGTCGCCCGGGACAGCAGGTCGACCCCGTGGGCAATTGGACCCGAGCCCGAGTCGCCCGGGAGAGCTGGTCCAACTCGCGGGCCCTCGGACCCGAGCGCGGGTCGCGCGAGAATTCTGGTCGACCACGCGTGCCCTCGGACCCGGGCCTGTGACGTGCGTGTGAGCTGATCAAACACGCGGGACCACGGACCAAATCCCGTGTCGACCGGGACAGCTTGTCAAGCCCGCGGGCCCTCAGACCCGAGCGGGAGTCACCCAGCAGGGGTGGTCGACATCGCGGGCACTCGGACACTGGCCTGAGTCGCCTGGGACAGCTGGTGCACCCTGCGGCCTATCGGAGCCGGGCGCGTGTCGCCCCTGAGAGCCGGGCGACGCCGCGGGCCCTCGGAACTGTGTGCGAGTCGCCTGGGACAGCTGGTCAACATCGCGGGCCCTCGGACAATGGCCTGAGTCGCCCGGGAGAGCTTGTGGACACTCAGGGCAATCGGAGACAGGCGCGAATCCTCCCGGACAGCTGGTCGACACCACAGGCCCTCGGACCCGAGCGCGATTCGCCCGGGAATTCTCGTCAACCGAGCAGGATCTAGGACCCGGGCCCGAGAACGCGGGGCAGCTGGTCGACTCCTTGGGCCCAGGGACATGGGCCTGAGTCGCCCGGGACAGCTGGTGGACCCCGCGGGCCATCGGCCCCGAGCCTGAGTTGCCCGGGAGAGTTGGTGGACCCCGCGGGCCATCGGACCCGAGCCTGATTCGCCCAGGACAACTGGTTGACAATGCGGGCCCTCAGACCAAGGCGCGAGTTATCCGGTACAGCTAGTCAACTACACGGGAACACGGACACGGGCCCGCTTGGCCCGGGTGAGCTGGTCGACCCCACGGAATCACGGACCTGAGCCTGAGTCACCCGGGACAGCTTGTCAACCCCACGCGCGCTCGACCCGAGCGCAAGTCGCCCAGGACAACGGGGCGACATCGCGGGCCCTCAGATACGAGCGCGTGTCGCCCGGCTGCGCTGGTCGAACCCGCGGGACCTCGGAACCCGGTCCGAGTCGCCCGGGACAGCTGGTCAACATCGTGAGCCCTCGGACACTGGCCTGAGTCGCCACGGACAGCTGGTCGACCCCGCGGGCTATCAGAGCCGGCCGCGTGTCCTCTGGGACAGCTGGTCAAACCTGCGGCCCTCGGACCCGAGCTCGAGTCGCCCGGAAGAGCGGATGGATCCCGCTGACCCTCGATCCACGCCCGAGGCGCCTGGGACAGCTGGTCAACCCCGCAGGCACTGGAACCAGGCCCCCGGTCGCCTGGGACATCTGGTCGAGCCCCCGGGACCTCAGGCATGGGCCCGAGTCTCCCGGGGCAGCTGGTCGACTCCGTGGGCCCAGGGACACGGGCCTGGGGCGCCCGGGCCAGCTGGTCGACCTCGCGGGCACTGGAACCCGGCACCAGGTCGCCCAGGACATCTGGTCGAGCCCATGGGACCTGGGAACCGGGTCCGAGTCGCCCGGGACAGCTGGTCGGCACCGCGGGCCTTGGACACGGGCCCGAGTCACCCGGGAGAGATGGTCGACCCCACGGGGCCTTGGACATGATTCCGAGTCACCTGGGAGAGCTAGTCGATATCACGGGCCCTCGGAGCCGAGCCGGAGTAGCCCGGGATATCTGGTCGACCCCACGAGATCGCAGACCACAGTGCGAGTCGCCCAGGACAGCTGGGCGACATCGCGGGACCTCAGGCATGGGCCCGAGTCTCCCGTGACAGCTGGTGGACCCTGCGGACCATCGGACCTGGGCCCGAGTGGCCCAGGACAGCTGGGCGACATCGTGGGACCTCAGGCATGGGCCCGAGTCTCCCGTGACACCTGGCCGACCCCACGAGCTATCGGATCCGGGCGCAAGTCCCCCAGGACAGCAGGTTGACACCGCGGGCCATTGGTCAGGCGCCTGAGTCAGCCGGGAGAGCTGGTCGATCCGGCGGGCCCTCAGATCCGAGCTCAAGTCGCCCGAGAGAGCGGGTGGATCCCGCTGGCCCTCGGATCCGTGCCCGAGTCACCCGGGACAGCTGGTCGACCCCGCAGGCACTGGAACCCGGCCCCTGTTCGCCCGGGACATCTGGTCGAGCCCCCGGGACCACAGTCTCCCGGGGCAGCTGGTCGACTCCGCGGGCCCAAGGACACGGGCCTGAGGCGCCCCAGACAGCTGGTCGAACCCGCGGGCACTGGAACCCGGCCCCAGGTCGCCCGGGATATCTGGTCGAGCCCTGGGACCTTAGGCATGGGCCCGAGTCTCCCGGGGCAGCTGGTCGACTCCGCGGGTCCAGGGACACGGGCCTGAGGCGCCCGGGACAACTGTTCGAAACCGCGGGCACTGGGACACGGGCCCGAGTCCCCTGGGACAGCTGGTCCACCCCACGGGACCACGGACCCAAGCGGGCGTCGCCCAGGACAGCGGGTCGACATCTCGGGCCCTCGGACCCTGGACTGAGTCGCCCAGGACAGCTGGTCGACACCGCAGGCACAGGAACCCGGCCTCCGGTCGCCCGGGATATCTGATCGAGCCGCCAGGACCACAGGCATGGGCCCGAGTCTCTCGGGGCAGCTGGTCAACTCCGCGGTTCCAGGGACACGGGCCTGAGTTGCCCGGGACAGCTGGTGGACCCCATGGGCCCTGTGACATGGATCCAAATCACCCGGGAGTGCTAGTCGACCCCGCAGGCAATCGGACCCGAGGGCGAGTCGCCCGGGAGTGCTCATCGACCGCACAGGACCTCGTACCCGGGCCGGAGTCGCCCGGTGCAGCTGCTCGACACCGCGGGACCAGGGACCCGGGCCTGAGTCGCCCGGGAGAACTGGTCGACCCCCTGGGCCCTCGGACATGGGCCCGAGTAACCTGGGACAGCTGTTCGACCGCGCGAGTCCTTGGACTCAGGTACGAGTCCCCCGTGACAGATGGTCCACCCCGCGGGCCCTGGGACATGGGTTCGAGTCGCCCGGGACATGTGGTCAACGCAAGGGGACCACGGACCACCGCGCGAATCGCTGAGGACAGCTGGTCCACATCGCGGGCCCTTGGACACTGGCCTGAGTCGCCCGGGACAGCAGGTCGACCCCGTGGGCAATTGGACCCGAGCCCGAGTCGCCCGGGAGAGCTGGTCCAACTCGCGGGCCCTCGGACCCGAGCGCGGGTCGCGCGAGAATTCTGGTCGACCACGCGTGCCCTCGGACCCGGGCCTGTGACGTGCGTGTGAGCTGATCAAACACGCGGGACCACGGACCAAATCCCGTGTCGACCGGGACAGCTTGTCAAGCCCGCGGGCCCTCAGACCCGAGCGGGAGTCACCCAGCAGGGGTGGTCGACATCGCGGGCACTCGGACACTGGCCTGAGTCGCCTGGGACAGCTGGTGCACCCTGCGGCCTATCGGAGCCGGGCGCGTGTCGCCCCTGAGAGCCGGGCGACGCCGCGGGCCCTCGGAACTGTGTGCGAGTCGCCTGGGACAGCTGGTCAACATCGCGGGCCCTCGGACAATGGCCTGAGTCGCCCGGGAGAGCTTGTGGACACTCAGGGCAATCGGACACAGGCGCGAATCCTCCCGGACAGCTGGTCGACACCACAGGCCCTCGGACCCGAGCGCGATTCGCCCGGGAATTCTCGTCAACCGAGCAGGATCTAGGACCCGGGCCCGAGAACGCGGGGCAGCTGGTCGACTCCTTGGGCCCAGGGACATGGGCCTGAGTCGCCCGGGACAGCTGGTGGACCCCGCGGGGCATCGGCCCCGAGCCAGAGTTGCCCGGGAGAGTTGGTGGACCCCGCGGGCCATCGGACCCGAGCCTGATTCGCCCAGGACAACTGGTTGACAATGCGGGCCCTCAGACCAAGGCGCGAGTTATCCGGTACAGCTAGTCAACTACACGGGAACTCGGACACGGGCCCGCTTGGCCCGGGTGAGCTGGTCGACCCCACGGAATCACGGACCTGAGCCTGAGTCACCCGGGACAGCTTGTCAACCCCAGGCGCGCTCGACCCGAGCGCAAGTCGCCCAGGACAACGGGGCGACATCGCGGGCCCTCAGATACGAGCGCGTGTCGCCCGGCTGCGCTGGTCGAACCCGCGGGACCTCGGAACCCGGTCCGAGTCGCCCGGGACAGCTGGTCAACATCGTGAGCCCTCGGACACTGGCCTGAGTCGCCACGGACAGCTGGTCGACCCCGCGGGCTATCAGAGCCAGCCGCGTGTCCTCTGGGACAGCTGGTCGAACCTGCGGCCCTCGGACCCGAGCTCGAGTCGCCCGGAGGAGCGGATGGATCCCGCTGACCCTCGATCCGCGCCCGAGGCGCCTGGGACAGCTGGTCAACCCCGCAGGCACTGGAACCAGGCCCCCGGTCGCCTGGGACATCTGGTCGAGCCCCCGGGACCTCAGGCATGGGCCCGAGTCTCCCGGGGCAGCTGGTCGACTCCGTGGGCCCAGGGACACGGGCCTGGGGCGCCCGGGCCAGCTGGTCGACCTCGCGGGCACTGGAACCCGGCACCAGGTCGCCCAGGACATCTGGTCGAGCCCATGGGACCTGGGAACCGGGTCCGAGTCGCCCGGGACAGCTGGTCGGCACCGCGGGCCTTGGACACGGGCCCGAGTCACCCGGGAGAGATGGTCGACCCCACGGGGCCTTGGACATGATTCCGAGTCACCTGGGAGAGCTAGTCGATATCACGGGCCCTCGGAGCCGAGCCGGAGTAGCCCGGGATATCTGGTCGACCCCACGAGATCTCAGACCACAGTGCGAGTCGCCCAGGACAGCTGGGCGACATCGCGGGACCTCAGGCATGGGCCCGAGTCTCCCGTGACAGCTGGTGGACCCTGCGGACCATCGGACCTGGGCCCGAGTGGCCCAGGACAGCTGGGCGACATCGTGGGACCTCAGGCATGGGCCCGAGTCTCCCGTGACACCTGGCCGACCCCACGAGCTATGGGATCCGGGCGCAAGTCCCCCAGGACAGCGGGTTGACACCGCGGGCCATTGGTCAGGCGCCTGAGTCAGCCGGGAGAGCTGGTCGATCCGGCGGGCCCTCAGATCCGAGCTCAAGTCGCCCGAGACAGCGGGTGGATCCCGCTGGCCCTCGGATCCGTGCCCGAGTCACCCGGGACAGCTGGTCGACCCCGCAGGCACTGGAACCCGGCCCCTGTTCGCCCGGGACATCTGGTCGAGCCCCCGGGACCAGAGTCTCCCGGGGCAGCTGGTCGACTCCGCGGGCCCAAGGACACGGGCCTGAGGCGCCCCAGACAGCTGGTCGAACCCGCGGGCACTGGAACCCGGCCCCAGGTCGCCCGGGATATCTGGTCGAGCCCTGGGACCTTAGGCATGGGCCCGAGTCTCCCGGGGCAGCTGGTCGACTCCGCGGGTCCAGGGACACGGGCCTGAGGCGCCCGGGACAACTGTTCAAAACCGCGGGCACTGGGACACGGGCCCGAGTCCCCTGGGACAGCTGGTCCACCCCACGGGACCACGGACCCAAGCGGGCGTCGCCCAGGACAGCGGGTCGACATCTCGGGCCCTCGGACCCTGGACTGAGTCGCCCAGGACAGCTGGTCGACACCGCAGGCACAGGAACCCGGCCTCCGGTCGCCCGGGATATCTGATCGAGCCGCCAGGACCACAGGCATGGGCCCGAGTCTCTCGGGGCAGCTGGTCAACTCCGCGGTTCCAGGGACACGGGCCTGAGTTGCCCGGGACAGCTGGTGGACCCCATGGGCCCTGTGACATGGATCCAAATCACCCGGGAGTGCTAGTCGACCCCGCAGGCAATCGGACCCGAGGGCGAGTCGCCCGGGAGTGCTCATCGACCGCACAGGACCTCGTACCCGGGCCGGAGTCGCCCGGTGCAGCTGCTCGACACCGCGGGACCAGGGACCCGGGCCTGAGTCGCCCGGGAGAACTGGTCGCCCCCCTGGGCCCTCGGACATGGGCCCGAGTAACCTGGGACAGCTGTTCGACCGCGCGAGTCCTTGGACTCAGGTACGAGTCCCCCGTGACAGATGGTCCACCCCGCGGGCCCTGGGACATGGGTTCGAGTCGCCCGGGACATGTGGTCAACGCAAGGGGACCACGGACCACCGCGCGAATCGCTGAGGACAGCTGGTCCACATCGCGGGCCCTTGGACACTGGCCTGAGTCGCCCGGGACAGCAGGTCGACCCCGTGGGCAATTGGACCCGAGCCCGAGTCGCCCGGGAGAGCTGGTCCAACTCGCGGGCCCTCGGACCCGAGCGCGGGTCGCGCGAGAATTCTGGTCGACCACGCGTGCCCTCGGACCCGGGCCTGTGACGTGCGTGTGAGCTGAT
This sequence comes from Sus scrofa, assembly GCF_054392235.1. Taxonomy (NCBI): domain Eukaryota; kingdom Metazoa; phylum Chordata; class Mammalia; order Artiodactyla; family Suidae; genus Sus; species Sus scrofa. Next base: position 37,777,037 of record NC_139393.1, on the reverse strand, counting down.
CAAACACGCGGGACCACGGACCAAATCCCGTGTCGACCGGGACAGCTTGTCAAGCCCGCGGGCCCTCAGACCCGAGCGGGAGTCACCCAGCAGGGGTGGTCGACATCGCGGGCACTCGGACACTGGCCTGAGTCGCCTGGGACAGCTGGTGCACCCTGCGGCCTATCGGAGCCGGGCGCGTGTCGCCCCTGAGAGCCGGGCGACGCCGCGGGCCCTCGGAACTGTGTGCGAGTCGCCTGGGACAGCTGGTCCACATCGCGGGCCCTCGGACAATGGCCTGAGTCGCCCGGGAGAGCTTGTGGACACTCAGGGCAATCGGAGACAGGCGCGAATCCTCCCGGACAGCTGGTCGACACCACAGGCCCTCGGACCCGAGCGCGATTCGCCCGGGAATTCTCGTCAACCGAGCAGGATCTAGGACCCGGGCCCGAGAACGCGGGGCAGCTGGTCGAATCCTTGGGCCCAGGGACATGGGCCTGAGTCGCCCGGGACAGCTGGTGGACCCCGCGGGCCATCGGCCCCGAGCCTGAGTTGCCCGGGAGAGTTGGTGGACCCCGCGGGCCATCGGACCCGAGCCTGATTCGCCCAGGACAACTGGTTGACAATGCGGGCCCTCAGACCAAGGCGCGAGTTATCCGGTACAGCTAGTCAACTACACGGGAACTCGGACACGGGCCCGCTTGGCCCGGGTGAGCTGGTCGACCCCACGGAATCACGGACCTGAGCCTGAGTCACCCGGGACAGCTTGTCAACCCCAGGCGCGCTCGACCCGAGCGCAAGTCGCCCAGGACAACGGGGCGACATCGCGGGCCCTCAGATACGAGCGCGTGTCGCCCGGCTGCGCTGGTCGAACCCGCGGGACCTCGGAACCCGGTCCGAGTCGCCCGGGACAGCTGGTCAACATCGTGAGCCCTCGGACACTGGCCTGAGTCGCCACGGACAGCTGGTCGACCCCGCGGGCTATCAGAGCCGGCCGCGTGTCCTCTGGGACAGCTGGTCGAACCTGCGGCCCTCGGACCCGAGCTCAAGTCGCCCGGAAGAGCGGATGGATCCCGCTGACCCTCGATCCGCGCCCGAGGCGCCTGGGACAGCTGGTCAACCCCGCAGGCACTGGAAGCAGGCCCCCGGTCGCCTGGGACATCTGGTCGAGCCCCCGGGACCTCAGGCATGGGCCCGAGTCTCCCGGGGCAGCTGGTCGACTCCGTGGGCCCAGGGACACGGGCCTGGGGCGCCCGGGCCAGCTGGTCGACCTCGCGGGCACTGGAACCCGGCACCAGGTCGCCCAGGACATCTGGTCGAGCCCATGGGACCTGGGAACCGGGTCCGAGTCGCCCGGGACAGCTGGTCGGCACCGCGGGCCTTGGCCACGGGCCCGAGTCACCCGGGAGAGATGGTCGACCCCACGGGGCCTTGGACATGATTCCGAGTCACCTGGGAGAGCTAGTCGATATCACGGGCCCTCGGAGCCGAGCCGGAGTAGCCCGGGATATCTGGTCGACCCCACGAGATCTCAGACCACAGTGCGAGTCGCCCAGGACAGCTGGGCGAGCTCAAGTCGCCCGAGACAGCGGGTGGATCCCGCTGGCCCTCGGATCCGTGCCCGAGTCACCCGGAACAGCTGGTCGACCCCGCAGGCACTGGAACCCGGCCCCTGTTCGCCCGGGACATCTGGTCGAGCCCCCGGGACCACAGTCTCCCGGGGCAGCTGGTCGACTCCGCGGGCCCAAGGACACGGGCCTGAGGCGCCCCAGACAGCTGGTCGAACCCGCGGGCACTGGAACCCGGCCCCAGGTCGCCCGGGATATCTGGTCGAGCCCTGGGACCTTAGGCATGGGCCCGAGTCTCCCGGGGCAGCTGGTCGACTCCGCGGGTCCAGGGACACGGGCCTGAGGCGCCCGGGACAACTGTTCGAAACCGCGGGCACTGGGACACGGGCCCGAGTCCCCTGGGACAGCTGGTCCACCCCACGGGACCACGGACCCAAGCGGGCGTCGCCCAGGACAGCGGGTCGACATCTCAGGCCCTCGGACCCTGGACTGAGTCGCCCAGGACAGCTGGTCGACACCGCAGGCACAGGAACCCGGCCTCCGGTCGCCCGGGATATCTGATCGAGCCGCCAGGACCACAGGCATGGGCCCGAGTCTCTCGGGGCAGCTGGTCAACTCCGCGGTTCCTGGGACACGGGCCTGAGTTGCCCGGGACAGCTGGTGGACCCCATGGGCCCTGTGACATGGATCCAAATCACCCGGGAGTGCTAGTCGACCCCGCAGGCAATCGGACCCGAGGGCGAGTCGCCCGGGAGTGCTCATCGACCGCACAGGACCTCGTACCCGGGCCGGAGTCGCCCGGTGCAGCTGCTCGACACCGCGGGACCAGGGACCCGGGCCTGAGTCGCCCGGGAGAACTGGTCGCCCCCCTGGGCCCTCGGACATGGGCCCGAGTAACCTGGGACAGCTGTTCGACCGCGCGAGTCCTTGGACTCAGGTACGAGTCCCCCGTGACAGATGGTCCACCCCGCGGGCCCTGGGACATGGGTTCGAGTCGCCCGGGACATGTGGTCAACGCAAGGGGACCACGGACCACCGCGCGAATCGCTGAGGACAGCTGGTCCACATCGCGGGCCCTTGGACACTGGCCTGAGTCGCCCGGGACAGCAGGTCGACCCCGTGGGCAATTGGACCCGAGCCCGAGTCGCCCGGGAGAGCTGGTCCAACTCGCGGGCCCTCGGACCCGAGCGCGGGTCGCGCGAGAATTCTGGTCGACCACGCGTGCCCTCGGACCCGGGCCTGTGACGTGCGTGTGAGCTGATCAAACACGCGGGACCACGGACCAAATCCCGTGTCGACCGGGACAGCTTGTCAAGCCCGCGGGCCCTCAGACCCGAGCGGGAGTCACCCAGCAGGGGTGGTCGACATCGCGGGCACTCGGACACTGGCCTGAGTCGCCTGGGACAGCTGGTGCACCCTGCGGCCTATCGGAGCCGGGCGCGTGTCGCCCCTGAGAGCCGGGCGACGCCGCGGGCCCTCGGAACTGTGTGCGAGTCGCCTGGGACAGCTGGTCCACATCGCGGGCCCTCGGACAATGGCCTGAGTCGCCCGGGAGAGCTTGTGGACACTCAGGGCAATCGGAGACAGGCGCGAATCCTCCCGGACAGCTGGTCGACACCACAGGCCCTCGGACCCGAGCGCGATTCGCCCGGGAATTCTCGTCAACCGAGCAGGATCTAGGACCCGGGCCCGAGAACGCGGGGCAGCTGGTCGAATCCTTGGGCCCAGGGACATGGGCCTGAGTCGCCCGGGACAGCTGGTGGACCCCGCGGGCCATCGGCCCCGAGCCTGAGTTGCCCGGGAGAGTTGGTGGACCCCGCGGGCCATCGGACCCGAGCCTGATTCGCCCAGGACAACTGGTTGACAATGCGGGCCCTCAGACCAAGGCGCGAGTTATCCGGTACAGCTAGTCAACTACACGGGAACTCGGACACGGGCCCGCTTGGCCCGGGTGAGCTGGTCGACCCCACGGAATCACGGACCTGAGCCTGAGTCACCCGGGACAGCTTGTCAACCCCAGGCGCGCTCGACCCGAGCGCAAGTCGCCCAGGACAACGGGGCGACATCGCGGGCCCTCAGATACGAGCGCGTGTCGCCCGGCTGCGCTGGTCGAACCCGCGGGACCTCGGAACCCGGTCCGAGTCGCCCGGGACAGCTGGTCAACATCGTGAGCCCTCGGACACTGGCCTGAGTCGCCACGGACAGCTGGTCGACCCCGCGGGCTATCAGAGCCGGCCGCGTGTCCTCTGGGACAGCTGGTCGAACCTGCGGCCCTCGGACCCGAGCTCGAGTCGCCCGGAAGAGCGGATGGATCCCGCTGACCCTCGATCCGCGCCCGAGGCGCCTGGGACAGCTGGTCAACCCCGCAGGCACTGGAAGCAGGCCCCCGGTCGCCTGGGACATCTGGTCGAGCCCCCGGGACCTCAGGCATGGGCCCGAGTCTCCCGGGGCAGCTGGTCGACTCCGTGGGCCCAGGGACACGGGCCTGGGGCGCCCGGGCCAGCTGGTCGACCTCGCGGGCACTGGAACCCGGCACCAGGTCGCCCAGGACATCTGGTCGAGCCCATGGGACCTGGGAACCGGGTCCGAGTCGCCCGGGACAGCTGGTCGGCACCGCGGGCCTTGGCCACGGGCCCGAGTCACCCGGGAGAGATGGTCGACCCCACGGGGCCTTGGACATGATTCCGAGTCACCTGGGAGAGCTAGTCGATATCACGGGCCCTCGGAGCCGAGCCGGAGTAGCCCGGGATATCTGGTCGACCCCACGAGATCTCAGACCACAGTGCGAGTCGCCCAGGACAGCTGGGCGAGCTCAAGTCGCCCGAGACAGCGGGTGGATCCCGCTGGCCCTCGGATCCGTGCCCGAGTCACCCGGAACAGCTGGTCGACCCCGCAGGCACTGGAACCCGGCCCCTGTTCGCCCGGGACATCTGGTCGAGCCCCCGGGACCACAGTCTCCCGGGGCAGCTGGTCGACTCCGCGGGCCCAAGGACACGGGCCTGAGGCGCCCCAGACAGCTGGTCGAACCCGCGGGCACTGGAACCCGGCCCCAGGTCGCCCGGGATATCTGGTCGAGCCCTGGGACCTTAGGCATGGGCCCGAGTCTCCCGGGGCAGCTGGTCGACTCCGCGGGTCCAGGGACACGGGCCTGAGGCGCCCGGGACAACTGTTCGAAACCGCGGGCACTGGGACACGGGCCCGAGTCCCCTGGGACAGCTGGTCCACCCCACGGGACCACGGACCCAAGCGGGCGTCGCCCAGGACAGCGGGTCGACATCTCAGGCCCTCGGACCCTGGACTGAGTCGCCCAGGACAGCTGGTCGACACCGCAGGCACAGGAACCCGGCCTCCGGTCGCCCGGGATATCTGATCGAGCCGCCAGGACCACAGGCATGGGCCCGAGTCTCTCGGGGCAGCTGGTCAACTCCGCGGTTCCAGGGACACGGGCCTGAGTTGCCCGGGACAGCTGGTGGACCCCATGGGCCCTGTGACATGGATCCAAATCACCCGGGAGTGCTAGTCGACCCCGCAGGCAATCGGACCCGAGGGCGAGTCGCCCGGGAGTGCTCATCGACCGCACAGGACCTCGTACCCGGGCCGGAGTCGCCCGGTGCAGCTGCTCGACACCGCGGGACCAGGGACCCGGGCCTGAGTCGCCCGGGAGAACTGGTCGCCCCCCTGGGCCCTCGGACATGGGCCCGAGTAACCTGGGACAGCTGTTCGACCGCGCGAGTCCTTGGACTCAGGTACGAGTCCCCCGTGACAGATGGTCCACCCCGCGGGCCCTGGGACATGGGTTCGAGTCGCCCGGGACATGTGGTCAACGCAAGGGGACCACGGACCACCGCGCGAATCGCTGAGGACAGCTGGTCCACATCGCGGGCCCTTGGACACTGGCCTGAGTCGCCCGGGACAGCAGGTCGACCCCGTGGGCAATTGGACCCGAGCCCGAGTCGCCCGGGAGAGCTGGTCCAACTCGCGGGCCCTCGGACCCGAGCGCGGGTCGCGCGAGAATTCTGGTCGACCACGCGTGCCCTCGGACCCGGGCCTGTGACGTGCGTGTGAGCTGATCAAACACGCGGGACCACGGACCAAATCCCGTGTCGACCGGGACAGCTTGTCAAGCCCGCGGGCCCTCAGACCCGAGCGGGAGTCACCCAGCAGGGGTGGTCGACATCGCGGGCACTCGGACACTGGCCTGAGTCGCCTGGGACAGCTGGTGCACCCTGCGGCCTATCGGAGCCGGGCGCGTGTCGCCCCTGAGAGCCGGGCGACGCCGCGGGCCCTCGGAACTGTGTGCGAGTCGCCTGGGACAGCTGGTCAACATCGCGGGCCCTCGGACAATGGCCTGAGTCGCCCGGGAGAGCTTGTGGACACTCAGGGCAATCGGAGACAGGCGCGAATCCTCCCGGACAGCTGGTCGACACCACAGGCCCTCGGACCCGAGCGCGATTCGCCCGGGAATTCTCGTCAACCGAGCAGGATCTAGGACCCGGGCCCGAGAACGCGGGGCAGCTGGTCGACTCCTTGGGCCCAGGGACATGGGCCTGAGTCGCCCGGGACAGCTGGTGGACCCCGCGGGCCATCGGCCCCGAGCCTGAGTTGCCCGGGAGAGTTGGTGGACCCCGCGGGCCATCGGACCCGAGCCTGATTCGCCCAGGACAACTGGTTGACAATGCGGGCCCTCAGACCAAGGCGCGAGTTATCCGGTACAGCTAGTCAACTACACGGGAACTCGGACACGGGCCCGCTTCGCCCGGGTGAGCTGGTCGACCCCACGGAATCACGGACCTGAGCCTGAGTCACCCGGGACAGCTTGTCAACCCCACGCGCGCTCGACCCGAGCGCAAGTCGCCCAGGACAACGGGGCGACATCGCGGGCCCTCAGATACGAGCGCGTGTCGCCCGGCTGCGCTGGTCGAACCCGCGGGACCTCGGAACCCGGTCCGAGTCGCCCGGGACAGCTGGTCAACATCGTGAGCCCTCGGACACTGGCCTGAGTCGCCACGGACAGCTGGTCGACCCCGCGGGCTATCGGAGCCGGCCGCGTGTCCTCTGGGACAGCTGGTCGAACCTGCGGCCCTCGGACCCGAGCTCGAGTCGCCCGGAAGAGCGGATGGATCCCGCTGACCCTCGATCCGCACCCGAGGCGCCTGGGACAGCTGGTCAACCCCGCAGGCACTGGAACCAGGCCCCCGGTCGCCTGGGACATCTGGTCGAGCCCCCGGGACCTCAGGCATGGGCCCGAGTCTCCCGGGGCAGCTGGTCGACTCCGTGGGCCCAGGGACACGGGCCTGGGGCGCCCGGGCCAGCTGGTCGACCTCGCGGGCACTGGAACCCGGCACCAGGTCGCCCAGGACATCTGGTCGAGCCCATGGGACCTGGGAACCGGGTCCGAGTCCCCCGGGACAGCTGGTCGGCACCGCGGGCCTTGGCCACGGGCCCGAGTCACCCGGGAGAGATGGTCGACCCCACGGGGCCTTGGACATGATTCCGAGTCACCTGGGAGAGCTAGTCGATATCACGGGCCCTCGGAGCCGAGCCGGAGTAGCCCGGGATATCTGGTCGACCCCACGAGATCGCAGACCACAGTGCGAGTCGCCCAGGACAGCTGGGCGACATCGCGGGACCTCAGGCATGGGCCCGAGTCTCCCGTGACAGCTGGTGGACCCTGCGGACCATCGGACCTGGGCCCGAGTGGCCCAGGAGAGCTGGGCGACATCGTGGGACCTCAGGCATGGGCCCGAGTCTCCCGTGACACCTGGCCGACCCCACGAGCTATCGGATCCGGGCGCAAGTCCCCCAGGACAGCGGGTTGACACCGCGGGCCATTGGTCAGGCGCCTGAGTCAGCCGGGAGAGCTGGTCGATCCGGTGGGCCCTCAGATTCAAGCTCAAGTCGCCCGAGACAGCGGGTGGATCCCGCTGGCCCTCGGATCCGTGCCCGAGTCACCCGGGACAGCTGGTCGACCCCGCAGGCACTGGAACCCGGCCCCTGTTCGCCCGGGACATCTGGTCGAGCCCCCGGGACCACAGTCTCCCGGGGCAGCTGGTCGACTCCGCGGGCCCAAGGACACGGGCCTGAGGCGCCCCAGACAGCTGGTCGAACCCGCGGGCACTGGAACCCGGCCCCAGGTCGCCCGGGATATCTGGTCGAGCCCTGGGACCTTAGGCATGGGCCCGAGTCTCCCGGGGCAGCTGGTCGACTCCGCGGGTCCAGGGACACGGGCCTGAGGCGCCCGGGACAACTGTTCGAAACCGCGGGCACTGGGACACGGGCCCGAGTCCCCTGGGACAGCTGGTCCACCCCACGGGACCACGGACCCAAGCGGGCGTCGCCCAGGACAGCGGGTCGACATCTCGGGCCTTCCGACCCTGGACTGAGTCGCCCAGGACAGCTGGTCGACACCGCAGGCACAGGAACCCGGCCTCCGGTCGCCCGGGATATCTGATCGAGCCGCCAGGACCACAGGCATGGGCCCGAGTCTCTCGGGGCAGCTGGTCAACTCCGCGGTTCCAGGGACACGGGCCTGAGTTGCCCGGGACAGCTGGTGGACCCCATGGGCCCTGTGACATGGATCCAAATCACCCGGGAGTGCTAGTCGACCCCGCAGGCAATCGGACCCGAGGGCGAGTCGCCCGGGAGTGCTCATCGACCGCACAGGACCTCGTACCCGGGCCGGAGTCGCCCGGTGAGGCTGCTCGACACCGCGGGACCAGGGACCCGGGCCTGAGTCGCCCGGGAGAACTGGTCGACCCCCTGGGCCCTCGGACATGGGCCCGAGTAACCTGGGACAGCTGTTCGACCGCGCAAGTCCTTGGACTCAGGTACGAGTCCCCCGTGACAGATGGTCCACCCCGCGGGCCCTGGGACATGGGTTCGAGTCGCCCGGGACATGTGGTCAACGCAAGGGGACCACGGACCACCGCGCGAATCGCTGAGGACAGCTGGTCCACATCGCGGGCCCTTGGACACTGGCCTGAGTCGCCCGGGACAGCAGGTCGACCCCGTGGGCAATTGGACCCGAGCCCGAGTCGCCCGGGAGAGCTGGTCCAACTCGCGGGCCCTCGGACCCGAGCGCGGGTCGCGCGAGAATTCTGGTCGACCACGCGTGCCCTCGGACCCGGGCCTGTGACGTGCGTGTGAGCTGATCAAACACGCGGGACCACGGACCAAATCCCGTGTCGACCGGGACAGCTTGTCAAGCCCGCGGGCCCTCAGACCCGAGCGGGAGTCACCCAGCAGGGGTGGTCGACATCGCGGGCACTCGGACACTGGCCTGAGTCGCCTGGGACAGCTGGTGCACCCTGCGGCCTATCGGAGCCGGGCGCGTGTCGCCCCTGAGAGCCGGGCGACGCCGCGGGCCCTCGGAACTGTGTGCGAGTCGCCTGGGACAGCTGGTCAACATCGCGGGCCCTCGGACAATGGCCTGAGTCGCCCGGGAGAGCTTGTGGACACTCAGGGCAATCGGACACAGGCGTGAATCCTCCCGGACAGCTGGTCGACACCACAGGCCCTCGGACCCGAGCGCGATTCGCCCGGGAATTCTCGTCAACCGAGCAGGATCTAGGACCCGGGCCCGAGAACGCGGGGCAGCTGGTCGACTCCTTGGGCCCAGGGACATGGGCCTGAGTCGCCCGGGACAGCTGGTGGACCCCGCGGGCCATCGGCCCCGAGCCTGAGTTGCCCGGGAGAGTTGGTGGACCCCGCGGGCCATCGGACCCGAGCCTGATTCGCCCAGGACAACTGGTTGACAATGCGGGCCCTCAGACCAAGGCGCGAGTTATCCGGTACAGCTAGTCAACTACACGGGAACTCGGACACGGGCCCGCTTGGCCCGGGTGAGCTGGTCGACCCCACGGAATCACGGACCTGAGCCTGAGTCACCCGGGACAGCTTGTCAACCCCACGCGCGCTCGACCCGAGCGCAAGTCGCCCAGGACAACGGGGCGACATCGCGGGCCCTCAGATACGAGCGCGTGTCGCCCGGCTGCGCTGGTCGAACCCGCGGGACCTCGGAACCCGGTCCGAGTCGCCCGGGACAGCTGGTCAACATCGTGAGCCCTCGGACACTGGCCTGAGTCGCCACGGACAGCTGGTCGACCCCGCGGGCTATCGGAGCCGGCCGCGTGTCCTCTGGGACAGCTGGTCGAACCTGCGGCCCTCGGACCCGAGCTCGAGTCGCCCGGAAGTGCGGATGGATCCCGCTGACCCTCGATCCGCACCCGAGGCGCCTGGGACAGCTGGTCAACCCCGCAGGCACTGGAACCAGGCCCCCGGTCGCCTGGGACATCTGGTCGAGCCCCCGGGACCTCAGGCATGGGCCCGAGTCTCCCGGGGCAGCTGGTCGACTCCGTGGGCCCAGGGACACGGGCCTGGGGCGCCCGGGCCAGCTGGTCGACCTCGCGGGCACTGGAACCCGGCACCAGGTCGCCCAGGATATCTGGTCGAGCCCATGGGACCTGGGAACCGGGTCCGAGTCCCCCGGGACAGCTGGTCGGCACCGCGGGCCTTGGCCACGGGCCCGAGTCACCCGGGAGAGATGGTCGACCCCACGGGGCCTTGGACATGATTCCGAGTCACCTGGGAGAGCTAGTCGATATCACGGGCCCTCGGAGCCGAGCCGGAGTAGCCCGGGATATCTGGTCGACCCCACGAGATCGCAGACCACAGTGCGAGTCGCCCAGGACAGCTGGGCGACATCGCGGGACCTCAGGCATGGGCCCGAGTCTCCCGTGACAGCTGGTGGACCCTGCGGACCATCGGACCTGGGCCCGAGTGGCCCAGGACAGCTGGGCGACATCGTGGGACCTCAGGCATGGGCCCGAGTCTCCCGTGACACCTGGCCGACCCCACGAGCTATCGGATCCGGGCGCAAGTCCCCCAGGACAGCGGGTTGACACCGCGGGCCATTGGTCAGGCGCCTGAGTCAGCCGGGAGAGCTGGTCGATCCGGTGGGCCCTCAGATTCAAGCTCAAGTCGCCCGAGACAGCGGGTGGATCCCGCTGGCCCTCGGATCCGTGCCCGAGTCACCCGGGACAGCTGGTCGACCCCGCAGGCACTGGAACCCGGCCCCTGTTCGCCCGGGACATCTGGTCGAGCCCCCGGGACCACAGTCTCCCGGGGCAGCTGGTCGACTCCGCGGGCCCAAGGACACGGGCCTGAGGCGCCCCAGACAGCTGGTCGAACCCGCGGGCACTGGAACCCGGCCCCAGGTCGCCCGGGATATCTGGTCGAGCCCTGGGACCTTAGGCATGGGCCCGAGTCTCCCGGGGCAGCTGGTCGACTCCGCGGGTCCAGGGACACGGGCCTGAGGCGCCCGGGACAACTGTTCGAAACCGCGGGCACTGGGACACGGGCCCGAGTCCCCTGGGACAGCTGGTCCACCCCTCGGGACCACGGACCCAAGCGGGCGTCGCCCAGGACAGCGGGTCGACATCTCGGGCCTTCGGACCCTGGACTGAGTCGCCCAGGACAGCTGGTCGACACCGCAGGCACAGGAACCCGGCCTCCGGTCGCCCGGGATATCTGATCGAGCCGCCAGGACCACAGGCATGGGCCCGAGTCTCTCGGGGCAGCTGGTCAACTCCGCGGTTCCAGGGACACGGGCCTGAGTTGCCCGGGACAGCTGGTGGACCCCATGGGCCCTGTGACATGGATCCAAATCACCCGGGAGTGCTAGTCGACCCCGCAGGCAATCGGACCCGAGGGCGAGTCGCCCGGGAGTGCTCATCGACCGCACAGGACCTCGTACCCGGGCCGGAGTCGCCCGGTGCAGCTGCTCGACACCGCGGGACCAGGGACCCGGGCCTGAGTCGCCCGGGAGAACTGGTCGACCCCCTGGGCCCTCGGACATGGGCCCGAGTAACCTGGGACAGCTGTTCGACCGCGCGAGTCCTTGGACTCAGGTACGAGTCCCCCGTGACAGATGGTCCACCCCGCGGGCCCTGGGACATGGGTTCGAGTCGCCCGGGACATGTGGTCAACGCAAGGGGACCACGGACCACCGCGCGAATCGCTGAGGACAGCTGGTCCACATCGCGGGCCCTTGGACACTGGCCTGAGTCGCCCGGGACAGCAGGTCGACCCCGTGGGCAATTGGACCCGAGCCCGAGTCGCCCGGGAGAGCTGGTCCAACTCGCGGGCCCTCGGACCCGAGCGCGGGTCGCGCGAGAATTCTGGTCGACCACGCGTGCCCTCGGACCCGGGCCTGTGACGTGCGTGTGAGCTGATCAAACACGCGGGACCACGGACCAAATCCCGTGTCGACCGGGACAGCTTGTCAAGCCCGCGGGCCCTCAGACCCGAGCGGGAGTCACCCAGCAGGGGTGGTCGACATCGCGGGCACTCGGACACTGGCCTGAGTCGCCTGGGACAGCTGGTGCACCCTGCGGCTTATCGGAGCCGGGCGCGTGTCGCCCCTGAGAGCCGGGCGACGCCGCGGGCCCTCGGAACTGTGTGCGAGTCGCCTGGGACAGCTGGTCAACATCGCGGGCCCTCGGACAATGGCCTGAGTCGCCCGGGAGAGCTTGTGGACACTCAGGGCAATCGGAGACAGGCGCGAATCCTCCCGGACAGCTGGTCGACACCACAGGCCCTCGGACCCGAGCGCGATTCGCCCGGGAATTCTCGTCAACCGAGCAGGATCTAGGACCCGGGCCCGAGAACGCGGGGCAGCTGGTCGACTCCTTGGGCCCAGGGACATGGGCCTGAGTCGCCCGGGACAGCTGGTGGACCCCGCGGGCCATCGGCCCCGAGCCTGAGTTGCCCGGGAGAGTTGGTGGACCCCGCGGGCCATCGGACCCGAGCCTGATTCGCCCAGGACAACTGGTTGACAATGCGGGCCCTCAGACCAAGGCGCGAGTTATCCGGTACAGCTAGTCAACTACACGGGAACTCGGACACGGGCCCGCTTCGCCCGGGTGAGCTGGTCGACCCCACGGAATCACGGACCTGAGCCTGAGTCACCCGGGACAGCTTGTCAACCCCAGGCGCGCTCGACCCGAGCGCAAGTCGCCCGGGACAACGGGGCGACATCGCGGGCCCTCAGATACGAGCGCGTGTCGCCCGGCTGCGCTGGTCGAACCCGCGGGACCTCGGAACCCGGTCCGAGTCGCCCGGGACAGCTGGTCAACATCGTGAGCCCTCGGACACTGGCCTGAGTCGCCACGGACAGCTGGTCGACCCCGCGGGCTATCGGAGCCGGCCGCGTGTCCTCTGGGACAGCTGGTCGAACCTGCGGCCCTCGGACCCGAGCTCGAGTCGCCCGGAAGAGCGGATGGATCCCGCTGACCCTCGATCCGCACCCGAGGCGCCTGGGACAGCTGGTCAACCCCGCAGGCACTGGAACCAGGCCCCCGGTCGCCTGGGACATCTGGTCGAGCCCCCAGGACCTCAGGCATGGGCCCGAGTCTCCCGGGGCAGCTGGTCGACTCCGTGGGCCCAGGGACACGGGCCTGGGGCGCCCGGGCCAGCTGGTCGACCTCGCGGGCACTGGAACCCGGCACCAGGTCGCCCAGGACATCTGGTCGAGCCCATGGGACCTGGGAACCGGGTCCGAGTCCCCCGGGACAGCTGGTCGGCACCGCGGGCCTTGGCCACGGGCCCGAGTCACCCGGGAGAGATGGTCGACCCCACGGGGCCTTGGACATGATTCCGAGTCACCTGGGAGAGCTAGTCGATATCACGGGCCCTCGGAGCCGAGCCGGAGTAGCCCGGGATATCTGGTCGACCCCACGAGATCGCAGACCACAGTGCGAGTCGCCCAGGACAGCTGGGCGACATCGCGGGACCTCAGGCATGGGCCCGAGTCTCCCGTGACAGCTGGTGGACCCTGCGGACCATCGGACCTGGGCCCGAGTGGCCCAGGACAGCTGGGCGACATCGTGGGACCTCAGGCATGGGCCCGAGTCTCCCGTGACACCTGGCCGACCCCACGAGCTATCGGATCCGGGCGCAAGTCCCCCAGGACAGCGGGTTGACACCGCGGGCCATTGGTCAGGCGCCTGAGTCAGCCGGGAGAGCTGGTCGATCCGGTGGGCCCTCAGATTCAAGCTCAAGTCGCCCGAGACAGCGGGTGGATCCCGCTGGCCCTCGGATCCGTGCCCGAGTCACCCGGGACAGCTGGTCGACCCCGCAGGCACTGGAACCCGGCCCCTGTTCGCCCGGGACATCTGGTCGAGCCCCCGGGACCACAGTCTCCCGGGGCAGCTGGTCGACTCCGCGGGCCCAAGGACACGGGCCTGAGGCGCCCCAGACAGCTGGTCGAACCCGCGGGCACTGGAACCCGGCCCCAGGTCGCCCGGGATATCTGGTCGAGCCCTGGGACCTTAGGCATGGGCCCGAGTCTCCCGGGGCAGCTGGTCGACTCCGCGGGTCCAGGGACACGGGCCTGAGGCGCCCGGGACAACTGTTCGAAACCGCGGGCACTGGGACACGGGCCCGAGTCCCCTGGGACAGCTGGTCCACCCCACGGGACCACGGACCCAAGCGGGCGTCGCCCAGGACAGCGGGTCGACATCTCGGGCCTTCGGACCCTGGACTGAGTCGCCCAGGACAGCTGGTCGACACCGCAGGCACAGGAACCCGGCCTCCGGTCGCCCGGGATATCTGATCGAGCCGCCAGGACCACAGGCATGGGCCCGAGTCTCTCGGGGCAGCTGGTCAACTCCGCGGTTCCAGGGACACGGGCCTGAGTTGCCCGGGACAGCTGGTGGACCCCATGGGCCCTGTGACATGGATCCAAATCACCCGGGAGTGCTAGTCGACCCCGCAGGCAATCGGACCCGAGGGCGAGTCGCCCGGGAGTGCTCATCGACCGCACAGGACCTCGTACCCGGGCCGGAGTCGCCCGGTGCAGCTGCTCGACACCGCGGGACCAGGGACCCGGGCCTGAGTCGCCCGGGAGAACTGGTCGACCCCCTGGGCCCTCGGACATGGGCCCGAGTAACCTGGGACAGCTGTTCGACCGCGCGAGTCCTTGGACTCAGGTACGAGTCCCCCGTGACAGATGGTCCACCCCGCGGGCCCTGGGACATGGGTTCGAGTCGCCCGGGACATGTGGTCAACGCAAGGGGACCACGGACCACCGCGCGAATCGCTGAGGACAGCTGGTCCACATCGCGGGCCCTTGGACACTGGCCTGAGTCGCCCGGGACAGCAGGTCGACCCCGTGGGCAATTGGACCCGAGCCCGAGTCGCCCGGGAGAGCTGGTCCAACTCGCGGGCCCTCGGACCCGAGCGCGGGTCGCGCGAGAATTCTGGTCGACCACGCGTGCCCTCGGACCCGGGCCTGTGATGTGCGTGTGAGCTGATCAAACACGCGGGACCACGGACCAAATCCCGTGTCGACCGGGACAGCTTGTCAAGCCCGCGGGCCCTCAGACCCGAGCGGGAGTCACCCAGCAGGGGTGGTCGACATCGCGGGCACTCGGACACTGGCCTGAGTCGCCTGGGACAGCTGGTGCACCCTGCGGCCTATCGGAGCCGGGCGCGTGTCGCCCCTGAGAGCCGGGCGACGCCGCGGGCCCTCGGAACTGTGTGCGAGTCGCCTGGGACAGCTGGTCAACATCGCGGGCCCTCGGACAATGGCCTGAGTCGCCCGGGAGAGCTTGTGGACACTCAGGGCAATCGGAGACAGGCGCGAATCCTCCCGGACAGCTGGTCGACACCACAGGCCCTCGGACCCGAGCGCGATTCGCCCGGGAATTCTCGTCAACCGAGCAGGATCTAGGACCCGGGCCCGAGAACGCGGGGCAGCTGGTCGACTCCTTGGGCCCAGGGACATGGGCCTGAGTCGCCCGGGACAGCTGGTGGACCCCGCGGGCCATCGGCCCCGAGCCTGAGTTGCCCGGGAGAGTTGGTGGACCCCGCGGGCCATCGGCCCCGAGCCTGATTCGCCCAGGACAACTGGTTGACAATGCGGGCCCTCAGACCAAGGCGCGAGTTATCCGGTACAGCTAGTCAACTACACGGGAACTCGGACACGGGCCCGCTTGGCCCGGGTGAGCTGGTCGACCCCACGGAATCACGGACCTGAGCCTGAGTCACCCGGGACAGCTTGTCAACCCCACGCGCGCTCGACCCGAGCGCAAGTCGCCCAGGACAACGGGGCGACATCGCGGGCCCTCAGATACGAGCGCGTGTCGCCCGGCTGCGCTGGTCGAACCCGCGGGACCTCGGAACCCGGTCCGAGTCGCCCGGGACAGCTGGTCAACATCGTGAGCCCTCGGACACTGGCCTGAGTCGCCACGGACAGCTGGTCGACCCCGCGGGCTATCGGAGCCGGCCGCGTGTCCTCTGGGACAGCTGGTCGAACCTGCGGCCCTCGGACCCGAGCTCGAGTCGCCCGGAAGAGCGGATGGATCCCGCTGACCCTCGATCCGCGCCCGAGGCGCCTGGGACAGCTGGTCAACCCCGCAGGCACTGGAACCAGGCCCCCGGTCGCCTGGGACATCTGGTCGAGCCCCCGGGACCTCAGGCATGGGCCCGAGTCTCCCGGGGCAGCTGGTCGACTCCGTGGGCCCAGGGACACGGGCCTGGGGCGCCCGGGCCAGCTGGTCGACCTCGCGGGCACTGGAACCCGGCACCAGGTCGCCCAGGACATCTGGTCGAGCCCATGGGACCTGGGAACCGGGTCCGAGTCGCCCGGGACAGCTGGTCGGCACCGCGGGCCTTGGACACGGGCCCGAGTCACCTGGGAGAGATGGTCGACCCCACGGGGCCTTGGACATGATTCCGAGTCACCTGGGAGAGCTAGTCGATATCACGGGCCCTCGGAGCCGAGCCGGAGTAGCCCGGGATATCTGGTCGACCCCACGAGAGCGCAGACCACAGTGCGAGTCGCCCAGGACAGCTGGTCGACATCGCGGGACCTCAGGCATGGGCCCGAGTCTCCCGTGACAGCTGGTGGACCCTGCGGACCATCGGACCTGGGCCCGAGTGGCCCAGGACAGCTGGGCGACATCGTGGGACCTCAGGCATGGGCCCGAGTCTCCCGTGACACCTGGCCGACCCCACGAGCTATCGGATCCGGGCGCAAGTCCCCCAGGACAGCAGGTTGACACCGCGGGCCATTGGTCAGGCGCCTGAGTCAGCCGGGAGAGCTGGTCGATCCGGCGGGCCCTCAGATCCGAGCTCAAGTCGCCCGAGACAGCGGGTGGATCCCGCTGGCCCTCGGATCCGTGCCCGAGTCACCCGGGACAGCTGGTCGACCCCGCAGGCACTGGAACCCGGCCCCTGTTCGCCCGGGACATCTGGTCGAGCCCCCGGGACCACAGTCTCCCGGGGCAGCTGGTCGACTCCGCGGGCCCAAGGACACGGGCCTGCGGCGCCCCAGACAGCTGTTCGAACCCGCGGGCACTGGAACCCGGCCCCAGGTCGCCCGGGATATCTGGTCGAGCCCTGGGACCTTAGGCATGGGCCCGAGTCTCCCGGGGCAGCTGGTCGACTCCGCGGGTCCAGGGACACGGGCCTGAGGCGCCCGGGACAACTGTTAGAAACCGCGGGCACTGGGACACGGGCCCGCGTCCCCTGGGACAGCTGGTCCACCCCATGGGACCACGGACCCAAGCGGGCGTCGCCCAGGACAGCGGGTCGACATCTCGGGCCCTCGGACCCTGGACTGAGTCGCCCAGGACAGCTGGTCGACACCGCAGGCACAGGAACCCGGCCTCCGGTCGCCCGGGATATCTGATCGAGCCGCCAGGACCACAGGCATGGGCCCGAGTCTCTCGGGGCAGCTGGTCAACTCCGCGGTTCCAGGGACACGGGCCTGAGTTGCCCGGGACAGCTGGTGGACCCCATGGGCCCTGTGACATGGATCCAAATCACCCGGGAGTGCTAGTCGACCCCGCAGGCAATCGGACCCGAGGGCGAGTCGCCCGGGAGTGCTCATCGACCGCACAGGACCTCGTACCCGGGCCGGAGTCGCCCGGTGCAGCTGCTCGACACCGCGGGACCAGGGACCCGGGCCTGAGTCGCCCGGGAGAACTGGTCGACCCCCTGGGCCCTCGGACATGGGCCCGAGTAACCTGGGACAGCTGTTCGACCGCGCGAGTCCTTGGACTCAGGTACGAGTCCCCCGTGACAGATGGTCCACCCCGCGGGCCCTGGGACATGGGTTCGAGTCGCCCGGGACATGTGGTCAACGCAAGGGGACCACGGACCACCGCGCGAATCGCTGAGGACAGCTGGTCCACATCGCGGGCCCTTGGACACTGGCCTGAGTCGCCCGGGACAGCAGGTCGACCCCGTGGGCAATTGGACCCGAGCCCGAGTCGCCCGGGAGAGCTGGTCCAACTCGCGGGCCCTCGGACCCGAGCGCGGGTCGCGCGAGAATTCTGGTCGACCACGCGTGCCCTCGGACCCGGGCCTGTGACGTGCGTGTGAGCTGATCAAACACGCGGGACCACGGACCAAATCCCGTGTCGACCGGGACAGCTTGTCAAGCCCGCGGGCCCTCAGACCCGAGCGGGAGTCACCCAGCAGGGGGGGTCGACATCGCGGGCACTCGGACACTGGCCTGAGTCGCCTGGGACAGCTGGTGCACCCTGCGGCCTATCGGAGCCGGGCGCGTGTCGCCCCTGAGAGCCGGGTGACGCCGCGGGCCCTCGGAACTGTGTGCGAGTCGCCTGGGACAGCTGGTCAACATCACGGGCCCTCGGACAATGGCCTGAGTCGCCCGGGAGAGCTTGTGGACACTCAGGGCAATCGGAGACAGGCGCGAATCCTCCCGGACAGCTGGTCGACACCACAGGCCCTCGGAACCGAGCGCGATTCGCCCGGGAATTCTCGTCAACCGAGCAGGATCTAGGACCCGGGCCCGAGAACGCGGGGCAGCTGGTCGACTCCTTGGGCCCAGGGACATGGGCCTGAGTCGCCCGGGACAGCTGGTCGACCCCACGGGCCATCGGCCCCGAGCCTGAGTTGCCCGGGAGAGTTGGTGGACCCCGCGGGCCATCGGACCCGAGCCTGATTCGCCCAGGACAACTGGTTGACAATGCGGGCCCTCAGACCAAGGCGCGAGTTATCTGGTACAGCTAGTCAACTACACGGGAACTCGGACACGGGCCCGCTTCGCCTGGGTGAGCCTGTCGACCCCACGGAATCACGGACCTGAGCCTGAGTCACCCGGGACAGCTTGTCAACCCCACGCGCGCTCGACCCGAGCGCAAGTCGCCCAGGACAACGGGGCGACATCGCGGGCCCTCAGATACGAGCGCGTGTCGCCCGGCTGCGCTGGTCGAACCCGCGGGACCTCGGAACCCGGTCCGAGTCGCCCGGGACAGCTGGTCAACATCGTGAGCCCTCGGACACTGGCCTGAGTCGCCACGGACAGCTGGTCGACCCCGCGGGCTATCGGAGCCGGCCGCGTGTCCTCTGGGACAGCTGGTTGAACCTGCGGCCCTCGGACCCGAGCTCGAGTCGCCCGGAAGAGCGGATGGATCCCGCTGACCCTCGATCCGCGCCCGAGGCGCCTGGGACAGCTGGTCAACCCCGCAGGCACTGGAACCAGGCCCCCGGTCGCCTGGGACATCTGGTCGAGCCCCCGGGACCTCAGGCATGGGCCCGAGTCTCCCGGGGCAGCTGGTCGACTCCGTGGGCCCAGGGACACGGGCCTGGGGCGCCCGGGCCAGCTGGTCGACCTCGCGGGCACTGGAACCCGGCACCAGGTCGCCCAGGACATCTGGTCGAGCCCATGGGACCTGGGAACCGGGTCCGAGTCGCCCGGGACAGCTGGTCGGCACCGCGGGCCTTGGACACGGGCCCGAGTCACCCGGGAGAGATGGTCGACCCCACGGGGCCTTGGACATGATTCCGAGTCACCTGGGAGAGCTAGTCGATATCACGGGCCCTCGGAGCCGAGCCGGAGTAGCCCGGGATATCTGGTCGACCCCACGAGATCGCAGACCACAGTGCGAGTCGCCCAGGACAGCTGGTCGACATCGCGGGACCTCAGGCATGGGCCCGAGTCTCCCGTGACAGCTGGTGGACCCTGCGGACCATCGGACCTGGGCCCGAGTGGCCCAGGACTGCTGGGCGACATCGTGGGACCTCAGGCATGGGCCCGAGTCTCCCGTGACACCTGGCCGACCCCACGAGCTATCGGATCCGGGCGCAAGTCCCCCAGGACAGCGGGTTGACACCGCGGGCCATTGGTCAGGCGCCTGAGTCAGCCGGGAGAGCTGGTCGATCCGGCGGGCCCTCAGATCCGAGCTCAAGACGCCCGAGACAGCGGGTGGATCCCGCTGGCCCTCGGATCCGTGCCCGAGTCACCCGGGACAGCTGGTCGACCCCGCAGGCACTGGAACCCGGCCCCTGTTCGCCCGGGACATCTGGTCGAGCCCCCGGGACCACAGTCTCCCGGGGCAGCTGGTCGACTCCGCGGGCCCAAGGACACGGGCCTGAGGCGCCCCAGACAGCTGGTCGAACCCGCGGGCACTGGAACCCGGCCCCAGGTCGCCCGGGATATCTGGTCGAGCCCTGGGACCTTAGGCATGGGCCCGAGTCTCCCGGGGCAGCTGGTCGACTCCGCGGGTCCAGGGACACGGGCCTGAGGCGCCCGGGACAACTGTTCGAAACCGCGGGCACTGGGACACGGGCCCGCGTCCCCTGGGACAGCTGGTCCACCCCACGGGACCACGGACCCAAGCGGGAGTCGCCCAGGACAGCGGGTCGACATCTCGGGCCCTCGGACCCTGGACTGAGTCGCCCAGGACAGCTGGTCGACACCGCAGGCACAGGAACCCGGCCTCCGGTCGCCCGGGATATCTGATCGAGCCGCCAGGACCACAGGCATGGGCCCGAGTCTCTCGGGGCAGCTGGTCAACTCCGCGGTTCCAGGGACACGGGCCTGAGTTGCCCGGGACAGCTGGTGGACCCCATGGGCCCTGTGACATGGATCCAAATCACCCGGGAGTGCTAGTCGACCCCGCAGGCAATCGGACCCGAGGGCGAGTCGCCCGGGAGTGCTCATCGACCGCACAGGACCTCGTACCCGGGCCGGAGTCGCCCGGTGCAGCTGCTCGACACCGCGGGACCAGGGACCCGGGCCTGAGTCGCCCGGGAGAACTGGTCGCCCCCCTGGGCCCTCGGACATGGGCCCGAGTAAC
This sequence comes from Sus scrofa, assembly GCF_054392235.1. Lineage (NCBI taxonomy): Eukaryota > Metazoa > Chordata > Mammalia > Artiodactyla > Suidae > Sus > Sus scrofa. The sequence continues at coordinate 37,756,378 of NC_139393.1, read as the reverse complement.
CTGGGACAGCTGTTCGACCGCGCGAGTCCTTGGACTCAGGTACGAGTCCCCCGTGACAGATGGTCCACCCCGCGGGCCCTGGGACATGGGTTCGAGTCGCCCGGGACATGTGGTCAAAGCAAGGGGACCACGGACCACCGCGCGAATCGCTGAGGACAGCTGGTCCACATCGCGGGCCCTTGGACACTGGCCTGAGTCGCCCGGGACAGCAGGTCGACCCCGTGGGCAATTGGACCCGAGCCCGAGTCGCCCGGGAGAGCTGGTCCAACTCGCGGGCCCTCGGACCCGAGCGCGGGTCGCGCGAGAATTCTGGTCGACCACGCGTGCCCTCGGACCCGGGCCTGTGACGTGCGTGTGAGCTGATCAAACACGCGGGACCACGGACCAAATCCCGTGTCGACCGGGACAGCTTGTCAAGCCCGCGGGCCCTCAGACCCGAGCGGGAGTCACCCAGCAGGGGTGGTCGACATCGCGGGCACTCGGACACTGGCCTGAGTCGCCTGGGACAGCTGGTGCACCCTGCGGCCTATCGGAGCCGGGCGCGTGTCGCCCCTGAGAGTCGGGCGACGCCGCGGGCCCTCGGAACTGTGTGCGAGTCGCCTGGGACAGCTGGTCAACATCGCGGGCCCTCGGACAATGGCCTGAGTCGCCCGGGAGAGCTTGTGGACACTCAGGGCAATCGGAGACAGGCGCGAATCCTCCCGGACAGCTGGTCGACACCACAGGCCCTCGGACCCGAGCGCGATTCGCCCGGGAATTCTCGTCAACCGAGCAGGATCTAGGACCCGGGCCCGAGAACGCGGGGCAGCTGGTCGACTCCTTGGGCCCAGGGACATGGGCCTGAGTCGCCCGGGACAGCTGGTGGACCCCGCGGGCCATCGGCCCCGAGCCTGATTCGCCCAGGACAACTGGTTGACAATGCGGGCCCTCAGACCAAGGCGCGAGTTATCCGGTACAGCTAGTCAACTACACGGGAACTCGGACACGGGCCCGCTTGGCCCGGGTGAGCTGGTCGACCCCACGGAATCACGGACCTGAGCCTGAGTCACCCGGGACAGCTTGTCAACCCCACGCGCGCTCGACCCGAGCGCAAGTCGCCCAGGACAACGGGGCGACATTGCGGGCCCTCAGATACGAGCGCGTGTCGCCCGGCTGCGCTGGTCGAACCCGCGGGACCTCGGAACCCGGTCCGAGTCGCCCGGGACAGCTGGTCAACATCGTGAGCCCTCGGACACTGGCCTGAGTCGCCACGGACAGCTGGTCGACCCCGCGGGCTATCGGAGCCGGCCGCGTGTCCTCTGGGACAGCTGGTCGAACCTGCGGCCCTCGGACCCGAGCTCGAGTCGCCCGGAAGAGCGGATGGATCCCGCTGACCCTCGATCCGCGCCCGAGGCGCCTGGGACAGCTGGTCAACCCCGCAGGCACTGGAACCAGGCCCCCGGTCGCCTGGGACATCTGGTCGAGCCCCCGGGACCTCAGGCATGGGCCCGAGTCTCCCGGGGCAGCTGGTCGACTCCGTGGGCCCAGGGACACGGGCCTGGGGCGCCCGGGCCAGCTGGTCGACCTCGCGGGCACTGGAACCCGGCACCAGGTCGCCCAGGACATCTGGTCGAGCCCATGGGACCTGGGAACCGGGTCCGAGTCGCCCGGGACAGCTGGTCGGCACCGCGGGCCTTGGACACGGGCCCGAGTCACCTGGGAGAGATGGTCGACCCCACGGGGCCTTGGACATGATTCCGAGTCACCTGGGAGAGCTAGTCGATATCACGGGCCCTCGGAGCCGAGCCGGAGTAGCCCGGGATATCTGGTCGACCCCACGCGATCGCAGACCACAGTGCGAGTCGCCCAGGACAGCTGGGCGACATCGCGGGACCTCAGGCATGGGCCCGAGTCTCCCGTGACAGCTGGTGGACCCTGCGGACCATCGGACCTGGGCCCGAGTGGCCCAGGACAGCTGGGCGACATCGTGGGACCTCAGGCATGGGCCCGAGTCTCCCGTGACACCTGGCCGACCCCACGAGCTATCGGATCCGGGCGCAAGTCCCCCAGGACAGCGGGTTGACACCGCGGGCCATTGGTCAGGCGCCTGAGTCAGCCGGGAGAGCTGGTCGATCCGGCGGGCCCTCAGATCCCAGCTCAAGTCGCCCGAGACAGCGGGTGGATCCCGCTGGCCCTCGGATCCGTGCCCGAGTCACCCGGGACAGCTGGTCGACCCCGCAGGCACTGGAACCCGGCCCCTGTTCGCCCGGGACATCTGGTCGAGCCCCCGGGACCACAGTCTCCCGGGGCAGCTGGTCGACTCCGCGGGCCCAAGGACACGGGCCTGAGGCGCCCCAGACAGCTGGTCGAACCCGCGGGCACTGGAACCCGGCCCCAGGTCGCCCGGGATATCTGGTCGAGCCCTGGGACCTTAGGCATGGGCCCGAGTCTCCCGGGGCAGCTGGTCGACTCCGCGGGTCCAGGGACACGGGCCTGAGGCGCCCGGGACAACTGTTCGAAACCGCGGGCACTGGGACACGGGCCCGCGTCCCCTGGGACAGCTGGTCCACCCCACGGGACCACGGACCCAAGCGGGAGTCGCCCAGGACAGCGGGTCGACATCTCGGGCCCTCGGACCCTGGACTGAGTCGCCCAGGACAGCTGGTCGACACCGCAGGCACAGGAACCCGGCCTCCGGTCGCCCGGGATATCTGATCGAGCCGCCAGGACCACAGGCATGGGCCCGAGTCTCTCGGGGCAGCTGGTCAACTCCGCGGTTCCAGGGACACGGGCCTGAGTTGCCCGGGACAGCTGGTGGACCCCATGGGCCCTGTGACATGGGTCCAAATCACCCGTCAGTGCTAGTCGACCCCGCAGGCAATCGGACCCGAGGGCGAGTCGCCCGGGAGTGCTCATCGACCGCACAGGACCTCGTACCCGGGCCGGAGTCGCCCGGTGCAGCTGCTCGACACCGCGGGACCAGGGACCCGGGCCTGAGTCGCCCGGGAGAACTGGTCGACCCCCTGGGCCCTCGGACATGGGCCCGAGTAACCTGGGACAGCTGTTCGACCGCGCGAGTCCTTGGACTCAGGTACGAGTCCCCCGTGACAGATGGTCCACCCCGCGGGCCCTGGGACATGGGTTCGAGTCGCCCGGGACATGTGGTCAACGCAAGGGGACCACGGACCACCGCGCGAATCGCTGAGGACAGCTGGTCCACATCGCGGGCCCTTGGACACTGGCCTGAGTCGCCCGGGACAGCAGGTCGACCCCGTGGACAATTGGACACGAGCCCGAGTCGCCCGGGAGAGCTGGTCCAACTCGCGGGCCCTCGGACCCGAGCGCGGGTCGCGCGAGAATTCTGGTCGACCACGCGTGCCCTCGGACCCGGGCCTGTGACGTGCGTGTGAGCTGATCAAACACGCGGGACCACGGACCAAATCCCGTGTCGACCGGGACAGCTTGTCAAGCCCGCGGGCCCTCAGACCCGAGCGGGAGTCACCCAGCAGGGGTGGTCGACATCGCGGGCACTCGGACACTGGCCTGAGTCGCCTGGGACAGCTGGTGCACCCTGCGGCCTATCGGAGCCGGGCGCGTGTCGCCCCTGAGAGTCGGGCGACGCCGCGGGCCCTCGGAACTGTGTGCGAGTCGCCTGGGACAGCTGGTCAACATCGCGGGCCCTCGGACAATGGCCTGAGTCGCCCGGGAGAGCTTGTGGACACTCAGGGCAATCGGAGACAGGCGCGAATCCTCCCGGACAGCTGGTCGACACCACAGGCCCTCGGACCCGAGCGCGATTCGCCCGGGAATTCTCGTCAACCGAGCAGGATCTAGGACCCGGGCCCGAGAACGCGGGGCAGCTGGTCGACTCCTTGGGCCCAGGGACATGGGCCTGAGTCACCCGGGACAGCTGGTGGACCCCGGGGGCCATCGGCCCCGAGCCTGATTCGCCCAGGACAACTGGTTGACAATGCGGGCCCTCAGACCAAGGCGCGAGTTATCCGGTACAGCTAGTCAACTACACGGGAACTCGGACACGGGCCCGCTTGGCCCGGGTGAGCTGGTCGACCCCACGGAATCACGGACCTGAGCCTGAGTCACCCGGGACAGCTTGTCAACCCCACGCGCGCTCGACCCGAGCGCAAGTCGCCCAGGACAACGGGGCGACATCGCGGGCCCTCAGATACGAGCGCGTGTCGCCCGGCTGCGCTGGTCGAACCCGCGGGACCTCGGAACCCGGTCCGAGTCGCCCGGGACAGCTGGTCAACATCGTGAGCCCTCGGACACTGGCCTGAGTCGCCACGGACAGCTGGTCGACCCCGCGGGCTATCGGAGCCGGCCGCGTGTCCTCTGGGACAGCTGGTCGAACCTGCGGCCCTCGGACCCGAGCTCGAGTCGCCCGGAAGAGCGGATGGATCCCGCTGACCCTCGATCCGCGCCCGAGGCGCCTGGGACAGCTGGTCAACCCCGCAGGCACTGGAACCAGGCCCCCGGTCGCCTGGGACATCTGGTCGAGCCCCCGGGACCTCAGGCATGGGCCCGAGTCTCCCGGGGCAGCTGGTCGACTCCGTGGGCCCAGGGACACGGGCCTGGGGCGCCCGGGCCAGCTGGTCGACCTCGCGGGCACTGGAACCCGGCACCAGGTCGCCCAGGACATCTGGTCGAGCCCATGGGACCTGGGAACCGGGTCCGAGTCGCCCGGGACAGCTGGTCGGCACCGCGGGCCTTGGCCACGGGCCCGAGTCACCTGGGAGAGATGGTCGACCCCACGGGGCCTTGGACATGATTCCGAGTCACCTGGGAGAGCTAGTCGATATCACGGGCCCTCGGAGCCGAGCCGGAGTAGCCCGGGATATCTGGTCGACCCCACGAGATCGCAGACCACAGTGCGAGTCGCCCAGGACAGCTGGTCGACATCGCGGGACCTCAGGCATGGGCCCGAGTCTCCCGTGACAGCTGGTGGACCCTGCGGACCATCGGACCTGGGCCCGAGTGGCCCAGGACAGCTGGGCGACATCGTGGGACCTCAGGCATGGGCCCGAGTCTCCCGTGACACCTGGCCGACCCCACGAGCTATCGGATCCGGGCGCAAGTCCCCCAGGACAGCAGGTTGACACCGCGGGCCATTGGTCAGGCGCCTGAGTCAGCCGGGAGAGCTGGTCGATCCGGCGGGCCCTCAGATCCCAGCTCAAGTCGCCCGAGACAGCGGGTGGATCCCGCTGGCCCTCGGATCCGTGCCCGAGTCACCCGGGACAGCTGGTCGACCCCGCAGGCACTGGAACCCGGCCCCTGTTCGCCCGGGACATCTGGTCGAGCCCCCGGGACCACAGTCTCCCGGGGCAGCTGGTCGACTCCGCGGGCCCAAGGACACGGGCCTGCGGCGCCCCAGACAGCTGGTCGAACCCGCGGGCACTGGAACCCGGCCCCAGGTCGCCCGGGATATCTGGTCGAGCCCTGGGACCTTAGGCATGGGCCCGAGTCTCCCGGGGCAGCTGGTCGACTCCGCGGGTCCAGGGACACGGGCCTGAGGCGCCCGGGACAACTGTTCGAAACCGCGGGCACTGGGACACGGGCCCGCGTCCCCTGGGACAGCTGGTCCACCCCACGGGACCACGGACCCAAGCGGGCGTCGCCCAGGACAGCGGGTCGACATCTCGGGCCTTCGGACCCTGGACTGAGTCGCCCAGGACAGCTGGTCGACACCGCAGGCACAGGAACCCGGCCTCCGGTCGCCCGGGATATCTGATCGAGCCGCCAGGACCACAGGCATGGGCCCGAGTCTCTCGGGGCAGCTGGTCAACTCCGCGGTTCCAGGGACACGGGCCTGAGTTGCCCGGGACAGCTGGTGGACCCCATGGGCCCTGTGACATGGATCCAAATCACCCGGGAGTGCTAGTCGACCCCGCAGGCAATCGGACCCGAGGGCGAGTCGCCCGGGAGTGCTCATCGACCGCACAGGACCTCGTACCCGGGCCGGAGTCGCCCGGTGCAGCTGCTCGACACCGCGGGACCAGGGACCCGGGCCTGAGTCGCCCGGGAGAACTGGTCGACCCCCTGGGCCCTCGGACATGGGCCCGAGTAACCTGGGACAGCTGTTCGACCGCGCGAGTCCTTGGACTCAGGTACGAGTCCCCCGTGACAGATGGTCCACCCCGCGGGCCCTGGGACATGGGTTCGAGTCGCCCGGGACATGTGGTCAACGCAAGGGGACCACGGACCACCGCGCGAATCGCTGAGGACAGCTGGTCCACATCGCGGGCCCTTGGACACTGGCCTGAGTCGCCCGGGACAGCAGGTCGACCCCGTGGACAATTGGACACGAGCCCGTGTCGCCCGGGAGAGCTGGTCCAACTCGCGGGCCCTCGGACCCGAGCGCGGGTCGCGCGAGAATTCTGGTCGACCACGCGTGCCCTCGGACCCGGGCCTGTGACGTGCGTGTGAGCTGATCAAACACGCGGGACCACGGACCAAATCCCGTGTCGACCGGGACAGCTTGTCAAGCCCGCGGGCCCTCAGACCCGAGCGGGAGTCACCCAGCAGGGGTGGTCGACATCGCGGGCACTCGGACACTGGCCTGAGTCGCCTGGGACAGCTGGTGCACCCTGCGGCCTATCGGAGCCGGGCGCGTGTCGCCCCTGAGAGTCGGGCGACGCCGCGGGCCCTCGGAACTGTGTGCGAGTCGCCTGGGACAGCTGGTCAACATCGCGGGCCCTCGGACAATGGCCTGAGTCGCCCGGGAGAGCTTGTGGACACTCAGGGCAATCGGAGACAGGCGCGAATCCTCCCGGACAGCTGGTCGACACCACAGGCCCTCGGACCCGAGCGCGATTCGCCCGGGAATTCTCGTCAACCGAGCAGGATCTAGGACCCGGGCCCGAGAACGCGGGGCAGCTGGTCGACTCCTTGGGCCCAGGGACATGGGCCTGAGTCACCCGGGACAGCTGGTGGACCCCGGGGGCCATCGGCCCCGAGCCTGATTCGCCCAGGACAACTGGTTGACAATGCGGGCCCTCAGACCAAGGCGCGAGTTATCCGGTACAGCTAGTCAACTACACGGGAACTCGGACACGGGCCCGCTTGGCCCGGGTGAGCTGGTCGACCCCACGGAATCACGGACCTGAGCCTGAGTCACCCGGGACAGCTTGTCAACCCCACGCGCGCTCGACCCGAGCGCAAGTCGCCCAGGACAACGGGGCGACATCGCGGGCCCTCAGATACGAGCGCGTGTCGCCCGGCTGCGCTGGTCGAACCCGCGGGACCTCGGAACCCGGTCCGAGTCGCCCGGGACAGCTGGTCAACATCGTGAGCCCTCGGACACTGGCCTGAGTCGCCACGGACAGCTGGTCGACCCCGCGGGCTATCGGAGCCGGCCGCGTGTCCTCTGGGACAGCTGGTCGAACCTGCGGCCCTCGGACCCGAGCTCGAGTCGCCCGGAAGAGCGGATGGATCCCGCTGACCCTCGATCCGCGCCCGAGGCGCCTGGGACAGCTGGTCAACCCCGCAGGCACTGGAACCAGGCCCCCGGTCGCCTGGGACATCTGGTCGAGCCCCCGGGACCTCAGGCATGGGCCCGAGTCTCCCGGGGCAGCTGGTCGACTCCGTGGGCCCCGGGACACGGGCCTGGGGCGCCCGGGCCAGCTGGTCGACCTCGCGGGCACTGGAACCCGGCACCAGGTCGCCCAGGACATCTGGTCGAGCCCATGGGACCTGGGAACCGGGTCCGAGTCGCCCGGGACAGCTGGTCGGCACCGCGGGCCTTGGACACGGGCCCGAGTCACCTGGGAGAGATGGTCGACCCCACGGGGCCTTGGACATGATTCCGAGTCACCTGGGAGAGCTAGTCGATATCACGGGCCCTCGGAGCCGAGCCGGAGTAGCCCGGGATATCTGGTCGACCCCACGCGATCGCAGACCACAGTGCGAGTCGCCCAGGACAGCTGGGCGACATCGCGGGACCTCAGGCATGGGCCCGAGTCTCCCGTGACAGCTGGTGGACCCTGCGGACCATCGGACCTGGGCCCGAGTGGCCCAGGACAGCTGGGCGACATCGTGGGACCTCAGGCATGGGCCCGAGTCTCCCGTGACACCTGGCCGACCCCACGAGCTATCGGATCCGGGCGCAAGTCCCCCAGGACAGCGGGTTGACACCGCGGGCCATTGGTCAGGCGCCTGAGTCAGCCGGGAGAGCTGGTCGATCCGGCGGGCCCTCAGATCCCAGCTCAAGTCGCCCGAGACAGCGGGTGGATCCCGCTGGCCCTCGGATCCGTGCCCGAGTCACCCGGGACAGCTGGTCGACCCCGCAGGCACTGGAACCCGGCCCCTGTTCGCCCGGGACATCTGGTCGAGCCCCCGGGACCACAGTCTCCCGGGGCAGCTGGTCGACTCCGCGGGCCCAAGGACACGGGCCTGCGGCGCCCCAGACAGCTGGTCGAACCCGCGGGCACTGGAACCCGGCCCCAGGTCGCCCGGGATATCTGGTCGAGCCCTGGGACCTTAGGCATGGGCCCGAGTCTCCCGGGGCAGCTGGTCGACTCCGCGGGTCCAGGGACACGGGCCTGAGGCGCCCGGGACAACTGTTCGAAACCGCGGGCACTGGGACACGGGCCCGCGTCCCCTGGGACAGCTGGTCCACCCCACGGGACCACGGACCCAAGCGGGCGTCGCCCAGGACAGCGGGTCGACATCTCGGGCCTTCGGACCCTGGACTGAGTCGCCCAGGACAGCTGGTCGACACCGCAGGCACAGGAACCCGGCCTCCGGTCGCCCGGGATATCTGATCGAGCCGCCAGGACCACAGGCATGGGCCCGAGTCTCTCGGGGCAGCTGGTCAACTCCGCGGTTCCAGGGACACGGGCCTGAGTTGCCCGGGACAGCTGGTGGACCCCATGGGCCCTGTGACATGGATCCAAATCACCCGGGAGTGCTAGTCGACCCCGCAGGCAATCGGACCCGAGGGCGAGTCGCCCGGGAGTGCTCATCGACCGCACAGGACCTCGTACCCGGGCCGGAGTCGCCCGGTGCAGCTGCTCGACACCGCGGGACCAGGGACCCGGGCCTGAGTCGCCCGGGAGAACTGGTCGACCCCCTGGGCCCTCGGACATGGGCCCGAGTAACCTGGGACAGCTGTTCGACCGCGCGAGTCCTTGGACTCAGGTACGAGTCCCCCGTGACAGATGGTCCACCCCGCGGGCCCTGGGACATGGGTTCGAGTCGCCCGGGACATGTGGTCAACGCAAGGGGACCACGGACCACTGCGCGAATCGCTGAGGACAGCTGGTCCACATCGCGGGCCCTTGGACACTGGCCTGAGTCGCCCGGGACAGCAGGTCGACCCCGTGGGCAATTGGACCCGAGCCCGAGTCGCCCGGGAGAGCTGGTCCAACTCGCGGGCCCTCGGACCCGAGCGCGGGTCGCGCGAGAATTCTGGTCGACCACGCGTGCCCTCGGACCCGGGCCTGTGACGTGCGTGTGAGCTGATCAAACACGCGGGACCACGGACCAAATCCCGTGTCGACCGGGACAGCTTGTCAAGCCCGCGGGCCCTCAGACCCGAGCGGGAGTCACCCAGCAGGGGGGGTCGACATCGCGGGCACTCGGACACTGGCCTGAGTCGCCTGGGACAGCTGGTGCACCCTGCGGCCTATCGGAGCCGGGCGCGTGTCGCCCCTGAGAGCCGGGCGACGCCGCGGGCCCTCGGAACTGTGTGCGAGTCGCCTGGGACAGCTGGTCAACATCACGGGCCCTCGGACAATGGCCTGAGTCGCCCGGGAGAGCTTGTGGACACTCAGGGCAATCGGAGACAGGCGCGAATCCTCCCGGACAGCTGGTCGACACCACAGGCCCTCGGACCCGAGCGCGATTCGCCCGGGAATTCTCGTCAACCGAGCAGGATCTAGGACCCGGGCCCGAGAACGCGGGGCAGCTGGTCGACTCCTTGGGCCCAGGGACATGGGCCTGAGTCGCCCGGGAGAGTTGGTGGACCCCGCGGGCCATCGGACCCGAGCCTGATTCGCCCAGGACAACTGGTTGACAATGCGGGCCCTCAGACCAAGGCGCGAGTTATCTGGTACAGCTAGTCAACTACACGGGAACTCGGACACGGGCCCGCTTGGCCCGGGTGAGCTGGTCGACCCCACGGAATCACGGACCTGAGCCTGAGTCACCCGGGACAGCTTGTCAACCCCACGCGCGCTCGACCCGAGCGCAAGTCGCCCAGGACAACGGGGCGACATCGCGGGCCCTCAGATACGAGCGCGTGTCGCCCGGCTGCGCTGGTCGAACCCGCGGGACCTCGGAACCCGGTCCGAGTCGCCCGGGACAGCTGGTCAACATCGTGAGCCCTCGGACACTGGCCTGAGTCGCCACGGACAGCTGGTCGACCCCGCGGGCTATCGGAGCCGGCCGCGTGTCCTCTGGGACAGCTGGTCGAACCTGCGGCCCTCGGACCCGAGCTCGAGTCGCCCGGAAGAGCGGATGGATCCCGCTGACCCTCGATCCGCGCCCGAGGCGCCTGGGACAGCTGGTCAACCCCGCAGGCACTGGAACCAGGCCCCCGGTCGCCTGGGACATCTGGTCGAGCCCCCGGGACCTCAGGCATGGGCCCGAGTCTCCCGGGGCAGCTGGTCGACTCCGTGGGCCCAGGGACACGGGCCTGGGGCGCCCGGGCCAGCTGGTCGACCTCGCGGGCACTGGAACCCGGCACCAGGTCGCCCAGGACATCTGGTCGAGCCCATGGGACCTGGGAACCGGGTCCGAGTCGCCCGGGACAGCTGGTCGGCACCGCGGGCCTTGGACACGGGCCCGAGTCACCTGGGAGAGATGGTCGACCCCACGGGGCCTTGGACATGATTCCGAGTCACCTGGGAGAGCTAGTCGATATCACGGGCCCTCGGAGCCGAGCCGGAGTAGCCCGGGATATCTGGTCGACCCCACGCGATCGCAGACCACAGTGCGAGTCGCCCAGGACAGCTGGGCGACATCGCGGGACCTCAGGCATGGGCCCGAGTCTCCCGTGACAGCTGGTGGACCCTGCGGACCATCGGACCTGGGCCCGAGTGGCCCAGGACAGCTGGGCGACATCGTGGGACCTCAGGCATGGGCCCGAGTCTCCCGTGACACCTGGCCGACCCCACGAGCTATCGGATCCGGGCGCAAGTCCCCCAGGACAGCGGGTTGACACCGCGGGCCATTGGTCAGGCGCCTGAGTCAGCCGGGAGAGCTGGTCGATCCGGCGGGCCCTCAGATCCCAGCTCAAGTCGCCCGAGACAGCGGGTGGATCCCGCTGGCCCTCGGATCCGTGCCCGAGTCACCCGGGACAGCTGGTCGACCCCGCAGGCACTGGAACCCGGCCCCTGTTCGCCCGGGACATCTGGTCGAGCCCCCGGGACCACAGTCTCCCGGGGCAGCTGGTCGACTCCGCGGGCCCAAGGACACGGGCCTGCGGCGCCCCAGACAGCTGGTCGAACCCGCGGGCACTGGAACCCGGCCCCAGGTCGCCCGGGATATCTGGTCGAGCCCTGGGACCTTAGGCATGGGCCCGAGTCTCCCGGGGCAGCTGGTCGACTCCGCGGGTCCAGGGACACGGGCCTGAGGCGCCCGGGACAACTGTTCGAAACCGCGGGCACTGGGACACGGGCCCGCGTCCCCTGGGACAGCTGGTCCACCCCACGGGACCACGGACCCAAGCGGGCGTCGCCCAGGACAGCGGGTCGACATCTCGGGCCCTCGGACCCTGGACTGAGTCGCCCAGGACAGCTGGTCGACACCGCAGGCACAGGAACCCGGCCTCCGGTCGCCCGGGATATCTGATCGAGCCGCCAGGACCACAGGCATGGGCCCGAGTCTCTCGGGGCAGCTGGTCAACTCCGCGGTTCCAGGGACACGGGCCTGAGTTGCCCGGGACAGCTGGTGGACCCCATGGGCCCTGTGACATGGGTCCAAATCACCCGTCAGTGCTAGTCGACCCCGCAGGCAATCGGACCCGAGGGCGAGTCGCCCGGGAGTGCTCATCGACCGCACAGGACCTCGTACCCGGGCCGGAGTCGCCCGGTGCAGCTGCTCGACACCGCGGGACCAGGGACCCGGGCCTGAGTCGCCCGGGAGAACTGGTCGACCCCCTGGGCCCTCGGACATGGGCCCGAGTAACCTGGGACAGCTGTTCGACCGCGCGAGTCCTTGGACTCAGGTACGAGTCCCCCGTGACAGATGGTCCACCCCGCGGGCCCTGGGACATGGGTTCGAGTCGCCCGGGACATGTGGTCAACGCAAGGGGACCACGGACCACCGCGCGAATCGCTGAGGACAGCTGGTCCACATCGCGGGCCCTTGGACACTGGCCTGAGTCGCCCGGGACAGCAGGTCGACCCCGTGGACAATTGGACACGAGCCCGAGTCGCCCGGGAGAGCTGGTCCAACTCGCGGGCCCTCGGACCCGAGCGCGGGTCGCGCGAGAATTCTGGTCGACCACGCGTGCCCTCGGACCCGGGCCTGTGACGTGCGTGTGAGCTGATCAAACACGCGGGACCACGGACCAAATCCCGTGTCGACCGGGACAGCTTGTCAAGCCCGCGGGCCCTCAGACCCGAGCGGGAGTCACCCAGCAGGGGTGGTCGACATCGCGGGCACTCGGACACTGGCCTGAGTCGCCTGGGACAGCTGGTGCACCCTGCGGCCTATCGGAGCCGGGCGCGTGTCGCCCCTGAGAGTCGGGCGACGCCGCGGGCCCTCGGAACTGTGTGCGAGTCGCCTGGGACAGCTGGTCAACATCGCGGGCCCTCGGACAATGGCCTGAGTCGCCCGGGAGAGCTTGTGGACACTCAGGGCAATCGGAGACAGGCGCGAATCCTCCCGGACAGCTGGTCGACACCACAGGCCCTCGGACCCGAGCGCGATTCGCCCGGGAATTCTCGTCAACCGAGCAGGATCTAGGACCCGGGCCCGAGAACGCGGGGCAGCTGGTCGACTCCTTGGGCCCAGGGACATGGGCCTGAGTCACCCGGGACAGCTGGTGGACCCCGCGGGCCATCGGCCCCGAGCCTGATTCGCCCAGGACAACTGGTTGACAATGCGGGCCCTCAGACCAAGGCGCGAGTTATCCGGTACAGCTAGTCAACTACACGGGAACTCGGACACGGGCCCGCTTGGCCCGGGTGAGCTGGTCGACCCCACGGAATCACGGACCTGAGCCTGAGTCACCCGGGACAGCTTGTCAACCCCACGCGCGCTCGACCCGAGCGCAAGTCGCCCAGGACAACGGGGCGACATCGCGGGCCCTCAGATACGAGCGCGTGTCGCCCGGCTGCGCTGGTCGAACCCGCGGGACCTCGGAACCCGGTCCGAGTCGCCCGGGACAGCTGGTCAACATCGTGAGCCCTCGGACACTGGCCTGAGTCGCCACGGACAGCTGGTCGACCCCGCGGGCTATCGGAGCCGGCCGCGTGTCCTCTGGGACAGCTGGTCGAACCTGCGGCCCTCGGACCCGAGCTCGAGTCGCCCGGAAGAGCGGATGGATCCCGCTGACCCTCGATCCGCGCCCGAGGCGCCTGGGACAGCTGGTCAACCCCGCAGGCACTGGAACCAGGCCCCCGGTCGCCTGGGACATCTGGTCGAGCCCCCGGGACCTCAGGCATGGGCCCGAGTCTCCCGGGGCAGCTGGTCGACTCCGTGGGCCCAGGGACACGGGCCTGGGGCGCCCGGGCCAGCTGGTCGACCTCGCGGGCACTGGAACCCGGCACCAGGTCGCCCAGGACATCTGGTCGAGCCCATGGGACCTGGGAACCGGGTCCGAGTCGCCCGGGACAGCTGGTCGGCACCGCGGGCCTTGGACACGGGCCCGAGTCACCTGGGAGAGATGGTCGACCCCACGGGGCCTTGGACATGATTCCGAGTCACCTGGGAGAGCTAGTCGATATCACGGGCCCTCGGAGCCGAGCCGGAGTAGCCCGGGATATCTGGTCGACCCCACGAGATCGCAGACCACAGTGCGAGTCGCCCAGGACAGCTGGTCGACATCGCGGGACCTCAGGCATGGGCCCGAGTCTCCCGTGACAGCTGGTGGACCCTGCGGACCATCGGACCTGGGCCCGAGTGGCCCAGGACAGCTGGGCGACATCGTGGGACCTCAGGCATGGGCCCGAGTCTCCCGTGACACCTGGCCGACCCCACGAGCTATCGGATCCGGGCGCAAGTCCCCCAGGACAGCAGGTTGACACCGCGGGCCATTGGTCAGGCGCCTGAGTCAGCCGGGAGAGCTGGTCGATCCGGCGGGCCCTCAGATCCCAGCTCAAGTCGCCCGAGACAGCGGGTGGATCCCGCTGGCCCTCGGATCCGTGCCCGAGTCACCCGGGACAGCTGGTCGACCCCGCAGGCACTGGAACCCGGCCCCTGTTCGCCCGGGACATCTGGTCGAGCCCCCGGGACCACAGTCTCCCGGGGCAGCTGGTCGACTCCGCGGGCCCAAGGACACGGGCCTGCGGCGCCCCAGACAGCTGGTCGAACCCGCGGGCACTGGAACCCGGCCCCAGGTCGCCCGGGATATCTGGTCGAGCCCTGGGAACTTAGGCATGGGCCCGAGTCTCCCGGGGCAGCTGGTCGACTCCGCGGGTCCAGGGACACGGGCCTGAGGCGCCCGGGACAACTGTTCGAAACCGCGGGCACTGGGACACGGGCCCGCGTCCCCTGGGACAGCTGGTCCACCCCACGGGACCACGGACCCAAGCGGGCGTCGCCCAGGACAGCGGGTCGACATCTCGGGCCCTCGGACCCTGGACTGAGTCGCCCAGGACAGCTGGTCGACACCGCAGGCACAGGAACCCGGCCTCCGGTCGCCCGGGATATCTGATCGAGCCGCCAGGACCACAGGCATGGGCCCGAGTCTCTCGGGGCAGCTGGTCAACTCCGCGGTTCCAGGGACACGGGCCTGAGTTGCCCGGGACAGCTGGTGGACCCCATGGGCCCTGTGACATGGATCCAAATCACCCGGGAGTGCTAGTCGACCCCGCAGGCAATCGGACCCGAGGGCGAGTCGCCCGGGAGTGCTCATCGACCGCACAGGACCTCGTACCCGGGCCGGAGTCGCCCGGTGCAGCTGCTCGACACCGCGGGACCAGGGACCCGGGCCTGAGTCGCCCGGGAGAACTGGTCGACCCCCTGGGCCCTCGGACATGGGCCCGAGTAACCTGGGACAGCTGTTCGACCGCGCGAGTCCTTGGACTCAGGTACGAGTCCCCCGTGACAGATGGTCCACCCCGCGGGCCCTGGGACATGGGTTCGAGTCGCCCGGGACATGTGGTCAACGCAAGGGGACCACGGACCACCGCGCGAATCGCTGAGGACAGCTGGTCCACATCGCGGGCCCTTGGACACTGGCCTGAGTCGCCCGGGACAGCAGGTCGACCCCGTGGACAATTGGACACGAGCCCGAGTCGCCCGGGAGAGCTGGTCCAACTCGCGGGCCCTCGGACCCGAGCGCGGGTCGCGCGAGAATTCTGGTCGACCACGCGTGCCCTCGGACCCGGGCCTGTGACGTGCGTGTGAGCTGATCAAACACGCGGGACCACGGACCAAATCCCGTGTCGACCGGGACAGCTTGTCAAGCCCGCGGGCCCTCAGAACCGAGCGGGAGTCACCCAGCAGGGGTGGTCGACATCGCGGGCACTCGGACACTGGCCTGAGTCGCCTGGGACAGCTGGTGCACCCTGCGGCCTATCGGAGCCGGGCGCGTGTCGCCCCTGAGAGTCGGGCGACGCCGCGGGCCCTCGGAACTGTGTGCGAGTCGCCTGGGACAGCTGGTCAACATCGCGGGCCCTCGGACAATGGCCTGAGTCGCCCGGGAGAGCTTGTGGACACTCAGGGCAATCGGAGACAGGCGCGAATCCTCCCGGACAGCTGGTCGACACCACAGGCCCTCGGACCCGAGCGCGATTCGCCCGGGAATTCTCGTCAACCGAGCAGGATCTAGGACCCGGGCCCGAGAACGCGGGGCAGCTGGTCGACTCCTTGGGCCCAGGGACATGGGCCTGAGTCACCCGGGACAGCTGGTGGACCCCGCGGGCCATCGGCCCCGAGCCTGATTCGCCCAGGACAACTGGTTGACAATGCGGGCCCTCAGACCAAGGCGCGAGTTATCCGGTACAGCTAGTCAACTACACGGGAACTCGGACACGGGCCCGCTTGGCCCGGGTGAGCTGGTCGACCCCACGGAATCACGGACCTGAGCCTGAGTCACCCGGGACAGCTTGTCAACCCCACGCGCGCTCGACCCGAGCGCAAGTCGCCCAGGACAACGGGGCGACATCGCGGGCCCTCAGATACGAGCGCGTGTCGCCCGGCTGCGCTGGTCGAACCCGCGGGACCTCGGAACCCGGTCCGAGTCGCCCGGGACAGCTGGTCAACATCGTGAGCCCTCGGACACTGGCCTGAGTCGCCACGGACAGCTGGTCGACCCCGCGGGCTATCGGAGCCGGCCGCGTGTCCTCTGGGACAGCTGGTCGAACCTGCGGCCCTCGGACCCGAGCTCGAGTCGCCCGGAAGAGCGGATGGATCCCGCTGACCCTCGATCCGCGCCCGAGGCGCCTGGGACAGCTGGTCAACCCCGCAGGCACTGGAACCAGGCCCCCGGTCGCCTGGGACATCTGGTCGAGCCCCCGGGACCTCAGGCATGGGCCCGAGTCTCCCGGGGCAGCTGGTCGACTCCGTGGGCCCAGGGACACGGGCCTGGGGCGCCCGGGCCAGCTGGTCGACCTCGCGGGCACTGGAACCCGGCACCAGGTCGCCCAGGACATCTGGTCGAGCCCATGGGACCTGGGAACCGGGTCCGAGTCGCCCGGGACAGCTGGTCGGCACCGCGGGCCTTGGACACGGGCCCGAGTCACCTGGGAGAGATGGTCGACCCCACGGGGCCTTGGACATGATTCCGAGTCACCTGGGAGAGCTAGTCGATATCACGGGCCCTCGGAGCCGAGCCGGAGTAGCCCGGGATATCTGGTCGACCCCACGAGATCGCAGACCACAGTGCGAGTCGCCCAGGACAGCTGGTCGACATCGCGGGACCTCAGGCATGGGCCCGAGTCTCCCGTGACAGCTGGTGGACCCTGCGGACCATCGAACCTGGGCCCGAGTGGCCCAGGACAGCTGGGCGACATCGTGGGACCTCAGGCATGGGCCCGAGTCTCCCGTGACACCTGGCCGACCCCACGAGCTATCGGATCCGGGCGCAAGTCCCCCAGGACAGCAGGTTGACACCGCGGGCCATTGGTCAGGCGCCTGAGTCAGCCGGGAGAGCTGGTCGATCCGGCGGGCCCTCAGATCCCAGCTCAAGTCGCCCGAGACAGCGGGTGGATCCCGCTGGCCCTCGGATCCGTGCCCGAGTCACCCGGGACAGCTGGTCGACCCCGCAGGCACTGGAACCCGGCCCCTGTTCGCCCGGGACATCTGGTCGAGCCCCCGGGACCACAGTCTCCCGGGGCAGCTGGTCGACTCCGCGGGCCCAAGGACACGGGCCTGCGGCGCCCCAGACAGCTGGTCGAACCCGCGGGCACTGGAACCCGGCCCCAGGTCGCCCGGGATATCTGGTCGAGCCCTGGGACCTTAGGCATGGGCCCGAGTCTCCCGGGGCAGCTGGTCGACTCCGCGGGTCCAGGGACACGGGCCTGAGGCGCCCGGGACAACTGTTCGAAACCGCGGGCACTGGGACACGGGCCCGCGTCCCCTGGGACAGCTGGTCCACCCCACGGGACCACGGACCCAAGCGGGCGTCGCCCAGGACAGCGGGTCGACATCTCGGGCCTTCGGACCCTGGACTGAGTCGCCCAGGACAGCTGGTCGACACCGCAGGCACAGGAACCCGGCCTCCGGTCGCCCGGGATATCTGATCGAGCCGCCAGGACCACAGGCATGGGCCCGAGTCTCTCGGGGCAGCTGGTCAACTCCGCGGTTCCAGGGACACGGGCCTGAGTTGCCCGGGACAGCTGGTGGACCCCATGGGCCCTGTGACATGGATCCAAATCACCCGGGAGTGCTAGTCGACCCCGCAGGCAATCGGACCCGAGGGCGAGTCGCCCGGGAGTGCTCATCGACCGCACAGGACCTCGTACCCGGGCCGGAGTCGCCCGGTGCAGCTGCTCGACACCGCGGGACCAGGGACCCGGGCCTGAGTCGCCCGGGAGAACTGTTCGACCCCCTGGGCCCTCGGACATGGGCCCGAGTAACCTGGGACAGCTGTTCGACCGCGCGAGTCCTTGGACTCAGGTACGAGTCCCCCGTGACAGATGGTCCACCCCGCGGGCCCTGGGACATGGGTTCGAGTCGCCCGGGACATGTGGTCAACGCAAGGGGACCACGGACCACCGCGCGAATCGCTGAGGACAGCTGGTCCACATCGCGGGCCCTTGGACACTGGCCTGAGTCGCCCGGGACAGCAGGTCGACCCCGTGGGCAATTGGACCCGAGCCCGAGTCGCCCGGGAGAGCTGGTCCAACTCGCGGGCCCTCGGACCCGAGCGCGGGTCGCGCGAGAATTCTGGTCGACCACGCGTGCCCTCGGACCCGGGCCTGTGACGTGCGTGTGAGCTGATCAAACACGCGGGACCACGGACCAAATCCCGTGTCGACCGGGACAGCTTGTCAAGCCCGCGGGCCCTCAGACCCGAGCGGGAGTCACCCAGCAGGGGTGGTCGACATCGCGGGCACTCGGACACTGGCCTGAGTCGCCTGGGACAGCTGGTGCACCCTGCGGCCTATCGGAGCCGGGCGCGTGTCGCCCCTGAGAGCCGGGCGACGCCGCGGGCCCTCGGAACTGTGTGCGAGTCGCCTGGGACAGCTGGTCAACATCACGGGCCCTCGGACAATGGCCTGAGTCGCCCGGGAGAGCTTGTGGACACTCAGGGCAATCGGAGACAGGCGAGAATCCTCCCGGACAGCTGGTCGACACCACAGGCCCTCGGACCCGAGCGCGATTCGCCCGGGAATTCTCGTCAACCGAGCAGGATCTAGGACCCGGGCCCGAGAACGCGGGGCAGCTGGTCGACTCCTTGGGCCCAGGGACATGGGCCTGAGTCGCCCGGGACAGCTGGTCGACCCCGCGGGCCATCGGCCCCGAGCCTGAGTTGCCCGGGAGAGTTGGTGGACCCCGCGGGCCATCGGACCCGAGCCTGATTCGCCCAGGACAACTGGTTGACAATGCGGGCCCTCAGACCAAGGCGCGAGTTATCTCGTACAGCTAGTCAACTACACGGGAACTCGGACACGGGCCCGCTTCGCCCGGGTGAGCTGGTCGACCCCACGGAATCACGGACCTGAGCCTGAGTCACCCGGGACAGCTTGTCAACCCCACGCGCGCTCGACCCGAGCGCAAGTCGCCCAGGACAACGGGGCGACATCGCGGGCCCTCAGATACGAGCGCGTGTCGCCCGGCTGCGCTGGTCGAACCCGCGGGACCTCGGAACCCGGTCCGAGTCGCCCGGGACAGCTGGTCAACATCGTGAGCCCTCGGACACTGGCCTGAGTCGCCACGGACAGCTGGTCGACCCCGCGGGCTATCGGAGCCGGCCGCGTGTCCTCTGGGACAGCTGGTTGAACCTGCGGCCCTCGGACCCGAGCTCGAGTCGCCCGGAAGAGCGGATGGATCCCGCTGACCCTCGATCCGCGCCCGAGGCGCCTGGGACAGCTGGTCAACCCCGCAGGCACTGGAACCAGGCCCCCGGTCGCCTGGGACATCTGGTCGAGCCCCCGGGACCTCAGGCATGGGCCCGAGTCTCCCGGGGCAGCTGGTCGACTCCGTGGGCCCAGGGACACGGGCCTGGGGCGCCCGGGCCAGCTGGTCGACCTCGCGGGCACTGGAACCCGGCACCAGGTCGCCCAGGACATCTGGTCGAGCCCATGGGACCTGGGAACCGGGTCCGAGTCGCCCGGGACAGCTGGTCGGCACCGCGGGCCTTGGACACGGGCCCGAGTCACCCGGGAGAGATGGTCGACCCCACGGGGCCTTGGACATGATTCCGAGTCACCTGGGAGAGCTAGTCGATATCACGGGCCCTCGGAGCCGAGCCGGAGTAGCCCGGGATATCTGGTCGACCCCACGCGATCGCAGACCACAGTGCGAGTCGCCCAGGACAGCTGGTCGACATCGCGGGACCTCAGGCATGGGCCCGAGTCTCCCGTGACAGCTGGTGGACCCTGCGGACCATCGGACCTGGGCCCGAGTGGCCCAGGACTGCTGGGCGACATCGTGGGACCTCAGGCATGGGCCCGAGTCTCCCGTGACACCTGGCCGACCCCACGAGCTATCGGATCCGGGCGCAAGTCCCCCAGGACAGCGGGTTGACACCGCGGGCCATTGGTCAGGCGCCTGAGTCAGCCGGGAGAGCTGGTCGATCCGGCGGGCCCTCAGATCCGAGCTCAAGACGCCCGAGACAGCGGGTGGATCCCGCTGGCCCTCGGATCCGTGCCCGAGTCACCCGGGACAGCTGGTCGACCCCGCAGGCACTGGAACCCGGCCCCTGTTCGCCTGGGACATCTGGTCGAGCCCCCGGGACCACAGTCTCCCGGGGCAGCTGGTCGACTCCGCGGGCCCAAGGACACGGGCCTGAGGCGCCCCAGACAGCTGGTCGAACCCGCGGGCACTGGAACCCGGCCCCAGGTCGCCCGGGATATCTGGTCGAGCCCTGGGACCTTAGGCATGGGCCCGAGTCTCCCGGGGCAGCTGGTCGACTCCGCGGGTCCAGGGACACGGGCCTGATGCGCCCGGGACAACTGTTCGAAACCGCGGGCACTGGGACACGGGCCCGCGTCCCCTGGGACAGCTGGTCCACCCCACGGGACCACGGACCCAAGCGGGAGTCGCCCAGGACAGCGGGTCGACATCTCGGGCCCTCGGACCCTGGACTGAGTCGCCCAGGACAGCTGGTCGACACCGCAGGCACAGGAACCCGGCCTCCGGTCGCCCGGGATATCTGATCGAGCCGCCAGGACCACAGGCATGGGCCCGAGTCTCTCGGGGCAGCTGGTCAACTCCGCGGTTCCAGGGACACGGGCCTGAGTTGCCCGGGACAGCTGGTGGACCCCATGGGCCCTGTGACATGGGTCCAAATCACCCGGGAGTGCTAGTCGACCCCGCAGGCAATCGGACCCGAGGGCGAGTCGCCCGGGAGTGCTCATCGACCGCACAGGACCTCGTACCCGGGCCGGAGTCGCCCGGTGCAGCTGCTCGACACCGCGGGACCAGGGACCCGGGCCTGAGTCGCCCGGGAGAACTGGTCGACCCCCTGGGCCCTCGGACATGGGCCCGAGTAACCTGGGACAGCTGTTCGACCGCGCGAGTCCTTGGACTCAGGTACGAGTCCCCCGTGACAGATGGTCCACCCCGCGGGCCCTGGGACATGGGTTCGAGTCGCCCGGGACATGTGGTCAACGCAAGGGGACCACGGACCACCGCGCGAATCGCTGAGGACAGCTGGTCCACATCGCGGGCCCTTGGACACTGGCCTGAGTCGCCCGGGACAGCAGGTCGACCCCGTGGGCAATTGGACCCGAGCCCGAGTCGCCCGGGAGAGCTGGTCCAACTCGCGGGCCCTCGGACCCGAGCGCGGGTCGCGCGAGAATTCTGGTCGACCACGCGTGCCCTCGGACCCGGGCCTGTGACGTGCGTGTGAGCTGATCAAACACGCGGGACCACGGACCAAATCCCGTGTCGACCGGGACAGCTTGTCAAGCCCGCGGGCCCTCAGACCCGAGCGGGAGTTACCCAGCAGGGGTGGTCGACATCGCGGGCACTCGGACACTGGCCTGAGTCGCCTGGGACAGCTGGTGCACCCTGCGGCCTATCGGAGCCGGGCGCGTGTCGCCCCTGAGAGCCGGGCGACGCCGCGGGCCCTCGGAACTGTGTGCGAGTCGCCTGGGACAGCTGGTCAACATCGCGGGCCCTCGGACAATGGCCTGAGTCGCCCGGGAGAGCTTGTGGACACTCAGGGCAATCGGAGACAGGCGCGAATCCTCCCGGACAGCTGGTCGACACCACAGGCCCTCGGACCCGAGCGCGATTCGCCCGGGAATTCTCGTCAACCGAGCAGGATCTAGGACCCGGGCCCGAGAACGCGGGGCAGCTGGTTGACTCCTTGGGCCCAGGGACATGGGCCTGAGTCGCCCGGGACAGCTGGTCGACCCCGCGGGCCATCGGCCCCGAGCCTGAGTTGCCCGGGAGAGTTGGTGGACCCCGCGGGCCATCGGACCCGAGCCTGATTCGCCCAGGACAACTGGTTGACAATGCGGGCCCTCAGACCAAGGCGCGAGTTATCTCGTACAGCTAGTCAACTACACGGGAACTCGGACACGGGCCCGCTTCGCCCGGGTGAGCTGGTCGACCCCACGGAATCACGGACCTGAGCCTGAGTCACCCGGGACAGCTTGTCAACCCCACGCGCGCTCGACCCGAGCGCAAGTCGCCCAGGACAACGGGGCGACATCGCGGGCCCTCAGATACGAGCGCGTGTCGCCCGGCTGCGCTGGTCGAACCCGCGGGACCTTGGAACCCGGTCCGAGTCGCCCGGGACAGCTGGTCAACATCGTGAGCCCTCGGACACTGGCCTGAGTCGCCACGGACAGCTGGTCGACCCCGCGGGCTATCGGAGCCGGCCGCGTGTCCTCTGGGACAGCTGGTTGAACCTGCGGCCCTCGGACCCGAGCTCGAGTCGCCCGGAAGAGCGGATGGATCCCGCTGACCCTCGATCCGCGCCCGAGGCGCCTGGGACAGCTGGTCAACCCCGCAGGCACTGGAACCAGGCCCCCGGTCGCCTGGGACATCTGGTCGAGCCCCCGGGACCTCAGGCATGGGCCCGAGTCTCCCGGGGCAGCTGGTCGACTCCGTGGGCCCAGGGACACGGGCCTGGGGCGCCCGGGCCAGCTGGTCGACCTCGCGGGCACTGGAACCCGGCACCAGGTCGCCCAGGACATCTGGTCGAGCCCATGGGACCTGGGAACCGGGTCCGAGTCGCCCGGGACAGCTGGTCGGCACCGCGGGCCTTGGACACGGGCCCGAGTCACCCGGGAGAGATGGTCGACCCCACGGGGCCTTGGACATGATTCCGAGTCACCTGGGAGAGCTAGTCGATATCACGGGCCCTCGGAGCCGAGCCGGAGTAGCCCGGGATATCTGGTCGACCCCACGAGATCGCAGACCACAGTGCGAGTCGCCCAGGACAGCTGGTCGCCATCGCGGGACCTCAGGCATGGGCCCGAGTCTCCCGTGACAGCTGGTGGACCCTGCGGACCATCGGACCTGGGCCCGAGTGGCCCAGGACAGCTGGGCGACATCGTGGGACCTCAGGCATGGGCCCGAGTCTCCCGTGACACCTGGCCGACCCCACGAGCTATCGGATCCGGGCGCAAGTCCCCCAGGACAGCGGGTTGACACCGCGGGCCATTGGTCAGGCGCCTGAGTCAGCCAGGAGAGCTGGTCGATCCGGCGGGCCCTCAGATCCGAGCTCAAGACGCCCGAGACAGCGGGTGGATCCCGCTGGCCCTCGGATCCGTGCCCGAGTCACCCGGGACAGCTGGTCGACCCCGCAGGCACTGGAACCCGGCCCCTGTTCGCCTGGGACATCTGGTCGAGCCCCCGGGACCACAGTCTCCCGGGGCAGCTGGTCGACTCCGCGGGCCCAAGGACACGGGCCTGAGGCGCCCCAGACAGCTGGTCGAACCCGCGGGCACTGGAACCCGGCCCCAGGTCGCCCGGGATATCTGGTCGAGCCCTGGGACCTTAGGCATGGGCCCGAGTCTCCCGGGGCAGCTGGTCGACTCCGCGGGTCCAGGGACACGGGCCTGAGGCGCCCGGGACAACTGTTCGAAACCGCGGGCACTGGGACACGGGCCCGCGTCCCCTGGGACAGCTGGTCCACCCCACGGGACCACGGACCCAAGCGGGAGTCGCCCAGGACAGCGGGTCGACATCTCGGGCCCTCGGACCCTGGACTGAGTCGCCCAGGACAGCTGGTCGACACCGCAGGCACAGGAACCCGGCCTCCGGTCGCCCGGGATATCTGATCGAGCCGCCAGGACCACAGGCATGGGCCCGAGTCTCTCGGGGCAGCTGGTCAACTCCGCGGTTCCAGGGACACGGGCCTGAGTTGCCCGGGACAGCTGGTGGACCCCATGGGCCCTGTGACATGGGTCCAAATCACCCGGGAGTGCTAGTCGACCCCGCAGGCAATCGGACCCGAGGGCGAGTCGCCCGGGAGTGCTCATCGACCGCACAGGACCTCGTACCCGGGCCGGAGTCGCCCGGTGCAGCTGCTCGACACCGCGGGACCAGGGACCCGGGCCTGAGTCGCCCGGGAGAACTGGTCGACCCCCTGGGCCCTCGGACATGGGCCCGAGTAACCTGGGACAGCTGTTCGACCGCGCGAGTCCTTGGACTCAGGTACGAGTCCCCCGTGACAGATGGTCCACCCCGCGGGCCCTGGGACATGGGTTCGAGTCGCCCGGGACATGTGGTCAACGCAAGGGGACCACGGACCACCGCGCGAATCGCTGAGGACAGCTGGTCCACATCGCGGGCCCTTGGACACTGGCCTGAGTCGCCCGGGACAGCAGGTCGACCCCGTGGGCAATTGGACCCGAGCCCGAGTCGCCCGGGAGAGCTGGTCCAACTCGCGGGCCCTCGGACCCGAGCGCGGGTCGCGCGAGAATTCTGGTCGACCACGCGTGCCCTCGGACCCGGGCCTGTGACGTGCGTGTGAGCTGATCAAACACGCGGGACCACGGACCAAATCCCGTGTCGACCGGGACAGCTTGTCAAGCCCGCGGGCCCTCAGACCCGAGCGGGAGTCACCCAGCAGGGGTGGTCGACATCGCGGGCACTCGGACACTGGCCTGAGTCGCCTGGGACAGCTGGTGCACCCTGCGGCCTATCGGAGCCGGGCGCGTGTCGCCCCTGAGAGCCGGGCGACGCCGCGGGCCCTCGGAACTGTGTGCGAGTCGCCTGGGACAGCTGGTCAACATCGCGGGCCCTCGGACAATGGCCTGAGTCGCCCGGGAGAGCTTGTGGACACTCAGGGCAATCGGAGACAGGCGCGAATCCTCCCGGACAGCTGGTCGACACCACAGGCCCTCGGACCCGAGCGCGATTCGCCCGGGAATTCTCGTCAACCGAGCAGGATCTAGGACCCGGGCCCGAGAACGCGGGGCAGCTGGTCGACTCCTTGGGCCCAGGGACATGGGCCTGAGTCGCCCGGGACAGCTGGTCGACCCCGCGGGCCATCGGCCCCGAGCCTGAGTTGCCCGGGAGAGTTGGTGGACCCCGCGGGCCATCGGACCCGAGCCTGATTCGCCCAGGACAACTGGTTGACAATGCGGGCCCTCAGACCAAGGCGCGAGTTATCTGGTACAGCTAGTCAACTACACGGGAACTCGGACACGGGCCCGCTTCGCCCGGGTGAGCTGGTCGACCCCACGGAATCACGGACCTGAGCCTGAGTCACCCGGGACAGCTTGTCAACCCCAGGCGCGCTCGACCCGAGCGCAAGTCGCCCAGGACAACGGGGCGACATCGCGGGCCCTCAGATACGAGCGCGTGTCGCCCGGCTGCGCTGGTCGAACCCGCGGGACCTCGGAACCCGGTCCGAGTCGCCCGGGACAGCTGGTCAACATCGTGAGCCCTCGGACACTGGCCTGAGTCGCCACGGACAGCTGGTCGACCCCGCGGGCTATCGGAGCCGGCCGCGTGTCCTCTGGGACAGCTGGTTGAACCTGCGGCCCTCGGACCCGAGCTCGAGTCGCCCGGAAGAGCGGATGGATCCCGCTGACCCTCGATCCGCGCCCGAGGCGCCTGGGACAGCTGGTCAACCCCGCAGGCACTGGAAGCAGGCCCCCGGTCGCCTGGGACATCTGGTCGAGCCCCCGGGACCTCAGGCATGGGCCCGAGTCTCCCGGGGCAGCTGGTCGACTCCGTGGGCCCAGGGACACGGGCCTGGGGCGCCCGGGCCAGCTGGTCGACCTCGCGGGCACTGGAACCCGGCACCAGGTCGCCCAGGACATCTGGTCGAGCCCATGGGACCTGGGAACCGGGTCCGAGTCGCCCGGGACAGCTGGTCGGCACCGCGGGCCTTGGACACGGGCCCGAGTCACCCGGGAGAGATGGTCGACCCCACGGGGCCTTGGACATGATTCCGAGTCACCTGGGAGAGCTAGTCGATATCACGGGCCCTCGGAGCCGAGCCGGAGTAGCCCGGGATATCTGGTCGACCCCACGAGATCGCAGACCACAGTGCGAGTCGCCCAGGACAGCTGGTCAACATCGCGGGACCTCAGGCATGGGCCCGAGTCTCCCGTGACAGCTGGTGGACCCTGCGGACCATCGGACCTGGGCCCGAGTGGCCCAGGACTGCTGGGCGACATCGTGGGACCTCAGGCATGGGCCCGAGTCTCCCGTGACACCTGGCCGACCCCACGAGCTATCGGATCCGGGCGCAAGTCCCCCAGGACAGCGGGTTGACACCGCGGGCCATTGGTCAGGCGCCTGAGTCAGCCGGGAGAGCTGGTCGATCCGGCGGGCCCTCAGATCCGAGCTCAAGACGCCCGAGACAGCGGGTGGATCCCGCTGGCCCTCGGATCCGTGCCCGAGTCACCCGGGACAGCTGGTCGACCCCGCAGGCACTGGAACCCGGCCCCTGTTCGCCCGGGACATCTGGTCGAGCCCCCGGGACCACAGTCTCCCGGGGCAGCTGGTCGACTCCGCGGGCCCAAGGACACGGGCCTGAGGCGCCCCAGACAGCTGGTCGAACCCGCGGGCACTGGAACCCGGCCCCAGGTCGCCCGGGATATCTGGTCGAGCCCTGGGACCTTAGGCATGGGCCCGAGTCTCCCGGGGCAGCTGGTCGACTCCGCGGGTCCAGGGACACGGGCCTGAGGCGCCCGGGACAACTGTTCGAAACCGCGGGCACTGGGACACGGGCCCGCGTCCCCTGGGACAGCTGGTCCACCCCACGGGACCACGGACCCAAGCGGGAGTCGCCCAGGACAGCGGGTCGACATCTCGGGCCCTCGGACCCTGGACTGAGTCGCCCAGGACAGCTGGTCGACACCGCAGGCACAGGAACCCGGCCTCCGGTCGCCCGGGATATCTGATCGAGCCGCCAGGACCACAGGCATGGGCCCGAGTCTCTCGGGGCAGCTGGTCAACTCCGCGGTTCCAGGGACACGGGCCTGAGTTGCCCGGGACAGCTGGTGGACCCCATGGGCCCTGTGACATGGATCCAAATCACCCGGGAGTGCTAGTCGACCCCGCAGGCAATCGGACCCGAGGGCGAGTCGCCCGGGAGTGCTCATCGACCGCACAGGACCTCGTACCCGGGCCGGAGTCGCCCGGTGCAGCTGCTCGACACCGCGGGACCAGGGACCCGGGCCTGAGTCGCCCGGGAGAACTGGTCGACCCCCTGGGCCCTCGGACATGGGCCCGAGTAACCTGGGACAGCTGTTCGACCGCGCGAGTCCTTGGACTCAGGTACGAGTCCCCCGTGACAGATGGTCCACCCCGCGGGCCCTGGGACATGGGTTCGAGTCGCCCGGGACATGTGGTCAACGCAAGGGGACCACGGACCACCGCGCGAATCGCTGAGGACAGCTGGTCCACATCGCGGGCCCTTGGACACTGGCCTGAGTCGCCCGGGACAGCAGGTCGACCCCGTGGGCAATTGGACCCGAGCCCGAGTCGCCCGGGAGAGCTGGTCCAACTCGCGGGCCCTCGGACCCGAGCGCGGGTCGCGCGAGAATTCTAGTCGACCACGCGTGCCCTCGGACCCGGGCCTGTGACGTGCGTGTGAGCTGATCAAACACGCGGGACCACGGACCAAATCCCGTGTCGACCGGGACAGCTTGTCAAGCCCGCGGGCCCTCAGACCCGAGCGGGAGTCACCCAGCAGGGGTGGTCGACATCGCGGGCACTCGGACACTGGCCTGAGTCGCCTGGGACAGCTGGTGCACCCTGCGGCCTATCGGAGCCGGGCGCGTGTCGCCCCTGAGAGTCGGGCGACGCCGCGGGCCCTCGGAACTGTGTGCGAGTCGCCTGGGACAGCTGGTCAACATCGCGGGCCCTCGGACAATGGCCTGAGTCGCCCGGGAGAGCTTGTGGACACTCAGGGCAATCGGAGACAGGCGCGAATCCTCCCGGACAGCTGGTCGACACCACAGGCCCTCGGACCCGAGCGCGATTCGCCCGGGAATTCTCGTCAACCGAGCAGGATCTAGGACCCGGGCCCGAGAACGCGGGGCAGCTGGTCGACTCCTTGGGCCCAGGGACATGGGCCTGAGTCGCCCGGGACAGCTGGTGGACCCCGCGGGCCATCGGCCCCGAGCCTGATTCGCCCAGGACAACTGGTTGACAATGCGGGCCCTCAGACCAAGGCGCGAGTTATCCGGTACAGCTAGTCAACTACACGGGAACTCGGACACGGGCCCGCTTGGCCCGGGTGAGCTGGTCGACCCCACGGAATCACGGACCTGAGCCTGAGTCACCCGGGACAGCTTGTCAACCCCACGCGCGCTCGACCCGAGCGCAAGTCGCCCAGGACAACGGGGCGACATCGCGGGCCCTCAGATACGAGCGCGTGTCGTCCGGCTGCGCTGGTCGAACCCGCGGGACCTCGGAACCCGGTCCGAGTCGCCCGGGACAGCTGGTCAACATCGTGAGCCCTCGGACACTGGCCTGAGTCGCCACGGACAGCTGGTCGACCCCGCGGGCTATCGGAGCCGGCCGCGTGTCCTCTGGGACAGCTGGTCGAACCTGCGGCCCTCGGACCCGAGCTCGAGTCGCCCGGAAGAGCGGATGGATCCCGCTGACCCTCGATCCGCGCCCGAGGCGCCTGGGACAGCTGGTCAACCCCGCAGGCACTGGAACCAGGCACCCGGTCGCCTGGGACATCTGGTCGAGCCCCCGGGACCTCAGGCATGGGCCCGAGTCTCCCGGGGCAGCTGGTCGACTCCGTGGGCCCAGGGACACGGGCCTGGGGCGCCCGGGCCAGCTGGTCGACCTCGCGGGCACTGGAACCCGGCACCAGGTCGCCCAGGACATCTGGTCGAGCCCATGGGACCTGGGAACCGGGTCCGAGTCGCCCGGGACAGCTGGTCGGCACCGCGGGCCTTGGACACGGGCCCGAGTCACCTGGGAGAGATGGTCGACCCCACGGGGCCTTGGACATGATTCCGAGTCACCTGGGAGAGCTAGTCGATATCACGGGCCCTCGGAGCCGAGCCGGAGTAGCCCGGGATATCTGGTCGACCCCACGAGATCGCAGACCACAGTGCGAGTCGCCCAGGACAGCTGGTCGACATCGCGGGACCTCAGGCATGGGCCCGAGTCTCCCGTGACAGCTGGTGGACCCTGCGGACCATCGGACCTGGGCCCGAGTGGCCCAGGACAGCTGGGCGACATCGTGGGACCTCAGGCATGGGCCCGAGTCTCCCGTGACACCTGGCCGACCCCACGAGCTATCGGATCCGGGCGCAAGTCCCCCAGGACAGCGGGTTGACACCGCGGGCCATTGGTCAGGCGCCTGAGTCAGCCGGGAGAGCTGGTCGATCCGGCGGGCCCTCAGATCCCAGCTCAAGTCGCCCGAGACAGCGGGTGGATCCCGCTGGCCCTCGGATCCGTGCCCGAGTCACCCGGGACAGCTGGTCGACCCCGCAGGCACTGGAACCCGGCCCCTGTTCGCCCGGGACATCTGGTCGAGCCCCCGGGACCACAGTCTCCCGGGGCAGCTGGTCGACTCCGCGGGCCCAAGGACACGGGCCTGAGGCGCCCCAGACAGCTGGTCGAACCCGCGGGCACTGGAACCCGGCCCCAGGTCGCCCGGGATATCTGGTCGAGCCCTGGGACCTTAGGCATGGGCCCGAGTCTCCCGGGGCAGCTGGTCGACTCCGCGGGTCCAGGGACACGGGCCTGAGGCGCCCGGGACAACTGTTCGAAACCGCGGGCACTGGGACACGGGCCCGCGTCCCCTGGGACAGCTGGTCCACCCCACGGGACCACGGACCCAAGCGGGCGTCGCCCAGGACAGCGGGTCGACATCTCGGGCCCTCGGACCCTGGACTGAGTCGCCCAGGACAGCTGGTCGACACCGCAGGCACAGGAACCCGGCCTCCGGTCGCCCGGGATATCTGATCGAGCCGCCAGGACCACAGGCATGGGCCCGAGTCTCTCGGGGCAGCTGGTCAACTCCGCGGTTCCAGGGACACGGGCCTGAGTTGCCCGGGACAGCTGGTGGACCCCATGGGCCCTGTGACATGGATCCAAATCACCCGGGAGTGCTAGTCGACCCCGCAGGCAATCGGACCCGAGGGCGAGTCGCCCGGGAGTGCTCATCGACCGCACAGGACCTCGTACCCGGGCCGGAGTCGCCCGGTGCAGCTGCTCGACACCGCGGGACCAGGGACCCGGGCCTGAGTCGCCCGGGAGAACTGGTCGACCCCCTGGGCCCTCGGACATGGGCCCGAGTAACCTGGGACAGCTGTTCGACCGCGCGAGTCCTTGGACTCAGGTACGAGTCCCCCGTGACAGATGGTCCACCCCGCGGGCCCTGGGACATGGGTTCGAGTCGCCCGGGACATGTGGTCAACGCAAGGGGACCACGGACCACCGCGCGAATCGCTGAGGACAGCTGGTCCACATCGCGGGCCCTTGGACACTGGCCTGAGTCGCCCGGGACAGCAGGTCGACCCCGTGGACAATTGGACACGAGCCCGAGTCGCCCGGGAGAGCTGGTCCAACTCGCGGGCCCTCGGACCCGAGCGCGGGTCGCGCGAGAATTCTGGTCGACCACGCGTGCCCTCGGACCCGGGCCTGTGACGTGCGTGTGAGCTGATCAAACACGCGGGACCACGGACCAAATCCCGTGTCGACCGGGACAGCTTGTCAAGCCCGCGGGCCCTCAGACCCGAGCGGGAGTCACCCAGCAGGGGGGGTCGACATCGCGGGCACTCGGACACTGGCCTGAGTCGCCTGGGACAGCTGGTGCACCCTGCGGCCTATCGGAGCCGGGCGCGTGTCGCCCCTGAGAGCCGGGCGACGCCGCGGGCCCTCGGAACTGTGTGCGAGTCGCCTGGGACAGCTGGTCAACATCACGGGCCCTCGGACAATGGCCTGAGTCGCCCGGGAGAGCTTGTGGACACTCAGGGCAATCGGAGACAGGCGCGAATCCTCCCGGACAGCTGGTCGACACCACAGGCCCTCGGACCCGAGCGCGATTCGCCCGGGAATTCTCGTCAACCGAGCAGGATCTAGGACCCGGGCCCGAGAACGCGGGGCAGCTGGTCGACTCCTTGGGCCCAGGGACATGGGCCTGAGTCGCCCGGGAGAGTTGGTGGACCCCGCGGGCCATCGGACCCGAGCCTGATTCGCCCAGGACAACTGGTTGACAATGCGGGCCCTCAGACCAAGGCGCGAGTTATCTGGTACAGCTAGTCAACTACACGGGAACTCGGACACGGGCCCGCTTGGCCCGGGTGAGCTGGTCGACCCCACGGAATCACGGACCTGAGCCTGAGTCACCCGGGACAGCTTGTCAACCCCACGCGCGCTCGACCCGAGCGCAAGTCGCCCAGGACAACGGGGCGACATCGCGGGCCCTCAGATACGAGCGCGTGTCGCCCGGCTGCGCTGGTCGAACCCGCGGGACCTCGGAACCCGGTCCGAGTCGCCCGGGACAGCTGGTCAACATCGTGAGCCCTCGGACACTGGCCTGAGTCGCCACGGACAGCTGGTCGACCCCGCGGGCTATCGGAGCCGGCCGCGTGTCCTCTGGGACAGCTGGTCGAACCTGCGGCCCTCGGACCCGAGCTCGAGTCGCCCGGAAGAGCGGATGGATCCCGCTGACCCTCGATCCGCGCCCGAGGCGCCTGGGACAGCTGGTCAACCCCGCAGGCACTGGAACCAGGCCCCCGGTCGCCTGGGACATCTGGTCGAGCCCCCGGGACCTCAGGCATGGGCCCGAGTCTCCCGGGGCAGCTGGTCGACTCCGTGGGCCCAGGGACACGGGCCTGGGGCGCCCGGGCCAGCTGGTCGACCTCGCGGGCACTGGAACCCGGCACCAGGTCGCCCAGGACATCTGGTCGAGCCCATGGGACCTGGGAACCGGGTCCGAGTCGCCCGGGACAGCTGGTCGGCACCGCGGGCCTTGGACACGGGCCCGAGTCACCTGGGAGAGATGGTCGACCCCACGGGGCCTTGGACATGATTCCGAGTCACCTGGGAGAGCTAGTCGATATCACGGGCCCTCGGAGCCGAGCCGGAGTAGCCCGGGATATCTGGTCGACCCCACGCGATCGCAGACCACAGTGCGAGTCGCCCAGGACAGCTGGGCGACATCGCGGGACCTCAGGCATGGGCCCGAGTCTCCCGTGACAGCTGGTGGACCCTGCGGACCATCGGACCTGGGCCCGAGTGGCCCAGGACAGCTGGGCGACATCGTGGGACCTCAGGCATGGGCCCGAGTCTCCCGTGACACCTGGCCGACCCCACGAGCTATCGGATCCGGGCGCAAGTCCCCCAGGACAGCGGGTTGACACCGCGGGCCATTGGTCAGGCGCCTGAGTCAGCCGGGAGAGCTGGTCGATCCGGCGGGCCCTCAGATCCCAGCTCAAGTCGCCCGAGACAGCGGGTGGATCCCGCTGGCCCTCGGATCCGTGCCCGAGTCACCCGGGACAGCTGGTCGACCCCGCAGGCACTGGAACCCGGCCCCTGTTCGCCCGGGACATCTGGTCGAGCCCCCGGGACCACAGTCTCCCGGGGCAGCTGGTCGACTCCGCGGGCCCAAGGACACGGGCCTGCGGCGCCCCAGACAGCTGGTCGAACCCGCGGGCACTGGAACCCGGCCCCAGGTCGCCCGGGATATCTGGTCGAGCCCTGGGACCTTAGGCATGGGCCCGAGTCTCCCGGGGCAGCTGGTCGACTCCGCGGGTCCAGGGACACGGGCCTGAGGCGCCCGGGACAACTGTTCGAAACCGCGGGCACTGGGACACGGGCCCGCGTCCCCTGGGACAGCTGGTCCACCCCACGGGACCACGGACCCAAGCGGGCGTCGCCCAGGACAGCGGGTCGACATCTCGGGCCCTCGGACCCTGGACTGAGTCGCCCAGGACAGCTGGTCGACACCGCAGGCACAGGAACCCGGCCTCCGGTCGCCCGGGATATCTGATCGAGCCGCCAGGACCACAGGCATGGGCCCGAGTCTCTCGGGGCAGCTGGTCAACTCCGCGGTTCCAGGGACACGGGCCTGAGTTGCCCGGGACAGCTGGTGGACCCCATGGGCCCTGTGACATGGGTCCAAATCACCCGTCAGTGCTAGTCGACCCCGCAGGCAATCGGACCCGAGGGCGAGTCGCCCGGGAGTGCTCATCGACCGCACAGGACCTCGTACCCGGGCCGGAGTCGCCCGGTGCAGCTGCTCGACACCGCGGGACCAGGGACCCGGGCCTGAGTCGCCCGGGAGAACTGGTCGACCCCCTGGGCCCTCGGACATGGGCCCGAGTAACCTGGGACAGCTGTTCGACCGCGCGAGTCCTTGGACTCAGGTACGAGTCCCCCGTGACAGATGGTCCACCCCGCGGGCCCTGGGACATGGGTTCGAGTCGCCCGGGACATGTGGTCAACGCAAGGGGACCACGGACCACCGCGCGAATCGCTGAGGACAGCTGGTCCACATCGCGGGCCCTTGGACACTGGCCTGAGTCGCCCGGGACAGCAGGTCGACCCCGTGGACAATTGGACACGAGCCCGAGTCGCCCGGGAGAGCTGGTCCAACTCGCGGGCCCTCGGACCCGAGCGCGGGTCGCGCGAGAATTCTGGTCGACCACGCGTGCCCTCGGACCCGGGCCTGTGACGTGCGTGTGAGCTGATCAAACACGCGGGACCACGGACCAAATCCCGTGTCGACCGGGACAGCTTGTCAAGCCCGCGGGCCCTCAGACCCGAGCGGGAGTCACCCAGCAGGGGTGGTCGACATCGCGGGCACTCGGACACTGGCCTGAGTCGCCTGGGACAGCTGGTGCACCCTGCGGCCTATCGGAGCCGGGCGCGTGTCGCCCCTGAGAGTCGGGCGACGCCGCGGGCCCTCGGAACTGTGTGCGAGTCGCCTGGGACAGCTGGTCAACATCGCGGGCCCTCGGACAATGGCCTGAGTCGCCCGGGAGAGCTTGTGGACACTCAGGGCAATCGGAGACAGGCGCGAATCCTCCCGGACAGCTGGTCGACACCACAGGCCCTCGGACCCGAGCGCGATTCGCCCGGGAATTCTCGTCAACCGAGCAGGATCTAGGACCCGGGCCCGAGAACGCGGGGCAGCTGGTCGACTCCTTGGGCCCAGGGACATGGGCCTGAGTCGCCCGGGACAGCTGGTGGACCCCGCGGGCCATCGGCCCCGAGCCTGATTCGCCCAGGACAACTGGTTGACAATGCGGGCCCTCAGACCAAGGCGCGAGTTATCCGGTACAGCTAGTCAACTACACGGGAACTCGGACACGGGCCCGCTTGGCCCGGGTGAGCTGGTCGACCCCACGGAATCACGGACCTGAGCCTGAGTCACCCGGGACAGCTTGTCAACCCCACGCGCGCTCGACCCGAGCGCAAGTCGCCCAGGACAACGGGGCGACATCGCGGGCCCTCAGATACGAGCGCGTGTCGCCCGGCTGCGCTGGTCGAACCCGCGGGACCTCGGAACCCGGTCCGAGTCGCCCGGGACAGCTGGTCAACATCGTGAGCCCTCGGACACTGGCCTGAGTCGCCACGGACAGCTGGTCGACCCCGCGGGCTATCGGAGCCGGCCGCGTGTCCTCTGGGACAGCTGGTCGAACCTGCGGCCCTCGGACCCGAGCTCGAGTCGCCCGGAAGAGCGGATGGATCCCGCTGACCCTCGATCCGCGCCCGAGGCGCCTGGGACAGCTGGTCAACCCCGCAGGCACTGGAACCAGGCCCCCGGTCGCCTGGGACATCTGGTCGAGCCCCCGGGACCTCAGGCATGGGCCCGAGTCTCCCGGGGCAGCTGGTCGACTCCGTGGGCCCAGGGACACGGGCCTGGGGCGCCCGGGCCAGCTGGTCGACCTCGCGGGCACTGGAACCCGGCACCAGGTCGCCCAGGACATCTGGTCGAGCCCATGGGACCTGGGAACCGGGTCCGAGTCGCCCGGGACAGCTGGTCGGCACCGCGGGCCTTGGACACGGGCCCGAGTCACCTGGGAGAGATGGTCGACCCCACGGGGCCTTGGACATGATTCCGAGTCACCTGGGAGAGCTAGTCGATATCACGGGCCCTCGGAGCCGAGCCGGAGTAGCCCGGGATATCTGGTCGACCCCACGCGATCGCAGACCACAGTGCGAGTCGCCCAGGACAGCTGGGCGACATCGCGGGACCTCAGGCATGGGCCCGAGTCTCCCGTGACAGCTGGTGGACCCTGCGGACCATCGGACCTGGGCCCGAGTGGCCCAGGACAGCTGGGCGACATCGTGGGACCTCAGGCATGGGCCCGAGTCTCCCGTGACACCTGGCCGACCCCACGAGCTATCGGATCCGGGCGCAAGTCCCCCAGGACAGCGGGTTGACACCGCGGGCCATTGGTCAGGCGCCTGAGTCAGCCGGGAGAGCTGGTCGATCCGGCGGGCCCTCAGATCCCAGCTCAAGTCGCCCGAGACAGCGGGTGGATCCCGCTGGCCCTCGGATCCGTGCCCGAGTCACCCGGGACAGCTGGTCGACCCCGCAGGCACTGGAACCCGGCCCCTGTTCGCCCGGGACATCTGGTCGAGCCCCCGGGACCACAGTCTCCCGGGGCAGCTGGTCGACTCCGCGGGCCCAAGGACACGGGCCTGCGGCGCCCCAGACAGCTGGTCGAACCCGCGGGCACTGGAACCCGGCCCCAGGTCGCCCGGGATATCTGGTCGAGCCCTGGGACCTTAGGCATGGGCCCGAGTCTCCCGGGGCAGCTGGTCGACTCCGCGGGTCCAGGGACACGGGCCTGAGGCGCCCGGGACAACTGTTCGAAACCGCGGGCACTGGGACACGGGCCCGCGTCCCCTGGGACAGCTGGTCCACCCCACGGGACCACGGACCCAAGCGGGCGTCGCCCAGGACAGCGGGTCGACATCTCGGGCCCTCGGACCCTGGACTGAGTCGCCCAGGACAGCTGGTCGACACCGCAGGCACAGGAACCCGGCCTCCGGTCGCCCGGGATATCTGATCGAGCCGCCAGGACCACAGGCATGGGCCCGAGTCTCTCGGGGCAGCTGGTCAACTCCGCGGTTCCAGGGACACGGGCCTGAGTTGCCCGGGACAGCTGGTGGACCCCATGGGCCCTGTGACATGGGTCCAAATCACCCGTCAGTGCTAGTCGACCCCGCAGGCAATCGGACCCGAGGGCGAGTCGCCCGGGAGTGCTCATCGACCGCACAGGACCTCGTACCCGGGCCGGAGTCGCCCGGTGCAGCTGCTCGACACCGCGGGACCAGGGACCCGGGCCTGAGTCGCCCGGGAGAACTGGTCGACCCCCTGGGCCCTCGGACATGGGCCCGAGTAACCTGGGACAGCTGTTCGACCGCGCGAGTCCTTGGACTCAGGTACGAGTCCCCCGTGACAGATGGTCCACCCCGCGGGCCCTGGGACATGGGTTCGAGTCGCCCGGGACATGTGGTCAACGCAAGGGGACCACGGACCACCGCGCGAATCGCTGAGGACAGCTGGTCCACATCGCGGGCCCTTGGACACTGGCCTGAGTCGCCCGGGACAGCAGGTCGACCCCGTGGGCAATTGGACCCGAGCCCGAGTCGCCCGGGAGAGCTGGTCCAACTCGCGGGCCCTCGGACCCGAGCGCGGGTCGCGCGAGAATTCTGGTCGACCACGCGTGCCCTCGGACCCGGGCCTGTGACGTGCGTGTGAGCTGATCAAACACGCGGGACCACGGACCAAATCCCGTGTCGACCGGGACAGCTTGTCAAGCCCGCGGGCCCTCAGACCCGAGCGGGAGTCACCCAGCAGGGGTGGTCGACATCGCGGGCACTCGGACACTGGCCTGAGTCGCCTGGGACAGCTGGTGCACCCTGCGGCCTATCGGAGCCGGGCGCGTGTCGCCCCTGAGAGCCGGGCGACGCCGCGGGCCCTCGGAACTGTGTGCGAGTCGCCTGGGACAGCTGGTCAACATCACGGGCCCTCGGACAATGGCCTGAGTCGCCCGGGAGAGCTTGTGGACACTCAGGGCAATCGGAGACAGGCGCGAATCCTCCCGGACAGCTGGTCAACACCACAGGCCCTCGGACCCGAGCGCGATTCGCCCGGGAATTCTCGTCAACCGAGCAGGATCTAGGACCCGGGCCCGAGAACGCGGGGCAGCTGGTCGACTCCTTGGGCCCAGGGACATGGGCCTGAGTCGCCCGGGACAGCTGGTCGACCCCGCGGGCCATCGGCCCCGAGCCTGAGTTGCCCGGGAGAGTTGGTGGACCCCGCGGGCCATCGGACCCGAGCCTGATTCGCCCAGGACAACTGGTTGACAATGCGGGCCCTCAGACCAAGGCGCGAGTTATCTGGTACAGCTAGTCAACTACACGGGAACTCGGACACGGGCCCGCTTCGCCCGGGTGAGCTGGTCGACCCCACGGAATCACGGACCTGAGCCTGAGTCACCCGGGACAGCTTGTCAACCCCACGCGCGCTCGACCCGAGCGCAAGTCGCCCAGGACAACGGGGCGACATCGCGGGCCCTCAGATACGAGCGCGTGTCGCCCGGCTGCGCTGGTCGAACCCGCGGGACCTCGGAACCCGGTCCGAGTCGCCCGGGACAGCTGGTCAACATCGTGAGCCCTCGGACACTGGCCTGAGTCGCCACGGACAGCTGGTCGACCCCGCGGGCTATCGGAGCCGGCCGCGTGTCCTCTGGGACAGCTGGTTGAACCTGCGGCCCTCGGACCCGAGCTCGAGTCGCCCGGAAGAGCGGATGGATCCCGCTGACCCTCGATCCGCGCCCGAGGCGCCTGGGACAGCTGGTCAACCCCGCAGGCACTGGAAGCAGGCCCCCGGTCGCCTGGGACATCTGGTCGAGCCCCCGGGACCTCAGGCATGGGCCCGAGTCTCCCGGGGCAGCTGGTCGACTCCGTGGGCCCAGGGACACGGGCCTGGGGCGCCCGGGCCAGCTGGTCGACCTCGCGGGCACTGGAACCCGGCACCAGGTCGCCCAGGACATCTGGTCGAGCCCATGGGACCTGGGAACCGGGTCCGAGTCGCCCGGGACAGCTGGTCGGCACCGCGGGCCTTGGCCACGGGCCCGAGTCACCCGGGAGAGATGGTCGACCCCACGGGGCCTTGGACATGATTCCGAGTCACCTGGGAGAGCTAGTCGATATCACGGGCCCTCGGAGCCGAGCCGGAGTAGCCCGGGATATCTGGTCGACCCCACGCGATCGCAGACCACAGTGCGAGTCGCCCAGGACAGCTGGTCGACATCGCGGGACCTCAGGCATGGGCCCGAGTCTCCCGTGACAGCTGGTGGACCCTGCGGACCATCGGACCTGGGCCCGAGTGGCCCAGGACTGCTGGGCGACATCGTGGGACCTCAGGCATGGGCCCGAGTCTCCCGTGACACCTGGCCGACCCCACGAGCTATCGGATCCGGGCGCAAGTCCCCCAGGACAGCGGGTTGACAGCGCGGGCCATTGGTCAGGCGCCTGAGTCAGCCGGGAGAGCTGGTCGATCCAGCGGGCCCTCAGATCCGAGCTCAAGTCGCCCGAGACAGCGGGTGGATCCCGCTGGCCCTCGGATCCGTGCCCGAGTCACCCGGGACAGCTGGTCGACCCCGCAGGCACTGGAACCCGGCCCCTGTTCGCCCGGGACATCTGGTCGAGCCCCCGGGACCAGAGTCTCCCGGGGCAGCTGGTCGACTCCGCGGGCCCAAGGACACGGGCCTGAGGCGCCCCAGACAGCTGGTCGAACCCGCGGGCACTGGAACCCGGCCCCAGGTCGCCCGGGATATCTGGTCGAGCCCTGGGACCTTAGGCATGGGCCCGAGTCTCCCGGGGCAGCTGGTCGACTC
Organism: Sus scrofa; assembly: GCF_054392235.1. Taxonomy (NCBI): domain Eukaryota; kingdom Metazoa; phylum Chordata; class Mammalia; order Artiodactyla; family Suidae; genus Sus; species Sus scrofa. Next base: position 37,717,355 of record NC_139393.1, on the reverse strand, counting down.
CGCGGGTCCAGGGACACGGGCCTGAGGCGCCCGGGACAACTGTTCGAAACCGCGGGCACTGGGACACGGGCCCGCGTCCCCTGGGACAGCTGGTCCACCCCACGGGACCACGGACCCAAGCGGGAGTCGCCCAGGACAGCGGGTCGACATCTCGGGCCCTCGGACCCTGGACTGAGTCGCCCAGGACAGCTGGTCGACACCGCAGGCACAGGAACCCGGCCTCCGGTCGCCCGGGATATCTGATCGAGCCGCCAGGACCACAGGCATGGGCCCGAGTCTCTCGGGGCAGCTGGTCAACTCCGCGGTTCCAGGGACACGGGCCTGAGTTGCCCGGGACAGCTGGTGGACCCCATGGGCCCTGTGACATGGGTCCAAATCACCCGGGAGTGCTAGTCGACCCCGCAGGCAATCGGACCCGAGGGCGAGTCGCCCGGGAGTGCTCATCGACCGCACAGGACCTCGTACCCGGGCCGGAGTCGCCCGGTGCAGCTGCTCGACACCGCGGGACCAGGGACCCGGGCCTGAGTCGCCCGGGAGAACTGGTCGACCCCCTGGGCCCTCGGACATGGGCCCGAGTAACCTGGGACAGCTGTTCGACCGCGCGAGTCCTTGGACTCAGGTACGAGTCCCCCGTGACAGATGGTCCACCCCGCGGGCCCTGGGACATGGGTTCGAGTCGCCCGGGACATGTGGTCAACGCAAGGGGACCACGGACCACCGCGCGAATCGCTGAGGACAGCTGGTCCACATCGCGGGCCCTTGGACACTGGCCTGAGTCGCCCGGGACAGCAGGTCGACCCCGTGGGCAATTGGACCCGAGCCCGAGTCGCCCGGGAGAGCTGGTCCAACTCGCGGGCCCTCGGACCCGAGCGCGGGTCGCGCGAGAATTCTGGTCGACCACGCGTGCCCTCGGACCCGGGCCTGTGACGTGCGTGTGAGCTGATCAAACACGCGGGACCACGGACCAAATCCCGTGTCGACCGGGACAGCTTGTCAAGCCCGCGGGCCCTCAGACCCGAGCGGGAGTCACCCAGCAGGGGGGGTCGACATCGCGGGCACTCGGACACTGGCCTGAGTCGCCTGGGACAGCTGGTGCACCCTGCGGCCTATCGGAGCCGGGCGCGTGTCGCCCCTGAGAGTCGGGCGACGCCGCGGGCCCTCGGAACTGTGTGCGAGTCGCCTGGGACAGCTGGTCAACATCACGGGCCCTCGGACAATGGCCTGAGTCGCCCGGGAGAGCTTGTGGACACTCAGGGCAATCGGAGACAGGCGCGAATCCTCCCGGACAGCTGGTCGACACCACAGGCCCTCGGACCCGAGCGCGATTCGCCCGGGAATTCTCGTCAACCGAGCAGGATCTAGGACCCGGGCCCGAGAACGCGGGGCAGCTGGTCGACTCCTTGGGCCCAGGGACATGGGCCTGAGTCGCCCGGGAGAGTTGGTGGACCCCGCGGGCCATCGGACCCGAGCCTGATTCGCCCAGGACAACTGGTTGACAATGCGGGCCCTCAGACCAAGGCGCGAGTTATCTGGTACAGCTAGTCAACTACACGGGAACTCGGACACGGGCCCGCTTGGCCCGGGTGAGCTGGTCGACCCCACGGAATCACGGACCTGAGCCTGAGTCACCCGGGACAGCTTGTCAACCCCACGCGCGCTCGACCCGAGCGCAAGTCGCCCAGGACAACGGGGCGACATCGCGGGCCCTCAGATACGAGCGCGTGTCGCCCGGCTGCGCTGGTCGAACCCGCGGGACCTCGGAACCCGGTCCGAGTCGCCCGGGACAGCTGGTCAACATCGTGAGCCCTCGGACACTGGCCTGAGTCGCCACGGACAGCTGGTCGACCCCGCGGGCTATCGGAGCCGGCCGCGTGTCCTCTGGGACAGCTGGTCGAACCTGCGGCCCTCGGACCCGAGCTCGAGTCGCCCGGAAGAGCGGATGGATCCCGCTGACCCTCGATCCGCGCCCGAGGCGCCTGGGACAGCTGGTCAACCCCGCAGGCACTGGAACCAGGCCCCCGGTCGCCTGGGACATCTGGTCGAGCCCCCGGGACCTCAGGCATGGGCCCGAGTCTCCCGGGGCAGCTGGTCGACTCCGTGGGCCCAGGGACACGGGCCTGGGGCGCCCGGGCCAGCTGGTCGACCTCGCGGGCACTGGAACCCGGCACCAGGTCGCCCAGGACATCTGGTCGAGCCCATGGGACCTGGGAACCGGGTCCGAGTCGCCCGGGACAGCTGGTCGGCACCGCGGGCCTTGGACACGGGCCCGAGTCACCTGGGAGAGATGGTCGACCCCACGGGGCCTTGGACATGATTCCGAGTCACCTGGGAGAGCTAGTCGATATCACGGGCCCTCGGAGCCGAGCCGGAGTAGCCCGGGATATCTGGTCGACCCCACGCGATCGCAGACCACAGTGCGAGTCGCCCAGGACAGCTGGGCGACATCGCGGGACCTCAGGCATGGGCCCGAGTCTCCCGTGACAGCTGGTGGACCCTGCGGACCATCGGACCTGGGCCCGAGTGGCCCAGGACAGCTGGGCGACATCGTGGGACCTCAGGCATGGGCCCGAGTCTCCCGTGACACCTGGCCGACCCCACGAGCTATCGGATCCGGGCGCAAGTCCCCCAGGACAGCGGGTTGACACCGCGGGCCATTGGTCAGGCGCCTGAGTCAGCCGGGAGAGCTGGTCGATCCGGCGGGCCCTCAGATCCCAGCTCAAGTCGCCCGAGACAGCGGGTGGATCCCGCTGGCCCTCGGATCCGTGCCCGAGTCACCCGGGACAGCTGGTCGACCCCGCAGGCACTGGAACCCGGCCCCTGTTCGCCCGGGACATCTGGTCGAGCCCCCGGGACCACAGTCTCCCGGGGCAGCTGGTCGACTCCGCGGGCCCAAGGACACGGGCCTGCGGCGCCCCAGACAGCTGGTCGAACCCGCGGGCACTGGAACCCGGCCCCAGGTCGCCCGGGATATCTGGTCGAGCCCTGGGACCTTAGGCATGGGCCCGAGTCTCCCGGGGCAGCTGGTCGACTCCGCGGGTCCAGGGACACGGGCCTGAGGCGCCCGGGACAACTGTTCGAAACCGCGGGCACTGGGACACGGGCCCGCGTCCCCTGGGACAGCTGGTCCACCCCACGGGACCACGGACCCAAGCGGGCGTCGCCCAGGACAGCGGGTCGACATCTCGGGCCCTCGGACCCTGGACTGAGTCGCCCAGGACAGCTGGTCGACACCGCAGGCACAGGAACCCGGCCTCCGGTCGCCCGGGATATCTGATCGAGCCGCCAGGACCACAGGCATGGGCCCGAGTCTCTCGGGGCAGCTGGTCAACTCCGCGGTTCCAGGGACACGGGCCTGAGTTGCCCGGGACAGCTGGTGGACCCCATGGGCCCTGTGACATGGGTCCAAATCACCCGTCAGTGCTAGTCGACCCCGCAGGCAATCGGACCCGAGGGCGAGTCGCCCGGGAGTGCTCATCGACCGCACAGGACCTCGTACCCGGGCCGGAGTCGCCCGGTGCAGCTGCTCGACACCGCGGGACCAGGGACCCGGGCCTGAGTCGCCCGGGAGAACTGGTCGACCCCCTGGGCCCTCGGACATGGGCCCGAGTAACCTGGGACAGCTGTTCGACCGCGCGAGTCCTTGGACTCAGGTACGAGTCCCCCGTGACAGATGGTCCACCCCGCGGGCCCTGGGACATGGGTTCGAGTCGCCCGGGACATGTGGTCAACGCAAGGGGACCACGGACCACCGCGCGAATCGCTGAGGACAGCTGGTCCACATCGCGGGCCCTTGGACACTGGCCTGAGTCGCCCGGGACAGCAGGTCGACCCCGTGGACAATTGGACACGAGCCCGAGTCGCCCGGGAGAGCTGGTCCAACTCGCGGGCCCTCGGACCCGAGCGCGGGTCGCGCGAGAATTCTGGTCGACCACGCGTGCCCTCGGACCCGGGCCTGTGACGTGCGTGTGAGCTGATCAAACACGCGGGACCACGGACCAAATCCCGTGTCGACCGGGACAGCTTGTCAAGCCCGCGGGCCCTCAGACCCGAGCGGGAGTCACCCAGCAGGGGTGGTCGACATCGCGGGCACTCGGACACTGGCCTGAGTCGCCTGGGACAGCTGGTGCACCCTGCGGCCTATCGGAGCCGGGCGCGTGTCGCCCCTGAGAGTCGGGCGACGCCGCGGGCCCTCGGAACTGTGTGCGAGTCGCCTGGGACAGCTGGTCAACATCGCGGGCCCTCGGACAATGGCCTGAGTCGCCCGGGAGAGCTTGTGGACACTCAGGGCAATCGGAGACAGGCGCGAATCCTCCCGGACAGCTGGTCGACACCACAGGCCCTCGGACCCGAGCGCGATTCGCCCGGGAATTCTCGTCAACCGAGCAGGATCTAGGACCCGGGCCCGAGAACGCGGGGCAGCTGGTCGACTCCTTGGGCCCAGGGACATGGGCCTGAGTCACCCGGGACAGCTGGTGGACCCCGCGGGCCATCGGCCCCGAGCCTGATTCGCCCAGGACAACTGGTTGACAATGCGGGCCCTCAGACCAAGGCGCGAGTTATCCGGTACAGCTAGTCAACTACACGGGAACTCGGACACGGGCCCGCTTGGCCCGGGTGAGCTGGTCGACCCCACGGAATCACGGACCTGAGCCTGAGTCACCCGGGACAGCTTGTCAACCCCACGCGCGCTCGACCCGAGCGCAAGTCGCCCAGGACAACGGGGCGACATCGCGGGCCCTCAGATACGAGCGCGTGTCGCCCGGCTGCGCTGGTCGAACCCGCGGGACCTCGGAACCCGGTCCGAGTCGCCCGGGACAGCTGGTCAACATCGTGAGCCCTCGGACACTGGCCTGAGTCGCCACGGACAGCTGGTCGACCCCGCGGGCTATCGGAGCCGGCCGCGTGTCCTCTGGGACAGCTGGTCGAACCTGCGGCCCTCGGACCCGAGCTCGAGTCGCCCGGAAGAGCGGATGGATCCCGCTGACCCTCGATCCGCGCCCGAGGCGCCTGGGACAGCTGGTCAACCCCGCAGGCACTGGAACCAGGCCCCCGGTCGCCTGGGACATCTGGTCGAGCCCCCGGGACCTCAGGCATGGGCCCGAGTCTCCCGGGGCAGCTGGTCGACTCCGTGGGCCCAGGGACACGGGCCTGGGGCGCCCGGGCCAGCTGGTCGACCTCGCGGGCACTGGAACCCGGCACCAGGTCGCCCAGGACATCTGGTCGAGCCCATGGGACCTGGGAACCGGGTCCGAGTCGCCCGGGACAGCTGGTCGGCACCGCGGGCCTTGGACACGGGCCCGAGTCACCTGGGAGAGATGGTCGACCCCACGGGGCCTTGGACATGATTCCGAGTCACCTGGGAGAGCTAGTCGATATCACGGGCCCTCGGAGCCGAGCCGGAGTAGCCCGGGATATCTGGTCGACCCCACGAGATCGCAGACCACAGTGCGAGTCGCCCAGGACAGCTGGTCGACATCGCGGGACCTCAGGCATGGGCCCGAGTCTCCCGTGACAGCTGGTGGACCCTGCGGACCATCGGACCTGGGCCCGAGTGGCCCAGGACAGCTGGGCGACATCGTGGGACCTCAGGCATGGGCCCGAGTCTCCCGTGACACCTGGCCGACCCCACGAGCTATCGGATCCGGGCGCAAGTCCCCCAGGACAGCAGGTTGACACCGCGGGCCATTGGTCAGGCGCCTGAGTCAGCCGGGAGAGCTGGTCGATCCGGCGGGCCCTCAGATCCCAGCTCAAGTCGCCCGAGACAGCGGGTGGATCCCGCTGGCCCTCGGATCCGTGCCCGAGTCACCCGGGACAGCTGGTCGACCCCGCAGGCACTGGAACCCGGCCCCTGTTCGCCCGGGACATCTGGTCGAGCCCCCGGGACCACAGTCTCCCGGGGCAGCTGGTCGACTCCGCGGGCCCAAGGACACGGGCCTGCGGCGCCCCAGACAGCTGGTCGAACCCGCGGGCACTGGAACCCGGCCCCAGGTCGCCCGGGATATCTGGTCGAGCCCTGGGACCTTAGGCATGGGCCCGAGTCTCCCGGGGCAGCTGGTCGACTCCGCGGGTCCAGGGACACGGGCCTGAGGCGCCCGGGACAACTGTTCGAAACCGCGGGCACTGGGACACGGGCCCGCGTCCCCTGGGACAGCTGGTCCACCCCACGGGACCACGGACCCAAGCGGGCGTCGCCCAGGACAGCGGGTCGACATCTCGGGCCTTCGGACCCTGGACTGAGTCGCCCAGGACAGCTGGTCGACACCGCAGGCACAGGAACCCGGCCTCCGGTCGCCCGGGATATCTGATCGAGCCGCCAGGACCACAGGCATGGGCCCGAGTCTCTCGGGGCAGCTGGTCAACTCCGCGGTTCCAGGGACACGGGCCTGAGTTGCCCGGGACAGCTGGTGGACCCCATGGGCCCTGTGACATGGATCCAAATCACCCGGGAGTGCTAGTCGACCCCGCAGGCAATCGGACCCGAGGGCGAGTCGCCCGGGAGTGCTCATCGACCGCACAGGACCTCGTACCCGGGCCGGAGTCGCCCGGTGCAGCTGCTCGACACCGCGGGACCAGGGACCCGGGCCTGAGTCGCCCGGGAGAACTGGTCGACCCCCTGGGCCCTCGGACATGGGCCCGAGTAACCTGGGACAGCTGTTCGACCGCGCGAGTCCTTGGACTCAGGTACGAGTCCCCCGTGACAGATGGTCCACCCCGCGGGCCCTGGGACATGGGTTCGAGTCGCCCGGGACATGTGGTCAACGCAAGGGGACCACGGACCACCGCGCGAATCGCTGAGGACAGCTGGTCCACATCGCGGGCCCTTGGACACTGGCCTGAGTCGCCCGGGACAGCAGGTCGACCCCGTGGGCAATTGGACCCGAGCCCGAGTCGCCCGGGAGAGCTGGTCCAACTCGCGGGCCCTCGGACCCGAGCGCGGGTCGCGCGAGAATTCTGGTCGACCACGCGTGCCCTCGGACCCGGGCCTGTGACGTGCGTGTGAGCTGATCAAACACGCGGGACCACGGACCAAATCCCGTGTCGACCGGGACAGCTTGTCAAGCCCGCGGGCCCTCAGACCCGAGCGGGAGTCACCCAGCAGGGGTGGTCGACATCGCGGGCACTCGGACACTGGCCTGAGTCGCCTGGGACAGCTGGTGCACCCTGCGGCCTATCGGAGCCGGGCGCGTGTCGCCCCTGAGAGCCGGGCGACGCCGCGGGCCCTCGGAACTGTGTGCGAGTCGCCTGGGACAGCTGGTCAACATCACGGGCCCTCGGACAATGGCCTGAGTCGCCCGGGAGAGCTTGTGGACACTCAGGGCAATCGGAGACAGGCGAGAATCCTCCCGGACAGCTGGTCGACACCACAGGCCCTCGGACCCGAGCGCGATTCGCCCGGGAATTCTCGTCAACCGAGCAGGATCTAGGACCCGGGCCCGAGAACGCGGGGCAGCTGGTCGACTCCTTGGGCCCAGGGACATGGGCCTGAGTCGCCCGGGACAGCTGGTCGACCCCGCGGGCCATCGGCCCCGAGCCTGAGTTGCCCGGGAGAGTTGGTGGACCCCGCGGGCCATCGGACCCGAGCCTGATTCGCCCAGGACAACTGGTTGACAATGCGGGCCCTCAGACCAAGGCGCGAGTTATCTCGTACAGCTAGTCAACTACACGGGAACTCGGACACGGGCCCGCTTCGCCCGGGTGAGCTGGTCGACCCCACGGAATCACGGACCTGAGCCTGAGTCACCCGGGACAGCTTGTCAACCCCACGCGCGCTCGACCCGAGCGCAAGTCGCCCAGGACAACGGGGCGACATCGCGGGCCCTCAGATACGAGCGCGTGTCGCCCGGCTGCGCTGGTCGAACCCGCGGGACCTCGGAACCCGGTCCGAGTCGCCCGGGACAGCTGGTCAACATCGTGAGCCCTCGGACACTGGCCTGAGTCGCCACGGACAGCTGGTCGACCCCGCGGGCTATCGGAGCCGGCCGCGTGTCCTCTGGGACAGCTGGTTGAACCTGCGGCCCTCGGACCCGAGCTCGAGTCGCCCGGAAGAGCGGATGGATCCCGCTGACCCTCGATCCGCGCCCGAGGCGCCTGGGACAGCTGGTCAACCCCGCAGGCACTGGAACCAGGCCCCCGGTCGCCTGGGACATCTGGTCGAGCCCCCGGGACCTCAGGCATGGGCCCGAGTCTCCCGGGGCAGCTGGTCGACTCCGTGGGCCCAGGGACACGGGCCTGGGGCGCCCGGGCCAGCTGGTCGACCTCGCGGGCACTGGAACCCGGCACCAGGTCGCCCAGGACATCTGGTCGAGCCCATGGGACCTGGGAACCGGGTCCGAGTCGCCCGGGACAGCTGGTCGGCACCGCGGGCCTTGGACACGGGCCCGAGTCACCCGGGAGAGATGGTCGACCCCACGGGGCCTTGGACATGATTCCGAGTCACCTGGGAGAGCTAGTCGATATCACGGGCCCTCGGAGCCGAGCCGGAGTAGCCCGGGATATCTGGTCGACCCCACGAGATCGCAGACCACAGTGCGAGTCGCCCAGGACAGCTGGTCGACATCGCGGGACCTCAGGCATGGGCCCGAGTCTCCCGTGACAGCTGGTGGACCCTGCGGACCATCGGACCTGGGCCCGAGTGGCCCAGGACTGCTGGGCGACATCGTGGGACCTCAGGCATGGGCCCGAGTCTCCCGTGACACCTGGCCGACCCCACGAGCTATCGGATCCGGGCGCAAGTCCCCCAGGACAGCGGGTTGACACCGCGGGCCATTGGTCAGGCGCCTGAGTCAGCCGGGAGAGCTGGTCGATCCGGCGGGCCCTCAGATCCGAGCTCAAGACGCCCGAGACAGCGGGTGGATCCCGCGGGCCCTCGGATCCGTGCCCGAGTCACCCGGGACAGCTGGTCGACCCCGCAGGCACTGGAACCCGGCCCCTGTTCGCCTGGGACATCTGGTCGAGCCCCCGGGACCACAGTCTCCCGGGGCAGCTGGTCGACTCCGCGGGCCCAAGGACACGGGCCTGAGGCGCCCCAGACAGCTGGTCGAACCCGCGGGCACTGGAACCCGGCCCCAGGTCGCCCGGGATATCTGGTCGAGCCCTGGGACCTTAGGCATGGGCCCGAGTCTCCCGGGGCAGCTGGTCGACTCCGCGGGTCCAGGGACACGGGCCTGATGCGCCCGGGACAACTGTTCGAAACCGCGGGCACTGGGACACGGGCCCGCGTCCCCTGGGACAGCTGGTCCACCCCACGGGACCACGGACCCAAGCGGGAGTCGCCCAGGACAGCGGGTCGACATCTCGGGCCCTCGGACCCTGGACTGAGTCGCCCAGGACAGCTGGTCGACACCGCAGGCACAGGAACCCGGCCTCCGGTCGCCCGGGATATCTGATCGAGCCGCCAGGACCACAGGCATGGGCCCGAGTCTCTCGGGGCAGCTGGTCAACTCCGCGGTTCCAGGGACACGGGCCTGAGTTGCCCGGGACAGCTGGTGGACCCCATGGGCCCTGTGACATGGGTCCAAATCACCCGGGAGTGCTAGTCGACCCCGCAGGCAATCGGACCCGAGGGCGAGTCGCCCGGGAGTGCTCATCGACCGCACAGGACCTCGTACCCGGGCCGGAGTCGCCCGGTGCAGCTGCTCGACACCGCGGGACCAGGGACCCGGGCCTGAGTCGCCCGGGAGAACTGGTCGACCCCCTGGGCCCTCGGACATGGGCCCGAGTAACCTGGGACAGCTGTTCGACCGCGCGAGTCCTTGGACTCAGGTACGAGTCCCCCGTGACAGATGGTCCACCCCGCGGGCCCTGGGACATGGGTTCGAGTCGCCCGGGACATGTGGTCAACGCAAGGGGACCACGGACCACCGCGCGAATCGCTGAGGACAGCTGGTCCACATCGCGGGCCCTTGGACACTGGCCTGAGTCGCCCGGGACAGCAGGTCGACCCCGTGGGCAATTGGACCCGAGCCCGAGTCGCCCGGGAGAGCTGGTCCAACTCGCGGGCCCTCGGACCCGAGCGCGGGTCGCGCGAGAATTCTGGTCGACCACGCGTGCCCTCGGACCCGGGCCTGTGACGTGCGTGTGAGCTGATCAAACACGCGGGACCACGGACCAAATCCCGTGTCGACCGGGACAGCTTGTCAAGCCCGCGGGCCCTCAGACCCGAGCGGGAGTCACCCAGCAGGGGTGGTCGACATCGCGGGCACTCGGACACTGGCCTGAGTCGCCTGGGACAGCTGGTGCACCCTGCGGCCTATCGGAGCCGGGCGCGTGTCGCCCCTGAGAGCCGGGCGACGCCGCGGGCCCTCGGAACTGTGTGCGAGTCGCCTGGGACAGCTGGTCAACATCGCGGGCCCTCGGACAATGGCCTGAGTCGCCCGGGAGAGCTTGTGGACACTCAGGGCAATCGGAGACAGGCGCGAATCCTCCCGGACAGCTGGTCGACACCACAGGCCCTCGGACCCGAGCGCGATTCGCCCGGGAATTCTCGTCAACCGAGCAGGATCTAGGACCCGGGCCCGAGAACGCGGGGCAGCTGGTTGACTCCTTGGGCCCAGGGACATGGGCCTGAGTCGCCCGGGACAGCTGGTCGACCCCGCGGGCCATCGGCCCCGAGCCTGAGTTGCCCGGGAGAGTTGGTGGACCCCGCGGGCCATCGGACCCGAGCCTGATTCGCCCAGGACAACTGGTTGACAATGCGGGCCCTCAGACCAAGGCGCGAGTTATCTCGTACAGCTAGTCAACTACACGGGAACTCGGACACGGGCCCGCTTCGCCCGGGTGAGCTGGTCGACCCCACGGAATCACGGACCTGAGCCTGAGTCACCCGGGACAGCTTGTCAACCCCACGCGCGCTCGACCCGAGCGCAAGTCGCCCAGGACAACGGGGCGACATCGCGGGCCCTCAGATACGAGCGCGTGTCGCCCGGCTGCGCTGGTCGAACCCGCGGGACCTTGGAACCCGGTCCGAGTCGCCCGGGACAGCTGGTCAACATCGTGAGCCCTCGGACACTGGCCTGAGTCGCCACGGACAGCTGGTCGACCCCGCGGGCTATCGGAGCCGGCCGCGTGTCCTCTGGGACAGCTGGTTGAACCTGCGGCCCTCGGACCCGAGCTCGAGTCGCCCGGAAGAGCGGATGGATCCCGCTGACCCTCGATCCGCGCCCGAGGCGCCTGGGACAGCTGGTCAACCCCGCAGGCACTGGAACCAGGCCCCCGGTCGCCTGGGACATCTGGTCGAGCCCCCGGGACCTCAGGCATGGGCCCGAGTCTCCCGGGGCAGCTGGTCGACTCCGTGGGCCCAGGGACACGGGCCTGGGGCGCCCGGGCCAGCTGGTCGACCTCGCGGGCACTGGAACCCGGCACCAGGTCGCCCAGGACATCTGGTCGAGCCCATGGGACCTGGGAACCGGGTCCGAGTCGCCCGGGACAGCTGGTCGGCACCGCGGGCCTTGGACACGGGCCCGAGTCACCCGGGAGAGATGGTCGACCCCACGGGGCCTTGGACATGATTCCGAGTCACCTGGGAGAGCTAGTCGATATCACGGGCCCTCGGAGCCGAGCCGGAGTAGCCCGGGATATCTGGTCGACCCCACGAGATCGCAGACCACAGTGCGAGTCGCCCAGGACAGCTGGTCGCCATCGCGGGACCTCAGGCATGGGCCCGAGTCTCCCGTGACAGCTGGTGGACCCTGCGGACCATCGGACCTGGGCCCGAGTGGCCCAGGACTGCTGGGCGACATCGTGGGACCTCAGGCATGGGCCCGAGTCTCCCGTGACACCTGGCCGACCCCACGAGCTATCGGATCCGGGCGCAAGTCCCCCAGGACAGCGGGTTGACACCGCGGGCCATTGGTCAGGCGCCTGAGTCAGCCGGGAGAGCTGGTCGATCCGGCGGGCCCTCAGATCCGAGCTCAAGACGCCCGAGACAGCGGGTGGATCCCGCTGGCCCTCGGATCCGTGCCCGAGTCACCCGGGACAGCTGGTCGACCCCGCAGGCACTGGAACCCGGCCCCTGTTCGCCTGGGACATCTGGTCGAGCCCCCGGGACCACAGTCTCCCGGGGCAGCTGGTCGACTCCGCGGGCCCAAGGACACGGGCCTGAGGCGCCCCAGACAGCTGGTCGAACCCGCGGGCACTGGAACCCGGCCCCAGGTCGCCCGGGATATCTGGTCGAGCCCTGGGACCTTAGGCATGGGCCCGAGTCTCCCGGGGCAGCTGGTCGACTCCGCGGGTCCAGGGACACGGGCCTGAGGCGCCCGGGACAACTGTTCGAAACCGCGGGCACTGGGACACGGGCCCGCGTCCCCTGGGACAGCTGGTCCACCCCACGGGACCACGGACCCAAGCGGGAGTCGCCCAGGACAGCGGGTCGACATCTCGGGCCCTCGGACCCTGGACTGAGTCGCCCAGGACAGCTGGTCGACACCGCAGGCACAGGAACCCGGCCTCCGGTCGCCCGGGATATCTGATCGAGCCGCCAGGACCACAGGCATGGGCCCGAGTCTCTCGGGGCAGCTGGTCAACTCCGCGGTTCCAGGGACACGGGCCTGAGTTGCCCGGGACAGCTGGTGGACCCCATGGGCCCTGTGACATGGGTCCAAATCACCCGGGAGTGCTAGTCGACCCCGCAGGCAATCGGACCCGAGGGCGAGTCGCCCGGGAGTGCTCATCGACCGCACAGGACCTCGTACCCGGGCCGGAGTCGCCCGGTGCAGCTGCTCGACACCGCGGGACCAGGGACCCGGGCCTGAGTCGCCCGGGAGAACTGGTCGACCCCCTGGGCCCTCGGACATGGGCCCGAGTAACCTGGGACAGCTGTTCGACCGCGCGAGTCCTTGGACTCAGGTACGAGTCCCCCGTGACAGATGGTCCACCCCGCGGGCCCTGGGACATGGGTTCGAGTCGCCCGGGACATGTGGTCAACGCAAGGGGACCACGGACCACCGCGCGAATCGCTGAGGACAGCTGGTCCACATCGCGGGCCCTTGGACACTGGCCTGAGTCGCCCGGGACAGCAGGTCGACCCCGTGGGCAATTGGACCCGAGCCCGAGTCGCCCGGGAGAGCTGGTCCAACTCGCGGGCCCTCGGACCCGAGCGCGGGTCGCGCGAGAATTCTGGTCGACCACGCGTGCCCTCGGACCCGGGCCTGTGACGTGCGTGTGAGCTGATCAAACACGCGGGACCACGGACCAAATCCCGTGTCGACCGGGACAGCTTGTCAAGCCCGCGGGCCCTCAGACCCGAGCGGGAGTCACCCAGCAGGGGTGGTCGACATCGCGGGCACTCGGACACTGGCCTGAGTCGCCTGGGACAGCTGGTGCACCCTGCGGCCTATCGGAGCCGGGCGCGTGTCGCCCCTGAGAGTCGGGCGACGCCGCGGGCCCTCGGAACTGTGTGCGAGTCGCCTGGGACAGCTGGTCAACATCGCGGGCCCTCGGACAATGGCCTGAGTCGCCCGGGAGAGCTTGTGGACACTCAGGGCAATCGGAGACAGGCGCGAATCCTCCCGGACAGCTGGTCGACACCACAGGCCCTCGGACCCGAGCGCGATTCGCCCGGGAATTCTCGTCAACCGAGCAGGATCTAGGACCCGGGCCCGAGAACGCGGGGCAGCTGGTCGACTCCTTGGGCCCAGGGACATGGGCCTGAGTCGCCCGGGACAGCTGGTGGACCCCGCGGGCCATCGGCCCCGAGCCTGATTCGCCCAGGACAACTGGTTGACAATGCGGGCCCTCAGACCAAGGCGCGAGTTATCCGGTACAGCTAGTCAACTACACGGGAACTCGGACACGGGCCCGCTTGGCCCGGGTGAGCTGGTCGACCCCACGGAATCACGGACCTGAGCCTGAGTCACCCGGGACAGCTTGTCAACCCCACGCGCGCTCGACCCGAGCGCAAGTCGCCCAGGACAACGGGGCGACATCGCGGGCCCTCAGATACGAGCGCGTGTCGCCCGGCTGCGCTGGTCGAACCCGCGGGACCTCGGAACCCGGTCCGAGTCGCCCGGGACAGCTGGTCAACATCGTGAGCCCTCGGACACTGGCCTGAGTCGCCACGGACAGCTGGTCGACCCCGCGGGCTATCGGAGCCGGCCGCGTGTCCTCTGGGACAGCTGGTCGAACCTGCGGCCCTCGGACCCGAGCTCGAGTCGCCCGGAAGAGCGGATGGATCCCGCTGACCCTCGATCCGCGCCCGAGGCGCCTGGGACAGCTGGTCAACCCCGCAGGCACTGGAACCAGGCACCCGGTCGCCTGGGACATCTGGTCGAGCCCCCGGGACCTCAGGCATGGGCCCGAGTCTCCCGGGGCAGCTGGTCGACTCCGTGGGCCCAGGGACACGGGCCTGGGGCGCCCGGGCCAGCTGGTCGACCTCGCGGGCACTGGAACCCGGCACCAGGTCGCCCAGGACATCTGGTCGAGCCCATGGGACCTGGGAACCGGGTCCGAGTCGCCCGGGACAGCTGGTCGGCACCGCGGGCCTTGGACACGGGCCCGAGTCACCTGGGAGAGATGGTCGACCCCACGGGGCCTTGGACATGATTCCGAGTCACCTGGGAGAGCTAGTCGATATCACGGGCCCTCGGAGCCGAGCCGGAGTAGCCCGGGATATCTGGTCGACCCCACGAGATCGCAGACCACAGTGCGAGTCGCCCAGGACAGCTGGTCGACATCGCGGGACCTCAGGCATGGGCCCGAGTCTCCCGTGACAGCTGGTGGACCCTGCGGACCATCGGACCTGGGCCCGAGTGGCCCAGGACAGCTGGGCGACATCGTGGGACCTCAGGCATGGGCCCGAGTCTCCCGTGACACCTGGCCGACCCCACGAGCTATCGGATCCGGGCGCAAGTCCCCCAGGACAGCGGGTTGACACCGCGGGCCATTGGTCAGGCGCCTGAGTCAGCCGGGAGAGCTGGTCGATCCGGCGGGCCCTCAGATCCCAGCTCAAGTCGCCCGAGACAGCGGGTGGATCCCGCTGGCCCTCGGATCCGTGCCCGAGTCACCCGGGACAGCTGGTCGACCCCGCAGGCACTGGAACCCGGCCCCTGTTCGCCCGGGACATCTGGTCGAGCCCCCGGGACCACAGTCTCCCGGGGCAGCTGGTCGACTCCGCGGGCCCAAGGACACGGGCCTGAGGCGCCCCAGACAGCTGGTCGAACCCGCGGGCACTGGAACCCGGCCCCAGGTCGCCCGGGATATCTGGTCGAGCCCTGGGACCTTAGGCATGGGCCCGAGTCTCCCGGGGCAGCTGGTCGACTCCGCGGGTCCAGGGACACGGGCCTGAGGCGCCCGGGACAACTGTTCGAAACCGCGGGCACTGGGACACGGGCCCGCGTCCCCTGGGACAGCTGGTCCACCCCACGGGACCACGGACCCAAGCGGGCGTCGCCCAGGACAGCGGGTCGACATCTCGGGCCCTCGGACCCTGGACTGAGTCGCCCAGGACAGCTGGTCGACACCGCAGGCACAGGAACCCGGCCTCCGGTCGCCCGGGATATCTGATCGAGCCGCCAGGACCACAGGCATGGGCCCGAGTCTCTCGGGGCAGCTGGTCAACTCCGCGGTTCCAGGGACACGGGCCTGAGTTGCCCGGGACAGCTGGTGGACCCCATGGGCCCTGTGACATGGATCCAAATCACCCGGGAGTGCTAGTCGACCCCGCAGGCAATCGGACCCGAGGGCGAGTCGCCCGGGAGTGCTCATCGACCGCACAGGACCTCGTACCCGGGCCGGAGTCGCCCGGTGCAGCTGCTCGACACCGCGGGACCAGGGACCCGGGCCTGAGTCGCCCGGGAGAACTGGTCGACCCCCTGGGCCCTCGGACATGGGCCCGAGTAACCTGGGACAGCTGTTCGACCGCGCGAGTCCTTGGACTCAGGTACGAGTCCCCCGTGACAGATGGTCCACCCCGCGGGCCCTGGGACATGGGTTCGAGTCGCCCGGGACATGTGGTCAACGCAAGGGGACCACGGACCACCGCGCGAATCGCTGAGGACAGCTGGTCCACATCGCGGGCCCTTGGACACTGGCCTGAGTCGCCCGGGACAGCAGGTCGACCCCGTGGACAATTGGACACGAGCCCGAGTCGCCCGGGAGAGCTGGTCCAACTCGCGGGCCCTCGGACCCGAGCGCGGGTCGCGCGAGAATTCTGGTCGACCACGCGTGCCCTCGGACCCGGGCCTGTGACGTGCGTGTGAGCTGATCAAACACGCGGGACCACGGACCAAATCCCGTGTCGACCGGGACAGCTTGTCAAGCCCGCGGGCCCTCAGACCCGAGCGGGAGTCACCCAGCAGGGGTGGTCGACATCGCGGGCACTCGGACACTGGCCTGAGTCGCCTGGGACAGCTGGTGCACCCTGCGGCCTATCGGAGCCGGGCGCGTGTCGCCCCTGAGAGTCGGGCGACGCCGCGGGCCCTCGGAACTGTGTGCGAGTCGCCTGGGACAGCTGGTCAACATCGCGGGCCCTCGGACAATGGCCTGAGTCGCCCGGGAGAGCTTGTGGACACTCAGGGCAATCGGAGACAGGCGCGAATCCTCCCGGACAGCTGGTCGACACCACAGGCCCTCGGACCCGAGCGCGATTCGCCCGGGAATTCTCGTCAACCGAGCAGGATCTAGGACCCGGGCCCGAGAACGCGGGGCAGCTGGTCGACTCCTTGGGCCCAGGGACATGGGCCTGAGTCGCCCGGGACAGCTGGTGGACCCCGCGGGCCATCGGCCCCGAGCCTGATTCGCCCAGGACAACTGGTTGACAATGCGGGCCCTCAGACCAAGGCGCGAGTTATCCGGTACAGCTAGTCAACTACACGGGAACTCGGACACGGGCCCGCTTGGCCCGGGTGAGCTGGTCGACCCCACGGAATCACGGACCTGAGCCTGAGTCACCCGGGACAGCTTGTCAACCCCACGCGCGCTCGACCCGAGCGCAAGTCGCCCAGGACAACGGGGCGACATCGCGGGCCCTCAGATACGAGCGCGTGTCGCCCGGCTGCGCTGGTCGAACCCGCGGGACCTCGGAACCCGGTCCGAGTCGCCCGGGACAGCTGGTCAACATCGTGAGCCCTCGGACACTGGCCTGAGTCGCCACGGACAGCTGGTCGACCCCGCGGGCTATCGGAGCCGGCCGCGTGTCCTCTGGGACAGCTGGTCGAACCTGCGGCCCTCGGACCCGAGCTCGAGTCGCCCGGAAGAGCGGATGGATCCCGCTGACCCTCGATCCGCGCCCGAGGCGCCTGGGACAGCTGGTCAACCCCGCAGGCACTGGAACCAGGCCCCCGGTCGCCTGGGACATCTGGTCGAGCCCCCGGGACCTCAGGCATGGGCCCGAGTCTCCCGGGGCAGCTGGTCGACTCCGTGGGCCCAGGGACACGGGCCTGGGGCGCCCGGGCCAGCTGGTCGACCTCGCGGGCACTGGAACCCGGCACCAGGTCGCCCAGGACATCTGGTCGAGCCCATGGGACCTGGGAACCGGGTCCGAGTCGCCCGGGACAGCTGGTCGGCACCGCGGGCCTTGGACACGGGCCCGAGTCACCTGGGAGAGATGGTCGACCCCACGGGGCCTTGGACATGATTCCGAGTCACCTGGGAGAGCTAGTCGATATCACGGGCCCTCGGAGCCGAGCCGGAGTAGCCCGGGATATCTGGTCGACCCCACGAGATCGCAGACCACAGTGCGAGTCGCCCAGGACAGCTGGTCGACATCGCGGGACCTCAGGCATGGGCCCGAGTCTCCCGTGACAGCTGGTGGACCCTGCGGACCATCGGACCTGGGCCCGAGTGGCCCAGGACAGCTGGGCGACATCGTGGGACCTCAGGCATGGGCCCGAGTCTCCCGTGACACCTGGCCGACCCCACGAGCTATCGGATCCGGGCGCAAGTCCCCCAGGACAGCGGGTTGACACCGCGGGCCATTGGTCAGGCGCCTGAGTCAGCCGGGAGAGCTGGTCGATCCGGCGGGCCCTCAGATCCCAGCTCAAGTCGCCCGAGACAGCGGGTGGATCCCGCTGGCCCTCGGATCCGTGCCCGAGTCACCCGGGACAGCTGGTCGACCCCGCAGGCACTGGAACCCGGCCCCTGTTCGCCCGGGACATCTGGTCGAGCCCCCGGGACCACAGTCTCCCGGGGCAGCTGGTCGACTCCGCGGGCCCAAGGACACGGGCCTGCGGCGCCCCAGACAGCTGGTCGAACCCGCGGGCACTGGAACCCGGCCCCAGGTCGCCCGGGATATCTGGTCGAGCCCTGGGACCTTAGGCATGGGCCCGAGTCTCCCGGGGCAGCTGGTCGACTCCGCGGGTCCAGGGACACGGGCCTGAGGCGCCCGGGACAACTGTTCGAAACCGCGGGCACTGGGACACGGGCCCGCGTCCCCTGGGACAGCTGGTCCACCCCACGGGACCACGGACCCAAGCGGGCGTCGCCCAGGACAGCGGGTCGACATCTCGGGCCCTCGGACCCTGGACTGAGTCGCCCAGGACAGCTGGTCGACACCGCAGGCACAGGAACCCGGCCTCCGGTCGCCCGGGATATCTGATCGAGCCGCCAGGACCACAGGCATGGGCCCGAGTCTCTCGGGGCAGCTGGTCAACTCCGCGGTTCCAGGGACACGGGCCTGAGTTGCCCGGGACAGCTGGTGGACCCCATGGGCCCTGTGACATGGGTCCAAATCACCCGGGAGTGCTAGTCGACCCCGCAGGCAATCGGACCCGAGGGCGAGTCGCCCGGGAGTGCTCATCGACCGCACAGGACCTCGTACCCGGGCCGGAGTCGCCCGGTGCAGCTGCTCGACACCGCGGGACCAGGGACCCGGGCCTGAGTCGCCCGGGAGAACTGGTCGACCCCCTGGGCCCTCGGACATGGGCCCGAGTAACCTGGGACAGCTGTTCGACCGCGCGAGTCCTTGGACTCAGGTACGAGTCCCCCGTGACAGATGGTCCACCCCGCGGGCCCTGGGACATGGGTTCGAGTCGCCCGGGACATGTGGTCAACGCAAGGGGACCACGGACCACCGCGCGAATCGCTGAGGACAGCTGGTCCACATCGCGGGCCCTTGGACACTGGCCTGAGTCGCCCGGGACAGCAGGTCGACCCCGTGGGCAATTGGACCCGAGCCCGAGTCGCCCGGGAGAGCTGGTCCAACTCGCGGGCCCTCGGACCCGAGCGCGGGTCGCGCGAGAATTCTGGTCGACCACGCGTGCCCTCGGACCCGGGCCTGTGACGTGCGTGTGAGCTGATCAAACACGCGGGACCACGGACCAAATCCCGTGTCGACCGGGACAGCTTGTCAAGCCCGCGGGCCCTCAGACCCGAGCGGGAGTCACCCAGCAGGGGTGGTCGACATCGCGGGCACTCGGACACTGGCCTGAGTCGCCTGGGACAGCTGGTGCACCCTGCGGCCTATCGGAGCCGGGCGCGTGTCGCCCCTGAGAGTCGGGCGACGCCGCGGGCCCTCGGAACTGTGTGCGAGTCGCCTGGGACAGCTGGTCAACATCGCGGGCCCTCGGACAATGGCCTGAGTCGCCCGGGAGAGCTTGTGGACACTCAGGGCAATCGGAGACAGGCGCGAATCCTCCCGGACAGCTGGTCGACACCACAGGCCCTCGGACCCGAGCGCGATTCGCCCGGGAATTCTCGTCAACCGAGCAGGATCTAGGACCCGGGCCCGAGAACGCGGGGCAGCTGGTCGACTCCTTGGGCCCAGGGACATGGGCCTGAGTCGCCCGGGACAGCTGGTGGACCCCGCGGGCCATCGGCCCCGAGCCTGATTCGCCCAGGACAACTGGTTGACAATGCGGGCCCTCAGACCAAGGCGCGAGTTATCCGGTACAGCTAGTCAACTACACGGGAACTCGGACACGGGCCCGCTTGGCCCGGGTGAGCTGGTCGACCCCACGGAATCACGGACCTGAGCCTGAGTCACCCGGGACAGCTTGTCAACCCCACGCGCGCTCGACCCGAGCGCAAGTCGCCCAGGACAACGGGGCGACATCGCGGGCCCTCAGATACGAGCGCGTGTCGCCCGGCTGCGCTGGTCGAACCCGCGGGACCTCGGAACCCGGTCCGAGTCGCCCGGGACAGCTGGTCAACATCGTGAGCCCTCGGACACTGGCCTGAGTCGCCACGGACAGCTGGTCGACCCCGCGGGCTATCGGAGCCGGCCGCGTGTCCTCTGGGACAGCTGGTCGAACCTGCGGCCCTCGGACCCGAGCTCGAGTCGCCCGGAAGAGCGGATGGATCCCGCTGACCCTCGATCCGCGCCCGAGGCGCCTGGGACAGCTGGTCAACCCCGCAGGCACTGGAACCAGGCCCCCGGTCGCCTGGGACATCTGGTCGAGCCCCCGGGACCTCAGGCATGGGCCCGAGTCTCCCGGGGCAGCTGGTCGACTCCGTGGGCCCAGGGACACGGGCCTGGGGCGCCCGGGCCAGCTGGTCGACCTCGCGGGCACTGGAACCCGGCACCAGGTCGCCCAGGACATCTGGTCGAGCCCATGGGACCTGGGAACCGGGTCCGAGTCGCCCGGGACAGCTGGTCGGCACCACGGGCCTTGGACACGGGCCCGAGTCACCTGGGAGAGATGGTCGACCCCACGGGGCCTTGGACATGATTCCGAGTCACCTGGGAGAGCTAGTCGATATCACGGGCCCTCGGAGCCGAGCCGGAGTAGCCCGGGATATCTGGTCGACCCCACGAGATCGCAGACCACAGTGCGAGTCGCCCAGGACAGCTGGTCGACATCGCGGGACCTCAGGCATGGGCCCGAGTCTCCCGTGACAGCTGGTGGACCCTGCGGACCATCGGACCTGGGCCCGAGTGGCCCAGGACAGCTGGGCGACATCGTGGGACCTCAGGCATGGGCCCGAGTCTCCCGTGACACCTGGCCGACCCCACGAGCTATCGGATCCGGGCGCAAGTCCCCCAGGACAGCAGGTTGACACCGCGGGCCATTGGTCAGGCGCCTGAGTCAGCCGGGAGAGCTGGTCGATCCGGCGGGCCCTCAGATCCCAGCTCAAGACGCCCGAGACAGCGGGTGGATCCCGCTGGCCCTCGGATCCGTGCCCGAGTCACCCGGGACAGCTGGTCGACCCCGCAGGCACTGGAACCCGGCCCCTGTTCGCCCGGGACATCTGGTCGAGCCCCCGGGACCACAGTCTCCCGGGGCAGCTGGTCGACTCCGTGGGCCCAAGTACACGGGCCTGAGGCGCCCCAGACAGCTGGTCGAACCCGCGGGCACTGGAACCCGGCCCCAGGTCGCCCGGGATATCTGGTCGAGCCCTGGGACCTTAGGCATGGGCCCGAGTCTCCCGGGGCAGCTGGTCGACTCCGCGGGTCCAGGGACACGGGCCTGAGGCGCCCGGGACAACTGTTCGAAACCGCGGGCACTGGGACACGGGCCCGCGTCCCCTGGGACAGCTGGTCCACCCCACGGGACCACGGACCCAAGCGGGAGTCGCCCAGGACAGCGGGTCGACATCTCGGGCCCTCGGACCCTGGACTGAGTCGCCCAGGACAGCTGGTCGACACCGCAGGCACAGGAACCCGGCCTCCGGTCGCCCGGGATATCTGATCGAGCCGCCAGGACCACAGGCATGGGCCCGAGTCTCTCGGGGCAGCTGGTCAACTCCGCGGTTCCAGGGACACGGGCCTGAGTTGCCCGGGACAGCTGGTGGACCCCATGGGCCCTGTGACATGGATCCAAATCACCCGGGAGTGCTAGTCGACCCCGCAGGCAATCGGACCCGAGGGCGAGTCGCCCGGGAGTGCTCATCGACCGCACAGGACCTCGTACCCGGGCCGGAGTCGCCCGGTGCAGCTGCTCGACACCGCGGGACCAGGGACCCGGGCCTGAGTCGCCCGGGAGAACTGGTCGACCCCCTGGGCCCTCGGACATGGGCCCGAGTAACCTGGGACAGCTGTTCGACCGCGCGAGTCCTTGGACTCAGGTACGAGTCCCCCGTGACAGATGGTCCACCCCGCGGGCCCTGGGACATGGGTTCGAGTCGCCCGGGACATGTGGTCAACGCAAGGGGACCACGGACCACCGCGCGAATCGCTGAGGACAGCTGGTCCACATCGCGGGCCCTTGGACACTGGCCTGAGTCGCCCGGGACAGCAGGTCGACCCCGTGGGCAATTGGACCCGAGCCCGAGTCGCCCGGGAGAGCTGGTCCAACTCGCGGGCCCTCGGACCCGAGCGCGGGTCGCGCGAGAATTCTGGTCGACCACGCGTGCCCTCGGACCCGGGCCTGTGACGTGCGTGTGAGCTGATCAAACACGCGGGACCACGGACCAAATCCCGTGTCGACCGGGACAGCTTGTCAAGCCCGCGGGCCCTCAGACCCGAGCGGGAGTCACCCAGCAGGGGTGGTCGACATCGCGGGCACTCGGACACTGGCCTGAGTCGCCTGGGACAGCTGGTGCACCCTGCGGCCTATCGGAGCCGGGCGCGTGTCGCCCCTGAGAGCCGGGCGACGCCGCGGGCCCTCGGAACTGTGTGCGAGTCGCCTGGGACAGCTGGTCAACATCACGGGCCCTCGGACAATGGCCTGAGTCGCCCGGGAGAGCTTGTGGACACTCAGGGCAATCGGAGACAGGCGCGAATCCTCCCGGACAGCTGGTCGACACCACAGGCCCTCGGACCCGAGCGCGATTCGCCCGGGAATTCTCGTCAACCGAGCAGGATCTAGGACCCGGGCCCGAGAACGCGGGGCAGCTGGTCGACTCCTTGGGCCCAGGGACATGGGCCTGAGTCGCCCGGGACAGCTGGTCGACCCCGCGGGCCATCGGCCCCGAGCCTGAGTTGCCCGGGAGAGTTGGTGGACCCCGCGGGCCATCGGACCCGAGCCTGATTCGCCCAGGACAACTGGTTGACAATGCGGGCCCTCAGACCAAGGCGCGAGTTATCCGGTACAGCTAGTCAACTACACGGGAACTCGGACACGGGCCCGCTTCGCCCGGGTGAGCTGGTCGACCCCACGGAATCACGGACCTGAGCCTGAGTCACCCGGGACAGCTTGTCAACCCCACGCGCGCTCGACCCGAGCGCAAGTCGCCCAGGACAACGGGGCGACATCGCGGGCCCTCAGATACGAGCGCGTGTCGCCCGGCTGCGCTGGTCGAACCCGCGGGACCTCGGAACCCGGTCCGAGTCGCCCGGGACAGCTGGTCAACATCGTGAGCCCTCGGACACTGGCCTGAGTCGCCACGGACAGCTGGTCGACCCCGCGGGCTATCGGAGCCGGCCGCGTGTCCTCTGGGACAGCTGGTTGAACCTGCGGCCCTCGGACCCGAGCTCGAGTCGCCCGGAAGAGCGGATGGATCCCGCTGACCCTCGATCCGCGCCCGAGGCGCCTGGGACAGCTGGTCAACCCCGCAGGCACTGGAACCAGGCCCCCGGTCGCCTGGGACATCTGGTCGAGCCCCCGGGACCTCAGGCATGGGCCCGAGTCTCCCGGGGCAGCTGGTCGACTCCGTGGGCCCAGGGACACGGGCCTGGGGCGCCCGGGCCAGCTGGTCGACCTCGCGGGCACTGGAACCCGGCACCAGGTCGCCCAGGACATCTGGTCGAGCCCATGGGACCTGGGAACCGGGTCCGAGTCGCCCGGGACAGCTGGTCGGCACCGCGGGCCTTGGCCACGGGCCCGAGTCACCCGGGAGAGATGGTCGACCCCACGGGGCCTTGGACATGATTCCGAGTCACCTGGGAGAGCTAGTCGATATCACGGGCCCTCGGAGCCGAGCCGGAGTAGCCCGGGATATCTGGTCGACCCCACGAGATCGCAGACCACAGTGCGAGTCGCCCAGGACAGCTGGTCGACATCGCGGGACCTCAGGCATGGGCCCGAGTCTCCCGTGACAGCTGGTGGACCCTGCGGACCATCGGACCTGGGCCCGAGTGGCCCAGGACTGCTGGGCGACATCGTGGGACCTCAGGCATGGGCCCGAGTCTCCCGTGACACCTGGCCGACCCCACGAGCTATCGGATCCGGGCGCAAGTCCCCCAGGAGAGCGGGTTGACAGCGCGGGCCATTGGTCAGGCGCCTGAGTCAGCCGGGAGAGCTGGTCGATCCGGCGGGCCCTCAGATCCGAGCTCAAGACGCCCGAGACAGCGGGTGGATCCCGCTGGCCCTCGGATCCGTGCCCGAGTCACCCGGGACAGCTGGTCGACCCCGCAGGCACTGGAACCCGGCCCCTGTTCGCCCGGGACATCTGGTCGAGCCCCCGGGACCAGAGTCTCCCGGGGCAGCTGGTCGACTCCGCGGGCCCAAGGACACGGGCCTGAGGCGCCCCAGACAGCTGGTCGAACCCGCGGGCACTGGAACCCGGCCCCAGGTCGCCCGGGATATCTGGTCGAGCCCTGGGACCTTAGGCATGGGCCCGAGTCTCCCGGGGCAGCTGGTCGACTCCGCGGGTCCAGGGACACGGGCCTGAGGCGCCCGGGACAACTGTTCGAAACCGCGGGCACTGGGACACGGGCCCGCGTCCCCTGGGACAGCTGGTCCACCCCACGGGACCACGGACCCAAGCGGGAGTCGCCCAGGACAGCGGGTCGACATCTCGGGCCCTCGGACCCTGGACTGAGTCGCCCAGGACAGCTGGTCGACACCGCAGGCACAGGAACCCGGCCTCCGGTCGCCCGGGATATCTGATCGAGCCGCCAGGACCACAGGCATGGGCCCGAGTCTCTCGGGGCAGCTGGTCAACTCCGCGGTTCCAGGGACACGGGCCTGAGTTGCCCGGGACAGCTGGTGGACCCCATGGGCCCTGTGACATGGATCCAAATCACCCGGGAGTGCTAGTCGACCCCGCAGGCAATCGGACCCGAGGGCGAGTCGCCCGGGAGTGCTCATCGACCGCACAGGACCTCGTACCCGGGCCGGAGTCGCCCGGTGCAGCTGCTCGACACCGCGGGACCAGGGACCCGGGCCTGAGTCGCCCGGGAGAACTGGTCGACCCCCTGGGCCCTCGGACATGGGCCCGAGTAACCTGGGACAGCTGTTCGACCGCGCGAGTCCTTGGACTCAGGTACGAGTCCCCCGTGACAGATGGTCCACCCCGCGGGCCCTGGGACATGGGTTCGAGTCGCCCGGGACATGTGGTCAACGCAAGGGGACCACGGACCACCGCGCGAATCGCTGAGGACAGCTGGTCCACATCGCGGGCCCTTGGACACTGGCCTGAGTCGCCCGGGACAGCAGGTCGACCCCGTGGGCAATTGGACCCGAGCCCGAGTCGCCCGGGAGAGCTGGTCCAACTCGCGGGCCCTCGGACCCGAGCGCGGGTCGCGCGAGAATTCTGGTCGACCACGCGTGCCCTCGGACCCGGGCCTGTGACGTGCGTGTGAGCTGATCAAACACGCGGGACCACGGACCAAATCCCGTGTCGACCGGGACAGCTTGTCAAGCCCGCGGGCCCTCAGACCCGAGCGGGAGTCACCCAGCAGGGGTGGTCGACATCGCGGGCACTCGGACACTGGCCTGAGTCGCCTGGGACAGCTGGTGCACCCTGCGGCCTATCGGAGCCGGGCGCGTGTCGCCCCTGAGAGCCGGGCGACGCCGCGGGCCCTCGGAACTGTGTGCGAGTCGCCTGGGACAGCTGGTCAACATCACGGGCCCTCGGACAATGGCCTGAGTCGCCCGGGAGAGCTTGTGGACACTCAGGGCAATCGGAGACAGGCGCGAATCCTCCCGGACAGCTGGTCGACACCACAGGCCCTCGGACCCGAGCGCGATTCGCCCGGGAATTCTCGTCAACCGAGCAGGATCTAGGACCCGGGCCCGAGAACGCGGGGCAGCTGGTCGACTCCTTGGGCCCAGGGACATGGGCCTGAGTCGCCCGGGACAGCTGGTCGACCCCGCGGGCCATCGGCCCCGAGCCTGAGTTGCCCGGGAGAGTTGGTGGACCCCGCGGGCCATCGGACCCGAGCCTGATTCGCCCAGGACAACTGGTTGACAATGCGGGCCCTCAGACCAAGGCGCGAGTTATCCGGTACAGCTAGTCAACTACACGGGAACTCGGACACGGGCCCGCTTCGCCCGGGTGAGCTGGTCGACCCCACGGAATCACGGACCTGAGCCTGAGTCACCCGGGACAGCTTGTCAACCCCACGCGCGCTCGACCCGAGCGCAAGTCGCCCAGGACAACGGGGCGACATCGCGGGCCCTCAGATACGAGCGCGTGTCGCCCGGCTGCGCTGGTCGAACCCGCGGGACCTCGGAACCCGGTCCGAGTCGCCCGGGACAGCTGGTCAACATCGTGAGCCCTCGGACACTGGCCTGAGTCGCCACGGACAGCTGGTCGACCCCGCGGGCTATCGGAGCCGGCCGCGTGTCCTCTGGGACAGCTGGTTGAACCTGCGGCCCTCGGACCCGAGCTCGAGTCGCCCGGAAGAGCGGATGGATCCCGCTGACCCTCGATCCGCGCCCGAGGCGCCTGGGACAGCTGGTCAACCCCGCAGGCACTGGAACCAGGCCCCCGGTCGCCTGGGACATCTGGTCGAGCCCCCGGGACCTCAGGCATGGGCCCGAGTCTCCCGGGGCAGCTGGTCGACTCCGTGGGCCCAGGGACACGGGCCTGGGGCGCCCGGGCCAGCTGGTCGACCTCGCGGGCACTGGAACCCGGCACCAGGTCGCCCAGGACATCTGGTCGAGCCCATGGGACCTGGGAACCGGGTCCGAGTCGCCCGGGACAGCTGGTCGGCACCGCGGGCCTTGGCCACGGGCCCGAGTCACCCGGGAGAGATGGTCGACCCCACGGGGCCTTGGACATGATTCCGAGTCACCTGGGAGAGCTAGTCGATATCACGGGCCCTCGGAGCCGAGCCGGAGTAGCCCGGGATATCTGGTCGACCCCACGAGATCGCAGACCACAGTGCGAGTCGCCCAGGACAGCTGGTCGACATCGCGGGACCTCAGGCATGGGCCCGAGTCTCCCGTGACAGCTGGTGGACCCTGCGGACCATCGGACCTGGGCCCGAGTGGCCCAGGACTGCTGGGCGACATCGTGGGACCTCAGGCATGGGCCCGAGTCTCCCGTGACACCTGGCCGACCCCACGAGCTATCGGATCCGGGCGCAAGTCCCCCAGGAGAGCGGGTTGACAGCGCGGGCCATTGGTCAGGCGCCTGAGTCAGCCGGGAGAGCTGGTCGATCCGGCGGGCCCTCAGATCCGAGCTCAAGACGCCCGAGACAGCGGGTGGATCCCGCTGGCCCTCGGATCCGTGCCCGAGTCACCCGGGACAGCTGGTCGACCCCGCAGGCACTGGAACCCGGCCCCTGTTCGCCCGGGACATCTGGTCGAGCCCCCGGGACCAGAGTCTCCCGGGGCAGCTGGTCGACTCCGCGGGCCCAAGGACACGGGCCTGAGGCGCCCCAGACAGCTGGTCGAACCCGCGGGCACTGGAACCCGGCCCCAGGTCGCCCGGGATATCTGGTCGAGCCCTGGGACCTTAGGCATGGGCCCGAGTCTCCCGGGGCAGCTGGTCGACTCCGCGGGTCCAGGGACACGGGCCTGAGGCGCCCGGGACAACTGTTCGAAACCGCGGGCACTGGGACACGGGCCCGCGTCCCCTGGGACAGCTGGTCCACCCCACGGGACCACGGACCCAAGCGGGAGTCGCCCAGGACAGCGGGTCGACATCTCGGGCCCTCGGACCCTGGACTGAGTCGCCCAGGACAGCTGGTCGACACCGCAGGCACAGGAACCCGGCCTCCGGTCACCCGGGATATCTGATCGAGCCGCCAGGACCACAGGCATGGGCCCGAGTCTCTCGGGGCAGCTGGTCAACTCCGCGGTTCCAGGGACACGGGCCTGAGTTGCCCGGGACAGCTGGTGGACCCCATGGGCCCTGTGACATGGATCCAAATCACCCGGGAGTGCTAGTCGACCCCGCAGGCAATTGGACCCGAGGGCGAGTCGCCCGGGAGTGCTCATCGACCGCACAGGACCTCGTACCCGGGCCGGAGTCGCCCGGTGCAGCTGCTCGACACCGCGGGACCAGGGACCCGGGCCTGAGTCGCCCGGGAGAACTGGTCGACCCCCTGGGCCCTCGGACATGGGCCCGAGTAACCTGGGACAGCTGTTCGACCGCGCGAGTCCTTGGACTCAGGTACGAGTCCCCCGTGACAGATGGTCCACCCCGCGGGCCCTGGGACATGGGTTCGAGTCGCCCGGGACATGTGGTCAACGCAAGGGGACCACGGACCACCGCGCGAATCGCTGAGGACAGCTGGTCCACATCGCGGGCCCTTGGACACTGGCCTGAGTCGCCCGGGACAGCAGGTCGACCCCGTGGGCAATTGGACCCGAGCCCGAGTCGCCCGGGAGAGCTGGTCCAACTCGCGGGCCCTCGGACCCGAGCGCGGGTCGCGCGAGAATTCTGGTCGACCACGCGTGCCCTCGGACCCGGGCCTGTGACGTGCGTGTGAGCTGATCAAACACGCGGGACCACGGACCAAATCCCGTGTCGACCGGGACAGCTTGTCAAGCCCGCGGGCCCTCAGACCCGAGCGGGAGTCACCCAGCAGGGGTGGTCGACATCGCGGGCACTCGGACACTGGCCTGAGTCGCCTGGGACAGCTGGTGCACCCTGCGGCCTATCGGAGCCGGGCGCGTGTCGCCCCTGAGAGCCGGGCGACGCCGCGGGCCCTCGGAACTGTGTGCGAGTCGCCTGGGACAGCTGGTCAACATCACGGGCCCTCGGACAATGGCCTGAGTCGCCCGGGAGAGCTTGTGGACACTCAGGGCAATCGGAGACAGGCGCGAATCCTCCCGGACAGCTGGTCAACACCACAGGCCCTCGGACCCGAGCGCGATTCGCCCGGGAATTCTCGTCAACCGAGCAGGATCTAGGACCCGGGCCCGAGAACGCGGGGCAGCTGGTCGACTCCTTGGGCCCAGGGACATGGGCCTGAGTCGCCCGGGACAGCTGGTCGACCCCGCGGGCCATCGGCCCCGAGCCTGAGTTGCCCGGGAGAGTTGGTGGACCCCGCGGGCCATCGGACCCGAGCCTGATTCGCCCAGGACAACTGGTTGACAATGCGGGCCCTCAGACCAAGGCGCGAGTTATCTGGTACAGCTAGTCAACTACACGGGAACTCGGACACGGGCCCGCTTCGCCCGGGTGAGCTGGTCGACCCCACGGAATCACGGACCTGAGCCTGAGTCACCCGGGACAGCTTGTCAACCCCACGCGCGCTCGACCCGAGCGCAAGTCGCCCAGGACAACGGGGCGACATCGCGGGCCCTCAGATACGAGCGCGTGTCGCCCGGCTGCGCTGGTCGAACCCGCGGGACCTCGGAACCCGGTCCGAGTCGCCCGGGACAGCTGGTCAACATCGTGAGCCCTCGGACACTGGCCTGAGTCGCCACGGACAGCTGGTCGACCCCGCGGGCTATCGGAGCCGGCCGCGTGTCCTCTGGGACAGCTGGTTGAACCTGCGGCCCTCGGACCCGAGCTCGAGTCGCCCGGAAGAGCGGATGGATCCCGCTGACCCTCGATCCGCGCCCGAGGCGCCTGGGACAGCTGGTCAACCCCGCAGGCACTGGAAGCAGGCCCCCGGTCGCCTGGGACATCTGGTCGAGCCCCCGGGACCTCAGGCATGGGCCCGAGTCTCCCGGGGCAGCTGGTCGACTCCGTGGGCCCAGGGACACGGGCCTGGGGCGCCCGGGCCAGCTGGTCGACCTCGCGGGCACTGGAACCCGGCACCAGGTCGCCCAGGACATCTGGTCGAGCCCATGGGACCTGGGAACCGGGTCCGAGTCGCCCGGGACAGCTGGTCGGCACCGCGGGCCTTGGCCACGGGCCCGAGTCACCCGGGAGAGATGGTCGACCCCACGGGGCCTTGGACATGATTCCGAGTCACCTGGGAGAGCTAGTCGATATCACGGGCCCTCGGAGCCGAGCCGGAGTAGCCCGGGATATCTGGTCGACCCCACGCGATCGCAGACCACAGTGCGAGTCGCCCAGGACAGCTGGTCGACATCGCGGGACCTCAGGCATGGGCCCGAGTCTCCCGTGACAGCTGGTGGACCCTGCGGACCATCGGACCTGGGCCCGAGTGGCCCAGGACTGCTGGGCGACATCGTGGGACCTCAGGCATGGGCCCGAGTCTCCCGTGATACCTGGCCGACCCCACGAGCTATCGGATCCGGGCGCAAGTCCCCCAGGACAGCGGGTTGACACCGCGGGCCATTGGTCAGGCGCCTGAGTCAGCCGGGAGAGCTGGTCGATCCGGCGGGCCCTCAGATCCGAGCTCAAGACGCCCGAGACAGCGGGTGGATCCCGCTGGCCCTCGGATCCGTGCCCGAGTCACCCGGGACAGCTGGTCGACCCCGCAGGCACTGGAACCCGGCCCCTGTTCGCCCGGGACATCTGGTCGAGCCCCCGGGACCACAGTCTCCCGGGGCAGCTGGTCGACTCCGCGGGCCCAAGGACACGGGCCTGAGGCGCCCCAGACAGCTGGTCGAACCCGCGGGCACTGGAACCCGGCCCCAGGTCGCCCGGGATATCTGGTCGAGCCCTGGGACCTTAGGCATGGGCCCGAGTCTCCCGGGGCAGCTGGTCGACTCCGCGGGTCCAGGGACACGGGCCTGAGGCGCCCGGGACAACTGTTCGAAACCGCGGGCACTGGGACACGGGCCCGCGTCCCCTGGGACAGCTGGTCCACCCCACGGGACCACGGACCCAAGCGGGAGTCGCCCAGGACAGCGGGTCGACATCTCGGGCCCTCGGACCCTGGACTGAGTCGCCCAGGACAGCTGGTCGACACCGCAGGCACAGGAACCCGGCCTCCGGTCGCCCGGGATATCTGATCGAGCCGCCAGGACCACAGGCATGGGCCCGAGTCTCTCGGGGCAGCTGGTCAACTCCGCGGTTCCAGGGACACGGGCCTGAGTTGCCCGGGACAGCTGGTGGACCCCATGGGCCCTGTGACATGGGTCCAAATCACCCGGGAGTGCTAGTCGACCCCGCAGGCAATCGGACCCGAGGGCGAGTCGCCCGGGAGTGCTCATCGACCGCACAGGACCTCGTACCCGGGCCGGAGTCGCCCGGTGCAGCTGCTCGACACCGCGGGACCAGGGACCCGGGCCTGAGTCGCCCGGGAGAACTGGTCGACCCCCTGGGCCCTCGGACATGGGCCCGAGTAACCTGGGACAGCTGTTCGACCGCGCGAGTCCTTGGACTCAGGTACGAGTCCCCCGTGACAGATGGTCCACCCCGCGGGCCCTGGGACATGGGTTCGAGTCGCCCGGGACATGTGGTCAACGCAAGGGGACCACGGACCACCGCGCGAATCGCTGAGGACAGCTGGTCCACATCGCGGGCCCTTGGACACTGGCCTGAGTCGCCCGGGACAGCAGGTCGACCCCGTGGGCAATTGGACACGAGCCCGAGTCGCCCGGGAGAGCTGGTCCAACTCGCGGGCCCTCGGACCCGAGCGCGGGTCACGCGAGAATTCTGGTCGACCACGCGTGCCCTCGGACCCGGGCCTGTGACGTGCGTGTGAGCTGATCAAACACGCGGGACCACGGACCAAATCCCGTGTCGACCGGGACAGCTTGTCAAGCCCGCGGGCCCTCAGACCCGAGCGGGAGTCACCCAGCAGGGGTGGTCGACATCGCGGGCACTCGGACACTGGCCTGAGTCGCCTGGGACAGCTGGTGCACCCTGCGGCCTATCGGAGCCGGGCGCGTGTCGCCCCTGAGAGTCGGGCGACGCCGCGGGCCCTCGGAACTGTGTGCGAGTCGCCTGGGACAGCTGGTCAACATCGCGGGCCCTCGGACAATGGCCTGAGTCGCCCGGGAGAGCTTGTGGACACTCAGGGCAATCGGAGACAGGCGCGAATCCTCCCGGACAGCTGGTCGACACCACAGGCCCTCGGACCCGAGCGCGATTCGCCCGGGAATTCTCGTCAACCGAGCAGGATCTAGGACCCGGGCCCGAGAACGCGGGGCAGCTGGTCGACTCCTTGGGCCCAGGGACATGGGCCTGAGTCGCCCGGGACAGCTGGTCGACCCCGCGGGCCATCGGCCCCGAGCCTGAGTTGCCCGGGAGAGTTGGTGGACCCCGCGGGCCATCGGACCCGAGCCTGATTCGCCCATGACAACTGGTTGACAATGCGGGCCCTCAGACCAAGGCGCGAGTTATCTGGTACAGCTAGTCAACTACACGGGAACTCGGACACGGGCCCGCTTCGCCCGGGTGAGCTGGTCGACCCCACGGAATCACGGACCTGAGCCTGAGTCACCCGGGACAGCTTGTCAACCCCACGCGCGCTCGACCCGAGCGCAAGTCGCCCAGGACAACGGGGCGACATCGCGGGCCCTCAGATACGAGCGCGTGTCGCCCGGCTGCGCTGGTCGAACCCGCGGGACCTCGGAACCCGGTCCGAGTCGCCCGGGACAGCTGGTCAACATCGTGAGCCCTCGGACACTGGCCTGAGTCGCCACGGACAGCTGGTCGACCCCGCGGGCTATCGGAGCCGGCCGCGTGTCCTCTGGGACAGCTGGTCGAACCTGCGGCCCTCGGACCCGAGCTCGAGTCGCCCGGAAGAGCGGATGGATCCCGCTGACCCTCGATCCGCGCCCGAGGCGCCTGGGACAGCTGGTCAACCCCGCAGGCACTGGAACCAGGCCCCCGGTCGCCTGGGACATCTGGTCGAGCCCCCGGGACCTCAGGCATGGGCCCGAGTCTCCCGGGGCAGCTGGTCGACTCCGTGGGCCCAGGGACACGGGCCTGGGGCGCCCGGGCCAGCTGGTCGACCTCGCGGGCACTGGAACCCGGCACCAGGTCGCCCAGGACATCTGGTCGAGCCCATGGGACCTGGGAACCGGGTCCGAGTCGCCCGGGACAGCTGGTCGGCACCGCGGGCCTTGGCCACGGGCCCGAGTCACCCGGGAGAGATGGTCGACCCCACGGGGCCTTGGACATGATTCCGAGTCACCTGGGAGAGCTAGTCGATATCACGGGCCCTCGGAGCCGAGCCGGAGTAGCCCGGGATATCTGGTCGACCCCACGAGATCGCAGACCACAGTGCGAGTCGCCCAGGACAGCTGGTCGACATCGCGGGACCTCAGGCATGGGCCCGAGTCTCCCGTGACAGCTGGTGGACCCTGCGGACCATCGGACCTGGGCCCGAGTGGCCCAGGACTGCTGGGCGACATCGTGGGACCTCAGGCATGGGCCCGAGTCTCCCGTGACACCTGGCCGACCCCACGAGCTATCGGATCCGGGCGCAAGTCCCCCAGGAGAGCGGGTTGACAGCGCGGGCCATTGGTCAGGCGC
Source organism: Sus scrofa (assembly GCF_054392235.1). Taxonomy (NCBI): domain Eukaryota; kingdom Metazoa; phylum Chordata; class Mammalia; order Artiodactyla; family Suidae; genus Sus; species Sus scrofa. The sequence goes on along the minus strand of NC_139393.1, from coordinate 37,684,079 downwards.
CTGAGTCAGCCGGGAGAGCTGGTCGATCCAGCGGGCCCTCAGATCCGAGCTCAAGTCGCCCGAGACAGCGGGTGGATCCCGCTGGCCCTCGGATCCGTGCCCGAGTCACCCGGGACAGCTGGTCGACCCCGCAGGCACTGGAACCCGGCCCCTGTTCGCCCGGGACATCTGGTCGAGCCCCCGGGACCAGAGTCTCCCGGGGCAGCTGGTCGACTCCGCGGGCCCAAGGACACGGGCCTGAGGCGCCCCAGACAGCTGGTCGAACCCGCGGGCACTGGAACCCGGCCCCAGGTCGCCCGGGATATCTGGTCGAGCCCTGGGACCTTAGGCATGGGCCCGAGTCTCCCGGGGCAGCTGGTCGACTCCGCGGGTCCAGGGACACGGGCCTGAGGCGCCCGGGACAACTGTTCGAAACCGCGGGCACTGGGACACGGGCCCGCGTCCCCTGGGACAGCTGGTCCACCCCACGGGACCACGGACCCAAGCGGGAGTCGCCCAGGACAGCGGGTCGACATCTCGGGCCCTCGGACCCTGGACTGAGTCGCCCAGGACAGCTGGTCGACACCGCAGGCACAGGAACCCGGCCTCCGGTCGCCCGGGATATCTGATCGAGCCGCCAGGACCACAGGCATGGGCCCGAGTCTCTCGGGGCAGCTGGTCAACTCCGCGGTTCCAGGGACACGGGCCTGAGTTGCCCGGGACAGCTGGTGGACCCCATGGGCCCTGTGACATGGGTCCAAATCACCCGGGAGTGCTAGTCGACCCCGCAGGCAATCGGACCCGAGGGCGAGTCGCCCGGGAGTGCTCATCGACCGCACAGGACCTCGTACCCGGGCCGGAGTCGCCCGGTGCAGCTGCTCGACACCGCGGGACCAGGGACCCGGGCCTGAGTCGCCCGGGAGAACTGGTCGACCCCCTGGGCCCTCGGACATGGGCCCGAGTAACCTGGGACAGCTGTTCGACCGCGCGAGTCCTTGGACTCAGGTACGAGTCCCCCGTGACAGATGGTCCACCCCGCGGGCCCTGGGACATGGGTTCGAGTCGCCCGGGACATGTGGTCAACGCAAGGGGACCACGGACCACCGCGCGAATCGCTGAGGACAGCTGGTCCACATCGCGGGCCCTTGGACACTGGCCTGAGTCGCCCGGGACAGCAGGTCGACCCCGTGGGCAATTGGACCCGAGCCCGAGTCGCCCGGGAGAGCTGGTCCAACTCGCGGGCCCTCGGACCCGAGCGCGGGTCGCGCGAGAATTCTGGTCGACCACGCGTGCCCTCGGACCCGGGCCTGTGACGTGCGTGTGAGCTGATCAAACACGCGGGACCACGGACCAAATCCCGTGTCGACCGGGACAGCTTGTCAAGCCCGCGGGCCCTCAGACCCGAGCGGGAGTCACCCAGCAGGGGTGGTCGACATCGCGGGCACTCGGACACTGGCCTGAGTCGCCTGGGACAGCTGGTGCACCCTGCGGCCTATCGGAGCCGGGCGCGTGTCGCCCCTGAGAGTCGGGCGACGCCGCGGGCCCTCGGAACTGTGTGCGAGTCGCCTGGGACAGCTGGTCAACATCGCGGGCCCTCGGACAATGGCCTGAGTCGCCCGGGAGAGCCTGTCGACACTCAGGGCAATCGGAGACAGGCGCGAATCCTCCCGGACAGCTGGTCGACACCACAGGCCCTCGGACCCGAGCGCGATTCGCCCGGGAATTCTCGTCAACCGAGCAGGATCTAGGACCCGGGCCCGAGAACGCGGGGCAGCTGGTCGACTCCTTGGGCCCAGGGACATGGGCCTGAGTCGCCCGGGACAGCTGGTGGACCCCGCGGGCCATCGGCCCCGAGCCTGAGTTGCCCGGGAGAGTTGGTGGACCCCGCGGGCCATCGGACCCGAGCCTGATTCGCCCAGGACAACTGGTTGACAATGCGGGCCCTCAGACCAAGGCGCGAGTTATCCGGTACAGCTAGTCAACTACACGGGAACTCGGACACGGGCCCGCTTCGCCCGGGTGAGCTGGTCGACCCCACGGAATCACGGACCTGAGCCTGAGTCACCCGGGACAGCTTGTCAACCCCACGCGCGCTCGACCCGAGCGCAAGTCGCCCAGGACAACGGGGCGACATCGCGGGCCCTCAGATACGAGCGCGTGTCGCCCGGCTGCGCTGGTCGAACCCGCGGGACCTCGGAACCCGGTCCGAGTCGCCCGGGACAGCTGGTCAACATCGTGAGCCCTCGGACACTGGGCTGAGTCGCCACGGACAGCTGGTCGACCCCGCGGGCTATCGGAGCCGGCCGCGTGTCCTCTGGGACAGCTGGTCGAACCTGCGGCCCTCGGACCCGAGCTCGAGTCGCCCGGAAGAGCGGATGGATCCCGCTGACCCTCGATCCGCGCCCGAGGCGCCTGGGACAGCTGGTCAACCCCGCAGGCACTGGAACCAGGCCCCCGGTCGCCTGGGACATCTGGTCGAGCCCCCGGGACCTCAGGCATGGGCCCGAGTCTCCCGGGGCAGCTGGTCGACTCCGTGGGCCCAGGGACACGGGCCTGGGGCGCCCGGGCCAGCTGGTCGACCTCGCGGGCACTGGAACCCGGCACCAGGTCGCCCAGGACATCTGGTCGAGCCCATGGGACCTGGGAACCGGGTCCGAGTCGCCCGGGACAGCTGGTCGGCACCGCGGGCCTTGGCCACGGGCCCGAGTCACCCGGGAGAGATGGTCGACCCCACGGGGCCTTGGACATGATTCCGAGTCACCTGGGAGAGCTAGTCGATATCACGGGCCCTCGGAGCCGAGCCGGAGTAGCCCGGGATATCTGGTCGACCCCACGAGATCGCAGACCACAGTGCGAGTCGCCCAGGACAGCTGGTCGACATCGCGGGACCTCAGGCATGGGCCCGAGTCTCCCGTGACAGCTGGTGGACCCTGCGGACCATCGGACCTGGGCCCGAGTGGCCCAGGACTGCTGGGCGACATCGTGGGACCTCAGGCATGGGCCCGAGTCTCCCGTGACACCTGGCCGACCCCACGAGCTATCGGATCCGGGCGCAAGTCCCCCAGGACAGCGGGTTGACACCGCGGGCCATTGGTCAGGCGCCTGAGTCAGCCGGGAGAGCTGGTCGATCCGGCGGGCCCTCAGATCCGAGCTCAAGACGCCCGAGACAGCGGGTGGATCCCGCTGGCCCTCGGATCCGTGCCCGAGTCACCCGGGACAGCTGGTCGACCCCGCAGGCACTGGAACCCGGCCCCTGTTCGCCCGGGACATCTGGTCGAGCCCCCGGGACCAGAGTCTCCCGGGGCAGCTGGTCGACTCCGCGGGCCCAAGGACACGGGCCTGAGGCGCCCCAGACAGCTGGTCGAACCCGCGGGCACTGGAACCCGGCCCCAGGTCGCCCGGGATATCTGGTCGAGCCCTGGGACCTTAGGCATGGGCCCGAGTCTCCCGGGGCAGCTGGTCGACTCCGCGGGTCCAGGGACACGGGCCTGAGGCGCCCGGGACAACTGTTCGAAACCGCGGGCACTGGGACACGGGCCCGCGTCCCCTGGGACAGCTGGTCCACCCCACGGGACCACGGACCCAAGCGGGCGTCGCCCAGGACAGCGGGTCGACATCTCGGGCCCTCGGACCCTGGACTGAGTCGCCCAGGACAGCTGGTCGACACCGCAGGCACAGGAACCCGGCCTCCGGTCGCCCGGGATATCTGATCGAGCCGCCAGGACCACAGGCATGGGCCCGAGTCTCTCGGGGCAGCTGGTCAACTCCGCGGTTCCAGGGACACGGGCCTGAGTTGCCCGGGACAGCTGGTGGACCCCATGGGCCCTGTGACATGGATCCAAATCACCCGGGAGTGCTAGTCGACCCCGCAGGCAATCGGACCCGAGGGCGAGTCGCCCGGGAGTGCTCATCGACCGCACAGGACCTCGTACCCGGGCCGGAGTCGCCCGGTGCAGCTGCTCGACACCGCGGGACCAGGGACCCGGGCCTGAGTCGCCCGGGAGAACTGGTCGACCCCCTGGGCCCTCGGACATGGGCCCGAGTAACCTGGGACAGCTGTTCGACCGCGCGAGTCCTTGGACTCAGGTACGAGTCCCCCGTGACAGATGGTCCACCCCGCGGGCCCTGGGACATGGGTTCGAGTCGCCCGGGACATGTGGTCAACGCAAGGGGACCACGGACCACCGCGCGAATCGCTGAGGACAGCTGGTCCACATCGCGGGCCCTTGGACACTGGCCTGAGTCGCCCGGGACAGCAGGTCGACCCCGTGGGCAATTGGACCCGAGCCCGAGTCGCCCGGGAGAGCTGGTCCAACTCGCGGGCCCTCGGACCCGAGCGCGGGTCGCGCGAGAATTCTGGTCGACCACGCGTGCCCTCGGACCCGGGCCTGTGACGTGCGTGTGAGCTGATCAAACACGCGGGACCACGGACCAAATCCCGTGTCGACCGGGACAGCTTGTCAAGCCCGCGGGCCCTCAGACCCGAGCGGGAGTCACCCAGCAGGGGTGGTCGACATCGCGGGCACTCGGACACTGGCCTGAGTCGCCTGGGACAGCTGGTGCACCCTGCGGCCTATCGGAGCCGGGCGCGTGTCGCCCCTGAGAGTCGGGCGACGCCGCGGGCCCTCGGAACTGTGTGCGAGTCGCCTGGGACAGCTGGTCAACATCGCGGGCCCTCGGACAATGGCCTGAGTCGCCCGGGAGAGCTTGTGGACACTCAGGGCAATCGGAGACAGGCGCGAATCCTCCCGGACAGCTGGTCGACACCACAGGCCCTCGGACCCGAGCGCGATTCGCCCGGGAATTCTCGTCAACCGAGCAGGATCTAGGACCCGGGCCCGAGAACGCGGGGCAGCTGGTCGACTCCTTGGGCCCAGGGACATGGGCCTGAGTCGCCCGGGACAGCTGGTCGACCCCGCGGGCCATCGGCCCCGAGCCTGAGTTGCCCGGGAGAGTTGGTGGACCCCGCGGGCCATCGGACCCGAGCCTGATTCGCCCAGGACAACTGGTTGACAATGCGGGCCCTCAGACCAAGGCGCGAGTTATCCGGTACAGCTAGTCAACTACACGGGAACTCGGACACGGGCCCGCTTGGCCCGGGTGAGCTGGTCGACCCCACGGAATCACGGACCTGAGCCTGAGTCACCCGGGACAGCTTGTCAACCCCACGCGCGCTCGACCCGAGCGCAAGTCGCCCAGGACAACGGGGCGACATCGCGGGCCCTCAGATACGAGCGCGTGTCGCCCGGCTGCGCTGGTCGAACCCGCGGGACCTCGGAACCCGGTCCGAGTCGCCCGGGACAGCTGGTCAACATCGTGAGCCCTCGGACACTGGCCTGAGTCGCCACGGACAGCTGGTCGACCCCGCGGGCTATCGGAGCCGGCCGCGTGTCCTCTGGGACAGCTGGTCGAACCTGCGGCCCTCGGACCCGAGCTCGAGTCGCCCGGAAGAGCGGATGGATCCCGCTGACCCTCGATCCGCGCCCGAGGCGCCTGGGACAGCTGGTCAACCCCGCAGGCACTGGAAGCAGGCCCCCGGTCGCCTGGGACATCTGGTCGAGCCCCCGGGACCTCAGGCATGGGCCCGAGTCTCCCGGGGCAGCTGGTCGACTCCGTGGGCCCAGGGACACGGGCCTGGGGCGCCCGGGCCAGCTGGTCGACCTCGCGGGCACTGGAACCCGGCACCAGGTCGCCCAGGACATCTGGTCGAGCCCATGGGACCTGGGAACCGGGTCCGAGTCGCCCGGGACAGCTGGTCGGCACCGCGGGCCTTGGACACGGGCCCGAGTCACCCGGGAGAGATGGTCGACCCCACGGGGCCTTGGACATGATTCCGAGTCACCTGGGAGAGCTAGTCGATATCACGGGCCCTCGGAGCCGAGCCGGAGTAGCCCGGGATATCTGGTCGACCCCACGCGATCGCAGACCACAGTGCGAGTCGCCCAGGACAGCTGGTCGACATCGCGGGACCTCAGGCATGGGCCCGAGTCTCCCGTGACAGCTGGTGGACCCTGCGGACCATCGGACCTGGGCCCGAGTGGCCCAGGACTGCTGGGCGACATCGTGGGACCTCAGGCATGGGCCCGAGTCTCCCGTGACACCTGGCCGACCCCACGAGCTATCGGATCCGGGCGCAAGTCCCCCAGGACAGCGGGTTGACACCGCGGGCCATTGGTCAGGCGCCTGAGTCAGCCGGGAGAGCTCGTCGATCCGGCGGGCCCTCAGATCCGAGCTCAAGTCGCCCGAGACAGCGGGTGGATCCCGCTGGCCCTCGGATCCGTGCCCGAGTCACCCGGGACAGCTGGTCGACCCCGCAGGCACTGGAACCCGGCCCCTGTTCGCCCGGGACATCTGGTCGAGCCCCCGGGACCACAGTCTCCCGGGGCAGCTGGTCGACTCCGCGGGCCCAAGGACACGGGCCTGAGGCGCCCCAGACAGCTGGTCGAACCCGCGGGCACTGGAACCCGGCCCCAGGTCGCCCGGGATATCTGGTCGAGCCCTGGGACCTTAGGCATGGGCCCGAGTCTCCCGGGGCAGCTGGTCGACTCCGCGGGTCCAGGGACACGGGCCTGAGGCGCCCGGGACAAGTGTTCGAAACCGCGGGCACTGGGACACGGGCCCGCGTCCCCTGGGACAGCTGGTCCACCCCACGGGACCACGGACCCAAGCGGGAGTCGCCCAGGACAGCGGGTCGACATCTCGGGCCCTCGGACCCTGGACTGAGTCGCCCAGGACAGCTGGTCGACACCGCAGGCACAGGAACCCGGCCTCCGGTCGCCCGGGATATCTGATCGAGCCGCCAGGACCACAGGCATGGGCCCGAGTCCCTCGGGGCAGCTGGTCAACTCCGCGGTTCCAGGGACACGGGCCTGAGTTGCCCGGGACAGCTGGTGGACCCCATGGGCCCTGTGACATGGATCCAAATCACCCGGGAGTGCTAGTCGACCCCGCAGGCAATCGGACCCGAGGGCGAGTCGCCCGGGAGTGCTCATCGACCGCACAGGACCTCGTACCCGGGCCGGAGTCGCCCGGTGCAGCTGCTCGACACCGCGGGACCAGGGACCCGGGCCTGAGTCGCCCGGGAGAACTGGTCGACCCCCTGGGCCCTCGGACATGGGCCCGAGTAACCTGGGACAGCTGTTCGACCGCGCGAGTCCTTGGACTCAGGTACGAGTCCCCCGTGACAGGTGGTCCACCCCGCGGGCCCTGGGACATGGGTTCGAGTCGCCCGGGACATGTGGTCAACGCAAGGGGACCACGGACCACCGCGCGAATCGCTGAGGACAGCTGGTCCACATCGCGGGCCCTTGGACACTGGCCTGAGTCGCCCGGGACAGCAGGTCGACCCCGTGGGCAATTGGACCCGAGCCCGAGTCGCCCGGGAGAGCTGGTCCAACTCGCGGGCCCTCGGACCCGAGCGCGGGTCGCGCGAGAATTCTGGTCGACCACGCGTGCCCTCGGACCCGGGCCTGTGACGTGCGTGTGAGCTGATCAAACACGCGGGACCACGGACCAAATCCCGTGTCGACCGGGACAGCTTGTCAAGCCCGCGGGCCCTCAGACCCGAGCGGGAGTCACCCAGCAGGGGTGGTCGACATCGCGGGCACTCGGACACTGGCCTGAGTCGCCTGGGACAGCTGGTGCACCCTGCGGCCTATCGGAGCCGGGCGCGTGTCGCCCCTGAGAGCCGGGCGACGCCGCGGGCCCTCGGAACTGTGTGCGAGTCGCCTGGGACAGCTGGTCAACATCGCGGGCCCTCGGACAATGGCCTGAGTCGCCCGGGAGAGCCTGTCGACACTCAGGGCAATCGGAGACAGGCGCGAATCCTCCCGGACAGCTGGTCGACACCACAGGCCCTCGGACCCGAGCGCGATTCGCCCGGGAATTCTCGTCAACCGAGCAGGATCTAGGACCCGGGCCCGAGAACGCGGGGCAGCTGGTCGACTCCTTGGGCCCAGGGACATGGGCCTGAGTCGCCCGGGACAGCTGGTGGACCCCGCGGGCCATCGGCCCCGAGCCTGAGTTGCCCGGGAGAGTTGGTGGACCCCGCGGGCCATCGGACCCGAGCCTGATTCGCCCAGGACAACTGGTTGACAATGCGGGCCCTCAGACCAAGGCGCGAGTTATCCGGTACAGCTAGTCAACTACACGGGAACTCGGACACGGGCCCGCTTCGCCCGGGTGAGCTGGTCGACCCCACGGAATCACGGACCTGAGCCTGAGTCACCCGGGACAGCTTGTCAACCCCACGCGCGCTCGACCCGAGCGCAAGTCGCCCAGGACAACGGGGCGACATCGCGGGCCCTCAGATACGAGCGCGTGTCGCCCGGCTGCGCTGGTCGAACCCGCGGGACCTTGGAACCCGGTCCGAGTCGCCCGGGACAGCTGGTCAACATCGTGAGCCCTCGGACACTGGCCTGAGTCGCCACGGACAGCTGGTCGACCCCGCGGGCTATCGGAGCCGGCCGCGTGTCCTCTGGGACAGCTGGTCGAACCTGCGGCCCTCGGACCCGAGCTCGAGTCGCCCGGAAGAGCGGATGGATCCCGCTGACCCTCGATCCGCGCCCGAGGCGCCTGGGACAGCTGGTCAACCCCGCAGGCACTGGAACCAGGCCCCCGGTCGCCTGGGACATCTGGTCGAGCCCCCGGGACCTCAGGCATGGGCCCGAGTCTCCCGGGGCAGCTGGTCGACTCCGTGGGCCCAGGGACACGGGCCTGGGGCGCCCGGGCCAGCTGGTCGACCTCGCGGGCACTGGAACCCGGCACCAGGTCGCCCAGGACATCTGGTCGAGCCCATGGGACCTGGGAACCGGGTCCGAGTCGCCCGGGACAGCTGGTCGGCACCGCGGGCCTTGGCCACGGGCCCGAGTCACCCGGGAGAGATGGTCGACCCCACGGGGCCTTGGACATGATTCCGAGTCACCTGGGAGAGCTAGTCGATATCACGGGCCCTCGGAGCCGAGCCGGAGTAGCCCGGGATATCTGGTCGACCCCACGAGATCGCAGACCACAGTGCGAGTCGCCCAGGACAGCTGGTCGACATCGCAGGACCTCAGGCATGGGCCCGAGTCTCCCGTGACAGCTGGTGGACCCTGCGGACCATCGGACCTGGGCCCGAGTGGCCCAGGACTGCTGGGCGACATCGTGGGACCTCAGGCATGGGCCCGAGTCTCCCGTGACACCTGGCCGACCCCACGAGCTATCGGATCCGGGCGCAAGTCCCCCAGGACAGCGGGTTGACACCGCGGGCCATTGGTCAGGCTCCTGAGTCAGCCGGTAGAGCTGGTCAATCCGGCGGGCCCTCAGATCCGAGCTCAAGTCGCCCGAGACAGCGGGTGGATCCCGCTGGCCCTCGGATCCGTGCCCGAGTCACCCGGGACAGCTGGTCGACCCCGCAGGCACTGGAACCCGGCCCCTGTACGCCCGGGACATCTGGTCGAGCCCCCGGGACCACAGTCTCCCGGGGCAGCTGGTCGACTCCGCGGGCCCAAGGACACGGGCCTGAGGCGCCCCAGACAGCTGGTCGAACCCGCGGGCACTGGAACCCGGCCCCAGGTCGCCCGGGATATCTGGTCGAGCCCTGGGACCTTAGGCATGGGCCCGAGTCTCCCGGGGCAGCTGGTCGACTCCGCGGGTCCAGGGACACGGGCCTGAGGCGCCCGGGACAACTGTTCGAAACCGCGGGCACTGGGACACGGGCCCGAGTCCCCTGGGACAGCTGGTCCACCCCACGGAACCACGGACCCAAGCGGGAGTCGCCCAGGACAGCGGGTCGACATCTCGGGCCTTCGGACCCTGGACTGAGTCGCCCAGGACAGCTGGTCGACACCGCAGGCACAGGAACCCGGCCTCCGGTCGCCTGGGATATCTGATCGAGCCACCAGGACCACAGGCATGGGCCCGAGTCTCTCGGGGCAGCTGGTCAACTCCGCGGTTCCAGGGACACGGGCCTGAGTTGCCCGGGACAGCTGGTGGACCCCATGGGCCCTGTGACATGGATCCAAATCACCCGGGAGTGCTAGTCGACCCCGCAGGCAATCGGACCCGAGGGCGAGTCGCCCGGGAGTGCTCATCGACCGCACAGGACCTCGTACCCGGGCCGGAGTCGCCCGGTGCAGCTGCTCGACACCGCGGGACCAGGGACCCGGGCCTGAGTCGCCTGGGAGAACTGGTCGACCCCCTGGGCCCTCGGACATGGGCCCGAGTAACCTGGGACAGCTGTTCGACCGCGCGAGTCCTTGGACTCAGGTACGAGTCCCCCGTGACAGATGGTCCACCCCGCGGGCCCTGGGACATGGGTTCGAGTCGCCCGGGACATGTGGTCAACGCAAGGGGACCACGGACCACCGCGCGAATCGCTGAGGACAGCTGGTCCACATCGCGGGCCCTTGGACACTGGCCTGAGTCGCCCGGGACAGCAGGTCGACCCCGTGGGCAATTGGACCCGAGCCCGAGTCGCCCGGGAGAGCTGGTCCAACTCGCGGGCCCTCGGACCCGAGCGCGGGTCGCGCGAGAATTCTGGTCGACCACGCGTGCCCTCGGACCCGGGCCTGTGACGTGCGTGTGAGCTGATCAAACACGCGGGACCACGGACCAAATCCCGTGTCGACCGGGACAGCTTGTCAAGCCCGCGGGCCCTCAGACCCGAGCGGGAGTCACCCAGCAGGGGTGGTCGACATCGCGGGCACTCGGACACTGGCCTGAGTCGCCTGGGACAGCTGGTGCACCCTGCGGCCTATCGGAGCCGGGCGCGTGTCGCCCCTGAGAGCCGGGCGACGCCGCGGGCCCTCGGAACTGTGTGCGAGTCGCCTGGGACAGCTGGTCGATATCGCGGGCCCTCGGACAATGGCCTGAGTCGCCCGGGAGAGCTTGTCGACACTCAGGGCAATCGGAGACAGGCGCGAATCCTCCCGGACAGCTGGTCGACACCACAGGCCCTCGGACCCGAGCGCGATTCGCCCGGGAATTCTCGTCAACCGAGCAGGATCTAGGACCCGGGCCCGAGAACGCGGGGCAGCTGGTCGACTCCTTGGTCCCAGGGACATGGGCCTGAGTCGCCCGGGACAGCTGGTGGACCCCGCGGGCCATCGGCCCCGAGCCTGAGTTGCCCGGGAGAGTTGGTGGACCCCGCGGGCCATCGGACCCGAGCCTGATTCGCCCAGGACAACTGGTTGACAATGCGGGCCCTCAGACCAAGGCGCGAGTTATCCGGTACAGCTAGTCAACTACACGGGAACTCGGACACGGGCCCGCTTGGCCCGGGTGAGCTGGTCGACCCCACGGAATCACGGACCTGAGCCTGAGTCACCCGGGACAGCTTGTCAACCCCACGCGCGCTCGACCCGAGCGCAAGTCGCCCAGGACAACGGGGCGACATCGCGGGCCCTCAGATACGAGCGCGTGTCGCCCGGCTGCGCTGGTCGAACCCGCGGGACCTCGGAACCCGGTCCGAGTCGCCCGGGACAGCTGGTCAACATCGTGAGCCCTCGGACACTGGCCTGAGTCGCCACGGACAGCTGGTCGACCCCGCGGGCTATCGGAGCCGGCCGCGTGTCCTCTGGGACAGCTGGTCGAACCTGCGGCCCTCGGACCCGAGCTCGAGTCGCCCGGAAGAGCGGATGGATCCCGCTGACCCTCGATCCGCGCCCGAGGCGCCTGGGACAGCTGGTCAACCCCGCAGGCACTGGAACCAGGCCCCCGGTCGCCTGGGACATCTGGTCGAGCCCCCGGGACCTCAGGCATGGGCCCGAGTCTCCCGGGGCAGCTGGTCGACTCCGTGGGCCCAGGGACACGGGCCTGGGGCGCCCGGGCCAGCTGGTCGACCTCGCGGGCACTGGAACCCGGCACCAGGTCGCCCAGGACATCTGGTCGAGCCCATGGGACCTGGGAACCGGGTCCGAGTCGCCCGGGACAGCTGGTCGGCACCGCGGGCCTTGGACACGGGCCCGAGTCACCCGGGAGAGATGGTCGACCCCACGGGGCCTTGGACATGATTCCGAGTCACCTGGGAGAGCTAGTCGATATCACGGGCCCTCGGAGCCGAGCCGGAGTAGCCCGGGATATCTGGTCGACCCCACGCGATCGCAGACCACAGTGCGAGTCGCCCAGGACAGCTGGTCGACATCGCGGGACCTCAGGCATGGGCCCGAGTCTCCCGTGACAGCTGGTGGACCCTGCGGACCATCGGACCTGGGCCCGAGTGGCCCAGGACTGCTGGGCGACATCGTGGGACCTCAGGCATGGGCCCGAGTCTCCCGTGACACCTGGCCGACCCCACGAGCTATCGGATCCGGGCGCAAGTCCCCCAGGACAGCGGGTTGACACCGCGGGCCATTGGTCAGGCGCCTGAGTCAGCCGGGAGAGCTGGTCGATCCGGCGGGCCCTCAGATCCGAGCTCAAGTCGCCCGAGACAGCGGGTGGATCCCGCTGGCCCTCGGATCCGTGCCCGAGTCACCCGGGACAGCTGGTCGACCCCGCAGGCACTGGAACCCGGCCCCTGTTCGCCTGGGACATCTGGTCGAGCCCCCGGGACCACAGTCTCCCGGGGCAGCTGGTTGACTCCGCGGGCCCAAGGACACGGGCCTGAGGCGCCCCAGACAGCTGGTCGAACCCGCGGGCACTGGAACCCGGCCCCAGGTCGCCCGGGATATCTGGTCGAGCCCTGGGACCTTAGGCATGGGCCCGAGTCTCCCGGGGCAGCTGGTCGACTCCGCGGGTCCAGGGACACGGGCCTGAGGCGCCCGGGACAACTGTTCGAAACCGCGGGCACTGGGACACGGGCCCGCGTCCCCTGGGACAGCTGGTCCACCCCACGGAACCACGGACCCAAGCGGGAGTCGCCCAGGACAGCGGGTCGACATCTCGGGCCTTCGGACCCTGGACTGAGTCGCCCAGGACAGCTGGTCGACACCGCAGGCACAGGAACCCGGCCTCCGGTCGCCCGGGATATCTGATCGAGCCGCCAGGACCACAGGCATGGGCCCGAGTCTCTCGGGGCAGCTGGTCAACTCCGCGGTTCCAGGGACACGGGCCTGAGTTGCCCGGGACAGCTGGTGGACCCCATGGGCCCTGTGACATGGATCCAAATCACCCGGGAGTGCTAGTCGACCCCGCAGGCAATCGGACCCGAGGGCGAGTCGCCCGGGAGTGCTCATCGACCGCACAGGACCTCGTACCCGGGCCGGAGTCGCCCGGTGCAGCTGCTCGACACCGCGGGACCAGGGACCCGGGCCTGAGTCGCCTGGGAGAACTGGTCGACCCCCTGGGCCCTCGGACATGGGCCCGAGTAACCTGGGACAGCTGTTCGACCGCGCGAGTCCTTGGACTCAGGTACGAGTCCCCCGTGACAGATGGTCCACCCCGCGGGCCCTGGGACATGGGTTCGAGTCGCCCGGGACATGTGGTCAACGCAAGGGGACCACGGACCACCGCGCGAATCGCTGAGGACAGCTGGTCCACATCGCGGGCCCTTGGACACTGGCCTGAGTCGCCCGGGACAGCAGGTCGACCCCGTGGGCAATTGGACCCGAGCCCGAGTCGCCCGGGAGAGCTGGTCCAACTCGCGGGCCCTCGGACCCGAGCGCGGGTCGCGCGAGAATTCTGGTCGACCACGCGTGCCCTCGGACCCGGGCCTGTGACGTGCGTGTGAGCTGATCAAACACGCGGGACCACGGACCAAATCCCGTGTCGACCGGGACAGCTTGTCAAGCCCGCGGGCCCTCAGACCCGAGCGGGAGTCACCCAGCAGGGGTGGTCGACATCGCGGGCACTCGGACACTGGCCTGAGTCGCCTGGGACAGCTGGTGCACCCTGCGGCCTATCGGAGCCGGGCGCGTGTCGCCCCTGAGAGCCGGGCGACGCCGCGGGCCCTCGGAACTGTGTGCGAGTCGCCTGGGACAGCTGGTCAACATCGCGGGCCCTCGGACAATGGCCTGAGTCGCCCGGGAGAGCTTGTCGACACTCAGGGCAATCGGAGACAGGCGCGAATCCTCCCGGACAGCTGGTCGACACCACAGGCCCTCGGACCCGAGCGCGATTCGCCCGGGAATTCTCGTCAACCGAGCAGGATCTAGGACCCGGGCCCGAGAACCCGGGGCAGCTGGTCGACTCCTTGGGCCCAGGGACATGGGCCTGAGTCGCCCGGGACAGCTGGTGGACCCCGCGGGCCATCGGACCCGAGCCTGAGTTGCCCGGGAGAGTTGGTGGACCCCGCGGGCCATCGGACCCGAGCCTGATTCGCCCAGGACAACTGGTTGACAATGCGGGCCCTCAGACCAAGGCGCGAGTTATCCGGTACAGCTAGTCAACTACACGGGAACTCGGACACGGGCCCGCTTCGCCCGGGTGAGCTGGTCGACCCCACGGAATCACGGACCTGAGCCTGAGTCACCCGGGACAGCTTGTCAACCCCACGCGCGCTCGACCCGAGCGCAAGTCGCCCAGGACAACGGGGCGACATCGCGGGCCCTCAGATACGAGCGCGTGTCGCCCGGCTGCGCTGGTCGAACCCGCGGGACCTCGGAACCCGGTCCGAGTCGCCCGGGACAGCTGGTCAACATCGTGAGCCCTCGGACACTGGCCTGAGTCGCCACGGACAGCTGGTCGACCCCGCGGGCTATCGGAGCCGGCCGCGTGTCCTCTGGGACAGCTGGTCGAACCTGCGGCCCTCGGACCCGAGCTCGAGTCGCCCGGAAGAGCGGATGGATCCCGCTGACCCTCGATCCGCGCCCGAGGCGCCTGGGACAGCTGGTCAACCCCGCAGGCACTGGAACCAGGCCCCCGGTCGCCTGGGACATCTGGTCGAGCCCCCGGGACCTCAGGCATGGGCCCGAGTCTCCCGGGGCAGCTGGTCGACTCCGTGGGCCCAGGGACACGGGCCTGGGGCGCCCGGGCCGGCTGGTCGACCTCGCGGGCACTGGAACCCGGCACCAGGTCGCCCAGGACATCTGGTCGAGCCCATGGGACCTGGGAACCGGGTCCGAGTTGCCCGGGACAGCTGGTCGGCACCGCGGGCCTTGGACACGGGCCCGAGTCACCCGGGAGAGATGGTCGACCCCACGGGGCCTTGGACATGATTCCGAGTCACCTGGGAGAGCTAGTCGATATCACGGGCCCTCGGAGCCGAGCCGGAGTAGCCCGGGATATCTGGTCGACCCCACGAGATCGCAGACCACAGTGCGAGTCGCCCAGGACAGCTGGTCGACATCGCGGGACCTCAGGCATGGGCCCGAGTCTCCCGTGACAGCTGGTGGACCCTGCGGACCATCGGACCTGGGCCCGAGTGGCCCAGGACTGCTGGGCGACATCGTGGGACCTCAGGCATGGGCCCGAGTCTCCCGTGACACCTGGCCGACCCCACGAGCTATCGGATCCGGGCACAAGTCCCCCAGGACAGCGAGTTGACACCGCGGGCCATTGGTCAGGCGCCTGAGTCAGCCGGGAGAGCTGGTCGATCCGGCGGGCCCTCAGATCCGAGCTCAAGTCGCCCGAGACAGCGGGTGGATCCCGCTGGCCCTCGGATCCGTGCCCGAGTCACCCGGGACAGCTGGTCGACCCCGCAGGCACTGGAACCCGGCCCCTGTTCGCCCGGGACATCTGGTCGAGCCCCCGGGACCAGAGTCTCCCGGGGCAGCTGGTCGACTCTGCGGGCCCAAGGACACGGGCCTTAGGCGCCCCAGACAGCTGGTCGAACCCGCGGGCACTGGAACCCGGCCCCAGGTCGCCCGGGATATCTGGTCGAGCCCTGGGACCTTAGGCATGGGCCCGAGTCTCCCGGGGCAGCTGGTCGACTCCGCGGGTCCAGGGACACGGGCCTGAGGCGCCCGGGACAACTGTTCGAAACCGCGGGCACTGGGACACGGGCCCGAGTCCCCTGGGACAGCTGGTCCACCCCACGGGACCACGGACCCAAGCGGGAGTCGCCCAGGACAGCGGGTCGACATCTCGGGCCCTCGGACCCTGGACTGAGTCGCCCAGGACAGCTGGTCGACACTGCAGGCACAGGAACCCGGCCTCCGGTCGCCCGGGATATCTGATCGAGCCGCCAGGACCACAGGCATGGGCCCGAGTCTCTCGGGGCAGCTGGTCAACTCCGCGGTTCCAGGGACACGGGCCTGAGTTGCCCGGGACAGCTGGTGGACCCCATGGGCCCTGTGACATGGATCCAAATCACCCGGGAGTGCTAGTCGACCCCGCAGGCAATCGGACCCGAGGGTGAGTCGCCCGGGAGTGCTCATCAACCGCACAGGACCTCGTACCCGGGCCGGAGTCGCCCGGTGCAGCTGCTCGACACCGAGGGACCAGGGACCCGGGCCTGAGTCGCCTGGGAGAACTGGTCGACCCCCTGGGCCCTCGGACATGGGCCCGAGTAACCTGGGACAGCTGTTCGACCGCGCGAGTCCTTGGACTCAGGTACGAGTCCCCCGTGACAGATGGTCCACCCCGCGGGCCCTGGGACATGGGTTCGAGTCGCCCGGGACATGTGGTCAACGCAAGGGGACCACGGACCACCGCGCGAATCGCTGGGGACAGCTGGTCCACATCGCGGGCCCTTGGACACTGGCCTGAGTCGCCCGGGACAGCAGGTCGACCCCGTGGGCAATTGGACCCGAGCCCGAGTCGCCCGGGAGAGCTGGTCCAACTCGCGGGCCCTCGGACCCGAGCGCGGGTCGCGCGAGAATTCTGGTCGACCACGCGTGCCCTCGGACCCGGGCCTGTGACGTGCGTGTGAGCTGATCAAACACGCGGGACCACGGACCAAATCCCGTGTCGACCGGGACAGCTTGTCAAGCCCGCGGGCCCTCAGACCCGAGCGGGAGTCACCCAGCAGGGGTGGTCGACATCGCGGGCACTCGGACACTGGCCTGAGTCGCCTGGGACAGCTGGTGCACCCTGCGGCCTATCGGAGCCGGGCGCGTGTCGCCCCTGAGAGCCGGGCGACGCCGCGGGCCCTCGGAACTGTGTGCGAGTCGCCTGGGACAGCTGGTCAACATCGCGGGCCCTCGGACAATGGCCTGAGTCGCCCGGGAGAGCTTGTGGACACTCAGGGCAATCGGAGACAGGCGCGAATCCTCCCGGACAGCTGGTCGACACCACAGGCCCTCGGACCCGAGCGCGATTCGCCCGGGAATTCTCGTCAACCGAGCAGGATCTAGGACCCGGGCCCGAGAACGCGGGGCAGCTGGTCGACTCCTTGGGCCCAGGGACATGGGCCTGAGTCGCCCGGGACAGCTGGTGGACCCCGCGGGCCATCGGCCCCGAGCCTGAGTTGCCCGGGAGAGTTGGTGGACCCCGCGGGCCATCGGACCCGAGCCTGATTCGCCCAGGACAACTGGTTGACAATGCGGGCCCTCAGACCAAGGCGCGAGTTATCCGGTACAGCTAGTCAACTACACGGGAACTCGGACACGGGCCCGCTTGGCCCGGGTGAGCTGGTCGACCCCACGGAATCACGGACCTGAGCCTGAGTCACCCGGGACAGCTTGTCAACCCCACGCGCGCTCGACCCGAGCGCAAGTCGCCCAGGACAACGGGGCGACATCGCGGGCCCTCAGATACGAGCGCGTGTCGCCCGGCTGCGCTGGTCGAACCCGCGGGACCTCGGAACCCGGTCCGAGTCGCCGGGGACAGCTGGTCAACATCGTGAGCCCTCGGACACTGGCCTGAGTCGCCACGGACAGCTGGTCGACCCCGCGGGCTATCGGAGCCGGCCGCGTGTCCTCTGGGACAGCTGGTCGAACCTGCGGCCCTCGGACCCGAGCTCGAGTCGCCCGGAAGAGCGGATGGATCCCGCTGACCCTCGATCCGCGCCCAAGGCGCCTGGGACAGCTGGTCAACCCCGCAGGCACTGGAACCAGGCCCCCGGTCGCCTGGGACATCTGGTCGAGCCCCCGGGACCTCAGGCATGGGCCCGAGTCTCCCGGGGCAGCTGGTCGACTCCGTGGGCCCAGGGACACGGGCCTGGGGCGCCCGGGCCAGCTGGTCGACCTCGCGGGCACTGGAACCCGGCACCAGGTCGCCCAGGACATCTGGTCGAGCCCATGGGACCTGGGAACCGGGTCCGAGTCGCCCGGGACAGCTGGTCGGCACCGCGGGCCTTGGACACGGGCCCGAGTCACCCGGGAGAGATGGTCGACCCCACGGGGCCTTGGACATGATTCCGAGTCACCTGGGAGAGCTAGTCGATATCACGGGCCCTCGGAGCCGAGCCGGAGTAGCCCGGGATATCTGGTCGACCCCACGAGATCGCAGACCACAGTGCGAGTCGCCCAGGACAGCTGGTCGACATCGCGGGACCTCAGGCATGGGCCCGAGTCTCCCGTGACAGCTGGTGGACCCTGCGGACCATCGGACCTGGGCCCGAGTGGCCCAGGACAGCTGGGCGACATCGTGGGACCTCAGGCATGGGCCCGAGTCTCCCGTGACACCTGGCCGACCCCACGAGCTATCGGATCCGGGCGCAAGTCCCCCAGGACAGCGGGTTGACACCGCGGGCCATTGGTCAGGCGCCTGAGTCAGCCGGGAGAGCTGGTCGATCCGGCGGGCCCTCAGATCCGAGCTCAAGTCGCCCGAGACAGCGGGTGGATCCCGCTGGCCCTCGGATCCGTGCCCGAGTCACCCGGGACAGCTGGTCGACCCCGCAGGCACTGGAACCCGGCCCCTGTTCGCCCGGGACATCTGGTCGAGCCCCCGGGACCACAGTCTCCCGGGTCAGCTGGTCGACTCCGCGGGCCCAAGGACACGGGCCTGAGGCGCCCCAGACAGCTGGTCGAACCCGCGGGCACTGGAACCCGGCCCCAGGTCGCCCGGGATATCTGGTCGAGCCCTGGGACCTTAGGCATGGGCCCGAGTCTCCCGGGGCAGCTGGTCGACTCCGCGGGTCCAGGGACACGGGCCTGAGGCGCCCGGGACAAGTGTTCGAAACCGCGGGCACTGGGACACGGGCCCGAGTCCCCTGGGACAGCTGGTCCACCCCACGGGACCACGGACCCAAGCGGGCGTCGCCCAGGACAGCGGGTCGACATCTCGGGCCCTCGGACCCTGGACTGAGTCGCCCAGGACAGCTGGTCGACACCGCAGGCACAGGAACCCGGCCTCCGGTCGCCCGGGATATCTGATCGAGCCGCCAGGACCACAGGCATGGGCCCGAGTCTCTCGGGGCAGCTGGTCAACTCCGCGGTTCCAGGGACACGGGCCTGAGTTGCCCGGGACAGCTGGTGGACCCCATGGGCCCTGTGACATGGATCCAAATCACCCGGGAGTGCTAGTCGACCCCGCAGGCAATCGGACCCGAGGGCGAGTCGCCCGGGAGTGCTCATCGACCGCACAGGACCTCGTACCCGGGCCGGAGTCGCCCGGTGCAGCTGCTCGACACCGAGGGACCAGGGACCCGGGCCTGAGTCGCCTGGTCGACCCCCTGGGCCCTCGGACATGGGCCCGAGTAACCTGGGACAGCTGTTCGACCGCGCGAGTCCTTGGACTCAGGTACGAGTCCCCCGTGACAGATGGTCCACCCCGCGGGCCCTGGGACATGGGTTCGAGTCGCCCGGGACATGTGGTCAACGCAAGGGGACCACGGACCACCGCGCGAATCGCTGAGGACAGCTGGTCCACATCGCGGGCCCTTGGACACTGGCCTGAGTCGCCCGGGACAGCAGGTCGACCCCGTGGGCAATTGGACCCGAGCCCGAGTCGCCCGGGAGAGCTGGTCCAACTCGCGGGCCCTCGGACCCGAGCGCGGGTCGCGCGAGAATTCTGGTCGACCACGCGTGCCCTCGGACCCGGGCCTGTGACGTGCGTGTGAGCTGATCAAACACGCGGGACCACGGACCAAATCCCGTGTCGACCGGGACAGCTTGTCAAGCCCGCGGGCCCTCAGACCCGAGCGGGAGTCACCCAGCAGGGGTGGTCGACATCGCGGGCACTCGGACACTGGCCTGAGTCGCCTGGGACAGCTGGTGCACCCTGCGGCCTATCGGAGCCGGGCGCGTGTCGCCCCTGAGAGTCGGGCGACGCCGCGGGCCCTCGGAACTGTGTGCGAGTCGCCTGGGACAGCTGGTCAACATCGCGGGCCCTCGGACAATGGCCTGAGTCGCCCGGGAGAGCTTGTGGACACTCAGGGCAATCGGAGACAGGCGCGAATCCTCCCGGACAGCTGGTCGACACCACAGGCCCTCGGACCCGAGCGCGATTCGCCCGGGAATTCTCGTCAACCGAGCAGGATCTAGGACCCGGGCCCGAGAACGCGGGGCAGCTGGTCGACTCCTTGGGCCCAGGGACATGGGCCTGAGTCGCCCGGGACAGCTGGTGGACCCCGCGGGCCATCGGCCCCGAGCCTGAGTTGCCCGGGAGAGTTGGTGGACCCCGCGGGCCATCGGACCCGAGCCTGATTCGCCCAGGACAACTGGTTGACAATGCGGGCCCTCAGACCAAGGCGCGAGTTATCCGGTACAGCTAGTCAACTACACGGGAACTCGGACACGGGCCCGCTTCGCCCGGGTGAGCTGGTCGACCCCACGGAATCACGGACCTGAGCCTGAGTCACCCGGGACAGCTTGTCAACCCCACGCGCGCTCGACCCGAGCGCAAGTCGCCCAGGACAACGGGGCGACATCGCGGGCCCTCAGATACGAGCGCGTGTCGCCCGGCTGCGCTGGTCGAACCCGCGGGACCTCGGAACCCGGTCCGAGTCGCCCGGGACAGCTGGTCAACATCGTGAGCCCTCGGACACTGGCCTGAGTCGCCACGGACAGCTGGTCGACCCCGCGGGCTATCGGAGCCGGCCGCGTGTCCTCTGGGACAGCTGGTCGAACCTGCGGCCCTCGGACCCGAGCTCGAGTCGCCCGGAAGAGCGGATGGATCCCGCTGACCCTCGATCTGCGCCCGAGGCGCCTGGGACAGCTGGTCAACCCCGCAGGCACTGGAACCAGGCCCCCGGTCGCCTGGGACATCTGGTCGAGCCCCCGGGACCTCAGGCATGGGCCCGAGTCTCCCGGGGCAGCTGGTCGACTCCGTGGGCCCAGGGACACGGGCCTGGGGCGCCCGGGCCAGCTGGTCGACCTCGCGGGCACTGGAACCCGGCACCAGGTCGCCCAGGACATCTGGTCGAGCCCATGGGACCTGGGAACCGGGTCCGAGTCGCCCGGGACAGCTGGTCGGCACCGCGGGCCTTGGCCACGGGCCCGAGTCACCCGGGAGAGATGGTCGACCCCACGGGGCCTTGGACATGATTCCGAGTCACCTGGGAGAGCTAGTCGATATCACGGGCCCTCGGAGCCGAGCCGGAGTAGCCCGGGATATCTGGTCGACCCCACGCGATCGCAGACCACAGTGCGAGTCGCCCAGGACAGCTGGTCGACATCGCGGGACCTCAGGCATGGGCCCGAGTCTCCCGTGACAGCTGGTGGACCCTGCGGACCATCGGACCTGGGCCCGAGTGGCCCAGGACTGCTGGGCGACATCGTGGGACCTCAGGCATGGGCCCGAGTCTCCCGTGACACCTGGCCGACCCCACGAGCTATGGGATCCGGGCGCAAGTCCCCCAGGACAGCGGGTTGACCCCGCGGGCCATTGGTCAGGCGCCTGAGTCAGCCGGGAGAGCTCGTCGATCCGGCGGGCCCTCAGATCCGAGCTCAAGTCGCCCGAGACAGCGGGTGGATCCCGCTGGCCCTCGGATCCGTGCCCGAGTCACCCGGGACAGCTGGTCGACCCCGCAGGCACTGGAACCCGGCCCCTGTTCGCCCGGGACATCTGGTCGAGCCCCCGGGACCACAGTCTCCCGGGGCAGCTGGTCGACTCCGCGGGCCCAAGGACACGGGCCTGAGGCGCCCCAGACAGCTGGTCGAACCCGCGGGCACTGGAACCCGGCCCCAGGTCGCCCGGGATATCTGGTCGAGCCCTGGGACCTTAGGCATGGGCCCGAGTCTCCCGGGGCAGCTGGTCGACTCCGCGGGTCCAGGGACACGGGCCTGAGGCGCCCGGGACAACTGTTCGAAACCGCGGGCACTGGGACACGGGCCCGAGTCCCCTGGGACAGCTGGTCCACCCCACGGGACCACGGACCCAAGCGGGAGTCGCCCAGGACAGCGGGTCGACATCTCGGGCCCTCGGACCCTGGACTGAGTCGCCCAGGACAGCTGGTCGACACCGCAGGCACAGGAACCCGGCCTCCGGTCGCCCGGGATATCTGATCGAGCCGCCAGGACCACAGGCATGGGCCCGAGTCTCTCGGGGCAGCTGGTCAACTCCGCGGTTCCAGGGACACGGGCCTGAGTTGCCCGGGACAGCTGGTGGACCCCATGGGCCCTGTGACATGGATCCAAATCACCCGGGAGTGCTAGTCGACCCCGCAGGCAATCGGACCCGAGGGCGAGTCGCCCGGGAGTGCTCATCGACCGCACAGGACCTCGTACCCGGGCCGGAGTCGCCCGGTGCAGCTGCTCGACACCGCGGGACCAGGGACCCGGGCCTGAGTCGCCTGGGAGAACTGGTCGACCCCCTGGGCCCTCGGACATGGGCCCGAGTAACCTGGGACAGCTGTTCGACCGCGCGAGTCCTTGGACTCAGGTACGAGTCCCCCGTGACAGATGGTCCACCCCGCGGGCCCTGGGACATGGGTTCGAGTCGCCCGGGACATGTGGTCAACGCAAGGGGACCACGGACCACCGCGCGAATCGCTGAGGACAGCTGGTCCACATCGCGGGCCCTTGGACACTGGCCTGAGTCGCCCGGGACAGCAGGTCGACCCCGTGGGCAATTGGACCCGAGCCCGAGTCGCCCGGGAGAGCTGGTCCAACTCGCGGGCCCTTGGACCCGAGCGCGGGTCGCGCGAGAATTCTGGTCGACCACGCGTGCCC
Organism: Sus scrofa; assembly: GCF_054392235.1. NCBI lineage: Eukaryota > Metazoa > Chordata > Mammalia > Artiodactyla > Suidae > Sus > Sus scrofa. The sequence goes on along the minus strand of NC_139393.1, from coordinate 37,661,247 downwards.
TCGGACCCGGGCCTGTGACGTGCGTGTGAGCTGATCAAACACGCGGGACCACGGACCAAATCCCGTGTCGACCGGGACAGCTTGTCAAGCCCGCGGGCCCTCAGACCCGAGCGGGAGTCACCCAGCAGGGGTGGTCAACATCGCGGGCACTCGGACACTGGCCTGAGTCGCCTGGGACAGCTGGTGCACCCTGCGGCCTATCGGAGCCGGGCGCGTGTCGCCCCTGAGAGCCGGGCGACGCCGCGGGCCCTCGGAACTGTGTGCGAGTCGCCTGGGACAGCTGGTCAACATCGCGGGCCCTCGGACAATGGCCTGAGTCGCCCGGGAGAGCTTGTGGACACTCAGGGCAATCGGAGACAGGCGCGAATCCTCCCGGACAGCTGGTCGACACCACAGGCCCTCGGACCCGAGCGCGATTCGCCCGGGAATTCTCGTCAACCGAGCAGGATCTAGGACCCGGGCCCGAGAACGCGGGGCAGCTGGTCGACTCCTTGGGCCCAGGGACATGGGCCTGAGTCGCCCGGGACAGCTGGTGGACCCCGCGGGCCATCGGCCCCGAGCCTGAGTTGCCCGGGAGAGTTGGTGGACCCCGCGGGCCATCGGACCCGAGCCTGATTCGCCCAGGACAACTGGTTGACAATGCGGGCCCTCAGACCAAGGCGCGAGTTATCCGGTACAGCTAGTCAACTACACGGGAACTCGGACACGGGCCCGCTTGGCCCGGGTGAGCTGGTCGACCCCACGGAATCACGGACCTGAGCCTGAGTCACCCGGGACAGCTTGTCAACCCCAGGCGCGCTCGACCCGAGCGCAAGTCGCCCAGGACAACGGGGCGACATCGCGGGCCCTCAGATACGAGCGCGTGTCGCCCGGCTGCGCTGGTCGAACCCGCGGGACCTCGGAACCCGGTCCGAGTCGCCCGGGACAGCTGGTCAACATCGTGAGCCCTCGGACACTGGCCTGAGTCGCCACGGACAGCTGGTCGACCCCGCGGGCTATCGGAGCCGGCCGCGTGTCCTCTGGGACAGCTGGTCGAACCTGCGGCCCTCGGACCCGAGCTCGAGTCGCCCGGAAGAGCGGATGGATCCCGCTGACCCTCGATCCGCGCCCGAGGCGCCTGGGACAGCTGGTCAACCCCGCAGGCACTGGAACCAGGCCCCCGGTCGCCTGGGACATCTGGTCGAGCCCCCGGGACCTCAGGCATGGGCCCGAGTCTCCCGGGGCAGCTGGTCGACTCCGTGGGCCCAGGGACACGGGCCTGGGGCGCCCGGGCCAGCTGGTCGACCTCGCGGGCACTGGAACCCGGCACCAGGTCGCCCAGGACATCTGGTCGAGCCCATGGGACCTGGGAACCGGGTCCGAGTCGCCCGGGACAGCTGGTCGGCACCGCGGGCCTTGGCCACGGGCCCGAGTCACCCGGGAGAGATGGTCGACCCCACGGGGCCTTGGACATGATTCCGAGTCACCTGGGAGAGCTAGTCGATATCACGGGCCCTCGGAGCCGAGCCGGAGTAGCCCGGGATATCTGGTCGACCCCACGCGATCGCAGACCACAGTGCGAGTCGCCCAGGACAGCTGGTCGACATCGCGGGACCTCAGGCATGGGCCCGAGTCTCCCGTGACAGCTGGTGGACCCTGCGGACCATCGGACCTGGGCCCGAGTGGCCCAGGACTGCTGGGCGACATCGTGGGACCTCAGTCATGGGCCCGAGTCTCCCGTGACACCTGGCCGACCCCACGAGCTATGGGATCCGGGCGCAAGTCCCCCAGGACAGCGGGTTGACCCCGCGGGCCATTGGTCAGGCGCCTGAGTCAGCCGGGAGAGCTCGTCGATCCGGCGGGCCCTCAGATCCGAGCTCAAGTCGCCCGAGACAGCGGGTGGATCCCGCTGGCCCTCGGATCCGTGCCCGAGTCACCCGGGACAGCTGGTCGACCCCGCAGGCACTGGAACCCGGCCCCTGTTCGCCCGGGACATCTGGTCGAGCCCCCGGGACCACAGTCTCCCGGGGCAGCTGGTCGACTCCGCGGGCCCAAGGACACGGGCCTGAGGCGCCCCAGACAGCTGGTCGAACCCGCGGGCACTGGAACCCGGCCCCAGGTCGCCCGGGATATCTGGTCGAGCCCTGGGACCTTAGGCATGGGCCCGAGTCTCCCGGGGCAGCTGGTCGACTCCGCGGGTCCAGGGACACGGGCCTGAGGCGCCCGGGACAACTGTTCGAAACCGCGGGCACTGGGACACGGGCCCGAGTCCCCTGGGACAGCTGGTCCACCCCACGGGACCACGGACCCAAGCGGGAGTCGCCCAGGACAGCGGGTCGACATCTCGGGCCCTCGGACCCTGGACTGAGTCGCCCAGGACAGCTGGTCGACACCGCAGGCACAGGAACCCAGCCTCCGGTCGCCCGGGATATCTGATCGAGCCGCCAGGACCACAGGCATGGGCCCGAGTCTCTCGGGGCAGCTGGTCAACTCCGCGGTTCCAGGGACACGGGCCTGAGTTGCCCGGGACAGCTGGTGGACCCCATGGGCCCTGTGACATGGATCCAAATCACCCGGGAGTGCTAGTCGACCCCGCAGGCAATCGGACCCGAGGGCGAGTCGCCCGGGAGTGCTCATCGACCGCACAGGACCTCGTACCCGGGCCGGAGTCGCCCGGTGCAGCTGCTCGACACCGCGGGACCAGGGACCCGGGCCTGAGTCGCCTGGGAGAACTGGTCGACCCCCTGGGCCCTCGGACATGGGCCCGAGTAACCTGGGACAGCTGTTCGACCGCGCGAGTCCTTGGACTCAGGTACGAGTCCCCCGTGACAGATGGTCCACCCCGCGGGCCCTGGGACATGGGTTCGAGTCGCCCGGGACATGTGGTCAACGCAAGGGGACCACGGACCACCGCGCGAATCGCTGAGGACAGCTGGTCCACATCGCGGGCCCTTGGACACTGGCCTGAGTCGCCCGGGACAGCAGGTCGACCCCGTGGGCAATTGGACCCGAGCCCGAGTCGCCCGGGAGAGCTGGTCCAACTCGCGGGCCCTCGGACCCGAGCGCGGGTCGCGCGAGAATTCTGGTCGACCACGCGTGCCCTCGGACCCGGGCCTGTGACGTGCGTGTGAGCTGATCAAACACGCGGGACCACGGACCAAATCCCGTGTCGACCGGGACAGCTTGTCAAGCCCGCGGGCCCTCAGACCCGAGCGGGAGTCACCCAGCAGGGGTGGTCGACATCGCGGGCACTCGGACACTGGCCTGAGTCGCCTGGGACAGCTGGTGCACCCTGCGGCCTATCGGAGCCGGGCGCGTGTCGCCCCTGAGAGTCGGGCGACGCCGCGGGCCCTCGGAACTGTGTGCGAGTCGCCTGGGACAGCTGGTCAACATCGCGGGCCCTCGGACAATGGCCTGAGTCGCCCGGGAGAGCTTGTGGACACTCAGGGCAATCGGAGACAGGCGCGAATCCTCCCGGACAGCTGGTCGACACCACAGGCCCTCGGACCCGAGCGCGATTCGCCCGGGAATTCTCGTCACCCGAGCAGGATCTAGGACCCGGGCCCGAGAACGCGGGGCAGCTGGTCGACTCCTTGGGCCCAGGGACATGGGCCTGAGTCGCCCGGGACAGCTGGTGGACCCCGCGGGCCATCGGCCCCGAGCCTGAGTTGCCCGGGAGAGTTGGTGGACCCCGCGGGCCATCGGACCCGAGCCTGATTCGCCCAGGACAACTGGTTGACAATGCGGGCCCTCAGACCAAGGCGCGAGTTATCCGGTACAGCTAGTCAACTACACGGGAACTCGGACACGGGCCCGCTTGGCCCGGGTGAGCTGGTCGACCCCACGGAATCACGGACCTGAGCCTGAGTCACCCGGGACAGCTTGTCAACCCCAGGCGCGCTCGACCCGAGCGCAAGTCGCCCAGGACAACGGGGCGACATCGCGGGCCCTCAGATACGAGCGCGTGTCGCCCGGCTGCGCTGGTCGAACCCGCGGGACCTCGGAACCCGGTCCGAGTCGCCCGGGACAGCTGGTCAACATCGTGAGCCCTCGGACACTGGCCTGAGTCGCCACGGACAGCTGGTCGACCCCGCGGGCTATCGGAGCCGGCCGCGTGTCCTCTGGGACAGCTGGTCGAACCTGCGGCCCTCGGACCCGAGCTCGAGTCGCCCGGAAGAGCGGATGGATCCCGCTGACCCTCGATCCGCGCCCGAGGCGCCTGGGACAGCTGGTCAACCCCGCAGGCACTGGAACCAGGCCCCCGGTCGCCTGGGACATCTGGTCGAGCCCCCGGGACCTCAGGCATGGGCCCGAGTCTCCCGGGGCAGCTGGTCGACTCCGTGGGCCCAGGGACACGGGCCTGGGGCGCCCGGGCCAGCTGGTCGACCTCGCGGGCACTGGAACCCGGCACCAGGTCGCCCAGGACATCTGGTCGAGCCCATGGGACCTGGGAACCGGGTCCGAGTCGCCCGGGACAGCTGGTCGGCACCGCGGGCCTTGGCCACGGGCCCGAGTCACCCGGGAGAGATGGTCGACCCCACGGGGCCTTGGACATGATTCCGAGTCACCTGGGAGAGCTAGTCGATATCACGGGCCCTCGGAGCCGAGCCGGAGTAGCCCGGGATATCTGGTCGACCCCACGCGATCGCAGACCACAGTGCGAGTCGCCCAGGACAGCTGGTCGACATCGCGGGACCTCAGGCATGGGCCCGAGTCTCCCGTGACAGCTGGTGGACCCTGCGGACCATCGGACCTGGGCCCGAGTGGCCCAGGACTGCTGGGCGACATCGTGGGACCTCAGGCATGGGCCCGAGTCTCCCGTGACACCTGGCCGACCCCACGAGCTATGGGATCCGGGCGCAAGTCCCCCAGGACAGCGGGTTGACCCCGCGGGCCATTGGTCAGGCGCCTGAGTCAGCCGGGAGAGCTGGTCGATCCGGCGGGCCCTCAGATCCGAGCTCAAGTCGCCCGAGACAGCGGGTGGATCCCGCTGGCCCTCGGATCCGTGCCCGAGTCACCCGGGACAGCTGGTCGACCCCGCAGGCACTGGAACCCGGCCCCTGTTCGCCCGGGACATCTGGTCGAGCCCCCGGGACCACAGTCTCCCGGGGCAGCTGGTCGACTCCGCGGGCCCAAGGACACGGGCCTGAGGCGCCCCAGACAGCTGGTCGAACCCGCGGGCACTGGAACCCGGCCCCAGGTCGCCCGGGATATCTGGTCGAGCCCTGGGACCTTAGGCATGGGCCCGAGTCTCCCGGGGCAGCTGGTCGACTCCGCGGGTCCAGGGACACGGGCCTGAGGCGCCCGGGACAACTGTTCGAAACCGCGGGCACTGGGACACGGGCCCGAGTCCCCTGGGACAGCTGGTCCACCCCACGGGACCACGGACCCAAGCGGGAGTCGCCCAGGACAGCGGGTCGACATCTCGGGCCCTCGGACCCTGGACTGAGTCGCCCAGGACAGCTGGTCGACACCGCAGGCACAGGAACCCGGCCTCCGGTCGCCCGGGATATCTGATCGAGCCGCCAGGACCACAGGCATGGGCCCGAGTCTCTCGGGGCAGCTGGTCAACTCCGCGGTTCCAGGGACACGGGCCTGAGTTGCCCGGGACAGCTGGTGGACCCCATGGGCCCTGTGACATGGATCCAAATCACCCGGGAGTGCTAGTCGACCCCGCAGGCAATCGGACCCGAGGGCGAGTCGCCCGGGAGTGCTCATCGACCGCACAGGACCTCGTACCCGGGCCGGAGTCGCCCGGTGCAGCTGCTCGACACCGCGGGACCAGGGACCCGGGCCTGAGTCGCCTGGGAGAACTGGTCGACCCCCTGGGCCCTCGGACATGGGCCCGAGTAACCTGGGACAGCTGTTCGACCGCGCGAGTCCTTGGACTCAGGTACGAGTCCCCCGTGACAGATGGTCCACCCCGCGGGCCCTGGGACATGGGTTCGAGTCGCCCGGGACATGTGGTCAACGCAAGGGGACCACGGACCACCGCGCGAATCGCTGAGGACAGCTGGTCCACATCGCGGGCCCTTGGACACTGGCCTGAGTCGCCCGGGACAGCAGGTCGACCCCGTGGGCAATTGGACCCGAGCCCGAGTCGCCCGGGAGAGCTGGTCCAACTCGCGGGCCCTCGGACCCGAGCGCGGGTCGCGCGAGAATTCTGGTCGACCACGCGTGCCCTCGGACCCGGGCCTGTGACGTGCGTGTGAGCTGATCAAACACGCGGGACCACGGACCAAATCCCGTGTCGACCGGGACAGCTTGTCAAGCCCGCGGGCCCTCAGACCCGAGCGGGAGTCACCCAGCAGGGGTGGTCGACATCGCGGGCACTCGGACACTGGCCTGAGTCGCCTGGGACAGCTGGTGCACCCTGCGGCCTATCGGAGCCGGGCGCGTGTCGCCCCTGAGAGCCGGGCGACGCCGCGGGCCCTCGGAACTGTGTGCGAGTCGCCTGGGACAGCTGGTCAACATCGCGGGCCCTCGGACAATGGCCTGAGTCGCCCGGGAGAGCTTGTGGACACTCAGGGCAATCGGAGACAGGCGCGAATCCTCCCGGACAGCTGGTCGACACCACAGGCCCTCGGACCCGAGCGCGATTCGCCCGGGAATTCTCGTCACCCGAGCAGGATCTAGGACCCGGGCCCGAGAACGCGGGGCAGCTGGTCGACTCCTTGGGCCCAGGGACATGGGCCTGAGTCGCCCGGGACAGCTGGTGGACCCCGCGGGCCATCGGCCCCGAGCCTGAGTTGCCCGGGAGAGTTGGTGGACCCCGCGGGCCATCGGACCCGAGCCTGATTCGCCCAGGACAACTGGTTGACAATGCGGGCCCTCAGACCAAGGCGCGAGTTATCCGGTACAGCTAGTCAACTACACGGGAACTCGGACACGGGCCCGCTTGGCCCGGGTGAGCTGGTCGACCCCACGGAATCACGGACCTGAGCCTGAGTCACCCGGGACAGCTTGTCAACCCCAGGCGCGCTCGACCCGAGCGCAAGTCGCCCAGGACAACGGGGCGACATCGCGGGCCCTCAGATACGAGCGCGTGTCGCCCGGCTGCGCTGGTCGAACCCGCGGGACCTCGGAACCCGGTCCGAGTCGCCCGGGACAGCTGGTCAACATCGTGAGCCCTCGGACACTGGCCTGAGTCGCCACGGACAGCTGGTCGACCCCGCGGGCTATCGGAGCCGGCCGCGTGTCCTCTGGGACAGCTGGTCGAACCTGCGGCCCTCGGACCCGAGCTCGAGTCGCCCGGAAGAGCGGATGGATCCCGCTGACCCTCGATCCGCGCCCGAGGCGCCTGGGACAGCTGGTCAACCCCGCAGGCACTGGAACCAGGCCCCCGGTCGCCTGGGACATCTGGTCGAGCCCCCGGGACCTCAGGCATGGGCCCGAGTCTCCCGGGGCAGCTGGTCGACTCCGTGGGCCCAGGGACACGGGCCTGGGGCGCCCGGGCCAGCTGGTCGACCTCGCGGGCACTGGAACCCGGCACCAGGTCGCCCAGGACATCTGGTCGAGCCCATGGGACCTGGGAACCGGGTCCGAGTCGCCCGGGACAGCTGGTCGGCACCGCGGGCCTTGGCCACGGGCCCGAGTCACCCGGGAGAGATGGTCGACCCCACGGGGCCTTGGACATGATTCCGAGTCACCTGGGAGAGCTAGTCGATATCACGGGCCCTCGGAGCCGAGCCGGAGTAGCCCGGGATATCTGGTCGACCCCACGCGATCGCAGACCACAGTGCGAGTCGCCCAGGACAGCTGGTCGACATCGCGGGACCTCAGGCATGGGCCCGAGTCTCCCGTGACAGCTGGTGGACCCTGCGGACCATCGGACCTGGGCCCGAGTGGCCCAGGACTGCTGGGCGACATCGTGGGACCTCAGGCATGGGCCCGAGTCTCCCGTGACACCTGGCCGACCCCACGAGCTATGGGATCCGGGCGCAAGTCCCCCAGGACAGCGGGTTGACCCCGCGGGCCATTGGTCAGGCGCCTGAGTCAGCCGGGAGAGCTGGTCGATCCGGCGGGCCCTCAGATCCGAGCTCAAGTCGCCCGAGACAGCGGGTGGATCCCGCTGGCCCTCGGATCCGTGCCCGAGTCACCCGGGACAGCTGGTCGACCCCGCAGGCACTGGAACCCGGCCCCTGTTCGCCCGGGACATCTGGTCGAGCCCCCGGGACCACAGTCTCCCGGGGCAGCTGGTCGACTCCGCGGGCCCAAGGACACGGGCCTGAGGCGCCCCAGACAGCTGGTCGAACCCGCGGGCACTGGAACCCGGCCCCAGGTCGCCCGGGATATCTGGTCGAGCCCTGGGACCTTAGGCATGGGCCCGAGTCTCCCGGGGCAGCTGGTCGACTCCGCGGGTCCAGGGACACGGGCCTGAGGCGCCCGGGACAACTGTTCGAAACCGCGGGCACTGGGACACGGGCCCGAGTCCCCTGGGACAGCTGGTCCACCCCACGGGACCACGGACCCAAGCGGGAGTCGCCCAGGACAGCGGGTCGACATCTCGGGCCCTCGGACCCTGGACTGAGTCGCCCAGGACAGCTGGTCGACACCGCAGGCACAGGAACCCGGCCTCCGGTCGCCCGGGATATCTGATCGAGCCGCCAGGACCACAGGCATGGGCCCGAGTCTCTCGGGGCAGCTGGTCAACTCCGCGGTTCCAGGGACACGGGCCTGAGTTGCCCGGGACAGCTGGTGGACCCCATGGGCCCTGTGACATGGATCCAAATCACCCGGGAGTGCTAGTCGACCCCGCAGGCAATCGGACCCGAGGGCGAGTCGCCCGGGAGTGCTCATCGACCGCACAGGACCTCGTACCCGGGCCGGAGTCGCCCGGTGCAGCTGCTCGACACCGCGGGACCAGGGACCCGGGCCTGAGTCGCCTGGGAGAACTGGTCGACCCCCTGGGCCCTCGGACATGGGCCCGAGTAACCTGGGACAGCTGTTCGACCGCGCGAGTCCTTGGACTCAGGTACGAGTCCCCCGTGACAGATGGTCCACCCCGCGGGCCCTGGGACATGGGTTCGAGTCGCCCGGGACATGTGGTCAACGCAAGGGGACCACGGACCACCGCGCGAATCGCTGAGGACAGCTGGTCCACATCGCGGGCCCTTGGACACTGGCCTGAGTCGCCCGGGACAGCAGGTCGACCCCGTGGGCAATTGGACCCGAGCCCGAGTCGCCCGGGAGAGCTGGTCCAACTCGCGGGCCCTCGGACCCGAGCGCGGGTCGCGCGAGAATTCTGGTCGACCACGCGTGCCCTCGGACCCGGGCCTGTGACGTGCGTGTGAGCTGATCAAACACGCGGGACCACGGACCAAATCCCGTGTCGACCGGGACAGCTTGTCAAGCCCGCGGGCCCTCAGACCCGAGCGGGAGTCACCCAGCAGGGGTGGTCGACATCGCGGGCACTCGGACACTGGCCTGAGTCGCCTGGGACAGCTGGTGCACCCTGCGGCCTATCGGAGCCGGGCGCGTGTCGCCCCTGAGAGCCGGGCGACGCCGCGGGCCCTCGGAACTGTGTGCGAGTCGCCTGGGACAGCTGGTCAACATCGCGGGCCCTCGGACAATGGCCTGAGTCGCCCGGGAGAGCTTGTGGACACTCAGGGCAATCGGACACAGGCGCGAATCCTCCCGGACAGCTGGTCGACACCACAGGCCCTCGGACCCGAGCGCGATTCGCCCGGGAATTCTCGTCAACCGAGCAGGATCTAGGACCCGGGCCCGAGAACCCGGGGCAGCTGGTCGACTCCTTGGGCCCAGGGACATGGGCCTGAGTCGCCCGGGACAGCTGGTGGACCCCGCGGGCCATCGGCCCCGAGCCTGAGTTGCCCGGGAGAGTTGGTGGACCCCGCGGGCCATCGGACCCGAGCCTGATTCGCCCAGGACAACTGGTTGACAATGCGGGCCCTCAGACCAAGGCGCGAGTTATCCGGTACAGCTAGTCAACTACACGGGAACTCGGACACGGGCCCGCTTGGCCCGGGTGAGCTGGTCGACCCCACGGAATCACGGACCTGAGCCTGAGTCACCCGGGACAGCTTGTCAACCCCAGGCGCGCTCGACCCGAGCGCAAGTCGCCCAGGACAACGGGGCGACATCGCGGGCCCTCAGATACGAGCGCGTGTCGCCCGGCTGCGCTGGTCGAACCCGCGGGACCTCGGAACCCGGTCCGAGTCGCCCGGGACAGCTGGTCAACATCGTGAGCCCTCGGACACTGGCCTGAGTCGCCACGGACAGCTGGTCGACCCCGCGGGCTATCGGAGCCGGCCGCGTGTCCTCTGGGACAGCTGGTCGAACCTGCGGCCCTCGGACCCGAGCTCGAGTCGCCCGGAAGAGCGGATGGATCCCGCTGACCCTCGATCCGCGCCCGAGGCGCCTGGGACAGCTGGTCAACCCCGCAGGCACTGGAACCAGGCCCCCGGTCGCCTGGGACATCTGGTCGAGCCCCCGGGACCTCAGGCATGGGCCCGAGTCTCCCGGGGCAGCTGGTCGACTCCGTGGGCCCAGGGACACGGGCCTGGGGCGCCCGGGCCAGCTGGTCGACCTCGCGGGCACTGGAACCCGGCACCAGGTCGCCCAGGACATCTGGTCGAGCCCATGGGACCTGGGAACCGGGTCCGAGTCGCCCGGGACAGCTGGTCGGCACCGCGGGCCTTGGCCACGGGCCCGAGTCACCCGGGAGAGATGGTCGACCCCACGGGGCCTTGGACATGATTCCGAGTCACCTGGGAGAGCTAGTCGATATCACGGGCCCTCGGAGCCGAGCCGGAGTAGCCCGGGATATCTGGTCGACCCCACGCGATCGCAGACCACAGTGCGAGTCGCCCAGGACAGCTGGTCGACATCGCGGGACCTCAGGCATGGGCCCGAGTCTCCCGTGACAGCTGGTGGACCCTGCGGACCATCGGACCTGGGCCCGAGTGGCCCAGGACTGCTGGGCGACATCGTGGGACCTCAGGCATGGGCCCGAGTCTCCCGTGACACCTGGCCGACCCAACGAGCTATGGGATCCGGGCGCAAGTCCCCCAGGACAGCGGGTTGACCCCGCGGGCCATTGGTCAGGCGCCTGAGTCAGCCGGGAGAGCTCGTCGATCCGGCGGGCCCTCAGATCCGAGCTCAAGTCGCCCGAGACAGCGGGTGGATCCCGCTGGCCCTCGGATCCGTGCCCGAGTCACCCGGGACAGCTGGTCGACCCCGCAGGCACTGGAACCCGGCCCCTGTTCGCCCGGGACATCTGGTCGAGCCCCCGGGACCACAGTCTCCCGGGGCAGCTGGTCGACTCCGCGGGCCCAAGGACACGGGCCTGAGGCGCCCCAGACAGCTGGTCGAACCCGCGGGCACTGGAACCCGGCCCCAGGTCGCCCGGGATATCTGGTCGAGCCCTGGGACCTTAGGCATGGGCCCGAGTCTCCCGGGGCAGCTGGTCGACTCCGCGGGTCCAGGGACACGGGCCTGAGGCGCCCGGGACAACTGTTCGAAACCGCGGGCACTGGGACACGGGCCCGAGTCCCCTGGGACAGCTGGTCCACCCCACGGGACCACGGACCCAAGCGGGAGTCGCCCAGGACAGCGGGTCGACATCTCGGGCCCTCGGACCCTGGACTGAGTCGCCCAGGACAGCTGGTCGACACCGCAGGCACAGGAACCCGGCCTCCGGTCGCCCGGGATATCTGATCGAGCCGCCAGGACCACAGGCATGGGCCCGAGTCTCTCGGGGCAGCTGGTCAACTCCGCGGTTCCAGGGACACGGGCCTGAGTTGCCCGGGACAGCTGGTGGACCCCATGGGCCCTGTGACATGGATCCAAATCACCCGGGAGTGCTAGTCGACCCCGCAGGCAATCGGACCCGAGGGCGAGTCGCCCGGGAGTGCTCATCGACCGCACAGGACCTCGTACCCGGGCCGGAGTCGCCCGGTGCAGCTGCTCGACACCGCGGGACCAGGGACCCGGGCCTGAGTCGCCTGGGAGAACTGGTCGACCCCCTGGGCCCTCGGACATGGGCCCGAGTAACCTGGGACAGCTGTTCGACCGCGCGAGTCCTTGGACTCAGGAACGAGTCCCCCGTGACAGATGGTCCACCCCGCGGGCCCTGGGACATGGGTTCGAGTCGCCCGGGACATGTGGTCAACGCAAGGGGACCACGGACCACCGCGCGAATCGCTGAGGACAGCTGGTCCACATCGCGGGCCCTTGGACACTGGCCTGAGTCGCCCGGGACAGCAGGTCGACCCCGTGGGCAATTGGACCCGAGCCCGAGTCGCCCGGGAGAGCTGGTCCAACTCGCGGGCCCTCGGACCCGAGCGCGGGTCGCGCGAGAATTCTGGTCGACCACGTGTGACCTCGGACCCGGGCCTGTGACGTGCGTGTGAGCTGATCAAACACGCGGGACCACGGGCCAAATCCCGTGTCGACCGGGGCAGCTTGTCAAGCCCGCGGGCCCTCAGACCCGAGCGGGAGTCACCCAGCAGGGGTGGTCGACATCGCGGGCACTCGGACACTGGCCTGAGTCGCCTGGGACAGCTGGTGCACCCTGCGGCCTATCGGAGCCGGGCGCGTGTCGCCCCTGAGAGCCGGGCGACGCCGCGGGCCCTCGGATCTGTGTGCGAGTCGCCTGGGACAGCTGGTCAACATCGCGGGCCCTCGGACAATGGCCTGAGTCGCCCGGGAGAGCTTGTGGACACTCAGGGCAATCGGACACAGGCGCGAATCCTCCCGGACAGCTGGTCGACACCACAGGCCCTCGGACCCGAGCGCGATTCGCCCGGGAATTCTCGTCAACCGAGCAGGATCTAGGACCCGGGCCCGAGAACCCGGGGCAGCTGGTCGACTCCTTGGGCCCAGGGACATGGGCCTGAGTCGCCCGGGACAGCTGGTGGACCCCGCGGGCCATCGGCCCCGAGCCTGAGTTCCCCGGGAGAGTTGGTGGACCCCGCGGGCCATCGGACCCGAGCCTGATTCGCCCAGGACAACTGGTTGACAATGCGGGCCCTCAGACCAAGGCACGAGTTATCCGGTACAGCTAGTCAACTACACGGGAACTCGGACACGGGCCCGCTTCGCCCGGGTGAGCTGGTCGACCCCACGGAATCACGGACCTGAGCCTGAGTCACCCGGGACAGCTTGTCAACCCCACGCGCGCTCGACCCGAGCGCAAGTCGCCCAGGACAACGGGGCGACATCGCGGGCCCTCAGATACGAGCGCGTGTCGCCCGGCTGCGCTGGTCGAACCCGCGGGACCTCGGAACCCGGTCCGAGTCGCCCGGGACAGCTGGTCAACATCGTGAGCCCTCGGACACTGGCCTGAGTCGCCACGGACAGCTGGTCGACCCCGCGGGCTATCGGAGCCGGCCGCGTGTCCTCTGGGACAGCTGGTCGAACCTGCGGCCCTCGGACCCGAGCTCGAGTCGCCCGGAAGAGCGGATGGATCCCGCTGACCCTCGATCCGCGCCCGAGGCGCCTGGGACAGCTGGTCAACCCCGCAGGCACTGGAACCAGGCCCCCGGTCGCCTGGGACATCTGGTCGAGCCCCCGGGACCTCAGGCATGGGCCCGAGTCTCCCGGGGCAGCTGGTCGACTCCGTGGGCCCAGGGACACGGGCCTGGGGCGCCCGGGCCAGCTGGTCGACCTCGCGGGCACTGGAACCCGGCACCAGGTCGCCCAGGACATCTGGTCGAGCCCATGGGACCTGGGAACCGGGTCCGAGTCGCCCGGGACAGCTGGTCGGCACCGCGGGCCTTGGCCACGGGCCCGAGTCACCCGGGAGAGATGGTCGACCCCACGGGGCCTTGGACATGATTCCGAGTCACCTGGGAGAGCTAGTCGATATCACGGGCCCTCGGAGCCGAGCCGGAGTAGCCCGGGATATCTGGTCGACCCCACGCGATCGCAGACCACAGTGCGAGTCGCCCAGGACAGCTGGTCGACATCGCGGGACCTCAGGCATGGGCCCGAGTCTCCCGTGACAGCTGGTGGACCCTGCGGACCATCGGACCTGGGCCCGAGTGGCCCAGGACTGCTGGGCGACATCGTGGGACCTCAGGCATGGGCCCGAGTCTCCCGTGACACCTGGCCGACCCCACGAGCTATGGGATCCGGGCGCAAGTCCCCCAGGACAGCGGGTTGACCCCGCGGGCCATTGGTCAGGCGCCTGAGTCAGCCGGGAGAGCTCGTCGATCCGGCGGGCCCTCAGATCCGAGCTCAAGTCGCCCGAGACAGCGGGTGGATCCCGCTGGCCCTCGGATCCGTGCCCGAGTCACCCGGGACAGCTGGTCGACCCCGCAGGCACTGGAACCCGGCCCCTGTTCGCCCGGGACATCTGGTCGAGCCCCCGGGACCACAGTCTCCCGGGGCAGCTGGTCGACTCCGCGGGCCCAAGGACACGGGCCTGAGGCGCCCCAGACAGCTGGTCGAACCCGCGGGCACTGGAACCCGGCCCCAGGTCGCCCGGGATATCTGGTCGAGCCCTGGGACCTTAGGCATGGGCCCGAGTCTCCCGGGGCAGCTGGTCGACTCCGCGGGTCCAGGGACACGGGCCTGAGGCGCCCGGGACAACTGTTCGAAACCGCGGGCACTGGGACACGGGCCCGCGTCCCCTGGGACAGCTGGTCCACCCCACGGGACCACGGACCCAAGCGGGAGTCGCCCAGGACAGCGGGTCGACATCTCGGGCCCTCGGACCCTGGACTGAGTCGCCCAGGACAGCTGGTCGACACCGCAGGCACAGGAACCCGGCCTCCGGTCGCCCGGGATATCTGATCGAGCCGCCAGGACCACAGGCATGGGCCCGAGTCTCTCGGGGCAGCTGGTCAACTCCGCGGTTCCAGGGACACGGGCCTGAGTTGCCCGGGACAGCTGGTGGACCCCATGGGCCCTGTGACATGGATCCAAATCACCCGGGAGTGCTAGTCGACCCCGCAGGCAATCGGACCCGAGGGCGAGTCGCCCGGGAGTGCTCATCGACCGCACAGGACCTCGTACCCGGGCCGGAGTCGCCCGGTGCAGCTGCTCGACACCGCGGGACCAGGGACCCGGGCCTGAGTCGCCTGGGAGAACTGGTCGACCCCCTGGGCCCTCGGACATGGGCCCGAGTAACCTGGGACAGCTGTTCGACCGCGCGAGTCCTTGGACTCAGGAACGAGTCCCCCGTGACAGATGGTCCACCCCGCGGGCCCTGGGACATGGGTTCGAGTCGCCCGGGACATGTGGTCAACGCAAGGGGACCACGGACCACCGCGCGAATCGCTGAGGACAGCTGGTCCACATCGCGGGCCCTTGGACACTGGCCTGAGTCGCCCGGGACAGCAGGTCGACCCCGTGGGCAATTGGACCCGAGCCCGAGTCGCCCGGGAGAGCTGGTCCAACTCGCGGGCCCTCGGACCCGAGCGCGGGTCGCGCGAGAATTCTGGTCGACCACGCGTGCCCTCGGACCCGGGCCTGTGACGTGCGTGTGAGCTGATCAAACACGCGGGACCACGGACCAAATCCCGTGTCGACCGGGGCAGCTTGTCAAGCCCGCGGGCCCTCAGACCCGAGCGGGAGTCACCCAGCAGGGGTGGTCGACATCGCGGGCACTCGGACAAGGCCTGAGTCGCCTGGGACAGCTGGTGCACCCTGCGGCCTATCGGAGCCGGGCGCGTGTCGCCCCTGAGAGCCGGGCGACGCCGCGGGCCCTCGGAACTGTGTGCGAGTCGCCTGGGACAGCTGGTCAACATCACGGGCCCTCGGACAATGGCCTGAGTCGCCCGGGAGAGCTTGTGGACACTCAGGGCAATCGGAGACAGGCGCGAATCCTCCCGGACAGCTGGTCGACACCACAGGCCCTCGGACCCGAGCGCGATTCGCCCGGGAATTCTCGTCAACCGAGCAGGATCTAGGACCCGGGCCCGAGAACGCGGGGCAGCTGGTCGACTCCTTGGGCCCAGGGACATGGGCCTGAGTCGCCCGGGACAGCTGGTGGACCCCGCGGGCCATCGGCCCCGAGCCTGAGTTGCCCGGGAGAGTTGGTGGACCCCGCGGGCCATCGGACCCGAGCCTGATTCGCCCAGGACAACTGGTTGACAATGCGGGCCCTCAGACCAAGGCGCGAGTTATCCGGTACAGCTAGTCAACTACACGGGAACTCGGACACGGGCCCGCTTCGCCCGGGTGAGCTGGTCGACCCCACGGAATCACGGACCTGAGCCTGAGTCACCCGGGACAGCTTGTCAACCCCACGCGCGCTCGACCCGAGCGCAAGTCGCCCAGGACAACGGGGCGACATCGCGGGCCCTCAGATACGAGCGCGTGTCGCCCGGCTGCGCTGGTCGAACCCGCGGGACCTCGGAACCCGGTCCGAGTCGCCCGGGACAGCTGGTCAACATCGTGAGCCCTCGGACACTGGCCTGAGTCGCCACGGACAGCTGGTCGACCCCGCGGGCTATCGGAGCCGGCCGCGTGTCCTCTGGGACAGCTGGTCGAACCTGCGGCCCTCGGACCCGAGCTCGAGTCGCCCGGAAGAGCGGATGGATCCCGCTGACCCTCGATCCGCGCCCGAGGCGCCTGGGACAGCTGGTCAACCCCGCAGGCACTGGAACCAGGCCCCCGGTCGCCTGGGACATCTGGTCGAGCCCCCGGGACCTCAGGCATGGGCCCGAGTCTCCCGGGGCAGCTGGTCGACTCCGTGGGCCCAGGGACACGGGCCTGGGGCGCCCGGGCCAGCTGGTCGACCTCGCGGGCACTGGAACCCGGCACCAGGTCGCCCAGGACATCTGGTCGAGCCCATGGGACCTGGGAACCGGGTCCGAGTCGCCCGGGACAGCTGGTCGGCACCGCGGGCCTTGGCCACGGGCCCGAGTCACCCGGGAGAGATGGTCGACCCCACGGGGCCTTGGACATGATTCCGAGTCACCTGGGAGAGCTAGTCGATATCACGGGCCCTCGGAGCCGAGCCGGAGTAGCCCGGGATATCTGGTCGACCCCACGCGATCGCAGACCACAGTGCGAGTCGCCCAGGACAGCTGGTCGACATCGCGGGACCTCAGGCATGGGCCCGAGTCTCCCGTGACAGCTGGTGGACCCTGCGGACCATCGGACCTGGGCCCGAGTGGCCCAGGACTGCTGGGCGACATCGTGGGACCTCAGGCATGGGCCCGAGTCTCCCGTGACACCTGGCCGACCCCACGAGCTATGGGATCCGGGCGCAAGTCCCCCAGGACAGCGGGTTGACCCCGCGGGCCATTGGTCAGGCGCCTGAGTCAGCCGGGAGAGCTCGTCGATCCGGCGGGCCCTCAGATCCGAGCTCAAGTCGCCCGAGACAGCGGGTGGATCCCGCTGGCCCTCGGATCCGTGCCCGAGTCACCCGGGACAGCTGGTCGACCCCGCAGGCACTGGAACCCGGCCCCTGTTCGCCCGGGACATCTGGTCGAGCCCCCGGGACCACAGTCTCCCGGGGCAGCTGGTCGACTCCGCGGGCCCAAGGACACGGGCCTGAGGCGCCCCAGACAGCTGGTCGAACCCGCGGGCACTGGAACCCGGCCCCAGGTCGCCCGGGATATCTGGTCGAGCCCTGGGACCTTAGGCATGGGCCCGAGTCTCCCGGGGCAGCTGGTCGACTCCGCGGGTCCAGGGACACGGGCCTGAGGCGCCCGGGACAACTGTTCGAAACCGCGGGCACTGGGACACGGGCCCGCGTCCCCTGGGACAGCTGGTCCACCCCACGGGACCACGGACCCAAGCGGGAGTCGCCCAGGACAGCGGGTCGACATCTCGGGCCCTCGGACCCTGGACTGAGTCGCCCAGGACAGCTGGTCGACACCGCAGGCACAGGAACCCGGCCTCCGGTCGCCCGGGATATCTGATCGAGCCGCCAGGACCACAGGCATGGGCCCGAGTCTCTCGGGGCAGCTGGTCAACTCCGCGGTTCCAGGGACACGGGCCTGAGTTGCCCGGGACAGCTGGTGGACCCCATGGGCCCTGTGACATGGATCCAAATCACCCGGGAGTGCTAGTCGACCCCGCAGGCAATCGGACCCGAGGGCGAGTCGCCCGGGAGTGCTCATCGACCGCACAGGACCTCGTACCCGGGCCGGAGTCGCCCGGTGCAGCTGCTCGACACCGCGGGACCAGGGACCCGGGCCTGAGTCGCCTGGGAGAACTGGTCGACCCCCTGGGCCCTCGGACATGGGCCCGAGTAACCTGGGACAGCTGTTCGACCGCGCGAGTCCTTGGACTCAGGAACGAGTCCCCCGTGACAGATGGTCCACCCCGCGGGCCCTGGGACATGGGTTCGAGTCGCCCGGGACATGTGGTCAACGCAAGGGGACCACGGACCACCGCGCGAATCGCTGAGGACAGCTGGTCCACATCGCGGGCCCTTGGACACTGGCCTGAGTCGCCCGGGACAGCAGGTCGACCCCGTGGACAATTGGACACGAGCCCGAGTCGCCCGGGAGAGCTGGTCCAACTCGCGGGCCCTCGGACCCGAGCGCGGGTCGCGCGAGAATTCTGGTCGACCACGCGTGCCCTCGGACCCGGGCCTGTGACGTGCGTGTGAGCTGATCAAACACGCGGGACCACGGACCAAATCCCGTGTCGACCGGGGCAGCTTGTCAAGCCCGCGGGCCCTCAGACCCGAGCGGGAGTCACCCAGCAGGGGTGGTCGACATCGCGGGCACTCGGACACTGGCCTGAGTCGCCTGGGACAGCTGGTGCACCCTGCGGCCTATCGGAGCCGGGCGCGTGTCGCCCCTGAGAGCCGGGCGACGCCGCGGGCCCTCGGAACTGTGTGCGAGTCGCCTGGGACAGCTGGTCAACATCGCGGGCCCTCGGACAATGGCCTGAGTCGCCCGGGAGAGCTTGTCGACACTCAGGGCAATCGGAGACAGGCGCGAATCCTCCCGGACAGCTGGTCGACACCACAGGCCCTCGGACCCGAGCGCGATTCGCCCGGGAATTCTCGTCAACCGAGCAGGATCTAGGACCCGGGCCCGAGAACGCGGGGCAGCTGGTCGACTCCTTGGGCCCAGGGACATGGGCCTGAGTCGCCCGGGACAGCTGGTGGACCCCGCGGGCCATCGGCCCCGAGCCTGAGTTGCCCGGGAGAGTTGGTGGACCCCGCGGGCCATCGGACCCGAGCCTGATTCGCCCAGGACAACTGGTTGACAATGCGGGCCCTCAGACCAAGGCGCGAGTTATCCGGTACAGCTAGTCAACTACACGGGAACTCGGACACGGGCCCGCTTCGCCCGGGTGAGCTGGTCGACCCCACGGAATCACGGACCTGAGCCTGAGTCACCCGGGACAGCTTGTCAACCCCACGCGCGCTCGACCCGAGCGCAAGTCGCCCAGGACAACGGGGCGACATCGCGGGCCCTCAGATACGAGCGCGTGTCGCCCGGCTGCGCTGGTCGAACCCGCGGGACCTCGGAACCCGGTCCGAGTCGCCCGGGACAGCTGGTCAACATCGTGAGCCCTCGGACACTGGCCTGAGTCGCCACGGACAGCTGGTCGACCCCGCGGGCTATCGGAGCCGGCCGCGTGTCCTCTGGGACAGCTGGTCGAACCTGCGGCCCTCGGACCCGAGCTCGAGTCGCCCAGAAGAGCGGATGGATCCCGCTGACCCTCGATCCGCGCCCGAGGCGCCTGGGACAGCTGGTCAACCCCGCAGGCACTGGAACCAGGCCCCCGGTCGCCTGGGACATCTGGTCGAGCCCCCGGGACCTCAGGCATGGGCCCGAGTCTCCCGGGGCAGCTGGTCGACTCCGTGGGCCCAGGGACACGGGCCTGGGGCGCCCGGGCCAGCTGGTCGACCTCGCGGGCACTGGAACCCGGCACCAGGTCGCCCAGGACATCTGGTCGAGCCCATGGGACCTGGGAACCGGGTCCGAGTCGCCCGGGACAGCTGGTCGGCACCGCGGGCCTTGGCCACGGGCCCGAGTCACCCGGGAGAGATGGTCGACCCCACGGGGCCTTGGACATGATTCCGAGTCACCTGGGAGAGCTAGTCGATATCACGGGCCCTCGGAGCCGAGCCGGAGTAGCCCGGGATATCTGGTCGACCCCACGAGATCGCAGCCCACAGTGCGAGTCGCCCAGGACAGCTGGTCGACATCGCGGGACCTCAGGCATGGGCCCGAGTCTCCCGTGACAGCTGGTGGACCCTGTGGACCATCGGACCTGGGCCCGAGTGGCCCAGGACAGCTGGGCGACATCGTGGGACCTCAGGCATGGGCCCGAGTCTCCCATGACACCTGGCCGACCCCACGAGCTATGGGATCCGGGCGCAAGTCCCCCAGGACAGCGGGTTGACCCCGCGGGCCATTGGTCAGGCGCCTGAGTCAGCCGGGAGAGCTCGTCGATCCGGCGGGCCCTCAGATCCGAGCTCAAGTCGCCCGAGACAGCGGGTGGATCCCGCTGGCCCTCGGATCCGTGCCCGAGTCACCCGGGACAGCTGGTCGACCCCGCAGGCACTGGAACCCGGCCCCTGTTCGCCCGGGACATCTGGTCGAGCCCCCGGGACCACAGTCTCCCGGGGCAGCTGGTTGACTCCGCGGGCCCAAGGACACGGGCCTGAGGCGCCCCAGACAGCTGGTCGAACCCGCGGGCACTGGAACCCGGCCCCAGGTCGCCCGGGATATCTGGTCGAGCCCTGGGACCTTAGGCATGGGCCCGAGTCTCCCGGGGCAGCTGGTCGACTCCGCGGGTCCAGGGACACGGGCCTGAGGCGCCCGGGACAACTGTTCGAAACCGCGGGCACTGGGACACGGGCCCGCGTCCCCTGGGACAGCTGGTCCACCCCACGGGACCACGGACCCAAGCGGGAGTCGCCCAGGACAGCGGGTCGACATCTCGGGCCCTCGGACCCTGGACTGAGTCGCCCAGGACAGCTGGTCGACACCGCAGGCACAGGAACCCGGCCTCCGGTCGCCCGGGATATCTGATCGAGCCGCCAGGACCACAGGCATGGGCCCGAGTCTCTCGGGGCAGCTGGTCAACTCCGCGGTTCCAGGGACACGGGCCTGAGTTGCCCGGGACAGCTGGTGGACCCCATGGGCCCTGTGACATGGATCCAAATCACCCGGGAGTGCTAGTCGACCCCGCAGGCAATCGGACCCGAGGGCGAGTCGCCCGGGAGTGCTCATCGACCGCACAGGACCTCGTACCCGGGCCGGAGTCGCCCGGTGCAGCTGCTCGACACCGCGGGACCAGGGACCCGGGCCTGAGTCGCCTGGGAGAACTGGTCGACCCCCTGGGCCCTCGGACATGGGCCCGAGTAACCTGGGACAGCTGTTCGACCGCGCGAGTCCTTGGACTCAGGTACGAGTCCCCCGTGACAGATGGTCCACCCCGCGGGCCCTGGGACATGGGTTCGAGTCGCCCGGGACATGTGGTCAACGCAAGGGGACCACGGACCACCGCGCGAATCGCTGAGGACAGCTGGTCCACATCGCGGGCCCTTGGACACTGGCCTGAGTCGCCCGGGACAGCAGGTCGACCCCGTGGGCAATTGGACCCGAGCCCGAGTCGCCCGGGAGAGCTGGTCCAACTCGCGGGCCCTCGGACCCGAGCGCGGGTCGCGCGAGAATTCTGGTCGACCACGCGTGCCCTCGGACCCGGGCCTGTGACGTGCGTGTGAGCTGATCAAACACGCGGGACCACGGACCAAATCCCGTGTCGACCGGGACAGCTTGTCAAGCCCGCGGGCCCTCAGACCCGAGCGGGAGTCACCCAGCAGGGGTGGTCGACATCGCGGGCACTCGGACACTGGCCTGAGTCGCCTGGGACAGCTGGTGCACCCTGCGGCCTATCGGAGCCGGGCGCGTGTCGCCCCTGAGAGCCGGGCGACGCCGCGGGCCCTCGGAACTGTGTGCGAGTCGCCTGGGACAGCTGGTCAACATCGCGGGCCCTCGGACAATGGCCTGAGTCGCCCGGGAGAGCTTGTGGACACTCAGGGCAATCGGAGACAGGCGCGAATCCTCCCGGACAGCTGGTCGACACCACAGGCCCTCGGACCCGAGCGCGATTCGCCCGGGAATTCTCGTCAACCGAGCAGGATCTAGGACCCGGGCCCGAGAACGCGGGGCAGCTGGTCGACTCCTTGGGCCCAGGGACATGGGCCTGAGTCGCCCGGGACAGCTGGTGGACCCCGCGGGCCATCGGCCCCGAGCCTGAGTTGCCCGGGAGAGTTGGTGGACCCCGCGGGCCATCGGACCCGAGCCTGATTCGCCCAGGACAACTGGTTGACAATGCGGGCCCTCAGACCAAGGCGCGAGTTATCCGGTACAGCTAGTCAACTACACGGGAACTCGGACACGGGCCCGCTTCGCCCGGGTGAGCTGGTCGACCCCACGGAATCACGGACCTGAGCCTGAGTCACCCGGGACAGCTTGTCAACCCCACGCGCGCTCGACCCGAGCGCAAGTCGCCCAGGACAACGGGGCGACATCGCGGGCCCTCAGATACGAGCGCGTGTCGCCCGGCTGCGCTGGTCGAACCCGCGGGACCTCGGAACCCGGTCCGAGTCGCCCGGGACAGCTGGTCAACATCGTGAGCCCTCGGACACTGGGCTGAGTCGCCACGGACAGCTGGTCGACCCCGCGGGCTATCGGAGCCGGCCGCGTGTCCTCTGGGACAGCTGGTCGAACCTGCGGCCCTCGGACCCGAGCTCGAGTCGCCCAGAAGAGCGGATGGATCCCGCTGACCCTCGATCCGCGCCCGAGGCGCCTGGGACAGCTGGTCAACCCCGCAGGCACTGGAACCAGGCCCCCGGTCGCCTGGGACATCTGGTCGAGCCCCCGGGACCTCAGGCATGGGCCCGAGTCTCCCGGGGCAGCTGGTCGACTCCGTGGGCCCAGGGACACGGGCCTGGGGCGCCCGGGCCAGCTGGTCGACCTCGCGGGCACTGGAACCCGGCACCAGGTCGCCCAGGACATCTGGTCGAGCCCATGGGACCTGGGAACCGGGTCCGAGTCGCCCGGGACAGCTGGTCGGCACCGCGGGCCTTGGCCACGGGCCCGAGTCACCCGGGAGAGATGGTCGACCCCACGGGGCCTTGGACATGATTCCGAGTCACCTGGGAGAGCTAGTCGATATCACGGGCCCTCGGAGCCGAGCCGGAGTAGCCCGGGATATCTGGTCGACCCCACGAGATCGCAGCCCACAGTGCGAGTCGCCCAGGACAGCTGGTCGACATCGCGGGACCTCAGGCATGGGCCCGAGTCTCCCGTGACAGCTGGTGGACCCTGTGGACCATCGGACCTGGGCCCGAGTGGCCCAGGACAGCTGGGCGACATCGTGGGACCTCAGGCATGGGCCCGAGTCTCCCGTGACACCTGGCCGACCCCACGAGCTATGGGATCCGGGCGCAAGTCCCCCAGGACAGCGGGTTGACCCCGCGGGCCATTGGTCAGGCGCCTGAGTCAGCCGGGAGAGCTCGTCGATCCGGCGGGCCCTCAGATCCGAGCTCAAGTCGCCCGAGACAGCGGGTGGATCCCGCTGGCCCTCGGATCCGTGCCCGAGTCACCCGGGACAGCTGGTCGACCCCGCAGGCACTGGAACCCGGCCCCTGTTCGCCCGGGACATCTGGTCGAGCCCCCGGGACCACAGTCTCCCGGGGCAGCTGGTCGACTCCGCGGGCCCAAGGACACGGGCCTGAGGCGCCCCAGACAGCTGGTCGAACCCGCGGGCACTGGAACCCGGCCCCAGGTCGCCCGGGATATCTGGTCGAGCCCTGGGACCTTAGGCATGGGCCCGAGTCTCCCGGGGCAGCTGGTCGACTCCGCGGGTCCAGGGACACGGGCCTGAGGCGCCCGGGACAACTGTTCGAAACCGCGGGCACTGGGACACGGGCCCGCGTCCCCTGGGACAGCTGGTCCACCCCACGGGACCACGGACCCAAGCGGGAGTCGCCCAGGACAGCGGGTCGACATCTCGGGCCCTCGGACCCTGGACTGAGTCGCCCAGGACAGCTGGTCGACACCGCAGGCACAGGAACCCGGCCTCCGGTCGCCCGGGATATCTGATCGAGCCGCCAGGACCACAGGCATGGGCCCGAGTCTCTCGGGGCAGCTGGTCAACTCCGCGGTTCCAGGGACACGGGCCTGAGTTGCCCGGGACAGCTGGTGGACCCCATGGGCCCTGTGACATGGATCCAAATCACCCGGGAGTGCTAGTCGACCCCGCAGGCAATCGGACCCGAGGGCGAGTCGCCCGGGAGTGCTCATCGACCGCACAGGACCTCGTACCCGGGCCGGAGTCGCCCGGTGCAGCTGCTCGACACCGCGGGACCAGGGACCCGGGCCTGAGTCGCCTGGGAGAACTGGTCGACCCCCTGGGCCCTCGGACATGGGCCCGAGTAACCTGGGACAGCTGTTCGACCGCGCGAGTCCTTGGACTCAGGAACGAGTCCCCCGTGACAGATGGTCCACCCCGCGGGCCCTGGGACATGGGTTCGAGTCGCCCGGGACATGTGGTCAACGCAAGGGGACCACGGACCACCGCGCGAATCGCTGAGGACAGCTGGTCCACATCGCGGGCCCTTGGACACTGGCCTGAGTCGCCCGGGACAGCAGGTCGACCCCGTGGGCAATTGGACCCGAGCCCGAGTCGCCCGGGAGAGCTGGTCCAACTCGCGGGCCCTCGAACCCGAGCGCGGGTCGCGCGAGAATTCTGGTCGACCACGCGTGCCCTCGGACCCGGGCCTGTGACGTGCGTGTGAGCTGATCAAACACGCGGGACCACGGACCAAATCCCGTGTCGACCGGGACAGCTTGTCAAGCCCGCGGGCCCTCAGACCCGAGCGGGAGTCACCCAGCAGGGGGGGTCGACATCGCGGGCACTCGGACACTGGCCTGAGTCGCCTGGGACAGCTGGTGCACCCTGCGGCCTATCGGAGCCGGGCGCGTGTCGCCCCTGAGAGCCGGGCGACGCCGCGGGCCCTCGGAACTGTGTGCGAGTCGCCTGGGACAGCTGGTCAACATCGCGGGCCCTCGGACAATGGCCTGAGTCGCCCGGGAGAGCTTGTCGACACTCAGGGCAATCGGAGACAGGCGCGAATCCTCCCGGACAGCTGGTCGACACCACAGGCCCTCGGACCCGAGCGCGATTCGCCCGGGAATTCTCGTCAACCGAGCAGGATCTAGGACCCGGGCCCGAGAACGCGGGGCAGCTGGTCGACTCCTTGGGCCCAGGGACATGGGCCTGAGTCGCCCGGGACAGCTGGTGGACCCCGCGGGCCATCGGCCCCGAGCCTGAGTTGCCCGGGAGAGTTGGTGGACCCCGCGGGCCATCGGACCCGAGCCTGATTCGCCCAGGACAACTGGTTGACAATGCGGGCCCTCAGACCAAGGTGCGAGTTATCCGGTACAGCTAGTCAACTACACGGGAACTCGGACACGGGCCCGCTTGGCCCGGGTGAGCTGGTCGACCCCACGGAATCACGGACCTGAGCCTGAGTCACCCGGGACAGCTTGTCAACCCCAGGCGCGCTCGACCCGAGCGCAAGTCGCCCAGGACAACGGGGCGACATCGCGGGCCCTCAGATACGAGCGCGTGTCGCCCGGCTGCGCTGGTCGAACCCGCGGGACCTCGGAACCCGGTCCGAGTCGCCCGGGACAGCTGGTCAACATCGTGAGCCCTCGGACACTGGCCTGAGTCGCCACGGACAGCTGGTCGACCCCGCGGGCTATCGGAGCCGGCCGCGTGTCCTCTGGGACAGCTGGTCGAACCTGCGGCCCTCGGACCCGAGCTCGAGTCGCCCGGAAGAGCGGATGGATCCCGCTGACCCTCGATCCGCGCCCAAGGCGCCTGGGACAGCTGGTCAACCCCGCAGGCACTGGAACCAGGCCCCCGGTCGCCTGGGACATCTGGTCGAGCCCCCGGGACCTCAGGCATGGGCCCGAGTCTCCCGGGGCAGCTGGTCGACTCCGTGGGCCCAGGGACACGGGCCTGGGGCGCCCGGGCCAGCTGGTCGACCTCGCGGGCACTGGAACCCGGCACCAGGTCGCCCAGGACATCTGGTCGAGCCCATGGGACCTGGGAACCGGGTCCGAGTCGCCCGGGACAGCTGGTCGGCACCGCGGGCCTTGGCCACGGGCCCGAGTCACCCGGGAGAGATGGTCGACCCCACGGGGCCTTGGACATGATTCCGAGTCACCTGGGAGAGCTAGTCGATATCACGGGCCCTCGGAGCCGAGCCGGAGTAGCCCGGGATATCTGGTCGACCCCACGAGATCGCAGACCACAGTGCGAGTCGCCCAGGACAGCTGGTCGACATCGCGGGACCTCAGGCATGGGCCCGAGTCTCCCGTGACAGCTGGTGGACCCTGCGGACCATCGGACCTGGGCCCGAGTGGCCCAGGACTGCTGGGCGACATCGTGGGACCTCAGGCATGGGCCCGAGTCTCCCGTGACACCTGGCCGACCCCACGAGCTATGGGATCCGGGCGCAAGTCCCCCAGGACAGCGGGTTGACCCCGCGGGCCATTGGTCAGGCGCCTGAGTCAGCCGGGAGAGCTGGTCGATCCGGCGGGCCCTCAGATCCGAGCTCAAGTCGCCCGAGACAGCGGGTGGATCCCGCTGGCCCTCGGATCCGTGCCCGAGTCACCCGGGACAGCTGGTCGACCCCGCAGGCACTGGAACCCGGCCCCTGTTCGCCCGGGACATCTGGTCGAGCCCCCGGGACCACAGTCTCCCGGGGCAGCTGGTCGACTCCGCGGGCCCAAGGACACGGGCCTGAGGCGCCCCAGACAGCTGGTCGAACCCGCGGGCACTGGAACCCGGCCCCAGGTCGCCCGGGATATCTGGTCGAGCCCTGGGACCTTAGGCATGGGCCCGAGTCTCCCGGGGCAGCTGGTCGACTCCGCGGGTCCAGGGACACGGGCCTGAGGCGCCCGGGACAACTGTTCGAAACCGCGGGCACTGGGACACGGGCCCGAGTCCCCTGGGCCAGCTGGTCCACCCCACGGGACCACGGACCCAAGCGGGAGTCGCCCAGGACAGCGGGTCGACATCTCGGGCCCTCGGACCCTGGACTGAGTCGCCCAGGACAGCTGGTCGACACCGCAGGCACAGGAACCCGGCCTCCGGTCGCCCGGGATATCTGATCGAGCCGCCAGGACCACAGGCATGGGCCCGAGTCTCTCGGGGCAGCAGGTCAACTCCGCGGTTCCAGGGACACGGGCCTGAGTTGCCCGGGACAGCTGGTGGACCCCATGGGCCCTGTGACATGGATCCAAATCACCCGGGAGTGCTAGTCGACCCCGCAGGCAATCGGACCCGAGGGCGAGTCGCCCGGGAGTGCTCATCGACCGCACAGGACCTCGTACCCGGGCCGGAGTCGCCCGGTGCAGCTGCTCGACACCGCGGGACCAGGGACCCGGGCCTGAGTCGCCTGGGAGAACTGGTCGACCCCCTGGGCCCTCGGACATGGGCCCGAGTAACCTGGGACAGCTGTTCGACCGCGCGAGTCCTTGGACTCAGGTACGAGTCCCCCGTGACAGATGGTCCACCCCGCGGGCCCTGGGACATGGGTTCGAGTCGCCCGGGACATGTGGTCAACGCAAGGGGACCACGGACCACCGCGCGAATCGCTGAGGAAAGCTGGTCCACATCGCGGGCCCTTGGACACTGGCCTGAGTCGCCCGGGACAGCAGGTCGACCCCGTGGGCAATTGGACCCGAGCCCGAGTCGCCCGGGAGAGCTGGTCCAACTCGCGGGCCCTCGGACCCGAGCGCGGGTCGCGCGAGAATTCTGGTCGACCACGCGTGCCCTCGGACCCGGGCCTGTGACGTGCGTGTGAGCTGATCAAACACGCGGGACCACGGACCAAATCCCGTGTCGACCGGGACAGCTTGTCAAGCCCGCGGGCCCTCAGACCCGAGCGGGAGTCACCCAGCAGGGGTGGTCGACATCGCGGGCACTCGGACACTGGCCTGAGTCGCCTGGGACAGCTGGTGCACCCTGCGGCCTATCGGAGCCGGGCGCGTGTCGCCCCTGAGAGCCGGGCGACGCCGCGGGCCCTCGGAACTGTGTGCGAGTCGCCTGGGACAGCTGGTCAACATCGCGGGCCCTCGGACAATGGCCTGAGTCGCCCGGGAGAGCTTGTGGACACTCAGGGCAATCGGAGACAGGCGCGAATCCTCCCGGACAGCTGGTCGACACCACAGGCCCTCGGACCCGAGCGCGATTCGCCCGGGAATTCTCGTCAACCGAGCAGGATCTAGGACCCGGGCCCGAGAACGCGGGGCAGCTGGTCGACTCCTTGGGCCCAGGGACATGGGCCTGAGTCGCCCGGGACAGCTGGTGGACCCCGCGGGCCATCGGCCCCGAGCCTGAGTTGCCCGGGAGAGTTGGTGGACCCCGCGGGCCATCGGACCCGAGCCTGATTCGCCCAGGACAACTGGTTGACAATGCGGGCCCTCAGACCAAGGCGCGAGTTATCCGGTACAGCTAGTCAACTACACGGGAACTCGGACACGGGCCCGCTTCGCCCGGGTGAGCTGGTCGACCCCACGGAATCACGGACCTGAGCCTGAGTCACCCGGGACAGCTTGTCAACCCCACGCACGCTCGACCCGAGCGCATGTCGCCCAGGACAACGGGGCGACATCGCGGGCCCTCAGATACGAGCGCGTGTCGCCCGGCTGCGCTGGTCGAACCCGCGGGACCTCGGAACCCGGTCCGAGTCGCCCGGGACAGCTGGTCAACATCGTGAGCCCTCGGACACTGGCCTGAGTCGCCACGGACAGCTGGTCGACCCCGCGGGCTATCGGAGCCGGCCGCGTGTCCTCTGGGACAGCTGGTCAAACCTGCGGCCCTCGGACCCGAGCTCGAGTCGCCCGGAAGAGCGGATGGATCCCGCTGACCCTCGATCCGCGCCCGAGGCGCCTGGGACAGCTGGTCAACCCCGCAGGCACTGGAACCAGGCCCCCGGTCGCCTGGGACATCTGGTCGAGCCCCCGGGACCTCAGGCATGGGCCCGAGTCTCCCGGGGCAGCTGGTCGACTCCGTGGGCCCAGGGACACGGGCCTGGGGCGCCCGGGCCAGCTGGTCGACCTCGCGGGCACTGGAACCCGGCACCAGGTCGCCCAGGACATCTGGTCGAGCCCATGGGACCTGGGAACCGGGTCCGAGTCGCCCGGGACAGCTGGTCGGCACCGCGGGCCTTGGCCACGGGCCCGAGTCACCCGGGAGAGATGGTCGACCCCACGGGGCCTTGGACATGATTCCGAGTCACCTGGGAGAGCTAGTCGATATCACGGGCCCTCGGAGCCGAGCCGGAGTAGCCCGGGATATCTGGTCGACCCCACGCGATCGCAGCCCACAGTGCGTGTCGCCCAGGACAGCTGGTCGACATCGCGGGACCTCAGGCATGGGCCCGAGTCTCCCGTGACAGCTGGTGGACCCTGTGGACCATCGGACCTGGGCCCGAGTGGCCCAGGACTGCTGGGCGACATCGTGGGACCTCAGGCATGGGCCCGAGTCTCCCGTGACACCTGGCCGACCCCACGAGCTATCGGATCCGGGCGCAAGTCCCCCAGGACAGCGGGTTGACCCCGCGGGCCATTGGTCAGGCGCCTGAGTCAGCCGGGAGAGCTGGTCGATCCGGCGGGCCCTCAGATCCGAGCTCAAGTCGCCCGAGACAGCGGGTGGATCCCGCTGGCCCTCGGATCCGTGCCCGAGTCACCCGGGACAGCTGGTCGACCCCGCAGGCACTGGAACCCGGCCCCTGTTCGCCCGGGACATCTGGTCGAGCCCCCGGGACCACAGTCTCCCGGGGCAGCTGGTCGACTCCGCGGGCCCAAGGACACGGGCCTGAGGCGCCCCAGACAGCTGGTCGAACCCGCGGGCACTGGAACCCGGCCCCAGGTCGCCCGGGATATCTGGTCGAGCCCTGGGACCTTAGGCATGGGCCCGAGTCTCCCGGGGCAGCTGGTCGACTCCGCGGGTCCAGGGACACGGGCCTGAGGCGCCCGGGACAACTGTTCGAAACCGCGGGCACTGGGACACGGGCCCGCGTCCCCTGGGACAGCTGGTCCACCCCACGGGACCATGGACCCAAGCGGGAGTCGCCCAGGACAGCGGGTCGACATCTCGGGCCCTCGGACCCTGGACTGAGTCGCCCAGGACAGCTGGTCGACACCGCAGGCACAGGAACCCGGCCTCCGGTCGCCCGGGATATCTGATCGAGCCGCCAGGACCACAGGCATGGGCCCGAGTCTCTCGGGGCAGCTGGTCAACTCCGCGGTTCCAGGGACACGGGCCTGAGTTGCCCGGGACAGCTGGTGGACCCCATGGGCCCTGTGACATGGATCCAAATCACCCGGGAGTGCTAGTCGACCCCGCAGGCAATCGGACCCGAGGGCGAGTCGCCCGGGAGTGCTCATCGACCGCACAGGACCTCGTACCCGGGCCGGAGTCGCCCGGTGCAGCTGCTCGACACCGCGGGACCAGGGACCCGGGCCTGAGTCGCCTGGGAGAACTGGTCGACCCCCTGGGCCCTCGGACATGGGCCCGAGTAACCTGGGACAGCTGTTCGACCGCGCGAGTCCTTGGACTCAGGTACGAGTCCCCCGTGACAGATGGTCCACCCCGCGGGCCCTGGGACATGGGTTCGAGTCGCCCGGGACATGTGGTCAACGCAAGGGGACCACGGACCACCGCGCGAATCGCTGAGGACAGCTGGTCCACATCGCGGGCCCTTGGACACTGGCCTGAGTCGCCCGGGACAGCAGGTCGACCCCGTGGGCAATTGGACCCGAGCCCGAGTCGCCCGGGAGAGCTGGTCCAACTCGCGGGCCCTCGGACCCGAGCGCGGGTCGCGCGAGAATTCTGGTCGACCACGCGTGCCCTCGGACCCGGGCCTGTGACGTGCGTGTGAGCTGATCAAACACGCGGGACCACGGACCAAATCCCGTGTCGACCGGGGCAGCTTGTCAAGCCCGCGGGCCCTCAGACCCGAGCGGGAGTCACCCAGCAGGGGTGGTCGACATCGCGGGCACTCGGACACTGGCCTGAGTCGCCTGGGACAGCTGGTGCACCCTGCGGCCTATCGGAGCCGGGCGCGTGTCGCCCCTGAGAGCCGGGCGACGCCGCGGGCCCTCGGAACTGTGTGCGAGTCGCCTGGGACAGCTGGTCAACATCGCGGGCCCTCGGACAATGGCCTGAGTCGCCCGGGAGAGCTTGTCGACACTCAGGGCAATCGGAGACAGGCGCGAATCCTCCCGGACAGCTGGTCGACACCACAGGCCCTCGGACCCGAGCGCGATTCGCCCGGGAATTCTCGTCAACCGAGCAGGATCTAGGACCCGGGCCCGAGAACGCGGGGCAGCTGGTCGACTCCTTGGGCCCAGGGACATGGGCCTGAGTCGCCCGGGACAGCTGGTGGACCCCGCGGGCCATCGGCCCCGAGCCTGAGTTGCCCGGGAGAGTTGGTGGACCCCGCGGGCCATCGGACCCGAGCCTGATTCGCCCAGGACAACTGGTTGACAATGCGGGCCCTCAGACCAAGGCGCGAGTTATCCGGTACAGCTAGTCAACTACACGGGAACTCGGACACGGGCCCGCTTGGCCCGGGTGAGCTGGTCGACCCCACGGAATCACGGACCTGAGCCTGAGTCACCCGGGACAGCTTGTCAACCCCAGGCGCGCTCGACCCGAGCGCAAGTCGCCCAGGACAACGGGGCGACATCGCGGGCCCTCAGATACGAGCGCGTGTCGCCCGGCTGCGCTGGTCGAACCCGCGGGACCTCGGAACCCGGTCCGAGTCGCCCGGGACAGCTGGTCAACATCGTGAGCCCTCGGACACTGGGCTGAGTCGCCACGGACAGCTGGTCGACCCCGCGGGCTATCGGAGCCGGCCGCGTGTCCTCTGGGACAGCTGGTCGAACCTGCGGCCCTCGGACCCGAGCTCGAGTCGCCCGGAAGAGCGGATGGATCCCGCTGACCCTCGATCCGCGCCCGAGGCGCCTGGGACAGCTGGTCAACCCCGCAGGCACTGGAACCAGGCCCCCGGTCGCCTGGGACATCTGGTCGAGCCCCCGGGACCTCAGGCATGGGCCCGAGTCTCCCGGGGCAGCTGGTCGACTCCGTGGGCCCAGGGACACGGGCCTGGGGCGCCCGGGCCAGCTGGTCGACCTCGCGGGCACTGGAACCCGGCACCAGGTCGCCCAGGACATCTGGTCGAGCCCATGGGACCTGGGAACCGGGTCCGAGTCGCCCGGGACAGCTGGTCGGCACCGCGGGCCTTGGCCACGGGCCCGAGTCACCCGGGAGAGATGGTCGACCCCACGGGGCCTTGGACATGATTCCGAGTCACCTGGGAGAGCTAGTCGATATCACGGGCCCTCGGAGCCGAGCCGGAGTAGCCCGGGATATCTGGTCGACCCCACGAGATCGCAGACCACAGTGCGAGTCGCCCAGGACAGCTGGTCGACATCGCGGGACCTCAGGCATGGGCCCGAGTCTCCCGTGACAGCTGGTGGACCCTGCGGACCATCGGACCTGGGCCCGAGTGGCCCAGGACTGCTGGGCGACATCGTGGGACCTCAGGCATGGGCCCGAGTCTCCCGTGACACCTGGCCGACCCCACGAGCTATGGGATCCGGGCGCAAGTCCCCCAGGACAGCGGGTTGACCCCGCGGGCCATTGGTCAGGCGCCTGAGTCAGCCGGGAGAGCTGGTCGATCCGGCGGGCCCTCAGATCCGAGCTCAAGTCGCCCGAGACAGCGGGTGGATCCCGCTGGCCCTCGGATCCGTGCCCGAGTCACCCGGGACAGCTGGTCGACCCCGCAGGCACTGGAACCCGGCCCCTGTTCGCCCGGGACATCTGGTCGAGCCCCCGGGACCAGAGTCTCCCGGGGCAGCTGGTCGACTCCGCGGGCCCAAGGACACGGGCCTGAGGCGCCCCAGACAGCTGGTCGAACCCGCGGGCACTGGAACCCGGCCCCAGGTCGCCCGGGATATCTGGTCGAGCCCTGGGACCTTAGGCATGGGCCCGAGTCTCCCGGGGCAGCTGGTCGACTCCGCGGGTCCAGGGACACGGGCCTGAGGCGCCCGGGACAACTGTTCGAAACCGCGGGCACTGGGACACGGGCCCGAGTCCCCTGGGACAGCTGGTCCACCCCACGGGACCACGGACCCAAGCGGGAGTCGCCCAGGACAGCGGGTCGACATCTCGGGCCCTCGGACCCTGGACTGAGTCGCCCAGGACAGCTGGTCGACACCGCAGGCACAGGAACCCGGCCTCCGGTCGCCCGGGATATCTGATCGAGCCGCCAGGACCACAGGCATGGGCCCGAGTCTCTCGGGGCAGCTGGTCAACTCCGCGGTTCCAGGGACACGGGCCTGAGTTGCCCGGGACAGCTGGTGGACCCCATGGGCCCTGTGACATGGATCCAAATCACCCGGGAGTGCTAGTCGACCCCGCAGGCAATCGGACCCGAGGGCGAGTCGCCCGGGAGTGCTCATCGACCGCACAGGACCTCGTACCCGGGCCGGAGTCGCCCGGTGCAGCTGCTCGACACCGCGGGACCAGGGACCCGGGCCTGAGTCGCCCGGGAGAACTGGTCGACCCCCTGGGCCCTCGGACATGGGCCCGAGTAACCTGGGACAGCTGTTCGACCGCGCGAGTCCTTGGACTCAGGAACGAGTCCCCCGTGACAGATGGTCCACCCCGCGGGCCCTGGGACATGGGTTCGAGTCGCCCGGGACATGTGGTCAACGCAAGGGGACCACGGACCACCGCGCGAATCGCTGAGGACAGCTGGTCCACATCGCGGGCCCTTGGACACTGGCCTGAGTCGCCCGGGACAGCAGGTCGACCCCGTGGGCAATTGGACCCGAGCCCGAGTCGCCCGGGAGAGCTGGTCCAACTCGCGGGCCCTCGGACCCGAGCGCGGGTCGCGCGAGAATTCTGGTCGACCACGCGTGCCCTCGGACCCGGGCCTGTGACGTGCGTGTGAGCTGATCAAACACGCGGGACCACGGACCAAATCCCGTGTCGACCGGGGCAGCTTGTCAAGCCCGCGGGCCCTCAGACCCGAGCGGGAGTCACCCAGCAGGGGTGGTCGACATCGCGGGCACTCGGACACTGGCCTGAGTCGCCTGGGACAGCTGGTGCACTCTGCGGCCTATCGGAGCCGGGCGCGTGTCGCCCCTGAGAGCCGGGCGACGCCGCGGGCCCTCGGAACTGTGTGCGAGTCGCCTGGGACAGCTGGTCAACATCGCGGGCCCTCGGACAATGGCCTGAGTCGCCCGGGAGAGCTTGTCGACACTCAGGGCAATCGGAGACAGGCGCGAATCCTCCCGGACAGCTGGTCGACACCACAGGCCCTCGGACCCGAGCGCGATTCGCCCGGGAATTCTCGTCAACCGAGCAGGATCTAGGACCCGGGCCCGAGAACGCGGGGCAGCTGGTCGACTCCTTGGGCCCAGGGACATGGGCCTGAGTCGCCCGGGACAGCTGGTGGACCCCGCGGGCCATCGGCCCCGAGCCTGAGTTGCCCGGGAGAGTTGGTGGACCCCGCGGGCCATCGGCCCCGAGCCTGAGTTGCCCGGGAGAGTTGGTGGACCCCGCGGGCCATCGGACCCGAGCCTGATTCGCCCAGGACAACTGGTTGATAATGCGGGCCCTCAGACCAAGGCGCGAGTTATCCGGTACAGCTAGTCAACTACACGGGAACTCGGACACGGGCCCGCTTGGCCCGGGTGAGCTGGTCGACCCCACGGAATCACGGACCTGAGCCTGAGTCACCCGGGACAGCTTGTCAACCCCAGGCGCGCTCGACCCGAGCGCAAGTCGCCCAGGACAACGGGGCGACATCGCGGGCCCTCAGATACGAGCGCGTGTCGCCCGGCTGCGCTGGTCGAACCCGCGGGACCTCGGAACCCGGTCCGAGTCGCCCGGGACAGCTGGTCAACATCGTGAGCCCTCGGACACTGGGCTGAGTCGCCACGGACAGCTGGTCGACCCCGCGGGCTATCGGAGCCGGCCGCGTGTCCTCTGGGACAGCTGGTCGAACCTGCGGCCCTCGGACCCGAGCTCGAGTCGCCCGGAAGAGCGGATGGATCCCGCTGACCCTCGATCCGCGCCCGAGGCGCCTGGGACAGCTGGTCAACCCCGCAGGCACTGGAAGCAGGCCCCCGGTCGCCTGGGACATCTGGTCGAGCCCCCGGGACCTCAGGCATGGGCCCGAGTCTCCCGGGGCAGCTGGTCGACTCCGTGGGCCCAGGGACACGGGCCTGGGGCGCCCGGGCCAGCTGGTCGACCTCGCGGGCACTGGAACCCGGCACCAGGTCGCCCAGGACATCTGGTCGAGCCCATGGGACCTGGGAACCGGGTCCGAGTCGCCCGGGACAGCTGGTCGGCACCGCGGGCCTTGGCCACGGGCCCGAGTCACCCGGGAGAGATGGTCGACCCCACGGGGCCTTGGACATGATTCCGAGTCACCTGGGAGAGCTAGTCGATATCACGGGCCCTCGGAGCCGAGCCGGAGTAGCCCGGGATATCTGGTCGACCCCACGCGATCGCAGACCACAGTGCGAGTCGCCCAGGACAGCTGGTCGACATCGCGGGACCTCAGGCATGGGCCCGAGTCTCCCGTGACAGCTGGTGGACCCTGCGGACCATCGGACCTGGGCCCGAGTGGCCCAGGACTGCTGGGCGACATCGTGGGACCTCAGGCATGGGCCCGAGTCTCCCGTGACACCTGGCCGACCCCACGAGCTATCGGATCCGGGCGCAAGTCCCCCAGGACAGCGGGTTGACCCCGCGGGCCATTGGTCAGGCGCCTGAGTCAGCCGGGAGAGCTGGTCGATCCGGCGGGCCCTCAGATCCGAGCTCAAGTCGCCCGAGACAGCGGGTGGATCCCGCTGGCCCTCGGATCCGTGCCCGAGTCACCCGGGACAGCTGGTCGACCCCGCAGGCACTGGAACCCGGCCCCTGTTCGCCCGGGACATCTGGTCGAGCCCCCGGGACCAGAGTCTCCCGGGGCAGCTGGTCGACTCCGCGGGCCCAAGGACACGGGCCTGAGGCGCCCCAGACAGCTGGTCGAACCCGCGGGCACTGGAACCCGGCCCCAGGTCGCCCGGGATATCTGGTCGAGCCCTGGGACCTTAGGCATGGGCCCGAGTCTCCCGGGGCAGCTGGTCGACTCCGCGGGTCCAGGGACACGGGCCTGAGGCGCCCGGGACAACTGTTCGAAACCGCGGGCACTGGGACACGGGCCCGCGTCCCCTGGGACAGCTGGTCCACCCCACGGGACCACGGACCCAAGCGGGAGTCGCCCAGGACAGCGGGTCGACATCTCGGGCCCTCGGACCCTGGACTGAGTCGCCCAGGACAGCTGGTCGACACCGCAGGCACAGGAACCCGGCCTCCGGTCGCCCGGGATATCTGATCGAGCCGCCAGGACCACAGGCATGGGCCCGAGTCTCTCGGGGCAGCTGGTCAACTCCGCGGTTCCAGGGACACGGGCCTGAGTTGCCCGGGACAGCTGGTGGACCCCATGGGCCCTGTGACATGGATCCAAATCACCCGGGAGTGCTAGTCGACCCCGCAGGCAATCGGACCCGAGGGCGAGTCGCCCGGGAGTGCTCATCGACCGCACAGGACCTCGTACCCGGGCCGGAGTCGCCCGGTGCAGCTGCTCGACACCGCGGGACCAGGGACCCGGGCCTGAGTCGCCCGGGAGAACTGGTCGACCCCCTGGGCCCTCGGACATGGGCCCGAGTAACCTGGGACAGCTGTTCGACCGCGCGAGTCCTTGGACTCAGGTACGAGTCCCCCGTGACAGATGGTCCACCCCGCGGGCCCTGGGACATGGGTTCGAGTCGCCCGGGACATGTGGTCAACGCAAGGGGACCACGGACCACCGCGCGAATCGCTGAGGACAGCTGGTCCACATCGCGGGCCCTTGGACACTGGCCTGAGTCGCCCGGGACAGCAGGTCGACCCCGTGGGCAATTGGACCCGAGCCCGAGTCGCCCGGGAGAGCTGGTCCAACTCGCGGGCCCTCGGACCCGAGCGCGGGTCGCGCGAGAATTCTGGTCGACCACGCGTGCCCTCGGACCCGGGCCTGTGACGTGCGTGTGAGCTGATCAAACACGCGGGACCACGGACCAAATCCCGTGTCGACCGGGGCAGCTTGTCAAGCCCGCGGGCCCTCAGACCCGAGCGGGAGTCACCCAGCAGGGGTGGTCGACATCGCGGGCACTCGGACACTGGCCTGAGTCGCCTGGGACAGCTGGTGCACCCTGCGGCCTATCGGAGCCGGGCGCGTGTCGCCCCTGAGAGCCGGGCGACGCCGCGGGCCCTCGGAACTGTGTGCGAGTCGCCTGGGACAGCTGGTCAACATCGCGGGCCCTCGGACAATGGCCTGAGTCGCCCGGGAGAGCTTGTGGACACTCAGGGCAATCGGAGACAGGCGCGAATCCTCCCGGACAGCTGGTCGACACCACAGGCCCTCGGACCCGAGCGCGATTCGCCCGGGAATTCTCGTCAACCGAGCAGGATCTAGGACCCGGGCCCGAGAACGCGGGGCAGCTGGTCGACTCCTTGGGCCCAGGGACATGGGCCTGAGTCGCCCGGGACAGCTGGTGGACCCCGCGGGCCATCGGCCCCGAGCCTGAGTTGCCCGGGAGAGTTGGTGGACCCCGCGGGCCATCGGCCCCGAGCCTGAGTTGCCCGGGAGAGTTGGTGGACCCCGCGGGCCATCGGACCCGAGCCTGATTCGCCCAGGACAACTGGTTGACAATGCGGGCCCTCAGACCAAGGCGCGAGTTATCCGGTACAGCTAGTCAACTACACGGGAACTCGGACACGGGCCCGCTTCGCCCGGGTGAGCTGGTCGACCCCACGGAATCACGGACCTGAGCCTGAGTCACCCGGGACAGCTTGTCAACCCCACGCGCGCTCGACCCGAGCGCAAGTCGCCCAGGACAACGGGGCGACATCGCGGGCCCTCAGATACGAGCGCGTGTCGCCCGGCTGCGCTGGTCGAACCCGCGGGACCTCGGAACCCGGTCCGAGTCGCCCGGGACAGCTGGTCAACATCGTGAGCCCTCGGACACTGGGCTGAGTCGCCACGGACAGCTGGTCGACCCCGCGGGCTATCGGAGCCGGCCGCGTGTCCTCTGGGACAGCTGGTCGAACCTGCGGCCCTCGGACCCGAGCTCGAGTCGCCCGGAAGAGCGGATGGATCCCGCTGACCCTCGATCCGCGCCCGAGGCGCCTGGGACAGCTGGTCAACCCCGCAGGCACTGGAACCAGGCCCCCGGTCGCCTGGGACATCTGGTCGAGCCCCCGGGACCTCAGGCATGGGCCCGAGTCTCCCGGGGCAGCTGGTCGACTCCGTGGGCCCAGGGACACGGGCCTGGGGCGCCCGGGCCAGCTGGTCGACCTCGCGGGCACTGGAACCCGGCACCAGGTCGCCCAGGACATCTGGTCGAGCCCATGGGACCTGGGAACCGGGTCCGAGTCGCCCGGGACAGCTGGTCGGCACCGCGGGCCTTGGCCACGGGCCCGAGTCACCCGGGAGAGATGGTCGACCCCACGGGGCCTTGGACATGATTCCGAGTCACCTGGGAGAGCTAGTCGATATCACGGGCCCTCGGAGCCGAGCCGGAGTAGCCCGGGATATCTGGTCGACCCCACGCGATCGCAGACCACAGTGCGAGTCGCCCAGGACAGCTGGTCGACATCGCGGGACCTCAGGCATGGGCCCGAGTCTCCCGTGACAGCTGGTGGACCCTGCGGACCATCGGACCTGGGCCCGAGTGGCCCAGGACTGCTGGGCGACATCGTGGGACCTCAGGCATGGGCCCGAGTCTCCCGTGACACCTGGCCGACCCCACGAGCTATCGGATCCGGGCGCAAGTCCCCCAGGACAGCGGGTTGACACCGCGGGCCATTGGTCAGGCGCCTGAGTCAGCCGGGAGAGCTCGTCGATCCGGCGGGCCCTCAGATCCGAGCTCAAGTCGCCCGAGACAGCGGGTGGATCCCGCTGGCCCTCGGATCCGTGCCCGAGTCACCCGGGACAGCTGGTCGACCCCGCAGGCACTGGAACCCGGCCCCTGTTCGCCCGGGACATCTGGTCGAGCCCCCGGGACCACAGTCTCCCGGGGCAGCTGGTCGACTCCGCGGGCCCAAGGACACGGGCCTGAGGCGCCCCAGACAGCTGGTCGAACCCGCGGGCACTGGAACCCGGCCCCAGGTCGCCCGGGATATCTGGTCGAGCCCTGGGACCTTAGGCATGGGCCCGAGTCTCCCGGGGCAGCTGGTCGACTCCGCGGGTCCAGGGACACGGGCCTGAGGCGCCCGGGACAACTGTTCGAAACCGCGGGCACTGGGACACGGGCCCGCGTCCCCTGGGACAGCTGGTCCACCCCACGGGACCACGGACCCAAGCGGGAGTCGCCCAGGACAGCGGGTCGACATCTCGGGCCCTCGGACCCTGGACTGAGTCGCCCAGGACAGCTGGTCGACACCGCAGGCACAGGAACCCGGCCTCCGGTCGCCCGGGATATCTGATCGAGCCGCCAGGACCACAGGCATGGGCCCGAGTCTCTCGGGGCAGCTGGTCAACTCCGCGGTTCCAGGGACACGGGCCTGAGTTGCCCGGGACAGCTGGTGGACCCCATGGGCCCTGTGACATGGATCCAAATCACCCGGGAGTGCTAGTCGACCCCGCAGGCAATCGGACCCGAGGGCGAGTCGCCCGGGAGTGCTCATCGACCGCACAGGACCTCGTACCCGGGCCGGAGTCGCCCGGTGCAGCTGCTCGACACCGCGGGACCAGGGACCCGGGCCTGAGTCGCCCGGGAGAACTGGTCGACCCCCTGGGCCCTCGGACATGGGCCCGAGTAACCTGGGACAGCTGTTCGACCGCGCGAGTCCTTGGACTCAGGTACGAGTCCCCCGTGACAGATGGTCCACCCCGCGGGCCCTGGGACATGGGTTCGAGTCGCCCGGGACATGTGGTCAACGCAAGGGGACCACGGACCACCGCGCGAATCGCTGAGGACAGCTGGTCCACATCGCGGGCCCTTGGACACTGGCCTGAGTCGCCCGGGACAGCAGGTCGACCCCGTGGGCAATTGGACCCGAGCCCGAGTCGCCCGGGAGAGCTGGTCCAACTCGCGGGCCCTCGGACCCGAGCGCGGGTCGCGCGAGAATTCTGGTCGACCACGCGTGCCCTCGGACCCGGGCCTGTGACGTGCGTGTGAGCTGATCAAACACGCGGGACCACGGACCAAATCCCGTGTCGACCGGGGCAGCTTGTCAAGCCCGCGGGCCCTCAGACCCGAGCGGGAGTCACCCAGCAGGGGTGGTCGACATCGCGGGCACTCGGACACTGGCCTGAGTCGCCTGGGACAGCTGGTGCACCCTGCGGCCTATCGGAGCCGGG
The DNA here is from genome assembly GCF_054392235.1 of Sus scrofa. Classification (NCBI taxonomy): domain Eukaryota; kingdom Metazoa; phylum Chordata; class Mammalia; order Artiodactyla; family Suidae; genus Sus; species Sus scrofa. The sequence goes on along the minus strand of NC_139393.1, from coordinate 37,620,884 downwards.
CGCGTGTCGCCCCTGAGAGCCGGGCGACGCCGCGGGCCCTCGGAACTGTGTGCGAGTCGCCTGGGACAGCTGGTCAACATCGCGGGCCCTCGGACAATGGCCTGAGTCGCCCGGGAGAGCTTGTGGACACTCAGGGCAATCGGAGACAGGCGCGAATCCTCCCGGACAGCTGGTCGACACCACAGGCCCTCGGACCCGAGCGCGATTCGCCCGGGAATTCTCGTCAACCGAGCAGGATCTAGGACCCGGGCCCGAGAACGCGGGGCAGCTGGTCGACTCCTTGGGCCCAGGGACATGGGCCTGAGTCGCCCGGGACAGCTGGTGGACCCCGCGGGCCATCGGCCCCGAGCCTGAGTTGCCCGGGAGAGTTGGTGGACCCCGCGGGCCATCGGACCCGAGCCTGATTCGCCCAGGACAACTGGTTGACAATGCGGGCCCTCAGACCAAGGCGCGAGTTATCCGGTACAGCTAGTCAACTACACGGGAACTCGGACACGGGCCCGCTTCGCCCGGGTGAGCTGGTCGACCCCACGGAATCACGGACCTGAGCCTGAGTCACCCGGGACAGCTTGTCAACCCCAGGCGCGCTCGACCCGAGCGCAAGTCGCCCAGGACAACGGGGCGACATCGCGGGCCCTCAGATACGAGCGCGTGTCGCCCGGCTGCGCTGGTCGAACCCGCGGGACCTCGGAACCCGGTCCGAGTCGCCCGGGACAGCTGGTCAACATCGTGAGCCCTCGGACACTGGGCTGAGTCGCCACGGACAGCTGGTCGACCCCGCGGGCTATCGGAGCCGGCCGCGTGTCCTCTGGGACAGCTGGTCGAACCTGCGGCCCTCGGACCCGAGCTCGAGTCGCCCGGAAGAGCGGATGGATCCCGCTGACCCTCGATCCGCGCCCGAGGCGCCTGGGACAGCTGGTCAACCCCGCAGGCACTGGAAGCAGGCCCCCGGTCGCCTGGGACATCTGGTCGAGCCCCCGGGACCTCAGGCATGGGCCCGAGTCTCCCGGGGCAGCTGGTCGACTCCGTGGGCCCAGGGACACGGGCCTGGGGCGCCCGGGCCAGCTGGTCGACCTCGCGGGCACTGGAACCCGGCACCAGGTCGCCCAGGACATCTGGTCGAGCCCATGGGACCTGGGAACCGGGTCCGAGTCGCCCGGGACAGCTGGTCGGCACCGCGGGCCTTGGCCACGGGCCCGAGTCACCCGGGAGAGATGGTCGACCCCACGGGGCCTTGGACATGATTCCGAGTCACCTGGGAGAGCTAGTCGATATCACGGGCCCTCGGAGCCGAGCCGGAGTAGCCCGGGATATCTGGTCGACCCCACGCGATCGCAGACCACAGTGCGAGTCGCCCAGGACAGCTGGTCGACATCGCGGGACCTCAGGCATGGGCCCGAGTCTCCCGTGACAGCTGGTGGACCCTGCGGACCATCGGACCTGGGCCCGAGTGGCCCAGGACTGCTGGGCGACATCGTGGGACCTCAGGCATGGGCCCGAGTCTCCCGTGACACCTGGCCGACCCCACGAGCTATCGGATCCGGGCGCAAGTCCCCCAGGACAGCGGGTTGACACCGCGGGCCATTGGTCAGGCGCCTGAGTCAGCCGGGAGAGCTGGTCGATCCGGCGGGCCCTCAGATCCGAGCTCAAGTCGCCCGAGACAGCGGGTGGATCCCGCTGGCCCTCGGATCCGTGCCCGAGTCACCCGGGACAGCTGGTCGACCCCGCAGGCACTGGAACCCGGCCCCTGTTCGCCCGGGACATCTGGTCGAGCCCCCGGGACCACAGTCTCCCGGGGCAGCTGGTCGACTCCGCGGGCCCAAGGACACGGGCCTGAGGCGCCCCAGACAGCTGGTCGAACCCGCGGGCACTGGAACCCGGCCCCAGGTCGCCCGGGATATCTGGTCGAGCCCTGGGACCTTAGGCATGGGCCCGAGTCTCCCGGGGCAGCTGGTCGACTCCGCGGGTCCAGGGACACGGGCCTGAGGCGCCCGGGACAACTGTTCGAAACCGCGGGCACTGGGACACGGGCCCGCGTCCCCTGGGACAGCTGGTCCACCCCACGGGACCACGGACCCAAGCGGGAGTCGCCCAGGACAGCGGGTCGACATCTCGGGCCCTCGGACCCTGGACTGAGTCGCCCAGGACAGCTGGTCGACACCGCAGGCACAGGAACCCGGCCTCCGGTCGCCCGGGATATCTGATCGAGCCGCCAGGACCACAGGCATGGGCCCGAGTCTCTCGGGGCAGCTGGTCAACTCCGCGGTTCCAGGGACACGGGCCTGAGTTGCCCGGGACAGCTGGTGGACCCCATGGGCCCTGTGACATGGATCCAAATCACCCGGGAGTGCTAGTCGACCCCGCAGGCAATCGGACCCGAGGGCGAGTCGCCCGGGAGTGCTCATCGACCGCACAGGACCTCGTACCCGGGCCGGAGTCGCCCGGTGCAGCTGCTCGACACTGCGGGACCAGGGACCCGGGCCTGAGTCGCCCGGGAGAACTGGTCGACCCCCTGGGCCCTCGGACATGGGCCCGAGTAACCTGGGACAGCTGTTCGACCGCGCGAGTCCTTGGACTCAGGTACGAGTCCCCCGTGACAGATGGTCCACCCCGCGGGCCCTGGGACATGGGTTCGAGTCGCCCGGGACATGTGGTCAACGCAAGGGGACCACGGACCACCGCGCGAATCGCTGAGGACAGCTGGTCCACATCGCGGGCCCTTGGACACTGGCCTGAGTCGCCCGGGACAGCAGGTCGACCCCGTGGGCAATTGGACCCGAGCCCGAGTCGCCCGGGAGAGCTGGTCCAACTCGCGGGCCCTCGGACCCGAGCGCGGGTCGCGCGAGAATTCTGGTCGACCACGCGTGCCCTCGGACCCGGGCCTGTGACGTGCGTGTGAGCTGATCAAACACGCGGGACCACGGACCAAATCCCGTGTCGACCGGGGCAGCTTGTCAAGCCCGCGGGCCCTCAGACCCGAGCGGGAGTCACCCAGCAGGGGTGGTCGACATCGCGGGCACTCGGACACTGGCCTGAGTCGCCTGGGACAGCTGGTGCACCCTGCGGCCTATCGGAGCCGGGCGCGTGTCGCCCCTGAGAGCCGGGCGACGCCGCGGGCCCTCGGAACTGTGTGCGAGTCGCCTGGGACAGCTGGTCAACATCGCGGGCCCTCGGACAATGGCCTGAGTCGCCCGGGAGAGCTTGTGGACACTCAGGGCAATCGGAGACAGGCGCGAATCCTCCCGGACAGCTGGTCGACACCACAGGCCCTCGGACCCGAGCGCGATTCGCCCGGGAATTCTCGTCAACCGAGCAGGATCTAGGACCCGGGCCCGAGAACGCGGGGCAGCTGGTCGACTCCTTGGGCCCAGGGACATGGGCCTGAGTCGCCCGGGACAGCTGGTGGACCCCGCGGGCCATCGGCCCCGAGCCTGAGTTGCCCGGGAGAGTTGGTGGACCCCGCGGGCCATCGGACCCGAGCCTGATTCGCCCAGGACAACTGGTTGACAATGCGGGCCCTCAGACCAAGGCGCGAGTTATCCGGTACAGCTAGTCAACTACACGGGAACTCGGACACGGGCCCGCTTGGCCCGGGTGAGCTGGTCGACCCCACGGAATCACGGACCTGAGCCTGAGTCACCCGGGACAGCTTGTCAACCCCAGGCGCGCTCGACCCGAGCGCAAGTCGCCCAGGACAACGGGGCGACATCGCGGGCCCTCAGATACGAGCGCGTGTCGCCCGGCTGCGCTGGTCGAACCCGCGGGACCTCGGAACCCGGTCCGAGTCGCCCGGGACAGCTGGTCAACATCGTGAGCCCTCGGACACTGGGCTGAGTCGCCACGGACAGCTGGTCGACCCCGCGGGCTATCGGAGCCGGCCGCGTGTCCTCTGGGACAGCTGGTCGAACCTGCGGCCCTCGGACCCGAGCTCGAGTCGCCCGGAAGAGCGGATGGATCCCGCTGACCCTCGATCCGCGCCCGAGGCGCCTGGGACAGCTGGTCAACCCCGCAGGCACTGGAAGCAGGCCCCCGGTCGCCTGGGACATCTGGTCGAGCCCCCGGGACCTCAGGCATGGGCCCGAGTCTCCCGGGGCAGCTGGTCGACTCCGTGGGCCCAGGGACACGGGCCTGGGGCGCCCGGGCCAGCTGGTCGACCTCGCGGGCACTGGAACCCGGCACCAGGTCGCCCAGGACATCTGGTCGAGCCCATGGGACCTGGGAACCGGGTCCGAGTCGCCCGGGACAGCTGGTCGGCACCGCGGGCCTTGGCCACGGGCCCGAGTCACCCGGGAGAGATGGTCGACCCCACGGGGCCTTGGACATGATTCCGAGTCACCTGGGAGAGCTAGTCGATATCACGGGCCCTCGGAGCCGAGCCGGAGTAGCCCGGGATATCTGGTCGACCCCACGCGATCGCAGACCACAGTGCGAGTCGCCCAGGACAGCTGGTCGACATCGCGGGACCTCAGGCATGGGCCCGAGTCTCCCGTGACAGCTGGTGGACCCTGCGGACCATCGGACCTGGGCCCGAGTGGCCCAGGACTGCTGGGCGACATCGTGGGACCTCAGGCATGGGCCCGAGTCTCCCGTGACACCTGGCCGACCCCACGAGCTATCGGATCCGGGCGCAAGTCCCCCAGGACAGCGGGTTGACACCGCGGGCCATTGGTCAGGCGCCTGAGTCAGCCGGGAGAGCTGGTCGATCCGGCGGGCCCTCAGATCCGAGCTCAAGTCGCCCGAGACAGCGGGTGGATCCCGCTGGCCCTCGGATCCGTGCCCGAGTCACCCGGGACAGCTGGTCGACCCCGCAGGCACTGGAACCCGGCCCCTGTTCGCCCGGGACATCTGGTCGAGCCCCCGGGACCACAGTCTCCCGGGGCAGCTGGTCGACTCCGCGGGCCCAAGGACACGGGCCTGAGGCGCCCCAGACAGCTGGTCGAACCCGCGGGCACTGGAACCCGGCCCCAGGTCGCCCGGGATATCTGGTCGAGCCCTGGGACCTTAGGCATGGGCCCGAGTCTCCCGGGGCAGCTGGTCGACTCCGCGGGTCCAGGGACACGGGCCTGAGGCGCCCGGGACAACTGTTCGAAACCGCGGGCACTGGGACACGGGCCCGCGTCCCCTGGGACAGCTGGTCCACCCCACGGGACCACGGACCCAAGCGGGAGTCGCCCAGGACAGCGGGTCGACATCTCGGGCCCTCGGACCCTGGACTGAGTCGCCCAGGACAGCTGGTCGACACCGCAGGCACAGGAACCCGGCCTCCGGTCGCCCGGGATATCTGATCGAGCCGCCAGGACCACAGGCATGGGCCCGAGTCTCTCGGGGCAGCTGGTCAACTCCGCGGTTCCAGGGACACGGGCCTGAGTTGCCCGGGACAGCTGGTGGACCCCATGGGCCCTGTGACATGGATCCAAATCACCCGGGAGTGCTAGTCGACCCCGCAGGCAATCGGACCCGAGGGCGAGTCGCCCGGGAGTGCTCATCGACCGCACAGGACCTCGTACCCGGGCCGGAGTCGCCCGGTGCAGCTGCTCGACACCGCGGGACCAGGGACCCGGGCCTGAGTCGCCCGGGAGAACTGGTCGACCCCCTGGGCCCTCGGACATGGGCCCGAGTAACCTGGGACAGCTGTTCGACCGCGCGAGTCCTTGGACTCAGGTACGAGTCCCCCGTGACAGATGGTCCACCCCGCGGGCCCTGGGACATGGGTTCGAGTCGCCCGGGACATGTGGTCAACGCAAGGGGACCACGGACCACCGCGCGAATCGCTGAGGACAGCTGGTCCACATCGCGGGCCCTTGGACACTGGCCTGAGTCGCCCGGGACAGCAGGTCGACCCCGTGGGCAATTGGACCCGAGCCCGAGTCGCCCGGGAGAGCTGGTCCAACTCGCGGGCCCTCGGACCCGAGCGCGGGTCGCGCGAGAATTCTGGTCGACCACGCGTGCCCTCGGACCCGGGCCTGTGACGTGCGTGTGAGCTGATCAAACACGCGGGACCACGGACCAAATCCCGTGTCGACCGGGGCAGCTTGTCAAGCCCGCGGGCCCTCAGACCCGAGCGGGAGTCACCCAGCAGGGGTGGTCGACATCGCGGGCACTCGGACACTGGCCTGAGTCGCCTGGGACAGCTGGTGCACCCTGCGGCCTATCGGAGCCGGGCGCGTGTCGCCCCTGAGAGCCGGGCGACGCCGCGGGCCCTCGGAACTGTGTGCGAGTCGCCTGGGACAGCTGGTCAACATCGCGGGCCCTCGGACAATGGCCTGAGTCGCCCGGGAGAGCTTGTCGACACTCAGGGCAATCGGAGACAGGCGCGAATCCTCCCGGACAGCTGGTCGACACCACAGGCCCTCGGACCCGAGCGCGATTCGCCCGGGAATTCTCGTCAACCGAGCAGGATCTAGGACCCGGGCCCGAGAACCCGGGGCAGCTGGTCGACTCCTTGGGCCCAGGGACATGGGCCTGAGTCGCCCGGGACAGCTGGTGGACCCCGCGGGCCATCGGCCCCGAGCCTGAGTTGCCCGGGAGAGTTGGTGGACCCCGCGGGCCATCGGACCCGAGCCTGATTCGCCCAGGACAACTGGTTGACAATGCGGGCCCTCAGACCAAGGCGCGAGTTATCCGGTACAGCTAGTCAACTACACGGGAACTCGGACACGGGCCCGCTTCGCCCGGGTGAGCTGGTCGACCCCACGGAATCACGGACCTGAGCCTGAGTCACCCGGGACAGCTTGTCAACCCCACGCGCGCTCGACCCGAGCGCAAGTCGCCCAGGACAACGGGGCGACATCGCGGGCCCTCAGATACGAGCGCGTGTCGCCCGGCTGCGCTGGTCGAACCCGCGGGACCTCGGAACCCGGTCCGAGTCGCCCGGGACAGCTGGTCAACATCGTGAGCCCTCGGACACTGGGCTGAGTCGCCACGGACAGCTGGTCGACCCCGCGGGCTATCGGAGCCGGCCGCGTGTCCTCTGGGACAGCTGGTCGAACCTGCGGCCCTCGGACCCGAGCTCGAGTCGCCCGGAAGAGCGGATGGATCCCGCTGACCCTCGATCCGCGCCCGAGGCGCCTGGGACAGCTGGTCAACCCCGCAGGCACTGGAAGCAGGCCCCCGGTCGCCTGGGACATCTGGTCGAGCCCCCGGGACCTCAGGCATGGGCCCGAGTCTCCCGGGGCAGCTGGTCGACTCCGTGGGCCCAGGGACACGGGCCTGGGGCGCCCGGGCCAGCTGGTCGACCTCGCGGGCACTGGAACCCGGCACCAGGTCGCCCAGGACATCTGGTCGAGCCCATGGGACCTGGGAACCGGGTCCGAGTCGCCCGGGACAGCTGGTCGGCACCGCGGGCCTTGGCCACGGGCCCGAGTCACCCGGGAGAGATGGTCGACCCCACGGGGCCTTGGACATGATTCCGAGTCACCTGGGAGAGCTAGTCGATATCACGGGCCCTCGGAGCCGAGCCGGAGTAGCCCGGGATATCTGGTCGACCCCACGCGATCGCAGACCACAGTGCGAGTCGCCCAGGACAGCTGGTCGACATCGCGGGACCTCAGGCATGGGCCCGAGTCTCCCGTGACAGCTGGTGGACCCTGCGGACCATCGGACCTGGGCCCGAGTGGCCCAGGACTGCTGGGCGACATCGTGGGACCTCAGGCATGGGCCCGAGTCTCCCGTGACACCTGGCCGACCCCACGAGCTATCGGATCCGGGCGCAAGTCCCCCAGGACAGCGGGTTGACACCGCGGGCCATTGGTCAGGCGCCTGAGTCAGCCGGGAGAGCTCGTCGATCCGGCGGGCCCTCAGATCCGAGCTCAAGTCGCCCGAGACAGCGGGTGGATCCCGCTGGCCCTCGGATCCGTGCCCGAGTCACCCGGGACAGCTGGTCGACCCCGCAGGCACTGGAACCCGGCCCCTGTTCGCCCGGGACATCTGGTCGAGCCCCCGGGACCAGAGTCTCCCGGGGCAGCTGGTCGACTCCGCGGGCCCAAGGACACGGGCCTGAGGCGCCCCAGACAGCTGGTCGAACCCGCGGGCACTGGAACCCGGCCCCAGGTCGCCCGGGATATCTGGTCGAGCCCTGGGACCTTAGGCATGGGCCCGAGTCTCCCGGGGCAGCTGGTCGACTCCGCGGGTCCAGGGACACGGGCCTGAGGCGCCCGGGACAACTGTTCGAAACCGCGGGCACTGGGACACGGGCCCGCGTCCCCTGGGACAGCTGGTCCACCCCACGGGACCACGGACCCAAGCGGGAGTCGCCCAGGACAGCGGGTCGACATCTCGGGCCCTCGGACCCTGGACTGAGTCGCCCAGGACAGCTGGTCGACACCGCAGGCACAGGAACCCGGCCTCCGGTCGCCCGGGATATCTGATCGAGCCGCCAGGACCACAGGCATGGGCCCGAGTCTCTCGGGGCAGCTGGTCAACTCCGCGGTTCCAGGGACACGGGCCTGAGTTGCCCGGGACAGCTGGTGGACCCCATGGGCCCTGTGACATGGATCCAAATCACCCGGGAGTGCTAGTCGACCCCGCAGGCAATCGGACCCGAGGGCGAGTCGCCCGGGAGTGCTCATCGACCGCACAGGACCTCGTACCCGGGCCGGAGTCGCCCGGTGCAGCTGCTCGACACCGCGGGACCAGGGACCCGGGCCTGAGTCGCCCGGGAGAACTGGTCGACCCCCTGGGCCCTCGGACATGGGCCCGAGTAACCTGGGACAGCTGTTCGACCGCGCGAGTCCTTGGACTCAGGTACGAGTCCCCCGTGACAGATGGTCCACCCCGCGGGCCCTGGGACATGGGTTCGAGTCGCCCGGGACATGTGGTCAACGCAAGGGGACCACGGACCACCGCGCGAATCGCTGAGGACAGCTGGTCCACATCGCGGGCCCTTGGACACTGGCCTGAGTCGCCCGGGACAGCAGGTCGACCCCGTGGGCAATTGGACCCGAGCCCGAGTCGCCCGGGAGAGCTGGTCCAACTCGCGGGCCCTCGGACCCGAGCGCGGGTCGCGCGAGAATTCTGGTCGACCACGCGTGCCCTCGGACCCGGGCCTGTGACGTGCGTGTGAGCTGATCAAACACGCGGGACCACGGACCAAATCCCGTGTCGACCGGGGCAGCTTGTCAAGCCCGCGGGCCCTCAGACCCGAGCGGGAGTCACCCAGCAGGGGTGGTCGACATCGCGGGCACTCGGACACTGGCCTGAGTCGCCTGGGACAGCTGGTGCACCCTGCGGCCTATCGGAGCCGGGCGCGTGTCGCCCCTGAGAGCCGGGCGACGCCGCGGGCCCTCGGAACTGTGTGCGAGTCGCCTGGGACAGCTGGTCAACATCGCGGGCCCTCGGACAATGGCCTGAGTCGCCCGGGAGAGCTTGTGGACACTCAGGGCAATCGGAGACAGGCGCGAATCCTCCCGGACAGCTGGTCGACACCACAGGCCCTCGGACCCGAGCGCGATTCGCCCGGGAATTCTCGTCAACCGAGCAGGATCTAGGACCCGGGCCCGAGAACGCGGGGCAGCTGGTCGACTCCTTGGGCCCAGGGACATGGGCCTGAGTCGCCCGGGACAGCTGGTGGACCCCGCGGGCCATCGGCCCCGAGCCTGAGTTGCCCGGGAGAGTTGGTGGACCCCGCGGGCCATCGGACCCGAGCCTGATTCGCCCAGGACAACTGGTTGACAATGCGGGCCCTCAGACCAAGGCGCGAGTTATCCGGTACAGCTAGTCAACTACACGGGAACTCGGACACGGGCCCGCTTCGCCCGGGTGAGCTGGTCGACCCCACGGAATCACGGACCTGAGCCTGAGTCACCCGGGACAGCTTGTCAACCCCAGGCGCGCTCGACCCGAGCGCAAGTCGCCCAGGACAACGGGGCGACATCGCGGGCCCTCAGATACGAGCGCGTGTCGCCCGGCTGCGCTGGTCGAACCCGCGGGACCTCGGAACCCGGTCCGAGTCGCCCGGGACAGCTGGTCAACATCGTGAGCCCTCGGACACTGGGCTGAGTCGCCACGGACAGCTGGTCGACCCCGCGGGCTATCGGAGCCGGCCGCGTGTCCTCTGGGACAGCTGGTCGAACCTGCGGCCCTCGGACCCGAGCTCGAGTCGCCCGGAAGAGCGGATGGATCCCGCTGACCCTCGATCCGCGCCCGAGGCGCCTGGGACAGCTGGTCAACCCCGCAGGCACTGGAAGCAGGCCCCCGGTCGCCTGGGACATCTGGTCGAGCCCCCGGGACCTCAGGCATGGGCCCGAGTCTCCCGGGGCAGCTGGTCGACTCCGTGGGCCCAGGGACACGGGCCTGGGGCGCCCGGGCCAGCTGGTCGACCTCGCGGGCACTGGAACCCGGCACCAGGTCGCCCAGGACATCTGGTCGAGCCCATGGGACCTGGGAACCGGGTCCGAGTCGCCCGGGACAGCTGGTCGGCACCGCGGGCCTTGGCCACGGGCCCGAGTCACCCGGGAGAGATGGTCGACCCCACGGGGCCTTGGACATGATTCCGAGTCACCTGGGAGAGCTAGTCGATATCACGGGCCCTCGGAGCCGAGCCGGAGTAGCCCGGGATATCTGGTCGACCCCACGCGATCGCAGACCACAGTGCGAGTCGCCCAGGACAGCTGGTCGACATCGCGGGACCTCAGGCATGGGCCCGAGTCTCCCGTGACAGCTGGTGGACCCTGCGGACCATCGGCCCTGGGCCCGAGTGGCCCAGGACTGCTGGGCGACATCGTGGGACCTCAGGCATGGGCCCGAGTCTCCCGTGACACCTGGCCGACCCCACGAGCTATCGGATCCGGGCGCAAGTCCCCCAGGACAGCGGGTTGACACCGCGGGCCATTGGTCAGGCGCCTGAGTCAGCCGGGAGAGCTGGTCGATCCGGCGGGCCCTCAGATCCGAGCTCAAGTCGCCCGAGACAGCGGGTGGATCCCGCTGGCCCTCGGATCCGTGCCCGAGTCACCCGGGACAGCTGGTCGACCCCGCAGGCACTGGAACCCGGCCCCTGTTCGCCCGGGACATCTGGTCGAGCCCCCGGGACCACAGTCTCCCGGGGCAGCTGGTCGACTCCGCGGGCCCAAGGACACGGGCCTGAGGCGCCCCAGACAGCTGGTCGAACCCGCGGGCACTGGAACCCGGCCCCAGGTCGCCCGGGATATCTGGTCGAGCCCTGGGACCTTAGGCATGGGCCCGAGTCTCCCGGGGCAGCTGGTCGACTCCGCGGGTCCAGGGACACGGGCCTGAGGCGCCCGGGACAACTGTTCGAAACCGCGGGCACTGGGACACGGGCCCGCGTCCCCTGGGACAGCTGGTCCACCCCACGGGACCACGGACCCAAGCGGGAGTCGCCCAGGACAGCGGGTCGACATCTCGGGCCCTCGGACCCTGGACTGAGTCGCCCAGGACAGCTGGTCGACACCGCAGGCACAGGAACCCGGCCTCCGGTCGCCCGGGATATCTGATCGAGCCGCCCGGACCACAGGCATGGGCCCGAGTCTCTCGGGGCAGCTGGTCAACTCCGCGGTTCCAGGGACACGGGCCTGAGTTGCCCGGGACAGCTGGTGGACCCCATGGGCCCTGTGACATGGATCCAAATCACCCGGGAGTGCTAGTCGACCCCGCAGGCAATCGGACCCGAGGGCGAGTCGCCCGGGAGTGCTCATCGACCGCACAGGACCTCGTACCCGGGCCGGAGTCGCCCGGTGCAGCTGCTCGACACCGCGGGACCAGGGACCCGGGCCTGAGTCGCCCGGGAGAACTGGTCGACCCCCTGGGCCCTCGGACATGGGCCCGAGTAACCTGGGACAGCTGTTCGACCGCGCGAGTCCTTGGACTCAGGTACGAGTCCCCCGTGACAGATGGTCCACCCCGCGGGCCCTGGGACATGGGTTCGAGTCGCCCGGGACATGTGGTCAACGCAAGGGGACCACGGACCACCGCGCGAATCGCTGAGGACAGCTGGTCCACATCGCAGGCCCTTGGACACTGGCCTGAGTCGCCCGGGACAGCAGGTCGACCCCGTGGGCAATTGGACCCGAGCCCGAGTCGCCCGGGAGAGCTGGTCCAACTCGCGGGCCCTCGGACCCGAGCGCGGGTCGCGCGAGAATTCTGGTCGACCACGCGTGCCCTCGGACCCGGGCCTGTGACGTGCGTGTGAGCTGATCAAACACGCGGGACCACGGACCAAATCCCGTGTCGACCGGGGCAGCTTGTCAAGCCCGCGGGCCCTCAGACCCGAGCGGGAGTCACCCAGCAGGGGTGGTCGACATCGCGGGCACTCGGACACTGGCCTGAGTCGCCTGGGACAGCTGGTGCACCCTGCGGCCTATCGGAGCCGGGCGCGTGTCGCCCCTGAGAGCCGGGCGACGCCGCGGGCCCTCGGAACTGTGTGCGAGTCGCCTGGGACAGCTGGTCAACATCGCGGGCCCTCGGACAATGGCCTGAGTCGCCCGGGAGAGCTTGTCGACACTCAGGGCAATCGGAGACAGGCGCGAATCCTCCCGGACAGCTGGTCGACACCACAGGCCCTCGGACCCGAGCGCGATTCGCCCGGGAATTCTCGTCAACCGAGCAGGATCTAGGACCCGGGCCCGAGAACCCGGGGCAGCTGGTCGACTCCTTGGGCCCAGGGACATGGGCCTGAGTCGCCCGGGACAGCTGGTGGACCCCGCGGGCCATCGGCCCCGAGCCTGAGTTGCCCGGGAGAGTTGGTGGACCCCGCGGGCCATCGGACCCGAGCCTGATTCGCCCAGGACAACTGGTTGACAATGCGGGCCCTCAGACCAAGGCGCGAGTTATCCGGTACAGCTAGTCAACTACACGGGAACTCGGACACGGGCCCGCTTCGCCCGGGTGAGCTGGTCGACCCCACGGAATCACGGACCTGAGCCTGAGTCACCCGGGACAGCTTGTCAACCCCACGCGCGCTCGACCCGAGCGCAAGTCGCCCAGGACAACGGGGCGACATCGCGGGCCCTCAGATACGAGCGCGTGTCGCCCGGCTGCGCTGGTCGAACCCGCGGGACCTCGGAACCCGGTCCGAGTCGCCCGGGACAGCTGGTCAACATCGTGAGCCCTCGGACACTGGGCTGAGTCGCCACGGACAGCTGGTCGACCCCGCGGGCTATCGGAGCCGGCCGCGTGTCCTCTGGGACAGCTGGTCGAACCTGCGGCCCTCGGACCCGAGCTCGAGTCGCCCGGAAGAGCGGATGGATCCCGCTGACCCTCGATCCGCGCCCGAGGCGCCTGGGACAGCTGGTCAACCCCGCAGGCACTGGAAGCAGGCCCCCGGTCGCCTGGGACATCTGGTCGAGCCCCCGGGACCTCAGGCATGGGCCCGAGTCTCCCGGGGCAGCTGGTCGACTCCGTGGGCCCAGGGACACGGGCCTGGGGCGCCCGGGCCAGCTGGTCGACCTCGCGGGCACTGGAACCCGGCACCAGGTCGCCCAGGACATCTGGTCGAGCCCATGGGACCTGGGAACCGGGTCCGAGTCGCCCGGGACAGCTGGTCGGCACCGCGGGCCTTGGCCACGGGCCCGAGTCACCCGGGAGAGATGGTCGACCCCACGGGGCCTTGGACATGATTCCGAGTCACCTGGGAGAGCTAGTCGATATCACGGGCCCTCGGAGCCGAGCCGGAGTAGCCCGGGATATCTGGTCGACCCCACGCGATCGCAGACCACAGTGCGAGTCGCCCAGGACAGCTGGTCGACATCGCGGGACCTCAGGCATGGGCCCGAGTCTCCCGTGACAGCTGGTGGACCCTGCGGACCATCGGACCTGGGCCCGAGTGGCCCAGGACTGCTGGGCGACATCGTGGGACCTCAGGCATGGGCCCGAGTCTCCCGTGACACCTGGCCGACCCCACGAGCTATCGGATCCGGGCGCAAGTCCCCCAGGACAGCGGGTTGACACCGCGGGCCATTGGTCAGGCGCCTGAGTCAGCCGGGAGAGCTGGTCGATCCGGCGGGCCCTCAGATCCGAGCTCAAGTCGCCCGAGACAGCGGGTGGATCCCGCTGGCCCTCGGATCCGTGCCCGAGTCACCCGGGACAGCTGGTCGACCCCGCAGGCACTGGAACCCGGCCCCTGTTCGCCCGGGACATCTGGTCGAGCCCCCGGGACCACAGTCTCCCGGGGCAGCTGGTCGACTCCGCGGGCCCAAGGACACGGGCCTGAGGCGCCCCAGACAGCTGGTCGAACCCGCGGGCACTGGAACCCGGCCCCAGGTCGCCCGGGATATCTGGTCGAGCCCTGGGACCTTAGGCATGGGCCCGAGTCTCCCGGGGCAGCTGGTCGACTCCGCGGGTCCAGGGACACGGGCCTGAGGCGCCCGGGACAACTGTTCGAAACCGCGGGCACTGGGACACGGGCCCGCGTCCCCTGGGACAGCTGGTCCACCCCACGGGACCACGGACCCAAGCGGGAGTCGCCCAGGACAGCGGGTCGACATCTCGGGCCCTCGGACCCTGGACTGAGTCGCCCAGGACAGCTGGTCGACACCGCAGGCACAGGAACCCGGCCTCCGGTCGCCCGGGATATCTGATCGAGCCGCCCGGACCACAGGCATGGGCCCGAGTCTCTCGGGGCAGCTGGTCAACTCCGCGGTTCCAGGGACACGGGCCTGAGTTGCCCGGGACAGCTGGTGGACCCCATGGGCCCTGTGACATGGATCCAAATCACCCGGGAGTGCTAGTCGACCCCGCAGGCAATCGGACCCGAGGGCGAGTCGCCCGGGAGTGCTCATCGACCGCACAGGACCTCGTACCCGGGCCGGAGTCGCCCGGTGCAGCTGCTCGACACCGCGGGACCAGGGACCCGGGCCTGAGTCGCCCGGGAGAACTGGTCGACCCCCTGGGCCCTCGGACATGGGCCCGAGTAACCTGGGACAGCTGTTCGACCGCGCGAGTCCTTGGACTCAGGTACGAGTCCCCCGTGACAGATGGTCCACCCCGCGGGCCCTGGGACATGGGTTCGAGTCGCCCGGGACATGTGGTCAACGCAAGGGGACCACGGACCACCGCGCGAATCGCTGAGGACAGCTGGTCCACATCGCGGGCCCTTGGACACTGGCCTGAGTCGCCCGGGACAGCAGGTCGACCCCGTGGGCAATTGGACCCGAGCCCGAGTCGCCCGGGAGAGCTGGTCCAACTCGCGGGCCCTCGGACCCGAGCGCGGGTCGCGCGAGAATTCTGGTCGACCACGCGTGCCCTCGGACCCGGGCCTGTGACGTGCGTGTGAGCTGATCAAACACGCGGGACCACGGACCAAATCCCGTGTCGACCGGGGCAGCTTGTCAAGCCCGCGGGCCCTCAGACCCGAGCGGGAGTCACCCAGCAGGGGTGGTCGACATCGCGGGCACTCGGACACTGGCCTGAGTCGCCTGGGACAGCTGGTGCACCCTGCGGCCTATCGGAGCCGGGCGCGTGTCGCCCCTGAGAGCCGGGCGACGCCGCGGGCCCTCGGAACTGTGTGCGAGTCGCCTGGGACAGCTGGTCAACATCGCGGGCCCTCGGACAATGGCCTGAGTCGCCCGGGAGAGCTTGTGGACACTCAGGGCAATCGGAGACAGGCGCGAATCCTCCCGGACAGCTGGTCGACACCACAGGCCCTCGGACCCGAGCGCGATTCGCCCGGGAATTCTCGTCAACCGAGCAGGATCTAGGACCCGGGCCCGAGAACGCGGGGCAGCTGGTCGACTCCTTGGGCCCAGGGACATGGGCCTGAGTCGCCCGGGACAGCTGGTGGACCCCGCGGGCCATCGGCCCCGAGCCTGAGTTGCCCGGGAGAGTTGGTGGACCCCGCGGGCCATCGGACCCGAGCCTGATTCGCCCAGGACAACTGGTTGACAATGCGGGCCCTCAGACCAAGGCGCGAGTTATCCGGTACAGCTAGTCAACTACACGGGAACTCGGACACGGGCCCGCTTCGCCCGGGTGAGCTGGTCGACCCCACGGAATCACGGACCTGAGCCTGAGTCACCCGGGACAGCTTGTCAACCCCAGGCGCGCTCGACCCGAGCGCAAGTCGCCCAGGACAACGGGGCGACATCGCGGGCCCTCAGATACGAGCGCGTGTCGCCCGGCTGCGCTGGGCGAACCCGCGGGACCTCGGAACCCGGTCCGAGTCGCCCGGGACAGCTGGTCAACATCGTGAGCCCTCGGACACTGGGCTGAGTCGCCACGGACAGCTGGTCGACCCCGCGGGCTATCGGAGCCGGCCGCGTGTCCTCTGGGACAGCTGGTCGAACCTGCGGCCCTCGGACCCGAGCTCGAGTCGCCCGGAAGAGCGGATGGATCCCGCTGACCCTCGATCCGCGCCCGAGGCGCCTGGGACAGCTGGTCAACCCCGCAGGCACTGGAAGCAGGCCCCCGGTCGCCTGGGACATCTGGTCGAGCCCCCGGGACCTCAGGCATGGGCCCGAGTCTCCCGGGGCAGCTGGTCGACTCCGTGGGCCCAGGGACACGGGCCTGGGGCGCCCGGGCCAGCTGGTCGACCTCGCGGGCACTGGAACCCGGCACCAGGTCGCCCAGGACATCTGGTCGAGCCCATGGGACCTGGGAACCGGGTCCGAGTCGCCCGGGACAGCTGGTCGGCACCGCGGGCCTTGGCCACGGGCCCGAGTCACCCGGGAGAGATGGTCGACCCCACGGGGCCTTGGACATGATTCCGAGTCACCTGGGAGAGCTAGTCGATATCACGGGCCCTCGGAGCCGAGCCGGAGTAGCCCGGGATATCTGGTCGACCCCACGCGATCGCAGACCACAGTGCGAGTCGCCCAGGACAGCTGGTCGACATCGCGGGACCTCAGGCATGGGCCCGAGTCTCCCGTGACAGCTGGTGGACCCTGCGGACCATCGGACCTGGGCCCGAGTGGCCCAGGACTGCTGGGCGACATCGTGGGACCTCAGGCATGGGCCCGAGTCTCCCGTGACACCTGGCCGACCCCACGAGCTATCGGATCCGGGCGCAAGTCCCCCAGGACAGCGGGTTGACACCGCGGGCCATTGGTCAGGCGCCTGAGTCAGCCGGGAGAGCTCGTCGATCCGGCGGGCCCTCAGATCCGAGCTCAAGTCGCCCGAGACAGCGGGTGGATCCCGCTGGCCCTCGGATCCGTGCCCGAGTCACCCGGGACAGCTGGTCGACCCCGCAGGCACTGGAACCCGGCCCCTGTTCGCCCGGGACATCTGGTCGAGCCCCCGGGACCACAGTCTCCCGGGGCAGCTGGTCGACTCCGCGGGCCCAAGGACACGGGCCTGAGGCGCCCCAGACAGCTGGTCGAACCCGCGGGCACTGGAACCCGGCCCCAGGTCGCCCGGGATATCTGGTCGAGCCCTGGGACCTTAGGCATGGGCCCGAGTCTCCCGGGGCAGCTGGTCGACTCCGCGGGTCCAGGGACACGGGCCTGAGGCGCCCGGGACAACTGTTCGAAACCGCGGGCACTGGGACACGGGCCCGCGTCCCCTGGGACAGCTGGTCCACCCCACGGGACCACGGACCCAAGCGGGAGTCGCCCAGGACAGCGGGTCGACATCTCGGGCCCTCGGACCCTGGACTGAGTCGCCCAGGACAGCTGGTCGACACCGCAGGCACAGGAACCCGGCCTCCGGTCGCCCGGGATATCTGATCGAGCCGCCAGGACCACAGGCATGGGCCCGAGTCTCTCGGGGCAGCTGGTCAACTCCGCGGTTCCAGGGACACGGGCCTGAGTTGCCCGGGACAGCTGGTGGACCCCATGGGCCCTGTGACATGGATCCAAATCACCCGGGAGTGCTAGTCGACCCCGCAGGCAATCGGACCCGAGGGCGAGTCGCCCGGGAGTGCTCATCGACCGCACAGGACCTCGTACCCGGGCCGGAGTCGCCCGGTGCAGCTGCTCGACACCGCGGGACCAGGGACCCGGGCCTGAGTCGCCCGGGAGAACTGGTCGACCCCCTGGGCCCTCGGACATGGGCCCGAGTAACCTGGGACAGCTGTTCGACCGCGCGAGTCCTTGGACTCAGGTACGAGTCCCCCGTGACAGATGGTCCACCCCGCGGGCCCTGGGACATGGGTTCGAGTCGCCCGGGACATGTGGTCAACGCAAGGGGACCACGGACCACCGCGCGAATCGCTGAGGACAGCTGGTCCACATCGCGGGCCCTTGGACACTGGCCTGAGTCGCCCGGGACAGCAGGTCGACCCCGTGGGCAATTGGACCCGAGCCCG
Organism: Sus scrofa; assembly: GCF_054392235.1. Taxonomy (NCBI): domain Eukaryota; kingdom Metazoa; phylum Chordata; class Mammalia; order Artiodactyla; family Suidae; genus Sus; species Sus scrofa. The sequence continues at coordinate 37,602,694 of NC_139393.1, read as the reverse complement.
AGTCGCCCGGGAGAGCTGGTCCAACTCGCGGGCCCTCGGACCCGAGCGCGGGTCGCGCGAGAATTCTGGTCGACCACGCGTGCCCTCGGACCCGGGCCTGTGACGTGCGTGTGAGCTGATCAAACACGCGGGACCACGGACCAAATCCCGTGTCGACCGGGGCAGCTTGTCAAGCCCGCGGGCCCTCAGACCCGAGCGGGAGTCACCCAGCAGGGGTGGTCGACATCGCGGGCACTCGGACACTGGCCTGAGTCGCCTGGGACAGCTGGTGCACCCTGCGGCCTATCGGAGCCGGGCGCGTGTCGCCCCTGAGAGCCGGGCGACGCCGCGGGCCCTCGGAACTGTGTGCGAGTCGCCTGGGACAGCTGGTCAACATCGCGGGCCCTCGGACAATGGCCTGAGTCGCCCGGGAGAGCTTGTGGACACTCAGGGCAATCGGAGACAGGCGCGAATCCTCCCGGACAGCTGGTCGACACCACAGGCCCTCGGACCCGAGCGCGATTCGCCCGGGAATTCTCGTCAACCGAGCAGGATCTAGGACCCGGGCCCGAGAACGCGGGGCAGCTGGTCGACTCCTTGGGCCCAGGGACATGGGCCTGAGTCGCCCGGGACAGCTGGTGGACCCCGCGGGCCATCGGCCCCGAGCCTGAGTTGCCCGGGAGAGTTGGTGGACCCCGCGGGCCATCGGACCCGAGCCTGATTCGCCCAGGACAACTGGTTGACAATGCGGGCCCTCAGACCAAGGCGCGAGTTATCCGGTACAGCTAGTCAACTACACGGGAACTCGGACACGGGCCCGCTTCGCCCGGGTGAGCTGGTCGACCCCACGGAATCACGGACCTGAGCCTGAGTCACCCGGGACAGCTTGTCAACCCCAGGCGCGCTCGACCCGAGCGCAAGTCGCCCAGGACAACGGGGCGACATCGCGGGCCCTCAGATACGAGCGCGTGTCGCCCGGCTGCGCTGGGCGAACCCGCGGGACCTCGGAACCCGGTCCGAGTCGCCCGGGACAGCTGGTCAACATCGTGAGCCCTCGGACACTGGGCTGAGTCGCCACGGACAGCTGGTCGACCCCGCGGGCTATCGGAGCCGGCCGCGTGTCCTCTGGGACAGCTGGTCGAACCTGCGGCCCTCGGACCCGAGCTCGAGTCGCCCGGAAGAGCGGATGGATCCCGCTGACCCTCGATCCGCGCCCGAGGCGCCTGGGACAGCTGGTCAACCCCGCAGGCACTGGAAGCAGGCCCCCGGTCGCCTGGGACATCTGGTCGAGCCCCCGGGACCTCAGGCATGGGCCCGAGTCTCCCGGGGCAGCTGGTCGACTCCGTGGGCCCAGGGACACGGGCCTGGGGCGCCCGGGCCAGCTGGTCGACCTCGCGGGCACTGGAACCCGGCACCAGGTCGCCCAGGACATCTGGTCGAGCCCATGGGACCTGGGAACCGGGTCCGAGTCGCCCGGGACAGCTGGTCGGCACCGCGGGCCTTGGCCACGGGCCCGAGTCACCCGGGAGAGATGGTCGACCCCACGGGGCCTTGGACATGATTCCGAGTCACCTGGGAGAGCTAGTCGATATCACGGGCCCTCGGAGCCGAGCCGGAGTAGCCCGGGATATCTGGTCGACCCCACGCGATCGCAGACCACAGTGCGAGTCGCCCAGGACAGCTGGTCGACATCGCGGGACCTCAGGCATGGGCCCGAGTCTCCCGTGACAGCTGGTGGACCCTGCGGACCATCGGACCTGGGCCCGAGTGGCCCAGGACTGCTGGGCGACATCGTGGGACCTCAGGCATGGGCCCGAGTCTCCCGTGACACCTGGCCGACCCCACGAGCTATGGGATCCGGGCGCAAGTCCCCCAGGACAGCGGGTTGACACCGCGGGCCATTGGTCAGGCGCCTGAGTCAGCCGGGAGAGCTGGTCGATCCGGCGGGCCCTCAGATCCGAGCTCAAGTCGCCCGAGACAGCGGGTGGATCCCGCTGGCCCTCGGATCCGTGCCCGAGTCACCCGGGACAGCTGGTCGACCCCGCAGGCACTGGAACCCGGCCCCTGTTCGCCCGGGACATCTGGTCGAGCCCCCGGGACCACAGTCTCCCGGGGCAGCTGGTCGACTCCGCGGGCCCAAGGACACGGGCCTGAGGCGCCCCAGACAGCTGGTCGAACCCGCGGGCACTGGAACCCGGCCCCAGGTCGCCCGGGATATCTGGTCGAGCCCTGGGACCTTAGGCATGGGCCCGAGTCTCCCGGGGCAGCTGGTCGACTCCGCGGGTCCAGGGACACGGGCCTGAGGCGCCCGGGACAACTGTTCGAAACCGCGGGCACTGGGACACGGGCCCGCGTCCCCTGGGACAGCTGGTCCACCCCACGGGACCACGGACCCAAGCGGGAGTCGCCCAGGACAGCGGGTCGACATCTCGGGCCCTCGGACCCTGGACTGAGTCGCCCAGGACAGCTGGTCGACACCGCAGGCACAGGAACCCGGCCTCCGGTCGCCCGGGATATCTGATCGAGCCGCCAGGACCACAGGCATGGGCCCGAGTCTCTCGGGGCAGCTGGTCAACTCCGCGGTTCCAGGGACACGGGCCTGAGTTGCCCGGGACAGCTGGTGGACCCCATGGGCCCTGTGACATGGATCCAAATCACCCGGGAGTGCTAGTCGACCCCGCAGGCAATCGGACCCGAGGGCGAGTCGCCCGGGAGTGCTCATCGACCGCACAGGACCTCGTACCCGGGCCGGAGTCGCCCGGTGCAGCTGCTCGACACCGCGGGACCAGGGACCCGGGCCTGAGTCGCCCGGGAGAACTGGTCGACCCCCTGGGCCCTCGGACATGGGCCCGAGTAACCTGGGACAGCTGTTCGACCGCGCGAGTCCTTGGACTCAGGTACGAGTCCCCCGTGACAGATGGTCCACCCCGCGGGCCCTGGGACATGGGTTCGAGTCGCCCGGGACATGTGGTCAACGCAAGGGGACCACGGACCACCGCGCGAATCGCTGAGGACAGCTGGTCCACATCGCGGGCCCTTGGACACTGGCCTGAGTCGCCCGGGACAGCAGGTCGACCCCGTGGGCAATTGGACCCGAGCCCGAGTCGCCCGGGAGAGCTGGTCCAACTCGCGGGCCCTCGGACCCGAGCGCGGGTCGCGCGAGAATTCTGGTCGACCACGCGTGCCCTCGGACCCGGGCCTGTGACGTGCGTGTGAGCTGATCAAACACGCGGGACCACGGACCAAATCCCGTGTCGACCGGGGCAGCTTGTCAAGCCCGCGGGCCCTCAGACCCGAGCGGGAGTCACCCAGCAGGGGTGGTCGACATCGCGGGCACTCGGACACTGGCCTGAGTCGCCTGGGACAGCTGGTGCACCCTGCGGCCTATCGGAGCCGGGCGCGTGTCGCCCCTGAGAGCCGGGCGACGCCGCGGGCCCTCGGAACTGTGTGCGAGTCGCCTGGGACAGCTGGTCAACATCGCGGGCCCTCGGACAATGGCCTGAGTCGCCCGGGAGAGCTTGTGGACACTCAGGGCAATCGGAGACAGGCGCGAATCCTCCCGGACAGCTGGTCGACACCACAGGCCCTCGGACCCGAGCGCGATTCGCCCGGGAATTCTCGTCAACCGAGCAGGATCTAGGACCCGGGCCCGAGAACCCGGGGCAGCTGGTCGACTCCTTGGGCCCAGGGACATGGGCCTGAGTCGCCCGGGACAGCTGGTGGACCCCGCGGGCCATCGGCCCCGAGCCTGAGTTGCCCGGGAGAGTTGGTGGACCCCGCGGGCCATCGGACCCGAGCCTGATTCGCCCAGGACAACTGGTTGACAATGCGGGCCCTCAGACCAAGGCGCGAGTTATCCGGTACAGCTAGTCAACTACACGGGAACTCGGACACGGGCCCGCTTGGCCCGGGTGAGCTGGTCGACCCCACGGAATCACGGACCTGAGCCTGAGTCACCCGGGACAGCTTGTCAACCCCAGGCGCGCTCGACCCGAGCGCAAGTCGCCCAGGACAACGGGGCGACATCGCGGGCCCTCAGATACGAGCGCGTGTCGCCCGGCTGCGCTGGTCGAACCCGCGGGACCTCGGAACCCGGTCCGAGTCGCCCGGGACAGCTGGTCAACATCGTGAGCCCTCGGACACTGGGCTGAGTCGCCACGGACAGCTGGTCGACCCCGCGGGCTATCGGAGCCGGCCGCGTGTCCTCTGGGACAGCTGGTCGAACCTGCGGCCCTCGGACCCGAGCTCGAGTCGCCCGGAAGAGCGGATGGATCCCGCTGACCCTCGATCCGCGCCCGAGGCGCCTGGGACAGCTGGTCAACCCCGCAGGCACTGGAAGCAGGCCCCCGGTCGCCTGGGACATCTGGTCGAGCCCCCGGGACCTCAGGCATGGGCCCGAGTCTCCCGGGGCAGCTGGTCGACTCCGTGGGCCCAGGGACACGGGCCTGGGGCGCCCGGGCCAGCTGGTCGACCTCGCGGGCACTGGAACCCGGCACCAGGTCGCCCAGGACATCTGGTCGAGCCCATGGGACCTGGGAACCGGGTCCGAGTCGCCCGGGACAGCTGGTCGGCACCGCGGGCCTTGGCCACGGGCCCGAGTCACCCGGGAGAGATGGTCGACCCCACGGGGCCTTGGACATGATTCCGAGTCACCTGGGAGAGCTAGTCGATATCACGGGCCCTCGGAGCCGAGCCGGAGTAGCCCGGGATATCTGGTCGACCCCACGCGATCGCAGACCACAGTGCGAGTCGCCCAGGACAGCTGGTCGACATCGCGGGACCTCAGGCATGGGCCCGAGTCTCCCGTGACAGCTGGTGGACCCTGCGGACCATCGGCCCTGGGCCCGAGTGGCCCAGGACTGCTGGGCGACATCGTGGGACCTCAGGCATGGGCCCGAGTCTCCCGTGACACCTGGCCGACCCCACGAGCTATCGGATCCGGGCGCAAGTCCCCCAGGACAGCGGGTTGACCCCGCGGGCCATTGGTCAGGCGCCTGAGTCAGCCGGGAGAGCTGGTCGATCCGGCGGGCCCTCAGATCCGAGCTCAAGTCGCCCGAGACAGCGGGTGGATCCCGCTGGCCCTCGGATCCGTGCCCGAGTCACCCGGGACAGCTGGTCGACCCCGCAGGCACTGGAACCCGGCCCCTGTTCGCCCGGGACATCTGGTCGAGCCCCCGGGACCACAGTCTCCCGGGGCAGCTGGTCGACTCCGCGGGCCCAAGGACACGGGCCTGAGGCGCCCCAGACAGCTGGTCGAACCCGCGGGCACTGGAACCCGGCCCCAGGTCGCCCGGGATATCTGGTCGAGCCCTGGGACCTTAGGCATGGGCCCGAGTCTCCCGGGGCAGCTGGTCGACTCCGCGGGTCCAGGGACACGGGCCTGAGGCGCCCGGGACAACTGTTCGAAACCGCGGGCACTGGGACACGGGCCCGCGTCCCCTGGGACAGCTGGTCCACCCCACGGGACCACGGACCCAAGCGGGCGTCGCCCAGGACAGCGGGTCGACATCTCGGGCCCTCGGACCCTGGACTGAGTCGCCCAGGACAGCTGGTCGACACCGCAGGCACAGGAACCCGGCCTCCGGTCGCCCGGGATATCTGATCGAGCCGCCAGGACCACAGGCATGGGCCCGAGTCTCTCGGGGCAGCTGGTCAACTCCGCGGTTCCAGGGACACGGGCCTGAGTTGCCCGGGACAGCTGGTGGACCCCATGGGCCCTGTGACATGGATCCAAATCACCCGGGAGTGCTAGTCGACCCCGCAGGCAATCGGACCCGAGGGCGAGTCGCCCGGGAGTGCTCATCGACCGCACAGGACCTCGTACCCGGGCCGGAGTCGCCCGGTGCAGCTGCTCGACACCGCGGGACCAGGGACCCGGGCCTGAGTCGCCCGGGAGAACTGGTCGACCCCCTGGGCCCTCGGACATGGGCCCGAGTAACCTGGGACAGCTGTTCGACCGCGCGAGTCCTTGGACTCAGGTACGAGTCCCCCGTGACAGATGGTCCACCCCGCGGGCCCTGGGACATGGGTTCGAGTCGCCCGGGACATGTGGTCAACGCAAGGGGACCACGGACCACCGCGCGAATCGCTGAGGACAGCTGGTCCACATCGCGGGCCCTTGGACACTGGCCTGAGTCGCCCGGGACAGCAGGTCGACCCCGTGGGCAATTGGACCCGAGCCCGAGTCGCCCGGGAGAGCTGGTCCAACTCGCGGGCCCTCGGACCCGAGCGCGGGTCGCGCGAGAATTCTGGTCGACCACGCGTGCCCTCGGACCCGGGCCTGTGACGTGCGTGTGAGCTGATCAAACACGCGGGACCACGGACCAAATCCCGTGTCGACCGGGGCAGCTTGTCAAGCCCGCGGGCCCTCAGACCCGAGCGGGAGTCACCCAGCAGGGGTGGTCGACATCGCGGGCACTCGGACACTGGCCTGAGTCGCCTGGGACAGCTGGTGCACCCTGCGGCCTATCGGAGCCGGGCGCGTGTCGCCCCTGAGAGCCGGGCGACGCCGCGGGCCCTCGGAACTGTGTGCGAGTCGCCTGGGACAGCTGGTCAACATCGCGGGCCCTCGGACAATGGCCTGAGTCGCCCGGGAGAGCTTGTGGACACTCAGGGCAATCGGAGACAGGCGCGAATCCTCCCGGACAGCTGGTCGACACCACAGGCCCTCGGACCCGAGCGCGATTCGCCCGGGAATTCTCGTCAACCGAGCAGGATCTAGGACCCGGGCCCGAGAACCCGGGGCAGCTGGTCGACTCCTTGGGCCCAGGGACATGGGCCTGAGTCGCCCGGGACAGCTGGTGGACCCCGCGGGCCATCGGCCCCGAGCCTGAGTTGCCCGGGAGAGTTGGTGGACCCCGCGGGCCATCGGACCCGAGCCTGATTCGCCCAGGACAACTGGTTGACAATGCGGGCCCTCAGACCAAGGCGCGAGTTATCCGGTACAGCTAGTCAACTACACGGGAACTCGGACACGGGCCCGCTTCGCCCGGGTGAGCTGGTCGACCCCACGGAATCACGGACCTGAGCCTGAGTCACCCGGGACAGCTTGTCAACCCCACGCGCGCTCGACCCGAGCGCAAGTCGCCCAGGACAACGGGGCGACATCGCGGGCCCTCAGATACGAGCGCGTGTCGCCCGGCTGCGCTGGTCGAACCCGCGGGACCTCGGAACCCGGTCCGAGTCGCCCGGGACAGCTGGTCAACATCGTGAGCCCTCGGACACTGGGCTGAGTCGCCACGGACAGCTGGTCGACCCCGCGGGCTATCGGAGCCGGCCGCGTGTCCTCTGGGACAGCTGGTCGAACCTGCGGCCCTCGGACCCGAGCTCGAGTCGCCCGGAAGAGCGGATGGATCCCGCTGACCCTCGATCCGCGCCCGAGGCGCCTGGGACAGCTGGTCAACCCCGCAGGCACTGGAAGCAGGCCCCCGGTCGCCTGGGACATCTGGTCGAGCCCCCGGGACCTCAGGCATGGGCCCGAGTCTCCCGGGGCAGCTGGTCGACTCCGTGGGCCCAGGGACACGGGCCTGGGGCGCCCGGGCCAGCTGGTCGACCTCGCGGGCACTGGAACCCGGCACCAGGTCGCCCAGGACATCTGGTCGAGCCCATGGGACCTGGGAACCGGGTCCGAGTCGCCCGGGACAGCTGGTCGGCACCGCGGGCCTTGGCCACGGGCCCGAGTCACCCGGGAGAGATGGTCGACCCCACGGGGCCTTGGACATGATTCCGAGTCACCTGGGAGAGCTAGTCGATATCACGGGCCCTCGGAGCCGAGCCGGAGTAGCCCGGGATATCTGGTCGACCCCACGCGATCGCAGACCACAGTGCGAGTCGCCCAGGACAGCTGGTCGACATCGCGGGACCTCAGGCATGGGCCCGAGTCTCCCGTGACAGCTGGTGGACCCTGCGGACCATCGGCCCTGGGCCCGAGTGGCCCAGGACTGCTGGGCGACATCGTGGGACCTCAGGCATGGGCCCGAGTCTCCCGTGACACCTGGCCGACCCCACGAGCTATCGGATCCGGGCGCAAGTCCCCCAGGACAGCGGGTTGACCCCGCGGGCCATTGGTCAGGCGCCTGAGTCAGCCGGGAGAGCTGGTCGATCCGGCGGGCCCTCAGATCCGAGCTCAAGTCGCCCGAGACAGCGGGTGGATCCCGCTGGCCCTCGGATCCGTGCCCGAGTCACCCGGGACAGCTGGTCGACCCCGCAGGCACTGGAACCCGGCCCCTGTTCGCCCGGGACATCTGGTCGAGCCCCCGGGACCACAGTCTCCCGGGGCAGCTGGTCGACTCCGCGGGCCCAAGGACACGGGCCTGAGGCGCCCCAGACAGCTGGTCGAACCCGCGGGCACTGGAACCCGGCCCCAGGTCGCCCGGGATATCTGGTCGAGCCCTGGGACCTTAGGCATGGGCCCGAGTCTCCCGGGGCAGCTGGTCGACTCCGCGGGTCCAGGGACACGGGCCTGAGGCGCCCGGGACAACTGTTCGAAACCGCGGGCACTGGGACACGGGCCCGAGTCCCCTGGGACAGCTGGTCCACCCCACGGGACCACGGACCCAAGCGGGCGTCGCCCAGGACAGCGGGTCGACATCTCGGGCCCTCGGACCCTGGACTGAGTCGCCCAGGACAGCTGGTCGACACCGCAGGCACAGGAACCCGGCCTCCGGTCGCCCGGGATATCTGATCGAGCCGCCAGGACCACAGGCATGGGCCCGAGTCTCTCGGGGCAGCTGGTCAACTCCGCGGTTCCAGGGACACGGGCCTGAGTTGCCCGGGACAGCTGGTGGACCCCATGGGCCCTGTGACATGGATCCAAATCACCCGGGAGTGCTAGTCGACCCCGCAGGCAATCGGACCCGAGGGCGAGTCGCCCGGGAGTGCTCATCGACCGCACAGGACCTCGTACCCGGGCCGGAGTCGCCCGGTGCAGCTGCTCGACACCGCGGGACCAGGGACCCGGGCCTGAGTCGCCCGGGAGAACTGGTCGACCCCCTGGGCCCTCGGACATGGGCCCGAGTAACCTGGGACAGCTGTTCGACCGCGCGAGTCCTTGGACTCAGGTACGAGTCCCCCGTGACAGATGGTCCACCCCGCGGGCCCTGGGACATGGGTTCGAGTCGCCCGGGACATGTGGTCAACGCAAGGGGACCACGGACCACCGCGCGAATCGCTGAGGACAGCTGGTCCACATCGCGGGCCCTTGGACACTGGCCTGAGTCGCCCGGGACAGCAGGTCGACCCCGTGGGCAATTGGACCCGAGCCCGAGTCGCCCGGGAGAGCTGGTCCAACTCGCGGGCCCTCGGACCCGAGCGCGGGTCGCGCGAGAATTCTGGTCGACCACGCGTGCCCTCGGACCCGGGCCTGTGACGTGCGTGTGAGCTGATCAAACACGCGGGACCACGGACCAAATCCCGTGTCGACCGGGACAGCTTGTCAAGCCCGCGGGCCCTCAGACCCGAGCGGGAGTCACCCAGCAGGGGTGGTCGACATCGCGGGCACTCGGACACTGGCCTGAGTCGCCTGGGACAGCTGGTGCACCCTGCGGCCTATCGGAGCCGGGCGCGTGTCGCCCCTGAGAGCCGGGCGACGCCGCGGGCCCTCGGAACTGTGTGCGAGTCGCCTGGGACAGCTGGTCAACATCGCGGGCCCTCGGACAATGGCCTGAGTCGCCCGGGAGAGCTTGTGGACACTCAGGGCAATCGGAGACAGGCGCGAATCCTCCCGGACAGCTGGTCGACACCACAGGCCCTCGGACCCGAGCGCGATTCGCCCGGGAATTCTCGTCAACCGAGCAGGATCTAGGACCCGGGCCCGAGAACGCGGGGCAGCTGGTCGACTCCTTGGGCCCAGGGACATGGGCCTGAGTCGCCCGGGACAGCTGGTGGACCCCGTTGGCCATCGGCCCCGAGCCTGAGTTGCCCGGGAGAGTTGGTGGACCCCGCGGGCCATCGGACCCGAGCCTGATTCGCCCAGGACAACTGGTTGACAATGCGGGCCCTCAGACCAAGGCGCGAGTTATCCGGTACAGCTAGTCAACTACACGGGAACTCGGACACGGGCCCGCTTCGCCCGGGTGAGCTGGTCGACCCCACGGAATCACGGACCTGAGCCTGAGTCACCCGGGACAGCTTGTCAACCCCAGGCGCGCTCGACCCGAGCGCAAGTCGCCCAGGACAACGGGGCGACATCGCGGGCCCTCAGATACGAGCGCGTGTCGCCCGGCTGCGCTGGTCGAACCCGCGGGACCTCGGAACCCGGTCCGAGTCGCCGGGGACAGCTGGTCAACATCGTGAGCCCTCGGACACTGGCCTGAGTCGCCACGGACAGCTGGTCGACCCCGCGGGCTATCGGAGCCGGCCGCGTGTCCTCTGGGACAGCTGGTCGAACCTGCGGCCCTCGGACCCGAGCTCGAGTCGCCCGGAAGAGCGGATGGATCCCGCTGACCCTCGATCCGCGCCCGAGGCGCCTGGGACAGCTGGTCAACCCCGCAGGCACTGGAATCAGGCCCCCGGTCGCCTGGGACATCTGGTCGAGCCCCCGGGACCTCAGGCATGGGCCCGAGTCTCCCGGGGCAGCTGGTCGACTCCGTGGGCCCAGGGACACGGGCCTGGGGCGCCCGGGCCAGCTGGTCGACCTCGCGGGCACTGGAACCCGGCACCAGGTCGCCCAGGACATCTGGTCGAGCCCATGGGACCTGGGAACCGGGTCCGAGTCGCCCGGGACAGCTGGTCGGCACCGCGGGCCTTGGACACGGGCCCGAGTCACCCGGGAGAGATGGTCGACCCCACGGGGCCTTGGACATGATTCCGAGTCACCTGGGAGAGCTAGTCGATATCACGGGCCCTCGGAGCCGAGCCGGAGTAGCCCGGGATATCTGGTCGACCCCACGAGATCGCAGACCACAGTGCGAGTCGCCCAGGACAGCTGGTCGACATCGCGGGACCTCAGGCATGGGCCCGAGTCTCCCGTGACAGCTGGTGGACCCTGCGGACCATCGGACCTGGGCCCGAGTGGCCCAGGACAGCTGGGCGACATCGTGGGACCTCAGGCATGGGCCCGAGTCTCCCGTGACACCTGGCCGACCCCACGAGCTATCGGATCCGGGCGCAAGTCCCCCAGGACAGCGGGTTGACACCGCGGGCCATTGGTCAGGCGCCTGAGTCAGCCGGGAGAGCTGGTCGATCCGGCGGGCCCTCAGATCCGAGCTCAAGTCGCCCGAGACAGCGGGTGGATCCCGCTGGCCCTCGGATCCGTGCCCGAGTCACCCGGGACAGCTGGTCGACCCCGCAGGCACTGGAACCCGGCCCCTGTTCGCCCGGGACATCTGGTCGAGCCCCCGGGACCACAGTCTCCCGGGGCAGCTGGTCGACTCCGCGGGCCCAAGGACACGGGCCTGAGGCGCCCCAGACAGCTGGTCGAACCCGCGGGCACTGGAACCCGGCCCCAGGTCGCCCGGGATATCTGGTCGAGCCCTGGGACCTTAGGCATGGGCCCGAGTCTCCCGGGGCAGCTGGTCGACTCCGCGGGTCCAGGGACACGGGCCTGAGGCGCCCGGGACAAGTGTTCGAAACCGCGGGCACTGGGACACGGGCCCGAGTCCCCTGGGACAGCTGGTCCACCCCACGGGACCACGGACCCAAGCGGGAGTCGCCCAGGACAGCGGGTCGATATCTCGGGCCCTCGGACCCTGGACTGAGTCGCCCAGGACAGCTGGTCGACACCGCAGGCACAGGAACCCGGCCTCCGTTCGCCTGGGATATCTGATCGAGCCGCCAGGACCACAGGCATGGGCCCGAGTCTCTCGGGGCAGCTGGTCAACTCCGCGGTTCCAGGGACACGGGCCTGAGTTGCCCGGGACAGCTGGTGGACCCCATGGGCCCTGTGACATGGGTCCAAATCACCCGGGAGTGCTAGTCGACCCCGCAGGCAATCGGACCCGAGGGCGAGTCGCCCGGGAGTGCTCATCGACCGCACAGGACCTCGTACCCGGGCCGGAGTCGCCCGGTGCAGCTGCTCGACACCGCGGGACCAGGGACCCGGGCCTGAGTCACCCGGGAGAACTGGTCGACCCCCTGGGCCCTCGGACATGGGCCCGAGTAACCTGGGACAGCTGTTCGACCGCGCGAGTCCTTGGACTCAGGTACGAGTCCCCCGTGACAGATGGTCCACCCCGCGGGCCCTGGGACATGGGTTCGAGTCGCCCGGGACATGTGGTCAACGCAAGGGGACCACGGACCACCGCGCGAATCGCTGAGGACAGCTGGTCCACATCGCGGGCCCTTGGACACTGGCCTGAGTCGCCCGGGACAGCAGGTCGACCCCGTGGGCAATTGGACCCGAGCCCGAGTCGCCCGGGAGAGCTGGTCCAACTCGCGGGCCCTCGGACCCGAGCGCGGGTCGCGCGAGAATTCTGGTCGACCACGCGTGCCCTCGGACCCGGGCCTGTGACGTGCGTGTGAGCTGATCAAACACGCGGGACCACGGACCAAATCCCGTGTCGACCGGGACAGCTTGTCAAGCCCGCGGGCCCTCAGACCCGAGCGGGAGTCACCCAGCAGGGGTGGTCGACATCGCGGGCACTCGGACACTGGCCTGAGTCGCCTGGGACAGCTGGTGCACCCTGCGGCCTATCGGAGCCGGGCGCGTGTCGCCCCTGAGAGCCGGGCGACGCCGCGGGCCCTCGGAACTGTGTGCGAGTCGCCTGGGACAGCTGGTCAACATCGCGGGCCCTCGGACAATGGCCTGAGTCGCCCGGGAGAGCTTGTGGACACTCAGGGCAATCGGAGACAGGCGCGAATCCTCCCGGACAGCTGGTCGACACCACAGGCCCTCGGACCCGAGCGCGATTCGCCCGGGAATTCTCGTCAACCGAGCAGGATCTAGGACCCGGGCCCGAGAACGCGGGGCAGCTGGTCGACTCCTTGGGCCCAGGGACATGGGCCTGAGTCGCCCGGGACAGCTGGTGGACCCCGCGGGCCATCGGCCCCGAGCCTGAGTTGCCCGGGAGAGTTGGTGGACCCCGCGGGCCATCGGACCCGAGCCTGATTCGCCCAGGACAACTGGTTGACAATGCGGGCCCTCAGACCAAGGCGCGAGTTATCCGGTACAGCTAGTCAACTACACGGGAACTCGGACACGGGCCCGCTTCGCCCGGGTGAGCTGGTCGACCCCACGGAATCACGGACCTGAGCCTGAGTCACCCGGGACAGCTTGTCAACCCCAGGCGCGCTCGACCCGAGCGCAAGTCGCCCAGGACAACGGGGCGACATCGCGGGCCCTCAGATACGAGCGCGTGTCGCCCGGCTGCGCTGGTCGAACCCGCGGGACCTCGGAACCCGGTCCGAGTCGCCGGGGACAGCTGGTCAACATCGTGAGCCCTCGGACACTGGCCTGAGTCGCCACGGACAGCTGGTCGACCCCGCGGGCTATCGGAGCCGGCCGCGTGTCCTCTGGGACAGCTGGTCGAACCTGCGGCCCTCGGACCCGAGCTCGAGTCGCCCGGAAGAGCGGATGGATCCCGCTGACCCTCGATCCGCGCCCGAGGCGCCTGGGACAGCTGGTCAACCCCGCAGGCACTGGAATCAGGCCCCCGGTCGCCTGGGACATCTGGTCGAGCCCCCGGGACCTCAGGCATGGGCCCGAGTCTCCCGGGGCAGCTGGTCGACTCCGTGGGCCCAGGGACACGGGCCTGGGGCGCCCGGGCCAGCTGGTCGACCTCGCGGGCACTGGAACCCGGCACCAGGTCGCCCAGGACATCTGGTCGAGCCCATGGGACCTGGGAACCGGGTCCGAGTCGCCCGGGACAGCTGGTCGGCACCGCGGGCCTTGGCCACGGGCCCGAGTCACCCGGGAGAGATGGTCGACCCCACGGGGCCTTGGACATGATTCCGAGTCACCTGGGAGAGCTAGTCGATATCACGGGCCCTCGGAGCCGAGCCGGAGTAGCCCGGGATATCTGGTCGACCCCACGAGATCGAAGACCACAGTGCGAGTCGCCCAGGACAGCTGGTCGACATCGCGGGACCTCAGGCATGGGCCCGAGACTCCCGTGACAGCTGGTGGACCCTGCGGACCATCAGACCTGGGCCCGAGTGGCCCAGGACAGCTGGGCGACATCGTGGGACCTCAGGCATGGGCCCGAGTCTCCCGTGACACCTGGCCGACCCCACGAGCTATCGGATCCGGGCGCAAGTCCCCCAGGACAGCGGGTTGACACCGCGGGCCATTGGTCAGGCGCCTGAGTCAGCCGGGAGAGCTGGTCGATCCGGCGGGCCCTCAGATCCGAGCTCAAGTCGCCCGAGACAGCGGGTGGATCCCGCTGGCCCTCGGATCCGTGCCCGAGTCACCCGGGACAGCTGGTCGACCCCGCAGGCACTGGAACCCGGCCCCTGTTCGCCCGGGACATCTGGTCGAGCCCCCGGGACCACAGTCTCCCGGGGCAGCTGGTCGACTCCGCGGGCCCAAGGACACGGGCCTGAGGCGCCCCAGACAGCTGGTCGAACCCGCGGGCACTGGAACCCGGCCCCAGGTCGCCCGGGATATCTGGTCGAGCCCTGGGACCTTAGGCATGGGCCCGAGTCTCCCGGGGCAGCTGGTCGACTCCGCGGGTCCAGGGACACGGGCCTGAGGCGCCCGGGACAACTGTTCGAAACCGCGGGCACTGGGACACGGGCCCGAGTCCCCTGGGACAGCTGGTCCACCCCACGGGACCACGGACCCAAGCGGGAGTCGCCCAGGACAGCGGGTCGACATCTCGGGCCCTCGGACCCTGGACTGAGTCGCCCAGGACAGCTGGTCGACACCGCAGGCACAGGAACCCGGCCTCCGGTCGCCCGGGATATCTGATCGAGCCGCCAGGACCACAGGCATGGGCCCGAGTCTCTCGGGGCAGCTGGTCAACTCCGCGGTTCCAGGGACACGGGCCTGAGTTGCCCGGGACAGCTGGTGGACCCCATGGGCCCTGTGACATGGGTCCAAATCACCCGGGAGTGCTAGTCGACCCCGCAGGCAATCGGACCCGAGGGCGAGTTGCCCGGGAGTGCTCATCGACCGCACAGGACCTCGTACCCGGGCCGGAGTCACCCGGTGCAGCTGCTCGACACCGCGGGACCAGGGACCCGGGCCTGAGTCGCCCGGGAGAACTGGTCGACCCCCTGGGCCCTCGGACATGGGCCCGAGTAACCTGGGACAGCTGTTCGACCGCGCGAGTCCTTGGACTCAGGTACGAGTCCCCCGTGACAGATGGACCACCCCGCGGGCCCGAGGACATGGGTTCGAGTCGCCCCGGACATGTGGTCAACGCAAGGGGACCACGGACCACCGCGCGAATCGCTGAGGACAGCTGGTCCACATCGCGGGCCCTTGGACACAGGCCTGAGTCGCCCGGGACAGCAGGTCGACCCCGTGGGCAATTGGACCCGAGCCCGAGTCGCCCGGGAGAGCTGGTCCAACTCGCGGGCCCTCGGACCCGAGCGCGGGTCGCGCGAGAATTCTGGTCGACCACGCGTGCCCTCGGACCCGGGCCTGTGACGTGCGTGTGAGCTGATCAAACACGCGGGACCACGGACCAAATCCCGTGTCGACCGGGACAGCTTGTCAAGCCCGCGGGCCCTCAGACCCGAGCGGGAGTCACCCAGCAGGGGTGGTCGACATCGCGGGCACTCGGACACTGGCCTGAGTCGCCTGGGACAGCTGGTGCACCCTGCGGCCTACCGGAGCCGGGCGCGTGTCGCCCCTGAGAGCCGGGCGACGCCGCGGGCCCTCGGAACTGTGTGCGAGTCGCCTGGGACAGCTGGTCAACATCGCGGGCCCTCGGACAATGGCCTGAGTCGCCCGGGAGAGCTTGTGGACACTCAGGGCAATCGGAGACAGGCGCGAATCCTCCCGGACAGCTGGTCGACACCACAGGCCCTCGGACCCGAGCGCGATTCGCCCGGGAATTCTCGTCAACCGAGCAGGATCTAGGACCCGGGCCCGAGAACGCGGGGCAGCTGGTCGACTCCTTGGGCCCAGGGACATGGGCCTGAGTCGCCCGGGACAGCTGGTCGACCCCGCGGGCCATCGGCCCCGAGCCTGAGTTGCCCGGGAGAGTTGGTGGACCCCGCGGGCCATCGGACCCGAGCCTGATTCGCCCAGGACAACTGGTTGACAATGCGGGCCCTCAGACCAAGGCGCGAGTTATCCGGTACAGCTAGTCAACTACACGGGAACTCGGACACGGGCCCGCTTGGCCCGGGTGAGCTGGTCGACCCCACGGAATCACGGACCTGAGCCTGAGTCACCCGGGACAGCTTGTCAACCCCAGGCGCGCTCGACCCGAGCGCAAGTCGCCCAGGACAACGGGGCGACATCGCGGGCCCTCAGATACGAGCGCGTGTCGCCCGGCTGCGCTGGTCGAACCCGCGGGACCTCGGAACCCGGTCCGAGTCGCCCGGGACAGCTGGTCAACATCGTGAGCCCTCGGACACTGGGCTGAGTCGCCACGGACAGCTGGTCGACCCCGCGGGCTATCGGAGCCGGCCGCGTGTCCTCTGGGACAGCTGGTCGAACCTGCGGCCCTCGGACCCGAGCTTGAGTCGCCCGGAAGAGCGGATGGAAATCGCTGACCCTCGATCCGCGCCCGAGGCGCCTGGGACAGCTGGTCAACCCCGCAGGCACTGGAATCAGGCCCCCGGTCGCCTGGGACATCTGGTCGAGCCCCCGGGACCTCAGGCATGGGCCCGAGTCTCCCGGGGCAGCTGGTCGACTCCGTGGGCCCAGGGACACGGGCCTGGGGCGCCCGGGCCAGCTGGTCGACCTCGCGGGCACTGGAACCCGGCACCAGGTCGCCCAGGACATCTGGTCGAGCCCATGGGACCTGGGAACCGGGTCCGAGTCGCCCGGGAGAGCTGGTCGGCACCGCGGGCCTTGGCCACGGGCCCGAGTCACCCGGGAGAGATGGTCGACCCCACGGGGCCTTGGACATGATTCCGAGTCACCTGGGAGAGCTAGTCGATATCACGGGCCCTCGGAGCCGAGCCGGAGTAGCCCGGGATATCTGGTCGACCCCACGAGATCGCAGACCACAGTGCGAGTCGCCCAGGACAGCTGGTCGACATCGCGGGACCTCAGGCATGGGCCCGAGTCTCCCGTGACAGCTGGTGGACCCTGCGGACCATCGGACCTGGGCCCGAGTGGCCCAGGACTGCTGGGCGACATCGTGGGACCTCAGGCATGGGCCCGAGTCTCCCGTGACACCTGGCCGACCCCACGAGCTATCGGATCCGGGCGCAAGTCCCCCAGGACAGCGGGTTGACACCGCGGGCCATTGGTCAGGCGCCTGAGTCAGCCGGGAGAGCTGGTCGATCCGGCGGGCCCTCAGATCCGAGCTCAAGTCGCCCGAGACAGCGGGTGGATCCCGCTGGCCCTCGGATCCGTGCCCGAGTCACCCAGGACAGCTGGTCGACCCCGCAGGCACTGGAACCCGGCCCCTGTTCGCCCGGGACATCTGGTCGAGCCCCCGGGACCACAGTCTCCCGGGGCAGCTGGTCGACTCCGCGGGCCCAAGGACACGGGCCTGAGGCGCCCCAGACAGCTGGTCGAACCCGCGGGCACTGGAACCCGGCACCAGGTCGCCCGGGATATCTGGTCGCGCCCTGGGACCTTAGGCATGGGCCCGAGTCTCCCGGGGCAGCTGGTCGACTCCGCGGGTCCAGGGACACGGGCCTGAGGCGCCCGGGACAACTGTTCGAAACCGCGGGCACTGGGACACGGGCCCGCGTCCCCTGGGACAGCTGGTCCACCCCACGGGACCACGGACCCAAGCGGGAGTCGCCCAGGACAGCGGGTCGACACCGCAGGCACAGGAACCCGGCCTCCGGTCGCCCGGGATATCTGATCGAGCCGCCAGGACCACAGGCATGGGCCCGAGTCTCTCGGGGCAGCTGGTCAACTCCGCGGTTCCAGGGACACGGGCCTGAGTTGCCCGGGACAGCTGGTGGACCCCATGGGCCCTGTGACATGGATCCAAATCACCCGGGAGTGCTAGTCGACCCCGCAGGCAATCGGACCCGAGGGCGAGTCGCCCGGGAGTGCTCATCGACCGCACAGGACCTCGTACCCGGGCCGGAGTCGCCCGGTGCAGCTGCTCGACACCGCGGGACCAGGGACCCGGGCCTGAGTCGCCCGGGAGAACTGGTCGACCCCCTGGGCCCTCGGACATGGGCCCGAGTAACCTGGGACAGCTGTTCGACCGCGCGAGTCCTTGGACTCAGGTACGAGTCCCCCGTGACAGATGGTCCACCCCGCGGGCCCTGGGACATGGGTTCGAGTCGCCCGGGACATGTGGTCAACGCAAGGGGACCACGGACCACCGCGCGAATCGCTGAGGACAGCTGGTCCACATCGCGGGCCCTTGGACACTGGCCTGAGTCGCCCGGGACAGCAGGTCGACCCCGTGGGCAATTGGACCCGAGCCCGAGTCGCCCGGGAGAGCTGGTCCAACTCGCGGGCCCTCGGACCCGAGCGCGGGTCGCGCGAGAATTCTGGTCGACCACGCGTGCCCTCGGACCCGGGCCTGTGACGTGCGTGTGAGCTGATCAAACACGCGGGACCACGGACCAAATCCCGTGTCGACCGGGACAGCTTGTCAAGCCCGCGGGCCCTCAGACCCGAGCGGGAGTCACCCAGCAGGGGTGGTCGACATCGCGGGCACTCGGACACTGGCCTGAGTCGCCTGGGACAGCTGGTGCACCCTGCGGCCTATCGGAGCCGGGCGCGTGTCGCCCCTGAGAGCCGGGCGACGCCGCGGGCCCTCGGAACTGTGTGCGAGTCGCCTGGGAGAGCTGGTCAACATCGCGGGCCCTCGGACAATGGCCTGAGTCGCCCAGGAGAGCCTGTCGACACTCAGGGCAATCGGAGACAGGCGCGAATCCTCCCGGACAGCTGGTCGACACCACAGGCCCTCGGACCCGAGCGCGATTCGCCCGGGAATTCTCGTCAACCGAGCAGGATCTAGGACCCGGGCCCGAGAACGCGGGGCAGCTGGTCGACTCCTTGGGCCCAGGGACATGGGCCTGAGTCGCCCGGGACAGCTGGTGGACCCCGCGGGCCATCGGCCCCGAGCCTGAGTTGCCCGGGAGAGTTGGTGGACCCCGCGGGCCATCGGACCCGAGCCTGATTCGCCCAGGACAACTGGTTGACAATGCGGGCCCTCAGACCAAGGCGCGAGTTATCCGGTACAGCTAGTCAACTACACGGGAACTCGGACACGGGCCCGCTTCGCCCGGGTGAGCTGGTCGACCCCACGGAATCACGGACCTGAGCCTGAGTCACCCGGGACAGCTTGTCAACCCCACGCGCGCTCGACCCGAGCGCAAGTCGCCCAGGACAACGGGGCGACATCGCGGGCCCTCAGATACGAGCGCGTGTCGCCCGGCTGCGCTGGTCGAACCCGCGGGACCTCGGAACCCGGTCCGAGTCGCCCGGGACAGCTGGTCAACATCGTGAGCCCTCGGACACTGGCCTGAGTCGCCACGGACAGCTGGTCGACCCCGCGGGCTATCGGAGCCGGCCGCGTGTCCTCTGGGACAGCTGGTCGAACCTGCGGCCCTCGGACCCGAGCTCGAGTCGCCCGGAAGAGCGGATGGATCCCGCTGACCCTCGATGCGCACCCGAGGCGCCTGGGACAGCTGGTCAAACCCGCAGGCACTGGAACCAGGCCCCCGGTCGCCTGGGACATCTGGTCGAGCCCCCGGGACCTCAGGCATGGGCCCGAGTCTCCCGGGGCAGCTGGTCGACTCCGTGGGCCCAGGGACACGGGCCTGGGGCGCCCGGGCCAGCTGGTCGACCTCGCGGGCACTGGAACCCGGCACCAGGTCGCCCAGGACATCTGGTCGAGCCCATGGGACCTGGGAACCGGGTCCGAGTCGCCCGGGACAGCTGGTCGGCACCGCGGGCCTTGGCCACGGGCCCGAGTCACCCGGGAGAGATGGTCGACCCCACGGGGCCTTGGACATGATTCCGAGTCACCTGGGAGAGCTAGTCGATATCACGGGCCCTCGGAGCCGAGCCGGAGTAGCCCGGGATATCTGGTCGACCCCACGCGATCGCAGACCACAGTGCGAGTCGCCCAGGACAGCTGGTCGACATCGCGGGACCTCAGGCATGGGCCCGAGTCTCCCGTGACAGCTGGTGGACCCTGCGGACCATCGGACCTGGGCCCGAGTGGCCCAGGACTGCTGGGCGACATCGTGGGACCTCAGGCATGGGCCCGAGTCTCCCGTGACACCTGGCCGACCCCACGAGCTATCGGATCCGGGCGCAAGTCCCCCAGGACAGCGGGTTGACACCGCGGGCCATTGGTCAGGCGCCTGAGTCAGCCGGGAGAGCTGGTCAATCCGGCGGGCCCTCAGATCCGAGCTCAAGTCGCCCGAGACAGCGGGTGGATCCCGCTGGCCCTCGGATCCGTGCCCGAGTCACCCGGGACAGCTGGTCGACCCCGCAGGCACTGGAACCCGGCCCCTGTTCGCCCGGGACATCTGGTCGAGCCCCCGGGACCACAGTCTCCCGGGGCAGCTGGTCGACTCCGCGGGCCCAAGGACACGGGCCTGAGGCGCCCCAGACAGCTGGTCGAACCCGCGGGCACTGGAACCCGGCCCCAGGTCGCCCGGGATATCTGGTCGAGCCCTGGGACCTTAGGCATGGGCCCGAGTCTCCCGGGGCAGCTGGTCGACTCCGCGGGTCCAGGGACACGGGCCTGAGGCGCCCGGGACAACTGTTCGAAACCGCGGGCACTGGGACACGGGCCCGAGTCCCCTGGGACAGCTGGTCCACCCCACGGAACCACGGACCCAAGCGGGAGTCGCCCAGGACAGCGGGTCGACATCTCGGGCCCTCGGACCCTGGACTGAGTCGCCCAGGACAGCTGGTCGACACTGCAGGCACAGGAACCCGGCCTCCGGTCGCCCGGGATATCTGATCGAGCCGCCAGGACCACAGGCATGGGCCCGAGTCTCTCGGGGCAGCTGGTCAACTCCGCGGTTCCAGGGACACGGGCCTGAGTTGCCCGGGACAGCTGGTGGACCCCATGGGCCCTGTGACATGGATCCAAATCACCCGGGAGTGCTAGTCGACCCCGCAGGCAATCGGACCCGAGGGCGAGTCGCCCGGGAGTGCTCATCGACCGCACAGGACCTCGTACCCGGGCCGGAGTCGCCCGGTGCAGCTGCTCGACACCGCGGGACCAGGGACCCGGGCCTGAGTCGCCTGGGAGAACTGGTCGACCCCCTGGGCCCTCGGACATGGGCCCGAGTAACCTGGGACAGCTGTTCGACCGCGCGAGTCCTTGGACTCAGGTACGAGTCCCCCGTGACAGATGGTCCACCCCGCGGGCCCTGGGACATGGGTTCGAGTCGCCCGGGACATGTGGTCAACGCAAGGGGACCACGGACCACCGCGCGAATCGCTGAGGACAGCTGGTCCACATCGCGGGCCCTTGGACACTGGCCTGAGTCGCCCGGGACAGCAGGTCGACCCCGTGGGCAATTGGACCCGAGCCCGAGTCGCCCGGGAGAGCTGGTCCAACTCGCGGGCCCTCGGACCCGAGCGCGGGTCGCGCGAGAATTCTGGTCGACCACGCGTGCCCTCGGACCCGGGCCTGTGACGTGCGTGTGAGCTGATCAAACACGCGGGACCACGGACCAAATCCCGTGTCGACTGGGACAGCTTGTCAAGCCCGCGGGCCCTCAGACCCGAGCGGGAGTCACCCAGCAGGGGTGGTCGACATCGCGGGCACTCGGACACTGGCCTGAGTCGCCTGGGACAGCTGGTGCACCCTGCGGCCTATCGGAGCCGGGCGCGTGTCGCCCCTGAGAGCCGGGCGACGCCGCGGGCCCTCGGAACTGTGTGCGAGTCGCCTGGGAGAGCTGGTCAACATCGCGGGCCCTCGGACAATGGCCTGAGTCGCCCGGGAGAGCCTGTCGACACTCAGGGCAATCGGAGACAGGCGCGAATCCTCCCGGACAGCTGGTCGACACCACAGGCCCTCGGACCCGAGCGCGATTCGCCCGGGAATTCTCGTCAACCGAGCAGGATCTAGGACCCGGGCCCGAGAACGCGGGGCAGCTGGTCGACTCCTTGGGCCCAGGGACATGGGCCTGAGTCGCCCGGGACAGCTGGTGGACCCCGCGGGCCATCGGCCCCGAGCCTGAGTTGCCCGGGAGAGTTGGTGGACCCCGCGGGCCATCGGACCCGAGCCTGATTCGCCCAGGACAACTGGTTGACAATGCGGGCCCTCAGACCAAGGCGCGAGTTATCCGGTACAGCTAGTCAACTACACGGGAACTCGGACACGGGCCCGCTTCGCCCGGGTGAGCTGGTCGACCCCACGGAATCACGGACCTGAGCCTGAGTCACCCGGGACAGCTTGTCAACCCCACGCGCGCTCGACCCGAGCGCAAGTCGCCCAGGACAACGGGGCGACATCGCGGGCCCTCAGATACGAGCGCGTGTCGCCCGGCTGCGCTGGTCGAACCCGCGGGACCTCGGAACCCGGTCCGAGTCGCCCGGGACAGCTGGTCAACATCGTGAGCCCTCGGACACTGGCCTGAGTCGCCACGGACAGCTGGTCGACCCCGCGGGCTATCGGAGCCGGCCGCGTGTCCTCTGGGACAGCTGGTCGAACCTGCGGCCCTCGGACCCGAGCTCGAGTCGCCCGGAAGAGCGGATGGATCCCGCTGACCCTCGATCCGCGCCCGAGGCGCCTGGGACAGCTGGTCAACCCCGCAGGCACTGGAACCAGGCCCCCGGTCGCCTGGGACATCTGGTCGAGCCCCCGGGACCTCAGGCATGGGCCCGAGTCTCCCGGGGCAGCTGGTCGACTCCGTGGGCCCAGGGACACGGGCCTGGGGCGCCCGGGCCGGCTGGTCGACCTCGCGGGCACTGGAACCCGGCACCAGGTCGCCCAGGACATCTGGTCGAGCCCATGGGACCTGGGAACCGGGTCCGAGTCGCCCGGGACAGCTGGTCGGCACCGCGGGCCTTGGACACGGGCCCGAGTCACCCGGGAGAGATGGTCGACCCCACGGGGCCTTGGACATGATTCCGAGTCACCTGGGAGAGCTAGTCGATATCACGGGCCCTCGGAGCCGAGCCGGAGTAGCCCGGGATATCTGGTCGACCCCACGCGATCGCAGACCACAGTGCGAGTCGCCCAGGACAGCTGGTCGACATCGCGGGACCTCAGGCATGGGCCCGAGTCTCCCGTGACAGCTGGTGGACCCTGCGGACCATCGGACCTGGGCCCGAGTGGCCCAGGACTGCTGGGCGACATCGTGGGACCTCAGGCATGGGCCCGAGTCTCCCGTGACACCTGGCCGACCCCACGAGCTATCGGATCCGGGCGCAAGTCCCCCAGGACAGCGGGTTGACACCGCGGGCCATTGGTCAGGCGCCTGAGTCAGCCGGGAGAGCTGGTCAATCCGGCGGGCCCTCAGATCCGAGCTCAAGTCGCCCGAGACAGCGGGTGGATCCCGCTGGCCCTCGGATCCGTGCCCGAGTCACCCGGGACAGCTGGTCGACCCCGCAGGCACTGGAACCCGGCCCCTGTTCGCCCGGGACATCTGGTCGAGCCCCCGGGACCACAGTCTCCCGGGGCAGCTGGTCGACTCCGCGGGCCCAAGGACACGGGCCTGAGGCGCCCCAGACAGCTGGTCGAACCCGCGGGCACTGGAACCCGGCCCCAGGTCGCCCGGGATATCTGGTCGAGCCCTGGGACCTTAGGCATGGGCCCGAGTCTCCCGGGGCAGCTGGTCGACTCCGCGGGTCCAGGGACACGGGCCTGAGGCGCCCGGGACAACTGTTCGAAACCGCGGGCACTGGGACACGGGCCCGAGTCCCCTGGGACAGCTGGTCCACCCCACGGAACCACGGACCCAAGCGGGAGTCGCCCAGGACAGCGGGTCGACATCTCGGGCCCTCGGACCCTGGACTGAGTCGCCCAGGACAGCTGGTCGACACTGCAGGCACAGGAACCCGGCCTCCGGTCGCCCGGGATATCTGATCGAGCCGCCAGGACCACAGGCATGGGCCCGAGTCTCTCGGGGCAGCTGGTCAACTCCGCGGTTCCAGGGACACGGGCCTGAGTTGCCCGGGACAGCTGGTGGACCCCATGGGCCCTGTGACATGGATCCAAATCACCCGGGAGTGCTAGTCGACCCCGCAGGCAATCGGACCCGAGGGCGAGTCGCCCGGGAGTGCTCATCGACCGCACAGGACCTCGTACCCGGGCCGGAGTCGCCCGGTGCAGCTGCTCGACACCGCGGGACCAGGGACCCGGGCCTGAGTCGCCTGGGAGAACTGGTCGACCCCCTGGGCCCTCGGACATGGGCCCGAGTAACCTGGGACAGCTGTTCGACCGCGCGAGTCCTTGGACTCAGGTACGAGTCCCCCGTGACAGATGGTCCACCCCGCGGGCCCTGGGACATGGGTTCGAGTCGCCCGGGACATGTGGTCAACGCAAGGGGACCACGGACCACCGCGCGAATCGCTGAGGACAGCTGGTCCACATCGCGGGCCCTTGGACACTGGCCTGAGTCGCCCGGGACAGCAGGTCGACCCCGTGGGCAATTGGACCCGAGCCCGAGTCGCCCGGGAGAGCTGGTCCAACTCGCGGGCCCTCGGACCCGAGCGCGGGTCGCGCGAGAATTCTGGTCGACCACGCGTGCCCTCGGACCCGGGCCTGTGACGTGCGTGTGAGCTGATCAAACACGCGGGACCACGGACCAAATCCCGTGTCGACTGGGACAGCTTGTCAAGCCCGCGGGCCCTCAGACCCGAGCGGGAGTCACCCAGCAGGGGTGGTCGACATCGCGGGCACTCGGACACTGGCCTGAGTCGCCTGGGACAGCTGGTGCACCCTGCGGCCTATCGGAGCCGGGCGCGTGTCGCCCCTGAGAGCCGGGCGACGCCGCGGGCCCTCGGAACTGTGTGCGAGTCGCCTGGGAGAGCTGGTCAACATCGCGGGCCCTCGGACAATGGCCTGAGTCGCCCGGGAGAGCCTGTCGACACTCAGGGCAATCGGAGACAGGCGCGAATCCTCCCGGACAGCTGGTCGACACCACAGGCCCTCGGACCCGAGCGCGATTCGCCCGGGAATTCTCGTCAACCGAGCAGGATCTAGGACCCGGGCCCGAGAACGCGGGGCAGCTGGTCGACTCCTTGGGCCCAGGGACATGGGCCTGAGTCGCCCGGGACAGCTGGTGGACCCCGCGGGCCATCGGCCCCGAGCCTGAGTTGCCCGGGAGAGTTGGTGGACCCCGCGGGCCATCGGACCCGAGCCTGATTCGCCCAGGACAACTGGTTGACAATGCGGGCCCTCAGACCAAGGCGCGAGTTATCCGGTACAGCTAGTCAACTACACGGGAACTCGGACACGGGCCCGCTTCGCCCGGGTGAGCTGGTCGACCCCACGGAATCACGGACCTGAGCCTGAGTCACCCGGGACAGCTTGTCAACCCCACGCGCGCTCGACCCGAGCGCAAGTCGCCCAGGACAACGGGGCGACATCGCGGGCCCTCAGATACGAGCGCGTGTCGCCCGGCTGCGCTGGTCGAACCCGCGGGACCTCGGAACCCGGTCCGAGTCGCCCGGGACAGCTGGTCAACATCGTGAGCCCTCGGACACTGGCCTGAGTCGCCACGGACAGCTGGTCGACCCCGCGGGCTATCGGAGCCGGCCGCGTGTCCTCTGGGACAGCTGGTCGAACCTGCGGCCCTCGGACCCGAGCTCGAGTCGCCCGGAAGAGCGGATGGATCCCGCTGACCCTCGATCCGCGCCCGAGGCGCCTGGGACAGCTGGTCAACCCCGCAGGCACTGGAACCAGGCCCCCGGTCGCCTGGGACATCTGGTCGAGCCCCCGGGACCTCAGGCATGGGCCCGAGTCTCCCGGGGCAGCTGGTCGACTCCGTGGGCCCAGGGACACGGGCCTGGGGCGCCCGGGCCGGCTGGTCGACCTCGCGGGCACTGGAACCCGGCACCAGGTCGCCCAGGACATCTGGTCGAGCCCATGGGACCTGGGAACCGGGTCCGAGTCGCCCGGGACAGCTGGTCGGCACCGCGGGCCTTGGACACGGGCCCGAGTCACCCGGGAGAGATGGTCGACCCCACGGGGCCTTGGACATGATTCCGAGTCACCTGGGAGAGCTAGTCGATATCACGGGCCCTCGGAGCCGAGCCGGAGTAGCCCGGGATATCTGGTCGACCCCACGAGATCGCAGACCACAGTGCGAGTGGCCCAGGACAGCTGGTCGACATCGCGGGACCTCAGGCATGGGCCCGAGTCTCCCGTGACAGCTGGTGGACCCTGCGGACCATCGGACCTGGGCCCGAGTGGCCCAGGACTGCTGGGCGACATCGTGGGACCTCAGGCATGGGCCCGAGTCTCCCGTGACACCTGGCCGACCCCACGAGCTATCGGATCCGGGCGCAAGTCCCCCAGGACAGCGGGTTGACCCCGCGGGCCATTGGTCAGGCGCCTGAGTCAGCCGGGAGAGCTGGTCGATCCGGCGGGCCCTCAGATCCGAGCTCAAGTCGCCCGAGACAGCGGGTGGATCCCGCTGGCCCTCGGATCCGTGCCCGAGTCACCCGGGACAGCTGGTCGATCCCGCAGGCACTGGAACCCGGCCCCTGTTCGCCCGGGACATCTGGTCGAGCCCCCGGGACCACAGTCTCCCGGGGCAGCTGGTCGACTCCGCGGGCCCAAGGACACGGGCCTGAGGCGCCCCAGACAGCTGGTCGAACCCGCGGGCACTGGAACCCGGCCCCAGGTCGCCCGGGATATCTGGTCGAGCCCTGGGACCTTAGGCATGGGCCCGAGTCTCCCGGGGCAGCTGGTCGACTCCGCGGGTCCAGGGACACGGGCCTGAGGCGCCCGGGACAACTGTTCGAAACCGCGGGCACTGGGACACGGGCCCGAGTCCCCTGGGACAGCTGGTCCACCCCACGGGACCACGGACCCAAGCGGGAGTCGCCCAGGACAGCGGGTCGACATCTCGGGCCCTCGGACCCTGGACTGAGTCGCCCAGGACAGCTGGTCGACACTGCAGGCACAGGAACCCGGCCTCCGGTCGCCCGGGATATCTGATCGAGCCGCCAGGACCACAGGCATGGGCCCGAGTCTCTCGGGGCAGCTGGTCAACTCCGCGGTTCCAGGGACACGGGCCTGAGTTGCCCGGGACAGCTGGTGGACCCCATGGGCCCTGTGACATGGATCCAAATCACCCGGGAGTGCTAGTCGACCCCGCAGGCAATCGGACCCGAGGGCGAGTCGCCCGGGAGTGCTCATCGACCGCACAGGACCTCGTACCCGGGCCGGAGTCGCCCGGTGCAGCTGCTCGACACCGCGGGACCAGGGACCCGGGCCTGAGTCGCCTGGGAGAACTGGTCGACCCCCTGGGCCCTCGGACATGGGCCCGAGTAACCTGGGACAGCTGTTCGACCGCGCGAGTCCTTGGACTCAGGTACGAGTCCCCCGTGACAGATGGTCCACCCCGCGGGCCCTGGGACATGGGTTCGAGTCGCCCGGGACATGTGGTCAACGCAAGGGGACCACGGACCACCGCGCGAATCGCTGAGGACAGCTGGTCCACATCGCGGGCCCTTGGACACTGGCCTGAGTCGCCCGGGACAGCAGGTCGACCCCGTGGGCAATTGGACCCGAGCCCGAGTCGCCCGGGAGAGCTGGTCCAACTCGCGGGCCCTCGGACCCGAGCGCGGGTCGCGCGAGAATTCTGGTCGACCACGCGTGCCCTCGGACCCGGGCCTGTGACGTGCGTGTGAGCTGATCAAACACGCGGGACCACGGACCAAATCCCGTGTCGACCGGGACAGCTTGTCAAGCCCGCGGGCCCTCAGACCCGAGCGGGAGTCACCCAGCAGGGGGGGTCGACATCGCGGGCACTCGGACACTGGCCTGAGTCGCCTGGGACAGCTGGTGCACCCTGCGGCCTATCGGAGCCGGGCGCGTGTCGCCCCTGAGAGCCGGGCGACGCCGCGGGCCCTCGGAACTGTGTGCGAGTCGCCTGGGACAGCTGGTCAACATCGCGGGCCCTCGGACAATGGCCTGAGTCGCCTGGGAGAGCTTGTGGACACTCAGGGCAATCGGAGACAGGCGCGAATCCTCCCGGACAGCTGGTCGACACCACAGGCCCTCGGACCCGAGCGCGATTCGCCCGGGAATTCTCGTCAACCGAGCAGGATCTAGGACCCGGGCCCGAGAACGCGGGGCAGCTGGTCGACTCCTTGGGCCCAGGGACATGGGCCTGAGTCGCCCGGGACAGCTGGTGGACCCCGCGGGCCATCGGCCCCGAGCCTGAGTTGCCCGGGAGAGTTGGTGGACCCCGCGGGCCATCGGACCCGAGCCTGATTCGCCCAGGACAACTGGTTGACAATGCGGGCCCTCAGACCAAGGCGCGAGTTATCCGGTACAGCTAGTCAACTACACGGGAACTCGGACACGGGCCCGCTTGGCCCGGGTGAGCTGGTCGACCCCACGGAATCACGGACCTGAGCCTGAGTCACCCGGGACAGCTTGTCAACCCCAGGCGCGCTCGACCCGAGCGCAAGTCGCCCAGGACAACGGGGCGACATCGCGGGCCCTCAGATACGAGCGCGTGTCGCCCGGCTGCGCTGGTCGAACCCGCGGGACCTCGGAACCCGGTCCGAGTCGCCCGGGACAGCTGGTCAACATCGTGAGCCCTCGGACACTGGCCTGAGTCGCCACGGACAGCTGGTCGACCCCGCGGGCTATCGGAGCCGGCCGCGTGTCCTCTGGGACAGCTGGTCGAACCTGCGGCCCTCGGACCCGAGCTCGAGTCGCCCGGAAGAGCGGATGGATCCCGCTGACCCTCGATCCGCGCCCGAGGCGCCTGGGACAGCTGGTCAACCCCGCAGGCACTGGAACCAGGCCCCCGGTCGCCTGGGACATCTGGTCGAGCCCCCGGGACCTCAGGCATGGGCCCGAGTCTCCCGGGGCAGCTGGTCGACTCCGTGGGCCCAGGGACACGGGCCTGGGGCGCCCGGGCCGGCTGGTCGACCTCGCGGGCACTGGAACCCGGCACCAGGTCGCCCAGGACATCTGGTCGAGCCCATGGGACCTGGGAACCGGGTCCGAGTCGCCCGGGACAGCTGGTCGGCACCGCGGGCCTTGGCCACGGGCCCGAGTCACCCGGGAGAGATGGTCGACCCCACGGGGCCTTGGACATGATTCCGAGTCACCTGGGAGAGCTAGTCGATATCACGGGCCCTCGGAGCCGAGCCGGAGTAGCCCGGGATATCTGGTCGACCCCACGCGATCGCAGACCACAGTGCGAGTCGCCCAGGACAGCTGGTCGACATCGCGGGACCTCAGGCATGGGCCCGAGTCTCCCGTGACAGCTGGTGGACCCTGCGGACCATCGGACCTGGGCCCGAGTGGCCCAGGACTGCTGGGCGACATCGTGGGACCTCAGGCATGGGCCCGAGTCTCCCGTGACACCTGGCCGACCCCACGAGCTATCGGATCCGGGCGCAAGTCCCCCAGGACAGCGGGTTGACACCGCGGGCCATTGGTCAGGCGCCTGAGTCAGCCGGGAGAGCTGGTCGATCCGGCGGGCCCTCAGATCCGAGCTCAAGTCGCCCGAGACAGCGGGTGGATCCCGCTGGCCCTCGGATCCGTGCCCGAGTCACCCGGGACAGCTGGTCGACCCCGCAGGCACTGGAACCCGGCCCCTGTTCGCCCGGGACATCTGGTCGAGCCCCCGGGACCACAGTCTCCCGGGGCAGCTGGTCGACTCCGCGGGCCCAAGGACACGGGCCTGAGGCGCCCCAGACAGCTGGTCGAACCCGCGGGCACTGGAACCCGGCCCCAGGTCGCCCGGGATATCTGGTCGAGCCCTGGGACCTTAGGCATGGGCCCGAGTCTCCCGGGGCAGCTGGTCGACTCCGCGGGTCCAGGGACACGGGCCTGAGGCGCCCGGGACAACTGTTCGAAACCGCGGGCACTGGGACACGGGCCCGAGTCCCCTGGGACAGCTGGTCCACCCCGCGGGACCACGGACCCAAGCGGGAGTCGCCCAGGACAGCGGGTCGACATCTCGGGCCTTCGGACCCTGGACTGAGTCGCCCAGGACAGCTGGTCGACACTGCAGGCACAGGAACCCGGCCTCCGGTCGCCCGGGATATCTGATCGAGCCGCCAGGACCACAGGCATGGGCCCGAGTCTCTCGGGGCAGCTGGTCAACTCCGCGGTTCCAGGGACACGGGCCTGAGTTGCCCGGGACAGCTGGTGGACCCCATGGGCCCTGTGACATGGATCCAAATCACCCGGGAGTGCTAGTCGACCCCGCAGGCAATCGGACCCGAGGGCGAGTCGCCCGGGAGTGCTCATCGACCGCACAGGACCTCGTACCCGGGCCGGAGTCGCCCGGTGCAGCTGCTCGACACCGCGGGACCAGGGACCCGGGCCTGAGTCGCCTGGGAGAACTGGTCGACCCCCTGGGCCCTCGGACATGGGCCCGAGTAACCTGGGACAGCTGTTCGACCGCGCGAGTCCTTGGACTCAGGTATGAGCCCCCGTGACAGATGGTCCACCCCGCGGGCCCTGGGACATGGGTTCGAGTCGCCCGGGACATGTGGTCAACGCAAGGGGACCACGGACCACCGCGCGAATCGCTGAGGACAGCTGGTCCACATCGCGGGCCCTTGGACACTGGCCTGAGTCGCCCGGGACAGCAGGTCGACCCCGTGGGCAATTGGACCCGAGCCCGAGTCGCCCGGGAGAGCTGGTCCAACTCGCGGGCCCTCGGACCCGAGCGCGGGTCGCGCGAGAATTCTGGTCGACCACGCGTGCCCTCGGACCCGGGCCTGTGACGTGCGTGTGAGCTGATCAAACACGCGGGACCACGGACCAAATCCCGTGTCGACCGGGACAGCTTGTCAAGCCCGCGGGCCCTCAGACCCGAGCGGGAGTCACCCAGCAGGGGGGGTCGACATCGCGGGCACTCGGACACTGGCCTGAGTCGCCTGGGACAGCTGGTGCACCCTGCGGCCTATCGGAGCCGGGCGCGTGTCGCCCCTGAGAGCCGGGCGACGCCGCGGGCCCTCGGAACTGTGTGCGAGTCGCCTGGGAGAGCTGGTCAACATCGCGGGCCCTCGGACAATGGCCTGAGTCGCCCGGGAGAGCCTGTCGACACTCAGGGCAATCGGAGACAGGCGCGAATCCTCCCGGACAGCTGGTCGACACCACAGGCCCTCGGACCCGAGCGCGATTCGCCCGGGAATTCTCGTCAACCGAGCAGGATCTAGGACCCGGGCCCGAGAACGCGGGGCAGCTGGTCGACTCCTTGGGCCCAGGGACATGGGCCTGAGTCGCCCGGGACAGCTGGTGGACCCCGCGGGCCATCGGCCCCGAGCCTGAGTTGCCCGGGAGAGTTGGTGGACCCCGCGGGCCATCGGACCCGAGCCTGATTCGCCCAGGACAACTGGTTGACAATGCGGGCCCTCAGACCAAGGCGCGAGTTATCCGGTACAGCTAGTCAACTACACGGGAACTCGGACACGGGCCCGCTTCGCCCGGGTGAGCTGGTCGACCCCACGGAATCACGGACCTGAGCCTGAGTCACCCGGGACAGCTTGTCAACCCCACGCGCGCTCGACCCGAGCGCAAGTCGCCCAGGACAACGGGGCGACATCGCGGGCCCTCAGATACGAGCGCGTGTCGCCCGGCTGCGCTGGTCGAACCCGCGGGACCTCGGAACCCGGTCCGAGTCGCCCGGGACAGCTGGTCAACATCGTGAGCCCTCGGACACTGGCCTGAGTCGCCACGGACAGCTGGTCGACCCCGCGGGCTATCGGAGCCGGCCGCGTGTCCTCTGGGACAGCTGGTCGAACCTGCGGCCCTCGGACCCGAGCTCGAGTTGCCCGGAAGAGCGGATGGATCCCGCTGACCCTCGATCCGCGCCCGAGGCGCCTGGGACAGCTGGTCAACCCCGCAGGCACTGGAACCAGGCCCCCGGTCGCCTGGGACATCTGGTCGAGCCCCCGGGACCTCAGGCATGGGCCCGAGTCTCCCGGGGCAGCTGGTCGACTCCGTGGGCCCAGGGACACGGGCCTGGGGCGCCCGGGCCAGCTGGTCGACCTCGCGGGCACTGGAACCCGGCACCAGGTCGCCCAGGACATCTGGTCGAGCCCATGGGACCTGGGAACCGGGTCCGAGTCGCCCGGGACAGCTGGTCGGCACCGCGGGCCTTGGCCACGGGCCCGAGTCACCCGGGAGAGATGGTCGACCCCACGGGGCCTTGGACATGATTCCGAGTCACCTGGGAGAGCTAGTCGATATCACGGGCCCTCGGAGCCGAGCCGGAGTAGCCCGGGATATCTGGTCGACCCCACGAGATCGCAGACCACAGTGCGAGTCGCCCAGGACAGCTGGTCGACATCGCGGGACCTCAGGCATGGGCCCGAGTCTCCCGTGACAGCTGGTGGACCCTGCGGACCATCGGACCTGGGCCCGAGTGGCCCAGGACTGCTGGGCGACATCGTGGGACCTCAGGCATGGGCCCGAGTCTCCCGTGACACCTGGCCGACCCCACGAGCTATCGGATCCGGGCGCAAGTCCCCCAGGACAGCGGGTTGACCCCGCGGGCCATTGGTCAGGCGCCTGAGTCAGCCGGGAGAGCTGGTCGATCCGGCGGGCCCTCAGATCCGAGCTCAAGTCGCCCGAGACAGCGGGTGGATCCCGCTGGCCCTCGGATCCGTGCCCGAGTCACCCGGGACAGCTGGTCGACCCCGCAGGCACTGGAACCCGGCCCCTGTTCGCCCGGGACATCTGGTCGAGCCCCCGGGACCACAGTCTCCCGGGGCAGCTGGTCGACTCCGCGGGCCCAAGGACACGGGCCTGAGGCGCCCCAGACAGCTGGTCGAACCCGCGGGCACTGGAACCCGGCCCCAGGTCGCCCGGGATATCTGGTCGAGCCCTGGGACCTTAGGCATGGGCCCGAGTCTCCCGGGGCAGCTGGTCGACTCCGCGGGTCCAGGGACACGGGCCTGAGGCGCCCGGGACAACTGTTCGAAACCGCGGGCACTGGGACACGGGCCCGAGTCCCCTGGGACAGCTGGTCCACCCCGCGGAACCACGGACCCAAGCGGGAGTCGCCCAGGACAGCGGGTCGACATCTCGGGCCTTCGGACCCTGGACTGAGTCGCCCAGGACAGCTGGTCGACACTGCAGGCACAGGAACCCGGCCTCCGGTCGCCCGGGATATCTGATCGAGCCGCCAGGACCACAGGCATGGGCCCGAGTCTCTCGGGGCAGCTGGTCAACTCCGCGGTTCCAGGGACACGGGCCTGAGTTGCCCGGGACAGCTGGTGGACCCCATGGGCCCTGTGACATGGATCCAAATCACCCGGGAGTGCTAGTCGACCCCGCAGGCAATCGGACCCGAGGGCGAGTCGCCCGGGAGTGCTCATCGACCGCACAGGACCTCGTACCCGGGCCGGAGTCGCCCGGTGCAGCTGCTCGACACCGCGGGACCAGGGACCCGGGCCTGAGTCGCCTGGGAGAACTGGTCGACCCCCTGGGCCCTCGGACATGGGCCCGAGTAACCTGGGACAGCTGTTCGACCGCGCGAGTCCTTGGACTCAGGTACGAGTCCCCCGTGACAGATGGTCCACCCCGCGGGCCCTGGGACATGGGTTCGAGTCGCCCGGGACATGTGGTCAACGCAAGGGGACCACGGACCACCGCGCGAATCGCTGAGGACAGCTGGTCCACATCGCGGGCCCTTGGACACTGGCCTGAGTCGCCCGGGACAGCAGGTCGACCCCGTGGGCAATTGGACCCGAGCCCGAGTCGCCCGGGAGAGCTGGTCCAACTCGCGGGCCCTCGGACCCGAGCGCGGGTCGCGCGAGAATTCGGGTCGACCACGCGTGCCCTCGGACCCGGGCCTGTGACGTGCGTGTGAGCTGATCAAACACGCGGGACCACGGACCAAATCCCGTGTCGACCGGGACAGCTTGTCAAGCCCGCGGGCCCTCAGACCCGAGCGGGAGTCACCCAGCAGGGGGGGTCGACATCGCGGGCACTCGGACACTGGCCTGAGTCGCCTGGGACAGCTGGTGCACCCTGCGGCCTATCGGAGCCGGGCGCGTGTCGCCCCTGAGAGCCGGGCGACGCCGCGGGCCCTCGGAACTGTGTGCGAGTCGCCTGGGACAGCTGGTCAACATCGCGGGCCCTCGGACAATGGCCTGAGTCGCCCGGGAGAGCTTGTGGACACTCAGGGCAATCGGAGACAGGCGCGAATCCTCCCGGACAGCTGGTCGACACCACAGGCCCTCGGACCCGAGCGCGATTCGCCCGGGAATTCTCGTCAACCGAGCAGGATCTAGGACCCGGGCCCGAGAACGCGGGGCAGCTGGTCGACTCCTTGGGCCCAGGGACATGGGCCTGAGTCGCCCGGGACAGCTGGTGGACCCCGCGGACCATCGGCCCCGAGCCTGAGTTGCCCGGGAGAGTTGGTGGACCCCGCGGGCCATCGGACCCGAGCCTGATTCGCCCAGGACAACTGGTTGACAATGCGGGCCCTCAGACCAAGGCGCGAGTTATCCGGTACAGCTAGTCAACTACACGGGAACTCGGACACGGGCCCGCTTCGCCCGGGTGAGCTGGTCGACCCCACGGAATCACGGACCTGAGCCTGAGTCACCCGGGACAGCTTGTCAACCCCACGCGCGCTCGACCCGAGCGCAAGTCGCCCAGGACAACGGGGCGACATCGCGGGCCCTCAGATACGAGCGCGTGTCGCCCGGCTGCGCTGGTCGAACCCGCGGGACCTCGGAACCCGGTCCGAGTCGCCCGGGACAGCTGGTCAACATCGTGAGCCCTCGGACACTGGCCTGAGTCGCCACGGACAGCTGGTCGACCCCGCGGGCTATCGGAGCCGGCCGCGTGTCCTCTGGGACAGCTGGTCGAACCTGCGGCCCTCGGACCCGAGCTCGAGTCGCCCGGAAGAGCGGATGGATCCCGCTGACCCTCGATCCGCGCCCGAGGCGCCTGGGACAGCTGGTCAACCCCGCAGGCACTGGAACCAGGCCCCCGGTCGCCTGGGACATCTGGTCGAGCCCCCGGGACCTCAGGCATGGGCCCGAGTCTCCCGGGGCAGCTGGTCGACTCCGTGGGCCCAGGGACACGGGCCTGGGGCGCCCGGGCCGGCTGGTCGACCTCGCGGGCACTGGAACCCGGCACCAGGTCGCCCAGGACATCTGGTCGAGCCCATGGGACCTGGGAACCGGGTCCGAGTCGCCCGGGACAGCTGGTCGGCACCGCGGGCCTTGGACACGGGCCCGAGTCACCCGGGAGAGATGGTCGACCCCACGGGGCCTTGGACATGATTCCGAGTCACCTGGGAGAGCTAGTCGATATCACGGGCCCTCGGAGCCGAGCCGGAGTAGCCCGGGATATCTGGTCGACCCCACGAGATCGCAGACCACAGTGCGAGTCGCCCAGGACAGCTGGTCGACATCGCGGGACCTCAGGCATGGGCCCGAGTCTCCCGTGACAGCTGGTGGACCCTGCGGACCATCGGACCTGGGCCCGAGTGGCCCAGGACTGCTGGGCGACATCGTGGGACCTCAGGCATGGGCCCGAGTCTCCCGTGACACCTGGCCGACCCCACGAGCTATCGGATCCGGGCGCAAGTCCCCCAGGACAGCGGGTTGACACCGCGGGCCATTGGTCAGGCGCCTGAGTCAGCCGGGAGAGCTGGTCGATCCGGCGGGCCCTCAGATCCGAGCTCAAGTCGCCCGAGACAGCGGGTGGATCCCGCTGGCCCTCGGATCCGTGCCCGAGTCACCCGGGACAGCTGGTCGACCCCGCAGGCACTGGAAACCGGCCCCTGTTCGCCCGGGACATCTGGTCGAGCCCCCGGGACCACAGTCTCCCGGGGCAGCTGGTCGACTCCGCGGGCCCAAGGACACGGGCCTGAGGCGCCCCAGACAGCTGGTCGAACCCGCGGGCACTGGAACCCGGCCCCAGGTCGCCCGGGATATCTGGTCGAGCCCTGGGACCTTAGGCATGGGCCCGAGTCTCCCGGGGCAGCTGGTCGACTCCGCGGGTCCAGGGACACGGGCCTGAGGCGCCCGGGACAACTGTTCGAAACCGCGGGCACTGGGACACGGGCCCGAGTCCCCTGGGACAGCTGGTCCACCCCACGGGACCACGGACCCAAGCGGGAGTCGCCCAGGACAGCGGGTCGACATCTCGGGCCCTCGGACCCTGGACTGAGTCGCCCAGGACAGCTGGTCGACACCGCAGGCACAGGAACCCGGCCTCCGGTCGCCCGGGATATCTGATCGAGCCGCCAGGACCACAGGCATGGGCCCGAGTCTCTCGGGGCAGCTGGTCAACTCCGCGGTTCCAGGGACACGGGCCTGAGTTGCCCGGGACAGCTGGTGGACCCCATGGGCCCTGTGACATGGATCCAAATCACCCGGGAGTGCTAGTCGACCCCGCAGGCAATCGGACCCGAGGGCGAGTCGCCCGGGAGTGCTCATCGACCGCACAGGACCTCGTACCCGGGCCGGAGTCGCCCGGTGCAGCTGCTCGACACCGCGGGACCAGGGACCCGGGCCTGAGTCGCCTGGGAGAACTGGTCGACCCCCTGGGCCCTCGGACATGGGCCCGAGTAACCTGGGACAGCTGTTCGACCGCGCGAGTCCTTGGACTCAGGTACGAGTCCCCCGTGACAGATGGTCCACCCCGCGGGCCCTGGGACATGGGTTCGAGTCGCCCGGGACATGTGGTCAACGCAAGGGGACCACGGACCACCGCGCGAATCGCTGAGGACAGCTGGTCCACATCGCGGGCCCTTGGACACTGGCCTGAGTCGCCCGGGACAGCAGGTCGACCCCGTGGGCAATTGGACCCGAGCCCGAGTCGCCCGGGAGAGCTGGTCCAACTCGCGGGCCCTCGGACCCGAGCGCGGGTCGCGCGAGAATTCGGGTCGACCACGCGTGCCCTCGGACCCGGGCCTGTGACGTGCGTGTGAGCTGATCAAACACGCGGGACCACGGACCAAATCCCGTGTCGACCGGGACAGCTTGTCAAGCCCGCGGGCCCTCAGACCCGAGCGGGAGTCACCCAGCAGGGGTGGTCGACATCGCGGGCACTCGGACACTGGCCTGAGTCGCCTGGGACAGCTGGTGCACCCTGCGGCCTATCGGAGCCGGGCGCGTGTCGCCCCTGAGAGCCGGGCGACGCCGCGGGCCCTCGGAACTGTGTGCGAGTCGCCTGGGACAGCTGGTCAACATCGCGGGCCCTCGGACAATGGCCTGAGTCGCCCGGGAGAGCTTGTGGACACTCAGGGCAATCGGAGACAGGCGCGAATCCTCCCGGACAGCTGGTCGACACCACAGGCCCTCGGACCCGAGCGCGATTCGCCCGGGAATTCTCGTCAACCGAGCAGGATCTAGGACCCGGGCCCGAGAACGCGGGGCAGCTGGTCGACTCCTTGGGCCCAGGGACATGGGCCTGAGTCGCCCGGGACAGCTGGTGGACCCCGCGGGCCATCGGCCCCGAGCCTGAGTTGCCCGGGAGAGTTGGTGGACCCCGCGGGCCATCGGACCCGAGCCTGATTCGCCCAGGACAACTGGTTGACAATGCGGGCCCTCAGACCAAGGCGCGAGTTATCCGGTACAGCTAGTCAACTACACGGGAACTCGGACACGGGCCCGCTTCGCCCGGGTGAGCTGGTCGACCCCACGGAATCACGGACCTGAGCCTGAGTCACCCGGGACAGCTTGTCAACCCCACGCGCGCTCGACCCGAGCGCAAGTCGCCCAGGACAACGGGGCGACATCGCGGGCCCTCAGATACGAGCGCGTGTCGCCCGGCTGCGCTGGTCGAACCCGCGGGACCTCGGAACCCGGTCCGAGTCGCCCGGGACAGCTGGTCAACATCGTGAGCCCTCGGACACTGGCCTGAGTCGCCACGGACAGCTGGTCGACCCCGCGGGCTATCGGAGCCGGCCGCGTGTCCTCTGGGACAGCTGGTCGAACCTGCGGCCCTCGGACCCGAGCTCGAGTCGCCCGGAAGAGCGGATGGATCCCGCTGACCCTTGATCCGCGCCCGAGGCACCTGGGACAGCTGGTCAACCCCGCAGGCACTGGAACCAGGCCCCCGGTCGCCTGGGACATCTGGTCGAGCCCCCGGGACCTCAGGCATGGGCCCGAGTCTCCCGGGGCAGCTGGTCGACTCCGTGGGCCCAGGGACACGGGCCTGGGGCGCCCGGGCCGGCTGGTCGACCTCGCGGGCACTGGAACCCGGCACCAGGTCGCCCAGGACATCTGGTCGAGCCCATGGGACCTGGGAACCGGGTCCGAGTCGCCCGGGACAGCTGGTCGGCACCGCGGGCCTTGGCCACGGGCCCGAGTCACCCGGGAGAGATGGTCGACCCCACGGGGCCTTGGACATGATTCCGAGTCACCTGGGAGAGCTAGTCGATATCACGGGCCCTCGGAGCCGAGCCGGAGTAGCCCGGGATATCTGGTCGACCCCACGCGATCGCAGACCACAGTGCGAGTCGCCCAGGACAGCTGGTCGACATCGCGGGACCTCAGGCATGGGCCCGAGTCTCCCGTGACAGCTGGTGGACCCTGCGGACCATCGGACCTGGGCCCGAGTGGCCCAGGACTGCTGGGCGACATCGTGGGACCTCAGGCATGGGCCCGAGTCTCCCGTGACACCTGGCCGACCCCACGAGCTATCGGATCCGGGCGCAAGTCCCCCAGGACAGCGGGTTGACCCCGCGGGCCATTGGTCAGGCGCCTGAGTCAGCCGGGAGAGCTGGTCGATCCGGCGGGCCCTCAGATCCGAGCTCAAGTCGCCCGAGACAGCGGGTGGATCCCGCTGGCCCTCGGATCCGTGCCCGAGTCACCCGGGACAGCTGGTCGACCCCGCAGGCACTGGAACCCGGCCCCTGTTCGCCCGGGACATCTGGTCGAGCCCCCGGGACCACAGTCTCCCGGGGCAGCTGGTCGACTCCGCGGGCCCAAGGACACGGGCCTGAGGCGCCCCAGACAGCTGGTCGAACCCGCGGGCACTGGAACCCGGCCCCAGGTCGCCCGGGATATCTGGTCGAGCCCTGGGACCTTAGGCATGGGCCCGAGTCTCCCGGGGCAGCTGGTCGACTCCGCGGGTCCAGGGACACGGGCCTGAGGCGCCCGGGACAACTGTTCGAAACCGCGGGCACTGGGACACGGGCCCGAGTCCCCTGGGACAGCTGGTCCACCCCACGGGACCACGGACCCAAGCGGGAGTCGCCCAGGACAGCGGGTCGACATCTCGGGCCCTCGGACCCTGGACTGAGTCGCCCAGGACAGCTGGTCGACACCGCAGGCACAGGAACCCGGCCTCCGGTCGCCCGGGATATCTGATCGAGCCGCCAGGACCACAGGCATGGGCCCGAGTCTCTCGGGGCAGCTGGTCAACTCCGCGGTTCCAGGGACACGGGCCTGAGTTGCCCGGGACAGCTGGTGGACCCCATGGGCCCTGTGACATGGATCCAAATCACCCGGGAGTGCTAGTCGACCCCGCAGGCAATCGGACCCGAGGGCGAGTCGCCCGGGAGTGCTCATCGACCGCACAGGACCTCGTACCCGGGCCGGAGTCGCCCGGTGCAGCTGCTCGACACCGCGGGACCAGGGACCCGGGCCTGAGTCGCCTGGGAGAACTGGTCGACCCCCTGGGCCCTCGGACATGGGCCCGAGTAACCTGGGACAGCTGTTCGACCGCGCGAGTCCTTGGACTCAGGTACGAGTCCCCCGTGACAGATGGTCCACCCCGCGGGCCCTGGGACATGGGTTCGAGTCGCCCGGGACATGTGGTCAACGCAAGGGGACCACGGACCACCGCGCGAATCGCTGAGGACAGCTGGTCCACATCGCGGGCCCTTGGACACTGGCCTGAGTCGCCCGGGACAGCAGGTCGACCCCGTGGGCAATTGGACCCGAGCCCGAGTCGCCCGGGAGAGCTGGTCCAACTCGCGGGCCCTCGGACCCGAGCGCGGGTCCCGCGAGAATTCTGGTCGACCACGCGTGCCCTCGGACCCGGGCCTGTGACGTGCGTGTGAGCTGATCAAACACGCGGGACCACGGACCAAATCCCGTGTCGACCGGGACAGCTTGTCAAGCCCGCGGGCCCTCAGACCCGAGCGGGAGTCACCCAGCAGGGGTGGTCGACATCGCGGGCACTCGGACACTGGCCTGAGTCGCCTGGGACAGCTGGTGCACCCTGCGGCCTATCGGAGCCGGGCGCGTGTCGCCCCTGAGAGCCGGGCGACGCCGCGGGCCCTCGGAACTGTGTGCGAGTCGCCTGGGACAGCTGGTCAACATCGCGGGCCCTCGGACAATGGCCTGAGTCGCCCGGGAGAGCTTGTGGACACTCAGGGCAATCGGACACAGGCGCGAATCCTCCCGGACAGCTGGTCGACACCACAGGCCCTCGGACCCGAGCGCGATTCGCCCGGGAATTCTCGTCAACCGAGCAGGATCTAGGACCCGGGCCCGAGAACGCGGGGCAGCTGGTCGACTCCTTGGGCCCAGGGACATGGGCCTGAGTCGCCCGGGACAGCTGGTGGACCCCGCGGGCCATCGGCCCCGAGCCTGAGTTGCCCGGGAGAGTTGGTGGACCCCGCGGGCCATCGGACCCGAGCCTGATTCGCCCAGGACAACTGGTTGACAATGCGGGCCCTCAGACCAAGGCGCGAGTTATCCGGTACAGCTAGTCAACTACACGGGAACTCGGACACGGGCCCGCTTCGCCCGGGTGAGCTGGTCGACCCCACGGAATCACGGACCTGAGCCTGAGTCACCCGGGACAGCTTGTCAACCCCACGCGCGCTCGACCCGAGCGCAAGTCGCCCAGGACAACGGGGCGACATCGCGGGCCCTCAGATACGAGCGCGTGTCGCCCGGCTGCGCTGGTCGAACCCGCGGGACCTCGGAACCCGGTCCGAGTCGCCCGGGACAGCTGGTCAACATCGTGAGCCCTCGGACACTGGCCTGAGTCGCCACGGACAGCTGGTCGACCCCGCGGGCTATCGGAGCCGGCCGCGTGTCCTCTGGGACAGCTGGTCGAACCTGCGGCCCTCGGACCCGAGCTCGAGTCGCCCGGAAGAGCGGATGGATCCCGCTGACCCTTGATCCGCGCCCGAGGCACCTGGGACAGCTGGTCAACCCCGCAGGCACTGGAACCAGGCCCCCGGTCGCCTGGGACATCTGGTCGAGCCCCCGGGACCTCAGGCATGGGCCCGAGTCTCCCGGGGCAGCTGGTCGACTCCGTGGGCCCAGGGACACGGGCCTGGGGCGCCCGGGCCGGCTGGTCGACCTCGCGGGCACTGGAACCCGGCACCAGGTCGCCCAGGACATCTGGTCGAGCCCATGGGACCTGGGAACCGGGTCCGAGTCGCCCGGGACAGCTGGTCGGCACCGCGGGCCTTGGCCACGGGCCCGAGTCACCCGGGAGAGATGGTCGACCCCACGGGGCCTTGGACATGATTCCGAGTCACCTGGGAGAGCTAGTCGATATCACGGGCCCTCGGAGCCGAGCCGGAGTAGCCCGGGATATCTGGTCGACCCCACGCGATCGCAGACCACAGTGCGAGTCGCCCAGGACAGCTGGTCGACATCGCGGGACCTCAGGCATGGGCCCGAGTCTCCCGTGACAGCTGGTGGACCCTGCGGACCATCGGACCTGGGCCCGAGTGGCCCAGGACTGCTGGGCGACATCGTGGGACCTCAGGCATGGGCCCGAGTCTCCCGTGACACCTGGCCGACCCCACGAGCTATCGGATCCGGGCGCAAGTCCCCCAGGACAGCGGGTTGACCCCGCGGGCCATTGGTCAGGCGCCTGAGTCAGCCGGGAGAGCTGGTCGATCCGGCGGGCCCTCAGATCCGAGCTCAAGTCGCCCGAGACAGCGGGTGGATCCCGCTGGCCCTCGGATCCGTGCCCGAGTCACCCGGGACAGCTGGTCGACCCCGCAGGCACTGGAACCCGGCCCCTGTTCGCCCGGGACATCTGGTCGAGCCCCCGGGACCACAGTCTCCCGGGGCAGCTGGTCGACTCCGCGGGCCCAAGGACACGGGCCTGAGGCGCCCCAGACAGCTGGTCGAACCCGCGGGCACTGGAACCCGGCCCCAGGTCGCCCGGGATATCTGGTCGAGCCCTGGGACCTTAGGCATGGGCCCGAGTCTCCCGGGGCAGCTGGTCGACTCCGCGGGTCCAGGGACACGGGCCTGAGGCGCCCGGGACAACTGTTCGAAACCGCGGGCACTGGGACACGGGCCCGAGTCCCCTGGGACAGCTGGTCCACCCCACGGGACCACGGACCCAAGCGGGAGTCGCCCAGGACAGCGGGTCGACATCTCGGGCCCTCGGACCCTGGACTGAGTCGCCCAGGACAGCTGGTCGACACCGCAGGCACAGGAACCCGGCCTCCGGTCGCCCGGGATATCTGATCGAGCCGCCAGGACCACAGGCATGGGCCCGAGTCTCTCGGGGCAGCTGGTCAACTCCGCGGTTCCAGGGACACGGGCCTGAGTTGCCCGGGACAGCTGGTGGACCCCATGGGCCCTGTGACATGGATCCAAATCACCCGGGAGTGCTAGTCGACCCCGCAGGCAATCGGACCCGAGGGCGAGTCGCCCGGGAGTGCTCATCGACCGCACAGGACCTCGTACCCGGGCCGGAGTCGCCCGGTGCAGCTGCTCGACACCGCGGGACCAGGGACCCGGGCCTGAGTCGCCTGGGAGAACTGGTCGACCCCCTGGGCCCTCGGACATGGGCCCGAGTAACCTGGGACAGCTGTTCGACCGCGCGAGTCCTTGGACTCAGGTACGAGTCCCCCGTGACAGATGGTCCACCCCGCGGGCCCTGGGACATGGGTTCGAGTCGCCCGGGACATGTGGTCAACGCAAGGGGACCACGGACCACCGCGCGAATCGCTGAGGACAGCTGGTCCACATCGCGGGCCCTTGGACACTGGCCTGAGTCGCCCGGGACAGCAGGTCGACCCCGTGGGCAATTGGACCCGAGCCCGAGTCGCCCGGGAGAGCTGGTCCAACTCGCGGGCCCTCGGACCCGAGCGCGGGTCGCGCGAGAATTCGGGTCGACCACGCGTGCCCTCGGACCCGGGCCTGTGACGTGCGTGTGAGCTGATCAAACACGCGGGACCACGGACCAAATCCCGTGTCGACCGGGACAGCTTGTCAAGCCCGCGGGCCCTCAGACCCGAGCGGGAGTCACCCAGCAGGGGTGGTCGACATCGCGGGCACTCGGACACTGGCCTGAGTCGCCTGGGACAGCTGGTGCACCCTGCGGCCTATCGGAGCCGGGCGCGTGTCGCCCCTGAGAGCCGGGCGACGCCGCGGG
Organism: Sus scrofa; assembly: GCF_054392235.1. Taxonomy (NCBI): domain Eukaryota; kingdom Metazoa; phylum Chordata; class Mammalia; order Artiodactyla; family Suidae; genus Sus; species Sus scrofa. The sequence continues at coordinate 37,559,279 of NC_139393.1, read as the reverse complement.
CCCTCGGAACTGTGTGCGAGTCGCCTGGGACAGCTGGTCAACATCGCGGGCCCTCGGACAATGGCCTGAGTCGCCCGGGAGAGCTTGTGGACACTCAGGGCAATCGGAGACAGGCGCGAATCCTCCCGGACAGCTGGTCGACACCACAGGCCCTCGGACCCGAGCGCGATTCGCCCGGGAATTCTCGTCAACCGAGCAGGATCTAGGACCCGGGCCCGAGAACGCGGGGCAGCTGGTCGACTCCTTGGGCCCAGGGACATGGGCCTGAGTCGCCCGGGACAGCTGGTGGACCCCGCGGGCCATCGGCCCCGAGCCTGAGTTGCCCGGGAGAGTTGGTGGACCCCGCGGGCCATCGGACCCGAGCCTGATTCGCCCAGGACAACTGGTTGACAATGCGGGCCCTCAGACCAAGGCGCGAGTTATCCGGTACAGCTAGTCAACTACACGGGAACTCGGACACGGGCCCGCTTCGCCCGGGTGAGCTGGTCGACCCCACGGAATCACGGACCTGAGCCTGAGTCACCCGGGACAGCTTGTCAACCCCACGCGCGCTCGACCCGAGCGCAAGTCGCCCAGGACAACGGGGCGACATCGCGGGCCCTCAGATACGAGCGCGTGTCGCCCGGCTGCGCTGGTCGAACCCGCGGGACCTCGGAACCCGGTCCGAGTCGCCCGGGACAGCTGGTCAACATCGTGAGCCCTCGGACACTGGCCTGAGTCGCCACGGACAGCTGGTCGACCCCGCGGGCTATCGGAGCCGGCCGCGTGTCCTCTGGGACAGCTGGTCGAACCTGCGGCCCTCGGACCCGAGCTCGAGTCGCCCGGAAGAGCGGATGGATCCCGCTGACCCTTGATCCGCGACGGAGGCACCTGGGACAGCTGGTCAACCCCGCAGGCACTGGAACCAGGCCCCCGGTCGCCTGGGACATCTGGTCGAGCCCCCGGGACCTCAGGCATGGGCCCGAGTCTCCCGGGGCAGCTGGTCGACTCCGTGGGCCCAGGGACACGGGCCTGGGGCGCCCGGGCCGGCTGGTCGACCTCGCGGGCACTGGAACCCGGCACCAGGTCGCCCAGGACATCTGGTCGAGCCCATGGGACCTGGGAACCGGGTCCGAGTCGCCCGGGACAGCTGGTCGGCACCGCGGGCCTTGGCCACGGGCCCGAGTCACCCGGGAGAGATGGTCGACCCCACGGGGCCTTGGACATGATTCCGAGTCACCTGGGAGAGCTAGTCGATATCACGGGCCCTCGGAGCCGAGCCGGAGTAGCCCGGGATATCTGGTCGACCCCACGCGATCGCAGACCACAGTGCGAGTCGCCCAGGACAGCTGGTCGACATCGCGGGACCTCAGGCATGGGCCCGAGTCTCCCGTGACAGCTGGTGGACCCTGCGGACCATCGGACCTGGGCCCGAGTGGCCCAGGACTGCTGGGCGACATCGTGGGACCTCAGGCATGGGCCCGAGTCTCCCGTGACACCTGGCCGACCCCACGAGCTATCGGATCCGGGCGCAAGTCCCCCAGGACAGCGGGTTGACCCCGCGGGCCATTGGTCAGGCGCCTGAGTCAGCCGGGAGAGCTGGTCGATCCGGCGGGCCCTCAGATCCGAGCTCAAGTCGCCCGAGACAGCGGGTGGATCCCGCTGGCCCTCGGATCCGTGCCCGAGTCACCCGGGACAGCTGGTCGACCCCGCAGGCACTGGAACCCGGCCCCTGTTCGCCCGGGACATCTGGTCGAGCCCCCGGGACCACAGTCTCCCGGGGCAGCTGGTCGACTCCGCGGGCCCAAGGACACGGGCCTGAGGCGCCCCAGACAGCTGGTCGAACCCGCGGGCACTGGAACCCGGCCCCAGGTCGCCCGGGATATCTGGTCGAGCCCTGGGACCTTAGGCATGGGCCCGAGTCTCCCGGGGCAGCTGGTCGACTCCGCGGGTCCAGGGACACGGGCCTGAGGCGCCCGGGACAACTGTTCGAAACCGCGGGCACTGGGACACGGGCCCGAGTCCCCTGGGACAGCTGGTCCACCCCACGGGACCACGGACCCAAGCGGGAGTCGCCCAGGACAGCGGGTCGACATCTCGGGCCCTCGGACCCTGGACTGAGTCGCCCAGGACAGCTGGTCGACACCGCAGGCACAGGAACCCGGCCTCCGGTCGCCCGGGATATCTGATCGAGCCGCCAGGACCACAGGCATGGGCCCGAGTCTCTCGGGGCAGCTGGTCAACTCCGCGGTTCCAGGGACACGGGCCTGAGTTGCCCGGGACAGCTGGTGGACCCCATGGGCCCTGTGACATGGATCCAAATCACCCGGGAGTGCTAGTCGACCCCGCAGGCAATCGGACCCGAGGGCGAGTCGCCCGGGAGTGCTCATCGACCGCACAGGACCTCGTACCCGGGCCGGAGTCGCCCGGTGCAGCTGCTCGACACCGCGGGACCAGGGACCCGGGCCTGAGTCGCCTGGGAGAACTGGTCGACCCCCTGGGCCCTCGGACATGGGCCCGAGTAACCTGGGACAGCTGTTCGACCGCGCGAGTCCTTGGACTCAGGTACGAGTCCCCCGTGACAGATGGTCCACCCCGCGGGCCCTGGGACATGGGTTCGAGTCGCCCGGGACATGTGGTCAACGCAAGGGGACCACGGACCACCGCGCGAATCGCTGAGGACAGCTGGTCCACATCGCGGGCCCTTGGACACTGGCCTGAGTCGCCCGGGACAGCAGGTCGACCCCGTGGGCAATTGGACCCGAGCCCGAGTCGCCCGGGAGAGCTGGTCCAACTCGCGGGCCCTCGGACCCGAGCGCGGGTCCCGCGAGAATTCTGGTCGACCACGCGTGCCCTCGGACCCGGGCCTGTGACGTGCGTGTGAGCTGATCAAACACGCGGGACCACGGACCAAATCCCGTGTCGACCGGGACAGCTTGTCAAGCCCGCGGGCCCTCAGACCCGAGCGGGAGTCACCCAGCAGGGGTGGTCGACATCGCGGGCACTCGGACACTGGCCTGAGTCGCCTGGGACAGCTGGTGCACCCTGCGGCCTATCGGAGCCGGGCGCGTGTCGCCCCTGAGAGCCGGGCGACGCCGCGGGCCCTCGGAACTGTGTGCGAGTCGCCTGGGACAGCTGGTCAACATCGCGGGCCCTCGGACAATGGCCTGAGTCGCCCGGGAGAGCTTGTGGACACTCAGGGCAATCGGACACAGGCGCGAATCCTCCCGGACAGCTGGTCGACACCACAGGCCCTCGGACCCGAGCGCGATTCGCCCGGGAATTCTCGTCAACCGAGCAGGATCTAGGACCCGGGCCCGAGAACGCGGGGCAGCTGGTCGACTCCTTGGGCCCAGGGACATGGGCCTGAGTCGCCCGGGACAGCTGGTGGACCCCGCGGGCCATCGGCCCCGAGCCTGAGTTGCCCGGGAGAGTTGGTGGACCCCGCGGGCCATCGGACCCGAGCCTGATTCGCCCAGGACAACTGGTTGACAATGCGGGCCCTCAGACCAAGGCGCGAGTTATCCGGTACAGCTAGTCAACTACACGGGAACTCGGACACGGGCCCGCTTCGCCCGGGTGAGCTGGTCGACCCCACGGAATCACGGACCTGAGCCTGAGTCACCCGGGACAGCTTGTCAACCCCACGCGCGCTCGACCCGAGCGCAAGTCGCCCAGGACAACGGGGCGACATCGCGGGCCCTCAGATACGAGCGCGTGTCGCCCGGCTGCGCTGGTCGAACCCGCGGGACCTCGGAACCCGGTCCGAGTCGCCCGGGACAGCTGGTCAACATCGTGAGCCCTCGGACACTGGCCTGAGTCGCCACGGACAGCTGGTCGACCCCGCGGGCTATCGGAGCCGGCCGCGTGTCCTCTGGGACAGCTGGTCGAACCTGCGGCCCTCGGACCCGAGCTCGAGTCGCCCGGAAGAGCGGATGGATCCCGCTGACCCTTGATCCGCGCCCGAGGCACCTGGGACAGCTGGTCAACCCCGCAGGCACTGGAACCAGGCCCCCGGTCGCCTGGGACATCTGGTCGAGCCCCCGGGACCTCAGGCATGGGCCCGAGTCTCCCGGGGCAGCTGGTCGACTCCGTGGGCCCAGGGACACGGGCCTGGGGCGCCCGGGCCGGCTGGTCGACCTCGCGGGCACTGGAACCCGGCACCAGGTCGCCCAGGACATCTGGTCGAGCCCATGGGACCTGGGAACCGGGTCCGAGTCGCCCGGGACAGCTGGTCGGCACCGCGGGCCTTGGCCACGGGCCCGAGTCACCCGGGAGAGATGGTCGACCCCACGGGGCCTTGGACATGATTCCGAGTCACCTGGGAGAGCTAGTCGATATCACGGGCCCTCGGAGCCGAGCCGGAGTAGCCCGGGATATCTGGTCGACCCCACGCGATCGCAGACCACAGTGCGAGTCGCCCAGGACAGCTGGTCGACATCGCGGGACCTCAGGCATGGGCCCGAGTCTCCCGTGACAGCTGGTGGACCCTGCGGACCATCGGACCTGGGCCCGAGTGGCCCAGGACTGCTGGGCGACATCGTGGGACCTCAGGCATGGGCCCGAGTCTCCCGTGACACCTGGCCGACCCCACGAGCTATCGGATCCGGGCGCAAGTCCCCCAGGACAGCGGGTTGACCCCGCGGGCCATTGGTCAGGCGCCTGAGTCAGCCGGGAGAGCTGGTCGATCCGGCGGGCCCTCAGATCCGAGCTCAAGTCGCCCGAGACAGCGGGTGGATCCCGCTGGCCCTCGGATCCGTGCCCGAGTCACCCGGGACAGCTGGTCGACCCCGCAGGCACTGGAACCCGGCCCCTGTTCGCCCGGGACATCTGGTCGAGCCCCCGGGACCACAGTCTCCCGGGGCAGCTGGTCGACTCCGCGGGTCCAGGGACACGGGCCTGAGGCGCCCGGGACAACTGTTCGAAACCGCGGGCACTGGGACACGGGCCCGAGTCCCCTGGGACAGCTGGTCCACCCCACGGGACCACGGACCCAAGCGGGAGTCGCCCAGGACAGCGGGTCGACATCTCGGGCCCTCGGACCCTGGACTGAGTCGCCCAGGACAGCTGGTCGACACCGCAGGCACAGGAACCCGGCCTCCGGTCGCCCGGGATATCTGATCGAGCCGCCAGGACCACAGGCATGGGCCCGAGTCTCTCGGGGCAGCTGGTCAACTCCGCGGTTCCAGGGACACGGGCCTGAGTTGCCCGGGACAGCTGGTGGACCCCATGGGCCCTGTGACCTGGATCCAAATCACCCGGGAGTGCTAGTCGACCCTGCAGGCAATCGGACCCGAGGGCGAGTCGCCCGGGAGTGCTCATCGACCGCACAGGACCTCGTACCCGGGCCGGAGTCGCCCGGTGCAGCTGCTCGACACCGCGGGACCAGGGACCCGGGCCTGAGTCGCCTGGGAGAACTGGTCGACCCCCTGGGCCCTCGGACATGGGCCCGAGTAACCTGGGACAGCTGTTCGACCGCGCGAGTCCTTGGACTCTGGTACGAGTCCCCCGTGACAGATGGTCCAACCCGCGGGCCCTGGGACATGGGTTCGAGTCGCCCGGGACATGTGGTCAACGCAAGGGGACCACGGACCACCGCGCGAATCGCTGAGGACAGCTGGTCCACATCGCGGGCCCTTGGACACTGGCCTGAGTCGCCCGGGACAGCAGGTCGACCCCGTGGGCAATTGGACCCGAGCCCGAGTCGCCCGGGAGAGCTGGTCCAACTCGCGGGCCCTCGGACCCGAGCGCGGGTCGCGCGAGAATTCTGGTCGACCACGCGTGCCCTCGGACCCGGGCCTGTGACGTGCGTGTGAGCTGATCAAACACGCGGGACCACGGACCAAATCCCGTGTCGACCGGGACAGCTTGTCAAGCACGCGGGCCCTCAGACCCGAGCGGGAGTCACCCAGCAGGGGTGGTCGACATCGCGGGCACTCGGACACTGGCCTGAGTCGCCTGGGACAGCTGGTGCACCCTGCGGCCTATCGGAGCCGGGCGCGTGTCGCCCCTGAGAGCCGGGCGACGCCGCGGGCCCTCGGAACTGTGTGCGAGTCGCCTGGGACAGCTGGTCAACATCGCGGGCCCTCGGACAATGGCCTGAGTCGCCCGGGAGAGCTTGTGGACACTCAGGGCAATCGGACACAGGCGCGAATCCTCCCGGACAGCTGGTCGACACCACAGGCCCTCGGACCCGAGCGCGATTCGCCCGGGAATTCTCGTCAACCGAGCAGGATCTAGGACCCGGGCCCGAGAACGCGGGGCAGCTGGTCGACTCCTTGGGCCCAGGGACATGGGCCTGAGTCGCCCGGGACAGCTGGTGGACCCCGCGGGCCATCGGCCCCGAGCCTGAGTTGCCCGGGAGAGTTGGTGGACCCCGCGGGCCATCGGACCCAAGCCTGATTCGCCCAGGACAACTGGTTGACAATGCGGGCCCTCAGACCAAGGCGCGAGTTATCCGGTACAGCTAGTCAACTACACGGGAACTCGGACACGGGCCCGCTTGGCCCGGGTGAGCTGGTCGACCCCACGGAATCACGGACCTGAGCCTGAGTCACCCGGGACAGCTTGTCAACCCCACGCGCGCTCGACCCGAGCGCAAGTCGCCCAGGACAACGGGGCGACATCGCGGGCCCTCAGATACGAGCGCGTGTCGCCCGGCTGCGCTGGTCGAACCCGCGGGACCTCGGAACCCGGTCCGAGTCGCCCGGGACAGCTGGTCAACATCGTGAGCCCTCGGACACTGGCCTGAGTCGCCACGGACAGCTGGTCGACCCCGCGGGCTATCGGAGCCGGCCGCGTGTCCTCTGGGACAGCTGGTCGAACCTGCGGCCCTCGGACCCGAGCTCGAGTCGCCCGGAAGAGCGGATGGATCCCGCTGACCCTCGATCCGCGCCCGAGGCGCCTGGGACAGCTGGTCAACCCCGCAGGCACTGGAACCAGGCCCCCGGTCGCCTGGGACATCTGGTCGAGCCCCCGGGACCTCAGGCATGGGCCCGAGTCTCCCGGGGCAGCTGGTCGACTCCGTGGGCCCAGGGACACGGGCCTGGGGCGCCCGGGCCAGCTGGTCGACCTCGCGGGCACTGGAACCCGGCACCAGGTCGCCCAGGACATCTGGTCGAGCCCATGGGACCTGGGAACCGGGTCCGAGTCGCCCGGGACAGCTGGTCGGCACCGCGGGCCTTGGCCACGGGCCCGAGTCACCCGGGAGAGATGGTCGACCCCACGGGGCCTTGGACATGATTCCGAGTCACCTGGGAGAGCTAGTCGATATCACGGGCCCTCGGAGCCGAGCCGGAGTAGCCCGGGATATCTGGTCGACCCCACGCGATCGCAGACCACAGTGCGAGTCGCCCAGGACAGCTGGTCGACATCGCGGGACCTCAGGCATGGGCCCGAGTCTCCCGTGACAGCTGGTGGACCCTGCGGACCATCGGACCTGGGCCCGAGTGGCCCAGGACTGCTGGGCGACATCGTGGGACCTCAGGCATGGGCCCGAGTCTCCCGTGACACCTGGCCGACCCCACGAGCTATCGGATCCGGGCGCAAGTCCCCCAGGACAGCGGGTTGACCCCGCGGGCCATTGGTCAGGCGCCTGAGTCAGCCGGGACAGCTGGTCGATCCGGCGGGCCCTCAGATCCGAGCTCAAGTCGCCCGAGACAACGGGTGGATCCCGCTGGCCCTCGGATCCGTGCCCGAGTCACCCGGGACAGCTGGTCGACCCCGCAGGCACTGGAACCCGGCCCCTGTTCGCCCGGGACATCTGGTCGAGCCCCCGGGACCACAGTCTCCCGGGGCAGCTGGTCGACTCCGCGGGCCCAAGGACACGGGCCTGAGGCGCCCCAGACAGCTGGTCGAACCCGCGGGCACTGGAACCCGGCCCCAGGTCGCCCGGGATATCTGGTCGAGCCCTGGGACCTTAGGCATGGGCCCGAGTCTCCCGGGGCAGCTGGTCGACTCCGTGGGTCCAGGGACACGGGCCTGAGGCGCCCGGGACAACTGTTCGAAACCGCGGGCACTGGGACACGGGCCCGAGTCCCCTGGGACAGCTGGTCCACCCCACGGGACCACGGACCCAAGCGGGAGTCGCCCAGGACAGCGGGTCGATATCTCGGGCCCTCGGACCCTGGACTGAGTCGCCCAGGACAGCTGGTCGACACCGCAGGCACAGGAACCCGGCCTCCGGTCGCCCGGGATATCTGATCGAGCCGCCAGGACCACAGGCATGGGCCCGAGTCTCTCGGGGCAGCTGGTCAACTCCGCGGTTCCAGGGACACGGGCCTGAGTTGCCCGGGACAGCTGGTGGACCCCATGGGCCCTGTGACATGGATCCAAATCACCCGGGAGTGCTAGTCGACCCCGCAGGCAATCGGACCCGAGGGCGAGTCGCCCGGGAGTGCTCATCGACCGCACAGGACCTCGTACCCGGGCCGGAGTCGCCCGGTGCAGCTGCTCGACACCGCGGGACCAGGGACCCGGGCCTGAGTCGCCCGGGAGAACTGGTCGACCCCCTGGGCCCTCGGACATGGGCCCGAGTAACCTGGGACAGCTGTTCGACCGCGTGAGTCTTTGGACTCAGGTACGAGTCCCCCGTGACTGATGGTCCACCCCGCGGGCCCTGGGACATGGGTTCGAGTCGCCCGGGACATGTGGTCAACGCAAGGGGACCACGGACCACCGCGCGAATCGCTGAGGACAGCTGGTCCACATCGCGGGCCCTTGGACACTGGCCTGAGTCGCCCGGGACAGCAGGTCGACCCCGTGGGCAATTGGACCCGAGCCCGAGTCGCCCGGGAGAGCTGGTCCAACTCGCGGGCCCTCGGACCCGAGCGCGGGTCGCGCGAGAATTCTGGTCGACCACGCGTGCCCTCGGACCCGGGCCTGTGACGTGCGTGTGAGCTGATCAAACACGCGGGACCACGGACCAAATCCCGTGTCGACCGGGACAGCTTGTCAAGCCCGCGGGCCCTCAGACCCGAGCGGGAGTCACCCAGCAGGGGTGGTCGACATCGCGGGCACTCGGACACTGGCCTGAGTCGCCTGGGACAGCTGGTGCACCCTGCGGCCTATCGGAGCCGGGCGCGTGTCGCCCCTGAGAGCCGGGCGACGCCGCGGGCCCTCGGAACTGTGTGCGAGTCGCCTGGGACAGCTGGTCAACATCGCGGGCCCTCGGACAATGGCCTGAGTCGCCCGGGAGAGCTTGTGGACACTCAGGGCAATCGGAGACAGGCGCGAATCCTCCCGGACAGCTGGTCGACACCACAGGCCCTCGGACCCGAGCGCGATTCGCCCGGGAATTCTCGTCAACCGAGCAGGATCTAGGACCCGGGCCCGAGAACGCGGGGCAGCTGGTCGACTCCTTGGGCCCAGGGACATGGGCCTGAGTCGCCCGGGACAGCTGGTGGACCCCGCGGGCCATCGGCCCCGAGCCTGAGTTGCCCGGGAGAGTTGGTGGACCCCGCGGGCCATCGGACCCGAGCCTGATTCGCCCAGGACAACTGGTTGACAATGCGGGCCCTCAGACCAAGGCGCGAGTTATCCGGTACAGCTAGTCAACTACACGGGAACTCGGACACGGGCCCGCTTGGCCCGGGTGAGCTGGTCGACCCCACGGAATCACGGACCTGAGCCTGAGTCACCCGGGACAGCTTGTCAACCCCACGCGCGCTCGACCCGAGCGCAAGTCGCCCAGGACAACGGGGCGACATCGCGGGCCCTCAGATACGAGCGCGTGTCGCCCGGCTGCGCTGGTCGAACCCGCGGGACCTCGGAACCCGGTCCGAGTCGCCCGGGACAGCTGGTCAACATCGTGAGCCCTCGGACACTGGCCTGAGTCGCCACGGACAGCTGGTCGACCCCGCGGGCTATCGGAGCCGGCCGCGTGTCCTCTGGGACAGCTGGTCGAACCTGCGGCCCTTGGACCCGAGCTCGAGTCGCCCGGAAGAGCGGATGGATCCCGCTGACCCTCGATCCGCGCCCGAGGCGCCTGGGACAGCTGGTCAACCCCGCAGGCACTGGAACCAGGCCCCCGGTCGCCTGGGACATCTGGTCGAGCCCCCGGGACCTCAGGCATGGGCCCGAGTCTCCCGGGGCAGCTGGTCGACTCCGTGGGCCCAGGGACACGGGCCTGGGGCGCCCGGGCCAGCTGGTCGACCTCGCGGGCACTGGAACCCGGCACCAGGTCGCCCAGGACATCTGGTCGAGCCCATGGGACCTGGGAACCGGGTCCGAGTCGCCCGGGACAGCTGGTCGGCACCGCGGGCCTTGGCCACGGGCCCGAGTCACCCGGGAGAGATGGTCGACCCCACGGGGCCTTGGACATGATTCCGAGTCACCTGGGAGAGCTAGTCGATATCACGGGCCCTCGGAGCCGAGCCGGAGTAGCCCGGGATATCTGGTCGACCCCACGCGATCGCAGACCACAGTGCGAGTCGCCCAGGACAGCTGGTCGAAATCGCGGGACCTCAGGCATGGGCCCGAGTCTCCCGTGACAGCTGGTGGACCCTGCGGACCATCGGACCTGGGCCCGAGTGGCCCAGGACTGCTGGGCGACATCGTGGGACCTCAGGCATGGGCCCGAGTCTCCCGTGACACCTGGCCGACCCCACGAGCTATCGGATCCGGGCGCAAGTCCCCCAGGACAGCGGGTTGACACCGCGGGCCATTGGTCAGGCGCCTGAGTCAGCCGGGAGAGCTCGTCGATCCGGCGGGCCCTCAGATCCGAGCTCAAGTCGCCCGAGACAGCGGGTGGATCCCGCTGGCCCTCGGATCCGTGCCCGAGTCACCCGGGACAGCTGGTCGACCCCGCAGGCACTGGAACCCGGCCCCTGTTCGCCCGGGACATCTGGTCGAGCCCCCGGGACCAGAGTCTCCCGGGGCAGCTGGTCGACTCCGCGGGCCCAAGGACACGGGCCTGAGGCGCCCCAGACAGCTGGTCGAACCCGCGGGCACTGGAACCCGGCCCCAGGTCGCCCGGGATATCTGGTCGAGCCCTGGGACCTTAGGCATGGGCCCGAGTCTCCCGGGGCAGCTGGTTGACTCCGCGGGTCCAGGGACACGGGCCTGAGGCGCCCGGGACAACTGTTCGAAACCGCGGGCACTGGGACACGGGCCCGAGTCCCCTGGGACAGCTGGTCCACCCCACGGGACCACGGACCCAAGCGGGAGTCGCCCAGGACAGCGGGTCGACATCTCGGGCCCTCGGACCCTGGACTGAGTCGCCCAGGACAGCTGGTCGACACCGCAGGCACAGGAACCCGGCCTCCGGTCGCCCGGGATATCTGATCGAGCCGCCAGGACCACAGGCATGGGCCCGAGTCTCTCGGGGCAGCTGGTCAACTCCGCGGTTCCAGGGACACGGGCCTGAGTTGCCCGGGACAGCTGGTGGACCCCATGGGCCCTGTGACATGGATCCAAATCACCCGGGAGTGCTAGTCGACCCCGCAGGCAATCGGACCCGAGGGCGAGTCGCCCGGGAGTGCTCATCGACCGCACAGGACCTCGTACCCGGGCCGGAGTCGCCCGGTGCAGCTGCTCGACACCGCGGGACCAGGGACCCGGGCCTGAGTCGCCCGGGAGAACTGGTCGACCCCCTGGGCCCTCGGACATGGGCCCGAGTAACCTGGGACAGCTGTTCGACCGCGTGAGTCTTTGGACTCAGGTACGAGTCCCCCGTGACTGATGGTCCACCCCGCGGGCCCTGGGACATGGGTTCGAGTCGCCCGGGACATGTGGTCAACGCAAGGGGACCACGGACCACCGCGCGAATCGCTGAGGACAGCTGGTCCACATCGCGGGCCCTTGGACACTGGCCTGAGTCGCCCGGGACAGCAGGTCGACCCCGTGGGCAATTGGACCCGAGCCCGAGTCGCCCGGGAGAGCTGGTCCAACTCGCGGGCCCTCGGACCCGAGCGCGGGTCGCGCGAGAATTCTGGTCGACCACGCGTGCCCTCGGACCCGGGCCTGTGACGTGCGTGTGAGCTGATCAAACACGCGGGACCACGGACCAAATCCCGTGTCGACCGGGACAGCTTGTCAAGCCCGCGGGCCCTCAGACCCGAGCGGGAGTCACCCAGCAGGGGTGGTCGACATCGCGGGCACTCGGACACTGGCCTGAGTCGCCTGGGACAGCTGGTGCACCCTGCGGCCTATCGGAGCCGGGCGCGTGTCGCCCCTGAGAGCCGGGCGACGCCGCGGGCCCTCGGAACTGTGTGCGAGTCGCCTGGGACAGCTGGTCAACATCGCGGGCCCTCGGACAATGGCCTGAGTCGCCCGGGAGAGCTTGTGGACACTCAGGGCAATCGGAGACAGGCGCGAATCCTCCCGGACAGCTGGTCGACACCACAGGCCCTCGGACCCGAGCGCGATTCGCCCGGGAATTCTCGTCAACCGAGCAGGATCTAGGACCCGGGCCCGAGAACGCGGGGCAGCTGGTCGACTCCTTGGGCCCAGGGACATGGGCCTGAGTCGCCCGGGACAGCTGGTGGACCCCGCGGGCCATCGGCCCCGAGCCTGAGTTGCCCGGGAGAGTTGGTGGACCCCGCGGGCCATCGGACCCGAGCCTGATTTGCCCAGGACAACTGGTTGACAATGCGGGCCCTCAGACCAAGGCGCGAGTTATCCGGTACAGCTAGTCAACTACACGGGAACTCGGACACGGGCCCGCTTGGCCCGGGTGAGCTGGTCGACCCCACGGAATCACGGACCTGAGCCTGAGTCACCCGGGACAGCTTGTCAACCCCACGCGCGCTCGACCCGAGCGCAAGTCGCCCAGGACAACGGGGCGACATCGCGGGCCCTCAGATACGAGCGCGTGTCGCCCGGCTGCGCTGGTCGAACCCGCGGGACCTCGGAACCCGGTCCGAGTCGCCCGGGACAGCTGGTCAACATCGTGAGCCCTCGGACACTGGCCTGAGTCGCCACGGACAGCTGGTCGACCCCGCGGGCTATCGGAGCCGGCCGCGTGTCCTCTGGGACAGCTGGTCGAACCTGCGGCCCTTGGACCCGAGCTCGAGTCGCCCGGAAGAGCGGATGGATCCCGCTGACCCTCGATCCGCGCCCGAGGCGCCTGGGACAGCTGGTCAACCCCGCAGGCACTGGAACCAGGCCCCCGGTCGCCTGGGACATCTGGTCGAGCCCCCGGGACCTCAGGCATGGGCCCGAGTCTCCCGGGGCAGCTGGTCGACTCCGTGGGCCCAGGGACACGGGCCTGGGGCGCCCGGGCCAGCTGGTCGACCTCGCGGGCACTGGAACCCGGCACCAGGTCGCCCAGGACATCTGGTCGAGCCCATGGGACCTGGGAACCGGGTCCGAGTCGCCCGGGACAGCTGGTCGGCACCGCGGGCCTTGGCCACGGGCCCGAGTCACCCGGGAGAGATGGTCGACCCCACGGGGCCTTGGACATGATTCCGAGTCACCTGGGAGAGCTAGTCGATATCACGGGCCCTCGGAGCCGAGCCTGAGTAGCCCGGGATATCTGGTCGACCCCACGCGATCGCAGACCACAGTGCGAGTCGCCCAGGACAGCTGGTCGAAATCGCGGGACCTCAGGCATGGGCCCGAGTCTCCCGTGACAGCTGGTGGACCCTGCGGACCATCGGACCTGGGCCCGAGTGGCCCAGGACTGCTGGGCGACATCGTGGGACCTCAGGCATGGGCCCGAGTCTCCCGTGACACCTGGCCGACCCCACGAGCTATCGGATCCGGGCGCAAGTCCCCCAGGACAGCGGGTTGACACTGCGGGCCATTGGTCAGGCGCCTGAGTCAGCCGGGAGAGCTCGTCGATCCGGCGGGCCCTCAGATCCGAGCTCAAGTCGCCCGAGACAGCGGGTGGATCCCGCTGGCCCTCGGATCCGTGCCCGAGTCACCCGGGACAGCTGGTCGACCCCGCAGGCACTGGAACCCGGCCCCTGTTCGCCCGGGACATCTGGTCGAGCCCCCGGGACCAGAGTCTCCCGGGGCAGCTGGTCGACTCCGCGGGCCCAAGGACACGGGCCTGAGGCGCCCCAGACAGCTGGTCGAACCCGCGGGCACTGGAACCCGGCCCCAGGTCGCCCGGGATATCTGGTCGAGCCCTGGGACCTTAGGCATGGGCCCGAGTCTCCCGGGGCAGCTGGTCGACTCCGTGGGTCCAGGGACACGGGCCTGAGGCGCCCGGGACAACTGTTCGAAACCGCGGGCACTGGGACACGGGCCCGAGTCCCCTGGGACAGCTGGTCCACCCCACGGGACCACGGACCCAAGCGGGAGTCGCCCAGGACAGCGGGTCGACATCTCGGGCCCTCGGACCCTGGACTGAGTCGCCCAGGACAGCTGGTCGACACCGCAGGCACAGGAACCCGGCCTCCGGTCGCCCGGGATATCTGATCGAGCCGCCAGGACCACAGGCATGGGCCCGAGTCTCTCGGGGCAGCTGGTCAACTCCGCGGTTCCAGGGACACGGGCCTGAGTTGCCCGGGACAGCTGGTGGACCCCATGGGCCCTGTGACATGGATCCAAATCACCCGGGAGTGCTAGTCGACCCCGCAGGCAATCGGACCCGAGGGCGAGTCGCCCGGGAGTGCTCATCGACCGCACAGGACCTCGTACCCGGGCCGGAGTCGCCCGGTGCAGCTGCTCGACACCGCGGGACCAGGGACCCGGGCCTGAGTCGCCCGGGAGAACTGGTCGACCCCCTGGGCCCTCGGACATGGGCCCGAGTAACCTGGGACAGCTGTTCGACCGCGTGAGTCTTTGGACTCAGGTACGAGTCCCCCGTGACTGATGGTCCACCCCGCGGGCCCTGGGACATGGGTTCGAGTCGCCCGGGACATGTGGTCAACGCAAGGGGACCACGGACCACCGCGCGAATCGCTGAGGACAGCTGGTCCACATCGCGGGCCCTTGGACACTGGCCTGAGTCGCCCGGGACAGCAGGTCGACCCCGTGGGCAATTGGACCCGAGCCCGAGTCGCCCGGGAGAGCTGGTCCAACTCGCGGGCCCTCGGACCCGAGCGCGGGTCGCGCGAGAATTCTGGTCGACCACGCGTGCCCTCAGACCCGGGCCTGTGACGTGCGTGTGAGCTGATCAAACACGCGGGACCACGGACCAAATCCCGTGTCGACCGGGACAGCTTGTCAAGCCCGCGGGCCCTCAGACCCGAGCGGGAGTCACCCAGCAGGGGTGGTCGACATCGCGGGCACTCGGACACTGGCCTGAGTCGCCTGGGACAGCTGGTGCACCCTGCGGCCTATCGGAGCCGGGCGCGTGTCGCCCCTGAGAGCCGGGCGACGCCGCGGGCCCTCGGAACTGTGTGCGAGTCGCCTGGGACAGCTGGTCAACATCGCGGGCCCTCGGACAATGGCCTGAGTCGCCCGGGAGAGCTTGTGGACACTCAGGGCAATCGGAGACAGGCGCGAATCCTCCCGGACAGCTGGTCGACACCACAGGCCCTCGGACCCGAGCGCGATTCGCCCGGGAATTCTCGTCAACCGAGCAGGATCTAGGACCCGGGCCCGAGAACGCGGGGCAGCTGGTCGACTCCTTGGGCCCAGGGACATGGGCCTGAGTCGCCCGGGACAGCTGGTGGACCCCGCGGGCCATCGGCCCCGAGCCTGAGTTGCCCGGGAGAGTTGGTGGACCCCGTGGGCCATCGGACCCGAGCCTGATTTGCCCAGGACAACTGGTTGACAATGCGGGCCCTCAGACCAAGGCGCGAGTTATCCGGTACAGCTAGTCAACTACACGGGAACTCGGACACGGGCCCGCTTGGCCCGGGTGAGCTGGTCGACCCCACGGAATCACGGACCTGAGCCTGAGTCACCCGGGACAGCTTGTCAACCCCACGCGCGCTCGACCCGAGCGCAAGTCGCCCAGGACAACGGGGCGACATCGCGGGCCCTCAGATACGAGCGCGTGTCGCCCGGCTGCGCTGGTCGAACCCGCGGGACCTCGGAACCCGGTCCGAGTCGCCCGGGACAGCTGGTCAACATCGTGAGCCCTCGGACACTGGCCTGAGTCGCCACGGACAGCTGGTCGACCCCACGGGCTATCGGAGCCGGCCGCGTGTCCTCTGGGACAGCTGGTCGAACCTGCGGCCCTTGGACCCGAGCTCGAGTCGCCCGGAAGAGCGGATGGATCCCGCTGACCCTCGATCCGCGCCCGAGGCGCCTGGGACAGCTGGTCAACCCCGCAGGCACTGGAACCAGGCCCCCGGTCGCCTGGGACATCTGGTCGAGCCCCCGGGACCTCAGGCATGGGCCCGAGTCTCCCGGGGCAGCTGGTCGACTCCGTGGGCCCAGGGACACGGGCCTGGGGCGCCCGGGCCAGCTGGTCGACCTCGCGGGCACTGGAAACCGGCACCAGGTCGCCCAGGACATCTGGTCGAGCCCATGGGACCTGGGAACCGGGTCCGAGTCGCCCGGGACAGCTGGTCGGCACCGCGGGCCTTGGCCACGGGCCCGAGTCACCCGGGAGAGATGGTCGACCCCACGGGGCCTTGGACATGATTCCGAGTCACCTGGGAGAGCTAGTCGATATCACGGGCCCTCGGAGCCGAGCCGGAGTAGCCCGGGATATCTGGTCGACCCCACGAGATCGCAGACCACAGTGCGAGTCACCCAGGACAGCTGGTCGACATCGCGGGACCTCAGGCATGGGCCCGAGTCTCCCGTGACAGCTGGTGGACCCTGCGGACCATCGGACCTGGGCCCGAGTGGCCCAGGACTGCTGGGCGACATCGTGGGACCTCAGGCATGGGCCCGAGTCTCCCGTGACACCTGGCCGACCCCACGAGCTATCGGATCCGGGCGCAAGTCCCCCAGGACAGCGGGTTGACACCGCGGGCCATTGGTCAGGCGCCTGAGTCAGCCGGGAGAGCTCGTCGATCCGGCGGGCCCTCAGATCCGAGCTCAAGTCGCCCGAGACAGCGGGTGGATCCCGCTGGCCCTCGGATCCGTGCCCGAGTCACCCGGGACAGCTGGTCGACCCCGCAGGCACTGGAACCCGGCCCCTGTTCGCCCGGGACATCTGGTCGAGCCCCCGGGACCAGAGTCTCCCGGGGCAGCTGGTCGACTCCGCGGGCCCAAGGACACGGGCCTGAGGCGCCCCAGACAGCTGGTCGAACCCGCGGGCACTGGAACCCGGCCCCAGGTCGCCCGGGATATCTGGTCGAGCCCTGGGACCTTAGGCATGGGCCCGAGTCTCCCGGGGCAGCTGGTCGACTCCGCGGGTCCAGGGACACGGGCCTGAGGCGCCCGGGACAACTGTTCGAAACCGCGGGCACTGGGATACGGGCCCGAGTCCCCTGGGACAGCTGGTCCACCCCACGGGACCACGGACCCAAGCGGGAGTCGCCCAGGACAGCGGGTCGACATCTCGGGCCCTCGGACCCTGGACTGAGTCGCCCAGGACAGCTGGTCGACACCGCAGGCACAGGAACCCGGCCTCCGGTCGCCCGGGATATCTGATCGAGCCGCCAGGACCACAGGCATGGGCCCGAGTCTCTCGGGGCAGCTGCTCAACTCCGTGGTTCCAGGGACACGGGCCTGAGTTGCCCGGGACAGCTGGTGGACCCCATGGGCCCTGTGACATGGATCCAAATCACCCGGGAGTGCTAGTCGACCCCGCAGGCAATCGGACCCGAGGGCGAGTCGCCCGGGAGTGCTCATCGACCGCACAGGACCTCGTACCCGGGCCGGAGTCGCCCGGTGCAGCTGCTCGACACCGCGGGACCAGGGACCCGGGCCTGAGTCGCCTGGGAGAACTGGTCGACCCCCTGGGCCCTCGGACATGGGCCCGAGTAACCTGGGACAGCTGTTCGACCGCGCGAGTCCTTGGACTCAGGTACGAGTCCCCCGTGACAGATGGTCCACCCCGCGGGCCCTGGGACATGGGTTCGAGTCGCCCGGGACATGTGGTCAACGCAAGGGGACCACGGACCACCGCGCGAATCGCTGAGGACAGCTGGTCCACATCGCGGGCCCTTGGACACTGGCCTGAGTCGCCCGGGACAGCAGGTCGACCCCGTGGGCAATTGGACCCGAGCCCGAGTCGCCCGGGAGAGCTGGTCCAACTCGCGGGCCCTCGGACCCGAGCGCGGGTCGCGCGAGAATTCTGGTCGACCACGCGTGCCCTCGGACCCGGGCCTGTGACGTGCGTGTGAGCTGATCAAACACGCGGGACCACGGACCAAATCCCGTGTCGACCGGGACAGCTTGTCAAGCCCGCGGGCCCTCAGACCCGAGCGGGAGTCACCCAGCAGGGGTGGTCGACATCGCGGGCACTCGGACACTGGCCTGAGTCGCCTGGGACAGCTGGTGCACCCTGCGGCCTATCGGAGCCGGGCGCGTGTCGCCCCTGAGAGCCGGGCGACGCCGCGGGCCCTCGGAACTGTGTGCGAGTCGCCTGGGACAGCTGGTCAACATCGCGGGCCCTCGGACAATGGCCTGAGTCGCCCGGGAGAGCTTGTGGACACTCAGGGCAATCGGAGACAGGCGCGAATCCTCCCGGACAGCTGGTCGACACCACAGGCCCTCGGACCCGAGCGCGATTCGCCCGGGAATTCTCGTCAACCGAGCAGGATCTAGGACCCGGGCCCGAGAACGCGGGGCAGCTGGTCGACTCCTTGGGCCCAGGGACATGGGCCTGAGTCGCCCGGGACAGCTGGTGGACCCCGCGGGCCATCGGCCCCGAGCCTGAGTTGCCCGGGAGAGTTGGTGGACCCCGCGGGCCATCGGACCCGAGCCTGATTCGCCCAGGACAACTGGTTGACAATGCGGGCCCTCAGACCAAGGCGCGAGTTATCCGGTACAGCTAGTCAACTACACGGGAACTCGGACACGGGCCCGCTTGGCCCGGGTGAGCTGGTCGACCCCACGGAATCACGGACCTGAGCCTGAGTCACCCGGGACAGCTTGTCAACCCCACGCGCGCTCGACCCGAGCGCAAGTCGCCCAGGACAACGGGGCGACATCGCGGGCCCTCAGATACGAGCGCGTGTCGCCCGGCTGCGCTGGTCGAACCCGCGGGACCTCGGAACCCGGTCCGAGTCGCCCGGGACAGCTGGTCAACATCGTGAGCCCTCGGACACTGGCCTGAGTCGCCACGGACAGCTGGTTGACCCCGCGGGCTATCGGAGCCGGCCGCGTGTCCTCTGGGACAGCTGGTCGAACCTGCGGCCCTCGGACCCGAGCTCGAGTCGCCCGGAAGAGCGGATGGATCCCGCTGACCCTCGATCCGCGCCCGAGGCGCCTGGGACAGCTGGTCAACCCCGCAGGCACTGGAACCAGGCCCCCGGTCGCCTGGGACATCTGGTCGAGCCCCCGGGACCTCAGGCATGGGCCCGAGTCTCCCGGGGCAGCTGGTCGACTCCGTGGGCCCAGGGACACGGGCCTGGGGCGCCCGGGCCAGCTGGTCGACCTCGCGGGCACTGGAACCCGGCACCAGGTCGCCCAGGACATCTGGTCGAGCCCATGGGACCTGGGAACCGGGTCCGAGTCGCCCGGGACAGCTGGTCGGCACCGCGGGCCTTGGCCACGGGCCCGAGTCACCCGGGAGAGATGGTCGACCCCACGGGGCCTTGGACATGATTCCGAGTCACCTGGGAGAGCTAGTCGATATCACGGGCCCTCGGAGCCGAGCCGGAGTAGCCCGGGATATCTGGTCGACCCCACGCGATCGCAGACCACAGTGCGAGTCGCCCAGGACAGCTGGTCGACATCGCGGGACCTCAGGCATGGGCCCGAGTCTCCCGTGACAGCTGGTGGACCCTGCGGACCATCGGACCTGGGCCCGAGTGGCCCAGGACTGCTGGGCGACATCGTGGGACCTCAGGCATGGGCCCGAGTCTCCCGTGACACCTGGCCGACCCCACGAGCTATCGGATCCGGGCGCAAGTCCCCCAGGACAGCGGGTTGACACCGCGGGCCATTGGTCAGGCGCCTGAGTCAGCCGGGAGAGCTGGTCGATCCGGCGGGCCCTCAGATCCGAGCTCAAGTCGCCCGAGACAGCGGGTGGATCCCGCTGGCCCTCGGATCCGTGCCCGAGTCACCCGGGACAGCTGGTCGACCCCGCAGGCACTGGAACCCGGCCCCTGTTCGCCCGGGACATCTGGTCGAGCCCCCGGGACCACAGTCTCCCGGGGCAGCTGGTCGACTCCGCGGGCCCAAGGACACGGGCCTGAGGCGCCCCAGACAGCTGGTCGAACCCGCGGGCACTGGAACCCGGCCCCAGGTCGCCCGGGATATCTGGTCGAGCCCTGGGACCTTAGGCATGGGCCCGAGTCTCCCGGGGCAGCTGGTCGACTCCGCGGGTCCAGGGACACGGGCCTGAGGCGCCCGGGACAAGTGTTCGAAACCGCGGGCACTGGGACACGGGCCCGAGTCCCCTGGGACAGCTGGTCCACCCCACGGGACCACGGACCCAAGCGGGAGTCGCCCAGGACAGCGGGTCGACATCTCGGGCCCTCGGACCCTGGACTGAGTCGCCCAGGACAGCTGGTCGACACCGCAGGCACAGGAACCCGGCCTCCGGTCGCCCGGGATATCTGATCGAGCCGCCAGGACCACAGGCATGGGCCCGAGTCTCTCGGGGCAGCTGCTCAACTCCGCGGTTCCAGGGACACGGGCCTGAGTTGCCCGGGACAGCTGGTGGACCCCATGGGCCCTGTGAAATGGATCCAAATCACCCGGGAGTGCTAGTCGACCCCGCAGGCAATCGGACCCGAGGGCGAGTCGCCCGGGAGTGCTCATCGACCGCACAGGACCTCGTACCCGGGCCGGAGTCGCCCGGTGCAGCTGCTCGACACCGCGGGACCAGGGACCCGGGCCTGAGTCGCCTGGGAGAACTGGTCGACCCCCTGGGCCCTCGGACATGGGCCCGAGTAACCTGGGACAGCTGTTCGACCGCGCGAGTCCTTGGACTCAGGAACGAGTCCCCCGTGACAGATGGTCCACCCCGCGGGCCCTGGGACATGGGTTCGAGTCGCCCGGGACATGTGGTCAACGCAAGGGGACCACGGACCACCGCGCGAATCGCTGAGGACAGCTGGTCCAACTCGCGGGCCCTCGGACCCGAGCGCTGGTCGCGCGAGAATTCTGGTCGACCACGCGTGCCCTCGGACCCGGGCCTGTGACGTGCGTGTGAGCTGATCAAACACGCGGGACCACGGACCAAATCCCGTGTCGACCGGGACAGCTTGTCAAGCCCGCGGGCCCTCAGA
This sequence comes from Sus scrofa, assembly GCF_054392235.1. Lineage (NCBI taxonomy): Eukaryota > Metazoa > Chordata > Mammalia > Artiodactyla > Suidae > Sus > Sus scrofa. The sequence goes on along the minus strand of NC_139393.1, from coordinate 37,538,103 downwards.
CCCGAGCGGGAGTCACCCAGCAGGGGTGGTCGACATCGCGGGCACTCGGACACTGGCCTGAGTCGCCTGGGACAGCTGGTGCACCCTGCGGCCTATCGGAGCCGGGCTCGTGTCGCCCCTGAGAGCCGGGCGACGCCGCGGGCCCTCGGAACTGTGTGCGAGTCGCCTGGGACAGCTGGTCAACATCGCGGGCCCTCGGACAATGGCCTGAGTCGCCCGGGAGAGCTTGTGGACACTCAGGGCAATCGGAGACAGGCGCGAATCCTCCCGGACAGCTGGTCGACACCACAGGCCCTCGGACCCGAGCGCGATTCGCCCGGGAATTCTCGTCAACCGAGCAGGATCTAGGACCCGGGCCCGAGAACGCGGGGCAGCTGGTCGACTCCTTGGGCCCAGGGACATGGGCCTGAGTCGCCCGGGACAGCTGGTGGACCCCGCGGACCATCGGCCCCGAGCCTGAGTTGCCCGGGAGAGTTGGTGGACCCCGCGGGCCATCGGACCCGAGCCTGATTCGCCCAGGACAACTGGTTGACAATGCGGGCCCTCAGACCAAGGCGCGAGTTATCCGGTACAGCTAGTCAACTACACGGGAACTCGGACACGGGCCCGCTTGGCCCGGGTGAGCTGGTCGACCCCACGGAATCACGGACCTGAGCCTGAGTCACCCGGGACAGCTTGTCAACCCCACGCGCGCTCGACCCGAGCGCAAGTCGCCCAGGACAACGGGGCGACATCGCGGGCCCTCAGATACGAGCGCGTGTCGCCCGGCTGCGCTGGTCGAACCCGCGGGACCTCGGAACCCGGTCCGAGTCGCCCGGGACAGCTGGTCAACATCGTGAGCCCTCGGACATTGGCCTGAGTCGCCACGGACAGCTGGTCGACCCCGCGGGCTATCGGAGCCGGCCGCGTGTCCTCTGGGACAGCTGGTCGAACCTGCGGCCCTCGGACCCGAGCTCGAGTCGCCCGGAAGAGCGGATGGATCCCGCTGACCCTCGATCCGCGCCCGAGGCGCCTGGGACAGCTGGTCAACCCCGCAGGCACTGGAACCAGGCCCCCGGTCGCCTGGGACATCTGGTCGAGCCCCCGGGACCTCAGGCATGGGCCCGAGTCTCCCGGGGCAGCTGGTCGACTCCGTGGGCCCAGGGACACGGGCCTGGGGCGCCCGGGCCAGCTGGTCGACCTCGCGGGCACTGGAACCCGGCACCAGGTCGCCCAGGACATCTGGTCGAGCCCATGGGACCTGGGAACCGGGTCCGAGTCGCCCGGGACAGCTGGTCGGCACCGCGGGCCTTGGCCACGGGCCCGAGTCACCCGGGAGAGATGGTCGACCCCACGGGGCCTTGGACATGATTCCGAGTCACCTGGGAGAGCTAGTCGATATCACGGGCCCTCGGAGCCGAGCCGGAGTAGCCCGGGATATCTGGTTGACCCCACGCGATCGCAGCCCACAGTGCGAGTCGCCCAGGACAGCTGGTCAACATCGCGGGACCTCAGGCATGGGCCCGAGTCTCCCGTGACAGCTGGTGGACCCTGCGGACCATCGGACCTGGGCCCGAGTGGCCCAGGACTGCTGGGCGACATCGTGGGACCTCAGGCATGGGCCCGAGTCTCCCGTGACACCTGGCCGACCCCACGAGCTATCGGATCCGGGCGCAAGTCCCCCAGGACAGCGGGTTGACCCCGCGGGCCATTGGTCAGGCGCCTGAGTCAGCCGGGAGAGCTCGTCGATCCGGCGGGCCCTCAGATCCGAGCTCAAGTCGCCCGAGACAGCGGGTGGATCCCGCTGGCCCTCGGATCCGTGCCCGAGTCACCCGGGACAGCTGGTCGACCCCGCAGGCACTGGAACCCGGCCCCTGTTCGCCCGGGACATCTGGTCGAGCCCCCGGGACCAGAGTCTCCCGGGGCAGCTGGTCGACTCCGCGGGCCCAAGGACACGGGCCTGAGGCGCCCCAGACAGCTGGTCGAACCCGCGGGCACTGGAACCCGGCCCCAGGTCGCCCGGGATATCTGGTCGAGCCCTGGGACCTTAGGCATGGGCCCGAGTCTCCCGGGGCAGCTGGTCGACTCCGCGGGTCCAGGGACACGGGCCTGAGGCGCCCGGGACAACTGTTCGAAACCGCGGGCACTGGGACACGGGCCCGAGTCCCCTGGGACAGCTGGTCCACCCCACGGGACCACGGACCCAAGCGGGCGTCGCCCAGGACAGCGGGTCGACATCTCGGGCCCTCGGACCCTGGACTGAGTCGCCCAGGACAGCTGGTCGACACCGCAGGCACAGGAACCCGGCCTCCGGTCGCCCGGGATATCTGATCGAGCCGCAAGGACCACAGGCATGGGCCCGAGTCTCTCGGGGCAGCTGGTCAACTCCGCGGTTCCAGGGACACGGGCCTGAGTTGCCCGGGACAGCTGGTGGACCCCATGGGCCCTGTGACATGGATCCAAATCACCCGGGAGTGCTAGTCGACCCCGCAGGCAATCGGACCCGAGGGCGAGTCGCCCGGGAGTGCTCATCGAGCGCACAGGACCTCGTACCCGGGCCGGAGTCGCCCGGTGCAGCTGCTCGACACCGCGGGACCAGGGACCCGGGCCTGAGTCGCCTGGGAGAACTGGTCGACCCCCTGGGCCCTCGGACATGGGCCCGAGTAACCTGGGACAGCTGTTCGACCGCGCGAGTCCTTGGACTCAGGTACGAGTCCCCCGTGACAGATGGTCCACCCCGCGGGCCCTGGGACATGGGTTCGAGTCGCCCGGGACATGTGGTCAACGCAAGGGGACCACGGACCACCGCGCGAATCGCTGAGGACAGCTGGTCCACATCGCGGGCCCTTGGACACTGGCCTGAGTCGCCCGGGACAGCAGGTCGACCCCGTGGGCAATTGGACCCGAGCCCGAGTCGCCCGGGAGAGCTGGTCCAACTCGCGGGCCCTCGGACCCGAGCGCGGGTCGCGCGAGAATTCTGGTCGACCACGCGTGCCCTCGGACCCGGGCCTGTGACGTGCGTGTGAGCTGATCAAACACGCGGGACCACGGACCAAATCCCGTGTCGACCGGGACAGCTTGTCAAGCCCGCGGGCCCTCAGACCCGAGCGGGAGTCACCCAGCAGGGGTGGTCGACATCGCGGGCACTCGGACACTGGCCTGAGTCGCCTGGGACAGCTGGTGCACCCTGCGGCCTATCGGAGCCGGGCGCGTGTCGCCCCTGAGAGCCGGGCGACGCCGCGGGCCCTCGGAACTGTGTGCGAGTCGCCTGGGACAGCTGGTCAACATCGCGGGCCCTCGGACAATGGCCTGAGTCGCCCGGGAGAGCTTGTGGACACTCAGGGCAATCGGAGACAGGCGCGAATCCTCCCGGACAGCTGGTCGACACCACAGGCCCTCGGACCCGAGCGCGATTCGCCCGGGAATTCTCGTCAACCGAGCAGGATCTAGGACCCGGGCCCGAGAACGCGGGGCAGCTGGTCGACTCCTTGGGCCCAGGGACATGGGCCTGAGTCGCCCGGGACAGCTGGTCGACCCCACGGGCCATCGGCCCCGAGCCTGAGTTGCCCGGGAGAGTTGGTGGACCCCGCGGGCCATCGGACCCGAGCCTGATTCGCCCAGGACAACTGGTTGACAATGCAGGCCCTCAGACCAAGGCGCGAGTTATCCGGTACAGCTAGTCAACTACACGGGAACTCGGACACGGGCCCGCTTGGCCCGGGTGAGCTGGTCGACCCCACGGAATCACGGACCTGAGCCTGAGTCACCCGGGACAGCTTGTCAACCCCAGGCGCGCTCGACCCGAGCGCAAGTCGCCCAGGACAACGGGGCGACATCGCGGGCCCTCAGATACGAGCGCGTGTCGCCCGGCTGCGCTGGTCGAACCCGCGGGACCTCGGAACCCGGTCCGAGTCGCCCGGGACAGCTGGTCAACATCGTGAGCCCTCGGACACTGGCCTGAGTCGCCACGGAGAGCTGGTCGACCCCGCGGGCTATCGGAGCCGGCCGCGTGTCCTCTGGGACAGCTGGTCGAACCTGCGGCCCTCGGACCCGAGCTCGAGTCGCCCGGAAGAGCGGATGGATCCCGCTGACCCTCGATCCGCGCCCGAGGCGCCTGGGACAGCTGGTCAACCCCGCAGGCACTGGAACCAGGCCCCCGGTCGCCTGGGACATCTGGTCGAGCCCCCGGGACCTCAGGCATGGGCCCGAGTCTCCCGGGGCAGCTGGTCGACTCCGTGGGCCCAGGGACACGGGCCTGGGGCGCCCGGGCCAGCTGGTCGACCTCGCGGGCACTGGAACCCGGCACCAGGTCGCCCAGGACATCTGGTCGAGCCCATGGGACCTGGGAACCGGGTCCGAGTCGCCCGGGACAGCTGGTCGGCACCGCGGGCCTTGGCCACGGGCCCGAGTCACCCGGGAGAGATGGTCGACCCCACGGGGCCTTGGACATGATTCCGAGTCACCTGGGAGAGCTAGTCGATATCACGGGCCCTCGGAGCCGAGCCGGAGTAGCCCGGGATATCTGGTCGACCCCACGCGATCGCAGACCACAGTGCGAGTCGCCCAGGACAGCTGGTCGACATCGCGGGACCTCAGGCATGGGCCCGAGTCTCCCGTGACAGCTGGTGGACCCTGCGGACCATCGGACCTGGGCCCGAGTGGCCCAGGACTGCTGGGCGACATCGTGGGACCTCAGGCATGGGCCCGAGTCTCCCGTGACACCTGGCCGACCCCACGAGCTATCGGATCCGGGCGCAAGTCCCCCAGGACAGCGGGTTGACCCCGCGGGCCATTGGTCAGGCGCCTGAGTCAGCCGGGAGAGCTCGTCGATCCGGCGGGCCCTCAGATCCGAGCTCAAGTCGCCCGAGACAGCGGGTGGATCCCGCTGGCCCTCGGATCCGTGCCCGAGTCACCCGGGACAGCTGGTCGACCCCGCAGGCACTGGAACCCGGCCCCTGTTCGCCCGGGACATCTGGTCGAGCCCCCGGGACCACAGTCTCCCGGGGCAGCTGGTCGACTCCGCGGGCCCAAGGACACGGGCCTGAGGCGCCCCAGACAGCTGGTCGAACCCGCGGGCACTGGAACCCGGCCCCAGGTCGCCCGGGATATCTGGTCGAGCCCTGGGACCTTAGGCATGGGCCCGAGTCTCCCGGGGCAGCTGGTCGACTCCGCGGGTCCAGGGACACGGGCCTGAGGCGCCCGGGACAAGTGTTCGAAACCGCGGGCACTGGGACACGGGCCCGAGTCCCCTGGGACAGCTGGTCCACCCCACGGGACCACGGACCCAAGCGGGAGTCGCCCAGGACAGCGGGTCGACATCTCGGGCCCTCGGACCCTGGACTGAGTCGCCCAGGACAGCTGGTCGACACCGCAGGCACAGGAACCCGGCCTCCGGTCGCCCGGGATATCTGATCGAGCCGCCAGGACCACAGGCATGGGCCCGAGTCTCTCGGGGCAGCTGCTCAACTCCGCGGTTCCAGGGACACGGGCCTGAGTTGCCCGGGACAGCTGGTGGACCCCATGGGCCCTGTGACATGGATCCAAATCACCCGGGAGTGCTAGTCGACCCCGCAGGCAATCGGACCCGAGGGCGAGTCGCCCGGGAGTGCTCATCGACCGCACAGGACCTCGTACCCGGGCCGGAGTCGCCCGGTGCAGCTGCTCGACACCGCGGGACCAGGGACCCGGGCCTGAGTCGCCTGGGAGAACTGGTCGACCCCCTGGGCCCTCGGACATGGGCCCGAGTAACCTGGGACAGCTGTTCGACCGCGCGAGTCCTTGGACTCAGGTACGAGTCCCCCGTGACAGATGGTCCACCCCGCGGGCCCTGGGACATGGGTTCGAGTCGCCCGGGACATGTGGTCAACGCAAGGGGACCACGGACCACCGCGCGAATCGCTGAGGACAGCTGGTCCACATCGCGGGCCCTTGGACACTGGCCTGAGTCGCCCGGGACAGCAGGTCGACCCCGTGGGCAATTGGACCCGAGCCCGAGTCGCCCGGGAGAGCTGGTCCAACTCGCGGGCCCTCGGACCCGAGCGCGGGTCGCGCGAGAATTCGGGTCGACCACGCGTGCCCTCGGACCCGGGCCTGTGACGTGCGTGTGAGCTGATCAAACACGCGGGACCACGGACCAAATCCCGTGTCGACCGGGACAGCTTGTCAAGCCCGCGGGCCCTCAGACCCGAGCGGGAGTCACCCAGCAGGGGTGGTCGACATCGCGGGCACTCGGACACTGGCCTGAGTCGCCTGGGACAGCTGGTGCACCCTGCGGCCTATCGGAGCCGGGCGCGTGTCGCCCCTGAGAGCCGGGCGACGCCGCGGGCCCTCGGAACTGTGTGCGAGTCGCCTGGGACAGCTGGTCAACATCGCGGGCCCTCGGACAATGGCCTGAGTCGCCCGGGAGAGCTTGTGGACACTCAGGGCAATCGGACACAGGCGCGAATCCTCCCGGACAGCTGGTCGACACCACAGGCCCTCGGACCCGAGCGCGATTCGCCCGGGAATTCTCGTCAACCGAGCAGGATCTAGGACCCGGGCCCGAGAACGCGGGGCAGCTGGTCGACTCCTTGGGCCCAGGGACATGGGCCTGAGTCGCCCGGGACAGCTGGTGGACCCCGCGGGCCATCGGCCCCGAGCCTGAGTTGCCCGGGAGAGTTGGTGGACCCCGCGGGCCATCGGACCCGAGCCTGATTCGCCCAGGACAACTGGTTGACAATGCGGGCCCTCAGACCAAGGCGCGAGTTATCCGGTACAGCTAGTCAACTACACGGGAACTCGGACACGGGCCCGCTTCGCCCGGGTGAGCTGGTCGACCCCACGGAATCACGGACCTGAGCCTGAGTCACCCGGGACAGCTTGTCAACCCCACGCGCGCTCGACCCGAGCGCAAGTCGCCCAGGACAACGGGGCGACATCGCGGGCCCTCAGATACGAGCGCGTGTCGCCCGGCTGCGCTGGTCGAACCCGCGGGACCTCGGAACCCGGTCCGAGTCGCCCGGGACAGCTGGTCAACATCGTGAGCCCTCGGACACTGGGCTGAGTCGCCACGGACAGCTGGTCGACCCCGCGGGCTATCGGAGCCGGCCGCGTGTCCTCTGGGACAGCTGGTCGAACCTGCGGCCCTCGGACCCGAGCTCGAGTCGCCCGGAAGAGCGGATGGATCCCGCTGACCCTCGATCCGCGCCCGAGGCGCCTGGGACAGCTGGTCAACCCCGCAGGCACTGGAACCAGGCCCCCGGTCGCCTGGGACATCTGGTCGAGCCCCCGGGACCTCAGGCATGGGCCCGAGTCTCCCGGGGCAGCTGGTCGACTCCGTGGGCCCAGGGACACGGGCCTGGGGCGCCCGGGCCAGCTGGTCGACCTCGCGGGCACTGGAACCCGGCACCAGGTCGCCCAGGACATCTGGTCGAGCCCATGGGACCTGGGAACCGGGTCCGAGTCGCCCGGGACAGCTGGTCGGCACCGCGGGCCTTGGCCACGGGCCCGAGTCACCCGGGAGAGATGGTCGACCCCACGGGGCCTTGGACATGATTCCGAGTCACCTGGGAGAGCTAGTCGATATCACGGGCCCTCGGAGCCGAGCCGGAGTAGCCCGGGATATCTGGTCGACCCCACGCGATCGCAGACCACAGTGCGAGTCGCCCAGGACAGCTGGTCGACATCGCGGGACCTCAGGCATGGGCCCGAGTCTCCCGTGACAGCTGGTGGACCCTGCGGACCATCGGACCTGGGCCCGAGTGGCCCAGGACTGCTGGGCGACATCGTGGGACCTCAGGCATGGGCCCGAGTCTCCCGTGACACCTGGCCGACCCCACGAGCTATCGGATCCGGGCGCAAGTCCCCCAGGACAGCGGGTTGACCCCGCGGGCCATTGGTCAGGCGCCTGAGTCAGCCGGGAGAGCTCGTCGATCCGGCGGGCCCTCAGATCCGAGCTCAAGTCGCCCGAGACAGCGGGTGGATCCCGCTGGCCCTCGGATCCGTGCCCGAGTCACCCGGGACAGCTGGTCGACCCCGCAGGCACTGGAACCCGGCCCCTGTTCGCCCGGGACATCTGGTCGAGCCCCCGGGACCACAGTCTCCCGGGGCAGCTGGTCGACTCCGCGGGCCCAAGGACACGGGCCTGAGGCGCCCCAGACAGCTGGTCGAACCCGCGGGCACTGGAACCCGGCCCCAGGTCGCCCGGGATATCTGGTCGAGCCCTGGGACCTTAGGCATGGGCCCGAGTCTCCCGGGGCAGCTGGTCGACTCCGCGGGTCCAGGGACACGGGCCTGAGGCGCCCGGGACAAGTGTTCGAAACCGCGGGCACTGGGACACGGGCCCGAGTCCCCTGGGACAGCTGGTCCACCCCACGGGACCACGGACCCAAGCGGGAGTCGCCCAGGACAGCGGGTCGACATCTCGGGCCCTCGGACCCTGGACTGAGTCGCCCAGGACAGCTGGTCGACACCGCAGGCACAGGAACCCGGCCTCCGGTCGCCCGGGATATCTGATCGAGCCGCCAGGACCACAGGCATGGGCCCGAGTCTCTCGGGGCAGCTGCTCAACTCCGCGGTTCCAGGGACACGGGCCTGAGTTGCCCGGGACAGCTGGTGGACCCCATGGGCCCTGTGACATGGATCCAAATCACCCGGGAGTGCTAGTCGACCCCGCAGGCAATCGGACCCGAGGGCGAGTCGCCCGGGAGTGCTCATCGACCGCACAGGACCTCGTACCCGGGCCGGAGTCGCCCGGTGCAGCTGCTCGACACCGCGGGACCAGGGACCCGGGCCTGAGTCGCCTGGGAGAACTGGTCGACCCCCTGGGCCCTCGGACATGGGCCCGAGTAACCTGGGACAGCTGTTCGACCGCGCGAGTCCTTGGACTCAGGTACGAGTCCCCCGTGACAGATGGTCCACCCCGCGGGCCCTGGGACATGGGTTCGAGTCGCCCGGGACATGTGGTCAACGCAAGGGGACCACGGACCACCGCGCGAATCGCTGAGGACAGCTGGTCCACATCGCGGGCCCTTGGACACTGGCCTGAGTCGCCCGGGACAGCAGGTCGACCCCGTGGGCAATTGGACCCGAGCCCGAGTCGCCCGGGAGAGCTGGTCCAACTCGCGGGCCCTCGGACCCGAGCGCGGGTCGCGCGAGAATTCTGGTCGACCACGCGTGCCCTCGGACCCGGGCCTGTGACGTGCGTGTGAGCTGATCAAACACGCGGGACCACGGACCAAATCCCGTGTCGACCGGGACAGCTTGTCAAGCCCGCGGGCCCTCAGACCCGAGCGGGAGTCACCCAGCAGGGGTGGTCGACATCGCGGGCACTCGGACACTGGCCTGAGTCGCCTGGGACAGCTGGTGCACCCTGCGGCCTATCGGAGCCGGGCGCGTGTCGCCCCTGAGAGCCGGGCGACGCCGCGGGCCCTCGGAACTGTGTGCGAGTCGCCTGGGACAGCTGGTCAACATCGCGGGCCCTCGGACAATGGCCTGAGTCGCCCGGGAGAGCTTGTGGACACTCAGGGCAATCGGACACAGGCGCGAATCCTCCCGGACAGCTGGTCGACACCACAGGCCCTCGGACCCGAGCGCGATTCGCCCGGGAATTCTCGTCAACCGAGCAGGATCTAGGACCCGGGCCCGAGAACGCGGGGCAGCTGGTCGACTCCTTGGGCCCAGGGACATGGGCCTGAGTCGCCCGGGACAGCTGGTGGACCCCGCGGGCCATCGGCCCCGAGCCTGAGTTGCCCGGGAGAGTTGGTGGACCCCGCGGGCCATCGGACCCGAGCCTGATTCGCCCAGGACAACTGGTTGACAATGCGGGCCCTCAGACCAAGGCGCGAGTTATCCGGTACAGCTAGTCAACTACACGGGAACTCGGACACGGGCCCGCTTCGCCCGGGTGAGCTGGTCGACCCCACGGAATCACGGACCTGAGCCTGAGTCACCCGGGACAGCTTGTCAACCCCACGCGCGCTCGACCCGAGCGCAAGTCGCCCAGGACAACGGGGCGACATCGCGGGCCCTCAGATACGAGCGCGTGTCGCCCGGCTGCGCTGGTCGAACCCGCGGGACCTCGGAACCCGGTCCGAGTCGCCCGGGACAGCTGGTCAACATCGTGAGCCCTCGGACACTGGCCTGAGTCGCCATGGACAGCTGGTCGACCCCGCGGGCTATCGGAGCCGGCCGCGTGTCCTCTGGGACAGCTGGTCGAACCTGCGGCCCTCGGACCCGAGCTCGAGTCGCCCGGAAGAGCGGATGGATCCCGCTGACCCTCGATCCGCGCCCGAGGCGCCTGGGACAGCTGGTCAACCCCGCAGGCACTGGAACCAGGCCCCCGGTCGCCTGGGACATCTGGTCGAGCCCCCGGGACCTCAGGCATGGGCCCGAGTCTCCCGGGGCAGCTGGTCGACTCCGTGGGCCCAGGGACACGGGCCTGGGGCGCCCGGGCCAGCTGGTCGACCTCGCGGGCACTGGAACCCGGCACCAGGTCGCCCAGGACATCTGGTCGAGCCCATGGGACCTGGGAACCGGGTCCGAGTCGCCCGGGACAGCTGGTCGGCACCGCGGGCCTTGGCCACGGGCCCGAGTCACCCGGGAGAGATGGTCGACCCCACGGGGCCTTGGACATGATTCCGAGTCACCTGGGAGAGCTAGTCGATATCACGGGCCCTCGGAGCCGAGCCGGAGTAGCCCGGGATATCTGGTCGACCCCACGAGATCGCAGCCCACAGTGCGAGTCGCCCAGGACAGCTGGTCGACATCGCGGGACCTCAGGCATGGGCCCGAGTCTCCCGTGACAGCTGGTGGACCCTGCGGACCATCGGACCTGGGCCCGAGTGGCCCAGGACTGCTGGGCGACATCGTGGGACCTCAGGCATGGGCCCGAGTCTCCCGTGACACCTGGCCGACCCCACGAGCTATGGGATCCGGGCGCAAGTCCCCCAGGACAGCGGGTTGACCCCGCGGGCCATTGGTCAGGCGCCTGAGTCAGCCGGGAGAGCTGGTCGATCCGGCGGGCCCTCAGATCCGAGCTCAAGTCGCCCGAGACAGCGGGTGGATCCCGCTGGCCCTCGGATCCGTGCCCGAGTCACCCGGGACAGCTGGTCGACCCCGCAGGCACTGGAACCCGGCCCCTGTTCGCCCGGGACATCTGGTCGAGCCCCCGGGACCACAGTCTCCCGGGGCAGCTGGTCGACTCCGCGGGCCCAAGGACACGGGCCTGAGGCGCCCCAGACAGCTGGTCGAACCCGCGGGCACTGGAACCCGGCCCCAGGTCGCCCGGCATATCTGGTCGAGCCCTGGGACCTTAGGCATGGGCCCGAGTCTCCCGGGGCAGCTGGTCGACTCCGCGGGTCCAGGGACACGGGCCTGAGGCGCCCGGGACAACTGTTCGAAACCGCGGGCACTGGGACACGGGCCCGAGTCCCCTGGGACAGCTGGTCCACCCCACGGGACCACGGACCCAAGCGGGAGTCGCCCAGGACAGCGGGTCGACATCTCGGGCCCTCGGACCCTGGACTGAGTCGCCCAGGACAGCTGGTCGACACCGCAGGCACAGGAACCCGGCCTCCGGTCGCCCGGGATATCTGATCGAGCCGCCAGGACCACAGGCATGGGCCCGAGTCTCTCGGGGCAGCTGCTCAACTCCGCGGTTCCAGGGACACGGGCCTGAGTTGCCCGGGACAGCTGGTGGACCCCATGGGCCCTGTGACATGGATCCAAATCACCCGGGAGTGCTAGTCGACCCCGCAGGCAATCGGACCCGAGGGCGAGTCGCCCGGGAGTGCTCATCGACCGCACAGGACCTCGTACCCGGGCCGGAGTCGCCCGGTGCAGCTGCTCGACACCGCGGGACCAGGGACCCGGGCCTGAGTCGCCTGGGAGAACTGGTCGACCCCCTGGGCCCTCGGACATGGGCCCGAGTAACCTGGGACAGCTGTTCGACCGCGCGAGTCCTTGGACTCAGGTACGAGTCCCCCGTGACAGATGGTCCACCCCGCGGGCCCTGGGACATGGGTTCGAGTCGCCCGGGACATGTGGTCAACGCAAGGGGACCACGGACCACCGCGCGAATCGCTGAGGACAGCTGGTCCACATCGCGGGCCCTTGGACACTGGCCTGAGTCGCCCGGGACAGCAGGTCGACCCCGTGGGCAATTGGACCCGAGCCCGAGTCGCCCGGGAGAGCTGGTCCAACTCGCGGGCCCTCGGACCCGAGCGCGGGTCGCGCGAGAATTCTGGTCGACCACGCGTGCCCTCGGACCCGGGCCTGTGACGTGCGTGTGAGCTGATCAAACACGCGGGACCACGGACCAAATCCCGTGTCGACCGGGACAGCTTGTCAAGCCCGCGGGCCCTCAGACCCGAGCGGGAGTCACCCAGCAGGGGTGGTCGACATCGCGGGCACTCGGACACTGGCCTGAGTCGCCTGGGACAGCTGGTGCACCCTGCGGCCTATCGGAGCCGGGCGCGTGTCGCCCCTGAGAGCCGGGCGACGCCGCGGGCCCTCGGAACTGTGTGCGAGTCGCCTGGGACAGCTGGTCAACATCGCGGGCCCTCGGACAATGGCCTGAGTCGCCCGGGAGAGCTTGTGGACACTCAGGGCAATCGGACACAGGCGCGAATCCTCCCGGACAGCTGGTCGACACCACAGGCCCTCGGACCCGAGCGCGATTCGCCCGGGAATTCTCGTCAACCGAGCAGGATCTAGGACCCGGGCCCGAGAACGCGGGGCAGCTGGTCGACTCCTTGGGCCCAGGGACATGGGCCTGAGTCGCCCGGGACAGCTGGTGGACCCCGCGGGCCATCGGCCCCGAGCCTGAGTTGCCCGGGAGAGTTGGTGGACCCCGCGGGCCATCGGACCCGAGCCTGATTCGCCCAGGACAACTGGTTGACAATGCGGGCCCTCAGACCAAGGCGCGAGTTATCCGGTACAGCTAGTCAACTACACGGGAACTCGGACACGGGCCCGCTTCGCCCGGGTGAGCTGGTCGACCCCACGGAATCACGGACCTGAGCCTGAGTCACCCGGGACAGCTTGTCAACCCCACGCGCGCTCGACCCGAGCGCAAGTCGCCCAGGACAACGGGGCGACATCGCGGGCCCTCAGATACGAGCGCGTGTCGCCCGGCTGCGCTGGTCGAACCCGCGGGACCTCGGAACCCGGTCCGAGTCGCCCGGGACAGCTGGTCAACATCGTGAGCCCTCGGACACTGGCCTGAGTCGCCATGGACAGCTGGTCGACCCCGCGGGCTATCGGAGCCGGCCGCGTGTCCTCTGGGACAGCTGGTCGAACCTGCGGCCCTCGGACCCGAGCTCGAGTCGCCCGGAAGAGCGGATGGATCCCGCTGACTCTCGATCCGCGCCCGAGGCGCCTGGGACAGCTGGTCAACCCCGCAGGCACTGGAACCAGGCCCCCGGTCGCCTGGGACATCTGGTCGAGCCCCCGGGACCTCAGGCATGGGCCCGAGTCTCCCGGGGCAGCTGGTCGACTCCGTGGGCCCAGGGACACGGGCCTGGGGCGCCCGGGCCAGCTGGTCGACCTCGCGGGCACTGGAACCCGGCACCAGGTCGCCCAGGACATCTGGTCGAGCCCATGGGACCTGGGAACCGGGTCCGAGTCGCCCGGGACAGCTGGTCGGCACCGCGGGCCTTGGCCACGGGCCCGAGTCACCCGGGAGAGATGGTCGACCCCACGGGGCCTTGGACATGATTCCGAGTCACCTGGGAGAGCTAGTCGATATCACGGGCCCTCGGAGCCGAGCCGGAGTAGCCCGGGATATCTGGTCGACCCCACGAGATCGCAGCCCACAGTGCGAGTCGCCCAGGACAGCTGGTCGACATCGCGGGACCTCAGGCATGGGCCCGAGTCTCCCGTGACAGCTGGTGGACCCTGCGGACCATCGGACCTGGGCCCGAGTGGCCCAGGACTGCTGGGCGACATCGTGGGACCTCAGGCATGGGCCCGAGTCTCCCGTGACACCTGGCCGACCCCACGAGCTATGGGATCCGGGCGCAAGTCCCCCAGGACAGCGGGTTGACCCCGCGGGCCATTGGTCAGGCGCCTGAGTCAGCCGGGAGAGCTGGTCGATCCGGCGGGCCCTCAGATCCGAGCTCAAGTCGCCCGAGACAGCGGGTGGATCCCGCTGGCCCTCGGATCCGTGCCCGAGTCACCCGGGACAGCTGGTCGACCCCGCAGGCACTGGAACCCGGCCCCTGTTCGCCCGGGACATCTGGTCGAGCCCCCGGGACCACAGTCTCCCGGGGCAGCTGGTCGACTCCGCGGGCCCAAGGACACGGGCCTGAGGCGCCCCAGACAGCTGGTCGAACCCGCGGGCACTGGAACCCGGCCCCAGGTCGCCCGGCATATCTGGTCGAGCCCTGGGACCTTAGGCATGGGCCCGAGTCTCCCGGGGCAGCTGGTCGACTCCGCGGGTCCAGGGACACGGGCCTGAGGCGCCCGGGACAACTGTTCGAAACCGCGGGCACTGGGACACGGGCCCGAGTCCCCTGGGACAGCTGGTCCACCCCACGGGACCACGGACCCAAGCGGGAGTCGCCCAGGACAGCGGGTCGACATCTCGGGCCCTCGGACCCTGGACTGAGTCGCCCAGGACAGCTGGTCGACACCGCAGGCACAGGAACCCGGCCTCCGGTCGCCCGGGATATCTGATCGAGCCGCCAGGACCACAGGCATGGGCCCGAGTCTCTCGGGGCAGCTGGTCAACTCCGCGGTTCCAGGGACACGGGCCTGAGTTGCCCAGGACAGCTGGTGGACCCCATGGGCCCTGTGACATGGATCCAAATCACCCGGGAGTGCTAGTCGACCCCGCAGGCAATCGGACCCGAGGGCGAGTCGCCCGGGAGTGCTCATCGACCGCACAGGACCTCGTACCCGGGCCGGAGTCGCCCGGTGCAGCTGCTCGACACCGCGGGACCAGGGACCCGGGCCTGAGTCGCCTGGGAGAACTGGTCGACCCCCTGGGCCCTCGGACATGGGCCCGAGTAACCTGGGACAGCTGTTCGACCGCGCGAGTCCTTGGACTCAGGTACGAGTCCCCCGTGACAGATGGTCCACCCCGCGGGCCCTGGGACATGGGTTCGAGTCGCCCGGGACATGTGGTCAACGCAAGGGGACCACGGACCACCGCGCGAATCGCTGAGGACAGCTGGTCCACATCGCGGGCCCTTGGACACTGGCCTGAGTCGCCCGGGACAGCAGGTCGACCCCGTGGGCAATTGGACCCGAGCCCGAGTTGCCCGGGAGAGCTGGTCCAACTCGCGGGCCCTCGGACCCGAGCGCGGGTCGCGCGAGAATTCTGGTCGACCACGCGTGCCCTCGGACCCGGGCCTGTGACGTGCGTGTGAGCTGATCAAACACGCGGGACCACGGACCAAATCCCGTGTCGACCGGGACAGCTTGTCAAGCCCGCGGGCCCTCAGACCCGAGCGGGAGTCACCCAGCAGGGGTGGTCGACATCGCGGGCACTCGGACACTGGCCTGAGTCGCCTGGGACAGCTGGTGCACCCTGCGGCCTATCGGAGCCGGGCGCGTGTCGCCCCTGAGAGCCGGGCGACGCCGCGGGCCCTCGGAACTGTGTGCGAGTCGCCTGGGACAGCTGGTCAACATCGCGGGCCCTCGGACAATGGCCTGAGTCGCCCGGGAGAGCTTGTGGACACTCAGGGCAATCGGAGACAGGCGCGAATCCTCCCGGACAGCTGGTCGACACCACAGGCCCTCGGACCCGAGCGCGATTCGCCCGGGAATTCTCGTCAACCGAGCAGGATCTAGGACCCGGGCCCGAGAACGCGGGGCAGCTGGTCGACTCCTTGGGCCCAGGGACATGGGCCTGAGTCGCCCGGGACAGCTGGTGGACCCCGCGGGCCATCGGCCCCGAGCCTGAGTTGCCCGGGAGAGTTGGTGGACCCCGCGGGCCATCGGACCCGAGCCTGATTCGCCCAGGACAACTGGTTGACAATGCGGGCCCTCAGACCAAGGCGCGAGTTATCCGGTACAGCTAGTCAACTACACGGGAACTCGGACACGGGCCCGCTTCGCCCGGGTGAGCTGGTCGACCCCACGGAATCACGGACCTGAGCCTGAGTCACCCGGGACAGCTTGTCAACCCCACGCGCGCTCGACCCGAGCGCAAGTCGCCCAGGACAACGGGGCGACATCGCGGGCCCTCAGATACGAGCGCGTGTCGCCCGGCTGCGCTGGTCGAACCTGCGGGACCTCGGAACCCGGTCCGAGTCGCCCGGGACAGCTGGTCAACATCGTGAGCCCTCGGACACTGGCCTGAGTCGCCACGGACAGCTGGTCGACCCCGCGGGCTATCGGAGCCGGCCGCGTGTCCTCTGGGACAGCTGGTCGAACCTGCGGCCCTCGGACCCGAGCTCGAGTCGCCCGGAAGAGCGGATGGATCCCGCTGACCCTCGATCCGCGCCCGAGGCGCCTGGGACAGCTGGTCAACCCCGCAGGCACTGGAACCAGGCCCCCGGTCGCCTGGGACATCTGGTCGAGCCCCCGGGACCTCAGGCATGGGCCCGAGTCTCCCGGGGCAGCTGGTCGACTCCGTGGGCCCAGGGACACGGGCCTGGGGCGCCCGGGCCAGCTGGTCGACCTCGCGGGCACTGGAACCCGGCACCAGGTCGCCCAGGACATCTGGTCGAGCCCATGGGACCTGGGAACCGGGTCCGAGTCGCCCGGGACAGCTGGTCGGCACCGCGGGCCTTGGCCACGGGCCCGAGTCACCCGGGAGAGATGGTCGACCCCACGGGGCCTTGGACATGATTCCGAGTCACCTGGGAGAGCTAGTCGATATCACGGGCCCTCGGAGCCGAGCCGGAGTAGCCCGGGATATCTGGTCGACCCCACGCGATCGCAGACCACAGTGCGAGTCGCCCAGGACAGCTGGTCGACATCGCGGGACCTCAGGCATGGGCCCGAGTCTCCCGTGACAGCTGGTGGACCCTGCGGACCATCGGACCTGGGCCCGAGTGGCCCAGGACTGCTGGGCGACATCGTGGGACCTCAGGCATGGGCCCGAGTCTCCCGTGACACCTGGCCGACCCCACGAGCTATCGGATCCGGGCGCAAGTCCCCCAGGACAGCGGGTTGTCCCCGCGGGCCCTTGGTCAGGCGCCTGAGTCAGCCGGGAGAGCTCGTCGATCCGGCGGGCCCTCAGATCCGAGCTCAAGTCGCCCGAGACAGCGGGTGGATCCCGCTGGCCCTCGGATCCGTGCCCGAGTCACCCGGGACAGCTGGTCGACCCCGCAGGCACTGGAACCCGGCCCCTGTTCGCCCGGGACATCTGGTCGAGCCCCCGGGACCACAGTCTCCCGGGGCAGCTGGTCGACTCCGCGGGCCCAAGGACACGGGCCTGAGGCGCCCCAGACAGCTGGTCGAACCCGCGGGCACTGGAACCCGGCCCCAGGTCGCCCGGGATATCTGGTCGAGCCCTGGGACCTTAGGCATGGGCCCGAGTCTCCCGGGGCAGCTGGTCGACTCCGCGGGTCCAGGGACACGGGCCTGAGGCGCCCGGGACAACTGTTCGAAACCGCGGGCACTGGGACACGGGCCCGAGTCCCCTGGGACAGCTGGTCCACCCCACGGGACCACGGACCCAAGCGGGAGTCGCCCAGGACAGCGGGTCGACATCTCCGGCCCTCGGACCCTGGACTGAGTCGCCCAGGACAGCTGGTCGACACCGCAGGCACAGGAACCCGGCCTCCGGTCGCCCGGGATATCTGATCGAGCCGCCAGGACCACAGGCATGGGCCCGAGTCTCTCGGGGCAGCTGGTCAACTCCGCGGTTCCAGGGACACGGGCCTGAGTTGCCCGGGACAGCTGGTGGACCCCATGGGCCCTGTGACATGGATCCAAATCACCCGGGAGTGCTAGTCGACCCCGCAGGCAATCGGACCCGAGGGCGAGTCGCCCGGGAGTGCTCATCGACCGCACAGGACCTCGTACCCGGGCCGGAGTCGCCCGGTGCAGCTGCTCGACACCGCGGGACCAGGGACCCGGGCCTGAGTCGCCCGGGAGAACTGGTCGACCCCCTGGGCCCTCGGACATGGGCCCGAGTAACCTGGGACAGCTGTTCGACCGCGCGAGTCTTTGGACTCAGGTACGAGTCCCCCGTGACAGATGGTCCACCCCTCGGGCCCTGGGACATGGGTTCGAGTCGCCCGGGACATGTGGTCAACGCAAGGGGACCACGGACCACCGCGCGAATCGCTGAGGACAGCTGGTCCACATCGCGGGCCCTTGGACACTGGCCTGAGTCGCCCGGGACAGCAGGTCGACCCCGTGGGCAATTGGACCCGAGCCCGAGTCGCCCGGGAGAGCTGGTCCAACTCGCGGGCCCTCGGACCCGAGCGCGGGTCGCGCGAGAATTCTGGTCGACCACGCGTGCCCTCGGACCCGGGCCTGTGACGTGCGTGTGAGCTGATCAAACACGCGGGACCACGGACCAAATCCCGTGTCGACCGGGACAGCTTGTCAAGCCCGCGGGCCCTCAGACCCGAGCGGGAGTCACCCAGCAGGGGTGGTCGACATCGCGGGCACTCGGACACTGGCCTGAGTCGCCTGGGACAGCTGGTGCACCCTGCGGCCTATCGGAGCCGGGCGCGTGTCGCCCCTGAGAGCCGGGCGACGCCGCGGGCCCTCGGAACTGTGTGCGAGTCGCCTGGGACAGCTGGTCAACATCGCGGGCCCTCGGACAATGGCCTGAGTCGCCCGGGAGAGCTTGTGGACACTCAGGGCAATCGGAGACAGGCGCGAATCCTCCCGGACAGCTGGTCGACACCACAGGCCCTCGGACCCGAGCGCGATTCGCCCGGGAATTCTCGTCAACCGAGCAGGATCTAGGACCCGGGCCCGAGAACGCGGGGCAGCTGGTCGACTCCTTGGGCCCAGGGACATGGGCCTGAGTCGCCCGGGACAGCTGGTGGACCCCGCGGGCCATCGGCCCCGAGCCTGAGTTGCCCGGGAGAGTTGGTGGACCCCGCGGGCCATCGGACCCGAGCCTGATTCGCCCAGGACAACTGGTTGACAATGCGGGCCCTCAGACCAAGGCGCGAGTTATCCGGTACAGCTAGTCAACTACACGGGAACTCGGACACGGGCCCGCTTGGCCCGGGTGAGCTGGTCGACCCCACGGAATCACGGACCTGAGCCTGAGTCACCCGGGACAGCTTGTCAACCCCACGCGCGCTCGACCCGAGCGCAAGTCGCCCAGGACAACGGGGCGACATCGCGGGCCCTCAGATACGAGCGCGTGTCGCCCGGCTGCGCTGGTCGAACCTGCGGGACCTCGGAACCCGGTCCGAGTCGCCCGGGACAGCTGGTCAACATCGTGAGCCCTCGGACACTGGCCTGAGTCGCCACGGACAGCTGGTCGACCCCGCGGGCTATCGGAGCCGGCCGCGTGTCCTCTGGGACAGCTGGTCGAACCTGCGGCCCTCGGACCCGAGCTCGAGTCGCCCGGAAGAGCGGATGGATCCCGCTGACCCTCGATCCGCGCCCGAGGCGCCTGGGACAGCTGGTCAACCCCGCAGGCACTGGAACCAGGCCCCCGGTCGCCTGGGACATCTGGTCGAGCCCCCGGGACCTCAGGCATGGGCCCGAGTCTCCCGGGGCAGCTGGTCGACTCCGTGGGCCCAGGGACACGGGCCTGGGGCGCCCGGGCCAGCTGGTCGACCTCGCGGGCACTGGAACCCGGCACCAGGTCGCCCAGGACATCTGGTCGAGCCCATGGGACCTGGGAACCGGGTCCGAGTCGCCCGGGACAGCTGGTCGGCACCGCGGGCCTTGGCCACGGGCCCGAGTCACCCGGGAGAGATGGTCGACCCCACGGGGCCTTGGACATGATTCCGAGTCACCTGGGAGAGCTAGTCGATATCACGGGCCCTCGGAGCCGAGCCGGAGTAGCCCGGGATATCTGGTCGACCCCACGCGATCGCAGACCACAGTGCGAGTCGCCCAGGACAGCTGGTCGACATCGCGGGACCTCAGGCATGGGCCCGAGTCTCCCGTGACAGCTGGTGGACCCTGCGGACCATCGGACCTGGGCCCGAGTGGCCCAGGACTGCTGGGCGACATCGTGGGACCTCAGGCATGGGCCCGAGTCTCCCGTGACACCTGGCCGACCCCACGAGCTATCGGATCCGGGCGCAAGTCCCCCAGGACAGCGGGTTGACCCCGCGGGCCCTTGGTCAGGCGCCTGAGTCAGGCGGGAGAGCTCGTCGATCCGGCGGGCCCTCAGATCCGAGCTCAAGTCGCCCGAGACAGCGGGTGGATCCCGCTGGCCCTCGGATCCGTGCCCGAGTCACCCGGGACAGCTGGTCGACCCCGCAGGCACTGGAACCCGGCCCCTGTTCGCCCGGGACATCTGGTCGAGCCCCCGGGACCACAGTCTCCCGGGGCAGCTGGTCGACTCCGCGGGCCCAAGGACACGGGCCTGAGGCGCCCCAGACAGCTGGTCGAACCCGCGGGCACTGGAACCCGGCCCCAGGTCGCCCGGGATATCTGGTCGAGCCCTGGGACCTTAGGCATGGGCCCGAGTCTCCCGGGGCAGCTGGTCGACTCCGCGGGTCCAGGGACACGGGCCTGAGGCGCCCGGGACAACTGTTCGAAACCGCGGGCACTGGGACACGGGCCCGAGTCCCCTGGGACAGCTGGTCCACCCCACGGGACCACGGACCCAAGCGGGAGTCGCCCAGGACAGCGGGTCGACATCTCCGGCCCTCGGACCCTGGACTGAGTCGCCCAGGACAGCTGGTCGACACCGCAGGCACAGGAACCCGGCCTCCGGTCGCCCGGGATATCTGATCGAGCCGCCAGGACCACAGGCATGGGCCCGAGTCTCTCGGGGCAGCTGGTCAACTCCGCGGTTCCAGGGACACGGGCCTGAGTTGCCCGGGACAGCTGGTGGACCCCATGGGCCCTGTGACATGGATCCAAATCACCCGGGAGTGCTAGTCGACCCCGCAGGCAATCGGACCCGAGGGCGAGTCGCCCGGGAGTGCTCATCGACCGCACAGGACCTCGTACCCGGGCCGGAGTCGCCCGGTGCAGCTGCTCGACACCGCGGGACCAGGGACCCGGGCCTGAGTCGCCTGGGAGAACTGGTCGACCCCCTGGGCCCTCGGACATGGGCCCGAGTAACCTGGGACAGCTGTTCGACCGCGCGAGTCCTTGGACTCAGGTACGAGTCCCCCGTGACAGATGGTCCACCCCGCGGGCCCTGGGACATGGGTTCGAGTCGCCCGGGACATGTGGTCAACGCAAGGGGACCACGGACCACCGCGCGAATCGCTGAGGACAGCTGGTCCACATCGCGGGCCCTTGGACACTGGCCTGAGTCGCCCGGGACAGCAGGTCGACCCCGTGGGCAATTGGACCCGAGCCCGAGTTGCCCGGGAGAGCTGGTCCAACTCGCGGGCCCTCGGACCCGAGCGCGGGTCGCGCGAGAATTCTGGTCGACCACGCGTGCCCTCGGACCCGGGCCTGTGACGTGCGTGTGAGCTGATCAAACACGCGGGACCACGGACCAAATCCCGTGTCGACCGGGACAGCTTGTCAAGCCCGCGGGCCCTCAGACCCGAGCGGGAGTCACCCAGCAGGGGTGGTCGACATCGCGGGCACTCGGACACTGGCCTGAGTCGCCTGGGACAGCTGGTGCACCCTGCGGCCTATCGGAGCCGGGCGCGTGTCGCCCCTGAGAGCCGGGCGACGCCGCGGGCCCTCGGAACTGTGTGCGAGTCGCCTGGGACAGCTGGTCAACATCGCGGGCCCTCGGACAATGGCCTGAGTCGCCCGGGAGAGCTTGTGGACACTCAGGGCAATCGGAGACAGGCGCGAATCCTCCCGGACAGCTGGTCGACACCACAGGCCCTCGGACCCGAGCGCGATTCGCCCGGGAATTCTCGTCAACCGAGCAGGATCTAGGACCCGGGCCCGAGAACGCGGGGCAGCTGGTCGACTCCTTGGGCCCAGGGACATGGGCCTGAGTCGCCCGGGACAGCTGGTGGACCCCGCGGGCCATCGGCCCCGAGCCTGAGTTGCCCGGGAGAGTTGGTGGACCCCGCGGGCCATCGGACCCGAGCCTGATTCGCCCAGGACAACTGGTTGACAATGCGGGCCCTCAGACCAAGGCGCGAGTTATCCGGTACAGCTAGTCAACTACACGGGAACTCGGACACGGGCCCGCTTCGCCCGGGTGAGCTGGTCGACCCCACGGAATCACGGACCTGAGCCTGAGTCACCCGGGACAGCTTGTCAACCCCACGCGCGCTCGACCCGAGCGCAAGTCGCCCAGGACAACGGGGCGACATCGCGGGCCCTCAGATACGAGCGCGTGTCGCCCGGCTGCGCTGGTCGAACCTGCGGGACCTCGGAACCCGGTCCGAGTCGCCCGGGACAGCTGGTCAACATCGTGAGCCCTCGGACACTGGCCTGAGTCGCCACGGACAGCTGGTCGACCCCGCGGGCTATCGGAGCCGGCCGCGTGTCCTCTGGGACAGCTGGTCGAACCTGCGGCCCTCGGACCCGAGCTCGAGTCGCCCGGAAGAGCGGATGGATCCCGCTGACCCTCGATCCGCGCCCGAGGCGCCTGGGACAGCTGGTCAACCCCGCAGGCACTGGAACCAGGCCCCCGGTCGCCTGGGACATCTGGTCGAGCCCCCGGGACCTCAGGCATGGGCCCGAGTCTCCCGGGGCAGCTGGTCGACTCCGTGGGCCCAGGGACACGGGCCTGGGGCGCCCGGGCCAGCTGGTCGACCTCGCGGGCACTGGAACCCGGCACCAGGTCGCCCAGGACATCTGGTCGAGCCCATGGGACCTGGGAACCGGGTCCGAGTCGCCCGGGACAGCTGGTCGGCACCGCGGGCCTTGGCCACGGGCCCGAGTCACCCGGGAGAGATGGTCGACCCCACGGGGCCTTGGACATGATTCCGAGTCACCTGGGAGAGCTAGTCGATATCACGGGCCCTCGGAGCCGAGCCGGAGTAGCCCGGGATATCTGGTCGACCCCACGCGATCGCAGACCACAGTGCGAGTCGCCCAGGACAGCTGGTCGACATCGCGGGACCTCAGGCATGGGCCCGAGTCTCCCGTGACAGCTGGTGGACCCTGCGGACCATCGGACCTGGGCCCGAGTGGCCCAGGACTGCTGGGCGACATCGTGGGACCTCAGGCATGGGCCCGAGTCTCCCGTGACACCTGGCCGACCCCACGAGCTATCGGATCCGGGCGCAAGTCCCCCAGGACAGCGGGTTGTCCCCGCGGGCCCTTGGTCAGGCGCCTGAGTCAGCCGGGAGAGCTCGTCGATCCGGCGGGCCCTCAGATCCGAGCTCAAGTCGCCCGAGACAGCGGGTGGATCCCGCTGGCCCTCGGATCCGTGCCCGAGTCACCCGGGACAGCTGGTCGACCCCGCAGGCACTGGAACCCGGCCCCTGTTCGCCCGGGACATCTGGTCGAGCCCCCGGGACCACAGTCTCCCGGGGCAGCTGGTCGACTCCGCGGGCCCAAGGACACGGGCCTGAGGCGCCCCAGACAGCTGGTCGAACCCGCGGGCACTGGAACCCGGCCCCAGGTCGCCCGGGATATCTGGTCGAGCCCTGGGACCTTAGGCATGGGCCCGAGTCTCCCGGGGCAGCTGGTCGACTCCGCGGGTCCAGGGACACGGGCCTGAGGCGCCCGGGACAACTGTTCGAAACCGCGGGCACTGGGACACGGGCCCGAGTCCCCTGGGACAGCTGGTCCACCCCACGGGACCACGGACCCAAGCGGGAGTCGCCCAGGACAGCGGGTCGACATCTCCGGCCCTCGGACCCTGGACTGAGTCGCCCAGGACAGCTGGTCGACACCGCAGGCACAGGAACCCGGCCTCCGGTCGCCCGGGATATCTGATCGAGCCGCCAGGACCACAGGCATGGGCCCGAGTCTCTCGGGGCAGCTGGTCAACTCCGCGGTTCCAGGGACACGGGCCTGAGTTGCCCGGGACAGCTGGTGGACCCCATGGGCCCTGTGACATGGATCCAAATCACCCGGGAGTGCTAGTCGACCCCGCAGGCAATCGGACCCGAGGGCGAGTCGCCCGGGAGTGCTCATCGACCGCACAGGACCTCGTACCCGGGCCGGAGTCGCCCGGTGCAGCTGCTCGACACCGCGGGACCAGGGACCCGGGCCTGAGTCGCCCGGGAGAACTGGTCGACCCCCTGGGCCCTCGGACATGGGCCCGAGTAACCTGGGACAGCTGTTCGACCGCGCGAGTCTTTGGACTCAGGTACGAGTCCCCCGTGACAGATGGTCCACCCCTCGGGCCCTGGGACATGGGTTCGAGTCGCCCGGGACATGTGGTCAACGCAAGGGGACCACGGACCACCGCGCGAATCGCTGAGGACAGCTGGTCCACATCGCGGGCCCTTGGACACTGGCCTGAGTCGCCCGGGACAGCAGGTCGACCCCGTGGGCAATTGGACCCGAGCCCGAGTCGCCCGGGAGAGCTGGTCCAACTCGCGGGCCCTCGGACCCGAGCGCGGGTCGCGCGAGAATTCTGGTCGACCACGCGTGCCCTCGGACCCGGGCCTGTGACGTGCGTGTGAGCTGATCAAACACGCGGGACCACGGACCAAATCCCGTGTCGACCGGGACAGCTTGTCAAGCCCGCGGGCCCTCAGACCCGAGCGGGAGTCACCCAGCAGGGGTGGTCGACATCGCGGGCACTCGGACACTGGCCTGAGTCGCCTGGGACAGCTGGTGCACCCTGCGGCCTATCGGAGCCGGGCGCGTGTCGCCCCTGAGAGCCGGGCGACGCCGCGGGCCCTCGGAACTGTGTGCGAGTCGCCTGGGACAGCTGGTCAACATCGCGGGCCCTCGGACAATGGCCTGAGTCGCCCGGGAGAGCTTGTGGACACTCAGGGCAATCGGAGACAGGCGCGAATCCTCCCGGACAGCTGGTCGACACCACAGGCCCTCGGACCCGAGCGCGATTCGCCCGGGAATTCTCGTCAACCGAGCAGGATCTAGGACCCGGGCCCGAGAACGCGGGGCAGCTGGTCGACTCCTTGGGCCCAGGGACATGGGCCTGAGTCGCCCGGGACAGCTGGTGGACCCCGCGGGCCATCGGCCCCGAGCCTGAGTTGCCCGGGAGAGTTGGTGGACCCCGCGGGCCATCGGACCCGAGCCTGATTCGCCCAGGACAACTGGTTGACAATGCGGGCCCTCAGACCAAGGCGCGAGTTATCCGGTACAGCTAGTCAACTACACGGGAACTCGGACACGGGCCCGCTTGGCCCGGGTGAGCTGGTCGACCCCACGGAATCACGGACCTGAGCCTGAGTCACCCGGGACAGCTTGTCAACCCCACGCGCGCTCGACCCGAGCGCAAGTCGCCCAGGACAACGGGGCGACATCGCGGGCCCTCAGATACGAGCGCGTGTCGCCCGGCTGCGCTGGTCGAACCTGCGGGACCTCGGAACCCGGTCCGAGTCGCCCGGGACAGCTGGTCAACATCGTGAGCCCTCGGACACTGGCCTGAGTCGCCACGGACAGCTGGTCGACCCCGCGGGCTATCGGAGCCGGCCGCGTGTCCTCTGGGACAGCTGGTCGAACCTGCGGCCCTCGGACCCGAGCTCGAGTCGCCCGGAAGAGCGGATGGATCCCGCTGACCCTCGATCCGCGCCCGAGGCGCCTGGGACAGCTGGTCAACCCCGCAGGCACTGGAACCAGGCCCCCGGTCGCCTGGGACATCTGGTCGAGCCCCCGGGACCTCAGGCATGGGCCCGAGTCTCCCGGGGCAGCTGGTCGACTCCGTGGGCCCAGGGACACGGGCCTGGGGCGCCCGGGCCAGCTGGTCGACCTCGCGGGCACTGGAACCCGGCACCAGGTCGCCCAGGACATCTGGTCGAGCCCATGGGACCTGGGAACCGGGTCCGAGTCGCCCGGGACAGCTGGTCGGCACCGCGGGCCTTGGCCACGGGCCCGAGTCACCCGGGAGAGATGGTCGACCCCACGGGGCCTTGGACATGATTCCGAGTCACCTGGGAGAGCTAGTCGATATCACGGGCCCTCGGAGCCGAGCCGGAGTAGCCCGGGATATCTGGTCGACCCCACGCGATCGCAGACCACAGTGCGAGTCGCCCAGGACAGCTGGTCGACATCGCGGGACCTCAGGCATGGGCCCGAGTCTCCCGTGACAGCTGGTGGACCCTGCGGACCATCGGACCTGGGCCCGAGTGGCCCAGGACTGCTGGGCGACATCGTGGGACCTCAGGCATGGGCCCGAGTCTCCCGTGACACCTGGCCGACCCCACGAGCTATCGGATCCGGGCGCAAGTCCCCCAGGACAGCGGGTTGACCCCGCGGGCCCTTGGTCAGGCGCCTGAGTCAGGCGGGAGAGCTCGTCGATCCGGCGGGCCCTCAGATCCGAGCTCAAGTCGCCCGAGACAGCGGGTGGATCCCGCTGGCCCTCGGATCCGTGCCCGAGTCACCCGGGACAGCTGGTCGACCCCGCAGGCACTGGAACCCGGCCCCTGTTCGCCCGGGACATCTGGTCGAGCCCCCGGGACCACAGTCTCCCGGGGCAGCTGGTCGACTCCGCGGGCCCAAGGACACGGGCCTGAGGCGCCCCAGACAGC
Organism: Sus scrofa; assembly: GCF_054392235.1. Lineage (NCBI taxonomy): Eukaryota > Metazoa > Chordata > Mammalia > Artiodactyla > Suidae > Sus > Sus scrofa. The sequence continues at coordinate 37,511,497 of NC_139393.1, read as the reverse complement.
TGGTCGAACCCGCGGGCACTGGAACCCGGCCCCAGGTCGCCCGGGATATCTGGTCGAGCCCTGGGACCTTAGGCATGGGCCCGAGTCTCCCGGGGCAGCTGGTCGACTCCGCGGGTCCAGGGACACGGGCCTGAGGCGCCCGGGACAACTGTTCGAAACCGCGGGCACTGGGACACGGGCCCGAGTCCCCTGGGACAGCTGGTCCACCCCACGGGACCACGGACCCAAGCGGGAGTCGCCCAGGACAGCGGGTCGACATCTCCGGCCCTCGGACCCTGGACTGAGTCGCCCAGGACAGCTGGTCGACACCGCAGGCACAGGAACCCGGCCTCCGGTCGCCCGGGATATCTGATCGAGCCGCCAGGACCACAGGCATGGGCCCGAGTCTCTCGGGGCAGCTGGTCAACTCCGCGGTTCCAGGGACACGGGCCTGAGTTGCCCGGGACAGCTGGTGGACCCCATGGGCCCTGTGACATGGATCCAAATCACCCGGGAGTGCTAGTCGACCCCGCAGGCAATCGGACCCGAGGGCGAGTCGCCCGGGAGTGCTCATCGACCGCACAGGACCTCGTACCCGGGCCGGAGTCGCCCGGTGCAGCTGCTCGACACCGCGGGACCAGGGACCCGGGCCTGAGTCGCCCGGGAGAACTGGTCGACCCCCTGGGCCCTCGGACATGGGCCCGAGTAACCTGGGACAGCTGTTCGACCGCGCGAGTCTTTGGACTCAGGTACGAGTCCCCCGTGACAGATGGTCCACCCCTCGGGCCCTGGGACATGGGTTCGAGTCGCCCGGGACATGTGGTCAACGCAAGGGGACCACGGACCACCGCGCGAATCGCTGAGGACAGCTGGTCCACATCGCGGGCCCTTGGACACTGGCCTGAGTCGCCCGGGACAGCAGGTCGACCCCGTGGGCAATTGGACCCGAGCCCGAGTCGCCCGGGAGAGCTGGTCCAACTCGCGGGCCCTCGGACCCGAGCGCGGGTCGCGCGAGAATTCTGGTCGACCACGCGTGCCCTCGGACCCGGGCCTGTGACGTGCGTGTGAGCTGATCAAACACGCGGGACCACGGACCAAATCCCGTGTCGACCGGGACAGCTTGTCAAGCCCGCGGGCCCTCAGACCCGAGCGGGAGTCACCCAGCAGGGGTGGTCGACATCGCGGGCACTCGGACACTGGCCTGAGTCGCCTGGGACAGCTGGTGCACCCTGCGGCCTATCGGAGCCGGGCGCGTGTCGCCCCTGAGAGCCGGGCGACGCCGCGGGCCCTCGGAACTGTGTGCGAGTCGCCTGGGACAGCTGGTCAACATCGCGGGCCCTCGGACAATGGCCTGAGTCGCCTGGGAGAGCTTGTGGACACTCAGGGCAATCGGAGACAGGCGCGAATCCTCCCGGACAGCTGGTCGACACCACAGGCCCTCGGACCCGAGCGCGATTCGCCCGGGAATTCTCGTCAACCGAGCAGGATCTAGGACCCGGGCCCGAGAACGCGGGGCAGCTGGTCGACTCCTTGGGCCCAGGGACATGGGCCTGAGTCGCCCGGGACAGCTGGTGGACCCCGCGGGCCATCGGCCCCGAGCCTGAGTTGCCCGGGAGAGTTGGTGGACCCCGCGGGCCATCGGACCCGAGCCTGATTCGCCCAGGACAACTGGTTGACAATGCGGGCCCTCAGACCAAGGCGCGAGTTATCCGGTACAGCTAGTCAACTACACGGGAACTCGGACACGGGCCCGCTTGGCCCGGGTGAGCTGGTCGACCCCACGGAATCACGGACCTGAGCCTGAGTCACCCGGGACAGCTTGTCAACCCCACGCGCGCTCGACCCGAGCGCAAGTCGCCCAGGACAACGGGGCGACATCGCGGGCCCTCAGATACGAGCGCGTGTCGCCCGGCTGCGCTGGTCGAACCCGCGGGACCTCGGAACCCGGTCCGAGTCGCCCGGGACAGCTGGTCAACATCGTGAGCCCTCGGACACTGGCCTGAGTCGCCACGGACAGCTGGTCGACCCCGCGGGCTATCGGAGCCGGCCACGTGTCCTCTGGGACAGCTGGTCGAACCTGCGGCCCTCGGACCCGAGCTCGAGTCGCCCGGAAGAGCGGATGGATCCCGCTGACCCTCGATCCGCGCCCGAGGCGCCTGGGACAGCTGGTCAACCCCGCAGGCACTGGAACCAGGCCCCCGGTCGCCTGGGACATCTGGTCGAGCCCCCGGGACCTCAGGCATGGGCCCGAGTCTCCCGGGGCAGCTGGTCGACTCCGTGGGCCCAGGGACACGGGCCTGGGGCGCCCGGGCCAGCTGGTCGACCTCGCGGGCACTGGAACCCGGCACCAGGTCGCCCAGGACATCTGGTCGAGCCCATGGGACCTGGGAACCGGGTCCGAGTCGCCCGGGACAGCTGGTCGGCACCGCGGGCCTTGGCCACGGGCCCGAGTCACCCGGGAGAGATGGTCGACCCCACGGGGCCTTGGACATGATTCCGAGTCACCTGGGAGAGCTAGTCGATATCACGGGCCCTCGGAGCCGAGCCGGAGTAGCCCGGGATATCTGGTCGACCCCACGCGATCGCAGACCACAGTGCGAGTCGCCCAGGACAGCTGGTCGACATCGCGGGACCTCAGGCATGGGCCCGAGTCTCCCGTGACAGCTGGTGGACCCTGCGGACCATCGGACCTGGGCCCGAGTGGCCCAGGACTGCTGGGCGACATCGTGGGACCTCAGGCATGGGCCCGAGTCTCCCGTGACACCTGGCCGACCCCACGAGCTATCGGATCCGGGTGCAAGTCCCCCAGGACAGCGGGTTGACCCCGCGGGCCCTTGGTCAGGCGCCTGAGTCAGCCGGGAGAGCTCGTCGATCCGGCGGGCCCTCAGATCCGAGCTCAAGTCGCCCGAGACAGCGGGTGGATCCCGCTGGCCCTCGGATCCGTGCCCGAGTCACCCGGGACAGCTGGTCGACCCCGCAGGCACTGGAACCCGGCCCCTGTTCGCCCGGGACATCTGGTCGAGCCCCCGGGACCACAGTCTCCCGGGGCAGCTGGTCGACTCCGCGGGCCCAAGGACACGGGCCTGAGGCGCCCCAGACAGCTGGTCGAACCCGCGGGCACTGGAACCCGGCCCCAGGTCGCCCGGGATATCTGGTCGAGCCCTGGGACCTTAGGCATGGGCCCGAGTCTCCCGGGGCAGCTGGTCGACTCCGCGGGTCCAGGGACACGGGCCTGAGGCGCCCGGGACAACTGTTCGAAACCGCGGGCACTGGGACACGGGCCCGAGTCCCCTGGGACAGCTGGTCCACCCCACGGGACCACGGACCCAAGCGGGAGTCGCCCAGGACAGCGGGTCGACATCTCCGGCCCTCGGACCCTGGACTGAGTCGCCCAGGACAGCTGGTCGACACCGCAGGCACAGGAACCCGGCCTCCGGTCGCCCGGGATATCTGATCGAGCCGCCAGGACCACAGGCATGGGCCCGAGTCTCTCGGGGCAGCTGGTCAACTCCGCGGTTCCAGGGACACGGGCCTGAGTTGCCCGGGACAGCTGGTGGACCCCATGGGCCCTGTGACATGGATCCAAATCACCCGGGAGTGCTAGTCGACCCCGCAGGCAATCGGACCCGAGGGCGAGTCGCCCGGGAGTGCTCATCGACCGCACAGGACCTCGTACCCGGGCCGGAGTCGCCCGGTGCAGCTGCTCGACACCGCGGGACCAGGGACCCGGGCCTGAGTCGCCCGGGAGAACTGGTCGACCCCCTGGGCCCTCGGACATGGGCCCGAGTAACCTGGGACAGCTGTTCGACCGCGCGAGTCCTTGGACTCAGGTACGAGTCCCCCGTGACAGATGGTCCACCCCGCGGGCCCTGGGACATGGGTTCGAGTCGCCCGGGACATGTGGTCAACGCAAGGGGACCACGGACCACCGCGCGAATCGCTGAGGACAGCTGGTCCACATCGCGGGCCCTTGGACACTGGCCTGAGTCGCCCGGGACAGCAGGTCGACCCCGTGGGCAATTGGACCCGAGCCCGAGTCGCCCGGGAGAGCTGGTCCAACTCGCGGGCCCTCGGACCCGAGCGCGGGTCGCGCGAGAATTCTGGTCGACCACGCGTGCCCTCGGACCCGGGCCTGTGACGTGCGTGTGAGCTGATCAAACACGCGGGACCACGGACCAAATCCCGTGTCGACCGGGACAGCTTGTCAAGCCCGCGGGCCCTCAGACCCGAGCGGGAGTCACCCAGCAGGGGTGGTCAACATCGCGGGCACTCGGACACTGGCCTGAGTCGCCTGGGACAGCTGGTGCACCCTGCGGCCTATCGGAGCCGGGCGCGTGTCGCCCCTGAGAGCCGGGCGACGCCGCGGGCCCTCGGAACTGTGTGCGAGTCGCCTGGGACAGCTGGTCAACATCGCGGGCCCTCGGACAATGGCCTGAGTCGCCTGGGAGAGCTTGTGGACACTCAGGGCAATCGGAGACAGGCGCGAATCCTCCCGGACAGCTGGTCGACACCACAGGCCCTCGGACCCGAGCGCGATTCGCCCGGGAATTCTCGTCAACCGAGCAGGATCTAGGACCCGGGCCCGAGAACGCGGGGCAGCTGGTCGACTCCTTGGGCCCAGGGACATGGGCCTGAGTCGCCCGGGACAGCTGGTGGACCCCGCGGGCCATCGGCCCCGAGCCTGAGTTGCCCGGGAGAGTTGGTGGACCCCGCGGGCCATCGGACCCGAGCCTGATTCGCCCAGGACAACTGGTTGACAATGCGGGCCCTCAGACCAAGGCGCGAGTTATCCGGTACAGCTAGTCAACTACACGGGAACTCGGACACGGGCCCGCTTGGCCCGGGTGAGCTGGTCGACTCCACGGAATCACGGACCTGAGCCTGAGTCACCCGGGACAGCTTGTCAACCCCACGCGCGCTCGACCCGAGCGCAAGTCGCCCAGGACAACGGGGCGACATCGCGGGCCCTCAGATACGAGCGCGTGTCGCCCGGCTGCGCTGGTCGAACCCGCGGGACCTCGGAACCCGGTCCGAGTCGCCCGGGACAGCTGGTCAACATCGTGAGCCCTCGGACACTGGCCTGAGTCGCCACGGACAGCTGGTCGACCCCGCGGGCTATCGGAGCCGGCCGCGTGTCCTCTGGGACAGCTGGTCGAACCTGCGGCCCTCGGACCCGAGCTCGAGTCGCCCGGAAGAGCGGATGGATCCCGCTGACCCTCGATCCGCGCCCGAGGCGCCTGGGATAGCTGGTCAACCCCGCAGGCACTGGAACCAGGCCCCCGGTCGCCTGGGACATCTGGTCGAGCCCCCGGGACCTCAGGCATGGGCCCGAGTCTCCCGGGGCAGCTGGTCGACTCCGTGGGCCCAGGGACACGGGCCTGGGGCGCCCGGGCCAGCTGGTCGACCTCGCGGGCACTGGAACCCGGCACCAGGTCGCCCAGGACATCTGGTCGAGCCCATGGGACCTGGGAACCGGGTCCGAGTCGCCCGGGACAGCTGGTCGGCACCGCGGGCCTTGGCCACGGGCCCGAGTCACCCGGGAGAGATGGTCGACCCCACGGGGCCTTGGACATGATTCCGAGTCACCTGGGAGAGCTAGTCGATATCACGGGCCCTCGGAGCCGAGCCGGAGTAGCCCGGGATATCTGGTCGACCCCACGCGATCGCAGACCACAGTGCGAGTCGCCCAGGACAGCTGGTCGACATCGCGGGACCTCAGGCATGGGCCCGAGTCTCCCGTGACAGCTGGTGGACCCTGCGGACCATCGGACCTGGGCCCGAGTGGCCCAGGACTGCTGGGCGACATCGTGGGACCTCAGGCATGGGCCCGAGTCTCCCGTGACACCTGGCCGACCCCACGAGCTATCGGATCCGGGCGCAAGTCCCCCAGGACAGCGGGTTGACCCCGCGGGCCCTTGGTCAGGCGCCTGAGTCAGCCGGGAGAGCTCGTCGATCCGGCGGGCCCTCAGATCCCAGATCAAGTCGCCCGAGACAGCGGGTGGATCCCGCTGGCCCTCGGATCCGTGCCCGAGTCACCCGGGACAGCTGGTCGACCCCGCAGGCACTGGAACCCGGCCCCTGTTCGCCCGGGACATCTGGTCGAGCCCCCGGGACCACAGTCTCCCGGGGCAGCTGGTCGACTCCGCGGGCCCAAGGACACGGGCCTGAGGCGCCCCAGACAGCTGGTCGAACCCGCGGGCACTGGAACCCGGCCCCAGGTCGCCCGGGATATCTGGTCGAGCCCTGGGACCTTAGGCATGGGCCCGAGTCTCCCGGGGCAGCTGGTCGACTCCGCGGGTCCAGGGACACGGGCCTGAGGCGCCCGGGACAAGTGTTCGAAACCGCGGGCACTGGGACACGGGCCCGAGTCCCCTGGGACAGCTGGTCCACCCCACGGGACCACGGACCCAAGCGGGAGTCGCCCAGGACAGCGGGTCGACATCTCGGGCCCTCGGACCCTGGACTGAGTCGCCCAGGACAGCTGGTCGACACCGCAGGCACAGGAACCCGGCCTCCGGTCGCCCGGGATATCTGATCGAGCCGCCAGGACCACAGGCATGGGCCCGAGTCTCTCGGGGCAGCTGGTCAACTCCGCGGTTCCAGGGACACGGGCCTGAGTTGCCCGGGACAGCTGGTGGACCCCATGGGCCCTGTGACATGGATCCAAATCACCCGGGAGTGCTAGTCGACCCCGCAGGCAATCGGACCCGAGGGCGAGTCGCCCGGGAGTGCTCATCGACCGCACAGGACCTCGTACCCGGGCCGGAGTCGCCCGGTGCAGCTGCTCGACACCGCGGGACCAGGGACCCGGGCCTGAGTCGCCCGGGAGAACTGGTCGACCCCCTGGGCCCTCGGACATGGGCCCGAGTAACCTGGGACAGCTGTTCGACCGCGCGAGTCCTTGGACTCAGGTACGAGTCCCCCGTGACAGATGGTCCACCCCGCGGGCCCTGGGACATGGGTTCGAGTCGCCCGGGACATGTGGTCAACGCAAGGGGACCACGGACCACCGCGCGAATCGCTGAGGACAGCTGGTCCACATCGCGGGCCCTTGGACACTGGCCTGAGTCGCCCGGGACAGCAGGTCGACCCCGTGGGCAATTGGACCCGAGCCCGAGTCGCCCGGGAGAGCTGGTCCAACTCGCGGGCCCTCGGACCCGAGCGCGGGTCGCGCGAGAATTCTGGTCGACCACGCGTGCCCTCGGACCCGGGCCTGTGACGTGCGTGTGAGCTGATCAAACACGCGGGACCACGGACCAAATCCCGTGTCGACCGGGACAGCTTGTCAAGCCCGCGGGCCCTCAGACCCGAGCGGGAGTCACCCAGCAGGGGTGGTCGACATCGCGGGCACTCGGACACTGGCCTGAGTCGCCTGGGACAGCTGGTGCACCCTGCGGCCTATCGGAGCCGGGCGCGTGTCGCCCCTGAGAGCCGGGCGACGCCGCGGGCCCTCGGAACTGTGTGCGAGTCGCCTGGGACAGCTGGTCAACATCGCGGGACCTCGGACAATGGCCTGAGTCGCCCGGGAGAGCTTGTGGACACTCAGGGCAATCGGAGACAGGCGCGAATCCTCCCGGACAGCTGGTCGACACCACAGGCCCTCGGACCCGAGCGCGATTCGCCCGGGAATTCTCGTCAACCGAGCAGGATCTAGGACCCGGGCCCGAGAACGCGGGGCAGCTGGTCGACTCCTTGGGCCCAGGGACATGGGCCTGAGTCGCCCGGGACAGCTGGTGGACCCCGCGGGCCATCGGCCCCGAGCCTGAGTTGCCCGGGAGAGTTGGTGGACCCCGCGGGCCATCGGACCCGAGCCTGATTCGCCCAGGACAACTGGTTGACAATACGGGCCCTCAGACCAAGGCGCGAGTTATCCGGTACAGCTAGTCAACTACACGGGAACTCGGACACGGGCCCGCTTCGCCCGGGTGAGCTGGTCGACCCCACGGAATCACGGACCTGAGCCTGAGTCACCCGGGACAGCTTGTCAACCCCACGCGCGCTCGACCCGAGCGCAAGTCGCCCAGGACAACGGGGCGACATCGCGGGCCCTCAGATACGAGCGCGTGTCGCCCGGCTGCGCTGGTCGAACCCGCGGGACCTCGGAACCCGGTCCGAGTCGCCCGGGACAGCTGGTCAACATCGTGAGCCCTCGGACACTGGCCTGAGTCGCCACGGACAGCTGGTCGACCCCGCGGGCTATCGGAGCCGGCCGCGTGTCCTCTGGGACAGCTGGTCGAACCTGCGGCCCTCGGACCCGAGCTCGAGTCGCCCGGAAGAGCGGATGGATCCCGCTGACCCTCGATCCGCGCCCGAGGCGCCTGGGACAGCTGGTCAACCCCGCAGGCACTGGAACCAGGCCCCCGGTCGCCTGGGACATCTGGTCGAGCCCCCGGGACCTCAGGCATGGGCCCGAGTCTCCCGGGGCAGCTGGTCGACTCCGTGGGCCCAGGGACACGGGCCTGGGGCGCCCGGGCCAGCTGGTCGACCTCGCGGGCACTGGAACCCGGCACCAGGTCGCCCAGGACATCTGGTCGAGCCCATGGGACCTGGGAACCGGGTCCGAGTCGCCCGGGACAGCTGGTCGGCACCGCGGGCCTTGGCCACGGGCCCGAGTCACCCGGGAGAGATGGTCGACCCCACGGGGCCTTGGACATGATTCCGAGTCACCTGGGAGAGCTAGTCGATATCACGGGCCCTCGGAGCCGAGCCGGAGTAGCCCGGGATATCTGGTCGACCCCACGCGATCGCAGACCACAGTGCGAGTCGCCCAGGACAGCTGGTCGACATCGCGGGACCTCAGGCATGGGCCCGAGTCTCCCGTGACAGCTGGTGGACCCTGCGGACCATCGGACCTGGGCCCGAGTGGCCCAGGACTGCTGGGCGACATCGTGGGACCTCAGGCATGGGCCCGAGTCTCCCGTGACACCTGGCCGACCCCACGAGCTATCGGATCCGGGCGCAAGTCCCCCAGGACAGCGGGTTGACCCCGCGGGCCATTGGTCAGGCGCCTGAGTCAGCCGGGAGAGCTGGTCGATCCGGCGGGCCCTCAGATCCGAGCTCAAGTCGCCCGAGACAGCGGGTGGATCCCGCTGGCCCTCGGATCCGTGCCCGAGTCACCCGGGACAGCTGGTCGACCCCGCAGGCACTGGAACCCGGCCCCTGTTCGCCCGGGACATCTGGTCGAGCCCCCGGGACCACAGTCTCCCGGGGCAGCTGGTCGACTCCGCGGGCCCAAGGACACGGGCCTGAGGCGCCCCAGACAGCTGGTCGAACCCGCGGGCACTGGAACCCGGCCCCAGGTCGCCCGGGATATCTGGTCGAGCCCTGGGACCTTAGGCATGGGCCCGAGTCTCCCGGGGCAGCTGGTCGACTCCGCGGGTCCAGGGACACGGGCCTGAGGCGCCCGGGACAACTGTTCGAAACCGCGGGCACTGGGACACGGGCCCGAGTCCCCTGGGACAGCTGGTCCACCCCACGGGACCACGGACCCAAGCGGGAGTCGCCCAGGACAGCGGGTCGACATCTCGGGCCCTCGGACCCTGGACTGAGTCGCCCAGGACAGCTGGTCGACACCGCAGGCACAGGAACCCGGCCTCCGTTCGCCTGGGATATCTGATCGAGCCGCCAGGACCACAGGCATGGGCCCGAGTCTCTCGGGGCAGCTGGTCAACTCCGCGGTTCCAGGGACACGGGCCTGAGTTGCCCGGGACAGCTGGTGGACCCCATGGGCCCTGTGACATGGATCCAAATCACCAGGGAGTGCTAGTCGACCCCGCAGGCAATCGGACCCGAGGGCGAGTCGCCCGGGAGTGCTCATCGACCGCACAGGACCTCGTACCCGGGCCGGAGTCGCCCGGTGCAGCTGCTCGACACCGCGGGACCAGGGACCCGGGCCTGAGTCGCCCGGGAGAACTGGTCGACCCCCTGGGCCCTCGGACATGGGCCCGAGTAACCTGGGACAGCTGTTCGACCGCGCGAGTCCTTGGACTCAGGTACGAGTCCCCCGTGACAGATGGTCCACCCCGCGGGCCCTGGGACATGGGTTCGAGTCGCCCGGGACATGTGGTCAACGCAAGGGGACCACGGACCACCGCGCGAATGGCTGAGGACAGCTGGTCCACATCGCGGGCCCTTGGACACTGGCCTGAGTCGCCCGGGACAGCAGGTCGACCCCGTGGGCAATTGGACCCGAGCCCGAGTCGCCCGGGAGAGCTGGTCCAACTCGCGGGCCCTCGGACCCGAGCGCGGGTCGCGCGAGAATTCTGGTCGACCACGCGTGCCCTCGGACCCGGGCCTGTGACGTGCGTGTGAGCTGATCAAACACGCGGGACCACGGACCAAATCCCGTGTCGACCGGGACAGCTTGTCAAGCCCGCGGGCCCTCAGACCCGAGCGGGAGTCACCCAGCAGGGGTGGTCGACATCGCGGGCACTCGGACACTGGCCTGAGTCGCCTGGGACAGCTGGTGCACCCTGCGGCCTATCGGAGCCGGGCGCGTGTCGCCCCTGAGAGCCGGGCGACGCCGCGGGCCCTCGGAACTGTGTGCGAGTCGCCTGGGACAGCTGGTCAACATCGCGGGCCCTCGGACAATGGCCTGAGTCGCCCGGGAGAGCTTGTGGACACTCAGGGCAATCGGAGACAGGCGCGAATCCTCCCGGACAGCTGGTCGACACCACAGGCCCTCGGACCCGAGCGCGATTCGCCCGGGAATTCTCGTCAACCGAGCAGGATCTAGGACCCGGGCCCGAGAACCCGGGGCAGCTGGTCGACTCCTTGGGCCCAGGGACATGGGCCTGAGTCGCCCGGGACAGCTGGTGGACCCCGCGGGCCATCGGCCCCGAGCCTGAGTTGCCCGGGAGAGTTGGTGGACCCCGCGGGCCATCGGACCCGAGCCTGATTCGCCCAGGACAACTGGTTGACAATGCGGGCCCTCAGACCAAGGCGCGAGTTATCCGGTACAGCTAGTCAACTACACGGGAACTCGGACACGGGCCCGCTTGGCCCGGGTGAGCTGGTCGACCCCACGGAATCACGGACCTGAGCCTGAGTCACCCGGGACAGCTTGTCAACCCCAGGCGCGCTCGACCCGAGCGCAAGTCGCCCAGGACAACGGGGCGACATCGCGGGCCCTCAGATACGAGCGCGTGTCGCCCGGCTGCGCTGGTCGAACCCGCGGGACCTCGGAACCCGGTCCGAGTCGCCGGGGACAGCTGGTCAACATCGTGAGCCCTCGGACACTGGCCTGAGTCGCCACGGACAGCTGGTCGACCCCGCGGGCTATCGGAGCCGGCCGCGTGTCCTCTGGGACAGCTGGTCGAACCTGCGGCCCTCGGACCCGAGCTCGAGTCGCCCGGAAGAGCGGATGGATCCCGCTGACCCTCGATCCGCGCCCGAGGCGCCTGGGACAGCTGGTCAACCCCGCAGGCACTGGAACCAGGCCCCCGGTCGCCTGGGACATCTGGTCGAGCCCCCGGGACCTCAGGCATGGGCCCGAGTCTCCCGGGGCAGCTGGTCGACTCCGTGGGCCCAGGGACACGGGCCTGGGGCGCCCGGGCCAGCTGGTCGACCTCGCGGGCACTGGAACCCGGCACCAGGTCGCCCAGGACATCTGGTCGAGCCCATGGGACCTGGGAACCGGGTCCGAGTCGCCCGGGACAGCTGGTCGGCACCGCGGGCCTTGGCCACGGGCCCGAGTCACCCGGGAGAGATGGTCGACCCCACGGGGCCTTGGACATGATTCCGAGTCACCTGGGAGAGCTAGTCGATATCACGGGCCCTCGGAGCCGAGCCGGAGTAGCCCGGGATATCTGGTCGACCCCACGCGATCGCAGACCACAGTGCGAGTCGCCCAGGACAGCTGGTCGACATCGCGGGACCTCAGGCATGGGCCCGAGTCTCCCGTGACAGCTGGTGGACGCTGCGGACCATCAGACCTGGGCCCGAGTGGCCCAGGACAGCTGTGCGACATCGTGGGACCTCAGGCATGGGCCCGAGTCTCCCGTGACACCTGGCCGACCCCACGAGCTATCGGATCCGGGCGCAAGTCCCCCAGGACAGCGGGTTGACCCCGCGGGCCATTGGTCAGGCGCCTGAGTCAGGCGGGAGAGCTGGTCGATCCGGCGGGCCCTCAGATCCGAGCTCAAGTTGCCCGAGACAGCGGGTGGATCCCGCTGGCCCTCGGATCCGTGCCCGAGTCACCCGGGACAGCTGGTCGACCCCGCAGGCACTGGAACCCGGCCCCTGGTCGCCCGGGACATCTGGTCGAGCCCCCGGGACCACCGTCTCCCGGGGCAGCTGGTCGACTCCGCGGGCCCAAGGACACGGGCCTGAGGCGCCCCAGACAGCTGGTCGAACCCGCGGGCACTGGAACCCGGCCCCAGGTCGCCCGGGATATCTGGTCGAGCCCTGGGACCTTAGGCATGGGCCCGAGTCTCCCGGGGCAGCTGGTCGACTCCGCGGGTCCAGGGACACGGGCCTGAGGCGCCCGGGACAAGTGTTCGAAACCGCGGGCACTGGGACACGGGCCTGAGTCCCCTGGGACAGCTGGTCCACCCCACGGGACCACGGACCCAAGCGGGAGTCGCCCAGGACAGCGGGTCGACATCTCGGGCCCTCGGACCCTGGACTGAGTCGCCCAGGACAGCTGGTCGACACCGCAGGCACAGGAACCCGGCCTCCGGTCGCCCGGGATATCTGATCGAGCCGCCAGGACCACAGGCATGGGCCCGAGTCTCTCGGGGCAGCTGGTCAACTCCGCGGTTCCAGGGACACGGGCCTGAGTTGCCCGGGACAGCTGGTGGACCCCATGGGCCCTGTGACATGGATCCAAATCACCCGGGAGTGCTAGTCGACCCCGCAGGCAATCGGACCCGAGGGCGAGTCGCCCGGGAGTGCTCATCGACCGCACAGGACCTCGTACCCGGGCCGGAGTCGCCCGGTGCAGCTGCTCGACACCGCAGGACCAGGGACCCGGGCCTGAGTCGCCCGGGAGAACTGGTCGACCCCCTGGGCCCTCGGACATGGGCCCGAGTAACCTGGGACAGCTGTTCGACCGCGCGAGTCCTTGGACTCAGGTACGAGTCCCCCGTGACAGATGGTCCACCCCGCGGGCCCTGGGACATGGGTTCGAGTCGCCCGGGACATGTGGTCAACGCAAGGGGACCACGGACCACCGCGCGAATCGCTGAGGACAGCTGGTCCACATCGCGGGCCCTTGGACACTGGCCTGAGTCGCCCGGGACAGCAGGTCGACCCCGTGGGCAATTGGACCCGAGCCCGAGTCGCCCGGGAGAGCTGGTCCAACTCGCGGGCCCTCGGACCCGAGCGCGGGTCGCGCGAGAATTCTGGTCGACCACGCGTGCCCTCGGACCCGGGCCTGTGACGTGCGTGTGAGCTGATCAAACACGCGGGACCACGGACCAAATCCCGTGTCGACCGGGACAGCTTGTCAAGCCCGCGGGCCCTCAGACCCGAGCGGGAGTCACCCAGCAGGGGTGGTCGACATCGCGGGCACTCGGACACTGGCCTGAGTCGCCTGGGACAGCTGGTGCACCCTGCGGCCTATCGGAGCCGGGCGCGTGTCGCCCCTGAGAGCCGGGCGACGCCGCGGGCCCTCGGAACTGTGTGCGAGTCGCCTGGGACAGCTGGTCAACATCGCGGGCCCTCGGACAATGGCCTGAGTCGCCCGGGAGAGCTTGTGGACACTCAGGGCAATCGGAGACAGGCGCGAATCCTCCCGGACAGCTGGTCGACACCACAGGCCCTCGGACCCGAGCGCGATTCGCCCGGGAATTCTCGTCAACCGAGCAGGATCTAGGACCCGGGCCCGAGAACGCGGGGCAGCTGGTCGACTCCTTGGGCCCAGGGACATGGGCCTGAGTCGCCCGGGACAGCTGGTGGACCCCGCGGGCCATCGGCCCCGAGCCTGAGTTGCCCGGGAGAGTTGGTGGACCCCGCGGGCCATCGGACCCGAGCCTGATTCGCCCAGGACAACTGGTTGACAATGCGGGCCCTCAGACCAAGGCGCGAGTTATCCGGTACAGCTAGTCAACTACACGGGAACTCGGACACGGGCCCGCTTGGCCCGGGTGAGCTGGTCGACCCCACGGAATCACGGACCTGAGCCTGAGTCACCCGGGACAGCTTGTCAACCCCAGGCGCGCTCGACCCGAGCGCAAGTCGCCCAGGACAACGGGGCGACATCGCGGGCCCTCAGATACGAGCGCGTGTCGCCCGGCTGCGCTGGTCGAACCCGCGGGACCTCGGAACCCGGTCCGAGTCGCCGGGGACAGCTGGTCAACATCGTGAGCCCTCGGACACTGGCCTGAGTCGCCACGGACAGCTGGTCGACCCCGCGGGCTATCGGAGCCGGCCGCGTGTCCTCTGGGACAGCTGGTCGAACCTGCGGCCCTCGGACCCGAGCTCGAGTCGCCCGGAAGAGCGGATGGATCCCGCTGACCCTCGATCCGCGCCCGAGGCGCCTGGGACAGCTGGTCAACCCCGCAGGCACTGGAAGCAGGCCCCCGGTCGCCTGGGACATCTGGTCGAGCCCCCGGGACCTCAGGCATGGGCCCGAGTCTCCCGGGGCAGCTGGTCGACTCCGTGGGCCCAGGGACACGGGCCTGGGGCGCCCGGGCCAGCTGGTCGACCTCGCGGGCACTGGAACCCGGCACCAGGTCGCCCAGGACATCTGGTCGAGCCCATGGGACCTGGGAACCGGGTCCGAGTCGCCCGGGACAGCTGGTCGGCACCGCGGGCCTTGGCCACGGGCCCGAGTCACCCGGGAGAGATGGTCGACCCCACGGGGCCTTGGACATGATTCCGAGTCACCTGGGAGAGCTAGTCGATATCACGGGCCCTCGGAGCCGAGCCGGAGTAGCCCGGGATATCTGGTCGACCCCACGCGATCGCAGACCACAGTGCGAGTCGCCCAGGACAGCTGGTCGACATCGCGGGACCTCAGGCATGGGCCCGAGTCTCCCGTGACAGCTGGTGGACGCTGCGGACCATCAGACCTGGGCCCGAGTGGCCCAGGACAGCTGGGCGACATCGTGGGACCTCAGGCATGGGCCCGAGTCTCCCGTGACACCTGGCCGACCCCACGAGCTATCGGATCCGGGCGCAAGTCCCCCAGGACAGCGGGTTGACACCGCGGGCCATTGGTCAGGCGCCTGAGTCAGCCGGGAGAGCTGGTCGATCCGGCGGGCCCTCAGATCCGAGCTCAAGTCGCCCGAGACAGCGGGTGGATCCCGCTGGCCCTCGGATCCGTGCCCGAGTCACCCGGGACAGCTGGTCGACCCCGCAGGCACTGGAACCCGGCCCCTGTTCGCCCGGGACATCTGGTCGAGCCCCCGGGACCACCGTCTCCCGGGGCAGCTGGTCGACTCCGCGGGCCCAAGGACACGGGCCTGAGGCGCCCCAGACAGCTGGTCGAACCCGCGGGCACTGGAACCCGGCCCCAGGTCGCCCGGGATATCTGGTCGAGCCCTGGGACCTTAGGCATGGGCCCGAGTCTCCCGGGGCAGCTGGTCGACTCCGCGGGTCCAGGGACACGGGCCTGAGGCGCCCGGGACAAGTGTTCGAAACCGCGGGCACTGGGACACGGGCCCGAGTCCCCTGGGACAGCTGGTCCACCCCACGGGACCACGGACCCAAGCGGGAGTCGCCCAGGACAGCGGGTCGACATCTCGGGCCCTCGGACCCTGGACTGAGTCGCCCAGGACAGCTGGTCGACACCGCAGGCACAGGAACCCGGCCTCCGGTCGCCCGGGATATCTGATCGAGCCGCCAGGACCACAGGCATGGGCCCGAGTCTCTCGGGGCAGCTGGTCAACTCCGCGGTTCCAGGGACACGGGCCTGAGTTGCCCGGGACAGCTGGTGGACCCCATGGGCCCTGTGACATGGATCCAAATCACCCGGGAGTGCTAGTCGACCCCGCAGGCAATCGGACCCGAGGGCGAGTCGCCCGGGAGTGCTCATCGACCGCACAGGACCTCGTACCCGGGCCGGAGTCGCCCGGTGCAGCTGCTCGACACCGCAGGACCAGGGACCCGGGCCTGAGTCGCCCGGGAGAACTGGTCGACCCCCTGGGCCCTCGGACATGGGCCCGAGTAACCTGGGACAGCTGTTCGACCGCGCGAGTCCTTGGACTCAGGTACGAGTCCCCCGTGACAGATGGTCCACCCCGCGGGCCCTGGGACATGGGTTCGAGTCGCCCGGGACATGTGGTCAACGCAAGGGGACCACGGACCACCGCGCGAATCGCTGAGGACAGCTGGTCCACATCGCGGGCCCTTGGACACTGGCCTGAGTCGCCCGGGACAGCAGGTCGACCCCGTGGGCAATTGGACCCGAGCCCGAGTCGCCCGGGAGAGCTGGTCCAACTCGCGGGCCCTCGGACCCGAGCGCGGGTCGCGCGAGAATTCTGGTCGACCACGCGTGCCCTCGGACCCGGGCCTGTGACGTGCGTGTGAGCTGATCAAACACGCGGGACCACGGACCAAATCCCGTGTCGACCGGGACAGCTTGTCAAGCCCGCGGGCCCTCAGACCCGAGCGGGAGTCACCCAGCAGGGGTGGTCGACATCGCGGGCACTCGGACACTGGCCTGAGTCGCCTGGGACAGCTGGTGCACCCTGCGGCCTATCGGAGCCGGGCGCGTGTCGCCCCTGAGAGCCGGGCGACGCCGCGGGCCCTCGGAACTGTGTGCGAGTCGCCTGGGACAGCTGGTCAACATCGCGGGCCCTCGGACAATGGCCTGAGTCGCCCGGGAGAGCTTGTGGACACTCAGGGCAATCGGAGACAGGCGCGAATCCTCCCGGACAGCTGGTCGACACCACAGGCCCTCGGACCCGAGCGCGATTCGCCCGGGAATTCTCGTCAACCGAGCAGGATCTAGGACCCGGGCCCGAGAACGCGGGGCAGCTGGTCGACTCCTTGGGCCCAGGGACATGGGCCTGAGTCGCCCGGGACAGCTGGTGGACCCCGCGGGCCATCGGACCTGAGCCTGATTCGCCCAGGACAACTGGTTGACAATGCGGGCCCTCAGACCAAGGCGCGAGTTATCCGGTACAGCTAGTCAACTACACGGGAACTCGGACACGGGCCCGCTTGGCCCGGGTGAGCTGGTCGACCCCACGGAATCACGGACCTGAGCCTGAGTCACCCGGGACAGCTTGTCAACCCCACGCGCGCTCGACCCGAGCGCAAGTCGCCCAGGACAACGGGGCGACATCGCGGGCCCTCAGATACGAGCGCGTGTCGCCCGGCTGCGCTGGTCGAACCTGCGGGACCTCGGAACCCGGTCCGAGTCGCCGGGGACAGCTGGTCAACATCGTGAGCCCTCGGACACTGGCCTGAGTCGCCACGGACAGCTGGTCGACCCCGCGGGCTATCGGAGCCGGCCGCGTGTCCTCTGGGACAGCTGGTCGAACCTGCGGCCCTCGGACCCGAGCTCGAGTCGCCCGGAAGAGCGGATGGATCCCGCTGACCCTCGATCCGCGCCCGAGGCGCCTGGGACAGCTGGTCAACCCCGCAGGCACTGGAAGCAGGCCCCCGGTCGCCTGGGACATCTGGTCGAGCCCCCGGGACCTCAGGCATGGGCCCGAGTCTCCCGGGGCAGCTGGTCGACTCCGTGGGCCCAGGGACACGGGCCTGGGGCGCCCGGGCCAGCTGGTCGACCTCGCGGGCACTGGAACCCGGCACCAGGTCGCCCAGGACATCTGGTCGAGCCCATGGGACCTGGGAACCGGGTCCGAGTCGCCCGGGACAGCTGGTCGGCACCGCGGGCCTTGGACACGGGCCCGAGTCACCCGGGAGAGATGGTCGACCCCACGGGGCCTTGGACATGATTCCGAGTCACCTGGGAGAGCTAGTCGATATCACGGGCCCTCGGAGCCGAGCTGGAGTAGCCCGGGATATCTGGTCGACCCCACGCGATCGCAGACCACAGTGCGAGTCGCCCAGGACAGCTGGTCGACATCGCGGGACCTCAGGCATGGGCCCGAGTCTCCCGTGACAGCTGGTGGACGCTGCGGACCATCAGACCTGGGCCCGAGTGGCCCAGGACAGCTGGGCGACATCGTGGGACCTCAGGCATGGGCCCGAGTCTCCCGTGACACCTGGCCGACCCCACGAGCTATCGGATCCGGGCGCAAGTCCCCCAGGACAGCGGGTTGACACCGCGGGCCATTGGTCAGGCGCCTGAGTCAGCCGGGAGAGCTGGTCGATCCGGCGGGCCCTCAGATCCGAGCTCAAGTCGCCCGAGACAGCGGGTGGATCCCGCTGGCCCTCGGATCCGTGCCCGAGTCACCCGGGACAGCTGGTCGACCCCGCAGGCACTGGAACCCGGCCCCTGTTCGCCCGGGACATCTGGTCGAGCCCCCGGGACCACAGTCTCCCGGGGCAGCTGGTCGACTCCGCGGGCCCAAGGACACGGGCCTGAGGCGCCCCAGACAGCTGGTCGAACCCGCGGGCACTGGAACCCGGCCCCAGGTCGCCCGGGATATCTGGTCGAGCCCTGGGACCTTAGGCATGGGCCCGAGTCTCCCGGGGCAGCTGGTCGACTCCGCGGGTCCAGGGACACGGGCCTGAGGCGCCCGGGACAACTGTTCGAAACCGCGGGCACTGGGACACGGGCCCGAGTCCCCTGGGACAGCTGGTCCACCCCACGGGACCACGGACCCAAGCGGGAGTCGCCCAGGACAGCGGGTCGACATCTCGGGCCCTCGGACCCTGGACTGAGTCGCCCAGGACAGCTGGTCGACACCGCAGGCACAGGAACCCGGCCTCCGGTCGCCCGGGATATCTGATCGAGCCGCCAGGACCACAGGCATGGGCCCGAGTCTCTCGGGGCAGCTGGTCAACTCCGCGGTTCCAGGGACACGGGCCTGAGTTGCCCGGGACAGCTGGTGGACCCCATGGGCCCTGTGACATGGATCCAAATCACCCGGGAGTGCTAGTCGACCCCGCAGGCAATCGGACCCGAGGGCGAGTCGCCCGGGAGTGCTCATCGACCGCACAGGACCTCGTACCCGGGCCGGAGTCGCCCGGTGCAGCTGCTCGACACCGCGGGACCAGGGACCCGGGCCTGAGTCGCCCGGGAGAACTGGTCGACCCCCTGGGCCCTCGGACATGGGCCCGAGTAACCTGGGACAGCTGTTCGACCGCGTGAGTCTTTGGACTCAGGTACGAGTCCCCCGTGACAGATGGTCCACCCCGCGGGCCCTGGGACATGGGTTCGAGTCGCCCGGGACATGTGGTCAACGCAAGGGGACCACGGACCACCGCGCGAATCGCTGAGGACAGCTGGTCCACATCGCGGGCCCTTGGACACTGGCCTGAGTCGCCCGGGACAGCAGGTCGACCCCGTGGGCAATTGGACCCGAGCCCGAGTCGCCCGGGAGAGCTGGTCCAACTCGCGGGCCCTCGGACCCGAGCGCGGGTCGCGCGAGAATTCTGGTCGACCACGCGTGCCCTCGGACCCGGGCCTGTGACGTGCGTGTGAGCTGATCAAACACGCGGGACCACGGACCAAATCCCGTGTCGACCGGGACAGCTTGTCAAGCCCGCGGGCCCTCAGACCCGAGCGGGAGTCACCCAGCAGGGGTGGTCGACATCGCGGGCACTCGGACACTGGCCTGAGTCGCCTGGGACAGCTGGTGCACCCTGCGGCCTATCGGAGCCGGGCGCGTGTCGCCCCTGAGAGCCGGGCGACGCCGCGGGCCCTCGGAACTGTGTGCGAGTCGCCTGGGACAGCTGGTCAACATCGCGGGCCCTCGGACAATGGCCTGAGTCGCCCGGGAGAGCTTGTGGACACTCAGGGCAATCGGAGACAGGCGCGAATCCTCCCGGACAGCTGGTCGACACCACAGGCCCTCGGACCCGAGCGCGATTCGCCCGGGAATTCTCGTCAACCGAGCAGGATCTAGGACCCGGGCCCGAGAACCCGGGGCAGCTGGTCGACTCCTTGGGCCCAGGGACATGGGCCTGAGTCGCCCGGGACAGCTGGTGGACCCCGCGGGCCATCGGCCCCGAGCCTGAGTTGCCCGGGAGAGTTGGTGGACCCCGCGGGCCATCGGACCCGAGCCTGATTCGCCCAGGACAACTGGTTGACAATGCGGGCCCTCAGACCAAGGCGCGAGTTATCCGGTACAGCTAGTCAACTACACGGGAACTCGGACACGGGCCCGCTTGGCCCGGGTGAGCTGGTCGACCCCACGGAATCACGGACCTGAGCCTGAGTCACCCGGGACAGCTTGTCAACCCCAGGCGCGCTCGACCCGAGCGCAAGTCGCCCAGGACAACGGGGCGACATCGCGGGCCCTCAGATACGAGCGCGTGTCGCCCGGCTGCGCTGGTCGAACCCGCGGGACCTCGGAACCCGGTCCGAGTCGCCGGGGACAGCTGGTCAACATCGTGAGCCCTCGGACACTGGCCTGAGTCGCCACGGACAGCTGGTCGACCCCGCGGGCTATCGGAGCCGGCCGCGTGTCCTCTGGGACAGCTGGTCGAACCTGCGGCCCTCGGACCCGAGCTCGAGTCGCCCGGAAGAGCGGATGGATCCCGCTGACCCTCGATCCGCGCCCGAGGCGCCTGGGACAGCTGGTCAACCCCGCAGGCACTGGAACCAGGCCCCCGGTCGCCTGGGACATCTGGTCGAGCCCCCGGGACCTCAGGCATGGGCCCGAGTCTCCCGGGGCAGCTGGTCGACTCCGTGGGCCCAGGGACACGGGCCTGGGGCGCCCGGGCCAGCTGGTCGACCTCGCGGGCACTGGAACCCGGCACCAGGTCGCCCAGGACATCTGGTCGAGCCCATGGGACCTGGGAACCGGGTCCGAGTCGCCCGGGACAGCTGGTCGGCACCGCGGGCCTTGGCCACGGGCCCGAGTCACCCGGGAGAGATGGTCGACCCCACGGGGCCTTGGACATGATTCCGAGTCACCTGGGAGAGCTAGTCGATATCACGGGCCCTCGGAGCCGAGCCGGAGTAGCCCGGGATATCTGGTCGACCCCACGCGATCGCAGACCACAGTGCGAGTCGCCCAGGACAGCTGGTCGACATCGCGGGACCTCAGGCATGGGCCCGAGTCTCCCGTGACAGCTGGTGGACGCTGCGGACCATCAGACCTGGGCCCGAGTGGCCCAGGACAGCTGTGCGACATCGTGGGACCTCAGGCATGGGCCCGAGTCTCCCGTGACACCTGGCCGACCCCACGAGCTATCGGATCCGGGCGCAAGTCCCCCAGGACAGCGGGTTGACCCCGCGGGCCATTGGTCAGGCGCCTGAGTCAGGCGGGAGAGCTGGTCGATCCGGCGGGCCCTCAGATCCGAGCTCAAGTTGCCCGAGACAGCGGGTGGATCCCGCTGGCCCTCGGATCCGTGCCCGAGTCACCCGGGACAGCTGGTCGACCCCGCAGGCACTGGAACCCGGCCCCTGTTCGCCCGGGACATCTGGTCGAGCCCCCGGGACCACCGTCTCCCGGGGCAGCTGGTCGACTCCGCGGGCCCAAGGACACGGGCCTGAGGCGCCCCAGACAGCTGGTCGAACCCGCGGGCACTGGAACCCGGCCCCAGGTCGCCCGGGATATCTGGTCGAGCCCTGGGACCTTAGGCATGGGCCCGAGTCTCCCGGGGCAGCTGGTCGACTCCGCGGGTCCAGGGACACGGGCCTGAGGCGCCCGGGACAAGTGTTCGAAACCGCGGGCACTGGGACACGGGCCCGAGTCCCCTGGGACAGCTGGTCCACCCCACGGGACCACGGACCCAAGCGGGAGTCGCCCAGGACAGCGGGTCGACATCTCGGGCCCTCGGACCCTGGACTGAGTCGCCCAGGACAGCTGGTCGACACCGCAGGCACAGGAACCCGGCCTCCGGTCGCCCGGGATATCTGATCGAGCCGCCAGGACCACAGGCATGGGCCCGAGTCTCTCGGGGCAGCTGGTCAACTCCGCGGTTCCAGGGACACGGGCCTGAGTTGCCCGGGACAGCTGGTGGACCCCATGGGCCCTGTGACATGGATCCAAATCACCCGGGAGTGCTAGTCGACCCCGCAGGCAATCGGACCCGAGGGCGAGTCGCCCGGGAGTGCTCATCGACCGCACAGGACCTCGTACCCGGGCCGGAGTCGCCCGGTGCAGCTGCTCGACACCGCAGGACCAGGGACCCGGGCCTGAGTCGCCCGGGAGAACTGGTCGACCCCCTGGGCCCTCGGACATGGGCCCGAGTAACCTGGGACAGCTGTTCGACCGCGCGAGTCCTTGGACTCAGGTACGAGTCCCCCGTGACAGATGGTCCACCCCGCGGGCCCTGGGACATGGGTTCGAGTCGCCCGGGACATGTGGTCAACGCAAGGGGACCACGGACCACCGCGCGAATCGCTGAGGACAGCTGGTCCACATCGCGGGCCCTTGGACACTGGCCTGAGTCGCCCGGGACAGCAGGTCGACCCCGTGGGCAATTGGACCCGAGCCCGAGTCGCCCGGGAGAGCTGGTCCAACTCGCGGGCCCTCGGACCCGAGCGCGGGTCGCGCGAGAATTCTGGTCGACCACGCGTGCCCTCGGACCCGGGCCTGTGACGTGCGTGTGAGCTGATCAAACACGCGGGACCACGGACCAAATCCCGTGTCGACCGGGACAGCTTGTCAAGCCCGCGGGCCCTCAGACCCGAGCGGGAGTCACCCAGCAGGGGTGGTCGACATCGCGGGCACTCGGACACTGGCCTGAGTCGCCTGGGACAGCTGGTGCACCCTGCGGCCTATCGGAGCCGGGCGCGTGTCGCCCCTGAGAGCCGGGCGACGCCGCGGGCCCTCGGAACTGTGTGCGAGTCGCCTGGGACAGCTGGTCAACATCGCGGGCCCTCGGACAATGGCCTGAGTCGCCCGGGAGAGCTTGTGGACACTCAGGGCAATCGGAGACAGGCGCGAATCCTCCCGGACAGCTGGTCGACACCACAGGCCCTCGGACCCGAGCGCGATTCGCCCGGGAATTCTCGTCAACCGAGCAGGATCTAGGACCCGGGCCCGAGAACGCGGGGCAGCTGGTCGACTCCTTGGGCCCAGGGACATGGGCCTGAGTCGCCCGGGACAGCTGGTGGACCCCGCGGGCCATCGGCCCCGAGCCTGAGTTGCCCGGGAGAGTTGGTGGACCCCGCGGGCCATCGGACCCGAGCCTGATTCGCCCAGGACAACTGGTTGACAATGCGGGCCCTCAGACCAAGGCGCGAGTTATCCGGTACAGCTAGTCAACTACACGGGAACTCGGACACGGGCCCGCTTGGCCCGGGTGAGCTGGTCGACCCCACGGAATCACGGACCTGAGCCTGAGTCACCCGGGACAGCTTGTCAACCCCAGGCGCGCTCGACCCGAGCGCAAGTCGCCCAGGACAACGGGGCGACATCGCGGGCCCTCAGATACGAGCGCGTGTCGCCCGGCTGCGCTGGTCGAACCCGCGGGACCTCGGAACCCGGTCCGAGTCGCCGGGGACAGCTGGTCAACATCGTGAGCCCTCGGACACTGGCCTGAGTCGCCACGGACAGCTGGTCGACCCCGCGGGCTATCGGAGCCGGCCGCGTGTCCTCTGGGACAGCTGGTCGAACCTGCGGCCCTCGGACCCGAGCTCGAGTCGCCCGGAAGAGCGGATGGATCCCGCTGACCCTCGATCCGCGCCCGAGGCGCCTGGGACAGCTGGTCAACCCCGCAGGCACTGGAAGCAGGCCCCCGGTCGCCTGGGACATCTGGTCGAGCCCCCGGGACCTCAGGCATGGGCCCGAGTCTCCCGGGGCAGCTGGTCGACTCCGTGGGCCCAGGGACACGGGCCTGGGGCGCCCGGGCCAGCTGGTCGACCTCGCGGGCACTGGAACCCGGCACCAGGTCGCCCAGGACATCTGGTCGAGCCCATGGGACCTGGGAACCGGGTCCGAGTCGCCCGGGACAGCTGGTCGGCACCGCGGGCCTTGGCCACGGGCCCGAGTCACCCGGGAGAGATGGTCGACCCCACGGGGCCTTGGACATGATTCCGAGTCACCTGGGAGAGCTAGTCGATATCACGGGCCCTCGGAGCCGAGCCGGAGTAGCCCGGGATATCTGGTCGACCCCACGCGATCGCAGACCACAGTGCGAGTCGCCCAGGACAGCTGGTCGACATCGCGGGACCTCAGGCATGGGCCCGAGTCTCCCGTGACAGCTGGTGGACGCTGCGGACCATCAGACCTGGGCCCGAGTGGCCCAGGACAGCTGGGCGACATCGTGGGACCTCAGGCATGGGCCCGAGTCTCCCGTGACACCTGGCCGACCCCACGAGCTATCGGATCCGGGCGCAAGTCCCCCAGGACAGCGGGTTGACACCGCGGGCCATTGGTCAGGCGCCTGAGTCAGCCGGGAGAGCTGGTCGATCCGGCGGGCCCTCAGATCCGAGCTCAAGTCGCCCGAGACAGCGGGTGGATCCCGCTGGCCCTCGGATCCGTGCCCGAGTCACCCGGGACAGCTGGTCGACCCCGCAGGCACTGGAACCCGGCCCCTGTTCGCCCGGGACATCTGGTCGAGCCCCCGGGACCACCGTCTCCCGGGGCAGCTGGTCGACTCCGCGGGCCCAAGGACACGGGCCTGAGGCGCCCCAGACAGCTGGTCGAACCCGCGGGCACTGGAACCCGGCCCCAGGTCGCCCGGGATATCTGGTCGAGCCCTGGGACCTTAGGCATGGGCCCGAGTCTCCCGGGGCAGCTGGTCGACTCCGCGGGTCCAGGGACACGGGCCTGAGGCGCCCGGGACAAGTGTTCGAAACCGCGGGCACTGGGACACGGGCCCGAGTCCCCTGGGACAGCTGGTCCACCCCACGGGACCACGGACCCAAGCGGGAGTCGCCCAGGACAGCGGGTCGACATCTCGGGCCCTCGGACCCTGGACTGAGTCGCCCAGGACAGCTGGTCGACACCGCAGGCACAGGAACCCGGCCTCCGGTCGCCCGGGATATCTGATCGAGCCGCCAGGACCACAGGCATGGGCCCGAGTCTCTCGGGGCAGCTGGTCAACTCCGCGGTTCCAGGGACACGGGCCTGAGTTGCCCGGGACAGCTGGTGGACCCCATGGGCCCTGTGACATGGATCCAAATCACCCGGGAGTGCTAGTCGACCCCGCAGGCAATCGGACCCGAGGGCGAGTCGCCCGGGAGTGCTCATCGACCGCACAGGACCTCGTACCCGGGCCGGAGTCGCCCGGTGCAGCTGCTCGACACCGCGGGACCAGGGACCCGGGCCTGAGTCGCCCGGGAGAACTGGTCGACCCCCTGGGCCCTCGGACATGGGCCCGAGTAACCTGGGACAGCTGTTCGACCGCGTGAGTCTTTGGACTCAGGTACGAGTCCCCCGTGACAGATGGTCCACCCCGCGGGCCCTGGGACATGGGTTCGAGTCGCCCGGGACATGTGGTCAACGCAAGGGGACCACGGACCACCGCGCGAATCGCTGAGGACAGCTGGTCCACATCGCGGGCCCTTGGACACTGGCCTGAGTCGCCCGGGACAGCAGGTCGACCCCGTGGGCAATTGGACCCGAGCCCGAGTCGCCCGGGAGAGCTGGTCCAACTCGCGGGCCCTCGGACCCGAGCGCGGGTCGCGCGAGAATTCTGGTCGACCACGCGTGCCCTCGGACCCGGGCCTGTGACGTGCGTGTGAGCTGATCAAACACGCGGGACCACGGACCAAATCCCGTGTCGACCGGGACAGCTTGTCAAGCCCGCGGGCCCTCAGACCCGAGCGGGAGTCACCCAGCAGGGGTGGTCGACATCGCGGGCACTCGGACACTGGCCTGAGTCGCCTGGGACAGCTGGTGCACCCTGCGGCCTATCGGAGCCGGGCGCGTGTCGCCCCTGAGAGCCGGGCGACGCCGCGGGCCCTCGGAACTGTGTGCGAGTCGCCTGGGACAGCTGGTCAACATCGCGGGCCCTCGGACAATGGCCTGAGTCGCCCGGGAGAGCTTGTGGACACTCAGGGCAATCGGAGACAGGCGCGAATCCTCCCGGACAGCTGGTCGACACCACAGGCCCTCGGACCCGAGCGCGATTCGCCCGGGAATTCTCGTCAACCGAGCAGGATCTAGGACCCGGGCCCGAGAACGCGGGGCAGCTGGTCGACTCCTTGGGCCCAGGGACATGGGCCTGAGTCGCCCGGGACAGCTGGTGGACCCCGCGGGCCATCGGACCTGAGCCTGATTCGCCCAGGACAACTGGTTGACAATGCGGGCCCTCAGACCAAGGCGCGAGTTATCCGGTACAGCTAGTCAACTACACGGGAACTCGGACACGGGCCCGCTTGGCCCGGGTGAGCTGGTCGACCCCACGGAATCACGGACCTGAGCCTGAGTCACCCGGGACAGCTTGTCAACCCCACGCGCGCTCGACCCGAGCGCAAGTCGCCCAGGACAACGGGGCGACATCGCGGGCCCTCAGATACGAGCGCGTGTCGCCCGGCTGCGCTGGTCGAACCTGCGGGACCTCGGAACCCGGTCCGAGTCGCCGGGGACAGCTGGTCAACATCGTGAGCCCTCGGACACTGGCCTGAGTCGCCACGGACAGCTGGTCGACCCCGCGGGCTATCGGAGCCGGCCGCGTGTCCTCTGGGACAGCTGGTCGAACCTGCGGCCCTCGGACCCGAGCTCGAGTCGCCCGGAAGAGCGGATGGATCCCGCTGACCCTCGATCCGCGCCCGAGGCGCCTGGGACAGCTGGTCAACCCCGCAGGCACTGGAAGCAGGCCCCCGGTCGCCTGGGACATCTGGTCGAGCCCCCGGGACCTCAGGCATGGGCCCGAGTCTCCCGGGGCAGCTGGTCGACTCCGTGGGCCCAGGGACACGGGCCTGGGGCGCCCGGGCCAGCTGGTCGACCTCGCGGGCACTGGAACCCGGCACCAGGTCGCCCAGGACATCTGGTCGAGCCCATGGGACCTGGGAACCGGGTCCGAGTCGCCCGGGACAGCTGGTCGGCACCGCGGGCCTTGGACACGGGCCCGAGTCACCCGGGAGAGATGGTCGACCCCACGGGGCCTTGGACATGATTCCGAGTCACCTGGGAGAGCTAGTCGATATCACGGGCCCTCGGAGCCGAGCTGGAGTAGCCCGGGATATCTGGTCGACCCCACGCGATCGCAGACCACAGTGCGAGTCGCCCAGGACAGCTGGTCGACATCGCGGGACCTCAGGCATGGGCCCGAGTCTCCCGTGACAGCTGGTGGACGCTGCGGACCATCAGACCTGGGCCCGAGTGGCCCAGGACAGCTGGGCGACATCGTGGGACCTCAGGCATGGGCCCGAGTCTCCCGTGACACCTGGCCGACCCCACGAGCTATCGGATCCGGGCGCAAGTCCCCCAGGACAGCGGGTTGACACCGCGGGCCATTGGTCAGGCGCCTGAGTCAGCCGGGAGAGCTGGTCGATCCGGCGGGCCCTCAGATCCGAGCTCAAGTCGCCCGAGACAGCGGGTGGATCCCGCTGGCCCTCGGATCCGTGCCCGAGTCACCCGGGACAGCTGGTCGACCCCGCAGGCACTGGAACCCGGCCCCTGTTCGCCCGGGACATCTGGTCGAGCCCCCGGGACCACAGTCTCCCGGGGCAGCTGGTCGACTCCGCGGGCCCAAGGACACGGGCCTGAGGCGCCCCAGACAGCTGGTCGAACCCGCGGGCACTGGAACCCGGCCCCAGGTCGCCCGGGATATCTGGTCGAGCCCTGGGACCTTAGGCATGGGCCCGAGTCTCCCGGGGCAGCTGGTCGACTCCGCGGGTCCAGGGACACGGGCCTGAGGCGCCCGGGACAACTGTTCGAAACCGCGGGCACTGGGACACGGGCCCGAGTCCCCTGGGACAGCTGGTCCACCCCACGGGACCACGGACCCAAGCGGGAGTCGCCCAGGACAGCGGGTCGACATCTCGGGCCCTCGGACCCTGGACTGAGTCGCCCAGGACAGCTGGTCGACACCGCAGGCACAGGAACCCGGCCTCCGGTCGCCCGGGATATCTGATCGAGCCGCCAGGACCACAGGCATGGGCCCGAGTCTCTCGGGGCAGCTGGTCAACTCCGCGGTTCCAGGGACACGGGCCTGAGTTGCCCGGGACAGCTGGTGGACCCCATGGGCCCTGTGACATGGATCCAAATCACCCGGGAGTGCTAGTCGACCCCGCAGGCAATCGGACCCGAGGGCGAGTCGCCCGGGAGTGCTCATCGACCGCACAGGACCTCGTACCCGGGCCGGAGTCGCCCGGTGCAGCTGCTCGACACCGCGGGACCAGGGACCCGGGCCTGAGTCGCCCGGGAGAACTGGTCGACCCCCTGGGCCCTCGGACATGGGCCCGAGTAACCTGGGACAGCTGTTCGACCGCGTGAGTCTTTGGACTCAGGTACGAGTCCCCCGTGACAGATGGTCCACCCCGCGGGCCCTGGGACATGGGTTCGAGTCGCCCGGGACATGTGGTCAACGCAAGGGGACCACGGACCACCGCGCGAATCGCTGAGGACAGCTGGTCCACATCGCGGGCCCTTGGACACTGGCCTGAGTCGCCCGGGACAGCAGGTCGACCCCGTGGGCAATTGGACCCGAGCCCGAGTCGCCCGGGAGAGCTGGTCCAACTCGCGGGCCCTCGGACCCGAGCGCGGGTCGCGCGAGAATTCTGGTCGACCACGCGTGCCCTCGGACCCGGGCCTGTGACGTGCGTGTGAGCTGATCAAACACGCGGGACCACGGACCAAATCCCGTGTCGACCGGGACAGCTTGTCAAGCCCGCGGGCCCTCAGACCCGAGCGGGAGTCACCCAGCAGGGGTGGTCGACATCGCGGGCACTCGGACACTGGCCTGAGTCGCCTGGGACAGCTGGTGCACCCTGCGGCCTATCGGAGCCGGGCGCGTGTCGCCCCTGAGAGCCGGGCGACGCCGCGGGCCCTCGGAACTGTGTGCGAGTCGCCTGGGACAGCTGGTCAACATCGCGGGCCCTCGGACAATGGCCTGAGTCGCCCGGGAGAGCTTGTGGACACTCAGGGCAATCGGAGACAGGCGCGAATCCTCCCGGACAGCTGGTCGACACCACAGGCCCTCGGACCCGAGCGCGATTCGCCCGGGAATTCTCGTCAACCGAGCAGGATCTAGGACCCGGGCCCGAGAACGCGGGGCAGCTGGTCGACTCCTTGGGCCCAGGGACATGGGCCTGAGTCGCCCGGGACAGCTGGTGGACCCCGCGGGCCATCGGACCTGAGCCTGATTCGCCCAGGACAACTGGTTGACAATGCGGGCCCTCAGACCAAGGCGCGAGTTATCCGGTACAGCTAGTCAACTACACGGGAACTCGGACACGGGCCCGCTTGGCCCGGGTGAGCTGGTCGACCCCACGGAATCACGGACCTGAGCCTGAGTCACCCGGGACAGCTTGTCAACCCCACGCGCGCTCGACCCGAGCGCAAGTCGCCCAGGACAACGGGGCGACATCGCGGGCCCTCAGATACGAGCGCGTGTCGCCCGGCTGCGCTGGTCGAACCTGCGGGACCTCGGAACCCGGTCCGAGTCGCCGGGGACAGCTGGTCAACATCGTGAGCCCTCGGACACTGGCCTGAGTCGCCACGGACAGCTGGTCGACCCCGC
Source organism: Sus scrofa (assembly GCF_054392235.1). Taxonomy (NCBI): domain Eukaryota; kingdom Metazoa; phylum Chordata; class Mammalia; order Artiodactyla; family Suidae; genus Sus; species Sus scrofa. The sequence continues at coordinate 37,481,908 of NC_139393.1, read as the reverse complement.
GGGCTATCGGAGCCGGCCGCGTGTCCTCTGGGACAGCTGGTCGAACCTGCGGCCCTCGGACCCGAGCTCGAGTCGCCCGGAAGAGCGGATGGATCCCGCTGACCCTCGATCCGCGCCCGAGGCGCCTGGGACAGCTGGTCAACCCCGCAGGCACTGGAAGCAGGCCCCCGGTCGCCTGGGACATCTGGTCGAGCCCCCGGGACCTCAGGCATGGGCCCGAGTCTCCCGGGGCAGCTGGTCGACTCCGTGGGCCCAGGGACACGGGCCTGGGGCGCCCGGGCCAGCTGGTCGACCTCGCGGGCACTGGAACCCGGCACCAGGTCGCCCAGGACATCTGGTCGAGCCCATGGGACCTGGGAACCGGGTCCGAGTCGCCCGGGACAGCTGGTCGGCACCGCGGGCCTTGGACACGGGCCCGAGTCACCCGGGAGAGATGGTCGACCCCACGGGGCCTTGGACATGATTCCGAGTCACCTGGGAGAGCTAGTCGATATCACGGGCCCTCGGAGCCGAGCTGGAGTAGCCCGGGATATCTGGTCGACCCCACGCGATCGCAGACCACAGTGCGAGTCGCCCAGGACAGCTGGTCGACATCGCGGGACCTCAGGCATGGGCCCGAGTCTCCCGTGACAGCTGGTGGACGCTGCGGACCATCAGACCTGGGCCCGAGTGGCCCAGGACAGCTGGGCGACATCGTGGGACCTCAGGCATGGGCCCGAGTCTCCCGTGACACCTGGCCGACCCCACGAGCTATCGGATCCGGGCGCAAGTCCCCCAGGACAGCGGGTTGACACCGCGGGCCATTGGTCAGGCGCCTGAGTCAGCCGGGAGAGCTGGTCGATCCGGCGGGCCCTCAGATCCGAGCTCAAGTCGCCCGAGACAGCGGGTGGATCCCGCTGGCCCTCGGATCCGTGCCCGAGTCACCCGGGACAGCTGGTCGACCCCGCAGGCACTGGAACCCGGCCCCTGTTCGCCCGGGACATCTGGTCGAGCCCCCGGGACCACAGTCTCCCGGGGCAGCTGGTCGACTCCGCGGGCCCAAGGACACGGGCCTGAGGCGCCCCAGACAGCTGGTCGAACCCGCGGGCACTGGAACCCGGCCCCAGGTCGCCCGGGATATCTGGTCGAGCCCTGGGACCTTAGGCATGGGCCCGAGTCTCCCGGGGCAGCTGGTCGACTCCGCGGGTCCAGGGACACGGGCCTGAGGCGCCCGGGACAACTGTTCGAAACCGCGGGCACTGGGACACGGGCCCGAGTCCCCTGGGACAGCTGGTCCACCCCACGGGACCACGGACCCAAGCGGGAGTCGCCCAGGACAGCGGGTCGACATCTCGGGCCCTCGGACCCTGGACTGAGTCGCCCAGGACAGCTGGTCGACACCGCAGGCACAGGAACCCGGCCTCCGGTCGCCCGGGATATCTGATCGAGCCGCCAGGACCACAGGCATGGGCCCGAGTCTCTCGGGGCAGCTGGTCAACTCCGCGGTTCCAGGGACACGGGCCTGAGTTGCCCGGGACAGCTGGTGGACCCCATGGGCCCTGTGACATGGATCCAAATCACCCGGGAGTGCTAGTCGACCCCGCAGGCAATCGGACCCGAGGGCGAGTCGCCCGGGAGTGCTCATCGACCGCACAGGACCTCGTACCCGGGCCGGAGTCGCCCGGTGCAGCTGCTCGACACCGCGGGACCAGGGACCCGGGCCTGAGTCGCCCGGGAGAACTGGTCGACCCCCTGGGCCCTCGGACATGGGCCCGAGTAACCTGGGACAGCTGTTCGACCGCGTGAGTCTTTGGACTCAGGTACGAGTCCCCCGTGACAGATGGTCCACCCCGCGGGCCCTGGGACATGGGTTCGAGTCGCCCGGGACATGTGGTCAACGCAAGGGGACCACGGACCACCGCGCGAATCGCTGAGGACAGCTGGTCCACATCGCGGGCCCTTGGACACTGGCCTGAGTCGCCCGGGACAGCAGGTCGACCCCGTGGGCAATTGGACCCGAGCCCGAGTCGCCCGGGAGAGCTGGTCCAACTCGCGGGCCCTCGGACCCGAGCGCGGGTCGCGCGAGAATTCTGGTCGACCACGCGTGCCCTCGGACCCGGGCCTGTGACGTGCGTGTGAGCTGATCAAACACGCGGGACCACGGACCAAATCCCGTGTCGACCGGGACAGCTTGTCAAGCCCGCGGGCCCTCAGACCCGAGCGGGAGTCACCCAGCAGGGGTGGTCGACATCGCGGGCACTCGGACACTGGCCTGAGTCGCCTGGGACAGCTGGTGCACCCTGCGGCCTATCGGAGCCGGGCGCGTGTCGCCCCTGAGAGCCGGGCGACGCCGCGGGCCCTCGGAACTGTGTGCGAGTCGCCTGGGACAGCTGGTCAACATCGCGGGCCCTCGGACAATGGCCTGAGTCGCCCGGGAGAGCTTGTGGACACTCAGGGCAATCGGAGACAGGCGCGAATCCTCCCGGACAGCTGGTCGACACCACAGGCCCTCGGACCCGAGCGCGATTCGCCCGGGAATTCTCGTCAACCGAGCAGGATCTAGGACCCGGGCCCGAGAACGCGGGGCAGCTGGTCGACTCCTTGGGCCCAGGGACATGGGCCTGAGTCGCCCGGGACAGCTGGTGGACCCCGCGGGCCATCGGCCCCGAGCCTGAGTTGCCCGGGAGAGTTGGTGGACCCCGCGGGCCATCGGACCCGAGCCTGATTCGCCCAGGACAACTGGTTGACAATGCGGGCCCTCAGACCAAGGCGCGAGTTATCCGGTACAGCTAGTCAACTACACGGGAACTCGGACACGGGCCCGCTTGGCCCGGGTGAGCTGGTCGACCCCACGGAATCACGGACCTGAGCCTGAGTCACCCGGGACAGCTTGTCAACCCCAGGCGCGCTCGACCCGAGCGCAAGTCGCCCAGGACAACGGGGCGACATCGCGGGCCCTCAGATACGAGCGCGTGTCGCCCGGCTGCGCTGGTCGAACCCGCGGGACCTCGGAACCCGGTCCGAGTCGCCGGGGACAGCTGGTCAACATCGTGAGCCCTCGGACACTGGCCTGAGTCGCCACGGACAGCTGGTCGACCCCGCGGGCTATCGGAGCCGGCCGCGTGTCCTCTGGGACAGCTGGTCGAACCTGCGGCCCTCGGACCCGAGCTCGAGTCGCCCGGAAGAGCGGATGGATCCCGCTGACCCTCGATCCGCGCCCGAGGCGCCTGGGACAGCTGGTCAACCCCGCAGGCACTGGAAGCAGGCCCCCGGTCGCCTGGGACATCTGGTCGAGCCCCCGGGACCTCAGGCATGGGCCCGAGTCTCCCGGGGCAGCTGGTCGACTCCGTGGGCCCAGGGACACGGGCCTGGGGCGCCCGGGCCAGCTGGTCGACCTCGCGGGCACTGGAACCCGGCACCAGGTCGCCCAGGACATCTGGTCGAGCCCATGGGACCTGGGAACCGGGTCCGAGTCGCCCGGGACAGCTGGTCGGCACCGCGGGCCTTGGCCACGGGCCCGAGTCACCCGGGAGAGATGGTCGACCCCACGGGGCCTTGGACATGATTCCGAGTCACCTGGGAGAGCTAGTCGATATCACGGGCCCTCGGAGCCGAGCCGGAGTAGCCCGGGATATCTGGTCGACCCCACGCGATCGCAGACCACAGTGCGAGTCGCCCAGGACAGCTGGTCGACATCGCGGGACCTCAGGCATGGGCCCGAGTCTCCCGTGACAGCTGGTGGACGCTGCGGACCATCAGACCTGGGCCCGAGTGGCCCAGGACTGCTGGGCGACATCGTGGGACCTCAGGCATGGGCCCGAGTCTCCCGTGACACCTGGCCGACCCCACGAGCTATCGGATCCGGGCGCAAGTCCCCCAGGACAGCGGGTTGACACCGCGGGCCATTGGTCAGGCGCCTGAGTCAGCCGGGAGAGCTGGTCGATCCGGCGGGCCCTCAGATCCGAGCTCAAGTCGCCCGAGACAGCGGGTGGATCCCGCTGGCCCTCGGATCCGTGCCCGAGTCACCCGGGACAGCTGGTCGACCCCGCAGGCACTGGAACCCGGCCCCTGTTCGCCCGGGACATCTGGTCGAGCCCCCGGGACCACAGTCTCCCGGGGCAGCTGGTCGACTCCGCGGGCCCAAGGACACGGGCCTGAGGCGCCCCAGACAGCTGGTCGAACCCGCGGGCACTGGAACCCGGCCCCAGGTCGCCCGGGATATCTGGTCGAGCCCTGGGACCTTAGGCATGGGCCCGAGTCTCCCGGGGCAGCTGGTCGACTCCGCGGGTCCAGGGACACGGGCCTGAGGCGCCCGGGACAACTGTTCGAAACCGCGGGCACTGGGACACGGGCCCGAGTCCCCTGGGACAGCTGGTCCACCCCACGGGACCACGGACCCAAGCGGGAGTCGCCCAGGACAGCGGGTCGACATCTCGGGCCCTCGGACCCTGGACTGAGTCGCCCAGGACAGCTGGTCGACACCGCAGGCACAGGAACCCGGCCTCCGGTCGCCCGGGATATCTGATCGAGCCGCCAGGACCACAGGCATGGGCCCGAGTCTCTCGGGGCAGCTGGTCAACTCCGCGGTTCCAGGGACATGGGCCTGAGTTGCCCGGGACAGCTGGTGGACCCCATGGGCCCTGTGACATGGATCCAAATCACCCGGGAGTGCTAGTCGACCCCGCAGGCAATCGGACCCGAGGGCGAGTCGCCCGGGAGTGCTCATCGACCGCACAGGACCTCGTACCCGGGCCGGAGTCGCCCGGTGCAGCTGCTCGACACCGCGGGACCAGGGACCCGGGCCTGAGTCGCCCGGGAGAACTGGTCGACCCCCTGGGCCCTCGGACATGGGCCCGAGTAACCTGGGACAGCTGTTCGACCGCGTGAGTCTTTGGACTCAGGTACGAGTCCCCCGTGACAGATGGTCCACCCCGCGGGCCCTGGGACATGGGTTCGAGTCGCCCGGGACATGTGGTCAACGCAAGGGGACCACGGACCACCGCGCGAATCGCTGAGGACAGCTGGTCCACATCGCGGGCCCTTGGACACTGGCCTGAGTCGCCCGGGACAGCAGGTCGACCCCGTGGGCAATTGGACCCGAGCCCGAGTCGCCCGGGAGAGCTGGTCCAACTCGCGGGCCCTCGGACCCGAGCGCGGGTCGCGCGAGAATTCTGGTCGACCACGCGTGCCCTCGGACCCGGGCCTGTGACGTGCGTGTGAGCTGATCAAACACGCGGGACCACGGACCAAATCCCGTGTTGACCGGGACAGCTTGTCAAGCCCGCGGGCCCTCAGACCCGAGCGGGAGTCACCCAGCAGGGGTGGTCGACATCGCGGGCACTCGGACACTGGCCTGAGTCGCCTGGGACAGCTGGTGCACCCTGCGGCCTATCGGAGCCGGGCGCGTGTCGCCCCTGAGAGCCGGGCGACGCCGCGGGCCCTCGGAACTGTGTGCGAGTCGCCTGGGACAGCTGGTCAACATCGCGGGCCCTCGGACAATGGCCTGAGTCGCCCGGGAGAGCTTGTGGACACTCAGGGCAATCGGAGACAGGCGCGAATCCTCCCGGACAGCTGGTCGACACCACAGGCCCTCGGACCCGAGCGCGATTCGCCCGGGAATTCTCGTCAACCGAGCAGGATCTAGGACCCGGGCCCGAGAACGCGGGGCAGCTGGTCGACTCCTTGGGCCCAGGGACATGGGCCTGAGTCGCCCGGGACAGCTGGTGGACCCCGCGGGCCATCGGACCTGAGCCTGATTCGCCCAGGACAACTGGTTGACAATGCGGGCCCTCAGACCAAGGCGCGAGTTATCCGGTACAGCTAGTCAACTACACGGGAACTCGGACACGGGCCCGCTTCGCCCGGGTGAGCTGGTCGACCCCACGGAATCACGGACCTGAGCCTGAGTCACCCGGGACAGCTTGTCAACCCCAGGCGCGCTCGACCCGAGCGCAAGTCGCCCAGGACAACGGGGCGACATCGCGGGCCCTCAGATACGAGCGCGTGTCGCCCGGCTGCGCTGGTCGAACCTGCGGGACCTCGGAACCCGGTCCGAGTCGCCGGGGACAGCTGGTCAACATCGTGAGCCCTCGGACACTGGCCTGAGTCGCCACGGACAGCTGGTCGACCCCGCGGGCTATCGGAGCCGGCCGCGTGTCCTCTGGGACAGCTGGTCGAACCTGCGGCCCTCGGACCCGAGCTCGAGTCGCCCGGAAGAGCGGATGGATCCCGCTGACCCTCGATCCGCGCCCGAGGCGCCTGGGACAGCTGGTCAACCCCGCAGGCACTGGAAGCAGGCCCCCGGTCGCCTGGGACATCTGGTCGAGCCCCCGGGACCTCAGGCATGGGCCCGAGTCTCCCGGGGCAGCTGGTCGACTCCGTGGGCCCAGGGACACGGGCCTGGGGCGCCCGGGCCAGCTGGTCGACCTCGCGGGCACTGGAACCCGGCACCAGGTCGCCCAGGACATCTGGTCGAGCCCATGGGACCTGGGAACCGGGTCCGAGTCGCCCGGGACAGCTGGTCGGCACCGCGGGCCTTGGACACGGGCCCGAGTCACCCGGGAGAGATGGTCGACCCCACGGGGCCTTGGACATGATTCCGAGTCACCTGGGAGAGCTAGTCGATATCACGGGCCCTCGGAGCCGAGCCGGAGTAGCCCGGGATATCTGGTCGACCCCACGCGATCGCAGACCACAGTGCGAGTCGCCCAGGACAGCTGGTCGACATCGCGGGACCTCAGGCATGGGCCCGAGTCTCCCGTGACAGCTGGTGGACGCTGCGGACCATCAGACCTGGGCCCGAGTGGCCCAGGACAGCTGGGCGACATCGTGGGACCTCAGGCATGGGCCCGAGTCTCCCGTGACACCTGGCCGACCCCACGAGCTATCGGATCCGGGCGCAAGTCCCCCAGGACAGCGGGTTGACACCGCGGGCCATTGGTCAGGCGCCTGAGTCAGCCGGGAGAGCTGGTCGATCCGGCGGGCCCTCAGATCCGAGCTCAAGTCGCCCGAGACAGCGGGTGGATCCCGCTGGCCCTCGGATCCGTGCCCGAGTCACCCGGGACAGCTGGTCGACCCCGCAGGCACTGGAACCCGGCCCCTGTTCGCCCGGGACATCTGGTCGAGCCCCCGGGACCACAGTCTCCCGGGGCAGCTGGTCGACTCCGCGGGCCCAAGGACACGGGCCTGAGGCGCCCCAGACAGCTGGTCGAACCCGCGGGCACTGGAACCCGGCCCCAGGTCGCCCGGGATATCTGGTCGAGCCCTGGGACCTTAGGCATGGGCCCGAGTCTCCCGGGGCAGCTGGTCGACTCCGCGGGTCCAGGGACACGGGCCTGAGGCGCCCGGGACAAGTGTTCGAAACCGCAGGCACTGGGACACGGGCCCGAGTCCCCTGGGACAGCTGGTCCACCCCACGGGACCACGGACCCAAGCGGGAGTCGCCCAGGACAGCGGGTCGACATCTCCGGCCCTCGGACCCTGGACTGAGTCGCCCAGGACAGCTGGTCGACACCGCAGGCACAGGAACCCGGCCTCCGGTCGCCCGGGATATCTGATCGAGCCGCCAGGACCACAGGCATGGGCCCGAGTCTCTCGGGGCAGCTGGTCAACTCCGCGGTTCCAGGGACACGGGCCTGAGTTGCCCGGGACAGCTGGTGGACCCCATGGGCCCTGTGACATGGATCCAAATCACCCGGGAGTGCTAGTCGACCCCGCAGGCAATCGGACCCGAGGGCGAGTCGCCCGGGAGTGCTCATCGACCGCACAGGACCTCGTACCCGGGCCGGAGTCGCCCGGTGCAGCTGCTCGACACCGCGGGACCAGGGACCCGGGCCTGAGTCGCCTGGGAGAACTGGTCGACCCCCTGGGCCCTCGGACATGGGCCCGAGTAACCTGGGACAGCTGTTCGACCGCGCGAGTCCTTGGACTCAGGTACGAGTCCCCCGTGACAGATGGTCCACCCCGCGGGCCCTGGGACATGGGTTCGAGTCGCCCGGGACATGTGGTCAACGCAAGGGGACCACGGACCACCGCGCGAATCGCTGAGGACAGCTGGTCCACATCGCGGGCCCTTGGACACTGGCCTGAGTCGCCCGGGACAGCAGGTCGACCCCGTGGGCAATTGGACCCGAGCCCGAGTCGCCCGGGAGAGCTGGTCCAACTCGCGGGCCCTCGGACCCGAGCGCGGGTCGCGCGAGAATTCTGGTCGACCACGCGTGCCCTCGGACCCGGGCCTGTGACGTGCGTGTGAGCTGATCAAACACGCGGGACCACGGACCAAATCCCGTGTCGACCGGGACAGCTTGTCAAGCCCGCGGGCCCTCAGACCCGAGCGGGAGTCACCCAGCAGGGGTGGTCGACATCGCGGGCACTCGGACACTGGCCTGAGTCGCCTGGGACAGCTGGTGCACCCTGCGGCCTATCGGAGCCGGGCGCGTGTCGCCCCTGAGAGCCGGGCGACGCCGCGGGCCCTCGGAACTGTGTGCGAGTCGCCTGGGACAGCTGGTCAACATCGCGGGCCCTCGGACAATGGCCTGAGTCGCCCGGGAGAGCTTGTGGACACTCAGGGCAATCGGAGACAGGCGCGAATCCTCCCGGACAGCTGGTCGACACCACAGGCCCTCGGACCCGAGCGCGATTCGCCCGGGAATTCTCGTCAACCGAGCAGGATCTAGGACCCGGGCCCGAGAACGCGGGGCAGCTGGTCGACTCCTTGGGCCCAGGGACATGGGCCTGAGTCGCCCGGGACAGCTGGTGGACCCCGCGGGCCATCGGACCTGAGCCTGATTCGCCCAGGACAACTAGTTGACAATGCGGGCCCTCAGACCAAGGCGCGAGTTATCCGGTACAGCTAGTCAACTACACGGGAACTCGGACACGGGCCCGCTTGGCCCGGGTGAGCTGGTCGACCCCACGGAATCACGGACCTGAGCCTGAGTCACCCGGGACAGCTTGTCAACCCCAGGCGCGCTCGACCCGAGCGCAAGTCGCCCAGGACAACGGGGCGACATCGCGGGCCCTCAGATACGAGCGCGTGTCGCCCGGCTGCGCTGGTCGAACCTGCGGGACCTCGGAACCCGGTCCGAGTCGCCGGGGACAGCTGGTCAACATCGTGAGCCCTCGGACACTGGCCTGAGTCGCCACGGACAGCTGGTCGACCCCGCGGGCTATCGGAGCCGGCCGCGTGTCCTCTGGGACAGCTGGTCGAACCTGCGGCCCTCGGACCCGAGCTCGAGTCGCCCGGAAGAGCGGATGGATCCCGCTGACCCTCGATCCGCGCCCGAGGCGCCTGGGACAGCTGGTCAACCCCGCAGGCACTGGAACCAGGCCCCCGGTCGCCTGGGACATCTGGTCGAGCCCCCGGGACCTCAGGCATGGGCCCGAGTCTCCCGGGGCAGCTGGTCGACTCCGTGGGCCCAGGGACACGGGCCTGGGGCGCCCGGGCCAGCTGGTCGACCTCGCGGGCACTGGAACCCGGCACCAGGTCGCCCAGGACATCTGGTCGAGCCCATGGGACCTGGGAACCGGGTCCGAGTCGCCCGGGACAGCTGGTCGGCACCGCGGGCCTTGGACACGGGCCCGAGTCACCCGGGAGAGATGGTCGACCCCACGGGGCCTTGGACATGATTCCGAGTCACCTGGGAGAGCTAGTCGATATCACGGGCCCTCGGAGCCGAGCCGGAGTAGCCCGGGATATCTGGTCGACCCCACGCGATCGCAGACCACAGTGCGAGTCGCCCAGGACAGCTGGTCGACATCGCGGGACCTCAGGCATGGGCCCGAGTCTCCCGTGACAGCTGGTGGACGCTGCGGACCATCAGACCTGGGCCCGAGTGGCCCAGGACAGCTGGGCGACATCGTGGGACCTCAGGCATGGGCCCGAGTCTCCCGTGACACCTGGCCGACCCCACGAGCTATCGGATCCGGGCGCAAGTCCCCCAGGACAGCGGGTTGACCCCGCGGGCCATTGGTCAGGCGCCTGAGTCAGCCGGGAGAGCTGGTCGATCCGGCGGGCCCTCAGATCCGAGCTCAAGTCGCCCGAGACAGCGGGTGGATCCCGCTGGCCCTCGGATCCGTGCCCGAGTCACCCGGGACAGCTGGTCGACCCCGCAGGCACTGGAACCCGGCCCCTGTTCGCCCGGGACATCTGGTCGAGCCCCCGGGACCACAGTCTCCCGGGGCAGCTGGTCGACTCCGCGGGCCCAAGGACACGGGCCTGAGGCGCCCCAGACAGCTGGTCGAACCCGCGGGCACTGGAACCCGGCCCCAGGTCGCCCGGGATATCTGGTCGAGCCCTGGGACCTTAGGCATGGGCCCGAGTCTCCCGGGGCAGCTGGTCGACTCCGCGGGTCCAGGGACACGGGCCTGAGGCGCCCGGGACAACTGTTCGAAACCGCGGGCACTGGGACACGGGCCCGAGTCCCCTGGGACAGCTGGTCCACCCCACGGGACCACGGACCCAAGCGGGAGTCGCCCAGGACAGCGGGTCGACATCTCGGGCCCTCGGACCCTGGACTGAGTCGCCCAGGACAGCTGGTCGACACCGCAGGCACAGGAACCCGGCCTCCGGTCGCCCGGGATATCTGATCGAGCCGCCAGGACCACAGGCATGGGCCCGAGTCTCTCGGGGCAGCTGGTCAACTCCGCGGTTCCAGGGACACGGGCCTGAGTTGCCCGGGACAGCTGGTGGACCCCATGGGCCCTGTGACATGGATCCAAATCACCCGGGAGTGCTAGTCGACCCCGCAGGCAATCGGACCCGAGGGCGAGTCGCCCGGGAGTGCTCATCGACCGCACAGGACCTCGTACCCGGGCCGGAGTCGCCCGGTGCAGCTGCTCGACACCGCGGGACCAGGGACCCGGGCCTGAGTCGCCCGGGAGAACTGGTCGACCCCCTGGGCCCTCGGACATGGGCCCGAGTAACCTGGGACAGCTGTTCGACCGCGTGAGTCTTTGGACTCAGGTACGAGTCCCCCGTGACAGATGGTCCACCCCGCGGGCCCTGGGACATGGGTTCGAGTCGCCCGGGACATGTGGTCAACGCAAGGGGACCACGGACCACCGCGCGAATCGCTGAGGACAGCTGGTCCACATCGCGGGCCCTTGGACACTGGCCTGAGTCGCCCGGGACAGCAGGTCGACCCCGTGGGCAATTGGACCCGAGCCCGAGTCGCCCGGGAGAGCTGGTCCAACTCGCGGGCCCTCGGACCCGAGCGCGGGTCGCGCGAGAATTCTGGTCGACCACGCGTGCCCTCGGACCCGGGCCTGTGACGTGCGTGTGAGCTGATCAAACACGCGGGACCACGGACCAAATCCCGTGTTGACCGGGACAGCTTGTCAAGCCCGCGGGCCCTCAGACCCGAGCGGGAGTCACCCAGCAGGGGTGGTCGACATCGCGGGCACTCGGACACTGGCCTGAGTCGCCTGGGACAGCTGGTGCACCCTGCGGCCTATCGGAGCCGGGCGCGTGTCGCCCCTGAGAGCCGGGCGACGCCGCGGGCCCTCGGAACTGTGTGCGAGTCGCCTGGGACAGCTGGTCAACATCGCGGGCCCTCGGACAATGGCCTGAGTCGCCCGGGAGAGCTTGTGGACACTCAGGGCAATCGGAGACAGGCGCGAATCCTCCCGGACAGCTGGTCGACACCACAGGCCCTCGGACCCGAGCGCGATTCGCCCGGGAATTCTCGTCAACCGAGCAGGATCTAGGACCCGGGCCCGAGAACGCGGGGCAGCTGGTCGACTCCTTGGGCCCAGGGACATGGGCCTGAGTCGCCCGGGACAGCTGGTGGACCCCGCGGGCCATCGGACCTGAGCCTGATTCGCCCAGGACAACTGGTTGACAATGCGGGCCCTCAGACCAAGGCGCGAGTTATCCGGTACAGCTAGTCAACTACACGGGAACTCGGACACGGGCCCGCTTGGCCCGGGTGAGCTGGTCGACCCCACGGAATCACGGACCTGAGCCTGAGTCACCCGGGACAGCTTGTCAACCCCAGGCGCGCTCGACCCGAGCGCAAGTCGCCCAGGACAACGGGGCGACATCGCGGGCCCTCAGATACGAGCGCGTGTCGCCCGGCTGCGCTGGTCGAACCTGCGGGACCTCGGAACCCGGTCCGAGTCGCCGGGGACAGCTGGTCAACATCGTGAGCCCTCGGACACTGGCCTGAGTCGCCACGGACAGCTGGTCGACCCCGCGGGCTATCGGAGCCGGCCGCGTGTCCTCTGGGACAGCTGGTCGAACCTGCGGCCCTCGGACCCGAGCTCGAGTCGCCCGGAAGAGCGGATGGATCCCGCTGACCCTCGATCCGCGCCCGAGGCGCCTGGGACAGCTGGTCAACCCCGCAGGCACTGGAAGCAGGCCCCCGGTCGCCTGGGACATCTGGTCGAGCCCCCGGGACCTCAGGCATGGGCCCGAGTCTCCCGGGGCAGCTGGTCGACTCCGTGGGCCCAGGGACACGGGCCTGGGGCGCCCGGGCCAGCTGGTCGACCTCGCGGGCACTGGAACCCGGCACCAGGTCGCCCAGGACATCTGGTCGAGCCCATGGGACCTGGGAACCGGGTCCGAGTCGCCCGGGACAGCTGGTCGGCACCGCGGGCCTTGGACACGGGCCCGAGTCACCCGGGAGAGATGGTCGACCCCACGGGGCCTTGGACATGATTCCGAGTCACCTGGGAGAGCTAGTCGATATCACGGGCCCTCGGAGCCGAGCCGGAGTAGCCCGGGATATCTGGTCGACCCCACGAGATCGCAGACCACAGTGCGAGTCGCCCAGGACAGCTGGTCGACATCGCGGGACCTCAGGCATGGGCCCGAGTCTCCCGTGACAGCTGGTGGACGCTGCGGACCATCAGACCTGGGCCCGAGTGGCCCAGGACAGCTGGGCGACATCGTGGGACCTCAGGCATGGGCCCGAGTCTCCCGTGACACCTGGCCGACCCCACGAGCTATCGGATCCGGGCGCAAGTCCCCCAGGACAGCGGGTTGACCCCGCGGGCCATTGGTCAGGCGCCTGAGTCAGCCGGGAGAGCTGGTCGATCCGGCGGGCCCTCAGATCCGAGCTCAAGTCGCCCGAGACAGCGGGTGGATCCCGCTGGCCCTCGGATCCGTGCCCGAGTCACCCGGGACAGCTGGTCGACCCCGCAGGCACTGGAACCCGGCCCCTGTTCGCCCGGGACATCTGGTCGAGCCCCCGGGACCACAGTCTCCCGGGGCAGCTGGTCGACTCCGCGGGCCCAAGGACACGGGCCTGAGGCGCCCCAGACAGCTGGTCGAACCCGCGGGCACTGGAACCCGGCCCCAGGTCGCCCGGGATATCTGGTCGAGCCCTGGGACCTTAGGCATGGGCCCGAGTCTCCCGGGGCAGCTGGTCGACTCCGCGGGTCCAGGGACACGGGCCTGAGGCGCCCGGGACAACTGTTCGAAACCGCGGGCACTGGGACACGGGCCCGAGTCCCCTGGGACAGCTGGTCCACCCCACGGGACCACGGACCCAAGCGGGAGTCGCCCAGGACAGCGGGTCGACATCTCGGGCCCTCGGACCCTGGACTGAGTCGCCCAGGACAGCTGGTCGACACCGCAGGCACAGGAACCCGGCCTCCGGTCGCCCGGGATATCTGATCGAGCCGCCAGGACCACAGGCATGGGCCCGAGTCTCTCGGGGCAGCTGGTCAACTCCGCGGTTCCAGGGACACGGGCCTGAGTTGCCCGGGACAGCTGGTGGACCCCATGGGCCCTGTGACATGGATCCAAATCACCCGGGAGTGCTAGTCGACCCCGCAGGCATTCGGACCCGAGGGCGAGTCGCCCGGGAGTGCTCATCGACCGCACAGGACCTCGTACCCGGGCCGGAGTCGCCCGGTGCAGCTGCTCGACACCGCGGGACCAGGGACCCGGGCCTGAGTCGCCCGGGAGAACTGGTCGACCCCCTGGGCCCTCGGACATGGGCCCGAGTAACCTGGGACAGCTGTTCGACCGCGCGAGTCCTTGGACTTAGGTACGAGTCCCCCGTGACAGATGGTCCACCCCTCGGGCCCTGGGACATGGGTTCGAGTCGCCCGGGACATGTGGTCAACGCAAGGGGACCACGGACCACCGCGCGAATCGCTGAGGACAGCTGGTCCACATCGCGGGCCCTTGGACACTGGCCTGAGTCGCCCGGGACAGCAGGTCGACCCCGTGGGCAATTGGACCCGAGCCCGAGTCGCCCGGGAGAACTGGTCCAACTCGCGGGCCCTCGGACCCGAGCGCGGGTCGCGCGAGAATTCTGGTCGACCACGCGTGCCCTCGGACCCGGGCCTGTGACGTGCGTGTGAGCTGATCAAACACGCGGGACCACGGACCAAATCCCGTGTCGACCGGGACAGCTTGTCAAGCCCGCGGGCCCTCAGACCCGAGCGGGAGTCACCCAGCAGGGGTGGTCGACATCGCGGGCACTCGGACACTGGCCTGAGTCGCCTGGGACAGCTGGTGCACCCTGCGGCCTATCGGAGCCGGGCGCGTGTCGCCCCTGAGAGCCGGGCGACGCCGCGGGCCCTCGGAACTGTGTGCGAGTCGCCTGGGACAGCTGGTCAACATCGCGGGCCCTCGGACAATGGCCTGAGTCGCCTGGGAGAGCTTGTGGACACTCAGGGCAATCGGAGACAGGCGCGAATCCTCCCGGACAGCTGGTCGACACCACAGGCCCTCGGACCCGAGCGCGATTCGCCCGGGAATTCTCGTCAACCGAGCAGGATCTAGGACCCGGGCCCGAGAACGCGGGGCAGCTGGTCGACTCCTTGGGCCCAGGGACATGGGCCTGAGTCGCCCGGGACAGCTGGTGGACCCCGCGGGCCATCGGCCCCGAGCCTGAGTTGCCCGGGAGAGTTGGTGGACCCCGCGGGCCATCGGACCCGAGCCTGATTCGCCCAGGACAACTGGTTGACAATGCGGGCCCTCAGACCAAGGCGCGAGTTATCCGGTACAGCTAGTCAACTACACGGGAACTCGGACACGGGCCCGCTTGGCCCGGGTGAGCTGGTCGACCCCACGGAATCACGGACCTGAGCCTGAGTCACCCGGGACAGCTTGTCAACCCCACGCGCGCTCGACCCGAGCGCAAGTCGCCCAGGACAACGGGGCGACATCGCGGGCCCTCAGATACGAGCGCGTGTCTCCCGGCTGCGCTGGTCGAACCCGCGGGACCTCGGAACCCGGTCCGAGTCGCCCGGGACAGCTGGTCAACATCGTGAGCCCTCGGACACTGGCCTGAGTCGCCACGGACAGCTGGTCGACCCCGCGGGCTATCGGAGCCGGCCGCGTGTCCTCTGGGACAGCTGGTCGAACCTGCGGCCCTCGGACCCGAGCTCGAGTCGCCCGGAAGAGCGGATGGATCCCGCTGACCCTCGATCCGCGCCCGAGGCGCCTGGGACAGCTGGTCAACCCCGCAGGCACTGGAAGCAGGCCCCCGGTCGCCTGGGACATCTGGTCGAGCCCCCGGGACCTCAGGCATGGGCCCGAGTCTCCCGGGGCAGCTGGTCGACTCCGTGGGCCCAGGGACACGGGCCTGGGGCGCCCGGGCCAGCTGGTCGACCTCGCGGGCACTGGAACCCGGCACCAGGTCGCCCAGGACATCTGGTCGAGCCCATGGGACCTGGGAACCGGGTCCGAGTCGCCCGGGACAGCTGGTCGGCACCGCGGGCCTTGGCCACGGGCCCGAGTCACCCGGGAGAGATGGTCGACCCCACGGGGCCTTGGACATGATTCCGAGTCACCTGGGAGAGCTAGTCGATATCACGGGCCCTCGGAGCCGAGCCGGAGTAGCCCGGGATATCTGGTCGACCCCACGCGATCGCAGACCACAGTGCGAGTCGCCCAGGACAGCTGGTCAACATCGCGGGACCTCAGGCATGGGCCCGAGTCTCCCGTGACAGCTGGTGGACCCTGCGGACCATCGGACCTGGGCCCGAGTGGCCCAGGACTGCTGGGCGACATCGTGGGACCTCAGGCATGGGCCCGAGTCTCCCGTGACACCTGGCCGACCCCACGAGCTATCGGATCCGGGCGCAAGTCCCCCAGGACAGCGGGTTGACCCCGCGGGCCATTGGTCAGGCGCCTGAGTCAGCCGGGAGAGCTGGTCGATCCGGCGGGCCCTCAGATCCGAGCTCAAGTCGCCCGAGACAGCGGGTGGATCCCGCTGGCCCTCGGATCCGTGCCCGAGTCACCCGGGACAGCTGGTCGACCCCGCAGGCACTGGAACCCGGCCCCTGTTCGCCCGGGACATCTGGTCGAGCCCCCGGGACCACAGTCTCCCGGGGCAGCTGGTCGACTCCGCGGGCCCAAGGACACGGGCCTGAGGCGCCCCAGACAGCTGGTCGAACCCGCGGGCACTGGAACCCGGCCCCAGGTCGCCCGGGATATCTGGTCGAGCCCTGGGACCTTAGGCATGGGCCCGAGTCTCCCGGGGCAGCTGGTCGACTCCGCGGGTCCAGGGACACGGGCCTGAGGCGCCCGGGACAACTGTTCGAAACCGCGGGCACTGGGACACGGGCCCGAGTCCCCTGGGACAGCTGGTCCACCCCACGGGACCACGGACCCAAGCGGGAGTCGCCCAGGACAGCGGGTCGACATCTCGGGCCCTCGGACCCTGGACTGAGTCGCCCAGGACAGCTGGTCGACACCGCAGGCACAGGAACCCGGCCTCCGTTCGCCTGGGATATCTGATCGAGCCGCCAGGACCACAGGCATGGGCCCGAGTCTCTCGGGGCAGCTGGTCAACTCCGCGGTTCCAGGGACACGGGCCTGAGTTGCCCGGGACAGCTGGTGGACCCCATGGGCCCTGTGACATGGATCCAAATCACCCGGGAGTGCTAGTCGACCCCGCAGGCAATCGGACCCGAGGGCGAGTCGCCCGGGAGTGCTCATCGACCGCACAGGACCTCGTACCCGGGCCGGAGTCGCCCGGTGCAGCTGCTCGACACCGCGGGACCAGGGACCCGGGCCTGAGTCGCCCGGGAGAACTGGTCGACCCCCTGGGCCCTCGGACATGGGCCCGAGTAACCTGGGACAGCTGTTCGACCGCGCGAGTCCTTGGACTCAGGTACGAGTCCCCCGTGACAGATGGTCCACCCCGCGGGCCCTGGGACATGGGTTCGAGTCGCCCGGGACATGTGGTCAACGCAAGGGGACCACGGACCACCGCGCGAATCGCTGAGGACAGCTGGTCCACATTGCGGGCCCTTGGACACTGGCCTGAGTCGCCCGGGACAGCAGGTCGACCCCGTGGGCAATTGGACCCGAGCCCGAGTCGCCCGGGAGAGCTGGTCCAACTCGCGGGCCCTCGGACCCGAGCGCGGGTCGCGCGAGAATTCTGGTCGACCACGCGTGCCCTCGGACCCGGGCCTGTGACGTGCGTGTGAGCTGATCAAACACGCGGGACCACGGACCAAATCCCGTGTCGACCGGGACAGCTTGTCAAGCCCGCGGGCCCTCAGACCCGAGCGGGAGTCACCCAGCAGGGGTGGTCGACATCGCGGGCACTCGGACACTGGCCTGAGTCGCCTGGGACAGCTGGTGCACCCTGCGGCCTATCGGAGCCGGGCGCGTGTCGCCCCTGAGAGCCGGGCGACGCCGCGGGCCCTCGGAACTGTGTGCGAGTCGCCTGGGACAGCTGGTCAACATCGCGGGCCCTCGGACAATGGCCTGAGTCGCCCGGGAGAGCTTGTGGACACTCAGGGCAATCGGAGACAGGCGCGAATCCTCCCGGACAGCTGGTCGACACCACAGGCCCTCGGACCCGAGCGCGATTCGCCCGGGAATTCTCGTCAACCGAGCAGGATCTAGGACCCGGGCCCGAGAACGCGGGGCAGCTGGTCGACTCCTTGGGCCCAGGGACATGGGCCTGAGTCGCCCGGGACAGCTGGTGGACCCCGCGGGCCATCGGCCCCGAGCCTGAGTTGCCCGGGAGAGTTGGTGGACCCCGCGGGCCATCGGACCCGAGCCTGATTCGCCCAGGACAACTGGTTGACAATGCGGGCCCTCAGACCAAGGCGCGAGTTATCCGGTACAGCTAGTCAACTACACGGGAACTCGGACACGGGCCCGCTTGGCCCGGGTGAGCTGGTCGACCCCACGGAATCACGGACCTGAGCCTGAGTCACCCGGGACAGCTTGTCAACCCCAGGCGCGCTCGACCCGAGCGCAAGTCGCCCAGGACAACGGGGCGACATCGCGGGCCCTCAGATACGAGCGCGTGTCGCCCGGCTGCGCTGGTCGAACCCGCGGGACCTCGGAACCCGGTCCGAGTCGCCCGGGACAGCTGGTCAACATCGTGAGCCCTCGGACACTGGCCTGAGTCGCCACGGACAGCTGGTCGACCCCGCGGGCTATCGGAGCCGGCCGCGTGTCCTCTGGGACAGCTGGTCGAACCTGCGGCCCTCGGACCCGAGCTCGAGTCGCCCGGAAGAGCGGATGGATCCCGCTGACCCTCGATCCGCGCCCGAGGCGCCTGGGACAGCTGGTCAACCCCGCAGGCACTGGAACCAGGCCCCCGGTCGCCTGGGACATCTGGTCGAGCCCCCGGGACCTCAGGCATGGGCCCGAGTCTCCCGGGGCAGCTGGTCGACTCCGTGGGCCCAGGGACACGGGCCTGGGGCGCCCGGGCCAGCTGGTCGACCTCGCGGGCACTGGAACCCGGCACCAGGTCGCCCAGGACATCTGGTCGAGCCCATGGGACCTGGGAACCGGGTCCGAGTCGCCCGGGACAGCTGGTCGGCACCGCGGGCCTTGGACACGGGCCCGAGTCACCCGGGAGAGATGGTCGACCCCACGGGGCCTTGGACATGATTCCGAGTCACCTGGGAGAGCTAGTCGATATCACGGGCCCTCGGAGCCGAGCCGGAGTAGCCCGGGATATCTGGTCGACCCCACGCGATCGCAGACCACAGTGCGAGTCGCCCAGGACAGCTGGTCGACATCGCGGGACCTCAGGCATGGGCCCGAGTCTCCCGTGACAGCTGGTGGACGCTGCGGACCATCAGACCTGGGCCCGAGTGGCCCAGGACAGCTGGGCGACATCGTGGGACCTCAGGCATGGGCCCGAGTCTCCCGTGACACCTGGCCGACCCCACGAGCTATCGGATCCGGGCGCAAGTCCCCCAGGACAGCGGGTTGACCCCGCGGGCCATTGGTCAGGCGCCTGAGTCAGCCGGGAGAGCTGGTCGATCCGGCGGGCCCTCAGATCCGAGCTCAAGTCGCCCGAGACAGCGGGTGGATCCCGCTGGCCCTCGGATCCGTGCCCGAGTCACCCGGGACAGCTGGTCGACCCCGCAGGCACTGGAACCCGGCCCCTGTTCGCCCGGGACATCTGGTCGAGCCCCCGGGACCACAGTCTCCCGGGGCAGCTGGTCGACTCCGCGGGCCCAAGGACACGGGCCTGAGGCGCCCCAGACAGCTGGTCGAACCCGCGGGCACTGGAACCCGGCCCCAGGTCGCCCGGGATATCTGGTCGAGCCCTGGGACCTTAGGCATGGGCCCGAGTCTCCCGGGGCAGCTGGTCGACTCCGCGGGTCCAGGGACACGGGCCTGAGGCGCCCGGGACAACTGTTCGAAACCGCGGGCACTGGGACACGGGCCCGAGTCCCCTGGGACAGCTGGTCCACCCCACGGGACCACGGACCCAAGCGGGAGTCGCCCAGGACAGCGGGTCGACATCTCGGGCCCTCGGACCCTGGACTGAGTCGCCCAGGACAGCTGGTCGACACCGCAGGCACAGGAACCCGGCCTCCGGTCGCCCGGGATATCTGATCGAGCCGCCAGGACCACAGGCATGGGCCCGAGTCTCTCGGGGCAGCTGGTCAACTCCGCGGTTCCAGGGACACGGGCCTGAGTTGCCCGGGACAGCTGGTGGACCCCATGGGCCCTGTGACATGGATCCAAATCACCCGGGAGTGCTAGTCGACCCCGCAGGCATTCGGACCCGAGGGCGAGTCGCCCGGGAGTGCTCATCGACCGCACAGGACCTCGTACCCGGGCCGGAGTCGCCCGGTGCAGCTGCTCGACACCGCGGGACCAGGGACCCGGGCCTGAGTCGCCCGGGAGAACTGGTCGACCCCCTGGGCCCTCGGACATGGGCCCGAGTAACCTGGGACAGCTGTTCGACCGCGCGAGTCCTTGGACTTAGGTACGAGTCCCCCGTGACAGATGGTCCACCCCTCGGGCCCTGGGACATGGGTTCGAGTCGCCCGGGACATGTGGTCAACGCAAGGGGACCACGGACCACCGCGCGAATCGCTGAGGACAGCTGGTCCACATCGCGGGCCCTTGGACACTGGCCTGAGTCGCCCGGGACAGCAGGTCGACCCCGTGGGCAATTGGACCCGAGCCCGAGTCGCCCGGGAGAACTGGTCCAACTCGCGGGCCCTCGGACCCGAGCGCGGGTCGCGCGAGAATTCTGGTCGACCACGCGTGCCCTCGGACCCGGGCCTGTGACGTGCGTGTGAGCTGATCAAACACGCGGGACCACGGACCAAATCCCGTGTCGACCGGGACAGCTTGTCAAGCCCGCGGGCCCTCAGACCCGAGCGGGAGTCACCCAGCAGGGGTGGTCGACATCGCGGGCACTCGGACACTGGCCTGAGTCGCCTGGGACAGCTGGTGCACCCTGCGGCCTATCGGAGCCGGGCGCGTGTCGCCCCTGAGAGCCGGGCGACGCCGCGGGCCCTCGGAACTGTGTGCGAGTCGCCTGGGACAGCTGGTCAACATCGCGGGCCCTCGGACAATGGCCTGAGTCGCCTGGGAGAGCTTGTGGACACTCAGGGCAATCGGAGACAGGCGCGAATCCTCCCGGACAGCTGGTCGACACCACAGGCCCTCGGACCCGAGCGCGATTCGCCCGGGAATTCTCGTCAACCGAGCAGGATCTAGGACCCGGGCCCGAGAACGCGGGGCAGCTGGTCGACTCCTTGGGCCCAGGGACATGGGCCTGAGTCGCCCGGGACAGCTGGTGGACCCCGCGGGCCATCGGCCCCGAGCCTGAGTTGCCCGGGAGAGTTGGTGGACCCCGCGGGCCATCGGACCCGAGCCTGATTCGCCCAGGACAACTGGTTGACAATGCGGGCCCTCAGACCAAGGCGCGAGTTATCCGGTACAGCTAGTCAACTACACGGGAACTCGGACACGGGCCCGCTTGGCCCGGGTGAGCTGGTCGACCCCACGGAATCACGGACCTGAGCCTGAGTCACCCGGGACAGCTTGTCAACCCCACGCGCGCTCGACCCGAGCGCAAGTCGCCCAGGACAACGGGGCGACATCGCGGGCCCTCAGATACGAGCGCGTGTCGCCCGGCTGCGCTGGTCGAACCCGCGGGACCTCGGAACCCGGTCCGAGTCGCCCGGGACAGCTGGTCAACATCGTGAGCCCTCGGACACTGGCCTGAGTCGCCACGGACAGCTGGTCGACCCCGCGGGCTATCGGAGCCGGCCGCGTGTCCTCTGGGACAGCTGGTCGAACCTGCGGCCCTCGGACCCGAGCTCGAGTCGCCCGGAAGAGCGGATGGATCCCGCTGACCCTCGATCCGCGCCCGAGGCGCCTGGGACAGCTGGTCAACCCCGCAGGCACTGGAAGCAGGCCCCCGGTCGCCTGGGACATCTGGTCGAGCCCCCGGGACCTCAGGCATGGGCCCGAGTCTCCCGGGGCAGCTGGTCGACTCCGTGGGCCCAGGGACACGGGCCTGGGGCGCCCGGGCCAGCTGGTCGACCTCGCGGGCACTGGAACCCGGCACCAGGTCGCCCAGGACATCTGGTCGAGCCCATGGGACCTGGGAACCGGGTCCGAGTCGCCCGGGACAGCTGGTCGGCACCGCGGGCCTTGGCCACGGGCCCGAGTCACCCGGGAGAGATGGTCGACCCCACGGGGCCTTGGACATGATTCCGAGTCACCTGGGAGAGCTAGTCGATATCACGGGCCCTCGGAGCCGAGCCGGAGTAGCCCGGGATATCTGGTCGACCCCACGCGATCGCAGACCACAGTGCGAGTCGCCCAGGACAGCTGGTCAACATCGCGGGACCTCAGGCATGGGCCCGAGTCTCCCGTGACAGCTGGTGGACCCTGCGGACCATCGGACCTGGGCCCGAGTGGCCCAGGACTGCTGGGCGACATCGTGGGACCTCAGGCATGGGCCCGAGTCTCCCGTGACACCTGGCCGACCCCACGAGCTATCGGATCCGGGCGCAAGTCCCCCAGGACAGCGGGTTGACCCCGCGGGCCATTGGTCAGGCGCCTGAGTCAGCCGGGAGAGCTGGTCGATCCGGCGGGCCCTCAGATCTGAGCTCAAGTCGCCCGAGACAGCGGGTGGATCCCGCTGGCCCTCGGATCCGTGCCCGAGTCACCCGGGACAGCTGGTCGACCCCGCAGGCACTGGAACCCGGCCCCTGTTCGCCCGGGACATCTGGTCGAGCCCCCGGGACCACAGTCTCCCGGGGCAGCTGGTCGACTCCGCGGGCCCAAGGACACGGGCCTGAGGCGCCCCAGACAGCTGGTCGAACCCGCGGGCACTGGAACCCGGCCCCAGGTCGCCCGGGATATCTGGTCGAGCCCTGGGACCTTAGGCATGGGCCCGAGTCTCCCGGGGCAGCTGGTCGACTCCGCGGGTCCAGGGACACGGGCCTGAGGCGCCCGGGACAACTGTTCGAAACCGCGGGCACTGGGACACGGGCCCGAGTCCCCTGGGACAGCTGGTCCACCCCACGGGACCACGGACCCAAGCGGGAGTCGCCCAGGACAGCGGGTCGACATCTCGGGCCCTCGGACCCTGGACTGAGTCGCCCAGGACAGCTGGTCGACACCGCAGGCACAGGAACCCGGCCTCCGTTCGCCTGGGATATCTGATCGAGCCGCCAGGACCACAGGCATGGGCCCGAGTCTCTCGGGGCAGCTGGTCAACTCCGCGGTTCCAGGGACACGGGCCTGAGTTGCCCGGGACAGCTGGTGGACCCCATGGGCCCTGTGACATGGATCCAAATCACCAGGGAGTGCTAGTCGACCCCGCAGGCAATCGGACCCGAGGGCGAGTCGCCCGGGAGTGCTCATCGACCGCACAGGACCTCGTACCCGGGCCGGAGTCGCCCGGTGCAGCTGCTCGACACCGCGGGACCAGGGACCCGGGCCTGAGTCGCCCGGGAGAACTGGTCGACCCCCTGGGCCCTCGGACATGGGCCCGAGTAACCTGGGACAGCTGTTCGACCGCGCGAGTCCTTGGACTCAGGTACGAGTCCCCCGTGACAGATGGTCCACCCCGCGGGCCCTGGGACATGGGTTCGAGTCGCCCGGGACATGTGGTCAACGCAAGGGGACCACGGACCACCGCGCGAATCGCTGAGGACAGCTGGTCCACATTGCGGGCCCTTGGACACTGGCCTGAGTCGCCCGGGACAGCAGGTCGACCCCGTGGGCAATTGGACCCGAGCCCGAGTCGCCCGGGAGAGCTGGTCCAACTCGCGGGCCCTCGGACCCGAGCGCGGGTCGCGCGAGAATTCTGGTCGACCACGCGTGCCCTCGGACCCGGGCCTGTGACGTGCGTGTGAGCTGATCAAACACGCGGGACCACGGACCAAATCCCGTGTCGACCGGGACAGCTTGTCAAGCCCGCGGGCCCTCAGACCCGAGCGGGAGTCACCCAGCAGGGGTGGTCGACATCGCGGGCACTCGGACACTGGCCTGAGTCGCCTGGGACAGCTGGTGCACCCTGCGGCCTATCGGAGCCGGGCGCGTGTCGCCCCTGAGAGCCGGGCGACGCCGCGGGCCCTCGGAACTGTGTGCGAGTCGCCTGGGACAGCTGGTCAACATCGCGGGCCCTCGGACAATGGCCTGAGTCGCCCGGGAGAGCTTGTGGACACTCAGGGCAATCGGAGACAGGCGCGAATCCTCCCGGACAGCTGGTCGACACCACAGGCCCTCGGACCCGAGCGCGATTCGCCCGGGAATTCTCGTCAACCGAGCAGGATCTAGGACCCGGGCCCGAGAACGCGGGGCAGCTGGTCGACTCCTTGGGCCCAGGGACATGGGCCTGAGTCGCCCGGGACAGCTGGTGGACCCCGCGGGCCATCGGCCCCGAGCCTGAGTTGCCCGGGAGAGTTGGTGGACCCCGCGGGCCATCGGACCCGAGCCTGATTCGCCCAGGACAACTGGTTGACAATGCGGGCCCTCAGACCAAGGCGCGAGTTATCCGGTACAGCTAGTCAACTACACGGGAACTCGGACACGGGCCCGCTTGGCCCGGGTGAGCTGGTCGACCCCACGGAATCACGGACCTGAGCCTGAGTCACCCGGGACAGCTTGTCAACCCCAGGCGCGCTCGACCCGAGCGCAAGTCGCCCAGGACAACGGGGCGACATCGCGGGCCCTCAGATACGAGCGCGTGTCGCCCGGCTGCGCTGGTCGAACCCGCGGGACCTCGGAACCCGGTCCGAGTCGCCGGGGACAGCTGGTCAACATCGTGAGCCCTCGGACACTGGCCTGAGTCGCCACGGACAGCTGGTCGACCCCGCGGGCTATCGGAGCCGGCCGCGTGTCCTCTGGGACAGCTGGTCGAACCTGCGGCCCTCGGACCCGAGCTCGAGTCGCCCGGAAGAGCGGATGGATCCCGCTGACCCTCGATCCGCGCCCGAGGCGCCTGGGACAGCTGGTCAACCCCGCAGGCACTGGAACCAGGCCCCCGGTCGCCTGGGACATCTGGTCGAGCCCCCGGGACCTCAGGCATGGGCCCGAGTCTCCCGGGGCAGCTGGTCGACTCCGTGGGCCCAGGGACACGGGCCTGGGGCGCCCGGGCCGGCTGGTCGACCTCGCGGGCACTGGAACCCGGCACCAGGTCGCCCAGGACATCTGGTCGAGCCCATGGGACCTGGGAACCGGGTCCGAGTCGCCCGGGACAGCTGGTCGGCACCGCGGGCCTTGGACACGGGCCCGAGTCACCCGGGAGAGATGGTCGACCCCACGGGGCCTTGGACATGATTCCGAGTCACCTGGGAGAGCTAGTCGATATCACGGGCCCTCGGAGCCGAGCCGGAGTAGCCCGGGATATCTGGTCGACCCCACGAGATCGCAGACCACAGTGCGAGTCGCCCAGGACAGCTGGTCGACATCGCGGGACCTCAGGCATGGGCCCGAGTCTCCCGTGACAGCTGGTGGACCCTGCGGACCATCGGACCTGGGCCCGAGTGGCCCAGGACAGCTGGGCGACATCGTGGGACCTCAGGCATGGGCCCGAGTCTCCCGTGACACCTGGCCGACCCCACGAGCTATCGGATCCGGGCGCAAGTCCCCCAGGACAGCGGGTTGACACCGCGGGCCATTGGTCAGGCGCCTGAGTCAGCCGGGAGAGCTGGTCGATCCGGCGGGCCCTCAGATCCGAGCTCAAGTCGCCCGAGACAGCGGGTGGATCCCGCTGGCCCTCGGATCCGTGCCCGAGTCACCCGGGACAGCTGGTCGACCCCGCAGGCACTGGAACCCGGCCCCTGTTCGCCCGGGACATCTGGTCGAGCCCCCGGGACCACCGTCTCCCGGGGCAGCTGGTCGACTCCGCGGGCCCAAGGACACGGGCCTGAGGCGCCCCAGACAGCTGGTCGAACCCGCGGGCACTGGAACCCGGCCCCAGGTCGCCCGGGATATCTGGTCGAGCCCTGGGACCTTAGGCATGGGCCCGAGTCTCCCGGGGCAGCTGGTCGACTCCGCGGGTCCAGGGACACGGGCCTGAGGCGCCCGGGACAAGTGTTCGAAACCGCGGGCACTGGGACACGGGCCCGAGTCCCCTGGGACAGCTGGTCCACCCCACGGGACCACGGACCCAAGCGGGAGTCGCCCAGGACAGCGGGTCGACATCTCGGGCCCTCGGACCCTGGACTGAGTCGCCCAGGACAGCTGGTCGACACCGCAGGCACAGGAACCCGGCCTCCGGTCGCCCGGGATATCTGATCGAGCCGCCAGGACCACAGGCATGGGCCCGAGTCTCTCGGGGCAGCTGGTCAACTCCGCGGTTCCAGGGACACGGGCCTGAGTTGCCCGGGACAGCTGGTGGACCCCATGGGCCCTGTGACATGGATCCAAATCACCCGGGAGTGCTAGTCGACCCCGCAGGCAATCGGACCCGAGGGCGAGTCGCCCGGGAGTGCTCATCGACCGCACAGGACCTCGTACCCGGGCCGGAGTCGCCCGGTGCAGCTGCTCGACACCGCGGGACCAGGGACCCGGGCCTGAGTCGCCCGGGAGAACTGGTCGACCCCCTGGGCCCTCGGACATGGGCCCGAGTAACCTGGGACAGCTGTTCGACCGCGCGAGTCCTTGGACTCAGGTACGAGTCCCCCGTGACAGATGGTCCACCCCGCGGGCCCTGGGACATGGGTTCGAGTCGCCCGGGACATGTGGTCAACGCAAGGGGACCACGGACCACCGCGCGAATCGCTGAGGACAGCTGGTCCACATCGCGGGCCCTTGGACACTGGCCTGAGTCGCCCGGGACAGCAGGTCGACCCCGTGGGCAATTGGACCCGAGCCCGAGTCGCCCGGGAGAGCTGGTCCAACTCGCGGGCCCTCGGACCCGAGCGCGGGTCGCGCGAGAATTCTGGTCGACCACGCGTGCCCTCGGACCCGGGCCTGTGACGTGCGTGTGAGCTGATCAAACACGCGGGACCACGGACCAAATCCCGTGTCGACCGGGACAGCTTGTCAAGCCCGCGGGCCCTCAGACCCGAGCGGGAGTCACCCAGCAGGGGTGGTCGACATCGCGGGCACTCGGACACTGGCCTGAGTCGCCTGGGACAGCTGGTGCACCCTGCGGCCTATCGGAGCCGGGCGCGTGTCGCCCCTGAGAGCCGGGCGACGCCGCGGGCCCTCGGAACTGTGTGCGAGTCGCCTGGGACAGCTGGTCAACATCGCGGGCCCTCGGACAATGGCCTGAGTCGCCCGGGAGAGCTTGTGGACACTCAGGGCAATCGGACACAGGCGAGAATCCTCCCGGACAGCTGGTCGACACCACAGGCCCTCGGACCCGAGCGCGATTCGCCCGAGAATTCTCGTCAGCCGAGCAGGATCTAGGACCCGGGCCCGAGAACGCGGGGCAGCTGGTCGACTCCTTGGGCCCAGGGACATGGGCCTGAGTCGCCCGGGACAGCTGGTGGACCCCGCGGGCCATCGGCCCCGAGCCTGAGTTGCCCGGGAGAGTTGGTGGACCCCGCGGGCCATCGGACCCGAGCCTGATTCGCCCAGGACAACTGGTTGACAATGCGGGCCCTCAGACCAAGGCGCGAGTTATCCGGTACAGCTAGTCAACTACACGGGAACTCGGACACGGGCCCGCTTGGCCCGGGTGAGCTGGTCGACCCCACGGAATCACGGACCTGAGCCTGAGTCACCCGGGACAGCTTGTCAACCCCAGGCGCGCTCGACCCGAGCGCAAGTCGCCCAGGACAACGGGGCGACATCGCGGGCCCTCAGATACGAGCGCGTGTCGCCCGGCTGCGCTGGTCGAACCCGCGGGACCTCGGAACCCGGTCCGAGTCGCCGGGGACAGCTGGTCAACATCGTGAGCCCTCGGACACTGGCCTGAGTCGCCACGGACAGCTGGTCGACCCCGCGGGCTATCGGAGCCGGCCGCGTGTCCTCTGGGACAGCTGGTCGAACCTGCGGCCCTCGGACCCGAGCTCGAGTCGCCCGGAAGAGCGGATGGATCCCGCTGACCCTCGATCCGCGCCCGAGGCGCCTGGGACAGCTGGTCAACCCCGCAGGCACTGGAACCAGGCCCCCGGTCGCCTGGGACATCTGGTCGAGCCCCCGGGACCTCAGGCATGGGCCCGAGTCTCCCGGGGCAGCTGGTCGACTCCGTGGGCCCAGGGACACGGGCCTGGGGCGCCCGGGCCAGCTGGTCGACCTCGCGGGCACTGGAACCCGGCACCAGGTCGCCCAGGACATCTGGTCGAGCCCATGGGACCTGGGAACCGGGTCCGAGTCGCCCGGGACAGCTGGTCGGCACCGCGGGCCTTGGCCACGGGCCCGAGTCACCCGGGAGAGATGGTCGACCCCACGGGGCCTTGGACATGATTCCGAGTCACCTGGGAGAGCTAGTCGATATCACGGGCCCTCGGAGCCGAGCCGGAGTAGCCCGGGATATCTGGTCGACCCCACGCGATCGCAGACCACAGTGCGAGTCGCCCAGGACAGCTGGTCGACATCGCGGGACCTCAGGCATGGGCCCGAGTCTCCCGTGACAGCTGGTGGACGCTGCGGACCATCAGACCTGGGCCCGAGTGGCCCAGGACAGCTGGGCGACATCGTGGGACCTCAGGCATGGGCCCGAGTCTCCCGTGACACCTGGCCGACCCCACGAGCTATCGGATCCGGGCGCAAGTCCCCCAGGACAGCGGGTTGACACCGCGGGCCATTGGTCAGGCGCCTGAGTCAGCCGGGAGAGCTGGTCGATCCGGCGGGCCCTCAGATCCGAGCTCAAGTCGCCCGAGACAGCGGGTGGATCCCGCTGGCCCTCGGATCCGTGCCCGAGTCACCCGGGACAGCTGGTCGACCCCGCAGGCACTGGAACCCGGCCCCTGTTCGCCCGGGACATCTGGTCGAGCCCCCGGGACCACCGTCTCCCGGGGCAGCTGGTCGACTCCGCGGGCCCAAGGACACGGGCCTGAGGCGCCCCAGACAGCTGGTCGAACCCGCGGGCACTGGAACCCGGCCCCAGGTCGCCCGGGATATCTGGTCGAGCCCTGGGACCTTAGGCATGGGCCCGAGTCTCCCGGGGCAGCTGGTCGACTCCGCGGGTCCAGGGACACGGGCCTGAGGCGCCCGGGACAAGTGTTCGAAACCGCGGGCACTGGGACACGGGCCCGAGTCCCCTGGGACAGCTGGTCCACCCCACGGGACCACGGACCCAAGCGGGAGTCGCCCAGGACAGCGGGTCGACATCTCGGGCCCTCGGACCCTGGACTGAGTCGCCCAGGACAGCTGGTCGACACCGCAGGCACAGGAACCCGGCCTCCGGTCGCCCGGGATATCTGATCGAGCCGCCAGGACCACAGGCATGGGCCCGAGTCTCTCGGGGCAGCTGGTCAACTCCGCGGTTCCAGGGACACGGGCCTGAGTTGCCCGGGACAGCTGGTGGACCCCATGGGCCCTGTGACATGGATCCAAATCACCCGGGAGTGCTAGTCGACCCCGCAGGCAATCGGACCCGAGGGCGAGTCGCCCGGGAGTGCTCATCGACCGCACAGGACCTCGTACCCGGGCCGGAGTCGCCCGGTGCAGCTGCTCGACACCGCGGGACCAGGGACCCGGGCCTGAGTCGCCCGGGAGAACTGGTCGACCCCCTGGGCCCTCGGACATGGGCCCGAGTAACCTGGGACAGCTGTTCGACCGCGCGAGTCCTTGGACTCAGGTACGAGTCCCCCGTGACAGATGGTCCACCCCGCGGGCCCTGGGACATGGGTTCGAGTCGCCCGGGACATGTGGTCAACGCAAGGGGACCACGGACCACCGCGCGAATCGCTGAGGACAGCTGGTCCACATCGCGGGCCCTTGGACACTGGCCTGAGTCGCCCGGGACAGCAGGTCGACCCCGTGGGCAATTGGACCCGAGCCCGAGTCGCCCGGGAGAGCTGGTCCAACTCGCGGGCCCTCGGACCCGAGCGCGGGTCGCGCGAGAATTCTGGTCGACCACGCGTGCCCTCGGACCCGGGCCTGTGACGTGCGTGTGAGCTGATCAAACACGCGGGACCACGGACCAAATCCCGTGTCGACCGGGACAGCTTGTCAAGCCCGCGGGCCCTCAGACCCGAGCGGGAGTCACCCAGCAGGGGTGGTCGACATCGCGGGCACTCGGACACTGGCCTGAGTCGCCTGGGACAGCTGGTGCACCCTGCGGCCTATCGGAGCCGGGCGCGTGTCGCCCCTGAGAGCCGGGCGACGCCGCGGGCCCTCGGAACTGTGTGCGAGTCGCCTGGGACAGCTGGTCAACATCGCGGGCCCTCGGACAATGGCCTGAGTCGCCCGGGAGAGCTTGTGGACACTCAGGGCAATCGGACACAGGCGAGAATCCTCCCGGACAGCTGGTCGACACCACAGGCCCTCGGACCCGAGCGCGATTCGCCCGAGAATTCTCGTCAGCCGAGCAGGATCTAGGACCCGGGCCCGAGAACGCGGGGCAGCTGGTCGACTCCTTGGGCCCAGGGACATGGGCCTGAGTCGCCCGGGACAGCTGGTGGACCCCGCGGGCCATCGGCCCCGAGCCTGAGTTGCCCGGGAGAGTTGGTGGACCCCGCGGGCCATCGGACCCGAGCCTGATTCGCCCAGGACAACTGGTTGACAATGCGGGCCCTCAGACCAAGGCGCGAGTTATCCGGTACAGCTAGTCAACTACACGGGAACTCGGACACGGGCCCGCTTGGCCCGGGTGAGCTGGTCGACCCCACGGAATCACGGACCTGAGCCTGAGTCACCCGGGACAGCTTGTCAACCCCAGGCGCGCTCGACCCGAGCGCAAGTCGCCCAGGACAACGGGGCGACATCGCGGGCCCTCAGATACGAGCGCGTGTCGCCCGGCTGCGCTGGTCGAACCCGCGGGACCTCGGAACCCGGTCCGAGTCGCCGGGGACAGCTGGTCAACATCGTGAGCCCTCGGACACTGGCCTGAGTCGCCACGGACAGCTGGTCGACCCCGCGGGCTATCGGAGCCGGCCGCGTGTCCTCTGGGACAGCTGGTCGAACCTGCGGCCCTCGGACCCGAGCTCGAGTCGCCCGGAAGAGCGGATGGATCCCGCTGACCCTCGATCCGCGCCCGAGGCGCCTGGGACAGCTGGTCAACCCCGCAGGCACTGGAACCAGGCCCCCGGTCGCCTGGGACATCTGGTCGAGCCCCCGGGACCTCAGGCATGGGCCCGAGTCTCCCGGGGCAGCTGGTCGACTCCGTGGGCCCAGGGACACGGGCCTGGGGCGCCCGGGCCAGCTGGTCGACCTCGCGGGCACTGGAACCCGGCACCAGGTCGCCCAGGACATCTGGTCGAGCCCATGGGACCTGGGAACCGGGTCCGAGTCGCCCGGGACAGCTGGTCGGCACCGCGGGCCTTGGCCACGGGCCCGAGTCACCCGGGAGAGATGGTCGACCCCACGGGGCCTTGGACATGATTCCGAGTCACCTGGGAGAGCTAGTCGATATCACGGGCCCTCGGAGCCGAGCCGGAGTAGCCCGGGATATCTGGTCGACCCCACGCGATCGCAGACCACAGTGCGAGTCGCCCAGGACAGCTGGTCGACATCGCGGGACCTCAGGCATGGGCCCGAGTCTCCCGTGACAGCTGGTGGACGCTGCGGACCATCAGACCTGGGCCCGAGTGGCCCAGGACAGCTGGGCGACATCGTGGGACCTCAGGCATGGGCCCGAGTCTCCCGTGACACCTGGCCGACCCCACGAGCTATCGGATCCGGGCGCAAGTCCCCCAGGACAGCGGGTTGACCCCGCGGGCCATTGGTCAGGCGCCTGAGTCAGCCGGGAGAGCTGGTCGATCCGGCGGGCCCTCAGATCCGAGCTCAAGTCGCCCGAGACAGCGGGTGGATCCCGCTGGCCCTCGGATCCGTGCCCGAGTCACCCGGGACAGCTGGTCGACCCCGCAGGCACTGGAACCCGGCCCCTGTTCGCCCGGGACATCTGGTCGAGCCCCCGGGACCACCGTCTCCCGGGGCAGCTGGTCGACTCCGCGGGCCCAAGGACACGGGCCTGAGGCGCCCCAGACAGCTGGTCGAACCCGCGGGCACTGGAACCCGGCCCCAGGTCGCCCGGGATATCTGGTCGAGCCCTGGGACCTTAGGCATGGGCCCGAGTCTCCCGGGGCAGCTGGTCGACTCCGCGGGTCCAGGGACACGGGCCTGAGGCGCCCGGGACAACTGTTCGAAACCGCGGGCACTGGGACACGGGCCCGAGTCCCCTGGGACAGCTGGTCCACCCCACGGGACCACGGACCCAAGCGGGAGTCGCCCAGGACAGCGGGTCGACATCTCGGGCCCTCGGACCCTGGACTGAGTCGCCCAGGACAGCTGGTCGACACCGCAGGCACAGGAACCCGGCCTCCGGTCGCCCGGGATATCTGATCGAGCCGCCAGGACCACAGGCATGGGCCCGAGTCTCTCGGGGCAGCTGGTCAACTCCGCGGTTCCAGGGACACGGGCCTGAGTTGCCCGGGACAGCTGGTGGACCCCATGGGCCCTGTGACATGGATCCAAATCACCCGGGAGTGCTAGTCGACCCCGCAGGCAATCGGACCCGAGGGCGAGTCGCCCGGGAGTGCTCATCGACCGCACAGGACCTCGTACCCGGGCCGGAGTCGCCCGGTGCAGCTGCTCGACACCGCGGGACCAGGGACCCGGGCCTGAGTCGCCCGGGAGAACTGGTCGACCCCCTGGGCCCTCGGACATGGGCCCGAGTAACCTGGGACAGCTGTTCGACCGCGCGAGTCCTTGGACTCAGGTACGAGTCCCCCGTGACAGATGGTCCACCCCGCGGGCCCTGGGACATGGGTTCGAGTCGCCCGGGACATGTGGTCAACGCAAGGGGACCACGGACCACCGCGCGAATCGCTGAGGACAGCTGGTCCACATCGCGGGCCCTTGGACACTGGCCTGAGTCGCCCGGGACAGCAGGTCGACCCCGTGGGCAATTGGACCCGAGCCCGAGTCGCCCGGGAGAGCTGGTCCAACTCGCGGGCCCTCGGACCCGAGCGCGGGTCGCGCGAGAATTCTGGTCGACCACGCGTGCCCTCGGACCCGGGCCTGTGACGTGCGTGTGAGCTGATCAAACACGCGGGACCACGGACCAAATCCCGTGTCGACCGGGACAGCTTGTCAAGCCCGCGGGCCCTCAGACCCGAGCGGGAGTCACCCAGCAGGGGTGGTCGACATCGCGGGCACTCGGACACTGGCCTGAGTCGCCTGGGACAGCTGGTGCACCCTGCGGCCTATCGGAGCCGGGCGCGTGTCGCCCCTGAGAGCCGGGCGACGCCGCGGGCCCTCGGAACTGTGTGCGAGTCGCCTGGGACAGCTGGTCAACATCGCGGGCCCTCGGACAATGGCCTGAGTCGCCCGGGAGAGCTTGTGGACACTCAGGGCAATCGGAGACAGGCGCGAATCCTCCCGGACAGCTGGTCGACACCACAGGCCCTCGGACCCGAGCGCGATTCGCCCGGGAATTCTCGTCAACCGAGCAGGATCTAGGACCCGGGCCCGAGAACGCGGGGCAGCTGGTCGACTCCTTGGGCCCAGGGACATGGGCCTGAGTCGCCCGGGACAGCTGGTGGACCCCGCGGGCCATCGGCCCCGAGCCTGAGTTGCCCGGGAGAGTTGGTGGACCCCGCGGGCCATCGGACCCGAGCCTGATTCGCCCAGGACAACTGGTTGACAATGCGGGCCCTCAGACCAAGGCGCGAGTTATCCGGTACAGCTAGTCAACTACACGGGAACTCGGACACGGGCCCGCTTGGCCCGGGTGAGCTGGTCGACCCCACGGAATCACGGACCTGAGCCTGAGTCACCCGGGACAGCTTGTCAACCCCAGGCGCGCTCGACCCGAGCGCAAGTCGCCCAGGACAACGGGGCGACATCGCGGGCCCTCAGATACGAGCGCGTGTCGCCCGGCTGCGCTGGTCGAACCCGCGGGACCTCGGAACCCGGTCCGAGTCGCCGGGGACAGCTGGTCAACATCGTGAGCCCTCGGACACTGGCCTGAGTCGCCACGGACAGCTGGTCGACCCCGCGGGCTATCGGAGCCGGCCGCGTGTCCTCTGGGACAGCTGGTCGAACCTGCGGCCCTCGGACCCGAGCTCGAGTCGCCCGGAAGAGCGGATGGATCCCGCTGACCCTCGATCCGCGCCCGAGGCGCCTGGGACAGCTGGTCAACCCCGCAGGCACTGGAAGCAGGCCCCCGGTCGCCTGGGACATCTGGTCGAGCCCCCGGGACCTCAGGCATGGGCCCGAGTCTCCCGGGGCAGCTGGTCGACTCCGTGGGCCCAGGGACACGGGCCTGGGGCGCCCGGGCCAGCTGGTCGACCTCGCGGGCACTGGAACCCGGCACCAGGTCGCCCAGGACATCTGGTCGAGCCCATGGGACCTGGGAACCGGGTCCGAGTCGCCCGGGACAGCTGGTCGGCACCGCGGGCCTTGGCCACGGGCCCGAGTCACCCGGGAGAGATGGTCGACCCCACGGGGCCTTGGACATGATTCCGAGTCACCTGGGAGAGCTAGTCGATATCACGGGCCCTCGGAGCCGAGCCGGAGTAGCCCGGGATATCTGGTCGACCCCACGAGATCGCAGACCACAGTGCGAGTCGCCCAGGACAGCTGGTCGACATCGCAGGACCTCAGGCATGGGCCCGAGTCTCCCGTGACAGCTGGTGGACGCTGCGGACCATCAGACCTGGGCCCGAGTGGCCCAGGACAGCTGGGCGACATCGTGGGACCTCAGGCATGGGCCCGAGTCTCCCGTGACACCTGGCCGACCCCACGAGCTATCGGATCCGGGCGCAAGTCCCCCAGGACAGCGGGTTGACACCGCGGGCCATTGGTCAGGCGCCTGAGTCAGCCGGGAGAGCTGGTCAATCCGGCGGGCCCTCAGATCCGAGCTCAAGTCGCCCGAGACAGCGGGTGGATCCCGCTGGCCCTCGGATCCGTGCCCGAGTCACCCGGGACAGCTGGTCGACCCCGCAGGCACTGGAACCCGGCCCCTGTTCGCCCGGGACATCTGGTCGAGCCCCCGGGACCACAGTCTCCCGGGGCAGCTGGTCGACTCCGCGGGCCCAAGGACACGGGCCTGAGGCGCCCCAGACAGCTGGTCGAACCCGCGGGCACTGGAACCCGGCCCCAGGTCGCCCGGGATATCTGGTCGAGCCCTGGGACCTTAGGCATGGGCCCGAGTCTCCCGGGGCAGCTGGTCGACTCCGCGGGTCCAGGGACACGGGCCTGAGGCGCCCGGGACAAGTGTTCGAAACCGCAGGCACTGGGACACGGGCCCGAGTCCCCTGGGACAGCTGGTCCACCCCACGGGACCACGGACCCAAGCGGGAGTCGCCCAGGACAGCGGGTCGACATCTCCGGCCCTCGGACCCTGGACTGAGTCGCCCAGGACAGCTGGTCGACACCGCAGGCACAGGAACCCGGCCTCCGGTCGCCCGGGATATCTGATCGAGCCGCCAGGACCACAGGCATGGGCCCGAGTCTCTCGGGGCAGCTGGTCAACTCCGCGGTTCCAGGGACACGGGCCTGAGTTGCCCGGGACAGCTGGTGGACCCCATGGGCCCTGTGACATGGATCCAAATCACCCGGGAGTGCTAGTCGACCCCGCAGGCAATCGGACCCGAGGGCGAGTCGCCCGGGAGTGCTCATCGACCGCACAGGACCTCGTACCCGGGCCGGAGTCGCCCGGTGCAGCTGCTCGACACCGCGGGACCAGGGACCCGGGCCTGAGTCGCCCGGGAGAACTGGTCGACCCCCTGGGCCCTCGGACATGGGCCCGAGTAACCTGGGACAGCTGTTCGACCGCGTGAGTCTTTGGACTCAGGTACGAGTCCCCCGTGACAGATGGTCCACCCCGCGGGCCCTGGGACATGGGTTCGAGTCGCCCGGGACATGTGGTCAACGCAAGGGGACCACGGACCACCGCGCGAATCGCTGAGGACAGCTGGTCCACATCGCGGGCCCTTGGACACTGGCCTGAGTCGCCCGGGACAGCAGGTCGACCCCGTGGGCAATTGGACCCGAGCCCGAGTCGCCCGGGAGAGCTGGTCCAACTCGCGGGCCCTCGGACCCGAGCGCGGGTCGCGCGAGAATTCTGGTCGACCACGCGTGCCCTCGGACCCGGGCCTGTGACGTGCGTGTGAGCTGATCAAACACGCGGGACCACGGACCAAATCCCGTGTCGACCGGGACAGCTTGTCAAGCCCGCGGGCCCTCAGACCCGAGCGGGAGTCACCCAGCAGGGGTGGTCGACATCGCGGGCACTCGGACACTGGCCTGAGTCGCCTGGGACAGCTGGTGCACCCTGCGGCCTATCGGAGCCGGGCGCGTGTCGCCCCTGAGAGCCGGGCGACGCCGCGGGCCCTCGGAACTGTGTGCGAGTCGCCTGGGACAGCTGGTCAACATCGCGGGCCCTCGGACAATGGCCTGAGTCGCCCGGGAGAGCTTGTGGACACTCAGGGCAATCGGAGACAGGCGCGAATCCTCCCGGACAGCTGGTCGACACCACAGGCCCTCGGACCCGAGCGCGATTCGCCCGGGAATTCTCGTCAACCGAGCAGGATCTAGGACCCGGGCCCGAGAACGCGGGGCAGCTGGTCGACTCCTTGGGCCCAGGGACATGGGCCTGAGTCGCCCGGGACAGCTGGTGGACCCCGCGGGCCATCGGACCTGAGCCTGATTCGCCCAGGACAACTGGTTGACAATGCGGGCCCTCAGACCAAGGCGCGAGTTATCCGGTACAGCTAGTCAACTACACGGGAACTCGGACACGGGCCCGCTTCGCCCGGGTGAGCTGGTCGACCCCACGGAATCACGGACCTGAGCCTGAGTCACCCGGGACAGCTTGTCAACCCCAGGCGCGCTCGACCCGAGCGCAAGTCGCCCAGGACAACGGGGCGACATCGCGGGCCCTCAGATACGAGCGCGTGTCGCCCGGCTGCGCTGGTCGAACCTGCGGGACCTCGGAACCCGGTCCGAGTCGCCGGGGACAGCTGGTCAACATCGTGAGCCCTCGGACACTGGCCTGAGTCGCCACGGACAGCTGGTCGACCCCGCGGGCTATCGGAGCCGGCCGCGTGTCCTCTGGGACAGCTGGTCGAACCTGCGGCCCTCGGACCCGAGCTCGAGTCGCCCGGAAGAGCGGATGGATCCCGCTGACCCTCGATCCGCGCCCGAGGCGCCTGGGACAGCTGGTCAACCCCACAGGCACTGGAAGCAGGCCCCCGGTCGCCTGGGACATCTGGTCGAGCCCCCGGGACCTCAGGCATGGGCCCGAGTCTCCCGGGGCAGCTGGTCGACTCCGTGGGCCCAGGGACACGGGCCTGGGGCGCCCGGGCCAGCTGGTCGACCTCGCGGGCACTGGAACCCGGCACCAGGTCGCCCAGGACATCTGGTCGAGCCCATGGGACCTGGGAACCGGGTCCGAGTCGCCCGGGACAGCTGGTCGGCACCGCGGGCCTTGGCCACGGGCCCGAGTCACCCGGGAGAGATGGTCGACCCCACGGGGCCTTGGACATGATTCCGAGTCACCTGGGAGAGCTAGTCGATATCACGGGCCCTCGGAGCCGAGCCGGAGTAGCCCGGGATATCTGGTCGACCCCACGCGATCGCAGACCACAGTGCGAGTCGCCCAGGACAGCTGGTCGACATCGCGGGACCTCAGGCATGGGCCCGAGTCTCCCGTGACAGCTGGTGGACGCTGCGGACCATCAGACCTGGGCCCGAGTGGCCCAGGACAGCTGGGCGACATCGTGGGACCTCAGGCATGGGCCCGAGTCTCCCGTGACACCTGGCCGACCCCACGAGCTATCGGATCCGGGCGCAAGTCCCCCAGGACAGCGGGTTGACCCCGCGGGCCATTGGTCAGGCGCCTGAGTCAGCCGGGAGAGCTGGTCGATCCGGCGGGCCCTCAGATCCGAGCTCAAGTCGCCCGAGACAGCGGGTGGATCCCGCTGGCCCTCGGATCCGTGCCCGAGTCACCCGGGACAGCTGGTCGACCCCGCAGGCACTGGAACCCGGCCCCTGTTCGCCCGGGACATCTGGTCGAGCCCCCGGGACCACAGTCTCCCGGGGCAGCTGGTCGACTCCGCGGGCCCAAGGACACGGGCCTGAGGCGCCCCAGACAGCTGGTCGAACCCGCGGGCACTGGAACCCGGCCCCAGGTCGCCCGGGATATCTGGTCGAGCCCTGGGACCTTAGGCATGGGCCCGAGTCTCCCGGGGCAGCTGGTCGACTCCACGGGTCCAGGGACACGGGCCTGAGGCGCCCGGGACAACTGTTCGAAACCGCGGGCACTGGGACACGGGCCCGAGTCCCCTGGGACAGCTGGTCCACCCCACGGGACCACGGACCCAAGCGGGAGTCGCCCAGGACAGCGGGTCGACATCTCGGGCCCTCGGACCCTGGACTGAGTCGCCCAGGACAGCTGGTCGACACCGCAGGCACAGGAACCCGGCCTCCGGTCGCCCGGGATATCTGATCGAGCCGCCAGGACCACAGGCATGGGCCCGAGTCTCTCGGGGCAGCTGGTCAACTCCGCGGGTCCAGGGACACGGGCCTGAGTTGCCCGGGACAGCTGGTGGACCCCATGGGCCCTGTGACATGGATCCAAATCACCCGGGAGTGCTAGTCGACCCCGCAGGCAATCGGACCCGAGGGCGAGTCGCCCGGGAGTGCTCATCGACCGCACAGGACCTCGTACCCGGGCCGGAGTCGCCCGGTGCAGCTGCTCGACACCGCGGGACCAGGGACCCGGGCCTGAGTCGCCCGGGAGAACTGGTCGACCCCCTGGGCCCTCGGACATGGGCCCGAGTAACCTGGGACAGCTGTTCGACCGCGCGAGTCCTTGGACTCAGGTACGAGTCCCCCGTGACAGATGGTCCACCCCGCGGGCCCTGGGACATGGGTTCGAGTCGCCCGGGACATGTGGTCAACGCAAGGGGACCACGGACCACCGCGCGAATCGCTGAGGACAGCTGGTCCACATCGCGGGCCCTTGGACACTGGCCTGAGTCGCCCGGGACAGCAGGTCGACCCCGTGGGCAATTGGACCCGAGCCCGAGTCGCCCGGGAGAGCTGGTCCAACTCGCGGGCCCTCGGACCCGAGCGCGGGTTGCGCGAGAATTCTGGTCGACCACGCGTGCCCTCGGACCCGGGCCTGTGACGTGCGTGTGAGCTGATCAAACACGCGGGACCACGGACCAAATCCCGTGTCGACCGGGACAGCTTGTCAAGCCCGCGGGCCCTCAGACCCGAGCGGGAGTCACCCAGCAGGGGTGGTCGACATCGCGGGCACTCGGACACTGGCCTGAGTCGCCTGGGACAGCTGGTGCACCCTGCGGCCTATCGGAGCCGGGCGCGTGTCGCCCCTGAGAGCCGGGCGACGCCGCGGGCCCTCGGAACTGTGTGCGAGTCGCCTGGGACAGCTGGTCAACATCGCGGGCCCTCGGACAATGGCCTGAGTCGCCCGGGAGAGCTTGTGGACACTCAGGGCAATCGGAGACAGGCGCGAATCCTCCCGGACAGCTGGTCGACACCACAGGCCCTCGGACCCGAGCGCGATTCGCCCGGGAATTCTCGTCAACCGAGCAGGATCTAGGACCCGGGCCCGAGAACGCGGGGCAGCTGGTCGACTCCTTGGGCCCAGGGACATGGGCCTGAGTCGCCCGGGACAGCTGGTGGACCCCGCGGGCCATCGGCCCCGAGCCTGATTCGCCCAGGACAACTGGTTGACAATGCGGGCCCTCAGACCAAGGCGCGAGTTATCCGGTACAGCTAGTCAACTACACGGGAACTCGGACACGGGCCCGCTTGGCCCGGGTGAGCTGGTCGACCCCACGGAATCACGGACCTGAGCCTGAGTCACCCGGGACAGCTTGTCAACCCCAGGCGCGCTCGACCCGAGCGCAAGTCGCCCAGGACAACGGGGCGACATCGCGGGCCCTCAGATACGAGCGCGTGTCGCCCGGCTGCGCTGGTCGAACCCGCGGGACCTCGGAACCCGGTCCGAGTCGCCGGGGACAGCTGGTCAACATCGTGAGCCCTCGGACACTGGCCTGAGTCGCCACGGACAGGTGGTCGACCCCGCGGGCTATCGGAGCCGGCCGCGTGTCCTCTGGGACAGCTGGTCGAACCTGCGGCCCTCGGACCCGAGCTCGAGTCGCCCGGAAGAGCGGATGGATCCCGCTGACCCTCGATCCGCGCCCGAGGCGCCTGGGACAGCTGGTCAACCCCGCAGGCACTGGAAGCAGGCCCCCGGTCGCCTGGGACATCTGGTCGAGCCCCCGGGACCTCAGGCATGGGCCCGAGTCTCCCGGGGCAGCTGGTCGACTCCGTGGGCCCAGGGACACGGGCCTGGGGCGCCCGGGCCAGCTGGTCGACCTCGCGGGCACTGGAACCCGGCACCAGGTCGCCCAGGACATCTGGTCGAGCCCATGGGACCTGGGAACCGGGTCCGAGTCGCCCGGGACAGCTGGTCGGCACCGCGGGCCTTGGCCACGGGCCCGAGTCACCCGGGAGAGATGGTCGACCCCACGGGGCCTTGGACATGATTCCGAGTCACCTGGGAGAGCTAGTCGATATCACGGGCCCTCGGAGCCGAGCCGGAGTAGCCCGGGATATCTGGTCGACCCCACGCGATCGCAGACCACAGTGCGAGTCGCCCAGGACAGCTGGTCGACATCGCGGGACCTCAGGCATGGGCCCGAGTCTCCCGTGACAGCTGGTGGACGCTGCGGACCATCAGACCTGGGCCCGAGTGGCCCAGGACAGCTGGGCGACATCGTGGGACCTCAGGCATGGGCCCGAGTCTCCCGTGACACCTGGCCGACCCCACGAGCTATCGGATCCGGGCGCAAGTCCCCCAGGACAGCGGGTTGACACCGCGGGCCATTGGTCAGGCGCCTGAGTCAGCCGGGAGAGCTGGTCGATCCGGCGGGCCCTCAGATCCGAGCTCAAGTCGCCCGAGACAGCGGGTGGATCCCGCTGGCCCTCGGATCCGTGCCCGAGTCACCCGGGACAGCTGGTCGACCCCGCAGGCACTGGAACCCGGCCCCTGTTCGCCCGGGACATCTGGTCGAGCCCCCGGGACCACAGTCTCCCGGGGCAGCTGGTCGACTCCGCGGGCCCAAGGACACGGGCCTGAGGCGCCCCAGACAGCTGGTCGAACCCGCGGGCACTGGAACCCGGCCCCAGGTCGCCCGGGATATCTGGTCGAGCCCTGGGACCTTAGGCATGGGCCCGAGTCTCCCGGGGCAGCTGGTCGACTCCGCGGGTCCAGGGACACGGGCCTGAGGCGCCCGGGACAACTGTTCGAAACCGCGGGCACTGGGACACGGGCCCGAGTCCCCTGGGACAGCTGGTCCACCCCACGGGACCACGGACCCAAGCGGGAGTCGCCCAGGACAGCGGGTCGACATCTCGGGCCCTCGGACCCTGGACTGAGTCGCCCAGGACAGCTGGTCGACACCGCAGGCACAGGAACCCGGCCTCCGGTCGCCCGGGATATCTGATCGAGCCGCCAGGACCACAGGCATGGGCCCGAGTCTCTCGGGGCAGCTGGTCAACTCCGCGGTTCCAGGGACACGGGCCTGAGTTGCCCGGGACAGCTGGTGGACCCCATGGGCCCTGTGACATGGATCCAAATCACCCGGGAGTGCTAGTCGACCCCGCAGGCAATCGGACCCGAGGGCGAGTCGCCCGGGAGTGCTCATCGACCGCACAGGACCTCGTACCCGGGCCGGAGTCGCCCGGTGCAGCTGCTCGACACCGCGGGACCAGGGACCCGGGCCTGAGTCGCCCGGGAGAACTGGTCGACCCCCTGGGCCCTCGGACATGGGCCCGAGTAACCTGGGACAGCTGTTCGACCGCGTGAGTCTTTGGACTCAGGTACGAGTCCCCCGTGACAGATGGTCCACCCCGCGGGCCCTGGGACATGGGTTCGAGTCGCCCGGGACATGTGGTCAACGCAAGGGGACCACGGACCACCGCGCGAATCGCTGAGGACAGCTGGTCCACATCGCGGGCCCTTGGACACTGGCCTGAGTCGCCCGGGACAGCAGGTCGACCCCGTGGGCAATTGGACCCGAGCCCGAGTCGCCCGGGAGAGCTGGTCCAACTCGCGGGCCCTCGGACCCGAGCGCGGGTCGCGCGAGAATTCTGGTCGACCACGCGTGCCCTCGGACCCGGGCCTGTGACGTGCGTGTGAGCTGATCAAACACGCGGGACCACGGACCAAATCCCGTGTCGACCGGGACAGCTTGTCAAGCCCGCGGGCCCTCAGACCCGAGCGGGAGTCACCCAGCAGGGGTGGTCGACATCGCGGGCACTCGGACACTGGCCTGAGTCGCCTGGGACAGCTGGTGCACCCTGCGGCCTATCGGAGCCGGGCGCGTGTCGCCCCTGAGAGCCGGGCGACGCCGCGGGCCCTCGGAACTGTGTGCGAGTCGCCTGGGACAGCTGGTCAACATCGCGGGCCCTCGGACAATGGCCTGAGTCGCCCGGGAGAGCTTGTGGACACTCAGGGCAATCGGAGACAGGCGCGAATCCTCCCGGACAGCTGGTCGACACCACAGGCCCTCGGACCCGAGCGCGATTCGCCCGGGAATTCTCGTCAACCGAGCAGGATCTAGGACCCGGGCCCGAGAACGCGGGGCAGCTGGTCGACTCCTTGGGCCCAGGGACATGGGCCTGAGTCGCCCGGGACAGCTGGTGGACCCCGCGGGCCATCGGCCCCGAGCCTGAGTTGCCCGGGAGAGTTGGTGGACCCCGCGGGCCATCGGACCCGAGCCTGATTCGCCCAGGACAACTGGTTGACAATGCGGGCCCTCAGACCAAGGCGCGAGTTATCCGGTACAGCTAGTCAACTACACGGGAACTCGGACACGGGCCCGCTTGGCCCGGGTGAGCTGGTCGACCCCACGGAATCACGGACCTGAGCCTGAGTCACCCGGGACAGCTTGTCAACCCCAGGCGCGCTCGACCCGAGCGCAAGTCGCCCAGGACAACGGGGCGACATCGCGGGCCCTCAGATACGAGCGCGTGTCGCCCGGCTGCGCTGGTCGCACCCGCGGGACCTCGGAACCCGGTCCGAGTCGCCCGGGACAGCTGGTCAACATCGTGAGCCCTCGGACACTGGCCTGAGTCGCCACGGACAGCTGGTCGACCCCGCGGGCTATCGGAGCCGGCCGCGTGTCCTCTGGGACAGCTGGTCGAACCTGCGGCCCTCGGACCCGAGCTCGAGTCGCCCGGAAGAGCGGATGGATCCCGCTGACCCTCGATCCGCGCCCGAGGCGCCTGGGACAGCTGGTCAACCCCGCAGGCACTGGAAGCAGGCCCCCGGTCGCCTGGGACATCTGGTCGAGCCCCCGGGACCTCAGGCATGGGCCCGAGTCTCCCGGGGCAGCTGGTCGACTCCGTGGGCCCAGGGACACGGGCCTGGGGCGCCCGGGCCAGCTGGTCGACCTCGCGGGCACTGGAACCCGGCACCAGGTCGCCCAGGACATCTGGTCGAGCCCATGGGACCTGGGAACCGGGTCCGAGTCGCCCGGGACAGCTGGTCGGCACCGCGGGCCTTGGCCACGGGCCCGAGTCACCCGGGAGAGATGGTCGACCCCACGGGGCCTTGGACATGATTCCGAGTCACCTGGGAGAGCTAGTCGATATCACGGGCCCTCGGAGCCGAGCCGGAGTAGCCCGGGATATCTGGTCGACCCCACGCGATCGCAGACCACAGTGCGAGTCGCCCAGGACAGCTGGTCGACATCGCGGGACCTCAGGCATGGGCCCGAGTCTCCCGTGACAGCTGGTGGACGCTGCGGACCATCGGACCTGGGCCCGAGTGGCCCAGGACAGCTGGGCGACATCGTGGGACCTCAGGCATGGGCCCGAGTCTCCCGTGACACCTGGCCGACCCCACGAGCTATCGGATCCGGGCGCAAGTCCCCCAGGACAGCGGGTTGACCCCGCGGGCCATTGGTCAGGCGCCTGAGTCAGCCGGGAGAGCTGGTCGATCCGGCGGGCCCTCAGATCCGAGCTCAAGTCGCCCGAGACAGCGGGTGGATCCCGCTGGCCCTCGGATCCGTGCCCGAGTCACCCGGGACAGCTGGTCGACCCCGCAGGCACTGGAACCCGGCCCCTGTTCGCCCGGGACATCTGGTCGAGCCCCCGGGACCACAGTCTCCCGGGGCAGCTGGTCGACTCCGCGGGCCCAAGGACACGGGCCTGAGGCGCCCCAGACAGCTGGTCGAACCCGCGGGCACTGGAACCCGGCCCCAGGTCGCCCGGGATATCTGGTCGAGCCCTGGGACCTTAGGCATGGGCCCGAGTCTCCCGGGGCAGCTGGTCGACTCCGCGGGTCCAGGGACACGGGCCTGAGGCGCCCGGGACAACTGTTCGAAACCGCGGGCACTGGGACACGGGCCCGAGTCCCCTGGGACAGCTGGTCCACCCCACGGGACCACGGACCCAAGCGGGAGTCGCCCAGGACAGCGGGTCGACATCTCGGGCCCTCGGACCCTGGACTGAGTCGCCCAGG
This sequence comes from Sus scrofa, assembly GCF_054392235.1. NCBI lineage: Eukaryota > Metazoa > Chordata > Mammalia > Artiodactyla > Suidae > Sus > Sus scrofa. Next base: position 37,437,659 of record NC_139393.1, on the reverse strand, counting down.
ACAGCTGGTCGACACCGCAGGCACAGGAACCCGGCCTCCGGTCGCCCGGGATATCTGATCGAGCCGCCAGGACCACAGGCATGGGCCCGAGTCTCTCGGGGCAGCTGGTCAACTCCGCGGTTCCAGGGACACGGGCCTGAGTTGCCCGGGACAGCTGGTGGACCCCATGGGCCCTGTGACATGGATCCAAATCACCCGGGAGTGCTAGTCGACCCCGCAGGCAATCGGACCCGAGGGCGAGTCGCCCGGGAGTGCTCATCGACCGCACAGGACCTCGTACCCGGGCCGGAGTCGCCCGGTGCAGCTGCTCGACACCGCGGGACCAGGGACCCGGGCCTGAGTCGCCCGGGAGAACTGGTCGACCCCCTGGGCCCTCGGACATGGGCCCGAGTAACCTGGGACAGCTGTTCGACCGCGTGAGTCTTTGGACTCAGGTACGAGTCCCCCGTGACAGATGGTCCACCCCGCGGGCCCTGGGACATGGGTTCGAGTCGCCCGGGACATGTGGTCAACGCAAGGGGACCACGGACCACCGCGCGAATCGCTGAGGACAGCTGGTCCACATCGCGGGCCCTTGGACACTGGCCTGAGTCGCCCGGGACAGCAGGTCGACCCCGTGGGCAATTGGACCCGAGCCCGAGTCGCCCGGGAGAGCTGGTCCAACTCGCGGGCCCTCGGACCCGAGCGCGGGTCGCGCGAGAATTCTGGTCGACCACGCGTGCCCTCGGACCCGGGCCTGTGACGTGCGTGTGAGCTGATCAAACACGCGGGACCACGGACCAAATCCCGTGTCGACCGGGACAGCTTGTCAAGCCCGCGGGCCCTCAGACCCGAGCGGGAGTCACCCAGCAGGGGTGGTCGACATCGCGGGCACTCGGACACTGGCCTGAGTCGCCTGGGACAGCTGGTGCACCCTGCGGCCTATCGGAGCCGGGCGCGTGTCGCCCCTGAGAGCCGGGCGACGCCGCGGGCCCTCGGAACTGTGTGCGAGTCGCCTGGGACAGCTGGTCAACATCGCGGGCCCTCGGACAATGGCCTGAGTCGCCCGGGAGAGCTTGTGGACACTCAGGGCAATCGGAGACAGGCGCGAATCCTCCCGGACAGCTGGTCGACACCACAGGCCCTCGGACCCGAGCGCGATTCGCCCGGGAATTCTCGTCAACCGAGCAGGATCTAGGACCCGGGCCCGAGAACGCGGGGCAGCTGGTCGACTCCTTGGGCCCAGGGACATGGGCCTGAGTCGCCCGGGACAGCTGGTGGACCCCGCGGGCCATCGGCCCCGAGCCTGAGTTGCCCGGGAGAGTTGGTGGACCCCGCGGGCCATCGGACCCGAGCCTGATTCGCCCAGGACAACTGGTTGACAATGCGGGCCCTCAGACCAAGGCGCGAGTTATCCGGTACAGCTAGTCAACTACACGGGAACTCGGACACGGGCCCGCTTGGCCCGGGTGAGCTGGTCGACCCCACGGAATCACGGACCTGAGCCTGAGTCACCCGGGACAGCTTGTCAACCCCAGGCGCGCTCGACCCGAGCGCAAGTCGCCCAGGACAACGGGGCGACATCGCGGGCCCTCAGATACGAGCGCGTGTCGCCCGGCTGCGCTGGTCGCACCCGCGGGACCTCGGAACCCGGTCCGAGTCGCCCGGGACAGCTGGTCAACATCGTGAGCCCTCGGACACTGGCCTGAGTCGCCACGGACAGCTGGTCGACCCCGCGGGCTATCGGAGCCGGCCGCGTGTCCTCTGGGACAGCTGGTCGAACCTGCGGCCCTCGGACCCGAGCTCGAGTCGCCCGGAAGAGCGGATGGATCCCGCTGACCCTCGATCCGCGCCCGAGGCGCCTGGGACAGCTGGTCAACCCCGCAGGCACTGGAAGCAGGCCCCCGGTCGCCTGGGACATCTGGTCGAGCCCCCGGGACCTCAGGCATGGGCCCGAGTCTCCCGGGGCAGCTGGTCGACTCCGTGGGCCCAGGGACACGGGCCTGGGGCGCCCGGGCCAGCTGGTCGACCTCGCGGGCACTGGAACCCGGCACCAGGTCGCCCAGGACATCTGGTCGAGCCCATGGGACCTGGGAACCGGGTCCGAGTCGCCCGGGACAGCTGGTCGGCACCGCGGGCCTTGGCCACGGGCCCGAGTCACCCGGGAGAGATGGTCGACCCCACGGGGCCTTGGACATGATTCCGAGTCACCTGGGAGAGCTAGTCGATATCACGGGCCCTCGGAGCCGAGCCGGAGTAGCCCGGGATATCTGGTCGACCCCACGCGATCGCAGACCACAGTGCGAGTCGCCCAGGACAGCTGGTCGACATCGCGGGACCTCAGGCATGGGCCCGAGTCTCCCGTGACAGCTGGTGGACGCTGCGGACCATCGGACCTGGGCCCGAGTGGCCCAGGACAGCTGGGCGACATCGTGGGACCTCAGGCATGGGCCCGAGTCTCCCGTGACACCTGGCCGACCCCACGAGCTATCGGATCCGGGCGCAAGTCCCCCAGGACAGCGGGTTGACCCCGCGGGCCATTGGTCAGGCGCCTGAGTCAGCCGGGAGAGCTGGTCGATCCGGCGGGCCCTCAGATCCGAGCTCAAGTCGCCCGAGACAGCGGGTGGATCCCGCTGGCCCTCGGATCCGTGCCCGAGTCACCCGGGACAGCTGGTCGACCCCGCAGGCACTGGAACCCGGCCCCTGTTCGCCCGGGACATCTGGTCGAGCCCCCGGGACCACAGTCTCCCGGGGCAGCTGGTCGACTCCGCGGGCCCAAGGACACGGGCCTGAGGCGCCCCAGACAGCTGGTCGAACCCGCGGGCACTGGAACCCGGCCCCAGGTCGCCCGGGATATCTGGTCGAGCCCTGGGACCTTAGGCATGGGCCCGAGTCTCCCGGGGCAGCTGGTCGACTCCGCGGGTCCAGGGACACGGGCCTGAGGCGCCCGGGACAACTGTTCGAAACCGCGGGCACTGGGACACGGGCCCGAGTCCCCTGGGACAGCTGGTCCACCCCACGGGACCACGGACCCAAGCGGGAGTCGCCCAGGACAGCGGGTCGACATCTCGGGCCCTCGGACCCTGGACTGAGTCGCCCAGGACAGCTGGTCGACACCGCAGGCACAGGAACCCGGCCTCCGGTCGCCCGGGATATCTGATCGAGCCGCCAGGACCACAGGCATGGGGCCGAGTCTCTCGGGGCAGCTGGTCAACTCCGCGGTTCCAGGGACACGGGCCTGAGTTGCCCGGGACAGCTGGTGGACCCCATGGGCCCTGTGACATGGATCCAAATCACCCGGGAGTGCTAGTCGACCCCGCAGGCAATCGGACCCGAGGGCGAGTCGCCCGGGAGTGCTCATCGACCGCACAGGACCTCGTACCCGGGCCGGAGTCGCCCGGTGCAGCTGCTCGACACCGCGGGACCAGGGACCCGGGCCTGAGTCGCCCGGGAGAACTGGTCGACCCCCTGGGCCCTCGGACATGGGCCCGAGTAACCTGGGACAGCTGTTCGACCGCGTGAGTCTTTGGACTCAGGTACGAGTCCCCCGTGACAGATGGTCCACCCCGCGGGCCCTGGGACATGGGTTCGAGTCGCCCGGGACATGTGGTCAACGCAAGGGGACCACGGACCACCGCGCGAATCGCTGAGGACAGCTGGTCCACATCGCGGGCCCTTGGACACTGGCCTGAGTCGCCCGGGACAGCAGGTCGACCCCGTGGGCAATTGGACCCGAGCCCGAGTCGCCCGGGAGAGCTGGTCCAACTCGCGGGCCCTCGGACCCGAGCGCGGGTCGCGCGAGAATTCTGGTCGACCACGCGTGCCCTCGGACCCGGGCCTGTGACGTGCGTGTGAGCTGATCAAACACGCGGGACCACGGACCAAATCCCGTGTCGACCGGGACAGCTTGTCAAGCCCGCGGGCCCTCAGACCCGAGCGGGAGTCACCCAGCAGGGGTGGTCGACATCGCGGGCACTCGGACACTGGCCTGAGTCGCCTGGGACAGCTGGTGCACCCTGCGGCCTATCGGAGCCGGGCTCGTGTCGCCCCTGAGAGCCGGGCGACGCCGCGGGCCCTCGGAACTGTGTGCGAGTCGCCTGGGACAGCTGGTCAACATCGCGGGCCCTCGGACAATGGCCTGAGTCGCCCGGGAGAGCTTGTGGACACTCAGGGCAATCGGACACAGGCGCGAATCCTCCCGGACAGCTGGTCGACACCACAGGCCCTCGGACCCGAGCGCGATTCGCCCGGGAATTCTCGTCAACCGAGCAGGATCTAGGACCCGGGCCCGAGAACGCGGGGCAGCTGGTCGACTCCTTGGGCCCAGGGACATGGGCCTGAGTCGCCCGGGACAGCTGGTGGACCCCGCGGGCCATCGGCCCCGAGCCTGAGTTGCCCGGGAGAGTTGGTGGACCCCGCGGGCCATCGGACCCGAGCCTGATTCACCCAGGACAACTGGTTGACAATGCGGGCCCTCAGACCAAGGCGCGAGTTATCCGGTACAGCTAGTCAACTACACGGGAACTCGGACACGGGCCCGCTTGGCCCGGGTGAGCTGGTCGACCCCACGGAATCACGGACCTGAGCCTGAGTCACCCGGGACAGCTTGTCAACCCCAGGCGCGCTCGACCCGAGCGCAAGTCGCCCAGGACAACGGGGCGACATCGCGGGCCCTCAGATACGAGCGCGTGTCGCCCGGCTGCGCTGGTCGAACCCGCGGGACCTCGGAACCCGGTCCGAGTCGCCGGGGACAGCTGGTCAACATCGTGAGCCCTCGGACACTGGCCTGAGTCGCCACAGACAGCTGGTCGACCCCGCGGGCTATCGGAGCCGGCCGCGTGTCCTCTGGGACAGCTGGTCGAACCTGCGGCCCTCGGACCCGAGCTCGAGTCGCCCGGAAGAGCGGATGGATCCCGCTGACCCTCGATCCGCGCCCGAGGCGCCTGGGACAGCTGGTCAACCCCGCAGGCACTGGAAGCAGGCCCCCGGTCGCCTGGGACATCTGGTCGAGCCCCCGGGACCTCAGGCATGGGCCCGAGTCTCCCGGGGCAGCTGGTCGACTCCGTGGGCCCAGGGACACGGGCCTGGGGCGCCCGGGCCAGCTGGTCGACCTCGCGGGCACTGGAACCCGGCACCAGGTCGCCCAGGACATCTGGTCGAGCCCATGGGACCTGGGAACCGGGTCCGAGTCGCCCGGGACAGCTGGTCGGCACCGCGGGCCTTGGCCACGGGCCCGAGTCACCCGGGAGAGATGGTCGACCCCACGGGGCCTTGGACATGATTCCGAGTCACCTGGGAGAGCTAGTCGATATCACGGGCCCTCGGAGCCGAGCCGGAGTAGCCCGGGATATCTGGTCGACCCCACGCGATCGCAGACCACAGTGCGAGTCGCCCAGGACAGCTGGTCGACATCGCGGGACCTCAGGCATGGGCCCGAGTCTCCCGTGACAGCTGGTGGACGCTGCGGACCATCAGACCTGGGCCCGAGTGGCCCAGGACAGCTGGGCGACATCGTGGGACCTCAGGCATGGGCCCGAGTCTCCCGTGACACCTGGCCGACCCCACGAGCTATCGGATCCGGGCGCAAGTCCCCCAGGACAGCGGGTTGACCCCGCGGGCCATTGGTCAGGCGCCTGAGTCAGCCGGGAGAGCTGGTCGATCCGGCGGGCCCTCAGATCCGAGCTCAAGTCGCCCGAGACAGCGGGTGGATCCCGCTGGCCCTCGGATCCGTGCCCGAGTCACCCGGGACAGCTGGTCGACCCCGCAGGCACTGGAACCCGGCCCCTGTTCGCCCGGGACATCTGGTCGAGCCCCCGGGACCACAGTCTCCCGGGGCAGCTGGTCGACTCCGCGGGCCCAAGGACACGGGCCTGAGGCGCCCCAGACAGCTGGTCGAACCCGCGGGCACTGGAACCCGGCCCCAGGTCGCCCGGGATATCTGGTCGAGCCCTGGGACCTTAGGCATGGGCCCGAGTCTCCCGGGGCAGCTGGTCGACTCCGCGGGTCCAGGGACACGGGCCTGAGGCGCCCGGGACAACTGTTCGAAACCGCGGGCACTGGGACACGGGCCCGAGTCCCCTGGGACAGCTGGTCCACCCCACGGGACCACGGACCCAAGCGGGAGTCGCCCAGGACAGCGGGTCGACATCTCGGGCCCTCGGACCCTGGACTGAGTCGCCCAGGACAGCTGGTCGACACCGCAGGCACAGGAACCCGGCCTCCGGTCGCCCGGGATATCTGATCGAGCCGCCAGGACCACAGGCATGGGCCCGAGTCTCTCGGGGCAGCTGGTCAACTCCGCGGTTCCAGGGACACGGGCCTGAGTTGCCCGGGACAGCTGGTGGACCCCATGGGCCCTGTGACATGGATCCAAATCACCCGGGAGTGCTAGTCGACCCCGCAGGCAATCGGACCCGAGGGCGAGTCGCCCGGGAGTGCTCATCGACCGCACAGGACCTCGTACCCGGGCCGGAGTCGCCCGGTGCAGCTGCTCGACACCGCGGGACCAGGGACCCGGGCCTGAGTCGCCCGGGAGAACTGGTCGACCCCCTGGGCCCTCGGACATGGGCCCGAGTAACCTGGGACAGCTGTTCGACCGCGTGAGTCTTTGGACTCAGGTACGAGTCCCCCGTGACAGATGGTCCACCCCGCGGGCCCTGGGACATGGGTTCGAGTCGCCCGGGACATGTGGTCAACGCAAGGGGACCACGGACCACCGCGCGAATCGCTGAGGACAGCTGGTCCACATCGCGGGCCCTTGGACACTGGCCTGAGTCGCCCGGGACAGCAGGTCGACCCCGTGGGCAATTGGACCCGAGCCCGAGTCGCCCGGGAGAGCTGGTCCAACTCGCGGGCCCTCGGACCCGAGCGCGGGTCACGCGAGAATTCTGGTCGACCACGCGTGCCCTCGGACCCGGGCCTGTGACGTGCGTGTGAGCTGATCAAACACGCGGGACCACGGACCAAATCCCGTGTCGACCGGGACAGCTTGTCAAGCCCGCGGGCCCTCAGACCCGAGCGGGAGTCACCCAGCAGGGGTGGTCGACATCGCGGGCACTCGGACACTGGCCTGAGTCGCCTGGGACAGCTGGTGCACCCTGCGGCCTATCGGAGCCGGGCTCGTGTCGCCCCTGAGAGCCGGGCGACGCCGCGGGCCCTCGGAACTGTGTGCGAGTCGCCTGGGACAGCTGGTCAACATCGCGGGCCCTCGGACAATGGCCTGAGTCGCCCGGGAGAGCTTGTGGACACTCAGGGCAATCGGACACAGGCGCGAATCCTCCCGGACAGCTGGTCGACACCACAGGCCCTCGGACCCGAGCGCGATTCGCCCGGGAATTCTCGTCAACCGAGCAGGATCTAGGACCCGGGCCCGAGAACGCGGGGCAGCTGGTCGACTCCTTGGGCCCAGGGACATGGGCCTGAGTCGCCCGGGACAGCTGGTGGACCCCGCGGGCCATCGGCCCCGAGCCTGAGTTGCCCGGGAGAGTTGGTGGACCCCGCGGGCCATCGGACCCGAGCCTGATTCGCCCAGGACAACTGGTTGACAATGCGGGCCCTCAGACCAAGGCGCGAGTTATCCGGTACAGCTAGTCAACTACACGGGAACTCGGACACGGGCCCGCTTGGCCCGGGTGAGCTGGTCGACCCCACGGAATCACGGACCTGAGCCTGAGTCACCCGGGACAGCTTGTCAACCCCACGCGCGCTCGACCCGAGCGCAAGTCGCCCAGGACAACGGGGCGACATCGCGGGCCCTCAGATACGAGCGCGTGTCGCCCGGCTGCGCTGGTCGAACCCGCGGGACCTCGGAACCCGGTCCGAGTCGCCGGGGACAGCTGGTCAACATCGTGAGCCCTCGGACACTGGCCTGAGTCGCCACGGACAGCTGGTCGACCCCGCGGGCTATCGGAGCCGGCCGCGTGTCCTCTGGGACAGCTGGTCGAACCTGCGGCCCTCGGACCCGAGCTCGAGTCGCCCGGAAGAGCGGATGGATCCCGCTGACCCTCGATCCGCGCCCGAGGCGCCTGGGACAGCTGGTCAACCCCGCAGGCACTGGAACCAGGCCCCCGGTCGCCTGGGACATCTGGTCGAGCCCCCGGGACCTCAGGCATGGGCCCGAGTCTCCCGGGGCAGCTGGTCGACTCCGTGGGCCCAGGGACACGGGCCTGGGGCGCCCGGGCCAGCTGGTCGACCTCGCGGGCACTGGAACCCGGCACCAGGTCGCCCAGGACATCTGGTCGAGCCCATGGGACCTGGGAACCGGGTCCGAGTCGCCCGGGACAGCTGGTCGGCACCGCGGGCCTTGGCCACGGGCCCGAGTCACCCGGGAGAGATGGTCGACCCCACGGGGCCTTGGACATGATTCCGAGTCACCTGGGAGAGCTAGTCGATATCACGGGCCCTCGGAGCCGAGCCGGAGTAGCCCGGGATATCTGGTCGACCCCACGCGATCGCAGACCACAGTGCGAGTCGCCCAGGACAGCTGGTCGACATCGCGGGACCTCAGGCATGGGCCCGAGTCTCCCGTGACAGCTGGTGGACGCTGCGGACCATCAGACCTGGGCCCGAGTGGCCCAGGACAGCTGGGCGACATCGTGGGACCTCAGGCATGGGCCCGAGTCTCCCGTGACACCTGGCCGACCCCACGAGCTATCGGATCCGGGCGCAAGTCCCCCAGGACAGCGGGTTGACACCGCGGGCCATTGGTCAGGCGCCTGAGTCAGCCGGGAGAGCTGGTCGATCCGGCGGGCCCTCAGATCCGAGCTCAAGTCGCCCGAGACAGCGGGTGGATCCCGCTGGCCCTCGGATCCGTGCCCGAGTCACCCGGGACAGCTGGTCGACCCCGCAGGCACTGGAACCCGGCCCCTGTTCGCCCGGGACATCTGGTCGAGCCCCCGGGACCACAGTCTCCCGGGGCAGCTGGTCGACTCCGCGGGCCCAAGGACACGGGCCTGAGGCGCCCCAGACAGCTGGTCGAACCCGCGGGCACTGGAACCCGGCCCCAGGTCGCCCGGGATATCTGGTCGAGCCCTGGGACCTTAGGCATGGGCCCGAGTCTCCCGGGGCAGCTGGTCGACTCCGCGGGTCCAGGGACACGGGCCTGAGGCGCCCGGGACAAGTGTTCGAAACCGCGGGCACTGGGACACGGGCCCGAGTCCCCTGGGACAGCTGGTCCACCCCACGGGACCACGGACCCAAGCGGGAGTCGCCCAGGACAGCGGGTCGACATCTCGGGCCCTCGGACCCTGGACTGAGTCGCCCAGGACAGCTGGTCGACACCGCAGGCACAGGAACCCGGCCTCCGGTCGCCCGGGATATCTGATCGAGCCGCCAGGACCACAGGCATGGGCCCGAGTCTCTCGGGGCAGCTGGTCAACTCCGCGGTTCCAGGGACACGGGCCTGAGTTGCCCGGGACAGCTGGTGGACCCCATGGGCCCTGTGACATGGATCCAAATCACCCGGGAGTGCTAGTCGACCCCGCAGGCAATCGGACCCGAGGGCGAGTCGCCCGGGAGTGCTCATCGACCGCACAGGACCTCGTACCCGGGCCGGAGTCGCCCGGTGCAGCTGCTCGACACCGCGGGACCAGGGACCCGGGCCTGAGTCGCCCGGGAGAACTGGTCGACCCCCTGGGCCCTCGGACATGGGCCCGAGTAACCTGGGACAGCTGTTCGACCGCGTGAGTCTTTGGACTCAGGTACGAGTCCCCCGTGACAGATGGTCCACCCCGCGGGCCCTGGGACATGGGTTCGAGTCGCCCGGGACATGTGGTCAACGCAAGGGGACCACGGACCACCGCGCGAATCGCTGAGGACAGCTGGTCCACATCGCGGGCCCTTGGACACTGGCCTGAGTCGCCCGGGACAGCAGGTCGACCCCGTGGGCAATTGGACCCGAGCCCGAGTCGCCCGGGAGAGCTGGTCCAACTCGCGGGCCCTCGGACCCGAGCGCGGGTCGCACGAGAATTCTGGTCGACCACGCGTGCCCTCGGACCCGGGCCTGTGACGTGCGTGTGAGCTGATCAAACACGCGGGACCACGGACCAAATCCCGTGTCGACCGGGACAGCTTGTCAAGCCCGCGGGCCCTCAGACCCGAGCGGGAGTCACCCAGCAGGGGTGGTCGACATCGCGGGCACTCGGACACTGGCCTGAGTCGCCTGGGACAGCTGGTGCACCCTGCGGCCTATCGGAGCCGGGCTCGTGTCGCCCCTGAGAGCCGGGCGACGCCGCGGGCCCTCGGAACTGTGTGCGAGTCGCCTGGGACAGCTGGTCAACATCGCGGGCCCTCGGACAATGGCCTGAGTCGCCCGGGAGAGCTTGTGGACACTCAGGGCAATCGGACACAGGCGCGAATCCTCCCGGACAGCTGGTCGACACCACAGGCCCTCGGACCCGAGCGCGATTCGCCCGGGAATTCTCGTCAACCGAGCAGGATCTAGGACCCGGGCCCGAGAACGCGGGGCAGCTGGTCGACTCCTTGGGCCCAGGGACATGGGCCTGAGTCGCCCGGGACAGCTGGTGGACCCCGCGGGCCATCGGCCCCGAGCCTGAGTTGCCCGGGAGAGTTGGTGGACCCCGCGGGCCATCGGACCCGAGCCTGATTCGCCCAGGACAACTGGTTGACAATGCGGGCCCTCAGACCAAGGCGCGAGTTATCCGGTACAGCTAGTCAACTACACGGGAACTCGGACACGGGCCCGCTTGGCCCGGGTGAGCTGGTCGACCCCACGGAATCACGGACCTGAGCCTGAGTCACCCGGGACAGCTTGTCAACCCCAGGCGCGCTCGACCCGAGCGCAAGTCGCCCAGGACAACGGGGCGACATCGCGGGCCCTCAGATACGAGCGCGTGTCGCCCGGCTGCGCTGGTCGAACCCGCGGGACCTCGGAACCCGGTCCGAGTCGCCCGGGACAGCTGGTCAACATCGTGAGCCCTCGGACACTGGCCTGAGTCGCCACGGACAGCTGGTCGACCCCGCGGGCTATCGGAGCCGGCCGCGTGTCCTCTGGGACAGCTGGTCGAAACTGCGGCCCTCGGACCCGAGCTCGAGTCGCCCGGAAGAGCGGATGGATCCCGCTGACCCTCGATCCGCGCCCGAGGCGCCTGGGACAGCTGGTCAACCCCGCAGGCACTGGAACCAGGCCCCCGGTCGCCTGGGACATCTGGTCGAGCCCCCGGGACCTCAGGCATGGGCCCGAGTCTCCCGGGGCAGCTGGTCGACTCCGTGGGCCCAGGGACACGGGCCTGGGGCGCCCGGGCCAGCTGGTCGACCTCGCGGGCACTGGAACCCGGCACCAGGTCGCCCAGGACATCTGGTCGAGCCCATGGGACCTGGGAACCGGGTCCGAGTCGCCCGGGACAGCTGGTCGGCACCGCGGGCCTTGGCCACGGGCCCGAGTCACCCGGGAGAGATGGTCGACCCCACGGGGCCTTGGACATGATTCCGAGTCACCTGGGAGAGCTAGTCGATATCACGGGCCCTCGGAGCCGAGCCGGAGTAGCCCGGGATATCTGGTCGACCCCACGCGATCGCAGACCACAGTGCGAGTCGCCCAGGACAGCTGGTCGACATCGCGGGACCTCAGGCATGGGCCCGAGTCTCCCGTGACAGCTGGTGGACGCTGCGGACCATCAGACCTGGGCCCGAGTGGCCCAGGACAGCTGGGCGACATCGTGGGACCTCAGGCATGGGCCCGAGTCTCCCGTGACACCTGGCCGACCCCACGAGCTATCGGATCCGGGCGCAAGTCCCCCAGGACAGCGGGTTGACACCGCGGGCCATTGGTCAGGCGCCTGAGTCAGCCGGGAGAGCTGGTCGATCCGGCGGGCCCTCAGATCCGAGCTCAAGTCGCCCGAGACAGCGGGTGGATCCCGCTGGCCCTCGGATCCGTGCCCGAGTCACCCGGGACAGCTGGTCGACCCCGCAGGCACTGGAACCCGGCCCCTGTTCGCCCGGGACATCTGGTCGAGCCCCCGGGACCACAGTCTCCCGGGGCAGCTGGTCGACTCCGCGGGCCCAAGGACACGGGCCTGAGGCGCCCCAGACAGCTGGTCGAACCCGCGGGCACTGGAACCCGGCCCCAGGTCGCCCGGGATATCTGGTCGAGCCCTGGGACCTTAGGCATGGGCCCGAGTCTCCCGGGGCAGCTGGTCGACTCCGCGGGTCCAGGGACACGGGCCTGAGGCGCCCGGGACAACTGTTCGAAACCGCGGGCACTGGGACACGGGCCCGAGTCCCCTGGGACAGCTGGTCCACCCCACGGGACCACGGACCCAAGCGGGAGTCGCCCAGGACAGCGGGTCGACATCTCCGGCCCTCGGACCCTGGACTGAGTCGCCCAGGACAGCTGGTCGACACCGCAGGCACAGGAACCCGGCCTCCGGTCGCCCGGGATATCTGATCGAGCCGCCAGGACCACAGGCATGGGGCCGAGTCTCTCGGGGCAGCTGGTCAACTCCGCGGTTCCAGGGACACGGGCCTGAGTTGCCCGGGACAGCTGGTGGACCCCATGGGCCCTGTGACATGGATCCAAATCACCCGGGAGTGCTAGTCGACCCCGCAGGCAATCGGACCCGAGGGCGAGTCGCCCGGGAGTGCTCATCGACCGCACAGGACCTCGTACCCGGGCCGGAGTCGCCCGGTGCAGCTGCTCGACACCGCGGGACCAGGGACCCGGGCCTGAGTCGCCCGGGAGAACTGGTCGACCCCCTGGGCCCTCGGACATGGGCCCGAGTAACCTGGGACAGCTGTTCGACCACGTGAGTCTTTGGACTCAGGTACGAGTCCCCCGTGACAGATGGTCCACCCCGCGGGCCCTGGGACATGGGTTCGAGTCGCCCGGGACATGTGGTCAACGCAAGGGGACCACGGACCACCGCGCGAATCGCTGAGGACAGCTGGTCCACATCGCGGGCCCTTGGACACTGGCCTGAGTCGCCCGGGACAGCAGGTCGACCCCGTGGGCAATTGGACCCGAGCCCGAGTCGCCCGGGAGAGCTGGTCCAACTCGCGGGCCCTCGGACCCGAGCGCGGGTCGCGCGAGAATTCTGGTCGACCACGCGTGCCCTCGGACCCGGGCCTGTGACGTGCGTGTGAGCTGATCAAACACGCGGGACCACGGACCAAATCCCGTGTCGACCGGGACAGCTTGTCAAGCCCGCGGGCCCTCAGACCCGAGCGGGAGTCACCCAGCAGGGGTGGTCGACATCGCGGGCACTCGGACACTGGCCTGAGTCGCCTGGGACAGCTGGTGCACCCTGCGGCCTATCGGAGCCGGGCGCGTGTCGCCCCTGAGAGCCGGGCGACGCCGCGGGCCCTCGGAACTGTGTGCGAGTCGCCTGGGACAGCTGGTCAACATCGCGGGCCCTCGGACAATGGCCTGAGTCGCCCGGGAGAGCTTGTGGACACTCAGGGCAATCGGAGACAGGCGCGAATCCTCCCGGACAGCTGGTCGACACCACAGGCCCTCGGACCCGAGCGCGATTCGCCCGGGAATTCTCGTCAACCGAGCAGGATCTAGGACCCGGGCCCGAGAACGCGGGGCAGCTGGTCGACTCCTTGGTCCCAGGGACATGGGCCTGAGTCGCCCGGGACAGCTGGTGGACCCCGCGGGCCATCGGCCCCGAGCCTGAGTTGCCCGGGAGAGTTGGTGGACCCCGCGGGCCATCGGACCCGAGCCTGATTCGCCCAGGACAACTGGTTGACAATGCGGGCCCTCAGACCAAGGCGCGAGTTATCCGGTACAGCTAGTCAACTACACGGGAACTCGGACACGGGCCCGCTTGGCCCGGGTGAGCTGGTCGACCCCACGGAATCACGGACCTGAGCCTGAGTCACCCGGGACAGCTTGTCAACCCCAGGCGCGCTCGACCCGAGCGCAAGTCGCCCAGGACAACGGGGCGACATCGCGGGCCCTCAGATACGAGCGCGTGTCGCCCGGCTGCGCTGGTCGCACCCGCGGGACCTCGGAACCCGGTCCGAGTCGCCGGGGACAGCTGGTCAACATCGTGAGCCCTCGGACACTGGCCTGAGTCGCCACGGACAGCTGGTCGACCCCGCGGGCTATCGGAGCCGGCCGCGTGTCCTCTGGGACAGCTGGTCGAACCTGCGGCCCTCGGACCCGAGCTCGAGTCGCCCGGAAGAGCGGATGGATCCCGCTGACCCTCGATCCGCGCCCGAGGCGCCTGGGACAGCTGGTCAACCCCGCAGGCACTGGAAGCAGGCCCCCGGTCGCCTGGGACATCTGGTCGAGCCCCCGGGACCTCAGGCATGGGCCCGAGTCTCCCGGGGCAGCTGGTCGACTCCGTGGGCCCAGGGACACGGGCCTGGGGCGCCCGGGCCAGCTGGTCGACCTCGCGGGCACTGGAACCCGGCACCAGGTCGCCCAGGACATCTGGTCGAGCCCATGGGACCTGGGAACCGGGTCCGAGTCGCCCGGGACAGCTGGTCGGCACCGCGGGCCTTGGCCACGGGCCCGAGTCACCCGGGAGAGATGGTCGACCCCACGGGGCCTTGGACATGATTCCGAGTCACCTGGGAGAGCTAGTCGATATCACGGGCCCTCGGAGCCGAGCCGGAGTAGCCCGGGATATCTGGTCGACCCCACGCGATCGCAGACCACAGTGCGAGTCGCCCAGGACAGCTGGTCGACATCGCGGGACCTCAGGCATGGGCCCGAGTCTCCCGTGACAGCTGGTGGACCCTGCGGACCATCGGACCTGGGCCCGAGTGGCCCAGGACAGCTGGGCGACATCGTGGGACCTCAGGCATGGGCCCGAGTCTCCCGTGACACCTGGCCGACCCCACGAGCTATCGGATCCGGGCGCAAGTCCCCCAGGACAGCGGGTTGACACCGCGGGCCATTGGTCAGGCGCCTGAGTCAGCCGGGAGAGCTCGTCGATCCGGCGGGCCCTCAGATCCGAGCTCAAGTCGCCCGAGACAGCGGGTGGATCCCGCTGGCCCTCGGATCCGTGCCCGAGTCACCCGGGACAGCTGGTCGACCCCGCAGGCACTGGAACCCGGCCCCTGTTCGCCCGGGACATCTGGTCGAGCCCCCGGGACCACAGTCTCCCGGGGCAGCTGGTCGACTCCGCGGGCCCAAGGACACGGGCCTGAGGCGCCCCAGACAGCTGGTCGAACCCGCGGGCACTGGAACCCGGCCCCAGGTCGCCCGGGATATCTGGTCGAGCCCTGGGACCTTAGGCATGGGCCCGAGTCTCCCGGGGCAGCTGGTCGACTCCGCGGGTCCAGGGACACGGGCCTGAGGCGCCCGGGACAACTGTTCGAAACCGCGGGCACTGGGACACGGGCCCGAGTCCCCTGGGACAGCTGGTCCACCCCACGGGACCACGGACCCAAGCGGGAGTCGCCCAGGACAGCGGGTCGACATCTCGGGCCCTCGGACCCTGGACTGAGTCGCCCAGGACAGCTGGTCGACACCGCAGGCACAGGAACCCGGCCTCCGGTCGCCCGGGATATCTGATCGAGCCGCCAGGACCACAGGCATGGGCCCGAGACTCTCGGGGCAGCTGGTCAACTCCGCGGTTCCAGGGACACGGGCCTGAGTTGCCCGGGACAGCTGGTGGACCCCATGGGCCCTGTGACATGGATCCAAATCACCCGGGAGTGCTAGTCGACCCCGCAGGCAATCGGACCCGAGGGCGAGTCGCCCGGGAGTGCTCATCGACCGCACAGGACCTCGTACCCGGGCCGGAGTCGCCCGGTGCAGCTGCTCGACACCGCGGGACCAGGGACCCGGGCCTGAGTCGCCCGGGAGAACTGGTCGACCCCCTGGGCCCTCGGACATGGGCCCGAGTAACCTGGGACAGCTGTTCGACCGCGTGAGTCCTTGGACTCAGGTACGAGTCCCCCGTGACAGATGGTCCACCCCGCGGGCCCTGGGACATGGGTTCGAGTCGCCCGGGACATGTGGTCAACGCAAGGGGACCACGGACCACCGCGCGAATCGCTGAGGACAGCTGGTCCACATCGCGGGCCCTTGGACACTGGCCTGAGTCGCCCGGGACAGCAGGTCGACCCCGTGGGCAATTGGACCCGAGCCCGAGTCGCCCGGGAGAGCTGGTCCAACTCGCGGGCCCTCGGACCCGAGCGCGGGTCGCGCGAGAATTCTGGTCGACCACGCGTGCCCTCGGACCCGGGCCTGTGACGTGCGTGTGAGCTGATCAAACACGCGGGACCACGGACCAAATCCCGTGTCGACCGGGACAGCTTGTCAAGCCCGCGGGCCCTCAGACCCGAGCGGGAGTCACCCAGCAGGGGGGGTCGACATCGCGGGCACTCGGACACTGGCCTGAGTCGCCTGGGACAGCTGGTGCACCCTGCGGCCTATCGGAGCCGGGCTCGTGTCGCCCCTGAGAGCCGGGCGACGCCGCGGGCCCTCGGAACTGTGTGCGAGTCGCCTGGGACAGCTGGTCAACATCGCGGGCCCTCGGACAATGGCCTGAGTCGCCCGGGAGAGCTTGTGGACACTCAGGGCAATCGGACACAGGCGCGAATCCTCCCGGACAGCTGGTCGACACCACAGGCCCTCGGACCCGAGCGCGATTCGCCCGGGAATTCTCGTCAACCGAGCAGGATCTAGGACCCGGGCCCGAGAACGCGGGGCAGCTGGTCGACTCCTTGGGCCCAGGGACATGGGCCTGAGTCGCCCGGGACAGCTGGTGGACCCCGCGGGCCATCGGCCCCGAGCCTGAGTTGCCCGGGAGAGTTGGTGGACCCCGCGGGCCATCGGACCCGAGCCTGATTCGCCCAGGACAACTGGTTGACAATGCGGGCCCTCAGACCAAGGCGCGAGTTATCCGGTACAGCTAGTCAACTACACGGGAACTCGGACACGGGCCCGCTTGGCCCGGGTGAGCTGGTCGACCCCACGGAATCACGGACCTGAGCCTGAGTCACCCGGGACAGCTTGTCAACCCCACGCGCGCTCGACCCGAGCGCAAGTCGCCCAGGACAACGGGGCGACATCGCGGGCCCTCAGATACGAGCGCGTGTCGCCCGGCTGCGCTGGTCGAACCCGCGGGACCTCGGAACCCGGTCCGAGTCGCCGGGGACAGCTGGTCAACATCGTGAGCCCTCGGACACTGGCCTGAGTCGCCACGGACAGCTGGTCGACCCCGCGGGCTATCGGAGCCGGCCGCGTGTCCTCTGGGACAGCTGGTCGAACCTGCGGCCCTCGGACCCGAGCTCGAGTCGCCCGGAAGAGCGGATGGATCCCGCTGACCCTCGATCCGCGCCCGAGGCGCCTGGGACAGCTGGTCAACCCCGCAGGCACTGGAAGCAGGCCCCCGGTCGCCTGGGACATCTGGTCGAGCCCCCGGGACCTCAGGCATGGGCCCGAGTCTCCCGGGGCAGCTGGTCGACTCCGTGGGCCCAGGGACACGGGCCTGGGGCGCCCGGGCCAGCTGGTCGACCTCGCGGGCACTGGAACCCGGCACCAGGTCGCCCAGGACATCTGGTCGAGCCCATGGGACCTGGGAACCGGGTCCGAGTCGCCCGGGACAGCTGGTCGGCACCGCGGGCCTTGGCCACGGGCCCGAGTCACCCGGGAGAGATGGTCGACCCCACGGGGCCTTGGACATGATTCCGAGTCACCTGGGAGAGCTAGTCGATATCACGGGCCCTCGGAGCCGAGCCGGAGTAGCCCGGGATATCTGGTCGACCCCACGCGATCGCAGACCACAGTGCGAGTCGCCCAGGACAGCTGGTCGACATCGCGGGACCTCAGGCATGGGCCCGAGTCTCCCGTGACAGCTGGTGGACGCTGCGGACCATCAGACCTGGGCCCGAGTGGCCCAGGACAGCTGGGCGACATCGTGGGACCTCAGGCATGGGCCCGAGTCTCCCGTGACACCTGGCCGACCCCACGAGCTATCGGATCCGGGCGCAAGTCCCCCAGGACAGCGGGTTGACCCCGCGGGCCATTGGTCAGGCGCCTGAGTCAGCCGGGAGAGCTGGTCGATCCGGCGGGCCCTCAGATCCGAGCTCAAGTCGCCCGAGACAGCGGGTGGATCCCGCTGGCCCTCGGATCCGTGCCCGAGTCACCCGGGACAGCTGGTCGACCCCGCAGGCACTGGAACCCGGCCCCTGTTCGCCCGGGACATCTGGTCGAGCCCCCGGGACCACAGTCTCCCGGGGCAGCTGGTCGACTCCGCGGGCCCAAGGACACGGGCCTGAGGCGCCCCAGACAGCTGGTCGAACCCGCGGGCACTGGAACCCGGCCCCAGGTCGCCCGGGATATCTGGTCGAGCCCTGGGACCTTAGGCATGGGCCCGAGTCTCCCGGGGCAGCTGGTCGACTCCGCGGGTCCAGGGACACGGGCCTGAGGCGCCCGGGACAACTGTTCGAAACCGCGGGCACTGGGACACGGGCCCGAGTCCCCTGGGACAGCTGGTCCACCCCACGGGACCACGGACCCAAGCGGGAGTCGCCCAGGACAGCGGGTCGACATCTCGGGCCCTCGGACCCTGGACTGAGTCGCCCAGGACAGCTGGTCGACACCGCAGGCACAGGAACCCGGCCTCCGGTCGCCCGGGATATCTGATCGAGCCGCCAGGACCACAGGCATGGGCCCGAGTCTCTCGGGGCAGCTGGTCAACTCCGCGGTTCCAGGGACACGGGCCTGAGTTGCCCGGGACAGCTGGTGGACCCCATGGGCCCTGTGACATGGATCCAAATCACCCGGGAGTGCTAGTCGACCCCGCAGGCAATCGGACCCGAGGGCGAGTCGCCCGGGAGTGCTCATCGACCGCACAGGACCTCGTACCCGGGCCGGAGTCGCCCGGTGCAGCTGCTCGACACCGCGGGACCAGGGACCCGGGCCTGAGTCGCCCGGGAGAACTGGTCGACCCCCTGGGCCCTCGGACATGGGCCCGAGTAACCTGGGACAGCTGTTCGACCGCGTGAGTCTTTGGACTCAGGTACGAGTCCCCCGTGACAGATGGTCCACCCCGCGGGCCCTGGGACATGGGTTCGAGTCGCCCGGGACATGTGGTCAACGCAAGGGGACCACGGACCACCGCGCGAATCGCTGAGGACAGCTGGTCCACATCGCGGGCCCTTGGACACTGGCCTGAGTCGCCCGGGACAGCAGGTCGACCCCGTGGGCAATTGGACCCGAGCCCGAGTCGCCCGGGAGAGCTGGTCCAACTCGCGGGCCCTCGGACCCGAGCGCGGGTCGCGCGAGAATTCTGGTCGACCACGCGTGCCCTCGGACCCGGGCCTGTGACGTGCGTGTGAGCTGATCAAACACGCGGGACCACGGACCAAATCCCGTGTCGACCGGGACAGCTTGTCAAGCCCGCGGGCCCTCAGACCCGAGCGGGAGTCACCCAGCAGGGGTGGTCGACATCGCGGGCACTCGGACACTGGCCTGAGTCGCCTGGGACAGCTGGTGCACCCTGCGGCCTATCGGAGCCGGGCGCGTGTCGCCCCTGAGAGCCGGGCGACGCCGCGGGCCCTCGGAACTGTGTGCGAGTCGCCTGGGACAGCTGGTCAACATCGCGGGCCCTCGGACAATGGCCTAAGTCGCCCGGGAGAGCTTGTGGACACTCAGGGCAATCGGAGACAGGCGCGAATCCTCCCGGACAGCTGGTCGACACCACAGGCCCTCGGACCCGAGCGCGATTCGCCCGGGAATTCTCGTCAACCGAGCAGGATCTAGGACCCGGGCCCGAGAACGCGGGGCAGCTGGTCGACTCCTTGGGCCCAGGGACATGGGCCTGAGTCGCCCGGGACAGCTGGTGGACCCCGCGGGCCATCGGCCCCGAGCCTGAGTTGCCCGGGAGAGTTGGTGGACCCCGCGGGCCATCGGACCCGAGCCTGATTCGCCCAGGACAACTGGTTGACAATGCGGGCCCTCAGACCAAGGCGCGAGTTATCCGGTACAGCTAGTCAACTACACGGGAACTCGGACACGGGCCCGCTTGGCCCGGGTGAGCTGGTCGACCCCACGGAATCACGGACCTGAGCCTGAGTCACCCGGGACAGCTTGTCAACCCCAGGCGCGCTCGACCCGAGCGCAAGTCGCCCAGGACAACGGGGCGACATCGCGGGCCCTCAGATACGAGCGCGTGTCGCCCGGCTGCGCTGGTCGAACCCGCGGGACCTCGGAACCCGGTCCGAGTCGCCGGGGACAGCTGGTCAACATCGTGAGCCCTCGGACACTGGCCTGAGTCGCCACGGACAGCTGGTCGACCCCGCGGGCTATCGGAGCCGGCCGCGTGTCCTCTGGGACAGCTGGTCGAACCTGCGGCCCTCGGACCCGAGCTCGAGTCGCCCGGAAGAGCGGATGGATCCCGCTGACCCTCGATCCGCGCCCGAGGCGCCTGGGACAGCTGGTCAACCCCGCAGGCACTGGAAGCAGGCCCCCGGTCGCCTGGGACATCTGGTCGAGCCCCCGGGACCTCAGGCATGGGCCCGAGTCTCCCGGGGCAGCTGGTCGACTCCGTGGGCCCAGGGACACGGGCCTGGGGCGCCCGGGCCAGCTGGTCGACCTCGCGGGCACTGGAACCCGGCACCAGGTCGCCCAGGACATCTGGTCGAGCCCATGGGACCTGGGAACCGGGTCCGAGTCGCCCGGGACAGCTGGTCGGCACCGCGGGCCTTGGCCACGGGCCCGAGTCACCCGGGAGAGATGGTCGACCCCACGGGGCCTTGGACATGATTCCGAGTCACCTGGGAGAGCTAGTCGATATCACGGGCCCTCGGAGCCGAGCCGGAGTAGCCCGGGATATCTGGTCGACCCCACGAGATCGCAGACCACAGTGCGAGTCACCCAGGACAGCTGGTCGACATCGCGGGACCTCAGGCATGGGCCCGAGTCTCCCGTGACAGCTGGTGGACCCTGCGGACCATCGGACCTGGGCCCGAGTGGCCCAGGACAGCTGGGCGACATCGTGGGACCTCAGGCATGGGCCCGAGTCTCCCGTGACACCTGGCCGACCCCACGAGCTATCGGATCCGGGCGCAAGTCCCCCAGGACAGCGGGTTGACCCCGCGGGCCATTGGTCAGGCGCCTGAGTCAGCCGGGAGAGCTGGTCGATCCGGCGGGCCCTCAGATCCGAGCTCAAGTCGCCCGAGACAGCGGGTGGATCCCGCTGGCCCTCGGATCCGTGCCCGAGTCACCCGGGACAGCTGGTCGACCCCGCAGGCACTGGAACCCGGCCCCTGTTCGCCCGGGACATCTGGTCGAGCCCCCGGGACCACAGTCTCCCGGGGCAGCTGGTCGACTCCGCGGGCCCAAGGACACGGGCCTGAGGCGCCCCAGACAGCTGGTCGAACCCGCGGGCACTGGAACCCGGCCCCAGGTCGCCCGGGATATCTGGTCGAGCCCTGGGACCTTAGGCATGGGCCCGAGTCTCCCGGGGCAGCTGGTCGACTCCGCGGGTCCAGGGACACGGGCCTGAGGCGCCCGGGACAACTGTTCGAAACCGCGGGCACTGGGACACGGGCCCGAGTCCCCTGGGACAGCTGGTCCACCCCACGGGACCACGGACCCAAGCGGGAGTCGCCCAGGACAGCGGGTCGACATCTCGGGCCCTCGGACCCTGGACTGAGTCGCCCAGGACAGCTGGTCGACACCGCAGGCACAGGAACCCGGCCTCCGGTCGCCCGGGATATCTGATCGAGCCGCCAGGACCACAGGCATGGGCCCGAGTCTCTCGGGGCAGCTGGTCAACTCCGCGGTTCCAGGGACACGGGCCTGAGTTGCCCGGGACAGCTGGTGGACCCCATGGGCCCTGTGACATGGATCCAAATCACCCGGGAGTGCTAGTCGACCCCGCAGGCAATCGGACCCGAGGGCGAGTCGCCCGGGAGTGCTCATCGACCGCACAGGACCTCGTACCCGGGCCGGAGTCGCCCGGTGCAGCTGCTCGACACCGCGGGACCAGGGACCCGGGCCTGAGTCGCCCGGGAGAACTGGTCGACCCCCTGGGCCCTCGGACATGGGCCCGAGTAACCTGGGACAGCTGTTCGACCGCGCGAGTCCTTGGACTCAGGTACGAGTCCCCCGTGACAGATGGTCCACCCCGCGGGCCCTGGGACATGGGTTCGAGTCGCCCGGGACATGTGGTCAACGCAAGGGGACCACGGACCACCGCGCGAATCGCTGAGGACAGCTGGTCCACATCGCGGGCCCTTGGACACTGGCCTGAGTCGCCCGGGACAGCAGGTCGACCCCGTGGGCAATTGGACCCGAGCCCGAGTCGCCCGGGAGAGCTGGTCCAACTCGCGGGCCCTCGGACCCGAGCGCGGGTCGCGCGAGAATTCTGGTCGACCACGCGTGCCCTCGGACCCGGGCCTGTGACGTGCGTGTGAGCTGATCAAACACGCGGGACCACGGACCAAATCCCGTGTCGACCGGGACAGCTTGTCAAGCCCGCGGGCCCTCAGACCCGAGCGGGAGTCACCCAGCAGGGGTGGTCGACATCGCGGGCACTCGGACACTGGCCTGAGTCGCCTGGGACAGCTGGTGCACCCTGCGGCCTATCGGAGCCGGGCGCGTGTCGCCCCTGAGAGCCGGGCGACGCCGCGGGCCCTCGGAACTGTGTGCGAGTCGCCTGGGACAGCTGGTCAACATCGCGGGCCCTCGGACAATGGCCTGAGTCGCCCGGGAGAGCTTGTGGACACTCAGGGCAATCGGACACAGGCGCGAATCCTCCCGGACAGCTGGTCGACACCACAGGCCCTCGGACCCGAGCGCGATTCGCCCGGGAATTCTCGTCAACCGAGCAGGATCTAGGACCCGGGCCCGAGAACGCGGGGCAGCTGGTCGACTCCTTGGGCCCAGGGACATGGGCCTGAGTCGCCCGGGACAGCTGGTGGACCCCGCGGGCCATCGGCCCCGAGCCTGAGTTGCCCGGGAGAGTTGGTGGACCCCGCGGGCCATCGGACCCGAGCCTGATTCGCCCAGGACAACTGGTTGACAATGCGGGCCCTCAGACCAAGGCGCGAGTTATCCGGTACAGCTAGTCAACTACACGGGAACTCGGACACGGGCCCGCTTGGCCCGGGTGAGCTGGTCGACCCCACGGAATCACGGACCTGAGCCTGAGTCACCCGGGACAGCTTGTCAACCCCAGGCGCGCTCGACCCGAGCGCAAGTCGCCCAGGACAACGGGGCGACATCGCGGGCCCTCAGATACGAGCGCGTGTCGCCCGGCTGCGCTGGTCGAACCCGCGGGACCTCGGAACCCGGTCCGAGTCGCCGGGGACAGCTGGTCAACATCGTGAGCCCTCGGACACTGGCCTGAGTCGCCACGGACAGCTGGTCGACCCCGCGGGCTATCGGAGCCGGCCGCGTGTCCTCTGGGACAGCTGGTCGAACCTGCGGCCCTCGGACCCGAGCTCGAGTCGCCCGGAAGAGCGGATGGATCCCGCTGACCCTCGATCCGCGCCCGAGGCGCCTGGGACAGCTGGTCAACCCCGCAGGCACTGGAAGCAGGCCCCCGGTCGCCTGGGACATCTGGTCGAGCCCCCGGGACCTCAGGCATGGGCCCGAGTCTCCCGGGGCAGCTGGTCGACTCCGTGGGCCCAGGGACACGGGCCTGGGGCGCCCGGGCCAGCTGGTCGACCTCGCGGGCACTGGAACCCGGCACCAGGTCGCCCAGGACATCTGGTCGAGCCCATGGGACCTGGGAACCGGGTCCGAGTCGCCCGGGACAGCTGGTCGGCACCGCGGGCCTTGGCCACGGGCCCGAGTCACCCGGGAGAGATGGTCGACCCCACGGGGCCTTGGACATGATTCCGAGTCACCTGGGAGAGCTAGTCGATATCACGGGCCCTCGGAGCCGAGCCGGAGTAGCCCGGGATATCTGGTCGACCCCACGAGATCGCAGACCACAGTGCGAGTCACCCAGGACAGCTGGTCGACATCGCGGGACCTCAGGCATGGGCCCGAGTCTCCCGTGACAGCTGGTGGACCCTGCGGACCATCGGACCTGGGCCCGAGTGGCCCAGGACAGCTGGGCGACATCGTGGGACCTCAGGCATGGGCCCGAGTCTCCCGTGACACCTGGCCGACCCCACGAGCTATCGGATCCGGGCGCAAGTCCCCCAGGACAGCGGGTTGACCCCGCGGGCCATTGGTCAGGCGCCTGAGTCAGCCGGGAGAGCTGGTCGATCCGGCGGGCCCTCAGATCCGAGCTCAAGTCGCCCGAGACAGCGGGTGGATCCCGCTGGCCCTCGGATCCGTGCCCGAGTCACCCGGGACAGCTGGTCGACCCCGCAGGCACTGGAACCCGGCCCCTGTTCGCCCGGGACATCTGGTCGAGCCCCCGGGACCACAGTCTCCCGGGGCAGCTGGTCGACTCCGCGGGCCCAAGGACACGGGCCTGAGGCGCCCCAGACAGCTGGTCGAACCCGCGGGCACTGGAACCCGGCCCCAGGTCGCCCGGGATATCTGGTCGAGCCCTGGGACCTTAGGCATGGGCCCGAGTCTCCCGGGGCAGCTGGTCGACTCCGCGGGTCCAGGGACACGGGCCTGAGGCGCCCGGGACAACTGTTCGAAACCGCGGGCACTGGGACACGGGCCCGAGTCCCCTGGGACAGCTGGTCCACCCCACGGGACCACGGACCCAAGCGGGAGTCGCCCAGGACAGCGGGTCGACATCTCGGGCCCTCGGACCCTGGACTGAGTCGCCCAGGACAGCTGGTCGACACCGCAGGCACAGGAACCCGGCCTCCGGTCGCCCGGGATATCTGATCGAGCCGCCAGGACCACAGGCATGGGCCCGAGTCTCTCGGGGCAGCTGGTCAACTCCGCGGTTCCAGGGACACGGGCCTGAGTTGCCCGGGACAGCTGGTGGACCCCATGGGCCCTGTGACATGGATCCAAATCACCCGGGAGTGCTAGTCGACCCCGCAGGCAATCGGACCCGAGGGCGAGTCGCCCGGGAGTGCTCATCGACCGCACAGGACCTCGTACCCGGGCCGGAGTCGCCCGGTGCAGCTGCTCGACACCGCGGGACCAGGGACCCGGGCCTGAGTCGCCCGGGAGAACTGGTCGACCCCCTGGGCCCTCGGACATGGGCCCGAGTAACCTGGGACAGCTGTTCGACCGCGCGAGTCCTTGGACTCAGGTACGAGTCCCCCGTGACAGATGGTCCACCCCGCGGGCCCTGGGACATGGGTTCGAGTCGCCCGGGACATGTGGTCAACGCAAGGGGACCACGGACCACCGCGCGAATCGCTGAGGACAGCTGGTCCACATCGCGGGCCCTTGGACACTGGCCTGAGTCGCCCGGGACAGCAGGTCGACCCCGTGGGCAATTGGACCCGAGCCCGAGTCGCCCGGGAGAGCTGGTCCAACTCGCGGGCCCTCGGACCCGAGCGCGGGTCGCGCGAGAATTCTGGTCGACCACGCGTGCCCTCGGACCCGGGCCTGTGACGTGCGTGTGAGCTGATCAAACACGCGGGACCACGGACCAAATCCCGTGTCGACCGGGACAGCTTGTCAAGCCCGCGGGCCCTCAGACCCGAGCGGGAGTCACCCAGCAGGGGTGGTCGACATCGCGGGCACTCGGACACTGGCCTGAGTCGCCTGGGACAGCTGGTGCACCCTGCGGCCTATCGGAGCCGGGCGCGTGTCGCCCCTGAGAGCCGGGCGACGCCGCGGGCCCTCGGAACTGTGTGCGAGTCGCCTGGGACAGCTGGTCAACATCGCGGGCCCTCGGACAATGGCCTGAGTCGCCCGGGAGAGCTTGTGGACACTCAGGGCAATCGGACACAGGCGCGAATCCTCCCGGACAGCTGGTCGACACCACAGGCCCTCGGACCCGAGCGCGATTCGCCCGGGAATTCTCGTCAACCGAGCAGGATCTAGGACCCGGGCCCGAGAACGCGGGGCAGCTGGTCGACTCCTTGGGCCCAGGGACATGGGCCTGAGTCGCCCGGGACAGCTGGTGGACCCCGCGGGCCATCGGCCCCGAGCCTGAGTTGCCCGGGAGAGTTGGTGGACCCCGCGGGCCATCGGACCCGAGCCTGATTCGCCCAGGACAACTGGTTGACAATGCGGGCCCTCAGACCAAGGCGCGAGTTATCCGGTACAGCTAGTCAACTACACGGGAACTCGGACACGGGCCCGCTTGGCCCGGGTGAGCTGGTCGACCCCACGGAATCACGGACCTGAGCCTGAGTCACCCGGGACAGCTTGTCAACCCCAGGCGCGCTCGACCCGAGCGCAAGTCGCCCAGGACAACGGGGCGACATCGCGGGCCCTCAGATACGAGCGCGTGTCGCCCGGCTGCGCTGGTCGAACCCGCGGGACCTCGGAACCCGGTCCGAGTCGCCGGGGACAGCTGGTCAACATCGTGAGCCCTCGGACACTGGCCTGAGTCGCCACGGACAGCTGGTCGACCCCGCGGGCTATCGGAGCCGGCCGCGTGTCCTCTGGGACAGCTGGTCGAACCTGCGGCCCTCGGACCCGAGCTCGAGTCGCCCGGAAGAGCGGATGGATCCCGCTGACCCTCGATCCGCGCCCGAGGCGCCTGGGACAGCTGGTCAACCCCGCAGGCACTGGAAGCAGGCCCCCGGTCGCCTGGGACATCTGGTCGAGCCCCCGGGACCTCAGGCATGGGCCCGAGTCTCCCGGGGCAGCTGGTCGACTCCGTGGGCCCAGGGACACGGGCCTGGGGCGCCCGGGCCAGCTGGTCGACCTCGCGGGCACTGGAACCCGGCACCAGGTCGCCCAGGACATCTGGTCGAGCCCATGGGACCTGGGAACCGGGTCCGAGTCGCCCGGGACAGCTGGTCGGCACCGCGGGCCTTGGCCACGGGCCCGAGTCACCCGGGAGAGATGGTCGACCCCACGGGGCCTTGGACATGATTCCGAGTCACCTGGGAGAGCTAGTCGATATCACGGGCCCTCGGAGCCGAGCCGGAGTAGCCCGGGATATCTGGTCGACCCCACGAGATCGCAGACCACAGTGCGAGTCGCCCAGGACAGCTGGTCGACATCGCGGGACCTCAGGCATGGGCCCGAGTCTCCCGTGACAGCTGGTGGACCCTGCGGACCATCGGACCTGGGCCCGAGTGGCCCAGGACAGCTGGGCGACATCGTGGGACCTCAGGCATGGGCCCGAGTCTCCCGTGACACCTGGCCGACCCCACGAGCTATCGGATCCGGGCGCAAGTCCCCCAGGACAGCGGGTTGACCCCGCGGGCCATTGGTCAGGCGCCTGAGTCAGCCGGGAGAGCTGGTCGATCCGGCGGGCCCTCAGATCCGAGCTCAAGTCGCCCGAGACAGCGGGTGGATCCCGCTGGCCCTCGGATCCGTGCCCGAGTCACCCGGGACAGCTGGTCGACCCCGCAGGCACTGGAACCCGGCCCCTGTTCGCCCGGGACATCTGGTCGAGCCCCCGGGACCACAGTCTCCCGGGGCAGCTGGTCGACTCCGCGGGCCCAAGGACACGGGCCTGAGGCGCCCCAGACAGCTGGTCGAACCCGCGGGCACTGGAACCCGGCCCCAGGTCGCCCGGGATATCTGGTCGAGCCCTGGGACCTTAGGCATGGGCCCGAGTCTCCCGGGGCAGCTGGTCGACTCCGCGGGTCCAGGGACACGGGCCTGAGGCGCCCGGGACAACTGTTCGAAACCGCGGGCACTGGGACACGGGCCCGAGTCCCCTGGGACAGCTGGTCCACCCCACGGGACCACGGACCCAAGCGGGCGTCGCCCAGGACAGCGGGTCGACATCTCGGGCCCTCGGACCCTGGACTGAGTCGCCCAGGACAGCTGGTCGACACCGCAGGCACAGGAACCCGGCCTCCGGTCGCCCGGGATATCTGATCGAGCCGCCAGGACCACAGGCATGGGCCCGAGTCTCTCGGGGCAGCTGGTCAACTCCGCGGTTCCAGGGACACGGGCCTGAGTTGCCCGGGACAGCTGGTGGACCCCATGGGCCCTGTGACATGGATCCAAATCACCCGGGAGTGCTAGTCGACCCCGCAGGCAATCGGACCCGAGGGCGAGTCGCCCGGGAGTGCTCATCGACCGCACAGGACCTCGTACCCGGGCCGGAGTCGCCCGGTGCAGCTGCTCGACACCGCGGGACCAGGGACCCGGGCCTGAGTCGCCCGGGAGAACTGGTCGACCCCCTGGGCCCTCGGACATGGGCCCGAGTAACCTGGGACAGCTGTTCGACCGCGCGAGTCCTTGGACTCAGGTACGAGTCCCCCGTGACAGATGGTCCACCCCGCGGGCCCTGGGACATGGGTTCGAGTCGCCCGGGACATGTGGTCAACGCAAGGGGACCACGGACCACCGCGCGAATCGCTGAGGACAGCTGGTCCACATCGCGGGCCCTTGGACACTGGCCTGAGTCGCCCGGGACAGCAGGTCGACCCCGTGGGCAATTGGACCCGAGCCCGAGTCGCCCGGGAGAGCTGGTCCAACTCGCGGGCCCTCGGACCCGAGCGCGGGTCGCGCGAGAATTCTGGTCGACCACGCGTGCCCTCGGACCCGGGCCTGTGACGTGCGTGTGAGCTGATCAAACACGCGGGACCACGGACCAAATCCCGTGTCGACCGGGACAGCTTGTCAAGCCCGCGGGCCCTCAGACCCGAGCGGGAGTCACCCAGCAGGGGTGGTCGACATCGCGGGCACTCGGACACTGGCCTGAGTCGCCTGGGACAGCTGGTGCACCCTGCGGCCTATCGGAGCCGGGCGCGTGTCGCCCCTGAGAGCCGGGCGACGCCGCGGGCCCTCGGAACTGTGTGCGAGTCGCCTGGGACAGCTGGTCAACATCGCGGGCCCTCGGACAATGGCCTGAGTCGCCCGGGAGAGCTTGTGGACACTCAGGGCAATCGGACACAGGCGTGAATCCTCCCGGACAGCTGGTCGACACCACAGGCCCTCGGACCCGAGCGCGATTCGCCCGGGAATTCTCGTCAACCGAGCAGGATCTAGGACCCGGGCCCGAGAACGCGGGGCAGCTGGTCGACTCCTTGGGCCCAGGGACATGGGCCTGAGTCGCCCGGGACAGCTGGTGGACCCCGCGGGCCATCGGACCTGAGCCTGATTCGCCCAGGACAACTGGTTGACAATGCGGGCCCTCAGACCAAGGCGCGAGTTATCCGGTACAGCTAGTCAACTACACGGGAACTCGGACACGGGCCCGCTTCGCCCGGGTGAGCTGGTCGACCCCACGGAATCACGGACCTGAGCCTGAGTCACCCGGGACAGCTTGTCAACCCCACGCGCGCTCGACCCGAGCGCAAGTCGCCCAGGACAACGGGGCGACATCGCGGGCCCTCAGAAAAGAGCGCGTGTCGCCCGGCTGCGCTGGTCGAACCCGCGGGACCTCGGAACCCGGTCCGAGTCGCCGGGGACAGCTGGTCAACATCGTGAGCCCTCGGACACTGGCCTGAGTCGCCACGGACAGCTGGTCGACCCCGCGGGCTATCGGAGCCGGCCGCGTGTCCTCTGGGACAGCTGGTCGAACCTGCGGCCCTCGGACCCGAGCTCGAGTCGCCCGGAAGAGCGGATGGATCCCGCTGACCCTCGATCCGCGCCCGAGGCGCCTGGGACAGCTGGTCAACCCCGCAGGCACTGGAACCAGGCCCCCGGTCGCCTGGGACATCTGGTCGAGCCCCCGGGACCTCAGGCATGGGCCCGAGTCTCCCGGGGCAGCTGGTCGACTCCGTGGGCCCAGGGACACGGGCCTGGGGCGCCCGGGCCAGCTGGTCGACCTCGCGGGCACTGGAACCCGGCACCAGGTCGCCCAGGACATCTGGTCGAGCCCATGGGACCTGGGAACCGGGTCCGAGTCGCCCGGGACAGCTGGTCGGCACCGCGGGCCTTGGCCACGGGCCCGAGTCACCCGGGAGAGATGGTCGACCCCACGGGGCCTTGGACATGATTCCGAGTCACCTGGGAGAGCTAGTCGATATCACGGGCCCTCGGAGCCGAGCCGGAGTAGCCCGGGATATCTGGTCGACCCCACGAGATCGCAGACCACAGTGCGAGTCGCCCAGGACAGCTGGTCGACATCGCGGGACCTCAGGCATGGGCCCGAGTCTCCCGTGACAGCTGGTGGACCCTGCGGACCATCGGACCTGGGCCCGAGTGGCCCAGGACAGCTGGGCGACATCGTGGGACCTCAGGCATGGGCCCGAGTCTCCCGTGACACCTGGCCGACCCCACGAGCTATCGGATCCGGGCGCAAGTCCCCCAGGACAGCGGGTTGACCCCGCGGGCCATTGGTCAGGCGCCTGAGTCAGCCGGGAGAGCTGGTCGATCCGGCGGGCCCTCAGATCCGAGCTCAAGTCGCCCGAGACAGCGGGTGGATCCCGCTGGCCCTCGGATCCGTGCCCGAGTCACCCGGGACAGCTGGTCGACCCCGCAGGCACTGGAACCCGGCCCCTGTTCGCCCGGGACATCTGGTCGAGCCCCCGGGACCACAGTCTCCCGGGGCAGCTGGTCGACTCCGCGGGCCCAAGGACACGGGCCTGAGGCGCCCCAGACAGCTGGTCGAACCCGCGGGCACTGGAACCCGGCCCCAGGTCGCCCGGGATATCTGGTCGAGCCCTGGGACCTTAGGCATGGGCCCGAGTCTCCCGGGGCAGCTGGTCGACTCCGCGGGTCCAGGGACACGGGCCTGAGGCGCCCGGGACAAGTGTTCGAAACCGCGGGCACTGGGACACGGGCCCGAGTCCCCTGGGACAGCTGGTCCACCCCACGGGACCACGGACCCAAGCGGGAGTCGCCCAGGACAGCGGGTCGACATCTCGGGCCCTCGGACCCTGGACTGAGTCGCCCAGGACAGCTGGTCGACACCGCAGGCACAGGAACCCGGCCTCCGGTCGCCCGGGATATCTGATCGAGCCGCCAGGACCACAGGCATGGGCCCGAGTCTCTCGGGGCAGCTGGTCAACTCCGCGGTTCCAGGGACACGGGCCTGAGTTGCCCGGGACAGCTGGTGGACCCCATGGGCCCTGTGACATGGATCCAAATCACCCGGGAGTGCTAGTCGACCCCGCAGGCAATCGGACCCGAGGGCGAGTCGCCCGGGAGTGCTCATCGACCGCACAGGACCTCGTACCCGGGCCGGAGTCGCCCGGTGCAGCTGCTCGACACCGCGGGACCAGGGACCCGGGCCTGAGTCGCCCGGGAGAACTGGTCGACCCCCTGGGCCCTCGGACATGGGCCCGAGTAACCTGGGACAGCTGTTCGACCGCGCGAGTCCTTGGACTCAGGTACGAGTCCCCCGTGACAGATGGTCCACCCCGCGGGCCCTGGGACATGGGTTCGAGTCGCCCGGGACATGTGGTCAACGCAAGGGGACCACGGACCACCGCGCGAATCGCTGAGGACAGCTGGTCCACATCGCGGGCCCTTGGACACTGGCCTGAGTCGCCCGGGACAGCAGGTCGACCCCGTGGGCAATTGGACCCGAGCCCGAGTCGCCCGGGAGAGCTGGTCCAACTCGCGGGCCCTCGGACCCGAGCGCGGGTCGCGCGAGAATTCTGGTCGACCACGCGTGCCCTCGGACCTGGGCCTGTGACGTGCGTGTGAGCTGATCAAACACGCGGGACCACGGACCAAATCCCGTGTCGACCGGGACAGCTTGTCAAGCCCGCGGGCCCTCAGACCCGAGCGGGAGTCACCCAGCAGGGGTGGTCGACATCGCGGGCACTCGGACACTGGCCTGAGTCGCCTGGGACAGCTGGTGCACCCTGCGGCCTATCGGAGCCGGGCGCGTGTCGCCCCTGAGAGCCGGGCGACGCCGCGGGCCCTCGGAACTGTGTGCGAGTCGCCTGGGACAGCTGGTCAACATCGCGGGCCCTCGGACAATGGCCTGAGTCGCCCGGGAGAGCTTGTGGACACTCAGGGCAATCGGAGACAGGCGCGAATCCTCCCGGACAGCTGGTCGACACCACAGGCCCTCGGACCCGAGCGCGATTCGCCCGGGAATTCTCGTCAACCGAGCAGGATCTAGGACCCGGGCCCGAGAACGCGGGGCAGCTGGTCGACTCCTTGGGCCCAGGGACATGGGCCTGAGTCGCCCGGGACAGCTGGTGGACCCCGCGGGCCATCGGCCCCGAGCCTGAGTTGCCCGGGAGAGTTGGTGGACCCCGCGGGCCATCGGACCCGAGCCTGATTCGCCCAGGACAACTGGTTGACAATGCGGGCCCTCAGACCAAGGCGCGAGTTATCCGGTACAGCTAGTCAACTACACGGGAACTCGGACACGGGCCCGCTTGGCCCGGGTGAGCTGGTCGACCCCACGGAATCACGGACCTGAGCCTGAGTCACCCGGGACAGCTTGTCAACCCCAGGCGCGCTCGACCCGAGCGCAAGTCGCCCAGGACAACGGGGCGACATCGCGGGCCCTCAGATACGAGCGCGTGTCGCCCGGCTGCGCTGGTCGAACCCGCGGGACCTCGGAACCCGGTCCGAGTCGCCGGGGACAGCTGGTCAACATCGTGAGCCCTCGGACACTGGCCTGAGTCGCCACGGACAGCTGGTCGACCCCGCGGGCTATCGGAGCCGGCCGCGTGTCCTCTGGGACAGCTGGTCGAACCTGCGGCCCTCGGACCCGAGCTCGAGTCGCCCGGAAGAGCGGATGGATCCCGCTGACCCTCGATCCGCGCCCGAGGCGCCTGGGACAGCTGGTCAACCCCGCAGGCACTGGAAGCAGGCCCCCGGTCGCCTGGGACATCTGGTCGAGCCCCCGGGACCTCAGGCATGGGCCCGAGTCTCCCGGGGCAGCTGGTCGACTCCGTGGGCCCAGGGACACGGGCCTGGGGCGCCCGGGCCAGCTGGTCGACCTCGCGGGCACTGGAACCCGGCACCAGGTCGCCCAGGACATCTGGTCGAGCCCATGGGACCTGGGAACCGGGTCCGAGTCGCCCGGGACAGCTGGTCGGCACCGCGGGCCTTGGCCACGGGCCCGAGTCACCCGGGAGAGATGGTCGACCCCACGGGGCCTTGGACATGATTCCGAGTCACCTGGGAGAGCTAGTCGATATCACGGGCCCTCGGAGCCGAGCCGGAGTAGCCCGGGATATCTGGTCGACCCCACGAGATCGCAGACCACAGTGCGAGTCGCCCAGGACAGCTGGTCGACATCGCGGGACCTCAGGCATGGGCCCGAGTCTCCCGTGACAGCTGGTGGACCCTGCGGACCATCGGACCTGGGCCCGAGTGGCCCAGGACAGCTGGGCGACATCGTGGGACCTCAGGCATGGGCCCGAGTCTCCCGTGACACCTGGCCGACCCCACGAGCTATCGGATCCGGGCGCAAGTCCCCCAGGACAGCGGGTTGACCCCGCGGGCCATTGGTCAGGCGCCTGAGTCAGCCGGGAGAGCT
Organism: Sus scrofa; assembly: GCF_054392235.1. Taxonomy (NCBI): domain Eukaryota; kingdom Metazoa; phylum Chordata; class Mammalia; order Artiodactyla; family Suidae; genus Sus; species Sus scrofa. The sequence continues at coordinate 37,404,348 of NC_139393.1, read as the reverse complement.
GGTCGATCCGGCGGGCCCTCAGATCCGAGCTCAAGTCGCCCGAGACAGCGGGTGGATCCCGCTGGCCCTCGGATCCGTGCCCGAGTCACCCGGGACAGCTGGTCGACCCCGCAGGCACTGGAACCCGGCCCCTGTTCGCCCGGGACATCTGGTCGAGCCCCCGGGACCACAGTCTCCCGGGGCAGCTGGTCGACTCCGCGGGCCCAAGGACACGGGCCTGAGGCGCCCCAGACAGCTGGTCGAACCCGCGGGCACTGGAACCCGGCCCCAGGTCGCCCGGGATATCTGGTCGAGCCCTGGGACCTTAGGCATGGGCCCGAGTCTCCCGGGGCAGCTGGTCGACTCCGCGGGTCCAGGGACACGGGCCTGAGGCGCCCGGGACAACTGTTCGAAACCGCGGGCACTGGGACACGGGCCCGAGTCCCCTGGGACAGCTGGTCCACCCCACGGGACCACGGACCCAAGCGGGAGTCGCCCAGGACAGCGGGTCGACATCTCGGGCCCTCGGACCCTGGACTGAGTCGCCCAGGACAGCTGGTCGACACCGCAGGCACAGGAACCCGGCCTCCGGTCGCCCGGGATATCTGATCGAGCCGCCAGGACCACAGGCATGGGCCCGAGTCTCTCGGGGCAGCTGGTCAACTCCGCGGTTCCAGGGACACGGGCCTGAGTTGCCCGGGACAGCTGGTGGACCCCATGGGCCCTGTGACATGGATCCAAATCACCCGGGAGTGCTAGTCGACCCCGCAGGCAATCGGACCCGAGGGCGAGTCGCCCGGGAGTGCTCATCGACCGCACAGGACCTCGTACCCGGGCCGGAGTCGCCCGGTGCAGCTGCTCGACACCGCGGGACCAGGGACCCGGGCCTGAGTCGCCCGGGAGAACTGGTCGACCCCCTGGGCCCTCGGACATGGGCCCGAGTAACCTGGGACAGCTGTTCGACCGCGCGAGTCCTTGGACTCAGGTACGAGTCCCCCGTGACAGATGGTCCACCCCGCGGGCCCTGGGACATGGGTTCGAGTCGCCCGGGACATGTGGTCAACGCAAGGGGACCACGGACCACCGCGCGAATCGCTGAGGACAGCTGGTCCACATCGCGGGCCCTTGGACACTGGCCTGAGTCGCCCGGGACAGCAGGTCGACCCCGTGGGCAATTGGACCCGAGCCCGAGTCGCCCGGGAGAGCTGGTCCAACTCGCGGGCCCTCGGACCCGAGCGCGGGTCGCGCGAGAATTCTGGTCGACCACGCGTGCCCTCGGACCCGGGCCTGTGACGTGCGTGTGAGCTGATCAAACACGCGGGACCACGGACCAAATCCCGTGTCGACCGGGACAGCTTGTCAAGCCCGCGGGCCCTCAGACCCGAGCGGGAGTCACCCAGCAGGGGTGGTCGACATCGCGGGCACTCGGACACTGGCCTGAGTCGCCTGGGACAGCTGGTGCACCCTGCGGCCTATCGGAGCCGGGCGCGTGTCGCCCCTGAGAGCCGGGCGACGCCGCGGGCCCTCGGAACTGTGTGCGAGTCGCCTGGGACAGCTGGTCAACATCGCGGGCCCTCGGACAATGGCCTGAGTCGCCCGGGAGAGCTTGTGGACACTCAGGGCAATCGGACACAGGCGCGAATCCTCCCGGACAGCTGGTCGACACCACAGGCCCTCGGACCCGAGCGCGATTCGCCCGGGAATTCTCGTCAACCGAGCAGGATCTAGGACCCGGGCCCGAGAACGCGGGGCAGCTGGTCGACTCCTTGGGCCCAGGGACATGGGCCTGAGTCGCCCGGGACAGCTGGTGGACCCCGCGGGCCATCGGCCCCGAGCCTGAGTTGCCCGGGAGAGTTGGTGGACCCCGCGGGCCATCGGACCCGAGCCTGATTCGCCCAGGACAACTGGTTGACAATGCGGGCCCTCAGACCAAGGCGCGAGTTATCCGGTACAGCTAGTCAACTACACGGGAACTCGGACACGGGCCCGCTTGGCCCGGGTGAGCTGGTCGACCCCACGGAATCACGGACCTGAGCCTGAGTCACCCGGGACAGCTTGTCAACCCCAGGCGCGCTCGACCCGAGCGCAAGTCGCCCAGGACAACGGGGCGACATCGCGGGCCCTCAGATACGAGCGCGTGTCGCCCGGCTGCGCTGGTCGAACCCGCGGGACCTCGGAACCCGGTCCGAGTCGCCGGGGACAGCTGGTCAACATCGTGAGCCCTCGGACACTGGCCTGAGTCGCCACGGACAGCTGGTCGACCCCGCGGGCTATCGGAGCCGGCCGCGTGTCCTCTGGGACAGCTGGTCGAACCTGCGGCCCTCGGACCCGAGCTCGAGTCGCCCGGAAGAGCGGATGGATCCCGCTGACCCTCGATCCGCGCCCGAGGCGCCTGGGACAGCTGGTCAACCCCGCAGGCACTGGAAGCAGGCCCCCGGTCGCCTGGGACATCTGGTCGAGCCCCCGGGACCTCAGGCATGGGCCCGAGTCTCCCGGGGCAGCTGGTCGACTCCGTGGGCCCAGGGACACGGGCCTGGGGCGCCCGGGCCAGCTGGTCGACCTCGCGGGCACTGGAACCCGGCACCAGGTCGCCCAGGACATCTGGTCGAGCCCATGGGACCTGGGAACCGGGTCCGAGTCGCCCGGGACAGCTGGTCGGCACCGCGGGCCTTGGCCACGGGCCCGAGTCACCCGGGAGAGATGGTCGACCCCACGGGGCCTTGGACATGATTCCGAGTCACCTGGGAGAGCTAGTCGATATCACGGGCCCTCGGAGCCGAGCCGGAGTAGCCCGGGATATCTGGTCGACCCCACGAGATCGCAGACCACAGTGCGAGTCGCCCAGGACAGCTGGTCGACATCGCGGGACCTCAGGCATGGGCCCGAGTCTCCCGTGACAGCTGGTGGACCCTGCGGACCATCGGACCTGGGCCCGAGTGGCCCAGGACAGCTGGGCGACATCGTGGGACCTCAGGCATGGGCCCGAGTCTCCCGTGACACCTGGCCGACCCCACGAGCTATCGGATCCGGGCGCAAGTCCCCCAGGACAGCGGGTTGACCCCGCGGGCCATTGGTCAGGCGCCTGAGTCAGCCGGGAGAGCTGGTCGATCCGGCGGGCCCTCAGATCCGAGCTCAAGTCGCCCGAGACAGCGGGTGGATCCCGCTGGCCCTCGGATCCGTGCCCGAGTCACCCGGGACAGCTGGTCGACCCCGCAGGCACTGGAACCCGGCCCCTGTTCGCCCGGGACATCTGGTCGAGCCCCCGGGACCACAGTCTCCCGGGGCAGCTGGTCGACTCCGCGGGCCCAAGGACACGGGCCTGAGGCGCCCCAGACAGCTGGTCGAACCCGCGGGCACTGGAACCCGGCCCCAGGTCGCCCGGGATATCTGGTCGAGCCCTGGGACCTTAGGCATGGGCCCGAGTCTCCCGGGGCAGCTGGTCGACTCCGCGGGTCCAGGGACACGGGCCTGAGGCGCCCGGGACAACTGTTCGAAACCGCGGGCACTGGGACACGGGCCCGAGTCCCCTGGGACAGCTGGTCCACCCCACGGGACCACGGACCCAAGCGGGCGTCGCCCAGGACAGCGGGTCGACATCTCGGGCCCTCGGACCCTGGACTGAGTCGCCCAGGACAGCTGGTCGACACCGCAGGCACAGGAACCCGGCCTCCGGTCGCCCGGGATATCTGATCGAGCCGCCAGGACCACAGGCATGGGCCCGAGTCTCTCGGGGCAGCTGGTCAACTCCGCGGTTCCAGGGACACGGGCCTGAGTTGCCCGGGACAGCTGGTGGACCCCATGGGCCCTGTGACATGGATCCAAATCACCCGGGAGTGCTAGTCGACCCCGCAGGCAATCGGACCCGAGGGCGAGTCGCCCGGGAGTGCTCATCGACCGCACAGGACCTCGTACCCGGGCCGGAGTCGCCCGGTGCAGCTGCTCGACACCGCGGGACCAGGGACCCGGGCCTGAGTCGCCCGGGAGAACTGGTCGACCCCCTGGGCCCTCGGACATGGGCCCGAGTAACCTGGGACAGCTGTTCGACCGCGCGAGTCCTTGGACTCAGGTACGAGTCCCCCGTGACAGATGGTCCACCCCGCGGGCCCTGGGACATGGGTTCGAGTCGCCCGGGACATGTGGTCAACGCAAGGGGACCACGGACCACCGCGCGAATCGCTGAGGACAGCTGGTCCACATCGCGGGCCCTTGGACACTGGCCTGAGTCGCCCGGGACAGCAGGTCGACCCCGTGGGCAATTGGACCCGAGCCCGAGTCGCCCGGGAGAGCTGGTCCAACTCGCGGGCCCTCGGACCCGAGCGCGGGTCGCGCGAGAATTCTGGTCGACCACGCGTGCCCTCGGACCCGGGCCTGTGACGTGCGTGTGAGCTGATCAAACACGCGGGACCACGGACCAAATCCCGTGTCGACCGGGACAGCTTGTCAAGCCCGCGGGCCCTCAGACCCGAGCGGGAGTCACCCAGCAGGGGTGGTCGACATCGCGGGCACTCGGACACTGGCCTGAGTCGCCTGGGACAGCTGGTGCACCCTGCGGCCTATCGGAGCCGGGCGCGTGTCGCCCCTGAGAGCCGGGCGACGCCGCGGGCCCTCGGAACTGTGTGCGAGTCGCCTGGGACAGCTGGTCAACATCGCGGGCCCTCGGACAATGGCCTGAGTCGCCCGGGAGAGCTTGTGGACACTCAGGGCAATCGGACACAGGCGTGAATCCTCCCGGACAGCTGGTCGACACCACAGGCCCTCGGACCCGAGCGCGATTCGCCCGGGAATTCTCGTCAACCGAGCAGGATCTAGGACCCGGGCCCGAGAACGCGGGGCAGCTGGTCGACTCCTTGGGCCCAGGGACATGGGCCTGAGTCGCCCGGGACAGCTGGTGGACCCCGCGGGCCATCGGACCTGAGCCTGATTCGCCCAGGACAACTGGTTGACAATGCGGGCCCTCAGACCAAGGCGCGAGTTATCCGGTACAGCTAGTCAACTACACGGGAACTCGGACACGGGCCCGCTTCGCCCGGGTGAGCTGGTCGACCCCACGGAATCACGGACCTGAGCCTGAGTCACCCGGGACAGCTTGTCAACCCCACGCGCGCTCGACCCGAGCGCAAGTCGCCCAGGACAACGGGGCGACATCGCGGGCCCTCAGAAAAGAGCGCGTGTCGCCCGGCTGCGCTGGTCGAACCCGCGGGACCTCGGAACCCGGTCCGAGTCGCCGGGGACAGCTGGTCAACATCGTGAGCCCTCGGACACTGGCCTGAGTCGCCACGGACAGCTGGTCGACCCCGCGGGCTATCGGAGCCGGCCGCGTGTCCTCTGGGACAGCTGGTCGAACCTGCGGCCCTCGGACCCGAGCTCGAGTCGCCCGGAAGAGCGGATGGATCCCGCTGACCCTCGATCCGCGCCCGAGGCGCCTGGGACAGCTGGTCAACCCCGCAGGCACTGGAACCAGGCCCCCGGTCGCCTGGGACATCTGGTCGAGCCCCCGGGACCTCAGGCATGGGCCCGAGTCTCCCGGGGCAGCTGGTCGACTCCGTGGGCCCAGGGACACGGGCCTGGGGCGCCCGGGCCAGCTGGTCGACCTCGCGGGCACTGGAACCCGGCACCAGGTCGCCCAGGACATCTGGTCGAGCCCATGGGACCTGGGAACCGGGTCCGAGTCGCCCGGGACAGCTGGTCGGCACCGCGGGCCTTGGCCACGGGCCCGAGTCACCCGGGAGAGATGGTCGACCCCACGGGGCCTTGGACATGATTCCGAGTCACCTGGGAGAGCTAGTCGATATCACGGGCCCTCGGAGCCGAGCCGGAGTAGCCCGGGATATCTGGTCGACCCCACGAGATCGCAGACCACAGTGCGAGTCGCCCAGGACAGCTGGTCGACATCGCGGGACCTCAGGCATGGGCCCGAGTCTCCCGTGACAGCTGGTGGACCCTGCGGACCATCGGACCTGGGCCCGAGTGGCCCAGGACAGCTGGGCGACATCGTGGGACCTCAGGCATGGGCCCGAGTCTCCCGTGACACCTGGCCGACCCCACGAGCTATCGGATCCGGGCGCAAGTCCCCCAGGACAGCGGGTTGACCCCGCGGGCCATTGGTCAGGCGCCTGAGTCAGCCGGGAGAGCTGGTCGATCCGGCGGGCCCTCAGATCCGAGCTCAAGTCGCCCGAGACAGCGGGTGGATCCCGCTGGCCCTCGGATCCGTGCCCGAGTCACCCGGGACAGCTGGTCGACCCCGCAGGCACTGGAACCCGGCCCCTGTTCGCCCGGGACATCTGGTCGAGCCCCCGGGACCACAGTCTCCCGGGGCAGCTGGTCGACTCCGCGGGCCCAAGGACACGGGCCTGAGGCGCCCCAGACAGCTGGTCGAACCCGCGGGCACTGGAACCCGGCCCCAGGTCGCCCGGGATATCTGGTCGAGCCCTGGGACCTTAGGCATGGGCCCGAGTCTCCCGGGGCAGCTGGTCGACTCCGCGGGTCCAGGGACACGGGCCTGAGGCGCCCGGGACAACTGTTCGAAACCGCGGGCACTGGGACACGGGCCCGAGTCCCCTGGGACAGCTGGTCCACCCCACGGGACCACGGACCCAAGCGGGAGTCGCCCAGGACAGCGGGTCGACATCTCGGGCCCTCGGACCCTGGACTGAGTCGCCCAGGACAGCTGGTCGACACCGCAGGCACAGGAACCCGGCCTCCGGTCGCCCGGGATATCTGATCGAGCCGCCAGGACCACAGGCATGGGCCCGAGTCTCTCGGGGCAGCTGGTCAACTCCGCGGTTCCAGGGACACGGGCCTGAGTTGCCCGGGACAGCTGGTGGACCCCATGGGCCCTGTGACATGGATCCAAATCACCCGGGAGTGCTAGTCGACCCCGCAGGCAATCGGACCCGAGGGCGAGTCGCCCGGGAGTGCTCATCGACCGCACAGGACCTCGTACCCGGGCCGGAGTCGCCCGGTGCAGCTGCTCGACACCGCGGGACCAGGGACCCGGGCCTGAGTCGCCTGGGAGAACTGGTCGACCCCCTGGGCCCTCGGACATGGGCCCGAGTAACCTGGGACAGCTGTTCGACCGCGCGAGTCCTTGGACTCAGGTACGAGTCCCCCGTGACTGATGGTCCACCCCGCGGGCCCTGGGACATGGGTTCGAGTCGCCCGGGACATGTGGTCAACGCAAGGGGACCACGGACCACCGCGCGAATCGCTGAGGACAGCTGGTCCACATCGCGGGCCCTTGGACACTGGCCTGAGTCGCCCGGGACAGCAGGTCGACCCCGTGGGCAATTGGACCCGAGCCCGAGTCGCCCGGGAGAGCTGGTCCAACTCGCGGGCCCTCGGACCCGAGCGCGGGTCGCGCGAGAATTCTGGTCGACCACGCGTGCCCTCGGACCCGGGCCTGTGACGTGCGTGTGAGCTGATCAAACACGCGGGACCACGGACCAAATCCCATGTCGACCGGGACAGCTTGTCAAGCCCGCGGGCCCTCAGACCCAAGCGGGAGTCACCCAGCAGGGGTGGTCGACATCGCGGGCACTCGGACACTGGCCTGAGTCGCCTGGGACAGCTGGTGCACCCTGCGGCCTATCGGAGCCGGGCTCGTGTCGCCCCTGAGAGCCGGGCGACGCCGCGGGCCCTCGGAACTGTGTGCGAGTCGCCTGGGACAGCTGGTCAACATCGCGGGCCCTCGGACAATGGCCTGAGTCGCCCGGGAGAGCTTGTGGACAATCAGGGCAATCGGAGACAGGCGCGAATCCTCCCGGACAGCTGGTCGACACCACAGGCCCTCGGACCCGAGCGCGATTCGCCCGGGAATTCTCGTCAACCGAGCAGGATCTAGGACCCGGGCCCGAGAACGCGGGGCAGCTGGTCGACTCCTTGGGCCCAGGGACATGGGCCTGAGTCGCCCGGGACAGCTGGTGGACCCCGCGGGCCATCGGACTTGAGCCTGATTCGCCCAGGACAACTGGTTGACAATGCGGGCCCTCAGACCAAGGCGCGAGTTATCCGGTACAGCTAGTCAACTACACGGGAACTCGGACACGGGCCCGCTTCGCCCGGGTGAGCTGGTCGACCCCACGGAATCACGGACCTGAGCCTGAGTCACCCGGGACAGCTTGTCAACCCCACGCGCGCTCGACCCGAGCGCAAGTCGCCCAGGACAACGGGGCGACATCGCAGGCCCTCAGATACGAGCGCGTGTCGCCCGGCTGCGCTGGTCGAACCCGCGGGACCTCGGAACCCGGTCCGAGTCGCCGGGGACAGCTGGTCAACATCGTGAGCCCTCGGACACTGGCCTGAGTCGCCACGGACAGCTGGTCGACCCCGCGGGCTATCGGAGCCGGCCGCGTGTCCTCTGGGACAGCTGGTCGAACCTGCGGCCCTCGGACCCGAGCTCGAGTCGCCCAGAAGAGCGGATGGATCCCGCTGACCCTCGATCCGCGCCCGAGGCGCCTGGGACAGCTGGTCAACCCCGCAGGCACTGGAAGCAGGCCCCCGGTCGCCTGGGACATCTGGTCGAGCCCCCGGGACCTCAGGCATGGGCCCGAGTCTCCCGGGGCAGCTGGTCGACTCCGTGGGCCCAGGGACACGGGCCTGGGGCGCCCGGGCCAGCTGGTCGACCTCGCGGGCACTGGAACCCGGCACCAGGTCGCCCAGGACATCTGGTCGAGCCCATGGGACCTGGGAACCGGGTCCGAGTCGCCCGGGACAGCTGGTCGGCACCGCGGGCCTTGGCCACGGGCCCGAGTCACCCGGGAGAGATGGTCGTCCCCACGGGGCCTTGGACATGATTCCGAGTCACCTGGGAGAGCTAGTCGATATCACGGGCCCTCGGAGCCGAGCCGGAGTAGCCCGGGATATCTGGTCGACCCCACGAGATCGCAGACCACAGTGTGAGTCGCCCAGGACAGCTGGTCGACATCGCGGGACCTCAGGCATGGGCCCGAGTCTCCCGTGACAGCTGGTGGACCCTGCGGACCATCGGACCTGGGCCCGAGTGGCCCAGGACAGCTGGGCGACATCGTGGGACCTCAGGCATGGGCCCGAGTCTCCCGTGACACCTGGCCGACCCCACGAGCTATCGGATCCGGGCGCAAGTCCCCCAGGACAGCGGGTTGACCCCGCGGGCCATTGGTCAGGCGCCTGAGTCAGCCGGGAGAGCTGGTCGATCCGGCGGGCCCTCAGATCCGAGCTCAAGTCGCCCGAGACAGCGGGTGGATCCCGCTGGCCCTCGGATCCGTGCCCGAGTCACCCGGGACAGCTGGTCGACCCCGCAGGCACTGGAACCCGGCCCCTGTTCGCCCGGGACATCTGGTCGAGCCCCCGGGACCACAGTCTCCCGGGGCAGCTGGTCGACTCCGCGGGCCCAAGGACACGGGCCTGAGGCGCCCCAGACAGCTGGTCGAACCCGCGGGCACTGGAACCCGGCCCCAGGTCGCCCGGGATATCTGGTCGAGCCCTGGGACCTTAGGCATGGGCCCGAGTCTCCCGGGGCAGCTGGTCGACTCCGCGGGTCCAGGGACACGGGCCTGAGGCGCCCGGGACAACTGTTCGAAACCGCGGGCACTGGGACACGGGCCCGAGTCCCCTGGGACAGCTGGTCCACCCCACGGGACCACGGACCCAAGCGGGAGTCGCCCAGGACAGCGGGTCGACATCTCGGGCCCTCGGACCCTGGACTGAGTCGCCCAGGACAGCTGGTCGACACCGCAGGCACAGGAACCCGGCCTCCGGTCGCCCGGGATATCTGATCGAGCCGCCAGGACCACAGGCATGGGCCCGAGTCTCTCGGGGCAGCTGGTCAACTCCGCGGTTCCAGGGACACGGGCCTGAGTTGCCCGGGACAGCTGGTGGACCCCATGGGCCCTGTGACATGGATCCAAATCACCCGGGAGTGCTAGTCGACCCCGCAGGCAATCGGACCCGAGGGCGAGTCGCCCGGGAGTGCTCATCGACCGCACAGGACCTCGTACCCGGGCCGGAGTCGCCCGGTGCAGCTGCTCGACACCGCGGGACCAGGGACCCGGGCCTGAGTCGCCCGGGAGAACTGGTCGACCCCCTGGGCCCTCGGACATGGGCCCGAGTAACCTGGGACAGCTGTTCGACCGCGCGAGTCCTTGGACTCAGGTACGAGTCCCCCGTGACAGATGGTCCACCCCGCGGGCCCTGGGACATGGGTTCGAGTCGCCCGGGACATGTGGTCAACGCAAGGGGACCACGGACCACCGCGCGAATCGCTGAGGACAGCTGGTCCACATCGCGGGCCCTTGGACACTGGCCTGAGTCGCCCGGGACAGCAGGTCGACCCCGTGGGCAATTGGACCCGAGCCCGAGTCGCCCGGGAGAGCTGGTCCAACTCGCGGGCCCTCGGACCCGAGCGCGGGTCGCGCGAGAATTCTGGTCGACCACGCGTGCCCTCGGACCCGGGCCTGTGACGTGCGTGTGAGCTGATCAAACACGCGGGACCACGGACCAAATCCCGTGTCGACCGGGACAGCTTGTCAAGCCCGCGGGCCCTCAGACCCGAGCGGGAGTCACCCAGCAGGGGTGGTCGACATCGCGGGCACTCGGACACTGGCCTGAGTCGCCTGGGACAGCTGGTGCACCCTGCGGCCTATCGGAGCCGGGCTCGTGTCGCCCCTGAGAGCCGGGCGACGCCGCGGGCCCTCGGAACTGTGTGCGAGTCGCCTGGGACAGCTGGTCAACATCGCGGGCCCTCGGACAATGGCCTGAGTCGCCCGGGAGAGCTTGTGGACACTCAGGGCAATCGGACACAGGCGCGAATCCTCCCGGACAGCTGGTCGACACCACAGGCCCTCGGACCCGAGCGCGATTCGCCCGGGAATTCTCGTCAACCGAGCAGGATCTAGGACCCGGGCCCGAGAACGCGGGGCAGCTGGTCGACTCCTTGGGCCCAGGGACATGGGCCTGAGTCGCCCGGGACAGCTGGTGGACCCCGCGGGCCATCGGCCCCGAGCCTGAGTTGCCCGGGAGAGTTGGTGGACCCCGCGGGCCATCAGACCCGAGCCTGATTCGCCCAGGACAACTGGTTGACAATGCGGGCCCTCAGACCAAGGCGCGAGTTATCCGGTACAGCTAGTCAACTACACGGGAACTCGGACACGGGCCCGCTTGGCCCGGGTGAGCTGGTCGACCCCACGGAATCACGGACCTGAGCCTGAGTCACCCGGGACAGCTTGTCAACCCCACGCGCGCTCGACCCGAGCGCAAGTCGCCCAGGACAACGGGGCGACATCGCGGGCCCTCAGATACGAGCGCGTGTCGCCCGGCTGTGCTGGTCGAACCCGCGGGACCTCGGAACCCGGTCCGAGTCACCCGGGACAGCTGGTCAACATCGTGAGCCCTCGGACACTGGCCTGAGTCGCCACGGACAGCTGGTCGACCCCGCGGGCTATCGGAGCCGGCCGCGTGTCCTCTGGGACAGCTGGTCGAACCTGCGGCCCTCGGACCCGAGCTCGAGTCGCCCGGAAGAGCGGATGGATCCCGCTGACCCTCGATCCGCGCCCGAGGCGCCTGGGACAGCTGGTCAACCCCGCAGGCACTGGAACCAGGCCCCCGGTCGCCTGGGACATCTGGTCGAGCCCCCGGGACCTCAGGCATGGGCCCGAGTCTCCCGGGGCAGCTGGTTGACTCCGTGGGCCCAGGGACACGGGCCTGGGGCGCCCGGGCCAGCTGGTCGACCTCGCGGGCACTGGAACCCGGCACCAGGTCGCCCAGGACATCTGGTCGAGCCCATGGGACCTGGGAACCGGGTCCGAGTCGCCCGGGACAGCTGGTCGGCACCGCGGGCCTTGGCCACGGGCCCGAGTCACCCGGGAGAGATGGTCGACCCCACGGGGCCTTGGACATGATTCCGAGTCACCTGGGAGAGCTAGTCGATATCACGGGCCCTCGGAGCCGAGCCGGAGTAGCCCGGGATATCTGGTCGACCCCACGAGATCGCAGACCACAGTGCGAGTCGCCCAGGACAGCTGGTCGACATCGCGGGACCTCAGGCATGGGCCCGAGTCTCCCGTGACAGCTGGTGGACCCTGCGGACCATCGGACCTGGGCCCGAGTGGCCCAGGACTGCTGGGCGACATCGTGGGACCTCAGGCATGGGCCCGAGTCTCCCGTGACACTTGGCCGACCCCACGAGCTATGGGATCCGGGCGCAAGTCCCCCAGGACAGCGGGTTGACCCCGCGGGCCATTGGTCAGGCGCCTGAGTCAGCCGGGAGAGCTCGTAAATCCGGCGGGCCCTCAGATCCGAGCTCAAGTCGCCCGAGACAGCGGGTGGATGCCGCTGGCCCTCGGATCCGTGCCCGAGTCACCCGGGACAGCTGGTCGACCCCGCAGGCACTGGAACCCGGCCCCTGTTCGCCCGGGACATCTGGTCGAGCCCCCGGGACCACAGTCTCCCGGGGCAGCTGGTCGACTCCGCGGGCCCAAGGACACGGGCCTGAGGCGCCCCAGACAGCTGGTCGAACCCGCGGGCACTGGAACCCGGCCCCAGGTCGCCCGGGATATCTGGTCGAGCCCTGGGACCTTAGGCATGGGCCCGAGTCTCCCGGGGCAGCTGGTCGACTCCGCGGGTCCAGGGACACGGGCCTGAGGCGCCCGGGACAACTGTTCGAAACCGCGGGCACTGGGACACGGGCCCGAGTCCCCTGGGACAGCTGGTCCACCCCACGGGACCACGGACCCAAGCGGGAGTCGCCCAGGACAGCGGGTCGACATCTCGGGCCCTCGGACCCTGGACTGAGTCGCCCAGGACAGCTGGTCGACACCGCAGGCACAGGAACCCGGCCTCCGGTCGCCCGGGATATCTGATCGAGCCGCCAGGACCACAGGCATGGGCCCGAGTCTCTCGGGGCAGCTGGTCAACTCCGCGGTTCCAGGGACACGGGCCTGAGTTGCCCGGGACAGCTGGTGGACCCCATGGGCCCTGTGACATGGATCCAAATCACCCGGGAGTGCTAGTCGACCCCGCAGGCAATCGGACCCGAGGGCGAGTCGCCCGGGAGTGCTCATCGACCGCACAGGACCTCGTACCCGGGCCGGAGTCGCCCGGTGCAGCTGCTCGACACCGCGGGACCAGGGACCCGGGCCTGAGTCGCCCGGGAGAACTGGTCGACCCCCTGGGCCCTCGGACATGGGCCCGAGTAACCTGGGACAGCTGTTCGACCGCGCGAGTCCTTGGACTCAGGTACGAGTCCCCCGTGACAGATGGTCCACCCCGCGGGCCCTGGGACATGGGTTCGAGTCGCCCGGGACATGTGGTCAACGCAAGGGGACCACGGACCACCGCGCGAATCGCTGAGGACAGCTGGTCCACATCGCGGGCCCTTGGACACTGGCCTGAGTCGCCCGGGACAGCAGGTCGACCCCGTGGGCAATTGGACCCGAGCCCGAGTCGCCCGGGAGAGCTGGTCCAACTCGCGGGCCCTCGGACCCGAGCGCGGGTCGCGCGAGAATTCTGGTCGACCACGCGTGCCCTCGGACCCGGGCCTGTGACGTGCGTGTGAGCTGATCAAACACGCGGGACCACGGACCAAATCCCGTGTCGACCGGGACAGCTTGTCAAGCCCGCGGGCCCTCAGACCCGAGCGGGAGTCACCCAGCAGGGGTGGTCGACATCGCGGGCACTCGGACACTGGCCTGAGTCGCCTGGGACAGCTGGTGCACCCTGCGGCCTATCGGAGCCGGGCGCGTGTCGCCCCTGAGAGCCGGGCGACGCCGCGGGCCCTCGGAACTGTGTGCGAGTCGCCTGGGACAGCTGGTCAACATCGCGGGCCCTCGGACAATGGCCTGAGTCGCCCGGGAGAGCTTGTCGACACTCAGGGCAATCGGACACAGGCGCGAATCCTCCCGGACAGCTGGTCGACACCACAGGCCCTCGGACCCGAGCGCGATTCGCCCGGGAATTCTCGTCAACCGAGCAGGATCTAGGACCCGGGCCCGAGAACGCGGGGCAGCTGGTCGACTCCTTGGGCCCAGGGACATGGGCCTGAGTCGCCCGGGACAGCTGGTGGACCCCGCGGGCCATCGGCCCCGAGCCTGAGTTGCCCGGGAGAGTTGGTGGACCCCGCGGGCCATCGGACCCGAGCCTGATTCGCCCAGGACAACTGGTTGACAATGCGGGCCCTCAGACCAAGGCGCGAGTTATCCGGTACAGCTAGTCAACTACACGGGAACTCGGACACGGGCCCGCTTGGCCCGGGTGAGCTGGTCGACCCCACGGAATCACGGACCTGAGCCTGAGTCACCCGGGACAGCTTGTCAACCCCACGCGCGCTCGACCCGAGCGCAAGTCGCCCAGGACAACGGGGCGACATCGCGGGCCCTCAGATACGAGCGCGTGTCGCCCGGCTGTGCTGGTCGAACCCGCGGGACCTCGGAACCCGGTCCGAGTCACCCGGGACAGCTGGTCAACATCGTGAGCCCTCGGACACTGGCCTGAGTCGCCACGGACAGCTGGTCGACCCCGCGGGCTATCGGAGCCGGCCGCGTGTCCTCTGGGACAGCTGGTCGAACCTGCGGCCCTCGGACCCGAGCTCGAGTCGCCCGGAAGAGCGGATGGATCCCGCTGACCCTCGATCCGCGCCCGAGGCGCCTGGGACAGCTGGTCAACCCCGCAGGCACTGGAACCAGGCCCCCGGTCGCCTGGGACATCTGGTCGAGCCCCCGGGACCTCAGGCATGGGCCCGAGTCTCCCGGGGCAGCTGGTTGACTCCGTGGGCCCAGGGACACGGGCCTGGGGCGCCCGGGCCAGCTGGTCGACCTCGCGGGCACTGGAACCCGGCACCAGGTCGCCCAGGACATCTGGTCGAGCCCATGGGACCTGGGAACCGGGTCCGAGTCGCCCGGGACAGCTGGTCGGCACCGCGGGCCTTGGCCACGGGCCCGAGTCACCCGGGAGAGATGGTCGACCCCACGGGGCCTTGGACATGATTCCGAGTCACCTGGGAGAGCTAGTCGATATCACGGGCCCTCGGAGCCGAGCCGGAGTAGCCCGGGATATCTGGTCGACCCCACGAGATCGCAGACCACAGTGCGAGTCGCCCAGGACAGCTGGTCGACATCGCGGGACCTCAGGCATGGGCCCGAGTCTCCCGTGACAGCTGGTGGACCCTGCGGACCATCGGACCTGGGCCCGAGTGGCCCAGGACTGCTGGGCGACATCGTGGGACCTCAGGCATGGGCCCGAGTCTCCCGTGACACTTGGCCGACCCCACGAGCTATGGGATCCGGGCGCAAGTCCCCCAGGACAGCGGGTTGACCCCGCGGGCCATTGGTCAGGCGCCTGAGTCAGCCGGGAGAGCTCGTAAATCCGGCGGGCCCTCAGATCCGAGCTCAAGTCGCCCGAGACAGCGGGTGGATGCCGCTGGCCCTCGGATCCGTGCCCGAGTCACCCGGGACAGCTGGTCGACCCCGCAGGCACTGGAACCCGGCCCCTGTTCGCCCGGGACATCTGGTCGAGCCCCCGGGACCACAGTCTCCCGGGGCAGCTGGTCGACTCCGCGGGCCCAAGGACACGGGCCTGAGGCGCCCCAGACAGCTGGTCGAACCCGCGGGCACTGGAACCCGGCCCCAGGTCGCCCGGGATATCTGGTCGAGCCCTGGGACCTTAGGCATGGGCCCGAGTCTCCCGGGGCAGCTGGTCGACTCCGCGGGTCCAGGGACACGGGCCTGAGGCGCCCGGGACAACTGTTCGAAACCGCGGGCACTGGGACACGGGCCCGAGTCCCCTGGGACAGCTGGTCCACCCCACGGGACCACGGACCCAAGCGGGAGTCGCCCAGGACAGCGGGTCGACATCTCGGGCCCTCGGACCCTGGACTGAGTCGCCCAGGACAGCTGGTCGACACCGCAGGCACAGGAACCCGGCCTCCGGTCGCCCGGGATATCTGATCGAGCCGCCAGGACCACAGGCATGGGCCCGAGTCTCTCGGGGCAGCTGGTCAACTCCGCGGTTCCAGGGACACGGGCCTGAGTTGCCCGGGACAGCTGGTGGACCCCATGGGCCCTGTGACATGGATCCAAATCACCCGGGAGTGCTAGTCGACCCCGCAGGCAATCGGACCCGAGGGCGAGTCGCCCGGGAGTGCTCATCGACCGCACAGGACCTCGTACCCGGGCCGGAGTCGCCCGGTGCAGCTGCTCGACACCGCGGGACCAGGGACCCGGGCCTGAGTCGCCCGGGAGAACTGGTCGACCCCCTGGGCCCTCGGACATGGGCCCGAGTAACCTGGGACAGCTGTTCGACCGCGCGAGTCCTTGGACTCAGGTACGAGTCCCCCGTGACAGATGGTCCACCCCGCGGGCCCTGGGACATGGGTTCGAGTCGCCCGGGACATGTGGTCAACGCAAGGGGACCACGGACCACCGCGCGAATCGCTGAGGACAGCTGGTCCACATCGCGGGCCCTTGGACACTGGCCTGAGTCGCCCGGGACAGCAGGTCGACCCCGTGGGCAATTGGACCCGAGCCCGAGTCGCCCGGGAGAGCTGGTCCAACTCGCGGGCCCTCGGACCCGAGCGCGGGTCGCGCGAGAATTCTGGTCGACCACGCGTGCCCTCGGACCCGGGCCTGTGACGTGCGTGTGAGCTGATCAAACACGCGGGACCACGGACCAAATCCCGTGTCGACCGGGACAGCTTGTCAAGCCCGCGGGCCCTCAGACCCGAGCGGGAGTCACCCAGCAGGGGTGGTCGACATCGCGGGCACTCGGACACTGGCCTGAGTCGCCTGGGACAGCTGGTGCACCCTGCGGCCTATCGGAGCCGGGCGCGTGTCGCCCCTGAGAGCCGGGCGACGCCGCGGGCCCTCGGAACTGTGTGCGAGTCGCCTGGGACAGCTGGTCAACATCGCGGGCCCTCGGACAATGGCCTGAGTCGCCCGGGAGAGCTTGTCGACACTCAGGGCAATCGGACACAGGCGCGAATCCTCCCGGACAGCTGGTCGACACCACAGGCCCTCGGACCCGAGCGCGATTCGCCCGGGAATTCTCGTCAACCGAGCAGGATCTAGGACCCGGGCCCGAGAACGCGGGGCAGCTGGTCGACTCCTTGGGCCCAGGGACATGGGCCTGAGTCGCCCGGGACAGCTGGTGGACCCCGCGGGCCATCGGCCCCGAGCCTGAGTTGCCCGGGAGAGTTGGTGGACCCCGCGGGCCATCGGACCCGAGCCTGATTCGCCCAGGACAACTGGTTGACAATGCGGGCCCTCAGACCAAGGCGCGAGTTATCCGGTACAGCTAGTCAACTACACGGGAACTCGGACACGGGCCCGCTTCGCCCGGGTGAGCTGGTCGACCCCACGGAATCACGGACCTGAGCCTGAGTCACCCGGGACAGCTTGTCAACCCCACGCGCGCTCGACCCGAGCGCAAGTCGCCCAGGACAACGGGGCGACATCGCGGGCCCTCAGATACGAGCGCGTGTCGCCCGGCTGCGCTGGTCGAACCCGCGGGACCTCGGAACCCGGTCCGAGTCGCCCGGGACAGCTGGTCAACATCGTGAGCCCTCGGACACTGGCCTGAGTCGCCACGGACAGCTGGTCGACCCCGCGGGCTATCGGAGCCGGCCGCGTGTCCTCTGGGACAGCTGGTCGAACCTGCGGCCCTCGGACCCGAGCTCGAGTCGCCCGGAAGAGCGGATGGATCCCGCTGACCCTCGATCCGCGCCCGAGGCGCCTGGGACAGCTGGTCAACCCCGCAGGCACTGGAACCAGGCCCCCGGTCGCCTGGGACATCTGGTCGAGCCCCCGGGACCTCAGGCATGGGCCCGAGTCTCCCGGGGCAGCTGGTCGACTCCGTGGGCCCAGGGACACGGGCCTGGGGCGCCCGGGCCAGCTGGTCGACCTCGCGGGCACTGGAACCCGGCACCAGGTCGCCCAGGACATCTGGTCGAGCCCATGGGACCTGGGAACCGGGTCCGAGTCGCCCGGGACAGCTGGTCGGCACCGCGGGCCTTGGCCACGGGCCCGAGTCACCCGGGAGAGATGGTCGACCCCACGGGGCCTTGGACATGATTCCGAGTCACCTGGGAGAGCTAGTCGATATCACGGGCCCTCGGAGCCGAGCCGGAGTAGCCCGGGATATCTGGTCGACCCCACGAGATCGCAGCCCACAGTGCGAGTCGCCCAGGACAGCTGGTCGACATCGCGGGACCTCAGGCATGGGCCCGAGTCTCCCGTGACAGCTGGTGGACCCTGCGGACCATCGGACCTGGGCCCGAGTGGCCCAGGACTGCTGGGCGACATCGTGGGACCTCAGGCATGGGCCCGAGTCTCCCGTGACACTTGGCCGACCCCACGAGCTATGGGATCCGGGCGCAAGTCCCCCAGGACAGCGGGTTGACCCCGCGGGCCATTGGTCAGGCGCCTGAGTCAGCCGGGAGAGCTGGTCGATCCGGCGGGCCCTCAGATCCGAGCTCAAGTCGCCCGAGACAGCGGGTGGATCCCGCTGGCCCTCGGATCCGTGCCCGAGTCACCCGGGACAGCTGGTCGACCCCGCAGGCACTGGAACCCGGCCCCTGTTCGCCCGGGACATCTGGTCGAGCCCCCGGGACCACAGTCTCCCGGGGCAGCTGGTCGACTCCGCGGGCCCAAGGACACGGGCCTGAGGCGCCCCAGACAGCTGGTCGAACCCGCGGGCACTGGAACCCGGCCCCAGGTCGCCCGGGATATCTGGTCGAGCCCTGGGACCTTAGGCATGGGCCCGAGTCTCCCGGGGCAGCTGGTCGACTCCGCGGGTCCAGGGACACGGGCCTGAGGCGCCCGGGACAACTGTTCGAAACCGCGGGCACTGGGACACGGGCCCGAGTCCCCTGGGACAGCTGGTCCACCCCACGGGACCACGGACCCAAGCGGGCGTCGCCCAGGACAGCGGGTCGACATCTCGGGCCCTCGGACCCTGGACTGAGTCGCCCAGGACAGCTGGTCGACACCGCAGGCACAGGAACCCGGCCTCCGGTCGCCCGGGATATCTGATCGAGCCGCCAGGACCACAGGCATGGGCCCGAGTCTCTCGGGGCAGCTGGTCAACTCCGCGGTTCCAGGGACACGGGCCTGAGTTGCCCGGGACAGCTGGTGGGCCCCATGGGCCCTGTGACATGGATCCAAATCACCCGGGAGTGCTAGTCGACCCCGCAGGCAATCGGACCCGAGGGCGAGTCGCCCGGGAGTGCTCATCGACCGCACAGGACCTCGTACCCGGGCCGGAGTCGCCCGGTGCAGCTGCTCGACACCGCGGGACCAGGGACCCGGGCCTGAGTCGCCCGGGAGAACTGGTCGACCCCCTGGGCCCTCGGACATGGGCCCGAGTAACCTGGGACAGCTGTTCGACCGCGTGAGTCTTTGGACTCAGGTACGAGTCCCCCGTGACTGATGGTCCACCCCGCGGGCCCTGGGACATGGGTTCGAGTCGCCCGGGACATGTGGTCAACGCAAGGGGACCACGGACCACCGCGCGAATCGCTGAGGACAGCTGGTCCACATCGCGGGCCCTTGGACACTGGCCTGAGTCGCCCGGGACAGCAGGTCGACCCCGTGGGCAATTGGACCCGAGCCCGAGTCGCCCGGGAGAGCTGGTCCAACTCGCGGGCCCTCGGACCCGAGCGCGGGTCGCGCGAGAATTCTGGTCGACCACGCGTGCCCTCGGACCCGGGCCTGTGACGTGCGTGTGAGCTGATCAAACACGCGGGACCACGGACCAAATCCCGTGTCGACCGGGACAGCTTGTCAAGCCCGCGGGCCCTCAGACCCGAGCGGGAGTCACCCAGCAGGGGTGGTCGACATCGCGGGCACTCGGACACTGGCCTGAGTCGCCTGGGACAGCTGGTGCACCCTGCGGCCTATCGGAGCCGGGCGCGTGTCGCCCCTGAGAGCCGGGCGACGCCGCGGGCCCTCAGAACTGTGTGCGAGTCGCCTGGGACAGCTGGTCAACATCGCGGGCCCTCGGACAATGGCCTGAGTCGCCCGGGAGAGCTTGTGGACACTCAGGGCAATCGGAGACAGGCGCGAATCCTCCCGGACAGCTGGTCGACACCACAGGCCCTCGGACCCGAGCGCGATTCGCCCGGGAATTCTCGTCAACCGAGCAGGATCTAGGACCCGGGCCCGAGAACGCGGGGCAGCTGGTCGACTCCTTGGGCCCAGGGACATGGGCCTGAGTCGCCCGGGACAGCTGGTGGACCCCGCGGGCCATCGGCCCCGAGCCTGAGTTGCCCGGGAGAGTTGGTGGACCCCGCGGGCCATCGGACCCGAGCCTGATTCGCCCAGGACAACTGGTTGACAATGCGGGCCCTCAGACCAAGGCGCGAGTTATCCGGTACAGCTAGTCAACTACACGGGAACTCGGACACGGGCCCGCTTGGCCCGGGTGAGCTGGTCGACCCCACGGAATCACGGACCTGAGCCTGAGTCACCCGGGACAGCTTGTCAACCCCAGGCGCGCTCGACCCGAGCGCAAGTCGCCCAGGACAACGGGGCGACATCGCGGGCCCTCAGATACGAGCGCGTGTCGCCCGGCTGCGCTGGTCGAACCCGCGGGACCTCGGAACCCGGTCCGAGTCGCCCGGGACAGCTGGTCAACATCGTGAGCCCTCGGACACTGGCCTGAGTCGCCACGGACAGCTGGTCGACCCCGCGGGCTATCGGAGCCGGCCGCGTGTCCTCTGGGACAGCTGGTCGAACCTGCGGCCCTCGGACCCGAGCTCGAGTCGCCCGGAAGAGCGGATGGATCCCGCTGACCCTCGATCCGCGCCCGAGGCGCCTGGGACAGCTGGTCAACCCCGCAGGCACTGGAACCAGGCCCCCGGTCGCCTGGGACATCTGGTCGAGCCCCCGGGACCTCAGGCATGGGCCCGAGTCTCCCGGGGCAGCTGGTCGACTCCGTGGGCCCAGGGACACGGGCCTGGGGCGCCCGGGCCAGCTGGTCGACCTCGCGGGCACTGGAACCCGGCACCAGGTCGCCCAGGACATCTGGTCGAGCCCATGGGACCTGGGAACCGGGTCCGAGTCGCCCGGGACAGCTGGTCGGCACCGCGGGCCTTGGCCACGGGCCCGAGTCACCCGGGAGAGATGGTCGACCCCACGGGGCCTTGGACATGATTCCGAGTCACCTGGGAGAGCTAGTCGATATCACGGGCCCTCGGAGCCGAGCCGGAGTAGCCCGGGATATCTGGTCGACCCCACGAGATCGCAGACCACAGTGCGAGTCGCCCAGGACAGCTGGTCGACATCGCGGGACCTCAGGCATGGGCCCGAGTCTCCCGTGACAGCTGGTGGACCCTGCGGACCATCGGACCTGGGCCCGAGTGGCCCAGGACAGCTGGGCGACATCGTGGGACCTCAGGCATGGGCCCGAGTCTCCCGTGACACCTGGCCGACCCCACGAGCTATGGGATCCGGGCGCAAGTCCCCCAGGACAGCGGGTTGACCCCGCGGGCCATTGGTCAGGCGCCTGAGTCAGCCGGGAGAGCTGGTCGATCCGGCGGGCCCTCAGATCCGAGCTCAAGTCGCCCGAGACAGCGGGTGGATCCCGCTGGCCCTCGGATCCGTGCCCGAGTCACCCGGGACAGCTGGTCGACCCCGCAGGCACTGGAACCCGGCCCCTGTTCGCCCGGGACATCTGGTCGAGCCCCCGGGACCACAGTCTCCCGGGGCAGCTGGTCGACTCCGCGGGCCCAAGGACACGGGCCTGAGGCGCCCCAGACAGCTGGTCGAACCCGCGGGCACTGGAACCCGGCCCCAGGTCGCCCGGGATATCTGGTCGAGCCCTGGGACCTTAGGCATGGGCCCGAGTCTCCCGGGGCAGCTGGTCGACTCCGCGGGTCCAGGGACACGGGCCTGAGGCGCCCGGGACAACTGTTCGAAACCGCGGGCACTGGGACACGGGCCCGAGTCCCCTGGGACAGCTGGTCCACCCCACGGGACCACGGAGCCAAGCGGGCGTCGCCCAGGACAGCGGGTCGACATCTCGGGCCCTCGGACCCTGGACTGAGTCGCCCAGGACAGCTGGTCGACACCGCAGGCACAGGAACCCGGCCTCCGGTCGCCCGGGATATCTGATCGAGCCGCCAGGACCACAGGCATGGGCCCGAGTCTCTCGGGGCAGCTGGTCAACTCCGCGGTTCCAGGGACACGGGCCTGAGTCGCCCGGGACAGCTGGTGGACCCCATGGGCCCTGTGACATGAATCCAAATCACCCGAGAGTGCTAGTCGACCCCGCAGGCAATCGGACCCGAGGGCGAGTCGCCCGGGAGTGCTCATCGACCGCACAGGACCTCGTACCCGGGCCGGAGTCGCCCGGTGCAGCTGCTCGACACCGCGGGACCAGGGACCCGGGCCTGAGTCGCCCGGGAGAACTGGTCGACCCCCTGGGCCCTCGGACATGGGCCCGAGTAACCTGGGACAGCTGTTCGACCGCGCGAGTCCTTGGACTCAGGTACGAGTCCCCCGTGACAGATGGTCCACCCCGCGGGCCCTGGGACATGGGTTCGAGTCGCCCGGGACATGTGGTCAACGCAAGGGGACCACGGACCACCGCGCGAATCGCTGAGGACAGCTGGTCCACATCGCGGGCCCTTGGACACTGGCCTGAGTCGCCCGGGACAGCAGGTCGACCCCGTGGGCAATTGGACCCGAGCCCGAGTCGCCCGGGAGAGCTGGTCCAACTCGCGGGCCCTCGGACCCGAGCGCGGGTCGCGCGAGAATTCTGGTCGACCACGCGTGCCCTCGGACCCGGGCCTGTGACGTGCGTGTGAGCTGATCAAACACGCGGGACCACGGACCAAATCCCGTGTCGACCGGGACAGCTTGTCAAGCCCACGGGCCCTCAGACCCGAGCGGGAGTCACCCAGCAGGGGTGGTCGACATCGCGGGCACTCGGACACTGGCCTGAGTCGCCTGGGACAGCTGGTGCACCCTGCGGCCTATCGGAGCCGGGCGCGTGTCGCCCCTGAGAGCCGGGCGACGCCGCGGGCCCTCGGAACTGTGTGCGAGTCGCCTGGGACAGCTGGTCAACATCGCGGGCCCTCGGACAATGGCCTGAGTCGCCCGGGAGAGCTTGTGGACACTCAGGGCAATCGGAGACAGGCGCGAATCCTCCCGGACAGCTGGTCGACACCACAGGCCCTCGGACCCGAGCGCGATTCGCCCGGGAATTCTCGTCAACCGAGCAGGATCTAGGACCCGGGCCCGAGAACGCGGGGCAGCTGGTCGACTCCTTGGGCCCAGGGACATGGGCCTGAGTCGCCCGGGACAGCTGGTGGACCCCGCGGGCCATCGGCCCCGAGCCTGAGTTGCCCGGGAGAGTTGGTGGACCCCGCGGGCCATCGGACCCGAGCCTGATTCGCCCAGGACAACTGGTTGACAATGCGGGCCCTCAGACCAAGGCGCGAGTTATCCGGTACAGCTAGTCAACTACACGGGAACTCGGACACGGGCCCGCTTCGCCCGGGTGAGCTGGTCGACCCCACGGAATCACGGACCTGAGCCTGAGTCACCCGGGACAGCTTGTCAACCCCAGGCGCGCTCGACCCGAGCGCAAGTCGCCCAGGACAACGGGGCGACATCGCGGGCCCTCAGATACGAGCGCGTGTCGCCCGGCTGCGCTGGTCGAACCCGCGGGACCTCGGAACCCGGTCCGAGTCGCCCGGGACAGCTGGTCAACATCGTGAGCCCTCGGACACTGGCCTGAGTCGCCACGGACAGCTGGTCGACCCCGCGGGCTATCGGAGCCGGCCGCGTGTCCTCTGGGACAGCTGGTCGAACCTGCGGCCCTCGGACCCGAGCTCGAGTCGCCCGGAAGAGCGGATGGATCCCGCTGACCCTCGATCCGCGCCCGAGGCGCCTGGGACAGCTGGTCAACCCCGCAGGCACTGGAACCAGGCCCCCGGTCGCCTGGGACATCTGGTCGAGCCCCCGGGACCTCAGGCATGGGCCCGAGTCTCCCGGGGCAGCTGGTCGACTCCGTGGGCCCAGGGACACGGGCCTGGGGCGCCCGGGCCAGCTGGTCGACCTCGCGGGCACTGGAACCCGGCACCAGGTCGCCCAGGACATCTGGTCGAGCCCATGGGACCTGGGAACCGGGTCCGAGTCGCCCGGGACAGCTGGTCGGCACCGCGGGCCTTGGCCACGGGCCCGAGTCACCCGGGAGAGATGGTCGACCCCACGGGGCCTTGGACATGATTCCGAGTCACCTGGGAGAGCTAGTCGATATCACGGGCCCTCGGAGCCGAGCCGGAGTAGCCCGGGATATCTGGTCGACCCCACGAGATCGCAGACCACAGTGCGAGTCGCCCAGGACAGCTGGTCGACATCGCGGGACCTCAGGCATGGGCCCGAGTCTCCCGTGACAGCTGGTGGACCCTGCGGACCATCGGACCTGGGCCCGAGTGGCCCAGGACAGCTGGGCGACATCGTGGGACCTCAGGCATGGGCCCGAGTCTCCCGTGACACCTGGCCGACCCCACGAGCTATCGGATCCGGGCGCAAGTCCCCCAGGACAGCGGGTTGACCCCGCGGGCCATTGGTCAGGCGCCTGAGTCAGCCGGGAGAGCTGGTCGATCCGGCGGGCCCTCAGATCCGAGCTCAAGTCGCCCGAGACAGCGGGTGGATCCCGCTGGCCCTCGGATCCGTGCCCGAGTCACCCGGGACAGCTGGTCGACCCCGCAGGCACTGGAACCCGGCCCCTGTTCGCCCGGGACATCTGGTTGAGCCCCCGGGACCACAGTCTCCCGGGGCAGCTGGTCGACTCCGCGGGCCCAAGGACACGGGCCTGAGGCGCCCCAGACAGCTGGTCGAACCCGCGGGCACTGGAACCCGGCCCCAGGTCGCCCGGGATATCTGGTCGAGCCCTGGGACCTTAGGCATGGGCCCGAGTCTCCCGGGGCAGCTGGTCGACTCCGCGGGTCCAGGGACACGGGCCTGAGGCGCCCGGGACAAGTGTTCGAAACCGCGGGCACTGGGACACGGGCCCGAGTCCCCTGGGACAGCTGGTCCACCCCACGGGACCACGGACCCAAGCGGGAGTCGCCCAGGACAGCGGGTCGACATCTCGGGCCCTCGGACCCTGGACTGAGTCGCCCAGGACAGCTGGTCGACACCGCAGGCACAGGAACCCGGCCTCCGGTCGCCCGGGATATCTGATCGAGCCGCCAGGACCACAGGCATGGGCCCGAGTCTCTCGGGGCAGCTGGTCAACTCCGCGGTTCCAGGGACACGGGCCTGAGTTGCCCGGGACAGCTGGTGGACCCCATGGGCCCTGTGACATGGATCCAAATCACCCGGGAGTGCTAGTCGACCCCGCAGGCAATCGGACCCGAGGGCGAGTCGCCCGGGAGTGCTCATCGACCGCACAGGACCTCGTACCCGGGCCGGAGTCGCCCGGTGCAGCTGCTCGACACCGCGGGACCAGGGACCCGGGCCTGAGTCGCCCGGGAGAACTGGTCGACCCCCTGGGCCCTCGGACATGGGCCCGAGTAACCTGGGACAGCTGTTCGACCGCGTGAGTCTTTGGACTCAGGTACGAGTCCCCCGTGACAGATGGTCCACCCCGCGGGCCCTGGGACATGGGTTCGAGTCGCCCGGGACATGTGGTCAACGCAAGGGGACCACGGACCACCGCGCGAATCGCTGAGGACAGCTGGTCCACATCGCGGGCCCTTGGACACTGGCCTGAGTCGCCCGGGACAGCAGGTCGACCCCGTGGGCAATTGGACCCGAGCCCGAGTCGCCCGGGAGAGCTGGTCCAACTCGCGGGCCCTCGGACCCGAGCGCGGGTCGCGCGAGAATTCTGGTCGACCACGCGTGCCCTCGGACCCGGGCCTGTGACGTGCGTGTGAGCTGATCAAACACGCGGGACCACGGACCAAATCCCGTGTCGACCGGGACAGCTTGTCAAGCCCGCGGGCCCTCAGACCCGAGCGGGAGTCACCCAGCAGGGGTGGTCGACATCGCGGGCACTCGGACACTGGCCTGAGTCGCCTGGGACAGCTGGTGCACCCTGCGGCCTATCGGAGCCGGGCGCGTGTCGCCCCTGAGAGCCGGGCGACGCCGCGGGCCCTCGGAACTGTGTGCGAGTCGCCTGGGACAGCTGGTCAACATCGCGGGCCCTCGGACAATGGCCTGAGTCGCCCGGGAGAGCTTGTGGACACTCAGGGCAATCGGACACAGGCGCGAATCCTCCCGGACAGCTGGTCGACACCACAGGCCCTCGGACCCGAGCGCGATTCGCCCGGGAATTCTCGTCAACCGAGCAGGATCTAGGACCCGGGCCCGAGAACGCGGGGCAGCTGGTCGACTCCTTGGGCCCAGGGACATGGGCCTGAGTCGCCCGGGACAGCTGGTGGACCCCGCGGGCCATCGGCCCCGAGCCTGAGTTGCCCGGGAGAGTTGGTGGACCCCGCGGGCCATCGGACCCGAGCCTGATTCGCCCAGGACAACTGGTTGACAATGCGGGCCCTCAGACCAAGGCGCGAGTTATCCGGTACAGCTAGTCAACTACACGGGAACTCGGACACGGGCCCGCTTGGCCCGGGTGAGCTGGTCGACCCCACGGAATCACGGACCTGAGCCTGAGTCACCCGGGACAGCTTGTCAACCCCACGCGCGCTCGACCCGAGCGCAAGTCGCCCAGGACAACGGGGCGACATCGCGGGCCCTCAGATACGAGCGCGTGTCGCCCGGCTGCGCTGGTCGAACCTGCGGGACCTCGGAACCCGGTCCGAGTCGCCGGGGACAGCTGGTCAACATCGTGAGCCCTCGGACACTGGCCTGAGTCGCCACGGACAGCTGGTCGACCCCGCGGGCTATCGGAGCCGGCCGCGTGTCCTCTGGGACAGCTGGTCGAACCTGCGGCCCTCGGACCCGAGCTCGAGTCGCCCGGAAGAGCGGATGGATCCCGCTGACCCTCGATCCGCTCCCGAGGCGCCTGGGACAGCTGGTCAACCCCGCAGGCACTGGAAGCAGGCCCCCGGTCGCCTGGGACATCTGGTCGAGCCCCCGGGACCTCAGGCATGGGCCCGAGTCTCCCGGGGCAGCTGGTCGACTCCGTGGGCCCAGGGACACGGGCCTGGGGCGCCCGGGCCAGCTGGTCGACCTCGCGGGCACTGGAACCCGGCACCAGGTCGCCCAGGACATCTGGTCGAGCCCATGGGACCTGGGAACCGGGTCCGAGTCGCCCGGGACAGCTGGTCGGCACCGCGGGCCTTGGCCACGGGCCCGAGTCACCCGGGAGAGATGGTCGACCCCACGGGGCCTTGGACATGATTCCGAGTCACCTGGGAGAGCTAGTCGATATCACGGGCCCTCGGAGCCGAGCCGGAGTAGCCCGGGATATCTGGTCGACCCCACGAGATCGCAGCCCACAGTGCGAGTCGCCCAGGACAGCTGGTCGACATCGCGGGACCTCAGGCATGGGCCCGAGTCTCCCGTGACAGCTGGTGGACCCTGCGGACCATCAGACCTGGGCCCGAGTGGCCCAGGACAGCTGGGCGACATCGTGGGACCTCAGGCATGGGCCCGAGTCTCCCGTGACACCTGGCCGACCCCACGAGCTATCGGATCCGGGCGCAAGTCCCCCAGGACAGCGGGTTGACCCCGCGGGCCATTGGTCAGGCGCCTGAGTCAGCCGGGAGAGCTGGTCGATCCGGCGGGCCCTCAGATCCGAGCTCAAGTCGCCCGAGACAGCGGGTGGATCCCGCTGGCCCTCGGATCCGTGCCCGAGTCACCCGGGACAGCTGGTCGACCCCGCAGGCACTGGAACCCGGCCCCTGTTCGCCCGGGACATCTGGTCGAGCCCCCGGGACCACAGTCTCCCGGGGCAGCTGGTCGACTCCGCGGGCCCAAGGACACGGGCCTGAGGCGCCCCAGACAGCTGGTCGAACCCGCGGGCACTGGAACCCGGCCCCAGGTCGCCCGGGATATCTGGTCGAGCCCTGGGACCTTAGGCATGGGCCCGAGTCTCCCGGGGCAGCTGGTCGACTCCGCGGGTCCAGGGACACGGGCCTGAGGCGCCCGGGACAACTGTTCGAAACCGCGGGCACTGGGACACGGGCCCGAGTCCCCTGGGACAGCTGGTCCACCCCACGGGACCACGGACCCAAGCGGGAGTCGCCCAGGACAGCGGGTCGACATCTCGGGCCCTCGGACCCTGGACTGAGTCGCCCAGGACAGCTGGTCGACACCGCAGGCACAGGAACCCGGCCTCCGGTCGCCCGGGATATCTGATCGAGCCGCCAGGACCACAGGCATGGGCCCGAGTCTCTCGGGGCAGCTGGTCAACTCCGCGGTTCCAGGGACACGGGCCTGAGTTGCCCGGGACAGCTGGTGGACCCCATGGGCCCTGTGACATGGATCCAAATCACCCGGGAGTGCTAGTCGACCCCGCAGGCAATCGGACCCGAGGGCGAGTCGCCCGGGAGTGCTCATCGACCGCACAGGACCTCGTACCCGGGCCGGAGTCGCCCGGTGCAGCTGCTCGACACCGCGGGACCAGGGACCCGGGCCTGAGTCGCCCGGGAGAACTGGTCGACCCCCTGGGCCCTCGGACATGGGCCCGAGTAACCTGGGACAGCTGTTCGACCGCGCGAGTCCTTGGACTCAGGTACGAGTCCCCCGTGACAGATGGTCCACCCCGCGGGCCCTGGGACATGGGTTCGAGTCGCCCGGGACATGTGGTCAACGCAAGGGGACCACGGACCACCGCGCGAATCGCTGAAGACAGCTGGTCCACATCGCGGGCCCTTGGACACTGGCCTGAGTCGCCCGGGACAGCAGGTCGACCCCGTGGGCAATTGGACCCGAGCCCGAGTCGCCCGGGAGAGCTGGTCCAACTTGCGGGCCCTCGGACCCGAGCGCGGGTCGCGCGAGAATTCTGGTCGACCACGCGTGCCCTCGGACCCGGGCCTGTGACGTGCGTGTGAGCTGATCAAACACGCGGGACCACGGACCAAATCCCGTGTCGACCGGGACAGCTTGTCAAGCCCGCGGGCCCTCAGACCCGAGCGGGAGTCACCCAGCAGGGGTGGTCGACATCGCGGGCACTCGGACACTGGCCTGAGTCGCCTGGGACAGCTGGTGCACCCTGCGGCCTATCGGAGCCGGGCGCGTGTCGCCCCTGAGAGCCGGGCGACGCCGCGGGCCCTCGGAACTGTGTGCGAGTCGCCTGGGACAGCTGGTCAACATCGCGGGCCCTCGGACAATGGCCTGAGTCGCCCGGGAGAGCTTGTGGACACTCAGGGCAATCGGACACAGGCGCGAATCCTCCCGGACAGCTGGTCGACACCACAGGCCCTCGGACCCGAGCGCGATTCGCCCGGGAATTCTCGTCAACCGAGCAGGATCTAGGACCCGGGCCCGAGAACGCGGGGCAGCTGGTCGACTCCTTGGGCCCAGGGACATGGGCCTGAGTCGCCCGGGACAGCTGGTGGACCCCGCGGGCCATCGGCCCCGAGCCTGAGTTGCCCGGGAGAGTTGGTGGACCCCGCGGGCCATCGGACCCGAGCCTGATTCGCCCAGGACAACTGGTTGACAATGCGGGCCCTCAGACCAAGGCGCGAGTTATCCGGTACAGCTAGTCAACTACACGGGAACTCGGACACGGGCCCGCTTGGCCCGGGTGAGCTGGTCGACCCCACGGAATCACGGACCTGAGCCTGAGTCACCCGGGACAGCTTGTCAACCCCAGGCGCGCTCGACCCGAGCGCAAGTCGCCCAGGACAACGGGGCGACATCGCGGGCCCTCAGATACGAGCGCGTGTCGCCCGGCTGCGCTGGTCGAACCCGCGGGACCTCGGAACCCGGTCCGAGTCGCCCGGGACAGCTGGTCAACATCGTGAGCCCTCGGATACTGGCCTGAGTCGCCACGGACAGCTGGTCGACCCCGCGGGCTATCGGAGCCGGCCGCGTGTCCTCTGGGACAGCTGGTCGAACCTGCGGCCCTCGGACCCGAGCTCGAGTCGCCCGGAAGAGCGGATGGATCCCGCTGACCCTCGATCCGCGCCCGAGGCGCCTGGGACAGCTGGTCAACCCCGCAGGCACTGGAAGCAGGCCCCCGGTCGCCTGGGACATCTGGTCGAGCCCCCGGGACCTCAGGCATGGGCCCGAGTCTCCCGGGGCAGCTGGTCGACTCCGTGGGCCCAGGGACACGGGCCTGGGGCGCCCGGGCCAGCTGGTCGACCTCGCGGGCACTGGAACCCGGCACCAGGTCGCCCAGGACATCTGGTCGAGCCCATGGGACCTGGGAACCGGGTCCGAGTCGCCCGGGACAGCTGGTCGGCACCGCGGGCCTTGGCCACGGGCCCGAGTCACCCGGGAGAGATGGTCGACCCCACGGGGCCTTGGACATGATTCCGAGTCACCTGGGAGAGCTAGTCGATATCACGGGCCCTCGGAGCCGAGCCGGAGTAGCCCGGGATATCTGGTCGACCCCACGAGATCGCAGACCACAGTGCGAGTCGCCCAGGACAGCTGGTCGACATCGCGGGACCTCAGGCATGGGCCCGAGTCTCCCGTGACAGCTGGTGGACCCTGCGGACCATCGGACCTGGGCCCGAGTGGCCCAGGACAGCTGGGCGACATCGTGGGACCTCAGGCATGGGCCCGAGTCTCCCGTGACACCTGGCCGACCCCACGAGCTATGGGATCCGGGCGCAAGTCCCCCAGGACAGCGGGTTGACCCCGCGGGCCATTGGTCAGGCGCCTGAGTCAGCCGGGAGAGCTGGTCGATCCGGCGGGCCCTCAGATCCGAGCTCAAGTCGCCCGAGACAGCGGGTGGATCCCGCTGGCCCTCGGATCCGTGCCCGAGTCACCTGGGACAGCTGGTCGACCCCGCAGGCACTGGAACCCGGCCCCTGTTCGCCCGGGACATCTGGTCGAGCCCCCGGGACCACAGTCTCCCGGGGCAGCTGGTCGACTCCGCGGGCCCAAGGACACGGGCCTGAGGCGCCCCAGACAGCTGGTCGAACCCGCGGGCACTGGAACCCGGCCCCAGGTCGCCCGGGATATCTGGTCGAGCCCTGGGACCTTAGGCATGGGCCCGAGTCTCCCGGGGCAGCTGGTCGACTCCGCGGGTCCAGGGACACGGGCCTGAGGCGCCCGGGACAACTGTTCGAAACCGCGGGCACTGGGACACGGGCCCGAGTCCCCTGGGACAGCTGGTCCACCCCACGGGACCACGGACCCAAGCGGGAGTCGCCCAGGACAGCGGGTCGACATCTCGGGCCCTCGGACCCTGGACTGAGTCGCCCAGGACAGCTGGTCGACACCGCAGGCACAGGAACCCGGCCTCCGGTCGCCCGGGATATCTGATCGAGCCGCCAGGACCACAGGCATGGGCCCGAGTCTCTCGGGGCAGCTGGTCAACTCCGCGGTTCCAGGGACACGGGCCTGAGTTGCCCGGGACAGCTGGTGGACCCCATGGGCCCTGTGACATGGATCCAAATCACCCGGGAGTGCTAGTCGACCCCGCAGGCAATCGGACCCGAGGGCGAGTCGCCCGGGAGTGCTCATCGACCGCACAGGACCTCGTACCCGGGCCGGAGTCGCCCAGTGCAGCTGCTCGACACCGCGGGACCAGGGACCCGGGCCTGAGTCGCCCGGGAGAACTGGTCGACCCCCTGGGCCCTCGGACATGGGCCCGAGTAACCTGGGACAGCTGTTCGACCGCGCGAGTCCTTGGACTCAGGTACGAGTCCCCCGTGACAGATGGTCCACCCCGCGGGCCCTGGGACATGGGTTCGAGTCGCCCGGGACATGTGGTCAACGCAAGGGGACCACGGACCACCGCGCGAATCGCTGAGGACAGCTGGTCCACATCGCGGGCCCTTGGACACTGGCCTGAGTCGCCCGGGACAGCAGGTCGACCCCGTGGGCAATTGGACCCGAGCCCGAGTCGCCCGGGAGAGCTGGTCCAACTCGCGGGCCCTCGGACCCGAGCGCGGGTCGCGCGAGAATTCTGGTCGACCACGCGTGCCCTCGGACCCGGGCCTGTGACGTGCGTGTGAGCTGATCAAACACGCGGGACCACGGACCAAATCCCGTGTCGACCGGGACAGCTTGTCAAGCCCGCGGGCCCTCAGACCCGAGCGGGAGTCACCCAGCAGGGGTGGTCGACATCGCGGGCACTCGGACACTGGCCTGAGTCGCCTGGGACAGCTGGTGCACCCTGCGGCCTATCGGAGCCGGGCGCGTGTCGCCCCTGAGAGCCGGGCGACGCCGCGGGCCCTCGGAACTGTGTGCGAGTCGCCTGGGACAGCTGGTCAACATCGCGGGCCCTCGGACAATGGCCTGAGTCGCCCGGGAGAGCTTGTGGACACTCAGGGCAATCGGACACAGGCGCGAATCCTCCCGGACAGCTGGTCGACACCACAGGCCCTCGGACCCGAGCGCGATTCGCCCGGGAATTCTCGTCAACCGAGCAGGATCTAGGACCCGGGCCCGAGAACGCGGGGCAGCTGGTCGACTCCTTGGGCCCAGGGACATGGGCCTGAGTCGCCCGGGACAGCTGGTGGACCCCGCGGGCCATCGGCCCCGAGCCTGAGTTGCCCGGGAGAGTTGGTGGACCCCGCGGGCCATCGGACCCGAGCCTGATTTGCCCAGGACAACTGGTTGACAATGCGGGCCCTCAGACCAAGGCGCGAGTTATCCGGTACAGCTAGTCAACTACACGGGAACTCGGACACGGGCCCGCTGGAGCTGGTCGACCCCACGGAATCACGGACCTGAGCCTGAGTCACCCGGGACAGCTTGTCAACCCCAGGCGCGCTCGACCCGAGCGCAAGTCGCCCAGGACAACGGGGCGACATCGCGGGCCCTCAGATACGAGCGCGTGTCGCCCGGCTGCGCTGGTCGAACCCGCGGGACCTCGGAACCC
This sequence comes from Sus scrofa, assembly GCF_054392235.1. Taxonomy (NCBI): domain Eukaryota; kingdom Metazoa; phylum Chordata; class Mammalia; order Artiodactyla; family Suidae; genus Sus; species Sus scrofa. The sequence continues at coordinate 37,371,486 of NC_139393.1, read as the reverse complement.
GGTCCGAGTCGCCCGGGACAGCTGGTCAACATCGTGAGCCCTCGGACACTGGCCTGAGTCGCCACGGACAGCTGGTCGACCCCGCGGGCTATCGGAGCCGGCCGCGTGTCCTCTGGGACAGCTGGTCGAACCTGCGGCCCTCGGACCCGAGCTCGAGTCGCCCGGAAGAGCGGATGGATCCCGCTGACCCTCGATCCGCGCCCGAGGCGCCTGGGACAGCTGGTCAACCCCGCAGGCACTGGAAGCAGGCCCCCGGTCGCCTGGGACATCTGGTCGAGCCCCCGGGACCTCAGGCATGGGCCCGAGTCTCCCGGGGCAGCTGGTCGACTCCGTGGGCCCAGGGACACGGGCCTGGGGCGCCCGGGCCAGCTGGTCGACCTCGCGGGCACTGGAACCCGGCACCAGGTCGCCCAGGACATCTGGTCGAGCCCATGGGACCTGGGAACCGGGTCCGAGTCGCCCGGGACAGCTGGTCGGCACCGCGGGCCTTGGCCACGGGCCCGAGTCACCCGGGAGAGATGGTCGACCCCACGGGGCCTTGGACATGATTCCGAGTCACCTGGGAGAGCTAGTCGATATCACGGGCCCTCGGAGCCGAGCCGGAGTAGCCCGGGATATCTGGTCGACCCCACGAGATCGCAGACCACAGTGCGAGTCGCCCAGGACAGCTGGTCGACATCGCGGGACCTCAGGCATGGGCCCGAGTCTCCCGTGACAGCTGGTGGACCCTGCGGACCATCGGACCTGGGCCCGAGTGGCCCAGGACAGCTGGGCGACATCGTGGGACCTCAGGCATGGGCCCGAGTCTCCCGTGACACCTGGCCGACCCCACGAGCTATGGGATCCGGGCGCAAGTCCCCCAGGACAGCGGGTTGACCCCGCGGGCCATTGGTCAGGCGCCTGAGTCAGCCGGGAGAGCTGGTCGATCCGGCGGGCCCTCAGATCCGAGCTCAAGTCGCCCGAGACAGCGGGTGGATCCCGCTGGCCCTCGGATCCGTGCCCGAGTCACCCGGGACAGCTGGTCGACCCCGCAGGCACTGGAACCCGGCCCCTGTTCGCCCGGGACATCTGGTCGAGCCCCCGGGACCACAGTCTCCCGGGGCAGCTGGTCGACTCCGCGGGCCCAAGGACACGGGCCTGAGGCGCCCCAGACAGCTGGTCGAACCCGCGGGCACTGGAACCCGGCCCCAGGTCGCCCGGGATATCTGGTCGAGCCCTGGGACCTTAGGCATGGGCCCGAGTCTCCCGGGGCAGCTGGTCGACTCCGCGGGTCCAGGGACACGGGCCTGAGGCGCCCGGGACAACTGTTCGAAACCGCGGGCACTGGGACACGGGCCCGAGTCCCCTGGGACAGCTGGTCCACCCCACGGGACCACGGACCCAAGCGGGAGTCGCCCAGGACAGCGGGTCGACATCTCGGGCCCTCGGACCCAGGACTGAGTCGCCCAGGACAGCTGGTCGACACCGCAGGCACAGGAACCCGGCCTCCGGTCGCCCGGGATATCTGATCGAGCCGCCAGGACCACAGGCATGGGCCCGAGTCTCTCGGGGCAGCTGGTCAACTCCGCGGTTCCAGGGACACGGGCCTGAGTTGCCCGGGACAGCTGGTGGACCCCATGGGCCCTGTGACATGGATCCAAATCACCCGGGAGTGCTAGTCGACCCCGCAGGCAATCGGACCCGAGGGCGAGTCGCCCGGGAGTGCTCATCGACCGCACAGGACCTCGTACCCGGGCCGGAGTCGCCCGGTGCAGCTGCTCGACACCGCGGGACCAGGGACCCGGGCCTGAGTCGCCCGGGAGAACTGGTCGACCCCCTGGGCCCTCGGACATGGGCCCGAGTAACCTGGGACAGCTGTTCGACCGCGCGAGTCCTTGGACTCAGGTACGAGTCCCCCGTGACAGATGGTCCACCCCGCGGGCCCTGGGACATGGGTTCGAGTCGCCCGGGACATGTGGTCAACGCAAGGGGACCACGGACCACCGCGCGAATCGCTGAGGACAGCTGGTCCACATCGCGGGCCCTTGGACACTGGCCTGAGTCGCCCGGGACAGCAGGTCGACCCCGTGGGCAATTGGACCCGAGCCCGAGTCGCCCGGGAGAGCTGGTCCAACTCGCGGGCCCTCGGACCCGAGCGCGGGTCGCGCGAGAATTCTGGTCGACCACGCGTGCCCTCGGACCCGGGCCTGTGACGTGCGTGTGAGCTGATCAAACACGCGGGACCACGGACCAAATCCCGTGTCGACCGGGACAGCTTGTCAAGCCCGCGGGCCCTCAGACCCGAGCGGGAGTCACCCAGCAGGGGTGGTCGACATCGCGGGCACTCGGACACTGGCCTGAGTCGCCTGGGACAGCTGGTGCACCCTGCGGCCTATCGGAGCCGGGCGCGTGTCGCCCCTGAGAGCCGGGCGACGCCGCGGGCCCTCGGAACTGTGTGCGAGTCGCCTGGGACAGCTGGTCAACATCGCGGGCCCTCGGACAATGGCCTGAGTCGCCCGGGAGAGCTTGTGGACACTCAGGGCAATCGGACACAGGCGCGAATCCTCCCGGACAGCTGGTCGACACCACAGGCCCTCGGACCCGAGCGCGATTCGCCCGGGAATTCTCGTCAACCGAGCAGGATCTAGGACCCGGGCCCGAGAACGCGGGGCAGCTGGTCGACTCCTTGGGCCCAGGGACATGGGCCTGAGTCGCCCGGGACAGCTGGTGGACCCCGCGGGCCATCGGCCCCGAGCCTGAGTTGCCCGGGAGAGTTGGTGGACCCCGCGGGCCATCGGACCCGAGCCTGATTCGCCCAGGACAACTGGTTGACAATGCGGGCCCTCAGACCAAGGCGCGAGTTATCCGGTACAGCTAGTCAACTACACGGGAACTCGGACACGGGCCCGCTTGGCCCGGGTGAGCTGGTCGACCCCACGGAATCACGGACCTGAGCCTGAGTCACCCGGGACAGCTTGTCAACCCCAGGCGCGCTCGACCCGAGCGCAAGTCGCCCAGGACAACGGGGCGACATCACGGGCCCTCAGATACGAGCGCGTGTCGCCCGGCTGCGCTGGTCGAACCCGCGGGACCTCGGAACCCGGTCCGAGTCTCCCGGGACAGCTGGTCAACATCGTGAGCCCTCGGACACTGGCCTGAGTCGCCACGGACAGCTGGTCGACCCCGCGGGCTATCGGAGCCGGCCGCGTGTCCTCTGGGACAGCTGGTCGAACCTGCGGCCCTCGGACCCGAGCTCGAGTCGCCCGGAAGAGCGGATGGATCCCGCTGACCCTCGATCCGCGCCCGAGGCGCCTGGGACAGCTGGTCAACCCCGCAGGCACTGGAACCAGGCCCCCGGTCGCCTGGGACATCTGGTCGAGCCCCCGGGACCTCAGGCATGGGCCCGAGTCTCCCGGGGCAGCTGGTCGACTCCGTGGGCCCAGGGACACGGGCCTGGGGCGCCCGGGCCAGCTGGTCGACCTCGCGGGCACTGGAATCCGGCACCAGGTCGCCCAGGACATCTGGTCGAGCCCATGGGACCCGGGAACCGGGTCCGAGTCGCCCGGGACAGCTGGTCGGCACCGCGGGCCTTGGCCACGGGCCCGAGTCACCCGGGAGAGATGGTCGACCCCACGGGGCCTTGGACATGATTCCGAGTCACCTGGGAGAGCTAGTCGATATCACGGGCCCTCGGAGCCGAGCCGGAGTAGCCCGGGATATCTGGTCGACCCCACGAGATCGCAGACCACAGTGCGAGTCGCCCAGGACAGCTGGTCGACATCGCGGGACCTCAGGCATGGGCCCGAGTCTCCCGTGACAGCTGGTGGACACTGCGGACCATCAGACCTGGGCCCGAGTGGCCCAGGACAGCTGGGCGACATCGTGGGACCTCAGGCATGGGCCCGAGTCTCCCGTGACACCTGGCCGACCCCACGAGCTATCGGATCCGGGCGCAAGTCCCCCAGGACAGCGGGTTGACCCCGCGGGCCATTGGTCAGGCGCCTGAGTCAGCCGGGAGAGCTGGTCGATCCGGCGGGCCCTCAGATCCGAGCTCAAGTCGCCCGAGACAGCGGGTGGATCCCGCTGGCCCTCGGATCCGTGCCCGAGTCACCCGGGACAGCTGGTCGACCCCGCAGGCACTGGAACCCGGCCCCTGTTCGCCCGGGACATCTGGTCGAGCCCCCGGGACCACAGTCTCCCGGGGCAGCTGGTCGACTCCGCGGGCCCAAGGACACGGGCCTGAGGCGCCCCAGACAGCTGGTCGAACCCGCGGGCACTGGAACCCGGCCCCAGGTCGCCCGGGATATCTGGTCGAGCCCTGGGACCTTAGGCATGGGCCCGAGTCTCCCGGGGCAGCTGGTCGACTCCGCGGGTCCAGGGACACGGGCCTGAGGCGCCCGGGACAACTGTTCGAAACCGCGGGCACTGGGACACGGGCCCGAGTCCCCTGGGACAGCTGGTCCACCCCACGGGACCACGGACCCAAGCGGGAGTCGCCCAGGACAGCGGGTCGACATCTCGGGCCCTCGGACCCTGGACTGAGTCGCCCAGGACAGCTGGTCGACACCGCAGGCACAGGAACCCGGCCTCCGATCGCCCGGGATATCTGATCGAGCCGCCAGGACCACAGGCATGGGCCCGAGTCTCTCGGGGCAGCTGGTCAACTCCGCGGTTCCAGGGACACGGGCCTGAGTTGCCCGGGACAGCTGGTGGACCCCATGGGCCCTGTGACATGGATCCAAATCACCCGGGAGTGCTAGTCGACCCCGCAGGCAATCGGACCCGAGGGCGAGTCGCCCGGGAGTGCTCATCGACCGCACAGGACCTCGTACCCGGGCCGGAGTCGCCCGGTGCAGCTGCTCGACACCGCGGGACCAGGGACCCGGGCCTGAGTCGCCCGGGAGAACTGGTCGACCCCCTGGGCCCTCGGACATGGGCCCGAGTAACCTGGGACAGCTGTTCGACCGCGCGAGTCCTTGGACTCAGGTACGAGTCCCCCGTGACAGATGGTCCACCCCGCGGGCCCTGGGACATGGGTTCGAGTCGCCCGGGACATGTGGTCAACGCAAGGGGACCACGGACCACCGCGCGAATCGCTGAGGACAGCTGGTCCACATCGCGGGCCCTTGGACACTGGCCTGAGTCGCCCGGGACAGCAGGTCGACCCCGTGGGCAATTGGACCCGAGCCCGAGTCGCCCGGGAGAGCTGGTCCAACTCACGGGCCCTCGGACCCGAGCGCGGGTCGCGCGAGAATTCTGGTCGACCACGCGTGCCCTCGGACCCGGGCCTGTGACGTGCGTGTGAGCTGATCAAACACGCGGGACCACGGACCAAATCCCGTGTCGACCGGGACAGCTTGTCAAGCCCGCGGGCCCTCAGACCCGAGCGGGAGTCACCCAGCAGGGGTGGTCGACATCGCGGGCACTCGGACACTGGCCTGAGTCGCCTGGGACAGCTGGTGCACCCTGCGGCCTATCGGAGCCGGGCTCGTGTCGCCCCTGAGAGCCGGGCGACGCCGCGGGCCCTCGGAACTGTGTGCGAGTCGCCTGGGACAGCTGGTCAACATCGCGGGCCCTCGGACAATGGCCTGAGTCGCCCGGGAGAGCTTGTGGACACTCAGGGCAATCGGAGACAGGCGCGAATCCTCCCGGACAGCTGGTCGACACCACAGGCCCTCGGACCCGAGCGCGATTCGCCCGGGAATTCTCGTCAACCGAGCAGGATCTAGGACCCGGGCCCGAGAACGCGGGGCAGCTGGTCGACTCCTTGGGCCCAGGGACATGGGCCTGAGTCGCCCGGGACAGCTGGTGGACCCCGCGGGCCATCGGCCCCGAGCCTGAGTTGCCCGGGAGAGTTGGTGGACCCCGCGGGCCATCGGACCCGAGCCTGATTTGCCCAGGACAACTGGTTGACAATGCGGGCCCTCAGACCAAGGCGCGAGTTATCCGGTACAGCTAGTCAACTACACGGGAACTCGGACACGGGCCCACTTCGCCCGGGTGAGCTGGTCGACCCCACGGAATCACGGACCTGAGCCTGAGTCACCCGGGACAGCTTGTCAACCCCAGGCGCGCTCGACCCGAGCGCAAGTCGCCCAGGACAACGGGGCGACATCGCGGGCCCTCAGATACGAGCGCGTGTCGCCCGGCTGCGCTGGTCGAACCCGCGGGACCTCGGAACCCGGTCCGAGTCGCCGGGGACAGCTGGTCAACATCGTGAGCCCTCGGACAGTGGCCTGAGTCGCCACGGACAGCTGGTCGACCCCGCGGGCTATCGGAGCCGGCCGCGTGTCCTCTGGGACAGCTGGTCGAACCTGCGGCCCTCGGACCCGAGCTCGAGTCGCCCGGAAGAGCGGATGGATCCCGCTGACCCTCGATCCGCGCCCGAGGCGCCTGGGACAGCTGGTCAACCCCGCAGGCACTGGAATCAGGCCCCCGGTCGCCTGGGACATCTGGTCGAGCCCCCGGGACCTCAGGCATGGGCCCGAGTCTCCCGGGGCAGCTGGTCGACTCCGTGGGCCCAGGGACACGGGCCTGGGGCGCCCGGGCCAGCTGGTCGACCTCGCGGGCACTGGAACCCGGCACCAGGTCGCCCAGGACATCTGGTCGAGCCCATGGGACCTGGGAACCGGGTCCGAGTCCCCCGGGACAGCTGGTCGGCACCGCGGGCCTTGGCCACGGGCCCGAGTCACCCGGGAGAGATGGTCGACCCCACGGGGCCTTGGACATGATTCCGAGTCACCTGGGAGAGCTAGTCGATATCACGGGCCCTCGGAGCCGAGCCGGAGTAGCCCGGGATATCTGGTCGACCCCACGAGATCGCAGACCACAGTGCGAGTCGCCCAGGACAGCTGGTCGACATCGCGGGACCTCAGGCATGGGCCCGAGTCTCCCGTGACAGCTGGTGGACCCTGCGGACCATCAGACCTGGGCCCGAGTGGCCCAGGACAGCTGGGCGACATCGTGGGACCTCAGGCATGGGCCCGAGTCTCCCGTGACACCTGGCCGACCCCACGAGCTATGGGATCCGGGCGCAAGTCCCCCAGGACAGCGGGTTGACCCCGCGGGCCATTGGTCAGGCGCCTGAGTCAGCCGGGAGAGCTGGTCGATCCGGCGGGCCCTCAGATCCGAGCTCAAGTCGCCCGAGACAGCGGGTGGATCCCGCTGGCCCTCGGATCCGTGCCCGAGTCACCCGGGACAGCTGGTCGACCCCGCAGGCACTGGAACCCGGCCCCTGTTCGCCCGGGACATCTGGTCGAGCCCCCGGGACCACAGTCTCCCGGGGCAGCTGGTCGACTCCGCGGGCCCAAGGACACGGGCCTGAGGCGCCCCAGACAGCTGGTCGAACCCGCGGGCACTGGAACCCGGCCCCAGGTCGCCCGGGATATCTGGTCGAGCCCTGGGACCTTAGGCATGGGCCCGAGTCTCCCGGGGCAGCTGGTCGACTCCGCGGGTCCAGGGACACGGGCCTGAGGCGCCCGGGACAAGTGTTCGAAACCGCGGGCACTGGGACACGGGCCCGAGTCCCCTGGGACAGCTGGTCCACCCCACGGGACCACGGACCCAAGCGGGCGTCGCCCAGGACAGCGGGTCGACATCTCGGGCCCTCGGACCCTGGACTGAGTCGCCCAGGACAGCTGGTCGACACCGCAGGCACAGGAACCCGGCCTCCGGTCGCCCGGGATATCTGATCGAGCCGCCAGGACCACAGGCATGGGCCCGAGTCTCTCGGGGCAGCTGGTCAACTCCGCGGTTCCAGGGACACGGGCCTGAGTTGCCCGGGACAGCTGGTGGACCCCATGGGCCCTGTGACATGGATCCAAATCACCCGGGAGTGCTAGTCGACCCCGCAGGCAATCGGACCCGAGGGCGAGTCGCCCGGGAGTGCTCATCGACCGCACAGGACCTCGTACCCGGGCCGGAGTCGCCCGGTGCAGCTGCTCGACACCGCGGGACCAGGGACCCGGGCCTGAGTCGCCCGGGAGAACTGGTCGACCCCCTGGGCCCTCGGACATGGGCCCGAGTAACCTGGGACAGCTGTTCGACCGCGCGAGTCCTTGGACTCAGGTACGAGTCCCCCGTGACAGATGGTCCACCCCGCGGGCCCTGGGACATGGGTTCGAGTCGCCCGGGACATGTGGTCAACGCAAGGGGACCACGGACCACCGCGCGAATCGCTGAGGACAGCTGGTCCACATCGCGGGCCCTTGGACACTGGCCTGAGTCGCCCGGGACAGCAGGTCGACCCCGTGGGCAATTGGACCCGAGCCCGAGTCGCCCGGGAGAGCTGGTCCAACTCGCGGGCCCTCGGACCCGAGCGCGGGTCGCGCGAGAATTCTGGTCGACCACGCGTGCCCTCGGACCCGGGCCTGTGACGTGCGTGTGAGCTGATCAAACACGCGGGACCACGGACCAAATCCCGTGTCGACCGGGACAGCTTGTCAAGCCCGCGGGCCCTCAGACCCGAGCGGGAGTCACCCAGCAGGGGTGGTCGACATCGCGGGCACTCGGACACTGGCCTGAGTCGCCTGGGACAGCTGGTGCACCCTGCGGCCTATCGGAGCCGGGCTCGTGTCGCCCCTGAGAGCCGGGCGACGCCGCGGGCCCTCGGAACTGTGTGCGAGTCGCCTGGGACAGCTGGTCAACATCGCGGGCCCTCGGACAATGGCCTGAGTCGCCCGGGAGAGCTTGTGGACACTCAGGGCAATCGGAGACAGGCGCGAATCCTCCCGGACAGCTGGTCGACACCACAGGCCCTCGGACCCGAGCGCGATTCGCCCGGGAATTCTCGTCAACCGAGCAGGATCTAGGACCCGGGCCCGAGAACGCGGGGCAGCTGGTCGACTCCTAGGGCCCAGGGACATGGGCCTGAGTCGCCCGGGACAGCTGGTGGACCCCGCGGGCCATCGGCCCCGAGCCTGAGTTGCCCGGGAGAGTTGGTGGACCCCGCGGGCCATCGGACCCGAGCCTGATTCGCCCAGGACAACTGGTTGACAATGCGGGCCCTCAGACCAAGGCGCGAGTTATCCGGTACAGCTAGTCAACTACACGGGAACTCGGACACGGGCCCGCTTCGCCCGGGTGAGCTGGTCGACCCCACGGAATCACGGACCTGAGCCTGAGTCACCCGGGACAGCTTGTCAACCCCAGGCGCGCTCGACCCGAGCGCAAGTCGCCCAGGACAACGGGGCGACATCGCGGGCCCTCAGATACGAGCGCGTGTCGCCCGGCTGCGCTGGTCGAACCCGCGGGACCTCGGAACCCGGTCCGAGTCGCCGGGGACAGCTGGTCAACATCGTGAGCACTCGGACACTGGCCTGAGTCGCCACGGACAGCTGGTCGACCCCGCGGGCTATCGGAGCCGGCCGCGTGTCCTCTGGGACAGCTGGTCGAACCTGCGGCCCTCGGACCCGAGCTCGAGTCGCCCGGAAGAGCGGATGGATCCCGCTGACCCTCGATCCGCGCCCGAGGCGCCTGGGACAGCTGGTCAACCCCGCAGGCACTGGAAGCAGGCCCCCGGTCGCCTGGGACATCTGGTCGAGCCCCCGGGACCTCAGGCATGGGCCCGAGTCTCCCGGGGCAGCTGGTCGACTCCGTGGGCCCAGGGACACGGGCCTGGGGCGCCCGGGCCAGCTGGTCGACCTCGCGGGCACTGGAACCCGGCACCAGGTCGCCCAGGACATCTGGTCGAGCCCATGGGACCTGGGAACCGGGTCCGAGTCCCCCGGGACAGCTGGTCGGCACCGCGGGCCTTGGCCACGGGCCCGAGTCACCCGGGAGAGATGGTCGACCCCACGGGGCCTTGGACATGATTCCGAGTCACCTGGGAGAGCTAGTCGATATCACGGGCCCTCGGAGCCGAGCCGGAGTAGCCCGGGATATCTGGTCGACCCCACGAGATCGCAGACCACAGTGCGAGTCGCCCAGGACAGCTGGTCGACATCGCGGGACCTCAGGCATGGGCCCGAGTCTCCCGTGACAGCTGGTGGACCCTGCGGACCATCAGACCTGGGCCCGAGTGGCCCAGGACAGCTGGGCGACATCGTGGGACCTCAGGCATGGGCCCGAGTCTCCCGTGACACCTGGCCGACCCCACGAGCTATCGGATCCGGGCGCAAGTCCCCCAGGACAGCGGGTTGACCCCGCGGGCCATTGGTCAGGCGCCTGAGTCAGCCGGGAGAGCTGGTCGATCCGGCGGGCCCTCAGATCCGAGCTCAAGTCGCCCGAGACAGCGGGTGGATCCCGCTGGCCCTCGGATCCGTGCCCGAGTCACCCGGGACAGCTGGTCGACCCCGCAGGCACTGGAACCCGGCCCCTGTTCGCCCGGGACATCTGGTCGAGCCCCCGGGACCACAGTCTCCCGGGGCAGCTGGTCGACTCCGCGGGCCCAAGGACACGGGCCTGAGGCGCCCCAGACAGCTGGTCGAACCCGCGGGCACTGGAACCCGGCCCCAGGTCGCCCGGGATATCTGGTCGAGCCCTGGGACCTTAGGCATGGGCCCGAGTCTCCCGGGGCAGCTGGTCGACTCCGCGGGTCCAGGGACACGGGCCTGAGGCGCCCGGGACAACTGTTCGAAACCGCGGGCACTGGGACACGGGCCCGAGTCCCCTGGGACAGCTGGTCCACCCCACGGGACCACGGACCCAAGCGGGAGTCGCCCAGGACAGCGGGTCGACATCTCGGGCCCTCGGACCCTGGACTGAGTCGCCCAGGACAGCTGGTCGACACCGCAGGCACAGGAACCCGGCCTCCGGTCGCCCGGGATATCTGATCGAGCCGCCAGGACCACAGGCATGGGCCCGAGTCTCTCGGGGCAGCTGGTCAACTCCGCGGTTCCAGGGACACGGGCCTGAGTTGCCCGGGACAGCTGGTGGACCCCATGGGCCCTGTGACATGGATCCAAATCACCCGGGAGTGCTAGTCGACCCCGCAGGCAATCGGACCCGAGGGCGAGTCGCCCGGGAGTGCTCATCGACCGCACAGGACCTCGTACCCGGGCCGGAGTCGCCCGGTGCAGCTGCTCGACACCGCGGGACCAGGGACCCGGGCCTGAGTCGCCCGGGAGAACTGGTCGACCCCCTGGGCCCTCGGACATGGGCCCGAGTAACCTGGGACAGCTGTTCGACCGCGCGAGTCCTTGGACTCAGGTACGAGTCCCCCGTGACAGATGGTCCACCCCGCGGGCCCTGGGACATGGGTTCGAGTCGCCCGGGACATGTGGTCAACGCAAGGGGACCACGGACCACCGCGCGAATCGCTGAGGACAGCTGGTCCACATCGCGGGCCCTTGGACACTGGCCTGAGTCGCCCGGGACAGCAGGTCGACCCCGTGGGCAATTGGACCCGAGCCCGAGTCGCCCGGGAGAGCTGGTCCAACTCGCGGGCCCTCGGACCCGAGCGCGGGTCGCGCGAGAATTCTGGTCGACCACGCGTGCCCTCGGACCCGGGCCTGTGACGTGCGTGTGAGCTGATCAAACACGCGGGACCACGGACCAAATCCCGTGTCGACCGGGACAGCTTGTCAAGCCCGCGGGCCCTCAGACCCGAGCGGGAGTCACCCAGCAGGGGTGGTCGACATCGCGGGCACTCGGACACTGGCCTGAGTCGCCTGGGACAGCTGGTGCACCCTGCGGCCTATCGGAGCCGGGCGCGTGTCGCCCCTGAGAGCCGGGCGACGCCGCGGGCCCTCGGAACTGTGTGCGAGTCGCCTGGGACAGCTGGTCAACATCGCGGGCCCTCGGACAATGGCCTGAGTCGCCCGGGAGAGCTTGTGGACACTCAGGGCAATCGGAGACAGGCGCGAATCCTCCCGGACAGCTGGTCGACACCACAGGCCCTCGGACCCGAGCGCGATTCGCCCGGGAATTCTCGTCAACCGAGCAGGATCTAGGACCCGGGCCCGAGAACGCGGGGCAGCTGGTCGACTCCTTGGGCCCAGGGACATGGGCCTGAGTCGCCCGGGACAGCTGGTGGACCCCGCGGGCCATCGGCCCCGAGCCTGAGTTGCCCGGGAGAGTTGGTGGACCCCGCGGGCCATCGGACCCGAGCCTGATTCGCCCAGGACAACTGGTTGACAATGCGGGCCCTCAGACCAAGGCGCGAGTTATCCGGTACAGCTAGTCAACTACACGGGAACTCGGACACGGGCCCGCTTCGCCCGGGTGAGCTGGTCGACCCCACGGAATCACGGACCTGAGCCTGAGTCACCCGGGACAGCTTGTCAACCCCAGGCGCGCTCGACCCGAGCGCAAGTCGCCCAGGACAACGGGCCGACATCGCGGGCCCTCAGATACGAGCGCGTGTCGCCCGGCTGCGCTGGTCGAACCCGCGGGACCTCGGAACCCGGTCCGAGTCGCCCGGGACAGCTGGTCAACATCGTGAGCCCTCGGACACTGGCCTGAGTCGCCACGGACAGCTGGTCGACCCCGCGGGCTATCGGAGCCGGCCGCGTGTCCTCTGGGACAGCTGGTCGAACCTGCGGCCCTCGGACCCGAGCTCGAGTCGCCCGGAAGAGCGGATGGATCCCGCTGACCCTCGATCCGCGCCCGAGGCGCCTGGGACAGCTGGTCAACCCCGCAGGCACTGGAAGCAGGCCCCCGGTCGCCTGGGACATCTGGTCGAGCCCCCGGGACCTCAGGCATGGGCCCGAGTCTCCCGGGGCAGCTGGTCGACTCCGTGGGCCCAGGGACACGGGCCTGGGGCGCCCGGGCCAGCTGGTCGACCTCGCGGGCACTGGAACCCGGCACCAGGTCGCCCAGGACATCTGGTCGAGCCCATGGGACCTGGGAACCGGGTCCGAGTCGCCCGGGACAGCTGGTCGGCACCGCGGGCCTTGGCCACGGGCCCGAGTCACCCGGGAGAGATGGTCGACCCCACGGGGCCTTGGACATGATTCCGAGTCACCTGGGAGAGCTAGTCGATATCACGGGCCCTCGGAGCAGAGCCGGAGTAGCCCGGGATATCTGGTCGACCCCACGAGATCGCAGACCACAGTGCGAGTCGCCCAGGACAGCTGGTCGACATCGCGGGACCTCAGGCATGGGCCCGAGTCTCCCGTGACAGCTGGTGGACCCTGCGGACCATCGGACCTGGGCCCGAGTGGCCCAGGACAGCTGGGCGACATCGTGGGACCTCAGGCATGGGCCCGAGTCTCCCGTGACACCTGGCCGACCCCACGAGCTATCGGATCCGGGCGCAAGTCCCCCAGGACAGCGGGTTGACCCCGCGGGCCATTGGTCAGGCGCCTGAGTCAGCCGGGAGAGCTGGTCGATCCGGCGGGCCCTCAGATCCGAGCTCAAGTCGCCCGAGACAGCGGGTGGATCCCGCTGGCCCTCGGATCCGTGCCCGAGTCACCCGGGACAGCTGGTCGACCCCGCAGGCACTGGAACCCGGCCCCTGTTCGCCCGGGACATCTGGTCGAGCCCCCGGGACCAGAGTCTCCCGGGGCAGCTGGTCGACTCCGCGGGCCCAAGGACACGGGCCTGAGGCGCCCCAGACAGCTGGTCGAACCCGCGGGCACTGGAACCCGGCCCCAGGTCGCCCGGGATATCTGGTCGAGCCCTGGGACCTTAGGCATGGGCCCGAGTCTCCCGGGGCAGCTGGTCGACTCCGCGGGTCCAGGGACACGGGCCTGAGGCGCCCGGGACAAGTGTTCGAAACCGCGGGCACTGGGACACGGGCCCGAGTCCCCTGGGACAGCTGGTCCACCCCACGGGACCACGGACCCAAGCGGGAGTCGCCCAGGACAGCGGGTCGACATCTCGGGCCCTCGGACCCTGGACTGAGTCGCCCAGGACAGCTGGTCGACACCGCAGGCACAGGAACCCGGCCTCCGGTCGCCCGGGATATCTGATCGAGCCGCCAGGACCACAGGCATGGGCCCGAGTCTCTCGGGGCAGCTGGTCAACTCCGCGGTTCCAGGGACACGGGCCTGAGTTGCCCGGGACAGCTGGTGGACCCCATGGGCCCTGTGACATGGATCCAAATCACCCGGGAGTGCTAGTCGACCCCGCAGGCAATCGGACCCGAGGGCGAGTCGCCCGGGAGTGCTCATCGACCGCACAGGACCTCGTACCCGGGCCGGAGTCGCCCGGTGCAGCTGCTCGACACCGCGGGACCAGGGACCCGGGCCTGAGTCGCCCGGGAGAACTGGTCGACCCCCTGGGCCCTCGGACATGGGCCCGAGTAACCTGGGACAGCTGTTCGACCGCGCGAGTCCTTGGACTCAGGTACGAGTCCCCCGTGACAGATGGTCCACCCCGCGGGCCCTGGGACATGGGTTCGAGTCGCCCGGGACATGTGGTCAACGCAAGGGGACCACGGACCACCGCGCGAATCGCTGAGGACAGCTGGTCCACATCGCGGGCCCTTGGACACTGGCCTGAGTCGCCCGGGACAGCAGGTCGACCCCGTGGGCAATTGGACCCGAGCCCGAGTCGCCCGGGAGAGCTGGTCCAACTCGCGGGCCTCGGACCCGAGCGCGTGTCGCGCGAGAATTCTGGTCGACCACGCGTGCCCTCGGACCCGGGCCTGTGACGTGCGTGTGAGCTGATCAAACACGCGGGACCACGGACCAAATCCCGTGTCGACCGGGACAGCTTGTCAAGCCCGCGGGCCCTCAGACCCGAGCGGGAGTCACCCAGCAGGGGTGGTCGACATCGCGGGCACTCGGACACTGGCCTGAGTCGCCTGGGACAGCTGGTGCACCCTGCGACCTATCGGAGCCGGGCGCGTGTCGCCCCTGAGAGCCGGGCAACGCCGCGGGCCCTCGGAACTGTGTGCGAGTCGCCTGGGACAGCTGGTCAACATCGCGGGCCCTCGGACAATGGCCTGAGTCGCCCGGGAGAGCTTGTGGACACTCAGGGCAATCGGACACAGGCGCGAATCCTCCCGGACAGCTGGTCGACACCACAGGCCCTCGGACCTGAGCGCGATTCGCCCGGGAATTCTCGTCAACCGAGCAGGATCTAGGACCCGGGCCCGAGAACGCGGGGCAGCTGGTCGACTCCTTGGGCCCAGGGACATGGGCCTGAGTCGCCCGGGACAGCTGGTGGACCCCGCGGGCCATCGGCCCCGAGCCTGAGTTGCCCGGGAGAGTTGGTGGACCCCGCGGGCCATCGGAGCCGAGCCTGATTCGCCCAGGACAACTGGTTGACAATGCGGGCCCTCAGACCAAGGCGCGAGTTATCCGGTACAGCTAGTCAACTACACGGGAACTCGGACACGGGCCCGCTTGGCCCGGGTGAGCTGGTCGACCCCACGGAAAAACGGACCTGAGCCTGAGTTACCCGGGACAGCTTGTCAACCCCAGGCGCGCTCGACCCGAGCGCAAGTCGCCCAGGACAACGGGGCGACATCGCGGGCCCTCAGATACGAGCGCGTGTCGCCCGGCTGCGCTGGTCGAACCCGCGGGACCTCGGAACCCGGTCCGAGTCGCCGGGGACAGCTGGTCAACATCGTGAGCCCTCGGACACTGGCCTGAGTCGCCACGGACAGCTGGTCGACCCCGCGGGCTATCGGAGCCGGCCGCGTGTCCTCTGGGACAGCTGGTCGAACCTGCGGCCCTCGGACCCGAGCTCGAGTCGCCCGGAAGAGCGGATGGATCCCGCTGACCCTCGATCCGCGCCCGAGGCGCCTGGGAGAGCTGGTCAACCCCGCAGGCACTGGAACCAGGCCCCCGGTCGCCTGGGACATCTGGTCGAGCCCCCGGGACCTCAGGCATGGGCCCGAGTCTCCCGGGGCAGCTGGTCGACTCCGTGGGCCCAGGGACACGGGCCTGGGGCGCCCGGGCCAGCTGGTCGACCTCGCGGGCACTGGAACCCGGCACCAGGTCGCCCAGGACATCTGGTCGAGCCCATGGGACCTGGGAACCGGGTCCGAGTCGCCCGGGACAGCTGGTCGGCACCGCGGGCCTTGGCCACGGGCCCGAGTCACCCGGGAGAGATGGTCGACCCCACGGGGCCTTGGACATGATTCCGAGTCACCTGGGAGAGCTAGTCGATATCACGGGCCCTCGGAGCCGAGCCGGAGTAGCCCGGGATATCTGGTCGACCCCACGAGATCGCAGACCACAGTGCGAGTCGCCCAGGACAGCTGGTCGACATCGCGGGACCTCAGGCATGGGCCCGAGTCTCCCGTGACAGCTGGTGGACCCTGCGGACCATCAGACCTGGGCCCGAGTGGCCCAGGACAGCTGGTCGACATCGTGGGACCTCAGGCATGGGCCCGAGTCTCCCGTGACACCTGGCCGACCCCACGAGCTATCGGATCCGGGCGCAAGTCCCCCAGGACAGCGGGTTGACATCGCGGGCCATTGGTCAGGCGCCTGAGTCAGCCGGGAGAGCTCGTCGATCCGGCGGGCCCTCAGATCCGAGCTCAAGTCGCCCGAGACAGCGGGTGGATCCCGCTGGCCCTCGGATCCGTGCCCGAGTCACCCGGGACAGCTGGTCGACCCCGCAGGCACTGGAACCCGGCCCCTGTTCGCCCGGGACATCTGGTCGAGCCCCCGGGACCACAGTCTCCCGGGGCAGCTGGTCGACTCCGCGGGCCCAAGGACACGGGCCTGAGGCGCCCCAGACAGCTGGTTGAACCCGCGGGCACTGGAACCCGGCCCCAGGTCGCCCGGGATATCTGGTCGAGCCCTGGGACCTTAGGCATGGGCCCGAGTCTCCCGGGGCAGCTGGTCGACTCCGCGGGTCCAGGGACACGGGCCTGAGGCGCCCGGGACAACTGTTCGAAACCGCGGGCACTGGGACACGGGCCCGAGTCCCCTGGGACAGCTGGTCCACCCCACGGGACCACGGACCCAAGCGGGAGTCGCCCAGGACAGCGGGTCGACATCTCGGGCCCTCGGACCCTGGACTGAGTCGCCCAGGACAGCTGGTCGACACCGCAGGCACAGGAACCCGGCCTCCGGTCGCCCGGGATATCTGATCGAGCCGCCAGGACCACAGGCATGGGCCCGAGTCTCTCGGGGCAGCTGGTCAACTCCGTGGTTCCAGGGACACGGGCCTGAGTTGCCCGGGACAGCTGGTGGACCCCATGGGCCCTGTGACATGGATCCAAATCACCCGGGAGTGCTAGTCGACCCCGCAGGCAATCGGACCCGAGGGCGAGTCGCCCGGGAGTGCTCATCGACCGCACAGGACCTCGTACCCGGGCCGGAGTCGCCCGGTGCAGCTGCTCGACACCGCGGGACCAGGGACCCGGGCCTGAGTCGCCCGGGAGAACTGGTCGACCCCCTGGGCCCTCGGACATGGGCCCGAGTAACCTGGGACAGCTGTTCGACCGCGCGAGTCCTTGGACTCAGGAACGAGTCCCCCGTGACAGATGGTCCACCCCGCGGGCCCTGGGACATGGGTTCGAGTCGCCCGGGACATGTGGTCAACGCAAGGGGACCACGGACCACCGCGCGAATGGCTGAGGACAGCTGGTCCACATCGCGGGCCCTTGGACACTGGCCTGAGTCGCCCGGGACAGCAGGTCGACCCCGTGGGCAATTGGACCCGAGCCCGAGTCGCCCGGGAGAGCTGGTCCAACTCGCGGGCCTCGGACCCGAGCGCGTGTCGCGCGAGAATTCTGGTCGACCACGCGTGCCCTCGGACCCGGGCCTGTGACGTGCGTGTGAGCTGATCAAACACGCGGGACCACGGACCAAATCCCGTGTCGACCGGGACAGCTTGTCAAGCCCGCGGGCCCTCAGACCCGAGCGGGAGTCACCCAGCAGGGGTGGTCGACATCGCGGGCACTCGGACACTGGCCTGAGTCGCCTGGGACAGCTGGTGCACCCTGCGACCTATCGGAGCCGGGCGCGTGTCGCCCCTGAGAGCCGGGCGACGCCGCGGGCCCTCGGAACTGTGTGCGAGTCGCCTGGGACAGCTGGTCAACATCGCGGGCCCTCGGACAATGGCCTGAGTCGCCCGGGAGAGCTTGTGGACACTCAGGGCAATCGGACACAGGCGCGAATCCTCCCGGACAGCTGGTCGACACCACAGGCCCTCGGACCCGAGCGCGATTCGCCCGGGAATTCTCGTCAACCGAGCAGGATCTAGGACCCGGGCCCGAGAACGCGGGGCAGCTGGTCGACTCCTTGGGCCCAGGGACATGGGCCTGAGTCGCCCGGGACAGCTGGTGGACCCCGCGGGCCATCGGCCCCGAGCCTGATTCGCCCAGGACAACTGGTTGACAATGCGGGCCCTCAGACCAAGGCGCGAGTTATCCGGTACAGCTAGTCAACTACACGGGAACTCGGACACGGGCCCGCTTGGCCCGGGTGAGCTGGTCGACCCCACGGAAAAACGGACCTGAGCCTGAGTCACCCGGGACAGCTTGTCAACCCCAGGCGCGCTCGACCCGAGCGCAAGTCGCCCAGGACAACGGGGCGACATCGCGGGCCCTCAGATACGAGCGCGTGTCGCCCGGCTGCGCTGGTCGAACCCGCGGGACCTCGGAACCCGGTCCGAGTCGCCGGGGACAGCTGGTCAACATCGTGAGCCCTCGGACACTGGCCTGAGTCGCCACGGACAGCTGGTCGACCCCGCGGGCTATCGGAGCCGGCCGCGTGTCCTCTGGGACAGCTGGTCGAACCTGCGGCCCTCGGACCCGAGCTCGAGTCGCCCGGAAGAGCGGATGGATCCCGCTGACCCTCGATCCGCGCCCGAGGCGCCTGGGACAGCTGGTCAACCCCGCAGGCACTGGAACCAGGCCCCCGGTCGCCTGGGACATCTGGTCGAGCCCCCGGGACCTCAGGCATGGGCCCGAGTCTCCTGGGGCAGCTGGTCGACTCCGTGGGCCCAGGGACACGGGCCTGGGGCGCCCGGGCCAGCTGGTCGACCTCGCGGGCACTGGAACCCGGCACCAGGTCGCCCAGGACATCTGGTCGAGCCCATGGGACCTGGGAACCGGGTCCGAGTCGCCCGGGACAGCTGGTCGGCACCGCGGGCCTTGGCCACGGGCCCGAGTCACCCGGGAGAGATGGTCGACCCCACGGGGCCTTGGACATGATTCCGAGTCACCTGGGAGAGCTAGTCGATATCACGGGCCCTCGGAGCCGAGCCGGAGTAGCCCGGGATATCTGGTCGACCCCACGAGATCGCAGACCACAGTGCGAGTCGCCCAGGACAGCTGGTCGACATCGCGGGACCTCAGGCATGGGCCCGAGTCTCCCGTGACAGCTGGTGGACCCTGCGGACCATCGGACCTGGGCCCGAGTGGCCCAGGACAGCTGGGCGACATCGTGGGACCTCAGGCATGGGCCCGAGTCTCCCGTGACACCTGGCCGACCCCACGAGCTATCGGATCCGGGCGCAAGTCCCCCAGGACAGCGGGTTGACACCGCGGGCCATTGGTCAGGCGCCTGAGTCAGCCGGGAGAGCTGGTCGATCCGGCGGGCCCTCAGATCCGAGCTCAAGTCGCCCGAGACAGCGGGTGGATCCCGCTGGCCCTCGGATCCGTGCCCGAGTCACCCGGGACAGCTGGTCGACCCCGCAGGCACTGGAACCCGGCCCCTGTTCGCCCGGGACATCTGGTCGAGCCCCCGGGACCACAGTCTCCCGGGGCAGCTGGTCGACTCCGCGGGCCCAAGGACACGGGCCTGAGGCGCCCCAGACAGCTGGTCGAACCCGCGGGCACTGGAACCCGGCCCCAGGTCGCCCGGGATATCTGGTCGAGCCCTGGGACCTTAGGCATGGGCCCGAGTCTCCCGGGGCAGCTGGTCGACTCCGCGGGTCCAGGGACACGGGCCTGAGGCGCCCGGGACAAGTGTTCGAAACCGCGGGCACTGGGACACGGGCCCGAGTCCCCTGGGACAGCTGGTCCACCCCACGGGACCACGGACCCAAGCGGGAGTCGCCCAGGACAGCGGGTCGACATCTCGGGCCCTCGGACCCTGGACTGAGTCGCCCAGGACAGCTGGTCGACACCGCAGGCACAGGAACCCGGCCTCCGGTCGCCCGGGATATCTGATCGAGCCGCCAGGACCACAGGCATGGGCCCGAGTCTCTCGGGGCAGCTGGTCAACTCCGCGGTTCCAGGGACACGGGCCTGAGTTGCCCGGGACAGCTGGTGGACCCCATGGGCCCTGTGACATGGATCCAAATCACCCGGGAGTGCTAGTCGACCCCGCAGGCAATCGGACCCGAGGGCGAGTCGCCCGGGAGTGCTCATCGACCGCACAGGACCTCGTACCCGGGCCGGAGTCGCCCGGTGCAGCTGCTCGACACCGCGGGACCAGGGACCCGGGCCTGAGTCGCCCGGGAGAACTGGTCGACCCCCTGGGCCCTCGGACATGGGCCCGAGTAACCTGGGACAGCTGTTCGACCGCGCGAGTCCTTGGACTCAGGTACGAGTCCCCCGTGACAGATGGTCCACCCCGCGGGCCCTGGGACATGGGTTCGAGTCGCCCGGGACATGTGGTCAACGCAAGGGGACCACGGACCACCGCGCGAATCGCTGAGGACAGCTGGTCCACATCGCGGGCCCTTGGACACTGGCCTGAGTCGCCCGGGACAGCAGGTCGACCCCGTGGGCAATTGGACCCGAGCCCGAGTCGCCCGGGAGAGCTGGTCCAACTCGCGGGCCTCGGACCCGAGCGCGGGTCGCGCGAGAATTCTGGTCGACCACGCGTGCCCTCGGACCCGGGCCTGTGACGTGCGTGTGAGCTGATCAAACACGCGGGACCACGGACCAAATCCCGTGTCGACCGGGACAGCTTGTCAAGCCCGCGGGCCCTCAGACCCGAGCGGGAGTCACCCAGCAGGGGTGGTCGACATCGCGGGCACTCGGACACTGGCCTGAGTCGCCTGGGACAGCTGGTGCACCCTGCGACCTATCGGAGCCGGGCGCGTGTCGCCCCTGAGAGCCGGGCGACGCCGCGGGCCCTCGGAACTGTGTGCGAGTCGCCTGGGACAGCTGGTCAACATCGCGGGCCCTCGGACAATGGCCTGAGTCGCCCGGGAGAGCTTGTGGACACTCAGGGCAATCGGACACAGGCGCGAATCCTCCCGGACAGCTGGTCGACACCACAGGCCCTCGGACCCGAGCGCGATTCGCCCGGGAATTCTCGTCAACCGAGCAGGATCTAGGACCCGGGCCCGAGAACGCGGGGCAGCTGGTCGACTCCTTGGGCCCAGGGACATGGGCCTGAGTCGCCCGGGACAGCTGGTGGACCCCGCGGGCCATCGGCCCCGAGCCTGAGTTGCCCGGGAGAGTTGGTGGACCCCGCGGGCCATCGGACCCGAGCCTGATTCGCCCAGGACAACTGGTTGACAATGCGGGCCCTCAGACCAAGGCGCGAGTTATCCGGTACAGCTAGTCAACTACACGGGAACTCGGACACGGGCCCGCTTGGCCCGGGTGAGCTGGTCGACCCCACGGAAAAACGGACCTGAGCCTGAGTCACCCGGGACAGCTTGTCAACCCCAGGCGCGCTCGACCCGAGCGCAAGTCGCCCAGGACAACGGGCCGACATCGCGGGCCCTCAGATACGAGCGCGTGTCGCCCGGCTGCGCTGGTCGAACCCGCGGGACCTCGGAACCCGGTCCGAGTCGCCGGGGACAGCTGGTCAACATCGTGAGCCCTCGGACACTGGCCTGAGTCGCCACGGACAGCTGGTCGACCCCGCGGGCTATCGGAGCCGGCCGCGTGTCCTCTGGGACAGCTGGTCGAACCTGCGGCCCTCGGACCCGAGCTCGAGTCGCCCGGAAGAGCGGATGGATCCCGCTGACCCTCGATCCGCGCCCGAGGCGCCTGGGACAGCTGGTCAACCCCGCAGGCACTGGAACCAGGCCCCCGGTCGCCTGGGACATCTGGTCGAGCCCCCGGGACCTCAGGCATGGGCCCGAGTCTCCCGGGGCAGCTGGTCGACTCCGTGGGCCCAGGGACACGGGCCTGGGGCGCCCGGGCCAGCTGGTCGACCTCGCGGGCACTGGAACCCGGCACCAGGTCGCCCAGGACATCTGGTCGAGCCCATGGGACCTGGGAACCGGGTCCGAGTCGCCCGGGACAGCTGGTCGGCACCGCGGGCCTTGGCCACGGGCCCGAGTCACCCGGGAGAGATGGTCGACCCCACGGGGCCTTGGACATGATTCCGAGTCACCTGGGAGAGCTAGTCGATATCACGGGCCCTCGGAGCCGAGCCGGAGTAGCCCGGGATATCTGGTCGACCCCACGAGATCGCAGACCACAGTGCGAGTCGCCCAGGACAGCTGGTCGACATCGCGGGACCTCAGGCATGGGCCCGAGTCTCCCGTGACAGCTGGTGGACCCTGCGGACCATCGGACCTGGGCCCGAGTGGCCCAGGACAGCTGGGCGACATCGTGGGACCTCAGGCATGGGCCCGAGTCTCCCGTGACACCTGGCCGACCCCACGAGCTATCGGATCCGGGCGCAAGTCCCCCAGGACAGCGGGTTGACACCGCGGGCCATTGGTCAGGCGCCTGAGTCAGCCGGGAGAGCTGGTCGATCCGGCGGGCCCTCAGATCCGAGCTCAAGTCGCCCGAGACAGCGGGTGGATCCCGCTGGCCCTCGGATCCGTGCCCGAGTCACCCGGGACAGCTGGTCGACCCCGCAGGCACTGGAACCCGGCCCCTGTTCGCCCGGGACATCTGGTCGAGCCCCCGGGACCACAGTCTCCCGGGGCAGCTGGTCGACTCCGCGGGCCCAAGGACACGGGCCTGAGGCGCCCCAGACAGCTGGTCGAACCCGCGGGCACTGGAACCCGGCCCCAGGTCGCCCGGGATATCTGGTCGAGCCCTGGGACCTTAGGCATGGGCCCGAGTCTCCCGGGGCAGCTGGTCGACTCCGCGGGTCCAGGGACACGGGCCTGAGGCGCCCGGGACAAGTGTTCGAAACCGCGGGCACTGGGACACGGGCCCGAGTCCCCTGGGACAGCTGGTCCACCCCACGGGACCACGGACCCAAGCGGGAGTCGCCCAGGACAGCGGGTCGACATCTCGGGCCCTCGGACCCTGGACTGAGTCGCCCAGGACAGCTGGTCGACACCGCAGGCACAGGAACCCGGCCTCCGGTCGCCCGGGATATCTGATCGAGCCGCCAGGACCACAGGCATGGGCCCGAGTCTCTCGGGGCAGCTGGTCAACTCCGCGGTTCCAGGGACACGGGCCTGAGTTGCCCGGGACAGCTGGTGGACCCCATGGGCCCTGTGACATGGATCCAAATCACCCGGGAGTGCTAGTCGACCCCGCAGGCAATCGGACCCGAGGGCGAGTCGCCCGGGAGTGCTCATCGACCGCACAGGACCTCGTACCCGGGCTGGAGTCGCCCGGTGCAGCTGCTCGACACCGCGGGACCAGGGACCCGGGCCTGAGTTGCCCGGGAGAACTGGTCGACCCCCTGGGCCCTCGGACATGGGCCCGAGTAACCTGGGACAGCTGTTCGACCGCGCGAGTCCTTGGACTCAGGTACGAGTCCCCCGTGACAGATGGTCCACCCCGCGGGCCCTGGGACATGGGTTCGAGTCGCCCGGGACATGTGGTCAACGCAAGGGGACCACGGACCACCGCGCGAATCGCTGAGGACAGCTGGTCCACATCGCGGGCCCTTGGACACTGGCCTGAGTCGCCCGGGACAGCAGGTCGACCCCGTGGGCAATTGGACCCGAGCCCGAGTCGCCCGGGAGAGCTGGTCCAACTCGCGGGCCCTCGGACCCGAGCGCGGGTCGCGCGAGAATTCTGGTCGACCACGCGTGCCCTCGGACCCGGGCCTGTGACGTGCGTGTGAGCTGATCAAACACGCGGGACCACGGACCAAATCCCGTGTCGACCGGGACAGCTTGTCAAGCCCGCGGGCCCTCAGACCCGAGCGGGAGTCACCCAGCAGGGGTGGTCGACATCGCGGGCACTCGGACACTGGCCTGAGTCGCCTGGGACAGCTGGTGCACCCTGCGGCCTATCGGAGCCGGGCGCGTGTCGCCCCTGAGAGCCGGGCGACGCCGCGGGCCCTCGGAACTGTGTGCGAGTCGCCTGGGACAGCTGGTCAACATCGCGGGCCCTCGGACAATGGCCTGAGTCGCCCGGGAGAGCTTGTGGACACTCAGGGCAATCGGACACAGGCGCGAATCCTCCCGGACAGCTGGTCGACACCACAGGCCCTCGGACCCGAGCGCGATTCGCCCGGGAATTCTCGTCAACCGAGCAGGATCTAGGACCCGGGCCCGAGAACGCGGGGCAGCTGGTCGACTCCTTGGGCCCAGGGACATGGGCCTGAGTCGCCCGGGACAGCTGGTGGACCCCGCGGGCCATCGGCCCCGAGCCTGAGTTGCCCGGGAGAGTTGGTGGACCCCGCGGGCCATCGGACCCGAGCCTGATTCGCCCAGGACAACTGGTTGACAATGCGGGCCCTCAGACCAAGGCGCGAGTTATCCGGTACAGCTAGTCAACTACACGGGAACTCGGACACGGGCCCGCTTGGCCCGGGTGAGCTGGTCGACCCCACGGAATCACGGACCTGAGCCTGAGTCACCCGGGACAGCTTGTCAACCCCAGGCGCGCTCGACCCGAGCGCAAGTCGCCCAGGACAACGGGGCGACATCGCGGGCCCTCAGATACGAGCGCGTGTCGCCCGGCTGCGCTGGTCGAACCCGCGGGACCTCGGAACCCGGTCCGAGTCGCCCGGGACAGCTGGTCAACATCGTGAGCCCTCGGACACTGGCCTGAGTCGCCACGGACAGCTGGTCGACCCCGCGGGCTATCGGAGCCGGCCGCGTGTCCTCTGGGACAGCTGGTCGAACCTGCGGCCCTCGGACCCGAGCTCGAGTCGCCCGGAAGAGCGGATGGATCCCGCTGACCCTCGATCCGCGCCCGAGGCGCCTGGGACAGCTGGTCAACCCCGCAGGCACTGGAAGCAGGCCCCCGGTCGCCTGGGACATCTGGTCGAGCCCCCGGGACCTCAGGCATGGGCCCGAGTCTCCCGGGGCAGCTGGTCGACTCCGTGGGCCCAGGGACACGGGCCTGGGGCGCCCGGGCCAGCTGGTCGACCTCGCGGGCACTGGAACCCGGCACCAGGTCGCCCAGGACATCTGGTCGAGCCCATGGGACCTGGGAACCGGGTCCGAGTCGCCCGGGACAGCTGGTCGGCACCGCGGGCCTTGGCCACGGGCCCGAGTCACCCGGGAGAGATGGTCGACCCCACGGGGCCTTGGACATGATTCCGAGTCACCTGGGAGAGCTAGTCGATATCACGGGCCCTCGGAGCCGAGCCGGAGTAGCCCGGGATATCTGGTCGACCCCACGAGATCGCAGACCACAGTGCGAGTCGCCCAGGACAGCTGGTCGACATCGCGGGACCTCAGGCATGGGCCCGAGTCTCCCGTGACAGCTGGTGGACCCTGCGGACCATCGGACCTGGGCCCGAGTGGCCCAGGACAGCTGGGCGACATCGTGGGACCTCAGGCATGGGCCCGAGTCTCCCGTGACACCTGGCCGACCCCACGAGCTATCGGATCCGGGCGCAAGTCCCCCAGGACAGCGGGTTGACCCCGCGGGCCATTGGTCAGGCGCCTGAGTCAGCCGGGAGAGCTGGTCGATCCGGCGGGCCCTCAGATCCGAGCTCAAGTCGCCCGAGACAGCGGGTGGATCCCGCTGGCCCTCGGATCCGTGCCCGAGTCACCCGGGACAGCTGGTCGACCCCGCAGGCACTGGAACCCGGCCCCTGTTCGCCCGGGACATCTGGTCGAGCCCCCGGGACCACAGTCTCCCGGGGCAGCTGGTCGACTCCGCGGGCCCAAGGACACGGGCCTGAGGCGCCCCAGACAGCTGGTCGAACCCGCGGGCACTGGAACCCGGCCCCAGGTCGCCCGGGATATCTGGTCGAGCCCTGGGACCTTAGGCATGGGCCCGAGTCTCCCGGGGCAGCTGGTCGACTCCGCGGGTCCAGGGACACGGGCCTGAGGCGCCCGGGACAAGTGTTCGAAACCGCGGGCACTGGGACACGGGCCCGAGTCCCCTGGGACAGCTGGTCCACCCCACGGGACCACGGACCCAAGCGGGAGTCGCCCAGGACAGCGGGTCGACATCTCCGGCCCTCGGACCCTGGACTGAGTCGCCCAGGACAGCTGGTCGACACCGCAGGCACAGGAACCCGGCCTCCGGTCGCCCGGGATATCTGATCGAGCCGCCAGGACCACAGGCATGGGCCCGAGTCTCTCGGGGCAGCTGGTCAACTCCGCGGGTCCAGGGACACGGGCCTGAGTTGCCCGGGACAGCTGGTGGACCCCATGGGCCCTGTGACATGGATCCAAATCACCCGGGAGTGCTAGTCGACCCCGCAGGCAATCGGACCCGAGGGCGAGTCGCCCGGGAGTGCTCATCGACCGCACAGGACCTCGTACCCGGGCCGGAGTCGCCCGGTGCAGCTGCTCGACACCGCGGGACCAGGGACCCGGGCCTGAGTCGCCCGGGAGAACTGGTCGACCCCCTGGGCCCTCGGACATGGGCCCGAGTAACCTGGGACAGCTGTTCGACCGCGCGAGTCCTTGGACTCAGGAACGAGTCCCCCGTGACAGATGGTCCACCCCGCGGGCCCTGGGACATGGGTTCGAGTCGCCCGGGACATGTGGTCAACGCAAGGGGACCACGGACCACCGCGCGAATCGCTGAGGACAGCTGGTCCACATCGCGGGCCCTTGGACACTGGCCTGAGTCGCCCGGGACAGCAGGTCGACCCCGTGGGCAATTGGACCCGAGCCCGAGTCGCCCGGGAGAGCTGGTCCAACTCGCGGGCCCTCGGACCCGAGCGCGGGTCGCGCGAGAATTCTGGTCGACCACGCGTGCCCTCGGACCCGGGCCTGTGACGTGCGTGTGAGCTGATCAAACACGCGGGACCACGGACCAAATCCCGTGTCGACCGGGGCAGCTTGTCAAGCCCGCGGGCCCTCAGACCCGAGCGGGAGTCACCCAGCAGGGGTGGTCGACATCGCGGGCACTCGGACACTGGCCTGAGTCGCCTGGGACAGCTGGTGCACCCTGCGGCCTATCGGAGCCGGGCGCGTGTCGCCCCTGAGAGCCGGGCGACGCCGCGGGCCCTCGGAACTGTGTGCGAGTCGCCTGGGACAGCTGGTCAACATCGCGGGCCCTCGGACAATGGCCTGAGTCGCCCGGGAGAGCTTGTGGACACTCAGGGCAATCGGACACAGGCGCGAATCCTCCCGGACAGCTGGTCGACACCACAGGCCCTCGGACCCGAGCGCGATTCGCCCGGGAATTCTCGTCAACCGAGCAGGATCTAGGACCCGGGCCCGAGAACGCGGGGCAGCTGGTCGACTCCTTGGGCCCAGGGACATGGGCCTGAGTCGCCCGGGACAGCTGGTGGACCCCGCGGGCCATCGGCCCCGAGCCTGAGTTGCCCGGGAGAGTTGGTGGACCCCGCGGGCCATCGGACCCGAGCCTGATTCGCCCAGGACAACTGGTTGACAATGCGGGCCCTCAGACCAAGGCGCGAGTTATCCGGTACAGCTAGTCAACTACACGGGAACTCGGACACGGGCCCGCTTGGCCCGGGTGAGCTGGTCGACCCCACGGAATCACGGACCTGAGCCTGAGTCACCCGGGACAGCTTGTCAACCCCACGCGCGCTCGACCCGAGCGCAAGTCGCCCAGGACAACGGGGCGACATCGCGGGCCCTCAGATACGAGCGCGTGTCGCCCGGCTGCGCTGGTCGAACCCGCGGGACCTCGGAACCCGGTCCGAGTCGCCCGGGACAGCTGGTCAACATCGTGAGCCCTCGGACACTGGCCTGAGTCGCCACGGACAGCTGGTCGACCCCGCGGGCTATCGGAGCCGGCCGCGTGTCCTCTGGGACAGCTGGTCGAACCTGCGGCCCTCGGACCCGAGCTCGAGTCGCCCGGAAGAGCGGATGGATCCCGCTGACCCTCGATCCGCGCCCGAGGCGCCTGGGACAGCTGGTCAACCCCGCAGGCACTGGAACCAGGCCCCCGGTCGCCTGGGACATCTGGTCGAGCCCCCGGGACCTCAGGCATGGGCCCGAGTCTCCCGGGGCAGCTGGTCGACTCCGTGGGCCCAGGGACACGGGCCTGGGGCGCCCGGGCCAGCTGGTCGACCTCGCGGGCACTGGAACCCGGCACCAGGTCGCCCAGGACATCTGGTCGAGCCCATGGGACCTGGGAACCGGGTCCGAGTCGCCCGGGACAGCTGGTCGGCACCGCGGGCCTTGGCCACGGGCCCGAGTCACCCGGGAGAGATGGTCGACCCCACGGGGCCTTGGACATGATTCCGAGTCACCTGGGAGAGCTAGTCGATATCACGGGCCCTCGGAGCCGAGCCGGAGTAGCCCGGGATATCTGGTCGACCCCACGCGATCGCAGACCACAGTGCGAGTCGCCCAGGACAGCTGGTCGACATCGCGGGACCTCAGGCATGGGCCCGAGTCTCCCGTGACAGCTGGTGGACCCTGCGGACCATCGGACCTGGGCCCGAGTGGCCCAGGACTGCTGGGCGACATCGTGGGACCTCAGGCATGGGCCCGAGTCTCCCGTGACACCTGGCCGACCCCACGAGCTATCGGATCCGGGCGCAAGTCCCCCAGGACAGCGGGTTGACCCCGCGGGCCATTGGTCAGGCGCCTGAGTCAGCCGGGAGAGCTGGTCGATCCGGCGGGCCCTCAGATCCGAGCTCAAGTCGCCCGAGACAGCGGGTGGATCCCGCTGGCCCTCGGATCCGTGCCCGAGTCACCCGGGACAGCTGGTCGACCCCGCAGGCACTGGAACCCGGCCCCTGTTCGCCCGGGACATCTGGTCGAGCCCCCGGGACCACAGTCTCCCGGGGCAGCTGGTCGACTCCGCGGGCCCAAGGACACGGGCCTGAGGCGCCCCAGACAGCTGGTCGAACCCGCGGGCACTGGAACCCGGCCCCAGGTCGCCCGGGATATCTGGTCGAGCCCTGGGACCTTAGGCATGGGCCCGAGTCTCCCGGGGCAGCTGGTCGACTCCGCGGGTCCAGGGACACGGGCCTGAGGCGCCCGGGACAACTGTTCGAAACCGCGGGCACTGGGACACGGGCCCGAGTCCCCTGGGACAGCTGGTCCACCCCACGGGACCACGGACCCAAGCGGGAGTCGCCCAGGACAGCGGGTCGACATCTCGGGCCCTCGGACCCTGGACTGAGTCGCCCAGGACAGCTGGTCGACACCGCAGGCACAGGAACCCGGCCTCCGGTCGCCCGGGATATCTGATCGAGCCGCCAGGACCACAGGCATGGGCCCGAGTCTCTCGGGGCAGCTGGTCAACTCCGCGGTTCCAGGGACACGGGCCTGAGTTGCCCGGGACAGCTGGTGGACCCCATGGGCCCTGTGACATGGATCCAAATCACCCGGGAGTGCTAGTCGACCCCGCAGGCAATCGGACCCGAGGGCGAGTCGCCCGGGAGTGCTCATCGACCGCACAGGACCTCGTACCCGGGCCGGAGTCGCCCGGTGCAGCTGCTCGACACCGCGGGACCAGGGACCCGGGCCTGAGTCGCCCGGGAGAACTGGTCGACCCCCTGGGCCCTCGGACATGGGCCCGAGTAACCTGGGACAGCTGTTCGACCGCGCGAGTCCTTGGACTCAGGTACGAGTCCCCCGTGACAGATGGTCCACCCCGCGGGCCCTGGGACATGGGTTCGAGTCGCCCGGGACATGTGGTCAACGCAAGGGGACCACGGACCACCGCGCGAATCGCTGAGGACAGCTGGTCCACATCGCGGGCCCTTGGACACTGGCCTGAGTCGCCCGGGACAGCAGGTCGACCCCGTGGGCAATTGGACCCGAGCCCGAGTCGCCCGGGAGAGCTGGTCCAACTCGCGGGCCCTCGGACCCGAGCGCGGGTCGCGCGAGAATTCTGGTCGACCACGCGTGCCCTCGGACCCGGGCCTGTGACGTGCGTGTGAGCTGATCAAACACGCGGGACCACGGACCAAATCCCGTGTCGACCGGGACAGCTTGTCAAGCCCGCGGGCCCTCAGACCCGAGCGGGAGTCACCCAGCAGGGGTGGTCGACATCGCGGGCACTCGGACACTGGCCTGAGTCGCCTGGGACAGCTGGTGCACCCTGCGGCCTATCGGAGCCGGGCGCGTGTCGCCCCTGAGAGCCGGGCGACGCCGCGGGCCCTCGGAACTGTGTGCGAGTCGCCTGGGACAGCTGGTCAACATCGCGGGCCCTCGGACAATGGCCTGAGTCGCCCGGGAGAGCTTGTGGACACTCAGGGCAATCGGAGACAGGCGCGAATCCTCCCGGACAGCTGGTCGACACCACAGGCCCTCGGACCCGAGCGCGATTCGCCCGGGAATTCTCGTCAACCGAGCAGGATCTAGGACCCGGGCCCGAGAACGCGGGGCAGCTGGTCGACTCCTTGGGCCCAGGGACATGGGCCTGAGTCGCCCGGGACAGCTGGTGGACCCCGCGGGCCATCGGCCCCGAGCCTGAGTTGCCCGGGAGAGTTGGTGGACCCCGCGGGCCATCGGACCCGAGCCTGATTCGCCCAGGACAACTGGTTGACAATGCGGGCCCTCAGACCAAGGCGCGAGTTATCCGGTACAGCTAGTCAACTACACGGGAACTCGGACACGGGCCCGCTTGGCCCGGGTGAGCTGGTCGACCCCACGGAATCACGGACCTGAGCCTGAGTCACCCGGGACAGCTTGTCAACCCCAGGCGCGCTCGACCCGAGCGCAAGTCGCCCAGGACAACGGGGCGACATCGCGGGCCCTCAGATACGAGCGCGTGTCGCCCGGCTGCGCTGGTCGAACCCGCGGGACCTCGGAACCCGGTCCGAGTCGCCCGGGACAGCTGGTCAACATCGTGAGCCCTCGGACACTGGCCTGAGTCGCCACGGACAGCTGGTCGACCCCGCGGGCTATCGGAGCCGGCCGCGTGTCCTCTGGGACAGCTGGTCGAACCTGCGGCCCTCGGACCCGAGCTCGAGTCGCCCGGAAGAGCGGATGGATCCCGCTGACCCTCGATCCGCGCCCGAGGCGCCTGGGACAGCTGGTCAACCCCGCAGGCACTGGAACCAGGCCCCCGGTCGCCTGGGACATCTGGTCGAGCCCCCGGGACCTCAGGCATGGGCCCGAGTCTCCCGGGGCAGCTGGTCGACTCCGTGGGCCCAGGGACACGGGCCTGGGGCGCCCGGGCCAGCTGGTCGACCTCGCGGGCACTGGAACCCGGCACCAGGTCGCCCAGGACATCTGGTCGAGCCCATGGGACCTGGGAACCGGGTCCGAGTCGCCCGGGACAGCTGGTCGGCACCGCGGGCCTTGGCCACGGGCCCGAGTCACCCGGGAGAGATGGTCGACCCCACGGGGCCTTGGACATGATTCCGAGTCACCTGGGAGAGCTAGTCGATATCACGGGCCCTCGGAGCCGAGCCGGAGTAGCCTGGGATATCTGGTCGACCCCACGAGATCGCAGACCACAGTGCGAGTCGCCCAGGACAGCTGGTCGACATCGCGGGACCTCAGGCATGGGCCCGAGTCTCCCGTGACAGCTGGTGGACCCTGCGGACCATCGGACCTGGGCCCGAGTGGCCCAGGACTGCTGGGCGACATCGTGGGACCTCAGGCATGGGCCCGAGTCTCCCGTGACACCTGGCCGACCCCACGAGCTATCGGATCCGGGCGCAAGTCCCCCAGGACAGCGGGTTGACCCCGCGGGCCATTGGTCAGGCGCCTGAGTCAGCCGGGAGAGCTGGTCGATCCGGCGGGCCCTCAGATCCCAGCTCAAGTCGCCCGAGACAGCGGGTGGATCCCGCTGGCCCTCGGATCCGTGCCCGAGTCACCCGGGACAGCTGGTCGACCCCGCAGGCACTGGAACCCGGCCCCTGTTCGCCCGGGACATCTGGTCGAGCCCCCGGGACCACAGTCTCCCGGGGCAGCTGGTCGACTCCGCGGGCCCAAGGACACGGGCCTGAGGCGCCCCAGACAGCTGGTCGAACCCGCGGGCACTGGAACCCGGCCCCAGGTCGCCCGGGATATCTGGTCGAGCCCTGGGACCTTAGGCATGGGCCCGAGTCTCCCGGGGCAGCTGGTCGACTCCGCGGGTCCAGGGACACGGGCCTGAGGCGCCCGGGACAACTGTTCGAAACCGCGGGCACTGGGACACGGGCCCGAGTCCCCTGGGACAGCTGGTCCACCCCACGGGACCACGGACCCAAGCGGGAGTCGCCCAGGACAGCGGGTCGACATCTCGGGCCCTCGGACCCTGGACTGAGTCGCCCAGGACAGCTGGTCGACACCGCAGGCACAGGAACCCGGCCTCCGGTCGCCCGGGATATCTGATCGAGCCGCCAGGACCACAGGCATGGGCCTGAGTCTCTCGGGGCAGCTGGTCAACTCCGCGGTTCCAGGGACACGGGCCTGAGTTGCCCGGGACAGCTGGTGGACCCCATGGGCCCTGTGACATGGATCCAAATCACCCGGGAGTGCTAGTCGACCCCGCAGGCAATCGGACCCGAGGGCGAGTCGCCCGGGAGTGCTCATCGACCGCACAGGACCTCGTACCCGGGCCGGAGTCGCCCGGTGCAGCTGCTCGACACCGCGGGACCAGGGACCCGGGCCTGAGTCGCCCGGGAGAACTGGTCGACCCCCTGGGCCCTCGGACATGGGCCCGAGTAACCTGGGACAGCTGTTCGACCGCGCGAGTCCTTGGACTCAGGTACGAGTCCCCCGTGACAGATGGTCCACCCCGCGGGCCCTGGGACATGGGTTCGAGTCGCCCGGGACATGTGGTCAACGCAAGGGGACCACGGACCACCGCGCGAATCGCTGAGGACAGCTGGTCCACATCGCGGGCCCTTGGACACTGGCCTGAGTCGCCCGGGACAGCAGGTCGACCCCGTGGGCAATTGGACCCGAGCCCGAGTCGCCCGGGAGAGCTGGTCCAACTCGCGGGCCCTCGGACCCGAGCGCGGGTCGCGCGAGAATTCTGGTCGACCACGCGTGCCCTCGGACCCGGGCCTGTGACGTGCGTGTGAGCTGATCAAACACGCGGGACCACGGACCAAATCCCGTGTCGACCGGGACAGCTTGTCAAGCCCGCGGGCCCTCAGACCCGAGCGGGAGTCACCCAGCAGGGGTGGTCGACATCGCGGGCACTCGGACACTGGCCTGAGTCGCCTGGGACAGCTGGTGCACCCTGCGGCCTATCGGAGCCGGGCGCGTGTCGCCCCTGAGAGCCGGGCGACGCCGCGGGCCCTCGGAACTGTGTGCGAGTCGCCTGGGACAGCTGGTCAACATCGCGGGCCCTCGGACAATGGCCTGAGTCGCCCGGGAGAGCTTGTGGACACTCAGGGCAATCGGAGACAGGCGCGAATCCTCCCGGACAGCTGGTCGACACCACAGGCCCTCGGACCCGAGCGCGATTCGCCCGGGAATTCTCGTCAACCGAGCAGGATCTAGGACCCGGGCCCGAGAACGCGGGGCAGCTGGTCGACTCCTTGGGCCCAGGGACATGGGCCTGAGTCGCCCGGGACAGCTGGTGGACCCCGCGGGCCATCGGCCCCGAGCCTGAGTTGCCCGGGAGAGTTGGTGGACCCCGCGGGCCATCGGACCCGAGCCTGATTCGCCCAGGACAACTGGTTGACAATGCGGGCCCTCAGACCAAGGCGCGAGTTATCCGGTACAGCTAGTCAACTACACGGGAACTCGGACACGGGCCCGCTTGGCCCGGGTGAGCTGGTCGACCCCACGGAATCACGGACCTGAGCCTGAGTCACCCGGGACAGCTTGTCAACCCCAGGCGCGCTCGACCCGAGCGCAAGTCGCCCAGGACAACGGGGCGACATCGCGGGCCCTCAGATACGAGCGCGTGTCGCCCGGCTGCGCTGGTCGAACCCGCGGGACCTCGGAACCCGGTCCGAGTCGCCCGGGACAGCTGGTCAACATCGTGAGCCCTCGGACACTGGCCTGAGTCGCCACGGACAGCTGGTCGACCCCGCGGGCTATCGGAGCCGGCCGCGTGTCCTCTGGGACAGCTGGTCGAACCTGCGGCCCTCGGACCCGAGCTCGAGTCGCCCGGAAGAGCGGATGGATCCCGCTGACCCTCGATCCGCGCCCGAGGCGCCTGGGACAGCTGGTCAACCCCGCAGGCACTGGAACCAGGCCCCCGGTCGCCTGGGACATCTGGTCGAGCCCCCGGGACCTCAGGCATGGGCCCGAGTCTCCCGGGGCAGCTGGTCCACTCCGTGGGCCCAGGGACACGGGCCTGGGGCGCCCGGGCCAGCTGGTCGACCTCGCGGGCACTGGAACCCGGCACCAGGTCGCCCAGGACATCTGGTCGAGCCCATGGGACCTGGGAACCGGGTCCGAGTCGCCCGGGACAGCTGGTCGGCACCGCGGGCCTTGGCCACGGGCCCGAGTCACCCGGGAGAGATGGTCGACCCCACGGGGCCTTGGACATGATTCCGAGTCACCTGGGAGAGCTAGTCGATATCACGGGCCCTCGGAGCCGAGCCGGAGTAGCCCGGGATATCTGGTCGACCCCACGAGATCGCAGACCACAGTGCGAGTCGCCCAGGACAGCTGGTCGACATCGCGGGACCTCAGGCATGGGCCCGAGTCTCCCGTGACAGCTGGTGGACCCTGCGGACCATCGGACCTGGGCCCGAGTGGCCCAGGACAGCTGGGCGACATCGTGGGACCTCAGGCATGGGCCCGAGTCTCCCGTGACACCTGGCCGACCCCACGAGCTATCGGATCCGGGCGCAAGTCCCCCAGGACAGCGGGTTGACCCCGCGGGCCATTGGTCAGGCGCCTGAGTCAGCCGGGAGAGCTGGTCGATCCGGCGGGCCCTCAGATCCGAGCTCAAGTCGCCCGAGACAGCGGGTGGATCCCGCTGGCCCTCGGATCCGTGCCCGAGTCACCCGGGACAGCTGGTCGACCCCGCAGGCACTGGAACCCGGCCCCTGTTCGCCCGGGACATCTGGTCGAGCCCCCGGGACCACAGTCTCCCGGGGCAGCTGGTCGACTCCGCGGGCCCAAGGACACGGGCCTGAGGCGCCCCAGACAGCTGGTCGAACCCGCGGGCACTGGAACCCGGCCCCAGGTCGCCCGGGATATCTGGTCGAGCCCTGGGACCTTAGGCATGGGCCCGAGTCTCCCGGGGCAGCTGGTCGACTCCGCGGGTCCAGGGACACGGGCCTGAGGCGCCCGGGACAACTGTTCGAAACCGCGGGCACTGGGACACGGGCCCGAGTCCCCTGGGACAGCTGGTCCACCCCACGGGACCACGGACCCAAGCGGGAGTCGCCCAGGACAGCGGGTCGACATCTCGGGCCCTCGGACCCTGGACTGAGTCGCCCAGGACAGCTGGTCGACACCGCAGGCACAGGAACCCGGCCTCCGGTCGCCCGGGATATCTGATCGAGCCGCCAGGACCACAGGCATGGGCCCGAGTCTCTCGGGGCAGCTGGTCAACTCCGCGGTTCCAGGGACACGGGCCTGAGTTGCCCGGGACAGCTGGTGGACCCCATGGGCCCTGTGACATGGATCCAAATCACCCGGGAGTGCTAGTCGACCCCGCAGGCAATCGGACCCGAGGGCGAGTCGCCCGGGAGTGCTCATCGACCGCACAGGACCTCGTACCCGGGCCGGAGTCGCCCGGTGCAGCTGCTCGACACCGCGGGACCAGGGACCCGGGCCTGAGTCGCCCGGGAGAACTGGTCGACCCCCTGGGCCCTCGGACATGGGCCCGAGTAACCTGGGACAGCTGTTCGACCGCGCGAGTCCTTGGACTCAGGTACGAGTCCCCCGTGACAGATGGTCCACCCCGCGGGCCCTGGGACATGGGTTCGAGTCGCCCGGGACATGTGGTCAACGCAAGGGGACCACGGACCACCGCGCGAATCGCTGAGGACAGCTGGTCCACATCGCGGGCCCTTGGACACTGGCCTGAGTCGCCCGGGACAGCAGGTCGACCCCGTGGGCAATTGGACCCGAGCCCGAGTCGCCCGGGAGAGCTGGTCCAACTCGCGGGCCCTCGGACCCGAGCGCGGGTCGCGCGAGAATTCTGGTCGACCACGCGTGCCCTCGGACCCGGGCCTGTGACGTGCGTGTGAGCTGATCAAACACGCGGGACCACGGACCAAATCCCGTGTCGACCGGGACAGCTTGTCAAGCCCGCGGGCCCTCAGACCCGAGCGGGAGTCACCCAGCAGGGGTGGTCGACATCGCGGGCACTCGGACACTGGCCTGAGTCGCCTGGGACAGCTGGTGCACCCTGCGGCCTATCGGAGCCGGGCGCGTGTCGCCCCTGAGAGCCGGGCGACGCCGCGGGCCCTCGGAACTGTGTGCGAGTCGCCTGGGACAGCTGGTCAACATCGCGGGCCCTCGGACAATGGCCTGAGTCGCCCGGGAGAGCTTGTGGACACTCAGGGCAATCGGAGACAGGCGCGAATCCTCCCGGACAGCTGGTCGACACCACAGGCCCTCGGACCCGAGCGCGATTCGCCCGGGAATTCTCGTCAACCGAGCAGGATCTAGGACCCGGGCCCGAGAACGCGGGGCAGCTGGTCGACTCCTTGGGCCCAGGGACATGGGCCTGAGTCGCCCGGGACAGCTGGTGGACCCCGCGGGCCATCGGCCCCGAGCCTGAGTTGCCCGGGAGAGTTGGTGGACCCCGCGGGCCATCGGACCCGAGCCTGATTCGCCCAGGACAACTGGTTGACAATGCGGGCCCTCAGACCAAGGCGCGAGTTATCCGGTACAGCTAGTCAACTACACGGGAACTCGGACACGGGCCCGCTTGGCCCGGGTGAGCTGGTCGACCCCACGGAATCACGGACCTGAGCCTGAGTCACCCGGGACAGCTTGTCAACCCCAGGCGCGCTCGACCCGAGCGCGAGTCGCCCAGGACAACGGGGCGACATCGCGGGCCCTCAGATACGAGCGCGTGTCGCCCGGCTGCGCTGGTCGAACCCGCGGGACCTCGGAACCCGGTCCGAGTCGCCCGGGACAGCTGGTCAACATCGTGAGCCCTCGGACACTGGCCTGAGTCGCCACGGACAGCTGGTCGACCCCGCGGGCTATCGGAGCCGGCCGCGTGTCCTCTGGGACAGCTGGTCGAACCTGCGGCCCTCGGACCCGAGCTCGAGTCGCCCGGAAGAGCGGATGGATCCCGCTGACCCTCGATCCGCGCCCGAGGCGCCTGGGACAGCTGGTCAACCCCGCAGGCACTGGAACCAGGCCCCCGGTCGCCTGGGACATCTGGTCGAGCCCCCGGGACCTCAGGCATGGGCCCGAGTCTCCCGGGGCAGCTGGTCGACTCCGTGGGCCCAGGGACACGGGCCTGGGGCGCCCGGGCCAGCTGGTCGACCTCGCGGGCACTGGAACCCGGCACCAGGTCGCCCAGGACATCTGGTCGAGCCCATGGGACCTGGGAACCGGGTCCGAGTCGCCCGGGACAGCTGGTCGGCACCGCGGGCCTTGGCCACGGGCCCGAGTCACCCGGGAGAGATGGTCGACCCCACGGGGCCTTGGACATGATTCCGAGTCACCTGGGAGAGCTAGTCGATATCACGGGCCCTCGGAGCCGAGCCGGAGTAGCCCGGGATATCTGGTCGACCCCACGCGATCGCAGACCACAGTGCGAGTCGCCCAGGACAGCTGGTCGACATCGCGGGACCTCAGGCATGGGCCCGAGTCTCCCGTGACAGCTGGTGGACCCTGCGGACCATCGGACCTGGGCCCGAGTGGCCCAGGACAGCTGGGCGACATCGTGGGACCTCAGGCATGGGCCCGAGTCTCCCGTGACACCTGGCCGACCCCACGAGCTATCGGATCCGGGCGCAAGTCCCCCAGGACAGCGGGTTGACCCCGCGGGCCATTGGTCAGGCGCCTGAGTCAGCCGGGAGAGCTGGTCGATCCGGCGGGCCCTCAGATCCGAGCTCAAGTCGCCCGAGACAGCGGGTGGATCCCGCTGGCCCTCGGATCCGTGCCCGAGTCACCCGGGACAGCTGGTCGACCCCGCAGGCACTGGAACCCGGCCCCTGTTCGCCCGGGACATCTGGTCGAGCCCCCGGGACCACAGTCTCCCGGGGCAGCTGGTCGACTCCGCGGGCCCAAGGACACGGGCCTGAGGCGCCCCAGACAGCTGGTCGAACCCGCGGGCACTGGAACCCGGCCCCAGGTCGCCCGGGATATCTGGTCGAGCCCTGGGACCTTAGGCATGGGCCCGAGTCTCCCGGGGCAGCTGGTCGACTCCGCGGGTCCAGGGACACGGGCCTGAGGCGCCCGGGACAACTGTTCGAAACCGCGGGCACTGGGACACGGGCCCGAGTCCCCTGGGACAGCTGGTCCACCCCACGGGACCACGGACCCAAGCGGGAGTCGCCCAGGACAGCGGGTCGACATCTCGGGCCCTCGGACCCTGGACTGAGTCGCCCAGGACAGCTGGTCGACACCGCAGGCACAGGAACCCGGCCTCCGGTCGCCCGGGATATCTGATCGAGCCGCCAGGACCACAGGCATGGGCCCGAGTCTCTCGGGGCAGCTGGTCAACTCCGCGGTTCCAGGGACACGGGCCTGAGTTGCCCGGGACAGCTGGTGGACCCCATGGGCCCTGTGACATGGATCCAAATCACCCGGGAGTGCTAGTCGACCCCGCAGGCAATCGGACCCGAGGGCGAGTCGCCCGGGAGTGCTCATCGACCGCACAGGACCTCGTACCCGGGCCGGAGTCGCCCGGTGCAGCTGCTCGACACCGCGGGACCAGGGACCCGGGCCTGAGTCGCCCGGGAGAACTGGTCGACCCCCTGGGCCCTCGGACATGGGCCCGAGTAACCTGGGACAGCTGTTCGACCGCGCGAGTCCTTGGACTCAGGTACGAGTCCCCCGTGACAGATGGTCCACCCCGCGGGCCCTGGGACATGGGTTCGAGTCGCCCGGGACATGTGGTCAACGCAAGGGGACCACGGACCACCGCGCGAATCGCTGAGGACAGCTGGTCCACATCGCGGGCCCTTGGACACTGGCCTGAGTCGCCCGGGACAGCAGGTCGACCCCGTGGGCAATTGGACCCGAGCCCGAGTCGCCCGGGAGAGCTGGTCCAACTCGCGGGCCCTCGGACCCGAGCGCGGGTCGCGCGAGAATTCTGGTCGACCACGCGTGCCCTCGGACCCGGGCCTGTGACGTGCGTGTGAGCTGATCAAACACGCGGGACCACGGACCAAATCCCGTGTCGACCGGGACAGCTTGTCAAGCCCGCGGGCCCTCAGACCCGAGCGGGAGTCACCCAGCAGGGGTGGTCGACATCGCGGGCACTCGGACACTGGCCTGAGTCGCCTGGGACAGCTGGTGCACCCTGCGGCCTATCGGAGCCGGGCGCGTGTCGCCCCTGAGAGCCGGGCGACGCCGCGGGCCCTCGGAACTGTGTGCGAGTCGCCTGGGACAGCTGGTCAACATCGCGGGCCCTCGGACAATGGCCTGAGTCGCCCGGGAGAGCTTGTGGACACTCAGGGCAATCGGACACAGGCGCGAATCCTCCCGGACAGCTGGTCGACACCACAGGCCCTCGGACCCGAGCGCGATTCGCCCGGGAATTCTCGTCAACCGAGCAGGATCTAGGACCCGGGCCCGAGAACGCGGGGCAGCTGGTCGACTCCTTGGGCCCAGGGACATGGGCCTGAGTCGCCCGGGACAGCTGGTGGACCCCGCGGGCCATCGGCCCCGAGCCTGAGTTGCCCGGGAGAGTTGGTGGACCCCGCGGGCCATCGGACCCGAGCCTGATTCGCCCAGGACAACTGGTTGACAATGCGGGCCCTCAGACCAAGGCGCGAGTTATCCGGTACAGCTAGTCAACTACACGGGAACTCGGACACGGGCCCGCTTGGCCCGGGTGAGCTGGTCGACCCCACGGAATCACGGACCTGAGCCTGAGTCACCCGGGACAGCTTGTCAACCCCAGGCGCGCTCGACCCGAGCGCGAGTCGCCCAGGACAACGGGGCGACATCGCGGGCCCTCAGATACGAGCGCGTGTCGCCCGGCTGCGCTGGTCGAACCCGCGGGACCTCGGAACCCGGTCCGAGTCGCCCGGGACAGCTGGTCAACATCGTGAGCCCTCGGACACTGGCCTGAGTCGCCACGGACAGCTGGTCGACCCCGCGGGCTATCGGAGCCGGCCGCGTGTCCTCTGGGACAGCTGGTCGAACCTGCGGCCCTCGGACCCGAGCTCGAGTCGCCCGGAAGAGCGGATGGATCCCGCTGACCCTCGATCCGCGCCCGAGGCGCCTGGGACAGCTGGTCAACCCCGCAGGCACTGGAACCAGGCCCCCGGTCGCCTGGGACATCTGGTCGAGCCCCCGGGACCTCAGGCATGGGCCCGAGTCTCCCGGGGCAGCTGGTCGACTCCGTGGGCCCAGGGACACGGGCCTGGGGCGCCCGGGCCAGCTGGTCGACCTCGCGGGCACTGGAACCCGGCACCAGGTCGCCCAGGACATCTGGTCGAGCCCATGGGACCTGGGAACCGGGTCCGAGTCGCCCGGGACAGCTGGTCGGCACCGCGGGCCTTGGCCACGGGCCCGAGTCACCCGGGAGAGATGGTCGACCCCACGGGGCCTTGGACATGATTCCGAGTCACCTGGGAGAGCTAGTCGATATCACGGGCCCTCGGAGCCGAGCCGGAGTAGCCCGGGATATCTGGTCGACCCCACGCGATCGCAGACCACAGTGCGAGTCGCCCAGGACAGCTGGTCGACATCGCGGGACCTCAGGCATGGGCCCGAGTCTCCCGTGACAGCTGGTGGACCCTGCGGACCATCGGACCTGGGCCCGAGTGGCCCAGGACAGCTGGGCGACATCGTGGGACCTCAGGCATGGGCCCGAGTCTCCCGTGACACCTGGCCGACCCCACGAGCTATCGGATCCGGGCGCAAGTCCCCCAGGACAGCGGGTTGACCCCGCGGGCCATTGGTCAGGCGCCTGAGTCAGCCGGGAGAGCTGGTCGATCCGGCGGGCCCTCAGATCCGAGCTCAAGTCGCCCGAGACAGCGGGTGGATCCCGCTGGCCCTCGGATCCGTGCCCGAGTCACCCGGGACAGCTGGTCGACCCCGCAGGCACTGGAACCCGGCCCCTGTTCGCCCGGGACATCTGGTCGAGCCCCCGGGACCACAGTCTCCCGGGGCAGCTGGTCGACTCCGCGGGCCCAAGGACACGGGCCTGAGGCGCCCCAGACAGCTGGTCGAACCCGCGGGCACTGGAACCCGGCCCCAGGTCGCCCGGGATATCTGGTCGAGCCCTGGGACCTTAGGCATGGGCCCGAGTCTCCCGGGGCAGCTGGTCGACTCCGCGGGTCCAGGGACACGGGCCTGAGGCGCCCGGGACAACTGTTCGAAACCGCGGGCACTGGGACACGGGCCCGAGTCCCCTGGGACAGCTGGTCCACCCCACGGGACCACGGACCCAAGCGGGAGTCGCCCAGGACAGCGGGTCGACATCTCGGGCCCTCGGACCCTGGACTGAGTCGCCCAGGACAGCTGGTCGACACCGCAGGCACAGGAACCCGGCCTCCGGTCGCCCGGGATATCTGATCGAGCCGCCAGGACCACAGGCATGGGCCCGAGTCTCTCGGGGCAGCTGGTCAACTCCGCGGTTCCAGGGACACGGGCCTGAGTTGCCCGGGACAGCTGGTGGACCCCATGGGCCCTGTGACATGGATCCAAATCACCCGGGAGTGCTAGTCGACCCCGCAGGCAATCGGACCCGAGGGCGAGTCGCCCGGGAGTGCTCATCGACCGCACAGGACCTCGTACCCGGGCCGGAGTCGCCCGGTGCAGCTGCTCGACACCGCGGGACCAGGGACCCGGGCCTGAGTCGCCCGGGAGAACTGGTCGACCCCCTGGGCCCTCGGACATGGGCCCGAGTAACCTGGGACAGCTGTTCGACCGCGCGAGTCCTTGGACTCAGGTACGAGTCCCCCGTGACAGATGGTCCACCCCGCGGGCCCTGGGACATGGGTTCGAGTCGCCCGGGACATGTGGTCAACGCAAGGGGACCACGGACCACCGCGCGAATCGCTGAGGACAGCTGGTCCACATCGCGGGCCCTTGGACACTGGCCTGAGTCGCCCGGGACAGCAGGTCGACCCCGTGGGCAATTGGACCCGAGCCCGAGTCGCCCGGGAGAGCTGGTCCAACTCGCGGGCCCTCGGACCCGAGCGCGGGTCGCGCGAGAATTCTGGTCGACCACGCGTGCCCTCGGACCCGGGCCTGTGACGTGCGTGTGAGCTGATCAAACACGCGGGACCACGGACCAAATCCCGTGTCGACCGGGACAGCTTGTCAAGCCCGCGGGCCCTCAGACCCGAGCGGGAGTCACCCAGCAGGGGTGGTCGACATCGCGGGCACTCGGACACTGGCCTGAGTCGCCTGGGACAGCTGGTGCACCCTGCGGCCTATCGGAGCCGGGCGCGTGTCGCCCCTGAGAGCCGGGCGACGCCGCGGGCCCTCGGAACTGTGTGCGAGTCGCCTGGGACAGCTGGTCAACATCGCGGGCCCTCGGACAATGGCCTGAGTCACCCGGGAGAGCTTGTGGACACTCAGGGCAATCGGACACAGGCGCGAATCCTCCCGGACAGCTGGTCGACA
Organism: Sus scrofa; assembly: GCF_054392235.1. Taxonomy (NCBI): domain Eukaryota; kingdom Metazoa; phylum Chordata; class Mammalia; order Artiodactyla; family Suidae; genus Sus; species Sus scrofa. Next base: position 37,328,922 of record NC_139393.1, on the reverse strand, counting down.
CCACAGGCCCTCGGACCCGAGCGCGATTCGCCCGGGAATTCTCGTCAACCGAGCAGGATCTAGGACCCGGGCCCGAGAACGCGGGGCAGCTGGTCGACTCCTTGGGCCCAGGGACATGGGCCTGAGTCGCCCGGGACAGCTGGTGGACCCCGCGGGCCATCGGCCCCGAGCCTGAGTTGCCCGGGAGAGTTGGTGGACCCCGCGGGCCATCGGACCCGAGCCTGATTCGCCCAGGACAACTGGTTGACAATGCGGGCCCTCAGACCAAGGCGCGAGTTATCCGGTACAGCTAGTCAACTACACGGGAACTCGGACACGGGCCCGCTTGGCCCGGGTGAGCTGGTCGACCCCACGGAATCACGGACCTGAGCCTGAGTCACCCGGGACAGCTTGTCAACCCCAGGCGCGCTCGACCCGAGCGCAAGTCGCCCAGGACAACGGGGCGACATCGCGGGCCCTCAGATACGAGCGCGTGTCGCCCGGCTGCGCTGGTCGAACCCGCGGGACCTCGGAACCCGGTCCGAGTCGCCCGGGACAGCTGGTCAACATCGTGAGCCCTCGGACACTGGCCTGAGTCGCCACGGACAGCTGGTCGACCCCGCGGGCTATCGGAGCCGGCCGCGTGTCCTCTGGGACAGCTGGTCGAACCTGCGGCCCTCGGACCCGAGCTCGAGTCGCCCGGAAGAGCGGATGGATCCCGCTGACCCTCGATCCGCGCCCGAGGCGCCTGGGACAGCTGGTCAACCCCGCAGGCACTGGAACCAGGCCCCCGGTCGCCTGGGACATCTGGTCGAGCCCCCGGGACCTCGGGCATGGGCCCGAGTCTCCCGGGGCAGCTGGTCGACTCCGTGGGCCCAGGGACACGGGCCTGGGGCGCCCGGGCCAGCTGGTCGACCTCGCGGGCACTGGAACCCGGCACCAGGTCGCCCAGGACATCTGGTCGAGCCCATGGGACCTGGGAACCGGGTCCGAGTCGCCCGGGACAGCTGGTCGGCACCGCGGGCCTTGGACACGGGCCCGAGTCACCCGGGAGAGATGGTCGACCCCACAGGGCCTTGGACATGATTCCGAGTCACCTGGGAGAGCTAGTCGATATCACGGGCCCTCGGAGCCGAGCCGGAGTAGCCCGGGATATCTGGTCGACCCCACGAGATCGCAGACCACAGTGCGAGTCGCCCAGGACAGCTGGTCGACATCGCGGGACCTCAGGCATGGGCCCGAGTCTCCCGTGACAGCTGGTGGACCCTGCGGACCATCGGACCTGGGCCCGAGTGGCCCAGGACAGCTGGGCGACATCGTGGGACCTCAGGCATGGGCCCGAGTCTCCCGTGACACCTGGCCGACCCCACGAGCTATCGGATCCGGGCGCAAGTCCCCCAGGACAGCGGGTTGACACCGCGGGCCATTGGTCAGGCGCCTGAGTCAGCCGGGAGAGCTGGTCGATCCGGCGGGCCCTCAGATCCGAGCTCAAGTCGCCCGAGACAGCGGGTGGATCCCGCTGGCCCTCGGATCCGTGCCCGAGTCACCCGGGACAGCTGGTCGACCCCGCAGGCACTGGAACCCGGCCCCTGTTCGCCCGGGACATCTGGTCGAGCCCCCGGGACCACAGTCTCCCGGGGCAGCTGGTCGACTCCGCGGGCCCAAGGACACGGGCCTGAGGCGCCCCAGACAGCTGGTCGAACCCGCGGGCACTGGAACCCGGCCCCAGGTCGCCCGGGATATCTGGTCGAGCCCTGGGACCTTAGGCATGGGCCCGAGTCTCCCGGGGCAGCTGGTCGACTCCGCGGGTCCAGGGACACGGGCCTGAGGCGCCCGGGACAACTGTTCGAAACCGCGGGCACTGGGACACGGGCCCGAGTCCCCTGGGACAGCTGGTCCACCCCACGGGACCACGGACCCAAGCGGGAGTCGCCCAGGACAGCGGGTCGACATCTCGGGCCCTCGGACCCTGGACTGAGTCGCCCAGGACAGCTGGTCGACACCGCAGGCACAGGAACCCGGCCTCCGGTCGCCCGGGATATCTGATCGAGCCGCCAGGACCACAGGCATGGGCCCGAGTCTCTCGGGGCAGCTGGTCAACTCCGCGGTTCCAGGGACACGGGCCTGAGTTGCCCGGGACAGCTGGTGGACCCCATGGGCCCTGTGACATGGATCCAAATCACCCGGGAGTGCTAGTCGACCCCGCAGGCAATCGGACCCGAGGGCGAGTCGCCCGGGAGTGCTCATCGACCGCACAGGACCTCGTACCCGGGCCGGAGTCGCCCGGTGCAGCTGCTCGACACCGCGGGACCAGGGACCCGGGCCTGAGTCGCCCGGGAGAACTGGTCGACCCCCTGGGCCCTCGGACATGGGCCCGAGTAACCTGGGACAGCTGTTCGACCGCGCGAGTCCTTGGACTCAGGTACGAGTCCCCCGTGACAGATGGTCCACCCCGCGGGCCCTGGGACATGGGTTCGAGTCGCCCGGGACATGTGGTCAACGCAAGGGGACCACGGACCACCGCGCGAATCGCTGAGGACAGCTGGTCCACATCGCGGGCCCTTGGACACTGGCCTGAGTCGCCCGGGACAGCAGGTCGACCCCGTGGGCAATTGGACCCGAGCCCGAGTCGCCCGGGAGAGCTGGTCCAACTCGCGGGCCCTCGGACCCGAGCGCGGGTCGCGCGAGAATTCTGGTCGACCACGCGTGCCCTCGGACCCGGGCCTGTGACGTGCGTGTGAGCTGATCAAACACGCGGGACCACGGACCAAATCCCGTGTCGACCGGGACAGCTTGTCAAGCCCGCGGGCCCTCAGACCCGAGCGGGAGTCACCCAGCAGGGGTGGTCGACATCGCGGGCACTCGGACACTGGCCTGAGTCGCCTGGGACAGCTGGTGCACCCTGCGGCCTATCGGAGCCGGGCGCGTGTCGCCCCTGAGAGCCGGGCGACGCCGCGGGCCCTCGGAACTGTGTGCGAGTCGCCTGGGACAGCTGGTCAACATCGCGGGCCCTCGGACAATGGCCTGAGTCGCCCGGGAGAGCTTGTGGACACTCAGGGCAATCGGACACAGGCGCGAATCCTCCCGGACAGCTGGTCGACACCACAGGCCCTCGGACCCGAGCGCGATTCGCCCGGGAATTCTCGTCAACCGAGCAGGATCTAGGACCCGGGCCCGAGAACGCGGGGCAGCTGGTCGACTCCTTGGGCCCAGGGACATGGGCCTGAGTCGCCCGGGACAGCTGGTGGACCCCGCGGGCCATCGGCCCCGAGCCTGAGTTGCCCGGGAGAGTTGGTGGACCCCGCGGGCCATCGGACCCGAGCCTGATTCGCCCAGGACAACTGGTTGACAATGCGGGCCCTCAGACCAAGGCGCGAGTTATCCGGTACAGCTAGTCAACTACACGGGAACTCGGACACGGGCCCGCTTGGCCCGGGTGAGCTGGTCGACCCCACGGAATCACGGACCTGAGCCTGAGTCACCCGGGACAGCTTGTCAACCCCAGGCGCGCTCGACCCGAGCGCGAGTCGCCCAGGACAACGGGGCGACATCGCGGGCCCTCAGATACGAGCGCGTGTCGCCCGGCTGCGCTGGTCGAACCCGCGGGACCTCGGAACCCGGTCCGAGTCGCCCGGGACAGCTGGTCAACATCGTGAGCCCTCGGACACTGGCCTGAGTCGCCACGGACAGCTGGTCGACCCCGCGGGCTATCGGAGCCGGCCGCGTGTCCTCTGGGACAGCTGGTCGAACCTGCGGCCCTCGGACCCGAGCTCGAGTCGCCCGGAAGAGCGGATGGATCCCGCTGACCCTCGTTCCGCGCCCGAGGCGCCTGGGACAGCTGGTCAACCCCGCAGGCACTGGAACCAGGCCCCCGGTCGCCTGGGACATCTGGTCGAGCCCCCGGGACCTCGGGCATGGGCCCGAGTCTCCCGGGGCAGCTGGTCGACTCCGTGGTCCCAGGGACACGGGCCTGGGGCGCCCGGGCCAGCTGGTCGACCTCGCGGGCACTGGAACCCGGCACCAGGTCGCCCAGGACATCTGGTCGAGCCCATGGGACCTGGGAACCGGGTCCGAGTCGCCCGGGACAGCTGGTCGGCACCGCGGGCCTTGGCCACGGGCCCGAGTCACCCGGGAGAGATGGTCGACCCCACGGGGCCTTGGACATGATTCCGAGTCACCTGGGAGAGCTAGTCGATATCACGGGCCCTCGGAGCCGAGCCGGAGTAGCCCGGGATATCTGGTCGACCCCACGAGATCGCAGACCACAGTGCGAGTCGCCCAGGACAGCTGGTCGACATCGCGGGACCTCAGGCATGGGCCCGAGTCTCCCGTGACAGCTGGTGGACCCTGCGGACCATCGGACCTGGGCCCGAGTGGCCCAGGACAGCTGGGCGACATCGTGGGACCTCAGGCATGGGCCCGAGTCTCCCGTGACACCTGGCCGACCCCACGAGCTATCGGATCCGGGCGCAAGTCCCCCAGGACAGCGGGTTGACCCCGCGGGCCATTGGTCAGGCGCCTGAGTCAGCCGGGAGAGCTGGTCGATCCGGCGGGCCCTCAGATCCCAGCTCAAGTCGCCCGAGACAGCGGGTGGATCCCGCTGGCCCTCGGATCCGTGCCCGAGTCACCCGGGACAGCTGGTCGACCCCGCAGGCACTGGAACCCGGCCCCTGTTCGCCCGGGACATCTGGTCGAGCCCCCGGGACCACAGTCTCCCGGGGCAGCTGGTCGACTCCGCGGGCCCAAGGACACGGGCCTGAGGCGCCCCAGACAGCTGGTCGAACCCGCGGGCACTGGAACCCGGCCCCAGGTCACCCGGGATATCTGGTCGAGCCCTGGGACCTTAGGCATGGGCCCGAGTCTCCCGGGGCAGCTGGTCGACTCCGCGGGTCCAGGGACACGGGCCTGAGGCGCCCGGGACAACTGTTCAAAACCGCGGGCACTGGGACACGGGCCCGAGTCCCCTGGGACAGCTGGTCCACCCCACGGGACCACGGACCCAAGCGGGCGTCGCCCAGGACAGCGGGTCGACATCTCGGGCCCTCGGACCCTGGACTGAGTCGCCCAGGACAGCTGGTCGACACCGCAGGCACAGGAACCCGGCCTCCGGTCGCCCGGGATATCTGATCGAGCCGCCAGGACCACAGGCATGGGCCCGAGTCTCTCGGGGCAGCTGGTCAACTCCGCGGTTCCAGGGACACGGGCCTGAGTTGCCCGGGACAGCTGGTGGACCCCATGGGCCCTGTGACATGGATCCAAATCACCCGGGAGTGCTAGTCGACCCCGCAGGCAATCGGACCCGAGGGCGAGTCGCCCGGGAGTGCTCATCGACCGCACAGGACCTCGTACCCGGGCCGGAGTCGCCCGGTGCAGCTGCTCGACACCGCGGGACCAGGGACCCGGGCCTGAGTCGCCCGGGAGAACTGGTCGACCCCCTGGGCCCTCGGACATGGGCCCGAGTAACCTGGGACAGCTGTTCGACCGCGCGAGTCCTTGGACTCAGGTACGAGTCCCCCGTGACAGATGGTCCACCCCGCGGGCCCTGGGACATGGGTTCGAGTCGCCCGGGACATGTGGTCAACGCAAGGGGACCACGGACCACCGCGCGAATCGCTGAGGACAGCTGGTCCACATCGCGGGCCCTTGGACACTGGCCTGAGTCGCCCGGGACAGCAGGTCGACCCCGTGGGCAATTGGACCCGAGCCCGAGTCGCCCGGGAGAGCTGGTCCAACTCGCGGGCCCTCGGACCCGAGCGCGGGTCGCGCGAGAATTCTGGTCGACCACGCGTGCCCTCGGACCCGGGCCTGTGACGTGCGTGTGAGCTGATCAAACACGCGGGACCACGGACCAAATCCCGTGTCGACCGGGACAGCTTGTCAAGCCCGCGGGCCCTCAGACCCGAGCGGGAGTCACCCAGCAGGGGTGGTCGACATCGCGGGCACTCGGACACTGGCCTGAGTCGCCTGGGACAGCTGGTGCACCCTGCGGCCTATCGGAGCCGGGCGCGTGTCGCCCCTGAGAGCCGGGCGACGCCGCGGGCCCTCGGAACTGTGTGCGAGTCGCCTGGGACAGCTGGTCAACATCGCGGGCCCTCGGACAATGGCCTGAGTCGCCCGGGAGAGCTTGTGGACACTCAGGGCAATCGGACACAGGCGCGAATCCTCCCGGACAGCTGGTCGACACCACAGGCCCTCGGACCCGAGCGCGATTCGCCCGGGAATTCTCGTCAACCGAGCAGGATCTAGGACCCGGGCCCGAGAATGCGGGGCAGCTGGTCGACTCCTTGGGCCCAGGGACATGGGCCTGAGTCGCCCGGGACAGCTGGTGGACCCCGCGGGCCATCGGCCCCGAGCCTGAGTTGCCCGGGAGAGTTGGTGGACCCCGCGGGCCATCGGACCCGAGCCTGATTCGCCCAGGACAACTGGTTGACAATGCGGGCCCTCAGACCAAGGCGCGAGTTATCCGGTACAGCTAGTCAACTACACGGGAACTCGGACACGGGCCCGCTTGGCCCGGGTGAGCTGGTCGACCCCACGGAATCACGGACCTGAGCCTGAGTCACCCGGGACAGCTTGTCAACCCCAGGCGCGCTCGACCCGAGCGCGAGTCGCCCAGGACAACGGGGCGACATCGCGGGCCCTCAGATACGAGCGCGTGTCGCCCGGCTGCGCTGGTCGAACCCGCGGGACCTCGGAACCCGGTCCGAGTCGCCCGGGACAGCTGGTCAACATCGTGAGCCCTCGGACACTGGCCTGAGTCGCCACGGACAGCTGGTCGACCCCGCGGGCTATCGGAGCCGGCCGCGTGTCCTCTGGGACAGCTGGTCGAACCTGCGGCCCTCGGACCCGAGCTCGAGTCGCCCGGAAGAGCGGATGGATCCCGCTGACCCTCGATCCGCGCCCGAGGCGCCTGGGACAGCTGGTCAACCCCGCAGGCACTGGAACCAGGCCCCCGGTCGCCTGGGACATCTGGTCGAGCCCCCGGGACCTCGGGCATGGGCCCGAGTCTCCCGGGGCAGCTGGTCGACTCCGTGGGCCCAGGGACACGAGCCTGGGGCGCCCGGGCCAGCTGGTCGACCTCGCGGGCACTGGAACCCGGCACCAGGTCGCCCAGGACATCTGGTCGAGCCCATGGGACCTGGGAACCGGGTCCGAGTCGCCCGGGACAGCTGGTCGGCACCGCGGGCCTTGGCCACGGGCCCGAGTCACCCGGGAGAGATGGTCGACCCCACGGGGCCTTGGACATGATTCCGAGTCACCTGGGAGAGCTAGTCGATATCACGGGCCCTCGGAGCCGAGCCGGAGTAGCCCGGGATATCTGGTCGACCCCACGAGATCGCAGACCACAGTGCGAGTCGCCCAGGACAGCTGGTCGACATCGCGGGACCTCAGGCATGGGCCCGAGTCTCCCGTGACAGCTGGTGGACCCTGCGGACCATCGGACCTGGGCCCGAGTGGCCCAGGACAGCTGGGCGACATCGTGGGACCTCAGGCATGGGCCCGAGTCTCCCGTGACACCTGGCCGACCCCACGAGCTATCGGATCCGGGCGCAAGTCCCCCAGGACAGCGGGTTGACCCCGCGGGCCATTGGTCAGGCGCCTGAGTCAGCCGGGAGAGCTGGTCGATCCGGCGGGCCCTCAGATCCCAGCTCAAGTCGCCCGAGACAGCGGGTGGATCCCGCTGGCCCTCGGATCCGTGCCCGAGTCACCCGGGACAGCTGGTCGACCCCGCAGGCACTGGAACCCGGCCCCTGTTCGCCCGGGACATCTGGTCGAGCCCCCGGGACCACAGTCTCCCGGGGCAGCTGGTCGACTCCGCGGGCCCAAGGACACGGGCCTGAGGCGCCCCAGACAGCTGGTCGAACCCGCGGGCACTGGAACCCGGCCCCAGGTCACCCGGGATATCTGGTCGAGCCCTGGGACCTTAGGCATGGGCCCGAGTCTCCCGGGGCAGCTGCTCGACTCCGCGGGTCCAGGGACACGGGCCTGAGGCGCCCGGGACAACTGTTCGAAACCGCGGGCACTGGGACACGGGCCCGAGTCCCCTGGGACAGCTGGTCCACCCCACGGGACCACGGACCCAAGCGGGCGTCGCCCAGGACAGCGGGTCGACATCTCGGGCCCTCGGACCCTGGACTGAGTCGCCCAGGACAGCTGGTCGACACCGCAGGCACAGGAACCCGGCCTCCGGTCGCCCGGGATATCTGATCGAGCCGCCAGGACCACAGGCATGGGCCCGAGTCTCTCGGGGCAGCTGGTCAACTCCGCGGTTCCAGGGACACGGGCCTGAGTTGCCCGGGACAGCTGGTGGACCCCATGGGCCCTGTGACATGGATCCAAATCACCCGGGAGTGCTAGTCGACCCCGCAGGCAATCGGACCCGAGGGCGAGTCGCCCGGGAGTGCTCATCGACCGCACAGGACCTCGTACCCGGGCCGGAGTCGCCCGGTGCAGCTGCTCGACACCGCGGGACCAGGGACCCGGGCCTGAGTCGCCCGGGAGAACTGGTCGACCCCCTGGGCCCTCGGACATGGGCCCGAGTAACCTGGGACAGCTGTTCGACCGCGCGAGTCCTTGGACTCAGGTACGAGTCCCCCGTGACAGATGGTCCACCCCGCGGGCCCTGGGACATGGGTTCGAGTCGCCCGGGACATGTGGTCAACGCAAGGGGACCACGGACCACCGCGCGAATCGCTGAGGACAGCTGGTCCACATCGCGGGCCCTTGGACACTGGCCTGAGTCGCCCGGGACAGCAGGTCGACCCCGTGGGCAATTGGACCCGAGCCCGAGTCGCCCGGGAGAGCTGGTCCACCTCGCGGGCCCTCGGACCCGAGCGCGGGTCGCGCGAGAATTCTGGTCGACCACGCGTGCCCTCGGACCCGGGCCTGTGACGTGCGTGTGAGCTGATCAAACACGCGGGACCACGGACCAAATCCCGTGTCGACCGGGACAGCTTGTCAAGCCCGCGGGCCCTCAGACCCGAGCGGGAGTCACCCAGCAGGGGTGGTCGACATCGCGGGCACTCGGACACTGGCCTGAGTCGCCTGGGACAGCTGGTGCACCCTGCGGCCTATCGGAGCCGGGCGCGTGTCGCCCCTGAGAGCCGGGCGACGCCGCGGGCCCTCGGAACTGTGTGCGAGTCGCCTGGGACAGCTGGTCAACATCGCGGGCCCTCGGACAATGGCCTGAGTCGCCCGAGAGAGCTTGTGGACACTCAGGGCAATCGGAGACAGGCGCGAATCCTCCCGGACAGCTGGTCGACACCACAGGCCCTCGGACCCGAGCGCGATTCGCCCGGGAATTCTCGTCAACCGAGCAGGATCTAGGACCCGGGCCCGAGAACGCGGGGCAGCTGGTCGACTCCTTGGGCCCAGGGACATGGGCCTGAGTCGCCCGGGACAGCTGGTGGACCCCGCGGGCCATCGGCCCCGAGCCTGAGTTGCCCGGGAGAGTTGGTGGACCCCGCGGGCCATCGGACCCGAGCCTGATTCGCCCAGGACAACTGGTTGACAATGCGGGCCCTCAGACCAAGGCGCGAGTTATCCGGTACAGCTAGTCAACTACACGGGAACTCGGACACGGGCCCGCTTGGCCCGGGTGAGCTGGTCGACCCCACGGAATCACGGACCTGAGCCTGAGTCACCCGGGACAGCTTGTCAACCCCAGGCGCGCTCGACCCGAGCGCAAGTCGCCCAGGACAACGGGGCGACATCGCGGGCCCTCAGATACGAGCGCGTGTCGCCCGGCTGCGCTGGTCGAACCCGCGGGACCTCGGAACCCGGTCCGAGTCGCCCGGGACAGCTGGTCAACATCGTGAGCCCTCGGACACTGGCCTGAGTCGCCACGGACAGCTGGTCGACCCCGCGGGCTATCGGAGCCGGCCGCGTGTCCTCTGGGACAGCTGGTCGAACCTGCGGCCCTCGGACCCGAGCTCGAGTCGCCCGGAAGAGCGGATGGATCCCGCTGACCCTCGATCCGCGCCCGAGGCGCCTGGGACAGCTGGTCAACCCCGCAGGCACTGGAACCAGGCCCCCGGTCGCCTGGGACATCTGGTCGAGCCCCCGGGACCTCGGGCATGGGCCCGAGTCTCCCGGGGCAGCTGGTCGACTCCGTGGGCCCAGGGACACGGGCCTGGGGCGCCCGGGCCAGCTGGTCGACCTCGCGGGCACTGGAACCCGGCACCAGGTCGCCCAGGACATCTGGTCGAGCCCATGGGACCTGGGAACCGGGTCCGAGTCGCCCGGGACAGCTGGTCGGCACCGCGGGCCTTGGCCACGGGCCCGAGTCACCCGGGAGAGATGGTCGACCCCACGGGGCCTTGGACATGATTCCGAGTCACCTGGGAGAGCTAGTCGATATCACGGGCCCTCGGAGCCGAGCCGGAGTAGCCCGGGATATCTGGTCGACCCCACGAGATCGCAGACCACAGTGCGAGTCGCCCAGGACAGCTGGTCGACATCGCGGGACCTCAGGCATGGGCCCGAGTCTCCCGTGACAGCTGGTGGACCCTGCGGACCATCGGACCTGGGCCCGAGTGGCCCAGGACAGCTGGGCGACATCGTGGGACCTCAGGCATGGGCCCGAGTCTCCCGTGACACCTGGCCGACCCCACGAGCTATCGGATCCGGGCGCAAGTCCCCCAGGACAGCGGGTTGACCCCGCGGGCCATTGGTCAGGCGCCTGAGTCAGCCGGGAGAGCTGGTCGATCCGGCGGGCCCTCAGATCCCAGCTCAAGTCGCCCGAGACAGCGGGTGGATCCCGCTGGCCCTCGGATCCGTGCCCGAGTCACCCGGGACAGCTGGTCGACCCCGCAGGCACTGGAACCCGGCCCCTGTTCGCCCGGGACATCTGGTCGAGCCCCCGGGACCACAGTCTCCCGGGGCAGCTGGTCGACTCCGCGGGCCCAAGGACACGGGCCTGAGGCGCCCCAGACAGCTGGTCGAACCCGCGGGCACTGGAACCCGGCCCCAGGTCACCCGGGATATCTGGTCGAGCCCTGGGACCTTAGGCATGGGCCCGAGTCTCCCGGGGCAGCTGGTCGACTCCGCGGGTCCAGGGACACGGGCCTGAGGCGCCCGGGACAACTGTTCAAAACCGCGGGCACTGGGACACGGGCCCGAGTCCCCTGGGACAGCTGGTCCACCCCACGGGACCACGGACCCAAGCGGGAGTCGCCCAGGACAGCGGGTCGACATCTCGGGCCCTCGGACCCTGGACTGAGTCGCCCAGGACAGCTGGTCGACACCGCAGGCACAGGAACCCGGCCTCCGGTCGCCCGGGATATCTGATCGAGCCGCCAGGACCACAGGCATGGGCCCGAGTCTCTCGGGGCAGCTGGTCAACTCCGCGGTTCCAGGGACACGGGCCTGAGTTGCCCGGGACAGCTGGTGGACCCCATGGGCCCTGTGACATGGATCCAAATCACCCGGGAGTGCTAGTCGACCCCGCAGGCAATCGGACCCGAGGGCGAGTCGCCCGGGAGTGCTCATCGACCGCACAGGACCTCGTACCCGGGCCGGAGTCGCCCGGTGCAGCTGCTCGACACCGCGGGACCAGGGACCCGGGCCTGAGTCGCCCGGGAGAACTGGTCGACCCCCTGGGCCCTCGGACATGGGCCCGAGTAACCTGGGACAGCTGTTCGACCGCGCGAGTCCTTGGACTCAGGTACGAGTCCCCCGTGACAGATGGTCCACCCCGCGGGCCCTGGGACATGGGTTCGAGTCGCCCGGGACATGTGGTCAACGCAAGGGGACCACGGACCACCGCGCGAATCGCTGAGGACAGCTGGTCCACATCGCGGGCCCTTGGACACTGGCCTGAGTCGCCCGGGACAGCAGGTCGACCCCGTGGGCAATTGGACCCGAGCCCGAGTCGCCCGGGAGAGCTGGTCCAACTCGCGGGCCCTCGGACCCGAGCGCGGGTCGCGCGAGAATTCTGGTCGACCACGCGTGCCCTCGGACCCGGGCCTGTGACGTGCGTGTGAGCTGATCAAACACGCGGGACCACGGACCAAATCCCGTGTCGACCGGGACAGCTTGTCAAGCCCGCGGGCCCTCAGACCCGAGCGGGAGTCACCCAGCAGGGGTGGTCGACATCGCGGGCACTCGGACACTGGCCTGAGTCGCCTGGGACAGCTGGTGCACCCTGCGGCCTATCGGAGCCGGGCGCGTGTCGCCCCTGAGAGCCGGGCGACGCCGCGGGCCCTCGGAACTGTGTGCGAGTCGCCTGGGACAGCTGGTCAACATCGCGGGCCCTCGGACAATGGCCTGAGTCGCCCGGGAGAGCTTGTGGACACTCAGGGCAATCGGACACAGGCGCGAATCCTCCCGGACAGCTGGTCGACACCACAGGCCCTCGGACCCGAGCGCGATTCGCCCGGGAATTCTCGTCAACCGAGCAGGATCTAGGACCCGGGCCCGAGAACGCGGGGCAGCTGGTCGACTCCTTGGGCCCAGGGACATGGGCCTGAGTCGCCCGGAACAGCTGGTGGACCCCGCGGGCCATCGGCCCCGAGCCTGAGTTGCCCGGGAGAGTTGGTGGACCCCGCGGGCCATCGGACCCGAGCCTGATTCGCCCAGGACAACTGGTTGACAATGCGGGCCCTCAGACCAAGGCGCGAGTTATCCGGTACAGCTAGTCAACTACACGGGAACTCGGACACGGGCCCGCTTGGCCCGGGTGAGCTGGTCGACCCCACGGAATCACAGACCTGAGCCTGAGTCACCCGGGACAGCTTGTCAACCCCAGGCGCGCTCGACCCGAGCCCGAGTCGCCCAGGACAACGGGGCGACATCGCGGGCCCTCAGATACGAGCGCGTGTCGCCCGGCTGCGCTGGTCGAACCCGCGGGACCTCGGAACCCGGTCCGAGTCGCCCGGGACAGCTGGTCAACATCGTGAGCCCTCGGACACTGGCCTGAGTCGCCACAGACAGCTGGTCGACCCCGCGGGCTATCGGAGCCGGCCGCGTGTCCTCTGGGACAGCTGGTCGAACCTGCGGCCCTCGGACCCGAGCTCGAGTCGCCCGGAAGAGCGGATGGATCCCGCTGACCCTCGATCCGCGCCCGAGGCGCCTGGGACAGCTGGTCAACCCCGCAGGCACTGGAACCAGGCCCCCGGTCGCCTGGGACATCTGGTCGAGCCCCCGGGACCTCAGGCATGGGCCCGAGTCTCCCGGGGCAGCTGGTCGACTCCGTGGGCCCAGGGACACGGGCCTGGGGCGCCCGGGCCAGCTGGTCGACCTCGCGGGCACTGGAACCCGGCACCAGGTCGCCCAGGACATCTGGTCGAGCCCATGGGACCTGGGAACCGGGTCCGAGTCGCCCGGGACAGCTGGTCGGCACCGCGGGCCTTGGCCACGGGCCCGAGTCACCCGGGAGAGATGGTCGACCCCACGGGGCCTTGGACATGATTCCGAGTCACCTGGGAGAGCTAGTCGATATCACGGGCCCTCGGAGCCGAGCCGGAGTAGCCCGGGATATCTAGTCGACCCCACGCGATCGCAGACCACAGTGCGAGTCGCCCAGGACAGCTGGTCGACATCGCGGGACCTCAGGCATGGGCCCGAGTCTCCCGTGACAGCTGGTGGACCCTGCGGACCATCGGACCTGGGCCCGAGTGGCCCAGGACAGCTGGGCGACATCGTGGGACCTCAGGCATGGGCCCGAGTCTCCCGTGACACCTGGCCGACCCCACGAGCTATCGGATCCGGGCGCAAGTCCCCCAGGACAGCGGGTTGACCCCGCGGGCCATTGGTCAGGCGCCTGAGTCAGCCGGGAGAGCTGGTCGATCCGGCGGGCCCTCAGATCCGAGCTCAAGTCGCCCGAGACAGCGGGTGGATCCCGCTGGCCCTCGGATCCGTGCCCGAGTCACCCGGGACAGCTGGTCGACCCCGCAGGCACTGGAACCCGGCCCCTGTTCGCCCGGGACATCTGGTCGAGCCCCCGGGACCACAGTCTCCCGGGGCAGCTGGTCGACTCCGCGGGCCCAAGGACACGGGCCTGAGGCGCCCCAGACAGCTGGTCGAACCCGCGGGCACTGGAACCCGGCCCCAGGTCGCCCGGGATATCTGGTCGAGCCCTGGGACCTTAGGCATGGGCCCGAGTCTCCCGGGGCAGCTGGTCGACTCCGCGGGTCCAGGGACACGGGCCTGAGGCGCCCGGGACAAGTGTTGGAAACCGCGGGCACTGGGACACGGGCCCGAGTCCCCTGGGACAGCTGGTCCACACCACGGGACCACGGACCCAAGCGGGCGTCGCCCAGGACAGCGGGTCGACATCTCGGGCCCTCGGACCCTGGACTGAGTCGCCCAGGACAGCTGGTCGACACCGCAGGCACAGGAACCCGGCCTCCGGTCGCCCGGGATATCTGATCGAGCCGCCAGGACCACAGGCATGGGCCCGAGTCTCTCGGGGCAGCTGGTCAACTCCGCGGTTCCAGGGACACGGGCCTGAGTTGCCCGGGACAGCTGGTGGACCCCATGGGCCCTGTGACATGGATCCAAATCACCCGGGAGTGCTAGTCGACCCCGCAGGCAATCGGACCCGAGGGCGAGTCGCCCGGGAGTGCTCATCGACCGCACAGGACCTCGTACCCGGGCCGGAGTCGCCCGGTGCAGCTGCTCGACACCGCGGGACCAGGGACCCGGGCCTGAGTCGCCCGGGAGAACTGGTCGACCCCCTGGGCCCTCGGACATGGGCCCGAGTAACCTGGGACAGCTGTTCGACCGCGCGAGTCCTTGGACTCAGGTACGAGTCCCCCGTGACAGATGGTCCACCCCGCGGGCCCTGGGACATGGGTTCGAGTCGCCCGGGACATGTGGTCAACGCAAGGGGACCACGGACCACCGCGCGAATCGCTGAGGACAGCTGGTCCACATCGCGGGCCCTTGGACACTGGCCTGAGTCGCCCGGGACAGCAGGTCGACCCCGTGGGCAATTGGACCCGAGCCCGAGTCGCCCGGGAGAGCTGGTCCAACTCGCGGGCCCTCGGACCCGAGCGCGGGTCGCGCGAGAATTCTGGTCGACCACGCGTGCCCTCGGACCCGGGCCTGTGACGTGCGTGTGAGCTGATCAAACACGCGGGACCACGGACCAAATCCCGTGTCGACCGGGACAGCTTGTCAAGCCCGCGGGCCCTCAGACCCGAGCGGGAGTCACCCAGCAGGGGTGGTCGACATCGCGGGCACTCGGACACTGGCCTGAGTCGCCTGGGACAGCTGGTGCACCCTGCGGCCTATCGGAGCCGGGCGCGTGTCGCCCCTGAGAGCCGGGCGACGCCGCGGGCCCTCGGAACTGTGTGCGAGTCGCCTGGGACAGCTGGTCAACATCGCGGGCCCTCGGACAATGGCCTGAGTCGCCCGGGAGAGCTTGTGGACACTCAGGGCAATCGGACACAGGCGCGAATCCTCCCGGACAGCTGGTCGACACCACAGGCCCTCGGACCCGAGCGCGATTCGCCCGGGAATTCTCGTCAACCGAGCAGGATCTAGGACCCGGGCCCGAGAACGCGGGGCAGCTGGTCGACTCCTTGGGCCCAGGGACATGGGCCTGAGTCGCCCGGGACAGCTGGTGGACCCGCGGGCCATCGGCCCCGAGCCTGAGTTGCCCGGGAGAGTTGGTGGACCCCGCGGGCCATCGGACCCGAGCCTGATTCGCCCAGGACAACTGGTTGACAATGCGGGCCCTCAGACCAAGGCGCGAGTTATCCGGTACAGCTAGTCAACTACACGGGAACTCGGACACGGGCCCGCTTCGCCCGGGTGAGCTGGTCGACCCCACGGAATCACGGACCTGAGCCTGAGTCACCCGGGACAGCTTGTCAACCCCAGGCGCGCTCGACCCGAGCGCAAGTCGCCCAGGACAACGGGGCGACATCGCGGGCCCTCAGATACGAGCGCGTGTCGCCCGGCTGCGCTGGTCGAACCCGCGGGACCTCGGAACCCGGTCCGAGTCGCCCGGGACAGCTGGTCAACATCGTGAGCCCTCGGACACTGGCCTGAGTCGCCACGGACAGCTGGTCGACCCCGCGGGCTATCGGAGCCGGCCGCGTGTCCTCTGGGACAGCTGGTCGAACCTGCGGCCCTCGGACCCGAGCTCGAGTCGCCCGGAAGAGCGGATGGATCCCGCTGACCCTCGATCCGCGCCCGAGGCGCCTGGGACAGCTGGTCAACCCCGCAGGCACTGGAACCAGGCCCCCGGTCGCCTGGGACATCTGGTCGAGCCCCCGGGACCTCAGGCATGGGCCCGAGTCTCCCGGGGCAGCTGGTCGACTCCGTGGGCCCAGGGACACGGGCCTGGGGCGCCCGGGCCAGCTGGTCGACCTCGCGGGCACTGGAACCCGGCACCAGGTCGCCCAGGACATCTGGTCGAGCCCATGGGACCTGGGAACCGGGTCCGAGTCGCCCGGGACAGCTGGTCGGCACCGCGGGCCTTGGCCACGGGCCCGAGTCACCCGGGAGAGATGGTCGACCCCACGGGGCCTTGGACATGATTCCGAGTCACCTGGGAGAGCTAGTCGATATCACGGGCCCTCGGAGCCGAGCCGGAGTAGCCCGGGATATCTGGTCGACCCCACGCGATCGCAGACCACAGTGCGAGTCGCCCAGGACAGCTGGTCGACATCGCGGGACCTCAGGCATGGGCCCGAGTCTCCCGTGACAGCTGGTGGACCCTGCGGACCATCGGACCTGGGCCCGAGTGGCCCAGGACAGCTGGGCGACATCGTGGGACCTCAGGCATGGGCCCGAGTCTCCCGTGACACCTGGCCGACCCCACGAGCTATCGGATCCGGGCGCAAGTCCCCCAGGACAGCGGGTTGACCCCGCGGGCCATTGGTCAGGCGCCTGAGTCAGCCGGGAGAGCTGGTCGATCCGGCGGGCCCTCAGATCCGAGCTCAAGTCGCCCGAGACAGCGGGTGGATCCCGCTGGCCCTCGGATCCGTGCCCGAGTCACCCGGGACAGCTGGTCGACCCCGCAGGCACTGGAACCCAGCCCCTGTTCGCCCGGGACATCTGGTCGAGCCCCCGGGACCACAGTCTCCCGGGGCAGCTGGTCGACTCCGCGGGCCCAAGGACACGGGCCTGAGGCGCCCCAGACAGCTGGTCGAACCCGCGGGCACTGGAACCCGGCCCCAGGTCGCCCGGGATATCTGGTCGAGCCCTGGGACCTTAGGCATGGGCCCGAGTCTCCCGGGGCAGCTGGTCGACTCCGCGGGTCCAGGGACACGGGCCTGAGGCGCCCGGGACAACTGTTCGAAACCGCGGGCACTGGGACACGGGCCCGAGTCCCCTGGGACAGCTGGTCCACCCCACGGGACCACGGACCCAAGCGGGCGTCGCCCAGGACAGCGGGTCGACATCTCGGGCCCTCGGACCCTGGACTGAGTCGCCCAGGACAGCTGGTCGACACCGCAGGCACAGGAACCCGGCCTCCGGTCGCCCGGGATATCTGATCGAGCCGCCAGGACCACAGGCATGGGCCCGAGTCTCTCGGGGCAGCTGGTCAACTCCGCGGTTCCAGGGACACGGGCCTGAGTTGCCCGGGACAGCTGGTGGACCCCATGGGCCCTGTGACATGGATCCAAATCACCCGGGAGTGCTAGTCGACCCCGCAGGCAATCGGACCCGAGGGCGAGTCGCCCGGGAGTGCTCATCGACCGCACAGGACCTCGTACCCGGGCCGGAGTCGCCCGGTGCAGCTGCTCGACACCGCGGGACCAGGGACCCGGGCCTGAGTCGCCCGGGAGAACTGGTCGACCCCCTGGGCCCTCGGACATGGGCCCGAGTAACCTGGGACAGCTGTTCGACCGCGCGAGTCCTTGGACTCAGGTACGAGTCCCCCGTGACAGATGGTCCACCCCGCGGGCCCTGGGACATGGGTTCGAGTCGCCCGGGACATGTGGTCAACGCAAGGGGACCACGGACCACCGCGCGAATCGCTGAGGACAGCTGGTCCACATCGCGGGCCCTTGGACACTGGCCTGAGTCGCCCGGGACAGCAGGTCGACCCCGTGGGCAATTGGACCCGAGCCCGAGTCGCCCGGGAGAGCTGGTCCAACTCGTGGGCCCTCGGACCCGAGCGCGGGTCGCGCGAGAATTCTGGTCGACCACGCGTGCCCTCGGACCCGGGCCTGTGACGTGCGTGTGAGCTGATCAAACACGCGGGACCACGGACCAAATCCCGTGTCGACCGGGACAGCTTGTCAAGCCCGCGGGCCCTCAGACCCGAGCGGGAGTCACCCAGCAGGGGTGGTCGACATCGTGGGCACTCGGACACTGGCCTGAGTCGCCTGGGACAGCTGGTGCACCCTGCGGCCTATCGGAGCCGGGCGCGTGTCGCCCCTGAGAGCTGGGCGACGCTGCAGGCCCACGGAACTGTGTGCGAGTCGCCTGGGACAGCTGGTCAACATCGCGGGCCCTCGGACAATGGCCTGAGTCGCCCGGGAGAGCTTGTGGACACTCAGGGCAATCGGACACAGGCGCGAATCCTCCCGGACAGCTGGTCGACACCACAGGCCCTCGGACCCGAGCGCGATTCGCCCGGGAATTCTCGTCAACCGAGCAGGATCTAGGACCCGGGCCCGAGAACGCGGGGCAGCTGGTCGACTCCTTGGGCCCAGGGACATGGGCCTGAGTCGCCCGGGACAGCTGGTCGACCCCGCGGGCCATCGGCCCCGAGCCTGAGTTGCCCGGGAGAGTTGGTGGACCCCGCGGGCCATCGGACCCGAGCCTGATTCGCCCAGGACAACTGGTTGACAATGCGGGCCCTCAGACCAAGGCGCGAGTTATCCGGTACAGCTAGTCAACTACACGGGAACTCGGACACGGGCCCGCTTCGCCCGGGTGAGCTGGTCGACCCCACGGAATCACGGACCTGAGCCTGAGTCACCCGGGACAGCTTGTCAACCCCAGGCGCGCTCGACCCGAGCGCAAGTCGCCCAGGACAACGGGGCGACATCGCGGGCCCTCAGATACGAGCGCGTGTCGCCCGGCTGCGCTGGTCGAACCCGCGGGACCTCGGAACCCGGTCCGAGTCGCCCGGGACAGCTGGTCAACATCGTGAGCCCTCGGACACTGGCCTGAGTCGCCACGGACAGCTGGTCGACCCCGCGGGCTATCGGAGCCGGCCGCGTGTCCTCTGGGACAGCTGGTCGAACCTGCGGCCCTCGGACCCGAGCTCGAGTCGCCCGGAAGAGCGGATGGATCCCGCTGACCCTCGATCCGCGCCCGAGGCGCCTGGGACAGCTGGTCAACCCCGCAGGCACTGGAACCAGGCCCCCGGTCGCCTGGGACATCTGGTCGAGCCCCCGGGACCTCAGGCATGGGCCCGAGTCTCCCGGGGCAGCTGGTCGACTCCGTGGGCCCAGGGACACGGGCCTGGGGCGCCCGGGCCAGCTGGTCGACCTCGCGGGCACTGGAACCCGGCACCAGGTCGCCCAGGACATCTGGTCGAGCCCATGGGACCTGGGAACCGAGTCCGAGTCGCCCGGGACAGCTGGTCGGCACCGCGGGCCTTGGACACGGGCCCGAGTCACCCGGGAGAGATGGTCGACCCCACGGGGCCTTGGACATGATTCCGAGTCACCTGGGAGAGCTAGTCGATATCACGGGCCCTCGGAGCCGAGCCGGAGTAGCCCGGGATATCTGGTCGACCCCACGCGATCGCAGACCACAGTGCGAGTCGCCCAGGACAGCTGGTCGACATCGCGGGACCTCAGGCATGGGCCCGAGTCTCCCGTGACAGCTGGTGGACCCTGCGGACCATCGGACCTGGGCCCGAGTGGCCCAGGACAGCTGGGCGACATCGTGGGACCTCAGGCATGGGCCCGAGTCTCCCGTGACACCTGGCCGACCCCACGAGCTATCGGATCCGGGCGCAAGTCCCCCAGGACAGCGGGTTGACACCGCGGGCCATTGGTCAGGCGCCTGAGTCAGCCGGGAGAGCTGGTCGATCCGGCGGGCCCTCAGATCCGAGCTCAAGTCGCCCGAGACAGCGGGTGGATCCCGCTGGCCCTCGGATCCGTGCCCGAGTCACCCGGGACAGCTGGTCGACCCCGCAGGCACTGGAACCCGGCCCCTGTTCGCCCGGGACATCTGGTCGAGCCCCCGGGACCACAGTCTCCCGGGGCAGCTGGTCGACTCCGCGGGCCCAAGGACACGGGCCTGAGGCGCCCCAGACAGCTGGTCGAACCCGCGGGCACTGGAACCCGGCCCCAGGTCGCCCGGGATATCTGGTCGAGCCCTGGGACCTTAGGCATGGGCCCGAGTCTCCCGGGGCAGCTGGTCGACTCCGCGGGTCCAGGGACACGGGCCTGAGGCGCCCGGGACAAGTGTTCGAAACCGCGGGCAATGGGACACGGGCCTGAGTCCCCTGGGACAGCTGGTCCACCCCACGGGACCACGGACCCAAGCGGGAGTCGCCCAGGACAGCGGGTCGACATCTCGGGCCCTCGGACCCTGGACTGAGTCGCCCAGGACAGCTGGTCGACACCGCAGGCACAGGAACCCGGCCTCCGGTCGCCCGGGATATCTGATCGAGCCGCCAGGACCACAGGCATGGGCCCGAGTCTCTCGGGGCAGCTGCTCAACTCCGCGGTTCCAGGGACACGGGCCTGAGTTGCCCGGGACAGCTGGTGGACCCCATGGGCCCTGTGACATGGATCCAAATCACCCGGGAGTGCTAGTCGACCCCGCAGGCAATCGGACCCGAGGGCGAGTCGCCCGGGAGTGCTCATCGACCGCACAGGACCTCGTACCCGGGCCGGAGTCGCCCGGTGCAGCTGCTCGACACCGCGGGACCAGGGACCCGGGCCTGAGTCGCCCGGGAGAACTGGTCGACCCCCTGGGCCCTCGGACATGGGCCCGAGTAACCTGGGACAGCTGTTCGACCGCGCGAGTCCTTGGACTCAGGTACGAGTCCCCCGTGACAGATGGTCCACCCCGCGGGCCCTGGGACATGGGTTCGAGTCGCCCGGGACATGTGGTCAACGCAAGGGGACCACGGACCACCGCGTGAATCGCTGAGGACAGCTGGTCCACATCGCGGGCCCTTGGACACTGGCCTGAGTCGCCCGGGACAGCAGGTCGACCCCGTGGGCAATTGGACCCGAGCCCGAGTCGCCCGGGAGAGCTGGTCCAACTCGTGGGCCCTCGGACCCGAGCGCGGGTCGCGCGAGAATTCTGGTCGACCACGCGTGCCCTCGGACCCGGGCCTGTGACGTGCGTGTGAGCTGATCAAACACGCGGGACCACGGACCAAATCCCGTGTCGACCGGGACAGCTTGTCAAGCCCGCGGGCCCTCAGACCCGAGCGGGAGTCACCCAGCAGGGGTGGTCGACATCGCGGGCACTCGGACACTGGCCTGAGTCGCCTGGGACAGCTGGTGCACCCTGCGGCCTATCGGAGCCGGGCGCGTGTCGCCCCTGAGAGCTGGGCGACGCTGCGGGCCCACGGAACTGTGTGCGAGTCGCCTGGGACAGCTGGTCAACATCGCGGGCCCTCGGACAATGGCCTGAGTCGCCCGGGAGAGCTTGTCGACACTCAGGGCAATCGGACACAGGCGCGAATCCTCCCGGACAGCTGGTCGACACCACAGGCCCTCGGACCCGAGCGCGATTCGCCCGGGAATTCTCGTCAACCGAGCAGGATCTAGGACCCGGGCCCGAGAACGCGGGGCAGCTGGTCGACTCCTTGGGCCCAGGGACATGGGCCTGAGTCGCCCGGGACAGCTGGTGGACCCCGCGGGCCATCGGCCCCGAGCCTGAGTTGCCCGGGAGAGTTGGTGGACCCCGCGGGCCATCGGACCCGAGCCTGATTCGCCCAGGACAACTGGTTGACAATGCGGGCCCTCAGACCAAGGCGCGAGTTATCCGGTACAGCTAGTCAACTACACGGGAACTCGGACACGGGCCCGCTTGGCCCGGGTGAGCTGGTCGACCCCACGGAATCACGGACCTGAGCCTGAGTCACCCGGGACAGCTTGTCAACCCCAGGCGTGCTCGACCCGAGCGCAAGTCGCCCAGGACAACGGGGCGACATCGCGGGCCCTCAGATACGAGCGCGTGTCGCCCGGCTGCGCTGGTCGAACCCGCGGGACCTCGGAACCCGGTCCGAGTCGCCCGGGACAGCTGGTCAACATCGTGAGCCCTCGGACACTGGCCTGAGTCGCCACGGACAGCTGGTCGACCCCGCGGGCTATCGGAGCCGGCCGCGTGTCCTCTGGGACAGCTGGTCGAACCTGCGGCCCTCGGACCCGAGCTCGAGTCGCCCGGAAGAGCGGATGGATCCCGCTGACCCTCGATCCGCGCCCGAGGCGCCTGGGACAGCTGGTCAACCCCGCAGGCACTGGAACCAGGCCCCCGGTCGCCTGGGACATCTGGTCGAGCCCCCGGGACCTCAGGCATGGGCCCGAGTCTCCCGGGGCAGCTGGTCGACTCCGTGGGCCCAGGGACACGGGCCTGGTGCGCCCGGGCCAGCTGGTCGACCTCGCGGGCACTGGAACCCGGCACCAGGTCGCCCAGGACATCTGGTCGAGCCCATGGGACCTGGGAACCGGGTCCGAGTCGCGCGGGACAGCTGGTCGGCACCGCGGGCCTTGGCCACGGGCCCGAGTCACCCGGGAGAGATGGTCGACCCCACGGGGCCTTGGACATGATTCCGAGTCACCTGGGAGAGCTAGTCGATATCACGGGCCCTCGGAGCCGAGCCGGAGTAGCCCGGGATATCTGGTCGACCCCACGAGATCGCAGACCACAGTGCGAGTCGCCCAGGACAGCTGGTCGACATCGCGGGACCTCAGGCATGGGCCCGAGTCTCCCGTGACAGCTGGTGGACCCTGCGGACCATCGGACCTGGGCCCGAGTGGCCCAGGACAGCTGGGCGACATCGTGGGACCTCAGGCATGGGCCCGAGTCTCCCGTGACACCTGGCCGACCCCACGAGCTATCGGATCCGGGCGCAAGTCCCCCAGGACAGCGGGTTGACCCCGCGGGCCATTGGTCAGGCGCCTGAGTCAGCCGGGAGAGCTGGTCGATCCGGCGGGCCCTCAGATCCGAGCTCAAGTCGCCCGAGACAGCGGGTGGATCCCGCTGGCCCTCGGATCCGTGCCCGAGTCACCCGGGACAGCTGGTCGACCCCGCAGGCACTGGAACCCGGCCCCTGTTCGCCCGGGACATCTGGTCGAGCCCCCGGGACCACAGTCTCCCGGGGCAGCTGGTCGACTCCACGGGCCCAAGGACACGGGCCTGAGGCGCCCCAGACAGCTGGTCGAACCCGCGGGCACTGGAACCCGGCCCCAGGTCGCCCGGGATATCTGGTCGAGCCCTGGGACCTTAGGCATGGGCCCGAGTCTCCCGGGGCAGCTGGTCGACTCCGCGGGTCCAGGGACACGGGCCTGAGGCGCCCGGGACAACTGTTCGAAACCGCGGGCACTGGGACACGGGCCCGAGTCCCCTGGGACAGCTGGTCCACCCCACGGGACCACGGACCCAAGCGGGAGTCGCCCAGGACAGCGGGTCGACATCTCGGGCCCTCGGACCCTGGACTGAGTCGCCCAGGACAGCTGGTCGACACCGCAGGCACAGGAACCCGGCCTCCGGTCGCCCGGGATATCTGATCGAGCCGCCAGGACCACAGGCATGGGCCCGAGTCTCTCGGGGCAGCTGGTCAACTCCGCGGTTCCAGGGACACGGGCCTGAGTCGCCCGGGACAGCTGGTGGACCCCATGGGCCCTGTGACATGGATCCAAATCACCCGGGAGTGCTAGTCGACCCCGCAGGCAATCGGACCCGAGGGCGAGTCGCCCGGGAGTGCTCATCGACTGCACAGGACCTCGTACCCGGGCCGGAGTCGCCCGGTGCAGCTGCTCGACACCGCGGGACCAGGGACCCGGGCCTGAGTCGCCCGGGAGAACTGGTCGACCCCCTGGGCCCTCGGACATGGGCCCGAGTAACCTGGGACAGCTGTTCGACCGCGCGAGTCCTTGGACTCAGGTACGAGTCCCCCGTGACAGATGGTCCACCCCGCGGGCCCTGGGACATGGGTTCGAGTCGCCCGGGACATGTGGTCAACGCAAGGGGACCACGGACCACCGCGCGAATCGCTGAGGACAGCTGGTCCACATCGCGGGCCCTTGGACACTGGCCTGAGTCGCCCGGGACAGCAGGTCGACCCCGTGGGCAATTGGACCCGAGCCCGAGTCGCCCGGGAGAGCTGGTCCAACTCGCGGGCCCTCGGACCCGAGCGCGGGTCGCGCGAGAATTCTGGTCGACCACGCGTGCCCTCGGACCCGGGCCTGTGACGTGCGTGTGAGCTGATCAAACACGCGGGACCACGGACCAAATCCCGTGTCGACCGGGACAGCTTGTCAAGCCCGCGGGCCCTCAGACCCGAGCGGGAGTCACCCAGCAGGGGTGGTCGACATCGCGGGCACTCGGACACTGGCCTGAGTCGCCTGGGACAGCTGGTGCACCCTGCGGCCTATCGGAGCCGGGCGCGTGTCGCCCCTGAGAGCTGGGCGACGCCGCGGGCCCTCGGAACTGTGTGCGAGTCGCCTGGGACAGCTGGTCAACATCGCGGGCCCTCGGACAATGGCCTGAGTCGCCCGGGAGAGCTTGTCGACACTCAGGGCAATCGGACACAGGCGCGAATCCTCCCGGACAGCTGGTCGACACCACAGGCCCTCGGACCCGAGCGCGATTCGCCCGGGAATTCTCGTCAACCGAGCAGGATCTAGGACCCGGGCCCGAGAACGCGGGGCAGCTGGTCGACTCCTTGGGCCCAGGGACATGGGCCTGAGTCGCCCGGGACAGCTGGTCGACCCCGCGGGCCATCGGCCCCGAGCCTGAGTTGCCCGGGAGAGTTGGTGGACCCCGCGGGCCATCGGACCCGAGCCTGATTCGCCCAGGACAACTGGTTGACAATGCGGGCCCTCAGACCAAGGCGCGAGTTATCCGGTACAGCTAGTCAACTACACGGGAACTCGGACACGGGCCCGCTTGGCCCGGGTGAGCTGGTCGACCCCACGGAATCACGGACCTGAGCCTGAGTCACCCGGGACAGCTTGTCAACCCCAGGCGCGCTCGACCCGAGCGCAAGTCGCCCGGGACAACGGGGCGACATCGCGGGCCCTCAGATACGAGCGCGTGTCGCCCGGCTGCGCTGGTCGAACCCGCGGGACCTCGGAACCCGGTCCGAGTCGCCCGGGACAGCTGGTCAACATCGTGAGCCCTCGGACACTGGCCTGAGTCGCCACGGACAGCTGGTCGACCCCGCGGGCTATCGGAGCCGGCCGCGTGTCCTCTGGGACAGCTGGTCGAACCTGCGGCCCTCGGACCCGAGCTCGAGTCGCCCGGAAGAGCGGATGGATCCCGCTGACCCTCGATCCGCGCCCGAGGCGCCTGGGACAGCTGGTCAACCCCGCAGGCACTGGAACCAGGCCCCCGGTCGCCTGGGACATCTGGTCGAGCCCCCGGGACCTCAGGCATGGGCCCGAGTCTCCCGGGGCAGCTGGTCGACTCCGTGGGCCCAGGGACACGGGCCTGGGGCGCCCGGGCCAGCTGGTCGACCTCGCGGGCACTGGAACCCGGCACCAGGTCGCCCAGGACATCTGGTCGAGCCCATGGGACCTGGGAACCGGGTCCGAGTCGCGCGGGACAGCTGGTCGGCACCGCGGGCCTTGGCCACGGGCCCGAGTCACCCGGGAGAGATGGTCGACCCCACGGGGCCTTGGACATGATTCCGAGTCACCTGGGAGATCTAGTCGATATCACGGGCCCTCGGAGCCGAGCCGGAGTAGCCCGGGATATCTGGTCGACCCCACGCGATCGCAGACCACAGTGCGAGTCGCCCAGGACAGCTGGTCGACATCGCGGGACCTCAGGCATGGGCCCGAGTCTCCCGTGACAGCTGGTGGACCCTGCGGACCATCGGACCTGGGCCCGAGTGGCCCAGGACAGCTGGGCGACATCGTGGGACCTCAGGCATGGGCCCGAGTCTCCCGTGACACCTGGCCGACCCCACGAGCTATCGGATCTGGGCGCAAGTCCCCCAGGACAGCGGGTTGACCCCGCGGGCCATTGGTCAGGCGCCTGAGTCAGCCGGGAGAGCTGGTCGATCCGGCGGGCCCTCAGATCCGAGCTCAAGTCGCCCGAGACAGCGGGTGGATCCCGCTGGCCCTCGGATCCGTGCCCGAGTCACCCGGGACAGCTGGTCGACCCCGCAGGCACTGGAACCCGGCCCCTGTTCGCCCGGGACATCTGGTCGAGCCCCCGGGACCACAGTCTCCCGGGGCAGCTGGTCGACTCCGCGGGCCCAAGGACACGGGCCTGAGGCGCCCCAGACAGCTGGTCGAACCCGCGGGCACTGGAACCCGGCCCCAGGTCGCCCGGGATATCTGGTCGAGCCCTGGGACCTTAGGCATGGGCCCGAGTCTCCCGGGGCAGCTGGTCGACTCCGCGGGTCCAGGGACACGGGCCTGAGGCGCCCGGGACAACTGTTCGAAACCGCGGGCACTGGGACACGGGCCCGAGTCCCCTGGGACAGCTGGTCCACCCCACGGGACCACGGACCCAAGCGGGAGTTGCCCAGGACAGCGGGTCGACATCTCGGGCCCTCGGACCCTGGACTGAGTCGCCCAGGACAGCTGGTCGACACCGCAGGCACAGGAACCCGGCCTCCGGTCGCCCGGGATATCTGATCGAGCCGCCAGGACCACAGGCATGGGCCCGAGTCTCTCGGGGCAGCTGGTCAACTCCGCGGTTCCAGGGACACGGGCCTGAGTCGCCCGGGACAGCTGGTGGACCCCATGGGCCCTGTGACATGGATCCAAATCACCCGGGAGTGCTAGTCGACCCCGCAGGCAATCGGACCCGAGGGCGAGTCGCCCGGGAGTGCTCATCGACTGCACAGGACCTCGTACCCGGGCCGGAGTCGCCCGGTGCAGCTGCTCGACACCGCGGGACCAGGGACCCGGGCCTGAGTCGCCCGGGAGAACTGGTCGACCCCCTGGGCCCTCGGACATGGGCCCGAGTAACCTGGGACAGCTGTTCGACCGCGTGAGTCTTTGGACTCAGGTACGAGTCCCCCGTGACAGATGGTCCACCCCGCGGGCCCTGGGACATGGGTTCGAGTCGCCCGGGACATGTGGTCAACGCAAGGGGACCACGGACCACCGCGCGAATCGCTGAGGACAGCTGGTCCACATCGCGGGCCCTTGGACACTGGCCTGAGTCGCCCGGGACAGCAGGTCGACCCCGTGGGCAATTGGACCCGAGCCCGAGTCGCCCGGGAGAGCTGGTCCAACTCGCGGGCCCTCGGACCCGAGCGCGGGTCGCGCGAGAATTCTGGTCGACCACGCGTGCCCTCGGACCCGGGCCTGTGACGTGCGTGTGAGCTGATCAAACACGCGGGACCACGGACCAAATCCCGTGTCGACTGGGACAGCTTGTCAAGCCCGCGGGCCCTCAGACCCGAGCGGGAGTCACCCAGCAGGGGTGGTTGACATCGCGGGCACTCGGACACTGGCCTGAGTCGCCTGGGACAGCTGGTGCACCCTGCGGCCTATCGGAGCCGGGCGCGTGTCGCCCCTGAGAGCTGGGCGACGCCGCGGGCCCTCGGAACTGTGTGCGAGTCGCCTGGGACAGCTGGTCAACATCGCGGGCCCTCGGACAATGGCCTGAGTCGCCCGGGAGAGCTTGTGGACACTCAGGGCAATCGGACACAGGTGCGAATCCTCCCGGACAGCTGGTCGACACCACAGGCCCTCGGACCCGAGCGCGATTCGCCCGGGAATTCTCGTCAACCGAGCAGGATCTAGGACCCGGGCCCGAGAACGCGGGGCAGCTGGTCGACTCCTTGGGCCCAGGGACATGGGCCTGAGTCGCCCGGGACAGCTGGTGGACCCCGCGGGCCATCGGCCCCGAGCCTGAGTTGCCCGGGAGAGTTGGTGGACCCCGCGGGCCATCGGACCCGAGCCTGATTCGCCCAGGACAACTGGTTGACAATGCGGGCCCTCAGACCAAGGCGCGAGTTATCCGGTACAGCTAGTCAACTACACGGGAACTCGGACACGGGCCCGCTTGGCCCGGGTGAGCTGGTCGACCCCACGGAATCACGGACCTGAGCCTGAGTCACCCGGGACAGCTTGTCAACCCCAGGCGCGCTCGACCCGAGCGCAAGTCGCCCAGGACAACGGGGCGACATCGCGGGCCCTCAGATACGAGCGCGTGTCGCCCGGCTGCGCTGGTCGAACCCGCGGGACCTCGGAACCCGGTCCGAGTCGCCCGGGACAGCTGGTCAACATCGTGAGCCCTCGGACACTGGCCTGAGTCGCCACGGACAGCTGGTCGACCCCGCGGGCTATCGGAGCCGGCCGCGTGTCCTCTGGGACAGCTGGTCGAACCTGCGGCCCTCGGACCCGAGCTCGAGTCGCCCGGAAGAGCGGATGGATCCCGCTGACCCTCGATCCGCGCCCGAGGCGCCTGGGACAGCTGGTCAACCCCGCAGGCACTGGAACCAGGCCCCCGGTCGCCTGGGACATCTGGTCGAGCCCCCGGGACCTCAGGCATGGGCCCGAGTCTCCCGGGGCAGCTGGTCGACTCCGTGGGCCCAGGGACACGGGCCTGGGGCGCCCGGGCCAGCTGGTCGACCCCACGGGCCATCGGCCCCGAGCCTGAGTTGCCCGGGAGAGTTGGTGGACCCCGCGGGCCATCGGACCCGAGCCTGATTCGCCCAGGACAACTGGTTGACAATGCGGGCCCTCAGACCAAGGCGCGAGTTATCCGGTACAGCTAGTCAACTACACGGGAACTCGGACACGGGCCCGCTTCGCCCGGGTGAGCTGGTCGACCCCACGGAATCACGGACCTGAGCCTGAGTCACCCGGGACAGCTTGTCAACCCCACGCGCGCTCGACCCGAGCGCAAGTCGCCCAGGACAACGGGGCGACATCGCGGGCCCTCAGATACGAGCGCGTGTCGCCCGGCTGCGCTGGTCGAACCCGCGGGACCTCGGAACCCGGTCCGAGTCGCCCGGGACAGCTGGTCAACATCGTGAGCCCTCGGACACTGGCCTGAGTCGCCACGGACAGCTGGTCGACCCTGCGGGCTATCGGAGCCGGCCGCGTGTCCTCTGGGACAGCTGGTCGAACCTGCGGCCCTCGGACCCGAGCTCGAGTCGCCCGGAAGAGCGGATGGATCCCGCTGACCCTCGATCCGCGCCCGAGGCGCCTGGGACAGCTGGTCAACCCCGCAGGCACTGGAACCAGGCCCCCGGTCGCCTGGGACATCTGGTCGAGCCCCCGGGACCTCAGGCATGGGCCCGAGTCTCCCGGGGCAGCTGGTCGACTCCGTGGGCCCAGGGACACGGGCCTGGGGCGCCCGGGCCAGCTGGTCGACCTCGCGGGCACTGGAACCCGGCACCAGGTCGCCCAGGACATCTGGTCGAGCCCATGGGACCTGGGAACCGGGTCCGAGTCGCCCGGGACAGCTGGTCGGCACCGCGGGCCTTGGCCACGGGCCCGAGTCACCCGGGAGAGATGGTCGACCCCACGGGGCCTTGGACATGATTCCGAGTCACCTGGGAGAGCTAGTCGATATCACGGGCCCTCGGAGCCGAGCCGGAGTAGCCCGGGATATCTGGTCGACCCCACGCGATCGCAGACCACAGTGCGAGTCGCCCAGGACAGCTGGTCGACATCGCGGGACCTCAGGCATGGGCCCGAGTCTCCCGTGACAGCTGGTGGACCCTGCGGACCATCGGACCTGGGCCCGAGTGGCCCAGGACTGCTGGGCGACATCGTGGGACCTCAGGCATGGGCCCGAGTCTCCCGTGACACCTGGCCGACCCCACGAGCTATCGGATCCGGGCGCAAGTCCCCCAGGACAGCGGGTTGACACCGCGGGCCATTGGTCAGGCGCCTGAGTCAGCCGGGAGAGCTCGTCGATCCGGCGGGCCCTCAGATCCGAGCTCAAGTCGCCCGAGACAGCGGGTGGATCCCGCTGGCCCTCGGATCCGTGCCCGAGTCACCCGGGACAGCTGGTCGACCCCGCAGGCACTGGAACCCGGCCCCTGTTCGCCCGGGACATCTGGTCGAGCCCCCGGGACCACAGTCTCCCGGGGCAGCTGGTCGACTCCGCGGGCCCAAGGACACGGGCCTGAGGTGCCCCAGACAGCTGGTCGAACCCGCGGGCACTGGAACCCGGCCCCAGGTCGCCCGGGATATCTGGTCGAGCCCTGGGACCTTAGGCATGGGCCCGAGTCTCCCGGGGCAGCTGGTCGACTCCGCGGGTCCAGGGACACGGGCCTGAGGCGCCCGGGACAACTGTTCGAAACCGCGGGCACTGGGACACGGGCCCGAGTCCCCTGGGACAGCTGGTCCACCCCACGGGACCACGGACCCAAGCGGGAGTCGCCCAGGACAGCGGGTCGACATCTCGGGCCCTCGGACCCTGGACTGAGTCGCCCAGGACAGCTGGTCGACACCGCAGGCACAGGAACCCGGCCTCCGGTCGCCCGGGATATCTGATCGAGCCGCCAGGACCACAGGCATGGGCCCGAGTCTCTCGGGGCAGCTGGTCAACTCCGCGGTTCCAGGGACACGGGCCTGAGTCGCCCGGGACAGCTGGTGGACCCCATGGGCCCTGTGACATGGATCCAAATCACCCGGGAGTGCTAGTCGACCCCGCAGGCAATCGGACCCGAGGGCGAGTCGCCCGGGAGTGCTCATCAACTGCACAGGACCTCGTACCCGGGCCGGAGTCGCCCGGTGCAGCTGCTCGACACCGCGGGACCAGGGACCCGGGCCTGAGTCGCCCGGGAGAACTGGTCGACCCCCTGGGCCCTCGGACATGGGCCCGAGTAACCTGGGACAGCTGTTCGACCGCGTGAGTCTTTGGACTCAGGTACGAGTCCCCCGTGACAGATGGTCCACCCCGCGGGCCCTGGGACATGGGTTCGAGTCGCCCGGGACATGTGGTCAACGCAAGGGGACCACGGACCACCGCGCGAATCGCTGAGGACAGCTGGTCCACATCGCGGGCCCTTGGACACTGGCCTGAGTCGCCCGGGACAGCAGGTCGACCCCGTGGGCAATTGGACCCGAGCCCGAGTCGCCCGGGAGAGCTGGTCCAACTCGCGGGCCCTCGGACCCGAGCGCGGGTCGCGCGAGAATTCTGGTCGACCACGCGTGCCCTCGGACCCGGGCCTGTGACGTGCGTGTGAGCTGATCAAACACGCGGGACCACGGACCAAATCCCGTGTCGACTGGGACAGCTTGTCAAGCCCGCGGGCCCTCAGACCCGAGCGGGAGTCACCCAGCAGGGGTGGTCGACATCGCGGGCACTCGGACACTGGCCTGAGTCGCCTGGGACAGCTGGTGCACCCTGCGGCCTATCGGAGCCGGGCGCGTGTCGCCCCTGAGAGCTGGGCGACGCCGCGGGCCCTCGGAACTGTGTGCGAGTCGCCTGGGACAGCTGGTCAACATCGCGGGCCCTCGGACAATGGCCTGAGTCGCCCGGGAGAGCTTGTCGACACTCAGGGCAATCGGACACAGGCGCGAATCCTCCCGGACAGCTGGTCGACACCACAGGCCCTCGGACCCGAGCGCGATTCGCCCGGGAATTCTCGTCAACCGAGCAGGATCTAGGACCCGGGCCCGAGAACGCGGGGCAGCTGGTCGACTCCTTGGGCCCAGGGACATGGGCCTGAGTCGCCCGGGACAGCTGGTCGACCCCGCGGGCCATCGGCCCCGAGCCTGAGTTGCCCGGGAGAGTTGGTGGACCCCGCGGGCCATCGGACCCGAGCCTGATTCGCCCAGGACAACTGGTTGACAATGCGGGCCCTCAGACCAAGGCGCGAGTTATCCGGTACAGCTAGTCAACTACACGGGAACTCGGACACGGGCCCGCTTGGCCCGGGTGAGCTGGTCGACCCCACGGAATCACGGACCTGAGCCTGAGTCACCCGGGACAGCTTGTCAACCCCAGGCGCGCTCGACCCGAGCGCAAGTCGCCCAGGACAACGGGGCGACATCGCGGGCCCTCAGATACGAGCGCGTGTCGCCCGGCTGCGCTGGTCGAACCCGCGGGACCTCGGAACCCGGTCCGAGTCGCCGGGGACAGCTGGTCAACATCGTGAGCCCTCGGACACTGGCCTGAGTCGCCACGGACAGCTGGTCGACCCCGCGGGCTATCGGAGCCGGCCGCGTGTCCTCTGGGACAGCTGGTCGAACCTGCGGCCCTCGGACCCGAGCTCGAGTCGCCCGGAAGAGCGGATGGATCCCGCTGACCCTCGATCCGCGCCCGAGGCGCCTGGGACAGCTGGTCAACCCCGCAGGCACTGGAACCAGGCCCCCGGTCGCCTGGGACATCTGGTCGAGCCCCCGGGACCTCAGGCATGGGCCCGAGTCTCCCGGGGCAGCTGGTCGACTCCGTGGGCCCAGGGACACGGGCCTGGGGCGCCCGGGCCAGCTGGTCGACCTCGCGGGCACTGGAACCCGGCACCAGGTCGCCCAGGACATCTGGTCGAGCCCATGGGACCTGGGAACCGGGTCCGAGTCGCCCGGGACAGCTGGTCGGCACCGCGGGCCTTGGCCACGGGCCCGAGTCACCCGGGAGAGATGGTCGACCCCACGGGGCCTTGGACATGATTCCGAGTCACCTGGGAGAGCTAGTCGATATCACGGGCCCTCGGAGCCGAGCCGGAGTAGCCCGGGATATCTGGTCGACCCCACGCGATCGCAGACCACAGTGCGAGTCGCCCAGGACAGCTGGTCGACATCGCGGGACCTCAGGCATGGGCCCGAGTCTCCCGTGACAGCTGGTGGACCCTGCGGACCATCGGACCTGGGCCCGAGTGGCCCAGGACTGCTGGGCGACATCGTGGGACCTCAGGCATGGGCCCGAGTCTCCCGTGACACCTGGCCGACCCCACGAGCTATCGGATCCGGGCGCAAGTCCCCCAGGACAGCGGGTTGACACCGCGGGCCATTGGTCAGGCGCCTGAGTCAGCCGGGAGAGCTGGTCGATCCGGCGGGCCCTCAGATCCCAGATCAAGTCGCCCGAGACAGCGGGTGGATCCCGCTGGCCCTCGGATCCGTGCCCGAGTCACCCGGGACAGCTGGTCGACCCCGCAGGCACTGGAACCCGGCCCCTGTTCGCCCGGGACATCTGGTCGAGCCCCCGGGACCACAGTCTCCCGGGGCAGCTGGTCGACTCCGCGGGCCCAAGGACACGGGCCTGAGGCGCCCCAGACAGCTGGTCGAACCCGCGGGCACTGGAACCCGGCCCCAGGTCGCCCGGGATATCTGGTCGAGCCCTGGGACCTTAGGCATGGGCCCGAGTCTCCCGGGGCAGCTGGTCGACTCCGCGGGTCCAGGGACACGGGCCTGAGGCGCCCGGGACAACTGTTCGAAACCGCGGGCACTGGGACACGGGCCCGAGTCCCCTGGGACAGCTGGTCCACCCCACGGGACCACGGAGCCAAGCGGGCGTCGCCCAGGACAGCGGGTCGACATCTCGGGCCCTCGGACCCTGGACTGAGTCGCCCAGGACAGCTGGTCGACACCGCAGGCACAGGAACCCGGCCTCCGGTCGCCCGGGATATCTGATCGAGCCGCCAGGACCACAGGCATGGGCCCGAGTCTCTCGGGGCAGCTGGTCAACTCCGCGGTTCCAGGGACACGGGCCTGAGTCGCCCGGGACAGCTGGTGGACCCCATGGGCCCTGTGACATGGATCCAAATCACCCGGGAGTGCTAGTCGACCCCGCAGGCAATCGGACCCGAGGGCGAGTCGCCCGGGAGTGCTCATCGACTGCACAGGACCTCGTACCCGGGCCGGAGTCGCCCGGTGCAGCTGCTCGACACCGCGGGACCAGGGACCCGGGCCTGAGTCGCCCGGGAGAACTGGTCGACCCCCTGGGCCCTCGGACATGGGCCCGAGTAACCTGGGACAGCTGTTCGACCGCGTGAGTCTTTGGACTCAGGTACGAGTCCCCCGTGACAGATGGTCCACCCCGCGGGCCCTGGGACATGGGTTCGAGTCGCCCGGGACATGTGGTCAACGCAAGGGGACCACGGACCACCGCGCGAATCGCTGAGGACAGCTGGTCCACATCGCGGGCCCTTGGACACTGGCCTGAGTCGCCCGGGACAGCAGGTCGACCCCGTGGGCAATTGGACCCGAGCCCGAGTCGCCCGGGAGAGCTGGTCCAACTCGCGGGCCCTCGGACCCGAGCGCGGGTCGCGCGAGAATTCTGGTCGACCACGCGTGCCCTCGGACCCGGGCCTGTGACGTGCGTGTGAGCTGATCAAACACGCGGGACCACGGACCAAATCCCGTGTCGACTGGGACAGCTTGTCAAGCCCGCGGGCCCTCAGACCCGAGCGGGAGTCACCCAGCAGGGGTGGTCGACATCGCGGGCACTCGGACACTGGCCTGAGTCGCCTGGGACAGCTGGTGCACCCTGCGGCCTATCGGAGCCGGGCGCGTGTCGCCCCTGAGAGCTGGGCGACGCCGCGGGCCCTCGGAACTGTGTGCGAGTCGCCTGGGACAGCTGGTCAACATCGCGGGCCCTCGGACAATGGCCTGAGTCGCCCGGGAGAGCTTGTCGACACTCAGGGCAATCGGACACAGGCGCGAATCCTCCCGGACAGCTGGTCGACACCACAGGCCCTCGGACCCGAGCGCGATTCGCCCGGGAATTCTCGTCAACCGAGCAGGATCTAGGACCCGGGCCCGAGAACGCGGGGCAGCTGGTCGACTCCTTGGGCCCAGGGACATGGGCCTGAGTCGCCCGGGACAGCTGGTCGACCCCGCGGGCCATCGGCCCCGAGCCTGAGTTGCCCGGGAGAGTTGGTGGACCCCGCGGGCCATCGGACCCGAGCCTGATTCGCCCAGGACAACTGGTTGACAATGCGGGCCCTCAGACCAAGGCGCGAGTTATCCGGTACAGCTAGTCAACTACACGGGAACTCGGACACGGGCCCGCTTGGCCCGGGTGAGCTGGTCGACCCCACGGAATCACGGACCTGAGCCTGAGTCACCCGGGACAGCTTGTCAACCCCAGGCGCGCTCGACCCGAGCGCAAGTCGCCCAGGACAACGGGGCGACATCGCGGGCCCTCAGATACGAGCGCGTGTCGCCCGGCTGCGCTGGTCGAACCCGCGGGACCTCGGAACCCGGTCCGAGTCGCCGGGGACAGCTGGTCAACATCGTGAGCCCTCGGACACTGGCCTGAGTCGCCACGGACAGCTGGTCGACCCCGCGGGCTATCGGAGCCGGCCGCGTGTCCTCTGGGACAGCTGGTCGAACCTGCGGCCCTCGGACCCGAGCTCGAGTCGCCCGGAAGAGCGGATGGATCCCGCTGACCCTCGATCCGCGCCCGAGGCGCCTGGGACAGCTGGTCAACCCCGCAGGCACTGGAACCAGGCCCCCGGTCGCCTGGGACATCTGGTCGAGCCCCCGGGACCTCAGGCATGGGCCCGAGTCTCCCGGGGCAGCTGGTCGACTCCGTGGGCCCAGGGACACGGGCCTGGGGCGCCCGGGCCAGCTGGTCGACCTCGCGGGCACTGGAACCCGGCACCAGGTCGCCCAGGACATCTGGTCGAGCCCATGGGACCTGGGAACCGGGTCCGAGTCGCCCGGGACAGCTGGTCGGCACCGCGGGCCTTGGCCACGGGCCCGAGTCACCCGGGAGAGATGGTCGACCCCACGGGGCCTTGGACATGATTCCGAGTCACCTGGGAGAGCTAGTCGATATCACGGGCCCTCGGAGCCGAGCCGGAGTAGCCCGGGATATCTGGTCGACCCCACGCGATCGCAGACCACAGTGCGAGTCGCCCAGGACAGCTGGTCGACATCGCGGGACCTCAGGCATGGGCCCGAGTCTCCCGTGACAGCTGGTGGACCCTGCGGACCATCGGACCTGGGCCCGAGTGGCCCAGGACAGCTGGGCGACATCGTGGGACCTCAGGCATGGGCCCGAGTCTCCCGTGACACCTGGCCGACCCCACGAGCTATCGGATCCGGGCGCAAGTCCCCCAGGACAGCGGGTTGACCCCGCGGGCCATTGGTCAGGCGCCTGAGTCAGCCGGGAGAGCTGGTCGATCCGGCGGGCCCTCAGATCCGAGCTCAAGTCGCCCGAGACAGCGGGTGGATCCCGCTGGCCCTCGGATCCGTGCCCGAGTCACCCGGGACAGCTGGTCGACCCCGCAGGCACTGGAACCCGGCCCCTGTTCGCCCGGGACATCTGGTCGAGCCCCCGGGACCACAGTCTCCCGGGGCAGCTGGTCGACTCCGCGGGCCCAAGGACACGGGCCTGAGGCGCCCCAGACAGCTGGTCGAACCTGCGGGCACTGGAACCCGGCCCCAGGTCGCCCGGGATATCTGGTCGAGCCCTGGGACCTTAGGCATGGGCCCGAGTCTCCCGGGGCAGCTGGTCGACTCCGCGGGTCCAGGGACACGGGCCTGAGGCGCCCGGGACAACTGTTCGAAACCGCGGGCACTGGGACACGGGCCCGAGTCCCCTGGGACAGCTGGTCCACCCCACGGGACCACGGAGCCAAGCGGGAGTCGCCCAGGACAGCGGGTCGACATCTCGGGCCCTCGGACCCTGGACTGAGTCGCCCAGGACAGCTGGTCGACACCGCAGGCACAGGAACCCGGCCTCCGGTCGCCCGGGATATCTGATCGAGCCGCCAGGACCACAGGCATGGGCCCGAGTCTCTCGGGGCAGCTGGTCAACTCCGCGGTTCCAGGGACACGGGCCTGAGTCGCCCGGGACAGCTGGTGGACCCCATGGGCCCTGTGACATGGATCCAAATCACCCGGGAGTGCTAGTCGACCCCGCAGGCAATCGGACCCGAGGGCGAGTCGCCCGGGAGTGCTCATCGACCGCACAGGACCTCGTACCCGGGCCGGAGTCGCCCGGTGCAGCTGCTCGACACCGCGGGACCAGGGACCCGGGCCTGAGTCGCCCGGGAGAACTGGTCGACCCCCTGGGCCCTCGGACATGGGCCCGAGTAACCTGGGACAGCTGTTCGACCGCGCGAGTCCTTGGACTCAGGTACGAGTCCCCCGTGACAGATGGTCCACCCCGCGGGCCCTGGGACATGGGTTCGAGTCGCCCGGGACATGTGGTCAACGCAAGGGGACCACGGACCACCGCGCGAATCGCTGAGGACAGCTGGTCCACATCGCGGGCCCTTGGACACTGGCCTGAGTCGCCCGGGACAGCAGGTCGACCCCGTGGGCAATTGGACCCGAGCCCGAGTCGCCCGGGAGAGCTGGTCCAACTCGTGGGCCCTCGGACCCGAGCGCGGGTCGCGCGAGAATTCTGGTCGACCACGCGTGCCCTCGGACCCGGGCCTGTGACGTGCGTGTGAGCTGATCAAACACGCGGGACCACGGACCAAATCCCGTGTCGACTGGGACAGCTTGTCAAGCCCGCGGGCCCTCAGACCCGAGCGGGAGTCACCCAGCAGGGGTGGTCGACATCGCGGGCACTCGGACACTGGCCTGAGTCGCCTGGGACAGCTGGTGCACCCTGCGGCCTATCGGAGCCGGGCGCGTGTCGCCCCTGAGAGCTGGGCGACGCCGCGGGCCCTCGGAACTGTGTGCGAGTCGCCTGGGACAGCTGGTCAACATCGCGGGCCCTCGGACAATGGCCTGAGTCGCCCGGGAGAGCTTGTCGACACTCAGGGCAATCGGACACAGGCGCGAATCCTCCCGGACAGCTGGTCGACACCACAGGCCCTCGGACCCGAGCGCGATTCGCCCGGGAATTCTCGTCAACCGAGCAGGATCTAGGACCCGGGCCCGAGAACGCGGGGCAGCTGGTCGACTCCTTGGGCCCAGGGACATGGGCCTGAGTCGCCCGGGACAGCTGGTCGACCCCGCGGGCCATCGGCCCCGAGCCTGAGTTGCCCGGGAGAGTTGGTGGACCCCGCGGGCCATCGGACCCGAGCCTGATTCGCCCAGGACAACTGGTTGACAATGCGGGCCCTCAGACCAAGGCGCGAGTTATCCGGTACAGCTAGTCAACTACACGGGAACTCGGACACGGGCCCGCTTGGCCCGGGTGAGCTGGTCGACCCCACGGAATCACGGACCTGAGCCTGAGTCACCCGGGACAGCTTGTCAACCCCAGGCGCGCTCGACCCGAGCGCAAGTCGCCCAGGACAACGGGGCGACATCGCGGGCCCTCAGATACGAGCGCGTGTCGCCCGGCTGCGCTGGTCGAACCCGCGGGACCTCGGAACCCGGTCCGAGTCGCCGGGGACAGCTGGTCAACATCGTGAGCCCTCGGACACTGGCCTGAGTCGCCACGGACAGCTGGTCGACCCCGCGGGCTATCGGAGCCGGCCGCGTGTCCTCTGGGACAGCTGGTCGAACCTGCGGCCCTCGGACCCGAGCTCGAGTCGCCCGGAAGAGCGGATGGATCCCGCTGACCCTCGATCCGCGCCCGAGGCGCCTGGGACAGCTGGTCAACCCCGCAGGCACTGGAACCAGGCCCCCGGTCGCCTGGGACATCTGGTCGAGCCCCCGGGACCTCGGGCATGGGCCCGAGTCTCCCGGGGCAGCTGGTCGACTCCGTGGGCCCAGGGACACGAGCCTGGGGCGCCCGGGCCAGCTGGTCGACCTCGCGGGCACTGGAACCCGGCACCAGGTCGCCCAGGACATCTGGTCGAGCCCATGGGACCTGGGAACCGGGTCCGAGTCGCCCGGGACAGCTGGTCGGCACCGCGGGCCTTGGCCACGGGCCCGAGTCACCCGGGAGAGATGGTCGACCCCACGGGGCCTTGGACATGATTCCGAGTCACCTGGGAGAGCTAGTCGATATCACGGGCCCTCGGAGCCGAGCCGGAGTAGCCCGGGATATCTGGTCGACCCCACGCGATCGCAGACCACAGTGCGAGTCGCCCAGGACAGCTGGTCGACATCGCGGGACCTCAGGCATGGGCCCGAGTCTCCCGTGACAGCTGGTGGACCCTGCGGACCATCGGACCTGGGCCCGAGTGGCCCAGGACTGCTGGGCGACATCGTGGGACCTCAGGCATGGGCCCGAGTCTCCCGTGACACCTGGCCGACCCCACGAGCTATCGGATCCGGGCGCAAGTCCCCCAGGACAGCGGGTTGACACCGCGGGCCATTGGTCAGGCGCCTGAGTCAGCCGGGAGAGCTGGTCGATCCGGCGGGCCCTCAGATCCCAGATCAAGTCGCCCGAGACAGCGGGTGGATCCCGCTGGCCCTCGGATCCGTGCCCGAGTCACCCGGGACAGCTGGTCGACCCCGCAGGCACTGGAACCCGGCCCCTGTTCGCCCGGGACATCTGGTCGAGCCCCCGGGACCACAGTCTCCCGGGGCAGCTGGTCGACTCCGCGGGCCCAAGGACACGGGCCTGAGGCGCCCCAGACAGCTGGTCGAACCCGCGGGCACTGGAACCCGGCCCCAGGTCGCCCGGGATATCTGGTCGAGCCCTGGGACCTTAGGCATGGGCCCGAGTCTCCCGGGGCAGCTGGTCGACTCCGCGGGTCCAGGGACACGGGCCTGAGGCGCCCGGGACAACTGTTCGAAACCGCGGGCACTGGGACACGGGCCCGAGTCCCCTGGGACAGCTGGTCCACCCCACGGGACCACGGAGCCAAGCGGGCGTCGCCCAGGACAGCGGGTCGACATCTCGGGCCCTCGGACCCTGGACTGAGTCGCCCAGGACAGCTGGTCGACACCGCAGGCACAGGAACCCGGCCTCCGGTCGCCCGGGATATCTGATCGAGCCGCCAGGACCACAGGCATGGGCCCGAGTCTCTCGGGGCAGCTGGTCAACTCCGCGGTTCCAGGGACACGGGCCTGAGTCGCCCGGGACAGCTGGTGGACCCCATGGGCCCTGTGACATGGATCCAAATCACCCGGGAGTGCTAGTCGACCCCGCAGGCAATCGGACCCGAGGGCGAGTCGCCCGGGAGTGCTCATCGACTGCACAGGACCTCGTACCCGGGCCGGAGTCGCCCGGTGCAGCTGCTCGACACCGCGGGACCAGGGACCCGGGCCTGAGTCGCCCGGGAGAACTGGTCGACCCCCTGGGCCCTCGGACATGGGCCCGAGTAACCTGGGACAGCTGTTCGACCGCGTGAGTCTTTGGACTCAGGTACGAGTCCCCCGTGACAGATGGTCCACCCCGCGGGCCCTGGGACATGGGTTCGAGTCGCCCGGGACATGTGGTCAACGCAAGGGGACCACGGACCACCGCGCGAATCGCTGAGGACAGCTGGTCCACATCGCGGGCCCTTGGACACTGGCCTGAGTCGCCCGGGACAGCAGGTCGACCCCGTGGGCAATTGGACCCGAGCCCGAGTCGCCCGGGAGAGCTGGTCCAACTCGCGGGCCCTCGGACCCGAGCGCGGGTCGCGCGAGAATTCTGGTCGACCACGCGTGCCCTCGGACCCGGGCCTGTGACGTGCGTGTGAGCTGATCAAACACGCGGGACCACGGACCAAATCCCGTGTCGACTGGGACAGCTTGTCAAGCCCGCGGGCCCTCAGACCCGAGCGGGAGTCACCCAGCAGGGGTGGTCGACATCGCGGGCACTCGGACACTGGCCTGAGTCGCCTGGGACAGCTGGTGCACCCTGCGGCCTATCGGAGCCGGGCGCGTGTCGCCCCTGAGAGCTGGGCGACGCCGCGGGCCCTCGGAACTGTGTGCGAGTCGCCTGGGACAGCTGGTCAACATCGCGGGCCCTCGGACAATGGCCTGAGTCGCCCGGGAGAGCTTGTCGACACTCAGGGCAATCGGACACAGGCGCGAATCCTCCCGGACAGCTGGTCGACACCACAGGCCCTCGGACCCGAGCGCGATTCGCCCGGGAATTCTCGTCAACCGAGCAGGATCTAGGACCCGGGCCCGAGAACGCGGGGCAGCTGGTCGACTCCTTGGGCCCAGGGACATGGGCCTGAGTCGCCCGGGACAGCTGGTCGACCCCGCGGGCCATCGGCCCCGAGCCTGAGTTGCCCGGGAGAGTTGGTGGACCCCGCGGGCCATCGGACCCGAGCCTGATTCGCCCAGGACAACTGGTTGACAATGCGGGCCCTCAGACCAAGGCGCGAGTTATCCGGTACAGCTAGTCAACTACACGGGAACTCGGACACGGGCCCGCTTGGCCCGGGTGAGCTGGTCGACCCCACGGAATCACGGACCTGAGCCTGAGTCACCCGGGACAGCTTGTCAACCCCAGGCGCGCTCGACCCGAGCGCAAGTCGCCCAGGACAACGGGGCGACATCGCGGGCCCTCAGATACGAGCGCGTGTCGCCCGGCTGCGCTGGTCGAACCCGCGGGACCTCGGAACCCGGTCCGAGTCGCCGGGGACAGCTGGTCAACATCGTGAGCCCTCGGACACTGGCCTGAGTCGCCACGGACAGCTGGTCGACCCCGCGGGCTATCGGAGCCGGCCGCGTGTCCTCTGGGACAGCTGGTCGAACCTGCGGCCCTCGGACCCGAGCTCGAGTCGCCCGGAAGAGCGGATGGATCCCGCTGACCCTCGATCCGCGCCCGAGGCGCCTGGGACAGCTGGTCAACCCCGCAGGCACTGGAACCAGGCCCCCGGTCGCCTGGGACATCTGGTCGAGCCCCCGGGACCTCAGGCATGGGCCCGAGTCTCCCGGGGCAGCTGGT
Organism: Sus scrofa; assembly: GCF_054392235.1. Taxonomy (NCBI): domain Eukaryota; kingdom Metazoa; phylum Chordata; class Mammalia; order Artiodactyla; family Suidae; genus Sus; species Sus scrofa. Next base: position 37,287,282 of record NC_139393.1, on the reverse strand, counting down.
CGACTCCGTGGGCCCAGGGACACGGGCCTGGGGCGCCCGGGCCAGCTGGTCGACCTCGCGGGCACTGGAACCCGGCACCAGGTCGCCCAGGACATCTGGTCGAGCCCATGGGACCTGGGAACCGGGTCCGAGTCGCCCGGGACAGCTGGTCGGCACCGCGGGCCTTGGCCACGGGCCCGAGTCACCCGGGAGAGATGGTCGACCCCACGGGGCCTTGGACATGATTCCGAGTCACCTGGGAGAGCTAGTCGATATCACGGGCCCTCGGAGCCGAGCCGGAGTAGCCCGGGATATCTGGTCGACCCCACGCGATCGCAGACCACAGTGCGAGTCGCCCAGGACAGCTGGTCGACATCGCGGGACCTCAGGCATGGGCCCGAGTCTCCCGTGACAGCTGGTGGACCCTGCGGACCATCGGACCTGGGCCCGAGTGGCCCAGGACAGCTGGGCGACATCGTGGGACCTCAGGCATGGGCCCGAGTCTCCCGTGACACCTGGCCGACCCCACGAGCTATCGGATCCGGGCGCAAGTCCCCCAGGACAGCGGGTTGACCCCGCGGGCCATTGGTCAGGCGCCTGAGTCAGCCGGGAGAGCTGGTCGATCCGGCGGGCCCTCAGATCCGAGCTCAAGTCGCCCGAGACAGCGGGTGGATCCCGCTGGCCCTCGGATCCGTGCCCGAGTCACCCGGGACAGCTGGTCGACCCCGCAGGCACTGGAACCCGGCCCCTGTTCGCCCGGGACATCTGGTCGAGCCCCCGGGACCACAGTCTCCCGGGGCAGCTGGTCGACTCCGCGGGCCCAAGGACACGGGCCTGAGGCGCCCCAGACAGCTGGTCGAACCTGCGGGCACTGGAACCCGGCCCCAGGTCGCCCGGGATATCTGGTCGAGCCCTGGGACCTTAGGCATGGGCCCGAGTCTCCCGGGGCAGCTGGTCGACTCCGCGGGTCCAGGGACACGGGCCTGAGGCGCCCGGGACAACTGTTCGAAACCGCGGGCACTGGGACACGGGCCCGAGTCCCCTGGGACAGCTGGTCCACCCCACGGGACCACGGAGCCAAGCGGGAGTCGCCCAGGACAGCGGGTCGACATCTCGGGCCCTCGGACCCTGGACTGAGTCGCCCAGGACAGCTGGTCGACACCGCAGGCACAGGAACCCGGCCTCCGGTCGCCCGGGATATCTGATCGAGCCGCCAGGACCACAGGCATGGGCCCGAGTCTCTCGGGGCAGCTGGTCAACTCCGCGGTTCCAGGGACACGGGCCTGAGTCGCCCGGGACAGCTGGTGGACCCCATGGGCCCTGTGACATGGATCCAAATCACCCGGGAGTGCTAGTCGACCCCGCAGGCAATCGGACCCGAGGGCGAGTCGCCCGGGAGTGCTCATCGACCGCACAGGACCTCGTACCCGGGCCGGAGTCGCCCGGTGCAGCTGCTCGACACCGCGGGACCAGGGACCCGGGCCTGAGTCGCCCGGGAGAACTGGTCGACCCCCTGGGCCCTCGGACATGGGCCCGAGTAACCTGGGACAGCTGTTCGACCGCGCGAGTCCTTGGACTCAGGTACGAGTCCCCCGTGACAGATGGTCCACCCCGCGGGCCCTGGGACATGGGTTCGAGTCGCCCGGGACATGTGGTCAACGCAAGGGGACCACGGACCACCGCGCGAATCGCTGAGGACAGCTGGTCCACATCGCGGGCCCTTGGACACTGGCCTGAGTCGCCCGGGACAGCAGGTCGACCCCGTGGGCAATTGGACCCGAGCCCGAGTCGCCCGGGAGAGCTGGTCCAACTCGTGGGCCCTCGGACCCGAGCGCGGGTCGCGCGAGAATTCTGGTCGACCACGCGTGCCCTCGGACCCGGGCCTGTGACGTGCGTGTGAGCTGATCAAACACGCGGGACCACGGACCAAATCCCGTGTCGACCGGGACAGCTTGTCAAGCCCGCGGGCCCTCAGACCCGAGCGGGAGTCACCCAGCAGGGGTGGTCGACATCGCGGGCACTCGGACACTGGCCTGAGTCGCCTGGGACAGCTGGTGCACCCTGCGGCCTATCGGAGCCGGGCGCGTGTCGCCCCTGAGAGCCGGGCGACGCCGCGGGCCCTCGGAACTGTGTGCGAGTCGCCTGGGACAGCTGGTCAACATCGCGGGCCCTCGGACAATGGCCTGAGTCGCCCGGGAGAGCTTGTCGACACTCAGGGCAATCGGACACAGGCGCGAATCCTCCCGGACAGCTGGTCGACACCACAGGCCCTCGGACCCGAGCGCGATTCGCCCGGGAATTCTCGTCAACCGAGCAGGATCTAGGACCCGGGCCCGAGAACGCGGGGCAGCTGGTCGACTCCTTGGGCCCAGGGACATGGGCCTGAGTCGCCCGGGACAGCTGGTGGACCCCGCGGGCCATCGGCCCCGAGCCTGAGTTGCCCGGGAGAGTTGGTGGACCCCGCGGGCCATCGGACCCGAGCCTGATTCGCCCAGGACAACTGGTTGACAATGCGGGCCCTCAGACCAAGGCGCGAGTTATCCGGTACAGCTAGTCAACTACACGGGAACTCGGACACGGGCCCGCTTGGCCCGGGTGAGCTGGTCGACCCCACGGAATCACGGACCTGAGCCTGAGTCACCCGGGACAGCTTGTCAACCCCAGGCGCGCTCGACCCGAGCGCAAGTCGCCCAGGACAACGGGGCGACATCGCGGGCCCTCAGATACGAGCGCGTGTCGCCCGGCTGCGCTGGTCGAACCCGCGGGACCTCGGAACCCGGTCCGAGTCGCCGGGGACAGCTGGTCAACATCGTGAGCCCTCGGACACTGGCCTGAGTCGCCACGGACAGCTGGTCGACCCCGCGGGCTATCGGAGCCGGCCGCGTGTCCTCTGGGACAGCTGGTCGAACCTGCGGCCCTCGGACCCGAGCTCGAGTCGCCCGGAAGAGCGGATGGATCCCGCTGACCCTCGATCCGCGCCCGAGGCGCCTGGGACAGCTGGTCAACCCCGCAGGCACTGGAACCAGGCCCCCGGTCGCCTGGGACATCTGGTCGAGCCCCCGGGACCTCAGGCATGGGCCCGAGTCTCCCGGGGCAGCTGGTCGACTCCGTGGGCCCAGGGACACGGGCCTGGGGCGCCCGGGCCAGCTGGTCGACCTCGCGGGCACTGGAACCCGGCACCAGGTCGCCCAGGACATCTGGTCGAGCCCATGGGACCTGGGAACCGGGTCCGAGTCGCCCGGGACAGCTGGTCGGCACCGCGGGCCTTGGACATGATTCCGAGTCACCTGGGAGAGCTAGTCGATATCACGGGCCCTCGGAGCCGAGCTGGAGTAGCCCGGGATATCTGGTCGACCCCACGAGATCGCAGACCACAGTGCGAGTCGCCCAGGACAGCTGGTCGACATCGCGGGACCTCAGGCATGGGCCCGAGTCTCCCGTGACAGCTGGTGGACCCTGCGGACCATCGGACCTGGGCCCGAGTGGCCCAGGACAGCTGGGCGACATCGTGGGACCTCAGGCATGGGCCCGAGTCTCCCGTGACACCTGGCCGACCCCACGAGCTATCGGATCCGGGCGCAAGTCCCCCAGGACAGCGGGTTGACCCCGCGGGCCATTGGTCAGGCGCCTGAGTCAGCCGGGAGAGCTGGTCGATCCGGCGGGCCCTCAGATCCGAGCTCAAGTCGCCCGAGACAGCGGGTGGATCCCGCTGGCCCTCGGATCCGTGCCCGAGTCACCCGGGACAGCTGGTCGACCCCGCAGGCACTGGAACCCGGCCCCTGTTCGCCCGGGACATCTGGTCGAGCCCCCGGGACCACAGTCTCCCGGGGCAGCTGGTCGACTCCGCGGGCCCAAGGACACGGGCCTGAGGCGCCCCAGACAGCTGGTCGAACCCGCGGGCACTGGAACCCGGCCCCAGGTCGCCCGGGATATCTGGTCGAGCCCTGGGACCTTAGGCATGGGCCCGAGTCTCCCGGGGCAGCTGGTCGACTCCGCGGGTCCAGGGACACGGGCCTGAGGCGCCCGGGACAACTGTTCGAAACCGCGGGCACTGGGACACGGGCCCGAGTCCCCTGGGACAGCTGGTCCACCCCACGGGACCACGGACCCAAGCGGGAGTCGCCCAGGACAGCGGGTCGACATCTCGGGCCCTCGGACCCTGGACTGAGTCGCCCAGGACAGCTGGTCGACACCGCAGGCACAGGAACCCGGCCTCCGGTCGCCCGGGATATCTGATCGAGCCGCCAGGACCACAGGCATGGGCCCGAGTCTCTCGGGGCAGCTGGTCAACTCCGCGGTTCCAGGGACACGGGCCTGAGTCGCCCGGGACAGCTGGTGGACCCCATGGGCCCTGTGACATGGATCCAAATCACCCGGGAGTGCTAGTCGACCCCGCAGGCAATCGGACCCGAGGGCGAGTCGCCCGGGAGTGCTCATCGACCGCACAGGACCTCGTACCCGGGCCGGAGTCGCCCGGTGCAGCTGCTCGACACCGCGGGACCAGGGACCCGGGCCTGAGTCGCCCGGGAGAACTGGTCGACCCCCTGGGCCCTCGGACATGGGCCCGACTAACCTGGGACAGCTGTTCGACCGCGCGAGTCCTTGGACTCAGGTACGAGTCCCCCGTGACAGATGGTCCACCCCGCGGGCCCTGGGACATGGGTTCGAGTCGCCCGGGACATGTGGTCAACGCAAGGGGACCACGGACCACCGCGCGAATCGCTGAGGACAGCTGGTCCACATCGCGGGCCCTTGGACACTGGCCTGAGTCGCCCGGGACAGCAGGTCGACCCCGTGGGCAATTGGACCCGAGCCCGAGTCGCCCGGGAGAGCTGGTCCAACTCGTGGGCCCTCGGACCTGAGCGCGGGTCGCGCGAGAATTCTGGTCGACCACGCGTGCCCTCGGACCCGGGCCTGTGACGTGCGTGTGAGCTGATCAAACACCCGGGACCACGGACCAAATCCCGTGTCGACCGGGACAGCTTGTCAAGCCCGCGGGCCCTCAGACCCGAGCGGGAGTCACCCAGCAGGGGTGGTCGACATCGCGGGCACTCGGACACTGGCCTGAGTCGCCTGGGACAGCTGGTGCACCCTGCGGCCTATCGGAGCCGGGCGCGTGTCGCCCCTGAGAGCCGGGCGACGCCGCGGGCCCTCGGAACTGTGTGCGAGTCGCCTGGGACAGCTGGTCAACATCGCGGGCCCTCGGACAATGGCCTGAGTCGCCCGGGAGAGCTTGTGGACACTCAGGGCAATCGGACACAGGCGCGAATCCTCCCGGACAGCTGGTCGACACCACAGGCCCTCGGACCCGAGCGCGATTCGCCCGGGAATTCTCGTCAACCGAGCAGGATCTAGGACCCGGGCCCGAGAACGCGGGGCAGCTGGTCGACTCCTTGGGCCCAGGGACATGGGCCTGAGTCGCCCGGGACAGCTGGTCGACCCCGCGGGCCATCGGCCCCGAGCCTGAGTTGCCCGGGAGAGTTGGTGGACCCCGCGGGCCATCGGACCCGAGCCTGATTCGCCCAGGACAACTGGTTGACAATGCGGGCCCTCAGACCAAGGCGCGAGTTATCCGGTACAGCTAGTCAACTACACGGGAACTCGGACACGGGCCCGCTTGGCCCGGGTGAGCTGGTCGACCCCACGGAATCACGGACCTGAGCCTGAGTCACCCGGGACAGCTTGTCAACCCCAGGCGCGCTCGACCCGAGCGCAAGTCGCCCAGGACAACGGGGCGACATCGCGGGCCCTCAGATACGAGCGCGTGTCGCCCGGCTGCGCTGGTCGAACCCGCGGGACCTCGGAACCCGGTCCGAGTCGCCGGGGACAGCTGGTCAACATCGTGAGCCCTCGGACACTGGCCTGAGTCGCCACGGACAGCTGGTCGACCCCGCGGGCTATCGGAGCCGGCCGCGTGTCCTCTGGGACAGCTGGTCGAACCTGCGGCCCTCGGACCCGAGCTCGAGTCGCCCGGAAGAGCGGATGGATCCCGCTGACCCTCGATCCGCGCCCGAGGCGCCTGGGACAGCTGGTCAACCCCGCAGGCACTGGAACCAGGCCCCCGGTCGCCTGGGACATCTGGTCGAGCCCCCGGGACCTCAGGCATGGGCCCGAGTCTCCCGGGGCAGCTGGTCGACTCCGTGGGCCCAGGGACACGGGCCTGGGGCGCCCGGGCCAGCTGGTCGACCTCGCGGGCACTGGAACCCGGCACCAGGTCGCCCAGGACATCTGGTCGAGCCCATGGGACCTGGGAACCGGGTCCGAGTCGCCCGGGACAGCTGGTCGGCACCGCGGGCCTTGGCCACGGGCCCGAGTCACCCGGGAGAGATGGTCGACCCCACGGGGCCTTGGACATGATTCCGAGTCACCTGGGAGAGCTAGTCGATATCACGGGCCCTCGGAGCCGAGCCGGAGTAGCCCGGGATATCTGGTCGACCCCACGCGATCGCAGACCACAGTGCGAGTCGCCCAGGACAGCTGGTCGACATCGCGGGACCTCAGGCATGGGCCCGAGTCTCCCGTGACAGCTGGTGGACCCTGCGGACCATCGGACCTGGGCCCGAGTGGCCCAGGACAGCTGGGCGACATCGTGGGACCTCAGGCATGGGCCCGAGTCTCCCGTGACACCTGGCCGACCCCACGAGCTATCGGATCCGGGCGCAAGTCCCCCAGGACAGCGGGTTGACCCCGCGGGCCATTGGTCAGGCGCCTGAGTCAGCCGGGAGAGCTGGTCGATCCGGCGGGCCCTCAGATCCGAGCTCAAGTCGCCCGAGACAGCGGGTGGATCCCGCTGGCCCTCGGATCCGTGCCCGAGTCACCCGGGACAGCTGGTCGACCCCGCAGGCACTGGAACCCGGCCCCTGTTCGCCCGGGACATCTGGTCGAGCCCCCGGGACCACAGTCTCCCGGGGCAGCTGGTCGACTCCGCGGGCCCAAGGACACGGGCCTGAGGCGCCCCAGACAGCTGGTCGAACCTGCGGGCACTGGAACCCGGCCCCAGGTCGCCCGGGATATCTGGTCGAGCCCTGGGACCTTAGGCATGGGCCCGAGTCTCCCGGGGCAGCTGGTCGACTCCGCGGGTCCAGGGACACGGGCCTGAGGCGCCCGGGACAACTGTTCGAAACCGCGGGCACTGGGACACGGGCCCGAGTCCCCTGGGACAGCTGGTCCACCCCACGGGACCACGGACCCAAGCGGGAGTCGCCCAGGACAGCGGGTCGACATCTCGGGCCCTCGGACCCTGGACTGAGTCGCCCAGGACAGCTGGTCGACACCGCAGGCACAGGAACCCGGCCTCCGGTCGCCCGGGATATCTGATCGAGCCGCCAGGACCACAGGCATGGGCCCGAGTCTCTCGGGGCAGCTGGTCAACTCCGCGGTTCCAGGGACACGGGCCTGAGTCGCCCGGGACAGCTGGTGGACCCCATGGGCCCTGTGACATGGATCCAAATCACCCGGGAGTGCTAGTCGACCCCGCAGGCAATCGGACCCGAGGGCGAGTCGCCCGGGAGTGCTCATCGACCGCACAGGACCTCGTACCCGGGCCGGAGTCGCCCGGTGCAGCTGCTCGACACCGCGGGACCAGGGACCCGGGCCTGAGTCGCCCGGGAGAACTGGTCGACCCCCTGGGCCCTCGGACATGGGCCTGAGTAACCTGGGACAGCTGTTCGACCGCGCGAGTCCTTGGACTCAGGTACGAGTCCCCCGTGACAGATGGTCCACCCCGCGGGCCCTGGGACATGGGTTCGAGTCGCCCGGGACATGTGGTCAACGCAAGGGGACCACGGACCACCGCGCGAATCGCTGAGGACAGCTGGTCCACATCGCGGGCCCTTGGACACTGGCCTGAGTCGCCCGGGACAGCAGGTCGACCCCGTGGGCAATTGGACCCGAGCCCGAGTCGCCCGGGAGAGCTGGTCCAACTCGTGGGCCCTCGGACCCGAGCGCGGGTCGCGCGAGAATTCTGGTCGACCACGCGTGCCCTCGGACCCGGGCCTGTGACGTGCGTGTGAGCTGATCAAACACGCGGGACCACGGACCAAATCCCGTGTCGACCGGGACAGCTTGTCAAGCCCGCGGGCCCTCAGACCCGAGCGGGAGTCACCCAGCAGGGGTGGTCGACATCGCGGGCACTCGGACACTGGCCTGAGTCGCCTGGGACAGCTGGTGCACCCTGCGGCCTATCGGAGCCGGGCGCGTGTCGCCCCTGAGAGCCGGGCGACGCCGCGGGCCCTCGGAACTGTGTGCGAGTCGCCTGGGACAGCTGGTCAACATCGCGGGCCCTCGGACAATGGCCTGAGTCGCCCGGGAGAGCTTGTCGACACTCAGGGCAATCGGACACAGGCGCGAATCCTCCCGGACAGCTGGTCGACACCACAGGCCCTCGGACCCGAGCGCGATTCGCCCGGGAATTCTCGTCAACCGAGCAGGATCTAGGACCCGGGCCCGAGAACGCGGGGCAGCTGGTCGACTCCTTGGGCCCAGGGACATGGGCCTGAGTCGCCCGGGACAGCTGGTGGACCCCGCGGGCCATCGGCCCCGAGCCTGAGTTGCCCGGGAGAGTTGGTGGACCCCGCGGGCCATCGGACCCGAGCCTGATTCGCCCAGGACAACTGGTTGACAATGCGGGCCCTCAGACCAAGGCGCGAGTTATCCGGTACAGCTAGTCAACTACACGGGAACTCGGACACGGGCCCGCTTGGCCCGGGTGAGCTGGTCGACCCCACGGAATCACGGACCTGAGCCTGAGTCACCCGGGACAGCTTGTCAACCCCAGGCGCGCTCGACCCGAGCGCAAGTCGCCCAGGACAACGGGGCGACATCGCGGGCCCTCAGATACGAGCGCGTGTCGCCCGGCTGCGCTGGTCGAACCCGCGGGACCTCGGAACCCGGTCCGAGTCGCCGGGGACAGCTGGTCAACATCGTGAGCCCTCGGACACTGGCCTGAGTCGCCACGGACAGCTGGTCGACCCCGCGGGCTATCGGAGCCGGCCGCGTGTCCTCTGGGACAGCTGGTCGAACCTGCGGCCCTCGGACCCGAGCTCGAGTCGCCCGGAAGAGCGGATGGATCCCGCTGACCCTCGATCCGCGCCCGAGGCGCCTGGGACAGCTGGTCAACCCCGCAGGCACTGGAACCAGGCCCCCGGTCGCCTGGGACATCTGGTCGAGCCCCCGGGACCTCAGGCATGGGCCCGAGTCTCCCGGGGCAGCTGGTCGACTCCGTGGGCCCAGGGACACGGGCCTGGGGCGCCCGGGCCAGCTGGTCGACCTCGCGGGCACTGGAACCCGGCACCAGGTCGCCCAGGACATCTGGTCGAGCCCATGGGACCTGGGAACCGGGTCCGAGTCGCCCGGGACAGCTGGTCGGCACCGCGGGCCTTGGACATGATTCCGAGTCACCTGGGAGAGCTAGTCGATATCACGGGCCCTCGGAGCCGAGCTGGAGTAGCCCGGGATATCTGGTCGACCCCACGAGATCGCAGACCACAGTGCGAGTCGCCCAGGACAGCTGGTCGACATCGCGGGACCTCAGGCATGGGCCCGAGTCTCCCGTGACAGCTGGTGGACCCTGCGGACCATCGGACCTGGGCCCGAGTGGCCCAGGACAGCTGGGCGACATCGTGGGACCTCAGGCATGGGCCCGAGTCTCCCGTGACACCTGGCCGACCCCACGAGCTATCGGATCCGGGCGCAAGTCCCCCAGGACAGCGGGTTGACCCCGCGGGCCATTGGTCAGGCGCCTGAGTCAGCCGGGAGAGCTGGTCGATCCGGCGGGCCCTCAGATCCGAGCTCAAGTCGCCCGAGACAGCGGGTGGATCCCGCTGGCCCTCGGATCCGTGCCCGAGTCACCCGGGACAGCTGGTCGACCCCGCAGGCACTGGAACCCGGCCCCTGTTCGCCCGGGACATCTGGTCGAGCCCCCGGGACCACAGTCTCCCGGGGCAGCTGGTCGACTCCGCGGGCCCAAGGACACGGGCCTGAGGCGCCCCAGACAGCTGGTCGAACCTGCGGGCACTGGAACCCGGCCCCAGGTCGCCCGGGATATCTGGTCGAGCCCTGGGACCTTAGGCATGGGCCCGAGTCTCCCGGGGCAGCTGGTCGACTCCGCGGGTCCAGGGACACGGGCCTGAGGCGCCCGGGACAACTGTTCGAAACCGCGGGCACTGGGACACGGGCCCGAGTCCCCTGGGACAGCTGGTCCACCCCACGGGACCACGGACCCAAGCGGGAGTCGCCCAGGACAGCGGGTCGACATCTCGGGCCCTCGGACCCTGGACTGAGTCGCCCAGGACAGCTGGTCGACACCGCAGGCACAGGAACCCGGCCTCCGGTCGCCCGGGATATCTGATCGAGCCGCCAGGACCACAGGCATGGGCCCGAGTCTCTCGGGGCAGCTGGTCAACTCCGCGGTTCCAGGGACACGGGCCTGAGTCGCCCGGGACAGCTGGTGGACCCCATGGGCCCTGTGACATGGATCCAAATCACCCGGGAGTGCTAGTCGACCCCGCAGGCAATCGGACCCGAGGGCGAGTCGCCCGGGAGTGCTCATCGACCGCACAGGACCTCGTACCCGGGCCGGAGTCGCCCGGTGCAGCTGCTCGACACCGCGGGACCAGGGACCCGGGCCTGAGTCGCCCGGGAGAACTGGTCGACCCCCTGGGCCCTCGGACATGGGCCCGACTAACCTGGGACAGCTGTTCGACCGCGCGAGTCCTTGGACTCAGGTACGAGTCCCCCGTGACAGATGGTCCACCCCGCGGGCCCTGGGACATGGGTTCGAGTCGCCCGGGACATGTGGTCAACGCAAGGGGACCACGGACCACCGCGCGAATCGCTGAGGACAGCTGGTCCACATCGCGGGCCCTTGGACACTGGCCTGAGTCGCCCGGGACAGCAGGTCGACCCCGTGGGCAATTGGACCCGAGCCCGAGTCGCCCGGGAGAGCTGGTCCAACTCGTGGGCCCTCGGACCTGAGCGCGGGTCGCGCGAGAATTCTGGTCGACCACGCGTGCCCTCGGACCCGGGCCTGTGACGTGCGTGTGAGCTGATCAAACACGCGGGACCACGGACCAAATCCCGTGTCGACCGGGACAGCTTGTCAAGCCCGCGGGCCCTCAGACCCGAGCGGGAGTCACCCAGCAGGGGTGGTCGACATCGCGGGCACTCGGACACTGGCCTGAGTCGCCTGGGACAGCTGGTGCACCCTGCGGCCTATCGGAGCCGGGCGCGTGTCGCCCCTGAGAGCCGGGCGACGCCGCGGGCCCTCGGAACTGTGTGCGAGTCGCCTGGGACAGCTGGTCAACATCGCGGGCCCTCGGACAATGGCCTGAGTCGCCCGGGAGAGCTTGTGGACACTCAGGGCAATCGGACACAGGCGCGAATCCTCCCGGACAGCTGGTCGACACCACAGGCCCTCGGACCCGAGCGCGATTCGCCCGGGAATTCTCGTCAACCGAGCAGGATCTAGGACCCGGGCCCGAGAACGCGGGGCAGCTGGTCGACTCCTTGGGCCCAGGGACATGGGCCTGAGTCGCCCGGGACAGCTGGTGGACCCCGCGGGCCATCGGCCCCGAGCCTGAGTTGCCCGGGAGAGTTGGTGGACCCCGCGGGCCATCGGACCCGAGCCTGATTCGCCCAGGACAACTGGTTGACAATGCGGGCCCTCAGACCAAGGCGCGAGTTATCCGGTACAGCTAGTCAACTACACGGGAACTCGGACACGGGCCCGCTTGGCCCGGGTGAGCTGGTCGACCCCACGGAATCACGGACCTGAGCCTGAGTCACCCGGGACAGCTTGTCAACCCCAGGCGCGCTCGACCCGAGCGCAAGTCGCCCAGGACAACGGGGCGACATCGCGGGCCCTCAGATACGAGCGCGTGTCGCCCGGCTGCGCTGGTCGAACCCGCGGGACCTCGGAACCCGGTCCGAGTCGCCGGGGACAGCTGGTCAACATCGTGAGCCCTCGGACACTGGCCTGAGTCGCCACGGACAGCTGGTCGACCCCGCGGGCTATCGGAGCCGGCCGCGTGTCCTCTGGGACAGCTGGTCGAACCTGCGGCCCTCGGACCCGAGCTCGAGTCGCCCGGAAGAGCGGATGGATCCCGCTGACCCTCGATCCGCGCCCGAGGTGCCTGGGACAGCTGGTCAACCCCGCAGGCACTGGAACCAGGCCCCCGGTCGCCTGGGACATCTGGTCGAGCCCCCGGGACCTCAGGCATGGGCCCGAGTCTCCCGGGGCAGCTGGTCGACTCCGTGGGCCCAGGGACACGGGCCTGGGGCGCCCGGGCCAGCTGGTCGACCTCGCGGGCACTGGAACCCGGCACCAGGTCGCCCAGGACATCTGGTCGAGCCCATGGGACCTGGGAACCGGGTCCGAGTCGCCCGGGACAGCTGGTCGGCACCGCGGGCCTTGGACATGATTCCGAGTCACCTGGGAGAGCTAGTCGATATCACGGGCCCTCGGAGCCGAGCCGGAGTAGCCCGGGATATCTGGTCGACCCCACGAGATCGCAGACCACAGTGCGAGTCGCCCAGGACAGCTGGTCGACATCGCGGGACCTCAGGCATGGGCCCGAGTCTCCCGTGACAGCTGGTGGACCCTGCGGACCATCGGACCTGGGCCCGAGTGGCCCAGGACAGCTGGGCGACATCGTGGGACCTCAGGCATGGGCCCGAGTCTCCCGTGACACCTGGCCGACCCCACGAGCTATCGGATCCGGGCGCAAGTCCCCCAGGACAGCGGGTTGACACCGCGGGCCATTGGTCAGGCGCCTGAGTCAGCCGGGAGAGCTGGTCGATCCGGCGGGCCCTCAGATCCGAGCTCAAGTCGCCCGAGACAGCGGGTGGATCCCGCTGGCCCTCGGATCCGTGCCCGAGTCACCCGGGACAGCTGGTCGACCCCGCAGGCACTGGAACCCGGCCCCTGTTCGCCCGGGACATCTGGTCGAGCCCCCGGGACCACAGTCTCCCGGGGCAGCTGGTCGACTCCGCGGGCCCAAGGACACGGGCCTGAGGCGCCCCAGACAACTGGTCGAACCCGCGGGCACTGGAACCCGGCCCCAGGTCGCCCGGGATATCTGGTCGAGCCCTGGGACCTTAGGCATGGGCCCGAGTCTCCCGGGGCAGCTGGTCGACTCCGCGGGTCCAGGGACACGGGCCTGAGGCACCCGGGACAACTGTTCGAAACCGCGGGCACTGGGACACGGGCCCGAGTCCCCTGGGACAGCTGGTCCAACCCACGGGACCACGGACCCAAGCGGGAGTCGCCCAGGACAGCGGGTCGACATCTCGGGCCCTCGGACCCTGGACTGAGTCGCCCAGGACAGCTGGTCGACACCGCAGGCACAGGAACCCGGCCTCCGGTCGCCCGGGATATCTGATCGAGCCGCCAGGACCACAGGCATGGGCCCGAGTCTCTCGGGGCAGCTGGTCAACTCCGCGGTTCCAGGGACACGGGCCTGAGTCGCCCGGGACAGCTGGTGGACCCCATGGGCCCTGTGACATGGATCCAAATCACCCGGGAGTGCTAGTCGACCCCGCAGGCAATCGGACCCGAGGGCGAGTCGCCCGGGAGTGCTCATCGACCGCACAGGACCTCGTACCCGGGCCGGAGTCGCCCGGTGCAGCTGCTCGACACCGCGGGACCAGGGACCCGGGCCTGAGTCGCCCGGGAGAACTGGTCGACCCCCTGGGCCCTCGGACATGGGCCCGAGTAACCTGGGACAGCTGTTCGACCGCGCGAGTCCTTGGACTCAGGTACGAGTCCCCCGTGACAGATGGTCCACCCCGCGGGCCCTGGGACATGGGTTCGAGTCGCCCGGGACATGTGGTCAACGCAAGGGGACCACGGACCACCGCGCGAATGGCTGAGGACAGCTGGTCCACATCGCGGGCCCTTGGACACTGGCCTGAGTCGCCCGGGACAGCAGGTCGACCCCGTGGGCAATTGGACCCGAGCCCGAGTCGCCCGGGAGAGCTGGTCCAACTCGCGGGCCCTCGGACCCGAGCGCGGGTCGCGCGAGAATTCTGGTCGACCACGCGTGCCCTCGGACCCGGGCCTGTGACGTGCGTGGGAGCTGATCAAACACGCGGGACCACGGACCAAATCCCGTGTCGACCGGGACAGCTTGTCAAGCCCGCGGGCCCTCAGACCCGAGCGGGAGTCACCCAGCAGGGGTGGTCGACATCGCGGGCACTCGGACACTGGCCTGAGTCGCCTGGGACAGCTGGTGCACCCTGCGGCCTATCGGAGCCGGGCGCGTGTCGCCCCTGAGAGCCGGGCGACGCCGCGGGCCCTCGGAACTGTGTGCGAGTCGCCTGGGACAGCTGGTCAACATCGCGGGCCCTCGGACAATGGCCTGAGTCGCCCGGGAGAGCTTGTGGACACTCAGGGCAATCGGACACAGGCGCGAATCCTCCCGGACAGCTGGTCGACACCACAGGCCCTCGGACCCGAGCGCGATTCGCCCGGGAATTCTCGTCAACCGAGCAGGATCTAGGACCCGGGCCCGAGAACGCGGGGCAGCTGGTCGACTCCTTGGGCCCAGGGACATGGGCCTGAGTCGCCCGGGACAGCTGGTGGACCCCGCGGGCCATCGGCCCCGAGCCTGAGTTGCCCGGGAGAGTTGGTGGACCCCGCGGGCCATCGGACCCGAGCCTGATTCGCCCAGGACAACTGGTTGACAATGCGGGCCCTCAGACCAAGGCGCGAGTTATCCGGTACAGCTAGTCAACTACACGGGAACTCGGACACGGGCCCGCTTGGCCCGGGTGAGCTGGTCGACCCCACGGAATCACGGACCTGAGCCTGAGTCACCCGGGACAGCTTGTCAACCCCAGGCGCGCTCGACCCGAGCGCAAGTCGCCCAGGACAACGGGGCGACATCGCGGGCCCTCAGATACGAGCGCGTGTCGCCCGGCTGCGCTGGTCGAACCCGCGGGACCTCGGAACCCGGTCCGAGTCGCCGGGGACAGCTGGTCAACATCGTGAGCCCTCGGACACTGGCCTGAGTCGCCACGGACAGCTGGTCGACCCCGCGGGCTATCGGAGCCGGCCGCGTGTCCTCTGGGACAGCTGGTCGAACCTGCGGCCCTCGGACCCGAGCTCGAGTCGCCCGGAAGAGCGGATGGATCCCGCTGACCCTCGATCCGCGCCCGAGGCGCCTGGGACAGCTGGTCAACCCCGCAGGCACTGGAACCAGGCCCCCGGTCGCCTGGGACATCTGGTCGAGCCCCCGGGACCTCAGGCATGGGCCCGAGTCTCCCGGGGCAGCTGGTCGACTCCGTGGGCCCAGGGACACGGGCCTGGGGCGCCCGGGCCAGCTGGTCGACCTCGCGGGCACTGGAACCCGGCACCAGGTCGCCCAGGACATCTGGTCGAGCCCATGGGACCTGGGAACCGGGTCCGAGTCGCCCGGGACAGCTGGTCGGCACCGCGGGCCTTGGACATGATTCCGAGTCACCTGGGAGAGCTAGTCGATATCACGGGCCCTCGGAGCCGAGCTGGAGTAGCCCGGGATATCTGGTCGACCCCACGAGATCGCAGACCACAGTGCGAGTCGCCCAGGACAGCTGGTCGACATCGCGGGACCTCAGGCATGGGCCCGAGTCTCCCGTGACAGCTGGTGGACCCTGCGGACCATCGGACCTGGGCCCGAGTGGCCCAGGACAGCTGGGCGACATCGTGGGACCTCAGGCATGGGCCCGAGTCTCCCGTGACACCTGGCCGACCCCACGAGCTATCGGATCCGGGCGCAAGTCCCCCAGGACAGCGGGTTGACCCCGCGGGCCATTGGTCAGGCGCCTGAGTCAGCCGGGAGAGCTGGTCGATCCGGCGGGCCCTCAGATCCGAGCTCAAGTCGCCCGAGACAGCGGGTGGATCCCGCTGGCCCTCGGATCCGTGCCCGAGTCACCCGGGACAGCTGGTCGACCCCGCAGGCACTGGAACCCGGCCCCTGTTCGCCCGGGACATCTGGTCGAGCCCCCGGGACCACAGTCTCCCGGGGCAGCTGGTCGACTCCGCGGGCCCAAGGACACGGGCCTGAGGCGCCCCAGACAGCTGGTCGAACCTGCGGGCACTGGAACCCGGCCCCAGGTCGCCCGGGATATCTGGTCGAGCCCTGGGACCTTAGGCATGGGCCCGAGTCTCCCGGGGCAGCTGGTCGACTCCGCGGGTCCAGGGACACGGGCCTGAGGCGCCCGGGACAACTGTTCGAAACCGCGGGCACTGGGACACGGGCCCGAGTCCCCTGGGACAGCTGGTCCACCCCACGGGACCACGGACCCAAGCGGGAGTCGCCCAGGACAGCGGGTCGACATCTCGGGCCCTCGGACCCTGGACTGAGTCGCCCAGGACAGCTGGTCGACACCGCAGGCACAGGAACCCGGCCTCCGGTCGCCCGGGATATCTGATCGAGCCGCCAGGACCACAGGCATGGGCCCGAGTCTCTCGGGGCAGCTGGTCAACTCCGCGGTTCCAGGGACACGGGCCTGAGTCGCCCGGGACAGCTGGTGGACCCCATGGGCCCTGTGACATGGATCCAAATCACCCGGGAGTGCTAGTCGACCCCGCAGGCAATCGGACCCGAGGGCGAGTCGCCCGGGAGTGCTCATCGACCGCACAGGACCTCGTACCCGGGCCGGAGTCGCCCGGTGCAGCTGCTCGACACCGCGGGACCAGGGACCCGGGCCTGAGTCGCCCGGGAGAACTGGTCGACCCCCTGGGCCCTCGGACATGGGCCCGACTAACCTGGGACAGCTGTTCGACCGCGCGAGTCCTTGGACTCAGGTACGAGTCCCCCGTGACAGATGGTCCACCCCGCGGGCCCTGGGACATGGGTTCGAGTCGCCCGGGACATGTGGTCAACGCAAGGGGACCACGGACCACCGCGCGAATCGCTGAGGACAGCTGGTCCACATCGCGGGCCCTTGGACACTGGCCTGAGTCGCCCGGGACAGCAGGTCGACCCCGTGGGCAATTGGACCCGAGCCCGAGTCGCCCGGGAGAGCTGGTCCAACTCGTGGGCCCTCGGACCTGAGCGCGGGTCGCGCGAGAATTCTGGTCGACCACGCGTGCCCTCGGACCCGGGCCTGTGACGTGCGTGTGAGCTGATCAAACACGCGGGACCACGGACCAAATCCCGTGTCGACCGGGACAGCTTGTCAAGCCCGCGGGCCCTCAGACCCGAGCGGGAGTCACCCAGCAGGGGTGGTCGACATCGCGGGCACTCGGACACTGGCCTGAGTCGCCTGGGACAGCTGGTGCACCCTGCGGCCTATCGGAGCCGGGCGCGTGTCGCCCCTGAGAGCCGGGCGACGCCGCGGGCCCTCGGAACTGTGTGCGAGTCGCCTGGGACAGCTGGTCAACATCGCGGGCCCTCGGACAATGGCCTGAGTCGCCCGGGAGAGCTTGTGGACACTCAGGGCAATCGGACACAGGCGCGAATCCTCCCGGACAGCTGGTCGACACCACAGGCCCTCGGACCCGAGCGCGATTCGCCCGGGAATTCTCGTCAACCGAGCAGGATCTAGGACCCGGGCCCGAGAACGCGGGGCAGCTGGTCGACTCCTTGGGCCCAGGGACATGGGCCTGAGTCGCCCGGGACAGCTGGTGGACCCCGCGGGCCATCGGCCCCGAGCCTGAGTTGCCCGGGAGAGTTGGTGGACCCCGCGGGCCATCGGACCCGAGCCTGATTCGCCCAGGACAACTGGTTGACAATGCGGGCCCTCAGACCAAGGCGCGAGTTATCCGGTACAGCTAGTCAACTACACGGGAACTCGGACACGGGCCCGCTTGGCCCGGGTGAGCTGGTCGACCCCACGGAATCACGGACCTGAGCCTGAGTCACCCGGGACAGCTTGTCAACCCCAGGCGCGCTCGACCCGAGCGCAAGTCGCCCAGGACAACGGGGCGACATCGCGGGCCCTCAGATACGAGCGCGTGTCGCCCGGCTGCGCTGGTCGAACCCGCGGGACCTCGGAACCCGGTCCGAGTCGCCGGGGACAGCTGGTCAACATCGTGAGCCCTCGGACACTGGCCTGAGTCGCCACGGACAGCTGGTCGACCCCGCGGGCTATCGGAGCCGGCCGCGTGTCCTCTGGGACAGCTGGTCGAACCTGCGGCCCTCGGACCCGAGCTCGAGTCGCCCGGAAGAGCGGATGGATCCCGCTGACCCTCGATCCGCGCCCGAGGTGCCTGGGACAGCTGGTCAACCCCGCAGGCACTGGAACCAGGCCCCCGGTCGCCTGGGACATCTGGTCGAGCCCCCGGGACCTCAGGCATGGGCCCGAGTCTCCCGGGGCAGCTGGTCGACTCCGTGGGCCCAGGGACACGGGCCTGGGGCGCCCGGGCCAGCTGGTCGACCTCGCGGGCACTGGAACCCGGCACCAGGTCGCCCAGGACATCTGGTCGAGCCCATGGGACCTGGGAACCGGGTCCGAGTCGCCCGGGACAGCTGGTCGGCACCGCGGGCCTTGGACATGATTCCGAGTCACCTGGGAGAGCTAGTCGATATCACGGGCCCTCGGAGCCGAGCCGGAGTAGCCCGGGATATCTGGTCGACCCCACGAGATCGCAGACCACAGTGCGAGTCGCCCAGGACAGCTGGTCGACATCGCGGGACCTCAGGCATGGGCCCGAGTCTCCCGTGACAGCTGGTGGACCCTGCGGACCATCGGACCTGGGCCCGAGTGGCCCAGGACAGCTGGGCGACATCGTGGGACCTCAGGCATGGGCCCGAGTCTCCCGTGACACCTGGCCGACCCCACGAGCTATCGGATCCGGGCGCAAGTCCCCCAGGACAGCGGGTTGACACCGCGGGCCATTGGTCAGGCGCCTGAGTCAGCCGGGAGAGCTGGTCGATCCGGCGGGCCCTCAGATCCGAGCTCAAGTCGCCCGAGACAGCGGGTGGATCCCGCTGGCCCTCGGATCCGTGCCCGAGTCACCCGGGACAGCTGGTCGACCCCGCAGGCACTGGAACCCGGCCCCTGTTCGCCCGGGACATCTGGTCGAGCCCCCGGGACCACAGTCTCCCGGGGCAGCTGGTCGACTCCGCGGGCCCAAGGACACGGGCCTGAGGCGCCCCAGACAACTGGTCGAACCCGCGGGCACTGGAACCCGGCCCCAGGTCGCCCGGGATATCTGGTCGAGCCCTGGGACCTTAGGCATGGGCCCGAGTCTCCCGGGGCAGCTGGTCGACTCCGCGGGTCCAGGGACACGGGCCTGAGGCACCCGGGACAACTGTTCGAAACCGCGGGCACTGGGACACGGGCCCGAGTCCCCTGGGACAGCTGGTCCAACCCACGGGACCACGGACCCAAGCGGGAGTCGCCCAGGACAGCGGGTCGACATCTCGGGCCCTCGGACCCTGGACTGAGTCGCCCAGGACAGCTGGTCGACACCGCAGGCACAGGAACCCGGCCTCCGGTCGCCCGGGATATCTGATCGAGCCGCCAGGACCACAGGCATGGGCCCGAGTCTCTCGGGGCAGCTGGTCAACTCCGCGGTTCCAGGGACACGGGCCTGAGTCGCCCGGGACAGCTGGTGGACCCCATGGGCCCTGTGACATGGATCCAAATCACCCGGGAGTGCTAGTCGACCCCGCAGGCAATCGGACCCGAGGGCGAGTCGCCCGGGAGTGCTCATCGACCGCACAGGACCTCGTACCCGGGCCGGAGTCGCCCGGTGCAGCTGCTCGACACCGCGGGACCAGGGACCCGGGCCTGAGTCGCCCGGGAGAACTGGTCGACCCCCTGGGCCCTCGGACATGGGCCCGAGTAACCTGGGACAGCTGTTCGACCGCGCGAGTCCTTGGACTCAGGTACGAGTCCCCCGTGACAGATGGTCCACCCCGCGGGCCCTGGGACATGGGTTCGAGTCGCCCGGGACATGTGGTCAACGCAAGGGGACCACGGACCACCGCGCGAATGGCTGAGGACAGCTGGTCCACATCGCGGGCCCTTGGACACTGGCCTGAGTCGCCCGGGACAGCAGGTCGACCCCGTGGGCAATTGGACCCGAGCCCGAGTCGCCCGGGAGAGCTGGTCCAACTCGCGGGCCCTCGGACCCGAGCGCGGGTCGCGCGAGAATTCTGGTCGACCACGCGTGCCCTCGGACCCGGGCCTGTGACGTGCGTGGGAGCTGATCAAACACGCGGGACCACGGACCAAATCCCGTGTCGACCGGGACAGCTTGTCAAGCCCGCGGGCCCTCAGACCCGAGCGGGAGTCACCCAGCAGGGGTGGTCGACATCGCGGGCACTCGGACACTGGCCTGAGTCGCCTGGGACAGCTGGTGCACCCTGCGGCCTATCGGAGCCGGGCGCGTGTCGCCCCTGAGAGCCGGGCGACGCCGCGGGCCCTCGGAACTGTGTGCGAGTCGCCTGGGACAGCTGGTCAACATCGCGGGCCCTCGGACAATGGCCTGAGTCGCCCGGGAGAGCTTGTGGACACTCAGGGCAATCGGACACAGGCGCGAATCCTCCCGGACAGCTGGTCGACACCACAGGCCCTCGGACCCGAGCGCGATTCGCCCGGGAATTCTCGTCAACCGAGCAGGATCTAGGACCCGGGCCCGAGAACGCGGGGCAGCTGGTCGACTCCTTGGGCCCAGGGACATGGGCCTGAGTCGCCCGGGACAGCTGGTGGACCCCGCGGGCCATCGGCCCCGAGCCTGAGTTGCCCGGGAGAGTTGGTGGACCCCGCGGGCCATCGGACCCGAGCCTGATTCGCCCAGGACAACTGGTTGACAATGCGGGCCCTCAGACCAAGGCGCGAGTTATCCGGTACAGCTAGTCAACTACACGGGAACTCGGACACGGGCCCGCTTGGCCCGGGTGAGCTGGTCGACCCCACGGAATCACGGACCTGAGCCTGAGTCACCCGGGACAGCTTGTCAACCCCAGGCGCGCTCGACCCGAGCGCAAGTCGCCCAGGACAACGGGGCGACATCGCGGGCCCTCAGATACGAGCGCGTGTCGCCCGGCTGCGCTGGTCGAACCCGCGGGACCTCGGAACCCGGTCCGAGTCGCCGGGGACAGCTGGTCAACATCGTGAGCCCTCGGACACTGGCCTGAGTCGCCACGGACAGCTGGTCGACCCCGCGGGCTATCGGAGCCGGCCGCGTGTCCTCTGGGACAGCTGGTCGAACCTGCGGCCCTCGGACCCGAGCTCGAGTCGCCCGGAAGAGCGGATGGATCCCGCTGACCCTCGATCCGCGCCCGAGGCGCCTGGGACAGCTGGTCAACCCCGCAGGCACTGGAACCAGGCCCCCGGTCGCCTGGGACATCTGGTCGAGCCCCCGGGACCTCAGGCATGGGCCCGAGTCTCCCGGGGCAGCTGGTCGACTCCGTGGGCCCAGGGACACGGGCCTGGGGCGCCCGGGCCAGCTGGTCGACCTCGCGGGCACTGGAACCCGGCACCAGGTCGCCCAGGACATCTGGTCGAGCCCATGGGACCTGGGAACCGGGTCCGAGTCGCCCGGGACAGCTGGTCGGCACCGCGGGCCTTGGCCACGGGCCCGAGTCACCCGGGAGAGATGGTCGACCCCACGGGGCCTTGGACATGATTCCGAGTCACCTGGGAGAGCTAGTCGATATCACGGGCCCTCGGAGCCGAGCCGGAGTAGCCCGGGATATCTGGTCGACCCCACGCGATCGCAGACCACAGTGCGAGTCGCCCAGGACAGCTGGTCGACATCGCGGGACCTCAGGCATGGGCCCGAGTCTCCCGTGACACCTGGCCGACCCCACGAGCTATCGGATCCGGGCGCAAGTCCCCCAGGACAGCGGGTTGACACCGCGGGCCATTGGTCAGGCGCCTGAGTCAGCCGGGAGAGCTGGTCGATCCGGCGGGCCCTCAGATCCGAGCTCAAGTCGCCCGAGACAGCGGGTGTATCCCGCTGGCCCTCGGATCCGTGCCCGAGTCACCCGGGACAGCTGGTCGACCCCGCAGGCACTGGAACCCGGCCCCTGTTCGCCCGGGACATCTGGTCGAGCCCCCGGGACCACAGTCTCCCGGGGCAGCTGGTCGACTCCGCGGGCCCAAGGACACGGGCCTGAGGCGCCCCAGACAGCTGGTCGAACCCGCGGGCACTGGAACCCGGCCCCAGGTCGCCCGGGATATCTGGTCGAGCCCTGGGACCTTAGGCATGGGCCCGAGTCTCCCGGGGCAGCTGGTCGACTCCGCGGGTCCAGGGACACGGGCCTGAGGCGCCCGGGACAACTGTTCGAAACCGCGGGCACTGGGACACGGGCCCGAGTCCCCTGGGACAGCTGGTCCACCCCACGGGACCACGGACCCAAGCGGGAGTCGCCCAGGACAGCGGGTCGACATCTCGGGCCCTCGGACCCTGGACTGAGTCGCCCAGGACAGCTGGTCGACACCGCAGGCACAGGAACCCGGCCTCCGGTCGCCCGGGATATCTGATCGAGCCGCCAGGACCACAGGCATGGGCCCGAGTCTCTCGGGGCAGCTGGTCAACTCCGCGGTTCCAGGGACACGGGCCTGAGTCGCCCGGGACAGCTGGTGGACCCCATGGGCCCTGTGACATGGATCCAAATCACCCGGGAGTGCTAGTCGACCCCGCAGGCAATCGGACCCGAGGGCGAGTCGCCCGGGAGTGCTCATCGACCGCACAGGACCTCGTACCCGGGCCGGAGTCGCCCGGTGCAGCTGCTCGACACCGCGGGACCAGGGACCCGGGCCTGAGTCGCCCGGGAGAACTGGTCGACCCCCTGGGCCCTCGGACATGGGCCCGAGTAACCTGGGACAGCTGTTCGACCGCGCGAGTCCTTGGACTCAGGTACGAGTCCCCCGTGACAGATGGTCCACCCCGCGGGCCCTGGGACATGGGTTCGAGTCGCCCGGGACATGTGGTCAACGCAAGGGGACCACGGACCACCGCGCGAATCGCTGAGGACAGCTGGTCCACATCGCGGGCCCTTGGACACTGGCCTGAGTCGCCCGGGACAGCAGGTCGACCCCGTGGGCAATTGGACCCGAGCCCGAGTCGCCCGGGAGAGCTGGTCCAACTCGTGGGCCCTCGGACCCGAGCGCGGGTCGCGCGAGAATTCTGGTCGACCACGCGTGCCCTCGGACCCGGGCCTGTGACGTGCGTGTGAGCTGATCAAACACGCGGGACCACGGACCAAATCCCGTGTCGACCGGGACAGCTTGTCAAGCCCGCGGGCCCTCAGACCCGAGCGGGAGTCACCCAGCAGGGGTGGTCGACATCGCGGGCACTCGGACACTGGCCTGAGTCGCCTGGGACAGCTGGTGCACCCTGCGGCCTATCGGAGCCGGGCGCGTGTCGCCCCTGAGAGCCGGGCGACGCCGCGGGCCCTCGGAACTGTGTGCGAGTCGCCTGGGACAGCTGGTCAACATCGCGGGCCCTCGGACAATGGCCTGAGTCGCCCGGGAGAGCTTGTCGACACTCAGGGCAATCGGACACAGGCGCGAATCCTCCCGGACAGCTGGTCGACACCACAGGCCCTCGGACCCGAGCGCGATTCGCCCGGGAATTCTCGTCAACCGAGCAGGATCTAGGACCCGGGCCCGAGAACGCGGGGCAGCTGGTCGACTCCTTGGGCCCAGGGACATGGGCCTGAGTCGCCCGGGACAGCTGGTGGACCCCGCGGGCCATCGGCCCCGAGCCTGAGTTGCCCGGGAGAGTTGGTGGACCCCGCGGGCCATCGGACCCGAGCCTGATTCGCCCAGGACAACTGGTTGACAATGCGGGCCCTCAGACCAAGGCGCGAGTTATCCGGTACAGCTAGTCAACTACACGGGAACTCGGACACGGGCCCGCTTGGCCCGGGTGAGCTGGTCGACCCCACGGAATCACGGACCTGAGCCTGAGTCACCCGGGACAGCTTGTCAACCCCAGGCGCGCTCGACCCGAGCGCAAGTCGCCCAGGACAACGGGGCGACATCGCGGGCCCTCAGATACGAGCGCGTGTCGCCCGGCTGCGCTGGTCGAACCCGCGGGACCTCGGAACCCGGTCCGAGTCGCCGGGGACAGCTGGTCAACATCGTGAGCCCTCGGACACTGGCCTGAGTCGCCACGGACAGCTGGTCGACCCCGCGGGCTATCGGAGCCGGCCGCGTGTCCTCTGGGACAGCTGGTCGAACCTGCGGCCCTCGGACCCGAGCTCGAGTCGCCCGGAAGAGCGGATGGATCCCGCTGACCCTCGATCCGCGCCCGAGGCGCCTGGGACAGCTGGTCAACCCCGCAGGCACTGGAACCAGGCCCCCGGTCGCCTGGGACATCTGGTCGAGCCCCCGGGACCTCAGGCATGGGCCCGAGTCTCCCGGGGCAGCTGGTCGACTCCGTGGGCCCAGGGACACGGGCCTGGGGCGCCCGGGCCAGCTGGTCGACCTCGCGGGCACTGGAACCCGGCACCAGGTCGCCCAGGACATCTGGTCGAGCCCATGGGACCTGGGAACCGGGTCCGAGTCGCCCGGGACAGCTGGTCGGCACCGCGGGCCTTGGCCACGGGCCCGAGTCACCCGGGAGAGATGGTCGACCCCACGGGGCCTTGGACATGATTCCGAGTCACCTGGGAGAGCTAGTCGATATCACGGGCCCTCGGAGCCGAGCCGGAGTAGCCCGGGATATCTGGTCGACCCCACGCGATCGCAGACCACAGTGCGAGTCGCCCAGGACAGCTGGTCGACATCGCGGGACCTCAGGCATGGGCCCGAGTCTCCCGTGACAGCTGGTGGACCCTGCGGACCATCGGACCTGGGCCCGAGTGGCCCAGGACAGCTGGGCGACATCGTGGGACCTCAGGCATGGGCCCGAGTCTCCCGTGACACCTGGCCGACCCCACGAGCTATCGGATCCGGGCGCAAGTCCCCCAGGACAGCGGGTTGACCCCGCGGGCCATTGGTCAGGCGCCTGAGTCAGCCGGGAGAGCTGGTCGATCCGGCGGGCCCTCAGATCCGAGCTCAAGTCGCCCGAGACAGCGGGTGGATCCCGCTGGCCCTCGGATCCGTGCCCGAGTCACCCGGGACAGCTGGTCGACCCCGCAGGCACTGGAACCCGGCCCCTGTTCGCCCGGGACATCTGGTCGAGCCCCCGGGACCACAGTCTCCCGGGGCAGCTGGTCGACTCCGCGGGCCCAAGGACACGGGCCTGAGGCGCCCCAGACAGCTGGTCGAACCCGCGGGCACTGGAACCCGGCCCCAGGTCGCCCGGGATATCTGGTCGAGCCCTGGGACCTTAGGCATGGGCCCGAGTCTCCCGGGGCAGCTGGTCGACTCCGCGGGTCCAGGGACACGGGCCTGAGGCGCCCGGGACAACTGTTCGAAACCGCGGGCACTGGGACACGGGCCCGAGTCCCCTGGGACAGCTGGTCCACCCCACGGGACCACGGACCCAAGCGGGAGTCGCCCAGGACAGCGGGTCGACATCTCGGGCCCTCGGACCCTGGACTGAGTCGCCCAGGACAGCTGGTCGACACCGCAGGCACAGGAACCCGGCCTCCGGTCGCCCGGGATATCTGATCGAGCCGCCAGGACCACAGGCATGGGCCCGAGTCTCTCGGGGCAGCTGGTCAACTCCGCGGTTCCAGGGACACGGGCCTGAGTCGCCCGGGACAGCTGGTGGACCCCATGGGCCCTGTGACATGGATCCAAATCACCCGGGAGTGCTAGTCGACCCCGCAGGCAATCGGACCCGAGGGCGAGTCGCCCGGGAGTGCTCATCGACCGCACAGGACCTCGTACCCGGGCCGGAGTCGCCCGGTGCAGCTGCTCGACACCGCGGGACCAGGGACCCGGGCCTGAGTCGCCCGGGAGAACTGGTCGACCCCCTGGGCCCTCGGACATGGGCCCGAGTAACCTGGGACAGCTGTTCGACCGCGCGAGTCCTTGGACTCAGGTACGAGTCCCCCGTGACAGATGGTCCACCCCGCGGGCCCTGGGACATGGGTTCGAGTCGCCCGGGACATGTGGTCAACGCAAGGGGACCACGGACCACCGCGCGAATCGCTGAGGACAGCTGGTCCACATCGCGGGCCCTTGGACACTGGCCTGAGTCGCCCGGGACAGCAGGTCGACCCCGTGGGCAATTGGACCCGAGCCCGAGTCGCCCGGGAGAGCTGGTCCAACTCGCGGGCCCTCGGACCCGAGCGCGGGTCGCGCGAGAATTCTGGTCGACCACGCGTGCCCTCGGACCCGGGCCTGTGACGTGCGTGTGAGCTGATCAAACACGCGGGACCACGGACCAAATCCCGTGTCGACCGGGACAGCTTGTCAAGCCCGCGGGCCCTCAGACCCGAGCGGGAGTCACCCAGCAGGGGTGGTCGACATCGCGGGCACTCGGACACTGGCCTGAGTCGCCTGGGACAGCTGGTGCACCCTGCGGCCTATCGGAGCCGGGCGCGTGTCGCCCCTGAGAGCCGGGCGACGCCGCGGGCCCTCGGAACTGTGTGCGAGTCGCCTGGGACAGCTGGTCAACATCGCGGGCCCTCGGACAATGGCCTGAGTCGCCCGGGAGAGCTTGTCGACACTCAGGGCAATCGGACACAGGCGCGAATCCTCCCGGACAGCTGGTCGACACCACAGGCCCTCGGACCCGAGCGCGATTCGCCCGGGAATTCTCGTCAACCGAGCAGGATCTAGGACCCGGGCCCGAGAACGCGGGGCAGCTGGTCGACTCCTTGGGCCCAGGGACATGGGCCTGAGTCGCCCGGGACAGCTGGTGGACCCCGCGGGCCATCGGCCCCGAGCCTGAGTTGCCCGGGAGAGTTGGTGGACCCCGCGGGCCATCGGACCCGAGCCTGATTCGCCCAGGACAACTGGTTGACAATGCGGGCCCTCAGACCAAGGCGCGAGTTATCCGGTACAGCTAGTCAACTACACGGGAACTCGGACACGGGCCCGCTTGGCCCGGGTGAGCTGGTCGACCCCACGGAATCACGGACCTGAGCCTGAGTCACCCGGGACAGCTTGTCAACCCCAGGCGCGCTCGACCCGAGCGCAAGTCGCCCAGGACAACGGGGCGACATCGCGGGCCCTCAGATACGAGCGCGTGTCGCCCGGCTGCGCTGGTCGAACCCGCGGGACCTCGGAACCCGGTCCGAGTCGCCGGGGACAGCTGGTCAACATCGTGAGCCCTCGGACACTGGCCTGAGTCGCCACGGACAGCTGGTCGACCCCGCGGGCTATCGGAGCCGGCCGCGTGTCCTCTGGGACAGCTGGTCGAACCTGCGGCCCTCGGACCCGAGCTCGAGTCGCCCGGAAGAGCGGATGGATCCCGCTGACCCTCGATCCGCGCCCGAGGCGCCTGGGACAGCTGGTCAACCCCGCAGGCACTGGAACCAGGCCCCCGGTCGCCTGGGACATCTGGTCGAGCCCCCGGGACCTCAGGCATGGGCCCGAGTCTCCCGGGGCAGCTGGTCGACTCCGTGGGCCCAGGGACACGGGCCTGGGGCGCCCGGGCCAGCTGGTCGACCTCGCGGGCACTGGAACCCGGCACCAGGTCGCCCAGGACATCTGGTCGAGCCCATGGGACCTGGGAACCGGGTCCGAGTCGCCCGGGACAGCTGGTCGGCACCGCGGGCCTTGGCCACGGGCCCGAGTCACCCGGGAGAGATGGTCGACCCCACGGGGCCTTGGACATGATTCCGAGTCACCTGGGAGAGCTAGTCGATATCACGGGCCCTCGGAGCCGAGCCGGAGTAGCCCGGGATATCTGGTCGACCCCACGCGATCGCAGACCACAGTGCGAGTCGCCCAGGACAGCTGGTCGACATCGCGGGACCTCAGGCATGGGCCCGAGTCTCCCGTGACAGCTGGTGGACCCTGCGGACCATCGGACCTGGGCCCGAGTGGCCCAGGACAGCTGGGCGACATCGTGGGACCTCAGGCATGGGCCCGAGTCTCCCGTGACACCTGGCCGACCCCACGAGCTATCGGATCCGGGCGCAAGTCCCCCAGGACAGCGGGTTGACCCCGCGGGCCATTGGTCAGGCGCCTGAGTCAGCCGGGAGAGCTGGTCGATCCGGCGGGCCCTCAGATCCGAGCTCAAGTCGCCCGAGACAGCGGGTGGATCCCGCTGGCCCTCGGATCCGTGCCCGAGTCACCCGGGACAGCTGGTCGACCCCGCAGGCACTGGAACCCGGCCCCTGTTCGCCCGGGACATCTGGTCGAGCCCCCGGGACCACAGTCTCCCGGGGCAGCTGGTCGACTCCGCGGGCCCAAGGACACGGGCCTGAGGCGCCCCAGACAGCTGGTCGAACCCGCGGGCACTGGAACCCGGCCCCAGGTCGCCCGGGATATCTGGTCGAGCCCTGGGACCTTAGGCATGGGCCCGAGTCTCCCGGGGCAGCTGGTCGACTCCGCGGGTCCAGGGACACGGGCCTGAGGCGCCCGGGACAACTGTTCGAAACCGCGGGCACTGGGACACGGGCCCGAGTCCCCTGGGACAGCTGGTCCACCCCACGGGACCACGGACCCAAGCGGGAGTCGCCCAGGACAGCGGGTCGACATCTCGGGCCCTCGGACCCTGGACTGAGTCGCCCAGGACAGCTGGTCGACACCGCAGGCACAGGAACCCGGCCTCCGGTCGCCCGGGATATCTGATCGAGCCGCCAGGACCACAGGCATGGGCCCGAGTCTCTCGGGGCAGCTGGTCAACTCCGCGGTTCCAGGGACACGGGCCTGAGTCGCCCGGGACAGCTGGTGGACCCCATGGGCCCTGTGACATGGATCCAAATCACCCGGGAGTGCTAGTCGACCCCGCAGGCAATCGGACCCGAGGGCGAGTCGCCCGGGAGTGCTCATCGACCGCACAGGACCTCGTACCCGGGCCGGAGTCGCCCGGTGCAGCTGCTCGACACCGCGGGACCAGGGACCCGGGCCTGAGTCGCCCGGGAGAACTGGTCGACCCCCTGGGCCCTCGGACATGGGCCCGAGTAACCTGGGACAGCTGTTCGACCGCGCGAGTCCTTGGACTCAGGTACGAGTCCCCCGTGACAGATGGTCCACCCCGCGGGCCCTGGGACATGGGTTCGAGTCGCCCGGGACATGTGGTCAACGCAAGGGGACCACGGACCACCGCGCGAATCGCTGAGGACAGCTGGTCCACATCGCGGGCCCTTGGACACTGGCCTGAGTCGCCCGGGACAGCAGGTCGACCCCGTGGGCAATTGGACCCGAGCCCGAGTCGCCCGGGAGAGCTGGTCCAACTCGCGGGCCCTCGGACCCGAGCGCGGGTCGCGCGAGAATTCTGGTCGACCACGCGTGCCCTCGGACCCGGGCCTGTGACGTGCGTGTGAGCTGATCAAACACGCGGGACCACGGACCAAATCCCGTGTCGACCGGGACAGCTTGTCAAGCCCGCGGGCCCTCAGACCCGAGCGGGAGTCACCCAGCAGGGGTGGTCGACATCGCGGGCACTCGGACACTGGCCTGAGTCGCCTGGGACAGCTGGTGCACCCTGCGGCCTATCGGAGCCGGGCGCGTGTCGCCCCTGAGAGCCGGGCGACGCCGCGGGCCCTCGGAACTGTGTGCGAGTCGCCTGGGACAGCTGGTCAACATCGCGGGCCCTCGGACAATGGCCTGAGTCGCCCGGGAGAGCTTGTGGACACTCAGGGCAATCGGACACAGGCGCGAATCCTCCCGGACAGCTGGTCGACACCACAGGCCCTCGGACCCGAGCGCGATTCGCCCGGGAATTCTCGTCAACCGAGCAGGATCTAGGACCCGGGCCCGAGAACGCGGGGCAGCTGGTCGACTCCTTGGGCCCAGGGACATGGGCCTGAGTCGCCCGGGACAGCTGGTGGACCCCGCGGGCCATCGGCCCCGAGCCTGAGTTGCCCGGGAGAGTTGGTGGACCCCGCGGGCCATCGGACCCGAGCCTGATTCGCCCAGGACAACTGGTTGACAATGCGGGCCCTCAGACCAAGGCGCGAGTTATCCGGTACAGCTAGTCAACTACACGGGAACTCGGACACGGGCCCGCTTGGCCCGGGTGAGCTGGTCGACCCCACGGAATCACGGACCTGAGCCTGAGTCACCCGGGACAGCTTGTCAACCCCAGGCGCGCTCGACCCGAGCGCAAGTCGCCCAGGACAACGGGGCGACATCGCGGGCCCTCAGATACGAGCGCGTGTCGCCCGGCTGCGCTGGTCGAACCCGCGGGACCTCGGAACCCGGTCCGAGTCGCCGGGGACAGCTGGTCAACATCGTGAGCCCTCGGACACTGGCCTGAGTCGCCACGGACAGCTGGTCGACCCCGCGGGCTATCGGAGCCGGCCGCGTGTCCTCTGGGACAGCTGGTCGAACCTGCGGCCCTCGGACCCGAGCTCGAGTCGCCCGGAAGAGCGGATGGATCCCGCTGACCCTCGATCCGCGCCCGAGGCGCCTGGGACAGCTGGTCAACCCCGCAGGCACTGGAACCAGGCCCCCGGTCGCCTGGGACATCTGGTCGAGCCCCCGGGACCTCAGGCATGGGCCCGAGTCTCCCGGGGCAGCTGGTCGACTCCGTGGGCCCAGGGACACGGGCCTGGGGCGCCCGGGCCAGCTGGTCGACCTCGCGGGCACTGGAACCCGGCACCAGGTCGCCCAGGACATCTGGTCGAGCCCATGGGACCTGGGAACCGGGTCCGAGTCGCCCGGGACAGCTGGTCGGCACCGCGGGCCTTGGCCACGGGCCCGAGTCACCCGGGAGAGATGGTCGACCCCACGGGGCCTTGGACATGATTCCGAGTCACCTGGGAGAGCTAGTCGATATCACGGGCCCTCGGAGCCGAGCCGGAGTAGCCCGGGATATCTGGTCGACCCCACGCGATCGCAGACCACAGTGCGAGTCGCCCAGGACAGCTGGTCGACATCGCGGGACCTCAGGCATGGGCCCGAGTCTCCCGTGACAGCTGGTGGACCCTGCGGACCATCGGACCTGGGCCCGAGTGGCCCAGGACAGCTGGGCGACATCGTGGGACCTCAGGCATGGGCCCGAGTCTCCCGTGACACCTGGCCGACCCCACGAGCTATCGGATCCGGGCGCAAGTCCCCCAGGACAGCGGGTTGACCCCGCGGGCCATTGGTCAGGCGCCTGAGTCAGCCGGGAGAGCTGGTCGATCCGGCGGGCCCTCAGATCCGAGCTCAAGTCGCCCGAGACAGCGGGTGGATCCCGCTGGCCCTCGGATCCGTGCCCGAGTCACCCGGGACAGCTGGTCGACCCCGCAGGCACTGGAACCCGGCCCCTGTTCGCCCGGGACATCTGGTCGAGCCCCCGGGACCACAGTCTCCCGGGGCAGCTGGTCGACTCCGCGGGCCCAAGGACACGGGCCTGAGGCGCCCCAGACAGCTGGTCGAACCCGCGGGCACTGGAACCCGGCCCCAGGTCGCCCGGGATATCTGGTCGAGCCCTGGGACCTTAGGCATGGGCCCGAGTCTCCCGGGGCAGCTGGTCGACTCCGCGGGTCCAGGGACACGGGCCTGAGGCGCCCGGGACAACTGTTCGAAACCGCGGGCACTGGGACACGGGCCCGAGTCCCCTGGGACAGCTGGTCCACCCCACGGGACCACGGAGCCAAGCGGGCGTCGCCCAGGACAGCGGGTCGACATCTCGGGCCCTCGGACCCTGGACTGAGTCGCCCAGGACAGCTGGTCGACACCGCAGGCACAGGAACCCGGCCTCCGGTCGCCCGGGATATCTGATCGAGCCGCCAGGACCACAGGCATGGGCCCGAGTCTCTCGGGGCAGCTGGTCAACTCCGCGGTTCCAGGGACACGGGCCTGAGTCGCCCGGGACAGCTGGTGGACCCCATGGGCCCTGTGATATGAATCCAAATCACCCGAGAGTGCTAGTCGACCCCGCAGGCAATCGGACCCGAGGGCGAGTCGCCCGGGAGTGCTCATCGACCGCACAGGACCTCGTACCCGGGCCGGAGTCGCCCGGTGCAGCTGCTCGACACCGCGGGACCAGGGACCCGGGCCTGAGTCGCCCGGGAGAACTGGTCGACCCCCTGGGCCCTCGGACATGGGCCCGAGTAACCTGGGACAGCTGTTCGACCGCGCGAGTCCTTGGACTCAGGTACGAGTCCCCCGTGACAGATGGTCCACCCCGCGGGCCCTGGGACATGGGTTCGAGTCGCCCGGGACATGTGGTCAACGCAAGGGGACCACGGACCACCGCGCGAATCGCTGAGGACAGCTGGTCCACATCGCGGGCCCTTGGACACTGGCCTGAGTCGCCCGGGACAGCAGGTCGACCCCGTGGGCAATTGGACCCGAGCCCGAGTCGCCCGGGAGAGCTGGTCCAACTCGTGGGCCCTCGGACCCGAGCGCGGGTCGCGCGAGAATTCTGGTCGACCACGCGTGCCCTCGGACCCGGGCCTGTGACGTGCGTGTGAGCTGATCAAACACGCGGGACCACGGACCAAATCCCGTGTCGACCGGGACAGCTTGTCAAGCCCGCGGGCCCTCAGACCCGAGCGGGAGTCACCCAGCAGGGGTGGTCGACATCGTGGGCACTCGGACACTGGCCTGAGTCGCCTGGGACAGCTGGTGCACCCTGCGGCCTATCGGAGCCGGGCGCGTGTCGCCCCTGAGAGCTGGGCGACGCCGCGGGCCCTCGGAACTGTGTGCGAGTCGCCTGGGACAGCTGGTCAACATCGCGGTCCCTCGGACAATGGCCTGAGTCGCCCCGGAGAGCTTGTCGACACTCAGGGCAATCGGACACAGGCGCGAATCCTCCCGGACAGCTGGTCGACACCACAGGCCCTCGGACCCGAGCGCGATTCGCCCGGGAATTCTCGTCAACCGAGCAGGATCTAGGACCCGGGCCCGAGAACGCGGGGCAGCTGGTCGACTCCTTGGGCCCAGGGACATGGGCCTGAGTCGCCCGGGACAGCTGGTGGACCCCGCGGGCCATCGGCCCCGAGCCTGAGTTGCCCGGGAGAGTTGGTGGACCCCGCGGGCCATCGGACCCGAGCCTGATTCGCCCAGGACAACTGGTTGACAATGCGGGCCCTCAGACCAAGGCGCGAGTTATCCGGTACAGCTAGTCAACTACACGGGAACTCGGACACGGGCCCGCTTGGCCCGGGTGAGCTGGTCGACCCCACGGAATCACGGACCTGAGCCTGAGTCACCCGGGACAGCTTGTCAACCCCAGGCGCGCTCGACCCGAGCGCAAGTCGCCCAGGACAACGGGGCGACATCGCGGGCCCTCAGATACGAGCGCGTGTCGCCCGGCTGCGCTGGTCGAACCCGCGGGACCTCGGAACCCGGTCCGAGTCGCCGGGGACAGCTGGTCAACATCGTGAGCCCTCGGACACTGGCCTGAGTCGCCACGGACAGCTGGTCGACCCCGCGGGCTATCGGAGCCGGCCGCGTGTCCTCTGGGACAGCTGGTCGAACCTGCGGCCCTCGGACCCGAGCTCGAGTCGCCCGGAAGAGCGGATGGATCCCGCTGACCCTCGATCCGCGCCCGAGGCGCCTGGGACAGCTGGTCAACCCCGCAGGCACTGGAACCAGGCCCCCGGTCGCCTGGGACATCTGGTCGAGCCCCCGGGACCTCAGGCATGGGCCCGAGTCTCCCGGGGCAGCTGGTCGACTCCGTGGGCCCAGGGACACGGGCCTGGGGCGCCCGGGCCAGCTGGTCGACCTCGCGGGCACTGGAACCCGGCACCAGGTCGCCCAGGACATCTGGTCGAGCCCATGGGACCTGGGAACCGGGTCCGAGTCGCCCGGGACAGCTGGTCGGCACCGCGGGCCTTGGCCACGGGCCCGAGTCACCCGGGAGAGATGGTCGACCCCACGGGGCCTTGGACATGATTCCGAGTCACCTGGGAGAGCTAGTCGATATCACGGGCCCTCGGAGCCGAGCCGGAGTAGCCCGGGATATCTGGTCGACCCCACGCGATCGCAGACCACAGTGCGAGTCGCCCAGGACAGCTGGTCGACATCGCGGGACCTCAGGCATGGGCCCGAGTCTCCCGTGACAGCTGGTGGACCCTGCGGACCATCGGACCTGGGCCCGAGTGGCCCAGGACAGCTGGGCGACATCGTGGGACCTCAGGCATGGGCCCGAGTCTCCCGTGACACCTGGCCGACCCCACGAGCTATCGGATCCGGGCGCAAGTCCCCCAGGACAGCGGGTTGACCCCGCGGGCCATTGGTCAGGCGCCTGAGTCAGCCGGGAGAGCTGGTCGATCCGGCGGGCCCTCAGATCCGAGCTCAAGTCGCCCGAGACAGCGGGTGGATCCCGCTGGCCCTCGGATCCGTGCCCGAGTCACCCGGGACAGCTGGTCGACCCCGCAGGCACTGGAACCCGGCCCCTGTTCGCCCGGGACATCTGGTCGAGCCCCCGGGACCACAGTCTCCCGGGGCAGCTGGTCGACTCCGCGGGCCCAAGGACACGGGCCTGAGGCGCCCCAGACAGCTGGTCGAACCCGCGGGCACTGGAACCCGGCCCCAGGTCGCCCGGGATATCTGGTCGAGCCCTGGGACCTTAGGCATGGGCCCGAGTCTCCCGGGGCAGCTGGTCGACTCCGCGGGTCCAGGGACACGGGCCTGAGGCGCCCGGGACAACTGTTCGAAACCGCGGGCACTGGGACACGGGCCCGAGTCCCCTGGGACAGCTGGTCCACCCCACGGGACCACGGACCCAAGCGGGAGTCGCCCAGGACAGCGGGTCGACATCTCGGGCCCTCGGACCCTGGACTGAGTCGCCCAGGACAGCTGGTCGACACCGCAGGCACAGGAACCCGGCCTCCGGTCGCCCGGGATATCTGATCGAGCCGCCAGGACCACAGGCATGGGCCCGAGTCTCTCGGGGCAGCTGGTCAACTCCGCGGTTCCAGGGACACGGGCCTGAGTCGCCCGGGACAGCTGGTGGACCCCATGGGCCCTGTGACATGGATCCAAATCACCCGGGAGTGCTAGTCGACCCCGCAGGCAATCGGACCCGAGGGCGAGTCGCCCGGGAGTGCTCATCGACCGCACAGGACCTCGTACCCGGGCCGGAGTCGCCCGGTGCAGCTGCTCGACACCGCGGGACCAGGGACCCGGGCCTGAGTCGCCCGGGAGAACTGGTCGACCCCCTGGGCCCTCGGACATGGGCCCGAGTAACCTGGGACAGCTGTTCGACCGCGCGAGTCCTTGGACTCAGGTACGAGTCCCCCGTGACAGATGGTCCACCCCGCGGGCCCTGGGACATGGGTTCGAGTCGCCCGGGACATGTGGTCAACGCAAGGGGACCACGGACCACCGCGCGAATCGCTGAGGACAGCTGGTCCACATCGCGGGCCCTTGGACACTGGCCTGAGTCGCCCGGGACAGCAGGTCGACCCCGTGGGCAATTGGACCCGAGCCCGAGTCGCCCGGGAGAGCTGGTCCAACTCGCGGGCCCTCGGACCCGAGCGCGGGTCGCGCGAGAATTCTGGTCGACCACGCGTGCCCTCGGACCCGGGCCTGTGACGTGCGTGTGAGCTGATCAAACACGCGGGACCACGGACCAAATCCCGTGTCGACCGGGACAGCTTGTCAAGCCCGCGGGCCCTCAGACCCGAGCGGGAGTCACCCAGCAGGGGTGGTCGACATCGCGGGCACTCGGACACTGGCCTGAGTCGCCTGGGACAGCTGGTGCACCCTGCGGCCTATCGGAGCCGGGCGCGTGTCGCCCCTGAGAGCCGGGCGACGCCGCGGGCCCTCGGAACTGTGTGCGAGTCGCCTGGGACAGCTGGTCAACATCGCGGGCCCTCGGACAATGGCCTGAGTCGCCCGGGAGAGCTTGTGGACACTCAGGGCAATCGGACACAGGCGCGAATCCTCCCGGACAGCTGGTCGACACCACAGGCCCTCGGACCCGAGCGCGATTCGCCCGGGAATTCTCGTCAACCGAGCAGGATCTAGGACCCGGGCCCGAGAACGCGGGGCAGCTGGTCGACTCCTTGGGCCCAGGGACATGGGCCTGAGTCGCCCGGGACAGCTGGTGGACCCCGCGGGCCATCGGCCCCGAGCCTGAGTTGCCCGGGAGAGTTGGTGGACCCCGCGGGCCATCGGACCCGAGCCTGATTCGCCCAGGACAACTGGTTGACAATGCGGGCCCTCAGACCAAGGCGCGAGTTATCCGGTACAGCTAGTCAACTACACGGGAACTCGGACACGGGCCCGCTTGGCCCGGGTGAGCTGGTCGACCCCACGGAATCACGGACCTGAGCCTGAGTCACCCGGGACAGCTTGTCAACCCCAGGCGCGCTCGACCCGAGCGCAAGTCGCCCAGGACAACGGGGCGACATCGCGGGCCCTCAGATACGAGCGCGTGTCGCCCGGCTGCGCTGGTCGAACCCGCGGGACCTCGGAACCCGGTCCGAGTCGCCGGGGACAGCTGGTCAACATCGTGAGCCCTCGGACACTGGCCTGAGTCGCCACGGACAGCTGGTCGACCCCGCGGGCTATCGGAGCCGGCCGCGTGTCCTCTGGGACAGCTGGTCGAACCTGCGGCCCTCGGACCCGAGCTCGAGTCGCCCGGAAGAGCGGATGGATCCCGCTGACCCTCGATCCGCGCCCGAGGCGCCTGGGACAGCTGGTCAACCCCGCAGGCACTGGAACCAGGCCCCCGGTCGCCTGGGACATCTGGTCGAGCCCCCGGGACCTCAGGCATGGGCCCGAGTCTCCCGGGGCAGCTGGTCGACTCCGTGGGCCCAGGGACACGGGCCTGGGGCGCCCGGGCCAGCTGGTCGACCTCGCGGGCACTGGAACCCGGCACCAGGTCGCCCAGGACATCTGGTCGAGCCCATGGGACCTGGGAACCGGGTCCGAGTCGCCCGGGACAGCTGGTCGGCACCGCGGGCCTTGGCCACGGGCCCGAGTCACCCGGGAGAGATGGTCGACCCCACGGGGCCTTGGACATGATTCCGAGTCACCTGGGAGAGCTAGTCGATATCACGGGCCCTCGGAGCCGAGCCGGAGTAGCCCGGGATATCTGGTCGACCCCACGCGATCGCAGACCACAGTGCGAGTCGCCCAGGACAGCTGGTCGACATCGCGGGACCTCAGGCATGGGCCCGAGTCTCCCGTGACAGCTGGTGGACCCTGCGGACCATCGGACCTGGGCCCGAGTGGCCCAGGACAGCTGGGCGACATCGTGGGACCTCAGGCATGGGCCCGAGTCTCCCGTGACACCTGGCCGACCCCACGAGCTATCGGATCCGGGCGCAAGTCCCCCAGGACAGCGGGTTGACCCCGCGGGCCATTGGTCAGGCGCCTGAGTCAGCCGGGAGAGCTGGTCGATCCGGCGGGCCCTCAGATCCGAGCTCAAGTCGCCCGAGACAGCGGGTGGATCCCGCTGGCCCTCGGATCCGTGCCCGAGTCACCCGGGACAGCTGGTCGACCCCGCAGGCACTGGAACCCGGCCCCTGTTCGCCCGGGACATCTGGTCGAGCCCCCGGGACCACAGTCTCCCGGGGCAGCTGGTCGACTCCGCGGGCCCAAGGACACGGGCCTGAGGCGCCCCAGACAGCTGGTCGAACCCGCGGGCACTGGAACCCGGCCCCAGGTCGCCCGGGATATCTGGTCGAGCCCTGGGACCTTAGGCATGGGCCCGAGTCTCCCGGGGCAGCTGGTCGACTCCGCGGGTCCAGGGACACGGGCCTGAGGCGCCCGGGACAACTGTTCGAAACCGCGGGCACTGGGACACGGGCCCGAGTCCCCTGGGACAGCTGGTCCACCCCACGGGACCACGGAGCCAAGCGGGCGTCGCCCAGGACAGCGGGTCGACATCTCGGGCCCTCGGACCCTGGACTGAGTCGCCCAGGACAGCTGGTCGACACCGCAGGCACAGGAACCCGGCCTCCGGTCGCCCGGGATATCTGATCGAGCCGCCAGGACCACAGGCATGGGCCCGAGTCTCTCGGGGCAGCTGGTCAACTCCGCGGTTCCAGGGACACGGGCCTGAGTCGCCCGGGACAGCTGGTGGACCCCATGGGCCCTGTGATATGAATCCAAATCACCCGAGAGTGCTAGTCGACCCCGCAGGCAATCGGACCCGAGGGCGAGTCGCCCGGGAGTGCTCATCGACCGCACAGGACCTCGTACCCGGGCCGGAGTCGCCCGGTGCAGCTGCTCGACACCGCGGGACCAGGGACCCGGGCCTGAGTCGCCCGGGAGAACTGGTCGACCCCCTGGGCCCTCGGACATGGGCCCGAGTAACCTGGGACAGCTGTTCGACCGCGCGAGTCCTTGGACTCAGGTACGAGTCCCCCGTGACAGATGGTCCACCCCGCGGGCCCTGGGACATGGGTTCGAGTCGCCCGGGACATGTGGTCAACGCAAGGGGACCACGGACCACCGCGCGAATCGCTGAGGACAGCTGGTCCACATCGCGGGCCCTTGGACACTGGCCTGAGTCGCCCGGGACAGCAGGTCGACCCCGTGGGCAATTGGACCCGAGCCCGAGTCGCCCGGGAGAGCTGGTCCAACTCGTGGGCCCTCGGACCCGAGCGCGGGTCGCGCGAGAATTCTGGTCGACCACGCGTGCCCTCGGACCCGGGCCTGTGACGTGCGTGTGAGCTGATCAAACACGCGGGACCACGGACCAAATCCCGTGTCGACCGGGACAGCTTGTCAAGCCCGCGGGCCCTCAGACCCGAGCGGGAGTCACCCAGCAGGGGTGGTCGACATCGTGGGCACTCGGACACTGGCCTGAGTCGCCTGGGACAGCTGGTGCACCCTGCGGCCTATCGGAGCCGGGCGCGTGTCGCCCCTGAGAGCTGGGCGACGCCGCGGGCCCTCGGAACTGTGTGCGAGTCGCCTGGGACAGCTGGTCAACATCGCGGTCCCTCGGACAATGGCCTGAGTCGCCCCGGAGAGCTTGTCGACACTCAGGGCAATCGGACACAGGCGCGAATCCTCCCGGACAGCTGGTCGACACCACAGGCCCTCGGACCCGAGCGCGATTCGCCCGGGAATTCTCGTCAACCGAGCAGGATCTAGGACCCGGGCCCGAGAACGCGGGGCAGCTGGTCGACTCCTTGGGCCCAGGGACATGGGCCTGAGTCGCCCGGGACAGCTGGTGGACCCCGCGGGCCATCGGCCCCGAGCCTGAGTTGCCCGGGAGAGTTGGTGGACCCCGCGGGCCATCGGACCCGAGCCTGATTCGCCCAGGACAACTGGTTGACAATGCGGGCCCTCAGACCAAGGCGCGAGTTATCCGGTACAGCTAGTCAACTACACGGGAACTCGGACACGGGCCCGCTTGGCCCGGGTGAGCTGGTCGACCCCACGGAATCACGGACCTGAGCCTGAGTCACCCGGGACAGCTTGTCAACCCCAGGCGCGCTCGACCCGAGCGCAAGTCGCCCAGGACAACGGGGCGACATCGCGGGCCCTCAGATACGAGCGCGTGTCGCCCGGCTGCGCTGGTCGAACCCGCGGGACCTCGGAACCCGGTCCGAGTCGCCGGGGACAGCTGGTCAACATCGTGAGCCCTCGGACACTGGCCTGAGTCGCCACGGACAGCTGGTCGACCCCGCGGGCTATCGGAGCCGGCCGCGTGTCCTCTGGGACAGCTGGTCGAACCTGCGGCCCTCGGACCCGAGCTCGAGTCGCCCGGAAGAGCGGATGGATCCCGCTGACCCTCGATCCGCGCCCGAGGCGCCTGGGACAGCTGGTCAACCCCGCAGGCACTGGAACCAGGCCCCCGGTCGCCTGGGACATCTGGTCGAGCCCCCGGGACCTCAGGCATGGGCCCGAGTCTCCCGGGGCAGCTGGTCGACTCCGTGGGCCCAGGGACACGGGCCTGGGGCGCCCGGGCCAGCTGGTCGACCTCGCGGGCACTGGAACCCGGCACCAGGTCGCCCAGGACATCTGGTCGAGCCCATGGGACCTGGGAACCGGGTCCGAGTCGCCCGGGACAGCTGGTCGGCACCGCGGGCCTTGGCCACGGGCCCGAGTCACCCGGGAGAGATGGTCGACCCCACGGGGCCTTGGACATGATTCCGAGTCACCTGGGAGAGCTAGTCGATATCACGGGCCCTCGGAGCCGAGCCGGAGTAGCCCGGGATATCTGGTCGACCCCACGCGATCGCAGACCACAGTGCGAGTCGCCCAGGACAGCTGGTCGACATCGCGGGACCTCAGGCATGGGCCCGAGTCTCCCGTGACAGCTGGTGGACCCTGCGGACCATCGGACCTGGGCCCGAGTGGCCCAGGACAGCTGGGCGACATCGTGGGACCTCAGGCATGGGCCCGAGTCTCCCGTGACACCTGGCCGACCCCACGAGCTATCGGATCCGGGCGCAAGTCCCCCAGGACAGCGGGTTGACCCCGCGGGCCATTGGTCAGGCGCCTGAGTCAGCCGGGAGAGCTGGTCGATCCGGCGGGCCCTCAGATCCGAGCTCAAGTCGCCCGAGACAGCGGGTGGATCCCGCTGGCCCTCGGATCCGTGCCCGAGTCACCCGGGACAGCTGGTCGACCCCGCAGGCACTGGAACCCGGCCCCTGTTCGCCCGGGACATCTGGTCGAGCCCCCGGGACCACAGTCTCCCGGGGCAGCTGGTCGACTCCGCGGGCCCAAGGACACGGGCCTGAGGCGCCCCAGACAGCTGGTCGAACCCGCGGGCACTGGAACCCGGCCCCAGGTCGCCCGGGATATCTGGTCGAGCCCTGGGACCTTAGGCATGGGCCCGAGTCTCCCGGGGCAGCTGGTCGACTCCGCGGGTCCAGGGACACGGGCCTGAGGCGCCCGGGACAAGTGTTCGAAACCGCGGGCACTGGGACACGGGCCCGAGTCCCCTGGGACAGCTGGTCCACCCCACGGGACCACGGACCCAAGCGGGAGTCGCCCAGGACAGCGGGTCGACATCTCGGGCCCTCGGACCCTGGACTGAGTCGCCCAGGACAGCTGGTCGACACCGCAGGCACAGGAACCCGGCCTCCGGTCGCCCGGGATATCTGATCGAGCCGCCAGGACCACAGGCATGGGCCCGAGTCTCTCGGGGCAGCTGGTCAACTCCGCGGTTCCAGGGACACGGGCCTGAGTCGCCCGGGACAGCTGGTGGACCCCATGGGCCCTGTGACATGGATCCAAATCACCCGGGAGTGCTAGTCGACCCCGCAGGCAATCGGACCCGAGGGCGAGTCGCCCGGGAGTGCTCATCGACCGCACAGGACCTCGTACCCGGGCCTGAGTCGCCCGGTGCAGCTGCTCGACACCGCGGGACCAGGGACCCGGGCCTGAGTCGCCCGGGAGAACTGGTCGACCCCCTGGGCCCTCGGACATGGGCCCGAGTAACCTGGGACAGCTGTTCGACCGCGCGAGTCCTTGGACTCAGGTACGAGTCCCCCGTGACAGATGGTCCACCCCGCGGGCCCTGGGACATGGGTTCGAGTCGCCCGGGACATGTGGTCAACACAAGGGGACCACGGACCACCGCGCGAATCGCTGAGGACAGCTGGTCCACATCGCGGGCCCTTGGACACTGGCCTGAGTCGCCCGGGACAGCAGGTCGACCCCGTGGGCAATTGGACCCGAGCCCGAGTCGCCCGGGAGAGCTGGTCCAACTCGCGGGCCCTCGGACCCGAGCGCGGGTCGCGCGAGAATTCTGGTCGACCACGCGTGCCCTCGGACCCGGGCCTGTGACGTGCGTGTGAGCTGATCAAACACGCGGGACCACGGACCAAATCCCGTGTCGACCGGGACAGCTTGTCAAGCCCGCGGGCCCTCAGACCCGAGCGGGAGTCACCCAGCAGGGGTGGTCGACATCGTGGGCACTCGGACACTGGCCTGAGTCGCCTGGGACAGCTGGTGCACCCTGCGGCCTATCGGAGCCGGGCGCGTGTCGCCCCTGAGAGCTGGGCGACGCCGCGGGCCCTCGGAACTGTGTGCGAGTCGCCTGGGACAGCTGGTCAACATCGCGGGCCCTCGGACAATGGCCTGAGTCGCCCGGGAGAGCTTGTGGACACTCAGGGCAATCGGACACAGGCGCGAATCCTTCCGGACAGCTGGTCGACACCACAGGCCCTCGGACCCGAGCGCGATTCGCCCGGGAATTCTCGTCAACCGAGCAGGATCTAGGACCCGGGCCCGAGAACGCGGGGCAGCTGGTCGACTCCTTGGGCCCAGGGACATGGGCCTGAGTCGCCCGGGACAGCTGGTGGACCCCGCGGGCCATCGGCCCCGAGCCTGAGTTGCCCGGGAGAGTTGGTGGACCCCGCGGGCCATCGGACCCGAGCCTGATTCGCCCAGGACAACTGGTTGACAATGCGGGCCCTCAGACCAAGGCGCGAGTTATCCGGTACAGCTAGTCAACTACACGGGAACTCGGACACGGGCCCGCTTCGCCCGGGTGAGCTGGTCGACCCCACGGAATCACGGACCTGAGCCTGAGTCACCCGGGACAGCTTGTCAACCCCACGCGCGCTCGACCCGAGCGCAAGTCGCCCAGGACAACGGGGCGACATCGCGGGCCCTCAGATACGAGCGCGTGTCGCCCGGCTGCGCTGGTCGAACCCGCGGGACCTCGGAACCCGGTCCGAGTCGCCGGGGACAGCTGGTCAACATCGTGAGCCCTCGGACACTGGCCTGAGTCGCCACGGACAGCTGGTCGACCCCGCGGGCTATCGGAGCCGGCCGCGTGTCCTCTGGGACAGCTGGTCGAACCTGCGGCCCTCGGACCCGAGCTCGAGTCGCCCGGAAGAGCGGATGGATCCCGCTGACCCTCGATCCGCGCCCGAGGTGCCTGGGACAGCTGGTCAACCCCGCAGGCACTGGAACCAGGCCCCCGGTCGCCTGGGACATCTGGTCGAGCCCCCGGGACCTCAGGCATGGGCCCGAGTCTCCCGGGGCAGCTGGTCGACTCCGTGGGCCCAGGGACACGGGCCTGGGGCGCCCGGGCCAGCTGGTCGACCTCGCGGGCACTGGAACCCGGCACCAGGTCGCCCAGGACATCTGGTCGAGCCCATGGGACCTGGGAACCGGGTCCGAGTCGCCCGGGACAGCTGGTCGGCACCGCGGGCCTTGGCCACGGGCCCGAGTCACCCGGGAGAGATGGTCGACCCCACGGGGCCTTGGACATGATTCCGAGTCACCTGGGAGAGCTAGTCGATATCACGGGCCCTCGGAGCCGAGCCGGAGTAGCCCGGGATATCTGGTCGACCCCACGCGATCGCAGACCACAGTGCGAGTCGCCCAGGACAGCTGGTCGACATCGCGGGACCTCAGGCATGGGCCCGAGTCTCCCGTGACAGCTGGTGGACCCTGCGGACCATCGGACCTGGGCCCGAGTGGCCCAGGACAGCTGGGCGACATCGTGGGACCTCAGGCATGGGCCCGAGTCTCCCGTGACACCTGGCCGACCCCACGAGCTATCGGATCCGGGCGCAAGTCCCCCAGGACAGCGGGTTGACCCCGCGGGCCATTGGTCAGGCGCCTGAGTCAGCCGGGACAGCTGGTCGATCCGGCGGGCCCTCAGATCCGAGCTCAAGTCGCCCGAGACAGCGGGTGGATCCCGCTGGCCCTCGGATCCGTGCCCGAGTCACCCGGGACAGCTGGTCGACCCCGCAGGCACTGGAACCCGGCCCCTGTTCGCCCGGGACATCTGGTCGAGCCCCCGGGACCACAGTCTCCCGGGGCAGCTGGTCGACTCCGCGGGCCCAAGGACACGGGCCTGAGGCGCCCCAGACAGCTGGTCGAACCCGCGGGCACTGGAACCCGGCCCCAGGTCGCCCGGGATATCTGGTCGAGCCCTGGGACCTTAGGCATGGGCCCGAGTCTCCCGGGGCAGC
Organism: Sus scrofa; assembly: GCF_054392235.1. Classification (NCBI taxonomy): domain Eukaryota; kingdom Metazoa; phylum Chordata; class Mammalia; order Artiodactyla; family Suidae; genus Sus; species Sus scrofa. Next base: position 37,243,567 of record NC_139393.1, on the reverse strand, counting down.
TGGTCGACTCCGCGGGTCCAGGGACACGGGCCTGAGGCGCCCGGGACAACTGTTCGAAACCGCGGGCACTGGGACACGGGCCCGAGTCCCCTGGGACAGCTGGTCCACCCCACGGGACCACGGACCCAAGCGGGAGTCGCCCAGGACAGCGGGTCGACATCTCGGGCCCTCGGACCCTGGACTGAGTCGCCCAGGACAGCTGGTCGACACCGCAGGCACAGGAACCCGGCCTCCGGTCGCCCGGGATATCTGATCGAGCCGCCAGGACCACAGGCATGGGCCCGAGTCTCTCGGGGCAGCTGGTCAACTCCGCGGTTCCAGGGACACGGGCCTGAGTTGCCCGGGACAGCTGGTGGACCCCATGGGCCCTGTGATATGAATCCAAATCACCCGAGAGTGCTAGTCGACCCCGCAGGCAATCGGACCCGAGGGCGAGTCGCCCGGGAGTGCTCATCGACCGCACAGGACCTCGTACCCGGGCCGGAGTCGCCCGGTGCAGCTGCTCGACACCGCGGGACCAGGGACCCGGGCCTGAGTCGCCCGGGAGAACTGGTCGACCCCCTGGGCCCTCGGACATGGGCCCGAGTAACCTGGGACAGCTGTTCGACCGCGCGAGTCCTTGGACTCAGGTACGAGTCCCCCGTGACAGATGGTCCACCCCGCGGGCCCTGGGACATGGGTTCGAGTCGCCCGGGACATGTGGTCAACGCAAGGGGACCACGGACCACCGCGCGAATCGCTGAGGACAGCTGGTCCACATCGCGGGCCCTTGGACACTGGCCTGAGTCGCCCGGGACAGCAGGTCGACCCCGTGGGCAATTGGACCCGAGCCCGAGTCGCCCGGGAGAGCTGGTCCAACTCGTGGGCCCTCGGACCCGAGCGCGGGTCGCGCGAGAATTCTGGTCGACCACGCGTGCCCTCGGACCCGGGCCTGTGACGTGCGTGTGAGCTGATCAAACACGCGGGACCACGGACCAAATCCCGTGTCGACCGGGACAGCTTGTCAAGCCCGCGGGCCCTCAGACCCGAGCGGGAGTCACCCAGCAGGGGTGGTCGACATCGTGGGCACTCGGACACTGGCCTGAGTCGCCTGGGACAGCTGGTGCACCCTGCGGCCTATCGGAGCCGGGCGCGTGTCGCCCCTGAGAGCTGGGCGACGCCGCGGGCCCTCGGAACTGTGTGCGAGTCGCCTGGGACAGCTGGTCAACATCGCGGTCCCTCGGACAATGGCCTGAGTCGCCCCGGAGAGCTTGTCGACACTCAGGGCAATCGGACACAGGCGCGAATCCTCCCGGACAGCTGGTCGACACCACAGGCCCTCGGACCCGAGCGCGATTCGCCCGGGAATTCTCGTCAACCGAGCAGGATCTAGGACCCGGGCCCGAGAACGCGGGGCAGCTGGTCGACTCCTTGGGCCCAGGGACATGGGCCTGAGTCGCCCGGGACAGCTGGTGGACCCCGCGGGCCATCGGCCCCGAGCCTGAGTTGCCCGGGAGAGTTGGTGGACCCCGCGGGCCATCGGACCCGAGCCTGATTCGCCCAGGACAACTGGTTGACAATGCGGGCCCTCAGACCAAGGCGCGAGTTATCCGGTACAGCTAGTCAACTACACGGGAACTCGGACACGGGCCCGCTTGGCCCGGGTGAGCTGGTCGACCCCACGGAATCACGGACCTGAGCCTGAGTCACCCGGGACAGCTTGTCAACCCCAGGCGCGCTCGACCCGAGCGCAAGTCGCCCAGGACAACGGGGCGACATCGCGGGCCCTCAGATACGAGCGCGTGTCGCCCGGCTGCGCTGGTCGAACCCGCGGGACCTCGGAACCCGGTCCGAGTCGCCGGGGACAGCTGGTCAACATCGTGAGCCCTCGGACACTGGCCTGAGTCGCCACGGACAGCTGGTCGACCCCGCGGGCTATCGGAGCCGGCCGCGTGTCCTCTGGGACAGCTGGTCGAACCTGCGGCCCTCGGACCCGAGCTCGAGTCGCCCGGAAGAGCGGATGGATCCCGCTGACCCTCGATCCGCGCCCGAGGCGCCTGGGACAGCTGGTCAACCCCGCAGGCACTGGAACCAGGCCCCCGGTCGCCTGGGACATCTGGTCGAGCCCCCGGGACCTCAGGCATGGGCCCGAGTCTCCCGGGGCAGCTGGTCGACTCCGTGGGCCCAGGGACACGGGCCTGGGGCGCCCGGGCCAGCTGGTCGACCTCGCGGGCACTGGAACCCGGCACCAGGTCGCCCAGGACATCTGGTCGAGCCCATGGGACCTGGGAACCGGGTCCGAGTCGCCCGGGACAGCTGGTCGGCACCGCGGGCCTTGGCCACGGGCCCGAGTCACCCGGGAGAGATGGTCGACCCCACGGGGCCTTGGACATGATTCCGAGTCACCTGGGAGAGCTAGTCGATATCACGGGCCCTCGGAGCCGAGCCGGAGTAGCCCGGGATATCTGGTCGACCCCACGCGATCGCAGACCACAGTGCGAGTCGCCCAGGACAGCTGGTCGACATCGCGGGACCTCAGGCATGGGCCCGAGTCTCCCGTGACAGCTGGTGGACCCTGCGGACCATCGGACCTGGGCCCGAGTGGCCCAGGACAGCTGGGCGACATCGTGGGACCTCAGGCATGGGCCCGAGTCTCCCGTGACACCTGGCCGACCCCACGAGCTATCGGATCCGGGCGCAAGTCCCCCAGGACAGCGGGTTGACCCCGCGGGCCATTGGTCAGGCGCCTGAGTCAGCCGGGAGAGCTGGTCGATCCGGCGGGCCCTCAGATCCGAGCTCAAGTCGCCCGAGACAGCGGGTGGATCCCGCTGGCCCTCGGATCCGTGCCCGAGTCACCCGGGACAGCTGGTCGACCCCGCAGGCACTGGAACCCGGCCCCTGTTCGCCCGGGACATCTGGTCGAGCCCCCGGGACCACAGTCTCCCGGGGCAGCTGGTCGACTCCGCGGGCCCAAGGACACGGGCCTGAGGCGCCCCAGACAGCTGGTCGAACCCGCGGGCACTGGAACCCGGCCCCAGGTCGCCCGGGATATCTGGTCGAGCCCTGGGACCTTAGGCATGGGCCCGAGTCTCCCGGGGCAGCTGGTCGACTCCGCGGGTCCAGGGACACGGGCCTGAGGCGCCCGGGACAACTGTTCGAAACCGCGGGCACTGGGACACGGGCCCGAGTCCCCTGGGACAGCTGGTCCACCCCACGGGACCACGGAGCCAAGCGGGCGTCGCCCAGGACAGCGGGTCGACATCTCGGGCCCTCGGACCCTGGACTGAGTCGCCCAGGACAGCTGGTCGACACCGCAGGCACAGGAACCCGGCCTCCGGTCGCCCGGGATATCTGATCGAGCCGCCAGGACCACAGGCATGGGCCCGAGTCTCTCGGGGCAGCTGGTCAACTCCGCGGTTCCAGGGACACGGGCCTGAGTCGCCCGGGACAGCTGGTGGACCCCATGGGCCCTGTGACATGGATCCAAATCACCCGGGAGTGCTAGTCGACCCCGCAGGCAATCGGACCCGAGGGCGAGTCGCCCGGGAGTGCTCATCGACCGCACAGGACCTCGTACCCGGGCCTGAGTCGCCCGGTGCAGCTGCTCGACACCGCGGGACCAGGGACCCGGGCCTGAGTCGCCCGGGAGAACTGGTCGACCCCCTGGGCCCTCGGACATGGGCCCGAGTAACCTGGGACAGCTGTTCGACCGCGCGAGTCCTTGGACTCAGGTACGAGTCCCCCGTGACAGATGGTCCACCCCGCGGGCCCTGGGACATGGGTTCGAGTCGCCCGGGACATGTGGTCAACGCAAGGGGACCACGGACCACCGCGCGAATCGCTGAGGACAGCTGGTCCACATCGCGGGCCCTTGGACACTGGCCTGAGTCGCCCGGGACAGCAGGTCGACCCCGTGGGCAATTGGACCCGAGCCCGAGTCGCCCGGGAGAGCTGGTCCAACTCGCGGGCCCTCGGACCCGAGCGCGGGTCGCGCGAGAATTCTGGTCGACCACGCGTGCCCTCGGACCCGGGCCTGTGACGTGCGTGTGAGCTGATCAAACACGCGGGACCACGGACCAAATCCCGTGTCGACCGGGACAGCTTGTCAAGCCCGCGGGCCCTCAGACCCGAGCGGGAGTCACCCAGCAGGGGTGGTCGACATCGTGGGCACTCGGACACTGGCCTGAGTCGCCTGGGACAGCTGGTGCACCCTGCGGCCTATCGGAGCCGGGCGCGTGTCGCCCCTGAGAGCTGGGCGACGCCGCGGGCCCTCGGAACTGTGTGCGAGTCGCCTGGGACAGCTGGTCAACATCGCGGGCCCTCGGACAATGGCCTGAGTCGCCCGGGAGAGCTTGTGGACACTCAGGGCAATCGGACACAGGCGCGAATCCTTCCGGACAGCTGGTCGACACCACAGGCCCTCGGACCCGAGCGCGATTCGCCCGGGAATTCTCGTCAACCGAGCAGGATCTAGGACCCGGGCCCGAGAACGCGGGGCAGCTGGTCGACTCCTTGGGCCCAGGGACATGGGCCTGAGTCGCCCGGGACAGCTGGTGGACCCCGCGGGCCATCGGCCCCGAGCCTGAGTTGCCCGGGAGAGTTGGTGGACCCCGCGGGCCATCGGACCCGAGCCTGATTCGCCCAGGACAACTGGTTGACAATGCGGGCCCTCAGACCAAGGCGCGAGTTATCCGGTACAGCTAGTCAACTACACGGGAACTCGGACACGGGCCCGCTTCGCCCGGGTGAGCTGGTCGACCCCACGGAATCACGGACCTGAGCCTGAGTCACCCGGGACAGCTTGTCAACCCCACGCGCGCTCGACCCGAGCGCAAGTCGCCCAGGACAACGGGGCGACATCGCGGGCCCTCAGATACGAGCGCGTGTCGCCCGGCTGCGCTGGTCGAACCCGCGGGACCTCGGAACCCGGTCCGAGTCGCCGGGGACAGCTGGTCAACATCGTGAGCCCTCGGACACTGGCCTGAGTCGCCACGGACAGCTGGTCGACCCCGCGGGCTATCGGAGCCGGCCGCGTGTCCTCTGGGACAGCTGGTCGAACCTGCGGCCCTCGGACCCGAGCTCGAGTCGCCCGGAAGAGCGGATGGATCCCGCTGACCCTCGATCCGCGCCCGAGGTGCCTGGGACAGCTGGTCAACCCCGCAGGCACTGGAACCAGGCCCCCGGTCGCCTGGGACATCTGGTCGAGCCCCCGGGACCTCAGGCATGGGCCCGAGTCTCCCGGGGCAGCTGGTCGACTCCGTGGGCCCAGGGACACGGGCCTGGGGCGCCCGGGCCAGCTGGTCGACCTCGCGGGCACTGGAACCCGGCACCAGGTCGCCCAGGACATCTGGTCGAGCCCATGGGACCTGGGAACCGGGTCCGAGTCGCCCGGGACAGCTGGTCGGCACCGCGGGCCTTGGCCACGGGCCCGAGTCACCCGGGAGAGATGGTCGACCCCACGGGGCCTTGGACATGATTCCGAGTCACCTGGGAGAGCTAGTCGATATCACGGGCCCTCGGAGCCGAGCCGGAGTAGCCCGGGATATCTGGTCGACCCCACGCGATCGCAGACCACAGTGCGAGTCGCCCAGGACAGCTGGTCGACATCGCGGGACCTCAGGCATGGGCCCGAGTCTCCCGTGACAGCTGGTGGACCCTGCGGACCATCGGACCTGGGCCCGAGTGGCCCAGGACAGCTGGGCGACATCGTGGGACCTCAGGCATGGGCCCGAGTCTCCCGTGACACCTGGCCGACCCCACGAGCTATCGGATCCGGGCGCAAGTCCCCCAGGACAGCGGGTTGACCCCGCGGGCCATTGGTCAGGCGCCTGAGTCAGCCGGGACAGCTGGTCGATCCGGCGGGCCCTCAGATCCGAGCTCAAGTCGCCCGAGACAGCGGGTGGATCCCGCTGGCCCTCGGATCCGTGCCCGAGTCACCCGGGACAGCTGGTCGACCCCGCAGGCACTGGAACCCGGCCCCTGTTCGCCCGGGACATCTGGTCGAGCCCCCGGGACCACAGTCTCCCGGGGCAGCTGGTCGACTCCGCGGGCCCAAGGACACGGGCCTGAGGCGCCCCAGACAGCTGGTCGAACCCGCGGGCACTGGAACCCGGCCCCAGGTCGCCCGGGATATCTGGTCGAGCCCTGGGACCTTAGGCATGGGCCCGAGTCTCCCGGGGCAGCTGGTCGACTCCGCGGGTCCAGGGACACGGGCCTGAGGCGCCCGGGACAACTGTTCGAAACCGCGGGCACTGGGACACGGGCCCGAGTCCCCTGGGACAGCTGGTCCACCCCACGGGACCACGGACCCAAGCGGGAGTCGCCCAGGACAGCGGGTCGACATCTCGGGCCCTCGGACCCTGGACTGAGTCGCCCAGGACAGCTGGTCGACACCGCAGGCACAGGAACCCGGCCTCCGGTCGCCCGGGATATCTGATCGAGCCGCCAGGACCACAGGCATGGGCCCGAGTCTCTCGGGGCAGCTGGTCAACTCCGCGGTTCCAGGGACACGGGCCTGAGTTGCCCGGGACAGCTGGTGGACCCCATGGGCCCTGTGACATGGATCCAAATCACCCGGGAGTGCTAGTCGACCCCGCAGGCAATCGGACCCGAGGGCGAGTCGCCCGGGAGTGCTCATCGACCGCACAGGACCTCGTACCCGGGCCGGAGTCGCCCGGTGCAGCTGCTCGACACCGCGGGACCAGGGACCCGGGCCTGAGTTGCCCGGGAGAACTGGTCGACCCCCTGGGCCCTCGGACATGGGCCCGAGTAACCTGGGACAGCTGTTCGACCGCGCGAGTCCTTGGACTCAGGTACGAGTCCCCCGTGACAGATGGTCCACCCCGCGGGCCCTGGGACATGGGTTCGAGTCGCCCGGGACATGTGGTCAACGCAAGGGGACCACGGACCACCGCGCGAATCGCTGAGGACAGCTGGTCCACATCGCGGGCCCTTGGACACTGGCCTGAGTCGCCCGGGACAGCAGGTCGACCCCGTGGGCAATTGGACCCGAGCCCGAGTCGCCCGGGAGAGCTGGTCCAACTCGCGGGCCCTCGGACCCGAGCGCGGGTCGCGCGAGAATTCTGGTCGACCACGCGTGCCCTCGGACCCGGGCCTGTGACGTGCGTGTGAGCTGATCAAACACGCGGGACCACGGACCAAATCCCGTGTCGACCGGGACAGCTTGTCAAGCCCGCGGGCCCTCAGACCCGAGCGGGAGTCACCCAGCAGGGGTGGTCGACATCGTGGGCACTCGGACACTGGCCTGAGTCGCCTGGGACAGCTGGTGCACCCTGCGGCCTATCGGAGCCGGGCGCGTGTCGCCCCTGAGAGCTGGGCGACGCCGCGGGCCCTCGGAACTGTGTGCGAGTCGCCTGGGACAGCTGGTCAACATCGCGGGCCCTCGGACAATGGCCTGAGTCGCCCGGGAGAGCTTGTGGACACTCAGGGCAATCGGACACAGGCGCGAATCCTCCCGGACAGCTGGTCGACACCACAGGCCCTCGGACCCGAGCGCGATTCGCCCGGGAATTCTCGTCAACCGAGCAGGATCTAGGACCCGGGCCCGAGAACGCGGGGCAGCTGGTCGACTCCTTGGGCCCAGGGACATGGGCCTGAGTCGCCCGGGACAGCTGGTGGACCCCGCGGGCCATCGGCCCCGAGCCTGAGTTGCCCGGGAGAGTTGGTGGACCCCGCGGGCCATCGGACCCGAGCCTGATTCGCCCAGGACAACTGGTTGACAATGCGGGCCCTCAGACCAAGGCGCGAGTTATCCGGTACAGCTAGTCAACTACACGGGAACTCGGACACGGGCCCGCTTGGCCCGGGTGAGCTGGTCGACCCCACGGAATCACGGACCTGAGCCTGAGTCACCCGGGACAGCTTGTCAACCCCAGGCGCGCTCGACCCGAGCGCAAGTCGCCCAGGACAACGGGGCGACATCGCGGGCCCTCAGATACGAGCGCGTGTCGCCCGGCTGCGCTGGTCGAACCCGCGGGACCTCGGAACCCGGTCCGAGTCGCCGGGGACAGCTGGTCAACATCGTGAGCCCTCGGACACTGGCCTGAGTCGCCACGGACAGCTGGTCGACCCCGCGGGCTATCGGAGCCGGCCGCGTGTCCTCTGGGACAGCTGGTCGAACCTGCGGCCCTCGGACCCGAGCTCGAGTCGCCCGGAAGAGCGGATGGATCCCGCTGACCCTCGATCCGCGCCCGAGGCGCCTGGGACAGCTGGTCAACCCCGCAGGCACTGGAATCAGGCCCCCGGTCGCCTGGGACATCTGGTCGAGCCCCCGGGACCTCAGGCATGGGCCCGAGTCTCCCGGGGCAGCTGGTCGACTCCGTGGGCCCAGGGACACGGGCCTGGGGCGCCCGGGCCAGCTGGTCGACCTCGCGGGCACTGGAACCCGGCACCAGGTCGCCCAGGACATCTGGTCGAGCCCATGGGACCTGGGAACCGGGTCCGAGTCGCCCGGGACAGCTGGTCGGCACCGCGGGCCTTGGCCACGGGCCCGAGTCACCCGGGAGAGATGGTCGACCCCACGGGGCCTTGGACATGATTCCGAGTCACCTGGGAGAGCTAGTCGATATCACGGGCCCTCGGAGCCGAGCCGGAGTAGCCCGGGATATCTGGTCGACCCCACGCGATCGCAGACCACAGTGCGAGTCGCCCAGGACAGCTGGTCGACATCGCGGGACCTCAGGCATGGGCCCGAGTCTCCCGTGACAGCTGGTGGACCCTGCGGACCATCGGACCTGGGCCCGAGTGGCCCAGGACAGCTGGGCGACATCGTGGGACCTCAGGCATGGGCCCGAGTCTCCCGTGACACCTGGCCGACCCCACGAGCTATCGGATCCGGGCGCAAGTCCCCCAGGACAGCGGGTTGACCCCGCGGGCCATTGGTCAGGCGCCTGAGTCAGCCGGGAGAGCTGGTCGATCCGGCGGGCCCTCAGATCCGAGCTCAAGTCGCCCGAGACAGCGGGTGGATCCCGCTGGCCCTCGGATCCGTGCCCGAGTCACCCGGGACAGCTGGTCGACCCCGCAGGCACTGGAACCCGGCCCCTGTTCGCCCGGGACATCTGGTCGAGCCCCCGGGACCACAGTCTCCCGGGGCAGCTGGTCGACTCCGCGGGCCCAAGGACACGGGCCTGAGGCGCCCCAGACAGCTGGTCGAACCCGCGGGCACTGGAACCCGGCCCCAGGTCGCCCGGGATATCTGGTCGAGCCCTGGGACCTTAGGCATGGGCCCGAGTCTCCCGGGGCAGCTGGTCGACTCCGCGGGTCCAGGGACACGGGCCTGAGGCGCCCGGGACAACTGTTCGAAACCGCGGGCACTGGGACACGGGCCCGAGTCCCCTGGGACAGCTGGTCCACCCCACGGGACCACGGACCCAAGCGGGAGTCGCCCAGGACAGCGGGTCGACATCTCGGGCCCTCGGACCCTGGACTGAGTCGCCCAGGACAGCTGGTCGACACCGCAGGCACAGGAACCCGGCCTCCGGTCGCCCGGGATATCTGATCGAGCCGCCAGGACCACAGGCATGGGCCCGAGTCTCTCGGGGCAGCTGGTCAACTCCGCGGTTCCAGGGACACGGGCCTGAGTTGCCCGGGACAGCTGGTGGACCCCATGGGCCCTGTGACATGGATCCAAATCACCCGGGAGTGCTAGTCGACCCCGCAGGCAATCGGACCCGAGGGCGAGTCGCCCGGGAGTGCTCATCGACCGCACAGGACCTCGTACCCGGGCCGGAGTCGCCCGGTGCAGCTGCTCGACACCGCGGGACCAGGGACCCGGGCCTGAGTTGCCCGGGAGAACTGGTCGACCCCCTGGGCCCTCGGACATGGGCCCGAGTAACCTGGGACAGCTGTTCGACCGCGCGAGTCCTTGGACTCAGGTACGAGTCCCCCGTGACAGATGGTCCACCCCGCGGGCCCTGGGACATGGGTTCGAGTCGCCCGGGACATGTGGTCAACGCAAGGGGACCACGGACCACCGCGCGAATCGCTGAGGACAGCTGGTCCACATCGCGGGCCCTTGGACACTGGCCTGAGTCGCCCGGGACAGCAGGTCGACCCCGTGGGCAATTGGACCCGAGCCCGAGTCGCCCGGGAGAGCTGGTCCAACTCGCGGGCCCTCGGACCCGAGCGCGGGTCGCGCGAGAATTCTGGTCGACCACGCGTGCCCTCGGACCCGGGCCTGTGACGTGCGTGTGAGCTGATCAAACACGCGGGACCACGGACCAAATCCCGTGTCGACCGGGACAGCTTGTCAAGCCCGCGGGCCCTCAGACCCGAGCGGGAGTCACCCAGCAGGGGTGGTCGACATCGTGGGCACTCGGACACTGGCCTGAGTCGCCTGGGACAGCTGGTGCACCCTGCGGCCTATCGGAGCCGGGCGCGTGTCGCCCCTGAGAGCTGGGCGACGCCGCGGGCCCTCGGAACTGTGTGCGAGTCGCCTGGGACAGCTGGTCAACATCGCGGGCCCTCGGACAATGGCCTGAGTCGCCCCGGAGAGCTTGTCGACACTCAGGGCAATCGGACACAGGCGCGAATCCTCCCGGACAGCTGGTCGACACCACAGGCCCTCGGACCCGAGCGCGATTCGCCCGGGAATTCTCGTCAACCGAGCAGGATCTAGGACCCGGGCCCGAGAACGCGGGGCAGCTGGTCGACTCCTTGGGCCCAGGGACATGGGCCTGAGTCGCCCGGGACAGCTGGTGGACCCCGCGGGCCATCGGCCCCGAGCCTGAGTTGCCCGGGAGAGTTGGTGGACCCCGCGGGCCATCGGACCCGAGCCTGATTCGCCCAGGACAACTGGTTGACAATGCGGGCCCTCAGACCAAGGCGCGAGTTATCCGGTACAGCTAGTCAACTACACGGGAACTCGGACACGGGCCCGCTTGGCCCGGGTGAGCTGGTCGACCCCACGGAATCACGGACCTGAGCCTGAGTCACCCGGGACAGCTTGTCAACCCCAGGCGCGCTCGACCCGAGCGCAAGTCGCCCAGGACAACGGGGCGACATCGCGGGCCCTCAGATACGAGCGCGTGTCGCCCGGCTGCGCTGGTCGAACCCGCGGGACCTCGGAACCCGGTCCGAGTCGCCGGGGACATTGGTCAACATCGTGAGCCCTCGGACACTGGCCTGAGTCGCCACGGACAGCTGGTCGACCCCGCGGGCTATCGGAGCCGGCCGCGTGTCCTCTGGGACAGCTGGTCGAACCTGCGGCCCTCGGACCCGAGCTCGAGTCGCCCGGAAGAGCGGATGGATCCCGCTGACCCTCGATCCGCGCCCGAGGCGCCTGGGACAGCTGGTCAACCCCGCAGGCACTGGAATCAGGCCCCCGGTCGCCTGGGACATCTGGTCGAGCCCCCGGGACCTCAGGCATGGGCCCGAGTCTCCCGGGGCAGCTGGTCGACTCCGTGGGCCCAGGGACACGGGCCTGGGGCGCCCGGGCCAGCTGGTCGACCTCGCGGGCACTGGAACCCGGCACCAGGTCGCCCAGGACATCTGGTCGAGCCCATGGGACCTGGGAACCGGGTCCGAGTCGCCCGGGACAGCTGGTCGGCACCGCGGGCCTTGGCCACGGGCCCGAGTCACCCGGGAGAGATGGTCGACCCCACGGGGCCTTGGACATGATTCCGAGTCACCTGGGAGAGCTAGTCGATATCACGGGCCCTCGGAGCCGAGCCGGAGTAGCCCGGGATATCTGGTCGACCCCACGCGATCGCAGACCACAGTGCGAGTCGCCCAGGACAGCTGGTCGACATCGCGGGACCTCAGGCATGGGCCCGAGTCTCCCGTGACAGCTGGTGGACCCTGCGGACCATCGGACCTGGGCCCGAGTGGCCCAGGACAGCTGGGCGACATCGTGGGACCTCAGGCATGGGCCCGAGTCTCCCGTGACACCTGGCCGACCCCACGAGCTATCGGATCCGGGCGCAAGTCCCCCAGGACAGCGGGTTGACCCCGCGGGCCATTGGTCAGGCGCCTGAGTCAGCCGGGAGAGCTGGTCGATCCGGCGGGCCCTCAGATCCGAGCTCAAGTCGCCCGAGACAGCGGGTGGATCCCGCTGGCCCTCGGATCCGTGCCCGAGTCACCCGGGACAGCTGGTCGACCCCGCAGGCACTGGAACCCGGCCCCTGTTCGCCCGGGACATCTGGTCGAGCCCCCGGGACCACAGTCTCCCGGGGCAGCTGGTCGACTCCGCGGGCCCAAGGACACAGGCCTGAGGCGCCCCAGACAGCTGGTCGAACCCGCGGGCACTGGAACCCGGCCCCAGGTCGCCCGGGATATCTGGTCGAGCCCTGGGACCTTAGGCATGGGCCCGAGTCTCCCGGGGCAGCTGGTCGACTCCGCGGGTCCAGGGACACGGGCCTGAGGCGCCCGGGACAACTGTTCGAAACCGCGGGCACTGGGACACGGGCCCGAGTCCCCTGGGACAGCTGGTCCACCCCACGGGACCACGGACCCAAGCGGGAGTCGCCCAGGACAGCGGGTCGACATCTCGGGCCCTCGGACCCTGGACTGAGTCGCCCAGGACAGCTGGTCGACACCGCAGGCACAGGAACCCGGCCTCCGGTCGCCCGGGATATCTGATCGAGCCGCCAGGACCACAGGCATGGGCCCGAGTCTCTCGGGGCAGCTGGTCAACTCCGCGGTTCCAGGGACCCGGGCCTGAGTCGCCCGGGACAGCTGGTGGACCCCATGGGCTCTGTGACATGGATCCAAATCACCCGGGAGTGCAAGTCGACCCCGCAGGCAATCGGACCCGAGGGCGAGTCGCCCGGGAGTGCTCATCGACCGCACAGGACCTCGTACCCGGGCCGGAGTCGCCCGGTGCAGCTGCTCGACACCGCGGGACCAGGGACCCGGGCCTGAGTCGCCCGGGAGAACTGGTCGACCCCCTGGGCCCTCGGACATGGGCCCGATTAACCTGGGACAGCTGTTCGACCGCGCGAGTCCTTGGACTCAGGTACGAGTCCCCCGTGACAGATGGTCCACCCCGCGGGCCCTGGGACATGGGTTCGAGTCGCCCGGGACATGTGGTCAACGCAAGGGGACCACGGACCACCGCGCGAATCGCTGAGGACAGCTGGTCCACATCGCGGGCCCTTGGACACTGGCCTGAGTCGCCCGGGACAGCAGGTCGACCCCGTGGGCAATTGGACCCGAGCCCGAGTCGCCCGGGAGAGCTGATCCAACTCGCGGGCCCTCGGACCCGAGCGCGGGTCGCGCGAGAATTCTGGTCGAACACGCGTGCCCTCGGACCCGGGCCTGTGACGTGCGTGTGAGCTGATCAAACACGCGGGACCACGGACCAAATCCCGTGTCGACCGGGACAGCTTGTCAAGCCCGCGGGCCCTCAGACCCGAGCGGGAGTCACCCAGCAGGGGTGGTCGACATCGCGGGCACTCGGACACTGGCGTGAGTCGCCTGGGACAGCTGGTGCACCCTGCGGCATATCGGAGCCGGGCGCGTGTCGCCCCTGAGAGCCGGGCGACGCCGCGGGCCCTCGGAACTGTGTGCGAGTCGCCTGGGACAGCTGGTCAACATCGCGGGCCCTCGGACAATGGCCTGAGTCGCCCGGGAGAGCTTGTGGACACTCAGGGCAATCGGAGACAGGCGCGAATCCTCCCGGACAGCTGGTCGACACCACAGGCCCTCGGACCCGTGCGCGATTCGCCCGGGAATTCTCGTCAACCAAGCAGGATCTAGGACCCGGGCCCGAGAACGCGGGGCAGCTGGTCGACTCCTTGGGCCCAGGGACATGGGCCTGAGTCGCCTGGGACAGCTGGTGGACCCCGCGGGCCATCGGCCCCGAGCCTGAGTTGCCCGGGAGAGTTGGTGGACCCCGCGGGCCATCGGACCCGAGCCTGATTCGCCCAGGACAACTGGTTGACAATGCGGGCCCTCAGACCAAGGCGCGAGTTATCCGGTACAGCTAGTCAACTACACGGGAACTCGGACACGGGCCCGCTTGGCCCGGGTGAGCTGGTCGACCCCACGGAATCACGGACCTGAGCCTGAGTCACCCGGGACAGCTTGTCAACCCCACGCGCGCTCGACCCGAGCGCAAGTCGCCCAGGACAACGGGGCGACATCGCGGGCCCTCAGATACGAGCGCGTGTCGCCCGGCTGCGCTGGTCGAACCCGCGGGACCTCGGAAACCGGTCCGAGTCGCCCGGGACAGCTGGTCAACATCGTGAGCCCTCGGACACTGGCCTGAGTCGCCACGGACAGCTGGTCGACCCCGCGGGCTATCGGAGCCGGCCGCGTGTCCTCTGGGACAGCTGGTCGAACCTGCGGCCCTCGGACCCGAGCTCGAGTCGCCCGGAAGAGCGGATGGATCCCGCTGACCCTCGATCCGCGCCCGAGGCGCCTGGGACAGCTGGTCAACCCCGCAGGCACTGGAACCAGGCCCCCGGTCGCCTGGGACATCTGGTCGAGCCCCCGGGACCTCAGGCATGGGCCCGAGTCTCCCGGGGCAGCTGGTCGACTCCGTGGGCCCAGGGACACGGGCCTGGGGCGCCCGGGCCAGCTGGTCGACCTCGCGGGCACTGGAACCCGGCACCAGGTCGCCCAGGACATCTGGTCGAGCCCATGGGACCTGGGAACCGGGTCCGAGTCGCCCGGGACAGCTGGTCGGCACCGCGGGCCTTGGCCACGGGCCCTAGTCACCCGGGAGAGATGGTCGACCCCACGGGGCCTTGGACATGATTCCGAGTCACCTGGGAGAGCTAGTCGATATCACGGGCCCTCGGAGCCGAGCCGGAGTAGCCCGGGATATCTGGTCGACCCCACGCGATCGCAGACCACAGTGCGAGTCGCCCAGGACAGCTGGTCGACATCGCGGGACCTCAGGCATGGGCCCGAGTCTCCCGTGACAGCTGGTGGACCCGGCGGACCATCGGACCTGGGCCCGAGTGGCCCAGGACAGCTGGGCGACATCGTGGGACCTCAGGCATGGGCCCGAGTCTCCCTGACACCTGGCCGACCCCACGAGCTATCGGATCCGGGCGCAAGTCCCCCAGGACAGCGGGTTGACACCGCGGGCCATTGGTCAGGCGCCTGAGTCAGCCGGGACAGCTGGTCGATCGGGCGGGGCCTCAGATCCGAGCTCAAGTCGCCCGAGACAGCGGGTGGATCCCGCTGGCCCTCGGATCCGTGCCCGAGTCACCCGGGACAGCTGGTCGACCCCGCAGGCACTGGAACCCGGCCCCTGTTCGCCCGGGACATCTGGTCGAGCCCCCGGGACCACAGTCTCCCGGGGCAGCTGGTCGACTCCGCGGGCCCAAGGACACGGGCCTGAGGTGCCCCAGACAGCTGGTCGAACCCGCGGGCACTGGAACCCGGCCCCAGGTCGCCCGGGATATCTGGTCGAGCCCTGGGACCTTAGGCATGGGCCCGAGTCTCCCGGGGCAGCTGGTCGACTCCGCGGGTCCAGGGACACGGGCCTGAGGCGCCCGGGACAACTGTTCGAAACCGCGGGCACTGGGACACGGGCCCGAGTCCCCTGGGACAGCTGGTCCACCCCACGGGACCACGGACCCAAGCGGGAGTCGCCCAGGACAGCAGGTCGACATCTCGGGCCCTCGGACCCTGGACTGAGTCGCCCAGGACAGCTGGTCGACACCGCAGGCACAGGAACCCGGCCTCCGGTCGCCCGGGATATCTGATCGAGCCGCCAGGACCACAGGCATGGGCCCGAGTCTCTCGGGGCAGCTGGTCAACTCCGCGGTTCCAGGGACACGGGCCTGAGTTGCCCGGGACAGCTGGTGGACCCCATGGCCCCTGTGACATGGATCCAAATCACCCGGGAGTGCTAGTCGACCCCGCAGGCAATCGGACCCGAGGGCGAGTCGCCCGGGAGTGCTCATCGACCGCACAGGACCTCGTACCCGGGCCTGAGTCGCCCGGTGCAGCTGCTCGACACCGCGGGACCAGGGACCCGGGCCTGAGTCGCCCGGGAGAACTGGTCGACCCCCTGGGCCCTCGGACATGGGCCCGAGTAACCTGGGACAGCTGTTCGACCGCGCGAGTCCTTGGACTCAGGTACGAGTCCCCCGTGACAGATGGTCCACCCCGCGGGCCCTGGGACATGGGTTCGAGTCGCCCGGGACATGTGGTCAACGCAAGGGGACCACGGACCACCGCGTGAATCGCTGAGGAGAGCTGATCCACATCGCGGGCCTTTGGACACTGGCCTGAGTCGCCCGGGACAGCAGGTCGACCCCGTGGGCAATTGGACCCGAGCCCGAGTCGCCCGGGAGAGCTGGTCCAACTCGCGGGCCCTCGGACCCGAGCGCGGGTCGCGCGAGAATTCTGGTCGACCACGCGTGCCCTCGGACCCGGGCCTGTGACGTGCGTGTGAGCTGATCAAACACGCGGGACCACGGACCAAATCCCGTGTCGACCGGGACAGCTTGTCAAGCCCGCGGGCCCTCAGACCCGAGCGGGAGTCACCCAGCAGGGGTGGTCGACATCGCGGGCACTCGGACACTGGCCTGAGTCGCCTGGGACAGCTGGTGCACCCTGCGGCCTATCGGAGCCGGGCGCGTGTCGCCCCTGAGAGCCGGGCGACGCCGCGGGCCCTCGGAACTGTGTGCGAGTCGCCTGGGACAGCTGGTCAACATCGCGGGACCTCGGACAATGGCCTGAGTCGCCCGGGAGAGCTTGTGGACACTCAGGGCAATCGGAGACAGGCGCGAATCCTCCCGGACAGCTGGTCGACACCACAGGCCCTCGGACCCGAGCGCGATTCGCCCGGGAATTCTCGTCAACCGAGCAGGATCTAGGACCCGGGCCCGAGAACGCGGGGCAGCTGGTCGACTCCTTGGGCCCAGGGACATGGGCCTGAGTCGCCCGGGACAGCTGGTGGACCCCGCGGGCCATCGGCCCCGAGCCTGAGTTGCCCGGGAGAGTTGGTGGACCCCGCGGGCCATCGGACCCGAGCCTGATTCGCCCAGGACAACTGGTTGACAATGCGGGCCCTCAGACCAAGGCGCGAGTTATCCGGTACAGCTAGTCAACTACACGGGAACTCGGACACGGGCCCGCTTGGCCCGGGTGAGCTGGTCGACCCCACGGAATCACGGACCTGAGCCTGAGTCACCCGGGACAGCTTGTCAACCCCAGGCGCGCTCGACCCGAGCGCAAGTCGCCCAGGACAACGGGCCGACATCGCGGGCCCTCAGATACGAGCGCGTGTCGCCCGGCTGCGCTGGTCGAACCCGCGGGACCTCGGAACCCGGTCCGAGTCGCCGGGGACAGCTGGTCAACATCGTGAGCCCTCGGACACTGGCCTGAGTCGCCACGGACAGCTGGTCGACCCCGCGGGCTATCGGAGCCGGCCGCGTGTCCTCTGGGACAGCTGGTCGAACCTGCGGCCCTCGGACCCGAGCTCGAGTCGCCCGGAAGAGCGGATGGATCCCGCTGACCCTCGATCAGCGCCCGAGGCGCCTGGGACAGCTGGTCAACCCCGCAGGCACTGGAACCAGGCCCCCGGTCGCCTGGGACATCTGGTCGAGCCCCCGGGACCTCAGGCATGGGCCCGAGTCTCCCGGGGCAGCTGGTCGACTCCGTGGGCCCAGGGACACGGGCCTGGGGCGCCCGGGCCAGCTGGTCGACTTCGCGGGCACTGGAACCCGGCACCAGGTCGCCCAGGACATCTGGTCGAGCCCATGGGACCTGGGAACCGGGTCCGAGTCGCCCGGGACAGCTGGTCGGCACCGCGGGCCTTGGCCACGGGCCCGAGTCACCCGGGAGAGATGGTCGACCCCACGGGGCCTTGGACATGATTCCGAGTCACCTGGGAGAGCTAGTCGATATCACGGGCCCTCGGAGCCGAGCCGGAGTAGCCCGGGATATCTGGTCGACCCCACGAGATCGCAGACCACAGTGCGAGTCGCCCAGGACAGCTGGTCGACATCGCGGGACCTCAGGCATGGGCCCGAGTCTCCCGTGACAGCTGGTGGACCCTGCGGACCATCGGACCTGGGCCCGAGTGGCCCAGGACAGCTGGGCGACATTGTGGGACCTCAGGCATGGGCCCGAGTCTCCCGTGACACCTGGCCGACCCCACGAGCTATCGGATCCGGGCGCAAGTCCCCCAGGACAGCGGGTTGACCCCGCGGGCCATTGGTCAGGCGCCTGAGTCAGCCGGGAGAGCTGGTCGATCCGGCGGGCCCTCAGATCCGAGCTCAAGTCGCCCGAGACAGCGGGTGGATCCCGCTGGCCCTCGGATCCGTGCCCGAGTCACCCGGGACAGCTGGTCGACCCCGCAGGCACTGGAACCCGGCCCCTGTTCGCCCGGGACATCTGGTCGAGCCCCCGGGACCACAGTCTCCCGGGGCAGCTTGTCGACTCCGCGGGCCCAAGGACACGGGCCTGAGGCGCCCCAGACAGCTGGTCGAACCCGCGGGCACTGGAACCCGGCCCCAGGTCGCCCGGGATATCTGGTCGAGCCCTGGGACCTTAGGCATGGGCCCGAGTCTCCCGGGGCAGCTGGTCGACTCCGCGGGTCCAGGGACACGGGCCTGAGGCGCCCGGGACAACTGTTCGAAACCGCGGGCACTGGGACACGGGCCCGAGTCCCCTGGGACAGCTGGTCCACCCCACGGGACCACGGAGCCAAGCGGGCGTCGCCCAGGACAGCGGGTCGACATCTCGGGCCCTCGGACCCTGGACTGAGTCGCCCAGGACAGCTGGTCGACACCGCAGGCACAGGAACCCGGCCTCCGGTCGCCCGGGATATCTGATCGAGCCGCCAGGACCACAGGCATGGGCCCGAGTCTCTCGGGGCAGCTGGTCAACTCCGCGGTTCCAGGGACACGGGCCTGAGTCGCCCGGGACAGCTGGTGGACCCCATGGGCCCTGTGATATGGATCCAAATCACCCGAGAGTGCTAGTCGACCCCGCAGGCAATCGGACCCGAGGGCGAGTCGCCCGGGAGTGCTCATCGACCGCACAGGACCTCGTACCCGGGCCGGAGTCGCCCGGTGCAGCTGCTCGACACCGCGGGACCAGGGACCCGGGCCTGAGTCGCCCGGGAGAACTGGTCGACCCCCTGGGCCCTCGGACATGGGCCCGAGTAACCTGGGACAGCTGTTCGACCGCGCGAGTCCTTGGACTCAGGTACGAGTCCCCCGTGACAGATGGTCCACCCCGCGGGCCCTGGGACATGGGTTCGAGTCGCCCGGGACATGTGGTCAACGCAAGGGGACCACGGACCACCGCGCGAATCGCTGAGGACAGCTGGTCCACATCGCGGGCCCTTGGACACTGGCCTGAGTCGCCCGGGACAGCAGGTCGACCCCGTGGGCAATTGGACCCGAGCCCGAGTCGCCCGGGAGAGCTGGTCCAACTCGCGGGCCCTCGGACCCGAGCGCGGGTCGCGCGAGAATTCTGGTCGACCACGCGTGCCCTCGGACCCGGGCCTGTGACGTGCGTGTGAGCTGATCAAACACGCGGGACCACGGACCAAATCCCGTGTCGACCGGGACAGCTTGTCAAGCCCGCGGGCCCTCAGACCCGAGCGGGAGTCACCCAGCAGGGGTGGTCGACATCGTGGGCACTCGGACACTGGCCTGAGTCGCCTGGGACAGCTGGTGCACCCTGCGGCCTATCGGAGCCGGGCGCGTGTCGCCCCTGAGAGCTGGGCGACGCCGCGGGCCCTCGGAACTGTGTGCGAGTCGCCTGGGACAGCTGGTCAACATCGCGGGCCCTCGGACAATGGCCTGAGTCGCCCGGGAGAGCTTGTGGACACTCAGGGCAATCGGACACAGGCGCGAATCCTCCCGGACAGCTGGTCGACACCACAGGCCCTCGGACCCGAGCGCGATTCGCCCGGGAATTCTCGTCAACCGAGCAGGATCTAGGACCCGGGCCCGAGAATGCGGGGCAGCTGGTCGACTCCTTGGGCCCAGGGACATGGGCCTGAGTCGCCCGGGACAGCTGGTGGACCCCGCGGGCCATCGGCCCCGAGCCTGAGTTGCCCGGGAGAGTTGGTGGACCCCGCGGGCCATCGGACCCGAGCCTGATTCGCCCAGGACAACTGGTTGACAATGCGGGCCCTCAGACCAAGGCGCGAGTTATCCGGTACAGCTAGTCAACTACACGGGAACTCGGACACGGGCCCGCTTGGCCCGGGTGAGCTGGTCGACCCCACGGAATCACGGACCTGAGCCTGAGTCACCCGGGACAGCTTGTCAACCCCAGGCGCGCTCGACCCGAGCGCAAGTCGCCCAGGACAACGGGGCGACATCGCGGGCCCTCAGATACGAGCGCGTGTCGCCCGGCTGCGCTGGTCGAACCCGCGGGACCTCGGAACCCGGTCCGAGTCGCCGGGGACAGCTGGTCAACATCGTGAGCCCTCGGACACTGGCCTGAGTCGCCACGGACAGCTGGTCGACCCCGCGGGCTATCGGAGCCGGCCGCGTGTCCTCTGGGACAGCTGGTCGAACCTGCGGCCCTCGGACCCGAGCTCGAGTCGCCCGGAAGAGCGGATGGATCCCGCTGACCCTCGATCCGCGCCCGAGGCGCCTGGGACAGCTGGTCAACCCCGCAGGCACTGGAACCAGGCCCCCGGTCGCCTGGGACATCTGGTCGAGCCCCCGGGACCTCAGGCATGGGCCCGAGTCTCCCGGGGCAGCTGGTCGACTCCGTGGGCCCAGGGACACGGGCCTGGGGCGCCCGGGCCAGCTGGTCGACCTCGCGGGCACTGGAACCCGGCACCAGGTCGCCCAGGACATCTGGTCGAGCCCATGGGACCTGGGAACCGGGTCCGAGTCGCCCGGGACAGCTGGTCGGCACCGCGGGCCTTGGCCACGGGCCCGAGTCACCCGGGAGAGATGGTCGACCCCACGGGGCCTTGGACATGATTCCGAGTCACCTGGGAGAGCTAGTCGATATCACGGGCCCTCGGAGCCGAGCCGGAGTAGCCCGGGATATCTGGTCGACCCCACGCGATCGCAGACCACAGTGCGAGTCGCCCAGGACAGCTGGTCGACATCGCGGGACCTCAGGCATGGGCCCGAGTCTCCCGTGACAGCTGGTGGACCCTGCGGACCATCGGACCTGGGCCCGAGTGGCCCAGGACAGCTGGGCGACATCGTGGGACCTCAGGCATGGGCCCGAGTCTCCCGTGACACCTGGCCGACCCCACGAGCTATCGGATCCGGGCGCAAGTCCCCCAGGACAGCGGGTTGACCCCGCGGGCCATTGGTCAGGCGCCTGAGTCAGCCGGGAGAGCTGGTCGATCCGGCGGGCCCTCAGATCCGAGCTCAAGTCGCCCGAGACAGCGGGTGGATCCCGCTGGCCCTCGGATCCGTGCCCGAGTCACCCGGGACAGCTGGTCGACCCCGCAGGCACTGGAACCCGGCCCCTGTTCGCCCGGGACATCTGGTCGAGCCCCCGGGACCACAGTCTCCCGGGGCAGCTGGTCGACTCCGCGGGCCCAAGGACACGGGCCTGAGGCGCCCCAGACAGCTGGTCGAACCCGCGGGCACTGGAACCCGGCCCCAGGTCGCCCGGGATATCTGGTCGAGCCCTGGGACCTTAGGCATGGGCCCGAGTCTCCCGGGGCAGCTGGTCGACTCCGCGGGTCCAGGGACACGGGCCTGAGGCGCCCGGGACAAGTGTTCGAAACCGCGGGCACTGGGACACGGGCCCGAGTCCCCTGGGACAGCTGGTCCACCCCACGGGACCACGGACCCAAGCGGGAGTCGCCCAGGACAGCGGGTCGACATCTCGGGCCCTCGGACCCTGGACTGAGTCGCCCAGGACAGCTGGTCGACACCGCAGGCACAGGAACCCGGCCTCCGGTCGCCCGGGATATCTGATCGAGCCGCCAGGACCACAGGCATGGGCCCGAGTCTCTCGGGGCAGCTGGTCAACTCCGCGGTTCCAGGGACACGGGCCTGAGTCGCCCGGGACAGCTGGTGGACCCCATGGGCCCTGTGACATGGATCCAAATCACCCGGGAGTGCTAGTCGACCCCGCAGGCAATCGGACCCGAGGGCGAGTCGCCCGGGAGTGCTCATCGACCGCACAGGACCTCGTACCCGGGCCGGAGTCGCCCGGTGCAGCTGCTCGACACCGCGGGACCAGGGACCCGGGCCTGAGTCGCCCGGGAGAACTGGTCGACCCCCTGGGCCCTCGGACATGGGCCCGAGTAACCTGGGACAGCTGTTCGACCGCGCGAGTCCTTGGACTCAGGTACGAGTCCCCCGTGACAGATGGTCCACCCCGCGGGCCCTGGGACATGGGTTCGAGTCGCCCGGGACATGTGGTCAACGCAAGGGGACCACGGACCACCGCGCGAATCGCTGAGGACAGCTGGTCCACATCGCGGGCCCTTGGACACTGGCCTGAGTCGCCCGGGACAGCAGGTCGACCCCGTGGGCAATTGGACCCGAGCCCGAGTCGCCCGGGAGAGCTGGTCCAACTCGCGGGCCCTCGGACCCGAGCGCGGGTCGCGCGAGAATTCTGGTCGACAACGCGTGCCCTCGGACCCGGGCCTGTGACGTGCGTGTGAGCTGATCAAACACGCGGGACCACGGACCAAATCCCGTGTCGACCGGGACAGCTTGTCAAGCCCGCGGGCCCTCAGACCCGAGCGGGAGTCACCCAGCAGGGGTGGTCGACATCGTGGGCACTCGGACACTGGCCTGAGTCGCCTGGGACAGCTGGTGCACCCTGCGGCCTATCGGAGCCGGGCGCGTGTCGCCCCTGAGAGCTGGGCGACGCCGCGGGCCCTCGGAACTGTGTGCGAGTCGCCTGGGACAGCTGGTCAACATCGCGGGCCCTCGGACAATGGCCTGAGTCGCCCGGGAGAGCTTGTGGACACTCAGGGCAATCGGACACAGGCGCGAATCCTCCCGGACAGCTGGTCGACACCACAGGCCCTCGGACCCGAGCGCGATTCGCCCGGGAATTCTCGTCAACCGAGCAGGATCTAGGACCCGGGCCCGAGAACGCGGGGCAGCTGGTCGACTCCTTGGGCCCAGGGACATGGGCCTGAGTCGCCCGGGACAGCTGGTGGACCCCGCGGGCCATCGGCCCCGAGCCTGAGTTGCCCGGGAGAGTTGGTGGACCCCGCGGGCCATCGGACCCGAGCCTGATTCGCCCAGGACAACTGGTTGACAATGCGGGCCCTCAGACCAAGGCGCGAGTTATCCGGTACAGCTAGTCAACTACACGGGAACTCGGACACGGGCCCGCTTCGCCCGGGTGAGCTGGTCGACCCCACGGAATCACGGACCTGAGCCTGAGTCACCCGGGACAGCTTGTCAACCCCAGGCGCGCTCGACCCGAGCGCAAGTCGCCCAGGACAACGGGGCGACATCGCGGGCCCTCAGATACGAGCGCGTGTCGCCCGGCTGCGCTGGTCGAACCCGCGGGACCTCGGAACCCGGTCCGAGTCGCCGGGGACAGCTGGTCAACATCGTGAGCCCTCGGACACTGGCCTGAGTCGCCACGGACAGCTGGTCGACCCCGCGGGCTATCGGAGCCGGCCGCGTGTCCTCTGGGACAGCTGGTCGAACCTGCGGCCCTCGGACCCGAGCTCGAGTCGCCCGGAAGAGCGGATGGATCCCGCTGACCCTCGATCCGCGCCCGAGGCGCCTGGGACAGCTGGTCAACCCCGCAGGCACTGGAATCAGGTCCCCGGTCGCCTGGGACATCTGGTCGAGCCCCCGGGACCTCAGGCATGGGCCCGAGTCTCCCGGGGCAGCTGGTCGACTCCGTGGGCCCAGGGACACGGGCCTGGGGCGCCCGGGCCAGCTGGTCGACCTCGCGGGCACTGGAACCCGGCACCAGGTCGCCCAGGACATCTGGTCGAGCCCATGGGACCTGGGAACCGGGTCCGAGTCGCCCGGGACAGCTGGTCGGCACCGCGGGCCTTGGCCACGGGCCCGAGTCACCCGGGAGAGATGGTCGACCCCACGGGGCCTTGGACATGATTCCGAGTCACCTGGGAGAGCTAGTCGATATCACGGGCCCTCGGAGCCGAGCCGGAGTAGCCCGGGATATCTGGTCGACCCCACGCGATCGCAGACCACAGTGCGAGTCGCCCAGGACAGCTGGTCGACATCGCGGGACCTCAGGCATGGGCCCGAGTCTCCCGTGACAGCTGGTGGACCCTGCGGACCATCGGACCTGGGCCCGAGTGGCCCAGGACAGCTGGGCGACATCGTGGGACCTCAGGCATGGGCCCGAGTCTCCCGTGACACCTGGCCGACCCCACGAGCTATCGGATCCGGGCGCAAGTCCCCCAGGACAGCGGGTTGACCCCGCGGGCCATTGGTCAGGCGCCTGAGTCAGCCGGGAGAGCTGGTCGATCCGGCGGGCCCTCAGATCCGAGCTCAAGTCGCCCGAGACAGCGGGTGGATCCCGCTGGCCCTCGGATCCGTGCCCGAGTCACCCGGGACAGCTGGTCGACCCCGCAGGCACTGGAACCCGGCCCCTGTTCGCCCGGGACATCTGGTCGAGCCCCCGGGACCACAGTCTCCCGGGGCAGCTGGTCGACTCCGCGGGCCCAAGGACACGGGCCTGAGGCGCCCCAGACAGCTGGTCGAACCCGCGGGCACTGGAACCCGGCCCCAGGTCGCCCGGGATATCTGGTCGAGCCCTGGGACCTTAGGCATGGGCCCGAGTCTCCCGGGGCAGCTGGTCGACTCCGCGGGTCCAGGGACACGGGCCTGAGGCGCCCGGGACAAGTGTTCGAAACCGCGGGCACTGGGACACGGGCCCGAGTCCCCTGGGACAGCTGGTCCACCCCACGGGACCACGGACCCAAGCGGGAGTCGCCCAGGACAGCGGGTCGACATCTCGGGCCCTCGGACCCTGGACTGAGTCGCCCAGGACAGCTGGTCGACACCGCAGGCACAGGAACCCGGCCTCCGGTCGCCCGGGATATCTGATCGAGCCGCCAGGACCACAGGCATGGGCCCGAGTCTCTCGGGGCAGCTGGTCAACTCCGCGGTTCCAGGGACATGGGCCTGAGTTGCCCGGGACAGCTGGTGGACCCCATGGGCCCTGTGACATGGATCCAAATCACCCGGGAGTGCTAGTCGACCCCGCAGGCAATCGGACCCGAGGGCGAGTCGCCCGGGAGTGCTCATCGACCGCACAGGACCTCGTACCCGGGCCGGAGTCGCCCGGTGCAGCTGCTCGACACCGCGGGACCAGGGACCCGGGCCTGAGTCGCCCGGGAGAACTGGTCGACCCCCTGGGCCCTCGGACATGGGCCCGAGTAACCTGGGACAGCTGTTCGACCGCGCGAGTCCTTGGACTCAGGTACGAGTCCCCCGTGACAGATGGTCCACCCCGCGGGCCCTGGGACATGGGTTCGAGTCGCCCGGGACATGTGGTCAACGCAAGGGGACCACGGACCACCGCGCGAATCGCTGAGGACAGCTGGTCCACATCGCGGGCCCTTGGACACTGGCCTGAGTCGCCCGGGACAGCAGGTCGACCCCGTGGGCAATTGGACCCGAGCCCGAGTCGCCCGGGAGAGCTGGTCCAACTCGCGGGCCCTCGGACCCGAGCGCGGGTCGCGCGAGAATTCTGGTCGACCACGCGTGCCCTCGGACCCGGGCCTGTGACGTGCGTGTGAGCTGATCAAACACGCGGGACCACGGACCAAATCCCGTGTCGACCGGGACAGCTTGTCAAGCCCGCGGGCCCTCAGACCCGAGCGGGAGTCACCCAGCAGGGGTGGTCGACATCGTGGGCACTCGGACACTGGCCTGAGTCGCCTGGGACAGCTGGTGCACCCTGCGGCCTATCGGAGCCGGGCGCGTGTCGCCCCTGAGAGCTGGGCGACGCCGCGGGCCCTCGGAACTGTGTGCGAGTCGCCTGGGACAGCTGGTCAACATCGCGGGCCCTCGGACAATGGCCTGAGTCGCCCGGGAGAGCTTGTGGACACTCAGGGCAATCGGACACAGGCGCGAATCCTCCCGGATAGCTGGTCGACACCACAGGCCCTCGGACCCGAGCGCGATTCGCCCGGGAATTCTCGTCAACCGAGCAGGATCTAGGACCCGGGCCCGAGAACGCGGGGCAGCTGGTCGACTCCTTGGGCCCAGGGACATGGGCCTGAGTCGCCCGGGACAGCTGGTGGACCCCGCGGGCCATCGGCCCCGAGCCTGAGTTGCCCGGGAGAGTTGGTGGACCCCGCGGGCCATCGGACCCGAGCCTGATTCGCCCAGGACAACTGGTTGACAATGCGGGCCCTCAGACCAAGGCGCGAGTTATCCGGTACAGCTAGTCAACTACACGGGAACTCGGACACGGGCCCGCTTCGCCCGGGTGAGCTGGTCGACCCCACGGAATCACGGACCTGAGCCTGAGTCACCCGGGACAGCTTGTCAACCCCAGGCGCGCTCGACCCGAGCGCAAGTCGCCCAGGACAACGGGGCGACATCGCGGGCCCTCAGATACGAGCGCGTGTCGCCCGGCTGCGCTGGTCGAACCCGCGGGACCTCGGAACCCGGTCCGAGTCGCCGGGGACAGCTGGTCAACATCGTGAGCCCTCGGACACTGGCCTGAGTCGCCCGGGACAGCAGGTCGACCCCGTGGGCAATTGGACCCGAGCCCGAGTCGCCCGGGAGAGCTGGTCCAACTCGCGGGCCCTCGGACCCGAGCGCGGGTCGCGCGAGAATTCTGGTCGACCACGCGTGCCCTCGGACCCGGGCCTGTGACGTGCGTGTGAGCTGATCAAACACGCGGGACCACGGACCAAATCCCGTGTCGACCGGGGCAGCTTGTCAAGCCCGCGGGCCCTCAGACCCGAGCGGGAGTCACCCAGCAGGGGTGGTCGACATCGTGGGCACTCGGACACTGGCCTGAGTCGCCTGGGACAGCTGGTGCACCCTGCGGCCTATCGGAGCCGGGCGCGTGTCGCCCCTGAGAGCTGGGCGACGCCGCGGGCCCTCGGAACTGTGTGCGAGTCGCCTGGGACAGCTGGTCAACATCGCGGGCCCTCGGACAATGGCCTGAGTCGCCCGGGAGAGCTTGTGGACACTCAGGGCAATCGGACACAGGCGCGAATCCTCCCGGACAGCTGGTCGACACCACAGGCCCTCGGACCCGAGCGCGATTCGCCCGGGAATTCTCGTCAACCGAGCAGGATCTAGGACCCGGGCCCGAGAATGCGGGGCAGCTGGTCGACTCCTTGGGCCCAGGGACATGGGCCTGAGTCGCCCGGGACAGCTGGTGGACCCCGCGGGCCATCGGCCCCGAGCCTGAGTTGCCCGGGAGAGTTGGTGGACCCCGCGGGCCATCGGACCCGAGCCTGATTCGCCCAGGACAACTGGTTGACAATGCGGGCCCTCAGACCAAGGCGCGAGTTATCCGGTACAGCTAGTCAACTACACGGGAACTCGGACACGGGCCCGCTTGGCCCGGGTGAGCTGGTCGACCCCACGGAATCACGGACCTGAGCCTGAGTCACCCGGGACAGCTTGTCAACCCCAGGCGCGCTCGACCCGAGCGCAAGTCGCCCAGGACAACGGGGCGACATCGCGGGCCCTCAGATACGAGCGCGTGTCGCCCGGCTGCGCTGGTCGAACCCGCGGGACCTCGGAACCCGGTCCGAGTCGCCGGGGACAGCTGGTCAACATCGTGAGCCCTCGGACACTGGCCTGAGTCGCCACGGACAGCTGGTCGACCCCGCGGGCTATCGGAGCCGGCCGCGTGTCCTCTGGGACAGCTGGTCGAACCTGCGGCCCTCGGACCCGAGCTCGAGTCGCCCGGAAGAGCGGATGGATCCCGCTGACCCTCGATCCGCGCCCGAGGCGCCTGGGACAGCTGGTCAACCCCGCAGGCACTGGAACCAGGCCCCCGGTCGCCTGGGACATCTGGTCGAGCCCCCGGGACCTCAGGCATGGGCCCGAGTCTCCCGGGGCAGCTGGTCGACTCCGTGGGCCCAGGGACACGGGCCTGGGGCGCCCGGGCCAGCTGGTCGACCTCGCGGGCACTGGAACCCGGCACCAGGTCGCCCAGGACATCTGGTCGAGCCCATGGGACCTGGGAACCGGGTCCGAGTCGCCCGGGACAGCTGGTCGGCACCGCGGGCCTTGGCCACGGGCCCGAGTCACCCGGGAGAGATGGTCGACCCCACGGGGCCTTGGACATGATTCCGAGTCACCTGGGAGAGCTAGTCGATATCACGGGCCCTCGGAGCCGAGCCGGAGTAGCCCGGGATATCTGGTCGACCCCACGCGATCGCAGACCACAGTGCGAGTCGCCCAGGACAGCTGGTCGACATCGCGGGACCTCAGGCATGGGCCCGAGTCTCCCGTGACAGCTGGTGGACCCTGCGGACCATCGGACCTGGGCCCGAGTGGCCCAGGACAGCTGGGCGACATCGTGGGACCTCAGGCATGGGCCCGAGTCTCCCGTGACACCTGGCCGACCCCACGAGCTATCGGATCCGGGCGCAAGTCCCCCAGGACAGCGGGTTGACCCCGCGGGCCATTGGTCAGGCGCCTGAGTCAGCCGGGAGAGCTGGTCGATCCGGCGGGCCCTCAGATCCGAGCTCAAGTCGCCCGAGACAGCGGGTGGATCCCGCTGGCCCTCGGATCCGTGCCCGAGTCACCCGGGACAGCTGGTCGACCCCGCAGGCACTGGAACCCGGCCCCTGTTCGCCCGGGACATCTGGTCGAGCCCCCGGGACCACAGTCTCCCGGGGCAGCTGGTCGACTCCGCGGGCCCAAGGACACGGGCCTGAGGCGCCCCAGACAGCTGGTCGAACCCGCGGGCACTGGAACCCGGCCCCAGGTCGCCCGGGATATCTGGTCGAGCCCTGGGACCTTAGGCATGGGCCCGAGTCTCCCGGGGCAGCTGGTCGACTCCGCGGGTCCAGGGACACGGGCCTGAGGCGCCCGGGACAACTGTTCGAAACCGCGGGCACTGGGACACGGGCCCGAGTCCCCTGGGACAGCTGGTCCACCCCACGGGACCACGGACCCAAGCGGGAGTCGCCCAGGACAGCGGGTCGACATCTCGGGCCCTCGGACCCTGGACTGAGTCGCCCAGGACAGCTGGTCGACACCGCAGGCACAGGAACCCGGCCTCCGGTCGCCCGGGATATCTGATCGAGCCGCCAGGACCACAGGCATGGGCCCGAGTCTCTCGGGGCAGCTGGTCAACTCCGCGGTTCCAGGGACACGGGCCTGAGTCGCCCGGGACAGCTGGTGGACCCCATGGGCCCTGTGACATGGATCCAAATCACCCGGGAGTGCTAGTCGACCCCGCAGGCAATCGGACCCGAGGGCGAGTCGCCCGGGAGTGCTCATCGACCGCACAGGACCTCGTACCCGGGCCGGAGTCGCCCGGTGCAGCTGCTCGACACCGCGGGACCAGGGACCCGGGCCTGAGTCGCCCGGGAGAACTGGTCGACCCCCTGGGCCCTCGGACATGGGCCCGAGTAACCTGGGACAGCTGTTCGACCGCGCGAGTCCTTGGACTCAGGTACGAGTCCCCCGTGACAGATGGTCCACCCCGCGGGCCCTGGGACATGGGTTCGAGTCGCCCGGGACATGTGGTCAACGCAAGGGGACCACGGACCACCGCGCGAATCGCTGAGGACAGCTGGTCCACATCGCGGGCCCTTGGACACTGGCCTGAGTCGCCCGGGACAGCAGGTCGACCCCGTGGGCAATTGGACCCGAGCCCGAGTCGCCCGGGAGAGCTGGTCCAACTCGCGGGCCCTCGGACCCGAGCGCGGGTCGCGCGAGAATTCTGGTCGACAACGCGTGCCCTCGGACCCGGGCCTGTGACGTGCGTGTGAGCTGATCAAACACGCGGGACCACGGACCAAATCCCGTGTCGACCGGGACAGCTTGTCAAGCCCGCGGGCCCTCAGACCCGAGCGGGAGTCACCCAGCAGGGGTGGTCGACATCGTGGGCACTCGGACACTGGCCTGAGTCGCCTGGGACAGCTGGTGCACCCTGCGGCCTATCGGAGCCGGGCGCGTGTCGCCCCTGAGAGCTGGGCGACGCCGCGGGCCCTCGGAACTGTGTGCGAGTCGCCTGGGACAGCTGGTCAACATCGCGGGCCCTCGGACAATGGCCTGAGTCGCCCGGGAGAGCTTGTGGACACTCAGGGCAATCGGACACAGGCGCGAATCCTCCCGGACAGCTGGTCGACACCACAGGCCCTCGGACCCGAGCGCGATTCGCCCGGGAATTCTCGTCAACCGAGCAGGATCTAGGACCCGGGCCCGAGAACGCGGGGCAGCTGGTCGACTCCTTGGGCCCAGGGACATGGGCCTGAGTCGCCCGGGACAGCTGGTGGACCCCGCGGGCCATCGGCCCCGAGCCTGAGTTGCCCGGGAGAGTTGGTGGACCCCGCGGGCCATCGGACCCGAGCCTGATTCGCCCAGGACAACTGGTTGACAATGCGGGCCCTCAGACCAAGGCGCGAGTTATCCGGTACAGCTAGTCAACTACACGGGAACTCGGACACGGGCCCGCTTCGCCCGGGTGAGCTGGTCGACCCCACGGAATCACGGACCTGAGCCTGAGTCACCCGGGACAGCTTGTCAACCCCAGGCGCGCTCGACCCGAGCGCAAGTCGCCCAGGACAACGGGGCGACATCGCGGGCCCTCAGATACGAGCGCGTGTCGCCCGGCTGCGCTGGTCGAACCCGCGGGACCTCGGAACCCGGTCCGAGTCGCCGGGGACAGCTGGTCAACATCGTGAGCCCTCGGACACTGGCCTGAGTCGCCACGGACAGCTGGTCGACCCCGCGGGCTATCGGAGCCGGCCGCGTGTCCTCTGGGACAGCTGGTCGAACCTGCGGCCCTCGGACCCGAGCTCGAGTCGCCCGGAAGAGCGGATGGATCCCGCTGACCCTCGATCCGCGCCCGAGGCGCCTGGGACAGCTGGTCAACCCCGCAGGCACTGGAATCAGGTCCCCGGTCGCCTGGGACATCTGGTCGAGCCCCCGGGACCTCAGGCATGGGCCCGAGTCTCCCGGGGCAGCTGGTCGACTCCGTGGGCCCAGGGACACGGGCCTGGGGCGCCCGGGCCAGCTGGTCGACCTCGCGGGCACTGGAACCCGGCACCAGGTCGCCCAGGACATCTGGTCGAGCCCATGGGACCTGGGAACCGGGTCCGAGTCGCCCGGGACAGCTGGTCGGCACCGCGGGCCTTGGCCACGGGCCCGAGTCACCCGGGAGAGATGGTCGACCCCACGGGGCCTTGGACATGATTCCGAGTCACCTGGGAGAGCTAGTCGATATCACGGGCCCTCGGAGCCGAGCCGGAGTAGCCCGGGATATCTGGTCGACCCCACGCGATCGCAGACCACAGTGCGAGTCGCCCAGGACAGCTGGTCGACATCGCGGGACCTCAGGCATGGGCCCGAGTCTCCCGTGACAGCTGGTGGACCCTGCGGACCATCGGACCTGGGCCCGAGTGGCCCAGGACAGCTGGGCGACATCGTGGGACCTCAGGCATGGGCCCGAGTCTCCCGTGACACCTGGCCGACCCCACGAGCTATCGGATCCGGGCGCAAGTCCCCCAGGACAGCGGGTTGACCCCGCGGGCCATTGGTCAGGCGCCTGAGTCAGCCGGGAGAGCTGGTCGATCCGGCGGGCCCTCAGATCCGAGCTCAAGTCGCCCGAGACAGCGGGTGGATCCCGCTGGCCCTCGGATCCGTGCCCGAGTCACCCGGGACAGCTGGTCGACCCCGCAGGCACTGGAACCCGGCCCCTGTTCGCCCGGGACATCTGGTCGAGCCCCCGGGACCACAGTCTCCCGGGGCAGCTGGTCGACTCCGCGGGCCCAAGGACACGGGCCTGAGGCGCCCCAGACAGCTGGTCGAACCCGCGGGCACTGGAACCCGGCCCCAGGTCGCCCGGGATATCTGGTCGAGCCCTGGGACCTTAGGCATGGGCCCGAGTCTCCCGGGGCAGCTGGTCGACTCCGCGGGTCCAGGGACACGGGCCTGAGGCGCCCGGGACAAGTGTTCGAAACCGCGGGCACTGGGACACGGGCCCGAGTCCCCTGGGACAGCTGGTCCACCCCACGGGACCACGGACCCAAGCGGGAGTCGCCCAGGACAGCGGGTCGACATCTCGGGCCCTCGGACCCTGGACTGAGTCGCCCAGGACAGCTGGTCGACACCGCAGGCACAGGAACCCGGCCTCCGGTCGCCCGGGATATCTGATCGAGCCGCCAGGACCACAGGCATGGGCCCGAGTCTCTCGGGGCAGCTGGTCAACTCCGCGGTTCCAGGGACATGGGCCTGAGTTGCCCGGGACAGCTGGTGGACCCCATGGGCCCTGTGACATGGATCCAAATCACCCGGGAGTGCTAGTCGACCCCGCAGGCAATCGGACCCGAGGGCGAGTCGCCCGGGAGTGCTCATCGACCGCACAGGACCTCGTACCCGGGCCGGAGTCGCCCGGTGCAGCTGCTCGACACCGCGGGACCAGGGACCCGGGCCTGAGTTGCCCGGGAGAACTGGTTGACCCCCTGGGCCCTCGGACATGGGCCCGAGTAACCTGGGACAGCTGTTCGACCGCGCGAGTCCTTGGACTCAGGTACGAGTCCCCCGTGACAGATGGTCCACCCCGCGGGCCCTGGGACATGGGTTCGAGTCGCCCGGGACATGTGGTCAACGCAAGGGGACCACGGACCACCGCGCGAATCGCTGAGGACAGCTGGTCCACATCGCGGGCCCTTGGACACTGGCCTGAGTCGCCCGGGACAGCAGGTCGACCCCGTGGGCAATTGGACCCGAGCCCGAGTCGCCCGGGAGAGCTGGTCCAACTCGCGGGCCCTCGGACCCGAGCGCGGGTCGCGCGAGAATTCTGGTCGACCACGCGTGCCCTCGGACCCGGGCCTGTGACGTGCGTGTGAGCTGATCAAACACGCGGGACCACGGACCAAATCCCGTGTCGACCGGGACAGCTTGTCAAGCCCGCGGGCCCTCAGACCCGAGCGGGAGTCACCCAGCAGGGGTGGTCGACATCGTGGGCACTCGGACACTGGCCTGAGTCGCCTGGGACAGCTGGTGCACCCTGCGGCCTATCGGAGCCGGGCGCGTGTCGCCCCTGAGAGCTGGGCGACGCCGCGGGCCCTCGGAACTGTGTGCGAGTCGCCTGGGACAGCTGGTCAACATCGCGGGCCCTCGGACAATGGCCTGAGTCGCCCGGGAGAGCTTGTGGACACTCAGGGCAATCGGACACAGGCGCGAATCCTCCCGGATAGCTGGTCGACACCACAGGCCCTCGGACCCGAGCGCGATTCGCCCGGGAATTCTCGTCAACCGAGCAGGATCTAGGACCCGGGCCCGAGAACGCGGGGCAGCTGGTCGACTCCTTGGGCCCAGGGACATGGGCCTGAGTCGCCCGGGACAGCTGGTGGACCCCGCGGGCCATCGGCCCCGAGCCTGAGTTGCCCGGGAGAGTTGGTGGACCCCGCGGGCCATCGGACCCGAGCCTGATTCGCCCAGGACAACTGGTTGACAATGCGGGCCCTCAGACCAAGGCGCGAGTTATCCGGTACAGCTAGTCAACTACACGGGAACTCGGACACGGGCCCGCTTGGCCCGGGTGAGCTGGTCGACCCCACGGAATCACGGACCTGAGCCTGAGTCACCCGGGACAGCTTGTCAACCCCAGGCGCGCTCGACCCGAGCGCAAGTCGCCCAGGACAACGGGGCGACATCGCGGGCCCTCAGATACGAGCGCGTGTCGCCCGGCTGCGCTGGTCGAACCCGCGGGACCTCGGAACCCGGTCCGAGTCGCCGGGGACAGCTGGTCAACATCGTGAGCCCTCGGACACTGGCCTGAGTCGCCACGGACAGCTGGTCGACCCCGCGGGCTATCGGAGCCGGCCGCGTGTCCTCTGGGACAGCTGGTCGAACCTGCGGCCCTCGGACCCGAGCTCGAGTCGCCCGGAAGAGCGGATGGATCCCGCTGACCCTCGATCCGCGCCCGAGGCGCCTGGGACAGCTGGTCAACCCCGCAGGCACTGGAACCAGGCCCCCGGTCGCCTGGGACATCTGGTCGAGCCCCCGGGACCTCAGGCATGGGCCCGAGTCTCCCGGGGCAGCTGGTCGACTCCGTGGGCCCAGGGACACGGGCCTGGGGCGCCCGGGCCAGCTGGTCGACCTCGCGGGCACTGGAACCCGGCACCAGGTCGCCCAGGACATCTGGTCGAGCCCATGGGACCTGGGAACCGGGTCCGAGTCGCCCGGGACAGCTGGTCGGCACCGCGGGCCTTGGCCACGGGCCCGAGTCACCCGGGAGAGATGGTCGACCCCACGGGGCCTTGGACATGATTCCGAGTCACCTGGGAGAGCTAGTCGATATCACGGGCCCTCGGAGCCGAGCCGGAGTAGCCCGGGATATCTGGTCGACCCCACGAGATCGCAGACCACAGTGCGAGTCGCCCAGGACAGCTGGTCGACATCGCGGGACCTCAGGCATGGGCCCGAGTCTCCCGTGACAGCTGGTGGACCCTGCGGACCATCGGACCTGGGCCCGAGTGGCCCAGGACAGCTGGGCGACATCGTGGGACCTCAGGCATGGGCCCGAGTCTCCCGTGACACCTGGCCGACCCCACGAGCTATCGGATCCGGGCGCAAGTCCCCCAGGACAGCGGGTTGACCCCGCGGGCCATTGGTCAGGCGCCTGAGTCAGCCGGGAGAGCTGGTCGATCCGGCGGGCCCTCAGATCCGAGCTCAAGTCGCCCGAGACAGCGGGTGGATCCCGCTGGCCCTCGGATCCGTGCCCGAGTCACCCGGGACAGCTGGTCGACCCCGCAGGCACTGGAACCCGGCCCCTGTTCGCCCGGGATATCTGGTCGAGCCCCCGGGACCACAGTCTCCCGGGGCAGCTGGTCGACTCCGCGGGCCCAAGGACACGGGCCTGAGGCGCCCCAGACAGCTGGTCGAACCCGCGGGCACTGGAACCCGGCCCCAGGTCGCCCGGGATATCTGGTCGAGCCCTGGGACCTTAGGCATGGGCCCGAGTCTCCCGGGGCAGCTGGTCGACTCCGCGGGTCCAGGGACACGGGCCTGAGGCGCCCGGGACAACTGTTCGAAACCGCGGGCACTGGGACACGGGCCCGAGTCCCCTGGGACAGCTGGTCCACCCCACGGGACCACGGACCCAAGCGGGAGTCGCCCAGGACAGCGGGTCGACATCTCGGGCCCTCGGACCCTGGACTGAGTCGCCCAGGACAGCTGGTCGACACCGCAGGCACAGGAACCCGGCCTCCGGTCGCCCGGGATATCTGATCGAGCCGCCAGGACCACAGGCATGGGCCCGAGTCTCTCGGGGCAGCTGGTCAACTCCGCGGTTCCAGGGACACGGGCCTGAGTTGCCCGGGACAGCTGGTGGACCCCATGGGCCCTGTGACATGGATCCAAATCACCCGGGAGTGCTAGTCGACCCCGCAGGCAATCGGACCCGAGGGCGAGTCGCCCGGGAGTGCTCATCGACCGCACAGGACCTCGTACCCGGGCCGGAGTCGCCCGGTGCAGCTGCTCGACACCGCGGGACCAGGGACCCGGGCCTGAGTTGCCCGGGAGAACTGGTCGACCCCCTGGGCCCTCGGACATGGGCCCGAGTAACCTGGGACAGCTGTTCGACCGCGCGAGTCCTTGGACTCAGGTACGAGTCCCCCGTGACAGATGGTCCACCCTGCGGGCCCTGGGACATGGGTTCGAGTCGCCCGGGACATGTGGTCAACGCAAGGGGACCACGGACCACCGCGCGAATCGCTGAGGACAGCTGGTCCACATCGCGGGCCCTTGGACACTGGCCTGAGTCGCCCGGGACAGCAGGTCGACCCCGTGGGCAATTGGACCCGAGCCCGAGTCGCCCGGGAGAGCTGGTCCAACTCGCGGGCCCTCGGACCCGAGCGCGGGTCGCGCGAGAATTCTGGTCGACCACGCGTGCCCTCGGACCCGGGCCTGTGACGTGCGTGTGAGCTGATCAAACACGCGGGACCACGGACCAAATCCCGTGTCGACCGGGACAGCTTGTCAAGCCCGCGGGCCCTCAGACCCGAGCGGGAGTCACCCAGCAGGGGTGGTCGACATCGTGGGCACTCGGACACTGGCCTGAGTCGCCTGGGACAGCTGGTGCACCCTGCGGCCTATCGGAGCCGGGCGCGTGTCGCCCCTGAGAGCTGGGCGACGCCGCGGGCCCTCGGAACTGTGTGCGAGTCGCCTGGGACAGCTGGTCAACATCGCGGGCCCTCGGACAATGGCCTGAGTCGCCCGGGAGAGCTTGTGGACACTCAGGGCAATCGGACACAGGCGCGAATCCTCCCGGACAGCTGGTCGACACCACAGGCCCTCGGACCCGAGCGCGATTCGCCCGGGAATTCTCGTCAACCGAGCAGGATCTAGGACCCGGGCCCGAGAACGCGGGGCAGCTGGTCGACTCCTTGGGCCCAGGGACATGGGCCTGAGTCGCCCGGGACAGCTGGTGGACCCCGCGGGCCATCGGCCCCGAGCCTGAGTTGCCCGGGAGAGTTGGTGGACCCCGCGGGCCATCGGACCCGAGCCTGATTCGCCCAGGACAACTGGTTGACAATGCGGGCCCTCAGACCAAGGCGCGAGTTATCCGGTACAGCTAGTCAACTACACGGGAACTCGGACACGGGCCCGCTTCGCCCGGGTGAGCTGGTCGACCCCACGGAATCACGGACCTGAGCCTGAGTCACCCGGGACAGCTTGTCAACCCCACGCGCGCTCGACCCGAGCGCAAGTCGCCCAGGACAACGGGGCGACATCGCGGGCCCTCAGATACGAGCGCGTGTCGCCCGGCTGCGCTGCTCGAACCCGCGGGACCTCGGAACCCGGTCCGAGTCGCCGGGGACATTGGTCAACATCGTGAGCCCTCGGACACTGGCCTGAGTCGCCACGGACAGCTGGTCGACCCCGCGGGCTATCGGAGCCGGCCGCGTGTCCTCTGGGACAGCTGGTCGAACCTGCGGCCCTCGGACCCGAGCTCGAGTCGCCCGGAAGAGCGGATGGATCCCGCTGACCCTCGATCCGCGCCCGAGGCGCCTGGGACAGCTGGTCAACCCCGCAGGCACTGGAATCAGGCCCCCGGTCGCCTGGGACATCTGGTCGAGCCCCCGGGACCTCAGGCATGGGCCCGAGTCTCCCGGGGCAGCTGGTCGACTCCGTGGGCCCAGGGACACGGGCCTGGGGCGCCCGGGCCAGCTGGTCGACCTCGCGGGCACTGGAACCCGGCACCAGGTCGCCCAGGACATCTGGTCGAGCCCATGGGACCTGGGAACCGGGTCCGAGTCGCCCGGGACAGCTGGTCGGCACCGCGGGCCTTGGCCACGGGCCCGAGTCACCCGGGAGAGATGGTCGACCCCACGGGGCCTTGGACATGATTCCGAGTCACCTGGGAGAGCTAGTCGATATCACGGGCCCTCGGAGCCGAGCCGGAGTAGCCCGGGATATCTGGTCGACCCCACGCGATCGCAGACCACAGTGCGAGTCGCCCAGGACAGCTGGTCGACATCGCGGGACCTCAGGCATGGGCCCGAGTCTCCCGTGACAGCTGGTGGACCCTGCGGACCATCGGACCTGGGCCCGAGTGGCCCAGGACAGCTGGGCGACATCGTGGGACCTCAGGCATGGGCCCGAGTCTCACTGACACCTGGCCGACCCCACGAGCTATCGGATCCGGGCGCAAGTCCCCCAGGACAGCGGGTTGACACCGCGGGCCATTGGTCAGGCGCCTGAGTCAGCCGGGACAGCTGGTCGATCGGGCGGGCCCTCAGATCCGAGCTCAAGTCGCCCGAGACAGCGGGTGGATCCCGCTGGCCCTCGGATCCGTGCCCGAGTCACCCGGGACAGCTGGTCGACCCCGCAGGCACTAAAACCCGGCCCCTGTTCGCCCGGGACATCTGGTCGAGCCCCCGGGACCACAGTCTCCCGGGGCAGCTGGTCGACTCCGCGGGCCCAAGGACACGGGCCTGAGGCGCCCCAGACAGCTGGTCGAACCCACGGGCACTGGAACCCGGCCCCAGGTCGCCCGGGATATCTGGTCGAGCCCTGGGACCTTAGGCATGGGCCCGAGTCTCCCGGGGCAGCTGGTCGACTCCGCGGGTCCAGGGACACGGGCCTGAGGCGCCCGGGACAAGTGTTCGAAACCACGGGCACTGGGACACGGGCCCGAGTCCCCTGGGACAGCTGGTCCACCCCACGGGACCACGGACCCAAGCGGGAGTCGCCCAGGACAGCGGGTCGACATCTCGGGCCCTCGGACCCTGGACTGAGTCGCCCAGGACAGCTGGTCGACACCGCAGGCACAGGAACCCGGCCTCCGGTCGCCCGGGATATCTGATCGAGCCGCCAGGACCACAGGCATGGGCCCGAGTCTCTCGGGGCAGCTGGTCAACTCCGCGGTTCCAGGGACATGGGCCTGAGTTGCCCGGGACAGCTGGTGGACCCCATGGGCCCTGTGACATGGATCCAAATCACCCGGGAGTGCTAGTCGACCCCGCAGGCAATCGGACCCGAGGGCGAGTCGCCCGGGAGTGCTCATCGACCGCACAGGACCTCGTACCCGGGCCGGAGTCGCCCGGTGCAGCTGCTCGACACCGCGGGACCAGGGACCCGGGCCTGAGTCGCCCGGGAGAACTGGTCGACCCCCTGGGCCCTCGGACATGGGCCCGATTAACCTGGGACAGCTGTTCGACCGCGCGAGTCCTTGGACTCAGGTACGAGTCCCCCGTGACAGATGGTCCACCCCGCGGGCCCTGGGACATGGGTTCGAGTCGCCCGGGACATGTGGTCAACGCAAGGGGACCACGGACCACCGCGCGAATCGCTGAGGACAGCTGGTCCACATCGCGGGCCCTTGGACACTGGCCTGAGTCGCCCGGGACAGCAGGTCGACCCCGTGGGCAATTGGACCCGAGCCCGAGTCGCCCGGGAGAGCTGGTCCAACTCGCGGGCCCTCGGACCCGAGCGCGGGTCGCGCGAGAATTCTGGTCGAACACGCGTGCCCTCGGACCCGGGCCTGTGACGTGCGTGTGAGCTGATCAAACACGCGGGACCACGGACCAAATCCCGTGTCGACCGGGACAGCTTGTCAAGCCCGCGGGCCCTCAGACCCGAGCGGGAGTCACCCAGCAGGGGTGGTCGACATCGCGGGCACTCGGACACTGGCCTGAGTCGCCTGGGACAGCTGGTGCACCCTGCGGCCTATCGGAGCCGGGCGCGTGTCGCCCCTGAGAGCCGGGCGACGCCGCGGGCCCTCGGAACTGTGTGCGAGTCGCCTGGGACAGCTGGTCAACATCGCGGGCCCTCGGACAATGGCCTGAGTCGCCCGGGAGAGCTTGTGGACACTCAGGGCAATCGGAGACAGGCGCGAATCCTCCCGGACAGCTGGTCGACACCACAGGCCCTCGGACCCGAGCGCGATTCGCCCGGGAATTCTCGTCAACCGAGCAGGATCTAGGACCCGGGCCCGAGAACGCGGGGCAGCTGGTCGACTCCTTGGGCCCAGGGACATGGGCCTGAGTCGCCTGGGACAGCTGGTGGACCCCGCGGGCCATCGGCCCCGAGCCTGAGTTGCCCGGGAGAGTTGGTGGACCCCGCGGGCCATCGGACCCGAGCCTGATTCGCCCAGGACAACTGGTTGACAATGCGGGCCCTCAGACCAAGGCGCGAGTTATCCGGTACAGCTAGTCAACTACACGGGAACTCGGACACGGGCCCGCTTCGCCCGGGTGAGCTGGTCGACCCCACGGAATCACGGACCTGAGCCTGAGTCACCCGGGACAGCTTGTCAACCCCACGCGCGCTCGACCCGAGCGCAAGTCGCCCAGGACAACGGGGCGACATCGCGGGCCCTCAGATACGAGCGCGTGTCGCCCGGCTGCGCTGGTCGAACCCGCGGGACCTCGGAAACCGGTCCGAGTCGCCCGGGACAGCTGGTCAACATCGTGAGCCCTCGGACACTGGCCTGAGTCGCCACGGACAGCTGGTCGACCCCGCGGGCTATCGGAGCCGGCCGCGTGTCCTCTGGGACAGCTGGTCGAACCTGCGGCCCTCGGACCCGAGCTCGAGTCGCCCGGAAGAGCAGATGGATCCCGCTGACCCTCGATCCGCGCCCGAGGCGCCTGGGACAGCTGGTCAACCCCGCAGGCACTGGAACCAGGCCCCCGGTCGCCTGGGACATCTGGTCGAGCCCCCGGGACCTCAGGCATGGGCCCGAGTCTCCCGGGGCAGCTGGTCGACTCCGTGGGCCCAGGGACACGGGCCTGGGGCGCCCGGGCCAGCTGGTCGACCTCGCGGGCACTGGAACCCGGCACCAGGTCGCCCAGGACATCTGGTCGAGCCCATGGGACCTGGGAACCGGGTCCGAGTCGCCCGGGACAGCTGGTCGGCACCGCGGGCCTTGGCCACGGGCCCTAGTCACCCGGGAGAGATGGTCGACCCCACGGGGCCTTGGACATGATTCCGAGTCACCTGGGAGAGCTAGTCGATATCACGGGCTCTCGGAGCCGAGCCGGAGTAGCCCGGGATATCTGGTCGAACCCACGCGATCGCAGACCACAGTGCGAGTCGCCCAGGACAGCTGGTCGACATCGCGGGACCTCAGGCATGGGCCCGAGTCTCCCGTGACAGCTGGTGGACCCGGCGGACCATCGGACCTGGGCCCGAGTGGCCCAGGACAGCTGGGCGACATCGTGGGACCTCAGGCATGGGCCCGAGTCTCCCTGACACCTGGCCGACCCCACGAGCTATCGGATCCGGGCGCAAGTCCCCCAGGACAGCGGGTTGACCCCGCGGGCCATTGGTCAGGCGCCTGAGTCAGCCGGGAGAGCTGGTCGATCGGGCGGGGCCTCAGATCCGAGCTCAAGTCGCCCGAGACAGCGGGTGGATCCCGCTGGCCCTCGGATCCGTGCCCGAGTCACCCGGGACAGCTGGTCGACCCCGCAGGCACTGGAACCCGGCCCCTGTTCGCCCGGGACATCTGGTCGAGCCCCCGGGACCACAGTCTCCCGGGGCAGCTGGTCGACTCCGCGGGCCCAAGGACACGGGCCTGAGGCGCCCCAGACAGCTGGTCGAACCCGCGGGCACTGGAACCCGGCCCCAGGTCGCCCGGGATATCTGGTCGAGCCCTGGGACCTTAGGCATGGGCCCGAGTCTCCCGGGGCAGCTGGTCGACTCCGCGGGTCCAGGGACACGGGCCTGAGGCGCCCGGGACAACTGTTCGAAACCGCGGGCACTGGGACACGGGCCCGAGTCCCCTGGGACAGCTGGTCCACCCCACGGGACCACGGACCCAAGCGGGAGTCGCCCAGGACAGCGGGTCGCCATCTCGGGCCCTCGGACCCTGGACTGAGTCGCCCAGGACAGCTGGTCGACACCGCAGGCACAGGAACCCGGCCTCCGGTCGCCCGGGATATCTGATCGAGCCGCCAGGACCACAGGCATGGGCCCGAGTCTCTCGGGGCAGCTGGTCAACTCCGCGGTTCCAGGGACACGGGCCTGAGTTGCCCGGGACAGCTGGTGGACCCCATGGGCCCTGTGACATGGATCCAAATCACCCGGGAGTGCTAGTCGACCCCGCAGGCAATCGGACCCGAGGGGGAGTCGCCCGGGTGTGCTCATCGACCGCACAGGACCTCGTACCCGGGCCTGAGTCGCCCGGTGCAGCTGCTCGACACCGCGGGACCAGGGACCCGGGCCTGAGTCGCCCGGGAGAACTGGTCGACCCCCTGGGCCCTCGGACATGGGCCCGAGTAACCTGGGACAGCTGTTCGACCGCGCGAGTCCTTGGACTCAGGTACGAGTCCCCCGTGACAGATGGTCCACCCCGCGGGCCCTGGGACATGGGTTCGAGTCGCCCGGAACATGTGGTCAACGCAAGGGGACCACGGACCACCGCGTGAATCGCTGAGGAGAGCTGATCCACATCGCGGGCCTTTGGACACTGGCCTGAGTCGCCCGGGACAGCAGGTCGACCCCGTGGGCAATTGGACCCGAGCCCGAGTCGCCCGGGAGAGCTGGTCCAACTCGCGGGCCCTCGGACCCGAGCGCGGGTCGCGCGAGAATTCTGGTCGACCACGCGTGCCCTCGGACCCGGGCCTGTGACGTGCGTGTGAGCTGATCAAACACGCGGGACCACGGACCAAATCCCGTGTCGACCGGGACAGCTTGTCAAGCCCGCGGGCCCTCAGACCCGAGCGGGAGTCACCCAGCAGGGGTGGTCGACATCGCGGGCACTCGGACACTGGCCTGAGTCGCCTGGGACAGCTGGTGCACCCTGCGGCCTATCGGAGCCGGGCGCGTGTCGCCCCTGAGAGCCGGGCGACGCCGCGGGCCCTCGGAACTGTGTGCGAGTCGCCTGGGACAGCTGGTCAACATCGCGGGACCTCGGACAATGGCCTGAGTCGCCCGGGAGAGCTTGTGGACACTCAGGGCAATCGGAGACAGGCGCGAATCCTCCCGGACAGCTGGTCGACACCACAGGCCCTCGGACCCGAGCGCGATTCGCCCGGGAATTCTCGTCAACCGAGCAGGATCTAGGACCCGGGCCCGAGAACGCGGGGCAGCTGGTCGACTCCTTGGGCCCAGGGACATGGGCCTGAGTCGCCCGGGACAGCTGGTGGACCCCGCGGGCCATCGGCCCCGAGCCTGAGTTGCCCGGGAGAGTTGGTGGACCCCGCGGGCCATCGGACCTGAGCCTGATTCGCCCAGGACAACTGGTTGACAATGCGGGCCCTCAGACCAAGGCGCGAGTTATCCGGTACAGCTAGTCAACTACACGGGAACTCGGACACGGGCCCGCTTCGCCCGGGTGAGCTGGTCGACCCCACGGAATCACGGACCTGAGCCTGAGTCACCCGGGACAGCTTGTCAACCCCACGCGCGCTCGACCCGAGCGCAAGTCGCCCAGGACAACGGGGCGACATCGCGGGCCCTCAGATACCAGCGCGTGTCGCCCGGCTGCGCTGGTCGAACCCGCGGGACCTCGGAAACCGGTCCGAGTCGCCCGGGACAGCTGGTCAACATCGTGAGCCCTCGGACACTGGCCTGAGTCGCCACGGACAGCTGGTCGACCCCGCGGGCTATCGGAGCCGGCCGCGTGTCCTCTGGGACAGCTGGTCGAACCTGCGGCCCTCGGACCCGAGCTCGAGTCGCCCGGAAGAGCGGATGGATCCCGCTGACCCTCGATCCGCGCCCGAGGCGCCTGGGACAGCTGGTCAACCCCGCAGGCACTGGAACCAGGCCCCCGGTCGCCTGGGACATCTGGTCGAGCCCCCGGGACCTCAGGCATGGGCCCGAGTCTCCCGGGGCAGCTGGTCGACTCCGTGGGCCCAGGGACACGGGCCTGGGGCGCCCGGGCCAGCTGGTCGACCTCGCGGGCACTGGAACCCGGCACCAGGTCGCCCAGGACATCTGGTCGAGCCCATGGGACCTGGGAACCGGGTCCGAGTCGCCCGGGACAGCTGGTCGGCACCGCGGGCCTTGGCCACGGGCCCTAGTCACCCGGGAGAGATGGTCGACCCCACGGGGCCTTGGACATGATTCCGAGTCACCTGGGAGAGCTAGTCGATATCACGGGCCCTCGGAGCCGAGCCGGAGTAGCCCGGGATATCTGGTCGACCCCACGAGATCGCAGACCACAGTGCGAGTCGCCCAGGACAGCTGGTCGACATCGCGGGACCTCAGGCATGGGCCCGAGTCTCCCGTGACAGCTGGTGGACCCGGCGGACCATCGGACCTGGGCCCGAGTGGCCCAGGACAGCTGGGCGACATCGTGGGACCTCAGGCATGGGCCCGAGTCTCCCGTGACACCTGGCCGACCCCACGAGCTATCGGATCCGGGCGCAAGTCCCCCAGGACAGCGGGTTGACACCGCGGGCCATTGGTCAGGCGCCTGAGTCAGCCGGGACAGCTGGTCGATCGGGCGGGCCCTCAGATCCGAGCTCAAGTCGCCCGAGACAGCGGGTGGATCCCGCTGGCCCTCGGATCCGTGCCCGAGTCACCCGGGACAGCTGGTCGACCCCGCAGGCACTGGAACCCGGCCCCTGTTCGCCCGGGACATCTGGTCGAGCCCCCGGGACCACAGTCTCCCGGGGCAGCTGGTCGACTCCGCGGGCCCAAGGACACGGGCCTGAGGCGCCCCAGACAGCTGGTCGAACCCGCGGGCACTGGAACCCGGCCCCAGGTCGCCCGGGATATCTGGTCGAGCCCTGGGACCTTAGGCATGGGCCCGAGTCTCCCGGGGCAGCTGGTCGACTCCGCGGGTCCAGGGACACGGGCCTGAGGCGCCCGGGACAACTGTTCGAAACCGCGGGCACTGGGACACGGGCCCGAGTCCCCTGGGACAGCTGGTCCACCCCACGGGACCACGGACCCAAGCGGGAGTCGCCCAGGACAGCGGGTCGACATCTCGGG
This sequence comes from Sus scrofa, assembly GCF_054392235.1. Lineage (NCBI taxonomy): Eukaryota > Metazoa > Chordata > Mammalia > Artiodactyla > Suidae > Sus > Sus scrofa. The sequence continues at coordinate 37,199,174 of NC_139393.1, read as the reverse complement.
CCCTCGGACCCTGGACTGAGTTGCCCAGGACAGCTGGTCGACACCGCAGGCACAGGAACCCGGCCTCCGGTCGCCCGGGATATCTGATCGAGCCGCCAGGACCACAGGCATGGGCCCGAGTCTCTCGGGGCAGCTGGTCAACTCCGCGGTTCCAGGGACACGGGCCTGAGTTGCCCGGGACAGCTGGTGGACCCCATGGGCCCTGTGACATGGATCCAAATCACCCGGGAGTGCTAGTCGACCCCGCAGGCAATCGGACCCGAGGGCGAGTCGCCCGGGAGTGCTCATCGACCGCACAGGACCTCGTACCCGGGCCGGAGTCGCCCGGTGCAGCTGCTCGACACCGCGGGACCAGGGACCCGGGCCTGAGTCGTCCGGGAGAACTGGTCGACCCCCTGGGCCCTCGGACATGGGCCCGAGTAACCTGGGACAGCTGTTCGACTGCGCGAGTCCTTGGACTCAGGTACGAGTCCCCCGTGACAGATGGTCCACCCCGCGGGCCCTGGGACATGGGTTCGAGTCGCCCGGGACATGTGGTCAACGCAAGGGGACCACGGACCACCGCGTGAATCGCTGAGGAGAGCTGATCCACATCGCGGGCCTTTGGACACTGGCCTGAGTCGCCCGGGACAGCAGGTCGACCCCGTGGGCAATTGGACCCGAGCCCGAGTCGCCCGGGAGAGCTGGTCCAACTCGCGGGCCCTCGGACCCGAGCGCGGGTCGCGCGAGAATTCTGGTCGACCACGCGTGCCCTCGGACCCGGGCCTGTGACGTGCGTGTGAGCTGATCAAACACGCGGGACCACGGACCAAATCCCGTGTCGACCGGGACAGCTTGTCAAGCCCGCGGGCCCTCAGACCCGAGCGGGAGTCACCCAGCAGGGGTGGTCGACATCGCGGGCACTCGGACACTGGCCTGAGTCGCCTGGGACAGCTGGTGCACCCTGCGGCCTATCGGAGCCGGGCGCGTGTCGCCCCTGAGAGCCGGGCGACGCCGCGGGCCCTCGGAACTGTGTGCGAGTCGCCTGGGACAGCTGGTCAACATCGCGGGCCCTCGGACAATGGCCTGAGTCGCCCGGGAGAGCATGTCGACACTCAGGGCAATCGGAGACAGGCGCGAATCCTCCCGGACAGCTGGTCGACACCACAGGCCCTCGGACCCGAGCGCGATTCGCCCGGGAATTCTCGTCAACCGAGCAGGATCTAGGACCCGGGCCCGAGAACGCGGGGCAGCTGGTCGACTCCTTGGGCCCAGGGACATGGGCCTGAGTCGCCCGGGACAGCTGGTGGACCCCGCGGGCCATCGGCCCCGAGCCTGAGTTGCCCGGGAGAGTTGGTGGACCCCGCGGGCCATCGGACCCGAGCCTGATTCGCCCAGGACAACTGGTTGACAATGCGGGCCCTCAGACCAAGGCGCGAGTTATCCGGTACAGCTAGTCAACTACACGGGAACTCGGACACGGGCCCGCTTCGCCCGGGTGAGCTGGTCGACCCCACGGAATCACGGACCTGAGCCTGAGTCACCCGGGACAGCTTGTCAACCCCAGGCGCGCTCGACCCGAGCACAAGTCGCCCAGGACAACGGGGCGACATCGCGGGCCCTCAGATACCAGCGCGTGTCGCCCGGCTGCGCTGGTCGAACCCGCGGGACCTCGGAACCTGGTCCGAGTCGCCCGGGACAGCTGGTCAACAACGTGAGCCCTCGGACACTGGCCTGAGTCGCCACGGACAGCTGGTCGACCCCGCGGGCTATCGGAGCCGGCCGCGTGTCCTCTGGGACAGCTGGTCGAACCTGCGGCCCTCGGACCCGAGCTCGAGTCGCCCGGAAGAGCGGATGGATCCCGCTGACCCTCGATCCGCGCCCGAGGCGCCTGGGACAGCTGGTCAACCCCGCAGGCACTGGAACCAGGCCCCCGGTCGCCTGGGACATCTGGTCGAGCCCGCGGGACCTCAGGCATGGGCCCGAGTCTCCCGGGGCAGCTGGTCGACTCCGTGGGCCCAGGGACACGGGCCTGGGGCGCCCGGGCCAGCTGGTCGACCTCGCGGGCACTGGAACCCGGCACCAGGTCGCCCAGGACATCTGGTCGAGCCCATGGGACCTGGGAACCGGGTCCGAGTCGCCCGGGACAGCTGGTCGGCACCGCGGGCCTTGGACACGGGCCCGAGTCACCCAGGAGAGATGGTCGACCCCACGGGGCCTTGGACATGATTCCGAGTCACCTGGGAGAGCTAGTCGATATCACGGGCCCTCGGAGCCGAGCCGGAGTAGCCCGGGATATCTGGTCGACCCCACGCGATCGCAGACCACAGTGCGAGTCGCCCAGGACAGCTGGTCGACATCGCGGGACCTCAGGCATGGGCCCGAGTCTCCCGTGACAGCTGGTGGGCCCTGCGGACCATCGGACCTGGGCCCGAGTGGCCCAGGACAGCTGGGCGACATCGTGGGACCTCAGGCATGGGCCCGAGTCTCCCGTGACACCTGGCCGACCCCACGAGCTATGGGATCCGGGCGCAAGTCCCCCAGGACAGCGGGTTGACACCGCGGGCCATTGGTCAGGCGCCTGAGTCAGCCGGGACAGCTGGTCGATCCGGCGGGCCCTCAGATCCGAGCTCAAGTCGCCCGAGACAGCGGGTGGATCCCGCTGGCCCTCGGATCCGTGCCCGAGTCACCCGGGACAGCTGGTCGACCCCGCAGGCACTGGAACCCGGCCCCTGTTCGCCCGGGACATCTGGTCGAGCCCCCGGGACCACAGTCTCCCGGGGCAGCTGGTCAACTCCGCGGGCCCAAGGACACGGGCCTGAGGCGCCCCAGACAGCTGGTCGAACCCGCGGGCACTGGAACCCGGCCCCAGGTCGCCCGGGATATCTGGTCGAGCCCTGGGACCTTAGGCATGGGCCCGAGTCTCCCGGGGCAGCTGGTCGACTCCGCGGGTCCAGGGACACGGGCCTGAGGCGCCCGGGACAACTGTTCGAAACCGCGGGCACTGGGACACGGGCCCGAGTCCCCTGGGACAGCTGGTCCACCCCACGGGACCACGGACCCAAGCGGGAGTCGCCCAGGACAGCGGGTCGACATCTCGGGCCCTCGGACCCTGGACTGAGTCGCCCAGGACAGCTGGTCGACACCGCAGGCACAGGAACCCGGCCTCCGGTCGCCCGGGATATCTGATCGAGCCGCCAGGACCACAGGCATGGGCCCGAGTCTCTCGGGGCAGCTGGTCAACTCCGCGGTTCCAGGGACACGGGCCTGAGTTGCCCGGGACAGCTGGTGGACCCCATGGGCCCTGTGACATGGATCCAAATCACCCGGGAGTGCTAGTCGACCCCGCAGGCAATCGGACCCGAGGGCGAGTCGCCCGGGAGTGCTCATCGACCGCACAGGACCTCGTACCCGGGCCGGAGTCGCCCGGTGCAGCTGCTCGACACCGCGGGACCAGGGACCCGGGCCTGAGTCGCCCGGGAGAACTGGTCGACCCCCTGGGCCCTCGGACATGGGCCCGAGTAACCTGGGACAGCTGTTCGACCGCGCGAGTCCTTGGACTCAGGTACGAGTCCCCCGTGACAGATGGTCCACCCCGCGGGCCCTGGGACATGGGTTCGAGTCGCCCGGGTCATGTGGTCAACGCAAGGGGACCACGGACCACCGCGTGAATCGCTGAGGAGAGCTGGTCCACATCGCGGGCCTTTGGACACTGGCCTGAGTCGCCCGGGACAGCAGGTCGACCCCGTGGGCAATTGGACCCGAGCCCGAGTCGCCCGGGAGAGCTGGTCCAACTCGCGGGCCCTCGGACCCGAGCGCGGGTCGCGCGAGAATTCTGGTCGACCACGCGTGCCCTCGGACCCGGGCCTGTGACGTGCGTGTGAGCTGATCAAACACGCGGGACCACGGACCAAATCCCGTGTCGACCGGGACAGCTTGTCAAGCCCGCGGGCCCTCAGACCCGAGCGGGAGTCACCCAGCAGGGGTGGTCGACATCGCGGGCACTCGGACACTGGCCTGAGTCGCCTGGGACAGCTGGTGCACCCTGCGGCCTATCGGAGCCGGGCGCGTGTCGCCCCTGAGAGCCGGGCGACGCCGCGGGCCCTCGGAACTGTGTGCGAGTCGCCTGGGACAGCTGGTCAACATCGCGGGCCCTCGGACAATGGCCTGAGTCGCCCGGGAGAGCATGTCGACACTCAGGGCAATCGGAGACAGGCGCGAATCCTCCCGGACAGCTGGTCGACACCACAGGCCCTCGGACCCGAGCGCGATTCGTCCGGGAATTCTCGTCAACCGAGCAGGATCTAGGACCCGGGCCCGAGAACGCGGGGCAGCTGGTCGACTCCTTGGGCCCAGGGACATGGGCCTGAGTCGCCCGGGACAGCTGGTGGACCCCGCGGGCCATCGGCCCCGAGCCTGAGTTGCCCGGGAGAGTTGGTGGACCCCGCGGGCCATCGGACCCGAGCCTGATTTGCCCAGGACAACTGGTTGACAATGCGGGCCCTCAGACCAAGGCGCGAGTTATCCGGTACAGCTAGTCAACTACACGGGAACTCGGACACGGGCCCGCTTGGCCCGGGTGAGCTGGTCGACCCCACGGAATCACGGACCTGAGCCTGAGTCACCCGGGACAGCTTGTCAACCCCAGGCGCGCTCGACCCGAGCGCAAGTCGCCCAGGACAACGGGGCGACATCGCGGGCCCTCAGATACCAGCGCGTGTCGCCCGGCTGCGCTGGTCGAACCCGCGGGACCTCGGAACCCGGTCCGAGTCGCCCGGGACAGCTGGTCAACATCGTGAGCCCTCGGACACTGGCCTGAGTCGCCACGGACAGCTGGTCGACCCCGCGGGCTATCGGAGCCGGCCGCGTGTCCTCTGGGAGAGCTGGTCGAACCTGCGGCCCTCGGACCCGAGCTTGAGTCGCCCGGAAGAGCGGATGGATCCCGCTGACCCTCGATCCGCGCCCGAGGCGCCTGGGACAGCTGGTCAACCCCGCAGGCACTGGAACCAGGCCCCCGGTCGCCTGGGACATCTGGTCGAGCCCCCGGGACCTCAGGCATGGGCCCGAGTCTCCCGGGGCAGCTGGTCGACTCCGTGGGCCCAGGTACACGGGCCTGGGGCACCCGGGCCAGCTGGTCGACCTCGCGGGCACTGGAACCCGGCACCAGGTCGCCCAGGACATCTGGTCGAGCCCATGGGACCTGGGAACCGGGTCCGAGTCGCCCGGGACAGCTGGTCGGCACCGCGGGCCTTGGCCACGGGCCCGAGTCACCCGGGAGAGATGGTCGACCCCACGGGGCCTTGGACATGATTCCGAGTCACCTGGGAGAGCTAGTCGATATCACGGGCCCTCGGAGCCGAGCCGGAGTAGCCCGGGATATCTGGTCGACCCCACGAGATCGCAGACCACAGTGCGAGTCGCCCAGGACAGCTGGTCGACATCGCGGGACCTCAGGCATGGGCCCGAGTCTCCCGTGACAGCTGGTGGACCCTGCGGACCATCGGACCTGGGCCCGAGTGGCCCAGGACAGCTGGGCGACATCGTGGGACCTCAGGCATGGGCCCGAGTCTCCCGTGACACCTGGCCGACCCCACGAGCTATGGGATCCGGGCGCAAGTCCCCCAGGACATCGGGTTGACACCGCGGGCCATTGGTCAGGCGCCTGAGTCAGCCGGGAGAGCTGGTCGATCCGGCGGGCCCTCAGATCCCAGATCAAGTCGCCCGAGACAGCGGGTGGATCCCGCTGGCCCTCGGATCCGTGCCCGAGTCACCCGGGACAGCTGGTCGACCCCGCAGGCACTGGAACCCGGCCCCTGTTCGCCCGGGACATCTGGTCGAGCCCCCGGGACCACAGTCTCCCGGGGCAGATGGTCGACTCCGCGGGCCCAAGGACACGGGCCTGAGGCGCCCCAGAGAGCTGGTCGAACCCGCGGGCACTGGAACCCGGCCCCAGGTAGCCCGGGATATCTGGACGAGCCCTGGGACCTTAGGCATGGGCCCGAGTATCCCGGGGCAGCTGGTCGACTCCGCGGGTCCAGGGACACGGGCCTGAGGCGCCCGGGACAACTGTTCGAAACCGCGGGCACTGGGACATGGGCCCGAGTCCCCTGGGACAGCTGGTCCACCCCACGGGACCACGGACCCAAGTGGGAGTCGCCCAGGACAGCGGGTCGACATCTCGGGCCTTCGGACCCTGGACTGAGTCGCCAAGGACAGTTGGTCGACACCGCAGGCACAGGAACCCGGCCTCCGGTCGCCCGGGATATTTGATCGAGCCGCCAGGACCACAGGCATGGGCCCGAGTCTCTCGGGGCAGCTGGTCAACTCCGCGGTTCCAGGGACACGGGCCTGAGTCGCCCGGGACAGCTGGTGGACCACATGGGCCCTGTGACATTGATCCAAATCACCCGGGAGTGCTAGTCGACCCCGCAGGCAATCGGACCCGAGGGCGAGTCGCCCGGGAGTGCTCATCGACCGCACAGGACCTCGTACCCGGGCCGGAGTCGCCCGGTGCAGCTGCTCGACACCGCGGGACCAGGGACCCGGGCCTGAGTCGCCCGGGAGAACTGGTCGACTCCCTGGGCCCTCGGACATGGGCCCGAGTAACCTGGGACAGCTGTTCGACCGCGCGAGTCCTTGGACTCAGGTACGAGTCCCCCGTGACAGATGGTCCACCCCGCGGGCCCTGGGACATGGGTTCCAGTCGCCCGGGACATGTGGTCAACGCAAGGGGACCACGGACCACCGCGCGAATCGCTGAGGACAGCTGGTCCACATCGCGGGCCCTTGGACACTGGCCTGAGTCGCCCGGGACAGCAGGTCGACCCCGTGGGCAATTGGACCCGAGCCCGAGTCACCCGGGAGAGCTGGTCCAACTCGCGGGCCCTCGGACCCGAGCGCGGGTCGCGCGAGAATTCTGGTCGACCACGCGTGCCCTCGGACCCGGGCCTGTGACGTGCGTGTGAGCTGATCAAACACGCGGGACCACGGACCAAATCCGGTGTCGACCGGGACAGCTTGTCAAGCCCGCGGGCCCTCAGACCCGAGCGGGAGTCACCCAGCAGGGGCGGTCGACATCGCGGGCACTCGGACACTGGCCTGAGACGCCTGGGACAGCTGGTGCACCCTGCGGCCTATCGGAGCCGGGCGCGTGTCGCCCCTGAGAGCCGGGCGACGCCGCGGGCCCTCGGAACTGTGTGCGAGTCGCCTGGGACAGCTGGTCATCATCGCGGGCCCTCGGACAATGGGCTGAGTCGCCCGGGAGAGCCTGTCGACACTCAGGGCAATCGGAGACAGGCGCGATCCTCCCGGACAGCTGGTCGACACCACAGGCCCTCAGACCCGAGCGCGATTCGCCCGGGAATTCTCGTCAACCGAACAGGATCTAGGACCCGGGCCCGAGAACGCGGGGCAGCTGGTCGACTCCTTGGGCCCAGGGACATGGGCCTGAGTCGCCCGGGACAGCTGGTCGACCTCGCGGGCCATCGGCCCCGAGCCTGAGTTGCCCGGGAGAGTTGGTGGACCCCGCGGGCCATCGGACCCGAGCCTGATTTGCCCAGGACAACTGGTTGACAATGCGGGCCCTCAGACCAAGGCGCGAGTTATCCGGTACAGCTAGTCAACTACACGGGAACTCGGACACGGGCCCGCTTGGCCCGGGTGAGCTGGTCGACCCCACGGAATCACGGACCTGTGCCTGAGTCACCCGGGACAGCTTGTCAACCCCAGGCGCGCTCGACCCGAGCGCAAGTCGCCCAGGACAACGGGGCGACATCGCGGGCCCTCAGATACGAGCGCGTGTCGCCCGGCTGCGCTGGTCGAACCCGCGGGACCTCGGAACCCGGTCCGAGTCGCCCGGGATAGCTGGTCAACATCGTGAGCCCTCGGACACTGGCCTTAGTCGCCACGGTCAGCTGGTCGACCCCGCGGGCTATCGGAGCCGGCCGCGTGTCCTCTGGGAGAGCTGGTCGAACCTGCGGCCCTCGGACCCGAGCTCGAGTCGCCCGGAAGAGCGGATGGATCCCGCTGACCCTCGATCCGCGCCCGAGGCGCCTGGGACAGCTGGTCAACCCCGCAGGCACTGGAACCAGGCCCCCGGTCGCCTGGGACATCTGGTCGAGCCCCCGGGACCTCAGGCATGGGCCCGAGTCTCCCGGGGCAGCTGGTCGACTCCGTGGGCCCAGGGACACGGGCCTGGGGCGCCCGGGCCAGCTGGTCGACCTCGCGGGCACTGGAACCCGGCACCAGGTCGCCCAGGACATCTGGTCGAGCCCATGGGACCTGGGAACCGGGTCCGAGTCGCCCGGGACAGCTGGTCGGCACCGCGGGCCTTGGACACGGGCCCGAGTCACCCGGGAGAGATGGTCGACCCCACGGGGCCTTGGACATGATTCCGAGTCACCTGGGAGAGCTAGTCGATATCACGGGCCCTCGGAGCCGAGCCGGAGTAGCCCGGGATATCTGGTCGACCCCACGAGATCGCAGACCACAGTGCGAGTCGCCCAGGACAGCTGGTCGACATCGCGGGACCTCAGGCATGGGCCCGAGTCTCCCGTGACAGCTGGTGGACCCTGCGGACCATCGGACCTGGGCCCGAGTGGCCCAGGACAGCTGGGCGACATCGTGGGACCTCAGGCATGGGCCCGAGTCTCCCTGACACCTGGCCGACCCCACGAGCTATCGGATCCGGGCGCAAGTCCCCCAGGACAGCGGGTTGACACCGCGGGCCATTGGTCAGGCGCCTGAGTCAGCCGGGAGAGCTGGTCGATCCGGCGGGCCCTCAGATCCCAGCTCAAGTCGCCCGAGACAGCGGGTGGATCCCGCTGGCCCTCGGATCCGTGCCCGAGTCACCCGGGACAGCTGGTCGACCCCGCAGGCACTGGAACCCGGCCCCTGTTCGCCCGGGACATCTGGTCGAGCCCCCGGGACCACAGTCTCCCGGGGCAGCTGGTCGACTCCGCGGGCCCAAGGACACGGGCCTGAGGCGCCCCAGACAGCTGGTCGAACCCGCGGGCACTGGAACCCGGCCCCAGGTCGCCCGGGATATCTGGTCGAGCCCTGGGACCTTAGGCATGGGCCCGAGTCTCCCGGGGCAGCTGGTCGACTCCGCGGGTCCAGGGACACGGGCCTGAGGCGCCCGGGACAACTGTTCGAAACCGCGGGCACTGGGACACGGGCCCGAGTCCCCTGGGACAGCTGGTCCACCCCACGGGACCACGGAGCCAAGCGGGCGTCGCCCAGGACAGCGGGTCGACATCTCGGGCCCTCGGACCCTGGACTGAGTCGCCCAGGACAGCTGGTCGACACCGCAGGCACAGGAACCCGGCCTCCGGTCGCCCGGGATATCTGATCGAGCCGCCAGGACCACAGGCATGGGCCCGAGTCTCTCGGGGCAGCTGGTCAACTCCGCGGTTCCAGGGACACGGGCCTGAGTCGCCCGGGACAGCTGGTGGACCCCATGGGCTCTGTGACATGGATCCAAATCACCCGGGAGTGCAAGTCGACCCCGCAGGCAATCGGACCCGAGGGCGAGTCGCCCGGGAGTGCTCATCGACCGCACAGGACCTCGTACCCGGGCCGGAGTCGCCCGGTGCAGCTGCTCGACACCGCGGGACCAGGGACCCGGGCTGAGTCGCCCGGGAGAACTGGTCGACCCCCTGGGCCCTCGGACATGGGCCCGAGTAACCTGGGACAGCTGTTCGACCGCGCGAGTCCTTGGACTCAGGTACGAGTCCCCCGTGACAGATGGTCCACCCCGCGGGCCCGAGGACATGGGTTCGAGTCGCCCCGGACATGTGGTCAACGCAAGGGGACCACGGACCACCGCGCGAATCGCTGAGGACAGCTGGTCCACATCGCGGGCCCTTGGACACTGGCCTGAGTCGCCCGGGACAGCAGGTCGACCCCGTGGGCAATTGGACCCGAGCCCGAGTCGCCCGGGAGAGCTGGTCCAACTCGCGGGCCCTCGGACCCGAGCGCGGGTCCCGCGAGAATTCTGGTCGACCACGCGTGCCCTCGGACCCGGGCCTGTGACGTGCGTGTGAGCTGATCAAACACGCGGGACCACGGACCAAATCCCGTGTCGACCGGGACAGCTTGTCAAGCCCGCGGGCCCTCAGACCCGAGCGGGAGTCACCCAGCAGGGGTGGTCGACATCGCGGGCACTCGGACACTGGCCTGAGTCGCCTGGGACAGCTGGTGCACCCTGCGGCCTATCGGAGCCGGGCGCGTGTCGCCCCTGAGAGCCGGGCGACGCCGCGGGCCCTCGGAACTGTGTGCGAGTCGCCTGGGACAGCTGGTCATCATCGCGGGCCCTCGGACAATGGCCTGAGTCGCCCGGGAGAGCCTGTCGACACTCAGGGCAATCGGAGACAGGCGCGAATCCTCCCGGACAGCTGGTCGACACCACAGGCCCTCAGACCCGAGCGCGATTCGCCCGGGAATTCTCGTCAACCGAGCAGGATCTAGGACCCGGGCCCGAGAACCGGGGGCAGCTGGTCGACTCCTTGGGCCCAGGGACATGGGCCTGAGTCGCCCGGGACAGCTGGTGGACCCCGCGGGCCATCGGCCCCGAGCCTGAGTTGCCCGGGAGAGTTGGTGGACCCCGCGGGCCATCGGACCCGAGCCTGATTCGCCCAGGACAACTGGTTGACAATGCGGGCCCTCAGACCAAGGCGCGAGTTATCCGGTACAGCTAGTCAACTACACGGGAACTCGGACACGGGCCCGATTCGCCCGGGTGAGCTGGTCGACCCCACGGAATCACGGACCTGAGCCTGAGTCACCCGGGACAGCTTGTCAACCCCAGGCGCGCTCGACCCGAGCCCGAGTCGCCCAGGACAACGGGGCGACATCGCGGGCCCTCAGATACCAGCGCGTGTCGCCCGGCAGTGCTGGTCGAACCCGCGGGACCTCGGAACCCGGTCCGAGTCGCCCGGGACAGCTGGTCAACATCGTGAGCCCTCGGACACTGGCCTGAGTCGCCACGGACAGCTGGTCGACCCCGCGGGCTATCGGAGCCGGCCGCGTGTCCTCTGGGACAGCTGGTCGAACCTGCGGCCCTCGGACCCGAGCTCGAGTCGCCCGGAAGAGCGGATGGATCCCGCTGACCCTCGATGCGCACCCGAGGCGCCTGGGACAGCTGGTCAAACCCGCAGGCACTGGAACCAGGCCCCCGGTCGCCTGGGACATCTGGTCGAGCCCCCGGGACCTCAGGCATGGGCCCGAGTCTCCCGGGGCAGCTGGTCGACTCCGTGGGCCCAGGGACACGGGCCTGGGGCGCCCGGGCCAGCTGGTTGACCTCGCGGGCACTGGAACCCGGCACCAGGTCGCCCAGGACATCTGGTCGAGCCCATGGGACCTGGGAACCGGGTCCGAGTTGCCCGGGAGAGCTGGTCTACCCCGTGGGCCCTGGGACATGGGCCCGAGTCGCCCTGGACAGCTGGTCGGCACCGCGGGCCTTGGACACGGGCCCGAGACACCCGGGAGAGATGGTCGACCCCACGGGCCCTTGGACATGATTCCGAGTCACCTGGGAGAGCTAGTCGATATCACGGGCCCTCGGAGCCGAGCCGGAGTAGCCCGGGATATCTGGTCGACCCCACGAGATCGCAGACCACAGTGCGAGTCGCCCAGGACAGCTGGGCGACATCGCGGGACCTCAGGCATGGGCCCGAGTCTCCCGTGACAGCTGGTGGACCCTGCGGACCATCGGACCTGGGCCCGAGTGGCCCAGGACAGCTGGGCGACATCGTGGGACCTCAGGCATGGGCCCGAGTCTCCCTGACACCTGGCCGACCCCACGAGCTATCGGATCCGGGCGCAAGTCCCCCAGGACAGCGGGTTGACACCGCGGGCCATTGGTCAGGAGCCTGAGTCAGCCGGGAGAGCTGGTCGACCCCGCAGGCACTGGAACCCGGCCCCTGTTCGCCCGGGACATCTGGTCGAGCCCCCGGGACCACAGTCTCCCGGGGCAGCTGGTCGACTCCGCGGGCCCAAGGACACGGGCCTGAGGCGCCCCAGACAGCTGGTCGAACCCGCGGGCACTGGAACCCGGCCCCAGGTCGCCCGGGATATCTGGTCGAGCCCTGGGACCTTAGGCATGGGCCCGAGTCTCCCGGGGCAGCTGGTCGACTCCGCGGGTCCAGGGACACGGGCCTGAGGCGCCCGGGACAACTGTTCGAAACCGCGGGCACTGGGACACGGGCCCGAGTCCCCTGGGACAGCTGGTCCACCCCACGGGACCACGGAGCCAAGCGGGCGTCGCCCAGGACAGCGGGTCGACATCTCGGGCCCTCGGACCCTGGACTGAGTCGCCCAGGACAGCTGGTCGACACCGCAGGCACAGGAACCCGGCCTCCGGTCGCCCGGGATATCTGATCGAGCCGCCAGGACCACAGGCATGGGCCCGAGTCTCTCGGGGCAGCTGGTCAACTCCGCGGTTCCAGGGACACGGGCCTGAGTCGCCCGGGACAGCTGGTGGACCCCATGGGCTCTGTGACATGGATCCAAATCACCCGGGAGTGCAAGTCGACCCCGCAGGCAATCGGACCCGAGGGCGAGTCGCCCGGGAGTGCTCATCGACCGCACAGGACCTCGTACCCAGGCCGGAGTCGCCCGGTGCAGCTGCTCGACACCGCGGGACCAGGGACCCGGGCCTGAGTCGCCCGGGAGAACTGGTCGACCCCCTGGGCCCTCGGACATGGGCCCGAGTAACCTGGGACAGCTGTTCGACCGCGCGAGTCCTTGGACTCAGGTACGAGTCCCCCGTGACAGATGGTCCACCCCGCGGGCCCGAGGACATGGGTTCGAGTCGCCCGGGACATGTGGTCAACGCAAGGGGACCACGGACCACCGCGCGAATCGCTGAGGACAGCTGGTCCACATCGCGGGCCCTTGGACACTGGCCTGAGTCGCCCGGGACAGCAGGTCGACCCCGTGGGCAATTGGACCCGAGCCCGAGTCGCCCGGGAGAGCTGGTCCAACTCGCGGGCCCTCGGACCCGAGCACGGGTCCCGCGAGAATTCTGGTCGACCACGCGTGCCCTCGGACCCGGGCCTGTGACGTGCGTGTGAGCTGATCAAACACGCGGGACCACGGACCAAATCCCGTGTCGACCGGGACAGCTTGTCAAGCCCGCGGGCCCTCAGACCCGAGCGGGAGTCACCCAGCAGGGGTGGTCGACATCGCGGGCACTCGGACACTGGCCTGAGTCGCCTGGGACAGCTGGTGCACCCTGCGGCCTATCGGAGCCGGGCGCGTGTCGCCCCTGAGAGCCGGGCGACGCCGCGGGCCCTCGGAACTGTGTGCGAGTCGCCTGGGACAGCTGGTCAACATCGCGGGCCCTCGGACAATGGCCTGAGTCGCCCGGGAGAGCATGTCGACACTCAGGGCAATCGGAGACAGGCGCGAATCCTCCCGGACAGCTGGTCGACACCACAGGCCCTCGGACCCGAGCGCGATTCGTCCGGGAATTCTCGTCAACCGAGCAGGATCTAGGACCCGGGCCCGAGAACGCGGGGCAGCTGGTCGACTCCTTGGGCCCAGGGACATGGGCCTGAGTCGCCCGGGACAGCTGGTGGACCCCGCGGGCCATCGGCCCCGAGCCTGAGTTGCCCGGGAGAGTTGGTGGACCCCGCGGGCCATCGGACCCGAGCCTGATTTGCCCAGGACAACTGGTTGACAATGCGGGCCCTCAGACCAAGGCGCGAGTTATCCGGTACAGCTAGTCAACTACACGGGAACTCGGACACGGGCCCGCTTGGCCCGGGTGAGCTGGTCGACCCCACGGAATCACGGACCTGAGCCTGAGTCACCCGGGACAGCTTGTCAACCCCAGGCGCGCTCGACCCGAGCGCAAGTCGCCCAGGACAACGGGGCGACATCGCGGGCCCTCAGATACCAGCGCGTGTCGCCCGGCTGCGCTGGTCGAACCCGCGGGACCTCGGAACCCGGTCCGAGTCGCCCGGGACAGCTGGTCAACATCGTGAGCCCTCGGACACTGGCCTGAGTCGCCACGGACAGCTGGTCGACCCCGCGGGCTATCGGAGCCGGCCGCGTGTCCTCTGGGAGAGCTGGTCGAACCTGCGGCCCTCGGACCCGAGCTTGAGTCGCCCGGAAGAGCGGATGGATCCCGCTGACCCTCGATCCGCGCCCGAGGCGCCTGGGACAGCTGGTCAACCCCGCAGGCACTGGAACCAGGCCCCCGGTCGCCTGGGACATCTGGTCGAGCCCCCGGGACCTCAGGCATGGGCCCGAGTCTCCCGGGGCAGCTGGTCGACTCCGTGGGCCCAGGTACACGGGCCTGGGGCGCCCGGGCCAGCTGGTCGACCTCGCGGGCACTGGAACCCGGCACCAGGTCGCCCAGGACATCTGGTCGAGCCCATGGGACCTGGGAACCGGGTCCGAGTCGCCCGGGACAGCTGGTCGGCACCGCGGGCCTTGGCCACGGGCCCGAGTCACCCGGGAGAGATGGTCGACCCCACGGGGCCTTGGACATGATTCCGAGTCACCTGGGAGAGCTAGTCGATATCACGGGCCCTCGGAGCCGAGCCGGAGTAGCCCGGGATATCTGGTCGACCCCACGAGATCGCAGACCACAGTGCGAGTCGCCCAGGACAGCTGGTCGACATCGCGGGACCTCAGGCATGGGCCCGAGTCTCCCGTGACAGCTGGTGGACCCTGCGGACCATCGGACCTGGGCCCGAGTGGCCCAGGACAGCTGGGCGACATCGTGGGACCTCAGGCATGGGCCCGAGTCTCCCGTGACACCTGGCCGACCCCACGAGCTATGGGATCCGGGCGCAAGTCCCCCAGGACATCGGGTTGACACCGCGGGCCATTGGTCAGGCGCCTGAGTCAGCCGGGAGAGCTGGTCGATCCGGCGGGCCCTCAGATCCCAGATCAAGTCGCCCGAGACAGCGGGTGGATCCCGCTGGCCCTCGGATCCGTGCCCGAGTCACCCGGGACAGCTGGTCGACCCCGCAGGCACTGGAACCCGGCCCCTGTTCGCCCGGGACATCTGGTCGAGCCCCCGGGACCACAGTCTCCCGGGGCAGATGGTCGACTCCGCGGGCCCAAGGACACGGGCCTGAGGCGCCCCAGAGAGCTGGTCGAACCCGCGGGCACTGGAACCCGGCCCCAGGTAGCCCGGGATATCTGGACGAGCCCTGGGACCTTAGGCATGGGCCCGAGTATCCCGGGGCAGCTGGTCGACTCCGCGGGTCCAGGGACACGGGCCTGAGGCGCCCGGGACAACTGTTCGAAACCGCGGGCACTGGGACATGGGCCCGAGTCCCCTGGGACAGCTGGTCCACCCCACGGGACCACGGACCCAAGTGGGAGTCGCCCAGGACAGCGGGTCGACATCTCGGGCCTTCGGACCCTGGACTGAGTCGCCAAGGACAGTTGGTCGACACCGCAGGCACAGGAACCCGGCCTCCGGTCGCCCGGGATATTTGATCGAGCCGCCAGGACCACAGGCATGGGCCCGAGTCTCTCGGGGCAGCTGGTCAACTCCGCGGTTCCAGGGACACGGGCCTGAGTCGCCCGGGACAGCTGGTGGACCACATGGGCCCTGTGACATTGATCCAAATCACCCGGGAGTGCTAGTCGACCCCGCAGGCAATCGGACCCGAGGGCGAGTCGCCCGGGAGTGCTCATCGACCGCACAGGACCTCGTACCCGGGCCGGAGTCGCCCGGTGCAGCTGCTCGACACCGCGGGACCAGGGACCCGGGCCTGAGTCGCCCGGGAGAACTGGTCGACTCCCTGGGCCCTCGGACATGGGCCCGAGTAACCTGGGACAGCTGTTCGACCGCGCGAGTCCTTGGACTCAGGTACGAGTCCCCCGTGACAGATGGTCCACCCCGCGGGCCCTGGGACATGGGTTCCAGTCGCCCGGGACATGTGGTCAACGCAAGGGGACCACGGACCACCGCGCGAATCGCTGAGGACAGCTGGTCCACATCGCGGGCCCTTGGACACTGGCCTGAGTCGCCCGGGACAGCAGGTCGACCCCGTGGGCAATTGGACCCGAGCCCGAGTCACCCGGGAGAGCTGGTCCAACTCGCGGGCCCTCGGACCCGAGCGCGGGTCGCGCGAGAATTCTGGTCGACCACGCGTGCCCTCGGACCCGGGCCTGTGACGTGCGTGTGAGCTGATCAAACACGCGGGACCACGGACCAAATCCGGTGTCGACCGGGACAGCTTGTCAAGCCCGCGGGCCCTCAGACCCGAGCGGGAGTCACCCAGCAGGGGCGGTCGACATCGCGGGCACTCGGACACTGGCCTGAGACGCCTGGGACAGCTGGTGCACCCTGCGGCCTATCGGAGCCGGGCGCGTGTCGCCCCTGAGAGCCGGGCGACGCCGCGGGCCCTCGGAACTGTGTGCGAGTCGCCTGGGACAGCTGGTCATCATCGCGGGCCCTCGGACAATGGGCTGAGTCGCCCGGGAGAGCCTGTCGACACTCAGGGCAATCGGAGACAGGCGCGATCCTCCCGGACAGCTGGTCGACACCACAGGCCCTCAGACCCGAGCGCGATTCGCCCGGGAATTCTCGTCAACCGAACAGGATCTAGGACCCGGGCCCGAGAACGCGGGGCAGCTGGTCGACTCCTTGGGCCCAGGGACATGGGCCTGAGTCGCCCGGGACAGCTGGTCGACCTCGCGGGCCATCGGCCCCGAGCCTGAGTTGCCCGGGAGAGTTGGTGGACCCCGCGGGCCATCGGACCCGAGCCTGATTTGCCCAGGACAACTGGTTGACAATGCGGGCCCTCAGACCAAGGCGCGAGTTATCCGGTACAGCTAGTCAACTACACGGGAACTCGGACACGGGCCCGCTTGGCCCGGGTGAGCTGGTCGACCCCACGGAATCACGGACCTGTGCCTGAGTCACCCGGGACAGCTTGTCAACCCCAGGCGCGCTCGACCCGAGCGCAAGTCGCCCAGGACAACGGGGCGACATCGCGGGCCCTCAGATACGAGCGCGTGTCGCCCGGCTGCGCTGGTCGAACCCGCGGGACCTCGGAACCCGGTCCGAGTCGCCCGGGATAGCTGGTCAACATCGTGAGCCCTCGGACACTGGCCTTAGTCGCCACGGTCAGCTGGTCGACCCCGCGGGCTATCGGAGCCGGCCGCGTGTCCTCTGGGAGAGCTGGTCGAACCTGCGGCCCTCGGACCCGAGCTCGAGTCGCCCGGAAGAGCGGATGGATCCCGCTGACCCTCGATCCGCGCCCGAGGCGCCTGGGACAGCTGGTCAACCCCGCAGGCACTGGAACCAGGCCCCCGGTCGCCTGGGACATCTGGTCGAGCCCCCGGGACCTCAGGCATGGGCCCGAGTCTCCCGGGGCAGCTGGTCGACTCCGTGGGCCCAGGGACACGGGCCTGGGGCGCCCGGGCCAGCTGGTCGACCTCGCGGGCACTGGAACCCGGCACCAGGTCGCCCAGGACATCTGGTCGAGCCCATGGGACCTGGGAACCGGGTCCGAGTCGCCCGGGACAGCTGGTCGGCACCGCGGGCCTTGGACACGGGCCCGAGTCACCCGGGAGAGATGGTCGACCCCACGGGGCCTTGGACATGATTCCGAGTCACCTGGGAGAGCTAGTCGATATCACGGGCCCTCGGAGCCGAGCCGGAGTAGCCCGGGATATCTGGTCGACCCCACGAGATCGCAGACCACAGTGCGAGTCGCCCAGGACAGCTGGTCGACATCGCGGGACCTCAGGCATGGGCCCGAGTCTCCCGTGACAGCTGGTGGACCCTGCGGACCATCGGACCTGGGCCCGAGTGGCCCAGGACAGCTGGGCGACATCGTGGGACCTCAGGCATGGGCCCGAGTCTCCCTGACACCTGGCCGACCCCACGAGCTATCGGATCTGGGCGCAAGTCCCCCAGGACAGCGGGTTGACACCGCGGGCCATTGGTCAGGCGCCTGAGTCAGCCGGGAGAGCTGGTCGATCCGGCGGGCCCTCAGATCCCAGCTCAAGTCGCCCGAGACAGCGGGTGGATCCCGCTGGCCCTCGGATCCGTGCCCGAGTCACCCGGGACAGCTGGTCGACCCCGCAGGCACTGGAACCCGGCCCCTGTTCGCCCGGGACATCTGGTCGAGCCCCCGGGACCACAGTCTCCCGGGGCAGCTGGTCGACTCCGCGGGCCCAAGGACACGGGCCTGAGGCGCCCCAGACAGCTGGTCGAACCCGCGGGCACTGGAACCCGGCCCCAGGTCGCCCGGGATATCTGGTCGAGCCCTGGGACCTTAGGCATGGGCCCGAGTCTCCCGGGGCAGCTGGTCGACTCCGCGGGTCCAGGGACACGGGCCTGAGGCGCCCGGGACAACTGTTCGAAACCGCGGGCACTGGGACACGGGCCCGAGTCCCCTGGGACAGCTGGTCCACCCCACGGGACCACGGAGCCAAGCGGGCGTCGCCCAGGACAGCGGGTCGACATCTCGGGCCCTCGGACCCTGGACTGAGTCGCCCAGGACAGCTGGTCGACACCGCAGGCACAGGAACCCGGCCTCCGGTCGCCCGGGATATCTGATCGAGCCGCCAGGACCACAGGCATGGGCCCGAGTCTCTCGGGGCAGCTGGTCAACTCCGCGGTTCCAGGGACACGGGCCTGAGTCGCCCGGGACAGCTGGTGGACCCCATGGGCTCTGTGACATGGATCCAAATCACCCGGGAGTGCAAGTCGACCCCGCAGGCAATCGGACCCGAGGGCGAGTCGCCCGGGAGTGCTCATCGACCGCACAGGACCTCGTACCCGGGCCGGAGTCGCCCGGTGCAGCTGCTCGACACCGCGGGACCAGGGACCCGGGCTGAGTCGCCCGGGAGAACTGGTCGACCCCCTGGGCCCTCGGACATGGGCCCGAGTAACCTGGGACAGCTGTTCGACCGCGCGAGTCCTTGGACTCAGGTACGAGTCCCCCGTGACAGATGGTCCACCCCGCGGGCCCGAGGACATGGGTTCGAGTCGCCCCGGACATGTGGTCAACGCAAGGGGACCACGGACCACCGCGCGAATCGCTGAGGACAGCTGGTCCACATCGCGGGCCCTTGGACACTGGCCTGAGTCGCCCGGGACAGCAGGTCGACCCCGTGGGCAATTGGACCCGAGCCCGAGTCGCCCGGGAGAGCTGGTCCAACTCGCGGGCCCTCGGACCCGAGCGCGGGTCCCGCGAGAATTCTGGTCGACCACGCGTGCCCTCGGACCCGGGCCTGTGACGTGCGTGTGAGCTGATCAAACACGCGGGACCACGGACCAAATCCCGTGTCGACCGGGACAGCTTGTCAAGCCCGCGGGCCCTCAGACCCGAGCGGGAGTCACCCAGCAGGGGTGGTCGACATCGCGGGCACTCGGACACTGGCCTGAGTCGCCTGGGACAGCTGGTGCACCCTGCGGCCTATCGGAGCCGGGCGCGTGTCGCCCCTGAGAGCCGGGCGACGCCGCGGGCCCTCGGAACTGTGTGCGAGTCGCCTGGGACAGCTGGTCATCATCGCGGGCCCTCGGACAATGGCCTGAGTCGCCCGGGAGAGCCTGTCGACACTCAGGGCAATCGGAGACAGGCGCGAATCCTCCCGGACAGCTGGTCGACACCACAGGCCCTCAGACCCGAGCGCGATTCGCCCGGGAATTCTCGTCAACCGAGCAGGATCTAGGACCCGGGCCCGAGAACCGGGGGCAGCTGGTCGACTCCTTGGGCCCAGGGACATGGGCCTGAGTCGCCCGGGACAGCTGGTGGACCCCGCGGGCCATCGGCCCCGAGCCTGAGTTGCCCGGGAGAGTTGGTGGACCCCGCGGGCCATCGGACCCGAGCCTGATTCGCCCAGGACAACTGGTTGACAATGCGGGCCCTCAGACCAAGGCGCGAGTTATCCGGTACAGCTAGTCAACTACACGGGAACTCGGACACGGGCCCGATTCGCCCGGGTGAGCTGGTCGACCCCACGGAATCACGGACCTGAGCCTGAGTCACCCGGGACAGCTTGTCAACCCCAGGCGCGCTCGACCCGAGCCCGAGTCGCCCAGGACAACGGGGCGACATCGCGGGCCCTCAGATACCAGCGCGTGTCGCCCGGCAGTGCTGGTCGAACCCGCGGGACCTCGGAACCCGGTCCGAGTCGCCCGGGACAGCTGGTCAACATCGTGAGCCCTCGGACACTGGCCTGAGTCGCCACGGACAGCTGGTCGACCCCGCGGGCTATCGGAGCCGGCCGCGTGTCCTCTGGGACAGCTGGTCGAACCTGCGGCCCTCGGACCCGAGCTCGAGTCGCCCGGAAGAGCGGATGGATCCCGCTGACCCTCGATGCGCACCCGAGGCGCCTGGGACAGCTGGTCAAACCCGCAGGCACTGGAACCAGGCCCCCGGTCGCCTGGGACATCTGGTCGAGCCCCCGGGACCTCAGGCATGGGCCCGAGTCTCCCGGGGCAGCTGGTCGACTCCGTGGGCCCAGGGACACGGGCCTGGGGCGCCCGGGCCAGCTGGTTGACCTCGCGGGCACTGGAACCCGGCACCAGGTCGCCCAGGACATCTGGTCGAGCCCATGGGACCTGGGAACCGGGTCCGAGTTGCCCGGGAGAGCTGGTCTACCCCGTGGGCCCTGGGACATGGGCCCGAGTCGCCCTGGACAGCTGGTCGGCACCGCGGGCCTTGGACACGGGCCCGAGACACCCGGGAGAGATGGTCGACCCCACGGGCCCTTGGACATGATTCCGAGTCACCTGGGAGAGCTAGTCGATATCACGGGCCCTCGGAGCCGAGCCGGAGTAGCCCGGGATATCTGGTCGACCCCACGAGATCGCAGACCACAGTGCGAGTCGCCCAGGACAGCTGGGCGACATCGCGGGACCTCAGGCATGGGCCCGAGTCTCCCGTGACAGCTGGTGGACCCTGCGGACCATCGGACCTGGGCCCGAGTGGCCCAGGACAGCTGGGCGACATCGTGGGACCTCAGGCATGGGCCCGAGTCTCCCTGACACCTGGCCGACCCCACGAGCTATCGGATCCGGGCGCAAGTCCCCCAGGACAGCGGGTTGACACCGCGGGCCATTGGTCAGGAGCCTGAGTCAGCCGGGAGAGCTGGTCGACCCCGCAGGCACTGGAACCCGGCCCCTGTTCGCCCGGGACATCTGGTCGAGCCCCCGGGACCACAGTCTCCCGGGGCAGCTGGTCGACTCCGCGGGCCCAAGGACACGGGCCTGAGGCGCCCCAGACAGCTGGTCGAACCCGCGGGCACTGGAACCCGGCCCCAGGTCGCCCGGGATATCTGGTCGAGCCCTGGGACCTTAGGCATGGGCCCGAGTCTCCCGGGGCAGCTGGTCGACTCCGCGGGTCCAGGGACACGGGCCTGAGGCGCCCGGGACAACTGTTCGAAACCGCGGGCACTGGGACACGGGCCCGAGTCCCCTGGGACAGCTGGTCCACCCCACGGGACCACGGAGCCAAGCGGGCGTCGCCCAGGACAGCGGGTCGACATCTCGGGCCCTCGGACCCTGGACTGAGTCGCCCAGGACAGCTGGTCGACACCGCAGGCACAGGAACCCGGCCTCCGGTCGCCCGGGATATCTGATCGAGCCGCCAGGACCACAGGCATGGGCCCGAGTCTCTCGGGGCAGCTGGTCAACTCCGCGGTTCCAGGGACACGGGCCTGAGTCGCCCGGGACAGCTGGTGGACCCCATGGGCTCTGTGACATGGATCCAAATCACCCGGGAGTGCAAGTCGACCCCGCAGGCAATCGGACCCGAGGGCGAGTCGCCCGGGAGTGCTCATCGACCGCACAGGACCTCGTACCCAGGCCGGAGTCGCCCGGTGCAGCTGCTCGACACCGCGGGACCAGGGACCCGGGCCTGAGTCGCCCGGGAGAACTGGTCGACCCCCTGGGCCCTCGGACATGGGCCCGAGTAACCTGGGACAGCTGTTCGACCGCGCGAGTCCTTGGACTCAGGTACGAGTCCCCCGTGACAGATGGTCCACCCCGCGGGCCCGAGGACATGGGTTCGAGTCGCCCGGGACATGTGGTCAACGCAAGGGGACCACGGACCACCGCGCGAATCGCTGAGGACAGCTGGTCCACATCGCGGGCCCTTGGACACTGGCCTGAGTCGCCCGGGACAGCAGGTCGACCCCGTGGGCAATTGGACCCGAGCCCGAGTCGCCCGGGAGAGCTGGTCCAACTCGCGGGCCCTCGGACCCGAGCACGGGTCCCGCGAGAATTCTGGTCGACCACGCGTGCCCTCGGACCCGGGCCTGTGACGTGCGTGTGAGCTGATCAAACACGCGGGACCACGGACCAAATCCCGTGTCGACCGGGACAGCTTGTCAAGCCCGCGGGCCCTCAGACCCGAGCGGGAGTCACCCAGCAGGGGTGGTCGACATCGCGGGCACTCGGACACTGGCCTGAGTCGCCTGGGACAGCTGGTGCACCCTGCGGCCTATCGGAGCCGGGCGCGTGTCGCCCCTGAGAGCCGGGCGACGCCGCGGGCCCTCGGAACTGTGTGCGAGTCGCCTGGGACAGCTGGTCATCATCGCGGGCCCTCGGACAATGGCCTGAGTCGCCCGGGAGAGCCTGTCGACACTCAGGGCAATCGGAGACAGGCGCAAATCCTCCCGGACAGCTGGTCGACACCACAGGCCCTCAGACCCGAGCGCGATTCGCCCGGGAATTCTCGTCAACCGAGCAGGATCTAGGACCCGGGCCCGAGAACCGGGGGCAGCTGGTCGACTCCTTGGGCCCAGGGACATGGGCCTGAGTCGCCGGGACAGCTGGTCGACCCCGCGGGCCATCGGCCCCGAGCCTGAGTTGCCCGGGAGAGTTGGTGGACCCCGCGGGCCATCGGACCCGAGCCTGATTCGCCCAGGACAACTGGTTGACAATGCGGGCCCTCAGACCAAGGCGCGAGTTATCCGGTACAGCTAGTCAACTACACGGGAACTCGGACACAGGCCCGATTCGCCCGGGTGAGCTGGTCGACCCCACGGAATCACGGACCTGAGCCTGAGTCACCCGGGACAGCTTGTCAACCCCAGGCGCGCTCGACCCGAGCCCGAGTCGCCCAGGACAACGGGGCGACATCGCGGGCCCTCAGATACCAGCGCGTGTCGCCCGGCAGTGCTGGTCGAACCCGCGGGACCTCGGAACCCGGTCCGAGTCGCCCGGGACAGCTGGTCAACATCGTGAGCCCTCGGACACTGGCCTGAGTCGCCACGGACAGCTGGTCGACCCCGCGGGCTATCGGAGCCGGCCGCGTGTCCTCTGGGACAGCTGGTCGAACCTGCGGCCCTCGGACCCGAGCTCGAGTCGCCCGGAAGAGCGGATGGATCCCGCTGACCCTCGATGCGCACCCGAGGCGCCTGGGACAGCTGGTCAAACTCGCAGGCACTGGAACCAGGCCCCCGGTCGCCTGGGACATCTGGTCGAGCCCCCGGGACCTCAGGCATGGGCCCGAGTCTCCCGGGGCAGGTGGTCGACTCCGTGGGCCCAGGGACACGGGCCTGGGGCGCCCGGGCCAGCTGGTTGACCTCGCGGGCACTGGAACCCGGCACCAGGTCGCCCAGGACATCTGGTCGAGCCCATGGGACCTGGGAACCGGGTCCGAGTTGCCCGGGAGAGCTGGTCTACCCCGTGGGCCCTGGGACATGGGCCCGAGTCGCCCTGGACAGCTGGTCGGCACCGCGGGCCTTGGACACGGGCCCGAGACACCCGGGAGAGATGGTCGACCCCACGGGCCCTTGGACATGATTCCGAGTCACCTGGGAGAGCTAGTCGATATCACGGGCCCTCGGAGCCGAGCCGGAGTAGCCCGGGATATCTGGTCGACCCCACGAGATCTCAGACCACAGTGCGAGTCGCCCAGGACAGCTGGTCGACATCGCGGGACCTCAGGCATGGGCCCGAGTCTCCCGTGACAGCTGGTGGACCCTGCGGACCATCGGACCTGGGCCCGAGTGGCCCAGGACAGCTGGGCGACATCGTGGGACCTCAGGCATGGGCCCGAGTCTCCCTGACACCTGGCCGACCCCACGAGCTATCGGATCCGGGCGCAAGTCCCCCAGGACAGCGGGTTGACACCGCGGGCCATTGGTCAGGCGCCTGAGTCAGCCGGGAGAGCTGGTCGATCCGGCGGGCCCTCAGATCCCAGCTCAAGTCGCCCGAGACAGCGGGTGGATCCCGCTGGCCCTCGGATCCGTGCCCGAGTCACCCGGGACAGCTGGTCGACCCCGCAGGCACTGGAACCCGGCCCCTGTTCGCCCGGGACATCTGGTCGAGCCCCCGGGACCACAGTCTCCCGGGGCAGCTGGTCGACTCCGCGGGCCCAAGGACACGGGCCTGAGGCGCCCCAGACAGCTGGTCGAACCCGCGGGCACTGGAACCCGGCCCCAGGTCGCCCGGGATATCTGGTCGAGCCCTGGGACCTTAGGCATGGGCCCGAGTCTCCCGGGGCAGCTGGTCGACTCCGCGGGTCCAGGGACACGGGCCTGAGGCGCCCGGGACAACTGTTCGAAACCGCGGGCACTGGGACACGGGCCCGAGTCCCCTGGGACAGCTGGTCCACCCCACGGGACCACGGAGCCAAGCGGGCGTCGCCCAGGACAGCGGGTCGACATCTCGGGCCCTCGGAC
This sequence comes from Sus scrofa, assembly GCF_054392235.1. Classification (NCBI taxonomy): domain Eukaryota; kingdom Metazoa; phylum Chordata; class Mammalia; order Artiodactyla; family Suidae; genus Sus; species Sus scrofa. The sequence goes on along the minus strand of NC_139393.1, from coordinate 37,174,577 downwards.
CCTGGACTGAGTCGCCCAGGACAGCTGGTCGACACCGCAGGCACAGGAACCCGGCCTCCGGTCGCCCGGGATATCTGATCGAGCCGCCAGGACCACAGGCATGGGCCCGAGTCTCTCGGGGCAGCTGGTCAACTCCGCGGTTCCAGGGACACGGGCCTGAGTGGCCCGGGACAGCTGGTGGACCCCATGGGCTCTGTGACATGGATCCAAATCACCCGGGAGTGCAAGTCGACCCCGCAGGCAATCGGACCCGAGGGCGAGTCGCCCGGGAGTGCTCATCGACCGCACAGGACCTCGTACCCGGGCCTGAGTCGCCCGGTGCAGCTGCTCGACACCGCGGGACCAGGGACCCGGGCTGAGTCGCCCGGGAGAACTGGTCGACCCCCTGGGCCCTCGGACATGGGCCCGAGTAACCTGGGACAGCTGTTCGACCGTGCGAGTCCTTGGACTCAGGTACGAGTCCCCCGTGACAGATGGTCCACCCCGCGGGCCCGAGGACATGGGTTCGAGTCGCCCCGGACATGTGGTCAACGCAAGGGGACCACGGACCACCGCGCGAATCGCTGAGGACAGCTGGTCCACATCGCGGGCCCTTGGACACTGGCCTGAGTCGCCCGGGACAGCAGGTCGACCCCGTGGGCAATTGGACCCGAGCCCGAGTCGCCCGGGAGAGCTGGTCCAACTCGTGGGCCCTCGGACCCGAGCGCGGGTCCCGCGAGAATTCTGGTCGACCACGCGTGCCCTCGGACCCGGGCCTGTGACGTGCGTGTGAGCTGATCAAACACGCGGGACCACGGACCAAATCCCGTGTCGACCGGGACAGCTTGTCAAGCCCGCGGGCCCTCGGACCCGAGCGCGGGTCCCGCGAGAATTCTGGTCGACCACGCGTGCCCTCGGACCCGGGCCTGTGACGTGCGTGTGAGCTGATCAAACACGCGGGACCACGGACCAAATCCCGTGTCGACCGGGACAGCTTGTCAAGCCCGCGGGCCCTCAGACCCGAGCGGGAGTCACCCAGCAGGGGTGGTCGACATCGCGGGCACTCGGACACTGGCCTGAGTCGCCTGGGACAGCTGGTGCACCCTGCGGCCTATCGGAGCCGGGCGCGTGTCGCCCCTGAGAGCCGGGCGACGCCGCGGGCCCTCGGAACTGTGTGCGAGTCGCCTGGGACAGCTGGTCATCATCGCGGGCCCTCGGACAATGGCCTGAGTCGCCCGGGAGAGCCTGTCGACACTCAGGGCAATCGGAGACAGGCGCGAATCCTCCCGGACAGCTGGTCGACACCACAGGCCCTCAGACCCGAGCGCGATTCGCCCGGGAATTCTCGTCAACCGAGCAGGATCTAGGACCCGGGCCCGAGAACCGGGGGCAGCTGGTCGACTCCTTGGGCCCAGGGACATGGGCCTGAGTCGCCCGGGACAGCTGGTCGACCCCGCGGGCCATCGGCCCCGAGCCTGAGTTGCCCGGGAGAGTTGGTGGACCCTGCGGGCCATCGGACCCGAGCCTGATTCGCCCAGGACAACTGGTTGACAATGCGGGCCCTCAGACCAAGGCGCGAGTTATCCGGTACAGCTAGTCAACTACACGGGAACTCGGACACAGGCCCGATTCGCACGGGTGAGCTGGTCGACCCCACGGAATCACGGACCTGAGCCTGAGTCACCCGGGACAGCTTGTCAACCCCAGGCGCGCTCGACCCGAGCCCGAGTCGCCCAGGACAACGGGGCGACATCGCGGGCCCTCAGATACCAGCGCGTGTCGCCCGGCAGTGCTGGTCGAACCCGCGGGACCTCGGAACCCGGTCCGAGTCGCCCGGGACAGCTGGTCAACATCGTGAGCCCTCGGACACTGGCCTGAGTCGCCACGGACAGCTGGTCGACCCCGTGGGCTATCGGAGCCGGCCGCGTGTCCTCTGGGACAGCTGGTCGAACCTGCGGCCCTCGGACCCAAGCTCGAGTCGCCCGGAAGAGCGGATGGATCCCGCTGACCCTCGATGCGCGCCCGAGGCGCCTGGGACAGCTGGTCAACCCCGCAGGCACTGGAATCAGGCCCCCGGTCGCCTGGGACATCTGGTCGAGCCCCCGGGACCTCAGGCATGGGCCCGAGTCTCCCGGGGCAGGTGGTCGACTCCGTGGGCCCAGGGACACGGGCCTGGGGCGCCCGGGCCAGCTGGTTGACCTCGCGGGCACTGGAACCCGGCACCAGGTCGCCCAGGACATCTGGTCGAGCCCATGGGACCTGGGAACCGGGTCCGAGTTGCCCGGGAGAGCTGGTCTACCCCGTGGGCCCTGGGACATGGGCCCGAGTCGCCCTGGACAGCTGGTCGGCACCGCGGGCCTTGGACACGGGCCCGAGACACTCGGGAGAGATGGTCGACCCCACGGGCCCTTGGACATGATTCCGAGTCACCTGGGAGAGCTAGTCGATATCACGGGCCCTCGGAGCCGAGCCGGAGTAGCCCGGGATATCTGGTCGACCCCACGAGATCGCAGACCACAGTGCGAGTCGCCCAGGACAGCTGGGCGACATCGCGGGACCTCAGGCATGGGCCCGAGTCTCCCGTGACAGCTGGTGGACCCTGCGGACCATCGGACCTGGGCCCGAGTGGCCCAGGACAGCTGGGCGACATCGTGGGACCTCAGGCGTGGGCCCGAGTCTCCCTGACACCTGGCCGACCCCACGAGCTATCGGATCCGGGCGCAAGTCCCCCAGGACAGCGGGTTGACACCGCGGGCCATTGGTCAGGAGCCTGAGTCAGCCGGGAGAGCTGGTCGATCCGGCGGGCCCTCAGATCCCAGCTCAAGTCGCCCGAGACAGCGGGTGGATCCCGCTGGCCCTCGGATCCGTGCCCGAGTCACCCGGGACAGCTGGTCGACCCCGCAGGCACTGGAACCCGGCCCCTGTTCGCCCGGGACATCTGGTCGAGCCCCCGGGACCACAGTCTCCCGGGGCAGCTGGTCGACTCCGCGGGCCCAAGGACACGGGCCTGAGGCGCCCCAGACAGCTGGTCGAACCCGCGGGCACTGGAACCCGGCCCCAGGTCGCCCGGGATATCTGGTCGAGCCCTGGGACCTTAGGCATGGGCCCGAGTCTCCCGGGGCAGCTGGTCGACTCCGCGGGTCCAGGGACACGGGCCTGAGGCGCCCGGGACAACTGTTCGAAACCGCGGGCACTGGGACACGGGCCCGAGTCCCCTGGGACAGCTGGTCCACCCCACGGGACCACGGAGCCAAGCGGGCGTCGCCCAGGACAGCGGGTCGACATCTCGGGCCCTCGGACCCTGGACTGAGTCGCCCAGGACAGCTGGTCGACACCGCAGGCACAGGAACCCGGCCTCCGGTCGCCCGGGATATCTGATCGAGCCGCCAGGACCACAGGCATGGGCCCGAGTCTCTCGGGGCAGCTGGTCAACTCCGCGGTTCCAGGGACACGGGCCTGAGTCGCCCGGGACAGCTGGTGGACCCCATGGGCTCTGTGACATGGATCCAAATCACCCGGGAGTGCAAGTCGACCCCGCAGGCAATCGGACCCGAGGGCGAGTCGCCCGGGAGTGCTCATCGACCGCACAGGACCTCGTACCCGGGCCTGAGTCGCCCGGTGCAGCTGCTCGACACCGCGGGACCAGGGACCCGGGCCTGAGTTGCCCGGGAGAACTGGTCGACCCCCTGGGCCCTCGGACATGGGCCCGAGTAACCTGGGACAGCTGTTCGACCGCGCGAGTCCTTGGACTCAGGTACGAGTCCCCCGTGACAGATGGTCCACCCCGCGGGCCCGAGGACATGGGTTCGAGTCGCCCGGGACATGTGGTCAACGCAAGGGGACCACGGACCACCGCGCGAATCGCTGAGGACAGCTGGTCCACATCGCGGGCCCTTGGACACTGGCCTGAGTCGCCCGGGACAGCAGGTCGACCCCGTGGGCAATTGGACCCGAGCCCGAGTCGCCCGGGAGAGCTGGTCCAACTCGCGGGCCCTCGGACCCGAGCGCGGGTCGCGCGAGAATTCTGGTCGACCACGCGTGCCCTCGGACCCGGGCCTGTGACGTGCGTGGGAGCTGATCAAACACGCGGGACCACGGACCAAATCCCGTGTCGACCGGGACAGCTTGTCAAGCCCGCGGGCCCTCAGACCCGAGCGGGAGTCACCCAGCAGGGGTGGTCGACATCGCGGGCACTCGGACACTGGCCTGAGTCGCCTGGGACAGCTGGTGCACCCTGCGGCCTATCGGAGCCGGGCGCGTGTCGCCCCTGAGAGCCGGGCGACGCCGCGGGCCCTCGGAACTGTGTGCGAGTCGCCTGGGACAGCTGGTCATCATCGCGGGCCCTCGGACAATGGCCTGAGTCGCCCGGGAGAGCCTGTCGACACTCAGGGCAATCGGAGACAGGCGCGAATCCTCCCGGACAGCTGGTCGACACCACAGGCCCTCAGACCCGAGCGCGATTCGCCCGGGAATTCTCGTCAACCGAGCAGGATCTAGGACCCGGGCCCGAGAACCGGGGGCAGCTGGTCGACTCCTTGGGCCCAGGGACATGGGCCTGAGTCGCCCGGGACAGCTGGTCGACCCCGCGGGCCATCGGCCCCGAGCCTGAGTTGCCCGGGAGAGTTGGTGGACCCCGCGGGCCATCGGACCCGAGCCTGATTCGCCCAGGACAACTGGTTGACAATGCGGGCCCTCAGAACAAGGCGCGAGTTATCCGGTACAGCTAGTCAACTACACGGGAACTCGGACACGGGCCCGATTCGCACGGGTGAGCTGGTCGACCCCACGGAATCACGGACCTGAGCCTGAGTCACCCGGGACAGCTTGTCAACCCCAGGCGCGCTCGACCCGAGCCCGAGTCGCCCAGGACAACGGGGCGACATCGCGGGCCCTCAGATACCAGCGCGTGTCGCCCGGCAGTGCTGGTCGAACCCGCGGGACCTCGGAACCCGGTCCGAGTCGCCCGGGACAGCTGGTCAACATCGTGAGCCCTCGGACACTGGCCTGAGTCGCCACGGACAGCTGGTCGACCCCGCGGGCTATCGGAGCCGGCCGCGTGTCCTCTGGGACAGCTGGTCGAACCTGCGGCCCTCGGACCCGAGCTCGAGTCGCCCGGAAGAGCGGATGGATCCCGCTGACCCTCGATCCGCGCCCGAGGCGCCTGGGACAGCTGGTCAAACTCGCAGGCACTGGAACCAGGCCCCCGGTCGCCTGGGACATCTGGTCGAGCCCCCGGGACCTCAGGCATGGGCCCGAGTCTCCCGGGGCAGCTGGTCGACTCCGTGGGCCCAGGGACACGGGCCTGGGGCGCCCGGGCCAGCTGGTTGACCTCGCGGGCACTGGAACCCGGCACCAGGTCGCCCAGGACATCTGGTCGAGCCCATGGGACCTGGGAACCGGGTCCGAGTTGCCCGGGAGAGCTGGTCTACCCCGTGGGCCCTGGGACATGGGCCCGAGTCGCCCTGGACAGCTGGTCGGCACCGCGGGCCTTGGACACGGGCCCGAGACACCCGGGAGAGATGGTCGACCCCACGGGCCCTTGGACATGATTCCGAGTCACCTGGGAGAGCTAGTCGATATCACGGGCCCTCGGAGCCGAGCCGGAGTAGCCCGGGATATCTGGTCGACCCCACGAGATCTCAGACCACAGTGCGAGTCGCCCAGGACAGCTGGTCGACATCGCGGGACCTCAGGCATGGGCCCGAGTCTCCCGTGACAGCTGGTGGACCCTGCGGACCATCGGACCTGGGCCCGAGTGGCCCAGGACAGCTGGGCGACATCGTGGGACCTCAGGCATGGGCCCGAGTCTCCCTGACACCTGGCCGACCCCACGAGCTATCGGATCCGGGCGCAAGTCCCCCAGGACAGCGGGTTGACACCGCGGGCCATTGGTCAGGAGCCTGAGTCAGCCGGGAGAGCTGGTCGACCCCGCAGGCACTGGAACCCGGCCCCTGTTCGCCCGGGACATCTGGTCGAGCCCCCGGGACCACAGTCTCCCGGGGCAGCTGGTCGACTCCGCGGGCCCAAGGACACGGGCCTGAGGCGCCCCAGACAGCTGGTCGAACCCGCGGGCACTGGAACCCGGCCCCAGGTCGCCCGGGATATCTGGTCGAGCCCTGGGACCTTAGGCATGGGCCCGAGTCTCCCGGAGCAGCTGTTCGACTCCGCGGGTCCAGGGACACGGGCCTGAGGCGCCCGGGACAACTGTTCGAAACCGCGGGCACTGGGACACGGGCCCGAGTCCCCTGGGACAGCTGGTCCACCCCACGGGACCACGGAGCCAAGCGGGCGTCGCCCAGGACAGCGGGTCGACATCTCGGGCCCTCGGACCCTGGACTGAGTCGCCCAGGACAGCTGGTCGACACCGCAGGCACAGGAACCCGGCCTCCGGTCGCCCGGGATATCTGATCGAGCCGCCAGGACCACAGGCATGGGCCCGAGTCTCTCGGGGCAGCTGGTCAACTCCGCGGTTCCAGGGACACGGGCCTGAGTCGCCCGGGACAGCTGGTGGACCCCATGGGCTCTGTGACATGGATCCAAATCACCCGGGAGTGCTAGTCGACCCCGCAGGCAATCGGACCCGAGGGTGAGTCGCCCGGGAGTGCTCATCGACCGCACAGGACCTCGTACCCGGGCCGGAGTCGCCCGGTGCAGCTGTCGACACCGCGGGACCAGGGACCCGGGCCTGAGTCGCCCGGGAGAACTGGTCGACCCCCTGGGCCCTCGGACATGGGCCCGAGTAACCTGGGACAGCTGTTCGACCGCGCGAGTCCTTGGACTCAGGTACGAGTCCCCCGTGACAGATGGTCCACCCCGCGGGCCCGAGGACATGGGTTCGAGTCGCCCGGGACATGTGGTCAACGCAAGGGGACCACGGACCACCGCGCGAATCGCTGAGGACAGCTGGTCCACATCGCGGGCCCTTGGACACTGGCCTGAGTCGCCCGGGACAGCAGGTCGACCCCGTGGGCAATTGGACCCGAGCCCGAGTCGCCCGGGAGAGCTGGTCCAACTCGCGGGCCCTCGGACCCGAGCGCGGGTCGCGCGAGAATTCTGGTCGACCACGCGTGCCCTCGGACCCGGGCCTGTGACGTGCGTGTGAGCTGATCAAACACGCGGGACCACGGACCAAATCCCGTGTCGACCGGGACAGCTTGTCAAGCCCGCGGGCCCTCAGACCCGAGCGGGAGTCACCCAGCAGGGGTGGTCGACATCGCGGGCACTCGGACACTGGCCTGAGTCGCCTGGGACAGCTGGTGCACCCTGCGGCCTATCGGAGCCGGGCGCGTGTCGCCCCTGAGAGCCGGGCGACGCCGCGGGCCCTCGGAACTGTGTGCGAGTCGCCTGGGACAGCTGGTCATCATCGCGGGCCCTCGGACAATGGCCTGAGTCGCCCGGGAGAGCCTGTCGACACTCAGGGCAATCGGAGACAGGCGCGAATCCTCCCGGACAGCTGGTCGACACCACAGGCCCTCAGACCCGAGCGCGATTCGCCCGGGAATTCTCGTCAACCGAGCAGGATCTAGGACCCGGGCCCGAGAACCGGGGGCAGCTGGTCGACTCCTTGGGCCCAGGGACATGGGCCTGAGTCGCCCGGGACAGCTGGTCGACCCCGCGGGCCATCGGCCCCGAGCCTGAGTTGCCCGGGAGAGTTGGTGGACCCCGCGGGCCATCGGACCCGAGCCTGATTCGCCCAGGACAACTGGTTGACAATGCGGGCCCTCAGACCAAGGCGCGAGTTATCCGGTACAGCTAGTCAACTACACGGGAACTCGGACACAGGCCCGATTCGCCCGGGTGAGCTGGTCGACCCCACGGAATCACGGACCTGAGCCTGAGTCACCCGGGACAGCTTGTCAACCCCAGGCGCGCTCGACCCGAGCCCGAGTCGCCCAGGACAACGGGGCGACATCGCGGGCCCTCAGATACCAGCGCGTGTCGCCCGGCAGTGCTGGTCGAACCCGCGGGACCTCGGAACCCGGTCCGAGTCGCCCGGGACAGCTGGTCAACATCGTGAGCCCTCGGACACTGGCCTGAGTCGCCACGGACAGCTGGTCGACCCCGCGGGCTATCGGAGCCGGCCGCGTGTCCTCTGGGACAGCTGGTCGAACCTGCGGCCCTCGGACCCGAGCTCGAGTCGCCCGGAAGAGCGGATGGATCCCGCTGACCCTCGATGCGCACCCGAGGCGCCTGGGACAGCTGGTCAAACTCGCAGGCACTGGAACCAGGCCCCCGGTCGCCTGGGACATCTGGTCGAGCCCCCGGGACCTCAGGCATGGGCCCGAGTCTCCCGGGGCAGGTGGTCGACTCCGTGGGCCCAGGGACACGGGCCTGGGGCGCCCGGGCCAGCTGGTTGACCTCGCGGGCACTGGAACCCGGCACCAGGTCGCCCAGGACATCTGGTCGAGCCCATGGGACCTGGGAACCGGGTCCGAGTTGCCCGGGAGAGCTGGTCTACCCCGTGGGCCCTGGGACATGGGCCCGAGTCGCCCTGGACAGCTGGTCGGCACCGCGGGCCTTGGACACGGGCCCGAGACACCCGGGAGAGATGGTCGACCCCACGGGCCCTTGGACATGATTCCGAGTCACCTGGGAGAGCTAGTCGATATCACGGGCCCTCGGAGCCGAGCCGGAGTAGCCCGGGATATCTGGTCGACCCCACGAGATCGCAGACCACATTGCGAGTCGCCCAGGACAGCTGGGCGACATCGCGGGACCTCAGGCATGGGCCCGAGTCTCCCGTGACAGCTGGTGGACCCTGCGGACCATCGGACCTGGGCCCGAGTGGCCCAGGACAGCTGGGCGACATCGTGGGACCTCAGGCGTTGGCCCGAGTCTCCCTGACACCTGGCCGACCCCACGAGCTATCGGATCCGGGCGCAAGTCCCCCAGGACAGCGGGTTGACACCGCGGGCCATTGGTCAGGAGCCTGAGTCAGCCGGGAGAGCTGGTCGATCCGGCGGGCCCTCAGATCCGAGCTCAAGTCGCCCGAGACAGCGGGTGGATCCCGCTGGCCCTCGGATCCGTGCCCGAGTCACCCGGGACAGCTGGTCGACCCCGCAGGCACTGGAACCCGGCCCCTGTTTGCCCGGGACATCTGGTCGAGCCCCCGGGACCACAGTCTCCCGGGGCAGCTGGTCGACTCCGCGGGCCCAAGGACACGGGCCTGAGGCGCCCCAGACAGCTGGTCGAACCCGCGGGCACTGGAACCCGGCCCCAGGTCGCCCGGGATATCTGGTCGAGCCCTGGGACCTTAGGCATGGGCCCGAGTCTCCCGGGGCAGCTGGTCGACTCCGCGGGTCCAGGGACACGGGCCTGAGGCGCCCGGGACAACTGTTCGAAACCGCGGGCACTGGGACACGGGCCCGAGTCCCCTGGGACAGCTGGTCCACCCCACGGGACCACGGAGCCAAGCGGGCGTCGCCCAGGACAGCGGGTCGACATCTCGGGCCCTCGGACCCTGGACTGAGTCGCCCAGGACAGCTGGTCGACACCGCAGGCACAGGAACCCGGCCTCCGGTCGCCCGGGATATCTGATCGAGCCGCCAGGACCACAGGCATGGGCCCGAGTCTCTCGGGGCAGCTGGTCAACTCCGCGGTTCCAGGGACACGGGCCTGAGTCGCCCGGGACAGCTGGTGGACCCCATGGGCTCTGTGACATGGATCCAAATCACCCGGGAGTGCAAGTCGACCCCGCAGGCAATCGGACCCGAGGGCGAGTCGCCCGGGAGTGCTCATCGACCGCACAGGACCTCGTACCCGGGCCTGAGTCGCCCGGTGCAGCTGCTCGACACCGCGGGACCAGGGACCCGGGCCTGAGTCGCCCGGGAGAACTGGTCGACCCCCTGGGCCCTCGGACATGGGCCCGAGTAACCTGGGACAGCTGTTCGACCGCGCGAGTCCTTGGACTCAGGTACGAGTCCCCCGTGACAGATGGTCCACCCCGCGGGCCCGAGGACATGGGTTCGAGTCGCCCGGGACATGTGGTCAACGCAAGGGGACCACAGACCACCGCGCGAATCGCTGAGGACAGCTGGTCCACATCGCGGGCCCTTGGACACTGGCCTGAGTCGCCCGGGACAGCAGGTCGACCCCGTGGGCAATTGGACCCGAGCCCGAGTCGCCCGGGAGAGCTGGTCCAACTCGCGGGCCCTCGGACCCGAGCGCGGGTCGCGCGAGAATTCTGGTCGACCACGCGTGCCCTCGGACCCGGGCCTGTGACGTGCGTGTGAGCTGATCAAACACGCGGGACCACGGACCAAATCCCGTGTCGACCGGGACAGCTTGTCAAGCCCGCGGGCCCTCAGACCCGAGCGGGAGTCACCCAGCAGGGGTGGTCGACATCGCGGGCACTCGGACACTGGCCTGAGTCGCCTGGGACAGCTGGTGCACCCTGCGGCCTATCGGAGCCGGGCGCGTGTCGCCCCTGAGAGCCGGGCGACGCCGCGGGCCCTCGGAACTGTGTGCGAGTCGCCTGGGACAGCTGGTCATCATCGCGGGCCCTCGGACAATGGCCTGAGTCGCCCGGGAGAGCCTGTCGACACTCAGGGCAATCGGAGACAGGCGCGAATCCTCCCGGACAGCTGGTCGACACCACAGGCCCTCAGACCCGAGCGCGATTCGCCCGGGAATTCTCGTCAACCGAGCAGGATCTAGGACCCGGGCCCGAGAACCGGGGGCAGCTGGTCGACTCCTTGGGCCCAGGGACATGGGCCTGAGTCGCCCGGGACAGCTGGTCGACCCCGCGGGCCATCGGCCCCGAGCCTGAGTTGCCCGGGAGAGTTGGTGGACCCCGCGGGCCATCGGACCCGAGCCTGATTCGCCCAGGACAACTGGTTGACAATGCGGGCCCTCAGACCAAGGCGCGAGTTATCCGGTACAGCTAGTCAACTACACGGGAACTCGGACACGGGCCCGATTCGCCCGGGTGAGCTGGTCGATCCCACGGAATCACGGACCTGAGCCTGAGTCACCCGGGACAGCTTGTCAACCCCACGCGCGCTCGACCCGAGCCCGAGTCGCCCAGGACAACGGGGCGACATCGCGGGCCCTCAGATACCAGCGCGTGTCGCCCGGCAGTGCTGGTCGAACCCGCGGGACCTCGGAACCCGGTCCGAGTCGCCCGGGACAGCTGGTCAACATCGTGAGCCCTCGGACACTGGCCTGAGTCGCCACGGACAGCTGGTCGACCCCGCGGGCTATCGGAGCCGGCCGCGTGTCCTCTGGGACAGCTGGTCGAACCTGCGGCCCTCGGACCCGAGCTCGAGTCGCCCGGAAGAGCGGATGGATCCCGCTGACCCTCGATGCGCACCCGAGGCGCCTGGGACAGCTGGTCAAACCCGCAGGCACTGGAACCAGGCCCCCGGTCGCCTGGGACATCTGGTCGAGCCCCCGGGACCTCAGGCATGGGCCCGAGTCTCCCGGGGCAGCTGGTCGACTCCGTGGGCCCAGGGACACGGGCCTGGGGCGCCCGGGCCAGCTGGTTGACCTCGCGGGCACTGGAACCCGGCACCAGGTCGCCTAGGACATCTGGTCGAGCCCATGGGACCTGGGAACCGGGTCCGAGTTGCCCGGGAGAGCTGGTCTACCCCGTGGGCCCTGGGACATGGGCCCGAGTCGCCCTGGACAGCTGGTCGGCACCGCGGGCCTTGGACACGGGCCCGAGACACCCGGGAGAGATGGTCGACCCCACGGGCCCTTGGACATGATTCCGAGTCACCTGGGAGAGCTAGTCGATATCACGGGCCCTCGGAGCCGAGCCGGAGTAGCCCGGGATATCTGGTCGACCCCACGAGATCGCAGACCACAGTGCGAGTCGCCCAGGACAGCTGGGCGACATCGCGGGACCTCAGGCATGGGCCCGAGTCTCCCGTGACAGCTGGTGGACCCTGCGGACCATCGGACCTGGGCCCGAGTGGCCCAGGACAGCTGGGCGACATCATGGGACCTCAGGCGTGGGCCCGAGTCTCCCTGACACCTGGCCGACCACACGAGCTATCGGATCCGGGCGCAAGTCCCCCAGGACAGCGGGTTGACACCGCGGGCCATTGGTCAGGCGCCTGAGTCAGCCGGGAGAGCTGGTCGATCCGGCGGGCCCTCAGATCCCAGCTCAAGTCGCCCGAGACAGCGGGTGGATCCCGCTGGCCCTCGGATCCGTGCCCGAGTCACCCGGGACAGCTGGTCGACCCCGCAGGCACTGGAACCCGGCCCCTGTTCGCCCGGGACATCTGGTCGAGCCCCCGGGACCACAGTCTCCCGGGGCAGCTGGTCGACTCCGCGGGCCCAAGGACACGGGCCTGAGGCGCCCCAGACAGCTGGTCGAACCCGCGGGCACTGGAACCCGGCCCCAGGTCGCCCGGGATATCTGGTCGAGCCCTGGGACCTTAGGCATGGGCCCGAGTCTCCCGGGGCAGCTGGTCGACTCCGCGGGTCCAGGGACACGGGCCTGAGGCGCCCGGGACAACTGTTCGAAACCGCGGGCACTGGGACACGGGCCCGAGTCCCCTGGGACAGCTGGTCCACCCCACGGGACCACGGACCCAAGCGGGCGTCGCCCAGGACAGCGGGTCGACATCTCGGGCCCTCGGACCCTGGACTGAGTCGCCCAGGACAGCTGGTCGACACCGCAGGCACAGGAACCCGGCCTCCGGTCGCCCGGGATATCTGATCGAGCCGCCAGGACCACAGGCATGGGCCCGAGTCTCTCGGGGCAGCTGGTCAACTCCGCGGTTCCAGGGACACGGGCCTGAGTCGCCCGGGACAGCTGGTGGACCCCATGGGCTCTGTGACATGGATCCAAATCACCCGGGAGTGCAAGTCGACCCCGCAGGCAATCGGACCCGAGGGCGAGTCGCCCGGGAGTGCTCATCGACCGCACAGGACCTCGTACCCGGGCCTGAGTCGCCCGGTGCAGCTGCTCGACACCGCGGGACCAGGGACCCGGGCCTGAGTCGCCCGGGAGAACTGGTCGACCCCCTGGGCCCTCGGACATGGGCCCGAGTAACCTGGGACAGCTGTTCGACCGCGCGAGTCCTTGGACTCAGGTACGAGTCCCCCGTGACAGATGGTCCACCCCGCGGGCCCGAGGACATGGGTTCGAGTCGCCCGGGACATGTGGTCAACGCAAGGGGACCACGGACCACCGCGCGAATCGCTGAGGACAGCTGGTCCACATCGCGGGCCCTTGGACACTGGCCTGAGTCGCCCGGGACAGCAGGTCGACCCCGTGGGCAATTGGACCCGAGCCCGAGTCGCCCGGGAGAGCTGGTCCAACTCGCGGGCCCTCGGACCCGAGCGCGGGTCGCGCGAGAATTCTGGTCGACCACGCGTGCCCTCGGACCCGGGCCTGTGACGTGCGTGTGAGCTGATCAAACACGCGGGACCACGGACCAAATCCCGTGTCGACCGGGACAGCTTGTCAAGCCCGCGGGCCCTCAGACCCGAGCGGGAGTCACCCAGCAGGGGTGGTCGACATCGCGGGCACTCGGACACTGGCCTGAGTCGCCTGGGACAGCTGGTGCACCCTGCGGCCTATCGGAGCCGGGCGCGTGTCGCCCCTGAGAGCCGGGCGACGCCGCGGGCCCTCGGAACTGTGTGCGAGTCGCCTGGGACAGCTGGTCATCATCGCGGGCCCTCGGACAATGGCCTGAGTCGCCCGGGAGAGCCTGTCGACACTCAGGGCAATCGGAGACAGGCGCGAATCCTCCCGGACAGCTGGTCGACACCACAGGCCCTCAGACCCGAGCGCGATTCGCCCGGGAATTCTCGTCAACCGAGCAGGATCTAGGACCCGGGCCCGAGAACCGGGGGCAGCTGGTCGACTCCTTGGGCCCAGGGACATGGGCCTGAGTCGCCCGGGACAGCTGGTCGACCCCGCGGGCCATCGGCCCCGAGCCTGAGTTGCCCGGGAGAGTTGGTGGACCCCGCGGGCCATCGGACCCGAGCCTGATTCGCCCAGGACAACTGGTTGACAATGCGGGCCCTCAGACCAAGGCGCGAGTTATCCGGTACAGCTAGTCAACTACACGGGAACTCGGACACGGGCCCGCTTGGCCCGGGTGAGCTGGTCGACCCCACGGAATCACGGACCTGAGCCTGAGTCACCCGGGACAGCTTGTCAACCCCAGGCGCGCTCGACCCGAGCCCGAGTCGCCCAGGACAACGGGGCGACATCGCGGGCCCTCAGATACCAGCGCGTGTCGCCCGGCAGTGCTGGTCGAACCCGCGGGACCTCGGAACCCGGTCCGAGTCGCCCGGGACAGCTGGTCAACATCGTGAGCCCTCGGACACTGGCCTGAGTCGCCACGGACAGCTGGTCGACCCCGCGGGCTATCGGAGCCGGCCGCGTGTCCTCTGGGACAGCTGGTCGAACCTGCGGCCCTCGGACCCGAGCTCGAGTCGCCCGGAAGAGCGGATGGATCCCGCTGACCCTCGATGCGCACCCGAGGCGCCTGGGACAGCTGGTCAAACTCGCAGGCACTGGAACCAGGCCCCCGGTCGCCTGGGACATCTGGTCGAGCCCCCGGGACCTCAGGCATGGGCCCGAGTCTCCCGGGGCAGGTGGTCGACTCCGTGGGCCCAGGGACACGGGCCTGGGGCGCCCGGGCCAGCTGGTTGACCTCGCGGGCACTGGAACCCGGCACCAGGTCGCCCAGGACATCTGGTCGAGCCCATGGGACCTGGGAACCGGGTCCGAGTTGCCCGGGAGAGCTGGTCTACCCCGTGGGCCCTGGGACATGGGCCCGAGTCGCCCTGGACAGCTGGTCGGCACCGCGGGCCTTGGACACGGGCCCGAGACACCCGGGAGAGATGGTCGACCCCACGGGCCCTTGGACATGATTCCGAGTCACCTGGGAGAGCTAGTCGATATCACGGGCCCTCGGAGCCGAGCCGGAGTAGCCCGGGATATCTGGTCGACCCCACGAGATCTCAGACCACAGTGCGAGTCGCCCAGGACAGCTGGTCGACATCGCGGGACCTCAGGCATGGGCCTGAGTCTCCCGTGACAGCTGGTGGACCCTGCGGACCATCGGACCTGGGCCCGAGTGGCCCAGGACAGCTGGGCGACATCGTGGGACCTCAGGCATGGGCCCGAGTCTCCCTGACACCTGGCCGACCCCACGAGCTATCGGATCCGGGCGCAAGTCCCCCAGGACAGCGGGTTGACACCGCGGGCCATTGGTCAGGCGCCTGAGTCAGCCGGGAGAGCTGGTCGATCCGGCGGGCCCTCAGATCCCAGATCAAGTCGCCCGAGACAGCGGGTGGATCCCGCTGGCCCTCGGATCCGTGCCCGAGTCACCCGGGACAGCTGGTCGACCCCGCAGGCACTGGAACCCGGCCCCTGTTCGCCCGGGACATCTGGTCGAGCCCCCGGGACCACAGTCTCCCGGGGCAGCTGGTCGACTCCGCGGGCCCAAGGACACGGGCCTGAGGCGCCCCAGACAGCTGGTCGAACCCGCGGGCACTGGAACCCGGCCCCAGGTCGCCCGGGATATCTGGTCGAGCCCTGGGACCTTAGGCATGGGCCCGAGTCTCCCGGGGCAGCTGGTCGACTCCACGGGTCCAGGGACACGGGCCTGAGGCGCCCGGGACAACTGTTCGAAACCGCGGGCACTGGGACACGGGCCCGAGTCCCCTGGGACAGCTGGTCCACCCCACGGGACCACGGAGCCAAGCGGGCGTCGCCCAGGACAGCGGGTCGACATCTCGGGCCCTCGGACCCTGGACTGAGTCGCCCAGGACAGCTGGTCGACACCGCAGGCACAGGAACCCGGCCTCCGGTCGCCCGGGATATCTGATCGAGCCGCCAGGACCACAGGCATGGGCCCGAGTCTCTCGGGGCAGCTGGTCAACTCCGCGGTTCCAGGGACACGGGCCTGAGTCGCCCGGGACAGCTGGTGGACCCCATGGGCTCTGTGACATGGATCCAAATCACCCGGGAGTGCAAGTCGACCCCGCAGGCAATCGGACCCGAGGGCGAGTCGCCCGGGAGTGCTCATCGACCGCACAGGACCTCGTACCCGGGCCGGAGTCGCCCGGTGCAGCTGCTCGACACCGCGGGACCAGGGACCCGGGCTGAGTCGCCCGGGAGAACTGGTCGACCCCCTGGGCCCTCGGACATGGGCCCGAGTAACCTGGGACAGCTGTTCGACCGTGCGAGTCCTTGGACTCAGGTACGAGTCCCCCGTGACAGATGGTCCACCCCGCGGGCCCGAGGACATGGGTTCGAGTCGCCCCGGACATGTGGTCAACGCAAGGGGACCACGGACCACCGCGCGAATCGCTGAGGACAGCTGGTCCACATCGCGGGCCCTTGGACACTGGCCTGAGTCGCCCGGGACAGCAGGTCGACCCCGTGGGCAATTGGACCCGAGCCCGAGTCGCCCGGGAGAGCTGGTCCAACTCGCGGGCCCTCGGACCCGAGCGCGGGTCCCGCGAGAATTCTGGTCGACCACGCGTGCCCTCGGACCCGGGCCTGTGACGTGCGTGTGAGCTGATCAAACACGCGGGACCACGGACCAAATCCCGTGTCGACCGGGACAGCTTGTCAAGCCCGCGGGCCCTCAGACCCGAGCGGGAGTCACCCAGCAGGGGTGGTCGACATCGCGGGCACTCGGACACTGGCCTGAGTCGCCTGGGACAGCTGGTGCACCCTGCGGCCTATCGGAGCCGGGCGCGTGTCGCCCCTGAGAGCCGGGCGACGCCGCGGGCCCTCGGAACTGTGTGCGAGTCGCCTGGGACAGCTGGTCATCATCGCGGGCCCTCGGACAATGGCCTGAGTCGCCCGGGAGAGCCTGTCGACACTCAGGGCAATCGGAGACAGGCGCGAATCCTCCCGGACAGCTGGTCGACACCACAGGCCCTCAGACCCGAGCGCGATTCGCCCGGGAATTCTCGTCAACCGAGCAGGATCTAGGACCCGGGCCCGAGAACCGGGGGCAGCTGGTCGACTCCTTGGGCCCAGGGACATGGGCCTGAGTCGCCCGGGACAGCTGGTCGACCCCGCGGGCCATCGGCCCCGAGCCTGAGTTGCCCGGGAGAGTTGGTGGACCCCGCGGGCCATCGGACCCGAGCCTGATTCGCCCAGGACAACTGGTTGACAATGCGGGCCCTCAGACCAAGGCGCGAGTTATCCGGTACAGCTAGTCAACTACACGGGAACTCGGACACAGGCGCGATTCGCACGGGTGAGCTGGTCGACCCCACGGAATCACGGACCTGAGCCTGAGTCACCCGGGACAGCTTGTCAACCCCAGGCGCGCTCGACCCGAGCCCGAGTCGCCCAGGACAACGGGGCGACATCGCGGGCCCTCAGATACCAGCGCGTGTCGCCCGGCAGTGCTGGTCGAACCCGCGGGACCTCGGAACCCGGTCCGAGTCGCCCGGGACAGCTGGTCAACATCGTGAGCCCTCGGACACTGGCCTGAGTCGCCACGGACAGCTGGTCGACCCCGCGGGCTATCGGAGCCGGCCGCGTGTCCTCTGGGACAGCTGGTCGAACCTGCGGCCCTCGGACCCAAGCTCGAGTCGCCCGGAAGAGCGGATGGATCCCGCTGACCCTCGATCCGCACCCGAGGCGCCTGGGACAGCTGGTCAACCCCGCAGGCACTGGAACCAGGCCCCCGGTCGCCTGGGACATCTGGTCGAGCCCCCGGGACCTCAGGCATGGGCCCGAGTCTCCCGGGGCAGGTGGTCGACTCCGTGGGCCCAGGGACACGGGCCTGGGGCGCCCGGGCCAGCTGGTCGACCTCGCGGGCACTGGAACCCGGCACCAGGTCGCCCAGGACATCTGGTCGAGCCCATGGGACCTGGGAACCGGGTCCGAGTTGCCCGGGAGAGCTGGTCTACCCCGTGGGCCCTGGGACATGGGCCCGAGTCGCCCTGGACAGCTGGTCGGCACCGCGGGCCTTGGACACGGGCCCGAGACACTCGGGAGAGATGGTCGACCCCACGGGCCCTTGGACATGATTCCGAGTCACCTGGGAGAGCTAGTCGATATCACGGGCCCTCGGAGCCGAGCCGGAGTAGCCCGGGATATCTGGTCGACCCCACGAGATCGCAGACCACATTGCGAGTCGCCCAGGACAGCTGGGCGACATCGCGGGACCTCAGGCATGGGCCCGAGTCTCCCGTGACAGCTGGTGGACCCTGCGGACCATCGGACCTGGGCCCGAGTGGCCCAGGACAGCTGGGCGACATCGTGGGACCTCAGGCGTTGGCCCGAGTCTCCCTGACACCTGGCCGACCCCACGAGCTATCGGATCCGGGCGCAAGTCCCCCAGGACAGCGGGTTGACACCGCGGGCCATTGGTCAGGAGCCTGAGTCAGCCGGGAGAGCTGGTCGATCCGGCGGGCCCTCAGATCCCAGCTCAAGTCGCCCGAGACAGCGGGTGGATCCCGCTGGCCCTCGGATCCGTGCCCGAGTCACCCGGGACAGCTGGTCGACCCCGCAGGCACTGGAACCCGGCCCCTGTTCGCCCGGGACATCTGGTCGAGCCCCCGGGACCACAGTCTCCCGGGGCAGCTGGTCGACTCCGCGGGCCCAAGGACACGGGCCTGAGGCGCCCCAGACAGCTGGTCGAACCCGCGGGCACTGGAACCCGGCCCCAGGTCGCCCGGGATATCTGGTCGAGCCCTGGGACCTTAGGCATGGGCCCGAGTCTCCCGGGGCAGCTGGTCGACTCCGCGGGTCCAGGGACACGGGCCTGAGGCGCCCGGGACAACTGTTCGAAACCGCGGGCACTGGGACACGGGCCCGAGTCCCCTGGGACAGCTGGTCCACCCCACGGGACCACGGAGCCAAGCGGGCGTCGCCCAGGACAGCGGGTCGACATCTCGGGCCCTCGGACCCTGGACTGAGTCGCCCAGGACAGCTGGTCGACACCGCAGGCACAGGAACCCGGCCTCCGGTCGCCCGGGATATCTGATCGAGCCGCCAGGACCACAGGCATGGGCCCGAGTCTCTCGGGGCAGCTGGTCAACTCCGCGGTTCCAGGGACACGGGCCTGAGTCGCCCGGGACAGCTGGTGGACCCCATGGGCTCTGTGACATGGATCCAAATCACCCGGGAGTGCAAGTCGACCCCGCAGGCAATCGGACCCGAGGGCGAGTCGCCCGGGAGTGCTCATCGACCGCACAGGACCTCGTACCCGGGCCTGAGTCGCCCGGTGCAGCTGCTCGACACCGCGGGACCAGGGACCCGGGCCTGAGTCGCCCGGGAGAACTGGTCGACCCCCTGGGCCCTCGGACATGGGCCCGAGTAACCTGGGACAGCTGTTCGACCGCGCGAGTCCTTGGACTCAGGTACGAGTCCCCCGTGACAGATGGTCCACCCCGCGGGCCCGAGGACATGGGTTCGAGTCGCCCGGGACATGTGGTCAACGCAAGGGGACCACGGACCACCGCGCGAATCGCTGAGGACAGCTGGTCCACATCGCGGGCCCTTGGACACTGGCCTGAGTCGCCCGGGACAGCAGGTCGACCCCGTGGGCAATTGGACCCGAGCCCGAGTCGCCCGGGAGAGCTGGTCCAACTCGCGGGCCCTCGGACCCGAGCGCGGGTCGCGCGAGAATTCTGGTCGACCACGCGTGCCCTCGGACCCGGGCCTGTGACGTGCGTGTGAGCTGATCAAACACGCGGGACCACGGACCAAATCCCGTGTCGACCGGGACAGCTTGTCAAGCCCGCGGGCCCTCAGACCCGAGCGGGAGTCACCCAGCAGGGGTGGTCGACATCGCGGGCACTCGGACACTGGCCTGAGTCGCCTGGGACAGCTGGTGCACCCTGCGGCCTATCGGAGCCGGGCGCGTGTCGCCCCTGAGAGCCGGGCGACGCCGCGGGCCCTCGGAACTGTGTGCGAGTCGCCTGGGACAGCTGGTCATCATCGCGGGCCCTCGGACAATGGCCTGAGTCGCCCGGGAGAGCCTGTCGACACTCAGGGCAATCGGAGACAGGCGCGAATCCTCCCGGACAGCTGGTCGACACCACAGGCCCTCAGACCCGAGCGCGATTCGCCCGGGAATTCTCGTCAACCGAGCAGGATCTAGGACCCGGGCCCGAGAACCGGGGGCAGCTGGTCGACTCCTTGGGCCCAGGGACATGGGCCTGAGTCGCCCGGGACAGCTGGTCGACCCCGCGGGCCATCGGCCCCGAGCCTGAGTTGCCCGGGAGAGTTGGTGGACCCCGCGGGCCATCGGACCCGAGCCTGATTCGCCCAGGACAACTGGTTGACAATGCGGGCCCTCAGACCAAGGCGCGAGTTATCTGGTAC
Organism: Sus scrofa; assembly: GCF_054392235.1. Classification (NCBI taxonomy): domain Eukaryota; kingdom Metazoa; phylum Chordata; class Mammalia; order Artiodactyla; family Suidae; genus Sus; species Sus scrofa. Next base: position 37,154,329 of record NC_139393.1, on the reverse strand, counting down.
AGCTAGTCAACTACACGGGAACTCGGACACGGGCCCGATTCGCACGGGTGAGCTGGTCGACCCCACGGAATCACGGACCTGAGCCTGAGTCACCCGGGACAGCTTGTCAACCCCAGGCGCGCTCGACCCGAGCCCGAGTCGCCCAGGACAACGGGGCGACATCGCGGGCCCTCAGATACCAGCGCGTGTCGCCCGGCAGTGCTGGTCGAACCCGCGGGACCTCGGAACCCGGTCCGAGTCGCCCGGGACAGCTGGTCAACATCGTGAGCCCTCGGACACTGGCCTGAGTCGCCACGGACAGCTGGTCGACCCCGCGGGCTATCGGAGCCGGCCGCGTGTCCTCTGGGACAGCTGGTCGAACCTGCGGCCCTCGGACCCGAGCTCGAGTCGCCCGGAAGAGCGGATGGATCCCGCTGACCCTCGATGCGCACCCGAGGCGCCTGGGACAGCTGGTCAAACCCGCAGGCACTGGAACCAGGCCCCCGGTCGCCTGGGACATCTGGTCGAGCCCCCGGGACCTCAGGCATGGGCCCGAGTCTCCCGGGGCAGCTGGTCGACTCCGTGGGCCCAGGGACACGGGCCTGGGGCGCCCGGGCCAGCTGGTTGACCTCGCGGGCACTGGAACCCGGCACCAGGTCGCCTAGGACATCTGGTCGAGCCCATGGGACCTGGGAACCGGGTCCGAGTTGCCCGGGAGAGCTGGTCTACCCCGTGGGCCCTGGGACATGGGCCCGAGTCGCCCTGGACAGCTGGTCGGCACCGCGGGCCTTGGACACGGGCCCGAGACACCCGGGAGAGATGGTCGACCCCACGGGCCCTTGGACATGATTCCGAGTCACCTGGGAGAGCTAGTCGATATCACGGGCCCTCGGAGCCGAGCCGGAGTAGCCCGGGATATCTGGTCGACCCCACGAGATCGCAGACCACAGTGCGAGTCGCCCAGGACAGCTGGGCGACATCGCGGGACCTCAGGCATGGGCCCGAGTCTCCCGTGACAGCTGGTGGACCCTGCGGACCATCGGACCTGGGCCCGAGTGGCCCAGGACAGCTGGGCGACATCATGGGACCTCAGGCGTGGGCCCGAGTCTCCCTGACACCTGGCCGACCCCACGAGCTATCGGATCCGGGCGCAAGTCCCCCAGGACAGCGGGTTGACCCCGCGGGCCATTGGTCAGGCGCCTGAGTCAGCCGGGAGAGCTGGTCGATCCGGCGGGCCCTCAGATCCCAGCTCAAGTCGCCCGAGACAGCGGGTGGATCCCGCTGGCCCTCGGATCCGTGCCCGAGTCACCCGGGACAGCTGGTCGACCCCGCAGGCACTGGAACCCGGCCCCTGTTCGCCCGGGACATCTGGTCGAGCCCCCGGGACCACAGTCTCCCGGGGCAGCTGGTCGACTCCGCGGGCCCAAGGACACGGGCCTGAGGCGCCCCAGACAGCTGGTCGAACCCGCGGGCACTGGAACCCGGCCCCAGGTCGCCCGGGATATCTGGTCGAGCCCTGGGACCTTAGGCATGGGCCCGAGTCTCCCGGGGCAGCTGGTCGACTCCGCGGGTCCAGGGACACGGGCCTGAGGCGCCCGGGACAACTGTTCGAAACCGCGGGCACTGGGACACGGGCCCGAGTCCCCTGGGACAGCTGGTCCACCCCACGGGACCACGGAGCCAAGCGGGCGTCGCCCAGGACAGCGGGTCGACATCTCGGGCCCTCGGACCCTGGACTGAGTCGCCCAGGACAGCTGGTCGACACCGCAGGCACAGGAACCCGGCCTCCGGTCGCCCGGGATATCTGATCGAGCCGCCAGGACCACAGGCATGGGCCCGAGTCTCTCGGGGCAGCTGGTCAACTCCGCGGTTCCAGGGACACGGGCCTGAGTCGCCCGGGACAGCTGGTGGACCCCATGGGCTCTGTGACATGGATCCAAATCACCCGGGAGTGCAAGTCGACCCCGCAGGCAATCGGACCCGAGGGCGAGTCGCCCGGGAGTGCTCATCGACCGCACAGGACCTCGTACCCGGGCCTGAGTCGCCCGGTGCAGCTGCTCGACACCGCGGGACCAGGGACCCGGGCCTGAGTCGCCCGGGAGAACTGGTCGACCCCCTGGGCCCTCGGACATGGGCCCGAGTAACCTGGGACAGCTGTTCGACCGCGCGAGTCCTTGGACTCAGGTACGAGTCCCCCGTGACAGATGGTCCACCCCGCGGGCCCGAGGACATGGGTTCGAGTCGCCCGGGACATGTGGTCAACGCAAGGGGACCACGGACCACCGCGCGAATCGCTGAGGACAGCTGGTCCACATCGCGGGCCCTTGGACACTGGCCTGAGTCGCCCGGGACAGCAGGTCGACCCCGTGGGCAATTGGACCCGAGCCCGAGTCGCCCGGGAGAGCTGGTCCAACTCGCGGGCCCTCGGACCCGAGCGCGGGTCGCGCGAGAATTCTGGTCGACCACGCGTGCCCTCGGACCCGGGCCTGTGACGTGCGTGTGAGCTGATCAAACACGCGGGACCACGGACCAAATCCCGTGTCGACCGGGACAGCTTGTCAAGCCCGCGGGCCCTCAGACCCGAGCGGGAGTCACCCAGCAGGGGTGGTCGACATCGCGGGCACTCGGACACTGGCCTGAGTCGCCTGGGACAGCTGGTGCACCCTGCGGCCTATCGGAGCCGGGCGCGTGTCGCCCCTGAGAGCCGGGCGACGCCGCGGGCCCTCGGAACTGTGTGCGAGTCGCCTGGGACAGCTGGTCATCATCGCGGGCCCTCGGACAATGGCCTGAGTCGCCCGGGAGAGCCTGTCGACACTCAGGGCAATCGGAGACAGGCGCGAATCCTCCCGGACAGCTGGTCGACACCACAGGCCCTCAGACCCGAGCGCGATTCGCCCGGGAATTCTCGTCAACCGAGCAGGATCTAGGACCCGGGCCCGAGAACCGGGGGCAGCTGGTCGACTCCTTGGGCCCAGGGACATGGGCCTGAGTCGCCCGGGACAGCTGGTCGACCCCGCGGGCCATCGGCCCCGAGCCTGAGTTGCCCGGGAGAGTTGGTGGACCCCGCGGGCCATCGGACCCGAGCCTGATTCGCCCAGGACAACTGGTTGACAATGCGGGCCCTCAGACCAAGGCGCGAGTTATCCGGTACAGCTAGTCAACTACACGGGAACTCGGACACGGGCCCGATTCGCCCGGGTGAGCTGGTCGACCCCACGGAATCACGGACCTGAGCCTGAGTCACCCGGGACAGCTTGTCAACCCCAGGCGCGCTCGACCCGAGCCCGAGTCGCCCAGGACAACGGGGCGACATCGCGGGCCCTCAGATACCAGCGCGTGTCGCCCGGCAGTGCTGGTCGAACCCGCGGGACCTCGGAACCCGGTCCGAGTCGCCCGGGACAGCTGGTCAACATCGTGAGCCCTCGGACACTGGCCTGAGTCGCCACGGACAGCTGGTCGACCCCGCGGGCTATCGGAGCCGGCCGCGTGTCCTCTGGGACAGCTGGTCGAACCTGCGGCCCTCGGACCCGAGCTCGAGTCGCCCGGAAGAGCGGATGGATCCCGCTGACCCTCGATGCGCACCCGAGGCGCCTGGGACAGCTGGTCAAACCCGCAGGCACTGGAACCAGGCCCCCGGTCGCCTGGGACATCTGGTCGAGCCCCCGGGACCTCAGGCATGGGCCCGAGTCTCCCGGGGCAGCTGGTCGACTCCGTGGGCCCAGGGACACGGGCCTGGGGCGCCCGGGCCAGCTGGTTGACCTCGCGGGCACTGGAACCCGGCACCAGGTCGCCTAGGACATCTGGTCGAGCCCATGGGACCTGGGAACCGGGTCCGAGTTGCCCGGGAGAGCTGGTCTACCCCGTGGGCCCTGGGACATGGGCCCGAGTCGCCCTGGACAGCTGGTCGGCACCGCGGGCCTTGGACACGGGCCCGAGACACCCGGGAGAGATGGTCGACCCCACGGGCCCTTGGACATGATTTCGAGTCACCTGGGAGAGCTAGTCGATATCACGGGCCCTCGGAGCCGAGCCGGAGTAGCCCGGGATATCTGGTCGACCCCACGAGATCGCAGACCACAGTGCGAGTCGCCCAGGACAGCTGGGCGACATCGCGGGACCTCAGGCATGGGCCCGAGTCTCCCGTGACAGCTGGTGGACCCTGCGGACCATCGGACCTGGGCCCGAGTGGCCCAGGACAGCTGGGCGACATCGTGGGACCTCAGGCATGGGCCCGAGTCTCCCTGACACCTGGCCGACCCCACGAGCTATCGGATCCGGGCGCAAGTCCCCCAGGACAGCGGGTTGACACCGCGGGCCATTGGTCAGGCGCCTGAGTCAGCCGGGAGAGCTGGTCGATCCGGCGGGCCCTCAGATCCGAGCTCAAGTCGCCCGAGACAGCGGGTGGATCCCGCTGGCCCTCGGATCCGTGCCCGAGTCACCCGGGACAGCTGGTCGACCCCGCAGGCACTGGAACCCGGCCCCTGTTCGCCCGGGACATCTGGTCGAGCCCCCGGGACCACAGTCTCCCGGGGCAGCTGGTCGACTCCGCGGGCCCAAGGACACGGGCCTGAGGCGCCCCAGACAGCTGGTCGAACCCGCGGGCACTGGAACCCGGCCCCAGGTCGCCCGGGATATCTGGTCGAGCCCTGGGACCTTAGGCATGGGCCCGAGTCTCCCGGGGCAGCTGGTCGACTCCGCGGGTCCAGGGACACGGGCCTGAGGCGCCCGGGACAACTGTTCGAAACCGCGGGCACTGGGACACGGGCCCGAGTCCCCTGGGACAGCTGGTCCACCCCACGGGACCACGGAGCCAAGCGGGCGTCGCCCAGGACAGCGGGTCGACATCTCGGGCCCTCGGACCCTGGACTGAGTCGCCCAGGACAGCTGGTCGACACCGCAGGCACAGGAACCCGGCCTCCGGTCGCCCGGGATATCTGATCGAGCCGCCAGGACCACAGGCATGGGCCCGAGTCTCTCGGGGCAGCTGGTCAACTCCGCGGTTCCAGGGACACGGGCCTGAGTCGCCCGGGACAGCTGGTGGACCCCATGGGCTCTGTGACATGGATCCAAATCACCTGGGAGTGCAAGTCGACCCCGCAGGCAATCGGACCCGAGGGCGAGTCGCCCGGGAGTGCTCATCGACCGCACAGGACCTCGTACCCGGGCCGGAGTCGCCCGGTGCAGCTGCTCGACACCGCGGGACCAGGGACCCGGGCTGAGTCGCCCGGGAGAACTGGTCGACCCCCTGGGCCCTCGGACATGGGCCCGAGTAACCTGGGACAGCTGTTCGACCGCGCGAGTCCTTGGACTCAGGTACGAGTCCCCCGTGACAGATGGTCCACCCCGCGGGCCCGAGGACATGGGTTCGAGTCGCCCGGGACATGTGGTCAACGCAAGGGGACCACGGACCACCGCGCGAATCGCTGAGGACAGCTGGTCCACATCGCGGGCCCTTGGACACTGGCCTGAGTCGCCCGGGACAGCAGGTCGACCCCGTGGGCAATTGGACCCGAGCCCGAGTCGCCCGGGAGAGCTGGTCCAACTCGCGGGCCCTCGGACCCGAGCGCGGGTCGCGCGAGAATTCTGGTCGACCACGCGTGCCCTCGGACCCGGGCCTGTGACGTGCGTGTGAGCTGATCAAACACGCGGGACCACGGACCAAATCCCGTGTCGACCGGGACAGCTTGTCAAGCCCGCGGGCCCTCAGACCCGAGCGGGAGTCACTCAGCAGGGGTGGTCGACATCGCGGGCACTCGGACACTGGCCTGAGTCGCCTGGGACAGCTGGTGCACCCTGCGGCCTATCGGAGCCGGGCGCGTGTCGCCCCTGAGAGCCGGGCGACGCCGCGGGCCCTCGGAACTGTGTGCGAGTCGCCTGGGACAGCTGGTCATCATCGCGGGCCCTCGGACAATGGCCTGAGTCGCCCGGGAGAGCCTGTCGACACTCAGGGCAATCGGAGACAGGCGCGAATCCTCCCGGACAGCTGGTCGACACCACAGGCCCTCAGACCCGAGCGCGATTCGCCCGGGAATTCTCGTCAACCGAGCAGGATCTAGGACCCGGGCCCGAGAACCGGGGGCAGCTGGTCGACTCCTTGGGCCCAGGGACATGGGCCTGAGTCGCCCGGGACAGCTGGTCGACCCCGCGGGCCATCGGCCCCGAGCCTGAGTTGCCCGGGAGAGTTGGTGGACCCCGCGGGCCATCGGACCCGAGCCTGATTCGCCCAGGACAACTGGTTGACAATGCGGGCCCTCAGACCAAGGCGCGAGTTATCCGGTACAGCTAGTCAACTACACGGGAACTCGGACACGGGCCCGATTCGCCCGGGTGAGCTGGTCGACCCCACGGAATCACGGACCTGAGCCTGAGTCACCCGGGACAGCTTGTCAACCCCAGGCGCGCTCGACCCGAGCCCGAGTCGCCCAGGACAACGGGGCGACATCGCGGGCCCTCAGATACCAGCGCGTGTCGCCCGGCAGTGCTGGTCGAACCCGCGGGACCTCGGAACCCGGTCCGAGTCGCCCGGGACAGCTGGTCAACATCGTGAGCCCTCGGACACTGGCCTGAGTCGCCACGGACAGCTGGTCGACCCCGCGGGCTATCGGAGCCGGCCGCGTGTCCTCTGGGACAGCTGGTCGAACCTGCGGCCCTCGGACCCGAGCTCGAGTCGCCCGGAAGAGCGGATGGATCCCGCTGACCCTCGATGCGCACCCGAGGCGCCTGGGACAGCTGGTCAAACCCGCAGGCACTGGAACCAGGCCCCCGGTCGCCTGGGACATCTGGTCGAGCCCCCGGGACCTCAGGCATGGGCCCGAGTCTCCCGGGGCAGCTGGTCGACTCCGTGGGCCCAGGGACACGGGCCTGGGGCGCCCGGGCCAGCTGGTTGACCTCGCGGGCACTGGAACCCGGCACCAGGTCGCCCAGGACATCTGGTCGAGCCCATGGGACCTGGGAACCGGGTCCGAGTTGCCCGGGAGAGCTGGTCTACCCCGTGGGCCCTGGGACATGGGCCCGAGTCGCCCTGGACAGCTGGTCGGCACCGCGGGCCTTGGACACGGGCCCGAGACACCCGGGAGAGATGGTCGACCCCACGGGCCCTTGGACATGATTCCGAGTCACCTGGGAGAGCTAGTCGATATCACGGGCCCTCGGAGCCGAGCCGGAGTAGCCCGGGATATCTGGTCGACCCCACGAGATCTCAGACCACAGTGCGAGTCGCCCAGGACAGCTGGGCGACATCGCGGGACCTCAGGCATGGGCCCGAGTCTCCCGTGACAGCTGGTGGACCCTGCGGACCATCGGACCTGGGCCCGAGTGGCCCAGGACAGCTGGGCGACATCGTGGGACCTCAGGCATGGGCCCGAGTCTCCCTGACACCTGGCCGACCCCACGAGCTATCGGATCCGGGCGCAAGTCCCCCAGGACAGCGGGTTGACACCGCGGGCCATTGGTCAGGTGCCTGAGTCAGCCGGGAGAGCTGGTCGATCCGGCGGGCCCTCAGATCCCAGCTCAAGTCGCCCGAGACAGCGGGTGGATCCCGCTGGCCCTCGGATCCGTGCCCGAGTCACCCGGGACAGCTGGTCGACCCCGCAGGCACTGGAACCCGGCCCCTGTTCGCCCGGGACATCTGGTCGAGCCCCCGGGACCACAGTCTCCCGGGGCAGGTGGTCGACTCCGCGGGCCCAAGGACACGGGCCTGAGGCGCCCCAGACAGCTGGTCGAACCCGCGGGCACTGGAACCCGGCCCCAGGTCGCCCGGGATATCTGGTCGAGCCCTGGGACCTTAGGCATGGGCCCGAGTCTCCCGGGGCAGCTGGTCGACTCCGCGGGTCCAGGGACACGGGCCTGAGGCGCCCGGGACAACTGTTCGAAACCGCGGGCACTGGGACACGGGCCCGAGTCCCCTGGAACAGCTGGTCCACCCCACGGGACCACGGACCCAAGCGGGCGTCGCCCAGGACAGCGGGTCGACATCTCGGGCCCTCGGACCCTGGACTGAGTCGCCCAGGACAGCTGGTCGACACCGCAGGCACAGGAACCCGGCCTCCGGTCGCCCGGGATATCTGATCGAGCCGCCAGGACCACAGGCATGGGCCCGAGTCTCTCGGGGCAGCTGGTCAACTCCGCGGTTCCAGGGACACGGGCCTGAGTCGCCCGGGACAGCTGGTGGACCCCATGGGCTCTGTGACATGGATCCAAATCACCCGGGAGTGCAAGTCGACCCCGCAGGCAATCGGACCCGAGGGCGAGTCGCCCGGGAGTGCTCATCGACCGCACAGGACCTCGTACCCGGGCCTGAGTCGCCCGGTGCAGCTGCTCGACACCGCGGGACCAGGGACCCGGGCCTGAGTCGCCCGGGAGAACTGGTCGACCCCCTGGGCCCTCGGACATGGGCCCGAGTAACCTGGGACAGCTGTTCGACCGCGTGAGTCCTTGGACTCAGGTACGAGTCCCCCGTGACAGATGGTCCACCCCGCGGGCCCGAGGACATGGGTTCGAGTCGCCCGGGACATGTGGTCAACGCAAGGGGACCACGGACCACCCCGCGAATCGCTGAGGACAGCTGGTCCACATCGCGGGCCCTTGGACACTGGCCTGAGTCGCCCGGGACAGCAGGTCGACCCCGCGGGCCATCTGCCCCGAGCCCGAGTTGCCCGGGAGAGTTGGTGGACCCCGCGGGCCATCGGACCCGAGCCTGATTCGCCCAGGACAACTGGTTGACAATGCAGGTCCTCAGACCAAGGAGCGAGTTATCCGGTACAGCTAGTCAACTACACGGGAACTCGGACACGGGCCCGATACGCCCGGGTGAGCTGGTCGACCCCACGGAATCACGGACCTGTGCCTGAGTCACCCGGGACAGCTTGTCAACCCCAGGCGCGCTCGACCCGAGCCCGAGTCGCCCAGGACAACGGGGCGACATCGCGGGCCCTCAGATACCAGCGCGTGTCGCCCGGCAGTGCTGGTCGAACCCGCGGGACCTCGGAACCCGGTCCGAGTCGCCCGGGACAGCTGGTCAACATCGTGAGCCCTCGGACACTGGCCTGAGTCGCCACGGACAGCTGGTCGACCCCGTGGGCTATCGGAGCCGGCCGCGTGTCCTCTGGGACAGCTGGTCGAACCTGCGGCCCTCGGACCCGAGCTCGAGTCGCCCGGAAGAGCGGATGGATCCCGCTGACCCTCGATGCGCACCCGAGGCGCCTGGGACAGCTGGTCAAACCCGCAGGCACTGGAACCAGGCCCCCGGTCGCCTGGGACATCTGGTCGAGCCCCCGGGACCTCAGGCATGGGCCCGAGTCTCCCGGGGCAGCTGGTCGACTCCGTGGGCCCAGGGACACGGGCCTGGGGCGCCCGGGCCAGCTGGTTGACCTCGCGGGCACTGGAACCCGGCACCAGGTCGCCCAGGACATCTGGTCGAGCCCATGGGACCTGGGAACCGGGTCCGAGTTGCCCGGGAGAGCTGGTCTACCCCGTGGGCCCTGGGACATGGGCCCGAGTCGCCCTGGACAGCTGGTCGGCACCGCGGGCCTTGGACACGGGCCCGAGACACCCGGGAGAGATGGTCGACCCCACGGGCCCTTGGACATGATTCCGAGTCACCTGGGAGAGCTAGTCGATATCACGGGCCCTCGGAGCCGAGCCGGAGTAGCCCGGGATATCTGGTCGACCCCACGAGATCTCAGACCACAGTGCGAGTCGCCCAGGACAGCTGGGCGACATCGCGGGACCTCAGGCATGGGCCCGAGTCTCCCGTGACAGCTGGTGGACCCTGCGGACCATCGGACCTGGGCCCGAGTGGCCCAGGACAGCTGGGCGACATCGTGGGACCTCAGGCATGGGCCCGAGTCTCCCTGACACCTGGCCGACCCCACGAGCTATCGGATCCGGGCGCAAGTCCCCCAGGACAGCGGGTTGACACCGCGGGCCATTGGTCAGGCGCCTGAGTCAGCCGGGAGAGCTGGTCGATCCGGCGGGCCCTCAGATCCCAGCTCAAGTCGCCCGAGACAGCGGGTGGATCCCGCTGGCCCTCGGATCCGTGCCCGAGTCACCCGGGACAGCTGGTCGACCCCGCAGGCACTGGAACCCGGCCCCTGTTCGCCCGGGACATCTGGTCGAGCCCCCGGGACCACAGTCTCCCGGGGCAGGTGGTCGACTCCGCGGGCCCAAGGACACGGGCCTGAGGCACCCCAGACAGCTGGTCGAACCCGCGGGCACTGGAACCCGGCCCCAGGTCGCCCGGGATATCTGGTCGAGCCCTGGGACCTTAGGCATGGGCCCGAGTCTCCCGGGGCAGCTGGTCGACTCCGCGGGTCCAGGGACACGGGCCTGAGGCGCCCGGGACAACTGTTCGAAACCGCGGGCACTGGGACACGGGCCCGAGTCCCCTGGGACAGCTGGTCCACCCCACGGGACCACGGACCCAAGCGGGCGTCGCCCAGGACAGCGGGTCGACATCTCGGGCCCTCGGACCCTGGACTGAGTCGCCCAGGACAGCTGGTCGACACCGCAGGCACAGGAACCCGGCCTCCGGTCGCCCGGGATATCTGATCGAGCCGCCAGGACCACAGGCATGGGCCCGAGTCTCTCGGGGCAGCTGGTCAACTCCGCGGTTCCAGGGACACGGGCCTGAGTCGCCCGGGACAGCTGGTGGACCCCATGGGCTCTGTGACATGGATCCAAATCACCCGGGAGTGCAAGTCGACCCCGCAGGCAATCGGACCCGAGGGCGAGTCGCCCGGGAGTGCTCATCGACCGCACAGGACCTCGTACCCGGGCCTGAGTCGCCCGGTGCAGCTGCTCGACACCGCGGGACCAGGGACCCGGGCCTGAGTCGCCCGGGAGAACTGGTCGACCCCCTGGGCCCTCGGACATGGGCCCGAGTAACCTGGGACAGCTGTTCGACCGCGTGAGTCCTTGGACTCAGGTACGAGTCCCCCGTGACAGATGGTCCACCCCGCGGGCCCGAGGACATGGGTTCGAGTCGCCCGGGACATGTGGTCAACGCAAGGGGACCACGGACCACCGCGCGAATCGCTGAGGACAGCTGGTCCACATCGCGGGCCCTTGGACACTGGCCTGAGTCGCCCGGGACAGCAGGTCGACCCCGCGGGCCATCTGCCCCGAGCCCGAGTTGCCCGGGAGAGTTGGTGGACCCCGCGGGCCATCGGACCCGAGCCTGATTCGCCCAGGACAACTGGTTGACAATGCAGGTCCTCAGACCAAGGAGCGAGTTATCCGGTACAGCTAGTCAACTACACGGGAACTCGGACACGGGCCCGATACGCCCGGGTGAGCTGGTCGACCCCACGGAATCACGGACCTGTGCCTGAGTCACCCGGGACAGCTTGTCAACCCCAGGCGCGCTCGACCCGAGCCCGAGTCGCCCAGGACAACGGGGCGACATCGCGGGCCCTCAGATACCAGCGCGTGTCGCCCGGCAGTGCTGGTCGAACCCGCGGGACCTCGGAACCCGGTCCGAGTCGCCCGGGACAGCTGGTCAACATCGTGAGCCCTCGGACACTGGCCTGAGTCGCCACGGACAGCTGGTCGACCCCGTGGGCTATCGGAGCCGGCCGCGTGTCCTCTGGGACAGCTGGTCGAACCTGCGGCCCTCGGACCCGAGCTCGAGTCGCCCGGAAGAGCGGATGGATCCCGCTGACCCTCGATGCGCACCCGAGGCGCCTGGGACAGCTGGTCAAACCCGCAGGCACTGGAACCAGGCCCCCGGTCGCCTGGGACATCTGGTCGAGCCCCCGGGACCTCAGGCATGGGCCCGAGTCTCCCGGGGCAGCTGGTCGACTCCGTGGGCCCAGGGACACGGGCCTGGGGCGCCCGGGCCAGCTGGTTGACCTCGCGGGCACTGGAACCCGGCACCAGGTCGCCCAGGACATCTGGTCGAGCCCATGGGACCTGGGAACCGGGTCCGAGTTGCCCGGGACAGCTGGTCTACCCCGTGGGCCCTGGGACATGGGCCCGAGTCGCCCTGGACAGCTGGTCGGCACCGCGGGCCTTGGACACGGGCCCGAGACACCCGGGAGAGATGGTCGACCCCACGGGCCCTTGGACATGATTCCGAGTCACCTGGGAGAGCTAGTCGATATCACGGGCCCTCGGAGCCGAGCCGGAGTAGCCCGGGATATCTGGTCGACCCCACGAGATCTCAGACCACAGTGCGAGTCGCCCAGGACAGCTGGGCGACATCGCGGGACCTCAGGCATGGGCCCGAGTCTCCCGTGACAGCTGGTGGACCCTGCGGACCATCGGACCTGGGCCCGAGTGGCCCAGGACAGCTGGGCGACATCGTGGGACCTCAGGCATGGGCCCGAGTCTCCCTGACACCTGGCCGACCCCACGAGCTATCGGATCCGGGCGCAAGTCCCCCAGGACAGCGGGTTGACACCGCGGGCCATTGGTCAGGCGCCTGAGTCAGCCGGGAGAGCTGGTCGATCCGGCGGGCCCTCAGATCCGAGCTCAAGTCGCCCGAGACAGCGGGTGGATCCCGCTGGCCCTCGGATCCGTGCCCGAGTCACCCGGGACAGCTGGTCGACCCCGCAGGCACTGGAACCCGGCCCCTGTTCGCCCGGGACATCTGGTCGAGCCCCCGGGACCACAGTCTCCCGGGGCAGCTGGTCGACTCCGCGGGCCCAAGGACACGGGCCTGAGGCGCCCCAGACAGCTGGTCGAACCCGCGGGCACTGGAACCCGGCCACAGGTCGCCCGGGATATCTGGTCGAGCCCTGGGACCTTAGGCATGGGCCCGAGTCTCCCGGGGCAGCTGGTCGACTCCGCGGGTCCAGGGACACGGGCCTGAGGCGCCCGGGACAACTGTTCGAAACCGCGGGCACTGGGACACGGGCCCGAGTCCCCTGGGACAGCTGGTCCACCCCACGGGACCACGGACCCAAGCGGGCGTCGCCCAGGACAGCGGGTCGACATCTCGGGCCCTCGGACCCTGGACTGAGTCCCCCAGGACAGCTGGTCGACACCGCAGGCACAGGAACCCGGCCTCCGGTCGCCCGGGATATCTGATCGAGCCGCCAGGACCACAGGCATGGGCCCGAGTCTCTCGGGGCAGCTGGTCAACTCCGCGGTTCCAGGGACACGGGCCTGAGTCGCCCGGGACAGCTGGTGGACCCCATGGGCTCTGTGACATGGATCCAAATCACCCGGGAGTGCAAGTCGACCCCGCAGGCAATCGGACCCGAGGGCGAGTCGCCCGGGAGTGCTCATCGACCGCACAGGACCTCGTACCCGGGCCTGAGTCGCCCGGTGCAGCTGCTCGACACCGCGGGACCAGGGACCCGGGCCTGAGTCGCCCGGGAGAACTGGTCGACCCCCTGGGCCCTCGGACATGGGCCCGAGTAACCTGGGACAGCTGTTCGACCGCGCGAGTCCTTGGACTCAGGTACGAGTCCCCCGTGACAGATGGTCCACCCCGCGGGCCCGAGGACATGGGTTCGAGTCGCCCGGGACATGTGGTCAACGCAAGGGGACCACGGACCACCGCGCGAATCGCTGAGGACAGCTGGTCCACATCGCGGGCCCTTGGACACTGGCCTGAGTCGCCTGGGACAGCAGGTCGACCCCGTGGGCAATTGGACCCGAGCCCGAGTCGCCCGGGAGAGCTGGTCCAACTCGCGGGCCCTCGGACCCGAGCGCGGGTCGCGCGAGAATTCTGGTCGACCACGCGTGCCCTCGGACCCGGGCCTGTGACGTGCGTGTGAGCTGATCAAACACGCGGGACCACGGACCAAATCCCGTGTCGACCGGGACAGCTTGTCAAGCCCGCGGGCCCTCAGACCCGAGCGGGAGTCACCCAGCAGGGGTGGTCGACATCGCGGGCACTCGGACACTGGCCTGAGTCGCCTGGGACAGCTGGTGCACCCTGCGGCATATCGGAGCCGGGCGCGTGTCGCCCCTGAGAGCCGGGCGACGCCGCGGGCCCTCGGAACTGTGTGCGAGTCGCCTGGGACAGCTGGTCATCATCGCGGGCCCTCGGACAATGGCCTGAGTCGCCCGGGAGAGCCTGTCGACACTCAGGGCAATCGGAGACAGGCGCGAATCCTCCCGGACAGCTGGTCGACACCACAGGCCCTCAGACCCGAGCGCGATTCGCCCGGGAATTCTCGTCAACCGAGCAGGATCTAGGACCCGGGCCCGAGAACCGGGGGCAGCTGGTCGACTCCTTGGGCCCAGGGACATGGGCCTGAGTCGCCCGGGACAGCTGGTCGACCCCGCGGGCCATCGGCCCCGAGCCTGAGTTGCCCGGGAGAGTTGGTGGACCCCGCGGGCCATCGGACCCGAGCCTGATTCGCCCAGGACAACTGGTTGACAATGCGGGCCCTCAGACCAAGGCGCGAGTTATCCGGTACAGCTAGTCAACTACACGGGAACTCGGACACGGGCCCGCTTCGCCCGGGTGAGCTGGTCGACCCCACGGAATCACGGACCTGAGCCTGAGTCACCCGGGACAGCTTGTCAACCCCAGGCGCGCTCGACCCGAGCCCGAGTCGCCCAGGACAACGGGGCGACATCGCGGGCCCTCAGATACCAGCGCGTGTCGCCCGGCAGTGCTGGTCGAACCCGCGGGACCTCGGAACCCGGTCCGAGTCGCCCGGGACAGCTGGTCAACATCGTGAGCCCTCGGACACTGGCCTGAGTCGCCACGGACAGCTGGTCGACCCCGCGGGCTATCGGAGCCGGCCGCGTGTCCTCTGGGACAGCTGGTCGAACCTGCGGCCCTCGGACCCGAGCTCGAGTCGCCCGGAAGAGCGGATGGATCCCGCTGACCCTCGATGCGCACCCGAGGCGCCTGGGACAGCTGGTCAAACCCGCAGGCACTGGAACCAGGCCCCCGGTCGCCTGGGACATCTGGTCGAGCCCCCGGGACCTCAGGCATGGGCCCGAGTCTCCCGGGGCAGCTGGTCGACTCCGTGGGCCCAGGGACACGGGCCTGGGGCGCCCAGGCCAGCTGGTTGACCTCGCGGGCACTGGAACCCGGCACCAGGTCGCCCAGGACATCTGGTCGAGCCCATGGGACCTGGGAACCGGGTCCGAGTTGCCCGGGAGAGCTGGTCTACCCCGTGGGCCCTGGGACATGGGCCCGAGTCGCCCTGGACAGCTGGTCGGCACCGCGGGCCTTGGACACGGGCCCGAGACACCCGGGAGAGATGGTCGACCCCACGGGCCCTTGGACATGATTCCGAGTCACCTGGGAGAGCTAGTCGATATCACGGGCCCTCGGAGCCGAGCCGGAGTAGCCCGGGATATCTGGTCGACCCCACGAGATCTCAGACCACAGTGCGAGTCGCCCAGGCCAGCTGGGCGACATCGCGGGACCTCAGGCATGGGCCCGAGTCTCCCGTGACAGCTGGTGGACCCTGCGGACCATCGGACCTGGGCCCGAGTGGCCCAGGACAGCTGGGCGACATCGTCGGACCTCAGGCATGGGCCCGAGTCTCCCTGACACCTGGCCGACCCCACGAGCTATCGGATCCGGGCGCAAGTCCCCCAGGACAGCGGGTTGACACCGCGGGCCATTGGTCAGGTGCCTGAGTCAGCCGGGAGAGCTGGTCGATCCGGCGGGCCCTCAGATCCCAGCTCAAGTCGCCCGAGACAGCGGGTGGATCCCGCTGGCCCTCGGATCCGTGCCCGAGTCACCCGGGACAGCTGGTCGACCCCGCAGGCACTGGAACCCGGCCCCTGTTCGCCCGGGACATCTGGTCGAGCCCCCGGGACCACAGTCTCCCGGGGCAGCTGGTCGACTCCGCGGGCCCAAGGACACGGGCCTGAGGCGCCCCAGACAGCTGGTCGAACCCGCGGGCACTGGAACCCGGCCCCAGGTCGCCCGGGATATCTGGTCGAGCCCTGGGACCTTAGGCATGGGCCCGAGTCTCCCGGGGCAGCTGGTCGACTCCGCGGGTCCAGGGACACGGGCCTGAGGCGCCCGGGACAACTGTTCGAAACCGCGGGCACTGGGACACGGGCCCGAGTCCCCTGGGACAGCTGGTCCACCCCACGGGACCACGGACCCAAGCGGGCGTCGCCCAGGACAGCGGGTCGACATCTCGGGCCCTCGGACCCTGGACTGAGTCGCCCAGGACAGCTGGTCGACACCGCAGGCACAGGAACCCGGCCTCCGGTCGCCCGGGATATCTGATCGAGCCGCCAGGACCACAGGCATGGGCCCGAGTCTCTCGGGGCAGCTGGTCAAATCCGCGGTTCCAGGGACACGGGCCTGAGTCGCCCGGGACAGCTGGTGGACCCCATGGGCTCTGTGACATGGATCCAAATCACCCGGGAGTGCAAGTCGACCCCGCAGGCAATCGGACCCGAGGGCGAGTCGCCCGGGAGTGCTCATCGACCGCACAGGACCTCGTACCCGGGCCTGAGTCGCCCGGTGCAGCTGCTCGACACCGCGGGACCAGGGACCCGGGCCTGAGTCGCCCGGGAGAACTGGTCGACCCCCTGGGCCCTCGGACATGGGCCCGAGTAACCTGGGACAGCTGTTCGACCGCGTGAGTCCTTGGACTCAGGTACGAGTCCCCCGTGACAGATGGTCCACCCCGCGGGCCCGAGGACATGGGTTCGAGTCGCCCGGGACATGTGGTCAACGCAAGGGGACCACGGACCACCGCGCGAATCGCTGAGGACAGCTGGTCCACATCGCGGGCCCTTGGACACTGGCCTGAGTCGCCCGGGACAGCAGGTCGACCCCGCGGGCCATCTGCCCCGAGCCCGAGTTGCCCGGGAGAGTTGGTGGACCCCGCGGGCCATCGGACCCGAGCCTGATTCGCCCAGGACAACTGGTTGACAATGCAGGTCCTCAGACCAAGGAGCGAGTTATCCGGTACAGCTAGTCAACTACTCGGGAACTCGGACACGGGCCCGATACGCCCGGGTGAGCTGGTCGACCCCACGGAATCACGGACCTGTGCCTGAGTCACCCGGGACAGCTTGTCAACCCCAGGCGCGCTCGACCCGAGCGCAAGTCGCCCAGGACAACGGGGCGACATCGCGGGCCCTCAGATACTAGCGCGTGTCGCCCGGCAGTGCTGGTCGAACCCGCGGGACCTCGGAACCCGGTCCGAGTCGCCCGGGACAGCTGGTCAACATCGTGAGCCCTCGGACACTGGCCTGAGTCGCCACGGACAGCTGGTCGACCCCGCGGGCTATCGGAGCCAGCCGCGTGTCCTCTGGGACAGCTGGTCGAACCTGCGGCCCTCGGACCCGAGCTCGAGTCGCCCGGAAGAGCGGATGGATCCCGCTGACCCTCGATGCGCACCCGAGGCGCCTGTGACAGCTGGTCAACCCCGCAGGCACAGGAACCAGGCCCCCGGTCGCCTGGGACATCTGGTCGAGCCCCCGGGACCTCAGGCATGGGCCCGAGTCTCCCGGGGCAGCTGGTCGACTCCGTGGGCCCAGGGACACGGGCCTGGGGCGCCCGGGCCAGCTGGTCGACCTCGCGGGCACTGGAACCCGGCACCAGGTCGCCCAGGACATCTGGTCGAGCCCATGGGACCTGGGAACCGGGTCCGAGTTGCCCGAGAGAGCTGGTCTACCCCGTGGGCCCTGGGACATGGGCCCGAGTCGCCCTGGACAGCTGGTCGGCACCGCGGGCCTTGGACACGGGCCCGAGACACCCGGGAGAGATGGTCGACCCCACGGGCCCTTGGACATGATTCCGAGTCACCTGGGAGAGCTAGTCGATATCACGGGCCCTCGGAGCCGAGCCGGAGTAGCCCGGGATATCTGGTCGACCCCACGAGATCTCAGACCACAGTGCGAGTCGCCCAGGCCAGCTGGTCGACATCGCGGGACCTCAGGCATGGGCCCGAGTCTCCCGTGACAGCTGGTGGACCCTGCGGACCATCGGACCTGGGCCCGAGTGGCCCAGGACAGCTGGGCGACATCGTGGGACCACAGGCATGGGCCCGAGTCTCCCGTGACACCTGGCCGACCCCACGAGCTATCGGATCCGGGCGCAAGTCCCCCAGGACAGCGGGTGGACACCGCGGGCCATTGGTCAGGCGCCTGAGTCAGCCGGGACAGCTGGTCGATCCGGCGGGCCCTCAGATCCGAGCTCATGTCGCCCGAGACAGCGGGTGGATCCCGCTGGCCCTCGGATCCGTGCCCGAGTCACCCGGGACAGCTGGTCGACCCCGCAGGCACTGGAACACGACCCCGTTCGCCCGGGACATCTGGTCGAGCCCCAGGGACCAGAGTCTCCCGGGGCAGCTGGTCGACTCCGCGGGCCCAAGGACACGGGCCTGAGGCGCCCGAGACAGCTGGTCGAACCCGCGGGCACTGGAACCCGGCCCCAGGTCCCCCGGGATATCTGGTCGAGCCCTGGGACCTTAGGCATGGGCCCGAGTCACCCGGGGCAGCTGGTCGATTCCGCGGGTCCAGGGACACGGGCCTGAGGCGCCCGGGACAACTGTTCAAAACCGCGGGCACTGGGACACGGGCCCGAGTCCCCTGGGACAGCTGGTCCACCCCACGGGACCACGGACCTAAGCGGGCGTCGCCCAGGACAGCGGGTCGACATCTCGGGCCCTCGGACCCTGGACTGAGTCGCCCAGGACAGCTGGTCGACACCGCAGGCACAGGAACCCGGCCTCCGGTTGCCCGGGATATCTGATCGAGCCGCCAGGACCACAGGCATGGGCCCGAGTCTCTCGGGGCAGCTGGTCAACTCCGCGGTTCCAGGGACACGGGCCTGAGTTGCCCGGGACAGCTGGTGGACCCCATGGGCTCTGTGACATGGATCCAAATCACCCGGGAGTGCAAGTCGACCCCGCAGGCAATCGGACCCGAGGGCGAGTCGCCCGGGAGTGCTCATCGACCGCACAGGACCTCGTACCCGGGCCTGAGTCGCCCGGTGCAGCTGCTCGACACCGCGGGACCAGGGACCCGGGCCTGAGTCGCCCGGGAGAACTGGTCGACCCCCTGGGCCCTCGGACATGGGCCCGAGTAACCTGGGACAGCTGTTCGACCACGCGAGTCCTTGGACTCAGGTACGAGCCCCCGTGACAGATGGTCCACCCCGCGGGCCGGAGGACATGGGTTCGAGTCGCCCGGGATATGTGGTCAACGCAAGGGGACCACGGACCACCACGCGAAACGCTGAGGACAGCTGGTCCACATCGCGGGCCCTTGGACACTGGCCTGAGTCGCCCGGGACAGCAGGTCGACCCCGTGGGCAATTGGACCCGAGCCCGAGTCACCCGGGAGAGCTGGTCCAACTCGCGGGCCCTCGGACCCGAGCGCGGGTCGCGCGAGAATTCTCGTCGACCACGCGTGCCCTCGGACCCGGGCCTGTGACGTGCGTGTGAGCTGACCAAACACGCGGGACCACGGACCAAATCCCGTGTCGACCGGGACAGCTTGTCAAGCCCGCGGTCCCTCAGACCCGAGCGGGTGTCACCCAGCAGGAGTGGTCGACATCGCGGGCACTCGGACACTGGCCTGAGTCGCCTGGGACAGCTGGTGCACCCTGCGGCCTATCGGAGCCGGGCGCGTGTCGCCCCTGAGAGCCGGGCGACGCCGCGGGCCCTCGGAACTGTGTGCGAGTCGCCTGGGACAGCTGGTCATCATCGCGGGCCCTCGGACAATGGCCTGAGTCGCCCGGGAGAGCCTGTCGACACTCAGGGCAATCGGAGACAGGCGCGAATCCTCCCGGACAGCTGGTCGACACCACAGGCCCTCAGACCCGAGCGCGATTCGCCCGGGAATTCTCGTCAACCGAGCAGGATCTAGGACCTGGGCCCGAGAACCCGGAGCAGCTGGTCGACTCCTTGGGCCCAGGGACATGGGTTGCCCGGGAGAGTTGGTGGAACCCGCGGGCCATCGGACAGGACAACTGATTCGCCCAGGACAACTGGTTGACAATGCGGGCCCTCAGACCAAGGCGCGAGTTATCCGGTACAGCTAGTCAACTACACGGGAACTCGGACACGGGCCCGCTTGGCCCGGGTGAGCTGGTCGACCCCACGGAATCACGGACCTGTGCCTGAGTCACCCGGGACAGCTTGTCAACCCCAGGCGCGCTCGACCCGAGCCCGAGTCGCCCAGGACAACGGGGCGACATCACGGGCCCTCAGATACAGGCGCGTGTCGCCCGGCAGTGCTGGTCGAACCCGCGGGACCTCGGAACCCGGTCCGAGTCGCCCGGGACAGCTGGTCAACATCGTGAGCCCTCGGACACTGGCCTGAGTCGCCACGGACAGCTGGTCGACCCCGCGGGCTATCGGAGCCGGCCGCGTGTCCTCTGGGACAGCTGGTCGAACCTGCGGCCCTCGGACCCGAGCTCGAGTCGCCCGGAAGAGCGGATGGATCCCGCTGACCCTCGATCCGCGCCCGAGGCGCCTGGGACAGCTGGTCAACCCCGCAGGCACTGGAACCAGGCCCCCGGTCGCCTGGGACATCTGGTCGAGCCCCCGGGACCTCAGGCATGGGCCCGAGACTCCCGGGGCAGCTGGTCGACTCCGTGGGCCCAGGGACACGGGCCTGGGGCGCCCGGGCCAGCTGGTCGACCTCGCGGGCACTGGAACCCGGCACCAGGTCGCCCAGGACATCTGGTCGAGCCCATGGGACCTGGGAACCGGGTCTGAGTTGCCCGGGACAGCTGGTCGGGACCGCGGGCCTTGGACACGGGCCCGAGACACCCGGGAGAGATGGTCGACCCCACGGGCCCTTGGACATGATTCCGAGGCACCTGGGAGAGCTAGTCGATATCACGGGCCCTCGGAGCCGAGCCGGAGTAGCCCGGGATATCTGGTCGACCCCACGAGATCTCAGACCACAGTACGAGTCGCCCAGGCCAGCTGGTCGACATCGCGGGACCTCAGGCATGGGCCCGAGTCTCCCGTGACATCTGGCCGACCCCACGAGCTATCGGATCCGGGCGCAAGTCCCCCAGGACAGCGGATTGACACCGCGGGCCATTGGTCAGGCGCCTGAGTCAGCCGGGACAGCTGGTCGATTCGGCGGGCCCTCAGATCCCAGCTCAAGTCGCCCGAGACAGCGGGTGGATCCCGCTGGCCCTCGGATCCGTGCCCGAGTCACCCGGGACAGCTGGTCGACCCCGCAGGCACTGGAACCCGGCCCCCGTTCGCCCGGGATATCTGGTCGAGCCCCCGGGACGACAGTCTCCCGGGGCAGCTGGTCGACTCCGCGGGTCCAGGGACACGGGCCTGAGGCGCCCGGGACAACTGTTCGAAACCGCGGGCACTGGGACACGGGCCCGAGTCCCCTGGGACAGCTGGTCCACCCAACGGGACCACGGACCCAAGCGGGCGTCGCCCAGGACAGCGGGTCGACATCTCGGGCCCTCGGACCCTGGACTGAGTCGCCCAGGACAGCTGGTCGACACCGCAGGCACAGGAACCCGGCCTCCGGTCGCCCGGGATATCTGATCGAGCCGCCAGGACCACAGGCATGGGCCCGAGTCTCTCGGGGCAGCTGCTCAACTCCGCGGTTCCAGGGACACGGGCCTGAGTCGCCCGGGACAGCTGGTGGACCCCATGGGCTCTGTGACATGGATCCAAATCACCCGGGAGTGCAAGTCGACCCCGCAGGCAATCGGACCCGAGGGCGAGTCGCCCGGGAGTGCTCATCGACCGCACAGGACCTCGTACCCGGGCCTGAGTCGCCCGGTGCAGCTGCTCGACACCGCGGGACCAGGGACCCGGGCCTGAGTCGCCCGGGAGAACTGGTCGACCCCCTGGGCCCTCGGACATGGGCCCGAGTAACCTGGGACAGCTGTTCGACCGCGCGAGTCCTTGGACTCAGGTACGAGCCCCCGTGACAGATGGTCCACCCCGCGGGCCCGAGGACATGGGTTCGAGTCGCCCGGGACATGTGGTCAACGCAAGGGGACCACGGACCACCGCGCGAATCGCTGAGGACAGCTGGTCCACACCGCGGGCCCTTGGACACTGGCCTGAGTCGCCCGGGACAGCAGGTCGACCCCGTGGGCAATTGGACCCGAGCCCGAGTCACCCGGGAGAGCTGGTCCAACTCGCGGGCCCTCGGACCCGAGCCGGGTCGCGCGAGAATTCTGGTCGACCACGCGTGCCCTCGGACCCGGGCCTGTGACGTGCGTGTGAGCTGATCAAACACGCGGGACCACGGACCAAATCCCGTGTCGACCGGGACAGCTTGTCAAGCCCGCGGGCCCTCAGACCCGAGCGGGAGTCACCCAGCAGGAGTGGTCGACATCGCGGGCACTCGGACACTGGCCTGAGTCGCCTGGGACAGCTGGTGCACCCTGCGGCCTATCGGAGCCGGGCGCAGGTCGCCCCTGAGAGCCGGGCGACGCCGCGGGCCCTCGGAACTGTGTGCGAGTCGCCTGGGACAGCTGGTCATCATCGCGGGCCCTCGGACAATGGCCTGAGTCGCCCGGGAGAGCCTGTCGACACTCAGGGCAATCGGAGACAGGCGCGAATCCTCCCGGACAGCTGGTCGACACCACAGGCCCTCAGACCCGAGCGCGATTCGCCCGGGAATTCTCGTCAACCGAGCAGGATCTAGGACCTGGGCCCGAGAACCCGGAGCAGCTGGTCGACTCCTTGGGCCCAGGGACATGGGCCTGAGTCGCCCGGGACAGCTGGTCGACCCCGCGGGCCATCGGCCCCGAGCCTGAGTTGCCCGGGAGAGTTGGTGGACCCCGCGGGCCATCGGACCCGAGCCTGATTCGCCCAGGACAACTGGTTGACAATGCGGGCCCTCAGACCAAGGCGCGAGTTATCCGGTACAGCTAGTCAACTACACGGGAACTCGGACACGGGCCCGATTCGCCCGGGTGAGCTGGTCGACCCCACGGAATCACGGACCTGTGCCTGAGTCACCCGGGACAGCTTGTCAACCCCAGGCGCGCTCGACCCGAGCCCGAGTCGCCCAGGACAACGGGGCGACATCGCGGGCCCTCAGATACCAGCGCGTCTCGCCCGGCAGTGCTGGTCGAACCCGCGGGACCTCGGAACCCGGTCCGAGTCGCCCGGGACAGCTGGTCAACATCGTGAGCCCTCGGACACTGGCCTGAGTCGCCACGGACAGCTGGTCGACCCCGCGGGCTATCGGAGCCGGCCGCGTGTCCTCTGGGACAGCTGGTCGAACCTGCGGCCCTCGGACCCAAGCTCGAGTCGCCCGGAAGAGCGGATGGATCCCGCTGACCCTCGATCCGCGCCCGAGGCGCCTGGGACAGCTGGTCAACCCCGCAGGCACTGGAACCAGGCCCCCGGTCGCCTGGGACATCTGGTCGAGCCCCCGGGACCTCAGGCATGGGCCCGAGTCTCCCGGGGCAGCTGGTCGACTCTGTGGGCCCAGGGACATGGGCCTGGGGCGCCCGGGGCAGCTGGTCAACTCCGCGGGCCCAAGGACACGGGCCTGAGGCGCCCCAGACAGCTGGTCGAAACCGCGGGCACTGGAACCCGGTCCCAGGTCGCCCGGGATATCTGGTCGCGCTTTGGGACATTAGGCATGGGGCCGAGTCTCCCGGGGCAGCTGGTCGACTCCGCGGGTCCAGGGACACGGGCCTGAGGCGCCCGGGACAACTGTTCGAAACCGCGGGCACTGGGACACGGGCCCGAGTCCCCTGGAACAGCTGGTCCACCCCACGGGACCACGGAGCCAAGCGGGCGTCGCCCAGGACAGCGGGTCGACATCTCGGGCCCTCGGACCCTGGACTGAGTCGCCCAGGACAGCTGGTCGACACCGCAGGCACAGGAACCCGGCCTCCGGTCGCCCGGGATATCTGATCGAGCCGCCAGGACCACAGGCATGGGCCCGAGTCTCTCGGGGCAGCTGGTCAACTCCGCGGTTCCAGGGACACGGGCCTGAGTCTCCCGGGACAGCTGGTGGACCCCATGGGCTCTGTGACATGGATCCAAATCACCCGGGAGTGCAAGTCGACCCCGCAGGCAATCGGACCCGAGGGCGAGTCGCCCGGGAGTGCTCATCGACCGCACAGGACCTCGTACCCGGGCCGGAGTCGCCCGGTGCAGCTGCTCGACACCGCGGGACCAGGGACCCGGGCCTGAGTCGCCCGGGAGAACTGGTCGACCCCCTGGGCCCTCGGACATGGGCCCGACTAACCTGGGACAGCTGTTCGACCGCGCGAGTCCTTGGACTCAGGTACGAGCCCCCGTGACAGATGGTCCACCCCGCGGGCCCTGGGACATGGGTTCGAGTCGCCCGGGACATGTGGTCAATGCAAGGGGACCACGGACCACCGCGCGAATCGCTGAGGACAGCTGGTCCACATCGCTTGCCCTTGGACACTGGCCTGAGTCGCCCGGGACAGCAGGTCGACCCCGTGGGCAATTGGACCCGAGCCCGAGTCGCCCGGGAGAGCTGGTCCAACTCGCGGGCCCTCGGACCTGAGCGCGGGTCGCGCGAGAATTCTGGTCGACCACGCGTGCCCTCGGACCCGGGCCTGTGACGTGCGTGTGAGCTGAACAAACACGCGGGACCACGGACCAAATCCCGTGTCGACCGGGACAGCTTGTCAAGCCCGCGGGCCCTCAGATCCGAGCGGGAGTCACCAAGCAGGGGCGGTCGACATCGCGGGCACTCGGACACTGGCCTGAGTCGCCTGGGACAGCTGGTGCACCCTGCGGCCTATCGGAGCCGGGCGCGTGTCGCCCCTGAGAGCCGGGCGACGCCGCGGGCCCTCGGAACTTTGTGCGAGTCGCCTGGGACAGCTGGTCATCATCGCGGGCCCTCGGACAATGGCCTGAGTCGCCCGGGAGAGCCTGTCGACACTCAGGGCAATCGGAGACAGGCGCGAATCCTCCCGGACAGCTGGTCGACACCACAGGCCCTCAGACCCGAGCGCGATTCGCCCGGGAATTCTCGTCAACCGAGCAGGATCTAGGACCTGGGCCCGAGAACCCGGAGCAGCTGGTCGACTCCTTGGGCCCAGGGACATGGGCCTGAGTCGCCCGGGACAGCTGGTCGACCCCGCGGGCCATCGGCCCCGAGCCTGAGTTGCCCGGGAGAGTTGGTGGACCCCGCGGGCCATCGGACCCGAGCCTGATTCGCCCAGGACAACTGGTTGACAATGCGGGCCCTCAGACCAAGGCGCGAGTTATCCGGTACAGCTAGTCAACTACACGGGAACTCGGACACAGGCCCGATTCGCCCGGGTGAGCTGGTCGACCCCACGGAATCACGGACCTGTGCCTGAGTCACCCGGGACAGCTTGTCAACCCCAGGCGCGCTCGACCCGAGCCCGAGTCGCCCAGGACAACGGGGCGACATCGCGGGCCCTCAGATACCAGCGCGTCTCGCCCGGCAGTGCTGGTCGAACCCGCGGGACCTCGGAACCCGGTCCGAGTCGCCCGGGACAGCTGGTCAACATCGTGAGCCCTCGGACACTGGCCTGAGTCGCCACGGACAGCTGGTCGACCCCGCGGGCTATCGGAGCCGGCCGCGTGTCCTCTGGGACAGCTGGTCGAACCTGCGGCCCTCGGACCCAAGCTCGAGTCGCCCGGAAGAGCGGATGGATCCCGCTGACCCTCGATCCGCGCCCGAGGCGCCTGGGACAGCTGGTCAACCCCGCAGGCACTGGAACCAGGCCCCCGGTCGCCTGGGACATCTGGTCGAGCCCCCGGGACCTCAGGCATGGGCCCGAGTCTCCCGGGGCAGCTGGTCGACTCCGTGGGCCCAGGGACACGGGCCTGGGGCGCCCGGGCCAGCTGGTCGACCTCGCGGGCACTGGAACCCGGCACCAGGTCGCCCAGGACATCTGGTCGAGCCCATGGGACCTGGGAACCGGGTCCGAGTTGCCCGGGACAGCTGGTCTACCCCGTGGGCCCTGGGACATGGGCCCGAGTCGCCCTGGACAGCTGGTCGGCACCGCGGGCCTTGGACACGGGCCCGAGACACCCGGGAGAGATGGTCGACCCCACGGGCCCTTGGACATGATTCCGAGGCACCTGGGAGAGCTAGTCGATATCACGGGCCCTCGGAGCCGAGCCGGAGTAGCCCGGGATATCTGGTCGACCCCACGAGATCTCAGACCACAGTGCGAGTCGCCCAGGCCAGCTGGTCGACATCGCGGGACCTCAGGCATGGGCCCGAGTCTCCCGTGACAGCTGGTGGACCCTGCGGACCATCGGACCTGGGCCCGAGTGGCCCAGGACAGCTGGGCGACATCGTGGGACCTCAGGCATGGGCCCGAGTCTCCCGTGACACCTGGCCGACCCCACGAGCTATCGGATCCGGGCGCAAGTCCCCCAGGACAGCGGGTTGACACCGCGGGCCATTGGTCAGGCGCCTGAGTCAGCCGGGAGAGCTGGTCGATCGGGCGGGCCCTCAGATCCGAGCTCAAGTCGCCCGAGACAGCGGGTGGATCCCGCTGGCCCTCGGATCCGTGCCCGAGTCACCCGGGACAGCTGGTCGACCCCGCAGGCACTGGAACCCGGCCCCCGTTCGCCCGGGACATCTGGTCGAGCCCCCGGGACGACAGTCTCCCGGGGCAGCTGGTCGACTCCGCGGGCCCAAGGACACGGGCCTGAGGCGCCCCAGACAGCTGGTCGAAACCGCGGGCACTGGAACCCGGCCCCAGGTCGCCCGGGATATCTGGTCGAGCCCTGGGACCTTAGGCATGGGCCCGAGTCTCCCGGGGCAGCTGGTCGACTCCGCGGGTCCAGGGATACGGGCCTGAGGCGCCCGGGACAACTGTTCGAAACCGCGGGCACTGGGACACGGGCCCGAGTCCCCTGGGACAGCTGGTCCACCCCACGGGACCACGGAGCCAAGCGGGCGTCGCCCAGGACAGCGGGTCGACATCTCGGGCCCTCGGACCCTGGACTGAGTCGCCCAGGACAGCTGGTCGACACCGCAGGCACAGGAACCCGGCCTCCGGTCGCCCGGGATATCTGATCGAGCCGCCAGGACCACAGGCATGGGCCCGAGTCTCTCGGGGCAGCTGCTCAACTCCGCGGTTCCAGGGACACGGGCCTGAGTCGCCCGGGACAGCTGGTGGACCCCATGGGCTCTGTGACATGGATCCAAATCACCCGGGAGTGCAAGTCGACCCCGCAGGCAATCGGACCCGAGGGCGAGTCGCCCGGGAGTGCTCATCAACTGCACAGGACCTCGTACCCGGGCCTGAGTCGCCCGGTGCAGCTGCTCGACACCGCGGGACCAGGGACCCGGGCCTGAGTCGCCCGGGAGAACTGGTCGACCCCCTGGGCCCTCGGACATGGGCCCGAGTAACCTGGGACAGCTGTTCGACCGCGCGAGTCCTTGGACTCAGGTACGAGCCCCCGTGACAGATGGTCCACCCCGCGGGCCCTGGGACATGGGTTCGAGTCGCCCGGGACATGTGGTCAATGCAAGGGGACCACGGACCACCGCGCGAATCGCTGAGGACAGCTGGTCCACATCGCTTGCCCTTGGACACTGGCCTGAGTCGCCCGGGACAGCAGGTCGACCCCGTGGGCAATTGGACCCGAGCCCGAGTCGCCCGGGAGAGCTGGTCCAACTCGCGGGCCCTCGAACCCGAGCGCGGGTCGCGCGAGAATTCTGGTCGACCACGCGTGCCCTCGGACCCTGGCCTGTGACGTGCGTGTGAGCTGATCAAACACGCGGGACCACGGACCAAATCCCGTGTCGACCGGGACAGCTTGTCAAGCCCGCGGGCCCTCAGATCCGAGCGGGAGTCACCAAGCAGGGGCGGTCGACATCGCGGGCACTCGGACACTGGCCTGAGTCGCCTGGGACAGCTGGTGCACCCTGCGGCCTATCGGAGCCGGGCGCGTGTCGCCCCTGAGAGCCGGGCGACGCCGCGGGCCCTCGGAACTTTGTGCGAGTCGCCTGGGACAGCTGGTCATCATCGCGGGCCCTCGGACAATGGCCTGAGTCGCCCGGGAGAGCCTGTCGACACTCAGGGCAATCGGAGACAGGCGCGAATCCTCCCGGACAGCTGGTCGACACCACAGGCCCTCAGACCCGAGCGCGATTCGCCCGGGAATTCTCGTCAACCGAGCAGGATCTAGGACCTGGGCCCGAGAACCCGGAGCAGCTGGTCGACTCCTTGGGCCCAGGGACATGGGCCTGAGTCGCCCGGGACAGCTGGTCGACCCCGCGGGCCATCGGCCCCGAGCCTGAGTTGCCCGGGAGAGTTGGTGGACCCCGCGGGCCATCGGACCCGAGCCTGATTCGCCCAGGACAACTGGTTGACAATGCGGGCCCTCAGACCAAGGCGCGAGTTATCCGGTACAGCTAGTCAACTACACGGGAACTCGGACACGGGCCCGATTCGCCCGGGTGAGCTGGTCGACCCCACGGAATCACGGACCTGTGCCTGAGTCACCCGGGACAGCTTGTCAACCCCAGGCGCGCTCGACCCGAGCCCGAGTCGCCCAGGACAACGGGGCGACATCGCGGGCCCTCAGATACCAGCGCGTCTCGCCCGGCAGTGCTGGTCGAACCCGCGGGACCTCGGAACCCGGTCCGAGTCGCCCGGGACAGCTGGTCAACATCGTGAGCCCTCGGACACTGGCCTGAGTCGCCACGGACAGCTGGTCGACCCCGCGGGCTATCGGAGCCGGCCGCGTGTCCTCTGGGACAGCTGGTCGAACCTGCGGCCCTCGGACCCAAGCTCGAGTCGCCCGGAAGAGCGGATGGATCCCGCTGACCCTCGATCCGCGCCCGAGGCGCCTGGGACAGCTGGTCAACCCCGCAGGCACTGGAACCAGGCCCCCGGTCGCCTGGGACATCTGGTCGAGCCCCCGGGACCTCAGGCATGGGCCCGAGTCTCCCGGGGCAGCTGGTCGACTCCGTGGGCCCAGGGACACGGGCCTGGGGCGCCCGGGCCAGCTGGTCGACCTCGCGGGCACTGGAACCCGGCACCAGGTCGCCCAGGACATCTGGTCGAGCCCATGGGACCTGGGAACCGGGTCCGAGTTGCCCGGGACAGCTGGTCTACCCCGTGGGCCCTGGGACATGGGCCCGAGTCCCCCTGGACAGCTGGTCGGCACCGCGGGCCTTGGACACGGGCCCGAGACACCCGGGAGAGATGGTCGACCCCACGGGCCCTTGCACATGATTCCGAGGCACCTGGGAGAGCTAGTCGATATCACGGGCCCTCGGAGCCGAGCCGGAGTAGCCCGGGATATCTGGTCGACCCCACGAGATCTCAGACCACAGTGCGAGTCGCCCAGGCCAGCTGGTCGACATCGCGGGACCTCAGGCATGGGCCCGAGTCTCCCGTGACAGCTGGTGGACCCTGCGGACCATCGGACCTGGGCCCGAGTGGCCCAGGACAGCTGGGCGACATCGTGGGACCTCAGGCATGGGCCCGAGTCTCCCGTGACACCTGGCCGACCCCACGAGCTATCGGATCCGGGCGCAAGTCCCCCAGGACAGCGGGTTGACACCGCGGGCCATTGGTCAGGCGCCTGAGTCAGCCGGGAGAGCTGGTCGATCGGGCGGGCCCTCAGATCCGAGCTCAAGTCGCCCGAGACAGCGGGTGGATCCCGCTGGCCCTCGGATCCGTGCCCGAGTCACCCGGGACAGCTGGTCGACCCCGCAGGCACTGGAACCCGGCCCCCGTTCGCCCGGGACATCTGGTCGAGCCCCCGGGACGACAGTCTCCCGGGGCAGCTGGTCGACTCCGCGGGCCCAAGGACACGGGCCTGAGGCGCCCCAGACAGCTGGTCGAAACCGCGGGCACTGGAACCCGGCCCCAGGTCGCCCGGGATATCTGGTCGAGCCCTGGGACCTTAGGCATGGGCCCGAGTCTCCCGGGGCAGCTGGTCGACTCCGCGGGTCCAGGGATACGGGCCTGAGGCGCCCGGGACAACTGTTCGAAACCGCGGGCACTGGGACACGGGCCCGAGTCCCCTGGGACAGCTGGTCCACCCCACGGGACCACGGACCCAAGCGGGCGTCGCCCAGGACAGCGGGTCGACATCTCGGGCCCTCGGACCCTGGACTGAGTCGCCCAGGACAGCTGGTCGACACCGCAGGCACAGGAACCCGGCCTCCGGTCGCCCGGGATATCTGATCGAGCCGCCAGGACCACAGGCATGGGCCCGAGTCTCTCGGGGCAGCTGGTCAACTCCGCGGTTCCAGGGACACGGGCCTGAGTCGCCCGGGACAGCTGGTGGACCCCATGGGCTCTGTGACATGGATCCAAATCACCCGGGAGTGCAAGTCGACCCCGCAGGCAATCGGACCCGAGGGTGAGTCGCCCGGGAGTGCTCATCGACCGCACAGGACCTCGTACCCGGGCCTGAGTCGCCCGGTGCAGCTGCTCGACACCGCGGGACCAGGGACCCGGGCCTGAGTCGCCCGGGAGAACTGGTCGACCCCCTGGGCCCTCGGACATGGGCCCGACTAACCTGGGACAGCTGTTCGACCGCGCGAGTCCTTGGACTCAGGTACGAGCCCCCGTGACAGATGGTCCACCCCGCGGGCCCTGGGACATGGGTTCGAGTCGCCCGGGACATGTGGTCAATGCAAGGGGACCACGGACCACCGCGCGAATCGCTGAGGACAGCTGGTCCACATCGCTTGCCCTTGGACACTGGCCTGAGTCGCCCGGGACAGCAGGTCGACCCCGTGGGCAATTGGACCCGAGCCCGAGTCGCCCGGGAGAGCTGGTCCAACTCGCGGGCCCTCGAACCCGAGCGCGGGTCGCGCGAGAATTCTGGTCGACCACGCGTGCCCTCGGACCCTGGCCTGTGACGTGCGTGTGAGCTGATCAAACACGCGGGACCACGGACCAAATCCCGTGTCGACCGGGACAGCTTGTCAAGCCCGCGGGCCCTCAGATCCGAGCGGGAGTCACCAAGCAGGGGCGGTCGACATCGCGGGCACTCGGACACTGGCCTGAGTCGCCTGGGACAGCTGGTGCACCCTGCGGCCTATCGGAGCCGGGCGCGTGTCGCCCCTGAGAGCCGGGCGACGCCGCGGGCCCTCGGAACTTTGTGCGAGTCGCCTGGGACAGCTGGTCATCATCGCGGGCCCTCGGACAATGGCCTGAGTCGCCCGGGAGAGCCTGTCGACACTCAGGGCAATCGGAGACAGGCGCGAATCCTCCCGGACAGCTGGTCGACACCACAGGCCCTCAGACCCGAGCGCGATTCGCCCGGGAATTCTCGTCAACCGAGCAGGATCTAGGACCTGGGCCCGAGAACCCGGAGCAGCTGGTCGACTCCTTGGGCCCAGGGACATGGGCCTGAGTCGCCCGGGACAGCTGGTCGACCCCGCGGGCCATCGGCCCCGAGCCTGAGTTGCCCGGGAGAGTTGGTGGACCCCGCGGGCCATCGGACCCGAGCCTGATTCGCCCAGGACAACTGGTTGACAATGCGGGCCCTCAGACCAAGGCGCGAGTTATCCGGTACAGCTAGTCAACTACACGGGAACTCGGACACGGGCCCGATTCGCCCGGGTGAGCTGGTCGACCCCACGGAATCACGGACCTGTGCCTGAGTCACCCGGGACAGCTTGTCAACCCCAGGCGCGCTCGACCCGAGCCCGAGTCGCCCAGGACAACGGGGCGACATCGCGGGCCCTCAGATACCAGCGCGTCTCGCCCGGCAGTGCTGGTCGAACCCGCGGGACCTCGGAACCCGGTCCGAGTCGCCCGGGACAGCTGGTCAACATCGTGAGCCCTCGGACACTGGCCTGAGTCGCCACGGACAGCTGGTCGACCCCGCGGGCTATCGGAGCCGGCCGCGTGTCCTCTGGGACAGCTGGTCGAACCTGCGGCCCTCGGACCCAAGCTCGAGTCGCCCGGAAGAGCGGATGGATCCCGCTGACCCTCGATCCGCGCCCGAGGCGCCTGGGACAGCTGGTCAACCCCGCAGGCACTGGAACCAGGCCCCCGGTCGCCTGGGACATCTGGTCGAGCCCCCGGGACCTCAGGCATGGGCCCGAGTCTCCCGGGGCAGCTGGTCGACTCCGTGGGCCCAGGGACACGGGCCTGGGGCGCCCGGGCCAGCTGGTCGACCTCGCGGGCACTGGAACCCGGCACCAGGTCGCCCAGGACATCTGGTCGAGCCCATGGGACCTGGGAACCGGGTCCGAGTTGCCCGGGACAGCTGGTCTACCCCGTGGGCCCTGGGACATGGGCCCGAGTCCCCCTGGACAGCTGGTCGGCACCGCGGGCCTTGGACACGGGCCCGAGACACCCGGGAGAGATGGTCGACCCCACGGGCCCTCGGAGCCGAGCCGGAGTAGCCCGGGATATCTGGTCGACCCCACGAGATCTCAGACCACAGTGCGAGTCGCCCAGGCCAGCTGGTCGACATCGCGGGACCTCAGGCATGGGCCCGAGTCTCCCGTGACAGCTGGTGGACCCTGCGGACCATCGGACCTGGGCCCGAGTGGCCCAGGACAGCTGGGCGACATCGTGGGACCTCAGGCATGGGCCCGAGTCTCCCGTGACACCTGGCCGACCCCACGAGCTATCGGATCCGGGCGCAAGTCCCCCAGGACAGCGGGTTGACACCGCGGGCCATTGGTCAGGCGCCTGAGTCAGCCGGGAGAGCTGGTCGATCGGGCGGGCCCTCAGATCCGAGCTCAAGTCGCCCGAGACAGCGGGTGGATCCCGCTGGCCCTCGGATCCGTGCCCGAGTCACCCGGGACAGCTGGTCGACCCCGCAGGCACTGGAACCCGGCCCCCGTTCGCCCGGGACATCTGGTAGAGCCCCCGGGACCACAGTCTCCCGGGGCAGCTGGTCGACTTCGCGGGCCCAAGGACACGGGCCTGAGGCGCCCCAGACAGCTGGTCGAAACCGCGGGCACTGGAACCCGGCCCCAGGTCGCCCGGGATATCTGGTCGAGCCCTGGGACCTTAGGCATGGGCCCGAGTCTCCCGGGGCAGCTGGTCGACTCCGCGGGTCCAGGGATACGGGCCTGAGGCGCCCGGGACAACTGTTCGAAACCGCGGGCACTGGGACACGGGCCCGAGTCCCCTGGGACAGCTGGTCCACCCCACGGGACCACGGACCCAAGCGGGCGTCGCCCAGGACAGCGGGTCGACATCTCGGGCCCTCGGACCCTGGACTGAGTCGCCCAGGACAGCTGGTCGACACCGCAGGCACAGGAACCCGGCCTCCGGTCGCCCGGGATATCTGATCGAGCCGCCAGGACCACAGGCATGGGCCCGAGTCTCTCGGGGCAGCTGCTCAACTCCGCGGTTCCAGGGACACGGGCCTGAGTCGCCCGGGACAGCTGGTGGACCCCATGGGCTCTGTGACATGGATCCAAATCACCCGGGAGTGCAAGTCGACCCCGCAGGCAATCGGACCCGAGGGCGGGTCGCCCGGGAGTGCTCATCGACCGCACAGGACCTCGTACCCGGGCCGGAGTCGCCCGGTGCAGCTGCTCGACACCGCGGGACCAGGGACCCGGGCCTGAGTCGCCCGGGAGAACTGGTCGACCCCCTGGGCCCTCGGACATGGGCCCGAGTAACCTGGGACAGCTGTTCGACCGCGCGAGTCCTTGGACTCAGGTACGAGCCCCCGTAACAGATGGTCCACCCCGCGGGCCCGAGGACATGGGTTCGAGTCGCCCGGGACATGTGGTCAACGCAAGGGGACCACGGACCACCGCGCGAATCGCTGAGGACAGCTGGTCCACACCGCGGGCCCTTGGACACTGGCCTGAGTCGCCCGGGACAGCAGGTCGACCCCGTGGGCAATTGGACCCGAGCCCGAGTCACCCGGGAGAGCTGGTCCAACTCGCGCGCCCTCGGACCCGAGCCGGGTCGCGCGAGAATTCTGGTCGACCACGCGTGCCCTCGGACCCGGGCCTGTGACGTGCGTGTGAGCTGATCAAACACGCGGGACCACGGACCAAATCCCGTGTCGACCGGGACAGCTTGTCAAGCCCGCGGGCCCTCAGACCCGAGCGGGAGTCACCCAGCAGTAGTGGTCGACATCGCGGGCACTCGGACACTGGCCTGAGTCGCCTGGGACAGCTGGTGCACCCTGCGGCCTATCGGAGCCGGGCGCAGGTCGCCCCTGAGAGCCGGGCGACGCCGCGGGCCCTCGGAACTGTGTGCGAGTCGCCTGGGACAGCTGGTCATCATCGCGGGCCCTCGGACAATGGCCTGAGTCGCCCGGGAGAGCCTGTCGACACTCAGGGCAATCGGAGACAGGCGCGAATCCTCCCGGACAGCTGGTCGACACCACAGGCCCTCAGACCCGAGCGCGATTCGCCCGGGAATTCTCGTCAACCGAGCAGGATCTAGGACCTGGGCCCGAGAACCCGGAGCAGCTGGTCGACTCCTTGGGCCCAGGGACATGGGCCTGAGTCGCCCGGGACAGCTGGTCGACCCCGCGGGCCATCGGCCCCGAGCCCGAGTTGCCCGGGAGAGTTGGTGGACCCCGCGGGCCATCGGACCTGAGCCTGATTCGCCCAGGACAACTGGTTGACAATGCGGGCCCTCAGACCAAGGCGCGAGTTATCCGGTACAGCTAGTCAACTACACGGGAACTCGGACACGGGCCCGATTCGCCCGGGTGAGCTGGTCGACCCCACGGAATCACGGACCTGTGCCTGAGTCACCCGGGACAGCTTGTCAACCCCAGGCGCGCTCGACCCGAGCCCGAGTCGCCCAGGACAACGGGGCGACATCGCGGGCCCTCAGATACCAGCGCGTCTCGCCCGGCAGTGCTGGTCGAACCCGCGGGACCTCGGAACCCGGTCCGAGTCGCCCGGGACAGCTGGTCAACATCGTGAGCCCTCGGACACTGGCCTGAGTCGCCACGGACAGCTGGTCGACCCCGCGGGCTATCGGAGCCGGCCGCGTGTCCTCTGGGACAGCTGGTCGAACCTGCGGCCCTCGGACCCAAGCTCGAGTCGCCCGGAAGAGCGGATGGATCCCGCTGACCCTCGATCCGCGCCCGAGGCGCCTGGGACAGCTGGTCAACCCCGCAGGCACTGGAACCAGGCCCCCGGTCGCCTGGGACATCTGGTCGAGCCCCCGGGACCTCAGGCATGGGCCCGAGTCTCCCGGGGCAGCTGGTCGACTCCGTGGGCCCAGGGACACGGGCCTGGGGCGCCCGGGCCAGCTGGTCGACCTCGCGGGCACTAGAACCCGGCACCAGGTCGCCCAGGACATCTGGTCGAGCCCATGGGACCTGGGAACCGGGTCCGAGTTGCCCGGGACAGCTGGTCTACCCCGTGGGCCCTGGGACATGGGCCCGAGTCCCCCTGGACAGCTGGTCGGCACCGCGGGCCTTGGACACGGGCCCGAGACACCCGGGAGAGATGGTCGACCCCACGGGCCCTTGGACATGATTCCGAGGCACCTGGGAGAGCTAGTCGATATCACGGGCCCTCGGAGCCGAGCCGGAGTAGCCCGGGATATCTGGTCGACCCCACGAGATCTCAGACCACAGTGCGAGTCGCCCAGGCCAGCTGGTCGACATCGCGGGACCTCAGGCATGGGCCCGAGTCTCCCGTGACAGCTGGTGGACCCTGCGGACCATCGGACCTGGGCCCGAGTGGCCCAGGACAGCTGGGCGACATCGTGGGACCTCAGGCATGGGCCCGAGTCTCCCGTGACACCTGGCCGACCCCACGAGCTATCGGATCCGGGCGCAAGTCCCCCAGGACAGCGGGTTGACACCGCGGGCCATTGGTCAGGCGCCTGAGTCAGCCGGGACAGCTGGTCGATCCGGCGGGCCCAAGGACACGGGCCTGAGGCGCCCCAGACAGCTGGTCGAAACCGCGGGCACTGGAACCCGGTCCCAGGTCGCCCGGGATATCTGGTCGCGCTTTGGGACCTTAG
Source organism: Sus scrofa (assembly GCF_054392235.1). NCBI lineage: Eukaryota > Metazoa > Chordata > Mammalia > Artiodactyla > Suidae > Sus > Sus scrofa. The sequence goes on along the minus strand of NC_139393.1, from coordinate 37,118,589 downwards.
GCATGGCGCCGAGTCTCCCGGGGCAGCTGGTCGACTCCGCGGGTCCAGGGACACGGGCCTGAGGCGCCCGGGACAACTGTTCAAAACCGCGGGCACTGGGACACGGGCCCGAGTCCCCTGGAACAGCTGGTCCACCCCACGGGACCACGGACCCAAGCGGGCGTCGCCCAGGACAGCGGGTCGACATCTCGGGCCCTCGGACCCTGGACTGAGTCGCCCAGGACAGCTGGTCGACACCGCAGGCACAGGAACCCGGCCTCCGGTCACCCGGGATATCTGATCGAGCCGCCAGGACCACAGGCATGGGCCCGAGTCTCTCGGGGCAGCTGGTCAACTCCGCGGTTCCAGGGACACGGGCCTGAGTCGCCCGGGACAGCTGGTGGACCCCATGGGCTCTGTGACATGGATCCAAATCACCCGGGAGTGCAAGTCGACCCCGCAGGCAATCGGACCCGAGGGCGAGTCGCCCGGGAGTGCTCATCGACCGCACAGGACCTCGTACCCGGGCCTGAGTCGCCCGGTGCAGCTGCTCGACACCGCGGGACCAGGGACCCGGGCCTGAGTCGCCCGGGAGAACTGGTCGACCCCCTGGGCCCTCGGACATGGGCCCGAGTAACCTGGGACAGCTGTTCGACCGCGCGAGTCCTTGGACTCAGGTACGAGCCCCCGTGACAGATGGTCCACCCCGCGGGCCCTGGGACATGGGTTCGAGTCGCCCGGGACATGTGGTCAATGCAAGGGGACCACGGACCACCGCGCGAATCGCTGAGGACAGCTGGTCCACATCGCTTGCCCTTGGACACTGGCCTGAGTCGCCCGGGAGAGCAGGTCGACCCCGTGGGCAATTGGACCCGAGCCCGAGTCGCCCGGGAGAGCTGGTCCAACTCGCGGGCCCTCGGACCCGAGCGCGGGTCACGCGAGAATTCTGGTCGACCACGCGTGCCCTCGGACCCTGGCCTGTGACGTGCGTGTGAGCTGATCAAACACGCGGGACCACGGACCAAATCCCGTGTCGACCGGGACAGCTTGTCAAGCCCGCGGGCCCTCAGATCCGAGCGGGAGTCACCAAGCAGGGGCGGTCGACATCGCGGGCACTCGGACACTGGCCTGAGTCGCCTGGGACAGCTGGTGCACCCTGCGGCCTATCGCAGCCGGGCGCGTGTCGCCCCTGAGAGCCGGGCGACGCCGCGGGCCCTCGGAACTTTGTGCGAGTCGCCTGGGACAGCTGGTCATCATCGCGGGCCCTCGGACAATGGCCTGAGTCGCCCGGGAGAGCCTGTCGACACTCAGGGCAATCGGAGACAGGCGCGAATCCTCCCGGACAGCTGGTCGACACCACAGGCCCTCAGACCCGAGCGCGATTCGCCCGGGAATTCTCGTCAACCGAGCAGGATCTAGGACCTGGGCCCGAGAACCCGGAGCAGCTGGTCGACTCCTTGGGCCCAGGGACATGGGCCTGAGTCGCCCGGGACAGCTGGTCGACCCCGCGGGCCATCGGCCCCGAGCCCGAGTTGCCCGGGAGAGTTGGTGGACCCCGCGGGCCATCGGACCCGAGCCTGATTCGCCCAGGACAACTGGTTGACAATGCGGGCCCTCAGACCAAGGCGCGAGTTATCCGGTACAGCTAGTCAACTACACGGGAACTCGGACACGGGCCCGATTCGCCCGGGTGAGCTGGTCGACCCCACGGAATCACGGACCTGTGCCTGAGTCACCCGGGACAGCTTGTCAACCCCAGGCGCGCTCGACCCGAGCCCGAGTCGCCCAGGACAACGGGGCGACATCGCGGGCCCTCAGATACCAGCGCGTCTCGCCCGGCAGTGCTGGTCGAACCCGCGGGACCTCGGAACCCGGTCCGAGTCGCCCGGGACAGCTGGTCAACATCGTGAGCCCTCGGACACTGGCCTGAGTCGCCACGGACAGCTGGTCGACCCCGCGGGCTATCGGAGCCGGCCGCGTGTCCTCTGGGACAGCTGGTCGAACCTGCGGCCCTCGGACCAAAGCTCGAGTCGCCCGGAAGAGCGGATGGATCCCGCTGACCCTCGATCCGCGCCCGAGGCGCCTGGGACAGCTGGTCAACCCCGCAGGCACTGGAACCAGGCCCCCGGTCGCCTGGGACATCTGGTCGAGCCCCCGGGACCTCAGGCATGGGCCCGAGTCTCCCGGGGCAGGTGGTCGACTCCGTGGGCCCAGGGACACGGGCCTGGGGCGCCCGGGCCAGCTGGTCGACCTCGCGGGCACTGGAACCCGGCACCAGGTCGCCCAGGACATCTGGTCGAGCCCATGGGATCTGGGAACCGGGTCCGAGTTGCCCGGGACAGCTGGTCTACCCCGTGGGCCCTGGGACATGGGCCCGAGTCCCCCTGGACAGCTGGTCGGCACCGCGGGCCTTGGACACGGGCCCGAGACACCCGGGAGAGATGGTCGACCCCACGGGCCCTTGGACATGATTCCGAGGCACCTGGGAGAGCTAGTCGATATCACGGGCCCTCGGAGCCGAGCCGGAGTAGCCCGGGATATCTGGTCGACCCCACGAGATCTCAGACCACAGTGCGAGTCGCCCAGGCCAGCTGGTCGACATCGCGGGACCTCAGGCATGGGCCCGAGTCTCCCGTGACAGCTGGTGGACCCTGCGGACCATCGGACCTGGGCCCGAGTGGCCCAGGACAGCTGGGCGACATCGTGGGACCTCAGGCATGGGCCCGAGTCTCCCGTGACACCTGGCCGACCCCACGAGCTATCGGATCCGGGCGCAAGTCCCCCAGGACAGCGGGTTGACACCGCGGGCCATTGGTCAGGCGCCTGAGTCAGCCGGGACAGCTGGTCGATCGGGCGGGCCCTCAGATCCGAGCTCAAGTCGCCCGAGACAGCGGGTGGATCCCGCTGGCCCTCGGATCCGTGCCCGAGTCACCCGGGACAGCTGGTCGACCCCGCAGCCACTGGAACCCGGCCCCCGTTCGCCTGGGACATCTGGTCGAGCCCCCGGGACGACAGTCTCCCGGGGCAGCTGGTCGACTCCGCGGGCCCAAGGACACGGGCCTGAGGCGCCCCAGACAGCTGGTCGAAACCGCGGGCACTGGAACCCGGCCCCAGGTCGCCCGGGATATCTGGTCGCGCTTTGGGACCTTAGGCATGGGCCCGAGTCTCCCGGGGCAGCTGGTCGACTCCGCGGGTCCAGGGACACGGGCCTGAGGCGCCCGGGACAACTGTTCAAAACCGCGGGCACTGGGACACGGGCCCGAGTCCCCTGGAACAGCTGGTCCACCCCACGGGACCACGGACCCAAGCGGGCGTCGCCCAGGACAGCGGGTCGACATCTCGGGCCCTCGGACCCTGGACTGAGTCGCCCAGGACAGCTGGTCGACACCGCAGGCACAGGAACCCGGCCTCCGGTCGCCCGGGATATCTGATCGAGCCGCCAGGACCACAGGCATGGGCCCGAGTCTCTCGGGGCAGCTGGTCAACTCCGCGGTTCCAGGGACACGGGCCTGAGTCGCCCGGGACAGCTGGTGGACCCCATGGGCTCTGTGACATGGATCCAAATCACCCGGGAGTGCAAGTCGACCCCGCAGGCAATCGGACCCGAGGGCGAGTCGCCCGGGAGTGCTCATCGACCGCACAGGACCTCGTACCCGGGCCTGAGTCGCCCGGTGCAGCTGCTCGACACCGCGGGACCAGGGACCCGGGCCTGAGTCGCCCGGGAGAACTGGTCGACCCCCTGGGCCCTCGGACATGGGCCCGAGTAACCTGGGACAGCTGTTCGACCGCGCGAGTCCTTGGACTCAGGTACGAGCCCCCGTGACAGATGGTCCACCCCGCGGGCCCTGGGACATGGGTTCGAGTCGCCCGGGACATGTGGTCAATGCAAGGGGACCACGGACCACCGCGCGAATCGCTGAGGACAGCTGGTCCACATCGCTTGCCCTTGGACACTGGCCTGAGTCGCCCGGGACAGCAGGTCGACCCCGTGGGCAATTGGACCCGAGCCCGAGTCGCCCGGGAGAGCTGGTCCAACTCGCGGGCCCTCGGACCCGAGCGCGGGTCGCGCGAGAATTCTGGTCGACCACGCGTGCCCTCGGACCCTGGCCTGTGACGTGCGTGTGAGCTGATCAAACACGCGGGACCACGGACCAAATCCCGTGTCGACCGGGACAGCTTGTCAAGCCCGCGGGCCCTCAGATCCGAGCGGGAGTCACCAAGCAGGGGCGGTCGACATCGCGGGCACTCGGACACTGGCCTGAGTCGCCTGGGACAGCTGGTGCACCCTGCGGCCTATCGGAGCCGGGCGCGTGTCGCCCCTGAGAGCCGGGCGACGCCGCGGGCCCTCGGAACTTTGTGCGAGTCGCCTGGGACAGCTGGTCATCATCGCGGGCCCTCGGACAATGGCCTGAGTCGCCCGGGAGAGCCTGTCGACACTCAGGGCAATCGGAGACAGGCGCGAATCCTCCCGGACAGCTGGTCGACACCACAGGCCCTCAGACCCGAGCGCGATTCGCCCGGGAATTCTCGTCAACCGAGCAGGATCTAGGACCTGGGCCCGAGAACCCGGAGCAGCTGGTCGACTCCTTGGGCCCAGGGACATGGGCCTGAGTCGCCCGGGACAGCTGGTCGACCCCGCGGGCCATCGGCCCCGAGCCTGAGTTGCCCGGGAGAGTTGGTGGACCCCGCGGGCCATCGGACCCGAGCCTGATTCGCCCAGGACAACTGGTTGACAATGCGGGCCCTCAGACCAAGGCGCGAGTTATCCGGTACAGCTAGTCAACTACACGGGAACTCGGACACGGGCCCGATTCGCCCGGGTGAGCTGGTCGACCCCACGGAATCACGGACCTGTGCCTGAGTCACCCGGGACAGCTTGTCAACCCCAGGCGCGCTCGACCCGAGCCCGAGTCGCCCAGGACAACGGGGCGACATCGCGGGCCCTCAGATACCAGCGCGTCTCGCCCGGCAGTGCTGGTCGAACCCGCGGGACCTCGGAACCCGGTCCGAGTCGCCCGGGACAGCTGGTCAACATCGTGAGCCCTCGGACACTGGCCTGAGTCGCCACGGACAGCTGGTCGACCCCGCGGGCTATCGGAGCCGGCCGCGTGTCCTCTGGGACAGCTGGTCGAACCTGCGGCCCTCGGACCCAAGCTCGAGTCGCCCGGAAGAGCGGATGGATCCCGCTGACCCTCGATCCGCGCCCGAGGCGCCTGGGACAGCTGGTCAACCCCGCAGGCACTGGAACCAGGCCCCCGGTCGCCTGGGACATCTGGTCGAGCCCCCGGGACCTCAGGCATGGGCCCGAGTCTCCCGGGGCAGCTGGTCGACTCCGTGGGCCCAGGGACACGGGCCTGGGGCGCCCGGGCCAGCTGGTCGACCTCGCGGGCACTGGAACCCGGCACCAGGTCGCCCAGGACATCTGGTCGAGCCCATGGGACCTGGGAACCGGGTCCGAGTTGCCCGGGACAGCTGGTCTACCCCGTGGGCCCTGGGACATGGGCCCGAGTCCCCCTGGACAGCTGGTCGGCACCGCGGGCCTTGGACACGGGCCCGAGACACCCGGGAGAGATGGTCGACCCCACGGGCCCTTGCACATGATTCCGAGGCACCTGGGAGAGCTAGTCGATATCACGGGCCCTCGGAGCCGAGCCGGAGTAGCCCGGGATATCTGGTCGACCCCACGAGATCTCAGACCACAGTGCGAGTCGCCCAGGCCATCTGGTCGACATCGCGGGACCTCAGGCATGGGCCCGAGTCTCCCGTGACAGCTGGTGGACCCTGCGGACCATCGGACCTGGGCCCGAGTGGCCCAGGACAGCTGGGCGACATCGTGGGACCTCAGGCATGGGCCCGAGTCTCCCGTGACACCTGGCCGACCCCACGAGCTATCGGATCCGGGCGCAAGTCCCCCAGGACAGCGGGTTGACACCGCGGGCCATTGGTCAGGCGCCTGAGTCAGCCGGGAGAGCTGGTCGATCGGGCGGGCCCTCAGATCCGAGCTCAAGTCGCCCGAGACAGCGGGTGGATCCCGCTGGCCCTCGGATCCGTGCCCGAGTCACCCGGGACAGCTGGTCGACCCCGCAGGCACTGGAACCCGGCCCCCGTTCGCCCGGGACATCTGGTCGAGCCCCCGGGACGACAGTCTCCCGGGGCAGCTGGTCGACTCCGCGGGCCCAAGGACACGGGCCTGAGGCGCCCCAGACAGCTGGTCGAAACCGCGGGCACTGGAACCCGGCCCCAGGTCGCCCGGGATATCTGGTCGAGCCCTGGGACCTTAGGCATGGGCCCGAGTCTCCCGGGGCAGCTGGTCGACTCCGCGGGTCCAGGGATACGGGCCTGAGGCGCCCGGGACAACTGTTCGAAACCGCGGGCACTGGGACACGGGCCCGAGTTCCCTGGGACAGCTGGTCCACCCCACGGGACCACGGACCCAAGCGGGCGTCGCCCAGGACAGCGGGTCGACATCTCGGGCCCTCGGACCCTGGACTGAGTCGCCCAGGACAGCTGGTCGACACCGCAGGCACAGGAACCCGGCCTCCGGTCGCCCGGGATATCTGATCGAGCCGCCAGGACCACAGGCATGGGCCCGAGTCTCTCGGGGCAGCTGGTCAACTCCGCGGTTCCAGGGACACGGGCCTGAGTCGCCCGGGACAGCTGGTGGACCCCATGGGCTCTGTGACATGGATCCAAATCACCCGGGAGTGCAAGTCGTCCCCGCAGGCAATCGGACCCGAGGGTGAGTCGCCCGGGAGTGCTCATCGACCGCACAGGACCTCGTACCCGGGCCTGAGTCGCCCGGTGCAGCTGCTCGACACCGCGGGACCAGGGACCCGGGCCTGAGTCGCCCGGGAGAACTGGTCGACCCCCTGGGCCCTCGGACATGGGCCCGACTAACCTGGGACAGCTGTTCGACCGCGCGAGTCCTTGGACTCAGGTACGAGCCCCCGTGACAGATGGTCCACCCCGCGGGCCCTGGGACATGGGTTCGAGTCGCCCGGGACATGTGGTCAATGCAAGGGGACCACGGACCACCGCGCGAATCGCTGAGGACAGCTGGTCCACATCGCTTGCCCTTGGACACTGGCCTGAGTCGCCCGGGACAGCAGGTCGACCCCGTGGGCAATTGGACCCGAGCCCGAGTCGCCCGGGAGAGCTGGTCCAACTCGCGGGCCCTCGAACCCGAGCGCGGGTCGCGCGAGAATTCTGGTCGACCACGCGTGCCCTCGGACCCTGGCCTGTGACGTGCGTGTGAGCTGATCAAACACGCGGGACCACGGACCAAATCCCGTGTCGACCGGGACAGCTTGTCAAGCCCGCGGGCCCTCAGATCCGAGCGGGAGTCACCAAGCAGGGGCGGTCGACATCGCGGGCACTCGGACACTGGCCTGAGTCGCCTGGGACAGCTGGTGCACCCTGCGGCCTATCGGAGCCGGGCGCGTGTCGCCCCTGAGAGCCGGGCGACGCCGCGGGCCCTCGGAACTTTGTGCGAGTCGCCTGGGACAGCTGGTCATCATCGCGGGCCCTCGGACAATGGCCTGAGTCGCCCGGGAGAGCCTGTCGACACTCAGGGCAATCGGAGACAGGCGCGAATCCTCCCGGACAGCTGGTCGACACCACAGGCCCTCAGACCCGAGCGCGATTCGCCCGGGAATTCTCGTCAACCGAGCAGGATCTAGGACCTGGGCCCGAGAACCCGGAGCAGCTGGTCGACTCCTTGGGCCCAGGGACATGGGCCTGAGTCGCCCGGGACAGCTGGTCGACCCCGCGGGCCATCGGCCCCGAGCCTGAGTTGCCCGGGAGAGTTGGTGGACCCCGCGGGCCATCGGACCCGAGCCTGATTCGCCCAGGACAACTGGTTGACAATGCGGGCCCTCAGACCAAGGCGCGAGTTATCCGGTACAGCTAGTCAACTACACGGGAACTCGGACACGGGCCCGATTCGCCCGGGTGAGCTGGTCGACCCCACGGAATCACGGACCTGTGCCTGAGTCACCCGGGACAGCTTGTCAACCCCAGGCGCGCTCGACCCGAGCCCGAGTCGCCCAGGACAACGGGGCGACATCGCGGGCCCTCAGATACCAGCGCGTCTCGCCCGGCAGTGCTGGTCGAACCCGCGGGACCTCGGAACCCGGTCCGAGTCGCCCGGGACAGCTGGTCAACATCGTGAGCCCTCGGACACTGGCCTGAGTCGCCACGGACAGCTGGTCGACCCCGCGGGCTATCGGAGCCGGCCGCGTGTCCTCTGGGACAGCTGGTCGAACCTGCGGCCCTCGGACCCAAGCTCGAGTCGCCCGGAAGAGCGGATGGATCCCGCTGACCCTCGATCCGCGCCCGAGGCGCCTGGGACAGCTGGTCAACCCCGCAGGCACTGGAACCAGGCCCCCGGTCGCCTGGGACATCTGGTCGAGCCCCCGGGACCTCAGGCATGGGCCCGAGTCTCCCGGGGCAGCTGGTCGACTCCGTGGGCCCAGGGACACGGGCCTGGGGCGCCCGGGCCAGCTGGTCGACCTCGCGGGCACTGGAACCCGGCACCAGGTCGCCCAGGACATCTGGTCGAGCCCATGGGACCTGGGAACCGGGTCCGAGTTGCCCGGGACAGCTGGTCTACCCCGTGGGCCCTGGGACATGGGCCCGAGTCCCCCTGGACAGCTGGTCGGCACCGCGGGCCTTGGACACGGGCCCGAGACACCCGGGAGAGATGGTCGACCCCACGGGCCCTCGGAGCCGAGCCGGAGTAGCCCGGGATATCTGGTCGACCCCACGAGATCTCAGACCACAGTGCGAGTCGCCCAGGCCAGCTGGTCGACATCGCGGGACCTCAGGCATGGGCCCGAGTCTCCCGTGACAGCTGGTGGACCCTGCGGACCATCGGACCTGGGCCCGAGTGGCCCAGGACAGCTGGGCGACATCGTGGGACCTCAGGCATGGGCCCGAGTCTCCCGTGACACCTGGCCGACCCCACGAGCTATCGGATCCGGGCGCAAGTCCCCCAGGACAGCGGGTTGACACCGCGGGCCATTGGTCAGGCGCCTGAGTCAGCCGGGAGAGCTGGTCGATCGGGCGGGCCCTCAGATCCGAGCTCAAGTCGCCCGAGACAGCGGGTGGATCCCGCTGGCCCTCGGATCCGTGCCCGAGTCACCCGGGACAGCTGGTCGACCCCGCAGGCACTGGAACCCGGCCCCCGTTCGCCCGGGACATCTGGTAGAGCCCCCGGGACCACAGTCTCCCGGGGCAGCTGGTCGACTTCGCGGGCCCAAGGACACGGGCCTGAGGCGCCCCAGACAGCTGGTCGAAACCGCGGGCACTGGAACCCGGCCCCAGGTCGCCCGGGATATCTGGTCGAGCCCTGGGACCTTAGGCATGGGCCCGAGTCTCCCGGGGCAGCTGGTCGACTCCGCGGGTCCAGGGATACGGGCCTGAGGCGCCCGGGACAACTGTTCGAAACCGCGGGCACTGGGACACGGGCCCGAGTCCCCTGGGACAGCTGGTCCACCCCACGGGACCACGGACCCAAGCGGGCGTCGCCCAGGACAGCGGGTCGACATCTCGGGCCCTCGGACCCTGGACTGAGTCGCCCAGGACAGCTGGTCGACACCGCAGGCACAGGAACCCGGCCTCCGGTCGCCCGGGATATCTGATCGAGCCGCCAGGACCACAGGCATGGGCCCGAGTCTCTCGGGGCAGCTGCTCAACTCCGCGGTTCCAGGGACACGGGCCTGAGTCGCCCGGGACAGCTGGTGGACCCCATGGGCTCTGTGACATGGATCCAAATCACCCGGGAGTGCAAGTCGACCCCGCAGGCAATCGGACCCGAGGGCGGGTCGCCCGGGAGTGCTCATCGACCGCACAGGACCTCGTACCCGGGCCGGAGTCGCCCGGTGCAGCTGCTCGACACCGCGGGACCAGGGACCCGGGCCTGAGTCGCCCGGGAGAACTGGTCGACCCCCTGGGCCCTCGGACATGGGCCCGAGTAACCTGGGACAGCTGTTCGACCGCGCGAGTCCTTGGACTCAGGTACGAGCCCCCGTGACAGATGGTCCACCCCGCGGGCCCGAGGACATGGGTTCGAGTCGCCCGGGACATGTGGTCAACGCAAGGGGACCACGGACCACCGCGCGAATCGCTGAGGACAGCTGGTCCACACCGCGGGCCCTTGGACACTGGCCTGAGTCGCCCGGGACAGCAGGTCGACCCCGTGGGCAATTGGACCCGAGCCCGAGTCACCCGGGAGAGCTGGTCCAACTCGCGCGCCCTCGGACCCGAGCCGGGTCGCGCGAGAATTCTGGTCGACCACGCGTGCCCTCGGACCCGGGCCTGTGACGTGCGTGTGAGCTGATCAAACACGCGGGACCACGGACCAAATCCCGTGTCGACCGGGACAGCTTGTCAAGCCCGCGGGCCCTCAGACCCGAGCGGGAGTCACCCAGCAGTAGTGGTCGACATCGCGGGCACTCGGACACTGGCCTGAGTCGCCTGGGACAGCTGGTGCACCCTGCGGCCTATCGGAGCCGGGCGCAGGTCGCCCCTGAGAGCCGGGCGACGCCGCGGGCCCTCGGAACTGTGTGCGAGTCGCCTGGGACAGCTGGTCATCATCGCGGGCCCTCGGACAATGGCCTGAGTCGCCCGGGAGAGCCTGTCGACACTCAGGGCAATCGGAGACAGGCGCGAATCCTCCCGGACAGCTGGTCGACACCACAGGCCCTCAGACCCGAGCGCGATTCGCCCGGGAATTCTCGTCAACCGAGCAGGATCTAGGACCTGGGCCCGAGAACCCGGAGCAGCTGGTCGACTCCTTGGGCCCAGGGACATGGGCCTGAGTCGCCCGGGACAGCTGGTCGACCCCGCGGGCCATCGGCCCCGAGCCCGAGTTGCCCGGGAGAGTTGGTGGACCCCGCGGGCCATCGGACCTGAGCCTGATTCGCCCAGGACAACTGGTTGACAATGCGGGCCCTCAGACCAAGGCGCGAGTTATCCGGTACAGCTAGTCAACTACACGGGAACTCGGACACGGGCCCGATTCGCCCGGGTGAGCTGGTCGACCCCACGGAATCACGGACCTGTGCCTGAGTCACCCGGGACAGCTTGTCAACCCCAGGCGCGCTCGACCCGAGCCCGAGTCGCCCAGGACAACGGGGCGACATCGCGGGCCCTCAGATACCAGCGCGTCTCGCCCGGCAGTGCTGGTCGAACCCGCGGGACCTCGGAACCCGGTCCGAGTCGCCCGGGACAGCTGGTCAACATCGTGAGCCCTCGGACACTGGCCTGAGTCGCCACGGACAGCTGGTCGACCCCGCGGGCTATCGGAGCCGGCCGCGTGTCCTCTGGGACAGCTGGTCGAACCTGCGGCCCTCGGACCCAAGCTCGAGTCGCCCGGAAGAGCGGATGGATCCCGCTGACCCTCGATCCGCGCCCGAGGCGCCTGGGACAGCTGGTCAACCCCGCAGGCACTGGAACCAGGCCCCCGGTCGCCTGGGACATCTGGTCGAGCCCCCGGGACCTCAGGCATGGGCCCGAGTCTCCCGGGGCAGCTGGTCGACTCCGTGGGCCCAGGGACACGGGCCTGGGGCGCCCGGGCCAGCTGGTCGACCTCGCGGGCACTAGAACCCGGCACCAGGTCGCCCAGGACATCTGGTCGAGCCCATGGGACCTGGGAACCGGGTCCGAGTTGCCCGGGACAGCTGGTCTACCCCGTGGGCCCTGGGACATGGGCCCGAGTCCCCCTGGACAGCTGGTCGGCACCGCGGGCCTTGGACACGGGCCCGAGACACCCGGGAGAGATGGTCGACCCCACGGGCCCTTGGACATGATTCCGAGGCACCTGGGAGAGCTAGTCGATATCACGGGCCCTCGGAGCCGAGCCGGAGTAGCCCGGGATATCTGGTCGACCCCACGAGATCTCAGACCACAGTGCGAGTCGCCCAGGCCAGCTGGTCGACATCGCGGGACCTCAGGCATGGGCCCGAGTCTCCCGTGACAGCTGGTGGACCCTGCGGACCATCGGACCTGGGCCCGAGTGGCCCAGGACAGCTGGGCGACATCGTGGGACCTCAGGCATGGGCCCGAGTCTCCCGTGACACCTGGCCGACCCCACGAGCTATCGGATCCGGGCGCAAGTCCCCCAGGACAGCGGGTTGACACCGCGGGCCATTGGTCAGGCGCCTGAGTCAGCCGGGACAGCTGGTCGATCCGGCGGGCCCAAGGACACGGGCCTGAGGCGCCCCAGACAGCTGGTCGAAACCGCGGGCACTGGAACCCGGTCCCAGGTCGCCCGGGATATCTGGTCGCGCTTTGGGACCTTAGGCATGGCGCCGAGTCTCCCGGGGCAGCTGGTCGACTCCGCGGGTCCAGGGACACGGGCCTGAGGCGCCCGGGACAACTGTTCAAAACCGCGGGCACTGGGACACGGGCCCGAGTCCCCTGGAACAGCTGGTCCACCCCACGGGACCACGGACCCAAGCGGGCGTCGCCCAGGACAGCGGGTCGACATCTCGGGCCCTCGGACCCTGGACTGAGTCGCCCAGGACAGCTGGTCGACACCGCAGGCACAGGAACCCGGCCTCCGGTCACCCGGGATATCTGATCGAGCCGCCAGGACCACAGGCATGGGCCCGAGTCTCTCGGGGCAGCTGGTCAACTCCGCGGTTCCAGGGACACGGGCCTGAGTCGCCCGGGACAGCTGGTGGACCCCATGGGCTCTGTGACATGGATCCAAATCACCCGGGAGTGCAAGTCGACCCCGCAGGCAATCGGACCCGAGGGCGAGTCGCCCGGGAGTGCTCATCGACCGCACAGGACCTCGTACCCGGGCCTGAGTCGCCCGGTGCAGCTGCTCGACACCGCGGGACCAGGGACCCGGGCCTGAGTCGCCCGGGAGAACTGGTCGACCCCCTGGGCCCTCGGACATGGGCCCGAGTAACCTGGGACAGCTGTTCGACCGCGCGAGTCCTTGGACTCAGGTACGAGCCCCCGTGACAGATGGTCCACCCCGCGGGCCCTGGGACATGGGTTCGAGTCGCCCGGGACATGTGGTCAATGCAAGGGGACCACGGACCACCGCGCGAATCGCTGAGGACAGCTGGTCCACATCGCTTGCCCTTGGACACTGGCCTGAGTCGCCCGGGAGAGCAGGTCGACCCCGTGGGCAATTGGACCCGAGCCCGAGTCGCCCGGGAGAGCTGGTCCAACTCGCGGGCCCTCGGACCCGAGCGCGGGTCACGCGAGAATTCTGGTCGACCACGCGTGCCCTCGGACCCTGGCCTGTGACGTGCGTGTGAGCTGATCAAACACGCGGGACCACGGACCAAATCCCGTGTCGACCGGGACAGCTTGTCAAGCCCGCGGGCCCTCAGATCCGAGCGGGAGTCACCAAGCAGGGGCGGTCGACATCGCGGGCACTCGGACACTGGCCTGAGTCGCCTGGGACAGCTGGTGCACCCTGCGGCCTATCGCAGCCGGGCGCGTGTCGCCCCTGAGAGCCGGGCGACGCCGCGGGCCCTCGGAACTTTGTGCGAGTCGCCTGGGACAGCTGGTCATCATCGCGGGCCCTCGGACAATGGCCTGAGTCGCCCGGGAGAGCCTGTCGACACTCAGGGCAATCGGAGACAGGCGCGAATCCTCCCGGACAGCTGGTCGACACCACAGGCCCTCAGACCCGAGCGCGATTCGCCCGGGAATTCTCGTCAACCGAGCAGGATCTAGGACCTGGGCCCGAGAACCCGGAGCAGCTGGTCGACTCCTTGGGCCCAGGGACATGGGCCTGAGTCGCCCGGGACAGCTGGTCGACCCCGCGGGCCATCGGCCCCGAGCCCGAGTTGCCCGGGAGAGTTGGTGGACCCCGCGGGCCATCGGACCCGAGCCTGATTCGCCCAGGACAACTGGTTGACAATGCGGGCCCTCAGACCAAGGCGCGAGTTATCCGGTACAGCTAGTCAACTACACGGGAACTCGGACACGGGCCCGATTCGCCCGGGTGAGCTGGTCGACCCCACGGAATCACGGACCTGTGCCTGAGTCACCCGGGACAGCTTGTCAACCCCAGGCGCGCTCGACCCGAGCCCGAGTCGCCCAGGACAACGGGGCGACATCGCGGGCCCTCAGATACCAGCGCGTCTCGCCCGGCAGTGCTGGTCGAACCCGCGGGACCTCGGAACCCGGTCCGAGTCGCCCGGGACAGCTGGTCAACATCGTGAGCCCTCGGACACTGGCCTGAGTCGCCACGGACAGCTGGTCGACCCCGCGGGCTATCGGAGCCGGCCGCGTGTCCTCTGGGACAGCTGGTCGAACCTGCGGCCCTCGGACCAAAGCTCGAGTCGCCCGGAAGAGCGGATGGATCCCGCTGACCCTCGATCCGCGCCCGAGGCGCCTGGGACAGCTGGTCAACCCCGCAGGCACTGGAACCAGGCCCCCGGTCGCCTGGGACATCTGGTCGAGCCCCCGGGACCTCAGGCATGGGCCCGAGTCTCCCGGGGCAGGTGGTCGACTCCGTGGGCCCAGGGACACGGGCCTGGGGCGCCCGGGCCAGCTGGTCGACCTCGCGGGCACTGGAACCCGGCACCAGGTCGCCCAGGACATCTGGTCGAGCCCATGGGATCTGGGAACCGGGTCCGAGTTTCCCGGGACAGCTGGTCTACCCCGTGGGCCCTGGGACATGGGCCCGAGTCCCCCTGGACAGCTGGTCGGCACCGCGGGCCTTGGACACGGGCCCGAGACACCCGGGAGAGATGGTCGACCCCACGGGCCCTTGGACATGATTCCGAGGCACCTGGGAGAGCTAGTCGATATCACGGGCCCTCGGAGCCGAGCCGGAGTAGCCCGGGATATCTGGTCGACCCCACGAGATCTCAGACCACAGTGCGAGTCGCCCAGGCCAGCTGGTCGACATCGCGGGACCTCAGGCATGGGCCCGAGTCTCCCGTGACAGCTGGTGGACCCTGCGGACCATCGGACCTGGGCCCGAGTGGCCCAGGACAGCTGGGCGACATCGTGGGACCTCAGGCATGGGCCCGAGTCTCCCGTGACACCTGGCCGACCCCACGAGCTATCGGATCCGGGCGCAAGTCCCCCAGGACAGCGGGTTGACACCGCGGGCCATTGGTCAGGCGCCTGAGTCAGCCGGGACAGCTGGTCGATCGGGCGGGCCCTCAGATCCGAGCTCAAGTCGCCCGAGACAGCGGGTGGATCCCGCTGGCCCTCGGATCCGTGCCCGAGTCACCCGGGACAGCTGGTCGACCCCGCAGCCACTGGAACCCGGCCCCCGTTCGCCTGGGACATCTGGTCGAGCCCCCGGGACGACAGTCTCCCGGGGCAGCTGGTCGACTCCGCGGGCCCAAGGACACGGGCCTGAGGCGCCCCAGACAGCTGGTCGAAACCGCGGGCACTGGAACCCGGCCCCAGGTCGCCCGGGATATCTGGTCGCGCTTTGGGACCTTAGGCATGGGCCCGAGTCTCCCGGGGCAGCTGGTCGACTCCGCGGGTCCAGGGACACGGGCCTGAGGCGCCCGGGACAACTGTTCAAAACCGCGGGCACTGGGACACGGGCCCGAGTCCCCTGGAACAGCTGGTCCACCCCACGGGACCACGGACCCAAGCGGGCGTCGCCCAGGACAGCGGGTCGACATCTCGGGCCCTCGGACCCTGGACTGAGTCGCCCAGGACAGCTGGTCGACACCGCAGGCACAGGAACCCGGCCTCCGGTCGCCCGGGATATCTGATCGAGCCGCCAGGACCACAGGCATGGGCCCGAGTCTCTCGGGGCAGCTGGTCAACTCCGCGGTTCCAGGGACACGGGCCTGAGTCGCCCGGGACAGCTGGTGGACCCCATGGGCTCTGTGACATGGATCCAAATCACCCGGGAGTGCAAGTCGACCCCGCAGGCAATCGGACCCGAGGGCGAGTCGCCCGGGAGTGCTCATCGACCGCACAGGACCTCGTACCCGGGCCTGAGTCGCCCGGTGCAGCTGCTCGACACCGCGGGACCAGGGACCCGGGCCTGAGTCGCCCGGGAGAACTGGTCGACCCCCTGGGCCCTCGGACATGGGCCCGAGTAACCTGGGACAGCTGTTCGACCGCGCGAGTCCTTGGACTCAGGTACGAGCCCCCGTGACAGATGGTCCACCCCGCGGGCCCTGGGACATGGGTTCGAGTCGCCCGGGACATGTGGTCAATGCAAGGGGACCACGGACCACCGCGCGAATCGCTGAGGACAGCTGGTCCACATCGCTTGCCCTTGGACACTGGCCTGAGTCGCCCGGGACAGCAGGTCGACCCCGTGGGCAATTGGACCCGAGCCCGAGTCGCCCGGGAGAGCTGGTCCAACTCGCGGGCCCTCGGACCCGAGCGCGGGTCGCGCGAGAATTCTGGTCGACCACGCGTGCCCTCGGACCCTGGCCTGTGACGTGCGTGTGAGCTAATCAAACACGCGGGACCACGGACCAAATCCCGTGTCGACCGGGACAGCTTGTCAAGCCCGCGGGCCCTCAGATCCGAGCGGGAGTCACCAAGCAGGGGCGGTCGACATCGCGGGCACTCGGACACTGGCCTGAGTCGCCTGGGACAGCTGGTGCACCCTGCGGCCTATCGGAGCCGGGCGCGTGTCGCCCCTGAGAGCCGGGCGACGCCGCGGGCCCTCGGAACTGTGTGCGAGTCGCCTGGGACAGCTGGTCATCATCGCGGGCCCTCGGACAATGGCCTGAGTCGCCCGGGAGAGCCTGTCGACACTCAGGGCAATCGGAGACAGGCGCGAATCCTCCCGGACAGCTGGTCGACACCACAGGCCCTCAGACCCGAGCGCGATTCGCCCGGGAATTCTCGTCAACCGAGCAGGATCTAGGACCTGGGCCCGAGAACCCGGAGCAGCTGGTCGACTCCTTGGGCCCAGGGACATGGGCCTGAGTCGCCCGGGACAGCTGGTCGACCCCGCGGGCCATCGGCCCCGAGCCCGAGTTGCCCGGGAGAGTTGGTGGACCCCGCGGGCCATCGGACCCGAGCCTGATTCGCCCAGGACAACTGGTTGACAATGCGGGCCCTCAGACCAAGGCGCGAGTTATCCGGTACAGCTAGTCAACTACACGGGAACTCGGACACGGGCCCGATTCGCCCGGGTGAGCTGGTCGACCCCACGGAATCACGGACCTGTGCCTGAGTCACCCGGGACAGCTTGTCAACCCCAGGCGCGCTCGACCCGAGCCCGAGTCGCCCAGGACAACGGGGCGACATCGCGGGCCCTCAGATACCAGCGCGTCTCGCCCAGCAGTGCTGGTCGAACCCGCGGGACCTCGGAACCCGGTCCGAGTCGCCCGGGACAGCTGGTCAACATCGTGAGCCCTCGGACACTGGCCTGAGTCGCCACGGACAGCTGGTCGACCCCGCGGGCTATCGGAGCCGGCCGCGTGTCCTCTGGGACAGCTGGTCGAACCTGCGGCCCTCGGACCCAAGCTCGAGTCGCCCGGAAGAGCGGATGGATCCCGCTGACCCTCGATCCGCGCCCGAGGCGCCTGGGACAGCTGGTCAACCCCGCAGGCACTGGAACCAGGCCCCCGGTCGCCTGGGACATCTGGTCGAGCCCCCGGGACCTCAGGCATGGGCCCGAGTCTCCCGGGGCAGCTGGTCGACTCCGTGGGCCCAGGGACACGGGCCTGGGGCGCCCGGGCCAGCTGGTCGACCTCGCGGGCACTGGAACCCGGCACCAGGTCGCCCAGGACATCTGGTCGAGCCCATGGGACCTGGGAACCGGGTCCGAGTTGCCCGGGACAGCTGGTCTACCCCGTGGGCCCTGGGACATGGGCCCGAGTCCCCCTGGACAGCTGGTCGGCACCGCGGGCCTTGGACACGGGCCCGAGACACCCGGGAGAGATGGTCGACCCCCTGGGCCCTCGGACATGGGCCCGAGTAACCTGGGACAGCTGTTCGACCGCGCGAGTCCTTGGACTCAGGTACGAGCCCCCGTGACAGATGGTCCACCCCGCGGGCCCGAGGACATGGGTTCGAGTCGCCCGGGACATGTGGTCAACGCAAGGGGACCACGGACCACCGCGCGAATCGCTGAGGACAGCTGGTCCACACCGCGGGCCCTTGGACACTGGCCTGAGTCGCCCGGGACAGCAGGTCGACCCCGTGGGCAATTGGACCCGAGCCCGAGTCACCCGGGAGAGCTGGTCCAACTCGCGCGCCCTCGGACCCGAGCCGGGTCGCGCGAGAATTCTGGTCGACCACGCGTGCCCTCGGACCCGGGCCTGTGACGTGCGTGTGAGCTGATCAAACACGCGGGACCACGGACCAAATCCCGTGTCGACCGGGACAGCTTGTCAAGCCCGCGGGCCCTCAGACCCGAGCGGGAGTCACCCAGCAGTAGTGGTCGACATCGCGGGCACTCGGACACTGGCCTGAGTCGCCTGGGACAGCTGGTGCACCCTGCGGCCTATCGGAGCCGGGCGCAGGTCGCCCCTGAGAGCCGGGCGACGCCGCGGGCCCTCGGAACTGTGTGCGAGTCGCCTGGGACAGCTGGTCATCATCGCGGGCCCTCGGACAATGGCCTGAGTCGCCCGGGAGAGCCTGTCGACACTCAGGGCAATCGGAGACAGGCGCGAATCCTCCCGGACAGCTGGTCGACACCACAGGCCCTCAGACCCGAGCGCGATTCGCCCGGGAATTCTCGTCAACCGAGCAGGATCTAGGACCTGGGCCCGAGAACCCGGAGCAGCTGGTCGACTCCTTGGGCCCAGGGACATGGGCCTGAGTCGCCCGGGACAGCTGGTCGACCCCGCGGGCCATCGGCCCCGAGCCCGAGTTGCCCGGGAGAGTTGGTGGACCCCGCGGGCCATCGGACCTGAGCCTGATTCGCCCAGGACAACTGGTTGACAATGCGGGCCCTCAGACCAAGGCGCGAGTTATCCGGTACAGCTAGTCAACTACACGGGAACTCGGACACGGGCCCGATTCGCCCGGGTGAGCTGGTCGACCCCACGGAATCACGGACCTGTGCCTGAGTCACCCGGGACAGCTTGTCAACCCCAGGCGCGCTCGACCCGAGCCCGAGTCGCCCAGGACAACGGGGCGACATCGCGGGCCCTCAGATACCAGCGCGTCTCGCCCGGCAGTGCTGGTCGAACCCGCGGGACCTCGGAACCCGGTCCGAGTCGCCCGGGACAGCTGGTCAACATCGTGAGCCCTCGGACACTGGCCTGAGTCGCCACGGACAGCTGGTCGACCCCGCGGGCTATCGGAGCCGGCCGCGTGTCCTCTGGGACAGCTGGTCGAACCTGCGGCCCTCGGACCCAAGCTCGAGTCGCCCGGAAGAGCGGATGGATCCCGCTGACCCTCGATCCGCGCCCGAGGCGCCTGGGACAGCTGGTCAACCCCGCAGGCACTGGAACCAGGCCCCCGGTCGCCTGGGACATCTGGTCGAGCCCCCGGGACCTCAGGCATGGGCCCGAGTCTCCCGGGGCAGCTGGTCGACTCCGTGGGCCCAGGGACACGGGCCTGGGGCGCCCGGGCCAGCTGGTCGACCTCGCGGGCACTAGAACCCGGCACCAGGTCGCCCAGGACATCTGGTCGAGCCCATGGGACCTGGGAACCGGGTCCGAGTTGCCCGGGACAGCTGGTCTACCCCGTGGGCCCTGGGACATGGGCCCGAGTCCCCCTGGACAGCTGGTCGGCACCGCGGGCCTTGGACACGGGCCCGAGACACCCGGGAGAGATGGTCGACCCCACGGGCCCTTGGACATGATTCCGAGGCACCTGGGAGAGCTAGTCGATATCACGGGCCCTCGGAGCCGAGCCGGAGTAGCCCGGGATATCTGGTCGACCCCACGAGATCTCAGACCACAGTGCGAGTCGCCCAGGCCAGCTGGTCGACATCGCGGGACCTCAGGCATGGGCCCGAGTCTCCCGTGACAGCTGGTGGACCCTGCGGACCATCGGACCTGGGCCCGAGTGGCCCAGGACAGCTGGGCGACATCGTGGGACCTCAGGCATGGGCCCGAGTCTCCCGTGACACCTGGCCGACCCCACGAGCTATCGGATCCGGGCGCAAGTCCCCCAGGACAGCGGGTTGACACCGCGGGCCATTGGTCAGGCGCCTGAGTCAGCCGGGACAGCTGGTCGATCCGGCGGGCCCAAGGACACGGGCCTGAGGCGCCCCAGACAGCTGGTCGAAACCGCGGGCACTGGAACCCGGTCCCAGGTCGCCCGGGATATCTGGTCGCGCTTTGGGACCTTAGGCATGGCGCCGAGTCTCCCGGGGCAGCTGGTCGACTCCGCGGGTCCAGGGACACGGGCCTGAGGCGCCCGGGACAACTGTTCAAAACCGCGGGCACTGGGACACGGGCCCGAGTCCCCTGGAACAGCTGGTCCACCCCACGGGACCACGGACCCAAGCGGGCGTCGCCCAGGACAGCGGGTCGACATCTCGGGCCCTCGGACCCTGGACTGAGTCGCCCAGGACAGCTGGTCGACACCGCAGGCACAGGAACCCGGCCTCCGGTCACCCGGGATATCTGATCGAGCCGCCAGGACCACAGGCATGGGCCCGAGTCTCTCGGGGCAGCTGGTCAACTCCGCGGTTCCAGGGACACGGGCCTGAGTCGCCCGGGACAGCTGGTGGACCCCATGGGCTCTGTGACATGGATCCAAATCACCCGGGAGTGCAAGTCGACCCCGCAGGCAATCGGACCCGAGGGCGAGTCGCCCGGGAGTGCTCATCGACCGCACAGGACCTCGTACCCGGGCCTGAGTCGCCCGGTGCAGCTGCTCGACACCGCGGGACCAGGGACCCTGGCCTGAGTTGCCCGGGAGAACTGGTCGACCCCCTGGGCCCTCGGACATGGGCCCGAGTAACCTGGGACAGCTGTTCGACCGCGCGAGTCCTTGGACTCAGGTACGAGCCCCCGTGACAGATGGTCCACCCCGCGGGCCCTGGGACATGGGTTCGAGTCGCCCGGGACATGTGGTCAATGCAAGGGGACCACGGACCACCGCGCGAATCGCTGAGGACAGCTGGTCCACATCGCTTGCCCTTGGACACTGGCCTGAGTCGCCCGGGAGAGCAGGTCGACCCCGTGGGCAATTGGACCCGAGCCCGAGTCGCCCGGGAGAGCTGGTCCAACTCGCGGGCCCTCGGACCCGAGCGCGGGTCACGCGAGAATTCTGGTCGACCACGCGTGCCCTCGGACCCTGGCCTGTGACGTGCGTGTGAGCTGATCAAACACGCGGGACCACGGACCAAATCCCGTGTCGACCGGGACAGCTTGTCAAGCCCGCGGGCCCTCAGATCCGAGCGGGAGTCACCAAGCAGGGGCGGTCGACATCGCGGGCACTCGGACACTGGCCTGAGTCGCCTGGGACAGCTGGTGCACCCTGCGGCCTATCGCAGCCGGGCGCGTGTCGCCCCTGAGAGCCGGGCGACGCCGCGGGCCCTCGGAACTTTGTGCGAGTCGCCTGGGACAGCTGGTCATCATCGCGGGCCCTCGGACAATGGCCTGAGTCGCCCGGGAGAGCCTGTCGACACTCAGGGCAATCGGAGACAGGCGCGAATCCTCCCGGACAGCTGGTCGACACCACAGGCCCTCAGACCCGAGCGCGATTCGCCCGGGAATTCTCGTCAACCGAGCAGGATCTAGGACCTGGGCCCGAGAACCCGGAGCAGCTGGTCGACTCCTTGGGCCCAGGGACATGGGCCTGAGTCGCCCGGGACAGCTGGTCGACCCCGCGGGCCATCGGCCCCGAGCCCGAGTTGCCCGGGAGAGTTGGTGGACCCCGCGGGCCATCGGACCCGAGCCTGATTCGCCCAGGACAACTGGTTGACAATGCGGGCCCTCAGACCAAGGCGCGAGTTATCCGGTACAGCTAGTCAACTACACGGGAACTCGGACACGGGCCCGATTCGCCCGGGTGAGCTGGTCGACCCCACGGAATCACGGACCTGTGCCTGAGTCACCCGGGACAGCTTGTCAACCCCAGGCGCGCTCGACCCGAGCCCGAGTCGCCCAGGACAACGGGGCGACATCGCGGGCCCTCAGATACCAGCGCGTCTCGCCCGGCAGTGCTGGTCGAACCCGCGGGACCTCGGAACCCGGTCCGAGTCGCCCGGGACAGCTGGTCAACATCGTGAGCCCTCGGACACTGGCCTGAGTCGCCACGGACAGCTGGTCGACCCCGCGGGCTATCGGAGCCGGCCGCGTGTCCTCTGGGACAGCTGGTCGAACCTGCGGCCCTCGGACCAAAGCTCGAGTCGCCCGGAAGAGCGGATGGATCCCGCTGACCCTCGATCCGCGCCCGAGGCGCCTGGGACAGCTGGTCAACCCCGCAGGCACTGGAACCAGGCCCCCGGTCGCCTGGGACATCTGGTCGAGCCCCCGGGACCTCAGGCATGGGCCCGAGTCTCCCGGGGCAGGTGGTCGACTCCGTGGGCCCAGGGACACGGGCCTGGGGCGCCCGGGCCAGCTGGTCGACCTCGCGGGCACTGGAACCCGGCACCAGGTCGCCCAGGACATCTGGTCGAGCCCATGGGATCTGGGAACCGGGTCCGAGTTGCCCGGGACAGCTGGTCTACCCCGTGGGCCCTGGGACATGGGCCCGAGTCCCCCTGGACAGCTGGTCGGCACCGCGGGCCTTGGACACGGGCCCGAGACACCCGGGAGAGATGGTCGACCCCACGGGCCCTTGGACATGATTCCGAGGCACCTGGGAGAGCTAGTCGATATCACGGGCCCTCGGAGCCGAGCCGGAGTAGCCCGGGATATCTGGTCGACCCCACGAGATCTCAGACCACAGTGCGAGTCGCCCAGGCCAGCTGGTCGACATCGCGGGACCTCAGGCATGGGCCCGAGTCTCCCGTGACAGCTGGTGGACCCTGCGGACCATCGGACCTGGGCCCGAGTGGCCCAGGACAGCTGGGCGACATCGTGGGACCTCAGGCATGGGCCCGAGTCTCCCGTGACACCTGGCCGACCCCACGAGCTATCGGATCCGGGCGCAAGTCCCCCAGGACAGCGGGTTGACACCGCGGGCCATTGGTCAGGCGCCTGAGTCAGCCGGGACAGCTGGTCGATCGGGCGGGCCCTCAGATCCGAGCTCAAGTCGCCCGAGACAGCGGGTGGATCCCGCTGGCCCTCGGATCCGTGCCCGAGTCACCCGGGACAGCTGGTCGACCCCGCAGCCACTGGAACCCGGCCCCCGTTCGCCTGGGACATCTGGTCGAGCCCCCGGGACGACAGTCTCCCGGGGCAGCTGGTCGACTCCGCGGGCCCAAGGACACGGGCCTGAGGCGCCCCAGACAGCTGGTCGAAACCGCGGGCACTGGAACCCGGCCCCAGGTCGCCCGGGATATCTGGTCGCGCTTTGGGACCTTAGGCATGGGCCCGAGTCTCCCGGGGCAGCTGGTCGACTCCGCGGGTCCAGGGACACGGGCCTGAGGCGCCCGGGACAACTGTTCAAAACCGCGGGCACTGGGACACGGGCCCGAGTCCCCTGGAACAGCTGGTCCACCCCACGGGACCACGGACCCAAGCGGGCGTCGCCCAGGACAGCGGGTCGACATCTCGGGCCCTCGGACCCTGGACTGAGTCGCCCAGGACAGCTGGTCGACACCGCAGGCACAGGAACCCGGCCTCCGGTCGCCCGGGATATCTGATCGAGCCGCCAGGACCACAGGCATGGGCCCGAGTCTCTCGGGGCAGCTGGTCAACTCCGCGGTTCCAGGGACACGGGCCTGAGTCGCCCGGGACAGCTGGTGGACCCCATGGGCTCTGTGACATGGATCCAAATCACCCGGGAGTGCAAGTCGACCCCGCAGGCAATCGGACCCGAGGGCGAGTCGCCCGGGAGTGCTCATCGACCGCACAGGACCTCGTACCCGGGCCTGAGTCGCCCGGTGCAGCTGCTCGACACCGCGGGACCAGGGACCCGGGCCTGAGTCGCCCGGGAGAACTGGTCGACCCCCTGGGCCCTCGGACATGGGCCCGAGTAACCTGGGACAGCTGTTCGACCGCGCGAGTCCTTGGACTCAGGTACGAGCCCCCGTGACAGATGGTCCACCCCGCGGGCCCTGGGACATGGGTTCGAGTCGCCCGGGACATGTGGTCAATGCAAGGGGACCACGGACCACCGCGCGAATCGCTGAGGACAGCTGGTCCACATCGCTTGCCCTTGGACACTGGCCTGAGTCGCCCGGGACAGCAGGTCGACCCCGTGGGCAATTGGACCCGAGCCCGAGTCGCCCGGGAGAGCTGGTCCAACTCGCGGGCCCTCGGACCCGAGCGCGGGTCGCGCGAGAATTCTGGTCGACCACGCGTGCCCTCGGACCCTGGCCTGTGACGTGCGTGTGAGCTAATCAAACACGCGGGACCACGGACCAAATCCCGTGTCGACCGGGACAGCTTGTCAAGCCCGCGGGCCCTCAGATCCGAGCGGGAGTCACCAAGCAGGGGCGGTCGACATCGCGGGCACTCGGACACTGGCCTGAGTCGCCTGGGACAGCTGGTGCACCCTGCGGCCTATCGGAGCCGGGCGCGTGTCGCCCCTGAGAGCCGGGCGACGCCGCGGGCCCTCGGAACTGTGTGCGAGTCGCCTGGGACAGCTGGTCATCATCGCGGGCCCTCGGACAATGGCCTGAGTCGCCCGGGAGAGCCTGTCGACACTCAGGGCAATCGGAGACAGGCGCGAATCCTCCCGGACAGCTGGTCGACACCACAGGCCCTCAGACCCGAGCGCGATTCGCCCGGGAATTCTCGTCAACCGAGCAGGATCTAGGACCTGGGCCCGAGAACCCGGAGCAGCTGGTCGACTCCTTGGGCCCAGGGACATGGGCCTGAGTCGCCCGGGACAGCTGGTCGACCCCGCGGGCCATCGGCCCCGAGCCCGAGTTGCCCGGGAGAGTTGGTGGACCCCGCGGGCCATCGGACCCGAGCCTGATTCGCCCAGGACAACTGGTTGACAATGCGGGCCCTCAGACCAAGGCGCGAGTTATCCGGTACAGCTAGTCAACTACACGGGAACTCGGACACGGGCCCGATTCGCCCGGGTGAGCTGGTCGACCCCACGGAATCACGGACCTGTGCCTGAGTCACCCGGGACAGCTTGTCAACCCCAGGCGCGCTCGACCCGAGCCCGAGTCGCCCAGGACAACGGGGCGACATCGCGGGCCCTCAGATACCAGCGCGTCTCGCCCAGCAGTGCTGGTCGAACCCGCGGGACCTCGGAACCCGGTCCGAGTCGCCCGGGACAGCTGGTCAACATCGTGAGCCCTCGGACACTGGCCTGAGTCGCCACGGACAGCTGGTCGACCCCGCGGGCTATCGGAGCCGGCCGCGTGTCCTCTGGGACAGCTGGTCGAACCTGCGGCCCTCGGACCCAAGCTCGAGTCGCCCGGAAGAGCGGATGGATCCCGCTGACCCTCGATCCGCGCCCGAGGCGCCTGGGACAGCTGGTCAACCCCGCAGGCACTGGAACCAGGCCCCCGGTCGCCTGGGACATCTGGTCGAGCCCCCGGGACCTCAGGCATGGGCCCGAGTCTCCCGGGGCAGCTGGTCGACTCCGTGGGCCCAGGGACACGGGCCTGGGGCGCCCGGGCCAGCTGGTCGACCTCGCGGGCACTGGAACCCGGCACCAGGTCGCCCAGGACATCTGGTCGAGCCCATGGGACCTGGGAACCGGGTCCGAGTTGCCCGGGACAGCTGGTCTACCCCGTGGGCCCTGGGACATGGGCCCGAGTCCCCCTGGACAGCTGGTCGGTACCGCGGGCCTTGGACACGGGCCCGAGACACCCGGGAGAGATGGTCGACCCCCTGGGCCCTCGGACATGGGCCCGAGTAACCTGGGACAGCTGTTCGACCGCGCGAGTCCTTGGACTCAGGTACGAGCCCCCGTGACAGATGGTCCACCCCGCGGGCCCGAGGACATGGGTTCGAGTCGCCCGGGACATGTGGTCAACGCAAGGGGACCACGGACCACCGCGCGAATCGCTGAGGACAGCTGGTCCACATCGCGGGCCCTTGGACACTGGCCTGAGTCGCCCGGGACAGCAGGTCGACCCCGTGGGCAATTGGACCCGAGCCCGAGTCGCCCGGGAGAGCTGGTCCAACTCGCGGGCCCTCGGACCCGAGCGCGGGTCGCGCGAGAATTCTGGTCGACCACGCGTGCCCTCGGACCCGGGCCTGTGACGTGCGTGTGAGCTGATCAAACACGCGGGACCACGGACCAAATCCCGTGTCGACCGGGACAGCTTGTCAAGCCCGCGGGCCCTCAGACCCGAGCGGGAGTCACCCAGCAGGGGTGGTCGACATCACGGGCACTCGGACACTGGCCTGAGTCGCCTGGGACAGCTGGTGCACCCTGCGGCCTATCGGAGCCGGGCGCAGGTCGCCCCTGAGAGCCGGGCGACGCCGCGGGCCCTCGGAACTGTGTGCGAGTCGCCTGGGACAGCTGGTCAACATCGCGGGCCCTCGGACAATGGCCTGAGTCGCCCGGGAGAGCTTGTGGACACTCAGGGCAATCAGAGACAGGCGCGAATCCTCCCGGACAGCTGGACGACACCACAGGCCCTCGGACCCGAGCGCGATTCGCCCGGGAATTCTCGTCAACCGAGCAGGATCTAGGACCCGGGCCCGAGAACGCGGGGCAGCTGGTCGACTCCTTGGGCCCAGGGACATGGGCCTGAGTCGCCCGGGACAGCTGGTGGACCCCGTGGGCCATCGGCCCCGAGCCTGAGTTGCCCGGGAGAGTTGGTGGACCCCGCGGGCCATCGGACCCGAGCCTGATTCGCCCAGGACAACTGGTTGACAATGCGGGCCCTCAGACCAAGGCGCGAGTTATCCGGTACAGCTAGTCAACTACACGGGAACTCGGACACGGGCCCGCTTGGCCCGGGTGAGCTGGTCGACCCCACGGAATCACGGACCTGAGCCTGAGTCACCCAGGACAGCTTGTCAACCCCAGGCGCGCTCGACCCGAGCGCAAGTCGCCCAGGACAACGGGGCGACATCGCGGGCCCTCAGATACGAGCGCGTGTCGCCCGGCTGCGCTGGTCGAACCCGCGGGACCTCGGAACCCGGTCCGAGTCGCCCGGGACAGCTGGTCAACATCGTGAGCCCTCGGACACTGGCCTGAGTCGCCACGGACAGCTGGTCGACCCCGCGGGCTATCGGAGCCGGCCGCGTGTCCTCTGGGACAGCTGGTCGAACCTGCGGCCCTCGGACCCGAGCTCGAGTCGCCCGGAAGAGCGGATGGATCCCGCTGACCCTCGATCCGCGCCCGAGGCGCCTGGGACAGCTGGTCAACCCCGCAGGCACTGGAACCAGGCCCCCGGTCGCCTGGGACATCTGGTCAAGCCCCCGGGACCTCAGGCATGGGCCCGAGTCTCCCGGGGCAGCTGGTCGACTCCGTGGGCCCAGGGACACGGGCCTGGGGCGCCCGGGCCAGCTGGTCGACCTCGCGGGCACTGGAACCCGGCACCAGGTCGCCCAGGACATCTGGTCGAGCCCATGGGACCTGGGAACCGGGTCCGAGTTGCCCGGGACAGCTGGTCTACCCCGTGGGCCCTGGGACATGGGCCCGAGTCCCCCTGGACAGCTGGTCGGCACCGCGGGCCTTGGACACGGGCCCGAGACACCCGGGAGAGATGGTCGACCCCACGGGCCCTTGGACATGATTCCGAGGCACCTGGGAGAGCTAGTCGATATCACGGGCCCTCGGAGCCGAGCCGGAGTAGCCCGGGATATGTGGTCGACCCCACGAGATCTCAGACCACAGTGCGAGTCGCCCAGGCCAGCTGGGCGACATCGCGGGACCTCAGGCATGGGCCCGAGTCTCCCGTGACAGCTGGTGGACCCTGCGGACCATCGGACCTGGGCCCGAGTGGCCCAGGACAGCTGGGCGACATCGTGGGACCTCAGGCATGGGCCCGAGTCTCCCGTGACACCTGGCCGACCCCACGAGCTATCGGATCCGGGCGCAAGTCCCCCAGGACAGCGGGTTGACACCGCGGGCCATTGGTCAGGCGCCTGAGTCAGCCGGGAGAGCTGGTCGATCCGGCGGGCCCTCAGATCCGAGCTCAAGTCGCCCGAGACAGCGAGTGGATCCCGCTGGCCCTCGGATCCGTGCCCGAGTCACCCGGGACAGCTGGTCGACCCCGCAGGCACTGGAGCCCGGCCCCTGTTCGCCCGGGACATCTGGTCGAGCCCCCGGGACCACAGTCTCCCGGGGCAGCTGGTCGACTCCACGGGCCCAAGGACACGGGCCTGAGGCGCCCGAGACAGCTGGTCGAACCCACGGGCACTGGAACCCGGCCCCAGGTCCCCCGGGATATCTGGTCGAGCCCTGGGACCTTAGGCATGGGCCCGAGTCTCCCGGGGCAGCTGGTCGACTCCGCGGGTCCAGGGACACGGGCCTGAGGCGCCCGGGACAACTGTTCAAAACCGCGGGCACTGGGACACGGGCCCGAGTCCCCTGGGACAGCTGGTCCACCCCACGGGACCACGGACCCAAGCGGGCGTCGCCCTGGACAGCGGGTCGACATCTCGGGCCCTCGGACCCTGGACTGAGTCGCCCAGGACAGCTGGTCGACACCGCAGGCACAGGAACCTGGCCTCCGGTTGCCCGGGATATCTGATCGAGCCGCCAGGACCACAGGCATGGGCCCGAGTCTCTCGGGGCAGCTGGTCAACTCCGCGGTTCCAGGGACACGGGCCTGAGTCGCCCGGGACAGCTGGTGGACCCCATGGGCTCTGTGACATGGATCCAAATCACCCGGGAGTGCAAGTCGACCCCGCAGGCAATCGGACCCGAGGGCGAGTCGCCCGGGAGTGCTCATCGACCGCACAGGACCTCGTACCCGGGCCTGAGTCGCCCGGTGCAGCTGCTCGACACCGCGGGACCAGGGACCCGGGCCTGAGTCGCCCAGGAGAACTGGTCAACCCCCTGGGCCCTCGGACATGGGCCCGAGTAACCTGGGACAGCTGTTCGACCACGCGAGTCCTTGGACTCAGGTACGAGCCCCCGTGACAGATGGTCCACCCCGCGGGCCGGAGGACATGGGTTCGAGTCACCCGGGACATGTGGTCAACGCAAGGGGACCACGGACCACCACGCGAAACGCTGAGGACAGCTGGTCCACATCGCGGGCCCTTGGACACTGGCCTGAGTTGCCCGGGACAGCAGGTCGACCCCGTGGGCAATTGGACCCGAGCCCGAGTCGCCCGGGAGAGCTGGTCCAACTCGCGGGCCCTCGGACCCG
This sequence comes from Sus scrofa, assembly GCF_054392235.1. NCBI lineage: Eukaryota > Metazoa > Chordata > Mammalia > Artiodactyla > Suidae > Sus > Sus scrofa. Next base: position 37,089,383 of record NC_139393.1, on the reverse strand, counting down.
AGCGCGGGTCGCGCGAGATTCTGGTCGACCACGCGTGCCCTCGGACCCGGGCCTGTGACGTGCGTGTGAGCTGACCAAACACGCGGGACCACGGACCAAATCCCGTGTCGACCGGGACAGCTTGTCAAGCCCGCGGGCCCTCAGACCCGAGCGGGTGTCACCCAGCAGGAGTGGTCGACATCGCGGGCACTCGGACACTGGCCTGAGTCGCCTGGGACAGCTGGTGCACCCTGAGGCCTATCGCAGCCGGGCGCGTGTCGCCCCTGAGAGCCGGGCGACGCTGGGGGCCCTCGGAACTTTGTGCGAGTCGCCTGGGACAGCTGGTCATCATCGCGGGCCCTCGGACAATGGCCTGAGTCGCCCGGGAGAGCCTGTCGACACTCAGGGCAATCGGAGACAGGCGCGAATCCTCCCGGACAGCTGGTCGACACCACAGGCCCTCAGACCAGAGCGCGATTCGCCCGGGAATTCTCGTCAACCGAGCAGGATCTAGGACCTGGGCCCGAGAACCCGGAGCAGCTGGTCGACTCCTTGGGCCCAGGGACATGGGCCTGAGTCGCCCGGGACAGCTGGTCGACCCCGCGGGCCATCGGCCCCGAGCCTGAGTTGCCCGGGAGAGTTGGTGGACCCCGCGGGCCATCGGACCCGAGCCTGATTCGCCCAGGACAACTGGTTGACAATGCGGGCCCTCAGACCAAGGCGCGAGTTATCCGGTACAGCTAGTCAACTACACGGGAACTCGGACACAGGCCCGATTCGCCCGGGTGAGCTGGTCGACCCCACGGAATCACGGACCTGTGCCTGAGTCACCCGGGACAGCTTGTCAACCCCAGGCGCGCTCGACCCGAGCCCGAGTCGCCCAGGACAACGGGGCGACATCACGGGCCCTCAGATACCAGCGCGTGTCGCCCGGCAGTGCTGGTCGAACCCGCGGGACCTCGGAACCCGGTCCGAGTCGCCCGGGACAGCTGGTCAACATCGTGAGCCCTCGGACACTGGCCTGAGTCGCCACGGACAGCTGGTCGATCCTGCGGGCACTGGAACCCGGCACCAGGTCGCCCAGGACATCTGGTCGAGCCCATGGGATCTGGGAACCGGGTCCGAGTTGCCCGGGACAGCTGGTCTACCCCGTGGGCCCTGGGACATGGGCCCGAGTCCCCCTGGACAGCTGGTCGGCACCGCGGGCCTTGGACACGGGCCCGAGACACCCGGGAGAGATGGTCGACCCCACGGGCCCTTGGACATGATTCCGAGGCACCTGGGAGAGCTAGTCGATATCACGGGCCCTCGGAGCCGAGCCGGAGTAGCCCGGGATATCTGGTCGACCCCACGAGATCTCAGACCACAGTGCGAGTCGCCCAGGCCAGCTGGTCGACATCGCGGGACCTCAGGCATGGGCCCGAGTCTCCCGTGACAGCTGGTGGACCCTGCGGACCATCGGACCTGGGCCCGAGTGGCCCAGGACAGCTGGGCGACATCGTGGGACCTCAGGCATGGGCCCGAGTCTCCCGTGACACCTGGCCGACCCCACGAGCTATAGGATCCTGGCGCAAGTCCCCCAGGAGAGCGGGTTGACACCGCGGGCCATTGGTCAGGCGCCTGAGTCAGCCGGGACAGCTGGTCGATCGGGCGGGCCCTCAGATCCGAGCTCAAGTCGCCCGAGACAGCGGGTGGATCCCGCTGGCCCTCGGATCCGTGCCCGAGTCACCCGGGACAGCTGGTCGACCCCGCAGCCACTGGAACCCGGCCCCCGTTCGCCTGGGATATCTGGTCGAGCCCCCGGGACGACAGTCTCCCGGGGCAGCTGGTCGACTCCGCGGGCCCAAGGACACGGGCCTGAGGCGCCCCAGACAGCTGGTCGAAACCGCGGGCACTGGAACCCGGTCCCAGGTCGCCCGGGATATCTGGTCGCGCTTTGGGACCTTAGGCATGGGCCCGAGTCTCCCGGGGCAGCTGGTCGACTCCGCGGGTCCAGGGACACGGGCCTGAGGCGCCCGGGACAACTGTTCAAAACCGCGGGCACTGGGACACGGGCCCGAGTCCCCTGGGACAGCTGGTCCACCCCACGGGACCACGGAGCCAAGCGGGCGTCGCCCAGGACAGCGGGTCGACATCTCGGGCCCTCGGACCCTGGACTGAGTCGCCCAGGACAGCTGGTCGACACCGCAGGCACAGGAACCCGGCCTCCGGTCGCCCGGGATATCTGATCGAGCCGCCAGGACCACAGGCATGGGCCCGAGTCTCTCGGGGCAGCTGGTCAACTCCGCGGTTCCAGGGACACGGGCCTGAGTCGCCCGGGACAGCTGGTGGACCCCATGGGCTCTGTGACATGGATCCAAATCACCCGGGAGTGCAAGTCGACCCCGCAGGCAATCGGACCCGAGGGCGAGTCGCCCGGGAGTGCTCATCGACCGCACAGGACCTCGTACCCGGGCCTGAGTCGCCCGGTGCAGCTGCTCGACACCGCGGGACCAGGGACCCGGGCCTGAGTCGCCCGGGAGAACTGGTCGACAACCTGGGCCCTCGGACATGGGCCCGAGTAACCTGGGACAGCTGTTCGACCGCGCGAGTCCTTGGACTCAGGTACGAGCCCCCGTGACAGATGGTCCACCCCGCGGGCCCGAGGACATGGGTTCGAGTCGCCCGGGACATGTGGTCAACGCAAGGGGACCACGGACCACCGCGCGAATCGCTGAGGACAGCTGGTCCACATCGCGGGCCCTTGGACACTGGCCTGAGTCGCCCGGGACAGCAGGTCGACCCCGTGGGCAATTGGACCCGAGCCCGAGTCGCCCGGGAGAGCTGGTCCAACTCGCGGGCCCTCGGACCCGAGCGCGGGTCGCGCGAGAATTCTGGTCGACCACGCGTGCCCTCGGACCCGGGCCTGTGACGTGCGTGTGAGCTGATCAAACACGCGGGACCACGGACCAAATCCCGTGTCGACCGGGACAGCTTGTCAAGCCCGCGGGCCCTCAGACCCGAGCGGGAGTCACCCAGCAGGGGTGGTCGACATCGCGGGCACTCGGACACTGGCCTGAGTCGCCTGGGACAGCTGGTGCACCCTGCGGCCTATTGGAGCCGGGCGCAGGTCGCCCCTGAGAGCCGGGCGACGCCGCGGGCCCTCGGAACTGTGTGCGAGTCGCCTGGGACAGCTGGTCATCATCGCGGGCCCTCGGACAATGGCCTGAGTCGCCCGGGAGAGCCTGTCGACACTCAGGGCAATCGGAGACAGGCGCGAATCCTCCCGGACAGCTGGTCGACACCACAGGCCCTCAGACCCGAGCGCGATTCGCCCGGGAATTCTCGTCAACCGAGCAGGATCTAGGACCTGGGCCCGAGAACCCGGAGCAGCTGGTCGACTCCTTGGGCCCAGGGACATGGGCCTGAGTCGCCCGGGACAGCTGGTCGACCCCGCGGGCCATCGGCCCCGAGCCTGAGTTGCCCGGGAGAGTTGGTGGACCCCGCGGGCCATCGGACCCGAGCCTGATTCGCCCAGGACAACTGGTTGACAATGCGGGCCCTCAGACCAAGGCGCGAGTTATCCGGTACAGCTAGTCAACTACACGGGAACTCGGACACAGGCCCGATTCGCCCGGGTGAGCTGGTCGACCCCACGGAATCACGGACCTGTGCCTGAGTCACCCGGGACAGCTTGTCAACCCCAGGCGCGCTCGACCCGAGCCCGAGTCGCCCAGGACAACGGGGCGACATCACGGGCCCTCAGATACCAGCGCGTGTCGCCCGGCAGTGCTGGTCGAACCCGCGGGACCTCGGAACCCGGTCCGAGTCGCCCGGGACAGCTGGTCAACATCGTGAGCCCTCGGACACTGGCCTGAGTCGCCACGGACAGCTGGTCGACCCTGCGGGCACTGGAACCCGGCACCAGGTCGCCCAGGACATCTGGTCGAGCCCATGGGATCTGGGAACCGGGTCCGAGTTGCCCGGGACAGCTGGTCTACCCCGTGGGCCCTGGGACATGGGCCCGAGTCCCCCTGGACAGCTGGTCGGCACCGCGGGCCTTGGACACGGGCCCGAGACACCCGGGAGAGATGGTCGACCCCACGGGCCCTTGGACATGATTCCGAGGCACCTGGGAGAGCTAGTCGATATCACGGGCCCTCGGAGCCGAGCCGGAGTAGCCCGGGATATCTGGTCGACCCCACGAGATCTCAGACCACAGTGCGAGTCGCCCAGGCCAGCTGGTCGACATCGCGGGACTTCAGGCATGGGCCCGAGTCTCCCGTGACAGCTGGTGGACCCTGCGGACCATCGGACCTGGGCCCGAGTGGCCCAGGACAGCTGGGCGACATCGTGGGACCTCAGGCATGGGCCCGAGTCTCCCGTGACACCTGGCCGACCCCACGAGCTATCGGATCCGGGCGCAAGTCCCCCAGGACAGCGGGTTGACACCGCGGGCCATTGGTCAGGCGCCTGAGTCAGCCGGGACAGCTGGTCGATCGGGCGGGCCCTCAGATCCGAGCTCAAGTCGCCCGAGACAGCGGGTGGATCCCGCTGGCCCTCGGATCAGTGCCCGAGTCACCCGGGACAGCTGGTCGACCCTGCAGGCACTGGAACCCGGCCCCCGTTCGCCCGGGACATCTGGTCGAGCACCCGGGACGACAGTCTCCCGGGGCAGCTGGTCGACTCCGCGGGCCCAAGGACACGGGCCTGAGGCGCCCCAGACAGCTGGTCGAAACCCCGGGCACCTGAACCCGGTCCCAGGTCGCCCGGGATATCTGGTCGCGCTTTGGGACCTTAGGCATGGGCCCGAGTCTCCCGGGGCAGCTGGTCGACTCCGCGGGTCCAGGGACACGGGCCTGAGGCGCCCGGGACAACTGTTCAAAACCGCGGGCACTGGGACACGGGCCCGAGTCCCCTGGGACAGCTGGTCCACCCCACGGGACCACGGACCCAAGCGGGCGTCGCCCAGGACAGCGGGTCGACATCTCGGGCCCTCGGACCCTGGACTGAGTCGCCCAGGACAGCTGGTCGACACCGCAGGCACAGGAACCCGGCCTCCGGTCGCCCGGGATATCTGATCGAGCCGCCAGGACCACAGGCATGGGCCCGAGTCTCTCGGGGCAGCTGGTCAACTCCGCGGTTCCAGGGACACGGGCCTGAGTCGCCCGGGACAGCTGGTGGACCCCATGGGCTCTGTGACATGGATCCAAATCACCCGGGAGTGCAAGTCGACCCCGCAGGCAATCGGACCCGAGGGCGAGTCGCCCGGGAGTGCTCATCGACCGCACAGGACCTCGTACCCGGGCCTGAGTCGCCCGGTGCAGCTGCTCGACACCGCGGGACCAGGGACCCGGGCCTGAGTCGCCCGGGAGAACTGGTCGACAACCTGGGCCCTCGGACATGGGCCCGAGTAACCTGGGACAGCTGTTCGACCGCGCGAGTCCTTGGAATCAGGTACGAGCCCCCGTGACAGATGGTCCACCCCGCGGGCCCGAGGACATGGGTTCGAGTCGCCCGGGACATGTGGTCAACGCAAGGGGACCACGGACCACCGCGCGAATCGCTGAGGACAGCTGGTCCACATCGCGGGCCCTTGGACACTGGCCTGAGTCGCCCGGGACAGCAGGTCGACCCCGTGGGCAATTGGACCCGAGCCCGAGTCACCCGGGAGAGCTGGTCCAACTCGCGGGCCCTCTTACCCGAGCGCGGGTCGCGCGAGAATTCTGGTCGACCACGCGTGCCCTCGGACCCGGGCCTGTGACGTGCGTGTGAGCTGAACAAACACGCGGGACCACGGACCAAATCCCGTGTCGACCGGGACAGCTTGTCAAGCCCGCGGGCCCTCAGACCCGAGCGGGAGTCACCCAGCAGGAGTGGTCGACATCGCGGGCACTCGGACACTGGCCTGAGTCGCCTGGGACAGCTGGTGCACCCTGCGGCCTATCGGAGCCGGGCGCAGGTCGCCCCTGAGAGCCGGGCGACGCCGCGGGCCCTCGGAACTGTGTGCGAGTCGCCTGGGACAGCTGGTCATCATCGCGGGCCCTTGGACAATGGCCTGAGTCGCCCGGGAGAGCCTGTCGACACTCAGGGCAATCGGAGACAGGCGCGAATCCTCCCGGACAGCTGGTCGACACCACAGGCCCTCAGACCCGAGCGCGATTCGCCCGGGAATTCTCGTCAACCGAGCAGGATCTAGGACCTGGGCCCGAGAACCCGGAGCAGCTGGTCGACTCCTTGGGCCCAGGGACATGGGCCTGAGTCGCCCGGGACAGCTGGTCGACCCCGCGGGCCATCGGCCCCGAGCCTGAGTTGCCCGGGAGAGTTGGTGGACCCCGCGGGCCATCGGACCCGAGCCTGATTCGCCCAGGACAACTGGTTGACAATGCGGGCCCTCAGACCAAGGCGCGAGTTATCCGGTACAGCTAGTCAACTACACGGGAACTCGGACACGGGCCCGATTCGCCCGGGTGAGCTGGTCGACCCCACGGAATCACGGACCTGTGCCTGAGTCACCCGGGACAGCTTGTCAACCCCAGGCGCGCTCGACCCGAGCCCGAGTCGCCCAGGACAACGGGGCGACATCGCGGGCCCTCAGATACCAGCGCGTCTCGCCCGGCAGTGCTGGTCGAACCCGCGGGACCTCGGAACCCGGTCCGAGTCGCCCGGGACAGCTGGTCAACATCGTGAGCCCTCGGACACTGGCCTGAGTCGCCACGGACAGCTGGTCGACCCCACGGGCTATCGGAGCCGGCCGCGTGTCCTCTGGGACAGCTTGTCGAACCTGCGGCCCTCGGACCCGAGCTCGAGTCGCCCGGAAGAGCGGATGGATCCCGCTGACCCTCGATCCGCGCCCGAGGCGCCTGGGACAGCTGGTCAACCCCGCAGGCACTGGAACCAGGCCCCCGGTCGCCTGGGACATCTGGTCGAGCCCCCAGGACCTCAGGCATGGGCCCGAGTCTCCCGGGGCAGCTGGTCGACTCCGTGGGCCCAGGGACACGGGCCTGAGGCACCCGGGCCAGCTGGTCGACATCGCGGGACCTCAGGCATGGGCCCGAGTCTCCCGTGACAGCTGGTGGACCCTGTGGACCATCGGACCTGGGCCCGAGTGGCCCAGGACAGCTGGGCGACATCGTGGGACCTCAGGCATGGGCCCGAGTCTCCCGTGACACCTGGCCGACCCCACGAGCTTTCGGATCCGGGCGCAAGTCCCCCAGGACAGCGGGTTGACACCGCGGGCCATTGGTCAGGCACCTGAGTCAGCCGGGAGAGCTGGTCGATCCGGCGGGCCCTCAGATCCGAGCTCAAGTCACCCGAGACAGCGGGTGGATCCCGCTGGCCCTCGGATCAGTGCCCGAGTCACCCGGGACAGCTGGTCGACCCTGCAGGCACTGGAACCCGGCCCCTGTTCGCCCGGGACATCTGGTCGAGCCCCCGGGACCACAGTCTCCCGGGGCAGCTGGTCGACTCCGCGGGCCCAAGGACACGGGCCTGAGGCGCCCCAGACAGCTGGTCGAACCCTCGGGCACTGGAACCCGGCCCCAGGTCCCCCGGGATATCTGGTCGAGCCCTGGGACCTTAGGCATGGGCCCGAGTCTCCCGGGGCAGCTGGTCGACTCCGCGGGTCCAGGGACACGGGCCTGAGGCGCCCGGGACAACTGTTCGAAACCGCAGGCCCTGGGACACGGGCCCGAGGCCCCTGGGACACCTGGTCCACCCTACGGGACCGTGGACCCAAGCGGGAGTCGCCCAGGACAGCGGGTCGACATCTCGGGCCCTCGGACCCTGGACTGAGTCGCCCAGGACAGCTGGTCGACACCGCAGGCACAGGAACCCGGCCTCCGGTCGCCCGGGATATCTGATCGAGCCGCCAGGACCACAGGCATGGGCCCGAGTCTCTCGGGGCAGCTGGTCAACTCCGCGGTTCCAGGGACACGGGCCTGAGTTGCCCGGGACAGCTGGTGGACCCCATGGGCCCTGTGACATGGATCCAAATCACCCGGGAGTGCTAGTCGACCCCGCAGGCAATCGGACCCGAGGGCGAGTCGCCCGGGAGTGCTCATCGACCGCACAGGACCTCGTACCCGGGCCGGAGTCGCCCGGGAGAACTGGTCGACCCCCTGGGCACTCGGACATGGGCCCGAGTAACCTGGGACAGCTGTTCGACCGCGCGAGTCCTTGGACTCAGGAACGAGTCCCCCGTGACAGATGGTCCACCCCGCGGGCCCGAGGACATGGGTTCGAGTCGCCCGGGACATGTGGTCAACGCAAGGGGACCACGGACCACCGCGCGAATCGCTGAGGACAGCTGGTCCACACCGCGGGCCCTTGGACACTGGCCTGAGTCGCCCGGGACAGCAGGTCGACCCCGTGGGCAATTGGACCCGAGCCCGAGTCACCCGGGAGAGCTGGTCCAACTCGCGGGCCCTCGGACCCGAGCGCGGGTCGCGCGAGAATTCTGGTCGACCACGCGTGCCCTCGGACCCGGGCCTGTGACGTGCGTGTGAGCTGATCAAACACGCGGGACCACGGACCAAATCCCGTGTCGACCGGGACAGCTTGTCAAGCCCGCGGGCCCTCAGACCCGAGCGGGAGTCACCCAGCAGGGGTGGTCGACATCGCGGGCACTCGGACACTGGCCTGAGTCGCCTGGGACAGCTGGTGCACCCTGCGGCCTATCGGAGCCGGGCGCGTGTCGCCCCTGAGAGCCGGGCGACGCCGCGGGCCCTCGGAACTGTGTGCGAGTCGCCTGGGACAGCTGGTCAACATCGCGGGCCCTCGGACAATGGCCTGAGTCGCCCGGGAGAGCTTGTGGACACTCAGGGCAATCGGAGACAGGCGCGAATCCTCCCGGACAGCTGGTCGACACCACAGGCCCTCGGACCCGAGCGCGATTCCCCCTGGAATTCTCGCAACCGAGCAGGATCTAGGACCCGGCCCCGAGAACCCTGGGCAGCTGGTCGACTCCTTGGGCCCAGGGACATGGGCCTGAGTCGCCCGGGACAGCTGGTCGACCCCGCAGGCCATCGGACCCGAGCCTGAGTTGCCCGGGAGAGTTGGTGGACCCCGCGGGCCATCGGACCCGAGCCTGATTCGCCCAGGACAACTGGTTGACAATGCGGGCCCTCAGACCAAGGCGCGAGTTATCCGGTACAGCTAGTCAACTACACGGGAACTCGGACACGGGCCCCCTTCGCCCGGGTGAGCTGGTCGACCCCACGGAATCACGGACCTGTGCCTGAGTCACCCGGGACAGCTTGTGAACCCCAGGCGCGCTCGACCCGAGCGCGAGTCGCCCAGGACAACGGGGCGTCATCGCGGGCCCTCAGATACCAGCGCGTGTCGCCCGGCAGTGCTAGTCGAACCCGCGGGACCTCTGAACCCGGTCCGAGTCGCCCGGGATAGCTGGTCAACATCGTGAGCCCTCGGACAGTGGCCTGAGTCGCCACGGACAGCTGGTCGACCCCGCGGGCTATCGGAGCCGGCCGCGTGTCCTCTGGGACAGCTGGTCGAACCTGCGGCCCTCGGACCCGAGCTCGAGTCGCCCGGAAGAGCGGATGGATCCCGCTGACCCTCGATCCGCGCCCGAGGCGCCTGGGACAGCTGGTCAACCCCGCAGGCACTGGAACCAGGCCCCCGGTCGCCTGGGACATCTGGTCGAGCCCCCGGGACCTCAGGCATGGGCCCGAGTCTCCCGGGGCAGCTGGTCGACTCCGTGGGCCCAGGGACACGGGCCTGAGGTGCCCGGGCCAGCTGGTCGACCTCGCGGGCACTGGAACCCGGCACCAGGTCGCCCAGGACATCTGGTCGAGCCCATGGGACCTGGGAACCGGGTCCGAGTTGCCCGGGACAGCTGGTCTACCCCATGGGCCCTGGGACATGGGCCCGAGTCGCCCTGGACAGCTGGTCGGCACCGCGGGCCTTGGACACAGGCCCGAGACACCCGGGACAGATGGTCGACCCCACGGGCCCTTGGACATGATTCCGAGTCACCTGGGAGAGCTAGTCGATATCACGGGACCTCGGAGCCGAGCCGGAGTAGCCCGGGATATCTGGTCGACCCCACGAGATCTCAGACCACAGTGCGAGTCGCCCAGGACAGCTGGTCGACATCGCGGGACCTCAGGCATGGGCCCGAGTCTCCCGTGACAGCTGGTGGACCCTGCGGACCATCGGACCTGGGCCCGAGTGGCCCAGGACAGCTGGGCGACATCGTGGGACCTCAGGCATGGGCCCGAGTCTCCCGTGACACCTGGCCGACCCCACGAGCTATCGGATCCGGGCGCAGGTCCCCCAGGACAGCGGGTTGACACCGCGGGCCATTGGTCAGGCGCCTGAGTCAGCCGGGACAGCTGGTCGATCCGGCGGGCCCTCAGATCCGAGCTCAAGTCGCCCGAGACAGCGGGTGGATCCCGCTGGCCCTCGGATCCATGCCCGAGTCACCCGGGACAGCTGGTCGACCCCGCAGCCACTGGAACCCGGCCCCCGTTCGCCCGGGACATCTGGTCGAGCCCCCGGGACGACAGTCTCCCGGGGCAGCTGGTCGACTCCGCGGGCCCAAGGACACGGGCCTGAGGCGCCCCAGACAGCTGGTCGAAACCGCGGGCACCTGAACCCGGTCCCAGGTCGCCCGGGATATCTGGTCGCGCTTTGGGACCTTAGGCATGGGCCCGAGTCTCCCGGGGCAGCTGGTCGACTCCGCGGGTCCAGGGACACGGGCCTGAGGCGCCCGGGACAACTGTTCGAAACCGCGGGCACTGGGACACGGGCCCGAGTCCCCTGGGACAGCTGGTCCACCCCACGGGACCACGGACCCAAGCGGGCGTCGCCCAGGACAGCGGGTCGACATCTCGGGCCCTCGGACCCTGGACTGAGTCGCCCAGGACAGCTGGTCGACACCGCAGGCACAGGAACCCGGCCTCCGGTCGCCCGGGATATCTGATCGAGCCGCCAGGACCACAGGCATGGGCCCGAGTCTCTCGGGGCAGCTGGTCAACTCCGCGGTTCCAGGGACACGGGCCTGAGTCGCCCGGGACAGCTGGTGGACCCCATGGGCTCTGTGACATGGATCCAAATCACCCGGGAGTGCAAGTCGACCCCGCAGGCAATCGGACCCGAGGGCGAGTCGCCCGGGAGTGCTCATCGACCGCACAGGACCTCGTACCCGGGCCTGAGTCGCCCGGTGCAGCTGCTCGACACCGCGGGACCAGGGACCCGGGCCTGAGTCGCCCGGGAGAACTGGTCGACAACCTGGGCCCTCGGACATGGGCCCGAGTAACCTGGGACAGCTGTTCGACCGCGCGAGTCCTTGGACTCAGGTACGAGCCCCCGTGACAGATGGTCCACCCTGCGGGCCCGAGGACATCGGTTCGAGTCGCCCGGGACATGTGGTCAACGCAAGGGGACCACGGACCACCGCGCGAATCGCTGAGGACAGCTGGTCCACATCGCGGGCCCTTGGACACTGGCCTGAGTCGCCCGGGACAGCAGGTCGACCCCGTGGGCAATTGGACCCGAGCCCGAGTCGCCCGGGAGAGCTGGTCCAACTCGCGGGCCCTCGGACCCGAGCGCGGGTCGCGCGAGAATTCTGGTCGACCACGCATGCCCTCGGACCTGGGCCTGTGACGTGCGTGTGAGCTGATCAAACACGCGGGACCACGGACCAAATCCCGTGTCGACCGGGACAGCTTGTCAAGCCCGCGGGCCCTCAGACCCGAGCGGGAGTCACCCAGCAGGAGTGGTCGACATCGCGGGCACTCGGACACTGGCCTGAGTCGCCTGGGACAGCTGGTGCACCCTGCGGCCTATCGGAGCCGGGCGCAGGTCGCCCCTGAGAGCCGGGCGACGCCGCGGGCCCTCGGAACTGTGTGCGAGTCGCCTGGGACAGCTGGTCATCATCGCGGGCCCTCGGACAATGGCCTGAGTCGCCCGGGAGAGCCTGTCGACACTCAGGGCAATCGGAGACAGGCGCGAATCCTCCCGGACAGCTGGTCGACACCACAGGCCCTCAGACCCGAGCGCGATTCGCCCGGGAATTCTCGTCAACCGAGCAGGATCTAGGACCTGGGCCCGAGAACCCGGAGCAGCTGGTCGACTCCTTGGGCCCAGGGACATGGGCCTGAGTCGCCCGGGACAGCTGGTCGACCCCGCGGGCCATCGGCCCCGAGCCTGAGTTGCCCGGGAGAGTTGGTGGACCCCGCGGGCCATCGGACCCGAGCCTGATTCGCCCAGGACAACTGGTTGACAATGCGGGCCCTCAGACCAAGGCGCGAGTTATCCGGTACAGCTAGTCAACTACACGGGAACTCGGACACGGGCCCGATTCGCCCGGGTGAGCTGGTCGACCCCACGGAATCACGGACCTGTGCCTGAGTCACCCGGGACAGCTTGTCAACCCCAGGCGCGCTCGACCCGAGCCCGAGTCGCCCAGGACAACGGGGCGACATCGCGGGCCCTCAGATACCAGCGCGTCTCGCCCGGCAGTGCTGGTCGAACCCGCGGGACCTCGGAACCCGGTCCGAGTCGCCCGGGACAGCTGGTCAACATCGTGAGCCCTCGGACACTGGCCTGAGTCGCCACGGACAGCTGGTCGACCCCACGGGCTATCGGAGCCGGCCGCGTGTCCTCTGGGACAGCTTGTCGAACCTGCGGCCCTCGGACCCGAGCTCGAGTCGCCCGGAAGAGCGGATGGATCCCGCTGACCCTCGATCCGCGCCCGAGGCGCCTGGTACAGCTGGTCAACCCCGCAGGCACTGGAACCAGGCCCCCGGTCGCCTGGGACATCTGGTCGAGCCCCCGGGACCTCAGGCATGGGCCCGAGTCTCCCGGGGCAGCTGGTCGACTCCGTGGGCCCAGGGACACGGGCCTGAGGCACCCGGGCCAGCTGGTCGACATCGCGGGACCTCAGGTATGGGCCCGAGTCTCCCGTGACAGCTGGTGGACCCTGTGGACCATCGGACCTGGGCCCGAGTGGCCCAGGACAGCTGGGCGACATCGTGGGACCTCAGGCATGGGCCCGAGTCTCCCGTGACACCTGGCCGACCCCACGAGCTTTCGGATCCGGGCGCAAGTCCCCCAGGACAGCGGGTTGACACCGCGGGCCATTGGTCAGGCACCTGAGTCAGCCGGGAGAGCTGGTCGATCCGGCGGGCCCTCAGATCCGAGCTCAAGTCACCCGAGACAGCGGGTGGATCCCGCTGGCCCTCGGATCAGTGCCCGAGTCACCCGGGACAGCTGGTCGACCCTGCAGGCACTGGAACCCGGCCCCTGTTCGCCCGGGACATCTGGTCGAGCCCCCGGGACCACAGTCTCCCGGGGCAGCTGGTCGACTCCGCGGGCCCAAGGACACGGGCCTGAGGCGCCCCAGACAGCTGGTCGAACCCTCGGGCACTGGAACCCGGCCCCAGGTCCCCCGGGATATCTGGTCGAGCCCTGGGACCTTAGGCATGGGCCCGAGTCTCCCGGGGCAGCTGGTCGACTCCGCGGGTCCAGGGACACGGGCCTGAGGCGCCCGGGACAACTGTTCGAAACCGCAGGCCCTGGGACACGGGCCCGAGGCCCCTGGGACACCTGGTCCACCCTACGGGACCGTGGACCCAAGCGGGAGTCGCCCAGGACAGCGGGTCGACATCTCGGGCCCTCGGACCCTGGACTGAGTCGCCCAGGACAGCTGGTCGACACCGCAGGCACAGGAACCCGGCCTCCTGTCGCCCGGGATATCTGATCGAGCCGCCAGGACCACAGGCATGGGCCCAAGTCTCTCGGGGCATCTGGTCAACTCCGCGGTTCCAGGGACACGGGCCTGAGTCGCCCGGGACAGCTGGTGGACCCCATGGGCCCTGTGACATGGATCCAAATCACCGGGAGTGCTAGTCGACCCCGCAGGCAATCGGACCCGAGGGCGAGTCGCCCGGGAGTGCTCATCGACCGCACAGGACCTCGTACCCGGGCCGGAGTCGCCCGGGAGAACTGGTCGACCCCCTGGGCACTCGGACATGGGCCCGAGTAACCTGGGACAGCTGTTCGACCGCGCGAGTCCTTGGACTCAGGAACGAGTCCCCCGTGACAGATGGTCCACCCCGCGGGCCCGAGGACATGGGTTCGAGTCGCCCGGGACATGTGGTCAACGCAAGGGGACCACGGACCACCGCGCGAATCGCTGAGGACAGCTGGTCCACACCGCGGGCCCTTGGACACTGGCCTGAGTCGCCCGGGACAGCAGGTCGACCCCGTGGGCAATTGGACCCGAGCCCGAGTCACCCGGGAGAGCTGGTCCAACTCGCGGGCCCTCGGACCCGAGCGCGGGTCGCGCGAGAATTCTGGTCGACCACGCGTGCCCTCGGACCCGGGCCTGTGACGTGCGTGTGAGCTGATCAAACACGCGGGACCACGGACCAAATCCCGTGTCGACCGGGACAGCTTGTCAAGCCCGCGGGCCCTCAGACCCGAGCGGGAGTCACCCAGCAGGGGTGGTCGACATCGCGGGCACTCGGACACTGGCCTGAGTCGCCTGGGACAGCTGGTGCACCCTGCGGCCTATCGGAGCCGGGCGCGTGTCGCCCCTGAGAGCCGGGCGACGCCGCGGGCCCTCGGAACTGTGTGCGAGTCGCCTGGGACAGCTGGTCAACATCGCGGGCCCTCGGACAATGGCCTGAGTCGCCCGGGAGAGCTTGTGGACACTCAGGGCAATCGGAGACAGGCGCGAATCCTCCCGGACAGCTGGTCGACACCACAGGCCCTCGGACCCGAGCGCGATTCCCCCTGGAATTCTCGCAACCGAGCAGGATCTAGGACCCGGCCCCGAGAACCCTGGGCAGCTGGTCGACTCCTTGGGCCCAGGGACATGGGCCTGAGTCGCCCGGGACAGCTGGTCGACCCCGCAGGCCATCGGACCCGAGCCTGAGTTGCCCGGGAGAGTTGGTGGACCCCGCGGGCCATCGGACCCGAGCCTGATTCGCCCAGGACAACTGGTTGACAATGCGGGCCCTCAGACCAAGGCGCGAGTTATCCGGTACAGCTAGTCAACTACACGGGAACTCGGACACGGGCCCCCTTCGCCCGGGTGAGCTGGTCGACCCCACGGAATCACGGACCTGTGCCTGAGTCACCCGGGACAGCTTGTGAACCCCAGGCGCGCTCGACCCGAGCGCGAGTCGCCCAGGACAACGGGGCGTCATCGCGGGCCCTCAGATACCAGCGCGTGTCGCCCGGCAGTGCTAGTCGAACCCGCGGGACCTCTGAACCCGGTCCGAGTCGCCCGGGATAGCTGGTCAACATCGTGAGCCCTCAGACAGTGGCCTGAGTCGCCACGGACAGCTGGTCGACCCCGCGGGCTATCGGAGCCGGCCGCGTGTCCTCTGGGACAGCTGGTCGAACCTGCGGCCCTCGGACCCGAGCTCGAGTCGCCCGGAAGAGCGGATGGATCCCGCTGACCCTCGATCCGCGCCCGAGGCGCCTGGGACAGCTGGTCAACCCCGCAGGCACTGGAACCAGGCCCCCGGTCGCCTGGGACATCTGGTCGAGCCCCCGGGACCTCAGGCATGGGCCCGAGTCTCCCGGGGCAGCTGGTCGACTCCGTGGGCCCAGGGACACGGGCCTGAGGTGCCCGGGCCAGCTGGTCGACCTCGCGGGCACTGGAACCCGGCACCAGGTCGCCCAGGACATCTGGTCGAGCCCATGGGACCTGGGAACCGGGTCCGAGTTGCCCGGGACAGCTGGTCTACCCCATGGGCCCTGGGACATGGGCCCGAGTCGCCCTGGACAGCTGGTCGGCACCGCGGGCCTTGGACACAGGCCCGAGACACCCGGGACAGATGGTCGACCCCACGGGCCCTTGGACATGATTCCGAGTCACCTGGGAGAGCTAGTCGATATCACGGGACCTCGGAGCCGAGCCGGAGTATCCCGGGATATCTGGTCGACCCCACGAGATCTCAGACCACAGTGCGAGTCGCCCAGGACAGCTGGTCGACATCGCGGGACCTCAGGCATGGGCCCGAGTCTCCCGTGACAGCTGGTGGACCCTGCGGACCATCGGACCTGGGCCCGAGTGGCCCAGGACAGCTGGGCGACATCGTGGGACCTCAGGCATGGGCCCGAGTCTCCCGTGACACCTGGCCGACCCCACGAGCTATCGGATCCGGGCGCAGGTCCCCCAGGACAGCGGGTTGACACCGCGGGCCATTGGTCAGGCGCCTGAGTCAGCCGGGACAGCTGGTCGATCCGGCGGGCCCTCAGATCCGAGCTCAAGTCGCCCGAGACAGCGGGTGGATCCCGCTGGCCCTCGGATCCATGCCCGAGTCACCCGGGACAGCTGGTCGACCCCGCAGCCACTGGAACCCGGCCCCCGTTCGCCCGGGACATCTGGTCGAGCCCCCGGGACGACAGTCTCCCGGGGCAGCTGGTCGACTCCGCGGGCCCAAGGACACGGGCCTGAGGCGCCCCAGACAGCTGGTCGAAACCGCGGGCACCTGAACCCGGTCCCAGGTCGCCCGGGATATCTGGTCGCGCTTTGGGACCTTAGGCATGGGCCCGAGTCTCCCGGGGCAGCTGGTCGACTCCGCGGGTCCAGGGACACGGGCCTGAGGCGCCCGGGACAACTGTTCGAAACCGCGGGCACTGGGACACGGGCCCGAGTCCCCTGGGACAGCTGGTCCACCCCACGGGACCACGGACCCAAGCGGGCGTCGCCCAGGACAGCGGGTCGACATCTCGGGCCCTCGGACCCTGGACTGAGTCGCCCAGGACAGCTGGTCGACACCGCAGGCACAGGAACCCGGCCTCCGGTCGCCCGGGATATCTGATCGAGCCGCCAGGACCACAGGCATGGGCCCGAGTCTCTCGGGGCAGCTGGTCAACTCCGCGGTTCCAGGGACACGGGCCTGAGTCGCCCGGGACAGCTGGTGGACCCCATGGGCTCTGTGACATGGATCCAAATCACCCGGGAGTGCAAGTCGACCCCGCAGGCAATCGGACCCGAGGGCGAGTCGCCCGGGAGTGCTCATCGACCGCACAGGACCTCGTACCCGGGCCTGAGTCGCCCGGTGCAGCTGCTCGACACCGCGGGACCAGGGACCCGGGCCTGAGTCGCCCGGGAGAACTGGTCGACAACCTGGGCCCTCGGACATGGGCCCGAGTAACCTGGGACAGCTGTTTGACCGCGCGAGTCCTTGGACTCAGGTACGAGCCCCCGTGACAGATGGTCCACCCTGCGGGCCCGAGGACATGGGTTCGAGTCGCCCGGGACATGTGGTCAACGCAAGGGGACCACGGACCACCGCGCGAATCGCTGAGGACAGCTGGTCCACATCGCGGGCCCTTGGACACTGGCCTGAGTCGCCCGGGACAGCAGGTCGACCCCGTGGGCAATTGGACCCGAGCCCGAGTCGCCCGGGAGAGCTGGTCCAACTCGCGGGCCCTCGGACCCGAGCGCGGGTCGCGCGAGAATTCTGGTCGACCACGCATGCCCTCGGACCTGGGCCTGTGACGTGCGTGTGAGCTGATCAAACACGCGGGACCACGGACCAAATCCCGTGTCGACCGGGACAGCTTGTCAAGCCCGCGGGCCCTCAGACCCGAGCGGGAGTCACCCAGCAGGAGTGGTCGACATCGCGGGCACTCGGACACTGGCCTGAGTCGCCTGGGACAGCTGGTGCACCCTGCGGCCTATCGGAGCCGGGCGCAGGTCGCCCCTGAGAGCCGGGCGACGCCGCGGGCCCTCGGAACTGTGTGCGAGTCGCCTGGGACAGCTGGTCATCATCGCGGGCCCTCGGACAATGGCCTGAGTCGCCCGGGAGAGCCTGTCGACACTCAGGGCAATCGGAGACAGGCGCGAATCCTCCCGGACAGCTGGTCGACACCACAGGCCCTCAGACCCGAGCGCGATTCGCCCGGGAATTCTCGTCAACCGAGCAGGATCTAGGACCTGGGCCCGAGAACCCGGAGCAGCTGGTCGACTCCTTGGGCCCAGGGACATGGGCCTGAGTCGCCCGGGACAGCTGGTCGACCCCGCGGGCCATCGGCCCCGAGCCTGAGTTGCCCGGGAGAGTTGGTGGACCCCGCGGGCCATCGGACCCGAGCCTGATTCGCCCAGGACAACTGGTTGACAATGCGGGCCCTCAGACCAAGGCGCGAGTTATCCGGTACAGCTAGTCAACTACACGGGAACTCGGACACGGGCCCGATTCGCCCGGGTGAGCTGGTCGACCCCACGGAATCACGGACCTGTGCCTGAGTCACCCGGGACAGCTTGTCAACCCCAGGCGCGCTCGACCCGAGCCCGAGTCGCCCAGGACAACGGGGCGACATCGCGGGCCCTCAGATACCAGCGCGTCTCGCCCGGCAGTGCTGGTCGAACCCGCGGGACCTCGGAACCCGGTCCGAGTCGCCCGGGACAGCTGGTCAACATCGTGAGCCCTCGGACACTGGCCTGAGTCGCCACGGACAGCTGGTCGACCCCACGGGCTATCGGAGCCGGCCGCGTGTCCTCTGGGACAGCTTGTCGAACCTGCGGCCCTCGGACCCGAGCTCGAGTCGCCCGGAAGAGCGGATGGATCCCGCTGACCCTCGATCCGCGCCCGAGGCGCCTGGTACAGCTGGTCAACCCCGCAGGCACTGGAACCAGGCCCCCGGTCGCCTGGGACATCTGGTCGAGCCCCCGGGACCTCAGGCATGGGCCCGAGTCTCCCGGGGCAGCTGGTCGACTCCGTGGGCCCAGGGACACGGGCCTGAGGCACCCGGGCCAGCTGGTCGACATCGCGGGACCTCAGGTATGGGCCCGAGTCTCCCGTGACAGCTGGTGGACCCTGTGGACCATCGGACCTGGGCCCGAGTGGCCCAGGACAGCTGGGCGACATCGTGGGACCTCAGGCATGGGCCCGAGTCTCCCGTGACACCTGGCCGACCCCACGAGCTTTCGGATCCGGGCGCAAGTCCCCCAGGACAGCGGGTTGACACCGCGGGCCATTGGTCAGGCACCTGAGTCAGCCGGGAGAGCTGGTCGATCCGGCGGGCCCTCAGATCCGAGCTCAAGTCACCCGAGACAGCGGGTGGATCCCGCTGGCCCTCGGATCAGTGCCCGAGTCACCCGGGACAGCTGGTCGACCCTGCAGGCACTGGAACCCGGCCCCTGTTCGCCCGGGACATCTGGTCGAGCCCCCGGGACCACAGTCTCCCGGGGCAGCTGGTCGACTCCGCGGGCCCAAGGACACGGGCCTGAGGCGCCCCAGACAGCTGGTCGAACCCTCGGGCACTGGAACCCGGCCCCAGGTCCCCCGGGATATCTGGTCGAGCCCTGGGACCTTAGGCATGGGCCCGAGTCTCCCGGGGCAGCTGGTCGACTCCGCGGGTCCAGGGACACGGGCCTGAGGCGAGCGGGACAACTGTTCGAAACCGCAGGCCCTGGGACACGGGCCCGAGGCCCCTGGGACACCTGGTCCACCCTACGGGACCGTGGACCCAAGCGGGAGTCGCCCAGGACAGCGGGTCGACATCTCGGGCCCTCGGACCCTGGACTGAGTCGCCCAGGACAGCTGGTCGACACCGCAGGCACAGGAACCCGGCCTCCTGTCGCCCGGGATATCTGATCGAGCCGCCAGGACCACAGGCATGGGCCCAAGTCTCTCGGGGCAGCTGGTCAACTCCGCGGTTCCAGGGACACGGGCCTGAGTCGCCCGGGACAGCTGGTGGACCCCATGGGCCCTGTGACATGGATCCAAATCACCGGGAGTGCTAGTCGACCCCGCAGGCAATCGGACCCGAGGGCGAGTCGCCCGGGAGTGCTCATCGACCGCACAGGACCTCGTACCCGGGCCGGAGTCGCCCGGGAGAACTGGTCGACCCCCTGGGCACTCGGACATGGGCCCGAGTAACCTGGGACAGCTGTTCGACCGCGCGAGTCCTTGGACTCAGGAACGAGTCCCCCGTGACAGATGGTCCACCCCGCGGGCCCGAGGACATGGGTTCGAGTCGCCCGGGACATGTGGTCAACGCAAGGGGACCACGGACCACCGCGCGAATCGCTGAGGACAGCTGGTCCACATCGCGGGCCCTTGGACACTGGCCTGAGTCGCCCGGGACAGCAGGTCGACCCCGTGGGCAATTGGACCCGAGCCCGAGTCGCCCGGGAGAGCTGGTCCAACTCGCGGGCCCTCGGACCCGAGCGCGGGTCGCGCGAGAATTCTGGTCGACCACGCGTGCCCTCGGACCCGGGCATGTGACGTGCGTGTGAGCTGATCAAACACGCGGGACCACGGACCAAATCCCGTGTCGACCGGGACAGCTTGTCAAGCCCGCGGGCCCTCAGACCCGAGCGGGGGTCACCCAGCAGGGGTGGTCGACATCGCAGGCACTCGGACACTGGCCTGAGTCGCCTGGGACAGCTGGTGCACCCTGCGGCCTATCGGAGCCGGGCGCGTGTCGCCCCTGAGAGCCGGGCGACGCCGCGGGCCCTCGGAACTGTGTGCGAGTCGCCTGGGACAGCTGGTCAACATCGCGGGCCCTCGGACAATGGCCTGAGTCGCCCGGGAGAGCTTGTGGACACTCAGGGCAATCGGAGACAGGCGCGAATCCTCCCGGACAGCTGGTCGACACCACAGGCCCTCGGACCCGAGCGCGATTCCCCCTGGAATTCTCGCAACCGAGCAGGATCTAGGACCCGGCCCCGAGAACCCTGGGCAGCTGGTCGACTCCTTGGGCCCAGGGACATGGGCCTGAGTCGCCTGGGACAGCTGGTCGACCCCGCAGGCCATCGGACCCGAGCCTGAGTTGCCCGGGAGAGTTGGTGGACCCCGCGGGCCATCGGACCCGAGCCTGAGTTGCCCAGGACAACTGGTTGACAATGCGGGCCCTCAGACCAAGGCGCGAGTTATCCGGTACAGCTAGTCAACTACACGGGAACTCGGACACGGGCCCGATTCGCCCGGGTGAGCTGGTCGACCCCACGGAATCACGGACCTGTGCCTGAGTCACCCGGGACAGCTTGTCAACCCCAGGCGCGCTCGACCCGAGCCCGAGTCGCCCAGGACAACGGGGCGACATCGCGGGCCCTCAGATACCAGCGCGTGTCACCAGGCAGTGCTAGTCGAACCCGCGGGACCTCTGAACCCGGTCCGAGTCGCCCGGGATAGCTGGTCAACATCGTGAGCCCTCGGACAGTGGCCTGAGTCGCCACGGACAGCTGGTCGACCCCGCGGGCTATCGGAGCCGGCCGCGTGTCCTCTGGGACAGCTGGTCGAACCTGCGGCCCTCGGACCCGAGCTCGAGTCGCCCGGAAGAGCGGATGGATCCCGCTGACCCTCGATCCGCGCCCGAGGCGCCTGGGACAGCTGGTCAACCCCGCAGGCACTGGAACCAGGCCCCCGGTCGCCTGGGACATCTGGTCGAGACCCCGGGACCTCAGGCATGGGCCCGAGTCTCCCGGGGCAGCTGGTCGACTCCGTGGGCCCAGGGACACGGGCCTGAGGTGCCCGGGCCAGCTGGTCGACCTCGCGGGCACTGGAACCCGGCACCAGGTCGCCCAGGACATCTGGTCGAGCCCATGGGACCTGGGAACCGGGTCCGAGTTGCCCGGGACAGCTGGTCTACCCCATGGGCCCTGGGACATGGGCCCGAGTCGCCCTGGACAGCTGGTCGGCACCGCGGGCCTTGGACACAGGCCCGAGACACCCGGGACAGATGGTCGACCCCACGGGCCCTTGGACATGATTCCGAGTCAACTGGAAGAGCTAGTCGATATCACGGGCCCTCGGAGCCGAGCCGGAGTAGCCCGGGATATCTGGTCGACCCCACGAGATCTCAGACCACAGTGCGAGTCGCCCAGGACAGCTGGTCGACATTGCGGGACCTCAGGCATGGGCCCGAGTCTCCCGTGACAGCTGGTGGACCCTGCGGACCATCGGACCTGGGCCCGAGTGGCCCAGGACAGCTGGGCGACATCGTGGGACCTCAGGCATGGGCCCGAGTCTCCCGTGACACCTGGCCGACCCCACGAGCTATCGGATCCGGGCGCAGGTCCCCCAGGACAGCGGGTTGACACCGCGGGCCATTGGTCAGGCGCCTGAGTCAGCCGGGACAGCTGGTCGATCCGGCGGGCCCTCAGATCCGAGCTCAAGTCGCCCGAGACAGCGGGTGGATCCCGCTGGCCCTCGGATCCGTGCCCGAGTCACCCGGGACAGCTGGTCGACCCCGCAGGCACTGGAACCCGGCCCCTGTTCGCCCGGGACATCTGGTCGAGCCCCCGGGACCACAGTCTCCCGGGGCAGCTGGTCGACTCCGCGGGCCCAAGGACACGGGCCTGAGGCGCCCCAGACAGCTGGTCGAACCCGCGGGCACTGGAACCCGGCCCCAGGTCGCCCGGGATATCTGGTCGAGCCCTGGGACCTTAGGCATGGGCCCGAGTCTCCCGGGGGAGCTGGTCGACTCCGCGGGTCCAGGGACACGGGCCTGAGGCGCCCGGGACAACTGTTCGAAACCGCGGGCACTGGGACACGGGCCCGAGTCCCCTGGGACAGCTGGTCCACCCCACGGGACCACGGACCCAAGCGGGAGTCGCCCAGGACAGCGGGTCGACATCTCCGGCCCTCGGACCCTGGACTGAGTCGCCCAGGACAGCTGGTCGACACCGCAGGCACAGGAACCCGGCCTCCGGTCGCCCGGGATATCTGATCGAGCTGCCAGGACCACAGGCATGGGCCCCGGTCTCTCGGGGCAGCTGGTCAACTCCGCGGTTCCAGGGACACGGTCCTGAGTCGCCCGGGACAGCTGGTGGACCCCATGGGCCCTGTGACATGGATCCAAATCACCGGGAGTGCTAGTCGACCCCGCAGGCAATCGGACCCGAGGGCGAGTCGCCCGGGAGTGCTCATCGACCGCACAGGACCTCGTACCCGGGCCGGAGTCGCCCGGTGCAGCTGCTCGACACCGCGGGACCAGGGACCCGGGCCTGAGTTGCCCGGGAGAACTGGTCGACCCCCTGGGCCCTCGGACATGGGCCCGAGTAACCTGGGACAGCTGTTCGACCACGCGAGTCCTTGGACTCAGGTACGAGTCCCCCGTGACAGATGGTCCACCCCGCGGGCCCGAGGACATGGGTTCGAGTCGCCCGGGACATGTGGTCAACGCAAGGGGACCCCGGACCACCGCGCGAATCGCTGAGGACAGCTGGTCCACATCGCGGGCCCTTGGACACTGGCCTGAGTCGCCCGGGACAGCAGGTCGACCCCGTGGGCAATTGGACCCGAGCCCGAGTCGCCCGGGAGAGCTGGTCCAACTCGCGGGCCCTCGGACACGAGCGCGGGTCAAGCGAGAATTCTGGTCGACCACGCGTGCCCTCGGACCCGGGCCTGTGACGTGCGTGTGAGCTGATCAAACACGCGGGACCACGGACCAAATCCCGTGTCGACCGGGACAGCTTGTCAAGCCCGCGGGCCCTCAGACCCGAGCGGGAGTCACCCAGCAGGGGTGGTCGACATCGCGGGCACTAGGACACTGGCCTGAGTCGCCTGGGACAGCTGGTTCACCCTGCGGCCTATCGGAGCCGGGCGCGTGTCGCCCCTGAGAGCCGGGCGACGCCGCGGGCCCTCGGAACTGTGTGCGAGTCGCCTGGGACAGCTGGTCAACATCGCGGGCCCTCGGACAATGGCCTGAGTCGCCCGGGAGAGCTTGTGGACACTCAGGGCAATCGGAGACAGGCGTGAATCCTCCCGGACAGCTGGTCGACACCACAGGCCCTCGGACCCGAGCGCGATTCCCCCTGGAATTCTCGTCAACCGAGCAGGATCTAGGACCCGGGCCAGAGAACCCGGGGCATCTGGTCGACTCCTTGGGCCCAGGGACATGGGCCTGAGTCGCCCGGGACAGCTGGTCGACCCCGCGGGCCATCGGACCCGAGCCTGAGTTGCCCAGGACAACTGGTTGACAATGCGGGCCCTCAGACCAAGGCGCGAGTTATCCGGTACAGCTAGTCAACTACACGGGAACTCAGACACGGGCCCGCTTCGCCCGGGTGAGCTGGTCGACCCCACGGAATCACGGACCTGAGCCTGAATCACCTGGGACAGCTTGTCAACCCCAGGCGCGCTCGACCCGAGCGCGAGTCGCCCAGGACAACGGGGCGTCATCGCCGGCCCTCAGATACCAGCGCGTCTCGCCCGGCAGTGCTGGTCGAACCCGCGGGACCTCGGAACCCGGTCCGAGTCGCCCGGGATAGCTGGTCAACATCGTGAGCCCTCGGACAGTGGCCTGAGTCGCCACGGACAGCTGGTCGACCCCGCGGGCTATCGGAGCCGGCCGCGTGTCCTCTGGGACAGCTGGTCGAACCTGTGGCCCTCGGACCCGAGCTCGAGTCGCCCGGAAGAGCGGATGGATCCCGCTGACCCTCGATCCGTGCCCGAGGCGCCTGGGACAGCTGGTCAACCCCGCAGGCACTGGAACCAGGCCCCCGGGCGCCTGGGACATCTGGTCGAGACCCCGGGACCTCAGGCATGGGCCCGAGTCTCCCGGGGCAGCTGGTCGACTCCGTGGGCCCAGGGACACGGGCCTGGGGCGCCCGGGCCAGCTGGTCGACCTCGCGGGCACTGGAACCCGGCACCAGGTCGCCCAGGACATCTGGTCGAGCCCATGGGACCTGGGAACCGGGTCCGAGTTGCCCGGGACAGCTGGTCTACCCCATGGGCCCTGGGACATGGGCCCGAGTCGCCCTGGACAGCTGGTCGGCACCGCGGGCCTTGGACACAGGCCCGAGACACCCGGGAGAGATGGTCGACCCCACGGGCCCTTGGACATGATTCTGAGTCACCTGGGAGAGCTAGTCGATATCACGGGCCCTTGGAGCCGAGCCGGAGTAGCCCGGGATATCTGGTCGACCCCACGAGATCTCAGACCACAGTGCGAGTCGCCCAGGCCAGCTGGTCGACATCGCGGGACCTCAGGCATGGGCCCGAGTCTCCCGTGACAGCTGGTGGACCCTGCGGACCATCGGACCTGGGCCCGAGTGGCCCAGCACAGCTGGGCGACATCGTGGGACCACAGGCATGGGCCCGAGTCTCCCGTGACACCTGGCCGACCCCACAAGCTATCGGATCCGGGCGCAAGTCCCCCAGGACAGCGGGTTGACACCGCGGGCCATTAGTCAGGCGCCTGAATCAGCCGGGACAGCTGGTCGATCCGGCGGGCCCTCAGATCCGAGCTCAAGTCGCCCGAGACAGCGGGTGGATCCCGCTGGCCCTCGGATCCGTGCCCGAGTCACCCGGGACAGCTGGTCGACCCCGCAGGCACTGGAACCCGGCCCCTGTTCGCCCGGGACATCTGGTCGAGCCCCCGGGACCAGAGTCTCCCGGGGCAGCTGGTCGACTCCACGGGCCCAAGGACACGGGCCTGAGGCGCCCGAGACAGCTGGTCGAACCCGCGGGCACTGGAACCTGGCCCCAGGTCCCCCGGGATATCTGGTCGAGCCCTGGGACCTTAGGCATGGGCCCGAGTCTCCCGGGGCAGCTGGTCGACACCGCGGGTCCAGGGACACGGGCCTGAGGCGCCCGGGACAACTGTTCAAAACCGCGGGCACTGGGACACGGGCCCGAGTCCCCTGGGACATCTGGTCCACCCCACGGGACCACGGACCCAAGCGGGCGTCGCCCTGAACAGCGGGTCGACATCTCGGGCCCTCGGACCCTGGACTGAGTCGCCCAGGACAGCTGGTCGACACCGCAGGCACAGGAACCCGGCCTCCGGTCGCCCGGGATATCTGATCGAGCTGCCAGGACCACAGGCATGGGCCCCGGTCTCTCGGGGCAGCTGGTCAACTCCGCGGTTCCAGGGACACGGTCCTGAGTCGCCCGGGACAGCTGGTGGACCCCATGGGCCCTGTGACATGGATCCAAATCACCGGGAGTGCTAGTCGACCCCGCAGGCAATCGGACCCGAGGGCGAGTCGCCCGGGAGTGCTCATCGACCGCACAGGACCTCGTACCCGGGCCGGAGTCGCCCGGTGCAGCTGCTCGACACCGCGGGACCAGGGACCCTGGCCTGAGTTGCCCGGGAGAACTGGTCGACCCCCTGGGCCCTCGGACATGGGCCCGAGTAACCTGGGACAGCTGTTCGACCACGCGAGTCCTTGGACTCAGGTACGAGACCCCCGTGACAGATGGTCCAACCCGCGGGCCCGAGGACATGGGTTCGAGTCGCCCGGGACATGTGGTCAACGCAAGGGGACCACGGACCACCGCGCGAATCGCTGAGGACAGCTGGTCCACATCGCGGGCCCTTGGACACTGGCCTGAGTCGCCCGGGACAGCAGGTCGACCCCGTGGGCAATTGGACCCGAGCCCGAGTCGCCCGGGAGAGCTGGTCCAACTCGCGGGCCCTCGGACACGAGCGCGGGTCAAGCGAGAATTCTGGTCGACCACGCGTGCCCTCGGACCCGGGCCTGTGATGTGCGTGTGAGGTGATCGAACACGCGGGACCACGGACCAAATCCCGTGTCGACCGGGACAGCTTGTCAAGCCCGCGGGCCCTCAGACCCGAGCGGGAGTCACCCAGCAGGGGTGGTCGACATCGCGGGCACTCGGACACTGGCCTGAGTCGCCTGGGACAGCTGGTTCACCCTGCGGCCTATCGGAGCCGGGCGCGTGTCGCCCCTGAGAGCCGGGCGACGCCGCGGGCCCTCGGAACTGTGTGCGAGTCGCCTGGGACAGCTGGTCAACATCGCGGGCCCTCGGACAATGGCCTGAGTCGCCCGGGAGAGCTTGTGGACACTCAGGGCAATCGGAGACAGGCGTGAACCCTCCCGGACAGCTGGTCGACACCACAGGCCCTCGTACCCGAGCGCGATTCCCCCTGGAATTCTCGTCAACCGAGCAGGATCTAGGACCCGGGCCAGAGAACCCGGGGCATCTGGTCGACTCCTTGGGCCCAGGGACATGGGCCTGAGTCGCCCGGGACAGCTGGTCGACCCCGCGGGCCATCGGACCCGAGCCTGAGTAGCCCAGGACAACTGGTTGACAATGCGGGCCCTCAGACCAAGGCGCGAGTTATCCGGTACAGCTAGTCAACTACACGGGAACTCAGACACGGGCCCGCTTCGCCCGGGTGAGCTGGTCGACCCCACGGAATCACGGACCTGAGCCTGAATCACCCGGGACAGCTTGTCAACCCCAGGCGCGCTCGACCCGAGCGCGAGTCGCCCAGGACAACGGGGCGTCATCGCGGGCCCTCAGATACCAGCGCGTCTCGCCCGGCAGTGCTGGTCGAACCCGCGGGACCTCTGAACCCGGTCCGAGTCGCCCGGGATAGCTGGTCAACATCGTGAGCCCTCGGACAGTGGCCTGAGTCGCCACGGACAGCTGGTCGACCCCGCGGGCTATCGGAGCCGGCCGCGTGTCCTCTGGGACAGCTGGTCGAACCTGTGGCCCTCGGACCCGAGCTCGAGTCGCCCGGAAGAGCGGATGGATCCCGCTGACCCTCGATCCTTGCCCGAGGCGCCTGGGACAGCTGGTCAACCCCGCAGGCACTGGAACCAGGCCCCCGGGCGCCTGGGACATCTGGTCGAGACCCCGGGACCTCAGGCATGGGCCCGAGCCTCCCGCGGCAGCTGGTCGACTCCGTGGGCCCAGGGACACGGGCCTGGGGCGCCCGGGCCAGCTGGTCGACCTCGCGGGCACTGGAACCCGGCACCAGGTCGCCCAGGACATCTGGTCGAGCCCATGGGACCTGGGAACCGGGTCCGAGTTGCCCGGGACAGCTGGTCTACCCCATGGGCCCTGGGACATGGGCCCGAGTCGCCCTGGATAGCTGGTGGGCACCGCGGGCCTTGGACACAGGCCCGAGACACCCGGGAGAGATGGTCGACCCCACGGGCCCTTGGACATGATTCTGAGTCACATGGGAGAGCTAGTCGATATCACGGGCCCTTGGAGCCGAGCCGGAGTAGCCCGGGATATCTGGTCGACCCCACGAGATCTCAGACCACAGTGCGAGTCGCCCAGGCCAGCTGGTCGACATCGCGGGACCTCAGGCATGGGCCCGAGTCTCCCGTGACAGCTGGTGGACCCTGCGGACCATCGGACCTGGGCCCGAGTGGCCCAGCACAGCTGGGCGACATCGTGGGACCACAGGCATGGGCCCGAGTCTCCCGTGACACCTGGCCGACCCCACAAGCTATCGGATCCGGGCGCAAGTCCCCCAGGACAGCGGGTTGACACCGCGGGCCATTAGTCAGGCGCCTGAATCAGCCGGGACAGCTGGTCGATCCGGCGGGCCCTCAGATCCGAGCTCAAGTCGCCCGAGACAGCGAGTGGATCCCGCTGGCCCTCGGATCCGTGCCCGAGTCACCCGGGACAGCTGGTCGACCCCGCAGGCACTGGAACCCGGCCCCTGTTCGCCCGGGACATCTGGTCGAGCCCCCGGGACCAGAGTCTCCCGGGGCAGCTGGTCGACTCCACGGGCCCAAGGACACGGGCCTGAGGCGCCCGAGACAGCTGGTCGAACCCGCGGGCACTGGAACCAGGCCCCAGGTCCCCCGGGATATCTGGTCGAGCCCTGGGACCTTAGGCATGGGCCCGAGTCTCCCGGGGCAGCTGGTCGACACCGCGGGTCCAGGGACACGGGCCTGAGGCGCCCGGGACAACTGTTCAAAACCGCGGGCACTGGGACACGGGCCCGAGTCCCCTGGGACATCTGGTCCACCCCACGGGACCACGGACCCAAGCGGGCGTCGCCCTGGACAGCGGGTCGACATCTCGGGCACTCGGACCCTGGACTGAGTCGCCCAGGACAGCTGGTCGACACCGCAGGCACAGGAACCTGGCCTCCGGTTGCCCGGGATATCTGATCGAGCCGCCAGGACCACAGGCATGGGCCCGAGTCTCTCGGGGCAGCTGCTCAACTCCGCGGTTCCAGGGACACGGGCCTGAGTCGCCCGGGACAGCTGGTGGACCCCATGGGCTCTGTGACATGGATCCAAATCACCCGGGAGTGCTAGTCGACCCCGCAGGCAATCGGACCCGAGGGCGAGTCGCCCGGGAGTGCTCATCGACCGCACAGGACCTCGTACCCGGGCCTGAGTCGCCCGGTGCAGCTGCTCGACACCGCGGGACCAGGGACCCGGGCCTGAGTCGCCCGGGAGAACTGGTCAACCCCCTGGGCCCTAGGACATGGGCCCGAGTAACCTGGGACAGCTGTTCGACCACGCGAGTCCTTGGACTCAGGTACGAGCCCCCGTGACAGATGGTCCACCCCGCGAGCCGGAGGACATGGGTTCGAGTCGCCCGGGACATGTGGTCAACGCAAGGGGACCACGGACCACCACGCGAAACGCTGAGGACAGCTGGTCCACATCGCGGGCCCTTGGACACTGGCCTGAGTTGCCCGGGACAGCAGGTCGACCCCGTGGGCAATTGGACCCGAGCCCGAGTCGCCCGGGAGAGCTGGTCCAACTCGCGGGCCCTCGGACCCGAGCGCGGGTCGCGCGAGATTCTGGTCGACCACGCGTGCCCTCGGACCCGGGCCTGTGACGTGCGTGTGAGCTGACCAAACACGCGGGAACACGGACCAAATCCCGTGTCGACCGGGACAGCTTGTCAAGCCCGCGGGCCCTCAGACCCGAGCGGGTGTCACCCAGCAGGAGTGGTCGACATCGCGGGCACTCGGACACTGGCCTGAGTCGCCTGGGACAGCTGGTGCACCCTGAGGCCTATCGCAGCCGGGCGCGTGTCGCCCCTGAGAGCCGGGCGACGCCGCGGGCCCTCGGAACTTTGTGCGAGTCGCCTGGGACAGCTGGTCATCATCGCGGGCCCTCGGACAATGGCCTGAGTCGCCCGGGAGAGCCTGTCGACACTCAGGGCAATCGGAGACAGGCGCGAATCCTCCCAGACAGCTGGTCGACACCACAGGCCCTCAGACCAGAGCGCGATTCGCCCGGGAATTCTCGTCAACCGAGCAGGATCTAGGACCTGGGCCCGAGAACCCGGAGCAGCTGGTCGACTCCTTGGGCCCAGGGACATGGGCCTGAGTCGCCCGGGACAGCTGGTCGACCCCGCGGGCCATCGGCCCCGAGCCTGAGTTGCCCGGGAGAGTTGGTGGACCCCGCGGGCCATCGGACCCGAGCCTGATTCGCCCAGGACAACTGGTTGACAATGCGGGCCCTCAGACCAAGGCGCGAGTTATCCGGTACAGCTAGTCAACTACACGGGAACTCGGACACAGGCCCGATTCGCCCGGGTGAGCTGGTCGACCCCACGGAATCACGGACCTGTGCCTGAGTTACCCGGGACAGCTTGTCAACCCCAGGCGCGCTCGACCCGAGCCCGAGTCGCCCAGGACAACGGGGCGACATCACGGGCCCTCAGATACCAGCGCGTGTCGCCCGGCAGTGCTGGTCGAACCCGCGGGACCTCGGAACCCGGTCCGAGTCGCCCGGGACAGCTGGTCAACATCGTGAGCCCTCGGACACTGGCCTGAGTCGCCACGGACAGCTGGTCGACCCCGCGGGCACTGGAACCAGGCCCCCGGTCGCCTGGGACATCTGGTCGAGCCCCCGGGACCTCAGGCATGGGCCCGAGTCTCCGGGGCAGCTGGTCGACTCCGTGGACACAGGGACACGGGCCTGAGGCGCCCGGGCCAGCTGGTCGACCTCGCGGGCACTGGAACCCGGCACCAGGTCGCCCAGGACATCTGGTCGAGCCCATGGGACCCGGGAACCGGGTCCGAGTTGCCCGGGACAGCTGGTCTACCCCGTGGGCACTGGGACATGGGCCCGAGTCTCCCTGGACAGCTGGTCGGCACCGCGGGCCTTGGACACGGGCCCGAGACACCCGGGAGTGATGGTCGACCCCACGGGCCCTTGGACATGATTCCGAGTCACCTGGGAGAGCTAGTCGATATCACGGGCCCTCGGAGCCGAGCCGGAGTAGCCCGGGATATCTGGTCGACCCCACGAGATCTCAGACCACAGTGCGAGTCGCCCAGGACAGCTGGGTGACATCGCGGGACCTCAGGCATGGGCCCGAGTCTCCCGTGACAGCTGGTGGACCCTGCGGACCATCGGACCTGGGCCCGAGTGGCCCAGGACAGCTGGGCAACATCGTGGGACCTCAGGCATGGACCCGAGTCTCCCGTGACACCTGGCCGACCCCACGAGCTATCGGATCCGGGCGCAAGTCCCCCAGGACAGCGGGTTGACACCGCGGGCCATTGGTCAGGCGCCTGAGTCAGCCGGGAGAGCTGGTCGATACGGCGGGCCCTCAGATCCGAGCTCAAGTCGCCCGAGACAGCGTGTGGATCCCGCTGGCCCTCAGAACCATGCCCGAGTCACCCGGGACAGCTGGTCGATCCCGCAGGCACTGGAACCCGGCCCCTGTTCGCCCGGGACATCTGGTCGAGCCCCCGGGACCACAGTCTCCCGGGGCAGCTGGTCGACTCCGCGGGCCCAAGGACACGGGCCTGAGGCGCCCCAGACAGCTGGTCGAACCCGCGGGCACTGGAACCCAGCCCCAGGTCGCCCGGGATATCTGGTCGAGCCCTGGGACCTTAGGCATGGGCCCGAGTCTCCCGGGGCAGCTGGTCAACTCCGCGGATCCAGGGACACGGGCCTGTGGTGCCCGGGACAACTGTTCGAAACCGCGGGCACTGGGACACGGGCCCGAGTCCCCTGGGACAGCTGGTCCACCCAACGGGACCACGGACCCAAGCGGGAGTCGCCCAGGACAGCGGGTCGACATCTCCGGCCCTCGGACCCTGGACTGAGTCGCCCAGGACAGCTGGTCGACACCGCAGGCACAGGAACCCGGCCTCCGGTCGCCCGGGATATCTGATCGAGCTGCCAGGACCACAGGCATGGGCCCCGGTCTCTCGGGGCAGCTGGTCAACTCCGCGGTTCCAGGGACACGGGCCTGAGTCGCCCGGGACAGCTGGTGGACCCCATGGGCCCTGTGACATGGATCCAAATCACCGGGAGTGCTAGTCGACCCCGCAGGCAATCGGACCCGAGGGCGAGTCGCCCGGGAGTGCTCATCGACCGCACAGGACCACGTACCCGGGCCGGAGTCGCCCGGTGCAGCTGCTCGACACCGCGGGACCAGGGACCCGGGCCTGAGTCGCCCGGGAGAACTGGTCGACCCCCTGGGCCCTCGGACATGGGCCCGAGTAACCTGGGACAGCTGTTCGACCGCGCGAGTCCTTGGACTCAGGAACGAGTCCCCCGTGACAGATGGTCCACCCCGCGGGCCCGAGGACATGGGTTCGAGTCGCCCGGGACATGTGGTCAACGCAAGGGGACCACGGACCACCGCGCGAATCGCTGAGGACAGCTGGTCCACATCGCGGGCCCTTGGACACTGGCCTGAGTCGCCCGGGACAGCAGGTCGACCCCGTGGGCAATTGGACCCGAGCCCGAGTCGCCCGGGAGAGCTGGTCCAACTCGCGGGCCCTCGGACCCGAGCGCGGGTCGCGCGAGAATTCTGGTCGACCACGCGTGCCCTCGGACCCGGGCCTGTGACGTGCGTGTGAGCTGATCGAACACGCGGGACCACGGACCAAATCCCGTGTCGACCGGGACAGCTTGTCAAGCCCGCGGGCCCTCAGACCCGAGCGGGAGTCACCCAGCAGGGGTGGTCGACATCGCGGGCACTCGGACACTGGCCTGAGTCGCCTGGGACAGCTGGTGCACCCTGCGGCCTATCGGAGCCGGGCGCGTGTCGCCCCTGAGAGCCGGGCAACGCTGCGGGCCCTCGGAACTGTGTGCGAGTCACCTGGGACAGCTGGTCAACATCGCGGGCCCTCGGACAATGGCCTGAGTCGCCCGGGAGAGCTTGTGGACACTCAGGGCAATCGGAGACAGGCGCGAATCCTCCCGGACAGCTGGTCGACACCACAGGCCCTCGGACCCGAGCGCGATTCCCCCTGGAATTCTCGTCAACCGAGCAGGATCTAGGACCCGGGCCCGAGAACCCGGGGCAGCTGGTCGACTCCTTGGGCCCAGGGACATGGGCCTGAGTCGCCCGGGACAGCTGGTCGACCCCGCGGGCCATCGGCCCCGAGCCTGAGTTGCCCGGGAGAGTTGGTGGACCCCGCGGGCCATCGGACCCGAGCCTGATTCGCCCAGGACAACTGGTTGACAATGCGGGCCCTCAGACCAAGGCGCGAGTTATCCGGTACAGCTAGTCAACTACACGGGAACTCGGACACGGGCCCGCTTCGCCCGGGTGAGCTGGTCGACCCCACGGAATCACGGACCTGAGCCTGAGTCACCCGGGGCAGCTTGTCAACCCCAGGCGCGCTCGACCCGAGCGCGAGTCGCCCAGGACAATGGGGCGTCATCGCGGGCCCTCAGATACCAGCGCGTGTCGCCCGGCAATGCTGGTCGAACCCGTGGGACCTCGCAACCCGGTCCGAGTCGCCCGGGACAGCTGGTCAACATCGTGAGCCCTCGGACAGTGGCCTGAGTCGCTAGGGACAGCTGGTCGACCCCGCGGGCTATCGGAGCCGGCCGCGTGTCCTCTGGGACAGCTGGTCGAACCTGCGGCCCTCGGACCCGAGCTCGAGTCGCCCGGAAGAGCGGATGGATCCCGCTGACCCTCGATCCGCGCCCGAGGCGCCTGGGACAGCTGGTCAACCCCTCAGGCACTGGAACCAGGCCCCCGGTCGCCTGGGACATCTGGTCGAGCCCCCGGGACCTCAGGCATGGTCCCGAGTCTCCGGGGCAGCTGGTCGACTCCGTGGGCCCAGGGACACGGGCCTGAGGCGCCCGGGCCAGCTGGTCGACCTCGCGGGCACTGGAACCCGGCACCAGGTCGCCCAGGACATCTGTTCGAGCCCATGGGACCCGGGAACCGGGTCCGAGTCTCCCGGGGCAGCTGGTCGACTCCGCGGGTCCAGGGACACGGGCCTGAGGCGCCCGGGACAACTGTTCAAAACCGCGGGCACTGGGACACGGGCCCGAGTCCCCTGGGATAGCTGTTCCACCCCACGGGACCACGGACCCAAGCGGGAGTCGCCCAGGACAGCGGGTCGACATCTCGGGCCCTCGGACCCTGGACTGAGTCGCCCAGGACAGCTGGTCGACACCGCAGGCACAGGAACCCGGCCTCCGGTCGCCCGGGATATCTGATCGAGCCGCCAGGACCACAGGCATGGGCCCGAGTCTCTCGGGGCAGCTGGTCAACTCCGCGGTTCCAGGGACACGGGCCTGAGTCGCCCGGGACAGCTGGTGGACCCCATGGGCCCTGTGACATGGATCCAAATCACCCGGGAGTGCTAGTCGACCCCGCAGGCAATCGGACCCGAGGGCGAGTCGCCCGGGAGTGCTCATCGACCGCACAGGACCTCGTACCCGGGCCGGAGTCGCCCGGTGCAGCTGCTCGACACCGCGGGACCAGGGACCCGGGCCTGAGTCGCCCGGGAGAACTGGTCGACCCCCTGGGCCCTCGGACATGGGCCCGAGTAACCTGGGACAGCTGTTCGACCGTGCGAGTCCTTGGACTCAGGTACGAGTCCCCCGTGACAGATGGTCCACCCCGCGGGCCCTGGGACATGGGTTCGAGTCGCACGGGACATGTGGTCAACGCAAGGGGACCACGGACCACCGCGCGAATCGCTGAGGACAGCTGGTCCACATCGCGGGCCCTTGGACACTGGCCTGAGTCGCCCGGGACAGCAGG
Source organism: Sus scrofa (assembly GCF_054392235.1). NCBI lineage: Eukaryota > Metazoa > Chordata > Mammalia > Artiodactyla > Suidae > Sus > Sus scrofa. Next base: position 37,054,779 of record NC_139393.1, on the reverse strand, counting down.
TCGACCCCGTGGGCAATTGGACCCGAGCCCGAGTCACCCGGGAGAGCTGGTCCAACTCGCGGGCCCTCGGACCCGAGCGCGGGTCGCGCGAGAATTCTGGTCGACCACGCGTGCCCTCGGACCCGGGCCTGTGACGTGCGTGTGAGCTGATCAAAAACGCGGGACCACGGACCAAATCCCGTGTCGACCGGGACAGCTTGTCAAGCCCGCGGGCCCTCAGACCCGAGCGGGAGTCACCCAGCAGGGGTGGTCGACATCGCGGGCACTCGGACACTGGCCTGAGTCGCCTGGGACAGCTGGTGCACCCTGCGGCCTATCGGAGCCGGGCGCGTGTCGCCCCTGAGAGCCGGGCGACGCCGCGGGCCCTCGGAACTGTGTGCGAGTCGCCTGGGACAGCTGGTCAACATCGCGGGCCCTCGGACAATGGCCTGAGTCGCCCGGGAGAGCTTGTGGACACTCAGGGCAATCGGAGACAGGCGCGAATCCTCCCGGACAGCTGGTCGACACCACAGGCCCTCGGACCCGAGCGCGATTCCCCCTGGAATTCTCCTCAACCGAGCAGGATCTAGGACCCGGGCCCGAGAACCCGGGGCAGCTGGTCGACTCCTTGGGCCCAGGGACATTGGCCTGAGTCTCCCGGGACAGCTGGTCGACCCCGCGGGCCATCGGCCCCGAGCCTGAGTTGCCCGGGAGAGTTGGTGGACCCCGCGGGCCATCGGACCCGAGCCTGAGTTGCCCAGGACAACTGGTTGACAATGCGGGCCCTCAGACCAAGGCGCGAGTTATCCGGTACAGCTAGTCAACTACACGGGAACTCGGACACGGGCCCGCTTGGCCCGGGTGAGCTGGTCGACCCCACGGAATCACGGACCTGAGCCTGAGTCACCCGGGACAGCTTGTCAACCCCAGGCGCGCTCGACCCGAGCGCGAGTCGCCCAGGACAACGGGGCGTCATCGCGGGCCCTCAGATACCAGCGCGTGTCGCCCGGCAGTGCTGGTCGAACCCGTGGGACCTCGCAACCCGGTCCGAGTCGCCCGGGACAGCTGGTCAACATCGTGAGCCCTCGGACAGTGGCCTGAGTCGCTAGGGACATCTGGTCGACCCCGCGGGCTATCGGAGCCGGCCGCGTGTCCTCTGGGACAGCTGGTCGAACCTGCGGCCCTGGGACCTTAGCTCGAGTCGCCCGGAAGAGCGGATGGATCCCGCTGACCCTCGATCCGCGCCCGAGGAGCCTGGGACAGCTGGTCAACCCCGCAGGCACTGGAACCAGGCCCCAGGTCGCCTGGGACATCTGGTCGAGCCCCCGGGACCTCAGGCATGGGCCCGAGTCTCCGGGGCAGCTGGTCGACTCCGTGGGCCCAGGGACACGGGCCTGAGGCGCCCGGGCCAGCTGGTCGACCTCGCGGGCACTGGAACCCGGCACCAGGTCGCCCAGGACATCTGGTCGAGCCCATGGGACCCGGGAACCGGGTCCGAGTTGCCCGGGACAGCTGGTCTACCTCGTGGGCCCTGGGACATGGGCCCGAGTCCCCCGGACAGCTGGTCAGCACCGCGGGCCTTGGACACGGGCCCGAGACACCCGGGAGAGATGGTCGACCCCACGGGCCCTTGGACATGATTCCGAGTCACCTGGGAGAGCTAGTCGATATCACGGGCACTCGGAGCCGAGCCGGAGTAGCCCGGGATATCTGGTCGACCCCACGAGCTATCGGATCCGGGCGCAAGTCCCCCAGGACAGCGGGTTGACACCGCGGGCCATTGGTCAGGCGCCTGAGTCAGCCGGGACAGCTGGTCGATACGGCGGGCCCTCAGATCCGAGCTCAAGTCACCCGAGACAGCGAATGGCACGGGAGAGGTGATCGACCTCGGAGGCCATCGGACCCAGGCCGCGAGAGCTGGTCAACACCGCGGGCCCTCGGACCCGGCCCCATGTCCCCTGGGACAGCTGCTCGAGCCCACAGGACCTCAGGCATGGGCCCGAGTCTCCGGGGCAGCTGGTCGACTCCGTGGGCCCAGGGACACGGGCCTGAGGCGCCCGGGCCAGCTGGTCGACCTCGCGGGCACTGGAACCCGGCACCAGGTCGCCCAGGACATCTGGTCGAGCCCATGGGACCCGGGAACCGGGTCCGAGTTGCCCGGGACAGCTGGTCTACCTCGTGGGCCCTGGGACATGGGCCCGAGTCCCCCGGACAGCTGGTCAGCACCGCGGGCCTTGGACACGGGCCCGAGACACCCGGGAGAGATGGTCGACCCCACGGGCCCTTGGACATGATTCCGAGTCACCTGGGAGAGCTAGTCGATATCACGGGCACTCGGAGCCGAGCCGGAGTAGCCCGGGATATCTGGTCGACCCCACGAGCTATCGGATCCGGGCGCAAGTCCCCCAGGACAGCGGGTTGACACCGCGGGCCATTGGTCAGGCGCCTGAGTCAGCCGGGACAGCTGGTCGATACGGCGGGCCCTCAGATCCGAGCTCAAGTCACCCGAGACAGCGAATGGCACGGGAGAGGTGATCGACCTCGGAGGCCATCGGACCCAGGCCGCGAGAGCTGGTCAACACCGCGGGCCCTCGGACCCGGCCCCATGTCCCCTGGGACAGCTGCTCGAGCCCACAGGACCTCGGGCACGGGCCCGCGTCAACGGGACAGCTGGCCGAACTCTCGTGCATTTGGAGCAAAACGCGGGTTGCCGGGAGAGCTGGTCGACACCGTGGGCCCTCGAACCCGGGCCCGACCCTCCCGGGATAGCTGGTCGAGCCCGCAGGACCTCAGGCACGGGCCTGAATGACCCAGGACAGCTGGTCGAGCCCGCAGGACCTCAAGCACGGCCCGAGTTACCTGGGACAGCTGGTCGACCCCGCGGGCCCTTCGACCCTTGTCTGAGTCGCCCGGGAAGTCTGGTCGACGAGGCAGGCACTGGAATCCGGGCCTAGGTCGCCCAGGACATCGAACAGGCCCGAGGTTCCCAGGACAGCTGGTTGACTCCGCGGCCCCTCGCATCCAATCGCGAGTCGCCCGGGAGTGTTGGTCGACCCCGCGGGCCATCGTACCCAAGGCCGAGTCACCCGGTAGAGCTGATCGACCCCACGGACTCTCGGACCCTCGCACGAGTTGCCCGGGAGATCTGGTCAACCCCGCGGGCACTCGGACCCGAGCGCGAGTTTCCCGGGGGAGCTGGAGGACACTGTGGACCCTCCCACCTGAGCGCGAGTCCCCCGGGTGCGCTCGTCGACACAGCAGTCCCTCGGACCCGGGCGCGAGTCTTCCTGGACAGCTGGTCAATACCGTGCGAACTCGGACCCGTGCCTGCGTCGCCCGGGCCTGCTGCTCGACTCCGCGGGCACTGGAATCCGGGCCTAGGTCGCCCGGGACTTCTGGTCCAGCCTGCAGGATTTCGGACATGGGCCCAAGGTTCCCAGGACATCTGGTCGACCCCGCGGGTCCTCGGAACAGGGCCCGAGTCGCCCAGAAGAGCTGGTCAAGCCCCCGCGCCCACGGAGCCGGGAGCGCGTCGTCTGGGACAGCTGATCGACCACGCGGGCCATCGTCCATGAGGCCGAGTCACCCGGGAGAGCTGGTCGACCTCGCGTGCATTTGGCCCCGAGTGCGACTCGCCAGGGAGAGCTGTTCGATACCGCGGACCCTCGGAACTGGGCGCGAGGCGTCCGGGACTGCTGGTCAACCCCGATGGAACACGGACACGGGCACGAGTAGCCCGGGACAGCTGGTCGACCCCGTGGCCTCTCGGATCCGGGAACGAGTCGTCCGGGACAGCTGGTCGACGCCACGGACACTCCCACCAGATCGCGAGTCGCCCGGGAGAGCTGGTCGACACTGCGGGCCCTCGGATCCACGCCGATGTCCTCCTGGAATGTTGGTCGAGCCCGCGAGACCTCGGTCATGTGCCAGAGTTACCCAGGACATCGGTCGACGCCGCGGCCCTCGGACCTAGGTGCGAGTTGTCCTGGACAGCTGGTCAACCCCAAGGGAGCTCGGACCCGTGCCTGAGTCGCCCGGGACAGCTGGTTTACCCCGCGGGCCCTCGGACCCGGGTCCGTGTCTCCCGGGATAGCTGGTCGTCCCCTCATGCCATAGGACCCGGGCTCGAGCCATCTGGGACAGCTGGTCGACACCGCGGTCCCTCGCACGCGATTGCGAGCTGCCTGGGAGAGGTTGCCGGCCCCACAAACCCTTGGACACTGGCCCATGTCTCCCAGGACAGCTGGTCGAGCCCGCGGGCTTCGGAACCTGGCGCGAGTCACCCTGGTCAACACCGGGGGCCCACAGGCACAGGCCCTAGTCGCCTGGGAGAGCTGGTCCAGCCCGCGGGCATCGGGCACGGGCCCGAGTGGCCCGGGAGAGCAGGTGCATCCCACGGGACCTCGGGCATGGGCCCGAGTGGCCAGGGACACCTGCTCCAGGCCACGGAAACTTGTACACGGCCCGAGGTGCCCCGGGGCACCTGGTCCAGGCCGCGGGACCACGGACACGAGCCCGTGTTGCCCCAGACTGATGGTCGACATTGATGGCCCTCGGACATTTGCCCGAGTTGGCCAGGACAGCTGGTCGACCCCGCGGCCCCTCACACCCGATCGCGAGTCACCCGGGAGTGTTGGTCGACCCCGCGGGCCCTCGGTCACTGGCCCGAGTCGCCCGAGATATCTGGTGTACCCCGCGGAGCCTCAGAGCCAGGCGCAAGTCGTCCGGGACAGCTGGACAAACACGCGGGCCATCAGAACCGAGGCCGAGTCGCCCGGGAGAGCTTGTCGACCCCGCGGACCCTCGGACCCGAGCATGAGTTGCCCGGGTGAGCTGGTCAACCCCGCGGGCCATTGGACCTGAGCGTGAGACGCCCGGGAGATCTGGTCGACCTCGCGGGCCATTGGACCCTAGACCGAATCGCCCGGAACAGCTGGTCGACACCCCAGGGCAGCGGAGACGGGCGTGAGTCGTCCAGGACAGCTTGTCGAACACGCAGTCCCTTGGACCCAAGCGCGAGTCGCCCGGGAGAGCTGGTCCACACGCGGGCCATCGGAACACAGCCCGAGTTGCCCGGGACAGCTGTTCAACACCGGGAACACGGACACGGGCACGATTCGCCCAGGACAGCTGGTCGACACCGCCGACACTCGGACCCGAGCACGAGTCGCCCGGGAGAGCTGGTCGACCCAGCAGGCCCCCGCACCCGAGCGAGAGTAGCCTGCAAGAGCTGGTCCACACCGCGGGCCCTCGGATCCGAGCCCAAGTCCCCCAGGACAGCTGGTCCAGCCCGCGCGACCTCAGGCACGGGCCCGAGTTATCCGGGACAGCTGGTCGACGCCGTGGACTTCGGACACGCGTGCGAGACGCGCAGATGTGTTGGTCGACCCCGCGGGCCTTCGGACCCTGGCCCGAGACGTCCGGGACAGTTGGTCGACACCACGGGCCCATGGACACTGGCCCGAATCGCCCGGGAAAGTTGATCGACCGCGTGGGCCATCGGACCCGAGGCCGAGTCACCTGGGAGAGCTGGTCGACACCGCATGCCCTCGGACCAGAGCGCGAGTCGCCCAGGAGAGCTGGTTGACACCGCGGAATGTCAGAGCCGTGCGGGAGGCTTCCTGGGCAGCTGGTTGACACTGCGGACTCAAACCCGGGCCTGAGTCGCCCGGGACAGCTGATCGACCCCGCGGGCCCTCGGACCCGAGCGCGAATGGCACGGGAGAGGTGATCGACCTCGGAGGCCATCGGACCCAGGCCGAGAGAGCTGGTCAACACCGCGGGCCCTCGGACCCGGCCCCATGTCCCCTGGGACAGCTGCTCGAGCCCACAGGACCTCGGGCACGGGCCCGCGTCACCGGGACAGCTGGCCGAACTCTCGTGCATTTGGAGCAAAACGCGGGTTGCCGGGAGAGCTGGTCGACACCGTGGGCCCTCGAACCCGGGCCCGACCCTCCCGGGATAGCTGGTCGAGCCCGCAGGACCTCGGGCACGGGCCTGAATGACCCAGGACAGCTGGTCGAGCCCGCAGGACCTCGAGCACGGCCCGAGTTACCTGGGACAGCTGGTCCACCCCGCGGGCCTTTCGACACTTGTCTGAGTGGCCCGGGAAGTCTGGTCGACAAGGCAGGCACTGGAATCCGGGCCTAGGTCGCCCAGGACATCGAACGGGCCCGAGGTTCCCAGGACAGCTGGTTGACTCCGCGGCCCCTCGCATCCAATCGCGAGTCGCCCGGGAGTGTTGGTCGACCCCGCGGGCCCTCGGTCACTGGCCCCAGTCGCCCGAGATATCTGGTGTACCCCGCGGAGCCTCAGAGCCAGGCGCAAGTCGTCCGGGACAGCTGGACAACCCCGCGGGCCATCGTACCCAAGGCCGAGTCACCCAGTAGAGCTGATCGACCCCACGGACTCTCGGACCCTCGCACGAGTTGCCCGGGAGATCTGGTCAACCCCGCGGGCACTCGGACCCGAGCGCGAGTTTCCCGGGGGAGCTGGACGACACTGTGGAGCCTCCCACCTGAGCGCGAGTCCCCCGGGTGCGCTCGTCGACACAGCAGTCCCTCGGACCCGGGCGCGAGTCTTCCTGGACAGCTGGTCAATACCGTGCGAACTCGGACCCGTGCCTGCGTCGCCCGGGCCTGCTGGTCGACGCCGCGGGCACTGGAATCCGGGCCTAGGTCGCCCGGGACTTCTGGTCCAGCCTGCAGGATTTCGGACATGGGCCCAAGGTTCCCAGGACATCTGTTCGACCCCGCGGGTCCTCGGAACAGGGCCCGAGTCGCCCAGAAGAGCTGGTCAAGCCCCCGCGCCCACGGAGCCGGGAGCGCGTCGTCTGGGACAGCTGATCGACCACGCGGGCCATCATCCATGAGGCCGAGTCACCCGGGAGAGCTGGTCGACCTCGCGTGCATTTGGCCCCGAGTGCGACTCGCCAGGGAGAGCTGTTCGATACCGCGGACCCTCGGAACTGGGCGCGATGCGTCCGGGACTGCTGGTCAACCCCGATGGAACACGGACACGGGCACGAGTAGCCCGGGACAGCTGGTCGACCCCGTGGCCTCTCGGATCCGGGAACGAGTCGTCCGGGACAGCTGGTCGACGCCACGGACACTCCCACCAGATCGCGAGTCGCCCGGGAGAGCTGGTCGACACTGCGGGCCCTCGGATCCACGCCGATGTCCTCCTGGAATGTTGGTCGAGCCCGCGAGACCTCGGTCATGTGCCAGAGTTACCCAGGACATCGGTCGACGCCGCGGCCCTCGGACCTAGGTGCGAGTTGTCCTGGACAGCTGGTCAACCCCAAGGGATCTCGGACCCGTGCCTGGGTCGCCTGGGACAGCTGGTCTACCCCGCGGGCCCTCGGACCCGGGTCCGTGTCTCCCGGGATAGCTGGTCGTCCCCTCATGCCCTAGGACCCGGGCTCGAGACATCTGGGACAGCTGGTCGACACCGCGGTCCCTCGCACGCGATTGCGAGCTGCCTGGGAGAGGTTGCCGGCCCCACAAACCCTTGGACACTGGCCCATGTCTCCCAGGACAGCTGGTCGAGCCCGCGGGCTTCGGAACCTGGCGCGAGTCACCCTGGTCAACACCGGGGGCCCACAGGCACAGGCCCTAGTCGCCTGGGAGAGCTGGTCCAGCCCGCGGGACCTCGGGCATGGGCCCGAGTGGCCAGGGACACCTGCTCCAGGCCACGGAAACTTGTACACGGCCCGAGGTGCCCCGGGGCACCTGGTCCAGGCCGCGGGACCACGGACACGAGCCCGTGTTGCCCCAGACTGATGGTCGACATTGATGGCCCTCGGACATTTGCCCGAGTTGCCCAGGACAGCTGGTCGACCCCGCGGCCCCTCACACCCGATCGCGAGTCACCCGGGAGTGTTGGTCGACCCCGCGGGCCCTCGGTCACTGGCCCGAGTCGCCCGAGATATCTGGTGTACCCCGCGGAGCCTCAGAGCCAGGCGCAAGTCGTCCGGGACAGCTGGACAAACCCGCGGGCCATCAGAACCGAGCCCGAGTCGCCCGGGACAGCTTGTCGACCCCGCGGACCCTCGGACCCGAGCATGAGTTGCCCGGGTGAGCTGGTCAACCCCGCGGGCCATTGGACCTGAGCGTGAGACGCCCGGGAGATCTGGTCGACCTCGCGGTCCATTGGACCCTAGACCGAATCGCCCGGAACACCTGGTCGACACCCCAGGGCAGCGGAGACGGGCGTGAGTCGTCCAGGACAGCTTGTCGAACACGCAGTCCCTTGGACCCAAGCGCGAGTCGCCCGGGAGAGCTGGTCCACACGCGGGCCATCGGAACACAGCCCGAGTTGCCCGGGACAGCTGTTCAACACCGGGAACACGGACGCGGGCACGATTCGCCCAGGACAGCTGGTCGACATCGCCGACACTCGGACACGAGCACGAGTCGCCCGGGAGAGCTGGTCGACCCAGCAGGCCCCCGCACCCGAGCGAGAGTAGCCTGCAAGAGCTGGTCCAAACCGCGGGCCCTCGGACCCGAGCACAAGTCCCCCAGGACAGCTGGTCCAGCCCGCGCGACCTCAGGCACGGGCCCGAGTTATCCGGGACAGCTGGTCGACGCCGTGGACTTCGGACACGCGTGTGAGACGCGCAGATGTGTTGGTCGACCCCGCGGGCCTTCGGACCCTGGCCCGAGACGTCCGGGACAGTTGGTCGAAACCACGGGCCCATGGACACTGGCCCGAATCGCCCGGGAAAGTTGATCGACCGCGTGGGCCATCGGACCCGAGGCCGAGTCACCTTGGAGAGCTGGTCGACACCGCATGCCCTCGGACCAGAGCGCGAGTCGCCCAGGAGAGCTGGTTGACACCGCGGAATGTCAGAGCCGTGCGGGAGGCTTCCTGGGCAGCTGGTTGACACTGCGGACTCAAACCCGGGCCTGAGTCGCCCGGGACAGCTGATCGACCCCGCGGGCCCTCGGACCCGAGCGCGAATGGCACGGGAGTGGTGATCGACCTCGGAGGCCATCGGACCCCGGCCGCGAGAGCTGGTCAACACCGCGGGCCCTTGGACCCGGCCCCATGTCCCCTGGGACAGCTGCTCGAGCCCACAGGACCTCGGGCACGGGCCCGCGTCACCGGGACAGCTGGCCGAACTCTCGTGCATTTGGAGCAAAACGCGGGTTGCCGGGAGAGCTGGTCGACACCGTGGGCCCTCGAACCCGGGCCCGACCCTCCCGGGATAGCTGGTCGAGCCCGCAGGACCTCGGGCACGGGCCTGAATCACCCAGGACAGCTGGTCGAGCCCGCAGGACCTCGAGCACGGCCCGAGTTACCTGGGACAGCAGGTCCACCCCGCGGGCCTTTCGACACTTGTCTGAGTCGCCCGGGAAGTCTGGTCGACGAGGCAGGCACTGGAATCCGGGCCTAGGTCGCCCAGGACATCGAACGGGCCCGAGGTTCCCAGGACAGCTGGTTGACTCCGCGGCCCCTCGCATCCAATCGCGAGTCGCCCGGGAGTGTTGGTCGACCCCGCGGGCCCTCGGTCACTGGCCCCAGTCGCCCGAGATATCTGGTGTACCCCGCGGAGCCTCAGAGCCAGGCGCAAGTCGTCCGGGACAGCTGGACAACCCCGCGGGCCATCGTACCCGAGGCCGAGTCACCCGGTAGAGCTGATCGACCCCACGGACTCTCGGACCCTCGCACGAGTTGCCCGGGAGATCTGGTCAACCCCGCGGGCACTCGGACCCGAGCGCGAGTTTCCCGGGGGAGCTGGACGACACTGTGGACCCTCCCACCTGAGCGCGAGTCCCCCGGGTGCGCTCGTCGACACAGCAGTCCCTCGGACCCGGGCGCGAGTCTTCCTGGACAGCTGGTCAATACCGTGCGAACTCGGACCCGTGCCTGCGTCGCCCGGGCCTGCTGGTCGACGCCGCGGGCACTGGAATCCGGGCCTAGGTCGCCCGGGACTTCTGGTCCAGCCTGCAGGATTTCGGACATGGGCCCAAGGTTCCCAGGACATCTGGTCGACCCCGCGGGTCCTCGGAACAGGGCCCGAGTCGCCCAGAAGAGCTGGTCAAGCCCCCGCGCCCACGGAGCCGGGAGCGCGTCGTCTGGGACAGCTGATCGACCACGCGGGCCATCGTCCATGAGGCCGAGTCACCCGGGAGAGCTGGTCGACCTCGCGTGCATTTGGCCCCGAGTGCGACTCGCCAGGGAGAGCTGTTCGATACCGCGGACCCTCGGAACTGGGCGCGAGGCGTCCGGGACTGCTGGTCAACCCCGATGGAACACGGACACGGGCACGAGTAGCCCGGGACAGCTGGTCGACCCCGTGGCCTCTCGGATCCGGGAATGAGTCGTCCGGGACAGCTGGTCGACGCCACGGACACTCCCACCAGATCGCGAGTCGCCCGGGAGAGCTGGTCGACACTGCGGGCCCTCGGATCCACGCCGATGTCCTCCTGGAATGTTGGTCGAGCCCGCGAGACCTCGGTCATGTGCCAGAGTTACCCAGGACATCGGTCGACGCCGCGGCCCTCGGACCTAGGTGCGAGTTGTCCTGGACAGCTGGTCAACCCCAAGGGAGCTCGGACCCGTGCCTGAGTCGCCCGGGACAGCTGGTCTACCCCGCGGGCCCTCGGACCCGGGTCCGTGTCTCCCGGGATAGCTGGTCGTCCCCTCATGCCCTAGGACCCGGGCTCGAGCCACCTGGGACAGCTGGTCGACACCGCGGTCCCTCGCACGCGATCGCGAGCCGCCTGGGAGAGGTTGCCGGCCCCACAAACCCTTGGACACTGGCCCATGTCTCCCAGGACAGCTGGTCGAGCCTGCGGGCCTTCGGAACCTGGCCCGAGTCACCCTGGACAGCTGGTCAACACCGGGGGCCCACAGCCACAGGCCCTAGTCGCCTGGGAGAGCTGGTCCAGGCCGCGGGACATCGGGCACGGGCCCGAGTGTCCCGGGAGAGCAGGTGCATCCCACGGGACCTCGGGCATGGGCCCGAGTGGCCAGGGACACCTGCTCCAGGCCACGGAAACTTGTACACGGCCCGAGGTGCCCCGGGGCAGCTGGGCAAGGACGCCAAACCACGGACACGAGCCCGTGTTGCCCCAGACTGATGGTCGACATTGATGGCCCTCGGACCTTTGCCTGAGTTGGCCAGGACAGCTGGTCGACCCCGCGGCCCCTCACACCCGATCGCGAGTCACCCGGGAGTGTTGGTCGACCCCGCGGGCCCTCGGTCACTGGCCCGAGTCGCCCGAGATATCTGGTGTACCCCGCGGAGCCTCAGAGCCAGGCGCAAGTCGTCCGGGACAGCTGGACAAACCCGCGGGCCATCAGAACCGAGGCCGAGTCGCCCGGGAGAGCTTGTCGACCCCGCGGACCCTCGGACCCGAGCATGAGTTGCCCGGGTGAGCTGGTCAACCCCGTGGGCCATCGGACCTGAGCGTGAGACGCCCGGGAGATCTGGTCGACCTCGCGGGCCATTGGACCCTAGACCGAATCGCCCGGAACAGCTGGTCGACACCCCAGGGCAGCGGAGACGGGCGTGAGTCGTCCAGGACAGCTTGTCGAACACACAGTCCCTTGGACCCAAGCGCGAGTCGCCCGGGAGAGCTGGTCCACACGCGGGCCATCGGAACACAGCCCGAGTTGCCCGGGACAGCTGTTCAACACCGGGAACACGGACGCGGGCACGATTCGCCCAGGACAGCTGGTCGACACCGCCGACACTCGGACACGAGCACGAGTCGCCCGGGAGAGCTGGTCAACACAGCAGGCCCCCGCACCCGAGCGAGAGTAGCCTGCAAGAGCTGGTCCAAACCGCGGGCCCTCGGACCCGAGCACAAGTCCCCCAGGACAGCTGGTCCAGCCCGCGCGACCTCAGGCACGGGCCCGAGTTATCCGGGACAGCTGGTCGACGCCGTGGACTTCGGACACGCGTGTGAGACGCGCAGATGTGTTGGTCGACCCCGCGGGCCTTCGGACCCTGGCCCGAGACGTCCGGGACAGTTGGTCGACACCACGGGCCCATGGACACTGGCCCGAATCGCCCGGGAAAGTTGATCGACCGCGTGGGCCATCGGACCCGAGGCCGAGTCACCTGGGAGAGCTGGTCGACACCGCATGCCCTCGGACCAGAGCGCGAGTCGCCCAGGAGAGCTGGTTGACACCGCGGAATGTCGGAGCCGTGCGGGAGGCTTCCTGGGCAGCTGGTTGACACTGCGGACTCAAACCCGGGCCTGAGTTGCCCGGGACAGCTGGTCGACCCCGAGGGTCCTCGAACCCGGGCCAGAGTCACCCGGGACAGCTGATCGACCCCGCGGACCCTCGGACCTGAGCGCGAATGGCACGGGAGTGGTGATCGACCTCGGAGGCCATCGGACCCCGGCCGCGAGAGCTGGTCAACACCGCGGGCCCTTGGACCCGGCCCCATGTCCCCTGGGACAGCTGCTCGAGACCACAGGACCTCGGGCACGGGCCCGCGTCACCGGGACAGCTGGCCGAACTCTCGTGCATTTGGAGCAAAATGCGGGTTGCCGGGAGAGCTGGTCGACACCGTGGGCCCTCGAACCCGGGCCCGACCCTCCCGGGATAGCTGGTCGAGCCCGCAGGACCTCGGGCACGGGCCTGAATAACCCAGGACAGCTGGTCGAGCCCGCAGGACCTCGAGCACGGCCCGAGTTACCTGGGACAGCAGGTCCACCCCGCGGGCCCTTCGACCCTTGTCTGAGTGGCCCGGGAAGTCTAGTCGACGAGGCAGGCACTGGAATCCGGGCCTAGGTCGCCCAGGACATCGAACGGGCCCGAGGTTCCCAGGACAGCTGGTTGACTCCGCGGCCCCTCGCATCCAATCGCGAGTCGCCCGGGAGTGTTGGTCGACCCCGCGGGCCCTCGGTCACTGGCCCGAGTCGCCCGAGATATCTGGTGTACCCCGCGGAGCCTCAGAGCCAGGCGCAAGTCGTCTGGGACAGCTGGACAACCCCGCGGGCCATCGTACCCAAGGCCGAGTCACCCGGTAGAGCTGATCGACCCCACGGACTCTCGGACCCTCGCACGAGTTGCCCGGGAGATCTGGTCAACCCCGCGGGCACTCGGACCCGAGCGCGAGTTTCCCGGGGGAGCTGGACGACACTGTGGAGCCTCCCACCTGAGCGCGAGTCCCCCGGGTGCGCTCGTCGACACAGCAGTCCCTCGGACCCGGGCGCGAGTCTTCCTGGACAGCTGGTCAATACCGTGCGAACTCGGACCCGTGCCTGCGTCGCCCGGGCCTGCTGGTCGACGCCGCGGGCACTGGAATCCGGGCCTAGGTCGCCCGGGACTTCTGGTCCAGCCTGCAGGATTTCGGACATGGGCCCAAGGTTCCCAGGACATCTGGTCGACCCCGCGGGTCCTCGGAACAGGGCCCGAGTCGCCCAGAAGAGCTGGTCAAGCCCCCGCGCCCACGGAGCCGGGAGCGCGTCGTCTGGGACAGCTGATCGACCACGCGGGCCATCGTCCATGAGGCCGAGTCACCCGGGAGAGCTGGTCGACCTCGCGTGCATTTGGCCCCGAGTGCGACTCGCCAGGGAGAGCTGTTCGATACCGCGGACCCTCGGAACTGGGCGCGAGGCGTCCGGGACTGCTGGTCAACCCCGATGGAACACGGACACGGGCACGAGTAGCCCGGGACAGCTGGTCGACCCCGTGGCCTCTCGGATCCGGGAACGAGTCGTCCGGGACAGCTGGTCGACGCCACGGACACTCCCACCAGATCGCGAGTCGCCCGGGAGAGCTGGTCGACACTGCGGGCCCTCGGATCCACGCCGATGTCCTCCTGGAATGTTGGTCGAGCCCGCGAGACCTCGGTCATGTGCCAGAGTTACCCAGGACATCGGTCGACGCCGCGGCCCTCGGACCTAGGTGCGAGTTGTCCTGGACAGCTGGTCAACCCCAAGGGATCTCGGACCCGTGCCTGCGTCGCCCGGGCCTGCTGGTCGACGCCGCGGGCCCTCGGACCCGGGTCCGTGTCTCCCGGGATAGCTGGTCGTCCCCTCATGCCCTAGGACCCGGGCTCGAGCCATCTGGGACGGCTGGTCGACACCGCGGTCCCTCGCACGCGATTGCGAGCCGCCTGGGAGAGGTTGCCGGCCCCACAAACCCTTGGACACTGGCCCATGTCTCCCAGGACAGCTGGTTGAGCCCGCGGGCTTCGGAACCTGGCGCGAGTCACCCTGGTCAACACCGGGGGCCCACAGGCACAGGCCCTAGTCGCCTGGGAGAGCTGGTCCAGGCCGCGGGATATCGGGCACGGGCCCGAGTGGCCCGGGAGAGCAGGTGCATCCCACGGGACCTCGGGCATGGGCCCGAGTGGCCAGGGACACCTGCTCCAGGCCACGGAAACTTGTACACGGCCCGAGCCGCCCCGGGGCAGCTGGTCCAGGCCGCGGGACCACGGACACGAGCCCGTGTTGCCCCAGACTGATGGTCGACATTGATGGCCCTCGGACATTTGCCCGAGTTGCCCAGGACAGCTGGTCGACCCCGCGGCCCCTCACACCCGATCGCGAGTCACCCGGGAGTGTTGGTCGACCCCGCGGGCCCTCGGTCACTGGCCCGAGTCGCCCGAGATATCTGGTGTACCCCGCGGAGCCTCAGAGCCAGGCGCAAGTCGTCCGGGACAGCTGGGCAAACCCGCGGGCCATCAGAGCCGAGGCCGAGTCGCCCGGGAGAGCTTGTCGACCCCGCGGACCCTCGGACCCGAGCGTGAGTTGCCCGGGTGAGCTGGTCAACCCCGCGGGCCATCGGACCTGAGCGTGAGACGTCCGGGAGATCTGGTCGACCTCGCGGGCCATTGGACCCTAGACCGAATCGCCCGGAAGAGCTGGTCGACACCCCGGGGCAGCGGAGACGGGCGTGAGTCGTCCAGGACAGCTTGTCGAACACGCAGTCCCTTGGACCCAAGCGCGAGTCGCCCGGGAGAGCTGGTCCACACGCGGGCCATCGGAACACAGCCCGAGTTGCCCGGGACAGCTGTTCAACACCGGGAACACGGACGCGGGCACGATTCGCCCAGGACAGCTGGTCGACACCGCCGACACTCGGACCCGAGCACGAGGCGCCCGGGAGAGCTGGTCGACCCAGCAGGCCCCCGCACCCGAGCGAGAGTAGCCTGCAAGAGCTGGTCCAAACCGCGGGCCCTCGGACCCGAGCCCAAGTCCCCCAGGACAGCTGGTCCAGCCCGCGCGACCTCAGGCACGGGCCCGAGTTATCCGGGACAGCTGGTCGACGCCGTGGACTTCGGACACGCGTGCGAGACGCGCAGATGTGTTGGTCGACCCCGCGGGCCTTCGGACCCTGGCCCGAGACGTCCGGGACAGTTGGTCGACACCACGGGCCCATGGACACTGGCCCGAATCGCCCGGGAAAGTTGATCGACCGCGTGGGCCATCGGACCCGAGGCCGAGTCACCTGGGAGAGCTGGTCGACACCGCATGCCCTCGGACCAGAGCGCGAGTCGCCCAGGAGAGCTGGTTGACACCGCGGAATGTCGGAGACGTGCGGGAGGCTTCCTGGGCAGCTGGTTGACACTGCGGACTCAAACCCGAGCCTGAATCGGCCGGGACAGCTGGTCGACCCCGAGGGCCCTCGGACCCAGGCCAGAGTCAGCCGGGACAGCTGATCGACCCCGCGGGCCCTAGGACCCGAGCGCGAATGGCACGGGAGAGGTGATCGACCTCGGTGGCCATCGGACCCAGGCCGAGAGAGCTGGTCAACACCGCGGGCCCTCAGACCCGGCCCCATGTCCCCTGGGACAGCTGCTCGAGCCCACAGGACCTCGGGCACGTGCCCGCGTCACCGGGACAGCTGGCCGAACTCTCGTGCATTTGGAGCAAAACGCGGGTTGCCGGGAGAGCTGGTCGACACCGTGGGCCCTGGAACCCGGGCCCGACCCTCCCGGGATAGCTGGTCGAGCCCGCAGGACCTCAGGCACGGGCCTGAATGACCCAGGACAGCTGGTCGAGCCCGCAGGACCTCGAGCACGGCCCGAGTTACCTGGGACAGCTGGTCGACCCCGCGGGCCCTTCGACCCTTGTCTGAGTCGCCCGGGAAGTCTGGTCGACGAGGCAGGCACTGGAATCCGGGCCTAGGTCGCCCAGGACATCGAACGGGCCCGAGGTTCCCAGGACAGCTGGTTGACTCCACGACCCCTCGCATCCAATCGCGAGTCGCCCGGGAGTGTTGGTCGACCCCGCGGGCCCTCGGTCACTGGCCCCAGTCGCCCGAGATATCTGGTGTACCCCGCGGAGCCTCAGAGACAGGCGCAAGTCGTCCGGGACAGCTGGACAACCCCGCGGGCCATCGTACCCGAGGCCGAGTCACCCGGTAGAGCTGATCGACACCACGGACTCTCGGACCCTCGCACGAGTTGCCCGGGAGATCTGGTCAACCCCGCGGGCACTCGGACCCGAGCGCGAGTTTCCCGGGGGAGCTGGACGACACTGTGGACCCTCCCACCTGAGCGCGAGTCCCCCGGGTGCACTCGTCGACACAGCAGTCCCTCGGACCCGGGCGCCAGTCTTCCTGGACAGCTGGTCAATACCGTGCGAACTCGGACCCGTGCCTGCGTCGCCCGGGCCTGCTGGTCGACGCCGCGGGCACTGGAATCCGGGCCTAGGTCGCCCGGGACTTCTGGTCCAGCCTGCAGGATTTCGGACATGGGCCCAAGGTTCCCAGGACATCTGGTCGACCCCGCGGGTCCTCGGAACAGGGCCCGAGTCGCCCAGAAGAGCTGGTAAACCCCCCGGGCCCACAGAGCCGGGAGCGCGTCGTCTGGGACAGCTGATCGACCACGCGGGCCATCGTCCATGAGGCCGAGTCACCCGGGAGAGCTGGTCGACCTCGCGTGCATTTGGCCCCGAGTGCGACTCGCCAGGGAGAGCTGTTCGATACCGCGGACCCTCGGAACTGGGCGCGAGGCGTCCGGGACTGCTGGTCAACCCCGATGGAACACGGACACGGGCACGAGTAGCCCGGGACAGCTGGTCGACCCCGTGGCCTCTCGGATCCGGGAACGAGTCGTCCGGGACAGCTGGTCGACGCCACGGACACTCCCACCAGATCGCGAGTCGCCCGGGAGAGCTGGTCGACACTGCGGGCCCTCGGATCCACGCCGATGTCCTCCTGGAATGTTGGTCGAGCCCGCGAGACCTCGGTCATGTGCCAGAGTTACCCAGGACATCGGTCGACGCCGCGGCCCTCGGACCTAGGTGCGAGTTGTCCTGGACAGCTGGTCAAACCCAAGGGATCTCGGACCCGTGCCTGAGTCGCCCGGGACAGCTGGTCTACCCCGCGGGCCCTCGGACCCGGGTCCGTGTCTCCCGGGATAGCTGGTCGTCCCCTCATGCCCTAGGACCCGGGCTCGAGCCATCTGGGACAGCTGGTCGACACCGCGGTCCCTCGCACGCGATTGCGAGCTGCCTGGGAGAGGTTGCCGGCCCCACAAACCCTTGGACACTGGCCCATGTCTCCCAGGACAGCTGGTTGAGCCCGCGGGCTTCGGAACCTGGCGCGAGTCACCCTGGTCAACACCGGGGGCCCACAGGCACAGGCCCTAGTCGCCTGGGAGAGCTGGTCCAGGCCGCGGGACATCGGGCACGGGCCCGAGTGGCCCGGGAGAGCAGGTGCATCCCACGGGACCTCGGGCATGGGCCCGAGTGGCCAGGGACACCTGCTCCAGGCCACGGAAACTTGTACACGGCCCGAGCCGCCCCGGGGCAGCTGGTCCAGGCCGCGGGACCACGGACACGAGCCCGTGTTGCCCCAGACTGATGGTCGACATTGATGGCCCTCGGACATTTGCCCGAGTTGCCCAGGACAGCTGGTCGACCCCGCGGCCCCTCACACCCGATCGCGAGTCACCCGGGAGTGTTGGTCGACCCCGCGGGCCCTCGGTCACTGGCCCGAGTCGCCCGAGATATCTGGTGTACCCCGCGGAGCCTCAGAGCCAGGCGCAAGTCGTCCGGGACAGCTGGGCAAACCCGCGGGCCATCAGAACCGAGGCCGAGTCGCCCGGGAGAGCTTGTCGACCCCGCGGACCCTCGGACCCGAGCGTGAGTTGCCCGGGTGAGCTGGTCAACCCCGCGGGCCATCGGACCTGAGCGTGAGACGCCCGGGAGATCTGGTCGACCTCGCGGGCCATTGGACCCTAGACCGAATCGCCCGGAAGAGCTGGTCGACACCCCGGGGCAGCGGAGACGGGCGTGAGTCGTCCAGGACAGCTTGTCGAACACGCAGTCCCTTGGACCCAAGCGCGAGTCGCCCGGGAGAGCTGGTCCACACGCGGGCCATCGGAACACAGCCCGAGTTGCCCGGGACAGCTGTTCAACACCGGGAACACGGACGCGGGCACGATTCGCCCAGGACAGCTGGTCGACACCGCCGACACTCGGACCCGAGCACGAGGCGCCCGGGAAAGCTGGTCGACCCAGCAGGCCCCCGCACCCGAGCGAGAGTAGCCTGGAAGAGCTGGTCCACACCGCGGGCCCTCGGACCCGAGCCCAAGTCCCCCAGGACAGCTGGTCCAGCCCGCGCGACCTCAGGCACGGGCCCAAGTTATCCGGGACAGCTGGTCGACGCCGTGGACTTCGGACACGCGTGCGAGACGCGCAGATGTGTTGGTCGACCCCGCGGGCCTTCGGACCCTGGCCCGGGACGTCCGGGACAGTTGGTCGACACCACGGGCCCATGGACACTGGCCCGAATCGCCCGGGAAAGTTGATCGACCGCGTGGGCCATCGGACCCGAGGCCGAGTCACCTGGGAGAGCTGGTCGACACCGCATGCCCTCGGACCAGAGCGCGAGTCGCCCAGGAGAGCTGGTTGACACCGCGGAATGTCGGAGACGTGCGGGAGGCTTCCTGGGCAGCTGGTTGACACTGCGGACTCAAACCCGAGCCTGAATCGCCCGGGACAGCTGGTCGACCCCGAGGGCCCTCGGATCCGGGCCAGAGTCAGCCGGGACAGCTGATCGACCCCGCGGGCCCTAGGACCCGAGCGCGAATGGCACGGGAGAGGTGATCGACCTCGGAGGCCATCGGACCCAGGCCGAGAGAGCTGGTCAACACCGCGGGCCCTCGGACCCGGCCCCATGTCCCCTGGGACAGCTGCTCGAGCCCACAGGACCTCGGGCACGGGCCCGCGTCACCGGGACAGCTGGCCGAACTCTCGTGCATTTGGAGCAAAACGCGGGTTGCCGGGAGAGCTGGTCGACACCGTGGGCCCTGGAACCCGGGCCCGACCCTCCCGGGATAGCTGGTCGAGCCCGCAGGACCTCAGGCACGGGCCTGAATCACCCAGGACAACTGGTCGAGCCCGCAGGACCTCGAGCACGGCCCGAGTTACCTGGGACAGCTGGTCGACCCCGCGGGCCCTTCGACCCTTGTCTGAGTCGCCCGGGAAGTCTGGTCGACGAGGCAGGCACTGGAATCCGGGCCTAGGTCGCCCAGGACATCGAACGGGCCCGAGGTTCCCAGGACAGCTGGTTGACTCCGCGGCCCCTCGCATCCAATCGCGAGTCGCCCGGGAGTGTTGGTCGACCCCGCGGGCCCTCGGTCACTGGCCCCAGTCGCCCGAGATATCTGGTGTACCCCGCGGAGCCTCAGAGCCAGGCACAAGTCGTCCGGGACAGCTGGACAACCCCGCGGGCCATCGTACCCAAGGCCGAGTCACCCGGTAGAGCTGATCGACCCCACGGACTCTCGGACCCTCGCACGAGTTGCCCGGGAGATCTGGTCAACCCCGCGGGCACTCGGACCCGAGCGCGAGTTTCCCGGGGGAGCTGGACGACACTGTGGAGCCTCCCACCTTAGCGCGGGTCCCCCGGGTGCACTCGTCGACACAGCAGTCCCTCGGACCCGGGCGCCAGTCTTCCTGGACAGCTGGTCAATACCGTGCGAACTCGGACCCGTGCCTGCGTCGCCCGGGCCTGCTGGTCGACGCCGCGGGCACTGGAATCCGGGCCTAGGTCGCCCGGGACTTCTGGTCCAGCCTGCAGGATTTCGGACATGGCCCCAAGGTTCCCAGGACATCTGGTCGACCCCGCGGGTCCTCGGAACAGGGCCCGAGTCGCCCAGAAGAGCTGGTCAAGCCCCCGCGCCCACGGAGCCGGGAGCGCGTCGTCTGGGACAGCTGATCGACCACGCGGGCCATCGTCCATGAGGCCGAGTCACCCGGGAGAGCTGGTCGACCTCGCGTGCATTTGGCCCCGAGTGCGACTCGCCAGGGAGAGCTGTTCGATACCGCGGACCCTCGGAACTGGGCGCGAGGCGTCCGGGACTGCTGGTCAACCCCGATGGAACACGGACACGGGCACGAGTAGCCCGGGACAGCTGGTCGACCCCGTGGCCTCTCGGATCCGGGAACGAGTCGTCCGGGACAGCTGGTCGACGCCACGGACACTCCCACCAGATCGCGAGTCGCCCGGGAGAGCTGGTCGACACTGCGGGCCCTCGGATCCACGCCGATGTCCTCCTGGAATGTTGGTCGAGCCCGCGAGACCTTGGTCATGTGCCAGAGTTACCCAGGACATCGGTCGACGCCGCGGCCCTCGGACCTAGGTGCGAGTTGTCCTGGACAGCTGGTCAACCCCAAGGGAGCTCGGACCCGTGCCTGAGTCGCCCGGGACAGCTGGTCTACCCCGCGGGCCCTCGGACCCGGGTCCGTGTCTCCCGGGATAGCTGGTCGTCCCCTCATGCCCTAGGACCCGGGCTCGAGCCACCTGGGACAGCTGGTCGACACCGCGGTCCCTCGCACGCGATTGCGAGCTGCCTGGGAGAGGTTGCCGGCCCCACAAACCCTTGGACACTGGCCCATGTCTCCCAGGACAGCTGGTTGAGCCCGCGGGCTTCGGAACCTGGCGCGAGTCACCCTGGTCAACACCGGGGGCCCACAGGCACAGGCCCTAGTCGCCTGGGAGAGCTGGTCCAGGCCGCGGGACATCGGGCACGGGCCCGAGTGGCCCGGGAGAGCAGGTGCATCCCACGGGACCTCGGGCATGGGCCCGAGTGGCCAGGGACACCTGCTCCAGGCCACGGAAACTTGTACACGGCCCGAGGTGCCCCGGGGCAGCTGGTCCAGGCCGCGGGACCACGGACACGAGCCCGTGTTGCCCCAGACTGATGGTCGACATTGATGGCCCTCGGACATTTGCCCGAGTTGGCCAGGACAGCTGGTCGACCCCGCGGCCCCTCACACCCGATCGCGAGTCACCCGGGAGTGTTGGTCGACCCCGCGGGCCCTCGGTCACTGGCCCGAGTCGCCCGAGATATCTGGTGTACCCCGCGGAGCCTCAGAGCCAGGCGCAAGTCGTCCGGGACAGCTGGGCAAACCCGCGGGCCATCAGAACCGAGGCCGAGTCGCCCGGGAGAGCTTGTCGACCCCGCGGACCCTCGGACCCGAGCGTGAGTTGCCCGGGTGAGCTGGTCAACCCCGCGGGCCATCGGACCTGAGCGTGAGACGCCCGGGAGATCTGGTCGACCTCGCGGGCCATTGGACCCTAGACCGAATCGCCCGGAAGAGCTGGTCGACACCCCGGGGCAGCGGAGACGGGCGTGAGTCGTCCAGGACAGCTTGTCGAACACGCAGTCCCTTGGACCCAAGCGCGAGTCGCCCGGGAGAGCTGGTCCACACGCGGGCCATCGGAACACAGCCCGAGTTGCCCGGGACAGCTGTTCAACACCGGGAACACGGACGCGGGCACGATTCGCCCAGGACAGCTGGTCGACACCGCCGACACTCGGACCCGAGCACGAGGCGCCCGGGAGAGCTGGTCGACCCAGCAGGCCCCCGCACCCGAGCGAGAGTAGCCTGCAAGAGCTGGTCCACACCGCGGGCCCTCGGACCCGAGCCCAAGTCCCCCAGGACAGCTGGTCCAGCCCGCACGACCTCAGGCACGGGCCCGAGTTATCCGGGACAGCTGGTCGACGCCGTGGACTTCGGACACGCGTGCGAGACGCGCAGATGTGTTGGTCGACCCCGCGGGCCTTCGGACCCTGGCCCGAGACGTCCGGGACAGTTGGTCGACACCACGGGCCCATGGACACTGGCCCGAATCGCCCGGGAAAGTTGATCGACCGCGTGGGCCATCGGACCTGAGGCCGAGTCACCTGGGAGAACTGGTCGACACCGCATGCCCTCGGACCAGAGCGCGAGTCGCCCAGGAGAGCTGGTTGACACCGCGGAATGTCGGAGACGTTCGGGAGGCTTCCTGGGCAGCTGGTTGACACTGCGGACTCAAACCCGAGCCTGAATCGCCCGGGACAGCTGGTCGACCCCGAGGGCCCTCGGACCCGGGCCAGAGTCAGCCGGGACAGCTGATCGACCCCGCGGGCCCTCGGACCCGAGCGCGAATGGCACGGGAGAGGTGATCGACCTCGGAGGCCATCGGACCCAGGCCGAGAGAGCTGGTCAAAACCGCGGGCCCTCGGACCCGGCCCCATGTCCCCTGGGACAGCTGCTCGAGCCCACACGACCTCGGGCACGTGCCCGCGTCACCGGGACAGCTGGCCGAACTCTCGTGCATTTGGAGCAAAACGCGGGTTGCCGGGAGAGCTGGTCGACACCGTGGGCCCTGGAACCCGGGCCCGACCCTCCCGGGATAGCTGGTCGAGCCCGCAGGACCTCAGGCCCGGGCCTGAATGACCCAGAACAGCTGGTCGAGCCCGCAGGACCTCGAGCACGGCCCGAGTTACCTGGGACAGCTGGTCGACCCCGCGGGCCCTTCGACCCTTGTCTGAGTCGCCCGGGAAGTCTGGTCGACGAGGCAGGCACTGGAATCCGGGCCTAGGTCGCCCAGGACATCGAACGGGCCCGAGGTTCCCAGGACAGCTGGTTGACTCCGCGGCCCCTCGCATCCAATCGCGAGTCGCCCGGGAGTGTTGGTCGACCCCGCGGGCCCTCGGTCACTGGCCCCAGTCGCCCGAGATATCTGGTGTACCCCGCGGAGCCTCAGAGCCAGGCACAAGTCGTCCGGGACAGCTGGACAACCCCGCGGGCCATCGTACCCAAGGCCGAGTCACCCGGTAGAGCTGATCGACCCCACGGACTCTCGGACCCTCGCACGAGTTGCCCGGGAGATCTGGTCAACCCCGCGGGCACTCGAACCCGAGCGCGAGTTTCCCGGAGGAGCTGGACGACACTGTGGAGCCTCCCACCTGAGCGCGAGTCCCCCGGGTGCACTCGTCGACACAGCAGTTCCTCGGACCCGGGCGCCAGTCTTCCTGGACAGCTGGTCAATACCGTGCGAACTCGGACCCGTGCCTGCGTCGCCCGGGCCTGCTGGTCGACGCCGCGGGCACTGGAATCCGGGCCTAGGTCGCCCAGGACTTCTGGTCCAGCCTGCAGGATTTCGGACATGGGCCCAAGGTTCCCAGGACATCTGGTCGACCCCGCGGGTCCTCGGAACAGGGCCCGAGTCGCCCAGAAGAGCTGGTCAAGCCCCCGCGCCCACGGAGCCGGGAGCGCGTCGTCTGGGACAGCTGATCGACCACGCGGGCCATCGTCCATGAGGCCGAGTCACCCGGGAGAGCTGGTCGACCTCGCGTGCATTTGGCCCCGAGTGCGACTCGCCAGGGAGAGCTGTTCGATACCGCGGACCCTCGGAACTGGGCGCGAGGCGTCCGGGACTGCTGGTCAACCCCGATGGAACACGGACACGGGCACGAGTAGCCCGGGACAGCTGGTCGACCCCGTGGCCTCTCGGATCCGGGAACGAGTCGTCCGGGACAGCTGGTCGACGCCACGGACACTCCCACCAGATCGCGAGTCGCCCGGGAGAGCTGGTCGACACTGCGGGCCCTCGGATCCACGCCGATGTCCTCCTGGAATGTTGGTCGAGCCCGCGAGACCTCGGTCATGTGCCAGAGTTACCCAGGACATCGGTCGACGCTGCGGCCCTCGGACCTAGGTGCGAGTTGTCCTGGACAGCTGGTCAACCCCAAGGGAGCTCGGACCCGTGCCTGAGTCGCCCGGGACAGCTGGTCTACCCCGCGGGCCCTCGGACCCGGGTCCGTGTCTCCCGGGATAGCTGGTCGTCCCCTCATGCCCTAGGACCCGGGCTCGAGCCATCTGGGACAGCTGGTCGACACCGCGGTCCCTCGCACGCGATTGCGAGCTGCCTGGGAGAGGTTGCCGGCCCCACAAACCCTTGGACACTGGCCCATGTCTCCCAGGACAGCTGGTTGAGCCCGCGGGCTTCGGAACCTGGCGCGAGTCACCCTGGTCAACACCGGGGGCCCACAGGCACAGGCCCTAGTCGCCTGGGAGAGCTGGTCCAGGCCGCGGGACATCGGGCACGGGCCCGAGTGGCCCGGGAGAGCAGGTGCATCCCACGGGACCTCGGGCATGGGCCCGAGTGGCCAGGGACACCTGCTCCAGGCCACGGAAACTTGTACACGGCCCGAGCCGCCCCGGGGCAGCTGGTCCAGGCCGCGGGACCACGGACACGAGCCCGTGTTGCCCCAGACTGATGGTCGACATTGATGGCCCTCGGACATTTGCCCGAGTTGCCCAGGACAGCTGGTCGACCCCGCGGCCCCTCACACCCGATCGCGAGTCACCCGGGAGTGTTGGTCGACCCCGCGGGCCCTCGGTCACTGGCCCGAGTCGCCCGAGATATCTGGTGTACCCCGCGGAGCCTCAGAGCCAGGCGCAAGTCGTCCGGGACAGCTGGGCAAACCCGCGGGCCATCAGAACCGAGGCCGAGTCGCCCGGGAGAGCTTGTCGACCCCGCGGACCCTCGGACCCGAGCGTGAGTTGCCCGGGTGAGCTGGTCAACCCCGCGGGCCATCGGACCTGAGCGTGAGACGCCCGGGAGATCTGGTCGACCTCGCGGGCCATTGGACCCTAGACCGAATCGCCCGGAAGAGCTGGTCGACACCCCGGGGCAGCGGAGACGGGCGTGAGTCGTCCAGGACAGCTTGTCGAACACGCAGTCCCTTGGACCCAAGCGCGAGTCGCCCGGGAGAGCTGGTCCACACGCGGGCCATCGGAACACAGCCCGAGTTGCCCGGGACAGCTGTTCAACACCGGGAACACGGACGCGGGCACGATTCGCCCAGGACAGCTGGTCGACACCGCCGACACTCGGACCCGAGCACGAGGCGCCCGGGAGAGCTGGTCGACCCAGCAGGCCCCCGCACCCGAGCGAGAGTAGCCTGGAAGAGCTGGTCCACACCGCGGGCCCTCGGACCCGAGCCCAAGTCCCCCAGGACAGCTGGTCCAGCCCGCGCGACCTCAGGCACGGGCCCGAGTTATCCGGGACAGCTGGTCGACGCCGTGGACTTCGGACACGCGTGCGAGACGCGCAGATGTGTTGGTCGACCCCGCGGGCCTTCGGACCCTGGCCCGAGACGTCCGGGACAGTTGGTCGACACCACGGGCCCATGGACACTGGCCCGAATCGCCCGGGAAAGTTGATCGACCGCGTGGGCCATCGGACCCGAGGCCGAGTCACCTGGGAGAGCTGGTCGACACCGCATGCCCTCGGACCAGAGCGCGAGTCGCCCAGGAGAGCTGGTTGACACCGCGGAATGTCGGAGACGTGCGGGAGGCTTCCTGGGCAGCTGGTTGACACTGCGGACTCAAACCCGAGCCTGAATCGCCCGGGACAGCTGGTCGACCCCGAGGGCCCTCGGACCCGGGCCAGAGTCAGCCGGGACAGCTGATCGACCCCGCGGGCCCTCGGACCCGAGCGCGAATGGCACGGGAGTGGTGATCGACCTCGGAGGCCATCGGACCCCGGCCGCGAGAGCTGGTCAACACCGCGGGCCCTTGGACCCGGCCCCATGTCCCCTGGGACAGCTGCTCGAGCCCACAGGACCTCGGGCACGGGCCCGCGTCACCGGGACAGCTGGCCGAACTCTCGTGCATTTGGAGCAAAACGCGGGTTGCCGGGAGAGCTGGTCGACACCCTGGGCCCTCGAACCCGGGCCCGACCCTCCCGGGATAGCTGGTCGAGCCCGCAGGACCTCGGGCACGGGCCTGAATGACCCAGGACAGCTGGTCGAGCCCGCAGGACCTCGAGCACGGCCCGAGTTACCTGGGACAGCTGGTCCACCCCGCGGGCCCTTCGACCCTTGTCTGAGTGGCCCGGGAAGTCTAGTCGACGAGGCAGGCACTGGAATCCGGGCCTAGGTCGCCCAGGACATCGAACGGGCCCGAGGTTCCCAGGACAGCTGGTTGACTCCGCGGCCCCTCGCATCCAATCGCGAGTCGCCCGGGAGTGTTGGTCGACCCCGCGGGCCCTCGGTCACTGGCCCCAGTCGCCCGAGATATCTGGTGTACCCCGCGGAGCCTCAGAGCCAGGCGCAAGTCGTCCGGGACAGCTGGACAACCCCGCGGGCCATCGTACCCAAGGCCGAGTCACCCGGTAGAGCTGATCGACCCCACGGACTCTCGGACCCTCGCACGAGTTGCCCGGGAGATCTGGTCAACCCCGCGGGCACTCGGACCCGAGCGCGAGTTTCCCGGGGGAGCTGGACGACACTGTGGAGCCTCCCACCTGAGCGCGAGTCCCCCGGGTGCACTCGTCGACACAGCAGTCCCTCGGACCCGGGCGCGAGTCTTCCTGGACAGCTGGTCAATACCGTGCGAACTCGGACCCGTGCCTGCGTCGCCCGGGCCTGCTGGTCGACGCCGCGGGCACTGGAATCCGGGCCTAGGTCGCCCGGGACTTCTGGTCCAGCCTGCAGGATTTTGGACATGGGCCCAAGGTTCCCAGGACATCTGGTCGACCCCGCGGGTCCTCGGAACAGGGCCCGAGTCGCCCAGAAGAGCTGGTCAAGCCCCCGCGCCCACGGAGCCGGGAGCGCGTCGTCTGGGACAGCTGATCGACCACGCGGGCCATCGTCCATGAGGCCGAGTCACCCGGGAGAGCTGGTCGACCTCGCGTGCATTTGGCCCCGAGTGCGACTCGCCAGGGAGAGCTGTTCGATACCGCGGACCCTCGGAACTGGGCGCGAGGCGTCCGGGACTGCTGGTCAACCCCGATGGAACACGGACAAGGGCACGAGTAGCCCGGGACAGCTGGTCGACCCCGTGGCCTCTCGGATCCGGGAACGAGTCGTCCGGGACAGCTGGTCGACGCCACGGACACTCCCACCAGATCGCGAGTCGCCCGGGAGAGCTGGTCGACACTGCGGGCCCTCGGATCCACGCCGATGTCCTCCTGGAATGTTGGTCGAGCCCGCGAGACCTCGGTCATGTGCCAGAGTTACCCAGGACATCGGTCGACGCCGCGGCCCTCGGACCTAGGTGCGAGTTGTCCTGGACAGCTGGTCAACCCCAAGGGAGCTCGGACCCGTGCCTGAGTCGCCCGGGACAGCTGGTCTACCCCGCGGGCCCTCGGACCCGGGTCCGTGTCTCCCGGGATAGCTGGTCGTCCCCTCATGCCCTAGGACCCGGGCTCGAGCCATCTGGGACAGCTGGTCGACACCGCGGTCCCTCGCACGCGATTGCGAGCTGCCTGGGAGAGGTTGCCGGCCCCACAAACCCTTGGACACTGGCCCATGTCTCCCAGGACAGCTGGTCGAGCCCGCGGGCTTCGGAACCTGGCGCGAGTCACCCTGGTCAACACCGGGGGCCCACAGGCACAGGCCCTAGTCGCCTGGGAGAGCTGGTCCAGGCCGCGGGACATCGGGCACGGGCCCGAGTGGCCCGGGAGAGCAGGTGCATCCCACGGGACCTCGGGCATGGGCCCGAGTGGCCAGGGACACCTGCTCCAGGCCACGGAAACTTGTACACGGCCCGAGGTGCCCCGGGGCAGCTGGTCCAGGCCGCGGGACCACGGACACGAGCCCGTGTTGCCCCAGACTGATGGTCGACATTGATGGCCCTCGGACATTTGCCCGAGTTGCCCAGGACAGCTGGTCGACCCCGCGGCCCCTCACACCCGATCGCGAGTCACCCGGGAGTGTTGGTCGACCCCGCGGGCCCTCGGTCACTGGCCCGAGTCGCCCGAGATATCTGGTGTACCCCGCGGAGCCTCAGAGCCAGGCGCAAGTCGTCCGGGACAGCTGGGCAAACCCGCGGGCCATCAGAACCGAGGCCGAGTCGCCCGGGAGAGCTTGTCGACCCCGCGGACCCTCGGACCCGAGCATGAGTTGCCCGGGTGAGCTGGTCAACCCCGCGGGCCATTGGACCTGAGCGTGAGACGCCCGGGAGATCTGGTCGACCTCGCGGGCCATTGGACCCTAGACCGAATCGCCCGGAACAGCTGGTCGACACCCCAGGGCAGCGGAGACGGGCGTGAGTCGTCCAGGACAGCTTGTCGAACACGCAGTCCCTTGGACCCAAGCGCGAGTCGCCCGGGAGAGCTGGTCCACACGCGGGCCATCGGAACACAGCCCGAGTTGCCCGGGACAGCTGTTCAACACCGGGAACACGGACGCGGGCACGATTCGCCCAGGACAGCTGGTCGACATCGCCGACACTCGGACACGAGCACGAGTCGCCCGGGAGAGCTGGTCGACCCAGCAGGCCCCCGCACCCGAGCGAGAGTAGCCTGCAAGAGCTGGTCCAAACCGCGGGCCCTCGGACCCGAGCCCAAGTCCCCCAGGACAGCTGGTCCAGCCCGCGCGACCTCAGGCACGGGCCCGAGTTATCCGGGACAGCTGGTCGACGCCGTGGACTTCGGACACGCGTGCGAGACGCGCAGATGTGTTGGTCGACCCCGCGGGCCTTCGGACCCTGGCCCGAGACGTCCGGGACAGTTGGTCGACACCACGGGCCCATGGACACTGGCCCGAATCGCCCGGGAAAGTTGATCGACCGCGTGGGCCATCGGACCCGAGGCCGAGTCACCTTGGAGAGCTGGTCGACACCGCATGCCCTCGGACCAGAGCGCGAGTCGCCCAGGAGAGCTGGTTGACACCGCGGAATGTCAGAGCCGTGCGGGAGGCTTCCTGGGCAGCTGGTTGACACTGCGGACTCAAACCCGGGCCTGAGTCGCCCGGGACAGCTGATCGACCCCGCGGGCCCTCGGACCCGAGCGCGAATGGCACGGGAGTGGTGATCGACCTCGGAGGCCATCGGACCACGGCCGCGAGAGCTGGTCAACACCGCGGGCCCTTGGACCCGGCCCCATGTCCCCTGGGACAGCTGCTCGAGCCCACAGGACCTCGGGCACGGGCCCGCGTCACCGGGACAGCTGGCCGAACTCTCGTGCATTTGGAGCAAAACGCGGGTTGCCGGGAGAGCTGGTCGACACCCTGGGCCCTCGAACCCGGGCCCGACCCTCCCGGGATAGCTGGTCGAGCCCGCAGGACCTCGGGCACGGGCCTGAATGACCCAGGACAGCTGGTCGAGCCCGCAGGACCTCGAGCACGGCCCGAGTTACCTGGGACAGCTGGTCCACCCCGCGGGCCCTTCGACCCTTGTCTGAGTGGCCCGGGAAGTCTAGTCGACGAGGCAGGCACTGGAATCCGGGCCTAGGTCGCCCAGGACATCGAACGGGCCCGAGGTTCCCAGGACAGCTGGTTGACTCCGCGGCCCCTCGCATCCAATCGCGAGTCGCCCGGGAGTGTTGGTCGACCCCGCGGGCCCTCGGTCACTGGCCCCAGTCGCCCGAGATATCTGGTGTACCCCGCGGAGCCTCAGAGCCAGGCACAAGTCGTCCGGGACAGCTGGACAACCCCGCGGGCCATCGTACCCAAGGCCGAGTCACCCGGTAGAGCTGATCGACCCCACGGACTCTCGGACCCTCGCACGAGTTGCCCGGGAGATCTGGTCAACCCCGCGGGCACTCGGACCCGAGCGCGAGTTTCCCGGGGGAGCTGGACGACACTGTGGAGCCTCCCACCTGAGCGCGAGTCCCCCGGGTGCGCTCGTCGACACAGCAGTCCCTCGGACCCGGGCGCGAGTCTTCCTGGACAGCTGGTCAATACCGTGCGAACTCGGACCCGTGCCTGCGTCGCCCGGGCCTGCTGGTCGACGCCGCGGGCACTGGAATCCGGGCCTAGGTCGCCCGGGACTTCTGGTCCAGCCTGCAGGATTTCGGACATGGGCCCAAGGTTCCCAGGACATCTGGTCGACCCCGCGGGTCCTCGGAACAGGGCCCGAGTCGCCCAGAAGAGCTGGTCAAGCCCCCGCGCCCACGGAGCCGGGAGCGCGTCGTCTGGGACAGCTGATCGACCACGCGGGCCATCGTCCATGAGGCCGAGTCACCCGGGAGAGCTGGTCGACCTCGCGTGCATTTGGCCCCGAGTGCGACTCGCCAGGGAGAGCTGTTCGATACCGCGGACCCTCGGAACTGGGCGCGAGGCGTCCGGGACTGCTGGTCAACCCCGATGGAACACGGACACGGGCACGAGTAGCCCGGGACAGCTGGTCGACCCCGTGGCCTCTCGGATCCGGGAACGAGTCGTCCGGGACAGCTGGTCGACGCCATGGACACTCCCACCAGATCGCGAGTCGCCCGGGAGAGCTGGTCGACACTGCGGGCCCTCGGATCCACGCCGATGTCCTCCTGGAATGTTGGTCGAGCCCGCGAGACCTCGGTCATGTGCCAGAGTTACCCAGGACATCGGTCGACGCCGCGGCCCTCGGACCTAGGTGCGAGTTGTCCTGGACAGCTGGTCAACCCCAAGGGAGCTCGGACCCGTGCCTGAGTCGCCCGGGACAGCTGGTCTACCCCGCGGGCCCTCGGACCCGGGTCCGTGTCTCCCGGGATAGCTGGTCGTCCCCTCATGCCCTAGGACCCGGGCTCGAGCCACCTGGGACAGCTGGTCGACACCGCGGTCCCTCGCACGCGATTGCGAGCTGCCTGGGAGAGGTTGCCGGCCCCACAAACCCTTGGACACTGGCCCATGTCTCCCAGGACAGCTGGTCGAGCCCGCGGGCTTCGGAACCTGGCGCGAGTCACCCTGGTCAACACCGGGGGCCCACAGGCACAGGCCCTAGTCGCCTGGGAGAGCTGGTCCAGCCCGCGGGACATCGGGCATGGGCCCGAGTGGCCCGGGAGAGCAGGTGCATCCCACGGGACCTCGGGCATGGGCCCGAGTGGCCAGGGACACCTGCTCCAGGCCACGGAAACTTGTACACGGCCCGAGCCGCCCCGGGGCAGCTGGTCCAGGCCGCGGGACCACGGACACGAGTCCGTGTTGCCCCAGACTGATGGTCGACATTGATGGCCCTCGGACATTTGCCCGAGTTGGCCAGGACAGCTGGTCGACCCCGCAGCCCCTCACACCCGATCGCGAGTCACCCGGGAGTGTTGGTCGACCCCGCGGGCCCTCGGTCACTGGCCCGAGTCGCCCGAGATATCTGGTGTACCCCGCGGAGCCTCAGAGCCAGGCGCAAGTCGTCCGGGACAGCTGGACAAACCCGCGGGCCATCAGAACCGAGGCCGAGTCGCCCGGGAGAGCTTGTCGACCCCGCGGACCCTCGGACCCGAGCGTGAGTTGCCCGGGTGAGCTGGTCAACCCCGCGGGCCATTGGACCTGAGCGTGAGACGCCCGGGAGATCTGGTCGACCTCGCGGGCCATTGGACCCTAGACCGAATCGCCCGGAACAGCTGGTCGACACCCCAGGGCAGCGGAGACGGGCGTGAGTCGTCCAGGACAGCTTGTCGAACACGCAGTCCCTTGGACCCAAGCGCGAGTCGCCCGGGAGAGCTGGTCCACACGCGGGCCATCGGAACACAGCCCGAGTTGCCCGGGACAGCTGTTCAACACCGGGAACACGGACGCGGGCACGATTCGCCCAGGACAGCTGGTCGACATCGCCGACACTCGGACACGAGCACGAGTCGCCCGGGAGAGCTGGTCGACCCAGCAGGCCCCCGCACCCGAGCGAGAGTAGCCTGCAAGAGCTGGTCCAAACCGCGGGCCCTCGGACCCGAGCCCAAGTCCCCCAGGACAGCTGGTCCAGCCCGCGCGACCTCAGGCACGGGCCCGAGTTATCCGGGACAGCTGGTCGACGCCGTGGACTTCGGACACGCGTGCGAGACGCGCAGATGTGTTGGTCGACCCCGCGGGCCTTCGGACCCTGGCCCGAGACGTCCGGGACAGTTGGTCGACACCACGGGCCCATGGACACTGGCCCGAATCGCCCGGGAAAGTTGATCGACCGCGTGGGCCATCGGACCCGAGGCCCAGTCACCTTGGAGAGCTGGTCGACACCGCATGCCCTCGGACCAGAGCGCGAGTCGCCCAGGAGAGCTGGTTGACACCGCGGAATGTCGGAGCCGTGCGGGAGGCTTCCTGGGCAGCTGGTTGACACTGCGGACTCAAACCCGGGCCTGAGTCGCCCGGGACAGCTGATCGACCCCGCGGGCCCTCGGACCCGAGCGCGAATGGCACGGGAGTGGTGATCGACCTCGGAGGCCATCGGACCCCGGCCGCGAGAGCTGGTCAACACCGCGGGCCCTTGGACCCGGCCCCATGTCCCCTGGGACAGCTGCTCGAGCCCACAGGACCTCGGGCACGGGCCCGCGTCACCGGGACAGCTGGCCGAACTCTCGTGCATTTGGAGCAAAACGCGGGTTGCCGGGAGAGCTGGTCGACACCGTGGGCCCTCGAACCCGGGCCCGACCCTCCCGGGATAGCTGGTCGAGCCCGCAGGACCTCGGGCACGGGCCTGAATGACCCAGGACAGCTGGTAGAGCCCGCAGGACCTCGAGCACGGCCCGAGTTACCTGGGACAGCAGGTCCACCCCGCGGGCCTTTCGACACTTGTCTGAGTCGCCCGGGAAGTCTGGTCGACGAGGCAGGCACTGGAATCCGGGCCTAGGTCGCCCAGGACATCGAACGGGCCCGAGGTTCCCAGGACAGCTGGTTGACTCCGCGGCCCCTCGCATCCAATCGCGAGTCGCCCGGGAGTGTTGGTCGACCCCGCGGGCCCTCGGTCACTGGCCCCAGTCGCCCGAGATATCTGGTGTACCCCGCGGAGCCTCAGAGCCAGGCGCAAGTCGTCCGGGACAGCTGGACAACCCCGCGGGCCATCGTACCCAAGGCCGAGTCACCCGGTAGAGCTGATCGACCCCACGGACTCTCGGACCCTCGCACGAGTTGTCCGGGAGATCTGGTCAACCCCGCGGGCACTCGGACCCGAGCGTGAGTTTCCCGGGGGAGCTGGACGACACTGTGGAGCCTCCCACCTGAGCGCGAGTCCCCCGGGTGCGCTCGTCGACACAGCAGTCCCTCGGACCCGGGCGCGAGTCTTCCTGGACAGCTGGTCAATACCGTGCGAACTCGGACCCGTGCCTGCGTCGCCCGGGCCTGCTGGTCGACGCCGCGGGCACTGGAATCCGGGCCTAGGTCGCCCGGGACTTCTGGTCCAGCCTGCAGGATTTCGGACATGGGCCCAAGGTTCCCAGGACATCTGGTCGACCCCGCGGGTCCTCGGAACAGGGCCCGAGCCGCCCAGAAGAGCTGGTCAAGCCCCCGCGCCCACAGAGCCGGGAGCGCGTCGTCTGGGACAGCTGATCGACCACGCGGGCCATCGTCCATGAGGCCGAGTCACCCGGGAGAGCTGGTCGACCTCGCGTGCATTTGGCCCCGAGTGCGACTCGCCAGGGAGAGCTGTTCGATACCGCGGACCCTCGGAACTGGGCGCGAGGCGTCCGGGACTGCTGGTCAACCCCGATGGAACACGGACACGGGCACGAGTAGCCCGGGACAGCTGGTCGACCCCGTGGCCTCTCGGATCCGGGAACGAGTCGTCCGGGACAGCTGGTCGACGCCACGGACACTCCCACCAGATCGCGAGTCGCCCGGGAGAGCTGGTCGACACTGCGGGCCCTCGGATCCACGCCGATGTCCTCCTGGAATGTTGGTCGAGCCCGCGAGACCTCGGTCATGTGCCAGAGTTACCCAGGACATCGGTCGACGCCGCGGCCCTCGGACCTAGGTGCGAGTTGTCCTGGACAGCTGGTCAACCCCAAGGGAGCTCGGACCCGTGCCTGAGTCGCCCGGGACAGCTGGACTACCCCGCGGGCCCTCGGACCCGGGTCCGTGTCTCCCGGGATAGCTGGTCGTCCCCTCATGCCCTAGGACCCGGGCTCGAGCCACCTGGGACAGCTGGTCGACACCGCGGTCCCTCGCACGCGATCGCGAGCCGCCTGGGAGAGGTTGCCGGCCCCACAAACCCTTGGACACTGGCCCATGTCTCCCAGGACAGCTGGTCGAGCCTGCGGGCCTTCGGAACCTGGCCCGAGTCACCCTGGACAGCTGGTCAACACCGGGGGCCCACAGCCACAGGCCCTAGTCGCCTGGGAGAGCTGGTCCAGGCCGCGGGACATCGGGCACGGGCCCGAGTGTCCCGGGAGAGCAGGTGCATCCCACGGGACCTCGGGCATGGGCCCGAGTGGCCAGGGACACCTGCTCCAGGCCACGGAAACTTGTACACGGCCCGAGGTGCCCCGGGGCAGCTGGGCAAGGACGCCAAACCACGGACACGAGCCCGTGTTGCCCCAGACTGATGGTCGACATTGATGGCCCTCGGACCTTTGCCTGAGTTGGCCAGGACAGCTGGTCGACCCCGCGGCCCCTCACACCCGATCGCGAGTCACCCGGGAGTGTTGGTCGACCCCGCGGGCCCTCGGTCACTGGCCCGAGTCGCCCGAGATATCTGGTGTACCCCGCGGAGCCTCAGAGCCAGGCGCAAGTCGTCCGGGACAGCTGGACAAACCCGCGGGCCATCAGAACCGAGGCCGAGTCGCCCGGGAGAGCTTGTCGACCCCGCGGACCCTCGGACCCGAGCATGAGTTGCCCGGGTGAGCTGGTCAACCCCGTGGGCCATCGGACCTGAGCGTGAGACGCCCGGGAGATCTGGTCGACCTCGCGGGCCATTGGACCCTAGACCGAATCGCCCGGAACAGCTGGTCGACACCCCAGGGCAGCGGAGACGGGCGTGAGTCGTCCAGGACAGCTTGTCGAACACGCAGTCCCTTGGACCCAAGCGCGAGTCGCCCGGGAGAGCTGGTCCACACGCGGGCCATCGGAACACAGCCCGAGTTGCCCGGGACAGCTGTTCAACACCGGGAACACGGACGCGGGCACGATTCGCCCAGGACAGCTGGTCGACACCGCCGACACTCGGACACGAGCACGAGTCGCCCGGGAGAGCTGGTCAACACAGCAGGCCCCCGCACCCGAGCGAGAGTAGCCTGCAAGAGCTGGTCCAAACCGCGGGCCCTCGGACCCAAGCCCAAGTCCCCCAGGACAGCTGGTCCAGCCCGCGCGACCTCAGGCACGGGCCCGAGTTATCCGGGACAGCTGGTCGACGCCGTGGACTTCGGACACGCGTGTGAGACGCGCAGATGTGTTGGTCGACCCCGCGGGCCTTCGGACCCTGGCCCGAGACGTCCGGGACAGTTGGTCGACACCACGGGCCCATGGACACTGGCCCGAATCGCCCGGGAAAGTTGATCGACCGCGTGGGCCATCGGACCCGAGGCCGAGTCACCTTGGAGAGCTGGTCGACACCGCATGCCCTCGGACCAGAGCGCGAGTCGCCCAGGAGAGCTGGTTGACACCGCGGAATGTCGGAGCCGTGCGGGAGGCTTCCTGGGCAGCTGGTTGACACTGCGGACTCAAACCCGGGCCTGAGTTGCCCGGGACAGCTGGTCGACCCCGAGGGTCCTCGAACCCGGGCCAGAGTCACCCGGGACAGCTGATCGACCCCGCGGGCCCTCGGACCTGAGCGCGAATGGCACGGGAGTGGTGATCGACCTCGGAGGCCATCGGACCCCGGCCGCGAGAGCTGGTCAACACCGCGGGCCCTTGGACCCGGCCCCATGTCCCCTGGGACAGCTGCTCGAGACTACAGGACCTCGGGCAAGGGCCCGCGTCACCGGGACAGCTGGCCGAACTCTCGTGCATTTGGAGCAAAACGCGGGTTGCCGGGAGAGCTGGTCGACACCGTGGGCCCTGGAACCCGGGCCCGACCCTCCCGGGATAGCTGGTCGAGCCCGCAGGACCTCAGGCACGGGCCTGAATGACCCAGGACAGCTGGTCGAGCCCGCAGGACCTCGAGCACGGCCCGAGTTACCTGGGACAGCTGGTCGACCCCGCGGGCCCTTCGACCCTTGTCTGAGTCGCCCGGGAAGTCTGGTCGACGAGGCAGGCACTGGAATCCGGGCCTAGGTCGCCCAGGACATCGAACGGGCCCGAGGTTCCCAGGACAGCTGGTTGACTCCGCGGCCCCTCGCATCCAATCGCGAGTCGCCCGGGAGTGTTGGTCGACCCCGCGGGCCCTCGGTCACTGGCCCCAGTCGCCCGAGATATCTGGTGTACCCCGCGGAGCCTCAGAGCCAGGCGCAAGTCGCCCGGACAGCTGGACAACCCCGCGGGCCATCGTACCCGAGGCCGAGTCACCCGGTAGAGCTGATCGACCCCACGGACTCTCGGACCCTCGCACGAGTTGCCCGGGAGATCTGGTCAACCCCGCGGGCACTCGAACCCGAGCGCGAGTTTCCCGGGGGAGCTGGACGACACTGTGGACCCTCCCACCTGAGCGCGAGTCCCCCGGGTGCGCTCGTCGACACAGCAGTCCCTCGGACCCGGGCGCCAGTCTTCCTGGACAGCTGGTCAATACCGTGCGAACTCGGACCCGTGCCTGCGTCGCCCGGGCCTGCTGGTCGACGCCGCGGGCACTGGAATCCGGGCCTAGGTCGCCCGGGACTTCTGGTCCAGCCTGCAGGATTTCGGACATGGGCCCAAGGTTCCCAGGACATCTGGTCGACCCCGCGGGTCCTCGGAACAGGGCCCGAGTCGCCCAGAAGAGCTGGTCAAGCCCCCGCGCCCACGGAGCCGGGAGCGCGTCGTCTGGGACAGCTGATCGACCACGCGGGCCATCGTCCATGAGGCCGAGTCACCCGGGAGAGCTGGTCGACCTCGCGTGCATTTGGCCCCGAGTGCGACTCGCCAGGGAGAGCTGTTCGATACCGCGGACCCTCGGAACTGGGCGCGAGGCGTCCGGGACTGCTGGTCAACCCCGATGGAACACGGACACGGGCACGAGTAGCCCGGGACAGCTGGTCGACCCCGTGGCCTCTCGGATCCGGGAACGAGTCGTCCGGGACAGCTGGTCGACGCCACGGACACTCCCACCAGATCGCGAGTCGCCCGGGAGAGCTGGTCGACACTGCGGGCCCTCGGATCCACGCCGATGTCCTCCTGGAATGTTGGTCGAGCCCGCGAGACCTCGGTCATGTGCCAGAGTTACCCAGGACATCGGTCGACGCCGCGGCCCTCGGACCTAGGTGCGAGTTGTCCTGGACAGCTGGTCAACCCCAAGGGATCTCGGACCCGTGCCTGCGTCGCCCGGGCCTGCTGGTCGACGCCGCGGGCCCTCGGACCCGGGTCCGTGTCTCCCGGGATAGCTGGTCGTCCCCTCATGCCCTAGGACCCGGGCTCGAGCCATCTGGGACGGCTGGTCGACACCGCGGTCCCTCGCACGCGATTGCGAGCTGCCTGGGAGAGGTTGCCGGCCCCACAAACCCTTGGACACTGGCCCATGTCTCCCAGGACAGCTGGTTGAGCCCGCGGGCTTCGGAACCTGGCGCGAGTCACCCTGGTCAACACCGGGGGCCCACAGCCACAGGCCCTAGTCGCCTGGGAGAGCTGGTCCAGGCCGCGGGACATCGGGCACGGGCCCGAGTGGCCCGGGAGAGCAGGTGCATCCCACGGGACCTCGGGCATGGGCCCGAGTGGCCAGGGACACCTGCTCCAGGCCACGGAAACTTGTACACGGCCCGAGCCGCCCCGGGGCAGCTGGTCCAGGCCGCGGGACCACGGACACGAGCCCGTGTTGCCCCAGACTGATGGTCGACATTGATGGCCCTCGGACATTTGCCCGAGTTGCCCAGGACAGCTGGTCGACCCCGCGGCCCCTCACACCCGATCGCGAGTCACCCGGGAGTGTTGGTCGACCCCGCGGGCCCTCGGTCACTGGCCCGAGTCGCCCGAGATATCTGGTGTACCCCGCGGAGCCTCAGAGCCAGGCGCAAGTCGTCCGGGACAGCTGGGCAAACCCGCGGGCCATCAGAGCCGAGGCCGAGTCGCCCGGGAGAGCTTGTCGACCCCGCGGACCCTCGGACCCGAGCGTGAGTTGCCCGGGTGAGCTGGTCAACCCCGCGGGCCATCGGACCTGAGCGTGAGACGTCCGGGAGATCTGGTCGACCTCGCGGGCCATTGGACCCTAGACCGAATCGCCCGGAAGAGCTGGTCGACACCCCGGGGCAGCGGAGACGGGCGTGAGTCGTCCAGGACAGCTTGTCGAACACGCAGTCCCTTGGACCCAAGCGCGAGTCGCCCGGGAGAGCTGGTCCACACGCGGGCCATCGGAACACAGCCCGAGTTGCCCGGGACAGCTGTTCAACACCGGGAACACGGACGCGGGCACGATTCGCCCAGGACAGCTGGTCGACACCGCCGACACTCGGACCCGAGCACGAGGCGCCCGGGAGAGCTGGTCGACCCAGCAGGCCCCCGCACCCGAGCGAGAGTAGCCTGGAAGAGCTGGTCCACACCGCGGGCCCTCGGACCCGAGCCCAAGTCCCCCAGGACAGCTGGTCCAGCCCGCGCGACCTCAGGCACGGGCCCGAGTTATCCGGGACAGCTGGTCGACGCCGTGGACTTCGGACACGCGTGCGAGACGCGCAGATGTGTTGGTCGACCCCGCGGGCCTTCGGACCCTGGCCCGAGACGTCCGGGACAGTTGGTCGACACCACGGGCCCATGGACACTGGCCCGAATCGCCCGGGAAAGTTGATCGACCGCGTGGGCCATCGGACCCGAGGCCGAGTCACCTGGGAGAGCTGGTCGACACCGCATGCCCTCGGACCAGAGCGCGAGTCGCCCAGGAGAGCTGGTTGACACCGCGGAATGTCGGAGCCGTGCGGGAGGCTTCCTGGGCAGCTGGTTGACACTGCGGACTCAAACCCGAGCCTGAATCGCCCGGGACAGCTGGTCGACCCCGAGGGCCCTCGGACCCGGGCCAGAGTCAGCCGGGACAGCTGATCGACCCCGCGGGCCCTAGGACCCGAGCGCGAATGGCACGGGAGAGGTGATCGACCTCGGAGGCCATCGGACCCAGGCCGAGAGTGCTGGTCAACACCGCGGGCCCTCAGACCCGGCCCCATATCCCCTGGGACAGCTGCTCGAGCCCACAGGACCTCGGGCACGTGCCCGCGTCACCGGGACAGCTGGCCGAACTCTCGTGCATTTGGAGCAAAACGCGGGTTGCCGGGAGAGCTGGTCGACACCGTGGGCCCTGGAACCCGGGCCCGACCCTCCCGGGATAGCTGGTCGAGCCCGCAGGACCTCAGGCACGGGCCTGAATGACCCAGGACAGCTGGTCGAGCCCGCAGGACCTCGAGCACGGCCCGAGTTACCTGGGACAGCTGGTCGACCCCGCGGGCCCTTCGACCCTTGTCTGAGTCGCCCGGGAAGTCTGGTCGACGAGGCAGGCACTGGAATCCGGGCCTAGGTCGCCCAGGACATCGAACGGGCCCGAGGTTCCCAGGACAGCTGGTTGACTCCGCGGCCCCTCGCATCCAATCGCGAGTCGCCCGGGAGTGTTGGTCGACCCCGCGGGCCCTCGGTCACTGGCCCCAGTCGCCCGAGATATCTGGTGTACCCCGCGGAGCCTCAGAGCCAGGCGCAAGTCGCCCGGACAGCTGGACAACCCCGCGGGCCATCGTACCCGAGGCCGAGTCACCCGGTAGAGCTGATCGACCCCACGGACTCTCGGACCCTCGCACGAGTTGCCCGGGAGATCTGGTCAACCCCGCGGGCACTCGAACCCGAG
Organism: Sus scrofa; assembly: GCF_054392235.1. Taxonomy (NCBI): domain Eukaryota; kingdom Metazoa; phylum Chordata; class Mammalia; order Artiodactyla; family Suidae; genus Sus; species Sus scrofa. Next base: position 37,015,042 of record NC_139393.1, on the reverse strand, counting down.
CGCGAGTTTCCCGGGGGAGCTGGACGACACTGTGGACCCTCCCACCTGAGCGCGAGTCCCCCGGGTGCACTCGTCGACACAGCAGTCCCTCGGACCCGGGCGCCAGTCTTCCTGGACAGCTGGTCAATACCGTGCGAACTCGGACCCGTGCCTGCGTCGCCCGGGCCTGCTGGTCGACGCCGCGGGCACTGGAATCCGGGCCTAGGTCGCCCGGGACTTCTGGTCCAGCCTGCAGGATTTCGGACATGGGCCCAAGGTTCCCAGGACATCTGGTCGACCCCGCGGGTCCTCGGAACAGGGCCCGAGTCGCCCAGAAGAGCTGGTCAAGCCCCCGCGCCCACGGAGCCGGGAGCGCGTCGTCTGGGACAGCTGATCGACCACGCGGGCCATCGTCCATGAGGCCGAGTCACCCGGGAGAGCTGGTCGACCTCGCGTGCATTTGGCCCCGAGTGCGACTCGCCAGGGAGAGCTGTTCGATACCGCGGACCCTCGGAACTGGGCGCGAGGCGTCCGGGACTGCTGGTCAACCCCGATGGAACACGGACACGGGCACGAGTAGCCCGGGACAGCTGGTCGACCCCGTGGCCTCTCGGATCCGGGAACGAGTCGTCCGGGACAGCTGGTCGACGCCACGGACACTCCCACCAGATCGCGAGTCGCCCGGGAGAGCTGGTCGACACTGCGGGCCCTCGGATCCACGCCGATGTCCTCCTGGAATGTTGGTCGAGCCCGCGAGACCTCGGTCATGTGCCAGAGTTACCCAGGACATCGGTCGACGCCGCGGCCCTCGGACCTAGGTGCGAGTTGTCCTGGACAGCTGGTCAACCCCAAGGGATCTCGGACCCGTGCCTGCGTCGCCCGGGCCTGCTGGTCGACGCCGCGGGCCCTCGGACCCGGGTCCGTGTCTCCCGGGATAGCTGGTCGTCCCCTCATGCCCTAGGACCCGGGCTCGAGCCATCTGGGACGGCTGGTCGACACCGCGGTCCCTCGCACGCGATTGCGAGCTGCCTGGGAGAGGTTGCCGGCCCCACAAACCCTTGGACACTGGCCCATGTCTCCCAGGACAGCTGGTTGAGCCCGCGGGCTTCGGAACCTGGCGCGAGTCACCCTGGTCAACACCGGGGGCCCACAGGCACAGGCCCTAGTCGCCTGGGAGAGCTGGTCCAGGCCGCGGGACATCGGGCACGGGCCCGAGTGGCCCGGGAGAGCAGGTGCATCCCACGGGACCTCGGGCATGGGCCCGAGTGGCCAGGGACACCTGCTCCAGGCCACGGAAACTTGTACACGGCCCGAGCCGCCCCGGGGCAGCTGGTCCAGGCCGCGGGACCACGGACACGAGCCCGTGTTGCCCCAGACTGATGGTCGACATTGATGGCCCTCGGACATTTGCCCGAGTTGCCCAGGACAGCTGGTCGACCCCGCGGCCCCTCACACCCGATCGCGAGTCACCCGGGAGTGTTGGTCGACCCCGCGGGCCCTCGGTCACTGGCCCGAGTCGCCCGAGATATCTGGTGTACCCCGCGGAGCCTCAGAGCCAGGCGCAAGTCGTCCGGGACAGCTGGGCAAACCCGCGGGCCATCAGAGCCGAGGCCGAGTCGCCCGGGAGAGCTTGTCGACCCCGCGGACCCTCGGACCCGAGCGTGAGTTGCCCGGGTGAGCTGGTCAACCCCGCGGGCCATCGGACCTGAGCGTGAGACGTCCGGGAGATCTGGTCGACCTCGCGGGCCATTGGACCCTAGACCGAATCGCCCGGAAGAGCTGGTCGACACCCCGGGGCAGCGGAGACGGGCGTGAGTCGTCCAGGACAGCTTGTCGAACACGCAGTCCCTTGGACTCAAGCGCGAGTCGCCCGGGAGAGCTGGTCCACACGCGGGCCATCGGAACACAGCCCGAGTTGCCCGGGACAGCTGTTCAACACCGGGAACACGGACGCGGGCACGATTCGCCCAGGACAGCTGGTCGACACCGCCGACACTCGGACCCGAGCACGAGGCGCCCGGGAGAGCTGGTCGACCCAGCAGGCCCCCGCACCCGAGCGAGAGTAGCCTGGAAGAGCTGGTCCAAACCGCGGGCCCTCGGACCCGAGCCCAAGTCCCCCAGGACAGCTGGTCCAGCCCGCGCGACCTCAGGCACGGGCCCGAGTTATCCGGGACAGCTGGTCAACGCCGTGGACTTCGGACACGCGTGCGAGACGCGCAGATGTGTTGGTCGACCCCGCGGGCCTTCGGACCCTGGCCCGAGACGTCCGGGACAGTTGGTCGACACCACGGGCCCATGGACACTGGCCCGAATCGCCCGGGAAAGTTGATCGACGGCGTGGGCCATCGGACCCGAGGCCGAGTCACCTGGGAGAGCTGGTCGACACCGCATGCCCTCGGACCAGAGCGCGAGTCGCCCAGGAGAGCTGGTTGACACCGCGGAATGTCGGAGACGTGCGGGAGGCTTCCTGGGCAGCTGGTTGACACTGCGGACTCAAACCCGAGCCTGAATCGCCCGGGACAGCTGGTCGACCCCGAGGGCCCTCGGACCCGGGCCAGAGTCAGCCGGGACAGCTGATCGACCCCGCGGGCCCTAGGACCCGAGCGCGAATGGCACGGGAGAGGTGATCGACCTCGGAGGCCATCGGACCCAGGCCGAGAGAGCTGGTCAACACCGCGGGCCCTCAGACCCGGCCCCATGTCCCCTGGGACAGCTGCTCGAGCCCACAGGACCTCGGGCACGTGCCCGCGTCACCGGGACAGCTGGCCGAACTCTCGTGCATTTGGAGCAAAACGCGGGTTGCCGGGAGAGCTGGTCGACACCGTGGGCCCTGGAACCCGGGCCCGACCCTCCCGGGATAGCTGGTCGAGCCCGCAGGACCTCAGGCACGGGCCTGAATGACCCAGGACAGCTGGTCGAGCCCGCAGGACCTCGAGCACGGCCCGAGTTACCTGGGACAGCTGGTCGACCCCGCGGGCCCTTCGACCCTTGTCTGAGTCGCCCGGGAAGTCTGGTCGACGAGGCAGGCACTGGAATCCGGGCCTAGGTCGCCCAGGACATCGAACGGGCCCGAGGTTCCCAGGACAGCTGGTTGACTCCGCGGCCCCTCGCATCCAATCGCGAGTCGCCCGGGAGTGTTGGTCGACCCCGCGGGCCCTCGGTCACTGGCCCCAGTCGCCCGAGATATCTGGTGTACCCCGCGGAGCCTCAGAGCCAGGCGCAAGTCGCCCGGACAGCTGGACAACCCCGCGGGCCATCGTACCCGAGGCCGAGTCACCCGGTAGAGCTGATCGACCCCACGGACTCTCGGACCCTCGCACGAGTTGCCCGGGAGATCTGGTCAACCCCGCGGGCACTCGAACCCGAGCGCGAGTTTCCCGGGGGAGCTGGACGACACTGTGGACCCTCCCACCTGAGCGCGAGTCCCCCGGGTGCACTCGTCGACACAGCAGTCCCTCGGACCCGGGCGCCAGTCTTCCTGGACAGCTGGTCAATACCGTGCGAACTCGGACCCGTGCCTGCGTCGCCCGGGCCTGCTGGTCGACGCCGCGGGCACTGGAATCCGGGCCTAGGTCACCCGGGACTTCTGGTCCAGCCTGCAGGATTTCGGACATGGGCCCAAGGTTCCCAGGACATCTGGTCGACCCCGCGGGTCCTCGGAACAGGGCCCGAGTCGCCCAGAAGAGCTGGTCAAGCCCCCGCGCCCACGGAGCCGGGAGCGCGTCGTCTGGGACAGCTGATCGACCACGCGGGCAATCGTCCATGAGGCCGAGTCACCCGGGAGAGCTGGTCGACCTCGCGTGCATTTGGCCCCGAGTGCGACTCGCCAGGGAGAGCTGTTCGATACCGCGGACCCTCGGAACTGGGCGCGAGGCGTCCGGGACTGCTGGTCAACCCCGATGGAACACGGACACGGGCACGAGTAGCCCGGGACAGCTGGTCGACCCCGTGGCCTCTCGGATCCGGGAACGAGTCGTCCGGGACAGCTGGTCGACGCCACGGACACTCCCACCAGATCGCGAGTCGCCCGGGAGAGCTGGTCGACACTGCGGGCCCTCGGATCCACGCCGATGTCCTCCTGGAATGTTGGTCGAGCCCGCGAGACCTCGGTCATGTGCCAGAGTTACCCAGGACATCGGTCGACGCCGCGGCCCTCGGACCTAGGTGCGAGTTGTCCTGGACAGCTGGTCAACCCCAAGGGAGCTCGGACCCGTGCCTGAGTCGCCCGGGACAGCTGGTCTACCCCGCGGGCCCTCGGACCCCGGTCCGTGTCTCCCGGGATAGCTGGTCGTCCCCTCATGCCCTAGGACCCGGGCTCGAGCCATCTGGGACAGCTGGTCGACACCGCGGTCCCTCGCACGCGATTGCGAGCTGCCTGGGAGAGGTTGCCGGCCCCACAAACCCTTGGACACTGGCCCATGTCTCCCAGGACAGCTGGTTGAGCCCGCGGGCTTCGGAACCTGGCGCGAGTCACCCTGGTCAACACCGGGGGCCCACAGGCACAGGCCCTAGTCGCCTGGGAGAGCTGGTCCAGGCCGCGGGACATCGGGCACGGGCCCGAGTGGCCCGGGAGAGCAGGTGCATCCCACGGGACCTCGGGCATGGGCCCGAGTGGCCAGGGACACCTGCTCCAGGCCACGGAAACTTGTACACGGCCCGAGGTGCCCCGGGGCAGCTGGTCCAGGCCGCGGGACCACGGACACGAGCCCGTGTTTCCCCAGACTGATGGTCGACATTGATGGCCCTCGGACATTTGCCCGAGTTGCCCAGGACAGCTGGTCGACCCCGCGGCCCCTCACACCCGATCGCGAGTCACCCGGGAGTGTTGGTCGACCCCGCGGGCCCTCGGTCACTGGCCCGAGTCGCCCGAGATATCTGGTGTACCCCGCGGAGCCTCAGAGCCAGGCGCAAGTCGTCCGGGACAGCTGGGCAAACCCGCGGGCCATCAGAACCGAGGCCGAGTCGCCCGGGAGAGCTTGTCGACCCCGCGGACCCTCGGACCCGAGCGTGAGTTGCCCGGGTGAGCTGGTCAACCCCGCGGGCCATCGGACCTGAGCGTGAGACGCCCGGGAGATCTGGTCGACCTCGCGGGCCATTGGACCCTAGACCGAATCGCCCGGAAGAGCTGGTCGACACCCCGGGGCAGCGGAGACGGGCGTGAGTCGTCCAGGACAGCTTGTCGAACACGCAGTCCCTTGGACCCAAGCGCGAGTCGCCCGGGAGAGCTGGTCCACACGCGGGCCATCGGAACACAGCCCGAGTTGCCCGGGACAGCTGTTCAACACCGGGAACACGGACGCGGGCACGATTCGCCCAGGACAGCTGGTCGACACCGCCGACACTCGGACCCGAGCACGAGGCGCCCGGGAGAGCTGGTCGACCCAGCAGGCCCCCGCACCCGAGCGAGAGTAGCCTGCAAGAGCTGGTCCACACCGCGGGCCCTCGGACCCGAGCCCAAGTCCCCCAGGACAGCTGGTCCAGCCCGCGCGACCTCAGGCACGGGCCCGAGTTATCCGGGACAGCTGGTCGACGCCGTGGACTTCGGACACGCGTGCGAGACGCGCAGATGTGTTGGTCGACCCCGCGGGCCTTCGGACCCTGGCCCGAGACGTCCGGGACAGTTGGTCGACACCACGGGCCCATGGACACTGGCCCGAATCGCCCGGGAAAGTTGATCGACCGCGTGGGCCATCGGACCCGAGGCCGAGTCACCTGGGAGAGCTGGTCGACACCGCATGCCCTCGGACCAGAGCGCGAGTCGCCCAGGAGAGCTGGTTGACACCGCGGAATGTCGGAGCCGTGCGGGAGGCTTCCTGGGCAGCTGGTTGACACTGCGGACTCAAACCCGAGCCTGAATCGCCCGGGACAGCTGGTCGACCCCGAGGGCCCTCGGACCCGGGCCAGAGTCAGCCGGGACAGCTGATCGACCCCGCGGGCCCTCGGACCCGAGCGCGAATGGCACGGGAGAGGTGATCGACCTCGGAGGCCATCGGACCCAGGCCGAGAGAGCTGGTCAACACCGCGGGCCCTCGGACCCGGCCCCATGTCCCCTGAGACAGCTGCTCGAGCCAACAGGACCTCGGGCACGGGCCCGCGTCACCGGGACAGCTGGCCGAACTCTCGTGCATTTGGAGCAAAACGCGGGTTGCCGGGAGAGCTGGTCGACACCGTGGGCCCTGGAAACCGGGCCCGACCCTCCCGGGATAGCTGGTCGAGCCCGCAGGACCTCAGACACGGGCCTGAATCACCCAGGACAGCTGGTCGAGCCCGCAGGACCTCGAGCACGGCCCGAGTTACCTGGGACAGCTGGTCGACACCGCGGTCCCTCGCACGCGATTGCGAGCTGCCTGGGAGAGGTTGCCGGCCCCACAAACCCTTGGACACTGGCCCATGTCTCCCAGGACAGCTGGTTGAGCCCGCGGGCTTCGGAACCTGGCGCGAGTCACCCTGGTCAACACCGGGGGCCCACAGGCACAGGCCCTAGTCGCCTGGGAGAGCTGGTCCAGGCCGCGGGACATCGGGCACGGGCCCGAGTGGCCCGGGAGAGCAGGTGCATCCCACGGGACCTCGGGCATGGGCCCGAGTGGCCAGGGACACCTGCTCCAGGCCACGGAAACTTGTACACGGCCCGAGGTGCCCCGGGGCAGCTGGTCCAGGCCGCGGGACCACGGACACGAGCCCGTGTTTCCCCAGACTGATGGTCGACATTGATGGCCCTCGGACATTTGCCCGAGTTGCCCAGGACAGCTGGTCGACCCCGCGGCCCCTCACACCCGATCGCGAGTCACCCGGGAGTGTTGGTCGACCCCGCGGGCCCTCGGTCACTGGCCCGAGTCGCCCGAGATATCTGGTGTACCCCGCGGAGCCTCAGAGCCAGGCGCAAGTCGTCCGGGACAGCTGGGCAAACCCGCGGGCCATCAGAACCGAGGCCGAGTCGCCCGGGAGAGCTTGTCGACCCCGCGGACCCTCGGACCCGAGCGTGAGTTGCCCGGGTGAGCTGGTCAACCCCGCGGGCCATCGGACCTGAGCGTGAGACGCCCGGGAGATCTGGTCGACCTCGCGGGCCATTGGACCCTAGACCGAATCGCCCGGAAGAGCTGGTCGACACCCCGGGGCAGCGGAGACGGGCGTGAGTCGTCCAGGACAGCTTGTCGAACACGCAGTCCCTTGGACCCAAGCGCGAGTCGCCCGGGAGAGCTGGTCCACACGCGGGCCATCGGAACACAGCCCGAGTTGCCCGGGACAGCTGTTCAACACCGGGAACACGGACGCGGGCACGATTCGCCCAGGACAGCTGGTCGACACCGCCGACACTCGGACCCGAGCACGAGGCGCCCGGGAGAGCTGGTCGACCCAGCAGGCCCCCGCACCCGAGCGAGAGTAGCCTGCAAGAGCTGGTCCACACCGCGGGCCCTCGGACCCGAGCCCAAGTCCCCCAGGACAGCTGGTCCAGCCCGCGCGACCTCAGGCACGGGCCCGAGTTATCCGGGACAGCTGGTCGACGCCGTGGACTTCGGACACGCGTGCGAGACGCGCAGATGTGTTGGTCGACCCCGCGGGCCTTCGGACCCTGGCCCGAGACGTCCGGGACAGTTGGTCGACACCACGGGCCCATGGACACTGGCCCGAATCGCCCGGGAAAGTTGATCGACCGCGTGGGCCATCGGACCCGAGGCCGAGTCACCTGGGAGAGCTGGTCGACACCGCATGCCCTCGGACCAGAGCGCGAGTCGCCCAGGAGAGCTGGTTGACACCGCGGAATGTCGGAGCCGTGCGGGAGGCTTCCTGGGCAGCTGGTTGACACTGCGGACTCAAACCCGAGCCTGAATCGCCCGGGACAGCTGGTCGACCCCGAGGGCCCTCGGACCCGGGCCAGAGTCAGCCGGGACAGCTGATCGACCCCGCGGGCCCTCGGACCCGAGCGCGAATGGCACGGGAGAGGTGATCGACCTCGGAGGCCATCGGACCCAGGCCGAGAGAGCTGGTCAACACCGCGGGCCCTCGGACCCGGCCCCATGTCCCCTGAGACAGCTGCTCGAGCCAACAGGACCTCGGGCACGGGCCCGCGTCACCGGGACAGCTGGCCGAACTCTCGTGCATTTGGAGCAAAACGCGGGTTGCCGGGAGAGCTGGTCGACACCGTGGGCCCTGGAAACCGGGCCCGACCCTCCCGGGATAGCTGGTCGAGCCCGCAGGACCTCAGACACGGGCCTGAATCACCCAGGACAGCTGGTCGAGCCCGCAGGACCTCGAGCACGGCCCGAGTTACCTGGGACAGCTGGTCGACACCGCGGTCCCTCGCACGCGATTGCGAGCTGCCTGGGAGAGGTTGCCGGCCCCACAAACCCTTGGACACTGGCCCATGTCTCCCAGGACAGCTGGTTGAGCCCGCGGGCTTCGGAACCTGGCGCGAGTCACCCTGGTCAACACCGGGGGCCCACAGGCACAGGCCCTAGTCGCCTGGGAGAGCTGGTCCAGGCCGCGGGACATCGGGCACGGGCCCGAGTGGCCCGGGAGAGCAGGTGCATCCCACGGGACCTCGGGCATGGGCCCGAGTGGCCAGGGACACCTGCTCCAGGCCACGGAAACTTGTACACGGCCCGAGGTGCCCCGGGGCAGCTGGTCCAGGCCGCGGGACCACGGACACGAGCCCGTGTTTCCCCAGACTGATGGTCGACATTGATGGCCCTCGGACATTTGCCCGAGTTGCCCAGGACAGCTGGTCGACCCCGCAGCCCCTCACACCCGATCGCGAGTCACCCGGGAGTGTTGGTCGACCCCGCGGGCCCTCGGTCACTGGCCCGAGTCGCCCGAGATATCTGGTGTACCCCGCGGAGCCTCAGAGCCAGGCGCAAGTCGTCCGGGACAGCTGGGCAAACCCGCGGGCCATCAGAACCGAGGCCGAGTCGCCCGGGAGAGCTTGTCGACCCCGCGGACCCTCGGACCCGAGCGTGAGTTGCCCCGGTGAGCTGGTCAACCCCGCGGGCCATCGGACCTGAGCGTGAGACGCCCGGGAGATCTGGTCGACCTCGCGGGCCATTGGACCCTAGACCGAATCGCCCGGAAGAGCTGGTCGACACCCCGGGGCAGCGGAGACGGGCGTGAGTCGTCCAGGACAGCTTGTCGAACACGCAGTCCCTTGGACCCAAGCGCGAGTCGCCCGGGAGAGCTGGTCCACACGCGGGCCATCGGAACACAGCCCGAGTTGCCCGGGACAGCTGTTCAACACCGGGAACACGGACGCGGGCACGATTCGCCCAGGACAGCTGGTCGACACCGCCGACACTCGGACCCGAGCACGAGGCGCCCGGGAGAGCTGGTCGACCCAGCAGGCCCCCGCACCCGAGCGAGAGTAGCCTGGAAGAGCTGGTCCACACCGCGGGCCCTCGGACCCGAGCCCAAGTCCCCCAGGACAGCTGGTCCAGCCCGCGCGACCTCAGGCACGGGCCCGAGTTATCCGGGACAGCTGGTCGACGCCGTGGACTTCGGACACGCGTGCGAGACGCGCAGATGTGTTGGTCGACCCCGCGGGCCTTCGGACCCTGGCCCGAGACGTCCGGGACAGTTGGTCGACACCACGGGCCCATGGACACTGGCCCGAATCGCCCGGGAAAGTTGATCGACCGCGTGGGCCATCGGACCCGAGGCCGAGTCACCTGGGAGAGCTGGTCGACACCGCATGCCCTCGGACCAGAGCGCGAGTCGCCCAGGAGAGCTGGTTGACACCGCGGAATGTCGGAGACGTGCGGGAGGCTTCCTGGGCAGCTGGTTGACACTGCGGACTCAAACCCGAGCCTGAATCGCCCGGGACAGCTGGTCGACCCCGAGGGCCCTCGGACCCGGGCCAGAGTCAGCCGGGACAGCTGATCGACCCCGCGGGCCCTCGGACCCGAGCGCGAATGGCACGGGAGAGGTGATCGACCTCGGAGGCCATCGGACCCAGGCCGAGAGAGCTGGTCAACACCGCGGGCCTTCGGACCCGGCCCCATGTCCCCTGGGACAGCTGCTCGAGCCCACAGGACCTCGGGCACGGGCCCGCGTCACCGGGACAGCTGGCCGAACTCTCGTGCATTTGGAGCAAAACGCGGGTTGCCGGGAGAGCTGGTCGACACCGTGGGCCCTCGAACACGGGCCCGACCCTCCCGGGATAGCTGGTCGAGCCCGCAGGACCTCGGGCACGGGCCTGAATGACCCAGGACAGCTGGTCGAGCCCGCAGGACCTCGAGCACGGCCCGAGTTACCTGGGACAGCAGGTCCACCCCGCGGGCCTTTCGACACTTGTCTGAGTGGCCCGGGAAGTCTGGTCGACGAGGCAGGCACTGGAATCCGGGCCTAGGTCGCCCAGGACATCGAACGGGCCCGAGGTTCCCAGGACAGCTGGTTGACTCCGCGGCCCCTCGCATCCAATCGCGACTCGCCCGGGAGTGTTGGTCGACCCCGCGGGCCCTCGGTCACTGGCCCCAGTCGCCCGAGATATCTGGTGTACCCCGCGGAGCCTCAGAGCCAGGCGCAAGTCGTCCGGGACAGCTGGACAACCCCGCGGGCCATCGTACCCAAGGCCGAGTCACCCGGTAGAGCTGATCGACCCCACGGACTCTCGGACCCTCGCACGAGTTGTCCGGGAGATCTGGTCAACCCCGCGGGCACTCGGACCCGAGCGCGAGTTTCCCGGGGGAGCTGGACGACACTGTGGAGCCTCCCACCTGAGCGAGAGTCCCCCGGGTGCGCTCGTCGACACAGCAGTCCCTCGGACCCGGGCGTGAGTCTTCCTGGACAGCTGGTCAATACCGTGCGAACTCGGACCCGTGCCTGCGTCGCCCGGGCCTGCTGGTCGACGCCGCGGGCACTGGAATCCGGGCCTAGGTCGCCCGGGACTTCTGGTCCAGCCTGCAGGATTTCGGACATGGGCCCAAGGTTCCCAGGACATCTGGTCGACCCCGCGGGTCCTCGGAACAGGGCCCGAGTCGCCCAGAAGAGCTGGTCAAGCCCCCGCGCCCACGGAGCCGGGAGCGCGTCGTCTGGGACAGCTGATCGACCACGCGGGCCATCGTCCATGAGGCCGAGTCACCCGGGAGAGCTGGTCGACCTCGCGTGCATTTGGCCCCGAGTGCGACTCGCCAGGGAGAGCTGTTCGATACCGCGGACCCTCGGAACTGGGCGCGAGGCGTCCGGGACTGCTGGTCAACCCCGATGGAACACGGACACGGGCACGAGTAGCCCGGGACAGCTGGTCGACCCCGTGGCCTCTCGGATCCGGGAACGAGTCGTCCGGGACAGCTGGTCGACGCCACGGACACTCCCACCAGATCGCGAGTCGCCCGGGAGAGCTGGTCGACACTGCGGGCCCTCGGATCCACGCCGATGTCCTCCTGGAATGTTGGTCGAGCCCGCGAGACCTCGGTCATGTGCCAGAGTTACCCAGGACATCGGTCGACGCCGCGGCCCTCGGACCTAGGTGCGAGTTGTCCTGGACAGCTGGTCAACCCCAAGGGAGCTCGGACCCGTGCCTGAGTCGCCCGGGACAGCTGGTCTACCCCGCGGGCCCTCGGACCCGGGTCCGTGTCTCCCGGGATAGCTGGTCGTCCCCTCATGCCCTAGGACCCGGGCTCGAGCCACCTGGGACAGCTGGTCGACACCGCGGTCCCTCGCACGCGATTGCGAGCTGCCTGGGAGAGGTTGCCGGCCCCACAAACCCTTGGACACTGGCCCATGTCTCCCAGGACAGCTGGTTGAGCCCGCGGGCTTCGGAACCTGGCGCGAGTCACCCTGGTCAACACCGGGGGCCCACAGGCACAGGCCCTAGTCGCCTGGGAGAGCTGGTCCAGGCCGCGGGACATCGGGCACGGGCCCGAGTGGCCCGGGAGAGCAGGTGCATCCCACGGGACCTCGGGCATGGGCCCGAGTGGCCAGGGACACCTGCTCCAGGCCACGGAAACTTGTACACGGCCCGAGGTGCCCCGGGGCAGCTGGTCCAGGCCGCGGGACCACGGACACGAGCCCGTGTTGCCCCAGACTGATGGTCGACATTGATGGCCCTCGGACATTTGCCCGAGTTGGCCAGGACAGCTGGTCGACCCCGCGGCCCCTCACACCCGATCGCGAGTCACCCGGGAGTGTTGGTCGACCCCGCGGGCCCTCGGTCACTGGCCCGAGTCGCCCGAGATATCTGGTGTACCCCGCAGAGCCTCAGAGCCAGGCGCAAGTCGTCCGGGACAGCTGGGCAAACCCGCGGGCCATCAGAACCGAGGCCGAGTCGCCCGGGAGAGCTTGTCGACCCCGCGGACCCTCGGACCCGAGCGTGAGTTGCCCGGGTGAGCTGGTCAACCCCGCGGGCCATCGGACCTGAGCGTGAGACGCCCGGGAGATCTGGTCGACCTCGCGGGCCATTGGACCCTAGACCGAATCGCCCGGAAGAGCTGGTCGACACCCCGGGGCAGCGGAGACGGGCGTGAGTCGTCCAGGACAGCTTGTCGAACACGCAGTCCCTTGGACCCAAGCGCGAGTCGCCCGGGAGAGCTGGTCCACACGCGGGCCATCGGAACACAGCCCGAGTTGCCCGGGACAGCTGTTCAACACCGGGAACACGGACGCGGGCACGATTCGCCCAGGACAGCTGGTCGACACCGCCGACACTCGGACCCGAGCACGAGGCGCCCGGGAGAGCTGGTCGACCCAGCAGGCCCCCGCACCCGAGCGAGAGTAGCCTGCAAGAGCTGGTCCACACCGCGGGCCCTCGGACCCGAGCCCAAGTCCCCCAGGACAGCTGGTCCAGCCCGCGCGACCTCAGGCACGGGCCCGAGTTATCCGGGACAGCTGGTCGACGCCGTGGACTTCGGACACGCGTGCGAGACGCGCAGATGTGTTGGTCGACCCCGCGGGCCTTCGGACCCTGGCCCGAGACGTCCGGGACAGTTGGTCGACACCACGGGCCCATGGACACTGGCCCGAATCGCCCGGGAAAGTTGATCGACCGCGTGGGCCATCGGACCCGAGGCCGAGTCACCTGGGAGAGCTGGTCGACACCGCATGCCCTCGGACCAGAGCGCGAGTCGCCCAGGAGAGCTGGTTGACACCGCGGAATGTCGGAGACGTGCGGGAGGCTTCCTGGGCAGCTGGTTGACACTGCGGACTCAAACCCGAGCCTGAATCGCCCGGGACAGCTGGTCGACCCCGAGGGCCCTCGGACCCGGGCCAGAGTCAGCCGGGACAGCTGATCGACCCCGCGGGCCCTCGGACCCGAGCGCGAATGGCACGGGAGAGGTGATCGACCTCGGAGGCCATCGGACCCAGGCCGAGAGAGCTGGTCAACACCGCGGGCCCTCGGACCCGGCCCCATGTCCCCTGGGACAGCTGCTCGAGCCCACAGGACCTCGGGCACGGGCCCGCGTCACCGGGACAGCTGGCCGAACTCTCGTGCATTTGGAGCAAAACGCGGGTTGCCGGGAGAGCTGGTCGACACCGTGGGCCCTGGAACCCGGGCCCGACCCTCCCGGGATAGCTGGTCGAGCCCGCAGGACCTCAGACACGGGCCTGAATCACCCAGGACAGCTGGTCGAGCCCGCAGGACCTCGAGCACGGCCCGAGTTACCTGGGACAGCTGGTCGACCCCGCGGGCCCTTCGACCCTTGTCTGAGTCGCCCGGGAAGTCTGGTCGACGAGGCAGGCACTGGAATCCGGGCCTAGGTCGCCCAGGACATCGAACGGGCCCGAGGTTCCCAGGACAGCTGGTTGACTCCGCGGCCCCTCGCATCCAATCGCGAGTCGCCCGGGAGTGTTGGTCGACCCCGCGGGCCCTCGGTCACTGGCCCCAGTCGCCCGAGATATCTGGTGTACCCCGCGGAGCCTCAGAGCCAGGCGCAAGTCGTCCGGGACAGCTGGACAACCCCGCGGGCCATCGTACCCAAGGCCGAGTCACCCGGTAGAGCTGATCGACCCCACGGACTCTCGGACCCTCGCACGAGTTGCCCGGGAGATCTGGTCAACCCCGCGGGCACTCGGACCCGAGCGCGAGTTTCCCGGGGGAGCTGGACGACACTGTGGAGCCTCCCACCTGAGCGTGAGTCCCCCGGGTGCGCTCGTCGACACAGCAGTCCCTCGGACCCGGGCGCGAGTCTTCCTGGACAGCTGGTCAATACCGTGCGAACTCGGACCCGTGCCTGCGTCGCCCGGGCCTGCTGGTCGACGCCGCGGGCACTGGAATCCGGGCCTAGGTCGCCCGGGACTTCTGGTCCAGCCTGCAGGATTTCGGACATGGGCCCAAGGTTCCCAGGACATCTGGTCGACCCCGCGGGTCCTCGGAACAGGGCCCGAGTCGCCCAGAAGAGCTGGTCAAGCCCCCGCGCCCACGGAGCCGGGAGCGCGTCGTCTGGGACAGCTGATCGACCACGCGGGCCATCGTCCATGAGGCCGAGTCACCCGGGAGAGCTGGTCGACCTCGCGTGCATTTGGCCCCGAGTGCGACTCGCCAGGGAGAGCTGTTCGATACCGCGGACCCTCGGAACTGGGCGCGAGGCGTCCGGGACTGCTGGTCAACCCCGATGGAACACGGACACGGGCACGAGTAGCCCGGGACAGCTGGTCGACCCCGTGGCCTCTCGGATCCGGGAACGAGTCGTCCGGGACAGCTGGTCGACGCCACGGACACTCCCACCAGATCGCGAGTCGCCCGGGAGAGCTGGTCGACACTGCGGGCCCTCGGATCCACGCCGATGTCCTCCTGGAATGTTGGTCGAGCCCGCGAGACCTCGGTCATGTGCCAGAGTTACCCAGGACATCGGTCGACGCCGCGGCCCTCGGACCTAGGTGCGAGTTGTCCTGGACAGCTGGTCAACCCCAAGGGATCTCGGACCCGTGCCTGAGTCGCCCGGGACAGCTGGTCTACCCCGCGGGCCCTCGGACCCGGGTCCGTGTCTCCCGGGATAGCTGGTCGTCCCCTCATGCCCTAGGACCCGGGCTCGAGCCATCTGGGACAGCTGGTCGACACCGCGGTCCCTCGCACGCGATTGCGAGCTGCCTGGGAGAGGTTGCCGGCCCCACAAACCCTTGGACACTGGCCCATGTCTCCCAGGACAGCTGGTTGAGCCCGCGGGCTTCGGAACCTGGCGCGAGTCATCCTGGTCAACACCGGGGGCCCACAGGCACATGCCCTAGTCGCCTGGGAGAGCTGGTCCAGGCCGCGGGACATCGGGCACGGGCCCGAGTGGCCCGGGAGAGCAGGTGCATCCCACGGGACCTCGGGCATGGGCCCGAGTGGCCAGGGACACCTGCTCCAGGCCACGGAAACTTGTACACGGCCCGAGCCGCCCCGGGGCAGCTGGTCCAGGCCGCGGGACCACGGACACGAGCCCGTGTTGCCCCAGACTGATGGTCGACATTGATGGCCCTCGGACATTTGCCCGAGTTGCCCAGGACAGCTGGTCGACCCCGCGGCCCCTCACACCCGATCGCGAGTCACCCGGGAGTGTTGGTCGACCCCGCGGGCCCTCGGTCACTGGCCCGAGTCGCCCGAGATATCTGGTGTACCCCGCGGAGCCTCAGAGCCAGGCGCAAGTCGTCCGGGACAGCTGGGCAAACCCGCGGGCCATCAGAACCGAGGCCGAGTCGCCCGGGAGAGCTTGTCGACCCCGCGGACCCTCGGACCCGAGCGTGAGTTGCCCGGGTGAGCTGGTCAACCCCGCGGGCCATCGGACCTGAGCGTGAGACGCCCGGGAGATCTGGTCGACCTCGCGGGCCATTGGACCCTAGACCGAATCGCCCGGAAGAGCTGGTCGACACCCCGGGGCAGCGGAGACGGGCGTGAGTCGTCCAGGACAGCTTGTCGAACACGCAGTCCCTTGGACCCAAGCGCGAGTCGCCCGGGAGAGCTGGTCCACACGCGGGCCATCGGAACACAGCCCGAGTTGCCCGGGACAGCTGTTCAACACCGGGAACACGGACGCGGGCACGATTCGCCCAGGACAGCTGGTCGACACCGCCGACACTCGGACCCGAGCACGAGGCGCCCGGGAGAGCTGGTCGACCCAGCAGGCCCCCGCACCCGAGCGAGAGTAGCCTGCAAGAGCTGGTCCAAACCGCGGGCCCTCGGACCCGAGCCCAAGTCCCCCAGGACAGCTGGTCCAGCCCGCGCGACCTCAGGCACGGGCCCGAGTTATCCGGGACAGCTGGTCGACGCCGTGGACTTCGGACACGCGTGCGAGACGCGCAGATGTGTTGGTCGACCCCGCGGGCCTTCGGACCCTGGCCCGAGACGTCCGGGACAGTTGGTCGACACCACGGGCCCATGGACACTGGCCCGAATCGCCCGGGAAAGTTGATCGACCGCGTGGGCCATCGGACCCGAGGCCGAGTCACCTGGGAGAGCTGGTCGACACCGCATGCCCTCGGACCAGAGCGCGAGTCGCCCAGGAGAGCTGGTTGACACCGCGGAATGTCGGAGCCGTGCGGGAGGCTTCCTGGGCAGCTGGTTGACACTGCGGACTCAAACCCGAGCCTGAATCGCCCGGGACAGCTGGTCGACCCCGAGGGCCCTCGGACCCGGGCCAGAGTCAGCCGGGACAGCTGATCGACCCCGCGGGCCCTCGGACCCGAGCGCGAATGGCACGGGAGAGGTGATCGACCTCGGAGGCCATCGGACCCAGGCCGAGAGAGCTGGTCAACACCGCGGGCCCTCGGACCCGGCCCCATGTCCCCTGGGACAGCTGCTCGAGCCCACAGGACCTCGGGCACGGGCCCGCGTCACCGGGACAGCTGGCCGAACTCTCGTGCATTTGGAGCAAAACGCGGGTTGCCGGGAGAGCTGGTCGACACCGTGGGCCCTGGAACCCGGGCCCGACCCTCCCGGGATAGCTGGTCGAGCCCGCAGGACCTCAGACACGGGCCTGAATCACCCAGGACAGCTGGTCGAGCCCGCAGGACCTCGAGCACGGCCCGAGTTACCTGGGACAGCTGGTCGACCCCGCGGGCCCTTCGACCCTTGTCTGAGTCGCCCGGGAAGTCTGGTCGACGAGGCAGGCACTGGAATCCGGGCCTAGGTCGCCCAGGACATCGAACGGGCCCGAGGTTCCCAGGACAGCTGGTTGACTCCGCGGCCCCTCGCATCCAATCGCGAGTCGCCCGGGAGTGTTGGTCGACCCCGCGGGCCCTCGGTCACTGGCCCCAGTCGCCCGAGATATCTGGTGTACCCCGCGGAGCCTCAGAGCCAGGCGCAAGTCGTCCGGGACAGCTGGACAACCCCGCGGGCCATCGTACCCGAGGCCGAGTCACCCGGTAGAGCTGATCGACCCCACGGACTCTCGGACCCTCGCACGAGTTGCCCGGGAGATCTGGTTAACCCCGCGGGCACTCGGACCTGAGCGCGAGTTTCCCGGGGGAGCTGGACGACACTGTGGAGCCTCCCACCTGAGCGTGAGTCCCCCGGGTGCGCTCGTCGACACAGCAGTCCCTCGGACCCGGGCGCGAGTCTTCCTGGACAGCTGGTCAATACCGTGCGAACTCGGACCCGTGCCTGCGTCGCCCGGGCCTGCTGGTCGACGCCGCGGGCACTGGAATCCGGGCCTAGGTCGCCCGGGACTTCTGGTCCAGCCTGCAGGATTTCGGACATGGGCCCAAGGTTCCCAGGACATCTGGTCGACCCCGCGGGTCCTCGGAACAGGGCCCGAGTCGCCCAGAAGAGCTGGTCAAGCCCCCGCGCCCACGGAGCCGGGAGCGCGTCGTCTGGGACAGCTGATCGACCACGCGGGCCATCGTCCATGAGGCCGAGTCACCCGGGAGAGCTGGTCGACCTCGCGTGCATTTGGCCCCGAGTGCGACTCGCCAGGGAGAGCTGTTCGATACCGCGGACCCTCGGAACTGGGCGCGAGGCGTCCGGGACTGCTGGTCAACCCCGATGGAACACGGACACGGGCACGAGTAGCCCGGGACAGCTGGTCGACCCCGTGGCCTCTCGGATCCGGGAACGAGTCGTCCGGGACAGCTGGTCGACGCCACGGACACTCCCACCAGATCGCGAGTCGCCCGGGAGAGCTGGTCGACACTGCGGGCCCTCGGATCCACGCCGATGTCCTCCTGGAATGTTGGTCGAGCCCGCGAGACCTCGGTCATGTGCCAGAGTTACCCAGGACATCGGTCGACGCCGCGGCCCTCGGACCTAGGTGCGAGTTGTCCTGGACAGCTGGTCAACCCCAAGGGATCTCGGACCCGTGCCTGAGTCGCCCGGGACAGCTGGTCTACCCCGCGGGCCCTCGGACCCGGGTCCGTGTCTCCCGGGATAGCTGGTCGTCCCCTCATGCCCTAGGACCCGGGCTCGAGCCATCTGGGACAGCTGGTCGACACCGCGGTCCCTCGCACGCGATTGCGAGCTGCCTGGGAGAGGTTGCCGGCCCCACAAACCCTTGGACACTGGCCCATGTCTCCCAGGACAGCTGGTTGAGCCCGCGGGCTTCGGAACCTGGCGCGAGTCATCCTGGTCAACACCGGGGGCCCACAGGCACATGCCCTAGTCGCCTGGGAGAGCTGGTCCAGGCCGCGGGACATCGGGCACGGGCCCGAGTGGCCCGGGAGAGCAGGTGCATCCCACGGGACCTCGGGCATGGGCCCGAGTGGCCAGGGACACCTGCTCCAGGCCACGGAAACTTGTACACGGCCCGAGCCGCCCCGGGGCAGCTGGTCCAGGCCGCGGGACCACGGACACGAGCCCGTGTTGCCCCAGACTGATGGTCGACATTGATGGCCCTCGGACATTTGCCCGAGTTGCCCAGGACAGCTGGTCGACCCCGCGGCCCCTCACACCCGATCGCGAGTCACCCGGGAGTGTTGGTCGACCCCGCGGGCCCTCGGTCACTGGCCCGAGTCGCCCGAGATATCTGGTGTACCCCGCGGAGCCTCAGAGCCAGGCGCAAGTCGTCCGGGACAGCTGGGCAAACCCGCGGGCCATCAGAACCGAGGCCGAGTCGCCCGGGAGAGCTTGTCGACCCCGCGGACCCTCGGACCCGAGCGTGAGTTGCCCGGGTGAGCTGGTCAACCCCGCGGGCCATCGGACCTGAGCGTGAGACGCCCGGGAGATCTGGTCGACCTCGCGGGCCATTGGACCCTAGACCGAATCGCCCGGAAGAGCTGGTCGACACCCCGGGGCAGCGGAGACGGGCGTGAGTCGTCCAGGACAGCTTGTCGAACACGCAGTCCCTTGGACCCAAGCGCGAGTCGCCCGGGAGAGCTGGTCCACACGCGGGCCATCGGAACACAGCCCGAGTTGCCCGGGACAGCTGTTCAACACCGGGAACACGGACGCGGGCACGATTCGCCCAGGACAGCTGGTCGACACCGCCGACACTCGGACCCGAGCACGAGGCGCCCGGGAGAGCTGGTCGACCCAGCAGGCCCCCGCACCCGAGCGAGAGTAGCCTGCAAGAGCTGGTCCAAACCGCGGGCCCTCGGACCCGAGCCCAAGTCCCCCAGGACAGCTGGTCCAGCCCGCGCGACCTCAGGCACGGGCCCGAGTTATCCGGGACAGCTGGTCGACGCCGTGGACTTCGGACACGCGTGCGAGACGCGCAGATGTGTTGGTCGACCCCGCGGGCCTTCGGACCCTGGCCCGAGACGTCCGGGACAGTTGGTCGACACCACGGGCCCATGGACACTGGCCCGAATCGCCCGGGAAAGTTGATCGACCGCGTGGGCCATCGGACCCGAGGCCGAGTCACCTGGGAGAGCTGGTCGACACCGCATGCCCTCGGACCAGAGCGCGAGTCGCCCAGGAGAGCTGGTTGACACCGCGGAATGTCGGAGCCGTGCGGGAGGCTTCCTGGGCAGCTGGTTGACACTGCGGACTCAAACCCGAGCCTGAATCGCCCGGGACAGCTGGTCGACCCCGAGGGCCCTCGGACCCGGGCCAGAGTCAGCCGGGACAGCTGATCGACCCCGCGGGCCCTCGGACCCGAGCGCGAATGGCACGGGAGAGGTGATCGACCTCGGAGGCCATCGGACCCAGGCCGAGAGAGCTGGTCAACACCGCGGGCCCTCGGACCCGGCCCCATGTCCCCTGGGACAGCTGCTCGAGCCCACAGGACCTCGGGCACGGGCCCGCGTCACCGGGACAGCTGGCCGAACTCTCGTGCATTTGGAGCAAAACGCGGGTTGCCGGGAGAGCTGGTCGACACCGTGGGCCCTGGAACCCGGGCCCGACCCTCCCGGGATAGCTGGTCGAGCCCGCAGGACCTCAGGCACGGGCCTGAATCACCCAGGACAGCTGGTCGAGCCCGCAGGACCTCGTGCACGGCCCGAGTTACCTGGGACAGCTGGTCGACCCCGCGGGCCCTTCGACCCTTGTCTGAGTGGCCCGGGAAGTCTGGTCGACGAGGCAGGCACTGGAATCCGGGCCTAGGTCGCCCAGGACATCGAACGGGCCCGAGGTTCCCAGGACAGCTGGTTGACTCCGCGGCCCCTCGCATCCAATCGCGAGTCGCCCGGGAGTGTTGGTCGACCCCGCGGGCCCTCGGTCACTGGCCCCAGTCGCCCGAGATATCTGGTGTACCCCGCGGAGCCTCAGAGCCAGGCGCAAGTCGTCCGGGACAGCTGGACAACCCCGCGGGCCATCGTACCCGAGGCCGAGTCACCCGGTAGAGCTGATCGACCCCACGGACTCTCGGACCCTCGCACGAGTTGCCCGGGAGATCTGGTCAACCCCGCGGGCACTCGAACCCGAGCGCGAGTTTCCCGGGGGAGCTGGACGACACTGTGGACCCTCCCACCTGAGCGCGAGTCCCCCGGGTGCACTCGTCGACACAGCAGTCCCTCGGACCCGGGCGCCAGTCTTCCTGGACAGCTGGTCAATACCGTGCGAACTCGGACCCGTGCCTGCGTCGCCCGGGCCTGCTGGTCGACGCCGCGGGCACTGGAATCCGGGCCTAGGTCGCCCGGGACTTCTGGTCCAGCCTGCAGGATTTCGGACATGGGCCCAAGGTTCCCAGGACATCTGGTCGACCCCGCGGGTCCTCGGAACAGGGCCCGAGTCGCCCAGAAGAGCTGGTCAAGCCCCCGCGCCCACGGAGCCGGGAGCGCGTCGTCTGGGACAGCTGATCGACCACGCGGGCCATCGTCCATGAGGCCGAGTCACCCGGGAGAGCTGGTCGACCGCGCGTGCATTTGGCCCCGAGTGCGACTCGCCAGGGAGAGCTGTTCGATACCGCGGACCCTCGGAACTGGGCGCGAGGCGTCCGGGACTGCTGGTCAACCCCGATGGAACACGGACACGGGCACGAGTAGCCCGGGACAGCTGGTCGACCCCGTGGCCTCTCGGATCCGGGAACGAGTCGTCCGGGACAGCTGGTCGACGCCACGGACACTCCCACCAGATCGCGAGTCGCCCGGGAGAGCTGGTCGACACTGCGGGCCCTCGGATCCACGCCGATGTCCTCCTGGAATGTTGGTCGAGCCCGCGAGACCTCGGTCATGTGCCAGAGTTACCCAGGACATCGGTCGACGCCGCGGCCCTCGGACCTAGGTGCGAGTTGTCCTGGACAGCTGGTCAACCCCAAGGGATCTCGGACCCGTGCCTGAGTCGCCCGGGACAGCTGGTCTACCCCGCGGGCCCTCGGACCCGGGTCCGTGTCTCCCGGGATAGCTGGTCGTCCCCTCATGCCCTAGGACCCGGGCTCGAGCCACCTGGGACAGCTGGTCGACACCGCGGTCCCTCGCACGCGATTGCGAGCTGCCTGGGAGAGGTTGCCGGCCCCACAAACCCTTGGACACTGGCCCATGTCTCCCAGGACAGCTGGTTGAGCCCGCGGGCTTCGGAACCTGGCGCGAGTCACCCTGGTCAACACCGGGGGCCCACAGGCACAGGCCCTAGTCGCCTGGGAGAGCTGGTCCAGGCCGCGGGACATCGGGCACGGGCCCGAGTGTCCCGGGAGAGCAGGTGCATCCCACGGGACCTCGGGCATGGGCCCGAGTGGCCAGGGACACCTGCTCCAGGCCACGGAAACTTGTACACGGCCCGAGCCGCCCCGGGGCAGCTGGTCCAGGCCGCGGGACCACGGACACGAGCCCGTGTTGCCCCAGACTGATGGTCGACATTGATGGCCCTCGGACATTTGCCCGAGTTGCCCAGGACAGCTGGTCGACCCCGCGGCCCCTCACACCCGATCGCGAGTCACCCGGGAGTGTTGGTCGACCCCGCGGGCCCTCGGTCACTGGCCCGAGTCGCCCGAGATATCTGGTGTACCCCGCGGAGCCTCAGAGCCAGGCGCAAGTCGTCCGGGACAGCTGGGCAAACCCGCGGGCCATCAGAACCGAGGCCGAGTCGCCCGGGAGAGCTTGTCGACCCCGCGGACCCTCGGACCCGAGCGTGAGTTGCCCGGGTGAGCTGGTCAACCCCGCGGGCCATCGGACCTGAGCGTGAGACGCCCGGGAGATCTGGTCGACCTCGCGGGCCATTGGACCCTAGACCGAATCGCCCGGAAGAGCTGGTCGACACCCCGGGGCAGCGGAGACGGGCGTGAGTCGTCCAGGACAGCTTGTCGAACACGCAGTCCCTTGGACCCAAGCGCGAGTCGCCCGGGAGAGCTGGTCCACACGCGGGCCATCGGAACACAGCCCGAGTTGCCCGGGACAGCTGTTCAACACCGGGAACACGGACGCGGGCACGATTCGCCCAGGACAGCTGGTCGACACCGCCGACACTCGGACCCGAGCACGAGGCGCCCGGGAGAGCTGGTCGACCCAGCAGGCCCCCGCACCCGAGCGAGAGTAGCCTGCAAGAGCTGGTCCAAACCGCGGGCCCTCGGACCCGAGCCCAAGTCCCCCAGGACAGCTGGTCCAGCCCGCGCGACCTCAGGCACGGGCCCGAGTTATCCGGGACAGCTGGTCGACGCCGTGGACTTCGGACACGCGTGCGAGACGCGCAGATGTGTTGGTCGACCCCGCGGGCCTTCGGACCCTGGCCCGAGACGTCCGGGACAGTTGGTCGACACCACGGGCCCATGGACACTGGCCCGAATCGCCCGGGAAAGTTGATCGACCGCGTGGGCCATCGGACCCGAGGCCGAGTCACCTGGGAGAGCTGGTCGACACCGCATGCCCTCGGACCAGAGCGCGAGTCGCCCAGGAGAGCTGGTTGACACCGCGGAATGTCGGAGCCGTGCGGGAGGCTTCCTGGGCAGCTGGTTGACACTGCGGACTCAAACCCGAGCCTGAATCGCCCGGGACAGCTGGTCGACCCCGAGGGCCCTCGGACCCGGGCCAGAGTCAGCCGGGACAGCTGATCGACCCCGCGGGCCCTAGGACCCGAGCGCGAATGGCACGGGAGAGGTGATCGACCTCGGAGGCCATCGGACCCAGGCCGAGAGAGCTGGTCAACACCGCGGGCCCTCGGACCCGGCCCCATGTCCCCTGGGACAGCTGCTCGAGCCCACAGGACCTCGGGCACGGGCCCGCGTCACCGGGACAGCTGGCCGAACTCTCGTGCATTTGGAGCAAAACGCGGGTTGCCGGGAGAGCTGGTCGACACCGTGGGCCCTGGAACCCGGGCCCGACCCTCCCGGGATAGCTGGTCGAGCCCGCAGGACCTCAGGCACGGGCCTGAATCACCCAGGACAGCTGGTCGAGCCCGCAGGACCTCGTGCACGGCCCGAGTTACCTGGGACAGCTGGTCGACCCCGCGGGCCCTTCGACCCTTGTCTGAGTGGCCCGGGAAGTCTGGTCGACGAGGCAGGCACTGGAATCCGGGCCTAGGTCGCCCAGGACATCGAACGGGCCCGAGGTTCCCAGGACAGCTGGTTGACTCCGCGGCCCCTCGCATCCAATCGCGAGTCGCCCGGGAGTGTTGGTCGACCCCGCGGGCCCTCGGTCACTGGCCCCAGTCGCCCGAGATATCTGGTGTACCCCGCGGAGCCTCAGAGCCAGGCGCAAGTCGTCCGGGACAGCTGGACAACCCCGCGGGCCATCGTACCCGAGGCCGAGTCACCCGGTAGAGCTGATCGACCCCACGGACTCTCGGACCCTCGCACGAGTTGCCCGGGAGATCTGGTCAACCCCGCGGGCACTCGAACCCGAGCGCGAGTTTCCCGGGGGAGCTGGACGACACTGTGGACCCTCCCACCTGAGCGCGAGTCCCCCGGGTGCACTCGTCGACACAGCAGTCCCTCGGACCCGGGCGCCAGTCTTCCTGGACAGCTGGTCAATACCGTGCGAACTCGGACCCGTGCCTGCGTCGCCCGGGCCTGCTGGTCGACGCCGCGGGCACTGGAATCCGGGCCTAGGTCGCCCGGGACTTCTGGTCCAGCCTGCAGGATTTCGGACATGGGCCCAAGGTTCCCAGGACATCTGGTCGACCCCGCGGGTCCTCGGAACAGGGCCCGAGTCGCCCAGAAGAGCTGGTCAAGCCCCCGCGCCCACGGAGCCGGGAGCGCGTCGTCTGGGACAGCTGATCGACCACGCGGGCCATCGTCCATGAGGCCGAGTCACCCGGGAGAGCTGGTCGACCTCGCGTGCATTTGGCCCCGAGTGCGACTCGCCAGGGAGAGCTGTTCGATACCGCGGACCCTCGGAACTGGGCGCGAGGCGTCCGGGACTGCTGGTCAACCCCGATGGAACACGGACACGGGCACGAGTAGCCCGGGACAGCTGGTCGACCCCGTGGCCTCTCGGATCCGGGAACGAGTCGTCCGGGACAGCTGGTCGACGCCACGGACACTCCCACCAGATCGCGAGTCGCCCGGGAGAGCTGGTCGACACTGCGGGCCCTCGGATCCACGCCGATGTCCTCCTGGAATGTTGGTCGAGCCCGCGAGACCTCGGTCATGTGCCAGAGTTACCCAGGACATCGGTCGACGCCGCGGCCCTCGGACCTAGGTGCGAGTTGTCCTGGACAGCTGGTCAACCCCAAGGGATCTCGGACCCGTGCCTGAGTCGCCCGGGACAGCTGGTCTACCCCGCGGGCCCTCGGACCCGGGTCCGTGTCTCCCGGGATAGCTGGTCGTCCCCTCATGCCCTAGGACCCGGGCTCGAGCCACCTGGGACAGCTGGTCGACACCGCGGTCCCTCGCACGCGATTGCGAGCTGCCTAGGAGAGGTTGCCGGCCCCACAAACCCTTGGACACTGGCCCATGTCTCCCAGGACAGCTGGTTGAGCCCGCGGGCTTCGGAACCTGGCGCGAGTCACCCTGGTCAACACCGGGGGCCCACAGGCACAGGCCCTAGTCGCCTGGGAGAGCTGGTCCAGGCCGCGGGACATCGGGCACGGGCCCGAGTGGCCCGGGAGAGCAGGTGCATCCCACGGGACCTCGGGCATGGGCCCGAGTGGCCAGGGACACCTGCTCCAGGCCACGGAAACTTGTACACGGCCCGAGCCGCCCCGGGGCAGCTGGTCCAGGCCGCGGGACCACGGACACGAGCCCGTGTTGCCCCAGACTGATGGTCGACATTGATGGCCCTCGGACATTTGCCCGAGTTGCCCAGGACAGCTGGTCGACCCCGCGGCCCCTCACACCCGATCGCGAGTCACCCGGGAGTGTTGGTCGACCCCGCGGGCCCTCGGTCACTGGCCCGAGTCGCCCGAGATATCTGGTGTACCCCGCGGAGCCTCAGAGCCAGGCGCAAGTCGTCCGGGACAGCTGGGCAAACCCGCGGGCCATCAGAACCGAGGCCGAGTCGCCCGGGAGAGCTTGTCGACCCCGCGGACCCTCGGACCCGAGCGTGAGTTGCCCGGGTGAGCTGGTCAACCCCGCGGGCCATCGGACCTGAGCGTGAGACGCCCGGGAGATCTGGTCGACCTCGCGGGCCATTGGACCCTAGACCGAATCGCCCGGAAGAGCTGGTCGACACCCCGGGGCAGCGGAGACGGGCGTGAGTCGTCCAGGACAGCTTGTCGAACACGCAGTCCCTTGGACCCAAGCGCGAGTCGCCCGGGAGAGCTGGTCCACACGCGGGCCATCGGAACACAGCCCGAGTTGCCCGGGACAGCTGTTCAACACCGGGAACACGGACGCGGGCACGATTCGCCCAGGACAGCTGGTCGACACCGCCGACACTCGGACCCGAGCACGAGGCGCCCGGGAGAGCTGGTCGACCCAGCAGGCCCCCGCACCCGAGCGAGAGTAGCCTGCAAGAGCTGGTCCAAACCGCGGGCCCTCGGACCCGAGCCCAAGTCCCCCAGGACAGCTGGTCCAGCCCGCGCGACCTCAGGCACGGGCCCGAGTTATCCGGGACAGCTGGTCGACGCCGTGGACTTCGGACACGCGTGCGAGACGCGCAGATGTGTTGGTCGACCCCGCGGGCCTTCGGACCCTGGCCCGAGACGTCCGGGACAGTTGGTCGACACCACGGGCCCATGGACACTGGCCCGAATCGCCCGGGAAAGTTGATCGACCGCGTGGGCCATCGGACCCGAGGCCGAGTCACCTGGGAGAGCTGGTCGACACCGCATGCCCTCGGACCAGAGCGCGAGTCGCCCAGGAGAGCTGGTTGACACCGCGGAATGTCGGAGCCGTGCGGGAGGCTTCCTGGGCAGCTGGTTGACACTGCGGACTCAAACCCGAGCCTGAATCGCCCGGGACAGCTGGTCGACCCCGAGGGCCCTCGGACCCGGGCCAGAGTCAGCCGGGACAGCTGATCGACCCCGCGGGCCCTAGGACCCGAGCGCGAATGGCACGGGAGAGGTGATCGACCTCGGAGGCCATCGGACCCAGGCCGAGAGAGCTGGTCAACACCGCGGGCCCTCGGACCCGGCCCCATGTCCCCTGGGACAGCTGCTCGAGCCCACAGGACCTCGGGCACGGGCCCGCGTCACCGGGACAGCTGGCCGAACTCTCGTGCATTTGGAGCAAAACGCGGGTTGCCGGGAGAGCTGGTCGACACCGTGGGCCCTGGAACCCGGGCCCGACCCTCCCGGGATAGCTGGTCGAGCCCGCAGGACCTCAGGCACGGGCCTGAATCACCCAGGACAGCTGGTCGAGCCCGCAGGACCTCGTGCACGGCCCGAGTTACCTGGGACAGCTGGTCGACCCCGCGGGCCCTTCGACCCTTGTCTGAGTGGCCCGGGAAGTCTGGTCGACGAGGCAGGCACTGGAATCCGGGCCTAGGTCGCCCAGGACATCGAACGGGCCCGAGGTTCCCAGGACAGCTGGTTGACTCCGCGGCCCCTCGCATCCAATCGCGAGTCGCCCGGGAGTGTTGGTCGACCCCGCGGGCCCTCGGTCACTGGCCCCAGTCGCCCGAGATATCTGGTGTACCCCGCGGAGCCTCAGAGCCAGGCGCAAGTCGTCCGGGACAGCTGGACAACCCCGCGGGCCATCGTACCCGAGGCCGAGTCACCCGGTAGAGCTGATCGACCCCACGGACTCTCGGACCCTCGCACGAGTTGCCCGGGAGATCTGGTCAACCCCGCGGGCACTCGAACCCGAGCGCGAGTTTCCCGGGGGAGCTGGACGACACTGTGGACCCTCCCACCTGAGCGCGAGTCCCCCGGGTGCACTCGTCGACACAGCAGTCCCTCGGACCCGGGCGCCAGTCTTCCTGGACAGCTGGTCAATACCGTGCGAACTCGGACCCGTGCCTGCGTCGCCCGGGCCTGCTGGTCGACGCCGCGGGCACTGGAATCCGGGCCTAGGTCGCCCGGGACTTCTGGTCCAGCCTGCAGGATTTCGGACATGGGCCCAAGGTTCCCAGGACATCTGGTCGACCCCGCGGGTCCTCGGAACAGGGCCCGAGTCGCCCAGAAGAGCTGGTCAAGCCCCCGCGCCCACGGAGCCGGGAGCGCGTCGTCTGGGACAGCTGATCGACCACGCGGGCCATCGTCCATGAGGCCGAGTCACCCGGGAGAGCTGGTCGACCTCGCGTGCATTTGGCCCCGAGTGCGACTCGCCAGGGAGAGCTGTTCGATACCGCGGACCCTCGGAACTGGGCGCGAGGCGTCCGGGACTGCTGGTCAACCCCGATGGAACACGGACACGGGCACGAGTAGCCCGGGACAGCTGGTCGACCCCGTGGCCTCTCGGATCCGGGAACGAGTCGTCCGGGACAGCTGGTCGACGCCACGGACACTCCCACCAGATCGCGAGTCGCCCGGGAGAGCTGGTCGACACTGCGGGCCCTCGGATCCACGCCGATGTCCTCCTGGAATGTTGGTCGAGCCCGCGAGACCTCGGTCATGTGCCAGAGTTACCCAGGACATCGGTCGACGCCGCGGCCCTCGGACCTAGGTGCGAGTTGTCCTGGACAGCTGGTCAACCCCAAGGGATCTCGGACCCGTGCCTGAGTCGCCCGGGACAGCTGGTCTACCCCGCGGGCCCTCGGACCCGGGTCCGTGTCTCCCGGGATAGCTGGTCGTCCCCTCATGCCCTAGGACCCGGGCTCGAGCCACCTGGGACAGCTGGTCGACACCGCGGTCCCTCGCACGCGATTGCGAGCTGCCTAGGAGAGGTTGCCGGCCCCACAAACCCTTGGACACTGGCCCATGTCTCCCAGGACAGCTGGTTGAGCCCGCGGGCTTCGGAACCTGGCGCGAGTCACCCTGGTCAACACCGGGGGCCCACAGGCACAGGCCCTAGTCGCCTGGGAGAGCTGGTCCAGGCCGCGGGACATCGGGCACGGGCCCGAGTGGCCCGGGAGAGCAGGTGCATCCCACGGGACCTCGGGCATGGGCCCGAGTGGCCAGGGACACCTGCTCCAGGCCACGGAAACTTGTACACGGCCCGAGCCGCCCCGGGGCAGCTGGTCCAGGCCGCGGGACCACGGACACGAGCCCGTGTTGCCCCAGACTGATGGTCGACATTGATGGCCCTCGGACATTTGCCCGAGTTGCCCAGGACAGCTGGTCGACCCCGCGGCCCCTCACACCCGATCGCGAGTCACCCGGGAGTGTTGGTCGACCCCGCGGGCCCTCGGTCACTGGCCCGAGTCGCCCGAGATATCTGGTGTACCCCGCGGAGCCTCAGAGCCAGGCGCAAGTCGTCCGGGACAGCTGGGCAAACCCGCGGGCCATCAGAACCGAGGCCGAGTCGCCCGGGAGAGCTTGTCGACCCCGCGGACCCTCGGACCCGAGCGTGAGTTGCCCGGGTGAGCTGGTCAACCCCGCGGGCCATCGGACCTGAGCGTGAGACGCCCGGGAGATCTGGTCGACCTCGCGGGCCATTGGACCCTAGACCGAATCGCCCGGAAGAGCTGGTCGACACCCCGGGGCAGCGGAGACGGGCGTGAGTCGTCCAGGACAGCTTGTCGAACACGCAGTCCCTTGGACCCAAGCGCGAGTCGCCCGGGAGAGCTGGTCCACACGCGGGCCATCGGAACACAGCCCGAGTTGCCCGGGACAGCTGTTCAACACCGGGAACACGGACGCGGGCACGATTCGCCCAGGACAGCTGGTCGACACCGCCGACACTCGGACCCGAGCACGAGGCGCCCGGGAGAGCTGGTCGACCCAGCAGGCCCCCGCACCCGAGCGAGAGTAGCCTGCAAGAGCTGGTCCAAACCGCGGGCCCTCGGACCCGAGCCCAAGTCCCCCAGGACAGCTGGTCCAGCCCGCGCGACCTCAGGCACGGGCCCGAGTTATCCGGGACAGCTGGTCGACGCCGTGGACTTCGGACACGCGTGCGAGACGCGCAGATGTGTTGGTCGACCCCGCGGGCCTTCGGACCCTGGCCCGAGACGTCCGGGACAGTTGGTCGACACCACGGGCCCATGGACACTGGCCCGAATCGCCCGGGAAAGTTGATCGACCGCGTGGGCCATCGGACCCGAGGCCGAGTCACCTGGGAGAGCTGGTCGACACCGCATGCCCTCGGACCAGAGCGCGAGTCGCCCAGGAGAGCTGGTTGACACCGCGGAATGTCGGAGCCGTGCGGGAGGCTTCCTGGGCAGCTGGTTGACACTGCGGACTCAAACCCGAGCCTGAATCGCCCGGGACAGCTGGTCGACCCCGAGGGCCCTCGGACCCGGGCCAGAGTCAGCCGGGACAGCTGATCGACCCCGCGGGCCCTAGGACCCGAGCGCGAATGGCACGGGAGAGGTGATCGACCTCGGAGGCCATCGGACCCAGGCCGAGAGAGCTGGTCAACACCGCGGGCCCTCGGACCCGGCCCCATGTCCCCTGGGACAGCTGCTCGAGCCCACAGGACCTCGGGCACGGGCCCGCGTCACCGGGACAGCTGGCCGAACTCTCGTGCATTTGGAGCAAAACGCGGGTTGCCGGGAGAGCTGGTCGACACCGTGGGCCCTGGAACCCGGGCCCGACCCTCCCGGGATAGCTGGTCGAGCCCGCAGGACCTCAGGCACGGGCCTGAATCACCCAGGACAGCTGGTCGAGCCCGCAGGACCTCGTGCACGGCCCGAGTTACCTGGGACAGCTGGTCGACCCCGCGGGCCCTTCGACCCTTGTCTGAGTGGCCCGGGAAGTCTGGTCGACGAGGCAGGCACTGGAATCCGGGCCTAGGTCGCCCAGGACATCGAACGGGCCCGAGGTTCCCAGGACAGCTGGTTGACTCCGCGGCCCCTCGCATCCAATCGCGAGTCGCCCGGGAGTGTTGGTCGACCCCGCGGGCCCTCGGTCACTGGCCCCAGTCGCCCGAGATATCTGGTGTACCCCGCGGAGCCTCAGAGCCAGGCGCAAGTCGTCCGGGACAGCTGGACAACCCCGCGGGCCATCGTACCCGAGGCCGAGTCACCCGGTAGAGCTGATCGACCCCACGGACTCTCGGACCCTCGCACGAGTTGCCCGGGAGATCTGGTCAACCCCGCGGGCACTCGAACCCGAGCGCGAGTTTCCCGGGGGAGCTGGACGACACTGTGGACCCTCCCACCTGAGCGCGAGTCCCCCGGGTGCACTCGTCGACACAGCAGTCCCTCGGACCCGGGCGCCAGTCTTCCTGGACAGCTGGTCAATACCGTGCGAACTCGGACCCGTGCCTGCGTCGCCCGGGCCTGCTGGTCGACGCCGCGGGCACTGGAATCCGGGCCTAGGTCGCCCGGGACTTCTGGTCCAGCCTGCAGGATTTCGGACATGGGCCCAAGGTTCCCAGGACATCTGGTCGACCCCGCGGGTCCTCGGAACAGGGCCCGAGTCGCCCAGAAGAGCTGGTCAAGCCCCCGCGCCCACGGAGCCGGGAGCGCGTCGTCTGGGACAGCTGATCGACCACGCGGGCCATCGTCCATGAGGCCGAGTCACCCGGGAGAGATGGTCGACCGCGCGTGCATTTGGCCCCGAGTGCGACTCGCCAGGGAGAGCTGTTCGATACCGCGGACCCTCGGAACTGGGCGCGAGGCGTCCGGGACTGCTGGTCAACCCCGATGGAACACGGACACGGGCACGAGTAGCCCGGGACAGCTGGTCGACCCCGTGGCCTCTCGGATCCGGGAACGAGTCGTCCGGGACAGCTGGTCGACGCCACGGACACTCCCACCAGATCGCGAGTCGCCCGGGAGAGCTGGTCGACACTGCGGGCCCTCGGATCCACGCCGATGTCCTCCTGGAATGTTGGTCGAGCCCGCGAGACCTCGGTCATGTGCCAGAGTTACCCAGGACATCGGTCGACGCCGCGGCCCTCGGACCTAGGTGCGAGTTGTCCTGGACAGCTGGTCAACCCCAAGGGATCTCGGACCCGTGCCTGAGTCGCCCGGGACAGCTGGTCTACCCCGCGGGCCCTCGGACCCGGGTCCGTGTCTCCCGGGATAGCTGGTCGTCCCCTCATGCCCTAGGACCCGGGCTCGAGCCACCTGGGACAGCTGGTCGACACCGCGGTCCCTCGCACGCGATTGCGAGCTGCCTGGGAGAGGTTGCCGGCCCCACAAACCCTTGGACACTGGCCCATGTCTCCCAGGACAGCTGGTTGAGCCCGCGGGCTTCGGAACCTGGCGCGAGTCACCCTGGTCAACACCGGGGGCCCACAGGCACAGGCCCTAGTCGCCTGGGAGAGCTGGTCCAGGCCGCGGGACATCGGGCACGGGCCCGAGTGGCCCGGGAGAGCAGGTGCATCCCACGGGACCTCGGGCATGGGCCCGAGTGGCCAGGGACACCTGCTCCAGGCCACGGAAACTTGTACACGGCCCGAGCCGCCCCGGGGCAGCTGGTCCAGGCCGCGGGACCACGGACACGAGCCCGTGTTGCCCCAGACTGATGGTCGACATTGATGGCCCTCGGACATTTGCCCGAGTTGCCCAGGACAGCTGGTCGACCCCGCGGCCCCTCACACCCGATCGCGAGTCACCCGGGAGTGTTGGTCGACCCCGCGGGCCCTCGGTCACTGGCCCGAGTCGCCCGAGATATCTGGTGTACCCCGCGGAGCCTCAGAGCCAGGCGCAAGTCGTCCGGGACAGCTGGGCAAACCCGCGGGCCATCAGAACCGAGGCCGAGTCGCCCGGGAGAGCTTGTCGACCCCGCGGACCCTCGGACCCGAGCGTGAGTTGCCCGGGTGAGCTGGTCAACCCCGCGGGCCATCGGACCTGAGCGTGAGACGCCCGGGAGATCTGGTCGACCTCGCGGGCCATTGGACCCTAGACCGAATCGCCCGGAAGAGCTGGTCGACACCCCGGGGCAGCGGAGACGGGCGTGAGTCGTCCAGGACAGCTTGTCGAACACGCAGTCCCTTGGACCCAAGCGCGAGTCGCCCGGGAGAGCTGGTCCACACGCGGGCCATCGGAACACAGCCCGAGTTGCCCGGGACAGCTGTTCAACACCGGGAACACGGACGCGGGCACGATTCGCCCAGGACAGCTGGTCGACACCGCCGACACTCGGACCCGAGCACGAGGCGCCCGGGAGAGCTGGTCGACCCAGCAGGCCCCCGCACCCGAGCGAGAGTAGCCTGCAAGAGCTGGTCCAAACCGCGGGCCCTCGGACCCGAGCCCAAGTCCCCCAGGACAGCTGGTCCAGCCCGCGCGACCTCAGGCACGGGCCCGAGTTATCCGGGACAGCTGGTCGACGCCGTGGACTTCGGACACGCGTGCGAGACGCGCAGATGTGTTGGTCGACCCCGCGGGCCTTCGGACCCTGGCCCGAGACGTCCGGGACAGTTGGTCGACACCACGGGCCCATGGACACTGGCCCGAATCGCCCGGGAAAGTTGATCGACCGCGTGGGCCATCGGACCCGAGGCCGAGTCACCTGGGAGAGCTGGTCGACACCGCATGCCCTCGGACCAGAGCGCGAGTCGCCCAGGAGAGCTGGTTGACACCGCGGAATGTCGGAGCCGTGCGGGAGGCTTCCTGGGCAGCTGGTTGACACTGCGGACTCAAACCCGAGCCTGAATCGCCCGGGACAGCTGGTCGACCCCGAGGGCCCTCGGACCCGGGCCAGAGTCAGCCGGGACAGCTGATCGACCCCGCGGGCCCTAGGACCCGAGCGCGAATGGCACGGGAGAGGTGATCGACCTCGGAGGCCATCGGACCCAGGCCGAGAGAGCTGGTCAACACCGCGGGCCCTCGGACCCGGCCCCATGTCCCCTGGGACAGCTGCTCGAGCCCACAGGACCTCGGGCACGGGCCCGCGTCACCGGGACAGCTGGCCGAACTCTCGTGCATTTGGAGCAAAACGCGGGTTGCCGGGAGAGCTGGTCGACACCGTGGGCCCTGGAACCCGGGCCCGACCCTCCCGGGATAGCTGGTCGAGCCCGCAGGACCTCAGGCACGGGCCTGAATCACCCAGGACAGCTGGTCGAGCCCGCAGGACCTCGTGCACGGCCCGAGTTACCTGGGACAGCTGGTCGACCCCGCGGGCCCTTCGACCCTTGTCTGAGTGGCCCGGGAAGTCTGGTCGACGAGGCAGGCACTGGAATCCGGGCCTAGGTCGCCCAGGACATCGAACGGGCCCGAGGTTCCCAGGACAGCTGGTTGACTCCGCGGCCCCTCGCATCCAATCGCGAGTCGCCCGGGAGTGTTGGTCGACCCCGCGGGCCCTCGGTCACTGGCCCCAGTCGCCCGAGATATCTGGTGTACCCCGCGGAGCCTCAGAGCCAGGCGCAAGTCGTCCGGGACAGCTGGACAACCCCGCGGGCCATCGTACCCGAGGCCGAGTCACCCGGTAGAGCTGATCGACCCCACGGACTCTCGGACCCTCGCACGAGTTGCCCGGGAGATCTGGTCAACCCCGCGGGCACTCGAACCCGAGCGCGAGTTTCCCGGGGGAGCTGGACGACACTGTGGACCCTCCCACCTGAGCGCGAGTCCCCCGGGTGCACTCGTCGACACAGCAGTCCCTCGGACCCGGGCGCCAGTCTTCCTGGACAGCTGGTCAATACCGTGCGAACTCGGACCCGTGCCTGCGTCGCCCGGGCCTGCTGGTCGACGCCGCGGGCACTGGAATCCGGGCCTAGGTCGCCCGGGACTTCTGGTCCAGCCTGCAGGATTTCGGACATGGGCCCAAGGTTCCCAGGACATCTGGTCGACCCCGCGGGTCCTCGGAACACGGCCCGAGTCGCCCAGAAGAGCTGGTCAAGCCCCCGCGCCCACGGAGCCGGGAGCGCGTCGTCTGGGACAGCTGATCGACCACGCGGGCCATCGTCCATGAGGCCGAGTCACCCGGGAGAGATGGTCGACCGCGCGTGCATTTGGCCCCGAGTGCGACTCGCCAGGGAGAGCTGTTCGATACCGCGGACCCTCGGAACTGGGCGCGAGGCGTCCGGGACTGCTGGTCAACCCCGATGGAACACGGACACGGGCACGAGTAGCCCGGGACAGCTGGTCGACCCCGTGGCCTCTCGGATCCGGGAACGAGTCGTCCGGGACAGCTGGTCGACGCCACGGACACTCCCACCAGATCGCGAGTCGCCCGGGAGAGCTGGTCGACACTGCGGGCCCTCGGATCCACGCCGATGTCCTCCTGGAATGTTGGTCGAGCCCGCGAGACCTCGGTCATGTGCCAGAGTTACCCAGGACATCGGTCGACGCCGCGGCCCTCGGACCTAGGTGCGAGTTGTCCTGGACAGCTGGTCAACCCCAAGGGATCTCGGACCCGTGCCTGAGTCGCCCGGGACAGCTGGTCTACCCCGCGGGCCCTCGGACCCGGGTCCGTGTCTCCCGGGATAGCTGGTCGTCCCCTCATGCCCTAGGACCCGGGCTCGAGCCACCTGGGACAGCTGGTCGACACCGCGGTCCCTCGCACGCGATTGCGAGCTGCCTGGGAGAGGTTGCCGGCCCCACAAACCCTTGGACACTGGCCCATGTCTCCCAGGACAGCTGGTTGAGCCCGCGGGCTTCGGAACCTGGCGCGAGTCACCCTGGTCAACACCGGGGGCCCACAGGCACAGGCCCTAGTCGCCTGGGAGAGCTGGTCCAGGCCGCGGGACATCGGGCACGGGCCCGAGTGGCCCGGGAGAGCAGGTGCATCCCACGGGACCTCGGGCATGGGCCCGAGTGGCCAGGGACACCTGCTCCAGGCCACGGAAACTTGTACACGGCCCGAGCCGCCCCGGGGCAGCTGGTCCAGGCCGCGGGACCACGGACACGAGCCCGTGTTGCCCCAGACTGATGGTCGACATTGATGGCCCTCGGACATTTGCCCGAGTTGCCCAGGACAGCTGGTCGACCCCGCGGCCCCTCACACCCGATCGCGAGTCACCCGGGAGTGTTGGTCGACCCCGCGGGCCCTCGGTCACTGGCCCGAGTCGCCCGAGATATCTGGTGTACCCCGCGGAGCCTCAGAGCCAGGCGCAAGTCGTCCGGGACAGCTGGGCAAACCCGCGGGCCATCAGAACCGAGGCCGAGTCGCCCGGGAGAGCTTGTCGACCCCGCGGACCCTCGGACCCGAGCGTGAGTTGCCCGGGTGAGCTGGTCAACCCCGCGGGCCATCGGACCTGAGCGTGAGACGCCCGGGAGATCTGGTCGACCTCGCGGGCCATTGGACCCTAGACCGAATCGCCCGGAAGAGCTGGTCGACACCCCGGGGCAGCGGAGACGGGCGTGAGTCGTCCAGGACAGCTTGTCGAACACGCAGTCCCTTGGACGCAAGCGCGAGTCGCCCGGGAGAGCTGGTCCACACGCGGGCCATCGGAACACAGCCCGAGTTGCCCGGGACAGCTGTTCAACACCGGGAACACGGACGCGGGCACGATTCACCCAGGACAGCTGGTCGACACCGCCGACACTCGGACCCGAGCACGAGGCGCCCGGGAGAGCTGGTCGACCCAGCAGGCCCCCGCACCCGAGCGAGAGTAGCCTGCAAGAGCTGGTCCAAACCGCGGGCCCTCGGACCCGAGCCCAAGTCCCCCAGGACAGCTGGTCCAGCCCGCGCGACCTCAGGCACGGGCCCGAGTTATCCGGGACAGCTGGTCGACGCCGTGGACTTCGGACACGCGTGCGAGACGCGCAGATGTGTTGGTCGACCCCGCGGGCCTTCGGACCCTGGCCCGAGACGTCCGGGACAGTTGGTCGACACCACGGGCCCATGGACACTGGCCCGAATCGCCCGGGAAAGTTGATCGACCGCGTGGGCCATCGGACCCAAGGCCGAGTCACCTGGGAGAGCTGGTCGACACCGCATGCCCTCGGACCAGAGCGCGAGTCGCCCAGGAGAGCTGGTTGACACCGCGGAATGTCGGAGACGTGCGGGAGGCTTCCTGGGCAGCTGGTTGACACTGCGGACTCAAACCCGAGCCTGAATCGCCCGGGACAGCTGGTCGACCCCGAGGGCCCTCGGACCCGGGCCAGAGTCAGCCGGGACAGCTGATCGACCCCGCGGGCCCTCGGACCCGAGCGCGAATGGCACGGGAGAGGTGATCGACCTCGGAGGCCATCGGACCCAGGCCGAGAGAGCTGGTCAACACCGCGGGCCCTCGGACCCGGCCCCATGTCCCCTGGGACAGCTGCTCGAGCCCACAGGACCTCGGGCACGGGCCCGCGTCACCGGGACAGCTGGCCGAACTCTCGTGCATTTGGAGCAAAACGCGGGTTGCCGGGAGAGCTGGTCGACACCGTGGGCCCTGGAACCCGGGCCCGACCCTCCCGGGATAGCTGGTCGAGCCCGCAGGACCTCAGGCACGGGCCTGAATGACCCAGGACAGCTGGTCGAGCCCGCAGGACCTCGTGCACGGCCCGAGTTACCTGGGACAGCTGGTCGACCCCGCGGGCCCTTCGACCCTTGTCTGAGTCGCCCGGGAAGTCTGGTCGACGAGGTAGGCACTGGAATCCGGGCCTAGGTCGCCCAGGACATCGAACGGGCCCGAGGTTCCCAGGACAGCTGGTTGACTCCGCGGCCCCTCGCATCCAATCGCGAGTCGCCCGGGAGTGTTGGTCGACCCCGCGGGCCCTCGGTCACTGGCCCCAGTCGCCCGAGATATCTGGTGTACCCCGCGGAGCCTCAGAGCCAGGCGCAAGTCGTCCGGGACAGCTGGACAACCCCGCGGGCCATCGTACCCGAGGCCGAGTCACCCGGTAGAGCTGATCGACCCCACGGACTCTCGGACCCTCGCACGAGTTGCCCGGGAGATCTGGTCAACCCCGCGGGCACTCGGACCCGAGCGCGAGTTTCCCGGGGGAGCTGGACGACACTGTGGACCCTCCCACCTGAGCGCGAGTCCCCCGGGTGCGCTCGTCGACACAGCAGTCCCTCGGACCCGGGCGCGAGTCTTCCTGGACAGCTGGTCAATACCGTGCGAACTCGGACCCGTGCCTGCGTCGCCCGGGCCTGCTGGTCGACGCCGCGGGCACTGGAATCCGGGCCTAGGTCGCCCGGGACTTCTGGTCCAGCCTGCAGGATTTCGGACATGGGCCCAAGGTTCCCAGGACATCTGGTCGACCCCGCGGGTCCTCGGAACAGGGCCCGAGTCGCCCAGAAGAGCTGGTCAAGCCCCCGCGCCCACGGAGCCGGGAGCGCGTCGTCTGGGACAGCTGATCGACCACGCGGGCCATCGTCCATGAGGCCGAGTCACCCGGGAGAGCTGGTCGACCTCGCGTGCATTTGGCCCCGAGTGCGACTCGCCAGGGAGAGCTGTTCGATACCGCGGACCCTCGGAACTGGGCGCGAGGCGTCCGGGACTGCTGGTCAACCCCGATGGAACACGGACACGGGCACGAGTAGCCCGGGACAGCTGGTCGACCCCGTGGCCTCTCGGATCCGGGAACGAGTCGTCCGGGACAGCTGGTCGACGCCACGGACACTCCCACCAGATCGCGAGTCGCCCGGGAGAGCTGGTCGACACTGCGGGCCCTCGGATCCACGCCGATGTCCTCCTGGAATGTTGGTCGAGCCCGCGAGACCTCGGTCATGTGCCAGAGTTACCCAGGACATCGGTCGACGCCGCGGCCCTCGGACTTAGGTGCGAGTTGTCCTGGACAGCTGGTCAACCCCAAGGGATCTCGGACCCGTGCCTGAGTCGCCCGGGACAGCTGGTCTACCCCGCGGGCCCTCGGACCCGGGTCCGTGTCTCCCGGGATAGCTGGTCGTCCCCTCATGCCCTAGGACCCGGGCTCGAGCCACCTGGGACAGCTGGTCGACACCGCGGTCCCTCGCACGCGATTGCGAGCTGCCTGGGAGAGGTTGCCGGCCCCACAAACCCTTGGACACTGGCCCATGTCTCCCAGGACAGCTGGTTGAGCCCGCGGGCTTCGGAACCTGGCGCGAGTCACCCTGGTCAACACCGGGGGCCCACAGGCACAGGCCCTAGTCGCCTGGGAGAGCTGGTCCAGGCCGCGGGACATCGGGCACGGGCCCGAGTGGCCCGGGAGAGCAGGTGCATCCCACGGGACCTCGGGCATGGGCCCGAGTGGCCAGGGACACCTGCTCCAGGCCACGGAAACTTGTACACGGCCCGAGCCGCCCCGGGGCAGCTGGTCCAGGCCGCGGGACCACGGACACGAGCCCGTGTTGCCCCAGACTGATGGTCGACATTGATGGCCCTCGGACATTTGCCCGAGTTGCCCAGGACAGCTGGTCGACCCCGCGGCCCCTCACACCCGATCGCGAGTCACCCGGGAGTGTTGGTCGACCCCGCGGGCCCTCGGTCACTGGCCCGAGTCGCCCGAGATATCTGGTGTACCCCGCGGAGCCTCAGAGCCAGGCGCAAGTCGTCCGGGACAGCTGGGCAAACCCGCGGGCCATCAGAACCGAGGCCGAGTCGCCCGGGAGAGCTTGTCGACCCCGCGGACCCTCGGACCCGAGCGTGAGTTGCCCGGGTGAGCTGGTCAACCCCGCGGGCCATCGGACCTGAGCGTGAGACGCCCGGGAGATCTGGTCGACCTCGCGGGCCATTGGACCCTAGACCGAATCGCCCGGAAGAGCTGGTCGACACCCCGGGGCAGCGGAGACGGGCGTGAGTCGTCCAGGACAGCTTGTCGAACACGCAGTCCCTTGGACCCAAGCGCGAGTCGCCCGGGAGAGCTGGTCCACACGCGGGCCATCGGAACACAGCCCGAGTTGCCCGGGACAGCTGTTCAACACCGGGAACACGGACGCGGGCACGATTCGCCCAGGACAGCTGGTCGACACCGCCGACACTCGGACCCGAGCACGAGGCGCCCGGGAGAGCTGGTCGACCCAGCAGGCCCCCGCACCCGAGCGAGAGTAGCCTGCAAGAGCTGGTCCAAACCGCGGGCCCTCGGACCCGAGCCCAAGTCCCCCAGGACAGCTGGTCCAGCCCGCGCGACCTCAGGCACGGGCCCGAGTTATCCGGGACAGCTGGTCGACGCCGTGGACTTCGGACACGCGTGCGAGACGCGCAGATGTGTTGGTCGACCCCGCGGGCCTTCGGACCCTGGCCCGAGACGTCCGGGACAGTTGGTCGACACCACGGGCCCATGGACACTGGCCCGAATCGCCCGGGAAAGTTGATCGACCGCGTGGGCCATCGGACCCAAGGCCGAGTCACCTGGGAGAGCTGGTCGACACCGCATGCCCTCGGACCAGAGCGCGAGTCGCCCAGGAGAGCTGGTTGACACCGCGGAATGTCGGAGACGTGCGGGAGGCTTCCTGGGCAGCTGGTTGACACTGCGGACTCAAACCCGAGCCTGAATCGCCCGGGACAGCTGGTCGACCCCGAGGGCCCTCGGACCCGGGCCAGAGTCAGCCGGGACAGCTGATCGACCCCGCGGGCCCTCGGACCCGAGCGCGAATGGCACGGGAGAGGTGATCGACCTCGGAGGCCATCGGACCCAGGCCGAGAGAGCTGGTCAACACCGCGGGCCCTCGGACCCGGCCCCATGTCCCCTGGGACAGCTGCTCGAGCCCACAGGACCTCGGGCACGGGCCCGCGTCACCGGGACAGCTGGCCGAACTCTCGTGCATTTGGAGCAAAACGCGGGTTGCCGGGAGAGCTGGTCGACACCGTGGGCCCTGGAACCCGGGCCCGACCCTCCCGGGATAGCTGGTCGAGCCCGCAGGACCTCAGGCACGGGCCTGAATCACCCAGGACAGCTGGTCGAGCCCGCAGGACCTCGTGCACGGCCCGAGTTACCTGGGACAGCTGGTCGACCCCGCGGGCCCTTCGACCCTTGTCTGAGTCGCCCGGGAAGTCTGGTCGACGAGGCAGGCACTGGAATCCGGGCCTAGGTCGCCCAGGACATCGAACGGGCCCGAGGTTCCCAGGACAGCTGGTTGACTCCGCGGCCCCTCGCATCCAATCGCGAGTCGCCCGGGAGTGTTGGTCGACCCCGCGGGCCCTCGGTCACTGGCCCCAGTCGCCCGAGATATCTGGTGTACCCCGCGGAGCCTCAGAGCCAGGCGCAAGTCGTCCGGGACAGCTGGACAACCCCGCGGGCCATCGTACCCGAGGCCGAGTCACCCGGTAGAGCTGATCGACCCCACGGACTCTCGGACCCTCGCACGAGTTGCCCGGGAGATCTGGTCAACCCCGCGGGCACTCGGACCCGAGCGCGAGTTTCCCGGGGGAGCTGGACGACACTGTGGACCCTCCCACCTGAGCGCGAGTCCCCCGGGTGCGCTCGTCGACACAGCAGTCCCTCGGACCCGGGCGCGAGTCTTCCTGGACAGCTGGTCAATACCGTGCGAACTCGGACCCGTGCCTGCGTCGCCCGGGCCTGCTGGTCGACGCCGCGGGCACTGGAATCCGGGCCTAGGTCGCCCGGGACTTCTGGTCCAGCCTGCAGGATTTCGGACATGGGCCCAAGGTTCCCAGGACATCTGGTCGACCCCGCGGGTCCTCGGAACAGGGCCCGAGTCGCCCAGAAGAGCTGGTCAAGCCCCCGCGCCCACGGAGCCGGGAGCGCGTCGTCTGGGACAGCTGATCGACCACGCGGGCCATCGTCCATGAGGCCGAGTCACCCGGGAGAGCTGGTCGACCTCGCGTGCATTTGGCCCCGAGTGCGACTCGCCAGGGAGAGCTGTTCGATACCGCGGACCCTCGGAACTGGGCGCGAGGCGTCCGGGACTGCTGGTCAACCCCGATGGAACACGGACACGGGCACGAGTAGCCCGGGACAGCTGGTCGACCCCGTGGCCTCTCGGATCCGGGAACGAGTCGTCCGGGACAGCTGGTCGACGCCATGGACACTCCCACCAGATCGCGAGTCGCCCGGGAGAGCTGGTCGACACTGCGGGCCCTCGGATCCACGCCGATGTCCTCCTGGAATGTTGGTCGAGCCCGCGAGACCTCGGTCATGTGCCAGAGTTACCCAGGACATCGGTCGACGCCGCGGCCCTCGGACCTAGGTGCGAGTTGTCCTGGACAGCTGGTCAACCCCAAGGGATCTCGGACCCGTGCCTGAGTCGCCCGGGACAGCTGGTCTACCCCGCGGGCCCTCGGACCCGGGTCCGTGTCTCCCGGGATAGCTGGTCGTCCCCTCATGCCCTAGGACCCGGGCTCGAGCCACCTGGGACAGCTGGTCGACACCGCGGTCCCTCGCACGCGATTGCGAGCTGCCTGGGAGAGGTTGCCGGCCCCACAAACCCTTGGACACTGGCCCATGTCTCCCAGGACAGCTGGTTGAGCCCGCGGGCTTCGGAACCTGGCGCGAGTCACCCTGGTCAACACCGGGGGCCCACAGGCACAGGCCCTAGTCGCCTGGGAGAGCTGGTCCAGGCCGCGGGAC
This sequence comes from Sus scrofa, assembly GCF_054392235.1. Lineage (NCBI taxonomy): Eukaryota > Metazoa > Chordata > Mammalia > Artiodactyla > Suidae > Sus > Sus scrofa. The sequence continues at coordinate 36,973,105 of NC_139393.1, read as the reverse complement.
ATCGGGCACGGGCCCGAGTGGCCCGGGAGAGCAGGTGCATCCCACGGGACCTCGGGCATGGGCCCGAGTGGCCAGGGACACCTGCTCCAGGCCACGGAAACTTGTACACGGCCCGAGCCGCCCCGGGGCAGCTGGTCCAGGCCGCGGGACCACGGACACGAGCCCGTGTTGCCCCAGACTGATGGTCGACATTGATGGCCCTCGGACATTTGCCCGAGTTGCCCAGGACAGCTGGTCGACCCCGCGGCCCCTCACACCCGATCGCGAGTCACCCGGGAGTGTTGGTCGACCCCGCGGGCCCTCGGTCACTGGCCCGAGTCGCCCGAGATATCTGGTGTACCCCGCGGAGCCTCAGAGCCAGGCGCAAGTCGTCCGGTACAGCTGGGCAAACCCGCGGGCCATCAGAACCGAGGCCGAGTCGCCCGGGAGAGCTTGTCGACCCCGCGGACCCTCGGACCCGAGCGTGAGTTGCCCGGGTGAGCTGGTCAACCCCGCGGGCCATCGGACCTGAGCGTGAGACGCCCGGGAGATCTGGTCGACCTCGCGGGCCATTGGACCCTAGACCGAATCGCCCGGAACAGCTGGTCGACACCCCGGGGCAGCGGAGACGGGCGTGAGTCGTCCAGGACAGCTTGTCGAACACGCAGTCCCTTGGACCCAAGCGCGAGTCGCCCGGGAGAGCTGGTCCACACGCGGGCCATCGGAACACAGCCCGAGTTGCCCGGGACAGCTGTTCAACACCGGGAACACGGACGCGGGCACGATTCGCCCAGGACAGCTGGTCGACACCGCCGACACTCGGACCCGAGCACGAGGCGCCCGGGAGAGCTGGTCGACCCAGCAGGCCCCCGCACCCGAGCGAGAGTAGCCTGCAAGAGCTGGTCCACACCGCGGGCCCTCGGACCCGAGCCCAAGTCCCCCAGGACAGCTGGTCCAGCCCGCGCGACCTCAGGCACGGGCCCGAGTTATCCGGGACAGCTGGTCGACGCCGTGGACTTCGGACACGCGTGCGAGACGCGCAGATGTGTTGGTCGACCCCGCGGGCCTTCGGACCCTGGCCCGAGACGTCCGGGACAGTTGGTCGACACCACGGGCCCATGGACACTGGCCCGAATCGCCCGGGAAAGTTGATCGACCGCGTGGGCCATCGGACCCAAGGCCGAGTCACCTGGGAGAGCTTGTCGACCCCGCGGACCCTCGGACCCGAGCGTGAGTTGCCCGGGTGAGCTGGTCAACCCCGCGGGCCATCGGACCTGAGCGTGAGACGCCCGGGAGATCTGGTCGACCTCGCGGGCCATTGGACCCTAGACCGAATCGCCCGGAAGAGCTGGTCGACACCCCGGGGCAGCGGAGACGGGCGTGAGTCGTCCAGGACAGCTTGTCGAACACGCAGTCCCTTGGACCCAAGCGCGAGTCGCCCGGGAGAGCTGGTCCACACGCGGGCCATCGGAACACAGCCCGAGTTGCCCGGGACAGCTGTTCAACACCGGGAACACGGACGCGGGCACGATTCGCCCAGGACAGCTGGTCGACACCGCCGACACTCGGACCCGAGCACGAGGCGCCCGGGAGAGCTGGTCGACCCAGCAGGCCCCCGCACCCGAGCGAGAGTAGCCTGCAAGAGCTGGTCCAAACCGCGGGCCCTCGGACCCGAGCCCAAGTCCCCCAGGACAGCTGGTCCAGCCCGCGCGACCTCAGGCACGGGCCCGAGTTATCCGGGACAGCTGGTCGACGCTGTGGACTTCGGACACGCGTGCGAGACGCGCAGATGTGTTGGTCGACCCCGCGGGCCTTCGGACCCTGGCCCGAGACGTCCGGGACAGTTGGTCGACACCACGGGCCCATGGACACTGGCCCGAATCGCCCGGGAAAGTTGATCGACCGCGTGGGCCATCGGACCTGAGGCCGAGTCACCTGGGAGAGCTGGTCGACACCGCATGCCCTCGGACCAGAGCGCGAGTCGCCCAGGAGAGCTGGTTGACACCGCGGAATGTCGGAGACGTGCGGGAGGCTTCCTGGGCAGCTGGTTGACACTGCGGACTCAAACCCGAGCCTGAATCGCCCGGGACAGCTGGTCGACCCCGAGGGCCCTCGGACCCGGGCCAGAGTCAGCCGGGACAGCTGATCGACCCCGCGGGCCCTCGGACCCGAGCGCGAATGGCACGGGAGAGGTGATCGACCTCAGAGGCCATCGGACTCAGGCCGAGAGAGCTGGTCAACACCGCGGGCCCTCGGACCCGGCCCCATGTCCCCTGGGACAGCTGCTCGAGCCCACAGGACCTCGGGCACGGGCCCGCGTCACCGGGACAGCTGGCCGAACTCTCGTGCATTTGGAGCAAAACGCGGGTTGCCGGGAGAGCTGGTCGACACCGTGGGCCCTGGAACCCGGGCCCGACCCTCCCGGGATAGCTGGTCGAGCCCGCAGGACCTCAGGCACGGGCCTGAATCACCCAGGACAGCTGGTCGAGCCCGCAGGACCTCGTGCACGGCCCGAGTTACCTGGGACAGCTGGTCGACCCCGCGGGCCCTTCGACCCTTGTCTGAGTCGCCCGGGAAGTCTGGTCGACGAGGCAGGCACTGGAATCCGGGCCTAGGTCGCCCAGGACATCGAACGGGCCCGAGGTTCCCAGGACAGCTGGTTGACTCCGCGGCCCCTCGCATCCAATCGCGAGTCGCCCGGGAGTGTTGGTCGACCCCGCGGGCCCTCGGTCACTGGCCCCAGTCGCCCGAGATATCTGGTGTACCCCGCGGAGCCTCAGAGCCAGGCGCAAGTCGTCCGGGACAGCTGGACAACCCCGCGGGCCATCGTACCCGAGGCCGAGTCACCCGGTAGAGCTGATCGACCCCACGGACTCTCGGACCCTCGCACGAGTTGCCCGGGAGATCTGGTCAACCCCGCGGGCACTCGGACCCGAGCGCGAGTTTCCCGGGGGAGCTGGACGACACTGTGGACCCTCCCACCTGAGCGCGAGTCCCCCGGGTGCGCTCGTCGACACAGCAGTCCCTCGGACCCGGGCGCGAGTCTTCCTGGACAGCTGGTCAATACCGTGCGAACTCGGACCCGTGCCTGCGTCGCCCGGGCCTGCTGGTCGACGCCGCGGGCACTGGAATCCGGGCCTAGGTCGCCCGGGACTTCTGGTCCAGCCTGCAGGATTTCGGACATGGGCCCAAGGTTCCCAGGACATCTGGTCGACCCCGCGGGTCCTCGGAACAGGGCCCGAGTCGCCCAGAAGAGCTGGTCAAGCCCCCGCGCCCACGGAGCCGGGAGCGCGTCGTCTGGGACAGCTGATCGACCACGCGGGCCATCGTCCATGAGGCCGAGTCACCCGGGAGAGCTGGTCGACCTCGCGTGCATTTGGCCCCGAGTGCGACTCGCCAGGGAGAGCTGTTCGATACCGCGGACCCTCGGAACTGGGCGCGAGGCGTCCGGGACTGCTGGTCAACCCCGATGGAACACGGACACGGGCACGAGTAGCCCGGGACAGCTGGTCGACCCCGTGGCCTCTCGGATCCGGGAACGAGTCGTCCGGGACAGCTGGTCGACGCCATGGACACTCCCACCAGATCGCGAGTCGCCCGGGAGAGCTGGTCGACACTGCGGGCCCTCGGATCCACGCCGATGTCCTCCTGGAATGTTGGTCGAGCCCGCGAGACCTCGGTCATGTGCCAGAGTTACCCAGGACATCGGTCGACGCCGCGGCCCTCGGACCTAGGTGCGAGTTGTCCTGGACAGCTGGTCAACCCCAAGGGATCTCGGACCCGTGCCTGAGTCGCCCGGGACAGCTGGTCTACCCCGCGGGCCCTCGGACCCGGGTCCGTGTCTCCCGGGATAGCTGGTCATCCCCTCATGCCCTAGGACCCGGGCTCGAGCCACCTGGGACAGCTGGTCGACACCGCGGTCCCTCGCACGCGATTGCGAGCTGCCTGGGAGAGGTTGCCGGCCCCACAAACCCTTGGACACTGGCCCATGTCTCCCAGGACAGCTGGTTGAGCCCGCGGGCTTCGGAACCTGGCGCGAGTCACCCTGGTCAACACCGGGGGCCCACAGGCACAGGCCCTAGTCGCCTGGGAGAGCTGGTCCAGGCCGCGGGACATCGGGCACGGGCCCGAGTGGCCCGGGAGAGCAGGTGCATCCCACGGGACCTCGGGCATGGGCCCGAGTGGCCAGGGACACCTGCTCCAGGCCACGGAAACTTGTACACGGCCCGAGCCGCCCCGGGGCAGCTGGTCCAGGCCGCGGGACCACGGACACGAGCCCGTGTTGCCCCAGACTGATGGTCGACATTGATGGCCCTCGGACATTTGCCCGAGTTGCCCAGGACAGCTGGTCGACCCCGCGGCCCCTCACACCCGATCGCGAGTCACCCGGGAGTGTTGGTCGACCCCGCGGGCCCTCGGTCACTGGCCCGAGTCGCCCGAGATATCTGGTGTACCCCGCGGAGCCTCAGAGCCAGGCGCAAGTCGTCCGGGACAGCTGGGCAAACCCGCGGGCCATCAGAACCGAGGCCGAGTCGCCCGGGAGAGCTTGTCGACCCCGCGGACCCTCGGACCCGAGCGTGAGTTGCCCGGGTGAGCTGGTCAACCCCGCGGGCCATCGGACCTGAGCGTGAGACGCCCGGGAGATCTGGTCGACCTCGCGGGCCATTGGACCCTAGACCGAATCGCCCGGAAGAGCTGGTCGACACCCCGGGGCAGCGGAGACGGGCGTGAGTCGTCCAGGACAGCTTGTCGAACACGCAGTCCCTTGGACCCAAGCGCGAGTCGCCCGGGAGAGCTGGTCCACACGCGGGCCATCGGAACACAGCCCGAGTTGCCCGGGACAGCTGTTCAACACCGGGAACACGGACGCGGGCACGATTCGCCCAGGACAGCTGGTCGACACCGCCGACACTCGGACCCGAGCACGAGGCGCCCGGGAAAGCTGGTCGACCCAGCAGGCCCCCGCACCCGAGCGAGAGTAGCCTGGAAGAGCTGGTCCACACCGCGGGCCCTCGGACCCGAGCCCAAGTCCCCCAGGACAGCTGGTCCAGCCCGCGCGACCTCAGGCACGGGCCCGAGTTATCCGGGACAGCTGGTCGACGCCGTGGACTTCGGACACGCGTGCGAGACGCGCAGATGTGTTGGTCGACCCCGCGGGCCTTCGGACCCTGGCCCGAGACGTCCGGGACAGTTGGTCGACACCACGGGCCCATGGACACTGGCCCGAATCGCCCGGGAAAGTTGATCGACCGCGTGGGCCATCGGACCCGAGGCCGAGTCACCTGGGAGAGCTGGTCGACACCGCATGCCCTCGGACCAGAGCGCGAGTCGCCCAGGAGAGCTGGTTGACACCGCGGAATGTCGGAGACGTGCGGGAGGCTTCCTGGGCAGCTGGTTGACACTGCGGACTCAAACCCGAGCCTGAATCGCCCGGGACAGCTGGTCGACCCCGAGGGCCCTCGGACCCGGGCCAGAGTCAGCCGGGACAGCTGATCGACCCCGCGGGCCCTCGGACCCGAGCGCGAATGGCACGGGAGAGGTGATCGACCTCGGAGGCCATCGGACCCAGGCCGAGAGAGCTGGTCAACACCGCGGGCCCTCGGACCCGGCCCCATGTCCCCTGGGACAGCTGCTCGAGCCCACAGGACCTCGGGCACGTGCCCGCGTCACCGGGACAGCTGGCCGAACTATCGTGCATTTGGAGCAAAACGCGGGTTGCCGGGAGAGCTGGTCGACACCGTGGGCCCTGGAACCCGGGCCCGACCCTCCCGGGATAGCTGGTCGAGCCCGCAGGACCTCAGGCACGGGCCTGAATCACCCAGGACAGCTGGTCGAGCCCGCAGGACCTCGAGCACGGCCCGAGTTACCTGGGACAGCTGGTCGACCCCGCGGGCCCTTCGACCCTTGTCTGAGTCGCCCGGGAAGTCTGGTCGACGAGGCAGGCACTGGAATCCGGGCCTAGGTCGCCCAGGACATCGAACGGGCCCGAGGTTCCCAGGACAGCTGGTTGACTCCGCGGCCCCTCGCATCCAATCGCGAGTCGCCCGGGAGTGTTGGTCGACCCCGCGGGCCCTCGGTCACTGGCCCCAGTCGCCCGAGATATCTGGTGTACCCCGCGGAGCCTCAGAGACAGGCGCAAGTCGTCCGGGACAGCTGGACAACCCCGCGGGCCATCGTACCCAAGGCCGAGTCACCCGGTAGAGCTGATCGACCCCACGGACTCTCGGACCCTCGCACGAGTTGCCCGGGAGATCTGGTCAACCCCGCGGGCACTCGGACCCGAGCGCGAGTTTCCCGGGGGAGCTGGACGACACTGTGGAGCCTCCCACCTGAGCGCGAGTCCCCCGGGTGCACACGTCGACACAGCAGTCCCTCGGACCCGGGCGCCAGTCTTCCTGGACAGCTGGTCAATACCGTGCGAACTCGGACCCGTGCCTGCGTCGCCCGGGCCTGCTGGTCAACGCCGCGGGCACTGGAATCCGGGCCTAGGTCGCCCGGGACTTCTGGTCCAGCCTGCAGGATTTCGGACATGGGCCCAAGGTTCCCAGGACATCTGGTCGACCCCGCGGGTCCTCGGAACAGGGCCCGAGTCGCCCAGAAGAGCTGGTCAAGCCCCCGCGCCCACGGAGCCGGGAGCGCGTCGTCTGGGACAGCTGATCGACCACGCGGGCCATCGTCCATGAGGCCGAGTCACCCGGGAGAGCTGGTCGACCTCGCGTGCATTTGGCCCCGAGTGCGACTCGCCAGGGAGAGCTGTTCGATACCGCGGACCCTCGGAACTGGGCGCGAGGCGTCCGGGACTGCTGGTCAACCCCGATGGAACACGGACACGGGCACGAGTAGCCCGGGACAGCTGGTCGACCCCGTGGCCTCTCGGATCCGGGAACGAGTCGTCCGGGACAGCTGGTCGACGCCACGGACACTCCCACCAGATCGCGAGTCGCCCGGGAGAGCTGGTCGACACTGCGGGCCCTCGGATCCACGCCGATGTCCTCCTGGAATGTTGGTCGAGCCCGCGAGACCTTGGTCATGTGCCAGAGGTACCCAGGACATCGGTCGACGCCGCGGCCCTCGGACCTAGGTGCGAGTTGTCCTGGACAGCTGGTCAACCCCAAGGGATCTCGGACCCGTGCCTGAGTCGCCCGGGACAGCTGGTCTACCCCGCGGGCCCTCGGACCCGGGTCCGTGTCTCCCGGGATAGCTGGTCGTCCCCTCATGCCCTAGGACCCGGGCTCGAGCCACCTGGGACAGCTGGTCGACACCGCGGTCCCTCGCACGCGATTGCGAGCTGCCTGGGAGAGGTTGCCGGCCCCACAAACCCTTGGACACTGGCCCATGTCTCCCAGGACAGCTGGTCGAGCCCGCGGGCTTCGGAACCTGGCGCGAGTCACCCTGGTCAACACCGGGGGCCCACAGGCACAGGCCCTAGTCGCCTGGGAGAGCTGGTCCAGGCCGCGGGACATCGGGCACGGGCCCGAGTGGCCCGGGAGAGCAGGTGCATCCCACGGGACCTCGGGCATGGGCCCGAGTGGCCAGGGACACCTGCTCCAGGCCACGGAAACTTGTACACGGCCCGAGCCGCCCCGGGGCAGCTGGTCCAGGCCGCGGGACCACGGACACGAGCCCGTGATGCCCCAGACTGATGGTCGACATTGATGGCCCTCGGACATTTGCCCGAGTTGCCCAGGACAGCTGGTCGACCCCGCGGCCCCTCACACCCGATCGCGAGTCACCCGGGAGTGTTGGTCGACCCCGCGGGCCCTCGGTCACTGGCCCGAGTCGCCCGAGATATCTGGTGTACCCCGCGGAGCCTCAGAGCCAGGCGCAAGTCGTCCGGGACAGCTGGGCAAACCCGCGGGCCATCAGAGCCGAGGCCGAGTCGCCCGGGAGAGCTTGTCGACCCCGCGGACCCTCGGACCCGAGCGTGAGTTGCCCGGGTGAGCTGGTCAACCCCGCGGGCCATCGGACCTGAGCGTGAGACGTCCGGGAGATCTGGTCGACCTCGCGGGCCATTGGACCCTAGACCGAATCGCCCGGAACAGCTGGTCGACACCCCGGGGCAGCGGAGACGGGCGTGAGTCGTCCAGGACAGCTTGTCGAACACGCAGTCCCTTGGACCCAAGCGCGAGTCGCCCGGGAGAGCTGGTCCACACGCGGGCCATCGGAACACAGCCCGAGTTGCCCGGGACAGCTGTTCAACACCGGGAACACGGACGCGGGCACGATTCGCCCAGGACAGCTGGTCGACACCGCCGACACTCGGACCCGAGCACGAGGCGCCCGGGAGAGCTGGTCGACCCAGCAGGCCCCCGCACCCGAGCGAGAGTAGCCTGCAAGAGCTGGTCCAAACCGCGGGCCCTCGGACCCGAGCCCAAGTCCCCCAGGACAGCTGGTCCAGCCCGCGCGACCTCAGGCACGGGCCCGAGTTATCCGGGACAGCTGGTCGACGCCGTGGACTTCGGACACGCGTGCGAGACGCGCAGATGTGTTGGTCGACCCCGCGGGCCTTCGGACCCTGGCCCGAGACGTCCGGGACAGTTGGTCGACACCACGGGCCCATGGACACTGGCCCGAATCGCCCGGGAAAGTTGATCGACCGCGTGGGCCATCGGACCCGAGGCCGAGTCACCTGGGAGAGCTGGTCGACACCGCATGCCCTCGGACCAGAGCGCGAGTCGCCCAGGAGAGCTGGTTGACACCGCGGAATGTCGGAGACGTGCGGGAGGCTTCCTGGGCAGCTGGTTGACACTGCGGACTCAAACCCGAGCCTGAATCGCCCGGGACAGCTGGTCGACCCCGAGGGCCCTCGGACCCGGGCCAGAGTCAGCCGGGACAGCTGATCGACCCCGCGGGCCCTCGGACCCGAGCGCGAATGGCACGGGAGAGGTGATCGACCTCGGAGGCCATCGGACCCCGGCCGCGAGAGCTGGTCAACACCGCGGGCCCTTGGACCCGGCCCCATGTCCCCTGGGACAGCTGCTCGAGCCCACAGGACCTCGGGCACGGTCCCGCGTCACCGGGACAGCTGGCCGAACTCTCGTGCATTTGGAGCAAAACGCGGGTTGCCGGGAGAGCTGGTCGACACCCTGGGCCCTCGAACCCGGGCCCGACCCTCCCGGGATAGCTGGTCGAGCCCGCAGGACCTCGGGCACGGGCCTGAATGACCCAGGACAGCTGGTCGAGCCCGCAGGACCTCGAGCACGGCCCGAGTTACCTGGAACAGCTGGTCGACCCCGCGGGCCCTTCGACCCTTGTCTGAGTGGCCCGGGAAGTCTGGTCGACGAGGCAGGCACTGGAATCTGGGCCTAGGTCGCCCAGGACATCGAACGGGCCCGAGGTTCCCAGGACAGCTGGTTGACTCCGCGGCCCCTCGCATCCAATCGCGAGTCGCCCGGGAGTGTTGGTCGACCCCGCGGGCCCTCGGTCACTGGCCCCAGTCGCCCGAGATATCTGGTGTACCCCGCGGAGCCTCAGAGCCAGGCGCAAGTCGTCCGGGACAGCTGGACAACCCCGCGGGCCATCGTACCCGAGGCCGAGTCACCCGGTAGAGCTGATCGACCCCACGGACTCAGGACCCTCGCACGAGTTGCCCGGGAGATCTGGTCAACCCCGCGGGCACTCGGACCCGAGCGCGAGTTTCCCGGGGGAGCTGGACGACACTGTGGAGCCTCCCACCTGAGCGCGAGTCCCCCGGGTGCGCTCGTCGACACAGCAGTCCCTCGGACCCGGGCACGAGTCTTCCTGGACAGCTGGTCAATACCGTGCGAACTCGGACCCGTGCCTGCGTCGCCCGGGCCTGCTGGTCGACGCCGCGGGCACTGGAATCCGGGCCTAGGTCGCCCGGGACTTCTGGTCCAGCCTGCAGGATTTCGGACATGGGCCCAAGGTTCCCAGGACATCTGGTCGACCCCGCGGGTCCTCGGAACAGGGCCCGAGTCGCCCAGAAGAGCTGGTCAAGCCCCCGCGCCCACGGAGCCGGGAGCGCGTCGTCTGGGACAGCTGATCGACCACGCGGGCCATCGTCCATGAGGCCGAGTCACCCGGGAGAGCTGGTCGACCTCGCGTGCATTTGGCCCCGAGTGCGACTCGCCAGGGAGAGCTGTTCGATACCGCGGACCCTCGGAACTGGGCGCGAGGCGTCCGGGACTGCTGGTCAACCCCGATGGAACACGGACAAGGGCACGAGTAGCCCGGGACAGCTGGGCGACCCCGTGGCCTCTCGGATCCGGGAACGAGTCGTCCGGGACAGCTGGTCGACGCCACGGACACTCCCACCAGATCGCGAGTCGCCCGGGAGAGCTGGTCGACACTGCGGGCCCTCGGATCCACGCCGATGTCCTCCTGGAATGTTGGTCGAGCCCGCGAGACCTCGGTCATGTGCCAGAGTTACCCAGGACATCGGTCGACGCCGCGGCCCTCGGACCTAGGTGCGAGTTGTCCTGGACAGCTGGTCAACCCCAAGGGAGCTCGGACCCGTGCCTGAGTCGCCCGGGACAGCTGGTCTACCCCGCGGGCCCTCGGACCCGGGTCCGTGTCTCCCGGGATAGCTGGTCGTCCCCTCATGCCCTAGGACCCGGGCTCGAGCCACCTGGGACAGCTGGTCGACACCGCGGTCCCTCGCACGCGATTGCGAGCTGCCTGGGAGAGGTTGCCGGCCCCACAAACCCTTGGACACTGGCCCATGTCTCCCAGGACAGCTGGTCGAGCCCGCGGGCTTCGGAACCTGGCGCGAGTCACCCTGGTCAACACCGGGGGCCCACAGGCACAGGCCCTAGTCGCCTGGGAGAGCTGGTCCAGCCCGCGGGACATCGGGCACGGGCCCGAGTGGCCCGGGAGAGCAGGTGCATCCCACGGGACCTCGGGCATGGGCCCGAGTGGCCAGGGACACCTGCTCCAGGCCACGGAAACTTGTACACGGCCCGAGGTGCCCCGGGGCAGCTGGTCCAGGCCGCGGGACCACGGACACGAGCCCGTGTTGCCCCAGACTGATGGTCGACATTGATGGCCCTCGGACATTTGCCCGAGTTGGCCAGGACAGCTGGTCGACCCCGCGGCCCCTCACACCCGATCGCGAGTCACCCGGGAGTGTTGGTCGACCCCGCGGGCCCTCGGTCACTGGCCCGAGTCGCCCGAGATATCTGGTGTACCCCGCGGAGCCTCAGAGCCAGGCGCAAGTCGTCCGGGACAGCTGGACAAACACGCGGGCCATCAGAACCGAGGCCGAGTCGCCCGGGAGAGCTTGTCGACCCCGCGGACCCTCGGACCCGAGCATGAGTTGCCCGGGTGAGCTGGTCAACCCCGCGGGCCATTGGACCTGAGCGTGAGACGCCCGGGAGATCTGGTCGACCTCGCGGGCCATTGGACCCTAGACCGAATCGCCCGGAACAGCTGGTCGACACCCCGGGGCAGCGGAGACGGGCGTGAGTCGTCCAGGACAGCTTGTCGAACACGCAGTCCCTTGGACCCAAGCGCGAGTCGCCCGGGAGAGCTGGTCCACACGCGGGCCATCGGAACACAGCCCGAGTTGCCCGGGACAGCTGTTCAACACCGGGAACACGGACGCGGGCACGATTCGCCCAGGACAGCTGGTCGACACCGCCGACACTCGGACCCGAGCACGAGTCGCCCGGGAGAGCTGGTCGACCCAGCAGGCCCCCGCACCCGAGCGAGAGTAGCCTGCAAGAGCTGGTCCAAACCGCGGGCCCTCGGACCCGAGCCCAAGTCCCCCAGGACAGCTGGTCCAGCCCGCGCGACCTCAGGCACGGGCCCGAGTTATCCGGGACAGCTGGTCGACGCCGTGGACTTCGGACACGAGTGTGAGACGCGCAGATGTGTTGGTCGACCCCGCGGGCCTTCGGACCCTGGCCCGAGACGTCCGGGACAGTTGGTCGACACCACGGGCCCATGGACACTGGCCCGAATCGCCCGGGAAAGTTGATCGACCGCGTGGGCCATCGGACCCGAGGCCGAGTCACCTTGGAGAGCTGGTCGACACCGCATGCCCTCGGACCAGAGCGCGAGTCGCCCAGGAGAGCTGGTTGACACCGCGGAATGTCAGAGCCGTGCGGGAGGCTTCCTGGGCAGCTGGTTGACACTGCGGACTCAAACCCGAGCCTGAATCGCCCGGGACAGCTGGTCGACCCCGCGGGCCCTCGGACCCGAGCGCGAATGGCACTGGAGTGGTGATCGACCTCGGAGGCCATCGGACCCCGGCCGCGAGAGCTGGTCAACACCGCGGGCCCTTGGACCCGGCCCCATGTCCCCTGGGACAGCTGCTCGAGCCCACAGGACCTCGGGCACGGGCCCGCGTCACCGGGACAGCTGGCCGAACTCTCGTGCATTTGGAGCAAAACGCGGGTTGCCGGGAGAGCTGGTCGACACCCTGGGCCCTCGAACCCGGGCCCGACCCTCCCGGGATAGCTATACGAGCCCGCAGGACCTCGGGCACGGGCCTGAATGACCCAGGACAGCTGGTCGAGCCCGCAGGACCTCGAGCACGGCCCGAGTTACCTGGGACAGCTGGTCGACCCCACGGGCCCTTCGACCCTTGTCTGAGTGGCCCGGGAAGTCTGGTCGACGAGGCAGGCACTGGAATCTGGGCCTAGGTCGCCCAGGACATCGAACGGGCCCGAGGTTCCCAGGACAGCTGGTTGACTCCGCGGCCCCTCGCATCCAATCGCGAGTCGCCCGGGAGTGTTGGTCGACCCCGCGGGCCCTCGGTCACTGGCCCCAGTCGCCCGAGATATCTGGTGTACCCCGCGGAGCCTCAGAGCCAGGCGCAAGTCGTCCGGGACAGCTGGACAACCCCGCGGGCCATCGTACCCAAGGCCGAGTCACCCGGTAGAGCTGATCGACCCCACGGACTCTCGGACCCTCGCACGAGTTGCCCGGGAGATCTGGTCAACCCCGCGGGCACTCGGACCCGAGCGCGAGTTTCCCGGGGGAGCTGGACGACACTGTGGACCCTCCCACCTGAGCGCGAGTCCCCCGGGTGCGCTCGTCGACACAGCAGTCCCTCGGACCCGGGCGCGAGTCTTCCTGGACAGCTGGTCAATACCGTGCGAACTCGGACCCGTGCCTGCGTCGCCCGGGCCTGCTGGTCGACGCCGCGGGCACGGGAATCCGGGCCTAGGTCGCCCGGGACTTCTGGTCCAGCCTGCAGGATTTCGGACATGGGCCCAAGGTTCCCAGGACATCTGGTCGACCCCGCGGGTCCTCGGAACAGGGCCCGAGTCGCCCAGAAGAGCTGGTCAAGCCCCCGCGCCCACGGAGCCGGGAGCGCGTCGTCTGGGACAGCTGATCGACCACGCGGGCCATCGTCCATGAGGCCGAGTCACCCGGGAGAGCTGGTCGACCTCGCGTGCATTTGGCCCCGAGTGCGACTCGCCAGGGAGAGCTGTTCGATACCGCGGACCCTCGGAACTGGGCGCGAGGCATCCGGGACTGCTGGTCAACCCCGATGGAACACGGACACGGGCACGAGTAGCCCGGGACAGCTGGTCGACCCCGTGGCCTCTCGGATCCGGGAACGAGTCGTCCGGGACAGCTGGTCGACGCCACGGACACTCCCACCAGATCGCAAGTCGCCCGGGAGAGGTGGTCGACACTGCGGGCCCTCGGATCCACGCCGATGTCCTCCTGGAATGTTGGTCGAGCCCGCGAGACCTCGGTCATGTGCCAGAGTTACCCAGGACATCGGTCGACGCCGCGGCCCTCGGACCTAGGTGCGAGTTGTCCTGGACAGCTGGTCAACCCCAAGGGAGCTCGGACCCGTGCCTGAGTCGCCCGGGACAGCTGGTCTACCCCGCGGGCCCTCGGACCCGGGTCCGTGTCTCCCGGGATAGCTGGTCGTCCCCTCATGCCCTAGGACCCGGGCTCGAGCCACCTGGGACAGCTGGTCGACACCGCGGTCCCTCGCACGCGATTGCGAGCTGCCTGGGAGAGGTTGCCGGCCCCACAAACCCTTGGACACTGGCCCATGTCTCCCAGGACAGCTGGTCGAGCCCGCGGGCTTCGGAACCTGGCGCGAGTCACCCTGGTCAACACCGGGGGCCCACAGGCACAGGCCCTAGTCGCCTGGGAGAGCTGGTCCAGCCCGCGGGACATCGGGCACGGGCCCGAGTGGCCCGGGAGAGCAGGTGCATCCCACGGGACCTCGGGCATGGGCCCGAGTGGCCAGGGACACCTGCTCCAGGCCACGGAAACTTGTACACGGCCCGAGGTGCCCCGGGGCAGCTGGTCCAGGCCGCGGGACCACGGACACGAGCCCGTGTTGCCCCAGACTGATGGTCGACATTGATGGCCCTCGGACATTTGCCCGAGTTGGCCAGGACAGCTGGTCGACCCCGCGGCCCCTCACACCCGATCGCGAGTCACCCGGGAGTGTTGGTCGACCCCGCGGGCCCTCGGTCACTGGCCCGAGTCGCCCGAGATATCTGGTGTACCCCGCGGAGCCTCAGAGCCAGGCGCAAGTCGTCCGGGACAGCTGGACAAACACGCGGGCCATCAGAACCGAGGCCGAGTCGCCCGGGAGAGCTTGTCGACCCCGCGGACCCTCGGACCCGAGCATGAGTTGCCCGGGTGAGCTGGTCAACCCCGCGGGCCATTGGACCTGAGCGTGAGACGCCCGGGAGATCTGGTCGACCTCGCGGGCCATTGGACCCTAGACCGAATCGCCCGGAACAGCTGGTCGACACCCCGGGGCAGCGGAGACGGGCGTGAGTCGTCCAGGACAGCTTGTCGAACACGCAGTCCCTTGGACCCAAGCGCGAGTCGCCCGGGAGAGCTGGTCCACACGCGGGCCATCGGAACACAGCCCGAGTTGCCCGGGACAGCTGTTCAACACCGGGAACACGGACGCGGGCACGATTCGCCCAGGACAGCTGGTCGACATTGCCGACACTCGGACACGAGCACGAGTCGCCCGGGAGAGCTGGTCGACCCAGCAGGCCCCCGCACCCGAGCGAGAGTAGCCTGCAAGAGCTGGTCCAAACCGCGGGCCCTCGGACCCGAGCCCAAGTCCCCCAGGAAGCTGGTCCAGCCCGCGCGACCTCAGGCACGGGCCCGAGTTATCCGGGACAGCTGGTCGACGCCGTGGACTTCGGACACGAGTGTGAGACGCGCAGATGTGTTGGTCGACCCCGCGGGCCTTCGGACCCTGGCCCGAGACGTCCGGGACAGTTGGTCGACACCACGGGCCCATGGACACTGGCCCGAATCGCCCGGGAAAGTTGATCGACCGCGTGGGCCATCGGACCCGAGGCCGAGTCACCTTGGAGAGCTGGTCGACACCGCATGCCCTCGGACCAGAGCGCGAGTCGCCCAGGAGAGCTGGTTGACACCGCGGAATGTCAGAGCCGTGCGGGAGGCTTCCTGGGCAGCTGGTTGACACTGCGGACTCAAACCCGGGCCTGAGTCGCCCGGGACAGCTGATCGACCCCGCGGGCCCTCGGACCCGAGCGCGAATGGCACTGGAGTGGTGATCGACCTCGGAGGCCATCGGACCCCGGCCGCGAGAGCTGGTCAACACCGCGGGCCCTTGGACCCGGCCCCATGTCCCCTGGGACAGCTGCTCGAGCCCACAGGACCTCGGGCACGGGCCCGCGTCACCGGGACAGCTGGCCGAACTCTCGTGCATTTGGAGCAAAACGCGGGTTGCCGGGAGAGCTGGTCGACACCCTGGGCCCTCGAACCCGGGCCCGACCCTCCCGGGATAGCTATACGAGCCCGCAGGACCTCGGGCACGGGCCTGAATGACCCAGGACAGCTGGTCGAGCCCGCAGGACCTCGAGCACGGCCCGAGTTACCTGGGACAGCTGGTCGACCCCACGGGCCCTTCGACCCTTGTCTGAGTGGCCCGGGAAGTCTGGTCGACGAGGCAGGCACTGGAATCTGGGCCTAGGTCGCCCAGGACATCGAACGGGCCCGAGGTTCCCAGGACAGCTGGTTGACTCCGCGGCCCCTCGCATCCAATCGCGAGTCGCCCGGGAGTGTTGGTCGACCCCGCGGGCCCTCGGTCACTGGCCCCAGTCGCCCGAGATATCTGGTGTACCCCGCGGAGCCTCAGAGCCAGGCGCAAGTCGTCCGGGACAGCTGGACAACCCCGCGGGCCATCGTACCCAAGGCCGAGTCACCCGGTAGAGCTGATCGACCCCACGGACTCTCGGACCCTCGCACGAGTTGCCCGGGAGATCTGGTCAACCCCGCGGGCACTCGGACCCGAGCGCGAGTTTCCCGGGGGAGCTGGACGACACTGTGGAGCCTCCCACCTGAGCGCGAGTCCCCCGGGTGCGCTCGTCGACACAGCAGTCCCTCGGACCCGGGCGCGAGTCTTCCTGGACAGCTGGTCAATACCGTGCGAACTCGGACCCGTGCCTGCGTCGCCCGGGCCTGCTGGTCGACGCCGCGGGCACTGGAATCCGGGCCTAGGTCGCCCGGGACTTCTGGTCCAGCCTGCAGGATTTCGGACATGGGCCCAAGGTTCCCAGGACATCTGGTCGACCCCGCGGGTCCTCGGAACAGGGCCCGAGTCGCCCAGAAGAGCTGGTCAAGCCCCCGCGCCCACGGAGCCGGGAGCGCGTCGTCTGGGACAGCTGATCGACCACGCGGGCCATCGTCCATGAGGCCGAGTCACCCGGGAGAGCTGGTCGACCTCGCGTGCATTTGGCCCCGAGTGCGACTCGCCAGGGAGAGCTGTTCGATACCGCGGACCCTCGGAACTGGGCGCGAGGCGTCCGGGACTGCTGGTCAACCCCGATGGAACACGGACACGGGCACGAGTAGCCCGGGACAGCTGGTCGACCCCGTGGCCTCTCGGATCCGGGAACGAGTCGTCCGGGACAGCTGGTCGACGCCACGGACACTCCCACCAGATCGCGAGTCGCCCGGGAGAGCTGGTCGACACTGCGGGCCCTCGGATCCACGCCGATGTCCTCCTGGAATGTTGGTCGAGCCCGCGAGACCTCGGTCATGTGCCAGAGTTACCCAGGACATCGGTCGACGCCGCGGCCCTCGGACCTAGGTGCGAGTTGTCCTGGACAGCTGGTCAACCCCAAGGGAGCTCGGACCCGTGCCTGAGTCGCCCGGGACAGCTGGTCTACCCCGCGGGCCCTCGGACCCGGGTCCGTGCCTCCCGGGATAGCTGGTCGTCCCCTCATGCCCTAGGACTCGGGCTCGAGCCATCTGGGACAGCTGGTCGACACCGCGGTCCCTCGCACGCGATTGCGAGCCGCCTGGGAGAGGTTGCCGGCCCCACAAACCCTTGGACACTGGCCCATGTCTCCCAGGACAGCTGGTCGAGCCCGCGGGCTTCGGAACCTGGCGCGAGTCACCCTGGTCAACACCGGGGGCCCACAGGCACAGGCCCTAGTCGCCTGGGAGAGCTGGTCCAGCCCGCGGGACATCGGGCACGGGCCCGAGTGGCCCGGGAGAGCAGGTGCATCCCACGGGACCTCGGGCATGGGCCCGAGTGGCCAGGGACACCTGCTCCAGGCCACGGAAACTTGTACACGGCCCGAGCCGCCCCGGGGCAGCTGGTCCAGGCCGCGGGACCACGGACACGAGCCCGTGTTGCCCCAGACTGATGGTCGACATTGATGGCCCTCGGACATTTGCCCGAGTTGGCCAGGACAGCTGGTCGACCCCGCGGCCCCTCACACCCGATCGCGAGTCACCCGGGAGTGTTGGTCGACCCCGCGGGCCCTCGGTCACTGGCCCGAGTCGCCCGAGATATCTGGTGTACCCCGCGGAGCCTCAGAGCCAGGCGCAAGTCGTCCGGGACAGCTGGACAAACACGCGGGCCATCAGAACCGAGGCCGAGTCGCCCGGGAGAGCTTGTCGGCCCCGCGGACCCTCGGACCCGAGCATGAGTTGCCCGGGTGAGCTGGTCAACCCCGCGGGCCATTGGACCTGAGCGTGAGACGCCCGGGAGATCTGGTCGACCTCGCGGGCCATTGGACCCTAGACCGAATCGCCCGGAACAGCTGGTCGACACCCCGGGGCAGCGGAGACGGGCGTGAGTCGTCCAGGACAGCTTGTCGAACACGCAGTCCCTTGGACCCAAGCGCGAGTCGCCCGGGAGAGCTGGTCCACACGCGGGCCATCGGAACACAGCCCGAGTTGCCCGGGACAGCTGTTCAACACCGGGAACACGGACGCGGGCACGATTCGCCCAGGACAGCTGGTCGACATTGCCGACACTCGGACACGAGCACGAGTCGCCCGGGAGAGCTGGTCGACCCAGCAGGCCCCCGCACCCGAGCGAGAGTAGCCTGCAAGAGCTGGTCCAAACCGCGGGCCCTCGGACCCGAGCCCAAGTCCCCCAGGACAGCTGGTCCAGCCCGCGCGACCTCAGGCACGGGCCCGAGTTATCCGGGACAGCTGGTCGACGCCGTGGACTTCGGACACGCGTGTGAGACGCGCAGATGTGTTGGTCGACCCCGCGGGCCTTCGGACCCTGGCCCGAGACGTCCGGGACAGTTGGTCGACACCACGGGCCCATGGACACTGGCCCGAATCGCCCGGGAAAGTTGATCGACCGCGTGGGCCATCGGACCCGAGGCCCAGTCACCTTGGAGAGCTGGTCGACACCGCATGCCCTCGGACCAGAGCGCGAGTCGCCCAGGAGAGCTGGTTGACACCGCGGAATGTCAGAGCCGTGCGGGAGGCTTCCTGGGCAGCTGGTTGACACTGCGGACTCAAACCCGGGCCTGAGTCGCCCGGGACAGCTCATCGACCCCGCGGGCCCTCGGACCCGAGCGCGAATGGCACTGGAGTGGTGATCGACCTCGGAGGCCATCGGACCCCGGCCGCGAGAGCTGGTCAACACCGCGGGCCCTTGGACCCGGCCCCATGTCCCCTGGGACAGCTGCTCGAGCCCACAGGACCTCGGGCACGGGCCCGCGTCACCGGGACAGCTGGCCGAACTCTCGTGCATTTGGAGCAAAACGCGGGTTGCCGGGAGAGCTGGTCGACACCCTGGGCCCTCGAACCCGGGCCCGACCCTCCCGGGATAGCTGGTCGAGCCCGCAGGACCTCGGGCACGGGCCTGAATGACCCAGGACAGCTGGTCGAGCCCGCAGGACCTCGAGCACGGCCCGAGTTACCTGGGACAGCTGGTCCACCCCGCGGGCCCTTCGACCCTTGTCTGAGTGGCCCGGGAAGTCTAGTCAACGAGGCAGGCACTGGAATCCGGGCCTAGGTCGCCCAGGACATCGAACGGGCCCGAGGTTCCCAGGACAGCTGGTTGACTCCGCGGCCCCTCGCATCCAATCGCGAGTCGCCCGGGAGTGTTGGTCGACCCCGCGGGCCCTCGGTCACTGGCCCCAGTCGCCCGAGATATCTGGTGTACCCCGCGGAGCCTCAGAGCCAGGCGCAAGTCGTCCGGGACAGCTGGACAACCCCGCGGGCCATCGTACCCAAGGCCGAGTCACCCGGTAGAGCTGATCGACCCCACGGACTCTCGGACCCTCGCACGAGTTGCCCGGGAGATCTGGTCAACCCCGCGGGCACTCGGACCCGAGCGCGAGTTTCCCGGGGGAGCTGGACGACACTGTGGAGCCTCCCACCTGAGCGCGAGTCCCCCGGGTGCGCTCGTCGACACAGCAGTCCCTCGGACCCGGGCGCGAGTCTTCCTGGACAGCTGGTCAATACTGTGCGAACTCGGACCCGTGCCTGCGTCGCCCGGGCCTGCTGGTCGACGCCGCGGGCACTGGAATCCGGGCCTAGGTCGCCCGGGACTTCTGGTCCAGCCTGCAGGATTTCGGACATGGGCCCAAGGTTCCCAGGACATCTGGTCGACCCCGCGGGTCCTCGGAACAGGGCCCGAGTCGCCCAGAAGAGCTGGTCAAGCCCCCGCGCCCACGGAGCCGGGAGCGCGTCGTCTGGGACAGCTGATCGACCACGCGGGCCATCGTCCATGAGGCCGAGTCACCCGGGAGAGCTGGTCGACCTCGCGTGCATTTGGCCCCGAGTGCGACTCGCCAGGGAGAGCTGTTCGATACCGCGGACCCACGGAACTGGGCGCGAGGCGTCCGGGACTGCTGGTCAACCCCGATGGAACACGGACACGGGCACGAGTAGCCCGGGACAGCTGGTCGACCCCGTGGCCTCTCGGATCCGGGAACGAGTCGTCCGGGACAGCTGGTCGACGCCACGGACACTCCCACCAGATCGCGAGTCGCCCGGGAGAGCTGGTCGACACTGCGGGCCCTCGGATCCACGCCGATGTCCTCCTGGAATGTTGGTCGAGCCCGCGAGACCTCGGTCATGTGCCAGAGTTACCCAGGACATCGGTCGACGCCGCGGCCCTCGGACCTAGGTGCGAGTTGTCCTGGACAGCTGGTCAACCCCAAGGGAGCTCGGACCCGTGCCTGAGTCGCCCGGGACAGCTGGTCTACCCCGCGGGCCCTCGGACCCGGGTCCGTGTCTCCCGGGATAGCTGGTCGTCCCCTCATGCCCTAGGACCCGGGCTCGAGCCACCTGGGACAGCTGGTCGACACCGCGGTCCCTCGCACGCGATTGCGAGCTGCCTGGGAGAGGTTGCCGGCCCCACAAACCCTTGGACACTGGCCCATGTCTCCCAGGACAGCTGGTCGAGCCCGCGGGCTTCGGAACCTGGCGCGAGTCACCCTGGACAACACCGGGGGCTCACAGGCACAGGCCCTAGTCGCCTGGGAGAGCTGGTCCAGCCCACGGGACATCGGGCACGGGCCCGAGTGGCCCGGGAGAGCAGGTGCATCCCACGGGACCTCGGGCATGGGCCCGAGTGGCCAGGGACACCTGCTCCAGGCCACGGAAACTTGTACACGGCCCGAGGTGCCCCGGGGCAGCTGGTCCAGGCCGCGGGACCACGGACACGAGTCCGTGTTGCCCCAGACTGATGGTCGACATTGATGGCCCTCGGACATTTGCCCGAGTTGGCCAGGACAGCTGGTCGACCCCGCGGCCCCTCACACCCGATCGCGAGTCACCCGGGAGTGTTGGTCGACCCCGCGGGCCCTCGGTCACTGGCCCGAGTCGCCCGAGATATCTGGTGTACCCCGCGGAGCCTCAGAGCCAGGCGCAAGTCGTCCGGGACAGCTGGACAAACCCGCGGGCCATCAGAACCGAGGCCGAGTCGCCCGGGAGAGCTTGTCGACCCCGCGGACCCTCGGACCCGAGCATGAGTTGCCCGGGTGAGCTGGTCAACCCCGCGGGCCATTGGACCTGAGCGTGAGACGCCCGGGAGATCTGGTCGACCTCGCGGGCCATTGGACCCTAGACCGAATCGCCCGGAACAGCTGGTCGACACCCCAGGGCAGCGGAGACGGGCGTGAGTCGTCCAGGACAGCTTGTCGAACACGCAGTCCCTTGGACCCAAGCGCGAGTCGCCCGGGAGAGCTGGTCCACACGCGGGCCATCGGAACACAGCCCGAGTTGCCCGGGACAGCTGTTCAACACCGGGAACACGGACGCGGGCACGATTCGCCCAGGACAGCTGGTCGACATCGCCGACACTCGGACACGAGCACGAGTCGCCCGGGAGAGCTGGTCGACCCAGCAGGCCCCCGCACCCGAGCGAGAGTAGCCTGCAAGAGCTGGTCCAAACCGCGGGCCCTCGGACCCGAGCACAAGTCCCCCAGGACAGCTGGTCCAGCCCGCGCGACCTCAGGCACGGGCCCGAGTTATCCGGGACAGCTGGTCGACGCCGTGGACTTCGGACACGCGTGTGAGACGCGCAGATGTGTTGGTCGACCCCGCGGGCCTTCGGACCCTGGCCCGAGACGTCCGGGACAGTTGGTTGACACCACGGGCCCATGGACACTGGCCCGAATCGCCCGGGAAAGTTGATCGACCGCGTGGGCCATCGGACCCGAGGCCCAGTCACCTTGGAGAGCTGGTCGACACCGCATGCCCTCGGACCAGAGCGCGAGTCGCCCAGGAGAGCTGGTTGACACCGCGGAATGTCGGAGCCGTGCGGGAGGCTTCCTGGGCAGCTGGTTGACACTGCGGACTCAAACCCGGGCCTGAGTCGCCCGGGACAGCTGATCGACCCCGCGGGCCCTCGGACCCGAGCGCGAATGGCACGGGAGTGGTGATCGACCTCGGAGGCCATCGGACCCCGGCCGCGAGAGCTGGTCAACACCGCGGGCCCTTGGACCCGGCCCCATGTCCCCTGGGACAGCTGCTCGAGCCCACAGGACCTCGGGCACGGGCCCGCGTCACCGGGACAGCTGGCCGAACTCTCGTGCATTTGGAGCAAAACGCGGGTTGCCGGGAGAGCTGGTCGACACCGTGGGCCCTCGAACCCGGGCCCGACCCTCCCGGGATAGCTGGTCGAGCCCGCAGGACCTCGGGCACGGGCCTGAATGACCCAGGACAGCTGGTCGAGCCCGCAGGACCTCGAGCACGGCCCGAGTTACCTGGGACAGCTGGTCCACCCCGCGGGCCCTTCGACCCTTGTCTGAGTGGCCCGGGAAGTCTAGTCAACGAGGCAGGCACTGGAATCCGGGCCTAGGTCGCCCAGGACATCGAACGGGCCCGAGGTTCCCAGGACAGCTGGTTGACTCCGCGGCCCCTCGCATCCAATCGCGAGTCGCCCGGGAGTGTTGGTCGACCCCGCGGGCCCTCGGTCACTGGCCCCAGTCGCCCGAGATATCTGGTGTACCCCGCGGAGCCTCAGAGCCAGGCGCAAGTCGTCCGGGACAGCTGGACAACCCCGCGGGCCATCGTACCCGAGGCCGAGTCACCCGGTAGAGCTGATCGACCCCACGGACTCTCGGACCCTCGCACGAGTTGCCCGGGAGATCTGGTCAACCCCGCGGGCACTCGGACCCAAGCGCGAGTTTCCCGGGGGAGCTGGACGACACTGTGGACCCTCCCACCTGAGCGCGAGTCCCCCGGGTGCGCTCGTCGACACAGCAGTCCCTCGGACCCGGGCGCGAGTCTTCCTGGACAGCTGGTCAATACCGTGCGAACTCGGACCCGTGCCTGCGTCGCCCGGGCCTGCTGGTCGACGCCGCGGGCACTGGAATCCGGGCCTAGGTCGCCCGGGACTTCTGGTCCAGCCTGCAGGATTTCGGACATGGGCCCAAGGTTCCCAGGACATCTGGTCGACCCCGCGGGTCCTCGGAACAGGGCCCGAGTCGCCCAGAAGAGCTGGTCAAGCCCCCGCGCCCACGGAGCCGGGAGCGCGTCGTCTGGGACAGCTGATCGACCACGCGGGCCATCGTCCATGAGGCCGAGTCACCCGGGAGAGCTGGTCGACCTCGCGTGCATTTGGCCCCGAGTGCGACTCGCCAGGGAGAGCTGTTCGATACCGCGGACCCTCGGAACTGGGCGCGAGGCGTCCGGGACTGCTGGTCAACCCCGATGGAACACGGACACGGGCACGAGTAGCCCGGGACAGCTGGTCGACCCCGTGGCCTCTCGGATCCGGGAACGAGTCGTCCGGGACAGCTGGTCGACGCCACGGACACTCCCACCAGATCGCAAGTCGCCCGGGAGAGGTGGTCGACACTGCGGGCCCTCGGATCCACGCCGATGTCCTCCTGGAATGTTGGTCGAGCCCGCGAGACCTCGGTCATGTGCCAGAGTTACCCAGGACATCGGTCGACGCCGCGGCCCTCGGACCTAGGTGCGAGTTGTCCTGGACAGCTGGTCAACCCCAAGGGAGCTCGGACCCGTGCCTGAGTCGCCCGGGACAGCTGGTCTACCCCGCGGGCCCTCGGACCCGGGTCCGTGTCTCCCGGGATAGCTGGTCGTCCCCTCATGCCCTAGGACCCGGGCTCGAGCCATCTGGGACAGCTGGTCGACACCGCGGTCCCTCGCACGCGATTGCGAGCTGCTTGGGAGAGGTTGCCGGCCCCACAAACCCTTGGACAATGGCCCATGTCTCCCAGGACAGCTGGTTGAGCCCGCGGGCTTCGGAACCTGGCGCGAGTCACCCTGGTCAACACCGGGGGCCCACAGGCACAGGCCCTAGTCGCCTGGGAGAGCTGGTCCAGGCCGCGGGACATCGGGCACGGGCCCGAGTGGCCCGGGAGAGCAGGTGCATCCCACGGGACCTCGGGCATGGGCCCGAGTGGCCAGGGACACCTGCTCCAGGCCACGGAAACTTGTACACGGCCCGAGCCGCCCCGGGGCAGCTGGTCCAGGCCGCGGGACCACGGACAAGAGCCCGTGTTGCCCCAGACTGATGGTCGACATTGATGGCCCTCGGACATTTGCCCGAGTTGCCCAGGACAGCTGGTCGACCCCGCGGCCCCTCACACCCGATCGCGAGTCACCCGGGAGTGTTGGTCGACCCCGCGGGCCCTCGGTCACTGGCCCGAGTCGCCCGAGATATCTGGTGTACCCCGCGGAGCCTCAGAGCCAGGCGCAAGTCGTCCGGGACAGCTGGACAAACCCGCGGGCCATCAGAACCGAGGCCGAGTCGCCCGGGAGAGCTTGTCGACCCCGCGGACCCTCGGACCCGAGCATGAGTTGCCCGGGTGAGCTGGTCAACCCCGCGGGCCATTGGACCTGAGCGTGAGACGCCCGGGAGATCTGGTCGACCTCGCGGGCCATTGGACCCTAGACCGAATCGCCCGGAACAGCTGGTCGACACCCCAGGGCAGCGGAGACGTGCGTGAGTCGTCCAGGACAGCTTGTCGAACACACAGTCCCTTGGACCCAAGCGCGAGTCGCCCGGGAGAGCTGGTCCACACGCGGGCCATCGGAACACAGCCCGAGTTGCCCGGGACAGCTGTTCAACACCGGGAACACGGACGCGGGCACGATTCGCCCAGGACAGCTGGTCGACACCGCCGACACTCGGACCCGAGCACGAGGCGCCCGGGAGAGCTGGTCGACTCAGCAGGCCCCCGCACCCGAGCGAGAGTAGCCTGGAAGAGCTGGTCCACACCGCGGGCCCTCGGACCCGAGCCCAAGTCCCCCAGGACAGCTGGTCCAGCCCGCGCGACCTCAGGCACGGGCCCGAGTTATCCGGGACAGCTGGTCGACGCCGTGGACTTCGGACACGCGTGTGAGACGCGCAGATGTGTTGGTCGACCCCGCGGGCCTTCGGACCCTGGCCCGAGACGTCCGGGACAGTTGGTCGACACCACGGGCCCATGGACACTGGCCCGAATCGCCCGGGAAAGTTGATCGACCGCGTGGGCCATCGGACCCGAGGCCCAGTCACCTTGGAGAGCTGGTCGACACCGCATGCCCTCGGACCAGAGCGCGAGTCGCCCAGGAGAGCTGGTTGACACCGCGGAATGTCGGACCGTGCGGGAGGCTTCCTGGGCAGCTGGTTGACACTGCGGACTCAAACCCGGGCCTGAGTCGCCCGGGACAGCTGATCGACCCCGCGGGCCCTCGGACCCGAGCGCGAATGGCACGGGAGTGGTGATCGACCTCGGAGGCCATCGGACCCCGGCCGCGAGAGCTGGTCAACACCGCGGGCCCTTGGACCCGGCCCCATGTCCCCTGGGACAGCTGCTCGAGCCCACAGGACCTCGGGCACGGGCCCGCGTCACCGGGACAGCTGGCCGAACTCTCGTGCATTTGGAGCAAAACGCGGGTTGCCGGGAGAGCTGGTCGACACCGTGGGCCCTCGAACCCGGGCCCGACCCTCCCGGGATAGCTGGTCGAGCCCGCAGGACCTCGGGCACGGGCCTGAATGACCCGGGACAGCTGGTCGAGCCCGCAGGACCTCGAGCACGGCCCGAGTTACCTGGGACAGCTGGTCCACCCCGCGGGCCCTTCGACCCTTGTCTGAGTGGCCCGGGGAGTCTAGTAGACGAGGCAGGCACTGGAATCCGGGCCTAGGTCGCCCAGGACATCGAACGGGCCCGAGGTTCCCAGGACAGCTGGTTGACTCCGCGGCCCCTCGCATCCAATCGCGAGTCGCCCGGGAGTGTTGGTCGACCCCGCGGGCCCTCGGTCACTGGCCCCAGTCGCCCGAGATATCTGGTGTACCCCGCGGAGCCTCAGAGCCAGGCGCAAGTCGTCCGGGACAGCTGGACAACCCCGCGGGCCATCGTACCCAAGGCCGAGTCACCCGGTAGAGTTGATCGACACCACGGACTCTCGGACCCTCGCACGAGTTGCCCGGTAGATCAGGTCAACCCCGCGGGCACTCGGACCCGAGCGCGAGTTTCCCGGGGGAGCTGGACGACACTGTGGAGCCTCCCACCTGAGCGCGAGTCCCCCGGGTGCGCTCGTCGACACAGCAGTCCCTCGGACCCGGGCGCGAGTCTTCCTGGACAGCTGGTCAATACCGTGCGAACTCGGACCCGTGCCTGCGTCGCCCGGGCCTGCTGGTCGACGCCGCGGGCACTGGAATCCGGGCCTAGGTCGCCCGGGACTTCTGGTCCAGCCTGCAGGATTTCGGACATGGGCCCAAGGTTCCCAGGACATCTGGTCGACCCCGCGGGTCCTCGGAACAGGGCCCGAGTCGCCCAGAAGAGCTGGTCAAGCCCCCGCGCCCACGGAGCCGGGAGCGCGTCGTCTGGGACAGCTGATCGACCACGCGGGCCATCGTCCATGAGGCCGAGTCACCCGGGAGAGCTGATCGACCTCGCGTGCATTTGGCCCCGAGTGCGACTCGCCAGGGAGAGCTGTTGATACCGCGGACCCTCGGAACTGGGCGCGAGGCGTCCGGGACTGCTGGTCAACCCCGATGGAACACGGACACGGGCACGAGTAGCCCGGGACAGCTGGTTGACTCCGTGGTCTCTCGGATCCGGGAACGAGTCGTCCGGGACAGCTGGTCGACGCCACGGACACTCCCACCAGATCGCGAGTCGCCCGGGAGAGCTGGTCGACACTGCGGGCCCTCGGATCCACGCCGATGTCCTCCTGGAATGTTGGTCGAGCCCGCGAGACCTCGGTCATGTGCCAGAGTTACCCAGGACATCGGTCGACGCCGCGGCCCTCGGACCTAGGTGCGAGTTGTCCTGGACAGCTGGTCAACCCCAAGGGAGCTCGGACCCGTGCCTGAGTCGCCCGGGACAGCTGGTCTACCCCGCGGGCCCTCGGACCCGGGTCCGTGTCTCCCGGGATAGCTGGTCGTCCCCTCATGCCCTAGGACCCGGGCTCGAGCCACCTGGGACAGCTGGTCGACACCGCGGTCCCTCGCACGCGATTGCGAGCTGCCTGGGAGAGGTTGCCGGCCCCACAAACCCTTGGACACTGGCCCATGTCTCCCAGGACAGCTGGTCGAGCCCGCGGGCTTCGGAACCTGGCGCGAGTCACCCTGGACAACACCGGGGGCTCACAGGCACAGGCCCTAGTCGCCTGGGAGAGCTGGTCCAGCCCACGGGACATCGGGCACGGGCCCGAGTGGCCCGGGAGAGCAGGTGCATCCCACGGGACCTCGGGCATGGGCCCGAGTGGCCAGGGACACCTGCTCCAGGCCACGGAAACTTGTACACGGCCCGAGGTGCCCCGGGGCAGCTGGTCCAGGCCGCGGGACCACGGACACGAGTCCGTGTTGCCCCAGACTGATGGTCGACATTGATGGCCCTCGGACATTTGCCCGAGTTGGCCAGGACAGCTGGTCGACCCCGCGGCCCCTCACACCCGATCGCGAGTCACCCGGGAGTGTTGGTCGACCCCGCGGGCCCTCGGTCACTGGCCCGAGTCGCCCGAGATATCTGGTGTACCCCGCGGAGCCTCAGAGCCAGGCGCAAGTCGTCCGGGACAGCTGGACAAACCCGCGGGCCATCAGAACCGAGGCCGAGTCGCCCGGGAGAGCTTGTCGACCCCGCGGACCCTCGGACCCGAGCATGAGTTGCCCGGGTGAGCTGGTCAACCCCGCGGGCCATTGGACCTGAGCGTGAGACGCCCGGGAGATCTGGTCGACCTCGCGGGCCATTGGACCCTAGACCGAATCGCCCGGAACAGCTGGTCGACACCCCAGGGCAGCGGAGACGGGCGTGAGTCGTCCAGGACAGCTTGTCGAACACGCAGTCCCTTGGACCCAAGCACGAGTCGCCCGGGAGAGCTGGTCCACACGCGGGCCATCGGAACACAGCCCGAGTTGCCCGGGACAGCTGTTCAACACCGGGAACACGGACGCGGGCACGATTCGCCCAGGACAGCTGGTCGACATCGCCGACACTCGGACACGAGCACGAGTCGCCCGGGAGAGCTGGTCGACCCAGCAGGCCCCCGCACCCGAGCGAGAGTAGCCTGCAAGAGCTGGTCCAAACCGCGGGCCCTCGGACCCGAGCACAAGTCCCCCAGGACAGCTGGTCCAGCCCGCGCGACCTCAGGCACGGGCCCGAGTTATCCGGGACAGCTGGTCGACGCCGTGGACTTCGGACACGCGTGTGAGACGCGCAGATGTGTTGGTCGACCCCGCGGGCCTTCGGACCCTGGCCCGAGACGTCCGGGACAGTTGGTCGACACCACGGGCCCATGGACACTGGCCCGAATCGCCCGGGAAAGTTGATCGACCGCGTGGGCCATCGGACCCGAGGCCCAGTCACCTTGGAGAGCTGGTCGACACCGCATGCCCTCGGACCAGAGCGCGAGTCGCCCAGGAGAGCTGGTTGACACCGCGGAATGTCGGAGCCGTGCGGGAGGCTTCCTGGGCAGCTGGTTGACACTGCGGACTCAAACCCGGGCCTGAGTCGCCCGGGACAGCTGATCGACCCCGCGGGCCCTCGGACCCGAGCGCGAATGGCACGGGAGTGGTGATCGACCTCGGAGGCCATCGGACCCCGGCCGCGAGAGCTGGTCAACACCGCGGGCCCTTGGACCCGGCCCCATGTCCCCTGGGACAGCTGCTCGAGCCCACAGGACCTCGGGCACGGGCCCGCGTCACCGGGACAGCTGGCCGAACTCTCGTGCATTTGGAGCAAAACGCGGGTTGCCGGGAGAGCTGGTCGACACCGTGGGCCCTCGAACCCGGGCCCGACCCTCCCGGGATAGCTGGTCGAGCCCGCAGGACCTCGGGCACGGGCCTGAATGACCCAGGACAGCTGGTCGAGCCCGCAGGACCTCGAGCACGGCCCGAGTTACCTGGGACAGCTGGTCCACCCCGCGGGCCCTTCGACCCTTGTCTGAGTGGCCCGGGAAGTCTAGTCAACGAGGCAGGCACTGGAATCCGGGCCTAGGTCGCCCAGGACATCGAACGGGCCCGAGGTTCCCAGGACAGCTGGTTGACTCCGCGGCCCCTCGCATCCAATCGCGAGTCGCCCGGGAGTGTTGGTCGACCCCGCGGGCCCTCGGTCACTGGCCCCAGTCGCCCGAGATATCTGGTGTACCCCGCGGAGCCTCAGAGCCAGGCGCAAGTCGTCCGGGACAGCTGGACAACCCCGCGGGCCATCGTACCCGAGGCCGAGTCACCCGGTAGAGCTGATCGACCCCACGGACTCTCGGACCCTCGCACGAGTTGCCCGGGAGATCTGGTCAACCCCGCGGGCACTCGGACCCGAGCGCGAGTTTCCCGGGGGAGCTGGACGACACTGTGGACCCTCCCACCTGAGCGCGAGTCCCCCGGGTGCGCTCGTCGACACAGCAGTCCCTCGGACCCGGGCGCGAGTCTTCCTGGACAGCTGGTCAATACCGTGCGAACTCGGACCCGTGCCTGCGTCGCCCGGGCCTGCTGGTCGACGCCGCGGGCACTGGAATCCGGGCCTAGGTCGCCCGGGACTTCTGGTCCAGCCTGCAGGATTTCGGACATGGGCCCAAGGTTCCCAGGACATCTGGTCGACCCCGCGGGTCCTCGGAACAGGGCCCGAGTCGCCCAGAAGAGCTGGTCAAGCCCCCGCGCCCACGGAGCCGGGAGCGCGTCGTCTGGGACAGCTGATCGACCACGCGGGCCATCGTCCATGAGGCCGAGTCACCCGGGAGAGCTGGTCGACCTCGCGTGCATTTGGCCCCGAGTGCGACTCGCCAGGGAGAGCTGTTCGATACCGCGGACCCTCGGAACTGGGCGCGAGGCGTCCGGGACTGCTGGTCAACCCCGATGGAACACGGACACGGGCACGAGTAGCCCGGGACAGCTGGTCGACCCCGTGGCCTCTCGGATCCGGGAACGAGTCGTCCGGGACAGCTGGTCGACGCCACGGACACTCCCACCAGATCGCAAGTCGCCCGGGAGAGGTGGTCGACACTGCGGGCCCTCGGATCCACGCCGATGTCCTCCTGGAATGTTGGTCGAGCCCGCGAGACCTCGGTCATGTGCCAGAGTTACCCAGGACATCGGTCGACGCCGCGGCCCTCGGACCTAGGTGCGAGTTGTCCTGGACAGCTGGTCAACCCCAAGGGAGCTCGGACCCGTGCCTGAGTCGCCCGGGACAGCTGGTCTACCCCGCGGGCCCTCGGACCCGGGTCCGTGTCTCCCGGGATAGCTGGTCGTCCCCTCATGCCCTAGGACCCGGGCTCGAGCCATCTGGGACAGCTGGTCGACACCGCGGTCCCTCGCACGCGATTGCGAGCTGCTTGGGAGAGGTTGCCGGCCCCACAAACCCTTGGACAATGGCCCATGTCTCCCAGGACAGCTGGTTGAGCCCGCGGGCTTCGGAACCTGGCGCGAGTCACCCTGGTCAACACCGGGGGCCCACAGGCACAGGCCCTAGTCGCCTGGGAGAGCTGGTCCAGGCCGCGGGACATCGGGCACGGGCCCGAGTGGCCCGGGAGAGCAGGTGCATCCCACGGGACCTCGGGCATGGGCCCGAGTGGCCAGGGACACCTGCTCCAGGCCACGGAAACTTGTACACGGCCCGAGCCGCCCCGGGGCAGCTGGTCCAGGCCGCGGGACCACGGACACGAGCCCGTGTTGCCCCAGACTGATGGTCGACATTGATGGCCCTCGGACATTTGCCCGAGTTGCCCAGGACAGCTGGTCGACCCCGCGGCCCCTCACACCCGATCGCGAGTCACCCGGGAGTGTTGGTCGACCCCGCGGGCCCTCGGTCACTGGCCCGAGTCGCCCGAGATATCTGGTGTACCCCGCGGAGCCTCAGAGCCAGGCGCAAGTCGTCCGGGACAGCTGGACAAACCCGCGGGCCATCAGAACCGAGGCCGAGTCGCCCGGGAGAGCTTGTCGACCCCGCGGACCCTCGGACCCGAGCATGAGTTGCCCGGGTGAGCTGGTCAACCCCGCGGGCCATTGGACCTGAGCGTGAGACGCCCGGGAGATCTGGTCGACCTCGCGGGCCATTGGACCCTAGACCGAATCGCCCGGAACAGCTGGTCGACACCCCAGGGCAGCGGAGACGTGCGTGAGTCGTCCAGGACAGCTTGTCGAACACACAGTCCCTTGGACCCAAGCGCGAGTCGCCCGGGAGAGCTGGTCCACACGCGGGCCATCGGAACACAGCCCGAGTTGCCCGGGACAGCTGTTCAACACCGGGAACACGGACGCGGGCACGATTCGCCCAGGACAGCTGGTCGACACCGCCGACACTCGGACCCGAGCACGAGGCGCCCGGGAGAGCTGGTCGACTCAGCAGGCCCCCGCACCCGAGCGAGAGTAGCCTGGAAGAGCTGGTCCACACCGCGGGCCCTCGGACCCGAGCCCAAGTCCCCCAGGACAGCTGGTCCAGCCCGCGCGACCTCAGGCACGGGCCCGAGTTATCCGGGACAGCTGGTCGACGCCGTGGACTTCGGACACGCGTGTGAGACGCGCAGATGTGTTGGTCGACCCCGCGGGCTTTCGGACCCTGGCCCGAGACGTCCGGGACAGTTGGTCGACACCACGGGCCCATGGACACTGGCCCGAATCGCCCGGGAAAGTTGATCGACCGCGTGGGCCATCGGACCCGAGGCCCAGTCACCTTGGAGAGCTGGTCGACACCGCATGCCCTCGGACCAGAGCGCGAGTCGCCCAGGAGAGCTGGTTGACACCGCGGAATGTCGGAGCCGTGCGGGAGGCTTCCTGGGCAGCTGGTTGACACTGCGGACTCAAACCCGGGCCTGAGTCGCCCGGGACAGCTGATCGACCCCGCGGGCCCTCGGACCCGAGCGCGAATGGCACGGGAGTGGTGATCGACCTCGGAGGCCATCGGACCCCGGCCGCGAGAGCTGGTCAACACCGCGGGCCCTTGGACCCGGCCCCATGTCCCCTGGGACAGCTGCTCGAGCCCACAGGACCTCGGGCACGGGCCCGCGTCACCGGGACAGCTGGCCGAACTCTCGTGCATTTGGAGCAAAACGCGGGTTGCCGGGAGAGCTGGTCGACACCGTGGGCCCTCGAACCCGGGCCCGACCCTCCCGGGATAGCTGGTCGAGCCCGCAGGACCTCGGGCACGGGCCTGAATGACCCGGGACAGCTGGTCGAGCCCGCAGGACCTCGAGCACGGCCCGAGTTACCTGGGACAGCTGGTCAACCCCGCGGGCCCTTCGACCCTTGTCTGAGTGGCCCGGGGAGTCTAGTCGACGAGGCAGGCACTGGAATCCGGGCCTAGGTCGCCCAGGACATCGAACGGGCCCGAGGTTCCCAGGACAGCTGGTTGACTCCGCGGCCCCTCGCATCCAATCGCGAGTCGCCCGGGAGTGTTGGTCGACCCCGCGGGCCCTCGGTCACTGGCCCCAGTCGCCCGAGATATCTGGTGTACCCCGCGGAGCCTCAGAGCCAGGCGCAAGTCGTCCGGGACAGCTGGACAACCCCGCGGGCCATCGTACCCAAGGCCGAGTCACCCGGTAGAGCTGATCGACCCCACGGACTCTCGGACCCTCGCACGAGTTGCCCGGTAGATCAGGTCAACCCCGCGGGCACTCGGACCCGAGCGCGAGTTTCCCGGGGGAGCTGGACGACACTGTGGAGCCTCCCACCTGAGCGCGAGTCCCCCGGGTGCGCTCGTCGACACAGCAGTCCCTCGGACCCGGGCGCGAGTCTTCCTGGACAGCTGGTCAATACCGTGCGAACTCGGACCCGTGCCTGCGTCGCCCGGGCCTGCTGGTCGACGCCGCGGGCACTGGAATCCGGGCCTAGGTCGCCCGGGACTTCTGGTCCAGCCTGCAGGATTTCGGACATGGGCCCAAGGTTCCCAGGACATCTGGTCGACCCCGCGGGTCCTCGGAACAGGGCCCGAGTCGCCCAGAAGAGCTGGTCAAGCCCCCGCGCCCACGGAGCCGGGAGCGCGTCGTCTGGGACAGCTGATCGACCACGCGGGCCATCGTCCATGAGGCCGAGTCACCCGGGAGAGCTGATCGACCTCGCGTGCATTTGGCCCCGAGTGCGACTCGCCAGGGAGAGCTGTTGATACCGCGGACCCTCGGAACTGGGCGCGAGGCGTCCGGGACTGCTGGTCAACCCCGATGGAACACGGACACGGGCACGAGTAGCCCGGGACAGCTGGTTGACTCCGTGGTCTCTCGGATCCGGGAACGAGTCGTCCGGGACAGCTGGTCGACGCCACGGACACTCCCACCAGATCGCGAGTCGCCCGGGAGAGCTGGTCGACACTGCGGGCCCTCGGATCCACGCCGATGTCCTCCTGGAATGTTGGTCGAGCCCGCGAGACCTCGGTCATGTGCCAGAGTTACCCAGGACATCGGTCGACGCCGCGGCCCTCGGACCTAGGTGCGAGTTGTCCTGGACAGCTGGTCAACCCCAAGGGATCTCGGACCCGTGCCTGAGTCGCCCGGGACAGCTGGTCTACCCCGCGGGCCCTCAGACCCGGGTCCGTGTCTCCCGGGATAGCTGGTCGTCCCCTCATGCCCTAGGACCCGGGCTCGAGCCACCTGGGACAGCTGGTCGACACCGCGGTCCCTCGCACGCGATCGCGAGCCGCCTGGGAGAGGTTGCCGGCCCCA
Organism: Sus scrofa; assembly: GCF_054392235.1. Lineage (NCBI taxonomy): Eukaryota > Metazoa > Chordata > Mammalia > Artiodactyla > Suidae > Sus > Sus scrofa. The sequence continues at coordinate 36,939,391 of NC_139393.1, read as the reverse complement.
CAAACCCTTGGACACTGGCCCATGTCTCCCAGGACAGCTGGTCGAGCCTGCGGGCCTTCGGAACCTGGCCCGAGTCACCCTGGACAGCTGGTCAACACCGGGGGCCCACAGCCACAGGCCCTAGTCGCCTGGGAGAGCTGGTCCAGCCCGCGGGACATCGGGCACGGGCCCGAGTGGCCCGGGAGAGCAGGTGCATCCCACGGGACCTCGGGCATGGGCCCGAGTGTCCAGGGACACCTGCTCCAGGCCACGGAAACTTGTACACGGCCCGAGCCGCCCCGGGGCAGCTGGTCCAGGCTGCGGGACCACGGACACGAGCCCGTGTTGCCCCAGACTGATGGTCGACATTGATGGCCCTCGGACATTTGCCCGAGTTGCCCAGGACAGCTGGTCGACCCCGCGGCCCCTCACACCCGATCGCGAGTCACCCGGGAGTGTTGGTCGACCCCGCGGGCCCTCGGTCACTGGCCCGAGTCGCCCGAGATATCTGGTGTACCCCGCGGAGCCTCAGAGCCAGGCGCAAGTCGTCCGGGACAGCTGGACAAACCCGCGGGCCATCAGAACCGAGGCCGAGTCGCCCGGGAGAGCTTGTCGACCCCGCGGACCCTCGGACCCGAGCATGAGTTGCCCGGGTGAGCTGGTCAACCCCGCGGGCCATTGGACCTGAGCGTGAGACGCCCGGGAGATCTGGTCGACCTCGCGGGCCATTGGACCCTAGACCAAATCGCCCGGAACAGCTGGTCGACACCCCAGGGCAGCGGAGACGTGCGTGAGTCGTCCAGGACAGCTTGTCGAACACGCAGTCCCTTGGACCCAAGCGCGAGTCGCCCGGGAGAGCTGGTCCACACGCGGGCCATCGGAACACAGCCCGAGTTGCCCGGGACAGCTGTTCAACACCGGGAACACGGACGCGGGCACGATTCGCCCAGGACAGCTGGTCGACACCGCCGACACTCGGACCCGAGCACGAGGCGCCCGGGAGAGCTGGTCGACCCAGCAGGCCCCCGCACCCGAGCGAGAGTAGCCTGGAAGAGCTGGTCCACACCGCGGGCCCTCGGACACGAGCCCAAGTCCCCCAGGACAGCTGGTCCAGCCCGCGCGACCTCAGGCACGGGCCCGAGTTATCCGGGACAGCTGGTCGACGCCGTGGACTTCGGACACGCGTGTGAGACGCGCAGATGTGTTGGTCGACCCCGCGGGCCTTCGGACCCTGGCCCGAGACGTCCGGGACAGTTGGTCGACACCACGGGCCCATGGACACTGGCCCGAATCGCCCGGGAAAGTTGATCGACCGCGTGGGCCATCGGACCCGAGGCCCAGTCACCTTGGAGAGCTGGTCGACACCGCATGCCCTCGGACCAGAGCGCGAGTCGCCCAGGAGAGCTGGTTGACACCGCGGAATGTCGGAGCTGTGCGGGAGGCTTCCTGGGCAGCTGGTTGACACTGCGGACTCAAACCCGAGCCTGAATCGCCCGGGACAGCTGGTCGACCCCGAGGGTCCTCGGACCCGGGCCAGAGTCAGCCGGGACAGCTGATCGACCCCGCGGGCCCTCGGACCGAGCGCGAATGGCACGGGAGAGGTGATCGACCTCGGAGGCCATCGGACCCAGGCCGCGAGAGCTGGTCAACACCGCGGGCCCTCGGACCCGGCCCCATGTCCCCTGGGACAGCTGCTCGAGCCCACAGGACCTCGGGCACGGGCCCGCGTCACCGGGACAGCTGGCCGAACTCTCGTGCATTTGGAGCAAAACGCGGGTTGCCGGGAGAGCTGGTCGACACCGTGGGCCCTGGAACCCGGGCCCGACCCTCCCGGGATAGCTGGTCGAGCGCGCAGGACCTCGGGCACGGGCCTGAATGACCCAGGACAGCTGGTCGAGCCCGCAGGACCTCGAGCACGGCCCGAGTTACCTGGGACAGCTGGTCCACCCCGCGGGCCTTTCGACACTTGTCTGAGTCGCCCGGGAAGTCTGGTCGACGAGGCAGGCACTGGAATCCGGGCCTAGGTCGCCCAGGACATCGAACGGGCCCGAGGTTCCCAGGACAGCTGGTTGACTCCGCGGCCCCTCGCATCCAATCGCGAGTCGCCCGGGAGTGTTGGTCGACCCCGCGGGCCCTCGGTCACTGGCCCGAGTCGCCCGAGATATCTGGTGTACCCCGCGGAGCCTCAGAGCCAGGCGCAAGTCGTCCGGGACAGCTGGACAACCCCGCGGGCCATCGTACCCAAGGCCGAGTCACCCGGTAGAGCTGATCGACCCCACGGACTCTCGGACCCTCGCACGAGTTGCCCGGGAGATCTGGTCAACCCCGCGGGCACTCGGACCCGAGCGCGAGTTTCCCGGGGGAGCTGGACGACACTGTGGACCCTCCCACCTGAGCGCGAGTCCCCCGGGTGCGCTCGTCGACACAGCAGTCCCTCGGACCCGGGCGCGAGTCTTCCTGGACAGCTGGTCAATACCGTGCGAACTCGGACCCGTGCCGGCGTCGCCCGGGCCTGCTGGTCGACGCCGCGGGCACTGGAATCCGGGCCTAGGTCGCCCGGGACTTCTGGTCCAGCCTGCAGGATTTCAGACATGGGCCCAAGGTTCCCAGGACATCTGGTCGACCCCGCGGGTCCTCGGAACAGGGCCCGAGTCGCCCAGAAGAGCTGGTCAAGCCCCCGCGCCCACGGAGCCGGGAGCGCGTCGTCTGGGACAGCTGATCGACCACGCGGGCCATCGTCCATGAGGCCGAGTCACCCGGGAGAGCTGGTCGACCTCGCGTGCATTTGGCCCCGAGTGCGACTCGCCAGGGAGAGCTGTTCGATACCGCGGACCCTCGGAACTGGGCGCGAGGCGTCCGGGACTGCTGGTCAACCCCGATGGAACACGGACACGGGCACGAGTAGCCCGGGACAGCTGGTCGACCCCGTGGCCTCTCGGATCCGGGAACGAGTCGTCCGGGACAGCTGGTCGACGCCACGGACACTCCCACCAGATCGCGAGTCGCCCGGGAGAGCTGGTCGACACTGCGGGCCCTCGGATCCACGCCGATGTCCTCCTGGAATGTTGGTCGAGCCCGCGAGACCTCGGTCATGTGCCAGAGTTACCCAGGACATCGGTCGACGCCGCGGCCCTCGGACCTAGGTGCGAGTTGTCCTGGACAGCTGGTCAACCCCAAGGGAGCTCGGACCCGTGCCTGAGTCGCCCGGGACAGCTGGTCTACCCCGCGGGCCCTCGGACCCGGGTCCGTGTCTCCCGGGATAGCTGGTCGTCCCCTCATGCCCTAGGACCCGGGCTCGAGCCACCTGGGACAGCTGGTCGACACCGCGGTCCCTCGCACGCGATCGCGAGCCGCCTGGGAGAGGTTGCCGACCCCACAAACCCTTGGACACTGGCCCATGTCTCCCAGGACAGCTGGTCGAGCCTGCGGGCCTTCGGAACCTGGCCCGAGTCACCCTGGACAGCTGGTCAACACCGGGGGCCCAGAGCCACAGGCCCTAGTCGCCTGGGAGAGCTGGTCCAGGCCGCGGGACATCGGGCACGGGCCCGAGTGGCCCGGGAGAGCAGGCGCATCCCACGGGACCTCGGGCATGGGCCCGAGTGGCCAGGGACACCTGCTCCAGGCCACGGAAACTTGTACACGGCCCGAGCCGCCCCGGGGCAGCTGGGCAAGGCCGCCAGACCACGGACACGAGCCCGTGTTGCCCCAGAGTGATGGTCGACATTGATGGCCCTCGGACATTGGCCTGAGTCGGCCAGGACAGCTGGTCGACCCCGCGGCACCTCACACCCGATCGCGAGTCACCCGGGAGTGTTGGTCGACCCCGCGGGCCCTCGGTCACTGGCCCGAGTCGCCCGAGATATCTGGTGTACCCCGCGGAGCCTCAGAGCCAGGCGCAAGTCGTCCGGGACAGCTGGACAACCCCGCGGGCCATCGTACCCAAGGCCGAGTCACCCGGTAGAGCTGATCGACCCCACGGACTCTCGGACCCTCGCACGAGTTGCCCGGGAGATCTGGTCAACCCCGCGGGCACTCGGACCCGAGCGCGAGTTTCCCGGGGGAGCTGGACGACACTGTGGACCCTCCCACCTGAGCGCGAGTCCCCCGGGTGCGCTCGTCGACACAGCAGTCCCTCGGACCCGGGCGCGAGTCTTCCTGGACAGCTGGTCAATACCGTGCGAACTCGGACCCGTGCCTGCGTCGCCCGGGCCTGCTGGTCGACGCCGCGGGCACTGGAATCCGGGCCTAGGTCGCCCGGGACTTCTGGTCCAGCCTGCAGGATTTCGGACATGGGCCCAAGGTTCCCAGGACATCTGGTCGACCCCGCGGGTCCTCGGAACAGGGCCCGAGTCGCCCAGAAGAGCTGGTCAAGCCCCCGCGCCCACGGAGCCGGGAGCGCGTCGTCTGGGACAGCTGATCGACCACGCGGGCCATCGTCCATGAGGCCGAGTCACCCGGGAGAGCTGGTCGACCTCGCGTGCATTTGGCCCCGAGTGCGACTCGCCAGGGAGAGCTGTTCGATACCGCGGACCCTCGGAACTGGGCGCGAGGCGTCCGGGACTGCTGGTCAACCCCGATGGAACACGGACACGGGCACGAGTAGCCCGGGACAGCTGGTCGACCCCGTGGCCTCTCGGATCCGGGAACGAGTCGTCCGGGACAGCTGGTCGACGCCACGGACACTCCCACCAGATCGCGAGTCGCCCGGGAGAGCTGGTCGACACTGCGGGCCCTCGGATCCACGCCGATGTCCTCCTGGAATGTTGGTCGAGCCCGCGAGACCTCGGTCATGTGCCAGAGTTACCCAGGACATCGGTCGACGCCGCGGCCCTCGGACCTAGGTGCGAGTTGTCCTGGACAGCTGGTCAACCCCAAGGGAGCTCGGACCCGTGCCTGAGTCGCCCGGGACAGCTGGTCTACCCCGCGGGCCCTCGGACCCGGGTCCGTGTCTCCCGGGATAGCTGGTCGTCCCCTCATGCCCTAGGACCCGGGCTCGAGCCACCTGGGACAGCTGGTCGACACCGCGGTCCCTCGCAGGCGATCGCGAGCCGCCTGGGAGAGGTTGCCGGCCCCACAAACCATTGGACACTGGCCCATGTCTCCCAGGACAGCTGGTCGAGCCTGCGGGCCTTCGGAACCTGGCCCGAGTCCCCCTGGACAGCTGGTCAACACCGGGGGCCCAGAGCCACAGGCCCTAGTCGCCTGGGAGAGCTGGTCCAGGCCGCGGGACATCGGGCACGGGCCCGAGTGGCCCGGGAGAGCAGGTGCATCCCACGGGACCTCGGGCATGGGCCCGAGTGGCCAGGGACACCTGCTCCAGGCCACGGAAACTTGTACACGGCCCGAGCCGCCCCGGGGCAGCTGGGCAAGGCCGCCAGACCACGGACACGAGCCCGTGTTGCCCCAGAGTGATGGTCGACATTGATGGCCCTCGGACATTGTCCTGAGTCGGCCAGGACAGCTGGTCGACCCCGCGGCCCCTCACACCCGATCGCGAGGCACCCGGGAGTGTTGGTCGACCCCGCGGGCCCTCGGTCACTGGCCCCAGTCGCCCGAGATATCTGGTGTACCCCGCGGAGCCTCAGAGCCAGGCGCAAGTCGTCCGGGACAGCTGGACAACCCCGCGGGCCATCGTACCCAAGGCCGAGTCACCCGGTAGAGCTGATCGACCCCACGGACTCTCGGACCCTCGCACGAGTTGCCCGGGAGATCTGGTCAACCCCGCGGGCACTCGGACCCGAGCGCGAGTTTCCCGGGGGAGCTGGACGACACTGTGGACCCTCCCACCTGAGCGCGAGTCCCCCGGGTGCGCTCGTCGACACAGCAGTCCCTCGGACCCGGGCGCGAGTCTTCCTGGACAGCTGGTCAATACCGTGCGAACTCGGACCCGTGCCTGCGTCGCCCGGGCCTGCTGGTCGACGCCGCGGGCACTGGAATCCGGGCCTAGGTCGCCCGGGACTTCTGGTCCAGCCTGCAGGATTTCGGACATGGGCCCAAGGTTCCCAGGACATCTGGTCGACCCCGCGGGTCCTCGGAACAGGGCCCGAGTCGCCCAGAAGAGCTGGTCAAGCCCCCGCGCCCACGGAGCCGGGAGCGCGTCGTCTGGGACAGCTGATCGACCACGCGGGCCATCGTCCATGAGGCCGAGTCACCCGGGAGAGCTGGTCGACCTCGCGTGCATTTGGCCCCGAGTGCGACTCGCCAGGGAGAGCTGTTCGATACCGCGGACCCACGGAACTGGGCGCGAGGCGTCCGGGACTGCTGGTCAACCCCGATGGAACACGGACACGGGCACGAGTAGCCCGGGACAGCTGGTCGACCCCGTGGCCTCTCGGATCCGGGAACGAGTCGTCCGGGACAGCTGGTCGACGCCACGGACACTCCCACCAGATCGCGAGTCGCCCGGGAGAGCTGGTCGACACTGCGGGCCCTCGGATCCACGCCGATGTCCTCCTGGAATGTTGGTCGAGCCCGCGAGACCTCGGTCATGTGCCAGAGTTACCCAGGACATCGGTCGACGCCGCGGCCCTCGGACCTAGGTGCGAGTTGTCCTGGACAGCTGGTCAACCCCAAGGGAGCTCGGACCCGTGCCTGACTCGCCCGGGACAGCTGGTCTACCCCGCGGGCCCTCGGACCCGGGTCCGTGTCTCCCGGGATAGCTGGTCGTCCCCTCATGCCCTAGGACCCGGGCTCGAGCCACCTGGGACAGCTGGTCGACACCGCGGTCCCTCGCAGGCGATCGCGAGCCGCCTGGGAGAGGTTGCCGGCCCCACAAACCATTGGACACTGGCCCATGTCTCCCAGGACAGCTGGTCGAGCCTGCGGGCTTTCGGAACCTGGCCCGAGTCCCCCTGGACAGCTGGTCAACACCGGGGGCCCAGAGCCACAGGCCCTAGTCGCCTGGGAGAGCTGGTCCAGGCCGCGGGACATCGGGCACGGGCCCGAGTGGCCCGGGAGAGCAGGTGCATCCCACGGGACCTCGGGCATGGGCCCGAGTGGCCAGGGACACCTGCTCCAGGCCACGGAAACTTGTACACGGCCCGAGCCGCCCCGGGGCAGCTGGGCAAGGCCGCCAGACCACGGACACGAGCCCGTGTTGCCCCAGAGTGATGGTCGACATTGATGGCCCTCGGACATTGTCCTGAGTCGGCCAGGACAGCTGGTCGACCCCGCGGCCCCTCACACCCGATCGCGAGTCACCCGGGAGTGTTGGTCGACCCCGCGGGCCCTCGGTCACTGGCCCCAGTCGCCCGAGATATCTGGTGTACCCCGCGGAGCCTCAGAGCCAGGCGCAAGTCGTCCGGGACAGCTGGACAACCCCGCGGGCCATCGTACCCAAGGCCGAGTCACCCGGTAGAGCTGATCGACCCCACGGACTCTCGGACCCTCGCACGAGTTGCCCGGGAGATCTGGTCAACCCCGCGGGCACTCGGACCCGAGCGCGAGTTTCCCGGGGGAGCTGGACGACACTGTGGACCCTCCCACCTGAGCGCGAGTCCCCCGGGTGCGCTCGTCGACACAGCAGTCCCTCGGACCCGGGCGCGAGTCTTCCTGGACAGCTGGTCAATACCGTGCGAACTCGGACCCGTGCCTGCGTCGCCCGGGCCTGCTGGTCGACGCCGCGGGCACTGGAATCCGGGCCTAGGTCGCCCGGGACTTCTGGTCCAGCCTGCAGGATTTCGGACATGGGCCCAAGGTTCCCAGGACATCTGGTCGACCCCGCGGGTCCTCGGAACAGGGCCCGAGTCGCCCAGAAGAGCTGGTCAAGCCCCCGCGCCCACGGAGCCGGGAGCGCGTCGTCTGGGACAGCTGATCGACCACGCGGGCCATCGTCCATGAGGCCGAGTCACCCGGGAGAGCTGGTCGACCTCGCGTGCATTTGGCCCCGAGTGCGACTCGCCAGGGAGAGCTGTTCGATACCGCGGACCCACGGAACTGGGCGCGAGGCGTCCGGGACTGCTGGTCAACCCCGATGGAACACGGACACGGGCACGAGTAGCCCGGGACAGCTGGTCGACCCCGTGGCCTCTCGGATCCGGGAACGAGTCGTCCGGGACAGCTGGTCGACGCCACGGACACTCCCACCAGATCGCGAGTCGCCCGGGAGAGCTGGTCGACACTGCGGGCCCTCGGATCCACGCCGATGTCCTCCTGGAATGTTGGTCGAGCCCGCGAGACCTCGGTCATGTGCCAGAGTTACCCAGGACATCGGTCGACGCCGCGGCCCTCGGACCTAGGTGCGAGTTGTCCTGGACAGCTGGTCAACCCCAAGGGAGCTCGGACCCGTGCCTGACTCGCCCGGGACAGCTGGTCTACCCCGCGGGCCCTCGGACCCGGGTCCGTGTCTCCCGGGATAGCTGGTCGTCCCCTCATGCCCTAGGACCCGGGCTCGAGCCACCTGGGACAGCTGGTCGACACCGCGGTCCCTCGCAGGCGATCGCGAGCCGCCTGGGAGAGGTTGCCGGCCCCACAAACCCTTGGACACTGGCCCATGTCTCCCAGGACAGCTGGTCGAGCCTGCGGGCCTTCGGAACCTGGCCCGAGTCACCCTGGACAGCTGGTCAACACCGGGGGCCCAGAGCCACAGGCCCTAGTCGCCTGGGAGAGCTGGTCCAGGCCGCGGGACATCGGGCACGGGCCCGAGTGGCCCGGGAGAGCAGGTGCATCCCACGGGACCTCGGGCATGGGCCCGAGTGGCCAGGGACACCTGCTCCAGGCCACGGAAACTTGTACACGGCCCGAGCCGCCCCGGGGCAGCTGGGCAAGGCCGCCAGACCACGGACACGAGCCCGTGTTGCCCCAGAGTGATGGTCGACATTGATGGCCTTCGGACATTGGCCTGAGTCGGCCAGGACAGCTGGTCGACCCCGCGGCCCCTCACACCCGATCGCGAGTCACCCGGGAGTGTTGGTCGACCCCGCGGGCCCTCGGTCACTGGCCCGAGTCGCCCGAGATATCTGGTGTACCCCGCGGAGCCTCAGAGCCAGGCGCAAGTCGTCCGGGACAGCTGGACAACCCCGCGGGCCATCGTACCCGAGGCCGAGTCACCCGGTAGAGCTGATCGACCCCACGGACTCTCGGACCCTCGCACGAGTTGCCCGGGAGATCTGGTCAACCCCGCGGGCACTCGGACCCGAGCGCGAGTTTCCCGGGGGAGCTGGACGACACTGTGGACCCTCCCACCTGAGCGCGAGTCCCCCGGGTGCGCTCGTCGACACAGCAGTCCCTCGGACCCGGGCGCGAGTCTTCCTGGACAGCTGGTCAATACCGTGCGAACTCGGACCCGTGCCTGCGTCGCCCGGGCCTGCTGGTCGACGCCGCGGGCACTGGAATCCGGGCCTAGGTCGCCCGGGACTTCTGGTCCAGCCTGCAGGATTTCGGACATGGGCCCAAGGTTCCCAGGACATCTGGTCGACCCCGCAGGTCCTTGGAACAGGGCCCGAGTCGCCCAGAAGAGCTGGTCAAGCCCCCGCGCCCACGGAGCCGGGAGCGCGTCGTCTGGGACAGCTGATCGACCACGCGGGCCATCGTCCATGAGGCCGAGTCACCCGGGAGAGCTGGTCGACCTCGCGTGCATTTGGCCCCGAGTGCGACTCGCCAGGGAGAGCTGTTCGATACCGCGGACCCTCGGAACTGGGCGCGAGGCGTCCGGGACTGCTGGTCAACCCCGATGGAACACGGACACGGGCACGAGTAGCCCGGGACAGCTGGTCGACCCCGTGGCCTCTCGGATCCGGGAACGAGTCGTCCGGGACAGCTGGTCGACGCCACGGACACTCCCACCAGATCGCGAGTCGCCCGGGAGAGCTGGTCGACACTGCGGGCCCTCGGATCCACGCCGATGTCCTCCTGGAATGTTGGTCGAGCCCGCGAGACCTCGGTCATGTGCCAGAGTTACCCAGGACATCGGTCGACGCCGCGGCCCTCGGACCTAGGTGCGAGTTGTCCTGGACAGCTGGTCAACCCCAAGGGATCTCGGACCCGTGCCTGAGTCGCCCGGAACAGCTGGTCTACCCCGCGGGCCCTCGGACCCGGGTCCGTGTCTCCCGGGATAGCTGGTCGTCCCCTCATGCCCTAGGACCCGGGCTCGAGCCACCTGGGACAGCTGGTCGACACCGGGGTCCCTCGCACGCGATCGCGAGCCGCCTGGGAGAGGTTGCCGACCCCACAAACCCTTGGACACTGGCCCATGTCTCCCAGGACAGCTGGTCGAGCCTGCGGGCCTTCGGAACCTGGCCCGAGTCCCCCTGGACAGCTGGTCAACACCGGGGGCCCACAGCCACAGGCCCTAGTCGCCTGGGAGAGCTGGTCCAGGCCGCGGGACATCGGGCACGGGCCCGAGTGGCCCGGGAGAGCAGGTGCATCCCACGGGACCTCGGGCATGGGCCCGAGTGGCCAGGGACACCTGCTCCAGGCCACGGAAACTTGTACACGTCCCGAGCCGCCCCGGGGCAGCTGGGCAAGGCCGCAAGACCACGGACACGAGCCCGTGTTGCCCCAGACTGATGGTCGACATTGATGGCCCTCGGACATTTGCCTGAGTCGGCCAGGACAGCTGGTCGACCCCGCGGCCCCTCACACCCGATCGTGAGTCACCCGGGAGTGTTGGTCGACCCCGCGGGCCCTCGGTCACTGGCCCCAGTCGCCCGAGATATCTGGTGTACCCCGCGGAGCCTCAGAGCCAGGCGCAAGTCGTCCGGGACAGCTGGACAACCCCGCGGGCCATCGTACCCAAGGCCGAGTCACCCGGTAGAGCTGATCGACCCCACGGACTCTCGGACCCTCGCACGAGTTGCCCGGGAGATCTGGTCAACCCCGCGGGCACTCGGACCCGAGCGCGAGTTTCCCGGGGGAGCTGGACGACACTGTGGACCCTCCCACCTGAGCGCGAGTCCCCCGGGTGCGCTCGTCGACACAGCAGTCCCTCGGACCCGGGCGCGAGTCTTCCTGGACAGCTGGTCAATACCGTGCGAACTCGGACCCGTGCCTGCGTCGCCCGGGCCTGCTGGTCGACGCCGCGGGCACTGGAATCCAGGCCTAGGTCGCCCAGGACTTCTGGACCAGCCTGCAGGATTTCGGACATGGGCCCAAGGTTCCCAGGACATCTGGTCGACCCCGCGGGTCCTCGGAACAGGGCCCGAGTCGCCCAGAAGAGCTGGTCAAGCCCCCGCGCCCACGGAGCCGGGAGCGCGTCGTCTGGGACAGCTGATCGACCACGCGGGCCATCGTCCATGAGGCCGAGTCACCCGGGAGAGCTGGTCGACCTCGCGTGCATTTGGCCCCGAGTGCGACTCGCCAGGGAGAGCTGTTCGATACCGCGGACCCTCGGAACTGGGCGCGAGGCGTCCGGGACTGCTGGTCAACCCCGATGGAACACGGACACGGGCACGAGTAGCCCGGGACAGCTGGTCGACCCCGTGGCCTCTCGGATCCGGGAATGAGTCGTCCGGGACAGCTGGTCGACGCCACGGACACTCCCACCAGATCGCGAGTCGCCCGGGAGAGCTGGTCGACACTGCGGGCCCTCGGATCCACGCCGATGTCCTCCTGGAATGTTGGTCGAGCCCGCGAGACCTCGGTCATGTGCCAGAGTTACCCAGGACATCGGTCGACGCCGCGGCCCTCGGACCTAGGTGCGAGTTGTCCTGGACAGCTGGTCAACCCCAAGGGAGCTCGGACCCGTGCCTGAGTCGCCCGGGACAGCTGGTCTACCCCGCGGGCCCTCGGACCCGGGTCCGTGTCTCCCGGGATAGCTGGTCGTCCCCTCATGCCCTAGGACCCGGGCTCGAGCCACCTGGGACAGCTGGTCGACACCGCGGTCCCTCGCAGGCGATCGCGAGCCGCCTGGGAGAGGTTGCCGGCCCCACAAACCCTTGGACACTGGCCCATGTCTCCCAGGACAGCTGGTCGAGCCTGCAGGCCTTCGGAACCTGGCCCGAGTCACCCTGGACAGCTGGTCAACACCGGGGGCCCACAGCCACAGGCCCTAGTCGCCTGGGAGAGCTGGTCCAGGCCGCGGGACATCGGGCACGGGCCCGAGTGGCCCGGGAGAGCAGGTGCATCCCACGGGACCTCGGGCATGGGCCCGAGTGGCCAGGGACACCTGCTCCAGGCCACGGAAACATGTACACGGCCCGAGGTGCCCCGGGGCAGCTGGTCCAGGCCGCGGGACCACGGACACGAGCCCGTGTTGCCCCAGACTGATGGTCGACATTGATGGCCCGCGGACATTTGCCTGAGTTGCCCAGGATAGCTGGTCGACCCCGCGGCCCCTCACACCCGATCGCGAGTCACCCGGGAGTGTTGGTCGACCCCGCGGGCCCTCGGTCACTGGCCCGAGTCGCCCGAGATATCTGGTGTACCCCGCGGAGCCTCAGAGCCAGGCGCAAGTCGTCCGGGACAGCTGGACAACCCCGCGGGCCATCGTACCCAAGGCCGAGTCACCCGGTAGAGCTGATCGACCCCACGGACTCTCGGACCCTCGCACGAGTTGCCCGGGAGATCTGGTCAACCCCGCGGGCACTCGGACCCGAGCGCGAGTTTCCCGGGGGAGCTGGACGACACTGTGGACCCTCCCACCTGAGCGCGAGTCCCCCGGGTGCACTCGTCGACACAGCAGTCCCTTGGACCCGGGCGCCAGTCTTCCTGGACAGCTGGTCAATACCGTGCGAACTCGGACCCGTGCCTGCGTCGCCCGGGCCTGCTGGTCGACGCCGCGGGCACTGGAATCCGGGCCTAGGTCGCCCGGGACTTCTGGTCCAGCCTGCAGGATTTCGGACATGGGCCCAAGGTTCCCAGGACATCTGGTCGACCCCGCGGGTCCTCGGAACAGGGCCCGAGTCGCCCAGAAGAGCTGGTCAAGCGCCCGCGCCCACGGAGCCGGGAGCGCGTCGTCTGGGACAGCTGATCGACCACGCGGGCCATCGTCCATGAGGCCGAGTCACCCGGGAGAGCTGGTCGACCCAGCAGGCCCCCGCACCCGAGCGAGAGTAGCCTGGAAGAGCTGGTCCACACCGCGGGCCCTCGGACCCGAGCCCAAGTCCCCCAGGACAGCTGGTCCAGCCCGCGCGACCTCAGGCACGGGCCCGAGTTATCCGGGACAGCTGGTCGACGCCGTGGACTTCGGACACGCGTGCGAGACCCGCAGATGTGTTGGTCGACCCCGCGGGCCTTCGGACCCTGGCCCGAGACGTCCGGGACAGTTGGTCGACACCACGGGCCCATGGACACTGGCCCGAATCGCCCGGGAAAGTTGATCGACCGCGTGGGCCATCGGACCCGAGGCCGAGTCACCTGGGAGAGCTGGTCGACACCGCATGCCCTCGGACCAGAGCGCGAGTCGCCCAGGAGAGCTGGTTGACACCGCGGAATGTCGGAGACGTGCGGGAGGCTTCCTGGGCAGCTGGTTGACACTGCGGACTCAAACCCGAGCCTGAATCGCCCGGGACAGCTGGTCGACCCCGAGGGTCCTCGGACCCGGGCCAGAGTCAGCCGGGACAGCTGATCGACCCCGCGGACACTCGGACCCGAGCGCGAATGGCACGGGAGAGGTGATCGACCTCGGAGGCCATCGGACCCAGGCCGCGAGAGCTGGTCAACACCGCGGGCCCTCGGACCCGGCCCCATGTCCCCTGGGACAGCTGCTCGAGCCCACAGGACCTCGGGCACGTGCCCGCGTCACCGGGACACCTGGCCGAACTCTCGTGCATTTGGAGCAAAACGCGGGTTGCCGGGAGAGCTGGTCGACACCGTGGGCCCTGGAACCCGGGCCCGACCCTCCCGGGATAGCTGGTCGAGCCCGCAGGACCTCAGGCACGGGCCTGAATCACCCAGGACAGCTGGTCGAGCCCGCAGGACCTCGAGCACGGCCCGAGTTACCTGGGACAGCTGGTCGAACCCGCGGGCCCTTCGACCCTTGTCTGAGTGGCCCGGGAAGTCTGGTCGACGAGGCAGGCACTGGAATCCGGGCCTAGGTCGCCCAGGACATCGAACGGGCCCGAGGTTCCCAGGACAGCTGGTTGACTCCGCGGCCCCTCGCATCCAATCGCGAGTCGCCCGGGAGTGTTGGTCGACCCCGCGGGCCCTCGGTCACTGGCCCCAGTCGCCCGAGATATCTGGTGTACCCCGCGGAGCCTCAGAGCCAGGCGCAAGTCGTCCGGGACAGCTGGACAACCCCGCGGGCCATCGTACCCAAGGCCGAGTCACCCGGTAGAGCTGATCGACCCCACAGACTCTCGGACCCTCGCACGAGTTGCCCGGGAGATCTGGTCAACCCCGCGGGCACTCGGACCTGAGCGCGAGTTTCCCGGGGGAGCTGGACGACACTGTGGACCCTCCCACCTGAGCGCGAGTCCCCCGGGTGCGCTCGTCGACACAGCAGTCCCTCGGACCCGGGCGCGAGTCTTCCTGGACAGCTGGTCAATACCGTGCGAACTCGGACCCGTGCCTGCGTCGCCCGGGCCTGCTGGTCGACGCCACGGGCACTGGAATCCGGGCCTAGGTCGCCCGAGACTTCTGGTCCAGCCTGCAGGATTTCGGACATGGGCCCAAGGTTCCCAGGACATCTGGTCGACCCCGCGGGTCCTCGGAACAGGGCCCGAGTCGCCCAGAAGAGCTGGTCAAGCCCCCGCGCCCACGGAGCCGGGAGCGCGTCGTCTGGGACAGCTGATCGACCACGCGGGCCATCGTCCATGAGGCCGAGTCACCCGGGAGAGCTGGTCGACCTCGCGTGCATTTGGCCCCGAGTGCGACTCGCCAGGGAGAGCTGTTCGATACCGCGGACCCTCGGAACTGGGCGCGAGGCGTCCGGGACTGCTGGTCAACCCCGATGGAACATGGACACGGGCACGAGTAGCCCGGGACAGCTGGTCGACCCCGTGGCCTCTCGGATCCGGGAACGAGTCGTCCGGGACAGCTGGTCGACGCCACGGACACTCCCACCAGATCGCGAGTCGCCCGGGAGAGCTGGTCGACACTGCGGGCCCTCGGATCCACGCCGATGTCCTCCTGGAATGTTGGTCGAGCCCGCGAGACCTCGGTCATGTGCCAGAGTTACCCAGGACATCGGTCGACGCCGCGGCCCTCGGACCTAGGTGCGAGTTGTCCTGGACAGCTGGTCAACCCCAAGGGATCTCGGACCCGTGCCTGAGTCGCCCGGGACAGCTGGTCTACCCCGCGGGCCCTCGGACCCGGGTCCGTGTCTCCCGGGATAGCTGGTCGTCCCCTCATGCCCTAGGACTCGGGCTCGAGCCATCTGGGACAGCTGGTCGACACCGCGGTCCCTCGCACGCGATTGCGAGCCGCCTGGGAGAGGTTGCCGGCCCCACAAACCCTTGGACACTGGCCCATGTCTCCCAGGACAGCTGGTCGAGCCCGCGGGCTTCGGAACCTGGCGCGAGTCACCCTGGTCAACACCGGGGGCCCACAGGCACAGGCCCTAGTCGCCTGGGAGAGCTGGTCCAGCCCGCGGGACATCGGGCACGGGCCCGAGTGGCCCGGGAGAGCAGGTGCATCCCACGGGACCTCGGGCATGGGCCCGAGTGGCCAGGGACACCTGCTCCAGGCCACGGAAACTTGTACACGGCCCGAGCCGCCCCGGGGCAGCTGGTCCAGGCCGCGGGACCACGGACACGAGCCCGTGTTGCCCCAGACTGATGGTCGACATTGATGGCCCTCGGACATTTGCCCGAGTTGCCCAGGACAGCTGGTCGACCCCGCGGCCCCTCACACCCGATCGCGAGTCACCCGGGAGTGTTGGTCGACCCCGCGGGCCCTCGGTCACTGGCCCGCGTCGCCCGAGATATCTGGTGTACCCCGCGGAGCCTCAGAGCCAGGCGCAAGTCGTCCGGGACAGCTGGGCATACCCGCGGGCCATCAGAACCGAGGCCGAGTCGCCCGGGAGAGCTTGTCGACCCCGCGGACCCTCGGACCCGAGCGTGAGTTGCCCGGGTGAGCTGGTCAACCCCGCGGGCCATCGGACCTGAGCGTGAGACGCCCGGGAGATCTGGTCGACCTCGCGGGCCATTGGACCCTAGACCGAATCGCCCGGAAGAGCTGGTCGACACCCCGGGGCAGCGGAGACGGGCGTGAGTCGTCCAGGACAGCTTGTCGAACACGCAGTCCCTTGGACCCAAGCGCGAGTCGCCCGGGAGGGCTGGTCCACACGCGGGCCATCGGAACACAGCCCGAGTTGCCCGGGACAGCTGTTCAACACCGGGAACACGGACGCGGGCACGATTCGCCCAGGACAGCTGGTCGACACCACCGACACTCGGACCTGAGCACGAGGCGCCCGGGAGAGCTGGTCGACCCAGCAGGCCCCCGCACCCGAGCGAGAGTAGCCTGGAAGAGCTGGTCCACACCGCGGGCCCTCGGACCCGAGCCCAAGTCCCCCAGGACAGCTGGTCCAGCCCGCGCGACCTCAGGCACGGGCCCGAGTTATCCGGGACAGCTGGTCGACGCCGTGGACTTTGGACACGCGTGCGAGACGCGCAGATGTGTTGGTCGACCCCGCGGGCCTTTGGACCCTGGCCCGAGACGTCCGGGACAGTTGGTCGACACCACGGGCCCATGGACACTGGCCCGAATCGCCCGGGAAAGTTGATCGACCGCGTGGGCCATCGGACCCTAGGCCGAGTCACCTGGGAGAGCTGGTCGACACCGCATGCCCTCGGACCAGAGCGCCAGTCGCCCAGGAGAGCTGGTTGACACCGCGGAATATCGGAGCCGTGCGGGAGGCTTCCTGGGCAGCTGGTTGACACTGCGGACTGAAACCCGAGCCTGAATCGCCCGGGACAGCTGTTCGACCCCGAGGGTCCTCGGACCCGGGCCAGAGTCAGCCGGGACAGCTGATCGACCCCGCGGGCCCTCGGACACGAGCGCGAATGGCACGGGAGAGGTGATCGACCTCGGAGGCCATCGGACCCAGGCCGCGAGAGCTGGTCAACACCGCGGGCCCTCGGACCCGGCCCCATGTCCCCTGGGACAGCTGCTCGAGCCCACAGGACCTCGGGCACGTGCCCGCGTCACCGGGACAGCTGGCCGAACTCTCGTGCATTTGGAGCAAAACGCGGGTTGCCGGGAGAGCTGGTCGACACCGTGGGCCCTGGAACCCGGGCCCGACCCTCCCGGGATAGCTGGTCGAGCCCGCAGGACCTCAGGCACGGGCCTGAATGACCCAGGACAGCTGGTCGACCCCGCGGGCCCTTCGACCCTTGTCTGAGTCGCCCGGGAAGTCTGGTCGACGAGGCAGGCACTGGAATCCGGGCCTAGGTCGCCCAGGACATCGAACGGGCCCGAGGTTCCCAGGACAACTGGTTGACTCCGCGGCCCCTCGCATCCAATTGCGAGTCGCCCGGGAGTGTTGGTCGACCCCGCGGGCCCTCGGTCACTGTCCCGAGTCGCCCGAGATATCTGGTGTACCCCGCGGAGCCTCAGAGCCAGGCGCAAGTCGTCTGGGACAGCTGGACAACCCCGCGGGCCATCGTACCCAAGGCCGAGTCACCCGGTAGAGTTGATCGACACCACGGACTCTCGGACCCTCGCACGAGTTGCCCGGGAGATCTGGTCAACCCCGCGGGCACTCGGACCCGAGCGCGAGTTTCCCGGGGGAGCTGGACGACACTGTGGACCCTCCCACATGAGCGCGAGTCCCCCTGGTGCGCTCGTCGACACAGCAGTCCCTCGCACCCGGGCGCGAGTCTTCCTGGACAGCTGGTCAATACCGTGCGAACTCGGACCCGTGCCTGCGTCGCCCGGGCCTGCTGGTCGACGCCGCGGGCACTGGAATCCGGGCCTAGGTCGCCCGGGACTTCTGGTCCAGCCTGCAGGATTTCGGACATGGGCCCAAGGTTCCCAGGACATCTGGTCGACCCCGCGGGTCCTCGGAACAGGGCCCGAGTCGCCCAGAAGAGCTGGTCAAGCCCCCGCGCCCACGGAGCCGGGAGCGCGTCGTCTGGGACAGCTGATCGACCACGCGGGCCATAGTCCATGAGGCCGAGTCACCCGGGAGAGCTGGTCGACCTCGCGTGCATTTGGCCCCGAGTGCGACTCGCCAGGGAGAGCTGTTCGATACCGCGGACCCTCGGAACTGGGCGCGTGGCGTCCGGGACTGCTGGTCAACCCCGATGGAATACGGACACGGGCACGAGTAGCCCGGGACAGCTGGTCGACCCCGTGGCCTCTCGGATCCGGGAACGAGTCGTCCGGGACAGCTGGTCCACGCCACGGACACTCCCACCAGATCGCAAGTCGCCCGGGGGAGCTGGTCGACACTGCGGGCCCTCGGATCCACGCCGATGTCCTCCTGGAATGTTGGTCGAGCCCGCGAGACCTCGGTCATGTGCCAGAGTTACCCAGGACATCGGTCGACGCCGCGGCCCTCGGACCTAGGTGCGAGTTGTCCTGGACAGCTGGTCAACCCCAAGGGATCTCGGACCCGTGCCTGAGTCGCCCGGGACAGCTGGTCTACCCCGCGGGCCCTCGGACCCGGGTCCGTGTCTCCCGGGATAGCTGGTCGTCCCCTCATGCCCTAGGACCCGGGCTCGAGCCACCTGGGACAGCTGGTCGACACCGCGGTCCCTCGCACGCGATCGCGAGCCGCCTGGGAGAGGTTGCCGACCCCACAAACCCTTGGACACTGGCCCATGTCTCCC
Source organism: Sus scrofa (assembly GCF_054392235.1). NCBI lineage: Eukaryota > Metazoa > Chordata > Mammalia > Artiodactyla > Suidae > Sus > Sus scrofa. The sequence goes on along the minus strand of NC_139393.1, from coordinate 36,920,759 downwards.
AGGACAGCTGGTCGAGCCTGCGGGCCTTCGGAACCTGGCCCGAGTCACCCTGGACAGCTGGTCAACACCGGGGGCCCAGAGCCACAGGCCCTAGTCGCCTGGGAGAGCTGGTCCAGGCCGCGGGACATCGGGCACGGGCCCGAGTGGCCCGGGAGAGCAGGTGCATCCCACGGGACCTCGGGCATGGGCCCGAGTGGCCAGGGACACCTGCTCCAGGCCACGGAAACTTGTACACGGCCCGAGCCGCCCCGGGGCAGCTGGGCAAGGCCGCCAGACCACGGACACGAGCCCGTGTTGCCCCAGACTGATGGTCGACATTGATGGCCCTCGGACCTTTGCCTGAGTTGCCCAGGACAGCTGGTCGACCCCGCGGCCCCTCACACCCGATCGCGAGTCGCCCGGGAGTGTTGGTCGACCCCGCGGGCCCTCGGTCACTGGCCCGAGTCGCCCGAGATATCTGGTGTACCCCGCGGAGCCTCAGAGCCAGGCGCAAGTCGTCCGGGACAGCTGGACAACCCCGCGGGCCATCGTACCCGATGCCGAGTCACCCGGTAGAGCTGATCGACCCCACGGACTCTCGGACCCTCGCACGAGTTGCCCGGGAGATCTGGTCAACCCCGCGGGCACTCGGACCCGAGCGCGAGTTTCTCGGGGGAGCTGGACGACACTGTGGACCCTCCCACCTGAGCGCGAGTCCCCCGGGTGCGCTCGTCGACACAGCAGTCCCTTGGACACGGGCGCGAGTCTTCCTGGACAGCTGGTCAATACCGTGCGAACTCGGACCCGTGCCTGCGTCACCCGGGCCTGCTGGTCGACGCCGCGGGCACTGGAATCCGGGCCTAGGTCGCCCGGGACTTCTGGTCCAGCCTGCAGGATTTCGGACATGGGCCCAAGGTTCCCAGGACATCTGGTCGACCCCGCGGGTCCTCGGAACAGGGCCCGAGTCGCCCAGAAGAGCTGGTCAAGCCCCCGCGCCCGCGGAGCCGGGAGCGCGTCGTCTGGGACAGCTGATCGACCACGCGGGCCATCGTCCATGAGGCCGAGTCACCCGGGAGAGCTGGTCGACCTCGCGTGCATTTGGCCCCGAGTGCGACTCGCCAGGGAGAGCTGTTCGATACCGCGGACCCTCGGAACTGGGCGCGAGGCGTCCGGGACTGCTGGTCAACCCCGATGGAACACGGACACGGGCACGAGTAGCCCGGGACAGCTGGTCGACCCCGTGGCCTCTCGGATCCGGGAACGAGTCATCCGGGACAGCTGGTCGACCCCACGGACACTCCCACCAGATCGCAAGTCGCCCGGGGGAGCTGGTCGACACTGCGGGCCCTCGGATCCACGCCGATGTCCTCCTGGAATGTTGGTCGAGCCCGCGAGACCTCGGTCATGTGCCAGAGTTACCCAGGACATCGGTCGACGCCGCGGCCCTCGGACCTAGGTGCGAGTTGTCCTGGACAGCTGGTCAACCCCAAGGGAGCTCGGACACGTGCCTGAGTCGCCCGGGACAGCTGGTCTACCCCGCGGGCCCTCGGACCCGGGTCCGTGTCTCCCGGGATAGCTGGTCGTCCCCTCATGCCCTAGGACCCGGGCTCGAGCCACCTGGGACAGCTGGTCGACACCGCGGTCCCTCGCACGCGATCGCGAGCCGCCTGGGAGAGGTTGCCGACCCCACAAACCCTTGGACACTGGCCCATGTCTCCCAGGACAGCTGGTCGAGCCTGCGGGCCTTCGGAACCTGGCCCGAGTCACCCTGGACAGCTGGTCAACACCGGGGGCCCACAGCCACAGGCCCTAGTCGCCTGGGAGAGCTGGTCCAGGCCCTGGGACATCGGGCACGGCCCCGACTGGCCCGGGAGAGCAGGTGCATCCCACGGGACCTCGGGCATGGGCCCGAGTGGCCAGGGACACCTGCTCCAGGCCACGGAAACTTGTACACGGCCCGAGGTGCCCCGGGGCAGCTGGTCCAGGCCGCGGGACCACGGACACGAGCCCGTGTTGCCCCAGACTGATGGTCGACATTGATGGCCCTCGGACATTTGCCCGAGTTGCCCAGGACAGCTGGTCGACCCCGCGGCCCCTCACACCCGATCGCGAGTCACCCGGGAGTGTTGGTCGACCCCGCGGGCCCTCGGTCACTGGCCCGAGTCGCCCGAGATATCTGGTGTACCCCGCGGAGCCTCAGAGCCAGGCGCAAGTCGTCCGGGACAGCTGGGCAATCCCGCGGGCCATCAGAACCGAGGCCGAGTCGCCCGGGAGAGCTTGTCGACCCCGCGGACCCTCGGACCCGAGCGTGAGTTGCCCCGGTGAGCTGGTCAACCCCGCGGGCCATCGGACCTGAGCGTGAGACGCCCGGGAGATCTGGTCGACCTCGCGGGCCATTGGACCCTAGACCGAATCGCCCGGAACAGCTGGTGGACACCCCGGGGCAGCGGAGACGGGCGTGAGTTGTCCAGGACAGCTTGTCGAACACGCAGTCCCTTGGACCCAAGCGCGAGTCGCCCGGGAGAGCTGGTCCACACGCGGGCCATCGGAACACAGCCCGAGTTGCCCGGGACAGCTGTTCAACACCGGGAACACGGACGTGGGCACGATTCGCCCAGGACAGCTGGTCGACACCGCCGACACTCGGACCCGAGCACGAGGCGCCCGGGAGAGCTGGTCGACCCAGCAGGCCCCCGCACCCGAGCGAGAGTAGCCTGGAAGAGCTGGTCCACACCGCGGGCACTCGGACCCGAGCCCAAGTCCCCCAGGACAGCTGGTCCAGCCCGCGCGACCTCAGGCACGGGCCCGAGTTATCCGGGACAGCTGGTCGACGCCGTGGACTTCGGACACGCGTGCGAGACGCGCAGATGTGTTGGTCGACCCCGCGGGCCTTCGGACCCTGGCCCGAGACGTCCGGGACAGTTGGTCGACACCACGGGCCCATGGACACTGGCCCGAATCGCCCGGGAAAGTTGATCGACCGCGTGGGCCATCGGACCCGAGGCCGAGTCACCTGGGAGAGCTGGTCGACACCGCATGCCCTCGGACCAGAGCGCGAGTCGCCCAGGAGAGCTGGTTGACACCGCGGGATGTCGGAGCCGTGCGGGAGGCTTCCTGGGCAGCTGGTTGACACTGCGGACTCAAACCCGAGCCTGAATCGCCAGGGACAGCAGGTCTACCCCGAGGGTCCTCGGACACGGGCCAGAGTCAGCCGGGACAGCTGATCGACCCCGCGGGCCCTCGGACCCGAGCGCGAATGGCACGGGAGAGGTGATCGACCTCGGAGGCCATCGGACCCAGGCCGCGAGAGCTGGTCAACACCGCGGGCCCTCGGACCCGGCCCCATGTCCCCTGGGACAGCTGCTCGAGCCCACAGGACCTCGGGCACGGGCCCGCGTCACCGGGACAGCTGGCCGAACTCTCGTGCTTTTGGAGCAAAACGCGGGTTGCCGGGAGAGCTGGTCGACACCGTGGGCCCTGGAACCCGGGCCCGACCCTCCCGGGATAGCTGGTCGAGCCCGCAGGACCTCAGGCACGGGCCTGAATCACCCAGGACAGCTGGTCGAGCCCGCAGGACCTCGAGCAGGGCCCGAGTTACCTGGGACAGCTGGTCGACCCCGCGGGCCCTTCGACCCTTGTCTGAGTCGCCCGGGAAGTCTGGTCGACGAGGCAGGCACTGGAATCCGGGCCTAGGTCGCCCAGGACATCGAACGGGCCCGAGGTTCCCAGGACAGCTGGTTGACTCCGCGGCCCCTCGCATCCAATCGCGAGTCGCCCGGGAGTGTTGGTCGACCCCGCGGGCCCTCGGTCACTGGCCCCAGTCACCCGAGATATCTGGTGTACCCCGCGGAGCCTCAGAGCCAGGCGCAAGTCGTCCGGGACAGCTGGAGAACCCCGCGGGCCATCGTACCTGAGGCGGAGTCACCCGGTAGAGCTGATCGACCCCACGGACTCTCGGACCCTCGCACGAGTTGCCCGGGAGATCTGGTCAACCCCGCGGGCACTCGGACCCGAGCGCGAGTTTCCCGGGGGAGCTGGACGACACTGTGGACCCTCCCACCTGAGCGCGAGTCCCCCGGGTGCGCTCGTCGACACAGCAGTCCCTCGGACCCGGGCGCGAGTCTTCCTGGACAGCTGGTCAATACCGTGCGAACTCGGACCCGTGCCTGCGTCGCCCGGGCCTGCTGGTCGACGCCGCGGGCACTGGAATCCGGGCCTAGGTCGCCCGGGATTCTGGTCCAGCCTGCAGGATTTCGGACATGGGCCCAAGGTTCCCAGGACATCTGGTTGACCCCGCGGGTCCTCGGAACAGGGCCTGAGTCGCCCAGAAGAGCTGGTCAAGCCCCCGCGCCCGCGGAGCCGGGAGCGCGTCGTCTGGGACAGCTGATCGACCACGCGGGCCATCGTCCATGAGGCCGAGTCACCCGGGAGAGCTGGTCGACCTCGCGTGCATTTGGCCCCGAGTGCGACTCACCAGGGAGAGCTGTTCGATACCGCGGACCCTCGGAACTGGGCGCGAGGCGTCCGGGACTGCTGGTCAACCCCGATGGAACACGGACACGGGCACGAGTAGCCCGGGACAGCTGGTCGACCCCGTGGCCTCTCGGATCCGGGAACGAGTCGTCCGGGACAGCTGGTCGACGCCACGGACACTCCCACCAGATCGCGAGTCGCCCGGGAGAGCTGGTCGACACTGCGGGCCCTCGGATCCACGCCGATGTCCTCCTGGAATGTTGGTCGAGCCCGCGAGACCTCGGTCATGTGCCAGAGTTACCCAGGACATCGGTCGACGCCGCGGCCCTCGGACCTAGGTGCGAGTTGTCCTGGACAGCTGGTCAACCCCAAGGGAGCTCGGACCCGTGCCTGAGTCGCCCGGGACAGCTGGTCTACCCCGCGGGCCCTCGGACCCGGGTCCGTGTCTCCCGGGATAGCTGGTCGTCCCCTCATGCCCTAGGACCCGGGCTCGAGCCACCTGGGACAGCTGGTCGACACCGCGGTCCCTCGCACGCGATCGCGAGCCGCCTGGGAGAGGTTGCCGGCCCCACAAACCCTTGGACACTGGCCCATGTCTCCCAGGACAGCTGGTCGAGCCTGCGGGCTTCGGAACCTGGCCCGAGTCACCCTGGACAGCTGGTCAACACCGGGGGCCCACAGGCACAGGCCCTAGTCGCCTGGGAGAGCTGGTCCAGCCCGCGGGACATCGGGCACGGGCCCGAGTGGCCCGGGAGAGCAGGTGCATCCCACGGGACCTCGGGCATGGGCCCGAGTGGCCAGGGACACCTGCTCCAGGCCACGGAAACTTGTACACGGCCCGAGCCGCCCCGGGGCAGCTGGTCCAGGCCGCGGGACCACGGACACGAGCCCGTGTCGCCCCAGACTGATGGTCGACATTGATGGCCCTCGGACATTTGCCCGAGTTGCCCAGGACAGCTGGTCGACCCCGCGGCCCCTCACACCCGATCGCGAGTCACCCGGGAGTGTTGGTCGACCCCGCGGGCCCTCGGTCATTGGCCCGAGTCGCCCGAGATATCTGGTGTACCCCACGGAGCCTCAGAGCCAGGCGCAAGTCGTCCGGGACAGCTGGGCAAACCCGCGGGCCATCAGAACCGAGGCCGAGTCGCCCGGGAGAGCTTGTCGACCCCGCGGACCCTCGGACCCGAGCGTGAGTTGCCCGGGTGAGCTGGTCAACCCCGCGGGCCATCGGACCTGAGCGTGTTACGCCCGGGAGATCTGGTCGACCTCGCGGGCCATTGGACCCTAGACCGAATCGCCCGGAACAGCTGGTCGACACCCCGGGGCAGCGGAGACGGGCGTGAGTCGTCCAGGACAGCTTGTCGAACACGCAGTCCCTTGGACCCAAGCGCGAGTCGCCCGGGAGAGCTGGTCCACACGCGGGCCATCGGAACACAGCCCGAGTTGCCCGGGACAGCTGTTCAACACCGGGAACACGGACGCGGGCACGATTCGCCCAGGACAGCTGGTCGACACCGCCGACACTCTGACCCGAGCACGAGGCGCCCGGGAGAGCTGGTCGACCCAGCAGGCCCCCGCACCCGAGCGAGAGTAGCCTGGAAGAGCTGGTCCACACCGCGGGCCCTCGGACCCGAGCCCAAGTCCCCCAGGACAGCTGGTCCAGCCCGCGCGACCTCAGGCACGGGCCCGAGTTATCCGGGACAGCTGGTCGACGCCGTGGACTTCGGACACGCGTGCGAGACGCGCAGATGTGTTGGTCGACCCCGCGGGCCTTCGGACCCTGGCCCGAGACGTCCGGGACAGTTGGTCGACACCAAGGGCCCATGGACACTGGCCCGAATCGCCCGGGAAAGTTGATCGACCGCGTGGGCCATCAGACCCGAGGCCGAGTCACCTGGGAGAGCTGGTCGACACCGCATGCCCTCGGACCAGAGCACGAGTCGCCCAGGAGAGCTGGTTGACACCGCGGGATGTCGGAGCCGTGCGGGAGGCTTCCTGGGCAGCTGGTTGACACTGCGGACTCAAACCCGAGCCTGAATCGCCAGGGACAGCTGGTCGACCCCGAGGGCCCTCGGACCCGGGCCAGAGTCACCCGGCACAGCTGATCGACCCCGCGGGCACTCGGACCCGAGCGCGAATGGCACGGGAGAGGTGATCGACCTCGGAGGCCATCGGACCCAGGCCGCGAGAGCTGGTCAACACCGCGGGCCCTCGGACCCGGACCCAAGTCCCCTGGGACAGCTGCTAGAGCCCACAGGACCTCGGGCACGGGCCCGCGTCACCGGGACAGCTGGCCGAACTCTCGTGCATTTGGAGCAAAACGCGGGTTGCCGGGAGAGCTGGTCGACACCGTGGGCCCTCGAACCCGGGCCCGAGCCACCCGGGATAGTTGGTCGAGCCCGCAGGACCTCAGGCACGGGCCTGAATCACCCAGGACAGCTGGTCGAGCCCGCAGGACCTCGAGCACGGCCCGAGTTACCTGGGACAGCTGGTCGAACCCGCGGGCCCTTCGACCCTTGTCTGAGTCGCCCGGGAAGTCTGGTCGACGAGGCAGGCACTGGAATCCGGGCCTAGGTCGCCCAGGACATCGAACGGGCCCGAGGTTCCCAGGACAGCTGGTTGACTCCGCGGCCCCTCGCATCCAATCGCGAGTCGCCCGGGAGTGTTGGTCGACCCCGCGGGGCCTCGGTCACTGGCCCCAGTCGCCCGAGATATCTGGTGTACCCCGCGGAGCCACAGAGCCAGGCGCAAGTCGTCCGGGACAGCTGGACAACCCCGCGGGCCATCGTACCCGAGGCCGAGTCACCCGGTAGAGCTGATCGACCCCACGGACTCTCGGACCCTCGCACGAGTTGCCCGGGAGATCTGGTCAACCCCGCGGGCACTCGGATCTGAGCGCGAGTTTCCCGGGGGAGCTGGACGACACTGTGGACCCTCCCACCTGAGCGCGAGTCCCCCGGGTGCGCTCGTCGACACAGCAGTCCCTCGGACCCGGGCGCGAGTCTTCCTGGACAGCTGGTCAATACCGTGCGAACTCGGACCCGTGCCTGCGTCGCCCGGGCCTGCTGGTCGACGCCGCGGGCACTGGAATCCGGGCCTAGGTCGCCCGGGACTTCTGGTCCAGCCTGCAGGATTTCGGACATGGGCCCAAGGTTCCCAGGACATCTGGTCGACACCGCGGGTCCTCGGAACAGGGCCCGAGTCGCCCAGAAGAGCTGGTCAAGCCCCCGCGCCCACGGAGCCGGGAGCGCGTCGTCTGGGACAGCTGATCGACCACGCGGGCCATCGTCCATGAGGCCGAGTCACCCGGGAGAGCTGGTCGACCTCGCGTGCATTTGGCCCCGAGTGCGACTCGCCAGGGAGAGCTGTTCGATACCGCGGACCCTCGGAACTGGGCGCGAGGCGTCCGGGACTGCTGGTCAACCCCGATGGAACACGGACACGGGCACGAGTAGCCCGGGACAGCTGGTCGACCCCGTGGCCTCTCGGATCCGGGAACGAGCCGTCCGGGACAGCTGGTCGACGCCATGGACACTCCCACCAGATCGCGAGTCGCCCGGGAGAGCTGGTCGACACTGCGGGCCCTCGGATCCACGCCGATGTCCTCCTGGAATGTTGGTCGAGCCCGCGAGACCTCGGTCATGTGCCAGAGTTACCCAGGACATCGGTCGACGCCGCGGCCCTCGGACCTAGGTGCGAGTTGTCCTGGACAGCTGGTCAACCCCAAGGGAGCTCGGACCCGTGCCTGAGTCGCCCGGGACAGCTGGTCTACCCCGCGGGCCCTCGGACCCGGGTCCGTGTCTCCCGGGATAGCTGGTCGTCCCCTCATGCCCTAGGACCCGGGCTCGAGCCACCTGGGACAGCTGGTCGACACCGCGGTCCCTCGCACGCGATCGCGAGCCGCCTGGGAGAGGTTGCCGGCCCCACAAACCCTTGGACACTGGCCCATGTCTCCCAGGACAGCTGGTCGAGCCTGCGGGCTTCGGAACCTGGCCCGAGTCACCCTGGACAGCTGGTCAACACCGGGGGCCCACAGCCACAGGCCCTAGTCGCCTGGGAGAGCTGGTCCAGGCCGCGGGACATCGGGCACGGGCCCGAGTGGCCCGGGAGAGCAGGTGCATCCCACGGGACCTCGGGCATGGGCCCGAGTGGCCAGGGACACCTGCTCCAGGCCACGGAAACTTGTACACGGCCCGAGCCGCCCCGGGGCAGCTGGTCCAGGCCGCGGGACCACGGACACGAGCCCGTGTCGCCCCAGACTGATGGTCGACATTGATGGCCCTCGGACATTTGCCCGAGTTGCCCAGGACAGCTGGTCGACCCCGCGGCCCCTCACACCCGATCGCGAGTCACCCGGGAGTGTTGGTCGACCCCGCGGGCCCTCGGTCATTGGCCCGAGTCGCTCGAGATATCTGGTGTACCCCGCGGAGCCTCAGAGCCAGGCGCAAGTCGTCCGGGACAGCTGGGCAAACCCGCGGGCCATCAGAACCGAGGCCGAGTCGCCCGGGAGAGCTTGTCGACCCCGCGGACCCTCGGACCCGAGCGTGAGTTGCCCGGGTGAGCTGGTCAACCCCGCGGGCCATCGGACCTGAGCGTGTTACGCCCGGGAGATCTGGTCGACCTCGCGGGCCATTGGACCCTAGACCGAATCGCCCGGAACAGCTGGTCGACACCCCGGGGCAGCGGAGACAGGCGTGAGTCGTCCAGGACAGCTTGTCGAACACGCAGTCCCTTGGACCCAAGCGCGAGTCGCCCGGGAGAGCTGGTCCACACGCGGGCCATCGGAACACAGCCCGAGTTGCCCGGGACAGCTGTTCAACACCGGGAACACGGACGCGGGCACGATTCGCCCAGGACAGCTGGTCGACACCGCCGACACTCGGACCCGAGCACGAGGCGCCCGGGAGAGCTGGTCGACCCAGCAGGCCCCCGCACCCGAGCGAGAGTAGCCTGGAAGAGCTGGTCCACACCGCGGGCCCTCGGACCCGAGCCCAAGTCCCCCAGGACAGCTGGTCCAGCCCGCGCGACCTCAGGCACGGGCCCGAGTTATCCGGGACAGCTGGTCGACGCCGTGGACTTCGGACACGCGTGCGAGACGCGCAGATGTGTTGGTCGACCCCGCGGGCCTTCGGACCCTGGCCCGAGACGTCCGGGACAGTTGGTCGACACCACGGGCCCATGGACACTGGCCCGAATCGCCCGGGAAAGTTGATCGACCGCGTGGGCCATTAGACCCGAGGCCGAGTCACCTGGGAGAGCTGGTCGACACCGCATGCCCTCGGACCAGAGCACGAGTCGCCCAGGAGAGCTGGTTGACACCGCGGGATGTCGGAGCCGTGCGGGAGGCTTCCTGGGCAGCTGGTTGACACTGCGGACTCAAACCCGAGCCTGAATCGCCAGGGACAGCTGGTCGACCCCGAGGGCCCTCGGACCCGGGCCAGAGTCACCCGGCACAGCTGATCGACCCCGCGGGCACTCGGACCCGAGCGCGAATGGCACGGGAGAGGTGATCGACCTCGGAGGCCATCGGACCCAGGCCGCGAGAGCTGGTCAACACCGCGGGCCCTCGGACCCGGACCCAAGTCCCCTGGGACAGCTGCTAGAGCCCACAGGACCTCGGGCACGGGCCCGCGTCACCGGGACAGCTGGCCGAACTCTCGTGCATTTGGAGCAAAACGCGGGTTGCCGGGAGAGCTGGTCGACACCGTGGGCCCTCGAACCCGGGCCCGAGCCACCCGGGATAGTTGGTCGAGCCCGCAGGACCTCAGGCACGGGCCTGAATGACCCAGGACAGCTGGTCGAGCCCGCAGGACCTCGAGCACGGCCCGAGTTACCTGGGACAGCTGGTCGAACCCGCGGGCCCTTCGACCCTTGTCTGAGTGGCCCGGGAAGTCTGGTCGACGAGGCAGGCACTGGAATCCGGGCCTAGGTCGCCCAGGACATCGAACGGGCCCGAGGTTCCCAGGACAGCTGGTTGACTCCGCGGCCCCTCGCATCCAATCGCGAGTCGCCCGGGAGTGTTGGTCGACCCCGCGGGGCCTCGGTCACTGGCCCCAGTCGCCCGAGATATCTGGTGTACCCCGCGGAGCCACAGAGCCAGGCGCAAGTCGTCCGGGACAGCTGGACAACCCCGCGGGCCATCGTACCCGAGGCCGAGTCACCCGGTAGAGCTGATCGACCCCACGGACTCTCGGACCCTCGCACGAGTTGCCCGGGAGATCTGGTCAACCCCGCGGGCACTCGGACCTGAGCGCGAGTTTCCCGGGGGAGCTGGACGACACTGTGGACCCTCCCACCTGAGCGCGAGTCCCCCGGGTGCGCTCGTCGACACAGCAGTCCCTCGGACCCGGGCGCGAGTCTTCCTGGACAGCTGGTCAATACCGTGCGAACTCGGACCCGTGCCTGCGTCGCCCGGGCCTGCTGGTCGACGCCGCGGGCACTGGAATCCGGGCCTAGGTCGCCCGGGACTTCTGGTCCAGCCTGCAGGATTTCGGACATGGGCCCAAGGTTCCCAGGACATCTGGTCGACCCCGCGGGTCCTCGGAACAGGGCCCGAGTCGCCCAGAAGAGCTGGTCAAGCCCCCGCGCCCACGGAGCCGGGAGCGCGTCGTCTGGGACAGCTGATCGACCACGCGGGCCATCGTCCATGAGGCCGAGTCACCCGGGAGAGCTGGTCGACCTCGCGTGCATTTGGCCCCGAGTGCGACTCGCCAGGGAGAGCTGTTCGATACCGCGGACCCTCGGAACTGGGCGCGAGGCGTCCGGGACTGCTGGTCAACCCCGATGGAACACGGACACGGGCACGAGTAGCCCGGGACAGCTGGTCGACCCCGTGGCCTCTCGGATCCGGGAACGAGCCGTCCGGGACAGCTGGTCGACGCCATGGACACTCCCACCAGATCGCGAGTCGCCCGGGAGAGCTGGTCGACACTGCGGGCCCTCGGATCCACGCCGATGTCCTCCTGGAATGTTGGTCGAGCCCGCGAGACCTCGGTCATGTGCCAGAGTTACCAAGGACATCGGTCGACGCCGCGGCCCTCGGACCTAGGTGCGAGTTGTCCTGGACAGCTGGTCAACCCCAAGGGAGCTCGGACCCGTGCCTGAGTCGCCCGGGACAGCTGGTCTACCCCGCGGGCCCTCGGACCCGGGTCCGTGTCTCCCGGGATAGCTGGTCGTCCCCTCATGCCCTAGGACCCGGGCTCGAGCCACCTGGGACAGCTGGTCGACACCGCGGTCCCTCGCACGCGATCGCGAGCCGCCTGGGAGAGGTTGCCGGCCCCACAAACCCTTGGACACTGGCCCATGTCTCCCAGGACAGCTGGTCGAGCCTGCGGGCTTCGGAACCTGGCCCGAGTCACCCTGGACAGCTGGTCAACACCGGGGGCCCACAGCCACAGGCCCTAGTCGCCTGGGAGAGCTGGTCCAGCCCGCGGGACATCGGGCACGGGCCCGAGTGGCCCGGGAGAGCAGGTGCATCCCACGGGACCTCGGGCATGGGCCCGAGTGGCCAGGGACACCTGCTCCAGGCCACGGAAACTTGTACACGGCCCGAGCCGCCCCGGGGCAGCTGGTCCAGGCCGCGGGACCACGGACACGAGCCCGTGTCGCCCCAGACTGATGGTCGACATTGATGGCCCTCGGACATTTGCCCGAGTTGCCCAGGACAGCTGGTCGACCCCGCGGCCCCTCACACCCGATCGCGAGTCACCCGGGAGTGTTGGTCGACCCCGCGGGCCCTCGGTCATTGGCCCGAGTCGCCCGAGATATCTGGTGTACCCCGCGGAGCCTCAGAGCCAGGCGCAAGTCGTCCGGGACAGCTGGGCAAACCCGCGGGCCATCAGAACCGAGGCCGAGTCGCCCGGGAGAGCTTGTCGACCCCGCGGACCCTCGGACCCGAGCGTGAGTTGCCCGGGTGAGCTGGTCAACCCCGCGGGCCATCGGACCTGAGCGTGAGACGCCCGGGAGATCTGGTCGACCTCGCGGGCCATTGGACCCTAGACCGAATCGCCCGGAACAGCTGGTCGACACCCCGGGGCAGCGGAGACGGGCGTGAGTCGTCCAGGACAGCTTGTCGAACACGCAGTCCCTTGGACCCAAGCGCGAGTCGCCCGGGAGAGCTGGTCCACACGCGGGCCATCGGAACACAGCCCGAGTTGCCCGGGACAGCTGTTCAACACCGGGAACACGGACGCGGGCACGATTCGCCCAGGACAGCTGGTCGACACCGCCGACACTCGGACCCGAGCACGAGGCGCCCGGGAGAGCTGGTCGACCCAGCAGGCCCCCGCACCCGAGCGAGAGTAGCCTGGAAGAGCTGGTCCACACCGCGGGCCCTCGGACCCGAGCCCAAGTCCCCCAGGACAGCTGGTCCAGCCCGCGCGACCTCAGGCACGGGCCCGAGTTATCCGGGACAGCTGGTCGACGCCGTGGACTTCGGACACGCGTGCGAGACGCGCAGATGTGTTGGTCGACCCCGCGGGCCTTCGGACCCTGGCCCGAGACGTCCGGGACAGTTGGTCGACACCACGGGCCCATGGACACTGGCCCGAATCGCCCGGGAAAGTTGATCGACCGCGTGGGCCATCAGACCCGAGGCCGAGTCACCTGGGAGAGCTGGTCGACACCGCATGCCCTCGGACCAGAGCACGAGTCGCCCAGGAGAGCTGGTTGACACCGCGGGATGTCGGAGCCGTGCGGGAGGCTTCCTGGGCAGCTGGTTGACACTGCGGACTCAAACCCGAGCCTGAATCGCCAGGGACAGCTGGTCGACCCCGAGGGCCCTCGGACCCGGGCCAGAGTCACCCGGCACAGCTGATCGACCCCGCGGGCACTCGGACCCGAGCGCGAATGGCACGGGAGAGGTGATCGACCTCGGAGGCCATCGGACCCAGGCCGCGAGAGCTGGTCAACACCGCGGGCCCTCGGACCCGGACCCAAGTCCCCTGGGACAGCTGCTAGAGCCCACAGGACCTCGGGCACGGGCCCGCGTCACCGGGACAGCTGGCCGAACTCTCGTGCATTTGGAGCAAAACGCGGGTTGCCGGGAGAGCTGGTCGACACCGTGGGCCCTCGAACCCGGGCCCGAGCCACCCGGGATAGTTGGTCGAGCCCGCAGGACCTCAGGCACGGGCCTGAATGACCCAGGACAGCTGGTCGAGCCCGCAGGACCTCGAGCACGGCCCGAGTTACCTGGGACAGCTGGTCGAACCCGCGGGCCCTTCGACCCTTGTCTGAGTGGCCCGGGAAGTCTGGTCGACGAGGCAGGCACTGGAATCCGGGCCTAGGTCGCCCAGGACATCGAACGGGCCCGAGGTTCCCAGGACAGCTGGTTGACTCCGCGGCCCCTCGCATCCAATCGCGAGTCGCCCGGGAGTGTTGGTCGACCCCGCGGGGCCTCGGTCACTGGCCCCAGTCGCCCGAGATATCTGGTGTACCCCGCGGAGCCACAGAGCCAGGCGCAAGTCGTCCGGGACAGCTGGACAACCCCGCGGGCCATCGTACCCGAGGCCGAGTCACCCGGTAGAGCTGATCGACCCCACGGACTCTCGGACCCTCGCACGAGTTGCCCGGGAGATCTGGTCAACCCCGCGGGCACTCGGACCTGAGCGCGAGTTTCCCGGGGGAGCTGGACGACACTGTGGACCCTCCCACCTGAGCGCGAGTCCCCCGGGTGCGCTCGTCGACACAGCAGTCCCTCGGACCCGGGCGCGAGTCTTCCTGGACAGCTGGTCAATACCGTGCGAACTCGGACCCGTGCCTGCGTCGCCCGGGCCTGCTGGTCGACGCCGCGGGCACTGGAATCCGGGCCTAGGTCGCCCGGGACTTCTGGTCCAGCCTGCAGGATTTCGGACATGGGCCCAAGGTTCCCAGGACATCTGGTCGACCCCGCGGGTCCTCGGAACAGGGCCCGAGTCGCCCAGAAGAGCTGGTCAAGCCCCCGCGCCCACGGAGCCGGGAGCGCGTCGTCTGGGACAGCTGATCGACCACGCGGGCCATCGTCCATGAGGCCGAGTCACCCGGGAGAGCTGGTCGACCTCGCGTGCATTTGGCCCCGAGTGCGACTCGCCAGGGAGAGCTGTTCGATACCGCGGACCCTCGGAACTGGGCGCGAGGCGTCCGGGACTGCTGGTCAACCCCGATGGAACACGGACACGGGCACGAGTAGCCCGGGACAGCTGGTCGACCCCGTGGCCTCTCGGATCCGGGAACGAGCCGTCCGGGACAGCTGGTCGACGCCATGGACACTCCCACCAGATCGCGAGTCGCCCGGGAGAGCTGGTCGACACTGCGGGCCCTCGGATCCACGCCGATGTCCTCCTGGAATGTTGGTCGAGCCCGCGAGACCTCGGTCATGTGCCAGAGTTACCCAGGACATCGGTCGACGCCGCGGCCCTCGGACCTAGGTGCGAGTTGTCCTGGACAGCTGGTCAACCCCAAGGGAGCTCGGACCCGTGCCTGAGTCGCCCGGGACAGCTGGTCTACCCCGCGGGCCCTCGGACCCGGGTCCGTGTCTCCCAGGATAGCTGGTCGTCCCCTCATGCCCTAGGACCCGGGCTCGAGCCACCTGGGACAGCTGGTCGACACCGCGGTCCCTCGCACGCGATCGCGAGCCGCCTGGGAGAGGTTGCCGGCCCCACAAACCCTTGGACACTGGCCCATGTCTCCCAGGACAGCTGGTCGAGCCTGCGGGCTTCGGAACCTGGCCCGAGTCACCCTGGACAGCTGGTCAACACCGGGGGCCCACAGCCACAGGCCCTAGTCGCCTGGGAGAGCTGGTCCAGCCCGCGGGACATCGGGCACGGGCCCGAGTGGCCCGGGAGAGCAGGTGCATCCCACGGGACCTCGGGCATGGGCCCGAGTGGCCAGGGACACCTGCTCCAGGCCACGGAAACTTGTACACGGCCCGAGCCGCCCCGGGGCAGCTGGTCCAGGCCGCGGGACCACGGACACGAGCCCGTGTCGCCCCAGACTGATGGTCGACATTGATGGCCCTCGGACATTTGCCCGAGTTGCCCAGGACAGCTGGTCGACCCCGCGGCCCCTCACACCCGATCGCGAGTCACCCGGGAGTGTTGGTCGACCCCGCGGGCCCTCGGTCATTGGCCCGAGTCGCCCGAGATATCTGGTGTACCCCGCGGAGCCTCAGAGCCAGGCGCAAGTCGTCCGG
Source organism: Sus scrofa (assembly GCF_054392235.1). Lineage (NCBI taxonomy): Eukaryota > Metazoa > Chordata > Mammalia > Artiodactyla > Suidae > Sus > Sus scrofa. The sequence goes on along the minus strand of NC_139393.1, from coordinate 36,905,140 downwards.
GACAGCTGGGCAAACCCGCGGGCCATCAGAACCGAGGCCGAGTCGCCCGGGAGAGCTTGTCGACCCCGCGGACCCTCGGACCCGAGCGTGAGTTGCCCGGGTGAGCTGGTCAACCCCGCGGGCCATCGGACCTGAGCGTGTTACGCCCGGGAGATCTGGTCGACCTCGCGGGCCATTGGACCCTAGACCGAATCGCCCGGAACAGCTGGTCGACACCCCGGGGCAGCGGAGACGGGCGTGAGTCGTCCAGGACAGCTTGTCGAACACGCAGTCCCTTGGACCCAAGCGCGAGTCGCCCGGGAGAGCTGGTCCACACGCGGGCCATCGGAACACAGCCCGAGTTGCCCGGGACAGCTGTTCAACACCGGGAACACGGACGCGGGCACGATTCGCCCAGGACAGCTGGTCGACACCGCCGACACTCGGACCCGAGCACGAGGCGCCCGGGAGAGCTGGTCGACCCAGCAGGCCCCCGCACCCGAGCGAGAGTAGCCTGGAAGAGCTGGTCCACACCGCGGGCCCTCGGACCCGAGCCCAAGTCCCCCAGGACAGCTGGTCCAGCCCGCGCGACCTCAGGCACGGGCCCGAGTTATCCGGGACAGCTGGTCGACGCCGTGGACTTCGGACACGCGTGCGAGACGCGCAGATGTGTTGGTCGACCCCGCGGGCCTTCGGACCCTGGCCCGAGACGTCCGGGACAGTTGGTCGACACCACGGGCCCATGGACACTGGCCCGAATCGCCCGGGAAAGTTGATCGACCGCGTGGGCCATCAGACCCGAGGCCGAGTCACCTGGGAGAGCTGGTCGACACCGCATGCCCTCGGACCAGAGCACGAGTCGCCCAGGAGAGCTGGTTGACACCGCGGGATGTCGGAGCCGTGCGGGAGGCTTCCTGGGCAGCTGGTTGACACTGCGGACTCAAACCCGAGCCTGAATCGCCAGGGACAGCTGGTCGACCCCGAGGGCCCTCGGACCCGGGCCAGAGTCACCCGGCACAGCTGATCGACCCCGCGGGCACTCGGACCCGAGCGCGAATGGCACGGGAGAGGTGATCGACCTCGGAGGCCATCGGACCCAGGCCGCGAGAGCTGGTCAACACCGCGGGCCCTCGGACCCGGACCCAAGTCCCCTGGGACAGCTGCTAGAGCCCACAGGACCTCGGGCACGGGCCCGCGTCCCCGGGACAGCTGGCCGAACTCTCGTGCATTTGGAGCAAAACGCGGGTTGCCGGGAGAGCTGGTAGACACCGTGGGCCCTCGAACCCGGGCCCGAGCCACCCGGGATAGTTGGTCGAGCCCGCAGGACCTCAGGCACGGGCCTGAATCACCCAGGACAGCTGGTCGAGCCCGCAGGACCTCGAGCACGGCCCGAGTTACCTGGGACAGCTGGTCGAACCCGCGGGCCCTTCGACCCTTGTCTGAGTCGCCCGGGAAGTCTGGTCGACGAGGCAGGCACTGGAATCCGGGCCTAGGTCGCCCAGGACATCGAACGGGCCCGAGGTTCCCAGGACAGCTGGTTGACTCCGCGGCCCCTCGCATCCAATCGCGAGTCGCCCGGGAGTGTTGGTCGACCCCGCGGGGCCTCGGTCACTGGCCCCAGTCGCCCGAGATATCTGGTGTACCCCGCGGAGCCACAGAGCCAGGCGCAAGTCGTCCGGGACAGCTGGACAACCCCGCGGGCCATCGTACCCGAGGCCGAGTCACCCGGTAGAGCTGATCGACCCCACGGACTCTCGGACCCTCGCACGAGTTGCCCGGGAGATCTGGTCAACCCCGCGGGCACTCGGACCTGAGCGCGAGTTTCCCGGGGGAGCTGGACGACACTGTGGACCCTCCCACCTGAGCGCGAGTCCCCCGGGTGCGCTCGTCGACACAGCAGTCCCTCGGACCCGGGCGCGAGTCTTCCTGGACAGCTGGTCAATACCGTGCGAACTCGGACCCGTGCCTGCGTCGCCCGGGCCTGCTGGTCGACGCCGCGGGCACTGGAATCCGGGCCTAGGTCGCCCGGGACTTCTGGTCCAGCCTGCAGGATTTCGGACATGGGCCCAAGGTTCCCAGGACATCTGGTCGACCCCGCGGGTCCTCGGAACAGGGCCCGAGTCGCCCAGAAGAGCTGGTCAAGCCCCCGCGCCCACGGAGCCGGGAGCGCGTCGTCTGGGACAGCTGATCGACCACGCGGGCCATCGTCCATGAGGCCGAGTCACCCGGGAGAGCTGGTCGACCTCGCGTGCATTTGGCCCCGAGTGCGACTCGCCAGGGAGAGCTGTTCGATACCGCGGACCCTCGGAACTGGGCGCGAGGCGTCCGGGACTGCTGGTCAACCCCGATGGAACACGGACACGGGCACGAGTAGCCCGGGACAGCTGGTCGACCCCGTGGCCTCTCGGATCCGGGAACGAGCCGTCCGGGACAGCTGGTCGACGCCATGGACACTCCCACCAGATCGCGAGTCGCCCGGGAGAGCTGGTCGACACTGCGGGCCCTCGGATCCACGCCGATGTCCTCCTGGAATGTTGGTCGAGCCCGCGAGACCTCGGTCATGTGCCAGAGTTACCCAGGACATCGGTCGACGCCGCGGCCCTCGGACCTAGGTGCGAGTTGTCCTGGACAGCTGGTCAACCCCAAGGGAGCTCGGACCCGTGCCTGACTCGCCCGGGACAGCTGGTCTACCCCGCGGGCCCTCGGACCCGGGTCCGTGTCTCCCGGGATAGCTGGTCGTCCCCTCATGCCCTAGGACCCGGGCTCGAGCCACCTGGGACAGCTGGTCGACACTGCGGTCCCTCGCACGTGATCGCGAGCCGCCTGGGAGAGGTTGCCGGCCCCACAAACCCTTGGACACTGGCCCATGTCTCCCAGGACAGCTGGTCGAGCCAGCGGGCCTTCGGAACCTGGCCCGAGTCCCCCTGGACAGCTGGTCAACACCGGGGGCCCACAGCCACAGGCCCTAGTCGCCTGGGAGAGCTGGTCCAGCCCGCGGGACATCGGGCACGGGCCCGAGTGGCCCGGGAGAGCAGGTGCATCCCACGGGACCTCGGGCATGGGCCCGAGTGGCCAGGGACACCTGCTCCAGGCCACGGAAACTTGTACACGGCCCGAGCCGCCCCGGGGCAGCTGGTCCAGGCCGCGGGACCACGGACACGAGCCCGTGTTGCCCCAGACTGATGGTCGACATTGATGGCCCTCGGACATTTGCCCGAGTTGCCCAGGACAGCTGGTCGACCCCGCGGCCCCTCACACCCGATCGCGAGTCACCCGGGAGTGTTGGTCGACCCCGCGGGCCCTCGGTCATTGGCCCGAGTCGCCCGAGATATCTGGTGTACCCCGCGGAGCCTCAGAGCCAGGCGCAAGTCGTCCGGGACAGCTGGGCAAACCCGCGGGCCATCAGAACCGAGGCCGAGTCGCCCGGGAGAGCTTGTCGACCCCGCAGACCCTCGGACCCGAGCGTGAGTTGCCCGGGTGAGCTGGTCAACCCCGCGGGCCATCGGACCTGAGCGTGAGACGCCCGGGAGATCTGGTCGACCTCGCGGGCCATTGGACCCTAGACCGAATCGCCCGGAACAGCTGGTCGACACCCCGGGGCAGCGGAGACGGGCGTGAGTCGTCCAGGACAGCTTGTCGAACACGCAGTCCCTTGGACCCAAGCGCGAGTCGCCCGGGAGAGCTGGTCCACACGCGGGCCATCGGAACACAGCCCGAGGTGCCCGGGACAGCTGTTCAACACCGGGAACACGGACGCGGGCACGATTCGCCCAGGACAGCTGGTCGACACCGCCGACACTCGGACCCGAGCACGAGGCGCCCGGGAGAGCTGGTCGACCCAGCAGGCCCCCGCACCCGAGCGAGAGTAGCCTGGAAGAGCTGGTCCACACCGCGGGCCCTCGGACCCGAGCCCAAGTCCCCCAGGACAGCTGGTCCAGCCCGCGCGACCTCAGGCACGGGCCCGAGTTATCCGGGACAGCTGGTCGACGCCGTGGACTTCGGACACGCGTGCGAGACGCGCAGATGTGTTGGTCGACCCCGCGGGCCTTCGGACCCTGGCCCGAGACGTCCGGGACAGTTGGTCGACACCACGGGCCCATGGACACTGGCCCGAATCGCCCGGGAAAGTTGATCGACCGCGTGGGCCATCAGACCCGAGGCCGAGTCACCTGGGAGAGCTGGTCGACACCGCATGCCCTCGGACCAGAGCACGAGTCGCCCAGGAGAGCTGGTTGACACCGCGGGATGTCGGAGCCGTGCGGGAGGCTTCCTGGGCAGCTGGTTGACACTGCGGACTCAAACCCGAGCCTGAATCGCCAGGGACAGCTGGTCGACCCCGAGGGCCCTCGGACCCGGGCCAGAGTCACCCGGCACAGCTGATCGACCCCGCGGGCACTCGGACCCGAGCGCGAATGGCACGGGAGAGGTGATCGACCTCGGAGGCCATCGGACCCAGGCCGCGAGAGCTGGTCAACACCGCGGGCCCTCGGACCCGGACCCAAGTCCCCTGGGACAGCTGCTAGAGCCCACAGGACCTCGGGCACGGGCCCGCGTCACCGGGACAGCTGGCCGAACTCTCGTGCATTTGGAGCAAAACGCGGGTTGCCGGGAGAGCTGGTCGACACCGTGGGCCCTCGAACCCGGGCCCGAGCCACCCGGGATAGTTGGTCGAGCCCGCAGGACCTCAGGCACGGGCCTGAATCACCCAGGACAGCTGGTCGAGCCCGCAGGACCTCGAGCACGGCCCGAGTTACCTGGGACAGCTGGTCGAACCCGCGGGCCCTTCGACCCTTGTCTGAGTCGCCCGGGAAGTCTGGTCGACGAGGCAGGCACTGGAATCCGGGCCTAGGTCGCCCAGGACATCGAACGGGCCCGAGGTTCCCAGGACAGCTGGTTGACTCCGCGGCCCCTCGCATCCAATCGCGAGTCGCCCGGGAGTGTTGGTCGACCCCGCGGGGCCTCGGTCACTGGCCCCAGTCGCCCGAGATATCTGGTGTACCCCGCGGAGCCACAGAGCCAGGCGCAAGTCGTCCGGGACAGCTGGACAACCCCGCGGGCCATCGTACCCGAGGCCGAGTCACCCGGTAGAGCTGATCGACCCCACGGACTCTCGGACCCTCGCACGAGTTGCCCGGGAGATCTGGTCAACCCCGCGGGCACTCGGACCTGAGCGCGAGTTTCCCGGGGGAGCTGGACGACACTGTGGACCCTCCCACCTGAGCGCGAGTCCCCCGGGTGCGCTCGTCGACACAGCAGTCCCTCGGACCCGGGCGCGAGTCTTCCTGGACAGCTGGTCAATACCGTGCGAACTCGGACCCGTGCCTGCGTCGCCCGGGCCTGCTGGTCGACGCCGCGGGCACTGGAATCCGGGCCTAGGTCGCCCGGGACTTCTGGTCCAGCCTGCAGGATTTCGGACATGGGCCCAAGGTTCCCAGGACATCTGGTCGACCCCGCGGGTCCTCGGAACAGGGCCCGAGTCGCCCAGAAGAGCTGGTCAAGCCCCCGCGCCCACGGAGCCGGGAGCGCGTCGTCTGGGACAGCTGATCGACCACGCGGGCCATCGTCCATGAGGCCGAGTCACCCGGGAGAGCTGGTCGACCTCGCGTGCATTTGGCCCCGAGTGCGACTCGCCAGGGAGAGCTGTTCGATACCGCGGACCCTCGGAACTGGGCGCGAGGCGTCCGGGACTGCTGGTCAACCCCGATGGAACACGGACACGGGCACGAGTAGCCCGGGACAGCTGGTCGACCCCGTGGCCTCTCGGATCCGGGAACGAGCCGTCCGGGACAGCTGGTCGACGCCATGGACACTCCCACCAGATCGCGAGTCGCCCGGGAGAGCTGGTCGACACTGCGGGCCCTCGGATCCACGCCGATGTCCTCCTGGAATGTTGGTCGAGCCCGCGAGACCTCGGTCATGTGCCAGAGTTACCCAGGACATCGGTCGACGCCGCGGCCCTCGGACCTAGGTGCGAGTTGTCCTGGACAACTGGTCAACCCCAAGGGAGCTCGGACCCGTGCCTGAGTCGCCCGGGACAGCTGGTCTACCCCGCGGGCCCTCGGACCCGGGTCCGTGTCTCCCGGGATAGCTGGTCGTCCCCTCATGCCCTAGGACCCGGGCTCGAGCCACCTGGGACAGCTGGTCGACACCGCGGTCCCTCGCACGCGATCTCGAGCCGCCTGGGAGAGGTTGCCGGCCCCACAAACCCTTGGACACTGGCCCATGTCTCCCAGGACAGCTGGTCGAGCCTGCGGGCTTCGGAACCTGGCCCGAGTCACCCTGGACAGCTGGTCAACACCGGGGGCCCACAGCCACAGGCCCTAGTCGCCTGGGAGAGCTGGTCCAGCCCGCGGGACATCGGGCACGGGCCCGAGTGGCCCGGGAGAGCAGGTGCATCCCACGGGACCTCGGGCATGGGCCCGAGTGGCCAGGGACACCTGCTCCAGGCCACGGAAACTTGTACACGGCCCGAGCCGCCCCGGGGCAGCTGGTCCAGGCCGCGGGACCACGGACACGAGCCCGTGTCGCCCCAGACTGATGGTCGACATTGATGGCCCTCGGACATTTGCCCGAGTTGCCCAGGACAGCTGGTCGACCCCGCGGCCCCTCACACCCGATCGCGAGTCACCCGGGAGTGTTGGTCGACCCCGCGGGCCCTCGGTCACTGGCCCGAGTCGCCCGAGATATCTGGTGTACCCCGCGGAGCCTCAGAGCCAGGCGCAAGTCGTCCGGGACAGCTGGGCAAACCCGCGGGCCATCAGAACCGAGGCCGAGTCGCCCGGGAGAGCTTGTCGACCCCGCGGACCCTCGGACCCGAGCGTGAGTTGCCCGGGTGAGCTGGTCAACCCCGCGGGCCATCGGACCTGAGCGTGTTACGCCCGGGAGATCTGGTCGACCTCGCGGGCCATTGGACCCTAGACCGAATCGCCCGGAACAGCTGGTCGACACCCCGGGGCAGCGGAGACGGGCGTGAGTCGTCCAGGACAGCTTGTCGAACACGCAGTCCCTTGGACCCAAGCGCGAGTCGCCCGGGAGAGCTGGTCCACACGCGGGCCATCGGAACACAGCCCGAGTTGCCCGGGACAGCTGTTCAACACCGGGAACACGGACGCGGGCACGATTCGCCCAGGACAGCTGGTCGACACCGCCGACACTCGGACCCGAGCACGAGGCGCCCGGGAGAGCTGGTCGACCCAGCAGGCCCCCGCACCCGAGCGAGAGTAGCCTGGAAGAGCTGGTCCACACCGCGGGCCCTCGGACCCGAGCCCAAGTCCCCCAGGACAGCTGGTCCAGCCCGCGCGACCTCAGGCACGGGCCCGAGTTATCCGGGACAGCTGGTCGACGCCGTGGACTTCGGACACGCGTGCGAGACGCGCAGATGTGTTGGTCGACCCCGCGGGCCTTCGGACCCTGGCCCGGGACGTCCGGGACAGTTGGTCGACACCACGGGCCCATGGACACTGGCCCGAATCGCCCGGGAAAGTTGATCGACCGCGTGGGCCATCAGACCCGAGGCCGAGTCACCTGGGAGAGCTGGTCGACACCGCATGCCCTCGGACCAGAGCACGAGTCGCCCAGGAGAGCTGGTTGACACCGCGGGATGTCGGAGCCGTGCGGGAGGCTTCCTGGGCAGCTGGTTGACACTGCGGACTCAAACCCGAGCCTGAATCGCCAGGGACAGCTGGTCGACCCCGAGGGCCCTCGGACCCGGGCCAGAGTCACCCGGCACAGCTGATCGACCCCGCGGGCACTCGGACCCGAGCGCGAATGGCACGGGAGAGGTGATCGACCTCGGAGGCCATCGGACCCAGGCCGCGAGAGCTGGTCAACACCGCGGGCCCTCGGACCCGGACCCAAGTCCCCTGGGACAGCTGCTAGAGCCCACAGGACCTCGGGCACGGGCCCGCGTCACCGGGACAGCTGGCCGAACTCTCGTGCATTTGGAGCAAAACGCGGGTTGCCGGGAGAGCTGGTCGACACCGTGGGCCCTCGAACCCGGGCCCGAGCCACCCGGGATAGTTGGTCGAGCCCGCAGGACCTCAGGCACGGGCCTGAATCACCCAGGACAGCTGGTCGAGCCCGCAGGACCTCGAGCACGGCCCGAGTTACCTGGGACAGCTGGTCGAACCCGCGGGCCCTTCGACCCTTGTCTGAGTCGCCCGGGAAGTCTGGTCGACGAGGCAGGCACTGGAATCCGGGCCTAGGTCGCCCAGGACATCGAACGGGCCCGAGGTTCCCAGGACAGCTGGTTGACTCCGCGGCCCCTCGCATCCAATCGCGAGTCGCCCGGGAGTGTTGGTCGACCCCGCGGGGCCTCGGTCACTGGCCCCAGTCGCCCGAGATATCTGGTGTACCCCGCGGAGCCACAGAGCCAGGCGCAAGTCGTCCGGGACAGCTGGACAACCCCGCGGGCCATCGTACCCGAGGCCGAGTCACCCGGTAGAGCTGATCGACCCCACGGACTCTCGGACCCTCGCACGAGTTGCCCGGGAGATCTGGTCAACCCCGCGGGCACTCGGACCTGAGCGCGAGTTTCCCGGGGGAGCTGGACGACACTGTGGACCCTCCCACCTGAGCGCGAGTCCCCCGGGTGCGCTCGTCGACACAGCAGTCCCTCGGACCCGGGCGCGAGTCTTCCTGGACAGCTGGTCAATACCGTGCGAACTCGGACCCGTGCCTGCGTCGCCCGGGCCTGCTGGTCGACGCCGCGGGCACTGGAATCCGGGCCTAGGTCGCCCGGGACTTCTGGTCCAGCCTGCAGGATTTCGGACATGGGCCCAAGGTTCCCAGGACATCTGGTCGACCCCGCGGGTCCTCGGAACAGGGCCCGAGTCGCCCAGAAGAGCTGGTCAAGCCCCCGCGCCCACGGAGCCGGGAGCGCGTCGTCTGGGACAGCTGATCGACCACGCGGGCCATCGTCCATGAGGCCGAGTCACCCGGGAGAGCTGGTCGACCTCGCGTGCATTTGGCCCCGAGTGCGACTCGCCAGGGAGAGCTGTTCGATACCGCGGACCCTCGGAACTGGGCGCGAGGCGTCCGGGACTGCTGGTCAACCCCGATGGAACACGGACACGGGCACGAGTAGCCCGGGACAGCTGGTCGACCCCGTGGCCTCTCGGATCCGGGAACGAGCCGTCCGGGACAGCTGGTCGACGCCATGGACACTCCCACCAGATCGCGAGTCGCCCGGGAGAGCTGGTCGACACTGCGGGCCCTCGGATCCACGCCGATGTCCTCCTGGAATGTTGGTCGAGCCCGCGAGACCTCGGTCATGTGCCAGAGTTACCCAGGACATCGGTCGACGCCGCGGCCCTCGGACCTAGGTGCGAGTTGTCCTGGACAGCTGGTCAACCCCAAGGGAGCTCGGACCCGTGCCTGAGTCGCCCGGGACAGCTGGTCTACCCCGCGGGCCCTCGGACCCGGGTCCGTGTCTCCCGGGATAGCTGGTCGTCCCCTCATGCCCTAGGACCCGGGCTCGAGCCACCTGGGACAGCTGGTCGACACCGCGGTCCCTCGCACGCGATCGCGAGCCGCCTGGGAGAGGTTGCCGGCCCCACAAACCCTTGGACACTGGCCCATGTCTCCCAGGACAGCTGGTCGAGCCTGCGGGCTTCGGAACCTGGCCCGAGTCACCCTGGACAGCTGGTCAACACCGGGGGCCCACAGCCACAGGCCCTAGTCGCCTGGGAGAGCTGGTCCAGCCCGCGGGACATCGGGCACGGGCCCGAGTGGCCCGGGAGAGCAGGTGCATCCCACGGGACCTCGGGCATGGGCCCGAGTGGCCAGGGACACCTGCTCCAGGCCACGGAAACTTGTACACGGCCCGAGCCGCCCCGGGGCAGCTGGTCCAGGCCGCGGGACCACGGACACGAGCCCGTGTCGCCCCAGACTGATGGTCGACATTGATGGCCCTCGGACATTTGCCCGAGTTGCCCAGGACAGCTGGTCGACCCCGCGGCCCCTCACACCCGATCGCGAGTCACCCGGGAGTGTTGGTCGACCCCGCGGGCCCTCAGTCATTGGCCCGAGTCGCCCGAGATATCTGGTGTACCCCGTGGAGCCTCAGAGCCAGGCGCAAGTCGTCCGGGACAGCTGGGCAAACCCGCGGGCCATCAGAACCGAGGCCGAGTCGCCCGGGAGAGCTTGTCGACCCCGCGGACCCTCGGACCCGAGCGTGAGTTGCCCGGGTGAGCTGGTCAACCCCGCGGGCCATCGGACCTGAGCGTGTTACGCCCGGGAGATCTGGTCGACCTCGCGGGCCATTGGACCCTAGACCGAATCGCCCGGAACAGCTGGTCGACACCCCGGGGCAGCGGAGACGGGCGTGAGTCGTCCAGGACAGCTTGTCGAACACGCAGTCCCTTGGACCCAAGCGCGAGTCGCCCGGGAGAGCTGGTCCACACGCGGGCCATCGGAACACAGCCCGAGTTGCCCGGGACAGCTGTTCAACACCGGGAACACGGACGCGGGCACGATTCGCCCAGGACAGCTGGTCGACACCGCCGACACTCGGACCCGAGCACGAGGCGCCCGGGAGAGCTGGTCGACCCAGCAGGCCCCCGCACCCGAGCGAGAGTAGCCTGGAAGAGCTGGTCCACACCGCGGGCCCTCGGACCCGAGCCCAAGTCCCCCAGGACAGCTGGTCCAGCCCGCGCGACCTCAGGCACGGGCCCGAGTTATCCGGGACAGCTGGTCGACGCCGTGGACTTCGGACACGCGTGCGAGACGCGCAGATGTGTTGGTCGACCCCGCGGGCCTTCGGACCCTGGCCCGAGACGTCCGGGACAGTTGGTCGACACCACGGGCCCATGGACACTGGCCCGAATCGCCCGGGAAAGTTGATCGACCGCGTGGGCCATCAGACCCGAGGCCGAGTCACCTGGGAGAGCTGGTCGACACCGCATGCCCTCGGACCAGAGCACGAGTCGCCCAGGAGAGCTGGTTGACACCGCGGGATGTCGGAGCCGTGCGGGAGGCTTCCTGGGCAGCTGGTTGACACTGCGGACTCAAACCCGAGCCTGAATCGCCAGGGACAGCTGGTCGACCCCGAGGGCCCTCGGACCCGGGCCAGAGTCACCCGGCACAGCTGATCGACCCCGCGGGCACTGGGACCCGAGCGCGAATGGCACGGGAGAGGTGATCGACCTCGGAGGCCATCGGACCCAGGCCGCGAGAGCTGGTCAACACCGCGGGCCCTCGGACCCGGACCCAAGTCCCCTGGGACAGCTGCTAGAGCCCACAGGACCTCGGGCACGGGCCCGCGTCACCGGGACAGCTGGCCGAACTCTCGTGCATTTGGAGCAAAACGCGGGTTGCCGGGAGAGCTGGTCGACACCGTGGGCCCTCGAACCCGGGCCCGAGCCACCCGGGATAGTTGGTCGAGCCCGCAGGACCTCAGGCACGGGCCTGAATCACCCAGGACAGCTGGTCGAGCCCGCAGGACCTCGAGCACGGCCCGAGTTACCTGGGACAGCTGGTCGAACCCGCGGGCCCTTCGACCCTTGTCTGAGTCGCCCGGGAAGTCTGGTCGACGAGGCAGGCACTGGAATCCGGGCCTAGGTCGCCCAGGACATCGAACGGGCCCGAGGTTCCCAGGACAGCTGGTTGACTCCGCGGCCCCTCGCATCCAATCGCGAGTCGCCCGGGAGTGTTGGTCGACCCCGCGGGGCCTCGGTCACTGGCCCCAGTCGCCCGAGATATCTGGTGTACCCCGCGGAGCCACAGAGCCAGGCGCAAGTCGTCCGGGACAGCTGGACAACCCCGCGGGCCATCGTACCCGAGGCCGAGTCACCCGGTAGAGCTGATCGACCCCACGGACTCTCGGACCCTCGCACGAGTTGCCCGGGAGATCTGGTCAACCCCGCGGGCACTCGGACCTGAGCGCGAGTTTCCCGGGGGAGCTGGACGACACTGTGGACCCTCCCACCTGAGCGCGAGTCCCCCGGGTGCGCTCGTCGACACAGCAGTCCCTCGGACCCGGGCGCGAGTCTTCCTGGACAGCTGGTCAATACCGTGCGAACTCAGACCCGTGCCTGCGTCGCCCGGGCCTGCTGGTCGACGCCGCGGGCACTGGAATCCGGGCCTAGGTCGCCCGGGACTTCTGGTCCAGCCTGCAGGATTTCGGACATGGGCCCAAGGTTCCCAGGACATCTGGTCGACCCCGCGGGTCCTCGGAACAGGGCCCGAGTCGCCCAGAAGAGCTGGTCAAGCCCCCGCGCCCACGGAGCCGGGAGCGCGTCGTCTGGGACAGCTGATCGACCACGCGGGCCATCGTCCATGAGGCCGAGTCACCCGGGAGAGCTGGTCGACCTCGCGTGCATTTGGCCCCGAGTGCGACTCGCCAGGGAGAGCTGTTCGATACCGCGGACCCTCGGAACTGGGCGCGAGGCGTCCGGGACTGCTGGTCAACCCCGATGGAACACGGACACGGGCATGAGTAGCCCGGGACAGCTGGTCGACCCCGTGGCCTCTCGGATCCGGGAACGAGCCGTCCGGGACAGCTGGTCGACGCCACGGACACTCCCACCAGATCGCGAGTCGCCCGGGAGAGCTGGTCGACACTGCGGGCCCTCGGATCCACGCCGATGTCCTCCTGGAATGTTGGTCGAGCCCGCGAGACCTCGGTCATGTGCCAGAGTTACCCAGGACATCGGTCGACGCCGCGGCCCTCGGACCTAGGTGCGAGTTGTCCTGGACAGCTGGTCAACCCCAAGGGAGCTCGGACCCGTGCCTGACTCGCCCGGGACAGCTGGTCTACCCCGCGGGCCCTCGGACCCGGGTCCGTGTCTCCCGGGATAGCTGGTCGTCCCCTCATGCCCTAGGACCCGGGCTCGAGCCACCTGGGACAGCTGGTCGACACCGCGGTCCCTCGCACGCGATCGCGAGCCGCCTGGGAGAGGTTGCCGGCCCCACAAACCCTTGGACACTGGCCCATGTCTCCCAGGACAGCTGGTCGAGCCTGCGGGCTTCGGAACCTGGCCCGAGTCACCCTGGACAGCTGGTCAACACCGGGGGCCCACAGCCACAGGCCCTAGTCGCCTGGGAGTGCTGGTCCAGCCCGCGGGACATCGGGCACGGGCCCGAGTGGCCCGGGAGAGCAGGTGCATCCCACGGGACCTCGGGCATGGGCCCGAGTGGCCAGGGACACCTGCTCCAGGCCACGGAAACTTGTACACGGCCCGAGCCGCCCCGGGGCAGCTGGTCCAGGCCGCGGGACCACGGACACGAGCCCGTGTCGCCCCAGACTGATAGTCGACATTGATGGCCCTCGGACATTTGCCCGAGTTGCCCAGGACAGCTGGTCGACCCCGCGGCCCCTCACACCCGATCGCGAGTCACCCGGGAGTGTTGGTCGACCCCGCGGGCCCTCGGTCATTGGCCCGAGTCGCCCGAGATATCTGGTGTACCCCGCGGAGCCTCAGAGCCAGGCGCAAGTCGTCCGGGACAGCTGGGCAAACCCGCGGGCCATCAGAACCGAGGCCGAGTCGCCCGGGAGAGCTTGTCGACCCCGCGGACCCTCGGACCCGAGCGTGAGTTGCCCGGGTGAGCTGGTCAACCCCGCGGGCCATCGGACCTGAGCGTGTTACGCCCGGGAGATCTGGTCGACCTCGCGGGCCATTGGACCCTAGACCGAATCGCCCGGAACAGCTGGTCGACACCCCGGGGCAGCGGAGACGGGCGTGAGTCGTCCAGGACAGCTTGTCGAACACGCAGTCCCTTGGACCCAAGCGCGAGTCGCCCGGGAGAGCTGGTCCACACGCGGGCCATCGGAACACAGCCCGAGTTGCCCGGGACAGCTGTTCAACACCGGGAACACGGACGCGGGCACGATTCGCCCAGGACAGCTGGTCGACACCGCCGACACTCGGACCCGAGCACGAGGCGCCCGGGAGAGCTGGTCGACCCAGCAGGCCCCCGCACCCGAGCGAGAGTAGCCTGGAAGAGCTGGTCCACACCGCGGGCCCTCGGACCCGAGCCCAAGTCCCCCAGGACAGCTGGTCCAGCCCGCGCGACCTCAGGCACGGGCCCGAGTTATCCGGGACAGCTGGTCGACGCCGTGGACTTCGGACACGCGTGCGAGACGCGCAGATGTGTTGGTCGACCCCGCGGGCCTTCGGACCCTGGCCCGAGACGTCCGGGACAGTTGGTCGACACCACGGGCCCATGGACACTGGCCCGAATCGCCCGGGAAAGTTGATCGACCGCGTGGGCCATCAGACCCGAGGCCGAGTCACCTGGGAGAGCTGGTCGACACCGCATGCCCTCGGACCAGAGCACGAGTCGCCCAGGAGAGCTGGTTGACACCGCGGGATGTCGGAGCCGTGCGGGAGGCTTCCTGGGCAGCTGGTTGACACTGCGGACTCAAACCCGAGCCTGAATCGCCAGGGACAGCTGGTCGACCCCGAGGGCCCTCGGACCCGGGCCAGAGTCACCCGGCACAGCTGATCGACCCCGCGGGCACTCGGACCCGAGCGCGAATGGCACGGGAGAGGTGATCGACCTCGGAGGCCATCGGACCCAGGCCGCGAGAGCTGGTCAACACCGCGGGCCCTCGGACCCGGACCCAAGTCCCCTGGGACAGCTGCTAGAGCCCACAGGACCTCGGGCACGGGCCCGCGTCACCGGGACAGCTGGCCGAACTCTCGTGCATTTGGAGCAAAACGCGGGTTGCCGGGAGAGCTGGTCGACACCGTGGGCCCTCGAACCCGGGCCCGAGCCACCCGGGATAGTTGGTCGAGCCCGCAGGACCTCAGGCACGGGCCTGAATCACCCAGGACAGCTGGTCGAGCCCGCAGGACATCGAGCACGGCCCGAGTTACCTGGGACAGCTGGTCGAACCCGCGGGCCCTTCGACCCTTGTCTGAGTCGCCCGGGAAGTCTGGTCGACGAGGCAGGCACTGGAATCCGGGCCTAGGTCGCCCAGGACATCGAACGGGCCCGAGGTTCCCAGGACAGCTGGTTGACTCCGCGGCCCCTCGCATCCAATCGCGAGTCGCCCGGGAGTGTTGGTCGACCCCGCGGGGCCTCGGTCACTGGCCCCAGTCGCCCGAGATATCTGGTGAACCCCGCGGAGCCACAGAGCCAGGCGCAAGTCGTCCGGGACAGCTGGACAACCCCGCGGGCCATCGTACCCGAGGCCGAGTCACCCGGTAGAGCTGATCGACCCCACGGACTCTCGGACCCTCGCACGAGTTGCCCGGGAGATCTGGTCAACCCCGCGGGCACTCGGACCTGAGCGCGAGTTTCCCGGGGGAGCTGGACGACACTGTGGACCCTCCCACCTGAGCGCGAGTCCCCCGGGTGCGCTCGTCGACACAGCAGTCCCTCGGACCCGGGCGCGAGTCTTCCTGGACAGCTGGTCAATACCGTGCGAACTCGGACCCGTGCCTGCGTCGCCCAGGCCTGCTGGTCGACGCCGCGGGCACTGGAATCCGGGCCTAGGTCGCCCGGGACTTCTGGTCCAGCCTGCAGGATTTCGGACATGGGCCCAAGGTTCCCAGGACATCTGGTCGACCCCGCGGGTCCTCGGAACAGGGCCCGAGTCGCCCAGAAGTGCTGGTCAAGCCCCCGCGCCCACGGAGCCGGGAGCGCGTCGTCTGGGACAGGTGATCGACCACGCGGGCCATCGTCCATGAGGCCGAGTCACCCGGGAGAGCTGGTCGACCTCGCGTGCATTTGGCCCCGAGTGCGACTCGCCAGGGAGAGCTGTTCGATACCGCGGACCCTCGGAACTGGGCGCGATGCGTCCGGGACTGCTGGTCAACCCCGATGGAACACGGACACGGGCACGAGTAGCCCGGGACAGCTGGTCGACCCCATGGCCTCTCGGATCCGGGAACGAGTCGTCCGGGACAGCTGGTCGACGCCACGGACACTCCCACCAGATCGCGAGTCGCCCGGGAGAGCTGGTCGACACTGCGGGCCCTCGGATCCACGCCGATGTCCTCCTGGAATGTTGGTCGAGCCCGCGAGACCTCGGTCATGTGCCAGAGTTACCCAGGACATCGGTCGACGCCGCGGCCCTCGGACCTAGGTGCGAGTTGTCCTGGACAGCTGGTCAACCCCAAGGGAGCTCGGACCCGTGCCTGACTCGCCCGGGACAGCTGGTCTACCCCGCGGGCCCTCGGACCCGGGTCCGTGTCTCCCGGGATAGCTGGTCGTCCCCTCATGCCCTAGGACCCGGGCTCGAGCCACCTGGGACAGCTGGTCGACACTGCGGTCCCTCGCACGCGATCGCGAGCCGCCTGGGAGAGGTTGCCGGCCCCACAAACCCTTGGACACTGGCCCATGTCTCCCAGGACAGCTGGTCGAGCCAGCGGGCCTTCGGAACCTGGCCCGAGTCCCCCTGGACAGCTGGTCAACACCGGGGGCCCACAGCCACAGGCCCTAGTCGCCTGGGAGAGCTGGTCCAGCCCGCGGGACATCGGGCACGGGCCCGAGTGGCCCGGGAGAGCAGGTGCATCCCACGGGACCTCGGGCATGGGCCCGAGTGGCCAGGGACACCTGCTCCAGGCCACGGAAACTTGTACACGGCCCGAGCCGCCCCGGGGCAGCTGGTCCAGGCCGCGGGACCACGGACACGAGCCCGTGTTGCCCCAGACTGATGGTCGACATTGATGGCCCTCGGACATTTGCCCGAGTTGCCCAGGACAGCTGGTCGACCCCGCGGCCCCTCACACCCGATCGCGAGTCACCCGGGAGTGTTGGTCGACCCCGCGGGCCCTCGGTCATTGGCCCGAGTCGCCCGAGATATCTGGTGTACCCCGCGGAGCCTCAGAGCCAGGCGCAAGTCGTCCGGGACAGCTGGGCAAACCCGCGGGCCATCAGAACCGAGGCCGAGTCGCCCGGGAGAGCTTGTCGACCCCGCGGACCCTCGGACCCGAGCGTGAGTTGCCCGGGTGAGCTGGTCAACCCCGCGGGCCATCGGACCTGAGCGTGAGACGCCCGGGAGATCTGGTCGACCTCGCGGGCCATTGGACCCTAGACCGAATCGCCCGGAACAGCTGGTCGACACCCCGGGGCAGCGGAGACGGGCGTGAGTCGTCCAGGACAGCTTGTCGAACACGCAGTCCCTTGGACCCAAGTGCGAGTCGCCCGGGAGAGCTGGTCCACACGCGGGCCATCGGAACACAGCCCGAGTTGCCCGGGACAGCTGTTCAACACCGGGAACACGGACGCGGGCACGATTCGCCCAGGACAGCTGGTCGACACCGCCGACACTCGGACCCGAGCACGAGTCGCCCGGGAGAGCTGGTCGACCCAGCAGGCCCCCGCACCCGAGCGAGAGTAGCCTGGAAGAGCTGGTCCACACCGCGGGCCCTCGGACCCGAGCCCAAGTCCCCCAGGACAGCTGGTCCAGCCCGCGCGACCTCAGGCACGGGCCCGAGTTATCCGGGACAGCTGGTCGACGCCGTGGACTTCGGACACGCGTGCGAGACGCGCAGATGTGTTGGTCGACCCCGCGGGCCTTCGGACCCTGGCCCGAGACGTCCGGGACAGTTGGTCGACACCACGGGCCCATGGACACTGGCCCGAATCGCCCGGGAAAGTTGATCGACCGCGTGGGCCATCGGACCCGAGGCCGAGTCACCTGGGAGAGCTGGTCGACACCGCATGCCCTCGGACCAGAGCGCGAGTCGCCCAGGAGAGCTGGTTGACACCGCGGAATGTCGGAGCCGTGCGGGAGGCTTCCTGGGCAGCTGGTTGACACTGCGGACTCAAACCCGAGCCTGAATCGCCCGGGACAGCTGGTCGACCCCGAGGGTCCTCGGACCCGGGCCAGAGTCAGCCGGGACAGCTGATCGACCCCGCGGGCCCTCGGACCCGAGCGCGAATGGCACGGGAGAGGTGATCGACCTCGGAGGCCATCGGACCCAGGCCGAGAGAGCTGGTCAACACCGCGGGCCCTCGGACCCGGCCCCATGTCCCCTGGGACAGCTGCTCGAGCCCACAGGACCTCGGGCACGGGCCCGCGTCACCGGGACAGCTGGCCGAACTCTCATGCATTTGGAGCAAAACGCGGGTTGCCGGGAGAGCTGGTCGACACCGTGGGCCCTGGAACCCGGGCCCGACCCTCCCGGGATAGCTGGTCGAGCCCGCAGGACCTCAGGCACGGGCCTGAATCACCCAGGACAGCTGGTCGAGCCCGCAGGACCTCGAGCACGGCCCGAGTTACCTGGGACAGCTGGTCGACCCCGCGGGCCCTTCGACCCTTGTCTGAGTGGCCCGGGAAGTCTGGTCGACGAGGCAGGCACTGGAATCCGGGCCTAGGTCGCCCAGGACATCGAACGGGCCCGAGGTTCCCAGGACAGCTGGTTGACTCCGCGGCCCCTCGCATCCAATCGCGAGTCGCCCGGGAGTGTTGGTCGACCCCGCGGGCCCTCGGTCACTGGCCCCAGTCACCCGAGATATCTGGTGTACCCCGCGGAGCCTCAGAGCCAGGCGCAAGTCGTCCGGGACAGCTGGACAACCCCGCGGGCCATCGTACCCAAGGCCGAGTCACCCGGTAGAGCTGATCGACCCCACGGACTCTCGGACCCTCGCACGAGTTGCCCGGGAGATCTGGTCAACCCCGCGGGCACTCGGACCCGAGCGCGAGTTTCCCGGGGGAGCTGGACGACACTGTGGACCCTCCCACCTGAGCGCGAGTCCCCCGGGTGCGCTCGTCGACACAGCAGTCCCTCGGACCCGGGCGCGAGTCTTCCTGGACAGCTGGTCAATACCGTGCGAACTCGGACCCGTGCCTGCGTCGCCCGGGCCTGCTGGTCGACGCCACGGGCACTGGAATCCGGGCCTAGGTCGCCCGGGACTTCTGGTCCAGCCTGCAGGATTTCGGACATGGGCCCAAGGTTCCCAGGACATCTGGTCGACCCCGCGGGTCCTCGGAACAGGGCCCGAGTCGCCCAGAAGAGCTGGTCAACCCCCCGCGCCCACGGAGCCGGGAGCGCGTCGTCTGGGACAGCTGATCGACCACGCGGGCCATCGTCCATGAGGCCGAGTCACCCGGGAGAGCTGGTCGACCTCGCGTGCATTTGGCCCCGAGTGCGACTCGCCAGGGAGAGCTGTTCGATACCGCGGACCCTCGGAACTGGGCGCGAGGCGTCCGGGACTGCTGGTCAACCCCGATGGAACACGGACACGGGCACGAGTAGCCCGGGACAGCTGGTCGACCCCGTGGCCTCTCGGATCCGGGAACGAGTCGTCCGGGACAGCTGGTCGACGGCACGGACACTCCCACCAGATCGCGAGTCGCCCGGGAGAGCTGGTCGACACTGCGGGCCCTCGGATCCACGCCGATGTCCTCCTGGAATGTTGGTCGAGCCCGCGAGACCTCGGTCATGTGCCAGAGTTACCCAGGACATCGGTCGACGCCGCGGCCCTCGGACCTAGGTGCGAGTTGTCCTGGACAGCTGGTCAACCCCAAGGGATCTCGGACCCGTGCCTGAGTCGCCCGGGACAGCTGGTCTACCCCGCGGGCCCTCGGACCCGGGTCCGTGTCTCCCGGGATAGCTGGTCGTCCCCTCATGCCCTAGGACCCGGGCTCGAGCCACCTGGGACAGCTGGTCGACACCGCGGTCCCTCGCACGCGATCGCGAGCCGCCTGGGAGAGGTTGCCGACCCCACAAACCCTTGGACACTGGCCCATGTCTCCCAGGACAGCTGGTCGAGCCTGCGGGCCTTCGGAACCTGGCCCGAGTCAACCTGGACAGCTGGTCAACACCGGGGGCCCACAGGCACAGGCCCTAGTCGCCTGGGAGAGCTGGTCCAGCCCGCGGGACATCGGGCACGGGCCCGAGTGGCCCGGGAGAGCAGGTGCATCCCACGGGACCTCGGGCATTGGCCCGAGTGGCCAGGGACACCTGCTCCAGGACATGGAAACTTGTACACGGCCCGAGGTGCCCCGGGGCAGCTGGTCCAGGCCGCGGGACCACGGACACGAGCCCGTGTTGCCCCAGACTGATGGTCGACATTGATGGCCCTCGGACATTTGCCCGAGTTGCCCAGGACAGCTGGTCGACCCCGCGGCCCCTCACACCCGATCGCGATTCACCCGGGAGTGTTGGTCGACCCCGCGGGCCCTCGGTCACTGGCCCGAGTCGCCCGAGATATCTGGTGTACCCCGCGGAGCCTCAGAGCCAGGCGCAAGTCGTCCGGGACAGCTGGAGAAACCCGCGGGCCATCAGAACCAAGGCCAAGTCGCCCGGGAGAGCTTGTCGACCCCGCGGACCCTCGGACCCGAGCGTGAGACGCCCGGGTGAGCTGGTCAACCCCGCGGGCCATCGGACCTGAGCGTGAGACGCCCGGGAGATCTGGTCGACCTCGCGGGCCATTGGACCCTAGACCGAATCGCCCGGAACAGCTGGTCGACACCCCGGGGCAGCGGAGACGGGCGTGAGTCGTCCAGGACAGCTTGTCGAACACGCAGTCCCTTGGACCCAAGCGCGAATCGCCCGGGAGAGCTGGTCCACACGCGGGCCATCGGAACACAGCCCGAGTTGCCCGGGACAGCTGTTCAACACCGGGAACACGGACGCGGGCACGATTCGCCCAGGACAGCTGGTCGACACCGCCGACACTCGGACCCGAGCACGAGTCGCCCGGGAGAGCTGGTCGACCCAGCAGGCCCCCGCACCCGAGCGAGAGTAGCCTGGAAGAGCTGGTCCACACCGCGGGCACTCGGACCCGAGCCCAAGTCCCCCAGGACAGCTGGTCCAGCCCGCGCGACCTCAGGCACGGGCCCGAGTTATCCGGGACAGCTGGTCGACGCCGTCGACTTCGGACACACGTGCGAGACGCGCAGATGTGTTGGTCGACCCCGCGGGCCTTCGGACCCTGGCCCGAGACGTCCGGGACAGTTGGTCGACACCACGGGCCCATGGACACTGGCCCGAATCGCCCGGGAAAGTTGATCGACCGCGTGGGCCATCGGACCCGAGGCCGAGTCACCTGGGAGAGCTGGTCGACACCGCATGCCCTCGGACCAGAGCGCGAGTCGCCCAGGAGAGCTGGTTGACACCGCGGAATGTCGGAGCCGTGCGGGAGGCTTCCTGGGCAGCTGGTTGACACTGCGGACTCAAACCCGAGCCTGAATCGCCAGGGACAGCTGGTCGACCCCGAGGGCCCTCGGACCCGGGCCAGAGTCACCCGGCACAGCTGATCGACCCCGCGGGCACTCGGACCCGAGCGCGAATGGCACGGGAGAGGTGATCGACCTCGGAGGCCATCGGACCCAGGCCGCGAGAGCTGGTCAACACCGCGGGCCCTCGGACCCGGCCCCATGTCCCCTGGGACAGCTGCTCGAGCCCACAGGACCTCGGGCACGGGCCCGCGTCACCGGGACAGCTGGCCGAACTCTCGTGCATTTGGAGCAAAACGCGGGTTGCCGGGAGAGCTGGTCGACACCGTGGGCCTTGGAACCCGGGCCCGACCCACCCGGGATAGCTGGTCGAGCCCGCAGGACCTCAGGCACGGGCCTGAATGACCCAGGACAGCTGGTCGAGCCCGCAGGACCTCGAGCACGGCCCGAGTTACCTGGGACAGCTGGTCGACCCCGCGGGCCCTTCGACCCTTGTCTGAGTCGCCCGGGAAGTCTGGTCGACGAGGCAGGCACTGGAATCCGGGCCTAGGTCGCCCAGGACATCGAACGGGCCCGAGGTTCCCAGGACAGCTGGTTGACTCCGCGGCCCCTCGCATCCAATCGCGAGTCGCCCGGGAGTGTTGGTCGACCCCGCGGGCCCTCGGTCACTGGCCCCAGTCGCCCGAGATATCTGGTGTACCCCGCGGAGCCTCAGAGCCAGGCGCAAGTCGTCCGGGACAGCTGGACAACCCCGCGGGCCATCGTACCCGAGGCCGAGTCACCCGGTAGAGCTGATCGACCCCACGGACTCTCGGACCCTCGCACGAGTTGCCCGGGAGATCTGGTCAACCCCGCGGGCACTCGGACCTGAGCGCGAGTTTCCCGGGGGAGCTGGACGACACTGTGGACCCTCCCACCTGAGCGCGAGTCCCCCGGGTGCGCTCGTCGACACAGCAGTCCCTCGGACCCGGGCGCGAGTCTTCCTGGACAGCTGGTCAATACCGTGCGAACTCGGACCCGTGCCTGCGTCGCCCGGGCCTGCTGGTCGACGCCGCGGGCACTGGAATCCGGGCCTAGGTCGCCCGGGACTTCTGGTCCAGCCTGCAGGATTTCGGGCATGGGCCCAAGGTTCCCAGGACATCTGGTCGACCCCGCGGGTCCTCGGAACAGGGCCCGAGTCGCCCAGAAGAGCTGGTCAAGCCCCCGCGCCCACGGAGCCGGGAGCGCGTCGTCTGGGACAGCTGATCGACCACGCGGGCCATCGTCCATGAGGCCGAGTCACCCGGGAGAGCTGGTCGACCTCGCGTGCATTTGGCCCCGAGTGCGACTCGCCAGGGAGAGCTGTTCGATACCGCGGACCCTCGGAACTGGGCGCGAGGCGTCCGGGACTGCTGGTCAACCCCGATGGAACACGGACACGGGCACGAGTAGCCCGGGACAGCTGGTCGACCCCGTGGCCTCTCGGATCCGGGAACGAGTCGTCCGGGACAGCTGGTCGACGCCACGGACACTCCCACCAGATCGCGAGTCGCCCGGGAGAGCTGGTCGACACTGCGGGCCCTCGGATGCACGCCGATGTCCTCCTGGAATGTTGGTCGAGCCCACGAGACCTCGGTCATGTGCCAGAGTTACCCAGGACATCGGTCGACGCCGCGGCCCTCGGACCTAGGTGCGAGTTGTCCTGGACAGCTGGTCAACCCCAAGGGATCTCGGACCCGTGCCTGAGTCGCCCGGGACAGCTGGTCTACCCCGCGGGCCCTCGGACCCGGGTCCGTGTCTCCCGGGATAGCTGGTCGTCCCCTCATGCCCTAGGACTCGGACTCGAGGAATCTGGGACAGCTGGTCGACACCGCGGTCCCTCGCACGCGATTGCGAACTGCCTGGGAGAGGTTGCCGGCCCCACAAACCCTTGGACACTGGCCCATGTCTCCCAGGACAGCTGGTCGAGCCCGCGGGCTTCGGAACCTGGCGCGAGTCACCCTGGTCAACACCGGGGGCCCACAGGCACAGGCCCTAGTCACCTGGGAGAGCTGGTCCAGCCCGCGGGACATCGGGCACGGGCCCGAGTGGCCCGGGAGAGCAGGTGCATCCCACGGGACCTCGGGCATGGGCCCGAGTGGCCAGGGACACCTGCTCTAGGCCACGGAAACTTGTACACGGCCCGAGGTGCCCCGGCGCAGCTGGTCCAGGCCGCGGGACCACGGACACGAGCCCGTGTTGCCCCAGACTGATGGTCGACATTGATGGCCCTCGGACATTTGCCCGAGTTGCCCAGGAGAGCTGGTCGACCCCGCGGCCCCTCACACCCGATCGCGAGTCACCCGGGAGTGTTGGTCGACCCCGCGGGCCCTCGGTCACTGGCCCGAGTCGCCCGAGATATCTGGTGTACCCCGCGGAGCCTCAGAGCCAGGCGCAAGTCGTCCGGGACAGCTGGGCAAACCCGCGGGCCATCAGAACCAAGGCCGAGTCGCCCGGGAGAGCTTGTCGACCCCGCGGACCCTCGGACCCGAGCGTGAGTTGCCCGGGTGAGCTGGTCAACCCCGCGGGCCATTGGACCCTAGACCGAATCGCCCGGAACAGCTGGTCGACACCCCGGGGCAGCGGAGACGGGCGTGAGTCGTCCAGGACAGCTTGTCGAACACGCAGTCCCTTGGACCCAAGCGCGAGTCGCCCGGGAGAGCTGGTCCACACGCGGGCCATCGGAACACAGCCCGAGTTGCCCGGGACAGCTGTTCAACACCGGGAACACGGACGCGGGCACGATTCGCCCAGGACAGCTGGTCGACACCGCCGACACTCGGACCCGAGCACGAGGCGCCCGGGAGAGCTGGTCGACCCAGCAGGCCCCCGCACCCGAGCGAGAGTAGCCTGGAAGAGCTGGTCCACACCGCGGGCCCACGGACCCGAGCCCAAGTCCCCCAGGACAGCTGGTCCAGCCCGCGCGACCTCAGGCACGGGCCCGAGTTATCCGGGACAGCTGGTCGACTCCGTGGACTTCGGACATGCGTTCGAGACGCGCAGATGTGTTGGTCGACCCCGCGGGCATTCGGACCCTGGCCCGAGACGTCCGGGACAGTTGGTCGACACCACGGGCCCATGGACACTGGCCCGAATCGCCCGGGAAAGTTGATCGACCGCGTGGGCCATCGGACCCGAGGCCGAGTCACCTGGGAGAGCTGGTCGACACCGCATGCCCTCGGACCAGAGCGCGAGTGGCCCAGGAGAGCTGGTTGACACCGCGGGATGTCGGACCAGTGCGGGAGGCTTCCTGGGCAGCTGGTTGACACTGCGGACTCAAACCTGGGCCTGAGTCGCCCGGGACAGCTGGTCGACCCCGAGGGCCCTCGGACCCGGGCCAGAGTCACCCGGGACAGCTGATCGACCCCGCGGGCCCTCGGACCCGAGCGCGAATGGCACGGGAGAGGTGATCGACCTCGGAGGCCATCGGACCCAGGCCGCGAGAGCTGGTCAACACCGCGGGCCCTCGGACCCGGCCCCATGTCCCCTGGGACAGCTGCTCGAGCCCACAGGACCTCGGGCACGTGCCCGCGTCAACGGGACAGCTGGCCGAACTCTCGTGCATTTGGAGCAAAACGCGGGTTGCCGGGAGAGCTGGTCGACACCGTGGGCCCACGAACCCGGGCCCGAGCCTCCCGGGATAGCTGGTCGAGCCCGCAGGACCTCAGGCACGGGCCTGAATGAACCAGGAGAGCTGGTCGAGCCCGCAGGACCTCGAGCACGGCCCGAGTTACCTGGGACAGCTGGTCGACCCCGCGGGCCCTTCGACCCTTGTCTGAGTGGCCCGGGAAGTCTGGTCGACGAGGCAGGCACTGGAATCCGGGCCTAGGTCGCCCAGGACATCGAACGGGCCCGAGGTTCCCAGGACAACTGGTTGACTCCGCGGCCCCTCGCATCCAATCGCGAGTCGCCCGGGAGTGTTGGTCGACCCCGCGGGCCCTCGGTCACTGGCCCCAGTCGCCCGAGATATCTGGTGTACCCCGCGGAGCCTCAGAGCCAGGCGCAAGTCGTCCGGGACAGCTGGACAACCCCGCGGGCCATCGTACCTGAGGCCGAGACACCCGGTAGAGCTGATCGACCCCACGGACTCGCGGACCCTCGCACGAGTTGCCCGGGAGATCTGGTCAACCCCGCGGGCACTCGGACCTGAGCGCGAGTTTCCCGGGGGAGCTGGACGACACTGTGGACCCTCCCACCTGAGCGCGAGTCCCCCAGGTGCGCTCGTCGACACAGCAGTCCCTCGGACCCGGGCGCGAGTCTTCCTGGACAGCTGGTCAATACCGTGCGAACTCGGACCCGTGCCTGCGTCGCCCGGGCCTGCTGGTCGACGCCGCGGGCACTGGAATCCGGGCCTTGGTCGCCCGGGACTTCTGGTCCAGCCTGCAGGATTTCGGACATGGGCCCAAGGTTCCCAGGACATCTGGTCGACCCCGCGGGTCCTCGGAACAGGGCCCGAGTCGCCCAGAAGAGCTGGTCAACCCCCCGGGCACACGGAGCCGGGAGCGCGTCGTCTGGGACAGCTGATCGACCACGCGGGCCATCGTCCATGAGGCCGAGTCACCCGGGAGAGCTGGTCGACCTCGCGTGCATTTGGCCCCGAGTGCGACTCGCCAGGGAGAGCTGTTCGATACCGCGGACCCTCGGAACTGGGCGCGATGCGTCCGGGACTGCTGGTCAACCCCGATGGAACACGGACACGGGCACGAGTAGCCCGGGACAGCTGGTCGACCCCGTGGCCTCTCGGATCCGGGAACGAGCCGTCCGGGACAGCTGGTCGACGCCACGGACACTCCCACCAGATCGCGAGTCGCCCGGGAGAGCTGGTCGACACTGCGGGCCCTCGGATCCATGCCGATGTCCTCCTGGAATGTAGGTCGAGCCCGCGAGACCTCGGTCATGTGCCAGAGTTACCCAGGACATCGGTCGACGCCGCGGCCCTCGGACCTAGGTGCGAGTTGTCCTGGACAGCTGGTCAACCCCAAGGGATCTCGGACCCGTGCCTGAGTTGCCCGGGACAGCTGGTCTACCCCGCGGGCCCTCGGACCCGGGTCCGTGTCTCCCGGGATAGCTGGTCGTCCCCTCATGCCATAGGACCCGGGCTCGAGCCATCTGGGACAGCTGGTCGACACCGCGGTCCCTCGCACGCGATTGCGAGCTGCCTGGGAGAGGTTGCCGGCCCCACAAACCCTTGGACACTGGCCCATGTCTCCCAGGACAGCTGGTCGAGCCCACGGGCTTCGGAACCTGGCGCGAGTCACCCTGGTCAACACCGGGGGCCCACAGGCACAGGCCCTAGTCGCCTGGGAGAGCTGGTCCAGCCCGCGGGACATCGGGCACGGGCCCGAGTGGCCCGGGAGAGCAGGTGCATCCCACGGGACCTCGGGCATGGGCCCGATTGGCCAGGGACACCTGCTCTAGGCCACGGAAACTTGTACACGGCCCGAGGTGCCCCGGGGCAGCTGGTCCAGGCCGCGGGACCACGGACACGAGCCCGTGTTGCCCCAGACTGATGGTCGACATTGATGGCCCTCGGACATTTGCCCGAGTTGCCCAGGAGAGCTGGTCGACCCCGCGGCCCCTCACACCCGATCGCGAGTCACCCGGGAGTGTTGGTCGACCCCGCGGGCCCTCGGTCACTGGCCCGAGTCGCCCGAGATATCTGGTGTACCCCGCGGAGCCTCAGAGCCAGGCGCAAGTCGTCCGGGACAGCTGGGCAAACCCGCGGGCCATCAGAACCGAGGCCGAGTCGCCCGGGAGAGCTTGTCGACCCCGCGGACCCTCGGACCCGAGCGTGAGTTGCCCGGGTGAGCTGGTCAACCCCGCGGGCCATCGGACCTGAGCGTGAGACGCCCGGGAGATCTGGTCGACCTCGCGGGCCATTGGACCCTAGACCGAATCGCCCGGAACAGCTGGTCGACACCCCGGGGCAGCGGAGACGGGCGTGAGTCGTCCAGGACAGCTTGTCGAACACGCAGTCCCTTGGACCCAAGCGCGAGTCGCCCGGGAGAGCTGGTCCACACGCGGGCCATCGGAACACAGCCCGAGTTGCCCGGGACAGCTGTTCAACACCGGGAACACGGACGCGGGCACGATTCGCCCAGGACAGCTGGTCGACACCGCCGACACTCGGACCCGAGCACGAGGCGCCCGGGAGAGCTGGTCGACCCAGCAGGCCCCCGCACCCGAGCGAGAGTAGCCTGGAAGAGCTGGTCCACACCGCGGGCCCTCGGACCCGAGCCCAAGTCCCCCAGGACAGCTGGTCCAGCCCGCGCGACCTCAGGCACGGGCCCGAGTTATCCGGGACAGCTGGTCGACGCCGTGGACTTCGGACACGCGTGCGAGGCGCGCAGATGTGTTGGTCGACCCCGCGGGCCTTCGGACCCTGGCCCGGGACGTCCGGGACAGTTGGTCGACACCACGGGCCCATGGACACTGGCCCGAATCGCCCGGGAAAGTTGATCGACCGCGTGGGCCATCGGACCCGAGGCCGAGTCACCTGGGAGAGCTGGTCGACACCGCATGCCCTCGGACCAGAGCACGAGTCGCCCAGGAGAGCTGGTTGACACCGCGGGATGTCGGAGCCGTGCGGGAGGCTTCCTGGGCAGCTGGTTGACACTGCGGACTCAAACCCGAGCCTGAATTGCCAGGGACAGCTGGTCGACCCCGCGGGCCCTCGGACCCGGGCCAGAGTCACCCGGCACAGCTGAGTGACCCCGCGGGCCCTCGGACCCGAGCGCGAATGGCACGGGAGAGGTGATCGACCTCGGAGGCCATCGGACCCAGGCCGCGAGAGCTGGTCAACACCGCGGGCCCTCGGACGCAGCCCCATGTCCCCTGGGAAAGCTGCTCGAGCCCACAGGACCTCGGGCACGTGCCCGCGTCAACGGGACAGCTGGCCGAACTCTCGTGCATTTGGAGCAAAACGCGGGTTGCCGGGAGAGCTGGTCGACACCGTGGGCCCACGAACCCGGGCCCGAGCCTCCCGGGATAGCTGGTCGAGCCCGCAGGACCTCAGGCACGGGCCTGAATGACCCAGGACAGCTGGTCGAGCCCGCAGGACCTCGAGCACGGCCCGAGTTACCTGGGACAGCTGGTCGACCCCGCGGGCCCTTCGACCCTTGTCTGAGTGGCCCGGGAAGTCTGGTCGACGAGGCAGGCACTGGAATCCGGGCCTAGGTCGCCCAGGACATCGAACGGGCCCGAGGTTCCCAGGACAGCTGGTTGACTCCGCGGCCCCTCGCATCCAATCGCGAGTCGCCCGGGAGTGTTGGTCGACCCCGCGGGCCCTCGGTCACTGGCCCGAGTCGCCCGAGATATCTGGTGTACCCCGCGGAGCCTCAGAGCCAGGCGCAAGTCGTCCGGGACAGCTGGACAACCCCGCGGGCCATCGTACCCAAGGCCGAGTCACCCGGTAGAGCTGATCGACCCCACGGACTCTCGGACCCTCGCACGAGTTGCCCGGGAGATCTGGTCAACCCCGCGGGCACTCGGACCCGAGCGCGAGTTTCCCGGGGGAGCTGGACGACACTGTGGACCCTCCCACCTGAGCGCGAGTCCCCCGGGTGCGCTCGTCGACACAGCAGTCCCTCGGACCCGGGCGAGAGTCTTCGTGGACAGCTGGTCAATACCGTGCGAACTCGGACCCGTGCCTGCGTCGCCCGGGCCTGCTGGTCGACGCCGCGGGCACTGGAATCCGGGCCTAGGTCACCCGGGACTTCTGGTCCAGCCTGCAGGATTTCGGACATGGGCCCAAGGTTCCCAGGACATCCGGTCAACCCCGCGGGTCCTCGGAACAGGGCCCGAGTCGCCCAGAAGACCTGGTCAACCCCCCGGGCCCACGGAGCCGGGAGCGCGTCGTCTGGGACAGCTGATCGACCACGCGGGCCATCGTCCATGAGGCCGAGTCACCCGGGAGAGCTGGTCGACCTCGCGTGCATTTGGCCCCGAGTGCGACTCGCCAGGGAGAGCTGTTCGCTACCGCGGACCCTCGGAACTGGGCGCGATGCGTCCGGGACTGCTGGTCAACCCCGATGGAACACGGACACGGGCACGAGTAGCCCGGGACAGCTGGTCGACCCCGTGGCCTCTCGGATCCGGGAACGAGCCGTCCGGGACAGCTGGTCGACGCCACGGACACTCCCACCAGATCGCGAGTCGCCCGGGAGAGCTGGTCGACACTGCGGGCCCTCGGATCCATGCCGATGTCCTCCTGGAATGTTGGTCGAGCCCGCGAGACCTCGGTCATGTGCCAGAGTTACCCAGGACATCGGTCGACGCCGCGGCCCTCGGACCTAGGTGCGAGTTGTCCTGGACAGCTGGTCAACCCCAAGGGATCTCGGACCCGTGCCTGAGTCGCCCGGGACAGCTGGTCTACCCCGCGGGCCCTCGGACCCGGGTCCGTGTCTCCCGGGATAGCTGGTCGTCCCCTCATGCCATAGGACCCGGGCTCGAGCCATCTGGGACAGCTGGTCGACACCGCGGTCCCTCGCACGCGATTGCGAGCTGCCTGGGAGAGGTTGCCGGCCCCACAAACCCTTGGACACTGGCCCATGTCTCCCAGGACAGCTGGTCGAGCCCACGGGCTTCGGAACCTGGCGCGAGTCACCCTGGTCAACACCGGGGGCCCACAGGCACAGGCCCTAGTCGCCTGGGAGAGCTGGTCCAGCCCGCGGGACATCGGGCACGGGCCCGAGTGGCCCGGGAGAGCAGGTGCATCCCACGGGACCTCGGGCATGGGCCCGAGTGGCCAGGGACACCTGCTCCAGGCCACGGAAACTTGTACACGGCCCGAGGTGCCCCGGGGCAGCTGGTCCAGGCCGCGGGACCACGGACACGAGCCCGTGTTGCCCCAGACTGATGGTCGACATTGATGGCCCTCGGACATTTGCCCGAGTTGCCCAGGACAGCTGGTCGACCCCGCGGCCCCTCACACCCGATCGCGATTCACCCGGGAGTGTTGGTCGACCCCGCGGGCCCTCGGTCACTGGCCCGCGTCGCCCGAGATATCTGGTGTACCCCACGGAGCCTCAGAGCCAGGCGCAAGTCGTCCAGGACAGCTGGGCAAACCCGCGGGCCATCAGAACCGAGGCCGAGTCGCCCGGGAGAGCTTGTCGACCCCGCGGACCCTCGGACCCGAGCGTGAGTTGCCCGGGTGAGCTGGTCAACCCCGCGGGCCATCGGACCTGAGCGTGAGACGCCCGGGAGATCTGGTCGACCTCGCGGGCCATTGGACCCTAGACCGAATCGCCCGGAACAGCTGGTCGACACCCCGGGGCAGCGGAGACGGGCGTGAGTCGTCCAGGACAGCTTGTCGAACACGCAGTCCCTTGGACCCAAGCGCGAGTCGCCCGGGAGAGCTGGTCCACACGCGGGCCATCGGAACACAGCCCGAGTTGCCCGGGACAGCTGTTCAACACCGGGAACACGGACGCGGGCACGATTCGCCCAGGACAGCTGGTCGACACCGCCGACACTCGGACCCGAGCACGAGGCGCCCGGGAGAGCTGGTCGACCCAGCAGGCCCCCGCACCCGAGCGAGAGTAGCCTGGAAGAGCTGGTCCACACCGCGGGCCCTCGGACCCGAGCCCAAGTCCCCCAGGACAGCTGGTCCAGCCCGCGCGACCTCAGGCACGGGCCCGAGTTATCCGGGAAAGCTGGTCGACGCCGTGGACTTCGGACACGCGTGCGAGACGCGCAGATGTGTTGGTCGACCCCGCGGGCCTTCGGACCCTGGCCCGGGACGTCCGGGACAGTTGGTCGACACCACGGGCCCATGGACACTGGCCCGAATCGCCCGGGAAAGTTGATCGACCGCGTGGGCCATCGGACCCGAGGCCGAGTCACCTGGGAGAGCTGGTCGACACCGCATGCCCTCGGACCAGAGCGCGAGTCGCCCAGGAGAGCTGGTTGACACCGCGGGATGTCGGAGCCGTGCGGGAGGCTTCCTGGGCAGCTGGTTGACACTGCGGACTCAAACCCGAGCCTGAATTGCCAGGGACAGCTGTTCGACCCCGCGGGCCCTCGGACCCGGGCCAGAGTCACCCGGCACAGCTGATCGACACCGCGGGCCCTCGGACCCGAGCGCGAATGGCACGGGAGAGGTGATCGACCTCGGAGGCCATCGGACCCAGGCCGCGAGAGCTGGTCAACACCGCGGGCCCTCGGACGCAGCCCCATGTCCCCTGGGAAAGCTGCTCGAGCCCACAGGACCTCGGGCACGTGCCCGCGTCAACGGGACAGCTGGCCGAACTCTCGTGCATTTGGAGCAAAACGCGGGTTGCCGGGAGAGCTGGTCGACACCGTGGGCCCACGAACCCGGGCCCGAGCCTCCCGGGATAGCTGGTCGAGCCCGCAGGACCTCAGGCACGGGCCTGAATGACCCAGGACAGCTGGTCGAGCCCGCAGGACCTCGAGCACGGCCCGAGTTACCTGGGACAGCTGGTCGACCCCGCGGGCCCTTCGACCCTTGTCTGAGTGGCCCGGGAAGTCTGGTCGACGAGGCAGGCACTGGAATCCGGGCCTAGGTCGCCCAGGACATCGAACGGGCCCGAGGTTCCCAGGACAGCTGGTTGACTCCGCGGCCCCTCGCATCCAATCGCGAGTCGCCCGGGAGTGTTGGTCGACCCCGCGGGCCCTCGGTCACTGGCCCCAGTCGCCCGAGATATCTGGTGTACCCCGCGGAGCCTCAGAGCCAGGCGCAAGTCGTCCGGGACAGCTGGACAACCCCGCGGGCCATCGTACCCAAGGCCGAGTCACCCGGTAGAGCTGATCGACCCCACGGACTCTCGGACCCTCGCACGAGTTGCCCGGGAGATCTGGTCAACCCCGCGGGCACTCGGACCTGAGCGTGAGTTTCCCGGGGGAGCTGGACGACACTGTGGACCCTCCCACCTGAGCGCGAGTCCCCCGGGTGCGCTCGTCGACACAGCAGTCCCTCGGACCCGGGCGCGAGTCTTCCTGGAGAGCTGGTCAATACCGTGCGAACTCGGACCCGTGCCTGCGTCGCCCGGGCCTGCTGGTCGACGCCACGGGCACTGGAATCCGGGCCTAGGTCGCCCGGAACTTCTGGTCCAGCTGCAGGGTTTCGGACATGGGCCCAAGGTTCCCAGGACATCTGGTCGACCCCGCGGGTCCTCGGAACAGGGCCCGAGTCGCCCAGAAGAGCTGGTCAAGCCCCCGCGCCCACGGAGCCGGGAGCGCGTCGTCTGGGACAGCTGATCGACCACGCGGGCCATCGTCCATGAGGCCGAGTCACCCGGGAGAGCTGGTCGACCTCGCGTGCATTTGGCCCCGAGTGCGACTCGCCAGGGAGAGCTGTTCGATACCGCGGACCCTCGGAACTGGGCGCGATGCGTCCGGGACTGCTGGTCAACCCCGATGGACCACGGACACGGGCACGAGTAGCCCGGGACAGCTGGTCGACCCCGTGGCCTCTCGGATCCGGGAACGAGTCGTCCGGGACAGCTGGTCGACGCCACGGACACTCCCACCAGATCGCGAGTCGCCCGGGAGAGCTGGTCGACACTGCGGGCCCTCGGATCCACGCCGATGTCCTCCTGGAATGTTGGTCGAGCCCGCGAGACCTCGGTCATGTGCCAGAGTTACCCAGGACATCGGTCGACGCCGCGGCCCTCGGACCTAGGTGCGAGTTGTCCTGGACAGCTGGTCAACCCCAAGGGAGCTCGGACCCGTGCCTGAGTCGCCCGGGACAGCTGGTCTACCCCGCGGGCCCTCGGACCCGGGTCCGTGTCTCCCGGGATAGCTGGTCGTCCCCTCATGCCCTAGGACTCGGGCTCGAGCCATCTGGGACAGCTGCTCGACACCGCGGTCCCTCGCACGCGATTGCGAGCTGCCTGGGAGAGGTTGCCGGCCCCACAAACCCTTGGACACTGGCCCATGTCTCCCAGGACAGCTGGTCGAGCCCACGGGCTTCGGAACCTGGCGCGAGTCACCCTGGTCAACACCGGGGGCCCACAGGCACAGGCCCTAGTCGCCTGGGAGAGCTGGTCCAGCCCGCGGGACATCGGGCACGGGCCCGAGTGGCCCGGGAGAGCAGGTGCATCCCACGGGACCTCGGGCATGGGCCCGAGTGGCCAGGGACACCTGCTCCAGGCCACGGAAACTTGTACACGGCCCGAGGTGCCCCGGGGCAGCTGGTCCAGGCCGCGGGACCACGGACACGAGCCCGTGTTGCCCCAGACTGATGGTCGACATTGATGGCCCTCGGACATTTGCCCGAGTTGCCCAGGACAGCTGGTCGACCCCGCGGCCCCTCACACCCGATCGCGATTCACCCGGGAGTGTTGGTCGACCCCGCGGGCCCTCGGTTACTGGCCCGCGTCGCCCGAGATATCTGGTGTACCCCGCGGAGCCTCAGAGCCAGGCGCAAGTCGTCCGGGACAGCTGGGCAAACCCGCGGGCCATCAGAACCGAGGCCGAGTCGCACGGGAGAGCTTGTCGACCCCGCGGACCCTCGGACCCGAGCGTGAGTTGCCCGGGTGAGCTGGTCAACCCCGCGGGCCATCGGACCTGAGCGTGAGACGCCCGGGAGATCTGGTTGACCTCGCGGGCCATTGGACCCTAGACCGAATCGCCCGGAACAGCTGGTGGACACCCCGGGGCAGCGGAGACGGGCGTGAGTCGTCCAGGACAGCTTGTCGAACACGCAGTCCCTTGGACCCAAGCGCGAGTCGCCCGGGAGAGCTGGTCCACACGCGGGCCATCGGAACACAGCCCGAGTTGCCCGGGACAGCTGTTCAACACCGGGAACACGGACGCGGGCACGATTCGCCCAGGACAGCTGGTCGACACCGCCGACACTCGGACCCGAGCACGAGGCGCCCGGGAGAGCTGGTCGACCCAGCAGGCCCCCGCACCCGAGCGAGAGTAGCCTGGAAGAGCTGGTCCACACCGTGGGCCCTCGGACCCGAGCCCAAGTCCCCCAGGACAGCTGGTCCAGCCCGCGCGACCTCAGGCACGGGCCCGAGTTATCCGGGACAGCTGGTCGACGCCGTGGACTTCGGACACGCGTGCGAGACGCGCAGATGTGTTGGTCGACCCCGCGGGCCTTCGGACCCTGGCCCGGGACGTCCGGGACAGTTGGTCGACACCACGGGCCCATGGACACTGGCCCGAATCGCCCGGGAAAGTTGATCGACCGCGTGGGCCATCGGACCCGAGGCCGAGTCACCTGGGAGAGCTGGTCGACACCGCATGCCCTCGGACCAGAGCGCGAGTGGCCCAGGAGAGCTGGTTGACACCGCGGGATGTCGGAGCCGTGCGGGAGGCTTCCTGGGCAGCTGGTTGACACTGCGGACTCAAACCCGGGCCTGAGTCGCCCGGGACAGCTGGTCGACCCCGAGGGCCCTCGGACCCGGGCCAGAGTCACCCGGGACAGCTGATCGACCCCGCGGGCCCTCGGACCCGAGCGCGAATGGCACGGGAGAGGTGATCGACCTCGGAGGCCATCGGACCCAGGCCGCGAGAGCTGGTCAACACCGCGGGCCCTCGGACCCGGCCCCATGTCCCCTGGGACAGCT
Source organism: Sus scrofa (assembly GCF_054392235.1). Lineage (NCBI taxonomy): Eukaryota > Metazoa > Chordata > Mammalia > Artiodactyla > Suidae > Sus > Sus scrofa. The sequence continues at coordinate 36,870,529 of NC_139393.1, read as the reverse complement.
GCTCGAGCCCACAGGACCTCGGGCACGGGCCCGCATCAACGGGACAGCTGGCCGAACTCTCGTGCATTTGGAGCAAAACGCGGGTTGCCGGGAGAGCTGGTCGACACCGTGGGCCCTCGAACACAGGCCCGAGCCTCCCGGGATAGCTGGTCGAGCCCGCAGGACCTCAGGCACGGGCCTGAATGACCCAGGACAGCTGGTCGAGCCCGCAGGACCTCGAGCACGGCCCGAGTTACCTGGGACAGCTGGTCGACCCCGCGGGCCCTTCGACCCTTGTCTGAGTGGCCCGGGAAGTCTGGTCGACGAGGCAGGCACTGGAATCCGGGCCTAGGTCGCCCAGGACATCGAATGGGCCCGAGGTTCCCAGGACAGCTGGTTGACTCCGTGGCCCCTCGCATCCAATCGCGAGTCGCCCGGGAGTGTTGGTCGACCCCGCGGGCCCTCGGTCACTGGCCCCAGTCGCCCGAGATATCTGGTGTACCCCGCGGAGCCTCAGAGCCAGGCGCAAATCGTCCGGGACAGCTGGACAACCCCGCGGGCCATCGTACCCGAGGCCGAGTCACCCGGTAGAGCTGATCGACCCCACGGACTCTCGGACCCTCGCACGAGTTGCCCGGGAGATCTGGTCAACCCCGCGGGCACTCGGACCTGAGCGTGAGTTTCCCGGGGGAGCTGGACGACACTGTGGACCCTCCCACCTGAGCGCGAGTCCCCCGGGTGCGCTCGTCGACACAGCAGTCCCTCGGACCCGGTCGCGAGTCTTCCTGGACAGCTGGTCAATACCGTGCGAACTCGGACCCGTGCCTGCGTCGCCCGGGCCTGCTGGTCGACGCCGCGGGCACTGGAATCTGGGCCTAGGTCGCCCGGGACTTCTGGTCCAGCCTGCAGGATTTCGGACATGGGCCCAAGGTTCCCAGGACATCTGGTCGACCCCGCGGGTCCTCGGAACAGGGCCCGAGTCGCCCAGAAGAGCTGGTCAACCCCCCGGGCCCACGGAGCCGGGAGCGCGTCGTCTGGGACAGCTGATCGACCACGCGGGCCATCGTCCATGAGGCCGAGTCACCCGGGAGAGCTGGTCGACCTCGCGTGCATTTGGCCCCGAGTGCGACTCGCCAGGGAGAGCTGTTCGATACCGCGGACCCTCGGAACTGGGCGCGAGGCGTCCGGGACTGCTGGTCAACCCCGATGGAACACGGACACGGGCACGAGTAGCCCGGGACAGCTGGTCGACCCCGTGGCCTCTCGGATCCAGGAACGAGCCGTCCGGGACAGCTGGTCGACGCCACGGACACTCCCACCAGATCGCGAGTCGCCCGGGAGAGCTGGTCGACACTGCGGGCCCTCGGATCCACGCCGATGTCCTCCTGGAATGTTGGTCGAGCCCGCGAGACCTCGGTCATGTGCCAGAGTTACCCAGGACATCGGTCGACGCCGCGGCCCTCGGACCTAGGTGCGAGTTGTCCTGGACAGCTGGTCAACCCCAAGGGATCTCGGACCCGTGCCTGAGTCGCCCGGGACAGCTGGTCTACCCCGCGGGCCCTCGGACCCGGGTCCGTGTCTCCCGGGATAGCTGGTCGTCCCCTCATGCCCTAGGACCCGGGCTCGAGCCACCTGGGACAGCTGGTCGACACCGCGGTCCCTCGCACGCGATCGCGAGCCGCCTGGGAGAGGTTGCCGACCCCACAAACCCTTGGACACTGGCCCATGTCTCCCAGGACAGCTGGTCGAGCCTGCGGGCCTTCGGAACCTGGCCCGAGTCACCCTGGACAGCTGGTCAACACCGGGGGCCCACAGGCACAGGCCCTAGTCGCCTGGGAGAGATGGTCCAGGCCGCGGGACATCGGGCACGGGCCCGAGTGGCCCGGGAGAGCAGGTGCATCCCATGGGACCTCGGGCATGGGCCCGAGTGGCCAGGGACAACTGCTCCAGGCCACGGAAACTTGTACACGGCCCGAGCCACCCCGGGGCAGCTGGTCCAGGCCGCAGGACCACGGACACGAGCCCGTGTCGCCCCAGACTGATGGTCGATATTGATGGCCCTCGGACATTTGCCCGAGTTCCCCAGGACAGCTGGTCGACCCCGCGGCCCCTCACACCCGATCGCGAGTCACCCGGAAGTGTTGGTCGACCCCGCGGGCCCTCGGTCACTGGCCCGAGTCGCCCGAGATATCTGGTGTACCCCGCGGAGCCTCAGAGCCAGGCGCAAGTCGTCCGGGACAGCTGGACAAACCCGCGGGCCATCAGAACCGAGGCCGAGTCGCCCGGGAGAGCTTGTCGACCCCGCGGACCCTCGGACCCGAGCGTGAGTTGCCCGGGTGAGCTGGTCAACCCCGCGGGCCATCGGACCTGAGCGTGAGACGCCCGGGAGATCTGGTCGACCTCGCGGGCCATTGGACCCTAGACCGAATCGCCCGGAACAGCTGGTCAACACCCCGGGGCAGCGGAGACGGGCGTGAGTCGTCCAGGACAGCTTGTCGAACACGCAGTCCCTTGGACCCAAGCGCGAGTCGCCCGGGAGAGCTGGTCCACACGCGGGCCATCGGAACACAGCCCGAGTTGCCCGGGACAGCTGTTCAACACCGGGAACACGGACGTGGGCACGATTCGCCCAGGACAGCTGGTCGACACCGCCGACACTCAGACCCGAGCACGAGTCGCCCGGGAGAGCTGGTCGACCCAGCAGGCCCCCGCACCCGAGCGAGAGTAGCCTGGAAGAGCTGGTCCACACCGCGGGCCCTCGGACCCGAGCCCAAGTCCCCCAGGACAGCTGGTCCAGCCCGCGCGACCTCAGGCACGGGCCCGAGTTATCCGGGACAGCTGGTCGACGCCGTGGACTTCGGACACGCGTGCGAGACGCGCAGATGTGTTGGTCGACCCCGCGGGCCTTTGGACCCTGGCCCGGGACGTCCGGGACAGTTGGTCGACACCACGGGCCCATGGACACTGGCCCGAATCGCCCGGGAAAGTTGATCGACCGCGTGGGCCATCGGACCCGAGGCCGAGTCACCTGGGAGAGCTGGTCGACACCGCATGCCCTCGGACCAGAGCGCGAGTCGCCCAGGAGAGCTGGTTGACACCGCGGGATGTCGGAGCCGTGCGGGAGGCTTCCTGGGCAGCTGGTTGACACTGCGGACTCAAACCCGAGCCTGAGTCCCCAGGGACAGCTGGTCGACCCCGAGGGCCCTCGGACCCGGGCCAGAGTGACCCGGGACAGCTGATCGACCCCGCGGGCCCTCGGACCCGAGCGCGAATGGCACGGGAGAGGTGATCGACCTCGGAGGCCATCGGACCCAGGCCGCGAGAGCTGGTCAACACCGCGGGCCCTCGGACCCGGCCCCATGTCCCCTGGGACAGCTGCTCGAGCCCACAGGACCTCGGGCACGGGCCCGCGTCACCGGGACAGCTGGCCGAACTCTCGTGCATTTGGAGCAAAACGCGGGTTGCCGGGAGAGTTGGTCGACACCGTGGGCCCACGAACACGGGTCCGACCCTCCCGGGATAGCTGGTCGAGCCCGCAGGACCTCAGGCACGGGCCTGAATGACCCAGGACAGCTGGTCGAGCCCGCAGGAACTCGAGCACGGCCCGAGTTACCTGGGACACCTGGTCCACCCCGCGGGCCCTTCGACCCTTGTCTGAGTCGCCCGGGAAGTCTGGTCGACGAGGCAGGCACTGGAATCCGGGCCTAGGTCGCCCAGGACATCGAACGGGCCCGAGGTTCCCAGGACAGCTGGTTGGCTCCGCGGCCCCTCGCATCCAATCGCGAGTCGCCCGGGAGTGTTGGTCGACCCCGCGGGCCCTCGGTCACTGGCCCGAGTCGCCCGAGATATCTGGTGTACCCCGCGGAGCCTCAGAGCCAGGCGCAAGTCGTCCGGGACAGCTGGACAACCCCGCGGGCCATCGTACCCAAGGCCGAGTCACCCGGTAGAGCTGATCGACCCCACGGACTCTCGGACCCTCGCACGAGTTGCCCGGGAGATCTGGTCAACCCCGCGGGCACTCGGACCTGAGCGCGAGTTTCCCGGGGGAGCTGGACGACACTGTGGACCCTCCCACCTGAGCGCGAGTCCCCCGGGTGCGCTCGTCGACACAGCAGTCCCTCGGACCCGGGCGCGAGTCTTCCTGGACAGCTGGTCAATACCGTGCGAACTCGGACCCGTGCCTGCGTCGCCCGGGCCTGCTGGTCGACGCCGCGGGCACTGGAATCCGGGCCTAGGTCGCCCGGGACTTCTGGTCCAGCCTGCAGGATTTCGGACATGGGCCCAAGGTTCCCAGGACATCTGGTCGACCCCGCGGGTCCTCGGAACAGGGCCCGAGTCGCCCAGAAGAGCTGGTCAACCCCCCGGGCCCACGGAGCCGGGAGCGCGTCGTCTGGGACAGCTGATCGACCACGCGGGCCATCGTCCATGAGGCCGAGTCACCCGGGAGAGCTGGTCGACCTCGCGTGCATTTGGCCCCGAGTGCGACTCGCCAGGGAGAGCTGTTCGATACCGCGGACCCTCGGAACTGGGCGCGAGGCGTCCGGGACTGCTGGTCAACCCCGATGGAACACGGACACGGGCACGAGTAGCCCGGGACAGCTGGTCGACCCCGTGGCCTCTCGGATCCGGGAACGAGCCGTCCGGGACAGCTGGTCGACGCCATGGACACTCCCACCAGATCGCGAGTCGCCCGGGAGAGCTGGTCGACACTGCGGGCCCTCGGATCCACGCCGATGTCCTCCTGGAATGTTGGTCGAGCCCGCGAGACCTCGGTCATGTGCCAGAGTTACCCAGGACATCGGTCGACACCGCGGCCCTCGGACCTAGGTGCGAGTTGTCCTGGACAGCTGGTCAACCCCAAGGGATCTCGGACCCGTGCCTGAGTCGCCCGGGACAGCTGGTCTACCCCACGGGCCCTCGGACCCGGGTCCGTGTCTCCCGGGATAGCTGGTCGTCCCCTCATGCCCTAGGACCCGGGCTCGAGCCACCTGGGACAGCTGGTCGACACCGCGGTCCCTCGCACGCGATCGCGAGCCGCCTGGGAGAGGTTGCCGACCCCACAAACCCTTGGACACTGGCCCATGTCTCCCAGGACAGCTGGTCGAGCCTGCGGGCCTTCGGAACCTGGCCCGAGTCACCCTGGACAGCTGGTCAACACCGGGGGCCCACAGGCACAGGGCCTAGTCGCCTGGGAGAGCTGGTCCAGCCCGCGGGACATCGGGCACGGGCCCGAGTGGCCCGGGAGAGCAGGTGCATCCCACGGGACCTCGGGCATGGGCCTGAGTGGCCAGGGACACCTGCTCCAGGCCACGGAAACTTGTACACGGCCCGAGCCACCCCGGGGCAGCTGGTCCAGGCCGCAGGACCACGGACACGAGCCCGTGTCGCCCCAGACTGATGGTCGATATTGATGGCCCTCGGACATTTGCCCGAGTTCCACAGGACAGCTGGTCGACCCCGCGGCCCCTCTCACCCGATCGCGAGTCACCCGGAAGTGTTGGTCGACCCCGCGGGCCCTCGGTCACTGGCCCGAGTCGCCCGAGATATCTGGTGTACCCCGCGGAGCCTCAGAGCCAGGCGCAAGTCGTCCGGGACAGCTGGACAAACCCGCGGGCCATCAGAACCGAGGCCGAGTCGCCCGGGAGAGCTTGTCGACCCCGCGGACCCTCGGACCCGAGCGTGAGTTGCCCGGGTGAGCTGGTCAACCCCGCGGGCCATCGGACCTGAGCGTGAGACGCCTGGGAGATCTGGTCGACCTCGCGGGCCATTGGACCCTAGACCAAATCGCCCGGAACAGCTGGTCGACACCCCGGGGCAGCGGAGACGGGCGTGAGTCGTCCAGGACAGCTTGTCGAACACGCAGTCCCTTGGACCCAAGCGCGAGTCGCCCGGGAGAGCTGGTCCACACGCGGGCCATCGGAACACAGCCCGAGTTGCCCGGGACAGCTGTTCAACACCGGGAACACGGACGTGGGCACGATTCGCCCAGGACAGCTGGTCGACACCGCCGACACTCAGACCCGAGCACGAGTCGCCCGGGAGAGCTGGTCGACCCAGCAGGCCCCCGCACCCGAGCGAGAGTAGCCTGGAAGAGCTGGTCCACACCGCGGGCCCTCGGACCCGAGCCCAAGTCCCCCAGGACAGCTGGTCCAGCCCGCGCGACCTCAGGCACGGGCCCGAGTTATCCGGGACAGCTGGTCGACGCCGTGGACTTCGGACACGCGTGCGAGACGCGCAGATGTGTTGGTCGACCCCGCGGGCCTTTGGACCCTGGCCCGGGACGTCCGGGACAGTTGGTCGACACCACGGGCCCATGGACACTGGCCCGAATCGCCCGGGAAAGTTGATCGACCGCGTGGGCCATCGGACCCGAGGCCGAGTCACCTGGGAGAGCTGGTCGACACCGCATGCCCTCGGACCAGAGCGCGAGTCGCCCAGGAGAGCTGGTTGACACCGCGGGATGTCGGAGCCGTGCGGGAGGCTTCCTGGGCAGCTGGTTGACACTGCGGACTCAAACCCGAGCCTGAGTCCCCAGGGACAGCTGGTCGACCCCGAGGGCCCTCGGACCCGGGCCAGAGTCACCCGGGACAGCTGATCGACCCCGCGGGCCCTCGGACCCGAGCGCGAATGGCACGGGAGAGGTGATCGACCTCGGAGGCCATCGGACCCAGGCCGCGAGAGCTGGTCAACACCGCGGGCCCTCGGACCCGGCCCCATGTCCCCTGGGACAGCTGCTCGAGCCCACAGGACCTCGGGCACGTGCCCGCGTCACCGGGACAGCTGGCCGAACTCTCGTGCATTTGGAGCAAAACGCGGGTTGCCGGGAGAGTTGGTCGACACCGTGGGCCCACGAACACGGGTCCGACCCTCCCGGGATAGCTGGTCGAGCCCGCAGGACCTCAGGCACGGGCCTGAATGACCCAGGACAGCTGGTCGAGCCCGCAGGACCTCGAGCACGGCCCGAGTTACCTGGGACAGCTGGTCGACCCCGCGGGCCCTTCGACCCTTGTCTGAGTCGCCCGGGAAGTCTGGTCGACGAGGCAGGCACTGGAATCCGGGCCTAGGTCGCCCAGGACATCGAACGGGCCCGAGGTTCCCAGGACAGCTGGTTGACTCCGCGGCCCCTCGCATCCAATCGCGAGTCGCCCGGGAGTGTTGGTCGACCCCGCGGGCCCTCGGTCACTGGCCCGAGTCGCCCGAGATATCTGGTGTACCCCGCGGAGCCTCAGAGCCAGGCGCAAGTCGTCCGGGACAGCTGGACAACCCCGCGGGCCATCGTACCCAAGGCCGAGTCACCCGGTAGAGCTGATCGACCCCACGGACTCTCGGACCCTCGCACGAGTTGCCCGGGAGATCTGGTCAACCCCGCGGGCACTCGGACCTGAGCGCGAGTTTCCCGGGGGAGCTGGACGACACTGTGGACCCTCCCACCTGAGCGCGAGTCCCCCGGGTGCGCTCGTCGACACAGCAGTCCCTCGGACCCGGGCGCGAGTCTTCCTGGACAGCTGGTCAATACCGTGCGAACTCGGACCCGTGCCTGCGTCGCCCGGGCCTGCTGGTCGACGCCGCGGGCACTGGAATCCGGGCCTAGGTCGCCCGGGACTTCTGGTCCAGCCTGCAGGATTTCGGACATGGGCCCAAGGTTCCCAGGACATCTGGTCGACCCCGCGGGTCCTCGGAACAGGGCCCGAGTCGCCCAGAAGAGCTGGTCAACCCCCCGGGCCCACGGAGCCGGGAGCGCGTCGTCTGGGACAGCTGATCGACCACGCGGGCCATCGTCCATGAGGCCGAGTCACCCGGGAGAGCTGGTCGACCTCGCGTGCATTTGGCCCCGAGTGCGACTCGCCAGGGAGAGCTGTTCGCTACCGCGGACCCTCGGAACTGGGCGCGAGGCGTCCGGGACTGCTGGTCAACCCCAAGGGATCTCGGACCCGTGCCTGAGTCGCCCGGGACAGCTGGTCTACCCCGCGGGCCCTCGGACCCGGGTCCGTGTCTCCCGGGATAGCTGGTCGTCCCCTCATGCCCTAGGACCCGGGCTCGAGCCACCTGGGACAGCTGGTCGACACCGCGGTCCCTCGCACGCGATCGCGAGCCGCCTGGGAGAGGTTGCCGACCCCACAAACCCTTGGACACTGGCCCATGTCTCCCAGGACAGCTGGTCGAGCCTGCGGGCCTTCGGAACCTGGCCCGAGTCACCCTGGACAGCTGGTCAACACCGGGGGCCCACAGGCACAGGCCCTAGTCGCCTGGGAGAGCTGGTCCAGCCCGCGGGACATCGGGCACGGGCCCGAGTGGCCCGGGAGAGCAGGTGCATCCCACGGGACCTCAGGCATGGGCCCGAGTGGCCAGGGACACCTGCTCCAGGCCACGGAAACTTGTACACGGCCCGAGCCACCCCGGGGCAGCTGGTCCAGGCCGCAGGACCACCGACACGAGCCCGTGTCGCCCCAGACTGATGGTCGATATTGATGGCCCTCGGACATTTGCCCGAGTTCCCCAGGACAGCTGGTCGACCCCGCGGCCCCTCTCACCCGATCGCGAGTCACCCGGAAGTGTTGGTCGACCCCGCGGGCCCTCGGTCACTGGCCCGAGTCGCCCGAGATATCTGGTGTACCCCGCGGAGCCTCAGAGCCAGGCGCAAGTCGTCCGGGACAGCTGGACAAACCCGCGGGCCATCAGAACCGAGGCCGAGTCGCCCGGGAGAGCTTGTCGACCCCGCGGACCCTCGGACCCGAGCGTGAGTTGCCCGGGTGAGCTGGTCAACCCCGCGGGCCATCGGACCTGAGCGTGAGACGCCCGGGAGATCTGGTCGACCTCGCGGGCCATTGGACCCTAGACCGAATCGCCCGGAACAGCTGGTCGACACCCCGGGGCAGCGGAGACGGGCGTGAGTCGTCCAGGACAGCTTGTCGAACACGCAGTCCCTTGGACCCAAGCACGAGTCGCCCGGGAGAGCTGGTCCACACGCGGGCCATCGGAACACAGCCCGAGTTGCCCGGGACAGCTGTTCAACACCGGGAACACGGACGTGGGCACGATTCGCCCAGGACAGCTGGTCGACACCGCCGACACTCAGACCCGAGCACGAGTCGCCCGGGAGAGCTGGTCGACCCAGCAGGCCCCCGCACCCGAGCGAGAGTAGCCTGGAAGAGCTGGTCCACACCGCGGGCCCTCGGACCCGAGCCCAAGTCCCCCAGGACAGCTGGTCCAGCCCGCGCGACCTCAGGCACGGGCCCGAGTTATCCGGGACAGCTGGTCGACGCCGTGGACTTCGGACACGCGTGCGAGACGCGCAGATGTGTTGGTCGACCCCGCGGGCCTTCGGACCCTGGCCCGGGACGTCCGGGACAGTTGGTCGACACCACGGGCCCATGGACACTGGTCCGAATCGCCCGGGAAAGTTGATCGACCGCGTGGGCCATCGGACCCGAGGCCGAGTCACCTGGGAGAGCTGGTCGACACCGCATGCCCTCGGACCAGAGCGCGAGTCGCCCAGGAGAGCTGGTTGACACCGCGGGATGTCGGAGCCGTGCGGGAGGCTTCCTGGGCAGCTGGTTGACACTGCGGACTCAAACCCGAGCCTGAGTCCCCAGGGACAGCTGGTCGACCCCGAGGGCCCTCGGACCCGGGCCAGAGTCACCCGGGACAGCTGATCGACCCCGCGGGCCCTCGGACCCGAGCGCGAATGGCACGGGAGAGGTGATCGACCTCGGAGGCCATCGGACCCAGGCCGCGAGAGCTGGTCAACACCGCGGGCCCTCGGACCCGGCCCCATGTCCCCTGGGACAGCTGCTCGAGCCCACAGGACCTCGGGCACGGGCCCGCGTCACCGGGACAGCTGGCCGAACTCTCGTGCATTTGGAGCAAAACGCGGGTTGCCGGGAGAGCTGGTCGACACCGTGGGCCCACGAACACGGGCCCGACCCACCCGGGATAGCTGGTCGAGCCCGCAGGACCTCAGGCACGGGCCTGAATGACCCAGGACAGCTGGTCGAGCCCGCAGGACCTCGAGCACGGCCCGAGTTACCTGGGACAGCTGGTCGACCCCGCGGGCCCTTCGACCCTTGTCTGAGTCGCCCGGGAAGTCTGGTCGACGAGGCAGGCACTGGAATCCGGGCCTAGGTCGCCCAGGACATCGAACGGGCCCGAGGTTCCCAGGACAGCTGGTTGACTCCGCGGCCCCTCGCATCCAATCGCGAGTCGCCCGGGAGTGTTGGTCGACCCCGCGGGCCCTCGGTCACTGGCCCGAGTCGCCCGAGATATCTGGTGTACCCCGCGGAGCCTCAGAGCCAGGCGCAAGTCGTCCGGGACAGCTGGACAACCCCGCGGGCCATCGTACCCAAGGCCGAGTCACCCGGTAGAGCTGATCGACCCCACGGACTCTCGGACCCTCGCACGAGTTGCCCGGGAGATCTGGTCAACCCCGCGGGCACTCGGACCTGAGTGCGAGTTTCCCGGGGGAGCTGGACGACACTGTGGACCCTCCCACCTGAGCGCGAGTCCCCCGGGTGCGCTCGTCGACACAGCAGTCCCTCGGACCCGGGCGCGAGTCTTCCTGGACAGCTGGTCAATACCGTGCGAACTCGGACCCGTGCCTGCGTCGCCCGGGCCTGCTGGTCGACGCCACGGGCACTGGAATCCGGGCCTAGGTCGCCCGGGACTTCTGGTCCAGCCTGCAGGGTTTCGGACATGGGCCCAAGGTTCCCAGGACATCTGGTCGACCCCGCGGGTCCTCGGAACAGGGCCCGAGTCGCCCAGAAGAGCTGGTCAACCCCCCGGGCCCACGGAGCCGGGAGCGCGTCGTCTGGGACAGCTGATCGACCACGCGGGCCATCGTCCATGAGGCCGAGTCACCCGGGAGAGCTGGTCGACCTCGCGTGCATTTGGCCCCGAGTGCGACTCGCCAGGGAGAGCTGTTCGATACCGCGGACCCTCGGAACTGGGCGCGAGGCGTCCGGGACTGCTGGTCAACCCCGATGGAACACGGACACGGGCACGAGTAGCCCGGGACAGCTGGTCGACCCCGTGGCCTCTCGGATCCGGGAACGAGCCGTCCGGGACAGCTGGTCGACGCCACGGACACTCCCACCAGATCGCGAGGCGCCCGGGAGAGCTGGTCGACACTGCGGGCCCTCGGATCCACGCCGATGTCCTCCTGGAATGTTGGTCGAGCCCGCGAGACCTCGGTCATGTGCCAGAGTTACCCAGGACATCGGTCGACGCCGCGGCCCTCGGACCTAGGTGCGAGTTGTCCTGGACAGCTGGTCAACCCCAAGGGATCTCGGACCCGTGCCTGAGTCGCCCGGGACAGCTGGTCTACCCCGCGGGCCCTCGGACCCGGGTCCGTGTCTCCCGGGATAGCTGGTCGTCCCCTCATGCCCTAGGACCCGGGCTCGAGCCACCTGGGACAGCTGGTCGACACCGCGGTCCCTCGCACGCGATCGCGAGCCGCCTGGGAGAGGTTGCCGACCCCACAAACCCTTGGACACTGGCCCATGTCTCCCAGGACAGCTGGTCGAGCCTGCGGGCCTTCGGAACCTGGCCCGAGTCACCCTGGACAGCTGGTCAACACCGGGGGCCCACAGGCACAGGCCCTAGTCGCCTGGGAGAGCTGGTCCAGGCCGCGGGACATCGGGCACGGGCCCGAGTGGCCCGGGAGAGCAGGTGCATCCCACGGGACCTCGGGCATGGGCCCGAGTGGCCAGGGACACCTGCTCCAGGCCACGGAAACTTGTACACGGCCCGAGGTGCCCCGGGGCACCTGGGCCAGTCCACTACACCACGGACACGAGCCCGTGTCGCCCCAGACTGATGGTCGACATTGATGGCCCTCGGACATTTGCCCGAGTTGCCCAGGACAGCTGGACGACACCGCGGCCCCTCATACCCGATCGCGATTCACCCGGGAGTGTTCGTCGACCCCGCGGGCCCTCGGTCAATGGCCCGCGTCGCCCGAGATATCTGGTGTACCCCGCGGAGCCTCAGAGCCAGGCGCAAGTCGTCCGGGACAGCTGGACAAACCCGCGGGCCATCAGAACCGAGGCCGAGTCGCCCGGGAGAGCTTGTCGACCCCGCGGACCCTCGGACCCGAGCGTGAGTTGCCCGGGTGAGCTGGTCAAACCCGCGGGCCATCGGACCTGAGTGTGAGATGCCCGGGAGATCTGGTCGACCTCGCGGGCCATTGGACCCTAGACCGAATCGCCCGGAACAGCTGGTCGACACCCCGGGGCAGCGGAGACGGGCGTGAGTCGTCCAGGACAGCTTGTCGAACACGCAGTCCCTTGGACCCAAGCGCGAGTCGCCCGGGAGAGCTGGTCCACACGCGGGCCATCGGAACACAGCCCGAGTTGCCCGGGACAGCTGTTCAACACCGGGAACACGGACGTGGGCACGATTCGCCCAGGACAGCTGGTCGACACCGCCGACACTCGGACCCGAGCACGAGGCGCCCGGGAGAGCTGGTCGACCCAGCAGGCCCCCGCACCCGAGCGAGAGTAGCCTGGAAGAGCTGGTCCACACCGCGGGCCCTCGGACCCGAGCCCAAGTCCCCCAGGACAGCTGGTCCAGCCCGCGCGACCTCGGGCACGGGCCCGAGTTATCCGGGACAGCTGGTCGACGCCGTGGACTTCGGACACGCGTGCTAGACGCGCAGATGTGTTGGTCGACCCCGCGGGCCTTCGGACCCTGGCCCGAGACGTCCGGGACAGTTGGTCGACACCACGGGCCCATGGACACTGGCCCGAATCGCCCGGGAAAGTTGATCGACCGCGTGGGCCATCGGACCCGAGGCCGAGTCACCTGGGAGAGCTGGTCGACACCGCATGCCCTCGGACCAGAGCGCGAGTCGCCCAGGAGAGCTGGTTGACACCGCGGGATGTCGGAGCCGTGCGGGAGGCTTCCTGGGCAGCTGGTTGACACTGCGGACTCAAACCCGGGCCTGAGTCGCCCGGGACAGCTGGTCGACCCCGAGGGCCCTCGGACCCGGGCCAGAGTGACCCGGGACAGCTGATCGACCCCGCGGGCCCTCGGACCCGAGCGCGAATGGCACAGAAGAGGTGATCGACCTCGGAGGCCATCGGACCCAGGCCGCGAGAGCTGGTCAACACCGCGGGCCCTCGGACCCGGCCCCATGTCCCCTGGGACAGCTGCTCGAGCCCACAGGACCTCGGGCACGGGCCCGCGTCACCGGGACAGCTGGCCGAACTCTCGTGCATTTCGAGCAAAACGCGGGTTGCCGGGAGAGCTGGTCGACACCGTGGGCCCTCGAACCCGGGCCCGAGCCTCCCGGGATACCTTGTCGAGCCCGCAGGACCTCAGGCACGGGCCTGAATGACCCAGGACAGCTGGTCGAGCCCGCAGGACCTCGAGCACGGCCCGAGTTACCTGGGACAGCTGGTCCACCCCGCGGGCCCTTCGACCCTTGTCTGAGTGGCCCGGGAAGTCTGGTCGACGAGGCAGGCATTGGAATCCGGGCCTAGGTCGCCCAGGACATCGAATGGGCCCGAGGTTCCCAGGACAGCTGGTTGACTCCGCGGCCCCTCGCATCCAATCGCGAGTCGCCCGGGAGTGTTGGTCGACCCCGCGGGCCCTCGGTCACTGGCCCCAGTCGCCCGAGATATCTGGTGTACCCCGCGGAGCCTCAGAGCCAGGCGCAAGTCGTCCGGGACAGCTGGACAACCCCGCGGGCCATCGTACCCGAGGCCGAGTCACCCGGTAGAGCTGATCGACCCTACGGACTCTCGGACCCTCGCACGAGATGCCCGGGAGATCTGGTCAACCCCGCGGGCACTCGGACCTGAGCGCGAGTTTCCCGGGGGAGCTGGACAACACTGTGGACCCTCCCACCTGAGCGCGAGTCCCCCGGGTGTGCTCGTCGACACAGCAGTCCCTCGGACCCGGGCGCGAGTCTTCCTGGACAGCTGGTCAATACCGTGCGAACTCGGACCCGTGCCTGCGTTGCCCGGGCCTGCTGGTCGACGCCGCGGGCACTGGAATCCGGGCCTAGGTCGCCCGGGATTTCTGGTCCATCCTGCAGGATTTCGGACATGGGCCCAAGGTTCCCAGGACATCTGGTCGACCCCGCGGGTCCTCGGAACAGGGCCCGAGTCGCCCAGAAGAGCTGGTCAACCCCCCGGGCCCACGGAGCCGGGAGCGCGTCGTCTGGGACAGCTGATCGACCACGCGGGCCATCGTCCATGAGGCCGAGTCACCCGGGAGAGCTGGTCGACCTCGCGTGCATTTGGCCCCGAGTGCGACTCGCCAGGGAGAGCTGTTCGATACCGTGGACCCTCGGAACTGGGCGCGATGCGTCCGGGACTGCTGGTCAACCCCGATGGAACACGGACACGGGCACGAGTAGCCCGGGACAGCTGGTCGACCCCGTGGCCTCTCGGATCCGGGAACGAGCCGTCCGGGACAGCTGGTCGACGCCACGGACAATCCCACCAGATCGCGAGGCGCCCGGGAGAGCTGGTCGACACTGCGGGCCCTCGGATCCACGCCGATGTCCTCCTGGAATGTTGGTCGAGCCCGCGAGACCTCGGTCATGTGCCAGAGTTACCCAGGACATCGGTCGACGCCGCGGCCCTCGGACCTAGGTGCGAGTTGTCCTGGACAGCTGGTCAACCCCAAGGGATCTCGGACCCGTGCCTGAGTCGCCCGGGACAGCTGGTCTACCCCGCGGGCCCTCGGACCCGGGTCCGTGTCTCCCGGGATAGCTGGTCGTCCCCTCATGCCCTAGGACCCGGGCTCGAGCCACCTGGGACAGCTGGTCGACACCGCGGTCCCTCGCACGCGATCGCGAGCCGCCTGGGAGAGGTTGCCGACCCCACAAACCCTTGGACACTGGCCCATGTCTCCCAGGACAGCTGGTCGAGCCTGCGGGCCTTCGGAACCTGGCCCGAGTCACCCTGGACAGCTGGTCAACACCGGGGGCCCACAGGCACAGGCCCTAGTCGCCTGGGAGAGCTGGTCCAGGCCGCGGGACATCGGGCACGGGCCCGAGTGGCCCGGGAGAGCAGGTGCATCCCACGGGACCTCGGGCATGGGCCCGAGTGGACAGGGACACCTGCTCCAGGCCACGGAAACTTGTACACGGCCCGAGCCACCCCGGGGCAGCTGGTCCAGGCCGCAGGACCACGGACACGAGCCCGTGTCGCTCCAGACTGATGGTCGATATTGATGGCCCTCGGACATTTGCCCGAGTTGTTCAGGACAGCTGGTCGACCCCGCGGCCCCTCACACCCGATCGCGATTCACCCGGGAGTGTTGGTCGACCCCGCGGGCCCTCGGTCACTGGCCCGCGTCGCCCGAGATATCTGGTGTACCCCGCGGAGCCTCAGAGCCAGGCGCAAGTCGTCCGGGACAGCTGGACAAACCCGCGGGCCATCAGAACCGAGGCCGAGTCGCCCGGGAGAGCTTGTCGACCCCGCGGACCCTCGGACCCGAGCGTGAGTTGCCCGGGTGAGCTGGTCAACCACGCGGGCCATCGGACCTGAGCGTGAGACGCCCGGGAGATCTGGTCGACCTCACGGGCCTTTGGACCCTAGACCGAATCGCCCGGAACAGCTGGTCGACACCCCGGGGCAGCGGAGACGGGCGTGAGTCGTCCAGGACAGCTTGTCGAACACGCAGTCCCTTGGACCCAAGCACGAGTCGCCCGGGAGAGCTGGTGCACACGCGGGCCATCGGAACACAGCCCGAGTTGCCCGGGACAGCTGTTCAACACCGGGAACACGGACGTGGGCACGATTCGCCCAGGACAGCTGGTCGACACCGCCGACACTCAGACCCGAGCACGAGTCGCCCGGGAGAGCTGGTCGACCCAGCAGGCCCCCGCACCCGAGCGAGAGTAGCCTGGAAGAGCTGGTCCAAACCGCGGGCCCTCGGACACGAGCCCAAGTCCCCCAGGACAGCTGGTCCAGCCCGCGAGACCTCGGGCACGGGCCCGAGTTATCCGGGACAGCTGGTCGACGCCGTGGACTTCGGACACGCGTGCGAGACGCGCAGATGTGTTGGTCGACCCCGCGGGCCTTCGGACCCTGGCCCGGGACGTCCGGGACAGTTGGTTGACACCACGGGCCCATGGACACTGGCCCGAATCGCCCGGGAAAGTTGATCGACCGCGTGGGCCATCGGACCCGAGGCCGAGTCACCTGGGAGAGCTGGTCGACACCGCATGCCCTCGGACCAGAGCGCGAGTCGCCCAGGAGAGCTGGTTGACACCGCGGGATGTCGGAGCCGTGCGGGAGGCTTCCTGGGCAGCTGGTTGACACTGCGGACTCAAACCCGAGCCTGAGTCCCCAGGGACAGCTGGTCGACCCCGAGGGCCCTCGGACCCGGGCCAGAGTCACCCGGGACAGCTGATCGACCCCGCGGACCCTCGGACCCGAGCGCGAATGGCACGGGAGAGGTGATCGACCTCGGAGGCCATCGGACCCAGGCCGCGAGAGCTGGTCAACACCGCGGGCCCTCGGACCCGGCCCCATGTCCCCTGGGACAGCTGCTCGAGCCCACAGGACCTCGGGCACGGGCCCGCGTCACCGGGACAGCTGGCCGAACTCTCGTGCATTTGGAGCAAAACGCGGGTTGCCGGGAGAGCTGGTCGACACCGTGGGCCCACGAACACGGGCCCGACCCTCCCGGGATAGCTGGTCGAGCCCGCAGGACCTCAGGCACGGGCCTGAATCACCCAGGACAGCTGGTCGAGGCCGCAGGACCTCGAGCACGGCCCGAGTTACCTGGGACAGCTGGTCGACCCCGCGGGCCCTTCGACCCTTGTCTGAGTGGCCCGGGAAGTCTGGTCGACGAGGCAGGCACTGGAATCCGGGCCTAGGTCGCCCAGGACATCGAACGGGCCCGAGGTTCCCAGGACAGCTGGTTGACTCCGCGGCCCCTCGCATCCAATCGCGAGTCGCCCGGGAGTGTTGGTCGACCCCGCGGGCCCTCGGTCACTGGCCCCAGTCGCCCGAGATATCTGGTGTACCCCGCGGAGCCTCAGAGCCAGGCGCAAGTCGTCCGGGACAGCTGGACAACCCCGCGGGCCATCGTACCCGAGGCCGAGTCACCCGGTAGAGCTGATCGACCCCACGGACTCTCGGACCCTCGCACGAGTTGCCCGGGAGATCTGGTCAACCCCGCGGGCACTCGGACCTGAGCGCGAGTTTCCCGGGGGAGCTGGACGACACTGTGGACCCTCCCACCTGAGCGCGAGTCCCCCGGGTGCGCTCGTCGACACAGCAGTCCCTCGGACCCGGGCGCGAGTCTTCCTGGACAGCTGGTCAATACCGTGCGAACTCGGACCCGTGCCTGCTTCGCCCGGGCCTGCTGGTCGACGCCACGGGCACTGGAATCCGGGCCTAGGTCGCCCGGGACTTCTGGTCCAGCCTGCAGGATTTCGGACATGGGCCCAAGGTTCCCAGGACATCTGGTCGACCCCGCGGGTCCTCGGAACAGGGCCCGAGTCGCCCAGAAGAGCTGGTCAACCCCCCAGGCCCACGGAGCCGGGAGCGCGTCGTCTGGGACAGCTGATCGACCACGCGGGCCATCGTCCATGAGGCCGAGTCACCCGGGAGAGCTGGTCGACCTCGCGTGCATTTGGCCCCGAGTGCAACTCGCCAGGGAGAGCTGTTCGATACCGCGGACCCTCGGAACTGGCGCGAGGCGTCCAGGACTGCTGGTCAACCCCGATGGAACACGGACACGGGCACGAGTAGCCCGGGACAGCTGGTCGACCCCGTGGCCTCTCGGATCCGGGAACGAGCCGTCCGGGACAGCTGGTCGACGCCACGGACACTCCCACCAGATCGCGAGTCGCCCGGGAGAGCTGGTCGACACTGCGGGCCCTCGGATCCACGCCGATGTCCTCCTGGAATGTTGGTCGAGCCCACGAGACCTCGGTCATGTTCCAGAGTTACCCAGGACATCGGTCGACGCCGCGGCCCTCGGACCTAGGTGCGAGTTGTCCTGGACAGCTGGTCAACCCCAAGGGAGCTCGGACCCGTGC
The DNA here is from genome assembly GCF_054392235.1 of Sus scrofa. Taxonomy (NCBI): domain Eukaryota; kingdom Metazoa; phylum Chordata; class Mammalia; order Artiodactyla; family Suidae; genus Sus; species Sus scrofa. The sequence goes on along the minus strand of NC_139393.1, from coordinate 36,852,546 downwards.
CTGAGTCGCCCGGGACAGCTGGTCTACCCCGCGGGCCCTCGGACCCGGGTCCGTGTCTCCCGGGATAGCTGGTCGTCCCCTCATGCCCTAGGACCCGGGCTCGAGCCACCTGGGACAGCTGGTCGACACCGCGGTCCCTCGCACGCGATCGCGAGCCGCCTGGGAGAGGTTGCCAACCCCACAAACCCTTGGACACTGGCCCATGTCTCCCAGGACAGCTGGTCGAGCCTGCGGGCCTTCGGAACCTGGCCCGAGTCACCCTGGACAGCTGGTCAACACCGGGGGCCCACAGCCACAGGCCCTAGTCGCCTGGGAGAGCTGGTCCAGCCCGCGGGACATCGGGCACGGGCCCGAGTGGCCCGGGAGAGCAGGTGCATCCCACGGGACCTCGGGCATGGGCCCGAGTGGCCAGGGACACCTGCTCCAGGCCACGGAAACTTGTACACGGCCCGAGGTGCCCCGGGGCACCTGGGCCAGTCCGCTAGACCACGGACACGAGCCCGTGTCGCCCCAGACTGATGGTCGACATTGATGGCCCTCGGACATTTGCCCGAGTTGCCCAGGACAGCTGGACGACCCCGCGGCACCTCATACCCGATCGCGAGTCACCCGGGAGTGTTGGTCGACCCCGCGGGCCCTCGGTCAATGGCCCGCGTCGCCCGAGATATCTGGTGTACCCCGCGGAGCCTCAGAGCCAGGCGCAAGTCGTCCGGGACAGCTGGACAAACCCGCGGGCCATCAGAACCGAGGCCGAGTCGCCCGGGAGAGCTTGTCGACCCCGCGGACCCTCGGACCCGAGCGTGAGTTGCCCGGGTGAGCTGGTCAAACCCGCGGGCCATCGGACCTGAGCGTGAGATGCCCGGGAGATCTGGTCGACCTCGCGGGCCATTGGACCCTAGACCGAATCGCCCGGAACAGCTGGTCGACACACCGGGGCAGCGGAGACGGTCGTGAGTCGTCCAGGACAGCTTGTCGAACACGCAGTCCCTTGGACCCAAGCGCGAGTCGCCCGGGAGATCTGGTCCACACGCGGGCCATCGGAACACAGCCCGAGTTGCCCGGGACAGCTGTTCAACACCGGGAACACGGACGCGGGCACGATTCGCCCAGGACAGCTGGTCGACACCGCCGACACTCGGACCCGAGCACGAGGCGCCCGGGAGAGCTGGTCGACCCAGCAGGCCCCCGCACCCGAGCGAGAGTAGCCTGGAAGAGCTGGTCCACACCGCGGGCCCTCGGACCCGAGCCCAAGTCCCCCAGGACAGCTGGTCCAGCCCGCGCGACCTCGGGCACGGGCCCGAGTTATCCGGGACAGCTGGTCGACGCCGTGGACTTCGGACACGCGTGCGAGACGCGCAGATGTGTTGGTCGACCCCGCGGGCCTTCGGACCCTGGCCCGAGACGTCCGGGAGAGTTGGTCGACACCACGGGCCCATGGACACTGGCCCGAATCGCCCGGGAAAGTTGATCGACCGCGTGGGCCATCGGACCCGAGGCCGAGTCACCTGGGAGAGCTGGTCGACACCGCATGCCCTCGGACCAGAGCGCGAGTCGCCCAGGAGAGCTGGTTGACACCGCGGGATGTCGGAGCCGTGCGGGAGGCTTCCTGGGCAGCTGGTTGACACTGCGAACTCAAACCCGGGCCTCAGTCGCCCGGGACAGCTGGTCGACCCCGAGGGCCCTCGGACCCGGGCCAGAGTCATCCGGCACAGCTGATCGACACCGCGGGCCCTTGGACCAGAGCGCGAATGGCACGGGAGAGGTGATCGACCTCGGAGGCCATCGGACCCAGGCCGCGAGAGCTGGTCAACACCGCGGGCCCTCGGACCCGGCCCCATGTCCCCTGGGACAGCTGCTCGAGCCCACAGGACCTCGGGCACGGGCCCGCGTCACCGGGACAGCTGGCCGAACTCTCGTGCATTTCGAGCAAAACGCGGGTTGCCGGGAGAGCTGGTCGACACCGTGGGCCCTCGAACCCGGGCCCGAGCCTCCCGGGATAGCTGGTCGAGCCCGCAGGACCTCAGGCACGGGCCTGAATGACCCAGGACAGCTGGTCGAGCCCGCAGGACCTCGAGCACGGCCCGAGTTACCTGGGACAGCTGGTCGACCCCGCGGGCCCTTCGACCCTTGTCTGAGTGGCCCGGGAAGTCTGGTCGACGAGGCAGGCACTGGAATCCGGGCCTAGGTCGCCCAGGACATCGAATGGGCCCGAGGTTCCTAGGACAGCTGGTTGACTCCGCGGCCCCTCGCATCCAATCGCGAGTCGCCCGGGAGTGTTGGTCGACCCCGCGGGCCCTCGGTCACTGGCCCCAGTCGCCCGAGATATCTGGTGTACCCCGCGGAGCCTCAGAGCCAGGCGCAAGTCGTCCGGGACAGCTGGACAACCCCGCGGGCCATCGTACCCGAGGCCGAGTCACCCATAGAGCTGATCGACCCCACGGACTCTCGGACCCTCGCACGAGTTTCCCGGGAGATCTGGTCAACCCCGCGGGCACTCGGACCTGAGCGCGAGTTTCCCGGGGGAGCTGGACGACACTGTGGACCCTCCCACCTGAGCGCGAGTCCCCAGGGTGTGCTCGTCGACACAGCAGTCCCTCGGACCCGGGCGCGAGTCTTCCTGGACAGCTGGTCAATACCGTGCGAACTCGGACCCGTGCCTGCGTTGCCCGGGCCTGCTGGTCGACGCCGCGGGCACTGGAATCCGGGCCTAGGTCGCCCGGGACTTCTGGTCCAGCCTGCAGGATTTCGGACATGGGCCCAAGGTTCCCAGGACATCTGGTCGACCCCGCGGGTCCTCGGAACAGGGCCCGAGTCGCCCAGAAGAGCTGGTCAACCCCCCGGGCCCACGGAGCCGGGAGCGCGTCGTCTGGGACAGCTGATCGACCACGCGGGCCATCGTCCATGAGGCCGAGTCACCCGGGAGAGCTGGTCGACCTCGCGTGCATTTGGCCCCGAGTGCGACTCGCCAGGGAGAGCTGTTCGATACCGCGGACCCTCGGAACTGGGCGCGATGCGTCCGGGACTGCTGGTCAACCCCGATGGAACACGGACACGGGCACGAGTAGCCCGGGACAGCTGGTCGACCCCGTGGCCTCTCGGATCCGGGAACGAGCCGTCCGGGACAGCTGGTCGACGCCACGGACACTCCCACCAGATCGCGAGTCGCCCGGGAGAGCTGGTCGACACTGCGGGCCCTCGGATCCACGCCGATGTCCTCCTGGAATGTTGGTCGAGCCCGCGAGACCTCGGTCATGTGCCAGAGTTACCCAGGACATCGGTCGACGCCGCGGCCCTCGGACCAAGGTGCGAGTTGTCCTGGACAGCTGGTCAACCCCAAGGGAGCTCGGACCCGTGCCTGAGTCGCCCGGGACAGCTGGTCTACCCCGCAGGCCCTCGGACCCGGGTCCGTGTCTCCCGGGATAGCTGGTCGTCCCCTCATGCCCTAGGACCCGGGCTCGAGCCACCTGGGACAGCTGGTCGACACCGCGGTCCCTCGCACGCGATCGCGAGCCGCCTGGGAGAGGTTGCCGGCCCCACAAACCCTTGGACACTGGCCCATGTCTCCCAGGACAGCTGGTCGAGCCTGCGGGCCTTCAGAACCTGGCCCGAGTCCCCCTGGACAGCTGGTCAACACCGGGGGCCCACAGGCACAGGCCCTAGTCGCCTGGGAGAGCTGGTCCAGGCCGCGGGACATCGGGCACGGGCCCGAGTGGCCCGGGAGAGCAGGTGCATCCCACGGGACCTCGGGCATGGGCCCGAGTGGCCAGGGACACCTGCTCCAGGCCACGGAAACTTGTACACGGCCCGAGCCGCACCGGGGCACCTGGGCCAGTCCGCCAGACCACGGACACGAGCCCGTGTCGCCCCAGACTGATGGTCGATATTGATGGCCCTCGGACATTTGCCCGAGTTGCCCAGGACAGCTGGTCGACCCCGCGGCCCCTCACACCCGATCGCGATTCACCCGGGAGTGTTGGTCAACCCCGCGGGCCCTCGGTCACTGGCCCGCGTCGCCCGAGATATCTGGTGTACCCCGCGGAGCCTCAGAGCCAGGCGCAAGTCGTCCGGGACAGCTGGACAAACCCGCGGGCCATCAGAACCGAGGCCGAGTCGCCCGGGAGAGCTTGTCGACCCCGCGGAGCCTCGGACCCGAGCGTGAGTTGCCTGGGTGAGCTGGTCAACCCCGCGGGCCATCGGACCTGAGCGTGAGACGCCCGGGAGATCTGGTCGACCTCGCGGGCCATTGGACCCTAGACCGAATCGCCCGGAACAGCTGGTCGACACCCCGGGGCAGCGGAGACGGGCGTGAGTCGTCCAGGACAGCTTGTCGAACACGCAGTCCCTTGGACCCAAGCGCGAGTCGCCCGGGAGAGCTGGTCCACACGCGGGCCATCGGAACACAGCCCGAGTTGCCCGGGACAGCTGTAAAACACCGGGAACACGGACGTGGGCACGATTCGCCCAGGACAGCTGGTCGACACCGCCGACACTCAGAACCGAGCACGAGTCGCCCGGGAGAGCTGGTCGACCCAGCAGGCCCCCGCACCCGAGCGAGAGTAGCCTGGAAGAGCTGGTCCAAACCGCGGGCCCTCGGACACGAGCCCAAGTCCCCCAGGACAGCTGGTCCAGCCCGCGCGACCTCGGGCACGGGCCCGAGTTATCCGGGACAGCTGGTCGACGCCGTGGACTTCGGACACGCGTGCGAGACGCGCAGATGTGTTGGTCGACCCCGCGGGCCTTCGGACCCTGGCCCGGGACGTCCGGGACAGTTGGTCGACACCACGGGCCCATGGACACTGGCCCGAATCGCCCGGGAAAGTTGATCGACCGCGTGGGCCATCGGACCCGAGGCCGAGTCACCTGGGAGAGCTGGTCGACACCGCATGCCCTCGGACCAGAGCGCGAGTCGCCCAGGAGAGCTGGTTGACACCGCGGGATGTCGGAGCCGTGCGGGAGGCTTCCTGGGCAGCTGGTTGACACTGCGGACTCAAACCCGGGCCTCAGTCGCCCGGGACAGCTGGTCGACCCCGAGGGCCCTCGGACCCGGGCCAGAGTCACCCGGCACAGCTGATCGACACCGCGGGCCCTTGGACCAGAGCGCGAATGGCACGGGAGAGGTGATCGACCTCGGAGGCCATCGGACCCAGGCCGCGAGAGCTGGTCAACACCGCGGGCCCTCGGACCCGGCCCCATGTCCCCTGGGACAGCTGCTCGAGCCCACAGGACCTCGGGCACGGGCCCGCGTCACCGGGACAGCTGGCCGAACTCTCGTGCATTTCGAGCAAAACGCGGGTTGCCGGGAGAGCTGGTCGACACCGTGGGCCCTCGAACCCGGGCCCGAGCCTCCCGGGATAGCTGGTCGAGCCCGCAGGACCTCAGGCACGGGCCTGAATGACCCAGGACAGCTGGTCGAGCCCGCAGGACCTCGAGCACGGCCCGAGTTACCTGGGACAGCTGGTCGACCCCGCGGGCCCTTCGACCCTTGTCTGAGTGGCCCGGGAAGTCTGGTCGACGAGGCAGGCACTGGAATCCGGGCCTAGGTCGCCCAGGACATGGAATGGGCCCGAGGTTCCTAGGACAGCTGGTTGACTCCGCGGCCCCTCGCATCCAATCGCGAGTCGCCCGGGAGTGTTGGTCGACCCCGCGGGCCCTCGGTCACTGGCCCCAGTCGCCCGAGATATCTGGTGTACCCCGCGGAGCCTCAGAGCCAGGCGCAAATCGTCCGGGACAGCTGGACAACCCCGCGGGCCATCGTACCCGAGGCCGAGTCACCCATAGAGCTGATCGACCCCACGGACTCTCGGACCCTCGCACGAGTTTCCCGGGAGATCTGGTCAACCCCGCGGGCACTCGGACCTGAGCGCGAGTTTCCCGGGGGAGCTGGACGACACTGTGGACCCTCCCACCTGAGCGCGAGTCCCCAGGGTGTGCTCGTCGACACAGCAGTCCCTCGGACCCGGGCGCGAGTCTTCCTGGACAGCTGGTCAATACCGTGCGAACTCGGACCCGTGCCTGCGTTGCCCGGGCCTGCTGGTCGACGCCGCGGGCACTGGAATCCGGGCCTAGGTCGCCCGGGACTTCTGGTCCAGCCTGCAGGATTTCGGACATGGGCCCAAGGTTCCCAGGACATCTGGTCGACCCCGCGGGTCCTCGGAACAGGGCCCGAGTCGCCCAGAAGAGCTGGTCAACCCCCCGGGCCCACGGAGCCGGGAGCGCGTCGTCTGGGACAGCTGATCGACCACGCGGGCCATCGTCCATGAGGCCGAGTCACCCGGGAGAGCTGGTCGACCTCGCGTGCATTTGGCCCCGAGTGCGACTCGCCAGGGAGAGCTGTTCGATACCGCGGACCCTCGGAACTGGGCGCGATGCGTCCGGGACTGCTGGTCAACCCCGATGGAACACGGACACGGGCACGAGTAGCCCGGGACAGCTGGTCGACCCCGTGGCCTCTCGGATCCGGGAACGAGCCGTCCGGGACAGCTGGTCGACGCCACGGACACTCCCACCAGATCGCGAGTCGCCCGGGAGAGCTGGTCGACACTGCGGGCCCTCGGATCCACGCCGATGTCCTCCTGGAATGTTGGTCGAGCCCGCGAGACCTCGGTCATGTGCCAGAGTTACCCAGGACATCGGTCGACGCCGCGGCCCTCGGACCTAGGTGCGAGTTGTCCTGGACAGCTGGTCAACCCCAAGGGAGCTCGGACCCGTGCCTGAGTCGCCCGGGACAGCTGGTCTACCCCGCAGGCCCTCGGACCCGGGTCCGTGTCTCCCGGGATAGCTGGTCGTCCCCTCATGCCCTAGGACCCGGGCTCGAGCCACCTGGGACAGCTGGTCGACACCGCGGTCCCTCGCACGCGATCGCGAGCCGCCTGGGAGAGGTTGCCGGCCCCACAAACCCTTGGACACTGGCCCATGTCTCCCAGGACAGCTGGTCGAGCCTGCGGGCCTTCAGAACCTGGCCCGAGTCCCCCTGGACAGCTGGTCAACACCGGGGGCCCACAGGCACAGGCCCTAGTCGCCTGGGAGAGCTGGTCCAGGCCGCGGGACATCGGGCACGGGCCCGAGTGGCCCGGGAGAGCAGGTGCATCCCACGGGACCTCGGGCATGGGCCCGAGTGGCCAGGGACACCTGCTCCAGGCCACGGAAACTTGTACACGGCCCGAGCCGCACCGGGGCACCTGGGCCAGTCCGCCAGACCACGGACACGAGCCCGTGTCGCCCCAGACTGATGGTCGATATTGATGGCCCTCGGACATTTGCCCGAGTTGCCCAGGACAGCTGGTCGACCCCGCGGCCCCTCACACCCGATCGCGATTCACCCGGGAGTGTTGGTCAACCCCGCGGGCCCTCGGTCACTGGCCCGCGTCGCCCGAGATATCTGGTGTACCCCGCGGAGCCTCAGAGCCAGGCGCAAGTCGTCCGGGACAGCTGGACAAACCCGCGGGCCATCAGAACCGAGGCCGAGTCGCCCGGGAGAGCTTGTCGACCCCGCGGAGCCTCGGACCCGAGCGTGAGTTGCCTGGGTGAGCTGGTCAACCCCGCGGGCCATCGGACCTGAGCGTGAGACGCCCGGGAGATCTGGTCGACCTCGCGGGCCATTGGACCCTAGACCGAATCGCCCGGAACAGCTGGTCGACACCCCGGGGCAGCGGAGACGGGCGTGAGTCGTCCAGGACAGCTTGTCGAACACGCAGTCCCTTGGACCCAAGCGCGAGTCGCCCGGGAGAGCTGGTCCACACGCGGGCCATCGGAACACAGCCCGAGTTGCCCGGGACAGCTGTAAAACACCGGGAACACGGACGTGGGCACGATTCGCCCAGGACAGCTGGTCGACACCGCCGACACTCAGAACCGAGCACGAGTCGCCCGGGAGAGCTGGTCGACCCAGCAGGCCCCCGCACCCGAGCGAGAGTAGCCTGGAAGAGCTGGTCCAAACCGCGGGCCCTCGGACACGAGCCCAAGTCCCCCAGGACAGCTGGTCCAGCCCGCGCGACCTCGGGCACGGGCCCGAGTTATCCGGGACAGCTGGTCGACGCCGTGGACTTCGGACACGCGTGCGAGACGCGCAGATGTGTTGGTCGACCCCGCGGGCCTTCGGACCCTGGCCCGGGACGTCCGGGACAGTTGGTCGACACCACGGGCCCATGGACACTGGCCCGAATCGCCCGGGAAAGTTGATCGACCGCGTGGGCCATCGGACCCGAGGCCGAGTCACCTGGGAGAGCTGGTCGACACCGCATGCCCTCGGACCAGAGCGCGAGTCGCCCAGGAGAGCTGGTTGACACCGCGGGATGTCGGAGCCGTGCGGGAGGCTTCCTGGGCAGCTGGTTGACACTGCGGACTCAAACCCGAGCCTGAGTCCCCAGGGACAGCTGGTCGACCCCGAGGGCCCTCGGACCCGGGCCAGAGTCACCCGGGACAGCTGAACGACCCCGCGGGCCCTCGGACCCGAGCGCGAATGGCACGGGAGAGGTGATCGACCTCGGAGGCCATCGGACCCAGGCCGCGAGAGCTGGTCAACACCGCGGGCCCTCGGACCCGGCCCCATGTCCCCTGGGACAGCTGCTCGAGCCCACAGGACCTCGGGCACGGGCCCGCGTCACCGGGACAGCTGGCCGAACTCTCGTGCATTTGGAGCAAAACGCGGGTTGCCGGGAGAGCTGGTCGACACCGTGGGCCCACGAACACGGGCCCGACCCTCCCGGGATAGCTGGTCGAGCCCGCAGGACCTCAGGCACGGGCCTGAATGACCCAGGACAGCTGGTCGAGCCCGCAGGACCTCGAGCACGGCCCGAGTTACCTGGGACAGCTGGTCGACCCCGCGGGCCCTTCGACCCTTGTCTGAGTGGCCCGGGAAGTCTGGTCGACGAGGCAGGCACTGGAATCCGGGCCTAGGTCGCCCAGGACATCGAACGGGCCCGAGGTTCCCAGGACAGCTGGTTGACTCCGCGGCCCCTCGCATCCAATCGCGAGTCGCCCGGGAGTGTTGGTCGACCCCGCGGGCCCTCGGTCACTGGCCCCAGTCGCCCGAGATATCTGGTGTACCCCGCGGAGCCTCAGAGCCAGGCGCAAGTCGTCCGGGACAGCTGGACAACCCCGCGGGCCATCGTACCCGAGGCCGAGTCACCCGGTAGAGCTGATCGACCCCACGGACTCTCGGACCCTCGCACGAGTTGCCCGGGAGATCTGGTCAACCCCGCGGGCACTCGGACCTGAGCGCGAGTTTCCCGGGGGAGCTGGACGACACTGTGGACCCTCCCACCTGAACGCGAGTCCCCCGGGTGCGCTCGTCGACACAGCAGTCCCTCGGACCCGGGCGCGAGTCTTCCTGGACAGCTGGTCAATACCGTGCGAACTCGGACCCGTGCCTGCGTCGCCCGGGCCTGCTGGTCGACGCCACGGGCACTGGAATCCGGGCCTAGGTCGCCCGGGACTTCTGGTCCAGCCTGCAGGGTTTCGGACATGGGCCCAAGGTTCCCAGGACATCTGGTCGACCCCGCGGGTCCTCGGAACAGGGCCCGAGTCGCCCAGAAGAGCTGGTCAACCCCCCGGGCCCACGGAGCCGGGAGCGCGTCGTCTGGGACAGCTGATCGACCACGCGGGCCATCGTCCATGAGGCCGAGTCACCCGGGAGAGCTGGTCGACCTCGCGTGCATTTGGCCCCGAGTGCGACTCGCCAGGGAGAGCTGTTCGATACCGCGGACCCTCGGAACTGGGCGCGATGCGTCCGGGACTGCTGGTCAACCCCGATGGAACACGGACACGGGCACGAGTAGCCCGGGACAGCTGGTCGACCCCGTGGCCTCTCGGATCCGGGAACGAGCCGTCCGGGACAGCTGGTCGACGCCACGGACACTCCCACCAGATCGCGAGTCGCCCGGGAGAGCTGGTCGACACTGCGGGCCCTCGGATCCACGCCGATGTCCTCCTGGAATGTTGGTCGAGCCCGCGAGACCTCGGTCATGTGCCAGAGTTACCCAGGACATCGGTCGACGCCGCGGCCCTCGGACCTAGGTGCGAGTTGTCCTGGACAGCTGGTCAACCCCAAGGGAGCTCGGACCCGTGCCTGAGTCGCCCGGGACAGCTGGTCTACCCCGCGGGCCCTCGGACCCGGGTCCGTGTCTCCCGGGATAGCTGGTCGTCCCCTCATGCCCTAGGACCCGGGCTCGAGCCACCTGGGACAGCTGGTCGACACCGCGGTCCCTCGCACACGATCGCGAGCCGCCTGGGAGAGGTTGCCGACCCCACAAACCCTTGGACACTGGCCCATGTCTCCCAGGACAGCTGGTCGAGCCTGCGGGCCTTCGGAACCTGGCCCGAGTCACCCTGGACAGCTGGTCAACACCGGGGGCCCACAGGCACAGGCCCTAGTCGCCTGGGAGAGCTGGTCCAGCCCGCAGGACATCGGGCACAGGCCTGAGTGGCCCGGGAGAGCAGGTGCATCCCACGGGACCTCGGGCATGGGCCCGAGTGGCCAGGGACACCTGCTCCAGGCCACGGAAACTTGTACACGGCCCGAGCCGCCCCGGGGCACCTGGGCCAGTCCGCCAGACCACGGACACGAGCCCGTGTCGCCCCAGACTGATGGTCGATATTGATGGCCCTCGGACATTTGCCCGAGTTGCCCAGGACAGCTGGTCGACCCCGCGGCCCCTCACACCCGATCGCGAGTCACCCGGGAGTGTTGGTCGACCCCGCGGGCCCTCGGTCACTGGCCCGAGTCGCCCGAGATATCTGGTGTACCCCGCGGAGCCTCAGAGCGAGGCGCAAGTCGTCCGGGACAGCTGGGCAAACCCGCGGGCCATCAGAACCGAGGCCGAGTCGCCCGGGAGAGCTTGTCGACCCCGCGGACCCTCGGACCCGAGCGTGAGTTGCCCCGGTGAGCTGGTCAACCCCGCGGGCCATCGGACCTGAGCGTGAGACGCCCGGGAGATCTGGTCGACCTCGCGGGCCATTGGACCCTAGACCGAATCGCCCGGAACAGCTGGTCGACACCCCGGGGCAGCGGAGACGGGCGTGAGTCGTCCAGGACAGCTTGTCGAACACGCAGTCCCTTGGACCCAAGCGCGAGTCGCCCGGGAGAGCTGGTCCACACGCGGGCCATCGGAACACAGCCCGAGTTGCCCGGGACAGCTGTTCAACACCGGGAACACGGACGCGGGCACGATTCGCCCAGGACAGCTGGTCGACACCGCCGACACTCGGACCCGAGCACGAGGCGCCCGGGAGAGCTGGTCGACCCAGCAGGCCCCCGCACCCGAGCGAGAGTAGCCTGGAAGAGCTGGTCCACACCGCGGGCCCTCGGACCCGAGCCCAAGTCCCCCAGGACAGCTGGTCCAGCCCGCGCGACCTCAGGCACGGGCCCGAGTTATCCGGGACAGCTGGTCGACGTCGTGGACTTCGGACACGCGTGCGAGACGCGCAGATGTGTTGGTCGACCCCGCGGGCCTTCGGACCCTGGCCCGGGACGTCCGGGACAGTTGGTCGACACCACGGGCCCATGGACACTGGCCCGAATCGCCCGGGAAAGTTGATCGACCGCGTGGGCCATCGGACCCGAGGCCGAGTCACCTGGGAGAGCTGGTCGACACCGCATGCCCTCGGACCAGAGCGCGAGTCGCCCAGGAGAGCTGGTTGACACCGCGGGATGTCGGAGCCGTGCGGGAGGCTTCCTGGGCAGCTGGTTGACACTGCGGACTCAAACCCGAGCCTGAATCGCCAGGGACAGCTGGTCGACCCCGAGGGCCCTCGGACCCGGGCCAGAGTCACCCGGGACAGCTGATCGACCCCGCGGGCACTAGGACACGAGCGCGAATGGCACGGGAGAGGTGATCGACCTCGGAGGCCATCGGACCCAGGCCGAGAGAGCTGGTCAACACCGCGGGCCCTCAGACCCGACCCCATGTCCCCTGGGACAGCTGCTCGAGCCCACAGGACCTCGGGCACGGGCCCGCGTCACCGGGAGAGCTGGCCGAACTCTCGTGCATTTGGAGCAAAACGCGGGTTGCCGGGAGAGCTGGTCGACACCGTGGGCCCACGAACACGGGCCCGAGCCACCCGGGATAGCTGGTCGAGCCCGCAGGACCTCAGGCACGGGCCTGAATGACCCAGGACAGCTGGTCGAGCCCGCAGGACCTCGAGCACGGCCCGAGTTACCTGGGACAGCTGGTCGACCCCGCGGGCCCTTCGACCCTTGTCTGAGTGGCCCGGGAAGTCTGGTCGACGAGGCAGGCACTGGAATCCGGGCCTAGGTCGCCCAGGACATTGAACAGGCCCGAGGTTCCCAGGACAGCTGGTTGACTCCGCGGCCCCTCGCATCCAATCGCGAGTCGCCCGGGAGTGTTGGTCGACCCCGCGGGCCCTCGGTCACTGGCCCCAGTCGCCCGAGATATCTGGTGTACCCCGCGGAGCCTCAGAGCCAGGCGCAAGTCGTCCGGGACAGCTGGACAACCCCACGGGCCATCGTACCAGAGGCCGAGTCACCCGGTAGAGCTGATCGACCCCACGGACTCTCGGACCCTCGCACGAGTTGCCCGGGAGATCTGGTCAACCCCGCGGGCACTCGGACCTGAGCGCGAGTTTCCCGGGGGAGCTGGACGACACTGTGGACCCTCCCACCTGAGCGCGAGTCCCCCGGGTGCGCTCGTCGACACAGCAGTCCCTCGGACCCGGGCACGAGTCTTCCTGGACAGCTGGTCAATACCGTGCGAACTCGGACCCGTGCCTGCGTCGCCCGGGCCTGCTGGTCGACGCTGCGGGCACTGGAATCCGGGCCTAGGTCACCCGGGACTTCTGGTCCAGCCTGCAGGATTTCGGACATGGGCCCAAGGTTCCCAGGACATCTGGTCGACCCCGCGGGTCCTCGGAACAGGGCCCGAGTCGCCCAGAAGAGCTGGTCAACGCCCCGGGCCCACGGAGCCGGGAGCGCGTCGTCTGGGACAGCTGATCGACCACGCGGGCCATCGTCCATGAGGCCGAGTCACCCGGGAGAGCTGGTCGACCTCGCGTGCATTTGGCCCCGAGTGCGACTCGCCAGGGAGAGCTGTTCGATACCGCGGACCCTCGGAACTGGGCGCGATGCGTCCGGGACTGCTGGTCAACCCCGATGGAACACGGACACGGGCACGAGTAGCCCGGGACAGCTGGTCGACCCCGTGGCCTCTCGGATCCGGGAACGAGCCGTCCGGGACAGCTGGTCGACGCCACGGACACTCCCACCAGATCGCGAGTCGCCCGGGAGAGCTGGTCGACACTGCGGGCCCTCGGATCCACGCCGATGTCCTCCTGGAATGTTGGTCGAGCCCGCGAGACCTCGGTCATGTGCCAGAGTTACCCAGGACATCGGTCGACGCCGCGGCCCTCGGACCTAGGTGCGAGTTGTCCTGGACAGCTGGTCAACCCCAAGGGAGCTCGGACCCGTGCCTGAGTCGCCCAGGACAGCTGGTCTACCCCGCGGGCCCTCGGACCCGGGTCCGTGTCTCCCGGGATAGCTGGTCGTCCCCTCATGCCCTAGGACCCGGGCTCGAGCCACCTGGGACAGCTGGTCGACACCGCGGTCCCTCGCACGCGATCGCGAGCCGCCTGGGAGAGGTTGCCGACCCCACAAACCCTTGGACACTGGCCCATGTCTCCCAGGACAGCTGGTCGAGCCTGCGGGCCTTCGGAACCTGGCCCGAGTCACCCTGGACAGCTGGTCAACACCGGGGGCCCACAGCCACAGGCCCTAGTCGCCTGGGAGAGCTGGTCCAGCCCGCGGGACATCGGGCACGGGCCCGAGTGGCCCGGGAGAGCAGGTGCATCCCACGGGACCTCGGGCATGGGCCCGAGTGGCCAGGGACACCTGCTCCAGGCCACGGAAACTTGTACACGGCCCGAGCCACCCCGGGGCAGCTGGTCCAGGCCGCAGGACCACGGACACGAGCCCGTGTCGCCCCAGACTGATGGTCGATATTGATGGCCCTCGGACATTTGCCCGAGTTGCCCAGGACAGCTGGTCGACCCCGCGGCCCCTCACACCCGATCGCGATTCACCCGGGAGTGTTGGTCGACCCCGCGGGCCCTCGGTCACTGGCCCGCGTCGCCCGAGATATCTGGTGTACCCCGCGGAGCCTCAGAGCCAGGCGCAAGTCGTCCGGGACAGCTGGAGAAACCCGCGGGCCATCAGAACCGAGGCCGAGTCGCCCGGGAGAGCTTGTCGACCCCGCGGACCCTCGGACCCGAGCGTGAGTTGCCCCGGTGAGCTGGTCAACCCCGCGGGCCATCGGACCTGAGCGTGAGACGCCCGGGAGATCTGGTCGACCTCGCGGGCCATTGGACCCTAGACCGAATCGCCCGGAACAGCTGGTCGACACCCCGGGGCAGCGGAGACGGGCGTGAGTCGTCCAGGACAGCTTGTCGAACACGCAGTCCCTTGGACCCAAGCGCGAGTCGCCCGGGAGAGCTGGTCCACACGCGGGCCATCGGAACACAGCCCGAGTTGCCCGGGACAGCTGTTCAACACCGGGAACACGGACGCGGGCACGATTCGCCCAGGACAGCTGGTCGACACCGCCGACACTCGGACCCGAGCACGAGGCGCCCGGGAGAGCTGGTCGACCCAGCAGGCCCCCGCACCCGAGCGAGAGTAGCCTGGAAGAGCTGGTCCACACCGCGGGCCCTCGGACCCGAGCCCAAGTCCCCCAGGACAGCTGGTCCAGCCCGCGCGACCTCAGGCACGGGCCCGAGTTATCCGGGACAGCTGGTCGACGCCGTGGACTTCGGACACGCGTGCGAGACGCGCAGATGTGTTGGTCGACCCCGCGGGCCTTCGGACCCTGGCCCGGGACGTCCGGGACAGTTGGTCGACACCACGGGCCCATGGACACTGGCCCGAATCGCCCGGGAAAGTTGATCGACCGCGTGGGCCATCGGACCCGAGGCCGAGTCACCTGGGAGAGCTGGTCGACACCGCATGCCCTCGGACCAGAGCACGAGTCGCCCAGGAGAGCTGGTTGACACCGCGGAATGTCGGAGACGTGCGGGAGGCTTCCTGGGCAGCTGGTTGACACTGCGGACTCAAACCCGAGCCTGAATCGCCAGGGACAGCTGGTCGACCCCGAGGGCCCTCGGACCCGGGCCAGAGTCACCCGGGACAGCTGATCGACCCCGCGGGCACTAGGACACGAGCGCGAATGGCACGGGAGAGGTGATCGACCTCGGAGGCCATCGGACCCAGGCCGAGAGAGCTGGTCAACACCGCGGGCCCTCAGACCCGACCCCATGTCCCCTGGGACAGCTGCTCGAGCCCACAGGACCTCGGGCACGGGCCCGCGTCACCGGGACAGCTGGCCGAACTCTCGTGCATTTGGAGCAAAACGCGGGTTGCCGGGAGAGCTGTTCGACACCGTGGGCCCACGAACACGGGCCCGAGCCACCCGGGATAGCTGGTCGAGCCCGCAGGACCTCAGGCACGGGCCTGAATGACCCAGGACAGCTGGTCGAGCCCGCAGGACCTCGAGCACGGCCCGAGTTACCTGGGACAGCTGGTCGACCCCGCGGGCCCTTCGACCCTTGTCTGAGTGGCCCGGGAAGTCTGGTCGACGAGGCAGGCACTGGAATCCGGGCCTAGGTCGCCCAGGACATTGAACAGGCCCGAGGTTCCCAGGACAGCTGGTTGACTCCGCGGCCCCTCGCATCCAATCGCGAGTCGCCCGGGAGTGTTGGTCGACCCCGCGGGCCCTCGGTCACTGGCCCCAGTCGCCCGAGATATCTGGTGTACCCCGCGGAGCCTCAGAGCCAGGCGCAAGTCGTCCGGGACAGCTGGACAACCCCACGGGCCATCGTACCAGAGGCCGAGTCACCCGGTAGAGCTGATCGACCCCACGGACTCTCGGACCCTCGCACGAGTTGCCCGGGAGATCTGGTCAACCCCGCGGGCACTCGGACCTGAGCGCGAGTTTCCCGGGGGAGCTGGACGACACTGTGGACCCTCCCACCTGAGCGCGAGTCCCCCGGGTGCGCTCGTCGACACAGCAGTCCCTCGGACCCGGGCACGAGTCTTCCTGGACAGCTGGTCAATACCGTGCGAACTCGGACCCGTGCCTGCGTCGCCCGGGCCTGCTGGTCGACGCTGCGGGCACTGGAATCCGGGCCTAGGTCACCCGGGACTTCTGGTCCAGCCTGCAGGATTTCGGACATGGGCCCAAGGTTCCCAGGACATCTGGTCGACCCCGCGGGTCCTCGGAACAGGGCCCGAGTCGCCCAGAAGAGCTGGTCAACGCCCCGGGCCCACGGAGCCGGGAGCGCGTCGTCTGGGACAGCTGATCGACCACGCGGGCCATCGTCCATGAGGCCGAGTCACCCGGGAGAGCTGGTCGACCTCGCGTGCATTTGGCCCCGAGTGCGACTCGCCAGGGAGAGCTGTTCGATACCGCGGACCCTCGGAACTGGGCGCGATGCGTCCGGGACTGCTGGTCAACCCCGATGGAACACGGACACGGGCACGAGTAGCCCGGGACAGCTGGTCGACCCCGTGGCCTCTCGGATCCGGGAACGAGCCGTCCGGGACAGCTGGTCGACGCCACGGACACTCCCACCAGATCGCGAGTCGCCCGGGAGAGCTGGTCGACACTGCGGGCCCTCGGATCCACGCCGATGTCCTCCTGGAATGTTGGTCGAGCCCGCGAGACCTCGGTCATGTGCCAGAGTTACCCAGGACATCGGTCGACGCCGCGGCCCTCGGACCTAGGTGCGAGTTGTCCTGGACAGCTGGTCAACCCCAAGGGAGCTCGGACCCGTGCCTGAGTCGCCCAGGACAGCTGGTCTACCCCGCGGGCCCTCGGACCCGGGTCCGTGTCTCCCGGGATAGCTGGTCGTCCCCTCATGCCCTAGGACCCGGGCTCGAGCCACCTGGGACAGCTGGTCGACACCGCGGTCCCTCGCACGCGATCGCGAGCCGCCTGGGAGAGGTTGCCGACCCCACAAACCCTTGGACACTGGCCCATGTCTCCCAGGACAGCTGGTCGAGCCTGCGGGCCTTCGGAACCTGGCCCGAGTCACCCTGGACAGCTGGTCAACACCGGGGGCCCACAGCCACAGGCCCTAGTCGCCTGGGAGAGCTGGTCCAGCCCGCGGGACATCGGGCACGGGCCCGAGTGGCCCGGGAGAGCAGGTGCATCCCACGGGACCTCGGGCATGGGCCCGAGTGGCCAGGGACACCTGCTCCAGGCCACGGAAACTTGTACACGGCCCGAGCCACCCCGGGGCAGCTGGTCCAGGCCGCAGGACCACGGACACGAGCCCGTGTCGCCCCAGACTGATGGTCGATATTGATGGCCCTCGGACATTTGCCCGAGTTGCCCAGGACAGCTGGTCGACCCCGCGGCCCCTCACACCCGATCGCGATTCACCCGGGAGTGTTGGTCGACCCCGCGGGCCCTCGGTCACTGGCCCGCGTCGCCCGAGATATCTGGTGTACCCCGCGGAGCCTCAGAGCCAGGCGCAAGTCGTCCGGGACAGCTGGAGAAACCCGCGGGCCATCAGAACCGAGGCCGAGTCGCCCGGGAGAGCTTGTCGACCCCGCGGACCCTCGGACCCGAGCGTGAGTTGCCCCGGTGAGCTGGTCAACCCCGCGGGCCATCGGACCTGAGCGTGAGACGCCCGGGAGATCTGGTCGACCTCGCGGGCCATTGGACCCTAGACCGAATCGCCCGGAACAGCTGGTCGACACCCCGGGGCAGCGGAGACGGGCGTGAGTCGTCCAGGACAGCTTGTCGAACACGCAGTCCCTTGGACCCAAGCGCGAGTCGCCCGGGAGAGCTGGTCCACACGCGGGCCATCGGAACACAGCCCGAGTTGCCCGGGACAGCTGTTCAACACCGGGAACACGGACGCGGGCACGATTCGCCCAGGACAGCTGGTCGACACCGCCGACACTCGGACCCGAGCACGAGGCGCCCGGGAGAGCTGGTCGACCCAGCAGGCCCCCGCACCCGAGCGAGAGTAGCCTGGAAGAGCTGGTCCACACCGCGGGCCCTCGGACCCGAGCCCAAGTCCCCCAGGACAGCTGGTCCAGCCCGCGCGACCTCAGGCACGGGCCCGAGTTATCTGGGACAGCTGGTCGACGCCGTGGACTTCGGACACGCGTGCGAGACGCGCAGATGTGTTGGTCGACCCCGCGGGCCTTCGGACCCTGGCCCGGGACGTCCGGGACAGTTGGTCGACACCACGGGCCCATGGACACTGGCCCGAATCGCCCGGGAAAGTTGATCGACCGCGTGGGCCATCGGACCCGAGGCCGAGTCACCTGGGAGAGCTGGTCGACACCGCATGCCCTCGGACCAGAGCACGAGTCGCCCAGGAGAGCTGGTTGACACCGCGGAATGTCGGAGACGTGCGGGAGGCTTCCTGGGCAGCTGGTTGACACTGCGGACTCAAACCCGAGCCTGAATCGCCAGGGACAGCTGGTCGACCCCGAGGGCCCTCGGACCCGGGCCAGAGTCACCCGGGACAGCTGATCGACCCCGCGGGCACTAGGACACGAGCGCGAATGGCACGGGAGAGGTGATCGACCTCGGAGGCCATCGGACCCAGGCCGAGAGAGCTGGTCAACACCGCGGGCCCTCAGACCCGACCCCATGTCCCCTGGGACAGCTGCTCGAGCCCACAGGACCTCGGGCACGGGCCCGCGTCACCGGGACAGCTGGCCGAACTCTCGTGCATTTGGAGCAAAACGCGGGTTGCCGGGAGAGCTGTTCGACACCGTGGGCCCACGAACACGGGCCCGAGCCACCCGGGATAGTTGGTCGAGCCCGCAGGACCTCAGGCACGGGCCTGATGACCCAGGACAGCTGGTCGAGCCCGCAGGACCTCGAGCACGGCCCGAGTTACCTGGGACAGCTGGTCGACCCCGCGGGCCCTTCGACCCTTGTCTGAGTCGCCCGGGAAGTCTGGTCGACGAGGCAGGCACTGGAATCCGGGCCTAGGTCGCCCAGGACATTGAACAGGCCCGAGGTTCCCAGGACAGCTGGTTGACTCCGCGGCCCCTCGCATCCAATCGCGAGTCGCCCGGGAGTGTTGGTCGACCCCGCGGGCCCTCGGTCACTGGCCCCAGTCGCCCGAGATATCTGGTGTACCCCGCGGAGCCTCAGAGCCAGGCGCAAGTCGTCCGGGACAGCTGGACAACCCCACGGGCCATCGTACCCGAGGCCGAGTCACCCGGTAGAGCTGATCGACCCCACGGACTCTCGGACCCTCGCACGAGTTGCCCGGGAGATCTGGTCAACCCCGCGGGCACTCGGACCTGAGCGCGAGTTTCCCGGGGGAGCTGGACGACACTGTGGACCCTCCCACCTGAGCGCGAGTCCCCCGGGTGCGCTCGTCGACACAGCAGTCCCTCGGACCCGGGCACGAGTCTTCCTGGACAGCTGGTCAATACCGTGCGAACTCGGACCCGTGCCTGCGTCGCCCGGGCCTGCTGGTCGACACCGCGGGAACTGGAATCCGGGCCTAGGTCGCCCGGGACTTCTGGTCCAGCCTGCAGGATTTCGGACATGGGCCCAAGGTTCCCAGGACATCTGGTCGACCCCGCGGGTCCTCGGAACAGGGCCCGAGTCGCCCAGAAGAGCTGGTCAAGCCCCCGCGCCCACGGAGCCGGGAGCGCGTCGTCTGGGACAGCTGATCGACCACGCGGGCCATCGTCCATGAGGCCGAGTCACCCGGGAGAGCTGGTCGACCTCGCGTGCATTTGGCCCCGAGTGCGACTCGCCAGGGAGAGCTGTTCGATACCGCGGACCCTCGGAACTGGGCGCGATGCGTCCGGGACTGCTGGTCAACCCCGATGGACCACGGACACGGGCACGAGTAGCCCGGGACAGCTGGTCGACCCCATGGCCTCTCGGATCCGGGAATGAGTCGTCCGGGACAGCTGGTCGACGCCACGGACACTCCCACCAGATCGCGAGTCGCCCGGGAGAGCTGGTCGACACTGCGGGCCCTCGGATCCACGCCGATGTCCTCCTGGAATGTTGGTCGAGCCCGCGAGACCTCGGTCATGTGCCAGAGTTACCCAGGACATCGGTCGACGCCGCGGCCCTCGGACCTAGGTGCGAGTTGTCCTGGACAGCTGGTCAACCCCAAGGGATCTCGGACCCGTGCCTGCGTCGCCCGGGACAGCTGGTCTACTACGCGGGCCCTCGGACCCGGGTCCGTGTCTCCCGGGATAGCTGGTCGTCCCCTCATGCCCTAGGACCCGGGCTCGAGCCACCTGGGACAGCTGGTCGACACCGCGGTCCCTCGCACGCGATCGCGAGCCGCCTGGGAGAGGTTGCCGGCCCCACAAACCCTTGGACACTGGCCCATGTCTCCCAGGACAGCTGGTCGAGCCTGCGGGCCTTCGGAACCTGGCCCGAGTCACCCTGGACAGCTGGTCAACACCGGGGGCCCACAGCCACAGGCCCTAGTCGCCTGGGAGAGCTGGTCCAGGCCGCGGGACATCGGGCACGGGCCCGAGTGGCCCGGGAGAGCAGGTGCATCCCACGGGACCTCGGGCATGGGCCCGAGTGGCCAGGGACACCTGCTCCAGGCCACGGAAACTTGTACACGGCCCGAGCCGCCCCGGGGCACCTGGGCCAGTCCGCCAGACCACGGACACGAGCCCGTGTCGCCCCAGACTGATGGTCGATATTGATGGCCCTCGGACATTTGCCCGAGTTGCCCAGGACAGCTGGTCGACCCCGCGGCCCCTCACACCCGATCGCGAGTCACCCGGGAGTGTTGGTCGACCCCGCGGGCCCTCGGTCACTGGCCCGCGTCGCCCGAGATATCTGGTGTACCCCGCGGAGCCTCAGAGCCAGGCGCAAGTCGTCCGGGACAGCTGGAGAAACCCGCGGGCCATCAGAACCGAGGCCGAGTCGCCCGGGAGAGCTTGTCGACCCCGCGGACCCTCGGACCCGAGCGTGAGTTGCCCCGGTGAGCTGGTCAACCCCGCGGGCCATCGGACCTGAGCGTGAGACGCCCGGGAGATCTGGTCGACCTCGCGGGCCATTGGACCCTAGACCGAATCGCCCGGAACAGCTGGTCGACACCCCGGGGCAGCGGAGACGGGCGTGAGTCGTCCAGGACAGCTTGTCGAACACGCAGTCCCTTGGACCCAAGCGCGAGTCGCCCGGGAGAGCTGGTCCACACGCGGGCCATCGGAACACAGCCCGAGTTGCCCGGGACAGCTGTTCAACACCGGGAACACGGACGCGGGCACGATTCGCCCAGGACAGCTGGTCGACACCGCCGACACTCGGACCCGAGCACGAGGCGCCCGGGAGAGCTGGTCGACCCAGCAGGCCCCCGCACCCGAGCGAGAGTAGCCTGGAAGAGCTGGTCCACACCGCGGGCCCTCGGACCCGAGCCCAAGTCCCCCAGGACAGCTGGTCCAGCCCGCGCGACCTCAGGCACGGGCCCGAGTTATCCGGGACAGCTGGTCGACGCCGTGGACTTCGGACACGCGTGCGAGACGCGCAGATGTGTTGGTCGACCCCGCGGGCCTTCGGACCCTGGCCCGGGACGTCCGGGACAGTTGGTCGACACCACGGGCCCATGGACACTGGCCCGAATCGCCCGGGAAAGTTGATCGACCGCGTGGGCCATCGGACCCGAGGCCGAGTCACCTGGGAGAGCTGGTCGACACCGCATGCCCTCGGACCAGAGCACGAGTCGCCCAGGAGAGCTGGTTGACACCGCAGGATGTCGGAGCCGTGCGGGAGGCTTCCTGGGCAGCTGGTTGACACTGCGGACTCAAACCCGAGCCTGAATCGCCAGGGACAGCTGGTCGACCCCGAGGGCCCTCGGACCCGGGCCAGAGTCACCCGGGACAGCTGATCGACCCCGCGGGCACTAGGACACGAGCGCGAATGGCACGGGAGAGGTGATCGACCTCGGAGGCCATCGGACCCAGGCCGAGAGAGCTGGTCAACACCGCGGGCCCTCAGACCCGACCCCATGTCCCCTGGGACAGCTGCTCGAGCCCACAGGACCTCGGGCACGGGCCCGCGTCACCGGGACAGCTGGCCGAACTCTCGTGCATTTGGAGCAAAACGCGGGTTGCCGGGAGAGCTGTTCGACACCGTGGGCCCACGAACACGGGCCCGAGCCACCCGGGATAGTTGGTCGAGCCCGCAGGACCTCAGGCACGGGCCTGATGACCCAGGACAGCTGGTCGAGCCCGCAGGACCTCGAGCACGGCCCGAGTTACCTGGGACAGCTGGTCGACCCCGCGGGCCCTTCGACCCTTGTCTGAGTCGCCCGGGAAGTCTGGTCGACGAGGCAGGCACTGGAATCCGGGCCTAGGTCGCCCAGGACATTGAACAGGCCCGAGGTTCCCAGGACAGCTGGTTGACTCCGCGGCCCCTCGCATCCAATCGCGAGTCGCCCGGGAGTGTTGGTCGACCCCGCGGGCCCTCGGTCACTGGCCCCAGTCGCCCGAGATATCTGGTGTACCCCGCGGAGCCTCAGAGCCAGGCGCAAGTCGTCCGGGACAGCTGGACAACCCCACGGGCCATCGTACCCGAGGCCGAGTCACCCGGTAGAGCTGATCGACCCCACGGACTCTCGGACCCTCGCACGAGTTGCCCGGGAGATCTGGTCAACCCCGCGGGCACTCGGACCTGAGCGCGAGTTTCCCGGGGGAGCTGGACGACACTGTGGACCCTCCCACCTGAGCGCGAGTCCCCCGGGTGCGCTCGTCGACACAGCAGTCCCTCGGACCCGGGCACGAGTCTTCCTGGACAGCTGGTCAATACCGTGCGAACACGGACCCGTGCCTGCGTCGCCCGGGCCTGCTGGTCGACGCTGCGGGCACTGGAATCCGGGCCTAGGTCGCCCGGGACTTCTGGTCCAGCCTGCAGGATTTGGGACATGGGCCCAAGGTTCCCAGGACATCTGGTCGACCCCGCGGGTCCTCGGAACAGGGCCCGAGTCGCCCAGAAGAGCTGGTCAAGCCCCCGCGCCCACGGAGCCGGGAGCGCGTCGTCTGGGACAGCTGATCGACCACGCGGGCCATCGTCCATGAGGCCGAGTCACCCGGGAGAGCTGGTCGACCTCGCGTGCATTTGGCCCCGAGTGCGACTCGCCAGGGAGAGCTGTTCGATACCGCGGACCCTCGGAACTGGGCGCGATGCGTCCGGGACTGCTGGTCAACCCCGATGGACCACGGACACGGGCACGAGTAGCCCGGGACAGCTGGTCGACCCCATGGCCTCTCGGATCCGGGAATGAGTCGTCCGGGACAGCTGGTCGACGCCACGGACACTCCCACCAGATCGCGAGTCGCCCGGGAGAGCTGGTCGACACTGCGGGCCCTCGGATCCACGCCGATGTCCTCCTGGAATGTTGGTCGAGCCCGCGAGACCTCGGTCATGTGCCAGAGTTACCCAGGACATCGGTCGACGCCGCGGCCCTCGGACCTAGGTGCGAGTTGTCCTGGACAGCTGGTCAACCCCAAGGGATCTCGGACCCGTGCCTGAGTCGCCCGGGACAGCTGGTCTACTACGCGGGCCCTCGGACCCGGGTCCGTGTCTCCCGGGATAGCTGGTCGTCCCCTCATGCCCTAGGACCCGGGCTCGAGCCACCTGGGACAGCTGGTCGACACCGCGGTCCCTCGCACGCGATCGCGAGCCGCCTGGGAGAGGTTGCCGGCCCCACAAACCCTTGGACACTGGCCCATGTCTCCCAGGACAGCTGGTCGAGCCTGCGGGCCTTCGGAACCTGGCCCGAGTCACCCTGGACAGCTGGTCAACACCGGGGGCCCACAGCCACAGGCCCTAGTCGCCTGGGAGAGCTGGTCCAGGCCGCGGGACATCGGGCACGGGCCCGAGTGGCCCGGGAGAGCAGGTGCATCCCACGGGACCTCGGGCATGGGCCCGAGTGGCCAGGGACACCTGCTCCAGGCCACGGAAACTTGTACACGGCCCGAGCCGCCCCGGGGCACCTGGGCCAGTCCGCCAGACCACGGACACGAGCCCGTGTCGCCCCAGACTGATGGTCGATATTGATGGCCCTCGGACATTTGCCCGAGTTGCCCAGGACAGCTGGTCGACTCCGTGGCCCCTCACACCCGATCGCGATTCACCCGGGAGTGTTGGTCGACCCCGCGGGCCCTCGGTCACTGGCCCGCGTCGCCCGAGATATCTGGTGTACCCCGCGGAGCCTCAGAGCCAGGCGCAAGTCGTCCGGGACAGCTGGAGAAACCCGCGGGCCATCAGAACCGAGGCCGAGTCGCCCGGGAGAGCTTGTCGACCCCGCGGACCCTCGGACCCGAGCGTGAGTTGCCCGGGTGAGCTGGTCAACCCCGCGGGCCATCGGACCTGAGCGTGAGACGCCCGGGAGATCTGGTCGACCTCACGGGCCTTTGGACCCTAGACCGAATCGCCCGGAACAGCTGGTCGACACCCCGGGGCAGCGGAGACGGGCGTGAGTCGTCCAGGACAGCTTGTCGAACACGCAGTCCCTTGGACCCAAGCGCGAGTCGCCCGGGAGAGCTGGTGCACACGCGGGCCATCGGAACACAGCCCGAGTTGCCCGGGACAGCT
Source organism: Sus scrofa (assembly GCF_054392235.1). NCBI lineage: Eukaryota > Metazoa > Chordata > Mammalia > Artiodactyla > Suidae > Sus > Sus scrofa. The sequence goes on along the minus strand of NC_139393.1, from coordinate 36,827,989 downwards.
GTTCAACACCGGGAACACGGACGTGGGCACGATTCGCCCAGGACAGATGGTCGACACCGCCGACACTCAGACCCGAGCACGAGTCGCCCGGGAGAGCTGGTCGACCCAGCAGGCCCCCGCACCCGAGCGAGAGTAGCCTGGAAGAGCTGGTCCAAACCGCGGGCCATCGGACACGAGCCCAAGTCCCCCAGGACAGCTGGTCCAGCCCGCGAGACCTCGGGCACGGTCCCGAGTTATCCGGGACAGCTGGTCGACGCCGTGGACTTCGGACACGCGTGCGAGACGCGCAGATGTGTTGGTCGACCCCGCGGGCCTTCGGACCCTGGCCCGGGACGTCCGGGACAGTTGGTTGACACCACGGGCCCATGGACACTGGCCCGAATCGCCCGGGAAAGTTGATCGACCGCGTGGGCCATCGGACCCGAGGCCGAGTCACCTGGGAGAGCTGGTCGACACCGCATGCCCTCGGACCAGAGCGCGAGTCGCCCAGGAGAGCTGGTTGACACCGCGGGATGTCGGAGCCGTGCGGGAGGCTTCCTGGGCAGCTGGTTGACACTGCGGACTCAAACCCGAGCCTGAGTCCCCAGGGACAGCTGGTCGACCCCGAGGGCCCTCGGACCCGGGCCAGAGTCACCCGGGACAGCTGATCGACCCCGCGGGCCCTCGGACCCGAGCGCGAATGGCACGGGAGAGGTGATCGACCTCGGAGGCCATCGGACCCAGGCCGCGAGTGCTGGTCAACACCGCGGGCCCTCGGACCCGGCCCCATGTCCCCTGGGACAGCTGCTCGAGCCCACAGGACCTCGGGCACGGGCCCGCGTCACCGGGACAGCTGGCCGAACTCTCGTGCATTTGGAGCAAAACGCGGGTTGCCGGGAGAGCTGGTCGACACCGTGGGCCCACGAACACGGGCCCGACCCTCCCGGGATAGCTGGTCGAGCCCGCAGGACCTCAGGCACGGGCCTGAATGACCCAGGACAGCTGGTCGAGCCCGCAGGACCTCGAGCACGGCCCGAGTTACCTGGGACAGCTGGTCCACCCCGCGGGCCCTTCGACCCTTGTCTGAGTTGCCCGGGAAGTCTGGTCGACGAGGCAGGCACTGGAATCCGGGCCTAGGTCGCCCAGGACATCGAACGGGCCCGAGGTTCCCAGGACAGCTGGTTGACTCCGCGGCCCCTCGCATCCAATCGCGAGTCGCCCGGGAGTGTTGGTCGACCCCGCGGGCCCTCGGTCACTGGCCCGAGTCGCCCGAGATATCTGGTGTACCCCGCGGAGCCTCAGAGCCAGGCGCAAGTCGTCCGGGACAGCTGGACAACCCCGCGGGCCATCGTACCCGAGGCCGAGTCACCCAGTAGAGCTGATCGACCCCACGGACTCTCGGACCCTCGCACGAGTTGCCCGGGAGATCTGGTCAACCCCGCGGGCACTCGGACCTGAGCGCGAGTTTCCCGGGGGAGCTGGACGACACTGTGGACCCTCCCACCTGAGCGCGAGTCCCCCGGGTGCGCTCGTCGACACAGCAGTCCCTCGGACCCGGGCGCGAGTCTTCCTGGACAGCTGGTCAATACCGTGCGAACTCGGACCCGTGCCTGCGTCGCCCGGGCCTGCTGGTCGACGCCACGGGCACTGGAATCCGGGCCTAGGTCGCCCGGGACTTCTGGTCCAGCTGCAGGGTTTCGGACATGGGCCCAAGGTTCCCAGGACATCTGGTCGACCCCGCGGGTCCTCGGAACAGGGCCCGAGTCGCCCAGAAGAGCTGGTCAACCCCCCGGGCCCACGGAGCCGGGAGCGCGTCGTCTGGGACAGCTGATCGACCACGCGGGCCATCGTCCATGAGGCCGAGTCACCCGGGAGAGCTGGTCGACCTCGCGTGCATTTGGCCCCGAGTGCGACTCGCCAGGGAGAGCTGTTCGATACCGCGGACCCTCGGAACTGGGCGCGAGGCGTCCGGGACTGCTGGTCAACCCCGATGGAACACGGACACGGGCACGAGTAGCCCGGGACAGCTGGTCGACCCCGTGGCCTCTCGGATCCGGGAACGAGCCGTCCGGGACAGCTGGTCGACGCCACGGACACTCCCACCAGATCGCGAGGCGCCCGGGAGAGCTGGTCGACACTGCGGGCCCTCGGATCCACGCCGATGTCCTCCTGGAATGTTGGTCGAGCCCGCGAGACCTCGGTCATGTGCCAGAGTTACCCAGGACATCGGTCGACGCCGCGGCCCTCGGACCTAGGTGCGAGTTGTCCTGGACAGCTGGTCAACCCCAAGGGAGCTCGGACCCGTGCCTGAGTCGCCCGGGACAGCTGGTCTACCCCGCGGGCCCTCGGACCCGGGTCCGTGTCTCCCGGGATAGCTGGTCGTCCCCTCATGCCCTAGGACCCGGGCTCGAGCCACCTGGGACAGCTGGTCGACACCGCGGTCCCTCGCACGCGATCGCGAGCCGCCTGGGAGAGGTTGCCGACCCCACAAACCCTTGGACACTGGCCCATGTCTCCCAGGACAGCTGGTCGAGCCTGCGGGCCTTCGGAACCTGGCCCGAGTCACCCTGGACAGCTGGTCAACACCGGGGGCCCACAGGCACAGGCCCTAGTCGCCTGGGAGAGCTGGTCCAGCCCGCGGGACATCGGGCACAGGCCTGAGTGGCCCGGGAGAGCAGGTGCATCCCACGGGACCTCGGGCATGGGCCCGAGTGGCCAGGGACACCTGCTCCAGGCCACGGAAACTTGTACACGGCCCGAGCCGCCCCGGGGCACCTGGGCCAGTCCGCCAGACCACGGACACGAGCCCGTGTCGCACCAGACTGATGGTCGATATTGATGGCCCTCGGACATTTGCCCGAGTTGCCCAGGAGAGCTGGTCGACCCCGCGGCCCCTCACACCCGATCGCGAGTCACCCGGGAGTGTTGGTCGACCCCGCGGGCCCTCGGTCACTGGCCCGCGTCGCCCGAGATATCTGGTGTACCCCGCGGAGCCTCAGAGCCAGGCGCAAGTCGTCCGGGACAGCTGGAGAAACCCGCGGGCCATCAGAACCGAGGCCGAGTCGCCCGGGAGAGCTTGTCGACCCCGCGGACCCTCGGACCCGAGCGTGAGTTGCCCCGGTGAGCTGGTCAACCCCGCGGGCCATCGGACCTGAGCGTGAGACGCCCGGGAGATCTGGTCGACCTCGCGGGCCATTGGACCCTAGACCGAATCGCCCGGAACAGCTGGTCGACACCCCGGGGCAGCGGAGACGGGCGTGAGTCGTCCAGGACAGCTTGTCGAACACGCAGTCCCTTGGACCCAAGCGCGAGTCGCCCGGGAGAGCTGGTCCACACGCGGGCCATCGGAACACAGCCCGAGTTGCCCGGGACAGCTGTTCAACACCGGGAACACGGACGCGGGCACGATTCGCCCAGGACAGCTGGTCGACACCGCCGACACTCGGACCCGAGCACGAGGCGCCCGGGAGAGCTGGTCGACCCAGCAGGCCCCCGCACCCGAGCGAGAGTAGCCTGGAAGAGCTGGTCCACACCGCGGGCCCTCGGACCCGAGCCCAAGTCCCCCAGGACAGCTGGTCCAGCCCGCGCGACCTCAGGCACGGGCCCGAGTTATCCGGGACAGCTGGTCGACGCCGTGGACTTCGGACACGCGTGCGAGACGCGCAGATGTGTTGGTCGACCCCGCGGGCCTTCGGACCCTGGCCCGGGACGTCCGGGACAGTTGGTCGACACCACGGGCCCATGGACACTGGCCCGAATCGCCCGGGAAAGTTGATCGACCGCGTGGGCCATCGGACCCGAGGCCGAGTCACCTGGGAGAGCTGGTCGACACCGCATGCCCTCGGACCAGAGCACGAGTCGCCCAGGAGAGCTGGTTGACACCGCAGGATGTCGGAGCCGTGCGGGAGGCTTCCTGGGCAGCTGGTTGACACTGCGGACTCAAACCCGAGCCTGAATCGCCAGGGACAGCTGGTCGACCCCGAGGGCCCTCGGACCCGGGCCAGAGTCACCCGGGACAGCTGATCGACCCCGCGGGCACTAGGACACGAGCGCGAATGGCACGGGAGAGGTGATCGACCTCGGAGGCCATCGGACCCAGGCCGCGAGAGCTGGTCAACACCGCGGGCCCTCAGACCCGACCCCATGTCCCCTGGGACAGCTGCTCGAGCCCACAGGACCTCGGGCACGGGCCCGCGTCACCGGGACAGCTGGCCGAACTCTCGTGCATTTGGAGCAAAACGCGGGTTGCCGGGAGAGCTGTTCGACACCGTGGGCCCACGAACACGGGCCCGAGCCACCCGGGATAGTTGGTCGAGCCCGCAGGACCTCAGGCACGGGCCTGAATGACCCAGGACAGCTGGTCGAGCCCGCAGGACCTCGAGCACGGCCCGAGTTACCTGGGACAGCTGGTCGACCGTGCGGGCCCTTCGATCCTTGTCTGAGTCGCCCGGGAAGTCTGGTCGACGAGGCAGGCACTGGAATCCGGGCCTAGGTCGCCCAGGACATTGAACAGGCCCGAGGTTCCCAGGACAGCTGGTTGACTCCGCGGCCCCTCGCATCCAATCGCGAGTCGCCCGGGAGTGTTGGTCGACCCCGCGGGCCCTCGGTCACTGGCCCCAGTCGCCCGAGATATCTGGTGTACCCCGCGGAGCCTCAGAGCCAGGCGCAAGTCGTCCGGGACAGCTGGACAACCCCACGGGCCATCGTACCCGAGGCCGAGTCACCCGGTAGAGCTGATCGACCCCACGGACTCTCGGACCCTCGCACGAGTTGCCCGGGAGATCTGGTCAACCCCGCGGGCACTCGGACCTGAGCGCGAGTTTCCCGGGGGAGCTGGACGACACTGTGGACCCTCCCACCTGAGTGCGAGTCCCCCGGGTGCGCTCGTCGACACAGCAGTCCCTCGGACCCGGGCACGAGTCTTCCTGGACAGCTGGTCAATACCGTGCGAACTCGGACCCGTGCCTGCGTCGCCCAGGCCTGCTGGTCGACGCTGCGGGCACTGGAATCCGGGCCTAGGTCGCCCGGGACTTCTGGTCCAGCCTGCAGGATTTCGGACATGGGCCCAAGGTTCCCAGGACATCTGGTCGACCCCGCGGGTCCTCGGAACAGGGCCCGAGTCGCCCAGAAGAGCTGGTCAACCCCCCGGGCCCACGGAGCCGGGAGCGCGTCGTCTGGGACAGCTGATCGACCACGCGGGCCATCGTCCATGAGGCCGAGTCACCCGGGAGAGCTGGTCGACCTCGCGTGCATTTGGCCCCGAGTGCGACTCGCCAGGGAGAGCTGTTCGATACCGCGGACCCTCGGAACTGGGCGCGAGGCGTCCGGGACTGCTGGTCAACCCCGATGGAACACGGACACGGGCACGAGTAGCCCGGGACAGCTGGTCGACCCCGTGGCCTCTCGGATCCGGGAATGAGTCGTCCGGGACAGCTGGTCGACGCCACGGACACTCCCACCAGATCGCGAGTCGCCCGGGAGAGCTGGTCGACACTGCGGGCCCTCGGATCCACGCCGATGTCCTCCTGGAATGTTGGTCGAGCCCGCGAGACCTCGGTCATGTGCCAGAGTTACCCAGGACATCGGTCGACGCCGCGGCCCTCGGACCTAGGTGCGAGTTGTCCTGGACAGCTGGTCAACCCCAAGGGATCTCGGACCCGTGCCTGAGTCGCCCGGGACAGCTGGTCTACCCCGCGGGCCCTCGGACCCGGGTCCGTGTCTCCCGGGATAGCTGGTCGTCCCCTCATGCCCTAGGACCCGGGCTCGAGCCACCTGGGACAGCTGGTCGACACCGCGGTCCCTCGCACGCGATCGCGAGCCGCCTGGGAGAGGTTGCCGGCCCCACAAACCCTTGGACACTGGCCCATGTCTCCCAGGACAGCTGGTCGAGCCTGCGGGCCTTCGGAACCTGGCCCGAGTCCCCCTGGACAGCTGGTCAACACCGGGGGCCCACAGCCACAGGCCCTAGTCGCCTGGGAGAGCTGGTCCAGGCCGCGGGACATCGGGCACGGGCCCGAGTGGCCCGGGAGAGCAGGTGCATCCCACGGGACCTCGGGCATGGGCCCGAGTGGCCAGGGACACCTGCTCCAGGCCACGGAAACTTGTACACGGCCCAAGCCGCCCCGGGGCACCTGGGCCAGTCCGCCAGACCACGGACACGAGCCCGTGTCGCCCCAGACTGATGGTCGATATTGATGGCCCTCGGACATTTGCCCGAGTTCCCCAGGAGAGCTGGTCGACCCCGCGGCCCCTCACACCCGATCGCGAGTCACCCGGAAGTGTTGGTCGACCCCGCGGGCCCTCGGTCACTGGCCCGCGTCGCCCGAGATATCTGGTGTACCCCGCGGAGCCTCAGAGCCAGGCGCAAGTCGTCCGGGACAGCTGGAGAAACCCGCGGGCCATCAGAACCGAGGCCGAGTCGCCCGGGAGAGCTTGTCGACCCCGCGGACCCTCGGACCCGAGCGTGAGTTGCCCCGGTGAGCTGGTCAACCCCGCGGGCCATCGGACCTGAGCGTGAGACGCCCGGGAGATCTGGTCGACCTCGCGGGCCATTGGACCCTAGACCGAATCGCCCGGAACAGCTGGTCGACACCCCGGGGCAGCGGAGACGGGCGTGAGTCGTCCAGGACAGCTTGTCGAACACGCAGTCCCTTGGACCCAAGCGCGAGTCGCCCGGGAGAGCTGGTCCACACGCGGGCCATCGGAACACAGCCCGAGTTGCCCGGGACAGCTGTTCAACACCGGGAACACGGACGCGGGCACGATTCGCCCAGGACAGCTGGTCGACACCGCCGACACTCGGACCCGAGCACGAGGCGCCCGGGAGAGCTGGTCGACCCAGCAGGCCCCCGCACCCGAGCGAGAGTAGCCTGGAAGAGCTGGTCCACACCGCGGGCCCTCGGACCCGAGCCCAAGTCCCCCAGGACAGCTGGTCCAGCCCGCGCGACCTCAGGCACGGGCCCGAGTTATCCGGGACAGCTGGTCGACGCCGTGGACTTCGGACACGCGTGCGAGACGCGCAGATGTGTTGGTCGACCCCGCGGGCTTTCGGACCCTGGCCCGGGACGTCCGGGACAGTTGGTCGACACCACGGGCCCATGGACACTGGCCCGAATCGCCCGGGAAAGTTGATCGACCGCGTGGGCCATCGGACCCGAGGCCGAGTCACCTGGGAGAGCTGGTCGACACCGCATGCCCTCGGACCAGAGCGCGAGTCGCCCAGGAGAGCTGGTTGACACCGCGGGATGTCGGAGCCGTGCGGGAGGCTTCCTGGGCAGCTGGTTGACACTGCGGACTCAAACCCGAGCCTGAATCGCCAGGGACAGCTGGTCGACCCCGAGGGCCCTCGGACCCGGGCCAGAGTCACCCGGGACAGCTGATCGACCCCGCGGGTACTAGGACACGAGCGCGAATGGCACGGGAGAGGTGATCGACCTCGGAGGCCATCGGACCCAGGCCGAGAGAGCTGGTCAACACCGCGGGCCCTCAGACCCGACCCCATGTCCCCTGGGACAGCTGCTCGAGCCCACAGGACCTCGGGCACGGGCCCGCGTCACCGGGACAGCTGGCCGAACTCTCGTGCATTTGGAGCAAATCGCGGGTTGCCGGGAGAGCTGGTCGACACCGTGGGCCCACGAACACGGGCCCGAGCCACCCGGGATAGTTGGTCGAGCCCGCAGGACCTCAGGCACGGGCCTGAATGACCCAGGACAGCTGGTCGAGCCCGCAGGACCTCGAGCACGGCCCGAGTTACCTGGGACAGCTGGTCGACCCTGCGGGCCCTTCGACCCTTGTCTGAGTCGCCCGGGAAGTCTGGTCGACGAGGCAGGCACTGGAATCCGGGCCTAGGTCGCCCAGGACATTGAACAGGCCCGAGGTTCCCAGGACAGCTGGTTGACTCCGCGGCCCCTCGCATCCAATCGCGAGTCGCCCGGGAGTGTTGGTCGACCCCGCGGGCCCTCGGTCACTGGCCCCAGTCGCCCGAGATATCTGGTGTACCCCGCGGAGCCTCAGAGCCAGGCGCAAGTCGTCCGGGACAGCTGGACAACCCCACGGGCCATCGTACCCGAGGCCGAGTCACCCGGTAGAGCTGATCGACCCCACGGACTCTCGGACCCTCGCACGAGTTGCCCGGGAGATCTGGTCAACCCCGCGGGCACTCGGACCTGAGCGCGAGTTTCCCGGGGGAGCTGGACGACACTGTGGACCCTCCCGCCTGAGCGCGAGTCCCCCGGGTGCGCTCGTCGACACAGCAGTCCCTCGGACCCGGGCACGAGTCTTCCTGGACAGCTGGTCAATACCGTGCGAACTCGGACCCGTGCCTGCGTCGCCCGGGCCTGCTGGTCGACACCGCGGGAACTGGAATCCGGGCCTAGGTCGCCCGGGACTTCTGGTCCAGCCTGCAGGATTTCGGACATGGGCCCAAGGTTCCCAGGACATCTGGTCGACCCCGCGGGTCCTCGGAACAGGGCCCGAGTCGCCCAGAAGAGCTGGTCAACCCCCCGGGCCCACGGAGCCGGGAGCGCGTCGTCTGGGACAGCTGATCGACCACGCGGGCCATCGTCCATGAGGCCGAGTCACCCGGGAGAGCTGGTCGACCTCGCGTGCATTTGGCCCCGAGTGCGACTCGCCAGGGAGAGCTGTTCGATACCGCGGACCCTCGGAACTGGGCGCGATGCGTCCGGGACTGCTGGTCAACCCCGATGGAACACGGACACGGGCACGAGTAGCCCGGGACAGCTGGTCGACCCCGTGGCCTCTCGGATCCGGGAATGAGTCGTCCGGGACAGCTGGTCGACGCCACGGACACTCCCACCAGATCGCGAGTCGCCCGGGAGAGCTGGTCGACACTGCGGGCCCTCGGATCCACGCCGATGTCCTCCTGGAATGTTGGTCGAGCCCGCGAGACCTCGGTCATGTGCCAGAGTTACCCAGGACATCGGTCGACGCCGCGGCCCTCGGACCTAGGTGCGAGTTGTCCTGGACAGCTGGTCAACCCCAAGGGAGCTCGGACCCGTGCCTGAGTCGCCCGGGACAGCTGGTCTACCCCGCGGGCCCTCGGACCCGGGTCCGTGTCTCCCGGGATAGCTGGTCGTCCCCTCATGCCCTAGGACCCGGGCTCGAGCCACCTGGGACAGCTGGTCGACACCGCGGTCCCTCGCACGCGATCGCGAGCCGCCTGGGAGAGGTTGCCGGCCCCACAAACCCTTGGACACTGGCCCATGTCTCCCAGGACAGCTGGTCGAGCCTGCGGGCCTTCAGAACCTGGCCCGAGTCCCCCTGGACAGCTGGTCAACACCGGGGGCCCACAGGCACAGGCCCTAGTCGCCTGGGAGAGCTGGTCCAGGCCGCGGGACATCGGGCACGGGCCCGAGTGGCCCGGGAGAGCAGGTGCATCCCACGGGACCTCGGGCATGGGCCCGAGTGGCCAGGGACACCTGCTCCAGGCCACGGAAACTTGTACACGGCCCGAGCCGCCCCGGGGCACCTGGGCCAGTCCGCCAGACCACGGACACGAGCCCGTGTCGCCCCAGACTGATGGTCGATATTGATGGCCCTCGGACATTTGCCCGAGTTGCCCAGGACAGCTGGTCGACCCCGCGGCCCCTCACACCCGATCGCGAGTCACCCGGGAGTGTTGGTCGACCCCGCGGGCCCTCGGTCACTGGCCCGCATCGCCCGAGATATCTGGTGTACCCCGCGGAGCCTCAGAGCCAGGCGCAAGTCGTCCGGGACAGCTGGAGAAACCCGCGGGCCATCAGAACCGAGGCCGAGTCGCCCGGGAGAGCTTGTCGACCCCGCGGACCCTCGGACCCGAGCGTGAGTTGCCCGGGTGAGCTGGTCAACCCCGCGGGCCATCGGACCTGAGCGTGAGACGCCCGGGAGATCTGGTCGACCTCGCGGGCCATCGGACCCTAGACCGAATCGCCCGGAACAGCTGGTCGACACCCCGGGGCAGCGGAGACGGGCGTGAGTCGTCCAGGACAGCTTGTCGAACACGCAGTCCCTTGGACCCAAGCGCGAGTCGCCCGGGAGAGCTGGTCCACACGCGGGCCATCGGAACACAGCCCGAGTTGCCCGGGACAGCTGTTCAACACCGGGAACACGGACGCGGGCACGATTCGCCCAGGACAGCTGGTCGACACCGCCGACACTCGGACCCGAGCACGAGGCGCCCGGGAGAGCTGGTCGACCCAGCAGGCCCCCGCACCCGAGCGAGAGTAGCCTGGAAGAGCTGGTCCAAACCGCGGGCCATCGGACACGAGCCCAAGTCCCCCAGGACAGCTGGTCCAGCCCGCGAGACCTCGGGCACGGGCCCGAGTTATCCGGGACAGCTGGTCGACGCCGTGGACTTCGGACACGCGTGCGAGACGCGCAGATGTGTTGGTCGACCCCGCGGGCCTTCGGACCCTGGCCCGGGACGTCCGGGACAGTTGGTCGACACCACGGGCCCATGGACACTGGCCCGAATCGCCCGGGAAAGTTGATCGACCGCGTGGGCCATCGGACCCGAGGCCGAGTCACCTGGGAGAGCTGGTCGACACCGCATGCCCTCGGACCAGAGCGCGAGTCGCCCAGGAGAGCTGGTTGACACCGCGGGATGTCGGAGCCGTGCGGGAGGCTTCCTGGGCAGCTGGTTGACACTGCGGACTCAAACCCGAGCCTGAGTCCCCAGGGACAGCTGGTCGACCCCGAGGGCCCTCGGACCCGGGCCAGAGTCACCCGGGACAGCTGATCGACCCCGCGGGCCCTCGGACCCGAGCGCGAATGGCACGGGAGAGGTGATCGACCTCGGAGGCCATCGGACCCAGGCCGCGAGTGCTGGTCAACACCGCGGGCCCTCGGACCCGGCCCCATGTCCCCTGGGACAGCTGCTCGAGCCCACAGGACCTCGGGCACGGGCCCGCGTCACCGGGACAGCTGGCCGAACTCTCGTGCATTTGGAGCAAAACGCGGGTTGCCGGGAGAGCTGGTCGACACCGTGGGCCCACGAACACGGGCCCGACCCTCCCGGGATAGCTGGTCGAGCCCGCAGGACCTCAGGCACGGGCCTGAATGACCCAGGACAGCTGGTCGAGCCCGCAGGACCTCGAGCACGGCCCGAGTTACCTGGGACAGCTGGTCCACCCCGCGGGCCCTTCGACCCTTGTCTGAGTTGCCCGGGAAGTCTGGTCGACGAGGCAGGCACTGGAATCCGGGCCTAGGTCGCCCAGGACATCGAACGGGCCCGAGGTTCCCAGGACAGCTGGTTGACTCCGCGGCCCCTCGCATCCAATTGCGAGTCGCCCGGGAGTGTTGGTCGACCCCGCGGGCCCTCGGTCACTGGCCCCAGTCGCCCGAGATATCTGGTGTACCCCGCGGAGCCTCAGAGCCAGGCGCAAGTCGTCCGGGACAGCTGGACAACCCCGCGGGCCATCGTACCCGAGGCCGAGTCACCCAGTAGAGCTGATCGACCCCACGGACTCTCGGACCCTCGCACGAGTTGCCCGGGAGATCTGGTCAACCCCGCGGGCACTCGGACCTGAGCGCGAGTTTCCCGGGGGAGCTGGACGACACTGTGGACCCTCCCACCTGAGCGCGAGTCCCCCGGGTGCGCTCGTCGACACAGCAGTCCCTCGGACCCGGGCGCGAGTCTTCCTGGACAGCTGGTCAATACCGTGCGAACTCGGACCCGTGCCTGCGTCGCCCGGGCCTGCTGGTCGACGCCACGGGCACTGGAATCCGGGCCTAGGTCGCCCGGGACTTCTGGTCCAGCTGCAGGGTTTCGGACATGGGCCCAAGGTTCCCAGGACATCTGGTCGACCCCGCGGGTCCTCGGAACAGGGCCCGAGTCGCCCAGAAGAGCTGGTCAACCCCCCGGGCCCACGGAGCCGGGAGCGCGTCGTCTGGGACAGCTGATCGACCACGCGGGCCATCGTCCATGAGGCCGAGTCACCCGGGAGAGCTGGTCGACCTCGCGTGCATTTGGCCCCGAGTGCGACTCGCCAGGGAGAGCTGTTCGATACCGCGGACCCTCGGAACTGGGCGCGAGGCGTCCGGGACTGCTGGTCAACCCCGATGGAACACGGACACGGGCACGAGTAGCCCGGGACAGCTGGTCGACCCCGTGGCCTCTCGGATCCGGGAACGAGCCGTCCGGGACAGCTGGTCGACGCCACGGACACTCCCACCAGATCGCGAGGCGCCCGGGAGAGCTGGTCGACACTGCGGGCCCTCGGATCCACGCCGATGTCCTCCTGGAATGTTGGTCGAGCCCGCGAGACCTCGGTCATGTGCCAGAGTTACCCAGGACATCGGTCGACGCCGCGGCCCTCGGACCTAGGTGCGAGTTGTCCTGGACAGCTGGTCAACCCCAAGGGAGCTCGGACCCGTGCCTGAGTCGCCCGGGACAGCTGGTCTACCCCGCGGGCCCTCGGACCCGGGTCCGTGTCTCCCGGGATAGCTGGTCGTCCCCTCATGCCCTAGGACCCGGGCTCGAGCCACCTGGGACAGCTGGTCGACACCGCGGTCCCTCGCACGCGATCGCGAGCCGCCTGGGAGAGGTTGCCGACCCCACAAACCCTTGGACACTGGCCCATGTCTCCCAGGACAGCTGGTCGAGCCTGCGGGCCTTCGGAACCTGGCCCGAGTCACCCTGGACAGCTGGTCAACACCGGGGGCCCACAGGCACAGGCCCTAGTCGCCTGGGAGAGCTGGTCCAGCCCGCGGGACATCGGGCACAGGCCTGAGTGGCCCGGGAGAGCAGGTGCATCCCACGGGACCTCGGGCATGGGCCCGAGTGGCCAGGGACACCTGCTCCAGGCCACGGAAACTTGTACACGGCCCAAGCCGCCCCGGGGCACCTGGGCCAGTCCGCCAGACCACGGACACGAGCCCGTGTCGCCCCAGACTGATGGTCGATATTGATGGCCCTCGGACATTTGCCCGAGTTCCCCAGGAGAGCTGGTCGACCCCGCGGCCCCTCACACCCGATCGCGAGTCACCCGGAAGTGTTGGTCGACCCCGCGGGCCCTCGGTCACTGGCCCGCGTCGCCCGAGATATCTGGTGTACCCCGCGGAGCCTCAGAGCCAGGCGCAAGTCGTCCGGGACAGCTGGAGAAACCCGCGGGCCATCAGAACCGAGGCCGAGTCGCCCGGGAGAGCTTGTCGACCCCGCGGACCCTCGGACCCGAGCGTGAGTTGCCCGGGTGAGCTGGTCAACCCCGCGGGCCATCGGACCTGAGCGTGAGACGCCCGGGAGATCTGGTCGACCTCGCGGGCCATTGGACCCTAGACCGAATCGCCCGGAACAGCTGGTCGACACCCCGGGGCAGCGGAGACGGGCGTGAGTCGTCCAGGACAGCTTGTCGAACACGCAGTCCCTTGGACCCAAGCGCGAGTCGCCCGGGAGAGCTGGTCCACACGCGGGCCATCGGAACACAGCCCGAGTTGCCCGGGACAGCTGTTCAACACCGGGAACACGGACGCGGGCACGATTCGCCCAGGACAGCTGGTCGACACCGCCGACACTCGGACCCGAGCACGAGGCGCCCGGGAGAGCTGGTCGACCCAGCAGGCCCCCGCACCCGAGCGAGAGTAGCCTGGAAGAGCTGGTCCACACCGCGGGCCCTCGGACCCGAGCCCAAGTCCCCCAGGACAGCTGGTCCAGCCCGCGCGACCTCAGGCACGGGCCCGAGTTATCCGGGACAGCTGGTCGACGCCGTGGACTTCGGACACGCGTGCGAGACGCGCAGATGTGTTGGTCGACCCCGCGGGCCTTCGGACCCTGGCCCGGGACGTCCGGGACAGTTGGTCGACACCACGGGCCCATGGACACTGGCCCGAATCGCCCGGGAAAGTTGATCGACCGCGTGGGCCATCGGACCCGAGGCCGAGTCACCTGGGAGAGCTGGTCGACACCGCATGCCCTCGGACCAGAGCGCGAGTCGCCCAGGAGAGCTGGTTGACACCGCGGGATGTCGGAGCCGTGCGGGAGGCTTCCTGGGCAGCTGGTTGACACTGCGGACTCAAACCCGAGCCTGAATCGCCAGGGACAGCTGGTCGACCCCGAGGGCCCTCGGACCCGGGCCAGAGTCACCCGGGACAGCTGATCGACCCCGCGGGCACTAGGACACGAGCGCGAATGGCACGGGAGAGGTGATCGACCTCGGAGGCCATCGGACCCAGGCCGAGAGAGCTGGTCAACACCGCGGGCCCTCAGACCCGACCCCATGTCCCCTGGGACAGCTGCTCGAGCCCACAGGACCTCGGGCACGGGCCCGCGTCACCGGGACAGCTGGCCGAACTCTCGTGCATTTGGAGCAAATCGCGGGTTGCCGGGAGAGCTGGTCGACACCGTGGGCCCACGAACACGGGCCCGAGCCACCCGGGATAGTTGGTCGAGCCCGCAGGACCTCAGGCACGGGCCTGAATGACCCAGGACAGCTGGTCGAGCCCGCAGGACCTCGAGCACGGCCCGAGTTACCTGGGACAGCTGGTCGACCCTGCGGGCCCTTCGACCCTTGTCTGAGTCGCCCGGGAAGTCTGGTCGACGAGGCAGGCACTGGAATCCGGGCCTAGGTCGCCCAGGACATTGAACAGGCCCGAGGTTCCCAGGACAGCTGGTTGACTCCGCGGCCCCTCGCATCCAATCGCGAGTCGCCCGGGAGTGTTGGTCGACCCCGCGGGCCCTCGGTCACTGGCCCCAGTCGCCCGAGATATCTGGTGTACCCCGCGGAGCCTCAGAGCCAGGCGCAAGTCGTCCGGGACAGCTGGACAACCCCACGGGCCATCGTACCCGAGGCCGAGTCACCCGGTAGAGCTGATCGACCCCACGGACTCTCGGACCCTCGCACGAGTTGCCCGGGAGATCTGGTCAACCCCGCGGGCACTCGGACCTGAGCGCGAGTTTCCCGGGGGAGCTGGACGACACTGTGGACCCTCCCGCCTGAGCGCGAGTCCCCCGGGTGCGCTCGTCGACACAGCAGTCCCTCGGACCCGGGCACGAGTCTTCCTGGACAGCTGGTCAATACCGTGCGAACTCGGACCCGTGCCTGCGTCGCCCGGGCCTGCTGGTCGACACCGCGGGAACTGGAATCCGGGCCTAGGTCGCCCGGGACTTCTGGTCCAGCCTGCAGGATTTCGGACATGGGCCCAAGGTTCCCAGGACATCTGGTCGACCCCGCGGGTCCTCGGAACAGGGCCCGAGTCGCCCAGAAGAGCTGGTCAACCCCCCGGGCCCACGGAGCCGGGAGCGCGTCGTCTGGGACAGCTGATCGACCACGCGGGCCATCGTCCATGAGGCCGAGTCACCCGGGAGAGCTGGTCGACCTCGCGTGCATTTGGCCCCGAGTGCGACTCGCCAGGGAGAGCTGTTCGATACCGCGGACCCTCGGAACTGGGCGCGATGCGTCCGGGACTGCTGGTCAACCCCGATGGAACACGGACACGGGCACGAGTAGCCCGGGACAGCTGGTCGACCCCGTGGCCTCTCGGATCCGGGAATGAGTCGTCCGGGACAGCTGGTCGACGCCACGGACACTCCCACCAGATCGCGAGTCGCCCGGGAGAGCTGGTCGACACTGCGGGCCCTCGGATCCACGCCGATGTCCTCCTGGAATGTTGGTCGAGCCCGCGAGACCTCGGTCATGTGCCAGAGTTACCCAGGACATCGGTCGACGCCGCGGCCCTCGGACCTAGGTGCGAGTTGTCCTGGACAGCTGGTCAACCCCAAGGGAGCTCGGACCCGTGCCTGAGTCGCCCGGGACAGCTGGTCTACCCCGCGGGCCCTCGGACCCGGGTCCGTGTCTCCCGGGATAGCTGGTCGTCCCCTCATGCCCTAGGACCCGGGCTCGAGCCACCTGGGACAGCTGGTCGACACCGCGGTCCCTCGCACGCGATCGCGAGCCGCCTGGGAGAGGTTGCCGGCCCCACAAACCCTTGGACACTGGCCCATGTCTCCCAGGACAGCTGGTCGAGCCTGCGGGCCTTCAGAACCTGGCCCGAGTCCCCCTGGACAGCTGGTCAACACCGGGGGCCCACAGGCACAGGCCCTAGTCGCCTGGGAGAGCTGGTCCAGGCCGCGGGACATCGGGCACGGGCCCGAGTGGCCCGGGAGAGCAGGTGCATCCCACGGGACCTCGGGCATGGGCCCGAGTGGCCAGGGACACCTGCTCCAGGCCACGGAAACTTGTACACGGCCCGAGCCGCCCCGGGGCACCTGGGCCAGTCCGCCAGACCACGGACACGAGCCCGTGTCGCCCCAGACTGATGGTCGATATTGATGGCCCTCGGACATTTGCCCGAGTTGCCCAGGACAGCTGGTCGACCCCGCGGCCCCTCACACCCGATCGCGAGTCACCCGGGAGTGTTGGTCGACCCCGCGGGCCCTCGGTCACTGGCCCGCATCGCCCGAGATATCTGGTGTACCCCGCGGAGCCTCAGAGCCAGGCGCAAGTCGTCCGGGACAGCTGGAGAAACCCGCGGGCCATCAGAACCGAGGCCGAGTCGCCCGGGAGAGCTTGTCGACCCCGCGGACCCTCGGACCCGAGCGTGAGTTGCCCGGGTGAGCTGGTCAACCCCGCGGGCCATCGGACCTGAGCGTGAGACGCCCGGGAGATCTGGTCGACCTCGCGGGCCATCGGACCCTAGACCGAATCGCCCGGAACAGCTGGTCGACACCCCGGGGCAGCGGAGACGGGCGTGAGTCGTCCAGGACAGCTTGTCGAACACGCAGTCCCTTGGACCCAAGCGCGAGTCGCCCGGGAGAGCTGGTCCACACGCGGGCCATCGGAACACAGCCCGAGTTGCCCGGGACAGCTGTTCAACACCGGGAACACGGACGCGGGCACGATTCGCCCAGGACAGCTGGTCGACACCGCCGACACTCGGACCCGAGCACGAGGCGCCCGGGAGAGCTGGTCGACCCAGCAGGCCCCCGCACCCGAGCGAGAGTAGCCTGGAAGAGCTGGTCCACACCGCGGGCCCTCGGACCCGAGCCCAAGTCCCCCAGGACAGCTGGTCCAGCCCGCGCGACCTCAGGCACGGGCCCGAGTTATCCGGGACAGCTGGTCGACGCCGTGTACTTCGGACACGCGTGCGAGACGCGCAGATGTGTTGGTCGACCCCGCGGGCCTTCGGACCCTGGCCCGGGACGTCCGGGACAGTTGGTCGACACCACGGGCCCATGGACACTGGCCCGAATCGCCCGGGAAAGTTGATCGACCGCGTGGGCCATCGGACCCGAGGCCGAGTCACCTGGGAGAGCTGGTCGACACCGCATGCCCTCGGACCAGAGCGCGAGTCGCCCAGGAGAGCTGGTTGACACCGCGGGATGTCGGAGCCGTGCGGGAGGCTTCCTGGGCAGCTGGTTGACACTGCGGACTCAAACCCGAGCCTGAGTCCCCAGGGACAGCTGGTCGACCCCGAGGGCCCTCGGACCCGGGCCAGAGTCACCCGGGACAGCTGATCGACCCCGCGGGCCCTCGGACCCGAGCGCGAATGGCACGGGAGAGGTGATCGACCTCGGAGGCCATCGGACCCAGGCCGCGAGAGCTGGTCAACACCGCGGGCCCTCGGACCCGGCCCCATGTCCCCTGGGACAGCTGCTCGAGCCCACAGGACCTCGGGCACGGGCCCGCGTCACCGGGACAGCTGGCCGAACTCTCGTGCATTTGGAGCAAAACGCGGGTTGCCGGGAGAGCTGGTCGACACCGTGGGCCCACGAACACGGGCCCGACCCTCCCGGGATAGCTGGTCGAGCCCGCAGGACCTCAGGCACGGGCCTGAATGACCCAGGACAGCTGGTCGAGCCCGCAGGACCTCGAGCACGGCCCGAGTTACCTGGGACCGCTGGTCGACCCCGCGGGCCCTTCGACCCTTGTCTGAGTGGCCCGGGAAGTCTGGTCGACGAGGCAGGCACTGGAATCCGGGCCTAGGTCGCCCAGGACATCGAACGGGCCCGAGGTTCCCAGGACAGCTGGTTGACTCCGCGGCCCCTCGCATCCAATCGCGAGTCGCCCGGGAGTGTTGGTCGACCCCGCGGGCCCTCGGTCACTGGCCCCAGTCGCCCGAGATATCTGGTGTACCCCGCGGAGCCTCAGAGCCAGGCGCAAGTCGTCCGGGACAGCTGGACAACCCCGCGGGCCATCGTACCCGAGGCCGAGTCACCCGGTAGAGCTGATCGACCCCACGGACTCTCGGACCCTCGCACGAGTTGCCCGGGAGATCTGGTCAACCCCGCGGGCACTCGGACCTGAGCGCGAGTTTCCCGGGGGAGCTGGACGACACTGTGGACCCTCCCACCTGAACGCGAGTCCCCCGGGTGCGCTCGTCGACACAGCAGTCCCTCAGACCCGGGCGCGAGTCTTCCTGGACAGCTGGTCAATACCGTGCGAACTCGGACCCGTGCCTGCGTCGCCCGGGCCTGCTGGTCGACGCCGCGGGCACTGGAATCCGGGCCTAGGTCGCCCGGGACTTCTGGTCCAGCCTGCAGGGTTTCGGACATGGGCCCAAGGTTCCCAGGACATCTGGTCGACCCCGCGGGTCCTCGGAACAGGGCCCGAGTCGCCCAGAAGAGCTGGTCAACCCCCCGGGCCCACGGAGCCGGGAGCGCGTCGTCTGGGACAGCTGATCGACCACGCGGGCCATCGTCCATGAGGCCGAGTCACCCGGGAGAGCTGGTCGACCTCGCGTGCATTTGGCCCCGAGTGCGACTCGCCAGGGAGAGCTGTTCGATACCGCGGACCCTCGGAACTGGGCGCGATGCGTCCGGGACTGCTGGTCAACCCCGATGGACCACGGACACGGGCACGAGTAGCCCGGGACAGCTGGTCGACCCCGTGGCCTCTCGGATCCGGGAACGAGCCGTCCGGGACAGCTGGTCGACGCCACGGACACTCCCACCAGATCGCGAGTCGCCCGGGAGAGCTGGTCGACACTGCGGGCCCTCGGATCCACGCCGATGTCCTCCTGGAATGTTGGTCGAGCCCGCGAGACCTCGGTCATGTGCCAGAGTTACCCAGGACATCGGTCGACGCCGCGGCCCTCGGACCTAGGTGCGAGTTGTCCTGGACAGCTGGTCAACCCCAAGGGAGCTCGGACCCGTGCCTGAGTCGCCCGGGACAGCTGGTCTACCCCGCGGGCCCTCGGACCCGGGTCCGTGTCTCCCGGGATAGCTGGTCGTCCCCTCATGCCCTAGGACCCGGGCTCGAGCCACCTGGGACAGCTGGTCGACACCGCGGTCCCTCGCACGCGATCGCGAGCCGCCTGGGAGAGGTTGCCGGCCCCACAAACCCTTGGACACTGGCCCATGTCTCCCAGGACAGCTGGTCGAGCCTGCGGGCCTTCGGAACCTGGCCCGAGTACCCCTGGACAGCTGGTCAACACCGGGGGCCCACAGCCACAGGCCCTAGTCGCCTGGGAGAGCTGGTCCAGGCCGCGGGACATCGGGCACGGGCCCGAGTGGCCCGGGAGAGCAGGTGCATCCCACGGGACCTCGGGCATGGGCCCGAGTGGCCAGGGACACCTGCTCCAGGCCACGGAAACTTGTACACGGCCCGAGCCGCCCCGGGGCACCTGGGCCAGTCCGCCAGACCACGGACACGAGCCCGTGTCGCCCCAGACTGATGGTCGATATTGATGGCCCTCGGACATTTGCCCGAGTTGCCCAGGACAGCTGGTCGACCCCGCGGCCCCTCACACCCGATCGCGAGTCACCCGGGAGTGTTGGTCGACCCCGCGGGCCCTCGGTCACTGGCCCGCATCGCCCGAGATATCTGGTGTACCCCGCGGAGCCTCAGAGCCAGGCGCAAGTCGTCCGGGACAGCTGGAGAAACCCGCGGGCCATCAGAACCGAGGCCGAGTCGCCCGGGAGAGCTTGTCGACCCCGCGGACCCTCGGACCCGAGCGTGAGTTGCCCGGGTGAGCTGGTCAACCCCGCGGGCCATCGGACCTGAGCGTGAGACGCCCGGGAGATCTGGTTGACCTCGCGGGCCATTGGACCCTAGACCGAATCGCCCGGAACAGCTGGTGGACACCCCGGGGCAGCGGAGACGGGCGTGAGTCGTCCAGGACAGCTTGTCGAACACGCAGTCCCTTGGACCCAAGCGCGAGTCGCCCGGGAGAGCTGGTGCACACGCGGGCCATCGGAACACAGCCCGAGTTGCTCGGGACAGCTGTTCAACACCGGGAACACGGACGTGGGCACGATTCGCCCAGGACAGCTGGTCGACACCGCCGACACTCGGACCCGAGCACGAGGCGCCCGGGAGAGCTGGTCGACCCAGCAGGCCCCCGCACCCGAGCGAGAGTAGCCTGGAAGAGCTGGTCCACACCGCGGGCCCTCGGACCCGAGCCCAAGTCCCCCAGGACAGCTGGTCCAGCCCGCGCGACCTCAGGCACGGGCCCGAGTTATCCGGGACAGCTGGTCGACGCCGTGGACTTCGGACACGCGTGCGAGACGCGCAGATGTGTTGGTCGACCCCGCGGGCCTTCGGACCCTGGCCCGGGACGTCCGGGACAGTTGGTCGACACCACGGGCCCATGGACACTGGCCCGAATCGCCCGGGAAAGTTGATCGACCGCGTGGGCCATCGGACCCGAGGCCGAGTCACCTGGGAGAGCTGGTCGACACCGCATGCCCTCGGACCAGAGCGCGAGTCGCCCAGGAGAGCTCGTTGACACCGCGGGATGTCGGAGCCGTGCGGGAGGCTTCCTGGGCAGCTGGTTGACACTGCGGACTCAAACCCGAGCCTGAATCGCCAGGGACAGCTGGTCGACCCCGAGGGCCCTCGGACCCGGGCCAGAGTCACCCGGGACAGCTGATCGACCCCGCGGGCACTAGGACACGAGCGCGAATGGCACGGGAGAGGTGATCGACCTCGGAGGCCATCGGACCCAGGCCGCGAGAGCTGGTCAACACCGCGGGCCCTCGGACCCGGCCCCATGTCCCCTGGGACAGCTGCTCGAGCCCACAGGACCTCGGGCACGGGCCCGCGTCACCGGGACAGCTGGCCGAACTCTCGTGCATTTGGAGCAAAACGCGGGTTGCCGGGAGAGCTGGTCGACACCGTGGGCCCTGGAACCCGGGCCCGAGCCACCCGGGATAGTTGGTCGAGCCCGCAGGACCTCAGGCACGGGCCTGAATGACCCAGGACAGCTGGTCGAGCCCGCAGGACCTCGAGCACGGCCCGAGTTACCTGGGACAGCTGGTCGACCCTGCGGGCCCTTCGACCCTTGTCTGAGTCGCCCGGGAAGTCTGGTCGACTAGGCAGGCACTGGAATCCGGGCCTAGGTCGCCCAGGACATTGAACAGGCCCGAGGTTCCCAGGACAGCTGGTTGACTCCGCGGCCCCTCGCATCCAATCGCGAGTCGCCCGGGAGTGTTGGTCGACCCCGCGGGCCCTCGGTCACTGGCCCCAGTCGCCCGAGATATCTGGTGTACCCCGCGGAGCCTCAGAGCCAGGCGCAAGTCGTCCGGGACAGCTGGACAACCCCACGGGCCATCGTACCCGAGGCCGAGTCACCCGGTAGAGCTGATCGACCCCACGGACTCTCGGACCCTCGCACGAGTTGCCCGGGAGATCTGGTCAACCCCGCGGGCACTCGGACCTGAGCGCGAGTTTCCCGGGGGAGCTGGACGACACTGTGGACCCTCCCACCTGAGCGCGAGTCCCCCGGGTGCGCTCGTCGACACAGCAGTCCCTCGGACCCGGGCGCGAGTCTTCCTGGACAGCTGGTCAATACCGTGCGAACTCGGACCCGTGCCTGCGTCGCCCGGGCCTGCTGGTCGACGCCGCGGGCACTGGAATCCGGGCCTAGGTCGCCCGGGACTTCTGGTCCAGCCTGCAGGATTTCGGACATGGGCCCAAGGTTCCCAGGACATCTGGTCGACCCCGCGGGTCCTCGGAACAGGGCCCGAGTCGCCCAGAAGAGCTGGTCAACCCCCCGGGCCCACGGAGCCGGGAGCGCGTCGTCTGGGACAGCTGATCGACCACGCGGGCCATCGTCCATGAGGCCGAGTCACCCGGGAGAGCTGGTCGACCTCGCGTGCATTTGGCCCCGAGTGCGACTCGCCAGGGAGAGCTGTTCGATACCGCGGACCCTCGGAACTGGGCGCGAGGCGTCCGGGACTGCTGGTCAACCCCGATGGAACACGGACACGGGCACGAGTAGCCCGGGACAGCTGGTCGACGCCACGGACACTCCCACCAGATCGCGAGTCGCCCGGGAGAGCTGGTCGACACTGCGGGCCCTCGGATCCACGCCGATGTCCTCCTGGAATGTTGGTCGAGCCCGCGAGACCTCGGTCATGTGCCAGAGTTACCCAGGACATCGGTCGACGCCGCGGCCCTCGGACCTAGGTGCGAGTTGTCCTGGACAGCTGGTCAACCCCAAGGGAGCTCGGACCCGTGCCTGAGTCGCCCGGGACAGCTGGTCTACCCCGCGGGCCCTCGGACCCGGGTCCGTGTCTCCCGGGATAGCTGGTCGTCCCCTCAGGCCCTAGGACCCGGGCTCGAGCCACCTGGGACAGCTGGTCGACACCGCGGTCCCTCGCACGCGATCGCGAGCCGCCTGGGAGAGGTTGCCGGCCCCACAAACCCTTGGACACTGGCCCATGTCTCCCAGGACAGCTGGTCGAGCCTGCGGGCCTTCGGAACCTGGCCCGAGTCACCCTGGACAGCTGGTCAACACCGGGGGCCCACAGCCACAGGCCCTAGTCGCCTGGGAGAGCTGGTCCAGGCCGCGGGACATCGGGCACGGGCCCGAGTGGCCCGGGAGAGCAGGTGCATCCCACGGGACCTCGGGCATGGGCCCGAGTGGCCAGGGACACCTGCTCCAGGCCACGGAAACTTGTACACGGCCCGAGCCGCCCCGGGGCACCTGGGCCAGTCCGCCAGACCACGGACACGAGCCCGTGTCGCCCCAGACTGATGGTCGATATTGATGGCCCTCGGACATTTGCCCGAGTTCCCCAGGAGAGCTGGTCGACCCCGCGGCCCCTCACACCCGATCGCGAGTCACCCGGGAGTGTTGGTCGACCCCGCGGGCCCTCGGTCACTGGCCCGCATCGCCCGAGATATCTGGTGTACCCCGCGGAGCCTCAGAGCCAGGCGCAAGTCGTCCGGGACAGCTGGAGAAACCCGCGGGCCATCAGAACCGAGGCCGAGTCGCCCGGGAGAGCTTGTCGACCCCGCGGACCCTCGGACCCGAGCGTGAGTTGCCCGGGTGAGCTGGTCAACCCCGCGGGCCATCGTACCTGAGCTTGAGACGCCCGGGAGATCTGGTCGACCTCGCGGGCCATTGGACCCTAGACCGAATCGCCCGGAACAGCTGGTCGACACCCCGGGGCAGCGGAGACGGGCGTGAGTCGTCCAGGACAGCTTGTCGAACACGCAGTCCCTTGGACCCAAGCGCGAGTCGCCCGGGAGAGCTGGTCCACACGCGGGCCATCGGAACACAGCCCGAGTTGCTCGGGACAGCTGTTCAACACCGGGAACACGGACGTGGGCACGATTCGCCCAGGACAGCTGGTCGACACCGCCGACACTCGGACCCGAGCACGAGGCGCCCGGGAGAGCTGGTCGACCCAGCAGGCCCCCGCACCCGAGCGAGAGTAGCCTGGAAGAGCTGGTCCACACCGCGGGCCCTCGGACCCGAGCCCAAGTCCCCCAGGACAGCTGGTCCAGCCCGCGCGACCTCAGGCACGGGCCCGAGTTATCCGGGACAGCTGGTCGACGCCGTGGACTTCGGACACGCGTGCGAGACGCGCAGATGTGTTGGTCGACCCCGCGGGCCTTCGGACCCTGGCCCGGGACGTCCGGGACAGTTGGTCGACACCACGGGCCCATGGACACTGGCCCGAATCGCCCGGGAAAGTTGATCGACCGCGTGGGCCATCGGACCCGAGGCCGAGTCACCTGGGAGAGCTGGTCGACACCGCATGCCCTCGGACCAGAGCACGAGTCGCCCAGGAGAGCTGGTTGACACCGCAGGATGTCGGAGCCGTGCGGGAGGCTTCCTGGGCAGCTGGTTGACACTGCGGACTCAAACCCGAGCCTGAATCGCCAGGGACAGCTGGTCGACCCCGAGGGCCCTCGGACCCGGGCCAGAGTCACCCGGGGCAGCTGATCGACCCCGCGGGCCCACGGTCCCGAGCGCGAATGGCACGGGAGAGGTGATCGACCTCGGAGGCCATCGGACCCAGGCCGCGAGAGCTGGTCAACACCGCGGGCCCTCGGACCCGGCCCCATGTCCCCTGGGACAGCTGCTCGAGCCCACAGGACCTCGGGCACGGGCCCGCGTCACCGGGACAGCTGGCCGAACTCTCGTGCATTTGGAGCAAAACGCGGGTTGCCGGGAGAGCTGGTCGACACCGTGGGCCCTGGAACCCGGGCCCGAGCCACCCGGGATAGTTGGTCGAGCCCGCAGGACCTCAGGCACGGGCCTGAATGACCCAGGACAGCTGGTCGAGCCCGCAGGACCTCGAGCACGGCCCGAGTTACCTGGGACAGCTGGTCGACCCCGCGGGCCCTTCGACCCTTGTCTGAGTGGCCCGGGAAGTCTGGTCGACGAGGCAGGCACTGGAATCCGGGCCTAGGTCGCCCAGGACATCGAACGGGCCCGAGGTTCCCAGGACAGCTGGTTGACTCCGCGGCCCCTCGCATCCAATCGCGAGTCGCCCGGGAGTGTTGGTCGACCCCGCGGGCCCTCGGTCACTGGCCCCAGTCGCCCGAGATATCTGGTGTACCCCGCGGAGCCTCAGAGCCAGGCGCAAGTCGTCCGGGACAGCTGGACAACCCCGCGGGCCATCGTACCCGAGGCCGAGTCACCCGGTAGAGCTGATCGACCCCACGGACTCTCGGACCCTCGCACGAGTTGCCCGGGAGATCTGGTCAACCCCGCGGGCACTCGGACCTGAGCGCGAGTTTCCCGGGGGAGCTGGACGACACTGTGGACCCTCCCACCTGAGCGCGAGTCCCCCGGGTGCGCTCGTCGACACAGCAGTCCCTCGGACCCGGGCGCGAGTCTTCCTGGACAGCTGGTCAATACCGTGCGAACTCGGACCCGTGCCTGCGTCGCCCGGGCCTGCTGGTCGACGCCGCGGGCACTGGAATCCGGGCCTAGGTCGCCCGGGACTTCTGGTCCAGCCTGCAGGATTTCGGACATGGGCCCAAGGTTCCCAGGACATCTGGTCGACCCCGCGGGTCCTCGGAACAGGGCCCGAGTCGCCCAGAAGAGCTGGTCAACCCCCCGGGCCCACGGAGCCGGGAGCGCGTCGTCTGGGACAGCTGATCGACCACGCGGGCCATCGTCCATGAGGCCGAGTCACCCGGGAGAGCTGGTCGACCTCGCGTGCATTTGGCCCCGAGTGCGACTCGCCAGGGAGAGCTGTTCGATACCGCGGACCCTCGGAACTGGGCGCGAGGCGTCCGGGACTGCTGGTCAACCCCGATGGACCACGGACACGGGCACGAGTAGCCCGGGACAGCTGGTCGACCCCGTGGCCTCTCGGATCCGGGAACGAGCCGTCCGGGACAGCTGGTCGACGCCACGGACACTCCCACCAGATCGCGAGTCGCCCGGGAGAGCTGGTCGACACTGCGGGCCCTCGGATCCACGCCGATGTCCTCCTGGAATGTTGGTCGAGCCCGCGAGACCTCGGTCATGTGCCAGAGTTACCCAGGACATCGGTCGACGCCGCGGCCCTCGGACCTAGGTGCGAGTTCTCCTGGACAGCTGGTCAACCCCAAGGGATCTCGGACCCGTGCCTGAGTCGCCCGGGACAGCTGGTCTACCCCGCGGGCCCTCGGAACCGGGTCCGTGTCTCCCGGGATAGCTGGTCGTCCCCTCATGCCCTAGGACCCGGGCTCGAGCCACCTGGGACAGCTGGTCGACACCGCGGTCCCTCGCACGCGATCGCGAGCCGCCTGGGAGAGGTTGCCGACCCCACAAACCCTTGGACACTGGCCCATGTCTCCCAGGACAGCTGGTCGAGCCTGCGGGCCTTCGGAACCTGGCCCGAGTCCCCCTGGACAGCTGGTCAACACCGGGGGCCCACAGCCACAGGCCCTAGTCGCCTGGGAGAGCTGGTCCAGGCCGCGGGACATCGGGCACGGGCCCGAGTGGCCCGGGAGAGCAGGTGCATCCCACGGGACCTCGGGCATGGGCCCGAGTGGCCAGGGACACCTGCTCCAGGCCACGGAAACTTGTACACGGCCCGAGCCGCCCCGGGGCACCTGGGCCAGTCCGCCAGACCACGGACACGAGCCCGTGTCGCCCCAGACTGATGGTCGATATTGATGGCCCTCGGACATTTGCCCGAGTTCCCCAGGACAGCTGGTCGACCCCGCGGCCCCTCACACCCGATCGCGAGTCACCCGGGAGTGTTGGTCGACCCCGCGGGCCCTCGGTCACTGGCCCGCGTCGCCCGAGATATCTGGTGTACCCCGCGGAGCCTCAGAGCCAGGTGCAAGTCGTCCGGGACAGCTGGAGAAACCCGCGGGCCATCAGAACCGAGGCCGAGTCGCCCGGGAGAGCTTGTCGACCCCGCGGACCCTCGGACCCGAGCGTGAGTTGCCCCGGTGAGCTGGTCAACCCCGCGGGCCATCGGACCTGAGCGTGAGACGCCCGGGAGATCTGGTCGACCTCGCGGGCCATTGGACCCTAGACCGAATCGCCCGGAACAGCTGGTCGACACCCCGGGGCAGCGGAGACGGGCGTGAGTCGTCCAGGACAGCTTGTCGAACACGCAGTCCCTTGGACCCAAGCGCGAGTCGCCCGGGAGAGCTGGTCCACACGCGGGCCATCGGAACACAGCCCGAGTTGCCCGGGACAGCTGTTCAACACCGGGAACACGGACGCGGGCACGATTCGCCCAGGACAGCTGGTCGACACCGCCGACACTCGGACCCGAGCACGAGGCGCCCGGGAGAGCTGGTCGACCCAGCAGGCCCCCGCACCCGAGCGAGAGTAGCCTGGAAGAGCTGGTCCACACCGCGGGCCCTCGGACCCGAGCCCAAGTCCCCCAGGACAGCTGGTCCAGCCCGCGCGACCTCAGGCACGGGCCCGAGTTATCCGGGACAGCTGGTCGACGCCGTGGACTTCGGACACGCGTGCGAGACGCGCAGATGTGTTGGTCGACCCCGCGGGCCTTCGGACCCTGGCCCGGGACGTCCGGGACAGTTGGTCGACACCACGGGCCCATGGACACTGGCCCGAATCGCCCGGGAAAGTTGATCGACCGCGTGGGCCATCAGACCCGAGGCCGAGTCACCTGGGAGAGCTGGTCGACACCGCATGCCCTCGGACCAGAGCACGAGTCGCCCAGGAGAGCTCGTTGACACCGCGGGATGTCGGAGCCGTGCGGGAGGCTTCCTGGGCAGCTGGTTGACACTGCGGACTCAAACCCGAGCCTGAATCGCCAGGGACAGCTGGTCGACCCCGAGGGCCCTCGGACCCGGGCCAGAGTCACCCGGCACAGCTGATCGACCCCGCGGGCCCTCGGACCCGAGCGCGAATGGCACGGGAGAGGTGATCGACCTCGGAGGCCATCGGACCCAGGTTGCGAGAGCTGGTCAACACCGCGGGCCCTCGGACCCGGCCCCATGTCCCCTGGGACAGCTGCTCGAGCCCACAGGACCTCGGGCACGGGCCCGCGTCACCGGGACAGCTGGCCAAACTCTCGTGCATTTGGAGCAAAACGCGGGTTGCCGGGAGAGCTGGTCGACACCGTGGGCCCTGGAACCCGGGCCCGAGCCACCCGGGATAGTTGGTCGAGCCCGCAGGACCTCAGGCACGGGCCTGAATGACCCAGGACAGCTGGTCGAGCCCGCAGGACCTCGAGCACGGCCCGAGTTACCTGGGACAGCTGGTCGACCCCGCGGGCACTTCGACCCTTGTCTGAGTGGCCCGGGAAGTCTGGTCGACGAGGCAGGCACTGGAATCCGGGCCTAGGTCGCCCAGGACATCGAACGGGCCCGAGGTTCCCAGGACAGCTGGTTGACTCCGCGGCCCCTCGCATCCAATCGCGAGTCGCCCGGGAGTGTTGGTCGACCCCGCGGGCCCTCGGTCACTGGCCCCAGTCGCCCGAGATATCTGGTGTACCCCGCGGAGCCTCAGAGCCAGGCGCAAGTCGTCCGGGACAGCTGGACAACCCCGCGGGCCATCGTACCCGAGGCCGAGTCACCCGGTAGAGCTGATCGACCCCACGGACTCGCGGACCCTCGCACGAGTTGCCCGGGAGATCTGGTCAACCCCGCGGGCACTCGGACCTGAGCTCGAGTTTCCCGGGGGAGCTGGACGACACTGTGGACCCTCCCACCTGAGCGCGAGTCCCCCGGGTGCGCTCGTCGACACAGCAGTCCCTCGGACCCGGGCGCGAGTCTTCCTGGACAGCTGGTCAATACCGTGCGAACTCGGACCCGTGCCTGCGTCGCCCGGGCCTGCTGGTCGACGCCGCGGGCACTGGAATCCGGGCCTAGGTCGCCCGGGACTTCTGGTCCAGCCTGCAGGATTTCGGACATGGGCCCAAGGTTCCCAGGACATCTGGTCGACCCCGCGGGTCCTCGGAACAGGGCCCGAGTCGCCCAGAAGAGCTGGTCAACCCCCCGGGCCCATGGAGCCGGGAGCGCGTCATCTGGGACAGCTGATCGACCACGCGGGCCATCGTCCATGAGGCCGAGTCACCCGGGAGAGCTGGTCGACCTCGCGTGCATTTGGCCCCGAGTGCGACTCGCCAGGGAGAGCTGTTCGATACCGCGGACCCTCGGAACTGGGCGCGATGCGTCCGGGACTGCTGGTCAACCCCGAAGGACCACGGACACGGACACGAGTAGCCCGGGACAGCTGGTCGACCCCGTGGCCTCTCGGATCCGGGAATGTGTCGTCCGGGACAGCTGGTCGACGCCACGGACACTCCCACCAGATCGCGAGTCGCCCGGGAGAGCTGGTCGACACTGCGGGCCCTCGGATCCACGCCGATGTCCTCCTGGAATGTTGGTCGAGCCCGCGAGACCTCGGTCATGTGCCAGAGTTACCCAGGACATCGGTCGACGCCGCGGCCCTCGGACCTAGGTGCGAGTTGTCCTGGACAGCTGGTCAACCCCAAGGGAGCTCGGCCCCGTGCCTGAGTCGCCCGGGACAGCTGGTCTACCCCGCGGGCCCTCGGACCCGGGTCCGTGTCTCCCGGGATAGCTGGTCGTCCCCTCATGCCCTAGGACCCGGGCTCGAGCCACCTGGGACAGCTGGTCGACACCGCGGTCCCTCGCACGCGATCGCGAGCCGCCTGGGAGAGGTTGCCGACCCCACAAACCCTTGGACACTGGCCCATGTCTCCCAGGACAGCTGGTCGAGCCTGCGGGCCTTCGGAACCTGGCCCGAGTCCCCCTGGACAGCTGGTCAACACCGGGGGCCCACAGGCACAGGCCCTAGTCGCCTGGGAGAGCTGGTCCAGGCCGCGGGACATCGGGCACGGGCCCGAGTGGCCCGGGAGAGCAGGTGCATCCCACGGGACCTCGGGCATGGGCCCGAGTGGCCAGGGACACCTGCTCCAGGCCACGGAAACTTGTACACGGCCCGAGCCGCCCCGGGGCACCTGGGCCAGTCCGCCAGACCACGGACACGAGCCCGTGTCGCCCCAGACTGATGGTCGATATTGATGGCCCTCGGACATTTGCCCGAGTTCCCCAGGACAGCTGGTCGACCCCGCGGCCCCTCACACCCGATCGCGAGTCACCCGGGAGTGTTGGTCGACCCCGCGGGCCCTCGGTCACTGGCCCGCGTCGCCCGAGATATCTGGTGTACCCCGCGGAGCCTCAGAGCCAGGCGCAAGTCGTCCGGGACAGCTGGAGAAACCCGCGGGCCATCAGAACCGAGGCCGAGTCGCCCGGGAGAGCTTGTCGACCCCGCGGACCCTCGGACCCGAGCGTGAGTTGCCCGGGTGAGCTGGTCAACCCCGCGGGCCATCGGACCTGAGCGTGAGACGCCCGGGAGATCTGGTCGACCTCGCGGGCCATTGGACCCTAGACCGAATCGCCCGGAACAGCTGGTCGACACCCCGGGGCAGCGGAAACGGGCGTGAGTCGTCCAGGACAGCTTGTCGAACACGCAGTCCCTTGGACCCAAGCGCGAGTCGCCCGGGAGAGCTGGTCCACACGCGGGCCATCGGAACACAGCCCGAGTTGCCCGGGACAGCTGTTCAACACCGGGAACACGGACGTGGGCACGATTCGCCCAGGACAGCTGGTCGACACCGCCGACACTCGGACCCGAGCACGAGGCGCCCGGGAGAGCTGGTCGACCCAGCAGGCCCCCGCACCCGAGCGAGAGTAGCCTGGAAGAGCTGGTCCACACCGCGGGCCCTCGGACCCGAGCCCAAGTCCCCCAGGACAGCTGGTCCAGCCCGCGCGACCTCAGGCACGGGCCCGAGTTATCCGGGACAGCTGGTCGACGCCGTGGACTTCGGACACGCGTGCGAGACGCGCAGATGTGTTGGTCGACCCCGCGGGCCTTCGGACCCTGGCCCGGGACGTCCGGGACAGTTGGTCGACACCACGGGCCCATGGACACTGGCCCGAATCGCCCGGGAAAGTTGATCGACCGCGTGGGCCATCAGACCCGAGGCCGAGTCACCTGGGAGAGCTGGTCGACACCGCATGTCCTCGGACCAGAGCACGAGTCGCCCAGGAGAGCTGGTTGACACCGCAGGATGTCGGAGCCGTGCGGGAGGCTTCCTGGGCAGCTGGTTGACACTGCGGACTCAAACCCGAGCCTGAATCGCCAGGGACAGCTGGTCGACCCCGAGGGCCCTCGGACCCGGGCCAGAGTCACCCGGCACAGCTGATCGACCCCGCGGGCCCTCGGACCCGAGCGCGAATGGCACGGGAGAGGTGATCGACCTCGGAGGCCATCGGACCCAGGCCGCGAGAGCTGGTCAACACCGCGGGCCCTCGGACCCGGCCCCATGTCCCCTGGGACAGCTGCTCGAGCCCACAGGACCTCGGGCACGGGCCCGCGTCACCGGGACAGCTGGCCGAACTCTCGTGCATTTGGAGCAAAACGCGGGTTGCCGGGAGAGCTGGTCGACACCGTGGGCCCTGGAACCCGGGCCCGAGCCACCCGGGATAGTTGGTCGAGCCCGCAGGACCTCAGGCACGGGCCTGAATGACCCAGGACAGCTGGTCGAGCCCGCAGGACCTCGAGCACGGCCCGAGTTACCTGGGACAGCTGGTCGACCCCGCGGGCCCTTCGACCCTTGTCTGAGTCGCCCGGGAAGTCTGGTCGACGAGGCAGGCACTGGAATCCGGGCCTAGGTCGCCCAGGACATCGAACGGGCCCGAGGTTCCCAGGACAGCTGGTTGACTCCGCGGCCCCTCGCATCCAATCGCGAGTCGCCCGGGAGTGTTGGTCGACCCCGCGGGCCCTCGGTCACTGGCCCCAGTCGCCCGAGATATCTGGTGTACCCCGCGGAGCCTCAGAGCCAGGCGCAAGTCGTCCGGGACAGCTGGACAACCCCGCGGGCCATCGTACCCGAGGCCGAGTCACCCGGTAGAGCTGATCGACCCCACGGACTCGCGGACCCTCGCACGAGTTGCCCGGGAGATCTGGTCAACCCCGCGGGCACTCGGACCTGAGCGCGAGTTTCCCGGGGGAGCTGGACGACACTGTGGACCCTCCCACCTGAGCGCGAGTCCCCCGGGTGCGCTCGTCGACACAGCAGTCCCTCGGACCCGGGCGCGAGTCTTCCTGGACAGCTGGTCAATACCGTGCGAACTCGGACCCGTGCCTGCGTCGCCCGGGCCTGCTGGTCGACGCCGCGGGCACTGGAATCCGGGCCTAGGTCGCCCGGGACTTCTGGTCCAGCCTGCAGGATTTCGGACATGGGCCCAAGGTTCCCAGGACATCTGGTCGACCCCGCGGGTCCTCGGAACAGGGCCCGAGTCGCCCAGAAGAGCTGGTCAAGCCCCCGCGCCCACGGAGCCGGGAGCGCGTCGTCTGGGACAGCTGATCGACCACGCGGGCCATCGTCCATGAGGCCGAGTCACCCGGGAGAGCTGGTCGACCTCGCGTGCATTTGGCCCCGAGTGCGACTCGCCAGGGAGAGCTGTTCGATACCGCGGACCCTCGGAACTGGGCGCGAGGCGTCCGGGACTGCTGGTCAACCCCGAAGGACCACGGACACGGACACGAGTAGCCCGGGACAGCTGGTCGACCCCGTGGCCTCTCGGATCCGGGAATGTGTCGTCCGGGACAGCTGGTCGACGCCACGGACACTCCCACCAGATCGCGAGGCGCCCGGGAGAGCTGGTCGACACTGCGGGCCCTCGGATCCACGCCGATGTCCTCCTGGAATGTTGGTCGAGCCCGCGAGACCTCGGTCATGTGCCAGAGTTACCCAGGACATCGGTCGACGCCGCGGCCCTCGGACCTAGGTGCGAGTTGTCCTGGACAGCTGGTCAACCCCAAGGGAGCTCGGCCCCGTGCCTGAGTCGCCCGGGACAGCTGGTCTACCCCGCGGGCCCTCGGACCCGGGTCCGTGTCTCCCGGGATAGCTGGTCCTCCCCTCATGCCCTAGGACCCGGGCTCGAGCCACCTGGGACAGCTGGTCGACACCGCGGTCCCTCGCACGCGATCGCGAGCCGCCTGGGAGAGGTTGCCGACCCCACAAACCCTTGGACACTGGCCCATGTCTCCCAGGACAGCTGGTCGAGCCTGCGGGCCTTCGGAACCTGGCCCGAGTCCCCCTGGACAGCTGGTCAACACCGGGGGCCCACAGCCACAGGCCCTAGTCGCCTGGGAGAGCTGGTCCAGGCCGCGGGACATCGGGCACGGGCCCGAGTGGCCCGGGAGAGCAGGTGCATCCCACGGGACCTCGGGCATGGGCCCGAGTGGCCAGGGACACCTGCTCCAGGCCACGGAAACTTGTACACGGCCCGAGCCGCCCCGGGGCACCTGGGCCAGTCCGCCAGACCACGGACACGAGCCCGTGTCGCCCCAGACTGATGGTCGATATTGATGGCCCTCGGACATTTGCCCGAGTTCCCCAGGACAGCTGGTCGACCCCGCGGCCCCTCACACCCGATCGCGAGTCACCCGGGAGTGTTGGTCGACCCCGCGGGCCCTCGGTCACTGGCCCGCGTCGCCCGAGATATCTGGTGTACCCCGCGGAGCCTCAGAGCCAGGCGCAAGTCGTCCGGGACAGCTGGAGAAACCCGCGGGCCATCAGAACCGAGGCCGAGTCGCCCGGGAGAGCTTGTCGACCCCGCGGACCCTCGGACCCGAGCGTGAGTTGCCCGGGTGAGCTGGTCAACCCCGCGGGCCATCGGACCTGAGCGTGAGACGCCCGGGAGATCTGGTCGACCTCGCGGGCCATTGGACCCTAGACCGAATCGCCCGGAACAGCTGGTCGACACCCCGGGGCAGCGGAAACGGGCGTGAGTCGTCCAGGACAGCTTGTCGAACACGCAGTCCCTTGGACCCAAGCGCGAGTCGCCCGGGAGAGCTGGTCCACACGCGGGCCATCGGAACACAGCCCGAGTTGCCCGGGACAGCTGTTCAACACCGGGAACACGGACGTGGGCACGATTCGCCCAGGACAGCTGGTCGACACCGCCGACACTCGGACCCGAGCACGAGGCGCCCGGGAGAGCTGGTCGACCCAGCAGGCCCCCGCACCCGAGCGAGAGTAGCCTGGAAGAGCTGGTCCACACCGCGGGCCCTCGGACCCGAGCCCAAGTCCCCCAGGACAGCTGGTCCAGCCCGCGCGACCTCAGGCACGGGCCCGAGTTATCCGGGACAGCTGGTCGACGCCGTGGACTTCGGACACGCGTGCGAGACGCGCAGATGTGTTGGTCGACCCCGCGGGCCTTCGGACCCTGGCCCGGGACGTCCGGGACAGTTGGTCGACACCACGGGCCCATGGACACTGGCCCGAATCGCCCGGGAAAGTTGATCGACCGCGTGGGCCATCAGACCCGAGGCCGAGTCACCTGGGAGAGCTGGTCGACACCGCATGCCCTCGGACCAGAGCACGAGTCGCCCAGGAGAGCTCGTTGACACCGCGGGATGTCGGAGCCGTGCGGGAGGCTTCCTGGGCAGCTGGTTGACACTGCGGACTCAAACCCGAGCCTGAATCGCCAGGGACAGCTGGTCGACCCCGAGGGCCCTCGGACCCGGGCCAGAGTCACCCGGCACAGCTGATCGACCCCGCGGGCCCTCGGACCCGAGCGCGAATGGCACGGGAGAGGTGATCGACCTCGGAGGCCATCGGACCCAGGCCGCGAGAGCTGGTCAACACCGCGGGCCCTCGGACCCGGCCCCATGTCCCCTGGGACAGCTGCTCGAGCCCACAGGACCTCGGGCACGGGCCCGCGTCACCGGGACAGCTGGCCGAACTCTCGTGCATTTGGAGCAAAACGCGGGTTGCCGGGAGAGCTGGTCGACACCGTGGGCCCACGAACCCGGGCCCGAGCCACCCGGGATAGTTGGTCGAGCCCGCAGGACCTCAGGCACGGGCCTGAATGACCCAGGACAGCTGGTCGAGCCCGCAGGACCTCGAGCACGGCCCGAGTTACCTGGGACAGCTGGTCGACCCCGCGGGCCCTTCGACCCTTGTCTGAGTGGCCCGGGAAGTCTGGTCGACGAGGCAGGCACTGGAATCCGGGCCTAGGTCGCCCAGGACATCGAACGGGCCCGAGGTTCCCAGGACAGCTGGTTGACTCCGCGGCCCCTCGCATCCAATCGCGAGTCGCCCGGGAGTGTTGGTCGACCCCGCGGGCCCTCGGTCACTGGCCCCAGTCGCCCGAGATATCTGGTGTACCCCGCGGAGCCTCAGACCCAGGCGCAAGTCGTCCGGGACAGCTGGACAACCCCGCGGGCCATCGTACCCGAGGCCGAGTCACCCGGTAGAGCTGATCGACCCCACGGACTCGCGGACCCTCGCACGAGTTGCCCGGGAGATCTGGTCAACCCCGCGGGCACTCGGACCTGAGCGCGAGTTTCCCGGGGGAGCTGGACGACACTGTGGACCCTCCCACCTGAGCGCGAGTCCCCCGGGTGCGCTCGTCGACACAGCAGTCCCTCGGACCCGGGCGCGAGTCTTCCTGGACAGCTGGTCAATACCGTGCGAACTCGGACCCGTGCCTGCGTCGCCCGGGCCTGCTGGTCGACGCCGCGGGCACTGGAATCCGGGCCTAGGTCGCCCGGGACTTCTGGTCCAGCCTGCAGGATTTCGGACATGGGCCCAAGGTTCCCAGGACATCTGGTCGACCCCGCGGGTCCTCGGAACAGGGCCCGAGTCGCCCAGAAGAGCTGGTCAACCCCCCGGGCCCACGGAGCCGGGAGCGCGTCGTCTGGGACAGCTGATCGACCACGCGGGCCATCGTCCATGAGGCCGAGTCACCCGGGAGAGCTGGTCGACCTCGCGTGCATTTGGCCCCGAGTGCGACTCGCCAGGGAGAGCTGTTCGATACCGCGGACCCTCGGAATTGGGCGCGAGGCGTCCAGGACTGCTGGTCAACCCCGATGGACCACGGACACGGACACGAGTAGCCCGGGACAGCTGGTCGACCCCGTGGCCTCTCGGATCCGGGAATGAGTCGTCCGGGACAGCTGGTCGACGCCACGGACACTCCCACCAGATCGCGAGGCGCCCGGGAGAGCTGGTCGACACTGCGGGCCCTCGGATCCACGCCGATGTCCTCCTGGAATGTTGGTCGAGCCCGCGAGACCTCGGTCATGTGCCAGAGTTACCCAGGACATCGGTCGACGCCGCGGCCCTCGGACCTAGGTGCGAGTTGTCCTGGACAGCTGGTCAACCCCAAGGGAGCTCGGCCCCGTGCCTGAGTCGCCCGGGACAGCTGGTCTACCCCGCGGGCCCTCGGACCCGGGTCCGTGTCTCCCGGGATAGCTGGTCATCCCCTCATGCCCTAGGACCCGGGCTCGAGCCACCTGGGACAGCTGGTCGACACCGCGGTCCCTCGCACGCGATCGCGAGCCGCCTGGGAGAGGTTGCCGACCCCACAAACCCTTGGACACTGGCCCATGTCTCCCAGGACAGCTGGTCGAGCCTGCGGGCCTTCGGAACCTGGCCCGAGTCCCCCTGGACAGCTGGTCAACACCGGGGGCCCACAGCCACAGGCCCTAGTCGCCTGGGAGAGCTGGTCCAGGCCGCGGGACATCGGGCACGGGCCCGAGTGGCCCGGGAGAGCAGGTGCATCCCACGGGACCTCGGGCATGGGCCCGAGTGGCCAGGGACACCTGCTCCAGGCCACGGAAACTTGTACACGGCCCGAGCCGCCCCGGGGCACCTGGGCCAGTCCGCCAGACCACGGACACGAGCCCGTGTCGCCCCAGACTGATGGTCGATATTGATGGCCCTCGGACATTTGCCCGAGTTCCCCAGGACAGCTGGTCGACCCCGCGGCCCCTCACACCCGATCGCGAGTCACCCGGGAGTGTTGGTCGACCCCGCGGGCCCTCGGTCACTGGCCCGCGTCGCCCGAGATATCTGGTGTACCCCGCGGAGCCTCAGAGCCAGGCGCAAGTCGTCCGGGACAGCTGGAGAAACCCGCGGGCCATCAGAACCGAGGCCGAGTCGCCCGGGAGAGCTTGTCGACCCCGCGGACCCTCGGACCCGAGCGTGAGTTGCCCGGGTGAGCTGGTCAACCCCGCGGGCCATCGGACCTGAGCGTGAGACGCCCGGGAGATCTGGTCGACCTCGCGGGCCATTGGACCCTAGACCGAATCGCCCGGAACAGCTGGTCGACACCCCGGGGCAGCGGAAACGGGCGTGAGTCGTCCAGGACAGCTTGTCGAACACGCAGTCCCTTGGACCCAAGCGCGAGTCGCCCGGGAGAGCTGGTCCACACGCGGGCCATCGGAACACAGCCCGAGTTGCCCGGGACAGCTGTTCAACACCGGGAACACGGACGTGGGCACGATTCGCCCAGGACAGCTGGTCGACACCGCCGACACTCGGACCCGAGCACGAGGCGCCCGGGAGAGCTGGTCGACCCAGCAGGCCCCCGCACCCGAGCGAGAGTATCCTGGAAGAGCTGGTCCACACCGCGGGCCCTCGGACCCGAGCCCAAGTCCCCCAGGACAGCTGGTCCAGCCCGCGCGACCTCAGGCACGGGCCCGAGTTATCCGGGACAGCTGGTCGACGCCGTGGACTTCGGACACGCGTGCGAGACGCGCAGATGTGTTGGTCGACCCCGCGGGCCTTCGGACCCTGGCCCGGGACGTCCGGGACAGTTGGTCGACACCACGGGCCCATGGACACTGGCCCGAATCGCCCGGGAAAGTTGATCGACCGCGTGGGCCATCAGACCCGAGGCCGAGTCACCTGGGAGAGCTGGTCGACACCGCATGCCCTCGGACCAGAGCACGAGTCGCCCAGGAGAGCTCGTTGACACCGCGGGATGTCGGAGCCGTGCGGGAGGCTTCCTGGGCAGCTGGTTGACACTGCGGACTCAAACCCGAGCCTGAATCGCCAGGGACAGCTTGTCGACCCCGAGGGCCCTCGGACCCGGGCCAGAGTCACCCGGCACAGCTGATCGACCCCGCGGGCCCTCGGACCCGAGCGCGAATGGCACGGGAGAGGTGATCGACCTCGGAGGCCATCGGACCCAGGCCGCGAGAGCTGGTCAACACCGCGGGCCCTCGGACCCGGCCCCATGTCCCCTGGGACAGCTGCTCGAGCCCACAGGACCTCGGGCACGGGCCCGCGTCACCGGGACAGCTGGCCGAACTCTCGTGCATTTGGAGCAAAACGCGGGTTGCCGGGAGAGCTGGTCGACACCGTGGGCCCTGGAACCCGGGCCCGAGCCACCCGGGATAGTTGGTCGAGCCCGCAGGACCTCAGGCACGGGCCTGAATGACCCAGGACAGCTGGTCGAGCCCGCAGGACCTCGAGCACGGCCCGAGTTACCTGGGACAGCTGGTCGACCCCGCGGGCCCTTCGACCCTTGTCTGAGTGGCCCGGGAAGTCTGGTCGACGAGGCAGGCACTGGAATCCGGGCCTAGGTCGCCCAGGACATCGAACGGGCCCGAGGTTCCCAGGACAGCTGGTTGACTCCGCGGCCCCTCGCATCCAATCGCGAGTCGCCCGGGAGTGTTGGTCGACCCCGCGGGCCCTCGGTCACTGGCCCCAGTCGCCCGAGATATCTGGTGTACCCCGCGGAGCCTCAGAGCCAGGCGCAAGTCGTCCGGGACAGCTGGACAACCCCGCGGGCCATCGTACCCGAGGCCGAGTCACCCGGTAGAGCTGATCGACCCCACGGACTCGCGGACCCTCGCACGAGTTGCCCGGGAGATCTGGTCAACCCCGCGGGCACTCGGACCTGAGCGCGAGTTTCCCGGGGGAGCTGGACGACACTGTGGACCCTCCCACCTGAGCGCGAGTCCCCCGGGTGCGCTCGTCGACACAGCAGTCCCTCGGACCCGGGCGCGAGTCTTCCTGGACAGCTGGTCAATACCGTGCGAACTCGGACCCGTGCCTGCGTCGCCCGGGCCTGCTGGTCGACGCCGCGGGCACTGGAATCCGGGCCTAGGTCGCCCGGGACTTCTGGTCCAGCCTGCAGGATTTCGGACATGGGCCCAAGGTTCCCAGGACATCTGGTCGACCCCGAGGGTCCTCGGAACAGGGCCCGAGTCGCCCAGAAGAACTGGTCAACCCCCCGGGCCCACGGAGCCGGGAGCGCGTCGTCTGGGACAGCTGATCGACCATGCGGGCCATCGTCCATGAGGCCGAGTCACCCGGGAGAGCTGGTCGACCTCGCGTGCATTTGGCCCCGAGTGCGACTCGCCAGGGAGAGCTGTTCGATACCTCGGACCCTCGGAACTGGGCGCGAGGCGTCCGGGACTGCTGGTCAACCCCGATGGACCACGGACACGGACACGAGTAGCCCGGGACAGCTGGTCGACCCCGTGGCCTCTCGGATCCGGGAATGAGTCGTCCGGGACAGCTGGTCGACGCCACGGACACTCCCACCAGATCGCGAGGCGCCCGGGAGAGCTGGTCGACACTGCGGGCCCTCGGATCCACGCCGATGTCCTCCTGGAATGTTGGTCGAGCCCGCGAGACCTCGGTCATGTGCCAGAGTTACCCAGGACATCGGTCGACGCCGCGGCCCTCGGACCTAGGTGCGAGTTGTCCTGGACAGCTGGTCAACCCCAAGGGAGCTCGGACCCGTGCCTGAGTCGCCCGGGACAGCTGGTCTACCCCGCGGGCCCTCGGACCCGGGTCCGTGTCTCCCGGGATAGCTGGTCATCCCCTCATGCCCTAGGACCCGGGCTCGAGCCACCTGGGACAGCTGGTCGACACCGCGGTCCCCCGCACGCGATCGCGAGCCGCCTGGGAGAGGTTGCCGACCCCACAAACCCTTGGACACTGGCCCATGTCTCCCAGGACAGCTGGTCGAGCCTGCGGGCCTTCGGAACCTGGCCCGAGTCCCCCTGGACAGCTGGTCAACACCGGGGGCCCACAGGCACAGGCCCTAGTCGCCTGGGAGAGCTGGTCCAGGCCGCGGGACATCGGGCACGGGCCCGAGTGGCCCGGGAGAGCAGGTGCATCCCACGGGACCTCGGGCATGGGCCCGAGTGGCCAGGGACACCTGCTCCAGGCCACGGAAACTTGTACACGGCCCGAGCCGCCCCGGGGCACCTGGGCCAGTCCGCCAGACCACGGACACGAGCCCGTGTCGCCCCAGACTGATGGTCGATATTGATGGCCCTCGGACATTTGCCCGAGTTCCCCAGGACAGCTGGTCGACCCCGCGGCCCCTCACACCCGATCGCGAGTCACCCGGGAGTGTTGGTCGACCCCGCGGGCCCTCGGTCACTGGCCCGCGTGGCCCGAGATATCTGGTGTACCCCGCGGAGCCTCAGAGCCAGGCGCAAGTCGTCCGGGACAGCTGGAGAAACCCGCGGGCCATCAGAACCGAGGCCGAGTCGCCCGGGAGAGCTTGTCGACCCCGCGGACCCTCGGACCCGAGCGTGAGTTGCCCGGGTGAGCTGGTCAACCCCGCGGGCCATCGGACCTGAGCGTGAGACGCCCGGGCGATCTGGTCGACCTCGCGGGCCATTGGACCCTAGACCGAATCGCCCGGAACAGCTGGTCGACACCCCGGGGCAGCGGAGACGGGCGTGAGTCGTCCAGGACAGCTTGTCGAACACGCAGTCCCTTGGACCCAAGCGCGAGTCGCCCGGGAGAGCTGGTGCACATGCGGGCCATCGGAACACAGCCCGAGTTGCCCGGGACAGCTGTTCAACACCGGGAACACGGACGTGGGCACGATTCGCCCAGGACAGCTGGTCGACACCGCCGACACTCGGACCCGAGCACGAGGCGCCCGGGAGAGCTGGTCGACCCAGCAGGCCCCCGCACCCGAGCGAGAGTAGCCTGGAAGAGCTGGTCCACACCGCGGGCCCTCGGACCCGAGCCCAAGTCCCCCAGGACAGCTGGTCCAGCCCGCGCGACCTCAGGCACGGGCCCGAGTTATCCGGGACAGCTGGTCGACGCCGTGGACTTCGGACACGCGTGCGAGACGCGCAGATGTGTTGGTCGACCCCGCGGGCCTTCGGACCCTGGCCCGGGACGTCCGGGACAGTTGGTCGACACCACGGGCCCATGGACACTGGCCCGAATCGCCCGGGAAAGTTGATCGACCGCGTGGGCCATCAGACCCGAGGCCGAGTCACCTGGGAGAGCTGGTCGACACCGCATGCCCTCGGACCAGAGCACGAGTCGCCCAGGAGAGCTCGTTGACACCGCGGGATGTCGGAGCCGTGCGGGAGGCTTCCTGGGCAGCTGGTTGACACTGCGGACTCAAACCCGAGCCTGAATCGCCAGGGACAGCTGGTCGACCCCGAGGGCCCTCGGACCCGGGCCAGAGTCACCCGGCACAGCTGATCGACCCCGCGGGCCCTCGGACCCGAGCGCGAATGGCACGGGAGAGGTGATCGACCTCGGAGGCCATCGGACCCAGGCCGCGAGAGCTGGTCAACACCGCGGGCCCTCGGACCCGGCCCCATGTCCCCTGGGACAGCTGCTCGAGCCCACAGGACCTCGGGCACGGGCCCGCGTCACCGGGACAGCTGGCCGAACTCTCGTGCATTTGGAGCAAAACGCGGGTTGCCGGGAGAGCTGGTCGACACCGTGGGCCCACGAACCCGGGCCCGAGCCACCCGGGATAGTTGGTCGAGCCCGCAGGACCTCAGGCACGGGCCTGAATGACCCAGGACAGCTGGTCGAGCCCGCAGGACCTCGAGCACGGCCCGAGTTACCTGGGACAGCTGGTCGACCCCGCGGGCCCTTCGACCCTTGTCTGAGTGGCCCGGGAAGTCTGGTCGACGAGGCAGGCACTGGAATCCGGGCCTAGGTCGCCCAGGACATCGAACGGGCCCGAGGTTCCCAGGACAGCTGGTTGACTCCGCGGCCCCTCGCATCCAATCGCGAGTCGCCCGGGAGTGTTGGTCGACCCCGCGGGCCCTCGGTCACTGGCCCCAGTCGCCCGAGATATCTGGTGTACCCCGCGGAGCCTCAGAGCCAGGCGCAAGTCGTCCGGGACAGCTGGACAACCCCGCGGGCCATCGTACCCGAGGCCGAGTCACCCGGTAGAGCTGATCGACCCCACGGACTCGCGGACCCTCGCACGAGTTGCCCGGGAGATCTGGTCAACCCCGCGGGCACTCGGACCTGAGCGCGAGTTTCCCGGGGGAGCTGGACGACACTGTGGACCCTCCCACCTGAGCGCGAGTCCCCCGGGTGCGCTCGTCGACACAGCAGTCCCTCGGACCCGGGCGCGAGTCTTCCTGGACAGCTGGTCAATACCGTGCGAACTCGGACCCGTGCCTGCGTCGCCCGGGCCTGCTGGTCGACGCCGCGGGCACTGGAATCCGGGCCTAGGTCGCCCGGGACTTCTGGTCCAGCCTGCAGGATTTCGGACATGG
Source organism: Sus scrofa (assembly GCF_054392235.1). Taxonomy (NCBI): domain Eukaryota; kingdom Metazoa; phylum Chordata; class Mammalia; order Artiodactyla; family Suidae; genus Sus; species Sus scrofa. The sequence goes on along the minus strand of NC_139393.1, from coordinate 36,786,082 downwards.
GCCCAAGGTTCCCAGGACATCTGGTCGACCCCGCGGGTCCTCGGAACAGGGCCCGAGTCGCCCAGAAGAGCTGGTCAAGCCCCCGGGCCCACGGAGCCGGGAGCGCGTCGTCCGGGACAGCTGATCGACCACGCGGGCCATCGTCCATGAGGCCGAGTCACCCGGGAGAGCTGGTCGACCTCGCGTGCATTTGGCCCCGAGTGCGACTCGCCAGGGAGAGCTGTTCGATACCGCGGACCCTCGGAACTGGGCGCGATGCGTCCGGGACTGCTGGTCAACCCCGATGGACCACGGACACGGGCACGAGTAGCCCGGGACAGCTGGTCGACCCCGTGGCCTCTCGGATCCGGGAATGAGTCGTCCGGGACAGCTGGTCGACGCCACGGACACTCCCACCAGATCGCGAGGCGCCCGGGAGAGCTGGTCGACACTGCGGGCCCTCGGATCCACGCCGATGTCCTCCTGGAATGTAGGTCGAGCCCGCGAGACCTCGGTCATGTGCCAGAGTTACCCAGGACATCGGTCGACGCCGCGGCCCTCGGACCTAGGTGCGAGTTGTCCTGGACAGCTGGTCAACCCCAAGGGAGCTCGGACCCGTGCCTGAGTCGCCCGGGACAGCTGGTCTACCCCGCGGGCCCTCGGACCCGGGTCCGTGTCTCCCGGGATAGCTGGTCGTCCCCTCATGCCCTAGGACCCGGGCTCGAGCCACCTGGGACAGCTGGTCGACACCGCGGTCCCTCGCACGCGATCGCGAGCCGCCTGGGAGAGGTTGCCGACCCCACAAACCCTTGGACACTGGCCCATGTCTCCCAGGACAGCTGGTCGAGCCTGCGGGCCTTCGGAACCTGGCCCGAGTCCCCCTGGACAGCTGGTCAACACCGGGGGCCCACAGCCACAGGCCCTAGTCGCCTGGGAGAGCTGGTCCAGGCCGCGGGACATCGGGCACGGGCCCGAGTGGCCCGGGAGAGCAGGTGCATCCCACGGGACCTCGGGCATGGGCCCGAGTGGCCAGGGACACCTGCTCCAGGCCACGGAAACTTGTACACGGCCCGAGCCGCCCCGGGGCACCTGGGGCAGTCCGCCAGACCACGGACACGAGCCCGTGTCGCCCCAGACTGATGGTCGATATTGATGGCCCTCGGACATTTGCCCGAGTTCCCCAGGACAGCTGGTCGACCCCGCGGCCCCTCACACCCGATCGCGAGTCACCCAGGAGTGTTGGTCAACCCCGCGGGCCCTCGGTCACTGGCCCGCGTCGCCCGAGATATCTGGTGTACCCCGCGGAGCCTCAGAGCCAGGCGCAAGTCGTCCGGGACAGCTGGAGAAACCCGCGGGCCATCAGAACCGAGGCCGAGTCGCCCGGGAGAGCTTGTCGACCCCGCGGACCCTCGGACCCGAGCGTGAGTTGCCCCGGTGAGCTGGTCAACCCCGCGGGCCATCGGACCTGAGCGTGAGACGCCCGGGAGATCTGGTCGACCTCGCGGGCCATTGGACCCTAGACCGAATCGCCCGGAACAGCTGGTCGACACCCCGGGGCAGCGGAGACGGGCGTGAGTCGTCCAGGACAGCTTGTCGAACACGCAGTCCCTTGGACCCAAGCGCGAGTCGCCCGGGAGAGCTGGTGCACACGCGGGCCATCGGAACACAGCCCGAGTTGCCCGGGACAGCTGTTCAACAGCGGGAACACGGACGCGGGCACGATTCGCCCAGGACAGCTGGTCGACACCGCCGACACTCGGACCCGAGCACGAGGCGCCCGGGAGAGCTGGTCGACCCAGCAGGCCCCCGCACCCGAGCGAGAGTAGCCTGGAGGAGCTGGTCCACACCGCGGGCCCTCGGACCCGAGCCCAAGTCCCCCAGGACATCTGGTCCAGCCCGCGCGACCTCAGGCACGGGCCCGAGTTATCCGGGACAGCTGGTCGACGCCGTGGACTTCGGACACGCGTGCGAGACGCGCAGATGTGTTGGTCGACCCCGCGGGCCTTCGGACCCTGGCCCGGGACGTCCGGGACAGTTGGTCGACACCACGGGCCCATGGACACTGGCCCGAATCGCCCGGGAAAGTTGATCGACCGCGTGGGCCATCAGACCCGAGGCCGAGTCACCTGGGAGAGCTGGTCGACACCGCATGCCCTCGGACCAGAGCACGAGTCGCCCAGGAGAGCTCGTTGACACCGCGGGATGTCGGAGCCGTGCGGGAGGCTTCCTGGGCAGCTGGTTGACACTGCAGACTCAAACCCGAGCCTGAATCGCCAGGGACAGCTGGTCGACCCCGAGGGCCCTCGGACCCGGGCCAGAGTCACCCGGCACAGCTGATCGACCCCGCGGGCCCTCGGACCCGAGCGCGAATGGCACGGGAGAGGTGATCGACCTCGGAGGCCATCGGACCCAGGCCGCGAGAGCTGGTCAACACCGCGGGCCCTCGGACCCGGCCCCATGTCCCCTGGGACAGCTGCTCGAGCCCACAGGACCTCGGGCACGGGCCCGCGTCACCGGGACAGCTGGCCGAACTCTCGTGCATTTGGAGCAAAACGCGGGTTGCCGGGAGAGCTGGTCGACACCGTGGGCCCTGGAACCCGGGCCCGAGCCACCCGGGATAGTTGGTCGAGCCCGCAGGACCTCAGGCACGGGCCTGAATGACCCAGGACAGCTGGTCGAGCCCGCAGGACCTCGAGCACGGCCCGAGTTACCTGGGACAGCTGGTCGACCCCGCGGGCCCTTCGACCCTTGTCTGAGTGGCCCGGGAAGTCTGGTCGACGAGGCAGGCACTGGAATCCGGGCCTAGGTCGCCCAGGACATCGAACGGGCCCGAGGTTCCCAGGACAGCTGGTTGACTCCGCGGCCCCTCGCATCCAATCGCGAGTCGCCCGGGAGTGTTGGTCGACCCCGCAGGGCCCTCGGTCACTGGCCCCAGTCGCCCGAGATATCTGGTGTACCCCGCGGAGCCTCAGAGCCAGGCGCAAGTCGTCCGGGACAGCTGGACAACCCCGCAGGCCATCGTACCCGAGGCCGAGTCACCCGGTAGAGCTGATCGACCCCACGGACACTCGGACCCTCGCACGAGTTGCCCGGGAGATCTGGTCAACCCCGCGGGCACTCGGACCTGAGTGCGAGTTTCCCGGGGGAGCTGGACGACACTGTGGACCCTCCCACCTGAGCGCGAGTCCCCCGGGTGCGCTCGTCGACACAGCAGTCCCTCGGACCCGGGCGCGAGTCTTCCTGGACAGCTGGTCAATACCGTGCGAACTCGGACCCGTGCCTGCGTCGCCCGGGCCTGCTGGTCGACGCCGCGGGCACTGGAATCCGGGCCTAGGTCGCCCGGGACTTCTGGTCCAGCCTGCAGGATTTCGGACATGGGCCCAAGGTTCCCAGGACATCTGGTCGACCCCGCGGGTCCTCGGAACAGGGCCCGAGTCGCCCAGAAGAGCTGGTCAAGCCCCCGGGCCCACGGAGCCGGGAGCGCGTCGTCTGGGACAGCTGATCGACCACGCGGGCCATCGTCCATGAGGCCGAGTCACCCGGGAGAGCTGGTCGACCTCGCGTGCATTTGGCCCCGAGTGCGACTCGCCAGGGAGAGCTGTTCGATACCGCGGACCCTCGGAACTGGGCGCGATGCGTCCGGGACTGCTGGTCAACCCCGATGGACCACGGACACGGGCACGAGTAGCCCGGGACAGCTGGTCGACCCCGTGGCCTCTCGGATCCGGGAATGAGTCGTCCGGGACAGCTGGTCGACGCCACGGACACTCCCACCAGATCGCGAGGCGCCCGGGAGAGCTGGTCGACACTGCGGGCCCTCGGATCCACGCCGATGTCCTCCTGGAATGTAGGTCGAGCCCGCGAGACCTCGGTCATGTGCCAGAGTTACCCAGGACATCGGTCGACGCCGCGGCCCTCGGACCTAGGTGCGAGTTGTCCTGGACAGCTGGTCAAACACAAGGGAGCTCGGACCCGTGCCTGAGTCGCCCGGGACAGCTGGTCTACCCCGCGGGCCCTCGGACCCGGGTCCGTGTCTCCCGGGATAGCTGGTCGTCCCCTCATGCCCTAGGACCCGGGCTCGAGCCACCTGGGACAGCTGGTCGACACCGCGGTCCCTCGCACGCGATCGCGAGCCGCCTGGGAGATGTTGCCGACCCCACAAACCCTTGGACACTGGCCCATGTCTCCCAGGACAGCTGGTCGAGCCTGCGGGCCTTCGGAACCTGGCCCGAGTCCCCCTGGACAGCTGGTCAACACCGGGGGCCCACAGCCACAGGCCCTAGTCGCCTGGGAGAGCTGGTCCAGGCCGCGGGACATCGGGCACGGGCCCGAGTGGCCCGGGAGAGCAGGTGCATCCCACGGGACCTCGGGCATGGGCCCGAGTGGCCAGGGACACCTGCTCCAGGCCACGGAAACTTGTACACGGCCCGAGCCGCCCCGGGGCACCTGGGCCAGTCCGCCAGACCACGGACACGAGCCCGTGTCGCCCCAGACTGATGGTCGATATTGATGGCCCTCGGACATTTGCCCGAGTTCCCCAGGACAGCTGGTCGACCCCGCGGCCCCTCACAACCGATCGCGAGTCACCCGGGAGTGTTGGTCGACCCCGCGGGCCCTCGGTCACTGGCCCGCGTCGCCCGAGATATCTGGTGTACCCCGCGGAGCCTCAGAGCCAGGCGCAAGTCGTCCGGGACAGCTGGAGAAACCCGCGGGCCATCAGAACCGAGGCCGAGTCGCCCGGGAGAGCTTGTCGACCCCGCGGACCCTCGGACCCGAGCGTGAGTTGCCCCGGTGAGCTGGTCAACCCCGCGGGCCATCGGACCTGAGCGTGAGACGCCCGGGAGATCTGGTCGACCTCGCGGGCCATTGGACCCTAGACCGAATCGCCCGGAACAGCTGGTCGACACCCCGGGGCAGCGGAGACGGGCGTGAGTCGTCCAGGACAGCTTGTCGAACACGCAGTCCCTTGGACCCAAGCGCGAGTCGCCCGGGAGAGCTGGTCCACACGCGGGCCATCGGAACACAGCCCGAGTTGCCCGGGACAGCTGTTCAACACCGGGAACACGGACGCGGGCACGATTCGCCCAGGACAGCTGGTCGACACCGCCGACACTCGGACCCGAGCACGAGGCGCCCGGGAGAGCTGGTCGACCCAGCAGGCCCCCGCACCCGAGCGAGAGTAGCCTGGAAGAGCTGGTCCACACCGCGGGCCCTCGGACCCGAGCCCAAGTCCCCCAGGACAGCTGGTCCAGCCCGCGCGACCTCAGGCACGGGCCCGAGTTATCCGGGACAGCTGGTCGACGCCGTGGACTTCGGACACGCGTGCGAGACGCGCAGATGTGTTGGTCGACCCCGCGGGCCTTCGGACCCTGGCCCGGGACGTCCGGGACAGTTGGTCGACACCACGGGCCCATGGACACTGGCCCGAATCGCCCGGGAAAGTTGATCGACCGCGTGGGCCATCAGACCCGAGGCCGAGTCACCTGGGAGAGCTGGTCGACACCGCATGCCCTCGGACCAGAGCACGAGTCGCCCAGGAGAGCTGGTTGACACCGCGGGATGTCGGAGCCGTGCGGGAGGCTTCCTGGGCAGCTGGTTGACACTGCGGACTCAAACCCGAGCCTGAATCGCCAGGGACAGCTGGTCGACCCCGAGGGCCCTCGGACCCGGGCCAGAGTCACCCGGCACAGCTGATCGACCCCGCGGGCCCTCGGACCCGAGCGCGAATGGCACGGGAGAGGTGATCGACCTCGGAGGCCATCGGACCCAGGCCGCGAGAGCTGGTCAACACCGCGGGCCCTCGGACCCGGCCCCATGTCCCCTGGGACAGCTGCTCGAGCCCACAGGACCTCGGGCACGGGCCCGCGTCACCGGGACAGCTGGCCGAACTCTCGTGCATTTGGAGCAAAACGCGGGTTGCCGGGAGAGCTGGTCGACACCGTGGGCCCTGGAACCCGGGCCCGAGCCACCCGGGATAGTTGGTCGAGCCCGCAGGACCTCAGGCACGGGCCTGAATGACCCAGGACAGCTGGTCGAGCCCGCAGGACCTCGAGCACGGCCCGAGTTACCTGGGACAGCTGGTCGACCCCGCGGGCCCTTCGACCCTTGTCTGAGTGGCCCGGGAAGTCTGGTCGACGAGGCAGGCACTGGAATCCGGGCCTAGGTCGCCCAGGACATCGAACGGGCCCGAGGTTCCCAGGACAGCTGGTTGACTCCGCGGCCCCTCGCATCCAATCGCGAGTCGCCCGGGAGTGTTGGTCGACCCCGCAGGGCCCTCGGTCACTGGCCCCAGTCGCCCGAGATATCTGGTGTACCCCGCGGAGCCTCAGAGCCAGGTGCAAGTCGTCCGGGACAGCTGGACAACCCCGCAGGCCATCGTACCCGAGGCCGAGTCACCCGGTAGAGCTGATCGACCCCACGGACTCTCGGACCCTCGCACGAGTTGCCCGGGAGATCTGGTCAACCCCGCGGGCACTCGGACTTGAGCGCGAGTTTCCCGGGGGAGCTGGACGACACTGTGGACCCTCCCACCTGAGCGCGAGTCCCCCGGGTGCGCTCGTCGACACAGCAGTCCCTCGGACCCGGGCGCGAGTCTTCCTGGACAGCTGGTCAATACCGTGCGAACTCGGACCCGTGCCTGCGTCGCCCGGGCCTGCTGGTCGACGCCGCGGGCACTGGAATCCGGGCCTAGGTCGCCCGGGACTTCTGGTCCAGCCTGCAGGATTTCGGACATGGGCCCAAGGTTCCCAGGACATCTGGTCGACCCCGCGGGTCCTCGGAACAGGGCCCGAGTCGCCCAGAAGAGCTGGTCAAGCCCCCGGGCCCACGGAGCCGGGAGCGCGTCGTCTGGGACAGCTGATCGACCACGCGGGCCATCGTCCATGAGGCCGAGTCACCCGGGAGAGCTGGTCGACCTCGCGTGCATTTGGCCCCGAGTGCGACTCGCCAGGGAGAGCTGTTCGATACCGCGGACCCTCGGAACTGGGCGCGATGCGTCCGGGACTGCTGGTCAACCCCGATGGACCACGGACACGGGCACGAGTAGCCCGGGACAGCTGGTCGACCCCGTGGCCTCTCGGATCCGGGAATGAGTCGTCCGGGACAGCTGGTCGACGCCACGGACACTCCCACCAGATCGCGAGTCGCCCGGGAGAGCTGGTCGACACTGCGGGCCCTCGGATCCACGCCGATGTCCTCCTGGAATGTTGGTCGAGCCCGCGAGACCTCGGTCATGTGCCAGAGTTACCCAGGACATCGGTCGACGCCGCGGCCCTCGGACCTAGGTGCGAGTTGTCCTGGACAGCTGGTCAACCCCAAGGGATCTCGGACCCGTGCCTGAGTCGCCCGGGACAGCTGGTCTACCCCGCGGGCCCTCGGACCCGGGTCCGTGTCTCCCGGGATAGCTGGTCGTCCCCTCATGCCCTAGGACCCGGGCTCGAGCCACCTGGGACAGCTGGTCGACACCGCGGTCCCTCGCACGCGATCGCGAGCCGCCTGGGAGAGGTTGCCGACCCCACAAACCCTTGGACACTGGCCCATGTCTCCCAGGACAGCTGGTCGAGCCTGCGGGCCTTCGGAACCTGGCCCGAGTCCCCCTGGACAGCTGGTCAACACCGGGGGCCCACAGCCACAGGCCCTAGTCGCCTGGGAGAGCTGGTCCAGGCCGCGGGACATCGGGCACGGGCCCGAGTGGCCCGGGAGAGCAGGTGCATCCCACGGGACCTCGGGCATGGGCCCGAGTGGCCAGGGACACCTGCTCCAGGCCACGGAAACTTGTACATGGCCCGAGCCGCCCCGGGGCACCTGGGGCAGTCCGCCAGACCACGGACACGAGCCCGTGTCGCCCCAGACTGATGGTCGATATTGATGGCCCTCGGACATTTGCCCGAGTTGCCCAGGAGAGCTGGTCGACCCCGCGGCCCCTCACACCCGATCGCGAGTCACCCGGGAGTGTTGGTCGACCCCGCGGGCCCTCGGTCACTGGCCCGCGTCGCCCGAGATATCTGGTGTACCCCGCGGAGCCTCAGAGCCAGGCGCAAGTCGTCCGGGACAGCTGGAGAAACCCGCGGGCCATCAGAACCGAGGCCGAGTCGCCCGGGAGAGCTTGTCGACCCCGCGGACCCTCGGACCCGAGCGTGAGTTGCCCCGGTGAGCTGGTCAACCCCGCGGGCCATCGGACCTGAGCGTGAGACGCCCGGGAGATCTGGTCGACCTCGCGGGCCATTGGACCCTAGACCGAATCGCCCGGAACAGCTGGTCGACACCCCGGGGCAGCGGAGACGGGCGTGAGTCGTCCAGGACAGCTTGTCGAACACGCAGTCCCTTGGACCCAAGCGCGAGTCGCCCGGGAGAGCTGGTCCACACGCGGGCCATCGGAACACAGCCCGAGTTGCCCGGGACAGCTGTTCAACAGCGGGAACACGGACGCGGGCACGATTCGCCCAGGACAGCTGGTCGACACCGCCGACACTCGGACCCGAGCACGAATCGCCCGGGAGAGCTGGTCGACCCAGCAGGCCCCCGCACCCGAGCGAGAGTAGCCTGGAAGAGCTGGTCCACACCGCGGGCCCTCGGACCCGAGCCCAAGTCCCCCAGGACAGCTGGTCCAGCCCGCGCGACCTCAGGCACGGGCCCGAGTTATCCGGGACAGCTGGTCGACGCCGTGGACTTCGGACACGCGTGCGAGACGCGCAGATGTGTTGGTCGACCCCGCGGGCCTTCGGACCCTGGCCCGGGACGTCCGGGACAGTTGGTCGACACCACGGGCCCATGGACACTGGCCCGAATCGCCCGGGAAAGTTGATCGACCGCGTGGGCCATCAGACCCGAGGCCGAGTCACCTGGGAGAGCTGGTCGACACCGCATGCCCTCGGACCAGAGCACGAGTCGCCCAGGAGAGCTGGTTGACACCGCGGGATGTCGGAGCCGTGCGGGAGGCTTCCTGGGCAGCTGGTTGACACTGCGGACTCAAACCCGAGCCTGAATCGCCAGGGACAGCTGGTCGACCCCGAGGGCCCTCGGACCCGGGCCAGAGTCACCCGGCACAGCTGATCGACCCCGCGGGCCCTCGGACCCGAGCGCGAATGGCACGGGAGAGGTGATCGACCTCGGAGGCCATCGGACCCAGGCCGCGAGAGCTGGTCAACACCGCGGGCCCTCGGACCCGGCCCCATGTCCCCTGGGACAGCTGCTCGAGCCCACAGGACCTCGGGCACGGGCCCGCGTCACCGGGACAGCTGGCCGAACTCTCGTGCATTTGGAGCAAAACGCGGGTTGCCGGGAGAGCTGGTCGACACCGTGGGCCCACGAACACGGGCCCGACCCTCCCGGGATAGCTGGTCGAGCCCGCAGGACCTCAGGCACGGGCCTGAATGACCCAGGACAGCTGGTCGAGCCCGCAGGACCTCGAGCACGGCCCGAGTTACCTGGGACAGCTGGTCGACCCCGCGGGCCCTTCGACCCTTGTCTGAGTGGCCCGGGAAGTCTGGTCGACGAGGCAGGCACTGGAATCCGGGCCTAGGTCGCCCAGGACATCGAACGGGCCCGAGGTTCCCAGGACAGCTGGTTGACTCCGCGGCCCCTCGCATCCAATCGCGAGTCGCCCGGGAGTGTTGGTCGACCCCGCGGGCCCTCGGTCACTGGCCCCAGTCGCCCGAGATATCTGGTGTACCCCGCGGAGCCTCAGAGCCAGGCGCAAGTCGTCCGGGACAGCTGGACAACCCCGCGGGCCATCGTACCCGAGGCCGAGTCACCCGGTAGAGCTGATCGACCCCACGGACTCTCGGACCCTCGCACGAGTTGCCCGGGAGATCTGGTCAACCCCGCGGGCACTCGGACCTGAGCGCGAGTTTCCCGGGGGAGCTGGACGACACTGTGGACCCTCCCACCTGAGCGCGAGTCCCCCGGGTGCGCTCGTCGACACAGCAGTCCCTCGGACCCGGGCGCGAGTCTTCCTGGACAGCTGGTCAATACCGTGCGAACTCGGACCCGTGCCTGCGTCGCCCGGGCCTGCTGGTCGACGCCGCGGGCACTGGAATCCGGGCCTAGGTCGTCCGGGACTTCTGGTCCAGCCTGCAGGATTTCGGACATGGGCCCAAAGTTCCCAGGACATCTGGTCGACCCCGCGGGTCCTCGGAACAGGGCCCGAGTCGCCCAGAAGAGCTGGTCAACCCCCCGGGCCCACGGAGCCGGGAGCGCGTCGTCTGGGACAGCTGATCGACCACGCGGGCCATCGTCCATGAGGCCGAGTCACCCGGGAGAGCTGGTCGACCTCGCGTGCATTTGGCCCCGAGTGCGACTCGCCAGGGAGAGCTGTTCGATACCGCGGACCCTCGGAACTGGGCGCGAGGCGTCCGGGACTGCTGGTCAACCCCGATGGAACACGGACACGGGCAGGAGTAGCCCGGGACAGCTGGTCGACCCCGTGGCCTCTCGGATCCGGGAACGAGCCGTCCGGGACAGCTGGTCGACGCCACGGACACTCCCACCAGATCGCGAGTCGCCCGGGAGAGCTGGTCGACACTGCGGGCCCTCGGATCCACGCCGATGTCCTCCTGGAATGTTGGTTGAGCCCGCGAGACCTCGGTCATGTGCCAGAGTTACCCAGGACATCGGTCGACGCCGCGGCCCTCGGACCTAGGTGCGAGTTGTCCTGGACAGCTGGTCAACCCCAAGGGAGCTCGGCCCCGTGCCTGAGTCGCCCGGGACAGCTGGTCTACCCCGCGGGCCCTCGGACCCGGGTCCGTGTCTCCCGGGATAGCTGGTCGTCCCCTCATGCCCTAGGACCCGGGCTCGAGCCACCTGGGACAGCTGGTCGACACCGCGGTCCCTCGCACGTGATCGCGAGCCGCCTGGGAGAGGTTGCCGACCCCACAAACCCTTGGACACTGGCCCATGTCTCCCAGGACAGCTGGTCGAGCCTGCGGGCCTTCGGAACCTGGCCCGAGTCCCCCTGGACAGCTGGTCAACACCGGGGGCCCACAGGCACAGGCCCTAGTCGCCTGGGAGAGCTGGTCCAGCCCGCGGGACATCGGGCACAGGCCTGAGTGGCCCGGGAGAGCAGGTGCATCCCACGGGACCTCGGGCATGGGCCCGAGTGGCCAGGGACACCTGCTCCAGGCCACGGAAACTTGTACACGGCCCGAGCCGCCCCGGGGCACCTGGGCCAGTCCGCCAGACCACGGACACGAGCTCGTGTCGCCCCAGACTGATGGTCGATATTGATGGCCCTCGGACATTTGCCCGAGTTCCTCAGGACAGCTGGTCGACCCCGCGGCCCCTCACACCCGATCGCGAGTCACCCGGGAGTGTTGGTCGACCCCGCGGGCCCTCGGTCACTGGCCCGCGTCGCCCGAGATATCTGGTGTACCCCGCGGAGCCTCAGAGCCAGGCGCAAGTCGTCCGGGACAGCTGGAGAAACCCGCGGGCCATCAGAACCGAGGCCGAGTCGCCCGGGAGAGCTTGTCGACCCCGCGGACCCTCGGACCCGAGCGTGAGTTGCCCGGGTGAGCTGGTCAACCCCGCGGGCCATCGGACCTGAGCGTGAGACGCCCGGGCGATCTGGTCGACCTCGCGGGCCATTGGACCCTAGACCGAATCGCCCGGAACAGCTGGTCGACACCCCGGGGCAGCGGAGACGGGCGTGAGTCGTCCAGGACAGCTTGTCGAACACGCAGTCCCTTGGACCCAAGCGCGAGTCGCCCGGGAGAGCTGGTGCACATGCGGGCCATCGGAACACAGCCCGAGTTGCCCGGGACAGCTGTTCAACACCGGGAACACGGACGTGGGCACGATTCGCCCAGGACAGCTGGTCGACACCGCCGACACTCGGACCCGAGCACGAGGCGCCCGGGAGAGCTGGTCGACCCAGCAGGCCCCCGCACCCGAGCGAGAGTAGCCTGGAAGAGCTGGTCCACACCGCGGGCCCTCGGACCCGAGCCCAAGTCCCCCAGGACAGCTGGTCCAGCCCGCGCGACCTCAGGCACGGGCCCGAGTTATCCGGGACAGCTGGTCGACGCCGTGGACTTCGGACACGCGTGCGAGACGCGCAGATGTGTTGGTCGACCCCGCGGGCCTTCGGACCCTGGCCCGGGACGTCCGGGACAGTTGGTCGACACCACGGGCCCATGGACACTGGCCCGAATCGCCCGGGAAAGTTGATCGACCGCGTGGGCCATCAGACCCGAGGCCGAGTCACCTGGGAGAGCTGGTCGACACCGCATGCCCTCGGACCAGAGCACGAGTCGCCCAGGAGAGCTCGTTGACACCGCGGGATGTCGGAGCCGTGCGGGAGGCTTCCTGGGCAGCTGGTTGACACTGCGGACTCAAACCCGAGCCTGAATCGCCAGGGACAGCTGGTCGACCCCGAGGGCCCTCGGACCCGGGCCAGAGTCACCCGGCACAGCTGATCGACCCCGCGGGCCCTCGGACCCGAGCGCGAATGGCACGGGAGAGGTGATCGACCTCGGAGGCCATCGGACCCAGGCCGCGAGAGCTGGTCAACACCGCGGGCCCTCGGACCCGGCCCCATGTTCCCTGGGACAGCTGCTCGAGCCCACAGGACCTCGGGCACGGGCCCGCGTCACCGGGACAGCTGGCCGAACTCTCGTGCATTTGGAGCAAAACGCGGGTTGCCGGGAGAGCTGGTCGACACCGTGGGCCCTGGAACCCGGGCCCGAGCCACCCGGGATAGTTGGTCGAGCCCGCAGGACCTCAGGCACGGGCCTGAATGACCCAGGACAGCTGGTCGAGCCCGCAGGACCTCGAGCACGGCCCGAGTTACCTGGGACAGCTGGTCGACCCCGCGGGCCCTTCGACCCTTGTCTGAGTGGCCCGGGAAGTCTGGTCGACGAGGCAGGCACTGGAATCCGGGCCTAGGTCACCCAGGACATCGAACGGGCCCGAGGTTCCCAGGACAGCTGGTTGACTCCGCGGCCCCTCGCATCCAATCGCAAGTCGCCCGGGAGTGTTGGTCGACCCCGCGGGCCCTCGGTCACTGGCCCCAGTCGCCCGAGATATCTGGTGTACCCCGCGGAGCCTCAGAGCCAGGCGCAAGACGTCCGGGACAGCTGGACAACCCCGCGGGCCATCGTAACCGAGGCCGAGTCACCCGGTAGAGCTGATCGACCCCACGGACTCTCGGACCCTCGCACGAGTTGCCCGGGAGATCTGGTCAACCCCGCGGGCACTCGGACCTGAGCGCGAGTTTCCCGGGGGAGCTGGACGACACTGTGGACCCTCCCACCTGAGCGCGAGTCCCCCGGGTGCGCTCGTCGACACAGCAGTCCCTCGGACCCGGGCGCGAGTCTTCCTGGACAGCTGGTCAATACCGTGCGAACTCGGACCCGTGCCTGCGTCGCCCGGGCCTGCTGGTCGACGCCACGGGCACTGGAATCCGGGCCTAGGTCGCCCGGGACTTCTGGTCCAGCCTGCAGGGTTTCGGACATGGGCCCAAGGTTCCCAGGACATCTGGTCGACCCCGCGGGTCCTCGGAACAGGGCCCGAGTCGCCCAGAAGAGCTGGTCAACCCCCCGGGCCCACGGAGCCGGGAGCGCGTCGTCTGGGACAGCTGATCGACCACGCGGGCCATCGTCCATGAGGCCGAGTCACCCGGGAGAGCTGGTCGACCTCGCGTGCATTTGGCCCCGAGTGCGACTCGCCAGGGAGAGCTGTTCGATACCGCGGACCCTCGGAACTGGGCGCGAGGCGTCCGGGACTGCTGGTCAACCCCGATGGAACACGGACACGGGCACGAGTAGCCCGGGACAGCTGGTCGACCCCGTGGCCTCTCGGATCCGGGAACGAGCCGTCCGGGACAGCTGGTCGACGCCACGGACACTCCCACCAGATCGCGAGTCGCCCGGGAGAGCTGGTCGACACTGCGGGCCCTCGGATCCACGCCGATGTCCTCCTGGAATGTTGGTCGAGCCCACGAGACCTCGGTCATGTGCCAGAGTTACCCAGGACATCGGTCGACGCCGCGGCCCTCGGACCTAGGTGCGAGTTGTCCTGGACAGCTGGTCAACCCCAAGGGAGCTCGGCCCCGTGCCTGAGTCGCCCGGGACAGCTGGTCTACCCCGCGGGCCCTCGGACCCGGGTCCGTGTCTCCCGGGATAGCTGGTCGTCCCCTCATGCCCTAGGACCCGGGCTCGAGCCACCTGGGACAGCTGGTCGACACCGCGGTCCCTCGCACGTGATCGCGAGCCGCCTGGGAGAGGTTGCCGACCCCACAAACCCTTGGACACTGGCCCATGTCTCCCAGGACAGCTGGTCGAGCCTGCGGGCCTTCGGAACCTGGCCCGAGTCCCCCTGGACAGCTGGTCAACACCGGGGGCCCACAGGCACAGGCCCTAGTCGCCTGGGAGAGCTGGTCCAGCCCGCGGGACATCGGACACAGGCCTGAGTGGCCCGGGAGAGCAGGTGCATCCCACGGGACCTCGGGCATGGGCCCGAGTGGCCAGGGACACCTGCTCCAGGCCACGGAAACTTGTACACGGCCCGAGCCGCCCCGGGGCACCTGGGCCAGTCCGCCAGACCACGGACACGAGCCCGTGTCGCCCCAGACTGATGGTCGATATTGATGGCCCTCGGACATTTGCCCGAGTTCCCCAGGACAGCTGGTCGACCCCGCGGCCCCTCACACCCGATCGCGAGTCACCCGGGAGTGTTGGTCGACCCCGCGGGCCCTCGGTCACTGGCCCGCGTCGCCCGAGATATCTGGTGTACCCCGCGGAGCCTCAGAGCCAGGCGCAAGTCGTCCGGGACAGCTGGAGAAACCCGCGGGCCATCAGAACCGAGGCCGAGTCGCCCGGGAGAGCTTGTCGACCCCGCGGACCCTCGGACCCGAGCGTGAGTTGCCCCGGTGAGCTGGTCAACCCCGCGGGCCATCGGACCTGAGCGTGAGACGCCCGGGAGATCTGGTCGACCTCGCGGGCCATTGGACCCTAGACCGAATCGCCCGGAACAGCTGGTCAACACCCCGGGGCAGCGGAGACGGGCGTGAGTCGTCCAGGACAGCTTGTCGAACACGCAGTCCCTTGGACCCAAGCGCGAGTCGCCCGGGAGAGCTGGTCCACACGCGGGCCATCGGAACACAGCCCGAGTTGCCCGGGACAGCTGTTCAACACCGGGAACACGGACGTGGGCACGATTCGCCCAGGACAGCTGGTCGACACCGCCGACACTCGGACCCGAGCACGAGGCGCCCGGGAGAGCTGGTCGACCCAGCAGGCCCCCGCACCCGAGCGAGAGTAGCCTGGAAGAGCTGGTCCACACCGCGGGCCCTCGGACCCGAGCCCAAGTCCCCCAGGACAGCTGGTCCAGCCCGCGCGACCTCAGGCACGGGCCCGAGTTATCCGGGACAGCTGGTCGACGCCGTGGACTTCGGACACGCGTGCGAGACGCGCAGATGTGTTGGTCGACCCCGCGGGCCTTCGGACCCTGGCCCGGGACGTCCGGGACAGTTGGTCGACACCACGGGCCCATGGACACTGGCCCGAATCGCCCGGGAAAGTTGATCGACCGCGTGGGCCATCAGACCCGAGGCCGAGTCACCTGGGAGAGCTGGTCGACACCGCATGCCCTCGGACCAGAGCACGAGTCGCCCAGGAGAGCTGGTTGACACCGCGGGATGTCGGAGCCGTGCGGGAGGCTTCCTGGGCAGCTGGTTGACACTGCGGACTCAAACCCGAGCCTGAATCGCCAGGGACAGCTGGTCGACCCCGAGGGCCCTCGGACCCGGGCCAGAGTCACCCGGCACAGCTGATCGACCCCGCGGGCCCTCGGACCCGAGCGCGAATGGCACGGGAGAGGTGATCGACCTCGGAGGCCATCGGACCCAGGCCGCGAGAGCTGGTCAACACCGCGGGCCCTCGGACCCGGCCCCATGTCCCCTGGGACAGCTGCTCGAGCCCACAGGACCTCGGGCACGGGCCCGCGTCACCGGGACAGCTGGCCGAACTCTCGTGCATTTGGAGCAAAACGCGGGTTGCCGGGAGAGCTGGTCGACACCGTGGGCCCTGGAACCCGGGCCCGAGCCACCCGGGATAGTTGGTCGAGCCCGCAGGACCTCAGGCACGGGCCTGAATGACCCAGGACAGCTGGTCGAGCCCGCAGGACCTCGAGCACGGCCCGAGTTACCTGGGACAGCTGGTCGACCCCGCGGGCCCTTCGACCCTTGTCTGAGTGGCCCGGGAAGTCTGGTCGACGAGGCAGGCACTGGAATCCGGGCCTAGGTCGCCCAGGACATCGAACGGGCCCGAGGTTCCCAGGACAGCTGGTTGACTCCGCGGCCCCTCGCATCCAATCGCGAGTCGCCCGGGAGTGTTGGTCGACCCCGCGGGCCCTCGGTCACTGGCCCCAGTCGCCCGAGATATCTGGTGTACCCCGCGGAGCCTCAGAGCCAGATGCAAGTCGTCCGGGACAACTGGACAACCCCGCGGGCCATCGTAACCGAGGCCGAGTCACCCGGTAGAGCTGATCGACCCCACGGACTCTCGGACCCTCGCACGAGTTGCCCGGGAGATCTGGTCAACCCTGCGGGCACTCGGACCTGAGCGCGAGTTTCCCGGGGGAGCTGGACGACACTGTGGACCCTCCCGCCTGAGCGCGAGTCCCCGGGTGCGCTCGTCGACACAGCAGTCCCTCGGACCCGGGCGCGAGTCTTCCTGGACAGCTGGTCAATACCGTGCGAACTCGGACCCGTGCCTGCGTCGCCCGGGCCTGCTGGTCGACGCCGCGGGCACTGGAATCCGGGCCTAGGTCGCCCGGGACTTCTGGTCCAGCCTGCAGGATTTCGGACATGGGCCCAAGGTTCCCAGGACATCTGGTCGACCCCGCGGGTCCTCGGAACAGGGCCCGAGTCGCCCAGAAGAGCTGGTCAACCCCCCCGGGCCCACGGAGCCGGGAGCGCGTCGTCTGGGACAGCTGATCGACCACGCGGGCCATCGTCCATGAGGCCGAGTCACCCGGGAGAGCTGGTCGACCTCGCGTGCATTTGGCCCCGAGTGCGACTCGCCAGGGAGAGCTGTTCGATACCGCGGACCCTCGGAACTGGGCGCGATGCGTCCGGGACTGCTGGTCAACCCCGATGGAACACGGACACGGGCACGAGTAGCCCGGGACAGCTGGTCGACCCCGTGGCCTCTCGGATCCGGGAATGAGTCGTCCGGGACAGCTGGTCGACGCCACGGACACTCCCACCAGATCGCGAGTCGCCCGGGAGAGCTGGTCGACACTGCGGGCCCTCGGATCCACGCCGATGTCCTCCTGGAATGTTGGTCGAGCCCGCGAGACCTCGGTCATGTGCCAGAGTTACCCAGGACATCGGTCGACGCCGCGGCCCTCGGACCTAGGTGCGAGTTGTCCTGGACAGCTGGTCAACCCCAAGGGAGCTCGGCCCCGTGCCTGAGTCGCCCGGGACAGCTGGTCTACCCCGCGGGCCCTCGGACCCGGGTCCGTGTCTCCCGGGATAGCTGGTCGTCCCCTCATGCCCTAGGACCCGGGCTCGAGCCACCTGGGACAGCTGGTCGACACCGCGGTCCCTCGCACGCGATCGCGAGCCGCCTGGGAGAGGTTGCCGACCCCACAAACCCTTGGACACTGGCCCATGTCTCCCAGGACAGCTGGTCGAGCCTGCGGGCCTTCGGAACCTGGCCCGAGTCCCCCTGGACAGCTGGTCAACACCGGGGGCCCACAGCCACAGGCCCTAGTCGCCTGGGAGAGCTGGTCCAGGCCGCGGGACATCGGGCACGGGCCCGAGTGGCCCGGGAGAGCAGGTGCATCCCACGGGACCTCGGGCATGGGCCCGAGTGGCCAGGGACACCTGCTCCAGGCCACGGAAACTTGTACACGGCCCGAGCCGCCCCGGGGCACCTGGGCCAGTCCGCCAGACCACGGACACGAGCCCGTGTCGCCCCAGACTGATGGTCGATATTGATGGCCCTCGGACATTTGCCCGAGTTCCCCAGGACAGCTGGTCGACCCCGCGGCCCCTCACACCCGATCGCGAGTCACCCGGGAGTGTTGGTCGACCCCGCGGGCCCTCGGTCACTGGCCCGCGTCGCCCGAGATATCTGGTGTACCCCGCGGAGCCTCAGAGCCAGGCGCAAGTCGTCCGGGACAGCTGGAGAAACCCGCGGGCCATCAGAACCGAGGCCGAGTCGCCCGGGAGAGCTTGTCGACCCCGCGGACCCTCGGACCCGAGCGTGAGTTGCCCGGGTGAGCTGGTCAACCCCGCGGGCCATCGGACCTGAGCGTGAGACGCCCGGGAGATCTGGTCGACCTCGCGGGCCATTGGACCCTAGACCGAATCGCCCGGAACAGCTGGTCGACACCCCGGGGCAGCGGAAACGGGCGTGAGTCGTCCAGGACAGCTTGTCGAACACGCAGTCCCTTGGACCCAAGCGCGAGTCGCCCGGGAGAGCTGGTCCACACGCGGGCCATCGGAACACAGCCCGAGTTGCCCGGGACAGCTGTTCAACACCGGGAACACGGACGTGGGCACGATTCGCCCAGGACAGCTGGTCGACACCGCCGACACTCGGACCCGAGCACGAGGCGCCCGGGAGAGCTGGTCGACCCAGCAGGCCCCCGCACCCGAGCGAGAGTAGCCTGGAAGAGCTGGTCCACACCGCGGGCCCTCGGACCCGAGCCCAAGTCCCCCAGGACAGCTGGTCCAGCCCGCGCGACCTCAGGCACGGGCCCGAGTTATCCGGGACAGCTGGTCGACGCCGTGGACTTCGGACACGCGTGCGAGACGCGCAGATGTGTTGGTCGACCCCGCGGGCCTTCGGACCCTGGCCCGGGACGTCCGGGACAGTTGGTCGACACCACGGGCCCATGGACACTGGCCCGAATCGCCCGGGAAAGTTGATCGACCGCGTGGGCCATCAGACCCGAGGCCGAGTCACCTGGGAGAGCTGGTCGACACCGCATGCCCTCGGACCAGAGCACGAGTCGCCCAGGAGAGCTCGTTGACACCGCGGGATGTCGGAGCCGTGCGGGAGGCTTCCTGGGCAGCTGGTTGACACTGCGGACTCAAACCCGAGCCTGAATCGCCAGGGACAGCTGGTCGACCCCGAGGGCCCTCGGACCCGGGCCAGAGTCACCCGGCACAGCTGATCGACCCCGCGGGCCCTCGGACCCGAGCGCGAATGGCACGGGAGAGGTGATCGACCTCGGAGGCCATCGGACCCAGGCCGCGAGAGCTGGTCAACACCGCGGGCCCTCGGACCCGGCCCCATGTCCCCTGGGACAGCTGCTCGAGCCCACAGGACCTCGGGCACGGGCCCGCGTCACCGGGACAGCTGGCCGAACTCTCGTGCATTTGGAGCAAAACGCGGGTTGCCGGGAGAGCTGGTCGACACCGTGGGCCCTGGAACCCGGGCCTGAGCCACCCGGGATAGTTGGTCGAGCCCGCAGGACCTCAGGCACGGGCCTGAATGACCCAGGACAGCTGGTCGAGCCCGCAGGACCTCGAGCACGGCCCGAGTTACCTGGGACAGCTGGTCGACCCCGCGGGCCCTTCGACCCTTGTCTGAGTGGCCCGGGAAGTCTGGTCGACGAGGCAGGCACTGGAATCCGGGCCTAGGTCGCCCAGGACATCGAACGGGCCCGAGGTTCCCAGGACAGCTGGTTGACTCCGCGGCCCCTCGCATCCAATCGCGAGTCGCCCGGGAGTGTTGGTCGACCCCGCGGGCCCTCGGTCACTGGCCCCAGTCGCCCGAGATATCTGGTGTACCCCGCGGAGCCTCAGAGCCAGGCGCAAGTCGTCCGGGACAGCTGGACAACCCCGCGGGCCATCGTACCCGAGGCCGAGTCACCCGGTAGAGCTGATCGACCCCACGGACTCTCGGACCCTCGCACGAGTTGCCCGGGAGATCTGGTCAACCCCGCGGGCACTCGGACCTGAGCGCGAGTTTCCCGGGGGAGCTGGACGACACTGTGGACCCTCCCACCTGAGCGCGAGTCCCCCGGGTGCGCTCGTCGACACAGCAGTCCCTCGGACCCGGGCGCGAGTCTTCCTGGACAGCTGGTCAATACCGTGCGAACTCGGACCCGTGCCTGCGTCGCCCGGGCCTGCTGGTCGACGCCGCGGGCACTGGAATCCGGGCCTAGGTCGCCCGGGACTTCTGGTCCAGCCTGCAGGATTTCGGACATGGGCCCAAGGTTCCCAGGACATCTGGTCGACCCCGCGGGTCCTCGGAACAGGGCCCGAGTCGCCCAGAAGAGCTGGTCAACCCCCCGGGCCCACGGAGCCGGGAGCGCGTCGTCTGGGACAGCTGATCGACCACGCGGGCCATCGTCCATGAGGCCGAGTCACCCGGGAGAGCTGGTCGACCTCGCGTGCATTTGGCCCCGAGTGCGACTCGCCAGGGAGAGCTGTTCGATACCGCGGACCCTCGGAACTGGGCGCGAGGTGTCCGGGACTGCTGGTCAACCCCGATGGACCACGGACACGGACACGAGTAGCCCGGGACAGCTGGTCGACCCCGTGGCCTCTCGGATCCGGGAATGAGTCGTCCGGGACAGCTGGTCGACGCCACGGACACTCCCACCAGATCGCGAGTCGCCCGGGAGAGCTGGTCGACACTGCGGGCCCTCGGATCCACGCCGATGTCCTCCTGGAATGTTGGTCGAGCCCGCGAGACCTCGGTCATGTGCCAGAGTTACCCAGGACATCGGTCGACGCCGCGGCCCTCGGACCTAGGTGCGAGTTGTCCTGGACAGCTGGTCAACCCCAAGGGAGCTCGGCCCCGTGCCTGAGTCGCCCGGGACAGCTGGTCTACCCCGCGGGCCCTCGGACCCGGGTCCGTGTCTCCCGGGATAGCTGGTCGTCCCCTCATGCCCTAGGACCCGGGCTCGAGCCACCTGGGACAGCTGGTCGACACCGCGGTCCCTCGCACGCGATCGCGAGCCGCCTGGGAGAGGTTGCCGACCCCACAAACCCTTGGACACTGGCCCATGTCTCCCAGGACAGCTGGTCGAGCCTGCGGGCCTTCGGAACCTGGCCCGAGTCCCCCTGGACAGCTGGTCAACACCGGGGGCCCACAGCCACAGGCCCTAGTCGCCTGGGAGAGCTGGTCCAGGCCGCGGGACATCGGGCACGGGCCCGAGTGGCCCGGGAGAGCAGGTGCATCCCACGGGACCTCGGGCATGGGCCCGAGTGGCCAGGGACACCTGCTCCAGGCCACGGAAACTTGTACACGGCCCGAGCCGCCCCGGGGCACCTGGGCCAGTCCGCCAGACCACGGACACGAGCCCGTGTCGCCCCAGACTGATGGTCGATATTGATGGCCCTCGGACATTTGCCCGAGTTCCCCAGGACAGCTGGTCGACCCCGCGGCCCCTCACACCCGATCGCGAGTCACCCGGGAGTGTTGGTCGTCCCCGCGGGCCCTCGGTCACTGGCCCGCGTCGCCCGAGATATCTGGTGTACCCCGCGGAGCCTCAGAGCCAGGCGCAAGTCGTCCGGGACAGCTGGAGAAACCCGCGGGCCATCAGAACCGAGGCCGAGTCGCCCGGGAGAGCTTGTCGACCCCCTGGACCCTCGGACCCGAGCGTGAGTTGCCCGGGTGAGCTGGTCAACCCCGCGGGCCATCGGACCTGAGCGTGAGACGCCCGGGAGATCTGGTCGACCTCGCGGGCCATTGGACCCTAGACCGAATCGCCCGGAACAGCTGGTCGACACCCCGGGGCAGCGGAGACGGGCGTGAGTCGTCCAGGACAGCTTGTCGAACACGCAGTCCCTTGGACCCAAGCGCGAGTCGCCCGGGAGAGCTGGTGCACACGCGGGCCATCGGAACACAGCCCGAGTTGCCCGGGACAGCTGTTCAACACCGGGAACACGGACGTGGGCACGATTCGCCCAGGACAGCTGGTCGACACCGCCGACACTCGGACTCGAGCACGAGGCGCCCGGGAGAGCTGGTCGACCCAGCAGGCCCCCGCACCCGAGCGAGAGTAGCCTGGAAGAGCTGGTCCACACCGCGGGCCCTCGGACCCGAGCCCAAGTCCCCCAGGACAGCTGGTCCAGCCCGCGCGACCTCAGGCACGGGCCCGAGTTATCCGGGACAGCTGGTCGACGCCGTGGACTTCGGACACGCGTGCGAGACGCGCAGATGTGTTGGTCGACCCCGCGGGCCTTCGGACCCTGGCCCGGGACGTCCGGGACAGTTGGTCGACACCACGGGCCCATGGACACTGGCCCGAATCGCCCGGGAAAGTTGATCGACCGCGTGGGCCATCGGACCCGAGGCCGAGTCACCTGGGAGAGCTGGTCGACACCGCATGCCCTCGGACCAGAGCACGAGTCGCCCAGGAGAGCTGGTTGACACCGCGGGATGTCGGAGCCGTGCGGGAGGCTTCCTGGGCAGCTGGTTGACACTGCGGACTCAAACCCGAGCCTGAATCGCCAGGGACAGCTGGTCGACCCCGAGGGCCCTCGGACCCGGGCCAGAGTCACCCGGCACAGCTGATCGACCCCGCGGGCCCTCGGACCCGAGCGCGAATGGCACGGGAGAGGTGATCGACCTCGGAGGCCATCGGACCCAGGCCGCGAGAGCTGGTCAACACCGCGGGCCCTCGGACCCGGCCCCATGTCCCCTGGGACAGCTGCTCGAGCCCACAGGACCTCGGGCACGGGCCCGCGTCACCGGGACAGCTGGCCGAACTCTCGTGCATTTGGAGCAAAACGCGGGTTGCCGGGAGAGCTGGTCGACACCGTGGGCCCTGGAACCCGGGCCCGAGCCACCCGGGATAGTTGGTCGAGCCCGCAGGACCTCAGGCACGGGCCTGAATGACCCAGGACAGCTGGTCGAGCCCGCAGGACCTCGAGCACGGCCCGAGTTACCTGGGACAGCTGGTCGACCCCGCGGGCCCTTCGACCCTTGTCTGAGTGGCCCGGGAAGTCTGGTCGACGAGGCAGGCACTGGAATCCGGGCCTAGGTCGCCCAGGACATCGAATGGGCCCGAGGTTCCCAGGACAGCTGGTTGACTCCGCGGCCCCTCGCATCCAATCGCGAGTCGCCCGGGAGTGTTGGTCGACCCCGCGGGCCCTCGGTCACTGGCCCCAGTCGCCCGAGATATCTGGTGTACCCCGCGGAGCCTCAGAGCCAGGCGCAAGTCGTCCGGGACAGCTGGACAACCCCGCGGGCCATCGTACCCGAGGCCGAGTCACCCGGTAGAGCTGATCGACCCCACGGACTCTCGGACCCTCGCACGAGTTGCCCGGGAGATCTGGTCAACCCCGCGGGCACTCGGACCTGAGCGCGAGTTTCCCGGGGGAGCTGGACGACACTGTGGACCCTCCCGCCTGAGCGCGAGTCCCCGGGTGCGCTCGTCGACACAGCAGTCCCTCGGACCCGGGCGCGAGTCTTCCTGGACAGCTGGTCAATACCGTGCGAACTCGGACCCGTGCCTGCGTCGCCCGGGCCTGCTGGTCGACGCCGCGGGCACTGGAATCCGGGCCTAGGTCGCCCGGGACTTCTGGTCCAGCCTGCAGGATTTCGGACATGGGCCCAAGGTTCCCAGGACATCTGGTCGACCCCGTGGGTCCTCGGAACAGGGCCCGAGTCGCCCAGAAGAGCTGGTCAAGCCCCCGCGCCCACGGAGCCGGGAGCGCGTCGTCTGGGACAGCTGATCGACCACGCGGGCCATCGTCAATGAGGCCGAGTCACCCAGGAGAGCTGGTCGACCTCGCGTGCATTTGGCCCCGAGTGCGACTCGCCAGGGAGAGCTGTTCGATACCGCGGACCCTCGGAACTGGGCGCGAGGCGTCCGGGACTGCTGGTCAACCCCGATGGACCACGGACACGGGCACGAGTAGCCCGGGACAGCTGGTCGACCCCGTGGCCTCTCGGATCCGGGAACGAGTCGTCCGGGACAGCTGGTCGACGCCACGGACACTCCCACCAGATCGCGAGTCGCCCGGGAGAGCTGGTCGACACTGCGGGCCCTCGGATCCACGCCGATGTCCTCCTGGAATGTTGGTCGAGCCCGCGAGACCTCGGTCATGTGCCAGAGTTACCCAGGACATCGGTCGACGCCGCGGCCCTCGGACCTAGGTGCGAGTTGTCCTGGACAGCTGGTCAACCCCAAGGGAGCTCGGCCCCGTGCCTGAGTCGCCCGGGACAGCTGGTCTACCCCGCGGGCCCTCGGACCCGGGTCCGTGTCTCCCGGGATAGCTGGTCGTCCCCTCATGCCCTAGGACCCGGGCTCGAGCCACCTGGGACAGCTGGTCGACACCGCGGTCCCTCGCACGCGATCGCGAGCCGCCTGGGAGAGGTTGCCGACCCCACAAACCCTTGGACACTGGCACATGTCTCCCAGGACAGCTGGTCGAGCCTGCGGGCCTTCGGAACCTGGCCCGAGTCCCCCTGGACAGCTGGTCAACACCGGGGGCCCACAGCCACAGGCCCTAGTCGCCTGGGAGAGCTGGTCCAGGCCGCGGGACATCGGGCACGGGCCCGAGTGGCCCGGGAGAGCAGGTGCATCCCACGGGACCTCGGGCATGGGCCCGAGTGGCCAGGGACACCTGCTCCAGGCCACGGAAACTTGTACACGGCCCGAGCCGCCCCGGGGCACCTGGGCCAGTCCGCCAGACCACGGACACGAGCCCGTGTCGCCCCAGACTGATGGTCGATATTGATGGCCCTCGGACATTTGCCCGAGTTCCCCAGGACAGCTGGTCGACCCCGCGGCCCCTCACACCCGATCGCGAGTCACCCGGGAGTGTTGGTCGACCCCGCGGGCCCTCGGTCACTGGCCCGCGTCGCCCGAGATATCTGGTGTACCCCGCGGAGCCTCAGAGCCAGGCGCAAGTCGTCCGGGACAGCTGGAGAAACCCGCGGGCCATCAGAACCGAGGCCGAGTCGCCCGGGAGAGCTTGTCGACCCCGCGGACCCTCGGACCCGAGCGTGAGTTGCCCGGGTGAGCTGGTCAACCCCGCGGGCCATCGGACCTGAGCGTGAGACGCCCGGGAGATCTGGTCGACCTCGCGGGCCATTGAACCCTAGACCGAATCGCCCGGAACAGCTGGTCGACACCCCGGGGCAGCGGAGACAGGCGTGAGTCGTCCAGGACAGCTTGTCGAAAACGCAGTCCCTTGGACCCAAGCGCGAGTCGCCCGGGAGAGCTGGTCCACACGCGGGCCATCGGAACACAGCCCGAGTTGCCCGGGACAGCTGTTCAACACCGGGAACACGGACGTGGGCACGATTCGCCCAGGACAGCTGGTCGACACCGCCGACACTCGGACCCGAGCACGAGGCGCCCGGGAGAGCTGGTCGACCCAGCAGGCCCCCGCACCCGAGCGAGAGTAGCCTGGAAGAGCTGGTCCACACCGCGGGCCCTCGGACCCGAGCCCAAGTCCCCCAGGACAGCTGGTCCAGCCCGCGCGACCTCAGGCACGGGCCCGAGTTATCCGGGACAGCTGGTCGACGCCGTGGACTTCGGACACGCGTGCGAGACGCGCAGATGTGTTGGTCGACCCCGCGGGCCTTCGGACCCTGGCCCGGGACGTCCGGGACAGTTGGTCGACACCACGGGCCCATGGACACTGGCCCGAATCGCCCGGGAAAGTTGATCGACCGCGTGGGCCATCGGACCCGAGGCCGAGTCACCTGGGAGAGCTGGTCGACACCGCATGCCCTCGGACCAGAGCACGAGTCGCCCAGGAGAGCTCGTTGACACCGCGGGATGTCGGAGCCGTGCGGGAGGCTTCCTGGGCAGCTGGTTGACACTGCGGACTCAAACCCGAGCCTGAATCGCCAGGGACAGCTGGTCGACCCCGAGGGCCCTCGGACCCGGGCCAGAGTCACCCGGCACAGCTGATCGACCCCGCGGGCCCTCGGACCCGAGCGCGAATGGCACAGAAGAGGTGATCGACCTCGGAGGCCATCGGACCCAGGCCGCGAGAGCTGGTCAACACCGCGGGCCCTCGGACCCGGCCCCATGTCCCCTGGGACAGCTGCTCGAGCCCACAGGACCTCGGGCACGGGCCCGCGTCACCGGGACAGCTGGCCGAACTCTCGTGCATTTGGAGCAAAACGCGGGTTGCCGGGAGAGCTGGTCGACACCGTGGGCCCTGGAACCCGGGCCCGAGCCACCCGGGATAGTTGGTCGAGCCCGCAGGACCTCAGGCACGGGCCTGAATGACCCAGGACAGCTGGTCGAGCCCGCAGGACCTCGAGCACGGCCCGAGTTACCTGGGACAGCTGGTCGACCCCGCGGGCCCTTCGACCCTTGTCTGAGTGGCCCGGGAAGTCTGGTCGACGAGGCAGGCACTGGAATCCGGGCCTAGGTCGCCCAGGACATCGAACGGGCCCGAGGTTCCCAGGACAGCTGGTTGACTCCGCGGCCCCTCGCATCCAATCGCGAGTCGCCCGGGAGTGTTGGTCGACCCCGCGGGCCCTCGGTCACTGGCCCCAGTCGCCCGAGATATCTGGTGTACCCCGCGGAGCCTCAGAGCCAGGCGCAAGTCGTCCGGGACAGCTGGACAACCCCGCGGGCCATCGTACCCGAGGCCGAGTCACCCGGTAGAGCTGATCGACCCCACGGACTCTCGGACCCTCGCACTAGTTGCCCGGGAGATCTGGTCAACCCCGCGGGCACTCGGACCCGAGCGCGAGTTTCCCGGGGGAGCTGGACGACACTGTGGACCCTCCCACCTGAGCGCGAGTCCCCCGGGTGCGCTCGTCGACACAGCAGTCCCTCGGACCCGGGCGCGAGTCTTCCTGGACAGCTGGTCAATACCGTGCGAACTCGGACCCGTGCCTGCGTCGCCCGGGCCTGCTGGTCGACGCCGCGGGCACTGGAATCCGGGCCTAGGTCGCCCGGGACTTCTGGTCCAGCCTGCAGGGTTTCGGACATGGGCCCAAGGTTCCCAGGACATCTGGTCGACCCCGCGGGTCCTCGGAACAGGGCCCGAGTCGCCCAGAAGAGCTGGTCAACCCCCCGGGCCCACGGAGCCGGGAGCGCGTCGTCTGGGACAGCTGATCGACCACGCGGGCCATCGTCCATGAGGCCGAGTCACCCGGGAGAGCTGGTCGACCTCGCGTGCATTTGGCCCCGAGTGCGACTCGCCAGGGAGAGCTGTTCGATACCGCGGACCCTCGGAACTGGGCGCGAGGCGTCCGGGACTGCTGGTCAACCCCGATGGACCACGGACACGGACACGAGTAGCCCGGGACAGCTGGTCGACCCCGTGGCCTCTCGGATCCGGGAATGAGTCGTCCGGGACAGCTGGTCGACGCCACGGACACTCCCACCAGATCGCGAGTCGCCCGGGAGAGCTGGTCGACACTGCGGGCCCTCGGATCCACGCCGATGTCCTCCTGGAATGTTGGTCGAGCCCGCGAGACCTCGGTCATGTGCCAGAGTTACCCAGGACATCGGTCGACGCCGCGGCCCTCGGACCTAGGTGCGAGTTGTCCTGGACAGCTGGTCAACCCCAAGGGAGCTCGGCCCCGTGCCTGAGTCGCCCGGGACAGCTGGTCTACCCCGCGGGCCCTCGGACCCGGGTCCGTGTCTCCCGGGATAGCTGGTCGTCCCCTCATGCCCTAGGACCCGGGCTCGAGCCACCTGGGACAGCTGGTCGACACCGCGGTCCCTCGCACGCGATCGCGAGCCGCCTGGGAGAGGTTGCCGACCCCACAAACCCTTGGACACTGGCCCATGTCTCCCAGGACAGCTGGTCGAGCCTGCGGGCCTTCGGAACCTGGCCCGAGTCCCCCTGGACAGCTGGTCAACACCGGGGGCCCACAGCCACAGGCCCTAGTCGCCTGGGAGAGCTGGTCCAGGCCGCGGGACATCGGGCACGGGCCCGAGTGGCCCGGGAGAGCAGGTGCATCCCACGGGACCTCGGGCATGGGCCCGAGTGGCCAGGGACACCTGCTCCAGGCCACGGAAACTTGTACACGGCCCGAGCCGCCCCGGGGCACCTGGGCCAGTCCGCCAGACCACGGACACGAGCCCGTGTCGCCCCAGACTGATGGTCGATATTGATGGCCCTCGGACATTTGCCCGAGTTCCCCAGGACAGCTGGTCGACCCCGCGGCCCCTCACACCCGATCGCGAGTCACCCGGGAGTGTTGGTCGACCCCGCGGGCCCTCGGTCACTGGCCCGCGTCGCCCGAGATATCTGGTGTACCCCGCGGAGCCTCAGAGCCAGGCGCAAGTCGTCCGGGACAGCTGGAGAAACCCGCGGGCCATCAGAACCGAGGCCGAGTCGCCCGGGAGAGCTTGTCGACCCCGCGGACCCTCGGACCCGAGCGTGAGTTGCCCGGGTGAGCTGGTCAACCCCGCGGGCCATCGGACCTGAGCGTGAGACGCCCGGGAGATCTGGTCGACCTCGCGGGCCATTGGACCCTAGACCGAATCGCCCGGAACAGCTGGTCGACACCCCGGGGCAGCGGAAACGGGCGTGAGTCGTCCAGGACAGCTTGTCGAACACGCAGTCCCTTGGACCCAAGCGCGAGTCGCCCGGGAGAGCTGGTCCACACGCGGGCCATCGGAACACAGCCCGAGTTGCCCGGGACAGCTGTTCAACACCGGGAACACGGACGTGGGCACGATTCGCCCAGGACAGCTGGTCGACACCGCCGACACTCGGACCCGAGCACGAGGCGCCCGGGAGAGCTGGTCGACCCAGCAGGCCCCCGCACCCGAGCGAGAGTAGCCTGGAAGAGCTGGTCCACACCGCGGGCCCTCGGACCCGAGCCCAAGTCCCCCAGGACAGCTGGTCCAGCCCGCGCGACCTCAGGCACGGGCCCGAGTTATCCGGGACAGCTGGTCGACGCCGTGGACTTCGGACACGCGTGCGAGACGCGCAGATGTGTTGGTCGACCCCGCGGGCCTTCGGACCCTGGCCCGGGACGTCCGGGACAGTTGGTCGACACCACGGGCCCATGGACACTGGCCCGAATCGCCCGGGAAAGTTGATCGACCGCGTGGGCCATCAGACCCGAGGCCGAGTCACCTGGGAGAGCTGGTCGACACCGCATGCCCTCGGACCAGAGCACGAGTCGCCCAGGAGAGCTGGTTGACACCGCGGGATGTCGGAGCCGTGCGGGAGGCTTCCTGGGCAGCTGGTTGACACTGCGGACTCAAACCCGAGCCTGAATCGCCAGGGACAGCTGGTCGACCCCGAGGGCCCTCGGACCCGGGCCAGAGTCACCCGGCACAGCTGATCGACCCCGCGGGCCCTCGGACCCGAGCGCGAATGGCACGGGAGAGGTGATCGACCTCGGAGGCCATCGGACCCAGGCCGCGAGAGCTGGTCAACACCGCGGGACCTCGGACCCGGCCCCATGTCCCCTGGGACAGCTGCTCGAGCCCACAGGACCTCGGGCACGGGCCCGCGTCACCGGGACAGCTGGCCGAACTCTCGTGCATTTGGAGCAAAACGCGGGTTGCCGGGAGAGCTGGTCGACACCGTGGGCCCTGGAACCCGGGCCCGAGCCACCCGGGATAGTTGGTCGAGCCCGCAGGACCTCAGGCACGGGCCTGAATGACCCAGGACAGCTGGTCGAGCCCGCAGGACCTCGAGCACGGCCCGAGTTACCTGGGACAGCTGGTCGACCCCGCGGGCCCTTCGACCCTTGTCTGAGTGGCCCGGGAAGTCTGGTCGACGAGGCAGGCACTGGAATCCGGGCCTAGGTCGCCCAGGACATCGAACGGGCCCGAGGTTCCCAGGACAGCTGGTTGACTCCGCGGCCCCTCGCATCCAATCGCGAGTCGCCCGGGAGTGTTGGTCGACCCCGCGGGCCCTCGGTCACTGGCCCCAGTCGCCCGAGATATCTGGTGTACCCCGCGGAGCCTCAGAGCCAGGCGCAAGTCGTCCGGGACAGCTGGACAACCCCGCGGGCCATCGTACCCGAGGCCGAGTCACCCGGTAGAGCTGATCGACCCCACGGACTCGCGGACCCTCGCACGAGTTGCCCGGGAGATCTGGTCAACCCCGCGGGGACTCGGACCTGAGCGCGAGTTTCCCGGGGGAGCTGGACGACACTGTGGACCCTCCCACCTGAGCGCGAGTCCCCCGGGTGCGCTCGTCGACACAGCAGTCCCTCGGACCCGGGCGCGAGTCTTCCTGGACAGCTGGTCAATACCGTGCGAACTCGGACCCGTGCCTGCGTCGCCCGGGCCTGCTGGTCGACGCCGCGGGCACTGGAATCCGGGCCTAGGTCGCCCGGGACTTCTGGTCCAGCCTGCAGGATTTCGGACATGGGCCCAAGGTTCCCAGGACATCTGGTCGACCCCGCGGGTCCTCGGAACAGGGCCCGAGTCGCCCAGAAGAGCTGGTCAACCCCCCGGGCCCACGGAGCCGGGAGCGCGTCGTCTGGGACAGCTGATCGACCACGCGGGCCATCGTCCATGAGGCCGAGTCACCCGGGAGAGCTGGTCGACCTCGCGTGCATTTGGCCCCGAGTGCGACTCGCCAGGGAGAGCTGTTCGATACCGCGGACCCTCGGAACTGGGCGCGAGGCGTCCGGGACTGCTGGTCAACCCCGATGGACCACGGACACGGACACGAGTAGCCCGGGACAGCTGGTCGACCCCGTGGCCTCTCGGATCCGGGAATGAGTCGTCCGGGACAGCTGGTCGACGCCACGGACACTCCCACCAGATCGCGAGTCGCCCGGGAGAGCTGGTCGACACTGCGGGCCCTCGGATCCACGCCGATGTCCTCCTGGAATGTTGGTCGAGCCCGCGAGACCTCGGTCATGTGCCAGAGTTACCCAGGACATCGGTCGACGCCGCGGCCCTCGGACCTAGGTGCGAGTTGTCCTGGACAGCTGGTCAACCCCAAGGGAGCTCGGCCCCGTGCCTGAGTCGCCCGGGACAGCTGGTCTACCCCGCGGGCCCTCGGACCCGGGTCCGTGTCTCCCGGGATAGCTGGTCGTCCCCTCATGCCCTAGGACCCGGGCTCGAGCCACCTGGGACAGCTGGTCGACACCGCGGTCCCTCGCACGCGATCGCGAGCCGCCTGGGAGAGGTTGCCGACCCCACAAACCCTTGGACACTGGCCCATGTCTCCCAGGACAGCTGGTCGAGCCTGCGGGCCTTCGGAACCTGGCCCGAGTCCCCCTGGACAGCTGGTCAACACCGGGGACCCACAGCCACAGGCCCTAGTCGCCTGGGAGAGCTGGTCCAGGCCGCGGGACATCGGGCACGGGCCCGAGTGGCCCGGGAGAGCAGGTGCATCCCACGGGACCTCGGGCATGGGCCCGAGTGGCCAGGGACACCTGCTCCAGGCCACGGAAACTTGTACACGGCCCGAGCCGCCCCGGGGCACCTGGGCCAGTCCGCCAGACCACGGACACGAGCCCGTGTCGCCCCAGACTGATGGTCGATATTGATGGCCCTCGGACATTTGCCCGAGTTCCCCAGGACAGCTGGTCGACCCCGCGGCCCCTCACACCCGATCGCGAGTCACCCGGGAGTGTTGGTCGACCCCGCGGGCCCTCGGTCACTGGCCCGCGTCGCCCGAGATATCTGGTGTACCCCGCGGAGCCTCAGAGCCAGGCGCAAGTCGTCCGGGACAGCTGGAGAAACCCGCGGGCCATCAGAACCGAGGCCGAGTCGCCCGGGAGAGCTTGTCGACCCCGCGGACCCTCGGACCCGAGCGTGAGTTGCCCCGGTGAGCTGGTCAACCCCGCGGGCCATCGGACCTGAGCGTGAGACGCCCGGGAGATCTGGTCGACCTCGCGGGCCATTGGACCCTAGACCGAATCGCCCGGAACAGCTGGTCGACACCCCGGGGCAGCGGAAACGGGCGTGAGTCGTCCAGGACAGCTTGTCGAACACGCAGTCCCTTGGACCCAAGCGCGAGTCGCCCGGGAGAGCTGGTCCACACGCGGGCCATCGGAACACAGCCCGAGTTGCCCGGGACAGCTGTTCAACACCGGGAACACGGACGTGGGCACGATTCGCCCAGGACAGCTGGTCGACACCGCCGACACTCGGACCCGAGCACGAGGCGCCCGGGAGAGCTGGTCGACCCAGCAGGCCCCCGCACCCGAGCGAGAGTAGCCTGGAAGAGCTGGTCCACACCGCGGGCCCTCGGACCCGAGCCCAAGTCCCCCAGGACAGCTGGTCCAGCCCGCGCGACCTCAGGCACGGGCCCGAGTTATCCGGGACAGCTGGTCGACGCCGTGGACTTCGGACACGCGTGCGAGACGCGCAGATGTGTTGGTCGACCCCGCGGGCCTTCGGACCCTGGCCCGGGACGTCCGGGACAGTTGGTCGACACCACGGGCCCATGGACACTGGCCCGAATCGCCCGGGAAAGTTGATCGACCGCGTGGGCCATCAGACCCGAGGCCGAGTCACCTGGGAGAGCTGGTCGACACCGCATGCCCTCGGACCAGAGCACGAGTCGCCCAGGAAAGCTCGTTGACACCGCGGGATGTCGGAGCCGTGCGGGAGGCTTCCTGGGCAGCTGGTTGACACTGCGGACTCAAACCCGAGCCTGAATCGCCAGGGACAGCTGGTCGACCCCGAGGGCCCTCGGACCCGGGCCAGAGTCACCCGGCACAGCTGATCGACCCCGCGGGCCCTCGGACCCGAGCGCGAATGGCACGGGAGAGGTGATCGACCTCGGAGGCCATCGGACCCAGGCCGCGAGAGCTGGTCAACACCGCGGGCCCTCGGACCCGGCCCCATGTCCCCTGGGACAGCTGCTCGAGCCCACAGGACCTCGGGCACGGGCCCGCGTCACCGGGACAGCTGGCCGAACTCTCGTGCATTTGGAGCAAAACGCGGGTTGCCGGGAGAGCTGGTCGACACCGTGGGCCCACGAACCCGGGCCCGAGCCACCCGGGATAGTTGGTCGAGCCCGCAGGACCTCAGGCACGGGCCTGAATGACCCAGGACAGCTGGTCGAGCCCGCAGGACCTCGAGCACGGCCCGAGTTACCTGGGACAGCTGGTCGACCCCGCGGGCCCTTCGACCCTTGTCTGAGTGGCCCGGGAAGTCTGGTCGACGAGGCAGGCACTGGAATCCGGGCCTAGGTCGCCCAGGACATCGAACGGGCCCGAGGTTCCCAGGACAGCTGGTTGACTCCGCGGCCCCTCGCATCCAATCGCGAGTCGCCCGGGAGTGTTGGTCGACCCCGCGGGCCCTCGGTCACTGGCCCCAGTCGCCCGAGATATCTGGTGTACCCCGCGGAGCCTCAGAGCCAGGCGCAAGTCGTCCGGGACAGCTGGACAACCCCGCGGGCCATCGTACCCGAGGCCGAGTCACCCGGTAGAGCTGATCGACCCCACGGACTCGCGGACCCTCGCACGAGTTGCCCGGGAGATCTGGTCAACCCCGCGGGCACTCGGACCTGAGCGCGAGTTTCCCGGGGGAGCTGGACGACACTGTGGACCCTCCCACCTGAGCGCGAGTCCCCCGGGTGCGCTCGTCGACACAGCAGTCCCTCGGACCCGGGCGCGAGTCTTCCTGGACAGCTGGTCAATACCGTGCGAACTCGGACCCGTGCCTGCGTCGCCCGGGCCTGCTGGTCGACGCCGCGGGCACTGGAATCCGGGCCTAGGTCGCCCGGGACTTCTGGTCCAGCCTGCAGGATTTCGGACATGGGCCCAAGGTTCCCAGGACATCTGGTCGACCCCGCGGGTCCTCGGAACAGGGCCCGAGTCGCCCAGAAGAGCTGGTCAAGCCCCCGGGCCCACGGAGCCGGGAGCGCGTCGTCTGGGACAGCTGATCGACCACGCGGGCCATCGTCCATGAGGCCGAGTCACCCGGGAGAGCTGGTCGACCTCGCGTGCATTTGGCCCCGAGTGCGACTCGCCAGGGAGAGCTGTTCGATACCGCGGACCCTCGGAACTGGGCGCGATGCGTCCGGGACTGCTGGTCAACCCCGATGGACCACGGACACGGGCACGAGTAGCCCGGGACAGCTGGTCGACCCCGTGGCCTCTCGGATCCGGGAACGAGTCGTCCGGGACAGCTGGTCGACGCCACGGACACTCCCACCAGATCGCGAGGCGCCCGGGAGAGCTGGTCGACACTGCGGGCCCTCGGATCCACGCCGATGTCCTCCTGGAATGTAGGTCGAGCCCGCGAGACCTCGGTCATGTGCCAGAGTTACCCAGGACATCGGTCGACGCCGCGGCCCTCGGACCTAGGTGCGAGTTGTCCTGGACAGCTGGTCAACCACAAGGGAGCTCGGACCCGTGCCTGAGTCGCCCGGGACAGCTGGTCTACCCCGCGGGCCCTCGGACCCGGGTCCGTGTCTCCCGGGATAGCTGGTCGTCCCCTCATGCCCTAGGACCCGGGCTCGAGCCACCTGGGACAGCTGGTCGACACCGCGGTCCCTCGCACGCGATCGCGAGCCGCCTGGGAGAGGTTGCCGACCCCACAAACCCTTGGACACTGGCCCATGTCTCCCAGGACAGCTGGTCGAGCCTGCGGGCCTTCGGAACCTGGCCCGAGTCCCCCTGGACAGCTGGTCAACACCGGGGGCCCACAGCCACAGGCCCTAGTCGCCTGGGAGAGCTGGTCCAGGCCGCGGGACATCGGGCACGGGCCCGAGTGGCCCGGGAGAGCAGGTGCATCCCACGGGACCTCGGGCATGGGCCCGAGTGGCCAGGGACACCTGCTCCAGGCCACGGAAACTTGTACACGGCCCGAGCCGCCCCGGGGCACCTGGGCCAGTCCGCCAGACCACGGACACGAGCCCGTGTCGCCCCAGACTGATGGTCGATATTGATGGCCCTCGGACATTTGCCCGAGTTCCCCAGGACAGCTGGTCGACCCCGCGGCCCCTCACACCCGATCGCGAGTCACCCGGGAGTGTTGGTCGACCCCGCGGGCCCTCGGTCACTGGCCCGCGTCGCCCGAGATATCTGGTGTACCCCGCGGAGCCTCAGAGCCAGGCGCAAGTCGTCCGGGACAGCTGGAGAAACCCGCGGGCCATCAGAACCGAGGCCGAGTCGCCCGGGAGAGCTTGTCGACCCCGCGGACCCTCGGACCCGAGCGTGAGTTGCCCGGGTGAGCTGGTCAACCCCGCGGGCCATCGGACCTGAGCGTGAGACGCCCGGGAGATCTGGTCGACCTCGCGGGCCATTGAACCCTAGACCGAATCGCCCGGAACAGCTGGTCGACACCCCGGGGCAGCGGAGACAGGCGTGAGTCGTCCAGGACAGCTTGTCGAACACGCAGTCCCTTGGACCCAAGCGCGAGTCGCCCGGGAGAGCTGGTCCACACGCGGGCCATCGGAACACAGCCCGAGTTGCCCGGGACAGCTGTTCAACACCGGGAACACGGACGTGGGCACGATTCGCCCAGGACAGCTGGTCGACACCGCCGACACTCGGACCCGAGCACGAGGCGCCCGGGAGAGCTGGTCGACCCAGCAGGCCCCCGCACCCGAGCGAGAGTAGCCTGGAAGAGCTGGTCCACACCGCGGGCCCTCGGACCCGAGCCCAAGTCCCCCAGGACAGCTGGTCCAGCCCGCGCGACCTCAGGCACGGGCCCGAGTTATCCGGGACAGCTGGTCGACGCCGTGGACTTCGGACACGCGTGCGAGACGCGCAGATGTGTTGGTCGACCCCGCGGGCCTTCGGACCCTGGCCCGGGACGTCCGGGACAGTTGGTCGACACCACGGGCCCATGGACACTGGCCCGAATCGCCCGGGAAAGTTGATCGACCGCGTGGGCCATCGGACCCGAGGCCGAGTCACCTGGGAGAGCTGGTCGACACCGCATGCCCTCGGACCAGAGCACGAGTCGCCCAGGAGAGCTCGTTGACACCGCGGGATGTCGGAGCCGTGCGGGAGGCTTCCTGGGCAGCTGGTTGACACTGCGGACTCAAACCCGAGCCTGAATCGCCAGGGACAGCTGGTCGACCCCGAGGGCCCTCGGACCCGGGCCAGAGTCACCCGGCACAGCTGATCGACCCCGCGGGCCCTCGGACCCGAGCGCGAATGGCACAGAAGAGGTGATCGACCTCGGAGGCCATCGGACCCAGGCCGCGAGAGCTGGTCAACACCGCGGGCCCTCGGACCCGGCCCCATGTCCCCTGGGACAGCTGCTCGAGCCCACAGGACCTCGGGCACGGGCCCGCGTCACCGGGACAGCTGGCCGAACTCTCGTGCATTTGGAGCAAAACGCGGGTTGCCGGGAGAGCTGGTCGACACCGTGGGCCCTGGAACCCGGGCCCGAGCCACCCGGGATAGTTGGTCGAGCCCGCAGGACCTCAGGCACGGGCCTGAATGACCCAGGACAGCTGGTCGAGCCCGCAGGACCTCGAGCACGGCCCGAGTTACCTGGGACAGCTGGTCGACCCCGCGGGCCCTTCGACCCTTGTCTGAGTGGCCCGGGAAGTCTGGTCGACGAGGCAGGCACTGGAATCCGGGCCTAGGTCGCCCAGGACATCGAACGGGCCCGAGGTTCCCAGGACAGCTGGTTGACTCCGCGGCCCCTCGCATCCAATCGCGAGTCGCCCGGGAGTGTTGGTCGACCCCGCGGGCCCTCGGTCACTGGCCCCAGTCGCCCGAGATATCTGGTGTACCCCGCGGAGCCTCAGAGCCAGGCGCAAGTCGTCCGGGACAGCTGGACAACCCCGCGGGCCATCGTACCCGAGGCCGAGTCACCCGGTAGAGCTGATCGACCCCACGGACTCTCGGACCCTCGCACTAGTTGCCCGGGAGATCTGGTCAACCCCGCGGGCACTCGGACCCGAGCGCGAGTTTCCCGGGGGAGCTGGACGACACTGTGGACCCTCCCACCTGAGCGCGAGTCCCCCGGGTGCGCTCGTCGACACAGCAGTCCCTCGGACCCGGGCGCGAGTCTTCCTGGACAGCTGGTCAATACCGTGCGAACTCGGACCCGTGCCTGCGTCGCCCGGGCCTGCTGGTCGACGCCGCGGGCACTGGAATCCGGGCCTAGGTCGCCCGGGACTTCTGGTCCAGCCTGCAGGGTTTCGGACATGGGCCCAAGGTTCCCAGGACATCTGGTCGACCCCGCGGGTCCTCGGAACAGGGCCCGAGTCGCCCAGAAGAGCTGGTCAACCCCCCGGGCCCACGGAGCCGGGAGCGCGTCGTCTGGGACAGCTGATCGACCACGCGGGCCATCGTCCATGAGGCCGAGTCACCCGGGAGAGCTGGTCGACCTCGCGTGCATTTGGCCCCGAGTGCGACTCGCCAGGGAGAGCTGTTCGATACCGCGGACCCTCGGAACTGGGCGCGAGGCGTCCGGGACTGCTGGTCAACCCCGATGGACCACGGACACGGACACGAGTAGCCCGGGACAGCTGGTCGACCCCGTGGCCTCTCGGATCCGGGAATGAGTCGTCCGGGACAGCTGGTCGACGCCACGGACACTCCCACCAGATCGCGAGTCGCCCGGGAGAGCTGGTCGACACTGCGGGCCCTCGGATCCACGCCGATGTCCTCCTGGAATGTTGGTCGAGCCCGCGAGACCTCGGTCATGTGCCAGAGTTACCCAGGACATCGGTCGACGCCGCGGCCCTCGGACCTAGGTGCGAGTTGTCCTGGACAGCTGGTCAACCCCAAGGGAGCTCGGCCCCGTGCCTGAGTCGCCCGGGACAGCTGGTCTACCCCGCGGGCCCTCGGACCCGGGTCCGTGTCTCCCGGGATAGCTGGTCGTCCCCTCATGCCCTAGGACCCGGGCTCGAGCCACCTGGGACAGCTGGTCGACACCGCGGTCCCTCGCACGCGATCGCGAGCCGCCTGGGAGAGGTTGCCGACCCCACAAACCCTTGGACACTGGCCCATGTCTCCCAGGACAGCTGGTCGAGCCTGCGGGCCTTCGGAACCTGGCCCGAGTCCCCCTGGACAGCTGGTCAACACCGGGGGCCCACAGCCACAGGCCCTAGTCGCCTGGGAGAGCTGGTCCAGGCCGCGGGACATCGGGCACGGGCCCGAGTGGCCCGGGAGAGCAGGTGCATCCCACGGGACCTCGGGCATGGGCCCGAGTGGCCAGGGACACCTGCTCCAGGCCACGGAAACTTGTACACGGCCCGAGCCGCCCCGGGGCACCTGGGCCAGTCCGCCAGACCACGGACACGAGCCCGTGTCGCCCCAGACTGATGGTCGATATTGATGGCCCTCGGACATTTGCCCGAGTTCCCCAGGACAGCTGGTCGACCCCGCGGCCCCTCACACCCGATCGCGAGTCACCCGGGAGTGTTGGTCGACCCCGCGGGCCCTCGGTCACTGGCCCGCGTCGCCCGAGATATCTGGTGTACCCCGCGGAGCCTCAGAGCCAGGCGCAAGTCGTCCGGGACAGCTGGAGAAACCCGCGGGCCATCAGAACCGAGGCCGAGTCGCCCGGGAGAGCTTGTCGACCCCGCGGACCCTCGGACCCGAGCGTGAGTTGCCCGGGTGAGCTGGTCAACCCCGCGGGCCATCGGACCTGAGCGTGAGACGCCCGGGAGATCTGGTCGACCTCGCGGGCCATTGGACCCTAGACCGAATCGCCCGGAACAGCTGGTCGACACCCCGGGGCAGCGGAAACGGGCGTGAGTCGTCCAGGACAGCTTGTCGAACACGCAGTCCCTTGGACCCAAGCGCGAGTCGCCCGGGAGAGCTGGTCCACACGCGGGCCATCGGAACACAGCCCGAGTTGCCCGGGACAGCTGTTCAACACCGGGAACACGGACGTGGGCACGATTCGCCCAGGACAGCTGGTCGACACCGCCGACACTCGGACCCGAGCACGAGGCGCCCGGGAGAGCTGGTCGACCCAGCAGGCCCCCGCACCCGAGCGAGAGTAGCCTGGAAGAGCTGGTCCACACCGCGGGCCCTCGGACCCGAGCCCAAGTCCCCCAGGACAGCTGGTCCAGCCCGCGCGACCTCAGGCACGGGCCCGAGTTATCCGGGACAGCTGGTCGACGCCGTGGACTTCGGACACGCGTGCGAGACGCGCAGATGTGTTGGTCGACCCCGCGGGCCTTCGGACCCTGGCCCGGGACGTCCGGGACAGTTGGTCGACACCACGGGCCCATGGACACTGGCCCGAATCGCCCGGGAAAGTTGATCGACCGCGTGGGCCATCAGACCCGAGGCCGAGTCACCTGGGAGAGCTGGTCGACACCGCATGCCCTCGGACCAGAGCACGAGTCGCCCAGGAGAGCTGGTTGACACCGCGGGATGTCGGAGCCGTGCGGGAGGCTTCCTGGGCAGCTGGTTGACACTGCGGACTCAAACCCGAGCCTGAATCGCCAGGGACAGCTGGTCGACCCCGAGGGCCCTCGGACCCGGGCCAGAGTCACCCGGCACAGCTGATCGACCCCGCGGGCCCTCGGACCCGAGCGCGAATGGCACGGGAGAGGTGATCGACCTCGGAGGCCATCGGACCCAGGCCGCGAGAGCTGGTCAACACCGCGGGACCTCGGACCCGGCCCCATGTCCCCTGGGACAGCTGCTCGAGCCCACAGGACCTCGGGCACGGGCCCGCGTCACCGGGACAGCTGGCCGAACTCTCGTGCATTTGGAGCAAAACGCGGGTTGCCGGGAGAGCTGGTCGACACCGTGGGCCCTGGAACCCGGGCCCGAGCCACCCGGGATAGTTGGTCGAGCCCGCAGGACCTCAGGCACGGGCCTGAATGACCCAGGACAGCTGGTCGAGCCCGCAGGACCTCGAGCACGGCCCGAGTTACCTGGGACAGCTGGTCGACCCCGCGGGCCCTTCGACCCTTGTCTGAGTGGCCCGGGAAGTCTGGTCGACGAGGCAGGCACTGGAATCCGGGCCTAGGTCGCCCAGGACATCGAACGGGCCCGAGGTTCCCAGGACAGCTGGTTGACTCCGCGGCCCCTCGCATCCAATCGCGAGTCGCCCGGGAGTGTTGGTCGACCCCGCGGGCCCTCGGTCACTGGCCCCAGTCGCCCGAGATATCTGGTGTACCCCGCGGAGCCTCAGAGCCAGGCGCAAGTCGTCCGGGACAGCTGGACAACCCCACGGGCCATCGTACCCGAGGCCGAGTCACCCGGTAGAGCTGATCGACCCCACGGACTCGCGGACCCTCGCACGAGTTGCCCGGGAGATCTGGTCAACCCCGCGGGCACTCGGACCTGAGCGCGAGTTTCCCGGGGGAGCTGGACGACACTGTGGACCCTCCCACCTGAGCGCGAGTCCCCCGGGTGCGCTCGTCGACACAGCAGTCCCTCGGACCCGGGCGCGAGTCTTCCTGGACAGCTGGTCAATACCGTGCGAACTCGGACCCGTGCCTGCGTCGCCCGGGCCTGCTGGTCGACGCCGCGGGCACTGGAATCCGGGCCTAGGTCGCCCGGGACTTCTGGTCCAGCCTGCAGGATTTCGGACATGGGCCCAAGGTTCCCAGGACATCTGGTCGACCCCGCGGGTCCTCGGAACAGGGCCCGAGTCGCCCAGAAGAGCTGGTCAACCCCCCGGGCCCACGGAGCCGGGAGCGCGTCGTCTGGGACAGCTGATCGACCACGCGGGCCATCGTCCATGAGGCCGAGTCACCCGGGAGAGCTGGTCGACCTCGCGTGCATTTGGCCCCGAGTGCGACTCGCCAGGGAGAGCTGTTCGATACCGCGGACCCTCGGAACTGGGCGCGAGGCGTCCGGGACTGCTGGTCAACCCCGATGGACCACGGACACGGACACGAGTAGCCCGGGACAGCTGGTCGACCCCGTGGCCTCTCGGATCCGGGAATGAGTCGTCCGGGACAGCTGGTCGACGCCACGGACACTCCCACCAGATCGCGAGTCGCCCGGGAGAGCTGGTCGACACTGCGGGCCCTCGGATCCACGCCGATGTCCTCCTGGAATGTTGGTCGAGCCCGCGAGACCTCGGTCATGTGCCAGAGTTACCCAGGACATCGGTCGACGCCGCGGCCCTCGGACCTAGGTGCGAGTTGTCCTGGACAGCTGGTCAACCCCAAGGGAGCTCGGCCCCGTGCCTGAGTCGCCCGGGACAGCTGGTCTACCCCGCGGGCCCTCGGACCCGGGTCCGTGTCTCCCGGGATAGCTGGTCGTCCCCTCATGCCCTAGGACCCGGGCTCGAGCCACCTGGGACAGCTGGTCGACACCGCGGTCCCTCGCACGCGATCGCGAGCCGCCTGGGAGAGGTTGCCGACCCCACAAACCCTTGGACACTGGCCCATGTCTCCCAGGACAGCTGGTCGAGCCTGCGGGCCTTCGGAACCTGGCCCGAGTCCCCCTGGACAGCTGGTCAACACCGGGGACCCACAGCCACAGGCCCTAGTCGCCTGGGAGAGCTGGTCCAGGCCGCGGGACATCGGGCACGGGCCCGAGTGGCCCGGGAGAGCAGGTGCATCCCACGGGACCTCGGGCATGGGCCCGAGTGGCCAGGGACACCTGCTCCAGGCCACGGAAACTTGTACACGGCCCGAGCCGCCCCGGGGCACCTGGGCCAGTCCGCCAGACCACGGACACGAGCCCGTGTCGCCCCAGACTGATGGTCGATATTGATGGCCCTCGGACATTTGCCCGAGTTCCCCAGGACAGCTGGTCGACCCCGCGGCCCCTCACACCCGATCGCGAGTCACCCGGGAGTGTTGGTCGACCCCGCGGGCCCTCGGTCACTGGCCCGCGTCGCCCGAGATATCTGGTGTACCCCGCGGAGCCTCAGAGCCAGGCGCAAGTCGTCCGGGACAGCTGGAGAAACCCGCGGGCCATCAGAACCGAGGCCGAGTTGCCCGGGAGAGCTTGTCGACCCCGCGGACCCTCGGACCCGAGCGTGAGTTGCCCCGGTGAGCTGGTCAACCCCGCGGGCCATCGGACCTGAGCGTGAGACGCCCGGGAGATCTGGTCGACCTCGCGGGCCATTGGACCCTAGACCGAATCGCCCGGAACAGCTGGTCGACACCCCGGGGCAGCGGAAACGGGCGTGAGTCGTCCAGGACAGCTTGTCGAACACGCAGTCCCTTGGACCCAAGCGCGAGTCGCCCGGGAGAGCTGGTCCACACGCGGGCCATCGGAACACAGCCCGAGTTGCCCGGGACAGCTGTTCAACACCGGGAACACGGACGTGGGCACGATTCGCCCAGGACAGCTGGTCGACACCGCCGACACTCGGACCCGAGCACGAGGCGCCCGGGAGAGCTGGTCGACCCAGCAGGCCCCCGCACCCGAGCGAGAGTAGCCTGGAAGAGCTGGTCCACACCGCGGGCCCTCGGACCCGAGCCCAAGTCCCCCAGGACAGCTGGTCCAGCCCGCGCGACCTCAGGCACGGGCCCGAGTTATCCGGGACAGCTGGTCGACGCCGTGGACTTCGGACACGCGTGCGAGACGCGCAGATGTGTTGGTCGACCCCGCGGGCCTTCGGACCCTGGCCCGGGACGTCCGGGACAGTTGGTCGACACCACGGGCCCATGGACACTGGCCCGAATCGCCCGGGAAAGTTGATCGACCGCGTGGGCCATCGGACCCGAGGCCGAGTCACCTGGGAGAGCTGGTCGACACCGCATGCCCTCGGACCAGAGCACGAGTCGCCCAGGAGAGCTCGTTGACACCGCGGGATGTCGGAGCCGTGCGGGAGGCTTCCTGGGCAGCTGGTTGACACTGCGGACTCAAACCCGAGCCTGAATCGCCAGGGACAGCTGGTCGACCCCGAGGGCCCTCGGACCCGGGCCAGAGTCACCCGGCACAGCTGATCGACCCCGCGGGCCCTCGGACCCGAGCGCGAATGGCACGGGAGAGGTGATCGACCTCGGAGGCCATCGGACCCAGGCCGCGAGAGCTGGTCAACACCGCGGGCCCTCGGACCCGGCCCCATGTCCCCTGGGACAGCTGCTCGAGCCCACAGGACCTCGGGCACGGGCCCGCGTCACCGGGACAGCTGGCCGAACTCTCGTGCATTTGGAGCAAAACGCGGGTTGCCGGGAGAGCTGGTCGACACCGTGGGCCCACGAACCCGGGCCCGAGCCACCCGGGATAGTTGGTCGAGCCCGCAGGACCTCAGGCACGGGCCTGAATGACCCAGGACAGCTGGTCGAGCCCGCAGGACCTCGAGCACGGCCCGAGTTACCTGGGACAGCTGGTCGACCCCGCGGGCCCTTCGACCCTTGTCTGAGTGGCCCGGGAAGTCTGGTCGACGAGGCAGGCACTGGAATCCGGGCCTAGGTCGCCCAGGACATCGAACGGGCCCGAGGTTCCCAGGACAGCTGGTTGACTCCGCGGCCCCTCGCATCCAATCGCGAGTCGCCCGGGAGTGTTGGTCGACCCCGCGGGCCCTCGGTCACTGGCCCCAGTCGCCCGAGATATCTGGTGTACCCCGCGGAGCCTCAGAGCCAGGCGCAAGTCGTCCGGGACAGCTGGACAACCCCGCGGGCCATCGTACCCGAGGCCGAGTCACCCGGTAGAGCTGATCGACCCCACGGACTCGCGGACCCTCGCACGAGTTGCCCGGGAGATCTGGTCAACCCCGCGGGCACTCGGACCTGAGCGCGAGTTTCCCGGGGGAGCTGGACGACACTGTGGACCCTCCCACCTGAGCGCGAGTCCCCCGGGTGCGCTCGTCGACACAGCAGTCCCTCGGACCCGGGCGCGAGTCTTCCTGGACAGCTGGTCAATACCGTGCGAACTCGGACCCGTGCCTGCGTCGCCCGGGCCTGCTGGTCGACGCCGCGGGCACTGGAATCCGGGCCTAGGTCGCCCGGGACTTCTGGTCCAGCCTGCAGGATTTCGGACATGGGCCCAAGGTTCCCAGGACATCTGGTCGACCCCGCGGGTCCTCGGAACAGGGCCCGAGTCGCCCAGAAGAGCTGGTCAAGCCCCCGGGCCCACGGAGCCGGGAGCGCGTCGTCTGGGACAGCTGATCGACCACGCGGGCCATCGTCCATGAGGCCGAGTCACCCGGGAGAGCTGGTCGACCTCGCGTGCATTTGGCCCCGAGTGCGACTCGCCAGGGAGAGCTGTTCGATACCGCGGACCCTCGGAACTGGGCGCGATGCGTCCGGGACTGCTGGTCAACCCCGATGGACCACGGACACGGGCACGAGTAGCCCGGGACAGCTGGTCGACCCCGTGGCCTCTCGGATCCGGGAATGAGTCGTCCGGGACAGCTGGTCGACGCCACGGACACTCCCACCAGATCGCGAGGCGCCCGGGAGAGCTGGTCGACACTGCGGGCCCTCGGATCCACGCCGATGTCCTCCTGGAATGTAGGTCGAGCCCGCGAGACCTCGGTCATGTGCCAGAGTTACCCAGGACATCGGTCGACGCCGCGGCCCTCGGACCTAGGTGCGAGTTGTCCTGGACAGCTGGTCAACCACAAGGGAGCTCGGACCCGTGCCTGAGTCGCCCGGGACAGCTGGTCTACCCCGCGGGCCCTCGGACCCGGGTCCGTGTCTCCCGGGATAGCTGGTCGTCCCCTCATGCCCTAGGACCCGGGCTCGAGCCACCTGGGACAGCTGGTCGACACCGCGGTCCCTCGCACGCGATCGCGAGCCGCCTGGGAGAGGTTGCCGACCCCACAAACCCTTGGACACTGGCCCATGTCTCCCAGGACAGCTGGTCGAGCCTGCGGGCCTTCGGAACCTGGCCCGAGTCCCCCTGGACAGCTGGTCAACACCGGGGGCCCACAGCCACAGGCCCTAGTCGCCTGGGAGAGCTGGTCCAGGCCGCGGGACATCGGGCACGGGCCCGAGTGGCCCGGGAGAG
Source organism: Sus scrofa (assembly GCF_054392235.1). Lineage (NCBI taxonomy): Eukaryota > Metazoa > Chordata > Mammalia > Artiodactyla > Suidae > Sus > Sus scrofa. Next base: position 36,741,485 of record NC_139393.1, on the reverse strand, counting down.
CAGGTGCATCCCACGGGACCTCGGGCATGGGCCCGAGTGGCCAGGGACACCTGCTCCAGGCCACGGAAACTTGTACACGGCCCGAGCCGCCCCGGGGCACCTGGGCCAGTCCGCCAGACCACGGACACGAGCCCGTGTCGCCCCAGACTGATGGTCGATATTGATGGCCCTCGGACATTTGCCCGAGTTCCCCAGGACAGCTGGTCGACCCCGCGGCCCCTCACACCCGATCGCGAGTCACCCGGGAGTGTTGGTCGACCCCGCGGGCCCTCGGTCACTGGCCCGCGTCGCCCGAGATATCTGGTGTACCCCGCGGAGCCTCAGAGCCAGGCGCAAGTCGTCCGGGACAGCTGGAGAAACCCGCGGGCCATCAGAACCGAGGCCGAGTCGCCCGGGAGAGCTTGTCGACCCCGCGGACCCTCGGACCCGAGCGTGAGTTGCCCCGGTGAGCTGGTCAACCCCGCGGGCCATCGGACCTGAGCGTGAGACGCCCGGGCGATCTGGTCGACCTCGCGGGCCATTGGACCCTAGACCGAATCGCCCGGAACAGCTGGTCGACACCCCGGGGCAGCGGAGACGGGCGTGAGTCGTCCAGGACAGCTTGTCGAACACGCAGTCCCTTGGACCCAAGCGCGAGTCGCCCGGGAGAGCTGGTCCACACGCGGGCCATCGGAACACAGCCCGAGTTGCCCGGGACAGCTGTTCAACACCGGGAACACGGACGTGGGCACGATTCGCCCAGGACAGCTGGTCGACACCGCCGACACTCGGACCCGAGCACGAGGCGCCCGGGAGAGCTGGTCGACCCAGCAGGCCCCCGCACCCGAGCGAGAGTAGCCTGGAAGAGCTGGTCCACACCGCGGGCCCTCGGACCCGAGCCCAAGTCCCCCAGGACAGCTGGTCCAGCCCGCGCGACCTCAGGCACGGGCCCGAGTTATCCGGGACAGCTGGTCGACGCCGTGGACTTCGGACACGCGTGCGAGACGCGCAGATGTGTTGGTCGACCCCGCGGGCCTTCGGACCCTGGCCCGGGACGTCCGGGACAGTTGGTCGACACCACGGGCCCATGGACACTGGCCCGAATCGCCCGGGAAAGTTGATCGACCGCGTGGGCCATCAGACCCGAGGCCGAGTCACCTGGGAGAGCTGGTCGACACCGCATGCCCTCGGACCAGAGCACGAGTCGCCCAGGAGAGCTGGTTGACACCGCGGGATGTCGGAGCCGTGCGGGAGGCTTCCTGGGCAGCTGGTTGACACTGCGGACTCAAACCCGAGCCTGAATCGCCAGGGACAGCTGGTCGACCCCGAGGGCCCTCGGACCCGGGCCAGAGTCACCCGGCACAGCTGATCGACCCCGCGGGCCCTCGGACCCGAGCGCGAATGGCACGGGAGAGGTGATCGACCTCGGAGGCCATCGGACCCAGGCCGCGAGAGCTGGTCAACACCGCGGGCCCTCGGACCCGGCCCCATGTCCCCTGGGACAGCTGCTCGAGCCCACAGGACCTCGGGCACGGGCCCGCGTCACCGGGACAGCTGGCCGAACTCTCGTGCATTTGGAGCAAAACGCGGGTTGCCGGGAGAGCTGGTCGACACCGTGGGCCCTGGAACCCGGGCGCGAGCCACCCGGGATAGTTGGTCGAGCCCGCAGGACCTCAGGCACGGGCCTGAATGACCCAGGACAGCTGGTCGAGCCCGCAGGACCTCGAGCACGGCCCGAGTTACCTGGGACAGCTGGTCGACCCCGCGGGCCCTTCGACCCTTGTCTGAGTGGCCCGGGAAGTCTGGTCGACGAGGCAGGCACTGGAATCCGGGCCTAGGTCGCCCAGGACATCGAACGGGCCCGAGGTTCCCAGGACAGCTGGTTGACTCCGCGGCCCCTCGCATCCAATCGCGAGTCGCCCGGGAGTGTTGGTCGACCCCGCGGGCCCTCGGTCACTGGCCCCAGTCGCCCGAGATATCTGGTGTACCCCGCGGAGCCTCAGAGCCAGGCGCAAGTCGTCCGGGACAGCTGGACAACCCCGCAGGCCATCGTACCCGAGGCCGAGTCACCCGGTAGAGCTGATCGACCCCACGGACTCTCGGACCCTCGCACGAGTTGCCCGGGAGATCTGGTCAACCCCGCGGGCACTCGGACCTGAGCGCGAGTTTCCCGGGGGAGCTGGACGACACTGTGGACCCTCCCACCTGAGCGCGAGTCCCCCGGGTGCGCTCGTCGACACAGCAGTCCCTCGGACCCGGGCGCGAGTCTTCCTGGACAGCTGGTCAATACCGTGCGAACTCGGACCCGTGCCTGCGTCGCCCGGGCCTGCTGGTCGACGCCGCGGGCACTGGAATCCGGGCCTAGGTCGCCCGGGACTTCTGGTCCAGCCTGCAGGATTTCGGACATGGGCCCAAGGTTCCCAGGACATCTGGTCGACCCCGCGGGTCCTCGGAACAGGGCCCGAGTCGCCCAGAAGAGCTGGTCAAGCCCCCGCGCCCACGGAGCCGGGAGCGCGTCGTCTGGGACAGCTGATCGACCACGCGGGCCATCGTCCATGAGGCCGAGTCACCCGGGAGAGCTGGTCGACCTCGCATGCATTTGGCCCCGAGTGCGACTCGCCAGGGAGAGCTGTTCGATACCGCGGACCCTCGGAACTGGGCGCGATGCGTCCGGGACTGCTGGTCAACCCCGATGGACCACGGACACGGGCACGAGTAGCCCGGGACAGCTGGTCGACCCCGTGGCCTCTCGGATCCGGGAATGAGTCGTCCGGGACAGCTGGTCGACGCCACGGACACTCCCACCAGATCGCGAGTCGCCCGGGAGAGCTGGTCGACACTGCGGGCCCTCGGATCCACGCCGATGTCCTCCTGGAATGTTGGTCGAGCCCGCGAGACCTCGGTCATGTGCCAGAGTTACCCAGGACATCGGTCGACGCCGCGGCCCTCGGACCTAGGTGCGAGTTGTCCTGGACAGCTGGTCAACCCCAAGGGATCTCGGACCCGTGCCTGAGTCGCCCGGGACAGCTGGTCTACCCCGCGGGCCCTCGGACCCGGGTCCGTGTCTCCCGGGATAGCTGGTCGTCCCCTCATGCCCTAGGACCCGGGCTCGAGCCACCTGGGACAGCTGGTCGACACCGCGGTCCCTCGCACGCGATCGCGAGCCGCCTGGGAGAGGTTGCCGACCCCACAAACCCTTGGACACTGGCCCATGTCTCCCAGGACAGCTGGTCGAGCCTGCGGGCCTTCGGAACCTGGCCCGAGTCCCCCTGGACAGCTGGTCAACACCGGGGGCCCACAGCCACAGGCCCTAGTCGCCTGGGAGAGCTGGTCCAGGCCGCGGGACATCGGGCACGGGCCCGAGTGGCCCGGGAGAGCAGGTGCATCCCACGGGACCTCGGGCATGGGCCCGAGTGGCCAGGGACACCTGCTCCAGGCCACGGAAACTTGTACACGGCCCGAGCCGCCCCGGGGCACCTGGGCCAGTCCGCCAGACCACGGACACGAGCCCGTGTCGCCCCAGACTGATGGTCGATATTGATGGCCCTCGGACATTTGCCCGAGTTGCCCAGGAGAGCTGGTCGACCCCGCGGCCCCTCACACCCGATCGCGAGTCACCCGGGAGTGTTGGTCGACCCCGCGGGCCCTCGGTCACTGGCCCGCGTCGCCCGAGATATCTGGTGTACCCCGCGGAGCCTCAGAGCCAGGCGCAAGTCGTCCGGGACAGCTGGAGAAACCCGCGGGCCATCAGAACCGAGGCCGAGTCGCCCGGGAGAGCTTGTCGACCCCGCGGACCCTCGGACCCGAGCGTGAGTTGCCCCGGTGATCTGGTCAACCCCGCCGGCCATCGGACCTGAGCGTGAGACGCCCGGGAGATCTGGTCGACCTCGCGGGCCATTGGACCCTAGACCGAATCGCCCGGAACAGCTGGTCGACACCCCGGGGCAGCGGAGACGGGCGTGAGTCGTCCAGGACAGCTTGTCGAACACGCAGTCCCTTGGACCCAAGCGCGAGTCGCCCGGGAGAGCTGGTCCACACGCGGGCCATCGGAACACAGCCCGAGTTGCCCGGGACAGCTGTTCAACAGCGGGAACACGGACGCGGGCACGATTCGCCCAGGACAGCTGGTCGACACCGCCGACACTCGGACCCGAGCACGAATCGCCCGGGAGAGCTGGTCGACCCAGCAGGCCCCCGCACCCGAGCGAGAGTAGCCTGGAAGAGCTGGTCCACACCGCGGGCCCTCGGACCCGAGCCCAAGTCCCCCAGGACAGCTGGTCCAGCCCGCGCGACCTCAGGCACGGGCCCGAGTTATCCGGGACAGCTGGTCGACGCCGTGGACTTCGGACACGCGTGCGAGACGCGCAGATGTGTTGGTCGACCCCGCGGGCCTTCGGACCCTGGCCCGGGACGTCCGGGACAGTTGGTCGACACCACGGGCCCATGGACACTGGCCCGAATCGCCCGGGAAAGTTGATCGACCGCGTGGGCCATCAGACCCGAGGCCGAGTCACCTGGGAGAGCTGGTCGACACCGCATGCCCTCGGACCAGAGCACGAGTCGCCCAGGAGAGCTGGTTGACACCGCGGGATGTCGGAGCCGTGCGGGAGGCTTCCTGGGCAGCTGGTTGACACTGCGGACTCAAACCCGAGCCTGAGTCCCCAGGGACAGCTGGTCGACCCCGAGGGCCCTCGGACCCGGGCCAGAGTCACCCGGCACAGCTGATCGACCCCGCGGGCCCTCGGACCCGAGCGCGAATGGCACGGGAGAGGTGATCGACCTCGGAGGCCATCGGACCCAGGCCGCGAGGGCTGGTCAACACCGCGGGCCCTCGACCCGGCCCCATGTCCCCTGGGACAGCTGCTCGAGCCCACAGGACCTCGGGCACGGGCCCGCGTCACCGGGACAGCTGGCCGAACTCTCGTGCATTTGGAGCAAAACGCGGGTTGCCGGGAGAGCTGGTCGACACCGTGGGCCCTCGAACCCGGGCCCGACCCTCCCGGGATAGTTGGTCGAGCCCGCAGGACGTCAGGCACGGGCCTGAATGACCCAGGACAGCTGGTCGAGCCCGCAGGACCTCGAGCACGGCCCGAGTTACCTGGGACAGCTGGTCGACCCCGCGGGCCCTTCGACCCTTGTCTGAGTGGCCCGGGAAGTCTGGTCGACGAGGCAGGCACTGGAATCCGGGCCTAGGTCGCCCAGGACATCGAACGGGCCCGAGGTTCCCAGGACAGCTGGTTGACTCCGCGGCCCCTCGCATCCAATCGCGAGTCGCCCGGGAGTGTTGGTCGACCCCGCGGGCCCTCGGTCACTGGCCCCAGTCGCCCGAGATATCTGGTGTACCCCGCGGAGCCTCAGAGCCAGGCGCAAGTCGTCCGGGACAGCTGGACAACCCCGCGGGCCATCGTACCCGAGGCCGAGTCACCCGGTAGAGCTGATCGACCCCACGGACTCGCGGACCCTCGCACGAGTTGCCCGGGAGATCTGGTCAACCCCGCGGGCACTCGGACCCAAGCGCGAGTTTCCCGGGGGAGCTGGACGACACTGTGGACCCTCCCACCTGAGCGCGAGTCCCCCGGGTGCGCTCGTCGACACAGCAGTCCCTCGGACCCGGGCGCGAGTCTTCCTGGACAGCTGGTCAATACCGTGCGAACTCGGACCCGTGCCTGCGTCGCCCGGGCCTGCTGGTCGACGCCGCGGGCACTGGAATCCGGGCCTAGGTCGCCCGGGACTTCTGGTCCAGCCTGCAGGATTTCGGACATGGGCCCAAGGTTCCCAGGACATCTGGTCGACCCCGCGGGTCCTCGGAACAGGGCCCGAGTCGCCCAGAAGAGCTGGTCAAGCCCCCGCGCCCACGGAGCCGGGAGCGCGTCGTCTGGGACAGCTGATCGACCACGCGGGCCATCGTCCATGAGGCCGAGTCACCCGGGAGAGCTGGTCGACCTCGCGTGCATTTGGCCCCGAGTGCGACTCGCCAGGGAGAGCTGTTCGATACCGCGGACCCTCGGAACTGGGCGCGATGCGTCCGGGACTGCTGGTCAACCCCGATGGACCACGGACACGGGCACGAGTAGCCCGGGACAGCTGGTCGACCCCGTGGCCTCTCGGATCCGGGAATGAGTCGTCCGGGACAGCTGGTCGACGCCACGGACACTCCCACCAGATCGCGAGGCGCCCGGGAGAGCTGGTCGACACTGCGGGCCCTCGGATCCACGCCGATGTCCTCCTGGAATGTTGGTCGAGCCCGCGAGACCTCGGTCATGTGCCAGAGTTACCCAGGACATCGGTCGACGCCGCGGCCCTCGGACCTAGGTGCGAGTTGTCCTGGACAGCTGGTCAACCCCAAGGGATCTCGGACCCGTGCCTGAGTCGCCCGGGACAGCTGGTCTACCCCGCGGGCCCTCGGACCCGGGTCCGTGTCTCCCGGGATAGCTGGTCGTCCCCTCATGCCCTAGGACCCGGGCTCGAGCCACCTGGGACAGCTGGTCGACACCGCGGTCCCTCGCACGCGATCGCGAGCCGCCTGGGAGAGGTTGCCGACCCCACAAACCCTTGGACACTGGCCCATGTCTCCCAGGACAGCTGGTCGAGCCTGCGGGCCTTCGGAACCTGGCCCGAGTCCCCCTGGACAGCTGGTCAACACCGGGGGCCCACAGCCACAGGCCCTAGTCGCCTGGGAGAGCTGGTCCAGGCCGCGGGACATCGGGCACGGGCCCGAGTGGCCCGGGAGAGCAGGTGCATCCCACGGGACCTCGGGCATGGGCCCGAGTGGCCAGGGACACCTGCTCCAGGCCACGGAAACTTGTACACGGCCCGAGCCGCCCCGGGGCACCTGGGGCAGTCCGCCAGACCACGGACACGAGCCCGTGTCGCCCCAGACTGATGGTCGATATTGATGGCCCTCGGACATTTGCCCGAGTTGCCCAGGAGAGCTGGTCGACCCCGCGGCCCCTCACACCCGATCGCGAGTCACCCGGGAGTGTTGGTCGACCCCGCGGGCCCTCGGTCACTGGCCCGCGTCGCCCGAGATATCTGGTGTACCCCGCGGAGCCTCAGAGCCAGGCGCAAGTCGTCCGGGACAGCTGGAGAAACCCGCGGGCCATCAGAACCGAGGCCGAGTCGCCCGGGAGAGCTTGTCGACCCCGCGGACCCTCGGACCCGAGCGTGAGTTGCCCCGGTGATCTGGTCAACCCCGCCGGCCATCGGACCTGAGCGTGAGACGCCCGGGAGATCTGGTCGACCTCGCGGGCCATTGGACCCTAGACCGAATCGCCCGGAACAGCTGGTCGACACCCCGGGGCAGCGGAGACGGGCGTGAGTCGTCCAGGACAGCTTGTCGAACACGCAGTCCCTTGGACCCAAGCGCGAGTCGCCCGGGAGAGCTGGTCCACACGCGGGCCATCGGAACACAGCCCGAGTTGCCCGGGACAGCTGTTCAACAGCGGGAACACGGACGCGGGCACGATTCGCCCAGGACAGCTGGTCGACACCGCCGACACTCGGACCCGAGCACGAATCGCCCGGGAGAGCTGGTCGACCCAGCAGGCCCCCGCACCCGAGCGAGAGTAGCCTGGAAGAGCTGGTCCACACCGCGGGCCCTCGGACCCGAGCCCAAGTCCCCCAGGACAGCTGGTCCAGCCCGCGCGACCTCAGGCACGGGCCCGAGTTATCCGGGACAGCTGGTCGACGCCGTGGACTTCGGACACGCGTGCGAGACGCGCAGATGTGTTGGTCGACCCCGCGGGCCTTCGGACCCTGGCCCGGGACGTCCGGGACAGTTGGTCGACACCACGGGCCCATGGACACTGGCCCGAATCGCCCGGGAAAGTTGATCGACCGCGTGGGCCATCAGACCCGAGGCCGAGTCACCTGGGAGAGCTGGTCGACACCGCATGCCCTCGGACCAGAGCACGAGTCGCCCAGGAGAGCTGGTTGACACCGCGGGATGTCGGAGCCGTGCGGGAGGCTTCCTGGGCAGCTGGTTGACACTGCGGACTCAAACCCGAGCCTGAGTCCCCAGGGACAGCTGGTCGACCCCGAGGGCCCTCGGACCCGGGCCAGAGTCACCCGGCACAGCTGATCGACCCCGCGGGCCCTCGGACCCGAGCGCGAATGGCACGGGAGAGGTGATCGACCTCGGAGGCCATCGGACCCAGGCCGCGAGGGCTGGTCAACACCGCGGGCCCTCGGACCCGGCCCCATGTCCCCTGGGACAGCTGCTCGAGCCCACAGGACCTCGGGCACGGGCCCGCGTCACCGGGACAGCTGGCCGAACTCTCGTGCATTTGGAGCAAAACGCGGGTTGCCGGGAGAGCTGGTCGACACCGTGGGCCCTCGAACCCGGGCCCGACCCTCCCGGGATAGTTGGTCGAGCCCGCAGGACCTCAGGCACGGGCCTGAATGACCCAGGACAGCTGGTCGAGCCCGCAGGACCTCGAGCACGGCCCGAGTTACCTGGGACAGCTGGTCGACCCCGCGGGCCCTTCGACCCTTGTCTGAGTGGCCCGGGAAGTCTGGTCGACGAGGCAGGCACTGGAATCCGGGCCTAGGTCGCCCAGGACATCGAACGGGCCCGAGGTTCCCAGGACAGCTGGTTGACTCCGCGGCCCCTCGCATCCAATCGCGAGTCGCCCGGGAGTGTTGGTCGACCCCGCGGGCCCTCGGTCACTGGCCCCAGTCGCCCGAGATATCTGGTGTACCCCGCGGAGCCTCAGAGCCAGGCGCAAGTCGTCCGGGACAGCTGGACAACCCCGCGGGCCATCGTACCCGAGGCCGAGTCACCCGGTAGAGCTGATCGACCCCACGGACTCTCGGACCCTCGCACGAGTTGCCCGGGAGATCTGGTCAACCCCGCGGGCACTCGGACCTGAGCGCGAGTTTCCCGGGGGAGCTGGACGACACTGTGGACCCTCCCACCTGAGCGCGAGTCCCCCGGGTGCGCTCGTCGACACAGCAGTCCCTCGGACCCGGGCGCGAGTCTTCCTGGACAGCTGGTCAATACCGTGCGAACTCGGACCCGTGCCTGCGTCGCCCGGGCCTGCTGGTCGACGCCGCGGGCACTGGAATCCGGGCCTAGGTCGCCCGGGACTTCTGGTCCAGCCTGCAGGATTTCGGACATGGGCCCAAGGTTCCCAGGACATCTGGTCGACCCCGCGGGTCCTCGGAACAGGGCCCGAGTCGCCCAGAAGAGCTGGTCAAGCCCCCGGGCCCACGGAGCCGGGAGCGCGTCGTCTGGGACAGCTGATCGACCACGCGGGCCATCGTCCATGAGGCCGAGTCACCCGGGAGAGCTGGTCGACCTCGCGTGCATTTGGCCCCGAGTGCGACTCGCCAGGGAGAGCTGTTCGATACCGCGGACCCTCGGAACTGGGCGCGATGCGTCCGGGACTGCTGGTCAACCCCGATGGACCACGGACACGGGCACGAGTAGCCCGGGACAGCTGGTCGACCCCGTGGCCTCTCGGATCCGGGAATGAGTCGTCCGGGACAGCTGGTCGACGCCACGGACACTCCCACCAGATCGCGAGGCGCCCGGGAGAGCTGGTCGACACTGCGGGCCCTCGGATCCACGCCGATGTCCTCCTGGAATGTTGGTCGAGCCCGCGAGACCTCGGTCATGTGCCAGAGTTACCCAGGACATCGGTCGACGCCGCGGCCCTCGGACCTAGGTGCGAGTTGTCCTGGACAGCTGGTCAACCCCAAGGGATCTCGGACCCGTGCCTGAGTCGCCCGGGACAGCTGGTCTACCCCGCGGGCCCTCGGACCCGGGTCCGTGTCTCCCGGGATAGCTGGTCGTCCCCTCATGCCCTAGGACCCGGGCTCGAGCCACCTGGGACAGCTGGTCGACACCGCGGTCCCTCGCACGCGATCGCGAGCCGCCTGGGAGAGGTTGCCGACCCCACAAACCCTTGGACACTGGCCCATGTCTCCCAGGACAGCTGGTCGAGCCTGCGGGCCTTCGGAACCTGGCCCGAGTCACCCTGGACAGCTGGTCAACACCGGGGGCCCACAGCCACAGGCCCTAGTCGCCTGGGAGAGCTGGTCCAGGCCGCGGGACATCGGGCACGGGCCCGAGTGGCCCGGGAGAGCAGGTGCATCCCACGGGACCTCGGGCATGGGCCCGAGTGGCCAGGGACACCTGCTCCAGGCCACGGAAACTTGTACACGGCCCGAGCCGCCCCGGGGCACCTGGGGCAGTCCGCCAGACCACGGACACGAGCCCGTGTCGCCCCAGACTGATGGTCGATATTGATGGCCCTCGGACATTTGCCCGAGTTGCCCAGGAGAGCTGGTCGACCCCGCGGCCCCTCACACCCGATCGCGAGTCACCCGGGAGTGTTGGTCGACCCCGCGGGCCCTCGGTCACTGGCCCGCGTCGCCCGAGATATCTGGTGTACCCCGCGGAGCCTCAGAGCCAGGCGCAAGTCGTCCGGGACAGCTGGAGAAACCCGCGGGCCATCAGAACCGAGGCCGAGTCGCCCGGGAGAGCTTGTCGACCCCGCGGACCCTCGGACCCGAGCGTGAGTTGCCCCGGTGATCTGGTCAACCCCGCCGGCCATCGGACCTGAGCGTGAGACGCCCGGGAGATCTGGTCGACCTCGCGGGCCATTGGACCCTAGACCGAATCGCCCGGAACAGCTGGTCGACACCCCGGGGCAGCGGAGACGGGCGTGAGTCGTCCAGGACAGCTTGTCGAACACGCAGTCCCTTGGACCCAAGCGCGAGTCGCCCGGGAGAGCTGGTCCACACGCGGGCCATCGGAACACAGCCCGAGTTGCCCGGGACAGCTGTTCAACAGCGGGAACACGGACGCGGGCACGATTCGCCCAGGACAGCTGGTCAACACCGCCGACACTCGGACCCGAGCACGAATCGCCCGGGAGAGCTGGTCGACCCAGCAGGCCCCCGCACCCGAGCGAGAGTAGCCTGGAAGAGCTGGTCCACACCGCGGGCCCTCGGACCCGAGCCCAAGTCCCCCAGGACAGCTGGTCCAGCCCGCGCGACCTCAGGCACGGGCCCGAGTTATCCGGGACAGCTGGTCGACGCCGTGGACTTCGGACACGCGTGCGAGACGCGCAGATGTGTTGGTCGACCCCGCGGGCCTTCGGACCCTGGCCCGGGACGTCCGGGACAGTTGGTCGACACCACGGGCCCATGGACACTGGCCCGAATCGCCCGGGAAAGTTGATCGACCGCGTGGGCCATCAGACCCGAGGCCGAGTCACCTGGGAGAGCTGGTCGACACCGCATGCCCTCGGACCAGAGCACGAGTCGCCCAGGAGAGCTGGTTGACACCGCGGGATGTCGGAGCCGTGCGGGAGGCTTCCTGGGCAGCTGGTTGACACTGCGGACTCAAACCCGAGCCTGAGTCCCCAGGGACAGCTGGTCGACCCCGAGGGCCCTCGGACCCGGGCCAGAGTCACCCGGCACAGCTGATCGACCCCGCGGGCCCTCGGACCCGAGCGCGAATGGCACGGGAGAGGTGATCGACCTCGGAGGCCATCGGACCCAGGCCGCGAGGGCTGGTCAACACCGCGGGCCCTCGGACCCGGCCCCATGTCCCCTGGGACAGCTGCTCGAGCCCACAGGACCTCGGGCACGGGCCCGCGTCACCGGGACAGCTGGCCGAACTCTCGTGCATTTGGAGCAAAACGCGGGTTGCCGGGAGAGCTGGTCGACACCGTGGGCCCTCGAACCCGGGCCCGACCCTCCCGGGATAGTTGGTCGAGCCCGCAGGACCTCAGGCACGGGCCTGAATGACCCAGGACAGCTGGTCGAGCCCGCAGGACCTCGAGCACGGCCCGAGTTACCTGGGACAGCTGGTCGACCCCGCGGGCCCTTCGACCCTTGTCTGAGTGGCCCGGGAAGTCTGGTCGACGAGGCAGGCACTGGAATCCGGGCCTAGGTCGCCCAGGACATCGAACGGGCCCGAGGTTCCCAGGACAGCTGGTTGACTCCGCGGCCCCTCGCATCCAATCGCGAGTCGCCCGGGAGTGTTGGTCGACCCCGCGGGCCCTCGGTCACTGGCCCCAGTCGCCCGAGATATCTGGTGTACCCCGCGGAGCCTCAGAGCCAGGCGCAAGTCGTCCGGGACAGCTGGACAACCCCGCGGGCCATCGTACCCGAGGCCGAGTCACCCGGTAGAGCTGATCGACCCCACGGACTCTCGGACCCTCGCACGAGTTGCCCGGGAGATCTGGTCAACCCCGCGGGCACTCGGACCTGAGCGCGAGTTTCCCGGGGGAGCTGGACGACACTGTGGACCCTCCCACCTGAGCGCGAGTCCCCCGGGTGCGCTCGTCGACACAGCAGTCCCTCGGACCCGGGCGCGAGTCTTCCTGGACAGCTGGTCAATACCGTGCGAACTCGGACCCGTGCCTGCGTCGCCCGGGCCTGCTGGTCGACGCCGCGGGCACTGGAATCCGGGCCTAGGTCGCCCGGGACTTCTGGTCCAGCCTGCAGGATTTCGGACATGGGCCCAAGGTTCCCAGGACATCTGGTCGACCCCGCGGGTCCTCGGAACAGGGCCCGAGTCGCCCAGAAGAGCTGGTCAAGCCCCCGGGCCCACGGAGCCGGGAGCGCGTCGTCTGGGACAGCTGATCGACCACGCGGGCCATCGTCCATGAGGCCGAGTCACCCGGGAGAGCTGGTCGACCTCGCGTGCATTTGGCCCCGAGTGCGACTCGCCAGGGAGAGCTGTTCGATACCGCGGACCCTCGGAACTGGGCGCGATGCGTCCGGGACTGCTGGTCAACCCCGATGGACCACGGACACGGGCACGAGTAGCCCGGGACAGCTGGTCGACCCCGTGGCCTCTCGGATCCGGGAATGAGTCGTCCGGGACAGCTGGTCGACGCCACGGACACTCCCACCAGATCGCGAGGCGCCCGGGAGAGCTGGTCGACACTGCGGGCCCTCGGATCCACGCCGATGTCCTCCTGGAATGTTGGTCGAGCCCGCGAGACCTCGGTCATGTGCCAGAGTTACCCAGGACATCGGTCGACGCCGCGGCCCTCGGACCTAGGTGCGAGTTGTCCTGGACAGCTGGTCAACCCCAAGGGATCTCGGACCCGTGCCTGAGTCGCCCGGGACAGCTGGTCTACCCCGCGGGCCCTCGGAACCGGGTCCGTGTCTCCCGGGATAGCTGGTCGTCCCCTCATGCCCTAGGACCCGGGCTCGAGCCACCTGGGACAGCTGGTCGACACCGCGGTCCCTCGCACGCGATCGCGAGCCGCCTGGGAGAGGTTGCCGACCCCACAAACCCTTGGACACTGGCCCATGTCTCCCAGGACAGCTGGTCGAGCCTGCGGGCCTTCGGAACCTGGCCCGAGTCCCCCTGGACAGCTGGTCAACACCGGGGGCCCACAGGCACAGGCCCTAGTCGCCTGGGAGAGCTGGTCCAGCACGCGGGACATCGGGCACAGGCCCGAGTGGCCCGGGAGAGCAGGTGCATCCCACGGGACCTCGGGCATGGGCCCGAGTGGCCAGGGACACTTGCTCCAGGCCACGGAAACTTGTACACGGCCCGAGCCGCCCCGGGGCACCTGGGCCAGTCCGCCAGACCACGGACACGAGCCCGTGTCGCCCCAGACTGATGGTCGATATTGATGGCCCTCGGACATTTGCCCGAGTTCCCCAGGACAGCTGGTCGACCCCGCGGCCCCTCACACCCGATCGCGAGTCACCCGGGAGTGTTGGTCGACCCCGCGGGCCCTCGGTCACTGGCCCGCGTCGCCCGAGATATCTGGTGTACCCCGCGGAGCCTCAGAGCCAGGCGCAAGTCGTCCGGGACAGCTGGAGAAACCCGCGGGCCATCAGAACCGAGGCCGAGTCGCCCGGGAGAGCTTGTCGACCCCGCGGACCCTCGGACCCGAGCGTGAGTTGCCCCGGTGAGCTGGTCAACCCCGCGGGCCATCGGACCTGAGCGTGAGACGCCCGGGAGATCTGGTCGACCTCGCGGGCCATTGGACCCTAGACCGAATCGCCCGGAACAGCTGGTCGACACCCCGGGGCAGCGGAGACGGGCGTGAGTCGTCCAGGACAGCTTGTCGAACACGCAGTCCCTTGGACCCAAGCGCGAGTCGCCCGGGAGAGCTGGTCCACACGCGGGCCATCGGAACACAGCCCGAGTTGCCCGGGACAGCTGTTCAACACCGGGAACACGGACGTGGGCACGATTCGCCCAGGACAGCTGGTCGACACCGCCGACACTCGGACCCGAGCACGAGGCGCCCGGGAGAGCTGGTCGACCCAGCAGGCCCCCGCACCCGAGCGAGAGTAGCCTGGAAGAGCTGGTCCACACCGCGGGCCCTCGGACCCGAGCCCAAGTCCCCCAGGACAGCTGGTCCAGCCCGCGCGACCTCAGGCACGGGCCCGAGTTATCCGGGACAGCTGGTCGACGCCGTGGACTTCGGACACGCGTGCGAGACGCGCAGATGTGTTGGTCGACCCCGCGGGCCTTCGGACCCTGGCCCGGGACGTCCGGGACAGTTGGTCGACACCACGGGCCCATGGACACTGGCCCGAATCGCCCGGGAAAGTTGATCGACCGCGTGGGCCATCAGACCCGAGGCCGAGTCACCTGGGAGAGCTGGTCGACACCGCATGCCCTCGGACCAGAGCACGAGTCGCCCAGGAGAGCTGGTTGACACCGCGGGATGTCGGAGCCGTGCGGGAGGCTTCCTGGGCAGCTGGTTGACACTGCGGACTCAAACCCGAGCCTGAATCGCCAGGGACAGCTGGTCGACCCCGAGGGCCCTCGGACCCGGGCCAGAGTCACCCGGCACAGCTGATCGACCCCGCGGGCCCTCGGACCCGAGCGCGAATGGCACGGGAGAGGTGATCGACCTCGGAGGCCATCGGACCCAGGCCGCGAGAGCTGGTCAACACCGCGGGCCCTCGGACCCGGCCCCATGTCCCCTGGGACAGCTGCTCGAGCCCACAGGACCTCGGGCACGGGCCCGCGTCACCGGGACAGCTGGCCGAACTCTCGTGCATTTGGAGCAAAACGCGGGTTGCCGGGAGAGCTGGTCGACACCGTGGGCCCTCGAACCCGGGCCCGAGCCACCCGGGATAGTTGGTCGAGCCCGCAGGACCTCAGGCACGGGCCTGAATGACCCAGGACAGCTGGTCGAGCCCGCAGGACCTCGAGCACGGCCCGAGTTACCTGGGACAGCTGGTCGACCCCGCGGGCCCTTCGACCCTTGTCTGAGTGGCCCGGGAAGTCTGGTCGACGAGGCAGGCACTGGAATCCGGGCCTAGGTCGCCCAGGACATCGAACGGGCCCGAGGTTCCCAGGACAGCTGGTTGACTCCGCGGCCCCTCGCATCCAATCGCGAGTCGCCCGGGAGTGTTGGTCGACCCCGCGGGCCCTCGGTCACTGGCCCCAGTCGCCCGAGATATCTGGTGTACCCCGCGGAGCCTCAGAGCCAGGCGCAAGTCGTCCGGGACAGCTGGACAACCCCGCGGGCCATCGTACCCGAGGCCGAGTCACCCGGTAGAGCTGATCGACCCCACGGACTCTCGGACCCTCGCACGAGTTGCCCGGGAGATCTGGTCAACCCCGCGGGCACTCGGACCTGAGCGCGAGTTTCCCGGGGGAGCTGGACGACACTGTGGACCCTCCCACCTGAGCGCGAGTCCCCCGGGTGCGCTCGTCGACACAGCAGTCCCTCGGACCCGGGCGCGAGTCTTCCTGGACAGCTGGTCAATACCGTGCGAACTCGGACCCGTGCCTGCGTCGCCCGGGCCTGCTGGTCGACGCCGCGGGCACTGGAATCCGGGCCTAGGTCGCCCGGGACTTCTGGTCCAGCCTGCAGGATTTCGGACATGGGCCCAAGGTTCCCAGGACATCTGGTCGACCCCGCGGGTCCTCGGAACAGGGCCCGAGTCGCCCAGAAGAGCTGGTCAAGCCCCCGGGCCCACGGAGCCGGGAGCGCGTCGTCTGGGACAGCTGATCGACCACGCGGGCCATCGTCCATGAGGCCGAGTCACCCGGGAGAGCTGGTCGACCTCGCGTGCATTTGGCCCCGAGTGCGACTCGCCAGGGAGAGCTGTTCGATACCGCGGACCCTCGGAACTGGGCGCGATGCGTCCGGGACTGCTGGTCAACCCCGATGGACCACGGACACGGGCACGAGTAGCCCGGGACAGCTGGTCGACCCCGTGGCCTCTCGGATCCGGGAATGAGTCGTCCGGGACAGCTGGTCGACGCCACGGACACTCCCACCAGATCGCGAGGCGCCCGGGAGAGCTGGTCGACACTGCGGGCCCTCGGATCCACGCCGATGTCCTCCTGGAATGTTGGTCGAGCCCGCGAGACCTCGGTCATGTGCCAGAGTTACCCAGGACATCGGTCGACGCCGCGGCCCTCGGACCTAGGTGCGAGTTGTCCTGGACAGCTGGTCAACCCCAAGGGATCTCGGACCCGTGCCTGAGTCGCCCGGGACAGCTGGTCTACCCCGCGGGCCCTCGGAACCGGGTCCGTGTCTCCCGGGATAGCTGGTCGTCCCCTCATGCCCTAGGACCCGGGCTCGAGCCACCTGGGACAGCTGGTCGACACCGCGGTCCCTCGCACGCGATCGCGAGCCGCCTGGGAGAGGTTGCCGACCCCACAAACCCTTGGACACTGGCCCATGTCTCCCAGGACAGCTGGTCGAGCCTGCGGGCCTTCGGAACCTGGCCCGAGTCCCCCTGGACAGCTGGTCAACACCGGGGGCCCACAGGCACAGGCCCTAGTCGCCTGGGAGAGCTGGTCCAGCACGCGGGACATCGGGCACAGGCCCGAGTGGCCCGGGAGAGCAGGTGCATCCCACGGGACCTCGGGCATGGGCCCGAGTGGCCAGGGACACTTGCTCCAGGCCACGGAAACTTGTACACGGCCCGAGCCGCCCCGGGGCACCTGGGCCAGTCCGCCAGACCACGGACACGAGCCCGTGTCGCCCCAGACTGATGGTCGATATTGATGGCCCTCGGACATTTGCCCGAGTTCCCCAGGACAGCTGGTCGACCCCGCGGCCCCTCACACCCGATCGCGAGTCACCCGGGAGTGTTGGTCGACCCCGCGGGCCCTCGGTCACTGGCCCGCGTCGCCCGAGATATCTGGTGTACCCCGCGGAGCCTCAGAGCCAGGCGCAAGTCGTCCGGGACAGCTGGAGAAACCCGCGGGCCATCAGAACCGAGGCCGAGTCGCCCGGGAGAGCTTGTCGACCCCGCGGACCCTCGGACCCGAGCGTGAGTTGCCCGGGTGAGCTGGTCAACCCCGCGGGCCATCGGACCTGAGCGTGAGACGCCCGGGCGATCTGGTCGACCTCGCGGGCCATTGGACCCTAGACCGAATCGCCCGGAACAGCTGGTCGACACCCCAGGGCAGCGGAGACGGGCGTGAGTCGTCCAGGACAGCTTGTCGAACACGCAGTCCCTTGGACCCAAGCGCGAGTCGCCCGGGAGAGCTGGTCCACACGCGGGCCATCGGAACACAGCCCGAGTTGCCCGGGACAGCTGTTCAACACCGGGAACACGGACGTGGGCACGATTCGCCCAGGACAGCTGGTCGACACCGCCGACACTCGGACCCGAGCACGAGGCGCCCGGGAGAGCTGGTCGACCCAGCAGGCCCCCGCACCCGAGCGAGAGTAGCCTGGAAGAGCTGGTCCACACCGCGGGCCCTCGGACCCGAGCCCAAGTCCCCCAGGACAGCTGGTCCAGCCCGCGCGACCTCAGGCACGGGCCCGAGTTATCCGGGACAGCTGGTCGACGCCGTGGACTTCGGACACGCGTGCGAGACGCGCAGATGTGTTGGTCGACCCCGCGGGCCTTCGGACCCTGGCCCGGGACGTCCGGGACAGTTGGTCGACACCACGGGCCCATGGACACTGGCCCGAATCGCCCGGGAAAGTTGATCGACCGCGTGGGCCATCAGACCCGAGGCCGAGTCACCTGGGAGAGCTGGTCGACACCGCATGCCCTCGGACCAGAGCACGAGTCGCCCAGGAGAGCTGGTTGACACCGCGGGATGTCGGAGCCGTGCGGGAGGCTTCCTGGGCAGCTGGTTGACACTGCGGACTCAAACCCGAGCCTGAATCGCCAGGGACAGCTGGTCGACCCCGAGGGCCCTCGGACCCGGGCCAGAGTCACCCGGCACAGCTGATCGACCCCGCGGGCCCTCGGACCCGAGCGCGAATGGCACGGGAGAGGTGATCGACCTCGGAGGCCATCGGACCCAGGCCGCGAGAGCTGGTCAACACCGCGGGCCCTCGGACCCGGCCCCATGTCCCCTGGGACAGCTGCTCGAGCCCACAGGACCTCGGGCACGGGCCCGCGTCACCGGGACAGCTGGCCGAACTCTCGTGCATTTGGAGCAAAACGCGGGTTGCCGGGAGAGCTGGTCGACACCGTGGGCCCTGGAACCCGGGCCCGAGCCACCCGGGATAGTTGGTCGAGCCCGCAGGACCTCAGGCACGGGCCTGAATGACCCAGGACAGCTGGTCGAGCCCGCAGGACCTCGAGCACGGCCCGAGTTACCTGGGACAGCTGGTCGACCCCGCGGGCCCTTCGACCCTTGTCTGAGTGGCCCGGGAAGTCTGGTCGACGAGGCAGGCACTGGAATCCGGGCCTAGGTCGCCCAGGACATCGAACGGGCCCGAGGTTCCCAGGACAGCTGGTTGACTCCGCGGCCCCTCGCATCCAATCGCGAGTCGCCCGGGAGTGTTGGTCGACCCCGCGGGCCCTCGGTCACTGGCCCCAGTCGCCCGAGATATCTGGTGTACCCCGCGGAGCCTCAGAGCCAGGCGCAAGTCGTCCGGGACAGCTGGACAACCCCGCAGGCCATCGTACCCGAGGCCGAGTCACCCGGTAGAGCTGATCGACCCCACGGACTCTCGGACCCTCGCATGAGTTGCCCGGGAGATCTGGTCAACCCCGCGGGCACTCGGAACTGAGCGCGAGTTTCCCGGGGGAGCTGGACGACACTGTGGACCCTCCCACCTGAGCGCGAGTCCCCCGGGTGCGCTCGTCGACACAGCAGTCCCTCGGACCCGGGCGCGAGTCTTCCTGGACAGCTGGTCAATACCGTGCGAACTCGGACCCGTGCCTGCGTCGCCCGGGCCTGCTGGTCGACGCCGCGGGCACTGGAATCCGGGCCTAGGTCGCCCGGGACTTCTGGTCCAGCCTGCAGGATTTCGGACATGGGCCCAAGGTTCCCAGGACATCTGGTCGACCCCGCGGGTCCTCGGAACAGGGCCCGAGTCGCCCAGAAGAGCTGGTCAAGCCCCCGCGCCCACGGAGCCGGGAGCGCGTCGTCTGGGACAGCTGATCGACCACGCGGGCCATCGTCCATGAGGCCGAGTCACCCGGGAGAGCTGGTCGACCTCGCGTGCATTTGGCCCCGAGTGCGACTCGCCAGGGAGAGCTGTTCGATACCGCGGACCCTCGGAACTGGGCGCGATGCGTCCGGGACTGCTGGTCAACCCCGATGGACCACGGACACGGGCACGAGTAGCCCGGGACAGCTGGTCGACCCCGTGGCCTCTCGGATCCGGGAATGAGTCGTCCGGGACAGCTGGTCGACGCCACGGACACTCCCACCAGATCGCGAGTCGCCCGGGAGAGCTGGTCGACACTGCGGGCCCTCGGATCCACGCCGATGTCCTCCTGGAATGTTGGTCGAGCCCGCGAGACCTCGGTCATGTGCCAGAGTTACCCAGGACATCGGTCGACGCCGCGGCCCTCGGACCTAGGTGCGAGTTGTCCTGGACAGCTGGTCAACCCCAAGGGATCTCGGACCCGTGCCTGAGTCGCCCGGGACAGCTGGTCTACCCCGCGGGCCCTCGGACCCGGGTCCGTGTCTCCCGGGATAGCTGGTCGTCCCCTCATGCCCTAGGACCCGGGCTCGAGCCACCTGGGACAGCTGGTCGACACCGCGGTCCCTCGCACGCGATCGCGAGCCGCCTGGGAGAGGTTGCCGACCCCACAAACCCTTGGACACTGGCCCATGTCTCCCAGGACAGCTGGTCGAGCCTGCGGGCCTTCGGAACCTGGCCCGAGTCCCCCTGGACAGCTGGTCAACACCGGGGGCCCACAGCCACAGGCCCTAGTCGCCTGGGAGAGCTGGTCCAGGCCGCGGGACATCGGGCACGGGCCCGAGTGGCCCGGGAGAGCAGGTGCATCCCACGGGACCTCGGGCATGGGCCCGAGTGGCCAGGGACACCTGCTCCAGGCCACGGAAACTTGTACACGGCCCGAGCCGCCCCGGGGCACCTGGGCCAGTCCGCCAGACCACGGACACGAGCCCGTGTCGCCCCAGACTGATGGTCGATATTGATGGCCCTCGGACATTTGCCCGAGTTGCCCAGGAGAGCTGGTCGACCCCGCGGCCCCTCACACCCGATCGCGAGTCACCCGGGAGTGTTGGTCGACCCCGCGGGCCCTCGGTCACTGGCCCGCGTCGCCCGAGATATCTGGTGTACCCCGCGGAGCCTCAGAGCCAGGCGCAAGTCGTCCGGGACAGCTGGAGAAACCCGCGGGCCATCAGAACCGAGGCCGAGTCGCCCGGGAGAGCTTGTCGACCCCGCGGACCCTCGGACCCGAGCGTGAGTTGCCCCGGTGATCTGGTCAACCCCGCCGGCCATCGGACCTGAGCGTGAGACGCCCGGGAGATCTGGTCGACCTCGCGGGCCATTGGACCCTAGACCGAATCGCCCGGAACAGCTGGTCGACACCCCGGGGCAGCGGAGACGGGCGTGAGTCGTCCAGGACAGCTTGTCGAACACGCAGTCCCTTGGACCCAAGCGCGAGTCGCCCGGGAGAGCTGGTCCACACGCGGGCCATCGGAACACAGCCCGAGTTGCCCGGGACAGCTGTTCAACAGCGGGAACACGGACGCGGGCACGATTCGCCCAGGACAGCTGGTCGACACCGCCGACACTCGGACCCGAGCACGAATCGCCCGGGAGAGCTGGTCGACCCAGCAGGCCCCCGCACCCGAGCGAGAGTAGCCTGGAAGAGCTGGTCCACACCGCGGGCCCTCGGACCCGAGCCCAAGTCCCCCAGGACAGCTGGTCCAGCCCGCGCGACCTCAGGCACGGGCCCGAGTTATCCGGGACAGCTGGTCGACGCCGTGGACTTCGGACACGCGTGCGAGACGCGCAGATGTGTTGGTCGACCCCGCGGGCCTTCGGACCCTGGCCCGGGACGTCCGGGACAGTTGGTCGACACCACGGGCCCATGGACACTGGCCCGAATCGCCCGGGAAAGTTGATCGACCGCGTGGGCCATCAGACCCGAGGCCGAGTCACCTGGGAGAGCTGGTCGACACCGCATGCCCTCGGACCAGAGCACGAGTCGCCCAGGAGAGCTGGTTGACACCGCGGGATGTCGGAGCCGTGCGGGAGGCTTCCTGGGCAGCTGGTTGACACTGCGGACTCAAACCCGAGCCTGAATCGCCAGGGACAGCTGGTCGACCGCGAGGGCCCTCGGACCCGGGCCAGAGTCACCCGGCACAGCTGATCGACCCCGCGGGCCCTCGGACCCGAGCGCGAATGGCACGGGAGAGGTGATCGACCTCGGAGGCCATCGGACCCAGGCCGCGAGGGCTGGTCAACACCGCGGGCCCTCGGACCCGGCCCCATGTCCCCTGGGACAGCTGCTCGAGCCCACAGGACCTCGGGCACGGGCCCGCGTCACCGGGACAGCTGGCCGAACTCTCGTGCATTTGGAGCAAAACGCGGGTTGCCGGGAGAGCTGGTCGACACCGTGGGCCCTCGAACCCGGGCCCGACCCTCCCGGGATAGCTGGTCGAGCCCGCAGGACCTCAGGCACGGGCCTGAATGACCCAGGACAGCTGGTCGAGCCCGCAGGACCTCGAGCACGGCCCGAGTTACCTGGGACAGCTGGTCGACCCCGCGGGCCCTTCGACCCTTGTCTGAGTGGCCCGGGAAGTCTGGTCGACGAGGCAGGCACTGGAATCCGGGCCTAGGTCGCCCAGGACATCGAACGGGCCCGAGGTTCCCAGGACAGCTGGTTGACTCCGCGGCCCCTCGCATCCAATCGCGAGTCGCCCGGGAGTGTTGGTCGACCCCGCGGGCCCTCGGTCACTGGCCCCAGTCGCCCGAGATATCTGGTGTACCCCGCGGAGCCTCAGAGCCAGGCGCAAGTCGTCCGGGACAGCTGGACAACCCCGCGGGCCATCGTACCCGAGGCCGAGTCACCCGGTAGAGCTGATCGACCCCACGGACTCTCGGACCCTCGCACGAGTTGCCCGGGAGATCTGGTCAACCCCGCGGGCACTCGGACCTGAGCGCGAGTTTCCCGGGGGAGCTGGACGACACTGTGGACCCTCCCACCTGAGCGCGAGTCCCCCGGGTGCGCTCGTCGACACAGCAGTCCCTCGGACCCGGGCGCGAGTCTTCCTGGACAGCTGGTCAATACCGTGCGAACTCGGACCCGTGCCTGCGTCGCCCGGGCCTGCTGGTCGACGCCGCGGGCACTGGAATCCGGGCCTAGGTCGCCCGGGACTTCTGGTCCAGCCTGCAGGATTTCGGACATGGGCCCAAGGTTCCCAGGACATCTGGTCGACCCCGCGGGTCCTCGGAACAGGGCCCGAGTCGCCCAGAAGAGCTGGTCAAGCCCCCGGGCCCACGGAGCCGGGAGCGCGTCGTCTGGGACAGCTGATCGACCACGCGGGCCATCGTCCATGAGGCCGAGTCACCCGGGAGAGCTGGTCGACCTCGCGTGCATTTGGCCCCGAGTGCGACTCGCCAGGGAGAGCTGTTCGATACCGCGGACCCTCGGAACTGGGCGCGATGCGTCCGGGACTGCTGGTCAACCCCGATGGACCACGGACACGGGCACGAGTAGCCCGGGACAGCTGGTCGACCCCGTGCCCTCTCGGATCCGGGAATGAGTCGTCCGGGACAGCTGGTCGACGCCACGGACACTCCCACCAGATCGCGAGGCGCCCGGGAGAGCTGGTCGACACTGCGGGCCCTCGGATCCACGCCGATGTCCTCCTGGAATGTTGGTCGAGCCCGCGAGACCTCGGTCATGTGCCAGAGTTACCCAGGACATCGGTCGACGCCGCGGCCCTCGGACCTAGGTGCGAGTTGTCCTGGACAGCTGGTCAACCCCAAGGGATCTCGGACCCGTGCCTGAGTCGCCCGGGACAGCTGGTCTACCCCGCGGGCCCTCGGAACCGGGTCCGTGTCTCCCGGGATAGCTGGTCGTCCCCTCATGCCCTAGGACCCGGGCTCGAGCCACCTGGGACAGCTGGTCGACACCGCGGTCCCTCGCACGCGATCGCAAGCCGCCTGGGAGAGGTTGCCGACCCCACAAACCCTTGGACCCTGGCCCATGTCTCCCAGGACAGCTGGTCGAGCCTGCGGGCCTTCGGAACCTGGCCCGAGTCCCCCTGGACAGCTGGTCAACACCGGGGGCCCACAGGCACAGGCCCTAGTCGCCTGGGAGAGCTGGTCCAGCACGCGGGACATCGGGCACAGGCCCGAGTGGCCCGGGAGAGCAGGTGCATCCCACGGGACCTCGGGCATGGGCCCGAGTGGCCAGGGACACTTGCTCCAGGCCACGGAAACTTGTACACGGCCCGAGCCGCCCCGGGGCACCTGGGCCAGTCCGCCAGACCACGGACACGAGCCCGTGTCGCCCCAGACTGATGGTCGATATTGATGGCCCTCGGACATTTGCCTGAGTTCCCCAGGACAGCTGGTCGACCCCGCGGCCCCTCACACCCGATCGCGAGTCACCCGGGAGTGTTGGTCGACCCCGCGGGCCCTCGGTCACTGGCCCGCGTCGCCCGAGATATCTGGTGTACCCCGCGGAGCCTCAGAGCCAGGCGCAAGTCGTCCGGGACAGCTGGAGAAACCCGCGGGCCATCAGAACCGAGGCCGAGTCGCCCGGGAGAGCTTGTCGACCCCGCGGACCCTCGGACCCGAGCGTGAGTTGCCCCGGTGAGCTGGTCAACCCCGCGGGCCATCGGACCTGAGCGTGAGACGCCCGGGAGATCTGGTCGACCTCGCGGGCCATTGGACCCTAGACCGAATCGCCCGGAACAGCTGGTCGACACCCCGGGGCAGCGGAGACGGGCGTGAGTCGTCCAGGACAGCTTGTCGAACACGCAGTCCCTTGGACCCAAGCGCGAGTCGCCCGGGAGAGCTGGTCCACACGCGGGCCATCGGAACACAGCCCGAGTTGCCCGGGACAGCTGTTCAACAACGGGAACACGGACGTGGGCACGATTCGCCCAGGACAGCTGGTCGACACCGCCGACACTCGGACCCGAGCACGAGGCGCCCGGGAGAGCTGGTCGACCCAGCAGGCCCCCGCACCCGAGCGAGAGTAGCCTGGAAGAGCTGGTCCACACCGCGGGCCCTCGGACCCGAGCCCAAGTCCCCCAGGACAGCTGGTCCAGCCCGCGCGACCTCAGGCACGGGCCCGAGTTATCCGGGACAGCTGGTCGACGCCGTGGACTTCGGACACGCGTGCGAGACGCGCAGATGTGTTGGTCGACCCCGCGGGCCTTCGGACCCTGGCCCGGGACGTCCGGGACAGTTGGTCGACACCACGGGCCCATGGACACTGGCCCGAATCGCCCGGGAAAGTTGATCGACCGCGTGGGCCATCAGACCCGAGGCCGAGTCACCTGGGAGAGCTGGTCGACACCGCATGCCCTCGGACCAGAGCACGAGTCGCCCAGGAGAGCTGGTTGACACCGCGGGATGTCGGAGCCGTGCGGGAGGCTTCCTGGGCAGCTGGTTGACACTGCGGACTCAAACCCGAGCCTGAATCGCCAGGGACAGCTGGTCGACCCCGAGGGCCCTCGGACCCGGGCCAGAGTCACCCGGCACAGCTGATCGACCCCGCGGGCCCTCGGACCCGAGCGCGAATGGCACGGGAGAGGTGATCGACCTCGGAGGCCATCGGACCCAGGCCGCGAGAGCTGGTCAACACCGCGGGCCCTCGGACCCGGCCCCATGTCCCCTGGGACAGCTGCTCGAGCCCACAGGACCTCGGGCACGGGCCCGCGTCACCGGGACAGCTGGCCGAACTCTCGTGCATTTGGAGCAAAACGCGGGTTGCCGGGAGAGCTGGTCGACACCGTGGGCCCACGAACACGGGCCCGACACTCCCGGGATAGCTGGTCGAGCCCGCAGGACCTCAGGCACGGGCCTGAATGACCCAGGACAGCTGGTCGAGCCCGCAGGACCTCGAGCACGGCCCGAGTTACCTGGGACAGCTGGTCGACCCCGCGGGCCCTTCGACCCTTGTCTGAGTGGCCCGGGAAGTCTGGTCGACGAGGCAGGCACTGGAATCCGGGCCTAGGTCGCCCAGGACATCGAACGGGCCCGAGGTTCCCAGGACAGCTGGTTGACTCCGCGGCCCCTCGCATCCAATCGCGAGTCGCCCGGGAGTGTTGGTCGACCCCGCGGGCCCTCGGTCACTGGCCCCAGTCGCCCGAGATATCTGGTGTACCCCGCGGAGCCTCAGAGCCAGGCGCAAGTCGTCCGGGACAGCTGGACAACCCCGCGGGCCATCGTACCCGAGGCCGAGTCACCCGGTAGAGCTGATCGACCCCACGGACTCGCGGACCCTCGCACGAGTTGCCCGGGAGATCTGGTCAACCCCGCGGGCACTCGGACCTGAGCGCGAGTTTCCCGGGGGAGCTGGACGACACTGTGGACCCTCCCACCTGAGCGCGAGTCCCCCGGGTGCGCTTTCGACACAGCAGTCCCTCGGACCCGGGCGCGAGTCTTCCTGGACAGCTGGTCAATACCGTGCGAACTCGGACCCGTGCCTGCGTCGCCCGGGCCTGCTGGTCGACGCCGCGGGCACTGGAATCCGGGCCTAGGTCGCCCGGGACTTCTGGTCCAGCCTGCAGGATTTCGGACATGGGCCCAAGGTTCCCAGGACATCTGGTCGACCCCGCGGGTCCTCGGAACAGGGCCCGAGTCGCCCAGAAGAGCTGGTCAAGCCCCCGCGCCCACGGAGCCGGGAGCGCGTCGTCTGGGACAGCTGATCGACCACGCGGGCCATCGTCCATGAGGCCGAGTCACCCGGGAGAGCTGGTCGACCTCGCGTGCATTTGGCCCCGAGTGCGACTCGCCAGGGAGAGCTGTTCGATACCGCGGACCCTCGGAACTGGGCGCGAGGCGTCCGGGACTGCTGGTCAACCCCGATGGAACACGGACACGGGCACGAGTAGCCCGGGACAGCTGGTCGACCCCGTGGCCTCTCGGATCCGGGAATGAGTCGTCCGGGACAGCTGGTCGACGCCACGGACACTCCCACCAGATCGCGAGGCGCCCGGGAGAGCTGGTCGACACTGCGGGCCCTCGGATCCACGCCGATGTCCTCCTGGAATGTTGGTCGAGCCCGCGAGACCTCGGTCATGTGCCAGAGTTACCCAGGACATCGGTCGACGCCGCGGCCCTCGGACCTAGGTGCGAGTTGTCCTGGACAGCTGGTCAACCCCAAGGGAGCTCGGCCCCGTGCCTGAGTCGCCCGGGACAGCTGGTCTACCCCGCGGGCCCTCGGACCCGGGTCCGTGTCTCCCGGGATAGCTGGTCGTCCCCTCATGCCCTAGGACCCGGGCTCGAGCCACCTGGGACAGCTGGTTGACACCGCGGTCCCTCGCACGCGATCGCGAGCCGCCTGGGAGAGGTTGCCGACCCCACAAACCCTTGGACACTGGCCCATGTCTCCCAGGACAGCTGGTCGAGCCTGCGGGCCTTCGGAACCTGGCCCGAGTCACCCTGGACAGCTGGTCAACACCGGGGGCCCACAGGCACAGGCCCTAGTCGCCTGGGAGAGCTGGTCCAGCCCGCGGGACATCGGGCACAGGCCCGAGTGGCCCGGGAGAGCAGGTGCATCCCACGGGACCTCGGGCATGGGCCCGAGTGGCCAGGGACACTTGCTCCAGGCCACGGAAACTTGTACACGGCCCGAGCCGCCCCGGGGCAGCTGGTCCGGGCCGCGGGACCACGGACACGAGCCCGTGTCGCCCCAGACTGATGGTCGATATTGATGGCCCTCGGACATTTGCCCGAGTTCCCCAGGACAGCTGGTCGACCCCGCGGCCCCTCACACCCGATCGCGAGTCACCCGGGAGTGTTGGTCGACCCTGCGGGCCCTCGGTCACTGGCCCGCGTCGCCCGAGATATCTGGTGTACCCCGCGGAGCCTCAGAGCCAGGCGCAAGTCGTCCGGGACAGCTGGAGAAACCCGCGGGCCATCAGAACCGAGGCCGAGTCGCCCGGGAGAGCTTGTCGACCCCGCGGACCCTCGGACCCGAGCGTGAGTTGCCCCGGTGAGCTGGTCAACCCCGCGGGCCATCGGACCTGAGCGTGAGACGCCCGGGAGATCTGGTCGACCTCGCGGGCCATTGGACCCTAGACCGAATCGCCCGGAACAGCTGGTCGACACCCCGGGGCAGCGGAGACGGGCGTGAGTCGTCCAGGACAGCTTGTCGAACACGCAGTCCCTTGGACCCAAGCGCGAGTCGCCCGGGAGAGCTGGTCCACACGCGGGCCATCGGAACACAGCCCGAGTTGCCCGGGACAGCTGTTCAACAGCGGGAACACGGACGTGGGCACGATTCGCCCAGGACAGCTGGTCGACACCGCCGACACTCGGACCCGAGCACGAATTGCCCGGGAGAGCTGGTCGACCCAGCAGGCCCCCGCACCCGAGCGAGAGTAGCCTGGAAGAGCTGGTCCACACCGCGGGCCCTCGGACCCGAGCCCAAGTCCCCCAGGACAGCTGGTCCAGCCCGCGCGACCTCAGGCACGGGCCCGAGTTATCCGGGACAGCTGGTCGACGCCGTGGACTTCGGACACGCGTGCGAGACGCGCAGATGTGTTGGTCGACCCCGCGGGCCTTCGGACCCTGGCCCGGGACGTCCGGGACAGTTGGTCGACACCACGGGCCCATGGACACTGGCCCGAATCGCCCGGGAAAGTTGATCGACCGCGTGGGCCATCAGACCCGAGGCCGAGTCACCTGGGAGAGCTGGTCGACACCGCATGCCCTCGGACCAGAGCACGAGTCGCCCAGGAGAGCTGGTTGACACCGCGGGATGTCGGAGCCGTGCGGGAGGCTTCCTGGGCAGCTGGTTGACACTGCGGACTCAAACCCGAGCCTGAATCGCCAGGGACAGCTGGTCGACCCCGAGGGCCCTCGGACCCGGGCCAGAGTCACCCGGCACAGCTGATCGACCCCGCGGGCCCTCGGACCCGAGCGCGAATGGCACGGGAGAGGTGATCGACCTCGGAGGCCATCGGACCCAGGCCGCGAGAGCTGGTCAACACCGCGGGCCCTCGGACCCGGCCCCATGTCCCCTGGGACAGCTGCTCGAGCCCACAGGACCTCGGGCACGGGCCCGCGTCACCGGGACAGCTGGCCGAACTCTCGTGCATTTGGAGCAAAACGCGGGTTGCCGGGAGAGCTGGTCGACACCGTGGGCCCTGGAACCCGGGCCCGAGCCACCCGGGATAGTTGGTCGAGCCCGCAGGACCTCAGGCACGGGCCTGAATGACCCAGGACAGCTGGTCGAGCCCGCAGGACCTCGAGCACGGCCCGAGTTACCTGGGACAGCTGGTCGACCCCGCGGGCCCTTCGACCCTTGTCTGAGTGGCCCGGGAAGTCTGGTCGACGAGGCAGGCACTGGAATCCGGGCCTAGGTCGCCCAGGACATCGAACGGGCCCGAGGTTCCCAGGACAGCTGGTTGACTCCGCGGCCCCTCGCATCCAATCGCGAGTCGCCCGGGAGTGTTGGTCGACCCCGCGGGCCCTCGGTCACTGGCCCCAGTCGCCCGAGATATCTGGTGTACCCCGCGGAGCCTCAGAGCCAGGCGCAAGTCGTCCGGGACAGCTGGACAACCCCGCAGGCCATCGTACCCGAGGCCGAGTCACCCGGTAGAGCTGATCGACCCCACGGACTCTCGGACCCTCGCACGAGTTGCCCGGGAGATCTGGTCAACCCCGCGGGCACTCGGACCTGAGCGCGAGTTTCCCGGGGGAGCTGGACGACACTGTGGACCCTCCCACCTGAGCGCGAGTCCCCCGGGTGCGCTCGTCGACACAGCAGTCCCTCGGACCCGGGCGCGAGTCTTCCTGGACAGCTGGTCAATACCGTGCGAACTCGGACCCGTGCCTGCGTCGCCCGGGCCTGCTGGTCGACGCCGCGGGCACTGGAATCCGGGCCTAGGTCGCCCGGGACTTCTGGTCCAGCCTGCAGGATTTCGGACATGGGCCCAAGGTTCCCAGGACATCTGGTCGACCCCGCGGGTCCTCGGAACAGGGCCCGAGTCGCCCAGAAGAGCTGGTCAAGCCCCCGCGCCCACGGAGCCAGGAGCGCGTCGTCTGGGACAGCTGATCGACCACGCGGGCCATCGTCCATGAGGCCGAGTCACCCGGGAGAGCTGGTCGACCTCGCGTGCATTTGGCCCCGAGTGCGACTCGCCAGGGAGAGCTGTTCGATACCGCGGACCCTCGGAACTGGGCGCGATGCGTCCGGGACTGCTGGTCAACCCCGATGGACCACGGACACGGGCACGAGTAGCCCGGGACAGCTGGTCGACCCCATGGCCTCTCGGATCCGGGAATGAGTCGTCCGGGACAGCTGGTCGACGCCACGGACACTCCCACCAGATCGCGAGTCGCCCGGGAGAGCTGGTCGACACTGCGGGCCCTCGGATCCACGCCGATGTCCTCCTGGAATGTTGGTCGAGCCCGCGAGACCTCGGTCATGTGCCAGAGTTACCCAGGACATCGGTCGACGCCGCGGCCCTCGGACCTAGGTGCGAGTTGTCCTGGACAGCTGCTCAACCCCAAGGGAGCTCGGACCCGTGCCGGAGTCGCCCGGGACAGCTGGTCTACCCCGCGGGCCCTCGGACCCGGGTCCGTGTCTCCCGGGATAGCTGGTCGTCCCCTCATGCCCTAGGACCCGGGCTCGAGCCACCTGGGACAGCTGGTCGACACCGCGGTCCCTCGCACGCGATCGCGAGCCGCCTGGGAGAGGTTGCCGACCCCACAAACCCTTGGACACTGGCCCATGTCTCCCAGGACAGCTGGTCGAGCCTGCGGGCCTTCGGAACCTGGCCCGAGTCCCCCTGGACAGCTGGTCAACACCGGGGGCCCACAGCCACAGGCCCTAGTCGCCTGGGAGAGCTGGTCCAGGCCGCGGGACATAGGGCAAGGGCCCGAGTGGCCCGGGAGAGCAGGTGCATTCCACGGGACCTCGGGCATGGGCCCGAGTGGCCAGGGACACCTGCTCCAGGCCACGGAAACTTGTACACGGCCCGAGCCGCCCCGGGGCACCTGGGCCAGTCCGCCAGACCACGGACACGAGCCCGTGTCGCCCCAGACTGATGGTCGATATTGATGGCCCTCGGACATTTGCCCGAGTTGCCCAGGAGAGCTGGTCGACCCCGCGGCCCCTCACACCCGATCGCGAGTCACCCGGGAGTGTTGGTCGACCCCGCGGGCCCTCGGTCACTGGCCCGCGTCGCCCGAGATATCTGGTGTACCCCGCGGAGCCTCAGAGCCAGGCGCAAGTCGTCCGGGACAGCTGGAGAAACCCGCGGGCCATCAGAACCGAGGCCGAGTCGCCCGGGAGAGCTTGTCGACCCCGCGGACCCTCGGACCCGAGCGTGAGTTGCCCCGGTGATCTGGTCAACCCCGCCGGCCATCGGACCTGAGCGTGAGACGCCCGGGAGATCTGGTCGACCTCGCGGGCCATTGGACCCTAGACCGAATCGCCCGGAACAGCTGGTCGACACCCCGGGGCAGCGGAGACGGGCGTGAGTCGTCCAGGACAGCTTGTCGAACACGCAGTCCCTTGGACCCAAGCGCGAGTCGCCCGGGAGAGCTGGTCCACACGCGGGCCATCGGAACACAGCCCGAGTTGCCCGGGACAGCTGTTCAACAGCGGGAACACGGACGCGGGCACGATTCGCCCAGGACAGCTGGTCGACACCGCCGACACTCGGACCCGAGCACGAATCGCCCGGGAGAGCTGGTCGACCCAGCAGGCCCCCGCACCCGAGCGAGAGTAGCCTGGAAGAGCTGGTCCACACCGCGGGCCCTCGGACCCGAGCCCAAGTCCCCCAGGACAGCTGGTCCAGCCCGCGCGACCTCAGGCACGGGCCCGAGTTATCCGGGACAGCTGGTCGACGCCGTGGACTTCGGACACGCGTGCGAGACGCGCAGATGTGTTGGTCGACCCCGCGGGCCTTCGGACCCTGGCCCGGGACGTCCGGGACAGTTGGTCGACACCACGGGCCCATGGACACTGGCCCGAATCGCCCGGGAAAGTTGATCGACCGCGTGGGCCATCAGACCCGAGGCCGAGTCACCTGGGAGAGCTGGTCGACACCGCATGCCCTCGGACCAGAGCACGAGTCGCCCAGGAGAGCTGGTTGACACCGCGGGATGTCGGAGCCGTGCGGGAGGCTTCCTGGGCAGCTGGTTGACACTGCGGACTCAAACCCGAGCCTGAGTCCCCAGGGACAGCTGGTCGACCCCGAGGGCCCTCGAACCCGGGCCAGAGTCACCCGGCACAGCTGATCGACCCCGCGGGCCCTCGGACCCGAGCGCGAATGGCACGGGAGAGGTGATCGACCTCGGAGGCCATCGGACCCAGGCCGCGAGGGCTGGTCAACACCGCGGGCCCTCGGACCCGGCCCCATGTCCCCTGGGACAGCTGCTCGAGCCCACAGGACCTCGGGCACGGGCCCGCGTCACCGGGACAGCTGGCCGAACTCTCGTGCATTTGGAGCAAAACGCGGGTTGCCGGGAGAGCTGGTCGACACCGTGGGCCCTCGAACCCGGGCCCGACCCTCCCGGGATAGCTGGTCGAGCCCGCAGGACCTCAGGCACGGGCCTGAATGACCCAGGACAGCTGGTCGAGCCCGCAGGACCTCGAGCACGGCCCGAGTTACCTGGGACAGCTGGTCGACCCCGCGGGCCCTTCGACCCTTGTCTGAGTGGCCCGGGAAGTCTGGTCGACGAGGCAGGCACTGGAATCCGGGCCTAGGTCGCCCAGGACATCGAACGGGCCCGAGGTTCCCAGGACAGCTGGTTGACTCCGCGGCCCCTCGCATCCAATCGCGAGTCGCCCGGGAGTGTTGGTCGACCCCGCGGGCCCTCGGTCACTGGCCCCAGTCGCCCGAGATATCTGGTGTACCCCGCGGAGCCTCAGAGCCAGGCGCAAGTCGTCCGGGACAGCTGGACAACCCCGCGGGCCATCGTACCCGAGGCCGAGTCACCCGGTAGAGCTGATCGACCCCACGGACTCTCGGACCCTCGCACGAGTTGCCCGGGAGATCTGGTCAACCCCGCGGGCACTCGGACCTGAGCGCGAGTTTCCCGGGGGAGCTGGACGACACTGTGGACCCTCCCACCTGAGCGCGAGTCCCCCGGGTGCGCTCGTCGACACAGCAGTCCCTCGGACCCGGGCGCGAGTCTTCCTGGACAGCTGGTCAATACCGTGCGAACTCGGACCCGTGCCTGCGTCGCCCGGGCCTGCTGGTCGACGCCGCGGGCACTGGAATCCGGGCCTAGGTCGCCCGGGACTTCTGGTCCAGCCTGCAGGATTTCGGACATGGGCCCAAGGTTCCCAGGACATCTGGTCGACCCCGCGGGTCCTCGGAACAGGGCCCGAGTCGCCCAGAAGAGCTGGTCAAGCCCCCGGGCCCACGGAGCCGGGAGCGCGTCGTCTGGGACAGCTGATCGACCACGCGGGCCATCGTCCATGAGGCCGAGTCACCCGGGAGAGCTGGTCGACCTCGCGTGCATTTGGCCCCGAGTGCGACTCGCCAGGGAGAGCTGTTCGATACCGCGGACCCTCGGAACTGGGCGCGATGCGTCCGGGACTGCTGGTCAACCCCGATGGACCACGGACACGGGCACGAGTAGCCCGGGACAGCTGGTCGACCCCGTGCCCTCTCGGATCCGGGAATGAGTCGTCCGGGACAGCTGGTCGACGCCACGGACACTCCCACCAGATCGCGAGGCGCCCGGGAGAGCTGGTCGACACTGCGGGCCCTCGGATCCACGCCGATGTCCTCCTGGAATGTTGGTCGAGCCCGCGAGACCTCGGTCATGTGCCAGAGTTACCCAGGACATCGGTCGACGCCGCGGCCCTCGGACCTAGGTGCGAGTTGTCCTGGACAGCTGGTCAACCCCAAGGGATCTCGGACCCGTGCCTGAGTCGCCCGGGACAGCTGGTCTACCCCGCGGGCCCTCGGAACCGGGTCCGTGTCTCCCGGGATAGCTGGTCGTCCCCTCATGCCCTAGGACCCGGGCTCGAGCCACCTGGGACAGCTGGTCGACACCGCGGTCCCTCGCACGCGATCGCGAGCCGCCTGGGAGAGGTTGCCGACCCCACAAACCCTTGGACACTGGCCCATGTCTCCCAGGACAGCTGGTCGAGCCTGCGGGCCTTCGGAACCTGGCCCGAGTCCCCCTGGACAGCTGGTCAACACCGGGGGCCCACAGGCACAGGCCCTAGTCGCCTGGGAGAGCTGGTCCAGCACGCGGGACATCGGGCACAGGCCCGAGTGGCCTGGGAGAGCAGGTGCATCCCACGGGACCTCGGGCATGGGCCCGAGTGGCCAGGGACACTTGCTCCAGGCCACGGAAACTTGTACACGGCCCGAGCCGCCCCGGGGCACCTGGGCCAGTCCGCCAGACCACGGACACGAGCCCGTGTCGCCCCAGACTGATGGTCGATATTGATGGCCCTCGGACATTTGCCCGAGTTCCCCAGGACAGCTGGTCGACCTCGCGGGCCATTGGACCCTAGACCGAATCGCCCGGAACAGCTGGTCAACACCCCGGGGCAGCGGAGACGGGCGTGAGTCGTCCAGGACAGCTTGTCGAACACGCAGTCCCTTGGACCCAAGCGCGAGTCGCCCGGGAGAGCTGGTCCACACGCGGGCCATCGGAACACAGCCCGAGTTGCCCGGGACAGCTGTTCAACACCGGGAACACGGACGTGGGCACGATTCGCCCAGGACAGCTGGTCGACACCGCCGACACTCGGACCCGAGCACGAGGCGCCCGGGAGAGCTGGTCGACCCAGCAGGCCCCCGCACCCGAGCGAGAGTAGCCTGGAAGAGCTGGTCCACACCGCGGGCCCTCGGACCCGAGCCCAAGTCCCCCAGGACAGCTGGTCCAGCCCGCGCGACCTCAGGCACGGGCCCGAGTTATCCGGGACAGCTGGTCGACGCCGTGGACTTCAGACACGCGTGCGAGACGCGCAGATGTGTTGGTCGACCCCGCGGGCCTTCGGACCCTGGCCCGGGACGTCCGGGACAGTTGGTCGACACCACGGGCCCATGGACACTGGCCCGAATCGCCCGGGAAAGTTGATCGACTGCGTGGGCCATCAGACCCGAGGCCGAGTCACCTGGGAGAGCTGGTCGACACCGCATGCCCTCGGACCAGAGCACGAGTCGCCCAGGAGAGCTGGTTGACACCGCGGGATGTCGGAGCCGTGCGGGAGGCTTCCTGGGCAGCTGGTTGACACTGCGGACTCAAACCCGAGCCTGAATCGCCAGGGACAGCTGGTCGACCCCGAGGGCCCTCGGACCCGGGCCAGAGTCACCCGGCACAGCTGATCGACCCCGCGGGCCCTCGGACCCGAGCGCGAATGGCACGGGAGAGGTGATCGACCTCGGAGGCCATCGGACCCAGGCCGCGAGAGCTGGTCAACACCGCGGGCCCTCGGACCCGGCCCCATGTCCCCTGGGACAGCTGCTCGAGCCCACAGGACCTCGGGCACGGGCCCGCGTCACCGGGACAGCTGGCCGAACTCTCGTGCATTTGGAGCAAAACGCGGGTTGCCGGGAGAGCTGGTCGACACCGTGGGCCCACGAACACGGGCCCGACCCTCCCGGGATAGCTGGTCGAGCCCGCAGGACCTCAGGCACGGGCCTGAATGACCCAGGACAGCTGGTCGAGCCCGCAGGACCTCGAGCACGGCCCGAGTTACCTGGGACAGCTGGTCGACCCCGCGGGCCCTTCGACCCTTGTCTGAGTGGCCCGGGAAGTCTGGTCGACGAGGCAGGCACTGGAATCCGGGCCTAGGTCGCCCAGGACATCGAACGGGCCCGAGGTTCCCAGGACAGCTGGTTGACTCCGCGGCCCCTCGCATCCAATCGCGAGTCGCCCGGGAGTGTTGGTCGACCCCGCGGGCCCTCGGTCACTGGCCCCAGTCGCCCGAGATATCTGGTGTACCCCGCGGAGCCTCAGAGCCAGGCGCAAGTCGTCCGGGACAGCTGGACAACCCCGCGGGCCATCGTACCCGAGGCCGAGTCACCCGGTAGAGCTGATCGACCCCACGGACTCTCGGACCCTCGCACGAGTTGCCCGGGAGATCTGGTCAACCCCGCGGGCACTCGGACCTGAGCGCGAGTTTCCCGGGGGAGCTGGACGACACTGTGGACCCTCCCACCTGAGCGCGAGTCCCCCGGGTGCGCTCGTCGACACAGCAGTCCCTCGGACCCGGGCGCGAGTCTTCCTGGACAGCTGGTCAATACCGTGCGAACTCGGACCCGTGCCTGCGTCGCCCGGGCCTGCTGGTCGACGCCGCGGGCACTGGAATCCGGGCCTAGGTCGCCCGGGACTTCTGGTCCAGCCTGCAGGATTTCGGACATGGGCCCAAGGTTCCCAGGACATCTGGTCGACCCCGCGGGTCCTCGGAACAGGGCCCGAGTCGCCCAGAAGAGCTGGTCAAGCCCCCGGGCCCACGGAGCCGGGAGCGCGTCGTCTGGGACAGCTGATCGACCACGCGGGCCATCGTCCATGAGGCCGAGTCACCCGGGAGAGCTGGTCGACCTCGCGTGCATTTGGCCCCGAGTGCGACTCGCCAGGGAGAGCTGTTCGATACCGCGGACCCTCGGAACTGGGCGCGATGCGTCCGGGACTGCTGGTCAACCCCGATGGACCACGGACACGGGCACGAGTAGCCCGGGACAGCTGGTCGACCCCGTGCCCTCTCGGATCCGGGAATGAGTCGTCCGGGACAGCTGGTCGACGCCACGGACACTCCCACCAGATCGCGAGGCGCCCGGGAGAGCTGGTCGACACTGCGGGCCCTCGGATCCACGCCGATGTCCTCCTGGAATGTTGGTCGAGCCCGCGAGACCTCGGTCATGTGCCAGAGTTACCCAGGACATCGGTCGACGCCGCGGCCCTCGGACCTAGGTGCGAGTTGTCCTGGACAGCTGGTCAACCCCAAGGGATCTCGGACCCGTGCCTGAGTCGCCCGGGACAGCTGGTCTACCCCGCGGGCCCTCGGAACCGGGTCCGTGTCTCCCGGGATAGCTGGTCGTCCCCTCATGCCCTAGGACCCGGGCTCGAGCCACCTGGGACAGCTGGTCGACACCGCGGTCCCTCGCACGCGATCGCGAGCCGCCTGGGAGAGGTTGCCGACCCCACAAACCCTTGGACACTGGCCCATGTCTCCCAGGACAGCTGGTCGAGCCTGCGGGCCTTCGGAACCTGGCCCGAGTCCCCCTGGACAGCTGGTCAACACCGGGGGCCCACAGGCACAGGCCCTAGTCGCCTGGGAGAGCTGGTCCAGCACGCGGGACATCGGGCACAGGCCCGAGTGGCCTGGGAGAGCAGGTGCATCCCACGGGACCTCGGGCATGGGCCCGAGTGGCCAGGGACACTTGCTCCAGGCCACGGAAACTTGTACACGGCCCGAGCCGCCCCGGGGCACCTGGGCCAGTCCGCCAGACCACGGACACGAGCCCGTGTCGCCCCAGACTGATGGTCGATATTGATGGCCCTCGGACATTTGCCCGAGTTCCCCAGGACAGCTGGTCGACCTCGCGGGCCATTGGACCCTAGACCGAATCGCCCGGAACAGCTGGTCAACACCCCGGGGCAGCGGAGACGGGCGTGAGTCGTCCAGGACAGCTTGTCGAACACGCAGTCCCTTGGACCCAAGCGCGAGTCGCCCGGGAGAGCTGGTCCACACGCGGGCCATCGGAACACAGCCCGAGTTGCCCGGGACAGCTGTTCAACACCGGGAACACGGACGTGGGCACGATTCGCCCAGGACAGCTGGTCGACACCGCCGACACTCGGACCCGAGCACGAGGCGCCCGGGAGAGCTGGTCGACCCAGCAGGCCCCCGCACCCGAGCGAGAGTAGCCTGGAAGAGCTGGTCCACACCGCGGGCCCTCGGACCCGAGCCCAAGTCCCCCAGGACAGCTGGTCCAGCCCGCGCGACCTCAGGCACGGGCCCGAGTTATCCGGGACAGCTGGTCGACGCCGTGGACTTCAGACACGCGTGCGAGACGCGCAGATGTGTTGGTCGACCCCGCGGGCCTTCGGACCCTGGCCCGGGACGTCCGGGACAGTTGGTCGACACCACGGGCCCATGGACACTGGCCCGAATCGCCCGGGAAAGTTGATCGACCGCGTGGGCCATCAGACCCGAGGCCGAGTCACCTGGGAGAGCTGGTCGACACCGCATGCCCTCGGACCAGAGCACGAGTCGCCCAGGAGAGCTGGTTGACACCGCGGGATGTCGGAGCCGTGCGGGAGGCTTCCTGGGCAGCTGGTTGACACTGCGGACTCAAACCCGAGCCTGAATCGCCAGGGACAGCTGGTCGACCCCGAGGGCCCTCGGACCCGGGCCAGAGTCACCCGGCACAGCTGATCGACCCCGCGGGCCCTCGGACCCGAGCGCGAATGGCACGGGAGAGGTGATCGACCTCGGAGGCCATCGGACCCAGGCCGCGAGAGCTGGTCAACACCGCGGGCCCTCGGACCCGGCCCCATGTCCCCTGGGACAGCTGCTCGAGCCCACAGGACCTCGGGCACGGGCCCGCGTCACCGGGACAGCTGGCCGAACTCTCGTGCATTTGGAGCAAAACGCGGGTTGCCGGGAGAGCTGGTCGACACCGTGGGCCCACGAACACGGGCCCGACCCTCCCGGGATAGCTGGTCGAGCCCGCAGGACCTCAGGCACGGGCCTGAATGACCCAGGACAGCTGGTCGAGCCCGCAGGACCTCGAGCACGGCCCGAGTTACCTGGGACAGCTGGTCGACCCCGCGGGCCCTTCGACCCTTGTCTGAGTGGCCCGGGAAGTCTGGTCGACGAGGCAGGCACTGGAATCCGGGCCTAGGTCGCCCAGGACATCGAACGGGCCCGAGGTTCCCAGGACAGCTGGTTGACTCCGCGGCCCCTCGCATCCAATCGCGAGTCGCCCGGGAGTGTTGGTCGACCCCGCGGGCCCTCGGTCACTGGCCCCAGTCGCCCGAGATATCTGGTGTACCCCGCGGAGCCTCAGAGCCAGGCGCAAGTCGTCCGGGACAGCTGGACAACCCCGCGGGCCATCGTACCCGAGGCCGAGTCACCCGGTAGAGCTGATCGACCCCACGGACTCGCGGACCCTCGCACGAGTTGCCCGGGAGATCTGGTCAACCCCGCGGGCACTCGGACCTGAGCGCGAGTTTCCCGGGGGAGCTGGACGACACTGTGGACCCTCCCACCTGAGCGCGAGTCCCCCGGGTGCGCTTTCGACACAGCAGTCCCTCGGACCCGGGCGCGAGTCTTCCTGGACAGCTGGTCAATACCGTGCGAACTCGGACCCGTGCCTGCGTCGCCCGGGCCTGCTGGTCGACGCCGCGGGCACTGGAATCCGGGCCTAGGTCGCCCGGGACTTCTGGTCCAGCCTGCAGGATTTCGGACATGGGCCCAAGGTTCCCAGGACATCTGGTCGACCCCGCGGGTCCTCGGAACAGGGCCCGAGTCGCCCAGAAGAGCTGGTCAAGCCCCCGGGCCCACGGAGCCGGGAGCGCGTCGTCTGGGACAGCTGATCGACCACGCGGGCCATCGTCCATGAGGCCGAGTCACCCGGGAGAGCTGGTCGACCTCGCGTGCATTTGGCCCCGAGTGCGACTCGCCAGGGAGAGCTGTTCGATACCGCGGACCCTCGGAACTGGGCGCGAGGCGTCCGGGACTGCTGGTCAACCCCGATGGAACACGGACACGGGCACGAGTAGCCCGGGACAGCTGGTCGACCCCGTGGCCTCTCGGATCCGGGAATGAGTCGTCCGGGACAGCTGGTCGACGCCACGGACACTCCCACCAGATCGCGAGGCGCCCGGGAGAGCTGGTCGACACTGCGGGCCCTCGGATCCACGCCGATGTCCTCCTGGAATGTTGGTCGAGCCCGCGAGACCTCGGTCATGTGCCAGAGTTACCCAGGACATCAGTCGACGCCGCGGCCCTCGGACCTAGGTGCGAGTTGTCCTGGACAGCTGGTCAACCCCAAGGGAGCTCGGACCCGTGCCTGAGTCGCCCGGGACAGCTGGTCTACCCCGCGGGCCCTCGGACCCGGGTCCGTGTCTCCCGGGATAGCTGGTCGTCCCCTCATGCCCTAGGACCCGGGCTCGAGCCACCTGGGACAGCTGGTCGACACCGCGGTCCCTCGCACGCGATCGCGAGCCGCCTGGGAGAGGTTGCCGACCCCACAAACCCTTGGACACTGGCCCATGTCTCCCAGGACAGCTGGTCGAGCCTGCGGGCCTTCGGAACCTGGCCCGAGTCCCCCTGGACAGCTGGTCAACACCGGGGGCCCACAGGCACAGGCCCTAGTCGCCTGGGAGAGCTGGTCCAGCCCGCGGGACATCGGGCACAGGCCCGAGTGGCCCGGGAGAGCAGGTGCATTCCACGGGACCTCGGGCATGGGCCCGAGTGGCCAGGGACACCTGCTCCAGGCCACGGAAACTTGTACACGGCCCGAGCCGCCCCGGGGCAGCTGGTCCGGGCCGCGGGACCACGGACACGAGCCCGTGTCGCCCCAGACTGATGGTCGATATTGATGGCCCTCGGACATTTGCCCGAGTTCCCCAGGACAGCTGGTCGACCCCGCGGCCCCTCACACCCGATCGCGAGTCACCCGGGAGTGTTGGTCGACCCCGCGGGCCCTCGGTCACTGGCCCGCGTCGCCCGAGATATCTGGTGTAGCCCGCGGAGCCTCAGAGCCAGGCGCAAGTCGTCCGGGACAGCTGGAGAAACCCGTGGGCCATCAGAACCGAGGCCGAGTCGCCCGGGAGAGCTTGTCGACCCCGCGGACCCTCGGACCCGAGCGTGAGTTGCCCGGGTGAGCTGGTCAACCCCGCGGGCCATCGGACCTGAGCGTGAGACGCCCGGGAGATCTGGTCGACCTCGCGGGCCATTGGACCCTAGACCGAATCGCCCGGAACAGCTGGTCGACACCCCGGGGCAGCGGAGACGGGCGTGAGTCGTCCAGGACAGCTTGTCGAACACGCAGTCCCTTGGACCCAAGCGCGAGTCGCCCGGGAGAGCTGGTCCACACACGGGCCATCGGAACACAGCCCGAGTTGCCCGGGACAGCTGTTAAACACCGGGAACACGGACGCGGGCACGATTCGCCCAGGACAGCTGGTCGACACCGCCGACACTCGGACCCGAGCACGAGGCGCCCGGGAGAGCTGGTCGACCCAGCAGGCCCCCGCACCCGAGCGAGAGTAGCCTGGAAGAGCTGGTCCACACCGCGGGCCCTCGGACCCGAGCCCAAGTCCCCCAGGACAGCTGGTCCAGCCCGCGCGACCTCAGGCACGGGCCCGAGTTATCCGGGACAGCTGGTCGACGCCGTGGACTTCGGACACGCGTGCGAGACGCGCAGATGTGTTGGTCGACCCCGCGGGCCTTCGGACCCTGGCCCGAGACGTCCGGGACAGTTGGTCGACACCACGGGCCCATGGACACTGGCCCGAATCGCCCGGGAAAGTTGATCGACCGCGTGGGCCATCGGACCCGAGGCCGAGTCACCTGGGAGAGCTGGTCGACACCGCATGCCCTCGGACCAGAGCACGAGTCGCCCAGGAGAGCTGGTTGACACCGCGGGATGTCGGAGCCGTGCGGGAGGCTTCCTGGGCAGCTGGTTGACACTGCGGACTCAAACCCGAGCCTGAATCGCCAGGGACAGCTGGTCAACCCCGAGGGCCCTCGGACCCGGGCCAGAGTCACCCGGCACAGCTGATCGACCCCGCGGGCCCTCGGACCCGAGCGCGAATGGCACGGGAGAGGTGATCGACCTCGGAGGCCATCGGACCCAGGCCGCGAGAGCTGGTCAACACCGCGGGACCTCGGACCCGGCCCCATGTCCCCTGGGACAGCTGCTCGAGCCCACAGGACCTCGGGCACGGGCCCGCGTCACCAGGACAGCTGGCCGAACTCTCGTGCATTTGGAGCAAAACGCGGGTTGCCGGGAGAGCTGGTCGACACCGTGGGCCCTGGAACCCGGGCCCGAGCCACCCGGGATAGTTGGTCGAGCCCGCAGGACCTCAGGCACGGGCCTGAATGACCCAGGACAGCTGGTCGAGCCCGCAGGACCTCGAGCACGGCCCGAGTTACCTGGGACAGCTGGTCGACCCCGCGGGCCCTTCGACCCTTGTCTGAGTGGCCCGGGAAGTCTGGTCGACGAGGCAGGCACTGGAATCCGGGCCTAGGTCGCCCAGGACATCGAACGGGCCCGAGGTTCCCAGGACAGCTGGTTGACTCCGCGGCCCCTCGCATCCAATCGCGAGTCGCCCGGGAGTGTTGGTCGACCCCGCGGGCCCTCGGTCACTGGCCCGAGTCGCCCGAGATATCTGGTGTACCCCGCGGAGCCTCAGAGCCAGGCGCAAGTCGTCCGGGACAGCTGGACAACCCCGCGGGCCATCGTACCCGAGGCCGAGTCACCCGGTAGAGCTGATCGACCCCACGGACTCTCGGACCCTCGCACGAGTTGCCCGGGAGATCTGGTCAACCCCGCGGGCACTCGGACCTGAGCGCGAGTTTCCCGGGGGAGCTGGACGACACTGTGGACCCTCCCACCTGAGCGCGAGTCCCCCGGGTGCGCTCGTCGACACAGCAGTCCCTCGGACCCGGGCGCGAGTCTTCCTGGACAGCTGGTCAATACCGTGCGAACTCGGACCCGTGCCTGCGTCGCCCGGGCCTGCTGGTCGACGCCACGGGCACTGGAATCCGGGCCTAGGTCGCCCGGGACTTCTGGTCCAGCCTGCAGGGTTTCGGACATGGGCCCAAGGTTCCCAGGACATCTGGTCGACCCCGCGGGTCCTCGGAACAGGGCCCGAGTCGCCCAGAAGAGCTGGTCAAGCCCCCGGGCCCACGGAGCCGGGAGCGCGTCGTCTGGGACAGCTGATCGACCACGCGGGCCATCGTCCATGAGGCCGAGTCACCCGGGAGAGCTGGTCGACCTCGCGTGCATTTGGCCCCGAGTGCGACTCGCCAGGGAGAGTTGTTCGATACCGCGGACCCTCGGAACTGGGCGCGAGGCGTCCGGGACTGCTGGTCAACCCCGATGGACCACGGACACGGGCACGAGTAGCCCGGGACAGCTGGTCGACCCCGTGGCCTCTCGGATCCGGGAACGAGCCGTCCGGGACAGCTGGTCGACGCCACGGACACTCCCACCAGATCGCGAGTCGCCCGGGAGAGCTGGTCGACACTGCGGGCCCTCGGATCCACGCCGATGTCCTCCTGGAATGTTGGTCGAGCCCGCGAGACCTCGGTCATGTGCCAGAGTTACCCAGGACATCGGTCGACGCCGCGGCCCTCGGACCTAGGTGCGAGTTGTCTTGGACAGCTGGTCAACCCCAAGGGAGCTCGGACCCGTGCCTGAGTCGCCCGGGACAGCTGGTCTACCCCGCGGGCCCTCGGACCCGGGTCCGTGTCTCCCGGGATAGCTGGTCGTCCCCTCATGCCCTAGGACCCGGGCTCGAGCCACCTGGGACAGCTGGTCGACACCGCGGTCCCTCGCACGTGATCGCGAGCCGCCTGGGAGAGGTTGCCGACCCCACAAACCCTTGGACACTGGCCCATGTCTCCCAGGACAGCTGGTCGAGCCTGCGGGCCTTCGGAACCTGGCCCGAGTCACCCTGGACAGCTGGTCAACACCGGGGGCCAACAGGCACAGGCCCTAGTCGCCTGGGAGAGCTGGTCCAGCCCGCGGGACATCGGGCACAGGCCTGAGTGGCCCGGGAGAGCAGGTGCATCCCACGGGACCTCGGGCATGGGCCCGAGTGGCCAGGGACACCTGC
Organism: Sus scrofa; assembly: GCF_054392235.1. Taxonomy (NCBI): domain Eukaryota; kingdom Metazoa; phylum Chordata; class Mammalia; order Artiodactyla; family Suidae; genus Sus; species Sus scrofa. The sequence goes on along the minus strand of NC_139393.1, from coordinate 36,698,406 downwards.
TCCAGGCCACGGAAACTTGTACACGGCCCGAGCCGCCCCGGGGCACCTGGGCCAGTCCGCCAGACCACGGACACGAGCCCGTGTCGCCCCAGACTGATGGTCGATATTGATGGCCCTCGGACATTTGCCCGAGTTCCCCAGGACAGCTGGTCGACCCCGCGGCCCCTCACACCCGATCGCGAGTCACCCGGGAGTGTTGGTCGACCCCGCGGGCCCTCGGTCACTGGCCCGCGTCGCCCGAGATATCTGGTGTACCCCGCGGAGCCTCAGAGCCAGGCGCAAGTCGTCCGGGACAGCTGGACAAACCCGCGGGCCATCAGAACCGAGGCCGAGTCGCCCGGGAGAGCTTGTCGACCCCGCGGACCCTCGGACCCGAGCGTGAGTTGCCCCGGTGAGCTGGTCAACCCCGCGGGCCATCGGACCTGAGCGTGAGACGCCCGGGAGATCTGGTCGACCTCGCGGGCCATTGGACCCTAGACCGAATCGCCCGGAACATCTGGTCGACACCCCGGGGCAGCGGAGACGGGCGTGAGTCGTCCAGGACAGCTTGTCGAACACGCAGTCCCTTGGACCCAAGCGCGAGTCGCCCGGGAGAGCTGGTCCACACGCGGGCCATCGGAACACAGCCCGAGTTGCCCGGGACAGCTGTTCAACACCGGGAACACGGACGCGGGCACGATTCGCCCAGGACAGCTGGTCGACACCGCCGACACTCGGACCCGAGCACGAGGCGCCCGGGAGAGCTGGTCGACCCAGCAGGCCCCCGCACCCGAGCGAGAGTAGCCTGGAAGAGCTGGTCCACACCGCGGGCCCTCGGACCCGAGCCCAAGTCCCCCAGGACAGCTGGTCCAGCCCGCGCGACCTCAGGCACGGGCCCGAGTTATCCGGGACAGCTGGTCGACGCCGTGGACTTCGGACACGCGTGCGAGACGCGCAGATGTGTTGGTCGACCCCGCGGGCCTTCGGACCCTGGCCCGGGACGTCCGGGACAGTTGGTCGACACCACGGGCCCATGGACACTGGCCCGAATCGCCCGGGAAAGTTGATCGACCGCGTGGGCCATCGGACCCGAGGCCGAGTCACCTGGGAGAGCTGGTCGACACCGCATGCCCTCGGACCAGAGCACGAGTCGCCCAGGAGAGCTGGTTGACACCGCAGGATGTCGGAGCCGTGCGGGAGGCTTCCTGGGCAGCTGGTTGACACTGCGGACTCAAACCCGAGCCTGAATCGCCAGGGACAGCTGGTCGACCCCGAGGGCCCTCGGACCCAGGCCAGAGTCACCCGGCACAGCTGATCGACCCCGCGGGCCCTCGGACCCGAGCGCGAATGGCACGGGAGAGGTGATCGACCTCGGAGGCCATTGGACCCAGGCCGCGAGAGCTGGTCAACACCGCGGGCCCTCGGACCCGGCCCCATGTCCCCTGGGACAGCTGCTCGAGCCCACAGGACCTCGGGCACGGGCCCGCGTCACCAGGACAGCTGGCCGAACTCTCGTGCATTTGGAGCAAAACGCGGGTTGCCGGGAGAGCTGGTCGACACCGTGGGCCCACGAACACGGGCCCGAGCCACCCGGGATAGTTGGTCGAGCCCGCAGGACCTCAGGCACGGGCCTGAATGACCCAGGACAGCTGGTTGAGCCCGCAGGACCTCGAGCACGGCCCGAGTTACCTGGGACTGCTGGTCGACCCCGCGGGCCCTTCGACCCTTGTCTGAGTGGCCCGGGAAGTCTGGTCGACGAGGCAGGCACTGGAATCCGGGCCTAGGTCGCCCAGGACATCGAACGGGCCCGAGGTTCCCAGGACAGCTGGTTGACTCCGCGGCCCCTCGCATCCAATCGCGAGTCGCCCGGGAGTGTTGGTCGACCCCGCGGGCCCTCAGTCACTGGCCCCAGTCGCCCGAGATATCTGGTGTACCCCGCGGAGCCTCAGAGCCAGGCGCAAGTCGTCCGGGACAGCTGGACAACCCCGCGGGCCATCGTACCCGAGGCCGAGTCACCCGGTAGAGCTGATCGACCCCACGGACTCTCGGACCCTCGCACGAGTTGCCCGGGAGATCTGGTCAACCCCGCGGGCACTCGGACCTGAGCGCGAGTTTCCCGGGGGAGCTGGACGACACTGTGGACCCTCCCACATGAGCGCGAGTCCCCCGGGTGCGCTCGTCGACACAGCAGTCCCTCGGACCCGGGCGCGAGTCTTCCTGGACAGCTGGTCAATACCGTGCGAACTCGGACCCGTGCCTGCGTCGCCCGGGCCTGCTGGTCGACGCCACGGGCACTGGAATCCGGGCCTAGGTCGCCCGGGACTTCTGGTCCAGCCTGCAGGGTTTCGGACATGGGCCCAAGGTTCCCAGGACATCTGGTCGACCCCGCGGGTCCTCGGAACAGGGCCCGAGTCGCCCAGAAGAGCTGGTCAACCCCCCGGGCCCACGGAGCGGGGAGCGCGTCGTCTGGGACAGCTGATCGACCACGCGGGCCATCGTCCATGAGGCCGAGTCACCCGGGAGAGCTGGTCGACCTCGCGTGCATTTGGCCCCGAGTGCGACTCGCCAGGGAGAGTTGTTCGATACCGCGGACCCTCGGAACTGGGCGCGAGGCGTCCGGGACTGCTGGTCAACCCCGATGGACCACGGACACGGGCACGAGTAGCCCGGGACAGCTGGTCGACCCCGTGGCCTCTCGGATCCGGGAACGAGCCGTCCGGGACAGCTGGTCGACGCCACGGACACTCCCACCAGATCGCGAGTCGCCCGGGAGAGCTGGTCGACACTGCGGGCCCTCGGATCCACGCCGATGTCCTCCTGGAATGTTGGTCGAGCCCGCGAGACCTCGGTCATGTGCCAGAGTTACCCAGGACATCGGTCGACGCCGCGGCCCTCGGACCAAGGTGCGAGTTGTCTTGGACAGCTGGTCAACCCCAAGGGAGATCGGACCCGTGCCTGAGTCGCCCGGGACAGCTGGTCTACCCCGCGGGCCCTCGGACCCGGGTCCGTGTCTCCCGGGATAGCTGGTCGTCCCCTCATGCCCTAGGACCCGGGCTCGAGCCACCTGGGACAGCTGGTCGACACCGCGGTCCCTCGCACGTGATCGCGAGCCGCCTGGGAGAAGTTGCCGACCCCACAAACCCTTGGACACTGGCCCATGTCTCCCAGGACAGCTGGTCGAGCCTGCGGGCCTTCGGAACCTGGCCCGAGTCACCCTGGACAGCTGGTCAACACCGGGGGCCCACAGGCACAGGCCCTAGTCGCCTGGGAGAGCTGGTCCAGCCCGCGGGACATCGGGCACAGGCCTGAGTGGCCCGGGAGAGCAGGTGCATCCCACGGGACCTCGGGCATGGGCCCGAGTGGCCAGGGACACCTGCTCCAGGCCACGGAAACTTGTACACGGCCCGAGCCGCCCCGGGGCACCTGGGCCAGTCCGCCAGACCACGGACACGAGCCCGTGTCGCCCCAGACTGATGGTCGATATTGATGGCCCTCGGACATTTGCCCGAGTTCCCCAGGACAGCTGGTCGACCCCGCGGCCCCTCACACCCGATCGCGAGTCACCCGGGAGTGTTGGTCGACCCCGCGGGCCCTCGGTCACTGGCCCGCGTCGCCCGAGATATCTGGTGTACCCCGCGGAGCCTCAGAGCCAGGCGCAAGTCGTCCGGGACAGCTGGACAAACCCGCGGGCCATCAGAACCGAGGCCGAGTCGCCCGGGAGAGCTTGTCGACCCCGCGGACCCTCGGACCCGAGCGTGAGTTGCCCCGGTGAGCTGGTCAACCCCGCGGGCCATCGGACCTGAGCGTGAGACGCCCGGGAGATCTGGTCGACCTCGCGGGCCATTGGACCCTAGACCGAATCGCCCGGAACAGCTGGTCGACACCCCGGGGCAGCGGAGACGGGCGTGAGTCGTCCAGGACAGCTTGTCGAACACGCAGTCCCTTGGACCCAAGCGCGAGTCGCCCGGGAGAGCTGGTCCACACGCGGGCCATCGGAACACAGCCCGAGTTGCCCGGGACAGCTGTTCAACACCGGGAACACGGACGCGGGCACGATTCGCCCAGGACAGCTGGTCGACACCGCCGACACTCGGACCCGAGCACGAGGCGCCCGGGAGAGCTGGTCGACCCAGCAGGCCCCCGCACCCGAGCGAGAGTAGCCTGGAAGAGCTGGTCCACACCGCGGGCCCTCGGACCCGAGCCCAAGTCCCCCAGGACAGCTGGTCCAGCCCGCGCGACCTCAGGCACGGGCCCGAGTTATCCGGGACAGCTGGTCGACGCCGTGGACTTCGGACACGCGTGCGAGACGCGCAGATGTGTTGGTCGACCCCGCGGGCCTTCGGACCCTGGCCCGGGACGTCCGGGACAGTTGGTCGACACCACGGGCCCATGGACACTGGCCCGAATCGCCCGGGAAAGTTGATCGACCGCGTGGGCCATCGGACCCGAGGCCGAGTCACCTGGGAGAGCTGGTCGACACCGCATGCCCTCGGACCAGAGCACGAGTCGCCCAGGAGAGCTGGTTGACACCGCAGGATGTCGGAGCCGTGCGGGAGGCTTCCTGGGCAGCTGGTTGACACTGCGGACTCAAACCCGAGCCTGAATCGCCAGGGACAGCTGGTCGACCCCGAGGGCCCTCGGACCCAGGCCAGAGTCACCCGGCACAGCTGATCGACCCCGCGGGCCCTCGGACCCGAGCGCGAATGGCACGGGAGAGGTGATCGACCTCGGAGGCCATCGGACCCAGGCCGCGAGAGCTGGTCAACACCGCGGGCCCTCGGACCCGGCCCCATGTCCCCTGGGACAGCTGCTCGAGCCCACAGGACCTCGGGCACGGGCCCGCGTCACCAGGACAGCTGGCCGAACTCTCGTGCATTTGGAGCAAAACGCGGGTTGCCGGGAGAGCTGGTCGACACCGTGGGCCCTGGAACCCGGGCCCGAGCCACCCGGGATAGTTGGTCGAGCCCGCAGGACCTCAGGCACGGGCCTGAATGACCCAGGACAGCTGGTCGAGCCCGCAGGACCTCGAGCACGGCCCGAGTTACCTGGGACTGCTGGTCGACCCCGCGGGCCCTTCGACCCTTGTCTGAGTGGCCCGGGAAGTCTGGTCGACGAGGCAGGCACTGGAATCCGGGCCTAGGTCGCCCAGGACATCGAACGGGCCCGAGGTTCCCAGGACAGCTGGTTGACTCCGCGGCCCCTCGCATCCAATCGCGAGTCGCCCGGGAGTGTTGGTCGACCCCGCGGGCCCTCAGTCACTGGCCCCAGTCGCCCGAGATATCTGGTGTACCCCGCGGAGCCTCAGAGCCAGGCGCAAGTCGTCCGGGACAGCTGGACAACCCCGCGGGCCATCGTACCCGAGGCCGAGTCACCCGGTAGAGCTGATCGACCCCACGGACTCTCGGACCCTCGCACGAGTTGCCCGGGAGATCTGGTCAACCCCGCGGGCACTCGGACCTGAGCGCGAGTTTCCCGGGGGAGCTGGACGACACTGTGGACCCTCCCACCTGAGCGCGAGTCCCCCGGGTGCGCTCGTCGATACAGCAGTCCCTCGGACCCGGGCGCGAGTCTTCCTGGACAGCTGGTCAATACCGTGCGAACTCGGACCCGTGCCTGCGTCGCCCGGGCCTGCTGGTCGACGCCACGGGCACTGGAATCCGGGCCTAGGTCGCCCGGGACTTCTGGTCCAGCCTGCAGGGTTTCGGACATGGGCCCAAGGTTCCCAGGACATCTGGTCGACCCCGCGGGTCCTCGGAACAGGGCCCGAGTCGCCCAGAAGAGCTGGTCAACCCCCCGGGCCCACGGAGCCGGGAGCGCGTCGTCTGGGACAGCTGATCGACCACGCGGGCCATCGTCCATGAGGCCGAGTCACCCGGGAGAGCTGGTCGACCTCGCGTGCATTTGGCCCCGAGTGCGACTCGCCAGGGAGAGCTGTTCGATACCGCAGACCCTCGGAACTGGGCGCGAGGCGTCCGGGACTGCTGGTCAACCCCGATGGACCACGGACACGGGCACGAGTAGCCCGGGACAGCTGGTCGACCCCGTGGCCTCTCGGATCCGGGAACGAGCCGTCCGGGAGAGCTGGTCGACGCCACGGACACTCCCACCAGATCGCGAGTCGCCCGGGAGAGCTGGTCGACACTGCGGGCCCTCGGATCCACGCCGATGTCCTCCTGGAATGTTGGTCGAGCCCGCGAGACCTCGGTCATGTGCCAGAGTTACCCAGGACATCGGTCGACGCCGCGGCCCTCGGACCTAGGTGCGAGTTGTCCTGGACAGCTGCTCAACCCCAAGGGAGCTCGGACCCGTGCCTGAGTCGCCCGGGACAGCTGGTCTACACCGCGGGCCCTCGGACCCGGGTCCGTGTCTCCCGGGATAGCTGGTCGTCCCCTCATGCCCTAGGACCCGGGCTCGAGCCACCTGGGACAGCTGGTCGACACCGCGGTCCCTCGCACGCGATCGCGAGCCGCCTGGGAGAGGTTGCCGACCCCACAAACCCTTGGACACTGGCCCATGTCTCCCAGGACAGCTGGTCGAGCCTGCGGGCCTTCGGAACCTGGCCCGAGTCCCCCTGGACAGCTGGTCAACACCGGGGGCCCACAGGCACAGGCCCTAGTCGCCTGGGAGAGCTGGTCCAGGCCGCGGGACATCGGGCACGGGCCCGAGTGGCCCGGGAGAGCAGGTGCATCCCACGGGACCTCGGGCATGGGCCCGAGTGGCCAGGGACACCTGCTCCAGGCCACGGAAACTTGTACACGGCCCGAGCCGCCCCGGGGCACCTGGGCCAGTCCGCCAGACCACGGACACGAGCCCGTGTCGCCCCAGACTGATGGTCGATATTGATGGCCCTCGGACATTTGCCCGAGTTCCCCAGGACAGCTGGTCGACCCCGCGGCCCCTCACACCCGATCGCGAGTCACCCGGGAGTGTTGGTCGACCCCGCGGGCCCTCGGTCACTGGCCCGCGTCGCCCGAGATATCTGGTGTACCCCGCGGAGCCTCAGAGCCAGGCGCAAGTCGTCCGGGACAGCTGGACAAACCCGCGGGCCATCAGAACCGAGGCCGAGTCGCCCGGGAGAGCTTGTCGACCCCGCGGACCCTCGGACCCGAGCGTGAGTTGCCCGGGTGAGCTGGTCAACCCCGCGGGCCATCGGACCTGAGCGTGAGACGCCCGGGAGATCTGGTCGACCTCGCGGGCCATTGGACCCTAGACCGAATCGCCCGGAACAGCTGGTCGACACCCCGGGGCAGCGGAGACGGGCGTGAGTCGTCCAGGACAGCTTGTCGAACACGCAGTCCCTTGGACCCAAGCGCGAGTCGCCCGGGAGAGCTGGTCCACACGCGGGCCATCGGAACACAGCCCGAGTTGCCCGGGACAGCTGTTCAACACCGGGAACACGGACGTGGGCACGATTCGCCCAGGACAGCTGGTCGACACCGCCGACACTCGGACCCGAGCACGAGGCGCCCGGGAGAGCTGGTCGACCCAGCAGGCCCCCGCACCCGAGCGAGAGTAGCCTGGAAGAGCTGGTCCACACCGCGGGCCCTCGGACCCGAGCCCAAGTCCCCCAGGACAGCTGGTCCAGCCCGCGCGACCTCAGGCACGGGCCCGAGTTATCCGGGACAGCTGGTCGACGCCGTGGACTTCGGACACGCGTGCAAGACGCGCAGATGTGTTGGTCGACCCCGCGGGCCTTCGGACCCTGGCCCGGGACGTCCGGGACAGTTGGTCGACACCACGGGCCCATGGACACTGGCCCGAATCGCCCGGGAAAGTTGATCGACCGCGTGGGCCATCAGACCCGAGGCCGAGTCACCTGGGAGAGCTGGTCGACACCGCATGCCCTCGGACCAGAGCACGAGTCGCCCAGGAGAGCTGGTTGACACCGCGGGATGTCGGAGCCGTGCGGGAGGCTTCCTGGGCAGCTGGTTGACACTGCGGACTCAAACCCGAGCCTGAATCGCCAGGGACAGCTGGTCGACCCCGAGGGCCCTCGGACCCGGGCCAGAGTCACCCGGGACAGCTGATCGACCCCGCGGGCCCTCGGACCCGAGCGCGAATGGCACGGGAGAGGTGATCGACCTCGGAGGCCATCGGACCCAGGCCGCGAGAGCTGGTCAACACCGCGGGCCCTCGGACCCGGCCCCATGTCCCCTGGGACAGCTGCTCGAGCCCACAGGACCTCGGGCACGGGCCCGCGTCACCGGGACAGCTGGCCGAACTCTCGTGCATTTGGAGCAAAACGCGGGTTGCCGGGAGAGCTGTTCGACACCGTGGGCCCACGAACACGGGCACGAGCCACCCGGGATAGCTGGTCGAGCCCGCAGGACCTCAGGCACGGGCCTGAATGACCCAGGACAGCTGGTCGAGCCCGCAGGACCTCGAGCACGGCCCGAGTTACCTGGGACAGCTGGTCGACCCCGCGGGCCCTTCGACCCTTGTCTGAGTCGCCCGGGAAGTCTGGTCGACGAGGCAGGCACTGGAATCCGGGCCTAGGTCGCCCAGGACATCGAACGGGCCCGAGGTTCCCAGGACAGCTGGTTGACTCCGCGGCCCCTCGCATCCAATCGCGAGTCGCCCGGGAGTGTTGGTCGACCCCGCGGGCCCTCGGTCACTGGCCCCAGTCGCCCGAGATATCTGGTGTACCCCGCGGAGCCTCAGAGCCAGGCGCAAGTCGTCCGGGACAGCTGGACAACCCCGCGGGCCATCGTACCCGAGGCCGAGTCACCCGGTAGAGCTGATTGACCCCACGGACTCTCGGACCCTCGCACGAGTTGCCCGGGAGATCTGGTCAACCCCGCGGGCACTCGGACCCGAGCGCGAGTTTCCCGGGGGAGCTGGACGACACTGTGGACCCTCCCACCTGAGCGCGAGTCCCCCGGGTGCGCTCGTCGACACAGCAGTCCCTCGGACCCGGGCGCGAGTCTTCCTGGACAGCTGGTCAATACCGTGCGAACTCGGACCCGTGCCTGCGTCGCCCGGGCCTGCTGGTCGACGCCGCGGGCACTGGAATCCGGGCCTAGGTCGCCCGGGACTTCTGGTCCAGCCTGCAGGGTTTCGGACATGGGCCCAAGGTTCCCAGGACATCTGGTCGACCCCGCGGGTCCTCGGAACAGGGCCCGAGTCGCCCAGAAGAGCTGGTCAAGCCCCCGCGCCCACGGAGCCGGGAGCGCGTCGTCTGGGACAGCTGATCGACCACGCGGGCCATCGTCCATGAGGCCGAGTCACCCGGGAGAGCTGGTCGACCTCGCGTGCATTTGGCCCCGAGTGCGACTCGCCAGGGAGAGCTGTTCGATACCGCGGACCCTCGGAACTGGGCGCGAGGCGTCCGGGACTGCTGGTCAACCCCGATGGAACACGGACACGGGCACGAGTAGCCCGGGACAGCTGGTCGACCCCGTGGCCTCTCGGATCCGGTAATGAGTCGTCCGGGACAGCTGGTCGACGCCACGGACACTCCCACCAGATCGCGAGTCGCCCGGGAGAGCTGGTCGACACTGCGGGCCCTCGGATCCACGCCGATGTCCTCCTGGAATGTTGGTCGAGCCCGCGAGACCTCGGTCATGTGCCAGAGTTACCCAGGACATCGGTCGACGCCGCGGCCCTCGGACCTAGGTGCGAGTTGTCCTGGACAGCTGGTCAACCCCAAGGGAGCTCGGACCCGTGCCTGAGTCGCCCGGGACAGCTGGTCTACCCCGCGGGCCCTCGGACCCGGGTCCGTGTCTCCCGGGATAGCTGGTTGTCCCCTCATGCCCTAGGACCCGGGCTCGAGCCACCTGGGACAGCTGGTCGACACCGCGGTCCCTCGCACGCGATCGCGAGCCGCCTGGGAGAGGTTGCCGACGCCACAAACCCTTGGACACTGGCCCATGTCTCCCAGGACAGCTGGTCGAGCCTGCGGGCCTTCGGAACCTGGCCCGAGTCCCCCTGGACAGCTGGTCAACACCGGGGGCCCACAGCCACAGGCCCTAGTCGCCTGGGAGAGCTGGTCCAGGCCGCGGGACATTGGGCACGGGCCCGAGTGGCCCGGGAGAGCAGGTGCATCCCACGGGACCTCGGGCATGGGCCCGAGTGGCCAGGGACACCTGCTCCAGGCCACGGAAACTTGTACACGGCCCGAGCCGCCCCGGGGCAGCTGGTCCGGGCCGCGGGACCACGGACACGAGCCCGTGTCGCCCCAGACTGATGGTCGATATTGATGGCCCTCGGACATTTGCCCGAGTTCCCCAGGACAGCTGGTCGACCCCGCGGTCCCTCACACCCGATCGCGAGTCACCCGGGAGTGTTGGTCGACCCCGCGGGCCCTCGGTCACTGGCCCGCGTCGCCCGAGATATCTGGTGTACCCCGCGGAGCCTCAGAGCCAGGCGCAAGTCGTCCGGGACAGCTGGACAAACCCGCGGGCCATCAGAACCGAGGCCGAGTCGCCCGGGAGAGCTTGTCGACCCCGCGGACCCTCGGACCCGAGCGTGAGTTGCCCCGGTGAGCTGGTCAACCCCGCGGGCCATCGGACCTGAGCGTGAGACGCCCGGGAGATCTGGTCGACCTCGCGGGCCATTGGACCCTAGACCGAATCGCCCGGAACAGCTGGTCGACACCCCGGGGCAGCGGAGACGGGCGTGAGTCGTCCAGGACAGCTTGTCGAACACGCAGTCCCTTGGACCCAAGCGCGAGTCGCCCGGGAGAGCTGGTCCACACGCGGGCCATCGGAACACAGCCCGAGTTGCCCGGGACAGCTGTTCAACACCGGGAACACGGACGTGGGCACGATTCGCCCAGGACAGCTGGTCGACACCGCCGACACTCGGACCCGAGCACGAGGCGCCCGGGAGAGCTGGTCGACCCAGCAGGCCCCCGCACCCGAGCGAGAGTAGCCTGGAAGAGCTGGTCCACACCGCGGGCCCTCGGACCCGAGCCCAAGTCCCCCAGGACAGCTGGTCCAGCCCGCGCGACCTCAGGCACGGGCCCGAGTTATCCGGGACAGCTGGTCGACGCCGTGGACTTCGGACACGCGTGCGAGACGCGCAGATGTGTTGGTCAACCCCGCGGGCCTTCGGACCCTGGCCCGGGACGTCCGGGACAGTTGGTCGATACCACGGGCCCATGGACACTGGCCCGAATCGCCCGGGAAAGTTGATCGACCGCGTGGGCCATCAGACCCGAGGCCGAGTCACCTGGGAGAGCTGGTCGACACCGCATGCCCTCGGACCAGAGCACGAGTCGCCCAGGAGAGCTGGTTGACACCGCGGGATGTCGGAGCCGTGCGGGAGGCTTCCTGGGCAGCTGGTTGACACTGCGGACTCAAACCCGAGCCTGAATCGCCAGGGACAGCTGGTCGACCCCGAGGGCCCTCGGACCCGGGCCAGAGTCACCCGGCACAGCTGATCGACCCCGCGGGCCCTCGGACCCGAGCGCGAATGGCACGGGAGAGGTGATCGACCTCGGAGGCCATCGGACCCAGGCCGCGAGAGCTGGTCAACACCGCGGGCCCTCGGACCCGGCCCCATGTCCCCTGGGACAGCTTCTCGAGCCCACAGGACCTCGGGCACGGGCCCGCGTCACCGGGACAGCTGGCCGAACTCTCGTGCATTTGGAGCAAAACGCGGGTTGCCGGGAGAGCTGGTCGACACCGTGGGCCCTGGAACCCGGGCCCGAGCCACCCGGGATAGTTGGTCGAGCCCGCAGGACCTCAGGCACGGGCCTGAATGACCCAGGACAGCTGGTCGAGCCCGCAGGACCTCGAGCACGGCCCGAGTTACCTGGGACAGCTGGTCGACCCCGCGGGCCCTTCGACCCTTGTCTGAGTGGCCCGGGAAGTCTGGTCGACGAGGCAGGCACTGGAATCCGGGCCTAGGTCGCCCAGGACATCGAACGGGCCCGAGGTTCCCAGGACAGCTGGTTGACTCCGCGGCCCCTCGCATCCAATCGCGAGTCGCCCGGGAGTGTTGGTCGACCCCGCGGGCCCTCGGTCACTGGCCCCAGTCGCCCGAGATATCTGGTGTACCCCGCGGAGCCTCAGAGCCAGGCGCAAGTCGTCCGGGACAGCTGGACAACCCCGCGGGCCATCGTACCCGAGGCCGAGTCACCCGGTAGAGCTGATCGACCCCACGGACTCTCGGACCCTCGCACGAGTTGCCCGGGAGATCTGGTCAACCCCGCGGGCACTCGGACCTGAGCGCGAGTTTCCCGGGGGAGCTGGACGACACTGTGGACCCTCCCACCTGAGCGCGAGTCCCCCGGGTGCGCTCGTCGACACAGCAGTCCCTCGGACCCGGGCGCGAGTCTTCCTGGACAGCTGGTCAATACCGTGCGAACTCGGACCCGTGCCTGCGTCGCCCGGGCCTGCTGGTCGACGCCGCGGGCACTGGAATCCGGGCCTAGGTCGCCCGGGACTTCTGGTCCAGCCTGCAGGGTTTCGGACATGGGCCCAAGGTTCCCAGGACATCTGGTCGACCCCGCGGGTCCTCGGAACAGGGCCCGAGTCGCCCAGAAGAGCTGGTCAACCCCCCGGGCCCACGGAGCCGGGAGCGCGTCGTCTGGGACAGCTGATCGACCACGCGGGCCATCGTCCATGAGGCCGAGTCACCCGGGAGACCTGGTCGACCTCGCGTGCATTTGGCCCCGAGTGCGACTCGCCAGGGAGAGCTGTTCGATACCGCGGACCCTCGGAACTGGGCGCCATGCGTCCGGGACTGCTGGTCAACCCCGATGGAACACGGACACGGGCACGAGTAGCCCGGGACAGCTGGTCGACCCCGTGGCCTCTCGGATCCGGGAACGAGCCGTCCGGGACAGCTGGTCGACGCCACGGACACTCCCACCAGATCGCGAGTCGCCCGGGAGAGCTGGTCGACACTCAGGGCCCTCGGATCCACGCCGATGTCCTCCTGGAATGTTGGTCGAGCCCGCAAGACCTCGGTCATGTGCCAGAGTTACCCAGGACATCGGTCGACGCCGCGGCCCTCGGACCTAGGTGCGAGTTGTCCTGGACAGCTGGTCAACCCCAAGGGAGCTCGGACCCGTGCCTGAGTCGCCCGGGACAGCTGGTCTACCCCGCGGGCCCTCGGACCCGGGTCCGTGTCTCCCGGGATAGCTGGTCGTCCCCTCATGCCCTAGGACCCGGGCTCGAGCCACCTGGGACAGCTGGTCGACACCGCGGTCCCTCGCACGCGATCGCGAGCCGCCTGGGAGAGGTTGCCGACCCCACAAACCCTTGGACACTGGCCCATGTCTCCCAGGACAGCTGGTCGAGCCTGCGTGCCTTCGGAACCTGGCCCGAGTCACCCTGGACAGCTGGTCAACACCGGGGGCCCACAGGCACAGGCCCTAGTCGCCTGGGAGAGCTGGTCCAGCCCGCGGGACATCGGGCACAGGCCTGAGTGGCCCGGGAGAGCAGGTGCATCCCACGGGACCTCAGGCATGGGCCCGAGTGGCCAGGGACACCTGCTCCAGGCCACGGAAACTTGTACACGGCCCGAGCCGCCCCGGGGCACCTGGGCCAGTCCGCCAGACCACGGACACGAGCCCGTGTCGCCCCAGACTGATGGTCGATATTGATGGCCCTCGGACATTTGCCCGAGTTCCCCAGGACAGCTGGTCGACCCCGCGGCCCCTCACACCCGATCGCGAGTCACCCGGGAGTGTTGGTCGACCCCGCGGGCCCTCGGTCACTGGCCCGCGTCGCCCGAGATATCTGGTGTACCCCGCGGAGCCTCAGAGCCAGGCGCAAGTCGTCCGGGACAGCTGGAGAAACCCGCGGGCCATCAGAACCGAGGCCGAGTCGCCCGGGAGAGCTTGTCGACCCCGCGGACCCTCGGACCCGAGCGTGAGTTGCCCCGGTGAGCTGGTCAACCCCGCGGGCCATCGGACCTGAGCGTGAGACGCCCGGGAGATCTGGTCGACCTCGCGGGCCATTGGACCCTAGACCGAATCGCCCGGAACAGCTGGTCGACACCCCGGGGCAGCGGAGACGGGCGTGAGTCGTCCAGGACAGCTTGTCGAACACGCAGTCCCTTGGACCCAAGCGCGAGTCGCCCGGGAGAGCTGGTCCACACGGGGGCCATCGGAACACAGCCCGAGTTGCCCGGGACAGCTGTTCAACACCGGGAACACGGACGCGGGCACGATTCGCCCAGGACAGCTGGTCGACACCGCCGACACTCGGACCCGAGCACGAGGCGCCCGGGAGAGCTGGTCGACCCAGCAGGCCCCCGCACCCGAGCGAGAGTAGCCTGGAAGAGCTGGTCCACACCGCGGGCCCTCGGACCCGAGCCCAAGTCCCCCAGGACAGCTGGTCCAGCCCGCGCGACCTCAGGCACGGGCCCGAGTTATCCGGGACAGCTGGTCGACGCCGTGGACTTCGGACACGCGTGCGAGACGCGCAGATGTGTTGGTCGACCCCGCGGGCCTTCGGACCCTGGCCCGGGACGTCCGGGACAGTTGGTCGACACCACGGGCCCATGGACACTGGCCCGAATCGCCCGGGAAAGTTGATCGACCGCGTGGGCCATCAGACCCGAGGCCGAGTCACCTGGGAGAGCTGGTCGACACCGCATGCCCTCGGACCAGAGCACGAGTCGCCCAGGAGAGCTGGTTGACACCGCGGGATGTCGGAGCCGTGCGGGAGGCTTCCTGGGCAGCTGGTTGACACTGCGGACTCAAACCCGAGCCTGAATCGCCAGGGACAGCTGGTCGACCCCGAGGGCCCTCGGACCCGGGCCAGAGTCACCCGGCACAGCTGATCGACCCCGCGGGCCCTCGGACCCGAGCGCGAATGGCACGGGAGAGGTGATCGACCTCGGAGGCCATCGGACCCAGGCCGCGAGAGCTGGTCAACACCGCGCGCCCTCGGACCCGGCCCCATGTCCCCTGGGACAGCTGCTCGAGCCCACAGGACCTCGGGCACGGGCCCGCGTCACCGGGACAGCTGGCCGAACTCTCGTGCATTTGGAGCAAAACGCGGGTTGCCGGGAGAGCTGGTCGACACCGTGGGCCCTGGAACCCGGGCCCGAGCCACCCGGGATAGTTGGTCGAGCCCGCAGGAGCTCAGGCACGGGCCTGAATGACCCAGGACAGCTGGTCGAGCCCGCAGGACCTCGAGCACGGCCCGAGTTACCTGGGACAGCTGGTCGACCCCGCGGGCCCTTCGACCCTTGTCTGAGTCGCCCGGGAAGTCTGGTCGACGAGGCAGGCACTGGAATCCGGGCCTAGGTCGCCCAGGACATCGAACGGGCCCGAGGTTCCCAGGACAGCTGGTTGACTCCGCGGCCCCTCGCATCCAATCGCGAGTCGCCCGGGAGTGTTGGTCGACCCCGCGGGCCCTCGGTCACTGGCCCCAGTCGCCCGAGATATCTGGTGTACCCCGCGGAGCCTCAGAGCCAGGCGCAAGTCGTCCGGGACAGCTGGACAACCCCGCGGGCCATCGTACCCGAGGCCGAGTCACCCGGTAGAGCTGATCGACCCCACGGACTCTCGGACCCTCGCACGAGTTGCCCGGGAGATCTGGTCAACCCCGCGGGCACTCGGACCTGAGCGCGAGTTTCCCGGGGGAGCTGGACGACACTGTGGACCCTCCCACCTGAGCGCGAGTCCCCCGGGTGCGCTCGTCGACACAGCAGTCCCTCGGACCCGGGCGCGAGTCTTCCTGGACAGCTGGTCAATACCGTGCGAACTCGGACCCGTGCCTGCGTCGCCCGGGCCTGCTGGTCGACGCCGCGGGCACTGGAATCCGGGCCTAGGTCGCCCGGGACTTCTGGTCCAGCCTGCAGGGTTTCGGACATGGGCCCAAGGTTCCCAGGACATCTGGTCGACCCCGCGGGTCCTCGGAACAGGGCCCGAGTCGCCCAGAAGAGCTGGTCAACCCCCCGGGCCCACTGAGCCGGGAGCGCGTCGTCTGGGACAGCTGATCGACCACGCGGGCCATCGTCCATGAGGCCGAGTCACCCGGGAGACCTGGTCGACCTCGCGTGCATTTGGCCCCGAGTGCGACTCGCCAGGGAGAGCTGTTCGATACCGCGGACCCTCGGAACTGGGCGCCATGCGTCCGGGACTGCTGGTCAACCCCGATGGAACACGGACACGGGCACGAGTAGCCCGGGACAGCTGGTCGACCCCGTGGCCTCTCGGATCCGGGAATGAGTCGTCCGGGACAGCTATTCGACGCCACGGACACTCCCACCAGATCGCGAGTCGCCCGGGAGAGCTGGTCGACACTGCGGGCCCTCGGATCCACGCCGATGTCCTCCTGGAATGTTGGTCGAGCCCGCGAGACCTCG
Organism: Sus scrofa; assembly: GCF_054392235.1. Lineage (NCBI taxonomy): Eukaryota > Metazoa > Chordata > Mammalia > Artiodactyla > Suidae > Sus > Sus scrofa. The sequence goes on along the minus strand of NC_139393.1, from coordinate 36,682,155 downwards.
GTCATGTGCCAGAGTTACCCAGGACATCGGTCGACGCCGCGGCCCTCGGACCTAGGTGCGAGTTGTCCTGGACAGCTGGTCAACCCCAAGGGAGCTCGGACCCGTGCCTGAGTCGCCCGGGACAGCTGGTCTACCCCGCGGGCCCTCGGACCCGGGTCCGTGTCTCCCGGGATAGCTGGTTGTCCCCTCATGCCCTAGGACCCGGGCTCGAGCCACCTGGGACAGCTGGTCGACACCGCGGTCCCTCGCACGCGATCGCGAGCCGCCTGGGAGAGGTTGCCGACCCCACAAACCCTTGGACACTGGCCCATGTCTCCCAGGACAGCTGGTCGAGCCTGCGGGCCTTCGGAACCTGGCCCGAGTCACCCTGGACAGCTGGTCAACACCGGGGGCCCACAGGCACAGGCCCTAGTCGCCTGGGAGAGCTGGTCCAGCCCGCGGGACATCGGGCACAGGCCTGAGAGGCCCGGGAGAGCAGGTGCATCCCACGGGACCTCGGGCATGGGCCCGAGTGGCCAGGGACACTTGCTCCAGGCCACGGAAACTTGTACACGGCCCGAGCCGCCCCGGGGCACCTGGGCCAGTCCGCCAGACCACGGACACGAGCCCGTGGCGCCCCAGACTGATGGTCGATATTGATGGCCCTCGGACATTTGCCCGAGTTCCCCAGGACAGCTGGTCGACCCCGCGGCCCCTCTCACCCGATCGCGAGTCACCCGGGAGTGTTGGTCGACCCCGCGGGCCCTCGGTCACTGGCCCGCGTCGCCCGAGATATCTGGTGTACCCCGCGGAGCCTCAGAGCCAGGCGCAAGTCGTCCGGGACAGCTGGAGAAACCCGCGGGCCATCAGAACCGAGGCCGAGTCGCCCGGGAGAGCTTGTCGACCCCGCGGACCCTCGGACCCGAGCGTGAGTTGCCCCGGTGAGCTGGTCAACCCCGCGGGCCATCGGACCTGAGCGTGAGACACCCGGGAGATCTGGTCGACCTCGCGGGCCATTGGACCCTAGACCGAATCGCCCGGAACAGCTGGTCGACACCCCGGGGCAGCGGAGACGGGCGTGAGTCGTCCAGGACAGCTTGTCGAACACGCAGTCCCTTGGACCCAAGCGCGAGTCGCCCGGGAGAGCTGGTCCACACGGGGGCCATCGGAACACAGCCCGAGTTGCCCGGGACAGCTGTTCAACACCGGGAACACGGACGCGGGCACGATTCGCCCAGGACAGCTGGTCGACACCGCCGACACTCGGACCCGAGCACGAGGCGCCCGGGAGAGCTGGTCGACCCAGCAGGCCCCCGCACCCGAGCGAGAGTAGCCTGGAAGAGCTGGTCCACACCGCGGGCCCTCGGACCCGAGCCCAAGTCCCCCAGGACAGCTGGTCCAGCCCGCGCGACCTCAGGCACGGGCCCGAGTTATCCGGGACAGCTGGTCGACGCCGTGGACTTCGGACACGCGTGCGAGACGCGCAGATGTGTTGGTCGACCCCGCGGGCCTTCGGACCCTGGCCCGGGACGTCCGGGACAGTTGGTCGATACCACGGGCCCATGGACACTGGCCCGAATCGCCCGGGAAAGTTGATCGACCGCGTGGGCCATCAGACCCGAGGCCGAGTCACCTGGGAGAGCTGGTCGACACCGCATGCCCTCGGACCAGAGCACGAGTCGCCCAGGAGAGCTGGTTGACACCGCGGGATGTCGGAGCCGTGCGGGAGGCTTCCTGGGCAGCTGGTTGACACTGCGGACTCAAACCCGAGCCTGAATCGCCAGGGACAGCTGGTCGACCCCGAGGGCCCTCGGACCCGGGCCAGAGTCACCCGGCACAGCTGATCGACCCCGCGGGCCCTCGGACCCGAGCGCGAATGGCACGGGAGAGGTGATCGACCTCGGAGGCCATCGGACCCAGGCCGCGAGAGCTGGTCAACACCGCGGGCCCTCGGACCCGGCCCCATGTCCCCTGGGACAGCTGCTCGAGCCCACAGGACCTCGGGCACGGGCCCGCGTCACCGGGACAGCTGGCCGAACTCTCGTGCATTTGGAGCAAAACGCGGGTTGCCGGGAGAGCTGGTCGACACCGTGGGCCCTGGAACCCGGGCCCGAGCCACCCGGGATAGTTGGTCGAGCCCGCAGGACCTCAGGCACGGGCCTGAATGACCCAGGACAGCTGGTCGAGCCCGCAGGACCTCGAGCACGGCCCGAGTTACCTGGGACAGCTGGTCGACCCCGCGGGCCCTTCGACCCTTGTCTGAGTCGCCCGGGAAGTCTGGTCGACGAGGCAGGCACTGGAATCCGGGCCTAGGTCGCCCAGGACATCGAACGGGCCCGAGGTTCCCAGGACAGCTGGTTGACTCCGCGGCCCCTCGCATCCAATCGCGAGTCGCCCGGGAGTGTTGGTCGACCCCGCGGGCCCTCGGTCACTGGCCCCAGTCGCCCGAGATATCTGGTGTACCCCGCGGAGCCTCAGAGCCAGGCGCAAGTCGTCCGGGACAGCTGGACAACCCCGCGGGCCATCGTACCCGAGGCCGAGTCACCCGGTAGAGCTGATCGACCCCACGGACTCTCGGACCCTCGCACGAGTTGCCCGGGAGATCTGGTCAACCCCGCGGGCACTCGGACCTGAGCGCGAGTTTCCCGGGGGAGCTGGACGACACTGTGGACCCTCCCACCTGAGCGCGAGTCCCCCGGGTGCGCTCGTCGACACAGCAGTCCCTCGGACCCGGGCGCGAGTCTTCCTGGACAGCTGGTCAATACCGTGCGAACTCGGACCCGTGCCTGCGTCGCCCGGGCCTGCTGGTCGACGCCGCGGGCACTGGAATCCGGGCCTAGGTCGCCCGGGACTTCTGGTCCAGCCTGCAGGGTTTCGGACATGGGCCCAAGGTTCCCAGGACATCTGGTCGACCCCGCGGGTCCTCGGAACAGGGCCCGAGTCGCCCAGAAGAGCTGGTCAACCCCCCGGGCCCACGGAGCCGGGAGCGCGTCGTCTGGGACAGCTGATCGACCACGCGGGCCATCGTCCATGAGGCCGAGTCACCCGGGAGACCTGGTCGACCTCGCGTGCATTTGGCCCCGAGTGCGACTCGCCAGGGAGAGCTGTTCGATACCGCGGACCCTCGGAACTGGGCGCCATGCGTCCGGGACTGCTGGTCAACCCCGATGGAACACGGACACGGGCACGAGTAGCCCGGGACAGCTGGTCGACCCCGTGGCCTCTCGGATCCGGGAACGAGCCGTCCGGGACAGCTGGTCGACGCCACGGACACTCCCACCAGATCGCGAGGCGCCCGGGAGAGCTGGTCGACACTCAGGGCCCTCGGATCCACGCCGATGTCCTCCTGGAATGTTGGTCGAGCCCGCGAGACCTCGGTCATGTGCCAGAGTTACCCAGGACATCGGTCGACGCCGCGGCCCTCGGACCTAGGTGCGAGTTGTCCTGGACAGCTGGTCAACCCCAAGGGAGCTCGGACCCGTGCCTGAGTCGCCCGGGACAGCTGGTCTACCCCGCGGGCCCTCGGACCCGGGTCCGTGTCTCCCGGGATAGCTGGTCGTCCCCTCATGCCCTAGGACCCGGGCTCGAGCCACCTGGGACAGCTGGTCGACACCGCGGTCCCTCGCACGCGATCGCGAGCCGCCTGGGAGAGGTTGCCGACCCCACAAACCCTTGGACACTGGCCCATGTCTCCCAGGACAGCTGGTCGAGCCTGCGTGCCTTCGGAACCTGGCCCGAGTCACCCTGGACAGCTGGTCAACACCGGGGGCCCACAGGCACAGGCCCTAGTCGCCTGGGAGAGCTGGTCCAGCCCGCGGGACATCGGGCACAGGCCTGAGTGGCCCGGGAGAGCAGGTGCATCCCACGGGACCTCGGGCATGGGCCCGAGTGGCCAGGGACACCTGCTCCAGGCCACGGAAACTTGTACACGGCCCGAGCCGCCCCGGGGCACCTGGGCCAGTCCGCCAGACCACGGACACGAGCCCGTGTCGCCCCAGACTGATGGTCGATATTGATGGCCCTCGGACATTTGCCCGAGTTCCCCAGGACAGCTGGTCGACCCCGCGGCCCCTCACACCCGATCGCGAGTCACCCGGGAGTGTTGGTCGACCCCGCGGGCCCTCGGTCACTGGCCCGCGTCGCCCGAGATATCTGGTGTACCCCGCGGAGCCTCAGAGCCAGGCGCAAGTCGTCCGGGACAGCTGGAGAAACCCGCGGGCCATCAGAACCGAGGCCGAGTCGCCCGGGAGAGCTTGTCGACCCCGCGGACCCTCGGACCCGAGCGTGAGTTGCCCCGGTGAGCTGGTCAACCCCGCGGGCCATCGGACCTGAGCGTGAGACGCCCGGGAGATCTGGTCGACCTCGCGGGCCATTGGACCCTAGACCGAATCGCCCGGAACAGCTGGTCGACACCCCGGGGCAGCGGAGACGGGCGTGAGTCGTCCAGGACAGCTTGTCGAACACGCAGTCCCTTGGACCCAAGCGCGAGTCGCCCGGGAGAGCTGGTCCACACGGGGGCCATCGGAACACAGCCCGAGTTGCCCGGGACAGCTGTTCAACACCGGGAACACGGACGCGGGCACGATTCGCCCAGGACAGCTGGTCGACACCGCCGACACTCGGACCCGAGCACGAGGCGCCCGGGAGAGCTGGTCGACCCAGCAGGCCCCCGCACCCGAGCGAGAGTAGCCTGGAAGAGCTGGTCCACACCGCGGGCCCTCGGACCCGAGCCCAAGTCCCCCAGGACAGCTGGTCCAGCCCGCGCGACCTCAGGCACGGGCCCGAGTTATCCGGGACAGCTGGTCGACGCCGTGGACTTCGGACACGCGTGCGAGACGCGCAGATGTGTTGGTCGACCCCGCGGGCCTTCGGAACCTGGCCCGGGACGTCCGGGACAGTTGGTCGACACCACGGGCCCATGGACACTGGCCCCAATCGCCCGGGAAAGTTGATCGACCGCGTGGGCCATCAGACCCGAGGCCGAGTCACCTGGGAGAGCTGGTCGACACCGCATGCCCTCGGACCAGAGCACGAGTCGCCCAGGAGAGCTGGTTGACACCGCGGGATGTCGGAGCCGTGCGGGAGGCTTCCTGGGCAGCTGGTTGACACTGCGGACTCAAACCCGAGCCTGAATCGCCAGGGACAGCTGGTCGACCCCGAGGGCCCTCGGACCCGGGCCAGAGTCACCCGGCACAGCTGATCGACCCCGCGGGCCCTCGGACCCGAGCGCGAATGGCACGGGAGAGGTGATCGACCTCGGAGGCCATCGGACCCAGGCCGCGAGAGCTGGTCAACACCGCGGGCCCTCGGACCCGGCCCCATGTCCCCTGGGACAGCTGCTCGAGCCCACAGGACCTCGGGCACGGGCCCGCGTCACCGGGACAGCTGGCCGAACTCTCGTGCATTTGGAGCAAAACGCGGGTTGCCGGGAGAGCTGGTCGACACCGTGGGCCCTGGAACCCGGGCCCGAGCCACCCGGGATAGTTGGTCGAGCCCGCAGGAGCTCAGGCACGGGCCTGAATGACCCAGGACAGCTGGTCGAGCCCGCAGGACCTCGAGCACGGCCCGAGTTACCTGGGACAGCTGGTCGACCCCGCGGGCCCTTCGACCCTTGTCTGAGTCGCCCGGGAAGTCTGGTCGACGAGGCAGGCACTGGAATCCGGGCCTAGGTCGCCCAGGACATCGAACGGGCCCGAGGTTCCCAGGACAGCTGGTTGACTCCGCGGCCCCTCGCATCCAATCGCGAGTCGCCCGGGAGTGTTGGTCGACCCCGCGGGCCCTCGGTCACTGGCCCCAGTCGCCCGAGATATCTGGTGTACCCCGCGGAGCCTCAGAGCCAGGCGCAAGTCGTCCGGGACAGCTGGACAACCCCGCGGGCCATCGTACCCGAGGCCGAGTCACCCGGTAGAGCTGATCGACCCCACGGACTCTCGGACCCTCGCACGAGTTGCCCGGGAGATCTGGTCAACCCCGCGGGCACTCGGACCTGAGCGCGAGTTTCCCGGGGGAGCTGGACGACACTGTGGACCCTCCCACCTGAGCGCGAGTCCCCCGGGTGCGCTCGTCGACACAGCAGTCCCTCGGACCCGGGCGCGAGTCTTCCTGGACAGCTGGTCAATACCGTGCGAACTCGGACCCGTGCCTGCGTCGCCCGGGCCTGCTGGTCGATGCCGCGGGCACTGGAATCCGGGCCTAGGTCGCCCGGGACTTCTGGTCCAGCCTGCAGGGTTTCGGACATGGGCCCAAGGTTCCCAGGACATCTGGTCGACCCCGCGGGTCCTCGGAACAGGGCCCGAGTCGCCCAGAAGAGCTGGTCAACCCCCCGGGCCCACTGAGCCGGGAGCGCGTCGTCTGGGACAGCTGATCGACCACGCGGGCCATCGTCCATGAGGCCGAGTCACCCGGGAGACCTGGTCGACCTCGCGTGCATTTGGCCCCGAGTGCGACTCGCCAGGGAGAGCTGTTCGATACCGCGGACCCTCGGAACTGGGCGCCATGCGTCCGGGACTGCTGGTCAACCCCGATGGAACACGGACACGGGCACGAGTAGCCCGGGACAGCTGGTCGACCCCGTGGCCTCTCGGATCCGGGAATGAGTCGTCCGGGACAGCTATTCGACGCCACGGACACTCCCACCAGATCGCGAGGCGCCCGGAAGAGCTGGTCGACACTCAGGGCCCTCGGATCCACGCCGATGTCCTCCTGGAATGTTGGTCGAGCCCGCGAGACCTCGGTCATGTGCCAGAGTTACCCAGGACATCGGTCGACGCCGCGGCCCTCGGACCTAGGTGCGAGTTGTCCTGGACAGCTGGTCAACCCCAAGGGAGCTCGGACCCGTGCCTGAGTCGCCCGGGACAGCTGGTCTACCCCGCGGGCCCTCGGACCCGGGTCCGTGTCTCCCGGGATAGCTGGTCGTCCCCTCATGCCCTAGGACCCGGGCTCGAGCCACCTGGGACAGCTGGTCGACACCGCGGTCCCTCGCACGCGATCGCGAGCCGCCTGGGAGAGGTTGCCGACCCCACAAACCCTTGGACACTGGCCCATGTCTCCCAGGACAGCTGGTCGAGCCTGCGTGCCTTCGGAACCTGGCCCGAGTCACCCTGGACAGCTGGTCAACACCGGGGGCCCACAGGCACAGGCCCTAGTCGCCTGGGAGAGCTGGTCCAGCCCGCGGGACATCGGGCACAGGCCTGAGTGGCCCGGGAGAGCAGGTGCATCCCACGGGACCTCGGGCATGGGCCCGAGTGGCCAGGGACACCTGCTCCAGGCCACGGAAACTTGTACACGGCCCGAGCCGCCCCGGGGCACCTGGGCCAGTCCGCCAGACCACGGACACGAGCCCGTGTCGCCCCAGACTGATGGTCGATATTGATGGCCCTCGGACATTTGCCCGAGTTCCCCAGGACAGCTGGTCGACCCCGCGGCCCCTCACACCCGATCGCGAGTCACCCGGGAGTGTTGGTCGACCCCGCGGGCCCTCGGTCACTGGCCCGCGTCGCCCGAGATATCTGGTGTACCCCGCGGAGCCTCAGAGCCAGGCGCAAGTCGTCCGGGACAGCTGGAGAAACCCGCGGGCCATCAGAACCGAGGCCGAGTCGCCCGGGAGAGCTTGTCGACCCCGCGGACCCTCGGACCCGAGCGTGAGTTGCCCCGGTGAGCTGGTCAACCCCGCGGGCCATCGGACCTGAGCGTGAGACGCCCGGGAGATCTGGTCGACCTCGTGGGCCATTGGACCCTAGACCGAATCGCCCGGAACAGCTGGTCGACACCCCGGGGCAGCGGAGACGGGCGTGAGTCGTCCAGGACAGCTTGTCGAACACGCAGTCCCTTGGACCCAAGCGCGAGTCGCCCGGGAGAGCTGGTCCACACGGGGGCCATCGGAACACAGCCCGAGTTGCCCGGGACAGCTGTTCAACACCGGGAACACGGACGCGGGCACGATTCGCCCAGGACAGCTGGTCGACACCGCCGACACTCGGACCCGAGCACGAGGCGCCCGGGAGAGCTGGTCGACCCAGCAGGCCCCCGCACCCGAGCGAGAGTAGCCTGGAAGAGCTGGTCCACACCGCGGGCCCTCGGACCCGAGCCCAAGTCCCCCAGGACAGCTGGTCCAGCCCGCGCGACCTCAGGCACGGGCCCGAGTTATCCGGGACAGCTGGTCGACGCCGTGGACTTCAGACACGCGTGCGAGACGCGCAGATGTGTTGGTCGACCCCGCGGGCCTTCGGACCCTGGCCCGGGACGTCCGGGACAGTTGGTCGACACCACGGGCCCATGGACACTGGCCCGAATCGCCCGGGAAAGTTGATCGACCGCGTGGGCCATCAGACCCGAGGCCGAGTCACCTGGGAGAGCTGGTCGACACCGCATGCCCTCGGACCAGAGCACGAGTCGCCCAGGAGAGCTGGTTGACACCGCGGGATGTCGGAGCCGTGCGGGAGGCTTCCTGGGCAGCTGGTTGACACTGCGGACTCAAACCCGAGCCTGAATCGCCAGGGACAGCTGGTCGACCCCGAGGGCCCTCGGACCCGGGCCAGAGTCACCCGGCACAGCTGATCGACCCCGCGGGCCCTCGGACCCGAGCGCGAATGGCACGGGAGAGGTGATCGACCTCGGAGGCCATCGGACCCAGGCCGCGAGAGCTGGTCAACACCGCGGGCCCTCGGACCCGGCCCCATGTCCCCTGGGACAGCTGCTCGAGCCCACAGGACCTCGGGCACGGGCCCGCGTCACCGGGACAGCTGGCCGAACTCTCGTGCATTTGGAGCAAAACGCGGGTTGCCGGGAGAGCTGGTCGACACCGTGGGCCCTGGAACCCGGGCCCGAGCCACCCGGGATAGTTGGTCGAGCCCGCAGGACCTCAGGCACGGGCCTGAATGACCCAGGACAGCTGGTCGAGCCCGCAGGACCTCGAGCACGGCCCGAGTTACCTGGGACAGCTGGTCGACCCCGCGGGCCCTTCGACCCTTGTCTGAGTCGCCCGGGAAGTCTGGTCGACGAGGCAGGCACTGGAATCCGGGCCTAGGTCGCCCAGGACATCGAACGGGCCCGAGGTTCCCAGGACAGCTGGTTGACTCCGCGGCCCCTCGCATCCAATCGCGAGTCGCCCGGGAGTGTTGGTCGACCCCGCGGGCCCTCGGTCACTGGCCCCAGTCACCCGAGATATCTGGTGTACCCCGCGGAGCCTCAGAGCCAGGCGCAAGTCGTCCGGGACAGCTGGACAACCCCGCGGGCCATCGTACCCGAGGCCGAGTCACCCGGTAGAGCTGATCGACCCCACGGACTCTCGGACCCTCGCACGAGTTGCCCGGGAGATCTGGTCAACCCCGCGGGCACTCGGACCTGAGCGCGAGTTTCCCGGGGGAGCTGGACGACACTGTGGACCCTCCCACCTGAGCGCGAGTCCCCCGGGTGCGCTCGTCGACACAGCAGTCCCTCGGACCCGGGCGCGAGTCTTCCTGGACAGCTGGTCAATACCGTGCGAACTCGGACCCGTGCCTGCGTCGCCCGGGCCTGCTGGTCGACGCCGCGGGCACTGGAATCCGGGCCTAGGTCGCCCGGGACTTCTGGTCCAGCCTGCAGGATTTCGGACATGGGCCCAAGGTTCCCACGACATCTGGTCGACCCCGCGGGTCCTCGGAACAGGGCCCGAGTAGCCCAGAAGAGCTGGTCAAGCCCCCGCGCCCACGGAGCCGGGAGCGCGTCGTCTGGGACAGCTGATCGACCACGCGGGCCATCGTCCATGAGGCCGAGTCACCCGGGAGTGTTGGTCGACCCCGCGGGCCCTCGGTCACTGGCCCGCGTCGCCCGAGATATCTGGTGTACCCCGCGGAGCCTCAGAGCCAGGCGCAAGTCGTCCGGGACAGCTGGAGAAACCCGCGGGCCATCAGAACCGAGGCCGAGTCGCCCGGGAGAGCTTGTCGACCCCACGGACCCTCGGACCCGAGCGTGAGTTGCCCCGGTGTGCTGGTCAACCCCGCGGGCCATCGGACCTGAGCGTGAGACGCCCGGGAGATCTGGTCGACCTCGCGGGCCATTGGACCCTAGACCGAATCGCCCGGAACAGCTGGTCGACACCCCGGGGCAGCGGAGACGGGCGTGAGTCGTCCAGGACAGCTTGTCGAACACGCAGTCCCTTGGACCCAAGCGCGAGTCGCCCGGGAGAGCTGGTCCACACGCGGGCCATCGGAACACAGCCCGAGTTGCCCGGGACAGCTGTTCAACACCGGGAACACGGACGCGGGCACGATTCGCCCAGGACAGCTGGTCGACACCGCCGACACTCGGACCCGAGCACGAGGTGCCCGGGAGAGCTGGTCGACCCAGCAGGCCCCCGCACCCGAGCGAGAGTAGCCTGGAAGAGCTGGTCCACACCGCGGGCCCTCGGACCCGAGCCCAAGTCCCCCAGGACAGCTGGTCCAGCCCGCGCGACCTCAGGCACGGGCCCGAGTTATCCGGGACAGCTGGTCGACGCCGTGGACTTCGGACACGCGTGCGAGACGCGCAGATGTGTTGGTCGACCCCGCGGGCCTTCGGACCCTGGCCCGGGACGTCCGGGACAGTTGGTCGACACCACGGGCCCATGGACACTGGCCCGAATCGCCCGGGAAAGTTGATCGACCGCGTGGGCCATCAGACCCGAGGCCGAGTCACCTGGGAGAGCTGGTCGACACCGCATGCCCTCGGACCAGAGCACGAGTCGCCCAGGAGAGCTGGTTGACACCGCGGGATGTCGGAGCCGTGCGGGAGGCTTCCTGGGCAGCTGGTTGACACTGCGGACTCAAACCCGAGCCTGAATCGCCAGGGACAGCTGGTCGACCCCGAGGGCCCTCGGACCCGGGCCAGAGTCACCCGGCACAGCTGATCGACCCCGCGGGCCCTCGGACCCGAGCGCGAATGGCACGGGAGAGGTGATCGACCTCGGAGGCCATCGGACCCAGGCCGCGAGAGCTGGTCAACACCGCGGGCCCTCGGACCCGGCCCCATGTCCCCTGGGACAGCTGCTCGAGCCCACAGGACCTCGGGCACGGGCCCGCGTCACCGGGACAGCTGGCCGAACTCTCGTGCATTTGGAGCAAAACGCGGGTTGCCGGGAGAGCTGGTCGACACCGTGGGCCCTGGAACCCGGGCCCGAGCCACCCGGGATAGTTGGTCGAGCCCGCAGGAGCTCAGGCACGGGCCTGAATGACCCAGGACAGCTGGTCGAGCCCGCAGGACCTCGAGCACGGCCCGAGTTACCTGGGACAGCTGGTCGACCCCGCGGGCCCTTCGACCCTTGTCTGAGTCGCCCGGGAAGTCTGGTCGACGAGGCAGGCACTGGAATCCGGGCCTAGGTCGCCCAGGACATCGAACGGGCCCGAGGTTCCCAGGACAGCTGGTTGACTCCGCGGCCCCTCGCATCCAATCGCGAGTCGCCCGGGAGTGTTGGTCGACCCCGCGGGCCCTCGGTCACTGGCCCCAGTCGCCCGAGATATCTGGTGTACCCCGCGGAGCCTCAGAGCCAGGCGCAAGTCGTCCGGGACAGCTGGACAACCCCGCGGGCCATCGTACCCGAGGCCGAGTCACCCGGTAGAGCTGATCGACCCCACGGACTCTCGGACCCTCGCACGAGTTGCCCGGGAGATCTGGTCAACCCCGCGGGCACTCGGACCTGAGCGCGAGTTTCCCGGGGGAGCTGGACGACACTGTGGACCCTCCCACCTGAGCGCGAGTCCCCCGGGTGCGCTCGTCGACACAGCAGTCCCTCGGACCCGGGCGCGAGTCTTCCTGGACAGCTGGTCAATACCGTGCGAACTCGGACCCGTGCCTGCGTCGCCCGGGCCTGCTGGTCGACGCCGCGGGCACTGGAATCCGGGCCTAGGTCGCCCGGGACTTCTGGTCCAGCCTGCAGGATTTCGGACATGGGCCCAAGGTTCCCACGACATCTGGTCGACCCCGCGGGTCCTCGGAACAGGGCCCGAGTCGCCCAGAAGAGCTGGTCAAGTCCCCGCGCCCACGGAGCCGGGAGCGCGTCGTCTGGGACAGCTGATCGACCACGCGGGCCATCGTCCATGAGGCCGAGTCACCCGGAAGAGCTGGTCGACCTCGCGTGCCTTTGGCCCCGAGTGCGACTCGCCAGGGAGAGCTGTTCGATACCGCGGACCCTCGGAACTGGGCGCGAGGCGTCCGGGACTGCTGGTCAACCCCGATGGAACACGGACACGGGCACGAGTAGCCCGGGACAGCTGGTCGACCCCGTGGCCTCTCGGATCCGGGAATGAGTCGTCCGGGACAGCTGGTCGACGCCACGGACACTCCCACCAGATCGCAAGTCGCCCGGGAGAGCTGGTCGACACTGCGGGCCCTAAGATCCACGCCGATGTCCTCCTGGAATGTTGGTCGAGCCCGCGAGACCTCGGTCATGTGCCAGAGTTACCCAGGACATCGGTCGACGCCGCGGCCCTCGGACCTAGGTGCGAGTTGTCCTGGACAGCTGGTCAACCCCAAGGGAGCTCGGACCCGTGCCTGAGTCGCCCGGGACAGCTGGTCTACCCCGCGGGCCCTCGGACCCGGGTCCGTGTCTCCCGGGATAGCTGGTCGTCCCCTCATGCCCTAGGACCCGGGCTCGAGCCACCTGGGACAGCTGGTCGACACCGCGGTCCCTCGCACGCGATCGCGAGCCGCCTGGGAGAGGTTGCCGACCCCACAAACCCTTGGACACTGGCCCATGTCTCCCAGGACAGCTGGTCGAGCCTGCGGGCCTTCGGAACCTGGCCCGAGTCACCCTGGACAGCTGGTCAACACCGGGGGCCCACAGGCACAGGCCCTAGTCGCCTGGGAGAGCTGGTCCAGCCCGCGGGACATCGGGCACAGGCCTGAGTGGCCCGGGAGAGCAGGTGCATCCCACGGGACCTCGGGCATGGGCCCGAGTGGCCAGGGACACCTGCTCCAGGCCACGGAAACTTGTACACGGCCCGAGCCGCCCCGGGGCACCTGGGCCAGTCCGCCAGACCACGGACACGAGCCCGTGTCGCCCCAGACTGATGGTCGATATTGATGGCCCTCGGACATTTGCCCGAGTTCCCCAGGACAGCTGGTCGACCCCGCGGCCCCTCACACCCGATCGCGAGTCACCCGGGAGTGTTGGTCGACCCCGCGGGCCCTCGGTCACTGGCCCGCGTCGCCCGAGATATCTGGTGTACCCCGCGGAGCCTCAGAGCCAGGCGCAAGTCGTCCGGGACAGCTGGAGAAACCCGCGGGCCATCAGAACCGAGGCCGAGTCGCCCGGGAGAGCTTGTCGACCCCGCGGACCCTCGGACCCGAGCGTGAGTTGCCCCGGTGAGCTGGTCAACCCCGCGGGCCATTGGACCTGAGCGTGAGACGCCCGGGAGATCTGGTCGACCTCGCGGGCCATTGGACCCTAGACCAAATCGCCCGGAACAGCTGGTCGACACCCCGGGGCAGCGGAGACGGGCGTGAGTCGTCCAGGACAGCTTGTCGAACACGCAGTCCCTTGGACCCAAGCGCGAGTCGCCCGGGAGAGCTGGTCCACACGCGGGCCATCGGAACACAGCCCGAGTTGCCCGGGACAGCTGTTCAACACCGGGAACACGGACGTGGGCACGATTCGCCCAGGACAGCTGGTCGACACCACCGACACTCGGACCCGAGCACGAGGCGCCCGGGAGAGCTGGTCGACCCAGCAGGCCCCCGCACCCGAGCGAGAGTAGCCTGGAAGAGCTGGTCCACACCGCGGGCCCTCGGACCCGAGCCCAAGTCCCCCAGGACAGCTGGTCCAGCCCGCGCGACCTCAGGCACGGGCCCGAGTTATCCGGGACAGCTGGTCGACGCCGTGGACTTCGGACACGCGTGCGAGACGCGCAGATGTGTTGGTCGACCCCGCGGGCCTTCGGACCCTGGCCCGGGACGTCCGGGACAGTTGGTCGACACCACGGGCCCATGGACACTGGCCCGAATCGCCCGGGAAAGTTGATCGACCGCGTGGGCCATCAGACCCGAGGCCGAGTCACCTGGGAGAGCTGGTCGACACCGCATGCCCTCGGACCAGAGCACGAGTCGCCCAGGAGAGCTGGTTGACACCGCGGGATGTCGGAGCCGTGCGGGAGGCTTCCTGGGCAGCTGGTTGACACTGCGGACTCAAACCCGAGCCTGAATCGCCAGGGACAGCTGGTCGACCCCGAGGGCCCTCGGACCCGGGCCAGAGTCACCCGGCACAGCTGATCGACCCCGCGGGCCCTCGGACCCGAGCGCGAATGGCACGGGAGAGGTGATCGACCTCGGAGGCCATCGGACCCAGGCCGCGAGAGCTGGTCAACACTGCGGGCCCTCGGACCCGGCCCCATGTCCCCTGGGACAGCTGCTCGAGCCCACAGGACCTCGGGCACGGGCCCGCGTCACCGGGACAGCTGGCCGAACTCTCGTGCATTTGGAGCAAAACGCGGGTTGCCGGGAGAGCTGGTCGACACCGTGGGCCCTGGAACCCGGGCCCGAGCCACCCGGGATAGTTGGTCGAGCCCGCAGGACCTCAGGCACGGGCCTGAATGACCCAGGACAGCTGGTCGAGCCCGCAGGACCTCGAGCACGGCCCGAGATACCTGGGACAGCTGGTCGACCCCGCGGGCCCTACGACCCTTGTCTGAGTGGCCCGGGAAGTCTGGTCGACGAGGCAGGCACTGGAATCCGGGCCTAGGTCGCCCAGGACATCGAACGGGCCCGAGGTTCCCAGGACAGCTGGTTGACTCCGCGGCCCCTCGCATCCAATCGCGAGTCGCCCGGGAGTGTTGGTCGACCCCGCGGGCCCTCGGTCACTGGCCCCAGTCGCCCGAGATATCTGGTGTACCCCGCGGAGCCTCAGAGCCAGGCGCAAGTCGTCCGGGACAGCTGGACAACCCCGCGGGCCATCGTACCCGAGGCCGAGTCACCCGGTAGAGCTGATCGACCCCACGGACTCTCGGACCCTCGCACGAGTTGCCCGGGAGATCTGGTCAACCCCGCGGGCACTCGGACCCGAGCGCGAGTTTCCCGGGGGAGCTGGACGACACTGTGGACCCTCCCACCTGAGCGCGAGTCCCCCGGGTGCGCTCGTCGACACAGCAGTCCCTCGGACCCGGGCGCGAGTCTTCCTGGACAGCTGGTCAATACCGTGCGAACTCGGACCCGTGCCTGCGTCGCCCGGGCCTGCTGGTCGATGCCGCGGGCACTGGAATCCGGGCCTAGGTCGCCCGGGACTTCTGGTCCAGCCTGCAGGATTTCGGACATGGGCCCAAGGTTCCCAGGACATCTGGTCGACCCCGCGGGTCCTCGGAACAGGGCCCGAGTCGCCCAGAAGAGCTGGTCAAGCCCCCGCGCCCACGGAGCCGGGAGCGCGTCGTCTGGGACAGCTGATCGACCACGCGGGCCATCGTCCATGAGGCCGAGTCACCCGGGAGAGCTGGTCGACCTCGCGTGCATTTGGCCCCGAGTGCGACTCGCCAGGGAGAGCTGTTCGATACCGCGGACCCTCGGAACTGGGCGCGAGGCGTCCGGGACTGCTGGTCAACCCCGATGGAACACGGACACGGGCACGAGTAGCCCGGGACAGCTGGTCGACCCCGTGGCCTCTCGGATCCGGGAATGAGTCGTCCGGGACAGCTGGTCGACGCCACGGACACTCCCACCAGATCGCGAGTCGCCCGGGAGAGCTGGTCGACACTGCGGGCCCTCGGATCCACGCCGATGTCCTCCTGGAATGTTGGTCGAGCCCGCGAGACCTCGGTCATGTGCCAGAGTTACCCAGGACATCGGTCGACGCCGCGGCCCTCGGACCTAGGTGCGAGTTGTCCTGGACAGCTGGTCAACCCCAAGGGAGCTCGGACCCGTGCCTGAGTCGCCCGGGACAGCTGGTCTACCCCGCGGGCCCTCGGACCCGGGTCCGTGTCTCCCGGGATAGCTGGTTGTCCCCTCATGCCCTAGGACCCGGGCTCGAGCCACCTGGGACAGCTGGTCGACACCGCGGTCCCTCGCACGCGATCGCGAGCCGCCTGGGAGAGGTTGCCGACCCCACAAACCCTTGGACACTGGCCCATGTCTCCCAGGACAGCTGGTCGAGCCTGCGGGCCTTCGGAACCTGGCCCGAGTCCCCCTGGACAGCTGGTCAACACCGGGGGCCCACAGCCACAGGCCCTAGTCGCCTGGGAGAGCTGGTCCAGGCCGCGGGACATCGGGCACGGGCCCGAGTGGCCCGGGAGAGCAGGTGCATCCCACGGGACCTCGGGCATGGGCCCGAGTGGCCAGGGACACCTGCTCCAGGCCACGGAAACTTGTACACGGCCCGAGCCGCCCCGGGGCAGCTGGTCCGGGCCGCGGGACCACGGACACGAGCCCGTGTCGCCCCAGACTGATGGTCGATATTGATGGCCCTCGGACATTTGCCCGAGTTCCCCAGGACAGCTGGTCGACCCCGCGGCCCCTCACACCCGATCGCGAGTCACCCGGGAGTGTTGGTCGACCCCGCGGGCCCTCGGTCACTGGCCCGCGTCGCCCGAGATATCTGGTGTACCCCGCGGAGCCTCAGAGCCAGGCGCAAGTCGTCCGGGACAGCTGGACAAACCCGCGGGCCATCAGAACCGAGGCCGAGTCGCCCGGGAGAGCTTGTCGACCCCGCGGACCCTCGGACCCGAGCGTGAGTTGCCCTGGTGAGCTGGTCAACCCCGCGGGCCATCGGACCTGAGCGTGAGACGCCCGGGAGATCTGGTCGACCTCGTGGGCCATTGGACCCTAGACCGAATCGCCCGGAACAGCTGGTCGACACCCCGGGGCAGCGGAGACGGGCGTGAGTCGTCCAGGACAGCTTGTCGAACACGCAGTCCCTTGGACCCAAGCGCGAGTCGCCCGGGAGAGCTGGTCCACACGCGGGCCATCGGAACACAGCCCGAGTTGCCCGGGACAGCTGTTCAACACCGGGAACACGGACGTGGGCACGATTCGCCCAGGACAGCTGGTCGACACCGCCGACACTCGGACCCGAGCACGAGGCGCCCGGGAGAGCTGGTCGACCCAGCAGGCCCCCGCACCCGAGCGAGAGTAGCCTGGAAGAGCTGGTCCACACCGCGGGCCCTCGGACCCGAGCCCAAGTCCCCCAGGACAGCTGGTCCAGCCCGCGCGACCTCAGGCACGGGCCCGAGTTATCCGGGACAGCTGGTCGACGCCGTGGACTTCGGACACGCGTGCAAGACGCGCAGATGTGTTGGTCGACCCCGCGGGCCTTCGGACCCTGGCCCGGGACGTCCGGGACAGTTGGTCGACACCACGGGCCCATGGACACTGGCCCGAATCGCCCGGGAAAGTTGATCGACCGCGTGGGCCATCAGACCCGAGGCCGAGTCACCTGGGAGAGCTGGTCGACACCGCATGCCCTCGGACCAGAGCACGAGTCGCCCAGGAGAGCTGGTTGACACCGCGGGATGTCGGAGCCGTGCGGGAGGCTTCCTGGGCAGCTGGTTGACACTGCGGACTCAAACCCGAGCCTGAATCGCCAGGGACAGCTGGTCGACCCCGAGGGCCCTCGGACCCGGGCCAGAGTCACCCGGCACAGCTGATCGACCCCGCGGGCCCTCGGACCCGAGCGCGAATGGCACGGGAGAGGTGATCGACCTCGGAGGCCATCGGACCCAGGCCGCGAGAGCTGGTCAACACCGCGGGCCCTCGGACCCGGCCCCATGTCCCCTGGGACAGCTTCTCGAGCCCACAGGACCTCGGGCACGGGCCCGCGTCACCGGGACAGCTGGCCGAACTCTCGTGCATTTGGAGCAAAACGCGGGTTGCCGGGAGAGCTGGTCGACACCGTGGGCCCTGGAACCCGGGCCCGAGCCACCCGGGATAGTTGGTCGAGCCCGCAGGACCTCAGGCACGGGCCTGAATGACCCAGGACAGCTGGTCGAGCCCGCAGGACCTCGAGCACGGCCCGAGTTACCTGGGACAGCTGGTCGACCCCGCCCGCCCTTCGACCCTTGTCTGAGTGGCCCGGGAAGTCTGGTCGACGAGGCAGGCACTGGAATCCGGGCCTAGGTCGCCCAGGACATCGAACGGGCCCGAGGTTCCCAGGACAGCTGTTTGACTCCGCGGCCCCTCGCATCCAATCGCGAGTCGCCCGGGAGTGTTGGTCGACCCCGCGGGCCCTCGGTCACTGGCCCCAGTCGCCCGAGATATCTGGTGTACCCCGCGGAGCCTCAGAGCCAGGCGCAAGTCGTCCGGGACAGCTGGACAACCCCGCGGGCCATCGTACCCGAGGCCGAGTCACCCGGTAGAGCTGATCGACCCCACGGACTCTCGGACCCTCGCACGAGTTGCCCGGGAGATCTGGTCAACCCCGCGGGCACTCGGACCTGAGCGCGAGTTTCCCGGGGGAGCTGGACGACACTGTGGACCCTCCCACCTGAGCGCGAGTCCCCCGGGTGCGCTCGTCGACACAGCAGTCCCTCGGACCCGGGCGCGAGTCTTCCTGGACAGCTGGTCAATACCGTGCGAACTCGGACCCGTGCCTGCGTCGCCCGGGCCTGCTGGTCGACGCCGCGGGCACTGGAATCCGGGCCTAGGTCGCCCGGGACTTCTGGTCCAGCCTGCAGGGTTTCGGACATGGGCCCAAGGTTCCCAGGACATCTGGTCGACCCCGCGGGTCCTCGGAACAGGGCCCGAGTCGCCCAGAAGAGCTGGTCAACCCCCCGGGCCCACGGAGCCGGGAGCGCGTCGTCTGGGACAGCTGATCGACCACGCGGGCCATCGTCCATGAGGCCGAGTCACCCGGGAGACCTGGTCGACCTCGCGTGCATTTGGCCCCGAGTGCGACTCGCCAGGGAGAGCTGTTCGATACCGCGGACCCTCGGAACTGGGCGCCATGCGTCCGGGACTGCTGGTCAACCCCGATGGAACACGGACACGGGCACGAGTAGCCCGGGACAGCTGGTCGACCCCGTGGCCTCTCGGATCCGGGAATGAGTCGTCCGGGACAGCTGGTCGACGCCACGGACACTCCCACCAGATCGCGAGGCGCCCGGAAGAGCTGGTCGACACTCAGGGCCCTCGGATCCACGCCGATGTCCTCCTGGAATGTTGGTCGAGCCCGCGAGACCTCGGTCATGTGCCAGAGTTACCCAGGACATCGGTCGACGCCGCGGCCCTCGGACCTAGGTGCGAGTTGTCCTGGACAGCTGGTCAACCCCAAGGGAGCTCGGACCCGTGCCTGAGTCGCCCGGGACAGCTGGTCTACCCCGCGGGCCCTCGGACCCGGGTCCGTGTCTCCCGGGATAGCTGGTCGTCCCCTCATGCCCTAGGACCCGGGCTCGAGCCACCTGGGACAGCTGGTCGACACCGCGGTCCCTCGCACGCGATCGCGAGCCGCCTGGGAGAGGTTGCCGACCCCACAAACCCTTGGACACTGGCCCATGTCTCCCAGGACAGCTGGTCGAGCCTGCGTGCCTTCGGAACCTGGCCCGAGTCACCCTGGACAGCTGGTCAACACCGGGGGCCCACAGGCACAGGCCCTAGTCGCCTGGGAGAGCTGGTCCAGCCCGCGGGACATCGGGCACAGGCCTGAGTGGCCCGGGAGAGCAGGTGCATCCCACGGGACCTCGGGCATGGGCCCGAGTGGCCAGGGACACCTGCTCCAGGCCACGGAAACTTGTACACGGCCCGAGCCGCCCCGGGGCACCTGGGCCAGTCCGCCAGACCACGGACACGAGCCCGTGTCGCCCCAGACTGATGGTCGATATTGATGGCCCTCGGACATTTGCCCGAGTTCCCCAGGACAGCTGGTCGACCCCGCGGCCCCTCACACCCGATCGCGAGTCACCCGGGAGTGTTGGTCGACCCCGCGGGCCCTCGGTCACTGGCCCGCGTCGCCCGAGATATCTGGTGTACCCCGCGGAGCCTCAGAGCCAGGCGCAAGTCGTCCGGGACAGCTGGAGAAACCCGCGGGCCATCAGAACCGAGGCCGAGTCGCCCGGGAGAGCTTGTCGACCCCGCGGACCCTCGGACCCGAGCGTGAGTTGCCCCGGTGAGCTGGTCAACCCCGCGGGCCATCGGACCTGAGCGTGAGACGCCCGGGAGATCTGGTCGACCTCGCGGGCCATTGGACCCTAGACCGAATCGCCCGGAACAGCTGGTCGACACCCCGGGGCAGCGGAGACGGGCGTGAGTCGTCCAGGACAGCTTGTCGAACACGCAGTCCCTTGGACCCAAGCGCGAGTCGCCCGGGAGAGCTGGTCCACACGGGGGCCATCGGAACACAGCCCGAGTTGCCCGGAACAGCTGTTCAACACCGGGAACACGGACGCGGGCACGATTCGCCCAGGACAGCTGGTCGACACCGCCGACACTCGGACCCGAGCACGAGGCGCCCGGGAGAGCTGGTCGACCCAGCAGGCCCCCGCACCCGAGCGAGAGTAGCCTGGAAGAGCTGGTCCACACCGCGGGCCCTCGGACCCGAGCCCAAGTCCCCCAGGACAGCTGGTCCAGCCCGCGCGACCTCAGGCACGGGCCCGAGTTATCCGGGACAGCTGGTCGACGCCGTGGACTTCGGACACGCGTGCGAGACGCGCAGATGTGTTGGTCGACCCCGCGGGCCTTCGGACCCTGGCCCGGGACGTCCGGGACAGTTGGTCGACACCACGGGCCCATGGACACTGGCCCGAATCGCCCGGGAAAGTTGATCGACCGCGTGGGCCATCAGACCCGAGGCCGAGTCACCTGGGAGAGCTGGTCGACACCGCATGCCCTCGGACCAGAGCACGAGTCGCCCAGGAGAGCTGGTTGACACCGCGGGATGTCGGAGCCGTGCGGGAGGCTTCCTGGGCAGCTGGTTGACACTGCGGACTCAAACCCGAGCCTGAATCGCCAGGGACAGCTGGTCGACCCCGAGGGCCCTCGGACCCGGGCCAGAGTCACCCGGCACAGCTGATCGACCCCGCGGGCCCTCGGACCCGAGCGCGAATGGCACGGGAGAGGTGATCGACCTCGGAGGCCATCGGACCCAGGCCGCGAGAGCTGGTCAACACCGCGGGCCCTCGGACCCGGCCCCATGTCCCCTGGGACAGCTGCTCGAGCCCACAGGACCTCGGGCACGGGCCCGCGTCACCGGGACAGCTGGCCGAACTCTCGTGCATTTGGAGCAAAACGCGGGTTGCCGGGAGAGCTGGTCGACACCGTGGGCCCTGGAACCCGGGCCCGAGCCACCCGGGATAGTTGGTCGAGCCCGCAGGAGCTCAGGCACGGGCCTGAATGACCCAGGACAGCTGGTCGAGCCCGCAGGACCTCGAGCACGGCCCGAGTTACCTGGGACAGCTGGTCGACCCCGCGGGCCCTTCGACCCTTGTCTGAGTGGCCCGGGAAGTCTGGTCGACGAGGCAGGCACTGGAATCCGGGCCTAGGTCGCCCAGGACATCGAACGGGCCCGAGGTTCCCAGGACAGCTGGTTGACTCCGCGGCCCCTCGCATCCAATCGCGAGTCGCCCGGGAGTGTTGGTCGACCCCGCGGGCCCTCGGTCACTGGCCCCAGTCGCCCGAGATATCTGGTGTACCCCGCGGAGCCTCAGAGCCAGGCGCAAGTCGTCCGGGACAGCTGGACAACCCCGCGGGCCATCGTACCCGAGGCCGAGTCACCCGGTAGAGCTGATCGACCCCACGGACTCTCGGACCCTCGCACGAGTTGCCCGGGAGATCTGGTCAACCCCGCGGGCACTCGGACCTGAGCGCGAGTTTCCCGGGGGAGCTGGACGACACTGTGGACCCTCCCACCTGAGCGCGAGTCCCCCGGGTGCGCTCGTCGACACAGCAGTCCCTCGGACCCGGGCGCGAGTCTTCCTGGACAGCTGGTCAATACCGTGCGAACTCGGACCCGTGCCTGCGTCGCCCGGGCCTGCTGGTCGACGCCGCGGGCACTGGAATCCGGGCCTAGGTCGCCCGGGACTTCTGGTCCAGCCTGCAGGGTTTCGGACATGGGCCCAAGGTTCCCAGGACATCTGGTCGACCCCGCGGGTCCTCGGAACAGGGCCCGAGTCGCCCAGAAGAGCTGGTCAACCCCCCGGGCCCACTGAGCCGGGAGCGCGTCGTCTGGGACAGCTGATCGACCACGCGGGCCATCGTCCATGAGGCCGAGTCACCCGGGAGACCTGGTCGACCTCGCGTGCATTTGGCCCCGAGTGCGACTCGCCAGGGAGAGCTGTTCGATACCGCGGACCCTCGGAACTGGGCGCCATGCGTCCGGGACTGCTGGTCAACCCCGATGGAACACGGACACGGGCACGAGTAGCCCGGGACAGCTGGTCGACCCCGTGGCCTCTCGGATCCGGGAATGAGTCGTCCGGGACAGCTGGTCGACGCCACGGACACTCCCACCAGATCGCGAGGCGCCCGGAAGAGCTGGTCGACACTCAGGGCCCTCGGATCCACGCCGATGTCCTCCTGGAATGTTGGTCGAGCCCGCGAGACCTCGGTCATGTGCCAGAGTTACCCAGGACATCGGTCGACGCCGCGGCCCTCGGACCTAGGTGCGAGTTGTCCTGGACAGCTGGTCAACCCCAAGGGAGCTCGGACCCGTGCCTGAGTCGCCCGGGACAGCTGGTCTACCCCGCGGGCCCTCGGACCCGGGTCCGTGTCTCCCGGGATAGCTGGTCGTCCCCTCATGCCCTAGGACCCGGGCTCGAGCCACCTGGGACAGCTGGTCGACACCGCGGTCCCTCGCACGCGATCGCGAGCCGCCTGGGAGAGGTTGCCGACCCCACAAACCCTTGGACACTGGCCCATGTCTCCCAGGACAGCTGGTCGAGCCTGCGGGCCTTCGGAACCTGGCCCGAGTCACCCTGGACAGCTGGTCAACACCGGGGGCCCACAGGCACAGGCCCTAGTCGCCTGGGAGAGCTGGTCCAGCCCGCGGGACATCGGGCACAGGCCTGAGTGGCCCGGGAGAGCAGGTGCATCCCACGGGACCTCGGGCATGGGCCCGAGTGGCCAGGGACACCTGCTCCAGGCCACGGAAACTTGTACACGGCCCGAGCCGCCCCGGGGCACCTGGGCCAGTCCGCCAGACCACGGACACGAGCCCGTGTCGCCCCAGACTGATGGTCGATATTGATGGCCCTCGGACATTTGCCCGAGTTCCCCAGGACAGCTGGTCGACCCCGCGGCCCCTCACACCCGATCGCGAGTCACCCGGGAGTGTTGGTCGACCCCGCGGGCCCTCGGTCACTGGCCCGCGTCGCCCGAGATATCTGGTGTACCCCGCGGAGCCTCAGAGCCAGGCGCAAGTCGTCCGGGACAGCTGGAGAAACCCGCGGGCCATCAGAACCGAGGCCGAGTCGCCCGGGAGAGCTTGTCGACCCCGCGGACCCTCGGACCCGAGCGTGAGTTGCCCCGGTGAGCTGGTCAACCCCGCGGGCCATCGGACCTGAGCGTGAGACGCCCGGGAGATCTGGTCGACCTCGCGGGCCATTGGACCCTAGACCGAATCGCCCGGAACAGCTGGTCGACACCCCGGGGCAGCGGAGACGGGCGTGAGTCGTCCAGGACAGCTTGTCGAACACGCAGTCCCTTGGACCCAAGCGCGAGTCGCCCGGGAGAGCTGGTCCACACGGGGGCCATCGGAACACAGCCCGAGTTGCCCGGGACAGCTGTTCAACACCGGGAACACGGACGCGGGCACGATTCGCCCAGGACAGCTGGTCGACACCGCCGACACTCGGACCCGAGCACGAGGCGCCCGGGAGAGCTGGTCGACCCAGCAGGCCCCCGCACCCGAGCGAGAGTAGCCTGGAAGAGCTGGTCCACACCGCGGGCCCTCGGACCCGAGCCCAAGTCCCCCAGGACAGCTGGTCCAGCCCGCGCGACCTCAGGCACGGGCCCGAGTTATCCGGGACAGCTGGTCGACGCCGTGGACTTCGGACACGCGTGCAAGACGCGCAGATGTGTTGGTCGACCCCGCGGGCCTTCGGACCCTGGCCCGGGACGTCCGGGACAGTTGGTCGACACCACGGGCCCATGGACACTGGCCCGAATCGCCCGGGAAAGTTGATCGACCGCGTGGGCCATCAGACCCGAGGCCGAGTCACCTGGGAGAGCTGGTCGACACCGCATGCCCTCGGACCAGAGCACGAGTCGCCCAGGAGAGCTGGTTGACACCGCGGGATGTCGGAGCCGTGCGGGAGGCTTCCTGGGCAGCTGGTTGACACTGCGGACTCAAACCCGAGCCTGAATCGCCAGGGACAGCTGGTCGACCCCGAGGGCCCTCGGACCCGGGCCAGAGTCACCCGGCACAGCTGATCGACCCCGCGGGCCCTCGGACCCGAGCGCGAATGGCACGGGAGAGGTGATCGACCTCGGAGGCCATCGGACCCAGGCCGCGAGAGCTGGTCAACACCGCGGGCCCTCGGACCCGGCCCCATGTCCCCTGGGACAGCTTCTCGAGCCCACAGGACCTCGGGCACGGGCCCGCGTCACCGGGACAGCTGGCCGAACTCTCGTGCATTTGGAGCAAAACGCGGGTTGCCGGGAGAGCTGGTCGACACCGTGGGCCCTGGAACCCGGGCCCGAGCCACCCGGGATAGTTGGTCGAGCCCGCAGGACCTCAGGCACGGGCCTGAATGACCCAGGACAGCTGGTCGAGCCCGCAGGACCTCGAGCACGGCCCGAGTTACCTGGGACAGCTGGTCGACCCCGCCCGCCCTTCGACCCTTGTCTGAGTGGCCCGGGAAGTCTGGTCGACGAGGCAGGCACTGGAATCCGGGCCTAGGTCGCCCAGGACATCGAACGGGCCCGAGGTTCCCAGGACAGCTGTTTGACTCCGCGGCCCCTCGCATCCAATCGCGAGTCGCCCGGGAGTGTTGGTCGACCCCGCGGGCCCTCGGTCACTGGCCCCAGTCGCCCGAGATATCTGGTGTACCCCGCGGAGCCTCAGAGCCAGGCGCAAGTCGTCCGGGACAGCTGGACAACCCCGCGGGCCATCGTACCCGAGGCCGAGTCACCCGGTAGAGCTGATCGACCCCACGGACTCTCGGACCCTCGCACGAGTTGCCCGGGAGATCTGGTCAACCCCGCGGGCACTCGGACCTGAGCGCGAGTTTCCCGGGGGAGCTGGACGACACTGTGGACCCTCCCACCTGAGCGCGAGTCCCCCGGGTGCGCTCGTCGACACAGCAGTCCCTCGGACCCGGGCGCGAGTCTTCCTGGACAGCTGGTCAATACCGTGCGAACTCGGACCCGTGCCTGCGTCGCCCGGGCCTGCTGGTCGACGCCGCGGGCACTGGAATCCGGGCCTAGGTCGCCCGGGACTTCTGGTCCAGCCTGCAGGGTTTCGGACATGGGCCCAAGGTTCCCAGGACATCTGGTCGACCCCGCGGGTCCTCGGAACAGGGCCCGAGTCGCCCAGAAGAGCTGGTCAACCCCCCGGGCCCACGGAGCCGGGAGCGCGTCGTCTGGGACAGCTGATCGACCACGCGGGCCATCGTCCATGAGGCCGAGTCACCCGGGAGACCTGGTCGACCTCGCGTGCATTTGGCCCCGAGTGCGACTCGCCAGGGAGAGCTGTTCGATACCGCGGACCCTCGGAACTGGGCGCCATGCGTCCGGGACTGCTGGTCAACCCCGATGGAACACGGACACGGGCACGAGTAGCCCGGGACAGCTGGTCGACCCCGTGGCCTCTCGGATCCGGGAATGAGTCGTCCGGGACAGCTGGTCGACGCCACGGACACTCCCACCAGATCGCGAGGCGCCCGGAAGAGCTGGTCGACACTCAGGGCCCTCGGATCCACGCCGATGTCCTCCTGGAATGTTGGTCGAGCCCGCGAGACCTCGGTCATGTGCCAGAGTTACCCAGGACATCGGTCGACGCCGCGGCCCTCGGACCTAGGTGCGAGTTGTCCTGGACAGCTGGTCAACCCCAAGGGAGCTCGGACCCGTGCCTGAGTCGCCCGGGACAGCTGGTCTACCCCGCGGGCCCTCGGACCCGGGTCCGTGTCTCCCGGGATAGCTGGTCGTCCCCTCATGCCCTAGGACCCGGGCTCGAGCCACCTGGGACAGCTGGTCGACACCGCGGTCCCTCGCACGCGATCGCGAGCCGCCTGGGAGAGGTTGCCGACCCCACAAACCCTTGGACACTGGCCCATGTCTCCCAGGACAGCTGGTCGAGCCTGCGTGCCTTCGGAACCTGGCCCGAGTCACCCTGGACAGCTGGTCAACACCGGGGGCCCACAGGCACAGGCCCTAGTCGCCTGGGAGAGCTGGTCCAGCCCGCGGGACATCGGGCACAGGCCTGAGTGGCCCGGGAGAGCAGGTGCATCCCACGGGACCTCGGGCATGGGCCCGAGTGGCCAGGGACACCTGCTCCAGGCCACGGAAACTTGTACACGGCCCGAGCCGCCCCGGGGCACCTGGGCCAGTCCGCCAGACCACGGACACGAGCCCGTGTCGCCCCAGACTGATGGTCGATATTGATGGCCCTCGGACATTTGCCCGAGTTCCCCAGGACAGCTGGTCGACCCCGCGGCCCCTCACACCCGATCGCGAGTCACCCGGGAGTGTTGGTCGACCCCGCGGGCCCTCGGTCACTGGCCCGCGTCGCCCGAGATATCTGGTGTACCCCGCGGAGCCTCAGAGCCAGGCGCAAGTCGTCCGGGACAGCTGGAGAAACCCGCGGGCCATCAGAACCGAGGCCGAGTCGCCCGGGAGAGCTTGTCGACCCCACGGACCCTCGGACCCGAGCGTGAGTTGCCCCGGTGTGCTGGTCAACCCCGCGGGCCATCGGACCTGAGCGTGAGACGCCCGGGAGATCTGGTCGACCTCGCGGGCCATTGGACCCTAGACCGAATCGCCCGGAACAGCTGGTCGACACCCCGGGGCAGCGGAGACGGGCGTGAGTCGTCCAGGACAGCTTGTCGAACACGCAGTCCCTTGGACCCAAGCGCGAGTCGCCCGGGAGAGCTGGTCCACACGCGGGCCATCGGAACACAGCCCGAGTTGCCCGGGACAGCTGTTCAACACCGGGAACACGGACGCGGGCACGATTCGCCCAGGACAGCTGGTCGACACCGCCGACACTCGGACCCGAGCACGAGGCGCCCGGGAGAGCTGGTCGACCCAGCAGGCCCCCGCACCCGAGCGAGAGTAGCCTGGAAGAGCTGGTCCACACCGCGGGCCCTCGGACCCGAGCCCAAGTCCCCCAGGACAGCTGGTCCAGCCCGCGCGACCTCAGGCACGGGCCCGAGTTATCCGGGACAGCTGGTCGACGCCGTGGACTTCGGACACGCGTGCGAGACGCGCAGATGTGTTGGTCGACCCCGCGGGCCTTCGGACCCTGGCCCGGGACGTCCGGGACAGTTGGTCGACACCACGGGCCCATGGACACTGGCCCGAATCGCCCGGGAAAGTTGATCGACCGCGTGGGCCATCAGACCCGAGGCCGAGTCACCTGGGAGAGCTGGTCGACACCGCATGCCCTCGGACCAGAGCACGAGTCGCCCAGGAGAGCTGGTTGACACCGCGGGATGTCGGAGCCGTGCGGGAGGCTTCCTGGGCAGCTGGTTGACACTGCGGACTCAAACCCGAGCCTGAATCGCCAGGGACAGCTGGTCGACCCCGAGGGCCCTCGGACCCGGGCCAGAGTCACCCGGCACAGCTGATCGACCCCGCGGGCCCTCGGACCCGAGCGCGAATGGCACGGGAGAGGTGATCGACCTCGGAGGCCATCGGACCCAGGCCGCGAGAGCTGGTCAACACCGCGGGCCCTCGGACCCGGCCCCATGTCCCCTGGGACAGCTGCTCGAGCCCACAGGACCTCGGGCACGGGCCCGCGTCACCGGGACAGCTGGCCGAACTCTCGTGCATTTGGAGCAAAACGCGGGTTGCCGGGAGAGCTGGTCGACACCGTGGGCCCTGGAACCCGGGCCCGAGCCACCCGGGATAGTTGGTCGAGCCCGCAGGACCTCAGGCACGGGCCTGAATGACCCAGGACAGCTGGTCGAGCCCGCAGGACCTCGAGCACGGCCCGAGTTACCTGGGACAGCTGGTCGACCCCGCGGGCCCTTCGACCCTTGTCTGAGTCGCCCGGGAAGTCTGGTCGACGAGGCAGGCACTGGAATCCGGGCCTAGGTCGCCCAGGACATCGAACGGGCCCGAGGTTCCCAGGACAGCTGGTTGACTCCGCGGCCCCTCGCATCCAATCGCGAGTCGCCCGGGAGTGTTGGTCGACCCCGCGGGCCCTCGGTCACTGGCCCCAGTCGCCCGAGATATCTGGTGTACCCCGCGGAGCCTCAGAGCCAGGCGCAAGTCGTCCGGGACAGCTGGACAACCCCGCGGGCCATCGTACCCGAGGCCGAGTCACCCGGTAGAGCTGATCGACCCCACGGACTCTCGGACCCTCGCACGAGTTGCCCGGGAGATCTGGTCAACCCCGCGGGCACTCGGACCTGAGCGCGAGTTTCCCGGGGGAGCTGGACGACACTGTGGACCCTCCCACCTGAGCGCGAGTCCCCCGGGTGCGCTCGTCGACACAGCAGTCCCTCGGACCCGGGCGCGAGTCTTCCTGGACAGCTGGTCAATACCGTGCGAACTCGGACCCGTGCCTGCGTCGCCCGGGCCTGCTGGTCGACGCCGCGGGCACTGGAATCCGGGCCTAGGTCGCCCGGGACTTCTGGTCCAGCCTGCAGGATTTCGGACATGGGCCCAAGGTTCCCACGACATCTGGTCGACCCCGCGGGTCCTCGGAACAGGGCCCGAGTCGCCCAGAAGAGCTGGTCAAGTCCCCGCGCCCACGGAGCCGGGAGCGCGTCGTCTGGGACAGCTGATCGACCACGCGGGCCATCGTCCATGAGGCCGAGTCACCCGGAAGAGCTGGTCGACCTCGCGTGCCTTTGGCCCCGAGTGCGACTCGCCAGGGAGAGCTGTTCGATACCGCGGACCCTCGGAACTGGGCGCGAGGCGTCCGGGACTGCTGGTCAACCCCGATGGAACACGGACACGGGCACGAGTAGCCCGGGACAGCTGGTCGACCCCGTGGCCTCTCGGATCCGGGAATGAGTCGTCCGGGACAGCTGGTCGACGCCACGGACACTCCCACCAGATCGCAAGTCGCCCGGGAGAGCTGGTCGACACTGCGGGCCCTAAGATCCACGCCGATGTCCTCCTGGAATGTTGGTCGAGCCCGCGAGACCTCGGTCATGTGCCAGAGTTACCCAGGACATCGGTCGACGCCGCGGCCCTCGGACCTAGGTGCGAGTTGTCCTGGACAGCTGGTCAACCCCAAGGGAGCTCGGACCCGTGCCTGAGTCGCCCGGGACAGCTGGTCTACCCCGCGGGCCCTCGGACCCGGGTCCGTGTCTCCCGGGATAGCTGGTCGTCCCCTCATGCCCTAGGACCCGGGCTCGAGCCACCTGGGACAGCTGGTCGACACCGCGGTCCCTCGCACGCGATCGCGAGCCGCCTGGGAGAGGTTGCCGACCCCACAAACCCTTGGACACTGGCCCATGTCTCCCAGGACAGCTGGTCGAGCCTGCGGGCCTTCGGAACCTGGCCCGAGTCACCCTGGACAGCTGGTCAACACCGGGGGCCCACAGGCACAGGCCCTAGTCGCCTGGGAGAGCTGGTCCAGCCCGCGGGACATCGGGCACAGGCCTGAGTGGCCCGGGAGAGCAGGTGCATCCCACGGGACCTCGGGCATGGGCCCGAGTGGCCAGGGACACCTGCTCCAGGCCACGGAAACTTGTACACGGCCCGAGCCGCCCCGGGGCACCTGGGCCAGTCCGCCAGACCACGGACACGAGCCCGTGTCGCCCCAGACTGATGGTCGATATTGATGGCCCTCGGACATTTGCCCGAGTTCCCCAGGACAGCTGGTCGACCCCGCGGCCCCTCACACCCGATCGCGAGTCACCCGGGAGTGTTGGTCGACCCCGCGGGCCCTCGGTCACTGGCCCGCGTCGCCCGAGATATCTGGTGTACCCCGCGGAGCCTCAGAGCCAGGCGCAAGTCGTCCGGGACAGCTGGAGAAACCCGCGGGCCATCAGAACCGAGGCCGAGTCGCCCGGGAGAGCTTGTCGACCCCGCGGACCCTCGGACCCGAGCGTGAGTTGCCCCGGTGAGCTGGTCAACCCCGCGGGCCATTGGACCTGAGCGTGAGACGCCCGGGAGATCTGGTCGACCTCGCGGGCCATTGGACCCTAGACCAAATCGCCCGGAACAGCTGGTCGACACCCCGGGGCAGCGGAGACGGGCGTGAGTCGTCCAGGACAGCTTGTCGAACACGCAGTCCCTTGGACCCAAGCGCGAGTCGCCCGGGAGAGCTGGTCCACACGCGGGCCATCGGAACACAGCCCGAGTTGCCCGGGACAGCTGTTCAACACCGGGAACACGGACGTGGGCACGATTCGCCCAGGACAGCTGGTCGACACCGCCGACACTCGGACCCGAGCACGAGGCGCCCGGGAGAGCTGGTCGACCCAGCAGGCCCCCGCACCCGAGCGAGAGTAGCCTGGAAGAGCTGGTCCACACCGCGGGCCCTCGGACCCGAGCCCAAGTCCCCCAGGACAGCTGGTCCAGCCCGCGCGACCTCAGGCACGGGCCCGAGTTATCCGGGACAGCTGGTCGACGCCGTGGACTTCGGACACGCGTGCGAGACGCGCAGATGTGTTGGTCGACCCCGCGGGCCTTCGGACCCTGGCCCGGGACGTCCGGGACAGTTGGTCGACACCACGGGCCCATGGACACTGGCCCGAATCGCCCGGGAAAGTTGATCGACCGCGTGGGCCATCAGACCCGAGGCCGAGTCACCTGGGAGAGCTGGTCGACACCGCATGCCCTCGGACCAGAGCACGAGTCGCCCAGGAGAGCTGGTTGACACCGCGGGATGTCGGAGCCGTGCGGGAGGCTTCCTGGGCAGCTGGTTGACACTGCGGACTCAAACCCGAGCCTGAATCGCCAGGGACAGCTGGTCGACCCCGAGGGCCCTCGGACCCGGGCCAGAGTCACCCGGCACAGCTGATCGACCCCGCGGGCCCTCGGACCCGAGCGCGAATGGCACGGGAGAGGTGATCGACCTCGGAGGCCATCGGACCCAGGCCGCGAGAGCTGGTCAACACTGCGGGCCCTCGGACCCGGCCCCATGTCCCCTGGGACAGCTGCTCGAGCCCACAGGACCTCGGGCACGGGCCCGCGTCACCGGGACAGCTGGCCGAACTCTCGTGCATTTGGAGCAAAACGCGGGTTGCCGGGAGAGCTGGTCGACACCGTGGGCCCTGGAACCCGGGCCCGAGCCACCCGGGATAGTTGGTCGAGCCCGCAGGACCTCAGGCACGGGCCTGAATGACCCAGGACAGCTGGTCGAGCCCGCAGGACCTCGAGCACGGCCCGAGTTACCTGGGACAGCTGGTCGACCCCGCGGGCCCTTCGACCCTTGTCTGAGTGGCCCGGGAAGTCTGGTCGACGAGGCAGGCACTGGAATCCGGGCCTAGGTCGCCCAGGACATCGAACGGGCCCGAGGTTCCCAGGACAGCTGGTTGACTCCGCGGCCCCTCGCATCCAATCGCGAGTCGCCCGGGAGTGTTGGTCGACCCCGCGGGCCCTCGGTCACTGGCCCCAGTCGCCCGAGATATCTGGTGTACCCCGCGGAGCCTCAGAGCCAGGCGCAAGTCGTCCGGGACAGCTGGACAACCCCGCGGGCCATCGTACCCGAGGCCGAGTCACCCGGTAGAGCTGATCGACCCCACGGACTCTCGGACCCTCGCACGAGTTGCCCGGGAGATCTGGTCAACCCCGCGGGCACTCGGACCCGAGCGCGAGTTTCCCGGGGGAGCTGGACGACACTGTGGACCCTCCCACCTGAGCGCGAGTCCCCCGGGTGCGCTCGTCGACACAGCAGTCCCTCGGACCCGGGCGCGAGTCTTCCTGGACAGCTGGTCAATACCGTGCGAACTCGGACCCGTGCCTGCGTCGCCCGGGCCTGCTGGTCGATGCCGCGGGCACTGGAATCCGGGCCTAGGTCGCCCGGGACTTCTGGTCCAGCCTGCAGGATTTCGGACATGGGCCCAAGGTTCCCAGGACATCTGGTCGACCCCGCGGGTCCTCGGAACAGGGCCCGAGTCGCCCAGAAGAGCTGGTCAAGCCCCCG
This sequence comes from Sus scrofa, assembly GCF_054392235.1. Taxonomy (NCBI): domain Eukaryota; kingdom Metazoa; phylum Chordata; class Mammalia; order Artiodactyla; family Suidae; genus Sus; species Sus scrofa. Next base: position 36,650,051 of record NC_139393.1, on the reverse strand, counting down.
CGCCCACGGAGCCGGGAGCGCGTCGTCTGGGACAGCTGATCGACCACGCGGGCCATCGTCCATGAGGCCGAGTCACCCGGGAGAGCTGGTCGACCTCGCGTGCATTTGGCCCCGAGTGCGACTCGCCAGGGAGAGCTGTTCGATACCGCGGACCCTCGGAACTGGGCGCGAGGCGTCCGGGACTGCTGGTCAACCCCGATGGAACACGGACACGGGCACGAGTAGCCCGGGACAGCTGGTCGACCCCGTGGCCTCTCGGATCCGGGAATGAGTCGTCCGGGACAGCTGGTCGACGCCACGGACACTCCCACCAGATCGCGAGTCGCCCGGGAGAGCTGGTCGACACTACGGGCCCTCGGATCCACGCCGATGTCCTCCTGGAATGTTGGTCGAGCCCGCGAGACCTCGGTCATGTGCCAGAGTTACCCAGGACATCGGTCGACGCCGCGGCCCTCGGACCTAGGTGCGAGTTGTCCTGGACAGCTGGTCAACCCCAAGGGAGCTCGGACCCGTGCCTGAGTCGCCCGGGACAGCTGGTCTACCCCGCGGGCCCTCGGACCCGGGTCCGTGTCTCCCGGGATAGCTGGTTGTCCCCTCATGCCCTAGGACCCGGGCTCGAGCCACCTGGGACAGCTGGTCGACACCGCGGTCCCTCGCACGCGATCGCGAGCCGCCTGGGAGAGGTTGCCGACCCCACAAACCCTTGGACACTGGCCCATGTCTCCCAGGACAGCTGGTCGAGCCTGCGGGCCTTCGGAACCTGGCCCGAGTCACCCTGGACAGCTGGTCAACACCGGGGGCCCACAGCCACAGGCCCTAGTCGCCTGGGAGAGCTGGTCCAGGCCGCGGGACATCGGGCACGGGCCCGAGTGGCCCGGGAGAGCAGGTGCATCCCACGGGACCTCGGGCATGGGCCCGAGTGGCCAGGGACACCTGCTCCAGGCCACGGAAACTTGTACACGGCCCGAGCCGCCCCGGGGCAGCTGGTCCGGGCCGCGGGACCACGGACACGAGCCCGTGTCGCCCCAGACTGATGGTCGATATTGATGGCCCTCGGACATTTGCCCGAGTTCCCCAGGACAGCTGGTCGACCCCGCGGCCCCTCACACCCGATCGCGAGTCACCCGGGAGTGTTGGTCGACCCCGCGGGCCCTCGGTCACTGGCCCGCGTCGCCCGAGATATCTGGTGTACCCCGCGGAGCCTCAGAGCCAGGCGCAAGTCGTCCGGGACAGCTGGACAAACCCGCGGGCCATCAGAACCGAGGCCGAGTCGCCCGGGAGAGCTTGTCGACCCCGCGGACCCTCGGACCCGAGCGTGAGTTGCCCTGGTGAGCTGGTCAACCCCGCGGGCCATCGGACCTGAGCGTGAGACGCCCGGGAGATCTGGTCGACCTCGCGGGCCATTGGACCCTAGACCGAATCGCCCGGAACAGCTGGTCGACACCCCGGGGCAGCGGAGACGGGCGTGAGTCGTCCAGGACAGCTTGTCGAACACGCAGTCCCTTGGACCCAAGCGCGAGTCGCCCGGGAGAGCTGGTCCACACGCGGGCCATCGGAACACAGCCCGAGTTGCCCGGGACAGCTGTTCAACACCGGGAACACGGACGTGGGCACGATTCGCCCAGGACAGCTGGTCGACACCGCCGACACTCGGACCCGAGCACGAGGCGCCCGGGAGAGCTGGTCGACCCAGCAGGCCCCCGCACCCGAGCGAGAGTAGCCTGGAAGAGCTGGTCCACACCGCGGGCCCTCGGACCCGAGCCCAAGTCCCCCAGGACAGCTGGTCCAGCCCGCGCGACCTCAGGCACGGGCCCGAGTTATCCGGGACAGCTGGTCGACGCCGTGGACTTCGGACACGCGTGCAAGACGCGCAGATGTGTTGGTCGACCCCGCGGGCCTTCGGACCCTGGCCCGGGACGTCCGGGACAGTTGGTCGACACCACGGGCCCATGGACACTGGCCCGAATCGCCCGGGAAAGTTGATCGACCGCGTGGGCCATCAGACCCGAGGCCGAGTCACCTGGGAGAGCTGGTCGACACCGCATGCCCTCGGACCAGAGCACGAGTCGCCCAGGAGAGCTGGTTGACACCGCGGGATGTCGGAGCCGTGCGGGAGGCTTCCTGGGCAGCTGGTTGACACTGCGGACTCAAACCCGAGCCTGAATCGCCAGGGACAGCTGGTCGACCCCGAGGGCCCTCGGACCCGGGCCAGAGTCACCCGGCACAGCTGATCGACCCCGCGGGCCCTCGGACCCGAGCGCGAATGGCACGGGAGAGGTGATCGACCTCGGAGGCCATCGGACCCAGGCCGCGAGAGCTGGTCAACACCGCGGGCCCTCGGACCCGGCCCCATGTCCCCTGGGACAGCTTCTCGAGCCCACAGGACCTCGGGCACGGGCCCGCGTCACCGGGACAGCTGGCCGAACTCTCGTGCATTTGGAGCAAAACGCGGGTTGCCGGGAGAGCTGGTCGACACCGTGGGCCCTGGAACCCGGGCCCGAGCCACCCGGGATAGTTGGTCGAGCCCGCAGGACCTCAGGCACGGGCCTGAATGACCCAGGACAGCTGGTCGAGCCCGCAGGACCTCGAGCACGGACCGAGTTACCTGGGACAGCTGGTCGACCCCGCCCGCCCTTCGACCCTTGTCTGAGTGGCCCGGGAAGTCTGGTCGACGAGGCAGGCACTGGAATCCGGGCCTAGGTCGCCCAGGACATCGAACGGGCCCGAGGTTCCCAGGACAGCTGTTTGACTCCGCGGCCCCTCGCATCCAATCGCGAGTCGCCCGGGAGTGTTGGTCGACCCCGCGGGCCCTCGGTCACTGGCCCCAGTCGCCCGAGATATCTGGTGTACCCCGCGGAGCCTCAGAGCCAGGCGCAAGTCGTCCGGGACAGCTGGACAACCCCGCGGGCCATCGTACCCGAGGCCGAGTCACCCGGTAGAGCTGATCGACCCCACGGACTCTCGGACCCTCGCACGAGTTGCCCGGGAGATCTGGTCAACCCCGCGGGCACTCGGACCTGAGCGCGAGTTTCCCGGGGGAGCTGGACGACACTGTGGACCCTCCCACCTGAGCGCGAGTCCCCCGGGTGCGCTCGTCGACACAGCAGTCCCTCGGACCCGGGCGCGAGTCTTCCTGGACAGCTGGTCAATACCGTGCGAACTCGGACCCGTGCCTGCGTCGCCCGGGCCTGCTGGTCGACGCCGCGGGCACTGGAATCCGGGCCTAGGTCGCCCGGGACTTCTGGTCCAGCCTGCAGGATTTCGGACATGGGCCCAAGGTTCCCAGGACATCTGGTCGACCCCGCGGGTCCTCGGAACAGGGCCCGAGTCGCCCAGAAGAGCTGGTCAAGCCCCCGCGCCCACGGAGCCGGGAGCGCGTCGTCTGGGACAGCTGATCGACCACGCGGGCCATCGTCCATGAGGCCGAGTCACCCGGGAGAGCTGGTCGACCTCGCGTGCATTTGGCCCCGAGTGCGACTCGCCAGGGAGAGCTGTTCGATACCGCGGACCCTCGGAACTGGGCGCGAGGCGTCCGGGACTGCTGGTCAACCCCGATGGAACACGGACACGGGCAGGAGTAGCCCGGGACAGCTGGTCGACCCCGTGGCCTCTCGGATCCGGGAACGAGCCGTCCGGGACAGCTGGTCGACGCCACGGACACTCCCACCAGATCGCGAGTCGCCCGGGAGAGCTGGTCGACACTGCGGGCCCTCGGATCCACGCCGATGTCCTCCTGGAATGTTGGTCGAGCCCGCGAGACCTCGGTCATGTGCCAGAGTTACCCAGGACATCGGTCGACGCCGCGGCCCTCGGACCTAGGTGCGAGTTGTCCTGGACAGCTGGTCAACCCCAAGGGAGCTCGGACCCGTGCCTGAGTCGCCCGGGACAGCTCGTCTACCCCGCGGGCCCTCGGACCCGGGTCCGTGTCTCCCGGGATAGCTGGTCGTCCCCTCATGCCCTAGGACCCGGGCTCGAGCCACCTGGGACAGCTGGTCGACACCGCGGTCCCTCGCACGCGATCGCGAGCCGCCTGGGAGAGGTTGCCGACCCCACAAACCCTTGGACACTGGCCCATGTCTCCCAGGACAGCTGGTCGAGCCTGCGGGCCTTCGGAACCTGGCCCGAGTCACCCTGGACAGCTGGTCAACACCGGGGGCCCACAGGCACAGGCCCTAGTCGCCTGGGAGAGCTGGTCCAGCCCGCGGGACATCGGGCACAGGCCTGAGAGGCCCGGGAGAGCAGGTGCATCCCACGGGACCTCGGGCATGGGCCCGAGTGGCCAGGGACACTTGCTCCAGGCCACGGAAACTTGTACACGGCCCGAGCCGCCCCGGGGCACCTGGGCCAGTCCGCCAGACCACGGACACGAGCCCGTGGCGCCCCAGACTGATGGTCGATATTGATGGCCCTCGGACATTTGCCCGAGTTCCCCAGGACAGCTGGTCGACCCCGCGGCCCCTCTCACCCGATCGCGAGTCACCCGGGAGTGTTGGTCGACCCCGCGGGCCCTCGGTCACTGGCCCGCGTCGCCCGAGATATCTGGTGTACCCCGCGGAGCCTCAGAGCCAGGCGCAAGTCGTCCGGGACAGCTGGAGAAACCCGCGGGCCATCAGAACCGAGGCCGAGTCGCCCGGGAGAGCTTGTCGACCCCGCGGACCCTCGGACCCGAGCGTGAGTTGCCCCGGTGAGCTGGTCAACCCCGCGGGCCATCGGACCTGAGCGTGAGACACCCGGGAGATCTGGTCGACCTCGCGGGCCATTGGACCCTAGACCGAATCGCCCGGAACAGCTGGTCGACACCCCGGGGCAGCGGAGACGGGCGTGAGTCGTCCAGGACAGCTTGTCGAACACGCAGTCCCTTGGACCCAAGCGCGAGTCGCCCGGGAGAGCTGGTCCACACGCGGGCCATCGGAACACAGCCCGAGTTGCCCGGGACAGCTGTTCAACACCGGGAACACGGACGCGGGCACGATTCGCCCAGGACAGCTGGTCGACACCGCCGACACTCGGACCCGAGCACGAGGCGCCCGGGAGAGCTGGTCGACCCAGCAGGCCCCCGCACCCGAGCGAGAGTAGCCTGGAAGAGCTGGTCCACACCGCGGGCCCTCGGACCCGAGCCCAAGTCCCCCAGGACAGCTGGTCCAGCCCGCGCGACCTCAGGCACGGGCCCGAGTTATCCGGGACAGCTGGTCGACGCCGTGGACTTCGGACACGCGTGCGAGACGCGCAGATGTGTTGGTCGACCCCGCGGGCCTTCGGACCCTGGCCCGGGACGTCCGGGACAGTTGGTCGATACCACGGGCCCATGGACACTGGCCCGAATCGCCCGGGAAAGTTGATCGACCGCGTGGGCCATCAGACCCGAGGCCGAGTCACCTGGGAGAGCTGGTCGACACCGCATGCCCTCGGACCAGAGCACGAGTCGCCCAGGAGAGCTGGTTGACACCGCGGGATGTCGGAGCCGTGCGGGAGGCTTCCTGGGCAGCTGGTTGACACTGCGGACTCAAACCCGAGCCTGAATCGCCAGGGACAGCTGGTCGACCCCGAGGGCCCTCGGACCCGGGCCAGAGTCACCCGGCACAGCTGATCGACCCCGCGGGCCCTCGGACCCGAGCGCGAATGGCACGGGAGAGGTGATCGACCTCGGAGGCCATCGGACCCAGGCCGCGAGAGCTGGTCAACACCGCGGGCCCTCGGACCCGGCCCCATGTCCCCTGGGACAGCTGCTCGAGCCCACAGGACCTCGGGCACGGGCCCGCGTCACCGGGACAGCTGGCCGAACTCTCGTGCATTTGGAGCAAAACGCGGGTTGCCGGGAGAGCTGGTCGACACCGTGGGCCCTGGAACCCGGGCCCGAGCCACCCGGGATAGTTGGTCGAGCCCGCAGGACCTCAGGCACGGGCCTGAATGACCCAGGACAGCTGGTCGAGCCCGCAGGACCTCGAGCACGGCCCGAGTTACCTGGGACAGCTGGTCGACCCCGCGGGCCCTTCGACCCTTGTCTGAGTCGCCCGGGAAGTCTGGTCGACGAGGCAGGCACTGGAATCCGGGCCTAGGTCGCCCAGGACATCGAACGGGCCCGAGGTTCCCAGGACAGCTGGTTGACTCCGCGGCCCCTCGCATCCAATCGCGAGTCGCCCGGGAGTGTTGGTCGACCCCGCGGGCCCTCGGTCACTGGCCCCAGTCGCCCGAGATATCTGGTGTACCCCGCGGAGCCTCAGAGCCAGGCGCAAGTCGTCCGGGACAGCTGGACAACCCCGCGGGCCATCGTACCCGAGGCCGAGTCACCCGGTAGAGCTGATCGACCCCACGGACTCTCGGACCCTCGCACGAGTTGCCCGGGAGATCTGGTCAACCCCGCGGGCACTCGGACCTGAGCGCGAGTTTCCCGGGGGAGCTGGACGACACTGTGGACCCTCCCACCTGAGCGCGAGTCCCCCGGGTGCGCTCGTCGACACAGCAGTCCCTCGGACCCGGGCGCGAGTCTTCCTGGACAGCTGGTCAATACCGTGCGAACTCGGACCCGTGCCTGCGTCGCCCGGGCCTGCTGGTCGACGCCGCGGGCACTGGAATCCGGGCCTAGGTCGCCCGGGACTTCTGGTCCAGCCTGCAGGGTTTCGGACATGGGCCCAAGGTTCCCAGGACATCTGGTCGACCCCGCGGGTCCTTGGAACAGGGCCCGAGTCGCCCAGAAGAGCTGGTCAACCCCCCGGGCCCACGGAGCCGGGAGCGCGTCGTCTGGGACAGCTGATCGACCACGCGGGCCATCGTCCATGAGGCCGAGTCACCCGGGAGAGCTGGTCGACCTCGCGTGCATTTGGCCCCGAGTGCGACTCGCCAGGGAGAGCTGTTCGATACCGCGGACCCTCGGAACTGGGCGCCATGCGTCCGGGACTGCTGGTCAACCCCGATGGAACACGGACACGGGCACGAGTAGCCCGGGACAGCTGGTCGACCCCGTGGCCTCTCGGATCCGGGAATGAGTCGTCCGGGACAGCTGGTCGACGCCACGGACACTCCCACCAGATCGCGAGGCGCCCGGGAGAGCTGGTCGACACTCAGGGCCCTCGGATCCACGCCGATGTCCTCCTGGAATGTTGGTCGAGCCCGCGAGACCTCGGTCATGTGCCAGAGTTACCCAGGACATCGGTCGACGCCGCGGCCCTCGGACCTAGGTGCGAGTTGTCCTGGACAGCTGGTCAACCCCAAGGGAGCTCGGACCCGTGCCTGAGTCGCCCGGGACAGCTGGTCTACCCCGCGGGCCCTCGGACCCGGGTCCGTGTCTCCCGGGATAGCTGGTCGTCCCCTCATGCCCTAGGACCCGGGCTCGAGCCACCTGGGACAGCTGGTCGACACCGCGGTCCCTCGCACGCGATCGCGAGCCGCCTGGGAGAGGTTGCCGACCCCACAAACCCTTGGACACTGGCCCATGTCTCCCAGGACAGCTGGTCGAGCCTGCGTGCCTTCGGAACCTGGCCCGAGTCACCCTGGACAGCTGGTCAACACCGGGGGCCCACAGGCACAGGCCCTAGTCGCCTGGGAGAGCTGGTCCAGCCCGCGGGACATCGGGCACAGGCCTGAGTGGCCCGGGAGAGCAGGTGCATCCCACGGGACCTCGGGCATGGGCCCGAGTGGCCAGGGACACCTGCTCCAGGCCACGGAAACTTGTACACGGCCCGAGCCGCCCCGGGGCACCTGGGCCAGTCCGCCAGACCACGGACACGAGCCCGTGTCGCCCCAGACTGATGGTCGATATTGATGGCCCTCGGACATTTGCCCGAGTTCCCCAGGACAGCTGGTCGACCCCGCGGCCCCTCACACCCGATCGCGAGTCACCCGGGAGTGTTGGTCGACCCCGCGGGCCCTCGGTCACTGGCCCGCGTCGCCCGAGATATCTGGTGTACCCCGCGGAGCCTCAGAGCCAGGCGCAAGTCGTCCGGGACAGCTGGAGAAACCCGCGGGCCATCAGAACCGAGGCCGAGTCGCCCGGGAGAGCTTGTCGACCCCGCGGACCCTCGGACCCGAGCGTGAGTTGCCCCGGTGAGCTGGTCAACCCCGCGGGCCATCGGACCTGAGCGTGAGACGCCCGGGAGATCTGGTCGACCTCGCGGGCCATTGGACCCTAGACCGAATCGCCCGGAACAGCTGGTCGACACCCCGGGGCAGCGGAGACGGGCGTGAGTCGTCCAGGACAGCTTGTCGAACACGCAGTCCCTTGGACCCAAGCGCGAGTCGCCCGGGAGAGCTGGTCCACACGCGGGCCATCGGAACACAGCCCGAGTTGCCCGGGACAGCTGTTCAACACCGGGAACACGGACGCGGGCACGATTCGCCCAGGACAGCTGGTCGACACCGCCGACACTCGGACCCGAGCACGAGGCGCCCGGGAGAGCTGGTCGACCCAGCAGGCCCCCGCACCCGAGCGAGAGTAGCCTGGAAGAGCTGGTCCACACCGCGGGCCCTCGGACCCGAGCCCAAGTCCCCCAGGACAGCTGGTCCAGCCCGCGCGACCTCAGGCACGGGCCCGAGTTATCCGGGACAGCTGGTCGACGCCGTGGACTTCGGACACGCGTGCGAGACGCGCAGATGTGTTGGTCGACCCCGCGGGCCTTCGGACCCTGGCCCGGGACGTCCGGGACAGTTGGTCGACACCACGGGCCCATGGACACTGGCCCGAATCGCCCGGGAAAGTTGATCGACCGCGTGGGCCATCAGACCCGAGGCCGAGTCACCTGGGAGAGCTGGTCGACACCGCATGCCCTCGGACCAGAGCACGAGTCGCCCAGGAGAGCTGGTTGACACCGCGGGATGTCGGAGCCGTGCGGGAGGCTTCCTGGGCAGCTGGTTGACACTGCGGACTCAAACCCGAGCCTGAATCGCCAGGGACAGCTGGTCGACCCCGAGGGCCCTCGGACCCGGGCCAGAGTCACCCGGCACAGCTGATCGACCCCGCGGGCCCTCGGACCCGAGCGCGAATGGCACGGGAGAGGTGATCGACCTCGGAGGCCATCGGACCCAGGCCGCGAGAGCTGGTCAACACCGCGGGCCCTCGGACCCGGCCCCATGTCCCCTGGGACAGCTGCTCGAGCCCACAGGACCTCGGGCACGGGCCCGCGTCACCGGGACAGCTGGCCGAACTCTCGTGCATTTGGAGCAAAACGCGGGTTGCCGGGAGAGCTGGTCGACACCGTGGGCCCTGGAACCCGGGCCCGAGCCACCCGGGATAGTTGGTCGAGCCCGCAGGACCTCAGGCACGGGCCTGAATGACCCAGGACAGCTGGTCGAGCCCGCAGGACCTCGAGCACGGCCCGAGTTACCTGGGACAGCTGGTCGACCCCGCGGGCCCTTCGACCCTTGTCTGAGTCGCCCGGGAAGTCTGGTCGACGAGGCAGGCACTGGAATCCGGGCCTAGGTCGCCCAGGACATCGAACGGGCCCGAGGTTCCCAGGACAGCTGGTTGACTCCGCGGCCCCTCGCATCCAATCGCGAGTCGCCCGGGAGTGTTGGTCGACCCCGCGGGCCCTCGGTCACTGGCCCCAGTCGCCCGAGATATCTGGTGTACCCCGCGGAGCCTCAGAGCCAGGCGCAAGTCGTCCGGGACAGCTGGACAACCCCGCGGGCCATCGTACCCGAGGCCGAGTCACCCGGTAGAGCTGATCGACCCCACGGACTCTCGGACCCTCGCACGAGTTGCCCGGGAGATCTGGTCAACCCCGCGGGCACTCGGACCTGAGCGCGAGTTTCCCGGGGGAGCTGGACGACACTGTGGACCCTCCCACCTGAGCGCGAGTCCCCCGGGTGCGCTCGTCGACACAGCAGTCCCTCGGACCCGGGCGCGAGTCTTCCTGGACAGCTGGTCAATACCGTGCGAACTCGGACCCGTGCCTGCGTCGCCCGGGCCTGCTGGTCGACGCCGCGGGCACTGGAATCCGGGCCTAGGTCGCCCGGGACTTCTGGTCCAGCCTGCAGGGTTTCGGACATGGGCCCAAGGTTCCCAGGACATCTGGTCGACCCCGCGGGTCCTCGGAACAGGGCCCGAGTCGCCCAGAAGAGCTGGTCAACCCCCCGGGCCCACGGAGCCGGGAGCGCGTCGTCTGGGACAGCTGATCGACCACGCGGGCCATCGTCCATGAGGCCGAGTCACCCGGGAGACCTGGTCGACCTCGCGTGCATTTGGCCCCGAGTGCGACTCGCCAGGGAGAGCTGTTCGATACCGCGGACCCTCGGAACTGGGCGCCATGCGTCCGGGACTGCTGGTCAACCCCGATGGAACACGGACACGGGCACGAGTAGCCCGGGACAGCTGGTCGACCCCGTGGCCTCTCGGATCCGGGAATGAGTCGTCCGGGACAGCTGGTCGACGCCACGGACACTCCCACCAGATCGCGAGGCGCCCGGGAGAGCTGGTCGACACTGCGGGCCCTAAGATCCACGCCGATGTCCTCCTGGAATGTTGGTCGAGCCCGCGAGACCTCGGTCATGTGCCAGAGTTACCCAGGACATCGGTCGACGCCGCGGCCCTCGGACCTAGGTGCGAGTTGTCCTGGACAGCTGGTCAACCCCAAGGGAGCTCGGACCCGTGCCTGAGTCGCCCGGGACAGCTGGTCTACCCCGCGGGCCCTCGGACCCGGGTCCGTGTCTCCCGGGATAGCTGGTCGTCCCCTCCGGCCCTAGGACCCGGGCTCGAGCCACCTGGGACAGCTGGTCGACACCGCGGTCCCTCGCACGCGATCGCGAGCCGCCTGGGAGAGGTTGCCGACCCCACAAACCCTTGGACACTGGCCCATGTCTCCCAGGACAGCTGGTCGAGCCTGCGTGCCTTCGGAACCTGGCCCGAGTCACCCTGGACAGCTGGTCAACACCGGGGGCCCACAGGCACAGGCCCTAGTCGCCTGGGAGAGCTGGTCCAGCCCGCGGGACATCGGGCACAGGCCTGAGTGGCCCGGGAGAGCAGGTGCATCCCACGGGACCTCGGGCATGGGCCCGAGTGGCCAGGGACACCTGCTCCAGGCCACGGAAACTTGTACACGGCCCGAGCCGCCCCGGGGCACCTGGGCCAGTCCGCCAGACCACGGACACGAGCCCGTGTCGCCCCAGACTGATGGTCGATATTGATGGCCCTCGGACATTTGCCCGAGTTCCCCAGGACAGCTGGTCGACCCCGCGGCCCCTCACACCCGATCGCGAGTCACCCGGGAGTGTTGGTCGACCCCGCGGGCCCTCGATCACTGGCCCGCGTCGCCCGAGATATCTGGTGTACCCCGCGGAGCCTCAGAGCCAGGCGCAAGTCGTCCGGGACAGCTGGAGAAACCCGCGGGCCATCAGAACCGAGGCTGAGTCGCCCGGGAGAGCTTGTCGACCCCGCGGACCCTCGGACCCGAGCGTGAGTTGCCCCGGTGAGCTGGTCAACCCCGCGGGCCATCGGACCTGAGCGTGAGACGCCCGGGAGATCTGGTCGACCTCGTGGGCCATTGGACCCTAGACCGAATCGCCCGGAACAGCTGGTCGACACCCCGGGGCAGCGGAGACGGGCGTGAGTCGTCCAGGACAGCTTGTCGAACACGCAGTCCCTTGGACCCAAGCGCGAGTCGCCCGGGAGAGCTGGTCCACACGGGGGCCATCGGAACACAGCCCGAGTTGCCCGGGACAGCTGTTCAACACCGGGAACACGGACGCGGGCACGATTCGCCCAGGACAGCTGGTCGACACCGCCGACACTCGGACCCGAGCACGAGGCGCCCGGGAGAGCTGGTCGACCCAGCAGGCCCCCGCACCCGAGCGAGAGTAGCCTGGAAGAGCTGGTCCACACCGCGGGCCCTCGGACCCGAGCCCAAGTCCCCCAGGACAGCTGGTCCAGCCCGCGCGACCTCAGGCACGGGCCCGAGTTATCTGGGACAGCTGGTCGACGCCGTGGACTTCGGACACGCGTGCGAGACGCGCAGATGTGTTGGTCGACCCCGCGGGCCTTCGGACCCTGGCCCGGGACGTCCGGGACAGTTGGTCGACACCACGGGCCCATGGACACTGGCCCGAATCGCCCGGGAAAGTTGATCGACCGCGTGGGCCATCAGACCCGAGGCCGAGTCACCTGGGAGAGCTGGTCGACACCGCATGCCCTCGGACCAGAGCACGAGTCGCCCAGGAGAGCTGGTTGACACCGCGGGATGTCGGAGCCGTGCGGGAGGCTTCCTGGGCAGCTGGTTGACACTGCGGACTCAAACCCGAGCCTGAATCGCCAGGGACAGCTGGTCGACCCCGAGGGCCCTCGGACCCGGGCCAGAGTCACCCGGCACAGCTGATCGACCCCGCGGGCCCTCGGACCCGAGCGCGAATGGCACGGGAGAGGTGATCGACCTCGGAGGCCATCGGACCCAGGCCGCGAGAGCTGGTCAACACCGCGGGCCCTCGGACCCGGCCCCATGTCCCCTGGGACAGCTGCTCGAGCCCACAGGACCTCGGGCACGGGCCCGCGTCACCGGGACAGCTGGCCGAACTCTCGTGCATTTGGAGCAAAACGCGGGTTGCCGGGAGAGCTGGTCGACACCGTGGGCCCTGGAACCCGGGCCCGAGCCACCCGGGATAGTTGGTCGAGCCCGCAGGACCTCAGGCACGGGCCTGAATGACCCAGGACAGCTGGTCGAGCCCGCAGGACCTCGAGCACGGCCCGAGTTACCTGGGACAGCTGGTCGACCCCGCGGGCCCTTCGACCCTTGTCTGAGTCGCCCGGGAAGTCTGGTCGACGAGGCAGGCACTGGAATCCGGGCCTAGGTCGCCCAGGACATCGAACGGGCCCGAGGTTCCCAGGACAGCTGGTTGACTCCGCGGCCCCTCGCATCCAATCGCGAGTCGCCCGGGAGTGTTGGTCGACCCCGCGGGCCCTCGGTCACTGGCCCCAGTCACCCGAGATATCTGGTGTACCCCGCGGAGCCTCAGAGCCAGGCGCAAGTCGTCCGGGACAGCTGGACAACCCCGCGGGCCATCGTACCCGAGGCCGAGTCACCCGGTAGAGCTGATCGACCCCACGGACTCGCGGACCCTCGCACGAGTTGCCCGGGAGATCTGGTCAACCCCGCGGGCACTCGGACCTGAGCGCGAGTTTCCCGGGGGAGCTGGACGACACTGTGGACCCTCCCACCTGAGCGCGAGTCCCCCGGGTGCGCTCGTCGACACAGCAGTCCCTCGGACCCGGGCGCGAGTCTTCCTGGACAGCTGGTCAATACCGTGCGAACTCGGACCCGTGCCTGCGTCGCCCGGGCCTGCTGGTCGACGCCGCGGGCACTGGAATCCGGGCCTAGGTCGCCCGGGACTTCTGGTCCAGCCTGCAGGATTTCGGACATGGGCCCAAGGTTCCCACGACATCTGGTCGACCCCGCGGGTCCTCGGAACAGGGCCCGAGTCGCCCAGAAGAGCTGGTCAAGCCCCCGCGCCCACGGAGCCGGGAGCGCGTCGTCTGGGACAGCTGATCGACCACGCGGGCCATCGTCCATGAGGCCGAGTCACCCGGGAGTGTTGGTCGACCCCGCGGGCCCTCGGTCACTGGCCCACGTCGCCCGAGATATCTGGTGTACCCCGCGGAGCCTCAGAGCCAGGCGCAAGTCGTCCGGGACAGCTGGAGAAACCCGCGGGCCATCAGAACCGAGGCCGAGTCGCCCGGGAGAGCTTGTCGACCCCACGGACCCTCGGACCCGAGCGTGAGTTGCCCCGGTGTGCTGGTCAACCCCGCGGGCCATCGGACCTGAGCGTGAGACGCCCGGGAGATCTGGTCGACCTCGCGGGCCATTGGACCCTAGACCGAATCGCCCGGAACAGCTGGTCGACACCCCGGGGCAGCGGAGACGGGCGTGAGTCGTCCAGGACAGCTTGTCGAACACGCAGTCCCTTGGACCCAAGCGCGAGTCGCCCGGGAGAGCTGGTCCACACGGGGGCCATCGGAACACAGCCCGAGTTGCCCGGGACAGCTGTTCAACACCGGGAACACGGACGCGGGCACGATTCGCCCAGGACAGCTGGTCGACACCGCCGACACTCGGACCCGAGCACGAGGCGCCCGGGAGAGCTGGTCGACCCAGCAGGCCCCCGCACCCGAGCGAGAGTAGCCTGGAAGAGCTGGTCCACACCGCGGGCCCTCGGACCCGAGCCCAAGTCCCCCAGGACAGCTGGTCCAGCCCGCGCGACCTCAGGCACGGGCCCGAGTTATCCGGGACAGCTGGTCGACGCCGTGGACTTCGGACACGCGTGCGAGACGCGCAGATGTGTTGGTCGACCCCGCGGGCCTTCGGACCCTGGCCCGGGACGTCCGGGACAGTTGGTCGACACCACGGGCCCATGGACACTGGCCCGAATCGCCCGGGAAAGTTGATCGACCGCGTGGGCCATCAGACCCGAGGCCGAGTCACCTGGGAGAGCTGGTCGACACCGCATGCCCTCGGACCAGAGCACGAGTCGCCCAGGAGAGCTGGTTGACACCGCGGGATGTCGGAGCCGTGCGGGAGGCTTCCTGGGCAGCTGGTTGACACTGCGGACTCAAACCCGAGCCTGAATCGCCAGGGACAGCTGGTCGACCCCGAGGGCCCTCGGACCCGGGCCAGAGTCACCCGGCACAGCTGATCGACCCCGCGGGCCCTCGGACCCGAGCGCGAATGGCACGGGAGAGGTGATCGACCTCGGAGGCCATCGGACCCAGGCCGCGAGAGCTGGTCAACACCGCGGGCCCTCGGACCCGGCCCCATGTCCCCTGGGACAGCTGCTCGAGCCCACAGGACCTCGGGCACGGGCCCGCGTCACCGGGACAGCTGGCCGAACTCTCGTGCATTTGGAGCAAAACGCGGGTTGCCGGGAGAGCTGGTCGACACCGTGGGCCCTCGAACCCGGGCCCGAGCCACCCGGGATAGTTGGTCGAGCCCGCAGGACCTCAGGCACGGGCCTGAATGACCCAGGACAGCTGGTCGAGCCCGCAGGACCTCGAGCACGGCCCGAGTTACCTGGGACAGCTGGTCGACCCCGCGGGCCCTTCGACCCTTGTCTGAGTCGCCCGGGAAGTCTGGTCGACGAGGCAGGCACTGGAATCCGGGCCTAGGTCGCCCAGGACATCGAACGGGCCCGAGGTTCCCAGGACAGCTGGTTGACTCCGCGGCCCCTCGCATCCAATCGCGAGTCGCCCGGGAGTGTTGGTCGACCCCGCGGGCCCTCGGTCACTGGCCCCAGTCGCCCGAGATATCTGGTGTACCCCGCGGAGCCTCAGAGCCAGGCGCAAGTCGTCCGGGACAGCTGGACAACCCCGCGGGCCATCGTACCCGAGGCCGAGTCACCCGGTAGAGCTGATCGACCCCACGGACTCTCGGACCCTCGCACGAGTTGCCCGGGAGATCTGGTCAACCCCGCGGGCACTCGGACCTGAGCGCGAGTTTCCCGGGGGAGCTGGACGACACTGTGGACCCTCCCACCTGAGCGCGAGTCCCCCGGGTGCGCTCGTCGACACAGCAGTCCCTCGGACCCGGGCGCGAGTCTTCCTGGACAGCTGGTCAATACCGTGCGAACTCGGACCCGTGCCTGCGTCGCCCGGGCCTGCTGGTCGACGCCGCGGGCACTGGAATCCGGGCCTAGGTCGCCCGGGACTTCTGGTCCAGCCTGCAGGATTTCGGACATGGGCCCAAGGTTCCCAGGACATCTGGTCGACCCCGCGGGTCCTCGGAACAGGGCCCGAGTCGCCCAGAAGAGCTGGTCAAGTCCCCGCGCCCACGGAGCCGGGAGCGCGTCGTCTGGGACAGCTGATCGACCACGCGGGCCATCGTCCATGAGGCCGAGTCACCCGGAAGAGCTGGTCGACCTCGCGTGCCTTTGGCCCCGAGTGCGACTCGCCAGGGAGAGCTGTTCGATACCGCGGACCCTCGGAACTGGGCGCGAGGCGTCCGGGACTGCTGGTCAACCCCGATGGAACACGGACACGGGCACGAGTAGCCCGGGACAGCTGGTCGACCCCGTGGCCTCTCGGATCCGGGAATGAGTCGTCCGGGACAGCTGGTCGACGCCACGGACACTCCCACCAGATCGCAAGTCGCCCGGGAGAGCTGGTCGACACTGCGGGCCCTAAGATCCACGCCGATGTCCTCCTGGAATGTTGGTCGAGCCCGCGAGACCTCGGTCATGTGCCAGAGTTACCCAGGACATCGGTCGACGCCGCGGCCCTCGGACCTAGGTGCGAGTTGTCCTGGACAGCTGGTCAACCCCAAGGGAGCTCGGACCCGTGCCTGAGTCGCCCGGGACAGCTGGTCTACCCCGCGGGCCCTCGGACCCGGGTCCGTGTCTCCCGGGATAGCTGGTCGTCCCCTCATGCCCTAGGACCCGGGCTCGAGCCACCTGGGACAGCTGGTCGACACCGCGGTCCCTCGCACGCGATCGCGAGCCGCCTGGGAGAGGTTGCCGACCCCACAAACCCTTGGACACTGGCCCATGTCTCCCAGGACAGCTGGTCGAGCCTGCGGGCCTTCGGAACCTGGCCCGAGTCACCCTGGACAGCTGGTCAACACCGGGGGCCCACAGGCACAGGCCCTAGTCGCCTGGGAGAGCTGGTCCAGCCCGCGGGACATCGGGCACAGGCCTGAGTGGCCCGGGAGAGCAGGTGCATCCCACGGGACCTCGGGCATGGGCCCGAGTGGCCAGGGACACCTGCTCCAGGCCACGGAAACTTGTACACGGCCCGAGCCGCCCCGGGGCACCTGGGCCAGTCCGCCAGACCACGGACACGAGCCCGTGTCGCCCCAGACTGATGGTCGATATTGATGGCCCTCGGACATTTGCCCGAGTTCCCCAGGACAGCTGGTCGACCCCGCGGCCCCTCACACCCGATCGCGAGTCACCCGGGAGTGTTGGTCGACCCCGCGGGCCCTCGGTCACTGGCCCGAGTCGCCCGAGATATCTGGTGTACCCCGCGGAGCCTCAGAGCCAGGCGCAAGTCGTCCGGGACAGCTGGACAAACCCGCGGGCCATCAGAACCGAGGCCGAGTCGCCCGGGAGAGCTTGTCGACCCCGCGGACCCTCGGACCCGAGCGTGAGTTGCCCAGGTGAGCTGGTCAACCCCGCGGGCCATCGGACCTGAGCGTGAGACGCCCGGGAGATCTGGTCGACCTCGCGGGCCATTGGACCCTAGACCGAATCGCCCGGAACAGCTGGTCGACACCCCGGGGCAGCGGAGACGGGCGTGAGTCGTCCAGGACAGCTTGTCGAACACGCAGTCCCTTGGACCCAAGCGCGAGTCGCCCGGGAGAGCTGGTCCACACGCGGGCCATCGGAACACAGCCCGAGTTGCCCGGGACAGCTGTTCAACACCGGGAACACGGACGCGGGCACGATTCGCCCAGGACAGCTGGTCGACACCGCCGACACTCGGACCCGAGCACGAGGCGCCCGGGAGAGCTGGTCGACCCAGCAGGCCCCCGCACCCGAGCGAGAGTAGCCTGGAAGAGCTGGTCCACACCGCGGGCCCTCGGACCCGAGCACAAGTCCCCCAGGACAGCTGGTCCAGCCCGCGCGACCTCAGGCACGGGCCCGAGTTATCCGGGACAGCTGGTCGACGCCGTGGACTTCGGACACGCGTGCGAGACGCGCAGATGTGTTGGTCGACCCCGCGGGCCTTCGGACCCTGGCCCGGGACGTCCGGGACAGTTGGTCGACACCACGGGCCCATGGACACTGGCCCGAATCGCCCGGGAAAGTTGATCGACCGCGTGGGCCATCAGACCCGAGGCCGAGTCACCTGGGAGAGCTGGTCGACACCGCATGCCCTCGGACCAGAGCACGAGTCGCCCAGGAGAGCTGGTTGACACCGCGGGATGTCGGAGCCGTGCGGGAGGCTTCCTGGGCAGCTGGTTGACACTGCGGACTCAAACCCGAGCCTGAATCGCCAGGGACAGCTGGTCGACCCCGAGGGCCCTCGGACCCGGGCCAGAGTCACCCGGCACAGCTGATCGACCCCGCGGGCCCTCGGACCCGAGCGCGAATGGCACGGGAGAGGTGATCGACCTCGGAGGCCATCGGACCCAGGCCGCGAGAGCTGGTCAACACCGCGGGCCCTCGGACCCGGCCCCATGTCCCCTGGGACAGCTGCTCGAGCCCACAGGACCTCGGGCACGGGCCCGCGTCACCGGGACAGCTGGCCGAACTCTCGTGCATTTGGAGCAAAACGCGGGTTGCCGGGAGAGCTGGTCGACACCGTGGGCCCTGGAACCCGGGCCCGAGCCACCCGGGATAGTTGGTCGAGCCCGCAGGACCTCAGGCACGGGCCTGAATGACCCAGGACAGCTGGTCGAGCCCGCAGGACCTCGAGCACGGCCCGAGTTACCTGGGACAGCTGGTCGACCCCGCGGGCCCTTCGACCCTTGTCTGAGTGGCCCGGGAAGTCTGGTCGACGAGGCAGGCACTGGAATCCGGGCCTAGGTCGCCCAGGACATCGAACGGGCCCGAGGTTCCCAGGACAGCTGGTTGACTCCGCGGCCCCTCGCATCCAATCGCGAGTCGCCCGGGAGTGTTGGTCGACCCCGCGGGCCCTCGGTCACTGGCCCCAGTCGCCCGAGATATCTGGTGTACCCCGCGGAGCCTCAGAGCCAGGCGCAAGTCGTCCGGGACAGCTGGACAACCCCGCGGGCCATCGTACCCGAGGCCGAGTCACCCGGTAGAGCTGATCGACCCCACGGACTCGCGGACCCTCGCACGAGTTGCCCGGGAGATCTGGTCAACCCCGCGGGCACTCGGACCTGAGCGCGAGTTTCCCGGGGGAGCTGGACGACACTGTGGACCCTCCCACCTGAGCGCGAGTCCCCCGGGTGCGCTCGTCGACACAGCAGTCCCTCGGACCCGGGCGCGAGTCTTCCTGGACAGCTGGTCAATACCGTGCGAACTCGGACCCGTGCCTGCGTCGCCCGGGCCTGCTGGTCGACGCCGCGGGCACTGGAATCCGGGCCTAGGTCGCCCGGGACTTCTGGTCCAGCCTGCAGGATTTCGGATATGGGCCCAAGGTTCCCACGACATCTGGTCGACCCCGCGGGTCCTCGGAACAGGGCCCGAGTCGCCCAGAAGAGCTGGTCAAGCCCCCGCGCCCACGGAGCCGGGAGCGCGTCGTCTGGGACAGCTGATCGACCACGCGGGCCATCGTCCATGAGGCCGAGTCACCCGGGAGAGCTGGTCGACCTCGCGTGCCTTTGGCCCCGAGTGCGACTCGCCAGGGAGAGCTGTTCGATACCGCGGACCCTCGGAACTGGGCGCGAGGCGTCCGGGACTGCTGGTCAACCCCGATGGACCACGGACACGGGCACGAGTAGCCCGGGACAGCTGGTCGACCCCGTGGCCTCTCGGATCCGGGAATGAGTCGTCCGGGACAGCTGGTCGACGCCACGGACACTCCCACCAGATCGCGAGTCGCCCGGGAGAGCTGGTCGACACTGCGGGCCCTCGGATCCACGCCGATGTCCTCCTGGAATGTTGGTCGAGCCCGCGAGACCTCGGTCATGTGCCAGAGTTACCCAGGACATCGGTCGACGCCGCGGCCCTCGGACCTAGGTGCGAGTTGTCCTGGACAGCTGGTCAACCCCAAGGGAGCTCGGACCCGTGCCTGAGTCGCCCGGGACAGCTCGTCTACCCCGCGGGCCCTCGGACCCGGGTCCGTGTCTCCCGGGATAGCTGGTCGTCCCCTCATGCCCTAGGACCCGGGCTCGAGCCACCTGGGACAGCTGGTCGACACCGCGGTCCCTCGCACGCGATCGCAAGCCGCCTGGGAGAGGTTGCCGACCCCACAAACCCTTGGACACTGGCCCATGTCTCCCAGGACAGCTGGTCGAGCCTGCGGGCCTTCGGAACCTGGCCCGAGTCACCCTGGACAGCTGGTCAACACCGGGGGCCCACAGGCACAGGCCCTAGTCGCCTGGGAGAGCTGGTCCAGCCCGCGGGACATCGGGCACAGGCCCGAGTGGCCCGGGAGAGCAGGTGCATCCCACGGGACCTCGGGCATGGGCCCGAGTGGCCAGGGACACCTGCTCCAGGCCACGGAAACTTGTACACGGCCCGAGCCGCCCCGGGGCAGCTGGTCCGGGCCGCGGGACCACGGACACGAGCCCGTGTCGCCCCAGACTGATGGTCGATATTGATGGCCCTCGGACATTTGCCCGAGTTCCCCAGGACAGCTGGTCGACCCCGCGGCCCCTCACACCCGATCGCGAGTCACCCGGGAGTGTTGGTCGACCCCGCGGGCCCTCGGTCACTGGCCCGCGTCGCCCGAGATATCTGGTGTACCCCGCGGAGCCTCAGAGCCAGGCGCAAGTCGTCCGGGACAGCTGGACAAACCCGCGGGCCATCAGAACCGAGGCCGAGTCGCCCGGGAGAGCTTGTCGACCCCGCGGACCCTCGGACCCGAGCGTGAGTTGCCCAGGTGAGCTGGTCAACCCCGCGGGCCATCGGACCTGAGCGTGAGACGCCCGGGAGATCTGGTCGACCTCGCGGGCCATTGGACCCTAGACCGAATCGCCCGGAACAGCTGGTCGACACCCCGGGGCAGCGGAGACGGGCGTGAGTCGTCCAGGACAGCTTGTCGAACACGCAGTCCCTTGGACCCAAGCGCGAGTCGCCCGGGAGAGCTGGTCCACACGCGGGCCATCGGAACACAGCCCGAGTTGCCCGGGACAGCTGTTCAACACCGGGAACACGGACGCGGGCACGATTCGCCCAGGACAGCTGGTCGACACCGCCGACACTCGGACCCGAGCACGAGGCGCCCGGGAGAGCTGGTCGACCCAGCAGGCCCCCGCACCCGAGCGAGAGTAGCCTGGAAGAGCTGGTCCACACCGTGGGCCCTCGGACCCGAGCCCAAGTCCCCCAGGACAGCTGGTCCAGCCCGCGCGACCTCAGGCACGGGCCCGAGTTATCCGGGACAGCTGGTCGACGCCGTGGACTTCGGACACGCGTGCGAGACGCGCAGATGTGTTGGTCGACCCCGCGGGCCTTCGGACCCTGGCCCGGGACGTCCGGGACAGTTGGTCGACACCACGGGCCCATGGACACTGGCCCGAATCGCCCGGGAAAGTTGATCGACCGCGTGGGCCATCAGACCCGAGGCCGAGTCACCTGGGAGAGCTGGTCGACACCGCATGCCCTCGGACCAGAGCACGAGTCGCCCAGGAGAGCTGGTTGACACCGCGGGATGTCGGAGCCGTGCGGGAGGCTTCCTGGGCAGCTGGTTGACACTGCGGACTCAAACCCGAGCCTGAATCGCCAGGGACAGCTGGTCGACCCCGAGGGCCCTCGGACCCGGGCCAGAGTCACCCGGCACAGCTGATCGACCCCGCGGGCCCTCGGACCCGAGCGCGAATGGCACGGGAGAGGTGATCGACCTCGGAGGCCATCGGACCAAGGCCGCGAGAGCTGGTCAACACCGCGGGCCCTCGGACCCGGCCCCATGTCCCCTGGGACAGCTGCTCGAGCCCACAGGACCTCGGGCACGGGCCCGCGTCACCGGGACAGCTGGCCGAACTCTCGTGCATTTGGAGCAAAACGCGGGTTGCCGGGAGAGCTGGTCGACACCGTGGGCCCTGGAACCCGGGCCCGAGCCACCCGGGATAGTTGGTCGAGCCCGCAGGACCTCAGGCACGGGCCTGAATGACCCAGGACAGCTGGTCGAGCCCGCAGGACCTCGAGCACGGCCCGAGTTACCTGGGACAGCTGGTCGACCCCGCGGGCCCTTCGACCCTTGTCTGAGTGGCCCGGGAAGTCTGGTCGACGAGGCAGGCACTGGAATCCGGGCCTAGGTCGCCCAGGACATCGAACGGGCCCGAGGTTCCCAGGACAGCTGGTTGACTCCGCGGCCCCTCGCATCCAATCGCGAGTCGCCCGGGAGTGTTGGTCGACCCCGCGGGCCCTCGGTCACTGGCCCCAGTCGCCCGAGATATCTGGTGTACCCCGCGGAGCCTCAGAGCCAGGCGCAAGTCGTCCGGGACAGCTGGACAACCCCGCGGGCCATCGTACCCGAGGCCGAGTCACCCGGTAGAGCTGATCGACCCCACGGACTCGCGGACCCTCGCACGAGTTGCCCGGGAGATCTGGTCAACCCCGCGGGCACTCGGACCTGAGCGCGAGTTTCCCGGGGGAGCTGGACGACACTGTGGACCCTCCCACCTGAGCGCGAGTCCCCCGGGTGCGCTCGTCGACACAGCAGTCCCTCGGACCCGGGCGCGAGTCTTCCTGGACAGCTGGTCAATACCGTGCGAACTCGGACCCGTGCCTGCGTCGCCCGGGCCTGCTGGTCGACGCCGCGGGCACTGGAATCCGGGCCTAGGTCGCCCGGGAATTCTGGTCCAGCCTGCAGGATTTCGGATATGGGCCCAAGGTTCCCACGACATCTGGTCGACCCCGCGGGTCCTCGGAACAGGGCCCGAGTCGCCCAGAAGAGCTGGTCAAGCCCCCGCGCCCACGGAGCCGGGAGCGCGTCGTCTGGGACAGCTGATCGACCACGCGGGCCATCGTCCATGAGGCCGAGTCACCCGGGAGTGTTGGTCGACCCCGCGGGCCCTCGGTCACTGGCCCGCGTCGCCCGAGATATCTGGTGTACCCCGCGGAGCCTCAGAGCCAGGCGCAAGTCGTCCGGGACAGCTGGACAAACCCGCGGGCCATCAGAACCGAGGCCGAGTCGCCCGGGAGAGCTTGTCGACCCCGCGGACCCTCGGACCCGAGCGTGAGTTGCCCAGGTGAGCTGGTCAACCCCGCGGGCCATCGGACCTGAGCGTGAGACGCCCGGGAGATCTGGTCGACCTCGCGGGCCATTGGACCCTAGACCGAATCGCCCGGAACAGCTGGTCGACACCCCGGGGCAGCGGAGACGGGCGTGAGTCGTCCAGGACAGCTTGTCGAACACGCAGTCCCTTGGACCCAAGCGCGAGTCGCCCGGGAGAGCTGGTCCACACGCGGGCCATCGGAACACAGCCCGAGTTGCCCGGGACAGCTGTTCAACACCGGGAACACGGACGCGGGCACGATTCGCCCAGGACAGCTGGTCGACACCGCCGACACTCGGACCCGAGCACGAGGCGACCGGGAGAGCTGGTCGACCCAGCAGGCCCCCGCACCCGAGCGAGAGTAGCCTGGAAGAGCTGGTCCACACCGCGGGCCCTCGGACCCGAGCCCAAGTCCCCCAGGACAGCTGGTCCAGCCCGCGCGACCTCAGGCACGGGCCCGAGTTATCCGGGACAGCTGGTCGACGCCGTGGACTTCGGACACGCGTGCGAGACGCGCAGATGTGTTGGTCGACCCCGCGGGCCTTCGGACCCTGGCCCGGGACGTCCGGGACAGTTGGTCGACACCACGGGCCCATGGACACTGGCCCGAATCGCCCGGGAAAGTTGATCGACCGCGTGGGCCATCAGACCCGAGGCCGAGTCACCTGGGAGAGCTGGTCGACACCGCATGCCCTCGGACCAGAGCACGAGTCGCCCAGGAGAGCTGGTTGACACCGCGGGATGTCGGAGCCGTGCGGGAGGCTTCCTGGGCAGCTGGTTGACACTGCGGACTCAAACCCGAGCCTGAATCGCCAGGGACAGCTGGTCGACCCCGAGGGCCCTCGGACCCGGGCCAGAGTCACCCGGGACAGCTGATCGACCCCGCGGGCCCTCGGACCCGAGCGCGAATGGCACGGGAGAGGTGATCGACCTCGGAGGCCATCGGACCCAGGCCGCGAGAGCTGGTCAACACCGCGGGCCCTCGGACCCGGCCCCATGTCCCCTGGGACAGCTGCTCGAGCCCACAGGACCTCGGGCACGGGCCCGCGTCACCGGGACAGCTGGCCGAACTCTCGTGCATTTGGAGCAAAACGCGGGTTGCCGGGAGAGCTGGTCGACACCGTGGGCCCTGGAACCCGGGCCCGAGCCACCCGGGATAGTTGGTCGAGCCCGCAGGACCTCAGGCACGGGCCTGAATGACCCAGGACAGCTGGTCGAGCCCGCAGGACCTCGAGCACGGCCCGAGTTACCTGGGACAGCTGGTCGACCCCGCGGGCCCTTCGACCCTTGTCTGAGTGGCCCAGGAAGTCTGGTCGACGAGGCAGGCACTGGAATCCGGGCCTAGGTCGCCCAGGACATCGAACGGGCCCGAGGTTCCCAGGACAGCTGGTTGACTCCGCGGCCCCTCGCATCCAATCGCGAGTCGCCCGGGAGTGTTGGTCGACCCCGCGGGCCCTCGGTCACTGGCCCCAGTCGCCCGAGATATCTGGTGTACCCCGCGGAGCCTCAGAGCCAGGCGCAAGTCGTCCGGGACAGCTGGACAACCCCGCGGGCCATCGTACCCGAGGCCGAGTCACCCGGTAGAGCTGATCGACCCCACGGACTCGCGGACCCTCGCACGAGTTGCCCGGGAGATCTGGTCAACCCCGCGGGCACTCGGACCTGAGCGCGAGTTTCCCGGGGGAGCTGGACGACACTGTGGACCCTCCCACCTGAGCGCGAGTCCCCCGGGTGCGCTCGTCGACACAGCAGTCCCTCGGACCCGGGCGCGAGTCTTCCTGGACAGCTGGTCAATACCGTGCGAACTCGGACCCGTGCCTGCGTCGCCCGGGCCTGCTGGTCGACGCCGCGGGCACTGGAATCCGGGCCTAGGTCGCCCGGGACTTCTGGTCCAGCCTGCAGGATTTCGGATATGGGCCCAAGGTTCCCACGACATCTGGTCGACCCCGCGGGTCCTCGGAACAGGGCCCGAGTCGCCCAGAAGAGCTGGTCAAGCCCCCGCGCCCACGGAGCCGGGAGCGCGTCGTCTGGGACAGCTGATCGACCACGCGGGCCATCGTCCATGAGGCCGAGTCACCCGGGAGAGCTGGTCGACCTCGCGTGCCTTTGGCCCCGAGTGCGACTCGCCAGGGAGAGCTGTTCGATACCGCGGACCCTCGGAACTGGGCGCGAGGCGTCCGGGACTGCTGGTCAACCCCGATGGAACACGGACACGGGCACGAGTAGCCCGGGACAGCTGGTCGACCCCGTGGCCTCTCGGATCCGGGAATGAGTCGTCCGGGACAGCTGGTCGACGCCACGGACACTCCCACCAGATCGCGAGTCGCCCGGGAGAGCTGGTCGACACTGCGGGCCCTCGGATCCACGCCGATGTCCTCCTGGAATGTTGGTCGAGCCCGCGAGACCTCGGTCATGTGCCAGAGTTACCCAGGACATCGGTCGACGCCGCGACCCTCGGACCTAAGTGCGAGGTGTCCTGGACAGCTGGTCAACCCCAAGGGAGCTCGGACCCGTGCCTGAGTCGCCCGGGACAGCTGGTCTACCCCGCGGGCCCTCGGACCCGGGTCCGTGTCTCCCGGGATAGCTGGTCGTCCCCTCATGCCCTAGGACCCGGGCTCGAGCCACCTGGGACAGCTGGTCGACACCGCGGTCCCTCGCACGCGATCGCGAGCCGCCTGGGAGAGGTTGCCGACCCCACAAACCCTTGGACACTGGCCCATGTCTCCCAGGACAGCTGGTCGAGCCTGCGGGCCTTCGGAACCTGGCCCGAGTCACCCTGGACAGCTGGTCAACACCGGGGGCCCACAGGCACAGGCCCTAGTCGCCTGGGAGAGCTGGTCCAGCCCGCGGGACATCGGGCACAGGCCTGAGTGGCCCGGGAGAGCAGGTGCATCCCACGGGACCTCGGGCATGGGCCCGAGTGGCCAGGGACACTTGCTCCAGGCCACGGAAACTTGTACACGGCCCGAGCCGCCCCGGGGCACCTGGGCCAGTCCGCCAGACCACGGACACGAGCCCGTGTCGCCCCAGACTGATGGTCGATATTGATGGCCCTCGGACATTTGCCCGAGTTCCCCAGGACAGCTGGTCGACCCCGCGGCCCCTCACACCCGATCGCGAGTCACCCGGGAGTGTTGGTCGACCCTGCGGGCCCTCGGTCACTGGCCCGCGTCGCCCGAGATATCTGGTGTACCCCGCGGAGCCTCAGAGCCAGGCGCAAGTCGTCTGGGACAGCTGGAGAAACCCGCGGGCCATCAGAACCGAGGCCGAGTCGCCCGGGAGAGCTTGTCGACCCCGCGGACCCTCGGACCCGAGCGTGAGTTGCCCCGGTGAGCTGGTCAACCCCGCGGGCCATCGGACCTGAGCGTGAGACGCCCGGGAGATCTGGTCGACCTCGCGGGCCATTGGACCCTAGACCGAATCGCCCGGAACAGCTGGTCGACACCCCGGGGCAGCGGAGACGGGCGTGAGTCGTCCAGGACAGCTTGTCGAACACGCAGTCCCTTGGACCCAAGCGCGAGTCGCCCGGGAGAGCTGGTCCACACGCGGGCCATCGGAACACAGCCCGAGTTGCCCGGGACAGCTGTTCAACACCGGGAACACGGACGCGGGCACGATTCGCCCAGGACAGCTGGTCGACACCGCCGACACTCGGACCCGAGCACGAGGCGCCCGGGAGAGCTGGTCGACCCAGCAGGCCCCCGCACCCGAGCGAGAGTAGCCTGGAAGAGCTGGTCCACACCGCGGGCCCTCGGACCCGAGCCCAAGTCCCCCAGGACAGCTGGTCCAGCCCGCGCGACCTCAGGCACGGGCCCGAGTTATCCGGGACAGCTGGTCGACGCCGTGGACTTCAGACACGCGTGCGAGACGCGCAGATGTGTTGGTCGACCCCGCGGGCCTTCGGACCCTGGCCCGGGACGTCCGGGACAGTTGGTCGACCCCGCGGGCCTTCGGACCCTGGCCCGGGACGTCCGGGACAGTTGGTCGACACCACGGGCCCATGGACACTGGCCCGAATCGCCCGGGAAAGTTAATCGACCGCGTGGGCCATCGGACCCGAGGCCGAGTCACCTGGGAGAGCTGGTCGACACCGCATGCCCTCGGACCAGAGCACGAGTCGCCCAGGAGAGCTGGTTGACACCGCGGGATGTCGGAGCCGTGCGGGAGGCTTCCTGGGCAGATGGTTGACACTGCGGACTCAAACCCGAGCCTGAATCGCCAGGGACAGCTGGTCGACCCCGAGGGCCCTCGGACCCGGGCCAGAGTCACCCGGCACAGCTGATCGACCCCGCGGGCCCTCGGACCCGAGCGCGAATGGCACGGGAGAGGTGATCGACCTCGGAGGCCATCGGACCCAGGCCGCGAGAGCTGGTCAACACCGCAGGCCCTCGGACCCGGCCCCATGTCCCCTGGGACAGCTGCTCGAGCCCACAGGACCTCGGGCACGGGCCCGCGTCACCGGGACAGCTGGCCGAACTCTCGTGCATTTGGAGCAAAACGCGGGTTGCCGGGAGAGCTGGTCGACACCGTGGGCCCTGGAACCCGGGCCCGAGCCACCCGGGATAGTTGGTCGAGCCCGCAGGACCTCAGGCACGGGCCTGAATGACCCAGGACAGCTGGTCGAGCCCGCAGGACCTCGAGCACGGCCCGAGTTACCTGGGACAGCTGGTCGACCCCGCGGGCCCTTCGACCCTTGTCTGAGTGGCCCGGGAAGTCTGGTCGACGAGGCAGGCACTGGAATCCGGGCCTAGGTCGCCCAGGACATCGAACGGGCCCGAGGTTCCCAGGACAGCTGGTTGACTCCGCGGCCCCTCGCATCCAATCGCGAGTCGCCCGGGAGTGTTGGTCGACCCCGCGGGCCCTCGGTCACTGGCCCCAGTCGCCCGAGATATCTGGTGTACCCCGCGGAGCCTCAGAGCCAGGCGCAAGTCGTCCGGGACAGCTGGACAACCCCGCGGGCCATCGTACCCGAGGCCGAGTCACCCGGTAGAGCTGATCGACCCCACGGACTCTCGGACCCTCGCACGAGTTGCCCGGGAGATCTGGTCAACCCCGCGGGCACTCGGACCTGAGCGCGAGTTTCCCGGGGGAGCTGGACGACACTGTGGACCCTCCCACCTGAGCGCGAGTCCCCCGGGTGCGCTCGTCGACACAGCAGTCCCTCGGACCCGGGCGCGAGTCTTCCTGGACAGCTGGTCAATACCGTGCGAACTCGGACCCGTGCCTGCGTCGCCCGGGCCTGCTGGTCGACGCCGCGGGCACTGGAATCCGGGCCTAGGTCGCCCGGGACTTCTGGTCCAGCCTGCAGGATTTCGGATATGGGCCCAAGGTTCCCACGACATCTGGTCGACCCCGCGGGTCCTCGGAACAGGGCCCGAGTCGCCCAGAAGAGCTGGTCAAGCCCCCGCGCCCACGGAGCCGGGAGCGCGTCGTCTGGGACAGCTGATCGACCACGCGGGCCATCGTCCATGAGGCCGAGTCACCCGGGAGTGTTGGTCGACCCCGCGGGCCCTCGGTCACTGGCCCGCGTCGCCCGAGATATCTGGTGTACCCCGCGGAGCCTCAGAGCCAGGCGCAAGTCGTCCGGGACAGCTGGAGAAACCCGCGGGCCATCAGAACCGAGGCCGAGTCGCCCGGGAGAGCTTGTCGACCCCGCGGACCCTCGGACCCGAGCGTGAGTTGCCCCGGTGTGCTGGTCAACCCCGCGGGCCATCGGACCTGAGCGTGAGACGCCCGGGAGATCTGGTCGACCTCGCGGGCCATTGGACCCTAGACCGAATCGCCCGGAACAGCTGGTCGACACCCCGGGGCAGCGGAGACGGGCGTGAGTCGTCCAGGACAGCTTGTCGAACACGCAGTCCCTTGGACCCAAGCGCGAGTCGCCCGGGAGAGCTGGTCCACACGCGGGCCATCGGAACACAGCCCGAGTTGCCCGGGACAGCTGTTCAACACCGGGAACACGGACGCGGGCACGATTCGCCCAGGACAGCTGGTCGACACCGCCGACACTCGGACCCGAGCACGAGGCGCCCGGGAGAGCTGGTCGACCCAGCAGGCCCCCGCACCCGAGCGAGAGTAGCCTGGAAGAGCTGGTCCACACCGCGGGCCCTCGGACCCGAGCCCAAGTCCCCCAGGACAGCTGGTCCAGCCCGCGCGACCTCAGGCACGGGCCCGAGTTATCCGGGACAGCTGGTCGACGCCGTGGACTTCGGACACGCGTGCGAGACGCGCAGATGTGTTGGTCGACCCCGCGGGCCTTCGGACCCTG
Organism: Sus scrofa; assembly: GCF_054392235.1. Taxonomy (NCBI): domain Eukaryota; kingdom Metazoa; phylum Chordata; class Mammalia; order Artiodactyla; family Suidae; genus Sus; species Sus scrofa. Next base: position 36,621,032 of record NC_139393.1, on the reverse strand, counting down.
GCCCGGGACGTCCGGGACAGTTGGTCGACACCACGGGCCCATGGACACTGGCCCGAATCGCCCGGGAAAGTTGATCGACCGCGTGGGCCATCAGACCCGAGGCCGAGTCACCTGGGAGAGCTGGTCGACACCGCATGCCCTCGGACCAGAGCACGAGTCGCCCAGGAGAGCTGGTTGACACCGCGGGATGTCGGAGCCGTGCGGGAGGCTTCCTGGGCAGCTGGTTGACACTGCGGACTCAAACCCGAGCCTGAATCGCCAGGGACAGCTGGTCGACCCCGAGGGCCCTCGGACCCGGGCCAGAGTCACCCGGCACAGCTGATCGACCCCGCGGGCCCTCGGACCCGAGCGCGAATGGCACGGGAGAGGTGATCGACCTCGGAGGCCATCGGACCCAGGCCGCGAGAGCTGGTCAACACCGCGGGCCCTCGGACCCGGCCCCATGTCCCCTGGGACAGCTGCTCGAGCCCACAGGACCTCGGGCACGGGCCCGCGTCACCGGGACAGCTGGCCGAACTCTCGTGCATTTGGAGCAAAACGCGGGTTGCCGGGAGAGCTGGTCGACACCGTGGGCCCTGGAACCCGGGCCCGAGCCACCCGGGATAGTTGGTCGAGCCCGCAGGACCTCAGGCACGGGCCTGAATGACCCAGGACAGCTGGTCGAGCCCGCAGGACCTCGAGCACGGCCCGAGTTACCTGGGACAGCTGGTCGACCCCGCGGGCCCTTCGACCCTTGTCTGAGTGGCCCGGGAAGTCTGGTCGACGAGGCAGGCACTGGAATCCGGGCCTAGGTCGCCCAGGACATCGAACGGGCCCGAGGTTCCCAGGACAGCTGGTTGACTCCGCGGCCCCTCGCATCCAATCGCGAGTCGCCCGGGAGTGTTGGTCGACCCCGCGGGCCCTCGGTCACTGGCCCCAGTCGCCCGAGATATCTGGTGTACCCCGCGGAGCCTCAGAGCCAGGCGCAAGTCGTCCGGGACAGCTGGACAACCCCGCGGGCCATCGTACCCGAGGCCGAGTCACCCGGTAGAGCTGATCGACCCCACGGACTCTCGGACCCTCGCACGAGTTGCCCGGGAGATCTGGTCAACCCCGCGGGCACTCGGACCTGAGCGCGAGTTTCCCGGGGGAGCTCGACGACACTGTGGACCCTCCCACCTGAGCGCGAGTCCCCCAGGTGCGCTCGTCGACACAGCAGTCCCTCGGACCCGGGCGCGAGTCTTCCTGGACAGCTGGTCAATACCGTGCGAACTCGGACCCGTGCCTGCGTCGCCCGGGCCTGCTGGTCGACGCCGCGGGCACTGGAATCCGGGCCTAGGTCGCCCGGGACTTCTGGTCCAGCCTGCAGGATTTCGGACATGGGCCCAAGGTTCCCACGACATCTGGTCGACCCCGCGGGTCCTCGGAACAGGGCCCGAGTCGCCCAGAAGAGCTGGTCAAGCCCCCGCGCCCACGGAGCCGGGAGCGCGTCGTCTGGGACAGCTGATCGACCACGCGGGCCATCGTCCATGAGGCCGAGTCACCCGGGAGAGCTGGTCGACCTCGCGTGCCTTTGGCCCCGAGTGCGACTCGCCAGGGAGAGCTGTTCGATACCGCGGACCCTCGGAACTGGGCGCGAGGCGTCCGGGACTGCTGGTCAACCCCGATGGAACACGGACACGGGCACGAGTAGCCCGGGACAGCTGGTCGACCCCGTGGCCTCTCGGATCCGGGAATGAGTCGTCCGGGACAGCTGGTCGACGCCACGGACACTCCCACCAGATCGCGAGTCGCCCGGGAGAGCTGGTCGACACTGCGGGCCCTCGGATCCACGCCGATGTCCTCCTGGAATGTTGGTCGAGCCCGCGAGACCTCGGTCATGTGCCAGAGTTACCCAGGACATCGGTCGACGCCGCGGCCCTCGGACCTAGGTGCGAGGTGTCCTGGACAGCTGGTCAACCCCAAGGGAGCTCGGACCCGTGCCTGAGTCGCCCGGGACAGCTGGTCTACCCCGCGGGCCCTCGGACCCGGGTCCGTGTCTCCCGGGATAGCTGGTCGTCCCCTCATGCCCTAGGACCCGGGCTCGAGCCACCTGGGACAGCTGGTCGACACCGCGGTCCCTCGCACGCGATCGCGAGCCGCCTGGGAGAGGTTGCCGACCCCACAAACCCTTGGACACTGGCCCATGTCTCCCAGGACAGCTGGTCGAGCCTGCGGGCCTTCGGAACCTGGCCCGAGTCACCCTGGACAGCTGGTCAACACCGGGGGCCCACAGGCACAGGCCCTAGTCGCCTGGGAGAGCTGGTCCAGCCCGCGGGACATCGGGCACAGGCCTGAGTGGCCCGGGAGAGCAGGTGCATCCCACGGGACCTCGGGCATGGGCCCGAGTGGCCAGGGACACTTGCTCCAGGCCACGGAAACTTGTACACGGCCCGAGCCGCCCCGGGGCACCTGGGCCAGTCCGCCAGACCACGGACACGAGCCCGTGTCGCCCCAGACTGATGGTCGATATTGATGGCCCTCGGACATTTGCCCGAGTTCCCCAGGACAGCTGGTCGACCCCGCGGCCCCTCACACCCGATCGCGAGTCACCCGGGAGTGTTGGTCGACCCTGCGGGCCCTCGGTCACTGGCCCGCGTCGCCCGAGATATCTGGTGTACCCCGCGGAGCCTCAGAGCCAGGCGCAAGTCGTCCGGGACAGCTGGAGAAACCCGCGGGCCATCAGAACCGAGGCCGAGTCGCCCGGGAGAGCTTGTCGACCCCGCGGACCCTCGGACCCGAGCGTGAGTTGCCCCGGTGAGCTGGTCAACCCCGCGGGCCATCGGACCTGAGCGTGAGACGCCCGGGAGATCTGGTCGACCTCGCGGGCCATTGGACCCTAGACCGAATCGCCCGGAACAGCTGGTCGACACCCCGGGGCAGCGGAGACGGGCGTGAGTCGTCCAGGACAGCTTGTCGAACACGCAGTCCCTTGGACCCAAGCGCGAGTCGCCCGGGAGAGCTGGTCCACACGCGGGCCATCGGAACACAGCCCGAGTTGCCCGGGACAGCTGTTCAACACCGGGAACACGGACGCGGGCACGATTCGCCCAGGACAGCTGGTCGACACCGCCGACACTCGGACCCGAGCACGAGGCGCCCGGGAGAGCTGGTCGACCCAGCAGGCCCCCGCACCCGAGCGAGAGTAGCCTGGAAGAGCTGGTCCACACCGCGGGCCCTCGGACCCGAGCCCAAGTCCCCCAGGACAGCTGGTCCAGCCCGCGCGACCTCAGGCACGGGCCCGAGTTATCCGGGACAGCTGGTCGACGCCGTGGACTTCAGACACGCGTGCGAGACGCGCAGATGTGTTGGTCGACCCCGCGGGCCTTCGGACCCTGGCCCGGGACGTCCGGGACAGTTGGTCGACCCCGCGGGCCTTCGGACCCTGGCCCGGGACGTCCGGGACAGTTGGTCGACACCACGGGCCCATGGACACTGGCCCGAATCGCCCGGGAAAGTTGATCGACCGCGTGGGCCATCGGACCCGAGGCCGAGTCACCTGGGAGAGCTGGTCGACACCGCATGCCCTCGGACCAGAGCACGAGTCGCCCAGGAGAGCTGGTTGACACCGCGGGATGTCGGAGCCGTGCGGGAGGCTTCCTGGGCAGATGGTTGACACTGCGGACTCAAACCCGAGCCTGAATCGCCAGGGACAGCTGGTCGACCCCGAGGGCCCTCGGACCCGGGCCAGAGTCACCCGGCACAGCTGATCGACCCCGCGGGCCCTCGGACCCGAGCGCGAATGGCACGGGAGAGGTGATCGACCTCGGAGGCCATCGGACCCAGGCCGCGAGAGCTGGTCAACACCGCAGGCCCTCGGACCCGGCCCCATGTCCCCTGGGACAGCTGCTCGAGCCCACAGGACCTCGGGCACGGGCCCGCGTCACCGGGACAGCTGGCCGAACTCTCGTGCATTTGGAGCAAAACGCGGGTTGCCGGGAGAGCTGGTCGACACCGTGGGCCCTGGAACCCGGGCCCGAGCCACCCGGGATAGTTGGTCGAGCCCGCAGGACCTCAGGCACGGGCCTGAATGACCCAGGACAGCTGGTCGAGCCCGCAGGACCTCGAGCACGGCCCGAGTTACCTGGGACAGCTGGTCGACCCCGCGGGCCCTTCGACCCTTGTCTGAGTGGCCCGGGAAGTCTGGTCGACGAGGCAGGCACTGGAATCCGGGCCTAGGTCGCCCAGGACATCGAACGGGCCCGAGGTTCCCAGGACAGCTGGTTGACTCCGCGGCCCCTCGCATCCAATCGCGAGTCGCCCGGGAGTGTTGGTCGACCCCGCGGGCCCTCGGTCACTGGCCCCAGTCGCCCGAGATATCTGGTGTACCCCGCGGAGCCTCAGAGCCAGGCGCAAGTCGTCCGGGACAGCTGGACAACCCCGCGGGCCATCGTACCCGAGGCCGAGTCACCCGGTAGAGCTGATCGACCCCACGGACTCTCGGACCCTCGCACGAGTTGCCCGGGAGATCTGGTCAACCCCGCGGGCACTCGGACCTGAGCGCGAGTTTCCCGGGGGAGCTGGACGACACTGTGGACCCTCCCACCTGAGCGCGAGTCCCCCGGGTGCGCTCGTCGACACAGCAGTCCCTCGGACCCGGGCGCGAGTCTTCCTGGACAGCTGGTCAATACCGTGCGAACTCGGACCCGTGCCTGCGTCGCCCGGGCCTGCTGGTCGACGCCGCGGGCACTGGAATCCGGGCCTAGGTCGCCCGGGACTTCTGGTCCAGCCTGCAGGATTTCGGATATGGGCCCAAGGTTCCCACGACATCTGGTCGACCCCGCGGGTCCTCGGAACAGGGCCCGAGTCGCCCAGAAGAGCTGGTCAAGCCCCCGCGCCCACGGAGCCGGGAGCGCGTCGTCTGGGACAGCTGATCGACCACGCGGGCCATCGTCCATGAGGCCGAGTCACCCGGGAGTGTTGGTCGACCCCGCGGGCCCTCGGTCACTGGCCCGCGTCGCCCGAGATATCTGGTGTACCCCGCGGAGCCTCAGAGCCAGGCGCAAGTCGTCCGGGACAGCTGGAGAAACCCGCGGGCCATCAGAACCGAGGCCGAGTCGCCCGGGAGAGCTTGTCGACCCCGCGGACCCTCGGACCCGAGCGTGAGTTGCCCCGGTGTGCTGGTCAACCCCGCGGGCCATCGGACCTGAGCGTGAGACGCCCGGGAGATCTGGTCGACCTCGCGGGCCATTGGACCCTAGACCGAATCGCCCGGAACAGCTGGTCGACACCCCGGGGCAGCGGAGACGGGCGTGAGTCGTCCAGGACAGCTTGTCGAACACGCAGTCCCTTGGACCCAAGCGCGAGTCGCCCGGGAGAGCTGGTCCACACGCGGGCCATCGGAACACAGCCCGAGTTGCCCGGGACAGCTGTTCAACACCGGGAACACGGACGCGGGCACGATTCGCCCAGGACAGCTGGTCGACACCGCCGACACTCGGACCCGAGCACGAGGCGCCCGGGAGAGCTGGTCGACCCAGCAGGCCCCCGCACCCGAGCGAGAGTAGCCTGGAAGAGCTGGTCCACACCGCGGGCCCTCGGACCCGAGCCCAAGTCCCCCAGGACAGCTGGTCCAGCCCGCGCGACCTCAGGCACGGGCCCGAGTTATCCGGGACAGCTGGTCGACGCCGTGGACTTCGGACACGCGTGCGAGACGCGCAGATGTGTTGGTCGACCCCGCGGGCCTTCGGACCCTGGCCCGGGACGTCCGGGACAGTTGGTCGACACCACGGGCCCATGGACACTGGCCCGAATCGCCCGGGAAAGTTGATCGACCGCGTGGGCCATCAGACCCGAGGCCGAGTCACCTGGGAGAGCTGGTCGACACCGCATGCCCTCGGACCAGAGCACGAGTCGCCCAGGAGAGCTGGTTGACACCGCGGGATGTCGGAGCCGTGCGGGAGGCTTCCTGGGCAGCTGGTTGACACTGCGGACTCAAACCCGAGCCTGAATCGCCAGGGACAGCTGGTCGACCCCGAGGGCCCTCGGACCCGGGCCAGAGTCACCCGGCACAGCTGATCGACCCCGCGGGCCCTCGGACCCGAGCGCGAATGGCACGGGAGAGGTGATCGACCTCGGAGGCCATCGGACCCAGGCCGCGAGAGCTGGTCAACACCGCGGGCCCTCGGACCCGGCCCCATGTCCCCTGGGACAGCTGCTCGAGCCCACAGGACCTCGGGCACGGGCCCGCGTCACCGGGACAGCTGGCCGAACTCTCGTGCATTTGGAGCAAAACGCGGGTTGCCGGGAGAGCTGGTCGACACCGTGGGCCCTGGAACCCGGGCCCGAGCCACCCGGGATAGTTGGTCGAGCCCGCAGGACCTCAGGCACGGGCCTGAATGACCCAGGACAGCTGGTCGAGCCCGCAGGACCTCGAGCACGGCCCGAGTTACCTGGGACAGCTGGTCGACCCCGCGGGCCCTTCGACCCTTGTCTGAGTGGCCCGGGAAGTCTGGTCGACGAGGCAGGCACTGGAATCCGGGCCTAGGTCGCCCAGGACATCGAACGGGCCCGAGGTTCCCAGGACAGCTGGTTGACTCCGCGGCCCCTCGCATCCAATCGCGAGTCGCCCGGGAGTGTTGGTCGACCCCGCGGGCCCTCGGTCACTGGCCCCAGTCGCCCGAGATATCTGGTGTACCCCGCGGAGCCTCAGAGCCAGGCGCAAGTCGTCCGGGACAGCTGGACAACCCCGCGGGCCATCGTACCCGAGGCCGAGTCACCCGGTAGAGCTGATCGACCCCACGGACTCTCGGACCCTCGCACGAGTTGCCCGGGAGATCTGGTCAACCCCGCGGGCACTCGGACCTGAGCGCGAGTTTCCCGGGGGAGCTCGACGACACTGTGGACCCTCCCACCTGAGCGCGAGTCCCCCAGGTGCGCTCGTCGACACAGCAGTCCCTCGGACCCGGGCGCGAGTCTTCCTGGACAGCTGGTCAATACCGTGCGAACTCGGACCCGTGCCTGCGTCGCCCGGGCCTGCTGGTCGACGCCGCGGGCACTGGAATCCGGGCCTAGGTCGCCCGGGACTTCTGGTCCAGCCTGCAGGATTTCGGACATGGGCCCAAGGTTCCCACGACATCTGGTCGACCCCGCGGGTCCTCGGAACAGGGCCCGAGTCGCCCAGAAGAGCTGGTCAAGCCCCCGCGCCCACGGAGCCGGGAGCGCGTCGTCTGGGACAGCTGATCGACCACGCGGGCCATCGTCCATGAGGCCGAGTCACCCGGGAGAGCTGGTCGACCTCGCGTGCCTTTGGCCCCGAGTGCGACTCGCCAGGGAGAGCTGTTCGATACCGCGGACCCTCGGAACTGGGCGCGAGGCGTCCGGGACTGCTGGTCAACCCCGATGGAACACGGACACGGGCACGAGTAGCCCGGGACAGCTGGTCGACCCCGTGGCCTCTCGGATCCGGGAATGAGTCGTCCGGGACAGCTGGTCGACGCCACGGACACTCCCACCAGATCGCGAGTCGCCCGGGAGAGCTGGTCGACACTGCGGGCCCTCGGATCCACGCCGATGTCCTCCTGGAATGTTGGTCGAGCCCGCGAGACCTCGGTCATGTGCCAGAGTTACCCAGGACATCGGTCGACGCCGCGGCCCTCGGACCTAGGTGCGAGGTGTCCTGGACAGCTGGTCAACCCCAAGGGAGCTCGGACCCGTGCCTGAGTCGCCCGGGACAGCTGGTCTACCCCGCGGGCCCTCGGACCCGGGTCCGTGTCTCCCGGGATAGCTGGTCGTCCCCTCATGCCCTAGGACCCGGGCTCGAGCCACCTGGGACAGCTGGTCGACACCGCGGTCCCTCGCACGCGATCGCGAGCCGCCTGGGAGAGGTTGCCGACCCCACAAACCCTTGGACACTGGCCCATGTCTCCCAGGACAGCTGGTCGAGCCTGCGGGCCTTCGGAACCTGGCCCGAGTCACCCTGGACAGCTGGTCAACACCGGGGGCCCACAGGCACAGGCCCTAGTCGCCTGGGAGAGCTGGTCCAGCCCGCGGGACATCGGGCACAGGCCTGAGTGGCCCGGGAGAGCAGGTGCATCCCACGGGACCTCGGGCATGGGCCCGAGTGGCCAGGGACACTTGCTCCAGGCCACGGAAACTTGTACACGGCCCGAGCCGCCCCGGGGCACCTGGGCCAGTCCGCCAGACCACGGACACGAGCCCGTGTCGCCCCAGACTGATGGTCGATATTGATGGCCCTCGGACATTTGCCCGAGTTCCCCAGGACAGCTGGTCGACCCCGCGGCCCCTCACACCCGATCGCGAGTCACCCGGGAGTGTTGGTCGACCCTGCGGGCCCTCGGTCACTGGCCCGCGTCGCCCGAGATATCTGGTGTACCCCGCGGAGCCTCAGAGCCAGGCGCAAGTCGTCCGGGACAGCTGGAGAAACCCGCGGGCCATCAGAACCGAGGCCGAGTCGCCCGGGAGAGCTTGTCGACCCCGCGGACCCTCGGACCCGAGCGTGAGTTGCCCCGGTGAGCTGGTCAACCCCGCGGGCCATCGGACCTGAGCGTGAGACGCCCGGGAGATCTGGTCGACCTCGCGGGCCATTGGACCCTAGACCGAATCGCCCGGAACAGCTGGTCGACACCCCGGGGCAGCGGAGACGGGCGTGAGTCGTCCAGGACAGCTTGTCGAACACGCAGTCCCTTGGACCCAAGCGCGAGTCGCCCGGGAGAGCTGGTCCACACGCGGGCCATCGGAACACAGCCCGAGTTGCCCGGGACAGCTGTTCAACACCGGGAACACGGACGCGGGCACGATTCGCCCAGGACAGCTGGTCGACACCGCCGACACTCGGACCCGAGCACGAGGCGCCCGGGAGAGCTGGTCGACCCAGCAGGCCCCCGCACCCGAGCGAGAGTAGCCTGGAAGAGCTGGTCCACACCGCGGGCCCTCGGACCCGAGCCCAAGTCCCCCAGGACAGCTGGTCCAGCCCGCGCGACCTCAGGCACGGGCCCGAGTTATCCGGGACAGCTGGTCGACGCCGTGGACTTCAGACACGCGTGCGAGACGCGCAGATGTGTTGGTCGACCCCGCGGGCCTTCGGACCCTGGCCCGGGACGTCCGGGACAGTTGGTCGACCCCGCGGGCCTTCGGACCCTGGCCCGGGACGTCCGGGACAGTTGGTCGACACCACGGGCCCATGGACACTGGCCCGAATCGCCCGGGAAAGTTGATCGACCGCGTGGGCCATCGGACCCGAGGCCGAGTCACCTGGGAGAGCTGGTCGACACCGCATGCCCTCGGACCAGAGCACGAGTCGCCCAGGAGAGCTGGTTGACACCGCGGGATGTCGGAGCCGTGCGGGAGGCTTCCTGGGCAGATGTTTGACACTGCGGACTCAAACCCGAGCCTGAATCGCCAGGGACAGCTGGTCGACCCCGAGGGCCCTCGGACCCGGGCCAGAGTCACCCGGCACAGCTGATCGACCCCGCGGGCCCTCGGACCCGAGCGCGAATGGCACGGGAGAGGTGATCGACCTCGGAGGCCATCGGACCCAGGCCGCGAGAGCTGGTCAACACCGCGGGCCCTCGGACCAGAGCACGAGTCGCCCAGGAGAGCTGGTTGACACCGCGGGATGTCGGAGCCGTGCGGGAGGCTTCCTGGGCAGATGGTTGACACTGCGGACTCAAACCCGAGCCTGAATCGCCAGGGACAGCTGGTCGACCCCGAGGGCCCTCGGACCCGGGCCAGAGTCACCCGGCACAGCTGATCGACCCCGCGGGCCCTCGGACCCGAGCGCGAATGGCACGGGAGAGGTGATCGACCTCGGAGGCCATCGGACCCAGGCCGCGAGAGCTGGTCAACACCGCAGGCCCTCGGACCCGGCCCCATGTCCCCTGGGACAGCTGCTCGAGCCCACAGGACCTCGGGCACGGGCCCGCGTCACCGGGACAGCTGGCCGAACTCTCGTGCATTTGGAGCAAAACGCGGGTTGCCGGGAGAGCTGGTCGACACCGTGGGCCCTGGAACCCGGGCCCGAGCCACCCGGGATAGTTGGTCGAGCCCGCAGGACCTCAGGCACGGGCCTGAATGACCCAGGACAGCTGGTCGAGCCCGCAGGACCTCGAGCACGGCCCGAGTTACCTGGGACAGCTGGTCGACCCCGCGGGCCCTTCGACCCTTGTCTGAGTGGCCCGGGAAGTCTGGTCGACGAGGCAGGCACTGGAATCCGGGCCTAGGTCGCCCAGGACATCGAACGGGCCCGAGGTTCCCAGGACAGCTGGTTGACTCCGCGGCCCCTCGCATCCAATCGCGAGTCGCCCGGGAGTGTTGGTCGACCCCGCGGGCCCTCGGTCACTGGCCCCAGTCGCCCGAGATATCTGGTGTACCCCGCGGAGCCTCAGAGCCAGGCGCAAGTCGTCCGGGACAGCTGGACAACCCCGCGGGCCATCGTACCCGAGGCCGAGTCACCCGGTAGAGCTGATCGACCCCACGGACTCTCGGACCCTCGCACGAGTTGCCCGGGAGATCTGGTCAACCCCGCGGGCACTCGGACCTGAGCGCGAGTTTCCCGGGGGAGCTGGACGACACTGTGGACCCTCCCACCTGAGCGCGAGTCCCCCGGGTGCGCTCGTCGACACAGCAGTCCCTCGGACCCGGGCGCGAGTCTTCCTGGACAGCTGGTCAATACCGTGCGAACTCGGACCCGTGCCTGCGTCGCCCGGGCCTGCTGGTCGACGCCGCGGGCACTGGAATCCGGGCCTAGGTCGCCCGGGACTTCTGGTCCAGCCTGCAGGATTTCGGATATGGGCCCAAGGTTCCCACGACATCTGGTCGACCCCGCGGGTCCTCGGAACAGGGCCCGAGTCGCCCAGAAGAGCTGGTCAAGCCCCCGCGCCCACGGAGCCGGGAGCGCGTCGTCTGGGACAGCTGATCGACCACGCGGGCCATCGTCCATGAGGCCGAGTCACCCGGGAGTGTTGGTCGACCCCGCGGGCCCTCGGTCACTGGCCCGCGTCGCCCGAGATATCTGGTGTACCCCGCGGAGCCTCAGAGCCAGGCGCAAGTCGTCCGGGACAGCTGGAGAAACCCGCGGGCCATCAGAACCGAGGCCGAGTCGCCCGGGAGAGCTTGTCGACCCCGCGGACCCTCGGACCCGAGCGTGAGTTGCCCCGGTGTGCTGGTCAACCCCGCGGGCCATCGGACCTGAGCGTGAGACGCCCGGGAGATCTGGTCGACCTCGCGGGCCATTGGACCCTAGACCGAATCGCCCGGAACAGCTGGTCGACACCCCGGGGCAGCGGAGACGGGCGTGAGTCGTCCAGGACAGCTTGTCGAACACGCAGTCCCTTGGACCCAAGCGCGAGTCGCCCGGGAGAGCTGGTCCACACGCGGGCCATCGGAACACAGCCCGAGTTGCCCGGGACAGCTGTTCAACACCGGGAACACGGACGCGGGCACGATTCGCCCAGGACAGCTGGTCGACACCGCCGACACTCGGACCCGAGCACGAGGCGCCCGGGAGAGCTGGTCGACCCAGCAGGCCCCCGCACCCGAGCGAGAGTAGCCTGGAAGAGCTGGTCCACACCGCGGGCCCTCGGACCCGAGCCCAAGTCCCCCAGGACAGCTGGTCCAGCCCGCGCGACCTCAGGCACGGGCCCGAGTTATCCGGGACAGCTGGTCGACGCCGTGGACTTCGGACACGCGTGCGAGACGCGCAGATGTGTTGGTCGACCCCGCGGGCCTTCGGACCCTGGCCCGGGACGTCCGGGACAGTTGGTCGACACCACGGGCCCATGGACACTGGCCCGAATCGCCCGGGAAAGTTGATCGACCGCGTGGGCCATCGGACCCGAGGCCGAGTCACCTGGGAGAGCTGGTCGACACCGCATGCCCTCGGACCAGAGCACGAGTCGCCCAGGAGAGCTGGTTGACACCGCGGGATGTCGGAGCCGTGCGGGAGGCTTCCTGGGCAGCTGGTTGACACTGCGGACTCAAACCCGAGCCTGAATCGCCAGGGACAGCTGGTCGACCCCGAGGGCCCTCGGACCCGGGCCAGAGTCACCCGGCACAGCTGATCGACCCCGCGGGCCCTCGGACCCGAGCGCGAATGGCACGGGAGAGGTGATCGACCTCGGAGGCCATCGGACCCAGGCCGCGAGAGCTGGTCAACACCGCGGGCCCTCGGACCCGGCCCCATGTCCCCTGGGACAGCTGCTCGAGCCCACAGGACCTCGGGCACGGGCCCGCGTCACCGGGACAGCTGGCCGAACTCTCGTGCATTTGGAGCAAAACGCGGGTTGCCGGGAGAGCTGGTCGACACCGTGGGCCCTGGAACCCGGGCCCGAGCCACCCGGGATAGTTGGTCGAGCCCGCAGGACCTCAGGCACGGGCCTGAATGACCCAGGACAGCTGGTCGAGCCCGCAGGACCTCGAGCACGGCCCGAGTTACCTGGGACAGCTGGTCGACCCCGCGGGCCCTTCGACCCTTGTCTGAGTGGCCCGGGAAGTCTGGTCGACGAGGCAGGCACTGGAATCCGGGCCTAGGTCGCCCAGGACATCGAACGGGCCCGAGGTTCCCAGGACAGCTGGTTGACTCCGCGGCCCCTCGCATCCAATCGCGAGTCGCCCGGGAGTGTTGGTCGACCCCGCGGGCCCTCGGTCACTGGCCCCAGTCGCCCGAGATATCTGGTGTACCCCGCGGAGCCTCAGAGCCAGGCGCAAGTCGTCCGGGACAGCTGGACAACCCCGCGGGCCATCGTACCCGAGGCCGAGTCACCCGGTAGAGCTGATCGACCCCACGGACTCTCGGACCCTCGCACGAGTTGCCCGGGAGATCTGGTCAACCCCGCGGGCACTCGGACCTGAGCGCGAGTTTCCCGGGGGAGCTCGACGACACTGTGGACCCTCCCACCTGAGCGCGAGTCCCCCGGGTGCGCTCGTCGACACAGCAGTCCCTCGGACCCGGGCGCGAGTCTTCCTGGACAGCTGGTCAATACCGTGCGAACTCGGACCCGTGCCTGCGTCGCCCGGGCCTGCTGGTCGACGCCGCGGGCACTGGAATCCGGGCCTAGGTCGCCCGGGACTTCTGGTCCAGCCTGCAGGATTTCGGACATGGGCCCAAGGTTCCCACGACATCTGGTCGACCCCGCGGGTCCTCGGAACAGGGCCCGAGTCGCCCAGAAGAGCTGGTCAAGCCCCCGCGCCCACGGAGCCGGGAGCGCGTCGTCTGGGACAGCTGATCGACCACGCGGGCCATCGTCCATGAGGCCGAGTCACCCGGGAGAGCTGGTCGACCTCGCGTGCCTTTGGCCCCGAGTGCGACTCGCCAGGGAGAGCTGTTCGATACCGCGGACCCTCGGAACTGGGCGCGAGGCGTCCGGGACTGCTGGTCAACCCCGATGGAACACGGACACGGGCACGAGTAGCCCGGGACAGCTGGTCGACCCCGTGGCCTCTCGGATCCGGGAATGAGTCGTCCGGGACAGCTGGTCGACGCCACGGACACTCCCACCAGATCGCGAGTCGCCCGGGAGAGCTGGTCGACACTGCGGGCCCTCGGATCCACGCCGATGTCCTCCTGGAATGTTGGTCGAGCCCGCGAGACCTCGGTCATGTGCCAGAGTTACCCAGGACATCGGTCGACGCCGCGGCCCTCGGACCTAGGTGCGAGGTGTCCTGGACAGCTGGTCAACCCCAAGGGAGCTCGGACCCGTGCCTGAGTCGCCCGGGACAGCTGGTCTACCCCGCGGGCCCTCGGACCCGGGTCCGTGTCTCCCGGGATAGCTGGTCGTCCCCTCATGCCCTAGGACCCGGGCTCGAGCCACCTGGGACAGCTGGTCGACACCGCGGTCCCTCGCACGCGATCGCGAGCCGCCTGGGAGAGGTTGCCGACCCCACAAACCCTTGGACACTGGCCCATGTCTCCCAGGACAGCTGGTCGAGCCTGCGGGCCTTCGGAACCTGGCCCGAGTCACCCTGGACAGCTGGTCAACACCGGGGGCCCACAGGCACAGGCCCTAGTCGCCTGGGAGAGCTGGTCCAGCCCGCGGGACATCGGGCACAGGCCTGAGTGGCCCGGGAGAGCAGGTGCATCCCACGGGACCTCGGGCATGGGCCCGAGTGGCCAGGGACACTTGCTCCAGGCCACGGAAACTTGTACACGGCCCGAGCCGCCCCGGGGCACCTGGGCCAGTCCGCCAGACCACGGACACGAGCCCGTGTCGCCCCAGACTGATGGTCGATATTGATGGCCCTCGGACATTTGCCCGAGTTCCCCAGGACAGCTGGTCGACCCCGCGGCCCCTCACACCCGATCGCGAGTCACCCGGGAGTGTTGGTCGACCCTGCGGGCCCTCGGTCACTGGCCCGCGTCGCCCGAGATATCTGGTGTACCCCGCGGAGCCTCAGAGCCAGGCGCAAGTCGTCCGGGACAGCTGGAGAAACCCGCGGGCCATCAGAACCGAGGCCGAGTCGCCCGGGAGAGCTTGTCGACCCCGCGGACCCTCGGACCCGAGCGTGAGTTGCCCCGGTGAGCTGGTCAACCCCGCGGGCCATCGGACCTGAGCGTGAGACGCCCGGGAGATCTGGTCGACCTCGCGGGCCATTGGACCCTAGACCGAATCGCCCGGAACAGCTGGTCGACACCCCGGGGCAGCGGAGACGGGCGTGAGTCGTCCAGGACAGCTTGTCGAACACGCAGTCCCTTGGACCCAAGCGCGAGTCGCCCGGGAGAGCTGGTCCACACGCGGGCCATCGGAACACAGCCCGAGTTGCCCGGGACAGCTGTTCAACACCGGGAACACGGACGCGGGCACGATTCGCCCAGGACAGCTGGTCGACACCGCCGACACTCGGACCCGAGCACGAGGCGCCCGGGAGAGCTGGTCGACCCAGCAGGCCCCCGCACCCGAGCGAGAGTAGCCTGGAAGAGCTGGTCCACACCGCGGGCCCTCGGACCCGAGCCCAAGTCCCCCAGGACAGCTGGTCCAGCCCGCGCGACCTCAGGCACGGGCCCGAGTTATCCGGGACAGCTGGTCGACGCCGTGGACTTCAGACACGCGTGCGAGACGCGCAGATGTGTTGGTCGACCCCGCGGGCCTTCGGACCCTGGCCCGGGACGTCCGGGACAGTTGGTCGACCCCGCGGGCCTTCGGACCCTGGCCCGGGACGTCCGGGACAGTTGGTCGACACCACGGGCCCATGGACACTGGCCCGAATCGCCCGGGAAAGTTGATCGACCGCGTGGGCCATCGGACCCGAGGCCGAGTCACCTGGGAGAGCTGGTCGACACCGCATGCCCTCGGACCAGAGCACGAGTCGCCCAGGAGAGCTGGTTGACACCGCGGGATGTCGGAGCCGTGCGGGAGGCTTCCTGGGCAGATGTTTGACACTGCGGACTCAAACCCGAGCCTGAATCGCCAGGGACAGCTGGTCGACCCCGAGGGCCCTCGGACCCGGGCCAGAGTCACCCGGCACAGCTGATCGACCCCGCGGGCCCTCGGACCCGAGCGCGAATGGCACGGGAGAGGTGATCGACCTCGGAGGCCATCGGACCCAGGCCGCGAGAGCTGGTCAACACCGCGGGCCCTCGGACCCGGCCCCATGTCCCCTGGGACAGCTGCTCGAGCCCACAGGACCTCGGGCACGGGCCCGCGTCACCGGGACAGCTGGCCGAACTCTCGTGCATTTGGAGCAAAACGCGGGTTGCCGGGAGAGCTGGTCGACACCGTGGGCCCTGGAACCCGGGCCCGAGCCACCCGGGATAGTTGGTCGAGCCCGCAGGACCTCAGGCACGGGCCTGAATGACCCAGGACAGCTGGTCGAGCCCGCAGGACCTCGAGCACGGCCCGAGTTACCTGGGACAGCTGGTCGACCCCGCGGGCCCTTCGACCCTTGTCTGAGTGGCCCGGGAAGTCTGGTCGACGAGGCAGGCACTGGAATCCGGGCCTAGGTCGCCCAGGACATCGAACGGGCCCGAGGTTCCCAGGACAGCTGGTTGACTCCGCGGCCCCTCGCATCCAATCGCGAGTCGCCCGGGAGTGTTGGTCGACCCCGCGGGCCCTCGGTCACTGGCCCCAGTCGCCCGAGATATCTGGTGTACCCCGCGGAGCCTCAGAGCCAGGCGCAAGTCGTCCGGGACAGCTGGACAACCCCGCGGGCCATCGTACCCGAGGCCGAGTCACCCGGTAGAGCTGATCGACCCCACGGACTCTCGGACCCTCGCACGAGTTGCCCGGGAGATCTGGTCAACCCCGCGGGCACTCGGACCTGAGCGCGAGTTTCCCGGGGGAGCTGGACGACACTGTGGACCCTCCCACCTGAGCGCGAGTCCCCCGGGTGCGCTCGTCGACACAGCAGTCCCTCGGATCCGGGCGCGAGTCTTCCTGGACAGCTGGTCAATACCGTGCGAACTCGGACCCGTGCCTGCGTCGCCCGGGCCTGCTGGTCGACGCCGCGGGCACTGGAATCCGGGCCTAGGTCGCCCGGGACTTCTGGTCCAGCCTGCAGGATTTCGGACATGGGCCCAAGGTTCCCACGACATCTGGTCGACCCCGCGGGTCCTCGGAACAGGGCCCGAGTCGCCCAGAAGAGCTGGTCAAGCCCCCGCGCCCACGGAGCCGGGAGCGCGTCGTCTGGGACAGCTGATCGACCACGCGGGCCATCGTCCATGAGGCCGAGTCACCCGGGAGAGCTGGTCGACCTCGCGTGCCTTTGGCCCCGAGTGCGACTCGCCAGGGAGAGCTGTTCGATACCGCGGACCCTCGGAACTGGGCGCGAGGCGTCCGGGACTGCTGGTCAACCCCGATGGAACACGGACACGGGCACGAGTAGCCCGGGACAGCTGGTCGACCCCGTGGCCTCTCGGATCCGGGAATGAGTCGTCCGGGACAGCTGGTCGACGCCACGGACACTCCCACCAGATCGCGAGTCGCCCGGGAGAGCTGGTCGACACTGCGGGCCCTCGGATCCACGCCGATGTCCTCCTGGAATGTTGGTCGAGCCCGCGAGACCTCGGTCATGTGCCAGAGTTACCCAAGACATCGGTCGACGCCGCGGCCCTCGGACCTAAGTGCGAGTTGTCCTGGACAGCTGGTCAACCCCAAGGGAGCTCGGACCCGTGCCTGAGTCGCCCGGGACAGCTGGTCTACCCCGCGGGCCCTCGGACCCGGGTCCGTGTCTCCCGGGATAGCTGGTCGTCCCCTCATGCCCTAGGACCCGGGCTCGAGCCACCTGGGACAGCTGGTCGACACCGCGGTCCCTCGCACGCGATCGCGAGCCGCCTGGGAGAGGTTGCTGACCCCACAAACCCTTGGACACTGGCCCATGTCTCCCAGGACAGCTGGTCGAGCCTGCGGGCCTTCGGAACCTGGCCCGAGTCACCCTGGACAGCTGGTCAACACCGGGGGCCCACAGGCACAGGCCCTAGTCGCCTGGGAGAGCTGGTCCAGCCCGCGGGACATCGGGCACAGGCCTGAGTGGCCCGGGAGAGCAGGTGCATCCCACGGGACCTCGGGCATGGGCCCGAGTGGCCAGGGACACTTGCTCCAGGCCACGGAAACTTGTACACGGCCCGAGCCGCCCCGGGGCACCTGGGCCAGTCCGCCAGACCACGGACACGAGCCCGTGTCGCCCCAGACTGATGGTCGATATTGATGGCCCTCGGACATTTGCCCGAGTTCCCCAGGACAGCTGGTCGACCCCGCGGCCCCTCACACCCGATCGCGAGTCACCCGGGAGTGTTGGTCGACCCTGCGGGCCCTCGGTCACTGGCCCGCGTCGCCCGAGATATCTGGTGTACCCCGCGGAGCCTCAGAGCCAGGCGCAAGTCGTCCGGGACAGCTGGAGAAACCCGCGGGCCATCAGAACCGAGGCCGAGTCGCCCGGGAGAGCTTGTCGACCCCGCGGACCCTCGGACCCGAGCGTGAGTTGCCCCGGTGAGCTGGTCAACCCCGCGGGCCATCGGACCTGAGCGTGAGACGCCCGGGAGATCTGGTCGACCTCGCGGGCCATTGGACCCTAGACCGAATCGCCCGGAACAGCTGGTCGACACCCCGGGGCAGCGGAGACGGGCGTGAGTCGTCCAGGACAGCTTGTCGAACACGCAGTCCCTTGGACCCAAGCGCGAGTCGCCCGGGAGAGCTGGTCCACACGCGGGCCATCGGAACACAGCCCGAGTTGCCCGGGACAGCTGTTCAACACCGGGAACACGGACGCGGGCACGATTCGCCCAGGACAGCTGGTCGACACCGCCGACACTCGGACCCGAGCACGAGGCGCCCGGGAGAGCTGGTCGACCCAGCAGGCCCCCGCACCCGAGCGAGAGTAGCCTGGAAGAGCTGGTCCACACCGCGGGCCCTCGGACCCGAGCCCAAGTCCCCCAGGACAGCTGGTCCAGCCCGCGCGACCTCAGGCACGGGCCCGAGTTATCCGGGACAGCTGGTCGACGCCGTGGACTTCAGACACGCGTGCGAGACGCGCAGATGTGTTGGTCGACCCCGCGGGCCTTCGGACCCTGGCCCGGGACGTCCGGGACAGTTGGTCGACCCCGCGGGCCTTCGGACCCTGGCCCGGGACGTCCGGGACAGTTGGTCGACACCACGGGCCCATGGACACTGGCCCGAATCGCCCGGGAAAGTTGATCGACCGCGTGGGCCATCGGACCCGAGGCCGAGTCACCTGGGAGAGCTGGTCGACACCGCATGCCCTCGGACCAGAGCACGAGTCGCCCAGGAGAGCTGGTTGACACCGCGGGATGTCGGAGCCGTGCGGGAGGCTTCCTGGGCAGATGTTTGACACTGCGGACTCAAACCCGAGCCTGAATCGCCAGGGACAGCTGGTCGACCCCGAGGGCCCTCGGACCCGGGCCAGAGTCACCCGGCACAGCTGATCGACCCCGCGGGCCCTCGGACCCGAGCGCGAATGGCACGGGAGAGGTGATCGACCTCGGAGGCCATCGGACCCAGGCCGCGAGAGCTGGTCAACACCGCGGGCCCTCGGACCCGGCCCCATGTCCCCTGGGACAGCTGCTCGAGCCCACAGGACCTCGGGCACGGGCCCGCGTCACCGGGACAGCTGGCCGAACTCTCGTGCATTTGGAGCAAAACGCGGGTTGCCGGGAGAGCTGGTCGACACCGTGGGCCCTGGAACCCGGGCCCGAGCCACCCGGGATAGTTGGTCGAGCCCGCAGGACCTCAGGCACGGGCCTGAATGACCCAGGACAGCTGGTCGAGCCCGCAGGACCTCGAGCACGGCCCGAGTTACCTGGGACAGCTGGTCGACCCCGCGGGCCCTTCGACCCTTGTCTGAGTGGCCCGGGAAGTCTGGTCGACGAGGCAGGCACTGGAATCCGGGCCTAGGTCGCCCAGGACATCGAACGGGCCCGAGGTTCCCAGGACAGCTGGTTGAATCCGCGGCCCCTCGCATCCAATCGCGAGTCGCCCGGGAGTGTTGGTCGACCCCGCGGGCCCTCGGTCACTGGCCCCAGTCGCCCGAGATATCTGGTGTACCCCGCGGAGCCTCAGAGCCAGGCGCAAGTCGTCCGGGACAGCTGGACAACCCCGCGGGCCATCGTACCCGAGGCCGAGTCACCCGGTAGAGCTGATCGACCCCACGGACTCTCGGACCCTCGCACGAGTTGCCCGGGAGATCTGGTCAACCCCGCGGGCACTCGGACCTGAGCGCGAGTTTCCCGGGGGAGCTGGACGACACTGTGGACCCTCCCACCTGAGCGCGAGTCCCCCGGGTGCGCTCGTCGACACAGCAGTCCCTCGGATCCGGGCGCGAGTCTTCCTGGACAGCTGGTCAATACCGTGCGAACTCGGACCCGTGCCTGCGTCGCCCGGGCCTGCTGGTCGACGCCGCGGGCACTGGAATCCGGGCCTAGGTCGCCCGGGACTTCTGGTCCAGCCTGCAGGATTTCGGACATGGGCCCAAGTTTCCCACGACATCTGGTCGACCCCGCGGGTCCTCGGAACAGGGCCCGAGTCGCCCAGAAGAGCTGGTCAAGCCCCCGCGCCCACGGAGCCGGGAGCGCGTCGTCTGGGACAGCTGATCGACCACGCGGGCCATCGTCCATGAGGCCGAGTCACCCGGGAGAGCTGGTCGACCTCGCGTGCCTTTGGCCCCGAGTGCGACTCGCCAGGGAGAGCTGTTCGATACCGCGGACCCTCGGAACTGGGCGCGAGGCGTCCGGGACTGCTGGTCAACCCCGATGGAACACGGACACGGGCACGAGTAGCCCGGGACAGCTGGTCGACCCCGTGGCCTCTCGGATCCGGGAATGAGTCGTCCGGGACAGCTGGTCGACGCCACGGACACTCCCACCAGATCGCGAGTCGCCCGGGAGAGCTGGTCGACACTGCGGGCCCTCGGATCCACGCCGATGTCCTCCTGGAATGTTGGTCGAGCCCGCGAGACCTCGGTCATGTGCCAGAGTTACCCAAGACATCGGTCGACGCCGCGGCCCTCGGACCTAAGTGCGAGTTGTCCTGGACAGCTGGTCAACCCCAAGGGAGCTCGGACCCGTGCCTGAGTCGCCCGGGACAGCTGGTCTAACCCGCGGGCCCTCGGACCCGGGTCCGTGTCTCCCGGGATAGCTGGTCGTCCCCTCATGCCCTAGGACCCGGGCTCGAGCCACCTGGGACAGCTGGTCGACACCGCGGTCCCTCGCACGCGATCGCGAGCCGCCTGGGAGAGGTTGCTGACCCCACAAACCCTTGGACACTGGCCCATGTCTCCCAGGACAGCTGGTCGAGCCTGCGGGCCTTCGGAACCTGGCCCGAGTCACCCTGGACAGCTGGTCAACACCGGGGGCCCACAGGCACAGGCCCTAGTCGCCTGGGAGAGCTGGTCCAGCCCGCGGGACATCGGGCACAGGCCTGAGTGGCCCGGGAGAGCAGGTGCATCCCACGGGACCTCGGGCATGGGCCCGAGTGGCCAGGGACACTTGCTCCAGGCCACGGAAACTTGTACACGGCCCGAGCCGCCCCGGGGCACCTGGGCCAGTCCGCCAGACCACGGACACGAGCCCGTGTCGCCCCAGACTGATGGTCGATATTGATGGCCCTCGGACATTTGCCCGAGTTCCCCAGGACAGCTGGTCGACCCCGCGGCCCCTCACACCCGATCGCGAGTCACCCGGGAGTGTTGGTCGACCCTGCGGGCCCTCGGTCACTGGCCCGCGTCGCCCGAGATATCTGGTGTACCCCGCGGAGCCTCAGAGCCAGGCGCAAGTCGTCCGGGACAGCTGGAGAAACCCGCGGGCCATCAGAACCGAGGCCGAGTCGCCCGGGAGAGCTTGTCGACCCCGCGGACCCTCGGACCCGAGCGTGAGTTGCCCCGGTGAGCTGGTCAACCCCGCGGGCCATCGGACCTGAGCGTGAGACGCCCGGGAGATCTGGTCGACCTCGCGGGCCATTGGACCCTAGACCGAATCGCCCGGAACAGCTGGTCGACACCCCGGGGCAGCGGAGACGGGCGTGAGTCGTCCAGGACAGCTTGTCGAACACGCAGTCCCTTGGACCCAAGCGCGAGTCGCCCGGGAGAGCTGGTCCACACGCGGGCCATCGGAACACAGCCCGAGTTGCCCGGGACAGCTGTTCAACACCGGGAACACGGACGCGGGCACGATTCGCCCAGGACAGCTGGTCGACACCGCCGACACTCGGACCCGAGCACGAGGCGCCCGGGAGAGCTGGTCGACCCAGCAGGCCCCCGCACCCGAGCGAGAGTAGCCTGGAAGAGCTGGTCCACACCGCGGGCCCTCGGACCCGAGCCCAAGTCCCCCAGGACAGCTGGTCCAGCCCGCGCGACCTCAGGCACGGGCCCGAGTTATCCGGGACAGCTGGTCGACGCCGTGGACTTCAGACACGCGTGCGAGACGCGCAGATGTGTTGGTCGACCCCGCGGGCCTTCGGACCCTGGCCCGGGACGTCCGGGACAGTTGGTCGACCCCGCGGGCCTTCGGACCCTGGCCCGGGACGTCCGGGACAGTTGGTCGACACCACGGGCCCATGGACACTGGCCCGAATCGCCCGGGAAAGTTGATCGACCGCGTGGGCCATCGGACCCGAGGCCGAGTCACCTGGGAGAGCTGGTCGACACCGCATGCCCTCGGACCAGAGCACGAGTCGCCCAGGAGAGCTGGTTGACACCGCGGGATGTCGGAGCCGTGCGGGAGGCTTCCTGGGCAGATGTTTGACACTGCGGACTCAAACCCGAGCCTGAATCGCCAGGGACAGCTGGTCGACCCCGAGGGCCCTCGGACCCGGGCCAGAGTCACCCGGCACAGCTGATCGACCCCGCGGGCCCTCGGACCCGAGCGCGAATGGCACGGGAGAGGTGATCGACCTCGGAGGCCATCGGACCCAGGCCGCGAGAGCTGGTCAACACCGCGGGCCCTCGGACCCGGCCCCATGTCCCCTGGGACAGCTGCTCGAGCCCACAGGACCTCGGGCACGGGCCCGCGTCACCGGGACAGCTGGCCGAACTCTCGTGCATTTGGAGCAAAACGCGGGTTGCCGGGAGAGCTGGTCGACACCGTGGGCCCTGGAACCCGGGCCCGAGCCACCCGGGATAGTTGGTCGAGCCCGCAGGACCTCAGGCACGGGCCTGAATGACCCAGGACAGCTGGTCGAGCCCGCAGGACCTCGAGCACGGCCCGAGTTACCTGGGACAGCTGGTCGACCCCGCGGGCCCTTCGACCCTTGTCTGAGTGGCCCGGGAAGTCTGGTCGACGAGGCAGGCACTGGAATCCGGGCCTAGGTCGCCCAGGACATCGAACGGGCCCGAGGTTCCCAGGACAGCTGGTTGACTCCGCGGCCCCTCGCATCCAATCGCGAGTCGCCCGGGAGTGTTGGTCGACCCCGCGGGCCCTCGGTCACTGGCCCCAGTCGCCCGAGATATCTGGTGTACCCCGCGGAGCCTCAGAGCCAGGCGCAAGTCGTCCGGGACAGCTGGACAACCCCGCGGGCCATCGTACCCGAGGCCGAGTCACCCGGTAGAGCTGATCGACCCCACGGACTCTCGGACCCTCGCACGAGTTGCCCGGGAGATCTGGTCAACCCCGCGGGCACTCGGACCTGAGCGCGAGTTTCCCGGGGGAGCTGGACGACACTGTGGACCCTCCCACCTGAGCGCGAGTCCCCCGGGTGCGCTCGTCGACACAGCAGTCCCTCGGATCCGGGCGCGAGTCTTCCTGGACAGCTGGTCAATACCGTGCGAACTCGGACCCGTGCCTGCGTCGCCCGGGCCTGCTGGTCGACGCCGCGGGCACTGGAATCCGGGCCTAGGTCGCCCGGGACTTCTGGTCCAGCCTGCAGGATTTCGGACATGGGCCCAAGTTTCCCACGACATCTGGTCGACCCCGCGGGTCCTCGGAACAGGGCCCGAGTCGCCCAGAAGAGCTGGTCAAGCCCCCGCGCCCACGGAGCCGGGAGCGCGTCGTCTGGGACAGCTGATCGACCACGCGGGCCATCGTCCATGAGGCCGAGTCACCCGGGAGAGCTGGTCGACCTCGCGTGCCTTTGGCCCCGAGTGCGACTCGCCAGGGAGAGCTGTTCGATACCGCGGACCCTCGGAACTGGGCGCGAGGCGTCCGGGACTGCTGGTCAACCCCGATGGAACACGGACACGGGCACGAGTAGCCCGGGACAGCTGGTCGACCCCGTGGCCTCTCGGATCCGGGAATGAGTCGTCCGGGACAGCTGGTCGACGCCACGGACACTCCCACCAGATCGCGAGTCGCCCGGGAGAGCTGGTCGACACTGCGGGCCCTCGGATCCACGCCGATGTCCTCCTGGAATGTTGGTCGAGCCCGCGAGACCTCGGTCATGTGCCAGAGTTACCCAAGACATCGGTCGACGCCGCGGCCCTCGGACCTAAGTGCGAGTTGTCCTGGACAGCTGGTCAACCCCAAGGGAGCTCGGACCCGTGCCTGAGTCGCCCGGGACAGCTGGTCTACCCCGCGGGCCCTCGGACCCGGGTCCGTGTCTCCCGGGATAGCTGGTCGTCCCCTCATGCCCTAGGACCCGGGCTCGAGCCACCTGGGACAGCTGGTCGACACCGCGGTCCCTCGCACGCGATCGCGAGCCGCCTGGGAGAGGTTGCCGACCCCACAAACCCTTGGACACTGGCCCATGTCTCCCAGGACAGCTGGTCGAGCCTGCGGGCCTTCGGAACCTGGCCCGAGTCACCCTGGACAGCTGGTCAACACCGGGGGCCCACAGGCACAGGCCCTAGTCGCCTGGGAGAGCTGGTCCAGCCCGCGGGACATCGGGCACAGGCCTGAGTGGCCCGGGAGAGCAGGTGCATCCCACGGGACCTCGGGCATGGGCCCGAGTGGCCAGGGACACTTGCTCCAGGCCACGGAAACTTGTACACGGCCCGAGCCGCCCCGGGGCACCTGGGCCAGTCCGCCAGACCACGGACACGAGCCCGTGTCGCCCCAGACTGATGGTCGATATTGATGGCCCTCGGACATTTGCCCGAGTTCCCCAGGACAGCTGGTCGACCCCGCGGCCCCTCACACCCGATCGCGAGTCACCCGGGAGTGTTGGTCGACCCTGCGGGCCCTCGGTCACTGGCCCGCGTCGCCCGAGATATCTGGTGTACCCCGCGGAGCCTCAGAGCCAGGCGCAAGTCGTCCGGGACAGCTGGAGAAACCCGCGGGCCATCAGAACCGAGGCCGAGTCGCCCGGGAGAGCTTGTCGACCCCGCGGACCCTCGGACCCGAGCGTGAGTTGCCCCGGTGAGCTGGTCAACCCCGCGGGCCATCGGACCTGAGCGTGAGACGCCCGGGAGATCTGGTCGACCTCGCGGGCCATTGGACCCTAGACCGAATCGCCCGGAACAGCTGGTCGACACCCCGGGGCAGCGGAGACGGGCGTGAGTCGTCCAGGACAGCTTGTCGAACACGCAGTCCCTTGGACCCAAGCGCGAGTCGCCCGGGAGAGCTGGTCCACACGCGGGCCATCGGAACACAGCCCGAGTTGCCCGGGACAGCTGTTCAACACCGGGAACACGGACGCGGGCACGATTCGCCCAGGACAGCTGGTCGACACCGCCGACACTCGGACCCGAGCACGAGGCGCCCGGGAGAGCTGGTCGACCCAGCAGGCCCCCGCACCCGAGCGAGAGTAGCCTGGAAGAGCTGGTCCACACCGCGGGCCCTCGGACCCGAGCCCAAGTCCCCCAGGACAGCTGGTCCAGCCCGCGCGACCTCAGGCACGGGCCCGAGTTATCCGGGACAGCTGGTCGACGCCGTGGACTTCAGACACGCGTGCGAGACGCGCAGATGTGTTGGTCGACCCCGCGGGCCTTCGGACCCTGGCCCGGGACGTCCGGGACAGTTGGTCGACACCACGGGCCCATGGACACTGGCCCGAATCGCCCGGGAAAGTTGATCGACCGCGTGGGCCATCAGACCCGAGGCCGAGTCACCTGGGAGAGCTGGTCGACACCGCATGCCCTCGGACCAGAGCACGAGTCGCCCAGGAGAGCTGGTTGACACCGCGGGATGTCGGAGCCGTGCGGGAGGCTTCCTGGGCAGCTGGTTGACACTGCGGACTCAAACCCGAGCCTGAATCGCCAGGGACAGCTGGTCGACCCCGAGGGCCCTCGGACCCGGGCCAGAGTCACCCGGCACAGCTGATCGACCCCGCGGGCCCTCGGACCCGAGCGCGAATGGCACGGGAGAGGTGATCGACCTCGGAGGCCATCGGACCCAGGCCGCGAGAGCTGGTCAACACCGCGGGCCCTCGGACCCGGCCCCATGTCCCCTGGGACAGCTGCTCGAGCCCACAGGACCTCGGGCACGGGCCCGCGTCACCGGGACAGCTGGCCGAACTCTCGTGCATTTGGAGCAAAACGCGGGTTGCCGGGAGAGCTGGTCGACACCATGGGCCCTGGAACCCGGGCCCGAGCCACCCGGGATAGTTGGTCGAGCCCGCAGGACCTCAGGCACGGGCCTGAATGACCCAGGACAGCTGGTCGAGCCCGCAGGACCTCGAGCACGGCCCGAGTTACCTGGGACAGCTGGTCGACCCCGCGGGCCCTTCGACCCTTGTCTGAGTGGCCCGGGAAGTCTGGTCGACGAGGCAGGCACTGGAATCCGGGCCTAGGTCGCCCAGGACATCGAACGGGCCCGAGGTTCCCAGGACAGCTGGTTGACTCCGCGGCCCCTCGCATCCAATCGCGAGTCGCCCGGGAGTGTTGGTCGACCCCGCGGGCCCTCGGTCACTGGCCCCAGTCGCCCGAGATATCTGGTGTACCCCGCGGAGCCTCAGAGCCAGGCGCAAGTCGTCCGGGACAGCTGGACAACCCCGCGGGCCATCGTACCCGAGGCCGAGTCACCCGGTAGAGCTGATCGACCCCACGGACTCTCGGACCCTCGCACGAGTTGCCCGGGAGATCTGGTCAACCCCGCGGGCACTCGGACCTGAGCGCGAGTTTCCCGGGGGAGCTGGACGACACTGTGGACCCTCCCACCTGAGCGCGAGTCCCCCGGGTGCGCTCGTCGACACAGCAGTCCCTCGGACCCGGGCGCGAGTCTTCCTGGACAGCTGGTCAATACCGTGCGAACTCGGACCCGTGCCTGAGTCGCCCGGGCCTGCTGGTCGACGCCGCGGGCACTGGAATCCGGGCCTAGGTCGCCCGGGACTTCTGGTCCAGCCTGCAGGATTTCGGACATGGGCCCAAGGTTCCCAGGACATCTGGTCGACCCCGCGGGTCCTCGGAACAGGGCCCGAGTCGCCCAGAAGAGCTGGTCAAGCCCCCGCGCCCACGGAGCCGGGAGCGCGTCGTCTGGGACAGCTGATCGACCACGCGGGCCATCGTCCATGAGGCCGAGTCACCCGGGAGAGCTGGTCGACCTCGCGTGCATTTGGCCCCGAGTGCGACTCGCCAGGGAGAGCTGTTCGATACCGCGGACCCTCGGAACTGGGCGCGAGGCGTCCGGGACTGCTGGTCAACCCCGATGGAACACGGACACGGGCACGAGTAGCCCGGGACAGCTGGTCGACCCCGTGGCCTCTCGGATCCGGGAATGAGTCGTCCGGGACAGCTGGTCGACGCCACGGACACTCCCACCAGATCGCAAGTCGCCCGGGAGAGCTGGTCGACACTGCGGGCCCTCGGATCCACGCCGATGTCCTCCTGGAATGTTGGTCGAGCCCGCGAGACCTCGGTCATGTGCCAGAGTTACCCAGGACATCGGTCGACGCCGCGGCCCTCGGACCTAGGTGCGAGTTGTCCTGGACAGCTGGTCAACCCCAAGGGAGCTCGGACCCGTGCCTGAGTCGCCCGGGACAGCTGGTCTACCCCGCGGGCCCTCGGACCCGGGTCCGTGTCTCCCGGGATAGCTGGTCGTCCCCTCATGCCCTAGGACCCGGGCTCGAGCCACCTGGGACAGCTGGTCGACACCGCGGTCCCTCGCACGCGATCGCGAGCCGCCTGGGAGAGGTTGCTGACCCCACAAACCCTTGGACACTGGCCCATGTCTCCCAGGACAGCTGGTCGAGCCTGCAGGCCTTCGGAACCTGGCCCGAGTCACCCTGGACAGCTGGTCAACACCGGGGGCCCACAGGCACAGGCCCTAGTCGCCTGGGAGAGCTGGTCCAGCCCGCGGGACATCGGGCACAGGCCTGAGTGGCCCGGGAGAGCAGGTGCATCCCACGGGACCTCGGGCATGGGCCCGAGTGGCCAGGGACACCTGCTCCAGGCCACGGAAACTTGTACACGGCCCGAGCCGCCCCGGGGCACCTGGGCCAGTCCGCCAGACCACGGACACGAGCCCGTGTCGCCCCAGACTGATGGTCGATATTGATGGCCCTCGGACATTTGCCCGAGTTCCCCAGGACAGCTGGTCGACCCCGCGGCCCCTCACACCCGATCGCGAGTCACCCGGGAGTGTTGGTCGACCCCGCGGGCCCTCGGTCACTGGCCCGCGTCGCCCGAGATATCTGGTGTACCCCGCGGAGCCTCAGAGCCAGGCGCAAGTCGTCCGGGACAGCTGGAGAAACCCGCGGGCCATCAGAACCGAGGCCGAGTCGCCCGGGAGAGCTTGTCGACCCCGCGGACCCTCGGACCCGAGCGTGAGTTGCCCCGGTGAACTGGTCAACCCCGCGGGCCATTGGACCTGAGCGTGAGACGCCCGGGAGATCTGGTCGACCTCGCGGGCCATTGGACCCTAGACCGAATCGCCCGGAACAGCTGGTCGACACCCCGGGGCAGCGGAGACGGGCGTGAGTCGTCCAGGACAGCTTGTCGAACACGCAGTCCCTTGGACCCAAGCGCGAGTCGCCCGGGAGAGCTGGTCCACACGCGGGCCATCGGAACACAGCCCGAGTTGCCCGGGACAGCTGTTCAACACCGGGAACACGGACGCGGGCACGATTCGCCCAGGACAGCTGGTCGACACCGCCGACACTCGGACCCGAGCACGAGGCGCCCGGGAGAGCTGGTCGACCCAGCAGGCCCCCGCACCCGAGCGAGAGTAGCCTGGAAGAGCTGGTCCACACCGCGGGCCCTCGGACCCGAGCCCAAGTCCCCCAGGACAGCTGGTCCAGCCCGCGCGACCTCAGGCACGGGCCCGAGTTATCCGGGACAGCTGGTCGACGCCGTGGACTTCGGACACGCGTGCGAGACGCGCAGATGTGTTGGTCGACCCCGCGGGCCTTCGGACCCTGGCCCGGGACGTCCGGGACAGTTGGTCGACACCACGGGCCCATGGACACTGGCCCGAATCGCCCGGGAAAGTTGATCGACCGCGTGGGCCATCAGACCCGAGGCCGAGTCACCTGGGAGAGCTGGTCGACACCGCATGCCCTCGGACCAGAGCACGAGTCGCCCAGGAGAGCTGGTTGACACCGCGGGATGTCGGAGCCGTGCGGGAGGCTTCCTGGGCAGCTGGTTGACACTGCGGACTCAAACCCGAGCCTGAATCGCCAGGGACAGCTGGTCGACCCCGAGGGCCCTCGGACCCGGGCCAGAGTCACCCGGGACAGCTGATCGACCCCGCGGGCCCTCGGACCCGAGCGCGAATGGCACGGGAGAGGTGATCGACCTCGGAGGCCATCGGACCCAGGCCGCGAGAGCTGGTCAACACCGCGGGCCCTCGGACCCGGCCCCATGTCCCCTGGGACAGCTGCTCGAGCCCACAGGACCTCGGGCACGGGCCCGCGTCACCGGGACAGCTGGCCGAACTCTCGTGCATTTGGAGCAAAACGCGGGTTGCCGGGAGAGCTGGTCGACACCGTGGGCCCTGGAACCCGGGCCCGAGCCACCCGGGATAGTTGGTCGAGCCCGCAGGACCTCAGGCACGGGCCTGAATGACCCAGGACAGCTGGTCGAGCCCGCAGGACCTCGAGCACGGCCCGAGTTACCTGGGACAGCTGGTCGACCCCGCGGGCCCTTCGACCCTTGTCTGAGTGGCCCGGGAAGTCTGGTCGACGAGGCAGGCACTGGAATCCGGGCCTAGGTCGCCCAGGACATCGAACGGGCCCGAGGTTCCCAGGACAGCTGGTTGACTCCGCGGCCCCTCGCATCCAATCGCGAGTCGCCCGGGAGTGTTGGTCGACCTCGCGTGCCTTTGGCCCCGAGTGCGACTCGCCAGGGAGAGCTGTTCGATACCGCGGACCCTCGGAACTGGGCGCGAGGCGTCCGGGACTGCTGGTCAACCCCGATGGAACACGGACACGGGCACGAGTAGCCCGGGACAGCTGGTCGACCCCGTGGCCTCTCGGATCCGGGAATGAGTCGTCCGGGACAGCTGGTCGACGCCACGGACACTCCCACCAGATCGCAAGTCGCCCGGGAGAGCTGGTCGACACTGCGGGCCCTCGGATCCACGCCGATGTCCTCCTGGAATGTTGGTCGAGCCCGCGAGACCTCGGTCATGTGCCAGAGTTACCCAGGACATCGGTCGACGCCGCGGCCCTCGGACCTAGGTGCGAGTTGTCCTGGACAGCTGGTCAACCCCAAGGGAGCTCGGACCCGTGCCTGAGTCGCCCGGGACAGCTGGTCTACCCCGCGGGCCCTCGGACCCGGGTCCGTGTCTCCCGGGATAGCTGGTCGTCCCCTCATGCCCTAGGACCCGGGCTCGAGCCACCTGGGACAGCTGGTCGACACCGCGGTCCCTCGCACGCGATCGCGAGCCGCCTGGGAGAGGTTGCCGACCCCACAAACCCTTGGACACTGGCCCATGTCTCCCAGGACAGCTGGTCGAGCCTGCGGGCCTTCGGAACCTGGCCCGAGTCACCCTGGACAGCTGGTCAACACCGGGGGCCCACAGGCACAGGCCCTAGTCGCCTGGGAGAGCTGGTCCAGCCCGCGGGACATCGGGCACAGGCCTGAGTGGCCCGGGAGAGCAGGTGCATCCCACGGGACCTCGGGCATGGGCCCGAGTGGCCAGGGACACCTGCTCCAGGCCACGGAAACTTGTACACGGCCCGAGCCGCCCCGGGGCACCTGGGCCAGTCCGCCAGACCACGGACACGAGCCCGTGTCGCCCCAGACTGATGGTCGATATTGATGGCCCTCGGACATTTGCCCGAGTTCCCCAGGACAGCTGGTCGACCCCGCGGCCCCTCACACCCGATCGCGAGTCACCCGGGAGTGTTGGTCGACCCCGCGGGCCCTCGGTCACTGGCCCGCGTCGCCCGAGATATCTGGTGTACCCCGCGGAGCCTCAGAGCCAGGCGCAAGTCGTCCGGGACAGCTGGAGAAACCCGCGGGCCATCAGAACCGAGGCCGAGTCGCCCGGGAGAGCTTGTCGACCCCGCGGACCCTCGGACCCGAGCGTGAGTTGCCCCGGTGAACTGGTCAACCCCGCGGGCCATTGGACCTGAGCGTGAGACGCCCGGGAGATCTGGTCGACCTCGCGGGCCATTGGACCCTAGACCGAATCGCCCGGAACAGCTGGTCGACACCCCGGGGCAGCGGAGACGGGCGTGAGTCGTCCAGGACAGCTTGTCGAACACGCAGTCCCTTGGACCCAAGCGCGAGTCGCCCGGGAGAGCTGGTCCACACGCGGGCCATCGGAACACAGCCCGAGTTGCCCGGGACAGCTGTTCAACACCGGGAACACGGACGTGGGCACGATTCGCCCAGGACAGCTGGTCGACACCGCCGACACTCGGACCCGAGCACGAGGCGCCCGGGAGAGCTGGTCGACCCAGCAGGCCCCCGCACCCGAGCGAGAGTAGCCTGGAAGAGCTGGTCCACACCGCGGGCCCTCGGACCCGAGCCCAAGTCCCCCAGGACAGCTGGTCCAGCCCGCGCGACCTCAGGCACGGGCCCGAGTTATCCGGGACAGCTGGTCGACGCCGTGGACTTCGGACACGCGTGCGAGACGCGCAGATGTGTTGGTCGACCCCGCGGGCCTTCGGACCCTGGCCCGGGACGTCCGGGACAGTTGGTCGACACCACGGGCCCATGGACACTGGCCCGAATCGCCCGGGAAAGTTGATCGACCGCGTGGGCCATCAGACCCGAGGCCGAGTCACCTGGGAGAGCTGGTCGACACCGCATGCCCTCGGACCAGAGCACGAGTCGCCCAGGAGAGCTGGTTGACACCGCGGGATGTCGGAGCCGTGCGGGAGGCTTCCTGGGCAGCTGGTTGACACTGCGGACTCAAACCCGAGCCTGAATCGCCAGGGACAGCTGGTCGACCCCGAGGGCCCTCGGACCCGGGCCAGAGTCACCCGGGACAGCTGATCGACCCCGCGGGCCCTCGGACCCGAGCGCGAATGGCACGGGAGAGGTGATCGACCTCGGAGGCCATCGGACCCAGGCCGCGAGAGCTGGTCAACACCGCGGGCCCTCGGACCCGGCCCCATGTCCCCTGGGACAGCTGCTCGAGCCCACAGGACCTCGGGCACGGGCCCGCGTCACCGGGACAGCTGGCCGAACTCTCGTGCATTTGGAGCAAAACGCGGGTTGCCGGGAGAGCTGGTCGACACCGTGGGCCCTGGAACCCGGGCCCGAGCCACCCGGGATAGTTGGTCGAGCCCGCAGGACCTCAGGCACGGGCCTGAATGACCCAGGACAGCTGGTCGAGCCCGCAGGACCTCGAGCACGGCCCGAGTTACCTGGGACAGCTGGTCGACCCCGCGGGCCCTTCGACCCTTGTCTGAGTGGCCCGGGAAGTCTGGTCGACGAGGCAGGCACTGGAATCCGGGCCTAGGTCGCCCAGGACATCGAACGGGCCCGAGGTTCCCAGGACAGCTGGTTGACTCCGCGGCCCCTCGCATCCAATCGCGAGTCGCCCGGGAGTGTTGGTCGACCTCGCGTGCCTTTGGCCCCGAGTGCGACTCGCCAGGGAGAGCTGTTCGATACCGCGGACCCTCGGAACTGGGCGCGAGGCGTCCGGGACTGCTGGTCAACCCCGATGGAACACGGACACGGGCACGAGTAGCCCGGGACAGCTGGTCGACCCCGTGGCCTCTCGGATCCGGGAATGAGTCGTCCGGGACAGCTGGTCGACGCCACGGACACTCCCACCAGATCGCAAGTCGCCCGGGAGAGCTGGTCGACACTGCGGGCCCTCGGATCCACGCCGATGTCCTCCTGGAATGTTGGTTGAGCCCGCGAGACCTCGGTCATGTGCCAGAGTTACCCAGGACATCGGTCGACGCCGCGGCCCTCGGACCTAGGTGCGAGTTGTCCTGGACAGCTGGTCAACCCCAAGGGAGCTCGGACCCGTGCCTGAGTCGCCCGGGACAGCTGGTCTACCCCGCGGGCCCTCGGACCCGGGTCCGTGTCTCCCGGGATAGCTGGTCGTCCCCTCATGCCCTAGGACCCGGGCTCGAGCCACCTGGGACAGCTGGTCGACACCGCGGTCCCTCGCACGCGATCGCGAGCCGCCTGGGAGAGGTTGCCGACCCCACAAACCCTTGGACACTGGCCCATGTCTCCCAGGACAGCTGGTCGAGCCTGCGGGCCTTCGGAACCTGGCCCGAGTCACCCTGGACAGCTGGTCAACACCGGGGGCCCACAGGCACAGGCCCTAGTCGCCTGGGAGAGCTGGTCCAGCCCGCGGGACATCGGGCACAGGCCTGAGTGGCCCGGGAGAGCAGGTGCATCCCACGGGACCTCGGGCATGGGCCCGAGTGGCCAGGGACACCTGCTCCAGGCCACGGAAACTTGTACACGGCCCGAGCCGCCCCGGGGCACCTGGGCCAGTCCGCCAGACCACGGACACGAGCCCGTGTCGCCCCAGACTGATGGTCGATATTGATGGCCCTCGGACATTTGCCCGAGTTCCCCAGGACAGCTGGTCGACCCCGCGGCCCCTCACACCCGATCGCGAGTCACCCGGGAGTGTTGGTCGACCCCGCGGGCCCTCGGTCACTGGCCCGCGTCGCCCGAGATATCTGGTGTACCCCGCGGAGCCTCAGAGCCAGGCGCAAGTCGTCCGGGACAGCTGGAGAAACCCGCGGGCCATCAGAACCGAGGCCGAGTCGCCCGGGAGAGCTTGTCGACCCCGCGGACCCTCGGACCCGAGCGTGAGTTGCCCCGGTGAACTGGTCAACCCCGCGGGCCATTGGACCTGAGCGTGAGACGCCCGGGAGATCTGGTCGACCTCGCGGGCCATTGGACCCTAGACCGAATCGCCCGGAACAGCTGGTCGACACCCCGGGGCAGCGGAGACGGGCGTGAGTCGTCCAGGACAGCTTGTCGAACACGCAGTCCCTTGGACCCAAGCGCGAGTCGCCCGGGAGAGCTGGTCCACACGCGGGCCATCGGAACACAGCCCGAGTTGCCCGGGACAGCTGTTCAACACCGGGAACACGGACGTGGGCACGATTCGCCCAGGACAGCTGGTCGACACCGCCGACACTCGGACCCGAGCACGAGGCGCCCGGGAGAGCTGGTCGACCCAGCAGGCCCCCGCACCCGAGCGAGAGTAGCCTGGAAGAGCTGGTCCACACCGCGGGCCCTCGGACCCGAGCCCAAGTCCCCCAGGACAGCTGGTCCAGCCCGCGCGACCTCAGGCACGGGCCCGAGTTATCCGGGACAGCTGGTCGACGCCGTGGACTTCGGACACGCGTGCGAGACGCGCAGATGTGTTGGTCGACCCCGCGGGCCTTCGGACCCTGGCCCGGGACGTCCGGGACAGTTGGTCGACACCACGGGCCCATGGACACTGGCCCGAATCGCCCGGGAAAGTTGATCGACCGCGTGGGCCATCAGACCCGAGGCCGAGTCACCTGGGAGAGCTGGTCGACACCGCATGCCCTCGGACCAGAGCACGAGTCGCCCAGGAGAGCTGGTTGACACCGCGGGATGTCGGAGCCGTGCGGGAGGCTTCCTGGGCAGCTGGTTGACACTGCGGACTCAAACCCGAGCCTGAATCGCCAGGGACAGCTGGTCGACCCCGAGGGCCCTCGGACCCGGGCCAGAGTCACCCGGCACAGCTGATCGACCCCGCGGGCCCTCGGACCCGAGCGCGAATGGCACGGGAGAGGTGATCGACCTCGGAGGCCATCGGACCCAGGCCGCGAGAGCTGGTCAACACCGCGGGCCCTCGGACCCGGCCCCATGTCCCCTGGGACAGCTGCTCGAGCCCACAGGACCTCGGGCACGGGCCCGCGTCACCGGGACAGCTGGCCGAACTCTCGTGCATTTGGAGCAAAACGCGGGTTGCCGGGAGAGCTGGTCGACACCGTGGGCCCTGGAACCCGGGCCCGAGCCACCCGGGATAGTTGGTCGAGCCCGCAGGACCTCAGGCACGGGCCTGAATGACCCAGGACAGCTGGTCGAGCCCGCAGGACCTCGAGCACGGCCCGAGTTACCTGGGACAGCTGGTCGACCCCGCGGGCCCTTCGACCCTTGTCTGAGTGGCCCGGGAAGTCTGGTCGACGAGGCAGGCACTGGAATCCGGGCCTAGGTCGCCCAGGACATCGAACGGGCCCGAGGTTCCCAGGACAGCTGGTTGACTCCGCGGCCCCTCGCATCCAATCGCGAGTCGCCCGGGAGTGTTGGTCGACCCCGCGGGCCCTCGGTCACTGGCCCCAGTCGCCCGAGATATCTGGTGTACCCCGCGGAGCCTCAGAGCCAGGCGCAAGTCGTCCGGGACAGCTGGACAACCCCGCGGGCCATCGTACCCGAGGCCGAGTCACCCGGTAGAGCTGATCGACCCCACGGACTCTCGGACCCTCGCACGAGTTGCCCGGGAGATCTGGTCAACCCCGCGGGCACTCGAACCCGAGCGCGAGTTTCCCGGGGGAGCTGGACGACACTGTGGACCCTCCCACCTGAGCGCGAGTCCCCCGGGTGCGCTCGTCGACACAGCGGTCCCTCGGACCCAGGCGCGAGTCTTCCTGGACAGCTGGTCAATAACGTGCGAACTCGGACCCGTGCCTGCGTCGCCCGGGCCTGCTGGTCGACGCCGCGGGCACTGGAATCCGGGCCTAGGTCGCCCGGGACTTCTGGTCCAGCCTGCAGGATTTCGGACATGGGCCCAAGGTTCCCACGACATCTGGTCGACCCCGCGGGTCCTTGGAACAGGGCCCGAGTCGCCCAGAAGAGCTGGTCAAGCCCCCGCGCCCACGGAGCCGGGAGCGCGTCGTCTGGGACAGCTGATCGACCACGCGGGCCATCGTCCATAAGGCCGAGTCACCCGGGAGAGCTGGTCGACCTCGCGTGCATTTGGCCCCGAGTGCGACTCGCCAGGGAGAGCAGTTCGATACCGCGGACCCTCGGAACTGGGCGCGAGGCGTCCGGGACTGCTGGTCAACCCCGATGGACCACGGACACGGGCACGAGTAGCCCGGGACAGCTGGTCGACCCCGTGGCCTCTCGGATCCGGGAATGAGTCGTCCGGGACAGCTGGTCGACGCCACGGACACTCCCACCAGATCGCGAGTCGCCCGGGAGAGCTGGTCAACACTGCGGGCCCTCGGATCCACGCCGATGTCCTCCTGGAATGTTGGTCGAGCCCGCGAGACCTCGGTCATGTGCCAGAGTTACCCAGGACATCGGTCGACGCCGCGGCCCTCGGACCTAGGTGCGAGTTGTCCTGGACAGCTGGTCAACCCCAAGGGATCTCGGACCCGTGCCTGAGTCGCCCGGGACAGCTCGTCTACCCCGCGGGCCCTCGGACCCGGGTCCGTGTCTCCCGGGATAGCTGGTCGTCCCCTCATGCCCTAGGACCCGGGCTCGAGCCACCTGGGACAGCTGGTCGACACCGCGGTCCCTCGCACGCGATCGCGAGCCGCCTGGGAGAGGTTGCCGACCCCACAAACCCTTGGACACTGGCCCATGTCTCCCAGGACAGCTGGTCGAGCCTGCGGGCCTTCGGAACCTGGCCCGAGTCACCCTGGACAGCTGGTCAACACCGGGGGCCCACAGGCACAGGCCCTAGTCGCCTGGGAGAGCTGGTCCAGCCCGCGGGACATCGGGCACAGGCCTGAGTGGCCCGGGAGAGCAGGTGCATCCCACGGGACCTCGGGCATGGGCCCGAGTGGCCAGGGACACCTGCTCCAGGCCACGGAAACTTGTACACGGCCCGAGCCGCCCCGGGGCACCTGGGCCAGTCCGCCAGACCACGGACACGAGCCCGTGTCGCCCCAGACTGATGGTCGATATTGATGGCCCTCGGACATTTGCCCGAGTTCCCCAGGACAGCTGGTCGACCCCGCGGCCCCTCACACCCGATCGCGAGTCACCCGGGAGTGTTGGTCGACCCCGCGGGCCCTCGGTCACTGGCCCGCGTCGCCCGAGATATCTGGTGTACCCCGCGGAGCCTCAGAGCCAGGCGCAAGTCGTCCGGGACAGCTGGAGAAACCCGCGGGCCATCAGAACCGAGGCCGAGTCGCCCGGGAGAGCTTGTCGACCCCGCGGACCCTCGGACCCGAGCGTGAGTTGCCCCGGTGAACTGGTCAACCCCGCGGGCCATTGGACCTGAGCGTGAGACGCCCGGGAGATCTGGTCGACCTCGCGGGCCATTGGACCCTAGACCGAATCGCCCGGAACAGCTGGTCGACACCCCGGGGCAGCGGAGACGGGCGTGAGTCGTCCAGGACAGCTTGTCGAACACGCAGTCCCTTGGACCCAAGCGCGAGTCGCCCGGGAGAGCTGGTCCACACGCGGGCCATCGGAACACAGCCCGAGTTGCCCGGGACAGCTGTTCAACACCGGGAACACGGACGTGGGCACGATTCGCCCAGGACAGCTGGTCGACACCGCCGACACTCGGACCCGAGCACGAGGCGCCCAGGAGAGCTGGTCGACCCAGCAGGCCCCCGCACCCGAGCGAGAGTAGCCTGGAAGAGCTGGTCCACACCGCGGGCCCTCGGACCCGAGCCCAAGTCCCCCAGGACAGCTGGTCCAGCCCGCGCGACCTCAGGCACGGGCCCGAGTTATCCGGGACAGCTGGTCGACGCCGTGGACTTCGGACACGCGTGCGAGACGCGCAGATGTGTTGGTCGACCCCGCGGGCCTTCGGACCCTGGCCCGGGACGTCCGGGACAGTTGGTCGACACCACGGGCCCATGGACACTGGCCCGAATCGCCCGGGAAAGTTGATCGACCGCGTGGGCCATCAGACCCGAGGCCGAGTCACCTGGGAGAGCTGGTCGACACCGCATGCCCTCGGACCAGAGCACGAGTCGCCCAGGAGAGCTGGTTGACACCGCGGGATGTCGGAGCCGTGCGGGAGGCTTCCTGGGCAGCTGGTTGACACTGCGGACTCAAACCCGAGCCTGAATCGCCAGGGACAGCTGGTCGACCCCGAGGGCCCTCGGACCCGGGCCAGAGTCACCCGGGACAGCTGATCGACCCCGCGGGCCCTCGGACCCGAGCGCGAATGGCACGGGAGAGGTGATCGACCTCGGAGGCCATCGGACCCAGGCCGCGAGAGCTGGTCAACACCGCGGGCCCTCGGACCCGGCCCCATGTCCCCTGGGACAGCTGCTCGAGCCCACAGGACCTCGGGCACGGGCCCGCGTCACCGGGACAGCTGGCCGAACTCTCGTGCATTTGGAGCAAAACGCGGGTTGCCGGGAGAGCTGGTCGACACCGTGGGCCCTGGAACCCGGGCCCGAGCCACCCGGGATAGTTGGTCGAGCCCGCAGGACCTCAGGCACGGGCCTGAATGACCCAGGACAGCTGGTCGAGCCCGCAGGACCTCGAGCACGGCCCGAGTTACCTGGGACAGCTGGTCGACCCCGCGGGCCCTTCGACCCTTGTCTGAGTGGCCCGGGAAGTCTGGTCGACGAGGCAGGCACTGGAATCCGGGCCTAGGTCGCCCAGGACATCGAACGGGCCCGAGGTTCCCAGGACAGCTGGTTGACTCCGCGGCCCCTCGCATCCAATCGCGAGTCGCCCGGGAGTGTTGGTCGACCCCGCGGGCCCTCGGTCACTGGCCCCAGTCGCCCGAGATATCTGGTGTACCCCGCGGAGCCTCAGAGCCAGGCGCAAGTCGTCCGGGACAGCTGGACAACCCCGCGGGCCATCGTACCCGAGGCCGAGTCACCCGGTAGAGCTGATCGACCCCACGGACTCTCGGACCCTCGCACGAGTTGCCCGGGAGATCTGGTCAACCCCGCGGGCACTCGAACCCGAGCGCGAGTTTCCCGGGGGAGCTGGACGACACTGTGGACCCTCCCACCTGAGCGCGAGTCCCCCGGGTGCGCTCGTCGACACAGCGGTCCCTCGGACCCAGGCGCGAGTCTTCCTGGACAGCTGGTCAATAACGTGCGAACTCGGACCCGTGCCTGCGTCGCCCGGGCCTGCTGGTCGACGCCGCGGGCACTGGAATCCGGGCCTAGGTCGCCCGGGACTTCTGGTCCAGCCTGCAGGATTTCGGACATGGGCCCAAGGTTCCCACGACATCTGGTCGACCCCGCGGGTCCTCGGAACAGGGCCCGAGTCGCCCAGAAGAGCTGGTCAAGCCCCCGCGCCCACGGAGCCGGGAGCGCGTCGTCTGGGACAGCTGATCGACCACGCGGGCCATCGTCCATAAGGCCGAGTCACCCGGGAGAGCTGGTCGACCTCGCGTGCATTTGGCCCCGAGTGCGACTCGCCAGGGAGAGCAGTTCGATACCGCGGACCCTCGGAACTGGGCGCGAGGCGTCCGGGACTGCTGGTCAACCCCGATGGACCACGGACACGGGCACGAGTAGCCCGGGACAGCTGGTCGACCCCGTGGCCTCTCGGATCCGGGAATGAGTCGTCCGGGACAGCTGGTCGACGCCACGGACACTCCCACCAGATCGCGAGTCGCCCGGGAGAGCTGGTCAACACTGCGGGCCCTCGGATCCACGCCGATGTCCTCCTGGAATGTTGGTCGAGCCCGCGAGACCTCGGTCATGTGCCAGAGTTACCCAGGACATCGGTCGACGCCGCGGCCCTCGGACCTAGGTGCGAGTTGTCCTGGACAGCTGGTCAACCCCAAGGGATCTCGGACCCGTGCCTGAGTCGCCCGGGACAGCTCGTCTACCCCGCGGGCCCTCGGACCCGGGTCCGTGTCTCCCGGGATAGCTGGTCGTCCCCTCATGCCCTAGGACCCGGGCTCGAGCCACCTGGGACAGCTGGTCGACACCGCGGTCCCTCGCACGCGATCGCGAGCCGCCTGGGAGAGGTTGCCGACCCCACAAACCCTTGGACACTGGCCCATGTCTCCCAGGACAGCTGGTCGAGCCTGCGGGCCTTCGGAACCTGGCCCGAGTCACCCTGGACAGCTGGTCAACACCGGGGGCCCACAGGCACAGGCCCTAGTCGCCTGGGAGAGCTGGTCCAGCCCGCGGGACATCGGGCACAGGCCCGAGTGGCCCGGGAGAGCAGGTGCATCCCACGGGACCTCGGGCATGGGCCCGAGTGGCCAGGGACACCTGCTCCAGGCCACGGAAACTTGTACACGGCCCGAGCCGCCCCGGGGCAGCTGGTCCGGGCCGCGGGACCACGGACACGAGCCCGTGTCGCCCCAGACTGATGGTCGATATTGATGGCCCTCGGACATTTGCCCGAGTTCCCCAGGACAGCTGGTCGACCCCGCGGCCCCTCACACCCGATCGCGAGTCACCCGGGAGTGTTGGTCGACCCCGCGGGCCCTCGGTCACTGGCCCGCGTCGCCCGAGATATCTGGTGTACCCCGCGGAGCCTCAGAGCCAGGCGCAAGTCGTCCGGGACAGCTGGACAAACCCGCGGGCCATCAGAACCGAGGCCGAGTCGCCCGGGAGAGCTTGTCGACCCCGCGGACCCTCGGACCCGAGCGTGAGTTGCCCAGGTGAGCTGGTCAACCCCGCGGGCCATCGGACCTGAGCGTGAGACGCCCGGGAGATCTGGTCGACCTCGCGGGCCATTGGACCCTAGACCGAATCGCCCGGAACAGCTGGTCGACACCCCGGGGCAGCGGAGACGGGCGTGAGTCGTCCAGGACAGCTTGTCGAACACGCAGTCCCTTGGACCCAAGCGCGAGTCGCCCGGGAGAGCTGGTCCACACGCGGGCCATCGGAACACAGCCCGAGTTGCCCGGGACAGCTGTTCAACACCGGGAACACGGACGCGGGCACGATTCGCCCAGGACAGCTGGTCGACACCGCCGACACTCGGACCCGAGCACGAGGCGCCCGGGAGAGCTGGTCGACCCAGCAGGCCCCCGCACCCGAGCGAGAGTAGCCTGGAAGAGCTGGTCCACACCGCGGGCCCTCGGACCCGAGCCCAAGTCCCCCAGGACAGCTGGTCCAGCCCGCGCGACCTCAGGCACGGGCCCGAGTTATCCGGGACAGCTGGTCGACGCCGTGGACTTCGGACACGCGTGCGAGACGCGCAGATGTGTTGGTCGACCCCGCGGGCCTTCAGACCCTGGCCAGAGACGTCCGGGACAGTTGGTCGACACCACGGGCCCATGGACACTGGCCCGAATCGCCCGGGAAAGTTGATCGACCGCGTGGGCCATCGGACCCGAGGCCGAGTCACCTGGGAGAGCTGGTCGACACCGCATGCCCTCGGACCAGAGCACGAGTCGCCCAGGAGAGCTGGTTGACACCGCGGGATGTCGGAGCCGTGCGGGAGGCTTCCTGGGCAGCTGGTTGACACTGCGGACTCAAACCCGAGCCTGAGTCCCCAGGGACAGCTGGTCGACCCCGAGGGCCCTCGGACCCGGGCCAGAGTCACCCGGGACAGCTGATCGACCCCGCGGGCCCTCGGACCCGAGCGCGAATGGCACGGGAGAGGTGATCGACCTCGGAGGCCATCGGACCCAGGCCGCGAGAGCTGGTCAACACCGCGGGCCCTCGGACCCGGCCCCATGTCCCCTGGGACAGCTGCTCGAGCCCACAGGACCTCGGGCACGGGCCCGCGTCACCGGGACAGCTGGCCGAACTCTCGTGCATTTGGAGCAAAACGCGGGTTGCCGGGAGAGCTGGTCGACACCGTGGGCCCTGGAACCCGGGCCCGAGCCACCCGGGATAGTTGGTCGAGCCCGCAGGACCTCAGGCACGGGCCTGAATGACCCAGGACAGCTGGTCGAGCCCGCAGGACCTCGAGCACGGCCCGAGTTACCTGGGACAGCTGGTCGACCCCGCGGGCCCTTCGACCCTTGTCTGAGTCGCCCGGGAAGTCTGGTCGACGAGGCAGGCACTGGAATCCGGGCCTAGGTCGCCCAGGACATCGAACGGGCCCGAGGTTCCCAGGACAGCTGGTTGACTCCGCGGCCCCTCGCATCCAATCGCGAGTCGCCCGGGAGTGTTGGTCGACCCCGCGGGCCCTCGGTCACTGGCCCCAGTCGCCCGAGATATCTGGTGTACCCCGCGGAGCCTCAGAGCCAGGCGCAAGTCGTCCGGGACAGCTGGACAACCCCGCGGGCCATCGTACCCGAGGCCGAGTCACCCGGTAGAGCTGATCGACCCCACGGACTCTCGGACCCTCGCACGAGTTGCCCGGGAGATCTGGTCAACCCCGCGGGCACTCGGACCTGAGCGCGAGTTTCCCGGGGGAGCTGGACGACACTGTGGACCCTCCCACCTGAGCGCGAGTCCCCCGGGTGCGCTCGTCGACACAGCAGTCCCTCGGACCCGGGCGCGAGTCTTCCTGGACAGCTGGTCAATACCGTGCGAACTCGGACCCGTGCCTGCGTCGCCCGGGCCTGCTGGTCGACGCCGCGGGCACTGGAATCCGGGCCTAGGTCGCCCGGGACTTCTGGTCCAGCCTGCAGGATTTCGGACATGGGCCCAAGGTTCCCACGACATCTGGTCGACCCCGCGGGTCCTCGGAACAGGGCCCGAGTCGCCCAGAAGAGCTGGTCAAGCCCCCGGGCCCACGGAGCCGGGAGTGCGTCGTCTGGGACAGCTGATCGACCACGCGGGCCATCGTCCATGAGGCCGAGTCACCCGGGAGAGCTGGTCGACCTCGCGTGCCTTTGGCCCCGAGTGCGACTCGCCAGGGAGAGCTGTTCGATACCGCGGACCCTCGGAACTGGGCGCGAGGCGTCCGGGACTGCTGGTCAACCCCGATGGAACACGGACACGGGCAGGAGTAGCCCGGGACAGCTGGTCGACCCCGTGGCCTCTCGGATCCGGGAATGAGTCGTCCGGGACAGCTGGTCGACGCCACGGACACTCCCACCAGATCGCGAGGCGCCCGGGAGAGCTGGTCGACACTGCGGGCCCTCGGATCCACGCCGATGTCCTCCTGGAATGTTGGTCGAGCCCGCGAGACCTCGGTCATGTGCCAGAGTTACCCAGGACATCGGTCGACGCCGCGGCCCTCGGACCTAGGTGCGAGTTGTCCTGGACAGCTGGTCAACCCCAAGGGAGCTCGGACCCGTGCCTGAGTCGCCCGGGACAGCTGGTCTACCCCGCGGGCCCTCGGACCCGGGTCCGTGTCTCCCGGGATAGCTGGTCGTCCCCTCATGCCCTAGGACCCGGGCTCGAGCCACCTGGGACAGGTGGTCGACACCGCGGTCCCTCGCACGCGATCGCGAGCCGCCTGGGAGAGGTTGCCGACCCCACAAACCCTTGGACACTGGCCCATGTCTCCCA
Organism: Sus scrofa; assembly: GCF_054392235.1. Taxonomy (NCBI): domain Eukaryota; kingdom Metazoa; phylum Chordata; class Mammalia; order Artiodactyla; family Suidae; genus Sus; species Sus scrofa. The sequence continues at coordinate 36,578,088 of NC_139393.1, read as the reverse complement.
GGACAGCTGGTCGAGCCTGCGGGCCTTCGGAACCTGGCCCGAGTCACCCTGGACAGCTGGACAACACCGGGGGCCAACAGCCACAGGCCCTAGTCGCCTGGGAGAGCTGGTCCAGCCCGCGGGACATCGGGCACAGGCCTGAGTGGCCCGGGAGAGCAGGTGCATCCCACGGGACCTCGGGCATGGGCCCGAGTGGCCAGGGACACCTGCTCCAGGCCACGGAAACTTGTACACGGCCCGAGCCGCCCCGGGGCAGCTGGTCCAGGCCGCGGAACCACGGACACGAGCCCGTGTCGCCCCAGACTGATGGTCGACATTGATGGCCCTCGGACATTTGCCCGAGTTCCCCAGGACAGCTGGTCGACCCCGCGGCCCCTCACACCCGATCGCGAGTCACCCGGGAGTGTTGGTCGACCCCGCGGGCCCTCGGTCACTGGCCCGCGTCGCCCGAGATATCTGGTGTACCCCGCGGAGCCTCAGAGCCAGGCGCAAGTCGTCCGGGACAGCTGGACAAACCCGCGGGCCATCAGAACCGAGGCCGAGTCGCCCGGGAGAGCTTGTCGACCCCGCGGACCCTCGGACCCGAGCGTGAGTTGCCCCGGTGAGCTGGTCAACCCCGCGGGCCATCGGACCTGAGCGTGAGACGCCCGGGAGATCTGGTCGACCTCGCGGGCCATTGGACCCTAGACCGAATCGCCCGGAACAGCTGGTCGACACCCCGGGGCAGCGGAGACGGGCGTGAGTCGTCCAGGACAGCTTGTCGAACACGCAGTCCCTTGGACCCAAGCGCGAGTCGCCCGGGAGAGCTGGTCCACACGCGGGCCATCGGAACACAGCCCGAGTTGCCCGGGACAGCTGTTCAACACCGGGAACACGGACGTGGGCACGATTCGCCCAGGACAGCTGGTCGACACCGCCGACACTCGGACCCGAGCACGAGGCGCCCGGGAGAGCTGGTCGACCCAGCAGGCCCCCGCACCCGAGCGAGAGTAGCCTGGAAGAGCTGGTCCACACCGCGGGCCCTCGGACCCGAGCCCAAGTCCCCCAGGACAGCTGGTCCAGCCCGCGCGACCTCAGGCACGGGCCCGAGTTATCCGGGACAGCTGGTCGACGCCGTGGACTTCGGACACGCGTGCGAGACGCGCAGATGTGTTGGTCGACCCCGCGGGCCTTCGGACCCTGGCCCGGGACGTCCGGGACAGTTGGTCGACACCACGGGCCCATGGACACTGGCCCGAATCGCCCGGGAAAGTTGATCGACCGCGTGGGCCATCGGACCCGAGGCCGAGTCACCTGGGAGAGCTGGTCGACACCGCATGCCCTCGGACCAGAGCACGAGTCGCCCAGGAGAGCTGGTTGACACCGCGGGATGTCGGAGCCGTGCGGGAGGCTTCCTGGGCAGCTGGTTGACACTGCGGACTCAAACCCGAGCCTGAATCGCCAGGGACAGCTGGTCGACCCCGAGGGCCCTCGGACCCGGGCCAGAGTCACCCGGGACAGCTGATCGACCCCGCGGGCCCTCGGACCCGAGCGCGAATGGCACGGGAGAGGTGATCGACCTCGGAGGCCATCGGACCCAGGCCGCGAGAGCTGGTCAACACCGCGGGCCCTCGGACCCGGCCCCATGTCCCCTGGGACAGCTGCTCGAGCCCACAGGACCTCGGGCACGGGCCCGCGTCACCGGGACAGCTGGCCGAACTCTCGTGCATTTGGAGCAAAACGCGGGTTGCCGGGAGAGCTGGTCGACACCGTGGGCCCTGGAACCCGGGCCCGAGCCACCCGGGATAGTTGGTCGAGCCCGCAGGACCTCAGGCACGGGCCTGAATGACCCAGGACAGCTGGTCGAGCCCGCAGGACCTCGAGCACGGCCCGAGTTACCTGGGACAGCTGGTCGACCCCGCGGGCCCTTCGACCCTTGTCTGAGTGGCCCGGGAAGTCTGGTCGACGAGGCAGGCACTGGAATCCGGGCCTAGGTCGCCCAGGACATCGAACGGGCCCGAGGTTCCCAGGACAGCTGGTTGACTCCGCGGCCCCTCGCATCCAATCGCGAGTCGCCCGGGAGTGTTGGTCGACCCCGCGGGCCCTCGGTCACTGGCCCCAGTCGCCCGAGATATCTGGTGTACCCCGCGGAGCCTCAGAGCCAGGCGCAAGTCGTCCGGGACAGCTGGACAACCCCGCGGGCCATCGTACCCGAGGCCGAGTCACCCGGTAGAGCTGATCGACCCCACGGACTCTCGGACCCTCGCACGAGTTGCCCGGGAGATCTGGTCAACCCCGCGGGCACTCGGACCTGAGCGCGAGTTTCCCGGGGGAGCTGGACGACACTGTGGACCCTCCCACCTGAGCGCGAGTCCCCCGGGTGCGCTCGTCGACACAGCAGTCCCTCGGACCCGGGCGCGAGTCTTCCTGGACAGCTGGTCAATACCGTGCGAACTCGGACCCGTGCCTGCGTCGCCCGGGCCTGCTGGTCGACGCCGCGGGCACTGGAATCCGGGCCTAGGTCGCCCGGGACTTCTGGTCCAGCCTGCAGGATTTCGGACATGGGCCCAAGGTTCCCAGGACATCTGGTCGACCCCGCGGGTCCTCGGAACAGGGCCCGAGTCGCCCAGAAGAGCTGGTCAAGCCCCCGGGCCCACGGAGCCGGGAGCGCGTCGTCTGGGACAGCTGATCGACCACGCGGGCCATCGTCCATGAGGCCGAGTCACCCGGGAGAGCTGGTCGACCTCGCGTGCCTTTGGCCCCGAGTGCGACTCGCCAGGGAGAGCTGTTCGATACCGCGGACCCTCGGAACTGGGCGCGAGGCGTCCGGGACTGCTGGTCAACCCCGATGGAACACGGACACGGGCAGGAGTAGCCCGGGACAGCTGGTCGACCCCGTGGCCTCTCGGATCCGGGAATGAGTCGTCCGGGACAGCTGGTCGACGCCACGGACACTCCCACCAGATCGCGAGGCGCCCGGGAGAGCTGGTCGACACTGCGGGCCCTCGGATCCACGCCGATGTCCTCCTGGAATGTTGGTCGAGCCCGCGAGACCTCGGTCATGTGCCAGAGTTACCCAGGACATCGGTCGACGCCGCGGCCCTCGGACCTAGGTGCGAGTTGTCCTGGACAGCTGGTCAACCCCAAGGGAGCTCGGACCCGTGCCTGAGTCGCCCGGGACAGCTGGTCTACCCCGCGGGCCCTCGGACCCGGGTCCGTGTCTCCCGGGATAGCTGGTCGTCCCCTCATGCCCTAGGACCCGGGCTCGAGCCACCTGGGACAGCTGGTCGACACCGCGGTCCCTCGCACGCGATCGCGAGCCGCCTGGGAGAGGTTGCCGACCCCACAAACCCTTGGACACTGGCCCATGTCTCCCAGGACAGCTGGTCGAGCCTGCGGGCCTTCGGAACCTGGCCCGAGTCACCCTGGACAGCTGGTCAACACCGGGGGCCCACAGCCACAGGCCCTAGTCGCCTGGGAGAGCTGGTCCAGCCCGCGGGACATCGGGCACAGGCCTGAGTGGCCCGGGAGAGCAGGTGCATCCCACGGGACCTCGGGCATGGGCCCGAGTGGCCAGGGACACCTGCTCCAGGCCACGGAAACTTGTACACGGCCCGAGCCGCCCCGGGGCAGCTGGTCCAGGCCGCGGGACCACGGACACGAGCCCGTGTCGCCCCAGACTGATGGTCGATATTGATGGCCCTCGGACATTTGCCCGAGTTCCCCAGGACAGCTGGTCGACCCCGCGGCCCCTCACACCCGATCGCGAGTCACCCGGGAGTGTTGGTCGACCCCGCGGGCCCTCGGTCACTGGCCCGCGTCGCCCGAGATATCTGGTGTACCCCGCGGAGCCTCAGAGCCAGGCGCAAGTCGTCCGGGACAGCTGGACAAACCCGCGGGCCATCAGAACCGAGGCCGAGTCGCCCGGGAGAGCTTGTCGACCCCGTGGACCCTCGGACCCGAGCGTGAGTTGCCCCGGTGAGCTGGTCAACCCCGCGGGCCATCGGACCTGAGCGTGAGACGCCCGGGAGATCTGGTCGACCTCGCGGGCCATTGGACCCTAGACCGAATCGCCCGGAACAGCTGGTCGACACCCCGGGGCAGCGGAGACGGGCGTGAGTCGTCCAGGACAGCTTGTCGAACACGCAGTCCCTTGGACCCAAGCGCGAGTCGCCCGGGAGAGCTGGTCCACACGCGGGCCATCGGAACACAGCCCGAGTTGCCCAGGACAGCTGTTCAACACCGGGAACACGGACGTGGGCACGATTCGCCCAGGACAGCTGGTCGACACCGCCGACACTCGGACCCGAGCACGAGGCGCCCGGGAGAGCTGGTCGACCCAGCAGGCCCCCGCACCCGAGCGAGAGTAGCCTGGAAGAGCTGGTCCACACCGCGGGCCCTCGGACCCGAGCCCAAGTCCCCCAGGACAGCTGGTCCAGCCCGCGCGACCTCAGGCACGGGCCCGAGTTATCCGGGACAGCTGGTCGACGCCGTGGACTTCGGACACGCGTGCGAGACGCGCAGATGTGTTGGTCGACCCCGCGGGCCTTTGGACCCTGGCCCGGGACGTCCGGGACAGTTGGTCGACACCACGGGCCCATGGACACTGGCCCGAATCGCCCGGGAAAGTTGATCGACCGCGTGGGCCATCGGACCCGAGGCCGAGTCACCTGGGAGAGCTGGTCGACACCGCATGCCCTCGGACCAGAGCGCGAGTCGCCCAGGAGAGCTGGTTGACACCGCGGGATGTCGGAGCCGTGCGGGAGGCTTCCTGGGCAGCTGGTTGACACTGCGGACTCAAACCCGAGCCTGAGTCCCCAGGGACAGCTGGTCGACCCCGAGGGCCCTCGGACCCGGGCCAGAGTCACCCGGGACAGCTGATCGACCCCGCGGGCCCTCGGACCCGAGCGCGAATGGCACGGGAGAGGTGATCGACCTCGGAGGCCATCGGACCCAGGCCGCGAGAGCTGGTCAACACCGCGGGCCCTCGGACCCGGCCCCATGTCCCCTGGGACAGCTGCTCGAGCCCACAGGACCTCGGGCACGGGCCCGCGTCACCGGGACAGCTGGCCGAACTCTCGTGCATTTGGAGCAAAACGCGGGTTGCCGGGAGAGCTGGTCGACACCGTGGGCCCACGAACACGGGCCCGACCCACCCGGGATAGCTGGTCGAGCCCGCAGGACCTCAGGCACGGGCCTGAATGACCCAGGACAGCTGGTCGAGCCCGCAGGACCTCGAGCACGGCCCGAGTTACCTGGGACAGCTGGTCGACCCCGCGGGCCCTTCGACCCTTGTCTGAGTGGCCCGGGAAGTCTGGTCGACGAGGCAGGCACTGGAATCCGGGCCTAGGTCGCCCAGGACATCGAACGGGCCCGAGGTTCCCAGGACAGCTGGTTGACTCCGCGGCCCCTCGCATCCAATCGCGAGTTGCCCGGGAGTGTTGGTCGACCCCGCGGGCCCTCGGTCACTGGCCCGAGTCGCCCGAGATATCTGGTGTACCCCGCGGAGCCTCAGAGCCAGGCGCAAGTCGTCCGGGACAGCTGGACAACCCCGCGGGCCATCGTACCCAAGGCCGAGTCACCCGGTAGAGCTGATCGACCCCACGGACTCTCGGACCCTCGCACGAGTTGCCCGGGAGATCTGGTCAACCCCGCGGGCACTCGGACCTGAGCGCGAGTTTCCCGGGGGAGCTGGATGACACTGTGGACCCTCCCACCTGAGCGCGAGTCCCCCGGGTGCGCTCGTCGACACAGCAGTCCCTCGGACCCGGGCGCGAGTCTTCCTGGACAGCTGGTCAATACCGTGCGAACTCGGACCCGTGCCTGCGTCGCCCGGGCCTGCTGGTCGACGCCGCGGGCACTGGAATCCGGGCCTAGGTCGCCCGGGACTTCTGGTCCAGCCTGCAGGATTTCGGACATGGGCCCAAGGTTCCCAGGACATCTGGTCGACCCCGCGGGTCCTCGGAACAGGGCCCGAGTCGGCCAGAAGAGCTGGTCAAGCCCCCGCGCCCACGGAGCCGGGAGCGCGTCGTCTGGGACAGCTGATCGACCACGCGGGCCATCGTCCATGAGGCCGAGTCACCCGGGAGAGCTGGTCGACCTCGCGTGCATTTGGCCCCGAGTGCGACTCGCCAGGGAGAGCTGTTCGATACCGCGGACCCTCGGAACTGGGCGCGATGCGTCCGGGACTGCTGGTCAACCCCGATGGAACACGGACACGGGCACGAGTAGCCCGGGACAGCTGGTCGACCCCGTGGCTTCTCGGATCCGGGAACGAGTCGTCCGGGACAGCTGGACAAACCCGCGGGCCATCAGAACCGAGGCCGAGTCGCCCGGGAGAGCTTGTCGACCCCGCGGACCCTCGGACCCGAGCGTGAGTTGCTCGGGTGAGCTGGTCAACCCCGCGGGCCATCGGACCTGAGCGTGAGACGCCCGGGAGATCTGGTCGACCTCGCGGGCCATTGGACCCTAGACCGAATCGCCCGGAACAGCTGGTCGACACCCCGGGGCAGCGGAGACGGGCGTGAGTCGTCCAGGACACCTTGTCGAACACGCAGTCCCTTGGACCCAAGCGTGAGTCGCCCGGGAGAGCTGGTCCACACGCGGGCCATCGGAACACAGCCCGAGTTGCCCGGGACAGCTGTTCAACACCGGGAACACGGACGCGGGCACGATTCGCCCAGGACAGCTGGTCGACACCGCCGACACTCGTACACGAGCACGAGTCGCCCGGGAGAGCTGGTCGACCCAGCAGGCCCCCGCACCCGAGCGAGAGTAGCCTGGAAGAGCTGGTCCACACCGCGGGCCCTCGGACCCGAGCCCAAGTCCCCCAGGACAGCTGGTCCAGCCCGCGCGACCTCAGGCACGGGCCCGAGTTATCCGGGACAGTTGGTCGACACCACGGGCCCCTGGACACTGGCCCGAATCGCCCGGGAAAGTTGATCGACCGCGTGGGCCATCGGACCCGAGGCCGAGTCGCCCGGGAGTGCTGGTCGACAGCGCGGGCCCTCGGAACAAGGCCCGATGCGCCCAGGAGAGCTGGTTGACACCGCGGGCCCTCGGAACACGGCCCGAGCCGGACAGGACTGCTGGTCGACGCCGCGGACCCTCGCAACAGATCGCGAGTGGTCCGGGAGACCTGGTCGACCCCGCGGTCCCTCGGACCGGGGCCCATGTCTGCCAGGACAGCTGCTCGAGCCCGCGGGACCTCGGGCACAGGCCCGAGTTACCTGGGACAGCTGGTCGACGCCGCGAGCCCTCAGACCTGAGCTCGAGTCGCCCAGGAAAGCTGGTCGACACCGCGGGCCCTCAGAACCGGGCCCGAATCAGCCGGGACAGCTAGTCGACACCATTGGCCCTCGGACTCGGGCACGAGTTGTCCGGGACAGCTGGTCGACTCATGGGAAGACAGACACGGGCCCGAGAGGCCCGGGAGAGCTGGTTGACACCGCGGGACCTCGGACCCGGGCCCGAGTCGCCTGGGAGAGCTGGTCGACACGGTGGGCCCTCAGATAAGAGCGCGAGTCGCCTGGGAGAGCTGGTCGACACCGCGGACCTCGGACCCGTGCCCGAGTCGCCTGGGAGGGTTCGTTGACACCAAGGGCCCTCAGATAAGAGTTCGACTCGCCCAGTAGAGCTGGTCGACACCGCAGACCTCGGACCCGGTCGCGACGCACCTGGGAGAGCTTGGCGACACCGTGGGCCCTCGGACAAGAGCGCGACTCACCAGGACTGTTGGTCGACACAAGGCCCCTCAGATATGAGTGCGAGTCACCTGGGAGAGCTGGTCAACACCGCGGGGGTTCGGGCTCGGGCGCGAGTCATCCAGGACAGCTGGTGGATACCGAGGGTAATCGGACCCGAGCTCGAGTCCCACGGGAGATATGGTCAACACCACGGGCCCCCGGATAAGAGCACGAGACGCCCGGGAGAGCTGGTCGACCCCACGGGAACTTGGACTTGGGCCCAAGGCGCCCAGGACAGATGGTCCACCCCGCCAGCCCTCGGACACTGGCCCGAGTTGTCCGGGACAACTGGTCGACACCCCGGGCCCTCAGAGCTGGACGCGAATCACCGGGAAAGCTGGTCGAACCTGCGGGCCATCGGACCCGAGGCCGAGTCGCCCGGGAGAGATGGTCGACTCCGCCGGCCCTCAAATCCAGGCCCGAGTTGCCGGGACAGCGGGTGGACTCCGCGGGGACTCGGAACAGGGCTTGAGTCGACCGGGAGAGCTGTTCGACAACGCCGGCGGTCTCACCCGTGCGCGAGTCTTCCGGGAGAGCTGGTCAAGCCCGCGGGAACTCGGAGCCGAGCCCAGGTCGCCCGGGGCCTTTGGTCGATCTCGCACAACCTGGGACACATTTCTGAGTCAACCGCGACAGCTGGTCGATTCCGCCTGCTTCGAACCCGGGCCCGAGACGCCCGGGACAGCTGGTCGACATCGCGGGCCCTCGGAGCCGGGCACGAGTCGCCGGGGAGGGCTGGTCAACTTCTCAGGCCATTGGACCCGAGCCTGAGACACCCGGGACAGCTGGTTGACACCGCAGACCCTCGGACCTGGGAGCGAGTGGTCCGGGACAGCTGGTCGACCCCGCGGACATTGGAACCTGGGCCCAGGTCACCAGAGACATTTGGTCAATCCTGCGCAACATGGGACACAGGCCAGAGTCGCCCTGGATAGCTGGTTGGCACCGCGGGTAATCAGAGCCGGGCAGGAGTCGCCCGGGACAGCTGGTCGACACCGAGGGCCATCAGAGCCGAGGCCGAGTCGCCCAGGAAAGCTGGTCGACACCGCGGGCCCTCAGAACCGGGCCCGAGGAACCCGGGAGAGCTGGTCGACACTAAGGGCCTTCGGATAAGAGTGCGAGTTGCCCAGGAGAGCTGGGCGACCCCGTGGGACCTCGGACAATGGCCCGAGTGTTCCCGGACAACTGGTCGACACCTTGGCCCTCGGAGCCGGGCGCGGGTCACCGGGAACGGTGGTCGAAGCCACGGGCCATCAGACCCGAGGCCGAGTCGCCCGGGAGTGCTGGTCGACAGCGCGGGCCCTCGGAACAAGGCCCGATGCGCCCAGGAGAGCTGGTTGACACCGCGGGCCCTCGGAACACGGCCCGAGCCGGACAGGACTGCTGGTCGACGCCGCGGACCCTCGCAACAGATCGCGAGTGGTCCGGGAGACCTGGTCGACCCCGCGGTCCCTCGGACCGGGGCCCATGTCTGCCAGGACAGCTGCTCGAGCCCGCGGGACCTCGGGCACAGGCCCGAGTTACCTGGGACAGCTGGTCGACGCCGCGAGCCCTCAGACCTGAGCTCGAGTCGCCCAGGAAAGCTGGTCGACACCGCGGGCCCTCAGAACCGGGCCCGAATCAGCCGGGACAGCTAGTCGACACCATTGGCCCTCGGACTCGGGCACGAGTTGTCCGGGACAGCTGGTCGACTCATGGGAAGGCGGACACGGGCCCGAGAGGCCCCGGAGAGCTGGTTGACACCGCGGGACCTCGGACCCGGGCCCGAGTCGCCTGGGAGAGCTGGTCGACACGGTGGGCCCTCAGATAAGAGCGCGAGTCGCCTGGGAGAGCTGGTCGACACCGCGGACCTCGGACCCGTGCCCGAGTCGCCTGGGAGGGTTCGTTGACACCAAGGGCCCTCAGATAAGAGTTCGACTCGCCCAGTAGAGCTGGTCGACACCGCAGACCTCGGACCCGGTCGCGACGCACCTGGGAGAGCTTGGCGACACCGTGGGCCCTCGGACAAGAGCGCGACTCACCAGGACTGTTGGTCGACACAAGGCCCCTCAGATATTAGTGCGAGTCACCTGGGAGAGCTGGTCAACACCGCGGGGGTTCGGGCTCGGGCGCGAGTCATCCACGACAGCTGGTGGATACCGAGGGTAATCGGACCCGAGCTCGAGTCCCACGGGAGATATGGTCAACACCACGGGCCCCCGGATAAGAGCACGAGACGCCCGGGAGAGCTGGTCGACCCCACGGGAACTTGGACTTGGGCCCAAGGCGCCCAGGACAGATGGTCCACCCCGCCAGCCCTCGGACACTGGCCCGAGTTGTCCGGGACAACTGGTCGACACCCCGGGCCCTCAGAGCCGGACGCAAATCACCGGGAAAGCTGGTCGAACCTACGGGCCATCGGACCCGAGGCCGAGTCGCCCGGGAGAGATGGTCGACTCCGCCGGCCCTCAAATCCAGGCCCGAGTTGCCGGGACAGCGGGTGGACTCCGCGGGGACTCGGAACAGGGCTTGAGTCGACCGGGAGAGCTGTTCGACACCGCCGGCGGTCGCACCCGGGCGCGAGTCTTCCGGGAGAGCTGGTCAAGCCCGCGGGAACTCGGAGCCGAGCCCAGGTGGCCCTGGGCCTTTGGTCGATCTCGCACAACCTGGGACACATTTCTGAGTCACCCGCGACAGCTGGTCGATTCCGCCTGCTTCGGACCCGGGCCCGAGACGCCCGGGACAGCTGGTCGACATCGCGGGCCCTCGGAGCCGGGCGCGAGTCGCCGGGGAGGGCTGGTCAACTTCTCAGGCCATTGGACCCGAGCCTGAGACACCCGGGACAGCTGGTTGACACCGCAGACCCTCGGACCTGGGAGCGAGTGGTCCGGGACAGCTGGTCGACCCCGCGGACATTGGAACCTGGGCCCAGGTCACCAGAGACATTTGGTCAATCCTGCGCAACATGGGACACAGGCCAGAGTCGCCCTGGATAGCTGGTTGGCACCGCGGGTAATCAGAGCCGGGCAGGAGTCGCCCGGGACAGCTGGTCGACACCGAGGGCCATCAGAGCCGAGGCCGAGTTGCCCAGGAAAGCTGGTCGACACCGCGGGCCCTCAGAACCGGGCCCGCGGAACCCGGGAGAGCTGGTCGACACTAAGGGCCCTCGGATAAGAGTGCGAGTTGCCCAGGAGAGCTGGTCGACCCCGTGGGACCTCGGACAATGGCCCGAGTGTTCCCGGACAACTGGTCGACACCTTGGCCCTCGGAGCCGGGCGCGGGTCACCGGGAACGGTGGTCGAAGCCACGGGCCATCAGACCCGAGGCCGAGTCACCCGGGAGTGCTGGTCGACAGCGCGGGCCCTCGGAACAAGGCCCGATGCGCCCAGGAGAGCTGGTTGACACCGCGGGCCCTCGGAACACGGCCCGAGCCGGACAGGACTGCTGGTCGACGCCGCGGACCCTCGCAACAGATCGCGAGTGGTCCGGGAGACCTGGTCGACCCCGCGGTCCCTCGGACCGGGGCCCATGTCTGCCAGGACAGCTGCTCGAACCCGCGGGACCTCGGGCACAGGCCCGAGTTACCTGGGACAGCTGGTCAACGCCGCGAGCCCTCAGACCTGAGCTCGAGTCGCCCAGGAAAGCTGGTCGACACCGCGGGCCCTCAGAACCGGGCCCGAATCAGCCGGGACAGCTAGTCGACACCATTGGCCCTCGGACTCGGGCACGAGTTGTCCGGGACAGCTGGTCGACTCATGGGAAGGCGGACACGGGCCCGAGAGGCCCGGGAGAGCTGGTTGACACCGCGGGACCTCGGACCCGGGCCCGAGTCGCCTGGGAGAGCTGGTCGACACGGTGGGCCCTCAGATAAGAGCGCGAGTCGCCTGGGAGAGCTGGTCGACACCGCGGACCTCGGACCCGTGCCCGAGTCGCCTGGGAGGGTTCGTTGACACCACGGGCCCTCAGATAAGAGTTCGACTCACCCAGTAGAGCTGGTCGACACCGCAGACCTCGGACCCGGTCGCGACGCACCTGGGAGGGCTTGTCGACACCGTGGGCCCTCGGACAAGAGCGCGACTCACCAGGACTGTTGGTCGACACAAGGCCCCTCAGATATGAGTGCGAGTCACCTGGGAGAGCTGGTCAACACCGCGGGGGTTCGGGCTCGGGCGCGAGTCATCCAGGACAGCTGGTGGATACCGAGGGTAATCGGACCCGAGCTCGAGTCCCACGGGAGGTATGGTCAACACCACGGGCCCCCGGATAAGAGCACGAGACGCCCGGGAGAGCTGGTCGACCCCACGGGAACTTGGACTTGGGCCCAAGGCGCCCAGGACAGATGGTCCACCCCGCCAGCCCTCGGACACTGGCCCGAGTTGTCCGGGACAACTGGTCGAAACCCCGGGACCTCAGAGCCATACACGAATCACCGGGAAAGCTGGTCGAACCTGCGGGCCATCGGACCCGAGGCCGAGTCGCCCGGGAGACATGGTCGACTCCGCCGGCCCTCAAATCCAGGCCCGAGTTGCCGGGACAGCGGGTGGACTCCGCGGGGACTCGGAACAGGGCTTGAGTCGACCGGGAGAGCTGTTCGACACCGCCGGCGGTCGCACCCGGGCGCGAGTCTTCCGGGAGAGCTGGTCAAGCCCGCGGGAACTCGGAGCCGAGCCCAGGTCGCCCGGGGCCTTTGGTCGATCTCGCACAACCTGGGACACATTTCTGAGTCACCCGCGACAGCTGGTCGATTCCGCCTGCTTCGGACCCGGGCCCGAGACGCCCGGGACAGCTGGTCGACATCGCGGGCCTTCGGAGCCGGGCGCGAGTCGCCGGGGAGGGCTGGTCAACTTCTCAGGCCATTGGACCCGAGCCTGAGACACCCGGGACAGCTGGTTGACACCGCAGACCCTCGGACCTGGGAGCGAGTGGTCCGGGACAGCTGGTCGACCCCGCGGACATTGGAACCGGGGCCCAGGTCACCAGAGACATTTGGTCAATCCTGCGCAACATGGGACACAGGCCAGAGTCGCCCTGGATAGCTGGTTGGCACCGCGGGTAATCAGAGCCGGGCAGGAGTCGCCCGGGACAGCTGGTCGACACCGAGGGCCATCAGAGCCGAGGCCGAGTCGCCCAGGAAAGCTGGTCGACACCGCGGGCCCTCAGAACCGGGCCCGAGGAACCCGGGAGAGCTGGTCGACACTAAGGGCCCTCGGATAAGAGTGCGAGTTGCCCAGGAGAGCTGGGCGACCCCGTGGGACCTCGGACCATGGCCCGAGTGTTCCCGGACAACTGGTCGACACCTTGGCCCTCGGAGCCGGGCGCGGGTCACCGGGAACGGTGGTCGAAGCCACGGGCCATCAGACCCGAGGCCGAGTCGCCCGGGAGTGCTGGTCGACAGCGCGGGCCCTCGGAACAAGGCCCGATGCGCCCAGGAGAGCTGGTTGACACCGCGGGCCCTCGGAACACGGCCCGAGCCGGACAGGACTGCTGGTCGACGCCGCGGACCCTCGCAACAGATCGCGAGTGGTCCGGGAGACCTGGTCGACCCCGCGGTCCCTCGGACCGGGGCCCATGTCTGCCAGGACAGCTGCTCGAGCCCGCGGGACCTCGGGCACAGGCCCGAGTTACCTGGGACAGCTGGTCGACGCCGCGAGCCCTCAGACCTGAGCTCGAGTCGCCCAGGAAAGCTGGTCGACACCGCGGGCCCTCAGAACCGGGCCCGAATCAGCCGGGACAGCTAGTCGACACCATTGGCCCTCGGACTCGGGCACGAGTTGTCCGGGACAGCTGGTCGACTCATGGGAAGGCGGACACGGGCCCGAGAGGCCCGGGAGAGCTGGTTGACACCGCGGGACCTCGGACCCGGGCCCGAGTCGCCTGGGAGAGCTGGTCGACACGGTGGGCCCTCAGATAAGAGCGCGAGTCGCCCGGGAGAGCTGGTCGACACCGCGGACCTCGGACCCGTGCCCGAGTCGCCTGGGAGGGTTCGTTGACACCACGGGCCCTCAGATAAGAGTTCGACTCACCCAGTAGAGCTGGTCGACACCGCAGACCTCGGACCCGGTCGCGACGCACCTGGGAGAGCTTGTCGACACCGTGGGCCCTCGGACAAGAGCGCGACTCACCAGGACTGTTGGTCGACACAAGGCCCCTCAGATATGAGTGCGAGTCACCTGGGAGAGCTGGTCAACACCGCGGGGGTTCGGGCTCGGGCGCGAGTCATCCAGGACAGCTGGTGGATACCGAGGGTAATCGGACCCGAGCTCGAGTCCCACGGGAGATCTGGTCAACACCACGGGCCCCCGGATAAGAGCACGAGACGCCCGGGAGAGCTGGTCGACCCCACGGGAACTTGGACTTGGGCCCAAGGCGCCCAGGACAGATGGTCCACCCCGCCAGCCCTCGGACACTGGCCCGAGTTGTCCGGGACAACTGGTCGACACCCCGGGCCCTCAGAGCCGGACGCGAATCACCGGGAAAGCTGGTCGAACCTGCGGGCCATCGGACCCGAGGCCGAGTCGCCCGGGAGAGATGGTCGACTCCGCCGGCCCTCAAATCCAGGCCCGAGTTGCCGGGACAGCGGGTGGACTCCGCGGGGACTCGGAACAGGGCTTGAGTCGACCGGGAGAGCTGTTCGACACCGCCGGCGGTCGCACCCGGGCGCGAGTCTTCCGGGAGAGCTGGTCAAGCCCGCGGGAACTCGGAGCCGAGCCCAGGTCGCCCGGGGCCTTTGGTCGATCTCGCACAACCTGGGACACATTTCTGAGTCACCCGCGACAGCTGGTCGATTCCGCCTGCTTCGGACCCGGGCCCGAGACGCCCGGGACAGCTGGTCGACATCGCGGGCCCTCGGAGCCGGGCGCGAGTCGCCGGGGAGGGCTGGTCAACTTCTCAGGCCATTGGACCCGAGCCTGAGACACCCGGGACAGCTGGTTGACACCGCAGACCCTCGGACCTGGGAGCGAGTGGTCCGGGACAGCTGGTCGACCCCGCGGACATTGGAACCTGGGCCCAGGTCACCAGAGACATTTGGTCAATCCTGCGCAACATGGGACACAGGCCAGAGTCGCCCTGGATAGCTGGTTGGCACCGCGGGTAATCAGAGCCGGGCAGGAGTCGCCCGGGACAGCTGGTCGACACCGAGGGCCATCGGAGCCGAGGCCGAGTCGCCCAGGAAAGCTGGTCGACACCGCGGGCCCTCAGAACCGGGCCCGAGGAACCCGGGGGAGCTGGTCGACACTAAGGGCCCTCGGATAAGAGTGCGAGTTGCCCAGGAGAGCTGGTCGACCCCGTGGGACCTCGGACCATGGCCCGAGTGTTCCCGGACAACTGGTCGACACCTTGGCCCTCGGAGCCGGGCACGGGTCACCGGGAACGGTGGTCGAAGCCACGGGCCATCAGACCCGAGGCCGAGTCGCCCGGGAGTGCTGGTCGACAGCGCGGGCCCTCGGAACAAGGCCCGATGCGCCCAGGAGAGCTGGTTGACACCGCGGGCCCTCGGAACACGGCCCGAGCCGGACAGGACTGCTGGTCGACGCCGCGGACCCTCGCAACAGATCGCGAGTGGTCCGGGAGACCTGGTCGACCCCGCGGTCCCTCGGACCGGGGCCCATGTCTGCCAGGACAGCTGCTCGAGCCCGCGGGACCTCGGGCACAGGCCCGAGTTACCTGGGACAGCTGGTCGACGCCGCGAGCCCTCAGACCTGAGCTCGAGTCGCCCAGGAAAGCTGGTCGACACCGCGGGCCCTCAGAACCGGGCCCGAATCAGCCGGGACAGCTAGTCGACACCATTGGCCCTCGGACTCGGGCACGAGTTGTCCGGGACAGCTGGTCGACTCATGGGAAGGCGGACACGGGCCCGAGAGGCCCGGGAGAGCTGGTTGACACCGCGGGACCTCGGACCCGGGCCCGAGTCGCCTGGGAGAGCTGGTCGACACGGTGGGCCCTCAGATAAGAGCGCGAGTCGCCCGGGAGAGCTGGTCGACACCGCGGACCTCGGACCCGTGCCCGAGTCGCCTGGGAGGGTTCGTTGACACCACGGGCCCTCAGATAAGAGTTCGACTCACCCAGTAGAGCTGGTCGACACCGCAGACCTCGGACCCGGTCGCGACGCACCTGGGAGAGCTTGTCGACACCGTGGGCCCTCGGACAAGAGCGCGACTCACCAGGACTGTTGGTCGACACAAGGCCCCTCAGATATGAGTGCGAGTCACCTGGGAGAGCTGGTCAACACCGCGGGGGTTCGGGCTCGGGCGCGAGTCATCCAGGACAGCTGGTGGATACCGAGGGTAATCGGACCCGAGCTCGAGTCCCACGGGAGGTATGGTCAACACCACGGGCCCCCGGATAAGAGCACGAGACGCCCGGGAGAGCTGGTCGACCCCACGGGAACTTGGACTTGGGCCCAAGGCGCCCAGGACAGATGGTCCACCCCGCCAGCCCTCGGACACTGGCCCGAGTTGTCCGGGACAACTGGTCGACACCCCGGGCCCTCAGAGCCGGACGCGAATCACCGGGAAAGCTGGTCGAACCTGCGGGCCATCGGACCCGAGGCCGAGTCGCCCGGGAGAGATGGTCGACTCCGCCGGCCCTCAAATCCAGGCCCGAGTTGCCGGGACAGCGGGTGGACTCCGCGGGGACTCGGAACAGGGCTTGAGTCGACCGGGAGAGCTGTTCGACACCGCCGGCGGTCGCACCCGGGCGCGAGTCTTCCGGGAGAGCTGGTCAAGCCCGCGGGAACTCGGAGCCGAGCCCAGGTGGCCCGGGGCCTTTGGTCGATCTCGCACAACCTGGGACACATTTCTGAGTCACCCGCGACAGCTGGTCGATTCCGCCTGCTTCGGACCCGGGCCCGAGACGCCCGGGACAGCTGGTCGACATCGCGGGCCCTCGGAGCCGGGCGCGAGTCGCCGGGGAGGGCTGGTCAACTTCTCAGGCCATTGGACCCGAGCCTGAGACACCCGGGACAGCTGGTTGACACCGCAGACCCTCGGACCTGGGAGCGAGTGGTCCGGGACAGCTGGTCGACCCCGCGGACATTGGAACCTGGGCCCAGGTCACCAGAGACATTTGGTCAATCCTGCGCAACATGGGACACAGGCCAGAGTCGCCCTGGATAGCTGGTTGGCACCGCGGGTAATCAGAGCCGGGCAGGAGTCGCCCGGGACAGCTGGTCGACACCGAGGGCCATCGGAGCCGAGGCCGAGTCGCCCAGGAAAGCTGGTCGACACCGCAGGCCCTCAGAACCGGGCCCGAGGAACCCGGGAGAGCTGGTCGACACTAAGGGCCCTCGGATAAGAGTGCGAGTTGCCCAGGAGAGCTGGTCGACCCCGTGGGACCTCGGACCATGGCCCGAGTGTTCCCGGACAACTGGTCGACACCTTGGCCCTCGGAGCCGGGCGCGGGTCACCGGGAACGGTGGTCGAAGCCACGGGCCATCAGACCCGAGGCCGAGTCGCCCGGGAGTGCTGGTCGACAGCGCGGGCCCTCGGAACAAGGCCCGATGCGCCCAGGAGAGCTGGTTGACACCGCGGGCCCTCGGAACACGGCCCGAGCCGGACAGGACTGCTGGTCGACGCCGCGGACCCTCGCAACAGATCGCGAGTGGTCCGGGAGACCTGGTCGACCCCGCGGTCCCTCGGACCGGGGCCCTTGTCTGCCAGGACAGCTGCTCGAGCCCGCGGGACCTCGGGCACAGGCCCGAGTTACCTGGGACAGCTGGTCGACGCCGCGCGCCTTCAGACCTGAGCTCGAGTCGCCCAGGAAAGCTGGTCGACACCGCGGGCCCTCAGAACCGGGCCCGAATCAGCCGGGACAGCTAGTCGACACCATTGGCCCTCGGACTCGGGCACGAGTTGTCCGGGACAGCTGGTCGACTCATGGGAAGGCGGACACGGGCCCGAGAGGCCCGGGAGAGCTGGTTGACACCGCGGGACCTCGGACCCGGGCCCGAGTCGCCTGGGAGAGCTGGTCGACACCGCGGACCTCGGACCCGTGCCCGAGTCGCCTGGGAGGGTTCGTTGACACCACGGGCCCTCAGATAAGAGTTCGACTCACCCAGTAGAGCTGGTCGACACCGCAGACCTCGGACCCGGTCGCGACGCACCTGGGAGAGCTTGTCGACACCGTGGGCCCTCGGACAAGAGCGCGACTCACCAGGACTGTTGGTCGACACAAGGCCCCTCAGATATGAGTGCGAGTCACCTGGGAGGGCTGGTCAACACCGCGGGGGTTCGGGCTCGGGCGCGAGTCATCCAGGACAGCTGGTGGATACCGAGGGTAATCGGACCCGAGCTCGAGTCCCACGGGAGATCTGGTCAACACCACGGGCCCCCGGATAAGAGCACGAGACGCCCGGGAGAGCTGGTCGACCCCACGGGAACTTGGACTTGGGCCCAAGGCGCCCAGGACAGATGGTCCACCCCGCCAGCCCTCGGACACTGGCCCGAGTTGTCCGGGACAACTGGTCGACACCCCGGGCCCTCAGAGCCGGACGCGAATCACCGGGAAAGCTGGTCGAACCTGCGGGCCATCGGACCCGAGGCCGAGTCGCCCGGGAGAGATGGTCGACTCCGCCGGCCCTCAAATCCAGGCCCGAGTTGCCGGGACAGCGGGTGGACTCCGCGGGGACTCGGAACAGGGCTTGAGTCGACCGGGAGAGCTGTTCGACACCGCCGGCGGTCGCACCCGGGCGCGAGTCTTCCGGGAGAGCTGGTCAAGCCCGCGGGAACTCGGAGCCGAGCCCAGGTCGCCCGGGGCCTTTGGTCGATCTCGCACAACCTGGGACACATTTCTGAGTCACCCGCGACAGCTGGTCGATTCCGCCTGCTTCGGACCCGGGCCCGAGACGCCCGGGACAGCTGGTCGACATCGCGGGCCCTCGGAGCCGGGCGCGAGTCGCCGGGGAGGGCTGGTCAACTTCTCAGGCCATTGGACCCGAGCCTGAGACACCCGGGACAGCTGGTTGACACCGCAGACCCTCGGACCTGGGAGAGAGTGGTCCGGGACAGCTGGTCGACCCCGCGGACATTGGAACCGGGGCCCAGGTCACCAGAGACATTTGGTCAATCCTGCGCAACATGGGACACAGGCCAGAGTCGCCCTGGATAGCTGGTTGGCACCGCGGGTAATCAGAGCCGGGCAGGAGTCGCCCGGGACGGCTGGTCGACACCGAGGGCCATCAGAGCCGAGGCCGAGTCGCCCAGGAAAGCTGGTCGACACCGCGGGCCCTCAGAACCGGGCCCGAGGAACCCGGGGGAGCTGGTCGACACTAAGGGCCCTCGGATAAGAGTGCGAGTTGCCCAGGAGAGCTGGTCGACCCCGTGGGACCTCGGACCATGGCCCGAGTGTTCCCGGACAACTGGTCGACACCTTGGCCCTCGGAGCCGGGCACGGGTCACCGGGAACGGTGGTCGAAGCCACGGGCCATCAGACCCGAGGCCGAGTCGCCCGGGAGTGCTGGTCGACAGCGCGGGCCCTCGGAACAAGGCCCGATGCGCCCAGGAGAGCTGGTTGACACCGCGGGCCCTCGGAACACGGCCCGAGCCGGACAGGACTGCTGGTCGACGCCGCGGACCCTCGCAACAGATCGCGAGTGGTCCGGGAGACCTGGTCGACCCCGCGGTCCCTCGGACCGGGGCCCATGTCTGCCAGGACAGCTGCTCGAGCCCGCGGGACCTCGGGCACAGGCCCGAGTTACCTGGGACAGCTGGTCGACGCCGCGAGCCCTCAGACCTGAGCTCGAGTCGCCCAGGAAAGCTGGTCGACACCGCGGGCCCTCAGAACCGGGCCCGAATCAGCCGGGACAGCTAGTCGACACCATTGGCCCTCGGACTCGGGCACGAGTTGTCCGGGACAGCTGGTCGACTCATGGGAAGGCGGACACGGGCCCGAGAGGCCCCGGAGAGCTGGTTGACACCGCGGGACCTCGGACCCGGGCCCGAGTCGCCTGGGAGAGCTGGTCGACACGGTGGGCCCTCAGATAAGAGCGCGAGTCGCCTGGGAGAGCTGGTCGACACCGCGGACCTCGGACCCGTGCCCGAGTCGCCTGGGAGGGTTCGTTGACACCACGGGCCCTCAGATAAGAGTTCGACTCACCCAGTAGAGCTGGTCGACACCGCAGACCTCGGACCCGGTCGCGACGCACCTGGGAGAGCTTGTCGACACCGTGGGCCCTCGGACAAGAGCGCGACGCACCAGAACTGTTGGTCGACACAAGGCCCCTCAGATATGAGTGCGAGTCACCTGGGAGAGCTGGTCAACACCGCGGGGGTTCGGGCTCGGGCGCGAGTCATCCAGGACAGCTGGTGGATACCGAGGGTAATCGGACCCGAGCTCGAGTCCCACGGGAGGTATGGTCAACACCACGGGCCCCCGGATAAGAGCACGAGACTCCCGGGAGAGCTGGTCGACCCCACGGGAACTTGGACTTGGGCCCAAGGCGCCCAGGACAGATGGTCCACCCCGCCAGCCCTCGGACACTGGCCCGAGTTGTCCGGGACAACTGGTCGACACCCCGGGCCCTCAGAGCCGGACGCGAATCACCGGGAAAGCTGGTCGAACCTGCGGGCCATCGGACCCGAGGCCGAGTCGCCCGGGAGAGATGGTCGACTCCGCCGGCCCTCAAATCCAGGCCCGAGTTGCCGGGACAGCGGGTGGACTCCGCGGGGACTCGGAACAGGGCTTGAGTCGACCGGGAGAGCTGTTCGACACCGCCGGCGGTCGCACCCGGGCGCGAGTCTTCCGGGAGAGCTGGTCAAGCCCGCGGGAACTCGGAGCCGAGCCCAGGTGGCCCGGGGCCTTTGGTCGATCTCGCACAACCTGGGACACATTTCTGAGTCACCCGCGACAGCTGGTCGATTCCGCCTGCTTCGGACCCGGGCCCGAGACGCCCGGGACAGCTGGTCGACATCGCGGGCCCTCGGAGCCGGGCGCGAGTCGCCGGGGAGGGCTGGTCAACTTCTCAGGCCATTGGACCCGAGCCTGAGACACCCGGGACAGCTGGTTGACACCGCAGACCCTCGGACCTGGGAGCGAGTGGTCCGGGACAGCTGGTCGACCCCGCGGACATTGGAACCTGGGCCCAGGTCACCAGAGACATTTGGTCAATCCTGCGCAACATGGGACACAGGCCAGAGTCGCCCTGGATAGCTGGTTGGCACCGCGGGTAATCAGAGCCGGGCAGGAGTCGCCCGGGACAGCTGGTCGACACCGAGGGCCATCAGAGCCGAGGCCGAGTCGCCCAGGAAAGCTGGTCGACACCGCGGGCCCTCAGAACCGGGCCCGAGGAACCCGGGAGAGCTGGTCGACACTAAGGGCCCTCGGATAAGAGTGCGAGTTGCCCAGGAGAGCTGGGCGACCCCGTGGGACCTCGGACCATGGCCCGAGTGTTCCCGGACAACTGGTCGACACCTTGGCCCTCGGAGCCGGGCGCGGGTCACCGGGAACGGTGGTCGAAGCCACGGGCCATCAGACCCGAGGCCGAGTCGCCCGGGAGTGCTGGTCGACAGCGCGGGCCCTCGGAACAAGGCCCGATGCGCCCAGGAGAGCTGGTTGACACCGCGGGCCCTCGGAACACGGCCCGAGCCGGACAGGACTGCTGGTCGACGCCGCGGACCCTCGCAACAGATCGCGAGTGGTCCGGGAGACCTGGTCGACCCCGCGGTCCCTCGGACCGGGGCCCATGTCTGCCAGGACAGCTGCTCGAGCCCGCGGGACCTCGGGCACAGGCCCGAGTTACCTGGGACAGCTGGTCGACGCCGCGAGCCCTCAGACCTGAGCTCGAGTCGCCCAGGAAAGCTGGTCGACACCGCGGGCCCTCAGAACCGGGCCCGAATCAGCCGGGACAGCTAGTCGACACCATTGGCCCTCGGACTCGGGCACGAGTTGTCCGGGACAGCTGGTCGACTCATGGGAAGGCGGACACGGGCCCGAGAGGCCCCGGAGAGCTGGTTGACACCGCGGGACCTCGGACCCGGGCCCGAGTCGCCTGGGAGAGCTGGTCGACACGGTGGGCCCTCAGATAA
The DNA here is from genome assembly GCF_054392235.1 of Sus scrofa. Lineage (NCBI taxonomy): Eukaryota > Metazoa > Chordata > Mammalia > Artiodactyla > Suidae > Sus > Sus scrofa. The sequence continues at coordinate 36,556,364 of NC_139393.1, read as the reverse complement.
GAGCGCGAGTCGCCTGGGAGAGCTGGTCGACACCGCGGACCTCGGACCCGTGCCCGAGTCGCCTGGGAGGGTTCGTTGACACCACGGGCCCTCAGATAAGAGTTCGACTCACCCAGTAGAGCTGGTCGACACCGCAGACCTCGGACCCGGTCGCGACGCACCTGGGAGAGCTTGTCGACACCGTGGGCCCTCGGACAAGAGCGCGACTCACCAGGACTGTTGGTCGACACAAGGCCCCTCAGATATGAGTGCGAGTCACCTGGGAGAGCTGGTCAACACCGCGGGGGTTCGGGCTCGGGCGCGAGTCATCCAGGACAGCTGGTGGATACCGAGGGTAATCGGACCCGAGCTCGAGTCCCACGGGAGGTATGGTCAACACCACGGGCCCCCGGATAAGAGCACGAGACGCCCGGGAGAGCTGGTCGACCCCACGGGAACTTGGACTTGGGCCCAAGGCGCCCAGGACAGATGGTCCACCCCGCCAGCCCTCGGACACTGGCCCGAGTTGTCCGGGACAACTGGTCGACACCCCGGGCCCTCAGAGCCGGACGCGAATCACCGGGAAAGCTGGTCGAACCTGCGGGCCATCGGACCCGAGGCCGAGTCGCCCGGGAGAGATGGTCGACTCCGCCGGCCCTCAAATCCAGGCCCGAGTTGCCGGGACAGCGGGTGGACTCCGCGGGGACTCGGAACAGGGCTTGAGTCGACCGGGAGAGCTGTTCCACACCGCCGGCGGTCGCACCCGGGCGCGAGTCTTCCGGGAGAGCTGGTCAAGCCCGCGGGAACTCGGAGCCGAGCCCAGGTCGCCCGGGGCCTTTGGTCGATCTCGCACAACCTGGGACACATTTCTGAGTCACCCGCGACAGCTGGTCGATTCCGCCTGCTTCGGACCCGGGCCCGAGACGCCCGGGACAGCTGGTCGACATCGCGGGCCCTCGGAGCCGGGCGCGAGTCGCCGGGGAGGGCTGGTCAACTTCTCAGGCCATTGGACCCGAGCCTGAGACACCCGGGACAGCTGGTTGACACCGCAGACCCTCGGACCTGGGAGCGAGTGGTCCGGGACAGCTGGTCGACCCCGCGGACATTGGAACCGGGGCCCAGGTCACCAGAGACATTTGGTCAATCCTGCGCAACATGGGACACAGGCCAGAGTGGCCCTGGATAGCTGGTTGGCACCGCGGGTAATCAGAGCCGGGCAGGAGTCGCCCGGGACAGCTGGTCGACACCGAGGGCCATCGGAGCCGAGGCCGAGTCGCCCAGGAAAGCTGGTCGACACCGCGGGCCCTCAGAACCGGGCCCGAGGAACCCGGGAGAGCTGGTCGACACTAAGGGCCCTCGGATAAGAGTGCGAGTTGCCCAGGAGAGCTGGGCGACCCCGTGGGACCTCGGACCATGGCCCGAGTGTTCCCGGACAACTGGTCGACACCTTGGCCCTCGGAGCCGGGCGCGGGTCACCGGGAACGGTGGTCGAAGCCACGGGCCATCAGACCCGAGGCCGAGTCGCCCGGGAGTGCTGGTCGACAGCGCGGGCCCTCGGAACAAGGCCCGATGCGCCCAGGAGAGCTGGTTGACACCGCGGGCCCTCGGAACACGGCCCGAGCCGGACAGGACTGCTGGTCGACGCCGCGGACCCTCGCAACAGATCGCGAGTGGTCCGGGAGACCTGGTCGACCCCGCGGTCCCTCGGACCGGGGCCCATGTCTGCCAGGACAGCTGCTCGAGCCCGCGGGACCTCGGGCACAGGCCCGAGTTACCTGGGACAGCTGGTCGACGCCGCGAGCCCTCAGACCTGAGCTCGAGTCGCCCAGGAAAGCTGGTCGACACCGCGGGCCCTCAGAACCGGGCCCGAATCAGCCGGGACAGCTAGTCGACACCATTGGCCCTCGGACTCGGGCACGAGTTGTCCGGGACAGCTGGTCGACTCATGGGAAGGCGGACACGGGCCCGAGAGGCCCCGGAGAGCTGGTTGACACCGCGGAACCTCGGACCCGGGCCCGAGTCGCCTGGGAGAGCTGGTCGACACGGTGGGCCCTCAGATAAGAGCGCGAGTCGCCTGGGAGAGCTGGTCGACACCGCGGACCTCGGACCCGTGCCCGAGTCGCCTGGGAGGGTTCGTTGACACCACGGGCCCTCAGATAAGAGTTCGACTCACCCAGTAGAGCTGGTCGACACCGCAGACCTCGGACCCGGTCGCGACGCACCTGGGAGAGCTTGTCGACACCGTGGGCCCTCGGACAAGAGCGCGACTCACCAGGACTGTTGGTCGACACAAGGCCCCTCAGATATGAGTGCGAGTCACCTGGGAGAGCTGGTCAACACCGCGGGGGTTCGGGCTCGGGCGCGAGTCATCCAGGACAGCTGGTGGATACCGAGGGTAATCGGACCCGAGCTCGAGTCCCACGGGAGGTATGGTCAACACCACGGGCCCCCGGATAAGAGCACGAGACGCCCGGGAGAGCTGGTCGACCCCACGGGAACTTGGACTTGGGCCCAAGGCGCCCAGGACAGATGGTCCACCCCGCCAGCCCTCGGACACTGGCCCGAGTTGTCCGGGACAACTGGTCGACACCCCGGGCCCTCAGAGCCGGACGCGAATCACCGGGAAAGCTGGTCGAACCTGCGGGCCATCGGACCCGAGGCCGAGTCGCCCGGGAGAGATGGTCGACTCCGCCGGCCCTCAAATCCAGGCCCGAGTTGCCGGGACAGCGGGTGGACTCCGCGGGGACTCGGAACAGGGCTTGAGTCGACCGGGAGAGCTGTTCCACACCGCCGGCGGTCGCACCCGGGCGCGAGTCTTCCGGGAGAGCTGGTCAAGCCCGCGGGAACTCGGAGCCGAGCCCAGGTCGCCCGGGGCCTTTGGTCGATCTCGCACAACCTGGGACACATTTCTGAGTCACCCGCGACAGCTGGTCGATTCCGCCTGCTTCGGACCCGGGCCCGAGACGCCCGGGACAGCTGGTCGACATCGCGGGCCCTCGGAGCCGGGCGCGAGTCGCCGGGGAGGGCTGGTCAACTTCTCAGGCCATTGGACCCGAGCCTGAGACACCCGGGACAGCTGGTTGACACCGCAGACCCTCGGACCTGGGAGCGAGTGGTCCGGGACAGCTGGTCGACCCCGCGGACATTGGAACCGGGGCCCAGGTCACCAGAGACATTTGGTCAATCCTGCGCAACATGGGACACAGGCCAGAGTCGCCCTGGATAGCTGGTTGGCACCGCGGGTAATCAGAGCCGGGCAGGAGTCGCCCGGGACAGCTGGTCGACACCGAGGGCCATCGGAGCCGAGGCCGAGTCGCCCAGGAAAGCTGGTCGACACCGCGGGCCCTCAGAACCGGGCCCGAGGAACCCGGGAGAGCTGGTCGACACTAAGGGCCCTCGGATAAGAGTGCGAGTTGCCCAGGAGAGCTGGTCGACCCCGTGGGACCTCGGACCATGGCCCGAGTGTTCCCGGACAACTGGTCGACACCTTGGCCCTCGGAGCCGGGCGCGGGTCACCGGGAACGGTGGTCGAAGCCACGGGCCATCAGACCCGAGGCCGAGTCGCCCGGGAGTGCTGGTCGACAGCGCGGGCCCTCGGAACAAGGCCCGATGCGCCCAGGAGAGCTGGTTGACACCGCGGGCCCTCGGAACACGGCCCGAGCCGGACAGGACTGCTGGTCGACGCCGCGGACCCTCGCAACAGATCGCGAGTGGTCCGGGAGACCTGGTCGACCCCGCGGTCCCTCGGACCGGGGCCCATGTCTGCCAGGACAGCTGCTCGAGCCCGCGGGACCTCGGGCACAGGCCCGAGTTACCTGGGACAGCTGGTCGACGCCGCGAGCCCTCAGACCTGAGCTCGAGTCGCCCAGGAAAGCTGGTCGACACCGCGGGCCCTCAGAACCGGGCCCGAATCAGCCGGGACAGCTAGTCGACACCATTGGCCCTCGGACTCGGGCACGAGTTGTCCGGGACAGCTGGTCGACTCATGGGAAGGCGGACACGGGCCCGAGAGGCCCCGGAGAGCTGGTTGACACCGCGGAACCTCGGACCCGGGCCCGAGTCGCCTGGGAGAGCTGGTCGACACGGTGGGCCCTCAGATAAGAGCGCGAGTCGCCTGGGAGAGCTGGTCGACACCGCGGACCTCGGACCCGTGCCCGAGTCGCCTGGGAGGGTTCGTTGACACCACGGGCCCTCAGATAAGAGTTCGACTCACCCAGTAGAGCTGGTCGACACCGCAGACCTCGGACCCGGTCGCGACGCACCTGGGAGAGCTTGTCGACACCGTGGGCCCTCGGACAAGAGCGCGACTCACCAGGACTGTTGGTCGACACAAGGCCCCTCAGATATGAGTGCGAGTCACCTGGGAGAGCTGGTCAACACCGCGGGGGTTCGGGCTCGGGCGCGAGTCATCCAGGACAGCTGGTGGATACCGAGGGTAATCGGACCCGAGCTCGAGTCCCACGGGAGGTATGGTCAACACCACGGGCCCCCGGATAAGAGCACGAGACGCCCGGGAGAGCTGGTCGACCCCACGGGAACTTGGACTTGGGCCCAAGGCGCCCAGGACAGATGGTCCACCCCGCCAGCCCTCGGACACTGGCCCGAGTTGTCCGGGACAACTGGTCGACACCCCGGGCCCTCAGAGCCGGACGCGAATCACCGGGAAAGCTGGTCGAACCTGCGGGCCATCGGACCCGAGGCCGAGTCGCCCGGGAGAGATGGTCGACTCCGCCGGCCCTCAAATCCAGGCCCGAGTTGCCGGGACAGCGGGTGGACTCCGCGGGGACTCGGAACAGGGCTTGAGTCGACCGGGAGAGCTGTTCGACACCGCCGGCGGTCGCACCCGGGCGCGAGTCTTCCGGGAGAGCTGGTCAAGCCCGCGGGAACTCGGAGCCGAGCCCAGGTCGCCCGGGGCCTTTGGTCGATCTCGCACAACCTGGGACACATTTCTGAGTCACCCGCGACAGCTGGTCGATTCCGCCTGCTTCGGACCCGGGCCCGAGACGCCCGGGACAGCTGGTCGACATCGCGGGCCCTCGGAGCCGGGCGCGAGTCGCCGGGGAGGGCTGGTCAACTTCTCAGGCCATTGGACCCGAGCCTGAGACACCCGGGACAGCTGGTTGACACCGCAGACCCTCGGACCTGGGAGCGAGTGGTCCGGGACAGCTGGTCGACCCCGCGGACATTGGAACCGGGGCCCAGGTCACCAGAGACATTTGGTCAATCCTGCGCAACATGGGACACAGGCCAGAGTCGCCCTGGATAGCTGGTTGGCACCGCGGGTAATCAGAGCCGGGCAGGAGTCGCCCGGGACAGCTGGTCGACACCGAGGGCCATCGGAGCCGAGGCCGAGTCGCCCAGGAAAGCTGGTCGACACCGCGGGCCCTCAGAACCGGGCCCGAGGAACCCGGGAGAGCTGGTCGACACTAAGGGCCCTCGGATAAGAGTGCGAGTTGCCCAGGAGAGCTGGTCGACCCCGTGGGACCTCGGACCATGGCCCGAGTGTTCCCGGACAACTGGTCGACACCTTGGCCCTCGGAGCCGGGCGCGGGTCACCGGGAACGGTGGTCGAAGCCACGGGCCATCAGACCCGAGGCCGAGTCGCCCGGGAGTGCTGGTCGACAGCGCGGGCCCTCGGAACAAGGCCCGATGCGCCCAGGAGAGCTGGTTGACACCGCGGGCCCTCGGAACACGGCCCGAGCCGGACAGGACTGCTGGTCGACGCCGCGGACCCTCGCAACAGATCGCGAGTGGTCCGGGAGACCTGGTCGACCCCGCGGTCCCTCGGACCGGGGCCCATGTCTGCCAGGACAGCTGCTCGAGCCCGCGGGACCTCGGGCACAGGCCCGAGTTACCTGGGACAGCTGGTCGACGCCGCGAGCCCTCAGACCTGAGCTCGAGTCGCCCAGGAAAGCTGGTCGACACCGCGGGCCCTCAGAACCGGGCCCGAATCAGCCGGGACAGCTAGTCGACACCATTGGCCCTCGGACTCGGGCACGAGTTGTCCGGGACAGCTGGTCGACTCATGGGAAGGCGGACACGGGCCCGAGAGGCCCCGGAGAGCTGGTTGACACCGCGGGACCTCGGACCCGGGCCCGAGTCGCCTGGGAGAGCTGGTCGACACGGTGGGCCCTCAGATAAGAGCGCGAGTCGCCTGGGAGAGCTGGTCGACACCGCGGACCTCGGACCCGTGCCCGAGTCGCCTGGGAGGGTTCGTTGACACCACGGGCCCTCAGATAAGAGTTCGACTCACCCAGTGGAGCTGGTCGACACCGCAGACCTCGGACCCGGTCGCGACGCACCTGGGAGAGCTTGTCGACACCGTGGGCCCTCGGACAAGAGCGCGACTCACCAGGACTGTTGGTCGACACAAGGCCCCTCAGATATGAGTGCGAGTCACCTGGGAGAGCTGGTCAACACCGCGGGGGTTCGGGCTCGGGCGCGAGTCATCCAGGACAGCTGGTGGATACCGAGGGTAATCGGACCCGAGCTCGAGTCCCACGGGAGGTATGGTCAACACCACGGGCCCCCGGATAAGAGCACGAGACGCCCGGGAGAGCTGGTCGACCCCACGGGAACTTGGACTTGGGCCCAAGGCGCCCAGGACAGATGGTCCACCCCGCCAGCCCTCGGACACTGGCCCGAGTTGTCCGGGACAACTGGTCGACACCCCGGGCCCTCAGAGCCGGACGCGCATCACCGGGAAAGCTGGTCGAACCTGCGGGCCATCGGACCCGAGGCCGAGTCGCCCGGGAGAGATGGTCGACTCCGCCGGCCCTCAAATCCAGGCCCGAGTTGCCGGGACAGCGGGTGGACTCCGCGGGGACTCGGAACAGGGCTTGAGTCGACCGGGAGAGCTGTTCCACACCGCCGGCGGTCGCACCCGGGCGCGAGTCTTCCGGGAGAGCTGGTCAAGCCCGCGGGAACTCGGAGCCGAGCCCAGGTCGCCCGGGGCCTTTGGTCGATCTCGCACAACCTGGGACACATTTCTGAGTCACCCGCGACAGCTGGTCGATTCCGCCTGCTTCGGACCCGGGCCCGAGACGCCCGGGACAGCTGGTCGACATCGCGGGCCCTCGGAGCCGGGCGCGAGTCGCCGGGGAGGGCTGGTCAACTTCTCAGGCCATTGGACCCGAGCCTGAGACACCCGGGACAGCTGGTTGACACCGCAGACCCTCGGACCTGGGAGCGAGTGGTCCGGGACAGCTGGTCGACCCCGCGGACATTGGAACCGGGGCCCAGGTCACCAGAGACATTTGGTCAATCCTGCGCAACATGGGACACAGGCCAGAGTCGCCCTGGATAGCTGGTTGGCACCGCGGGTAATCAGAGCCGGGCAGGAGTCGCCCGGGACAGCTGGTCGACACCGAGGGCCATCGGAGCCGAGGCCGAGTCGCCCAGGAAAGCTGGTCGACACCGCGGGCCCTCAGAACCGGGCCCGAGGAACCCGGGGGAGCTGGTCGACACTAAGGGCCCTCGGATAAGAGTGCGAGTTGCCCAGGAGAGCTGGTCGACCCCGTGGGACCTCGGACCATGGCCCGAGTGTTCCCGGACAACTGGTCGACACCTTGGCCCTCGGAGCCGGGCGCGGGTCACCGGGAACGGTGGTCGAAGCCACGGGCCATCAGACCCGAGGCCGAGTCGCCCGGGAGTGCTGGTCGACAGCGCGGGCCCTCGGAACAAGGCCCGATGCGCCCAGGAGAGCTGGTTGACACCGCGGGCCCTCGGAACACGGCCCGAGCCGGACAGGACTGCTGGTCGACGCCGCGGACCCTCGCAACAGATCGCGAGTGGTCCGGGAGACCTGGTCAACCCCGCGGTCCCTCGGACCGGGGCCCATGTCTGCCAGGACAGCTGCTCGAGCCCGCGGGACCTCGGGCACAGGCCCGAGTTACCTGGGACAGCTGGTCGACGCCGCGAGCCCTCAGACCTGAGCTCGAGTCGCCCAGGAAAGCTGGTCGACACCGCGGGCCCTCAGAACCGGGCCCGAATCAGCCGGGACAGCTAGTCGACACCATTGGCCCTCGGACTCGGGCACGAGTTGTCCGGGACAGCTGGTCGACTCATGGGAAGGCGGACACGGGCCCGAGAGGCCCCGGAGAGCTGGTTGACACCGCGGGACCTCGGACCCGGGCCCGAGTCGCCTGGGAGAGCTGGTCGACACGGTGGGCCCTCAGATAAGAGCGCGAGTCGCCTGGGAGAGCTGGTCGACACCGCGGACCTCGGACCCGTGCCCGAGTCGCCTGGGAGGGTTCGTTGACACCACGGGCCCTCAGATAAGAGTTCGACTCACCCAGTGGAGCTGGTCGACACCGCAGACCTCGGACCCGGTCGCGACGCACCTGGGAGAGCTTGTCGACACCGTGGGCCCTCGGACAAGAGCGCGACTCACCAGGACTGTTGGTCGACACAAGGCCCCTCAGATATGAGTGCGAGTCACCTGGGAGAGCTGGTCAACACCGCGGGGGTTCGGGCTCGGGCGCGAGTCATCCAGGACAGCTGGTGGATACCGAGGGTAATCGGACCCGAGCTCGAGTCCCACGGGAGGTATGGTCAACACCACGGGCCCCCGGATAAGAGCACGAGACGCCCGGGAGAGCTGGTCGACCCCACGGGAACTTGGACTTGGGCCCAAGGCGCCCAGGACAGATGGTCCACCCCGCCAGCCCTCGGACACTGGCCCGAGTTGTCCGGGACAACTGGTCGACACCCCGGGCCCTCAGAGCCGGACGCGCATCACCGGGAAAGCTGGTCGAACCTGCGGGCCATCGGACCCGAGGCCGAGTCGCCCGGGAGAGATGGTCGACTCCGCCGGCCCTCAAATCCAGGCCCGAGTTGCCGGGACAGCGGGTGGACTCCGCGGGGACTCGGAACAGGGCTTGAGTCGACCGGGAGAGCTGTTCGACACCGCCGGCGGTCGCACCCGGGCGCGAGTCTTCCGGGAGAGCTGGTCAAGCCCGCGGGAACTCGGAGCCGAGCCCAGGTCGCCCGGGGCCTTTGGTCGATCTCGCACAACCTGGGACACATTTCTGAGTCACCCGCGACAGCTGGTCGATTCCGCCTGCTTCGGACCCGGGCCCGAGACGCCCGGGACAGCTGGTCGACATCGCGGGCCCTCGGAGCCGGGCGCGAGTCGCCGGGGAGGGCTGGTCAACTTCTCAGGCCATTGGACCCGAGCCTGAGACACCCGGGACAGCTGGTTGACACCGCAGACCCTCGGACCTGGGAGCGAGTGGTCCGGGACAGCTGGTCGACCCCGCGGACATTGGAACCGGGGCCCAGGTCACCAGAGACATTTGGTCAATCCTGCGCAACATGGGACACAGGCCAGAGTCGCCCTGGATAGCTGGTTGGCACCGCGGGTAATCAGAGCCGGGCAGGAGTCGCCCGGGACAGCTGGTCGACACCGAGGGCCATCGGAGCCGAGGCCGAGTCGCCCAGGAAAGCTGGTCGACACCGCGGGCCCTCAGAACCGGGCCCGAGGAACCCGGGGGAGCTGGTCGACACTAAGGGCCCTCGGATAAGAGTGCGAGTTGCCCAGGAGAGCTGGTCGACCCCGTGGGACCTCGGACCATGGCCCGAGTGTTCCCGGACAACTGGTCGACACCTTGGCCCTCGGAGCCGGGCGCGGGTCACCGGGAACGGTGGTCGAAGCCACGGGCCATCAGACCCGAGGCCGAGTCGCCCGGGAGTGCTGGTCGACAGCGCGGGCCCTCGGAACAAGGCCCGATGCGCCCAGGAGAGCTGGTTGACACCGCGGGCCCTCGGAACACGGCCCGAGCCGGACAGGACTGCTGGTCGACGCCGCGGACCCTCGCAACAGATCGCGAGTGGTCCGGGAGACCTGGTCAACCCCGCGGTCCCTCGGACCGGGGCCCATGTCTGCCAGGACAGCTGCTCGAGCCCGCGGGACCTCGGGCACAGGCCCGAGTTACCTGGGACAGCTGGTCGACGCCGCGAGCCCTCAGACCTGAGCTCGAGTCGCCCAGGAAAGCTGGTCGACACCGCGGGCCCTCAGAACCGGGCCCGAATCAGCCGGGACAGCTAGTCGACACCATTGGCCCTCGGACTCGGGCACGAGTTGTCCGGGACAGCTGGTCGACTCATGGGAAGGCGGACACGGGCCCGAGAGGCCCCGGAGAGCTGGTTGACACCGCGGGAGCTCGGACCCGGGCCCGAGTCGCCTGGGAGAGCTGGTCGACACGGTGGGCCCTCAGATAAGAGCGCGAGTCGCCTGGGAGAGCTGGTCGACACCGCGGACCTCGGACCCGTGCCCGAGTCGCCTGGGAGGGTTCGTTGACACCACGGGCCCTCAGATAAGAGTTCGACTCACCCAGTAGAGCTGGTCGACACCGCAGACCTCGGACCCGGTCGCGACGCACCTGGGAGAGCTTGTCGACACCGTGGGCCCTCGGACAAGAGCGCGACTCACCAGGACTGTTGGTCGACACAAGGCCCCTCAGATATGAGTGCGAGTCACCTGGGAGAGCTGGTCAACACCGCGGGGGTTCGGGCTCGGGCGCGAGTCATCCAGGACAGCTGGTGGATACCGAGGGTAATCGGACCCGAGCTCGAGTCCCACGGGAGGTATGGTCAACACCACGGGCCCCCGGATAAGAGCACGAGACGCCCGGGAGAGCTGGTCGACCCCACGGGAACTTGGACTTGGGCCCAAGGCGCCCAGGACAGATGGTCCACCCCGCCAGCCCTCGGACACTGGCCCGAGTTGTCCGGGACAACTGGTCGACACCCCGGGCCCTCAGAGCCGGACGCGAATCACCGGGAAAGCTGGTCGAACCTGCGGGCCATCGGACCCGAGGCCGAGTCGCCCGGGAGAGATGGTCGACTCCGCCGGCCCTCAAATCCAGGCCCGAGTTGCCGGGACAGCGGGTGGACTCCGCGGGGACTCGGAACAGGGCTTGAGTCGACCGGGAGAGCTGTTCGACACCGCCGGCGGTCGCACCCGGGCGCGAGTCTTCCGGGAGAGCTGGTCAAGCCCGCGGGAACTCGGAGCCGAGCCCAGGTGGCCCGGGGCCTTTGGTCGATCTCGCACAACCTGGGACACATTTCTGAGTCACCCGCGACAGCTGGTCGATTCCGCCTGCTTCGGACCCGGGCCCGAGACGCCCGGGACAGCTGGTCGACATCGCGGGCCCTCGGAGCCGGGCGCGAGTCGCCGGGGAGGGCTGGTCAACTTCTCAGGCCATTGGACCCGAGCCTGAGACACCCGGGACAGCTGGTTGACACCGCAGACCCTCGGACCTGGGAGCGAGTGGTCCGGGACAGCTGGTCGACCCCGCGGACATTGGAACCGGGGCCCAGGTCACCAGAGACATTTGGTCAATCCTGCGCAACATGGGACACAGGCCAGAGTCGCCCTGGATAGCTGGTTGGCACCGCGGGTAATCAGAGCCGGGCAGGAGTCGCCCGGGACAGCTGGTCGATACCGAGGGACATCGGAGCCGAGGCCGAGTCGCCCAGGAAAGCTGGTCGACACCGCGGGCCCTCAGAACCGGGCCCGAGGAACCCGGGAGAGCTGGTCGACACTAAGGGCCCTCGGATAAGAGTGCGAGTTGCCCAGGAGAGCTGGGCGACCCCGTGGGACCTCGGACAATGGCCCGAGTGTTCCCGGACAACTGGTCGACACCTTGGCCCTCGGAGCCGGGCGCGGGTCACCGGGAACGGTGGTCGAAGCCACGGGCCATCAGACCCGAGGCCGAGTCGCCCGGGAGTGCTGGTCGACAGCGCGGGCCCTCGGAACAAGGCCCGATGCGCCCAGGAGAGCTGGTTGACACCGCGGGCCCTCGGAACACGGCCCGAGCCGGACAGGACTGCTGGTCGACGCCGCGGACCCTCGCAACAGATCGCGAGTGGTCCGGGAGACCTGGTCGACCCCGCGGTCCCTCGGACCGGGGCCCATGTCTGCCAGGACAGCTGCTCGAGCCCGCGGGACCTCGGGCACAGGCCCGAGTTACCTGGGACAGCTGGTCGATGCCGCGAGCCCTCAGACCTGAGCTCGAGTCGCCCAGGAAAGCTGGTCGACACCGCGGGCCCTCAGAACCGGGCCCGAATCAGCCGGGACAGCTAGTCGACACCATTGGCCCTCGGACTCGGGCACGAGTTGTCCGGGACAGCTGGTCGACTCATGGGAAGGCGGACACGGGCCCGAGAGGCCCCGGAGAGCTGGTTGACACCGCGGGACCTCGGACCCGTGCCCGAGTCGCCTGGGAGGGTTCGTTGACACCACGGGCCCTCAGATAAGAGTTCGACTCACCCAGTAGAGCTGGTCGACACCGCAGACCTCGGACCCGGTCGCGACGCACCTGGGAGAGCTTGTCGACACCGTGGGCCCTCGGACAAGAGCGCGACTCACCAGGACTGTTGGTCGACACAAGGCCCCTCAGATATGAGTGCGAGTCACCTGGGAGAGCTGGTCAACACCGCGGGGGTTCGGGCTCGGGCGCGAGTCATCCAGGACAGCTGGTGGATACCGAGGGTAATCGGACCCGAGCTCGAGTCCCACGGGAGGTATGGTCAACACCACGGGCCCCCGGATAAGAGCACGAGACTCCCGGGAGAGCTGGTCGACCCCACGGGAACTTGGACTTGGGCCCAAGGCGCCCAGGACAGATGGTCCACCCCGCCAGCCCTCGGACACTGGCCCGAGTTGTCCGGGACAACTGGTCGACACCCCGGGCCCTCAGAGCCGGACGCGAATCACCGGGAAAGCTGGTCGAACCTGCGGGCCATCGGACCCGAGGCCGAGTCGCCCGGGAGAGATGGTCGACTCCGCCGGCCCTCAAATCCAGGCCCGAGTTGCCGGGACAGCGGGTGGACTCCGCGGGGACTCGGAACAGGGCTTGAGTCGACCGGGAGAGCTGTTCGACACCGCCGGCGGTCGCACCCTGGCGCGAGTCTTCCGGGAGAGCTGGTCAAGCCCGCGGGAACTCGGAGCCGAGCCCAGGTCGCCCGGGGCCTTTGGTCGATCTCGCACAACCTGGGACACATTTCTGAGTCACCCGCGACAGCTGGTCGATTCCGCCTGCTTCGGACCCGGGCCCGAGACGCCCGGGACAGCTGGTCGACATCGCGGGCCCTCGGAGCCGGGCGCGAGTCGCCGGGGAGGGCTGGTCAACTTCTCAGGCCATTGGACCCGAGCCTGAGACACCCGGGACAGCTGGTTGACACCGCAGACCCTCGGACCTGGGAGCGAGTGGTCCGGGACAGCTGGTCGACCCCGCGGACATTGGAACCGGGGCCCAGGTCACCAGAGACATTTGGTCAATCCTGCGCAACATGGGACACAGGCCAGAGTCGCCCTGGATAGCTGGTTGGCACCGCGGGTAATCAGAGCCGGGCAGGAGTCGCCCGGGACAGCTGGTCGACACCGAGGGCCATCGGAGCCGAGGCCGAGTCGCCCAGGAAAGCTGGTCGACACCGCGGGCCCTCAGAACCGGGCCCGAGGAACCCGGGAGAGCTGGTCGACACTAAGGGCCCTCGGATAAGAGTGCGAGTTGCCCAGGAGAGCTGGTCGACCCCGTGGGACCTCGGACAATGGCCCGAGTGTTCCCGGACAACTGGTCGACACCTTGGCCCTCGGAGCCGGGCGCGGGTCACCGGGAACGGTGGTCGAAGCCACGGGCCATCAGACCCGAGGCCGAGTCGCCCGGGAGTGCTGGTCGACAGCGCGGGCCCTCGGAACAAGGCCCGATGCGCCCAGGAGAGCTGGTTGACACCGCGGGCCCTCGGAACACGGCCCGAGCCGGACAGGACTGCTGGTCGACGCCGCGGACCCTCGCAACAGATCGCGAGTGGTCCGGGAGACCTGGTCGACCCCGCGGTCCCTCGGACCGGGGCCCATGTCTGCCAGGACAGCTGCTCGAGCCCGCGGGACCTCGGGCACAGGCCCGAGTTACCTGGGACAGCTGGTCGACGCCGCGAGCCCTCAGACCTGAGCTCGAGTCGCCCAGGAAAGCTGGTCGACACCGCGGGCCCTCAGAACCGGGCCCGAATCAGCCGGGACAGCTAGTCGACACCATTGGCCCTCGGACTCGGGCACGAGTTGTCCGGGACAGCTGGTCGACTCATGGGAAGGCGGACACGGGCCCGAGAGGCCCCGGAGAGCTGGTTGACACCGCGGGACCTCGGACCCGGGCCCGAGTCGCCTGGGAGAGCTGGTCGACACGGTGGGCCCTCAGATAAGAGCGCGAGTCGCCTGGGAGAGCTGGTCGACACCGCGGACCTCGGACCCGTGCCCGAGTCGCCTGGGAGGGTTCGTTGACACCACGGGCCCTCAGATAAGAGTTCGACTCACCCAGTAGAGCTGGTCGACACCGCAGACCTCGGACCCGGTCGCGACGCACCTGGGAGAGCTTGTCGACACCGTGGGCCCTCGGACAAGAGCGCGACTCACCAGGACTGTTGGTCGACACAAGGCCCCTCAGATATGAGTGCGAGTCACCTGGGAGAGCTGGTCAACACCGCGGGGGTTCGGGCTCGGGCGCGAGTCATCCAGGACAGCTGGTGGATACCGAGGGTAATCGGACCCGAGCTCGAGTCCCACGGGAGGTATGGTCAACACCACGGGCCCCCGGATAAGAGCACGAGACGCCCGGGAGAGCTGGTCGACCCCACGGGAACTTGGACTTGGGCCCAAGGCGCCCAGGACAGATGGTCCACCCCGCCAGCCCTCGGACACTGGCCCGAGTTGTCCGGGACAACTGGTCGACACCCCGGGCCCTCAGAGCCGGACGCGAATCACCGGGAAAGCTGGTCGAACCTGCGGGCCATCGGACCCGAGGCCGAGTCGCCCGGGAGAGATGGTCGACTCCGCCGGCCCTCAAATCCAGGCCCGAGTTGCCGGGACAGCGGGTGGACTCCGCGGGGACTCGGAACAGGGCTTGAGTCGACCGGGAGAGCTGTTCGACACCGCCGGCGGTCGCACCCGGGCGCGAGTCTTCCGGGAGAGCTGGTCAAGCCCGCGGGAACTCGGAGCCGAGCCCAGGTCGCCCGGGGCCTTTGGTCGATCTCGCACAACCTGGGACACATTTCTGAGTCACCCGCGACAGCTGGTCGATTCCGCCTGCTTCGGACCCGGGCCCGAGACGCCCGGGACAGCTGGTCGACATCGCGGGCCCTCGGAGCCGGGCGCGAGTCGCCGGGGAGGGCTGGTCAACTTCTCAGGCCATTGGACCCGAGCCTGAGACACCCGGGACAGCTGGTTGACACCGCAGACCCTCGGACCTGGGAGCGAGTGGTCCGGGACAGCTGGTCGACCCCGCGGACATTGGAACCGGGGCCCAGGTCACCAGAGACATTTGGTCAATCCTGCGCAACATGGGACACAGGCCAGAGTGGCCCTGGATAGCTGGTTGGCACCGCGGGTAATCAGAGCCGGGCAGGAGTCGCCCGGGACAGCTGGTCGACACCGAGGGCCATCGGAGCCGAGGCCGAGTCGCCCAGGAAAGCTGGTCGACACCGCGGGCCCTCAGAACCGGGCCCGAGGAACCCGGGAGAGCTGGTCGACACTAAGGGCCCTCGGATAAGAGTGCGAGTTGCTCAGGAGAGCTGGGCGACCCCGTGGGACCTCGGACCATGGCCCGAGTGTTCCCGGACAACTGGTCGACACCTTGGCCCTCGGAGCCGGGCGCGGGTCACCGGGAACGGTGGTCGAAGCCACGGGCCATCAGACCCGAGGCCGAGTCGCCCGGGAGTGCTGGTCGACAGCGCGGGCCCTCGGAACAAGGCCCGATGCGCCCAGGAGAGCTGGTTGACACCGCGGGCCCTCGGAACACGGCCCGAGCCGGACAGGACTGCTGGTCGACGCCGCGGACCCTCGCAACAGATCGCGAGTGGTCCGGGAGACCTGGTCGACCCCGCGGTCCCTCGGACCGGGGCCCATGTCTGCCAGGACAGCTGCTCGAGCCCGCGGGACCTCGGGCACAGGCCCGAGTTACCTGGGACAGCTGGTCGACGCCGCGAGCCCTCAGACCTGAGCTCGAGTCGCCCAGGAAAGCTGGTCGACACCGCGGGCCCTCAGAACCGGGCCCGAATCAGCCGGGACAGCTAGTCGACACCATTGGCCCTCGGACTCGGGCACGAGTTGTCCGGGACAGCTGGTCGACTCATGGGAAGGCGGACACGGGCCCGAGAGGCCCCGGAGAGCTGGTTGACACCGCGGAACCTCGGACCCGGGCCCGAGTCGCCTGGGAGAGCTGGTCGACACGGTGGGCCCTCAGATAAGAGCGCGAGTCGCCTGGGAGAGCTGGTCGACACCGCGGACCTCGGACCCGTGCCCGAGTCGCCTGGGAGGGTTCGTTGACACCACGGGCCCTCAGATAAGAGTTCGACTCACCCAGTAGAGCTGGTCGACACCGCAGACCTCGGACCCGGTCGCGACGCACCTGGGAGAGCTTGTCGACACCGTGGGCCCTCGGACAAGAGCGCGACTCACCAGGACTGTTGGTCGACACAAGGCCCCTCAGATATGAGTGCGAGTCACCTGGGAGAGCTGGTCAACACCGCGGGGGTTCGGGCTCGGGCGCGAGTCATCCAGGACAGCTGGTGGATACCGAGGGTAATCGGACCCGAGCTCGAGTCCCACGGGAGGTATGGTCAACACCACGGGCCCCCGGATAAGAGCACGAGACGCCCGGGAGAGCTGGTCGACCCCACGGGAACTTGGACTTGGGCCCAAGGCGCCCAGGACAGATGGTCCACCCCGCCAGCCCTCGGACACTGGCCCGAGTTGTCCGGGACAACTGGTCGACACCCCGGGCCCTCAGAGCCGGACGCGAATCACCGGGAAAGCGGGTCGAACCTGCGGGCCATCGGACCCGAGGCCGAGTCGCCCGGGAGAGATGGTCGACTCCGCCGGCCCTCAAATCCAGGCCCGAGTTGCCGGGACAGCGGGTGGACTCCGCGGGGACTCGGAACAGGGCTTGAGTCGACCGGGAGAGCTGTTCCACACCGCCGGCGGTCGCACCCGGGCGCGAGTCTTCCGGGAGAGCTGGTCAAGCCCGCGGGAACTCGGAGCCGAGCCCAGGTGGCCCGGGGCCTTTGGTCGATCTCGCACAACCTGGGACACATTTCTGAGTCACCCGCGACAGCTGGTCGATTCCGCCTGCTTCGGACCCGGGCCCGAGACGCCCGGGACAGCTGGTCGACATCGCGGGCCCTCGGAGCCGGGCGCGAGTCGCCGGGGAGGGCTGGTCAACTTCTCAGGCCATTGGACCCGAGCCTGAGACACCCGGGACAGCTGGTTGACACCGCAGACCCTCGGACCTGGGAGCGAGTGGTCCGGGACAGCTGGTCGACCCCGCGGACATTGGAACCGGGGCCCAGGTCACCAGAGACATTTGGTCAATCCTGCGCAACATGGGACACAGGCCAGAGTCGCCCTGGATAGCTGGTTGGCACCGCGGGTAATCAGAGCCGGGCAGGAGTCGCCCGGGACAGCTGGTCGACACCGAGGGCCATCGGAGCCGAGGCCGAGTCGCCCAGGAAAGCTGGTCGACACCGCGGGCCCTCAGAACCGGGCCCGAGGAACCCGGGAGAGCTGGTCGACACTAAGGGCCCTCGGATAAGAGTGCGAGTTGCCCAGGAGAGCTGGGCGACCCCGTGGGACCTCGGACCATGGCCCGAGTGTTCCCGGACAACTGGTCGACACCTTGGCCCTCGGAGCCGGGCGCGGGTCACCGGGAACGGTGGTCGAAGCCACGGGCCATCAGACCCGAGGCCGAGTCGCCCGGGAGAGCTGGTCGACAGCGCGGGCCCTCGGAACAAGGCCCGATGCGCCCAGGAGAGCTGGTTGACACCGCGGGCCCTCGGAACACGGCCCGAGCCGGACAGGACTGCTGGTCGACGCCGCGGACCCTCGCAACAGATCGCGAGTGGTCCGGGAGACCTGGTCGACCCCGCGGTCCCTCGGACCGGGGCCCATGTCTGCCAGGACAGCTGCTCGAGCCCGCGGGACCTCGGGCACAGGCCCGAGTTACCTGGGACAGCTGGTCGACGCCGCGAGCCCTCAGACCTGAGCTCGAGTCGCCCAGGAAAGCTGGTCGACACCGCGGGCCCTCAGAACCGGGCCCGAATCAGCCGGGACAGCTAGTCGACACCATTGGCCCTCGGACTCGGGCACGAGTTGTCCGGGACAGCTGGTCGACTCATGGGAAGGCGGACACGGGCCCGAGAGGCCCCGGAGAGCTGGTTGACACCGCGGAACCTCGGACCCGGGCCCGAGTCGCCTGGGAGAGCTGGTCGACACGGTGGGCCCTCAGATAAGAGCGCGAGTCGCCTGGGAGAGCTGGTCGACACCGCGGACCTCGGACCCGTGCCCGAGTCGCCTGGGAGGGTTCGTTGACACCACGGGCCCTCAGATAAGAGTTCGACTCACCCAGTAGAGCTGGTCGACACCGCAGACCTCGGACCCGGTCGCGACGCACCTGGGAGAGCTTGTCGACACCGTGGGCCCTCGGACAAGAGCGCGACTCACCAGGACTGTTGGTCGACACAAGGCCCCTCAGATATGAGTGCGAGTCACCTGGGAGAGCTGGTCAACACCGCGGGGGTTCGGGCTCGGGCGCGAGTCATCCAGGACAGCTGGTGGATACCGAGGGTAATCGGACCCGAGCTCGAGTCCCACGGGAGGTATGGTCAACACCACGGGCCCCCGGATAAGAGCACGAGACGCCCGGGAGAGCTGGTCGACCCCACGGGAACTTGGACTTGGGCCCAAGGCGCCCAGGACAGATGGTCCACCCCGCCAGCCCTCGGACACTGGCCCGAGTTGTCCGGGACAACTGGTCGACACCCCGGGCCCTCAGAGCCGGACGCGAATCACCGGGAAAGCTGGTCGAACCTGCGGGCCATCGGACCCGAGGCCGAGTCGCCCGGGAGAGATGGTCGACTCCGCCGGCCCTCAAATCCAGGCCCGAGTTGCCGGGACAGCGGGTGGACTCCGCGGGGACTCGGAACAGGGCTTGAGTCGACCGGGAGAGCTGTTCGACACCGCCGGCGGTCGCACCCGGGCGCGAGTCTTCCGGGAGAGCTGGTCAAGCCCGCGGGAACTCGGAGCCGAGCCCAGGTCGCCCGGGGCCTTTGGTCGATCTCGCACAACCTGGGACACATTTCTGAGTCACCCGCGACAGCTGGTCGATTCCGCCTGCTTCGGACCCGGGCCCGAGACGCCCGGGACAGCTGGTCGACATCGCGGGCCCTCGGAGCCGGGCGCGAGTCGCCGGGGAGGGCTGGTCAACTTCTCAGGCCATTGGACCCGAGCCTGAGACACCCGGGACAGCTGGTTGACACCGCAGACCCTCGGACCTGGGAGCGAGTGGTCCGGGACAGCTGGTCGACCCCGCGGACATTGGAACCGGGGCCCAGGTCACCAGAGACATTTGGTCAATCCTGCGCAACATGGGACACAGGCCAGAGTCGCCCTGGATAGCTGGTTGGCACCGCGGGTAATCAGAGCCGGGCAGGAGTCGCCCGGGACAGCTGGTCGACACCGAGGGCCATCGGAGCCGAGGCCGAGTCGCCCAGGAAAGCTGGTCGACACCGCGGGCCCTCAGAACCGGGCCCGAGGAACCCGGGAGAGCTGGTCGACACTAAGGGCCCTCGGATAAGAGTGCGAGTTGCCCAGGAGAGCTGGTCGACCCCGTGGGACCTCGGACCATGGCCCGAGTGTTCCCGGACAACTGGTCGACACCTTGGCCCTCGGAGCCGGGCGCGGGTCACCGGGAACGGTGGTCGAAGCCACGGGCCATCAGACCCGAGGCCGAGTCGCCCGGGAGTGCTGGTCGACAGCGCGGGCCCTCGGAACAAGGCCCGATGCGCCCAGGAGAGCTGGTTGACACCGCGGGCCCTCGGAACACGGCCCGAGCCGGACAGGACTGCTGGTCGACGCCGCGGACCCTCGCAACAGATCGCGAGTGGTCCGGGAGACCTGGTCGACCCCGCGGTCCCTCGGACCGGGGCCCATGTCTGCCAGGACAGCTGCTCGAGCCCGCGGGACCTCGGGCACAGGCCCGAGTTACCTGGGACAGCTGGTCGACGCCGCGAGCCCTCAGACCTGAGCTCGAGTCGCCCAGGAAAGCTGGTCGACACCGCGGGCCCTCAGAACCGGGCCCGAATCAGCCGGGACAGCTAGTCGACACCATTGGCCCTCGGACTCGGGCACGAGTTGTCCGGGACAGCTGGTCGACTCATGGGAAGGCGGACACGGGCCCGAGAGGCCCCGGAGAGCTGGTTGACACCGCGGGACCTCGGACCCGGGCCCGAGTCGCCTGGGAGAGCTGGTCGACACGGTGGGCCCTCAGATAAGAGCGCGAGTCGCCTGGGAGAGCTGGTCGACACCGCGGACCTCGGACCCGTGCCCGAGTCGCCTGGGAGGGTTCGTTGACACCACGGGCCCTCAGATAAGAGTTCGACTCACCCAGTGGAGCTGGTCGACACCGCAGACCTCGGACCCGGTCGCGACGCACCTGGGAGAGCTTGTCGACACCGTGGGCCCTCGGACAAGAGCGCGACTCACCAGGACTGTTGGTCGACACAAGGCCCCTCAGATATGAGTGCGAGTCACCTGGGAGAGCTGGTCAACACCGCGGGGGTTCGGGCTCGGGCGCGAGTCATCCAGGACAGCTGGTGGATACCGAGGGTAATCGGACCCGAGCTCGAGTCCCACGGGAGGTATGGTCAACACCACGGGCCCCCGGATAAGAGCACGAGACGCCCGGGAGAGCTGGTCGACCCCACGGGAACTTGGACTTGGGCCCAAGGCGCCCAGGACAGATGGTCCACCCCGCCAGCCCTCGGACACTGGCCCGAGTTGTCCGGGACAACTGGTCGACACCCCGGGCCCTCAGAGCCGGACGCGAATCACCGGGAAAGCTGGTCGAACCTGCGGGCCATCGGACCCGAGGCCGAGTCGCCCGGGAGAGATGGTCGACTCCGCCGGCCCTCAAATCCAGGCCCGAGTTGCCGGGACAGCGGGTGGACTCCGCGGGGACTCGGAACAGGGCTTGAGTCGACCGGGAGAGCTGTTCGACACCGCCGGCGGTCGCACCCGGGCGCGAGTCTTCCGGGAGAGCTGGTCAAGCCCGCGGGAACTCGGAGCCGAGCCCAGGTCGCCCGGGGCCTTTGGTCGATCTCGCACAACCTGGGACACATTTCTGAGTCACCCGCGACAGCTGGTCGATTCCGCCTGCTTCGGACCCGGGCCCGAGACGCCCGGGACAGCTGGTCGACATCGCGGGCCCTCGGAGCCGGGCGCGAGTCGCCGGGGAGGGCTGGTCAACTTCTCAGGCCATTGGACCCGAGCCTGAGACACCCGGGACAGCTGGTTGACACCGCAGACCCTCGGACCTGGGAGCGAGTGGTCCGGGACAGCTGGTCGACCCCGCGGACATTGGAACCGGGGCCCAGGTCACCAGAGACATTTGGTCAATCCTGCGCAACATGGGACACAGGCCAGAGTCGCCCTGGATAGCTGGTTGGCACCGCGGGTAATCAGAGCCGGGCAGGAGTCGCCCGGGACAGCTGGTCGACACCGAGGGCCATCGGAGCCGAGGCCGAGTCGCCCAGGAAAGCTGGTCGACACCGCGGGCCCTCAGAACCGGGCCCGAGGAACCCGGGAGAGCTGGTCGACACTAAGGGCCCTCGGATAAGAGTGCGAGTTGCCCAGGAGAGCTGGTCGACCCCGTGGGACCTCGGACCATGGCCCGAGTGTTCCCGGACAACTGGTCGACACCTTGGCCCTCGGAGCCGGGCGCGGGTCACCGGGAACGGTGGTCGAAGCCACGGGCCATCAGACCCGAGGCCGAGTCGCCCGGGAGTGCTGGTCGACAGCGCGGGCCCTCGGAACAAGGCCCGATGCGCCCAGGAGAGCTGGTTGACACCGCGGGCCCTCGGAACACGGCCCGAGCCGGACAGGACTGCTGGTCGACGCCGCGGACCCTCGCAACAGATCGCGAGTGGTCCGGGAGACCTGGTCGACCCCGCGGTCCCTCGGACCGGGGCCCATGTCTGCCAGGACAGCTGCTCGAGCCCGCGGGACCTCGGGCACAGGCCCGAGTTACCTGGGACAGCTGGTCGACGCCGCGAGCCCTCAGACCTGAGCTCGAGTCGCCCAGGAAAGCTGGTCGACACCGCGGGCCCTCAGAACCGGGCCCGAATCAGCCGGGACAGCTAGTCGACACCATTGGCCCTCGGACTCGGGCACGAGTTGTCCGGGACAGCTGGTCGACTCATGGGAAGGCGGACACGGGCCCGAGAGGCCCCGGAGAGCTGGTTGACACCGCGGGACCTCGGACCCGGGCCCGAGTCGCCTGGGAGAGCTGGTCGACACGGTGGGCCCTCAGATAAGAGCGCGAGTCGCCTGGGAGAGCTGGTCGACACCGCGGACCTCGGACCCGTGCCCGAGTCGCCTGGGAGGGTTCGTTGACACCACGGGCCCTCAGATAAGAGTTCGACTCACCCAGTGGAGCTGGTCGACACCGCAGACCTCGGACCCGGTCGCGACGCACCTGGGAGAGCTTGTCGACACCGTGGGCCCTCGGACAAGAGCGCGACTCACCAGGACTGTTGGTCGACACAAGGCCCCTCAGATATGAGTGCGAGTCACCTGGGAGAGCTGGTCAACACCGCGGGGGTTCGGGCTCGGGCGCGAGTCATCCAGGACAGCTGGTGGATACCGAGGGTAATCGGACCCGAGCTCGAGTCCCACGGGAGGTATGGTCAACACCACGGGCCCCCGGATAAGAGCACGAGACGCCCGGGAGAGCTGGTCGACCCCACGGGAACTTGGACTTGGGCCCAAGGCGCCCAGGACAGATGGTCCACCCCGCCAGCCCTCGGACAAAGGCCCGAGTTGTCCGGGACAACTGGTCGACACCCCGGGCCCTCAGAGCCGGACGCGAATCACCGGGAAAGCTGGTCGAACCTGCGGGCCATCGGACCCGAGGCCGAGTCGCCCGGGAGAGATGGTCGACTCCGCCGGCCCTCAAATCCAGGCCCGAGTTGCCGGGACAGCGGGTGGACTCCGCGGGGACTCGGAACAGGGCTTGAGTCGACCGGGAGAGCTGGTCGACACCGCCGGCGGTCGCACCCGGGCGCGAGTCTTCCGGGAGAGCTGGTCAAGCCCGCGGGAACTCGGAGCCGAGCCCAGGTCGCCCGGGGCCTTTGGTCGATCTCGCACAACCTGGGACACATTTCTGAGTCACCCGCGACAGCTGGTCGATTCCGCCTGCTTCGGACCCGGGCCCGAGACGCCCGGGACAGCTGGTCGACATCGCGGGCCCTCGGAGCCGGGCGCGAGTCGCCGGGGAGGGCTGGTCAACTTCTCAGGCCATTGGACCCGAGCCTGAGACACCCGGGACAGCTGGTTGACACCGCAGACCCTCGGACCTGGGAGCGAGTGGTCCGGGACAGCTGGTCGACCCCGCGGACATTGGAACCGGGGCCCAGGTCACCAGAGACATTTGGTCAATCCTGCGCAACATGGGACACAGGCCAGAGTCGCCCTGGATAGCTGGTTGGCACCGCGGGTAATCAGAGCCGGGCAGGAGTCGCCCGGGACAGCTGGTCGACACCGAGGGCCATCGGAGCCGAGGCCGAGTCGCCCAGGAAAGCTGGTCGACACCGCGGGCCCTCAGAACCGGGCCCGAGGAACCCGGGGGAGCTGGTCGACACTAAGGGCCCTCAGATAAGAGTGCGAGTTGCCCAGGAGAGCTGGTCGACCCCGTGGGACCTCGGACAATGGCCCGAGTGTTCCCGGACAACTGGTCGACACCTTGGCCCTCGGAGCCGGGCGCGGGTCACCGGGAACGGTGGTCGAAGCCACGGGCCATCAGACCCGAGGCCGAGTCGCCCGGGAGTGCTGGTCGACAGCGCGGGCCCTCGGAACAAGGCCCGATGCGCCCAGGAGAGCTGGTTGACACCGCGGGCCCTCGGAACACGGCCCGAGCCGGACAGGACTGCTGGTCGACGCCGCGGACCCTCGCAACAGATCGCGAGTGGTCCGGGAGACCTGGTCGACCCCGCGGTCCCTCGGACCGGGGCCCATGTCTGCCAGGACAGCTGCTCGAGCCCGCGGGACCTCGGGCACAGGCCCGAGTTACCTGGGACAGCTGGTCGACGCCGCGAGCCCTCAGACCTGAGCTCGAGTCGCCCAGGAAAGCTGGTCGACACCGCGGGCCCTCAGAACCGGGCCCGAATCAGCCGGGACAGCTAGTCGACACCATTGGCCCTCGGACTCGGGCACGAGTTGTCCGGGACAGCTGGTCGACTCATGGGAAGGCGGACACGGGCCCGAGAGGCCCCGGAGAGCTGGTTGACACCGCGGGACCTCGGACCCGGGCCCGAGTCGCCTGGGAGAGCTGGTCGACACGGTGGGCCCTCAGATAAGAGCGCGAGTCGCCTGGGAGAGCTGGTCGACACCGCGGACCTCGGACCCGTGCCCGAGTCGCCTGGGAGGGTTCGTTGACACCACGGGCCCTCAGATAAGAGTTCGACTCACCCAGTGGAGCTGGTCGACACCGCAGACCTCGGACCCGGTCGCGACGCACCTGGGAGAGCTTGTCGACACCGTGGGCCCTCGGACAAGAGCGCGACTCACCAGGACTGTTGGTCGACACAAGGCCCCTCAGATATGAGTGCGAGTCACCTGGGAGAGCTGGTCAACACCGCGGGGGTTCGGGCTCGGGCGCGAGTCATCCAGGACAGCTGGTGGATACCGAGGGTAATCGGACCCGAGCTCGAGTCCCACGGGAGGTATGGTCAACACCACGGGCCCCCGGATAAGAGCACGAGACGCCCGGGAGAGCTGGTCGACCCCACGGGAACTTGGACTTGGGCCCAAGGCGCCCAGGACAGATGGTCCACCCCGCCAGCCCTCGGACACTGGCCCGAGTTGTCCGGGACAACTGGTCGACACCCCGGGCCCTCAGAGCCGGACGCGAATCACCGGGAAAGCTGGTCGAACCTGCGGGCCATCGGACCCGAAGCCGAGTCGCCCGGGAGAGATGGTCGACTCCGCCGGCCCTCAAATCCAGGCCCGAGTTGCCGGGACAGCGGGTGGACTCCGCGGGGACTCGGAACAGGGCTTGAGTCGACCGGGAGAGCTGTTCGACACCGCCGGCGGTCGCACCCGGGCGCGAGTCTTCCGGGAGAGCTGGTCAAGCCCGCGGGAACTCGGAGCCGAGCCCAGGTCGCCCGGGGCCTTTGGTCGATCTCGCACAACCTGGGACACATTTCTGAGTCACCCGCGACAGCTGGTCGATTCCGCCTGCTTCGGACCCGGGCCCGAGACGCCCGGGACAGCTGGTCGACATCGCGGGCCCTCGGAGCCGGGCGCGAGTCGCCGGGGAGGGCTGGTCAACTTCTCAGGCCATTGGACCCGAGCCTGAGACACCCGGGACAGCTGGTTGACACCGCAGACCCTCGGACCTGGGAGCGAGTGGTCCGGGACAGCTGGTCGACCCCGCGGACATTGGAACCGGGGCCCAGGTCACCAGAGACATTTGGTCAATCCTGCGCAACATGGGACACAGGCCAGAGTCGCCCTGGATAGCTGGTTGGCACCGCGGGTAATCAGAGCCGGGCAGGAGTCGCCCGGGACAGCTGGTCGACACCGAGGGCCATCGGAGCCGAGGCCGAGTCGCCCAGGAAAGCTGGTCGACACCGCGGGCCCTCAGAACCGGGCCCGAGGAACCCGGGGGAGCTGGTCGACACTAAGGGCCCTCGGATAAGAGTGCGAGTTGCCCAGGAGAGCTGGTCGACCCCGTGGGACCTCGGACAATGGCCCGAGTGTTCCCGGACAACTGGTCGACACCTTGGCCCTCGGAGCCGGGCGCGGGTCACCGGGAACGGTGGTCGAAGCCACGGGCCATCAGACCCGAGGCCGAGTCGCCCGGGAGTGCTGGTCGACAGCGCGGGCCCTCGGAACAAGGCCCGATGCGCCCAGGAGAGCTGGTTGACACCGCGGGCCCTCGGAACACGGCCCGAGCCGGACAGGACTGCTGGTCGACGCCGCGGAC
Organism: Sus scrofa; assembly: GCF_054392235.1. NCBI lineage: Eukaryota > Metazoa > Chordata > Mammalia > Artiodactyla > Suidae > Sus > Sus scrofa. The sequence goes on along the minus strand of NC_139393.1, from coordinate 36,530,352 downwards.
CCTCGCAACAGATCGCGAGTGGTCCGGGAGACCTGGTCGACCCCGCGGTCCCTCGGACCGGGGCCCATGTCTGCCAGGACAGCTGCTCGAGCCCGCGGGACCTCGGGCACAGGCCCGAGTTACCTGGGACAGCTGGTCGACGCCGCGAGCCCTCAGACCTGAGCTCGAGTCGCCCAGGAAAGCTGGTCGACACCGCGGGCCCTCAGAACCGGGCCCGAATCAGCCGGGACAGCTAGTCGACACCATTGGCCCTCGGACTCGGGCACGAGTTGTCCGGGACAGCTGGTCGACTCATGGGAAGGCGGACACGGGCCCGAGAGGCCCCGGAGAGCTGGTTGACACCGCGGGACCTCGGACCCGGGCCCGAGTCGCCTGGGAGAGCTGGTCGACACGGTGGGCCCTCAGATAAGAGCACGAGTCGCTTGGGAGAGCTGGTCGACACCGCGGACCTCGGACCCGTGCCCGAGTCGCCTGGGAGGGTTCGTTGACACCACGGGCCCTCAGATAAGAGTTCGACTCACCCAGTGGAGCTGGTCGACACCGCAGACCTCGGACCCGGTCGCGACGCACCTGGGAGAGCTTGTCGACACCGTGGGCCCTCGGACAAGAGCGCGACTCACCAGGACTGTTGGTCGACACAAGGCCCCTCAGATATGAGTGCGAGTCACCTGGGAGAGCTGGTCAACACCGCGGGGGTTCGGGCTCGGGCGCGAGTCATCCAGGACAGCTGGTGGATACCGAGGGTAATCGGACCCGAGCTCGAGTCCCACGGGAGGTATGGTCAACACCACGGGCCCCCGGATAAGAGCACGAGACGCCCGGGAGAGCTGGTCGACCCCACGGGAACTTGGACTTGGGCCCAAGGCGCCCAGGACAGATGGTCCACCCCGCCAGCCCTCGGACACTGGCCCGAGTTGTCCGGGACAACTGGTCGACACCCCGGGCCCTCAGAGCCGGACGCGAATCACCGGGAAAGCTGGTCGAACCTGCGGGCCATCGGACCCGAGGCCGAGTCGCCCGGGAGAGATGGTCGACTCCGCCGGCCCTCAAATCCAGGCCCGAGTTGCCGGGACAGCGGGTGGACTCCGCGGGGACTCGGAACAGGGCTTGAGTCGACCGGGAGAGCTGGTCGACACCGCCGGCGGTCGCACCCGGGCGCGAGTCTTCCGGGAGAGCTGGTCAAGCCCGCGGGAACTCGGAGCCGAGCCCAGGTCGCCCGGGGCCTTTGGTCGATCTCGCACAACCTGGGACACATTTCTGAGTCACCCGCGACAGCTGGTCGATTCCGCCTGCTTCGGACCCGGGCCCGAGACGCCCGGGACAGCTGGTCGACATCGCGGGCCCTCGGAGCCGGGCGCGAGTCGCCGGGGAGGGCTGGTCAACTTCTCAGGCCATTGGACCCGAGCCTGAGACACCCGGGACAGCTGGTTGACACCGCAGACCCTCGGACCTGGGAGCGAGTGGTCCGGGACAGCTGGTCGACCCCGCGGACATTGGAACCGGGGCCCAGGTCACCAGAGACATTTGGTCAATCCTGCGCAACATGGGACACAGGCCAGAGTCGCCCTGGATAGCTGGTTGGCACCGCGGGTAATCAGAGCCGGGCAGGAGTCGCCCGGGACAGCTGGTCGACACCGAGGGCCATCGGAGCCGAGGCCGAGTCGCCCAGGAAAGCTGGTCGACACCGCGGGCCCTCAGAACCGGGCCCGAGGAACCCGGGAGAGCTGGTCGACACTAAGGGCCCTCGGATAAGAGTGCGAGTTGCCCAGGAGAGCTGGGCGACCCCGTGGGACCTCGGACAATGGCCCGAGTGTTCCCGGACAACTGGTCGACACCTTGGCCCTCGGAGCCGGGCGCGGGTCACCGGGAACGGTGGTCGAAGCCACGGGCCATCAGACCCGAGGCCGAGTCGCCCGGGAGTGCTGGTCGACAGCGCGGGCCCTCGGAACAAGGCCCGATGCGCCCAGGAGAGCTGGTTGACACCGCGGGCCCTCGGAACACGGCCCGAGCCGGACAGGACTGCTGGTCGACGCCGCGGACCCTCGCAACAGATCGCGAGTGGTCCGGGAGACCTGGTCGACCCCGCGGTCCCTCGGACCGGGGCCCATGTCTGCCAGGACAGCTGCTCGAGCCCGCGGGACCTCGGGCACAGGCCCGAGTTACCTGGGACAGCTGGTCGACGCCGCGAGCCCTCAGACCTGAGCTCGAGTCGCCCAGGAAAGCTGGTCGACACCGCGGGCCCTCAGAACCGGGCCCGAATCAGCCGGGACAGCTAGTCGACACCATTGGCCCTCGGACTCGGGCACGAGTTGTCCGGGACAGCTGGTCGACTCATGGGAAGGCGGACACGGGCCCGAGAGGCCCCGGAGAGCTGGTTGACACCGCGGGACCTCGGACCCGGGCCCGAGTCGCCTGGGAGAGCTGGTCGACACGGTGGGCCCTCAGATAAGAGCGCGAGTCGCCTGGGAGAGCTGGTCGACACCGCGGACCTCGGACCCGTGCCCGAGTCGCCTGGGAGGGTTCGTTGACACCACGGGCCCTCAGATAAGAGTTCGACTCACCCAGTGGAGCTGGTCGACACCGCAGACCTCGGACCCGGTCGCGACGCACCTGGGAGCGCTTGTCGACACCGTGGGCCCTCGGACAAGAGCGCGACTCACCAGGACTGTTGGTCGACACAAGGCCCCTCAGATATGAGTGCGAGTCACCTGGGAGAGCTGGTCAACACCGCGGGGGTTCGGGCTCGGGCGCGAGTCATCCAGGACAGCTGGTGGATACCGAGGGTAATCGGACCCGAGCTCGAGTCCCACGGGAGGTATGGTCAACACCACGGGCCCCCGGATAAGAGCACGAGACGCCCGGGAGAGCTGGTCGACCCCACGGGAACTTGGACTTGGGCCCAAGGCGCCCAGGACAGATGGTCCACCCCGCCAGCCCTCGGACACTGGCCCGAGTTGTCCGGGACAACTGGTCGACACCCCGGGCCCTCAGAGCCGGACGCGAATCACCGGGAAAGCTGGTCGAACCTGCGGGCCATCGGACCCGAGGCCGAGTCGCCCGGGAGAGATGGTCGACTCCGCCGGCCCTCAAATCCAGGCCCGAGTTGCCGGGACAGCGGGTGGACTCCGCGGGGACTCGGAACAGGGCTTGAGTCGACCGGGAGAGTTGTTCCACACCGCCGGCGGTCGCACCCGGGCGCGAGTCTTCCGGGAGAGCTGGTCAAGCCCGCGGGAACTCGGAGCCGAGCCCAGGTCGCCCGGGGCCTTTGGTCGATCTCGCACAACCTGGGACACATTTCTGAGTCACCCGCGACAGCTGGTCGATTCCGCCTGCTTCGGACCCGGGCCCGAGACGCCCGGGACAGCTGGTCGACATCGCGGGCCCTCGGAGCCGGGCGCGAGTCGCCGGGGAGGGCTGGTCAACTTCTCAGGCCATTGGACCCGAGCCTGAGACACCCGGGACAGCTGGTTGACACCGCAGACCCTCGGACCTGGGAGCGAGTGGTCCGGGACAGCTGGTCGACCCCGCGGACATTGGAACCGGGGCCCAGGTCACCAGAGACATTTGGTCAATCCTGCGCAACATGGGACACAGGCCAGAGTCGCCCTGGATAGCTGGTTGGCACCGCGGGTAATCAGAGCCGGGCAGGAGTCGCCCGGGACAGCTGGTCGACACCGAGGGCCATCGGAGCCGAGGCCGAGTCGCCCAGGAAAGCTGGTCGACACCGCGGGCCCTCAGAACCGGGCCCGAGGAACCCGGGAGAGCTGGTCGACACTAAGGGCCCTCGGATAAGAGTGCGAGTTGCCCAGGAGAGCTGGGCGACCCCGTGGGACCTCGGACCATGGCCCGAGTGTTCCCGGACAACTGGTCGACACCTTGGCCCTCGGAGCCGGGCGCGGGTCACCGGGAACGGTGGTCGAAGCCACGGGCCATCAGACCCGAGGCCGAGTCGCCCGGGAGTGCTGGTCGACAGCGCGGGCCCTCGGAACAAGGCCCGATGCGCCCAGGAGAGCTGGTTGACACCGCGGGCCCTCGGAACACGGCCCGAGCCGGACAGGACTGCTGGTCGACGCCGCGGACCCTCGCAACAGATCGCGAGTGGTCCGGGAGACCTGGTCGACCCCGCGGTCCCTCGGACCGGGGCCCATGTCTGCCAGGACAGCTGCTCGAGCCCGCGGGACTTCGGGCACAGGCCCGAGTTACCTGGGACAGCTGGTCGACGCCGCGAGCCCTCAGACCTGAGCTCGTGTCGCCCAGGAAAGCTGGTCGACACCGCGGGCCCTCAGAACCGGGCCCGAATCAGCCGGGACAGCTAGTCGACACCATTGGCCCTCGGACTCGGGCACGAGTTGTCCGGGACAGCTGGTCGACTCATGGGAAGGCGGACACGGGCCCGAGAGGCCCCGGAGAGCTGGTTGACACCGCGGGACCTCGGACCCGGGCCCGAGTCGCCTGGGAGAGCTGGTCGACACGGTGGGCCCTCAGATAAGAGCGCGAGTCGCCTGGGAGAGCTGGTCGACACCGCGGACCTCGGACCCGTGCCCGAGTCGCCTGGGAGGGTTCGTTGACACCACGGGCCCTCAGATAAGAGTTCGACTCACCCAGTAGAGCTGGTCGACACCGCAGACCTCGGACCCGGTCGCGACGCACCTGGGAGCGCTTGTCGACACCGTGGGCCCTCGGACAAGAGCGCGACTCACCAGGACTGTTGGTCGACACAAGGCCCCTCAGATATGAGTGCGAGTCACCTGGGAGAGCTGGTCAACACCGCGGGGGTTCGGGCTCGGGCGCGAGTCATCCAGGACAGCTGGTGGATACCGAGGGTAATCGGACCCGAGCTCGAGTCCCACGGGAGGTATGGTCAACACCACGGGCCCCCGGATAAGAGCACGAGACGCCCGGGAGAGCTGGTCGACCCCACGGGAACTTGGACTTGGGCCCAAGGCGCCCAGGACAGATGGTCCACCCCGCCAGCCCTCGGACACTGGCCCGAGTTGTCCGGGACAACTGGTCGACACCCCGGGCCCTCAGAGCCGGACGCGAATCACCGGGAAAGCTGGTCGAACCTGCGGGCCATCGGACCCGAGGCCGAGTCGCCCGGGAGAGATGGTCGACTCCGCCGGCCCTCAAATCCAGGCCCGAGTTGCCGGGACAGCGGGTGGACTCCGCGGGGACTCGGAACAGGGCTTGAGTCGACCGGGAGAGTTGTTCGACACCGCCGGCGGTCGCACCCGGGCGCGAGTCTTCCGGGAGAGCTGGTCAAGCCCGCGGGAACTCGGAGCCGAGCCCAGGTGGCCCGGGGCCTTTGGTCGATCTCGCACAACCTGGGACACATTTCTGAGTCACCCGCGACAGCTGGTCGATTCCGCCTGCTTCGGACCCGGGCCCGAGACGCCCGGGACAGCTGGTCGACATCGCGGGCCCTCGGAGCCGGGCGCGAGTCGCCGGGGAGGGCTGGTCAACTTCTCAGGCCATTGGACCCGAGCCTGAGACACCCGGGACAGCTGGTTGACACCGCAGACCCTCGGACCTGGGAGCGAGTGGTCCGGGACAGCTGGTCGACCCCGCGGACATTGGAACCGGGGCCCAGGTCACCAGAGACATTTGGTCAATCCTGCGCAACATGGGACACAGGCCAGAGTCGCCCTGGATAGCTGGTTGGCACCGCGGGTAATCAGAGCCGGGCAGGAGTCGCCCGGGACAGCTGGTCGACACCGAGGGCCATCGGAGCCGAGGCCGAGTCGCCCAGGAAAGCTGGTCGACACCGCGGGCCCTCAGAACCGGGCCCGAGGAACCCGGGAGAGCTGGTCGACACTAAGGGCCCTCGGATAAGAGTGCGAGTTGCCCAGGAGAGCTGGGCGACCCCGTGGGACCTCGGACCATGGCCCGAGTGTTCCCGGACAACTGGTCGACACCTTGGCCCTCGGAGCCGGGCGCGGGTCACCGGGAACGGTGGTCGAAGCCACGGGCCATCAGACCCGAGGCCGAGTCGCCCGGGAGTGCTGGTCGACAGCGCGGGCCCTCGGAACAAGGCCCGATGCGCCCAGGAGAGCTGGTTGACACCGCGGGCCCTCGGAACACGGCCCGAGCCGGACAGGACTGCTGGTCGACGCCGCGGACCCTCGCAACAGATCGCGAGTGGTCCGGGAGACCTGGTCGACCCCGCGGTCCCTCGGACCGGGGCCCATGTCTGCCAGGACAGCTGCTCGAGCCCGCGGGACCTCGGGCACAGGCCCGAGTTACCTGGGACAGCTGGTCGACGCCGCGAGCCCTCAGACCTGAGCTCGAGTCGCCCAGGAAAGCTGGTCGACACCGCGGGCCCTCAGAACCAGGCCCGAATCAGCCGGGACAGCTAGTCGACACCATTGGCCCTCGGACTCGGGCACGAGTTGTCCGGGACAGCTGGTCGACTCATGGGAAGGCGGACACGGGCCCGAGAGGCCCCGGAGAGCTGGTTGACACCGCGGGACCTCGGACCCGGGCCCGAGTCGCCTGGGAGAGCTGGTCGACACGGTGGGCCCTCAGATAAGAGCGCGAGTCGCCTGGGAGAGCTGGTCGACACCGCGGACCTCGGACCCGTGCCCGAGTCGCCTGGGAGGGTTCGTTGACACCACGGGCCCTCAGATAAGAGTTCGACTCACCCAGTGGAGCTGGTCGACACCGCAGACCTCGGACCCGGTCGCGACGCACCTGGGAGCGCTTGTCGACACCGTGGGCCCTCGGACAAGAGCGCGACTCACCAGGACTGTTGGTCGACACAAGGCCCCTCAGATATGAGTGCGAGTCACCTGGGAGAGCTGGTCAACACCGCGGGGGTTCGGGCTCGGGCGCGAGTCATCCAGGACAGCTGGTGGATACCGAGGGTAATCGGACCCGAGCTCGAATCCCACGGGAGGTATGGTCAACACCACGGGCCCCCGGATAAGAGCACGAGACGCCCGGGAGAGCTGGTCGACCCCACGGGAACTTGGCCTTGGGCCCAAGGCGCCCAGGACAGATGGTCCACCCCGCCAGCCCTCGGACACTGGCCCGAGTTGTCCGGGACAACTGGTCGACACCCCGGGCCCTCAGAGCCGGACGCGAATCACCGGGAAAGCTGGTCGAACCTGCGGGCCATCGGACCCGAGGCCGAGTCGCCCGGGAGAGATGGTCGACTCCGCCGGCCCTCAAATCCAGGCCCGAGTTGCCGGGACAGCGGGTGGACTCCGCGGGGACTCGGAACAGGGCTTGAGTCGACCGGGAGAGCTGTTCGACACCGTCGGCGGTCGCACCCGGGCGCGAGTCTTCCGGGAGAGCTGGTCAAGCCCGCGGGAACTCGGAGCCGAGCCCAGGTCGCCCGGGGCCTTTGGTCGATCTCGCACAACCTGGGACACATTTCTGAGTCACCCGCGACAGCTGGTCGATTCCGCCTGCTTCGGACCCGGGCCCGAGACGCCCGGGACAGCTGGTCGACATCGCGGGCCCTCGGAGCCGGGCGCGAGTCGCCGGGGAGGGCTGGTCAACTTCTCAGGCCATTGGACCCGAGCCTGAGACACCCGGGACAGCTGGTTGACACCGCAGACCCTCGGACCTGGGAGCGAGTGGTCCGGGACAGCTGGTCGACCCCGCGGACATTGGAACCGGGGCCCAGGTCACCAGAGACATTTGGTCAATCCTGCGCAACATGGGACACAGGCCAGAGTCGCCCTGGATAGCTGGTTGGCACCGCGGGTAATCAGAGCCGGGCAGGAGTCGCCCGGGACAGCTGGTCGACACCGAGGGCCATCAGAGCCGAGGCCGAGTCGCCCAGGAAAGCTGGTCGACACCGCGGGCCCTCAGAACCGGGCCCGAGGAACCCGGGGGAGCTGGTCGACACTAAGGGCCCTCGGATAAGAGTGCGAGTTGCCCAGGAGAGCTGGTCGACCCCGTGGGACCTCGGACCATGGCCCGAGTGTTCCCGGACAACTGGTCGACACCTTGGCCCTCGGAGCCGGGCGCGGGTCACCGGGAACGGTGGTCGAAGCCACGGGCCATCAGACACGAGGCCGAGTCGCCCGGGAGTGCTGGTCGACAGCGCGGGCCCTCGGAACAAGGCCCGATGCGCCCAGGAGAGCTGGTTGACACCGCGGGCCCTCGGAACACGGCCCGAGCCGGACAGGACTGCTGGTCGACGCCGCGGACCCTCGCAACAGATCGCGAGTGGTCCGGGAGACCTGGTCGACCCCGCGGTCCCTCGGACCGGGGCCCATGTCTGCCAGGACAGCTGCTCGAGCCCGCGGGACCTCGGGCACAGGCCCGAGTTACCTGGGACAGCTGGTCGACGCCGCGAGCCCTCAGACCTGAGCTCGAGTCGCCCAGGAAAGCTGGTCGACACCGCGGGCCCTCAGAACCGGGCCCGAATCAGCCGGGACAGCTAGTCGACACCATTGGCCCTCGGACTCGGGCACGAGTTGTCCGGGACAGCTGGTCGACTCATGGGAAGGCGGACACGGGCCCGAGAGGCCCCGGAGAGCTGGTTGACACCGCGGGACCTCGGACCCGGGCCCGAGTCGCCTGGGAGAGCTGGTCGACACGGTGGGCCCTCAGATAAGAGCGCGAGTCGCCTGGGAGAGCTGGTCGACACCGCGGACCTCGGACCCGTGCCCGAGTCGCCTGGGAGGGTTCGTTGACACCACGGGCCCTCAGATAAGAGTTCGACTCACCCAGTAGAGCTGGTCGACACCGCAGACCTCGGACCCGGTCGCGACGCACCTGGGAGAGCTTGTCGACACCGTGGGCCCTCGGACAAGAGCGCGACTCACCAGGACTGTTGGTCGACACAAGGCCCCTCAGATATGAGTGCGAGTCACCTGGGAGAGCTGGTCAACACCGCGGGGGTTCGGGCTCGGGCGCGAGTCATCCAGGACAGCTGGTGGATACCGAGGGTAATCGGACCCGAGCTCGAGTCCCACGGGAGGTATGGTCAACACCACGGGCCCCCGGATAAGAGCACGAGACGCCCGGGAGAGCTGGTCGACCCCACGGGAACTTGGACTTGGGCCCAAGGCGCCCAGGACAGATGGTCCACCCCGCCAGCCCTCGGACACTGGCCCGAGTTGTCCGGGACAACTGGTCGACACCCCGGGCCCTCAGAGCCGGACGCGAATCACCGGGAAAGCTGGTCGAACCTGCGGGCCATCGGACCCGAGGCCGAGTCGCCCGGGAGAGATGGTCGACTCCGCCGGCCCTCAAATCCAGGCCCGAGTTGCCGGGACAGCGGGTGGACTCCGCGGGGACTCGGAACAGGGCTTGAGTCGACCGGGAGAGCTGTTCGACACCGCCGGCGGTCGCACCCGGTCGCGAGTCTTCCGGGAGAGCTGGTCAAGCCCGCGGGAACTCGGAGCCGAGCCCAGGTCGCCCGGGGCCTTTGGTCGATCTCGCACAACCTGGGACACATTTCTGAGTCACCCGCGACAGCTGGTCGATTCCGCCTGCTTCGGACCCGGGCCCGAGACGCCCGGGACAGCTGGTCGACATCGCGGGCCCTCGGAGCCGGGCGCGAGTCGCCGGGGAGGGCTGGTCAACTTCTCAGGCCATTGGACCCGAGCCTGAGACACCCGGGACAGCTGGTTGACACCGCAGACCCTCGGACCTGGGAGCGAGTGGTCCGGGACAGCTGGTCGACCCCGCGGACATTGGAACCGGGGCCCAGGTCACCAGAGACATTTGGTCAATCCTGCGCAACATGGGACACAGGCCAGAGTCGCCCTGGATAGCTGGTTGGCACCGCGGGTAATCAGAGCCGGGCAGGAGTCGCCCGGGACAGCTGGTCGACACCGAGGGCCATCGGAGCCGAGGCCGAGTCGCCCAGGAAAGCTGGTCGACACCGCGGGCCCTCAGAACCGGGCCCGAGGAACCCGGGAGAGCTGGTCGACACTAAGGGCCCTCGGATAAGAGTGCGAGTTGCCCAGGAGAGCTGGGCGACCCCGTGGGACCTCGGACAATGGCCCGAGTGTTCCCGGACAACTGGTCGACACCTTGGCCCTCGGAGCCGGGCGCGGGTCACCGGGAACGGTGGTCGAAGCCACGGGCCATCAGACCCGAGGCCGAGTCGCCCGGGAGTGCTGGTCGACAGCGCGGGCCCTCGGAACAAGGCCCGATGCGCCCAGGAGAGCTGGTTGACACCGCGGGCCCTCGGAACACGGCCCGAGCCGGACAGGACTGCTGGTCGACGCCGCGGACCCTCGCAACAGATCGCGAGTGGTCCGGGAGACCTGGTCGACCCCGCGGTCCCTCGGACCGGGGCCCATGTCTGCCAGGACAGCTGCTCGAGCCCGCGGGACCTCGGGCACAGGCCCGAGTTACCTGGGACAGCTGGTCGACGCCGCGAGCCCTCAGACCTGAGCTCGAGTCGCCCAGGAAAGCTGGTCGACACCGCGGGCCCTCAGAACCGGGCCCGAATCAGCCGGGACAGCTAGTCGACACCATTGGCCCTCGGACTCGGGCACGAGTTGTCCGGGACAGCTGGTCGACTCATGGGAAGGCGGACACGGGCCCGAGAGGCCCCGGAGAGCTGGTTGACACCGCGGGACCTCGGACCCGGGCCCGAGTCGCCTGGGAGAGCTGGTCGACACGGTGGGCCCTCAGATAAGAGCGCGAGTCGCCTGGGAGAGCTGGTCGACACCGCGGACCTCGGACCCGTGCCCGAGTCGCCTGGGAGGGTTCGTTGACACCACGGGCCCTCAGATAAGAGTTCGACTCACCCAGTAGAGCTGGTCGACACCGCAGACCTCGGACCCGGTCGCGACGCACCTGGGAGAGCTTGTCGACACCGTGGGCCCTCGGACAAGAGCGCGACTCACCAGGACTGTTGGTCGACACAAGGCCCCTCAGATATGAGTGCGAGTCACCTGGGAGAGCTGGTCAACACCGCGGGGGTTCGGGCTCGGGCGCGAGTCATCCAGGACAGCTGGTGGATACCGAGGGTAATCGGACCCGAGCTCGAGTCCCACGGGAGGTATGGTCAACACCACGGGCCCCCGGATAAGAGCACGAGACGCCCGGGAGAGCTGGTCGACCCCACGGGAACTTGGACTTGGGCCCAAGGCGCCCAGGACAGATGGTCCACCCCGCCAGCCCTCGGACACTGGCCCGAGTTGTCCGGGACAACTGGTCGACACCCCGGGCCCTCAGAGCCGGACGCGAATCACCGGGAAAGCTGGTCGAACCTGCGGGCCATCGGACCCGAGGCCGAGTCGCCCGGGAGAGATGGTCGACTCCGCCGGCCCTCAAATCCAGGCCCGAGTTGCCGGGACAGCGGGTGGACTCCGCGGGGACTCGGAACAGGGCTTGAGTCGACCGGGAGAGCTGTTCGACACCGCCGGCGGTCGCACCCGGGCGTGAGTCTTCCGGGAGAGCTGGTCAAGCCCGCGGGAACTCGGAGCCGAGCCCAGGTCGCCCGGGGCCTTTGGTCGATCTCGCACAACCTGGGACACATTTCTGAGTCACCCGCGACAGCTGGTCGATTCCGCCTGCTTCGGACCCGGGCCCGAGACGCCCGGGACAGCTGGTCGACATCGCGGGCCCTCGGAGCCGGGCGCGAGTCGCCGGGGAGGGCTGGTCAACTTCTCAGGCCATTGGACCCGAGCCTGAGACACCCGGGACAGCTGGTTGACACCGCAGACCCTCGGACCTGGGAGCGAGTGGTCCGGGACAGCTGGTCGACCCCGCGGACATTGGAACCGGGGCCCAGGTCACCAGAGACATTTGGTCAATCCTGCGCAACATGGGACACAGGCCAGAGTCGCCCTGGATAGCTGGTTGGCACCGCGGGTAATCAGAGCCGGGCAGGAGTCGCCCGGGACAGCTGGTCGACACCGAGGGCCATCGGAGCCGAGGCCGAGTCGCCCAGGAAAGCTGGTCGACACCGCGGGCCCTCAGAACCGGGCCCGAGGAACCCGGGAGAGCTGGTCGACACTAAGGGCCCTCGGATAAGAGTGCGAGTTGCCCAGGAGAGCTGGTCGACCCCGTGGGACCTCGGACAATGGCCCGAGTGTTCCCGGACAACTGGTCGACACCTTGGCCCTCGGAGCCGGGCGCGGGTCACCGGGAACGGTGGTCGAAGCCACGGGCCATCAGACCCGAGGCCGAGTCGCCCGGGAGTGCTGGTCGAGAGCGCGGGCCCTCGGAACAAGGCCCGATGCGCCCAGGAGAGCTGGTTGACACCGCGGGCCCTCGGAACACGGCCCGAGCCGGACAGGACTGCTGGTCGACGCCGCGGACCCTCGCAACAGATCGCGAGTGGTCCGGGAGACCTGGTCGACCCCGCGGTCCCTCGGACCGGGGCCCATGTCTGCCAGGACAGCTGCTCGAGCCCGCGGGACCTCGGGCACAGGCCCGAGTTACCTGGGACAGCTGGTCGACGCCGCGAGCCCTCAGACCTGAGCTCGAGTCGCCCAGGAAAGCTGGTCGACACCGCGGGCCCTCAGAACCGGGCCCGAATCAGCCGGGACAGCTAGTCGACACCATTGGCCCTCGGACTCGGGCACGAGTTGTCCGGGACAGCTGGTCGACTCATGGGAAGGCGGACACGGGCCCGAGAGGCCCCGGAGAGCTGGTTGACACCGCGGGACCTCGGACCCGGGCCCGAGTCGCCTGGGAGAGCTGGTCGACACGGTGGGCCCTCAGATAAGAGCGCGAGTCGCCTGGGAGAGCTGGTCGACACCGCGGACCTCGGACCCGTGCCCGAGTCGCCTGGGAGGGTTCGTTGACACCACGGGCCCTCAGATAAGAGTTCGACTCACCCAGTGGAGCTGGTCGACACCGCAGACCTCGGACCCGGTCGCGACGCACCTGGGAGAGCTTGTCGACACCGTGGGCCCTCGGACAAGAGCGCGACTCACCAGGACTGTTGGTCGACACAAGGCCCCTCAGATATGAGTGCGAGTCACCTGGGAGAGCTGGTCAACACCGCGGGGGTTCGGGCTCGGGCGCGAGTCATCCAGGACAGCTGGTGGATACCGAGGGTAATCGGACCCGAGCTCGAGTCCCACGGGAGGTATGGTCAACACCACGGGCCCCCGGATAAGAGCACGAGACGCCCGGGAGAGCTGGTCGACCCCACGGGAACTTGGACTTGGGCCCAAGGCGCCCAGGACAGATGGTCCACCCCGCCAGCCCTCGGACACTGGCCCGAGTTGTCCGGGACAACTGGTCGACACCCCGGGCCCTCAGAGCCGGACGCGAATCACCGGGAAAGCTGGTCGAACCTGCGGGCCATCGGACCCGAGGCCGAGTCGCCCGGGAGAGATGGTCGACTCCGCCGGCCCTCAAATCCAGGCCCGAGTTGCCGGGACAGCGGGTGGACTCCGCGGGGACTCGGAACAGGGCTTGAGTCGACCGGGAGAGCTGTTCGACACCGCCGGCGGTCGCACCCGGGCGCGAGTCTTCCGGGAGAGCTGGTCAAGCCCGCGGGAACTCGGAGCCGAGCCCAGGTGGCCCGGGGCCTTTGGTCGATCTCGCACAACCTGGGACACATTTCTGAGTCACCCGCGACAGCTGGTCGATTCCGCCTGCTTCGGACCCGGGCCCGAGACGCCCGGGACAGCTGGTCGACATCGCGGGCCCTCGGAGCCGGGCGCGAGTCGCCGGGGAGGGCTGGTCAACTTCTCAGGCCATTGGACCCGAGCCTGAGACACCCGGGACAGCTGGTTGACACCGCAGACCCTCGGACCTGGGAGCGAGTGGTCCGGGACAGCTGGTCGACCCCGCGGACATTGGAACCGGGGCCCAGGTCACCAGAGACATTTGGTCAATCCTGCGCAACATGGGACACAGGCCAGAGTCGCCCTGGATAGCTGGTTGGCACCGCGGGTAATCAGAGCCGGGCAGGAGTCGCCCGGGACAGCTGGTCGACACCGAGGGCCATCGGAGCCGAGGCCGAGTCGCCCAGGAAAGCTGGTCGACACCGCGGGCCCTCAGAACCGGGCCCGAGGAACCCGGGAGAGCTGGTCGACACTAAGGGCCCTCGGATAAGAGTGCGAGTTGCCCAGGAGAGCTGGGCGACCCCGTGGGACCTCGGACAATGGCCCGAGTGTTCCCGGACAACTGGTCGACACCTTGGCCCTCGGAGCCGGGCGCGGGTCACCGGGAACGGTGGTCGAAGCCACGGGCCATCAGACCCGAGGCCGAGTCGCCCGGGAGTGCTGGTCGACAGCGCGGGCCCTCGGAACAAGGCCCGATGCGCCCAGGAGAGCTGGTTGACACCGCGGGCCCTCGGAACACGGCCCGAGCCGGACAGGACTGCTGGTCGACGCCGCGGACCCTCGCAACAGATCGCGAGTGGTCCGGGAGACCTGGTCGACCCCGCGGTCCCTCGGACCGGGGCCCATGTCTGCCAGGACAGCTGCTCGAGCCCGCGGGACCTCGGGCACAGGCCCGAGTTACCTGGGACAGCTGGTCGACGCCGCGAGCCCTCAGACCTGAGCTCGAGTCGCCCAGGAAAGCTGGTCGACACCGCGGGCCCTCAGAACCGGGCCCGAATCAGCCGGGACAGCTAGTCGACACCATTGGCCCTCGGACTCGGGCACGAGTTGTCCGGGACAGCTGGTCGACTCATGGGAAGGCGGACACGGGCCCGAGAGGCCCCGGAGAGCTGGTTGACACCGCGGGACCTCGGACCCGGGCCCGAGTCGCCTGGGAGAGCTGGTCGACACGGTGGGCCCTCAGATAAGAGCGCGAGTCGCCTGGGAGAGCTGGTCGACACCGCGGACCTCGGACCCGTGCCCGAGTCGCCTGGGAGGGTTCGTTGACACCACGGGCCCTCAGATAAGAGTTCGACTCACCCAGTAGAGCTGGTCGACACCGCAGACCTCGGACCCGGTCGCGACGCACCTGGGAGAGCTTGTCGACACCGTGGGCCCTCGGACAAGAGCGCGACTCACCAGGACTGTTGGTCGACACAAGGCCCCTCAGATATGAGTGCGAGTCACCTGGGAGAGCTGGTCAACACCGCGGGGGTTCGGGCTCGGGCGCGAGTCATCCAGGACAGCTGGTGGATACCGAGGGTAATCGGACCCGAGCTCGAGTCCCACGGGAGGTATGGTCAACACCACGGGCCCCCGGATAAGAGCACGAGACGCCCGGGAGAGCTGGTCGACCCCACGGGAACTTGGACTTGGGCCCAAGGCGCCCAGGACAGATGGTCCACCCCGCCAGCCCTCGGACACTGGCCCGAGTTGTCCGGGACAACTGGTCGACACCCCGGGCCCTCAGAGCCGGACGCGAATCACCGGGAAAGCTGGTCGAACCTGCGGGCCATCGGACCCGAGGCCGAGTCGCCCGGGAGAGATGGTCGACTCCGCCGGCCCTCAAATCCAGGCCCGAGTTGCCGGGACAGCGGGTGGACTCCGCGGGGACTCGGAACAGGGCTTGAGTCGACCGGGAGAGCTGTTCGACACCGCCGGCGGTCGCACCCGGGCGCGAGTCTTCCGGGAGAGCTGGTCAAGCCCGCGGGAACTCGGAGCCGAGCCCAGGTCGCCCGGGGCCTTTGGTCGATCTCGCACAACCTGGGACACATTTCTGAGTCACCCGCGACAGCTGGTCGATTCCGCCTGCTTCGGACCCGGGCCCGAGACGCCCGGGACAGCTGGTCGACATCGCGGGCCCTCGGAGCCGGGCGCGAGTCGCCGGGGAGGGCTGGTCAACTTCTCAGGCCATTGGACCCGAGCCTGAGACACCCGGGACAGCTGGTTGACACCGCAGACCCTCGGACCTGGGAGCGAGTGGTCCGGGACAGCTGGTCGACCCCGCGGACATTGGAACCGGGGCCCAGGTCACCAGAGACATTTGGTCAATCCTGCGCAACATGGGACACAGGCCAGAGTCGCCCTGGATAGCTGGTTGGCACCGCGGGTAATCAGAGCCGGGCAGGAGTCGCCCGGGACAGCTGGTCGACACCGAGGGCCATCGGAGCCGAGGCCGAGTCGCCCAGGAAAGCTGGTCGACACCGCGGGCCCTCAGAACCGGGCCCGAGGAACCCGGGAGAGCTGGTCGACACTAAGGGCCCTCGGATAAGAGTGCGAGTTGCCCAGGAGAGCTGGGCGACCCCGTGGGACCTCGGACAATGGCCCGAGTGTTCCCGGACAACTGGTCGACACCTTGGCCCTCGGAGCCGGGCGCGGGTCACCGGGAACGGTGGTCGAAGCCACGGGCCATCAGACCCGAGGCCGAGTCGCCCGGGAGTGCTGGTCGACAACGCGGGCCCTCGGAACAAGGCCCGATGCGCCCAGGAGAGCTGGTTGACACCGCGGGCCCTCGGAACACGGCCCGAGCCGGACAGGACTGCTGGTCGACGCCGCGGACCCTCGCAACAGATCGCGAGTGGTCCGGGAGACCTGGTCGACCCCGCGGTCCCTCGGACCGGGGCCCATGTCTGCCAGGACAGCTGCTCGAGCCCGCGGGACCTCGGGCACAGGCCCGAGTTACCTGGGACAGCTGGTCGACGCCGCGAGCCCTCAGACCTGAGCTCGAGTCGCCCAGGAAAGCTGGTCGACACCGCGGGCCCTCAGAACCGGGCCCGAATCAGCCGGGACAGCTAGTCGACACCATTGGCCCTCGGACTCGGGCACGAGTTGTCCGGGACAGCTGGTCGACTCATGGGAAGGCGGACACGGGCCCGAGAGGCCCCGGAGAGCTGGTTGACACCGCGGGACCTCGGACCCGGGCCCGAGTCGCCTGGGAGAGCTGGTCGACACGGTGGGCCCTCAGATAAGAGCGCGAGTCGCCTGGGAGAGCTGGTCGACACCGCGGACCTCGGACCCGTGCCCGAGTCGCCTGGGAGGGTTCGTTGACACCACGGGCCCTCAGATAAGAGTTCGACTCACCCAGTGGAGCTGGTCGACACCGCAGACCTCGGACCCGGTCGCGACGCACCTGGGAGAGCTTGTCGACACCGTGGGCCCTCGGACAAGAGCGCGACTCACCAGGACTGTTGGTCGACACAAGGCCCCTCAGATATGAGTGCGAGTCACCTGGGAGAGCTGGTCAACACCGCGGGGGTTCGGGCTCGGGCGCGAGTCATCCAGGACAGCTGGTGGATACCGAGGGTAATCGGACCCGAGCTCGAGTCCCACGGGAGGTATGGTCAACACCACGGGCCCCCGGATAAGAGCACGAGACGCCCGGGAGAGCTGGTCGACCCCACGGGAACTTGGACTTGGGCCCAAGGCGCCCAGGACAGATGGTCCACCCCGCCAGCCCTCGGACACTGGCCCGAGTTGTCCGGGACAACTGGTCGACACCCCGGGCCCTCAGAGCCGGACGCGAATCACCGGGAAAGCTGGTCGAACCTGCGGGCCATCGGACCCGAGGCCGAGTCGCCCGGGAGAGATGGTCGACTCCGCCGGCCCTCAAATCCAGGCCCGAGTTGCCGGGACAGCGGGTGGACTCCGCGGGGACTCGGAACAGGGCTTGAGTCGACTGGGAGAGCTGTTCGACACCGCCGGCGGTCGCACCCGGGCGCGAGTCTTCCGGGAGAGCTGGTCAAGCCCGCGGGAACTCGGAGCCGAGCCCAGGTCGCCCGGGGCCTTTGGTCGATCTCGCACAACCTGGGACACATTTCTGAGTCACCCGCGACAGCTGGTCGATTCCGCCTGCTTCGGACCCGGGCCCGAGACGCCCGGGACAGCTGGTCGACATCGCGGGCCCTCGGAGCCGGGCGCGAGTCGCCGGGGAGGGCTGGTCAACTTCTCAGGCCATTGGACCCGAGCCTGAGACACCCGGGACAGCTGGTTGACACCGCAGACCCTCGGACCTGGGAGCGAGTGGTCCGGGACAGCTGGTCGACCCCGCGGACATTGGAACCGGGGCCCAGGTCACCAGAGACATTTGGTCAATCCTGCGCAACATGGGACACAGGCCAGAGTCGCCCTGGATAGCTGGTTGGCACCGCGGGTAATCAGAGCCGGGCAGGAGTCGCCCGGGACAGCTGGTCGACACCGAGGGCCATCGGAGCCGAGGCCAGGTCGCCCAGGAAAGCTGGTCGACACCGCGGGCCCTCAGAACCGGGCCCGAGGAACCCGGGAGAGCTGGTCGACACTAAGGGCCCTCGGATAAGAGTGCGAGTTGCCCAGGAGAGCTGGGCGACCCCGTGGGACCTCGGACAATGGCCCGAGTGTTCCCGGACAACTGGTCGACACCTTGGCCCTCGGAGCCGGGCGCGGGTCACCGGGAACGGTGGTCGAAGCCACGGGCCATCAGACCCGAGGCCGAGTCGCCCGGGAGTGCTGGTCGACAACGCGGGCCCTCGGAACAAGGCCCGATGCGCCCAGGAGAGCTGGTTGACACCGCGGGCCCTCGGAACACGGCCCGAGCCGGACAGGACTGCTGGTCGACGCCGCGGACCCTCGCAACAGATCGCGAGTGGTCCGGGAGACCTGGTCGACCCCGCGGTCCCTCGGACCGGGGCCCATGTCTGCCAGGACAGCTGCTCGAGCCCGCGGGACCTCGGGCACAGGCCCGAGTTACCTGGGACAGCTGGTCGACGCCGCGAGCCCTCAGACCTGAGCTCGAGTCGCCCAGGAAAGCTGGTCGACACCGCGGGCCCTCAGAACCGGGCCCGAATCAGCCGGGACAGCTAGTCGACACCATTGGCCCTCGGACTCGGGCACGAGTTGTCCGGGACAGCTGGTCGACTCATGGGAAGGCGGACACGGGCCCGAGAGGCCCCGGAGAGCTGGTTGACACCGCGGGACCTCGGACCCGGGCCCGAGTCGCCTGGGAGAGCTGGTCGACACGGTGGGCCCTCAGATAAGAGCGCGAGTCGCCTGGGAGAGCTGGTCGACACCGCGGACCTCGGACCCGTGCCCGAGTCGCCTGGGAGGGTTCGTTGACACCACGGGCCCTCAGATAAGAGTTCGACTCACCCAGTAGAGCTGCTCAACACCGCAGACCTCGGACCCGGTCGCGACGCACCTGGGAGAGCTTGTCGACACCGTGGGCCCTCGGACAAGAGCGCGACTCACCAGGACTGTTGGTCGACACAAGGCCCCTCAGATATGAGTGCGAGTCACCTGGGAGAGCTGGTCAACACCGCGGGGGTTCGGGCTCGGGCGCGAGTCATCCAGGACAGCTGGTGGATACCGAGGGTAATCGGACCCGAGCTCGAGTCCCACGGGAGGTATGGTCAACACCACGGGCCCCCGGATAAGAGCACGAGACGCCCGGGAGAGCTGGTCGACCCCACGGGAACTTGGACTTGGGCCCAAGGCGCCCAGGACAGATGGTCCACCCCGCCAGCCCTCGGACACTGGCCCGAGTTGTCCGGGACAACTGGTCGACACCCCGGGCCCTCAGAGCCGGACGCGAATCACCGGGAAAGCTGGTCGAACCTGCGGGCCATCGGACCCGAGGCCGAGTCGCCCGGGAGAGATGGTCGACTCCGCCGGCCCTCAAATCCAGGCCCGAGTTGCCGGGACAGCGGGTGGACTCCGCGGGGACTCGGAACAGGGCTTGAGTCGACCGGGAGAGCTGTTCGACACCGCCGGCGGTCGCACCCGGGCGCGAGTCTTCCGGGAGAGCTGGTCAAGCCCGCGGGAACTCGGAGCCGAGCCCAGGTCGCCCGGGGCCTTTGGTCGATCTCGCACAACCTGGGACACATTTCTGAGTCACCCGCGACAGCTGGTCGATTCCGCCTGCTTCGGACCCGGGCCCGAGACGCCCGGGACAGCTGGTCGACATCGCGGGCCCTCGGAGCCGGGCGCGAGTCGCCGGGGAGGGCTGGTCAACTTCTCAGGCCATTGGACCCGAGCCTGAGACACCCGGGACAGCTGGTTGACACCGCAGACCCTCGGACCTGGGAGCGAGTGGTCCGGGACAGCTGGTCGACCCCGCGGACATTGGAACCGGGGCCCAGGTCACCAGAGACATTTGGTCAATCCTGCGCAACATGGGACACAGGCCAGAGTCGCCCTGGATAGCTGGTTGGCACCGCGGGTAATCAGAGCCGGGCAGGAGTCGCCCGGGACAGCTGGTCGACACCGAGGGCCATCGGAGCCGAGGCCGAGTCGCCCAGGAAAGCTGGTCGACACCGCGGGCCCTCAGAACCGGGCCCGAGGAACCCGGGAGAGCTGGTCGACACTAAGGGCCCTCGGATAAGAGTGCGAGTTGCCCAGGAGAGCTGGGCGACCCCGTGGGACCTCGGACCATGGCCCGAGTGTTCCCGGACAACTGGTCGACACCTTGGCCCTCGGAGCCGGGCGCGGGTCACCGGGAACGGTGGTCGAAGCCACGTGCCATCAGACCCGAGGCCGAGTCGCCCGGGAGTGCTGGTCGACAGCGCGGGCCCTCGGAACAAGGCCCGATGCGCCCAGGAGAGCTGGTTGACACCGCGGGCCCTCGGAACACGGCCCGAGCCGGACAGGACTGCTGGTCGACGCCGCGGACCCTCGCAACAGATCGCGAGTGGTCCGGGAGACCTGGTCGACCCCGCGGTCCCTCGGACCGGGGCCCATGTCTGCCAGGACAGCTGCTCGAGCCCGCGGGACCTCGGGCACAGGCCCGAGTTACCTGGGACAGCTGGTCGACGCCGCGAGCCCTCAGACCTGAGCTCGAGTCGCCCAGGAAAGCTGGTCGACACCGCGGGCCCTCAGAACCGGGCCCGAATCAGCCGGGACAGCTAGTCGACACCATTGGCCCTCGGACTCGGGCACGAGTTGTCCGGGACAGCTGGTCGACTCATGGGAAGGCGGACACGGGCCCGAGAGGCCCCGGAGAGCTGGTTGACACCGCGGGACCTCGGACCCGGGCCCGAGTCGCCTGGGAGAGCTGGTCGACACGGTGGGCCCTCAGATAAGAGCGCGAGTCGCCTGGGAGAGCTGGTCGACACCGCGGACCTCGGACCCGTGCCCGAGTCGCCTGGGAGGGTTCGTTGACACCACGGGCCCTCAGATAAGAGTTCGACTCACCCAGTAGAGCTGGTCGACACCGCAGACCTCGGACCCGGTCGCGACGCACCTGGGAGAGCTTGTCGACACCGTGGGCCCTCGGACAAGAGCGCGACTCACCAGGACTGTTGGTCGACACAAGGCCCCTCAGATATGAGTGCGAGTCACCTGGGAGAGCTGGTCAACACCGCGGGGGTTCGGGCTCGGGCGCGAGTCATCCAGGACAGCTGGTGGATACCGAGGGTAATCGGACCCGAGCTCGAGTCCCACGGGAGGTATGGTCAACACCACGGGCCCCCGGATAAGAGCACGAGACGCCCGGGAGAGCTGGTCGACCCCACGGGAACTTGGACTTGGGCCCAAGGCGCCCAGGACAGATGGTCCACCCCGCCAGCCCTCGGACACTGGCCCGAGTTGTCCGGGACAACTGGTCGACACCCCGGGCCCTCAGAGCCGGACGCGAATCACCGGGAAAGCTGGTCGAACCTGCGGGCCATCGGACCCGAGGCCGAGTCGCCCGGGAGAGATGGTCGACTCCGCCGGCCCTCAAATCCAGGCCCGAGTTGCCGGGACAGCGGGTGGACTCCGCGGGGACTCGGAACAGGGCTTGAGTCGACCGGGAGAGCTGTTCGACACCGCCGGCGGTCGCACCCGGGCGCGAGTCTTCCGGGAGAGCTGGTCAAGCCCGCGGGAACTCGGAGCCGAGCCCAGGTCGCCCGGGGCCTTTGGTCGATCTCGCACAACCTGGGACACATTTCTGAGTCACCCGCGACAGCTGGTCGATTCCGCCTGCTTCGGACCCGGGCCCGAGACGCCCGGGACAGCTGGTCGACATCGCGGGCCCTCGGAGCCGGGCGCGAGTCGCCGGGGAGGGCTGGTCAACTTCTCAGGCCATTGGACCCGAGCCTGAGACACCCGGGACAGCTGGTTGACACCGCAGACCCTCGGACCTGGGAGCGAGTGGTCCGGGACAGCTGGTCGACCCCGCGGACATTGGAACCGGGGCCCAGGTCACCAGAGACATTTGGTCAATCCTGCGCAACATGGGACACAGGCCAGAGTCGCCCTGGATAGCTGGTTGGCACCGCGGGTAATCAGAGCCGGGCAGGAGTCGCCCGGGACAGCTGGTCGACACCGAGGGCCATCGGAGCCGAGGCCGAGTCGCCCAGGAAAGCTGGTCGACACCGCGGGCCCTCAGAACCGGGCCCGAGGAACCCGGGAGAGCTGGTCGACACTAAGGGCCCTCGGATAAGAGTGCGAGTTGCCCAGGAGAGCTGGGCGACCCCGTGGGACCTCGGACAATGGCCCGAGTGTTCCCGGACAACTGGTCGACACCTTGGCCCTCGGAGCCGGGCGCGGGTCACCGGGAACGGTGGTCGAAGCCACGGGCCATCAGACCCGAGGCCGAGTCGCCCGGGAGTGCTGGTCGACAGCGCGGGCCCTCGGAACAAGGCCCGATGCGCCCAGGAGAGCTGGTTGACACCGCGGGCCCTCGGAACACGGCCCGAGCCGGACAGGACTGCTGGTCGACGCCGCGGACCCTCGCAACAGATCGCGAGTGGTCCGGGAGACCTGGTCGACCCCGCGGTCCCTCGGACCGGGGCCCATGTCTGCCAGGACAGCTGCTCGAGCCCGCGGGACCTCGGGCACAGGCCCGAGTTACCTGGGACAGCTGGTCGACGCCGCGAGCCCTCAGACCTGAGCTCGAGTCGCCCAGGAAAGCTGGTCGACACCGCGGGCCCTCAGAACCGGGCCCGAATCAGCCGGGACAGCTAGTCGACACCATTGGCCCTCGGACTCGGGCACGAGTTGTCCGGGACAGCTGGTCGACTCATGGGAAGGCGGACACGGGCCCGAGAGGCCCCGGAGAGCTGGTTGACACCGCGGGACCTCGGACCCGGGCCCGAGTCGCCTGGGAGAGCTGGTCGACACGGTGGGCCCTCAGATAAGAGCGCGAGTCGCCTGGGAGAGCTGGTCGACACCGCGGACCTCGGACCCGTGCCCGAGTCGCCTGGGAGGGTTCGTTGACACCACGGGCCCTCAGATAAGAGTTCGACTCACCCAGTAGAGCTGGTCGACACCGCAGACCTCGGACCCGGTCGCGACGCACCTGGGAGAGCTTGTCGACACCGTGGGCCCTCGGACAAGAGCGCGACTCACCAGGACTGTTGGTCGACACAAGGCCCCTCAGATATGAGTGCGAGTCACCTGGGAGAGCTGGTCAACACCGCGGGGGTTCGGGCTCGGGCGCGAGTCATCCAGGACAGCTGGTGGATACCGAGGGTAATCGGACCCGAGCTCGAGTCCCACGGGAGGTATGGTCAACACCACGGGCCCCCGGATAAGAGCACGAGACGCCCGGGAGAGCTGGTCGACCCCACGGGAACTTGGACTTGGGCCCAAGGCGCCCAGGACAGATGGTCCACCCCGCCAGCCCTCGGACACTGGCCCGAGTTGTCCGGGACAACTGGTCGACACCCCGGGCCCTCAGAGCCGGACGCGAATCACCGGGAAAGCTGGTCGAACCTGCGGGCCATCGGACCCGAGGCCGAGTCGCCCGGGAGAGATGGTCGACTCCGCCGGCCCTCAAATCCAGGCCCGAGTTGCCGGGACAGCGGGTGGACTCCGCGGGGACTCGGAACAGGGCTTGAGTCGACCGGGAGAGCTGTTCGACACCGCCGGCGGTCGCACCCGGGCGCGAGTCTTCCGGGAGAGCTGGTCAAGCCCGCGGGAACTCGGAGCCGAGCCCAGGTCGCCCGGGGCCTTTGGTCGATCTCGCACAACCTGGGACACATTTCTGAGTCACCCGCGACAGCTGGTCGATTCCGCCTGCTTCGGACCCGGGCCCGAGACGCCCGGGACAGCTGGTCGACATCGCGGGCCCTCGGAGCCGGGCGCGAGTCGCCGGGGAGGGCTGGTCAACTTCTCAGGCCATTGGACCCGAGCCTGAGACACCCGGGACAGCTGGTTGACACCGCAGACCCTCGGACCTGGGAGCGAGTGGTCCGGGACAGCTGGTCGACCCCGCGGACATTGGAACCGGGGCCCAGGTCACCAGAGACATTTGGTCAATCCTGCGCAACATGGGACACAGGCCAGAGTCGCCCTGGATAGCTGGTTGGCACCGCGGGTAATCAGAGCCGGGCAGGAGTCGCCCGGGACAGCTGGTCGACACCGAGGGCCATCGGAGCCGAGGCCAGGTCGCCCAGGAAAGCTGGTCGACACCGCGGGCCCTCAGAACCGGGCCCGAGGAACCCGGGAGAGCTGGTCGACACTAAGGGCCCTCGGATAAGAGTGCGAGTTGCCCAGGAGAGCTGGGCGACCCCGTGGGACCTCGGACAATGGCCCGAGTGTTCCCGGACAACTGGTCGACACCTTGGCCCTCGGAGCCGGGCGCGGGTCACCGGGAACGGTGGTCGAAGCCACGGGCCATCAGACCCGAGGCCGAGTCGCCCGGGAGTGCTGGTCGACAGCGCGGGCCCTCGGAACAAGGCCCGATGCGCCCAGGAGAGCTGGTTGACACCGCGGGCCCTCGGAACACGGCCCGAGCCGGACAGGACTGCTG
The DNA here is from genome assembly GCF_054392235.1 of Sus scrofa. Classification (NCBI taxonomy): domain Eukaryota; kingdom Metazoa; phylum Chordata; class Mammalia; order Artiodactyla; family Suidae; genus Sus; species Sus scrofa. The sequence continues at coordinate 36,505,887 of NC_139393.1, read as the reverse complement.
GTCGACGCCGCGGACCCTCGCAACAGATCGCGAGTGGTCCGGGAGACCTGGTCGACCCCGCGGTCCCTCGGACCGGGGCCCATGTCTGCCAGGACAGCTGCTCGAGCCCGCGGGACCTCGGGCACAGGCCCGAGTTACCTGGGACAGCTGGTCGACGCCGCGAGCCCTCAGACCTGAGCTCGAGTCGCCCAGGAAAGCTGGTCGACACCGCGGGCCCTCAGAACCGGGCCCGAATCAGCCGGGACAGCTAGTCGACACCATTGGCCCTCGGACTCGGGCACGAGTTGTCCGGGACAGCTGGTCGACTCATGGGAAGGCGGACACGGGCCCGAGAGGCCCCGGAGAGCTGGTTGACACCGCGGGACCTCGGACCCGGGCCCGAGTCGCCTGGGATAGCTGGTCGACACGGTGGGCCCTCAGATAAGAGCGCGAGTCGCCTGGGAGAGCTGGTCGACACCGCGGACCTCGGACCCGTGCCCGAGTCGCCTGGGAGGGTTCGTTGACACCACGGGCCCTCAGATAAGAGTTCGACTCACCCAGTAGAGCTGGTCGACACCGCAGACCTCGGACCCGGTCGCGACGCACCTGGGAGAGCTTGTCGACACCGTGGGCCCTCGGACAAGAGCGCGACTCACCAGGACTGTTGGTCGACACAAGGCCCCTCAGATATGAGTGCGAGTCACCTGGGAGAGCTGGTCAACACCGTGGGGGTTCGGGCTCGGGCGCGAGTCATCCAGGACAGCTGGTGGATACCGAGGGTAATCGGACCCGAGCTCGAGTCCCACGGGAGGTATGGTCAACACCACGGGCCCCCGGATAAGAGCACGAGACGCCCGGGAGAGCTGGTCGACCCCACGGGAACTTGGACTTGGGCCCAAGGCGCCCAGGACAGATGGTCCACCCCGCCAGCCCTCGGACACTGGCCCGAGTTGTCCGGGACAACTGGTCGACACCCCGGGCCCTCAGAGCCGGACGCGAATCACCGGGAAAGCTGGTCGAACCTGCGGGCCATCGGACCCGAGGCCGAGTCGCCCGGGAGAGATGGTCGACTCCGCCGGCCCTCAAATCCAGGCCCGAGTTGCCGGGACAGCGGGTGGACTCCGCGGGGACTCGGAACAGGGCTTGAGTCGACCGGGAGAGCTGTTCGACACCGCCAGCGGTCGCACCCGGGCGCGAGTCTTCCGGGAGAGCTGGTCAAGCCTGCGGGAACTCGGAGCCGAGCCCAGGTGGCCCGGGGCCTTTGGTCGATCTCGCACAACCTGGGACACATTTCTGAGTCACCCGCGACAGCTGGTCGATTCCGCCTGCTTCGGACCCGGGCCCGAGACGCCCGGGACAGCTGGTCGACATCGCGGGCCCTCGGAGCCGGGCGCGAGTCGCCGGGGAGGGCTGGTCAACTTCTCAGGCCATTGGACCCGAGCCTGAGACACCCGGGACAGCTGGTTGACACCGCAGACCCTCGGACCTGGGAGCGAGTGGTCCGGGACAGCTGGTCGACCCCGCGGACATTGGAACCGGGGCCCAGGTCACCAGAGACATTTGGTCAATCCTGCGCAACATGGGACACAGGCCAGAGTCGCCCTGGATAGCTGGTTGGCACCGCGGGTAATCAGAGCCGGGCAGGAGTCGCCCGGGACAGCTGGTCGACACCGAGGGCCATCGGAGCCGAGGCCGAGTCGCCCAGGAAAGCTGGTCGACACCGCGGGCCCTCAGAACCGGGCCCGAGGAACCCGGGAGAGCTGGTCGACACTAAGGGCCCTCGGATAAGAGTGCGAGTTGCCCAGGAGAGCTGGTCGACCCCGTGGGACCTCGGACAATGGCCCGAGTGTTCCCGGACAACTGGTCGACACCTTGGCCCTCGGAGCCGGGCGCGGGTCACCGGGAACGGTGGTCGAAGCCACGGGCCATCAGACCCGAGGCCGAGTCGCCCGGGAGTGCTGGTCGAGAGCGCGGGCCCTCGGAACAAGGCCCGATGCGCCCAGGAGAGCTGGTTGACACCGCGGGCCCTCGGAACACGGCCCGAGCCGGACAGGACTGCTGGTCGACGCCGCGGACCCTCGCAACAGATCGCGAGTGGTCCGGGAGACCTGGTCGACCCCGCGGTCCCTCGGACCGGGGCCCATGTCTGCCAGGACAGCTGCTCGAGCCCGCGGGACCTCGGGCACAGGCCCGAGTTACCTGGGACAGCTGGTCGACGCCGCGAGCCCTCAGACCTGAGCTCGAGTCGCCCAGGAAAGCTGGTCGACACCGCGGGCCCTCAGAACCGGGCCCGAATCAGCCGGGACAGCTAGTCGACACCATTGGCCCTCGGACTCGGGCACGAGTTGTCCGGGACAGCTGGTCGACTCATGGGAAGGCGGACACGGGCCCGAGAGGCCCCGGAGAGCTGGTTGACACCGCGGGACCTCGGACCCGGGCCCGAGTCGCCTGGGAGAGCTGGTCGACACGGTGGGCCCTCAGATAAGAGCGCGAGTCGCCTGGGAGAGCTGGTCGACACCGCGGACCTCGGACCCGTGCCCGAGTCGCCTGGGAGGGTTCGTTGACACCACGGGCCCTCAGATAAGAGTTCGACTCACCCAGTAGAGCTGGTCGACACCGCAGACCTCGGACCCGGTCGCGACGCACCTGGGAGAGCTTGTCGACACCGTGGGCCCTCGGACAAGAGCGCGACTCACCAGGACTGTTGGTCGACACAAGGCCCCTCAGATATGAGTGCGAGTCACCTGGGAGAGCTGGTCAACACCGCGGGGGTTCGGGCTCGGGCGCGAGTCATCCAGGACAGCTGGTGGATACCGAGGGTAATCGGACCCGAGCTCGAGTCCCACGGGAGGTATGGTCAACACCACGGGCCCCCGGATAAGAGCACGAGACGCCCGGGAGAGCTGGTCGACCCCACGGGAACTTGGACTTGGGCCCAAGGCGCCCAGGACAGATGGTCCACCCCGCCAGCCCTCGGACACTGGCCCGAGTTGTCCGGGACAACTGGTCGACACCCCGGGCCCTCAGAGCCGGACGCGAATCACCGGGAAAGCTGGTCGAACCTGCGGGCCATCGGACCCGAGGCCGAGTCGCCCGGGAGAGATGGTCGACTCCGCCGGCCCTCAAATCCAGGCCCGAGTTGCCGGGACAGCGGGTGGACTCCGCGGGGACTCGGAACAGGGCTTGAGTCGACCGGGAGAGCTGTTCGACACCGCCGGCGGTCGCACCCGGGCGCGAGTCTTCCGGGAGAGCTGGTCAAGCCCGCGGGAACTCGGAGCCGAGCCCAGGTGGCCCGGGGCCTTTGGTCGATCTCGCACAACCTGGGACACATTTCTGAGTCACCCGCGACAGCTGGTCGATTCCGCCTGCTTCGGACCCGGGCCCGAGACGCCCGGGACAGCTGGTCGACATCGCGGGCCCTCGGAGCCGGGCGCGAGTCGCCGGGGAGGGCTGGTCAACTTCTCAGGCCATTGGACCCGAGCCTGAGACACCCGGGACAGCTGGTTGACACCGCAGACCCTCGGACCTGGGAGCGAGTGGTCCGGGACAGCTGGTCGACCCCGCGGACATTGGAACCGGGGCCCAGGTCACCAGAGACATTTGGTCAATCCTGCGCAACATGGGACACAGGCCAGAGTCGCCCTGGATAGCTGGTTGGCACCGCGGGTAATCAGAGCCGGGCAGGAGTCGCCCGGGACAGCTGGTCGACACCGAGGGCCATCGGAGCCGAGGCCGAGTCGCCCAGGAAAGCTGGTCGACACCGCGGGCCCTCAGAACCGGGCCCGAGGAACCCGGGAGAGCTGGTCGACACTAAGGGCCCTCGGATAAGAGTGCGAGTTGCCCAGGAGAGCTGGGCGACCCCGTGGGACCTCGGACAATGGCCCGAGTGTTCCCGGACAACTGGTCGACACCTTGGCCCTCGGAGCCGGGCGCGGGTCACCGGGAACGGTGGTCGAAGCCACGGGCCATCAGACCCGAGGCCGAGTCGCCCGGGAGTGCTGGTCGACAGCGCGGGCCCTCGGAACAAGGCCCGATGCGCCCAGGAGAGCTGGTTGACACCGCGGGCCCTCGGAACACGGCCCGAGCCGGACAGGACTGCTGGTCGACGCCGCGGACCCTCGCAACAGATCGCGAGTGGTCCGGGAGACCTGGTCGACCCCGCGGTCCCTCGGACCGGGGCCCATGTCTGCCAGGACAGCTGCTCGAGCCCGCGGGACCTCGGGCACAGGCCCGAGTTACCTGGGACAGCTGGTCGACGCCGCGAGCCCTCAGACCTGAGCTCGAGTCGCCCAGGAAAGCTGGTCGACACCGCGGGCCCTCAGAACCGGGCCCGAATCAGCCGGGACAGCTAGTCGACACCATTGGCCCTCGGACTCGGGCACGAGTTGTCCGGGACAGCTGGTCGACTCATGGGAAGGCGGACACGGGCCCGAGAGGCCCCGGAGAGCTGGTTGACACCGCGGGACCTCGGACCCGGGCCCGAGTCGCCTGGGAGAGCTGGTCGACACGGTGGGCCCTCAGATAAGAGCGCGAGTCGCCTGGGAGAGCTGGTCGACACCGCGGACCTCGGACCCGTGCCCGAGTCGCCTGGGAGGGTTCGTTGACACCACGGGCCCTCAGATAAGAGTTCGACTCACCCAGTAGAGCTGGTCGACACCGCAGACCTCGGACCCGGTCGCGACGCACCTGGGAGAGCTTGTCGACACCGTGGGCCCTCGGACAAGAGCGCGACTCACCAGGACTGTTGGTCGACACAAGGCCCCTCAGATATGAGTGCGAGTCACCTGGGAGAGCTGGTCAACACCGCGGGGGTTCGGGCTCGGGCGCGAGTCATCCAGGACAGCTGGTGGATACCGAGGGTAATCGGACCCGAGCTCGAGTCCCACGGGAGGTATGGTCAACACCACGGGCCCCCGGATAAGAGCACGAGACGCCCGGGAGAGCTGGTCGACCCCACGGGAACTTGGACTTGGGCCCAAGGCGCCCAGGACAGATGGTCCACCCCGCCAGCCCTCGGACACTGGCCCGAGTTGTCCGGGACAACTGGTCGACACCCCGGGCCCTCAGAGCCGGACGCGAATCACCGGGAAAGCTGGTCGAACCTGCGGGCCATCGGACCCGAGGCCGAGTCGCCCGGGAGAGATGGTCGACTCCGCCGGCCCTCAAATCCAGGCCCGAGTTGCCGGGACAGCGGGTGGACTCCGCGGGGACTCGGAACAGGGCTTGAGTCGACCGGGAGAGCTGTTCGACACCGCCGGCGGTCGCACCCGGGCGCGAGTCTTCCGGGAGAGCTGGTCAAGCCCGCGGGAACTCGGAGCCGAGCCCAGGTCGCCCGGGGCCTTTGGTCGATCTCGCACAACCTGGGACACATTTCTGAGTCACCCGCGACAGCTGGTCGATTCCGCCTGCTTCGGACCCGGGCCCGAGACGCCCGGGACAGCTGGTCGACATCGCGGGCCCTCGGAGCCGGGCGCGAGTCGCCGGGGAGGGCTGGTCAACTTCTCAGGCCATTGGACCCGAGCCTGAGACACCCGGGACAGCTGGTTGACACCGCAGACCCTCGGACCTGGGAGCGAGTGGTCCGGGACAGCTGGTCGACCCCGCGGACATTGGAACCGGGGCCCAGGTCACCAGAGACATTTGGTCAATCCTGCGCAACATGGGACACAGGCCAGAGTCGCCCTGGATAGCTGGTTGGCACCGCGGGTAATCAGAGCCGGGCAGGAGTCGCCCGGGACAGCTGGTCGACACCGAGGGCCATCGGAGCCGAGGCCGAGTCGCCCAGGAAAGCTGGTCGACACCGCGGGCCCTCAGAACCGGGCCCGAGGAACCCGGGAGAGCTGGTCGACACTAAGGGCCCTCGGATAAGAGTGCGAGTTGCCCAGGAGAGCTGGGCGACCCCGTGGGACCTCGGACAATGGCCCGAGTGTTCCCGGACAACTGGTCGACACCTTGGCCCTCGGAGCCGGGCGCGGGTCACCGGGAACGGTGGTCGAAGCCACGGGCCATCAGACCCGAGGCCGAGTCGCCCGGGAGTGCTGGTCGACAGCGCGGGCCCTCGGAACAAGGCCCGATGCGCCCAGGAGAGCTGGTTGACACCGCGGGCCCTCGGAACACGGCCCGAGCCGGACAGGACTGCTGGTCGACGCCGCGGACCCTCGCAACAGATCGCGAGTGGTCCGGGAGACCTGGTCGACCCCGCGGTCCCTCGGACCGGGGCCCATGTCTGCCAGGACAGCTGCTCGAGCCCGCGGGACCTCGGGCACAGGCCCGAGTTACCTGGGACAGCTGGTCGACGCCGCGAGCCCTCAGACCTGAGCTCGAGTCGCCCAGGAAAGCTGGTCGACACCGCGGGCCCTCAGAACCGGGCCCGAATCAGCCGGGACAGCTAGTCGACACCATTGGCCCTCGGACTCGGGCACGAGTTGTCCGGGACAGCTGGTCGACTCATGGGAAGGCGGACACGGGCCCGAGAGGCCCCGGAGAGCTGGTTGACACCGCGGGACCTCGGACCCGGGCCCGAGTCGCCTGGGAGAGCTGGTCGACACGGTGGGCCCTCAGATAAGAGCGCGAGTCGCCTGGGAGAGCTGGTCGACACCGCGGACCTCGGACCCGTGCCCGAGTCGCCTGGGAGGGTTCGTTGACACCACGGGCCCTCAGATAAGAGTTCGACTCACCCAGTAGAGCTGGTCGACACCGCAGACCTCGGACCCGGTCGCGACGCACCTGGGAGAGCTTGTCGACACCGTGGGCCCTCGGACAAGAGCGCGACTCACCAGGACTGTTGGTCGACACAAGGCCCCTCAGATATGAGTGCGAGTCACCTGGGAGAGCTGGTCAACACCGCGGGGGTTCGGGCTCGGGCGCGAGTCATCCAGGACAGCTGGTGGATACCGAGGGTAATCGGACCCGAGCTCGAGTCCCACGGGAGGTATGGTCAACACCACGGGCCCCCGGATAAGAGCACGAGACGCCCGGGAGAGCTGGTCGACCCCACGGGAACTTGGACTTGGGCCCAAGGCGCCCAGGACAGATGGTCCACCCCGCCAGCCCTCGGACACTGGCCCGAGTTGTCCGGGACAACTGGTCGACACCCCGGGCCCTCAGAGCCGGACGCGAATCACCGGGAAAGCTGGTCGAACCTGCGGGCCATCGGACCCGAGGCCGAGTCGCCCGGGAGAGATGGTCGACTCCGCCGGCCCTCAAATCCAGGCCCGAGTTGCCGGGACAGCGGGTGGACTCCGCGGGGACTCGGAACAGGGCTTGAGTCGACCGGGAGAGCTGTTCGACACCGCCGGCGGTCGCACCCGGGCGCGAGTCTTCCGGGAGAGCTGGTCAAGCCCGCGGGAACTCGGAGCCGAGCCCAGGTCGCCCGGGGCCTTTGGTCGATCTCGCACAACCTGGGACACATTTCTGAGTCACCCGCGACAGCTGGTCGATTCCGCCTGCTTCGGACCCGGGCCCGAGACGCCCGGGACAGCTGGTCGACATCGCGGGCCCTCGGAGCCGGGCGCGAGTCGCCGGGGAGGGCTGGTCAACTTCTCAGGCCATTGGACCCGAGCCTGAGACACCCGGGACAGCTGGTTGACACCGCAGACCCTCGGACCTGGGAGCGAGTGGTCCGGGACAGCTGGTCGACCCCGCGGACATTGGAACCGGGGCCCAGGTCACCAGAGACATTTGGTCAATCCTGCGCAACATGGGACACAGGCCAGAGTCGCCCTGGATAGCTGGTTGGCACCGCGGGTAATCAGAGCCGGGCAGGAGTCGCCCGGGACAGCTGGTCGACACCGAGGGCCATCGGAGCCGAGGCCGAGTCGCCCAGGAAAGCTGGTCGACACCGCGGGCCCTCAGAACCGGGCCCGAGGAACCCGGGAGAGCTGGTCGACACTAAGGGCCCTCGGATAAGAGTGCGAGTTGCCCAGGAGAGCTGGGCGACCCCGTGGGACCTCGGACAATGGCCCGAGTGTTCCCGGACAACTGGTCGACACCTTGGCCCTCGGAGCCGGGCGCGGGTCACCGGGAACGGTGGTCGAAGCCACGGGCCATCAGACCCGAGGCCGAGTCGCCCGGGAGTGCTGGTCGACAGCGCGGGCCCTCGGAACAAGGCCCGATGCGCCCAGGAGAGCTGGTTGACACCGCGGGCCCTCGGAACACGGCCCGAGCCGGACAGGACTGCTGGTCGACGCCGCGGACCCTCGCAACAGATCGCGAGTGGTCCGGGAGACCTGGTCGACCCCGCGGTCCCTCGGACCGGGGCCCATGTCTGCCAGGACAGCTGCTCGAGCCCGCGGGACCTCGGGCACAGGCCCGAGTTACCTGGGACAGCTGGTCGACGCCGCGAGCCCTCAGACCTGAGCTCGAGTCGCCCAGGAAAGCTGGTCGACACCGCGGGCCCTCAGAACCGGGCCCGAATCAGCCGGGACAGCTAGTCGACACCATTGGCCCTCGGACTCGGGCACGAGTTGTCCGGGACAGCTGGTCGACTCATGGGAAGGCGGACACGGGCCCGAGAGGCCCCGGAGAGCTGGTTGACACCGCGGGACCTCGGACCCGGGCCCGAGTCGCCTGGGAGAGCTGGTCGACACGGTGGGCCCTCAGATAAGAGCGCGAGTCGCCTGGGAGAGCTGGTCGACACCGCGGACCTCGGACCCGTGCCCGAGTCGCCTGGGAGGGTTCGTTGACACCACGGGCCCTCAGATAAGAGTTCGACTCACCCAGTAGAGCTGGTCGACACCGCAGACCTCGGACCCGGTCGCGACGCACCTGGGAGAGCTTGTCGACACCGTGGGCCCTCGGACAAGAGCGCGACTCACCAGGACTGTTGGTCGACACAAGGCCCCTCAGATATGAGTGCGAGTCACCTGGGAGAGCTGGTCAACACCGCGGGGGTTCGGGCTCGGGCGCGAGTCATCCAGGACAGCTGGTGGATACCGAGGGTAATCGGACCCGAGCTCGAGTCCCACGGGAGGTATGGTCAACACCACGGGCCCCCGGATAAGAGCACGAGACGCCCGGGAGAGCTGGTCGACCCCACGGGAACTTGGACTTGGGCCCAAGGCGCCCAGGACAGATGGTCCACCCCGCCAGCCCTCGGACACTGGCCCGAGTTGTCCGGGACAACTGGTCGACACCCCGGGCCCTCAGAGCCGGACGCGAATCACCGGGAAAGCTGGTCGAACCTGCGGGCCATCGGACCCGAGGCCGAGTCGCCCGGGAGAGATGGTCGACTCCGCCGGCCCTCAAATCCAGGCCCGAGTTGCCGGGACAGCGGGTGGACTCCGCGGGGACTCGGAACAGGGCTTGAGTCGACCGGGAGAGCTGTTCGACACCGCCGGCGGTCGCACCCGGGCGCGAGTCTTCCGGGAGAGCTGGTCAAGCCCGCGGGAACTCGGAGCCGAGCCCAGGTCGCCCGGGGCCTTTGGTCGATCTCGCACAACCTGGGACACATTTCTGAGTCACCCGCGACAGCTGGTCGATTCCGCCTGCTTCGGACCCGGGCCCGAGACGCCCGGGACAGCTGGTCGACATCGCGGGCCCTCGGAGCCGGGCGCGAGTCGCCGGGGAGGGCTGGTCAACTTCTCAGGCCATTGGACCCGAGCCTGAGACACCTGGGACAGCTGGTTGACACCGCAGACCCTCGGACCTGGGAGCGAGTGGTCCGGGACAGCTGGTCGACCCCGCGGACATTGGAACCGGGGCCCAGGTCACCAGAGACATTTGGTCAATCCTGCGCAACATGGGACACAGGCCAGAGTCGCCCTGGATAGCTGGTTGGCACCGCGGGTAATCAGAGCCGGGCAGGAGTCGCCCGGGACAGCTGGTCGACACCGAGGGCCATCGGAGCCGAGGCCGAGTCGCCCAGGAAAGCTGGTCGACACCGCGGGCCCTCAGAACCGGGCCCGAGGAACCCGGGAGAGCTGGTCGACACTAAGGGCCCTCGGATAAGAGTGCGAGTTGCCCAGGAGAGCTGGGCGACCCCGTGGGACCTCGGACAATGGCCCGAGTGTTCCCGGACAACTGGTCGACACCTTGGCCCTCGGAGCCGGGCGCGGGTCACCGGGAACGGTGGTCGAAGCCACGGGCCATCAGACCCGAGGCCGAGTCGCCCGGGAGTGCTGGTCGACAGCGCGGGCCCTCGGAACAAGGCCCGATGCGCCCAGGAGAGCTGGTTGACACCGCGGGCCCTCGGAACACGGCCCGAGCCGGACAGGACTGCTGGTCGACGCCGCGGACCCTCGCAACAGATCGCGAGTGGTCCGGGAGACCTGGTCGACCCCGCGGTCCCTCGGACCGGGGCCCATGTCTGCCAGGACAGCTGCTCGAGCCCGCGGGACCTCGGGCACAGGCCCGAGTTACCTGGGACAGCTGGTCGACGCCGCGAGCCCTCAGACCTGAGCTCGAGTCGCCCAGGAAAGCTGGTCGACACCGCGGGCCCTCAGAACCGGGCCCGAATCAGCCGGGACAGCTAGTCGACACCATTGGCCCTCGGACTCGGGCACGAGTTGTCCGGGACAGCTGGTCGACTCATGGGAAGGCGGACACGGGCCCGAGAGGCCCCGGAGAGCTGGTTGACACCGCGGGACCTCGGACCCGGGCCCGAGTCGCCTGGGAGAGCTGGTCGACACGGTGGGCCCTCAGATAAGAGCGCGAGTCGCCTGGGAGAGCTGGTCGACACCGCGGACCTCGGACCCGTGCCCGAGTCGCCTGGGAGGGTTCGTTGACACCACGGGCCCTCAGATAAGAGTTCGACTCACCCAGTAGAGCTGGTCGACACCGCAGACCTCGGACCCGGTCGCGACGCACCTGGGAGAGCTTGTCGACACCGTGGGCCCTCGGACAAGAGCGCGACTCACCAGGACTGTTGGTCGACACAAGGCCCCTCAGATATGAGTGCGAGTCACCTGGGAGAGCTGGTCAACACCGCGGGGGTTCGGGCTCGGGCGCGAGTCATCCAGGACAGCTGGTGGATACCGAGGGTAATCGGACCCGAGCTCGAGTCCCACGGGAGGTATGGTCAACACCACGGGCCCCCGGATAAGAGCACGAGACGCCCGGGAGAGCTGGTCGACCCCACGGGAACTTGGACTTGGGCCCAAGGCGCCCAGGACAGATGGTCCACCCCGCCAGCCCTCGGACACTGGCCCGAGTTGTCCGGGACAACTGGTCGACACCCCGGGCCCTCAGAGCCGGACGCGAATCACCGGGAAAGCTGGTCGAACCTGCGGGCCATCGGACCCGAGGCCGAGTCGCCCGGGAGAGATGGTCGACTCCGCCGGCCCTCAAATCCAGGCCCGAGTTGCCGGGACAGCGGGTGGACTCCGCGGGGACTCGGAACAGGGCTTGAGTCGACCGGGAGAGCTGTTCGACACCGCCGGCGGTCGCACCCGGTCGCGAGTCTTCCGGGAGAGCTGGTCAAGCCCGCGGGAACTCGGAGCCGAGCCCAGGTCGCCCGGGGCCTTTGGTCGATCTCGCACAACCTGGGACACATTTCTGAGTCACCCGCGACAGCTGGTCGATTCCGCCTGCTTCGGACCCGGGCCCGAGACGCCCGGGACAGCTGGTCGACATCGCGGGCCCTCGGAGCCGGGCGCGAGTCGCCGGGGAGGGCTGGTCAACTTCTCAGGCCATTGGACCCGAGCCTGAGACACCCGGGACAGCTGGTTGACACCGCAGACCCTCGGACCTGGGAGCGAGTGGTCCGGGACAGCTGGTCGACCCCGCGGACATTGGAACCGGGGCCCAGGTCACCAGAGACATTTGGTCAATCCTGCGCAACATGGGACACAGGCCAGAGTCGCCCTGGATAGCTGGTTGGCACCGCGGGTAATCAGAGCCGGGCAGGAGTCGCCCGGGACAGCTGGTCGACACCGAGGGCCATCGGAGCCGAGGCCGAGTCGCCCAGGAAAGCTGGTCGACACCGCGGGCCCTCAGAACCGGGCCCGAGGAACCCGGGAGAGCTGGTCGACACTAAGGGCCCTCGGATAAGAGTGCGAGTTGCCCAGGAGAGCTGGTCGACCCCGTGGGACCTCGGACAATGGCCCGAGTGTTCCCGGACAACTGGTCGACACCTTGGCCCTCGGAGCCGGGCGCGGGTCACCGGGAACGGTGGTCGAAGCCACGGGCCATCAGACCCGAGGCCGAGTCGCCCGGGAGTGCTGGTCAACAGCGCGGGCCCTCGGAACAAGGCCCGATGCGCCCAGGAGAGCTGGTTGACACCGCGGGCCCTCGGAACACGGCCCGAGCCGGACAGGACTGCTGGTCGACGCCGCGGACCCTCGCAACAGATCGCGAGTGGTCCGGGAGACCTGGTCGACCCCGCGGTCCCTCGGACCGGGGCCCATGTCTGCCAGGACAGCTGCTCGAGCCCGCGGGACCTCGGGCACAGGCCCGAGTTACCTGGGACAGCTGGTCGACGCCGCGAGCCCTCAGACCTGAGCTCGAGTCGCCCAGGAAAGCTGGTCGACACCGCGGGCCCTCAGAACCGGGCCCGAATCAGCCGGGACAGCTAGTCGACACCATTGGCCCTCGGACTCGGGCACGAGTTGTCCGGGACAGCTGGTCGACTCATGGGAAGGCGGACACGGGCCCGAGAGGCCCCGGAGAGCTGGTTGACACCGCGGGACCTCGGACCCGGGCCCGAGTCGCCTGGGAGAGCTGGTCGACACGGTGGGCCCTCAGATAAGAGCGCGAGTCGCCTGGGAGAGCTGGTCGACACCGCGGACCTCGGACCCGTGCCCGAGTCGCCTGGGAGGGTTCGTTGACACCACGGGCCCTCAGATAAGAGTTCGACTCACCCAGTAGAGCTGGTCGACACCGCAGACCTCGGACCCGGTCGCGACGCACCTGGGAGAGCTTGTCGACACCGTGGGCCCTCGGACAAGAGCGCGACTCACCAGGACTGTTGGTCGACACAAGGCCCCTCAGATATGAGTGCGAGTCACCTGGGAGAGCTGGTCAACACCGCGGGGGTTCGGGCTCGGGCGCGAGTCATCCAGGACAGCTGGTGGATACCGAGGGTAATCGGACCCGAGCTCGAGTCCCACGGGAGGTATGGTCAACACCACGGGCCCCCGGATAAGAGCACGAGACGCCCGGGAGAGCTGGTCGACCCCACGGGAACTTGGACTTGGGCCCAAGGCGCCCAGGACAGATGGTCCACCCCGCCAGCCCTCGGACACTGGCCCGAGTTGTCCGGGACAACTGGTCGACACCCCGGGCCCTCAGAGCCGGACGCGAATCACCGGGAAAGCTGGTCGAACCTGCGGGCCATCGGACCCGAGGCCGAGTCGCCCGGGAGAGATGGTCGACTCCGCCGGCCCTCAAATCCAGGCCCGAGTTGCCGGGACAGCGGGTGGACTCCGCGGGGACTCGGAACAGGGCTTGAGTCGACCGGGAGAGCTGTTCGACACCGCCGGCGGTCGCACCCGGTCGCGAGTCTTTCGGGAGAGCTGGTCAAGCCCGCGGGAACTCGGAGCCGAGCCCAGGTCGCCCGGGGCCTTTGGTCGATCTCGCACAACCTGGGACACATTTCTGAGTCACCCGCGACAGCTGGTCGATTCCGCCTGCTTCGGACCCGGGCCCGAGACGCCCGGGACAGCTGGTCGACATCGCGGGCCCTCGGAGCCGGGCGCGAGTCGCCGGGGAGGGCTGGTCAACTTCTCAGGCCATTGGACCCGAGCCTGAGACACCCGGGACAGCTGGTTGACACCGCAGACCCTCGGACCTGGGAGCGAGTGGTCCGGGACAGCTGGTCGACCCCGCGGACATTGGAACCGGGGCCCAGGTCACCAGAGACATTTGGTCAATCCTGCGCAACATGGGACACAGGCCAGAGTCGCCCTGGATAGCTGGTTGGCACCACGGGTAATCAGAGCCGGGCAGGAGTCGCCCGGGACAGCTGGTCGACACCGAGGGCCATCGGAGCCGAGGCCGAGTCGCCCAGGAAAGCTGGTCGACACCGCGGGCCCTCAGAACCGGGCCCGAGGAACCCGGGAGAGCTGGTCGACACTAAGGGCCCTCGGATAAGAGTGCGAGTTGCCCAGGAGAGCTGGGCGACCCCGTGGGACCTCGGACAATGGCCCGAGTGTTCCCGGACAACTGGTCGACACCTTGGCCCTCGGAGCCGGGCGCGGGTCACCGGGAACGGTGGTCGAAGCCACGGGCCATCAGACCCGAGGCCGAGTCGCCCGGGAGTGCTGGTCGACAGCGCGGGCCCTCGGAACAAGGCCCGATGCGCCCAGGAGAGCTGGTTGACACCGCGGGCCCTCGGAACACGGCCCGAGCCGGACAGGACTGCTGGTCGATGCCGCGGACCCTCGCAACAGATCGCGAGTGGTCCGGGAGACCTGGTCGACCCCGCGGTCCCTCGGACCGGGGCCCATGTCTGCCAGGACAGCTGCTCGAGCCCGCGGGACCTCGGGCACAGGCCCGAGTTACCTGGGACAGCTGGTCGACGCCGCGAGCCCTCAGACCTGAGCTCGAGTCGCCCAGGAAAGCTGGTCGACACCGCGGGCCCTCAGAACCGGGCCCGAATCAGCCGGGACAGCTAGTCGACACCATTGGCCCTCGGACTCGGGCACGAGTTGTCCGGGACAGCTGGTCGACTCATGGGAAGGCGGACACGGGCCCGAGAGGCCCCGGAGAGCTGGTTGACACCGCGGGACCTCGGACCCGGGCCCGAGTCGCCTGGGAGAGCTGGTCGACACGGTGGGCCCTCAGATAAGAGCGCGAGTCGCCTGGGAGAGCTGGTCGACACCGCGGACCTCGGACCCGTGCCCGAGTCGCCTGGGAGGGTTCGTTGACACCACGGGCCCTCAGATAAGAGTTCGACTCACCCAGTAGAGCTGGTCGACACCGCAGACCTCGGACCCGGTCGCGACGCACCTGGGAGAGCTTGTCGACACCGTGGGCCCTCGGACAAGAGCGCGACTCACCAGGACTGTTGGTCGACACAAGGCCCCTCAGATATGAGTGCGAGTCACCTGGGAGAGCTGGTCAACACCGCGGGGGTTCGGGCTCGGGCGCGAGTCATCCAGGACAGCTGGTGGATACCGAGGGTAATCGGACCCGAGCTCGAGTCCCACGGGAGGTATGGTCAACACCACGGGCCCCCGGATAAGAGCACGAGACGCCCGGGAGAGCTGGTCGACCCCACGGGAACTTGGACTTGGGCCCAAGGCGCCCAGGACAGATGGTCCACCCCGCCAGCCCTCGGACACTGGCCCGAGTTGTCCGGGACAACTGGTCGACACCCCGGGCCCTCAGAGCCGGACGCGAATCACCGGGAAAGCTGGTCGAACCTGCGGGCCATCGGACCCGAGGCCGAGTCGCCCGGGAGAGATGGTCGACTCCGCCGGCCCTCAAATCCAGGCCCGAGTTGCCGGGACAGCGGGTGGACTCCGCGGGGACTCGGAACAGGGCTTGAGTCGACCGGGAGAGCTGTTCGACACCGCCGGCGGTCGCACCCGGGCGCGAGTCTTCCGGGAGAGCTGGTCAAGCCCGCGGGAACTCGGAGCCGAGCCCAGGTCGCCCGGGGCCTTTGGTCGATCTCGCACAACCTGGGACACATTTCTGAGTCACCCGCGACAGCTGGTCGATTCCGCCTGCTTCGGACCCGGGCCCGAGACGCCCGGGACAGCTGGTCGACATCGCGGGCCCTCGGAGCCGGGCGCGAGTCGCCGGGGAGGGCTGGTCAACTTCTCAGGCCATTGGACCCGAGCCTGAGACACCCGGGACAGCTGGTTGACACCGCAGACCCTCGGACCTGGGAGCGAGTGGTCCGGGACAGCTGGTCGACCCCGCGGACATTGGAACCGGGGCCCAGGTCACCAGAGACATTTGGTCAATCCTGCGCAACATGGGACACAGGCCAGAGTCGCCCTGGATAGCTGGTTGGCACCGCGGGTAATCAGAGCCGGGCAGGAGTCGCCCGGGACAGCTGGTCGACACCGAGGGCCATCGGAGCCGAGGCCGAGTCGCCCAGGAAAGCTGGTCGACACCGCGGGCCCTCAGAACCGGGCCCGAGGAACCCGGGAGAGCTGGTCGACACTAAGGGCCCTCGGATAAGAGTGCGAGTTGCCCAGGAGAGCTGGTCGACCCCGTGGGACCTCGGACAATGGCCCGAGTGTTCCCGGACAACTGGTCGACACCTTGGCCCTCGGAGCCGGGCGCGGGTCACCGGGAACGGTGGTCGAAGCCACGGGCCATCAGACCCGAGGCCGAGTCGCCCGGGAGTGCTGGTCGACAGCGCGGGCCCTCGGAACAAGGCCCGATGCGCCCAGGAGAGCTGGTTGACACCGCGGGCCCTCGGAACACGGCCCGAGCCGGACAGGACTGCTGGTCGACGCCGCGGACCCTCGCAACAGATCGCGAGTGGTCCGGGAGACCTGGTCGACCCCGCGGTCCCTCGGACCGGGGCCCATGTCTGCCAGGACAGCTGCTCGAGCCCGCGGGACCTCGGGCACAGGCCCGAGTTACCTGGGACAGCTGGTCGACGCCGCGAGCCCTCAGACCTGAGCTCGAGTCGCCCAGGAAAGCTGGTCGACACCGCGGGCCCTCAGAACCGGGCCCGAATCAGCCGGGACAGCTAGTCGACACCATTGGCCCTCGGACTCGGGCACGAGTTGTCCGGGACAGCTGGTCGACTCATGGGAAGGCGGACACGGGCCCGAGAGGCCCCGGAGAGCTGGTTGACACCGCGGGACCTCGGACCCGGGCCCGAGTCGCCTGGGAGAGCTGGTCGACACGGTGGGCCCTCAGATAAGAGCGCGAGTCGCCTGGGAGAGCTGGTCGACACCGCGGACCTCGGACCCGTGCCCGAGTCGCCTGGGAGGGTTCGTTGACACCACGGGCCCTCAGATAAGAGTTCGACTCACCCAGTAGAGCTGGTCGACACCGCAGACCTCGGACCCGGTCGCGACGCACCTGGGAGAGCTTGTCGACACCGTGGGCCCTCGGACAAGAGCGCGACTCACCAGGACTGTTGGTCGACACAAGGCCCCTCAGATATGAGTGCGAGTCACCTGGGAGAGCTGGTCAACACCGCGGGGGTTCGGGCTCGGGCGCGAGTCATCCAGGACAGCTGGTGGATACCGAGGGTAATCGGACCCGAGCTCGAGTCCCACGGGAGGTATGGTCAACACCACGGGCCCCCGGATAAGAGCACGAGACGCCCGGGAGAGCTGGTCGACCCCACGGGAACTTGGACTTGGGCCCAAGGCGCCCAGGACAGATGGTCCACCCCGCCAGCCCTCGGACACTGGCCCGAGTTGTCCGGGACAACTGGTCGACACCCCGGGCCCTCAGAGCCGGACGCGAATCACCGGGAAAGCTGGTCGAACCTGCGGGCCATCGGACCCGAGGCCGAGTCGCCCGGGAGAGATGGTCGACTCCGCCGGCCCTCAAATCCAGGCCCGAGTTGCCGGGACAGCGGGTGGACTCCGCGGGGACTCGGAACAGGGCTTGAGTCGACCGGGAGAGCTGTTCCACACCGCCGGCGGTCGCACCCGGGCGCGAGTCTTCCGGGAGAGCTGGTCAAGCCCGCGGGAACTCGGAGCCGAGCCCAGGTGGCCCGGGGCCTTTGGTCGATCTCGCACAACCTGGGACACATTTCTGAGTCACCCGCGACAGCTGGTCGATTCCGCCTGCTTCGGACCCGGGCCCGAGACGCCCGGGACAGCTGGTCGACATCGCGGGCCCTCGGAGCCGGGCGCGAGTCGCCGGGGAGGGCTGGTCAACTTCTCAGGCCATTGGACCCGAGCCTGAGACACCCGGGACAGCTGGTTGACACCGCAGACCCTCGGACCTGGGAGCGAGTGGTCCGGGACAGCTGGTCGACCCCGCGGACATTGGAACCGGGGCCCAGGTCACCAGAGACATTTGGTCAATCCTGCGCAACATGGGACACAGGCCAGAGTCGCCCTGGATAGCTGGTTGGCACCGCGGGTAATCAGAGCCGGGCAGGAGTCGCCCGGGACAGCTGGTCGACACCGAGGGCCATCGGAGCCGAGGCCGAGTCGCCCAGGAAAGCTGGTCGACACCGCGGGCCCTCAGAACCGGGCCCGAGGAACCCGGGAGAGCTGGTCGACACTAAGGGCCCTCGGATAAGAGTGCGAGTTGCCCAGGAGAGCTGGGCGACCCCGTGGGACCTCGGACAATGGCCCGAGTGTTCCCGGACAACTGGTCGACACCTTGGCCCTCGGAGCCGGGCGCGGGTCACCGGGAACGGTGGTCGAAGCCACGGGCCATCAGACCCGAGGCCGAGTCGCCCGGGAGTGCTGGTCGACAGCGCGGGCCCTCGGAACAAGGCCCGATGCGCCCAGGAGAGCTGGTTGACACCGCGGGCCCTCGGAACACGGCCCGAGCCGGACAGGACTGCTGGTCGACGCCGCGGACCCTCGCAACAGATCGCGAGTGGTCCGGGAGACCTGGTCGACCCCGCGGTCCCTCGGACCGGGGCCCATGTCTGCCAGGACAGCTGCTCGAGCCCGCGGGACCTCGGGCACAGGCCCGAGTTACCTGGGACAGCTGGTCGACGCCGCGAGCCCTCAGACCTGAGCTCGAGTCGCCCAGGAAAGCTGGTCGACACCGCGGGCCCTCAGAACCGGGCCCGAATCAGCCGGGACAGCTAGTCGACACCATTGGCCCTCGGACTCGGGCACGAGTTGTCCGGGACAGCTGGTCGACTCATGGGAAGGCGGACACGGGCCCGAGAGGCCCCGGAGAGCTGGTTGACACCGCGGGACCTCGGACCCGGGCCCGAGTCGCCTGGGAGAGCTGGTCGACACGGTGGGCCCTCAGATAAGAGCGCGAGTCGCCTGGGAGAGCTGGTCGACACCGCGGACCTCGGACCCGTGCCCGAGTCGCCTGGGAGGGTTCGTTGACACCACGGGCCCTCAGATAAGAGTTCGACTCACCCAGTAGAGCTGGTCGACACCGCAGACCTCGGACCCGGTCGCGACGCACCTGGGAGAGCTTGTCGACACCGTGGGCCCTCGGACAAGAGCGCGACTCACCAGGACTGTTGGTCGACACAAGGCCCCTCAGATATGAGTGCGAGTCACCTGGGAGAGCTGGTCAACACCGCGGGGGTTCGGGCTCGGGCGCGAGTCATCCAGGACAGCTGGTGGATACCGAGGGTAATCGGACCCGAGCTCGAGTCCCACGGGAGGTATGGTCAACACCACGGGCCCCCGGATAAGAGCACGAGACGCCCGGGAGAGCTGGTCGACCCCACGGGAACTTGGACTTGGGCCCAAGGCGCCCAGGACAGATGGTCCACCCCGCCAGCCCTCGGACACTGGCCCGAGTTGTCCGGGACAACTGGTCGACACCCCGGGCCCTCAGAGCCGGACGCGAATCACCGGGAAAGCTGGTCGAACCTGCGGGCCATCGGACCCGAGGCCGAGTCGCCCGGGAGAGATGGTCGACTCCGCCGGCCCTCAAATCCAGGCCCGAGTTGCCGGGACAGCGGGTGGACTCCGCGGGGACTCGGAACAGGGCTTGAGTCGACCGGGAGAGCTGTTCGACACCGCCGGCGGTCGCACCCGGGCGCGAGTCTTCCGGGAGAGCTGGTCAAGCCCGCGGGAACTCGGAGCCGAGCCCAGGTCGCCCGGGGCCTTTGGTCGATCTCGCACAACCTGGGACACATTTCTGAGTCACCCGCGACAGCTGGTCGATTCCGCCTGCTTCGGACCCGGGCCCGAGACGCCCGGGACAGCTGGTCGACATCGCGGGCCCTCGGAGCCGGGCGCGAGTCGCCGGGGAGGGCTGGTCAACTTCTCAGGCCATTGGACCCGAGCCTGAGACACCCGGGACAGCTGGTTGACACCGCAGACCCTCGGACCTGGGAGCGAGTGGTCCGGGACAGCTGGTCGACCCCGCGGACATTGGAACCTGGGCCCAGGTCACCAGAGACATTTGGTCAATCCTGCGCAACATGGGACACAGGCCAGAGTCGCCCTGGATAGCTGGTTGGCACCGCGGGTAATCAGAGCCGGGCAGGAGTCGCCCGGGACAGCTGGTCGACACCGAGGGCCATCGGAGCCGAGGCCGAGTCGCCCAGGAAAGCTGGTCGACACCGCGGGCCCTCAGAACCGGGCCCAAGGAACCCGGGAGAGCTGGTCGACACTAAGGGCCCTCGGATAAGAGTGCGAGTTGCCCAGGAGAGCTGGGCGACCCCGTGGGACCTCGGACAATGGCCCGAGTGTTCCCGGACAACTGGTCGACACCTTGGCCCTCGGAGCCGGGCGCGGGTCACCGGGAACGGTGGTCGAAGCCACGGGCCATCAGACCCGAGGCCGAGTCGCCCGGGAGTGCTGGTCGACAGCGCGGGCCCTCGGAACAAGGCCCGATGCGCCCAGGAGAGCTGGTTGACACCGCGGGCCCTCGGAACACGGCCCGAGCCGGACAGGACTGCTGGTCGACGCCGCGGACCCTCGCAACAGATCGCGAGTGGTCCGGGAGACCTGGTCGACCCCGCGGTCCCTCGGACCGGGGCCCATGTCTGCCAGGACAGCTGCTCGAGCCCGCGGGACCTCGGGCACAGGCCCGAGTTACCTGGGACAGCTGGTCGACGCCGCGAGCCCTCAGACCTGAGCTCGAGTCGCCCAGGAAAGCTGGTCGACACCGCGGGCCCTCAGAACCGGGCCCGAATCAGCCGGGACAGCTAGTCGACACCATTGGCCCTCGGACTCGGGCACGAGTTGTCCGGGACAGCTGGTCGACTCATGGGAAGGCGGACACGGGCCCGAGAGGCCCCGGAGAGCTGGTTGACACCGCGGGACCTCGGACCCGGGCCCGAGTCGCCTGGGAGAGCTGGTCGACACGGTGGGCCCTCAGATAAGAGCGCGAGTCGCCTGGGAGAGCTGGTCGACACCGCGGACCTCGGACCCGTGCCCGAGTCGCCTGGGAGGGTTCGTTGACACCACGGGCCCTCAGATAAGAGTTCGACTCACCCAGTAGAGCTGGTCGACACCGCAGACCTCGGACCCGGTCGCGACGCACCTGGGAGAGCTTGTCGACACCGTGGGCCCTCGGACAAGAGCGCGACTCACCAGGACTGTTGGTCGACACAAGGCCCCTCAGATATGAGTGCGAGTCACCTGGGAGAGCTGGTCAACACCGCGGGGGTTCGGGCTCGGGCGCGAGTCATCCAGGACAGCTGGTGGATACCGAGGGTAATCGGACCCGAGCTCGAGTCCCACGGGAGGTATGGTCAACACCACGGGCCCCCGGATAAGAGCACGAGACGCCCGGGAGAGCTGGTCGACCCCACGGGAACTTGGACTTGGGCCCAAGGCGCCCAGGACAGATGGTCCACCCCGCCAGCCCTCGGACACTGGCCCGAGTTGTCCGGGACAACTGGTCGACACCCCGGGCCCTCAGAGCCGGACGCGAAACACCGGGAAAGCTGGTCGAACCTGCGGGCCATCGGACCCGAGGCCGAGTCGCCCGGGAGAGATGGTCGACTCCGCCGGCCCTCAAATCCAGGCCCGAGTTGCCGGGACAGCGGGTGGACTCCGCGGGGACTCGGAACAGGGCTTGAGTCGACCGGGAGAGCTGTTCGACACCGCCGGCGGTCGCACCCGGGCGCGAGTCTTCCGGGAGAGCTGGTCAAGCCCGCGGGAACTCGGAGCCGAGCCCAGGTCGCCCGGGGCCTTTGGTCGATCTCGCACAACCTGGGACACATTTCTGAGTCACCCGCGACAGCTGGTCGATTCCGCCTGCTTCGGACCCGGGCCCGAGACGCCCGGGACAGCTGGTCGACATCGCGGGCCCTCGGAGCCGGGCGCGAGTCGCCGGGGAGGGCTGGTCAACTTCTCAGGCCATTGGACCCGAGCCTGAGACACCCGGGACAGCTGGTTGACACCGCAGACCCTCGGACCTGGGAGCGAGTGGTCCGGGACAGCTGGTCGACCCCGCGGACATTGGAACCGGGGCCCAGGTCACCAGAGACATTTGGTCAATCCTGCGCAACATGGGACACAGGCCAGAGTCGCCCTGGATAGCTGGTTGGCACCGCGGGTAATCAGAGCCGGGCAGGAGTCGCCCGGGACAGCTGGTCGACACCGAGGGCCATCGGAGCCGAGGCCGAGTCGCCCAGGAAAGCTGGTCGACACCGCGGGCCCTCAGAACCGGGCCCGAGGAACCCGGGAGAGCTGGTCGACACTAAGGGCCCTCGGATAAGAGTGCGAGTTGCCCAGGAGAGCTGGTCGACCCCGTGGGACCTCGGACAATGGCCCGAGTGTTCCCGGACAACTGGTCGACACCTTGGCCCTCGGAGCCGGGCGCGGGTCACCGGGAACGGTGGTCGAAGCCACGGGCCATCAGACCCGAGGCCGAGTCGCCCGGGAGTGCTGGTCGACAGCGCGGGCCCTCGGAACAAGGCCCGATGCGCCCAGGAGAGCTGGTTGACACCGCGGGCCCTCGGAACACGGCCCGAGCCGGACAGGACTGCTGGTCGACGCCGCGGACCCTCGCAACAGATCGCGAGTGGTCCGGGAGACCTGGTCGACCCCGCGGTCCCTCGGACCGGGGCCCATGTCTGCCAGGACAGCTGCTCGAGCCCGCGGGACCTCGGGCACAGGCCCGAGTTACCTGGGACAGCTGGTCGACGCCGCGAGCCCTCAGACCTGAGCTCGAGTCGCCCAGGAAAGCTGGTCGACACCGCGGGCCCTCAGAACCGGGCCCGAATCAGCCGGGACAGCTAGTCGACACCATTGGCCCTCGGACTCGGGCACGAGTTGTCCGGGACAGCTGGTCGACTCATGGGAAGGCGGACACGGGCCCGAGAGGCCCCGGAGAGCTGGTTGACACCGCGGGACCTCGGACCCGGGCCCGAGTCGCCTGGGAGAGCTGGTCGACACGGTGGGCCCTCAGATAAGAGCGCGAGTCGCCTGGGAGAGCTGGTCGACACCGCGGACCTCGGACCCGTGCCCGAGTCGCCTGGGAGGGTTCGTTGACACCACGGGCCCTCAGATAAGAGTTCGACTCACCCAGTAGAGCTGGTCGACACCGCAGACCTCGGACCCGGTCGCGACGCACCTGGGAGAGCTTGTCGACACCGTGGGCCCTCGGACAAGAGCGCGACTCACCAGGACTGTTGGTCGACACAAGGCCCCTCAGATATGAGTGCGAGTCACCTGGGAGAGCTGGTCAACACCGCGGGGGTTCGGGCTCGGGCGCGAGTCATCCAGGACAGCTGGTGGATACCGAGGGTAATCGGACCCGAGCTCGAGTCCCACGGGAGGTATGGTCAACACCACGGGCCCCCGGATAAGAGCACGAGACGCCCGGGAGAGCTGGTCGACCCCACGGGAACTTGGACTTGGGCCCAAGGCGCCCAGGACAGATGGTCCACCCCGCCAGCCCTCGGACACTGGCCCGAGTTGTCCGGGACAACTGGTCGACACCCCGGGCCCTCAGAGCCGGACGCGAATCACCGGGAAAGCTGGTCGAACCTGCGGGCCATCGGACCCGAGGCCGAGTCGCCCGGGAGAGATGGTCGACTCCGCCGGCCCTCAAATCCAGGCCCGAGTTGCCGGGACAGCGGGTGGACTCCGCGGGGACTCGGAACAGGGCTTGAGTCGACCGGGAGAGCTGTTCGACACCGCCGGCGGTCGCACCCGGGCGCGAGTCTTCCGGGAGAGCTGGTCAAGCCCGCGGGAACTCGGAGCCGAGCCCAGGTCGCCCGGGGCCTTTGGTCGATCTCGCACAACCTGGGACACATTTCTGAGTCACCCGCGACAGCTGGTCGATTCCGCCTGCTTCGGACCCGGGCCCGAGACGCCCGGGACAGCTGGTCGACATCGCGGGCCCTCGGAGCCGGGCGCGAGTCGCCGGGGAGGGCTGGTCAACTTCTCAGGCCATTGGACCCGAGCCTGAGACACCCGGGACAGCTGGTTGACACCGCAGACCCTCGGACCTGGGAGCGAGTGGTCCGGGACAGCTGGTCGACCCCGCGGACATTGGAACCGGGGCCCAGGTCACCAGAGACATTTGGTCAATCCTGCGCAACATGGGACACAGGCCAGAGTCGCCCTGGATAGCTGGTTGGCACCGCGGGTAATCAGAGCCGGGCAGGAGTCGCCCGGGACAGCTGGTCGACACCGAGGGCCATCGGAGCCGAGGCCGAGTCGCCCAGGAAAGCTGGTCGACACCGCGGGCCCTCAGAACCGGGCCCGAGGAACCCGGGAGAGCTGGTCGACACTAAGGGCCCTCGGATAAGAGTGCGAGTTGCCCAGGAGAGCTGGGCGACCCCGTGGGACCTCGGACAATGGCCCGAGTGTTCCCGGACAACTGGTCGACACCTTGGCCCTCGGAGCCGGGCGCGGGTCACCGGGAACGGTGGTCGAAGCCACGGGCCATCAGACCCGAGGCCGAGTCGCCCGGGAGTGCTGGTCGACAGCGCGGGCCCTCGGAACAAGGCCCGATGCGCCCAGGAGAGCTGGTTGACACCGCGGGCCCTCGGAACACGGCCCGAGCCAGACAGGACTGCTGGTCGACGCCGCGGACCCTCGCAACAGATCGCGAGTGGTCCGGGAGACCTGGTCGACCCCGCGGTCCCTCGGACCGGGGCCCATGTCTGCCAGGACAGCTGCTCGAGCCCGCGGGACCTCGGGCACAGGCCCGAGTTACCTGGGACAGCTGGTCGACGCCGCGAGCCCTCAGACCTGAGCTCGAGTCGCCCAGGAAAGCTGGTCGACACCGCGGGCCCTCAGAACCGGGCCCGAATCAGCCGGGACAGCTAGTCGACACCATTGGCCCTCGGACTCGGGCACGAGTTGTCCGGGACAGCTGGTCGACTCATGGGAAGGCGGACACGGGCCCGAGAGGCCCCGGAGAGCTGGTTGACACCGCGGGACCTCGGACCCGGGCCCGAGTCGCCTGTGAGAGCTGGTCGACACGGTGGGCCCTCAGATAAGAGCGCGAGTCGCCTGGGAGAGCTGGTCGACACCGCGGACCTCGGACCCGTGCCCGAGTCGCCTGGGAGGGTTCGTTGACACCACGGGCCCTCAGATAAGAGTTCGACTCACCCAGTAGAGCTGGTCGACACTGCAGACCTCGGACCCGGTCGCGACGCACCTGGGAGAGCTTGTCGACACCGTGGGCCCTCGGACAAGAGCGCGACTCACCAGGACTGTTGGTCGACACAAGGCCCCTCAGATATGAGTGCGAGTCACCTGGGAGAGCTGGTCAACACCGCGGGGGTTCGGGCTCGGGCGCGAGTCATCCAGGACAGCTGGTGGATACCGAGGGTAATCGGACCCGAGCTCGAGTCCCACGGGAGGTATGGTCAACACCACGGGCCCCCGGATAAGAGCACGAGACGCCCGGGAGAGCTGGTCGACCCCACGGGAACTTGGACTTGGGCCCAAGGCGCCCAGGACAGATGGTCCACCCCGCCAGCCCTCGGACACTGGCCCGAGTTGTCCGGGACAACTGGTCGACACCCCGGGCCCTCAGAGCCGGACGCGAATCACCGGGAAAGCTGGTCGAACCTGCGGGCCATCGGACCCGAGGCCGAGTCGCCCGGGAGAGATGGTCGACTCCGCCGGCCCTCAAATCCAGGCCCGAGTTGCCGGGACAGCGGGTGGACTCCGCGGGGACTCGGAACAGGGCTTGAGTCGACCGGGAGAGCTGTTCGACACTGCCGGCGGTCGCACCCGGGCGCGAGTCTTCCGGGAGAGCTGGTCAAGCCCGCGGGAACTCGGAGCCGAGCCCAGGTCGCCCGGGGCCTTTGGTCGATCTCGCACAACCTGGGACACATTTCTGAGTCACCCGCGACAGCTGGTCGATTCCGCCTGCTTCGGACCCGGGCCCGAGACGCCCGGGACAGCTGGTCGACATCGCGGGCCCTCGGAGCCGGGCGCGAGTCGCCGGGGAGGGCTGGTCAACTTCTCAGGCCATTGGACCCGAGCCTGAGACACCCGGGACAGCTGGTTGACACCGCAGACCCTCGGACCTGGGAGCGAGTGGTCCGGGACAGCTGGTCGACCCCGCGGACATTGGAACCGGGGCCCAGGTCACCAGAGACATTTGGTCAATCCTGCGCAACATGGGACACAGGCCAGAGTCGCCCTGGATAGCTGGTTGGCACCGCGGGTAATCAGAGCCGGGCAGGAGTCGCCCGGGACAGCTGGTCGACACCGAGGGCCATCGGAGCCGAGGCCGAGTCGCCCAGGAAAGCTGGTCGACACCGCGGGCCCTCAGAACCGGGCCCGAGGAACCCGGGAGAGCTGGTCGACACTAAGGGCCCTCGGATAAGAGTGCGAGTTGCCCAGGAGAGCTGGGCGACCCCGTGGGACCTCGGACAATGGCCCGAGTGTTCCCGGACAACTGGTCGACACCTTGGCCCTCGGAGCCGGGCGCGGGTCACCGGGAACGGTGGTCGAAGCCACGGGCCATCAGACCCGAGGCCGAGTCGCCCGGGAGTGCTGGTCGACAGCGCGGGCCCTCGGAACAAGGCCCGATGCGCCCAGGAGAGCTGGTTGACACCGCGGGCCCTCGGAACACGGCCCGAGCCGGACAGGACTGCTGGTCGACGCCGCGGACCCTCGCAACAGATCGCGAGTGGTCCGGGAGACCTGGTCGACCCCGCGGTCCCTCGGACCGGGGCCCATGTCTGCCAGGACAGCTGCTCGAGCCCGCGGGACCTCGGGCACAGGCCCGAGTTACCTGGGACAGCTGGTCGACGCCGCGAGCCCTCAGACCTGAGCTCGAGTCGCCCAGGAAAGCTGGTCGACACCGCGGGCCCTCAGAACCGGGCCCGAATCAGCCGGGACAGCTAGTCGACACCATTGGCCCTCGGACTCGGGCACGAGTTGTCCGGGACAGCTGGTCGACTCATGGGAAGGCGGACACGGGCCCGAGAGGCCCCGGAGAGCTGGTTGACACCGCGGGACCTCGGACCCGGGCCCGAGTCGCCTGGGAGAGCTGGTCGACACGGTGGGCCCTCAGATAAGAGCGCGAGTCGCCTGGGAGAGCTGGTCGACACCGCGGACCTCGGACCCGTGCCCGAGTCGCCTGGGAGGGTTCGTTGACACCACGGGCCCTCAGATAAGAGTTCGACTCACCCAGTAGAGCTGGTCGACACCGCAGACCTCGGACCCGGTCGCGACGCACCTGGGAGAGCTTGTCGACACCGTGGGCCCTCGGACAAGAGCGCGACTCACCAGGACTGTTGGTCGACACAAGGCCCCTCAGATATGAGTGCGAGTCACCTGGGAGAGCTGGTCAACACCGCGGGGGTTCGGGCTCGGGCGCGAGTCATCCAGGACAGCTGGTGGATACCGAGGGTAATCGGACCCGAGCTCGAGTCCCACGGGAGGTATGGTCAACACCACGGGCCCCCGGATAAGAGCACGAGACGCCCGGGAGAGCTGGTCGACCCCACGGGAACTTGGACTTGGGCCCAAGGCGCCCAGGACAGATGGTCCACCCCGCCAGCCCTCGGACACTGGCCCGAGTTGTCCGGGACAACTGGTCGACACCCCGGGCCCTCAGAGCCGGACGCGAATCACCGGGAAAGCTGGTCGAACCTGCGGGCCATCGGACCCGAGGCCGAGTCGCCCGGGAGAGATGGTCGACTCCGCCGGCCCTCAAATCCAGGCCCGAGTTGCCGGGACAGCGGGTGGACTCCGCGGGGACTCGGAACAGGGCTTGAGTCGACCGGGAGAGCTGTTCGACACCGCCGGCGGTCGCACCCGGGCGCGAGTCTTCCGGGAGAGCTGGTCAAGCCCGCGGGAACTCGGAGCCGAGCCCAGGTCGCCCGGGGCCTTTGGTCGATCTCGCACAACCTGGGACACATTTCTGAGTCACCCGCGACAGCTGGTCGATTCCGCCTGCTTCGGACCCGGGCCCGAGACGCCCGGGACAGCTGGTCGACATCGCGGGCCCTCGGAGCCGGGCGCGAGTCGCCGGGGAGGGCTGGTCAACTTCTCAGGCCATTGGACCCGAGCCTGAGACACCCGGGACAGCTGGTTGACACCGCAGACCCTCGGACCTGGGAGCGAGTGGTCCGGGACAGCTGGTCGACCCCGCGGACATTGGAACCGGGGCCCAGGTCACCAGAGACATTTGGTCAATCCTGCGCAACATGGGACACAGGCCAGAGTCGCCCTGGATAGCTGGTTGGCACCGCGGGTAATCAGAGCCGGGCAGGAGTCGCCCGGGACAGCTGGTCGACACCGAGGGCCATCGGAGCCGAGGCCGAGTCGCCCAGGAAAGCTGGTCGACACCGCGGGCCCTCAGAACCGGGCCCGAGGAACCCGGGAGAGCTGGTCGACACTAAGGGCCCTCGGATAAGAGTGCGAGTTGCCCAGGAGAGCTGGGCGACCCCGTGGGACCTCGGACAATGGCCCGAGTGTTCCCGGACAACTGGTCGACACCTTGGCCCTCGGAGCCGGGCGCGGGTCACCGGGAACGGTGGTCGAAGCCACGGGCCATCAGACCCGAGGCCGAGTCGCCCGGGAGTGCTGGTCGACAGCGCGGGCCCTCGGAACAAGGCCCGATGCGCCCAGGAGAGCTGGTTGACACCGCGGGCCCTCGGAACACGGCCCGAGCCGGACAGGACTGCTGGTCGACGCCGCGGACCCTCGCAACAGATCGCGAGTGGTCCGGGAGACCTGGTCGACCCCGCGGTCCCTCGGACCGGGGCCCATGTCTGCCAGGACAGCTGCTCGAGCCCGCGGGACCTCGGGCACAGGCCCGAGTTACCTGGGACAGCTGGTCGACGCCGCGAGCCCTCAGACCTGAGCTCGAGTCGCCCAGGAAAGCTGGTCGACACCGCGGGCCCTCAGAACCGGGCCCGAATCAGCCGGGACAGCTAGTCGACACCATTGGCCCTCGGACTCGGGCACGAGTTGTCCGGGACAGCTGGTCGACTCATGGGAAGGCGGACACGGGCCCGAGAGGCCCCGGAGAGCTGGTTGACACCGCGGGACCTCGGACCCGGGCCCGAGTCGCCTGGGAGAGCTGGTCGACACGGTGGGCCCTCAGATAAGAGCGCGAGTCGCCTGGGAGAGCTGGTCGACACCGCGGACCTCGGACCCGTGCCCGAGTCGCCTGGGAGGGTTCGTTGACACCACGGGCCCTCAGATAAGAGTTCGACTCACCCAGTAGAGCTGGTCGACACCGCAGACCTCGGACCCGGTCGCGACGCACCTGGGAGAGCTTGTCGACACCGTGGGCCCTCGGACAAGAGCGCGACTCACCAGGACTGTTGGTCGACACAAGGCCCCTCAGATATGAGTGTGAGTCACCTGGGAGAGCTGGTCAACACCGCGGGGGTTCGGGCTCGGGCGCGAGTCATCCAGGACAGCTGGTGGATACCGAGGGTAATCGGACCCGAGCTCGAGTCCCACGGGAGGTATGGTCAACACCACGGGCCCCCGGATAAGAGCACGAGACGCCCGGGAGAGCTGGTCGACCCCACGGGAACTTGGACTTGGGCCCAAGGCGCCCAGGACAGATGGTCCACCCCGCCAGCCCTCGGACACTGGCCCGAGTTGTCCGGGACAACTGGTCGACACCCCGGGCCCTCAGAGCCGGACGCGAATCACCGGGAAAGCTGGTCGAACCTGCGGGCCATCGGACCCGAGGCCGAGACGCCCGGGAGAGATGGTCGACTCCGCCGGCCCTCAAATCCAGGCCCGAGTTGCCGGGACAGCGGGTGGACTCCGCGGGGACTCGGAACAGGGCTTGAGTCGACCGGGAGAGCTGTTCGACACCGCCGGCGGTCGCACCCGGGCGCGAGTCTTCCGGGAGAGCTGGTCAAGCCCGCGGGAACTCGGAGCCGAGCCCAGGTCGCCCGGGGCCTTTGGTCGATCTCGCACAACCTGGGACACATTTCTGAGTCACCCGCGACAGCTGGTCGATTCCGCCTGCTTCGGACCCGGGCCCGAGACGCCCGGGACAGCTGGTCGACATCGCGGGCCCTCGGAGCCGGGCGCGAGTCGCCGGGGAGGGCTGGTCAACTTCTCAGGCCATTGGACCCGAGCCTGAGACACCCGGGACAGCTGGTTGACACCGCAGACCCTCGGACCTGGGAGCGAGTGGTCCGGGACAGCTGGTCGACCCCGCGGACATTGGAACCGGGGCCCAGGTCACCAGAGACATTTGGTCAATCCTGCGCAACATGGGACACAGGCCAGAGTCGCCCTGGATAGCTGGTTGGCACCGCGGGTAATCAGAGCCGGGCAGGAGTCGCCCGGGACAGCTGGTCGACACCGAGGGCCATCGGAGCCGAGGCCGAGTCGCCCAGGAAAGCTGGTCGACACCGCGGGCCCTCAGAACCGGGCCCGAGGAACCCGGGAGAGCTGGTCGACACTAAGGGCCCTCGGATAAGAGTGCGAGTTGCCCAGGAGAGCTGGGCGACCCCGTGGGACCTCGGACAATGGCCCGAGTGTTCCCGGACAACTGGTCGACACCTTGGCCCTCGGAGCCGGGCGCGGGTCACCGGGAACGGTGGTCGAAGCCACGGGCCATCAGACCCGAGGCCGAGTCGCCCGGGAGTGCTGGTCGACAGCGCGGGCCCTCGGAACAAGGCCCGATGCGCCCAGGAGAGCTGGTTGACACCGCGGGCCCTCGGAACACGGCCCGAGCCGGACAGGACTGCTGGTCGACGCCGCGGACCCTCGCAACAGATCGCGAGTGGTCCGGGAGACCTGGTCGACCCCGCGGTCCCTCGGACCGGGGCCCATGTCTGCCAGGACAGCTGCTCGAGCCCGCGGGACCTCGGGCACAGGCCCGAGTTACCTGGGACAGCTGGTCGACGCCGCGAGCCCTCAGACCTGAGCTCGAGTCGCCCAGGAAAGCTGGTCGACACCGCGGGCCCTCAGAACCGGGCCCGAATCAGCCGGGACAGCTAGTCGACACCATTGGCCCTCGGACTCGGGCACGAGTTGTCCGGGACAGCTGGTCGACTCATGGGAAGGCGGACACGGGCCCGAGAGGCCCCGGAGAGCTGGTTGACACCGCGGGACCTCGGACCCGGGCCCGAGTCGCCTGGGAGAGCTGGTCGACACGGTGGGCCCTCAGATAAGAGCGCGAGTCGCCTGGGAGAGCTGGTCGACACCGCGGACCTCGGACCCGTGCCCGAGTCGCCTGGGAGGGTTCGTTGACACCACGGGCCCTCAGATAAGAGTTCGACTCACCCAGTAGAGCTGGTCGACACCGCAGACCTCGGACCCGGTCGCGACGCACCTGGGAGAGCTTGTCGACACCGTGGGCCCTCGGACAAGAGCGCGACTCACCAGGACTGTTGGTCGACACAAGGCCCCTCAGATATGAGTGCGAGTCACCTGGGAGAGCTGGTCAACACCGCGGGGGTTCGGGCTCGGGCGCGAGTCATCCAGGACAGCTGGTGGATACCGAGGGTAATCGGACCCGAGCTCGAGTCCCACGGGAGGTATGGTCAACACCACGGGCCCCCGGATAAGAGCACGAGACGCCCGGGAGAGCTGGTCGACCCCACGGGAACTTGGACTTGGGCCCAAGGCGCCCAGGACAGATGGTCCACCCCGCCAGCCCTCGGACACTGGCCCGAGTTGTCCGGGACAACTGGTCGACACCCCGGGCCCTCAGAGCCGGACGCGAATCACCGGGAAAGCTGGTCGAACCTGCGGGCCATCGGACCCGAGGCCGAGTCGCCCGGGAGAGATGGTCGACTCCGCCGGCCCTCAAATCCAGGCCCGAGTTGCCGGGACAGCGGGTGGACTCCGCGGGGACTCGGAACAGGGCTTGAGTCGACCGGGAGAGCTGTTCCACACCGCCGGCGGTCGCACCCGGGCGCGAGTCTTCCGGGAGAGCTGGTCAAGCCCGCGGGAACTCGGAGCCGAGCCCAGGTGGCCCGGGGCCTTTGGTCGATCTCGCACAACCTGGGACACATTTCTGAGTCACCCGCGACAGCTGGTCGATTCCGCCTGCTTCGGACCCGGGCCCGAGACGCCCGGGACAGCTGGTCGACATCGCGGGCCCTCGGAGCCGGGCGCGAGTCGCCGGGGAGGGCTGGTCAACTTCTCAGGCCATTGGACCCGAGCCTGAGACACCCGGGACAGCTGGTTGACACCGCAGACCCTCGGACCTGGGAGCGAGTGGTCCGGGACAGCTGGTCGACCCCGCGGACATTGGAACCGGGGCCCAGGTCACCAGAGACATTTGGTCAATCCTGCGCAACATGGGACACAGGCCAGAGTCGCCCTGGATAGCTGGTTGGCACCGCGGGTAATCAGAGCCGGGCAGGAGTCGCCCGGGACAGCTGGTCGACACCGAGGGCCATCGGAGCCGAGGCCGAGTCGCCCAGGAAAGCTGGTCGACACCGCGGGCCCTCAGAACCGGGCCCGAGGAACCCGGGAGAGCTGGTCGACACTAAGGGCCCTCGGATAAGAGTGCGAGTTGCCCAGGAGAGCTGGTCGACCCCGTGGGACCTCGGACCATGGCCCGAGTGTTCCCGGACAACTGGTCGACACCTTGGCCCTCGGAGCCGGGCGCGGGTCACCGGGAACGGTGGTCGAAGCCACGGGCCATCAGACCCGAGGCCGAGTCGCCCGGGAGTGCTGGTCGACAGCGCGGGCCCTCGGAACAAGGCCCGATGCGCCCAGGAGAGCTGGTTGACACCGCGGGCCCTCGGAACACGGCCCGAGCCGGACAGGACTGCTGGTCGACGCCGCGGACCCTCGCAACAGATCGCGAGTGGTCCGGGAGACCTGGTCGACCACGCGGTCCCTCGGACCGGGGCCCATGTCTGCCAGGACAGCTGCTCGAGCCCGCGGGACCTCGGGCACAGGCCCGAGTTACCTGGGACAGCTGGTCGACGCCGCGAGCCCTCAGACCTGAGCTCGAGTCGCCCAGGAAAGCTGGTCGACACCGCGGGCCCTCAGAACCGGGCCCGAATCAGCCGGGACAGCTAGTCGACACCATTGGCCCTCGGACTCGGGCACGAGTTGTCCGGGACAGCTGGTCGACTCATGGGAAGGCGGACACGGGCCCGAGAGGCCCCGGAGAGCTGGTTGACACCGCGGGACCTCGGACCCGGGCCCGAGTCGCCTGGGAGAGCTGGTCGACACGGTGGGCCCTCAGATAAGAGCGCGAGTCGCCTGGGAGAGCTGGTCGACACCGCGGACCTCGGACCCGTGCCCGAGTCGCCTGGGAGGGTTCGTTGACACCACGGGCCCTCAGATAAGAGTTCGACTCACCCAGTAGAGCTGGTCGACACCGCAGACCTCGGACCCGGTCGCGACGCACCTGGGAGAGCTTGTCGACACCGTGGGCCCTCGGACAAGAGCGCGACTCACCAGGACTGTTGGTCGACACAAGGCCCCTCAGATATGAGTGCGAGTCACCTGGGAGAGCTGGTCAACACCGCGGGGGTTCGGGCTCGGGCGCGAGTCATCCAGGACAGCTGGTGGATACCGAGGGTAATCGGACCCGAGCTCGAGTCCCACGGGAGGTATGGTCAACACCACGGGCCCCCGGATAAGAGCACGAGACGCCCGGGAGAGCTGGTCGACCCCACGGGAACTTGGACTTGGGCCCAAGGCGCCCAGGACAGATGGTCCACCCCGCCAGCCCTCGGACACTGGCCCGAGTTGTCCGGGACAACTGGTCGACACCCCGGGCCCTCAGAGCCGGACGCGAATCACCGGGAAAGCTGGTCGAACCTGCGGGCCATCGGACCCGAGGCCGAGTCGCCCGGGAGAGATGGTCGACTCCGCCGGCCCTCAAATCCAGGCCCGAGTTGCCGGGACAGCGGGTGGACTCCGCGGGGACTCGGAACAGGGCTTGAGTCGACCGGGAGAGCTGTTCCACACCGCCGGCGGTCGCACCCGGGCGCGAGTCTTCCGGGAGAGCTGGTCAAGCCCGCGGGAACTCGGAGCCGAGCCCAGGTGGCCCGGGGCCTTTGGTCGATCTCGCACAACCTGGGACACATTTCTGAGTCACCCGCGACAGCTGGTCGATTCCGCCTGCTTCGGACCCGGGCCCGAGACGCCCGGGACAGCTGGTCGACATCGCGGGCCCTCGGAGCCGGGCGCGAGTCGCCGGGGAGGGCTGGTCAACTTCTCAGGCCATTGGACCCGAGCCTGAGACACCCGGGACAGCTGGTTGACACCGCAGACCCTCGGACCTGGGAGCGAGTGGTCCGGGACAGCTGGTCGACCCCGCGGACATTGGAACCGGGGCCCAGGTCACCAGAGACATTTGGTCAATCCTGCGCAACATGGGACACAGGCCAGAGTGGCCCTGGATAGCTGGTTGGCACCGCGGGTAATCAGAGCCGGGCAGGAGTCGCCCGGGACAGCTGGTCGACACCGAGGGCCATCGGAGCCGAGGCCGAGTCGCCCAGGAAAGCTGGTCGACACCGCGGGCCCTCAGAACCGGGCCCGAGGAACCCGGGGGAGCTGGTCGACACTAAGGGCCCTCGGATAAGAGTGCGAGTTGCCCAGGAGAGCTGGTCGACCCCGTGGGACCTCGGACCATGGCCCGAGTGTTCCCGGACAACTGGTCGACACCTTGGCCCTCGGAGCCGGGCACGGGTCACCGGGAACGGTGGTCGAAGCCACGGGCCATCAGACCCGAGGCCGAGTCGCCCGGGAGTGCTGGTCGACAGCGCGGGCCCTCGGAACAAGGCCCGATGCGCCCAGGAGAGCTGGTTGACACCGCGGGCCCTCGGAACACGGCCCGAGCCGGACAGGACTGCTGGTCGACGCCGCGGACCCTCGCAACAGATCGCGAGTGGTCCGGGAGACCTGGTCGACCCCGCGGTCCCTCGGACCGGGGCCCATGTCTGCCAGGACAGCTGCTCGAGCCCGCGGGACCTCGGGCACAGGCCCGAGTTACCTGGGACAGCTGGTCGACGCCGCGAGCCCTCAGACCTGAGCTCGAGTCGCCCAGGAAAGCTGGTCGACACCGCGGGCCCTCAGAACCGGGCCCGAATCAGCCGGGACAGCTAGTCGACACCATTGGCCCTCGGACTCGGGCACGAGTTGTCCGGGACAGCTGGTCGACTCATGGGAAGGCGGACACGGGCCCGAGAGGCCCCGGAGAGCTGGTTGACACCGCGGGACCTCGGACCCGGGCCCGAGTCGCCTGGGAGAGCTGGTCGACACGGTGGGCCCTCAGATAAGAGCGCGAGTCGCCTGGGAGAGCTGGTCGACACCGCGGACCTCGGACCCGTGCCCGAGTCGCCTGGGAGGGTTCGTTGACACCACGGGCCCTCAGATAAGAGTTCGACTCACCCAGTAGAGCTGGTCGACACCGCAGACCTCGGACCCGGTCGCGACGCACCTGGGAGAGCTTGTCGACACCGTGGGCCCTCGGACAAGAGCGCGACTCACCAGGACTGTTGGTCGACACAAGGCCCCTCAGATATGAGTGCGAGTCACCTGGGAGAGCTGGTCAACACCGCGGGGGTTCGGGCTCGGGCGCGAGTCATCCAGGACAGCTGGTGGATACCGAGGGTAATCGGACCCGAGCTCGAGTCCCACGGGAGGTATGGTCAACACCACGGGCCCCCGGATAAGAGCACGAGACGCCCGGGAGAGCTGGTCGACCCCACGGGAACTTGGACTTGGGCCCAAGGCGCCCAGGACAGATGGTCCACCCCGCCAGCCCTCGGACACTGGCCCGAGTTGTCCGGGACAACTGGTCGACACCCCGGGCCCTCAGAGCCGGACGCGAATCACCGGGAAAGCTGGTCGAACCTGCGGGCCATCGGACCCGAGGCCGAGTCGCCCGGGAGAGATGGTCGACTCCGCCGGCCCTCAAATCCAGGCCCGAGTTGCCGGGACAGCGGGTGGACTCCGCGGGGACTCGGAACAGGGCTTGAGTCGACCGGGAGAGCTGTTCGACACCGCCGGCGGTCGCACCCGGGCGCGAGTCTTCCGGGAGAGCTGGTCAAGCCCGCGGGAACTCGGAGCCGAGCCCAGGTGGCCCGGGGCCTTTGGTCGATCTCGCACAACCTGGGACACATTTCTGAGTCACCCGCGACAGCTGGTCGATTCCGCCTGCTTCGGACCCGGGCCCGAGACGCCCGGGACAGCTGGTCGACATCGCGGGCCCTCGGAGCCGGGCGCGAGTCGCCGGGGAGGGCTGGTCAACTTCTCAGGCCATTGGACCCGAGCCTGAGACACCCGGGACAGCTGGTTGACACCGCAGACCCTCGGACCTGGGAGCGAGTGGTCCGGGACAGCTGGTCGACCCCGCGGACATTGGAACCGGGGCCCAGGTCACCAGAGACATTTGGTCAATCCTGCGCAACATGGGACACAGGCCAGAGTGGCCCTGGATAGCTGGTTGGCACCGCGGGTAATCAGAGCCGGGCAGGAGTCGCCCGGGACAGCTGGTCGACACCGAGGGCCATCGGAGCCGAGGCCGAGTCGCCCAGGAAAGCTGGTCGACACCGCGGGCCCTCAGAACCGGGCCCGAGGAACCCGGGAGAGCTGGTCGACACTAAGGGCCCTCGGATAAGAGTACGAGTTGCCCAGGAGAGCTGGTCGACCCCGTGGGACCTCGGACAATGGCCCGAGTGTTCCCGGACAACTGGTCGACACCTTGGCCCTCGGAGCCGGGCGCGGGTCACCGGGAACGGTGGTCGAAGCCACGGGCCATCAGACCCGAGGCCGAGTCGCCCGGGAGTGCTGGTCGACAGCGCGGGCCCTCAGAACCGGGCCCGAATCAGCCGGGACAGCTAGTCGACACCATTGGCCCTCGGACTCAGGCACGAGTTGTCCGGGACAGCTGGTCGACTCATGGGAAGGCGGACACGGGCCCGAGAGGCCGGGGAGAGCTGGTTGACACCGCGGGACCTCGGACCCGGGCCCGAGTCGCCTGGGAGAGCTGGTCGACACGGTGGGCCCTCAGATAAGAGCGCGAGTCGCCTGGGAGAGCTGGTCGACACCGCGGACCTCGGACCCGTGCCTGAGTCGCCTGGGAGGGTTCGTTGACACCACGGGCCCTCAGATAAGAGTTCGACTCACCCAGTAGAGCTGGTCGACACCGCAGACCTCGGACCCGGTCGCGACGCACCTGGGAGAGCTTGTCGACACCGTGGGCCCTCGGACAAGAGCGCGACTCACCAGGACTGTTGGTCGACACAAGGCCCCTCAGATATGAGTGCGAGTCACCTGGGAGAGCTGGTCAACACCGCGGGGGTTCGGGCTCGGGCGCGAGTCATCCAGGACAGCTGGTGGATACCGAGGGTAATCGGACCCGAGCTCGAGTCCCACGGGAGGTATGGTCAACACCACGGGCCCCCGGATAAGAGCACGAGACGCCCGGGAGAGCTGGTCGACCCCACGGGAACTTGGACTTGGGCCCAAGGCGCCCAGGACAGATGGTCCACCCCGCCAGCCCTCGGACACTGGCCCGAGTTGTCCGGGACAACTGGTCGACACCCCGGGCCCTCAGAGCCGGACGCGAATCACCGGGAAAGCTGGTCGAACCTGCGGGCCATCGGACCCGAGGCCGAGTCGCCCGGGAGAGATGGTCGACTCCGCCGGCCCTCAAATCCAGGCCCGAGTTGCCGGGACAGCGGGTGGACTCCGCGGGGACTCGGAACAGGGCTTGAGTCGACCGGGAGAGCTGTTCCACACCGCCGGCGGTCGCACCCGGGCGCGAGTCTTCCGGGAGAGCTGGTCAAGCCCGCGGGAACTCGGAGCCGAGCCCAGGTGGCCCGGGGCCTTTGGTCGATCTCGCACAACCTGGGACACATTTCTGAGTCACCCGCGACAGCTGGTCGATTCCGCCTGCTTCGGACCCGGGCCCGAGACGCCCGGGACAGCTGGTCGACATCGCGGGCCCTCGGAGCCGGGCGCGAGTCGCCGGGGAGGGCTGGTCAACTTCTCAGGCCATTGGACCCGAGCCTGAGACACCCGGGACAGCTGGTTGACACCGCAGACCCTCGGACCTGGGAGCGAGTGGTCCGGGACAGCTGGTCGACCCCGCGGACATTGGAACCGGGGCCCAGGTCACCAGAGACATTTGGTCAATCCTGCGCAACATGGGACACAGGCCAGAGTGGCCCTGGATAGCTGGTTGGCACCGCGGGTAATCAGAGCCGGGCAGGAGTCGCCCGGGACAGCTGGTCGACACCGAGGGCCATCGGAGCCGAGGCCGAGTCGCCCAGGAAAGCTGGTCGACACCGCGGGCCCTCAGAACCGGGCCCGAGGAACCCGGGGGAGCTGGTCGACACTAAGGGCCCTCGGATAAGAGTGCGAGTTGCCCAGGAGAGCTGGTCGACCCCGTGGGACCTCGGACAATGGCCCGAGTGTTCCCGGACAACTGGTCGACACCTTGGCCCTCGGAGCCGGGCACGGGTCACCGGGAACGGTGGTCGAAGCCACGGGCCATCAGACCCGAGGCCGAGTCGCCCGGGAGTGCTGGTCGACAGCGCGGGCCCTCGGAACAAGGCCCGATGCGCCCAGGAGAGCTGGTTGACACCGCGGGCCCTCGGAACACGGCCCGAGCCGGACAGGACTGCTGGTCGACGCCGCGGACCCTCGCAACAGATCGCGAGTGGTCCGGGAGACCTGGTCGACCCCGCGGTCCCTCGGACCGGGGCCCATGTCTGCCAGGACAGCTGCTCGAGCCCGCGGGACCTCGGGCACAGGCCCGAGTTACCTGGGACAGCTGGTCGACGCCGCGAGCCCTCAGACCTGAGCTCGAGTCGCCCAGGAAAGCTGGTCGACACCGCGGGCCCTCAGAACCGGGCCCGAATCAGCCGGGACAGCTAGTCGACACCATTGGCCCTCGGACTCGGGCACGAGTTGTCCGGGACAGCTGGTCGACTCATGGGAAGGCGGACACGGGCCCGAGAGGCCCGGGAGAGCTGGTTGACACCGCGGGACCTCGGACCAGGGCCCGAGTCGCCTGGGAGAGCTGGTCGACACGGTGGGCCCTCAGATAAGAGCGCGAGTCGCCTGGGAGAGCTGGTCGACACCGCGGACCTCGGACCCGTGCCTGAGTCGCCTGGGAGGGTTCGTTGACACCACGGGCCCTCAGATAAGAGTTCGACTCACCCAGTAGAGCTGGTCGACACCGCAGACCTCGGACCCGGTCGCGACGCACCTGGGAGAGCTTGTCGACACCGTGGGCCCTCGGACAAGAGCGCGACTCACCAGGACTGTTGGTCGACACAAGGCCCCTCAGATATGAGTGCGAGTCACCTGGGAGAGCTGGTCAACACCGCGGGGGTTCGGGCTCGGGCGCGAGTCATCCAGGACAGCTGGTGGATACCGAGGGTAATCGGACCCGAGCTCGAGTCCCACGGGAGGTATGGTCAACACCACGGGCCCCCGGATAAGAGCACGAGACGCCCGGGAGAGCTGGTCGACCCCACGGGAACTTGGACTTGGGCCCAAGGCGCCCAGGACAGATGGTCCACCCCGCCAGCCCTCGGACACTGGCCCGAGTTGTCCGGGACAACTGGTCGACACCCCGGGCCCTCAGAGCCGGACGCAAATCACCGGGAAAGCTGGTCGAACCTGCGGGCCATCGGACCCGAGGCCGAGTCGCCCGGGAGAGATGGTCGACTCCGCCGGCCCTCAAATCCAGGCCCGAGTTGCCGGGACAGCGGGTGGACTCCGTGGGGACTCGGAACAGGGCTTGAGTCGACCGGGAGAGCTGTTCGACACCGCCGGCGGTCGCACCCGGGCGCGAGTCTTCCGGGAGAGCTGGTCAAGCCCGCGGGAACTCGGAGCCGAGCCCAGGTGGCCCGGGGCCTTTG
Source organism: Sus scrofa (assembly GCF_054392235.1). Lineage (NCBI taxonomy): Eukaryota > Metazoa > Chordata > Mammalia > Artiodactyla > Suidae > Sus > Sus scrofa. The sequence goes on along the minus strand of NC_139393.1, from coordinate 36,466,184 downwards.
GTCGATCTCGCACAACCTGGGACACATTTCTGAGTCACCCGCGACAGCTGGTCGATTCCGCCTGCTTCGGACCCGGGCCCGAGACGCCCGGGACAGCTGGTCGACATCGCGGGCCCTCGGAGCCGGGCGCGAGTCGCCGGGGAGGGCTGGTCAACTTCTCAGGCCATTGGACCCGAGCCTGAGACACCCGGGACAGCTGGTTGACACCGCAGACCCTCGGACCTGGGAGCGAGTGGTCCGGGACAGCTGGTCGACCCCGCGGACATTGGAACCGGGGCCCAGGTCACCAGAGACATTTGGTCAATCCTGCGCAACATGGGACACAGGCCAGAGTCGCCCTGGATAGCTGGTTGGCACCGCGGGTAATCAGAGCCGGGCAGGAGTCGCCCGGGACAGCTGGTCGACACCGAGGGCCATCGGAGCCGAGGCCGAGTCGCCCAGGAAAGCTGGTCGACACCGCGGGCCCTCAGAACCGGGCCCGAGGAACCCGGGGGAGCTGGTCGACACTAAGGGCCCTCGGATAAGAGTGCGAGTTGCCCAGGAGAGCTGGTCGACCCCGTGGGACCTCGGACCATGGCCCGAGTGTTCCCGGACAACTGGTCGACACCTTGGCCCTCGGAGCCGGGCACGGGTCACCGGGAACGGTGGTCGAAGCCACGGGCCATCAGACCCGAGGCCGAGTCGCCCGGGAGTGCTGGTCGACAGCGCGGGCCCTCGGAACAAGGCCCGATGCGCCCAGGAGAGCTGGTTGACACCGCGGGCCCTCGGAACACGGCCCGAGCCGGACAGGACTGCTGGTCGACGCCGCGGACCCTCGCAACAGATCGCGAGTGGTCCGGGAGACCTGGTCGACCCCGCGGTCCCTCGGACCGGGGCCCATGTCTGCCAGGACAGCTGCTCGAGCCCGCGGGACCTCGGGCACAGGCCCGAGTTACCTGGGACAGCTGGTCGAAGCCACGGGCCATCAGACCCGAGGCCGAGTCGCCCGGGAGTGCTGGTCGACAGCGCGGGCCCTCAGAACCGGGCCCGAATCAGCCGGGACAGCTAGTCGACACCATTGGCCCTCGGACTCGGGCACGAGTTGTCCGGGACAGCTGGTCGACTCATGGGAAGGCGGACACGGGCCCGAGAGGCCCCGGAGAGCTGGTTGACACCGCGGGACCTCGGACCCGGGCCCGAGTCGCCTGGGAGAGCTGGTCGACACGGTGGGCCCTCAGATAAGAGCGCGAGTCGCCTGGGAGAGCTGGTCGACACCGCGGACCTCGGACCCGTGCCTGAGTCGCCTGGGAGGGTTCGTTGACACCACGGGCCCTCAGATAAGAGTTCGACTCACCCAGTAGAGCTGGTCGACACCGCAGACCTCGGACCCGGTCGCGACGCACCTGGGAGAGCTTGTCGACACCGTGGGCCCTCGGACAAGAGCGCGACTCACCAGGACTGTTGGTCGACACAAGGCCCCTCAGATATGAGTGCGAGTCACCTGGGAGAGCTGGTCAACACCGCGGGGGTTCGGGCTCGGGCACGAGTCATCCAGGACAGCTGGTGGATACCGAGGGTAATCGGACCCGAGCTCGAGTCCCACGGGAGGTATGGTCAACACCACGGGCCCCCGGATAAGAGCACGAGACGCCCGGGAGAGCTGGTCGACCCCACGGGAACTTGGACTTGGGCCCAAGGCGCCCAGGACAGATGGTCCACCCCGCCAGCCCTCGGACACTGGCCCGAGTTGTCCGGGACAACTGGTCGACACCCCGGGCCCTCAGAGCCGGACGCGAATCACCGGGAAAGCTGGTCGAACCTGCGGGCCATCGGACCCGAGGCCGAGTCGCCCGGGAGAGATGGTCGACTCCGCCGGCCCTCAAATCCAGGCCCGAGTTGCCGGGACAGCGGGTGGACTCCGCGGGGACTCGGAACAGGGCTTGAGTCGACCGGGAGAGCTGTTCCACACCGCCGGCGGTCGCACCCGGGCGCGAGTCTTCCGGGAGAGCTGGTCAAGCCCGCGGGAACTCGGAGCCGAGCCCAGGTGGCCCGGGGCCTTTGGTCGATCTCGCACAACCTGGGACACATTTCTGAGTCACCCGCGACAGCTGGTCGATTCCGCCTGCTTCGGACCCGGGCCCGAGACGCCCGGGACAGCTGGTCGACATCGCGGGCCCTCGGAGCCGGGCGCGAGTCGCCGGGGAGGGCTGGTCAACTTCTCAGGCCATTGGACCCGAGCCTGAGACACCCGGGACAGCTGGTTGACACCGCAGACCCTCGGACCTGGGAGCGAGTGGTCCGGGACAGCTGGTCGACCCCGCGGACATTGGAACCGGGGCCCAGGTCACCAGAGACATTTGGTCAATCCTGCGCAACATGGGACACAGGCCAGAGTGGCCCTGGATAGCTGGTTGGCACCGCGGGTAATCAGAGCCGGGCAGGAGTCGCCCGGGACAGCTGGTCGACACCGAGGGCCATCGGAGCCGAGGCCGAGTCGCCCAGGAAAGCTGGTCGACACCGCGGGCCCTCAGAACCGGGCCCGAGGAACCCGGGAGAGCTGGTCGACACTAAGGGCCCTCGGATAAGAGTACGAGTTGCCCAGGAGAGCTGGTCGACCCCGTGGGACCTCGGACAATGGCCCGAGTGTTCCCGGACAACTGGTCGACACCTTGGCCCTCGGAGCCGGGCGCGGGTCACCGGGAACGGTGGTCGAAGCCACGGGCCATCAGACCCGAGGCCGAGTCGCCCGGGAGTGCTGGTCGACAGCGCGGGCCCTCAGAACCGGGCCCGAATCAGCCGGGACAGCTAGTCGACACCATTGGCCCTCGGACTCAGGCACGAGTTGTCCGGGACAGCTGGTCGACTCATGGGAAGGCGGACACGGGCCCGAGAGGCCGGGGAGAGCTGGTTGACACCGCGGGACCTCGGACCCGGGCCCGAGTCGCCTGGGAGAGCTGGTCGACACGGTGGGCCCTCAGATAAGAGCGCGAGTCGCCTGGGAGAGCTGGTCGACACCGCGGACCTCGGACCCGTGCCTGAGTCGCCTGGGAGGGTTCGTTGACACCACGGGCCCTCAGATAAGAGTTCGACTCACCCAGTAGAGCTGGTCGACACCGCAGACCTCGGACCCGGTCGCGACGCACCTGGGAGAGCTTGTCGACACCGTGGGCCCTCGGACAAGAGCGCGACTCACCAGGACTGTTGGTCGACACAAGGCCCCTCAGATATGAGTGCGAGTCACCTGGGAGAGCTGGTCAACACCGCGGGGGTTCGGGCTCGGGCGCGAGTCATCCAGGACAGCTGGTGGATACCGAGGGTAATCGGACCCGAGCTCGAGTCCCACGGGAGGTATGGTCAACACCACGGGCCCCCGGATAAGAGCACGAGACGCCCGGGAGAGCTGGTCGACCCCACGGGAACTTGGACTTGGGCCCAAGGCGCCCAGGACAGATGGTCCACCCCGCCAGCCCTCGGACACTGGCCCGAGTTGTCCGGGACAACTGGTCGACACCCCGGGCCCTCAGAGCCGGACGCGAATCACCGGGAAAGCTGGTCGAACCTGCGGGCCATCGGACCCGAGGCCGAGTCGCCCGGGAGAGATGGTCGACTCCGCCGGCCCTCAAATCCAGGCCCGAGTTGCCGGGACAGCGGGTGGACTCCGCGGGGACTCGGAACAGGGCTTGAGTCGACCGGGAGAGCTGTTCCACACCGCCGGCGGTCGCACCCGGGCGCGAGTCTTCCGGGAGAGCTGGTCAAGCCCGCGGGAACTCGGAGCCGAGCCCAGGTGGCCCGGGGCCTTTGGTCGATCTCGCACAACCTGGGACACATTTCTGAGTCACCCGCGACAGCTGGTCGATTCCGCCTGCTTCGGACCCGGGCCCGAGACGCCCGGGACAGCTGGTCGACATCGCGGGCCCTCGGAGCCGGGCGCGAGTCGCCGGGGAGGGCTGGTCAACTTCTCAGGCCATTGGACCCGAGCCTGAGACACCCGGGACAGCTGGTTGACACCGCAGACCCTCGGACCTGGGAGCGAGTGGTCCGGGACAGCTGGTCGACCCCGCGGACATTGGAACCGGGGCCCAGGTCACCAGAGACATTTGGTCAATCCTGCGCAACATGGGACACAGGCCAGAGTGGCCCTGGATAGCTGGTTGGCACCGCGGGTAATCAGAGCCGGGCAGGAGTCGCCCGGGACAGCTGGTCGACACCGAGGGCCATCGGAGCCGAGGCCGAGTCGCCCAGGAAAGCTGGTCGACACCGCGGGCCCTCAGAACCGGGCCCGAGGAACCCGGGGGAGCTGGTCGACACTAAGGGCCCTCGGATAAGAGTGCGAGTTGCCCAGGAGAGCTGGTCGACCCCGTGGGACCTCGGACCATGGCCCGAGTGTTCCCGGACAACTGGTCGACACCTTGGCCCTCGGAGCCGGGCACGGGTCACCGGGAACGGTGGTCGAAGCCACGGGCCATCAGACCCGAGGCCGAGTCGCCCGGGAGTGCTGGTCGACAGCGCGGGCCCTCGGAACAAGGCCCGATGCGCCCAGGAGAGCTGGTTGACACCGCGGGCCCTCGGAACACGGCCCGAGCCGGACAGGACTGCTGGTCGACGCCGCGGACCCTCGCAACAGATCGCGAGTGGTCCGGGAGACCTGGTCGACCCCGCGGTCCCTCGGACCGGGGCCCATGTCTGCCAGGACAGCTGCTCGAGCCCGCGGGACCTCGGGCACAGGCCCGAGTTACCTGGGACAGCTGGTCGACGCCGCGAGCCCTCAGACCTGAGCTCGAGTCGCCCAGGAAAGCTGGTCGACACCGCGGGCCCTCAGAACCGGGCCCGAATCAGCCGGGACAGCTAGTCGACACCATTGGCCCTCGGACTCGGGCACGAGTTGTCCGGGACAGCTGGTCGACTCATGGGAAGGCGGACACGGGCCCGAGAGGCCCGGGAGAGCTGGTTGACACCGCGGGACCTCGGACCAGGGCCCGAGTCGCCTGGGAGAGCTGGTCGACACGGTGGGCCCTCAGATAAGAGCGCGAGTCGCCTGGGAGAGCTGGTCGACACCGCGGACCTCGGACCCGTGCCTGAGTCGCCTGGGAGGGTTCGTTGACACCACGGGCCCTCAGATAAGAGTTCGACTCACCCAGTAGAGCTGGTCGACACCGCAGACCTCGGACCCGGTCGCGACGCACCTGGGAGAGCTTGTCGACACCGTGGGCCCTCGGACAAGAGCGCGACTCACCAGGACTGTTGGTCGACACAAGGCCCCTCAGATATGAGTGCGAGTCACCTGGGAGAGCTGGTCAACACCGCGGGGGTTCGGGCTCGGGCGCGAGTCATCCAGGACAGCTGGTGGATACCGAGGGTAATCGGACCCGAGCTCGAGTCCCACGGGAGGTATGGTCAACACCACGGGCCCCCGGATAAGAGCACGAGACGCCCGGGAGAGCTGGTCGACCCCACGGGAACTTGGACTTGGGCCCAAGGCGCCCAGGACAGATGGTCCACCCCGCCAGCCCTCGGACACTGGCCCGAGTTGTCCGGGACAACTGGTCGACACCCCGGGCCCTCAGAGCCGGACGCAAATCACCGGGAAAGCTGGTCGAACCTGCGGGCCATCGGACCCGAGGCCGAGTCGCCCGGGAGAGATGGTCGACTCCGCCGGCCCTCAAATCCAGGCCCGAGTTGCCGGGACAGCGGGTGGACTCCGTGGGGACTCGGAACAGGGCTTGAGTCGACCGGGAGAGCTGTTCGACACCGCCGGCGGTCGCACCCGGGCGCGAGTCTTCCGGGAGAGCTGGTCAAGCCCGCGGGAACTCGGAGCCGAGCCCAGGTGGCCCGGGGCCTTTGGTCGATCTCGCACAACCTGGGACACATTTCTGAGTCACCCGCGACAGCTGGTCGATTCCGCCTGCTTCGGACCCGGGCCCGAGACGCCCGGGACAGCTGGTCGACATCGCGGGCCCTCGGAGCCGGGCGCGAGTCGCCGGGGAGGGCTGGTCAACTTCTCAGGCCATTGGACCCGAGCCTGAGACACCCGGGACAGCTGGTTGACACCGCAGACCCTCGGACCTGGGAGCGAGTGGTCCGGGACAGCTGGTCGACCCCGCGGACATTGGAACCGGGGCCCAGGTCACCAGAGACATTTGGTCAATCCTGCGCAACATGGGACACAGGCCAGAGTCGCCCTGGATAGCTGGTTGGCACCGCGGGTAATCAGAGCCGGGCAGGAGTCGCCCGGGACAGCTGGTCGACACCGAGGGCCATCGGAGCCGAGGCCGAGTCGCCCAGGAAAGCTGGTCGACACCGCGGGCCCTCAGAACCGGGCCCGAGGAACCCGGGGGAGCTGGTCGACACTAAGGGCCCTCGGATAAGAGTGCGAGTTGCCCAGGAGAGCTGGTCGACCCCGTGGGACCTCGGACCATGGCCCGAGTGTTCCCGGACAACTGGTCGACACCTTGGCCCTCGGAGCCGGGCACGGGTCACCGGGAACGGTGGTCGAAGCCACGGGCCATCAGACCCGAGGCCGAGTCGCCCGGGAGTGCTGGTCGACAGCGCGGGCCCTCGGAACAAGGCCCGATGCGCCCAGGAGAGCTGGTTGACACCGCGGGCCCTCGGAACACGGCCCGAGCCGGACAGGACTGCTGGTCGACGCCGCGGACCCTCGCAACAGATCGCGAGTGGTCCGGGAGACCTGGTCGACCCCGCGGTCCCTCGGACCGGGGCCCATGTCTGCCAGGACAGCTGCTCGAGCCCGCGGGACCTCGGGCACAGGCCCGAGTTACCTGGGACAGCTGGTCGAAGCCACGGGCCATCAGACCCGAGGCCGAGTCGCCCGGGAGTGCTGGTCGACAGCGCGGGCCCTCAGAACCGGGCCCGAATCAGCCGGGACAGCTAGTCGACACCATTGGCCCTCGGACTCGGGCACGAGTTGTCCGGGACAGCTGGTCGACTCATGGGAAGGCGGACACGGGCCCGAGAGGCCCCGGAGAGCTGGTTGACACCGCGGGACCTCGGACCCGGGCCCGAGTCGCCTGGGAGAGCTGGTCGACACGGTGGGCCCTCAGATAAGAGCGCGAGTCGCCTGGGAGAGCTGGTCGACACCGCGGACCTCGGACCCGTGCCTGAGTCGCCTGGGAGGGTTCGTTGACACCACGGGCCCTCAGATAAGAGTTCGACTCACCCAGTAGAGCTGGTCGACACCGCAGACCTCGGACCCGGTCGCGACGCACCTGGGAGAGCTTGTCGACACCGTGGGCCCTCGGACAAGAGCGCGACTCACCAGGACTGTTGGTCGACACAAGGCCCCTCAGATATGAGTGCGAGTCACCTGGGAGAGCTGGTCAACACCGCGGGGGTTCGGGCTCGGGCACGAGTCATCCAGGACAGCTGGTGGATACCGAGGGTAATCGGACCCGAGCTCGAGTCCCACGGGAGGTATGGTCAACACCACGGGCCCCCGGATAAGAGCACGAGACGCCCGGGAGAGCTGGTCGACCCCACGGGAACTTGGACTTGGGCCCAAGGCGCCCAGGACAGATGGTCCACCCCGCCAGCCCTCGGACACTGGCCCGAGTTGTCCGGGACAACTGGTCGACACCCCGGGCCCTCAGAGCCGGACGCGAATCACCGGGAAAGCTGGTCGAACCTGCGGGCCATCGGACCCGAGGCCGAGTCGCCCGGGAGAGATGGTCGACTCCGCCGGCCCTCAAATCCAGGCCCGAGTTGCCGGGACAGCGGGTGGACTCCGCGGGGACTCGGAACAGGGCTTGAGTCGACCGGGAGAGCTGTTCCACACCGCCGGCGGTCGCACCCGGGCGCGAGTCTTCCGGGAGAGCTGGTCAAGCCCGCGGGAACTCGGAGCCGAGCCCAGGTGGCCCGGGGCCTTTGGTCGATCTCGCACAACCTGGGACACATTTCTGAGTCACCCGCGACAGCTGGTCGATTCCGCCTGCTTCGGACCCGGGCCCGAGACGCCCGGGACAGCTGGTCGACATCGCGGGCCCTCGGAGCCGGGCGCGAGTCGCCGGGGAGGGCTGGTCAACTTCTCAGGCCATTGGACCCGAGCCTGAGACACCCGGGACAGCTGGTTGACACCGCAGACCCTCGGACCTGGGAGCGAGTGGTCCGGGACAGCTGGTCGACCCCGCGGACATTGGAACCGGGGCCCAGGTCACCAGAGACATTTGGTCAATCCTGCGCAACATGGGACACAGGCCAGAGTCGCCCTGGATAGCTGGTTGGCACCGCGGGTAATCAGAGCCGGGCAGGAGTCGCCCGGGACAGCTGGTCGACACCGAGGGCCATCGGAGCCGAGGCCGAGTCGCCCAGGAAAGCTGGTCGACACCGCGGGCCCTCAGAACCGGGCCCGAGGAACCCGGGGGAGCTGGTCGACACTAAGGGCCCTCGGATAAGAGTGCGAGTTGCCCAGGAGAGCTGGTCGACCCCGTGGGACCTCGGACCATGGCCCGAGTGTTCCCGGACAACTGGTCGACACCTTGGCCCTCGGAGCCGGGCACGGGTCACCGGGAACGGTGGTCGAAGCCACGGGCCATCAGACCCGAGGCCGAGTCGCCCGGGAGTGCTGGTCGACAGCGCGGGCCCTCGGAACAAGGCCCGATGCGCCCAGGAGAGCTGGTTGACACCGCGGGCCCTCGGAACACGGCCCGAGCCGGACAGGACTGCTGGTCGACGCCGCGGACCCTCGCAACAGATCGCGAGTGGTCCGGGAGACCTGGTCGACCCCGCGGTCCCTCGGACCGGGGCCCATGTCTGCCAGGACAGCTGCTCGAGCCCGCGGGACCTCGGGCACAGGCCCGAGTTACCTGGGACAGCTGGTCGACGCCGCGAGCCCTCAGACCTGAGCTCGAGTCGCCCAGGAAAGCTGGTCGACACCGCGGGCCCTCAGAACCGGGCCCGAATCAGCCGGGACAGCTAGTCGACACCATTGGCCCTCGGACTCGGGCACGAGTTGTCCGGGACAGCTGGTCGACTCATGGGAAGGCGGACACGGGCCCGAGAGGCCCCGGAGAGCTGGTTGACACCGCGGGACCTCGGACCCGGGCCCGAGTCGCCTGGGAGAGCTGGTCGACACGGTGGGCCCTCAGATAAGAGCGCGAGTCGCCTGGGAGAGCTGGTCGACACCGCGGACCTCGGACCCGTGCCCGAGTCGCCTGGGAGGGTTCGTTGACACCACGGGCCCTCAGATAAGAGTTCGACTCACCCAGTAGAGCTGGTCGACACCGCAGACCTCGGACCCGGTCGCGACGCACCTGGGAGAGCTTGTCGACACCGTGGGCCCTCGGACAAGAGCGCGACTCACCAGGACTGTTGGTCGACACAAGGCCCCTCAGATATGAGTGCGAGTCACCTGGGAGAGCTGGTCAACACCGCGGGGGTTCGGGCTCGGGCGCGAGTCATCCAGGACAGCTGGTGGATACCGAGGGTAATCGGACCCGAGCTCGAGTCCCACGGGAGGTATGGTCAACACCACGGGCCCCCGGATAAGAGCACGAGACGCCCGGGAGAGCTGGTCGACCCCACGGGAACTTGGACTTGGGCCCAAGGCGCCCAGGACAGATGGTCCACCCCGCCAGCCCTCGGACACTGGCCCGAGTTGTCCGGGACAACTGGTCGACACCCCGGGCCCTCAGAGCCGGACGCGAATCACCGGGAAAGCTGGTCGAACCTGCGGGCCATCGGACCCGAGGCCGAGTCGCCCGGGAGAGATGGTCGACTCCGCCGGCCCTCAAATCCAGGCCCGAGTTGCCGGGACAGCGGGTGGACTCCGCGGGGACTCGGAACAGGGCTTGAGTCGACCGGGAGAGCTGTTCGACACCGCCGGCGGTCGCACCCGGGCGCGAGTCTTCCGGGAGAGCTGGTCAAGCCCGCGGGAACTCGGAGCCGAGCCCAGGTGGCCCGGGGCCTTTGGTCGATCTCGCACAACCTGGGACACATTTCTGAGTCACCCGCGACAGCTGGTCGATTCCGCCTGCTTCGGACCCGGGCCCGAGACGCCCGGGACAGCTGGTCGACATCGCGGGCCCTCGGAGCCGGGCGCGAGTCGCCGGGGAGGGCTGGTCAACTTCTCAGGCCATTGGACCCGAGCCTGAGACACCCGGGACAGCTGGTTGACACCGCAGACCCTCGGACCTGGGAGCGAGTGGTCCGGGACAGCTGGTCGACCCCGCGGACATTGGAACCGGGGCCCAGGTCACCAGAGACATTTGGTCAATTCTGCGCAACATGGGACACAGGCCAGAGTGGCCCTGGATAGCTGGTTGGCACCGCGGGTAATCAGAGCCGGGCAGGAGTCGCCCGGGACAGCTGGTCGACACCGAGGGCCATCGGAGCCGAGGCCGAGTCGCCCAGGAAAGCTGGTCGACACCGCGGGCCCTCAGAACCGGGCCCGAGGAACCCGGGAGAGCTGGTCGACACTAAGGGCCCTCGGATAAGAGTACGAGTTGCCCAGGAGAGCTGGTCGACCCCGTGGGACCTCGGACAATGGCCCGAGTGTTCCCGGACAACTGGTCGACACCTTGGCCCTCGGAGCCGGGCGCGGGTCACCGGGAACGGTGGTCGAAGCCACGGGCCATCAGACCCGAGGCCGAGTCGCCCGGGAGTGCTGGTCGACAGCGCGGGCCCTCAGAACCGGGCCCAAATCAGCCGGGACAGCTAGTCGACACCATTGGCCCTCGGACTCAGGCACGAGTTGTCCGGGACAGCTGGTCGACTCATGGGAAGGCGGACACGGGCCCGAGAGGCCCGGGAGAGCTGGTTGACACCGCGGGACCTCGGACCCGGGCCCGAGTCGCCTGGGAGAGCTGGTCGACACGGTGGGCCCTCAGATAAGAGCGCGAGTCGCCTGGGAGAGCTGGTCGACACCGCGGACCTCGGACCCGTGCCTGAGTCGCCTGGGAGGGTTCGTTGACACCACGGGCCCTCAGATAAGAGTTCGACTCACCCAGTAGAGCTGGTCGACACCGCAGACCTCGGACCCGGTCGCGACGCACCTGGGAGAGCTTGTCGACACCGTGGGCCCTCGGACAAGAGCGCGACTCACCAGGACTGTTGGTCGACACAAGGCCCCTCAGATATGAGTGCGAGTCACCTGGGAGAGCTGGTCAACACCGCGGGGGTTCGGGCTCGGGCGCGAGTCATCCAGGACAGCTGGTGGATACCGAGGGTAATCGGACCCGAGCTCGAGTCCCACGGGAGGTATGGTCAACACCACGGGCCCCCGGATAAGAGCACGAGACGCCCGGGAGAGCTGGTCGACCCCACGGGAACTTGGACTTGGGCCCAAGGCGCCCAGGACAGATGGTCCACCCCGCCAGCCCTCGGACACTGGCCCGAGTTGTCCGGGACAACTGGTCGACACCCCGGGCCCTCAGAGCCGGACGCGAATCACCGGGAAAGCTGGTCGAACCTGCGGGCCATCGGACCCGAGGCCGAGTCGCCCGGGAGAGATGGTCGACTCCGCCGGCCCTCAAATCCAGGCCCGAGTTGCCGGGACAGCGGGTGGACTCCGCGGGGACTCGGAACAGGGCTTGAGTCGACCGGGAGAGCTGTTCCACACCGCCGGCGGTCGCACCCGGGCGCGAGTCTTCCGGGAGAGCTGGTCAAGCCCGCGGGAACTCGGAGCCGAGCCCAGGTGGCCCGGGGCCTTTGGTCGATCTCGCACAACCTGGGACACATTTCTGAGTCACCCGCGACAGCTGGTCGATTCCGCCTGCTTCGGACCCGGGCCCGAGACGCCCGGGACAGCTGGTCGACATCGCGGGCCCTCGGAGCCGGGCGCGAGTCGCCGGGGAGGGCTGGTCAACTTCTCAGGCCATTGGACCCGAGCCTGAGACACCCGGGACAGCTGGTTGACACCGCAGACCCTCGGACCTGGGAGCGAGTGGTCCGGGACAGCTGGTCGACCCCGCGGACATTGGAACCGGGGCCCAGGTCACCAGAGACATTTGGTCAATCCTGCGCAACATGGGACACAGGCCAGAGTGGCCCTGGATAGCTGGTTGGCACCGCGGGTAATCAGAGCCGGGCAGGAGTCGCCCGGGACAGCTGGTCGACACCGAGGGCCATCGGAGCCGAGGCCGAGTCGCCCAGGAAAGCTGGTCGACACCGCGGGCCCTCAGAACCGGGCCCGAGGAACCCGGGAGAGCTGGTCGACACTAAGGGCCCTCGGATAAGAGTACGAGTTGCCCAGGAGAGCTGGTCGACCCCGTGGGACCTCGGACAATGGCCCGAGTGTTCCCGGACAACTGGTCGACACCTTGGCCCTCGGAGCCGGGCGCGGGTCACCGGGAACGGTGGTCGAAGCCACGGGCCATCAGACCCGAGGCCGAGTCGCCCGGGAGTGATGGTCGACAGCGCGGGCCCTCAGAACCGGGCCCGAATCAGCCGGGACAGCTAGTCGACACCATTGGCCCTCGGACTCAGGCACGAGTTGTCCGGGACAGCTGGTCGACTCATGGGAAGGCGGACACGGGCCCGAGAGGCCCGGGAGAGCTGGTTGACACCGCGGGACCTCGGACCCGGGCCCGAGTCGCCTGGGAGAGCTGGTCGACACGGTGGGCCCTCAGATAAGAGCGCGAGTCGCCTGGGAGAGCTGGTCGACACCGCGGACCTCGGACCCGTGCCTGAGTCGCCTGGGAGGGTTCGTTGACACCACGGGCCCTCAGATAAGAGTTCGACTCACCCAGTAGAGCTGGTCGACACCGCAGACCTCGGACCCGGTCGCGACGCACCTGGGAGAGCTTGTCGACACCGTGGGCCCTCGGACAAGAGCGCGACTCACCAGGACTGTTGGTCGACACAAGGCCCCTCAGATATGAGTGCGAGTCACCTGGGAGAGCTGATCAACACCACGGGGGTTCGGGCTCGGGCGCGAGTCATCCAGGACAGCTGGTGGATACCGAGGGTAATCGGACCCGAGCTCGAGTCCCACGGGAGGTATGGTCAACACCACAGGCCCCCGGATAAGAGCACGAGACGCCCGGGAGAGCTGGTCGACCCCACGGGAACTTGGACTTGGGCCCAAGGCGCCCAGGACAGATGGTCCACCCCGCCAGCCCTCGGACACTGGCCCGAGTTGTCCGGGACAACTGGTCGACACCCCGGGCCCTCAGAGCCGGACGCGAATCACCGGGAAAGCTGGTCGAACCTGCGGGCCATCGGACCCGAGGCCGAGTCGCCCGGGAGAGATGGTCGACTCCGCCGGCCCTCAAATCCAGGCCCGAGTTGCCGGGACAGCGGGTGGACTCCGCGGGGACTCGGAACAGGGCTTGAGTCGACCGGGAGAGCTGTTCCACACCGCCGGCGGTCGCACCCGGGCGCGAGTCTTCCGGGAGAGCTGGTCAAGCCCGCGGGAACTCGGAGCCGAGCCCAGGTGGCCCGGGGCCTTTGGTCGATCTCGCACAACCTGGGACACATTTCTGAGTCACCCGCGACAGCTGGTCGATTCCGCCTGCTTCGGACCCGGGCCCGAGACGCCCGGGACAGCTGGTCGACATCGCGGGCCCTCGGAGCCGGGCGCGAGTCGCCGGGGAGGGCTGGTCAACTTCTCAGGCCATTGGACCCGAGCCTGAGACACCCGGGACAGCTGGTTGACACCGCAGACCCTCGGACCTGGGAGCGAGTGGTCCGGGACAGCTGGTCGACCCCGCGGACATTGGAACCGGGGCCCAGGTCACCAGAGACATTTGGTCAATCCTGCGCAACATGGGACACAGGCCAGAGTGGCCCTGGATAGCTGGTTGGCACCGCGGGTAATCAGAGCCGGGCAGGAGTCGCCCGGGACAGCTGGTCGACACCGAGGGCCATCGGAGCCGAGGCCGAGTCGCCCAGGAAAGCTGGTCGACACCGCGGGCCCTCAGAACCGGGCCCGAGGAACCCGGGGGAGCTGGTCGACACTAAGGGCCCTCGGATAAGAGTGCGAGTTGCCCAGGAGAGCTGGTCGACCCCGTGGGACCTCGGACCATGGCCCGAGTGTTCCCGGACAACTGGTCGACACCTTGGCCCTCGGAGCCGGGCACGGGTCACCGGGAACGGTGGTCGAAGCCACGGGCCATCAGACCCGAGGCCGAGTCGCCCGGGAGTGCTGGTCGACAGCGCGGGCCCTCGGAACAAGGCCCGATGCGCCCAGGAGAGCTGGTTGACACCGCGGGCCCTCGGAACACGGCCCGAGCCGGACAGGACTGCTGGTCGACGCCGCGGACCCTCGCAACAGATCGCGAGTGGTCCGGGAGACCTGGTCGACCCCGCGGTCCCTCGGACCGGGGCCCATGTCTGCCAGGACAGCTGCTCGAGCCCGCGGGACCTCGGGCACAGGCCCGAGTTACCTGGGACAGCTGGTCGACGCCGCGAGCCCTCAGACCTGAGCTCGAGTCGCCCAGGAAAGCTGGTCGACACCGCGGGCCCTCAGAACCGGGCCCGAATCAGCCGGGACAGCTAGTCGACACCATTGGCCCTCGGACTCGGGCACGAGTTGTCCGGGACAGCTGGTCGACTCATGGGAAGGCGGACACGGGCCCGAGAGGCCCGGGAGAGCTGGTTGACACCGCGGGACCTCGGACCCGGGCCCGAGTCGCCTGGGAGAGCTGGTCGACACGGTGGGCCCTCAGATAAGAGCGCGAGTCGCCTGGGAGAGCTGGTCGACACCGCGGACCTCGGACCCGTGCCCGAGTCGCCTGGGAGGGTTCGTTGACACCACGGGCCCTCAGATAAGAGTTCGACTCACCCAGTAGAGCTGGTCGACACCGCAGACCTCGGACCCGGTCGCGACGCACCTGGGAGAGCTTGTCGACACCGTGGGCCCTCGGACAAGAGCGCGACTCACCAGGACTGTTGGTCGACACAAGGCCCCTCAGATATGAGTGCGAGTCACCTGGGAGAGCTGATCAACACCGCGGGGGTTCGGGCTCGGGCGCGAGTCATCCAGGACAGCTGGTGGATACCGAGGGTAATCGGACCCGAGCTCGAGTCCCACGGGAGGTATGGTCAACACCACAGGCCCCCGGATAAGAGCACGAGACGCCCGGGAGAGCTGGTCGACCCCACGGGAACTTGGACTTGGGCCCAAGGCGCCCAGGACAGATGGTCCACCCCGCCAGCCCTCGGACACTGGCCCGAGTTGTCCGGGACAACTGGTCGACACCCCGGGCCCTCAGAGCCGGACGCGAATCACCGGGAAAGCTGGTCGAACCTGCGGGCCATCGGACCCGAGGCCGAGTCGCCCGGGAGAGATGGTCGACTCCGCCGGCCCTCAAATCCAGGCCCGAGTTGCCGGGACAGCGGGTGGACTCCGCGGGGACTCGGAACAGGGCTTGAGTCGACCGGGAGAGCTGTTCCACACCGCCGGCGGTCGCACCCGGGCGCGAGTCTTCCGGGAGAGCTGGTCAAGCCCGCGGGAACTCGGAGCCGAGCCCAGGTGGCCCGGGGCCTTTGGTCGATCTCGCACAACCTGGGACACATTTCTGAGTCACCCGCGACAGCTGGTCGATTCCGCCTGCTTCGGACCCGGGCCCGAGACGCCCGGGACAGCTGGTCGACATCGCGGGCCCTCGGAGCCGGGCGCGAGTCGCCGGGGAGGGCTGGTCAACTTCTCAGGCCATTGGACCCGAGCCTGAGACACCCGGGACAGCTGGTTGACACCGCAGACCCTCGGACCTGGGAGCGAGTGGTCCGGGACAGCTGGTCGACCCCGCGGACATTGGAACCGGGGCCCAGGTCACCAGAGACATTTGGTCAATCCTGCGCAACATGGGACACAGGCCAGAGTGGCCCTGGATAGCTGGTTGGCACCGCGGGTAATCAGAGCCGGGCAGGAGTCGCCCGGGACAGCTGGTCGACACCGAGGGCCATCGGAGCCGAGGCCGAGTCGCCCAGGAAAGCTGGTCGACACCGCGGGCCCTCAGAACCGGGCCCGAGGAACCCGGGAGAGCTGGTCGACACTAAGGGCCCTCGGATAAGAGTACGAGTTGCCCAGGAGAGCTGGTCGACCCCGTGGGACCTCGGACAATGGCCCGAGTGTTCCCGGACAACTGGTCGACACCTTGGCCCTCGGAGCCGGGCGCGGGTCACCGGGAACGGTGGTCGAAGCCACGGGCCATCAGACCCGAGGCCGAGTCGCCCGGGAGTGCTGGTCGACAGCGCGGGCCCTCAGAACCGGGCCCGAATCAGCCGGGACAGCTAGTCGACACCATTGGCCCTCGGACTCAGGCACGAGTTGTCCGGGACAGCTGGTCGACTCATGGGAAGGCGGACACGGGCCCGAGAGGCCCGGGAGAGCTGGTTGACACCGCGGGACCTCGGACCCGGGCCCGAGTCGCCTGGGAGAGCTGGTCGACACGGTGGGCCCTCAGATAAGAGCGCGAGTCGCCTGGGAGAGCTGGTCGACACCGCGGACCTCGGACCCGTGCCTGAGTCGCCTGGGAGGGTTCGTTGACACCACGGGCCCTCAGATAAGAGTTCGACTCACCCAGTAGAGCTGGTCGACACCGCAGACCTCGGACCCGGTCGCGACGCACCTGGGAGAGCTTGTCGACACCGTGGGCCCTCGGACAAGAGCGCGACTCACCAGGACTGTTGGTCGACACAAGGCCCCTCAGATATGAGTGCGAGTCACCTGGGAGAGCTGATCAACACCACGGGGGTTCGGGCTCGGGCGCGAGTCATCCAGGACAGCTGGTGGATACCGAGGGTAATCGGACCCGAGCTCGAGTCCCACGGGAGGTATGGTCAACACCACAGGCCCCCGGATAAGAGCACGAGACGCCCGGGAGAGCTGGTCGACCCCACGGGAACTTGGACTTGGGCCCAAGGCGCCCAGGACAGATGGTCCACCCCGCCAGCCCTCGGACACTGGCCCGAGTTGTCCGGGACAACTGGTCGACACCCCGGGCCCTCAGAGCCGGACGCGAATCACCGGGAAAGCTGGTCGAACCTGCGGGCCATCGGACCCGAGGCCGAGTCGCCCGGGAGAGATGGTCGACTCCGCCGGCCCTCAAATCCAGGCCCGAGTTGCCGGGACAGCGGGTGGACTCCGCGGGGACTCGGAACAGGGCTTGAGTCGACCGGGAGAGCTGTTCCACACCGCCGGCGGTCGCACCCGGGCGCGAGTCTTCCGGGAGAGCTGGTCAAGCCCGCGGGAACTCGGAGCCGAGCCCAGGTGGCCCGGGGCCTTTGGTCGATCTCGCACAACCTGGGACACATTTCTGAGTCACCCGCGACAGCTGGTCGATTCCGCCTGCTTCGGACCCGGGCCCGAGACGCCCGGGACAGCTGGTCGACATCGCGGGCCCTCGGAGCCGGGCGCGAGTCGCCGGGGAGGGCTGGTCAACTTCTCAGGCCATTGGACCCGAGCCTGAGACACCCGGGACAGCTGGTTGACACCGCAGACCCTCGGACCTGGGAGCGAGTGGTCCGGGACAGCTGGTCGACCCCGCGGACATTGGAACCGGGGCCCAGGTCACCAGAGACATTTGGTCAATCCTGCGCAACATGGGACACAGGCCAGAGTGGCCCTGGATAGCTGGTTGGCACCGCGGGTAATCAGAGCCGGGCAGGAGTCGCCCGGGACAGCTGGTCGACACCGAGGGCCATCGGAGCCGAGGCCGAGTCGCCCAGGAAAGCTGGTCGACACCGCGGGCCCTCAGAACCGGGCCCGAGGAACCCGGGGGAGCTGGTCGACACTAAGGGCCCTCGGATAAGAGTGCGAGTTGCCCAGGAGAGCTGGTCGACCCCGTGGGACCTCGGACCATGGCCCGAGTGTTCCCGGACAACTGGTCGACACCTTGGCCCTCGGAGCCGGGCACGGGTCACCGGGAACGGTGGTCGAAGCCACGGGCCATCAGACCCGAGGCCGAGTCGCCCGGGAGTGCTGGTCGACAGCGCGGGCCCTCGGAACAAGGCCCGATGCGCCCAGGAGAGCTGGTTGACACCGCGGGCCCTCGGAACACGGCCCGAGCCGGACAGGACTGCTGGTCGACGCCGCGGACCCTCGCAACAGATCGCGAGTGGTCCGGGAGACCTGGTCGACCCCGCGGTCCCTCGGACCGGGGCCCATGTCTGCCAGGACAGCTGCTCGAGCCCGCGGGACCTCGGGCACAGGCCCGAGTTACCTGGGACAGCTGGTCGACGCCGCGAGCCCTCAGACCTGAGCTCGAGTCGCCCAGGAAAGCTGGTCGACACCGCGGGCCCTCAGAACCGGGCCCGAATCAGCCGGGACAGCTAGTCGACACCATTGGCCCTCGGACTCGGGCACGAGTTGTCCGGGACAGCTGGTCGACTCATGGGAAGGCGGACACGGGCCCGAGAGGCCCGGGACAGCTGGTTGACACCGCGGGACCTCGGACCCGGGCCCGAGTCGCCTGGGAGAGCTGGTCGACACGGTGGGCCCTCAGATAAGAGCGCGAGTCGCCTGGGAGAGCTGGTCGACACCGCGGACCTCGGACCCGTGCCCGAGTCGCCTGGGAGGGTTCGTTGACACCACGGGCCCTCAGATAAGAGTTCGACTCACCCAGTAGAGCTGGTCGACACCGCAGACCTCGGACCCGGTCGCGACGCACCTGGGAGAGCTTGTCGACACCGTGGGCCCTCGGACAAGAGCGCGACTCACCAGGACTGTTGGTCGACACAAGGCCCCTCAGATATGAGTGCGAGTCACCTGGGAGAGCTGGTCAACACCGCGGGGGTTCGGGCTCGGGCGCGAGTCATCCAGGACAGCTGGTGGATACCGAGGGTAATCGGACCCGAGCTCGAGTCCCACGGGAGGTATGGTCAACACCACGGGCCCCCGGATAAGAGCACGAGACGCCCGGGAGAGCTGGTCGACCCCACGGGAACTTGGACTTGGGCCCAAGGCGCCCAGGACAGATGGTCCACCCCGCCAGCCCTCGGACACTGGCCCGAGTTGTCCGGGACAACTGGTCGACACCCCGGGCCCTCAGAGCCGGACGCAAATCACCGGGAAAGCTGGTCGAACCTGCGGGCCATCGGACCCGAGGCCGAGTCGCCCGGGAGAGATGGTCGACTCCGCCGGCCCTCAAATCCAGGCCCGAGTTGCCGGGACAGCGGGTGGACTCCGCGGGGACTCGGAACAGGGCTTGAGTCGACCGGGAGAGCTGTTCCACACCGCCGGCGGTCGCACCCGGGCGCGAGTCTTCCGGGAGAGCTGGTCAAGCCCGCGGGAACTCGGAGCCGAGCCCAGGTGGCCCGGGGCCTTTGGTCGATCTCGCACAACCTGGGACACATTTCTGAGTCACCCGCGACAGCTGGTCGATTCCGCCTGCTTCGGACCCGGGCCCGAGACGCCCGGGACAGCTGGTCGACATCGCGGGCCCTCGGAGCCGGGCGCGAGTCGCCGGGGAGGGCTGGTCAACTTCTCAGGCCATTGGACCCGAGCCTGAGACACCCGGGACAGCTGGTTGACACCGCAGACCCTCGGACCTGGGAGCGAGTGGTCCGGGACAGCTGGTCGACCCCGCGGACATTGGAACCGGGGCCCAGGTCACCAGAGACATTTGGTCAATCCTGCGCAACATGGGACACAGGCCAGAGTCGCCCTGGATAGCTGGTTGGCACCGCGGGTAATCAGAGCCGGGCAGGAGTCGCCCGGGACAGCTGGTCGACACCGAGGGCCATCGGAGCCGAGGCCGAGTCGCCCAGGAAAGCTGGTCGACACCGCGGGCCCTCAGAACCGGGCCCGAGGAACCCGGGGGAGCTGGTCGACACTAAGGGCCCTCGGATAAGAGTGCGAGTTGCCCAGGAGAGCTGGTCGACGCCGTGGGACCTCGGACCATGGCCCGAGTGTTCCCAGACAACTGGTCGACACCTTGGCCCTCGGAGCCGGGCGCGGGTCACCGGGAACGGTGGTCGAAGCCACGGGCCATCAGACCCGAGGCCGAGTCGCCCGGGAGTGCTGGTCGACAGCGCGGGCCCTCGGAACAAGGCCCGATGCGCCCAGGAGAGCTGGTTGACACCGCGGGCCCTCGGAACACGGCCCGAGCCGGACAGGACTGCTGGTCGACGCCGCGGACCCTCGCAACAGATCGCGAGTGGTCCGGGAGACCTGGTCGACCCCGCGGTCCCTCGGACCGGGGCCCATGTCTGCCAGGACAGCTGCTCGAGCCCGCGGGACCTCGGGCACAGGCCCGAGTTACCTGGGACAGCTGGTCGACGCCGCGAGCCCTCAGACCTGAGCTCGAGTCGCCCAGGAAAGCTGGTCGACACCGCGGGCCCTCAGAACCGGGCCCGAATCAGCCGGGACAGCTAGTCGACACCATTGGCCCTCGGACTCGGGCACGAGTTGTCCGGGACAGCTGGTCGACTCATGGGAAGGCGGACACGGGCCCGAGAGGCCCCGGAGAGCTGGTTGACACCGCGGGACCTCGGACCCGGGCCCGAGTCGCCTGGGAGAGCTGGTCGACACGGTGGGCCCTCAGATAAGAGCGCGAGTCGCCTGGGAGAGCTGGTCGACACCGCGGACCTCGGACCCGTGCCCGAGTCGCCTGGGAGGGTTCGTTGACACCACGGGCCCTCAGATAAGAGTTCGACTCACCCAGTAGAGCTGGTCGACACCGCAGACCTCGGACCCGGTCGCGACGCACCTGGGAGAGCTTGTCGACACCGTGGGCCCTCGGACAAGAGCGCGACTCACCAGGACTGTTGGTCGACACAAGGCCCCTCAGATATGAGTGCGAGTCACCTGGGAGAGCTGGTCAACACCGCGGGGGTTCGGGCTCGGGCGCGAGTCATCCAGGACAGCTGGTGGATACCGAGGGTAATCGGACCCGAGCTCGAGTCCCACGGGAGGTATGGTCAACACCACGGGCCCCCGGATAAGAGCACGAGACGCCCGGGAGAGCTGGTCGACCCCACGGGAACTTGGACTTGGGCCCAAGGCGCCCAGGACAGATGGTCCACCCCGCCAGCCCTCGGACACTGGCCCGAGTTGTCCGGGACAACTGGTCGACACCCCGGGCCCTCAGAGCCGGACGCGAATCACCGGGAAAGCTGGTCGAACCTGCGGGCCATCGGACCCGAGGCCGAGTCGCCCGGGAGAGATGGTCGACTCCGCCGGCCCTCAAATCCAGGCCCGAGTTGCCGGGACAGCGGGTGGACTCCGCGGGGACTCGGAACAGGGCTTGAGTCGACCGGGAGAGCTGTTCCACACCGCCGGCGGTCGCACCCGGGCGCGAGTCTTCCGGGAGAGCTGGTCAAGCCCGCGGGAACTCGGAGCCGAGCCCAGGTCGCCCGGGGCCTTTGGTCGATCTCGCACAACCTGGGACACATTTCTGAGTCACCCGCGACAGCTGGTCGATTCCGCCTGCTTCGGACCCGGGCCCGAGACGCCCGGGACAGCTGGTCGACATCGCGGGCCCTCGGAGCCGGGCGCGAGTCGCCGGGGAGGGCTGGTCAACTTCTCAGGCCATTGGACCCGAGCCTGAGACACCCGGGACAGCTGGTTGACACCGCAGACCCTCGGACCTGGGAGCGAGTGGTCCGGGACAGCTGGTCGACCCCGCGGACATTGGAACCGGGGCCCAGGTCACCAGAGACATTTGGTCAATCCTGCGCAACATGGGACACAGGCCAGAGTCGCCCTGGATAGCTGGTTGGCACCGCGGGTAATCAGAGCCGGGCAGGAGTCGCCCGGGACAGCTGGTCGACACCGAGGGCCATCGGAGCCGAGGCCGAGTCGCCCAGGAAAGCTGGTCGACACCGCGGGCCCTCAGAACCGGGCCCGAGGAACCCGGGGGAGCTGGTCGACACTAAGGGCCCTCGGATAAGAGTGCGAGTTGCCCAGGAGAGCTGGTCGACCCCGTGGGACCTCGGACCATGGCCCGAGTGTTCCCGGACAACTGGTCGACACCTTGGCCCTCGGAGCCGGGCACGGGTCACCGGGAACGGTGGTCGAAGCCACGGGCCATCAGACCCGAGGCCGAGTCGCCCGGGAGTGCTGGTCGACAGCGCGGGCCCTCGGAACAAGGCCCGATGCGCCCAGGAGAGCTGGTTGACACCGCGGGCCCTCGGAACACGGCCCGAGCCGGACAGGACTGCTGGTCGACGCCGCGGACCCTCGCAACAGATCGCGAGTGGTCCGGGAGACCTGGTCGACCCCGCGGTCCCTCGGACCGGGGCCCATGTCTGCCAGGACAGCTGCTCGAGCCCGCGGGACCTCGGGCACAGGCCCGAGTTACCTGGGACAGCTGGTCGACGCCGCGAGCCCTCAGACCTGAGCTCGAGTCGCCCAGGAAAGCTGGTCGACACCGCGGGCCCTCAGAACCGGGCCCGAATCAGCCGGGACAGCTAGTCGACACCATTGGCCCTCGGACTCGGGCACGAGTTGTCCGGGACAGCTGGTCGACTCATGGGAAGGCGGACACGGGCCCGAGAGGCCCGGGAGAGCTGGTTGACACCGCGGGACCTCGGACCCGGGCCCGAGTCGCCTGGGAGAGCTGGTCGACACGGTGGGCCCTCAGATAAGAGCGCGAGTCGCCTGGGAGAGCTGGTCGACACCGCGGACCTCGGACCCGTGCCCGAGTCGCCTGGGAGGGTTCGTTGACACCACGGGCCCTCAGATAAGAGTTCGACTCACCCAGTAGAGCTGGTCGACACCGCAGACCTCGGACCCGGTCGCGACGCACCTGGGAGAGCTTGTCGACACCGTGGGCCCTCGGACAAGAGCGCGACTCACCAGGACTGTTGGTCGACACAAGGCCCCTCAGATATGAGTGCGAGTCACCTGGGAGAGCTGGTCAACACCGCGGGGGTTCGGGCTCGGGCGCGAGTCATCCAGGACAGCTGGTGGATACCGAGGGTAATCGGACCCGAGCTCGAGTCCCACGGGAGGTATGGTCAACACCACGGGCCCCCGGATAAGAGCACGAGACGCCCGGGAGAGCTGGTCGACCCCACGGGAACTTGGACTTGGGCCCAAGGCGCCCAGGACAGATGGTCCACCCCGCCAGCCCTCGGACACTGGCCCGAGTTGTCCGGGACAACTGGTCGACACCCCGGGCCCTCAGAGCCGGACGCGAATCACCGGGAAAGCTGGTCGAACCTGCGGGCCATCGGACCCGAGGCCGAGTCGCCCGGGAGAGATGGTCGACTCCGCCGGCCCTCAAATCCAGGCCCGAGTTGCCGGGACAGCAGGTGGACTCCGCGGGGACTCGGAACAGGGCTTGAGTCGACCGGGAGAGCTGTTCGACACCGCCGGCGGTCGCACCCGGGCGCGAGTCTTCCGGGAGAGCTGGTCAAGCCCGCGGGAACTCGGAGCCGAGCCCAGGTCGCCCGGGGCCTTTGGTCGATCTCGCACAACCTGGGACACATTTCTGAGTCACCCGCGACAGCTGGTCGATTCCGCCTGCTTCGGACCCGGGCCCGAGACGCCCGGGACAGCTGGTCGACATCGCGGGCCCTCGGAGCCGGGCGCGAGTCGCCGGGGAGGGCTGGTCAACTTCTCAGGCCATTGGACCCGAGCCTGAGACACCCGGGACAGCTGGTTGACACCGCAGACCCTCGGACCTGGGAGCGAGTGGTCCGGGACAGCTGGTCGACCCCGCGGACATTGGAACCGGGGCCCAGGTCACCAGAGACATTTGGTCAATCCTGCGCAACATGGGACACAGGCCAGAGTCGCCCTGGATAGCTGGTTGGCACCGCGGGTAATCAGAGCCGGGCAGGAGTCGCCCGGGACAGCTGGTCGACACCGAGGGCCATCGGAGCTGAGGCCGAGTCGCCCAGGAAAGCTGGTCGACACCGCGGGCCCTCAGAACCGGGCCCGAGGAACCCGGGAGAGCTGGTCGACACTAAGGGCCCTCGGATAAGAGTGCGAGTTGCCCAGGAGAGCTGGTCGACCCCGTGGGACCTCGGACCATGGCCCGAGTGTTCCCGGACAACTGGTCGACACCTTGGCCCTCGGAGCCGGGCGCGGGTCACCGGGAACGGTGGTCGAAGCCACGGGCCATCAGACCCGAGGCCGAGTCGCCCGGGAGTGCTGGTCGACAGCGCGGGCCCTCGGAACAAGGCCCGATGCGCCCAGGAGAGCTGGTTGACACCGCGGGCCCTCGGAACACGGCCCGAGCCGGACAGGACTGCTGGTCGACGCCGCGGACCCTCGCAACAGATCGCGAGTGGTCCGGGAGACCTGGTCGACCCCGCGGTCCCTCGGACCGGGGCCCATGTCTGCCAGGACAGCTGCTCGAGCCCGCGGGACCTCGGGCACAGGCCCGAGTTACCTGGGACAGCTGGTCGACGCCGCGAGCCCTCAGACCTGAGCTCGAGTCGCCCAGGAAAGCTGGTCGACACCGCGGGCCCTCAGAACCGGGCCCGAATCAGCCGGGACAGCTAGTCGACACCATTGGCCCTCGGACTCGGGCACGAGTTGTCCGGGACAGCTGGTCGACTCATGGGAAGGCGGACACGGGCCCGAGAGGCCCCGGAGAGCTGGTTGACACCGCGGGACCTCGGACCCGGGCCCGAGTCGCCTGGGAGAGCTGGTCGACACGGTGGGCCCTCAGATAAGAGCGCGAGTCGCCTGGGAGAGCTGGTCGACACCACGGACCTCGGACCCGTGCCCGAGTCGCCTGGGAGGGTTCGTTGACACCACGGGCCCTCAGATAAGAGTTCGACTCACCCAGTAGAGCTGGTCGACACCGCAGACCTCGGACCCGGTCGCGACGCACCTGGGAGAGCTTGTCGACACCGTGGGCCCTCGGACAAGAGCGCGACTCACCAGGACTGTTGGTCGACACAAGGCCCCTCAGATATGAGTGCGAGTCACCTGGGAGAGCTGGTCAACACCGCGGGGGTTCGGGCTCGGGCGCGAGTCATCCAGGACAGCTGGTGGATACCGAGGGTAATCGGACCCGAGCTCGAGTCCCACGGGAGGTATGGTCAACACCACGGGCCCCCGGATAAGAGCACGAGACGCCCGGGAGAGCTGGTCGACCCCACGGGAACTTGGACTTGGGCCCAAGGCGCCCAGGACAGATGGTCCACCCCGCCAGCCCTCGGACACTGGCCCGAGTTGTCCGGGACAACTGGTCGACACCCCGGGCCCTCAGAGCCGGACGCGAATCACCGGGAAAGCTGGTCGAACCTGCGGGCCATCGGACCCGAGGCCGAGTCGCCCGGGAGAGATGGTCGACTCCGCCGGCCCTCAAATCCAGGCCCGAGTTGCCGGGACAGCGGGTGGACTCCGCGGGGACTCGGAACAGGGCTTGAGTCGACCGGGAGAGCTGTTCCACACCGCCGGCGGTCGCACCCGGGCGCGAGTCTTCCGGGAGAGCTGGTCAAGCCCGCGGGAACTCGGAGCCGAGCCCAGGTCGCCCGGGGCCTTTGGTCGATCTCGCACAACCTGGGACACATTTCTGAGTCACCCGCGACAGCTGGTCGATTCCGCCTGCTTCGGACCCGGGCCCGAGACGCCCGGGACAGCTGGTCGACATCGCGGGCCCTCGGAGCCGGGCGCGAGTCGCCGGGGAGGGCTGGTCAACTTCTCAGGCCATTGGACCCGAGCCTGAGACACCCGGGACAGCTGGTTGACACCGCAGACCCTCGGACCTGGGAGCGAGTGGTCCGGGACAGCTGGTCGACCCCGCGGACATTGGAACCTGGGCCCAGGTCACCAGAGACATTTGGTCAATCCTGCGCAACATGGGACACAGGCCAGAGTCGCCCTGGATAGCTGGTTGGCACCGCGGGTAATCAGAGCCGGGCAGGAGTCGCCCGGGACAGCTGGTCGACACCGAGGGCCATCGGAGCCAAGGCCGAGTCGCCCAGGAAAGCTGGTCGACACCGCGGGCCCTCAGAACTGGGCCCGAGGAACCCGGGAGAGCTGGTCGACACTAAGGCCCTCGGATAAGAGTGCGAGTTGCCCAGGAGAGCTGGTCGACCCCGTGGGACCTCGGACCATGGCCCGAGTGTTCCCGGACAACTGGTCGACACCTTGGCCCTCGGAGCCGGGCGCGGGTCACCGGGAACGGTGGTCGAAGCCACGGGCCATCAGACCCGAGGCCGAGTCGCCCGGGAGTGCTGGTCGACAGCGCGGGCCCTCGGAACAAGGCCCGATGCGCCCAGGAGAGCTGGTTGACACCGCGGGCCCTCGGAACACGGCCCGAGCCGGACAGGACTGCTGGTCGACGCCGCGGACCCTCGCAACAGATCGCGAGTGGTCCGGGAGACCTGGTCGACCCCGCGGTCCCTCGGACCGGGGCCCATGTCTGCCAGGACAGCTGCTCGAGCCCGCGGGACCTCGGGCACAGGCCCGAGTTACCTGGGACAGCTGGTCGACGCCGCGAGCCCTCAGACCTGAGCTCGAGTCGCCCAGGAAAGCTGGTCGACACCGCGGGCCCTCAGAACCGGGCCCGAATCAGCCGGGACAGCTAGTCGACACCATTGGCCCTCGGACTCGGGCACGAGTTGTCCGGGAGAGCTGTTCGACACCGCCGGCGGTCGCACCCGGGCGCGAGTCTTCCGGGAGAGCTGGTCAAGCCCACGGGAACTCGGAGCCGAGCCCAGGTCGCCCGGGGCCTTTGGTCGATCTCGCACAACCTGGGACACATTTCTGAGTCACCCGCGACAGCTGGTCGATTCCGCCTGCTTCGGACCCGGGCCCGAGACGCCCGGGACAGCTGGTCGACATCGCGGGCCCTCAGAGCCGGGCGCGAGTCGCCGGGGAGGGCTGGTCAACTTCTCAGGCCATTGGACCCGAGCCTGAGACACCCGG
The DNA here is from genome assembly GCF_054392235.1 of Sus scrofa. NCBI lineage: Eukaryota > Metazoa > Chordata > Mammalia > Artiodactyla > Suidae > Sus > Sus scrofa. Next base: position 36,439,477 of record NC_139393.1, on the reverse strand, counting down.
GACAGCTGGTTGACACCGCAGACCCTCGGACCTGGGAGCGAGTGGTCCGGGACAGCTGGTCGACCCCGCGGACATTGGAACCTGGGCCCAGGTCACCAGAGACATTTGGTCAATCCTGCGCAACATGGGACACAGGCCAGAGTCGCCCTGGATAGCTGGTTGGCACCGCGGGTAATCAGAGCCGAGCAGGAGTCGCCCGGGACAGCTGGTCGACACCGAGGGCCATCGGAGCCGAGGCCGAGTCGCCCAGGAAAGCTGGTCGACACCGCGGGCCCTCAGAACCGGGCCCGAATCAGCCGGGACAGCTAGTCGACACCATTGGCCCTCGGACTCGGGCACGAGTTGTCCGGGACAGCTGGTCGACTCATGGGAAGGCGGACACGGGCCCGAGAGGCCCGGGAGAGCTGGTTGACACCGCGGGATCTCGGACCCGGGCCCGAGTCGCCTGGGAGAGCTGGTCGACACGGTGGGCCCTCAGATAAGAGCGCGAGTCGCCTGGGAGTGCTGGTCGACACCGCGGGACCTCGGACCCGTGCCCGAGTCGCCTGGGAGGGTTCGTTGACACCACGGGCCCTCAGATAAGAGTTCGACTCACCCAGTAGAGCTGGTCGACACCGCAGACCTCGGACCCGGTCGCGACGCACCTGGGAGAGCTTGTCGACACCGTGGGCCCTCGGACAAGAGCGCGACTCACCAGGACTGTTGGTCGACACAAGGCCCCTCAGATATGAGTGCGAGTCACCTGGGAGAGCTGGTCAACACCGCGGGGGTTCGGGCTCGGGCGCGAGTCATCCAGGACAGCTGGTGGATACCGAGGGTAATCGGACCCGAGCTCGAGTCCCACGGGAGATATGGTCAACACCACGGGCCCCCGGATAAGAGCACGAGACGCCCGGGAGAGCTGGTCGACCCCACGGGAACTTGGACTTGGGCCCAAGGCGCCCAGGACAGATGGTCCACCCCGCCAGCCCTCGGACACTGGCCCGAGTTGTCCGGGACAACTGGTCGACACCCCGGGCCCTCAGAGCCGGACGCGAATCACCGGGAAAGCTGGTCGAACCTGCGGGCCATCGGACCCGAGGCCGAGTCGCCCGGGAGAGATGGTCGACTCCGCCGGCCCTCAAATCCAGGCCCGAGTTGCCGGGACAGCGGGTGGACTCCGCGGGGACTCGGAACAGGGCTTGAGTCGACCGGGAGAGCTGTTCCACACCGCCGGCGGTCGCACCCGGGCGCGAGTCTTCCGGGAGAGCTGGTCAAGCCCGCGGGAACTCGGAGCCGAGCCCAGGTCGCCCGGGGCCTTTGGTCGATCTCGCACAACCTGGGACACATTTCTGAGTCACCCGCGACAGCTGGTCGATTCCGCCTGCTTCGGACCCGGGCCCGAGACGCCCGGGACAGCTGGTCGACATCGCGGGCCCTCGGAGCCGGGCGCGAGTCGCCGGGGAGGGCTGGTCAACTTCTCAGGCCATTGGACCCGAGCCTGAGACACCCGGGACAGCTGGTTGACACCGCAGACCCTCGGACCTGGGAGCGAGTGGTCCGGGACAGCTGGTCGACCCCGCGGACATTGGAACCTGGGCCCAGGTCACCAGAGACATTTGGTCAATCCTGCGCAACATGGGACACAGGCCAGAGTCGCCCTGGATAGCTGGTTGGCACCGCGGGTAATCAGAGCCGGGCAGGAGTCGCCCGGGACAGCTGGTCGACACCGAGGGCCATCGGAGCTGAGGCCGAGTCGCCCAGGAAAGCTGGTCGACACCGCGGGCCCTCAGAACCGGGCCCGAGGAACCCGGGAGAGCTGGTCGACACTAAGGGCCCTCGGATAAGAGTGCGAGTTGCCCAGGAGAGCTGGTCGACCCCGTGGGACCTCGGACAATGGCCCGAGTGTTCCCGGACAACTGGTCGACACCTTGGCCCTCGGAGCCGGGCGCGGGTCACCGGGAACGGTGGTCGAAGCCACGGGCCATCAGACCCGAGGCCGAGTCGCCCGGGAGTGCTGGTCGACAGCGCGGGCCCTCGGAACAAGGCCCGATGCGCCCAGGAGAGCTGGTTGACACCGCGGGCCCTCGGAACACGGCCCGAGCCGGACAGGACTGCTGGTCGACGCCGCGGACCCTCGCAACAGATCGCGAGTGGTCCGGGAGACCTGGTCGACCCCGCGGTCCCTCGGACCGGGGCCCATGTCTGCCAGGACAGCTGCTCGAGCCCGCGGGACCTCGGGCACAGGCCCGAGTTACCTGGGACAGCTGGTCGACGCCGCGAGCCCTCAGACCTGAGCTCGAGTCGCCCAGGAAAGCTGGTCGACACCGCGGGCCCTCAGAACCGGGCCCGAATCAGCCGGGACAGCTAGTCGACACCATTGGCCCTCGGACTCGGGCACGAGTTGTCCGGGACAGCTGGTCGACTCATGGGAAGGCGGACACGGGCCCGAGAGGCCCCGGAGAGCTGGTTGACACCGCGGGACCTCGGACCCGGGCCCGAGTCGCCTGGGAGAGCTGGTCGACACGGTGGGCCCTCAGATAAGAGCGCGAGTCGCCTGGGAGAGCTGGTCGACACCGCGGACCTCGGACCCGTGCCCGAGTCGCCTGGGAGGGTTCGTTGACACCACGGGCCCTCAGATAAGAGTTCGACTCACCCAGTAGAGCTGGTCGACACCGCAGACCTCGGACCCGGTCGCGACGCACCTGGGAGAGCTTGTCGACACCGTGGGCCCTCGGACAAGAGCGCGACTCACCAGGACTGTTGGTCGACACAAGGCCCCTCAGATATGAGTGCGAGTCACCTGGGAGAGCTGGTCAACACCGCGGGGGTTCGGGCTCGGGCGCGAGTCATCCAGGACAGCTGGTGGATACCGAGGGTAATCGGACCCGAGCTCGAGTCCCACGGGAGGTATGGTCAACACCACGGGCCCCCGGATAAGAGCACGAGACGCCCGGGAGAGCTGGTCGACCCCACGGGAACTTGGACTTGGGCCCAAGGCGCCCAGGACAGATGGTCCACCCCGCCAGCCCTCGGACACTGGCCCGAGTTGTCCGGGACAACTGGTCGACACCCCGGGCCCTCAGAGCCGGACGCGAATCACCGGGAAAGCTGGTCGAACCTGCGGGCCATCGGACCCGAGGCCGAGTCGCCCGGGAGAGATGGTCGACTCCGCCGGCCCTCAAATCCAGGCCCGAGTTGCCGGGACAGCGGGTGGACTCCGCGGGGACTCGGAACAGGGCTTGAGTCGACCGGGAGAGCTGTTCGACACCGCCGGCGGTCGCACCCGGGCGCGAGTCTTCCGGGAGAGCTGGTCAAGCCCGCGGGAACTCGGAGCCGAGCCCAGGTGGCCCGGGGCCTTTGGTCGATCTCGCACAACCTGGGACACATTTCTGAGTCACCCGCGACAGCTGGTCGATTCCGCCTGCTTCGGACCCGGGCCCGAGACGCCCGGGACAGCTGGTCGACATCGCGGGCCCTCGGAGCCGGGCGCGAGTCGCCGGGGAGGGCTGGTCAACTTCTCAGGCCATTGGACCCGAGCCTGAGACACCCGGGACAGCTGGTTGACACCGCAGACCCTCGGACCTGGGAGCGAGTGGTCCGGGACAGCTGGTCGACCCCGCGGACATTGGAACCGGGGCCCAGGTCACCAGAGACATTTGGTCAATCCTGCGCAACATGGGACACAGGCCAGAGTGGCCCTGGATAGCTGGTTGGCACCGCGGGTAATCAGAGCCGGGCAGGAGTCGCCCGGGACAGCTGGTCGACACCGAGGGCCATCGGAGCCGAGGCCGAGTCGCCCAGGAAAGCTGGTCGACACCGCGGGCCCTCAGAACCGGGCCCGAGGAACCCGGGAGAGCTGGTCGACACTAAGGGCCCTCGGATAAGAGTACGAGTTGCCCAGGAGAGCTGGTCGACCCCGTGGGACCTCGGACAATGGCCCGAGTGTTCCCGGACAACTGGTCGACACCTTGGCCCTCGGAGCCGGGCGCGGGTCACCGGGAACGGTGGTCGAAGCCACGGGCCATCAGACCCGAGGCCGAGTCGCCCGGGAGTGCTGGTCGACAGCGCGGGCCCTCAGAACCGGGCCCGAATCAGCCGGGACAGCTAGTCGACACCATTGGCCCTCGGACTCAGGCACGAGTTGTCCGGGACAGCTGGTCGACTCATGGGAAGGCGGACACGGGCCCGAGAGGCCGGGGAGAGCTGGTTGACACCGCGGGACCTCGGACCCGGGCCCGAGTCGCCTGGGAGAGCTGGTCGACACGGTGGGCCCTCAGATAAGAGCGCGAGTCGCCTGGGAGAGCTGGTCGACACCGCGGACCTCGGACCCGTGCCTGAGTCGCCTGGGAGGGTTCGTTGACACCACGGGCCCTCAGATAAGAGTTCGACTCACCCAGTAGAGCTGGTCGACACCGCAGACCTCGGACCCGGTCGCGACGCACCTGGGAGAGCTTGTCGACACCGTGGGCCCTCGGACAAGAGCGCGACTCACCAGGACTGTTGGTCGACACAAGGCCCCTCAGATATGAGTGCGAGTCACCTGGGAGAGCTGGTCAACACCGCGGGGGTTCGGGCTCGGGCGCGAGTCATCCAGGACAGCTGGTGGATACCGAGGGTAATCGGACCCGAGCTCGAGTCCCACGGGAGGTATGGTCAACACCACGGGCCCCCGGATAAGAGCACGAGACGCCCGGGAGAGCTGGTCGACCCCACGGGAACTTGGACTTGGGCCCAAGGCGCCCAGGACAGATGGTCCACCCCGCCAGCCCTCGGACACTGGCCCGAGTTGTCCGGGACAACTGGTCGACACCCCGGGCCCTCAGAGCCGGACGCGAATCACCGGGAAAGCTGGTCGAACCTGCGGGCCATCGGACCCGAGGCCGAGTCGCCCGGGAGAGATGGTCGACTCCGCCGGCCCTCAAATCCAGGCCCGAGTTGCCGGGACAGCGGGTGGACTCCGCGGGGACTCGGAACAGGGCTTGAGTCGACCGGGAGAGCTGTTCCACACCGCCGGCGGTCGCACCCGGGCGCGAGTCTTCCGGGAGAGCTGGTCAAGCCCGCGGGAACTCGGAGCCGAGCCCAGGTGGCCCGGGGCCTTTGGTCGATCTCGCACAACCTGGGACACATTTCTGAGTCACCCGCGACAGCTGGTCGATTCCGCCTGCTTCGGACCCGGGCCCGAGACGCCCGGGACAGCTGGTCGACATCGCGGGCCCTCGGAGCCGGGCGCGAGTCGCCGGGGAGGGCTGGTCAACTTCTCAGGCCATTGGACCCGAGCCTGAGACACCCGGGACAGCTGGTTGACACCGCAGACCCTCGGACCTGGGAGCGAGTGGTCCGGGACAGCTGGTCGACCCCGCGGACATTGGAACCGGGGCCCAGGTCACCAGAGACATTTGGTCAATCCTGCGCAACATGGGACACAGGCCAGAGTGGCCCTGGATAGCTGGTTGGCACCGCGGGTAATCAGAGCCGGGCAGGAGTCGCCCGGGACAGCTGGTCGACACCGAGGGCCATCGGAGCCGAGGCCGAGTCGCCCAGGAAAGCTGGTCGACACCGCGGGCCCTCAGAACCGGGCCCGAGGAACCCGGGGGAGCTGGTCGACACTAAGGGCCCTCGGATAAGAGTGCGAGTTGCCCAGGAGAGCTGGTCGACCCCGTGGGACCTCGGACAATGGCCCGAGTGTTCCCGGACAACTGGTCGACACCTTGGCCCTCGGAGCCGGGCACGGGTCACCGGGAACGGTGGTCGAAGCCACGGGCCATCAGACCCGAGGCCGAGTCGCCCGGGAGTGCTGGTCGACAGCGCGGGCCCTCGGAACAAGGCCCGATGCGCCCAGGAGAGCTGGTTGACACCGCGGGCCCTCGGAACACGGCCCGAGCCGGACAGGACTGCTGGTCGACGCCGCGGACCCTCGCAACAGATCGCGAGTGGTCCGGGAGACCTGGTCGACCCCGCGGTCCCTCGGACCGGGGCCCATGTCTGCCAGGACAGCTGCTCGAGCCCGCGGGACCTCGGGCACAGGCCCGAGTTACCTGGGACAGCTGGTCGACGCCGCGAGCCCTCAGACCTGAGCTCGAGTCGCCCAGGAAAGCTGGTCGACACCGCGGGCCCTCAGAACCGGGCCCGAATCAGCCGGGACAGCTAGTCGACACCATTGGCCCTCGGACTCGGGCACGAGTTGTCCGGGACAGCTGGTCGACTCATGGGAAGGCGGACACGGGCCCGAGAGGCCCGGGAGAGCTGGTTGACACCGCGGGACCTCGGACCAGGGCCCGAGTCGCCTGGGAGAGCTGGTCGACACGGTGGGCCCTCAGATAAGAGCGCGAGTCGCCTGGGAGAGCTGGTCGACACCGCGGACCTCGGACCCGTGCCTGAGTCGCCTGGGAGGGTTCGTTGACACCACGGGCCCTCAGATAAGAGTTCGACTCACCCAGTAGAGCTGGTCGACACCGCAGACCTCGGACCCGGTCGCGACGCACCTGGGAGAGCTTGTCGACACCGTGGGCCCTCGGACAAGAGCGCGACTCACCAGGACTGTTGGTCGACACAAGGCCCCTCAGATATGAGTGCGAGTCACCTGGGAGAGCTGGTCAACACCGCGGGGGTTCGGGCTCGGGCGCGAGTCATCCAGGACAGCTGGTGGATACCGAGGGTAATCGGACCCGAGCTCGAGTCCCACGGGAGGTATGGTCAACACCACGGGCCCCCGGATAAGAGCACGAGACGCCCGGGAGAGCTGGTCGACCCCACGGGAACTTGGACTTGGGCCCAAGGCGCCCAGGACAGATGGTCCACCCCGCCAGCCCTCGGACACTGGCCCGAGTTGTCCGGGACAACTGGTCGACACCCCGGGCCCTCAGAGCCGGACGCAAATCACCGGGAAAGCTGGTCGAACCTGCGGGCCATCGGACCCGAGGCCGAGTCGCCCGGGAGAGATGGTCGACTCCGCCGGCCCTCAAATCCAGGCCCGAGTTGCCGGGACAGCGGGTGGACTCCGTGGGGACTCGGAACAGGGCTTGAGTCGACCGGGAGAGCTGTTCGACACCGCCGGCGGTCGCACCCGGGCGCGAGTCTTCCGGGAGAGCTGGTCAAGCCCGCGGGAACTCGGAGCCGAGCCCAGGTGGCCCGGGGCCTTTGGTCGATCTCGCACAACCTGGGACACATTTCTGAGTCACCCGCGACAGCTGGTCGATTCCGCCTGCTTCGGACCCGGGCCCGAGACGCCCGGGACAGCTGGTCGACATCGCGGGCCCTCGGAGCCGGGCGCGAGTCGCCGGGGAGGGCTGGTCAACTTCTCAGGCCATTGGACCCGAGCCTGAGACACCCGGGACAGCTGGTTGACACCGCAGACCCTCGGACCTGGGAGCGAGTGGTCCGGGACAGCTGGTCGACCCCGCGGACATTGGAACCGGGGCCCAGGTCACCAGAGACATTTGGTCAATCCTGCGCAACATGGGACACAGGCCAGAGTCGCCCTGGATAGCTGGTTGGCACCGCGGGTAATCAGAGCCGGGCAGGAGTCGCCCGGGACAGCTGGTCGACACCGAGGGCCATCGGAGCCGAGGCCGAGTCGCCCAGGAAAGCTGGTCGACACCGCGGGCCCTCAGAACCGGGCCCGAGGAACCCGGGGGAGCTGGTCGACACTAAGGGCCCTCGGATAAGAGTGCGAGTTGCCCAGGAGAGCTGGTCGACCCCGTGGGACCTCGGACCATGGCCCGAGTGTTCCCGGACAACTGGTCGACACCTTGGCCCTCGGAGCCGGGCACGGGTCACCGGGAACGGTGGTCGAAGCCACGGGCCATCAGACCCGAGGCCGAGTCGCCCGGGAGTGCTGGTCGACAGCGCGGGCCCTCGGAACAAGGCCCGATGCGCCCAGGAGAGCTGGTTGACACCGCGGGCCCTCGGAACACGGCCCGAGCCGGACAGGACTGCTGGTCGACGCCGCGGACCCTCGCAACAGATCGCGAGTGGTCCGGGAGACCTGGTCGACCCCGCGGTCCCTCGGACCGGGGCCCATGTCTGCCAGGACAGCTGCTCGAGCCCGCGGGACCTCGGGCACAGGCCCGAGTTACCTGGGACAGCTGGTCGAAGCCACGGGCCATCAGACCCGAGGCCGAGTCGCCCGGGAGTGCTGGTCGACAGCGCGGGCCCTCAGAACCGGGCCCGAATCAGCCGGGACAGCTAGTCGACACCATTGGCCCTCGGACTCGGGCACGAGTTGTCCGGGACAGCTGGTCGACTCATGGGAAGGCGGACACGGGCCCGAGAGGCCCCGGAGAGCTGGTTGACACCGCGGGACCTCGGACCCGGGCCCGAGTCGCCTGGGAGAGCTGGTCGACACGGTGGGCCCTCAGATAAGAGCGCGAGTCGCCTGGGAGAGCTGGTCGACACCGCGGACCTCGGACCCGTGCCTGAGTCGCCTGGGAGGGTTCGTTGACACCACGGGCCCTCAGATAAGAGTTCGACTCACCCAGTAGAGCTGGTCGACACCGCAGACCTCGGACCCGGTCGCGACGCACCTGGGAGAGCTTGTCGACACCGTGGGCCCTCGGACAAGAGCGCGACTCACCAGGACTGTTGGTCGACACAAGGCCCCTCAGATATGAGTGCGAGTCACCTGGGAGAGCTGGTCAACACCGCGGGGGTTCGGGCTCGGGCACGAGTCATCCAGGACAGCTGGTGGATACCGAGGGTAATCGGACCCGAGCTCGAGTCCCACGGGAGGTATGGTCAACACCACGGGCCCCCGGATAAGAGCACGAGACGCCCGGGAGAGCTGGTCGACCCCACGGGAACTTGGACTTGGGCCCAAGGCGCCCAGGACAGATGGTCCACCCCGCCAGCCCTCGGACACTGGCCCGAGTTGTCCGGGACAACTGGTCGACACCCCGGGCCCTCAGAGCCGGACGCGAATCACCGGGAAAGCTGGTCGAACCTGCGGGCCATCGGACCCGAGGCCGAGTCGCCCGGGAGAGATGGTCGACTCCGCCGGCCCTCAAATCCAGGCCCGAGTTGCCGGGACAGCGGGTGGACTCCGCGGGGACTCGGAACAGGGCTTGAGTCGACCGGGAGAGCTGTTCCACACCGCCGGCGGTCGCACCCGGGCGCGAGTCTTCCGGGAGAGCTGGTCAAGCCCGCGGGAACTCGGAGCCGAGCCCAGGTCGCCCGGGGCCTTTGGTCGATCTCGCACAACCTGGGACACATTTCTGAGTCACCCGCGACAGCTGGTCGATTCCGCCTGCTTCGGACCCGGGCCCGAGACGCCCGGGACAGCTGGTCGACATCGCGGGCCCTCGGAGCCGGGCGCGAGTCGCCGGGGAGGGCTGGTCAACTTCTCAGGCCATTGGACCCGAGCCTGAGACACCCGGGACAGCTGGTTGACACCGCAGACCCTCGGACCTGGGAGCGAGTGGTCCGGGACAGCTGGTCGACCCCGCGGACATTGGAACCTGGGCCCAGGTCACCAGAGACATTTGGTCAATCCTGCGCAACATGGGACACAGGCCAGAGTCGCCCTGGATAGCTGGTTGGCACCGCGGGTAATCAGAGCCGGGCAGGAGTCGCCCGGGACAGCTGGTCGACACCGAGGGCCATCGGAGCCAAGGCCGAGTCGCCCAGGAAAGCTGGTCGACACCGCGGGCCCTCAGAACTGGGCCCGAGGAACCCGGGAGAGCTGGTCGACACTAAGGCCCTCGGATAAGAGTGCGAGTTGCCCAGGAGAGCTGGTCGACCCCGTGGGACCTCGGACCATGGCCCGAGTGTTCCCGGACAACTGGTCGACACCTTGGCCCTCGGAGCCGGGCGCGGGTCACCGGGAACGGTGGTCGAAGCCACGGGCCATCAGACCCGAGGCCGAGTCGCCCGGGAGTGCTGGTCGACAGCGCGGGCCCTCGGAACAAGGCCCGATGCGCCCAGGAGAGCTGGTTGACACCGCGGGCCCTCGGAACACGGCCCGAGCCGGACAGGACTGCTGGTCGACGCCGCGGACCCTCGCAACAGATCGCGAGTGGTCCGGGAGACCTGGTCGACCCCGCGGTCCCTCGGACCGGGGCCCATGTCTGCCAGGACAGCTGCTCGAGCCCGCGGGACCTCGGGCACAGGCCCGAGTTACCTGGGACAGCTGGTCGACGCCGCGAGCCCTCAGACCTGAGCTCGAGTCGCCCAGGAAAGCTGGTCGACACCGCGGGCCCTCAGAACCGGGCCCGAATCAGCCGGGACAGCTAGTCGACACCATTGGCCCTCGGACTCGGGCACGAGTTGTCCGGGAGAGCTGTTCGACACCGCCGGCGGTCGCACCCGGGCGCGAGTCTTCCGGGAGAGCTGGTCAAGCCCACGGGAACTCGGAGCCGAGCCCAGGTCGCCCGGGGCCTTTGGTCGATCTCGCACAACCTGGGACACATTTCTGAGTCACCCGCGACAGCTGGTCGATTCCGCCTGCTTCGGACCCGGGCCCGAGACGCCCGGGACAGCTGGTCGACATCGCGGGCCCTCAGAGCCGGGCGCGAGTCGCCGGGGAGGGCTGGTCAACTTCTCAGGCCATTGGACCCGAGCCTGAGACACCCGGGACAGCTGGTTGACACCGCAGACCCTCGGACCTGGGAGCGAGTGGTCCGGGACAGCTGGTCGACCCCGCGGACATTGGAACCTGGGCCCAGGTCACCAGAGACATTTGGTCAATCCTGCGCAACATGGGACACAGGCCAGAGTCGCCCTGGATAGCTGGTTGGCACCGCGGGTAATCAGAGCCGAGCAGGAGTCGCCCGGGACAGCTGGTCGACACCGAGGGCCATCGGAGCCGAGGCCGAGTCGCCCAGGAAAGCTGGTCGACACCGCGGGCCCTCAGAACCGGGCCCGAATCAGCCGGGACAGCTAGTCGACACCATTGGCCCTCGGACTCGGGCACGAGTTGTCCGGGACAGCTGGTCGACTCATGGGAAGGCGGACACGGGCCCGAGAGGCCCGGGAGAGCTGGTTGACACCGCGGGATCTCGGACCCGGGCCCGAGTCGCCTGGGAGAGCTGGTCGACACGGTGGGCCCTCAGATAAGAGCGCGAGTCGCCTGGGAGTGCTGGTCGACACCGCGGGACCTCGGACCCGTGCCCGAGTCGCCTGGGAGGGTTCGTTGACACCACGGGCCCTCAGATAAGAGTTCGACTCACCCAGTAGAGCTGGTCGACACCGCAGACCTCGGACCCGGTCGCGACGCACCTGGGAGAGCTTGTCGACACCGTGGGCCCTCGGACAAGAGCGCGACTCACCAGGACTGTTGGTCGACACAAGGCCCCTCAGATATGAGTGCGAGTCACCTGGGAGAGCTGGTCAACACCGCGGGGGTTCGGGCTCGGGCGCGAGTCATCCAGGACAGCTGGTGGATACCGAGGGTAATCGGACCCGAGCTCGAGTCCCACGGGAGATATGGTCAACACCACGGGCCCCCGGATAAGAGCACGAGACGCCCGGGAGAGCTGGTCGACCCCACGGGAACTTGGACTTGGGCCCAAGGCGCCCAGGACAGATGGTCCACCCCGCCAGCCCTCGGACACTGGCCCGAGTTGTCCGGGACAACTGGTCGACACCCCGGGCCCTCAGAGCCGGACGCGAATCACCGGGAAAGCTGGTCGAACCTGCGGGCCATCGGACCCGAGGCCGAGTCGCCCGGGAGAGATGGTCGACTCCGCCGGCCCTCAAATCCAGGCCCGAGTTGCCGGGACAGCGGGTGGACTCCGCGGGGACTCGGAACAGGGCTTGAGTCGACCGGGAGAGCTGTTCCACACCGCCGGCGGTCGCACCCGGGCGCGAGTCTTCCGGGAGAGCTGGTCAAGCCCGCGGGAACTCGGAGCCGAGCCCAGGTCGCCCGGGGCCTTTGGTCGATCTCGCACAACCTGGGACACATTTCTGAGTCACCCGCGACAGCTGGTCGATTCCGCCTGCTTCGGACCCGGGCCCGAGACGCCCGGGACAGCTGGTCGACATCGCGGGCCCTCGGAGCCGGGCGCGAGTCGCCGGGGAGGGCTGGTCAACTTCTCAGGCCATTGGACCCGAGCCTGAGACACCCGGGACAGCTGGTTGACACCGCAGACCCTCGGACCTGGGAGCGAGTGGTCCGGGACAGCTGGTCGACCCCGCGGACATTGGAACCTGGGCCCAGGTCACCAGAGACATTTGGTCAATCCTGCGCAACATGGGACACAGGCCAGAGTCGCCCTGGATAGCTGGTTGGCACCGCGGGTAATCAGAGCCGGGCAGGAGTCGCCCGGGACAGCTGGTCGACACCGAGGGCCATCGGAGCTGAGGCCGAGTCGCCCAGGAAAGCTGGTCGACACCGCGGGCCCTCAGAACCGGGCCCGAGGAACCCGGGAGAGCTGGTCGACACTAAGGGCCCTCGGATAAGAGTGCGAGTTGCCCAGGAGAGCTGGTCGACCCCGTGGGACCTCGGACAATGGCCCGAGTGTTCCCGGACAACTGGTCGACACCTTGGCCCTCGGAGCCGGGCGCGGGTCACCGGGAACGGTGGTCGAAGCCACGGGCCATCAGACCCGAGGCCGAGTCGCCCGGGAGTGCTGGTCGACAGCGCGGGCCCTCGGAACAAGGCCCGATGCGCCCAGGAGAGCTGGTTGACACCGCGGGCCCTCGGAACACGGCCCGAGCCGGACAGGACTGCTGGTCGACGCCGCGGACCCTCGCAACAGATCGCGAGTGGTCCGGGAGACCTGGTCGACCCCGCGGTCCCTCGGACCGGGGCCCATGTCTGCCAGGACAGCTGCTCGAGCCCGCGGGACCTCGGGCACAGGCCCGAGTTACCTGGGACAGCTGGTCGACGCCGCGAGCCCTCAGACCTGAGCTCGAGTCGCCCAGGAAAGCTGGTCGACACCGCGGGCCCTCAGAACCGGGCCCGAATCAGCCGGGACAGCTAGTCGACACCATTGGCCCTCGGACTCGGGCACGAGTTGTCCGGGACAGCTGGTCGACTCATGGGAAGGCGGACACGGGCCCGAGAGGCCCCGGAGAGCTGGTTGACACCGCGGGACCTCGGACCCGGGCCCGAGTCGCCTGGGAGAGCTGGTCGACACGGTGGGCCCTCAGATAAGAGCGCGAGTCGCCTGGGAGAGCTGGTCGACACCGCGGACCTCGGACCCGTGCCCGAGTCGCCTGGGAGGGTTCGTTGACACCACGGGCCCTCAGATAAGAGTTCGACTCACCCAGTAGAGCTGGTCGACACCGCAGACCTCGGACCCGGTCGCGACGCACCTGGGAGAGCTTGTCGACACCGTGGGCCCTCGGACAAGAGCGCGACTCACCAGGACTGTTGGTCGACACAAGGCCCCTCAGATATGAGTGCGAGTCACCTGGGAGAGCTGGTCAACACCGCGGGGGTTCGGGCTCGGGCGCGAGTCATCCAGGACAGCTGGTGGATACCGAGGGTAATCGGACCCGAGCTCGAGTCCCACGGGAGGTATGGTCAACACCACGGGCCCCCGGATAAGAGCACGAGACGCCCGGGAGAGCTGGTCGACCCCACGGGAACTTGGACTTGGGCCCAAGGCGCCCAGGACAGATGGTCCACCCCGCCAGCCCTCGGACACTGGCCCGAGTTGTCCGGGACAACTGGTCGACACCCCGGGCCCTCAGAGCCGGACGCGAATCACCGGGAAAGCTGGTCGAACCTGCGGGCCATCGGACCCGAGGCCGAGTCGCCCGGGAGAGATGGTCGACTCCGCCGGCCCTCAAATCCAGGCCCGAGTTGCCGGGACAGCGGGTGGACTCCGCGGGGACTCGGAACAGGGCTTGAGTCGACCGGGAGAGCTGTTCGACACCGCCGGCGGTCGCACCCGGGCGCGAGTCTTCCGGGAGAGCTGGTCAAGCCCGCGGGAACTCGGAGCCGAGCCCAGGTGGCCCGGGGCCTTTGGTCGATCTCGCACAACCTGGGACACATTTCTGAGTCACCCGCGACAGCTGGTCGATTCCGCCTGCTTCGGACCCGGGCCCGAGACGCCCGGGACAGCTGGTCGACATCGCGGGCCCTCGGAGCCGGGCGCGAGTCGCCGGGGAGGGCTGGTCAACTTCTCAGGCCATTGGACCCGAGCCTGAGACACCCGGGACAGCTGGTTGACACCGCAGACCCTCGGACCTGGGAGCGAGTGGTCCGGGACAGCTGGTCGACCCCGCGGACATTGGAACCGGGGCCCAGGTCACCAGAGACATTTGGTCAATCCTGCGCAACATGGGACACAGGCCAGAGTGGCCCTGGATAGCTGGTTGGCACCGCGGGTAATCAGAGCCGGGCAGGAGTCGCCCGGGACAGCTGGTCGACACCGAGGGCCATCGGAGCCGAGGCCGAGTCGCCCAGGAAAGCTGGTCGACACCGCGGGCCCTCAGAACCGGGCCCGAGGAACCCGGGAGAGCTGGTCGACACTAAGGGCCCTCGGATAAGAGTACGAGTTGCCCAGGAGAGCTGGTCGACCCCGTGGGACCTCGGACAATGGCCCGAGTGTTCCCGGACAACTGGTCGACACCTTGGCCCTCGGAGCCGGGCGCGGGTCACCGGGAACGGTGGTCGAAGCCACGGGCCATCAGACCCGAGGCCGAGTCGCCCGGGAGTGCTGGTCGACAGCGCGGGCCCTCAGAACCGGGCCCGAATCAGCCGGGACAGCTAGTCGACACCATTGGCCCTCGGACTCAGGCACGAGTTGTCCGGGACAGCTGGTCGACTCATGGGAAGGCGGACACGGGCCCGAGAGGCCGGGGAGAGCTGGTTGACACCGCGGGACCTCGGACCCGGGCCCGAGTCGCCTGGGAGAGCTGGTCGACACGGTGGGCCCTCAGATAAGAGCGCGAGTCGCCTGGGAGAGCTGGTCGACACCGCGGACCTCGGACCCGTGCCTGAGTCGCCTGGGAGGGTTCGTTGACACCACGGGCCCTCAGATAAGAGTTCGACTCACCCAGTAGAGCTGGTCGACACCGCAGACCTCGGACCCGGTCGCGACGCACCTGGGAGAGCTTGTCGACACCGTGGGCCCTCGGACAAGAGCGCGACTCACCAGGACTGTTGGTCGACACAAGGCCCCTCAGATATGAGTGCGAGTCACCTGGGAGAGCTGGTCAACACCGCGGGGGTTCGGGCTCGGGCGCGAGTCATCCAGGACAGCTGGTGGATACCGAGGGTAATCGGACCCGAGCTCGAGTCCCACGGGAGGTATGGTCAACACCACGGGCCCCCGGATAAGAGCACGAGACGCCCGGGAGAGCTGGTCGACCCCACGGGAACTTGGACTTGGGCCCAAGGCGCCCAGGACAGATGGTCCACCCCGCCAGCCCTCGGACACTGGCCCGAGTTGTCCGGGACAACTGGTCGACACCCCGGGCCCTCAGAGCCGGACGCGAATCACCGGGAAAGCTGGTCGAACCTGCGGGCCATCGGACCCGAGGCCGAGTCGCCCGGGAGAGATGGTCGACTCCGCCGGCCCTCAAATCCAGGCCCGAGTTGCCGGGACAGCGGGTGGACTCCGCGGGGACTCGGAACAGGGCTTGAGTCGACCGGGAGAGCTGTTCCACACCGCCGGCGGTCGCACCCGGGCGCGAGTCTTCCGGGAGAGCTGGTCAAGCCCGCGGGAACTCGGAGCCGAGCCCAGGTGGCCCGGGGCCTTTGGTCGATCTCGCACAACCTGGGACACATTTCTGAGTCACCCGCGACAGCTGGTCGATTCCGCCTGCTTCGGACCCGGGCCCGAGACGCCCGGGACAGCTGGTCGACATCGCGGGCCCTCGGAGCCGGGCGCGAGTCGCCGGGGAGGGCTGGTCAACTTCTCAGGCCATTGGACCCGAGCCTGAGACACCCGGGACAGCTGGTTGACACCGCAGACCCTCGGACCTGGGAGCGAGTGGTCCGGGACAGCTGGTCGACCCCGCGGACATTGGAACCGGGGCCCAGGTCACCAGAGACATTTGGTCAATCCTGCGCAACATGGGACACAGGCCAGAGTGGCCCTGGATAGCTGGTTGGCACCGCGGGTAATCAGAGCCGGGCAGGAGTCGCCCGGGACAGCTGGTCGACACCGAGGGCCATCGGAGCCGAGGCCGAGTCGCCCAGGAAAGCTGGTCGACACCGCGGGCCCTCAGAACCGGGCCCGAGGAACCCGGGGGAGCTGGTCGACACTAAGGGCCCTCGGATAAGAGTGCGAGTTGCCCAGGAGAGCTGGTCGACCCCGTGGGACCTCGGACAATGGCCCGAGTGTTCCCGGACAACTGGTCGACACCTTGGCCCTCGGAGCCGGGCACGGGTCACCGGGAACGGTGGTCGAAGCCACGGGCCATCAGACCCGAGGCCGAGTCGCCCGGGAGTGCTGGTCGACAGCGCGGGCCCTCGGAACAAGGCCCGATGCGCCCAGGAGAGCTGGTTGACACCGCGGGCCCTCGGAACACGGCCCGAGCCGGACAGGACTGCTGGTCGACGCCGCGGACCCTCGCAACAGATCGCGAGTGGTCCGGGAGACCTGGTCGACCCCGCGGTCCCTCGGACCGGGGCCCATGTCTGCCAGGACAGCTGCTCGAGCCCGCGGGACCTCGGGCACAGGCCCGAGTTACCTGGGACAGCTGGTCGACGCCGCGAGCCCTCAGACCTGAGCTCGAGTCGCCCAGGAAAGCTGGTCGACACCGCGGGCCCTCAGAACCGGGCCCGAATCAGCCGGGACAGCTAGTCGACACCATTGGCCCTCGGACTCGGGCACGAGTTGTCCGGGACAGCTGGTCGACTCATGGGAAGGCGGACACGGGCCCGAGAGGCCCGGGAGAGCTGGTTGACACCGCGGGACCTCGGACCAGGGCCCGAGTCGCCTGGGAGAGCTGGTCGACACGGTGGGCCCTCAGATAAGAGCGCGAGTCGCCTGGGAGAGCTGGTCGACACCGCGGACCTCGGACCCGTGCCTGAGTCGCCTGGGAGGGTTCGTTGACACCACGGGCCCTCAGATAAGAGTTCGACTCACCCAGTAGAGCTGGTCGACACCGCAGACCTCGGACCCGGTCGCGACGCACCTGGGAGAGCTTGTCGACACCGTGGGCCCTCGGACAAGAGCGCGACTCACCAGGACTGTTGGTCGACACAAGGCCCCTCAGATATGAGTGCGAGTCACCTGGGAGAGCTGGTCAACACCGCGGGGGTTCGGGCTCGGGCGCGAGTCATCCAGGACAGCTGGTGGATACCGAGGGTAATCGGACCCGAGCTCGAGTCCCACGGGAGGTATGGTCAACACCACGGGCCCCCGGATAAGAGCACGAGACGCCCGGGAGAGCTGGTCGACCCCACGGGAACTTGGACTTGGGCCCAAGGCGCCCAGGACAGATGGTCCACCCCGCCAGCCCTCGGACACTGGCCCGAGTTGTCCGGGACAACTGGTCGACACCCCGGGCCCTCAGAGCCGGACGCAAATCACCGGGAAAGCTGGTCGAACCTGCGGGCCATCGGACCCGAGGCCGAGTCGCCCGGGAGAGATGGTCGACTCCGCCGGCCCTCAAATCCAGGCCCGAGTTGCCGGGACAGCGGGTGGACTCCGTGGGGACTCGGAACAGGGCTTGAGTCGACCGGGAGAGCTGTTCGACACCGCCGGCGGTCGCACCCGGGCGCGAGTCTTCCGGGAGAGCTGGTCAAGCCCGCGGGAACTCGGAGCCGAGCCCAGGTGGCCCGGGGCCTTTGGTCGATCTCGCACAACCTGGGACACATTTCTGAGTCACCCGCGACAGCTGGTCGATTCCGCCTGCTTCGGACCCGGGCCCGAGACGCCCGGGACAGCTGGTCGACATCGCGGGCCCTCGGAGCCGGGCGCGAGTCGCCGGGGAGGGCTGGTCAACTTCTCAGGCCATTGGACCCGAGCCTGAGACACCCGGGACAGCTGGTTGACACCGCAGACCCTCGGACCTGGGAGCGAGTGGTCCGGGACAGCTGGTCGACCCCGCGGACATTGGAACCGGGGCCCAGGTCACCAGAGACATTTGGTCAATCCTGCGCAACATGGGACACAGGCCAGAGTCGCCCTGGATAGCTGGTTGGCACCGCGGGTAATCAGAGCCGGGCAGGAGTCGCCCGGGACAGCTGGTCGACACCGAGGGCCATCGGAGCCGAGGCCGAGTCGCCCAGGAAAGCTGGTCGACACCGCGGGCCCTCAGAACCGGGCCCGAGGAACCCGGGGGAGCTGGTCGACACTAAGGGCCCTCGGATAAGAGTGCGAGTTGCCCAGGAGAGCTGGTCGACCCCGTGGGACCTCGGACCATGGCCCGAGTGTTCCCGGACAACTGGTCGACACCTTGGCCCTCGGAGCCGGGCACGGGTCACCGGGAACGGTGGTCGAAGCCACGGGCCATCAGACCCGAGGCCGAGTCGCCCGGGAGTGCTGGTCGACAGCGCGGGCCCTCGGAACAAGGCCCGATGCGCCCAGGAGAGCTGGTTGACACCGCGGGCCCTCGGAACACGGCCCGAGCCGGACAGGACTGCTGGTCGACGCCGCGGACCCTCGCAACAGATCGCGAGTGGTCCGGGAGACCTGGTCGACCCCGCGGTCCCTCGGACCGGGGCCCATGTCTGCCAGGACAGCTGCTCGAGCCCGCGGGACCTCGGGCACAGGCCCGAGTTACCTGGGACAGCTGGTCGAAGCCACGGGCCATCAGACCCGAGGCCGAGTCGCCCGGGAGTGCTGGTCGACAGCGCGGGCCCTCAGAACCGGGCCCGAATCAGCCGGGACAGCTAGTCGACACCATTGGCCCTCGGACTCGGGCACGAGTTGTCCGGGACAGCTGGTCGACTCATGGGAAGGCGGACACGGGCCCGAGAGGCCCCGGAGAGCTGGTTGACACCGCGGGACCTCGGACCCGGGCCCGAGTCGCCTGGGAGAGCTGGTCGACACGGTGGGCCCTCAGATAAGAGCGCGAGTCGCCTGGGAGAGCTGGTCGACACCGCGGACCTCGGACCCGTGCCTGAGTCGCCTGGGAGGGTTCGTTGACACCACGGGCCCTCAGATAAGAGTTCGACTCACCCAGTAGAGCTGGTCGACACCGCAGACCTCGGACCCGGTCGCGACGCACCTGGGAGAGCTTGTCGACACCGTGGGCCCTCGGACAAGAGCGCGACTCACCAGGACTGTTGGTCGACACAAGGCCCCTCAGATATGAGTGCGAGTCACCTGGGAGAGCTGGTCAACACCGCGGGGGTTCGGGCTCGGGCACGAGTCATCCAGGACAGCTGGTGGATACCGAGGGTAATCGGACCCGAGCTCGAGTCCCACGGGAGGTATGGTCAACACCACGGGCCCCCGGATAAGAGCACGAGACGCCCGGGAGAGCTGGTCGACCCCACGGGAACTTGGACTTGGGCCCAAGGCGCCCAGGACAGATGGTCCACCCCGCCAGCCCTCGGACACTGGCCCGAGTTGTCCGGGACAACTGGTCGACACCCCGGGCCCTCAGAGCCGGACGCGAATCACCGGGAAAGCTGGTCGAACCTGCGGGCCATCGGACCCGAGGCCGAGTCGCCCGGGAGAGATGGTCGACTCCGCCGGCCCTCAAATCCAGGCCCGAGTTGCCGGGACAGCGGGTGGACTCCGCGGGGACTCGGAACAGGGCTTGAGTCGACCGGGAGAGCTGTTCCACACCGCCGGCGGTCGCACCCGGGCGCGAGTCTTCCGGGAGAGCTGGTCAAGCCCGCGGGAACTCGGAGCCGAGCCCAGGTGGCCCGGGGCCTTTGGTCGATCTCGCACAACCTGGGACACATTTCTGAGTCACCCGCGACAGCTGGTCGATTCCGCCTGCTTCGGACCCGGGCCCGAGACGCCCGGGACAGCTGGTCGACATCGCGGGCCCTCGGAGCCGGGCGCGAGTCGCCGGGGAGGGCTGGTCAACTTCTCAGGCCATTGGACCCGAGCCTGAGACACCCGGGACAGCTGGTTGACACCGCAGACCCTCGGACCTGGGAGCGAGTGGTCCGGGACAGCTGGTCGACCCCGCGGACATTGGAACCGGGGCCCAGGTCACCAGAGACATTTGGTCAATCCTGCGCAACATGGGACACAGGCCAGAGTGGCCCTGGATAGCTGGTTGGCACCGCGGGTAATCAGAGCCGGGCAGGAGTCGCCCGGGACAGCTGGTCGACACCGAGGGCCATCGGAGCCGAGGCCGAGTCGCCCAGGAAAGCTGGTCGACACCGCGGGCCCTCAGAACCGGGCCCGAGGAACCCGGGGGAGCTGGTCGACACTAAGGGCCCTCGGATAAGAGTGCGAGTTGCCCAGGAGAGCTGGTCGACCCCGTGGGACCTCGGACCATGGCCCGAGTGTTCCCGGACAACTGGTCGACACCTTGGCCCTCGGAGCCGGGCACGGGTCACCGGGAACGGTGGTCGAAGCCACGGGCCATCAGACCCGAGGCCGAGTCGCCCGGGAGTGCTGGTCGACAGCGCGGGCCCTCGGAACAAGGCCCGATGCGCCCAGGAGAGCTGGTTGACACCGCGGGCCCTCGGAACACGGCCCGAGCCGGACAGGACTGCTGGTCGACGCCGCGGACCCTCGCAACAGATCGCGAGTGGTCCGGGAGACCTGGTCGACCCCGCGGTCCCTCGGACCGGGGCCCATGTCTGCCAGGACAGCTGCTCGAGCCCGCGGGACCTCGGGCACAGGCCCGAGTTACCTGGGACAGCTGGTCGACGCCGCGAGCCCTCAGACCTGAGCTCGAGTCGCCCAGGAAAGCTGGTCGACACCGCGGGCCCTCAGAACCGGGCCCGAATCAGCCGGGACAGCTAGTCGACACCATTGGCCCTCGGACTCGGGCACGAGTTGTCCGGGACAGCTGGTCGACTCATGGGAAGGCGGACACGGGCCCGAGAGGCCCCGGAGAGCTGGTTGACACCGCGGGACCTCGGACCCGGGCCCGAGTCGCCTGGGAGAGCTGGTCGACACGGTGGGCCCTCAGATAAGAGCGCGAGTCGCCTGGGAGAGCTGGTCGACACCGCGGACCTCGGACCCGTGCCCGAGTCGCCTGGGAGGGTTCGTTGACACCACGGGCCCTCAGATAAGAGTTCGACTCACCCAGTAGAGCTGGTCGACACCGCAGACCTCGGACCCGGTCGCGACGCACCTGGGAGAGCTTGTCGACACCGTGGGCCCTCGGACAAGAGCGCGACTCACCAGGACTGTTGGTCGACACAAGGCCCCTCAGATATGAGTGCGAGTCACCTGGGAGAGCTGGTCAACACCGCGGGGGTTCGGGCTCGGGCGCGAGTCATCCAGGACAGCTGGTGGATACCGAGGGTAATCGGACCCGAGCTCGAGTCCCACGGGAGGTATGGTCAACACCACGGGCCCCCGGATAAGAGCACGAGACGCCCGGGAGAGCTGGTCGACCCCACGGGAACTTGGACTTGGGCCCAAGGCGCCCAGGACAGATGGTCCACCCCGCCAGCCCTCGGACACTGGCCCGAGTTGTCCGGGACAACTGGTCGACACCCCGGGCCCTCAGAGCCGGACGCGAATCACCGGGAAAGCTGGTCGAACCTGCGGGCCATCGGACCCGAGGCCGAGTCGCCCGGGAGAGATGGTCGACTCCGCCGGCCCTCAAATCCAGGCCCGAGTTGCCGGGACAGCGGGTGGACTCCGCGGGGACTCGGAACAGGGCTTGAGTCGACCGGGAGAGCTGTTCGACACCGCCGGCGGTCGCACCCGGGCGCGAGTCTTCCGGGAGAGCTGGTCAAGCCCGCGGGAACTCGGAGCCGAGCCCAGGTGGCCCGGGGCCTTTGGTCGATCTCGCACAACCTGGGACACATTTCTGAGTCACCCGCGACAGCTGGTCGATTCCGCCTGCTTCGGACCCGGGCCCGAGACGCCCGGGACAGCTGGTCGACATCGCGGGCCCTCGGAGCCGGGCGCGAGTCGCCGGGGAGGGCTGGTCAACTTCTCAGGCCATTGGACCCGAGCCTGAGACACCCGGGACAGCTGGTTGACACCGCAGACCCTCGGACCTGGGAGCGAGTGGTCCGGGACAGCTGGTCGACCCCGCGGACATTGGAACCGGGGCCCAGGTCACCAGAGACATTTGGTCAATTCTGCGCAACATGGGACACAGGCCAGAGTGGCCCTGGATAGCTGGTTGGCACCGCGGGTAATCAGAGCCGGGCAGGAGTCGCCCGGGACAGCTGGTCGACACCGAGGGCCATCGGAGCCGAGGCCGAGTCGCCCAGGAAAGCTGGTCGACACCGCGGGCCCTCAGAACCGGGCCCGAGGAACCCGGGAGAGCTGGTCGACACTAAGGGCCCTCGGATAAGAGTACGAGTTGCCCAGGAGAGCTGGTCGACCCCGTGGGACCTCGGACAATGGCCCGAGTGTTCCCGGACAACTGGTCGACACCTTGGCCCTCGGAGCCGGGCGCGGGTCACCGGGAACGGTGGTCGAAGCCACGGGCCATCAGACCCGAGGCCGAGTCGCCCGGGAGTGCTGGTCGACAGCGCGGGCCCTCAGAACCGGGCCCAAATCAGCCGGGACAGCTAGTCGACACCATTGGCCCTCGGACTCAGGCACGAGTTGTCCGGGACAGCTGGTCGACTCATGGGAAGGCGGACACGGGCCCGAGAGGCCCGGGAGAGCTGGTTGACACCGCGGGACCTCGGACCCGGGCCCGAGTCGCCTGGGAGAGCTGGTCGACACGGTGGGCCCTCAGATAAGAGCGCGAGTCGCCTGGGAGAGCTGGTCGACACCGCGGACCTCGGACCCGTGCCTGAGTCGCCTGGGAGGGTTCGTTGACACCACGGGCCCTCAGATAAGAGTTCGACTCACCCAGTAGAGCTGGTCGACACCGCAGACCTCGGACCCGGTCGCGACGCACCTGGGAGAGCTTGTCGACACCGTGGGCCCTCGGACAAGAGCGCGACTCACCAGGACTGTTGGTCGACACAAGGCCCCTCAGATATGAGTGCGAGTCACCTGGGAGAGCTGGTCAACACCGCGGGGGTTCGGGCTCGGGCGCGAGTCATCCAGGACAGCTGGTGGATACCGAGGGTAATCGGACCCGAGCTCGAGTCCCACGGGAGGTATGGTCAACACCACGGGCCCCCGGATAAGAGCACGAGACGCCCGGGAGAGCTGGTCGACCCCACGGGAACTTGGACTTGGGCCCAAGGCGCCCAGGACAGATGGTCCACCCCGCCAGCCCTCGGACACTGGCCCGAGTTGTCCGGGACAACTGGTCGACACCCCGGGCCCTCAGAGCCGGACGCGAATCACCGGGAAAGCTGGTCGAACCTGCGGGCCATCGGACCCGAGGCCGAGTCGCCCGGGAGAGATGGTCGACTCCGCCGGCCCTCAAATCCAGGCCCGAGTTGCCGGGACAGCGGGTGGACTCCGCGGGGACTCGGAACAGGGCTTGAGTCGACCGGGAGAGCTGTTCCACACCGCCGGCGGTCGCACCCGGGCGCGAGTCTTCCGGGAGAGCTGGTCAAGCCCGCGGGAACTCGGAGCCGAGCCCAGGTGGCCCGGGGCCTTTGGTCGATCTCGCACAACCTGGGACACATTTCTGAGTCACCCGCGACAGCTGGTCGATTCCGCCTGCTTCGGACCCGGGCCCGAGACGCCCGGGACAGCTGGTCGACATCGCGGGCCCTCGGAGCCGGGCGCGAGTCGCCGGGGAGGGCTGGTCAACTTCTCAGGCCATTGGACCCGAGCCTGAGACACCCGGGACAGCTGGTTGACACCGCAGACCCTCGGACCTGGGAGCGAGTGGTCCGGGACAGCTGGTCGACCCCGCGGACATTGGAACCGGGGCCCAGGTCACCAGAGACATTTGGTCAATCCTGCGCAACATGGGACACAGGCCAGAGTGGCCCTGGATAGCTGGTTGGCACCGCGGGTAATCAGAGCCGGGCAGGAGTCGCCCGGGACAGCTGGTCGACACCGAGGGCCATCGGAGCCGAGGCCGAGTCGCCCAGGAAAGCTGGTCGACACCGCGGGCCCTCAGAACCGGGCCCGAGGAACCCGGGAGAGCTGGTCGACACTAAGGGCCCTCGGATAAGAGTACGAGTTGCCCAGGAGAGCTGGTCGACCCCGTGGGACCTCGGACAATGGCCCGAGTGTTCCCGGACAACTGGTCGACACCTTGGCCCTCGGAGCCGGGCGCGGGTCACCGGGAACGGTGGTCGAAGCCACGGGCCATCAGACCCGAGGCCGAGTCGCCCGGGAGTGATGGTCGACAGCGCGGGCCCTCAGAACCGGGCCCGAATCAGCCGGGACAGCTAGTCGACACCATTGGCCCTCGGACTCAGGCACGAGTTGTCCGGGACAGCTGGTCGACTCATGGGAAGGCGGACACGGGCCCGAGAGGCCCGGGAGAGCTGGTTGACACCGCGGGACCTCGGACCCGGGCCCGAGTCGCCTGGGAGAGCTGGTCGACACGGTGGGCCCTCAGATAAGAGCGCGAGTCGCCTGGGAGAGCTGGTCGACACCGCGGACCTCGGACCCGTGCCTGAGTCGCCTGGGAGGGTTCGTTGACACCACGGGCCCTCAGATAAGAGTTCGACTCACCCAGTAGAGCTGGTCGACACCGCAGACCTCGGACCCGGTCGCGACGCACCTGGGAGAGCTTGTCGACACCGTGGGCCCTCGGACAAGAGCGCGACTCACCAGGACTGTTGGTCGACACAAGGCCCCTCAGATATGAGTGCGAGTCACCTGGGAGAGCTGATCAACACCACGGGGGTTCGGGCTCGGGCGCGAGTCATCCAGGACAGCTGGTGGATACCGAGGGTAATCGGACCCGAGCTCGAGTCCCACGGGAGGTATGGTCAACACCACAGGCCCCCGGATAAGAGCACGAGACGCCCGGGAGAGCTGGTCGACCCCACGGGAACTTGGACTTGGGCCCAAGGCGCCCAGGACAGATGGTCCACCCCGCCAGCCCTCGGACACTGGCCCGAGTTGTCCGGGACAACTGGTCGACACCCCGGGCCCTCAGAGCCGGACGCGAATCACCGGGAAAGCTGGTCGAACCTGCGGGCCATCGGACCCGAGGCCGAGTCGCCCGGGAGAGATGGTCGACTCCGCCGGCCCTCAAATCCAGGCCCGAGTTGCCGGGACAGCGGGTGGACTCCGCGGGGACTCGGAACAGGGCTTGAGTCGACCGGGAGAGCTGTTCCACACCGCCGGCGGTCGCACCCGGGCGCGAGTCTTCCGGGAGAGCTGGTCAAGCCCGCGGGAACTCGGAGCCGAGCCCAGGTGGCCCGGGGCCTTTGGTCGATCTCGCACAACCTGGGACACATTTCTGAGTCACCCGCGACAGCTGGTCGATTCCGCCTGCTTCGGACCCGGGCCCGAGACGCCCGGGACAGCTGGTCGACATCGCGGGCCCTCGGAGCCGGGCGCGAGTCGCCGGGGAGGGCTGGTCAACTTCTCAGGCCATTGGACCCGAGCCTGAGACACCCGGGACAGCTGGTTGACACCGCAGACCCTCGGACCTGGGAGCGAGTGGTCCGGGACAGCTGGTCGACCCCGCGGACATTGGAACCGGGGCCCAGGTCACCAGAGACATTTGGTCAATCCTGCGCAACATGGGACACAGGCCAGAGTGGCCCTGGATAGCTGGTTGGCACCGCGGGTAATCAGAGCCGGGCAGGAGTCGCCCGGGACAGCTGGTCGACACCGAGGGCCATCGGAGCCGAGGCCGAGTCGCCCAGGAAAGCTGGTCGACACCGCGGGCCCTCAGAACCGGGCCCGAGGAACCCGGGGGAGCTGGTCGACACTAAGGGCCCTCGGATAAGAGTGCGAGTTGCCCAGGAGAGCTGGTCGACCCCGTGGGACCTCGGACCATGGCCCGAGTGTTCCCGGACAACTGGTCGACACCTTGGCCCTCGGAGCCGGGCACGGGTCACCGGGAACGGTGGTCGAAGCCACGGGCCATCAGACCCGAGGCCGAGTCGCCCGGGAGTGCTGGTCGACAGCGCGGGCCCTCGGAACAAGGCCCGATGCGCCCAGGAGAGCTGGTTGACACCGCGGGCCCTCGGAACACGGCCCGAGCCGGACAGGACTGCTGGTCGACGCCGCGGACCCTCGCAACAGATCGCGAGTGGTCCGGGAGACCTGGTCGACCCCGCGGTCCCTCGGACCGGGGCCCATGTCTGCCAGGACAGCTGCTCGAGCCCGCGGGACCTCGGGCACAGGCCCGAGTTACCTGGGACAGCTGGTCGACGCCGCGAGCCCTCAGACCTGAGCTCGAGTCGCCCAGGAAAGCTGGTCGACACCGCGGGCCCTCAGAACCGGGCCCGAATCAGCCGGGACAGCTAGTCGACACCATTGGCCCTCGGACTCGGGCACGAGTTGTCCGGGACAGCTGGTCGACTCATGGGAAGGCGGACACGGGCCCGAGAGGCCCGGGAGAGCTGGTTGACACCGCGGGACCTCGGACCCGGGCCCGAGTCGCCTGGGAGAGCTGGTCGACACGGTGGGCCCTCAGATAAGAGCGCGAGTCGCCTGGGAGAGCTGGTCGACACCGCGGACCTCGGACCCGTGCCCGAGTCGCCTGGGAGGGTTCGTTGACACCACGGGCCCTCAGATAAGAGTTCGACTCACCCAGTAGAGCTGGTCGACACCGCAGACCTCGGACCCGGTCGCGACGCACCTGGGAGAGCTTGTCGACACCGTGGGCCCTCGGACAAGAGCGCGACTCACCAGGACTGTTGGTCGACACAAGGCCCCTCAGATATGAGTGCGAGTCACCTGGGAGAGCTGATCAACACCGCGGGGGTTCGGGCTCGGGCGCGAGTCATCCAGGACAGCTGGTGGATACCGAGGGTAATCGGACCCGAGCTCGAGTCCCACGGGAGGTATGGTCAACACCACAGGCCCCCGGATAAGAGCACGAGACGCCCGGGAGAGCTGGTCGACCCCACGGGAACTTGGACTTGGGCCCAAGGCGCCCAGGACAGATGGTCCACCCCGCCAGCCCTCGGACACTGGCCCGAGTTGTCCGGGACAACTGGTCGACACCCCGGGCCCTCAGAGCCGGACGCGAATCACCGGGAAAGCTGGTCGAACCTGCGGGCCATCGGACCCGAGGCCGAGTCGCCCGGGAGAGATGGTCGACTCCGCCGGCCCTCAAATCCAGGCCCGAGTTGCCGGGACAGCGGGTGGACTCCGCGGGGACTCGGAACAGGGCTTGAGTCGACCGGGAGAGCTGTTCCACACCGCCGGCGGTCGCACCCGGGCGCGAGTCTTCCGGGAGAGCTGGTCAAGCCCGCGGGAACTCGGAGCCGAGCCCAGGTGGCCCGGGGCCTTTGGTCGATCTCGCACAACCTGGGACACATTTCTGAGTCACCCGCGACAGCTGGTCGATTCCGCCTGCTTCGGACCCGGGCCCGAGACGCCCGGGACAGCTGGTCGACATCGCGGGCCCTCGGAGCCGGGCGCGAGTCGCCGGGGAGGGCTGGTCAACTTCTCAGGCCATTGGACCCGAGCCTGAGACACCCGGGACAGCTGGTTGACACCGCAGACCCTCGGACCTGGGAGCGAGTGGTCCGGGACAGCTGGTCGACCCCGCGGACATTGGAACCGGGGCCCAGGTCACCAGAGACATTTGGTCAATCCTGCGCAACATGGGACACAGGCCAGAGTGGCCCTGGATAGCTGGTTGGCACCGCGGGTAATCAGAGCCGGGCAGGAGTCGCCCGGGACAGCTGGTCGACACCGAGGGCCATCGGAGCCGAGGCCGAGTCGCCCAGGAAAGCTGGTCGACACCGCGGGCCCTCAGAACCGGGCCCGAGGAACCCGGGAGAGCTGGTCGACACTAAGGGCCCTCGGATAAGAGTACGAGTTGCCCAGGAGAGCTGGTCGACCCCGTGGGACCTCGGACAATGGCCCGAGTGTTCCCGGACAACTGGTCGACACCTTGGCCCTCGGAGCCGGGCGCGGGTCACCGGGAACGGTGGTCGAAGCCACGGGCCATCAGACCCGAGGCCGAGTCGCCCGGGAGTGCTGGTCGACAGCGCGGGCCCTCAGAACCGGGCCCGAATCAGCCGGGACAGCTAGTCGACACCATTGGCCCTCGGACTCAGGCACGAGTTGTCCGGGACAGCTGGTCGACTCATGGGAAGGCGGACACGGGCCCGAGAGGCCCGGGAGAGCTGGTTGACACCGCGGGACCTCGGACCCGGGCCCGAGTCGCCTGGGAGAGCTGGTCGACACGGTGGGCCCTCAGATAAGAGCGCGAGTCGCCTGGGAGAGCTGGTCGACACCGCGGACCTCGGACCCGTGCCTGAGTCGCCTGGGAGGGTTCGTTGACACCACGGGCCCTCAGATAAGAGTTCGACTCACCCAGTAGAGCTGGTCGACACCGCAGACCTCGGACCCGGTCGCGACGCACCTGGGAGAGCTTGTCGACACCGTGGGCCCTCGGACAAGAGCGCGACTCACCAGGACTGTTGGTCGACACAAGGCCCCTCAGATATGAGTGCGAGTCACCTGGGAGAGCTGATCAACACCACGGGGGTTCGGGCTCGGGCGCGAGTCATCCAGGACAGCTGGTGGATACCGAGGGTAATCGGACCCGAGCTCGAGTCCCACGGGAGGTATGGTCAACACCACAGGCCCCCGGATAAGAGCACGAGACGCCCGGGAGAGCTGGTCGACCCCACGGGAACTTGGACTTGGGCCCAAGGCGCCCAGGACAGATGGTCCACCCCGCCAGCCCTCGGACACTGGCCCGAGTTGTCCGGGACAACTGGTCGACACCCCGGGCCCTCAGAGCCGGACGCGAATCACCGGGAAAGCTGGTCGAACCTGCGGGCCATCGGACCCGAGGCCGAGTCGCCCGGGAGAGATGGTCGACTCCGCCGGCCCTCAAATCCAGGCCCGAGTTGCCGGGACAGCGGGTGGACTCCGCGGGGACTCGGAACAGGGCTTGAGTCGACCGGGAGAGCTGTTCCACACCGCCGGCGGTCGCACCCGGGCGCGAGTCTTCCGGGAGAGCTGGTCAAGCCCGCGGGAACTCGGAGCCGAGCCCAGGTGGCCCGG
Source organism: Sus scrofa (assembly GCF_054392235.1). Taxonomy (NCBI): domain Eukaryota; kingdom Metazoa; phylum Chordata; class Mammalia; order Artiodactyla; family Suidae; genus Sus; species Sus scrofa. The sequence goes on along the minus strand of NC_139393.1, from coordinate 36,410,474 downwards.
GGCCTTTGGTCGATCTCGCACAACCTGGGACACATTTCTGAGTCACCCGCGACAGCTGGTCGATTCCGCCTGCTTCGGACCCGGGCCCGAGACGCCCGGGACAGCTGGTCGACATCGCGGGCCCTCGGAGCCGGGCGCGAGTCGCCGGGGAGGGCTGGTCAACTTCTCAGGCCATTGGACCCGAGCCTGAGACACCCGGGACAGCTGGTTGACACCGCAGACCCTCGGACCTGGGAGCGAGTGGTCCGGGACAGCTGGTCGACCCCGCGGACATTGGAACCGGGGCCCAGGTCACCAGAGACATTTGGTCAATCCTGCGCAACATGGGACACAGGCCAGAGTGGCCCTGGATAGCTGGTTGGCACCGCGGGTAATCAGAGCCGGGCAGGAGTCGCCCGGGACAGCTGGTCGACACCGAGGGCCATCGGAGCCGAGGCCGAGTCGCCCAGGAAAGCTGGTCGACACCGCGGGCCCTCAGAACCGGGCCCGAGGAACCCGGGGGAGCTGGTCGACACTAAGGGCCCTCGGATAAGAGTGCGAGTTGCCCAGGAGAGCTGGTCGACCCCGTGGGACCTCGGACCATGGCCCGAGTGTTCCCGGACAACTGGTCGACACCTTGGCCCTCGGAGCCGGGCACGGGTCACCGGGAACGGTGGTCGAAGCCACGGGCCATCAGACCCGAGGCCGAGTCGCCCGGGAGTGCTGGTCGACAGCGCGGGCCCTCGGAACAAGGCCCGATGCGCCCAGGAGAGCTGGTTGACACCGCGGGCCCTCGGAACACGGCCCGAGCCGGACAGGACTGCTGGTCGACGCCGCGGACCCTCGCAACAGATCGCGAGTGGTCCGGGAGACCTGGTCGACCCCGCGGTCCCTCGGACCGGGGCCCATGTCTGCCAGGACAGCTGCTCGAGCCCGCGGGACCTCGGGCACAGGCCCGAGTTACCTGGGACAGCTGGTCGACGCCGCGAGCCCTCAGACCTGAGCTCGAGTCGCCCAGGAAAGCTGGTCGACACCGCGGGCCCTCAGAACCGGGCCCGAATCAGCCGGGACAGCTAGTCGACACCATTGGCCCTCGGACTCGGGCACGAGTTGTCCGGGACAGCTGGTCGACTCATGGGAAGGCGGACACGGGCCCGAGAGGCCCGGGAGAGCTGGTTGACACCGCGGGACCTCGGACCCGGGCCCGAGTCGCCTGGGAGAGCTGGTCGACATGGTGGGCCCTCAGATAAGAGCGCGAGTCGCCTGGGAGAGCTGGTCGACACCGCGGACCTCGGACCCGTGCCCGAGTCGCCTGGGAGGGTTCGTTGACACCACGGGCCCTCAGATAAGAGTTCGACTCACCCAGTAGAGCTGGTCGACACCGCAGACCTCGGACCCGGTCGCGACGCACCTGGGAGAGCTTGTCGACACCGTGGGCCCTCGGACAAGAGCGCGACTCACCAGGACTGTTGGTCGACACAAGGCCCCTCAGATATGAGTGCGAGTCACCTGGGAGAGCTGGTCAACACCGCGGGGGTTCGGGCTCGGGCGCGAGTCATCCAGGACAGCTGGTGGATACCGAGGGTAATCGGACCCGAGCTCGAGTCCCACGGGAGGTATGGTCAACACCACGGGCCCCCGGATAAGAGCACGAGACGCCCGGGAGAGCTGGTCGACCCCACGGGAACTTGGACTTGGGCCCAAGGCGCCCAGGACAGATGGTCCACCCCGCCAGCCCTCGGACACTGGCCCGAGTTGTCCGGGACAACTGGTCGACACCCCGGGCCCTCAGAGCCGGACGCAAATCACCGGGAAAGCTGGTCGAACCTGCGGGCCATCGGACCCGAGGCCGAGTCGCCCGGGAGAGATGGTCGACTCCGCCGGCCCTCAAATCCAGGCCCGAGTTGCCGGGACAGCGGGTGGACTCCGCGGGGACTCGGAACAGGGCTTGAGTCGACCGGGAGAGCTGTTCCACACCGCCGGCGGTCGCACCCGGGCGCGAGTCTTCCGGGAGAGCTGGTCAAGCCCGCGGGAACTCGGAGCCGAGCCCAGGTGGCCCGGGGCCTTTGGTCGATCTCGCACAACCTGGGACACATTTCTGAGTCACCCGCGACAGCTGGTCGATTCCGCCTGCTTCGGACCCGGGCCCGAGACGCCCGGGACAGCTGGTCGACATCGCGGGCCCTCGGAGCCGGGCGCGAGTCGCCGGGGAGGGCTGGTCAACTTCTCAGGCCATTGGACCCGAGCCTGAGACACCCGGGACAGCTGGTTGACACCGCAGACCCTCGGACCTGGGAGCGAGTGGTCCGGGACAGCTGGTCGACCCCGCGGACATTGGAACCGGGGCCCAGGTCACCAGAGACATTTGGTCAATCCTGCGCAACATGGGACACAGGCCAGAGTCGCCCTGGATAGCTGGTTGGCACCGCGGGTAATCAGAGCCGGGCAGGAGTCGCCCGGGACAGCTGGTCGACACCGAGGGCCATCGGAGCCGAGGCCGAGTCGCCCAGGAAAGCTGGTCGACACCGCGGGCCCTCAGAACCGGGCCCGAGGAACCCGGGGGAGCTGGTCGACACTAAGGGCCCTCGGATAAGAGTGCGAGTTGCCCAGGAGAGCTGGTCGACGCCGTGGGACCTCGGACCATGGCCCGAGTGTTCCCAGACAACTGGTCGACACCTTGGCCCTCGGAGCCGGGCGCGGGTCACCGGGAACGGTGGTCGAAGCCACGGGCCATCAGACCCGAGGCCGAGTCGCCCGGGAGTGCTGGTCGACAGCGCGGGCCCTCGGAACAAGGCCCGATGCGCCCAGGAGAGCTGGTTGACACCGCGGGCCCTCGGAACACGGCCCGAGCCGGACAGGACTGCTGGTCGACGCCGCGGACCCTCGCAACAGATCGCGAGTGGTCCGGGAGACCTGGTCGACCCCGCGGTCCCTCGGACCGGGGCCCATGTCTGCCAGGACAGCTGCTCGAGCCCGCGGGACCTCGGGCACAGGCCCGAGTTACCTGGGACAGCTGGTCGACGCCGCGAGCCCTCAGACCTGAGCTCGAGTCGCCCAGGAAAGCTGGTCGACACCGCGGGCCCTCAGAACCGGGCCCGAATCAGCCGGGACAGCTAGTCGACACCATTGGCCCTCGGACTCGGGCACGAGTTGTCCGGGACAGCTGGTCGACTCATGGGAAGGCGGACACGGGCCCAAGAGGCCCCGGAGAGCTGGTTGACACCGCGGGACCTCGGACCCGGGCCCGAGTCGCCTGGGAGAGCTGGTCGACACGGTGGGCCCTCAGATAAGAGCGCGAGTCGCCTGGGAGAGCTGGTCGACACCGCGGACCTCGGACCCGTGCCCGAGTCGCCTGGGAGGGTTCGTTGACACCACGGGCCCTCAGATAAGAGTTCGACTCACCCAGTAGAGCTGGTCGACACCGCAGACCTCGGACCCGGTCGCGACGCACCTGGGAGAGCTTGTCGACACCGTGGGCCCTCGGACAAGAGCGCGACTCACCAGGACTGTTGGTCGACACAAGGCCCCTCAGATATGAGTGCGAGTCACCTGGGAGAGCTGGTCAACACCGCGGGGGTTCGGGCTCGGGCGCGAGTCATCCAGGACAGCTGGTGGATACCGAGGGTAATCGGACCCGAGCTCGAGTCCCACGGGAGGTATGGTCAACACCACGGGCCCCCGGATAAGAGCACGAGACGCCCGGGAGAGCTGGTCGACCCCACGGGAACTTGGACTTGGGCCCAAGGCGCCCAGGACAGATGGTCCACCCCGCCAGCCCTCGGACACTGGCCCGAGTTGTCCGGGACAACTGGTCGACACCCCGGGCCCTCAGAGCCGGACGCGAATCACCGGGAAAGCTGGTCGAACCTGCGGGCCATCGGACCCGAGGCCGAGTCGCCCGGGAGAGATGGTCGACTCCGCCGGCCCTCAAATCCAGGCCCGAGTTGCCGGGACAGCGGGTGGACTCCGCGGGGACTCGGAACAGGGCTTGAGTCGACCGGGAGAGCTGTTCCACACCGCCGGCGGTCGCACCCGGGCGCGAGTCTTCCGGGAGAGCTGGTCAAGCCCGCGGGAACTCGGAGCCGAGCCCAGGTCGCCCGGGGCCTTTGGTCGATCTCGCACAACCTGGGACACATTTCTGAGTCACCCGCGACAGCTGGTCGATTCCGCCTGCTTCGGACCCGGGCCCGAGACGCCCGGGACAGCTGGTCGACATCGCGGGCCCTCGGAGCCGGGCGCGAGTCGCCGGGGAGGGCTGGTCAACTTCTCAGGCCATTGGACCCGAGCCTGAGACACCCGGGACAGCTGGTTGACACCGCAGACCCTCGGACCTGGGAGCGAGTGGTCCGGGACAGCTGGTCGACCCCGCGGACATTGGAACCGGGGCCCAGGTCACCAGAGACATTTGGTCAATCCTGCGCAACATGGGACACAGGCCAGAGTCGCCCTGGATAGCTGGTTGGCACCGCGGGTAATCAGAGCCGGGCAGGAGTCGCCCGGGACAGCTGGTCGACACCGAGGGCCATCGGAGCCGAGGCCGAGTCGCCCAGGAAAGCTGGTCGACACCGCGGGCCCTCAGAACCGGGCCCGAGGAACCCGGGGGAGCTGGTCGACACTAAGGGCCCTCGGATAAGAGTGCGAGTTGCCCAGGAGAGCTGGTCGACCCCGTGGGACCTCGGACCATGGCCCGAGTGTTCCCGGACAACTGGTCGACACCTTGGCCCTCGGAGCCGGGCACGGGTCACCGGGAACGGTGGTCGAAGCCACGGGCCATCAGACCCGAGGCCGAGTCGCCCGGGAGTGCTGGTCGACAGCGCGGGCCCTCGGAACAAGGCCCGATGCGCCCAGGAGAGCTGGTTGACACCGCGGGCCCTCGGAACACGGCCCGAGCCGGACAGGACTGCTGGTCGACGCCGCGGACCCTCGCAACAGATCGCGAGTGGTCCGGGAGACCTGGTCGACCCCGCGGTCCCTCGGACCGGGGCCCATGTCTGCCAGGACAGCTGCTCGAGCCCGCGGGACCTCGGGCACAGGCCCGAGTTACCTGGGACAGCTGGTCGACGCCGCGAGCCCTCAGACCTGAGCTCGAGTCGCCCAGGAAAGCTGGTCGACACCGCGGGCCCTCAGAACCGGGCCCGAATCAGCCGGGACAGCTAGTCGACACCATTGGCCCTCGGACTCGGGCACGAGTTGTCCGGGACAGCTGGTCGACTCATGGGAAGGCGGACACGGGCCCGAGAGGCCCGGGAGAGCTGGTTGACACCGCGGGACCTCGGACCCGGGCCCGAGTCGCCTGGGAGAGCTGGTCGACACGGTGGGCCCTCAGATAAGAGCGCGAGTCGCCTGGGAGAGCTGGTCGACACCGCGGACCTCGGACCCGTGCCCGAGTCGCCTGGGAGGGTTCGTTGACACCACGGGCCCTCAGATAAGAGTTCGACTCACCCAGTAGAGCTGGTCGACACCGCAGACCTCGGACCCGGTCGCGACGCACCTGGGAGAGCTTGTCGACACCGTGGGCCCTCGGACAAGAGCGCGACTCACCAGGACTGTTGGTCGACACAAGGCCCCTCAGATATGAGTGCGAGTCACCTGGGAGAGCTGGTCAACACCGCGGGGGTTCGGGCTCGGGCGCGAGTCATCCAGGACAGCTGGTGGATACCGAGGGTAATCGGACCCGAGCTCGAGTCCCACGGGAGGTATGGTCAACACCACGGGCCCCCGGATAAGAGCACGAGACGCCCGGGAGAGCTGGTCGACCCCACGGGAACTTGGACTTGGGCCCAAGGCGCCCAGGACAGATGGTCCACCCCGCCAGCCCTCGGACACTGGCCCGAGTTGTCCGGGACAACTGGTCGACACCCCGGGCCCTCAGAGCCGGACGCGAATCACCGGGAAAGCTGGTCGAACCTGCGGGCCATCGGACCCGAGGCCGAGTCGCCCGGGAGAGATGGTCGACTCCGCCGGCCCTCAAATCCAGGCCCGAGTTGCCGGGACAGCGGGTGGACTCCGCGGGGACTCGGAACAGGGCTTGAGTCGACCGGGAGAGCTGTTCCACACCGCCGGCGGTCGCACCCGGGCGCGAGTCTTCCGGGAGAGCTGGTCAAGCCCGCGGGAACTCGGAGCCGAGCCCAGGTCGCCCGGGGCCTTTGGTCGATCTCGCACAACCTGGGACACATTTCTGAGTCACCCGCGACAGCTGGTCGATTCCGCCTGCTTCGGACCCGGGCCCGAGACGCCCGGGACAGCTGGTCGACATCGCGGGCCCTCGGAGCCGGGCGCGAGTCGCCGGGGAGGGCTGGTCAACTTCTCAGGCCATTGGACCCGAGCCTGAGACACCCGGGACAGCTGGTTGACACCGCAGACCCTCGGACCTGGGAGCGAGTGGTCCGGGACAGCTGGTCGACCCCGCGGACATTGGAACCGGGGCCCAGGTCACCAGAGACATTTGGTCAATCCTGCGCAACATGGGACACAGGCCAGAGTCGCCCTGGATAGCTGGTTGGCACCGCGGGTAATCAGAGCCGGGCAGGAGTCGCCCGGGACAGCTGGTCGACACCGAGGGCCATCGGAGCCGAGGCCGAGTCGCCCAGGAAAGCTGGTCGACACCGCGGGCCCTCAGAACCGGGCCCGAGGAACCCGGGGGAGCTGGTCGACACTAAGGGCCCTCGGATAAGAGTGCGAGTTGCCCAGGAGAGCTGGTCGACCCCGTGGGACCTCGGACCATGGCCCGAGTGTTCCCGGACAACTGGTCGACACCTTGGCCCTCGGAGCCGGGCACGGGTCACCGGGAACGGTGGTCGAAGCCACGGGCCATCAGACCCGAGGCCGAGTCGCCCGGGAGTGCTGGTCGACAGCGCGGGCCCTCGGAACAAGGCCCGATGCGCCCAGGAGAGCTGGTTGACACCGCGGGCCCTCGGAACACGGCCCGAGCCGGACAGGACTGCTGGTCGACGCCGCGGACCCTCGCAACAGATCGCGAGTGGTCCGGGAGACCTGGTCGACCCCGCGGTCCCTCGGACCGGGGCCCATGTCTGCCAGGACAGCTGCTCGAGCCCGCGGGACCTCGGGCACAGGCCCGAGTTACCTGGGACAGCTGGTCGACGCCGCGAGCCCTCAGACCTGAGCTCGAGTCGCCCAGGAAAGCTGGTCGACACCGCGGGCCCTCAGAACCGGGCCCGAATCAGCCGGGACAGCTAGTCGACACCATTGGCCCTCGGACTCGGGCACGAGTTGTCCGGGACAGCTGGTCGACTCATGGGAAGGCGGACACGGGCCCGAGAGGCCCGGGAGAGCTGGTTGACACCGCGGGACCTCGGACCCGGGCCCGAGTCGCCTGGGAGAGCTGGTCGACACGGTGGGCCCTCAGATAAGAGCGCGAGTCGCCTGGGAGAGCTGGTCGACACCGCGGACCTCGGACCCGTGCCCGAGTCGCCTGGGAGGGTTCGTTGACACCACGGGCCCTCAGATAAGAGTTCGACTCACCCAGTAGAGCTGGTCGACACCGCAGACCTCGGACCCGGTCGCGACGCACCTGGGAGAGCTTGTCGACACCGTGGGCCCTCGGACAAGAGCGCGACTCACCAGGACTGTTGGTCGACACAAGGCCCCTCAGATATGAGTGCGAGTCACCTGGGAGAGCTGGTCAACACCGCGGGGGTTCGGGCTCGGGCGCGAGTCATCCAGGACAGCTGGTGGATACCGAGGGTAATCGGACCCGAGCTCGAGTCCCACGGGAGGTATGGTCAACACCACGGGCCCCCGGATAAGAGCACGAGACGCCCGGGAGAGCTGGTCGACCCCACGGGAACTTGGACTTGGGCCCAAGGCGCCCAGGACAGATGGTCCACCCCGCCAGCCCTCGGACACTGGCCCGAGTTGTCCGGGACAACTGGTCGACACCCCGGGCCCTCAGAGCCGGACGCGAATCACCGGGAAAGCTGGTCGAACCTGCGGGCCATCGGACCCGAGGCCGAGTCGCCCGGGAGAGATGGTCGACTCCGCCGGCCCTCAAATCCAGGCCCGAGTTGCCGGGACAGCAGGTGGACTCCGCGGGGACTCGGAACAGGGCTTGAGTCGACCGGGAGAGCTGTTCGACACCGCCGGCGGTCGCACCCGGGCGCGAGTCTTCCGGGAGAGCTGGTCAAGCCCGCGGGAACTCGGAGCCGAGCCCAGGTCGCCCGGGGCCTTTGGTCGATCTCGCACAACCTGGGACACATTTCTGAGTCACCCGCGACAGCTGGTCGATTCCGCCTGCTTCGGACCCGGGCCCGAGACGCCCGGGACAGCTGGTCGACATCGCGGGCCCTCGGAGCCGGGCGCGAGTCGCCGGGGAGGGCTGGTCAACTTCTCAGGCCATTGGACCCGAGCCTGAGACACCCGGGACAGCTGGTTGACACCGCAGACCCTCGGACCTGGGAGCGAGTGGTCCGGGACAGCTGGTCGACCCCGCGGACATTGGAACCGGGGCCCAGGTCACCAGAGACATTTGGTCAATCCTGCGCAACATGGGACACAGGCCAGAGTCGCCCTGGATAGCTGGTTGGCACCGCGGGTAATCAGAGCCGGGCAGGAGTCGCCCGGGACAGCTGGTCGACACCGAGGGCCATCGGAGCTGAGGCCGAGTCGCCCAGGAAAGCTGGTCGACACCGCGGGCCCTCAGAACCGGGCCCGAGGAACCCGGGAGAGCTGGTCGACACTAAGGGCCCTCGGATAAGAGTGCGAGTTGCCCAGGAGAGCTGGTCGACCCCGTGGGACCTCGGACCATGGCCCGAGTGTTCCCGGACAACTGGTCGACACCTTGGCCCTCGGAGCCGGGCGCGGGTCACCGGGAACGGTGGTCGAAGCCACGGGCCATCAGACCCGAGGCCGAGTCGCCCGGGAGTGCTGGTCGACAGCGCGGGCCCTCGGAACAAGGCCCGATGCGCCCAGGAGAGCTGGTTGACACCGCGGGCCCTCGGAACACGGCCCGAGCCGGACAGGACTGCTGGTCGACGCCGCGGACCCTCGCAACAGATCGCGAGTGGTCCGGGAGACCTGGTCGACCCCGCGGTCCCTCGGACCGGGGCCCATGTCTGCCAGGACAGCTGCTCGAGCCCGCGGGACCTCGGGCACAGGCCCGAGTTACCTGGGACAGCTGGTCGACGCCGCGAGCCCTCAGACCTGAGCTCGAGTCGCCCAGGAAAGCTGGTCGACACCGCGGGCCCTCAGAACCGGGCCCGAATCAGCCGGGACAGCTAGTCGACACCATTGGCCCTCGGACTCGGGCACGAGTTGTCCGGGACAGCTGGTCGACTCATGGGAAGGCGGACACGGGCCCGAGAGGCCCCGGAGAGCTGGTTGACACCGCGGGACCTCGGACCCGGGCCCGAGTCGCCTGGGAGAGCTGGTCGACACGGTGGGCCCTCAGATAAGAGCGCGAGTCGCCTGGGAGAGCTGGTCGACACCACGGACCTCGGACCCGTGCCCGAGTCGCCTGGGAGGGTTCGTTGACACCACGGGCCCTCAGATAAGAGTTCGACTCACCCAGTAGAGCTGGTCGACACCGCAGACCTCGGACCCGGTCGCGACGCACCTGGGAGAGCTTGTCGACACCGTGGGCCCTCGGACAAGAGCGCGACTCACCAGGACTGTTGGTCGACACAAGGCCCCTCAGATATGAGTGCGAGTCACCTGGGAGAGCTGGTCAACACCGCGGGGGTTCGGGCTCGGGCGCGAGTCATCCAGGACAGCTGGTGGATACCGAGGGTAATCGGACCCGAGCTCGAGTCCCACGGGAGGTATGGTCAACACCACGGGCCCCCGGATAAGAGCACGAGACGCCCGGGAGAGCTGGTCGACCCCACGGGAACTTGGACTTGGGCCCAAGGCGCCCAGGACAGATGGTCCACCCCGCCAGCCCTCGGACACTGGCCCGAGTTGTCCGGGACAACTGGTCGACACCCCGGGCCCTCAGAGCCGGACGCGAATCACCGGGAAAGCTGGTCGAACCTGAGGGCCATCGGACCCGAGGCCGAGTCGCCCGGGAGAGATGGTCGACTCCGCCGGCCCTCAAATCCAGGCCCGAGTTGCCGGGACAGCGGGTGGACTCCGCGGGGACTCGGAACAGGGCTTGAGTCGACCGGGAGAGCTGTTCCACACCGCCGGCGGTCGCACCCGGGCGCGAGTCTTCCGGGAGAGCTGGTCAAGCCCGCGGGAACTCGGAGCCGAGCCCAGGTCGCCCGGGGCCTTTGGTCGATCTCGCACAACCTGGGACACATTTCTGAGTCACCCGCGACAGCTGGTCGATTCCGCCTGCTTCGGACCCGGGCCCGAGACGCCCGGGACAGCTGGTCGACATCGCGGGCCCTCGGAGCCGGGCGCGAGTCGCCGGGGAGGGCTGGTCAACTTCTCAGGCCATTGGACCCGAGCCTGAGACACCCGGGACAGCTGGTTGACACCGCAGACCCTCGGACCTGGGAGCGAGTGGTCCGGGACAGCTGGTCGACCCCGCGGACATTGGAACCTGGGCCCAGGTCACCAGAGACATTTGGTCAATCCTGCGCAACATGGGACACAGGCCAGAGTCGCCCTGGATAGCTGGTTGGCACCGCGGGTAATCAGAGCCGGGCAGGAGTCGCCCGGGACAGCTGGTCGACACCGAGGGCCATCGGAGCCAAGGCCGAGTCGCCCAGGAAAGCTGGTCGACACCGCGGGCCCTCAGAACTGGGCCCGAGGAACCCGGGAGAGCTGGTCGACACTAAGGCCCTCGGATAAGAGTGCGAGTTGCCCAGGAGAGCTGGTCGACCCCGTGGGACCTCGGACCATGGCCCGAGTGTTCCCGGACAACTGGTCGACACCTTGGCCCTCGGAGCCGGGCGCGGGTCACCGGGAACGGTGGTCGAAGCCACGGGCCATCAGACCCGAGGCCGAGTCGCCCGGGAGTGCTGGTCGACAGCGCGGGCCCTCGGAACAAGGCCCGATGCGCCCAGGAGAGCTGGTTGACACCGCGGGCCCTCGGAACACGGCCCGAGCCGGACAGGACTGCTGGTCGACGCCGCGGACCCTCGCAACAGATCGCGAGTGGTCCGGGAGACCTGGTCGACCCCGCGGTCCCTCGGACCGGGGCCCATGTCTGCCAGGACAGCTGCTCGAGCCCGCGGGACCTCGGGCACAGGCCCGAGTTACCTGGGACAGCTGGTCGACGCCGCGAGCCCTCAGACCTGAGCTCGAGTCGCCCAGGAAAGCTGGTCGACACCGCGGGCCCTCAGAACCGGGCCCGAATCAGCCGGGACAGCTAGTCGACACCATTGGCCCTCGGACTCGGGCACGAGTTGTCCGGGAGAGCTGTTCGACACCGCCGGCGGTCGCACCCGGGCGCGAGTCTTCCGGGAGAGCTGGTCAAGCCCACGGGAACTCGGAGCCGAGCCCAGGTCGCCCGGGGCCTTTGGTCGATCTCGCACAACCTGGGACACATTTCTGAGTCACCCGCGACAGCTGGTCGATTCCGCCTGCTTCGGACCCGGGCCCGAGACGCCCGGGACAGCTGGTCGACATCGCGGGCCCTCAGAGCCGGGCGCGAGTCGCCGGGGAGGGCTGGTCAACTTCTCAGGCCATTGGACCCGAGCCTGAGACACCCGGGACAGCTGGTTGACACCGCAGACCCTCGGACCTGGGAGCGAGTGGTCCGGGACAGCTGGTCGACCCCGCGGACATTGGAACCTGGGCCCAGGTCACCAGAGACATTTGGTCAATCCTGCGCAACATGGGACACAGGCCAGAGTCGCCCTGGATAGCTGGTTGGCACCGCGGGTAATCAGAGCCGAGCAGGAGTCGCCCGGGACAGCTGGTCAACACCGAGGGCCATCGGAGCCGAGGCCGAGTCGCCCAGGAAAGCTGGTCGACACCGCGGGCCCTCAGAACCGGGCCCGAATCAGCCGGGACAGCTAGTCGACACCATTGGCCCTCGGACTCGGGCACGAGTTGTCCGGGACAGCTGGTCGACTCATGGGAAGGCGGACACGGGCCCGAGAGGCCCGGGAGAGCTGGTTGACACCGCGGGATCTCGGACCCGGGCCCGAGTCGCCTGGGAGAGCTGGTCGACACGGTGGGCCCTCAGATAAGAGCGCGAGTCGCCTGGGAGTGCTGGTCGACACCGCGGGACCTCGGACCCGTGCCCGAGTCGCCTGGGAGGGTTCGTTGACACCACGGGCCCTCAGATAAGAGTTCGACTCACCCAGTAGAGCTGGTCGACACCGCAGACCTCGGACCCGGTCGCGACGCACCTGGGAGAGCTTGTCGACACCGTGGGCCCTCGGACAAGAGCGCGACTCACCAGGACTGTTGGTCGACACAAGGCCCCTCAGATATGAGTGCGAGTCACCTGGGAGAGCTGGTCAACACCGCGGGGGTTCGGGCTCGGGCGCGAGTCATCCAGGACAGCTGGTGGATACCGAGGGTAATCGGACCCGAGCTCGAGTCCCACGGGAGATATGGTCAACACCACGGGCCCCCGGATAAGAGCACGAGACGCCCGGGAGAGCTGGTCGACCCCACGGGAACTTGGACTTGGGCCCAAGGCGCCCAGGACAGATGGTCCACCCCGCCAGCCCTCGGACACTGGCCCGAGTTGTCCGGGACAACTGGTCGACACCCCGGGCCCTCAGAGCCGGACGCGAATCACCGGGAAAGCTGGTCGAACCTGCGGGCCATCGGACCCGAGGCCGAGTCGCCCGGGAGAGATGGTCGACTCCGCCGGCCCTCAAATCCAGGCCCGAGTTGCCGGGACAGCGGGTGGACTCCGCGGGGACTCGGAACAGGGCTTGAGTCGACCGGGAGAGCTGTTCCACACCGCCGGCGGTCGCACCCGGGCGCGAGTCTTCCGGGAGAGCTGGTCAAGCCCGCGGGAACTCGGAGCCGAGCCCAGGTCGCCCGGGGCCTTTGGTCGATCTCGCACAACCTGGGACACATTTCTGAGTCACCCGCGACAGCTGGTCGATTCCGCCTGCTTCGGACCCGGGCCCGAGACGCCCGGGACAGCTGGTCGACATCGCGGGCCCTCGGAGCCGGGCGCGAGTCGCCGGGGAGGGCTGGTCAACTTCTCAGGCCATTGGACCCGAGCCTGAGACACCCGGGACAGCTGGTTGACACCGCAGACCCTCGGACCTGGGAGCGAGTGGTCCGGGACAGCTGGTCGACCCCGCGGACATTGGAACCTGGGCCCAGGTCACCAGAGACATTTGGTCAATCCTGCGCAACATGGGACACAGGCCAGAGTCGCCCTGGATAGCTGGTTGGCACCGCGGGTAATCAGAGCCGGGCAGGAGTCGCCCGGGACAGCTGGTCGACACCGAGGGCCATCGGAGCTGAGGCCGAGTCGCCCAGGAAAGCTGGTCGACACCGCGGGCCCTCAGAACCGGGCCCGAGGAACCCGGGAGAGCTGGTCGACACTAAGGGCCCTCGGATAAGAGTGCGAGTTGCCCAGGAGAGCTGGTCGACCCCGTGGGACCTCGGACAATGGCCCGAGTGTTCCCGGACAACTGGTCGACACCTTGGCCCTCGGAGCCGGGCGCGGGTCACCGGGAACGGTGGTCGAAGCCACGGGCCATCAGACCCGAGGCCGAGTCGCCCGGGAGTGCTGGTCGACAGCGCGGGCCCTCGGAACAAGGCCCGATGCGCCCAGGAGAGCTGGTTGACACCGCGGGCCCTCGGAACACGGCCCGAGCCGGACAGGACTGCTGGTCGACGCCGCGGACCCTCGCAACAGATCGCGAGTGGTCCGGGAGACCTGGTCGACCCCGCGGTCCCTCGGACCGGGGCCCATGTCTGCCAGGACAGCTGCTCGAGCCCGCGGGACCTCGGGCACAGGCCCGAGTTACCTGGGACAGCTGGTCGACGCCGCGAGCCCTCAGACCTGAGCTCGAGTCGCCCAGGAAAGCTGGTCGACACCGCGGGCCCTCAGAACCGGGCCCGAATCAGCCGGGACAGCTAGTCGACACCATTGGCCCTCGGACTCGGGCACGAGTTGTCCGGGACAGCTGGTCGACTCATGGGAAGGCGGACACGGGCCCGAGAGGCCCGGGAGAGCTGGTTGACACCGCGGGACCTCGGACCCGGGCCCGAGTCGCCTGGGAGAGCTGGTCGACACGGTGGGCCCTCAGATAAGAGCGCGAGTCGCCTGGGAGAGCTGGTCCACACCGCGGGACCTCGGACCCGTGCCCGAGTCGCCTGGGAGGGTTCGTTGACACCACGGGCCCTCAGATAAGAGTTCGACTCACCCAGTAGAGCTGGTCGACACCGCAGACCTCGGACCCGGTCGCGACGCACCTGGGAGAGCTTGTCGACACCGTGGGCCCTCGGACAAGAGCGCGACTCACCAGGACTGTTGGTCGACACAAGGCCCCTCAGATATGAGTGCGAGTCACCTGGGAGAGCTGGTCAACACCGCGGGGGTTCGGGCTCGGGCGCGAGTCATCCAGGACAGCTGGTGGATACCGAGGGTAATCGGACCCGAGCTCGAGTCCCACGGGAGATATGGTCAACACCACGGGCCCCCGGATAAGAGCACGAGACGCCCGGGAGAGCTGGTCGACCCCACGGGAACTTGGACTTGGGCCCAAGGCGCCCAGGACAGATGGTCCACCCCGCCAGCCCTCGGACACAGGCCCGAGTTGTCCGGGACAACTGGTCGACACCCCGGGCCCTCAGAGCCGGACGCGAATCACCGGGAAAGCTGGTCGAACCTGAGGGCCATCGGACCCGAGGCCGAGTCGCCCGGGAGAGATGGTCGACTCCGCCGGCCCTCAAATCCAGGCCCGAGTTGCCGGGACAGCGGGTGGACTCCGCGGGGACTCGGAACAGGGCTTGAGTCGACCGGGAGAGCTGTTCCACACCGCCGGCGGTCGCACCCGGGCGCGAGTCTTCCGGGAGAGCTGGTCAAGCCCGCGGGAACTCGGAGCCGAGCCCAGGTCGCCCGGGGCCTTTGGTCGATCTCGCACAACCTGGGACACATTTCTGAGTCACCCGCGACAGCTGGTCGATTCCGCCTGCTTCGGACCCGGGCCCGAGACGCCCGGGACAGCTGGTCGACATCGCGGGCCCTCGGAGCCGGGCGCGAGTCGCCGGGGAGGGCTGGTCAACTTCTCAGGCCATTGGACCCGAGCCTGAGACACCCGGGACAGCTGGTTGACACCGCAGACCCTCGGACCTGGGAGCGAGTGGTCCGGGACAGCTGGTCGACCCCGCGGACATTGGAACCGGGGCCCAGGTCACCAGAGACATTTGGTCAATCCTGCGCAACATGGGACACAGGCCAGAGTCGCCCTGGATAGCTGGTTGGCACCGCGGGTAATCAGAGCCGGGCAGGAGTCGCCCGGGACAGCTGGTCGACACCGAGGGCCATCGGAGCCGAGGCCGAGTCGCCCAGGAAAGCTGGTCGACACCGCGGGCCCTCAGAACCGGGCCCGAGGAACCCGGGAGAGCTGGTCGACACTAAGGGCCCTCGGATAAGAGTGCGAGTTGCCCAGGAGAGCTGGGCGACCCCGTGGGACCTCGGACAATGGCCCGAGTGTTCCCGGACAACTGGTCGACACCTTGGCCCTCGGAGCCGTGCGCGGGTCACCGGGAACGGTGGTCGAAGCCACGGGCCATCAGACCCGAGGCCGAGTCGCCCGGGAGTGCTGGTCGACAGCGTGGGCCCTCGGAACAAGGCCCGATGCGCCCAGGAGAGCTGGTTGACACCGCGGGCCCTCGGAACACGGCCCGAGCCGGACAGGACTGCTGGTCGACGCCGCGGACCCTCGCAACAGATCGCGAGTGGTCCGGGAGACCTGGTCGACCCCGCGGTCTCTCGGACCGGGGCCCATGTCTGCCAGGACAGCTGCTCGAGCCCGCGGGACCTCGGGCACAGGCCCGAGTTACCTGGGACAGCTGGTCGACGCCGCGAGCCCTCAGACCTGAGCTCGAGTCGCCCAGGAAAGCTGGTCGACACCGCGGGCCCTCAGAACCGGGCCCGAATCAGCCGGGACAGCTAGTCGACACCATTGGCCCTCGGACTCGGGCACGAGTTGTCCGGGAGAGCTGTTTGACACCGCCGGCGGTCGCACCCGGGCGCGAGTCTTCCGGGAGAGCTGGTCAAGCCCACGGGAACTCGGAGCCGAGCCCAGGTCGCCCGGGGCCTTTGGTCGATCTCGCACAACCTGGGACACATTTCTGAGTCACCCGCGACAGCTGGTCGATTCCGCCTGCTTCGGACCCGGGCCCGAGACGCCCGGGACAGCTGGTCGACATCGCGGGCCCTCGGAGCCGGGCGCGAGTCGCCGGGGAGGGCTGGTCAACTTCTCAGGCCATTGGACCCGAGCCTGAGACACCCGGGACAGCTGGTTGACACCGCAGACCCTCGGACCTGGGAGCGAGTGGTCCGGGACAGCTGGTCGACCCCGCGGACATTGGAACCGGGGCCCAGGTCACCAGAGACATTTGGTCAATCCTGCGCAACATGGGACACAGGCCAGAGTCGCCCTGGATAGATGGTTGGCACCGCGGGTAATCAGAGCCGGGCAGGAGTCGCCCGGGACAGCTGGTCGACACCGAGGGCCATCGGAGCCGAGGCCGAGTCGCCCAGGAAAGCTGGTCGACACCGCGGGCCCTCAGAACCGGGCCCGAATCAGCCGGGACAGCTAGTCGACACCATTGGCCCTCGGACTCGGGCACGAGTTGTCCGGGACAGCTGGTCGACTCATGGGAAGGCGGACACGGGCCCGAGAGGCCCGGGAGAGCTGGTTGACACCGCGGGATCTCGGACCCGGGCCCGAGTCGCCTGGGAGAGCTGGTCGACACGGTGGGCCCTCAGATAAGAGCGCGAGTCGCCTGGGAGAGCTGGTCGACACCGCGGGACCTCGGACCCGTGCCCGAGTCGCCTGGGAGGGTTCGTTGACACCACGGGCCCTCAGATAAGAGTTCGACTCACCCAGTAGAGCTGGTCGACACCGCAGACCTCGGACCCGGTCGCGACGCACCTGGGAGAGCTTGTCGACACCGTGGGCCCTCGGACAAGAGCGCGACTCACCAGGACTGTTGGTCGACACAAGGCCCCTCAGATATGAGTGCGAGTCACCTGGGAGAGCGGGTCAACACCGCGGGGGTTCGGGCTCGGGCGCGAGTCATCCAGGACAGCTGGTGGATACCGAGGGTAATCGGACCCGAGCTCGAGTCCCACGGGAGATATGGTCAACACCACGGGCCCCCGCATAAGAGCACGAGACGCCCGGGAGAGCTGGTCGACCCCACGGGAACTTGGACTTGGGCCCAAGGCGCCCAGGACAGATGGTCCACCCCGCCAGCCCTCGGACACTGGCCCGAGTTGTCCGGGACAACTGGTCGACACCCCGGGCCCTCAGAGCCGGACGCGAATCACCGGGAAAGCTGGTCGAACCTGAGGGCCATCGGACCCGAGGCCGAGTCGCCCGGGAGAGATGGTCGACTCCGCCGGCCCTCAAATCCAGGCCCGAGTTGCCGGGACAGCGGGTGGACTCTGCGGGGACTCGGAACAGGGCTTGAGTCGACCGGGAGAGCTGTTCCACACCGCCGGCGGTCGCACCCGGGCGCGAGTCTTCCGGGAGAGCTGGTCAAGCCCGCGGGAACTCGGAGCCGAGCCCAGGTCGCCCGGGGCCTTTGGTCGATCTCGCACAACCTGGGACACATTTCTGAGTCACCCGCGACAGCTGGTCGATTCCGCCTGCTTCGGACCCGGGCCCGAGACGCCCGGGACAGCTGGTCGACATCGCGGGCCCTCGGAGCCGGGCGCGAGTCGCCGGGGAGGGCTGGTCAACTTCTCAGGCCATTGGACCCGAGCCTGAGACACCCGGGACAGCTGGTTGACACCGCAGACCCTCGGACCTGGGAGCGAGTGGTCCGGGACAGCTGGTCGACCCCGCGGACATTGGAACCGGGGCCCAGGTCACCAGAGACATTTGGTCAATCCTGCGCAACATGGGACACAGGCCAGAGTCGCCCTGGATAGCTGGTTGGCACCGCGGGTAATCAGAGCCGGGCAGGAGTCGCCCGGGACAGCTGGTCGACACCGAGGGCCATCGGAGCTGAGGCCGAGTCGCCCAGGAAAGCTGGTCGACACCGCGGGCCCTCAGAACCGGGCCCGAGGAACCCGGGAGAGCTGGTCGACACTAAGGGCCCTCGGATAAGAGTGCGAGTGGCCCAGGAGAGCTGGTCGACCCCGTGGGACCTCGGACAATGGCCCGAGTGTTCCCGGACAACTGGTCGACACCTTGGCCCTCGGAGCCGGGCGCGGGTCACCGGGAACGGTGGTCGAAGCCACGGGCCATCAGACCCGAGGCCGAGTCGCCCGGGAGTGCTGGTCGACAGCGCGGGCCCTCGGAACAAGGCCCGATGCGCCCAGGAGAGCTGGTTGACACCGCGGGCCCTCGGAACACGGCCCGAGCCGGACAGGACTGCTGGTCGACGCCGCGGACCCTCGCAACAGATCGCGAGTGGTCCGGGAGACCTGGTCGACCCCGCGGTCCCTCGGACCGGGGCCCATGTCTGCCAGGACAGCTGCTCGAGCCCGCGGGACCTCGGGCACAGGCCCGAGTTACCTGGGACAGCTGGTCGACGCCGCGAGCCCTCAGACCTGAGCTCGAGTCGCCCAGGAAAGCTGGTCGACACCGCGGGCCCTCAGAACCGGGCCCGAATCAGCCGGGACAGCTAGTCGACACCATTGGCCCTCGGACTCGGGCACGAGTTGTCCGGGACAGCTGGTCGACTCATGGGAAGGCGGACACGGGCCCGAGAGGCCCGGGAGAGCTGGTTGACACCGCGGGACCTCGGACCCGGGCCCGAGTCGCCTGGGAGAGCTGGTCGACACGGTGGGCCCTCAGATAAGAGCGCGAGTCGCCTGGGAGAGCTGGTCCACACCGCGGGACCTCGGACCCGTGCCCGAGTCGCCTGGGAGGGTTCGTTGACACCACGGGCCCTCAGATAAGAGTTCGACTCACCCAGTAGAGCTGGTCGACACCACAGACCTCGGACCCGGTCGCGACGCACCTGGGAGAGCTTGTCGACACCGTGGGCCCTCGGACAAGAGCGCGACTCACCAGGACTGTTGGTCGACACAAGGCCCCTCAGATATGAGTGCGAGTCACCTGGGAGAGCTGGTCAACACCGCGGGGGTTCGGGCTCGGGCGCGAGTCATCCAGGACAGCTGGTGGATACCGAGGGTAATCGGACCCGAGCTCGAGTCCCACGGGAGGTATGGTCAACACCACGGGCCCCCGGATAAGAGCACGAGACGCCCGGGAGAGCTGGTCGACCCCACGGGAACTTGGACTTGGGCCCAAGGCGCCCAGGACAGATGGTCCACCCCGCCAGCCCTCGGACACTGGCCCGAGTTGTCCGGGACAACTGGTCGACACCCCGGGCCCTCAGAGCCGGACGCGAATCACCGGGAAAGCTGGTCGAACCTGAGGGCCATCGGACCCGAGGCCGAGTCGCCCGGGAGAGATGGTCGACTCCGCCGGCCCTCAAATCCAGGCCCGAGTTGCCGGGACAGCGGGTGGACTCCGCGGGGACTCGGAACAGGGCTTGAGTCGACCGGGAGAGCTGTTCCACACCGCCGGCGGTCGCACCCGGGCGCGAGTCTTCCGGGAGAGCTGGTCAAGCCCGCGGGAACTCAGAGCCGAGCCCAGGTCGCCCGGGGCCTTTGGTCGATCTCGCACAACCTGGGACACATTTCTGAGTCACCCGCGACAGCTGGTCGATTCCGCCTGCTTCGGACCCGGGCCCGAGACGCCCGGGACAGCTGGTCGACATCGCGGGCCCTCGGAGCCGGGCGCGAGTCGCCGGGGAGGGCTGGTCAACTTCTCAGGCCATTGGACCCGAGCCTGAGACACCCGGGACAGCTGGTTGACACCGCAGACCCTCGGACCTGGGAGCGAGTGGTCCGGGACAGCTGGTCGACCCCGCGGACATTGGAACCGGGGCCCAGGTCACCAGAGACATTTGGTCAATCCTGCGCAACATGGGACACAGGCCAGAGTCGCCCTGGATAGCTGGTTGGCACCGCGGGTAATCAGAGCCGGGCAGGAGTCGCCCGGGACAGCTGGTCGACACCGAGGGCCATCGGAGCCGAGGCCGAGTCGCCCAGGAAAGCTGGTCGACACCGCGGGCCCTCAGAACCGGGCCCGAGGAACCCGGGAGAGCTGGTCGACACTAAGGGCCCTCGGATAAGAGTGCGAGTTGCCCAGGAGAGCTGGTCGACCCCGTGGGACCTCGGACAATGGCCCGAGTGTTCCCGGACAACTGGTCGACACCTTGGCCCTCGGAGCCGGGCGCGGGTCACCGGGAACGGTGGTCGAAGCCACGGGCCATCAGACCCGAGGCCGAGTCGCCCGGGAGTGCTGGTCGACAGCGCGGGCCCTCGGAACAAGGCCCGATGCGCCCAGGAGAGCTGGTTGACACCGCGGGCCCTCGGAACACGGCCCGAGCCGGACAGGACTGCTGGTCGACGCCGCGGACCCTCGCAACAGATCGCGAGTGGTCCGGGAGACCTGGTCGACCCCGCGGTCCCTCGGACCGGGGCCCATGTCTGCCAGGACAGCTGCTCGAGCCCGCGGGACCTCGGGCACAGGCCCGAGTTACCTGGGACAGCTGGTCGACGCCGCGAGCCCTCAGACCTGAGCTCGAGTCGCCCAGGAAAGCTGGTCGACACCGCGGGCCCTCAGAACCGGGCCCGAATCAGCCGGGACAGCTAGTCGACACCATTGGCCCTCGGACTCGGGCACGAGTTGTCCGGGACAGCTGGTCGACTCATGGGAAGGCGGACACGGGCCCGAGAGGCCCGGGAGAGCTGGTTGACACCGCGGGACCTCGGACCCGGGCCCGAGTCGCCTGGGAGAGCTGGTCGACACGGTGGGCCCTCAGATAAGAGCGCGAGTCGCCTGGGAGAGCTGGTCCACACCGCGGGACCTCGGACCCGTGCCCGAGTCGCCTGGGAGGGTTCGTTGACACCACGGGCCCTCAGATAAGAGTTCGACTCACCCAGTAGAGCTGGTCGACACCGCAGACCTCGGACCCGGTCGCGACGCACCTGGGAGAGCTTGTCGACACCGTGGGCCCTCGGACAAGAGCGCGACTCACCAGGACTGTTGGTCGACACAAGGCCCCTCAGATATGAGTGCGAGTCACCTGGGAGAGCTGGTCAACACCGCGGGGGTTCGGGCTCGGGCGCGAGTCATCCAGGACAGCTGGTGGATACCGAGGGTAATCGGACCCGAGCTCGAGTCCCACGGGAGATATGGTCAACACCACGGGCCCCCGGATAAGAGCACGAGACGCCCGGGAGAGCTGGTCGACCCCACGGGAACTTGGACTTGGGCCCAAGGCGCCCAGGACAGATGGTCCACCCCGCCAGCCCTCGGACACAGGCCCGAGTTGTCCGGGACAACTGGTCGACACCCCGGGCCCTCAGAGCCGGACGCGAATCACCGGGAAAGCTGGTCGAACCTGAGGGCCATCGGACCCGAGGCCGAGTCGCCCGGGAGAGATGGTCGACTCCGCCGGCCCTCAAATCCAGGCCCGAGTTGCCGGGACAGCGGGTGGACTCCGCGGGGACTCGGAACAGGGCTTGAGTCGACCGGGAGAGCTGTTCCACACCGCCGGCGGTCGCACCCGGGCGCGAGTCTTCCGGGAGAGCTGGTCAAGCCCGCGGGAACTCGGAGCCGAGCCCAGGTCGCCCGGGGCCTTTGGTCGATCTCGCACAACCTGGGACACATTTCTGAGTCACCCGCGACAGCTGGTCGATTCCGCCTGCTTCGGACCCGGGCCCGAGACGCCCGGGACAGCTGGTCGACATCGCGGGCCCTCGGAGCCGGGCGCGAGTCGCCGGGGAGGGCTGGTCAACTTCTCAGGCCATTGGACCCGAGCCTGAGACACCCGGGACAGCTGGTTGACACCGCAGACCCTCGGACCTGGGAGCGAGTGGTCCGGGACAGCTGGTCGACCCCGCGGACATTGGAACCGGGGCCCAGGTCACCAGAGACATTTGGTCAATCCTGCGCAACATGGGACACAGGCCAGAGTCGCCCTGGATAGCTGGTTGGCACCGCGGGTAATCAGAGCCGGGCAGGAGTCGCCCGGGACAGCTGGTCGACACCGAGGGCCATCGGAGCCGAGGCCGAGTCGCCCAGGAAAGCTGGTCGACACCGCGGGCCCTCAGAACCGGGCCCGAGGAACCCGGGAGAGCTGGTCGACACTAAGGGCCCTCGGATAAGAGTGCGAGTTGCCCAGGAGAGCTGGGCGACCCCGTGGGACCTCGGACAATGGCCCGAGTGTTCCCGGACAACTGGTCGACACCTTGGCCCTCGGAGCCGGGCGCGGGTCACCGGGAACGGTGGTCGAAGCCACGGGCCATCAGACCCGAGGCCGAGTCGCCCGGGAGTGCTGGTCGACAGCGTGGGCCCTCGGAACAAGGCCCGATGCGCCCAGGAGAGCTGGTTGACACCGCGGGCCCTCGGAACACGGCCCGAGCCGGACAGGACTGCTGGTCGACGCCGCGGACCCTCGCAACAGATCGCGAGTGGTCCGGGAGACCTGGTCGACCCCGCGGTCCCTCGGACCGGGGCCCATGTCTGCCAGGACAGCTGCTCGAGCCCGCGGGACCTCGGGCACAGGCCCGAGTTACCTGGGACAGCTGGTCGACGCCACGAGCCCTCAGACCTGAGCTCGAGTCGCCCAGGAAAGCTGGTCGACACCGCGGGCCCTCAGAACCGGGCCCGAATCAGCCGGGACAGCTAGTCGACACCATTGGCCCTCGGACTCGGGCACGAGTTGTCCGGGAGAGCTGTTTGACACCGCCGGCGGTCGCACCCGGGCGCGAGTCTTCCGGGAGAGCTGGTCAAGCCCACGGGAACTCGGAGCCGAGCCCAGGTCGCCCGGGGCCTTTGGTCGATCTCGCACAACCTGGGACACATTTCTGAGTCACCCGCGACAGCTGGTCGATTCCGCCTGCTTCGGACCCGGGCCCGAGACGCCCGGGACAGCTGGTCGACATCGCGGGCCCTCGGAGCCGGGCGCGAGTCGCCGGGGAGGGCTGGTCAACTTCTCAGGCCATTGGACCCGAGCCTGAGACACCCGGGACAGCTGGTTGACACCGCAGACCCTCGGACCTGGGAGCGAGTGGTCCGGGACAGCTGGTCGACCCCGCGGACATTGGAACCGGGGCCCAGGTCACCAGAGACATTTGGTCAATCCTGCGCAACATGGGACACAGGCCAGAGTCGCCCTGGATAGCTGGTTGGCACCGCGGGTAATCAGAGCCGGGCAGGAGTCGCCCGGGACAGCTGGTCGACACCGAGGGCCATCGGAGCCGAGGCCGAGTCGCCCAGGAAAGCTGGTCGACACCGCGGGCCCTCAGAACCGGGCCCGAATCAGCCGGGACAGCTAGTCGACACCATTGGCCCTCGGACTCGGGCACGAGTTGTCCGGGACAGCTGGTCGACTCATGGGAAGGCGGACACGGGCCCGAGAGGCCCGGGAGAGCTGGTTGACACCGCGGGATCTCGGACCCGGGCCCGAGTCGCCTGGGAGAGCTGGTCGACACGGTGGGCCCTCAGATAAGAGCGCGAGTCGCCTGGGAGAGCTGGTCGACACCGCGGGACCTCGGACCCGTGCCCGAGTCGCCTGGGAGGGTTCGTTGACACCACGGGCCCTCAGATAAGAGTTCGACTCACCCAGTAGAGCTGGTCGACACCGCAGACCTCGGACCCGGTCGCGACGCACCTGGGAGAGCTTGTCGACACCGTGGGCCCTCGGACAAGAGCGCGACTCACCAGGACTGTTGGTCGACACAAGGCCCCTCAGATATGAGTGCGAGTCACCTGGGAGAGCTGGTCAACACCGCGGGGGTTCGGGCTCGGGCGCGAGTCATCCAGGACAGCTGGTGGATACCGAGGGTAATCGGACCCGAGCTCGAGTCCCACGGGAGATATGGTCAACACCACGGGCCCCCGGATAAGAGCACGAGACGCCCGGGAGAGCTGGTCGACCCCACGGGAACTTGGACTTGGGCCCAAGGCGCCCAGGACAGATGGTCCACCCCGCCAGCCCTCGGACACTGGCCCGAGTTGTCCGGGACAACTGGTCGACACCCCGGGCCCTCAGAGCCGGACGCGAATCACCGGGAAAGCTGGTCGAACCTGCGGGCCATCGGACCCGAGGCCGAGTCGCCCGGGAGAGATGGTCGACTCCGCCGGCCCTCAAATCCAGGCCCGAGTTGCCGGGACAGCGGGTGGACTCCGCGGGGACTCGGAACAGGGCTTGAGTCGACCGGGAGAGCTGTTCGACACCGCCGGCGGTCGCACCCGGGCGCGAGTCTTCCGGGAGAGCTGGTCAAGCCCGCGGGAACTCGGAGCCGAGCCCAGGTCGCCCGGGGCCTTTGGTCGATCTCGCACAACCTGGGACACATTTCTGAGTCACCCGCGACAGCTGGTCGATTCCGCCTGCTTCGGACCCGGGCCCGAGACGCCCGGGACAGCTGGTCGACATCGCGGGCCCTCGGAGCCGGGCGCGAGTCGCCGGGGAGGGCTGGTCAACTTCTCAGGCCATTGGACCCGAGCCTGAGACACCCGGGACAGCTGGTTGACACCGCAGACCCTCGGACCTGGGAGCGAGTGGTCCGGGACAGCTGGTCGACCCCGCGGACATTGGAACCGGGGCCCAGGTCACCAGAGACATTTGGTCAATCCTGCGCAACATGGGACACAGGCCAGAGTCGCCCTGGATAGCTGGTTGGCACCGCGGGTAATCAGAGCCGGGCAGGAGTCGCCCGGGACAGCTGGTCGACACCGAGGGCCATCGGAGCTGAGGCCGAGTCGCCCAGGAAAGCTGGTCGACACCGCGGGCCCTCAGAACCGGGCCCGAGGAACCCGGGAGAGCTGGTCGACACTAAGGGCCCTCGGATAAGAGTGCGAGTTGCCCAGGAGAGCTGGTCGACCCCGTGGGACCTCGGACAATGGCCCGAGTGTTCCCGGACAACTGGTCGACACCTTGGCCCTCGGAGCCGGGCGCGGGTCACCGGGAACGGTGGTCGAAGCCACGGGCCATCAGACCCGAGGCCGAGTCGCCCGGGAGTGCTGGTCGACAGCGCGGGCCCTCGGAACAAGGCCCGATGCGCCCAGGAGAGCTGGTTGACACCGCGGGCCCTCGGAACACGGCCCGAGCCGGACAGGACTGCTGGTCGACGCCGCGGACCCTCGCAACAGATCGCGAGTGGTCCGGGAGACCTGGTCGACCCCGCGGTCCCTCGGACCGGGGCCCATGTCTGCCAGGACAGCTGCTCGAGCCCGCGGGACCTCGGGCACAGGCCCGAGTTACCTGGGACAGCTGGTCGACGCCGCGAGCCCTCAGACCTGAGCTCGAGTCGCCCAGGAAAGCTGGTCGACACCGCGGGCCCTCAGAACCGGGCCCGAATCAGCCGGGACAGCTAGTCGACACCATTGGCCCTCGGACTCGGGCACGAGTTGTCCGGGACAGCTGGTCGACTCATGGGAAGGCGGACACGGGCCCGAGAGGCCCGGGAGAGCTGGTTGACACCGCGGGACCTCGGACCCGGGCCCGAGTCGCCTGGGAGAGCTGGTCGACACGGTGGGCCCTCAGATAAGAGCGCGAGTCGCCTGGGAGAGCTGGTCCACACCGCGGGACCTCGGACCCGTGCCCGATTCGCCTGGGAGGGTTCGTTGACACCACGGGCCCTCAGATAAGAGTTCGACTCACCCAGTAGAGCTGGTCGACACCACAGACCTCGGACCCGGTCGCGACGCACCTGGGAGAGCTTGTCGACACCGTGGGCCCTCGGACAAGAGCGCGACTCACCAGGACTGTTGGTCGACACAAGGCCCCTCAGATATGAGTGCGAGTCACCTGGGAGAGCTGGTCAACACCGCGGGGGTTCGGGCTCGGGCGCGAGTCATCCAGGACAGCTGGTGGATACCGAGGGTAATCGGACCCGAGCTCGAGTCCCACGGGAGGTATGGTCAACACCACGGGCCCCCGGATAAGAGCACGAGACGCCCGGGAGAGCTGGTCGACCCCACGGGAACTTGGACTTGGGCCCAAGGCGCCCAGGACAGATGGTCCACCCCGCCAGCCCTCGGACACTGGCCCGAGTTGTCCGGGACAACTGGTCGACACCCCGGGCCCTCAGAGCTGGACGCGAATCACCGGGAAAGCTGGTCGAACCTGCGGGCCATCGGACCCGAGGCCGAGTCGCCCGGGAGAGATGGTCGACTCCGCCGGCCCTCAAATCCAGGCCCGAGTTGCCGGGACAGCGGGTGGACTCCGCGGGGACTCGGAACAGGGCTTGAGTCGACCGGGAGAGCTGTTCCACACTGCCGGCGGTCGCACCCGGGCGCGAGTCTTCCGGGAGAGCTGGTCAAGCCCGCGGGAACTCAGAGCCGAGCCCAGGTCGCCCGGGGCCTTTGGTCGATCTCGCACAACCTGGGACACATTTCTGAGTCACCCGCGACAGCTGGTCGATTCCGCCTGCTTCGGACCCGGGCCCGAGACGCCCGGGACAGCTGGTCGACATCGCGGGCCCTCGGAGCCGGGCGCGAGTCGCCGGGGAGGGCTGGTCAACTTCTCAGGCCATTGGACCCGAGCCTGAGACACCCGGGACAGCTGGTTGACACCGCAGACCCTCGGACCTGGGAGCGAGTGGTCCGGGACAGCTGGTCGACCCCGCGGACATTGGAACCGGGGCCCAGGTCACCAGAGACATTTGGTCAATCCTGCGCAACATGGGACACAGGCCAGAGTCGCCCTGGATAGCTGGTTGGCACCGCGGGTAATCAGAGCCGGGCAGGAGTCGCCCGGGACAGCTGGTCGACACCGAGGGCCATCGGAGCCGAGGCCGAGTCGCCCAGGAAAGCTGGTCGACACCGCGGGCCCTCAGAACCGGGCCCGAGGAACCCGGGAGAGCTGGTCGACACTAAGGGCCCTCGGATAAGAGTGCGAGTTGCCCAGGAGAGCTGGTCGACCCCGTGGGACCTCGGACAATGGCCCGAGTGTTCCCGGACAACTGGTCGACACCTTGGCCCTCGGAGCCGGGCGCGGGTCACCGGGAACGGTGGTCGAAGCCACGGGCCATCAGACCCGAGGCCGAGTCGCCCGGGAGTGCTGGTCGACAGCGCGGGCCCTCGGAACAAGGCCCGATGCGCCCAGGAGAGCTGGTTGACACCGCGGGCCCTCGGAACACGGCCCGAGCCGGACAGGACTGCTGGTCGACGCCGCGGACCCTCGCAACAGATCGCGAGTGGTCCGGGAGACCTGGTCGACCCCGCGGTCCCTCGGACCGGGGCCCATGTCTGCCAGGACAGCTGCTCGAGCCCGCGGGACCTCGGGCACAGGCCCGAGTTACCTGGGACAGCTGGTCGACGCCGCGAGCCCTCAGACCTGAGCTCGAGTCGCCCAGGAAAGCTGGTCGACACCGCGGGCCCTCAGAACCGGGCCCGAATCAGCCGGGACAGCTAGTCGACACCATTGGCCCTCGGACTCGGGCACGAGTTGTCCGGGACAGCTGGTCGACTCATGGGAAGGCGGACACGGGCCCGAGAGGCCCGGGAGAGCTGGTTGACACCGCGGGACCTCGGACCCGGGCCCGAGTCGCCTGGGAGAGCTGGTCGACACGGTGGGCCCTCAGATAAGAGCGCGAGTCGCCTGGGAGAGCTGGTCCACACCGCGGGACCTCGGACCCGTGCCCGAGTCGCCTGGGAGGGTTCGTTGACACCACGGGCCCTCAGATAAGAGTTCGACTCACCCAGTAGAGCTGGTCGACACCGCAGACCTCGGACCCGGTCGCGACGCACCTGGGAGAGCTTGTCGACACCGTGGGCCCTCGGACAAGAGCGCGACTCACCAGGACTGTTGGTCGACACAAGGCCCCTCAGATATGAGTGCGAGTCACCTGGGAGAGCTGGTCAACACCGCGGGGGTTCGGGCTCGGGCGCGAGTCATCCAGGACAGCTGGTGGATACCGAGGGTAATCGGACCCGAGCTCGAGTCCCACGGGAGGTATGGTCAACACCACGGGCCCCCGGATAAGAGCACGAGACGCCCGGGAGAGCTGGTCGACCCCACGGGAACTTGGACTTGGGCCCAAGGCGCCCAGGACAGATGGTCCACCCCGCCAGCCCTCGGACACAGGCCCGAGTTGTCCGGGACAACTGGTCGACACCCCGGGCCCTCAGAGCCGGACGCGAATCACCGGGAAAGCTGGTCGAACCTGCGGGCCATCGGACCCGAGGCCGAGTCGCCCGGGAGAGATGGTCGACTCCGCCGGCCCTCAAATCCAGGCCCGAGTTGCCGGGACGGCGGGTGGACTCCGCGGGGACTCGGAACAGGGCTTGAGTCGACCGGGAGAGCTGTTCCACACCGCCGGCGGTCGCACCCGGGCGCGAGTCTTCCGGGAGAGCTGGTCAAGCCCGCGGGAACTCGGAGCCGAGCCCAGGTCGCCCGGGGCCTTTGGTCGATCTCGCACAACCTGGGACACATTTCTGAGTCACCCGCGACAGCTGGTCGATTCCGCCTGCTTCGGACCCGGGCCCGAGACGCCCGGGACAGCTGGTCGACATCGCGGGCCCTCGGAGCCGGGCGCGAGTCGCCGGGGAGGGCTGGTCAACTTCTCAGGCCATTGGACCCGAGCCTGAGACACCCGGGACAGCTGGTTGACACCGCAGACCCTCGGACCTGGGAGCGAGTGGTCCGGGACAGCTGGTCGACCCCGCGGACATTGGAACCGGGGCCCAGGTCAC
Organism: Sus scrofa; assembly: GCF_054392235.1. NCBI lineage: Eukaryota > Metazoa > Chordata > Mammalia > Artiodactyla > Suidae > Sus > Sus scrofa. Next base: position 36,381,705 of record NC_139393.1, on the reverse strand, counting down.
CAGAGACATTTGGTCAATCCTGCGCAACATGGGACACAGGCCAGAGTCGCCCTGGATAGCTGGTTGGCACCGCGGGTAATCAGAGCCGGGCAGGAGTCGCCCGGGACAGCTGGTCGACACCGAGGGCCATCGGAGCTGAGGCCGAGTCGCCCAGGAAAGCTGGTCGACACCGCGGGCCCTCAGAACCGGGCCCGAGGAACCCGGGAGAGCTGGTCGACACTAAGGGCCCTCGGATAAGAGTGCGAGTTGCCCAGGAGAGCTGGTCGACCCCGTGGGACCTCGGACAATGGCCCGAGTGTTCCCGGACAACTGGTCGACACCTTGGCCCTCGGAGCCGGGCGCGGGTCACCGGGAACGGTGGTCGAAGCCACGGGCCATCAGACCCGAGGCCGAGTCGCCCGGGAGTGCTGGTCGACAGCGCGGGCCCTCGGAACAAGGCCCGATGCGCCCAGGAGAGCTGGTTGACACCGCGGGCCCTCGGAACACGGCCCGAGCCGGACAGGACTGCTGGTCGACGCCGCGGACCCTCGCAACAGATCGCGAGTGGTCCGGGAGACCTGGTCGACCCCGCGGTCCCTCGGACCGGGGCCCATGTCTGCCAGGACAGCTGCTCGAGCCCGCGGGACCTCGGGCACAGGCCCGAGTTACCTGGGACAGCTGGTCGACGCCGCGAGCCCTCAGACCTGAGCTCGAGTCGCCCAGGAAAGCTGGTCGACACCGCGGGCCCTCAGAACCGGGCCCGAATCAGCCGGGACAGCTAGTCGACACCATTGGCCCTCGGACTCGGGCACGAGTTGTCCGGGACAGCTGGTCGACTCATGGGAAGGCGGACACGGGCCCGAGAGGCCCGGGAGAGCTGGTTGACACCGCGGGACCTCGGACCCGGGCCCGAGTCGCCTGGGAGAGCTGGTCGACACGGTGGGCCCTCAGATAAGAGCGCGAGTCGCCTGGGAGAGCTGGTCCACACCGCGGGACCTCGGACCCGTGCCCGAGTCGCCTGGGAGGGTTCGTTGACACCACGGGCCCTCAGATAAGAGTTCGACTCACCCAGTAGAGCTGGTCGACACCGCAGACCTCGGACCCGGTCGCGACGCACCTGGGAGAGCTTGTCGACACCGTGGGCCCTCGGACAAGAGCGCGACTCACCAGGACTGTTGGTCGACACAAGGCCCCTCAGATATGAGTGCGAGTCACCTGGGAGAGCTGGTCAACACCGCGGGGGTTCGGGCTCGGGCGCGAGTCATCCAGGACAGCTGGTGGATACCGAGGGTAATCGGACCCGAGCTCGAGTCCCACGGGAGGTATGGTCAACACCACGGGCCCCCGGATAAGAGCACGAGACGCCCGGGAGAGCTGGTCGACCCCACGGGAACTTGGACTTGGGCCCAAGGCGCCCAGGACAGATGGTCCACCCCGCCAGCCCTCGGACACTGGCCCGAGTTGTCCGGGACAACTGGTCGACACCCCGGGCCCTCAGAGCCGGACGCGAATCACCGGGAAAGCTGGTCGAACCTGAGGGCCATCGGACCCGAGGCCGAGTCGCCCGGGAGAGATGGTCGACTCCGCCGGCCCTCAAATCCAGGCCCGAGTTGCCGGGACAGCGGGTGGACTCCGCGGGGACTCGGAACAGGGCTTGAGTCGACCGGGAGAGCTGTTCCACACCGCCGGCGGTCGCACCCGGGCGCGAGTCTTCCGGGAGAGCTGGTCAAGCCCGCGGGAACTCGGAGCCGAGCCCAGGTCGCCCGGGGCCTTTGGTCGATCTCGCACAACCTGGGACACATTTCTGAGTCACCCGCGACAGCTGGTCGATTCCGCCTGCTTCGGACCCGGGCCCGAGACGCCCGGGACAGCTGGTCGACATCGCGGGCCCTCGGAGCCGGGCGCGAGTCGCCGGGGAGGGCTGGTCAACTTCTCAGGCCATTGGACCCGAGCCTGAGACACCCGGGACAGCTGGTTGACACCGCAGACCCTCGGACCTGGGAGCGAGTGGTCCGGGACAGCTGGTCGACCCCGCGGACATTGGAACCGGGGCCCAGGTCACCAGAGACATTTGGTCAATCCTGCGCAACATGGGACACAGGCCAGAGTCGCCCTGGATAGCTGGTTGGCACCGCGGGTAATCAGAGCCGGGCAGGAGTCGCCCGGGACAGCTGGTCGACACCGAGGGCCATCGGAGCCGAGGCCGAGTCGCCCAGGAAAGCTGGTCGACACCGCGGGCCCTCAGAACCGGGCCCGAGGAACCCGGGAGAGCTGGTCGACACTAAGGGCCCTCGGATAAGAGTGCGAGTTGCCCAGGAGAGCTGGTCGACCCCGTGGGACCTCGGACAATGGCCCGAGTGTTCCCGGACAACTGGTTGACACCTTGGCCCTCGGAGCCGGGCGCGGGTCACCGGGAACTGTGGTCGAAGCCACGGGCCATCAGACCCGAGGCCGAGTCGCCCGGGAGTGCTGGTCGACAGCGCGGGCCCTCGGAACAAGGCCCGATGCGCCCAGGAGAGCTGGTTGACACCGCGGGCCCTCGGAACACGGCCCGAGCCGGACAGGACTGCTGGTCGACGCCGCGGACCCTCGCAACAGATCGCGAGTGGTCCGGGAGACCTGGTCGACCCCGCGGTCCCTCGGACCGGGGCCCATGTCTGCCAGGACAGCTGCTCGAGCCCGCGGGACCTCGGGCACAGGCCCGAGTTACCTGGGACAGCTGGTCGACGCCGCGAGCCCTCAGACCTGAGCTCGAGTCGCCCAGGAAAGCTGGTCGACACCGCGGGCCCTCAGAACCGGGCCCGAATCAGCCGGGACAGCTAGTCGACACCATTGGCCCTCGGACTCGGGCACGAGTTGTCCGGGACAGCTGGTCGACTCATGGGAAGGCGGACACGGGCCCGAGAGGCCCGGGAGAGCTGGTTGACACCGCGGGACCTCGGACCCGGGCCCGAGTCGCCTGGGAGAGCTGGTCGACACGGTGGGCCCTCAGATAAGAACGCGAGTCGCCTGGGAGAGCTGGTCCACACCGCGGGACCTCGGACCCGTGCCCGAGTCGCCTGGGAGGGTTCGTTGACACCACGGGCCCTCAGATAAGAGTTCGACTCACCCAGTAGAGCTGGTCGACACCGCAGACCTCGGACCCGGTCGCGACGCACCTGGGAGAGCTTGTCGACACCGTGGGCCCTCGGACAAGAGCGCGACTCACCAGGACTGTTGGTCGACACAAGGCCCCTCAGATATGAGTGCGAGTCACCTGGGAGAGCTGGTCAACACCGCGGGGGTTCGGGCTCGGGCGCGAGTCATCCAGGACAGCTGGTGGATACCGAGGGTAATCGGACCCGAGCTCGAGTCCCACGGGAGGTATGGTCAACACCACGGGCCCCCGGATAAGAGCACGAGACGCCCGGGAGAGCTGGTCGACCCCACGGGAACTTGGACTTGGGCCCAAGGCGCCCAGGACAGATGGTCCACCCCGCCAGCCCTCGGACACAGGCCCGAGTTGTCCGGGACAACTGGTCGACACCCCGGGCCCTCAGAGCCGGACGCGAATCACCGGGAAAGCTGGTCGAACCTGCGGGCCATCGGACCCGAGGCCGAGTCGCCCGGGAGAGATGGTCGACTCCGCCGGCCCTCAAATCCAGGCCCGAGTTGCCGGGACGGCGGGTGGACTCCGCGGGGACTCGGAACAGGGCTTGAGTCGACCGGGAGAGCTGTTCCACACCGCCGGCGGTCGCACCCGGGCGCGAGTCTTCCGGGAGAGCTGGTCAAGCCCGCGGGAACTCGGAGCCGAGCCCAGGTCGCCCGGGGCCTTTGGTCGATCTCGCACAACCTGGGACACATTTCTGAGTCACCCGCGACAGCTGGTCGATTCCGCCTGCTTCGGACCCGGGCCCGAGACGCCCGGGACAGCTGGTCGACATCGCGGGCCCTCGGAGCCGGGCGCGAGTCGCCGGGGAGGGCTGGTCAACTTCTCAGGCCATTGGACCCGAGCCTGAGACACCCGGGACAGCTGGTTGACACCGCAGACCCTCGGACCTGGGAGCGAGTGGTCCGGGACAGCTGGTCGACCCCGCGGACATTGGAACCGGGGCCCAGGTCACCAGAGACATTTGGTCAATCCTGCGCAACATGGGACACAGGCCAGAGTCGCCCTGGATAGCTGGTTGGCACCGCGGGTAATCAGAGCCGGGCAGGAGTCGCCCGGGACAGCTGGTCGACACCGAGGACCATCGGAGCCGAGGCCGAGTCGCCCAGGAAAGCTGGTCGACACCGCGGGCCCTCAGAACCGGGCCCGAGGAACCCGGGAGAGCTGGTCGACACTAAGGGCCCTCGGATAAGAGTGCGAGTTGCCCAGGAGAGCTGGTCGACCCCGTGGGACCTCGGACAATGGCCCGAGTGTTCCCGGACAACTGGTCGACACCTTGGCCCTCGGAGCCGGGCGCGGGTCACCGGGAACGGTGGTCGAAGCCACGGGCCATCAGACCCGAGGCCGAGTCGCCCGGGAGTGCTGGTCGACAGCGCGGGCCCTCGGAACAAGGCCCGATGCGCCCAGGAGAGCTGGTTGACACCGCGGGCCCTCGGAACACGGCCCGAGCCGGACAGGACTGCTGGTCGACGCCGCGGACCCTCGCAACAGATCGCGAGTGGTCCGGGAGACCTGGTCGACCCCGCGGTCCCTCGGACCGGGGCCCATGTCTGCCAGGACAGCTGCTCGAGCCCGCGGGACCTCGGGCACAGGCCCGAGTTACCTGGGACAGCTGGTCGACGCCGCGAGCCCTCAGACCTGAGCTCGAGTCGCCCAGGAAAGCTGGTCGACACCGCGGGCCCTCAGAACCGGGCCCGAATCAGCCGGGACAGCTAGTCGACACCATTGGCCCTCGGACTCGGGCACGAGTTGTCCGGGACAGCTGGTCGACTCATGGGAAGGCGGACACGGGCCCGAGAGGCCCGGGAGAGCTGGTTGACACCGCGGGACCTCGGACCCGGGCCCGAGTCGCCTGGGAGAGCTGGTCGACACGGTGGGCCCTCAGATAAGAGCGCGAGTCGCCTGGGAGAGCTGGTCCACACCGCGGGACCTCGGACCCGTGCCTGAGTCGCCTGGGAGGGTTCGTTGACACCACGGGCCCTCAGATAAGAGTTCGACTCACCCAGTAGAGCTGGTCGACACCGCAGACCTCGGACCCGGTCGCGACGCACCTGGGAGAGCTTGTCGACACCGTGGGCCCTCGGACAAGAGCGCGACTCACCAGGACTGTTGGTCGACACAAGGCCCCTCAGATATGAGTGCGAGTCACCTGGGAGAGCTGGTCAACACCGCGGGGGTTCGGGCTCGGGCGCGAGTCATCCAGGACAGCTGGTGGATACCGAGGGTAATCGGACCCGAGCTCGAGTCCCACGGGAGGTATGGTCAACACCACGGGCCCCCGGATAAGAGCACGAGACGCCCGGGAGAGCTGGTCGACCCCACGGGAACTTGGACTTGGGCCCAAGGCGCCCAGGACAGATGGTCCACCCCGCCAGCCCTCGGACACAGGCCCGAGTTGTCCGGGACAACTGGTCGACACCCCGGGCCCTCAGAGCCGGACGCGAATCACCGGGAAAGCTGGTCGAACCTGAGGGCCATCGGACCCGAGGCCGAGTCGCCCGGGAGAGATGGTCGACTCCGCCGGCCCTCAAATCCAGGCCCGAGTTGCCGGGACAGCGGGTGGACTCCGCGGGGACTCGGAACAGGGCTTGAGTCGACCGGGAGAGCTGTTCGACACCGCCGGCGGTCGCACCCGGGCGCGAGTCTTCCGGGAGAGCTGGTCAAGCCCGCGGGAACTCGGAGCCGAGCCCAGGTCGCCCGGGGCCTTTGGTCGATCTCGCACAACCTGGGACACATTTCTGAGTCACCCGCGACAGCTGGTCGATTCCGCCTGCTTCGGACCCGGGCCCGAGACGCCCGGGACAGCTGGTCGACATCGCGGGCCCTCGGAGCCGGGCGCGAGTCGCCGGGGAGGGCTGGTCAACTTCTCAGGCCATTGGACCCGAGCCTGAGACACCCGGGACAGCTGGTTGACACCGCAGACCCTCGGACCTGGGAGCGAGTGGTCCGGGACAGCTGGTCGACACCGCGGACCTTGGAACCTGGGCCCAGGTCACCAGAGACATTTGGTCAATCCTGCGCAACATGGGACACAGGCCAGAGTGGCCCTGGATAGCTGGTTGGCACCGCGGGTAATCAGAGCCGGGCAGGAGTCGCCCGGGACAGCTGGTCGACACCGAGGGCCATCGGAGCCGAGGCCGAGTCGCCCAGGAAAGCTGGTCGACACCGCGGGCCCTCAGAACCGGGCCCGAGGAACCCGGGAGAGCTGGTCGACACTAAGGGCCCTCGGATAAGAGTGCGAGTTGCCCAGGAGAGCCGGTCGACCCCGTGGGACCTCGGACAATGGCCCGAGTGTTCCCAGACAACTGGTCGACACCTTGGCCCTCGGAGCCGGGCGCGGGTCACCGGGAACGGTGGTCGAAGCCACGGGCCATCAGACCCGAGGCCGAGTCGCCCGGGAGTGCTGGTCGACAGCGCAGGCCCTCGGAACAAGGCCCGATGCGTCCAGGAGAGCTGGTTGACACCGCGGGCCCTCGGAACACGGCCCGAGCCGGACAGGACTGCTGGTCGACGCCGCGGACCCTCGCAACAGATCGCGAGTGGTCCGGGAGACCTGGTCGACCCTGCGGTCCCTCGGACCGGGGCCCATGTCTGCCAGGACAGCTGCTCGAGCCCGCGGGACCTCGGGCACATGCCCGAGTTACCTGAGACAGCTGGTCGACGCCGCAAGCCCTCAGACCTGAGCTCGAGTCGCCCAGGAAAGCTGGTCGACACCGCGGGCCCTCAGAACCGGGCCCGAATCAGCCGGGACAGCTAGTCGACACCATTGGCCCTCGGACTCGGGCACGAGTGTCCGGGACATCTGGTCGACTCATGGGAAGGCGGACACGGGCCCGAGAGGCCCGGGAGAGCTGGTTGACACCGCGGGACCTCGGACCCGGGCCCGAGTCGCCTGGGAGAGCTGGTCGACACGGTGGGCCCTCAGATAAGAGCGCGAGTCGCCTGGGAGAGCTGGTCGACACCGCGGGAACTTGGACTTGGGCCCAAGGCGCCCAGGACAGATGGTCCACCCCGCCAGCCCTCGGACACTGGCCCGAGTTGTCCCGGACAACTGGTCGACACCCCGGGCCCTCAGAGCCGGACGCGAATCACCGGGAAAGCTGGTCGAACCTGCGGGCCATCCGACCCGAGGCCGAGACGCCCGGGAGAGATGGTCGACTCCGCCGGCCCTCAAATCCAGGCCCGAGTTGCCGGGACAGCGGGTGGACTCTGCGGGGACTCGGAACAGGGCTTGAGTCGACCTGGAGAGCTGTTCCACACCGCCGGCAGTCGCACCCGGGCGCGAGTCTTCCGGGAGAGCTGGTCAAGCCCGCGGGAACTCGGAGCCGAGCCCAGGTCGCCCGGGGCCTTTGGTCGATCTCGCACAACCTGGGACACATTTCTGAGCCACCCGCGACAGCTGGTCAATTCCGCCTGCTTCGGACCCGGGCCCGAGACGCCCAGGACAGCTGGCCGACATCGCGGGCCCTCGGAGCCGGGCGCGAGTCGCCGGGGAGGGCTGGTCAACTTCTCAGGCCATTGGACCCGAGCCTGAGACACCCGGGACAGCTGGTTGACACCGCAGACCCTCGGACCTGGGAGCGAGTGGTCCGGGACAGCTGGTCGACCCCGCGGACATTGGAACCTGGGCCCAGGTCACCAGAGACATTTGGTCAATCCTGCGCAACATGGGACACAGGCCAGAGTGGCCCTGGATAGCTGGTTGGCACCGCGGGTAATCAGAGCCGGGCAGGAGTCGCCCGGGACAGCTGGTCGACACGAGGGCCATCAGACCCGAGGCCGAGTCGCCCAGGAAAGCTGGTCGACACCGCGGGCCCTCGGAACACGGCCCGAGCCAGACAGGACTGCTGGTCGACACCGCGAACCCTTGCAACAGATCGCGATTGGTCCGGGAGACCTGGTCGACACCGCGGTCCCTCGGACCGGGGCCCATGTCTGCCAGGACAGCTGCTCGAGCCCGCGGGACCTCGGGCACAGGCCCGAGTTACCTGGGACAGCTGGTCGACGCCGCGAGCCCTCAGACCTGAGCTCGAGTCGCCCAGGAAAGCTGGTCGACACCGCGGGCCCTCAGAACCGGGCCCGAATCAGCCGGGACAGCTAGTCGACACCATTGGCCCTCGGACTCGGATACGAGTTGTCCGGGACAGCTGGTCGACTCATGGGAAGGCGGACACGGGCCCGAGTGCCCCGGGAGAGCTGGTTGACACCGCGGGACCTCGGGCCCGGGCCAGAGTCGCCTGGGAGAGCTGGTCGACACGGTGGGCCCTCAGATAAGAGCGCAAGTCGCCTGGGAGAGCTGGTCGACACCGCGGGACCTCGGACCTGTGCCCGAGTCGCCTGGGAGGGTTCGTTGCCACCCCGGGCCTCAGATAAGAGTGCGAGTCGCCCAGGAGAGCTGGTCGACACCGCGGACCTCGGACCCGGTCCCGACGCACCTGGGAGAGACTGTCGACACCGTGGGCCCTCGGACAAGAGCGCAACTCACCAGGACTGTTGGTCGACACCAGGCCCCTCAGATAAGAGTGCGAGTCACCCGGGAGAGCTGGTCAACACCGCCGGTGCTCGGAACGGGCCACGAGTCGCCCGGGACAACTGGTCAACACCGCAGGGTTTCGGGCACGGGCGCGAGTCATCCAGGACAGCTGGTGGACCGTGAGGGCCATCGGACCCGATCTCGAGTCCCACGGGAGATATGGTCAACACCACGGGCCCACGGATAAGAGCGCGAGACGCCCGGGAGAGCTGGTCGACCCCACGGGAACTTGGACTTGGGCCCAAGGCACCCAGGACAGATGGTCCACCCCGCCAGCCCTCGGACACTGGCCCGAGTTGTCCGGGACAACTGGTCGACACCCGGGGCCCTCAGAGCCGGACGCGAATCACCGGGAAAGCAGGTCGAACCTGCGGGCCATCGGACCCGAGGCCGAGTCGCCCGGGAGAGATGGTCGACTCCGCCGGCCCTCAAATCCAGGCCCGAGTTGCCGGGACAGCGGGTGGACTCCGCGGGGACTCGGAACAGGGCTTGAGTCGACCGGGAGAGCTGTTCCACACCGCCGGCGGTCTCACCCGTGCGCGAATTTTCCGGGAGAGCTGGTCAAGCCCGCGGGAACTCGGAGCCGAGCCCAGGTCGCCCGGGACTTTCGGTCGATCTCGCACAACCTGGGACACATTTCTGAGCCACCCGCGACAGCTGGTCGATTCCGCCTGCTTCGGACCCGGGCCCGAGACGCCCGGGACAGCTGGTCGACATCGCGGGCCCTCGGAGCCGGGCGCGAGTCGCCGGGGAGGGCTGGTCAACTTCTCAGGCCATTGGACCCGAGCCTGAGACACCCGGGACAGCTGGTTGACACCGCAGACCCTCGGACCTGGGAGCGAGTGGTCCGGGACAGCTGGTCGACCCCGCGGACATTGGAACCGGGGCCCAGGTCACCAGAGACATTTGGTCAATCCTGCGCAACATGGGACACAGGCCAGAGTGGCCCTGGATAGCTGGTTGGCACCGCGGGTAATCAGAGCCGGGCAGGAGTCGCCCGGGACAGCTGGTCGACACCGCGGGCCATCAGAGCCGAGGCCGAGTTGCCCAGGAAAGCTGGTCGACACCGCGGACCCTCAGAACCGGGCCCGAGGAACCCGTGAGAGCTGGTCGACACTAAGGGCCCTCGGATAAGAGTGCGAGTTGCCCAGGAGAGCTGGTCGACCCTGTGGGACCTCGGACAATGGCCCGAGTGTTCCCGGACAACTGGTCGACACCTTGGCCCTCGGAGCTGGGCGCGGGTCACCGGGAACGGTGGTCGAAGCCACGGGCCATCAGACCCGAGGCCGAGTCGCCCGGGAGTGCTGGTCGACAGCGCGGGCCCTCGGAACAAGACCCGATGCGCCCAGGAGAGCTGGTTGACACCGCGGGCCCTCGGATCACGGCCCGAGCCGGACAAGACTGCTGGTCGACGCCGCGGACCCTCGCAACAGATCGCGAGTGGTCCGGGAGACCTGGTCGACCCAGCAGTCCCTCGGACCGGGGCCCATGTCTGCCAGGACAGCTGCTCGAGCCCGCGGGACCTCGGGCACAGGCCCGAGTTACCTGGGACAGCTGGTCGACGCCGCGAGCCCTCAGACCTGAGCTCGAGTCGCCCAGGAAAGCTGGTCGACACCGCGGGCCCTCAGAACCGGGCCCGAATCAGCCGGGACAGCTAGTCGACACCATTGGCCCTCGGACTCGGGCACGAGTTGTCCGGGACAGCTGGTCGACTCATGGGAATGCGGACACGGGCCCGAGAGGCCCGGGAGAGCTGGTTGACACCGCGGGACCTCGGACCCGGGCCCGAGTCGCCTGGGAGAGCTGGTCGACACGGTGGGCCCTCAGATAAGAGCACGAGTCGCCTGGGAGAGCTGGTCGACACCGCGGGACCTCGGACCCGTGCCCGAGTCGCCTGGGAGGTTTCGTTGACACCACGGGCCCTCAGATAAGAGTTCGACTCACCCAGTAGAGCTGGTCGACACCGCAGACCTCGGACCCGGTCGCGACGCACCTGGGAGAGCTTGTCGACACCGTGGGCCCTCGGACAAGAGCACGACTCACCAGGACTGTTGGTCGACACAAGGCCCCTCAGATATGAGTGCGAGTCACCTGGGAGAGCTGGTCAACACCGCGGGGGTTCGGGCTCGGGCGCGAGTCATCCAGGACAGCTGGTGGATACCGAGGGTAATCGGACCCGAGCTCGAGTCCCACGGGAGGTATGGTCAACACCACGGGCCCCCGGATAAGAGCACGAGACGCCGGGAGAGCTGGTCGACCCCACGGGAACTTGGACTTGGGCCCAATGCGCCCAGGACAGATGGTCCACCCCGCCAACCCTCGGACACTGGCCCGAGTTGTCCGGGACAACTGGTCGACACCCCGGGCCCTCAGAGCCGGACGCGAATCACCGGGAAAGCTGGTCGACACCGAGGGCCATCAGAGCCGAGGCCGAGTCGCCCAGGAAAGCTGGTCGACACCGCGGGCCCTCAGAACCGGGCCCGAGGAACCCGGGAGAGCTGGTCGACACTAAGGGCCCTCGGATAAGAGTGCGAGTTGCCCAGGAGAGCCGGTCGACCCCGTGGGACCTCGGACAATGGCCCGAGTGTTCCCGGACAACTGGTCGACACCTTGGCCCTCGGAGCAGGGCGCGGGTCACCGGGAACGGTGGTCGAAGCCACGGGCCATCAGACCCGAGGCCGAGTCGCCCGGGAGTGCTGGTCGACAGCGCAGGCCCTCGGAACAAGGCCCGATGCGCCCAGGAGAGCTGGTTGACACCGCGGGCCCTCGGAACACGGCCCGAGCCGGACAGGACTGCTGGTCGACGCCGCGGACCCTCGCAACAGATCGCGAGTGGTCCGGGAGACCTGGTCGACCCCGCGGTCCCTCGGACCGGGGCCCATGTCTGCCAGGACAGCTGCTCGAGCCCGCGGGACCTCGGGCACAGGCCCGAGTTACCTGCGACAGCTGGTCGACGCCGCAAGCCCTCAGACCTGGGCTCGAGTCGCCCAGGAAAGCTGGTCGACACCGCGGGCCCTCAGAACCGGGCCCGAATCAGCCGGGACAGCTAGTCGACACCATTGGCCCTCGGACTCGGGCACGAGTTGTCCGGGACAGCTGGTCGACTCAAGGGAAGGCGGACACGGGCCCGAGTGGCCCGGGAGAGCTGGTTGACACCGCGGGACCTCGGACCCGTGCCGGAGTCGCCTGGGAGAGCTGGTCGACACGGTGGGCCCTCAGATAAGAGCGCGAGTCACCTGGGAGAGCTGGTCGACCCCACGGGAACTTGGACTTGGGCCCAAGGCGCCCAGGACAGATGGTCCACCCCGCCAGCCCTCGGACACTGGCCCGAGTTGTCCGGGACAACTGGTCGACACCCCGGGCCCTCAGAGCCGGATGCGAATCACCGGGAAATCTGGTCGAACCTGCGGGCCATCGGACCCGAGGCCGAGACGCCCGGGAGAGATGGTCGACTCCGCCGGCCCTCAAATCCAGGCCCGAGTTGCCGGGACAGCTGGTGGACTCCGCGGGGACTCGGAACAGGGCTTGAGTCGACCGGGAGAGCTGTTCCACACCGCCGGCAGTCGCACCCGGGCGCGAGTCTTCCGGGAGAGCTGGTCAAGCCCGCGGGAACTCGGAGCCGAGCCCAGGTCGCCCGGGGCCTTTGGTCGATCTCGCACAACCTGGGACACATTTCTGAGCCACCCGCGACAGCTGGTCGATTCCGCCTGCTTCGGACCCGGGCCCGAGACGCCCAGGACAGCTGGTCGACATCGCGGGCCCTCGGAGCCGGGCGCGAGTCGCCGGGGAGGGCTGGTCAACTTCTCAGGCCATTGGACCCGAGCCTGAGACACCCGGGACAGCTGGTTGACACCGCAGACCCTCGGACCTGGGAGCGAGTGGTCCGGGACAGCTGGTCGACCCCGCGGACATTGGAACCTGGGCCCAGGTCACCAGAGACATTTGGTCAATCCTGCGCAACATGGGACACAGGCCAGAGTCGCCCTGGATAGCTGGTTGGCACCGCGGGTAATCAGAGCCAGGCAGGAATCGCCCGGGACAGCTGGTCGACACGAGGGCCATCAGACCCGAGGCCGAGTCGCCCAGGAAAGCTGGTCGACACCGCGGGCCCTCGGAACACGGCCCGAGCCAGACAGGACTGCTGGTCGACACCGCGACCCCTCGCAACAGATCGCGAGTGGTCCGGGAGACCTGGTCGACACCGCGGTCCCTCGGACCGGGGCCCATGTCTGCCAGGACAGCTGCTCGAGCCCGCGGGACCTCGGGCACAGGCCCGAGTTACCTGGGACAGCTGGTCGACGCCGCGAGCCCTCAGACCTGAGCTCGAGTCGCCCAGGAAAGCTGGTCGACACCGCGGTCCCTCAAAACCGGGCCCGAATCAGCCGGGACAGCTAGTCGACACCATTGGCCCTCGGACTCGGATACGAGTTGTCCGGGACAGCTGGTCGACTCATGGGAAGGCGGACACGGGCCCGAGTGCCCCGGGAGAGCTGGTTGACACCGCGGGACCTCGGGCCCGGGCCCGAGTCGCCTGGGAGAGCTGGTCGACACGGTGGGCCCTCAGATAAGAGCGCAAGTCGCCTGGGAGAGCTGGTCGACACCGCGGGACCTCGGACCTGTGCCCGAGTCGCCTGGGAGGGTTCGTTGCCACCCCGGGCCTCAGATAAGAGTGCGAGTCGCCCAGGAGAGCTGGTCGACACCGCGGACCTCGGACCCGGTCCCGACGCACCTGGGAGAGCTTGTCGACACCGTGGGCCCTCGGACAAGAGCGCGACTCACCAGGACTGTTGGTCGACACCAGGCCCCTCAGATAAGAGTGCAAGTCACCCGGGAGAGCTGGTCAACACCGCCGGTGCTCGGAACGGGCCACAAGTCGCCCGGGACAACTGGTCAACACCGCAGGGTTTCGGGCACGGGCGCGAGTCATCCAGGACAGCTGGTGGACCGTGAGGGCCATCGGACCCGATCTCGGGTCCCACGGGAGATCTGGTCAACACCACGGGCCCACGGATAAGAGCGCGAGACGCCCGGGAGAGCTGGTCGACCCCACGGGAACTTGGACGTGGGCCCAAGGCACCCAGGACAGATGGTCCACCCCGCCAGCCCTCGGACACTGGCCCGAGTTGTCCGGGACAACTGGTCGACACCCGGGGCCCTCAGAGCCGGACGCGAATCACCGGGAAAGCAGGTCGAACCTGCGGGCCATCGGACCCGAGGCCGAGTCGCCCGGGAGAGATGGTCGACTCCGCCGGCACTCAAATCCAGGCCCGAGTTGCCGGGACAGCGGGTGGACTCCGCGGGGACTCGGAACAGGGCTTGAGTCGACCGGGAGAGCTGTTCCACACCGCCGGCGGTCTCACCCGTGCGCGAATCTTCCGGGAGAGCTGGTCAAGCCCGCGGGAATTCGGAGCCGAGCCCAGGTCGCCCGGGACCTTCGGTCGATCTCGCACAACCTGGGACACATTTCTGAGTCACCCGCGACAGCTGGTCGATTCCGCCTGCTTCGGACCCGGGCCCGAGACGCCCGGGACAGCTGGTCGACATCGCGGGCCCTCGGAGCCGGGCGCGAGTCGCCGGGGAGGGCTGGTCAACTTCTCAGGCCATTGGACCCGAGCCTGAGACACCCGGGACAGCTGGTTGACACCGCAGACCCTCGGACCTGGGAGCGAGTGGTCCGGGACAGCTGGTCGACCCCGCGGACATTGGAACCTGGGCCCAGGTCACCAGAGACATTTGGTCAATCCTGCGCAACATGGGACACAGGCCAGAGTCGCCCTGGATAGCTGGTTGGCACCGCGGGTAATCAGAGCCGGGCAGGAGTCGCCCGGGACAGCTGGTCGACACCGCGGGCCCTCGGAACAAGGCCCGATGCGCCCAGGAGAGCTGGTTGACACCGCGGGCCCTCGGAACACGGCCCGAGCCGGACAGGACTGCTGGTCGACGCCGCGGACCCTCGCAACAGATCGCGAGTGGTCCGGGAGACCTGGTCAACCCCGCGGTCCCTCGGACCGGGGCCCATGTCTGCCAGGACAGCTGCTCGAGCCCGCGGGACCTCGGGCACAGGCCCGAGTTACCTGGGACAGCTGGTCGACGCCGCGAGCCCTCAGACCTGAGCTCGAGTCGCCCAGGAAAGCTGGTCGACACCGCGGGCCCTCAGAACCGGGCCCGAATCAGCCGGGACAGCTAGTCGACACCATTGGCCCTCGGACTCGGGCACGAGTTGTCCGGGAGAGCTGTTCGACACCGCCGGCGGTCGCACCCGGGCGCGAGTCTTCCGGGAGAGCTGGTCAAGCCCGCGGGAACTCGGAGCCGAGCCCAGGTCGCCCGGGGCCTTTGGTCGATCTCGCACAACCTGGGACACATTTCTGAGTCACCCGCGACAGCTGGTCGATTCCGCCTGCTTCGGACCCGGGCCCGAGACGCCCGGGACAGCTGGTCGACATCGCGGGCCCTCGGAGCCGGGCGCGAGTCGCCGGGGAGGGCTGGTCAACTTCTCCGGCCATTGGACCCGAGCCTGAGACACCCGGGACAGCTGGTTGACACCGCAGACCCTCGGACCTGGGAGCGAGTGGTCCGGGACAGCTGGTCGACCCCGCGGACATTGGAACCTGGGCCCAGGTCACCAGAGACATTTGGTCAATCCTGCGCAACATGGGACACAGGCCAGAGTCGCCCTGGATAGCTGGTTGGCACCGCGGGTAATCAGAGCCGGGCAGGAGTCGCCCGGGACAGCTGGTCGACACCGAGGGCCATCGGAGCCGAGGCCGAGTCGCCCAGGAAAGCTGGTCGACACCGCGGGCCCTCAGAACCGGGCCCGAGGAACCCGGGAGAGCTGGTCGACACTAAGGGCCCTCGGATAAGAGTGCGAGTTGCCCAGGAGAGCTGGTCGACCCCGTGGGACCTCGGACAATGGCCCGAGTGTTCCCGGACAACTGGTCGACACCTTGGCCCTCGGAGCCGGGCGCGGGTCACCGGGAACGGTGGTCGAAGCCACGGGCCATCAGACCCGAGGCCGAGTCGCCCGGGAGTGCTGGTCGACAGCGCGGGCCCTCGGAACAAGGCCCGATGCGCCCAGGAGAGCTGGTTGACACCGCGGGCCCTCGGAACACGGCCCGAGCCGGACAGGACTGCTGGTCGACGCCGCGGACCCTCGCAACAGATCGCGAGTGGTCCGGGAGACCTGGTCGACCCCGCGGTCCCTCGGACCGGGGCCCATGTCTGCCAGGACAGCTGCTCGAGCCCGCGGGACCTCGGGCACAGGCCCGAGTTACCTGGGACAGCTGGTCGACGCCGCGAGCCCTCAGACCTGAGCTCGAGTCGCCCAGGAAAGCTGGTCGACACCGCGGGCCCTCAGAACCGGGCCCGAATCAGCCGGGACAGCTAGTCGACACCATTGGCCCTCGGACTCGGGCACGAGTTGTCCGGGACAGCTGGTCGACTCATGGGAAGGCGGACACGGGCCCGAGAGGCCCGGGAGAGCTGGTTGACACCGCGGGACCTCGGACCCGGGCCCGAGTCGCCTGGGAGAGCTGGTCGACACGGTGGGCCCTCAGATAAGAGCGCGAGTCGCCTGGGAGAGCTGGTCCACACCGCGGGACCTCGGACCCGTGCCCGAGTCGCCTGGGAGGGTTCGTTGACACCACGGGCCCTCAGATAAGAGTTCGACTCACCCAGTAGAGCTGGTCGACACCGCAGACCTCGGACCCGGTCGCGACGCACCTGGGAGAGCTTGTCGACACCGTGGGCCCTCGGACAAGAGCGCGACTCACCAGGACTGTTGGTCGACACAAGGCCCCTCAGATATGAGTGCGAGTCACCTGGGAGAGCTGGTCAACACCGCGGGGGTTCGGGCTCGGGCGCGAGTCATCCAGGACAGCTGGTGGATACCGAGGGTAATCGGACCCGAGCTCGAGTCCCACGGGAGATATGGTCAACACCACGGGCCCCCGGATAAGAGCACGAGACGCCCGGGAGAGCTGGTCGACCCCACGGGAACTTGGACTTGGGCCCAAGGCGCCCAGGACAGATGGTCCACCCCGCCAGCCCTCGGACACAGGCCCGAGTTGTCCGGGACAACTGGTCGACACCCCGGGCCCTCAGAGCCGGACGCGAATCACCGGGAAAGCTGGTCGAACCTGCGGGCCATCGGACCCGAGGCCGAGTCGCCCGGGAGAGATGGTCGACTCCGCCGGCCCTCAAATCCAGGCCCGAGTTGCCGGGACAGCGGGTGGACTCCGCGGGGACACGGAACAGGGCTTGAGTCGACCGGGAGAGCTGTTCCACACCGCCGGCGGTCGCACCCGGGCGCGAGTCTTCCGGGAGAGCTGGTCAAGCCCGCGGGAACTCGGAGCCGAGCCCAGGTCGCCCGGGGCCTTTGGTCGATCTCGCACAACCTGGGACACATTTCTGAGTCACCCGCGACAGCTGGTCGATTCCGCCTGCTTCGGACCCGGGCCCGAGACGCCCGGGACAGCTGGTCGACATCGCGGGCCCTCGGAGCCGGGCGCGAGTCGCCGGGGAGGGCTGGTCAACTTCTCAGGCCATTGGACCCGAGCCTGAGACACCCGGGACAGCTGGTTGACACCGCAGACCCTCGGACCTGGGAGCGAGTGGTCCGGGACAGCTGGTCGACCCCGCGGACATTGGAACCTGGGCCCAGGTCACCAGAGACATTTGGTCAATCCTGCGCAACATGGGACACAGGCCAGAGTCGCCCTGGATAGCTGGTTGGCACCGCGGGTAATCAGAGCCGGGCAGGAGTCGCCCGGGACAGCTGGTCGACACCGAGGGCCATCGGAGCCGAGGCCGAGTCGCCCAGGAAAGCTGGTCGACACCGCGGGCCCTCAGAACCGGGCCCGAGGAACCCGGGAGAGCTGGTCGACACTAAGGGCCCTCGGATAAGAGTGCGAGTTGCCCAGGAGAGCTGGTCGACCCCGTGGGACCTCGGACAATGGCCCGAGTGTTCCCGGACAACTGGTCGACACCTTGGCCCTCGGAGCCGGGCGCGGGTCACCGGGAACGGTGGTCGAAGCCACGGGCCATCAGACCCGAGGCCGAGTCGCCCGGGAGTGCTGGTCGACAGCGCGGGCCCTCGGAACAAGGCCCGATGCGCCCAGGAGAGCTGGTTGACACCGCGGGCCCTCGGAACACGGCCCGAGCCGGACAGGACTGCTGGTCGACGCCGCGGACCCTCGCAACAGATCGCGAGTGGTCCGGGAGACCTGGTCGACCCCGCGGTCCCTCGGACCGGGGCCCATGTCTGCCAGGACAGCTGCTCGAGCCCGCGGGACCTCGGGCACAGGCCCGAGTTACCTGGGACAGCTGGTCGACGCCGCGAGCCCTCAGACCTGAGCTCGAGTCGCCCAGGAAAGCTGGTCGACACCGCGGGCCCTCAGAACCGGGCCCGAATCAGCCGGGACAGCTAGTCGACACCATTGGCCCTCGGACTCGGGCACGAGTTGTCCGGGACAGCTGGTCGACTCATGGGAAGGCGGACACGGGCCCGAGAGGCCCGGGAGAGCTGGTTGACACCGCGGGACCTCGGACCCGGGCCCGAGTCGCCTGGGAGAGCTGGTCGACACGGTGGGCCCTCAGATAAGAGCGCGAGTCGCCTGGGAGAGCTGGTCCACACCGCGGGACCTCGGACCCGTGCCCGAGTCGCCTGGGAGGGTTCGTTGACACCACGGGCCCTCAGATAAGAGTTCGACTCACCCAGTAGAGCTGGTCGACACCGCAGACCTCGGACCCGGTCGCGACGCACCTGGGAGAGCTTGTCGACACCGTGGGCCCTCGGACAAGAGCGCGACTCACCAGGACTGTTGGTCGACACAAGGCCCCTCAGATATGAGTGCGAGTCACCTGGGAGAGCTGGTCAACACCGCGGGGGTTCGGGCTCGGGCGCGAGTCATCCAGGACAGCTGGTGGATACCGAGGGTAATCGGACCCGAGCTCGAGTCCCACGGGAGATATGGTCAACACCACGGGCCCCCGGATAAGAGCACGAGACGCCCGGGAGAGCTGGTCGACCCCACGGGAACTTGGACTTGGGCCCAAGGCGCCCAGGACAGATGGTCCACCCCGCCAGCCCTCGGACACAGGCCCGAGTTGTCCGGGACAACTGGTCGACACCCCGGGCCCTCAGAGCCGGACGCGAATCACCGGGAAAGCTGGTCGAACCTGCGGGCCATCGGACCCGAGGCCGAGTCGCCCGGGAGAGATGGTCGACTCCGCCGGCCCTCAAATCCAGGCCCGAGTTGCCGGGACAGCGGGTGGACTCCGCGGGGACACGGAACAGGGCTTGAGTCGACCGGGAGAGCTGTTCCACACCGCCGGCGGTCGCACCCGGGCGCGAGTCTTCCGGGAGAGCTGGTCAAGCCCGCGGGAACTCGGAGCCGAGCCCAGGTCGCCCGGGGCCTTTGGTCGATCTCGCACAACCTGGGACACATTTCTGAGTCACCCGCGACAGCTGGTCGATTCCGCCTGCTTCGGACCCGGGCCCGAGACGCCCGGGACAGCTGGTCGACATCGCGGGCCCTCGGAGCCGGGCGCGAGTCGCCGGGGAGGGCTGGTCAACTTCTCAGGCCATTGGACCCGAGCCTGAGACACCCGGGACAGCTGGTTGACACCGCAGACCCTCGGACCTGGGAGCGAGTGGTCCGGGACAGCTGGTCGACCCCGCGGACATTGGAACCGGGGCCCAGGTCACCAGAGACATTTGGTCAATCCTGCGCAACATGGGACACAGGCCAGAGTCGCCCTGGATAGCTGGTTGGCACCGCGGGTAATCAGAGCCGGGCAGGAGTCGCCCGGGACAGCTGGTCGACACCGAGGGCCATCGGAGCCGAGGCCGAGTCGCCCAGGAAAGCTGGTCGACACCGCGGGCCCTCAGAACCGGGCCCGAGGAACCCGGGAGAGCTGGTCGACACTAAGGGCCCTCGGATAAGAGTGCGAGTTGCCCAGGAGAGCTGGTCGACCCCGTGGGACCTCGGACAATGGCCCGAGTGTTCCCGGACAACTGGTCGACACCTTGGCCCTCGGAGCCGGGCGCGGGTCACCGGGAACGGTGGTCGAAGCCACGGGCCATCAGACCCGAGGCCGAGTCGCCCGGGAGTGCTGGTCGACAGCGCGGGCCCTCGGAACAAGGCCCGATGCGCCCAGGAGAGCTGGTTGACACCGCGGGCCCTCGGAACACGGCCCGAGCCGGACAGGACTGCTGGTCGACGCCGCGGACCCTCGCAACAGATCGCGAGTGGTCCGGGAGACCTGGTCGACCCCGCGGTCCCTCGGACCGGGGCCCATGTCTGCCAGGACAGCTGCTCGAGCCCGCGGGACCTCGGGCACAGGCCCGAGTTACCTGGGACAGCTGGTCGACGCCGCGAGCCCTCAGACCTGAGCTCGAGTCGCCCAGGAAAGCTGGTCGACACCGCGGGCCCTCAGAACCGGGCCCGAATCAGCCGGGACAGCTAGTCGACACCATTGGCCCTCGGACTCGGGCACGAGTTGTCCGGGAGAGCTGTTCGACACCGCCGGCGGTCGCACCCGGGCGCGAGTCTTCCGGGAGAGCTGGTCAAGCCCGCGGGAACTCGGAGCCGAGCCCAGGTCGCCCGGGGCCTTTGGTCGATCTCGCACAACCTGGGACACATTTCTGAGTCACCCGCGACAGCTGGTCGATTCCGCCTGCTTCGGACCCGGGCCCGAGACGCCCGGGACAGCTGGTCGACATCGCGGGCCCTCGGAGCCGGGCGCGAGTCGCCGGGGAGGGCTGGTCAACTTCTCAGGCCATTGGACCCGAGCCTGAGACACCCGGGACAGCTGGTTGACACCGCAGACCCTCGGACCTGGGAGCGAGTGGTCCGGGACAGCTGGTCGACCCCGCGGACATTGGAACCTGGGCCCAGGTCACCAGAGACATTTGGTCAATCCTGCGCAACATGGGACACAGGCCAGAGTCGCCCTGGATAGCTGGTTGGCACCGCGGGTAATCAGAGCCGGGCAGGAGTCGCCCGGGACAGCTGGTCGACACCGAGGGCCATCGGAGCCGAGGCCGAGTCGCCCAGGAAAGCTGGTCGACACCGCGGGCCCTCAGAACCGGGCCCGAATCAGCCGGGACAGCTAGTCGGCACCATTGGCCCTCGGACTCGGGCACGAGTTGTCCGGGACAGCTGGTCAACTCATGGGAAGGCGGACACGGGCCCGAGAGGCCCGGGAGAGCTGGTTGACACCGCGGGATCTCGGACCCGGGCCCGAGTCGCCTGGGAGAGCTGGTCGACACGGTGGGCCCTCAGATAAGAGCGCGAGTCGCCTGGGAGAGCTGGTCGACACCGCGGGACCTCGGACCCGTGCCCGAGTCGCCTGGGAGGGTTCGTTGACACCACGGGCCCTCAGATAAGAGTTCGACTCACCCAGTAGAGCTGGTCGACACCGCAGACCTCGGACCCGGTCGCGACGCACCTGGGAGAGCTTGTCGACACCGTGGGCCCTCGGACAAGAGCGCGACTCACCAGGACTGTTGGTCGACACAAGGCCCCTCAGATATGAGTGCGAGTCACCTGGGAGAGCTGGTCAACACCGCGGGGGTTCGGGCTCGGGCGCGAGTCATCCAGGACAGCTGGTGGATACCGAGGGTAATCGGACCCGAGCTCGAGTCCCACGGGAGATATGGTCAACACCACGGGCCCCCGGATAAGAGCACGAGACGCCCGGGAGAGCTGGTCGACCCCACGGGAACTTGGACTTGGGCCCAAGGCGCCCAGGACAGATGGTCCACCCCGCCAGCCCTCGGACACAGGCCCGAGTTGTCCGGGACAACTGGTCGACACCCCGGGCCCTCAGAGCCGGACGCGAATCACCGGGAAAGCTGGTCGAACCTGCGGGCCATCGGACCCGAGGCCGAGTCGCCCGGGAGAGATGGTCGACTCCGCCGGCCCTCAAATCCAGGCCCGAGTTGCCGGGACAGCGGGTGGACTCCGCGGGGACACGGAACAGGGCTTGAGTCGACCGGGAGAGCTGTTCCACACCGCCGGCGGTCGCACCCGGGCGCGAGTCTTCCGGGAGAGCTGGTCAAGCCCGCGGGAACTCGGAGCCGAGCCCAGGTCGCCCGGGGCCTTTGGTCGATCTCGCACAACCTGGGACACATTTCTGAGTCACCCGCGACAGCTGGTCGATTCCGCCTGCTTCGGACCCGGGCCCGAGACGCCCGGGACAGCTGGTCGACATCGCGGGCCCTCGGAGCCGGGCGCGAGTCGCCGGGGAGGGCTGGTCAACTTCTCAGGCCATTGGACCCGAGCCTGAGACACCCGGGACAGCTGGTTGACACCGCAGACCCTCGGACCTGGGAGCGAGTGGTCCGGGACAGCTGGTCGACCCCGCGGACATTGGAACCTGGGCCCAGGTCACCAGAGACATTTGGTCAATCCTGCGCAACATGGGACACAGGCCAGAGTCGCCCTGGATAGCTGGTTGGCACCGCGGGTAATCAGAGCCGGGCAGGAGTCGCCCGGGACAGCTGGTCGACACCGAGGGCCATCGGAGCCGAGGCCGAGTCGCCCAGGAAAGCTGGTCGACACCGCGGGCCCTCAGAACCGGGCCCGAGGAACCCGGGAGAGCTGGTCGACACTAAGGGCCCTCGGATAAGAGTGCGAGTTGCCCAGGAGAGCTGGTCGACCCCGTGGGACCTCGGACAATGGCCCGAGTGTTCCCGGACAACTGGTCGACACCTTGGCCCTCGGAGCCGGGCGCGGGTCACCGGGAACGGTGGTCGAAGCCACGGGCCATCAGACCCGAGGCCGAGTCGCCCGGGAGTGCTGGTCGACAGCGCGGGCCCTCGGAACAAGGCCCGATGCGCCCAGGAGAGCTGGTTGACACCGCGGGCCCTCGGAACACGGCCCGAGCCGGACAGGACTGCTGGTCGACGCCGCGGACCCTCGCAACAGATCGCGAGTGGTCCGGGAGACCTGGTCGACCCCGCGGTCCCTCGGACCGGGGCCCATGTCTGCCAGGACAGCTGCTCGAGCCCGCGGGACCTCGGGCACAGGCCCGAGTTACCTGGGACAGCTGGTCGACGCCGCGAGCCCTCAGACCTGAGCTCGAGTCGCCCAGGAAAGCTGGTCGACACCGCGGGCCCTCAGAACCGGGCCCGAATCAGCCGGGACAGCTAGTCGACACCATTGGCCCTCGGACTCGGGCACGAGTTGTCCGGGACAGCTGGTCGACTCATGGGAAGGCGGACACGGGCCCGAGAGGCCCGGGAGAGCTGGTTGACACCGCGGGACCTCGGACCCGGGCCCGAGTCGCCTGGGAGAGCTGGTCGACACGGTGGGCCCTCAGATAAGAGCGCGAGTCGCCTGGGAGAGCTGGTCCACACCGCGGGACCTCGGACCCGTGCCCGAGTCGCCTGGGAGGGTTCGTTGACACCACGGGCCCTCAGATAAGAGTTCGACTCACCCAGTAGAGCTGGTCGACACCGCAGACCTCGGACCCGGTCGCGACGCACCTGGGAGAGCTTGTCGACACCGTGGGCCCTCGGACAAGAGCGCGACTCACCAGGACTGTTGGTCGACACAAGGCCCCTCAGATATGAGTGCGAGTCACCTGGGAGAGCTGGTCAACACCGCGGGGGTTCGGGCTCGGGCGCGAGTCATCCAGGACAGCTGGTGGATACCGAGGGTAATCGGACCCGAGCTCGAGTCCCACGGGAGGTATGGTCAACACCACGGGCCCCCGGATAAGAGCACGAGACGCCCGGGAGAGCTGGTCGACCCCACGGGAACTTGGACTTGGGCCCAAGGCGCCCAGGACAGATGGTCCACCCCGCCAGCCCTCGGACACAGGCCCGAGTTGTCCGGGACAACTGGTCGACACCCCGGGCCCTCAGAGCCGGACGCGAATCACCGGGAAAGCTGGTCGAACCTGAGGGCCATCGGACCCGAGGCCGAGTCGCCCGGGAGAGATGGTCGACTCCGCCGGCCCTCAAATCCAGGCCCGAGTTGCCGGGACAGCGGGTGGACTCCGCGGGGACTCGGAACAGGGCTTGAGTCGACCGGGAGAGCTGTTCCACACCGCCGGCGGTCGCACCCGGGCGCGAGTCTTCCGGGAGAGCTGGTCAAGCCCGCGGGAACTCGGAGCCGAGCCCAGGTCGCCCGGGGCCTTTGGTCGATCTCGCACAACCTGGGACACATTTCTGAGTCACCCGCGACAGCTGGTCGATTCCGCCTGCTTCGGACCCGGGCCCGAGACGCCCGGGACAGCTGGTCGACATCGCGGGCCCTCGGAGCCGGGCGCGAGTCGCCGGGGAGGGCTGGTCAACTTCTCAGGCCATTGGACCCGAGCCTGAGACACCCGGGACAGCTGGTTGACACCGCAGACCCTCGGACCTGGGAGCGAGTGGTCCGGGACAGCTGGTCGACCCCGCGGACATTGGAACCGGGGCCCAGGTCACCAGAGACATTTGGTCAATCCTGCGCAACATGGGACACAGGCCAGAGTCGCCCTGGATAACTGGTTGGCACCGCGGGTAATCAGAGCCGGGCAGGAGTCGCCCGGGACAGCTGGTCGACACCGAGGGCCATCGGAGCCGAGGCCGAGTCGCCCAGGAAAGCTGGTCGACACCGCGGGCCCTCAGAACCGGGCCCGAATCAGCCGGGACAGCTAGTCGACACCATTGGCCCTCGGACTCGGGCACGAGTTGTCCGGGACAGCTGGTCGACTCATGGGAAGGCGGACACGGGCCCGAGAGGCCCGGGAGAGCTGGTTGACACCGCGGGATCTCGGACCCGGGCCCGAGTCGCCTGGGAGAGCTGGTCGACACGGTGGGCCCTCAGATAAGAGCGCGAGTCGCCTGGGAGAGCTGGTCGACACCGCGGGACCTCGGACCCGTGCCCGAGTCGCCTGGGAGGGTTTGTTGACACCACGGGCCCTCAGATAAGAGTTCGACTCACCCAGTAGAGCTGGTCGACACCGCAGACCTCGGACCCGGTCGCGACGCACCTGGGAGAGCTTGTCGACACCGTGGGCCCTCGGACAAGAGCGCGACTCACCAGGACTGTTGGTCGACACAAGGCCCCTCAGATATGAGTGCGAGTCACCTGGGAGAGCTGGTCAACACCGCGGGGGTTCGGGCTCGGGCGCGAGTCATCCAGGACAGCTGGTGGATACCGAGGGTAATCGGACCCGAGCTCGAGTCCCACGGGAGATATGGTCAACACCACGGGCCCCCGGATAAGAGCACGAGACGCCCGGGAGAGCTGGTCGACCCCACGAGAACTTGGACTTGGGCCCAAGGCGCCCAGGACAGATGGTCCACCCCGCCAGCCCTCGGACACTGGCCCGAGTTGTCCGGGACAACTGGTCGACACCCCGGGCCCTCAGAGCCGGACGCGAATCACCGGGAAAGCTGGTCGAACCTGCGGGCCATCGGACCCGAGGCCGAGTCGCCCGGGAGAGATGGTCGACTCCGCCGGCCCTCAAATCCAGGCCCGAGTTGCCGGGACAGCGGGTGGACTCCGCGGGGACTCGGAACAGGGCTTGAGTCGACCGGGAGAGCTGTTCCACACCGCCGGCGGTCGCACCCGGGCGCGAGTCTTCCGGGAGAGCTGGTCAAGCCCGCGGGAACTCGGAGCCGAGCCCAGGTCGCCCGGGGCCTTCGGTCGATCTCGCACAACCTGGGACACATTTCTGAGTCACCCGCGACAGCTGGTCGATTCCGCCTGCTTCGGACCCGGGCCCGAGACGCCCGGGACAGCTGGTCGACATCGCGGGCCCTCGGAGCCGGGCGCGAGTCGCCGGGGAGGGCTGGTCAACTTCTCAGGCCATTGGACCCGAGCCTGAGACACCCGGGACAGCTGGTTGACACCGCAGACCCTCGGACCTGGGAGCGAGTGGTCCGGGACAGCTGGTCGACCCCGCGGACATTGGAACCTGGGCCCAGGTCACCAGAGACATTTGGTCAATCCTGCGCAACATGGGACACAGGCCAGAGTCGCCCTGGATAGCTGGTTGGCACCGCGGGTAATCAGAGCCGGGCAGGAGTCGCCCGGGACAGCTGGTCGACACCGAGGGCCATCGGAGCCGAGGCCGAGTCGCCCAGGAAAGCTGGTCGACACCGCGGGCCCTCAGAACCGGGCCCGAGGAACCCGGGAGAGCTGGTCGACACTAAGGGCCCTCGGATAAGAGTGCGAGTTGCCCAGGAGAGCTGGTCGACCCCGTGGGACCTCGGACAATGGCCCGAGTGTTCCCGGACAACTGGTCGACACCTTGGCCCTTGGAGCCGGGCGCGGGTCACCGGGAACGGTGGTCGAAGCCACGGGCCATCAGACCCGAGGCCGAGTCGCCCGGGAGTGCTGGTCGACAGCGCGGGCCCTCGGAACAAGGCCCGATGCGCCCAGGAGAGCTGGTTGACACCGCGGGCCCTCGGAACACGGCCCGAGCCGGACAAGACTGCTGGTCGACGCCGCGGACCCTCGCAACAGATCGCGAGTGGTCCGGGAGACCTGGTCGACCCCGCGGTCCCTCGGACCGGGGCCCATGTCTGCCAGGACAGCTGCTCGAGCCCGCGGGACCTCGGGCACAGGCCCGAGTTACCTGGGACAGCTGGTCGACGCCGCGAGCCCTCAGACCTGAGCTCGAGTCGCCCAGGAAAGCTGGTCGACACCGCGGGCCCTCAGAACCGGGCCCGAATCAGCCGGGACAGCTAGTCGACACCATTGGCCCTCGGACTCGGGCACGAGTTGTCCGGGACAGCTGGTCGACTCATGGGAAGGCGGACACGGGCCCGAGAGGCCCGGGAGAGCTGGTTGACACCGCGGGACCTCGGACCCGGGCCCGAGTCGCCTGGGAGAGCTGGTCGACACGGTGGGCCCTCAGATAAGAGCGCGAGTCGCCTGGGAGAGCTGGTCCACACCGCGGGACCTCGGACCCGTGCCCGAGTCGCCTGGGAGGGTTCGTTGACACCACGGGCCCTCAGATAAGAGTTCGACTCACCCAGTAGAGCTGGTCGACACCGCAGACCTCGGACCCGGTCGCGACGCACCTGGGAGAGCTTGTCGACACCGTGGGCCCTCGGACAAGAGCGCGACTCACCAGGACTGTTGGTCGACACAAGGCCCCTCAGATATGAGTGCGAGTCACCTGGGAGAGCTGGTCAACACCGCGGGGGTTCGGGCTCGGGCGCGAGTCATCCAGGACAGCTGGTGGATACCGAGGGTAATCGGACCCGAGCTCGAGTCCCACGGGAGGTATGGTCAACACCACGGGCCCCCGGATAAGAGCACGAGACGCCCGGGAGAGCTGGTCGACCCCACGGGAACTTGGACTTGGGCCCAAGGCGCCCAGGACAGATGGTCCACCCCGCCAGCCCTCGGACACTGGCCCGAGTTGTCCGGGACAACTGGTCGACACCCCGGGCCCTCAGAGCCGGACGCGAATCACCGGGAAAGCTGGTCGAACCTGAGGGCCATCGGACCCGAGGCCGAGTCGCCCGGGAGAGATGGTCGACTCCGCCGGCCCTCAAATCCAGGCCCGAGTTGCCGGGACAGCGGGTGGACTCCGCGGGGACTCGGAACAGGGCTTGAGTCGACCGGGAGAGCTGTTCCACACCGCCGGCGGTCGCACCCGGGCGCGAGTCTTCCGGGAGAGCTGGTCAAGCCCGCGGGAACTCGGAGCCGAGCCCAGGTCGCCCGGGGCCTTTGGTCGATCTCGCACAACCTGGGACACATTTCTGAGTCACCCGCGACAGCTGGTCGATTCCGCCTGCTTCGGACCCGGGCCCGAGACGCCCGGGACAGCTGGTCGACATCGCGGGCCCTCGGAGCCGGGCGCGAGTCGCCGGGGAGGGCTGGTCAACTTCTCAGGCCATTGGACCCGAGCCTGAGACACCCGGGACAGCTGGTTGACACCGCAGACCCTCGGACCTGGGAGCGAGTGGTCCGGGACAGCTGGTCGACCCCGCGGACATTGGAACCTGGGCCCAGGTCACCAGAGACATTTGGTCAATCCTGCGCAACATGGGACACAGGCCAGAGTCGCCCTGGATAGCTGGTTGGCACCGCGGGTAATCAGAGCCGGGCAGGAGTCGCCCGGGACAGCTGGTCGACACCGAGGGCCATCGGAGCCGAGGCCGAGTCGCCCAGGAAAGCTGGTCGACACCGCGGGCCCTCAGAACCGGGCCCGAGGAACCCGGGAGAGCTGGTCGACACTAAGGGCCCTCGGATAAGAGTGCGAGTTGCCCAGGAGAGCTGGTCGACCCCGTGGGACCTCGGACAATGGCCCGAGTGTTCCCGGACAACTGGTCGACACCTTGGCCCTCGGAGCCGGGCGCGGGTCACCGGGAACGGTGGTCGAAGCCACGGGCCATCAGACCCGAGGCCGAGTCGCCCGGGAGTGCTGGTCGACAGCGCGGGCCCTCGGAACAAGGCCCGATGCGCCCAGGAGAGCTGGTTGACACCGCGGGCCCTCGGAACACGGCCCGAGCCGGACAGGACTGCTGGTCGACGCCGCGGACCCTCGCAACAGATCGCGAGTGGTCCGGGAGACCTGGTCGACCCCGCGGTCCCTCGGACCGGGGCCCATGTCTGCCAGGACAGCTGCTCGAGCCCGCGGGACCTCGGGCACAGGCCCGAGTTACCTGGGACAGCTGGTCGACGCCGCGAGCCCTCAGACCTGAGCTCGAGTCGCCCAGGAAAGCTGGTCGACACCGCGGGCCCTCAGAACCGGGCCCGAATCAGCCGGGACAGCTAGTCGACACCATTGGCCCTCGGACTCGGGCACGAGTTGTCCGGGACAGCTGGTCGACTCATGGGAAGGCGGACACGGGCCCGAGAGGCCCGGGAGAGCTGGTTGACACCGCGGGACCTCGGACCCGGGCCCGAGTCGCCTGGGAGAGCTGGTCGACACGGTGGGCCCTCAGATAAGAGCGCGAGTCGCCTGGGAGAGCTGGTCCACACCGCGGGACCTCGGACCCGTGCCCGAGTCGCCTGGGAGGGTTCGTTGACACCACGGGCCCTCAGATAAGAGTTCGACTCACCCAGTAGAGCTGGTCGACACCGCAGACCTCGGACCCGGTCGCGACGCACCTGGGAGAGCTTGTCGACACCGTGGGCCCTCGGACAAGAGCGCGACTCACCAGGACTGTTGGTCGACACAAGGCCCCTCAGATATGAGTGCGAGTCACCTGGGAGAGCTGGTCAACACCGCGGGGGTTCGGGCTCGGGCGCGAGTCATCCAGGACAGCTGGTGGATACCGAGGGTAATCGGACCCGAGCTCGAGTCCCACGGGAGGTATGGTCAACACCACGGGCCCCCGGATAAGAGCACGAGACGCCCGGGAGAGCTGGTCGACCCCACGGGAACTTGGACTTGGGCCCAAGGCGCCCAGGACAGATGGTCCACCCCGCCAGCCCTCGGACACAGGCCCGAGTTGTCCGGGACAACTGGTCGACACCCCGGGCCCTCAGAGCCGGACGCGAATCACCGGGAAAGCTGGTCGAACCTGAGGGCCATCGGACCCGAGGCCGAGTCGCCCGGGAGAGATGGTCGACTCCGCCGGCCCTCAAATCCAGGCCCGAGTTGCCGGGACAGCGGGTGGACTCCGCGGGGACTCGGAACAGGGCTTGAGTCGACCGGGAGAGCTGTTCCACACCGCCGGCGGTCGCACCCGGGCGCGAGTCTTCCGGGAGAGCTGGTCAAGCCCGCGGGAACTCGGAGCCGAGCCCAGGTCGCCCGGGGCCTTTGGTCGATCTCGCACAACCTGGGACACATTTCTGAGTCACCCGAGACAGCTGGTCGATTCCGCCTGCTTCGGACCCGGGCCCGAGACGCCCGGGACAGCTGGTCGACATCGCGGGCCCTCGGAGCCGGGCGCGAGTCGCCGGGGAGGGCTGGTCAACTTCTCAGGCCATTGGACCCGAGCCTGAGACACCCGGGACAGCTGGTTGACACCGCAGACCCTCGGACCTGGGAGCGAGTGGTCCGGGACAGCTGGTCGACCCCGCGGACATTGGAACCGGGGCCCAGGTCACCAGAGACATTTGGTCAATCCTGCGCAACATGGGACACAGGCCAGAGTCGCCCTGGATAACTGGTTGGCACCGCGGGTAATCAGAGCCGGGCAGGAGTCGCCCGGGACAGCTGGTCGACACCGAGGGCCATCGGAGCCGAGGCCGAGTCGCCCAGGAAAGCTGGTCGACACCGCGGGCCCTCAGAACCGGGCCCGAATCAGCCGGGACAGCTAGTCGACACCATTGGCCCTCGGACTCGGGCACGAGTTGTCCGGGACAGCTGGTCGACTCATGGGAAGGCGGACACGGGCCCGAGAGGCCCGGGAGAGCTGGTTGACACCGCGGGATCTCGGACCCGGGCCCGAGTCGCCTGGGAGAGCTGGTCGACACGGTGGGCCCTCAGATAAGAGCGCGAGTCGCCTGGGAGAGCTGGTCGACACCGCGGGACCTCGGACCCGTGCCCGAGTCGCCTGGGAGGGTTTGTTGACACCACGGGCCCTCAGATAAGAGTTCGACTCACCCAGTAGAGCTGGTCGACACCGCAGACCTCGGACCCGGTCGCGACGCACCTGGGAGAGCTTGTCGACACCGTGGGCCCTCGGACAAGAGCGCGACTCACCAGGACTGTTGGTCGACACAAGGCCCCTCAGATATGAGTGCGAGTCACCTGGGAGAGCTGGTCAACACCGCGGGGGTTCGGGCTCGGGCGCGAGTCATCCAGGACAGCTGGTGGATACCGAGGGTAATCGGACCCGAGCTCGAGTCCCACGGGAGATATGGTCAACACCACGGGCCCCCGGATAAGAGCACGAGACGCCCGGGAGAGCTGGTCGACCCCACGAGAACTTGGACTTGGGCCCAAGGCGCCCAGGACAGATGGTCCACCCCGCCAGCCCTCGGACACTGGCCCGAGTTGTCCGGGACAACTGGTCGACACCCCGGGCCCTCAGAGCCGGACGCGAATCACCGGGAAAGCTGGTCGAACCTGCGGGCCATCGGACCCGAGGCCGAGTCGCCCGGGAGAGATGGTCGACTCCGCCGGCCCTCAAATCCAGGCCCGAGTTGCCGGGACAGCGGGTGGACTCCGCGGGGACTCGGAACAGGGCTTGAGTCGACCGGGAGAGCTGTTCCACACCGCCGGCGGTCGCACCCGGGCGCGAGTCTTCCGGGAGAGCTGGTCAAGCCCGCGGGAACTCGGAGCCGAGCCCAGGTCGCCCGGGGCCTTCGGTCGATCTCGCACAACCTGGGACACATTTCTGAGTCACCCGCGACAGCTGGTCGATTCCGCCTGCTTCGGACCCGGGCCCGAGACGCCCGGGACAGCTGGTCGACATCGCGGGCCCTCGGAGCCGGGCGCGAGTCGCCGGGGAGGGCTGGTCAACTTCTCAGGCCATTGGACCCGAGCCTGAGACACCCGGGACAGCTGGTTGACACCGCAGACCCTCGGACCTGGGAGCGAGTGGTCCGGGACAGCTGGTCGACCCCGCGGACATTGGAACCTGGGCCCAGGTCACCAGAGACATTTGGTCAATCCTGCGCAACATGGGACACAGGCCAGAGTCGCCCTGGATAGCTGGTTGGCACCGCGGGTAATCAGAGCCGGGCAGGAGTCGCCCGGGACAGCTGGTCGACACCGAGGGCCATCGGAGCTGAGGCCGAGTCGCCCAGGAAAGCTGGTCGACACCGCGGGCCCTCAGAACCGGGCCCGAGGAACCCGGGAGAGCTGGTCGACACTAAGGGCCCTCGGATAAGAGTGCGAGTTGCCCAGGAGAGCTGGTCGACCCCGTGGGACCTCGGACAATGGCCCGAGTGTTCCCGGACAACTGGTCGACACCTTGGCCCTTGGAGCCGGGCGCGGGTCACCGGGAACGGTGGTCGAAGCCACGGGCCATCAGACCCGAGGCCGAGTCGCCCGGGAGTGCTGGTCGACAGCGCGGGCCCTCGGAACAAGGCCCGATGCGCCCAGGAGAGCTGGTTGACACCGCGGGCCCTCGGAACACGGCCCGAGCCGGACAAGACTGCTGGTCGACGCCGCGGACCCTCGCAACAGATCGCGAGTGGTCCGGGAGACCTGGTCGACCCCGCGGTCCCTCGGACCGGGGCCCATGTCTGCCAGGACAGCTGCTCGAGCCCGCGGGACCTCGGGCACAGGCCCGAGTTACCTGGGACAGCTGGTCGACGCCGCGAGCCCTCAGACCTGAGCTCGAGTCGCCCAGGAAAGCTGGTCGACACCGCGGGCCCTCAGAACCGGGCCCGAATCAGCCGGGACAGCTAGTCGACACCATTGGCCCTCGGACTCGGGCACGAGTTGTCCGGGACAGCTGGTCGACTCATGGGAAGGCGGACACGGGCCCGAGAGGCCCGGGAGAGCTGGTTGACACCGCGGGACCTCGGACCCGGGCCCGAGTCGCCTGGGAGAGCTGGTCGACACGGTGGGCCCTCAGATAAGAGCGCGAGTCGCCTGGGAGAGCTGGTCCACACCGCGGGACCTCGGACCCGTGCCCGAGTCGCCTGGGAGGGTTCGTTGACACCACGGGCCCTCAGATAAGAGTTCGACTCACCCAGTAGAGCTGGTCGACACCGCAGACCTCGGACCCGGTCGCGACGCACCTGGGAGAGCTTGTCGACACCGTGGGCCCTCGGACAAGAGCGCGACTCACCAGGACTGTTGGTCGACACAAGGCCCCTCAGATATGAGTGCGAGTCACCTGGGAGAGCTGGTCAACACCGCGGGGGTTCGGGCTCGGGCGCGAGTCATCCAGGACAGCTGGTGGATACCGAGGGTAATCGGACCCGAGCTCGAGTCCCACGGGAGGTATGGTCAACACCACGGGCCCCCGGATAAGAGCACGAGACGCCCGGGAGAGCTGGTCGACCCCACGGGAACTTGGACTTGGGCCCAAGGCGCCCAGGACAGATGGTCCACCCCGCCAGCCCTCGGACACTGGCCCGAGTTGTCCGGGACAACTGGTCGACACCCCGGGCCCTCAGAGCCGGACGCGAATCACCGGGAAAGCTGGTCGAACCTGAGGGCCATCGGACCCGAGGCCGAGTCGCCCGGGAGAGATGGTCGACTCCGCCGGCCCTCAAATCCAGGCCCGAGTTGCCGGGACAGCGGGTGGACTCCGCGGGGACTCGGAACAGGGCTTGAGTCGACCGGGAGAGCTGTTCCACACCGCCGGCGGTCGCACCCGGGCGCGAGTCTTCCGGGAGAGCTGGTCAAGCCCGCGGGAACTCGGAGCCGAGCCCAGGTCGCCCGGGGCCTTTGGTCGATCTCGCACAACCTGGGACACATTTCTGAGTCACCCGCGACAGCTGGTCGATTCCGCCTGCTTCGGACCCGGGCCCGAGATGCCCGGGACAGCTGGTCAACATCGCGGGTCCTCGGAGCCGGGTGCGAGTCGCCGGGGAGGGCTGGTCAACTTCTCAGGCCATTGGACCCGAGCCTGAGACACCCGGGACATCTGGTTGACACCGCAGACCCTCGGACCAGGGAGCGAGTGGTCCGGGACAGCTGGTCGACCCCGCGGACATTGGAACCTGGGCCCAGGTCACCAGAGACATTTGGTCAATCCTGCGCAACATGGGACACAGGCCAGAGTGGCCCTGGATAGCTGGTTGGCACCGCGGGTAATCAGAGCCGGGCAGGAGTCGCCCGGGACAGCTGGTCGACACGAGGGCCATCAGACCCGAGGCCGAGTCGCCCAGGAAAGCTGGTCGACACCGCGGGCCCTCAGAACCGGGCCCGAGGAACCCGGGAGAGCTGGTCGACACTAAGGGCCCTCGGATAAGAGTGCGAGTTGCCCAGGAGAGCCGGTCGACCCCGTGGGACCTCGGACAATGGCCCGAGTGTTCCCAGACAACTGGTCAACACCTTGGCCCTCGGAGCCGGGCGCGGGTCACCGGGAACGGTGGTCGAAGCCACGGGCCATCAGACCCGAGGCCGAGTCGCCCGGGAGTGCTGGTCGACAGCGCGGGCCCTCGGAACAAGGCCCGATGCGTCCAGGAGAGCTGGTTGACACCGCGGGCCCTCGGAACACGGCCCGAGCCGGACAGGACTGCTGGTCGACGCCGCGGACCCTCGCAACAGATCGCGAGTGGTCCGGGAGACCTGGTCGACCCTGCGGTCCCTCGGACCGGGGCCCATGTCTGCCAGGACAGCTGCTCGAGCCCGCGGGACCTCGGGCACAGGCCCGAGTTACCTGAGACAGCTGGTCGACGCCGCAAGCCCTCAGACCTGAGCTCGAGTCACCCAGGAAAGCTGGTCGACACCGCGGGCCCTCAGAACCGGGCCCGAATCAGCCGGGACAGCTAGTCGACACCATTGGCCCTCGGACTCGGGCACGAGTGTCCGGGACAGCTGGTCGACTCATGGGAAGGCGGACACGGGCCCGAGAGGCCCGGGAGAGCTGGTTGACACCGCGGGACCTCGGACCCGGGCCCGAGTCGCCTGGGAGAGCTGGTCGACACGGTGGGCCCTCAGATAAGAGCGCGAGTCGCCTGGGAGAGCTGGTCGACACCGCGGGAACTTGGACTTGGGCCCAAGGCGCCCAGGACAGATGGTCCACCCCGCCAGCCCTCGGACACTGGCCCGAGTTGTCCCGGACAACTGGTCGACACCCCGGGCCCTCAGAGCCGGACGCGAATCACCGGGAAAGCTGGTCGAACCTGCGGGCCATCCGACCCGAGGCCGAGACGCCCGGGAGAGATGGTCGACTCCGCCGGCCCTCAAATCCAGGCCCGAGTTGCCGGGACAGCGGGTGGACTCTGCGGGGACTCGGAACAGGGCTTGAGTCGACCTGGAGAGCTGTTCCACACCGCCGGCAGTCGCACCCGGGCGCGAGTCTTCCGGGAGAGCTGGTCAAGCCCGCGGGAACTCGGAGCCGAGCCCAGGTCGCCCGGGGCCTTTGGTCGATCTCGCACAACCTGGGACACATTTCTGAGCCACCCGCGACAGCTGGTCGATTCCGCCTGCTTCGGACCCGGGCCCGAGACGCCCAGGACAGCTGGCCGACATCGCGGGCCCTCGGAGCCGGGCGCGAGTCGCCGGGGAGGGCTGGTCAACTTCTCAGGCCATTGGACCCGAGCCTGAGACACCCGGGACAGCTGGTTGACACCGCAGACCCTCGGACCTGGGAGCGAGTGGTCCGGGACAGCTGGTCGACCCCGCGGACATTGGAACCGGGGCCCAGGTCACCAGAGACATTTGGTCAATCCTGCGCAACATGGGACACAGGCCAGAGTGGCCCTGGATAGCTGGTTGGCACCGCGGGTAATCAGAGCTGGGCAGGAGTCGCCCGGGACAGCTGGTCGACACGAGGGCCATCAGACCCGAGGCCGAGTCGCCCAGGAAAGCTGGTCGACACCGCGGGCCCTCGGAACACGGCCCGAGCCAGACAGGACTGCTGGTCGACACCGCGAACCCTCGCAACAGATCGCGATTGGTCCGGGAGACCTGGTCGACCCCGCGGTCCCTCGGACCGGGGCCCATGTCTGCCAGGACAGCTGCTCGAGCCCGCGGGACCTCGGGCACAGGCCCGAGTTACCTGGGACAGCTGGTCGACGCCGCGAGCCCTCAGACCTGAGCTCGAGTCGCCCAGGAAAGCTGGTCGACACCGCGGGCCCTCAGAACCGGGCCCGAATCAGCCGGGACAGCTAGTCGACACCATTGGCCCTCGGACTCGGGCACGAGTTGTCCGGGACAGCTGGTCGACTCATGGGAAGGCGGACACGGGCCCGAGTGCCCCGGGAGAGCTGGTTGACACCGCGGGACCTCGGGCCCGGGCCCGAGTCGCCTGGGAGAGCTGGTCGACACGGTGGGCCCTCAGATAAGAGCGCAAGTCGCCTGGGAGAGCTGGTCGACACCGCGGGACCTCGGACCTGTGCCCGAGTCGCCTGGGAGGGTTCGTTGCCACCCCGGGCCTCAGATAAGAGTGCGAGTCGCCCAGGAGAGCTGGTCGACACCGCGGACCTCGGACCCGGTCCCGACGCAGCTGGGAGAGCTTGTCGACACCGTGGGCCCTCGGACAAGAGCGCGACTCACCAGGACTGTTGGTCGACACCAGGCCCCTCAGATAAGAGTGCAAGTCACCCGGGAGAGCTGGTCAACACCGCCGGTGCTCGGAACGGGCCACAAGTCGCCCGGGACAACTGGTCAACACCGCAGGGTTTCGGGCACGGGCGCGAGTCATCCAGGACAGCTGGTGGACCGTGAGGGCCATCGGACCCGATCTCGGGTCCCACGGGAGATCTGGTCAACACCACGGGCCCACGGATAAGAGCGCGAGACGCCCGGGAGAGCTGGTCGACCCCACGGGAACTTGGACTTGGGCCCAAGGCACCCAGGACAGATGGTCCACCCCGCCAGCCCTCGGACACTGGCCCGAGTTGTCCGGGACAACTGGTCGACACCCCGGGCCCTCAGAGCCGGACGCGAATCACCGGGAAAGCTGGTCGAACCTGAGGGCCATCGGACCCGAGGCCGAGTCGCCCGGGAGAGATGGTCGACTCCGCCGGCCCTCAAATCCAGGCCCGAGTTGCCGGGACAGCGGGTGGACTCCGCGGGGACTCGGAACAGGGCTTGAGTCGACCGGGAGAGCTGTTCCACACCGCCGGCGGTCTCACCCGTGCGCGAATCTTCCGGGAGAGCTGGTCAAGCCCGCGGGAACTCGGAGCCGAGCCCAGGTCGCCCGGGACCTTCGGTCGATCTCGCACAACCTGGGACACATTTCTGAGTCACCCGCGACAGCTGGTCGATTCCGCCTGCTTCGGACCCGGGCCCGAGACGCCCGGGACAGCTGGTCGACATCGCGGGCCCTCGGAGCCGGGCGCGAGTCGCCGGGGAGGGCTGGTCAACTTCTCAGGCCATTGGACCCAAGCCTGAGACACCCGGGACAGCTGGTTGACACCGCAGACCCTCGGACCTGGGAGCGAGTGGTCCGGGACAGCTGGTCGACGCCGCGGACATTGGAACCTGGGCCCAGGTCACCAGAGACATTTGGTCAATCCTGCGCAACATGGGACACAGGCCAGAGTCGCCCTGGATAGCTGGTTGGCACCGCGGGTAATCAGAGCCGGGCAGGAGTCGCCCGGGACAGCTGGTCGACACCGCGGGCCATCAGAGCCGAGGCCGAGTCGCCTCGGTAATCAGAGCCGGGCAGGAGTCGCCCGGGACAGCTGGTCGACACCGAGGGCCATCGGAGCCGAGGCCGAATTGCCCAGGAAAGCTGGTCGACACCGCGGACCCTCAGAACCGGGCCCGAGGAACCCGTGAGAGCTGGTCGACACTAAGGGCCCTCGGATAAGAGTGCGAGTTGCCCAGGAGAGCTGGTCGACCCTGTGGGACCTCGGACAATGGCCCGAGTGTTCCCGGACAACTGGTCGACACCTTGGCCCTCGGAGCCGGGCGCGGGTCACCGGGAACGGTGGTCGAAGCCACGGGCCATCAGACCCGAGGCCGAGTCGCCCGGGAGTGCTGGTCGACAGCGCGGGCCCTCGGAACAAGACCCGATGCGCCCAGGAGAGCTGGTTGACACCGCGGGCCCTCGGATCACGGCCCGAGCCGGACAAGACTGCTGGTCGACGCCGCGGACCCTCGCAACAGATCGCGAGTGGTCCGGGAGACCTGGTCGACCCAGCAGTCCCTCGGACCGGGGCCCATGTCTGCCAGGACAGCTGCTCGAGCCCGCGGGACCTCGGGCACAGGCCCGAGTTACCTGGGACAGCTGGTCGACGCCGCGAGCCCTCAGACCTGAGCTCGAGTTGCCCAGGAAAGCTGGTCGACACCGCGGGCCCTCAGAACCGGGCCCGAATCAGCCGGGACAGCTAGTCGACACCATTGGCCCTCGGACTCGGGCACGAGTTGTCCGGGACAGCTGGTCGACTCATGGGAAGGCGGACACGGGCCCGAGAGGCCCGGGAGAGCTGGTTGACACCGCGGGACCTCGGACCCGGGCCCGAGTCGCCTGGGAGAGCTGGTCGACACGGTGGGCCCTCAGATAAGAGCGCGAGTCGCCTGGGAGAGCTGGTCGACACCGCGGGACCTCGGACCCGTGCCCGAGTCGCCTGGGAGGGTTCGTTGACACCACGGGCCCTCAGATAAGAGTTCGACTCACCCAGTAGAGCTGGTCGACACCGCAGACCTCGGACCCGGTCGCGACGCACCTGGGAGAGCTTGTCGACACCGTGGGCCCTCGGACAAGAGCGCGACTCACCAGGACTGTTGGTCGACACAAGGCCCCTCAGATATGAGTGCGAGTCACCTGGGAGAGCTGGTCAACACCGCGGGGGTTCGGGCTCGGGCGCGAGTCATCCAGGACAGCTGGTGGATACCGAGGGTAATCGGACCCGAGCTCGAGTCCCACGGGAGGTATGGTCAACACCACGGGCCCCCGGATAAGAGCACGAGACGCCCGGGAGAGCTGGTCGACCCCACGGGAACTTGGACTTGGGCCCAAGGCGCCCAGGACAGATGGTCCACCCCGCCAGCCCTCGGACACTGGCCCGAGTTGTCCGGGACAACTGGTCGACACCCCGGGCCCTCAGAGCCGGACGCGAATCACCGGGAAAGCTGATCGACACCGAGGGCCATCAGAGCCGAGGCCGAGTCGCCCAGGAAAGCTGGTCGACACCGCGGGCCCTCAGAAACGGGCCCGAGGAACCCGGGAGAGCTGGTCGACACTAAGGGCCCTCGGATAAGAGTGCGAGTTGCCCAGGAGAGCCGGTCGACCCCGTGGGACCTCGGACAATGGCCCGAGTGTTCCCGGACAACTGGTCGACACCTTGGCCCTCGGAGCCGGGCGCGGGTCACCGGGAACGGTGGTCGAAGCCACGGGCCATCAGACCCGAGGCCGAGTCGCCCGGGAGTGCTGGTCGACAGCGCAGGCCCTCGGAACAAGGCCCGATGCGCCCAGGAGAGCTGGTTGACACCGCGGGCCCTCGGAACACGGCCCGAGCCGGACAGGACTGCTGGTCGACGCCGCGGACCCTCGCAACAGATCGCGAGTGGTCCGGGAGACCTGGTCGACCCCGCGGTCCCTCGGACCGGGGCCCATGTCTGCCAGGACAGCTGCTCGAGCCCGCGGGACCTCGGGCACAGGCCCGAGTTACCTGGGACAGCTGGTCGACGCCGCAAGCCCTCAGACCTGAGCTCGAGTCGCCCAGGAAAGCTGGTCGACACCGCGGGCCCTCAGAACCGGGCCCGAATCAGCCGGGACAGCTAGTCGACACCATTGGCCCTCGGACTCGGGCACGAGTTGTCCGGGACAGCTGGTCGACTCATGGGAAGGCGGACACGGGCCCGAGAGGCCCCGGAGAGCTGGTTGACACCGCGGGACCTCGGACCCGGGCCCGAGTCG
The DNA here is from genome assembly GCF_054392235.1 of Sus scrofa. Taxonomy (NCBI): domain Eukaryota; kingdom Metazoa; phylum Chordata; class Mammalia; order Artiodactyla; family Suidae; genus Sus; species Sus scrofa. The sequence continues at coordinate 36,342,699 of NC_139393.1, read as the reverse complement.
CCTGGGAGAGCTGGTCGACACGGTGGGCCCTCAGATAAGAGCGCGAGTCGCCTGGGAGAGCTGGTCCACACCGCGGACCTCGGACACGTGCCCGAGTCGCCTGGGAGGGTTCGTTGACACCACGGGCCCTCAGATAAGAGTTCGACTCACCCAGTAGAGCTGGTCGACACCGCAGACCTCGGACCCGGTCGCGACGCACCTGGGAGAGCTTGTCGACACCGTGGGCCCTCGGACAAGAGCGCGACTCACCAGGACTGTTGGTCGACACAAGGCCCCTCAGATATGAGTGCGAGTCACCTGGGAGAGCTGGTCAACACCGCGGGGGTTCGGGCTCGGGCGCGAGTCATCCAGGACAGCTGGTGGATACCGAGGGTAATCGGACCCGAGCTCGAGTCCCACGGGAGGTATGGTCAACACCACGGGCCCCCGGATAAGAGCACGAGACGCCCGGGAGAGCTGGTCGACCCCACGGGAACTTGGACTTGGGCCCAAGGCGCCCAGGACAGATGGTCCACCCCGCCAGCCCTCGGACACTGGCCCGAGTTGTCCGGGACAACTGGTCGACACCCCGGGCCCTCAGAGCCGGACGCGAATCACCGGGAAAGCTGGTCGACACCGAGGGCCATCAGAGCCGAGGCCGAGTCGCCCAGGAAAGCTGGTCGACACCGCGGGCCCTCAGAACCGGGCCCGAGGAACCCGGGAGAGCTGGTCGACACTAAGGGCCCTCGGATAAGAGTGCGAGTTGCCCAGGAGAGCCGGTCGACCCCGTGGGACCTCGGACAATGGCCCGAGTGTTCCCGGACAACTGGTCGACACCTTGGCCCTCGGAGCCGGGCGCGGGTCACCGGGAACGGTGGTCGAAGCCACGGGCCATCAGACCCGAGGCCGAGTCGCCCGGGAGTGCTGGTCGACAGCGCAGGCCCTCGGAACAAGGCCCGATGCGCCCAGGAGAGCTGGTTGACACCGCGGGCCCTCGGAACACGGCCCGAGCCGGACAGGACTGCTGGTCGACGCCGCGGACCCTCGCAACAGATCGCGAGTGGTCCGGGAGACCTGGTCGACCCCGCGGTCCCTCGGACCGGGGCCCATGTCTGCCAGGACAGCTGCTCGAGCCCGCGGGACCTCGGGCACATGCCCGAGTTACCTGAGACAGCTGGTCGACGCCGCAAGCCCTCAGACCTGGGCTCGAGTCGCCCAGGAAAGCTGGTCGACACCGCGGGCCCTCAGAACCGGGCCCGAATCAGCCGGGACAGCTAGTCGACACCATTGGCCCTCGGACTCGGGCACGAGTTGTCCGGGACAGCTGGTCGACTCAAGGGAAGGCGGACACGGGCCCGAGTGGCCCAGGAGAGCTGGTTGACACCGCGGGACCTCGGACCCGTGCCGGAGTCGCCTGGGAGAGCTGGTCGACACGGTGGGCCCTCAGATAAGAGCGCGAGTCACCTGGGAGAGCTGGTCGACCCCACGGGAACTTGGACTTGGGCCCAAGGCGCCCAGGACAGATGGTCCACCCCGCCAGCCCTCGGACACTGGCCCGAGTTGTCCGGGACAACTGGTCGACACCCCGGGCCCTCAGAGCCGGATGCGAATCACCGGGAAATCTGGTCGAACCTGCGGGCCATCGGACCCGAAGCCGAGACGCCCGGGAGAGATGGTCGACTCCGCCGGCCCTCAAATCCAGGCCCGAGTTGCCGGGACAGCGGGTGGACTCCGCGGGGACTCGGAACAGGGCTTGAGTCGACCGGGAGAGCTGTTCCACACCGCCGGCAGTCGCACCCGGGCGCGAGTCTTCCGGGAGAGCTGGTCAAGCCCGCGGGAACTCGGAGCCGAGCCCAGGTCGCCCGGGGCCTTTGGTCGATCTCGCACAACCTGGGACACATTTCTGAGCCACCCGCGACAGCTGGTCGATTCCGCCTGCTTCGGACCCGGGCCCGAGACGCCCAGGACAGCTGGTCGACATCGCGGGCCCTCGGAGCCGGGCGCGAGTCGCCGGGGAGGGCTGGTCAACTTCTCAGGCCATTGGACCCGAGCCTGAGACACCCGGGACAGCTGGTTGACACCGCAGACCCTCGGACCTGGGAGCGAGTGGTCCGGGACAGCTGGTCGACCCCGCGGACATTGGAACCGGGGCCCAGGTCACCAGAGACATTTGGTCAATCCTGCGCAACATGGGACACAGGCCAGAGTCGCCCTGGATAGCTGGTTGGCACCGCGGGTAATCAGAGCCGGGCAGGAGTCGCCCGGGACAGCTGGTCGACACCGAGGGCCATCGGAGCCGAGGCCGAGTCGCCCAGGAAAGCTGGTCGACACCGCGGGCCCTCAGAACCGGGCCCGAGGAACCCGGGGGAGCTGGTCGACACCGCGGGCCCTCGGAACACGGCCCGAGCCAGACAGGACTGCTGGTCGACACCGCGAACCCTCGCAACAGATCGCGATTGGTCCGGGAGACCTGGTCGACACCGCGGTCCCTCGGACCGGGGCCCATGTCTGCCAGGACAGCTGCTCGAGCCCGCGGGACCTCGGGCACAGGCCCGAGTTACCTGGGACAGCTGGTCGACGCCGCGAGCCCTCAGACCTGAGCTCGAGTCGCCCAGGAAAGCTGGTCGACACCGCGGTCCCTCAAAACCGGGCCCGAATCAGCCGGGACAGCTAGTCGACACCATTGGCCCTCGGACTCGGATACGAGTTGTCCGGGACAGCTGGTCGACTCATGGGAAGGCGGACACGGGCCCGAGTGCCCCGGGAGAGCTGGTTGACACCGCGGGACCTCGGGCCCGGGCCCGAGTCGCCTGGGAGAGCTGGTCGACACGGTGGGCCCTCAGATAAGAGCGCAAGTCGCCTGGGAGAGCTGGTCGACACCGCGGGACCTCGGACCTGTGCCCGAGTCGCCTGGGAGGGTTCGTTGCCACCCCGGGCCTCAGATAAGAGTGCGAGTCGCCCAGGAGAGCTGGTCGACACCGCGGACCTCGGACCCGGTCCCGACGCACCTGGGAGAGATTGTCGACACCGTGGGCCCTCGGACAAGAGCGCAACTCACCAGGACTGTTGGTCGACACCAGGCCCCTCAGATAAGAGTGCAAGTCACCCGGGAGAGCTGGTCAACACCGCCGGTGCTCGGAACGGGCCACAAGTCGCCCGGGACAACTGGTCAACACCGCAGGGTTTCGGGCACGGGCGCGAGTCATCCAGGACAGCTGGTGGACCGTGAGGGCCATCGGACCCGATCTCGGGTCCCACGGGAGATCTGGTCAACACCACGGGCCCACGGATAAGAGCGCGAGACGCCCGGGAGAGCTGGTCGACCCCACGGGAACTTGGACTTGGGCCCAAGGCACCCAGGACAGATGGTCCACCCCGCCAGCCCTCGGACACTGGCCCGAGTTGTCAGGGACAACTGGTCGACACCCGGGGCCCTCAGAGCCGGACGCGAATCACCGGGAAAGCTGGTCGAACCTGCGGGCCATCGGACCCGAGGCCGAGTCGCCCGGGAGAGATGGTCGACTCCGCCGGCCCTCAAATCCAGGCCCGAGTTGCCGGGACAGCGGGTGGACTCCGCGGGGACTCGGAACAGGGCTTGAGTCGACCGGGAGAGCTGTTCCACACCGCCGGCGGTCTCACCCGTGCGCGAATCTTCCGGGAGAGCTGGTCAAGCCCGCGGGAACTCGGAGCCGAGCCCAGGTCGCCCGGGGCCTTCGGTCGATCTCGCACAACCTGGGACACATTTCTGAGCCACCCGCGACAGCTGGTCGATTCCGCCTGCTTCGGACCCGTGCCCGAGACGCCCGGGACAGCTGGTCGACATCGCGGGCCCTCGGAGCCGGGTGCGAGTCGCCGGGGAGGGCTGGTCAACTTCTCAGGCCATTGGACCCGAGCCTGAGACACCCGGGACAGCTGGTTGACACCGCAGACCCTCGGACCTGGGAGCGAGTGGTCCGGGACAGCTGGTCGACCCCGCGGACATTGGAAGCTGGGCCCAGGTCACCAGAGACATTTGGTCAATCCTGCACAACATGGGACACAGGCCAGAGTCGCCCTGGATAGCTGGTTGGCACCGTGGATAATCAGAGCCGGGCAGGAGTCGCCCGGGACAGCTGGTCGACACCGCGGGCCCTCAGAACCGGGCCCGAGGAACCCGGGAGAGCTGGTCGACACTAAGGGCCCTCGGATAAGAGTGCGAGTTGCCCAAGAGAGTTGGTCGACCCCGTGGGACCTCGGACAATGGCCCGAGTGTTCCCGGACAACTGGTCGACACCTTGGCCCTCGGAGCCGGGTGCGGGTCACCGGGAACGGTGGTCGAAGCCACGGGCCATCAGACCCGAGGCCGAGTCGCCCGGGAGTGCTGGTCGACAGCGCGGGCCCACGGAACAAGACCCGATGCGCCCAGGAGAGCTGGTTGACACCGCGGGCCCTCGGAACACGGCCCGAGCCGGACAGGACTACTGGACGACGCCGCGGACACTCACGAGAGATCGCGAGAGGTCCGGGAGACCTGGTCGACCCCGCGGTCCCTCGGACCGGGACCCATGTCTGCCAGGACAGCTGCTCGAGCCCGCGGGACCTCGGGCACAGGCCCGAGTTACCTGGGACAGCTGGTCGACGCCGCGAGCCCTCAGACCTGAGTTCGAGTCGCCCAGGAAAGCTGGTCGACACCGCGGGCCCTCAGAACCGGGCCCGAATCAGCCGGGACAGCTAGTCGACACCATTGGCCCTCGGACTCGGGCACGAGTTGTCCGGGACAGCTGGTCGACTCATGGGTAGGCGGACACGGGTCCGAGTTGCCGGGAGAGCTGGTTGACACCGCGGGACCTCGGACCCGGGCCCGAGTTGCCTGGGAGAGGTGGTCGACACCGCGGGACCTCGGAACCAGGCCCGAGTCGCCTCGGAGTGTTCGTTGACAACACGGGCCCTCAGATAAGAGTGCGCGTCGCCCAGGAGAGCTGGTCGACACCGCGGACCTCCGACCCGGTCCCAACGCACCTGGGAGAGCTTGTCGACACCGTGGGCCCTCGGACAAGAGCGCGACTCACCAGGACTGTTGGTCGACACAAGGCCCCTCAGATATGAGTGCAAGTCACCCGGGAGAGCTGGTCAACACCGCGGGTGCTCGGAACGGGCCACGAGTCGCCCGGGACAACTGGTCAACACCGCGGGGGTTCGGGCTCGGGCGTGAGTCATCCAGGACAGCTGGTGGACCGTGAGGGCCATCAGACCCGATCTCGGGTCCCACGGGAGATCTGGTCAACACCACGGGCCCACGGATAAGAGCGCGAGACGCCCGGGAGAGCTGGTCGACCCCACGGGAACTTGGACTTGGGCCCAAGGCACCCAGGACAGATGGTCCACCCCGCCAGCCCTCGGACACTGGCCCGAGTTGTCAGGGACAACTGGTCGACACCCCGGGCCCTCAGAGCCGGACGCAAATCACCGGGAAAGCAGGTCGAACCTGCGGGCCATCGGACCCGAGGCCGAGTCGCCCGGGAGAGATGGTCGACTCCGCCGGCCCTCAAATCCATGCCCGAGTTGCCGGGACAGCGGGTGGACTCTGCGGGGACTCGGAACAGGGCTTGAGTCGACCGGGAGAGCTGTTCCACACCACCGGCGGTCTCACCCGTGCGCGAATCTTCCGGGAGAGCTGGTCAAGCCCGCGGGAACTCGGAGCCGAGCCCAGGTCGCCCGGGGACTTTGGTCGATCTCGCACAACCTGGGACACATTTCTGAGCCACCCGCGACAGCTGGTCGATTCCGCCTGCTTCGGACCCGTGCCCGAGACGCCCGGGACAGCTGGTCGACATCGCGGGCCCTCGGAGCCGGGTGCGAGTCGCCGGGGAGGGCTGGTCAACTTCTCAGGCCATTGGACCCGAGCCTGAGACACCCGGGACAGCTGGTTGACACCGCAGACCCTCGGACCTGGGAGCGAGTGGCCCGGGACAGCTGGTCGACCCCGCGGACATTGGAACCTGGGCCCAGGTCACCAGAGACATTTGGTCAATCCTGCGCAACATGGGACACAGGCCAGAGTGGCCCTGGATAGCTGGTTGGCACCGCGGGTAATCAGAGCCGGGCAGGAGTCGCCCGGGACAGCTGGTCGACACCGCGGGCCATCAGAGCCGAGGCCGAGTCGCCTCGGTAATCAGAGCCGGGCAGGAGTCGCCCAGGACAGCTGGTCGACACCGAGGGCCATCAGACCCGAGTCCGAGTCGCCCAGGAAAGCTGGTCGACACCGCGGGCCCTCAGAACCGGGCCCGAGGAACCCGAGAGAGCTGGTCGACACTAAGGGCCCTCGGATAAGAGTGCGAGTTGCCCAGGAGAGCTGGTCGACCCCGTGGGACCTCGGACCATGGCCCGAGTGTTCCCGGACAACTGGTCGACACCTTGGCCCTCGGAGCCGGGCACGGGTCACCGGGAACGGTGGTCGAAGCCACGGGCCATCAGACCCGAGGCCGAGTCGCCCGGGAGTGCTGGTCGACAGCGCGGCCCTCGGAACAAGGCCCGATGCGCCCAGGAGAGCTGGTTGACACCGCGGGCCCTCGGAACACGGCCCGAGCCGGACAGGACTGCTGGTCGACGCCGCGGACCCTCGCAACAGATCGCGAGTGGTCCGGGAGACCTGGTCGACCCCGCGGTCCCTCGGACCGGGGCCCATGTCTGCCAGGACAGCTGCTCGAGCCCGCGGGACCTCGGGAACATGCCCGAGTTACCTGAGACAGCTGGTCGACGCCGCAAGCCCTCAGACCTGAGCTCGAGTCGCCCAGGAAAGCTGGTCGACACCGCGGGCCCTCAGAACCGGGCCCGAATCAGCCGGGACAGCTAGCGACACCATTGGCCCTCGGACTCGGGCACGAGTTGTCCGGGACAGCTGGTCAACTCAAGGGAAGGCGGACACGGGCCCGAGTGGCCCGGGAGAGCAGGTTGACACCGCGGGACCTCGGACACGGGCCCGAGTCGCCTGGGAGAGCTGGTCGACACGGTGGGCCCTCAGATAAGAGCGCGAGTCACCTGGGAGAGCTGGTCGACCCCACGGGAACTTGGACTTGGGCCCAAGGCGCCCAGGACAGATGGTCCACCCCGCCAGCCCTCGGACACTGGCCCGAGTTGTCTGGGACAACTGGTCGACACCCCGGGCCCTCAGAGCCGGACGCAAATCACCGGGAAAGCAGGTCGAACCTGCGGGCCATCGGACCCGAGGCCGAGTCGCCCGGGAGAGATGGTCGACTCCGCCGGCCCTCAAATCCATGCCCGAGTTGCCGGGACAGCGGGTGGACTCTGCGGGGACTCGGAACAGGGCTTGAGTCGACCGGGAGAGCTGTTCCACACCACCGGCGGTCTCACCCGTGCGCGAATCTTCCGGGAGAGCTGGTCAAGCCCGCGGGAACTCGGAGCCGAGCCCAGGTCGCCCGGGGACTTTGGTCGATCTCGCACAACCTGGGACACATTTCTGAGCCACCCGCGACAGCTGGTCGATTCCGCCTGCTTCGGACCCGTGCCCGAGACGCCCGGGACAGCTGGTCGACATCGCGGGCCCTCGGAGCCGGGTGCGAGTCGCCGGGGAGGGCTGGTCAACTTCTCAGGCCATTGGACCCGAGCCTGAGACACCCGGGACAGCTGGTTGACACCGCAGACCCTCGGACCTGGGAGCGAGTGGCCCGGGACAGCTGGTCGACCCCGCGGACATTGGAACCTGGGCCCAGGTCACCAGAGACATTTGGTCAATCCTGCGCAACATGGGACACAGGCCAGAGTGGCCCTGGATAGCTGGTTGGCACCGCGGGTAATCAGAGCCGGGCAGGAGTCGCCCGGGACAGCTGGTCGACACCGCGGGCCATCAGAGCCGAGGCCGAGTCGCCTCGGTAATCAGAGCCGGGCAGGAGTCGCCCAGGACAGCTGGTCGACACCGAGGGCCATCAGACCCGAGTCCGAGTCGCCCAGGAAAGCTGGTCGACACCGCGGGCCCTCAGAACCGGGCCCGAGGAACCCGAGAGAGCTGGTCGACACTAAGGGCCCTCGGATAAGAGTGCGAGTTGCCCAGGAGAGCTGGTCGACCCCGTGGGACCTCGGACCATGGCCCGAGTGTTCCCGGACAACTGGTCGACACCTTGGCCCTCGGAGCCGGGCACGGGTCACCGGGAACGGTGGTCGAAGCCACGGGCCATCAGACCCGAGGCCGAGTCGCCCGGGAGTGCTGGTCGACAGCGCGGCCCTCGGAACAAGGCCCGATGCGCCCAGGAGAGCTGGTTGACACCGCGGGCCCTCGGAACACGGCCCGAGCCGGACAGGACTGCTGGTCGACGCCGCGGACCCTCGCAACAGATCGCGAGTGGTCCGGGAGACCTGGTCGACCCCGCGGTCCCTCGGACCGGGGCCCATGTCTGCCAGGACAGCTGCTCGAGCCCGCGGGACCTCGGGAACATGCCCGAGTTACCTGAGACAGCTGGTCGACGCCGCAAGCCCTCAGACCTGAGCTCGAGTCGCCCAGGAAAGCTGGTCGACACCGCGGGCCCTCAGAACCGGGCCCGAATCAGCCGGGACAGCTAGCGACACCATTGGCCCTCGGACTCGGGCACGAGTTGTCCGGGACAGCTGGTCAACTCAAGGGAAGGCGGACACGGGCCCGAGTGGCCCGGGAGAGCAGGTTGACACCGCGGGACCTCGGACACGGGCCCGAGTCGCCTGGGAGAGCTGGTCGACACGGTGGGCCCTCAGATAAGAGCGCGAGTCACCTGGGAGAGCTGGTCGACCCCACGGGAACTTGGACTTGGGCCCAAGGCGCCCAGGACAGATGGTCCACCCCGCCAGCCCTCGGACACTGGCCCGAGTTGTCTGGGACAACTGGTCGACACCCCGGGCCCTCAGAGCCGGACGCGAATCACCGGGAAAGCTGGTCGAACCTGCGGGCCATCGGACCCGAGGCCGAGACGCCCGGGAGAGATGGTCGACACCGCCGGCCCTCAAATCCAGGCCCGAGTTGCCGGGACAGCGGGTGGACTCCGCGGGGACTCGGAACAGGGCTTGAGTCGACCGGGAGAGATGTTCGACACCGCCGGCGGTCGCACCCGGGCGCGAGTCTTCCGGGAGAGCTGGTCAAGCCCGCGGGAACTCGGAGCCGAGTCCAGGTCGCCCGGGACATTTGGTCGATCCCGCACAACCTGGGACACTGTTCCGAGTCAACCGCGACAGCTGGTCGGTTCCGCCTGCTTCGGACCCGGGCCCGAGACGCCCGGGAGTGCTGATCGACACCTCGGGCCTGCGGAACATGGCCAGAGTTGCCCCGGAGAGCTGGTCGACACCGCGGGATCTCGGACCCGGGCCCGAATCGCCCGGGACAGATGACCGACACCGCGGGACCTCGGACACGAGCACGAGTTGTACGGGACAGATCGTTGACCACGCCAACCCCGGGGCTAGGGCCTGAGTCACCCGGGTGAGCTGTTCAACCACACGGGCCCTGGGACACGGGTCCATGTCGCCCGGGTCAGCTCGTCGACTCCGCTGGCCTTCGGACCCGTGCAAAGTCGCCTGGGACAGCTGGTCGACAGCACGGGCCCTCAGAGCCGGGCGCGAGTCACAGGGAAAGCTGGTCGAACCCGCGGGCCATCGGACCCTTAGACGATTCGTGCGGAGGGCTGGTAGACACTATGGGCTTTCAGACCCTTGCCCGAGTCGCCCTGGACACCTGGTCGACACCGCGGGGACTTGGAACCGAGCCTGAGTCGCCCGGGACAGCTGGTCGACCCCGTGGACACAGGAACCCGAGCCCAGGATGCCCGGGAGAGCTGCTCGACTCGGGGCACGAGTCCCCCGAGAGAGCTGGTCGACACCTAGGGCCTTCGGAGCCAGGCGCAGTCGTCGGGACAGCTGGTCGAACCCGTGAGCCATCAGAACCGAGCCAGAGGAACCCGGGAGAGCTGGTCGACACTAAGGGCCCTCGGATAAGAGTGTGAGTTGCACAGGAGACCTGGGCGACCCCGCGGTCCCTCGGACCGGGGCCCATGTCCGCCAGGACAGCTGGTCGAGCCCGCGGGACCTCGGGCACAGGCCCGAGGTACCTGGGACAGCTCGTCGATGCCGCGAGCCCTCAGAAACGAGCTCGAGTCGCCCAGGAAAGCTGGTCGACACCGCGGGCCCTCAGAACCGGGCCTGAATCAGCCAGGACTGCTAGTCGACACCATTGGCCCTTGGATCCGGGCACGAGTTGTCTGGGACAGCTGGTCGACTCATGGGAAGACGGACACGGGCCCGAGTGGCCCAGGAGAGCTGGTTGACACCGCGGACCGCGGACCCGTGCCCGAGTTGCCTGGGAGAGGTGGTCGACACCGTGGGACCTCAGAAAAGAGCGATAGTCGCCTGGGAGAGCTGATTGACACCACGGGATCTCGGACCCGAGCCCGAGTCACGTGGGAGTGTTGGTTGACACCACGGGCCCTCAGATAAGAGTGCGAGTCACCCAGTAGAGCTGCTCGACACCGCGGACCTCGGACCCGGTCGCGACGCACCTGGGAGAGCTTGTCGACACCGTGGGCCCTCGGACAAGAGCGCGACTCACCAGGACTGTTGGTCGACACAAGGCCCCTCAGATATGAGTGCGAGTCACCCGGGAGAGCTGGTCAACACCGCGGGGGCTCAGAACGGGCCACGAGTCGCCCGGGACAACTGGTCAACACCGCGGGGTTTCGGGCTCGGGCGTGAGTCATCCAGGACAGCTGGTGGACCCCGAGGGCCATCGGACCCGAGCTCGAGTCCCACGGGAGATCTGATCAAGTCCACGGGCCCCCGGATAAGAGCACGAGACGCCCGGGAGTGCTGGTCGACCCCACGGGAACTTGGACTTGGGCCCAAGGCGCCCAGGTCAGATGGTCCACCCCGCCAGCCCTCGGACACTGGCCCGAGTTGTCCGGGACAACTGGTCGACACCCCGGGCCCTCAGAGCCTGACGCGAATCACCGGGAAAGCTGGTCGAACCTGCGGGCCATCGGACCCGAGGCCGAGTCGCCCGGGAGAGATGGTCGACTCCGCCGGCCCTCAAATCCAGGCCCGAGTTGCCGGGACAGCGGGTGGACTCCGCGGGGACTCGGAACAGGGCTTGAGTCGACCGGGAGAGCTGTTCCACACCGCCGGCGGTCGCACCCGGGCGCGAGTCTTCCGGGAGAGCTGGTCAAGCCCGCGGGAACTCGGAGCCGAGCCCAGGTCGCCCGGGGCCTTTGGTCGATCTCGCACAACCTGGGACACATTTCTGAGTCACCCGCGACAGCTGGTCGATTCCGCCTGCTTCGGACCCGGGCCCGAGACGCCCGGGACAGCTGGTCGACATCGCGGGCCCTCGGAGCCGGGCGCGAGTCGCCGGGGAGGGCTGGTCAACTTCTCAGGCCATTGGACCCGAGCCTGAGACACCCGGGACAGCTGGTTGACACCGCAGACCCTCGGACCTGGGAGCGAGTGGTCCGGGACAGCTGGTCGACCCCGCGGACATTGGAACCTGGGCCCAGGTCACCAGAGACATTTGGTCAATCCTGCGCAACATGGGACACAGGCCAGAGTCGCCCTGGATAGCTGGTTGGCACCGCGGGTAATCAGAGCCGGGCAGGAGTCGCCCGGGACAGCTGGTCGACACCGAGGGCCATCAGAGCCGAGGCCGAGTCGCCCAGGAAAGCTGGTCGACACCGCGGGCCCTCAGAACCGGGCCCGAGGAACCCGGGAGAGCTGGTCGACACTAAGGGCCCTCGGATAAGAGTGCGAGTTGCCCAGGAGAGCTGGTCGACCCCGTGGGACCTCGTACAATGGCCCGAGTGTTCCCGGACAACTGGTCGACACCTTGGCCCTCGGAGCCGGGCGCGGGTCACCGGGAACGGTGTCGAAGCCACGGGCCATCAGACCCGAGGCCGAGTCGCCCGGGAGTGCTGGTCGACAGCGCGGGCCCTCGGAACAAGGCCCGATGCGCCCAGGAGAGCTGGTTGACACCGCGGGCCCTCGGAACACGGCCCGAGCCGGACAGGACTGCTGGTCGCCGCCGCGGACCCTCGCAACAGATCGCGAGTGGTCCGGGAGACCTGGTCGACCCCGCGGTCCCTCGGACCGGGGCCCATGTCTGCCAGGACAGCTGCTCGAGCCCGCGGGACCTCGGGCACAGGCCCGAGTTACCTGGGACAGCTGGTCGACGCCGCGAGCCCTCAGACCTGAGCTGGAGTCGCCCAGGAAAGCTGGTCGACACCGCGGGCCCTCAGAACCGGGCCCGAATCAGCCGGGACAGCTAGTCGACACCATTGGCCCTCGGACTCGGGCACGAGTTGTCCGGGACAGCTGGTCGACTCGTGGGAAGGCGGACACGGGCCCGAGAGGCCCCGGAGAGCTGGTTGACACCGCGGGACATCGGACCCGTGGCCGAGTCGCCTGGGAGAGGTGGTCGACACCGTGGGACCACAGAAAAGAGCGATAGTCGCCTGGGCGAGCTGATTGACACCGCGTGATCTCGGACCCGGGCCCGAGTCGCGTGGGAGTCTTGGTTGACACCACGGGCCCTCAGATAAGAGTGCGAGTGGCCCAGTAGAGCTGGTCGACACCGCGGACCTCGAATCGGTCCCGACGCACCTGGGAGAGCTTGTCGACACCGTGGGCCCTCGGACAAGAGCGTGACTCACCAGGAATGCTGGTCGACACAAGGCCCCTCAGATAAGAGTGCGAGTCACCCGGGAGAGCTGGTCAACACCGCGGGGGCTCGGAACGGGCCACGATTCGCCCGGGACAACTGGTCAACACCGCGGGGCTTCGGGATTGGGCGCGAGTCATCCAGGACAGCTGGTGGATACCGAGGGCCATCGGACCCGAGCTCGAGTCCCACGGGAGATCTGGTCAACCCCACGGGCCACCGGATAAGAGCGCGAGACGCCCGGGAGAGGTGGTCAACCCCACGGGAACTTGGACTTGGGCCCAAGGCGCCCAGGACAGATGGTCCACCCCGCCAGCCCTCGGACACTGGCCCGAGTTGTCCGGGACAACTGGTCGACACCTTGGCCCTCGGAGCCGGGCGCGAGTCACCGGGAAAGGTGGTCGAAGCCACGGGCCATCAGACCAGAGGCCGAGTCCCCCGGGAGTGCTGGTCGACAGCGCGGGACCTCGGACCCGGGCCCGAGTCGCCTGGGAGAGCTGGTCGACACCACGGGACCTCGGACCCTGGCCCGAGTCGCCTGGGAGAGCTGGTCGACACCGCGCGACCTCGGACCCGGGCCCGAGTCGCCTGGGAGAGCTGGTCGACACCGTGGGAACTCGGACCCAGGCCCGAGTAGCCTGGGAGGGTTCGTTGACACCACGGGCCCTCAGATAAGTGTGCGTGTCGCCCAGGAGAGCTGGTCGACACCGCGGACCTCGGACCCGGTCCCGACGCACCTGGGAGAGCTTGTCGACACCGTGGGCCCTCGGACAATAGCGCGACTCACCAGGACTGTTGGTCGACACAAGGGCCCTCAGATAAGAGTGCGAGTCACCCGGGAGAGCTGGTCAACACCGCGGGGGCTCGGAACGGGCCACGAGTCGCCCGGGACAACTGGTCAACACCGCGGGGCTTCGGGCTCAGGCGCGAGTCATCCAGGACAGCTGGTGGATACCGAGGGCCATCGGACCCGAGCTCGAGTCCCACGGGAGATCTGGTCAACCCCACGGGCCACCGGATAAGAGCGCGAGACGCCCGGGAGAGGTGGTCGACCCCACGGGAACTTGGACTTGGGCCCAAGGCGCCCAGGACAGATGGTCCACCCCGCCAGCCCTCGGACACTGGCCCGAGTTGTCCGGGACAACTGGTCGACACCTTGGCCCTCGGAGCCGGGCGCGAGTCACCGCGAAAGGTGGTCGAAGCCACGGGCCATCAGACCAGAGGCCGAGTCCCCCGGGAGTGCTGGTCGACAGCGCGGGACCTCGGACCCGGGCCCGAGTCGCCTGGGAGAGCTGGTCGACACCACGGGACCTCGGACCCTGGCCCGAGTCGCCTGGGAGAGCTGGTCGACACCGCGCGACCTCGGACCCGGGCCCGAGTCGCCTGGGAGAGCTGGTCGACACCGTGGGAACTCGGACCCAGGCCCGAGTAGCCTGGGAGGGTTCGTTGACACCACGGGCCCTCAGATAAGTGTGCGTGTCGCCCAGGAGAGCTGGTCGACACCGCGGACCTCGGACCCGGTCCCGACGCACCTGGGAGAGCTTGTCGACACCGTGGGCCCTCGGACAATAGCGCGACTCACCAGGACTGTTGGTCGACACAAGGGCCCTCAGATAAGAGTGCGAGTCACCCGGGAGAGCTGGTCAACACCGCGGGGGCTCGGAACGGGCCACGAGTCGCCCGGGACAACTGGTCAACACCGCGGGGCTTCGGGCTCAGGCGCGAGTCATCCAGGACAGCTGGTGGACCCTGAGGGCCATCGGACCCGAGCTCGAGTCCCACGGGAGATCTGGTCAACCCCACGGGCCACCGGATAAGAGCGCGAGACGCCCGGGAGAACTGGTCGACCCCACGGGAACTTGGACTTGGGCCCAAGGCGCCCAGGACAGATGGTCCACCCCGCCAGCCCTCCGACACTGGCCCGAGTTGTCCGGGACAACTGGTCGACACCTTGGCCCTCGGAGCCCGGCGCGAGTAACCGGGAAAGTGGTCGAAGCCACGGGCCATCAGACCCGAGGCCGAGTCGCCCGGGAGTGCTGGTCGACAGCGCGGGCCCTCGGAACAAGGCCCGATGCGCCCAGGAGAGCTGGTTGACACCGCGGCCCTCGGAACACGGCCCAAGCCGGACAGGAGTGCTGGTCGACGCCGCGGACCCTCGCAACAGATCGCGAGTGGTCCGGGAGACCTGGTCGACCCCGCGGTCCCTCGAACCGGGGCCCATGTCTGCCAGGACAGCTGCTCGAGCCCGCGGGACCTCGAGCACAGGCCCGAGTTACCTGGGACAGCTGGTCGACGCCGCGAGCCCTCAGACCTGAGCTCGAGTCGCCCAGGAAAGCTGGTCGACACCGCGGACCCTCAGAACCGGGCCCGAATCAGCCGGGACAGCTAGTCGACACCATTGGTCCTCGGACTCGGGCACGAGTTGTCCGGGACAGCTGGTCGACTCATGGGAAGGCGGACACGGGCCCGAGTGGCCCGGGAGAGCTGGTTGACACCGCGGGACCTCGGACCCGTGCCCGAGTTGCTTGGGAGAGGTGGTCGACACCGTGGGACCTCAGACAAGAGCGCTAATCGCCTGGGAGAGCTGGTCGACATCGCGGGACCTCGGACCCGGTCCCGACGCACCTGGGAGACCTTGTCGACACCATGGGCCCTCGGACAAGAGCGCGACTCACCAGGACTGTTGGTCGACACAAGGGCCCTCAGATAAGAGTGCGAGTCCCCGGGAGAGCTGGTCAACACCGCGGGGGCTCAGAATGGGCCACGAGTCGCCCGGGACAACTGGTCAACACCCCGGGGGTGCAGGCTCGGGCACGAGTCGTCCATGACAGCTGGTCGACCCCGAGGGCCATCGGACCCGAGCTCGAGTCCCCCGGGAGATCTGGTCAACCCCACGGGCCCCCGGATAAGAGCGCCAGACACACTGGGAGAGCTGGTCGACCCCACGGGACCTTGGACTTGGGCCCAAGGCACCCAGGACAGATGGTCCACCCCGCCAGCACTCGGACACTGGCCCGAGTTGTCCGGGACAACTGGTCGACACCCCGGGCCCTCAGAGCCGGACGCGAATCACCGGGAAAGCTGTTCGAACCTGCGGGCCATCGGAACCGAGGCCGAGTCGCCCGGGAGAGATGGTCGACTCCGCCGGCCCTCAAATCCAGACCCGAGTTGCCGGGACAGCGGGTGGACTCCGCGGGGACTCGGAACAGGGCTTGAGTCGACCGGGAGAGATGTTCGACACCGCCGGCGGTCGCACCCGGGCGCGAGTCTTCCGGGAGAGCTGGTCAAGCCCGCGGGAACTCGGAGCCGAGCCCAGGTCGCCCGGGACATTTGGTCGATCCCGCACAACCTGGGACACATTTCTGAGTCACCCGCGACAGCTGGTCGATTCCGCCTGCTTCGGACCCGGGCCCGAGACGCCCGGGAGTGCTGATCGACACCTCGGGCCTGCGGAACATGGCCAGAGTTGCCCCGGAGAGCTGGTCGACACCGCGGGAACTCGGACCCGGGCCCGAATCGCCCGGGACAGATGACCGACACTGCGGGACCTCGGACACGAGCACGAGTTGTACGGGACTGATCGTTGACCACGCCAACCCCGGGGCTAGGGCCTGAGTCGCCCGGGCGAGCTGTTCAACCACACGGGCCCTGGGACACGGGTCCATGTCGCCCGGGTCAGCTCGTCGACTCCGCTGGCCTTCGGACCCGTGCCCAAGTCGCCTGGGACAGCTGGTCGACAGCACGGGCCCTCAGAGCCGGGCGCGAGTCACAGGGAAAGCTGGTCGAACCCGCGGGCCATCGGACCCTTAGACGATTCGTGCGGAGGGCTGGTAGACACTATGGGCTTTCAGACCCTTGCCCGAGTCGCCCTGGACAGCTGGTCGACACCACGGGGACTCGGAATCGTGCCTGAGTCGCCCGGGACATTTGGTCGACCCCGTGGACACAGGAACCCGAGCCCAGGATGCCCAGGAGTGCTGCTCGAATTCGCAGGAACTCGGAACCGGGCACGAGTCCCCCGAGAGAGCTTGTCGACACCTAGGACCATCGGAGCCAGGCGCAAGTCATCCGGGACAGCTGGTCGAACACGTGAGCCATCAGAACCGAGCCCGAGGAACCCGGGAGAGCTGGTCGACACTAAGGGCCCTCGGATTAGAGTGTGAGTTGCACAGGAGAGCTGGTCGACCCCGTGGGATCTTGGACACTGGCCCGAGTGTTCCCGGACAACTGGTCGACCCCTTGGCCCTCGGAGCCGGGCGCGGGTCACCGGGAACGGTGGTCGAAGCCACGGGCCATCAGACCCGAGGCCGAGTCGCCCAGGAGAGCTGGTCGACAACACGGGCCCTGGGACATGGGTCATTGATGCCCGGGTCAGCTCGTCGACTCCGCTGGCCTTCGGACCCGTGCGCAAGTCGCCTGGGACAGCTGGTGGACACCGCGGGTCCTCGGAACAGGGCCCGAGTCGCCCAGAAGAGCTGGTCAACCCCCCGGGCCCACGGAGCCGGGAGCGCGTCGTCTGGGACAACTGATCGACCACGCGGGCCATCGTCCATGAGGCCGAGTCACCCGGGAGAGCTGGTCGACCTTGCGTGCATTTGTACCCGAGTGCGACTCGCCAGGGAGAGCTGGTCAACAACATGGGCCCTGGGACATGGGTCATTGACGCCCGGGTCAGCTCATCGACTCCGCTGGCCTTCGGACCCGTGCCCAAGTCGCCTGGGACAGCTGGTCGACACCGCGGGTCCTCGGAACAGGGCCCGAGTCGCCCAGAAGAGCTGGTCAACCCCCCGGGCCCACGGAGCCGGGAGCGTGTCGTCTGGGACAGCTGATCGACCACGCGGGCCATCGTCCATGAGGCCGAGTCACCCGGGAGAGCTGGTCGACCTCGCGTGCATTTGGACCTGAGTGCGACTCGCCAGGGAGAGCTGTTCGATACCGCGGACCCTCGGAACTGGGCGCGATGCGTCCGGGACTGCTGGTCAACCCCGATGGAACACGGACACGGGCACGAGTAGCCCGGGACAGCTGGTCGACCCCGTGGCCTCTCGGATCCGGGAACGAGTCGTCCGGGACAGCTGGTCGACGCCACGGACACTCCCACCAGATCGCAAGTCGCCCGGGAGAGCTGGTCGACACTGCGGGCCCTCGGATCCACGCCGATGTCCTCCTGGAATGTTGGTCGAGCCCGCGAGACCTCGGTCATGTGCCAGAGTTACCCAGGACATCGGTCGACGCTGCGGCCCTCGGACCTAGGTGCGAGTTGTCCTGGACAGCTGGTCAACCCCAAGGGATCTCGGACACGTGCCTGAGTCGCCTGGGACAGCTGGTCTACCCCGCGGGCCCTCGGACCCGGGTCCGTGTCTCCCGGGATAGCTGGTCGTCCCCTCATGCCCTAGGACCCGGGCTCGAGCCACCTGGGACAGCTGGTCGACACCGCAGTCCCTCGCACGCGATCGCGAGCCGCCTGGGAGAGGTTGCCGACCCCACAAACCCTTGGACACTGACCCATGTCTCCCAGGACAGCTGGTCGAGCCTGCGGGCCTTCGGAACCTGGCCCGAGTCACCCTGGACAGCTGGTCAACACCGGGGGCCCACAGGCACAGGCCCTAGTCGCCTGGGAGAGCTGGTCCAGCCCGCGGGACATCGGGCACGGGCCCGAGTGGCCCGGGAGAGCAGGTGCATCCCACGGGACCTCGGGCATGGGCCCGAGTGGCCAGGGACAGCTGCTCCAGGCCACGGAAACTTGTACACGCCCGAGGCGCCCCAGGGCAGCTGGTCCAGGCCGCGGGACCACGGACACGAGCCCGTGTCGCCCCAGACTGATGGTCAACATTGATGGCCCTCGGACATTTGCCCAAGTTGCCCAGGACAGCTGGTCGACCACACGGGCCCTCGGACCCAAGCACGAGTTGCTGAGGAGAGCTGGTGAACTCCACGGGCACTCGGACCCGAGCTCGAGTCACCCGGGAGAGCTGGTTGACCCCACGGGCCCTCGGACCCGAGCCCGAGTCGCCCAGGAGACCTGGTCAACCCCGCGGGCCCTTGGACACGGGCCCAAGTCGCCCGGGAGAGGTGGTCGACCCAGCAGACCCTCACACCCGAGCGCAAGTCGCCTGGGAGAGCTGGTCCACACCGCAGGCCCTCGGACCCGAGCCCAAGTCCCCCAGGACAGCTGGTCCAGCCCGCGTGACCTCGGGCATGGGCCCGAGTTATCCGGGACAGCTGGTCGACACCACAGCCTTTTGACACGCACGCGAGACACGCAGGACTGTTTGTTGACCACGCGGGCCTTCGGACCCTGGGAGGAGCCACCCGGGACAGTTGGTCGACCCCACGGGCCCATGGACAATGCCCCGAATTGCAAGGGAAAGTTAATCGACCGTGTGGGACATCGGACCCGAGGCCGAGTCACCCGGGAGAGCTGGTCGACACTTCGGGCCGTTGGACCCAAGCGCGAGTCTCCCTGGACAGCTGGTGGACACTGCGTGATCCTGGACCCGTTCCTGAGTTGCCTGGGACAGCTGGTCGATGCTGCGGGCCCTCGGACCTGGGCCCGAGTCACCTGGGACAGGTGTTCGAACACGGGGACACTCGCACCCGTTCACAAGCCGCCCGGACGAGCTGGTCGACCTCGCGGGAACTCGGACACATGAGAGAGTTGCCCTGGACAGTAGTTCGACTCCGTGGGTCATCGGACCAGGGCGTGAGTCGTCGGGACAGCTGGTCGACACCACGGGAACTTGGACACGGGCCTGAGTTGCCCGTGAGAGATGGACGACACCGCAGACCCTCGCACCCGCTCAAGAGTGGCCCGGGACAGCTGGTCGATAACGCGGGCCCTCGGAGAAGGGCCCGAGTCGCCCGGAAGAGCTGGTCGACTCCTCGGGCCCCCGGGTGCGGGCCCGAGTCACCGGGGACAGTTGGTCAACACCGCGGGAACTGGAATCCGAGCCTAGGTGGCCCAGGACATCTGGTCGAGCCCGCAGAACCTCGGGCATGGGCCCGAGTTTCCCAGGATAGCTGGTCGAACCCGCGGCCCACCGCACCCAATTGCGAGTCGCCCGGAAGTGCTGGTCGACCCCACCTGCCATCGGAGCACGGCCCAAGTCGCCAAGGACAGCTGGTCGACACCGGGGGCACTGGAACACGGCCCGGGTCGAACGGGATATCAGGTGGGTCCCGTGGAACCTGGGACACGGGCCCTGGTTGCCCGGGACAGCTAGTAGACACCTCAGACCCTCACACCCGATCCAGATTCACCCGGGAGAGCTGGTCGACCTCGCGGGCCCTCGGACCCTGGCCTGAGTCACCCGGGAGACCTCCTCAACACCGCGAACCTCCGGGCATGGGCCTGAGTCTCCCAGGAGAGCTGGCCGCCACTGCAGGTCCTCGGAACCATCCCGAGTCGCCCGGAAGAGCTGGACAACACTGCGGGCCGACGGGCGTGGGCCCGAGTTGCCCGGAGCACTGGTCGACACCGCGGGCCCTCGGAACCATCCCGAGTCGCCCAGTAGTGCCTGTCAACACTGCGGGCCCACGGGTGCGGGCCCGATCACCCGGGACAGCTGGTCGATCATGCGGGCCATTGGACCCGAGCCCGAGTCACCAGGGAGAGCGGGTCGTCCCCCTGTTCCTCGGATAAGATCGTCAGTCGCCCGGGAGAGCTATTCAACACCGCAGGCACTCGGACCCGGGCCCGAGTCACCCGGGAAAGCTGGTCGACCCCGTGGGACTTCGGACACGAGCGCGAGTTGCCCGGGAGTGCTATTCAAGCTCGCGGGCCATCAGACCCGGGCTCGAGTCTCCTGGGAGAGCTGGTCGACACTGCAGGCCCTCGGACCTGGGCCCCCGTCTCCCGGGACAGCTGGTCAAAGCCACGGGCCCTCGTACCTGAGCGCGAGGTGCCCGGGACAGCTGGGCAACACCGCGGGATGTCGGACCCGGGCACGAGTCATCTAAGACAGCTAGTCGACCTGGCGGGAACTTGGACCCTTGCCCGAGTCGCAGGGGACAGCTTGTCGACACCGCGGGCCCTCGGACAAGAGCGAGAGTCGACCGGGAGCGGTGGTAGAACCCGCGTGCGCTCAGAGCCTGGCATGAGTCATCCGGGACAGCTGGTCGACCACCCGGGCCCACTGACCTGGGAGTTCGTTGTCCGGGACAGCTGATCAACCCCACGGGCCATCGTACCCGAGGTCGAGTCACCCGGGAGAGCTGGTCGACCTTGCGTGCAATCGGACCTGAGCGCGAGTTGCCAGGGAGACTGGTCGACCACTCGGGCCCTCAGACCCGGGCCCATGACCCCGGGGACAGCTGGTCGACCCCGCAGGACCTCGGGCACGGGCCCGAGTTACCCAGGACAGCTGGTTGACCCCACGGGCCCTCGGACCCAAGCCCGAGTCGCCCGGGAGACCTGGTCAACCCCGCGGGCCCTTGGACACGGGCCCAAGTCGCCCTGGAGAGGTGGTCGACCCAGCAGACCCTCACACCCGAGCGCAAGTCGCCTGGGAGAGCTGGTCCACACCGCAGGCCCTCAGACCCGAGCCCAAGTCCCCCAGGACAGCTGGTCCAGCCCGCGTGACCTCGGGCATGGGCCCGAGTCACCCGGGAAAGCTGGTCGACCCCGTGGGACTTCGGACACGAGCGCGAGTTGCCCGGGAGTGCTATTCAAGCTCGAGGGCCATCAGACCCGGGCTCGAGTCTCCTGGGAGAGCTGGTCGACACTGCAGGCCCTTGGACCTGGGCCCCCGTCTCCCGGGACAGCTGGTCGATTCCGCGGGCCCTCGGACCCGTGCGCAAGTCGCCTGGGACAGATGGTCAACACTGCGGGACATCGGACTGGGCGCGAGTCGTCCTGGACACCTAGTCGACCCCACGGGAACTTGGACCCTTGCCCGAGTCTCCCTGGTCAGGTGGTCGACCCCGTGGCCCCTGGGACCTGGGACCGAGTCGCCCTGGACAAATGGTCGACCCCGTGGGCCCATGGACACTGGCCCGAGGCGCCCTGGAGAGCGGGTCAATCCCTGGGCCATCGGAGCTGGGCGGGAGTCCCCGGGACAGCTGGTTGACACCGCGGGCCAGCAGAATCAGGCTCGAGTCATCTGGGAGAGCTGGTCGAACCCGCGGAAACGCGGACCGGGGGCCAAGTCACCGAGGACAGCTGGTTGAACACACGGGCGATTGGAACAGAGCCCGAATCACGTGGGAGAGCTGGTCGACCCCACGGGCCCTCGGATAAGAGCGCATGTCGCCCGGATGCCCTGGTCAACACTGGGGGCCCTCGGAACCGGGCCCGAATTGCCCGGGACAGCTGGTCGACACCACGGGCCCTCAGAAAAGAGCGCGAGTCGACCAGGAGAGGTGGTAGAACCCAGGTGTGCTCAGAGCCCGGCACGAGTCATCCGGGACAGCTGTCGACCACCCGGGCCCACGGAGCCGGGAGAACGTCGTCCGGGAAAGCTGATTAACCGCGCGGGCCATCGTACCCGAGGCTGAGTCATCCGGGAGGGCTGGTCGACCTCGCGTGCATTCGGACCCGAGCGTGAGTCACCAGGGAGAGCTGGTCGACCCTGCGGGCCCTCGGACGCAGGCCCATGACCCCGGGGACAGCTGGTTGACCCTGCAGGACCTCGGGCATGGGCCCGAGTTACCCGGGACAGCTGGTCGACTCCACGAACCTAGGACAAGAGCGCGAGTCACACAGGGTGTTGTTCGACCCCGTGGGCCTTTGGACCCTGGCCCGAGTCGCCTGCGACAGCTGGTCGACAACGCGGATTATCGCACCCGATCACAAGTCGCCAGGGATGGCTGGTCGACCCCATTGGCCCTGGGAGCCGGGCCCAGGTCGCCGGGGACAGTGGTTCAAACCAGCGGGTCTTGTGAGACGAGTGTGAGTCGTCCGGGAGAGCAGGTCGACCCCCGCGCCTTCGGACCCAGGCCCAAGTAGCCCAGGAGAGCTGATCCACCCCGCAGGCCCTCGGACCCGAGCGCGAGTCGCCCGGGAGAGCTGGTCGACCCCGTGGGTACTTGGACACGAACACTAGTTGCCCGGTACAGTTGGTTGAACCCTCGGGCCCTCAGAACTGTGCCTGATGTCCCAGGAGAGCTTGTTGGCACCGTGGGCCCTCGGACCTGAGCCCGATTTGCCCGGGACAGCGGGTCGACCCCGCTGGCCCTCGGACACGAGTGCGAGTCGCCCGGGAAGGCTGGTCGACCCCACGTACCCTCAGAACCCTGCCCCGGTCGCCCTGGACAGCTAGTCGACACCGCAGGCCCTCAGAACCGTGCCCAAGTCAGCCGGGCCAGATGGTCGACACCACGGGCCCACGGACACTGGCCCAAGTCGCCCAGGATGGCTGCTCGACCCGCCAAGACCGCGGAGCCAGGAGCGAGTCATCCGGGACAGCTGATCAACTGCGCGGGCCATCGTACCCGAGGCCGAGGCACCCGGGAGAGCTGGTCCACCTCGAGTGCATCGGACCCGAAGCGAGTCGCCAGGGAGAGCTGGTTGATACTGCGGGCCCTCAGAACCTTGGCCGAGTCACCCGGAAGAACTGGTCGACACCGCGGGCCCGGGGACCCGAGCGAGAGTCGACTGGTAGAGGTGGTAGAACACGCGTACCCTCAGAGCCGGGCTCGAGTCGTCCGGGACATCTGGTCGACTCCGCGGGAACACGCATCCGGGCCCGAGTCACCTGGGACAGCTGTTCGACACCTCAAGCACTGGAACCTGGTCTCAGGGCACCCAGAAGATCTGGTGGAGTCCACGGGCCTTCAGACACTGGCTGGAGCCGCCCTGGAGAGCGGGTTAGCACCCCGGGCCATCGGAGCTGAGCGGGAGTCCCCTGTACAGCTGGTCGACCCCGCGGGCCCTCGGACCCGAGCCCGAGTTGCCCGGGAGAGCTGGTCGACACCTCAGGCCCTTGGAAACGGGCCTGAGTCACCCTGGACAGTAGTTCGAACCTGCAGGCCCTCGGACCAGGGCACGAGTCGCCGGGACAGCTGGTCGACTCCGCAGGAACTCGGACTTGGACCCGAGTCGCCCGGGAGAGCTGTATGATACCGCAGACCCTCGCACTCAATCAAGAGTCGCCCGGGATAGCGGGTCGACGCCACGGGCACTAGAATCCGGGCCTAGGTTGCCCAGGATATCTGGTCGAGCCCACGGGAACTCGTGTACGGGCCCGAGTTTCCCAGGACAGCTGGTCGACACCACGGCTCCTCGCACCCAATTGCGAGGCGCCCAGGAGTGTTGGTCGATGCTGCGGGCCCTCAGTCACTGGCCCTAGTTGCCCGGGACATCTGGTCTATCCCCAAGGCCTCGGAGCCGGGCGCAAGTCGTCCGGGACAGCTGGAAAAACCCATGGGCCATCGGACCCAAGGCTGAGTTGCCCGGGAGAGCTGGTCGACACCGCGGGCCCTCGGCCAGAGCGCAAGTCGAACGGGAGAGGTGGTAGAAGCCGTGTGCCCACGGAGCCAGGAGCGAGTTATCCGGGACAGCTGATCGACCACGCGGGCCATCGTACCCGAGGCCGAATCACCCGGGAGAGCTGGTCGACCTCGCGTGCATTTGGACCCGAGCGTGAGTCACCAGGGAGAGCTGGTCGACCCCGCGGCCCCTCGGACCCGGGCCCATGACCCTGGGGACAGCTGGTCGACCCCGCAGGACCTCGGGCACGGGCCCAAGTTACCCGGGACAGCTGGTCGACTCCACGAACCTCGGACACGAGCGCAAGTCTCGCAGGGTGTTGTTCGACCCCGTGGGCCTTTGGACCCTGGCCCGAGTCGCCCGCGACAGCTGGTCGACAACGCGGACTATCGCACCCAATCACAAGTCGCCAGGGATGGCTGGTCGACCCCATTGGCCCTGGGAGCCAGACCCAGGTCGCCGGGGACAGCGGTTCAAACCAGCGGGTCTTGGGAGACGAGTGTGAGTCGTCCGGGAGAGCAGGTCGACCCCCGCACCTTCGGACCCAGGCCCAAGTAGCCCAAGAGAGATGATCCACCCCGCGGGCCCTCAGACATGAGCGTGAGTCGCCCGGGAGTGCTGGTCGACCATGCGGGTCCTCGGACACGTGCACTAGTTGCCCGGTACAGTTGACCCTCGGAGTCGCCTGTGAGAGCCTGTGAGAGCTGGTCGACCCCGCGTACCCACAGAAACCTGCCCAGGTCGCTCAGGACAGCTGGTCGACACCGCGGGCCCTCTGACCCGAGCACGAGTCATCCGGGACATCTGGTCGACTCTGCGGGAACACGGATCTGGGCCCGAGTCGCCCGGGACCACTGTTCGACACCTCAGGCACTGGTACCCGATCCCAGGACGCCCAGGACATCTGGTCGATCCTGCAGGACCTTGGATACGGGCCCAAGTCGCCCGGGACATCTGGTGGACTCCGCAGGCCTTCAGACACTGGCCGGAGCCGCCCTGCAGAGTGGGTCAACACCCCGGGCCATCGGAGCTGGGCGGGAGTCCCCTGTACAGCTGGTTGACCCCACGGGCCCTCGGACCCGAGCCCGAGTCGCCCAGGAGAACTGGTCGACACCACAGGCCCTTGGAAACGGGCCCGAGTCGCCCTGGACAGTAGTTCGAACCCGTGGGCCCTCGGACCAGGGCGCAAGTCGTCGGGACAGCTGGTCAACTCCGCAGGAATTCGGACTTGGCCCGAGTCGCGTGGGAGAGCTGGACCACACCGCAGAACCATGCACCCGATCAAGAGTCACCCGGGATAGCTGGTCGACCCCACGGGACCTCAAAACAGGGCCTGAGTCACCCGGAAGAGCTGGTTGACCCCGCGGGCCCCTGGGTGCGGGCCCGAGTCACCCGGGACAGCTGTTCGACCCCGCGGGCCCTGGGACCCGAGTGGGAGTCGCCTGGGCAAGCTGGTCAACACCGCGGGAACTCGGACCCGGGCCCGAGGCGCCCGGTACAGCTGGTCGACAACGCGGGAACTTGGACACTTGCCCGAGTAGCCCTGGTCAGGTGGTCGACCCTGCGGTCCCTCGGACCTGGGCCCGAGTCGCCCGGGACAGATGGCCGACCCCCTGGGCCCATGGACACTGGCCCGAGCCGCCCTGGAGAGCGGATCGATCCCTGGGCCATCGGAGCTGGGCGGGATTCCCCGGGACAGCTGGTCGTCACCGCGGGCCCTCGGACTCAGGCGGGAGTTGTCTGGGAGAGCTGGTCAAACCCGCGGAAACGTGGACCGGGGGCCAAGTCGCCCATGACAGCTGGTCGAACACGTGGGCGATTGGAACAGAGCCCGAATCACGTCCTAGCAGCTGTGGGGTGGACCATCTCTCCTGGGCGAATATGTCCCGGGTCCATGCTGACGCGTGGTCAACCAGATGTCCCAGCTGACTCGGACCGGTGTCTGAGGAGCTGTTGGGTCGACCAGCTATCCCGGCAGATTCGGTCCCGGGTCCGAGCTGACCCGGGCTTGACCAGATTCCCAGCTGACTCGGACCTGGGTCTGAAGAGCCGTGGGGCCGTCCAGTTATCCCGACCGACTCGGTCGTGGGTCCGATCTGGCACGTCGTCTAGCAGCTATCCCGGACCACTCTGTCACGTGTCTGAGCTTCCACGGCATGGTCCAGCTGTCCCAGCCGTCTTGGACCCGGCTCCGAGAAGCTGTTGGGTCAACCAGATATCTCAGCCGACTTGGTCCCGTGATCGAGCACTCGCGGGTTCCACCAGCTCCCCGGCTGACTCAGACCCGCGTCCGAGCAGCTGTGGGGTGGACCATCTATCCAGGCTGAATCGTTCCCGGATCCATGCTGATGCGGGGTCGAACATATGTCCCGGCTGACTCGGACCCAGATCTGTGGAGCCGTGGGGATGACCAGCTATCCCGGTCGACTAGGTCAATGGTCCGAGCTGACGCGAGGTCGACCAGCTCTCACGGCCGACTTGGTCCTGGGTCCGATCTGACCCGGTGTCGACGATATGCCCAGCTGACTCGGACCTGGGTCCGATACTGGGTCTGAGCAGCTGTGGGGTTGATCAACTATCCCGGCCGACTCGGTCCCGGGTGTGAGGAGATGTGGGGTCAACCAGCTGTCCCAGTTGCCTCGGACCTGTGTCCGAGGAAATGTGGTGTCGACCAGCTATCCTGCTGACACGATCTCAGTTCCAGATGACGCGATGTCGACCAGCTGTCCCATTCGACTCAGACCCGGGTCCGAGGTGGTGTGGGGTCCACCATCTATTCCTGCTGACTCGGTCGCATGCCCAAGCTTAGGCGGGGTCGAACAATTGTCCCGGCCAACTCGGACCCGGGTCCAAGGAGCCATGGGTTCGACCAGCAATCCAGCCGACTGGGTCGTGGGTCCTATTGGACGCGGTGTCGACCAGCTATCCCAGCCGACTCGTTCCCGAATCCGGGCTGATGCGGGATCGCCCACTGTCCCAGCAGTCTTGGACATGATTGCAAGGAGCTGTGGGGTCGACCAGCTATCCTGTCCGATTCGAGCCCGGGTCCGAGCTGACCCGGGGTTGACCAGATGCCCAGCTGATTCGGACCTGGGACTGAAGAGCCGTGGGGCCGTCCAGTTATCCCGGCCGACTCGGTCGCGGGTCTGATCTGATGCGTCATCTAGCAGCTCTCCTGGCCCACTCGGTCATGCGTCTGAGCTTCCACGGGATGGGCCAGCTGTCCCAGCCGTCTCGGACCCGGCTCCGAGAAGCTGTTGCGTCTAGTAGATATCCCGGCCGACTCCATCCCGTGTTCGAGCACTTGTGGGGTCGAACAGTTGTCCCAGCCGACTCGGACCCAAGTTCGAGCAGCTGTGGGGTGGACCAGCCATCCCGGCCGCATTTGTCCTAGGTCCATGCTGATGCAGGGTCGTCCAGATGTCCCAGCTGACTCGGACCCTGGTCCAAGGATCCGGGGGCTGAGCAGCTATACTGGCCGACTCGGTTGCGGGACTGAGCTGAAGAGGGGTCGACCAGCTCTCACGGCCAACTCGGTCCTGGGTCCGATCTGACCCATGGTCGACCAGATGCCCAGGTGACTTGGACCTGGGTCCAAAGAGCCGTGGCGGCAAACAGCTATCCCAGCCCACTCGGTCGTGGGACCGAGCTGACGAGGGGTGGAACAGCTTTCACGGCTGACTCGGTCCTGGGTCCGAGGAGGTGTGCGGTAGACCATCTATACCGGCCATTCGGTCCCGGGCCCGTGGTTACTCGAGGTTGTACAGCTCTCCCAGTCCACTCATTCGCTGGTCCGAGCTTCCGTGGAATACACCAGCAGTCTCGGCCATTTCGAAACCGAGTCCAAGGAGCTGTAGTGTCGACGAGATATCCCGTACGACTCATTCCCGGGTCCGAGCTGAACCGGGGTCGACCAGATGCCCAGCTGATTCGGTCCTGGGTCCGAGGAGCCGTGGGGCTGTCCAGTTAACCCGGCCGACTCGGTCGCGGGTCCGCTTGGACGCGGGGTCGAGCAGCTATCCCTGCCCACTCGGTCACGGGTCCTAGCTTCCGCGGGATCCACCAGCTGTCTCAGTCGTCTCTGACCCATTTCCGAGAAGCTGTTGGGTCAACCAGATATCCAGGGCAGCTAGGTCCCGTGTTCAAGCACTCGCGTGGTGGACCAGCTGTCCCGGCCGACTCGGACCCGAGTCCGAGCAGCTGTGGGTGGACCAGCTATCCCCGCGGACTCGGTCGCGGGTCCGAGCTGATGCGGGGTGGACCAGCTCTCACGGCCGACTCAGTCCTGGTTCCGAGCTGACGTGGGGTCGACCAGATGCCCAGCTGACTCGTTCCTGCGTCCGAGCTGCTGTGGGGTGGACCAGCTATATCTGTTGCATCAGTCCCAGTTCCATGCTGATGCGTGGTCTACCAGATGTCACGGCCGTCTCGGACGCGGTTCCGAGGAGCTCTGGGGTCGACCAGCTATCCCGCAGATTCGGTCCTGGGTCCGAGCTGACACGGGGTCGACCAGATGCCCGGCTGACTCGGGCCTGGGTCTGAATAGCCGTGGGGCCGTCCAGTTATCCCGGCCGACTCGGTCGTGGGTTCGATCTGACGCGTCGTCTAGCAGCACTCCCGGCCCACTCTGTCACGAGTCCGACCTTTGGCGGGATGACCAGCTGTCCCGGCCGTCTCGGACCCGGTTCCGAGAGGCTGTTGGGTCAACCAGATATCCCAGCTGACTTGGTCCCATGTTCGAGCACTTGCAGCCAAATCAGACCCGCGTCCGAGCAGCTGTGGGGTGGACCAGCTATCCCGGCCAAATCGGTCCCGGGTCCATGCTGATGCGGGGTCGAACAGATGTCCCATTGACTCGGACCCGGATCTGTGGAGCCGTGGGGATGACTATCTATCCCGGTCGACTCGGTCGCGGGTCTGAGCTGACGCAAGGTCGACCAGCGCTCACAGCCGACACGGTCCTGGGTCCAATCTGACCCGGGGTCGATCAGATGCCCAGGTGACTCGGCCCTGGGTCCTAGGAGCTGTGGGTCTATCAGCAATCCTGGCCGACTCAGTCACGAGTCTGATCAGACGCGGGATCAAGCAGCTATCACGGCCCACTCGGTCATGGGTGAAAGCTGTTGCGGGATCGACCACCTGTCGCAGCCGTCTCGGACCCGGGTCCGAGAAGCTGTGGGGTCAACCATATATCCCGGCCATTCAGTCGTTGTCCATGGTTACTCGTGGTCGAACAGCTCTCCCAGCTCAACTGTTCGCAGGTCCAAGCATCCGCGGGATCGGCTGTTTCGAAACAGATTCCGAGGACCTGTAGTGTCAACGTGATATCCCGAACAATTCAGTCTCAGGTTCGAGCTGATGCGGGGTTGACCAGATGCCCAGCTGACGCTTTCCCGCCTTCGAGCCGCTGTGGGGTCGACCATCTATCCCGGCCCATTTGGTACCGGGTCCGAGCTGAGGCCGTGTAGACCAGCTGTCCCGGCAGACTAGGACCCAGGTCCAAAGAGATGTTGGGTCGAAAGCTGTTCTGGCCGACGCGGACCCGGGTCCAAGGAGCTATGGGGTCGACCAACTATCTCGGGCGGTTCATCCCGGGTTCGAGCTGAAGCGTGGTCCACCAGCTATTCCGGCCAACTCGGTCCCAGGGCCGAGGTGCGCGGGTCGACCAGTTGTCCCGGCCAAATTTTACCCGGGTCCAAAGAGCTGTGGGGTCGACCAGCTATCCTGGAACCCTGGGTCCTGGGTCCGAGCTTACACCAGCTCGACAAGCTGTCCTGGCCCACTCGGACCCGGGTCCGAGGAGCTGTGGGGTCGAAGAACTATCCCGTCCCATTTGGTTCCGGGTCAGATCTGCCGCGGGGTCGACCAGCTCTTGCAGCGGACTCGGACCCTGGTCTGAGGAGCTCTCGGGTCGAACAGTTATCCCGGCCGACTGGTCTCGGGCTCGAGCTGACGCGGGCTCGATCAGCTCTCCCGGCCACCTCGGTCCTGGGTCCGAGGCGCCCCAGGTCGACCCGTTGTCTCGGCCGACTTAGACGCGGGTGCAAAGAGCTGTGGGGTCGACCAGCTATCCCGGCACTAACGTCCGGGGTCCGAGTTTACATGGGCTCGACAAGCTGTCCTGGCTCACTCAGACCCGGGTACGAGGAGCAATGGGGTTGACGAGCTATCCCGTCCCATTTGGTCCCGGGTCCAATCTGCCGCGTGGTCGACCACCTGTCCAGGAAGACTCCGATCCGGGTCCGAGGAGCTGTGGGGCCAACCAGCTGTTCTGGCCCATTTGGTCCCAGGTCCAAGTTGACGCGGGGTCGAACAGCGCTCCCAGCCAACTCGGACACTGGTCTGAGGAGCTGTGGCGTCCAAAATTTATCACGGCCAAATCAGTCCCGGGTCTGAAGAGCTGTGGGGTCGACCACCTATCCCGGTGCAATGGGTCCGGGTCCGTGCTTACACAGTGTCAACCAGCTGTCCTGGCCATTTTGTCCCGGGTCGGAGCTGACGCGGGGTCGATCAGCTCTCCCAGCCATCTCGGAACCGGGTCTGAGGAGCTGTGTGGTCGACTAGCTATGCTGGCCTACTCGGTCCCGTGACCGAGCTACCGCGGGTCGACCAGCTGTTCCGGATGACTCGGACCCGGGTCCGTGGACCTGTGTGGTCGCCCAGCTATCCCGGCACACTGGATCCCGGCTCCGAGTTTACACAGGGTCGACAAGCTCTCCTGGCCCACTTGGACCCGGGTCCGAGGAGCTGTGGGGTCGACCAGCTATCCGGGCCCATTTGGTACCGGTTCCGAGCTGAGGCCATGGAGACCAGCTGTCCCGTTCGACTCGGACCCGGGTCCGAAGAGATGTTGGGTCGAATGCTGTTCTGGCCGACGCGGACACGGGTCCAAGGAGCTATGGAGTCAACCAACAATCCCGGGCAGTTCGTCACGGATTCGAGTTGAAGCATGGTCCACCAGCTATCCCGGCCAACTCGGTCCCGGGGCCGAGGTGCGCGGGTCGACCAGTTGTCCCGGCCGAATTGGCCCCGGGTGCGAAGAGCTGTGGGGTCGACCAGCTATCCCGGCACCCTGGGTCCCGTGTCCAAGCTTACACCGGCTCGACAAGCTGTCCTGGCCCACTCGGACCCGGGTCCGAGGAGCTGTGGGTGGAAGAACTATCCTGTCCCGTTCGGTTCTGGGTCAGATCTGCCGCGGGGTCGACCAGCTCTTGCAGCCGTCTCGGACCCAGGTCCGAGGAGCTGTGGGGTCGACCAGCTATCCTGGCACACTGGGTCCCGGTTCTGCGCTCACACAGACCGCGCTACCAAGCTGGTCCGCGCTTACCAAATGGCCGCGTCACCAAGCTGATGCGGTGTTGACCAGCTGCAGGGACAACTCGGTTCCGGGTCCAAGGTGCCGCAGGTCGACAAGTTGTCCCGGCCGACTCAGACCCTGGTCCGAGGAGCTGTGGGTCGACCAGCTATCACAGCTGACTCCTCCTGGGTTCGAGCTGAATCGGGGTCGACCAGCTGTTGTGACCGACTCGGACCCGGGTCCGAAGATCTGTAGGGTCGACCAGCTATCGGGGCCGATTTGGTGCCAGGTCCGAGCTGAGGCCGTGTAGACAGGCTGTCCCGGCCGACTCGGACCCGGGTCCCATGAGCTGTGAGGTCGACCACCTATCCAGGCGCACTGGCTTCCGGCTCCGTGCTTACACAGTGTCAACCAGCTGTCCCGACCATTTGGTCCCGTGACCAAGCTGCCGCAGGTCGACCAGCTGTTCCGGGCAACTCGGACCCGGGTCGGAAGAGATGTTGGGTCGAATGCTGTTCTGGCCGACGCAGACCCGGATCTAAGGAGCTATGGGGTCGACCAGCTATAACGGTCGACTGCTCCTGGGTTCGAGCTGAATAGGGGTTGACCAGCTGTTCTGGCCGACTCGGACCCGGGTCCGAGGAGCTGTGGGGTCGACCAGCTATCCGGGCCCATTTGGTCCCGGGTCTGAGCTGACGCGAGGACAATCAGCTCTCCCAGACGTCCCGGACCTGTTTCTGAGAAGCTGTGTGGTCGACTATCTATGCCGGCATACTCGGTCCAGTTACCGAGCTGCCGAGGGTCGACCAGCTGTTCCGGGCACCTCGGACCCTGGTCTGAGGACCTGTGTGGTCGCCCAGCTATCCCGGCACACTGGATCCCGGCTCCGAGTTTACACAGGGTCGACAAGCTCTCCTGGCCCACTTGGACCCGGGTCCGAGGAGCTGTGGGGTCGACCAGCTATCCGGGCCCATTTGGTACCGGTTCCGAGCTGAGGCCGTGTAAACCAGCTGTCCTGGCTGACTCGGACCCGGGTCCGATGAGCTGTGAAGTCGACCACCTATCCGGGCCCATTTGGTACCGGGTCCGAGCTGAGGCCATGGAGACCAGCTGTCTCGGCCGACTCGGACCCGGGTCCTATGAGCTGTGAGGTCGACCACCTATCCCGGCGCACTGGGTTCCGGCTCCGCACGTACACAGTGTCGACCAGCTGTCCCGGCCATTTGGTCCCGGGTCCGAGCTGACGCGAGGACGATCAGCTCTCCCAGACGCCTCGGACCCGGGTCTGAGGAGCTGTGTGGTCG
The DNA here is from genome assembly GCF_054392235.1 of Sus scrofa. Taxonomy (NCBI): domain Eukaryota; kingdom Metazoa; phylum Chordata; class Mammalia; order Artiodactyla; family Suidae; genus Sus; species Sus scrofa. The sequence continues at coordinate 36,310,033 of NC_139393.1, read as the reverse complement.
ACTAGCTATGACGGCATACTCGGTCCCGTGACCGAGCTACTGTGGTGCGACCTGCTGTTCAGGGCGACTCGGACCCTGGTCTGTGGACCTGTGTGGTCGCCCAGCTATCCCGGCACACTGGATCCCGGCTCCGAGTTTACACAGGGTCGACAAGCTCTCCTGGCCCACTTGGACCCGGGTCCGAGGAGCTGTGGGGTCGACCAGCTATCCGGGCCCATTTGGTACCGGTTCCGAGCTGAGGCCGTGGAGACCAGCTGTCCCGGTCGACTCGGACCCGGGTCCGAAGAGATGTTGGGTCGAAAGTTGTTCTGCCCGATGCGGACAAGCTATCCCGGCTGACTCGTACCCATGTTCGAGGAGCTGTGTGGTCGACCAGCTAAACTGGCTGACTCGGTCCCGGGTCTGAGGTGATGCGGGCTTGACCAGCTGTCCCAGCCAACTCGGACCTGTGTCCAAGGAGCGGTGGGTCGATCAGCTATTCTGGCTGACTCGGTCCTGGGTCCGAGCTGACGCGGGGTAGAACAGCCATCCGGGCCGACTTGGACCCGGTTCCGAGGGTCCGAGTGGGAACGGGGTGGACCAGCTATATCTGCCGCCTCGGACCCGGGTCCGAGCTACCATGGGTTCAACCAGCTATCCTGGCCGACTTGGACCCGTGTGGGAGGAGCTGTGGGGTGACCAGCTATCCCGGCCGACTCGATCCCGGGTCCGACTGTCCCGGCCGACTCGCACCGGAGTCCGAGGAACTGTGGGGTCGACCAGCTATGCTGGCCACCTCGTTCCCGGGTGCTAACTGCCGCGGGGTCGACCAGCTGACCCGGGCAACTTGGACCCGGGTCCAGGAGCTGTGCAGTCGACCATCAATCCCGGCTGACTTGTCCTGGGTTCGAGCTGACACGGGGTTGACCAATTATCACGGCCGACACGGTCCCGGATCCGAGGTGATGCGGGGTCGACCAGCTGTCCCGGCCGACTCGGACCTGGGTCCAAGGAGCTGTGGGGTCGACCAGCTATCCCAGCTGATTCGGTCCCAGGTCCGAGTTGCCGTGGCGTTCTCCAGCTATCCCGGTCGACTCAGACCCGGATCCATGGAGCTGTGGGTTGACAAGCTATCTGGGGCGACTTGGTCCCAGCTCTGAGCTGTCTCGTAGTAACCTGCTAGGCTGGCTGACTCGGTCACGGGTACGAAATGACGCGGGGTCGACCAGCTGTACCCGCTGACTAGGACCCCGGTCCGAGGTGCTGCGGGTCGATCACCTATCCTGCTGACTCGTACCCAGGTCCGAACTCACACAGGGTCGACCAGCTATCCCGGCCCATTTGGTCCCAGGTCCGAGCTGACGCGGTGTCAATCAGCTGTCCCAGCCGACTTGGATGCGGGTCCGAGGAGCTGTGGGGTCGACCAGCTATTCCAGCCCACTCGGTCCCGGGTCCGAGGAGCATTGGGTTCGACAGCTATGCCGACCGGCTCGGCCCCGGTTCTGAGCTGACGCGGGGTCGACAAGCTGTCCCGGCCGACTCGGAGCTGGTTCCGAGGAGCTGTGGGGTGGACCAGCTATCCCGGCCGACTCGGTCCGGGTTCCGAGATGACTCGGGGTCAACAAGCTGTCCCGGCTGACTTGGACCGGGTCCAAGGAGCTGTGGCGTTGACCAGCTATCCCGGCCGACTCAGTCCCGTGTCCGAGGAGATGTGTGATCGACCATTTATCTTGTCACCCTCGGTCACGTGTCTGAGCTGACGCGAGGTCCAACAGATATCCGGGCCGACTCGACCCGGGCCCGTGGGTGCGAGGGGGGGTGGGGTCGACCAGCTATCCCGGCCCACTCGTACCCGTGTTCGAGGAGCTGTGTGGTCGACCAGCTATACTGGCCCACTCGGTCCCGGGTCCGAGCTGATGCGGACTCAACCAGCTGTCCCTGCCGACTCGGATCTGGGTTCGAGGAGCTGTGGGGTCGACCAGCTATCCCTGCCGACTAGGTCCCGTGTCTGTGCTGAGGCGGGGGTCAACCAGCTATCCCGGCCGACTCGGTCCCGTGCCCAAGGAGATGTGAGATCGACCAGTTTTCCTGTCCCCCTCGGTCACGGGTCCGAGGTGACGCGAGGTCGAACAGCTATCCGGGACGACTCGGACCTGGGTCCGAGAGTCCGAGGGGGGGCGGGGTCGACCAGCTATCCCAGCCGCCTCGTATCAGTGTCCGAGGAGCGGTGGGTCGACCAGCTATCCCGGCCGACTCGGTCCCGGGTCTGAGCTGACGCAGTGTTGACCAGCTGTCCAACTCGGATCTGGGTTCGAGGTGCTGTGGGGTCCACCAGCTATCCCTGCCGACTAGGTCTCGTGTCCGTGCTGAGGCGGGGTCGACCAGCTGTCCCAGCCGACTCGGACCCGGGTCCGAGGAGCTGTGGGGTGGACCAGGTGTCCCGGCCGACTCGGTCCCGAGTCTGAACTGCTCCGGGGTTGACCAGCTGTCTTGGCCCAATCGGACCCGGTTCCGAGCTGACGCAGGGTCGACCAGCTGTCCCAGCAGACTCCGACTCGGGTCCGAGGTCTGTGTAGTCGACCAGGTATTCCGGCCGACTCGGTCCCAGGTCTTAGGAGCTGTGGGTTCCACAGATATGCTGACCGACTCGGTCCCGGTACCGAGCTGACGCGGGGTCGACCAGCTGTCTCGGCAGAATCGGACCCGGGTCCGAGGAGCTGTAGGGTGGACCAGCTATCCCGGCCGACTCACTCACGTGTCCTAGCTGACGCGTGGTGGACCAGCAATCCCGGCCGATTCGTACCCGTGTCCGAGATGCTGTGTGGTGGACCAGTTATCCTGGCCCCCTCGGTCCCGGGTCCGAGGTGACGCGGGGTCGAACAGCCATCCAGGATGACTCGGACCCGGTTCCAAGGGTCCGAGTGGGAACGGGGTAGACCAACTATCCCTGCCGCCTCGGACCCGGGTCTGAGCTACCATTGGTTCAACCAGCTATCCCGGCCGACTTGGACCCATGTGCGAGGAGCTGTGGGGTGACCAGCTATCCCGGCTGACTCGGTCCCGGGTCCGAGCTGACGCGGGGTCGACAAGCTGTCCCGGCCGACTCGGAGCCGGTTCCGAGGAGCTGTGTGGTGGACCAGCTATCCCGGCCGACTCGGTCCAGGTTCCGAGATGACTCGGGGTCAACAAGCTGTCCCGGCTGACTCGGACCGGGTCAGAGGAGCTGTGGTGTTGACCAGCTATCCAGGCCGACTCGGTCCCGTTTCCGAGGAGATGTGTGATCGACCAGTTATCCTTTCCCCCTCGGTCACGGGTCCGAGCTGACGCGAGGTTGAACAGCTATCTGGGCCGACTCGGACCCGGGTTCGAGGGTCCGGGGGGGGCGGGGTCGACCAGTTATCCCGGCCGACTCGGACCCCGGTCCGAGGTGCTGTGTGGTCGACCAGCTATCCCTGCCAACTCGGACCCGGGTCCAAACTGACACAGGGTCGACCAGCTGTCTCGGCCCCCTCGGTCCCGGGTCCGCTCCTATGCGGTTTGACGAGCTGCCCGGGGCGACTCGGCCCCGGGTCCGTGGAGCTGTGGGGTCGACACGCTATCCCGGCCGACTCGGACCCAGGTCCGAAGAGCTGTGGGGTGGACCAGCTATCCCGGCCGACTCAGTCCCGGGTCCCAGCTGCTCCGGTGTTGACCAGCTGTTCCGGCCCATTCGGACCCGGTTCTGGGCTGACGAGGGGTCGACCAGCTGTCCCTGCCGACTTGGACTCGGGTCCGAGGAGCTGTGGTTTCGACCAGCTATCCCGGCCAATTCGGTCCCGAGTACGAGGAGTGGTGGTGTCCACCAGCTATGCTGACCGACTCGGTCCCGTTTCCGAGCTGACACGGGGTTGACCAGCTGTCCCGGCCGACCCGGACCCGGGTCTGAGGAGCTGTGGGGTGGACCAGCTCTCCCGGCCGACTCTGTCCCGGGTCCCAGGAGCTGCGCTGTCGACCAGCTATCACTGCCGACTCGGTCCCGGATCCGAGCTGACGTGGGGCCGAACAGGTATCCTGGCCCACTAGTTCCCAGGTCCTAGCTCCCACGGTGTCCACCAGCTGTCCTGGCCGACTCGGTCTCGGGTCTGAGGAACTGTGGCGTGGATCAGCTATCCCGGTTTACTCGGTTCCGGGTCCGAGCTGACGCGGGGTCGACCAGCTATCCTGGCCCACTTGGTCCCGTGTTCGAGCTGATGCGTGGTCCACCAGCTGTCCCGTCCGATTCGGTCCCGGGTCTGAGGGTCCGAGGGGGGCGGGGTCGACCAGCTATCCCTGCCGAATTGGACTCCAGGTGCGAGGGGCCGCGTGGTCGACCAGCTGTCACAGCCGTCTCAGACCCTGGTCCGAGGAGCTGTGGGGTCCACCAGCCATCCCGGCCCACTTGGTCCCGGGTCGGAGCTGACGTGGGGTCGCCCAATTGTCCCGGCCAAAGATCAATAAAATATAAGCTTGTTCTTGGAGAATATCAACAAATTGATGAACCCCTAGCCAGACTTATCAAGCAAAAAAGAGAGGGGACTCAAATCAATAAAATTAGAAATGAAAAAGAGAAACAACAATGGTCATCACAGAAATACAAAGGATCATAAGAGATTACTGTATGCAAGTATATGCCAATGAAATGGAAAACCTAGAAGAAATGGACAAATTCTTAGAAATGTACAATCTTTCAAGCCTCAACCAAAGGGAAATAGAAAAGATGAATGGACAAATCACAAGTACTGAAATTGAAACTGTGATTAAAAAACTTACACAAATAAAACTCCAGGACCATATGGCTTCACAGGAAAATTCTATCCAACATTTAGAGAAGAGCTAACACCTATCCTTCTGAAACTATTTCAAAAAATTGCGGTGGAAGGTACACTCCGAAACTCATTCTATGAGACCACTGGCACCCTGATACCAAAATCAGACAAAGATACCCCAAAAAGGAAAACTACACACCAATTTCACCGATGATCATCGATGCAAAAATCCTCAACAAAATACGAGCGAACCACATCCAAGAATACATTAAAAGGATTGTATATCATGATCAAGTGGGATTTATCTCAGCGATGCAAGGAGACTTCAATATCCACACATCAACCATTGTGATACACCATATTAACAAACTAAAGAATAAAAACCATATGTTCCTCCCTATAGACAAAGAAAAAGCCTTTGATAAAATACAAAATCCATTTCTGATCAAAACCCTGCAGAAAGTGGACATAGAGGGAAACTACCTCAAAAAAATGAAGGCTATACATGACAAACCCACAGCAAACATCATTCTCAATGGTGAAAAGCTGAAAGAATTCTCCCTGAAGTCATGACTAAGACAAGGATGTCTGCTCTCGCCACTACTATTCAGAGTAATTTTGGAAGTCCTAGCTACAGCAATCAGAGAAGAAAAAGAAACAAAAGGAATTCAAATTGGAAAGGAAGAAGTAAAACTATCACTATTACAGATGACATGATACTATGCTTAGAGAATCCTAAAGACTCAACCAGCAAACTGTTAGAGCTCATCCATGAATTTGGCACAGTCGCAGGATACAAAAATTATACACAGAAATCGATGGCATTTCTATGTACTCACAATGAAATGTCAGAAAGAGAAATTAGGGTAGCAATACCGTTTACCATTGCATCCAGAAGAATAAAATACCTAGGAGTATACCTACATAAAGAGAAAAAATCTTGTACTCTGAAAACTATAAGACACTAATGAAAAAAATCCAAGTTGACACAAATAGATGGAAATACATACCATGCTCTTGGATTGAAAGAGTCAATATTATAAATGGCTATACTACCCAAAGCAATCTACAGATTCAATGCAAACCCTGTCAAATTACCAAGGATATTTTTCATAGAACTCAAACAAAATATTTTAAAGTTTGCTTGGAAGCACAAAAGACCCAGAATAGCTAAAGACATCCTGAAAAGGAAAAATGGAGCTGGAGGAATCAGGCTTTATACTACAAAGCACCAGTCATCAAAACCATATGGTACTTGCACAAAGACAGAAATATAGATCAGTTAAACTGGATAGAAAACTCAGAATTAAACCCATGCACCTACAATCAACTAATCTATGACAAAGGAGGCAAGGCTATACAATGGAGAAAATACAACCTGTTCAATAAGTGATGCTGGGAAAACTGGACAGCCACATGGAAAAGAATGAAATTAGAGCACTCCCTAATACCATATATAGAAATAAACTCAAAATGGATTAAAGACATAGATATAAGACCAGACATTATAAAACTCTTAGAGGAAAACATAGGCCAAACACTCTCTGACATAAACAACAGCAACATCTCAGATCCACCTCCTGGTGTAATGACAATAAAAACAAAAATAAACAAAGTGGACTTAGTCAAACTTAAAAGTTTTTGCACAGCAAAGGAAACCCTAAACAAAACAAAAAGACAACCCAAAGAATGGAAGAAAATCTTTGCACTGAATTGAATGACAAGGGATTCATCTGCAAAATGTAAAAACACCTTCTTCAGCTCCATACCAAAAAAAAACAAACAACCCCATCAAAAAATGGGCAGAAGATCTAAACAGCCAGTTCTCCAAAGAAGACATACAGATGGCCAAGAAACACATGAAAAGATGTTCAACATTACTTATTATTAGAGAAATGCAAATCAAAACCAGTAAGAGGTACCACCTTACACCAGTCAGAATGGCCATCATCAAAAAGTCTACAAACAACAAGTACTGGATAGGGTATGGAGAAAAGGAACCCTAGTACACTGTTGGTGGGAATGTAAATTGGTGCAACCACTGTGGAAAACAGTATGGAGATTCCTCAGAAAACTAAAAATAGAACTATCATTTGATCCAGCAGTCCCACTCCTGGGCATCTATCCAGGGAAAACCACGACTCGCAAAGACACGTACTCCAATGTTTATTGCAGCACTATTTGCAATAGCCAAGATATGGAAACAACTTAAACGTCATCAACAGAGGAGTGGATATGAAGGTGTGGTACATATGCATAATGGACATTATTCAGCCATTAAAAGGAAAGATATAATGGCATTTTTAGCAACATCGATGGACCTAGAATTTATCATGCTGAGTGAAGTCAGTCAGACAATGATACACCAACATCAAATGCTTTCACTGACATGTGGAATCTGAAAAAAAGGACAGAATGAACCTCTTTGCAGAACAGATGCTGACTCACAGACTTTGAAAAACTTACGTTTTCCAAAGGAGACATTTCAGGGGGTGAGGGGATGTGCTGGGGTTGCTGAATGGAAATCCTGTAAAATTGGACTGTGGTGATCATTGTATAAGTATAAATGTAATAAATTCATTGAGTAATAAAAGAAAAGACTGTAAATTTTAGGTGGCATAAGATGAATTAGAAATTATAAAATAAACAAATGACAAAAAACAAAAAATATCTTTGGGGATGAATGATTTTACTGACATAATTGATGTATACATATTTTTTTTTTTTTTTGTCTTTTTGCCGTTTTCTTGGGCAACTCTCATGGCATATGGAGGTTTCCAGGCTAGCGGTCGAATCGGAGCTATAGCCACTGGCCTATGCCAGAGCCACAGCAACATAGGTCGGAGCCATGTCTGTGACCTACACCACAGCTCACGGCAACGCCGGATCCTTAACACACTGAGCATGGCCAGGGATTGAACCCACAACCTCATGGTTCCTAGTCGGATTCATTAACTACTGAGCCAAGATGGGAACTCCGCCATGACGGGAACTCCTACATAATTTTTTTGTGTGATTTGACATTGCTAATTGCTTTTCCTAGAAAATATTTGTTGATTTTTGTTGAACATTAGTATCTATAGCAATTTTGGGTATGAGTAATAAGCACATATAGTTCTGACACAAATGTTCTTGATCTTTTCATTCACATTTGTGAAAAGGTGAAAATAAAAAGTGGTAAATGTCTGAAATTCTCTCTTTCTTTAATGACATGATTGTCTATTTAACAATTTAGTGTAAACTCTCACAGGCCAAAATATTGAGCTTTATTTTGTTTACAATGTGCTCTGATACTTGTCTTTTTTCTTGTCTTCTCATTTTTCTCTTTTAAATTTTAATTCCACATAAGTATCTACATCTCTGCCCCATTATATTTCATTGCTCAATAATCTAGGGTTTTTAATTACTTAAATATCCAATATTGATGGATATTATATTATAATATTCCAATATTGATTGTTATTTCTGATGTTACCCACATTTTTGGATAAGGCTAATTGTATCAGTGTAAGCTTTGCAGTAAATTAAAAAAAATTAAATAATTTTTGTTAGAATTATTGAATCATAATTAAAATGTTATGCTCCCATGTGATAATACTGTTTCTCACATATAAGATACTTTTGAAATAAATTTTAGTCTTCCTGTATTTTAGCTGACTAATATTTCTTATTATGCCTCAGAAAAGTCAGCCTTGCTTGGACATTGATTTAGTTCACAGAATCGACATGGAGGAAAAAGAGGAAAAAAGAAATAATAGAGAGAAAGCTAGAGAAATATTTTTACCTTAATTTTTAACAAGCTAATCAGCATAGAAACATTTTTAAATTGCAGGTTTTCTTGTTTAGTGGTTTGAGTATTGTGTTCCTGAGATGCCATTTAGAATGCTGAGATATACTGCCATGGCTATGATTACTTTGATAAAATAAGAACACTATTTAACATATTCTAAAATTTAAGACCAAAAAAAAACCCCTGCTTTTTGTATCATCTAAAGTTTTGATTTCTTTTTCTTTATAGGGCTGCACTTGCAGCACATGCAAGTTCCCAAGCTAGGGGCTGAATCAGAGCTGAAACTGCAGGCCTAAGCCACAGCCATAGCCACAGAAAAGTAGGATCTGAGGCCACATCTGTGACCTATGCCAGAGCTTGCAGCAAGGCCAGATTCTTAACTGACTGAGCAAGGACAAGGATCAAACCAGCATCCTCATGGATAACAGTCAGGTTTTTAACCACTGAAACCCAACACAAACTCTGCATCATAAAAAGTTGAAGGATGCATCTAGAAATTCTAACACTCTTCCTTCCATTCAAATACATCTTGACTGATGTCACCATGCCTCAAATGTATTACTTAAAAAAACAGAGTGCAAGGAAAACAGCTGTCAGGGTGAGAATTTGAACACATTTTTGAAAACTAACCTGGTTTTGACAAAACACATTTCATCATGCTTAAGTTTCATGAAATTGAGTTCATTAATTTTGGATTTTTAATAATTGCTAAGAAAAATATTCATATCTAAACTATTGAATAAAGACATGATATAAACCTATCTAAACAGATGTCAATTTTAACAAAATCGGTTAACAAATGTTTATTTCAGGAGTTCCCATCGTAGCTCAGTGGTTAATGAATCCGACTAGGAACCATGAGGTTGTGGGTTCGATCCCTGGCCTTGCTCCATGGAGTAGGCCAGCGGCTACAGCTCCAATTCGACCCCTAGCCTGGGAACTTCCATATGCCACGGGAATGGACCTATAAAAGGCAAAAAGACAAAAAAAAAAAAAGTTTATTTCAGCATTTTAATTTTTTTCTTAGGCAATTTAAGAGAAACATGGCAACTTCCATATTTAACCACAGTCTGAATTGTAGAGAAGAGAGAAACTGGTCCTCTGAGAAATGACCTGCTTCTCTTTCTTTTCTAACTTAACAATCTCATTTGTAGCTGGTTTTCATGGGAATTTTGTTTGACTCCATGGATATAATTGTGACTGAGGGAAGACATTGAAAGATGTATCCCTAAGAAGTAACTAGGATTCACTTAGGGCAGCAAAAACTGATTTTCTATGTTAGCATTCAATGGTTTCCTCTGCATAGCCTGAGGAAGTCTTTTTACAGAATAATTGACTCCTAGCAATATACTTCACAATCAATAGTAAAACATATCAATAGGAAATACAATTAATAATCTCAATGAACATATTTACTATGAATATAGCTACTAAGCATATGAAAAAGTACAAAGTAAATATTATGATAAATCTTCAAGGTATCAATACAGAGCTTTATTTGATAATTTAATTTATAATGGAGAATAAAGTCAATCACATCTTTATAAATAACAAATTTTACATTATCAGATGGTCTTTTTCATATTTTTATTTCTCTAGAGATGATTATCATTTAGCAAATACAATTCCTTATTTTCAAACAATCTAACATGTATTGGTGCTAAATCTCTGATTAGAAGAATTTTTATGAAAGATAAGCCTTGATTTCCATTGTATATTTTCCTTGTTGAGGGTATTCAAGCAATGCAGTAAAAATACTTTTAACATTAAATAAAGTTAATGATCCAAGTCATAAAGTGCTGGTCCTTTCCCCAAAATGTCCCTAAGTTCTCTTTGAATGTTTTTAGCAATTGTGTCAATTTATTGGAAGTAACTTTCTGCTGGATTACTTCCCATGCAGTCATTTTATGGTTGACATATGTGGTGACATAGTTTGACACAACACTGAGAGTCTATTAGCCTTTATAGATTCTTACACAAAGCCCCTTCTCATTAATTTATGTCCATTACATTCGCATAGACAGAAGTCACTGCAATATTATCAGTAAGAGACTGAAAATTATTCCTTCTTTTCCTCAAGAAACTATCTTTATCACCATTGTCTCTTTCACAACTTATTTCAAATAGTCCTCTTTATGGTAAATTTACCCTTTTCCTGTCTTTGTTCCTGTGACATAAAGCACATTTAACTATTTTAAGAACTCTCTTTTCCATCTTCCCAAACAAGCTGAAGGACATTATGTAATATTTTAAGAGTTCCTTTCTGTTAAAGAATTGTTGAATTGTCCAGGGTATCTAGATTACTTTGTAGCTCTTGCTAACCATCACAAAATTAAAATACTTTCTGAATAATGTGTAATATAAATATGAAAAAGAAATAAAAGAAGAAACAAAGGAGAAAGGAGAAGAAAGCAAAGGAAGCAGAAAGGGAAAAAAAGAAAGTAGAAATGGAAGAAGAAAAATAGTATAAATAGAAAGTCAAGAGACAGGAGATAGACAAATAGAAAAGGTGGGAAAATAGCTGGGCACAGAGAAAATACATATGCCACTACACTATACACAGTGTAATAGAGTGTTTAATTTCATAGATGTTGAACTAGACTCGATGGGTTCACATCAAAGTTCCACTACTTCATTACTAAAGTGGATGAGAAATTTAACTTCCTCAAATTTCATCTTTCTAATTTTAAAGGTGTGGGACAGTACTACATTATAATAAGCATTTTTAAATAGAGACACACTGATATGCATAGTCTATGTGCTCTTGAGAAAGAGACCACTTCACTACTTCATTGCTTAATTTTTGTGCTAAATCCATAGTAGGTTTTTATTGACTGTCAAATAATTTTATAGTCAAAGGTTCATTTGAATTTGTCATATTCTATACAGTGAAATGACTATTCCAGGCACCTGCACACAATTAGAGAAGCAGGGAAGGATGGATCATTTGCCAGAGGATATTTAAGTTTGCAATAACCCCCCCTTTTTTTCTATAATCTGCTATCCTATCTTACCTGACACTTCAACTGAGAGTGATGGATCAGATCAGAGGATCAGATTTCAGTATTTTGTTATCATTGTATTATTTTCTTTGTTATACACTATATTCTTATGGCCTATGGTATAGTATACTTGCTGATTTTTTTTTTTTTTTTTACTATTTAATACATTGAGAGAACATCATAAACACTGGGGCTTAAATCCTCAATTTAAGTTTCAGAAACTTTTAATTTTAGAAAAGTAATTATACACAAAAATAAATAAACCACATGTACTTATAGATAAGTCCTAAATTAGCTGTCAGCTCTTTTATAGATTTGGATGATATTGCTTTGAATCCCTACTTTTCTTTATTTTAGAATATATAAATTTTTGCTTTGTGGAAGTTTAATTTTTAATTTTGTAATTGAAGTACAATTCATTTATAATGTATTAGTTTCAGGAGCACAGTAAAGTAATTCAGTTATTCATACATATATGTCTAGTTTTTATCAGATTATTCTCCCTTATATGTTAGTACAAAATATTTGGTTATTTATTTTATATATAGTTCTGTTTGTATGTTAATCCCAAACTTCTATTTTGTCCCTCCCTTCCACTTCCTCTTCAATAATCATTAGTTTGTTTCTATGTCTTGAGACTATGTTTTATACATAAGTTCATTTTCATCTTTTTATTTATTTATTTTTGGTTGTACCTGCAGTTCCTGGGACAAGGATGGAACATGAGCCGCAGCAGTGACAATGAGTAACAGAGGTGAAAAAATGGAATCCATAACTGCTAGGTGACCAGGGAATTCCCGTATCACTTTTTTTTTCTTTAGATTCCACATATAAGCAATATCATATGACATTTTTCTTTTTCTGTCTGGCTTACTTAGTATGATGATCTCTGGGTTCATCCATGTTGCTGTAAACAGTATTATACAATTCCTTTTATGGCTGAGTAATATTCTACTGTATAAATATAATACATCTTCCTTACCTATTTATCTACCTATTGATATTTAGATTACATCCATGTCTTGGCTGTTGTACAAAGTGCTGTTAGGAAATTGTGCATGTAGTTTTTAAATTATGATTTTATCTGGATAAATGCCTACAAGTGGGATTGCAGAATCATATGGTAATTCTATTTTCAGTTTTCTTCAGGAAACTCCATACTGTTCTTTATAGTGATTATACCAACTTATACACTAACGATTTATACACCAACAGTATTTATAAACAATTTATACACAATTTATACACCAACAGTATGAGGGATTTTTTTCCTCACACACTCTCCAGAAACTATTATTTGTAGATATATGATGACAGTCATTCTGACCCAGTATGATATAATATCTCATTGTAGGTTTTTTTTTTCTTTTCTTTTTATGGCCACAACTGTTACATATGGAATTTCCCAGGCTAGGGGTCCCATTGGAGCTGCAGCTGCAGGCATATGCCACAGCCACAGCAAAGCCACATCTAAGCTGCATCTGCAACTTATGTCACCACAGCTTGTGACAATACTGGATCCTTAACCTGTTGAGTGAGGCAGCATCCTCACAGAGACTATGTCATGGTTCTTAATCCCCTAAGCCACAATGGGAACTCCCTTCATTATAGATTTAGTTTGTATTTCTCAAAAATTAGGGATGTTGAGCATCTTTTCATGTGATTTTTGTCCATCTATGTCTTCTATGGAGAAATGTCTATTTAGATCTTCTGCCCATTTTTTAAAATCACTCTGAAGTTAGCCTAATTCCTCCAGCTCTGTTTTTCTTTTTCTAGTTTGCTTTGGCTATTTGAGGTATTTTTATTTTTCATATAAATTTTAAAATGTTTTTTTCTGGTTTTCTGACAAATGTTCCAGATAATTTGATAGAGATTGCATTTAATGTATATATTGCTTTTGGTGGTAAAATCACTTTGACAATATTGATTAATCTAATCCAAGAACACTGTCTGTCATTCCATCGGTTTGTGTCATCTTTGATTTCTTACATCAGTGTCTTATAATTTTTGGAGTATAGGAATTTGCCTTCTTATGTAGATTCATTGCTATGTATTTTATTCTTTTTGATGTAATAGTAAATGGGATTGTTTCCTAAATTTCTCTTCCTAATAAAGCTTTTGATAAAATTTAACATCCATTTATGATAAAAACTTTCCAGAAAGAGGGCATTGAGTGAATATACCTTAATATATAAAGGTCATTTATGACAAACCCATAACTAACGTCATACTCAATGGTGAAAAACTGAAAATATTCCATCTAAGATCAGGAACAAAACCAGGATATCCATTCTCTCCATGCCTATTCCACATAGTATTGGGAGTCCTAGACACAGCAAACAGAGGGGAAAAAAAGAAATAAAATGAGTCCAAATTGGAAAGAAATAAAACTGTCACTGTGTGCAGATGACATGATACTATACATAGAAAATCCTAGAGAGACTAGCAGAAAAATGCTAGAGCTCATAAACGAATTTGGCAAAGTCATAGGATACAAAATTAAATTCAGGGAAATATGTTGCATTTCTATATATTATAAATGAATCCCTCCTCATCAATGCAGGTCAGTTTTCCAATTCCTTCTGAAGATATTAACTCCAAGGTTCATTTCTCCCTATATTTCCAATTCATATAGTAGTTTTCATTATTTGCTTTCTTTATCCTTGAACTTATCAGCTCTATTGCCATACTCAGAACTTCCTGATTTTACTGAAAATATTTGAGTTTAATATATTTGAATTTGCAAGGATAGAATATATCACCTCAAAATGTGCACTTTGGTATATTGATTATTTTGAACTGAACTACCTGAAAAGCAGGCAGTGCACAAAGGATACTTTGAACTTTTTTTGTCCCCCTGGAAGCAAGAGATAAATCTCCCATATGAAAATTACTCTTCCTGTACTGGGAGGGTAGAAGACATCCTTATCATACAGAGAGATAATTTAGGGCCAGAATGATGTGAATAAAAAAGCTTGTTACTTCACATTTTACTACTCTTTTATATTTTTCACAAATATTTTTCTTTGTCTAAGACATTCAAAAGAGTCCTGCTTTGGTCATGTCCTTGAGGCAAATATATTTGTAAGGCTCTCACAAGTATCTAAATGTGTACATACATAATTTAATTTATTCTCTGATTAATATGTTTTTTTAAATTATTTGTTGGGGTGAGTTCAGCCAAGAACATAGAAGGGTAGAGGGAAAATTATTTTTTTTCCTTATAATTTTTAGATTCTCCTTAGGAGTGGATCATTTTCATAGTTTGTAGTCTTTCATTACCTTTCTGAGTTCCTATAATTCTCTCACTTTCTTGTGTTGTATACCCATTTACTCCTCCTTTGTTTATTATTATTAAAGTATAGTTGATTCACAATATTTTTTCAAGTCCTGTTGTACAAAAAAGTGACCTTATCACACACATTTCCCTGTGCTGTACAGTAGGATCCCATTGCCCATCCATTCCAAATATAACCGTGTGCATCCCCCAAGCCCCCCAAATGCCCATCCATCCGACTTCCTCCCCTTTCCCCCTTGGGAACCCTAGTCTGCTCTTCCTAGCCATGATCTGTTTCTGTATTTTTGGGGATTTTTTTTGGGTTTTTTTAGATAGCATCATCTGGTCTATATTTTAGATTGCAAATGTCAGTGATATCATATGGTATTTGTATCTTTCTTTCTGGCTTACTTCACTTAGTATGAGAGTCTCTAGATCCATCCATGTTGCTGAAAATGGCATTCATTTGTCTTTTTTATGGCTGAATAATATTCCATTGTATATATGTACAAAGTCTTCTTAATCCATTCATCTGCCCATGGACATTTAGGTTGTTTCCATGTCTTGGTTATTTTGAATAATGTGGCTATGACTATAAGGGTTCATGTATCTTTTTCAGTGAACGTTTTGTCTGGATATATGCCCAGCAGTGGAATTGCTGGATCATATGGTATCTCTATATTTAGTTTCCTGAAGTACCTCCACACGGTTTTCCATAGTGGTTGCACCAATTTATTCACACCAACAGTGTAGGAGGGTACTTTTTCTCCACACCTTCTCTAGCATTTGTTATTTGTTGACTTGTTAATGATGGCCATTCTGACTGGTGTGAGGTGGTACCTCATTGTAGTTTTGGTTTGCATTTCTCTGACAATTAGTGATATTGAGCATTTTTTCATATACCTGTTGGTCACCATTTCATCCTTCTGAAACCATCTCCATAAACTCCAATTATTCTCAGGATAGCAGAGAAAGCAAATTGACTTCCATAGCCAATTTTGGACCATGACGTTCAACATATACAAAAGCCATCCAATGCTTCCTATCAAAAACATGATATATGTGTGCACATGTGCAGGTACAAAAAGAAAAAGGAACATAAATATCTTACATATAGCATATGCGTAGTTTGGTATAGTCATTAAATATTAGTTAATTTTATAAAAGAGCATTAATTTTGGATTAAAACAATGATAAAAAGATTTATTGTAGCATTTAGGGTGAGTAGTGAAAACTGATTGAACTTTGGCAAGTGATGAGTTCAAAAAATCATTTACCAGTTTTAAAGTATAAAGTGAAAAAATATGGGAGAAAGAAAGAGAATTCTAAAGTTTAAAAGTTGCATACCTAAGAAATTTCAATTACCTATATTTTAGTCAGGACATTTTTGTTCTAAGACCCCTCAAATTAAGAAAGATGTATCTTGAACAAATTGGCACAAATTTAAAGTCATTATGTCACATTTTATAAAGCCAAACAGGAGTTCCTATTTGGCTCAGTGGGTTGAGAACCCAACATAGCATCAATGAGGATGTGGGTTTGATCCCTGTCCTCATTCAATGGGCTAAGAATCCTGGCATTGCTGGAAGCTGCAGTGTAGATTATAGATGCTGCTCAGATCTGGTGTTGTAGTTGTGGCATAGGCCTGTGGCTGCAGCTCTGATATGACTCCTAACCTGGAAACTTCCATATGGTACAGGTGCAGCCCTAGGGGAAAAAAAAGCCAAAACATCACAGATTCTTAAGCAAATATATCAGAATATTTTTAATGGCGGAACATTGGTTTTTTGGGAGAATTTATCTCATAGAAAAACTGTATGCATATGAATTTTCTTGCCTCTCATTTGAACTCTAATGTTTACCTTAGAACTTTAAGTAGGTATTGTGTGCTTGGTACTCCTGAAATGTCTCAAGTTGCTTAATGTCTTCACAATCAAAGCAATTATCTTTATCATTGCCTAACTGGAAAGCTTGCTCTCCAAAGTAAAATAAATAGATATTATTTAATGGTCAGAATTGTTTCCGATGTTTCCATGACTAGGGCACTGAAATTATTTGTTCAGTTTACCACACTTACATAAAAGCTGCTGCTAACAACTTGAACTTAGCATCAGTTTGATAAAAGAAGGTCTTTCTCATCAGGGTCATCACACTTAGCATGGTGCAGTAAACAGTAACAAGAACTGTCAATATTATAAAAATGCAACTCAGGACACTCTTGTTTAAAACAAAATGTGCAACTAAGCTTTCTACCAAGAAAAATAGAGTGTATATAACATCACAGAATCAATGGTATCATACATTTTTCATCTGAGATTAATAAATTATGAAATAAACAGATAAAGGTGTTGATAAGAATAATCAATAATCAATCTATAATAAGAATAGAAAAGAATATTACTTCTAGTTCTATTGCAGCACAGAGGAAACAAATCCAACTAGGAACCATGAGATTGCGGGTTTGATCCCTGGCCTTGCTCAGTGGGTTAAGGATCTGGCATAGCTGTGAACTGTGGTGTAGGTTGCAGACATAGCTCATATCTGGCATTGCTGTGGCTCTGGTGTAGGCCTGTGGCAATAGCTCCGATTAGACCCCTAGCCTGGGAACCTCCACATGCCATGGGTGGGGTCCTAGAAAGACAAAAGACAAAAAAAATAATAATTTTACTTGAGGCAAATTGAGGACTAAAACCTGGAAGATATCCTCTCATATAATTCTGAGGAACTTTTCACAAGAAGCATGGTTTTTAGTCACTTTTATATCTTTTCAGAACAAAGAACATAACACGTCAGGGATACACTCCTTCAAGTTTAAAAAAAAAAAAAATATCAGCACATACGTGGCAACTCAGCATGGTCTTGGCACCTGGGAAGGGAGTCCTATCATTGAAGGAGTGCTAGCATTGGTGTCCTAGGAAGGGAGGCATTTAATCTCTATTTTTAATTAACATAGATATTCTTTACTTTAGTCATTTTTCTTTAATAATTAAAACAGATATAAAATGTACATTTGATAGGTCACAAATTTGTTCTAGTTAGCATAACATTCAAGTTAACTCATGATATAATCCAGAATAACTTTCCCATACCTTAATATGTGAATGTTTCTTTTATCAAATAATGTATAGAAACACTGTAATCCAAGGATTTAGTGAAGCAAACCAGATTACAAAAATGAAAGAATCTGATGTTTATGCTTCATATATCTAAAAATTGTAAATATCTTTTTTACTGAAAGAAGGGAAACTTCCATAAATAAAAGTATTTATATATCTTCTTAAAGGTTTTCACTTTCTCATGAACATATTTACTAACACATTTAAGAAAACATATGAGAGCTGGCATATTTCAACATAGAACATAGTGGAATAGGATGTATACAGTATAAGCAGAAACCTTAGCTGTAGAGATTTTTTTCATTAGTGTTCTGAGGAAATTTTGAATTATTGAAAGTCCTTGTTGCCACTTTGCTAGATGAGTATTGCCTGAGTAAATATGACTTATTAGTTAACTAATTAATTAATTAAAATATAGATTTACAATGTGCCAATTTAAAATATGAGCTTTGTTTCATTTTATTTTAAATAGGAAAATCTAATATAAACAGTTATAATTATTTATGATTTTTTAGAAATGGAATTATCTTTCTACATAACATGTCCTGTAAAGTAGCAGTATGTATTCATCTCACTTTTATTACTAATAAAAATATTTTTAAATAATCAGACAATATACTTTTATCTGCGTTGTTATGGAATAAATTAATCAATAATATCCCCAGTCCTACAAACAGCTATGAAAATCATGTAATTAATCAGTATTCAATAAAATATTTTAAAATTTACCTTGGAAACAAAAATTCAGGATATAACTGTATTTTCTAAGCCATTAATTTCTAAAAAATATGTTCTGAAATACATTTTAAAAATAAGGTTTTGCAAAAAAATTAACAATAGATAGAAAATGGGTAAACCTCATGAAAAAAATTGTTTTTTCTAGGTCTTTATAAATTGAATCTCAATGTTGAACTCTAAATATATATATGTTTATTTTTACCTCTCCTTGTTGTAAAATTGTTACAAATGGTGGTGTGTTCTTATACAAAGTCACTTTCATTGTTTTACCATAATGTCTATAATCAAAATCAATTTTAAGGACTCTAAGCTATCTCATTAACCCAAATAATGGAAAATTAAAATGATTTAAAATCCATTTCAGCCCTCTATATCTTAAATAATGTACTTTCGCTGTTATTCAGCGGGATCTCCTTGTAAATCTATTCTAGGTTGTGTCTGATAAGCCCAAGCTCCCGATCCCTCCCACTCCCTCCCCCTCCCATCAGGCAGGAGCAATACATTTAAAAACTTATTTGACCATCTACTTGGAAGTTCATATATAAGAATATGAGTTAGACTTGAGCAATCTGATGTACTCAATCAATAAAGAAAAAGAAGTTAATTGTACAATGGAAAAATGGATTATTTGGAGGGCAGTGATAGTAGAAAAATCTCATCTTTATATGAGTGTCATGGAAGAAGGGCCATTCTGACTGGTGTGCAGTGGTACCTTATTATACTTTTGATTTTCATGTCTCTAATAGTTAATGATGTTGAGCATTTTTTCAGAATGGCCATCATTAGCAAGTCGACAAAGAACAAATGCTAGATAGAGTGTGGAAAAAATGGAAACCTCCTTCATTGTTGGGGGAATTTAAATTGTAAATCAGTAAATTGTAAATCACTATGGGAAACAATATGGAGGTGCCTCAGAAAAGTAAATTTAAAACTACCATATGATCCAACAATCTCACACCTGGGCAAAACTTGCATTGGAAAACATACATCCACCCCTATGTCCATCACAGCATCATTCACAATAGCCAAAACATGGAATGAACCTAAATGTCCATTGACAGATGAATGAATGAAGAAGATATTGCACATATATACAATGGGATACTACTCAGTCATTAAAAAATATAAGCTAATGCTATTTGTAGCAACATGGATGAAACTAGAGATTCTCATACTAAGTGAAGTTAGCCATAAAGAAAAAGACCAATGCTATATGATATCACTAATTTGTGGAGTCTAAATCATGGCATAGATGATCCTATCTACAAAACAAATAGATCATGACCAAGGAGAGCAGACTTTTGGTTCCCACGGAGCAGTGGGGAGCAAGTGGGATGGACAGGAAGTTCAGGGTTTTTGGATGCAAACTGTTATGTTTGAAATAGATGGCCAATGAGGCCCTACTGTACAGCACAGGGAACTGTGTGTGATTGGGTCACTTTGCTGTACAACAGAAAGAAACATTGTAAATCAACTATACCTTAAGTGAAAAATGTGAAAAAAAAAGATTCCTGATAAGATTTAAATATTTAAATGTATGAAGACTTGTTTTGTGTTCCAACATGTGGTATATCCTTGAGAATATTCCATGTGCATTTGAGAGGAATTTACTGTCTGCTGTATTTGGATGAAATATTCCCTATAAGTCTCTTAAGTTCATTTTTCTAATATATCATTTAGGGAATATGTTTCCTTTGTGACTCTCGAAAAATAAAAGAATATAAAGAGTGAATACTAATCAACAGGGGAAAACTGAATAAGTTGCAGTGCATTGATTTCATGGAAAAATCTACAGTTTCTAAAAGAATGTGTTGACTCCATTTGAGGTAAATATATATTATTCGATGCTGAATTTTTCAGAGGAAGAAGCAAGATACTGAAAATATGATCTGTTTTCAATAATACATTATACTTACATTTATGTTCACACCTACATTTTCTTTGTTAGTATTTGTATTATGTGCATATATATATATAAAAAAATATATATATATATACACACACTATAACTAAATTAATCTGAAGTACAGACATATGTTAGTAATATTGTGCATCCAAGATCAAGAGGAAGTAGAAAAATATAAAAGCAATCCCAAACAAAAAACTTAAAAAAACCCCACAAACATAAAGCAAAACAAAATGAAAACAATCTTTGTCAAAAAAGATAAGTATAATTAAAATTTAGCAAAAAAATCATGAGCAAGAATGAAAATTTACAAGAACTTTGTGTAATATCCTAGTATTAGACTTGAAAAAGAGCAAGTAAAATTGTACCAGGGTCATCTTCTGAATCACACTGCTAAAGAGTTATCACCAGTGCTTTAGGAGAAAGAACTGCAACAGAATTATAACCTCCTACATATTCTTTGTATATAAATATATGGAATAAAGTATGTTAATATAATACACTCAATAAATGACAAACATAGATGTTAAAAAGAAAATTATGAAGTTGAACAGATAATGATAAAGTAATTATATTAAAAATCATCTCAATTATATTAAAAATCATCTGAAATGTAAATTAAAATATCAATGAGGTAAACATTTATCTCTAAACATTTGTAAAGTTTTATTGGGGATCAATGACACATATACACTCATGCTTTTAAACTGCCTTCAGAAATATGTATTAGTATAATCCCTATATTCAGACAACACAAATATATGTTGTTATAATTGATATTTCAACATCTAGAAAAATGTAAAGACTGTGGTCAAAATTTCTGTAGAAGAATGTTTGTAACAGAATAATTTATAAGAAAAAAGAAACTCATGAAAAAACTGAATAGAATAATTAAATATTTTATAAATAAAAGATAATATATGCATTCATTACAATTAGGTTTTTATAAAAATATAATGTACTGGGGATGCCTATAAAATATTAAGTGAAAACACTTGATATATGTACAAAGTACTCTCACTTAAGATGTCAATGGTCAGGCTTTTGTGAATCTAAAAATAAACTCAATTCTCCCCCTGATCCCATGGCTAGGATAATTAATTCAAAGCCTCATATTTTCTACAAATGCATACAAATTTTATTTCTCAGAGTAACTTATCTCCTTAGATGCTTTATCCACAATTGCTTCTCTGTTTTAGCCCTCATCTCCTAGAACCTGAATTTTAGGTCATTCCAGACTTCAATGTTAACCAAATACTTGTGAGTTTAGTAATTCAGTATTATACTTAAGGAAAGGAATCTCATTTACATAGCAAAGCTTTCTTCCTTCTTCTTCATGGACTTTGCTAATGTCACTCTCTCCCATCTCCTTTCCTTTCCAAAATAATCACAATTATTATGCTTGTTCTAACTTTGACCTTTAAATGAAAAACATGTATAGTCACATAGGCAAAATTTTTGAAATTACTGTCTGTATAATTGTATATTATTTGTACTAATATATTGAAGGATTATATTTAGAAATTGGTTCAAACTTATTCAAGAATTTCCAACTTTCTGAAAACACTCATTCTTCATATCATCATAGGTTTTGTAGAAAATTTGGTCAGTTTCCATAAAACTTTGGAATTCAAAGATTCTCCATTCAGAATCTATGGCTCTCCAACACTGGCCATAGGAAGCCTGAACTGCATTACAAGTCTTTATCAATGGGTGCACATTTTAAAAATCATTCTTATAGTATGGTCACTGATTTCACAAACTTGAGTTCACTGTTTTTGGAAAAATTTTTTTCTCATTGTTTATAGTTCTTGGTTTTATGCCCCAGGACTAGTGGTGGAGATAAAATCTTTTTTTTTTTTTTCTATTGAAAATGTTAATTCTCCCTTTGGCCAGGGTGGACTCGTTGAATAATATATGGATGTAGATATTCATGCCAACATACATTTATATCTGACAGTTTTATCCATACTAAGCATTTCTCAAATGAGGAAGTATTTCATAAAAATAACTCTCATAATATTTCCTAGAAGACTTATTGTAACCACATATATATAATTAGTCATATAAATACCAAAATGATACATGAATGTGTAACTATAGCAATTGAATTATGGGAAACTTTTTCTGTTGTAAAGTTTTATATAAATAAAACTATATACTATTTATATAAAGTTTTATATAACCCTTGGTAGGGATGCAATGACACATAAACACTATACATTATTTATATAAAGCTTTAATTTATATAAGTAATATATAGATTTGAAAAAAAGAGCTCATACTATGTTCAAAAAAACTCCCAAAATTATAGTACCACATTTCATTTAAAATTAAACTAAATGATATGACTCTCATTTTTTTAAAACTAATCAAATAATGCCATTCAATGATTCCTAAATGTGAATACATGGACTATACACTCAAAGCTGTTTGCATTGGAATCAAATGTAGAGGTTTTATTATTTAAAAAAGAAGTCTTGGGAAATTTGATTCACACATCTTGCATGGGGCTCAAGAATCAATATTTATTTTTTTTTCCCCAAGTGAATTTAAAGAACCATTTCAGAGACCTATTCTTATAAAATAAAAATGATCAGCCTTTGTCTGAATTCCAGCCCTTAAATCAACTGTTTTCCCTGTGCCAATAAACACTAAATGCAACTGATTTCCAACAAGAGAGATTTTGTTCAGTATGATGAGACTAATTACGTGCCATAAATGTTACTTGCTTAGATGTGACTTTATGTCTTTTGATGGGTTCTTGTCTATTTTTAATGCTTGAATCTTTGCTTCAAAGTATTATCAGTTCCCTTCTCATTTGAAGGCATCATGCTGTATTGTGTAGCCAGTTTCAGATGAACGCTGCTAATATTCTCTATCAATTGCTAGTGAAATCATGCTAGAAAAACTGCCTATCCCTTGATTCTGATATCATTCTCAGCTCACCATTGTTGGGCTATGGTATGAGGGTCTAAGACAATCTATTTACTTTGATTTGGAATTTTCTATGCTTATTTATGTGCAGGCTCTCAGGTACCTCTGTTTCCATATCATGAATATGATAGATAGCCTGTCCCTTGAACTGAACATTTTTCTATTAACTATAATCCATTCTCTCATTCACACAAGTACTAACTGGCCAATATTATTAGACTCAGTTCTTGATTCTGGTTTCACTATATCTGTTTGTTTTTTCTTTCTTTTAAAATATTATTATAGTTGATTTACAATGTTCTGTCGATTTTCTGTTGTACATCAAAGTGACCCAGTTATACACCCACACAAACACGCACACACATGTATGCATTCTTTTTCTCACATTATACTCCATCATATTCCACCAAAAGTGATTAGATATAGTTCCCTGTATATCATTGCTCATCAACTCCAAATGCAGTACTTTGTATCTACTAATCCCATATTCCCAGTTCATCCCACTCCTTCTCCCTCCCCTTTGCAACCACAAGTCTCCTTTCCATGTCCATGAGTTTGTTTCTTTTCTGTAGATAATTTCATTTGTGCCATATATTAGGGTCTGAGATGACTGAGTGTTCCCCTGCCACTGTAGGCCATGCAAGAGGTGCCCTATCACATCTTAGCCCACAGAAGAGAGGCTTGTTGCCCATTTACCATAAAGTGGTGTCTCACCACCTGTAGCAATACGCTATGAGTGTTCACAGGTGTGCGACTGTATTTCTATGGCAATCTTCCCTGTCAATGGTGCCCTACTTCTCCCGCAGGCCCAGACCTTCTCCCAGGTTCCCTTGGCTTTGGCACTCCACTCCCAGCCCTTGGTGTGCTGCTTCATAGTCCCTCAGGCTGTCTCCACACAGCCAACACTAGTCCTCTCCCTGGAACTGACCTCCAGATCCTGAGACTGTGGTGCCTGGGATGTGGTATTGATGGTCTGCTTGGTGATTTCTGCTTTGCCATTCTCAGTTCAGCTGATGCACTTTTCTCTGAAGCTTTGAGATCCCTCCATCTTGGCTGATTTCCCCATTATTTAGGTGGCTTCCCAGGGTGTGGATTTCTTCTGACTTTCACAGCTTCCTCTCAGGAGAGCTGGTCCTGTCCTGATTCCTTGTTTTTTCCTTCTTCTTTTCTTTCTTCTCTCTCTCTCTCTTTTTTCCATTTTATTCTACCCAGTTATGTGGTGGGTTTCCTTGCCCTTTTTTGAGTTTAAAGATCTTCTGCCAGTGTTCTGTAGCTATTCTGTGTGAATCATTCTATATGTGTAGTTTTTTGTATGTGTTTGTGGGAGGTGAATGCCACATCTTAATCCTCTGGCATTTCGATCCCACTCCTAAATCTATTTTAACACATTTAAGAATTTTGGGCATGATCAATTACAACTGCCATATGAAAAGTAAAAATCTTATGTAATTTAAGTGAGTTTTATTTTAATTAATAAATAATAGAATACAACTTTATAAATAAAGGGCAAATAATACAGGCACTCTCATCAATAGTACAAAATAAACTATTTGAGTGCAAGTAGAGACTTGCATACATTAATCTTGATTGATATTTTATTTTGTGTCATTAGAAGTATAATAGATGTTATTATATTAGTGTGACTAAGTGTTATTCTCCCAGAGGGATCAATTTTCTATTGAGAACTTCTTTAGGCTTATCAATTGCATAAGTTCAAAGAAAAAGTTTTCAAAACACTCTAAAAATTTCTAGAAATGATGGCTCATGATATCACCAAAAATGAATAAATTGATATATATCTTACCTCCCAAGATGTATTATTTTGGAAAAGAATGTAAAATTCCAAAAGGAATACACTTTGAGCTCCCCCCCCAAAAAAAGACTTCATTCAATATAGGAATCTATGTATGCAATCTTGACATTATCTTAAAGCTTTTTTCTAAAAATGAGAATTTAATAAAACAGTGAATGTATGGAAAACAGATAGGCTTTTTAACAGCTCACAAATTTTAATTATTCTTTATTAGAGTTAAAAAGAAATTAAGCTAGTTAATTAGAAAGTTGCATTGTAATTTGAATCTAAGGAACTGTTCATAAAATAGCCACAGGCATTACAATTTAGGTAAAAATAGATTGATTTTAAATTAAAATAAACTTCCTGTTAGGAAACACAGTTGGATGTCTAATGCCATTTTTTCCATAAAGTCTCCTAAAATGAAAGCTCTAATTTGTTGAAATTATATCTTCCATTTAATTAGTTACTAGTTTTTAAATGCTTCTTTCTATTTTGTAGCTCCAGTATTGCATAAATCATTTTGAGTTAGTTATAAGATCAGTCACATAAAGATGCATTTTCAATACTGAGTGCATGAGAAAATCTGATCTTTCATGTTAAAAAAATATAAAAATATCTTTCAGTAAATGGAAGGCTTTGCTATACACATTTTAGTTCAATTATATTATCAGTGAAGGCTTTAATATTAGAGGTTAATTGTTCACGATTTTCCGTGAATGGTTTATCAGTGTTATTAAACAGTGCAAAAATATATAAATAAATTTTCACAATAAATACAAATATTTTAACACACAAATAAAATGTTATTATATAGTTTAAACCTTGAAATATGACACCATTGATAATAAGAAAAATGAATAAAATATTCCATGGAGAAAATAGTGAGTAGCTAGGTATCTGCATTTTAAGCCTTAGAAGTTATTATCCAATTAATAGATATTTTGTTAGTTTTTGTATATGTTAATGGAAAGACAATATTCCTTTCCTCAAGAACTTTTTCATTAAGATTTGTTAAAAACAGGAGTTCCCATCGTGGCTCAGTGGTTAATGAGTCCAACTAGGAACCATGAGGTTGCAGGTTCCATCCCTGGCCTTGCTCAGTGGGTTAAGGATCTGGGATTGCTGTGAGCTGTGGTGTAGGGCACAGATATTGCTCAGATCCTGTGTTGCTGTGGCATAGGCCAGTGGCTACAGCTCTGATTAGACCCCTAGCCTGGGAACCTCCATATGCCCTGGGAGCAGCACTAGAAAAGGCAAAAAGACAAAAAAAAAGTTTGGTAAAAACAAGTAACAATTGATGATCAAACAAGCGTTTGTATTCAAACTATTTACCATTTATTCTGTAGTAATCTGTATATAACTTCAACTAAATGAAAGACTCCTATCATTCCACTTGTATTTTCTACAAACTATCTAAAATACAAGGTGAAACCAGAGGCCAAAATGCACTATGAATAATTTTAATTCCAGAATAGCCTGGAGGGTTCTCTCTTTGGAGATGTGCCAAATTGGGACTAGAATCCATTCTGAACACAGTGTCTCTCATAAAGAAAGGAAAAGATATTGGTGTACTTAGAAAAAGTTGAACAGAAAAGGAAGAATTAGATCTGGATGAATGGTAGGGGAAACAGAAGAGTCAGAAGAGAACAGTCTTTGACAGGAGGACCATGAGAAGATTCCTTGATTGCTTAAGAAGATGCCTCCCATTCTGTCTCAAATGTAGAAAATAGAGAATATGGTTTTATGGATTTAAATAGAGGGTGGATTTTTATCTTTTGAAGTGGGGAGGTCTTCCTTTACCCCTCAACACTTTTCCCCATCTTTTTTCACGACAACTTTTTCTTCTTCCCATATCAAGTAGGAAAATTGTGTGATTATTTTTTTAGCAAGATTGTGAGCTTGATGATTGTTAGAATGTAAAAGAGATTGAGAGAGTTAGGCTGGGGATAAGGAGAGTCAAAAGATAAAACAAGCTTTGTTATAAGGAGGGTATATGCATATGTGTATGCTAAATAATTCAGAAAACCAGCAAATTTTATATTGACAATGTGTAGGATGATATAAAAAGAGGAATGGAGTTGAATTTCCATTTAAATTTTATTCTAAGATTGTATTTATGAAGCTATGCCATCTAGACATTCAATACTGATCTGTATGCAATGGGATTTCAGATTATTTCTATTAAATAAGATTATTTTTCTTTTTTGAAGGATAAATTTGAAATATGTGAGGTCAAACTGCAGTAGATAGGAAACAGTGGAAGGAAGACCCATAAGGAAACCTTTGGAATATTTCAATTAAATAAATTTAAGGCACTGAATGAGGATGGATAAAGTAGGGTGGAATGAAGAAAGTTCCTGAGCTATAGTATCATTTTAAAATCAACTTGATATGCTAGTAGAACAAAGGAAGATGTAGGATATGGTAAAGAAGAGGGATTATTGAAAAACATTGTAAAATTAAAAAGAAAATTGAATATACTGCTAGGAATGAGGGGAAATATTTGGTATGGAGCTTTTTTCTTTTTCTAAATTTCAGAATCAGAATCCTTAAGAATACTTTGTGTTCCACATTTGTGAGTGTTCAGAAATAGTCACCTAATATTAATTATAAAAAGCTAACTTACTCAAAAGAGATTTCAGGTAGGTAGAGTGTATTGATGTAATTAACAAAATTGATAATTTATTCTTTTTTCTTTTAAAGTGGGTAACTGCAAAGTGATTCTTGAAGAGAATTCTTATATTGTAAGAAATGATTTTATATTTGCATCATGAATGGAAATTGCTACATTTTGAAGAGCCTTCATAAGAGACAATTTTCTCTAATATGGGAAGGTTAAGTTTAAACATTCTCAGTAAAGGGATTCAGGACATGCTCCCACAAAATATGGCATCTTGGCATACTGCGTATTTTAACATGAAGGAGTTTGAGGAAAAGCAGAACCAAAAGAATTACTCTGACCTCCTTAACCTCTTCCTCCATTATAAAACTCTTCTGTGAGGATTGCCCTAAAACTGGAGGAAAGAAACATTCTTACCTTAGAAGGCAAAAGGAAAACAAGAATCTTAATAAGCCTTGATAAATTTCCTCTAGTTTACCACACTTACTTCATACTTTTAAAATATCAAAATACTCCACGAATTTCCACATAGCAGTTTTATGAGTCCATCATCAAACCTGGCATAAAAACCACTCAGACCTATCTCTTTCTTCAGGCCTCATTTCCATAAGAAGGCTTCCAAGTCACAAAAAGTTTACACTAAATAAATTTGTGATTTTTTCCTCCTAATGTGTCTTTGTTTAACTGTCATACCTAGCCAAGGCCAACAAGAGTCTCAAAAAATTTTTTTTCTTCAATAAAATAGGAATAAATAATTTTATAAAAGTATGAAATATCAGAATTATGTGTCAGGATTTTCTTGAGAACAGTTCCAGTCAATGAAAGAATATATTGAAATATGATATGTGAATTAGGGAAAGTTCATTTTATAGTCACAATTATCATGAAATATAGTCGATCATTACAATGTTGAAATAATTTAGACAACTGCATTCAATTTTGCTTAAGCATTTAGAGCTAATGAAGCAAGCACATGTAAATTTTGATTTGAAATATAAAATTACTTTTCTCTCTACTTAAATTATCTTGCTGTTGTTGACTAGCATTTGATGTAAAGTCAAATTATTACTATAATTTGGTAAGAGTGATGGGGAAGGATAATAATCACTCACCTTACAAGTGCCAATAATGGGTCCAAAGTTCAACTGTAGCTCCATATTCAGCATATATAAACCTATGTATGCTTAGGGGAGAAGGTAAGAACTAAGAAATGCTAATTTGGTTTTTTCAGGGTTACATATGGTGCTTCATTTCTACTATATGCTTAAACCATCAAGTGATGCTTTTTTCTTTATGAAAAGACTACCAAGACTCCTTGGATAGTGACTTATAAGAGGAGTCAGATGAGAGAACATCCTTACTTGCACTGTAGGGGATGAATGAGGATCCTATGTACTAACATCCTTTGCCATTACCTCACAGATCAAATTATGTTTGGTAAATTATAAAGGAAAACCTGGAACTGAAAAAATACATCGAAGACAATATTTAATTTTGTACAGATTACACTATGTTAATTCATGCAAGTTACTTAACCACCCTGAGTCTTATTTGTGGTGTATATTAAGATGAAAACACAAAATACATACAACTAATATAAATGTCTGTCATTGGGATAAAGTGAGATAATATAAATGAGACATTTAGCAAGGTATAATAGAATAAACAGATATTTTGCCGTATACATTTTAGCTAGTATTTTTTTACATGGTTTTTAAAATTTTTATTGAAAATATTAATGTCCTAAGTAATATCTCCTGCCAAGATGATAACATTTTTTATAGTCAGAAAAATCAAGAACAATAAAATGTAGGAACATATTATAATAGGAAATGAAATAGGCTTCTTCATTTAAATTTTCCTTTAATTTTATTAAAAATTTAAACAGATTTATTGAGGTATAATTTATATACCAAAAAACTTGGACATATTAATGTACACAACTTAATGAATGAGTTTGGAGATATGCATTCTTCTAGAAAATTTTACCACAATCGAGGTAATAAACATATCCATTGTGTTTATAAGTATTCTCCTGTTCTGCTTTTTAAAATACTATATAATTTTTGTGTAAAGTGTTAAAAAACAGTTAATATGAGATCTATCCTCTTAATGAATTCTTAAATGTACAATACTGAATCACTAACTTTAGTCACTATGTAGTGCAGTAGATCTCTAGAACTTGTTCATTTCACATAACCTGAACTTTGCAACTAGACTATCTAGATATACCTCCGATAAATGGAACTATGCAGTATTTGTCCTCATCTGGCTAGCTTAGTTTACTTAGCACAATGCCCTCTAGGTGCAGACATGTTGTCACATATGTAAGGATTTCCTTCTTTATAAAGGTTGAATAAATTTACACTGTATGTATGTACCAAAATTTTTCTTTGAACTATGAGATATAATTGACATGTAACATTGTGTAAGTTTAAGGTCATAATTGGACACACATATAATTTTAAAATGATTACTAAAATACGTTAGTCAATATACACTTCTTTCGTATAATTACCATATTTTGTTGTCAAGATGAGAAATTTCAAGATCTACTATCTTAGAAACTTTCAAATATATATATACAATATTGTTGACTGTAATCATATTCTATGCTACATCCTCAGACCTTATTATACTTATGTCTGGAAGTTTGTAACTCTTACCTTGTGGCTTAGTTTATACGTAATAGATTATACCTTTTAATCTTCTTCCCCTGTATTGACCCTCCTCCTACCTTCTCCCCACTGGTGATCACTAGTTTCTGCTCTATATCTGAATCTTCTTCCTTTTTGTAATATTCACTAATTCATTGTATTTTTTACATTCCACATATAAGTGATATCATATAGTATTTTTCTTTCCCTGACTAATTTCACTTAGTATGATACTCTTCAAATCCATTCATGTTGCTGCAACTAACAGTATTTCATTACTTTTTACACTGAGTAGTTTTCCACATATATATGTTATATATATATTATACATATTATATATATATATATATAATAGCTAGTTGTAGAAGATTGTTTCTAGTAGGTTTAGTAAGTTCTGGTCTTTTTCATTGATGGTTGTTTTGTAGGGTGGTGTGATTTTTGGTGTGTTCTCGAGAGGAGATAGGCAAAGGTCTTTCTACTCCACTGATTGGCTGATCTGACTTTGCCCATTTATATATTCTTTATCCATTATCTGTTTATGAGCACATTTAATGTTTCCATATCATGGCAGTCATAAATACAGTGGCTGTGAATATTAGGATACATGTGTCTTTTCAAATTAGTGCTTTTGTTTTTCAGATGTATATATACACTCAGAAGTGAAATCACTGGGTCATATGGTAATTCTATTTTTAGTCTTTTGAGAAATCTTCATATTGTTTTCCACAGTGGCTGCACAAATTTACTTTCCCAAGAAGAATGTATGCGTGTTTTCTCCACATCCTTGCCAATATATGCTGTTTCTGTTCTTTTTGATGATATCCATTCTAACTGGTGTGAAATGATATGTCATTGTGGTTTTGATTTGCCTTTTCCTGATGATTAGCGATTTGGAACATATTTTCTTGTGACTGTTGGCCATCTGCATTTCCTTTTGGAACAAATGTCTAGTTCTTCTATTTATTTTTAACTAGTCTTTTTTGATGTTGACTTGTATGAGCTGCTATGTATTTTAGATATTAACCTATTATTGGATATATTATTTTCTCCCATTCAGTAAATTCTTTTTGTTTTTTTCAATTGTTTCCTTTGCCTTACAAAAGCCTTTAGGTCTACGGCTCCTAATTTATTTTTGCATTTATTTCCATTGCTTTAGGAGATAGATCAAAAGAAATATTGCTGCAATTTATGTCAAAGTGTGTCTTGCTTATGTTTCCCTCTAGAAGTTTTATGGTTTCTAGTCTTATGTTTAGGTTTTTAACAATTTTGAATTTATTTTTGTACATGGTTTTTAGAGAATGTTCTAATTTCATTCTTTTATAAGTGGCTTTCCAGCATTCACAGCACAACTTACTGAAGAGACTGTATTTCCTCCATTGCATATTCTTGCCTCCATCATAGATTTATTGACCATAAGTGTGTAGCTCTCTATTCTGCTCCGTTGATCTATGTGTCTGTTTTTGTGTCAGTATCATACTGTTTTGATTACTGTAGCTTTGTATTATAGCCTGATAATTCCAGCTCTATTCTTTTCTTTTCAAGATTATTATAGCTCTTCAGGTTATTTTGTGTTTTCATACAATTTTTAAATTATGTATTCTGTGAAAATGCCGTTAACGTTTTGATAGAAATTGCACTGAATCTGTAGATTGTCTTGAGCAGAATTGTTATTGTAACAATACTAATTCTTCCAATCCAAAAAAATGGTATATCTTTCCATCTGTTTCTGTCATCTTCATTTTCTTTCATCAGTATCTTATAATTTTCCAACTACAGGTCTTTTATCTTCTTAAGTAGGTTTACTCTTATGTATCTTATTCTTTTTGATGTGATGTTAAATGGGATTCTTTCATTAATTTATCTTTCTGATAGTTTTTTGCTACAGTATAGAAATGCAACATTTCTATATATTAATTTTGTATCCTGCAACATTACCAAATTTATTGATAAATTTAATCTAGCAGTTTTCTGATAGAATTTTTTTATCTATGTTTATAAGTGATATTGGCCTGTAGTGTGTGTGTGTGTGTTTGTGTGTGTGTGTGTGTGCGTGATATCTTTGCTTGGTTTTGGTATCAGGGTATTTGTGGTCTCAAGGAGTGAGTTCAGAAGTTTTCCTTCCTCTGCAAGTTTTTGAAATAGTTTGAGAAGGATAGATGTTGACTCTTCTCTAAATGCATGATAGAATTCACCTGTGAGGCCATCCATTCCTGGACTTTTGTTGACAGTGTTTTCTTTGTTCCTTTTCTCTATTTTGGCTGCTCCACAGCATATGAAATTCCCAGGCCAGGGATCAGATCCAAGCTGCAGTTGTGACCTACACCACAGCTATGGCAATGCTGTGTTAGGCTGTGTTAGGCTAGGGAATGAACCTGTGTCCTGGTGCCTCAGAGATCCCACCAATCCTTTTGTGCCACAGCAGGAATTCCTGTTGATGGTTTTTAAATTACTTATTCAATTTCATTACTGTTAATTGATCTATTCATATTTTCTATTTTTTTCCTGTTTAGTCTCAGAAGATTGTATTTTTCTAAGAATTTGTTCATTTTTTCTAGGTTATCCATTTTATTGGTATATAGCTGTTTGTAGTATTCTCTTATGACCCTTTGTATTTCTGTGGTATTGGTTGTAACTTATCATTATTCATTTCTGACTTTATTGATTTGAGCCCTCTCCCTTTTTTTCTTGATGCATTTCACTAAAGGTTTATCAATTTTGTTGATCTTTTCAAAGAACCAGCTTTCAGTTGTACTGAAAAACTGTCTATTTCATTTACTTCTGCTCTCACCTTAATAATTTCTTTCCTTCTAGTAACTCCAGGGTTGTTGTTTGTTGTTATTTCTCTAGTGCTTTTAAGTAAAAGGTTAGGTTTTTATTTAAGATATTTCTTGTTTCTTGAAAAAAGTTTAAGTCTCTATAAACTTCCCTCCTAGTACTGCTTTTTCTGTATCACATGTCCCATAATTTTTGGACTACTTAATGAACTAGAGGGAGGATGTAAAAATTATGCCAGTCCATACCAGTGTCTATGTGGTCAAAATCTCTCAGAAATAGCTATCACCAGGGTCTATGTCCCCAGGGTGAGCTACAGCACTCCTCCTGCCTCTTTGGGAAACTCTCCAAGATCAGCTTGTAGGCCTCACCCAGGATTCTATTGAATCACTTCTTTTCTATGGGTTCTAATGTGTGTAAGATTTTGTGTACACCATTTGTGTGTACATTTTTTTTCTGCAAAAACTCTATATTTCCCAGTCCTGTGTGACTCCCCAAATTAAGCACCAATGGCCTTCAAAGCCAAATGCTCTGGGGACCCATCTTTACAGTGAAAGACCTCCCAGGCTGGGGAGCCCAATATGTTGTTCAGAACTCTCAAGGGTCTGAGAGTTGACTCATTCTGTTCTTCTGTCTTGGCTGATCTCCCTTTGTTCATTTTTTAAATTTTAAAACTTTTAAAAAAATTTTTAGAGTTGATTTACAGTGTTATGTAGAGAAAAGTGACCTAGTGTATGTATGTGTATATATATACACATATATATACACATATCACATTATATATATATATATATATATACATACATCTCACATTATATATAACTATATATATATATACATATATATATATATATATATCACATTATTTGTGGGTTTTTTTAAATTGTATGAATTTCTTAGACTCTTCCAATAAATGAAGAGGGGGGAACATTTCCAAATTTATGAATCAAGTCTTGATCCATAAAACAATTAAAGACACTATAGGAGACAGTATTAGAGGCAAATATCCCCAACAAATGCAGACATAAAAGCCCTCAACAGCTATTAGCCACCCAAATTCAGTAGTACATTAAAACAAAAATATGCCATGATCAAATGGGATTCATTCCTTAAATGAAAGAATGAGTCAACATGCATTAATCAATTGATGTGATACACTGTATTACCTGAATGAAAGATGAAAATCAGAAAAGTTTTGTCTGAACATATGCCCAAGAGTGGGACTGCTGGGTCATATGGTAGTTCTATGTATAGATTTATTGCACCTGCATGTTCATTGCAGCATTATTCACAATAGCCAAGACATGGAAAAAAACCAAATATCCATCAACAGATGATTAGATTAGGAAGAGGTGGTATATATACACAATGGAATATTACTCAGCCATAAAAAAGAATGACATAATGCCATTTGTAGCAACATGAATGGAACTGGAGACTCTCATATATAAAATATGTAAGTAAGAGAAAGACAAATACCATATGATATCACTTATAACTAGAATCTAATATACAGCACAAATGAATGTTTCCACAGAAAAGCAAATCATAGACTTGGAGAATAGACTTGTGGCTGCCCAGGGGGAGAGGGAGGGAATGGGAGGGATCAGGAGCTTGGAGTTAACAGATGCAAACTAATGCTCTTGGAATAGATTTACAATGAGATCCTGCTGTGTAGCGTTGAGAACTGTCTAGATACTTACATTGCAACACAACAATGGAAGGAAAAAGTATGTATACATGTATGTGTAACCTGGTCCCCATACTGTACAGTGGGGAAAAAAAAAACAATTAAAAAAGGTGAAAATCATATCATCATCTCAATATGCACAAAAAAGCATTTGACAAAATTAAACATATTTTCACAATAAAAATTCTCAATAAATTCAGATTAGAAGAACTTCTTTCCTTGACATAATAATGCTATATATTATAAACCCACAGAAAACATCATTTTTAATGGTGAAAAACTGAGAAGATTTTTCTAAGATTAGGAAACAAGGCAATAATGCCAAGTCTCACCAATTTTATTGTACTGTGTATAATAAAATACACAGTACTAGAAGTCCTATCCAGAACAATTAGGCAAGAAAAATAAATAAAAAGCATTCAAATTGAAAAGGAAGAAACATAATTACATTTGTTTGCAGACTGATTTATAGGAAATCCTAAAGATTCCACGAAAACTTATTAAAAGTTATCAAATAAGTGAGTAAAGTTGCAGGATTCAAAATTAACATCATTTTTTAAGAAAATGCCTATAGAATTTTTTTCTTTGAGCTTCTGTAGTAAATTTAACAAAATAAGATAATATTATTAAGTTAAAATAAAGGAAGATAATATATTTAATCCATTCTCCATTTTCTGGAAGCTCATTAAAATGTATGGGTCCCTGTGGCCATGCTTATCCCACTAAAACATGTGTATTAGAACATCTGAAGAAAGGTAAGACAATAAAATTCCAATAATTTGAAATTGCAATGTGATGAGAGGTTGAATGTTGTTGGGAATCTCAAATATTTAATTACTTCATTCAATAAGTTGATCCTACCTAGAGACTGCAGAACCTTCATCTGATATTGCTATAATTAAATCTGCCACACAATAAAATTTTGTGCAAATTTCTAGTCACTCTAATTAGATCAAAATATAATATGACTCCTTTTTTAAGTACAAAATTTTATTTTTCATGTAAATATTGCATAATAACTCCAGATCCTTAACCCGCTGAGCAAGGCCAGGCATCAAAACTGCATCCTCATGGATACTGGTTTGGTTCATTACCAGTGAGTCACAATGCAAACTCCAGGACAATAAAAATTTTAAACATAAAATTCTCTCTCTGTCTGTTCAAGCAACTAAGCAACTAACACTATCACTTTAATGTGCATTGTGCATCTGATAAATTAGCTAGATTCCCTTAGAAGACAGAGAAATATCCATTCACCAAAGAAATAAAAAATTTCTCCCTGGAATCACAAATGTAAGTCCTTAGGAAATAATATTCCATACTCAATAACTAGACTTATTTATACTATGCAAACTATTAAAATGCTACTTTGATATATAACCCTTTGAATTTTGGCCACCAACACCTTTCTCAGGTTGCCTCAAGTAAAATTTTCCATTTTTTCATAGATTGACTATTAATTTTTGTCAGTATTAAACTCACTGTGGCAATTGTTCCAGAATATATACCTATATCATCATGCTTTACTCATTAAACTTACATAATGTTGTATATGAAATACATTTCAATAAAGCTAGAGAAAATAAATAAAAGTAAACAAATGTATACATTCTTGACTCAAGCAGTTTATTTATTTGAATTTATCTTATGGTAAAAATTAAATTCATGTTTAGAGCTGGAAGATGTGGAGTAGGAGGACTTAAGCTAACCTTCTCTCATGGAATCAGCAAAATTACAACCAACTCCTGAACAACCATCAACAAAATAGACAAGAAACTACCAAAAAGTTATCCCACACCAAAAGACAAAGAAGCAGCTATATCAAGACAGTAGGAGGGGCACTTTAAAGATATAAGCAATCCTATACCCACCAGGTGGGCAACCCACAGACTGAAAAATACCTATGTTGCAGAAGCTCTCCCACAGTAGTGAGAGTTCTGAGCCCCACATCATTTTCCCACGCCTGGGTTTATGGCATTTTGAGGGGGTGCTGCTGGAGCATTCGTTTTTGAAGGCCAGCAGAACTGGTGCACAGGAGCTCCCCAAGACTGGGTAAAATAGAGACTCCACTCTTGGAGGGCATGCATAGACTTTCATATGCACTGGGTCCCAGGCAAAAGAAGAGACTTCATAAGAATCTGGGTCAGAAATACCTGTCAATCTTGAAAGATCTGCTAGGAAAACAGGGGGATGCTGTGGCTCACTGTGGAGAAGGTCACAGGAGGCAATGGTCTCAGGAATAATTATTGGCATGAACTCCCCTGGAGGTGGCCATTTTGTAAAAATCTGGCCCCATCCAAAGAGCTCCAGGCCAAACAAAAAAGAGGGTGGGAACCAAGCCCTACCAATCAACAAATAGGCTGCCTAGAGTCCTCCTAGTCACAGAGAGTCAAGAATCAGCTCCGAACACCAGTGGGCAGGCACCAGTCCATCCCATCAGGAAGCCAGCCATAAGCCCTTTTACCAAATTCACCCACAAGGGGAAAGACAACAGTTCTAAGAAAGATTTTATAGCAATATAAGTCTACCTCAGGAAACAAGAAAAATTGCAAATAAACAACCTAACTTTACACCAAAAGCAACTAGAGAAGGAAGAACAAACAAAACCCAAAGTTAGCACAAAAGAAATCATAAAGATCAGAGCAGAAATAAATGAAATAGAAACAAAGAAAACATCAATGAAACTAAAAGCTTATTCTTTGAAGAGATCAACAAACTTGATAAACCTCTATCTAGAACTCATAAAGAAAAAAGAGGGAGGACTCAATAAAATTAGAAACGAGAAAGTAGAAGTTACAGCAGATACATTAGAAATGCAAATGATCATAAGAAACTACTACAAATAACAACATGTTAATGAAATGGACAACCTAGAAGAAATGGATAAATTCTTAGAAAGGTAAAATCTTACAAGACTAAACCAGGAAGAAACAGAAATGATGAATGGACCAATTCATAAGTACAGATATTGAACTGTGATTAAAAAATCTTCCTACAAACAGAAGCCCAGGATCAGATGGATTCACAGGCAAATTCTATGAAAAATTTAGAGAAGAATTGACATGCATATTTCTGAGACTATTGCAAAAATGGAAGAGGAAGGAACACTCCCAAGCTCATTCTATGAGGGCTTTATCACTTTGATACCAAAACCAAACAAAGACAACACACACAAAAAATGAAGGAAAAAAAAAAAACACAAAAAACAGACCAACATCACTAATGAAGATAGATGCAAAAATCCTCAACAGAATACTCAGCAAACCAAATCTAGCATTATATTAAAAGGATCATACACCATGATAAAATGGGATTTATTCCAGGGTTGCAAGCATTTGTCAACATCTACAAATCAGTGCGATATACTATATTACAAAAAAATATAAAACCATATGATGCTCTCAATAGATGCAGAAAAATATTCTGACAGAATCCAACACTCGATTCTGATAAAAGTCTTCCAGAAAGTGGGCATAGAGGGAACCTACCCAAATATAATGAAGGCCATATATGACAAACCCACGGCTAACATTGTTCTCAATGGTGAAATGTTGAAAGAATTCCCACTAAGATCAACAAGATAAGGACTTCTGTGCTAGCCAATTCTTCAGTTTTTTTTTTTTTGTTTGTTTGTTTGTTTTTTTTTTTGTCTTTTTGCCTTTTCTTGGGCCACTCCCGTGGCATATGGAGGTTCCCAGGCTAGGGGTCCAATCGGAGCTGTAGCCACAGGCCTACGCCAGAGCCACAGCAACGTGGGATCTGAGCCATGTCTGCAACCTACACCACAGCTCACGGCAACGCCAGATCATTAACCCACTGAGCAAGGGCAGGGACCGAACCTGAAACCTCATGGTTCCTAGTTGGATTCGTTAACCACTGTGCCACGACGGGAACTCCCAATTCTAATCAACATAGTTTTGGAAGTGCTACCCATGGCAATTAGGGAAGAAAAAGAAATTTTAAAAAAATCCAATTTGGAAAGGAAGAAGTAAAACTATCACTGCAAATGCTATGATACTATATGTAGAAAATCCCAAAGATGCTCCCAGAAAATTTTACAGCTCATCAATGAGTTTGGTAAAGTTGTAGGATAAAAAACTAATATGCAGAAAATAATTTCATTTCTATAATAACGATGAAACATCAGAAAGAGAAATTAAGGAAGCAATCCCATTTACATTGGCATCAAAATAATAAAATACATAGAAATAAATCTACCTAAAGAGTTAAAAGACATGTAATCTGAAAACAATGAGATGCTGCTGAAAGAAACCAAAGATGACACAAACAGATAGGAAGATATACCATGACCCTGGATTGGAATAAACAATATTGTTAAAAATGAGTATACTGCACAAGTCATCTATAGTTTCAACACAATCTCTATCAAGTTACCAAGGGCATTTTTCACAGAACTAGATGAAAATATTTTAAAATTTGTATGGAAACACAAAAGACCCTAAAGCCAAAGCAATATTGAGAAAGAAAAGTGGAGCTGGAGGAATCAAGCTCCCTAACTTTAGATTATACTACAAAGCTACAGCCATCAAAACAGTATAGTATTAGCACAAAAACAGAAATATATATCAATGGAATGAGAAATAAAGCCAATAAATAAACCTAATTAATATGAGACAAAGAAGGCAAGAACTTACAGTGGGGGAAAGACAGCCTCTTCAATAAGTGGTGAACTTACAGTGGGGGAAAGACAGTCTCTTCAATAAGTGGTGCTGGGAAAACTGGACAGATACATGCAAATGAATGAAATTAGAAGAGTTTCTAACACCACACACAAAAATAAACCCCAAATGAAATAAATACCTAAATATAAGACCAGATACAATAAAACTCTTAGAGGAAAACATAAGCTGAATACTTTCTGACATAAATGGCTGCAATAACCTCAGATCCACCTCTTAGAGTAATGACAATTAAACTCCCCAAATTATAAAATGGGACCTAATTAAACTTAAATTTTTTTGCACAATAAAGGAAACTATAAACAAAACAAAAAGACAACTCACAGCATGAAGAAAATATTTGCAAATTAAGCAACTGACAGGGGATTAATCTCTAAAACATATAAATATATCCTGTAGCTCAATATAAAAAAAATAAAAACAACCCAATGAAAAAATGGGTAGAAGATATAAATAGACATTACTCCAAAGAAGAATGGCCAAAATTCACATGAAAATATGCTCAACATCACTGATTATTAGAGAAATGCAGATAAAAATTACTATGAGGTACCACCTTATACTAGTAAGAATGGCCATCATCAAAATGTCTTCAAACAACAAATGCTGCAGAGGATATACTGTGGGGGTGTACATTGGTGAAACCACTTTGGGAAAGAGTCTGGAATTTCCTCAAAATCTAAAAACATAATTACCACACAACACAGCAATCCCACTCCTGTGCATCTATCCAGAGAAAACCATAATTCAAAAAGAGACATGCACCCCAATGTTCATCACATCAATATTTACATTAGCCAAGATATGGAAACAACCTAAATGTTCCTTAACAGAGGAAAGGATAAAGCAGTTGTGATACATATACACAATGGATCTCAACCATAAAAAGAATTAAATGAATGACATTTGTAGCAACATGGATGGACCTAGAAACTACAAAACTAAGTGAAATTAGTCAGACAGTGAGACACAAACATCATATGCTTCACCTATATATGTAATCTAAAAAGAAGGATGGGATAAAAACAAACTTATTTGCAGAACAGAAACTCAAATACTTTGAAAAATGTATCATTATCAAATGGAGGAAGTAGGAGGGTGAGAGGGTGGGAAAAATGGATTGGGGTATTTGAATTGGCATATGCACACTGAGGTATACGCAATAATTGGCCAGTTGTGACCTGTTGTATAGCACAGAGAACTCTATCCTGTATTCTGTGATAATCTATGTGGGGGAAAGAATCTGAGAGAGAATGCATATCCATGTATGCATATGACTGCATCACTTTGTTGTACAACAGAAATGATCACAACCTTGTAAATTAAGTATACTTCAATAAAACTTACAAAAATAATTATAACAAATTCTATAGGATGTATATTTTAATATATATTATGACAGCTAAAATTTATTATCCATGTGTCCTATTCTAATCATTTTCCACAATATAATTTTTAAGTTAAATAAAACTCCATGAGGCAAAATATTATCCACATTAGACAGATAAGGAAACCAAAGCAAAAGAAGTTATTTTATTCAAGGTCACACAGCTGATTAATGACTTTCATTAATATTGCTCCAGATACCAAGATTTTAACTACACTAGTCATCCTCTGAGAGTAAGTTTGATTTACATTCTGTTTTTCTACTTCTGTAAAAGCAAAATAAACCAACAAAGTAAACTAATTCCAGCTCACTGGCATCTTGGACTTTTCCTATTTAGTCTCCATCCAAAACCCCTACACATCTAAAAGCTATGGGAGCATGCTTATAACAGTATAAGATATTCAGTATTCAGTACTATCACATATTTGAAAAAGCCAAGCAGAGTAAGTTGAACTATAGTACTTACTGTCTGCTTCTTTTTACAGTCTGTAAGAAGTATTTACTGTCTGCTTTCTTTTTCAAGGGAAATGTGCCTTTCAATTGTTCCTATCATCACCAAAACCCAATCTCTACTTCCCTTAGAAACACACACACACACACACACACACACACACACAGAGATACTCCTACACATACTATGCTCTACCCCAAAACTCAATAATGTCCTTGAAATGCAGCCCAAATTCATATGAAGCAAGAAGTATTTCTTGAAAGAAACATATGAAACCATGTTTTAATGTTCTCTGCTCCTATGTCTTTGGATATACACATAATTAAGTATGCAGAAGGAATCTTGGATACTTCTCATCCTGATTCCAGAGACCTTATGAAGATTGGCTAGGAAAGCCAAGTTTCCGGCTTTGGAGCATAGAGCAAAGATGTCAAATTATTTTTAAAGGGTTTCAGGCAACCAATAAGTTGAAATTAATAGGGGAGAAGGAATGAAAAGAAACTTGATAAAAAAAATCATGATGATACTGCAAACGGCATTATTTTATTCTTTTTTATACCACAACCTTATTTTATTCTTTTTTATACCACAACTTTCTAATCCAATCATCTGTCAATGAACATTTGGGTTGTTTCCATGTCTAGACTATTGTGAATAGTGCAGCAGCGAACATGTGGGTGCATGTATCTAGTCACTTATGATGGAGCATGATAATGTGAGATAAAAGAATGTATACATGTATGTGTAACTGGGTAACCATGCTGTACAGAAGAAAAATGACAGAACACTGTAAACTAGCTATAATGGAAAAAATAAAAATCATTACATAAAATTAAAACTAAAGTTATTTTAAAAAATGATGAAAGTGTAAAATGAAAATACTATAATGAATAATTAATAGTAAACAGACCTGGAGTTCAAAGGAGAAATAGTGAAAATACTGAAGGAATTAAGAGAAGATATGAACAGCAATGCAGATACCCTCAGAAAGGAAATAGAAAATATA
Organism: Sus scrofa; assembly: GCF_054392235.1. Taxonomy (NCBI): domain Eukaryota; kingdom Metazoa; phylum Chordata; class Mammalia; order Artiodactyla; family Suidae; genus Sus; species Sus scrofa. The sequence goes on along the minus strand of NC_139393.1, from coordinate 36,267,426 downwards.
AGGAGGAGCCAAGAAAAACTAGAAAATTTATTTGCAGAGATACAAACAGAATTAAGGGCAATAAAAACCAGAATGAATAATGCAGAAGAACGAATCAGTGATATGGAAGATAGAATAATGAAAATCATCCAATCGGGTCAGCAGACAGAAAACCAAATAAAAAAACAGGAAAGCAATATAAGAGACTTAAGTGATAATATAAAGAGGGCCAATCTACGCATAAGAGGAATTCCAGAAGGAGTAGAAAAAGATAAGGAAATGGAAAATATATGTGAAGAAATTATCACTGGAAACTTCCCAAATCTAAAGGATACTGAGTTCAGGATACAGGAAGCACAGAGGGCCCCAAACAAATTGAACCCAAATAGATCCACACCAAGACACATAATAATAAAAATGGCAAAAGTTAATGATAAAGAGAGTATCCTAAAGGCAGCAAGAGAAAAGCAGAATGTTACCTACAAGGGATCCTCCATAAGATTATCAGCTGATCTCTCTACAGAAACACTACAGGCCAGGAGGAATGGCAAGAGATATTTAAAGTGCTAAAAGGAAAAAATATGCAACCTAGAATACTCTATCCAGCAAGAATATCATTTAAAATAGAAGGGGAAATAAAAATTTTTTCCAACAAACAAAAGCTAAAAGAATACAGCAATACAAAACCCAGGCTAAAAGAAATACTGAAAGGGCTTCTCTAAACCAAAAAGAAAGGAAGGAAAGAAAGGGAAGAAAAAGGAAAAAAAAAAAAGAGGAAGAACTAGGACTGAGGAAACCACAATCAGAGAGCAGTCACTCAAATAAGCCAGCATACAGATTTAATCATGAACATGTTTCAAACAAAATAAAATTAAAAAGAAAAAAAAGTCATCAAAATCATAAAATGTAGGCAAGGGATGTTAGGAAATAGACCCTTTTTGTTTGTTTGTTTGTTTGTTTGTATGTTTTTCTTCTTAATGTTAATATAGTAATGAAGTGTTTGAAACTACAGGACCATCAGGCTAAAACACACAATTATAGGAAGGGGTTAGCATACTTAAAAAACAGGGCAACCACAAGCCAAAACCAAATATTGCATTCACAAAAAATGAAAAAAAAAAAAAAAAACAAAAAAAAACTCAAGCAGATAATATCTGGAGACCATCCAACCAAAAAAGAAAGAACAGAAGAATGGAGAACCATAGAATCAACTGGAACACGAGGTTCAAAATGGCAATAAATAATCATCTATCAATTATCACCTTAAATGTCAATGGACTGAATGCGCCAATCAAAAGACACAGAGTGGCTGAGTGGATAAAAGGCAAAAACTTTCAATATGCTGCCTACAAGAAACTCACCTTAGGACAAAGGACACATATAGATCGAAAGTGAAGGGGTGGGGAAAAATATTTCATGCCAATAGACATGAGAGGAAAGCAGAAGTTGCAACACTCATATCAGACAAAATACATTTTAAAACAAAAGACATAAAGTAAGACAAGGAAGGACACTCTTTAATGATTAAGGGTTCCATCCAAGGAGAGGAAATTACTATCATCAACATATATGCCCCAAATACAGGAGCACCCAGATACATACAAAAAATATTATCAGACATAAAGGGAGAAACTGATGGGAATACAATCATAGTAGAAGACTTTAATACCCCCTCACATCAATGGACAGATCCTCTAGACAGAAAACCAATAAAGCAACAGAGATCCTAAAGGAAACAATAGAAAAGTTAGACTTAATTGATATCTCCAGGACACTACATCCAAGAAAATAAGAATACACATTCTTCTCAAGTGCACATGGAACATTCTCAAGAATCGACCACATATTGGGACACAAAGCTAACCTCAACAAATTTAGGAACATAGAAATTATTTCAAGTATCTTCTCTGACCACAAGCCATGAAACTAGAAATAAACCATGAGAAAAGAAATGAGAAAAAAACCTACTACATGGAGACTAAACAACATGCTACTAAAAAACCAATGGATCAATGAGGAAATCAAGAAGGAAATTAAAAACTACCTTGAAACAAATGATAATGAAGACACAACCTCTCAAAATCTATGGGATGCTGTGAAAGCAGTGCTCAGAGGTAAATTTATAGCAATAGAGGCCTTTCTCAAAAAAGAAGAAAGATCCCAAATTGACAACTTAACCCTGAACCCAAACGAACTAGAAAAACAAGAACAAAAAAGACCTAAAGGCAGCAGAAGGAAGGAAATTATAAAGATCAAAGAAGAAATCAATAAAACAGAGATTCAAAAAACAATAGAGAAAATTAATAAAACCAAGAGCTGGTTCTTTGAAAAGGTGAACAAAATTGACAAACCCCTGGCCAGACTCACTAAAAAGAGGAGAGAAAGAACCACAATAAACAAAATTATAAATGAAAAAGGAGAAATCACAACAGGTACTGTCAAAATACAAAAAACCATAAGAGAATACTACGAACAAAAATATGCCAACAAATTTGACAATCTGGAAGAAATGGACACTTTTCTAGAATCTTACAACCTGTCAAAACTGAATCAAGAAGAAACAGACCAACTGAACAGAAATGAAATTGAAAATGTCATAAAAACACTCCCTACAAATAAAAGTCCAGGACCAGATGGCTTCACAGGTGAATTCTAACAAACATATGAAGAGGATCTGGTGCCTATCCTCCTTAAACTCTTTCAAAAGGTTGAAGAAGAAGGAATACTCCCAAAGACATTCTATGAGGCCACCATCACCCTCATTCCAAAACCAGACAGAGATACCACCAAAAAAGAAAACTATCGGCCAATATCTTTGATGAATATAGATGCAAAAATTCTCAACAAAATCTTAGCCAACCAAATCCAACAACATATCAAAAAAAGATCATACACCATGACCAGATAGTGTTAATACCAGGTTCAAAATGATGGTTCAACATATGCAAATCAATCAGCATCATACACCACATTAACAAAAAAAAAAAAGTCATATGATCATCTCAATAGACGCAGAAAAAGCATTTGACAAAGCCCAACATCCATTCATGATCAAGACCCTCGCCAAAGCGGGTATAGAGGGAACATTCCTGAACATAATCAAAGCCATTTATGATAAACCCACAGCAAATAAAATCCTCAATGGGGAAAAACTGAAAGCCTTCTCACTCAAATCTGGAACAAGACAGGGATGCCCACTCTCACCACTGCTCTTCAACATAGTTTTGGAAGTCCTAGCCACAGCAATTAGACAAACAAAAGAAATGAAAGGCATCCATATAGGAAGAGAAGAGATCAAACTGTCACTGTATGCAGACGACATGATACTATACAGAGAAAACCCTAAGGACTCAACCCCAAAACTCCTTGAACTGATTAATAAATTCAGCAAAGTAGCAGGATATAAGATTAAATTCAGAAGTCAGTTGCATTTCTGTATACCAGCAATGAAATATTAGAAAAGGAATACAAAAATACAATACCTTTTAAAATTGCACCTCACAAAATCAAATACCTCGGAATACACCTGACCAAGGATGTAAAGGACCTATATGCCGAGAACTATAAAACTTTAATCAAAGAAATTAAAGAAGATGTAAAGAAATGGAAAGATATTCCATGTTCCTGGATTGGGAAAATCAATATTGTAAAAATGGCCATACTACCCAAAGCAATCTACAGATTCAACGCAATCCCTATCAAATTACCCATGACATTGTTCACAGAACTAGAACAAACAATCCAAACATTTATATGGAACCACAAAAGACCCAGAATCGCCAAAGCAATCCTGAGAAACAAAAACCTAGCAGGGGGCATAACTCTCCCAGACTTCAAGAAATACTACAAAGTCACAATCATCAAAACAGCATGGAACTGGTATCAAAACAGACAGACAGACCAATGGAACAGAATAGAGAACCCAGAAATAAACCCTGACACCTATGGTCAATTAATCTTTGACAAGGGATGCAAGAATATAAAATGGGAAAAAAGAAAGTCTATTCAGCAAGCATTGCTGGGAAACCTGAACAGCTGCATGCAAATCAATGACACTAGAACACACCTTCACAACATGCACAAAAATAAACTAAAAATGGCTTAAAGACAAATATAAGAGAAGACACCATCAAACTCCTGTAAGAGAACATAGGCAAAACACTCTCTGACATCAACATCATGGATATTTTCTCAGGGCAGTCTCCCAAAGCAATAGAAATTAGAGCAAAAATAAACCCATGGGACCTCATCAAACTGAAAAGCTTTTGCACAGCAAAGGAAACCCAAAAGAAAACATAAAGACAACTTTCAGAATGGGAGAAAATAGTTTCAAATGATGCAACTGACAAGGGCTTAATCTCTAGAATATATAAACTACTTATACAACCCAACAGCAAAAAAGCCAATCAATCAATGGAAAAATGGGCTAAAGACCTGAATAGACATTTCTCCAAGGAAGATATACAGATGGCCAGCAAACACATGAAAAAATGCTCAACACCCCTGATCATAAGAGAAATGCAAATCAAAACTACCATGAGATACCACCTCACACCAGTCAGAAGGGCCATCATTAATAAATCCACAAATAACAAGTGCTGGAGGGAATGTTGAGAAAAGGGAACCCTCCTGCACTGCTGGTGGGAATGTAAACTGGTACAGCCACTATGGAGAACAGTTTGTAGATACCTTAGAAATCTATACATAGAACTTCCATATGACCCCGCAATCCCACTCTTGGGCATATATCTGGACAAAACTCTACTTAAAAGAGACACATGCACCCGCATGTTCATTGCAGCACTATTCACAATAGCCAGGACATGGAAACAATCCAAATGTCCATCGACAGAGGATTGGATTCGGAAGATGTGGTATATATCCACAATGGCATACTGCTCAGCCATAAAAAAAAAAAAGAGTGACATAATGCCATTTGCAGCAACATGGATGGAACTAGAGAATCTCATCCTGAGTGAAATGAGCCAGAAAGACAAAGACAAATACCATATGATATCACTTATAACTGGAATCTAATATCCAGCACAAATGAACATCTCCACAGAAAACAAAATCATGGACATGGAAAATAGACTTGTGGTTGCCTGATGGGAGAGGGAGGGATTGGGAGCTTGGGCTTATCAGACACAACTTAGAATAGATTTACAAGGAGATCCTGCTGAGTAGCATTGAGAGCTATGTCTAGATACTCATGTTCCAACAGAACAAAGGGTGGGAAAAAGAAAATGTAAGGTACATATGTAAGGATAACTTTATCCCCTTGCTGTACAGTGGGAAAATAAAAAAAAAAAACGATGAAAGTATAAAATGAAAATACGATAATGGATAATTAATAGTAAACCCAAAATAAGAAGAAATAAAATCAAGTACATTATTTACCATTGTAAATGAAAATTGCTCCAATTCCCTCCATAAAACAGAAAATTAAAGTGTCTCAAATAGTTACAGAACAAAACTTGGCAGTTTACCAAGGATACATTAAATACAAAATGGCAGGAAAAGTAGAAGACAAAAATGGGAATGAAATGCTGAGAAAAATAAACAACTTATATGAAGGAGGAGAAATAAACCAGGTATAGTGAATTTCAAAACCTAAAGCACTAAATAAGACAAAGAGGAAAATAATATCTAATGACATTTTTAACCACTGGACTACAAAAAGATGTACATACACTTATACACATGCATGTATGTCTGTGGAGAGAGAGAGACAGAGACAGAGAGAATATATAAACAACTTATACAACCCAACAGCAAAAAAGCCAATCAATCAATGGAAAAATGGGCTAAAGACCTGAATAGACATTTCTCCAAGGAAGATATACAGATGGCCAGCAAACACATGAAAACACATGAAAACATGTGATAGAGAGATTGTATATTTCAATAGACTAAGAAGCCACTTTGATGTTGTATCTGGCAGTTTTCTGTTGACTAAAACAAAGAAGAATCCTGGCTTCTGTATGTCCATAAAAATATTACTACAGGTTTGACATATCAGATATGTCACTGTTTCTTTAAATCATAAATTCAAAATCAAAAAGATTTCACCAAATATTTGTGAACTTAGCAAAAAATATAAAGTATCAAAAGATACTCAATGAAAAATATTACTTATGTTTTTCTCCTCACTCCAAATGTCACCCTCATCTCAAAACTGCTGTTTAGATGTTCTCACTTTCCAGCTGCTATGTCTTTAAAATATATGCATAGTATTATTTAATATTCATTTTAGACACTATTATTGACTTCCTACATAGGGATAAACTAATTCATGTTTTCCCTTAAGTCTCGTTTCACCTATCTGACCTCTTTTGTCTTTTTTTTAAATTGCAGATGGGGCTATAATTTCTTTCTAATAGTGATGTCCATTTTAATAGCAACATTTCATTGACTGTGCAGAGAAGAAACAACACATCTTCACTGACTCAATTTGCCAAGAAATGGACTATTTTATGCATTTCACTTTCCTATGTATAGTAATTTGATATTGTCGATAACATATTAATCACAGGAAAGTATATTATCTTTCACATCAATACATTTTATAGAATTGATTTTTTCTATTATATAAAACATTGAGATGTAATTTTCATAGAATAAAATTCACAAATCTTGGCTAAACAGTCTGATGACTTTTGACAAATGCAACAACTAAGAAACTCACATCCCTATCCTGATATGGAATATTTTCAACACTCCAGCAAGTTCCCTGATTCCTCTTTAGACCAAACCATCTCCCTACAGAGGAAATCTCAATTCTTATTTCTATACCAATATATCAGTTTTGTCTATTCTAAAACGTGTCATAAATAGAAATAAACAGTAATACACATTTGTATCTGGCTCCTGTAATCTAGCATAACACTTTTGAGATTTATACATATTTTGTCAGTAGATTATTCAGGTTTATTGATAAATTCTATGATTATGCTACAATTTGCTGATCTATTCTTCTGTTAATAGACATTTGGGTTGCTTCCATTTCTTGATTATTATGAATAAAGTTGCTATACACAAACACATACATGTCTTTTATATAATGTACATGTTCATTTCTCTAAGCTAAATACCTAGAAGTAGAATTGCTAGGATGTATAGGATGCTCATGTTTAAGCTTAGAAGAAATCTCAAAACTGCTTTCCAAGGTGCTTTTCCATATTACAATTTCAACAACAAAGTCTGAATTTTTGGTTGTTCCACATACTCATCCACATGGTTGGCAAAAAGCAACAAGAGTTTTATTTATGCTACAGACATAAAACAACAGACTAAATCACAGCCAAGAACAGGAAGTCATGACTGCTGGCAGTACAGTGTCACCCAACTTTCTCTAATGAACTAACTTGCCATGGACATTATAAATAGCATTCTTACTATCAAAAGCAAAACTGGAGATAGGGGTTAGATGGAAGGAGGGAGTTGGGCTTTATCAAGGCTTCCTTTTTGAAAACTGCAAAGAGTAGAGAGCACATGAAAACTGAAGTCCAGGATTGCTATCTAGGCCAGGTTCCTGGGGAAAGATTTTGATTGGCCTAAGCTGGGTTAAGGGCTCATCCATCAATCAAAGCTCCCTTGCCCAATACCTCAGCACATGTTGGCTTGATCAAGGCTGCTTGGTCTGACATTGCCACATACCAAGTTCTTTCTGACCACTGGCATTATAGTCCAAACCACAGAGAGCAAATTTATAATTAGTCCAAATTTTGTGTGAAGCAATAACAATAGAAAAGGAGTTGTGGGATAGAGTTCGGGGGCAGTAGGCAGGGTGGGAGCAAAACTTCAATCCTAAAAACAACAAAATTCACAATTAAAGGTTGAGCAATCTTCACCCAAATGGACCGGAAACATTAAAAAAGATATCCTACTCCAGACGACAAAGAGGAGACCACATCAAGAGGTAGGAGGGGTGATTTCATGATATAAACAACCCCATACCTCCTGGTGGGAAGCACCACAGACCGGAAACTAACTGGTTCACAGAGATGCACCTACAGGTGTGAGTTTTCTGAGCCCCACATCCAACTCTCACATGTGGGGATCTGACACTGGGAGAAAGAGTCCCTGGAACATCTGGCATTGAAGGCTCAGTGGGGCTTGGGCACAGGAGCTCCATGGGACTTGGGGAAACAGAGACCCCATTCTTAAAAGGCACACATGGACTTTCATGTGCACTGGGTCCCAAGGCAAAGCAAAGTCTCCATAAGAATCTGTGTCAAGCCTGACTGCAGTTCTTGGAGGACCTCCTGCGAAAACAGGGGTGAAGGTGGCTTGTTGTGGGGGAAAGACATTGGACGCAAAGCTCTTGGGAGTATTCAGCAGTGTGCCTTTCTCTGGAGGTGGCCATTTCAGGAAAATATGGCCCCACCCATCAGTGCTGAGAAGCCCCAGGACAAACAACAATCCAGGTGGAATAACAGCCCCACCCATCAGTAAACAGGCTGCCTAAAAACCCCTCAGGCACACAGCTGCCTCTAATCCCATCCAGAGACTAAGCCCCACCCACCAGAGGGATTAGAATCAGCACCACCTGCCAGTGGGCAGGCATCAGTCCCTCCCATCAGGAAGCCTACAGCAAACCCCCATACCAACTTCAGCCACAAGGGAGGCAGATACCAGAAGCAAGAAAGGCCACAACTCTATTATCTGTAAAAAAGTCACCACACCAAAAACCTATGAAAATGAAAAGACAGAGAACTATAACTCAGATGGGGGAGAAAGGAAAAACCCCAGAAAAACAGCTAAGTGATCAGGAGATTCTCAGCCTCCAGGAAAAAGACTTTAGACTGTCGATGCTGAAGAGGATGCAAGACATTGGAAATAAACTGGAGACAAAGATGGATAACTTACAGTAAACACTTAGCAAAGAGATACAAGGTATAAAACATAAGCAAGAAAGGATTATGAAAAACAACAACTGAAATAAAAAATTCACTAGAAGCAGCCAACAGCAGAATACAGGAGGCAGAAGAACGAATAAGTGAGGTGGAGGACAGATTAGTGGAAATTATGGGTGCAGAACAGAAAATAGAAAAAAGATTGAAAACAAATGAAGAGAGTCTCAGAGAACTCCGGGACAATGTTAAACTCACCAACATCCATATTATAGGGGTGCCAGAAAAAGAGAGAGAGAAGGGGACAGAAAAAATATTCCAAGAGATAATAGCTGAAAACTTCCCCAACATGGGAAAGGAACCACTCACTCAAATCCAGGAACCACAACAAGTACCATATAAAATAAACCCAAGGAGGAACACCCCAAGAAACATATTCATCAAACTTACCAAAATTAAAGACAAAATCTTGAAAGCAGCAAGGGAAAAGAATCAAATAACATTCAAGGGAACCCTGATAAGGTTATCAGCAGATTTTTCAGCAGAAACTCTGCAGGCCAGAAGGGAGTGGCATGATATACTTAACATGATGAAAGGAAAAAACCTCCAACCAAGATTACTTTACCCAGCAAGGCTCTCATTCAGATTTTAAGGAAAAATCAAAACCTTTACAGATAAGCAAAAGTTGAGAGAATTCAGCAACACTGAACCAGACTTACAACAAATACTAAAGAAACTTCTCTAGGCAGAAAAGAAAAGATTGCAACAGGAAACAAAAAATTCCACAAATGACAAGGCTCACCAGTAAAGGTATATACACAGTAAAGATACAAAATCATCCATGCACAATTATGCCACCAAAATCAGAAATCAGGAGAAGAGGTGGGTACTAATGCAGGACACTAGAGATGCACTTGCAATTAAGAGAACAACTTAAAACAATCTCATATATGTATAGACTCTTATCAAAACTTCAGAATAACTGCAAACCAAAAATCTGCAATTGATAAACAAATAAGAAAAATGATCTCAAATACAACACAAAAGATTGTCATCAAACCAGAAGAGGAGAGAAGAAGAGAAAAAGGAAAGAAAAAAAGAGCAACAAAAACAAATCCAAAGCAATTAATAAAATGGCAATAATAATATCCATATCAATAATTACCTTAAATGTTAATGGACTAAATGCCCCAACCAAAAGACATAGACTGGCTGAATGGATACAAAAACAAGACCCATATATATGCTGTCTTCAAGAGACCCACTTCACTTCTAGGGACACATACAAATTGAGAGTGAGAGGATGGAGGAAATATTTCATGCAAATGGGGATCAAAAGAAAGCTGGACTAGCAATACTCATATCAGATGAAATAGACTTTAAAATGAAGAATATTTTAAGGGACAAAGAAGGATCCAAGAAGAAGATATAACAATTTTAAATATCTACAGATTAGTGGAAATTATGGGTGCAGAACAGAATGTCCATCAACAGAGGTGTGGATCAAGAAGAGGTGGTACATATACACAATGGTATATTAGCCATTAAAAGGAAAGAATGAATGGCAGTTTTTCATCATGGGTAGACATAGAAATTATTATGCTAAGTGAAGTCAGTCAGATAATGAGACACCAACATCAAATGCTTTCACTGACATGTGGAATCTGAAAAAAGGACAGACTGAACTTCTTTGAAGAACAGATGCTGACTCACAGACATTGGTCTCCAGAGGAGAGAGTTTAGGGGGTGGGGGGATGTGCTTGGGTTGTGGGATGGAAACCCTGTGAAATTGGATTGTTATGATCATTATACAACTACAGATGTGATAAATTCATTTGAGTAAAATTTAAAAAAAAGAAAAACTGGCCTTAAATGACACATTAGACCACATGTACTTAATTATATATATATATGTATATGTATATATCATTCCATCTGAAATTCATGGAATTAACATTCTTTTAAGTGAGATAAAACCATCTCCAGGATAGATCAGCTAGATCAAGCCTTGGTAAATTTAAGAAATTTCAAATCATATCAAATATTTCTTTTCTGGCCACAACACTACATGATGAAATAAACTGTAAGTAAAAAATGCAAAAAACACAAAAATGTAGACTCTAAACAATACAGAAATGAACAACTAATAGGTCACTGATGAAATAAATGAGGGAATTAAAAAGCTAGAAACAAGCGAAAATGAAAACATGATCATCCAGAACTTATGCAATGCAGCAAAAGCAGTTCTAAGAGAGAAGTTTATAGGAATACAAGCTTACCTGAGGAAACACACAAACAAAAAACTCACCTAAACGACATAATGTTTCACCTAAAATAACTAGGGAAATAGGAACAAATAAAACCCAAAGATGCTGAATAGAGAACCTATGTGCATCTATTTCTCTACTGTTGCACTTGACTAACTTCACTGATAATGAGTTATGTTTATGTATCACATAATTCTGTCTTATAACCAGTGAAATAGACCCTATATTGCAAATATTAAGTGATGATAAAAGGCATATGTTGGCCTCTAGTAATATAAACTAGTTTCTGTAAGTTTAAGGGTCTTTTGTTCACATATTTTATGTAGTGTCTAAAAAAGGCCACATTGCTCAGTTATTTTAAAAACTCATGAGAAGTCAATCATTAGGTTCTCTCTGTTTCCCTTTTTCTTATAATGATTTATGTTATTAAATATAGCTTATTATACATAATTTTAAATGTATCCAAAATTTTAATGTTGTAAAAATTTTCATTCAGGAGAATTAAAAAATATTTATTTCAGTACAGAAATATAACAACCTTCCCATAAATATAAATAAATTATTATAACCTAGTAATTCAAATGGTATTAAGGAAAACAAAAAAATGAATGTTTTGGTATATTATCTGCATTATTTAATTAAATTGATAACACTCACCAAGATAAATACTGTTTCTTTTAATGCTGAACAGCCTTATAGAATGTAAAATATATTGAATATAATATCAAATGTACTTCTCATTTTTTAGAGGATAACTCCCTTAGAGTGGAGGAGATTTTAGAATGTTTCTTGAAACATACATGCAATCTAAGGCATTAATGAGAACATCCTTAGAAATTTGTTTTAAGATAATAGTAATACATTTTTAATGGGTATCTGTGATTATATTTAAATGGTTTAAAATATTGCAAATGATTCAAGAGGCACAGACCACATAAAAGATTTTCAGATATTCTGGTCTAAACTCCCTATCCTTCTTTTTTTTTTTGGAGAGCGTGTGGAATTATTTAATGCCTACAATGCTTTTTCATATATCTGAGGAAGTAGCACCTGTGGGTAAAATATCTGGGTCAGCAATAATATGAATTTCATGGCAGATACCATGGGGGGTGTTTAGTTAAGTCACAGTAGACAGCCAGGCCCAAAACAAACATAATTATTGATTGCTCATTTTAAAATACATATGACATAAATGAACACTATGTGAAACTGTGAGAGAGGTCCTAACTACCTATTTTCTTATGGGATAGAACAGTCACACAAAACCAATAATAGCAATGATATTCAAAGTATCCATGAGTTTAGACACCTTCGGTCTAGAAGCATAGTATTTCATAAGTTTTTGCTTTCCTTGCATACATCTGAGAGAAGAAGCAAGATTGATGTTAGAAATAAGGATGAGTAAAATCAATCACCTAAAAGGCCAAATTTTATATAAAGTGATGATTCATAACATTGAATTATATCAGATTTATTCACATAATGTTAATCTTCTCCCTAAGATGGGTAGAAGATAATTATTTATCTCCAAGAATATGAAGAAAGAAGATGTGAATTTTAATGATCATATCAAGATTAGTTATTAAAAATCATTACCACTTAAAATATTTCTTTAAATGTATAATTCTCTTTTTTATTGAAGTATGTTAAAGTATTGTTTTACAATGTTGTGCCAAATTCTGTACAGCAAAGTGATGAAGTCATACCATACTCTTCTGAATAGCTCTTTAATAGCTATTTTTAATAGCTACACATTTTTATCCTCATTAAATTCATTCCCAAGTAACAGCCAAAATGATTCTCTTAAAATTTAAGATTGATTGTGTCACTTTCAAAAAATGGCCATATATCACATTCAATCCCAATAAAATCCAACTGTCTTACAATAGCCTAAAAGCCCTTAGACTTTTTCTCCTTCCTCATATATTCCATCTTGTCCACACTGACCTTTCTAGTATTCCTCAGAGTGTAGAATTCTTCTGCTTCAAAACAGTTGCACTTGTTTCTTCAACATTTTTTGCTTCTTCTTGAAACATGTGCTCCATTTGCTCAGTCAATTTTTCCAGGATTTTATTTAAAATTTTCTTTCTCTGTATGTCTTCTGTGGCTAACCCATAGAAAAATGAATTTCCTTTTATCCATGTTCATGGTTTTATCTATATGTTTTTCCCTTCCCCTTATTAAGTTCTATATATTACACAAGAACAACATTTTATTTTTCTTCTATCCTCTCCACTTGGGGTTTTACTTTTTTGGTCAACTTCTCTATCATCATTTTCTAGAACTATAGCTGAGAAATGTTAAAATCTCAGTAATTTTTTTTTGTTAAGTGAATGGAGAGTGGATGATGGAAAATTTAAGCCTAAAATTTTAATAGTTTAAATGCAGTGTGGCAGATACCACTGCTTTTTCTACTCAATTATCACTACTCTCATTTTACTTTTATTTATTTATTATTTTTATATAATGATTATTATTTTCTTCCAGTCTAGCTGCTTTCCAGTGTTCTGTCAATTTTCTATTGTACAACATGGTGACCAGTTACAGATACATGTATACATTCTTTTTTCTCACATTATCATGCTCTATCATAAGTAACTAGACGTAGTTCCCAGTGCTACACAGCAGGATCTCATTGCTAATCCATTCAAAAGGTAATAGCATCTGTTAACCCCAAGTGCCCCATCCATCCAACCCCCACCCCCACCCCCTTGGCAACCATAAATATGTTCTCCAAATCTGTGATTTTATTTTCTGTGGAAAGGTTCATTTGTGCAATATATTAGATTCCAGATATGTTATTTGTCTTTCTCTTTCTAACTTACTTCACGCAGTATGCGAATCTCTAGTTCCATCGATATTGATGCAAATGGCATTATTTTGTTGTTTTTTGTGGCTGAACAGTATTCATTCTTTATATATACCACATCTTCCTAATCCAATCATCTGTCAATGGACATTTAGGTTGTTTCCATGTCTTGGCTATTGTAAATAGTGCTACAATGAACATGCGGGTGCATGTGTCTTTTTCAAGGAATGTTTTGTCAGGATATATGCCCAAGAGTGGGATTGTGGGGTCATATGGAAGTTCTATGTATAGTTTTCTCAGGTACCTCCATACTATTGATCTCCCTAGTGGCTGTACCAGTTTACATTCCCACTAACAGTGCAGGAGGTTTTCCTTTTCTCCACACCCCCTCCAGCATTTGTTATTTGAGGATTTTTTAATGATGGCCATTCTGACTGGTGTGAGGTGGTATCCCATGGTAGTTTTGATTTGTATTTCTCTAATAATCAGTGATGTTGAGCATTTTTTCATGTGCTTGTTGGCCATCTGTATATCGTCCTTGAAGAACTGTCTATTCAGGTCTTTTGCCCATTTTTCCATTGGGTTGTTGGCTTTTTTGCTGTTGAGTTGTATAAATTGTATATTATACAGATTAATCCCTTATCAGTTGCAACATTTGAAACTATTTTTTTCCAAATTTTGTAAGTTGTCTTTTTGTTTTCTTTTTGGTTTCCTTTGTTGTGCAAAAGCTTTTCAGTTTGATTAGGTCCAATTGGTTTATTGTTGCTTTTATTTTTGTTGTTTTTGGGAGACTGACACGAGAAAATATTTGTAAGGTCAATGTCAAAGAATGTTTTGCCTTTTTTCTCTTTCAGGAGATTGATGGTGTCTTGTCTTCTACTTACGTCTTTCATCCATTTTGTGTTTATTTTTGTAAATTGTGTGAGGTTGTGTTCTAGTTTAATTCATTTGAATGCAGCTGTCAAGGTTTCCCAGCAATACTTGCTAAAAAGACAGTCTTTTTCCCATTTTATTTTCTTCCCTCCTTTATCAAAGATTTTAGGTGCCTGGGTTATTTCTGGGTTCTCTATTCTGTTCTATTTGTCTGTATGTCTGCTTTGGTACCAGTACTACACTGTCTTGATGCCTGTGGTTTTGTACTATTGCCTGAAGTCTGGTACAGTTATGCCTCCTGCTTTGTTGTTGTTCCTCAGAATTGCTTTGGAAGTTCTGGGTGTTTTGAGGTTCCATATAAATTTTTGGATTGTTTGTTCTAGTTCTGTGAAAAATGTCATGGGTAATTTGATAGGGATTGCATTGAATCTGTAGGCTGCTTTGGGTGGTATGGTCATTTTTACAATATCAATTTTTCCAAGCCAGGAGCATGGAATATATTTCCATTTCTTTACATCTTCTTTAATTTCTATGAGTAATGTTTTATAATTCTCTGCATATAAGTCATTTACCTCCTTGGTCAGGTGTATTCCCAGGTATATGTTTTTGGGGGGTGCATTTTTAAAGGGTACTGTACTTTTGTATTCATTTTCTAATATTTCATTGCTGGTATACAGAAATGCGACTGATTTCTGAATGTTAATCTTATATCCTGCTACTTTGCTGAATTTATTAATCAGTTCAAGTAGTTTTTGGGTTGATTCCTTAGGGTTTTCTATGTATAGTATCAGGTCATCTGCATACAGGGATAGTTTTATCTCTTCTCTTCCTACTTGGATGCATTTTACTTCTTTTTTCTTTTTTTCTTTTTTTTTTTTTTTTTTTTTTTTTTTTTTTTTGTCTGATGGCTGTGGCTAGGACTTCCAGTCCTATATTGAATAGCAGTGGTGAGAGTAGGCATCCTTGTCTTGTTCCAGATTTCAGTGGGAAGGCTTTCAGCTTTTCCCCATTGAGTATTATATTTGCTGTGTGTTTGTCATAAATGGCTGTTATTATGTTCAGGAATGTTCCCTCTATATCCACTTTGGTAAGAGTTTTGATCATGAAGGGATGTTGGACTTTGTGAAATGCTATTTCTGCATCTATTGAGGTGATCACATGGTTTTTGACTTTCCTCTTGTTAATGTAGTGTATGATGTTGATTGATTTGCATATATTGTACCATCCTTGTGGACCTAGGATGACTCCCACCTGGTCGTGGTATACAATCTTTTTTGTATATTGTTGGATTCGGTTGGCTAAGATTTTGTTGAGAATTTTTGCATCTATATTCATCAAAGATACTGGCCTATAGTTTTATTTTTGTTGTATCTTTGGTTTTGGAGTTAGGGTGATGGTGGAGTCATACAATATATTTGGGAGTGTCCCTTCTTCAAACTTTTGAAAATGGGTAAAGAGGATGGGTATAATTTCTTCTTTGTATGTTTGGTAGAAATCACCTGTGAAGCCATCTGGTCCTGGGCTTTTATTTGTAGGGAGTGTTTTTATGACATATTCAATTTCATGTCTAGTGATCGGTCTGTTCAGTTGATCTCTTTCTTCTTGATTCACTTTTGGCAGGCTGCAAGTCAGTAGAAAGTTGTCCATTTCTTCTAGGTTGTCAAATTTTTTAGCATATAATTGTTCATAATATTCGCTCATTGTTTTTTGAATTTCCATAGTATCCATTGTGACTTCCCTCTTTCATTACATATTTTTTTTTATTTGGGTTTTTTCTCTCCTCCTCTTGGCAAGTCTAGCCAGAGGTTTGTCAGTTTGGTTCACCTTTTCAAAGAATGAGCTCTTGGATTAATTGATTTTGTCTATTTTTTTTTGAATCCCTATTTTATTGATTTCCTCTCTGTTCTTTATGATTTACTTCCTTCTTCTGATTTTAGGGTTTTTTGTTCTTATTTTTCAAAATGATTTAGGTGGTGTGTTAAGTTTTTGATTTGAATTTTTTTTTTGAGGAAGGCCTGTGTTGCTGTGAATTTCCCTCTGAGCACTGCTTTTGTGGCAACCCATAGATTTTGAGTGGTTGTGTCTTCATTATTGTCTCAAAGTATTTTTTTAATTTCCTTCTTTATTTCCTCATTTACCTATTGTTTTTTTCGTAGCATGATGTTTAGTTTCCATGTAGTTACTTTTTTCTCCTTTATTTTCTTATGGTTGATTTTTAGTTTCATGCATCATTGTGGTCAGAGAATATACTTGAACTATTTTCTATGCTCTTAAATTTGTTGAGTTTAGCATTGTGCCCCAGTATGTGATCAATCCTTGAGAATATTCCATGTGCACTTGAGAAGAATGCATATTCTGATTTTTTTGGATGTAAGTAATGTCCTGAAAATATTAAGTCTAACTTTTCTATTGTGTTTCTATTGTGTCCTTTAGGATCTCTTTTGCCTTATTGATTTTCTGTATAGAGGATCTGTCCATTGATGTGATTGGGGTACTAAATTCTCCTACTATGATTGTATTCCCATCCATTCCTCCTTTTGTGTCTGTTAGCATTTGTTGGAGGTATCTGGGTGCTCCCCTATTAGGAGCATATATTTTGATGATTGTAATTGTCTCTTCTAGAATGGATCCTGTTACCATTATGTAGTGTCCTGCTTTGCCTTTTTTTTTTTGGCCTTCATTTTAAAGTCTATTTTCTCTGATATGAGTATTGAAACTCCTGCTTTCCTGTCTTGTCCATTGGCATGAAATGTCTTTTCCCATCCCCTGAATTTCAATCTATATGTGTCCTTTGCTCTAAGATGAGTTTGTTTTAGACAGTAGATTGGAGTTTTTTTGCTTTTTTATCCAATCAGCCACTCTGTGTCTTTTGATTGGAGCATTCAGTCCATTGATATTTAATATGGTTATTGATAGATAAGTGTTTATTGCCATTTTAAACCTTGTTTCCCAGTTGATTCTTTGTTTCTCTTCTTTTCTTTTTTTTTTGGTTGAATGGTTTTCATTTGTTTTATGCTAGAGTACTTTTCAATTTTTGTGAATGTAATGTTCAGTTGTGATTTTTGGTTGCCCTGTTTTTTAGTTATGTTAACCCCTTCATATATCTGTTTCCTTTAAACTGATAATCATATAGGGTCAAGCATATCACTAAAATTAAAAAAAAGAAACTATATTTCCTTATTTTCCTTCCCTTCCACACATTGTATGATTTTGATGTCCCTTTCCTTTTTAACATCTTCATGTTTAGATCTGTATGCTGGCTTATTTATGTGATTGCTTTCCAATTATGGTTTCCTGCATCCTAATTCTTACTTCTTTTTTTTTTCAATTTAGAGAAATCCTTTCAGTATTTCTTTTAGAATGGATTTAGTATTGCTGTACTCTTTTAGCTTTTGTTTGTTTGAGAAATGCTTTATTTCCCCTTCTATTTTAAATGATATTCTTGGTAGATAGAGTATTCTAGGTTGCAGATTTTTTTCCTTTCATCACTTTAAATATATCTTGCCACTTCCTTCTGGCCTGTAGTGTTTCTGTAGAGAAATCAGATGATAACCTTATGAGCAGTTCCCTTATAATTAATGCTTTGCTTTTCTCTTGCTGCCTTTAGAATCCTCTCTTTCTCTTTAACTTTTGCCATTCTTATTATAATATATCTTGGCGTGGGTCTGTTTTGGTTCAACATGTTTGGGGCCCTCTGTGCTTCCTGTATCTTAATATTATTATCCTTTAGATTTGGAAAGTTTTCAGTCATAATTTCTTCAAATATATTTTCAATTCCCTTTTCTTTTTCTTCTCCTTCTGTAATTCTTATTATATGTGTAGATTGGCCCACTTTATATCATCCCATAGGTCACTTATATTGCTTTCATGTTTTTTCATTAGGTTTTCTGTCTTCTGTCCTGATTGGGTGATTTCTATTATTCTATCTTCCACATCACTACTTCATTCCTTTGCATTATTCATTCTGTTCATTTTTGCTTTTAGCTCAGTTTGTATGTCTGCAAATGAGTTTTCTAAAATTTCTTGGCTTCTCCTTATATTTTGTATGTCCTTTCTAAGGGAATCTTCAATGCTATTAATACCCTCTCTTCCTTCAGTATTTTCATTATCTCCCTTTTGAACTCAATGTCTGTCAGACTGCAGAGGTCTGTTTCATTTTTGACTGCTTGTGGTGAATTCTACTGTTGCTTCAACTGGTAATGGTTTCTGTGCTTCTTCATTTTGTTTGTGTTTTTCTTTTTCTGTGGTTTTGGGGAAGCCAAACTGTAGTCTTGTAAGGCTAATTCTATGTAAGAATAACCCATAACTCTTTTTATTTTGTACTATTTACTTTTGGTGTGGGAGTTTGAATCATTGCTGTCTCTTTCTTCAGTGTGGGCAGGCTGTTATCCCCAAGATGTTCAGTGTGTTTTCAGGGAAAAGGAGGGCCAGCAGTCAGTGACTGCTTGTTGGGCTCTCAACAGTAGCAAGGACCTGCAGGAAGGGGGCACAGGCTACTTCTACTTTCATGGCCCTGGGAAGTGGCAATGAGCTTTAGGAAGATCTACAAGGTGACCTGAGAATTTTGCAGTATCAGCAGCAAGGTGCATGAGTTCCTAGGGGAGTGAAAGCAATAACATTTTGTGTTTGATTGCAATGCCCTCCTCTGAGGTATTTGGAACCATGGGTTGTGCTTGTAAAGGGACCCCTAGTGGTAGCAGGCCACAACCACCTCTCAAGTTAGTGATAACTGTTGTGGTTTGCCCCTGCCAGCTGTAGACCTTACATGAAACAATCCTTCTCACTTTGCCCACATAGGATGTGTTGTACAGGCTGCTCCTAGTTTCAAGATACTGGGAAGTGACAGAGATCAGGTGTGTGGGTATTGCCCAGAGTATTTGGCAGTGGCAGTAGCAGGGCGGGTGTGTTCCCAGGGGTGTGAGAGCACTAACAGGTGGTGTTCAGTCACAATGCCCTCATCTGTGGTGCCCTTGAGGTGAATTGGGCTGCAAGTGGTGTCTGTTCATGGACTTCTAGTGGTGGCAAGACACTCCACCTATAGAGCCAGAAATAACTGCAGTGATTTGCCCCTGTCTCCTGTAGACCTTACAAGAATCACCTCATCCTGCTTAGCCCCCACAGGAGGTGCTGCACAACCTGCTCCTAGTTGTAGGTTCCTGAGAATGGACAGTGACTAAGTGTCTGGGCACTGCCCAGAGCATTTGGCAGTGGCAGCTGCAGGGTGGGTATGTTCCCAGGGGAGTGAGAGCAACAGTATATGGTGCTTGGTTGCAGTGCCTTTTTTCTTTTTTGCCAACCCCTGAGGTGACTTAGGGTTGCAGGTGGATCCCACCAATAGGCCCTCAGTGGTGGCAAGCCATGCCTCCCTCTGGCCTCTGAGATGACCTCTGTGGTCTTTCCCTGTCATCTGCAGATTTTGCAAGAGGAACTACATAAAACGTATCCACCTGATGCCTTTAGCCCACACAAGAGTTGTCTGGCCACTGGTAGCCTGCACAAGAAGTACCCATTCTCCCCTAAATGAGCAAGAGGATTTTTGCTGCCCATAGCCTGAGCCAGAGCCATCCCACCATCTGAGAGCCCACAGGCATGCATATGTTCTAGTAGAGGGTGTTTCCTATGGTAGTCCACCCCTCCTCTTCTCACCCTCCCCAACAATGGCACCTTGATTTTCCTGCAGGTCCAGACCTTCTCCTGGGTTCCATCTGCCTTGGTGTTCCCCTCCCCAACCCATGGTGTACTATTCCCCTGCACATGGCACACTGTTCCTTAGCCCCTTAGGTTGTCTCCACACCACCAAACCCAGTCCTCTCTCTGGGACCAACCTCTAGAACCTGAATCTCACCACCCAACCCTCACCCAAGCATCTCAGGCTGTGGTCTCTGGGCCGGTGGTTCCAATGATCTGTGTGGCTCTCATTCTGCTTCTCCCTCAGTCCAAATGCTGCACTTTTCTCAGTGACTCTGAGGTCCCTCCAACTTTGCTGATCTTTCTGTCAGTTAGGTGGCTTCCCAGGATGTGCGTTCCTTTTCCCCTTCACATCTCCCTCTCAGGAATCTTTTTTAATGTTTCTGGTCCATTTGGGTGAAGATTGCTCAACCTTTAATTGTGAATTTTGTGGATGGTATTTCCATTGAAATATGTTCTGTTTAAGCCCCTACTATTTTTGTGTTACTGTGTATTTCTCTGTTTACATCTGTTACTCTTTGCCTTATATATTGATTTGTTCCTATAGTGGGTTCATATATATTTATAATTGTTATATCTTCTTCTTGGACTTATCCTTTTATTAATATGCAGTGTCTTTTTCTGTCTAATGTAATGGTCTTTACTTTTAAATCTATTTTGTCTGATATAAGTATTTCTACACTGGTTTTCCTTTTATTTCCATTTCCATGGAATATCATATTTTATCCCATCACTTTTAACCTGAATATGTCCCCAGATCTGAAGTGAGTGTCTGGTAGGCAGCATATATACAAGTTTTATTGCTGTGTACATTCAGCTACTCTATATATTTTGGTTGGAATATTTAGTCTATTTACATTAATTGAAATTATCAATATGTATGTTCTTATTGCCATTTTGTAATTATTTTAGACTTTTTTTTGTAGGCCCTTTTCCTTTTTTTTTTTTTTTTTTTGTCTTTTGTCTTTTTGTTGTTGTTGCTATTTCTTGGGCAACTCCCGCGGCATATGGAGTTTCCCAGGCTAGGGGTCGAATCGGAGCTGTAGCCACTGGCCTATGCCAGAGCCACAGCAACGCAGGATCCGAGCTGCGTCTGCAACCTACACCACAGCTCACGGCAACGCCGGATCGTTAACCCACTGAGCAAGGGCAGGGACCGAACCCGCAACCTCATGGTTCCTAGTCGGATTTGTTAACCACTGCGCCACGACAGGAACTCTTTTTCCCTTTTTTAAAAAACTGTCTTGTCTTATATTTGATTGCTATCTTTGGTGTTATGTTTGGATTTTACCTTTTTTTGTGTATGTACATCTATTATAGATTTTGGCTTGTGTTTACCATGAAGCTTTACATAGCATTCTATATGTATATATGATTACTTTAAGTTGCTGTTCTATTAATTTCAAATACATTTTTAAAACCCTGCATTTGTACAATCCTCCCCTCACAATTAGTTTTATTGTTAACATATTTTACATTTACTTATTTTATGTATCCCTTAACTGCTTATTTTGGATGTAGATGATTTTACTACTTTTGTCTTTTAACCTCTCTACTAGTTTTATGTGTAAATGATTTCCTAAACTTTGAGGGTATGTTTGCCTTTACTAGTGAGCTTTCCCATTTGTAATTTTGTTATTTCTTATTGTTACCATTTCTTTTTTCTTTTTTTCTTTTTTGCCTGGAAAAGATCTTTTAACATTTGCTATAAGGCTGGTTTGATGGTTTTGAACAAACACCAGTCTCCAGAATGCCTAAGCCCTAGACTCTTCCAACACCAGCTCCAAGGCAAGACAGACCACACAGTCATCCATGTTATGAATGGGCCCCACTCATGAGCACTTCAAAACTAACTCTGGAACCCATGCTCCCACAGCCAGCCACCCTAGACCAGCTCTTTTTTTCTTTTTTACTGTCAAATGGAATATGGAGTTTTCAGACCAGTGATCTGATCTAACCCTCTGTTGCAACCAAAACTGTAGCTGAGGCAAGGCCAGATCTTTAACCTACTGTGACAGGCTAGGGATGGAAACTGTGACGCAGGGCTCCCAAGATGCCACTGATCCCATTGTGACCCAGCAGTAATTCCACCCTAGGACCCAACTCTATCAATCAGGAGTCCAGTACTAGCCCCAGGGATATATAATCAGTTGCCAAGTGACTTGGCCTCATACACCATATGGCTTACACCAGGATTAGCACCCACAAATCAATACAGCCAGCTATTCCAGAATCTAGAACTCAGAGACCAGTGGCTTCTGCAGTAGACAGGATCTGGCACCAATCAGACCAGGGGCTAGCCATGTCTACCAGTGTGCTCACAGTTGCCAGCCCACAACAGGAACATAGAGGGTATCTTTTGAGTCCATAGCTCTGGTGACAAGAGAGTATGATGCTGGGCCCCACAGAACATTTCCTACATAACTCCAACTCACTAAGACCCAGAAATGTAACCAACTTATTAAATGCATAGAAATAAATACAGAAAACTTGGAAAAATATAATGAAAGAGAAATATGTTCCAAGATAAAACCCCAAAAGGATTAAGTAAAATAAAGATAAGCAATCCTCCTGATACAGAGTTTAAGATAATAATCATAAAGATGCACAAAGAACTCAGTAGAGGAATAGATGAACACAGTGAGAAGTTAGAAGCTTCTAACAAAGAGTTAGAAAAATAAAAAGAAACGAGTAGAGTTAAGAATACAATAAATTAAATAAAAAATACACTAGGGGAGATGAAGAGTAGATGAGATGATACAGATGAATGAATTACAGAACTAGAAAACAGAGTAGTGGAAAACAATGACATTGAAGAAAAATGCTGATAGGAGGTAGAAAATCAATAATGCAATGAGATTCTAAATGATACAATAGAACAGTTACAGTTAATGGATATTTGAGGATATTCCATCAAAAAAATAAAAGAATATGCATTCCTTTCAAGTGCACATGGAACATTCTCTAGAATTTACCAAATACTACGGCACAAAACTAACCTTAATAAATTTGAATGTAGAAATTATTTCAAGCATCTTCTCTGACCATAACAGCATAAAACTAGAAAATAATCACATGAAAGGAAATGAAGGAGAAAAAAGCCTTCATGTAGGCTTAACAACATGCTATTAATAAAACCAATGGGTCAATGAGGAAATTAAACAGGAAATTAAAAAAAAATGCATAGAGACTAATGACAATGAAAACACAACCATACAAAATCCATGGGATGCAGCAAAAGCAGTTCTTCGAGGGAAATTCACAGCAATATAGCCCTTCCACAAAAAACAAACAAACAAAAAACTCAAATAAATAACCTAACCTACCACCTAAGAGAATTAGTAAAATAAGAATAAAGTCTAAATTCATCAGAAAGAAGGAAATAATAAAGATAAGAAAAGAAATAAATAGAATAGTGTTTATAGAAACAATAGAAAATATCAACAAATCCAAGAGAGGGTTATTTCAAAGGGTAAAAAGAATTGACTTCTGACCAGGATAACTAAGAAGAAAAGAGAGATAACCTAAATAAAATAAGAAATGAAGAAGGAGGAGACAGGGTCAAGATGTCAGAGGTATAAGATGTGGCAATCACCTTCTCCCACAAACACATCAAAAGAAAATCTACATGTAGAATGATTTACACAGAACATCTACAGAACACTGGCAAGAGACATTAAAACTCCAAAAAGGGCAAGAAACCCTGCACATAACTGGGTAAAACAAAAGGGAAAAAAAGAGAGAAAGAGAAGAGGGGAAAATAAAAGGAATCAGGATAGGACCAGCACTCCTGAGAGGGAGCTGTGAAAGTGAAAAGAAACCCTTACCCTGGAGGGCCATCTAACTGATGGGGAGATGAGCCAAGACACAGGGAATTGTAAACTCTTGGAGAAAAGTTCAGCAGCTGGACTGAGGCAGGCAAAGCATAGAGAGAGCAACACAAACCATTCATACAACCATACCCAGACAACACAGCCTGAGCCACTTGGGGTGGGTGGTGATCATACTCAGGCTCTGGGGTTCAGTTCCTAGGAAAGGACTAGTGTTAGCTGTGTGGAAACAGCCTCAGGGACTAGGGAGTGATATGCCATGTGCAGAGAAATATAAAACATTAATCATGGAAATTAAAAAGGATTCCAAGAAATGGAAAGATATTCCATGCTCCTGGGTTGGAAGAATAAATATTGTTAAAATGGCCATACTACCAAAAGCAATCTACAGATTTAATATGATCTCTGTCAAATTACCCAAGACATTTTTAAAAGAACTAGAACAAACAATCCAAAATTTTATGTGGAGCCATAAAAGATCCAGAATTGACAAAGCAATCCTGATGGCGAACAAACAAGCAGGAGGCATAACTCTCCCAGACTTCAGACAATATTGCAAAGTTACAGTAATCAAGAGAGTGTGGTAACTGGTACAACAACAGATATACAGACCAATACAACAGAATAGAGAACCCAGAAATAAACCCAGACATCTATGGTTAATTAATCTTTGACAAAGGAGGCAAGAATATAAAATTGGGGAGGGGGAAGTCTCTTCAGCAAATAGTGCTGACAAAACTAGACAGCTGCATGGAAATCAATGAATCTAGAACACAACTTCACACCATGCACAAAAATAAACTCAAAATGGCTTAGATACTTAAACATAAGACAAGACACCGTAAAACTCCTAGAAGAGAACACAGGCAAAACATTCTCTGACATCAACCATAAAAATATTTTTTCAGTCTCCAAAGGCAATAGCAATAAAACAAAAATAAACCAATTATACTTAATCAAACTTACAAGCTTATGCACAGGAAAGGAAATCATAAAAAAAGGCAACACACGGAATGGGAGAAAAGAGGTCCAACTGATGCAACTGACAAGGGCTTAATCTATAAAATATATAAATAACTCATACAACTCAACAGCAAAAACAAAAAAAAAACATGATTTGAAAAATGGGCAGGAGACCTGGAGAAACATTTCTCCAAAGAAGACATATGAATGGCAAAGAGGAACATGAAAAAAATGCTCAACATCGCTAATTACTACAGAAATGCAAATCAAAATTACAATGAGGTCCAGCTAAAGCCAGCCAGAATAGTCATCACTAGACGTCTACAAATAAAAAATGCTGGAGAGGGTTTGAAGAAAAGGAAATTCTCCTATGCAGTTGGTGGGAATGTAAATTGGTACAACCAATAGGGAAAACAGTATGGAGGTATCTCAAAAAAATAAACATAAAACTATCATATGATCTAGAAATCCCACTCCTGGGCACATATCTGGACAAAGATTTCATCAAAAAAGATACATACACCCCTATGTTCTTTGCAGCACCAATCACAAGAGCCAAGCTGTGGAAAAAACCTAAATGTCTATTGACAGATGAAAGGATTGAGAAAATGTGGTACATGTATACAGTGGAGTATTACTCAACTATAAAAAGGAACAAAGTAATGCCATTTGCAGCAATGTGGATGGAACTAGAGATTCCCATACTAAGTGAAGTAAGTCAGGAAAAATCAAGACAATCTTCAGCAAGTGGTGCTGGGAAAATTGCACAGCTGCATGTAAACTCACACCATGCACAAAAATAAACTCAAATACTTAAAAACAAATATAAGGCATGACACAATAAAAATCCTAGAAGGGAATGCAGGCAATACATTTTCTGATATAAATCATACCAACATTAGAAAAGAATAAGAATACTTTACTCTCCATAGGCAATAGATACAAAAATAAAAATTAGCAAAATGGACCTAACTCAAATATAAAATTTTTTGCATAGTAAAGTAAACCATAATAAGGACAATCTTCAGAATGGGAGAAAATATTTGCAAATTACATAACTGGCAAGGGCTTAATCTCTAAAATATGTAAACAACTTATACAAATCAACAATAAAAGAAAACAAACAACCCAATAAAAAAAAGGGGGAGAGGACCTACATGGACATTGCTCCAAAAAGGACATATTGATTGGCATATGAAAAGATTCTCCACATTACTAATTATTAGAAAAATGTAAATAAAAATTATAATGAGGTATCACTTCACACTGTTTAGAATGGCCATCATTAAAAATCCACAAATAACAAATGCTGGAGACAATGTAGAGGAAATGGAGCCTTCCTATACCCTTGGTGGGAATGGAACTTGTTTCAAACACTATGAAAAACAGTATGGAGATTCCTCAGAGAATTAAAAATAGAATTACCATATGATCCAGCAATTTCACTCCTGGGAATATATCTGGACAAAACTATAATTCAAAAATCTAAATGCACCCCAATATTAATTGAAGCACTATTCACAATAGCCAAGACATTGAAACATCCTTAACGTCCATCAGCAGATGAATGGATTAAGAGGATGTGGTGCATATGTGCAATGGAATCCTCCTCATCCAAAAAAAAGAATAAAATGATGTCTTTCACAACAACTTGGATGCATCTAGTGACAATCATACTAAGTGAAATAAGTCCTAAAAAGAAAAACAAACACCATATTAAATCTCTTACATGTGGAATCTAAAATATGCTAAAAATAAAAAACCCTATCTATGAATCAGAAACAGACTCACAGTTGTAGAGAACAGACTTGGTTGCCAAGTGGGAGGATGGAAGGAGAGGGATGGACTGGGATTCCACTGTTGTTAGATGCAAACTATTACACTTGGAAACGATAAACAACAAGGTCCTGCTGCCTACAACTGGGAATTACATCCAACCTCTTGGTATAGACCATGATGGAAAATAATATAAAAATAATGTATATATATATATGCATAACAGAGTCAACTATAATAAAAAAATAAATAAATAGAATCAAATTGGAAAGAAAAAAGTAAAAAGGTCACCATTTGCACATGACACAGTATTACATATAGAAAATTCTGAACACTCCACTAAAAATCTATTAGAACTCATCAATAAATTCAGTAAAGTTGAAATTAATATAATATATATTAATATATGGAATATTATACAAATATACAAATTAATATACAGAAATCCAATGTAATTATATGTACTGACAACTATCAGAAAGAAAATTTAAGAAAAAATCCCATTTCACAATTTCCTCAAATTAATAAAATACCTAGGAATATGTGTTGATAATGAGATAAAATACCTATATTCAGAAAGCTATAAGACCCTGATGAAATAAACGGAAAATGAGAGAAAGAGATGGAAAGATACACTCTGTTAATGTAATAGAGAAAAAATATTATTAAAATGAAAATACTACCCATGACAACCTACAGATTCAATTAATTCCTATATCAATACCAATGGTATTTTTCACAGAAGTAGAATAAATAATTCTAAAATTGGTATGGACATACTAAGGACCCTGAATATCAAAACAATCTTCTGAAAGAACAACGCTAGAGAGTAGTATGCTTATCACTTTCAAAATATACTGCACAGCCATTCTAATCAAAACCTAGTTTGATAATAGCACAAAAACATATACATTCATCACCAGAACAGAATAGACACCCATAAATGAAGCCATGCTTAAATGGGGAATTAATCTGCAACAAAGGAGGCAAGAATATACAATGGGGAAAAGTATCCTCTTCAATAAATGATGTTGGGAAAATTGCATAGCTCCATGCAAAAGAATCAGACCAGACTACTGTCTAACTTCATATACAAAAGTAAACTCAAAGTGGATTAAACATTTAAATGTAAAATCTGAGACATAAAACTTCTAGAAGAAAACATAACGTTTTTGTATATCAAGCTTCACAACATTAATTTGGCCAAGGCTGTTGCATATGGAAATTCCTATGCCAGAGACCAAATCTATGCTACAATAGTGACCTGGCCTGCTACATTGACAACACTGGGTCTTTAATCTGCTGCACCACAAGGAAACTCCAGTGTTAGCAATATTCTTTTGGAAATATCTTCTCAGGCAAGAGAAACAAAAACAAAAATAAATGGGAGTTTGCACAACAAAGGACACGATCAACAAAATACAATTACAGTTTTTAGAATAGGAGAAGATATTTGCAAATGATATATCTGATAAGGCATTAATATCCAAAATACTCAAAGAACTTATACAACTCAACAACAATGAAATTGATTAAAAATGAGCAGAATACTTGAATAGATATTTTTCTAAAAAGACATACAGATGGCCAACAGGCACATGAAAAGATGCTTGACATCACTAATCACCTGCTAATCCCTAAAATAATGTCCTTTTGTACTTCTTGAACTATTCCTTGTATATGTGAGTTATGTAACAATAGGTCAACACTGCTATGTCTGATTATTGTCTTTATATCATACATTTTTCCACTTATTTACTTTCTAGTTTCTATTTCCATCTCCATTTCTTTAACTTTTTCTTACTAGTTTTTAAATAAATGATTTCAAATTATAACAATCCAAGTTTCTGATTTGATTTCCTTTTGCCCTTTCTCCAACCTTTAAATAGCTGATTTATCTGGGACATTCCTACATATGGGACATTTGGAAATGATAATGGGCAGATACTAACTTTTAATGCTAGGCCAGCAACAATGCTCAGGATAATGGTACTGAGTGAAAATTATTCACACAATCCACACTACTTCCAAATATCTCAGAACACATTAGTAGATATGATAAACTAGCTAAAAGTCATCTGAGCCCAGAACATAATACTGTTTTGTGCATAGGGAATATTTTTCACAGCTTTAAAATAACCTCTGTTTCTAAGAAATGTATCTTCATTTGTTCCAAATGGAGAGTATGCTCTACTTTATTCAATGAGTTTTCCAAGCATTGTTCAATATTTTGAAAATTTATTTTACCAAAGTCAAGGACACTTGTATTATTTGATATCACCACACAACATGGAGTGATCAGCTTCTGTGGCTGTTATATCTATGCAGAAATACAAGTTTCTGACTACCTCAATATGTCTTTTTGTGATGTTAGATCTGACCATTTATACACAACCATAGTTTTACATAAGCATTTTTTGCATTGTAAATACAATAATATAAATAAAATTTTCATTTTTCCTTTAATATGTGGTTCACAGATTATTTAAATTTCTCTCTGTATATAAGCTATATTATCTTTGAAATTCTTTTCACAATAGCAAAGATGGCATTATAAAATACTTGTTAATAAGAATTAAACTTTGTATTTGCCTTGATATCACAGAGTTGAATATTTCTAAGTGTTTAACAAAAAGTAGCAACCTCTGGTTTAAAAAGTGAGATAATAAAAATATTAACTCTCATTATTGAGCATTTACTATCTACCAGTTCATGTTTTGCTCAATTTGTGTAAGAGCAAACCTGTACGGTATGTACTTCCACCAGTCTTATTTTACAAATTAGTAAGAGAAATTGAAAGTAAAGTGTTTGGAGGCAACTACACACATAGCTAACATGACCAGATATTATTTATTTATTTTTGAGAAGTTTGTAGAAGACTAGGTAGGTTACATGATTATAATGGCTTTTTTTTCCATCTGGAAAAATCGTGGTCGTTCAGTAGCCTTATTAAGTAGTATGAGCACAGATACTGTGGTGTTTCTCTCTTTCATAATTCTCTTAAGTTTAGAGAAAAGTGAATCCATTTCCTAAATCCTGAAATTGAATTTGTATGTTAGACAATTTGTGTATGTGTATGTATTTACAAGCATACAATTAGAAAAATATTGTATGATATTTCAAGGGGAAATTAATTCATAATTAATTTTTAGAAGCCAGCCACATAATCTAATAAAATTTAAATATGGGTGTAACTTAATAGGGAAATGTGATTGTGTTCATTTTGAAAAACATCTAATAATTTTCCTGCCTCTTTCAGTTCTTTCTGAGCCCTCTGAAAACCAATTCTCTCATCAAATCTAAAGTACATCTACTTGCATCTATCTTTATCTCTGCTTCTAGGAATATCTGAAGTAATACAGTAAAAATTATGTTAAAAGAAACAGAGCAGTTGTACATTACTGAAATGTGTTCCTCCCATGTGTTTCATTTGGGATATGACTATAAATAGAAATTAGGTGATATTAGGCATCATATGAAATCCCAGAATAATAATTTAACAATTAATATAGTATCGAATTTGGATTTAAGTTATATTTAACAGTATTGTACAGGGAGACAAAATGGCAGGTGGACAAACTATTAAAATTTCCCCTAATGTGATTAAGTAAAAGTGATTGAAAAAATGATCTAGGGTGATGGCTTTTGGGAAAGTCAATCTGGCATAGATGCTGCACATTCCAGGAAATTTTATAGCCAAGACCAGATACATAATTTAAAGGAACAAGTGTGGGAAAGCATGGGGCATTTCAGAGCAAGGGCTCTGTATGACTGCATAGGTTGTATGTCAATGAAATCCAATCTATTTGCTGGGTATGCTAAGAATGCAAAGCACTGACTCCATTTTATTTGGAACATTTTGCAGTGCTGTTTACAATGAAAAGCCTTGAGTAATGAGGAAATATTTCTATCATCAAATGAATGTTTGTTTCCCTCCAATGGTCACATATTGAAATTGTATGTGATAGCATTGGGAAGTGGGGTTTTGGGGAAGTAATTATGTCATGAGGGAAATGAAATTATTGAGCTTACAGAAGAGGAAAAGATGTAGCTCTCTCTACCATGTGAGAATGCAGGAATTAGTTGGCAGTCTGCAACCTGGAAGATGGCTTTCACCACAATCCATGCTGGCACACTGGTCTTAGACTCTGGAATTGTAAGAAATAATTATCTGTTGTTCATAAGCCACTCAGTTTATAGCACGTGATTATATCAGCCGGAACAGACTAAGACAACTCACCTGGGGACAAAGGGTAAACTTGTTTGTACTTGCTATTAATATAATGGCATCCACAGCTCACTGTTACCTAGCTCTGGAGTAAAGCCATACATAGCACCCACATGAACTCTTCTTCATTGTCCCTTTGAAACTATGGGAGTAAATGTAAACATGGTTCTCATAAAGTAAAGGGTCTCATATTTCTGCCAGCATACATGAAACAATAATAGACTAATTTACTAGTTTGTAAAGAAGATAATATCAAATTCAAGACACTAAGATTTTAAAAAAGTACAAATTTGCAAATACATTAAAGAAACTTATTAGAGATAATATCAACTGACAACAGATTACATGAAGTATGGACGGATAGCAAAGTAAGAATAGAAGATAGGTTTGTAACTCCCAAAATGCATAATCTAATTAAAAATGAAGATAAGAGTGACAGGAACTTCTGGACAGAAAAAATAACTAAATAAAATTACTATTCAGATGTTTTGAATGCTTCCTCATAAATGTCTCATGAATCTGACTACTTTTCACTGTTGCTGCCTTTTTCCTAATGGATATTTCACAATTATACTTTATTATACTTACCATGCAAATTGAGGCCTTAGTGATTCTTCAAAAAATAAAGAGAAGATGGAGGACAGTAAAAGAACTATAGAAAGTTAACATGGTCAAGGGGTGTTACACACAAAAAAGGAGCTAGGATATTTACATGAGTCTGTCAGACTCAAAATCTAACTAATTTCTTAACATGGATGGACACTGAAATCTGATGGCAAGATATAGGAAGAGTAGCATTCCATAATTCATGTATTTCCTCAAGTACATTCAATTTCTATTGACATACACTAGGTAATACACTCTAGATGCATATGTCAAGAAAAGCTATTATTATTATGTAATACACTACCTTGGCCTGAGTTAAGCAAAGATAATCCAAACCAAAGAGAAATACTGACTTCACTTAAAACAGAGTGAGAATGTTCAAATTCTCTAAAATAATTAGTGCCCAGAGCACTAATATAAAATAAAAATAGCAATTGTGATTTTTAAGATACAAACTTCATACTTTCCTTTTTATGTAAATTGAATTTTATTCAAAGGAAAAAATTAGAGTAGCTGTTCTTATATTTTATACCATAATCTCCAATCTTAAAATAAATAGAGCATGATAAAATCACTTAGAATATCACTTCCACTTTCTTATGGTGTGGAATTTCAAAAAGTTGAGATAATTTGTAATTATTTGCATTTCACTGTCTTATATTTATAGCAGAGATTTAGGTTGAATGAATTTTTCTTAAATTGTGCTCATAGCTTTAGAAACAACAAGCCTAAAATTGATTTTGAGAATAAAACAATATATACCAAACTACTTTTATATAAGCCTTTGTAGGCAATTTGTTTTATGATTTGACTTCAACAAGAAAATATTTGATGGTCTGCAGAAAATAAATTTTAAATTTACCTTGATGTCATGTGGAATTTAGGGAAAAAAATGTTCCTTCAGGCTCTGAATTTAATTCCATCACTTTCATAGGTAAGTAGGTATCTGTATGTATGCCTTATATTCTACCCATAAAAAATCTGAGGCTGAAGTTACCCTGTGAAAATTGTCACTGCTTCAGTTTTACACAACAAAGAGATCTAAATGATATAAGTATTTATAGGTGTGAAAATATAACAACTTTAGAAATATTGCCCATTTACAAACCCAGAAATTTTGCTTTTTCCTCCCTTAGCTCTGTTTCTAGGTGCCATGTGAATTGTGTCATAAGCATTAATCATAAGACCCAATTTCATAAGACTCTCTTTCCTTCTTTAGTACACTAGGGAGACCCATCATAAGACCCATCATAAGACACTCTCTCCTCCTTTAGCACACTAGGGAGATACAATCCATTTTCCCATAATATCCAATGAATATTACATGGGAATCTTACGAGCAAAAGCTATTAAATTACAGCAGTGGACAAGAAGTGATTCTTGATAATAGAAGTTTTTGAGTGCTTTTAGAAAAAGCCAATGTTCTTTCTAAATTCTGGGTCACTTATAATGATTTAAGCTAAAGGTTAGTACACCTAAATTCCTTTCATTCGTATAGTGTAGCTCTTTTCCTTTATAAATGGATAAAAACACTTCCTAAGAAATTTTGAGAAAACCCTCTAGACTTTTAGAGAGTTATTAAATAAACTCTATAGCAGTTTTATATAAAGTTTCTATTCAAACAATAGTAGATATTATTTGGCACACAACTTGATTAACACAGAAAATAGGTTAAAGTTCATATAGCAGCTCTACTGCATTTCCTAATCAGCCATTCAAGGATGTCTCAAACACATAGACATGATTACAGTTTTCATTCCTATTAAATAATTGCCCTTTGGATAAATCCTCAATTGCCATCCAGTTTGGTACTTCATCTGTTGCCTCAAGTACTAAAAAACATTTTTTTTTTTAAATAACACATACCGAATCAAGTATCATTTAAGCACAAAGAAGAGGGATGTTAAGAGTAAAGTTTTGAAAATGACATTACTTTTTGACTATAGGGTATGATTTATTTTATTTAAATACATATTTATAATATAGTGATCTAATAAATATGCCATTCTAATCACTTGACAATAGTTACTTCAGTGCTTTAATTCATTTTAATTTGTGAAGGAAGTATGCCATGAGGAAAAATCTTTCATATTATTTTTCTCTCAAATGCTAATTTTTTTAAAGAAATGAAAATATTTTGAAGAGAAATTTTGAGAAATTTCCAAAAAAGACATAGCTTGGGAACTAGAGTTTTCAGTTGGTTTTAAATTTCAGTGCCTACCCTCAGCAGGATGATGACATTGGAAGAGCTAGACACTCTTATCCCCATGAACACAATGATTCATCAAAAATACATGGACCCCCCAAAAAAGAATACATGAATGAATTCTCTTTGTGAGAAATCCAGAATCTAGTTGAGGGGTTGCTTCACCCTAATCAAACATGAAAGTAGCCACATTAAAGTAAGTAGAAAAATTTGGGAAATCCTCTTACATGAATTTTTATCCCAGATATATTACCATTTAACCAGGAGGAAATACCCAGCTCCTAATTTCTTCCTGGGGAGAGAAAATCTTAGACCATGCATCTAATGTCCCATTTCTGGAGGCTTCCAAAAAGACTGGCTTCTGTTTTGTCTGATTTATAACACTGAATGAATCTGGCATACTCTAGCCACCTGAAAGTTGGAAGGAACAAAGACAGAAGATTGGCTCCATAGTACCTTCCATAGGCTTAGCCAAGAGATAGATGATATAAGCTTCCAGCTACCAACTTCTCTATAGGTAGGGAAAATTTTAGACCATGTGCCCAACTTTCCTGGAAATTGCTCAGAGGACTATCTAACCTATGTCATGGTGCTAAAAGGACTTGATATATTCTAGATTCCTGGGGGCCAATGAGAATAAAACATATAATTTTGATCTAGAAATCACCATAGCCCCCACCCATGACTTAGCACAGAGCAAGTAGGTGAAATACTTCACTCATCTTACAATTTCCCCCAAGAAAGAAAAGAGGTAGACAAGGTGTCCAATGCACTAACATTTCTAGGAACATCACAAAGGAATGTATTTTGTCTTTCTTGCCTTAGAGCACTTATAGGACTCAACATGCTCTATATGCCAGGGCAAATGAAACAAAGTGAGTGGCTTGATATATCATGAAACTAGTTGCTACAGCATCTCCCCCTGGCTCAGCATAGAATTAAACTCAGATCCCTGAGAAGGAAAAGGTTTGGATAGAAGCTTGAACAGTTTATCATTTCTGGGTTGGCCCAAATCTGTGCTGCCTTTGTCATTGTGGAGTGTTGATGAGACTTTCTTGTCAGAGTCAAGATACCAGTAGGCTGCTAAAAACAAAGTAAGATAATTGGATAACACAAAAGTTTGTAAAGCCCCAGATCCCTGGCTTGGTGGAATGGTGAGAATCTTCTGTAAGAGACTAATCTGGCAAAAATGTAAGGACAGCAATTTTTTTCTAATGTGCAGATACCAACTCAAAGTTTTAAGGAAAATGAATAAATAGGGAACTATCTTGCAAACATATGAACAAAATAAACCTCTAGATATCAGTAACATTGAAATACACTTTACCTCACAGAAAATTAAAAACACCTGTCATAAATATTCTCAATAAGTTCGGGAGGAAAGTATATGAAAAAAAATGAAATAGAAAAAAAATAAATGGAAAATATATTTTTTAGAAAGTACCAAACAGAAACCTTGGAGCTAAAGAATATACTAATTTATATGAAAAATTCACTAGAGGGATACATGAGCAGACTAAATAAAACAGAAGAAAGAATAGTGAACTAAAAACAGATTATAGGAAATTACCTCACCAGAGGAGCAAAAGGGAGAAAAGAGTGAAGAAATCTTTTGGGATGTAAATGACACCATAGAGTGTACCAAATATGCATTATGAGAGTTTCGGAAGGAGAAGAGAGAGAAGAAGGGGCAAAAACTATATTCAAAGAAGTAATGGCTGAAACCTATCCAAATATGGAGAAGTAAATGGACTTTCAAATGTAGAAGGCCCAATATTTCCCACATAAAATGAACTCAAAGAAATTCACAGCAAGACACATGATGATCGAATTGTCAAAATCAAAGTGAGAATTTTGAAAGCAACAAGAGAAAAAAATCATCATGTACAAATGAATCTCCATAAGATAGTCAGCAAATTTCTCAATAGAAACCTTGCAAGCCATAGAGAGTGGGATGATATATGCAATGTATAAGAAAAAAAAAGGGAGTTCCCATTGTTGCATAGTTGGTTTATGATCTGGCTCACCTCTGTGGCATTGCTGGTTTGATTGCCAGCCTGACACAGTGGGTTAAGGATCCAGCAATGCTGCAGCTATGGCATAGGCCACAAATTGGCTCAGACTCAATCCCTGGCCCAGGAACTTCCATATGCTGTGGGTGCAGCTGAAAAAAGAAGAAAAGAAAAATGAGGAAAAAAGAAAAAAATTTTCAACCATGAATACTATACCTGGCTAAACTCTCCTTTAAAAATCAAGACAATGGGAGCTCCCATTTTTGCTCGGTGGGCTAAGGACCCAACATTATTCCCAATCCATGTCCTGGCTTAGTTGGTAAGGGTCCAACATTGCCATAAGCTGCCATGTATGTTGCAGATGCCACTTGAATCTGGTATAGCTGTGGCTGTGGCATACACCATAGCTGCAACTTTCCCTGGCATGGAAAGTACATATGTTGCAGGTGTGTCCATAAAAAAAGAAATAAAATAAAATTTTTAATTTAAAAAGTAAAAATACATACAAGATAAGACAAATGAAAACTGAGGAGCTTAAAACCACTAGACCTGACTTAAAAAAAGTAAAACTAAAATTAATTTTTAAGTTGAAGCAAATGGAGGTTAAATAGAAATACAAAAGCATAGGATGGTAAAAAGCTTTCTGGTAAAGGTAAATATATAGATAAATACAGGAGTTCCTGTCATGGCTCAGTGGTTAATGAATCCAACTAGGAACCATGAGGTTGTGGGTTTGAATCCTGGCCTCGCTCAGTGGGTTAAGGATCTGGTGTTGCCTTGAGCTGTGGTGTAGGTTGCAGACGTGGCTCAGATCCTGTGTTGCTGTGGCTCTGGCATAGGCTAGCATCTATAGCTCTGATTAGACCCCTGGCCTGGGAACCTCCATATGGCACAGGTGCAGCTCTAAAAGGAAAAAAGACAAAACAAAAAAAAAAAAAAAAAAAAAAAAAAACCAAAAAAAAAAACAAAAAAAAAACCCTACTCTAAATGAAATACTGAAAGGTATCCTCTAAGTAAGATAGAAGTAAAAAGATACATATTATGGAAGAAATTACACTTAGTAAGTAATCACTTTAAAAAGTCCAGTATACAGATCTAAAAGGAAAAAAAAAAAAAGCCTATTTGTAAAAGCAAAAACAAACACAAGGGACAGCAAAAGGATAAACATGATGTAAAACAGTACATCAAATCATAAAATGTGGGGAAAGAAAGTAAGAAAATCTATTTTTTAAGAATGTTTTTGAGCCTATATGATGATCAGGCTAAAGCAAGTAGATATAAGAAGGGGTTAACCTACGGGAAAAAAACAGGGCCAACCACAAGTCAAAACAATATATATATATTTATATATATATTTCTAAAGTAAAAAGAGGAGGACATAAGCATGCAATTAAAGGAAATAATCAAAAAAAATGAAAAAGAAAAAGAAAAAAAGGAGAAACATTGAATCAACAGGAAAACAAGTTTTAAAATGGCAACAAATACATATTTATCACTAACTGTCTTAAATGTCAATGGACTGAATGCTGCAATCAAAATACATAGAATGGCAGATTGGATAAGAAAACAAAACAAAACAAAATACTCTCTTCAAACTAGGCTGAAGGAGCCAATATCCTGCCAAAGTTTCAGTTCACAAGAGGGGTTTTCAGGGGGCTTCAGAAACTTGAAAGTGACTCCAAATGCATTCTCCTTTGTGGAAAGCCACATTTGGTAGGAAAAGTACTCTTTTCACAAGCAGAGAAAAACAGCCTATAGAGATGTTAGGGTGATAATCACCCAATAGCAGTCTCACAAATGACACAAAACAAGAGGCTTTAATCTTCCTACTAGCTAGCCCCAATGTTGGTTTGCAATGAAAAGCAACCTGAGTCTTTTTTCCACCTAGGCCTCTTTTATACATAGAGGATGGAGCCTCTCCATACCAAAGGCACTTTGGGTACTAGGGTTTTGCAGTGGGCTTCAGTAAATTGAAACCAACTCCAAATGTGTTCTCCTTTCTGGGGAAGCTTGATTTGTTAAGAAACATTATTCTTTTCCCAAATGGGGAAGAGCAGAATATAGAGAAGCTAGGGCCATAAGCACCCAAGCAGTCTCCCAAATGACACAGAACAAGTGGTTTGAAGCTTCCTACTTTTAAATTATCCTCCACACAGTGAAAGAACACCAAACTCATTGTTAGTTTGCAATGAAAAGAAACTCATGCATTTTTCCCACTTAGGCCTCTCCTCTAAGTAGGTCGATATTACTCCAACACTGCCAAATGCTCTGAGGGCACTAATTGTTTTAAGTGGACTTCATTTGTTGGAAACCCACACCAATTGTATTCTCCTTTCTGGAGAAACCTGATTGGGTAGGAAAAGGGGCTCTTTTCACAAACTGGGCAAACAGCTCATGGTGATGCAAGGGCAATAAGCACCCAATAACAATCTCATAAATGACACAAAACAAGAGGCTTGAAGCTTCCAACTGGCAAAGTATACTCCACTCAGTGCAAGAACACAAGCCCCAATAATGGTTTGCAATCAAAAGCAATTCTTATCTTTTTCCATCCTAGGCCTCTCTTCTAAGAAGCCCGATGGATTAAGTCCCCTGCAAAATGCTCTGTGCACATCAGGTGTTTGCAGTGGGCTTCAGTAACTTGAAACTGATTCCAAACATGTTCTCCTTTCTGGCATAGACTGATTTGTTAGGAAAAGTTGCTCTTTTCACTAGCATTGCAATTAGAGCCCAATAGCAATCTCACAAATGACACAAAAAATGGGCTTGAAGCTTCCTACTTTTAAAGTATATTCCATTCAGTGAAAGAACACCAGCCCAAATGTTACTTTGCAATGAAAAGGAACCCAGGCCTTTTTCTACTTAGGACTCATTCATACCTCAGAGGATGGAGCCTCTCCCTGCCAAATGCGCTCTGGACACAGGCTTCTGCAGTGGGCTTCAGTAACTTGAAACTGACTCCAAATATGGTCTCCTTTTTGGGGAAGCCTCATTTGTTAAAAACAGTTGCTCTTTTGCCAAACAGGGAAAAGCAACATCCAGCAAGGCTAGGGTGATAAGTGTCAAATAGCAGTCTCACTAATGCCACAAAACAAGAAATTGAAGCTTCCTACTTGCAAAGTTAACTTCACTCAGTGCAAGTACACCAGAACCAATGGTGGTTTGCAATGACAAGCAACTTTTACCTTTTTTCCACCTAGGATATATATGCTGCCTACAGAGATTCACATTAGGGCAAAGGACACATATAAATTAAAAAAGGGATGGAAAAAGATATATCATGTGAATGTCAAGGACAGGGAAAGCAGGAGTTACAATATTTATATCAGACAAAATGGACTTAAAACAAAGTCTAAAGATAGATAAAAAAGGACACTAATGATAAAATGCTTGAATGAAGAAAATTACATCACACTTGTCAATATATATGTCCCTAATATAGGAGTACCCAAATACATATGACAAATACTAACAGACATAAAAAGGGAAATTGATGGGAATACAATAATAGTAGCAGATTTTAACATCCCACTGACTTCAACTGACAGATCCTCCAGACAGAAAATCAATAAGGCATCAGAGTTCCTAAATGACACAGTATAAATGTTAGACCTAATAGATATTTTCAGGACATTGCATCCAAAAAAGAAAGAAAGAATGAAAAATACATTATTTTCAAGCATACTTGGAATTCAAGGAATGACACAAAATTAACCTCAATGAATTTAAGGATACAGAAATTATTTCAAGCACAATGGCATAAAACAAGAAATCAACCACAGGAAAAGAAATGAGAAAAAACTGAGTACACGGAGAGTAAATGCTATTCTACTAAAAAACCAAAGGGTCAACAAGGAAATCAAAAGGGAAATTTTCAAATACATTGAGACAAAGACAGTGAAAATACAATTGTTCAAAATCTATGGGATGGTGAAAAAAGCAGTTCTTAGAGGGAAGTTCATAGTGATACAGGCCTTCCTCAAAAAAGAAGAAAAATCTCAAAAGAAGAAAGAAACAGTTTGGATACAAACCATTATATTTGGAATGGATGGTCAATGGGGATACACTGCATAGCACAGGGAACTGTGTGTGACTGGGTCACTTGGCTGTACAACAGAACTTGAAGAAACATTGTAAATCAACTATATTTTAATAAAGATAAATCAATATAATCTGAAGAATAATGTTGAGATCCTCTAGATATAATTGTTAATAAGGAAATATTTTTAAATTAAAAATGCTCTTTATATTTTCCCACTCTATGATGTGAAAAAATGGAGGAGAATTTAAACTGCTCTCTGAAGATAATCCTAACCTTTTATGAAGGTTGACTTCTTAGAAATATGTTCCTTAGGTGTTGTGATATTTTTACTAAAGTATCAATTTGTATAACTTTTTATTTTGTTCTTTTCATTTTTAAATATAACTTTACCAGGTTTACTGAGACATAATTGACATTTAAAATTGTGTGAGTATAAGGTAGACATAAAATGGGTTGATCTGATACATTTATGTATGCAAAATTGTTACCATTAACACTTTCACCCCACCACGCAATTGCCATTTTTTTGTGTGATAAGAACACTTAAGACCTATTCTCCACTTCTTTGAATCCTCTATAAACCAGCTATGGTGAAAAAAAAATCCTTTAAAAGAAGATACTTAGAACATAGATGTTAATATATCTTTTTGAATGAAAGTTTCATCCAGATATATGCCCAGGAGTGGGATTGCTGGATCATAAAATGTCCATTGACAGATGAATGGATTGAGAAAATGTGGTACATATATACAATGGAAGACTACTCAGCCATAAAAAGGATAAAATAATGCAATTTGTAGCAACATGGATGGAACTAGATTCTCATTCTAAGTGAAGTAAGTTGTAAAGAAAAAGACAAGTACCATACCATATCACTTTTATGTGGAATCTAAAATATAGTATGAGTTATCCTATCTACAAAACAGAAACAGGTAATGGACATGGAGATCAAACTTGTGTTTGCCAGAAGGGAGAGGGGAGGGAATGGGATGGATGGGGAGTTTTTGGTTAGTAGATGCAAATATTACATTTGGAATGGATAAGCAATGGGGTCCTATTGTACAGCACAGGGAACTATGTCCAATCTTTGCGTTAGAACATGATGGGAGGCACTATGAAAAAAAACAGAATATATTTATATCTATATATGTGTGTGTGTGTGTATATATACATGTATATGCATATATATATGTGTATATATATGTGTGTGTATATATATGAGTGTATATATATATGTGTGTATATATATGTGTGTGTGTATATATATATACATATGAATGACTGGATCACTTTGCTGTTCAGCAGAAACAACACTAAATTGAAGAAACAGCAAATCAACTATGCTTTAATACAAAATTTTTAAAAATAAAAAGATACTTAGGACTGCATGTGCTCCCCCCCCTTTTTTTTCTTGCATTTGGAGTCTTTAGTGTAGGAACACAGTGAATGCCTAGAGATACTGTGGCCATTCTAATATAATGAGAAGTAAAGCCTATTGTTGTCAAATATAGCAACCTTGATGTTAAAATAATACATGCTACTGTGTATAAGATGGATAATTAACAAGAAGTAATTGTATAGCAGAGGAAAATCTATTCAATAGTTTGTAATAACCTATGTGGGAAAAATAATGGATATATTTGTATGTATGACTGATTCACTGTGCTGTTCATATTAAACTTATACAACATTGTAAATCAACTATATTCCAATAAAATTAAACTTAAAAAACACTTATATTACTCAGGTATACAATTTAGTATTAGTAATAATCACCATGCTGTAATTAGAGCCCCGAAACTTATTACTCTTATAACAAGAAGTCTGTATCTGTGACCAACATCTCCCCATTGCCTCTATTCTATGCCCTAACACCTAGAACTACCATTTACTCTCTGTTGGGCTTTTTTTAAAGTTCGCATGTGTGACATATATCAGTCTTTTCAGTTTGACTCATTTCACTGAACATAATGTCTACGAGCTTCATCCATATGTTGCAAATGGCAAATTTTTCTTCTTACTCATGGCTGATAGTCCATCACATAGATATACCTCAAATTCTTCATTCATCCATTTACAGACTTAACACAAGTGGATCAAATTATACACATCAATATAGCAAAGAATTTAGTTAATCAACTTACTTCAAAATAAATGAACCCCTATTTTGTGCTAATTTATTGAGATAGTTTGAAACATAAAACAAAACACCTCCTCAATGTTGAAGCCTAGAATTTTGCAAAAGTAATTATCATTAGTCAAATAGTTATACACATTCCAATAATCATTGTAAATGGTATTAATTAAAATGGAATTGATTTTATTGGGAGAGGTAAATGAATTTAAGCAACTACCACATGTTGTAGGTAAAAGAGAGTAAAATCATTTTCAAGACAGAATGAAAGAAATTGTATGAGAGAGCATAAGATTTTCCCAAACTATGAAAAACCCATATGGGTCTAGCAGAGTTTCAGGTTGAGATATGGAAACAATAATGCAAACAATAAGTTAGAATATCAGATCATATGATATTTTGGCACAACATATCATCATCAGTAAACCAGAAAGGAAAATTTTTTTATGTTGCCATATATGTATTTAAGATACTTGTCTATTTATGCCTCTATGTTTTATATATATATGTGTATGTGTGTCATATATTACATATCTATATATACATATGTATTCCAATAGATACTTGGGAATAGTCTTAATTTCTTCATTCATTTGAAGTTTAGTTATGCCCTTAAATTTTATCAAAGGTTCTCATGTATGATAAATGGGCATATACTTTCAACTTCAGTACTTGAAATAAAATTATTACAGAGAACACTGTTTTCTATAGCATTCATTATGTAAAAGGCTACATGATTATATATTTGGATGTATTACTAAAATGCCAAGATTAATTCTCCTGATAAATTCAACTGATTGTCCTTTCTTCAAAGAAAATTTCAAAAATTATCTTAATTTTTACAGAAGTCTGTGTTGGTATTTGTAGCTTTGAAAGACCTCTTGTTTGAATATTTTCTCATCATCTGCCATACATGTTTCCTCTGTCATTGTTTTTTTCTATTGAACTAGTCAAACAAATGTCTTTTATTGCAAGTACCCACAAATTCTGTGTATACGTATTATATGTATGTTTACTCAGTAATCTAGATGGAGCAAAAATTCTTCCAAATGAGAATTATAAATGTTAGATTTATTTTTTTAATTAAAATACA
Source organism: Sus scrofa (assembly GCF_054392235.1). Lineage (NCBI taxonomy): Eukaryota > Metazoa > Chordata > Mammalia > Artiodactyla > Suidae > Sus > Sus scrofa. The sequence continues at coordinate 36,224,065 of NC_139393.1, read as the reverse complement.
GGCAGAGTAGTCCATGTATGATTTGTATAATTTATTTTTGGAAATAAAACATGTTAATAGAAACACTGATGTATAAATTAATATTATTAATCCATATTAAACCAATTTAATATAAATTAAGTAATTAAATATATTATATTAATAAAATAGTTAAATTTATGACATATATAATTATGTATTGTTATAAATTATTAAGTAAACATACATCATTAATTAAATATTTAAATTAAATGTATTAAATAAATTAAATTAATGATATAATTAATGCATATATTATATATGTGTAAATACATAAATACACTAAAATGTGTTGCATTCAAATTCAGTGGTATACTGTAATCAGTCATTCTGTGTTGTTCAATACAAGGGTGAAATATATGGATAATAAAATTATAAGATGGGATTAGTCTTTGATTTTCTAGAATAGCATATTGTGCCTGTTTTCTGTTTGTGTTTTTGGTTTTTTTTTTTTACTTTTTTTATACTTCTTGATACTATGTCACTGTAGCAGATGTTGTTGTTGCTGTATCCTTATCCCTTTGGTCTGTACCATTTCAGATTTGTTTGGTCAAATTCCAGCACCCAGTTTTCTTGATAGAGCCTACTCTGCTACATGCATGGCTGGCCAAATTATCAGAGAATTGAGACCTCCTTGAAGCTGCCACCAATTCCTGACTGGCAGGAATGGTTATACATTTGTCTTAGCTTCTTAAACTACAACTTCTTCCAATATTCTCCAGTAGAATTATTTTCCAGTTGCTCACAGTAAGAAACTGCTAGCAAACATATATTTTATATATATATATATATATATATATATATATATATATATATATTCCTCTCCCTTTTCCTCACTTCTCCACTACTCTGAAGATATGTCCTGGGAAACATGAAAAATAAACAGTTTGAATTCAAACAAATGTCTTCGAATCACTTACATAAGAATTCAAACTAAGATAATTACATCACTTAGATATTTAATTTGCCTTTTAAATTTGAATCTTGGTGACATTTATCCATTTGCTTTCATGTAAAATGTAGTTTATTCTGTTCTTACCTATTTTATTTAATCTTCAGTACTGTTTCCTTGGATATATTTTCTCATTAACTTTTCTATAATTCTACTATAAAGGTTATAATTTATATTTTTATATTTATTATATGTATAATTTTATTTTGCAAATATATAATTATATATTTAATTCTATATTCTAGCCAAAGTTAAAAGATCAGTGCATTGTAATTACAGATGTGTTATAGGGGATGATGCTAAGGACTTTTGCTTTGAAGTCAGTCAAGAAACATTCAATCTTCAATTTTACCACATTATTTTTCAAACATAGTTTTCTCATCTCTAAAATATACAAAAAATGTTTAATTTAGATAATGTATGCAAACACTGGATTATTGAATAAATGCAAATTTATTAGCATGGTATATGGAATATTTTATTTGTTCAATAAATAGTTGTTAATATTATGGCAAAAATTCTCCAAAATACCTTTCTTTATGCTCTATTCTAAAAAATATTTTCTTGATGGGGTGGGATCAAGATGGTGAAGGAGTAAGATAGGGATTTCACCTTATCCACAAACACATTATAAGAAATCATCAACATGAAGAACAATTCACTCAGAGTATCTACTGTGTATTGGCAGAATCTTAAACCTCCAAAAAGGGCAAGAAATCCTTGACTTAACTGGGTAGAACAAAAGAAAAACATAAAGAGAGAAGAGGGGGAAAAAAGGAATCAGGACAGGACAAGCACTCCTAAGAAGGATCTTCTTCACCCTGGGAGGTAACCTAACCTATGGGGGGAATCATCCAGAACAGAGGGGAAAACATGAAGCCTCAGGGAAACGTGCAGCCGATTGGTTGAGGAGGGCAAAGCAAAGGAGAGCCACATGGCCCATTGGCACCACTGCTGAGGTCACCATAGCCAAAGACACTCAGGTTGGGGACTGGGCACTGAGATTCAGGCTTAGGGGCTCAGTTTCAGGAAGAAAACTAGGGTTGGCTGTGTGGAGACAACATGAGGGGCAAAGAATGAGTGTGCCATGGGCTGGGGAGTGGAGCACTACAGATGAGGGAGCACAGAAGGAGGCCTGGGCCTGCAGGAGAAGCAAGGTGCCATTGTAAGGGAAGCCAAGAGGAGGAGGGGTGGGGCTGCCATAGAAGCGTCTTTCTTTGTACATATTCAAGCTCTTGGGCAACAGTGGCAAACCACTGTGGCCATTTGAGATTCCAGAGGCCACCAGTAGGAATCCATGAAAAACCACCACCTCTGGGGTCACTGCCAAGGAAAGCACTGTAACTGAGTGCCACCCATTGCCCCATTCACCTGGGGGCACACAGTCCCTGTCATTGCTGCTGCCAAAGGCTCTGGGAGACAACTCTACCTCCCTGAGGGTCACTGCTGCTGCCCAGGGCCCTGAAACGAGGAGCAACCTGTGACTCAACTTCCCCACAGGTCCTTGCCAACAGTCAATAGACTGACAAAAAGACACTGGCTAAAGGCCCTGCCCATTACCTCCATCTCCCTGGGAGTACACACAGGCCATAGACTGGCACACCTCCTGTCAAGGGATAACAGCCTGCACAGACTGAGGAAAGAGACAGCAAGTGTCCAAAACAAAAGCAGCCTTCACACCTAACAAAATAGTAAGACATTACAAGCTATCCAGGGATGTTTTGCATATAAAAAGCCCTCGAAGAATACAGTAATTTTCCCTAAATTTACAGAACAAGAATCATATAAATAATTTCAAGAAGCTCAGGAATTAAAAGAACAGGATAATTATTCCCCTGAAGGAGCAAACAATGATTTCTTTTCTTTTTTGCTTTTTAGGGCCTCACCTGTAGCATATGGAGGTTTCCATGCTAGGGGTTGAATCAGAGCTGTAGCTGCCAGCCTACACCATGTCACAGCAATGTGGGTTCCAAGCCATATCTACAACTTACATCACGGTTCATGGCAACACTTGGATCCCCAACCCACTGAGTGAGACCAGGGATTGAACCCACATCCTCATGGATACTGGTCAGATTTGTTTTCACTCTACCACAGTGGGAACTCCCTTGAAACAAAGAAATTGTTTTGAAGCGAAATTGTCTCTGCAGTTTAACTGGCCATAAGTTCAAAAAGGAGGTTCGAAAATACTGAAGGTATTAAGAGCAAATATGAACAGTAATGCAGAGTACTGTAGAAAGGAACTATAAAATATAAGAAAAATCCAAGAAAAATTAGAAAATTCATTAGCAGAGACACAAGATGAGTTAAAAGACACTGAAATCTGAATGAATAATGCAGAGGAACAAATAAATTACTTGGAAGATAATAATAGAAATCACATAATCAGGATAGCAGACAGAAAACCAAATGAAAAAACATGAAAGCAATATAAGAGATATATGTGATAACATAAAGCAAGTCAAGCTACAGGGATTCCAGAAGGAGAAGAAAAATAAAATGGGATTGAAAATATATATGGCTAAAAAATTCAAAATAAAAAGGAAACAGATATCAAGTTCCATGAGCACAGAAGGCCTCAAACAAGTTGAACATAAACAGACCTACACCAAGACACTTTATAATAAAAATGGCAAAAAATTAATGATAAGGAGAGGATTCTAAATGCAGCAAGAGAAAAACAAAGAATTAACTATAAGGAAACCCCTGTAAGGCTATCAACTGATTTCTCAACAGAAACACTGCTGGCCAGAAGAGAGTGGTAAGATATATACTAAATTCTAAAAGGCAAATATTTGCAGCCTAGAATACTCTACCCAGAGAAATTATCATTTAAAATAGGAAGAGATAAAGATTTTCTCCAAAAAACAAAAACCAAAATAATACAGCCATACTAAACCTATTCTAAAAGAAATACTGAAACATCTCCTCTACATAGGAAATAAGTAAAAAAAATATAGAATAGAGGGAATCACAGTTGGAAAGTAATCACTTAAATAAGCCAGTCATACAGATCTAAATAATAAAAACAATCCTACTTGTAAAAGTGATGATAAACACAAGAATAGCAAAAAAGTATAAAAAAGGATATCAAAATTATAAAATGTGGGGAAGGAAATAAGAAACTATAGCCTTTTACATTTTATTTTAGAATATGTTTGATCCTATATGACTACCAGGCTAAATAGAGTAGATACAAGGAGTTAACATACATGAAAAATAAATCAATGACAAATCAAACCAAATACTACATTTACAAAAACTCAAAATAAGAGGACACAAGCATAAAATAAAAGGAGATCAACCATCCAAACAAACAATCAAACAAAACAAAGAAAAAACAAAGGAGAAGCATTGAATCATCAAGAAAAAAAGGTTTAAAATGGCAATAAATACATATTTATTACTAATTACCTTAAATGCAATGGACTGAATGTTCCAATCCAAAGGCATAGAGTGGCAGACTGGATAAAAAAAAGAGTCTAAAAATATGTTGCCTATAAGAGACCCATCTTAGGGCAAAGGACATATATAAAATGAAAGTGAATAAATGGAAAAAGATATTTTATGCAAATAGAAATGGCAGAAAAACAGGAGTCACAATAGTCATATAAGACAAAATAGTGTTTAAAACAAAGGCCATAAAGAAAGATAAAGTGCACTATTTAATGATAAAAGGATCAATTCAAGAAGAAGATATTACACTCATCAGTAAATATGCCTCTAATATGGCTGCACAACCTACAGAATGGGAGAAATAGTTGTAAATGATGCAACCAAGGGCTTAATCTCCAAAAATATACAAAAAATTCATACAACTCTATAGCAACAATCATACAACCAAATCAAAAAATGGGCAGAAGTTCTAAATAGATATTTCTTCAAAAAAGACATAGGTGGCCAACAGGAACATGGAAAAATGGTCAACATCACTATTTATTAGAGAAATGCAAATAAAAACTAAAATGAGGAACCACCTCAAACTGGCCAGAATGGCTATCATCAGTAAGTCTACAAATAACAAATGCTGGAGAGGGTGTGAAGAAAAGGGAACACTCCTACTCTTACACTGTTGGTGGGAATGTAAATTGGTGCACTCACTATTGAAAACTGTATAGATACTCCTCAGAAAGCTAAATATAGAACTACCATATGACCCAGCAATCCAACTCCTGGGCATATATCCAGACAAAACTTACATTCAAAAAGATATAGTTCACAGTCAATTTTGATGGAGCATGATGGAGGATAATGTGAGAAAAATAATGTATATATTTGTGTGACTGGATCACCTTGCTGTACAGCAGAAAATTGACTGAATATTGTAAACCAGCTATAATGGAAAAAATAAAAATCATTAAAAATTTTGAAAACAAAACAAAAAAAAAAAGAATTTCAAAATTCTAAAAGATAAATGCACTTTTATGTTCATTACTGCACTATTCACAGTAGCCAAGACATGGAAACAACACAAACGTCCATCAACAGATGAATGGATTAAGAATATGTGGTACATAAGCACAGTGGAATACTGCTCAGTCATAAAAAGAACAAAATAATGTCATTTGCAGCAACATGGATAGAAAGTAGAGATTCTCACACTAAGTGAGGTAAATCAGAAAAAGACAAATACCGGATATCACTTATATGTGGAATCAAAAATATGGCACAGATAAACCTATCTACAAAACAGAATCAGATTCACAGGCAAGGACAGAGGACTTGTGATTTCCGAGGGAGAGGGAAGAGATTGAGATGGATAGAGATTTTAGGATTGGTAGATGCAAACTACTACATTTAGAATGGAAAAGTAATGAGATCATGCTGTATAGCACAGGGACCTATATCCACTCACTTGTGATATAACATGATAAAAGATAACATGATCAAAATAATGTATATATGCATATATATATATATCTGTATGTTTATATTTGTATAGGCCACCCATATATCCTCTTTGAAGAAGTGTCTATTTAGGACTTAAGCCCATTTTTTGATTGGGTTGTTTGGTTTTTTGCTGCATATATGTCTATATACATATATAAATAACTGGGTCATTTTTTCTGAATAGCAGAAATTGATGTTATATTATAAATCAACTGTAATAAAAATTGTAAAAAGAAAATACTTGTCTCATATTTCATTTTACTTTAGTCTTGATAGACTGCACATTCCTTCATGTGTATAATTAATTACAATTCAATCTATTATTTTTATGTCTTGTTTTTCTTATTCCTCCTGACTTTATTGCTCTGCATTAATATAATCACCTAAGTGATTCATAACATTTATTTTCTTATTTACCACCTTGGTATAGATTTTTAATTTTTCTAAGAAGTATTTCACAACTCAAAAAGGATGCTCTGTTTCATTTTCAACCAAATCAACTGATTCTCTATATATTACATAGGTTTTACATATATGTACAACTAATCTTTGGTATAGTATTCAGATAATCATAGAAGAAATCTGCTGTCTATTAAAACTTTCAAGCTCCTTTGTACTATCACCTTTTACTTAAGTAATTCACTGACAGAACGAATCTTTAGATTTTCTTGTTAAACCAGGAAAGCCTCAGAGAAAGCCTCACATCTGAAATTTTCATCCCATATTTCAACACTCTTCTGAATTCTATCCATTTGAAAGAAAAATATCAACCACAAAAAGTAAAATGAACAAACAAAAAAACCCTTTATTGTTGAGCTTCATATTCTCCTGCATCTACCATTTACCTCACCCTTATATTTTTTATGGTGAAATTTTGGTCAAAAGTAGACTGCATCCACCACTACTATTCCCTAAAACATTCACTGATCCTGAGTGAAGCAAATCTCTCACTCTTTAATGTGATTTCAATCTGTTACCACTATGTTCCAGTAAGCCACATTTCATCAATATCATCAACATATTACATAGAATATCAGTCACAGCTGAGATTGTTTAAAGTCCTTATCTTCAAAAGACTTGTGTATTCTTCACTCCCTTAAGACTAGACTTCACTGGATTTTATTTATACTCCTGATGCTCTTTCTCCAAATCATCTTTATTTTCATACATTTTGCCCAAAATAGACATAAGATCTCCATTGAGTTATATTTTAGACCATCTTGTTATCATTCCCCAGTATTCTTTGTACTTTAAATGCAATATGCAGTAAAGTCCATTTTTCTTTTTTCTTCTTTTACATAGAAAAAAATATTTCCACAAATCATTTTATTTCACACATTAATTAAGGTAAAGAATTCACAGGAGATGGCACCTAGCACATTATTCACTAAACATCTTCTATATTAAATGCCAAAAAATGAGATTTATGCATAAGAAAGATTTTAGATTGTTTTAGGTTAATAATAACTTCCTTACACTCATAAATCTATCAACTGGCATTATTTATAATTTGATAAAACATACTAAATATGTAGGTTTTATTTCTCTCCCTTCATATTTAATAAAAATGTGAACTTATTTGGAAATTATTAAGACCTAGACGGTTGTATTTTTATGTTTATCCTGATAACAAAATAAGACAAAGTTTCCCAAAAAAATAAAATTACAGGTAAATAACTGTGATTAACATACATACAAAAATTCTCAAAAAAATTAGTAAACCCAATCCAAAAACACATAAAAAAGATCATACACCACGACCAAGTGGGATTCATCCCAACTTCACAAGGACATCTCATCATAGGCAAATCAATCAATGAGATATACCATATAAACCCCCCCAAAAAAAGAAAGACAAAAGCTACATGATCATATCAATATACATAAAAAAATGCACTTGACAAAATTCAAAATACATTCATAATAAAAATTCTTACCAAAGTGGGTATATAGGAAACATATTCCAACATAATAAAAGCCATTTATGACAAACCCATAGTCAATATAACATTCAGTGGTGAAAAGATGAAGGCCTTCTTGCTAAAATCTGGAACAAGGCAACAATGCTCATTCTCCCCTTTCCTATTCAATATAGTATTGGAAGTCCTAGCCATAAGAATAAGACAAGAAAAAGAAATAATAGGTATCCAAATCAGAAAGGAAGAGATAAATTTGTCATTATATGCAGATGACATGATGCTATATACAGAAAATCCTAAAGATTCCACACAAAAATTACTAGAACTGGAAAATCAATTCATCAAGATAGAAGGTATAAGATTAACATACAGAAATCAATTGCATTTCTTTATACTAACAGTAAACTATCAGAAAAATAATGCAAAAAATCAATGCCTTTTTCTGTCTTAACAACAACAACAACAACAAAGGCCTGGGAATAAACCCAACCAAGGAGGTGAAAGTCTTATATGATGAGAACTATAAAACATTAATACAAAAAATTGAAGATGATTTAAATATAAATTGGAAATATATCCCATGCTTTTAGATCAAAAGTACTAATATTGTTCAAATAGTCATATTACCTAAAGCAATATAAAGATTTCATGTGATTCCTATTAAACCACCACAGTATTTTTCACAGAAATAGAAAAAAATCCTAAATCTTATATGATACCTAAAAGTCCCAGAATGGCCACAGCAATCCAAGGAGGGGGAACACAAATCAAAGCATAACTCTCCCAGACTTCACACAATAAAAGGCTACAGTCATTAAAACAAAATGGTAGCAACACAAAAAACAGACATATGGCTCAACAGATAGAAAGCCCAGAAATAAACCCACACACCCATGACCAATAAATTTTTGACAAAGGAGACAGAATATAAAATTGTAAAAAGGTTTTATTCAGCAAGTGGTACTGGGAAAATTGAACAGCCACATGAAAATAAATGAAATTAGAACATACCCACTCACCATACACAAAAATAATCATGAAACATCTTAAAGGCTTTAACATGACACCATAAGACTCCTAGAAGAGATCATAGGCAAAATAATTTCTGACATATATTGCACCATTTTCTTAGATCTGTCTACCAAGGCAATAGAAATAAAAACAAAAATAAACAAGTGAGACTTAATCAAACTTACATGCTTTTGGAGTTCCCATCATGGTTCAGTGGTTAACAAATCCAATTGGGAACCATGAGGTTGTGGGTTTGATCCCTGGCCTTGCTCAGTGGGTTAAGGGTCTGGCATTGCCATGAGCTGTGAGGTAGGTTGCAGACACAGCTTGGATCCTGTGTTGCTGTGGCTCTGGGGTAGGCCAGCAGCTACAGCTCCAATTAGAACCCCAGCCTGGGAACCTCCATATGCCATGGTGTGGCCCTAGAAAAAGACAAAAAAAACTTACATGCTTTTGTGCAACAAAGAAAATTGTGAACAAAATGAAAAGAACCTCTACAGAATGGGAGGAAGTATTTGCAAATGATGTGGCTGACAAGGGCTTAATTTACAAAATATACAAACAGCTCATACAACTCGAGAAAAACAACAGCAATAAACCTGGAACTCCCACTCTGCCACAGTGGGATAGGAATCTGGCTGCAGTGGCTCAGGGTGTTGTGGAGGTATGTGTTCATTTCTTGGCCCAGTACAGTAGGTTAAAGATCTGTTTTTTCTACAGATGTGGTATAGGTCTCAGATGGGGCTTGGGTTCATATCCTAGCCCAGGAACTTCCAAATGCCATGGGGTGGCCATGAAAAATAACAAACAAATTGATCAAAAAATTGACAGAGGACCTAAGTAGACATTTCTTCAAAGAAGAAATACAAATGGCCAATAGGCATATGAAAAAAATCTCAATATTGCTAATTATTAGGGAAATGCAATTCAAAACTACAATGAGTTACCACTTCACACTGGTCAGGATGGGCATAATTTAATAAATCTACAAATAACAAATGCTGGAGAGGATGTAGAGAAAAGGGAATCCTCTTGCACTGTTGGTAGGAATGTAAGTTGGTATAGCCATACGGCAAATAGTACGGATATTCCTCAGGAAATTAAGGATAGAGTTACCATATGATCCAGCAATCCCACTCTGGAAATATATATGGACAAAACTATAATGCAAAAAGATACATGCACCTCTATGTTAATAGAAGCAATACGCACAATAACCAAGACACAGAAACAACCTAAATAGTCATCAACAGCAGAATGTAATAAGAAGATGTGGTACATATATACGGAATACTGCTCAGCTATAAAAAAGAACAAACCAGGAACATGGATGCAACTAGAAATTATCAAACTAAGAAACATAAGTCAGAAAGAGAAAGACAAATGTCATAATATCACTTAATATGTAGAATTTGAAAAATGACACAAAAGAACCTATCTATGAAACAGAAATAGACTCCCCTGTTTAATATGAATTATTCTGATGTTTTTATTAGCATCTGTAAGACCCATTGATAGAAGAGGAGAACACAAATAAGACCTTTCAAACCTTTTTTCTTGTTTGTTTTAAGCTAAGAAAGTTCTTAGGTTAACCATTAGAGATATAAATATATTTTCCACCTTTTAATTTGATTTTTATAAGAACCAATACAATAGCCCTTTATTAGGAGAGCCTTGTAAAAATTTTCCAAAGAAGTTTCTCCAATTTAATGGATTCATTATTTGGCTAAAATATATTTATATTTTATTCACTAATAAATATATATATATTTACTAATAAATAAATATGTATATTTCCAATCACTATATAATATATAGGGGTGTGTGTGTATGTGTGTGTGTGTGTGTGTGTGTGTAGTGATTGAAGCCAATAAGACACTAGAGGTTTCCCCGTAGGAATGGGAATGATGCCATCTAAATAAAATCCAAAAATTTCATGCCCCAAAATATTATGGCAGAAGTCATTTTGAAAAACACACACAAAGAGAGAGAGAGAGAGAAAGAGAGAATGCTCTAATATCAGGCAGAGCATTTGCATCTCAAAGACACAGAAAGAGAATTTCAAGTTACTCCTACAAGGCTTCCATTTAAGGCCAGAATTCTGAAAAGATGTTTTTATAAAGCCAGCCTTTCTAACTTGACTGTTTATGCAATAAGAGCCCAACTCACTCCCCTCATTTTCAGGAGGAGGTTTTCTTTATTTCCCAATTTAGTAAGTACTTATAAGTTTTGTATACACATAAACCTGACTGTGGTATTAGTCAGAGGCTGGCAACCTGTCATTCCTTTTTTCTTTAGTTTTGAAAACTTTTTAGAGACTTTTTTGTCAAAATAAAATCACTAGTGTAGTCAGTTTAAGGAAGAAACACAGACTAGTCTTCCCCCTAAATATCCAGTCCAAACCTACTCAGTGTTTAAGTGAGCACATTGCTCCCAGTCTTTCAAATGAGATTGAAACTGATCAAGGTCTAAAGGGAGCAAAATTATCCAGGTAGCTTTCACTGAGGATAACCTACTTAGTGTCTACATTAAGCCCTAATGTCTTTCAAACTGCATTCCCTAATATTTTAAATTAGGGTGTAATTTTTCCTAATGTTTTTCAACAAGCTCCCCTAATATCTTTCAATTAAGGGAGTCATTCCTCTATATCTTTCAAATGGGGAGCCAGATACCTATTGGGCACTGCCAAATAAAACTCAAGATCATCAACCAGGAGTTCTCATCACGGCTCAGCAGTTAAGTAACCTGACTAGTATCCATGAGGAGGCAGGTTCTATCCCTGGCCTTGTTCAGTGGGTTAAGGATCTGGCATTGCCAGTGAGCTGTGGTATAGGCTGCATATGTGCCTTGGATCTCATATTGCTGTGGCTGTGTTGTAAGCTGACAGCTACAGTTCCAATTTGACCCTAGACTGGGAACCTCCATATGCCACAGGTGCAGCCCTAAAAAGACAAAAATAAAAAGATCATCAACAAATAATCAGGAGATCTAAGCCAGGAAAGACTCACCCAAATTCATCTGGATTCTCCAAGGAGGCAGATGGACACAAGAGTGCTTTGCTATTATCTAGGCTCTGGATCCTCATAGAGTTCAAGTCAAAATGAGAAAGCTGTTTGGTGTCCCTTCATGACTGGCAAAACTGTCAATTGGAGAAAAAAACAAAGCACAACCAAAAAGTAGAGAATTTTGTTTTATTCAGTGGACAAAAGTGAGGAGTTAAGCCTGGTGTCATAGGCTTCAATTCCCCCTCAAAGAAAGTAAACACAAAAGCCTCTGGCCAGGATAAGAATGAAAAGACCCTAATCATCACCCCACAGGTCTAATTGTAATGACTTTCCCCTACCTTGAGCAATCTGGCCTGCTACTTCCTACTCCCTGCTAGGAAAGCTGAGTGGCCTACTTCTCACCCAATCTCTATATAACCTGTCCCCCATAAAAATATGGCATTCTGCCTGAGATCAATAAGATCAAATATACCCCATTCAAAGACCAATCAACACTCAGCCCTTATTCAGGCACAGTGGGCTAGAGCAGGAAGATTCATGTACACAGCAAGAGGATATAAGGGAAAGCCAATTTTAAAGCAGGGCCAGTCTCTACTTGCAGGGCAGCCCACTCTCTCTGAGAGCATATTTTCAATTTAAACAAATCTGCTGTACACCTCCCTTCTGGCAAACTTGGTTCAACTGGATTATGGACTCCAAGGCAACCTACAGTATCTGCATTTTTGTTCTGGAGTTCCAGTGAAGATGGACTGAGGAATGGCCCCTTAAATCAGTTCAACAAAAGCTGTAACTTTGGACCCAAGATGGTGTTGTTCTAAGAGGGTTCTATTTGGCTCCAATCCACTGTTGTTAAGATACCAAAACAATGCTCGCACCTAGAAAACCTCCCTACATGCATTCCTACATGCATCCCTACATGGGCCAGCTTCAATTCCTTGTAGTGCAGTGGGCAGGGACTGAGGGAATAATTCAGAGCCTTAACACTGAGATACAGCAACTCAGATAGTTCTGAGGTTTTGTCCTGAAGAGGTAAGGGAGTAGCCAGGATATATAGATTTTGTAACAAAGATAAGGTAGCTGAATATCAAAAGATTATTATTAATTGAAGAAAATTAGATATCTCTAGTGTGAACTGGTTTGGCACTTGCTGTCAGCCTCTGCCTGGATTAAATCATGAGCCACTGCAGCTTCCACCTTGAGCTCAGGGTGAAAATCAGATGTGAAGCACTCTGTGCTCTGAGAAAACTAGAAGAACCATCTTCAGATAGTCAAATATTTTTAGAAGGAGATTTTATGAGCCCAGTTCTTGCATCTCCTCATATCTAGAAAAATACTAAAATTCTTCATGGTGATGTCTGTACCTTGTGACCTTCAGGAGATCTGCAACAAATTTTGAAAAATGTATGCATAGTTCCATGTATCTTTCCCTCATCTTTATCAGAGACAGATATTCCCCCTTTCCTCTTTGGTGACATATTTCAGACATATCTGACATACCACCACCTTGTCTGTAGTTAAGGATAAAACAAAGAATGTCATAGTTATCTGTGAATGCAGTCACCTCCAAGGGTGAGAGCCAGTGAGTCCTGCAGGTTACAAAAATTCAGGATCCTGGCCCTGATAGCTGAGGTGCATATCAAAGGAATGATTTCAGTAAGCCCAGTCCTCTTTTGTTTCTGCTAACTGCCCTTTGTTGCAAAATTTCCTATGTATCCTAGCTCCCCCCTTGCCTCCTCAGAGCAGTTTCTCAGAGCCTCCTAGATGCTGTCTCCCAGGCTTAAGTCCTAATTTCACCCCAAATAAAATTTAACTTTCAGGTTGTGCTTTTTTTTTTCTTTTCTTTTCTTTTTTTTTTTTTGTCAATAGTAATGGTGATCACAAAGGGACAGAGAGAAGACTTCTTTCCTTCACTTGAGCTCTATGTGGAAATGAAACTTTGGTATCAGCAGAGGCCCCTTGTGCTTGCCTGCCTCCTCAGGGAGTCAAGATGAATTTGGGTGAGTCTCTCTTGGATCTCAGATCTCCTGTATTTGTTGATAATCCTGAGTTTTATTTGGTGTTGTGTAATAGGTACTGCCTCTCAGTTGAAGGAGACTGAGGTGGGGCCTTGTTGAAAGATGCCAGGGGGAATAGCCCCTTAGCAAAGATGCTTGGGGTAATCTGGCCAGGGAATGCCCCCTCAGTGGAGAATACTGGGGGGAGGGAACACCTCCTCAGCAGAGATGCTGGGGGGAAGCTGGCCAGGAAACACCTCCTCAGTGGATACCCTGTGGGGGCTCTCAGTTGAGAGATACTGGAGACTATACCCTGTCAGTGGAGACACAGGAGGGGTCAGTTGACCCCCTCAGTGGACATACTGAGGCATGAGGGTTGGTTGAAAAATACTAGGAAATATATACACCATCAGTGAAGATACAGGATGCACCATTTAAAGATATTGCGGTTTGCTCAGAGACTGAGTGGTCTGGGCTGAAAGTTTAGGTAAGAGGCTGACCTGATGTTTTTCCTCAGTTTGGCTGCATTAATAGAATTTGTCAGGATAAAAGTGATGGTATTACATGAGAGCTTTTGCTGTGAAGAAAGACAAATCTCCCCCTAATTTGTTATAGTCATCTCAGGTGACTGAGAAGGGTGGTGGTGGCCAAGTCCTTATGCCATGCTGTGGCCCCATGGGAAACCCACTTGTTAATTAAAAGCTGCTCAACTGGGGATGTGAATAAGAACTGGCCATTTGGAGATCTGACCGCCTGTGGTATCCTAGATGCCATTGGGAGACCTGAGACATGGTAGAGGCGTGTGAAGCTCTCTAAGCTATCTCCATACTGATCTCCATAGTGGTTGTACCAGCTTACATTCCCACCAGCAGTGCAGGAGGGTCCCCTTTTCTCCACACCCCCTCCAGCACTTGTTATTTGTGGACTTCTTAATGATGGCCATTCTGATTGGTGTGAGGTGTTATCTCATGGCTGTTTTGATTTGCATTTCTCTAATAATCAGTGATGTATGGAGATACCTCAGAAATCTATACATAGAACTAAAATATGACCTAGCAATCCCATTCTTGGGCATATATCCAGACAAAACTTTCCTTAAAAAAGACACATGAAGAACCCGCATGTTCATTGCAGCTCTATTCACAATAGCCAAGACATGGAAACAACCAAAATGTCCATCGATAGATGATTGGATTAGGAAGATGTGGTATATATACACAATGGAATACTATTCAGCCATAAAAAGAACAAAATAATGACATTTGCAGCAACATGGATGGAACTAGAGACTCATACTGAGTGAAGTAACTCAGAGAGAGAGAGACAAATACCATATGATATCACATATCTGGAATCTAATATAAAGCACAAATGAACCTTTCCACAAATAAGAAAATCATGTACTTGGAGAATAGACTTGTGGTTGCCAAGAGGGAGGGGCAAGGGGAGAGAGTGGAGTGGTTGGGGATCTTGGGGTTAATAGATAAAAACTACTGCTTTTGGATTGGATTAGCAAGGAGATCCTGCTATGTAACACTGGGAACTATGTCTAGTCACTTATGATGGAGCATGACAATGTGCAAAAATAGAATGTGTACATGTTTCTCAGGATTGCTTTGGCGATTCTGGGTCTTTTGTGGTTCCATATAAATGTTTGGATTGTTTGTTCTAGTTCTGTGAACAATGTCATGGGTAATTTGATAGGGATTGCGTTGAATCTGTAGATTGCTTTGGGTAGTATGGCCATTTTTACAATATTGATTTTCCCAATCCAGGAACATGGAATATCTTTCCATTTCTTTACATCTTCTTTGATTTCTTTGATTAAAGTTTTATAGTTCTCAGCATATAGGTCCTTTACCTCCTTGGTCAGGTGTATTCCGAGGTATTTGATTTTGTGAGGTGCAATTTTAAAAGGTATTGTATTTTTGTATTCCTTTTCTAATATTTCATTGCTGATATACAGAAATGCAACTTACTTCTGAATTTAATCTTATATCCTGCTACTCTGCTGAATTTATTAATCAGTTCAAGGAGTTTTGGGGTTGAGTCCTTAGGGTTTTTTCTGTATAGTATCATGTCGTCTGCATACAGTGACAGTTTGATCTCTTCTCTTCCTAGATGGATGCCTTTCATTTCTTTTGTTTTTCTAATTGCTGTGGCTAGGACTTCCAAAACTATGTTGAAGAGCAGTGGTGAGAGTGGGCATCCCTTTTTTGTTCCAGATTTGAATGAGAAGGCTTTCAGTTTTTCCCCATTGAGTATTATATTTGCTGTGGTTTTATCATAAATGGCTTTGATTATGTTCAGGAATGTTCCCTCTACACCCACTTTGGTGAGGGTCTTGATCATGAATGGATGTTGGACTTTGTCAAATGCTTTTTCTGTGTCTATTGAGATGATCATATGATTTTTGACTTTTTGTTTTGTTAATGTGGTGTATGATGTTGATTGATTTGTGTATGTTGAACCATCCTTGTGAACCTGGGATGAACCCAACCTGGTCATGGTGTATGATCTTTTTTGATATGTTGTTGGATTTGGTTGGCTAAGATTTTGTTGAGAATTTTTGCATCTATATTCATCAAAGATATTGGGCGATAGTTTTCTTTTTTGGTGGTATCATTGTCTGGTTTTGGAATTAGGGTGATAGTGGCATCATAGACTGTCTTTGGGAGTATTCCTTCTTCTTCAACATTTTGAAAGAGTTTAAGGAGGATAGGCACCAATTCCTCTTTATATGTTTGATAGAATTCACCTGTGAAGCCATCTAGTCCTGGACTTTTAGTTGTAGGGAGTGTATTTATGACATCTTCAATTTCATTTCTAGTGATCGGTCTGTTCATCAACATCATGAATATTTTCTCAGGTCAGTCTCCCAAAGCAATAGAAATTAGAGCTAAAATAAACCCATGTGATCTAATCAAACTGAAAAGCTTTTGCACAGCAAAGGAAACCCAAAAGGAAAACATAAAGACAACTTTCAGAATGGGAGAAAATAGTTTCAAATGATGCAACTGACAAGGGCTTAATCTCTAGAATATATAAACAACTTATACAACCCAACAGCAAAAAATCCAATCAATGGAAAAATGGGCAAAAGACCTGAATAGACATTTCTCCAAGGAGGATATAAAGATGGCCAGCAAACACAAGAAAACATGCTCAACACCCCTGATCATAAGAGAAATGCAAATCAAAACTACCATGAGATACCACCTCACACCAGTCAGAATGGCCATCATTAAAAAATCCACAAATAACAAGTGCTGGAGGGAATGTTGAGAAAAGGGAACCCTCCTGCACTGCTGGTGGGAATGTAAACTGGTACAGCCACTATGGAGAACAGTTTGTAGATACCTTAGAAATCTATACATAGAACTTCCATATGACCCCGCAATCCCACTCTTGGGCATATATCTGGACAAAACTCTACTTAAAAGAGACACATGCACCCGCATGTTCATTGCAGCACTATTCACAATAGCCAGGACATGGAAACAACCCAAATGTCCATCAATACAGGATTGGATTTGGAAGATGTGGTATATATCCACAATGGAATACTGCTCAGCCATAAAAAAAGAGTGACACAATGCCATTTGCAGCAACATGGATGGAACTAGAGAATCTCATCCTGAGTGAAATGAGCCAGAAAGACAAAGACAAATACCATATGATATCACTTACAACTGGAATCTAATATCCAGCACAAATGAACATCTCCTAGGAAAGGAAATCATGGACATGGAAAACAGACTTGTGGCTGCCTGATGGGAGGGGGAGGGAGTGGGAAGGATTGGGAGATTGTGGTTATCAGACACAACTTAGAATAGATTTACAAGGAGATCCTGATGAGTAGCATTGAGAACTATGTCTAGATACTCATGTTGCAACAGAACAAAGGGTGGGGAAAAAATGTAATTGTAATGTATACATGTAAGGATAACTTGATCCCCCTGCTGTACAGTGGGAAAAAAAAAAAAAAAAAAAGAATATGTACATGTATGTGTAATTGGGTGACCATGCTCTACAGTAGAAAAAAAAAATGTATTGGGTAAATAACTATTAAAAAATTCTTCTCAATTACAGTTTTTGATTTATGTGAGGGCTATTTAAGCAGTAAATAAACAGAAAATTTGCTTACAAAAAAAAGAGTTACGATCTCAAGCAGCACACTGGCCAACTACACAATGTTACTACTAGAATTTATCCCTGACAGATTCTCTATAACAAAAAATGAGTGGTGTTGGGAAGCCAGCCTCCAACAAACACCTCAGCCAGGCCTGCAAACACCTACTTAATTGGGTATTAAAGAAAGAAAAATTTGCCCTGTAGTTCCCGTTGTGGTGCAGTGGTTAACGAATCCGACTAGGAACCGTGAGGTTGTGGGTTTGATCCCTGCCCTTGCTCAGTGGGTTGATGATCCCGCATTGCCATAAGCTGTGGTGTAGGTTGCAGAGTCGCGACTTGGATCCCCTGTTGCTGTGGCTCTGGTGTAGGCCGGCCAAAATGGGCTCTTTTGTTTGAGAGAGGTAAATTAAAATAAATTTAAAAAAAAATGCTTTCAACGTTTTGACCTAAGGGAACAAATCCCACTAGGAGAACTTACTTCCTCTCCCTGAACCTTGAGACCAGGTCTCTCAGGAACAATTATCTTATCCAGACCATCTCTAATTCCTGAGGCTGAAAGATAAAAATTGGGGAAAGAAGTATTTTTAGAAAATTATTCCAACTGTTACTTTAAACTAGTGAGCTTTATTTGTGATATCTGACCCATGACTAAGCTTAGAAAATGAATCTGATATCCCTTTTTGTTTCTCTGAATTTGTATGAGCATTATATATGTCTTTTTAATGGTATTATAAAAAATAATTTGTAAATGAGCTTTACTTATTTGGCTTAAAGAAATTAAGCAGTTATACAAATTAACTGGCCAGAATTTTAAATTTATTGTGAACTGGGAACTATCCAATGTTAAATTAATATCTGATACTAAAGTTAATGTTTGTTGATATAATCAATACATACATGACCTTAGAGTCACCAAGAATAATACCTTTATTATACCTAGGTTTAGAGAAGTTAAATAAGATCTTGTTTTATCTGTTGCAAATTACCAGAAAGAAAAATAACTTGGTATGATGAAATTTTTATAAGTAAATTAAATGTGAGTGAGCTAAGAGCTTTTGGATCAACACTTAGGAATAATTATATCTTAAAAATCTATTTAAGAATGATCTCTCTGGATATCAGTAACACAAAAATTTAGAGTTGTGCTAAATTGTTAAATGATTAATTTTGTTTTGAATAGCTAAGTATTGTCAAATGAAATTAGAAACAGAGACAGCAATCACTAAACAGATAAACTAGAGGTATTAAGGACTACTAGTATGTTTGCCACCCTGAGATGGAAACATGTTTTCCTTTTTAGAAATTATTGGTACTTATGGAAACAAAAACTGATGAAAGCATTGTAGAAACTGGGCCTTTAAAAAATAAGTGTTTGTGTATGATCAGGACTGACAAATTTAAAATGAATTAATTGAGTAAATTTTAAAAGTAAGCTGGAGTAGAGTAAAACTTGAATTTGCCTTTTCTCTCTGTTAAGAGAACAAATTTTTCTTGGAATGTTAAATTGATAACACTATATAAGGTTCTTTTAAGTGATTTGCTGTATTTGCTTTTGAGATATCTTATAACTTTGATTAAGGAATAGGTGTTATGCACAGAGACTTAGGATTCTCTTACTATTTTTTTATAACTGATAATTTTTATAAACTCCCATAAAATTCTAATTAAAATTATTTTAAATTCAGCTAACTTTGGAGGGTTTTAGAGGGTTCCTTAGGCATCCCAAAGGGGGGAAAAGTGTTAATTAACTAGGATTATTTGGTATGTTAAAATACATGGAGAGCATTATCAAGTGAATGATAAACCACCTCAGATTATACAGGTGAATAGATGTTTTTAATATAGACATTCTAGAATTTATAGAGTCTCTGAAAGTTGGATAAGTAATGGTACTATGTTATAATTCTTGTTTTCTAGTTATTATTTCAAAATGTTATATGTCACAACACCAAGTGTGTCAATTTGCATTGTAATCAGATTAAAATGTGCCTTAATCCTTTGTCATTATAACAGTTAATGGTTTTACTCTGATGCCTTTGCCAAAATGCTTCCAATTCAAGACCCATAGAAAAGACCTTTCAAAGAAATACAAGTTCCTGACTTGGAGACCTTAATAATGAGCTGGGTAAGATTTAAAGAATTCTAAAGGGAAATCTGGTAACTTCATAAATTGTTAACTTTTAAAAAGACTGAATGAACTGGTAGATATGGTTGTAATTGTATGGTTTCTATTTGAAATAGTACTTGCTTTTAATCTGTGTTTTCCAAATATATAGAAACTCTCCCCATTAAGCAATTTGGTAAATTATACTTTGTAAGCAGAATTGAAACATTTCTCTCTTCTCCCTACCTGATCTCTTCAGAGATTGGAAATTCTGAGGTTCCCAGCAGCTTTATCAGTTAAATTAGTAAGGCCATCTCATAGGTAGCCTGAGAAAATCTCAAGGTGTTTTGGGACTTTGAAAAGAGAGGAATTCACCTAAATCTGTAAGGTAAAATTTCTGAAACACCTTTAACATGACTCCTAGCCCTGAGAAGCTTTTAAAGTTCAGTCTGAAATTCCTTATAAAAGTTCTACCAGACATTTTTTTTCAGAAAATCCAATATGATCAGTTATATTTATATAAATCCTCAGGCCATGTTTGTTGAGACCAGACTCAACTGACAAATAAATTAGTCTTAGTTTGTCTATATTTGATAAAAATAAGAGTAATTTTCAAAGAAAGAGATGTCTCAATGGACACCTGTCAAGCTGTTAATCTAATTCTGTTAATTGTGTTCTGTATTCACTAAAACTTCCCAGATAGTTCTTTGCTATTATATTATATTGTTCCAAAGTTTAACTGAGCATCTAAAAGGATATTCTAATCTTTTTTATAAAATTTATCTCAGTAACCTATTTTTGGATGAAGATAAGATGCCACAGAACCTGCAACCAGGGATTTACATACTGGAAAAAATATAAATTAAAGGACAATTTCCAAGCCAGATGGAAAGGCCCTCACCAGGTATTCTTGACTAAGAACTAAGAATAAGAATTTTGCTTAGCTCATAAGCAGAAAAATGAAAGGGGGTTGATTCTTGGCTTCATATTTTCCCACTTAGAAAAGACCCCTGTATCAGACTAGTCTATAGAGAGGACTTATAACCTCAAAATCATCTTAATCCTCACATGGAGGAGAAACCACACTAAGATGAGAAGAAGATGACATCAGAAGTAGACAGCTGCCCCTGACTCATTGACTCTTATGATGACTTTAATAATGTTTTACTGACTCCTTGAATTTTACATGTGAATCAAATGTTTTTCCATCAGGAGCATGATCCTATGTTAATTTTAAAAAGCAATCAAATTGTTGGGTTTGTGACCAATTACCTGTGTCTCATACTTCTGGATTACCTTGGTGGATTTTTCCTCTCCAAGATTCTTATTATATAGCCATTAGGGAATTATTTTATTACAGAGTGGGATTTTCTTGCCTGGCCAATTAATGATACCTGCTCTGACCTTGACTCTAAATATGAATTTTCTTTTAGGGTCATTCAAACTCAATTAGAACAATTAGATAAGTCTCAATCACAAAGTGTAACCTGCTTGGACTTTAGGTCAATTGATACCACCTCTTCTATGACCTCAGCCTTGTACCCTATGCTGGGATCATTCATTGTCATATTCTTCTCATCAAAAAATGCCCAGTCTTCGTAGGAGTCCTTTAAAGGGCTCAACTAATATGATCATTTATCATTTCCTTTGCTGTTGTCTCAAATGGAGCTACAGGAGCAAGGGAAACAGACCTCTAGAGGTTAAGACCACCCTGAGTTGTTACCATGCCTGTGAGAGAAAAGGAGTTCATAACTAGTATTCATCTGAATTAGTCCAAGTGTTTAGTCTCAGAGCCCAGGCCTGTACATTTTTGTTTTTGCTGTTTACTCTCACCCTTGTTGGATAAAATGACAGCTGATTCATCCAATTTACCCATTAACTGTGCCTTAGGAACTTTATTTATTAATAGAGGGCATGTCAGAGCAAGCATCCTAAGATTCTGAAACTCAGGACAATACCTGCATGTCTGGGTTTCTTCACTTATGTCCAAAGGCAGGTGATGGTCAGTGACAACAGGAAAAGGGGCTATACTGGTAGGAGTAGTTAATTCCAGTCAGCCTAAGAGTGGATTGGACATTCGACCACTAATGTCTAGCTGTTCTGCACAACAGAGGGGACAATAGACATTGGATGCGGTTTTTTTTCCTTTTTAGATGGGAGCCACATCATCAAGCCTGGTGCACAGCTCAATAGCAACTCCTCTGACATGTGCCTTGAAAAACTAGGGAAAGTTTGACCCTTAGACTCTGAGAAAGAAATATTTAATTTTCTTTTTCTTGAAAGCCTGGCCAGTATATAACCTGTTGGACTGGGAGTGATGGCCATCTGAAGGCTCTCTAGATTATAATACTATTCTCCAATTAGACCTATTTTGAAGATGAGAAGGGAAATGATCAGAGGTGTCATATGTTCAGATCTTCTTTACAATGAGGGAAGTCACTAAACTGAAGAAGATTTGTGGACTTTCCCAGTGCATTACACCAACTCCCTCAGGACCTATTGCCCAGCATATCCTGGCCCAACTGGGTCAGATCCTCCTGAAGCTAATCAGCATTCTCCAATACTGCCCAATGCTCCTCCTTTCCCCTCTTCAGTGACAAAGTTATTTCTCTCTTTACTCACTTTGCAAAATGTAGCACACAGAGAATGGGAACCAATGCAGGTCCATGTGCCTTTTTTGCTTCAGGTCTTAAGGAAGATAAAAACAGACTTGGGAAAAATTGCTGATGACCCAGATAGATATATAAAGGTCTTTCAGGGACTCACACAATCCTTTGAGCTATCCTGGAAGGACATCATGTTATTACTAAAGCAAACATTGACCATAAATGAAAAAAATTAAGTCTTAGGAAATACTCAAAGCTGGGGAGATGAGTGGAATGCTATAAACACCAGAGGAAGATCAGAAGAGGCATGAACAAGATTCCCCACAGGGTGTCAGGCAGTTCCTATGAGCAGTCCTAATTGGGCTGCTGATGAGGGGGATAAGACATTTGGCATAGAATTCATTTTATTACTTGTATAGGTGTGGGACTTAAAGCCACATGAATAAAGTCTGTTAACTATTCCAAACTATTAGTGGTTTGTCAAGGAGAAAGAGATAGTCTATCAGCTTTCTTAGAAATACTCAGACATTGAGAAAATATATACCAATGGATCCAGAATCAATGGAGGGTCAAATAATTCTCAAAAACAAATTTATAACTCAATTGGCACCAGACATATGGAGTAAGCTCAAAAAATTGGCTTTCGGCCCTAATCAGGACCTGGAGCACCTCCTTAGAGTAGCAACTCAAGTATATTATAATTGTGACCAGGAAGAATGAAAGAAGAGTAAGAGGAAAGATAGAGAAAAGGCCAAGGCTCTAGTTGTGGTGCTACAGGGAGTCAGCCTGGGACCTTCCAAGGCAAGAGGACCAGACCAGAGACCTAAGCCCAGAGCCTGTTTCCTCTGTGGAAAAGAGGGATACTTTAAATTGTTACAGCAGCTGCCCAGCAGCCCTGTCCTGCAACGTTTCAGCTCTGGTGACAGCACTGTGGCTTTAGTGTACTAGCTCCAGCAGCTCTGTGGCTGCAGTGTACCAGCTCTTTCACCCAGTGAGAAACAAGGTGAGCACTCAGTGAGTTGGAGAACGCAGGTTTATTACACTGGCAGGCTCAGAAGAGATCTCTCTCTAGAGTCTGAGCCCTGAAAAGGGGTTTCACAAGGCTTTTATGGGCCACCTCTTCTGGGTCCATGCTTGGCTGGTCAGACTGAGTGAGGTCAGGCAAGGTAGTAGATGCAGAAAAAAATTTACAGAGGCAGACATGTGGGGGAGGGGTGCTTGGGGCAGTTGGCTAGGCTTTGCTTAGTCATTATGGCCAGGGTCTCTACTTTCTACCTTTTCTTAAGGGTATTTTCTCCTACAAAATAGTAATGCCCCAAGGCTCAGACCCCACTACCTAGGCCATGTCCCATATTTAGGAGAGATCACTGGAAGAGGGACTTCCCCAAAGACAATTGTCCCCAGGGTCAATCCCACAGGCCCAGGATAAAGACTGATGGGTCCCAGGGCTCTCCATATTGGCTCCTGTCCTTATCACCACTCAGGAGACCTGGGTTACTCTAAATGTAGGATGAAAGACTATAAACTTACTCCTAGACACAGGAGCCACCTTTTTGATCCTCCTTTCCAACACTGGTCCCCCCTCAAATAAATCTGCCACTATTCATGGTATTTCTAGCAAGCCAGTTTAAAATTCTTTACACAGCCTTTGAGTTGTGACTGGGAGTCCATTTTCTTCTCTCATGCATTTCTGATTGTTCCAGAGAGCCCAACTCTCTTTTAGAAAAAGTTATTTTGTCAAAGGTTAAAGCCTCAATTCACATGACAATGGAGCCTAATCAAGGTTTATGCCTGCCTTTGATGGAAGTAGATATTGACCCAGAAATCTGGGCCATAGGAGGAAAGATGGGAAGAGCAAAAATGCTCAACCAGTGGAAATAACTCTTAAAGATCAAAATTTATTTCCTTGCCAAAAGCAGTATCCTATGAGACCCAAGACACTACAGGGACTGATGCCAATTATTAGAAATCTGAAAGAACAGGGACTGTTAATCAAATGCAACAGCCCTTTCAACACCTCTCTATCGGGTGTGCAAAAGCCTAATGGGGATTGGCACCAAGTACAAGACCTTCTTCATCTGGTAAATGAGGCAGTGGTCTCATTCCATCCAGTGGTGCCCAACCCCAACACTCTCTTCTCACAAATTCCAGAAACAGCAGCCTAGTTTACTGTATTAGATTTAAAAGATGTCTTTTTCTGCATTCCCTTGACTAAGGCTTTGCATATAGAAATTATCAAAATATGGAAGGGAACTAACTGGCCAGAATTATTTTTAGGTTCATGTAAACTGGGAAATATTCAGTATTAAATTAATATCATCTTAGAATTAAAGTTTGTTGATCTAATTAATACAGACATGTTATTACAGTTTTCAATATTAAGTATAATATCTTACTGTACCTAGGTTTAATAAAAATGAAATGAGAAACTGAGACAACAGTAACAAAATGTCAGGGGGTTACATGGGGGCTCATTGTTAAAATGGCTCTTTATGCTGACCCAGAGACTTACCACCTTCCTCAAGTGACATCCTGTTTTCACCATTGGTGCCTACTTTCCCAAGAATGCAAGACCCTTCACCATGGGACACCACACACCTCCAGCTTTCTCAGGATTATGAGACCACCCTACCATGAGACACCTTCAACTTCCTCATGACTATTGACCACCAGAATTCAGTTGCAGGTGAAAGATAAAATCCCTCTGCTTCAGGGAATCCAATTTCCCATTTGTGGTGTAAAGAAGGCCCTGTGAGAAGAGCAGGAGGCTGGCTCTTCTCAAGGATCAGTCACCCTCTACCTTTCCCCTCTAATAAATTTTCATCTCTTTTCCTGAACACCTGGCCTGTCCTCTTTTTCCTTGCACTCGCCTTACACTAAACAAAGAAACTAAGGGTATTTAGGACTATTAATCGATAAGTTTAATGCCACCCTGAGATGTCCTCTATAAGAAAGACACTTGTTTTTAGAAATTATAAAAGATAGTCCATGTTTGCTTTAGAAAAGCAGAATGTGCATGCTTTCAGTAAAGAAGGAATGAAGAATGGAATTGCATTTTATTGAGGGAAGAGAAAGAGTCTGTCTTTAGCTTGCTGTTTTGGATGGAAAATAAGGGGGAGACTAATATGGATACAGAAGCTGATGCAAGGTTGTGGGAACTGGATACTGATAAAATAATTTTGTGCATGGTGGGAACTAAGTTTAGAATAAATTTAATTGAGTAACTTACTTTTAAAATAAGGTGGTGCCATAAATCAAACTCACAATGATGGAATGTAGCTTTCAATTATACACTGACAAAGGAAACAGCATACAAATATTTCATAACCAGGAAGAAAAATCAGAAAAGTTACCTGCGCTATTATAGAATCTAAATGTATCTATACTCCTGATTATTCAGAGTGTTTCTGATTCTCTGCTAGATCTCCAGTAGCAGATTCATGAGATGCCCAATCCAGCTCCAGCTTTTGGAGCTGCCCTCTGAAACTGGTTGACCTCCTCCTCTTGGTGGAAATATTTTCCCACCATAATAATCATTGTGATCTTGATCATTTTATTTGGATCCTATATAATTAACTATATTTCTCTCTTCATTACATCCTGATTATAAGTTATCAACGTTCAAATGGTGATAGAAGGGGTACCTAATGTAATGTATCAAAGCCCACTTGATGGTCCCATGAGTGGAGACCTTACTGCTTTCTCCTAATGATGCCCCTTTTCAGCAGGAAGCAGTCAGAGCAGTCATCACCACTTTTCCCCCCACAGTTAGAGTCTCCAACTGTAGAAGGGGGGATTGGGGCAGAATACTAAATCAGGTAGTCAGTGTAGGAGCATGGGCTTTGATGCATTCTTTGATATGGCCATTGATGAACATTTTTGGCTTAAGGGATCCAGGGTGTAACATCCCCACAGGGCTTGTTTACTATAGGGAGTGAACCTATGCCCAGATGGACATTAATTAATCCCTAATCCTCTGTGACTCAGTTTACAGGAAGAAAAGTGCAAAGAAACCATGAGATCTACAAGATATTTCCACCCCTAAAACCCCAAATGGATAAGGACTTATCTATGCAATGAGCAAGGCCAATGGGAGAAAACCACATCTTTCTGGACCCCATGTTGGTACCTGCCCATCTTTAAGGGATTAAAAACCTATAGGATAATGGGGGGGGGGGCTTTTCTTCTCCCTCCCAGCAGCCCTGGGAGCTACTTTCTTTCCTTTAATAAAGACTTTGCTTCCTTATTGCCTATGTGTTCATGGAGCTCATTCTTCTACTGAATGAACAAGAACCAAATTCCAGTAACATCTTCCCAGCATCAATACTACTCTAATGGTACTGTTTTATGAGTCTTGCCTCTCTTGATGTAGGATACAAATTTTATACCATTTTGTGGTCATTTATGACTGTCTTGTTTTACATAATAGCATTTCAAGAAGAAAAATCCTGTTAGAGAACAGGTATTAAAAATTCTTGGGAAAAATTGAAAACATAAATTTATTTATTTAACGCCTTTACTTAAGGAATTTAATAATTGTTTAGTTCAACAACCAAACTTTACTAGTTAATAAAACTGGTGTCTAACATGTTGCTACAATCATAAAATTGCTCTCTTGCAATAAAAATATGCTTTGACATTTCCATTCTAAGACACAAAATACAGTGTAAGTGGAAAAGTATAAGTTGTATGATTAAAATAAGTATTAAAACAATAAACATCATTTGCATTCTCTTGTGTCTTTTTAGTTTGAGTCACTGTTAAGAAGATCATACTTGTCAATGTATTTGATATCAGAGAAACAGCAGTGAGTAATGGCTTGGAGCAAGACCTTAATTTTCTGGTCATGAGTTGAACCTGGGCAGCTTGGGTAAAAACCAGGAGTCCCAGCCACTAGATTAGCTAGAGGCTAAAAACAGAATTGCCCTGATTCTTGCCCCCTGTTGAAATCAAGAATGTTTTAAAGAGGCAAAACTGTGAAAACAGGTATAAAGTTTATTATTAGAGTCACAGTACAACATGTGAGAGAGCACACAAAGTAGTTTATGTCAGAAGCAAAGAATTAATACACCTAAAGAGGAGTGCAGGTGCAGGCCTCCCCCTTTATGAGGAATGCACCAGAGAGGTGATTTAAATCACTTATATAGGACAGTTCTTCTGGGTCTTTGTTTACCATTAGCCAATTGTCTTGTTTTAATTTTCACACCTGACTGGCCATAGGACCTTCCCCAGTATGTGTGCACATCTTTTCACAAAAATGGGTTCCAAAGCAAAGGAGGCTGGCATGGCAGGACTTATTTTGCCCTGGTGCCCCTCCTTTTTTGACCCCTAGGAGTCTTACTGTTGCGGAAACCGCAAAAACTGTGGCAACAGAAGGAGACAAACAGCACTCGGAGATATTGAAAAGCAAGGTTTATTCAGCACCGGTGAGGGCTCAGAGGAGTCACCTCCAGAGTCTGAGCACCAGGTCTTTGTTCTCAGTAACTTTTATACACTACAAGGTCTTTATTTTCCCATGTAAGCATCCCAGACCTCCCCCATCCCCAAGCAGACAGCGTTCCTCCCTAAGAAACTGAACAAGCAAGGTTACAGAAGCAGAACTGATAAGCAATGCTACGTACCTAACTAGCAGGGCTGCTGGCTTGGACAGAGAGCACAGAGTTATTACATTATTACAAGAAGGGTGGCATAGTGACTAGCACAGCTGGAAAGGTTTGCTGCTGCCTTCTTAGCCAAGGGGGGTTGTTCTTTAGTTAAAACTCCATTTCATTACTGTGCCTGTGAGTTTGGGAGCTTTCCTTGATCCCAGGAGTGATTGAAGTGGTCATCTTTCTTAGGTGGACAATGAAACAAGGCCTAAAAGGACACAGACTCGTTACCAAACAGGCCCATGAAACAGAAGAGTTCCTAAAGACAAAGATAGCCCCAAGGCCACAGACTACATAGCTCAACAAAATGACCTCTCTCTATAAAAAAACCAAGCACACCCCTATGGTAGGGGAGCCTGAGTCTCACCTAATCAGAGTTCCTGACCACTCTACTGGTCAACAAACTCCACTTGCAGTCTCATTGCTCCAGCCTCTATCTCTTTTTCCCCACTGTTCTAACAATCTTTATTGCTCTTCTCCAGCAGAGCTCAGCTCCCTCAACTTTTTCCTTGAAGTGTCAAAGAGAAACACGGTCCAGTTTACTTGGCCTTATAAAGTCCCAGCTGTTCTCAGATCAGGGGTCTGACTACCTCCTACCTCAGATTCATAAAATGTGAATCCTTTATTTTGAAAAAGAAAAACCCTTTAAGGTGGTAAAATTTTAGAGAGCGCTCATATAAGCAGCTGCTTTATTTTTACCTGTAGAAGGATCAAGTTAAAAAGTAGATACAGAAATTCCCTCTGTGCCACAGTGGGTTTATGATCTGCATTGTGTCTCTGATGGGCCTGGTGCAACAGGTTAAGGACCTGTCATTGTCACAGCTGTGGTGTAGGTCACAGCTGCAGCTCAGATGCAATCCCTGGCTTATGAATTTTCATATGCTGTGAGTGCAGGGGAAAAAAAGAAAAAAATATATATATGACACAGGGAAATATAATGGCTAACTTTGAGTGATCTCAGCTTCCTCACAATGGATCTTATAGGTAGTAATAAAAACATTAAACTAATTAGGTTAGTTAAGGGTATTGAATGGGTTATTAAGGAGAAAGTCATGGGATTTATCCCAGCAGATGGCAATCTTTATATAGTTGTTAAGAAATGAGATAAATTAAACAAAGAAT
This sequence comes from Sus scrofa, assembly GCF_054392235.1. Lineage (NCBI taxonomy): Eukaryota > Metazoa > Chordata > Mammalia > Artiodactyla > Suidae > Sus > Sus scrofa. The sequence continues at coordinate 36,194,662 of NC_139393.1, read as the reverse complement.
GATGGAATTTATTTTTAATTTTTTTAATTTATTTATTTATTTATTTATTTAATTTATTTGTATTTTCTAGGGCCATACCCAGGGCATATAGATGTTCCAAGGCTAGGGGTCTAATCACAGCTGTAGTTGCCAGGCTTCACTACAGCCACAGCACTGTGGGATCCCAGCCGTATCTGCAACCTTCACCACAGCTCATGACAATGCTGGATCCTTAACCCACTGAGCAATGCCAGGGATGTAACCCACAACCTCATGGTTCCTAATCAGATTTGTGAACCACTAAGCCATGATAGTAACTCCAATTTTTTATTGTTAAGTTTTTATTATTTATTTATATTTATTTTTTAGGGCCAAACCTTAAGCATATGGAGGTTCTAAGACTAGGGTTTGAATAGGAGATGTAGCCCCGGCCTATGCCACAGCCACAGCAATGCCAGTTTTGAGCTGCATCTGTGACCTACACCATAGTTCACTATAATGCTGGATCCTTAACTCATTGAGAAAGGCCAAGGATCAAACCTTATGGATACTAGTCTTTGGAGAACTGTCTATTTAGGTGCTCTGCCCATTTTTCTTCCTTCTTTTTTTTTTTTTTCTGTTGAGTTTTATGCATTGTTTGTATATTTTGGAGATTAAGCCCTTGTAGCTGCATTGTTTGCAACAATTTTCTCCCATTCCATAGACTGTCTTTTTTTTTTTTTTAAGTGGTTTTCTTTGCTGTGCAAAAGCATGTAAGTTTGATTAGTTATGATTGGCTTATTATTGTTTTTAGCCTTGGCAGCCAACCTAAGAAAACATTGGTACAGTTGATGTCAGAGCACGTTTTGCCTATGTTTTCTTCTAATAGTTTGATGGTATCTTGTCTTATGTTTAAGTTTTTACAGTCATTTTGAATTGATTTTTTAGCATGGTCTAAGAATATGTTTTAGTTTCATTGATTTTCATGTAGCTGTCCACTTTTCCCACAATTACTTGCTGAAGGGATTGTCTTTTCTCATTCTATATCCTTGCCTCCATTGTTGAAGTGTAACTGATTGCAGGTATATTGATTTATTTCTGGGTTCTCTATTCAGTTCCATTAGTCCATCTGTCTGTTTTTGTGCCAGCACCAAACAATCTTGATTTCTGCCCCTTTGTAATATTATCTGAAGTCTGAGAGAATTATGCCTCCTGCTTTTTCTTTCCCCCCTATGGATTTCCACAGAACTTCTCAGTCTTCTATGGTTCCACATAAATTTTCAGATTGTTTGTTCTAGTTCTGTGAGTAATGTCATAGTTAAGTTGATAGGGATCACTAAATATATAGATTGCTTGGGTGGTATGGCAATTTTAACAATATTAATTGTTCCAATCCAGGAGCATAGGATATCTTTCCATTTATTTGAATCATTTTAATTTCCTTGATTAATGTCTCATAGTTCCCAGTGTTTAATTCTTTCATTTCCTTAGTCAGGTTTATTTCTAGGTATTTAATTTTTGGAGGTGTGATCTTAAAAGGTATTTTTTTATATATGCCTTTTCTAGTATTTAATTGTTAATATACAGAAACACAGCCAGTTTCTGAATTTTAACCTTGTATCCTGCTACATTGCTATATTTGTTGATCAGTTCAAGTAGATTTTGGGTGGAATTCTTAGGGTTTTCTACATATAGTACCATGTCTTCTGCATGGAGTGTCAACTTTAACTCTTCTCTCCCAATTTGGATACACTTCTCGTTTATATTCAAACCAGAAGTATTGGCTAGCTGTTTCCTTATTTATGGAATATTCAAGTTATATTCAGTGTTAATTTAGCACACACAAATATCCAACTTCTATGAAATATAAAGTAATTTTCTTTTGGTTTAAAATTACCAATTGGTGATAACTTATGATACCTGTTATCTAATATATGATACCTGCTATAAAGTAATTTTTTCTTTTGGTTTAAAATTACCAATTGGTGATAACTTATGATACCTGTTATCTAATATAATTACACTTTATGTGATACATCAAAAGTTTGTTTGTATATTGCAGCAGTAGTTCTTTTTTTTGTTTTATTTCTTTATTTATTTTTTGCTATAGGCCACTATCAGATTCTGGTAAAACCTATGAAACACTTCTCCAAATAAGTTATTTAAATACAACAAGTATAAAAAATACAGAGAAAATGAATTATAAAAGATTTAATTACTGACAGATTTACAAACAAGGTTTGATGTTGCATGTGTTTGTTTAGTAACACACTAAAGATGTTTTGCAGAGTCTAATTTGGGAAAAATGACAACTATTAATGGATTTTAAAATATATCTGCAATAATTATGTTATAAAATATTTTTTATTTTTATTGTTTATATTAAAATAAAAAATATTCAAAATACAGCTAATACAATTTTGATTTTTGCTTTCATTCATAATTGAAGATAATGCAAAATCTCAGTTATAAGTAAATAAAGATTCAATGTTTTCCTTATTATACACCTTAGATTTCATACATGATCCTCTTTCATGGAAAATAGATTAAGGACCCCCTCATTGGGCTAAAAGATTTTACTATCCAAAGCAAGAGTCAACAAACTTTTTCTATAAATGGTCAGATGGTAAATATTCAGATTTCATAATCATAGGTTCTTTGTAGTAGGAAAGCAGACATAAACAAATATAAACAAATGGATGAGGTTTGTCCCCAAAACTTTACTTTAAAAAAAAAAAAATGGTTCAGTTAGAGGTCTATAGTATGTCAATACCAAAGGTAAGGTATATGAATAAATATCCATGTATGTAGGTCATTAGTGTGATGTCCAAGCTTAATAAGCACACTCTAGTCTTTATATTTTAATAATGAAAATTAGTCTTTACTTCTGAATTCACGCCTATTAATAACAGTTTGAAGTAAATGTACTTAAATTCTAAGAGGGGGGAATAATCCATTGTCAAGGACATACAAGTTAATAAAGAAAATTTAATTTAATCAGTTCAATTGGGAAGAAATTACTGCTTTAATGTAACAAAAATTTTGCCCCTAAAATGTATAATTAGAACAAAAAACAAGAAACATGAAGATTATCTTCTTCTGCTGTCTATATTTTTAAAGTTTATACTCAGAAAATTTAAAAAAAAACATGTTTTCAGTTAAATCCTTTTGTTCTTATACTTTGAAATGTACTGAACATATTTTCAAGACCCAAGATTGTGGAAACCTTGGTTAAGATAAGAAATCCTAAATTACCCATTCATTTTCCATATAATGTGATATATAATAATACTTAAATCTTAGAGATCTTATGCAGATTATAAAAGTTATAAAATAAGTAATGTATTTTTGGCATTTAATACATTTATTATTCATTTATTATTATTTATTATTCACTTATTCATTTATAATTAATTTCAGACTTAGAAGATATCTAATCCTAAATTTTACAGAAGAAGCAGACTAACCCAAGGTCACAAACTAAAAATTGCTCACTATATATTATGAACATGATATGTCCAATATTTTCAATAAAGGTTTTAATTATTTTTAAAATACTTCTTATTTTGGTTATTACTTTAATATTTTTATTCAAAATATTGAATGTATTATGAAAATTTAATATTCTCAATACACAAATTAGCTATAAAAAGTGACATGCAATTATAAGTAAGATTATAGTTTCATTGGTTTTATCCTATCCAATAACTTGGTACATAAGTCAAATTTTTAAAATGTCAAAAATGAAATTTCTATAGTGACACCAATGTACTTTTTATGGTAAGCTGTCTTTCTTGTTTTCCTAAAGAATCAAGTGACAAGTTTTGCTGTTAGGTTTCCCTACAAGATTGAATGTCTTCCCCTAGGAGTCTTTTTGTAAATTAAATTTTAAAAGTTGAGTGCATTCTTTCCATGTTAAAAGAAAAAAAAAAAGGTTTTCTGTTCAGTATCATTTCTTGTTAAAAATAATTAGGGCTTCAATTTATCAAAATGTCATTCCCAAAATAGAAGAGGTTATATGGTTTAATTATGTTCATGTTACTTCACCATAAGATTTTATTTTTCAATCTATTAATTCATAGGCCAATGATGAAATCAATGAAATGAATATAACTGTGTTAATTCTTCAATATTATATCAAATTTGCTTACACAAAGAGCACAGAATTCTTAAAGTTTAATAGCTCTCTTCTAAGATTACAAATCCTGAAATTTAGTAGTAGACTTTTAATTGAAAAGAACAGTTTGTCATTGATAGAATATTTTCATTGTGTTATACAAATTTGAAAATACAGGCACATGAAGTCTATGTTTGGGAACAGATGGTACTCAGCTATCTTCTAGATGAAAAAGGTACATTACAATGGATGACTTCAAATAGAGTTTTGGAGATCTCTCTGGGCTTAAACTTAAAGTTTTTAATTATTAACCATATATTAAATTGTTTTAAAATGCCAATGAATGAATAATGCTTAACACACATAAAAAAGAAACATTTGGCAATAACACTTAAAAGGTTTTAATTATTAATTGTTTAATCATATATGAAACATAAAATACCAATAAAATGGGCTAATGCATCACACACATAACACACACACAAAATAAATATTTGGAATAACACTTACCTGTATCTGATATTTACAGTTCAAGTAAATGTTATAACTGAACTACTCCAAAACTAGTGGCATTTTCAGAACTTGGAGACAACCACAACTGCTCCTGTGTCCACTTACTAAAAGTTTCTATCTAGTTACTCTTTTTCATAAAATGCCAAACAATGTCATATTTCTCAGTCACAGACTGAAGCAAGAGTGTTTACTTCAGCTATTTTTAGAAAGTAGATTGTGAAACAACTCCTCAGAAAGAATTTTGGAATATGTCTTCCATATTGAGTAAATGATTCCTCTTGCTTAGATGTAGTAAAAATGTGATTAACATGTGGAAAGAAGTTTGATAAAGATGACAGGAGTCTAATTTCATGTCTTGAGGTCTAAGCATTACAGGGATTTTTTTTTACTATTTGATGCCTTTTGTCATTTTAATGTCTAGATGGGAGTGATAGTAATTCCTATCTTTCAGAGTTAGCTTTGGTAAATTAGATGATATGTATATGAATGTTCATCATAATTCCTCAGTATACATTATTTGAATACAGGTCATCTGCTTTGTAAATGTTGGTACTGGTAAAATAGAAAAGGGTAAACACAAGAGCATATTTCAAATATCAAGTCCACACACATATAGATGATAGATAGATAGATATTTAACTTGTAGCATAACACTGTGGTATAGACTGCACTTTCTCTAAATATATATATAATACTTTTAAAATATTTTCTAAAATTTCAGTGTTAAATCATTCTGACTCATTAATACCAGGGTTTAAATTGATTAGCATGATGACAAAGTAATTCACAAACACAAATACAATTTCACGTAACCAGATTTAAATATCTTTATACATAACCAAGTAAATATTTAGGAATGAACAAGAAGATTTAATATAAAATCATATAAATCTTCAGTTCTTTCCTAGCTAAGAAACTGATAAAACTATACTAAAAGTCTGCATTAACATTTTAACTAGGAGAATTTGAAGACAGCTTACATGGGATGTTTCTCAGAAAAAAAATCTTGAATTAATTTTGATTTGTTTAGAGATGCACAGACAGCTATGGGCTAAGTTAGCTCAACAGAAGTTTAAACATTATCCAGAGAAAAAATAAAGATTATCTCTTAAACTCTCATTAGTATTTGAGGTTATATTTTTCTTTTCTTTTGACTACCTATGCAAAATTGCCCTGTCTTCAAAGCGAATCAAATTAAATACACAGATACATTGCTGGTATTTCTTAAAAATATTTTGAGGAGAAAGAATTGTGCATCTTCATTGAAAGGCCCTAATTGAAACAAGGTCTACATTGCAGAGAAAATAAACAGGAACTTGTGTTTTCTGTTAGAGTTGAATACTTACACTGTTTCTTCATCAGCAAAACACTCATCTCACACCTGCTGAGATTCCTTTCTTCTGATGAACCTAATCAATACCCCTGAAGTGGCTTTATCCTTTGCCTACTGCTCAGGGTTGTGGTTTTGTTTTGTTTTGTTTTGCTTTTGTCTTTGTCTTTTTGCTATTTCTTGGGCTGCTCCAGCAGCATATGGAGGTTCCCAGGCTAGGGGTTGAATCAGAGCTGTAGCCACCGGCCTACGCTAGAGCTACACCAACGCGGGATCCCAGCTGCGTCTGAAACCTACACCGCAGCTCACAGCAATGCCGGATCATTAACCCACTGAGCAAGGGCAGGGACTGAACCCGCAACCTCATGGTTCCTTGTCGGATTCGTTAACCATTGCGCCATGACAGGAACTCCAGGGTTGTGGTTTTTAACCCTTCATTTTACGTATAATTTATGAATGATCATTTTCCCTATCAGGTTCAGTTTTTCAAAAAGAACTGTTCTCAGTATTTGCACGCATTCAGTAATTCTTGAATTCACAATTCACGGCTGGGGATTCTGAAAACTTTTTTTTTTTTTTTTTTTTTTTTTTGGAATAAGACATGAACAGGTGGTACTCCCACCTGCTACAAGTCTTTGAATGTTTGTTGGGTCCAAAGAGTTCTCAGACCAGATGTGAAATATTCTTTTGCATTAGAAGCAGCAGAGAAAGAAAAACAGGACATGGCCTTTTTTATTAGTAATGGTCTCATTACAGATATTCTTTGGTTGATAATTGCTGGCATATTGAAATAAATGGGGCACATTATTATCTGGACTGATATGAGTGAAAATAAGCCAAACAGATTGGTATACAATCTATTTTAAACATTAAAGAAGCTTTAGTCAATTGGTGAAACTTGGAAAGTTTGCAACTGTCTATCTACTGTATACTGGCAATCAAAACATTTCTAGACAATAGTTCAGATTTTCAATGTGATTTCTTCTACACAAGAAGAAAGATCTTAGGCACTATCAGATTTGGAGCATATTGATTTTGTTCTCTTAGTTTTGGTATTTCTGTTCTCTAGTAGAGTAGGCCAAGTTGGACCCCAAAATCCTCAATTTGAAGGTTTTTATGGACAGAATAAACCAGTATGATTTATCATCATAATTACAACCTGCAAAATTGATTGGGGTTGTTTTTGTTCTGAACAAAATTAGTGGTATAGTATAGTATATAGTATAGTGTGTCTATTCTCCCACTACCCTCTCTCTTTAATAGTTTGCAATGAACTATAGCATAAATAGACTAGCTTTGATTTAATGTACCTAAAAGTGCTATTTGTATAATTATAGTTATGCACACAAATATATTACAGCTATATAAAATTATCTATTATCTATTTTTACATTTCCATATCATGTAGAAATAAATATACATATATAGATGTATAAATTACATTAAAATATAATACTTTAAAGATGTAATATTTTTGAGTAAAATATATTAATGAAAATCCACACATATGACTCTAAGTAATCTAAGTTATTCAGACACTAATTTCCATAAAACCTAATATTAAAAAGACATTTCATAAATGCCAATCTCCATTCTCTGATTTTTCTTCCAAAATATCTGCCATTACCTGCCAAATATTGCCTGTTGTCATTGTAGAAGGTATAATTATTATATTTTTCATATGAGGAAATCAAGGTGCATAGTTTATGCTTCAGGTCATATTTTATAGGTTAAGTGGCAGAGTTGGAATTTCATGACCTGTACTTCTCACTCTTAGTTCCATCTGTCCTCCAGGATATTATTACATTCCAGACCTTATAGGGGATCTTACAGTCTCTGGCATACTTTTGAAAATATTTTTACCAGACACTTTCAAATTTTTTATTTCTTTATTTTTAATTTTTTTTTCTTTTTTAGGGCCACACCAGTGGCATATGGAAGTTCATGGACTAGGGGTCTAAACAGAGCTGTAGCTGCCAGCCTATTCCAGGGCCACAGAAATATGGTATCCAACCTGCAACTGCAACAAACACCACAGCTCATGGCAATACCAGATCCTTAACCCAATGAGGGAGGCCAGGGGTCAAACCCACATCCTCATAGATATTAGTCAAGTTCTTAACCTACTGAGCCACAACATTAACTCCACATTCAACTTTTAAAAAAGTTTAGATTATGGCTATGTGAAATGTGGCTAAAAAATTATGACATTTGAGAGCAAGGTATCAAAGAATATTGCGTGATATTTTTGGAAAATTGGGAGTAAAGTTAATTTCTCATAACTTAATAAAAATGTTGAGTGGATCAAAGAAAAAGGAAGATAACATAAGAAAATATTTGGTTAATTGACTGAAGCTTAGAGATGAAATTGGGAAAAAATTAAAATTTCCTCCAATAGAACAGTCTCTTCTTTTTTATCTCGCTAAATATGCTTTCTTAGGTTCCACTGTTCTTCCTCTTTTGCCAAATATTTATTCAACTCTTTATTTCTCAGAATTTAATCCTAGTCTTCCTTATATTTTCACTCCATAGTCTACATGATATAATCTATTTCAGTAATTATATTTTGATCTATAGGCAACACACGCACCAAAAAATTATGACCAAAATTTTCAGTCTGACATTAGTTGTCATTTTCAAAATAACACAATCCAAGGAACTGAGAAATATTTGAACATAAACTAAATTTGTTTTTCTTTTTCATAGATAGAAAAATATATGAACACTTGTTTCCCATTTAAGGTTTTTATACACTACTCATTTTTGTGTTAGTATTTTACATTAGTATTTTATAAATTTTCTCCATAGGGTAACACATAATCACTACAGTTCATACCTTGTAAACTTAAAATACTATGTGATTTCATCTATGGAGGACTTTATGAAGAGAGTGATATAATCAAGCTATGCTTTCTAGCAGAGACAGAATTTTTTTTCTTTTTAGGGCCACACCCTCAGCATAGGTAAGTTCCCAAGCTAGGGATCCAATAAGAACTGTAGCTGCTGGCCTACACCACAGCCACAGCAACACTGAATACTTAACTGAAAAAGTGAGACTAGGGATTAAATCCATGTTCTCATGGATAATTGTTGGGTTCATTATCACTGAGACACAGCAGAAACTCCTAGAATTTTGATTCAGGAGAGGAGCTAAGAAATCAAGAAGTTGGCAGAGTGGAGGAGAATTAATGTCGATATAACTTAAATATGGCTTCATCTTAGGAAAAAAGGCTTTCAGTGGAAGAAGGGGAGTGTGACACAAGTAATATCAAACTAAGGCCTAAATGTTGGCTTTCAGTGAAAGTTGCACTGTTTTGTAGACTCCATGTTTTCTTATCCACTTACACATACTAATAATTTATAAAAACAAAAAAAAGGAAAAATAATTTAAAATTTCCAAATGTAACTGAATGACTTAAAAGAGAATTACTTTGGTAAAGCCACACTTTGCTGAATCCTGAACATTTTTCTTCACTCTGCTACTTTGATGAATTTCCTAGTGATATTATCAGACCATTACAAAAACTCCTGGGAAAATAAGCTTGTTTTCATGCTCAATCAAGTTCAAGCACAGAGACTGACTATGGACAACACTTAATGATTTTTTTTTTTCTTTCTGCTCCTTCTCATACTAAAGCTGTGAAAAACTAAAGACCTACTTGTTGATCCGAGAGTATGGACTTTAGAATCACTTTGCAAGGCAGCCTACAGATGTTTGTTTTCCATGCAAACTTAAAATGACCATTCAGATAGTAATTATTAGTGGAAAATTCAAGACTGATATAGTAGTTCCATAATGAGAAGTACAATGACAGTGTGTAATCACAGTAAAGACTCATATAAGAGAGAATACCCTTACCTAATTAACCATTCTGAGGTGGAAATTAATAGCCTTAGTAACTAGAGAAAAAAAAATCTATGAGAAAAATATGTATCATTTCTTGCTATTTTAAGTTATTCTAAGAGAGTTGGAAGATGGTGCTTCTCTAATAAATGCAATGAGTAGTAGGAAAACTAAGAAAATATTACCCTTTTATTATAATTCAAATCTATTCTACCATATAAAATTTATGGATAAAAATCATTTAATTTAAAAATCATTTTCTTAAGTGTAACCCACTGTGGAAAGTAATACTAATTTATTTTTGCCTATTTACTTATCCATTTTTAATTTTTTTTCAAGTTTAGAACTTTTGCCTGATCCTTTTCATATAGTCATTGCTAAGATAGTCACTTCATTTTGTTATATTCCACTTTATTTATGTGTGAGGGAAGAAAAATGTCCATCTTTAACTGTGAGACATTAAAAATACTTACAATAAATTTCTTTTTTTGTTACTTTTATTTTGTTTTAATTGTTTTTATTTTGCCAAATATTTAAACTCTTGAGCAGTCACTATTTTTCTTAAAGTATTGTTTCTGTAAATAAGATATAGTCCACATAATAAAGTCCAGTATTTTTCTTGCTTTAAACCTGGCTTTGGCATAGAATCACATTCACAAACACCACATTTCAATAATTTAAAATAATTAGGAAATATTTAACTTTACCAAAGGCTCTCAAAAATGCAAAAGGAGGATTCTATTTATATCATAATGAAATACTCTTTAATCTTGTCAATATTTCCTTTTATTCCTCTGTCCCTCCTAGATCTACATATCTCTTATATACGGAAGTGAAAATCTGCCTTAAATCTTTGTTCTCTATTTCAAAATCACCCAAAACTCTCCAAAATTCATACTGCATTTTTTAATTTTTTCTCCCACAATTAGCTACTTTTCAATATAGTACCCCAAATTTTACTTCCTATAGTTATCTTCTATATCTTCTATTATGCTTTTCTTATACAGTACCTGATTTTTCTTACTAATGTACATCACTTTGATATAATCACCTTCCCATGTCTCTGTTTCATTATCCTTAATTATAATTATTAATAATTATGAATAATTAATTATTATTATTAATTACCATTAATTATCATTAATTAGCCAACTGAAGGGCATGTTTATAAAAGTCAGATGGAGAGAGTCTGTAAATAAACTAGATATTAGTTTTCAACTCACCTGATTCATATTCATATATACTTTCAAGTGGTAATACAATATTTTCTTTGGTTATTATTTTTTATCACAGTTGTTTAATTTCACATAAATACCTCCAATGTAACAAGTAATAACTAGAATATTCTGAGAAAGACAATCTATGCTTATGCATTTTTGAACTCCCAATTATCATAAGTTTAGTACATTAACTGTTAATGTATAAAATACATTTAGTAATGACATATATAATAAATTAACTGAAAATGGTATCTAAATAATTATTGTAATAATATATGTTAGAAAAAAATAAAATAAGAAAAAATAAACCACCTAGGAATTTATCAGAAATGGACATTTTTTTACCAAGCTAAGAAGGGCAGTAAAATAATTATTAGTATCTGTGCATAAAATACATTTTATTATAAATTAGTGACTGTATTCTCTCCTTAAATCATTTCCAAAATTTTTATTTTATATTTTATTGCAGTTTTATGGGCTAAGTATTTTTTTAAGTGTTCATTCATTCATATATCTGATAGTATACACTGGATACCTACCATTTGCCAGACAACTTATTAAATATAATGTACACAATAGTGAGTAGATGTAAATGAAACCCCAATTCCCACAAAGTTTCATTATTCTTTAAAAAATTTGAAAACATTTTTCAGGAAGGCAAATCATTTGCAAATGACAGGGATATTGAAGTCACATGAAGATTTACTACCCTTAAGTAATCTGTCAGAGAACAGTGCCAAAATGAAGAATATTTGTTATCAATAATAACAATAGTTAGCACCAATTGAGGAATTATAAAGAAGTCAACACTGTTCTAGGTTATATAACTTTATTGAATTATTTAATTTTTATAAGTCAATGAATAGGTGCTATTTTCCCAAATTTCATATGAAGATATTAGAACTTAACTTGCAATTTATTTCTGATAACTCCTAGTAAAATTTGCAAAAATTTGTTGAAATCAGAATTTTATCCAGGCAATCTGCCTTTGAATATCGTCCCATCAGCTCTTATCCCTTACAGAAAACTACATCTCAACACAAATGAAATATTATAACAAAACATAATAAAGTAGAATGAAGACATGGCTGTATTTTTTAATATAGGATATTACTAATGATCTTCATGATAGCAGAATGGAGAAGAAAATTCAAATTGAAAGGGTTGATGCTGCTGTTGCATTATAGGGGTCTAACAACCTGGGGCCAATTTCTGTCCTTTGTTCCCTGGAAGTGCACAAATCTCACCTCCACTGCTGCCAAGGGCTCTGTAACCAGACACTGACCCCTTGTCCTGACTTCCTGAGTGGGTACAATTGGCTGTCATGACCCATGTTCCCCTGACCAGGCCCCAACCTCTCCCTCCACATCATTAGGAGCATGAATATGACCACTTGTGCTTGTGCTTTGCTGAGGATCCTGCCACCAGGTGCTGACTTCTGCCTCTGCATCCCTGGGAGAGCTCTTAACCCACATCCAATTCCAAAGGGCCTGTGATGTGGTAACAAACTCTGGCTGCTGCAAGGTTCTAGGAGGGGTCCCACAAGCTGCTGTCACCTTCCTCTCAGACTCCATTCTCAGCCAGGATCCAGCTCCTAGAGCAGTCACAAGCCACCACTATTTCCATCTATGATCTGGGTGTGCACATGAGCTGCTATGACTACAAAGAACTCCAGGACCAAGCACCAGCTTCAAAATCTGCACACCTACTATCAAGGGGGTAACAGTTGGCACACATTTAAGAAACAGGTGACAGGCACTCATACTAAAAAGGGCCCTGCAACTATGAAGGAAAACTGAAATCTCTCCTCCCATTTATACAAACTGCAGATTTACACCTCTGCTGCCATCCTCATAAATTCAGTGCTTGTGGAATATTTGAAAGGACAATGATTTCTCCTACAGTTGAAACAGGTCTAGCCCTAGCAGCTTAGGGCTTTGTGGGCAGATACACTGGGTTTTAGACCAGGCTAGAGTCTGAGCTGCCTCCCTATATCCCACAGTGTACCCAGGATCTGTCTGGGTCCTGATCTCAGTAGATCTGTGCTACTGACACAGTGAAAACAAAACACTACAGACACTAGGGCCAATTATAGACATACACATGGTTAAGGCAGCACCAAGAGCACTGCCAACAACAGTGTACTTTGTGAGACACAAAAACAAGGAATAGATGACACAACAGAGCACACTCACAGGTAAAAAACTCAGGCAGAGAAATACTCAGTGGCTCCTCTCCCAGGGTGAGTGCTACAAACCTGTCTACCTCACACTGCAGATCAGAAACACAGCTCAGAAACAGATCTCATTCCTCCTACACTAAATACTAGGGAGCAGACCCTACCCTTACTGGGAAGGGACAAATAGAAAACAGGAGGCCCTGCTCAATACTCAGTGCAGGTTCTGGATATCAGGGGGATAAAAGCCAGCAGACACTGAAGAAAGAGGTGGCTGGTATCCAAATGAAAAACAGCCTCCCAAACACACATTCAGATAGTCTGCCTAAAGTCATTTTAAGCGGACAGCTACCTTTAAACACACCCCTTGACAAGAGGGACAAGACTAAAACTTACCCAGAGTGGGAATGCACAAGTCCTTCTAATCAAAAAGCCTACACAAGCCCCAGGGCCAAACTTATCCACCAGAAGGAAGATACCAGAAACAAAAGCAACTAAAACCCCTGCAGAAAGGAGACCACAAACATATAAAGTTAGGCAAAATGAAATTACAGAGAAATATGTTCAGTCAAAGGAACAAGATAATTCCCACAAAATTAGTTCCCATAAAAACAACTAATTGAAGAAGAGTAGGAAATCTACCTGAGGGAAAAATTCAGAATAATGATAATAAAGATGTTACAAGATATAGGAAAAATAATGGATATATGGATTGTGAAGTTACAAGAAATGTTTAACAAAGAGATTCAAGATTTAAACAGAAAGCAGGCATTCCCATCTTGGCACAGTGGTTAACGAATCCGACTAGGAACCATGAGGTTGAGGGTTCAGTCCCTGCCCTTGTTCAGTGGGTTAAGGATCCGGCGTTGCTGTGAGCTGTGGTGTAGGTTGCAGACGTGGCTCGGATCCCGCGTTGCTGTGGCTCTGGTGTAGGTCAGTGGCTACAGCCCCAATTCGACCCCTGGCCTGGGAACCCCCATATGCCATGGGAGTGGCCCAAAGAAATAGCAAAAAAAAAAAAAGATTTAAACAGAAAGCAAAGATAAACAATACATCTTAAATGGAAAATATGCTAAAGCAATCAATAGCAGAATAACTGAAACAGAAGAATGAATAGGTGAGGTGGAGGACAGAGTAGGGAAAATAACTAGAATGGGAAAGAATAAAGAAAATAGAATTAAAAGAAATGAGGATAACATTAAAGAAACCAACATTTGCATCATAGGGGGCTCAGAAGGAGATGACATAGGAGAAAATGTCCTGATAAAAAGGTAGAAAGGAGAGACCCTGGCCATGATGACTAAGCAAAGTCTAGCCAACTGCCCCAACCACCCCTCCCCCACACATCTGCTTCTGTAAACTTGCTCCCACATCTATTACTCTGCTAGTTCTCACTCTGGCCTACCAAGCATGGACCCAGAAGAGGTAGCCCATAAAAGCCTTGTGAAACCCCTTTTCAGGGCTCAGACCCTGGAGAGTGATCTCCTTTGAGCCAGCCGGTATAATAAGCCTGAATTCTCCAACTCTCTGAGTGCTTGCTTGGTTTCTCACTGGGTAAAAGAGCTGATACACTGCAGCCACAGAGCTGCTGGAGCTGGTACACTAAAGCTACAGGGCTGTCACTAGAGCTGGTACATTACAGCCACATGGCTGTTGCCAGAGCTGATATGCTGTGGTGCAGAACTCCTGGGCAATGAGAGTTGTACCAATGAGAAAGAAAGGGCATGAGAAAAATAACTCAGAATCTTCCCTAATATGAGTAAGGAACATTAACTTAAGCCCAGGAAGCACAGAGTCCCATACAGAATACAGTCAAGGAGGAACATGCTGAGGCACATTTTAATCAAACAGAACAAAAAAACATTAAGTAAAAGGAAAAAATATAAAAATACAAAGTAAAAGCAACAAATAACATACAAAGGAACCTCCATAAGGTTAAGAGCTGACTTTTTAAGCAGGAACTGCTGAAGGGAGTGGTACGATTACATTTAAAGTAATGAAGGGGAAAAAGCTTCAACTCTGCAAGACTTATTCAGGTTTGACAGAGAAATCGAAAGCTTTGCAGACAAGGAAAAGTTAATGGAATTCAGCACCATCAAGCCAGCTTTACGGCAAATACCAAAGGATATTCTCTGGTTGAAAAGAAAGGTCACAACTAGAAATTAGAAAATTATAAATTGGAAAGCTCACCAATAAACGCAAATATAAAATAAAAGTAAGAAATCATTGATAGACAAATATGATATAAAAACCAGCAATCATGAGAAGAGGAGAGAATGAATGAGGAATATTGAAAATGCATTTGAAATGAAGAGACCAGAAACTATATAACTATACACACACATGCATACAGAGTGAGAGAATGTTATATGAAACTTTGTGGGAAGCACGAATCAAAAAACTATAATAGAAACGCTCATAGTAAAAGAAAAAGCAATTCAAATGCAATACGAAATGTAGTTATCACTTCACAGAAAGAGAACAATAGAGGAAGGGAAGAAAAATGTGCAACAAAAATAAATCCCAAACCATTAAGAAAATGGCAATAAATACATACAAATTGATAATAGCCTTCAATGTAAATGAATTAAATTCTCCAACCAAAAGACATAGAATGGACACAAAAACAAGATTCATTTATAAGCTGTCTACAAGAGACCCACTTTAGAACCAGGGACACATACAGACTGAAAATGAGGGGTTGGAAGAAAATATTTAATGCAAATGGAAATCAAAAGAAAGGTGTAGTAGCAACACTCATATCAGACAAAATAGACTAAAATAAAAGTTGTCACAAGAGACAAAGTGGGACACTACCTAATGATCAAGTGATCAATACCAGAAGCAAATATAACAATTATAAATATATATGCATCTAATATAGGAATACCTTACTATCTAAGTTGACTGCTAATGGCCATAAAAGGAGAAATAATAACACAATATTTGTGGGGAACTTTAATACTCTACTTTCAACAATAGACAAATCATCTGGAGAGAAAAATCAATAAAGAAACACAGGCCTTATAGAACACATTATACCAGATAGACCTTAATTGATATTTGTAGAATATTTCATCCAAACACTGCAAAATACAAGTTATTTTTAATTGCACATGGAATTCTTCCAGGATAGATTACATCTTGGGCCACAAATAAAGCCTCAATAAATTTAAGAAAATTGAATCATATCAAACATTTTTCTGAACACAATGCTATGAGACTAGAAATCAATCACAAGAAAAACATAAACATATGGAGGCTAAACAATATGCTGCTAAATGACCAATAGATCACTGAAGAAATAAAAGAGGAAATAAAAAATAATAGCAAGATACAAATGACTGAAGACATGATAATCCAAAACTTATGGGGTTGGGACACAGCAAAAGCAGTTCTAAGGGGGAATTAATCAAAATCTACAAACAATACATGCTGGAGAGTGTGTGGAGAAAAGGGAACCCATTTACACTCTTGATAGGAATATAAATTGGTGCAACCACTATGGAGAATGGTATGGATGTTCCATAAAACAATAAGTATAGAACTACCATATGTTCCAATAATCCCACTCCTGGGCATGTATCTGAAGAAAACCATAATTCAAAAAATTCATGCACCCCAATGCTCATCATAGCAATATTTTCAATAGCCAAGATATGGAGGTAGCCTAAATATCCATCGACAGAGGAATGATGAAAGAAGATATGGTCAAGCAAGACACTAGATTACAGGTAATTTGAACTTTTGAGTAAAGACCGAGAAACCTATTAGCCAAATCATAGTGATGCCAAATTTATAATTGTGTATAAAATACTATTTCAACAACAACAGCTATGTTTATTGTGAGGTATGTGGGAGGTTTTATATGTCCTTTGAATATAGCTTAATCACTATATCACAACCACTCTTGACTCCCTTTTATCCTTTTATACATTGAAGCTAGAGTCATATTTTTAAAATGAATCAGATCAAGAGATATTCCTGCTGAAAACCCCACTGCTCAGTTATTTTTCTCTGTCCTTCAAGTCAGCATAGGAAAACTGAACTTCTCTTAGGTCCCCCAAATCTCCAAACACCAGATTGCCTCAGGAGCTTGACATAATGAATTTTATGAAGATCACATTCATTTGACCAGTTCTGGGATTCTGTTTTATCCTGTCCCCTCACTTGCCTCTTAAATATCTTTGCTTCATGGAAGCAATATTTAATCACATAGTTCAAAGTAGATTCTTTCCATTCCTATGGTTTTGGGGTCCATTAAATTCCTTATATAATATATCATAATTTATAATCATGTGTTTATTAATTGGTTTCTAGTCCATTGCTCTTTGCTTTCTATTCATTACAAGGAAAACATCTTTCCTCTTTCATTCATTACTATTTACCCAAGACATATTAGGCAAACATTTATGAGTTCAAAGGCTTGCATTTAAACATAACAATCATCATGCTGAAGATGGGTGTAATAGCATAATTGGAATGCATAAGTGTTGAGCAACTTGTCCAAAGTCACATCATCAAAATGTGACAAAAACAGAATCATAATCCAAGTAAGTATTATGAAAAAGTAGAAGTGCTAAACCACAACTCAATGCATTTATTCTCATAAATATAAAAAGAAAAGAATCACTTTGGAAGCAGCCTACCCTAGGAAGTCAATGGGTTTCTCTCAGAATTATTGTTCATGGAACAATTTTACACTTTCTTATAAATTATTATCTCAGCATTGTTAAAGCATCTCAGATTCTGCATATCTCAGCAAAATAGTCTTTGATACTATTTCTTAGATATTTGGATATTATGTTAACAACTTTAATCAACTTAGAAATAATATATATAATAATTTATGATATTTTATATAATTATGTAATATATAAGTACATTATAATAAAAATGATATATCCATATATTCTGTATTTATAAACATAAATAATTATAATTATGTTATATGGAATCAAAATAATTTATAATAATCATAACATACATATATACATACACATTTCTCTACTTATAAACATGAGAACAAAATATTGGACAATTATGAGATTATCTAGGTAATGCCACACTGCATGGTTTTCCTTCTTAGTAAATTATGAGCTGGAATTTCTGAGCATTAAACATTCACATTCTCGAGTTTATTTTTAGCTAAAAATAAAACCACCCATAGGATCTACATGATTAAATTATTTCAAGATTTGAGATTTGTTAATACACCCTTTGAGACTTGTTTACTTCTGAATATTAGGTAGCTAATGAGCTTTGAGTAATGTAGGCAGTAATTTATTTTCCCTTAATACCTACACATAATATAGGAATTTTAATTGTAAATAATTGGCTTCAACTTATGGATGTCACTAATATTAATCAGTACAAAAAATGAAAAAGAAAAACTATTCCTTAGAAATATCAATCTATTCCATGGTAGATTTACTTAACAATAAATACATCTTATATCACTGTTTTCAGAAGTAATACAAGACATCTAAATGTGGTGGTCCAGACAGAATTTTTACTAATTAATAGAGCTCTACAAATGATTATTAATTTAACTGTTCACTTACACTGTCATCATACAAAACTATAGGTTGGAGGATAAAGTGGTGAGTTGGTTTACTAAATCTTGGAAAGGGGCAAGCTCATTCAACACCTTAGAGTCTACAAGAGCAGATAATATGTACAATTTGAAGGACCATGGAAAAAACAATGTAAATCAATTAAAAATAAAGAGGCAAAGATAATTATAGACTGTTTTCCCTGGAGCAGATAGCTCTCTACCTGATTCACTGACAATTTTAGTTTCTTTTTAATACTATTATGATCTTAAATTTGGGCTAGCTCTAATGATCTCTATTTTTTTCAACACCAAGGGAGGAAGATCAGTGTCTGTTTTTCTCAAATTACAAGTCTAGGATCATTCAAAGTATTCTAAAACAATGTTGATTTTTCACAGACACATGATATTGGTCTAAAGTTAGCTTCTAAACACTTTTTTTTTCCCCTGGTATCAACAAATTTAATATCTCTCTTTTCATTATAGTTTGCCTGAACTAACTTTTGGCCTGGTAATTGAGTAAAATATGCCTATCTTGGTTATTATTTCTAATTATATAGATTTACCATACAGAAAAAGTGAGGCTTTGGGAAGTCTTCTCCCTTCTAGATTGAGTTGAATATCATCCCATAAAGCTTAGTTGTATCTTATACTCCTGACAGAACTTTCTTTTAAATTGAACTATAATTGACATATAAACTATGTAAATTTAAGGTGTCAAATTGATACATTTATATACTGAGACATGATTATCACCTTAGCTAACACCTCTATCATGCTACTTAATTAGAATTTCTTTTTTTATTATTTATTTATTTATTTATTAATTTATTAATTATTTTATTAATTTATTTAATTTATTAATTAATTTATTAATTGATTTATTTATTAATATTATTTATTTATTTATTAGAATTTCTTTTTTTATGATTTTATCATGTAAGATTTATTCTCTTAGAAATTTTTCTCTTAGAAATTTTGATGTTTTTTTTATTGTTTATTATAATCACTAAGTTGTGCATTAGCTCTTCAGAATTTGTCTACTCATTCTGAGTTTGTATCTTTATACAAGATAGCATTTCTAGTCATGTTGTAATTTAATCCAATTTCTCTGTCATCCTCACAATCTTCATATATCTGTTATCTTTAGTAACTACTCAGCAAGATACCTTACTGAAGTATAACATCAATAAATGTTCTTAAAACCACCACAGTAACACAAACAGAACCTTATATTTGGGTGGCAATTTTAACTAAAGTATTTTTTGTTAATACAAGTAGAATAAACTTTTATTAAGTGGGGTTGACTAAATCATCATGTCTTTAGAAGGACTGGATGATATCCACATATTATATAATCAACTATAGAAAATGCAATAGTAATTTTATTATGTTTAGAAAGATATGTAAAAATCATAGACCTCTGGGTTCATCTTCTAAGAGAAAAGTAATATTAACATTATATAACTGAAAGAAAACCAGTGACCCATTATGAATCTTAGACCTTAATATGAAATTAATATTACTTAGGTTTCCTTCTCATTTAGATATACTACTTATGTCAATGGTGGGAAACAAAGAAACAAATAGCACAGACTTTCCATGGCCATAGACTGGGAAAATATTCAAGTAGAATATATATGTCTAATATATTTATTTATTATTTTTTATTTCCAGGTAAGTCAGCCTTTATTTTTAGGATTTTTATTTTTTTCTATTACAGTTGATTTACAATGTTCTGTCATTGCTGCTATATATTAAAGTGAACCAGTCATATATTCACATATATGCATACATTTTTCTCACATTATCTTCCATCATGTTCCATCACAAGTGACTGGATATAGTTCCCTGTGCTATACAGCAGGATCTCATTGCTTTTCCACTTCAATTAAATAGTTTGAATATATTAAAATGTCTGATTTAAATGGGAGGATCTATGCTCCCATTTCACCACTTTCTCTTTATGCTTTTATTTAAGTGACTTTAAAAATCTGTGATTCATTTTTTTAAGTGATATCTTACTTGGCCCTCAGAGAAGATTAAAACAAAGTTAAAAGAGAATGTCTGCATTTACATGCAAGTATTGTCCTAATTTTCAAATATCTTTTGGATGAAATTAGACATATATCACTACTTCATTATTTATTTCACTACAAAAATCCCTGGACAAAATCTTTAGCCTTAGCCAATGTATTCTTTTAATTATCCAAGTCAGATTTTTCTCTCATAGAAGCATAAATATATACTGTAAGCTTATAGTCTACTGTGGTTCTCAACAAAATTTTAGCCAACCAAATCCTACAACATGTAAACAAGATCACAAACCATGACCAAGTGGGATTCATCCCAAGTTCACAAGGATGGTTCAAAATACACAAATCAGTGTCAGACCCTACATAAACAAAAGAAAAGTAAAAAAAAAAAAAAAAAAAAAAAAAAGATCATCTCAATAGATGCAGAAAAAGCATTTGACAAAGTCCAACATCCATTCATGATCAAAATGCTTACTAAAGTGGGTATAGAGGGAATATACCTTAACATAATAAAAGCCATTTATGACAAACCCACAGCAAATATAATACTCAATGGAGAAAAACTGAAAGCCTTCCTACTAAATACCGAAACAAGATGAAGATGTCCACTCTCACCACTTTTACTCAATATGGTATTGGAAGCCATAGCCACAGCTATAAGACAAAAAAACAAAAAAGAAAAAGGTATCCAATTTGGAAAAGAAGAGGTAAAATTGTCACTCTATGCAGATGACATGATATTATATATAGAAAACCCTAAGGACTCCACACAAAAACTTCTCAAACTGATCAACAAATTCAGCAAAGTAACAGGATTCAAGATTAACAATCAGAAATTGGTTGCATTTCTGTATACTAACAATGGAGTATTAGAATAGAAATACATAGATTATTTCCAATAAATAGCTAATCTCTATTTTTAAAGACACTCAAAGAAAAATACTAAATATGTTAAAATTTTGCAAACACTCTTAAAAGAAAAAAATTCTTTTTCATTCATATTGTTTAAAATACAATCAAAACAATGGTAGGAAATTAGAATGTAAAATATTATTATTGCCTTTCTTTCACAGGCAATCAAGTCAAGCAAGTTTGAAGATAAGGAAGACATTTGATATCCGCTATATAAGTCATGTTGTTAATGGAATATGGAAAAAAAAGAGATTATTTCTCCTTTTGGGACTAAATTGTGTCTTATTATATATGGCTTAAAAGGGATTGTTTTGGCTTATTAAGTTAGTGTTTTGAGAAATCTTTTATAATTTTTAAATGCATTTTTAAAATGTGCTCATTGTACTCATGTCTGTATTGATGATTTACCATATTTGAATTACTTATTGTTATCATCCTAAAATATAAATGTTAAATTGCCTGTATTAGTTACTATAAATTAACATCAAGAAAGGAAAGAAATATCATTAAGAAAAACAATGGATTTTATATTATATCGACTAAAAATTTATGCACAACCTAAAAGTGTTACCACATCTCTGCCTCTGTACACCAGTGATGAATAGAAATATGGAGAGAGCATTTTGGGTGAAGGAGAAAAAAGTTATTTTTATTGCTGAGGCAAAGGAAACCATATCAACCTAATGCCCTAAAGGCTGTGCCCTTCTTGGAGGAAGGATATTAGTGAATTTTGTAGTCTAAAAAGCAAAAAAACATTTTTTCAGGTAAGAATCAGTTGGGGCAAACATGCATTCTTATTTCTTTGGAGGAATCTTAGCCATTGAAGTTGGCCTCAGGAGAAATCTGCATGATCCTGGTGGAGGCCTTCAGGGTTATTGCTTAGAATAACAGTACTTGTGAAAAAGGCATATTGATTAGAGATTAGAACAAACTAGAAAAATTCCTGAAAAACATCTTTAACCCAGGATGATTAATCCTTAGTTTACAGGTAACTATGTTTAGGGTATAACCAAATAAAAGAGAAGAACAAAGAAGGGCCACAATTGTTCAATACTAAAGTATTCATTTCTAAAAGAAGCATAAGGGTTATAACTTTTCTCTTAGGTTTGTAAGATGTCTACACCATTATTTGTACCCCTTGAGAGGGAGCCAGGATCCTGCTTCAAGGTTGTACTGTTATCACTTGACTGTTCCTCCCTTGTCTTTGTATCCCATTCTTTCCCAAATAAGCAACTATCTGAACCTGCCTCTTGGAATGTGGGGAAGACCATGGAGTATGAAAGAGTCACATTTCCTAAAAACAAGGAATGGGGCACACAGAAAGGCTTTTGTGTCCAGGGCCCTGCTTGGTTACAAAAGTTGAGAGTTATATTTTATTCAGTGGACAAAACTGAGGACTTAGGCCTGAGAGACAGCATCTCAAGTAACACTGAGATAACTCTTCTGAGGAGGCCAGGGTGTACTAGGATATATAGGCATTTTTTAAAAAGGGCAGGTAGTAGAACAAAAGATTACTGTTAATAACAGAACACTGAATATCTCAAATTACAGAATTTAGCTATTTTCTATATGGGAAGATGCAAAGATATGGGCTGAACGAAATCATTCCTTTGGTATGCACCTTTTCTGTCTGAGGGCTGTATGATGTGCTTTCACATCATGTGTTTCCTCAGGGCTAACTGGATCACCCATGGAGGTGGCTGTAATCACTAATGACTGTGACATCTTGTGTTTATTGATATGACAGAAAATATTTTATTTCTCAATTATAAACAGATGTAATGCAATAAAAATAACTCAGCAAAATATAATCTGAGATATTCTTAAATTACCTTTAAAAAATACAAAATTTACAAGAATATAAATACCCGCATTCATATTAAACTGCAAAAATCAAAGGAAAAGCTAATAGTTACATAAGTAACCTTAATAGGAGTACTATATAATAAACACTATAGGCCTGACAGTTTTAATCCATTGGTGTGTAACCTTCAAAATTGCAAGAACTGATATGACAACTAGGATCTTGTGTTCTGCTATTATAAAATAATCAGCTGAGAATTCATAGAAGAATATGATTAAAATACTTGGTTGAATCATCTCAAAAGGTGACAAATTATATCTGCAAAGTATTTGATTATCTTTATTTCATTATATTGTAAATATATATCACTAAATATTTTATAATAAAAAGCATGCTTTTATAGTTAAAGTTCTATGTAAGTTCATACTCATACTGAATACCATTTACACAAATTTTGAAACAAAAATAAACTACATTTAAAAGGAAAATAGTGCTGGATTCTAGATCAACTTATCTTTACTGGGAAAATGTAGTGTATTTTATCAAACAAGGGGCAATTTGTAAACCCTCTGAAGAGGACAAAGTGCTGGATTATAAATAGCATGACTTGGAGTTCCCGTGTGGCGCAGTGGTTAACGAATCCGACTAGGAACCATGAGGTTGCGAGTTCGGTCCCTGCGCTTGCTCAGTGGGTTAACGATCCGGCGTTGCCGTGAGCTGTAGTGTAGGTTGCAGGTGCGGCTCGGATCCCGTGTTGCTGTGGCTCTGGCGTAGGCCAGTGGCTACAGCTCCGATTAGACCCCTAGCCTGAGAACCTCCATATGCTGCAGGAGCGGCCCAAGAAATGGCAAAAAAGACAAAAAAAAAATTAAAAAAAAAATAATAAAAAATAAATAAATAGCATGACTTGAGTTACAAATTACTGTCAAACCAAGGGTATTTTTGAGGCAAAATAATGGACTTTATTCCTTCAATCTGAGTTGTGTAATCAAGCTTAACTTCAAAAAGTCTTTTATTGTGTCCCACATGGCATAGTCATCAACAAGCTAGGAAAATATGGGTTATGTCATGATGTTGCTAACTTGATATAAAAATTGTTGGAGTGTGGTATTCAAAATGTGGTTACTGATGGCTCATTGTTGACCAGGAGGTATAGAATTAAATAAAATACATAGTTGGTAAATGTGATCTTACACCAGGTAGAATTTCTAAGTCTGAAATAATTTGTAATCTTACAAATGGTAAGTAACATGGCCTATTTATTAATTTCTTCTATTAACCAGCTGGGAAGGATGGCTATAATTTAGTCCCTAATTTAATTTAGGGACTATCTTGATATGTATATATCCATATTACTATATATATCTCTATCTATCTTTCTATCTATCTATATACTCTACCTGTCTGTCTATAATATCCAAAACAATTTAAGGAAATAGTAAAATTTGTTAGCAAGCTTTGAAAGACACATGTGATAAGAGCAAGGGCTTGGATAGTATTTTGAAATGCATTACAAACAGATTTTTAAAATCATGGGTTTCCCAGACAGAGTGCAATCTAATCAATTCAAAAGTCACTTGAAATTATAATTTATATAGATTCTGTAGCTGAAACCTGGCCTCTATACACTGGCACCAATTAAGCATCAGAGACAGTGTTTTGGGTAAAGCACAAAGAACAGCTTTATTGCTTTGTCAGGCAAAGGAGGCCACAGCAGGCCAACACCCTCAAAACTGTGTCCTCCCTTGAGAGGGGATAGCAAGGAGATTATAGGTTTAGCTTAAAAAAAAAAAAAAAACAAAAACAGGGCTGATGATAAGGGTTATGGTTACTGCATTATATCCCACCCATAGATAATTTCAAAGTCATCAAGGCTGGTGTCAGGTGGTCCAGTGACATTTTCTAATGGTTGTCTTGACCATGTCTCTTTAGTTTAGATTGCTTACAAAAAGGAAAGGAGTCTTAGGGAATGTTTCAAAAGAAAACAAAACACCAGGCATGCTATATAACTATATAACTGGAAGATAATCATTAGTGATGAAAGCACTTAAACAAGGAAGAAGTCATTTATAGAAAGCCAGTTAGAGTGAGTGAGTGAATAGGCCAAGGATGGTCATAACATCATGGAGACTGTTTTAACTAGTTTTTATGTCCTAATTTTAACTCTTGAGTCTGCCTTTTGAGACTGAAGGGAGGCCTGAGATGCTAAAGGAAAAACATGAGAACAAAATATGAGGACACAGGGGTTTGTGAATGGTTTCAATACAAGAATACAGAGAGTTCTTACTCTATCTTAAAAGATCTGTGGTATTGGACAAGTTATTTAAACTTTTCAAACCTCAGTTTTTGAAAAGTGGTCTAAATACAACAAATGCCACAAATGTGTTGATGTGAGAATAAATATTTAATGATAATAGTTCTTTATCAAGTGCTCACAAAATGATAAGTGGTCAAGGAAAACTCAGTCATACTCTGCAACAATCCTGTTAGAAAGATCATAATACTATATCCATGTTACAGATGACAAAACATAGACAAAGAATTGAAGTCTTTGCTCAGGGATACGTAACCCATAAATAGTGACATCAGAATTTCCCATAAATCTATAGTTTTATAGATAAGATATTTGCATATTATCTGAAACAAAAAGGAGAATCACCTATTACATATGATATAATCATTAATACTCATAATAAATATTAATATCATCATCTAGTTCTGCTCATCTAAATTCCTTCATATTAAATGTGGCATCTGGATATAAATGCTATTTTCTGTCAATATTTAATGCTAGTGACATGAGAGATGTGATTCACTTAGAGAATAATTTTGGTTAAAATAGGAAGTGGTAATAGTATAATGATGCACTTGAGACATAATTTTGAGAAGACAAAAAAAGGAAGACATCTAAACAAAAAATACATACAATTTATTTTGAGACATGAGAAATAAATATTTGCTTATGTTTAGAAGTAGTAATTGTGTTGTTGCAAATGTGGAGAGAAATACCATCAAAATCAATCAATGTATCTTTAAATATAAGGACAGGAAGGATCAAGATGGTGGAGGAGTAAGATGTTGTGCTCACCTCCTCCCACAAACACATAAAAAAAAACCCACATCTACATGTAAAATGATTCACACAGAACACCAAGTGAACACTAGCAGAAGAATTTAAACCTCCAAAAAGGGCAAGACACTCTTGATATAACTAGGTAAAACAAGAGAAAAAAAATAAAAAGGAGAGAGAGAGAGAAAAGGAATCAGGATAGGACATTACACAAGCATAACATAAGTGAAAATCATAAACCAAAAAAAAGAAAACAAACAAACAAACAAAAAAAGAGAAACAAACAAAGGAGAAACATAGAATCAACTGAAAAACAAGGTTTAAAATGGCAATAAATACATATTTATCAATAATTAACTTGAATGTCAATGGATTGAATGCTCCAATCAAGAGACACAGACAGCCAGACTGTATAAAAAAGCGAAAATCTGCTGTCAACAAGAGACTCACCTAAGGGCAAAGGACACAAAAAGTGAGGGGATGAAAAAAGATATTTCATGCCAATGGACAAGACAGGAAAGCAGGAGTTGCAATACTCATATCAGACAAAATAGACTTCAAAATGAAGGCCATAAAGAAAGACAAAGAAGGACACAATTTAATAGTAAAAGGATCCATTCAAGAAGAGGGTATTACAATTGTCAATATATATGCTGCTAATATTTGAGCACTCAGATGCATACAACAAATACTAACAGACATAAAAGGAGAAATGGATTGGAATATATAAATAGTAGGAGATTTAGCACCCCACTTCATCAATGGACAGATCCTCTAGAGAGAAAATCAATAAGGCAACAGAGATCCTATGGCACAATAAAAAAGACTTAATTGATATTTTCAGGACATTACATGCAAAAAACCCAGAATATACCTTCTTCTCAAGAGCACATGGAACATTCTCAAGAATTTATCACATAATGGTGCACAAAGCTAATGTCAACAAACTTAAGAGTATAGGCATTATTTCAGGTATCTCCTCTGACCACAATGTCATGAAACTAGACATCAACCACAGGGAAAGAAATGAGAAAATACCTACTACATGGAGACTAAACAACATGCTACTAAAAAACCAATGAGTCAGAGTTCCTGTTGTGGCACAGTGGTAACGAATCTGACTAGGAACCATGAGGTTGCAGGTTCGCTCCCTGGCTCCCTGGCCTTGCTCAGTGGATTAAGGATCTGGTGTTGCCATGAGCTGTGGTATAGTTTGCAGACACAGCTCAGATCCGGTGTTACTGTGGCTGTGGTGTAGGCTGGCAGCTACAGCTCCAATTAGACCCCTAGCCTGGGAATCTCCATGTGCAATGGGTAGGACCCTTAAAAAAAGACAAAAAAAATTAAAAAAAAGCCCTAATGGGTCAATGAGGAAATCAAGAAGGAAATTAAAAAATTCCACAAGACAAATGAAAATGAAGACACAACCAGTCAAAATCTATGGGATACCACAGAAGTGGTGCTCAGAGGGAAGTTCATAGCAATACAGGCCTTCCTCAAAAAAGAAGAAAAATCTCAAATTGACAACTTAACCCACCACTTAAATGAATTAGAAAAAGAAGAACAAGGAAAACCTAGAGTCAGCAGAAGGATAGAAATCACAAAGATTAATAGGAAATCAATAAAATACAGATTCAAAAAAAAAATCAGAAAAATTCAATCAATCCAAGAGCTGGTTCTATGGACAGGTAAACAAAATTGACAGTCGTCTGGCCAGACTCACCAAGAAGAAGAAAGAAAAATTCCACATCAACAAAATGAGAAATGAAAAAGGAGAAATTCCAAATGATACTGCAGAAATACAAAAAATCATAAGAGAATACTACAAACCATTCTTTGCCAACAAATTTGACAACCTAGAAGAAATGGACAAATTTCTAGAGACTTACTGCCTGCTAAAACTGAATCAAGAAGAAATAGATCAACTGAACAGACTGATCAATAGAAATGAAATTGGAAATGTCATAACACTCCCTACAAATAAAAGTCCAGGACCAGATGGCTTCACAGGTGAATTCTACAAAACATACAAAGAGAAACTTATACCCATCCTTAAACTTTTCCAAAAGATTGACGAAAAAGGAATACTCTCAAAGATATTCTGTTGCCACAATCACCCTAATACAAAAAACAGACAAAGATACCACCAAAAAAGAAAACTATAGGCAAATACTTTGATGAATATAGATGCAAAAATTCTTAACAAAATTTTAGCTAAGTGAATCCAACATGTAAATAAGATCATATGACATGACTAAGTGGAATTCATCCCAAATTCACAAGGATGGTTCAACATATGCAAATCAATCAACATCATACACCACATTAACAAAAGTCAAAAACCACATGATCATCTCAACAGGTGCCGAAAAAGCATTTGACTAAGTCCAACTTCCATTCATGATCAAAACTCTTACCAAAGTGGGTATAGAGGGAACATTCCTTGACAAAATCAAAGGCGTTTACAACACTCAATGGAGAAAAGCTTAAAGCCTTCCCACTACTGGAACAAGAGTGGGCTTGCTGGGTCATATGGTAGTTCTATATATCATTTTCTAATGTACCTCCATATTGTTCTCCATAGTGGTTGTACCAGCTTACATTCCCACCAACAGTGCATGAGGGTTCCCTTTCCTCCACACCTCATCCATCACTGGTTATTTGTGGACTTATTAATGATGGCCATTCTGACTGGTGTGAGGTGATATCTCATGGTAGTTTTGATTTGCATTTCTCTAATAATCAGGGATGTTGAGAATTTTTCAAAGTGTTTGTTGGCCATTTGTATATCTTCCTTGGAGAAACATCTATTCACATCTTTTGCACATTTTTCCATTCAGTTGTTTGCTTTTTTGCTGTTAAGTTGTATAAGTTGTTTGTCTATGTTAGAGATTAATCCCTTGTCTGTTGCATCATTTTAAACAATATTCTACCATTCCATAAGGTGACTTTTTGTTTTTGTTTTGTTTTTCTATGCTGTGCACATGCTTGTCATTTTGATTAGATCCCATTTGTTTATTTTTGCTTTTATTTCTGTTGCTTTGGGAGACTGACGTGAGAAAACATTTGCAAGGTTGATGTCAGAGAATATTTTGACACTCGGGCATATATGCAGACAAAACTTTCCTTGAAAAAGACACATGTACCCTCATGTTCATCTATTCAAAATAGCCAAGACATGGAATCAACCCAAATGTCCATCGACAGGTGATTGGATTAGGAAGAAGTTTTTTATTTATACAATGGAATATTACTCAGCCATAAAATAGAACAAAATAATGCCATTTACAGCAACATGGATGGAAATAGAGACTCTCATACTGAGTGAATTGTCAGAAAGAGAAAGACATATACCATATGATATCCCTTATATATGGAATCTAATATATGGAACAAATGAACCTTTCCACAGAAATGAAAATCATGGACTTAGAGAACAGACCTGTGGTTTCCAAGGGGGAAAGGGAGGAGGGAGTGTGATCATTTGGGAGCTTGGGATTAATAGTTGCATATTATTGCCTTTGGAATGGATTAGCGATGAGATGCTGCTGTGTAGCACTGGAAACTATGTCTAGTCACTTATGATGGAGCATGATAATGTGAGAAAAAGGAATGTATACATGTATGTGTAACTGGGCTACCATGCTGTACAGTAGAAAATTGACAGAAAACTGTAAATCTGCTATACTGGAAAAAAATGAAAATCATCATGTATAAAATAAATAAATAGTGGAACAAGACCAGGATGCCCACTCTCACCACTGTTATTTAACATAGTATTGGAAATCCTAACCACAACAATAAGACAAACAAAAGAAATAAAAAGTATCCAAATATGAAGAGAAGAGGTAAAATTTTAGTGTACAATTTTACAGTATAGTAAAATTGCTGAAGTTATCAAGACAGTGTGGTACTGGTAACAAAACAAACAGACAGAACAATGGAACAGAATAGAGAACCCAGAAAAAAATCCTATGGTCAATTAATCTTTGGAAAAAGGCAAGAATATAAAGGAAAAGACAGTTTCTTTAGCAAGTGTTGCTGGGAAAACTGGACAGCTGCAAGGAAATCACTGGAACTGGTACACAGCCTCACACCATGTACAAAAATAAACTCAAAATGGCTTAAAAAGTTAAATGTAATACAAGACACCATCAAACTCCTAGAAGAGAGCATAGACAAAACATTCTCTGATATCAACTTTAGAAATATTTTCTCAGGTAAGTCTCCTAAAGCAATAAAAAAAAGCAAAATAAATCAATGGGATCTAATCAAACTGACAAGTTTTACACAGCAAAGAAAACCATATAAAAAACAAAAAGATCATTTATGGGATGGTATAAAATAGTTTCAAACAATGCAACAGGCCAGGGCTTAATATATGAAATATACAAACAACTTAAATCAACAGCAAAAAAACCAACAACCCAACTGAAAAATGGGCAAAAGACCTGAATAGACATTTCTCCAAGGAATATATACAAATGGCCAACAAGCACATAAAAACCACACAACATCACTGATTATTAGAGAAATGTAAATCAAAACCACTATGAGTTACCAACACCTGTCAGAATGGCCACCATTAAGAAGTCCACAAATAACAAATGCTGGAATGTGTGTGGAGAAACGGGAACACTCCTACACTGATGGTGGTAATGTAATTTGTTACAACCACTATGGAAAAGAGAAGAGAGGTGCCTTAGAAAACTGTACATGGAACTACCACATGACAATATATCTGGAGAAAAATTTCCTTGAAAAATACACATGCACCAGTGGGTTCACTGCAGCACTACACAATAGCCAAGACATGGAAAAAAACCATGGACAACAGATTGTGGTTTCTAAGGGTGAGGGAGTGGGAGTGGGATGGAATTGGGATTTGTGGTTAACAGATGCATATTATTGCCTTTGGAATGGATAAGCATTGAAATCCTGTTGTAGAGCACTGGGAACTATGATGGAGCCTGATAATATGAGAAAGAAGAATATATACATGTGTGTGTGACTGTGTCAACAGTAGAAAATTGACAGAACACTGTAAACCAGTTTTAATGTAAAAAATTCATTATGAAAACAAAACAAAATCTATGGGATGTTGGAAAAGCAGTTCTTAGAGGGCAGTAATCAATAGATTGAAATGGAAAAACTCTCTCTCTTTTTTTTTTTTAAACCTAGAGTAATGTACTAGGACAAAGCTATTCCTTGATCTTTGCATGTATAACAGACGATCTTTTTATGAAATTATGAAGGTCAGTGTCTTGTTTGTATGAAGGCAGTGATAGTAGGAATTATTGCAAAATTAAATCAAACAAATGAAATTTCTAGTTTTATAAATTGAACTATTACTATCATAGGTCATTAGAAAACATTTATTTATATTCACTCCTAAGTCAATGAGACTATATTATGCCAACTGCAATGAATTCAATCAGGACACATAATGAGAACAAGAATAAAAAGAAAATATTTAGCATTACTCTTTATATGAATGGACCTGGTAACTCTATTTTAATTCTTAAATTTTCAAAAGCTTCAGCTATCTAAATTACTGTTTTTATTTTCATAATTTATTTATTTATTTTTCTCTTTATACCTGAACTTGTGACATATGGAAGTTCCTAGGTTAGGGATCAAATCCGAGCTGTACCTGAGGCCTACACCCATCCATTCATCCATTACTTGCTACTGTTAAAGTAACATTTCAATTTTCTTGCCCATGTTTAATGTAACTGATAAGTTGTTTAATGGGATTATGTGCTTTTTTATTATATACTTATGAGTATTCTTCTTGTATAGTCTGAACATAATTCTGTTTTAAGTACTCAATGAATTTTATTACATATATAGTTGTACAATGATCATCACAGCCTGATTTTATAGCATTTTCTTTCACTAGGGTATGTGCCACTAAAATTTTATCCCAGCCTATGGGTTTCATTTTCATTTTATTAGTATTTTTTAAGTGGTTAAAATTTTTACTTTTAATTAAGTCATATTTATTTATTGATTTTTAAAAATAATTTGCACTTTCTGTTTTCAAAAAAATCTTAGCGTAGACCTAGGTCACAATGATGTTCTCCTATATTTTTTTCTAGAAAGCTTATAAGTATAGATTTTACTTTTAAACATAATTATTTTGAGTTAATTTTCTAATATGTTGTAAGGTATTAGGTTTTTTTTTAACTTTTTGCTTGAATTGCTCCTGCACCATTTGATTAAAAACTTAATATTGTGAAATGCCAACTCAATGGAAACACAATGAATATTTTATCAAATACATAATATTGTATGTCCTGTCTTGTTAACTGATCTTAAAACTCTAATATTTTAAATGTTACAAATTAAGATCTGGGTAAATATGCAAGAGTGATTCTAGATTTTTAGATAATTTCTGCATTCCCTAGCAAAGAGAATCCTCCCACAATGGTGCCCAAACATATTTTTTTAAACAACAAAAACAACAACAACAACAAAATATTGAAAGTTGTCATCTGCAAAAGGAAAACAAGTGGTTTAACATTACTCAATAAGAGGCCAAGGAAAGACATAAAAGATTTTGGCAGTGCTCTCTGGCTTTTAAATCTAAAACAACATCACAGAAATAAAGTTTGGAAGGGAAAGCAAGTTGGCCAAATCTTGGGACTACATAGTAACATATTCCAAATTCAAAATAATCAAAATGAGAGGATAAGAAGATTGTTTAGGAAAAAGAAAAATGTCCAGAGAGCCCAGGTTTCTGGAGAAGACTGAGTAAAGGGGGGAGGTAAAATACCTAGGCTAATGTTCAGATGAAAGTTCAAATTCCTAGAGCAGTACTTAACTAAAGGCAAAATATGACCCAGAAGTTTTATTTTACAGGCTATGATTCGAACTTGAATAGGTGAAACAAACACTAAGATTCCTCAGAAGACACAGTAGAAGCACCAAAAATAATAAAAATTAAAACAACTATGATAATAATAATGAACAGAAGAAGGAGGAGGTGAAGGAAAAGAAGAAGAGTAGGAGGAGGAGAGAGGGTGGATAGGGAAGAAGAAGAAGAAGAATGAAGAGAAGAAGAAGAAATTGTCCTGTGCACAGAAAAAAATGTCCATTAAAGGAAAATATCTGTCTGATCTTTGATTTATTTCCCCACAGGCAGATTCAATGCTGGAAGCCAGAGAAACAATGATTACATTATTCTGGGAAAGAAAATCACAATATCATCCTGAGGCATATTGAACCATGTTATTCTTTTTAAAAATTAAATGCATAAATTATTAAAGCAAGCATGTTTGCTAAAATATATTTATCATGATTCCATTATGAACTTTTAGATACCATTGACGTCAATTAACAAAAGACATAATGCTAAATAAACATTCTCTAAAATCATAGATTAAATGCAA
The DNA here is from genome assembly GCF_054392235.1 of Sus scrofa. Classification (NCBI taxonomy): domain Eukaryota; kingdom Metazoa; phylum Chordata; class Mammalia; order Artiodactyla; family Suidae; genus Sus; species Sus scrofa. The sequence continues at coordinate 36,160,734 of NC_139393.1, read as the reverse complement.
TATCTTCTGCATAGCAACAGAAACAATTAAGAAATGAAAAGACAATCCATACACAGAGACAATATTTGTAAATAATGCAGCTGACAAGGGCCTATCTCCAAAATATGCAAACAACTCATACAACTCAACAACAAAAAACACAATTGAAAAATATGCTAAAGACCTAAATGCATATTTCTCCAAAGAAGACATACAGATAGCCAATAGGAACATGAAAAGAAGTTCAACATCACTAATTGTTAGAAAAATGCAAATCAAAACTAAAATTAGGTACCACCTCACAACTTTTGGTATGGCCTTAATTAACAAGTCTACCATTAAGAAATGCTAGAGAGGTTGTAGAGAAAAGGGAACTCTCCTTCAGTGTTGATGGAAATGTAAATTGGTACAACCCCTGTGGAAAACAGTATGGAGGCTCCTCCGAATACTAAACATAGAACTACCACATGATTCAGCAATCCCACTCTTGGGCATATATCTGGACAAAAGCATAATTCGAAAATATACATGGACCTCTAAGTTCATTGCAATCTATTCATAATAGCTTAGATATGAAAACAACCTAAATGGCCATCAACTGATGAATGGGTTAAGAAAATGTGTTACATATATACAATGGAATGCTACTCAGCCATAAAAATCATGAAATAATGTCATTTGTAGCAACATGTATGTAACTAGATTCTCATACTAAGTGAAGTAAGTCATAAAGAGAAAGACAAATGCCTTATGACATCACTTATGTATGGAATCTAAAATATGGCAGAAATGTACCTATCTATAAAACAGAAACAGACTCAGACATAGAGAACAGACTTGTAGCTGTCAAATGGTAGGGTAGAAGGAGTGGGAAGGATGGGGTACTTGGTGTTGGTAGATGCAAACTATTACATTTAGAATGGATAAGCAATGAGATCCTGCTGTACAGCACAGGGAACTGTATCCAGTCTCTTGGAATAGAACATGAGGAATGATATTATGAGAAAAAATATTACATATATAATTGGCGCAACAGAAATTAGCACAACACTGTTAATTGACTATACTTTAATATACCCCCCAAAATCATAAACTTTCAGAAATATTACTGCTTGAAATCATTAAAAAAAGTAACACTCTAATTTTGCTTGAAGGATCTTAGGCATTTGACATGTATAAGCAGCTTCCATTTCTGATACAGGTGCAGAAGTTCAGCTAAGATGTTTCCAAACACAATATTTTAATTTATCTTAACTGTTTTGGACTCAGGTAACAATTAAGCATCCAAAAACTGATATTTAACACCTTTCAAACAGCCTTGCTCTGCTGAGGCTGACAAAGAACAGCTTTATTTAAATTTGTCCTAAAATAAATCTTTTCATCAAGTCCTAAATCAATACCATCTCTTCCTTTCTTTAGGGAAAGAAACCCAGTGGTTCCTCTCAAATACTGTCATTTGTTGCAATAACCTAATAAATCTACCTTTGTTGGACTGCAGTTTCTCTCTCATGGTCATTATCAGATATAATTTATCTCCATGTTGACAAAATTATCCCTATATTTATAAAATATTTTTATTTATCTTTCTACTTAAAAAAATTTCTATCTATCTATCTATCTATCTATCTATCTATCTATATATCTTGACTATTGCTGATTTAGTGCTAGTATTCATATCCAGAAAAAAATTTTCAATTTAACCTTTGCTTTTGGTATTGAATATTTTATTATTACATGTAGAACTTTTCAAAAATCAATTAGTTATCTTTTATACATGAATAATTAACATCATGGTGATAAAGCTTTGAATTCCATTGATTTGTAGAGATTATTATTTTTATTTTTTTTGTTGTTGTTGTTGTTGTTGTTGTTGTTGTTGTTGTTGCTATTTCTTGGGCTGCTCCCGCGGCATATGGAGGTTCCCAGGCTAGGGGTTGAATCGGAGCTGTAGCCACCGGCCTACGCCAGAGCCACAGCAGCGTGGGATCCAAGCCGCGTCTGCAACCTACACCACAGCTCACGGCAACGCCGGATCGTTAACCCACTGAGCAAGGGCAGGGACCGAACCCGCAACCTCATGGTTCCTAGTCGGATTCGTTAACCACTGTGCCACGACGGGAACTCCTGTAGAGATTACTTTAATTGAAATATTCCACATAAACAAGGGAGTAGATGCTTCTGTAGTTACTACCTAATTTTTGCATTTCGTTTTTATTTCTCATAATATTTATTCAATAACTAGTTCATTAAACCAATGCATTTTTTTAATCATTGCTGACAAGTAAAGCCATAAAATATTTCACTTTCTCTTAAGAACTCTTGCAAATAGAAAATGAAAAGATTATTCTTTATCTTATGACTGTTATCTTTTCCACTCTTTCCTAGAAATTTAAGAAAAAAAATCTCTTATTTTCTATTATATTGACAGCTCCAGTCTAATGAAAATATATAAAAATTATCTAAATGATATCATAAGAAATTTAGGTAACAAATGGAATTTCCAACAAAGATTAGATGTAAAGTTCAGAGAGGTGTATATATGCTGAGGGCTCCTTAATTCCCATCTGCCAATGAATTGTTCACATGGGTGTCTTGTAGATAAGTATACAAATAATGTTGTAAGTTTTCATTAGAATAAAGCTATGTCTTGGTCATAGAAATGTAAAATATATTTTTAATTTCACACATTTATGAGCTTAGCCTAAAGTTTTAAAAAGGAAAAAGAGACTTGAAATGTGTTGAGAAGTATAAGCTATACTATGCAAAAACAGCCTTGCTACATATTTTTGAACTTTTATTAGATTTATCAGAATAATTTTCAGTATGTTTCTCTTTTGTTATTTTATATTATTTTCCAATTGTCTTAAAGAAGTATTAGTGATAATCACTAACCAGTTGCTTATTTTTTCTAGAATAACTTTAGCTCTAAATTTTACTAAGGTCTTGATTCAATACTTATTGATTTTCAATGTGAGAAATAAATTTATGTATGATCAATTCAGTAGCAAATGCAATCAATCATCTGAAAGAAAAGACATTATTATTTGAAAATAAAGAGAAGGAAATTATTTTTAATTCTTAATTCAATTAACATATAATAGAGAAGATATAAACTTGTCCTTAAAAACTTATACAGATTTTAAATAAGTAATCCAGTAATGTAATGCAGTAGTTGCTAGTACAGTACTACAAGTAAGAACTACATTCACGTTAAAGTAAGAGAGAGACAGAAAGAATGGGGAAAGAAGAGAAGATGATAAAATTTTAAGAATATATCCTATGGGTTCCTAAGAGGAATATTATTGCTCAGGATATATTTCATTAAGAACTTAGCATTTCAGGGATTTCCCATTGTGGCTCAATGTTAATGGACCCAACTAGCATCCATAAGAATGTGGGCTCAATCACTGGCCTTGCTCAGTGGGTTAAGGATCCAGTATTGCCATGAGATGTGGTGTAGGTCACAGATGTGGCTTGGATATGGTGTTGCTGTGGCTCTGGTGTAGACTGGCAGCTGCAGATCTGATTTGACCCCTAGACTGGGAACTTCCATATGCTGTGGGTACAGCTCTTAAAGAAAAAAATTAAAAAAATGTAGCATTTGAAATTGCCCTTGAACCATTGCTAATATTTAATAAAACTGGAACAGAAGTCTATTGTATATGGAAGGTAGTGCAAGAGCTTAGCAACAAGTTTGAAAGCCTAGGACGTATTTAGAAGGATAACCAATATATAATCAAATATTGAGAACCCAAACACAACACTAAACAAACTTATAAAAACACAAGAGAAGAAATTTTACTAAAAATAGAACTATGAATCATCTATATAACAATAACAAAATGGCAATAATACATATATGTCAATAATCCCTTTAACTGTAAGTGGACTTTATGCTTCATTAATAAGACATAGGGATGCTGAATGGGTAAAAAACAAACAAAAAAACAAACAAGACCCATCCAATGCTACTTTTAAGAGATCCACTTCAGAGGTAAACTCACACACAAACAGAAAGGGGCGGGATGGAAAAAGATATCCCATGTCAATGGAAATTAAATATAAATAGGGAAACAATATTCATGTAAGAGAAAGTAGATTTTACAATGAAGTCTATAGCAAAAACAAAGAAGGGCATTATCTATGGATAAAAGAATCAATTAAAGAAAGGGTGGAACATTTGTAAGTACATATACAACTAAGATAAGAGAACCTATGTAATACAAAACCTATGCAATATATAAAACATTAACAGACATTATATATATATATATACATAATATACAATATATATGTAATATATTTTACACACAATCACATAATATACTATATATATGTAATATATAAAGCATTAACAGACATAAAGGTAGAAATGGACAGGAATACAATAATAGCAGAGGACTTTAATACCCTCATTTACATCATGGACAGATAAAGACAGAAAGGCAATAAGGCAACAGTGGGCTTAAGCAACACATTAGACTAGATGGGCCTAAATATATCTATAGGACATTCCATAGGAAAACAGCATAATGAATACTTTTTTCAAGTACACATTGAACATTCTTCATGACAGATGACTTGTTGGGCAACAAAACTAGTCTCAATAAATTTAAGAAGGTTGAAATTATACCAACCATCTTTTATTATCACAATGCTAAAATACCGATAGGTCAATGAAGAAATCAAAGAGGAAATAATAAATATCTTGAGATGAAATAAAATAGAAAAAAACTTTTCCAAAATCAATGGGACACATGAAAGTAGTTTTAAGAGTGAAATTTATTGTGATACATGTCTATTTCAAAAAAAAAAAAAATGAAGAAAATCTCAAATAAATCACCTAAATTTCCACCTAAAGTAATTAGAAAAAAAACAAAAACAAAAAACAAAAAGACTAAAGTTCAAAATTACAAGGAAAGAAATAATAAAGATCAGAGTGGAGGTGAATTAAATGGAGACATAAAAGAAAAATAAATGATTAATGAAACAGAGCTGTTTACTTGAAAATAAAATAAATAAATAAATAAATAAAACTTTAGCCAGGCATGTGAAGGCAAAAATGAAAGGGACAAAGTAAATAAAATTAAAATGAAATAGAAGTACAACCAATAGTGCAGAAATATCATCATAAAAGAATATCAGGAAGAGTTATATGCTAACAAATTGGATAACCTAGAATAAATGGAGAAATCCCTAGAAATATACTATCTTCCATTTCTGAATAACAAATAAACAGAAAATCTGAACAGACCTATTAAAAGTAATAAAATGAAATCTGTAATGAGAAGCTACCAAGAAACAAGTTCAGGACCAAACAGATGCAGGGATCACTTTCAAACTCATTCTACAGACCAACATTACCCTGACATGCAAACCATACACAGACACTAAAAATAAATAAATAAATAAATAAATAAATAAATAAATAAATGGCTAACATCTCCAATAGATGCACAAATCCTCAACAAAATATTAGCAGACAAAATACATTAGAAGGATCATACATCATAATCAAGTGAGATTTATTCCAGGGATGTGAGGATGTCAAAATCCACAAATCAACATTATATACCACATTTAAAAATGAAGGATTAAAAACACATGATCCTATCAACAGGTGCAAGAAGCATTTGATGGGGTTGTTTGTTTGTTTGTTTTTTTTTTGGTATTGAGTGGTAGGAGGTGTTTTAAAATTTTGGAGATTAATCCCTTGTCTGTCAATTCATTTGCAAAGATTTTCTCCCATTCTATGGGTTGTCTTTTCATTTTGTTTAGGGTTTCATTTGCTGCGCAGAAAGTTTTAAGTTTAATTAAGTCCTATTTGTTTATTTTTGTTTTTACTGTCATTATTCTAAGAGGTGGATCTGAGAAGATGTTGTTGTCATTATTTATGTTAGAGAGTGTTTGACCTAGGCTTTCCTCTAAGAATTTTAGAGTATATGGTTCTATATCTAGATCTTTAATCCATTTTGAGTTTATTTTTGCGTATGGTGTTAGGGAGTGTTCTAATTTCATTCTTTTACATGTGGCTGTTCTGTTTGTTTTCCCAGAAGCACTTATTGAGGGGCTGTCTTTTCTCCTTTGTATATTCTTGCCTCCTATGTCATAGATTAGTTGGCTGTATGTGTGTGGGTTTAATTCTGGGGTTTCTATCCTTTCCCACTGATCTGTATTTCTGTCTTTGTGCCAGTACCACATCGTTTTGATGACTGTTGCTTTGTAATATAGTCATAAGCCTGATTCCTCCAGCTCCATTTTTCTTTTTCAGGATGTCTTTTCTATTCTGGGTCTTTTGTGCTTCCAAATAAACTTTAAAATATTTTGTTCAAGTTCTGTGAAAAATGTCCTTGATAACTTGATAGAGATTGCATTGAATCTTTGGATTGCCTTGGGTAGTGTAGTTATTTTTTTGTGTTTTTGTCATTTTAGAGCTGCATCTGTGGCACAAGGAGGGTCCCAGGCTATGGATCTAATCAGAGCTGTAGCCACTGGCCTATACCACAGCCAAAGCATTGTGAGATCCGAGCTGTGACTGTGATCTACACCAAAGCTCATGGCAATGCTGGATACATAATCCACTGAGCAAGGCTAGGTATTGAACTCACAATCTCATGGTTCCTAGTTGGATTTGTTAACCACTGAGCCATGATAGTTCAGTATAGTCATTTTGATAATATTGACTCTTTCAATCCAAGAGCATGTCTTTCCATCTATTTGTTTCATCTTGTATTTCTTTCATCAGTGTCTTATAGTTTTCAGAGTACAGGTCTTTTGTCTCTTTAGGTAGGTTTACTCCTAGGTATTTTATTCTTTTGGATGCAATGGTAAATGGGATTTCTTCCCTAATTTCTCTTTCTGATTTTTCATTGTTAGTTTATCAAAATGCCATTGATTTCTGTTAAAAATTTTGTATCCTAATAATAGAGGAGGAAAAGGAAAGATGGCAGAAGAGTAGGGGGACGTGCTCACCCTCTCCCACAAACACACACACACACAAAACACATCGACATGTTAAAAAAACTTGCACAGAACAGCAACTAAATGCTGGCAGAAGAACTTAAACTTCCAATAATGGCAAGAATCTCATGACATAACTGGGTAAAACAAGAGAAAAGAGGAGAGTGAAAGAAGGGGAATCAGGACAGGATGGGTGCTCTCAAAAGGGAACTGTGAAGGAGAAAGGGAAGCCACACCCTTGAAAGCCACCTAATCAACAGAAAGATCAACCATGTCAGAGGGATCTCCAGATGCTGAGAAGAGTGCAACAGTAGATCTGAGATCTGAAAAGCAGAGGGAGTGCTGAACAGATCTTCTGAACTACTGGGACAGTCACCAAAACCCAAGATGCTTGGGTAGGGGCTGGGCACCAAGACCTTGGTTCTGGAGGTTAGTCCTTGGGAGTGGGCTGGGGTTGCCAGTGTGGAGCAGCCTAGGGAACTAGGAAGCAGTCCATTGGGTTGGCGGTGTGAAGACAGCCTGAGGGATTAGGAAGCAATGAATCACAGGTGGCGGGAAACAATATGCTAAGGGCTAGGAAGTGGAAAGCCACAACAGTGGGAACCTGGGAGAAGAGCAGGACCTGCAGGAGAGTCAAGGTGCCAGTGTTGGGGAGGGGAGAGGAGGAGGGGTGGGTTTCCATAGAATACTCCTTGTGTCACAGCTAGCATGTTTGCCTGCAAGCTAGCAGAGAGCAGTGTTTCCCGGTGCATCCCTCCTCCCTCTACCTCACATGTGTGCCTCACCTGAGGCCACCTGCCATCCCAAAGGGCTGGCCTCACCACTCATGAGAAGCTGACCACCTCATGGGCTTTCCCCACACTGATCTTCCCACCCTCTGGAGGGGCAACACCTTTCAGAGCAGGGCCCAGCACTGCCAGCCCTCTGGAAGATCCCTGCAGCCCAGAAACACCAGATCAAGCTCCACCCAGCTATGGGAAGTCTGCCTCAATGGTGGGGTGGTCCTGCCAGTTCCAGCTGCCCTGGGGAAGTGCTCCCTTGTCTCCCAGTGACCCAGCTAGCTGCTCTCATCCTCAGGAGGTGCTGCACTTGTGCAGAGCAGCCCACCCAGAACCACCTGCCCCCTGGAAGAGCTCCACAGCCCCAAAATACCAGAGCAAGCTCTGCCCAGCCATGGGAAGTCTGCATCCATCACAGTGAAGACCTGTCAGTCCTGCCTGCCCTTGGAAAGACCTCCTTTGCTTCAGAGTGACACTTCTAGCCCCACCCACCCTCAGGAAATGCCCTGCTGAAAAAGAAAAGAAGACTGGCCAACACCACCAGCCCTTGAGAGACACACCATAGCAGGGCCTGGGCAAACCCTGCTTGGCCACAGGAGTACACATCTACCAAGAAAAAGAAAATAACAAGCAAGATTAAGAAGCTCAGAAACCACTCCCAGTTAAACCAAGAGGAGAGCTCACCTAAAGCAATCAACCATGAAACAGAACTCTGCAGTCTGACAGACATGGAGTTCAAAAGGGAGATAGTGAAAATACTGAAGGAATTAAGAGAAGATATGAACAGTAATGCAGACTCCCTCAGAAAGGAACTAGAATGTATAAGGAGGAGCCAATAAAAATTAGAAAATACATTTGCAGAGATACAAATTGAGCTAAGGGCAGTAAAAACCAGAATGAATGATGCAGAAGAATGAATCAGTGATGTGGAAGATAGAATAATGGAAATAACCCAATCAGGACAGCAGACAGAAAACCAAATGAAAAAACATGAACACAATATAAGAGACCTATGGGATAATATAAAGCAGGCCAATCTATGCATAATAGGAATTCCAGGAGTAGAAAAAGATAAGGGGATGGAAAATGTATTTGAAGAAATTATCATTGGTAGCTTCCCAAATCTAAAGGATACTGATTTAAAGATACAGGAAGCACAGAGGGCCCCAAACAAGTTGAACCCAAATAGACCCACACCAAGACACATTATAATAAAAATGGCAAAAGTTATTGATAAAGAGAGGACCCTAAAGGCAGCAAGAGTAAGGCAAAATGTTACTTATAATGGAACCCTCATAAGGCTATCAGCTGATTTCTCTACAGAAACTCTACAGGCCAGGAAGGAATAGCAAGAGATATTTAAAGTCTGAAAGGAAAAAAATATGTAATCTAGAATACTCTATCCAGCAAGAATAGCATTTAAAATAGAAGGGGAAATAAATTTTTTTCTCAAACAAACAAAAGCTAAAAGAATAGAGCAATGCAAAAGAAATATTGAAAGGGCTTATCTAAAGCAAAAAAAAAAAAAAAAAAAAAAGAGAGAGAGAGAGGAAGAACTAGGATGAAGGAAACCACAATCAGAGAGCAGTCACTCAAATAAGCCAGTATACAGATCTAATCATGAAGATGTTTAAAACAAAATAAAATTAAAAAGAAAAGAGACATCAAAATCATAAAATGTGGGCAAGGGAAGTAAGGAAATAGATTTTTTTAAAAAATTATTATGGTTATGAAGTGTTTAAACCTACAAGACTATCAGTCTAAAACACACAATTATAGGAAGGGGTGGGTTAACATACTTAAAAATCAGGGCAAACACAAATCAAAAACAAATATTAAATTCACAAAAATGAAAAGAAAAACACTCAAACAGAAAATAATTGGAAACCATCCAATCTAAAAAAGAATGGAAGAACGGAGAATCATAGAATTAACTGGAAAACAAGGTTTAAAATGGCAATAAATAATCATCTATCAATTATCACCTTAAATGTCAATGGACTTAATGCTCCAATCAAAAGACACAGAGTGGCTGAGTGGACAAACAAGCAAAAACTGCGGGGAGCTGAAAAACTGCAGGGACTCGCAAAAAGGACCTTGCCTGTTGGCAGAAAAACCTGAAGGCAGGTTTCTAACCAAGGAAGGGAGCTCATCTGAACGGTACAAGCTGAAGGTGGGCCTTTGGACAGGATAAAAGCCTGCCTGAACAGTGCAAGTCAAAGGTGGGCCTCTGGTCAGGATGAAAGCCTGTCTGCATGGTACAAGCCAAGGGCAGGCCTCAGGTTACACAGTTCTCATTTTGATGTTGATGGGGAAGAATTGGGGCTTTCCTAGGAAAACAATTTCCATGTTTACGCTGGAGAACATGGATTGTTTCTTGGGTGACCTAGTTTTTCCTGTTGTTTTATTTGTTATTCAGTTTTCCTCAGTCTTTCCTGATTGTTTACTTATTATTCTTATTTTCCTGTGGTGATTTGTGACTTAACAAAGTTACAACAATAATATAATAAAAATTTCATCCTGAAGGACTTTTCCCTATTCATATCTAACTTAATTAATATATAGTGTTTATCTACTAAATAGTTACAGTAAACTTTAGAGTTAGGATTTTAATGAGGTTTATAGAAGTTAGACATATATTATTATTGATCAAAAGAAACCCAGCTGTGAGTTTTGTCCTTGATTTTAGAAGCTTCTAAGCGGTAGGTAATTAAGTTGATTTATATTTTCTTATACTGTCTTCCTGCCATAATGCTTAAAAATATATATTAGTCTAAAACAAGATTTGTAAATGCAAAATTCTTGTGTCCATGACCTCTTCAACTTGTGGAGACTTGCTGGCCATGGGATGATTTGTACTGAGTCTCCTCCTTTCCACATGATGTATTGTACCTAATTGCCCTTAAATTGTACTCACTAAATGTAGTTAAAACAAAGATCTTAGAATATGACGTTCAGCTGCTATACCATGAAATAGTTAACCAATGTACTTTTAACACTGTGATGTAATCTGTAGTGAAAAACTGTCTATATAATCAACCATTTATGCCAATAAAATTTGAGCAGTCCAGTGCCCTGAAAGAAGGGACAAAGAGGCTTTCTCCATATTACATTTGCCGATGCCATGTCCCTCTCCGATCAGGAAAAAGTGTATACTCTCTGGCCACTGGAGCTGGCCTCCAGCAAAAAACCTTCAATCTGCTGCCTGTGAGAAACTCACCTAAGCACAAAGGACACATATCAATTGAAAGTTAGGGGGTAGGAAAAAATATTTCATGCTAATAGACATAACAGGGAAGCAGGAGTTGCAATATTCATAACAGACAAAATACACTTTAAAACAAAAGACATAAAGAAAGACAAAGAAGGACACTATTTAATAAATAAGGGATCCATTCAAGAAGAGGATATTACTATCATCTACATATATTCCCCAAATATAGGAGCACCCAGATATATACAACAAATATTAACAGACATAAAGGTAGAAATTGATGGGAATACAATCATAGTAGGAGACTTTAATATCCCACTCACACCAATGGACAGATCCTCTAGAAAGAAAACCAATAAAGCAACAGAGATCCTAAAGGAAACAACAGAAAAGTTAGACTTAATTGACATCTTTAGGACACTACATCCAAAAAAATAAGAATACATATTCTTCTCAAGTGCACATGGAACATTCTCAAGAATTGATCACATATTGGGGCACAAAGTTAACCTCAACAAATTTAGGAGCATAGAAATAATTTCAAGCATCTTCTCTGACCACAATGGTATGAACTAGAAATCAACCACAGGGAAAGAAATGAGAAAAAACTTACTACATGGACACTAAACAACATGCTACTAAAAAACCAAGGGGTCAATGAGGAAATCAAGAAGGAAGTTAAACAATACCTCGAGACAAATGATAATAAAGGCAAAACTGCTCAAAATCTATGGGATGCTGTGAAAGCAGTGCTCAGAGGGAAATTTATAGCAATAGAGGCCTTTCTCAAAAAAGAAGAAAGATCCCAAATTGACAACTTAACCCACGACCTAAATGAATTAGAAAAAGTAGAACAAAAAAGACCTAAAGTCAGCAGAAGGAAGGAAATCATAAAGATCACAGAGGAAATTAATAAAATAGAGATTCAAAAAACAATTGAAGAAATCATAAGACCAAGAGCTGGTTCTTTGAAAAGGTAAGCAAAATTGACAAACCTCTGGCCAGACTCACTAAAAAGAGGAGAGAAATAACATAAACAAAATTAGAAATGAAAAAGGAGAAATCACAACGGATACTGCAGAAATACAAAAAACCATAAGAGAATACTATGAACAACTATATGCTAACAAATTTGACAATCTGGAAGAAATGGACAACTTTCTAGAGACCTACAGCATGCCAAAACTAAATCAAGAAGAAATAGATCAACCTAACAGACCAATCAATAGAAATGGAATTGAATATGTCATAAAAACAATCCCTACAAATAAAAGCCCAGGACCAGATGGCTTCACAAGTAAATTCTACAAAACATACAGAGGATCTGGTGCCTATCCTCCTTAAACTTTTTCAAAAGTTTGAGGAAGAAGGAACACTCCCAAAGACATTCTATGATGCCACCACCGCCCTAATTCCAAAACCAGACAAAGATACAACCAATAAAGAAAACTATAGGCCAATATCTTTGATGAATATAGACACAAAAATTCTCAACAAAATTTTAGCCAACTGAATCCAACAACATATCAAAAAGATCGTAAATCATGACTAGGTGGGATTTGTGCCAGGTGCACAAGGATGGTTCAACATGAACAAATCAATCAATGTCATACACTGCATTAACAAATAAAAGTCAAAGACTATATGATCATCTCAATAGATGCAGAAAAAACATTTGACAAAGTCCAATATCCATTTATGATAAAAACTCTTGCCAAAGTGGGTATAGAGGGAACATTCCTGAACACAATCAAAGCCATTTATGATAAAACCACAGCAAATACAATACTCAATGGGGAAAAATTGAAAGCCTTCTCACTCAAATCTGGAACAAGACAGGGATGCCCACTCTCACCACTGCTATTCAACATAGGAGTGGAAGTCATAGCCACAGCAATTAGACAAACAAAAGAAATAAAAGGCATCCAAATAGGAAGAAAAAAGATAAAACTGTCACTGTATGCAGATGACCTGATACTATACATAGAAAACCCTAAGGAATCAGCCCAAAAACTCCTTGAACTGATTAATAAATTCAGCAAAGTAGTAGGATATAAGATTAACATTCAGAAATTGGTCGCATTTCTGTATACTAACAATGAAATATTAGAAAAGAAAAACAAAAATACAATACCTTTTAAAATTGCACCTCAAAAAATCAAATACCTGAGAATACACCTGACCAAGGAGGTAAAGGACTTATATGCTGAGAACTACAAAACATTAATCAAGGAAATTAAAGAGGATTCAAAGAAATAGAAAGGTATTCCATTCTCATGGGATGGAAAAATTAATACTGTAAACATAGTCATACTACCCAAAGCAATCTACAGATTCAATGCAATCCCTCTCAAATTACCCATGACATTTTTCACAGAATTACAACAAACAGTCCAAAAATTTATATGGAACTAGAGAAGACCCAGAATTGCCAAAGCAATCTTGAGGGGGAAAAAAAAAAAAAAAAAAAAAAAAAACAAGCAGGATGCATAACTCCTCCAGACTTCAAGAAATATTACAAAGCTTCAGTCATCAAAACAGTGTGTTACAGGCATCAAAACAGACAGACAGACTAATGGAACAGAACCCAGAAATAAACCCAGGCACCTATGGTCAATTAATCTTTGACAAAGGAGGCAAGATGAAAAAATGGGAAAAAGAATGTCTATTCAGCAAGAATTGCTGGGAAACCTGGACAGCTGCATGTAAAGCAATGGAATTAGAACACATCCTCACACCATGCACAAAAATAAAGTCAATATGGCTGATAGACTTAAATATAAGAAAAAGACACCATCAAATTCCTGGAAGACAATATAGGCAAAACATTCTCATGAATATTTTCTCAGGTCAGTCTCCCAAGGCAACAGAAATAAGAGCAAAAATAAACCAATAGGACCTAATCAAACTGAAAAGCTTTTACACAGCAAAGGAAACCCAAAAGAAAACAAAAAGACAACTTACAGAATAAGAGAAAATAGTTTCAAATGATGCAATGGACAAGGGCTTAATCTCTAGGATATACAAGCAACTTATACAACTTAACAGCAAAAAAGCCAATCAACCAATGGAAAAATGGGCAAAAGACCTGAATAGACATGTCTCCAAGGAAGATATACAGATGGCCAGCAAACACATGAAAAAATGATCAACATTGCTGATTATAAGAGAAATGCAAATCAAAACTACCATGAGATACCACCTCACACCAGTCAGAATGGCTATCATTAATAAGTCCACAAATAACAAGTGCTGGAGGGGCTATGGAGAAAAGGAAGCCTCCTGCACTGTTGGTGGGAATGTAAGCTGGTACAAGCACTCTGGAGATCAGTATGGAGGTACCTTAGAAATCTATACATAGAACTCCCATATGACCCAGCAATCCCACTCTTGGGCATGTATCCAGACAAAACTTTCCTTAAAAAAGACACATGTACTTTCATGTTCATTGCATCTCTATTCACAATAGCCAAGACAAGAAACAACCCAAATGTCCATCAACAGATGGGTAGATTAGGAAGACATGGTATATATACACAATAGAATACTACTCAGCAATAAAAAAGAGTGAAATAATGCCATTGCAGCAGCATGGATGGAACTAGAGACTCTCATACTGAGTGAAATGTCATAAAGAGAAAGATAAATACCATATCATATCACTTATAACTGAAATCTAATATTCAGCATAAATGAACATCTCCACAGAAAAGTAAATCATAGACTTGGAAATAGACTTATGGCTGCCTGGGGGGGGGGGAAGATGGAGGAAGTGGGAGGGATCAGGAACTTGGGGTTAACAGATGCAAACTATTGCTATTGGAATGGATTTACAATGAGATCCTGCTGTGTAGCATTGAGAACTATGTCTAGTACTTACATTGCAACACAACAATGGGAAGAAAAATTATGCATATGTGTATGTGTAACTTGATCCACATGCTGTACAGTGGAAAAAAATGAAAAAAAATTAAAATTAAAAACATTTTGTATCCTGCGACTTTGTCAAATTCATGGATAAGATCTAACAGTTTTCTGGTGGAGTCTTCAAAAAATGGGCAGAAGGTCTAAACAGACAATTCTCCAAAGAAGACATAAAGATGGCCAAAAAACACATGAAGAGAATTTCAACATCACTCATTATTAGAGAAATGCAAATCAAAACCACTATGAGGTACCACTTTACACCAGACAGAATGGCCATCATCAAAAAGTCTACAAACAATAAATGCTGGAGAGAGTGTGAATAAAAAGGAACCCTATTACACTGTTGGTGGGATTGTAAATTGGTGCAACCACTGTGGAAAAGAGTAGGGAGATTCCTCAGAAAACTAAAAATAGAATTACCATTTGACCCAGCAATCCCACTCCTGGGCATCTATGCAGAGAAAACCACGACTTGCAAAGACACATGTACTCCAATGTTCATTGCAGCACTCTTTGCAATATCCAAGACATGGAAACAACCTACATGCCCATTGACAGAGAGTGGATCAAGAAGATGTGGTACATATACACCATGGAATATCATTCAGCCATTAAAAGGAACAAAATGCCAGTATTTTTAGCAACATGGATGGACTTAAAATTATCATGCTAAGTGAAGTCAGTCATACAATGAGACACCAACATCAAATACTATCACTGACATGCAGAATCTGTAAAAAGGACAGACTGAACTTCTTTGCAGAACAGACACTGACTTACAGACTTTGAAAAAATTATGGTTTCCAAAGGGGACAGTTTCAGGGGTGAGGGGATGCTATGGGGTTGTGGGATGGAAATCCTATAAAATTGGATTGTGATGATCATTGCACAACTATAAATGTAATAAATTGAGTAATTAAAAAAAAGAAAGCAAAAGCATTTGACAAAATTTAACACCCTTCTTGATAGAAATTACCAACTAAGTTGTGCTAGGAGGAATATATTTCCACATAATAAAGGCCATTTATGGCAAACTTCATACTCATACTCAGTAGTAAGAGGCTGATTTTTTCCCCCTAGGATCAGGAATAAGACAAGTATTTACACTCCTGCTATTCCCTTTAACACAGAATAGGAAGTCCTAGATATAGCAATTAGATAAGCAATAAAGACATCCAAATTGGAAAGCAAGAAATAAAAAATTCACTATTTGCAGATGACATGATACTATATACAGAAAACCCTAAAGACTCCACCAAATTACTGTTAGAACAAATAAAGGAATTCAGTAAAGTTGTAAGATACAAAATTAATATATGAAACTATTAATGATGAACACTAATGATGAATTATACACTAGTGATGAACTATCAGAAAGAGAAATCAAGAAAAAATTCCATTATTATTGAATTAAGAAAATGCCTAGAAATACATTTAATCAAGGGGCTGAATTACCAGTACTCTGAAACCTAAGACACTGATGAAAAAATTGAATATATTCCATGTTCACAGAATAGAAAAATTAATATTGTTAAAATATCTATATTGCCCAAAGCAATCTACAAATTAATACAATCCCTATTAAAATATCCATGGAATTTTTAACAGAACTAGAACAATTAATCCTTAAACGTGGTTGAAAATACAAACGATCCCAAATAACAAAAGCAATCTTGAGAAGAAAGAACAAAGCTGGAGATATCAGACTCCTTAATTTCAAACTGTACTACAAAGTATATTAATCAAAACAGACACAGAGCTCAACAGAATATACCAGAGAGCCCAGAAATAAACCCACTAATATATGCCAATTTTGTATGCTATATTTCATAAATTAATCTAAGACAAAGAAGACAAGAATATAAAATAGGGGAAAGACAGACATCTCAATAGGTAATTGAGAAAAGAATCAAATTTTGCAATTACCTAAGGTAATTTTGCAATTAATCTAAGACAAGGAAGACAAGAATATAAAATAGCGGAAAGACAGACAACTCAATAGGTAATTGAGAAAAAAATCAAATTTTGCAATTACCATGACTTGAAAAGACACGTATACTCCAATGTTCATTGCAGTACTCTTTGCAATAGCCAAGACATGGAAACAACCTACACATAATTGCAAAAGAATCAAACTGGACTACTATCTCACACCATATACAAAATTAAACTCAAAGTAGATTAATGTGGTTGAAGTAAAACAGGCCCATGAGCCTCAAGCTTGAAATCACATAGCTAGAGTACGGAAAGAGAATAGATTATAGAGAGAATGGAAAACCGTGACATCCTCTTGGAATGCCAAGAAAGTTATGCTAGGGAAGAACTTTAGAGAGTTAATGTTTATAGTCCCTGGGAGGGGAACAAACAGGCCTGCTCTAAAGAGAGATGTGATGATTTTTAGAACAAACTCTGTAAATTATAATCCCCCAGGCTTGTGTGGTCCCTGTAAATTTTATCTATAGTCTCTGCCCCCCACGCCCTTTGTTCACAATCCTAATAAAAGAAAGACCCTGAGTTTGCTCAGGGCTCTTGCTTATCACAGCATTAGCCTCCCTGTGTCTCCTTCAAGATGATCTCCAGGTACACCCTAAATTCTGATTGTCACATTCAGTGACAGATTAAAGACTTACATGTAAGACTTGAAACCATAAAATTCCTGGTAGAAAACAGAGGCAGTGCAATCTTGGATATCAATCATACCAGTATTTTCTTGGCTATGTTTTCTCAGGAAAATGATATGTCCAATAAGTGGTAAATATCCAAAACATTTAAAAACTCAAATGACTTAAAGTCAAGAAAAACGAAACAAACTTATAAACGAACAACAAATGTACTTGAATAGATATTTTTCCAAAGAAGACATATATGAAAAGAGACACATGAAAAGATGGTCAACATCACCAATCATTAGGGAAATGCAAATTAAACCCACGGTGAGATATCACCTTACAACAGTCAGAATGGCTATTTTCAAGATGACAAAAAATAGCAAAAGTGGTTAAGGATATGGAGGGAAGAAAACCCTAGTGCACTGTTAGTAGGAATGTAAATTTTTACAGTCACTCTGGAAAACAGTATGCAGTTTCCTCAAAAATTAATAATAGAACTACATGTGATTCATTAATTCATGCCTGGATATTTATTAGAAGAAAAGAAAAATACTAATGCAAAAAGATGTATGCAACTCAATGTTCATGGTAGCATTATTTATAACAGCCAAGATATGGAAGCAACCTAAGTGCTCACTGACAAATAAATGGATAAAAGACAATGTGGCAAATTGTCTTTATGTGTGTGTGTGTATATATATATACACACATACATATACATATAATGTATATATATACGTTATGCACACATATATATACACTATATATAACCACAAGAGGCATATATATAATGTGTGTATATATATACTTATACATATATATACATATATATGTATACACATAGTCCCCCAATATATAAAAATATTGCCATGTGTGACAATATGGATATACTTGAAGGGTTTATGCTTAGTGAAGTTAAATCAGTTGAGAAAGATAAACACTGTATGTTTTACCTATAAGCATAATCTATAAAACAAAATAAGTGAATACATATAACAACACAGAAATAGACTCAGAGATACAGATAATAAACTAGTGGTTACCACAGGAAGAAGGATAGGAAGAGACTAAAAATAGGTGAAGAGGATTAAGAGGTACAAACTACCAGTTATAAAATATATGTCACAGGGATGTAATGTATAGCACAGAGAACATAGTCAAAATTTTATAACTTTGGATCACATGTATCCTATAAAAATATCAAATCACTATATTGTACACTTTAATACAGTATTCTAAATCAATTATGTGAATAAAATCAACCAGTAAGTAAATAAAATTAAAAAAACAAGCAAACAAATGCAAACCTCAATAGATTATGCTTCATACTGATAGATTTTTACTGTGGAGTTTTGCACAAATTTCAGATTACTGGTGCCACTAGAATTCTAAAGTATATAGATGTCTACTGTAAACACAGATCTTACTCTATTAAACTTCATTCCATTCATTTATTGTCAGATATGAGTCCTTGTAATGTTCCAAGAACATTGAAAATTTCTGTGAATAAAACTATGGGAACAAGTAATAAGTGAGAAATCAAGACAAAAGATTATCTCCAGGAGTTCTTGTCATGGCTCAGCAGAAATAAATCTGAGTGGTATCCATGAGAATGCAGGTTCAATCCCTGGCCTCACTTGGTGGGTTAAGGATCCAGCTTTACCAAGAGCTGTGGTGTAGTGGTGATCTGGCATTGCTGTGTCTGTGATGTAAGCTAGTGGCTGTGGCACCGATTCAACCCCTAGCCAGGAAAACTCCATATGCCACAGGTGTAGCCCTAAAAAGACATCTGTATCTATCTATATCTGTATCATCTATCTATACCTACATCTATCTATCTAATCTCCAATCATATGGATCTCCATGTATTTTGTATGTTTCTGAATTTTTTTTACCGGTGTTAGATCCATATAATCCTTTCATAGATATGAGTATAGCAAACATTCTTGAAAGATAGTGTCTTCCTCCCTAGCAGAGGGCAAATTTGTTTCATGACAAGAATACTAATGATACTGTTCTCCTCCCAAAGTTTGAATAGATTTACTAGCAGCATTCTTTAAAAATGGGATTTATAAAAGATTGGGATTTATAAACTTTTGTTTTCTCAGCTATGACACAAAACCACTATTTGTGCAACATCCATATGAACTCACCTCTTCATTTTGCTGTGCAACTTGGGGGAGAGAACAATAAGGCTCATATGTCTGGTGTTCTCTGAGCAATAAAGGCTTTTATCTCTAGTATTTAAAAAATAAATATTAAATAATAAACCTTAGGGGAGGAAAACTTGTTTGACCTTTAAGATAAATCCCTTGAGCCAGTACTATGTATTGATGCATATACATCCAAATATATAGTAGGGATTGATGTTATGTGCTTACATAGCCCATTTCATTAGTACCAGAGGATGTTACCCTGAGAAAATCTACAGATAAAATGTTAATTGGACACACTCTCCTAATATTTGCCACTAATAAGTGGATCAGAATTTAGTATGCATACCTCTGCCCTCTGACATCAAAAGATTTTACCACATAGGTAATATTCTGTTCTTTGGCAAATCAGAATTCTCAGTCTCAATGGCTGGCTCTACAGTGTTATCATTTCCCCTCCAAAATACTGATAAACCCTGACAGAATGCTGGGGTCCACTTAACAAGTAAACTTTCTTGGGATTATGTAAGTAGATTCACTGTGAATTCTGCAAGAAAAACTGCTGTCTTTTCAGCCACCCATTACTAAATTGTAGCCCTATCATCTTATTGGACCTTTGGTATTAGAGAGAACACAAGTGTCTGTGACTTGTGATTTAGATTGAAGCCTCTAGCAAAGGGAAGAAGCCTCAAGATAAAGAATTCTCCTAGAGTTTTCCCTTGTATCCTCCCTGATAGGACCACCAGGTACACAGCTTTGGAAAAGCAGCTACTAGCTTTCTGTGGTGCTCTTATCAAAACTGACCACCTGCCAAGGGAGGGTGATTGAATGATTATTTTGGTTAGTTCAACTCCAAGTACAACACTAGTGGAAGAAGTGGAAGAAGCCCCAGAAGTCTCACGTTATCAAATGAAATTGTGCATGTATTCAAGAGCTCAGCATCCCCAATTCGTGGCATCTGAAATTTATATGAAACTCTGTAGGCTAACTTGTGAGTTTCCGAGTACGATAAAATCTCACACTCGTCACAACAGTTTAAAGTGTAATACTGGGATAATTTTCTTCTCTGAGAATAAATATGTTGTACTTATTTATTTTACATGTACTTTTTATTAATGTGATTATTCAAATTTAGGTTAGACTCAGTTATTCTGTGCTATTCTATAAATAACATTTTACTTTTATACAAGTATTAAATATAAAATATGGCACATAGGTAATCAATATTCACACTTATAATGCATATTTCTTGTTTTGCTAAAGTATTTTTTAAGTCTATTTTTCTAAAATGTCCATAGTTTGCACAACTTTGAATACTGTCTGTATTAACACATATCAATATTAAATTAAATATAATTTATCTTTTAAGGTTATAGCGAGAATGAAGTGGAAAAAACTCATATAAAGGATGTAAAACACTGCATAATAATTTTAGTATTTTTATTTATGATTATTGCCAGTTGTGAACAAAATTTAAATAAATAAAAACGTTTCAGAAAACTATTCAGTGAGCTAGAATTCAAGAATATTTTGATTATATTTTATAGGAAGTGTCTTCTTCAGCATATCACTATTCAGGAAGTTATGTAATTTCATAATGTCAGTAGACAGTGTTTTAGAATTATAACAGGAATTAGTATTTTATTGTGGCACTGAATAGGTTGTATTATAATGTCTGTTCTTGTTCATGTCTTCCTCTTTCCCCTTACTAGATTTTGAGCATCTTAAGAACAAGAATTATATTCTCTTTATGTTTGTATCTTCTGTATCCAACAAGGTAACTAGGACAGAGTGAATTCTTATTCATTTAAAGGACACAGTAAATTATAAATGTGTAAAACTTTTTCTCATATTTAGTCAATAAAAAAGTTCTTTAAAATTACATTAAGATGATGTTAACACTGAGCAAAATACATATTTTCTATACTTTGAAAATAGTTTGTTTTTCAATGTTTAAAAAATGGCATAGAGGACTAAATAAAAGAATAATTCATGAGGAATATTACTTTTAGCATAAAAATACATTGTAAAAGTAATTAATTCTTAAAAGTCCAAGATATTAGGGGAAATTATGTTAATTATTTGGATGGAGAAATTTTCTTCATTATTTTAAGTTACAGATCAAGGCAACTGTTCAGACTTTCAGGAATGCCTGTATTCACAGTATTGAACCCCAGGAACAAAATGTGTTAGAACATATATTAAAGTATAAGAAGAAAAAAAATTCAAGCAATGTGAATTTAAAAAAATATACAATTTTTATATTGAAAAACAAGTATGGCTGGCCCATTCAAGACACAAAACATTAAAAGAGGAAAGAAATTTCAAGTGTGTAACTATGGATTCAAATCAATTATTTTTGATGGTTTGGGCTGTGCAAATCAACATCTATATTTTATGAAACAGCAAAAGAAAGATGCATAGTTTTAATCCTTCCCGATGTTGAATTAAATCAATTTCCCCCCATTTGGAACAACATGAATTTTTGTCTGTATTTATGAGCTAGAGTCTGATTATAGAATAAACATTGAAAGTAGCTAAAATAAAAATCAGGGAGGAAAATACACAGGGAAGATGATCACATTTAATTCAGTTTGGGATTTCCCATTGTGGCATAGCAGAAATGAATCTGACTAAGAAACATGGGTTGTGGGTCCAATCCTTGGCCTCACTCAGTGGGTTAAGGACCAGGCTTTGCCACGAGCTGTGGTGTACGTCACAGATGTGGCTCAGACCTGGCGTTGCTGTGGCTCCTGCATAGGCCTGTGGCTACAGCTCTGATTAGACCCCTAAACTGGGAACCTCCATATGCCATGGGTGCAGCCCTAAAAATGACAAAAAATTGACAAAAAAATAAAACTTCAGTTTTACTGTATATTTAGGTTATAAGCCTAATCTTCAAGTACATTGTATTCTTTCTAATAGTGAAGATTCTGGACACTTTTAAAAAAGAAATTTTACTGGAAATAATGGACTAATAGATATTTGAAAGTATGTATGTTGACCATTCCTGGAGTACCAATGAATGATTGAAAAATATTTTGAAATCAAGAACATTTCAAAAGTAGATATACATAGAAATAGATTATATGATAATTTTCAGAAAGAAAAAAAAATAAAGAAAGCTAGTACTGCTGTGTTTTTCTCATTCCAACTCCAGTCAATCCTAGTGTCTTACAGAAGTTTCTACTACCAATTTATCTATAGCCAGCACACCAGTAAGGCTTACGCCTTCGGCCACCTCCATCTGCTTGCTATGGAAAGAACTTAAGACAAAATTATCTATTGCACAAGCTGTCAGGTCTGTATTCCTTCTTTTTTCTTTGCTTCTGCTCATTAATTATTTACTTTGATGTTTGTTCACCAGAGTATAATTAATTAGTGAGTCATTCTACTTATTCTTGCATAAATAATCTATTTTACTCTTATGTGATTATAGAATGAGTCATATTCAAATTCTTCGGGATGTGAAAAATGGATTGGGGCAAAATAATTTTCTTCCTCTTTTCTTCTATGTGTTGTCTGTATCAAAAGTACAAGAACCATGCGTTCTGAGATAGATAAACACTTAATGACTAGTGTCACTTGTGATACAGAAAGTTATTAATCTTGGATAGAGATTGGATTTTACATTATATTGAGAAATAATCTGGAGGAAAATGGTTGAGGTATGAAATTAAAAATCTCAATGTAGAATACGTATAAAGTAGACATAAACTCAACTGCAGTTTGCAGATTATATCGTCAGATATCCTTGAAGTGACATCCTTTCTAGAAACTTCCATATATACTATCCCTGGACCCAGGCTACATTAATATTATGGATTTATCTATTTGCCCAAAGCCCTATCAACTATTATGTGAACATAATTTAGGTATAATGCTATACAATGCATGGATTATAAAACATAATATGGGAATTCATTTTCCTCATATTTTTTGTGGCTAAATATAATTTAAAAGCATTAGCAACATTTGTTGCTAATTGGTTGAGATGTAACTGGAATATTTGTAATTCTTATATTTGTTTCTTTCTTAAATCTATCTATCTGTCTTTCTATCTATCTATCTATCATCTATCTCTAGATATAGATATAATAGGGTACTATCCTGACCATTGCAGTGTTGCCCCTTCTTTACTTATTCTGTTCATGATGTATGGTATCCTTTCTTTTATTATATCAACTATGTATAGTTTTATTTTATTTGAAAATGTTATTCATTATAAAGCCCATAGTATAACTATAGACCTTGAGGATGCATGAAAGGAGAGGGAAAAATATCAGGAGTGCAAAAGTACTGAGTCAAGCACCTCTTACTCCAGTAAATAGATCTCTGCAGATGCACCTGTGGAGGATCTCAGTCTAGGACCCCAATAAGGGGGCTTCTTATTGATGCAGCCTGGGCTTGGAATACACACACACACACACACGCGCACACACACACACACACACACACACACACACATGCATATACATATGCATATATATATATATATCCAGCAAAGAGAGTATAAGTCCTTCACTGCAGCTCCCTTCAAAGTCTGCACTGCACTTGCTATACACCAAATCCATGTAGGGAAGGCTATGAGGCAAGAAGAGCCTTGCTTGAGACTGAAAGATCACTCATAGGATTTTGGCCAGGAGCCAGACTCTCCAAACCTATCCTTTAGTTTATAAATAACTGAGTGTAAAACACAAGCTATTCTATATGGACCCCAAAAGGTCACACTTTGGAGGTCTGTGGTAAGAATCTCATAAATAGTCTGAGACTACAGAGGACCATGGTCATCATCAAGCTCACTCCAAGCAGGATGATCAGGCCTGTTGGTGGTATAAACAAAGCCATTGATGCCAACTATTACCAAGACAGGAAAAGATGTCCCATAGGCCAGTAGGGTCTACTGTAGAGAGCCAGGAATCTTCTTCCATAAGCTTCATTTTTTGGGGGGTTAGAAACATGCAATTGAATTAATTTATTGGTTTTATGATATTTTACAGTTAGTCATGTAAGAGACTTTCACTTTAATTTTTGTCTGCACATGTAGATAATCTTTTAACTGTCATGAATCCCAACAATGATTATAAAGAGACATCAGAATACCATCATTATTCTAAACAGAGCATGGATGTAATGAGCTGGGCTGACTTTCTTTTTTTTAAGATTTTTATTCTTTCCATTATATTTGATTTACAGTATTCTGTCAATTTATATTGTACAGCAAAGTGACCCAGTCATACTTTTTCTCATATATCCTACATTATGTTCCACCACAAGTGACTAAATATAGTTCCCTGTGCTATACAGCAAAATCTCATTGCTTATCCACTCCTAATGCAACAGTTTGTATCCCAAACTCACAGTGCATCCCACTCCCTCCCTCCTCCTTAAGCTTCGTATGGATCTCTTTTATTTGGCCTGAGGCATCAACTCAGTCACAGCACAGCTCAGGCTAATAAATTGAAACTGACATGAATGCCTTTCAGGGCTGAGGCAATGTCATTTTAGTCCAGGTATACACAAAAGAAGTCTAATTACAGAGGATACAGATGGTCTTCTGGGAACATAGAGCTTACAGTGGTTTCCCAGCAGGATATATATTAACTAGGCAGCAGGTTAACTGGGCTCATAATTTACCCATAATCAAGGCAATTCCTGCCCTAGGGTTCCTAATACAAACCAAACAATTTAGTTCTGTCCCTGGTTTTAGAGGGACTTCATGAGAGAGTCAGTTTCAAAAAGTTGTGCTTGTCTATGACATTGGTTTGTCAGCATTATGATTTAGATCACAAACTCAGAAGTTTGACCCCAAAACAGTTATAAACATTTGGAAAAGCAGCCAAACTTCATATTTTTCAATCATTCTCTACTTTCATGCAGGCCTTTCATCTGTAATAGCTGTATGCAAAAAGGATGAAAGCATTTTTAGAGAAAAACATGTTTATATAATTTAACCAGAAAGACACATTGTCTTAAAGAATCAGCACAAAGTCCTGAATTTTTATGATTTTAAAATATGTTTCATCATGTTTTAAACTTGCTGTTTAAAAGCCATCCTGGGCATTCCCGTTGTGGCTCAGTGGTTAATGAATCCGGCTAGGAACCATGAGGTTGTGGGTTCCATCCCTGGCCTTGCTCAGTGGGTTAAGGATCCGGCATTTCCGTGAGCTGTGGTGTAGGTTGCAGATGTGTCTCAGATCCCACATTGCTGTGGCTCTGGCATAGGCTGGCAGCTACAGCACCGATGAGACCCCTAGTCTGGGAACCTCCACATGCTGTGGGAGCAGCCCTAGAAATGGCAAACAAAAGAAAATAAAACAAAACAAAAAAAGCCATCCTGATCTCTCTGAGTCTTCAGAAAGGGGACTGAAGGTGAGAGAATGTCATTAAAATTTCCCCATGGTACCCAAGATGTCCCAAGCCATAAAATTAGAGCATAAGCTTGAAAGAAGCAGACAGAAAGCCTGATCAAACATATGGTGTAATTGAGAAGTACCTTTAAGGGAAATGGCTGAATTGCAACATCAGGTTCCTTGTCTGAGATACATAGGACAGGTTGCACTTACCTTTATATCTCTCAACAGCTTCTTAAGCCTGTTTTTCCTTGTCTTTAAAAACACCCAATCCCTTTGTGGTTGGGGGTTATATAGAGTATAGAGAGTGTATTGTGTGCTCTATCATTTGTCCCACTGATATTTGTCTTTGGCTGCAAATCCAGAGACATAATCAGAAATAATATGCTCAGAAAACCTAAATAAAAAGCAAGTGTATGGGAGTTCCTATCATGGCTCAGTGGAAATGAATATTACTTGTATCTATGAGGATGCAGGTTCAATCCCTGCCCTTGCTCAGTAGGTTAAGGATCCAGCATTGCTGTGAGCTATGGTGTAGGCCACAGATGTGGCTTGGATCCTGCATTGCTGTGGCTGTTGTGTAAGCCAGCTACACCTCTAATTAGACCTTAGCCTGGGAACTTCCATATGCTGCAAAAAAACAAACAAAAAAAAAAGCAGGTGTACTCTTGTAGAACCTGGATAGTGTTGTCCCATTAATAGAACACATATGGGTGGCTAGGTCAAACCTGAAGAAGTTGTCAGCTGCTGTGAGGAGCCTACAAAATCTGTATGGCACTAAACACCAAACAGATTCACCTGCCAAATATCTTGACCCCTTTGCTCATGGAATCTGTCCCTAGGCAGTATATTTAGTCTTACCAGTTGTGGCCTCAGCTTTCAAATCAGAGAGAATTATCTCTTCTCTCCCATTTTGTTTTAGGGACCAGAGTCATCTGTGCATGGGTATTAAAAGGCCCCAGAAGTGCAGGATCTGCAGGCTTTTTCTCCTCTAGAATGGCACTATGGTTGATCTTGACTGACCATCAATTTGTTATGAGCTGGTCTCGGAAGAATTGAGGCACCAGAGCCAGACTCCACAACCATTCTACCAGTTTTTCTAGAAAGAGTATCTTTCCTCCAATGCAATATCATGGTTTCAAGTTGCTACAGGAGTTCTTTTGTGGCTGCATGGGTTAGGAATCCAGTGTTGTAACTGCTGTGGTTCACGTTAATGCTATTGAGTGGGTTCAATGCCTGGCTTGGGAACTTCTGCATGCTGCAAGCATGAGAAAAAAAAAAAAAAAAAGAAGAAGAATCAAGTGTACTACTGATGGGGAAAGAGTGTTACAAAAGAAAAACTACTATGGATTTTTTACAAGTTTGTAAAGAGCTAGGCACTGACTCACTGCCACAATGATCCTAGTTTCTTAATTTGACATAAGTACTTCCCTTTCCTCACTTATGTAGGAGCTAAAATATGGGGCCAGCTAGTATCTTTTACAGATTTTTTTGCAGAATTAGAAGAAATACAACTAATTGTTTCTATGCTCTAAATATACAGAATTGTAAAATCTCTCCTATATATTAGTTACACCTCTCATACACATTTTTCAAAAATAGGACACTGACCACCTTGATTTTCATCACATTTATGGAGAAGTGGCTGATTGTCAATAGACATTTGTCCTACTTTAGGTAATCAAATTCATAACTATGAGGTTGTTCCTTAATCACTACTACTTAGTAACTATTTTAAATAAATGTTGTATTTCCAATTGACAGGCAACAGTAATATCTTTTAGAAAAATTTTCTGCTTGAAAGTAGCAAACCATATTTTAAGAGTAAGAGAATGTTCCTGAAATAATTTCCCTCACCACTCTTTCGAGTAATTAATTAAGACCTGAAAACCTAGGAATTCTGGAGTGAACATGTGCCCAGAGGAACAATAAAATTTGGTCTGGTGAAAGAGAAGTATGAAGCTGTTGGAAAGAAAAATTAGAGATGAGAAAATGAAAATATATAAATATTATTTCTAGCTTTTTTCCTCCTAAGGCTCAGCTGCTTTCTTAGGATCATTCTTTGGGTTATGTTAATATTGTATATATGTTCATAATTTAAGATGTCTGAAAGTGGAATTTATCTCATAAGTAATAGTGTTTTATTTGTTTACTTTATTTTTTATGTTTATTCATATATTTATTCTTTGACAGTTCAATGAAAAGCTGCATTTAGAGTCATCAGTTGCATTCCTTTATATTTACATTAAATGGATAGCACAGTGCAGGTAAAATTGAAGGAACCTGTTTCTAGAGCTTTACATAGTAGTAACTGTGACACAATTACATGTTTTACAAATTTATAGCATTATAGCACAACAGAATTCAATGCTGAAATTTGCTTGAGAGGAAAATTTGGGAAATGAGAGTTGGCAAACACCTGCAGGGAGAAGTTATAGCACTTTAAGGATGGCAAACAAAAGGGAGGAGAGGGGTTGGACAAAAAGTCCTGACAAGGCATAAAAGGCAGAACACACAATCAGGTGATTTATGTGGGTGGTGCTTTCAATCACCAGAGATTAAAAGTGTATCTCCACTTGTGTTTTATCCTGTTGTTGCTTGAGGGGTGGCTTAGCTACCCAATCTTCCATGATCTCTACATGGGGTCCCTGAACTCCAGGGATAAATTTCTGTTGCATAGACCTAGACTTCTCTGTCAAACAAAGGAAGACTTGAGCTGTGTTCCACTGAGCTCGTTGCCTTGGCCCTACCAAATGAAATTTCAAAGATGCAGGCATTTTCTGTTCAGCCTGAAATTTAAAAAGATTCTACCATGATTTTTAAGGATTTTTTTTTCACTTCTTCTAAATTTGTACAGAAATTCAGACTGAAAATGGGGCCCCTAACTTATCACTGGAATTTATTTAGGACTATGTCTGCCCCACTCCCAACACTGACCCTCAATTGCCATCACATACTTCTTACCTAAAATCTATTTCAGTTTCTCAGGAGACTATTTTCCCCCATATATGGAGTCTACTATCTCTTAGACTGCAAGATCCTTAGACTGTGGTACTACTGGTGAAAATGTTTAGATTTATAAAAGTCAAAAATGGGGAAAAGAGAAACAATATTAATTTCAACTCTCTGGGAATGTAGAGGGAAAAGATAATGAAAGGGAAATAGAAAACGAAAGATAGATTGGCCAGGTTTAAGGTCATTTAAGTCTCTATAAACATCTTTTTGCTCTAAGTACTAAATGTGCCTAAATTAGGCCACCTTCCTCCATAGAATAGGCAGGAACTGGTCACTATGAAATACTGTCAAAGTGAAATTTTAAAAGGCTGCTTATCATCTATACTATTTTTTGAAAACTAAAATTTACCCACAAATATATGGTCAACTAATATTTGACAAGGTAGCCAAGAATATTCAATAGTGAAAAGATAATCTCTTCTGGAAAACGTATATTCCTATGCAAAAAATGAAACTTCATTCATAGATTATAACACTCACAAAAATTAATCCAAAATGAATAAATTTAAATGTAAAACATGAAATCCTGAAAATCCTAGAAAGAAACATAGGAATAAAACTGACATGGGTCTTGGTGATAATTTTTTGGATATCACACCTAAAATATAAGTAACAATATAGAAAATAAACAATTGGGTCTATATAAACTAAAAATCTCATGCACAGCTAAAGAAACCAGGAACAAAATGAAAAAACATGCAGAATGGGAAAAATATTAGCAAATCATATATCTGATAAGTGGTTAATATCCACAATACATAAATAACACATATAACTCAATAGAAAAAAACAAAACAACCTAATTAAAAAATGGGCCATGGTCCTCAATGGACATTTCTCCAGAGAAGATATAAGAAAGGTTAACAGGTATATTAAAATATGTTTAATGTCACTAATCAACAGGGAAATGGAAATTAGAATCACGATGAGATATCACCTCACACATGTTAGAATAGTCATCATCAAAAAGACAAAAAATAACCAATTCTGGGATGGATTTTAAGAAAAATGAATGCGTGTGTACTGCTGTTGAGATTGTAAATAGCTATAGCCACTATGGAAAACATTATGGAGGAGCCTCAGAAAATTAAAAATGGAAATACTGTATGATCTAACAATTCTGCTTTGGGTAATAGAGTCAAAGTAAACAAAAAATACTGTTGAAAAGATATGTGCACCTCCCATGTTCATAGCTAGATTTTTTACAACTGCCAAGGCATATAAACAATCTAAATGACCATTGATGGATGAATGGAAATATTATTTGGCTATTAAAAATTAGGAAATTCTACAACTTGTGACAACATGGGTGGACATTAAAGGCATTATGCTAAGTGAAATGTCAGAGACACAAATACTGTTTTATATTGCAATTGACCAGGTAGCAGTACGAATGTAGTTCTTATGACCTGTGCTTATGGCTATCATGGCCTTAGAGTTACAAGCATTTTGATTATGAAATGTCAGTGAGATGCTATTTAAAATAATACACAATTATTCATGAAAATTTTTTATTGTGAAAAGAAATAGTTGTGGAAACAAAGTAGTGAGACAAAAATATATTGTTGAAACAAATACTTTTCAATGATGTACTGACTGCCATTCCATATTTTTATTCAAAACAATATCAGGGAAGAATATCATATACCAAACAATGGGACATAGGCCAGATGTCCCTAAATACCCTGGAAAATGTTAAGACTAATGTGACATATTCATGCATTTCACAGAACTACCTTTAAAGTTTAAAACATAAGTTTTCCAGAAATTTCATGCTGAGTTTTAACAGATCTTCTCAATTTACAAAAATCAGTAATTTAATTAAAGGAAAAAGGCAGCATTGTTTAGTCAATTGGGAAATATTAATGAATAATCAATATTCTTCAGCATGCGAAACATGCTTGAGTATGTAAGAAATCAAGATTGTAAGAAATCACAATTATAATTATCAATTATACTATGGAGCTCTGCTTAATAATTTCCAGAAATAAATTGTCATCTTATATAATTTCAAATCACAGAATGAAATAATATATACCCAAAATGTTATTATAAAAATACCACCTCCCAAAAAATTACATAAATAAAGCCTAAATTGTGTTGCACTGATTAATGTTATTTTATCATAGAAGTTCAGGAACTCTAACAAACCACCAGGTATATTAATCATTAAGACATTTTAGGGCATGTATCTGATTAGTTCACAAATAAATAAGCTTTCCAAAAAGTGATATGGTTGTTACCAGTGTCATCATGACAGGACAAATGCAACAAAAAGAAGTTATTTTGAAAAGAATCTGAGAACCTATATCCTAGTTCTTTTTTGCAAAACTTTTCAAAAAGTTTTTGACTCTTGCTAAAAGCCATCAAAATTGAAAGAATGTGTATAGGCAATTTGTCAAAAATATCCAGAATCAACAGTGGATCACTACTTTCATAAATGTTGCACCACTGATGTTTTGGACTTAAACATCAAAGAAAGCAAGAAAAACAATATTGTGTAGAAATCAAGGACCTCAGTGAACTTGAGTCAAAGAGTCATTCAACTGAGTCAGAGTCAGATTGCAGAGAAATATTAGATACGATTCATCCACATAATTTTGCTCCTATTTTAACTTTTATTCTTGCACATCAGGAGTTCCCATCATGGCTTAGCAGGTAAGGAACTGGACTAGCATCCATGAGGAGCAGCTTTGACACCTCACCTTGCTCAGTGGGTTAAGAATCCTGCTTTGTTATGAGCTCTGGCATAGGTCACATGTTGTTTCTTGGACAGCACGTTGCTGTGGCTCTGGCATAGGCCTGTGGCTACAGCTCCAGTTGGACCCCTAGCCTGGGAACCTCTACATGCTGTGGGTGCAGCCCTAAAAAGACAGAAACACAACGGAAATATATTTGCATGTCAATAAAATAATATAAACATATAAGGCTAACTATATCTGAAAATAGCTCTTTCATAAATATAGAATAAAATTTATTTGAGAAGAAAGTATTGTGTGATTGCTAATTTAGGAGTTTGATTTTTTCTCTCTTTTTTCCTTCCTTCTTCCTTCTTCCTTTCCTTCCTTCCTCTTTCATTGGTTAGTCTTCCCAAATACTATTTTTTTTCTTTGGTCCTTTTAGTGCCACACTCATGGCAAATAGAGGTTCCCAGGCTAGAGGTTGAATCGGAGCTGTAGCTGCTGGCCTATCCCACAGCCACAGCAATGCAGGATCCTACACTGGAGCTTGTGGCAATCCTGGATCCTTAACCTATTGACTGAGGCCAAGGATCAAACCTGCATTCTCACAGAGACAATGTCTGGTTTTTAACCTGTTGAGCCATAATGGGAACTCCCCCATTTTCTCTCTTTCTATTTTTTTTTTGTCTTTTGTCTTTTGAGGACTGCACTGGTGGCATATGGAGGTTCCCAGGCTAGGCGTCTAATTGGAGCTGTAGCTTCCAGCCTATGCCACAGCCATGGCAATACAGGATCCGAGCCACCTCTGTGACATACACCACAGCTCAAGGCAATGCCAGATCCTTAACCCACTGAGCAAGGCCAGGGATTGAATCCACAACCTCATGGTTCCTAATCAGATTTGTTTCCACTGTGCCATGATGGGAACTCCCCATTTTCTTTCCTAATGACATAAATTAAATGCTATAGATCTCCTGTTCAGCATTGTGCCTATAGTTAACAATACTATATTGTGCACTTTAAATTTATTAAGAAGATAGATGTCATGTTAAGCACTTTTCAATAATAAAAATAAATGAACAAAATTCCTATATTTATTATGTATATGATCACAATCATACACACATATTGACATGGAGTATGTATTACAAACAATGGTGTCATAATCAAAGTAAGACATTCATTTCTTTTTATTAAACATGGTGCCTTAAATCTGTGAACTAATTAGATAAATGTCCAAATATTTAAGGAAAACTTTATTTTTTACATCTTAGAATAAAATGATACATTTTCACTGTGAAAAATATATTTGAGCATGAAGAAACTTGTGTTTTAGTAGCCTGAATTTATCTTTTAGTCATTAAAAACTACTTTCTCTTATGTTAAAGTTATCATTTATAAATACAGTATCTTTGGGTACTTTCTTGAATATCAGGAGGTACTATTTAATAATTTGAAGATATTGAAAGTATTAATGCCTCTTCTATTAAGTCCTTGCTTAGGAACTGGAGTAACCAGGCCACATGGAAAAAATCTAAACTATTTAATAAAAATAAAAACAATCATTATGAAATTAGAATCTTAAAATGAAAATATTATTGCATAGTATTATGACATTTTTTCATGAAATATAACATAATTGTCTCCATGTACTATTTATGATAAGAGAACTAAATATTTTTTACTCAATACAGTTTTTAACATTTGTTTAGATTATGAACATGGTGCATATGTTATAATTTGTCAAGATGGAGACATGAAATATTATACCCTAAGATGGCTTGGTTATGCTTTTGTATTTATAGAACAATTGTCAGGTGATTTATATCCTTCCAATATCACCATTATTACTTGCATTAAGGAATACAAAGCACAGAGTAGTCTTTAACCCAATGGTTGAATATGTTTGCCTGTTTTGCAGCATATTTCAATAGCATAACATATTATAAATATTTTAGCAAGAATAAATGTCATAAATATCCATAAGTTGTTTATTGACAATAATATTCTTCAATATTTCCTGATGTTATAGTGGATTTCCATTAATATTTAATTTTTTACATATACTTTTATTATTTAGAATGTAATGATATTCTTGACTTTAATGAAGGTATTGACTACATTGCAAAAAAAGAATTAGCATAACCCAAAAATGCTACCTTATAAAGTCCTTTTTGTTAGATTTGCTCTTGGCTAGTATTTTGTACCCTGATAAGAGCGGCTTGCTGGGCCCAAGTTGATATTAAAAACAACATTCTTTATGCTGAAAAACTCCTTTCCTTCTGGGACTGTAGAATTTTGGTAGGAAAGAAGTCCTACTCCCCAATGAAATTATTAGTGCTGAATATCTAGGAGCTTCCTTGGTAGACAACAATTCTCATGTGTTTCACGACTGTGTCTAGATGGATCGAGTGTGTCCTGTCTGATTCTAGTGTGAGAGGACTCTTAAATACTTGCATGGGTCCCCTGCAAGTAAATCTGCCATGAATATAACTATAAGTGAGTCCTGCAAGTCCCTGTACTGAATTCCAAATGTGCACAGTGTTTTTTATATACCTATGTAAGTACATAATATGTATCAAGCATTAAAGTCACATTCTAGTCATTATTCTATCAAAAAAACATGTGAGATTGTGTAGTTAGTTCTGAATCATAGATAAGTATTTATATTTTAGAATATAAATAATTTTCACAGTGTTGAATACATATTATTAAGCAAAAATAGAATTTGGACACAATTATTTTAATTCTAAATTATATGCATCAGATGACCCATTTTACTAGAAAACATTAACAATTAAACCATATAGATTTATGTTTTGTTTGTGGTTATTTTTTTGTTTTATATGTGGTTGATTTCAGGTGTGTAGTTGGCAGTGCATGCTCCTTTTTTGTTTTAAATTTTACTTTAGCCTCTTAACTCCCATTTCAAATAAAACAGACCTTTTACTGAGAAGTGGCTAAACTTCATCTAACAGATATCAAATGCCATATGTCTGAACATGAAGCATTTAAAGCTAAGAGCCCTGGCTTTCAAATAAGTCCCTAACAAAAACTAAGCAAAATTTACAGGCTACCTTTCTGCCTAACATTATATTTTTGACAGTTGAATCCCTATGGCAGTTAGTGACTGACAAGTGGATTTGAATATCTATGAGAACACAAATTTAGCACTCCCTGATTCCCCTTTTCACCCACCTGTATTATCCTGGTCCACAAAATAGTGTTTTATGATCTCCGCAGATTGTATACCAGTTCTAATACTCAAGCCTTTACCACATCCATATAATAACTGGTAGCAATGACATATGCTATTTCTTCAGCTGCATAATATTTTCAAAATTCCTAAGGCTTTTCACCAAGTTATTCCTCTCTTAGACTTCCCACTGGCAGTATTCACTCTTCAGGTCAACATCTAGTGCTCTTGACTATTAATAACCTGCATTTCCCTGAACTTACGGATAAATGGCAATTTTTGTGGCAAAAGCAAATGAAAATATGTATATAATAGTAAATTTTATTTTTGATATCATCTACCAGAATGTGTTTTTTTATTCTACTGGAGTGCATGATACAGAGACACAGATCAAGGCTACATGAACATTGATGCCATTTTGTTCAATTTGTTTTTTTCACCAGATAAGAGTATGTGCTATGGGTCATGAGAACAAAAATGATCAATGTTTATGAACACATTTTGGAAAGAAGCACAAAAACTATTAGGGAAATAATAGAATTTATATAAATACAATAATTTTATCCAATCTAAAAGATGTGATAGTGTACAGAGTTTCTCAAAATATTCAAGAGTAGATATTCAGGGGAAAATATTAGCTATGAAGCTGAGAGTATGAGTTCACAAATAGGTTTGAATGATGATGCCATAGTTAAAGTTCTAAAGGAAAAACGATAATGGCGGAGTCTCCATCTCCATAGTCTTATGGAGTTTGAAGATTACAGAGGAGAACATAAAGATGGCAGAGTAGTAGGATGGGAAACACATCCCCCCACAAACACATAAAAAATACATCTACATGTAGAGCTAATCTTGCTAAAAATAAACTAGATACTGGCAGAAAGATTATTTTAAAACTAAGAATGTAAAGAAAGATCCACACAAAGTCAGATAGGAAGGGAATAAAAGCAATCAGGTTGGGACCCACATCCTTAGGACACAAAAGAGAAGTGGATATCACGGGCTTGGAGATCCTCCCTAAGAAGTGAACATTTCATATCATATATTGGGAAGCCCAGCCCTGGAATTCAGTACCAAAAAATGAATCCTCTTAGCTTGTTTAAAAATAAGTAGGATGTACAGGAGGTTGTAAGAAACCTAGACTTCATTCATGAAGAACATGCACAGAGTTATTTACTCCCAGAAATAAGACAGGGGAAGTAGATTGAAACTATTGGCTCTAGTCAGTTTCTCATGATTGCCCCAGTGCACCTTGGCCTGTGCCAGGTACTACCTTCCACCCCTAGCTCTGGAATAGCTCCTCATCAAGGTGAAAGCAGCTATTGCTGAAAAGCTTGCATTTTTGTAGGGGATAAGTCTGACTTGGACCCAGCACTGCATCTGAATGGAGCAGGGACAGCCATTGCTTGCACTCATGGAGGCTATGAATTGGGAAATGTCTGGATCTCTTAATGAAATACAAGGGCTGCACTTGCATGCACCCTGGCCTGCAACTAGCACTTGCTCTGCTGTCTCTTGCTCCAGCACTGTTCTGTTCTAAGGCGAATGTGCCAATGCTGGTTGAGGGGAGTGTGCACACTTAGAAGGGAACCAACTCAGACCTGACACTCACTTCCTCTTCTCCACAACTTGTGATCTGGCTCTACTGCCAATAGAGCAGTAACAACAATTGGGCAAAGGAGAAGCCTCAGGTTACAATAGACCTAACCTTCTATTTCCAGGCCCATTTCCACCAAGGAGAACAATGTCAGCTCACCCTGGGTGAATATGTGACCCATACTCACTGCATATCCCATTCTTGCATTAGGTCACTAGACACATGTAGACTGCATAGGGACACTTGTATATGGAAATTTTCCAAGACTGGGATAGGTAACTGTTTCCTCTAATTTCATAGAGATAATGTTAAGCAAAATGAGAAGACAGGATTTTTTTTCTTTTTATGGCCACACCTGCAGCATATGAAAGACATAGCAATTTGTTTCAAACAAAAGAACAAGGGGAAAAACCCTTAAAAATAAATAAACAGATAATTTACCAGATGTAGAGTCAAACACATTGTTAATAAGAATGTTAACTGGACGTGGGGAAAGAAGAGATGAACACAGTGAGAATTTTAACAAAGGCTAGAATAAATAAATAACAAGAGCCAGTCATAGATGAAAAATACAATAATGGAAATGAAAAGTACAATAGAAGGAATTTATAGCAGACTAGGTGATACAGAAATATTCATAAGTGATTTGGAAGATAGAATAATAGAAACAGCCCAAATTAGAATAGCAAAAATAACTAATTACATAAAAAAAATTAGACTACATTGAGGCCTCTTGGACAATATTGGGTGTACAAACATTTTCAAAATATGGGTCCCAGAATGAGAAGAGAGGATAAAAAAAGGGTAGAAAATATAGAAAATATATTTGATAAAATTATGGCTGAAAAATTTCTAAACATGAAAAAAGAAACAGATATCCATGTACAAGATGCACAGAAGTTCCCAAACCAGATGAACACAAAGAAATCTATCCCAAGATATTACATAATTAAAGCTGCAACTATTAAAAACTGTCAGAGAAAAACAAAGAGTCATATATCAAAAGAACCCCCATAAGGCCATCAGGTTATTTTTCTGCAGAAAATTTGCCAGTCAGAAAGCAGTATCACCATATATTTAAAGTATTCTACAAACTGTGATAGTCTACCCAGCAAAGTTTTCATTCAGAATTGAAGAAATAAAGCACTTCTCAGGCAATAAATAAGACAGATCATCAATACTAATCTGAAAATAAAAGAAGTGTTGAAGTGTCTTCTCTACGTGGAAAATAAAATGTTAAAACAGGATATAAGAATTTATAGGGGGAGTTCCCGTCGTGGCGCAGTGGTTAACGAATCCGACTAGGAACCATGAGGTTGCAGGTTCGGTCCCTGCCCTTGCTCAGTGGGTTAACGATCCGGCGTTGCCGTGAGCTGTGGTGTAGGTTGCAGACGCGGCTCGGATCCCACATTGCTGTGGCTCTGGCGTAGGCCAGTGGCTATAGCTCCGATTCGACCCCTAGCCTGGGAACCTCCACATGCTGCGGGAGCGGCCCAAAGAAACAGCAAAAAAAAAGACAAAAAAAAAAAAAGAATTTATAGGGGAGTTCTTGTTGTGGCTCAGTGGTTAAGCAATCTTACTAGAATTCATGAGGATGCAGGTTCGATCCCTGTTCTTGCTCAATGGGTTAAGGATTTGGCATTGCCGTGAGCTGTGGTGTAGGTCACAGATGTGGCTCAGGTCCTGTGTTGCTGTGTCTGTAGTGTAGGTTGGTATCTACAGTTCCAATTTGACCCTTATCCTGGGATCCTCCATATGGCATGGGTGTGGCCCTAAAAAACAACAAAAAAAAAAAAAAGAAAAGAAGAAAAGAATTTATAGGAAAAAAAATCCCACTAGCAGAAATAAATATATGAGTTGTGGGTCAACTACTTAAATAAGATAGAACAAAGATTAAAAGACAAAATTATAAAATCATGTATAAATAAAATTAAAAAGTTAAAAGATAAGCAATATGAAATATGACATCAAAAACACAAAACATGAGAGAGGGAAGTAAAAATAAATGTAGATCTTTTAAAATGTATTTGAACTTAAAGAATGACCAGTTTATATCAAGTAGGTATAGTTATCAGTTAACATATATGAACTTCATGGTAACAACTAGCCAAGAACCTAAAATAGATACATAAATAAAAGAGAGAAAGGAACACAAGCATGCCATTAAAGAAAATCTTTAAACCACTAGGTAAGAAACTAAGAGAGGAAGTAAAGAAAAGAGAATTACAAAGATAATCTGAAAACAAGTAACAAAATGGCAATAATAACATACCTAGCAACAATCATTTTAAATTCCAATAGACTAAAGCCTCCAAAAAAAATGCACAGGCTAGCTGATTAAATTTTAAAAGATACCTCTTGATACTGCATACAAAAGACCCAATTCAGAGCTAAAGACACAAACAGACTGAAAGTGAGAGGATGGCAAAGATATTTTTTGCAAGTGGAAATGAAAAGAAAGCTGTGAAAATAATACTCATATCAGACAAATTAGAATTTAAAATACTGTCTATAAGGTTGTGGGTTCAATCCCTGGTTTCACTCAGTGGGTTAGGGATCTGTCATTACCATGAGATGTGGTGTAATTCACAGATGTGGCTTGGATCTGGCATTACTGTGGCCCTGGCGTAGGCAGGCAGCTACAGCTCTGATTGGACCCCTAGCCTGAAAATCTCCATATGCTGCAGGTGCAGCCATAAAAAGACAAAAAAATAAAACTACTTTAAAATATGGTCTATAACCAAAAACAAAGAAGGGAATCATATTATGATAAAGATAACAATCGTAGAAGTGTATATAGCATTTGTTAACATATACACCTATTATAGTAACATCTCAATTATAAAGCATATATTAAAAGACAAAAAGAGAAAAATAGACAATAATACAATAATAGTAGGGGACATTAGCAGACTACTTTCATTAATGGATATATTATCCAGACAGAAAATCAGTGAGGAAACCAGTGTTTTGAAATATTACATTAGAATGGTTAAACTTAATAGATATCTACAGGTGATCCCATTGTAAATCAGCACTTTAAATATTCATTTCACATGCATATAGAATATTCTCCAAGAGAGGTCACAAGCTAGACCACAAAACAAGGTAAAAAATTTAAGAGGATAGAAATTATATCAGGTATTTTTTGAAACACTACAGTACGAGCCTACTAATAAATCAGAGGGATACAACTGGTTATAACAAAAAAAAAATGGAGGCTAACAACATGCTATTGTAAAACAAATGGGTCCCTTATGAAATAAAAAAGAAAATCCAAAAATACCTTGAGGAAAATGAAACTTTCTGAAATGTAGGGGAAGCAGCAAAATAAGCTATTAGAGGGAAGTTCATAGTGATCCAGGTCTACCTTAGGAAACAAGGAAAATCTGAAACAGGACAAATAAATCCAAAAAACCAGCAGGAAGAATGATGTAATAAAAATCAGCGAGAAAACAAAATAGAGACAAAAATAATAGGAAAGATCAATAAATCCCAGACCTGTTTTCTTAAAGGCTAAGTAAAATTGATAAAATTTTAACCAAACTCATTAAAAAAAGAGGGCTTAAATAAACAGAGTAAGGAATCAAAGAGGAGAAATTACCAAAAAAACCCACAAAAATACCACAAAAAATCATAAGATAATATTAAGATATACAATATGCCAAAAAATTGGACAATGTAGAAGAGGTGAATAAATTTCTAGAAACATGTAATCTTCCAAGAATGAATCAGGAAGAAATAACTAATCTGATCAGAGCAATCACTAGTATCCAAATTAAATTGTAATTAAAAAAAAAAAAAACAGCATGTAAAAGTCTAGGACTGGATGCCTTCACAGGGGAATTCTACCAAACATATAGAGAAGAGCTAATACCTATAACTTATCAAACTATTTCAAAAAATTGAAGAGAGAAAACTCTCAAATTCATTCTACAAGGCCAAAATTACCTTGATACTAAAACCAGACCAAGAGAGTATAAAAAACGACAATTATAGGCCAATATCTCTGATGAAAACAGATGCAAAAACCTCAACAAAGTATTAGAAAAGCAAATTCAGCAATATACAAAAAGAATCGTATACCATGATCAAGTGGGATGCATTTTTGGGACATAATGGTGGTTCAATACCCACAAATCAATCAATGTAATGCAGTATATTAACAAAAAAAAAGGGAAAAGATTACACCAGCTCAACAGATTCAGAAAAAATTTTTATAAAATTCAACATCTATTTATGGTAAAAACTCTCATCAAAATATGTATAAAGGGAATGTATCTCAATGTAATAAATGACATTTATGAAAAAACCACATCTAGCATCATACTGAATGG
Organism: Sus scrofa; assembly: GCF_054392235.1. Taxonomy (NCBI): domain Eukaryota; kingdom Metazoa; phylum Chordata; class Mammalia; order Artiodactyla; family Suidae; genus Sus; species Sus scrofa. The sequence continues at coordinate 36,119,934 of NC_139393.1, read as the reverse complement.
GCAAAAGCTGAATTCTTTTCCTCTAAAGTCAAGAACAAGACACAGATGTCCACTCTTGCCATTTATCTGTAATATAGTACTGGAATCCAATCATCTGTTGATGGACATTTGGGTTGTTTCTATGTCCTGGCTATTGTGAATAGTGCTGCAATGAACATGCGGGTGCATGTGTCTCTTTTAAGTAGAGTTTTGTCCAGATATATGCCCAAGAGTGGGATTGCGGGGTCATTTGGAAGTTCTATGTATAGATTTCTAAAGTATCTCCAAACTGTTCTCCATAGTGGCTGTACGAGTTTACATTCCCACCAACAGTGCAGGAGGGTTCCCTTTTCTCCAGACCCCTTCTAGCATTTGTTATTTGTGGACTTATTAATGATGGCCATTCTGACTGGTGTGAGGTGGTATCTCATGGTAGTTTTGATTTGCATTTCTCTTATAATCAGTGATGTGGAGCATTTTTTCATGTGTTTGCTGGCCATTTTTATATCTTCCTTGGATAAATGTCTATTCAGGTCTTTTGCCCATTTTTCCATTGATTGATTGGCTTTTTTGTTGTTGGGTTGTGGAAGATGTGGTATATATACACAATGGAATACTACTCAGCCATAAAAAAGAATGACATGATGCCATTTGCAGCAACATGGATGGAACTAGAGAATCTCATACTGAGTGAAATGAGCCAGAAAGACAAAGACAAATACCATATGATATCACTTATAACTGGAATCTAATATCCAGCACAAATGAACATCTCCTCAGAAAAGAAAATCATGGACTTGGAAAATAGACTTGTGGCTGCTTGAAGGGAGAGGGAGGGAGTGGGAGAGATCAGGAGCTTGGGCTTATCAGACACAACTTAGAACAGATTTACAAGGAGATCCTGCTGAGTAGCATTGAGAACTATGTCTACATACTCATGTTTCAACAGAACAAAGGGTGGGGGAAGAAAATGTAATTGTAATGTATACATGTAAGGATAACTTGATCCCCTTGCTGTACAATGTGATAATAAAATAAAATAAGTCAAAAAAATATATAGTACCGGAAGTCCTAGCCATAGCACTCAGACAAGGAAAAAACATGCAAATTGGAAGGGAAGGACAAAAACTCACTATTTTCAGATGACATGACCATTTATACAGAAAACCCTAAGTCTCCACCAAAAATTGAGATTAATAAATGAATTCATTAATATTTCTGGACACAAGATAAATATACAAAAATCTATTTTTTTTCTATACAATAATAATGAATTTTCAAAAAGAGAAATCAAGGAAATAATTCTGTTTGTGGTCACATCAAAAGAGTAAAATAATTAAAAATGCTGGAACAACAGTGTCAGCAATAATAAAGATAGCTAACACACTTTTTCACATCAATTTCATCAGTATCCATAAAGTCATGTTTTCTTGCCTTTCCATTTAATGGCTGAACACTTTTACCTTTACTTCTTTATATACATGTCTTTTTTAAAAATAATTTTTTGTAAGTTCTGAGTCAAATGGAAGGTATATGTCTGAATATGTGTTTATAAGAATGTGGTGGATGAGAATAGAAAAAGTACAGGTGAGGCTAAATTTCAAGTTCATGTCTGTATTAAACTCATTAAGTTTCAGATTGTGCTGGATTAAATTAATTTCCCTTTTCTCCTTCCATTTCATATGGTCATAAGCTTCCCTTTAAGCTCAACATTCTGGTTGTTAAGATATGAAATAAAAAACATTATAGGAAAAAATGAACTAGCAGGATAATCAGATAAAAGATTCTAATATCCAAATGCTGAGATTTTAAATTTTAATACTGTAAACTATTAAGTAAACTAACATAAAGTTTAAATACAGTTCTAAAATAAAAGTGAATTTCTTTTTTAAAAAGTATTAGTTACATAAAACATTTTTTATTTTATATTTTTTTACCTATTATTTTTATTCTACTGTACAAATTGGTGACCCAGTTATACATACATGTATACATTCTTTTTTTCTCACATCATCATGTTCCCTCATAAGTGACTGGACATAGTTCCCAATGCTCCAAGGAGCATCTCATTGCTAATCCATTCTGAAGGCAATAGTCTGCATCTGTTTACCTCAAGCTCCCAGTCCCTCCCACTCCATTACCTTCCCCCTTGGCAACCACATGTCTGTTCTGCAAATCCATGATTTTCTTTTCTGTGGGAAGGTTCATTTGTGCCATATATCAGATTCCAAATATAAGTGTTATCATATGATATTTGTCTTTCTCTTTCTGAGTTACTTCACTCAGGATGAGTCTCTACTTCCATCCATGTTGCTGAAAATGACAATATTTTTTAATTATTATTATTTTTAATAGTTATTTCTCAAACACAATTTTTTTCTATGGTACAGCAATGTGACCCAGTTACACATAAATGTACACATTCTATTTTCACACATTATCAGGCTCCATCATAACTGACTAGACATAGTTCCCAGTGCTACACACCAGGATCTCATTGCTAATCCATTCCAAAGGAAATAGTTTGTATCTATTAACCCCAAGTCCCCAGCCACCCCACTTCCTCCCCATCTCCCTTGGCAACAACTCTATTCTCCAAGTCCATGATTTACTTTTCTGTGGAAAGTTTCATTTGTGCCTTATATTAGAATCCAGATATAAGTGATATCATATGGTATTTGTCTTTCTCTTTCTGACTTACTTCACTCAGGATGAGAGTGGCTAGATCCATCCATGTTGCTGCAAGTGGCATTATTTTGCTATTTTATTTCTGAGTAATATTCCATTGTGTATATATACCACATCTTCTTAATCCAATCATTGGTCCATGGACATTTGGGTTGATTCCATGTCTTGGCTATTGTGAATAGCCTTGCAATGAAAATGCAGGTGCATCTGTCTTTTTAAGGAAAGTTTTTTCTGGATATATGCCCAAGAGTGGGAATTCTGCATCATATGGTAGCTCTAGGTATACATTTTTAAGGTACCTCCATGCTATTCTCCACAGTGCTTGGACCAACTTACATTCCTACCAAAAGGGCAGGAGTGTTCCCTTTCCTCCACACTCCCTCCAGCACTTGTTATTTGTGGACTTATTAATGATGGCTATTCTGAATGGCATGAGGTGGTATCTAATAGTTGTTTTGATTTGCATTTCTCTAATGTTGTGCATTTTTTCATGTGCTTGTTGGCCATCTGTACATCTTCCTTGAAGAACTGTCTATTTAGGTCTTTTGCCCATTTTTCCTTGGGTGGTTGGCTTTTTTGCTGTTGAGTTGTATAAGTTGCTTGCATATTTTAGAGATTAGGCCCTTGTCATTTGCATCATTTGAAACTATTTTTCCCATTCTGTATATTATCTTTTTATTTTATTTTTGGTTTCCTTTGCTGTCCAAAACCTTGTTAGTCTGATTAAGTCACATTGATTTATTTTTGTTTTTATTTCTGTTGTTTTTGGAGAATGACTTGAGAAAACATTTGTAAGGTTGATGTCAGAGAATTTTTTGCCTATGTTCTCTTCCAGGAGTTTGATGGTGCCTTGTCTTATATTTAAGTCTTTCAGCCATTTTGAGTTTATTTTGGTGCATGGTGTGAGGGTGTGTTCTAGTTTCGTTGAGTTGAATGCACCTGTCCAGGTTTCCCAGCTTTATTTGCTGAAAAGACTTTCTTTTTTCCCATTTTATGTTCTTGCCTCCTTCGTCCAAGATTAATTGACCATAGGTGTCTGGGTTTATTTCTGGGTTCTCTATTCTGTTCCACTGGTCCGTCTGTCTGTTTTGGTACCAGAACCACACTGTCTTGATGACTGTGGCTTTGTAATCTTGCCTGAAGTCTGGGAGAGTGATGCCTCGTGCTTGGTTTTTGTTCCTCAGGATTGCTTTGGCAACTCTAGGTCTTTCGTGGTTCCATATTAATTTTTGGATTGTTTGTTCTAGTTCTGTGAAAAATGTCATGGGTAATTAGATGGAGATTGCATTGAATCTGTAGATTGCTTTGGGTAGTATGGCCATTTTTACAATGTCAATTTTTCCAACCCAGGAGCATGGAATAGCTTTCCATTTCTTTACGTCTTCTTTGATCTCCTTGGTTAATGTTTTATAGTTCTCAGCATATAAGTCTTTACCTCCTTGGTCAGGTGTAGTCCCAGGTATTTAATTTTGGGGGGTGCAATTTTAAAGGGTATGGCATTTTTGTATTCGTTTTCTAATATTTCATTGTTAGTATAGAGAAGTGGGACTGATTTCTGAATGTTAATCTTACATCCCGCTACTTCGCTGAATTTGTGGATCAGTTCAAGTAGTTTTTGGGTTGAGTCCTTAGGGTTTTCTGTATATAGTATCATGTCATCTGCATACAGTGACAGTTTTACCTCTTCTCTTCCTATGTGGATGCCTTTTATTTCTTTTGTTTGTCTGATGGCTGTGGCTAGGACTTCCAGTCCTGTGTTGAATAGCAGTGGTGAGAGTGGGCATCCTTGTCTTTTCCAGATTTTAGTGGGAAGGCTTTCATCTTTTCTCCATTGAGTGTTATATTTGCTGTGGGTTTGAGGTAAATGGCTTTGATTATGTTCAGGAATGTTGCCTCTATACCCGCTTTGGTAAGGGTTTTTATCATGCATGGATGTTGGGTTTTGTCGAGTGCTTTTTTGGCATCTAAGATAGATGATCATGTAGATTTTGACTTTTGTTTTCAGACATAATTTCTTCAAATATATTTTCAATCCCCTTTTCTTTTTCTTCTACTCCTTGAATTCATATTATGTGTAGATTGGGCCACTTTATATCATCCCATAGGTCTCTTATATTGCTTTCATATTTTTTTCGTTAGGTTTTCTGTCTGCTGTACTGATTGGGTGATTTCCAGTATTTTTTCTTCCATGTCATTATTTCAGTCTTCTGCATCATTCATTCTGGTCTTTATTGCCTTCAGCTCAGTTTGTATGTCTGCAAATGAATTTTCTAGATTTTCTTGGCTCCTCCTTATATTTTCTAGTTCCTTTCTAATGGAATCTGCATTACTTTTCATATCCTCTCTTACTTACTTCAGTATTTTCACTATCTCCCTTTTGAACTCAAAGGCTCTCAGAGTGCAGAGGTCTGTTTCATTCTTGGCTGCCTTAGGTGAATTCTCCTGTTGCTTTAATTGGGAATGTTTTCTGAGCTTCTTCATCTTGCTCATGTTTTTCTTTTGCTGTGAATTTGGGGAAACCAAACTGTACTTGTAAGGCTATTTCAATGTAAAAATACCCCTTTGTATTTTGGGGGGTTATTATTTATTTTTGTTGTGGGAATTTGAATCTTTGCTGTATCTTTCTTCAGTGTGATCAGGCTATTATCCCAAGGATTCCCAGTGTGTTTTCAGGGAGAAGGAAGCAATGGGTAGGGCCAGCAGTCAGTTCCTGGTCATTGGGCTCTCAAGAGCAGCAAGGACTTGCAGGAAGGGGGCACAGGCTACTCCTAGTTGCAGGGCCCTGGGAAGTAGTAATGCGCTCTAGACAGATCTTCAAGGTGACCAGAACATTTGGCAGTAGCAGCAGCAGGGTGCATGTGTTCCCAGGGGAGTGAGAGCAATAACAGCTTGTGTTTGATTGCAATGCCCTCCTCTGAGGTGATTGGAACCACAGGTTGTACCTGTTCAGGGACCCCTAGTTGCACTGGGTCATGACCATCTCTAGCATCAGTGATAACTTCAGTGGTTTGCCTCACCACTTGTAGACCATGCATGAAGTGATCCGTCTTGCTTAGCCTGCATAGGAGGTGCTGCACAGGCTATTCCTAGTTGCAGGGTCCTGGGAAGTAACGGATATCTGGCGTATGAATACTGCTGGAACATTCAGCAGTGGTAGCAGCAGGGCCAGTGTGTTCCCAAGGGTGTGAAAGCACCAACAGGTGGTATTCAGTCAGAATGCCCTTCTCTGTGGTGCCCTTGATTTGATTGGGGCTGCAAATGATTCCTGTTCACTGGCCCCTAGTGTCAGGCTACTGCCCCTTCTGGAGCCAAAGATTGCTATGGTGGTTTACCCCTGTCCCCTGAAAACCATGCAAGAAGCACCTCATCCTGCTTAGTCCCCACAGGATGTGCTTCACAAGGTGTTCTTAGTTGTAGGTTCCTGGGAAGGGACAGTGATCAAGCATCTAGGAACTGCCCAGAATGTTTGGCAGTGGCAGCTTCAGGGTGGGTGTGCTAATCATGGGTGCTAGAGCAATATCAGGTTGTGTTCCATGTTAATGTCCTTCTCTGTGATACCCTCTGAAGTGGTTGGGGCTGCAAGTGATTTTTGTTCAGGTGTCCCCAGTGGCCACAGGCCACATCCACCTCTGGAGTCAGGGATAAATGTGGTGGTTTTCTCCCACCACCTGCAGGTCTGGTCAGACATGGGCTAGCAAGTGGCTTCCTACTTCCAGAGACACCCAGTCCATTGTGGGCTAACAAGGGGCTTCTGGTCATGGGGGGCTGTGCTGGAGACACCCTATCTGGTGTGGGCTGGTGAGTGGCTTTCCGTGACCAGAGAGGCCCATTCCAGGGTGGGCTGGTGAGCAGCTTCTGGCTGTGGGTGGGGGACTATGCCAGGAATGCTCCACCCTCTGTGAGCCAGCAAGCACATGCACACACTAGGGTGCAATGAATTTCCCATGGCAGCCCACCCCTCCTCCTCTCATTGTCTCAAACAATAGCACCTTGCCTCTTCTGAGAGTTCGGACCTTCTCCCAGGGTCCCACGGCCATGGCTTTTTCTCCCCAGCCCTTAGCATCCCAGTCCCCCCCCATGGTGCACTGCTCCTTAGCCCCTTATGCTGTCTCCACACTGCTAACCCAGCCCACTCCTAGAGACTGAACTCCAGAGCCCAAGTCTCAGTGCCCAGCCCCCACCTGAGCATCTCAGGCAGTGGTGTCTGTGCCAGTAGTTCAGATGATCTGTGCATCTGTCACTCTGCTTTTCCATTCTCAGACCTGCTGCTGCACTTTTATCAGCATCTTTGAGGTCCATTTGACTTGGCTGATATTTTCATGGGTTAGGTGTCTTCTTGGGGTGTGGGTTCCTTTTCTCCTTCACAGCTCCCTCTTGGGAATGCCAGCCCCATCCTGATTCCTTCTCTCTCTCTCTCTCTCTCTCTCTCTCTTATTCTTTGATCTATCCAGTTATGTCAAAAGTTTCTTGCCCTTTTTGGAGTTTTGAGTTCTTCCAGCATTCAGTTGATGTTCTGTGCAAGTTGTTTCACATGCAGACGTGTTTTTTTGATGTGTTTGTGGTAGAGAGTGAGCTTGACCTTTTACTCTTCTGCCATCTTGCCTCCCCCTCTATATAAAACATTTTCTTATATTTGAAAGAGAATTAAAGATACATAGAAAATAAATATAATTATCATGACCTAACATAAAAAGGGACAAATTTTGCTGAATCTTCCCTAGATATATTTCTCTATGCTAATAAATTTTATTCTAATATGTTCTTTGAAGACTTAATCATCACTTACTTCTCCAGTTTCTTGCTTTAATTTCCCAAATTTATTTTCTTCTCTTTCCTACACTCTTTATTATGTGGTATCACTAGATTGGCATAAAATGGCATGTACTTTAAAAAAAAGAAACAGGTAAGTAATGGGTTACTAAGTAATTTATCTTGAATACAAGGTACTTCTATAGATCCAAGAATTTGCTAAACAGAAGGATGAAGACAATGTTTATAAAGTGTAACCTGGGATAAAGAATGAGCAGCTGGGGCATAATGGCCTTCACCTGGACAAGTTAGTGGTAAGAGCTGAGACAGATTGAAGACTATCAGCTTTATAGGAGAGTGGGAATGCACAATAAACAACTCTCAGTGAATAACATACTTTCTATTACTAACAAAAAAAAAGCTTTTTTCACCCTACAGATAGGAATTTGTCATAAACCTATATGGATCTCCTGCAAAGATTTACAAATTAAACATTTAAGAGTATATTTAAAATTAAAAATTTTATGCCAGTTCCAGAGATATATTGTAAAATGGTTACACATTTAAAAAGGTTATTATAAAATATGTATTTCCAGGTAATTTTAGCCTCTTAAACACCTTACAAGAAGCAGCATGCCAAGAAAGTAGACAGAAAACATCTGTTTCAGACTAAAAACCCAATACTTTTCTAAGTACTTTCTATCAAACAAGATACCATCAAATTCCTAGAAGAGAATATAGGCAAAACACACTCTGACATCAACCTTACAAATGTTTTCTTAGGTTAGTCTGTCAAGGCAACAGAAATAAAAGCAAAAATAAACCAATGGGGCCTAATCAAACTGACAAGCTTTTGCACAGTACAGGAAAACATAACAAACAAACAAAAAGACAACCTATGGAATGGGAAAAAATAGTTTCAAATGATGCAAATGACAATGGATTAGTCTCTAAAATATACAAATAACTTATACAACTCAACAGCAAATAAACCATCAACCCAATGGAAAAATGGGCAAAAGATTTCAATAGACATTTCTCCATAGGAGATATATGAATGGCCAACAAGCACATGAAAAAATACTCAACATCACTGATTACACAAAAATTGTAAATCAAAACTACTATGAGATACCACTTCATGCCAGTCAGAATAGCCATCATTAATAAGTCCACAAATAACAAATTCTGAAGAGGGTGTGGAGAAAAGGGAACCCTCCTCACTGATGGTGGGAATGTAAATTGGAACAACCATTGTGGAGAACAGTATGGAGGTACCTTAGAAATCTATACATAAAACTATCATATGACCCAGCAATCCCACTCTTGGGCATATAACCAGAAAAAAATATTCCTTGAAAAAGACACATTCACTTGCATGTTCATTGTAGCACTATTCAAAATAACCAAGACATGGAAACAACCCAAATGTCCATCAACAGATGAATTAAGAAGATATGTTATACATACACAATGGAATACTACTCAGCCATAAGAAAGAACAAAATAATCCCATTTGCAGCAACATGGTTGGAAACTAGAGATTCTCATATTAAGTGAAGTAAGTCAGAAAGAGAAAGACAAATACAATTTGATATCACTTATATCTGGAATCTAATATATGGCATGAATGAAACTTTCCACAGAAAAGAAACTCATGGACATGGAGAACAGACTTGTGGTTGCCAAGGCGATGGGGAGGGAATGGGATGGACTGGGAATCTGTGGTTAATAGATGGAAACTATTGCATTTGAAGTGGATAAGCAATTAGATCCTGCTGCATAGCACTGGGAACTATATCTAGTCACTTGTGATGAAGCATGATAGAGGATAATGTGAGAAAAAGAATGTGTATGTATATTATATATGTATATATGTGTGTGCGTGAGTGAGACTGGGTCACTTTGCTGTACAGTAGAAAATTGACAGAAGAGTGTAAACCAACTATAATGTAAAAATAAAAATCATTAAAATAAACATATTATTTTATCATTACCTTATAGAAAAAATATTGTATCATCAAAGTTAACCTGAATTCTGCAACAAAAATGAGTGAATCATATGTGTTTAGGGTAGAATAATAATTTTCCAAAACAAAGTAAAACCATTTAAATAAAAAACAATTATTTTTTGTTACATTTAGTATAACAATTTTTAAGTATTTTATTTTAATAAAAGTATAAATTGAAATGAAAGATAAATAAATTGTCTTTCTTCCAAACTCAGGGGAGTCTAAGAATTTGATCCTCAGGCCAATCTCCCTTGAACCATTAATGTTCTAACTGCAAAGAGTTTATTATTCCTTCCAAGCCAATTACCCAACCAAATACCAATACTGAGGGCTGTGAGAGACTACATAGTATTAACTAGATTGACTGAATGTAGCTAAGTTAAAAATGGTGGCTAATTGCATACCCCTAAAGATATTGTTAATGTAGATTTTTTAAAACACATATCTAAAGGCATGAACTAAGCAGATATGTTAAGGAACCCCAGATATGAGAGATTCCTCCAGCTGAGCTGATCTGGATATGCTCAGCCTGTTTCCTTTCAATCATACATATTTCATGTGATGATTGACAGGTAAATGGCTGTGTTGTTTTTCCTTATTGGGTGGTGTTTTCTTTTCTATATCCCATCTTAAGTGTAGGTTAACTTTTAAAAGTCTTAAAGTTAAGTAAAACCAACATTAACAAATATAAAGGGAGAAATCGACAGTAACACAAAAAAGTAGGGGACTTGACCATCCACTTACATTGATGAACAGATCATCCAGACAGAAATCATTAAGAAAACACTGGCCTTAAACTTCATATTAGATCAGATAGATTGATAGATATATAGACCATTTCATACAAAAGCAACATAATACACATTCTTGTCATGAGCTCATGGAATGTTCTCTGGAATAGATCACATGCTAGGTATAAAATAAGTCTCAATAAATTTAAGAAGATTAAAATTATAACACGCATTTTTTCCAAATACATTGCTATGTGACCAGAAGTCAAATATAAGAAATAAAACTGCACAAATATAAACATGTGGAAGCTAACCAACATATTACTAAACAACTTGATCACTGTAAAAATCAGTGAGGAAATCAAAACATAAGTGGAGGTAAATGGAAATGTGAAGATCTAAAATCTCTGAGATGCAGCAAAAGCAGTTCTAAGAGGGAAGTTTATTGCAATACAAGCCTACATCAGGAAACAAGGAACATATTAAAGAATCCAACTAACCATACACTTAATAACTAGAAAAAAGTGAAACCCAAAGTTAATAGAAAGATCAGAGCAGATGTAAATGAAATAGATACTTTAAAATCACCAGAAAATACCAATAAAACTAAGGACTGATTTTTTCTGAAAAGATAAACAAAATTGATAAATATTTAGCCAGATTCATCAAAGGAAAAAAAAAAGAGAGAGAAAGAGAGCTCAAATAATAAAATCAGATAAGAAAAATAAATTATAAGTGATATAACAGAATTGCAATTGTTGACAAAAAATGCACAACATGAAAGTTGAGAGTTAAAATTTTGGGGTCAAAATTAAGACTTGAGCCTGGAAGTCTCAGGTCCCCTGAGAAACTGCTCCAAGGGGTCAAGGGGGAAACTAGGATATACAGGCATTTTTTGCAACAAAGAACATGTAGCAGGGACAAAAGATGTCTGGGCTCACTGAAATCATTCCTTTGATATGCACCTCAGCTATCAGGGCCAGTATGCTGAGTTTTTTTATCTCCTTGAGGCTCACTGGCTCACCCTTGGAGGGCTCACCCTTGGAGGTGGCTGCATTTGCAGTTGGCTGTTGCATCTTTTGTTTTGTCCACTTAATTACAGCCTGGGTGGAAAGAGGCAGGGGGAAATAATATCAGTGTATGTGATAAAGGTGAGCGGGAGGTGCATGCAGTCATGCACATATTTTACAAAGTTTGTTGCTGGTCTAGTGAAGGCTACAACTGGTCACAAGGAGCAGACACCACCAAAAATAATTTTAGTATTTTTCTAGATATTCACAGTTGAAAGAACTAGGCTCACAAATTCTTATCCTAAAGAAATATCTACCTGTTCTTCCAGTTTTCTTAGAGCACAGAGTGTTTCATCCCTGATTTTCACTCTGACCTCAACACAGGGAGTGTTGTGGGACAGCAAGTACAGTGGCTCATGATTTAATCCATGTAGAGGCAGATGACAAGTGAGGTCAAGGGCTAAACTCCAGTTCATACAATCATAAGAGATCTGCTATGAACAATTACATGTCAAAAAAATAGATAACCTAGAAGAAAAAATAGATAACCTAGAAAGAAAGGAAAAACCCTCCCAACCAAATCAGAAATACATGCAAGATGTACAAATCAATTACCAGTAATGAAATTGAATCAATAATTATGAAAAAACTCCCAACAAATGAAGTTCCATCACCAGAGAGTTTCACAAGTGAAATCTACTAAACATTTAAAGAATATTTAATGCTTATCCTTCTCAAACTATTCCAAAAATTGTAGAGGAAAGAATGCTTTCTAACTCATTCTACCAGGCTAGAATCACCCTCATACAAAAACCAGACAAAAGTATTACACAGCTAGAAAATTATAGGTCAATATCACTGATGAACACAGATGCAGAAATCCTAAACAAAATATTAATGAACTAATTCAACAATAAATTCAAAGGATCCCAGGGATGCAAGGATGGGTCTTCATCCAAAAATAAATCTATATGATAAAACACATTAAGAAATTGAAGAATAAAAATTATATAATCACCCAATATATGCAGACAATTTTTTGATAACATTGAATATTCACATTTAAAATCCTCACAAAATGGGTATAGAGGAAACATACCTCAACAGAATATAAAAGCCATATATAATGAACATATAGCTAACATCATACTCAATAGTGAAAAGCTGAAATTCTTTACTCTAAATCATGAATAAGACAAAGATGCCCATTCATGCCAATTTTATTCAACATGGGATTGGAAGTCCTAGCCACAACAATCAGACAAAAAAAAAAAAGAAATAAAAGTAATTCAAATTGAAAAGTTGAAGTAAAACTGTTATTGTTGTAGATGATATGATACTATGTATAGACAGTCCTAAAGATGCTAGTGAAATTTTTTGGAACTATTAAATGAATTCAGAAATATTGCTGGATACAAGACAGCACAGAGAAGTTTATTACATTTCTATATACTAAAAACAAAAAATAAGAGAAATTAAGAATACAATCTCAATCACAATTGCATGAAAACAAAGTACCTAGGAATAAATCTAATAAGAGGTAACAGATTTGTCCTTGGAAAATTATGATGCATACTTGAAAGAAATTTAAAGTACTACAAACAAATGGAAAAAATATACTGCTCTCATAGATTGGAAATATCAGTATTAAAATGATCTCACTACCAAGGGGATCTACAAATTCAATGCAAGCCCTATCAAAATATCAATGACAGTTTTCACAAAACTAGAAGGACTAATTCTATAATCTGTGTAGAAACACTAAAACCTCTGAATACCCAGAAGATCTTGAAAAAGAATGACAAAGCTAGAGGTGTCACACTCCCTGATTTCAAACTATACTATAAAGCTACAGTCATCAAAACCATGAGATAATGTCCCACAAAAGAGATATATAGATCAGTGGAACACAAATTGAGAGCCCAGAAATGAAAATTAATCTAAAATAAAGAGGCAAAAATATATTAGTGGGGGAAGGACAGCACCTTCAATAAATATTCTAAAAACTGAACAGGTACATGCAAAAGAATAAATCTGGACTATATTCTCACACTATACCCCAAAATAAACTCAAAGTGGATAAAAAACTTAAATGTAAGGCCTGAAACCATAAAACTCTTAGAGGAAAATATAAGCATGATTCCTTGACATGGGGCTCAGCAATTTTTTTTATATGTTCTTTCAGGCAGGGGAAACAATAGCAAAAATAAACAAATGGGGTACATCAAACTAAAGAGTTTTGGAAAACAAATGAAACTATCAAAATCAAAAAGGTCACCTGTTATAGACTTCAAGTTCCCTTCAAGGAGGTTAAACCCAAATGCCTCTGACCATGTCTCATTGTAATACACCTCCCCAACCTTGAGCCACCCGACCTGCTCCTTTCTACTCCCCACTGGGAGGGTATGTGGCCCACTCCTCACACTGCCTCTATATCACCTCTTCCCCTTGAAGATGAGACATCTTGCCTGAAACCAATCATAGGATCAAAACATGTCCCCATACAGACATCAGTCAATGTTCAGCCCTTTGCACAGTGCAGGTGGCTGGGGTAGGAGAATTTAGTGGGCCCATGGTAGGAGAAATCATGTCCCCAATCAAATCTGCAGCATGGGTATATTTGGAGAAAACCAATTGTTAATGGGGCTAATCCCTACCCCCACTCTCTCTGAGGGTGTGAATAAATTGTTGTACACTTTATTCCAGCAATCTTGATTCTAACTTGATTGCAATCTCCAAGACAACCCATGGTAGTAGTGTTTTGGTTCTGACAGAGCAAGACTGGGAATGGCCCCTTTAAAGCACCTTAGTGAGAGCTGTAATTTTCTACCCAAGATGCTGTCACTTTAAGAGGGTCCTTCTCAGCTCAGAACAGCTGCTGGATAGCCCATGAAATGCTCCTGCCTAGAGAGCCTGCCTGCCTGCATCCTTAATGCTGTGTTTGTTCTGACCCAGCCTAAGGCTGCTCTATCCTGGTACCACTGTGGCACTTCCCAGATGAGACAGTCCTGCCAAATGGCCCACCACTCCAAATCCTTGCTCTATGTGGGCAAGAACTGAAAGAAATAATGCAGAGAACCATAGCACATCTAGGGAATGAGACAATATTTGCCAAGGATATGTATGATAAGGTGTTAATAGTCAAAATATACAAAAAACTCAACACAGCTAAACATCAAGAACACACCTTTCTCAAAGGATTCATACAGATAGCAGCAGACACATGAAAATGTGCTTGGCATCACTAATCATTAGGGAAATGCAAATTAAAACAAGGAGGTATAACCTCACACCTGTTAGGATGGCTACTATGAAAGAAACAACAAATAGACATTTGCAAAGATATGGAGAAAAGGCAAATCTTATGCACTGCTAGTGGGAAGGAAATTGGTGCAGCCACTGTTGAAAATCAGTATGGAGATTTCTTAAAGAATTGAAATAGAACAGCCATAGAATCCAGCAGCTCCACTTCTGGTATTTTCCCAAAGAAAACAAAAACACTAATTCAAAAAGAGATATCCTTATGTTCATGCAGCATTTTTTATAAGAGCTCGTATACAGAAGCAAACTAAGTTCCCATGGATAGATAAATAGACAAAAAATACGTAGTGTATGTATGCAATAGAATATTATTTGGGCTTTAACAGAATGAAATTCTGCCATTTGTGATAACATTAGTGGATTTAGAGGGTGTAATGGTAAGTGGAATAAAAAACCAGAAGCCAAATACTACATGATTTTGCTTATATGTGGAAATTCAAAAAAAAAAAAAGAACAAACATAACAAAACAAACACGGAGGACAAATAGATGGTTGTCAGAGTGGTGGAGGGTTAGAGCATGAGTGAAATAGATGAGGGAGGTTAAGTACAAACTTTTATTTACAAAATAAATCTTTGTGATGAAATTTACAGTGTGGGAATACATTCAACTATATATATATTGTAATATTTTATATGGTGACAGATGATAGACTTATTTTTTGATAATGTTGAAATGTATAGAAATGTCCAATTACTGTGTTACACACCAGGAACTAAAATAGTGTTGTAGATCAATATTACTTAAAAAAAAAAAACCTCATAGAAAAAGATGTCAGAATTGTTGTTACTTGGGGATAGGGGAATTGGAATTGGATAAATGTATTCATAAGTACAACCTACCAGTTATGAGATAAATAAGTATTAGGAATATAATGTGCAATATGGTAAATATAAACACTGCTTTTGCTATAAACAGAAATTGACCATAAATCTTGAGTTCTCATCATAAGGAATTTTTTTCCTTTTCCTTTTATTTTCATAGCTATATAAGATAAGAGATGATCACTAAATTTATTGTGTTAATCATTTCATTATGTATATGTCATATCATTATGGCATTCACCTTAAACTTATACAGTGTTATACATCAATAATTACACAATAATACATCAATAATTGAAAAATAAATTTAGGTAAACTTCTTACTACACTGTCAATATTCCCACTCAGATGTGGAATTCTAGAAGAGACCAGAACTATCCTTATGCTAAGAAGTCCTTTCCAGTTTAGTATTTGCCTTTTTTGCCTAAAGTTAAGCATTATATTAATTCTATTAAAAATCATTTGCTTGGTTTGATTTTATTCATCCTATTTATCTTGTATCCTGCAACACAAATGAGTTTTTATTCTTGGTGTAATACTACAATCTCTTAATTTTTGGTTTTATTATACATGATGCTATATTTACTAAAAATGTGTTGATCTAAACTATCTTGGCTGTAGTACTCAAAACTAAAAAAAAAAAAAGAACTTCTTAAATATTTAAATCTTTGCTGAGATATTAATTGAGACTGAACTGGATCCAGCAACTGGATGATTTTCTTTTAACCTTTATCTTTGTTATATTGAATATACTGCTATTCATTCAGACTCTTTCACCATTGGCTAGTGTTTTTGTTGCTTTGCTTTTTCTTCACAGATTCTTAAAATATTTATCTGCTAAGGACTAAAATCATTTATTCAACAAATACCTTAAGAATACTAAAGTTTCTGAGATAACAAGGTAAAGATCATCCATGAAATCTATTTTTCAATGTGATATAAGACTATTACATTTCTCTAAATAATCATGTGTATATATATATTTTTTTTCTATGCACTCAGTAAATTATTCTGATTTAAAATCTTTGTGATTCAGGTAAAATATTTTTTATGATGCTAAGAGGAATCTGGATAGTTTTCTGATATTTTTTCTCTATTGATCAATTTTTTATATTATTTGAGATACAATCAGTTTTGCATTGTTGCTGTCATTGCAAGTAATTCCATAATGATACAATATATGCATAATAAATTATGGTCAATTTCCTGTAGCTAAGATTTGTAGCAATTTGAATCCAGGTTATTTTATTAATACCAGTAATCCTGTAGGCCACAATTTATCCTGTTTTCCCTCTTAATGTTCCCAGAAAAATTGTGCAAACTAAAATCCTTTGAATTGTGATAAAGATGTAGGCATAGGTTCTTGCTATAAAAATATGATCTGATAGCAATATTTTCTCATTAGAAGTTAATTTATTAGAATATCCTTGCCTCTCTTTTAGTAGATGGAAGTGTGGTTCATTGTTCAATGTTTTATGTCAGAGTGAGCAATTTCCCTGCTACAGGTTCCTTCCACACACTAAGCTAATTAAATACGAAAGAGACTTCTACCCTAATAAATCTGCCTGTGGGTTAAGACACTATGTCACTTTATAATTCTTTCAATAAAGGCAGAAAGGATTAAACCTAGAGCTTTTTAAAATCATTACCCATGACATTAGTAATAGTCTTCCAATCTTACTCTATCACAATGAATGCTATGACAGAAAAATTTCCCCATTTTGCTCTCAGCAATCTAAGTGAGATGATCAGAATTAAACTGATGGGTTCTGTTATAAAAATTCACACACATTTTTCTTAGTAGCAGAAATAAAGGAAACATTTCCTCTCTATCAATCCTATTTAATCAAACATAGCTACACTTTGAACATAAAACAGCTTTTCATTTTGTCTTTGATTTTGACAATAGCTGTAAAGCTTTGGGACTGTTAAAATGGATGTTTATTTTGAATGCCCTGCTTTCTTTGAACATGCTGATTTTTAAATAAAAAGAGTGGAAATCCATGTAGTATTTTATATTTAATTTCTCAAACATAGCAGATAACATAGATTTATTTGAATTTGAATTTACTGAAGATGCAATTTGTATTGTTTACTTTCATTTTTGCATGTTTTATTGCCACTGGTCATCTTTTTAAACTTGTTACTTTCAGAAAGCATATCTGTAGCTTATTTTGAGTACACAAATTCAGGCCTACAAAACCCCTCTTCTTAATTGAATAATGAAAACACTGTGTCTCATAAGCTCCTTCTGGTCAAGATAGAAACCTGAGCCATATTGTCAATGACTTGATGATTTCATTATTAAGATCTATTTTACCATTGTACTAGTTTAATCAAATAGTTCCTAGTGTTTACAATATATGTTTCCCCTTAAGCAGACCAAGACATCTCTCCAGAATGTCCATTGTTGACATTTTATTCTAACTCTTCTTTGTAATGTTATTAAGATGATACATCACATATCAACTATTAAATGGCAATTATTTCCCTGAGCTACCACTGGGTTTTCATAGCCATTACCTTTCTTCCCACAATAAAATTCTGGGTTTATACTGAAATACTACTGTTTGCATAAAAGTAGAGAAGAGAAGATAGCTATGTTGGCTCAAGAAAATTTTCCCAATCAATGATTTAAATGTTAAGCAATAAGCGGTATAATCTTCAGCTGTCCTGCCATTTCTTATTTGAGTTATTGGCTGAGGGGGGACTCTTTGTCTATTTAAGTTATGCATATGGACCTAGGAACTTGGGATATGTCAGTGAAAGAAAAATCTGGTGATAGTCTCTTCAAAAATACCTCCAGTTCCTACAAATTCACTATTTTCCCTAAATTTCTTTCATTTATTTTTTCATAGAATTAAAGTTGTAATGACAATATTAAAATGCTTCAGAGAAGATAATTATTGACAATGCCATTTTGGTCTGAATATATTATTACAATCTAAAAGGGCAACATTAAGTGGGCTCTTCATAGAGAATGTTTTCAATGCACGGAGTGATGTTTTGAGCAAAATGAACTTTTGGTAGGGGGATGGAAGTTATGAATAAATACGCTTAGAACCGGGAATCTAAAGAAGTAAAAACCTTGAATGAAAATACAGGTATTTCTAAAGATATCTTTGGCATAATCTATATTTTTTCATATCAATTGCAAATAATCATCAGAATGTACTTGACTCATTAATTCAAATGTTCAAAAGAGATGTTGTAATGAAAATCATTTATTCTGTATTTCACTAGAAGTTCATCTTCATCAGTTAGTTTTCTCATTATTTTTCAAAAATGCTAGAAGGAATGGCAGAGGTAGAATTCTTATAAGATACAGAAATCATTTTGATGAACATGATTAAATGTGTTAAGTTAGATGTGATCAACATTTATGCATTTCTGGAGGCATGGATTAAACTAGTGGAAATTAAGCAGAAGAAAATTATGCTTATTATCGCAGTTCCCAGCAGCAAGATCTTTTAGACTGTAGTGAAGCTTTCCAAGTTTTCCATATGAATTATGTAAAACTATATTAGACAAAGCACTAGAGGAATTATTCAAGATAAAAGCCTGACTATACACAAAGATGGGGGAGATGACCAAACAGTCCTTTTCCATCTATAATTGCTGTGACTGCAAGAAAACTGTGATGGTTATAAACACCCGGCTGTTCCCATTAAACTTTTTTAAATGAAGCATGTTATTCATCTTCATAACTAGAATAGTCATTAAAGGATGCTGATCTATATCAGTGATGAGTAACTAGATTTTTCAGTAGTTAATCTGAACAATTTTTCCACAATAAATGAGCTCTAATCTACTTGGTATGTAATAATCATATTCCTTCTGTGGAACCAAAAGAGATTTTGTCAGTCACTTGCCGTGCATGCCACTTTATTTTTAACATCTTGAAATTGATTTTATTTATTTATTTATTTATTTATTTATTTATTTATATGCCTAAAATATTAAAAACTGGGACAAAAAACTCATGGAATTATGGAGATACATAAGGTTGTTATCTTTAAAATATGAGGACTATTCCAAATTTACATCTCAAATTGATTAATTTGACTATTTTGAGGACAGCTTAGAATGTAAGAGAATTTATTGACAGTTAATTGAAATAGGCATTTAGTACTTATGAGTCAGTATATTTAATCATAAATTTAAAAAAAGTTGAATCCACTGGCAGAAGGTATTAAGATCAAGCATAGGGTTGGCTTATGTACTAGAAACTCTACACATTAAAACATTAAAGTCTTAAATATTTTAATATTCTGTTTAGGTCTGTTTCTTGAAATATTCTTCCATTTATAATATAAGGAAATTATCAATATGAGTGAGACATTTAACTCTTAGGATTTACGTATAGATAAGAATCTTAAGAAGAGGTTTCATTTTTTTTGGGTTTTTTTTTTTGCATCTAGAGAAAAAGAAAAGAAAAAAGAAAGTAACCAAAGCATTGTCCTGAGTGTGGAAAAACTGACTTGGGTTTAAAAAATAACAAATTAGAGAATTCCTTTCTCTTTCTTCAGAGAGTCAGGTGAAGTTTTATATCCCAACTTGAGATAATTTTAGCTAGAAAGGATGATAACAGCTATATCATAGCTTTTTTGTTTTTTTCTGTGCATTTATTTTTTTAGGAGAAATTTTGCAATTATAGAAGCAGCTTTGACACCTTCACATTGCCACCATTTGAGATGCTCTATTAGCTCAACCCCCAGAACAGATGAATTGAATATTCTTTGTCTCTATCCTACAAAATAATTTATTTTGATTGTCTTTTTCTGTGAGACATGTTTTACAAGATTTTCAGTTTCTGCAAATAAAAATATGATATGCTCATGTATTTGTTTATATTTTTATTATAAATTTTTATTGAATATAGATGTTTCAAGTGCACAGTGAATTGATTCATATATACCTATGAATAGATTCTTTTTTAGATTCTTTTATAGATTTTTATAAGATATTGAGTGTAGTTCCCTGTGATATACAGTAGGTCATTTTTTGGTTATCTATTTTACATATGGTAATATGTATATTTTAATCCCATACCCCTAATTATTCCTCTCCTCCTTCCCTTTTTTTTTATGGCATAGCTTTGCTATGCAAAAGCTTTAATGCTTAATTAGGTCTCATTTCTTTATTTTTGCTTTTGTTTCCAGTACTCAAAGAGAAAGATCCCCAAAACTGTTGCTGCAATAGAGTCTTTTGCCTATTTTCTTCCAGGAGTTTTATGACATCTGTCTTCAATCTATTTTGTGTTTATTTTATGTTATGATGTTAGAAGAACACGACAATGATGTCCAATTTTATCACTTTTATTCAACATACTTTTGAAAGTCTAAGCCTCAGAAATCAGAGAAGAAAAAGAAATAAAAGAGGAAGTTCCTGTGTAGTAGATGTGGTAAGCATATAGTGTTGCCACAGCCCTGATCCTGTTCACAATTTTGACACAGGTTTGATCCTGGCCCAGTAAATTCCATATGCCATGGATGTGGAAGAAGAAAGAAAGAAAGAAAGAAAGAAAGAAAAAAAGAAAGAAAGAAAGAAAGAAAGAAAGAAAGAAAGAAAGAAAGAAAGAAAAGAAAAATTAGAAAAGAAAAAGTAAAACTGTCACTGTTTGCAGATGACATGTTATTGTACATAGAAATTCCTTAACATGCTACCAAAAAACTGCTAGAGCTCATCAATAAATTCAGTAAAGTTTCAGGATACAAAGTTAATACACAGAAACCTGTTGCATTTCTATACACAAACAATGAAATATCAGAAAGAGAAATTAAATAAGGATTCCATTTCATATCACATCAAAAAGAAAAAAAAAATACTTAGGAATGAACCTAACTAAGAAGGCAAAAGACCATTTCTACATATGGAAAATTAGAATACTACTTGTATTTCCCACAGCAAAATATGACTAAAAGTGTTCTGAAAAACATGGCCATACACACTGTGGAATTTTTTGTGGATAAATAGATACATTTTATTAATGTGATTTATGGATTATTTTAGCTGGGGTGATGACTTGAAAAATACTGTGTGTATGTGTGTAGTCTCATGTTTTATACGTTGGATTATGATTAGAGGGCAACTATTGGTACCTGCTATCCATGTTTATCTTCTATTTTAATATTTTACCTGATTAGTATGAATGGCAAATATTTACATAACAGAAGAAAGCTCTGTTAGAAGTAATTTTGAAGACTTTGCACCAAGACAAATCCATTTACTGTATATAAATCTGTGTAAAACCCATTCCTTGTGGCCTGAATTCAGAATTAACTTTGAAATGTTATATTGCACATTCTAGTATTACTTTCTTGAATAAATTTCTTCAGTGATGCTCTATATCCTTCTATATCCTTCTAAGAAAAAAGAAATCTGGTGTTCCTCCATGACCTATTTACCTACCAAGATTCTTCTCACACCTCACTGATCATTTCTTAGCATCAATATTATTAAACCATATACAATTTGTCAAATATGACATGCTCCATTAAACTTCTGGCTTTTATTTATACAATTCTCTTTCCTGGGTCACTCTTTTTTACTTACCTGTTCTTGTTAAACTTGGGGATCACTGACCAAGCTTCTATATCTTCCTTCTGGGGAAGCTTGAATACTGACATCCCTATCCACTCTACAAAATCCCATAGCATCCTGTGATTTGCCCATTTAAACATTTTGCTATACTTATTGCAATTCTGGCTTAAGGTTCTTCACAGTGTCAAAGACAATTGTTTTTATCTGTCAGAGAAGTTATTCTTTCAGTGAATGGTTGGTTGAATGAATCAATATCTCCCTAACTACCCCTGTGACCTTGAGTGAGACAATCTTTGGGCCATAGATTTCACATCCACAGTTAAAAATGATTGAGCAAGGCAATCCTTATGAAATCTAACTGATATCAAAGAGCACTTAACTGCCATGATTTCATGGCTACTTAGCCATTGTATTAAATATGCTAAATAATTATTTATTTTTAATGTTGATTATTTAATGGTATTTTGAAATTCTCAAAGAATGTAAATGAATACATTTATTATGCATAATTTAAATAGTACATAAATCAATTTTTTTGTTATTTCAAAAGTGGAAAAATGATTACATGGAGACTAAGGAAATTACTAAAAAAAACCCACTTTATTTTAAAATGTGTATTTTACTTATAAATACACAAGTATAGATTAAAAATAGCAACATTTGAAATAATGTAAAAGTGTTCCAAAAATTACAAGCCATCTAGATATTTCTGTATAACCTGACAAATCAAAAAAAGTTTTAAAATTTTACAAATAGTATCTTTGTCTTTTTTAGCACTGAATTCTTATTCCTTTAATTGTATTAATTTTGACATTCGAGTAA
This sequence comes from Sus scrofa, assembly GCF_054392235.1. Taxonomy (NCBI): domain Eukaryota; kingdom Metazoa; phylum Chordata; class Mammalia; order Artiodactyla; family Suidae; genus Sus; species Sus scrofa. The sequence goes on along the minus strand of NC_139393.1, from coordinate 36,097,256 downwards.
GTGATAGTCATGTCTCAATGTATGTTGAACTTTAAGAAAGCTGATATAATGGCATGACAAATCATCATTATTGATAGAAAGAAACTAAATCATCAGAAATAGTTGAACTATTTCACTAAAAACATATATATGTATAAGCAAAATACTAAGATAAGTTGGAAATATTTCAATACTGATAAAATGTATTAATAAGCAGATATGTAATTATACTTCGATTTATTTAGAATTTCAAGGTGATCTGAAAATTTAATTTTATTATTTTAGTCTAATTCATTTTCTCAAATTTGGTGAGAGTGTAAGCTTGAGTTCATATGGGACCATGATGTCATTAATAAATAGATTTATTTATTTTTCAGATGTCATTAATAAATAGATCAAAGAATCCCCACATCCATCCAAAATGTAAAAACAGGGGCAGATATTATTCTTAACTGAAACAATCAAGAAGGAAGAATAAAAGAAAGAACAAATATAAACATTATTTTTAAAAGTACTCTAATCAAGCAATTGGAGGTCAATGATTCTTGAGACAATAATCAAATGAGGTGATCCAGCTGACTATCCAAACTCTTTGCCTTGACAGAGTTTTCTGACTGAGAGGGAAAACTCAGATGGAACCCAGCACACTCTGCACTAAGACAGTATTGAGTGTTTTAGGAAACAAAAGCAGCAAAAATCATAACAGATTATGAAAGAGGAAAGATATATACAAAGAGATAAACCAGAGATCTGCAGAGGCTTTTCCTGAAAGATTCAATCAATGACTGATAAGCATATGTGTGTGAGGAAACTAACTCTACTCAGGAACAGAACAGCCTGAAAGGAAGAGAGGTGTGCTAATAGGGGCTATGGAATCAGGAAAATCTTGTATTTTCAATCCTAGATTACAACCTGCTCTGGTTTTAATTAACCAATATTGAAAGTAAGACCAAAAGGAATGTAACTGTTTGTAATTAACTCTGTCTCAGAATAATGCTGAAAAAATTTTGCAACAATGCAAAATATCCAGCTCCCTCAGATAAAACTAACAATGTTTACATTAAATAAAAATTATCAGATATCAAAATGGGCGGAGCATAAGACATTTTATAAATGGGAAAAATCAATCAATTGAAACAGACCCAGAATTGACATAGATGTCAAAATTTGCAGACGAGAGCATTTAAAACAATGAATATGAACATAGTCTGTATGTTCAAGAGTTGAGAGACATGAAAAAAGCAAGGCAGCACAATTGTACATATAGAAATGAAAAGTACAATGTATGGAATGAAAAATATATTGAATGAGATTCCTGGCATAAATTACATTGCAAAAGAAAAGATTTGTAAACTAGAGGACATGTATAACCTACAGAAAATTAAACAGGGAGAATTTTTTTTTTGTCTTTTTGCCTTTTCTAGGGCTGCTCCCAAATGGCATATGGAGGTTCCCAGGCTAGGGGTCCAATCAGAGTTGCAGCCACCAGCCTATGCCACAGCCATAGCAATGCAGGATCCAAACCACATCTGCAACATACACCACAGCTCAGAGCAACACCAGATCCTTGACTCACTGAGCAAGGCCAGGGATTGAACCCACAACCTCATGGTTCCTAGTCAGATTCACTAACCCCTCAGCCACAATAGGAACTCCCTAAACAAGGAAGACTATTTTAAATATACATTACATCAGTCAGCTGTGGGAAAAGTTCTAGCAGCCTAAAATACAGATAAGTGCAGACTTGGTAGAGGGGCACAAAAATATTGGAGGAAATCATGGCTAAGTTTCCTCTAACCAAGAAAAATGAATACATACACAATTTCAACAAGGTCCATGACCTCTAAGCACAAGACGTATGAGACAACCATGCCAATTAATATCATAAAGAGAAAACCTTCAAAACAGCCCAGATAGGGAGAAAACATCTATGACAATGGAACAAGAGTAAATTGATTGATCTCCATAAGTAAATACAGCAGTGTCTAAATATTAAAAGAAAAAATGTCTGACAAACCAGAATTCTTAATCCCAGAGAAAACATCTTTCAAAATTAAAATGGAAATAAATATTTTTTAGGTCTGAAAGTTTCATCAACAGTACACTTGTCTACAAGTATTATTAAACTAAGAATTTTAGACTATCATTTTTCACAGGGAAAATGAATCAAGATAGAGATACAGATCTAAAGAAAAGTAGTAATAAAATAGATAGTTGTAACTTTACTGGTTTTTTAAAACTATTCCTATTGTCTAAAGTCTTTTTAAAATACATAATTTCAACAAAACTAATGGTCTGTTGTAGGATTTGTAACATATGTAAATAAAATTTATGGAAATGATACCATAATGCTGGAGAGCAGATAATTTGATACTTACCATTATATGGTTCTTAATGTGAAGTACAGTATCACTTAAAGGTGGAATATAATAAATAGAAGATGGGAACCACTAAAATAAGAAAATGAAGAATTACACATGTAAATGAACAACTGACTACAAGAGGTTCTCAAGATAACTGAGTGGAAAAGAATAGTCCTTGCAATAAATGATACTGAAATCATAACATATCAATATCCAAAAAATGAACTTGAATCCATGCCACACAAACTAAATGAACCATAGACTAAAATGTGAAACATAGAAGAAAATCTTGTTACTTTGAGTGATATAAAGAATTCTCTTTTTTTAAGGTCACACCCACAGCATATGGAAGTTCACAGGCTGGGGTTGAATTGGAGCTGCAGCTTCCCACCTACACCACAGCCACAGCAATGCTGGATCAAGCTGTGTCTGAGACCTACACCATAGCTCACAGCAATGCCAGATTCTTTAATCCACTGAGAAAGACCAGGGATTGAACCTGTGTCCTCATGGATACTAGTCAGATTCATTTCCACTGAGCCAAGATGGGAACTCCCATGAATTCTTAAATATGACACAAAAATCTGGATTCAACAAAAAAATTGATAATTTGATAAATTAGACTTTATCAAAATTAAAAAGATGTTTGAAACAAAGTAATAGAATTAAAATACCAAGAAACAGAATGGAAATTTATTTGCAAATTAAATATTTAAGTTATCTATTTGTAGAATATTTTTGTCTCAAAATTCAAAAAAATACAAAAACAACTGAGTTTTACAAGATATACAAGATAGTTAACAAGTAACATGTTTACTAAATAAAATACAGGGATAGAAGATAAACATGACAAGATGTTTGTGAGTTTTTATGAGTTTTTATGAAAATGCAAATAGAAGCCATAGTGAGATACTACTATGCATAGATTAGAATAGTTAAAGTTTAAAAGCTTGATCATACCAAACTTTGGTGAGGATTTACAAGGACAGGAACATGAACTACTGGTGGGTGTAGAAAGAGAACAACCACTTTGGAAAACAATTTGACTCTCCCTTAAAAATCAAAAGCACTTACCTGTGATTTAACCATTCTAGATGTATGTATCTATGTATTTGCCTAAGATAAATAAAAACATATGTCCATACAAAGAGTTGTACACCAATGGACATGACATTTTTATGTCTTTTTTTTTTTTTTGGTAATTACTGTAAACTGGAAACAACACAAATACCCAATAATTGAAGAATGGATACTAAATTGTAGGTATTCATACAATGAAATACAATTCATCAATAATAGAAAAAAATTACTGATACATACAACAGGAAGTATAAATCTCAAAATAATTATTCTGAATAGAAGAACCCAAACTTTTTTTTTAAGGCACATGCTATATTATTCTATTTGTATAAAACTCAAGAAAATGCAAACTAATCTATAGTGAAAGTATTTACCTGGTGGAAGGACTTTGGAAAGTCAGTTGGGAGAGATCACAAAGGGCCAAAAGGATACCTCTGGGGTGGTAAATCACTATATTGATTTTGGTGACAATTTGTGTATCAAAATCTACTTATCATATTATGCATTTTATGGATATGTGGTTTATTATATGCCAGACATTCCTTAATAATGCTGCTAAAAAAGACAAATTTTAAAATTTAGGACAAAATTACTCTTCATCTCCCACAAATGCATTCAATTCAATAATTGAGCAAAATGTGTGAGTAGAAAGCCAGGCAGTTTCAAACAATTTCCCTTGCAAAAATAAGTATCTCAATACACACCAAGGTAGAATAAGAGAAAACGGAAAACACAGTATGGATTAAATTTCATTTTACATATAACAGACTGAGGCCAAAGTGGTTCATTACTTATCTATCACTTTGATCCTTTTCTGCTATATTCCACTTACTGAACTATTTCATTTGACAAGGACATTCAGCAGTGACAGTCAGCAAAATTGCAAATCTACATTTAAAATATTAAGTGTGATTTTTCTTCTTATACAAGTTCTCTGTGTCAGCCATGTGTACCTCCTACTGTGGAAAATTTAAAAAGGTTGGCTAGTCTGGAAGAAAACTCATACATTTTTCTGCCTTTTGTCTTTATCTTACTCTCTTCATTCAAAAATTGACATATAACCTGAGAATAGAATGGTGTGAAAGTCTGAGAAGTAGTGGCATTGAGGTGTTTGTCAAAGAATAAAAATTTTCAGCTTTAAGATGGATAAATTCTGATATTTTAACACAGCATTGTAGTTAATAATACTGTATTTTATACTTGAAATCTGTTAAAAGAGTAAATAAATGTTTACACCATACAAAAAAAGAGAGTAACTATGGAAGTTACAGCACTGGTGCAGTGAGTTATTTATCTGGCTTGTCTAAGTGGAGGTCCTAGGTTGACCCCTGGCCTGGTGGAATGTACTAAGTATCCAGTGTTGCTGCACCTATGGCATAGGTGGCAGCTACAGCTTGGATTCAATCCCTGGCCTGAGAACTTCCATATGCCATGGGGGCAGCCAAAAAAAAAAAGAGAAAAAAATGTGTAGTAACTATGTAAGTGATATGTATATTAATCAACTTGTGTGAGGTAGTTATTTCACAATGTATATGTATATTAAATCATCACACTGTACCCCTTAAATCATGTCTTACAACCTAAATATATACTGTTTATCTGTCAGTCTTATCTGAAAAAAGCTGGGACATATCAATTCCTCTAGAAAGACTTTTGTGATCCATCATCCAGTCTGTTTAATTGGCTTTTCCATCTCTAGTCAAGAACACACTCATGAAACCAATTCCTATGGGGTGAAAGTGAAACCAAACTAAATGCTTCCAAACTGAAAATTATGTAAATAAATGTTTTGAGTATTCTTCATAACTCTAGGTAAATACTCAAAAATAAATGTTTGACTAATCCAATGATCAATGTCAACAATGAAATAAAATTGATTCTTCAACCAGAACTTATTTCTACAATCAACCTTATTAAAATGAAATAAAAGTTTATTTTACTAATCAATTTTTGACATGTAGCCATTTTATTTTACTTTCATTTTATTTAATTTTTTTTCGACATGCCCAGGCATGTGGAAATTTCTAGGTCATGGATCAAACCGAAGTCACAGCAGCAACCCTAGCCACTGTCCTGAAAACATAGGATTATTAAAGCACTAAATTATAAAGGAATTACATTCCTTAATTTTAAAACAATGAAAATATTTGAATTCTTAATATTTGTTATTTCTGATACAGCCACATATTATAAGCAGGGTACAATGCTAAATATGATATGCTTAAAAGAACCACTTTGGTGATTATTAAACTTTAATAGTAATATTAACTACTACATATTCACTTCAAGTGAACAAATATCAACCATGGGATTTTAGAACAAAGGCTTAATTTTCATTATTTATGTTGACTCTATCTCCAGTTAAAATGTCCATACTATGAATTCACCTTACATGACATTTAAACTTTACTTAAGACAACATTTGTAGGAGTTCCCAATGTGGCACAGTGGGATATACAGGGTCTCTGCAGTCAGAATGTGGGTTTAATCTCCAGCCACACACAGTAGGTTAAAGTATCCAGCATCACCACCACTGTAGCGTAGGTTGCACCTGTGGCTTGAAGCTGATTTCTGGCCCAGGAACTCCATATACCATGGGGTAGGTGAAAAAGATTAAAACATAAAACAAACAAAACGAATACCACCATGTGTTGTATTTTGTAACTATAGATCACTGACCCGGGAATTCTGCAGGTGTGTCACCTACTCTGATGTTGAGCACAGAATCAATTCTCACCACATTTATGTATTGACCTGGCTGGATGCAGGGTGTCTTAAAGGAGACAGGCTATTGCATATGGTACAAATATCTTCAAAGCTGATTCTCTCTACTATCTTTTCTCTTTTAATTCAACTGATTTCTTTTCTTTTTTTTTTTTAGGACCATACTCACAGGATAGAGAGGTTCCCAGGCTAGGGGCCAATCAGAGCTGCAGCTGCCAACTTATGCCATAGCTACAGCAATGTGGGATCTGAGCTGCATCTGTGACCTAAACCACAGTTCACAGAAATGTCAGATTCCCAACCCACACTGAGGCCAGGGGATTGAACCCACATCCTCAAGAATACGAATTGTATTCATTTCCACTGAGCCACTATGGGAACTCTCTCAAAAATTAATAGACTTTTAACGACAAAAATTTTTATTTCCACTGCAGTTAAATTTTCCTTAAATTTTAATGTCATTCAAAAGATTTGCTGTAGAACACTTGGATAAATATTGATATTTAGTTATCATGAAGACTTTAATATTTATTTGGAAAATTTTAAAAGTTTTACTGTGTAAACAACATAAATACATTTATACTTTATAATATGTGATTTGAAAATAAAACATTCACTTATTTTCCCTAGTGGGTTACACACAGGAAAGGTGTAGCAATTTTTTCTCTTTTTAACATTCATAAATGATCCTGTTATGGAAAAATGCTTATGACATACTCCTAAAGGACAAAAGTGGTCAAAGAAACCTGTCATGAACACTGCTCCCACTTTGATCAGTCTTATATCATGTACATAACTGCATCATTTAGTTATATCCCCATATTAGCTAATAGTTTTTCCTTTTTCTCAATATTAATATTCTGTTAATAGATTGAATTAAGATGGGGAAAAGAAGGACTGGAGCTCAACTTCTCTCATAAAAACAACAAAATTTACAACCAAATACTGAGCACTCTTCAACCAAATGGACTGGAAATTTTCAAAAAGATATCTACTCCAGAAGAAAAGGAGAGGCCACATCAAAAGGTAAGAGGGGCAATTATGTGATATAAGCAAACACATACCTCCCGGGTGGGAAGACCCACAGACTGGAAAGTAACTGTATCACAGAGACTCACCTACAGGAGTGAGAGTTCTGAGCCTCACATCAAACTCCCACATGTGGGGATCTGGCCCTGGGAGAAAGATCCCCTGGAGCATCTGGCATTGAAGGCCAGTGGGGCTTGTGCACAGGAGCTCCATGGGACTGGGGGAAAGAGAGACTCCATTCTTAAAAGGTGCACACAGACGTTCACATGCACTGGGTCCCAGGGCAAAGCAAAGTCTCCATAGGAATCCAGGTCAAAGATTGTTGCAGTTCTTGGAGGACCTCCTGGGAAAACAGGGAGTGAATATGGCTCACTGTGGGGGAAGAGAGTTGGAAGCAAAGCACTTGGGAATATTCATTAGTGTGCCTTTCTCTGAAGGTGGCCATTTTGGGAAAATCTGGCACTACACATTAGCACTGAGAAGCCTGGGGCCAAACAACAATCCAGGTGGGATCACAGCCCCACCCATCAGTAAACAGGCTGCCTAAAGACCCCACAGGCACACAGACACCTCTAGTCTCACCCAGAGACAAAGACCCATCCACCAGAGTGATAGTAATCAGCTCCACATGCCAGTGGGCAGGCATCAGTCCCTCCCATCAGGAAGCCTACAGCAAGCCCATGTACCAAACTCAGCCACAAGGGGGGCAGATACCAGATGTAAGAGAGGTCATGACTCTATTATCTGTAAAAAGGTCACCACACCAAAAACCGTTAAGAATGAAAAGACAGAGAACTATAACTCAGATGAGGCAGAAAGAAAAATAACCCAGAAAAACAGCTAAGTGACCAGGAGATTCTCAGCATCCACCAAAAAGACTTTAGACTGTTGATGCTGAAGTGGATGCAAGACATTGGAAAAAAACTGGAGACAAAGATAGATAATTTACAGGAAACACTGAGCAAAGAATACAAGACATAAAACATAAATAAGAAGAGATGCAAAATACAATAACTGAAATAAAAAATTCATTAGAAGCAGCCAAGAGCAGAATACAGGAGGCAGAAGAACGAATAAATGAGGTGGAAGACAAATTATTGGAAATCATGGATGTGCAACAGAAAAGAGAAAAAAGATTGAAAACAAATGAAGAGAGTCTCAGAGAATTCTGCGAGAACATTAAATACACAAACATCCATATTACAGGGGTGCCAGAAGAAGAAGAGAGAGAGGAGGGGACATAAAAAATATTTGAAGAGATAATAGCTAAAAACTTTCCTAACATGGGAAAGAAACCCCGACTCAAATCTAGGAAGCACAATGAGTACCATATAAAATAAACCCAAGGAGGAGTGCACTGAGACACATATTAATGAAACTGACCAAAATTAAAGACACAGAGAAAATATTGAAAGCAGCTAGGGAAAATAATCAAATAATATGCAAGGGAACCCTGATAAGTTTATTGGCACATTTTACAGCAGAAATTCTGCAGGCCAGAAGGGAGTGGCATGATATACTTAGTGTGATGAAAGGAAAAAACCTCCAACCAAAACTCCTTTACCCAGCAAGGCACTCATTCAGATTTGAAGGTAAAATCAAAAGCTTCACAGACAAGCCAAAGCTAAGAGAATTCAGCAACACTAAGACAGATTTACAACAAATACTAAAGTAACTTCTCTAGGCAGAAAAGAAAAGACAGCAACAGGAAACAAAAATACCACAAATGACTAGGCTAACCACTAAAGGTATATATAAAGATACAAAATCTTTCATGCACAATTTTACCACCAAAATCAGAAATTTTGAGATGAGGTGCATACAAATGCAGGACACTGGAGATGCACTTGCAATTAAGAGAACAACTTCAAACAATCTCATATACATATAGACTCTTATATCAAAGCTTCAGAATAACTGCAAACCAAAAATCTACAATTGATACACAAACAAATAAGAAAATTCAACTCAAATACAACACTAAAGATAGTCATCAGACCACAGGAGGAGAGACCAAGAGAAGGAAAGAAAAAAGAGCAACAAAACAAATCCAGAGAAATTAATAAAATGGCAATAAGGACATACATTTCAATAATTACCTTAAATGTTAATGGACTAAATGTCCCAATCAGAAAACATAGACTGGCTGAATGAATACAAAAACAAGACCCATATATATGCTGTCTTTAAGAGTCCTGCTTCACTTCTAGGGAAACATACAAATTGAAAGTGAGAATGGAAGAAAATATTTCATGCAAACGGGAATCAAAAGAAAGCTGGAGTAGCAATACTCATATCAGACAAAGTAGACCTCAAAAAGAAGAATACTTTAAGGGACAATGAAGGTCACTACATAATGATCAAAGGATCTATCCAATAAGAGGATACAACAACGCACCCAACATAGGTTCACCACAGTATATAAGGCAACTGCTAACAACCTTAAAAGGACAAATCAACAATAACACAATCATAGTGGGGGAATTTAACACCCCACTTACAGCAATGGACAGATAAACCAGACAGAAAATCAGTAAGGAAACACAGGCCCTGAATGAAGCATTAGACCAGATGGACTTAATAGATATTTATAGGACATTCCATCCAAAAGCAACAGAATACACATTCTTCTCAAGTGCACATGGAACATTCTCTAAGATTGATCATATCCTGGGCTACAAATCCACCTCAGTAACTTCAAGAAAATTGAAATCATATCAAGCATGTTTTCTGACCACAATGCTATATGACTAGAAATTGACAACAAGAAAACAACTGCAAAAAACACAAACACGTGGTGACTCAACGACATGCTACTAAACAACCAATGGATCACTGAAGAAATCAATGAGGAAATTAGAAAATACCTAGAAGCAAATGACAACACAGATATAACACTCAAAACCCGACAGATGCAAAAAAAAAGTTGTTCTAAGAGGAACGTGTATGGCAATACAAGCCCACCTCAGGAAACAAGAAAAAGCTCAAATAAACAAGCTAACTTTACATCTAAAGCAGCTAGAGAGAAGAAGAACAGACAAGACCTAAAGTTAGTAGAAGGAAAGAAATCATAAAGATCAGAGCAGAAATCAATGAAATAGAAACAAAGAAAACAATAGAAAAGTTAATGAAACAAAAGCTGGTTCATTGAAAAGCTCAACAAAATTGATAAACACTTAGCCAGATTTATCAAGAAAAAGAGAGGACTTAAATCAATAAAATATGAAATTAAAAAGTAGAAGTAACAACAGACATCACAGAAATACAAAGGATCATAAGAGACTACTATGTGCAACTATATGCCAATAAAACAGAAAACCTAGAAAAAAATGGACAATGTCTTAGAAAAGTACAATCTTCCAAGACTAATCCAATATGAAATAGAAAAGACGGCACCAGTCACAAGTACTGAAATTGAAAATGTGATTAAAAACTTCCAAGAAACAAAAGTCCAGGACCAGATGGCTTCACAGGTGAATTCTATCAAACATTTAGAGAAGAGCTAACACCTATCCTTATGAAACTATTTCAAAACTGTTTTTATGAGGCCACTATCACCATGATACCAAAACCAAAGATACCACAAAAAAAGGAAATTGCAGGCCAATTTCACTGATGAACATAGATGCAAAATCCTCAACAAAATATGAGCAAACTGAATCGAACAATACATTAAAAGGTTTGTACATCATGATCAAGTGGGTTTATCCCAGGAATGCAAGGATTCTTCAATATCTATACATCAATCATTGCAATAAACCACTTAAAAAAAACTGAAGATTTAAAACCATATGATCCTCTCAATAGATGCAGAAAAAGCCTTTGACATAATCCAACACCAATTTCTGATCAAAACCCTTCAGAAAGTGGGCATAGAGGGAATCTACCTCAACATAACAAAGACATATATGACAAACCCAGAGCTAACATCATTCTCAATGGTGAAAAGCTGAAAGAATGTCTTCTGAGATCAGGAACAAGACAAGGATGTCCCTTCTTGTCACTACTATTCAACATAGTTTTGGTAGACATAGCCAGAGCAATCAGAGAAGTAAAAGAAATAAAAGGAATACAAATTGGAAAGGAAGAAGTAAAATTAACACTATTTGCAGATGACATGATACTATACCTAGAGAATCCTAAAGACTACCAGAAAACTCTTAGAACTCATCCATGAATTTGGCAAAGTCACAGGATAAAAAATTAATACACAGAAATTGAAGTCATTTCTGTATATTAACAATGAAAGTTCAGAAAGATAATTTAGGGAAGCAATCACATTTACTATCAGACCCAAAAGAATAAAATATCTATGAGTAAAACTACCAAAAGAGACAAAAGACCTGCACTCTGACAACTATAAGACAGTGATAAAAGAAATCCAAGAAGACAAAAATAGATAGAAAAACATACCATGATCCTGAATAGGAAGAGCCAATATTATCAAAATGACTATACTACCCAAAGCAATCTACAGATTCAATGCAATCCTTATAACATTACCAAGGACATTTTTCATAGAATTTGAACCAAGTATTTTAAAGTTTGCTTGGAAGTACAAAAGACCCAGAATAGCTAAGGACATCCTGAAAAAGAAAGATGGAGCTGGAGGAATCAGGCTCCCCGACTTCAGACTATACTACAAAGCAAAAATGATCAAAACTGTATGGTACTGGCACAAAGAAATATAGATCAGTGGAACAGGATAGAAAGCCCAGAATTAAACCCATGCACCTACAGCCAACTAATCTATGACAGAGGAGGAAAGAATATACAATGGAGAAAGGACTGCTTGTTCAGTAAGTGGTGCTGGGAAAACGGACAGCCACATGGAAAAGAATGAAATTAGAACACTCCCTAACACCATACACAGAAATAAACCCAAAATGGATTAAAGACCTAGATATAAGACCAGACACTATAAAACTTAGAGGAAAACATAGGCCAAATACCGTCTGACATAAATGACAGCAACATCTTCTCAGATCCACATCTTAGAGTAACGACAGTAAAAACAAAAATATATAAATGGTATTTAATTAAACTTAAATGTTTTTGCACAGCAAAGGAAACCCTAAACAAAATGAAAAGACAACACACAGAATGGGAGAAAATCTTTGCAAATGAATTGACTGACAAGGGATTAATCTCCAAAATTTATAAATACCTCCTACTGCTCAATACTAAAAAAACAAACAACCCCATCAAAAAATGGGCAGAAGATCTAAACAGACAATTCCCCAAAAAAGACATAAAGATGGCCAAAAAACCCATGAAAAGTTGTTCAACATCTCTCACTGTTAGAGAAATGCAAATCAAAACCACTATTAGGTACCACTTTACACCAGCTAGAATGGCCATCAAAAAGTCTACAAACATTAAGTGCTGGAGAGGGTGTGGAGAAAAAGGAACCCTATTACACTGTTGGTGGGAATGGAAATTGGTGCAACCAGTTTGGAAAACAATATAGACATTCCTCATAAAACCAAAAATAGAACTACCATTTGATCCAGCAATCCCATGCCTGGGCATCTATCCAGAGAAAACCATGACTCAAATAGTCATGAGTACTCCAATGTTCATTGCAGCTCTCTTTGCAATAGCCAAGACATGGAAACAACCCAAATGTCCATTGACAGAGGAGTGGATAAAGAAGATGTGGTACATATACACAATGGAATATCACTCAGCCATTAAAATTAATGAAATACCAGCATTTTTAGCAACATGGATGGACCTAGAAATGATCATGCTAAGTGAATTCAGTCATACAATGAGACACCAACATCAAATGCTATCACTGACACGTGGAATCTGAAAAAAAAGACACAATGAACTTCTTGCAGAGCAGATACTGACTTACAGACTGAAAAAATTATGGTTTTCCAAAGGAGAGATTTTGTGGTGTGGGGAAATGTGCTGGGGGTTTGGGATGGAAGTCCTATAAAATATAAATATTAAAATTTGTCAGTCATATCATTTCTAACTATTTTCTATTCAATATGTTATCTTTCCATTTTGTGGAGTGTTGCCTTTACTGTGCAAAAATTTAAGTTATTTAGATCTTATTCGTTTATTTTTGCTTTTATTTCTGTTGCCTTGGAGGACTGATCTAAGAAAATATTGCTACTATATATGGCAAAGGGTGTTTCACTTATTTTCTGTCCTAGGAGTTTTATGTTTCAGGTTTCATATTTAGAACTCCCCCCCACATATCCATGGCATATGAAAGTTCCCAGGCTAGGGACTGAATCCAAGCCAGAGCTGCAACCTATGTCACAGCTGTAGCAACAGAAGATCCTTAACCCACTGTGCTGGACCAGGGATTGAACTGAAGCCTCCACATAGACAAGCCAGATCATTAACACACTGCACCACAGTAAAACTTCATATTTATGTTTTTAAATAATTTTGAGATGATTTTTGTATATTGTGTGAAAGAATGTTCCAATTTCATTTTTTTCACACTTGGCTGTCCAGCTTTCCCAGTACAACTTATTTTTTCTCTGTTGTTTGTTCTTGTCTCTTTTGTCATAGATTAATTGAATATAAGTGAGTGGGTTTATCTCTAGGCTCTATTTTGCTCCATTGATCTATGTGTCTAATTTTTTTCCCCAATATCACATTAATTTTGATTATTGTAGCTTCATAGTATAGTCTGGGAGCATTATACATCCAACTTTGTTCCTTTTTCTAAGGAATGCTTTGGCGATTCAGATTCTTTTGAATCTGAATATATATTTTAGTATTATTTCTTCTAGTTCAACAAAAAATATCCTGAGTAGTTTTAAAGAGTTTGCATTAAATCTTCAGATTGCTTTGGGTAGTATGGCCTTTTTAATAATATTGATTTTTCCAGTATAAGAGGAGGAGATATCTTTCCATCTCTTTGAATCATCTTAAATTTCCTTCAGTTTTACAATTCACTTCCTTAGGTATTTTATTGAATGTGACTTTTAAATAGTACATTTTTAACTTTCCTTTCCTGAGATTTTGTTATTAGCATATAGGAATGAAATAGACATCTGTATATAAATCTTGTATCCTGCAACCTCACTGAATTCATTTATTAGTTCTACTAGTTTTAGGGAAAAGACTATAGGGTTACCTGTTTAGAGGTATCCTATCATCTGAAATGAGTGAAAATTTTACCTCTTCCCTTCAAGTTTGGATATATTTTATTTTTTTGTCTTATCTGATTTTTGTGGCTAGGACTTCCAATAAAACATTAAATAGAAGTGGTGAGAATGGACATCCTTAATTTGTTCCTGAATTTAGCAGGAAGGCCTTCAACTTTACAAAATTGAGCATTATGTTGCCTGTCAGTTTGTCATAAATAGCCTTTATCATGTTGAGACATAGTCCCTCTATACTCATTTTCATAAGAATTTTTATCATGAATGTATATTGAATTTTGCCAAATTCTTTTTATGCATCAATTGATATGATCATGTGGTTTTGTCTTTCCTTTTTTTACTGTGGTGAATCGCACTGAATTCTTAGACATGGAAATAGGCAATCTACCCAAGAAAGTGCTCAGATTAATGATTATAAAAATGACTCCAAAACTCAGGAAAAAAATGGATCCACAGAGCAAGATATTATAAAATGTTTTTAATGAAGCATTAGAAAATACAAATAACAACCAGACAGAATTGAAGAACACAAAACATAAATGAAAAACACACTAAAAATAACCTATAGTAGAATAAATGAGGCAGAAAATGAATATGTGAGTTGGAAGACTGAGTGGTGGAAATCACCAATTCAGAAGAAAATAAAGAAAAAAATAATGAAAAGAGATATAGTTTAAAGAACTCTAGAATAACATCCAGCCCAGCCCACTAACATTTCCATATAATGGTCCAAGAAGATGAGAGAAAGGAACTGAGAAAACATTTGGAAAGGTAATAGCTGAAAATTTCTCTAATATGGGAAACAGTCACACTAAGTCCAGGGTGTACAGATAGTTTCATAAAAGAGTAATCCAAAGATGATACACTAAGAAAAATAGTAATAAGACTGATGAAAATTAAATATAAGGAGAAAATATTAAAAGCAACATGGGAAAAGCAACAAATAATATACAGAGAATCTCCCACAAGGCTATCACCTGATTTTTCAGCAAAAACTCTGTAGGCCAGAAGGGAATGGCTTGATATATTCAAAGTGATGGAAGGGAAATACCTATAATCAAGAATACTCTACCCAACAAAGGTCTCCTTCAGATCTGTTGGAGAAATCAAAAGCTTTACAGACAAGACAAGCAAAAGCTATAAAACCTAGCACCACCAAAGTAGCTTTACTAAAAGTGCTAAAGAAACTTGTGTAGATGGAAAAGCAAAGGTCACAGCTTGAAACAATAAAATTGCAAAGTAGGAAATCTCATGATTAAAACATGCAGTAAGATAGGAAATCATCCTCACACAAACTAGTAAGGAGGTTAAAAGGCAAAAGTAGCAAAATCAGCTGTATCCACAATGAGATGTACAAAAAATTAGATAGTAAAATATTATAATAAAGCAATTAACAAAATGGCAATAAGAATATACATACAGATAATTGCTTTAAAAGTGAATGGATTAAAAACTTAGACTGCTAGAATAGATTCAAAAACATGGCCCATATGCATGATGTCTATAAGATATTGACTTCCAATCTAGAGACACATAAGACTGAAAATAAGGGAATGAAATAAATTATTCCATGTAAATTGAAACAAGAAAATACAAAGAAGGACTCTGCATAATGACCAAGGGATCAGCCCAAGAAGAAGATATAACAATTGTAATTATAGATGCACGAAACATAGGAGCACCTCAGTATATAAGGCAAATATTAACAGACATAAAAAGAGGAATTGATACAGTTACAGTAATAGTGGGGATTTTAAAGCCCCACTTACATTAGCAGACTGATTATCCAGATAAAACTCAATAAGGAAATATAGGTCTTAAATGACACATTAAAACAAATGGACTTTACTGATATTTATAGAGCTTTCCATTCATGGAGCTCCTGTCATGGCTCAGAGGTTAATGACCCCAACTAGTAACCATGAGTTTGTGCATTCAATCCCTGCCCTCACTAAGTGGCTTAAGGATCCTGTGTTGCTGTGAGCTCTGGTGTAGGTCACAGATGTGGCTCAGATCCCACATTGCTGTGGCTGTGGCATTGGCTGGCAGGTACAGCTCTGATTCCACCCCTACCCTGGGAACCTCCATATACTGCTGATATGGCCCTAAAATGATAAAACAAGACAAACATTTCATTAAAAATAAAATAATCAAGATAGATAAAAAGCTACAAAAATATTTCCATTGCTAATATTTTTCCTGTTTCCCAGTTCTTTCATAGAATTTTTTAGTTCTTACTGATCTCATAATTCTGTTCTTTAAGATAGTCATACTCCTATTTAAAGAGTCAGTGGTTACTACATATTATACAAAGATTCTCCAAATTTTCATTACAAACTGTAACATTCTCACTCATAATACTGGGAGATACTTTTTATTTTTTTATTTTTTATTTATTTTTTGTCTTTTTGCTATTTCTTGGTCCACTCCCACGGCATATGGAGGTTCCCAGGCTAGGGGTCGAATTGGAGCTGTAGCCACCGGCCTATGCCAGAGACACAGCAGTGCGGGATCCAAGCCTTGTCTGCAACCTACACCATAGCTCATGGCAACGCTGGATCGTTAACCCACTGAGAAAGGGCAGGGACCAAACCCACAACCTCATGGTTCCTTGTTGGATTCGTTAACCACTGCGCCACAACGGGAACTCCGGAGATACTTTTTAAATAGAACTATATTAGAGGAAATTAGGTCAAATATTATGCTCAACTGAAGTGTCCATGAGCTGGAAAAGTTTATGAATCACTTCTTCATGGATTTGAATTCTAGTAGACCCTCAAAAAATAATTAAAATTAATTTGTCCAAATGCTGAATAGGATAATAGAAAAATAGTGTTAATTGGATAAATTTGGAAATAAATTAGGATGCAGATAATGAGTTCTGGGGTGTTTTTGTTGAATGCCCATGGATGGCAGATTCTCAACCAGGGATCCAGGGATTGAACCCCTGCCATATCAGTGACAATTCCAGGGGCTTAACCCACTGATCCACCAGGGAACTGTATAATGTGTTTTTTTTTGTTTTCCCATAATTTCTCAAAACCAGAGTGACCCAATCATGATTCTTTAACTTCAATCTAAAATGCTTTTTGAGAAACAAATGAAAAATTTTAAAAATGTGTTTTAATTTGTCATGTTTTTGAATTATATTAAATGATTTAAATTTAATTGCTCAAATATTTACATTGAAAACAAACTATTTTCTTCGAAATTTTTTCTTGGAGGGAATATATTATTTTTTCTTAGTTGCTTTTTTTCTTGAACAGTACATGTAAGAAGACTATAAAAGGAATAATTTTTTAACCATTTATAATGTTCAACATTCTTCATAGAACAGACTTTTCATTCACCATCATAAATTATCACCACTTTTTATTTCCTGGTAGAATTGGATTTATTTGATCATATTGTCTCTCCTGTGAACAATAGTGGGTCTTTCAGAAATTAGGCTTATGTTTTGAGAATGCGCTGTATGATTAAGAAAATGGAGAAACTAGCTGACAGCATGGTACTAAGTCCATGATCATATTGTCATTACCACTACATTCTAATCAACTGAGCCAACCAGGAAGAGACAGTGATGACATAAATGGTTTGTATGTATTTTCCTGAAATCAGACAGGGTATAACACCTTCCTTACTAAGAATTATTAGAAATAAAACATTTTCTAAAATTTGTGATTATACTTTGGATAAAATATTTAATTCCTGAAAATGTTGGTATATCTAAATAACATGTCTTTAAAACAATTCTTCCGTTGATGAAAATGGAAAATTAGGAGTCTTCGCTGTGCTTCTGCATTTACTTAACACAGCAACTAGCCTTATAAATAGCTAAATCAAAATGTTATAAGAATTAAAACACAATTTGTTACTCGACATTGACTGAAAGTATCTGATAAAATAGTTACTATTCATGCAATTATGAGAATGTTATCACTAGCTTGTAATACTTAATTTATCCCATTACATTATGCTACTAGTACCTTTGTGATTTATTTATATCATGCTCTTGGTTGGCTTTGCTCATTATACTTTTTATTAAAAGGACTCATTAAAAGATCTAGAGACAACTGTGGGGAAATTAGGCTCAGAATAGAAAACAAGATAGATAGATTTTTTTTTACTTCCTGTTGTTTCTTTGACAGGCATTTTTTCCCATTGTTATATTCAGAAGTTTCAAGTTATCCATGCCAGAACTTAGTTAAAATAAGTTTTCTGTTCAATTTTTTCTTATTTAATAAAAAATATGGTAATTTAATTTTATTTTCCTGAAATGCTAGAGAAAAATAGAGGTTATTAGGTGTAATTTAAAAAAATATTAATTAATTAAATGAGTATTCCAGAAAAATATTTTTGAATCATGTACTCTGTAATGTGCTGAGAGTAGGAAATTTGAAAAGCATAAAGCAATTCTCTGTCTTCAAGTATGATCTAGCTCTCTAAATTGATATAATTTCATTACTTATTTATTTACCAAGTAAGTTATTAAGTGCTCAGCATATTTAAGGAAATTTGATCAGTTATTTAAATATCAACATAAAATTCATTTTCAGATGAAAATATATCAAACCTGTATAACTATATGAAAAACTTTACTGATTTTTCACTTTTGTGTTACAATGATAAGGTGAATCATGAATTTTATATTGGTATTTATATAACTGATCAAATTTATTTAAATATGCTGAACACTTAAATACAACTACCATGGAGAGTAGTAGAGAGGTACCTTAGAAAACTATACACAGAACTAAAATGTGCCCAGCAATCCCACTCTTGGGCATATATCTGCATAAAACTCTACTTGAAAAAGACACATACACCCGCATGTTCATTCCAGCTCTATTCACAATAGCCAAGACATGGAATAAACCCAAATGTCTACTGATAGATGATTGGATTAGGAAGATGTGGTATATATACAGAATGGAATACTACTCGGCCATAAAAAAGAACAATATAATGCCATTTGCAGCAACATGGATGGAACCAGAGACTCTCATCCTGAGTGAAGTAAAGTGAGAAAGACAAATACCATATATCACTTATGTCTGGGATTGAATATATGGCACAAAGGAACTTTTCTACAGAAAAGAAAATTATGGACTTGGAGAATAGACTTGTTGTTGCCAAGGGGGAAGGGGACCGTGTGGGAGGGACTGGGAGCTTGGGGTAAATAGATGTGGAATATTTCCTTTTGAATAGTTTAGCAATGGGATTCTGCTGTGTAGCACTGGGAACTATGTCTAGTCATTTACGATGGAGCTTGATAATGTGAGAAAAAAGGATGATGTATACATATATGTGTAACTGGGTGACCATGCTGTACAGTATAAATATGTGTATATATATATATATATATATATATATATAAATAACTGATAAAAAATAAAAAATAAGATGTGGTATATATACACAATGGAATACTACTCAGCCATTAAAATACAAAATAATGCCATTTGCAGTAACATGGATGGAACTAGAGACCCTCATCCTTAGTGAAGTAAGTCTGAAAGAGCAAGACAAATACCATATGATATCACTTATATCTGGAATCTAATATATGGCACAAATGAACCTTTCCACAGAAAAGAAAATCATGGACTTGGAGAATAGACTTGTGGTTGCCAATGGGGAGGGGGAGGGAGTGGGTTGATTGGGGAGCTTTGGGTTAATAGATACAGACTCTTGCCTTTGGAATGGATTAGCAATGAGATCCTGCTGTGTAGCACTGGAAACTGTGTCTAGTCTGTTATGATGGAGCATGATAAAGTGAGAAAAATAATGTATACATGTATGTTTAACTGGGTGACCATGCTGTACAGTAGAAAAAAAAAGGCATTACGAAAATAAAAAAAATTGCGTATAAAAAAACAAAAACAAACATAAAAGAAATATGTTACATGAATAAAATTAATCATATATACAAATATATGCATTTTTCTAAATACACTCTAGGAAATTAAATCCAACATTGATTCAGACAGTATGTTTTACACAAATAGAATTTATCCAAAGATACAAGATTAACATTCAGAAAATAGTTTCATATTTAAAAATATGTTTTAAAATCACACCAAAGGAGTTCCAGCTGTGACACAGTGGATTAAGAATGTGAGTGCAGTGTCTTAGGTCACTGCAGAGATAGGGGTTCTATCCCTAGTCTGGGTTAGTGGGTTAAAATATTCAGCATTACTGCAACTGTGGCATAGGCACAGCTGTGGCTTGGATTTAATCCCTGGCCCATGAGCCTCCATATGTGCCAGGTGCAGTCATAAAATTTTTTAAACAAATGCACCAATAAAAAATACGTAGAAATAAACAAGCCAAGGTGGTGAAAGACTGAATGCTGAGAACACTAAAACATTAATAAAGGTAATTAAAGAGGATTCAAAGTAATATAGAAGTATTCCAGGCTCCTGGATTGGTAGAATCTATGTTAAAATTGCAATACTACCCAAAGCTATCTACAGATTTAATGAAATCTCTACCAAATTACCCATGACATTTTTCACAGTACTAGAACAAATATTCCCAAAATTTTATGGAACCATAAAAAACCAAGAATTTCCAAAGGAATCCTGAGGACAAACAAACCAAGCAGGAGGCATAACTCTCCTAGACGTCAGACAATATTACAAAACTACAGTAATCAAGACATTGTGGTACTGGAATAGAAATAGATATATGGATCAATAGAACAGAATAGGGAGCCCAGAAATAAACCCTGACATGTATGATCAATTAATCTTTGACAAAGTAGGTGAGAATATGAAATTGGAAAAAGTCCTTCAGCAAGTGGTGCTGGGAAAACTGGACAGCTGCAAGGAAATCAATGAAACTAGTACATACCCTCACATTATCACCATGAACAAAAATAAACTCTAAATGCTTTAAAGACTTAAACATAAGAAAAGACACCATAAAACTAGAAGAGAACATAGGCAGAACATTTTTTGATATAAACCATACCAAAGTGCTCTTAGGTCAGTTTCCCAAGGCAATAAAAACAAAAATGAAATAAACAAATGAGAACTAATCAAACTTACAAGCTTTTCCACAGCAAAGGAAACCATAAAACAAAATAAAACCAAGCAAAACAAACAAACAAAATGAATGACAATATACAGAATAGGAGAAAATAGTTGCAAGCCTTGCCAATGACAAGGGTTTAATCTTCATAATAGACAAACAACAGCAAAAAAACAAAAAGCCCAAACAAAAAATGGACAGAAGACTTAAATAGACACGTCTTCAAAGAAGACATACAGATGGCCAGTAGGCCCATGAAAAAATGTTCATCACTAATTATTAGAGAAATGCAAAAAAAAAAAAAAACTGAGATACAACCTCACACTGGTCAGAATGGCTGTATCATTAATAAGTCTACAAATAACATATGCTGGAGAGGGTGTGGGGGAAAGGGAAACTTCCTACATTGTTAGGAATATAAATTGCCACAACAGCTATGAAAAACAATATGGAGATTCTTCAGAAAACCAAATATAGAACGACCATAGGATCCAGCAATACCAATCATGGGTGTATATCCATACAAAGCTACAATTCAAAAAGGTACATGAACACCTATGTTCATAGCAGCTCTATTTACAATAGCCAAGACATGGAAGCAACTTCCTAAATGTCCATTGACAGATGAATGGATTAAGAAAATGAATTACATATATACAATGTAATACTATTCAGCCATAAGAACAATGAAATAATTCCATTCACAGCAACATGGATGCAACTAGAGATTATATATTAAGTGAAATAAGTCAGAAAGAGAAAGACAATACCATATAATATCACTTATATGTGGAATCTGAAATATGGCACAAATGAACATATCTACAAAACTGAAACAGACTCACAGTCATAGAGAACAGACTTGTGGTTGCCAAGGAGAAGGGGATAGGCAGTGGGATGGACTTGGAATTATGGGGTTGTAGATGCAAACTATTACATATAGAATGGATAGACAACAAGGTCCTACTATATAACACAGGAAATACATCCCATCTCCTGGGAGAGACAATGATGGAAAAAAATACATATAAAAAAACAATGTCTATATATGTCACTTGGCTTAACAACAGAAGTTAGCTCAACACTGCAAATCAACTATACTTTAAAAATTTTTTAATTAAAAATAATTTATCCAAGGAATTCAGAGTAATTCATGATGAATAACTCTTAAGTATAATCCAACACAGTATCAGAGAAAAGTAGAAAGGAAACTACTTTAACATCTAGATAAATGCTAGAAGTTTTTAATAATATTTAAATGTATATTTTTAATAAATATTTAAATAAAAACATAAATAATATTTTTCTAGTGGATAAAATGTGTCTAAAAGAAACTTCTGACCAAATCATGCTTGAATATTATTCATTTCCTTTGAACTCATTAACACTCTAGAAACTTCACCATGACTCTCATTATAACTAATACTATAGTCCATGATTTTACTTCATGAAAATGACAAAAATTAATAAGCAGTTTGTGTGATTTTTTTAGTCCATGCCCGCAACACATGGAAGGTCTCAGGTCTGGAATCCAACCTGTGTCCCAGCAGTGACCCAAGCTGCTGAAGTGACAATACTGCATCCTTAACCAACTGTACCACAGAGGAACTTCACAGTTCATGTGACTTATTTGTCCATATGGAATAATAGGGACGTAACTTTTTCATGAATAAGTAAATCCACATATAGTTGATAACTCCTTACTTATTAGGCTATAAATAAAATGAAATCAAATAAAAATTGCCACAGAAATGAAAATAGTGGGTTGATTTTAATTTTCATATGAAGAATAACTTTAAAACAAAATAAAGAAATGTGCATCATACAGCCTTATCTAATATACTCAAACAAGGTATAAAACATAATATAAAATTACAGCATTGTAAACCAATATGGGATTAACCAATACATGGAAATTTTAATTAGGTGAAAAAGTAGAAATGTAAAGCAGATTAAATTATATGTGGGAATTAACATGCCTAAAGGCAGCAAGAAATGGTGGAGTACTTAACAGTTGTGACTTAGGCAAATAATTTCAATTTAAGAAATTTTTATTTCAATTTATATTTTATAAACCTAAAAATGTCATTTTTACATTACAGCATATTAAAGTTCAATAAATAAATAACAAGAAGGATGAAATCATTTGTAGAAAACAATGGAACAATTTTATAAATTAGGGTATTAATTTCATAAGAAAAACAGCAATATATAAAAGAAAATTTGACAAATGTGTATATGTAACTTTTAATGTTTGTATAATTCAGTGGATAAATTGCTCTAATATTTAAATGCTTGTTTCTGTAGAAGTTTTCTTAATCCCTCAGCTTTAGATTTATAATCTTTTTTCCTTGATTTATCTTTCAATTTCTAATTTTTTCATTAAATTTTACAAGGTTTTACTATTTTAGAATTATTTTCAAGAAAGCAACATTTTGTTTCACTGATAAATCAATGTAAATTTCTCAATTTAATATTTTGTACACTTTATTAAATTATCTTTTATTTAAAAAATACCCTTCTTTTTCCTAGCTTTATAGTTTAATATCTAGCTCATTTTTCAGTGTTAGTTGTTTTCTAAAAAAATTTTTAAGGCTAATTATCTAAATGTCATATTCAGCTCATCATATAGATTTTCATAACGGATATTGCCTAGTAGTATGTAATTTCCTTTCATTTCCCTGTGGGAGAAATTAAAATCTTTACAATGTTGAGTCTTTCCATTCAAGAATATTGTATCTGGTTCAATGTGCAATCTCTGATTACAGGGATCTGTACTGTGTCTATGCATGTGTGTGTTTGTGTACATTTATAAATATGTAGATTGATGATCATGCATTCAAGTTTGGATGTATTTGTGTGAATATTTAAAAGTGCGTCCACATATACATGCATATATATGGTTATGGGAACACACAGAGATGTATACACATGTTTGTATGTAGATGAGTGTATCATGAACAGAAGTGTGTATCTGTTCATCTGCATTTTGTGTGCAGGTTGATGTTAAAAAATGTATACCTAAATTGTCTTTATTTAAAGCACATATTCATTTTATTTGATTGTGATTGCTTTTCTGAATTACTTAAAGCCATACCTATGAGTTTATCCTAGTTAAGTAAACCCTGGCTTTGACAGCTGAAGTAGCAATCATTGCTACATCACTTACTGCGAAATTAAATTACTGCTGAGTATATACTCTGCTGCTAGAAGTGTTCTTTCTTACATGGTGGATATTACCATGCTATGCCAGAGAAGTTTACTTTTCTTGAAGTTTCCATATTCAATTTCATGGATTTCCTAGCTCTAATGATGTCTATTTCAATTGTCTTAATGTATTCCTCAAAGTTCTCAATACTTGAGTCATTTTGTGAAACTCATTCTGGATTTTATATTTATTGTAATATTTCTTTTATCATCCAAATTGTATTTGGGGTTGAAAATTAAACACATGTACTCAGTCACCCAGCTCAAAAACAAAATTTCAAGAGCATTTTCTGAGGTTTATATATTCAGGTTTTTAGAATATATTCAATACAAGAGAAAAATATGAAAATAATATGCACAGGCTTATGTATAAATAAATGTAAAATTTAAATGTTTACTTATATATGATGCATTCAAAAGTAGAATGAAATATATAACAAAGAATATTTCTTATTGAATTTATTTAGTTACAAATAAAATTATTTTGATATAACAGTGTTATCAAAATCTACAGGAGTTTAGTTAATTAATTAATTGATTAATTAATTTATTTATTTGTCTTTTTGTCTTGTAGGGCTGCACCTGCAGCATATGGAAGTTCCCGGGCTAGTGGTCCAATCAGAGCTGTAGCCACCAGCCTATGCCAAAGCAACAGCAACACAGGATCCTAGCTGTGTCTGCAACCTACACCACAGCTCAGGGCAACACTGGATCCTTAACCCATGAGAGAGGCCAAGGATAGAACCCACAACCTCATGGGTCTATTTACATTTGTTTCCACTGTGCCACAATGAGAACTCCCAAGGAGTTTATTTTAATTGCTATTTTCCAAGTTTATATATATATATATATATATTTACTGTAGAGCATGGTGACCAAGTTACAAATACATGTACACATTCTTTTTCGTCACATAATTAGGCTCCATCATAACTGACTAGACAGAGTTCCCAGTGCTACACAGCAGGATCTCACTGCTACTACTTACCAAAAGCAAGACTTTGCATCTATTAACCCCAAGCTCCAAATCCACCCTACTCCCTACACCTTCCCCCTTGGCAACCACAAGTCCAGTCTCCAAGTCCATGATTTACTTTTCTGTGGAAAGATTCACTTGTGGCATGTATTAGATTCCAGATATAAGTGATATCATATGGTAATTGTCTTTCTCTTCCTGAATTACTTCACTCAATAGGAGAATCTCTAATTCCATCGATGTTGATGCAAATGACAGTATTATGTTGTTTATTATGACTGAGTAGTATTTCATTGCGTATATATACCACATCTTGCTAATCCAATCATCTGTCACAGGACATTTGGGTTGATTACATGCATTGGCTATTGTGAATAGAGTTGCAATGAACATGTTGGTGCATCTGTCTTTTTAGAGAAAGTTTTGTTAGCATATACGGCCAAGAGTGGGATTGCTGTGTCATATGGTAGTTCTACGTATAGTTTTCTAAGGCACCTCCATACTATTCTCCACAGTGGCTATACCAGCTTGCATTCCCACCAACAGCACAGGAGGTTCCCTTTTCTCCACACCCCCTCCAGCATTTGCTATTTGTGGAATTGTTATTGATGGCCATTCTGACTGGTGTGAGGTGGTATCTCATGGTAGTTTTGATTTGAATTTCTCTTTTAATCAGGGATGTTGAGCATTGCTTCAAGTGCTTGTTGGCCATCTGTATATCTTCCTTGGAGAAATGTCTCTTTAGTCCTTTTACCCCTCTTTCCATTGGGTTGCTGGCTTTTTTGCTGTTGAGTTGTATAAGTTGCTTGCATATTTTAGAGATTAGGCCCTTGTCGTTTGCATCATTTGAAACTATTTTCTCCCATTCTGTAAGTTGTCCTTTTATTGTTGTAAGGTTTCCTTTGCTGTGCAGAAGCTCATCAGTTTGATTAGTTCTCATTGGCTTATTTTTGCTTTTATTTCTGTTGCCTTGGGAGAATGATCTGAGAAAACAGTTGTAAGGTTGATGTCAGAGAATGTTTTGCCTATGTTCTCTTCCAGGAGTTTGATGGTGTCTTGTCTTATATTTAAGTCTTTCAGCCATTTTGAGTTTATTTTGGTGCATGGTGTGAGGGTGTGTTCTGGTTTCATTGATTTGCATGCACCTGTCCAGTTTGTCTTGATGACTGTGGCTTTGTAATCTTGCCTGAAGTCTGGGAGAGTGATGCCTCGTGCTTGGTTTTTGTTCCTCAGGATTGCTTTGGCAACTCTAGGTCTTTCGTGGTTCCATATTAATTTTTGGATTGTTTGTTCTAGTTCTGTGAAAAATGTCATGGGTAATTAGATGGAGATTGCATTGAATCTGTAGATTGCTTTGGGTAGTATGGCCATTTTTACAATGTCAATTTTTCCAACCCAGGAGCATGGAATAGCTTTCCATTTCTTTACGTCTTCTTTGATCTCCTTGGTTAATGTTTTATAGTTCTCAGCATATAAGTCTTTACCTCCTTGGTCAGGTGTAGTCCCAGGTATTTAATTTTGGGGGGTGCAATTTTAAAGGGTATGGCATTTTTGTATTCGTTTTCTAATATTTCATTGTTAGTATAGAGAAGTGGGACTGATTTCTGAATGTTAATCTTACATCCCGCTACTTCGCTGAATTTGTGGATCAGTTCAAGTAGTTTTTGGGTTGAGTCCTTAGGGTTTTCTGTATATAGTATCATGTCATCTGCATACAGTGACAGTTTTACCTCTTCTCTTCCTATGTGGATGCCTTTTATTTCTTTTGTTTGTCTGATGGCTGTGGCTAGGACTTCCAGTCCTGTGTTGAATAGCAGTGGTGAGAGTGGGCATCCTTGTCTTTTCCAGATTTTAGTGGGAAGGCTTTCATCTTTTCTCCATTGAGTGTTATATTTGCTGTGGGTTTGAGGTAAATGGCTTTGATTATGTTCAGGAATGTTGCCTCTATACCCGCTTTGGTAAGGGTTTTTATCATGCATGGATGTTGGGTTTTGTTGAGTGCTTTTTTTGGCATCTAAGATAGATGATCATGTAGATTTTGACTTTTCTTTTGTAAATGTGGTGTATGATGTTGATTGATTTGCATATGTTGAACCATCCTGTTGAACCACTTGGGATGAATCCCACCTGGTCGTGGTGTATGATCTTTTTGATATGTTGTTGGATTCGGTGGGCTAAACTTTTGTTGAGAATTTTTGTGTCTATGGTGCATCAAAGATATTCGCCTATAGTTTTCTTTATTGGTGGTATCTCTGTCTGGTTTTGGAATTGGGGTGATGGTGGCAACATAGAATATCCTTGAAAGTGTTCCTTCTTCTTCAACCTTTTGAAAAAGTTTAAGGAGGATGGGTATAAGTTCCTCTTTGTATATTTGGTAGAATTCAACTGTGAAGCCGTCTGGTCCTGGACTTTTACATGTAGCGAGTGTTTTTATGACATATTCAATTTCATTTCTAGTGACCAGTCTGTTCAGTTGATCTATTTCTTCTCGATTCAGTTTTGGTAGGCTGTACGTCTCCAGAAAAGTGTCCATTTCTTCTAGGTTGTCAAATTTGCTGGCATACAATTGTTGATAGTATTCCTTCATGGTTTGTGTGTGTGTGTGTTTCTATAGCATCCGTTGTAACTTCTCCTTTTTGATTTCTTATTTTGTTCATTTGGGTTTTTCTCTCCTCCTCTTGGTGAGTCTAGCTAGAGATTTGTCTATTTTGTTTACCTTTTCAAAGAACCAGCTCTTGGAGTGATTGTTTCTGTCTATTGTTTTATGAATCTCTATTTTTTTTCCTCTTTGATATTTATGATTTCCTTCCTTCGGCTGACTTTAGGTTTTGCTTGTTCTTCTTTTTCGAAATCATTTAGGTGGTGTGTTAAGTTGTCGATTTGAGACTTTTCTTCCTTTTTGAGGAAGGCCTATATTGCTATGAACTTCCCTCTGAGCACTGCTTTTGCGGCATCCCATAGATTCCAAGTGGTTGTGTCTTCATTATCATTTCTCTCAAGGTATTTTTTCATTTCCTTCTTGATTTCCTCTTTGACCCACTGGTTTTTTAGTAGCATGTTGTTTAGTGTCCATGTAGTAAGTTTTTTTCTCACTTCTTTTCCTGTGGTTAATTTCTAGTCTCATGCCACTGTGGGCAGAGAAGACACTTGGAATAATTTCTATGCTATTAAATTTGTTGAGGCTAGCTTGTGCCCCAGTGTGTGATCAATTCTTGAGAATGTTTCATGTGCCCTTGAGAAGAATGTGTATTCTGATTTTTTTGGATGTAATGTCCTAAAAATGTCCATTAAGTCTAACTTTTCTATTGTGTCCTTTAGGATCTCTGTTGCCTTACTGATTTTCGCTCTAGAGGATCTGTCCCTTGATGTGAGTGGGGTGTTAAAGTCTCCTACTATGAGTGTATTCCCATCAATTTCTCCTTTTATGTCTGTTAGTATTTGTTGGAGGTATCTGGGTGCTCCTATATTCGGAACATATATATTCACAACTGTAATATCCTCTCCTTGCATGGATCCGTTAACCATTATGTAGTGTCCTTCTTTGTCTTTCTTTATGGCCTTCGTTTTAAAGTCTATTTTGTCTGCTATGAGAATTGCAACTCCTGCTTTCCTGTCTTTTCCATTGGTATGAAATATCTTTTCCCATCCCCTTGCTTTCAGCCTGTAAGTGTCCTTTGCCCTAAGGTGTGTTTCTTGCAGGCAGAAAATTGAAGGTTTTTTTCTTTTTTTTATCTATTTATTTATTTATTTATTTTTATTTTCCCACTGTACAGCAAGGGGGTCAGGTTTTTATCTTTTAATCCATCCTGCCACTCTGTCTTCTGATTGGAGCATTCGGTCCTTTAACATTTAAGGTGATTATTGATAGCTATGCATCTATTGCCAATTTTGACCCTGTTTTCCAGTCGATTCCACGTTTCTCTTTTCTTCTTTGTTTTTTTTTTGGGGGGGGGTTGGATGGTTTTCATTTATTTTATGTTTGAGTACATTTTTTCAGTTTTTGTGAATGTAGTGTTCAGTTTTGATCTGTGGTTGCCCCCCCCTTTTTTTAAAGTACATTAACCCCTTCCTATATCTGCTTGCTTTAGCATGATAATCATATAGGCTCAAACACATCATTAAAATTAAAAATAGCCTGTATTTTCTTGCTTTTCTTCCCCATATTGTATGATTTTGTTATCTTTTTTTAACATCTTCATATTTAGATCTGTATGCTGGTTTACTTAGGTGACTGCTTTCCAAATGTGGTTTCCTCCATCCTAGATCTTCCTCTTTTTTTTTTTTTTTGTTTAAATTTAGAGAAGCCTTTTCAGTACCTTTTAGTATGGGTTTAGTATTGCTGTACCCTTTTAGCTTTTGTTTGTTGGAGAAATTCTTTATTTCTCCTTATATTTTAAATAATATTCTTGCTGGATAGAGTATTTATGTTGCAGATATTTTCGTTTCAGCACTTTAAATACATCTTGCCACTCCCTCCTGGCCCCTAGTCCTTTTGTAGAGAAATCAGCTGATAGCCCTATGGGGGTACCCCTGTAATTAACACTTTGCTTTTCTCTTGCTGCCTTTGAAAGTCTATCTTTCTCTTTAACTCTTGCCATTTTTATTATAATACATCTTGATGTGGGCCTGTTTGGGTTCCAATTGTTTGGGGCTCTCTGTGATTCCTGTATCTTGATGTCAGTATCCTTTAGACTTGGAAGGTTTTCAGCCATAATTTCTTCAAGTATATTTTCAATCCCCTTTTCTTTTTCTTTTCCTTCTGAAATTCCTATTATGCATAGATTGGGCCACTTTATATTATGCCCTAGGTCTCCTGTATTGCTTTCATATTTTTTCATTTGGTTTTCTGTCTGCTGTACTTTTTGGGTGATTTCCATTGTTCTATCCTCCACGTCACTAATGCATTCTTCTGCATCATTCGTTATGGTCTTTATTGCCTTTAGTTCAGTTCATATACCTGCAAATGAATTTTCTAGATTTTCTTGGCTCCTCCTCATATTGTCTAGTTCCTTTATAATGGAATCCACATTACTGTTCATATCCTCTCTTAATTCCTTCAGTATTTTCACTATCTCCTTTTTGAACTCAAAGTCTGTCAGACTGCAAAGGCCTGTTTCATTGTTGACTGCTTTAGGTGAGTTGTCCTATTCTTTTAACTGAGCATGGTCTCTGAACTTCATCTTGCTTGTTTTTTTTCTTTTCCTGTGAATTTGAGGAAGCCAAGCTGTAGCCTTGTAAGGCTAATTCTATACAAGTATTTCTTTATATACCCCTTTGCATTTTTTTGAGAGGTTACTATTTTCATTATTTTATTTTATTTTATTTTTATTTTTTTGGCATGGGAGTTTGAATCTTTGCTGTCTCTTTCTTTGGTGTGAGCAGACTTATTCCTAGGATGCTCAGGGTGTTTTCAGGGAGAAGGAGACAATGGGCAGGGCCAGCATTCACTGCCTGGTCATTGGGCTTTCAACAGCAGCAAGGACCTGCAGGAAGGTGGCAAAGGCTACTCATTGTTTCAGGGCCCTGGGAAGCGGTAATAAGCTCTAAGCAGATCTTCAAGGTGACCAGAGCATTTGGCAGTAGCAGCAGCAGGTTGCATGAGTTCCCAGGGAAGTGAGAGCAACAACAGCTTGTGTTTGATTTCCTCCTCTGAGGTGATTGGAACCACAGGTAGTGCCTGTTCAATGACCCCTATTGGGAGTGGGCCATGACCATCTCTAGAGTCAGTGATAACTGCTGTGGTTTGCCCATGCCATCCCTAGACCATGCATGAAGCAACCCATCTCACTTAGCCCACATAGGAGGTGCTGTACAGTCTGCTCCTAGTTTCACGATCCTGGGATGTGACAGAAATCAGGCATGTGAGTACTGTCCAGAATGTATTGCCCTGGCAACAGCAGGACAGGTGTGTTCTCAGAGGTGCAAGAGCATCAACAGGTGGTGTTCAGTCACAATGCCCTCCTCTGTGGTGCCCTTTAGGTGACTGGGGCTGCAAGTGCTTTTGTTCAGGTATCCCCACTGGCAATCAGGGATAACTGTGGGGTTTTTCCCCCACTACCTGCAGACCATGAAAGAAGCCCCTGTCCCAATTTGCCCATACAGGAGGTGCTGCACAAGCTGCTCCTAGTTTTAGGGTCTTGGGAAGGGACATTTACCAAGTGTCTGGGCACTGCCCAAAGCATTTGGCAATAGCAGCTGCAGGGCAGGTATGTTCCCAGGAGAGTGTGAGCAACAGTGTATGGTACATAGTTGCAGTGCCCTGTGTTGTTTTTTTTTTCTTTTTCGACAACACTTGTGGTGTTTGGGGTCACAGGTGGCGCCCACTCACAGGTCCCCCATGGTGGCAAGCCATGCCTCCCTCTGGCTTCTGACACAACTGCCACAGTCTGTCCCTGCCACCTGTAGATCATGCAGGAGGCACCACATAGATTTAGCCCCCTATGCCCTAAGCCCACACAAGAGGTGTCTGACCACTGATAGCCTGCACAAGAAGTGTCCAATTTCCCCTAAATGAGCAAGAGGCTTCTCGCTGCCAGTAGCCTGTGCAGAGCCCTCCTACCCTCTAAGAGTCTGTGGGCATGCACATGCTCTGGCATATGGAGTTTCCTATGGCAGTCCACCCCTCCTCCTCTCACCATCCCCAAAAATGGCACCTTGCCTCTCTTGTGGATCCAGACTTTCTCACAGATTCCCTCTGCTGGGGTGTTCCCCTCCTCAGCCTGTGGCATACTGCTCCCCCACATGTGGCACACTGCTTATTAGTCCCTCATGCCATCCCCAGTCCTTTCCCCAGGACTAACCTCTGGAGCCTGAGTCTCAGCACCCAACCCTACCCAAGTGTCTCAGGCTGTGTTGTTCAGGTGGTGGTTAAGATTATCTTTGTGGCTCTCATTCTGTTTTGCTATTCTCAGTCCAGCTGCTGCACTTTTCTGGGCAACTTTGAGGTCCCACCAACTTGACTGATCTTTCCATCAGTTAGGTGGCTTCCCAGGATGTGCATTCCTTTTTTCTTTCACAGCTCCCTCTTGGGAATGTTAGTCCCATCCTGATTCCTTTTTGCTCTCTCTCTTTTTTTCTTTTGTTCTACCCAGTTATGTCAAAGGTCTCTTGCCCTTTTTGGAAGTTTAAGTTCTTCTGCCAGCATTCAGTTGATGTTCTGTGCAAGTCATTCTACATGTAGATGTGTTTTTTTGATGTGTTTGTGGGAGAAGTTGAGTGTGACCTCTTACTCCCCCACCATCTTGCTCCCTGCCCGAGTTTTCTCTAATGAATATTAAAGACTCCTTCTTGTTATCACTGAAAATTCTCATAAAAATTCAACCAAACATCTATGTTTCATAGAAAACTGTACAGAAAGATTTAACCCAAAGAGAAAGCTTATTTGAAAATGATATGAGTTAATCAAGGCCAGACATTTTGATATAAAACTTAAAGCTAAAATAGATTTAATGTTAACACTTATGTATGCCCAATAAATTCATTTAGTCAAACTGATGACTATTTCCTATGATATATACCAATGATATTGGCTAGTGATGGAAAATAGTATGGTTTTCCTTTTGCCATATCCCTATTACCCTGGTCATAACAAACCCATTCCAGCTAGTTCCCCTTGGTGACACTAATATTGAATTGTTATTGTCACTTTCACCATTGCTATATGTCATCTATATCCTAGACTAAACCACCTCTGCCTTTTTAATTATTTTTTTATATATCTACATATAAACAATGAATCCATAGTTGTTACTACTTCCTGGGCAGATCAATTGCCATACATTTTCTGTTGGACTACAGGTGCATGTAAATGATTAAAAATTTCTGATTATTCAAATACCATTCAATGGATATAGTGCCCATCTTTTCACTTATTTCCTGTTTATCAAGTTAACTTTCTGTCTGCCTTTGGCTGCTCAAATGTGAAAGTGCTCTCTATTGCTTAAAAATGCTATAAGCTGTGTTGCACAATGCATTCCAGTTTTTTAAGCACTGTCCTTCATACCTTATTGAATGCTTTCAAATGATGCTATTTCCTAGATATAAAACATTGTAGCCAGTTAGCACTCTTAACTGTTGACATTCAAAACTCCTTTCACTTTCCTCATTCTTATTTCATTGAACTTTCTGTTTTATAAATTAATTCTGCACAGAATATTATTTGAGCTATTTGACATTTCCCAAATTTTGTAAGTTATATCCCAGCCTTCCTTGATTATATCATACCAGAATAATGTTACTTGTAAGTATAGAAGATATATATTTACCTGCAAAGTCAATTTTCTTGTTTCTAAATTTTACACTTCAGATTTTGGGACTTGAAAATTAGTATGGCCTTATCAATATCAATGAGGAAAAATTATAAAAGTATCTCTTCCTTTTTTTACATATTCTTTTAGGATAGCAGCAGTTATAATTGTCTATATCAGAGTTCCTGTTGTGGTGCTGTTGTAAAACACCCAACTAGTATCCATGAGGATATGGATTCAATCTCTGGCCTCACTCAGTGGGTTATGGATCTGGCATTTGTGAGTTGTGGTGTTGGTTACCAATCCACCTAGGATCTAGAATTGTTGTGGCCATGGCTGTGGCCAGCAGCCACAGCTCTAATTCAACCCCTAGCTTGGAAACTTCCGTATTGCCATGTGTGAGGCCCTAAAAAGACCAAAAAAAAAAAAGTTGTCTATATCTATTCTCAGGATATTTGCTTATTTAAAGATTATAGGTTTATTTCTTCATTATGTTGTGATCAATGACCATTACTTTCATGGGGAGAAAAAAAAACAGAGCTTTAAAATTATTTTGTTGTTATATTTTATAATTAACTTTCTGTTACTTTCTGTAACATATTCTTTTAAAAATATATAATCTCTCTCCATTTTTATCTAATGAATTCTAAATTTAGTATTAAATAATTTAATTAAAATAACCGTTAATCTCATTGTATAAGAAAATACACATTTCTCATTTGCTGACATAAGCATAAATTATCTCTCCCTGCTCACCCATTTTTTGTTCCTTATTTTGTTTTTTACTATATATATTAAAATAATTAATGTTTTTCTCTCTTCTGTAATTTTCTTTCTCAATGTAAATTAATTAATCACCAAATTCAATCACTAAGATTACATTTTGTTCTTGTTAAGTTTATCCCTATTCCTAATGTTGTCAAAAACATATCTATATAATTTTTTATTCTTAAATTATAGAATTCTTTCTACATTACACAATCCTGCTTTTCTGCTATATTTTTTCTTTCCTTGTATGCTTACCTATTGAAGTTTTGAAGTGTACTTTCATTCAATATTTACATTGTCCTTTTGGAGAAGAAAAAAAATTATTTCCACATTTTAAATAAAAGTCTGTGGAACTCTATCATACAATGTCTAAAGATTTTTTTTTTTTTTTTTTTTTGCTTTTTAGGGTCACACCTATGGCATATGGAGATTCCCAGCTTCTGGCCTGTGCCACAGCCGTAGTAACACAGGATCTGAGCCACATCTCTGAATTACACCACAGCTTGCAGCAATGTCAGATCCTTAACCCACTGAGTGAAGCCAGGGATCAAACCCACAACCACATGGTTCCTAGTCAGATTCATTTCCACTCTGCCACAACAGGAACTCCCCATGTCTAATGATTTTTTAATGTTTTGTTTTATAAGCTAGCTATGCTTTTATAATACCCCTTGGGCTGTTTTAACCTTCTTTTATAGTAATGAATTCTAAGGCTCTTGCTGGCATACCAGTATGCATTCTAAGGTGGTTAAATCCTAAAAATATACCCCTTAAATTTTAATATAGTTCATTGGACCATTATTATTCTAATCTTCAAAGTGTCCTTAGGTTGTTTAACAAAAACAGTTTTCCTACGTAAGAAATAATTTTTGAAGCAATGTAATTTTTGTGACTTAAAGCAATATATAACTTTAAAATATCTCCATTAGGAATTCTTAATTTTTAAACCCAGGTCATTTAACTACTTTTGTATGAATCTAAAAGCACTTTTAGCATTACATAATCCCTAAAGAAAATATTTCAGTTGAGTTTATATTGGTTCAGAATAATTTTTTTAAGGTTTTAATGTGCCTTCTATTTTTTTATTTTTTATTTCCCCAATGCATTATATACTGAATGAAGTAAGTAGGAAAGAGAAAGACAAATACCATATGATATCACATATATGGAATCTAATATATGCACAAAGAAAACTTTCCACAGAAAAGTAAATCATGGACTTGGAGAATAGGCTTGTGGTTGCCAACAGGGAGGGGGAGGGAGTGGGATAGATTGGGAGCTTGGGGTTAATAGATAGATGCACACTGTTGCCTTTGGAATGGATTAGCAATAGGATCCTGAGTGTAGCACTGGGAACTATGTCTCGTCACTTATGATGGAGCATTACAATGTGAGACAAAAGAATGTATACAGAATAATTCTCATTGTTAGTTTTTAAATACTTCTGTGTCAACAGGTCCGATGATTTTTTCTTTTTTTTTTCTTTTTTTTTTTCTTTTTTTTTTTGGCCTTTTTAGGAGCACACCCATAGCATTCAGAGTTTCCCACACCAGGGGTACAATCAGATCTGTAGCTACCAGCCTATACCACAGCCACAGCAATGTGGGATCTGAGACAACTCTACAACCTACACCACAGTTCATGGCAATGCCAGATTCTTAACCCACTGAGCGAGGCCAGGGATCAAACCCATGTCCTCATAGATGCTAGTTGGGTTCACTAAGTGCTGAGTCATGATGAGAACTCTTGATTTTTTTCTTTTCCTAAACTATATGAACCAACTCTTGATTTGTTTTGATTTCTTTATTTAAAAATATTCATTGAGTAACTCCTGCATTAATCATGCACTGTGACAGGATAGTGGGGAAGAGACAATTTGTCAAGGATATTATGGCTTCCTTTGGAAAATAAGCATCAATCAAAATACCATTTAACAGTTAATAAATAGAGAAAGAATATACATTTTTCAATGAAATACAGTGCAAAGGGACATTATTTAGTTTGGGAAAATGATTGAAGAGTAAAAGTAGCTTGAGATCACTCTAAAGAATTGGAACATGATCATTTCCACTGGCAGCAGGATAAATACCTGTCTATTTTACTTTGTGGTTTATATATATCCATAAAAATTTGTCTTAAAGAAAGATTCCACCAAGGTAGGCTTAAAAATGAAGCAATGACACAAGAAAGGTACAGAAGTCATATATGTTCAGTCAGAGTTTGAAATTGCACCAGGGAACTCTAGTTGACGGTGCTCATTAAAGAGATCTCAGAGAAATCCATTACATGTTTTTATGAATGGAGTAAGTATTTCACTCAGTTTTCATGGGACAAGCCCATTTTATGTTTGCTGTCAATTGATTGGTATAACTTAATGACTTCTAGAGAAACTTTTAACTGTAAAAATCTCCCCATTGATATTATAAATTAATGGTTACTTTGTGTATGAGACAAAAAGAAGAGAAACATCTTGATACTTACATATAAGGGAGGGCATTAGTGTTAGATTTCTTGTTATGCTTCCAGAAGAAGGAATTTCTTCTCTACAATTTACTTCTTTCAAACAAACTGGAGGAACCAGAGACAGGTAGTGAATGAAGGAGAAAAGAGTTTTTATTAGGAAGAGCTAGTGAAAAAATAAAAATGCCAATTTTTACTTGGTGGAATGAGGTTGAGTATCTCAAAGCAGACTCACTCTACGAAATAAATAGAAATGTTGAACTACCTGAAAGAGTGAAGTTTTGCGTTAGATAAAATTATATTTCAATACCTAAAATAAGACTATATCAATATCTTGGAGAAGCAAGAAAATTCTATGTCATCTACTCAAAGTAACAATGGAGATGGAGGGTAGGAGTAAAAGATTTGATAAAATATTTTATTGTATAAAGAAACTTCTTTCTGCTTGTATCTTACAGAAATTACCTCAACTCCCAAATTAAAAATAAAAATTGCTATTATTTTGAAGTTCATACCATGTGCTAAATATCCTGCTAAATGTTTTACATTCCATTTGATAATATGATTATCTTATCCTTTGAAGGTGTATGCCCACTGGAAGCATAAAGTATATGAGAATTATTAAATTACCCAGCTTCACAGAGCTAGTGAAAATAATTGAGAGAATTTGAACCCAAATCTGCCTTCAGAATAAATGCTATTTATTCCTCTGAGGTGAATCTTTGTACCTCTCTTTTTGATATACTTCTATTGTTTCTGGAAAAATGTCACCATTTTTTTTTTTTTTTTTTTTTTTTTTTTGTCTTTTTTTTGTCTTTTTGCCTTTTCTAGGGCCACTTCTATGGCATATGGAGGTTCCCAGACGAGGGATTGAATCAGAGCTATAGCCACCGGCCTACGCCAGAGCCACAGCAACACAGGATCTGAGCCATGTCTGCAACCTTCACCACAGCTCACGGCAATGCCGGGTTCTTAACCCACTGAGCAACGCCAGGGATAGAACCCGCAACCTCATGGTTCCTAATCGGATTCGTTAACCACTGCGCCACAATGGGAACTCCTCCATTTCTTTATCCTTATAACTTGTTTTAAATACATAACAGAATGTTGTGGCCTCAGGATGACTTCCAGATTCTACTTTTGGTTTCCTAGAACAGTTCTTCCTGATGAGAAGGGGTCTCCCTTAATAAGCACATAAAGATATACACCTTCTAATTCCGCAAATGTTCAAGACATGGTAGTGAGGCCCTCTGAGATGCCTTATTGCTAGTGAAGTTACCAGTTGCATGCAGCTACTTGAGCTGGTCTAGATAAGCTCAGAAGAGGGAAAGAAAAGTCAACTCACAGGGTTACATAAGGTTTTAAACTCTAGCATTTCATTTATTTTAAATAAATGTAGATAGATAATTAATAGTGTACATATTATTCAAATAAAAGTAATTTCTGAAAAGGTATTAATTTTATAACCTTAGAAGAGTGTGCATATGTGTGTGGTGAATGAACCATAACTCTGACTACTTGATTCCTGTAACTATAAAAATTGAACTCTACTAGATCTGATGTAGTGACACAGTAGAGGTGGGTTTAAATTACAGAGATTCTGCTGGATTAAATCCTTGAGCCACTAAGCTATATAACTCTTTTTCTTACCTGAACATATTTTTCATACATTCCATATCTATTATATGTAAAGAAACTTCCAATAAACCTGTTTCTTAGTTTTTATTCAGAGCACTAAATGACACTCCTTGCTATTTTTAAAGTAATATTTTATGAATTTTATTTTTGTATTCTGACTTTCCTCAAAATATATATCTGCTATTTCAAATAGTGATTCTACTTATTTGACACATTATCACTCTTTACTAGTCTGTTAAAAGATAAATGATTTGACTATTGCATGATTCTAATTTTTCAGCTATTAGCATATGGCTTGACAACACAAAACTCCAAAAACAAATTTATGGCAGTCTTCAGGCTGTGTTACCCCCGAATTAATATATTTTCCATAGTTTTTTGATACAGGTTCATAACTGACATTGGTCATCTTGAAGCTGCTAAGTCATATTGTATTCAAACAGACATTATACCATAATTGTGTTACATGTGTCCTCTCTAGTGTTCAATTTTAGACTCCTAAAGAGGAATAGTTTTAGGAAGTTTTTCAATTTTTAAAAAGTGTATAAAATATATTAAGTTGAAAATCATTCAAGAAAATTTGAATATTTATTCTCTGATTTACTAATATATCTCATGTTTGATTATGATTACATACAATAGATGACAAGTACATCATTTAACTCTAAAAATGTTTTGAAAATGCTACAATAGTCATAAAAATATTTTAGGAAAAAAAACCTATTAAAATCATTGCTTACAAGAAGCAGGTTTTTTGGGGTACCAGCATAGAGTATACACAGATTAAACCGATCATGAGAAGATTCCAGACATTAGTAAACACCTTTAAATATTAAATAATGCATGCTTGTCTTAAGCTTTTAATTTTTGGTTAGCTCAAGATAAAACATTTTCTGGTCACATTACAACAATTTGATCAAGGATGGTTTTTCCTCTGAACTTATTCCTTTTCTTCAAGTCATTACAAACAAAATTTTAATAATTTAATCAGTCCATGCATTTTTTAAAAACTCATCTGCTATACTTTTTCAATTGAAGTTGTTTCAAAACATCCTTAGGTCTTACACATTCCCCCATACATATTGAACTTTGAAACAGAAAAATAAACTGTTTAAAATCAAATGTATTGCTATGAATATTTTCCATTCTTATATGATTTGAAATTAAAAAAACTAACAGTAATAAAAAATAAAGTGAGTAAGTTTGGATATGGGGCAATATTTTATAAATTTTTGAAATCCAGTGCAATTAAAATATTTGTAAAGCTAATTCTACAAAATTGTCATTTATAATTAAAGCCAAATCAATTTCAATGGAAGCCCATTGGAAAGATACTTATAATAGCAATGCAATTGTACAAATGTCTCCTTGTTTTCTTTCACCAACTGGAATGATTACTTGCCTTTCTGATTTGTATTTAAAACTCATAGAAATATCATTTTCAAAGGTTTTCTAGTAAGTGACTTTCACCTTAAAATGTGGAGATCTTTATCATTTGGAAAGCCAGGGTAGTTCTTTTTTCATGTCACTAGTCATCTCTCTGACTGATATCAAGATAATAGTGTCACTTTATATCCTTTTTTTCAACTTTCTTGCTATAGAAATATGAATTCCAAAGGCAAATTAAATAAAATTTTACCAACTTTTCTAAAATTTAATACTGAACAGTATTTCAAAAAATCATCCTGTTATTACATACATAGTATATAACACACAATTTTAAATAGAAGTCAGTATGGGAGACCCTTATAATTTATAATATTCAAATTTTGTATTCTGTCAATAAAGTGTAGAGTGGTCAGATTCATTAACCACTGAGCCATGACAGGAACTTCCTGTTTATCAGCAATAATCATATGCAGTTAAAGGGAACAGTTCTAAATAAATCAATGGAGAAGGCCAATTTTTTTTCCAAATGCTCTCTGTGTGTGTAATGATAATTCATGTTCAATGGCACAATTTTTACAATAATTTTACATAATTAAGTAACTGTCTTTTGTCTTAGTATTAGATTAAATATGTAATGAAAGCTAACTTCTATGGCAGTGGAATTTATAAAGTGGTGATAACAGCAATACTGAATAAAGAACAAAAGATATATCACTAATCAATAAAGAAATACAGATTGGAAATGAGGAAACATAATTTCACACAAAAGATAAATTTTGAATGAAGAGTAGCGCTATGTACTGTCAGTCTTGAATACAATCTACAATTTAGGGAGATACAAAATTTATTCCCAGCTCACAGCAAATGCTGTGATCATAGAGTTATCTGAAATTCAACTGTGGACAACTGCAGTTAAAATACACACAAATATACAAATTGACTCTTTTACATATTACTTCAATTTTTTGTGCATTAGACACATAAATTGACCAAATCCTGTTGTGTTTTATCTAAGTAGAGTTCACTTAATTTTGATTAATTTGTCTTATTTTTAAAAGATTTTATTATATTTGATTTACAATGTTCTGTCAATTTTGCTGTACAACAAAGTGATCCATATATATGTGTGTGTGTTTGTATATATATATATAATTTTTCTCATATTATCTTCTGTCATGCTCTATCACAAGTGATTTGACATATTTCCCTTTGCTATACAGCAGGATATCATTAATCCATCCTAAAAGTAATAGTTTGAATCTACTAACACCAAACTCCCAGTACATCCCAACCCCTCATCCTCACCTGTGGCAAAAATAAGTCTCTTCTCTATGTCCATTAGTTCATTTCTGTTCTGTAGACAGTTCATTTTTGCCATATTTTAGATTCCACATGTAAGTTATATCATATGGTATTTGTCTTACTCTTTCTGACTT
The DNA here is from genome assembly GCF_054392235.1 of Sus scrofa. Taxonomy (NCBI): domain Eukaryota; kingdom Metazoa; phylum Chordata; class Mammalia; order Artiodactyla; family Suidae; genus Sus; species Sus scrofa. The sequence continues at coordinate 36,055,790 of NC_139393.1, read as the reverse complement.
AATTCATTTAGTATGAGAATCTCTATAGTTGTATCCATGTTGTTGCAAATGGCATTATTTTGTTCTTTTTATGGCTGAGTACTATTCCATTATGTATATGTACCACATCTTCTTAATCCATTCAACTATCTATGGACATTTAGATTGTTTCCATGTCTCAGCGATTGTAAATAATGCTGCAATGAACATAGGCATGGATGTGTTTTTTTTAATGAATGTTTTGTCTGTATATATGCCCAGGAGTGGAATTGCTGGATCATATGGTAGTTCTATATTTAGTTTTCTGAGGTGCCTCCATACTGTTTTCCATAGTGGGTTTTACCAATTTACTTTCCCAACAACAGTGTAGTAGGAGTCTCTTTTCTACACACCCTCTCCAGCTTTTGTTATTTTTGGACTTAGATAGCCATTGTGACTGCTATGTGGTGGTACCTCATTATAGTTTTATTTGAATTTCTATAAAAGCATTTTATTTTTGTTTTTTTAGAGCTGCACCCATGGCATATTGAATTTCTCAGACTAGGGGTCAAATATGAGTGGTAGCTGCCAGCCTATGCCACAGCCACAGCAACACAGGATCCAAGCCACATATGGGACCTATGCCTCAGCTCATAGCAATGTCAGATCCTGTTCTATTGTGTCATTGTCTCTGTTGCCTTATTGGTTTTCTGTTGAGGATCTGTCCATTGATGTTAGTGGGGGTGTTAAAACCTACTGTTATTTTGTTCCCATCAATTTCTCCTTTTATGTGTGTTAGTGTTTTTTGTAGGTATTTGAGTGCTCTTATATTTGGGACATATATATTGAAGTGTGTACTATACTATTCATGAATTGATCCTTTTATCATTAAACAGTGTCCAATATCTTTATTTATTGTCTTTATTTTAGTCTATATTGTCTAATATGAGTATTGTAACTCCCACATTCCTATCATTTCCATTCTCAGGAAATATCCTATATCTTGATACCTGTTTCTTTAGATTTTGAGTTTTCAGCCATAATATCTTCAAATATATTTTCAAATTCATTTCTCCTTCTATTTTAAAGGAAATTCTTGTTAGGTAGAGTTTGCTAGTTTGCTATTCTTTAAATTTTTCCCTTTTATAACTTTGAGTGTATATTGCCACTCTCTGCCAGCCTTGAGTGTTTCTGTAGAGAAATCAGCTGCTAGCCTTATTGGGGTTCCATTATAATTAACTCTTTTTTTTTTTTGCTGCCTTTAGAATCTCCTCCTTATCTTTAAATATACCATTTTTATTATAGTATGTCTTGGAGTGGGTCTGTTTGAGTTCAACTTGTTTGGGGTCCTCTGTGCTTCCTGTATGTTGATATCTGTTTCTTTTAATTTTTTTGTCTTTTTTTTTTTTTTTTTTTTTTTTTTTTTTTTTTTTTTTTTTTTTGCCTATTTGTAGGGCTGCTCCCATGGTATATGGATGTTCCCAGGCTAGGGGTCTAATCAGATCTGTAGCCACCATCCTACACCAGAGACACAGAAGTGTGGGATCTGAGCCGCATCTGTAACCTACACCACAGCTCATGGCAATGCTGGATCCTTAACCCACTGAGCAAGGCCAGGGATCGAACCTGGAACCTCATGGCTCCTAGTCAGATTTGTTAACCACTGAGCCATGATGAGAAGTCCCAATATCTGTTTCTTTTAGATTTGGAAAATTTTCAGTCATAATTTCCTCAAATATGTTTTCAATTCCCTTTTCTTTATCTTCTCCTCCTGGAATCCCTATTATGAATAGATTGGCCTGCTTTATATTATCCCAGAGATCTCTTATATTGCTTTCATGTTTTTTCATTTTGTTTTCTGTCTGCTGTCCTGATTGGGTCCTTACCATTATCCTGTCTTCCAAGTCATGTATTTGTTCCTCTGCATTATTCTTTCTGTTCTTCAGTGCCTTTGATTCAGCTTGTGTCTCTGCAAATGAATTTTCTCATTTTTCTTGTCTCTATCTTATATTTTCTAGTTACTTTGTAAAGTAATCTGCATTATTGTTCATATCCATTCTTATTTCCTTCATATCTGCTTTTAATCCCTTCAGAATAATCACTATAAACTTTTTGAACTCAGTGTATGTTAGCTCGTAGAGGTCTGTTTCATTGTTTGCTCCTTCAGTGGTATTCTCCTGTTCTTTTAACTGGGAGTAGTTCTTGAGCTTTTTCACTTTTCCTATATTTTTCTTATTCTACAACTTTAGTGAAAAAAAATACTGTAGTCTTGGAGGGTTATTTATACGTGAGAGTGCCCATGGCACAAACAATACGTTTGTGAGTGCTTATTTGTTTATATTTTTGAGTGTGTATTAGGGCTGCTTTTGGTTTCAATGCATACTGTCTCTTTTACTCAGTTCATGCAGGCTGTTATCCCCTTGAAAGAGTGTGTTTTGATGTGTGTTATGCACATGCTTTCAGGAAGTTGGAGAAAGTGGGCAGATCAGTTAGCCAATTCTTGGTTGCTGGGCTCTTGACTGTAGTGAGGCCCAAAGTGGAGGTTGTACAGGCTGATCCTGGTTGCAGGACCCTGGGAAATGGCAGTGACCCTCAGGCAGGTGTGGGTGTCACCCAGAGCCCTTGGCAGTGGCATAAGTAGGGCATGTGCATTCTCAGAGGAGTGAGAGCAACAACGGATTGCGCTCTGTCATGTTGCCCTCCTCTCTGGCTACTCCTGAGGTGACTGGGCCTGAAGGTGTTCCCTGTTTATGCAACCCTAATGGTGGCAGGCCACACCCACATCTGGAGTCTGGGGTGGCTGTAGCAGGTTGACCCTGTTACCTGTAGCCCATGCAAGAGGTGCCCTGCTGCCAGTAGCCTGCAGAAGAAGTTCCCCATACCCATAGCCCATGGAAGAGGTGCCCAACACCTATAACCTATGCAGGAGGAGCTCTGCTGCCTTAGAGCCCCTGTGTGCACAGTAAAAGATTTTCCTATGATGGTCCCAACCCTCCTCCAACAATGGTGACTTACTTCTCCTGTGGCCCCAGGCCTGTCCTGCTCTCCCTCAGGTGTGGTGCTCTGCACCCCAGCCCATGGCTCACTGCTCCCTAGTTTCTAATATTTTCTCCACATAGCTAACCCTATTCCTCTCAATGGAAATGACCTCTGAAGACTCAGTCCCAGTGCCCAGTCCCCTCCCAAATGTCTCAAGCTGTGGTTTCTTGGGATCATTTTACTAATGATCTATGTGGCTCTTTCTCAACTTTGTCCTCCCCAGTCTAGCTGCTGTACTTTTCTCTAAAGCTCTGAGGTCCCTGATCCATCTTGCTTGATCTCCCCATCAGTTAGGTGGCCTCCCAAGGTGCAGAATCTTTTCCTTTCTTGAAGATCCCTCTCAAGAGTGTTTGACCCATCCTGATTTCTTTTTAATCTCTTATTTCTCTCTCTCTCTTTCCTTTTATTCTACCCAGTTATATGGAGGGTTTCTGGCCCTTTTTGGATGCGTAAGGTCTTCTGCCTATATGTAGGTTTCTTTTCTTCCTTTCTTTCTTTCTTTCCTTTTTTTTTTTTTTTTTTTTTTTTTTTTTTTTTTTTGCTGTGCCACACATGTAGCATAGGCTAGGGGTTGAATTGGAGCTGTAGCTGCCAGCCTATGCCAGAGCCACAGCAATGCCAAATCCATACTGAGTCTGTGACCTAAACCCAGCTCAGAGCAATGGTGGATCCTTAACCCATTGAGAGAGGCCAGGGATCAAACCAGCATCATCATTGATACTAGTCAGGTTCGTTTCCGCTGAGCCACAATGGTAACTCCATAGATTTTTTAAATGTGTTTGTGGGAAAAACGAACACTCTATCTTAATCCTCTTGCATTTGATCCCCTCTATCTTATTTATCTTGACATATATCTTTCAAAAATATTTTAGGAACTAAGAAAATATTTCTATGTAATTAAAGTGTTATTGCTCTTAGTCATTTCTATGTATATCTATAATTAATAAAGGAATGGGTGTGGATTTATACTAAAAAGACAAATTAGAAAGTGATTTTTACTAATAAAAGATTCTCTGTAAATTTATATTAATCAATTTGGATGCAATGGAGTGGATAAAATATAATGATTTATATTTTAAATGATTTTTACTTTATATTTTATGTATTTATATTGTCCTCTAGATAAAGAATTAATATACAGATGAACAGCAAGCATATGAAAAAACTTCTCAGCATCACTAATAATTAGAGAAATGCAAATCAAAACTACTATGAGGTACCACTTCACACCAGTCAGAATGGCCATCATTAACAAGTCAAGAAATAATAAATGCTGGAGAGGGTGTGGATAAAAGAGTACCCTCCTACACTATTGATGGGAACATAAATTGGTATAAGCACTATGGAAAACAGTATGGAGGTACCTCAGAAAACTAAATATAGAACTACCATGTGACCCAGCAATCCCACTCTTGAGCATATATCCAGACAAAACTTTCATTGAAAAAGATACATGCAGCAGTATGTTTATTACAGTGCTATTCACTCTAGCCAAGACATAGAAACAACCTAAATGTCCATTTACAGATGATTGGATTAAGAAGATGTGGTATATATACACAATGGAATACTACTCAGCCATAAAAAAGAACAAAATAATGCCATTTGCAGCAACATGGCTATAACTAGAGACTCTTGTATAAGTGAGATAATTCAGAAAGAAAAAAAAATACTATTTAATACCACATATCTGGAATCTAACATATGGCATGAATGAACCTTTCCACAGAAAATAAAATCATGGACTTGGAGAACAGGCTTTTGATTTCCAAGTGGCAGGGGAGGGCATGGGATGGACTGAGAGTCTAGGGTTAATAAATGAAAATTATTACATTTGGAGTGGATAAGCAGTGAGATCCTGCTGTATAGCACAGAGAACTATATCTAATTACTTGTGATGGAACATTATGGAGGATATGTGAGAAAAGGAATATATATGTATGTATGACTGTGTTACTTTGTCATACAGTAGAAATTGAAAGAACACTGTAAACTGAGTATAATGGAAAAAATAAAAATCATTAAAAATAATTAATGTGTTATGGATGATGACAGCAGTATATAAACTACCTCCAAAACTTAAATTAAGAATATCACACTTGTAGCTTATATATTAATGGCCACTGTACAATGAGAAGTGCACTAATAAAGAGAATGAAGTAAACTATTAGGGATTCCAGAAAATAATGATAGATTTTTCTATTTGGAATACCATTTGGAAATTATGCCTTCCAGCAAGTGGTTCAAAACAAGCTACTCAGACAAACTGCAGAAGACTGATGCAACCAGATAGAAGACATATGCCAGGTATAATATAGATACTGATTTGATATAGATACATGTATGTAAAATATCAAAATATAATTTTTTTAAATCAAAAAATCTCCACTCAGGCAAATATAAAAAAGGACATGCCCTAAAGTTGTTAACACATCATTTAATGAGGGAATCTCAGAAGCTAGGTATATTTATAGAAGGATTACATTACTAAATTCAATTGCAAGTTAGATAATGTCCTACATGTCATAAGATTTGGTATTATTGGTTACAATGGACAGAAATTATACGTATATGAGAATAAAATCAACACTTAGCAAATGGTATTAAAAGTGGGTGGGGAAAATAGGGAGAGGTTGATAAAAGGGTATAAATTTTTATCTATAATATGAATAAGATCTGAGGATCTGATGTTAAATGTGGTGACTACAGTTATAAATAATCTTATATAACTGGACTTTGCCAATAGAGTAGAATTTAAATGTTTTTATATATGTATGTGTTTGTGTTGTAATAGATGTATTAATTAAACAGATGAGTGAAATCCTTTAACAATATTTATTTAATCAAATAACTATGAAGTACCCTTTTAATACCTAATAATCCTATATGTTAATTATATCACTGTAAAACTGAAACTTAAAAAAATGCAAATTCTTAGAAACACACACACAGTGATTTCATTGTCTTAGAAATTCAATCAATGCTAAAAAAAAAGATGAACAAAATACTCCTCTTTTTTTTTTTTTTTTTTTTTTTTTTTTTTTTTTTTTTTTGTCTTTTTGCCTTTTCTAGGGCCATGACCATGGCATATGGAGATTCCGAGGCTAGGGGTCCAGTCAGAGCTGTAGCTGCCGGCCTAGGCCACAGCCACAGCCACAGCAACGCAGGATCCAAGCCATGTCTGCAACCTACACCACAGCTCACAGCAATGCTGGATCTTTAACCCACTGAGCAAGGCCAGGGATCAAACCCACAACCTCATGGTTCCTAGTGGGATTCATTAACCACTGTGCCATGACGGGAATTCCAAAATACTCTTCTCTAGACAAATCATATGGACACAAATACCCCATGTAAAAAAAAGATGCCCATATTTTTGTCTTATTTCCAAGTGTCAAAAAATTTTCTTAATAGAGAACTGAAAGTAGAGGAATACTGATGTCTTTCTTGAAAGAAGGAACAATAACATATTCCTGAAAACAAAACAAATCAATACAATACAGTTTATTGTGAGTGGTGTGGAAAGAGAAAAAAGCTTGACTCTGAGGAGGTTCTGAGGAGCTGATCATGAAGCAATGTACATAAGTCTCAAGGAATCATTTTGCAATTTGAAGTTAAAGCAAACATGTTTAGAAATTTAGTTGTCTTATGATAGCTTTTCTTATCTAAATAGTGAAATCACTTTTAATGAAGGCCCCAAATGCATGCATTTGTAGAGCTTGACCAAAGGATTTTCTAATATCTGGGTAAAAAAAAAAAATCACTTTCTGTGAATCCCTTTGTCTCAGTGTTGTCTAATACCAAAGAAAAAAGTGGATGAATTTAACTTGACTCTTCCTTGTGTAATTTATACTCTCTCAAATCAATCTTTCTGTAGTTGAATTAATGATTATAATAATTTGGTTAATTTTCTTTCCTTGTTAAGATTCCATCCATTTGCTCAGCACACTGATAGTTGTATGATTTTTATGTTGTGAGTATGTGTGCTAATTACGATAGTTTTGTGTCTGGATAATTGCTCCAAAGCACAGGGGATTATGCTGTAAATTATATTCCAGAAATGGTACACAATCTACTTTTTAAAAACTCTATGTAAAGTAAAATTTATATAGAAAAATGTCTTTAGAATAGTACAATAGATATATGTATTTTGGGCCTTATAATTTTTAAAATAGTTATATACAGTCGTTATTATAGCTATTTACTTGTAAGTATAGGTATGGGTGATGTTTTTAAACCTGAGTTTTGTAATACAGTCAATATTAAACTGAAGAAGTTACATTTGATTCAAAAGGCAATAAAATACTAAATGACTAATACAAACCACTGAATGCTGGTGCTCAGGCTTCAGATAAGATTACAATTACCGGATAAAGTAATCATTACACTGAGGCAATACACTATATATAATGTGCAATTCTATTAACGTGGCATATGTTTCCTAAAAACATTTTTTGTATGAATTTCTTAATAATGCACTTTTACCTGCTTTAATAGTTTATATATGTGCCCTATAATAAGACTATAAAGTTATCCTTATTTTTATCCTCTAGAGTATTCAGGATTTTGACTTGCAAGTTGAAAAGGTTTAGAGATTCTATTGAATAAATCAGAAACTGAGGAAATGATTGTGGCTGCCTTTTATGTTAAAATTAATCAGGCTGTAAAAATTTGTAAGACTTCTGACCAAAAATGGGTAACCTACAATGAATGTTAATGAAACTTGTGTTAAAAGTACTCCCCAGGAACTAATAATCAGGAATCTTTAATCTTTCACACAATTACATTATCCTGTTTTTAATATCATAATTTGGCTTCTGCCTTAATAGATATTTTCAGTATAAGCTGGCATTTTCACTACATTTAGTCACATTAAATATTTTCCTGGAGGATTCTGTTTATTTTTAATTTCATTTATTGATAATTCCTCACTGAAACAAAATAATTTGGAAGCTTTGTCATTATGTGTAATCTCCTCTGTGATCCAAAACCTTGTCTCCGTGTTTCTTTTAATTAACTAACATGTCAATAAGATTTCCACTGCTGTGTTTTTAACCTTTATCACTTTTTATATGGGCTTTTATTTTAATCAGTATGTATATTACATTGACCTAATTCTTTGATAATCTTAGTTTTTGTGCCTGTATAAGGGTAAAAGAGTGTTTAGAAAATCTATGCTTTCCACATGAAGCTTTTTAAAATAACTTTATAAACTCCTGGGAAGAACAATACTGCCATCTTAAGTCAAATATAATATTTTAGAAATACCACAAATTTTGTTATACATTTTAGATTTTTATTCCATGTTTTCATATCCTATTTATAATTCAACCTGATTTGAAAAAATAACCTAATATTCCAAAAGCTTTATAAAATTTAAATAATGATCTCACAAATTTTGCAAAAAAAAGAAAAAAATTCATAGTGTATCTTGAAAAATGTTTTTATTTTATCTATGATGAATATTTTAATTTCAAAATTTTGGTAATTTGGACACTATTCAAGGGAGATTTTAAGTCTGGAGTGTCACTAATGATATCTGAAAATGTATGTAGACATTTACATAGTGTGCAGAATCAAGACTAATATGCTTGAAGTCTAGGGTAGCAAGTTATATCTAAGAGTAAGAAATGATGGCCTAGAAATAATAGGATATAGGGCATTAAAATGAGGTGATATGAGGATAGAAAAACTTGAGAAATATTTTATATGAGATTCACAAAGATGAGTGTATATTTTTGATGCTCCAAAAGGCAGATTTGTGTATATCCAATGCATTATAGCCAGATAAGTTTTACTTAAATATTAATACTTCTTTACAGTGCTTCTTGCTGATAACTAATTCCAGGGAAATTTTTACTCTTTGATTTGAAAGTTGGCAGTTTGATGATATCTGATAAGAATTATCCCAGTTTCTGTCATGTCCATTATACTTGTCTATATCTTCACTTGTTGTCTTCTAATTTAGATACTCAACTATTGCAGAGTACTATATATATATATATATATACACACTACATATATATATATGTGTGTGTGTGTGTGTGTGTGTGTGTATATATGTGTATATATATATGTATATTTACACTCTTCTTTTCCAAGTCTAACTTCTATATTTGTGTTCTTGGGTCCACTCTTGTTTCCTATGGTTCCTAAGAAATAAATACCCTAATGTCATAAAACTTCTAAGCTCAAACAAATATACCCACAAATATATCCCAATGTCTCCCACCATCTCTATTAACTGCAGAATGACAACTATCATCCAAATTGAAAATTTTGATTGTCAAGCACTGAAAGAGAAACACTGAAAGGCTTTATTACTAGATAATATAATATAATGACCTAATATAATCTGAGTTATCATGACCTAAAAGAAAGCACAACATAAGAGCTGTGAGTTGAGTTTATTCAGTATCTAACTAAGCAGTAATGGAGAGTATCTCAGCTCTGAAAAACGTCTATGAAAAGATAGGGAAAGGTCAGTATATATGTGATTTTGGAGAAGGGGAACATGTAATCAAGCACAGATCTTGGTAAGTTGCTGTTAGTCATAATGAACAGGTATTTCAGTTAATAATTTCAGTGTTTTTTTGACTATGAGAAGTTGTAAGAATTTGTAGAAGTTGTAATAAGTCCGCAAATAACAAATGCTGGAGGGAATGTCGAGAAAAGGGAACCCTCCTGCACTGTTGGTGGGAACATAAGCTGGTACAACCACTATGGAGAACAGTATAGAGGTACCTTAGAAATCTATATGTAGAACTACCATATGACCCAGCAGTCCCACTCTTGGGCATGTATCCAGACAAAAGTTTCCTTGAAAAAGACACATGCACCCGTGTGTTCTTTGTGGCTCTACTCACAATAGCCATGACATGGAAACAACCTAAATGTCCATTGACAAATGATTGGATTAGGAAGATGTGGCATATATACACAATGGAATACTACTCAGCCATAAAAAAACAACAAAATAATGACATTTGTTGCAACATGGATGGAACTAGAGACTCTCATCCTGAGTGAAGTAAGTCAGAAAGAGAAGGACAAATACCATACAATATTGCTTATATCTGGAATCTAATATATGGCACAAATGAAACTTTCCACAGAAAAGAAAATCATGGACTTGGAGAATCAACTTGTGGTTGCCAAGGGGGAGTGTGAAGGAGTAGGGGGTATTGGGAGCTTGGATTTAATAGATTCAGACTCTTGTCTTTGGAGTGGCTTAGCCATGAGATCCTGCTGTGTAGCATTGAGAAATATGTCTAGTCAGTTATGATGGAGCATGATAATGTGAGGAAAAACAATATATACGTGTGTATGTAACTGGGTCACCATGCTGTACAGTAGAAAATTGACAGAACACTGTAAACCAGCTATAATGGAAAAAAATTAAAAATCATTATATAAAAAAAGAAAAAAATAAAAGTAAAAAAAAAAAGGCACAATCACTTTTCCCTGAACATATGTTCACCTGGTTCCTTTTTGCCTCCTTCATTTATAATGTTTCCTATATCTTGAATAATCCCTTCTCTTTTTGTTAATAGAGATCCTCATAATCTCTGATAATTCAGCATAATTGCTATTTTATCTATATAGTCTTCTCTCTACAAAGTCAAGCAGTTAAATAAATTCTACCTTTAAAAATATGCTTATTACACCTTGAGTCTATGACACATCATCTCATAATTGATACTAGATAGTGTAATTACCTTCGTTAGGAAAGGCAATGAGTCTTATTCATCATTGTACTCTACATTTTCTAATATGGCACTGTGCATATTTTCAGGCTAGCGTACTGAATTTGTGATAAAAATATACATGTTGAAACTTGAATTTTACCTCTTTATTGTCTGTGTAACCTGAGAGAAAATCACATAATTTCTCCAATCTTCTATTTTCTCAAATAAGGAACAAAGGCAATATTTTTTATCAATGGCACCACAAAGTGGTAACTAGAAATACAATTGATAAAATACTCACTTCATAAATATATACTGTTATTATTAATGATCATTGCTACTTTTCTCTTTTGCTCTTAAGTACACTGCTTTGCTATTCCTTATCTTCATACTCTGAGTACTTTATAAATCAAGTATCCCTTAAACCTCTTGAGTCTGTCCCACTCTGCTAGTCCCTATTAATCTGTATATGCATCATCTCTATCCTAAATAACCTTCTTTAAGAGTTCTCACCACTCTTACAAATATTGTTGATAAGGTAATTTATTTTTCTTGAAGCAGGTTTCTGACAGTCCCAACTTTCTGTTAAAAATCAATCATAACACCAAATTGCTTATGAAATTAACTACAAAATTTTTAGCTTAGTCAAAATATGAACTTAAACTGAATAGCCATTTATAAAAAACACAAGCTTCCAAATATTTTTATTTTTAAACCTTTTATTTAAGTTTATTTACAATGTTCTGTCAATATCTGTTGTATAGCAAAGTGACACAGATATATATATATATTCTTTTTCTCATATTATCTTCCATTGTTTTCCTTACAAGGGATTTGGTATGGTTCCCTGTGCTATAAAACTGGACCTCATTGCTTATTCACTGTAAATGCAATAGCTTGCATCTTCTAATCACAAACTGCCAGTCCATCCCACTCCCTCCCCCTCTGCCTTGGCAACCATATGTCTGTTCTCTATGTCCATGAGCTTACTTATTTTCTATAGATAGGTTCATTTGTGCAGTATATTAGGTTCCACATATAAGTGGTATCATATGGTATTTGTGTTTCCCTTTCTGGTTTATTTCACTTAGTATGAGACTCTCTAGATCCATCCATGTTACTAAAAATGGCATTATTTTGTTAGTTTTTCTGGTTGAATAGTTTCCCATTGTGTTTACATACCACAAATTCTTAGTCCATTCATCTGTCGAAGGACATTTAAGTTGTTTCTAAAATTTGGCTATTGTGAATAGTGCTGCTATGAACATACAGGTGCATGTATCTTTTCAAATAGTAGATTTTCCAGATATATGTCCAGGAGTAGAATTGCTGGATCATATTCTATTTTGAATTTTCCCAGGTACCTCCATGCTTTTTTTCCATTGTGGTTTCACCAATTTACAGTCCCACTAACAGTATAGAAGAATTCCCTTTTTTCCATCACTCTCAAGCATTCATTATTTGTAGACATTTATCATTTGTTAATTATAGTCATTCTGATAAGCCTGATGTGGTACCACATCATAGTTTTTATTTGCATTTCTCTAATAATTTGCAATGTTGAGCATTTTTTCATGTGCTCCTTGGTTATATGTATGTCTTCTTTGGAGAAATAGCTCTTTAGGACGTCTGCCCATTTTTTTTTTTTTGATTGGGTTGTTTGTTTTTTGCTGTTGAGTTGTATGAAATCTTTGCGTGTTTTGGAGATTATGCACTTGTCAATTGCATCATTTGCAAGTATTTTCTCCCATTCAGTAGTTTGTCTTTTTTTTATGGTTTCCTTTGCTATGCAAAACTTGTAAGTCTGATTAGATATCATTGGTTTATTTTTGTTTTTATTTCTATTGCCTTGGGAGACTGACCTAAGAAAATATTTGTATGGTTGATGTCAGAGAATGTTTTTCTTATGTTCTCTTATAGGAGCTTTATGATGTCTTGTCTTATGTTTAGGTCTTTACGCCATTTAGAGATTATTTTTGAGCATGGTGTGAGGGTGTGTTCTAATTTCACTGACCTACATGTAGCAGTTCAGTTTTTCCCAGCACCACGTACTGAAGAGACTGTCTTTTTCCAATTTTATATTCTTGCCTCCTTTGTCAGGACTAATTTACTGTAGATTTCTGGGTTCTCTAGTCTGTTCCATTGGTATGCATGTCTGGTTTTGTAACAGCACCACAGTGTCTTGATTACTGTAGCTTTGTAATATTTTCTTTATTTTGGAACAGTTATGCCACCTGCTTTTTTTTCCCCATAAGGATTGTTTTGGCAGTTCTGAGCTTTATATTGGTTCCACATAAATTTTAGGATTTTTTGTTTTACTTCTTCATAAAATGCCATGGGTAATTTGGTAGGGATTGAATTAAATCTGTAGATTGATTTGGGTACTATGGCCATTTTAAGGATATTAATTCTTTCAATCCAGGAGCATGGAATAAATTTCCATTCTTTTTACCCTCCTTAATTCCCTTAAGTAATGTTTTATACTCCTCAGCATTTGTCTTTCTATTGAAAATATAAATTGGGAGTTTCCATCATGGCTCAGCAGTAATGAACCCAACTAGTAACCATGAGGATGTGGATTCACTCTCTGGCCTCAGTCAATGGGTTAAATAATCTGGTGTTGCTGTGAGCTGTGTATGTATTTGGGTGTTCCTATTTTAAGGTCATATATATTGATGAGTGTAATATCCTGTTCTTGAACTTATCCTTTTAGCATTAAATATTGTCCTTCTTTGTCTTTAAGATCTTTGTTTTAAAGTCTATTTTGGGGAGTTCTGTCGTGGTGCAGTGGTTAACGAATCCGACTAGGAACCATGAGGTTGCAGGTTCGGTCCCTGCCCTTGCTCAGTGGGTTAATGATCTGGCATTGCCGTGAGCTGTGGTGTAGGTTGCAGACGCGGCTCGGATCCAGCATTGCTGTGGCTCTGGCATAGGCCGGCGGCTACAGCTCCGATTGGACCCCTAGCCTGGGAATCTCCATATGCCGCGGAAGCGGCCCAAGAAATAGCAAAAAGACAAAAAATAAATAAATAAATAAATAAATAAAGTCTATTTTGTCTGATATGAGTATTGCAACTCCTGATTCCCTGTCATTTCTATTTTCATGAAATATCATTTTCCATCCCCATACTTTCTTTCTTTTTTTTTTTTTTTTTTTTTTTTTGCTTTTTAGGGATGCACCTGTGGCATAGGGTAGTTCCTGGGCTAGGGGCCAAATCAAACTACAACTGCCAGCCTATGAAACAGCCACAGCAATGCAGGCTCCAAGCCATGTCTGCCACAGCTCATGGAAATGCCAGATCCTTAACCCACTGAGCAAGGCTAGGGATCAAGCCTGCAACCTCATGGTCCTAGTTGGATTTGTTTCTGCTACACCATGACAGGAACTCCCATCCCCTCAGTTTCAATTTACATGTGTCCTTTGCCATAAGGTGAGTATTTTTTACATAGCACATTATAAGCTCTCTTTTTTTAAAAAAATCCAGTCTACCATCCTAGGTCTTTTGATTGGAGCATTCAGTCCAATGACATTTAAGGTAATTATTGATAAATACATATTTATTGCCATTTTAAACCTTGTTTTCCAGTTGATTATATGCTTGTCCTTTTTTACATTCTCTCTCACTCTCTCTCTCTCTTTTTTTTTTTTTTTTTTGAATGAATGATTTCCTTTTATTTTATGCTTATGTCCACTTTAGTTTTTGTGAGTGTGTTGTTTGGTTTTGCTTTGTGGTTGCCCTGTTTTTCAAATATGTTAACCACTTTCTTTCCTTCCCCACATTTTATGATTTCGATATCCTTGTTTTACATCTTCATGTATATCCTTTTGCTGTACCTGTGTGTATCATTGTTTTAACAAATAGGTTTTTTTTTGCCTTTTAGATATGTACACTGGCTTATTTAAGTGATTACTCTCCAACTGTGATTTCTTCCATCCTATATTTTCTTGCTTCTTTCCTATTTAGAGGATAACTTTCAGTATTTATTTTAGAGTGGGTTTAGTATTGCTCTATTCTTATTTTTTGTATTCAGAGGACATACTTTATTTCTCCTTCTATTTTAAATGATATTATTGCTGGGTAGAGTATTCTATTCTGCAAATTTTTCCCTTTTAGAACTTTGAAGATATCTTGCCACTATCTTCTGACCTGTAGTATTTCTGTAGAAAAACCAACTTACAGCTTTATAGCTGATAGCCTAAAGGTGTTCCCTTATAATGAATGCTATGTTTTTCTCTTGATGTCTTTAGAATCTTCTCTTTAACTTTTGCCATTTTCACTATAACATATCTTGGTTTAGTCCTGTTTGGTTCCTTTGTTTTTGGCCCTCTGTGCTTCCTTTATCTTGATATCTGTTTCCTTTAGATTTGGAAAATTTTCAGCCATAATTTCCTCAAATATATTTTCAATCCCCATTTCTTTTTCTTCTTCTGGAATCCCTGTTATGCATATATTGGCCCACTTTATATTATCCCATAGTTCTCTTATATTGCTTTCCTCTTTTTTCGTTTTGTTTACTGTTCTGCTGTCCTGATTGGTTGATTTACATTATTCTATCCTCCAAGTCATTTACTTTTCCTTTGCGTTATTCCTTCTGCTCTTCAGTGCCTTTAACTCAGCTTGCACCTCTGAAAATGAATTTTCCATTTTTTCTTGGCTACTCCTTATATTTTCTAGTTCCTTTCTAAAGTAAACTTCATTACTGTTCATATCCACTCTTAATTCCTTCATATTCACTCTTGATTCCTTCAGAATTTTCACTATCTCCTTTTTGAACTTGTTGTCCGATATACTGTAAAGGTCCAATTCATTGTTTGCTCCTTCAAGTGTACTCTCCTGTTCTTTTAACAGACAATTTCTCCTGGATGTCTTCATTTTGCTTATATTTTACTTATTTAGGGAATTTAGGGAAAACAGGTACTATCATCTTGGAGGGGTATTTATATTTAGAGCACCCCTAGGTAGTTTGGGATAGCTTAGATTTGTTTTGGCTTGTAGGCTGCTTTTGGTTTTGATATTTTCTGTATCTTTCCTCTGTGTGTGAAGGTTATTATCCCTTTGATATGGGATGTGCTGGTGTATAGTTTGTAGTTGCTTCGAGGGGGAGAAGGAGACAATGGGCAGGGCTTGTAGCCAGTGCCTGGTTGCTGGGTCCTTGATAGTATCAGGATCTGTGTAGAGCTGACACAGCCTGCTCTGGGTTGCAGGGCCCTGGGAAGTGGCAGGGACCCTCAGGCAGGTGTAAGCAGCACCCAGAGCCTTTTGTAGTGGCAGTAATAGGGCTTGTGCATTCCCAGGGAGAGAGAGCAACAATGAGTACACTTGGTTACAGTGCCCTCCTCTGTGACTACCCCTGAGGTGACTGGGGCTGTAGGTTATGCCTATTCAGAGACCCCTAGTAGTAGCAGGTCACACTCACCTTTGGAGATGGCTGTGGCAATTTGTCCCTGCCACCTGTAACCTGCACAGGAGGACCCCCACTACCCATAGCCAATGGAAGAGCTGTCTAACCACACATAACCCATGTTGGAGTCACCCCATCACCCTTGAGCCAATGTGTGGGCAGAGATAGATTTTCCTATGATGGTCTTAACTCTTCCCCTCTTGCCCTCCTCACCAATGGCACCTTACTTCTCCTGTGGGCCCAGACCTTCCTTCAGTTTCCCTGGTTTGTGGTGCTCCACTCTCCAGCCTCTGGTGCAACACTTCCTTGTTCCTAAGGCTTTCTCCACATAGCCAACCCTATTCCTCTCCCTGAAACTTACCTCAAGAGCTTGAGTCTCAGTGCCCAGCCCCTGCTTAAGTGTCTCAGGGTGTGATGTATGGGGGCAGTGGTACCAATGGATTGTGCAGCTCCTTCTCTGCTTTGCCTTCCTTCACTTATCTCTGAGTCTTTGAGGTTCCCTCTCCATCTCAGCTTATCTCCCCCAAAATTAAGTGGCCTCCCAGGGTGCAGATTCCTTTTTTCTCTTTTCCTTATCTATCTTTCCTTCTCAGGTGTTCTATTTCCATCTGGATTCCTTTTTTTTCTCTTCTCTCTCTTTTTTACTTTTTGTTCCATCTTGTTGTGTGGAGAGTTTCTTCCCTTTTTGGCCTCCTGCCAGAGTTCAGTAGATGCTCTTTGCAAATCATTCTACATGTAGTTTTTTTTTTTAATGGATTTGTGGGAGAAGGTGAGAGCCATGTCTTACTGCTCATCCATCTTGATTCCACTCAAGCTTCCTAATTTTTAAATTTTGTTCTTGCAGTTTTCTTTTTGGCAAAGGTATTATGCATCTCTTAAATATGTTGATGATGAATTTAAAGAGATTTTTCAACATATTTATATATTTTTTGAAAGTAATTTTTCTCCTTTTTGAATTTCTAGAATTTTTTACTTCTTACCAATGTAAAACACATCTACATGTATCTACATTACAGCTGTTTATGTACATGGATTTTATCCTTTACCAAATGTATTTACCACATCTCTACAGTGCCAGGTACTGTGCTTTGTTATGAGAAGTGCCCAATGAACACACTTTGATGAATTAAAATTTTGTTGGTTTAAAATGAAGTAAACTACACTGGAACAGATTGCACTTAGGAACTTTGTATTTTCAACTAGAAGATGGGAAAATTTGCACAGAAGTATATTAAATATGAGCACTGTGTCAGATGCAAATTTATAATCTACCTAATCTATCTAGTTAAAATTAGGGACAAAGAGTAAAAGTCCTTGTTTGCAAAAGGGTTTGAACTTTTTCCTTCCCTTCCCTTTACCCCCTCTTCCTCTTCATCCTTCCCTTCTTGCATTTCATTGTTCCACTCTCTTATACCTCTTTCTCTTCTTTCACTCTGTTTTCACTATTGTGCACTTAGCCCTAAGAACTAACAGGACATTTAGTAGATACCTACAAATATGTGGTGAATTAACTCTTACCTGAAAATAATGTTTTCAAATCTCTTCTAAAATAATATGCTGGAATGACATGATTAAATGCAAATTCAGAAATTTTTTTGGTAGTATATTAGACATAGGCAAACCTAGAAAGAGAAAAATATGTTAGGCACAGTCTCATAATTGTGGTAGTAAGTAATGAGGACCTGAATTAAAAAAAAAAGACTGGATGTTGGAACGACCATTACTATAGGTAATAAGAAATTATAAACATGAGTATGTGGCTGATTATATGAGGTTGATTTGGTGAAAAGATAAATACCAAAACATATCTGTCAGATTTTGGCTTGAGCAACCAATTAGATAATAGTGTTGATCCTTAAGAGAAGCAAAGAAAGAGGAACCTACTGGGTCAATAGGTGTTGAATTTAGCTTGGGGTATTTCTCGAGTGTAAATTTTTCATAATGGCTCAGTGATTCTTTGGAGGCAGACTTACATTGGTATGTTGCAATGAGTTTGTAGACCTATCAGAAAATTTCATAATCATTCTTCTGTAAAATGATAATTTATTTTATTTTATTTTGTCTTTTTGCCATTTCTAGGGCTGCTCCCACAGCTTATGGAGGTTTCCAGGCTAGGGGTCTAATAGAAGCTGTAGCTGCTGGCCTACACCAGAGCCACAGCAATGCAGGATCTGAGCCACATCTGCAACCTACACCACAGCTCATGGCAAAACCAGATTCTTAACCCACTGAGCAATGCCAGGGATCGAACCTTCAGCCTCATGGTTCCTAGTCGGATTTGTTAACCACTGAGCCATGACAGGAACTCCTAAAATGATAATTTAATAACATTTTAATTAACAATTTCACATTCCAATTGACTCTTCCAGAAACAGAATAAATGAAACAAGTTTTATAATTTTTCAGTGATTTCAGAATTATCATGCTTATCTCTTCCTGAAGCTTGAAATTTCAGTTTGTAAAACTCTAAATTTTGGACTAATATTGGGTTTTATTTGTAGTATGTTTGTGTGTGTGCACATTTTATACTCCCCCTTATGGTAGAATGTATGCCTTTGATTTATTAGTAACCACAATGATGGCTTATGTATAAAGTGTATATATATTTTAAGTCTGGTATCAAATCTAGAGAAAATAGCATCTATGGAAAAACTTAGAAGTTGTGAAACTTCAAAAAGTTGTTCTTTCTGACCACATATTAAGGGAAGGACAAGTCTTTTTCTGGTATCATATGAAATGAACTAATGTAACTCATTAACCTATTCAGATGTATAGGTTGGACAAATGTTCAAGCCTAGAAACTATGGTTCAGTAAAAAAAAATTAAAGAAAAAAAATTTATCACACCAGGGCCTAGGACTTCCTAAAACCATCATAAGAAAGATGAAATATTGTTTGTGAGCTCCTCCTTGAAGTTAATATGCAGTCTGTATGACCCATGTAACTGCATTTTAAATTGGAATTTAAAGAATCATTGATAGATTTATCAAAAGAGCTGTAATTCTTAAGAATAAGTCTGTGAGTCTATAGGCTGTATTTGTTAAATATTGTTAAGAAATACCTAGATATTTACTAAAATATTAAAATGTACCTGTTTTAATTTTAGATGATAAAAACTTTTTTGTTGTCTCTGAGATTTAAGAAACAAAGATATAAATATTTTCTACTGCCACTGGATAATTTTTTTTCTTGTCACAGATTATTTGCACATTTTAAAGATTATAATTGACATAATTAATTTTCTATTTGACTAAAACTTGATGTTAAATGGTAAAATAGAGGTACGAAAGTCTTTAGACTCCCTAACTGCTTGAGAGAATAATTCATCAAATTCTAATTGGTAAGAGTTTATGATGAATAATTCAAGTAAGGCAGGTTCACTATGCTTCTCTGACAATTTTCTTTTTCTTTTTAAAACTGCACATGCAGCATAAGGAAGTTCCTGGGTTAGGAGTCAAATTGAAGCTACAGCTGCTGCTTTATGTTGAATCCTTAACCCACTGCATAAGGCCAGGATCAACCCCACTTGGACACTGTCATGTTCTTAATCCACTGTGCTACAATGGAAACTCCTGATTTTCTAACACTTTATGTTGAAATATTGAGAAAGCAAAATTCTTACATCTCTTAAATTCTCAGTGGAACCAAAAGTAGAGATTATCTCAACTCACCAATATTACCTCAGCACCATTTCACTTTTTCTCCATTGGAAACTACCTCAATTCATCTATGGCCCTAAGTAAAATAAAACAGAGCTTCCCATAAAATATAGGTCTTCTTTTCTCTGAAATTTTTAATGTAAATCATAATAATCAAACATATTTATTTGTTTTTTCTCCAAGTTATAACTTGTAGTTTATGGAAAAAATAATGTCAACGTAAGTGTTTTAAGAGTTGCATTTATATTGATATATATGCCTCAATGATGTTGAGGGTGGGTCTGTGCTATCATAGTGCCAGGATATTATGAGAGGGGAATCCCTTAGTTGTATTAAAGGCCTTGCTTTAAGGAGGGACATGGAAGATAGTAGTCTCACAGTGCTCTGCAGGGTCCACAAAATGAGCGACTACTAATATACTTGTAGGGATAAATATATACTTGACATTCAATATTGATAGACTTGAAAAATAGCAGAAAAATAAATTAAGCTCTGCATAAATTTAATGGTATATCAACAAAGATCTATGATATGTGATGATTTCTCTTTTCCATTGTCTTAAATGGATTTTTATGTCAGTTAAATTACTCTAACACCACTGGTATAAAAACACTGACCTTTGAACCAAATATTTAAATATGATAAGACAAAATGCTCATTAGATCTGTCATTACAAAATGATTTTATTCTATAGAGGCTTCGAGAAATAAATTAGAGTCTAGTTTGCTCACTAAATTAAATATATACTCTAAAAAGTAAATTTTATTCACAACCATAATCCATAAAACTCCTCTAGCAGTTTGAATATTATAAATGGAATTCGTAAACTTCCAGCAGGCTCACCTGCAGGATGAATATCAATTTTAATAATTCAAAATTATAGTCTCATGTAGGAAGCAGGGAGAGGGAACATAAGAAGTAGCATTTCACTACCTATTCAGTTTTACTGGAGTCAGAATTACCTCCTGGAAGACATTCTTTAAAATGTATCACATAGGACACAGCAGTGGAATGTTGGTAACCATGTCAGTTAATGGGAATTATAGTCAAAATAGCATTGCCATAAATCTCACTATATTTTCCATTCTAATTCATTGCTTGCCAATCTGAGTACCATATCTAGATCTAAATAAGAGTATTTTTAGTATATTCGGAGTTACTGAATTCCAAATTGAATTTGGTCTATCTAAAGACATTTATTTTCACATACCCTATGCTTCTTGCTGCTTCCTATTTTTGTATGCATTTGCCTACATTGAGTGACAAATTGTTGAGAAAAATCAAGTGCAACTTTAGCTCATAGATGATACTCAAATAAGCATTTTAAATCTAAAGTAACTAAATGGTTGTTACCTTCAGAAATTGCCAAGTGATCTGACTCTCAGATAGGAATTTGTCAAATATTAGAAGTACATTCTTTGTAACTAAACATTAGGATTGGCTATACACAATGGATCTTTCAAGACTGCTGGGATTGTTCATTTTTATTTTTAGTCACTGATTCCAATATTAATAAGCAATATCTTCAAAGTCACAACAAAAATTTCCACTTGTGATATAAAAACAATAAAATATTTATGTTGGGATAGTTCACTAACTAAATTGAACATTTTTATTTCTTGTGAAGAAAAGAATGAAGAGGGCATTATGAAAGAACATTAAGAAATAACCATAATATTTTGTTGAGGATTTTTGCATCCATGTTCATCAGTGATACTTGCCTGTAATTTTCTTTTCTTTTCTTTTTTTTTTGGTATCTTTGTCTGTTTTTGGTATCAGGGTAATTGTGGCTTCATAGAATGAGCTTAGGAGTGTTCCTTCCTCTGAAATTTTCTGGAAAATTTCTGAAAAATTTCAGAAGAAAAGGCGTTAACTCTTCTTTGAATGTTTAGTAGAACTCAGCTGTGAAGCCATCAGGTCCTGGACTTTTGTTTTTTGGAAGTTTTCAATAACATTTTCAATTTCAGTACTTGTGATTGGTCTGTTCATACTTTCTGTTTCTTCCTGGTTCAGTCTTGGTAAGTTGTACCTTTGTAAGAATCTGTCCCTTTCTTCTAGGTTGTCCATTTTATTGGCACACTGTTGCACATAGGAGTCTCTCATGAACCTTTGTATTTTTCAGTGACAGTGGTAACTTCTTTTTCATTTGGAATTTTATTTATTTGAACACTTTTTTTTCTTGATGAATCTGGCTAATGATTTATCAATTTTATTGATCTTTTCAAAGAACCAACTTTTGGGTTCATTGATTTTCTCAATTGTTTTCCTTGTCTCTATGTTATTAATTTCTGCTCAAATATTTATGATTTCTTTCCTTCTACTATGCCGAGACCAGCTTAGCAGGATGGGACTGAAGAACAGGTGCTGTGAAACTTAAGGAAAAAAGTTAACATAAAACAAGACACAGAGACATTTATCCTAAGTAAAAGTGGGAACCGGGGAACTCAAGGTCTCAGGGACCAAGAGCAACACCTCAAGAAACCACACTGCTTTTATTGTGTTCTTTAGGATTACATCAAGTGAGAAGGGAGTTGTAGGTTCAGGACATAGGGTCTTTTTAAAGTTATTTTAAAAGTCACTTAGCTGTTCCTGATTAAGCTTTTATTCTGACCTTTAGGCATTTGAGGAAGCTTGGCATCAGCTATCTATGCATAACATCTAGAGAATCACCATTGTGCTTCTGCAGATGGTGTGCCTATCTGCAGCAACCTGGGGTGCCTAGGTTTACACCTCGGTTCTCCTTGCTAACGCATATCCTGCTAATGACCACTCATAAACCCTTTGGGGCCATGAGGCCCCTCTTTCTTTTATTCTTAAGAGGATGTATCATGCTGTGCAAATGGTGTGCGAATCTGCACAGGGCAGGCATGCCTAGACCAATGCATTAAGTCCTCATTCAGCTGATGATATGAATAATTTATGCCTTTAGGTCTTTGTTCTTAAGCTTAAGTCATTTACCAGCACTGTGACTGTTTTCCAAGCAGGAAGATGGGGTAAAGTAAAGCAGGACAAGATGGAGTTTTCAGCAAAGAGGCTAAGAAAATATTGTAGAAACATGTCTCAAGACACTACTAATTTTGGGCTTTGTCTGTTTTTCCTTCTCTAAGGTATAAGATTAGGTTGTTTATTTGCACTTTTTCTTCTTTCCTGAAATATGATTGCATTTCTATAAATTTCCCTCTCAGAACTGCTTTTGGTGTGCCCCATATGATTTGGATTGCTGTCATCTTCATTGTCATTTGTCTCTATATATCTTTTAATTTTATCATGATTTCTTCAATGATACTCTGGTTGTTTAGTAGCATATTGTGCAGCTTATAGAATTTGTGATTTGATGTTTTTCTTGTAGGTTATATTAGCAAACCACATACAAATATACATTAAAAAATTCATACACAATTATCAAGTAGGATTTATCCCATAGATTCAAGGATGCTTCAATCTTGCAAATACATCAATGTGATATACCATCAACAAACTGACAAATAAAAAACATGATTATTTTAATAGATGCAGAAAAAGCTTTTGACAAAATTAAGAAATCTTTCCTGATAAAAAAAAAAACTTTCCAGAGAGTGGGCATAGAGGTGAACTACTTCAAAACAATAAAAGCCATTTATCACAAATCCACAGCTAACATTTTTCTTAATGGCAAAAAAAGAAAGCATTTCTATTAAGATCAGGAACACGACAAGGCTGTCCTCTTTCAACAGTGTTATTCAACATAGTTTTGGAAGTCTGAGCCATGACAATCAGAGAAGAAAAAGAAATAAATGGAATCCAAATTGGAAAAGAAGTAAAGTTATCACTGTTTGCAGATGGCAATATTCTATACCTAGAAAATGCTAAAGATAATACCAGGAAACTATCAATGAATTTGGTAAAGTCACAGAATACAAAATTAATACACAGAAATTGATTACATTTATATATACTTACAATGAAAGATCAGAAACAAAAATTAGGGAAAAAAATCCCATTTATCATCACATCAAAAAGAATAAAATACCTAAGAATAAACTTAACTAAAGATAAAAAAGACCCATACTATGAAAACTATAAGATGCTTATGAATGAAATCAAAGAAGACACAACTAATTGGAAAAATATGCCATGCTCTTGGATTGGAAGAATCAATATAGCCAAAATGACAATAGTACCTAAGGCAACCTAAAGATTCAATGTAATCCCTATCAAATTACCATTGACATTCTTTACAGAACTAGAACAAAATATTTTAAAATTTGTATGGAAATACAAAAATCTCAAATAGACAAAGCAATACTGAAAAAAAAAAAAAGGAACTGGAGGAATCAGGCTCACTGATTTCACTTTCTCAAAGCTACTGTCATGAAAATAGCATGTTGCAGTATAGATCAATGGAACAGGATAGAAAGCCCAGAAAGCAACCCAAACACCTATGGTTAATTATGACAAAGGAGGGAAGAACATACAGTGGCGGAAATATAGTCTCTTCAATAAGTAGTGCTGGGAAAACTGGACGCTTGCCTGTAAGAGAATGAAATTAGAATGTTGTCTAACACCATACTCAAAAATAAACTCAAAATTGATTAAAGACCTAAACATAAGATCACGTACTATAAAACTCCTAGAGGAAAATATAGGCAGAATGCTCTTTGACATAAATCACAGCAACATCGTGTATGATTCAGCTCCTAGGATAAAGACAATGAAGACATAAATAAACAAATGAGACCTAACTAAACTCAAAAACTTCTTCATAGCAAAGGAAACCATTTAAAAAATGAAAATATGACTTACAGAATGGGATAAAATTTTTTCAAATGACTCAACCAACAATAGTTTAACTCCAGGATATTAAACAGTTAATACAACCCAACAACAAAAGAAAAACAAACAACCCAATTGAAAAATGTGCAGAAGACCTAAATAGGCATTTTGCCAAAGAAGACATACAGATGGCCAGCAGGCACATGAAAAAAAATGCTCATTATATCTAGTTATTAGAGAAATGGAAATCAAAACTACATTGAAGTACCACCTCACATCAGTTAGAGTAGCCATTAGTAACAAGTCAACAAATAATAAATGCTGGATAGGATGTGGAGAAAAGGAACCCTACTTCACTGTTGGTAGGAATATAAATTGGTATAATCACTATGGAAAACATTAGGGAAATACCTCAGAAAACTAAATATAGAAATACCATGTGACCTAGCAATATATCCAGACAAAAAAATTTCATTGAAAAAGATACATGCTTGTATATTTTAGAGATTAAGCCTTTGTCAGTTGCATCATTTGAGGTTATTTTCTCCCATTCTGTATGTTGTCTTTTTGTTTTCTTGGTTTCCTTTGTTGGGCAAAACCTTGTCAGTTTGATTAAGTCCCATTGATTCAATTTTGCTTTTATTTCTGTTGCTTTGGGAGGCTGACCTGAGAAAACATTTGTAAGGTAGATATCAGAGAATGTTTTGCCTATGTTCTTTTCCAAGAGTTTGATGGTGTCTTGTTGTATATTTACATCTTTTAGCCATATTGAGTTTATTTTTGTGCACGGTGTGAGGGTGTGTTCTGGTTTCATTGGTTTGAATGTAGCTGTCCAGATTTCCAGGCAATGTTGCTGAAAAGACTTTCTTTTTCCCATTTTATGTTCTTGCCTCCTTTGTCAAAGATTATTGACCATATGTGCCTGGGTTTATTTCTGGGTTCTGTATACAACTTACACAACTCAACAGCAAAAACCAACAACCCAATTGAAAAATGGGCAAAATAACTAAACAGACATTTCTCCAAGGAAGATATACAGATGGCCAACAAGCACTTGAAACAATGCTCAACATCACTGATTATTAGAGAAATGCAAATCAAAACTACCATGAAATACCACCTCATACCATTCAGGATGGCCATCATTAATAAGTCCAAAAATAACAAATTCTGGAGGAGTGTGGAGAAAAGGGAACCCTTCTGCCCTGTTGGTGGGAATGTAAGCTGGTACAGCCACTATGGAGAACAGTATGGAGGTACCTTAGAAAACTATACATAAAACTACCATATGACCCAGCAATCCTACTCTTGGACATTTATCTGGACAAAACTTTCCTTAAAGAATACACATGCACCTGCATGTTCATTGCAGCTCTATTCACAATAGCCATGGCATGGAAACAACCTAAATGTCCATTGACAGATGACTGGATTAAGAAGATGTGGTATATATACACAATGGAATACTATTCAGCCATAAAAAAGAACAAAATAACACCATTTGCAGCAACATGGATGGAACTAGAGACTCATCCTGAGTGAAGTAGGTCAGAAAGAGAAATACAAATACCATATGATATCACCTATATCTGGAATCTAATATACAGCACAAATGAACCTTTCACAGAAAAGAAAATCATGGACTTGGAGAATAGACTTCTGGTTGCCAAGGGGGATGGGGAGGGAATGGGATGGTTTGGTAACTTGGGGTTAATAGATGCAGATTCTTGCTTTTGGAATGGATTAGCAATGAGATCCTGCTGTGTAGCACTGGGAATTAGTTTAGTCACTTATGATGGAGCATGATAATGTGAGTAAAACTAATGTATACATGTATGTGTAACTGGGTCACCATGCTATACAGTAGGAAAAAAATTGTATTGGGGAAATTACAATAAAAAATTTAAAAGTAATATAAAAAAAGAAAAAGATACACGCACCCCTATGTTCATCACAACACTATTCATAGTAGCCAAGAGATGGAAACAACCTGAATGGCCAGCAACAGATGAATAGATTGGGAATATATGGTACTTATATATAATGGAATACCACACAGCCATACAAAGAATTAAAAATTGACATTTGCAGCAACATGGGTTAAACAATAGACTCTCATATTGTGTGAAATAAGTCAGAAAAAGAAAGACACCATACAATATCTCTTATATGTGGAGTCTAAAATATGGCACAAATGAACTATCTACAAAATAGAAAATATCAAGGACATGCAGGATAGACTTGTGGTTGCTGAGGCAGTGGGATGGATTGCAAGTCTGTGACTAGTAGATGAAAACTACTAACTTGCATTTGGAATGGACAGACAATGATATCCTGCTGTATAGCACAGGAAACTATATATCTAATCACTTTTTATGGAAGCTGATGGAGGATAATGTGAGAAAAAAATATATATGACTGGATCACTTTGCTGTACAGCAGAAATTGACAACATTGTAAATTAATCATAATAAAATTTTTATAATAAAATTTTGATAGTTTGTTAAAAAATTTATTTCAGAAAATATATACTTATTTAATGTGACTTATTCACTTTAAAAAGAAAAGGAAATAATACTGAAAATCAATTGCCCACATGTCTGCTTTTGGGCACCTTGGAGCAGTAAAGTAACAGATTTTCCAAGATGAATTCTAAGTGATTTTCTTTTAAAATAGTGTTATGCATCAGAATTTATGAGGTTTCCATTAAGTGGTACAATATTCAGTTTCAAAGAAGGGTTTTCAGTCTTGTGCTACTAGAGAAGACATCCTAGACCATCCATTAGTTTTCTATAAAATAACTTCTAATTAAATACTTTATTAATAATAAGGATAGAATTCATTAATATGAGATAACTTTTTAATTCAACATTTTCATGATTATATTCAAATCCTTAGATTGACCAGCTAATATCAACCCCTGATTCTTGGGCATTAGCAAATCATACAGCTAGGTAATTGGATAAAACTTGTCTGAACAAGTCAAGTTCTTCTAGTCAATTATTAGTTATACCTCCATAGTCTTTGTAGCTAGATAAATGTCTTCTTTGGGGAAATTATATTTTATTATGCAAAAGCAGAATATTTCTTCTTGACCTCCTCATATTATTTTTAAAACATTCCTTTATTTTTAATATTAATTTTCTTTTACATGTAATATGAAAGACTTTAGTCTGTAATTAATTTCTCTCCTGTCACAGGTTAAGACCAATTCTGTCATGTGTACTTGCTGCTGTATTGATGGAGTCTTAGAAAGTGCTTTTGCTAAAGTAATTCCTTTTACTAAATATATTTGCTTGTTTGCTTGACACAATTCAGCCACAAAACCCTAGTCATTGCCATTTCTGTATACCAACAAGGAAAGATTTGTTTTCCTTCCATGATATCAATCAATAGTAGCCATGATATTTGAGGTTATTCTCTGTTTTGTATTACTGCTCAGAGGGAGTGCTCATTTTTGAATCATGTTCAGGGACTTTAGGCTGGCATGATATTGAATCTTGATGGATGGGTATAATGTAAAACATTGCATTGCAAAAAATCTGGGCAAAATTTCAATGTAAATATCACTACGTTGTGATGTATGAATTATCCTGTCAAGAATTTTATTTCACTTCTATTCTAAATGATAGATAATTGTATTTCATTATTATAATTTTATTACTCTTTTTATTTACATTTAATACACTTCATTTATATTGATTATCTTATATGGGAAGGGGGCTCTTTTAAATTTATTGTAAGTTAACGCACTTGTGTGTCTTTATTTTGGCATTTCTATTCTGTTAAAATATTAAAGTTTATTCTTTATGAGAAAATAAAGTTTTAAAAAATAAAATTATATTATTGGAAGTACAAAATCATGTATAATTTCAGCCTTAACCCTGAAATCAAATCATTCCCTCCTAAACTTTGGATTAGTTGAGAAAAATGAATACAAATTCATTCTTTATCTCTCCTTTCTTTTCTTTCTCTTCACATTAAACCTTTAATTGGTAGATAGAAATTTCTCTTTTTTTGGGTATTTGTTAAAAAATTATGTTTAAGTTAATAACATAAATTAGAAGTGTTATTCATTTTAAAACATTTATAAATTTTTAAATTGGGGGAAAATTAAAAAGTGGTTAAAAAGAGTATGGATAATGATATTAAAAACCCAACTGTATTTTCTTTCTCAAATAAGAAATGCTTAATCTGAATTGGAATAAATGTGCATTATTCTTTAAGGCACTCAGTTTCTTTAACATTTATTTCAGAGAAAGAATAAATATTGTTTACTACATTGTACTTGAGAACAAATGACCAGCCTAGAGTTTTCATCTGGACAGCCATTTTAGGTGGACATCTTAGATATCCCCAATGATTCCACACTCCGACTTTTCTTAGAAAGTTAGCCTAACAAATGAGAATGCTTTCTGGTATCAATGATAACTGAGACCATCTGAAGGCCAACTTAAAATCCACAACAACTTTTAGCTTGTAAACTTTACCAATTTAACTTCCAGGTGTTGTACATTTTGTGGTTTCTTACTTGGGGGTCACTCAAATCCTATTCCTGTTCCCTCTGCATACTTGGTTTTTCTCAACAAAATGCCACCTCACCTGGCCACTCCATCTCAGGTTCATGGTTCCAAAGCTACTTGGTTCTGCTTCCCTGATTTGCAAATCCAATTAAAGCCTTCTCCTCTTCCTCAGACTTTTCTGCCTAAATGTTTTATTTCAGCTAATATGTTTTGTAGATATTTCTCAAAAATCAAATGTCATAATATCAGTATTGTGCAGTCCCAGAATTATTTTCTATAATTTACTAACCTTATAAATGGCAGCATTATTTAATCAAACTCGGATCTCTTTAAAAATCATGCTTTCTTTAAGAGGGAATGGTTAATATCAATAAGAAAATAATAATTTGTTCTTCTTTGTGTTAATGACTAATTATAAATTCTTGACTTCCTATTAAAGTAATCTTCCACTAATAAAATTGAAAAAGATTTTACCTTTGCAAATCCATTTTTAAATGGAGGTTTCTCATGCCTACAAATTTTAAAGACACAGAGAGCCTAAAAGAACACAACTACAATAATAGTTTACAGGTAATCTTAGGAAAATTCACACTATTCAGAAACATGTTTGTGTTTTTTTGTGTTTTGCAAACCATATTAAAAAATCAGACAGGCCTGGGCAATATGGCAGAAGAGTAAGAGGACACAGCTCACCCTCTCCCACAAACAAATTAAAAAAACCACATCTACATATAAAATAACTCACACAGGACATCAATTGAATGCTGGCAGAAGAATTTAAACCTCCAAAAAAGGCAAGAAACTCTTGACATAACTGGGTAGAACAAAAGAATAAAGAGAGAGAGAGAGAAAAGGAATCAGGATGGGACAATCATACATGAGAGGGAGCTGCGAAGGACAAAGGGAACCCACACCCTGAGAAGCCACCTATCCAACAGAAAGATCAGTTGAGTCGGAGGCATCTCCAAGCTGCCAAGGAAAGCCCAGCAGCAGGTCTTAGATCTGAAAAGCAAAGTGAGAGAAGCACAGATAATCTGAACCACTGGCACAGACACCACAGCCTGAGAGGATCAGGTGGTGGCTGGGCACTGAGACTTAGACTCCAGAGGTCAGTCTGTGGGAGTGGGCTGGGGTTGGTGGGGTGGAGAGAGCCTAAGGGACTAGGAAGCAGTGTGCCATGGGTGAGGTAAGCAGTAAACTAAGGGTTGGGGAGTGGAAAGCCATGGCAGAAGGAACCCAGGAAAACGTCCAGATCTACAGGAGAGATAAGGCACCATTTTTTGGGTGAGGGGAGGGGAGAAGGGGCAGGCCTCTTACATAGAAAACTCCTTGCACCCCAGTGTGCATGCTTGCCTGCTGACTCATAGAGGGTGGAGTATCCCCTGCACAGCATCTCCCCAGAACATAACCAAAATCCATGCTCTGGGCTGCCACCCCTGCCCCCAAGGGAAACTGCATGCCTCTCCACAGCATTCCAGGCCACCTACCACCCACCTCCCCCACAGGAAGCTGGGCACCACTCTGCGGCACTCCAGGCCACCTGCCAAACCAAGCGGGAAGCTGAGCCACTCTGCAGCATACCAGGCCACACCCTGACCCTGTGGGAAGCTATGCACCACTCTATAGCACTCTGGGCCATGCACTGCCCCTGTTGGAAGCCATGTGCTACCCCACCTAGATTGTTCATCCCATGCACAGCCCCTCACAACCAGAAGTAGCTTGCTAGCCCACCATAGACCTGATGTCTCCAGTAGACCAGACCTGCAGGTGGTGGGAACAAACCACTGCAATTATCCCTGCAACCAGAAGTGGGTGTGGCCTACCACAACAGGGGATATCTGAACAAAAATCCTTTCCAGCCCAACCACTTCAGAGGGCATCACAGAGAAGGACAGTACAACAGAACACCACCTGGTATCACCCTTACTCCCCTGGGAGCACATCCACACTGCAGCTGCCACTGCCAAATGTTCTGAGCAGTGCCCAGATGCTTGATAACTGCCCCTTCCTAGGAACCTTCAACTAGGAGCTCCTTGTTCAGTGCATCCTGTGGGGGCTAAGAAGATACCAGCACTGATACTGCCACTGCTGAATTTTCCATGCAGTACCCATATACATATCTCTGTCAGTTTCCAGGATCCTGCAACTAGGAATAGCCTATGCAGCACCTCCTATGTTGACTAAGACAAATCACCTCATGCATGGTCTTCAGGTGGCAGAGGCAAACCACCACAGTTATCACTAAATCTATAGATGGTCATGGCCCACACCCATGAGGGGTCCCTGAACAGGCACAACCTGCAGTTCCAATCACCTCAGAGGAGGGCATTGCAATCAAACACAAGCTGTTGTTGCTCTCACTTCCCTGGGAACTCATGAAGCCTGCTGCTGCTACTGCCAAATGCTCTGTTCACTTTGTATATCTATTACCACTTCCCAGGGCCCTGCAAATAAGAGTAACCTGTGCCATGTTCCTACAGGTCTTTGCTTCTGTTGAGAACCCAACAAAAAGGCACTAAATGTTGGCACTACACATTGCCCCCTTCTTCCTGAAAACACGCTGAGCATCCTGGGGATAACAGACTGCTCACACCAAAGAAAGAGAAAGCAAAGATTCAAACTCTCAAGCCAAAAAAAAATATATATGTATACACACACACACACATATATATATATACATATATATACACACACATATATATATATATATTTCTATAGTAACCTCTCAAAAAAATGCAAAGGGGTACACTTGCATAGCAGTAGCATTATAAGACTACACCTTGGCATCCCCAAATTCACAGAAAAAGAAAAATACAAGCAAGATGAAGAAGCTCAGAAACCATTCCCAGGTAAAGAATAGGAGAACTCACCTAAAGCAGTCAACAATGAAACAGGCCTTTGCAGTCTGACAGACTTTGAGTTCAAAAAGGAGATAGTGAAAATACTGAAGGAATTAAGAGAGGATATGAACAGTAATGTGGATTCCATTATAAAGGAACTAGACAATATGAGGAGGAGCCAAGAAAATCTAGAAAATTCATTTGCAGGTATATGAACTGAACTAAAGGCAATAAAGACCATAACGAATGATGCAGAAGAATGCATTAGTGACGTGGAGGATAGAACAATGGAAATCACCCAAAAAGTACAGCAGACAGAAAACCAAATGAAAAAATATGAAAGCAATACAGGAGACCTAGGGCATAATATAAAGTGGCCCAATCTATGCATAATAGGAATTTCAGAAGGAAAAGAAAAAGAAAAGGGGATTGAAAATATACTTGAAGAAATTATGGCTGAAAACCTTCCAAGTCTAAAGGATACTGACATCAAGATACAGGAATCACAGAGAGCCCCAAACAATTGGAACCCAAACAGGCCCACATCAAGATGTATTATAATAAAAATGGCAAGAGTTAAAGAGAAAGATAGACTTTCAAAGGCAGCAAGAGAAAAGCAAAGTGTTAATTACAGGGGTACCCCCATAGGGCTATCAGCTGATTTCTCTACAAAAGGACTAGGGGCCAGGAGGGAGTGGCAAGATGTATTTAAAGTGCTGAAATGAAAATATCTGCAACATAAATACTCTATCCAGCAAGAATATTATTTAAAATATAAGGAGAAATAAAGAATTTCTCCAACAAACAAAAGCTAAAAGGGTACAGCAATACTAAACCCATACTAAAAGGTACTGAAAAGGCTTCTCTAAATTTAAACAAAAAAAAAAAAAAGAGGAAGATCTAGGATGGAGGAAACCACATTTGGAAAGCAGTCACCTAAGTAAACCAGCATACAGATCTAAATATGAAGATGTTAAAAAAAGATAACAAAATCATACAATATGGGGAAGAAAAGCAAGAAAATACAGGCTATTTTTAATTTTAATGATGTGTTTGAGCCTATATGATTATCATGCTAAAGCAAGCAGATATAGGAAGGGGTTAATGTACTTTAAAAAAAGGGGGGGGCAACCACAGATCAAAACTGAACACTACATTCACAAAAACTGAAAAAAATGTACTCAAACATAAAATAAATGAAAACCATCCAACCCCCCCCCAAAAAAAAACAAAGAAGAAAAGAGAAACGTGGAATCGACTGGAAAACAGGGTCAAAATTGGCAATAGATGCATAGCTATCAATAATCACCTTAAATGTTAAAGGACCGAATGCTCCAATCAGAAGACAGAGTGGCAGGATGGATTAAAAGATAAAAACCTGACCCCCTTGCTGTACAGTGGGAAAATAAAAATAAATAAATAAATAAATAGATAAAAAAAAGAAAAAAACCTTCAATTTTCTGCCTGCAAGAAACACACCTTAGGGCAAAGGACACTTACAGGCTGAAAGCAAGGGGATGGGAAAAGATATTTCATACCAATGGAAAAGACAGGAAAGCAGGAGTTGCAATTCTCATAGCAGACAAAATAGACTTTAAAACGAAGGCCATAAAGAAAGACAAAGAAGGACACTACATAATGGTTAACGGATCCATGCAAGGAGAGGATATTACAGTTGTGAATATATATGTTCCGAATATAGGAGCACCCAGATACCTCCAACAAATACTAACAGACATAAAAGGAGAAATTGATGGGAATACACTCATAGTAGGAGACTTTAACACCCCACTCACATCAAGGGACAGATCCTCTAGAGCGAAAATCAGTAAGGCAACAGAGATCCTAAAGGACACAATAGAAAAGTTAGACTTAATGGACATTTTTAGGACATTACATCCAAAAAAATCAGAATACACATTCTTCTCAAGGGCACATGAAACATTCTCAAGAATTGATCACACACTGGGGCACAAGCTAGCCTCAACAAATTTAATAGCATAGAAATTATTCCAAGTGTCTTCTCTGC
Organism: Sus scrofa; assembly: GCF_054392235.1. Classification (NCBI taxonomy): domain Eukaryota; kingdom Metazoa; phylum Chordata; class Mammalia; order Artiodactyla; family Suidae; genus Sus; species Sus scrofa. The sequence goes on along the minus strand of NC_139393.1, from coordinate 36,021,900 downwards.
CCACAGTGGCATGAGACTAGAAATTAACCACAGGAAAAGAAGTGAGAAAAAAACTTACTACATGGACACTAAACAACATGCTACTAAAAAACCAGTGGGTCAAAGAGGAAATCAAGAAGGAAATGAAAAAATACCTTGAGAGAAATGATAATGAAGACACAACCACTTGGAATCTATGGGATGCCGCAAAAGCAGTGCTCAGAGGGAAGTTCATAGCAATATAGGCCTTCCTCAAAAAGGAAGAAAAGTCTCAAATCGACAACTTAACACACCACCTAAATGATTTCGAAAAAGAAGAACAAGCAAAACCTAAAGTCAGCCGAAGGAAGGAAATCATAAATATCAAAGAGGAAAAAAAATAGAGATTCATAAAACAATAGACAGAAACAATCACTCCAAGAGCTGGTTCTTTGAAAAGGTAAACAAAATAGACAAATCTCTAGCTAGACTCACCAAGAGGAGGAGAGAAAAACCCAAATGAACAAAATAAGAAATCAAAAAGGAGAAGTTACAACGGATGCTATAGAAACACACACACACACAAACCATGAAGGAATACTATCAACAATTGTATGCCAGCAAATTTGACAACCTAGAAGAAATGGACACTTTTCTGGAGACGTACAGCCTACCAAAACTGAATCGAGAAGAAATAGATCAACTGAACAGACTGGTCACTAGAAATGAAATTGAATATGTCATAAAAACACTCGCTACATGTAAAAGTCCAGGACCAGACGGCTTCACAGTTGAATTCTACCAAATATACAAAGAGGAACTTATACCCATCCTCCTTAAACTTTTTCAAAAGGTTGAAGAAGAAGGAACACTTTCAAGGATATTCTATGTTGCCACCATCACCCCAATTCCAAAACCAGACAGAGATACCACCAATAAAGAAAACTATAGGCGAATATCTTTGATGCACCATAGACACAAAAATTCTCAACAAAAGTTTAGCCCACCGAATCCAACAACATATCAAAAAGATCATACACCACGACCAGGTGGGATTCATCCCAAGTGGTTCAACAGGATGGTTCAACATATGCAAATCAATCAACATCATACACCACATTTACAAAAGAAAAGTCAAAATCTACATGATCATCTATCTTAGATGCCAAAAAAAGCACTCAACAAAACCCAACATCCATGCATGATAAAAACCCTTACCAAAGCGGGTATAGAGGCAACATTCCTGAACATAATCAAAGCCATTTACCTCAAACCCACAGCAAATATAACACTCAATGGAGAAAAGATGAAAGCCTTCCCACTAAAATCTGGAAAAGACAAGGATGCCCACTCTCACCACTGCTATTCAACACAGGACTGGAAGTCCTAGCCACAGCCATCAGACAAACAAAAGAAATAAAAGGCATCCACATAGGAAGAGAAGAGGTAAAACTGTCACTGTATGCAGATGACATGATACTATATACAGAAAACCCTAAGGACTCAACCCAAAAACTACTTGAACTGATCCACAAATTCAGCGAAGTAGCGGGATGTAAGATTAACATTCAGAAATCAGTCCCACTTCTCTATACTAACAATGAAATATTAGAAAACGAATACAAAAATGCCATACCCTTTAAAATTGCACCCCCCAAAATTAAATACCTGGGACTACACCTGACCAAGGAGGTAAAGACTTATATGCTGAGAACTATAAAACATTAACCAAGGAGATCAAAGAAGACGTAAAGAAATGGAAAGCTATTCCATGCTCCTGGGTTGGAAAAATTGACATTGTAAAAATGGCCATACTACCCAAAGCAATCTACAGATTCAATGCAATCTCCATCTAATTACCCATGACATTTTTCACAGAACTAGAACAAACAATCCAAAAATTAATATGGAACCACGAAAGACCTAGAGTTGCCAAAGCAATCCTGAGGAACAAAAACCAAGCACGAGGCATCACTCTCCCAGACTTCAGGCAAGATTACAAAGCCACAGTCATCAAGACAAACTGGACAGGTGCATGCAAATCAATGAAACCAGAACACACCCTCACACCATGCACCAAAATAAACTCAAAATGGCTGAAAGACTTAAATATAAGACAAGACACCATCAAACTCCTGGAAGAGAACATAGGCAAAACATTCTCTGACATCAACCTTACAACTGTTTTCTCAGATCATTCTCCCAAGGCAACAGAAATAAAAGCAAAAATAAGCCAATGAGAACTAATCAAACTGATGAGCTTCTGCACAGCAAAGGAAACCTTACAACAATAAAAGGACAACTTACAGAATGGGAGAAAATAGTTTCAAATGATGCAAACGACAAGGGCCTAATCTCTAAAATATGCAAGCAACTTATACAACTCAACAGCAAAAAAGCCAGCAACCCAATGGAAAGAGGGGTAAAAGGACTAAAGAGACATTTCTCCAAGGAAGATATACAGATGGCCAACAAGCACTTGAAGCAATGCTCAACATCCCTGATTAAAAGAGAAATTCAAATCAAAACTACCATGAGATACCACCTCACACCAGTCAGAATGGCCATCAATAACAATTCCACAAATAGCAAATGCTGGAGGGGGTGTGGAGAAAAGGGAACCTCCTGTGCTGTTGGTGGGAATGCAAGCTGGTATAGCCACTGTGGAGAATAGTATGGAGGTGCCTTAGAAAACTATACGTAGAACTACCATATGACACAGCAATCCCACTCTTGGCCGTATATGCTAACAAAACTTTCTCTAAAAAGACAGATGCACCAACATGTTCATTGCAACTCTATTCACAATAGCCAATGCATGTAATCAACCCAAATGTCCTGTGACAGATGATTGGATTAGCAAGATGTGGTATATATACGCAATGAAATACTACTCAGTCATAATAAACAACATAATACTGTCATTTGCATCAACATCGATGGAATTAGAGATTCTCCTATTGAGTGAAGTAATTCAGGAAGAGAAAGACAATTACCATATGATATCACTTATATCTGGAATCTAATACATGCCACAAGTGAATCTTTCCACAGAAAAGTAAATCATGGACTTGGAGACTGGACTTGTGGTTGCCAAGGGGGAAGGGGTGGGAGTAGGAGAAACTGGCAGCTTGGGCTAAATAGAAGCTGAATGTTGTCTTTGGGATGGATTAGCAATGGAATCCTGCTGTGTAGCACTGGGAATTCTGTCCATTCACTTATGATGGAACATGCAATATCAGAAAAGTAATGTATACATATAAGTGTAACTGGGTCACCATGCTGTACAGTAGAAAAGATATACTCATAAATAAAAAAAATCATAAGTTAATTTTCACAATACCTAATTCATGTATGCTGTCCATTCATGAATAAAGCTTTGTATTAAAATTAAAATTATAACTTTTTTGTATTAAAAATACAGTTTCACAAAGGGAGAAGTATTAATCAAAGAATATTGGTATATTCCAGAATATATTCCATCAGAATAATCTCGGTTTAGAACATAAGGTAAAAGTTAGTAGGAATTTTTTAATGTATTTTAGGACTGGAAAGAAAATTTCTGAGCGTAAAAATTTATGAAATCCTACACACCCACAGTTCTTATTCCTTGTTTATTGATAACATATGCAATAATTTAAGGGGTTTGGCACAAATTACACTAATGGATAAAAGTCATTATTTTAAAAATGATTAGCCTTGTTTTAAAATTAATTTAAATAAAACAGTTATTCATATAAGTGACAGACAACATGCTATCTAATGATATAGATTAATGGAAGAAAAATGGTTTAATTTATGTTTTCTGTAATATCTATGACATAGCCTAGACAATATGCAGAAGTTCATCAAGTTACCACTCCAAGGAATGTCATTCATTCTTTGTATCTCACTGGGAAGGAGACTCTAACATAGTCACCTATTCTTGAACACCTTTAAGCACTACGGTTTTAGGAAGGTATTTTAAATAAAGAATATATATTATACCAATTGTCTCCTGCATAAAGTAACTCTAATAATTTCAATATTATAGATTCTTTAACATTATAATTTGCAAAATTTAAATTTGTATTTTTTCCTTCAGTGTTTATTTTTAACTCCTTTATAAATCTTATAAGCTGTTAAGGAACTTAATAAAATGGGAACAAATTGGCCATATGTAGGACAAAAATTACTTAGTCTAAAACTGTTTTGATATGAAATCAAAGTTGTTTTATAGGATTGCTAAGTAAATTAGAGCACAAATTTAACAATAAAATATATTAAGAAAAACATCACTTAGCCTGCTCTCCCCCCAGTTTTATATAGATATAATTGACATAACATAATGTAAGTTTAAATTATACAACATGGTTATGTGATTCACATGTGCAAGATGATTAGCATGTTATGGTTAATCAATACATACACTACTTCACATGATTATAATTTTGTGGTGGTAAGAACTTTAAAGATATACTCTTTTACTTTCAATTTATTGATAACTATAGTCACCATGATGTATATTAGATTCCTCCAAACTTTTCTTTTAAGTGGAAGTTTATACCCTTTGACCAACATAGCCCATTTTCCTTCCACCAAACTCCAGTTCATTTGTTTCTATTCTTCCCTCTGTTTCTATGAGTTTGTGAGCCTGCTGTTAGGAAAGAATATATGCATTGAAGTCAAATATTTAAAAATATATATATATAAAGCCACTAAAATGCACAATAAAATTGTACATAAAAATGTTTTTTGTATGTTAAAGTAAGTTCTTAAATTAAAGGAATAATTGGAAGACATTGTTGAACACTTAAGAAAATACCACAGATTGAAACTATTATGATCTAGACAGAAAGTATGTTCTATAACTTATTTTTTTCAGCTTAATGATTTCTGTAATTTTAATGCATCTCTAAGCACTGCCAATTATATATGTATGTATATATATACAAATTATTAAGTAGGAAGGTATTATAAAATATTTATGGACCTAGTTCACTTGAGGAGAAACTTTGGGATGTTTTTCTTCTTAATGACACCATATAGAGAAGTTTTTTTTTTACCTCAAATAATATTTTATTTACTTTTTTTAAATGAATTCAATTTTGTAAATAAAATGTCAGAGTAGTCTGAGTTGTGTTGCTGTAACAAAATGGTACATGATCTCATAGGCTTAACAAAATAAGTTCATTTCTTGCTCACACTACCAGTAGACTAAGTGTCAGGAATTCCTAAATCCCCTTATTTCTCCTTGTTTTTTTTTTTTTTTAATTTTTTCCCGCTGTATAGCATGGGGATCAAGTTATTCTTGTATGTATACATTTTTCCCCCACCCTTTGTTCTGGTGCAATATGAGTATCTAGACATAGTTTCAATGCTACTCAGCGGGATCTCATTGTAAATCCATTCCAAGTTGTATCTGATAACCCCAAGCTCCAGATCACTCCCACTCCCTTCCTCTCCCCCGGGGTGACCACAAGTCTATTTTCCAAGTCCATGATTTTCTTTTCTGAGGAGATGTTCATTTGCGCTGGATATTAGATTCCAGTTATAAGTGATATCATATGGTATTTGTCTTTCTGACTCATTTCACTCAGTATGAGAGTCTCTAGTTCCATCCATGTTGCTGCAAATGGCACTATGTCATTCTTTTTTATGGCTGAGCAGTATTCCATTGTGGATATATACCACATCTTCCGAATCCAATCATCTGTTGATGGACATTTGGGTTGTTTCCATGTCCTGGCTATTGTGAATAGCGCTGCAATGAACATGCAGGTGCATATGTCTCTTTTAGTAGAGTTTTGTCCGGATAGATGCCCAAGAGTGGGAGTGTGGGGTCATACGGATGTTCTATGTATAGATTTCTAAGGTATCTCCAAACTGTTCTCCATAGAGGCTGTACCAGTTTATATTTCCACCAACAGTGCAGGAGGGTTCCCTTTTCTCCACATCCCTTCTAGCACTTGTTATTTGTGGACTTCTTAATGAGGGCCATTCTGACTGGTGTGAGGTGGTATCTCATGGTAGTTTTGGTTTGCATGTCTCTTATGATCAGGGGTGTTGAGCATGTTTTCAAGTGTTTGCTGGCCATCTGTATGTCTTCCTTGGAGAAATGTCTATTCAGGTCTTTTGCCCATTTTTCCATTGATTGATTGGCTGTTGAGTTGTATAAGTTGCTTATATATTCTAGAGATTAAGCCCTTGTCAGTTGCATTGTTTGAAAGTATTTTCTCCCATTCTGTAAGTTGTCTTTTTGTTTTCTTTTGGGTTTCCTTTGCTGTGCAAAAGCTTTTCAGTTTGATGAGGTGCCATGGGTTTATTTTTGTTCTTATTTCTGTTGCCTTGGGAGACTGACCTGAGAAAATATTCATAATGTTGATGTCAGAGAATGTTTTGCCTATGTTCTCTTCCAGGAGTTTGATGGTGTCTTTACTTATATTTAAGTCTTTCAGACATTTGGAGTTTATTTTTGTGCATGGTGTGAGGGTGTGTTCTAATTTCATTGCTTTGTGTGCAGCTATCCAGGTTTCGCAGCAATGCTTGCTGAATAGACTTTCTTTTTCCCATTTGATGTTCTTGCCTCCCTTGTCAAAGATTAATTGACCATAGGTGTCAGGGTTTATTTCTGTGTTCTCCATTCTGTTCCATTGGTCTGTCTCTCTGATTTGATACCAGTACCACACTGTTTTGATGACTGTGGCTTTGTAATATTTCTTGAAGTCTGGGAGAGTTATGCCTCCTGCTTGGTTTTTGTTTCTCAGGATTGCTTTGGCGATTCTGGGTCTTTTGTGGTTCCATATAAATGTTTGGATTGTTTGTTCTAGTTCTGTGAAAAATGTCATGGGTAATTTGATAGGGATTGCGTTGAATCTGTAGATTGCTTTGGGTAGTATGGCCATTTTTACAATATTGGTTTTTCTAATCCATGAACATGGAATATCTTTCCATTTCTTTACATCTTCTTTGATTTCCTTGATTAATGTTTTGTAGTTCTCAGCATTTAAATCGTTTACCTCCTTGGTCAGGTGTATTCCGAGGTATTTAAATTTTGATGTGCAATTTTAAAAGGTATTGTATTTTTGTATTCCTTTTCTAATATTTCATTGTTGGTATACAGAAATGTGACTGACTTCTGAATATTAATCTCATATCCTGCTACATTGCTGAATTTGTTGATCAGTTCAAGGAGTTTTTGGGTTGAGTCCTTAGGGTTATCTATGTATAGTATCACGTCATCTGCATTCAGTGACAGTTTGATCTCTTCTCTTCCTAGATGGATGCCTTTTATTTCTTTTGTTTGTCTAATTGCTGTGGCTAGGACTTCCAAAACTATGTTGAATAGCAGTGGTGAGAGTGGGCATCCCTGTCTTGTTCCAGATTTGAGTGAGAAGGCTTTCAGTTTTTCCCCATTGAGTACTATATTTGCTGTGGGTTTATCATAAATGGCTTTGATTATGTTCAGGAATGTTCCCTCTATACCCACTTCAGCAAGAGTTTTGACCAGGACTTTGTCAAATGCTTTTTTTGCATGTATTGAGGTGATCATATTACTTTTGACTTTTCTCTTGTTAATGTGGTGTATGACATTGATTGATTTGTGTATGTTGAATCATCCTTGTGAACCTGGGATGAACCCAACCTGGTCATGGTGTGTGATCTTTTTGATGTGTTGTTGGATTCGGTTGGCTAAGATTTTGTTGAGAATTTTTGCATCTATATTCATCAAAGATATTGGGCGATAGTTTTCTTTTTTGGTGGTATCTCTGTCTGGTTTTGGAATGAGGGTGATGGTGGCCTCATAGAATGTCTTTGGGAGTATTCCTTCTTCTTCAACCATTTGAAAGAGTTTAAGGAGGATGGGCACCAGATCCTCTTCATATGTTTGATAAAATTCACCTGTGAAGCCATCTGGTCCTGGACTTTTATTTGTAGGGAGTGTTTTTATGACCTCTTCAATTTCATTTCTAGTGATCGGTCTGTTCAGTTGGTCTGTTTCTGCTTGATTCAGTTTTGGCAGGCTGTAAGATTCTAGAAAGTTGTCCATTTCTTCCAGATTGTCAAACTTGTTGCCATACAGTTGTTCATAGTATTCTCTTATGGTTTTTTGTATTTTGGCAGTACCTGTTGTGATTTCTCCTTTTTCATTTATAATTTTGGTTATTTGGGTTCTTTCTCTCCTCTTTTTAGTGAGTCTGGCCAGGGGTTTGTCAATTTTGTTCACCTTTTCAAAGAACCAGCTCTTGGTTTTATTAATTTTCTCTATTGTTTTTTGAATCTCTATTTTATTGATTTCTTCTTTGATCTTTATAATTTCCTTCCTTCTGCTGACTTTAGGACTTTTTTGTTCTTCTTTTTCTAACTCATTTAGGTGGAGGGTTAAGTGGTCAATTTGGGATCTTTCTTCTTTTATGAGAAAGGCCTGGATTGCTATAAATTTCCCTCTGAGCACTGCTTTCACAGCATCCCATAGATTTTGAGAGGTTGTGTCTTCATTATCATTTGTTTCAAGGTAGTTTTTAATTTCCTTCTTGATTTCCTCATTGACCCATTGGTTTTTTAGTAGCATGTTGTTTAGTCTCCATGTAGTAGGTTTTTTCTCATTTCTTTTCTCATGGTTTAATTCGAGTTTCATGGCTTGTGGTCAGAGAAGATACTTGAAATAATTTCTATGCTCCTAAATTTGTTGAGGTTATCTTTGTGTCCCAATATGTGGTCGATTCTTGAGAGTGTTCTATGAGCATTTGAGAAGAATGTGTATTCTGATTTTTTTGGATATAGTGTCCTGAAGATGTCAGTTAAGTCTAACTTTTCTATTGTTTCCTTTAGGATCTCTGTTGATTTATTGGTTTTCTGTCTAGAGGATCTGTCCACTGGTGTGAGTGGGGTATTAAGGTCTCCTACTATGATTGTATTCCCATCGATTTCTCCCTTTATGTCGTTAATATTTGTTGTATGTATCTGGGTGCTCCTATATATGGGGCATATATGTTGATGATAGTAACATCCTCTCCTTGGATATATCCCTTAATCATTAAAGAGTGTCCTTCTTTGTCTTTCTTTATGACCTTCGTTTTAAAGTGTATTTTGTCTGATATGAGTGTTGCAACTACTGCTTTCCTGTCATGTCTATTGGCATGAAATATTTTTCCCCACCCCTTCACTTTCAATCTATATGCGTCCTTTGTCCTAAGGTGAGTTTCTTGTAGGCAGCATATTGAAGGTTTTTGTCTTTTTATCCACTCAGCCACTCTGTGTCTTTTGATTGGCGCATTCAGTCCATTGACATTTAAGGTGATAATTGATAGATGCTTATTTATTGCCATTTGAACCTCGTGTTCCAGTTGATTCTATGGTTTTCCATTCTTCCTTTCTTCCTTTTTTGGTTGGATGGTCTCCAGTTATTATCTGCTTGAGTGTGTTTTTTTTTTCATTTTTTGCGAATGCAATATTTGGTTTTGGCTTGTTGCTGCCCTGGTTTTTAATTATAGTAACCCCTTCCTATAATTGTGTGTTTTAGGATGATGGTCCTGTAGGTTCAAACACTTCATTACTAAATTAAAATTAAGAAGAAAAACAAACAAAAAGGGTTATTTATTTCCTAACATCCCTTGCCCACATTTTATGATTTTGATGACTCTTCTTTTTTTCTCTTTAATTTTATTTTGTTTGAAATATGTTCATGATTAAATCTGTATGCTGGCTTATTTGAGTGACTGTTCTCTGATTGTGGTTTCCTTAATCCTAGTTCTTCCTCTTTTTTTTTTTTTCTTTTTCCTCCCTTTCTTTTTGGTTTAGAGAAGCCCTTTCAGTATTTCTTTTATCCTGGGTTTTGTATTGCTCTATTCTTTTAGCTTTTGTTTGTTGGAAAAAAATTTATTTCCCCTTCTATTTTAAATGATATTCTTGCTGGATAGAGTATTCTAGGTTGCATATTTCTTCCTTTTAGCACTTTAAATATCTCTTGCCATTCCCTCCTTGTCTGTAGTGTTTCTTTAGAGAAATCAGTGGATAACCTTGTGGGGGTTCCCTTGTAGGTAACATTCTGCTTTTCTCTTGCTGCCTTTAGGATACTCTCTTTATCATTAACTTTTGCCATTTTTATTATAATGTGTCTTGGGGTGGGTCTATTTGGGTTCAACTTGTTTGGGGCTCTCTGTGTTTCTTGTATCTTGAACTCAGTATCCTTTTGATTTGGGAAGTTTCCAGTGACAATTTCTTCAAATATATTTTCCATCCCCTTATCTTTTTCTACTGCTCTAGAATTCCTATTATGCATAGATTGGTGTGCTTTATGTTATCCCATAGGTCTCTTCTATTGCTTTCATGTTTTTTCATTTGGTTTTCTGTCTGCTGGCCTGATTGGATGATTTCCATTATTCTATCTTCCACATCACTGATTCGTTCTTCTGCATTATTCCTTCTGGTTTTTACTGACCTTATTTCAGTTTGTGTCTTTGCAAATTAACTTTCTGGTTTTTCTTGGCTCCTCCTTATATTTTCTATTTCCTTTCTGAGGGTGTTTGCATTACTGTTCATATCTTCTCTTAATTCCTTCAGTATTTTCACTATTTCTCTTTTGAACTCCAGGTCTGTCTGACTGCAGAGATCTGTTTCATTGGTGACTGCTTTAGGTGAATTCTCCTGTTGATTTAACTGGGGGTGGTTTCTGAGCTTCTTCATCTTGCTTGTTGTTTTCTTTTTCCTGGTGGAGTTGTACTCTCCGTGGCTGGGCAGTGTTTGCCTTGTCACTGCTGTGGAATGTTTCCTGAGGGCTGGCATTGTTGGTCAGTCTTCTTTGAGGCAGTGTGGCTTTTCTGGCGGGTGGGTGGGGCAGATAGGGTCTCTTTGAAGCAAAGGAGGAGTTCCTGAGTGCAGACAGGACTGGGAGGTCTGCACCACAATGGAAGCAGATTTCACTCATTCAGTCCGAACTTGCTCTGATGTTTTTGGACTGTGGGTATCTTGCAGGGGGCTAGCGGTGCTGAGCAGCTATTCCACAGGAGTGCAGCACAGCCCAAGTGCTGTAGTAGCTAGCTGGGCCACTGCAAACCCAAGAGGCTCTTTGCCAGGGCAGCCTGACTCAGAAGGACTGTCTGAGAATGTAGGCAGATCTTTTCACGGCCTGGCCAAGCTTCTTCTAGCTTTTCTGGGCTGCAGGCCTTTTCCAAGTGGCTGGCGGTGTTTGGTGCTGCTTTGTGGCGGTTTAGCCCCTCCATGGGCAAGCAGGTCAGTTCAGGGACAGCCTCTGCAGTGGTAGGCTTCCAGCAATTATTGAGGCCAGCCCTCCCAGATGGCAGGCAGCCCCAGGTACAGCACATTCATAAGGGTTGTGGGGATGCACTGGGAAGCACAGTTTTCTGATAGCTGGCAGGCCAGTGAGCTCGCTGTGTCATGGGGAGTATCTTATGGTGGTTCACCCCTTCTTCTCTCCCCTCCCCAACACTCATGCAGACCCAGCTCTTCTCCCAGGTTCCCTCTGATGTGGCTTTCCACTTCCCCACCCTTAGCATATTGTTCCCTCCCCCACAATGCTCTGCTTTCTAGTCTTCCTGGCAGTTACTACCCCATCAATCTTGACAGACTGGTTCCTAGACCGTCCAAGCAGTCTCCACCCCACCCACCCCAGCCCTTTCTGGGAACTAGCCTCCAGATCCAAGGTCTCGGTGCCCAGCCCCCACCCAAGCATCTCAATTCTTGGTAACTGTGCCAGTCGTTCAGATGATCTGTTCAGTTCTCACTCTGCTTTTCAGAACTTAGACTTACTGCTACACTCTTCTCTGCTACTGGAGATTCCTCCAGTTCAGTTGATCTTTCTATCGAGTAGGGAGTAGGTGACTTTCCAGGGTGTGGGATCACTTTCTCCTCCACAGTTCCCTTTTGGGAGCACCTATCCAGTTTGGATTCACCTTCTCTAACTATCTTCTTTTCTGTTGTTTTACCTAGTAATGTCACGAGATTCTTGCCATTATTGGAGTTTAGGTTCTTCTGCCAGCGATTGGATGCTGTTCTGTGCAAGTTGTTTAATCTTTAGATGTGTTTTTTTTTGTTGTGTTTGTGGCAGAGGGTGAACATATCCCCCTACTCTTCCTCCATCTTGCCTCCTCCCTCTCTTTGTTTTTAACACAAGATAATCATAACAATATTTTCAGGGAAATATGTTCAGATCTACAAGTTATATTTTTAAAAATATATTTAATGAAATGACAAATAAAAATCTTTACATGATTAGACTGTTTAAAAAGTATTGTCTATATCTTATATCTGGCCTTAGATGTTTTCAAATTAAAATTATCTCAGTTAAGTTAAAAACTATCTAATTGCAAATTCTCATAAAATGAGCCAGTTTCAAATTCCTGCCTCAGTCTCTACTAAATTTTCATTACATCAACATAGAATTTTTTTTTTTTTATTTTTAGTACCAGCATCTGCGACAATAATCAGAAAAATAATTCTGGAGTTCCTATCATGGCTTAGCGGGATAAGAACCTGACTATTATCCATAAGTATGCAGGTTTGATCTCTGGCCCTGCTCAGTGAGTTAAGCATCTGCCACTGCTGTGTCTGTGGTGTAGGCTTAGCTGCTGAGGCTCCAATTTGAGCCCTAACCTGGGAACTTCCATAGTCTGCATGTGAAGCCCTAAAAAAAAAGAAAAAGAGAAAACAGAAAAATATTTAAAATAAATAACGATGTAACACTAAGATCATATTTATAACTAAAATTTAAAGGTTCAAAAGAATGTTAAAACAATTATTATTTTATTGTTTTTAACTCTATCTCTACACTAATTTTTAAATAATCACCAAACACCTAGTTCATATCTCTCTCGGAAAAATTTTCAGAAGATATTAAAGTTTTCCCCTATCATTTTATATAAAAATTCAGTTCAAGACTATTCTTTTTATTATTTAATTATATTTTTGTAATTATTAAGTAGATTATGTTTAATTAAAAAGTCATGTAGAAAAACATATTTTAGAATTTAGCATCAGTAGATTTTTTCTCAAGATTAAATAGACATTTTTGATATTTACACAAGAAAAATCACTAAAGTAGATAAGTAGCAAGAGTCACAAAGATTCATTGCTGCCTTAAAATTATATAAAACTTACATAAAATATTGTTTCCATTTGGAAAATAAATAATGTAAGTTATAACAAGAGATAAAAATATTTGGATGATGTTTTCAGGCTTCAAGCAGTTATTCAAAACTAAACTTAGGACAACTATCCTATTTATTTTGCAAGTGCAATATTTAAAAGAAGTCAAAATTCACATAAAACGAAGAAATGATTTTTAAGTACGGATGATTTTTAACAAACCACATATAAATTTTGATCTTTCAAAAGGGGTTCCTAAATTTATAATTTAGATGGCTATTTACCATCATTATACCTATAAGTAGAGGAAACAGTAATGTTTTTCCATTTATATAAGGTTAATCTACTGGAAATCCCTTCTCTAGGAAATTAACATAGAGTGATTGAGAACAAATAGTAGTCATAATAATGACTAGAGTTATAGAAATCGATTGGCTACTTCCTGGGAATGTAGTTTTTGGCAAAATATTAAGTGACTCAAGCTCTCATTACTCTCACTAGTGAAATTTGCTTAACAGTGCAAACATTTAAGGAGTGTTAGCAAATTTAATTGGGCCATGTATGGGAATCTATTAACACAATGCTTTTCAGTGAGTAAAGTGTAGATCTGTTTACAATTATTATAATCATTACATTTACCATTATAACACGGCCAACTATTTTGTCATAAGAAATGTCTCCATTTTTTAAGTAATGAAATATACAGATTTTTATATTCAAAATAACATCTATATGGAAAAGTAAATAGAAATTCAGTAGCATTAAAAACCTATTGTCGAGAAATAGAAATTCAGTAGCATTAAAAACCTGTTGCCAGGAGTTGTGGCTCAGTGGTTAACCAACCCAACTAGTATCCATGAGGATGAGGGTTTGATACCTGGCCTCACTCAGTGGGAGTCAGTATTTCCATGAGCTGTGGTGTAGGAGTCAGTATTTCCATGAGCTGTGGTGTAGGTCTCATTTCTGCAGCTGTGTTTTAGGCCAGCAGTTGTAGCTGTAGATCCAAATTGACCCCTACACTGTAAGCTTCCATATGCTGAAGGTGTGGCCTTAAAAAAACAAAACAAAACAAAAAAACTATTGCCAATTTAGATACAAACAAATAAAAACATGTAAGAAGAAATCTAACTTTTTTTGTTTTAATGACATTTAGAAAGAGCATTGGGCAGTTCTATTGTGGCACAGTGGATACAAATCTCACTAGTACCTGTGGTGCTTGCCCTTGCTCATTGGGTTAAGAATCCTGAATTGCCATGAGCTATAGTGTATATTGCAGATTTGGCTCAGATCCTGTGTTGCTGTGGCTGTGGTATAGGCTGGCAGCTGTAGCTCTGATTCAATCCCAAGCTTGGGAACATGGGAACTTCTGTATGCTAAGGATGTGGCCCTGAAAAAGCTCCCCCCCCAAAAAAAAATGCAAAAGACAAAAAAGAGTGCTATATTTTGCATAGTAAGAAATCAAAAAAAAAAAAAAACTCAAGAAACAGCAGTTTAAGCTTATTTTAGAGTTTGTCATTTTCATAGAACATGAATTATTCCTACAAAACCAGGAAAGTCCCTGCTACAGGTTTTTAAATCTCTCTGTGGAAAGAGTTTGGGCAACTTATATAGTTTTATTTGACATATTTACCTTATGCAAAAGTAGGAATAATATAATTTAATATGCCACAGGATTATTTTGGCAATGAGGTAAACCATATATAAACCAGTAGCACTCTGTCTACCTCACAATGAAAACTCAGTAGTTTTGTCTGTAAATAAAGCTATTACAATGAAAATAATTATTTTTAAAATAGTTAATTTCATACTTTTTTCTTCTTAAAGAAAATGTTTTAAAATACTTTACAGAATGTTTCAACCTTACTCATAACAATTTATCTCATAATTTCAGTGGACATGTTCCATTTGAGCAAGCTTACTTCCACTGAAATTTGAAAAGTGTATGTGGCATAGAAGTGGGAAAATCTGGCCCAACCCATCAGCACTGAGAAACCCCAGGACAAAAAACAAACCAGGTGGGATCACAGCCCCACCCCTCAGTAAACAGGCTACCTGAAGAAACCCTAGGTGCACAGCCACCTCTAATTCCATTCAGAGACAAAGCCCCAACCACTAGAGGGATAGGAATCAGCTCCACCTACCAATGGGCAGGCATCAGGAAGCCTACAGCAAGCCCCCATAGCAAATTCAGTCACAAGGGGGCAGACACCAGAAGTAAGAGAGGCTACAACTCTATTATCTGTAAAAAGGTCACCACACCAAAAACCTATAAAAATGAAAAGACAGAGAACTGTAACTCAGATTAGGGAGAAAGAAAAAACCCCAACAGATCATCTAAGTGATCAGGAGATTCTCAGCATCCAGCAAAAAGACTTTAGACTGTTGATGTGGAAGAAGATGCAAGACATTGGAAATAAACTGGAGGCAAAGATGGATAACTTATAGGAAACACTGAGCAAAGAGATTCAAGATATAAAACATAAGCGAGAAGAGATGAAAAATACAATAACTGAAATAAAAAATTCATTAGAAGCAGCCAATAGCAGAATACAGGAGGCAGAAGAATGAATAAGTGAGGTGGAGGACAAATTAATGGAAATCATGGATGTGGAACAGAAAATAGAAAAAAGATTGGAAACAAATGAAGAGAGTCTCAGAGAACTCTGGGAGAACATTAAACTCACCAACATCCATATTATAGGGGTGCCAGAAGGAGAAGAGAGAGAGAAGGGGACAGAAAAAAATATTCAAAGAGATAATAGTTGAAAACTTCCCTAACATGGGAAAGGAACCACTCACTCAAATCCAGAATGCACGAGTGCCATATAAAATAAACCCAAGGAGGAATACCATGAGACACATGTTAATCAAACTGACCAAAATTAAAGACAAAGAGAAAATCTTGAAAGCAGCAAGGGAAAAGAAACAAATAACATACAAGGGAACCTTGATAAGGTTATTTGCAGATTTTTCAGCAGAAACTCTGCAGGCCAGAAGGGAGTGGCATGATATACTTAACATGATGAAAGGAAAAAAAAAATCTCCAACCAAGACTCCTTTATGCAGCAATTCTCTAGTTCAGATTTGAAGGAGAAATAAAAACCTTCACAGATAAGCAAAAGTTGAGAGAATTCAGCAACACTAAACCAGTCTTACAAAAAATACAAAAGGAACTTCTCTAGGCAGAAAATAAAAGACAGCAACAGGGAACAAAAATACCACAAATGACAAGGCTCAACAATAAAGTATATATACAGTAAAGATACAAAATCTTCCATGCACAATTATGTCACCAAAATCAGATCATGAGAAGAGGTGGGTACAAACGCAGGACACTGGAGATGCATTGGCAATTAATAGACCAACCACTTAAAACATATCTGATTCATATATGACTCATATCTCATATATATATAGACTCATATCAAAATTTCAGAATAACTGCAAACAAAAAATATGCAATTCATACACAAGCAACTAAGAAAAATCAACTTGAATACGACAAAATAAAAACAGTCATCAAACCACAAGAGGAGAGAACAAGGGAAGAAGGGAAGAAAAAAAGCAACAAAAACAAATCCAAAGCAATTAATAAAATGGCAATAAGAAAATACAAATCAATAATTACCTTAAATGCTAGTGGACTAAACGCCTCAACCAAAAGACATAGACTGCCTGAATGGATACAAAAACAAGACCCATATATATGCTGTCTTTAAGAGACCCGCTTCACTTCTAGGGACACATACAAATTGAAAGTGAGAAGACAGAAGAAAATATTTCATGCAAACGGGAATCAAAAGAAAGCTGGAGGAGCAATACTCATATCAGACAAAATAGACCTCAAAAAGAAGAATACTTTAAGGGGCAACAAAGGTCACTACATAATGATCAAAGGATCAATCCAATAAGAGGATGTAACAATTTTAAATATCTACGCACCCAACATAGGTTCACCACAATATGTAAGGCAACTGCTAACAACCTTAAAAGGACAATAACACAATAATAGTGGGGGACTTTAACACCCCACCTACAGCAATGGACAGATCAACCGGACAGAAAATCAGTAAGGAAACACAGGCCCTGAATGAAACATTATGTCAGATTGACTTAATAGATATTTATAGGACATTCCATCCAAAAGCAACAGAATACACATTCTTCTCAAGTGCACATGGAAATTCTCTAAGATTGACCACATGCTGGGCTACAAATCCAACCTCAGTAACTTCAAGAAAATTTAAATCATATCAAGCATCTTTTCTGACCACAACGCTATATGACTGGAAGTTGACAACAAGAAAACTACTGCAAAAAACACAAACACATGGAGACTCAACAACATGCTACTAAACAACCAGTGGATCACTGAAGAAATCAACGAGGAAATTAAAATACCTAGAAGCACATGGCAACAACATATAACACTCTAAAACCTATGGAATGCAAAAAAAGCCATTCAAAGAGGAACATTTATGGCAGTACAAGCCCACCTCAGGAAACAAGACAAAGCTCAAATAAATGAGCTAACTTTACATCTAAAGCAACTAGAGGGAGAAGAACAGATAAGACTGGAACTTAGTAGAAGGAAATAAATCATAAAGATCAGAGCAGAAATCAATGAAATAGTAATGAAAACCATAGAAAAGATCAATGAAACTAAAAGCTGGTTTTTTGAAAAGATCAATAAAATTCATAAACCCGTAGTCAGACTTATAAAGAAAAAAAGAGCAAGAGAAAAACAGAATGTTACCTACAAGGGAACCCCCATAAGAATATCAGCTGATTTCTCTACAGAAACACTACAGGCCAGGAGGGAATGGCAAGAGATATTTAAAGTGCTAAAAGGAAAAACTATGCAACCTAGAATACTCTATTCAGCAAGAATATCATTTAAAATAGAAGGGGAAATAAAAATTTCTCCCAACAAACAAAAACTTAAAGAATACAGCAACACAAAACCCAGGTTAAAGGAAATATTGAAAGGGCTTCTCTAAACCAAAAAGAAAGGAAGGAAAGGGAAGAAAAAAAAAAGAAGAAGAAGAGGAAGAACTAGGACTGAGGAAACCACAATCAGAGAGCAGTCACTCAAGTAAGCCAGCATACAGATTTAATCATGAACATGCTTCAAACAAAATAAAATTAAAAAGAAAAAAACAAAAAAGAGTCATCAAAAACATAAAATGTGGGCAAGGGATGTTAGGAAGTAAATAACCCTTTTTGTTTGTTTGTATGTCTCTCTTCTTAATTTCAATATAGTAATGAAGTGTTTGAACTTACAGGACCATCAGGCTAAAATACACAATTATGGGAAGGGGTTAGCATATTTAAAAAATAGGGCAACCACAAGCCAAAACCAAATATTGCATTTGCAAAAAATGAAAAAAAAATACACTCAAGCAGATAACAACAGGAGACCATCCAACCAAAACAAAAAAAAAAAAAAAGGAAGAATGGTGAAACATAGAATCAACTGGAACACGAGGTTCAAATGGCAATAAATAATCATCTATCAATTATCACTTTAAATGTCAATGGACTGAATGCCCCAATCAAAAGACACAGAGTGGCTGAGTGGATAAAAAGGCAAAAACCTTCAATATGCTGCCTACAAGAAACTCACCTTAGGACAAAGGACGCATATAGATTGAAAGTGAAGGGGTGGGGAAAAATATTTCATGCCAATAGACATGACAGGAAAGCAGGAGTCGCAACACTCATATCGGACAAAATAGACTTTAAAACAAAAGACATAAAGAAAGACAAAGAAGGACACTATTTAATGATTAAGGGATCCATCCAAGGAGAGGATGTTACTATCATCAACATATATGCCCCAAATATAGGAGCACCCAGATACATACAACAAATATTAACAGACATAAAGGGAGATATTGATGAGAATACAATCATAGTAGGAGACCTAAATACCCCCCTCACATCAATGGACACATCCTCTAGACAGAAAACCAATAAAGCAACAGAGATCCTAAAGGAAACAATAGAAAAGTTAGACTTAATTGATATTTTCAGGACACTACATCCAAAAAAATCAGAATACACATTCTTCTCAAATGCTCATGGAACATTCTCAAGAATCGACCACATATTGGGACACAAAGCGAATCTCAATACATTTAGCAGCGTAGAAATTATTCCAAGTATCTTCTCCGACCACAATGCCATGAAATTAGAAATCAACCATGGGAAAAGGAAAGAGAAAAAACCTACTATATGGAGACTAAACAACATGCTACTAAAAAACCAATGGGTCAATGAGGAAATCAAGAAGGAAATTAAAAACTACCTTGAAACAAATGATAATGAAGACACAACCTCTCAAAATCTATGGGATGCTGCGAAAGCTGTGCTCAGAGGGAAATGTATAGCAATCCAGGCCTTTCTCAAAAAAGAAGAAAGATCCCAAATTGACCACTTAACCCTCCACCTAAATGAGTTAGAAAAAGAAGAACAAAAAAGTCCTAAAGTCAGCAGAAGGAAGGAAATTATAAAGATCAAAGAAGAAATCAATAAAATAGAGATTCAAAAAACAATAGAGAAAATTAATAAAACCAAGAGCTGGTTCTTTGAAAAGGTGAACAAAATTGACAAACCCCTGGCCAGACTCACTAAAAAGAGGAGAGAAAGAACCCAAATAACCAAAATTATAAATGAAAAAGGAGAAATCACAACAGGTACTGCCAAAATACAAAAAACCATAAGAGAATACTATGAACAACTGTATGGCAACAAGTTTGACAATCTGGAAGAAATGGACAACTTTCTAGAATCTTACAGCCTGCCAAAACTGAATCAAGCAGAAACAGACCAACTGAACAGACCGATCACTAGAAATGAAATTGAAGAGGTCATAAAAACACTCCCTACAAATAAAAGTCCAGGACCAGATGGCTTCACAGGTGAATTTTATCAAACATATGAAGAGGATCTGGTGCCCATCCTCCTTAAACTCTTTCAAATGGTTGAAGAAGAAGGAATACTCCCAAAGACATTCTATGAGGCCACCATCACCCTCATTCCAAAACCAGACAGAGATACCACCAAAAAAGAAAACTATCGCCCAATATCTTTGATGAATATAGATGCAAAAATTCTCAACAAAATCTTAGCCAACCGAATCCAACAACATATCAAAAAAATTATACACCATGACCAGGTTGGGTTCATCCCAGGTTCACAAGGATGGTTCAACATACGCAAATCAATCAGCATCATACACCACATTAACAAAAAAAAAAAAAAAAGTCAAAAATCATATGAGCATCTCAATAGACGCAGAAAAAGCATTTGACAAAGTTCAACATCCATTCATGATCAAGACCCTCGCCAAAGTGGGTATAGAGGGAACATTCCTGAACATAATCAAAGCCATTTATGATAAACCCACAGCAAATATAGTACTCAATGGGGAAAAACTGAAAGCCTTCTCACTCAAATCTGGAACAAGACAGGGATGCCCACTCTCACCACTGCTATTCAACATAGTTTTGGAAGTCCTGGCCACAGCAATTAGACAAACAAAAGAAATGAAAGGCATCCATCTAGGAAGAGAAGAGATCAAACTGTCACTGTATGCAGACGACATGATACTATACAGAGAAAACCCTAAGGACTCAACCCCGAAACTCCTTGAACTGATTAATAAATTCAGCAAAGTAGCAGGATATAAGATTAACATTCAGAAGTCAGTTGCATTTCTGTATACCAGCAATGAAACGTTAGAAAAGGAATACAAAAATACGATACCTTTTAAAATTGTACCTCACAAAATCAAATACCTCAGAATACACCTGACCAAGGAGGTAAAGGACCTATATGCCGAGAACTATAAAACTTTAATCAAAGAAATCAAAGAAGATGTAAAGAAATGGAAAGATATTCCATGTTCATGGATTAGAAAAACCAATATTGTAAAAATGGCCATACTACCCAAAGCAATCTACAGATTCAACGCAATCCCTATCAAATTACCCATGACATTGTTCACAGAACTAGAACAAACAATCCAAACATTTATATGGAACCACAAAAGACCCAGAATCGCCAAAGCAATCCTGAGAAACAAAAACCAAGCAGGAGGCATAACTCTCCCAGACTTCAAGAAATACTACAAAGCCACAGTCCTCAAAACAGTGTGGTACTGGTACCAAAACAGACAGACAGACCAATGGAACAGAACAGAGAATCTAGAAATAAACCCTGACACCTATGGTCAATTAATCTTTGACAAGGGAGGCAAGAACATCAAATGGGAAAAAGAAAGTCTATTCAGCAAGCATTGCTGGGAAACCTGAACAGCTGCATGCAAATCAATGACACTAGAACACACCTTCACAACATGCACAAAAATAAACTAAAAATGCCTGAAAGACTTAAATATATGACAGGACACCATCAAACTCCTAGAAGAGAACATAGGCAAAACACTCTCTGACATCAACATCATGAATATTTTCTCAGGTCAGTCTCCCAAAGCAATAGAAACTAGAGCAACAATAAACCCATGGGACCTCATCAAACTGAAAAGCTTTTGCACAGCAAAGGAAACCCAAAAGAAAACAAAAAGACAACTTACAGAATGGGAGAAAATAGTTTCAAATGATGCAACTGACAAGGGCTTAATCTCCAGAATATATAAACAATTTATACAACCCAACAGCAAAAAAACCAATCAATCAATGGAAAAATGGGCAAAAGACCTGAATAGACATTTCTCCAAAGAAGATTTACAGATGGCCAGCAAACACATGAAAAAATGCTCCACATCGCTGATTATAAGAGAAATGCAAATCAAAACTACCATGAGATACCACCTCACACCAGTCAGAAGGGCCGTCATTAATAAATCCACAAATAACAAGTGCTGGAGGGGCTGTGGAGAAAAGGGAACCCTCCTGCACTGCTGGTGGGAATGTAAACTGGTACAGCCACTGTGGAGAACAGTTTGGAGATACCTTAGAAATCTATACATAGAACTTCCATATGACCCCACAATCCCACTCTTGGGCATCTATCCGGACAAAACTCTACTTAAAAGAGACACATGCACCCGCATGTTCATTGCAGCACTATTCACAATAGCCAGGACATGGAAACAACCCAAATGTCCATCGACAGATGATTGGATTTGGAAGATGTGGTATATATATACAATGGAATACTACTCAGCCATAAAAAAGAATGACATAATGCCATTTGCAGCAACATGGATGGGACTAGAGAATCTCATCCTGAGTGAAATGAGCCAGAAAGACAAATACCATATGATATCACTTATAACTGGAATCTAATATCCAGCACAAATGAACATCTCCTCAGAAAAGAAAATCATGGACTTGGAGAAGAGACTTGTGGCTGCCTGATGGGAGGGGGAGGGAGTGGGAGGGATTGGGAGCTTGGGCTTATCAGACACAACTTAGAATAGATTTACAAGGAGATCCTGCTGAGTAGCATTGAGAACTATGTCTAGATACTCATGTTGCAACAGAAGAAAGGGTGGGGGAAAAACTGTAATTGTAATGTATACATGCAAGGATAACCTGACCCCCTTGCTGTACAGTGGGAAAATTAAAAAAAAAAAAAAATAATAAATGAATAAATTAATTAAAAAATATATTTTCATAAAAATTCACAAATAAAAATATATTAATGGTATATATTAAATATTTTATATGTGCTGAAATCAGCTCAGATGCTCATATATGTTTGAACAAATAAAATGCAGCTCTATGGAAAGTGATAAATAATAGTTTGCAATTTTATGTAACAAGATATACTAAGTTTTTTTATACATCAAAGAAAATATAATAATGAAAAGATTCACAATACAGCAAAGTCAGGACACATAAATATATATACACAACATGATCCTAGTAATGCCTCTTTTAAAACACATGCAATAAAAACTATTACTATGTTTAATTCAATCACACCATTTTGTTTTTCTATTCCTTTTAAGTGTATATATTTGATTATATCCAAGAATTATTTTTAGCAATATTACCATCATCAAAAACTACAAAAATAAAATAATTTTTCTTCACTGAGTGAAGAAAAGTGAGTTTGTTACATATTATGCATTTTCTTTATATCCATTACATTTGTAACATTTTTACTTCATAGAAATCTATGAAATAGTTACTGCATTTTATCTCCTTAATACAAATGAGAGAAATGAGGCTTAGAAATGTTGGTAGCTTGACTGAAGTCCTCTAGCTAATGAGTAATATCAAAGATGAAAGTCCTCTTCTCAGCTCAAACTCCAGAAAATATGTGTGGTGTCTAAAATTATACATATATATTTCCTTAAGTTAATGTCTTATAAAATTAGAAATTTGAGTAAGTAGAGAAAGCATATTTGAGATAAATATTTGAAATCACTTTTTGAAAATTTAGCTAAACTATTCTAAATTACTTTGAATCTGTGCTTCCTTTTAGAATGAATAATTATTTTTACTCACATTTTCTATAAGTATTCAATGACTATAAATTTAATGAACAAATAGGGAAGATCATATAGATATGTAAAATAAAATGAATTACTTCAACTTCTAACTGAACATAAAAATGCTGTAGTTTTGAGCTGTTAAAGACTTGATGGCTTTTCCATCTTTCAAAAAGCAGGTACATAAATATATTATAAAGATCCATCTTAAGCAGAAATTTAACATTTCACATTTCTCAAATTGACTCATTTTATTGTTCTGAATAGTTTGAATTTTAGAAGACATATACTGTTAAAATAGGTGTTTTACTCTGATAATGTCTTAAATACATATAAAAAATAGTAAGCAGCTACATATTTTAATGAGGGCTACATTTCAAGAAGTTCATAACTCAGAATTAGTAAATATTTTCAAAGGTATCTACATGAAAGAGAAAGAGGAATGCAGAATACAAGGCACAAAAAAATTCAGAGACAACCCTAAAATCACAGTGATACACTGAAAGTGTACTTTTGTCTTTTTCTGCATTCATTTATTTTATAAATATGTAGTGAATGCAGACTAATTGTAGTAGTGGTGAATTTTAGCTTTACATATTTTTCACCTGAAATAATCCATACTAAGTAGAAAAAGAAAATAATATTAACAATACAAGTAATTATTCAGAATCCATTGTGCTTAACTAAGCCACAGAAACATGATTAAAATAAATATGAAAAAATAAGGAATTATTAATTCCAAAGGAGAGGTTTTTTTTTAATGTGAATTTTGGGGAAAGACAAGCATTACAGTATTCTTTCCCAGAACAGAGATGTCCATTCTGAGTTTCAAGATGATGATGAAAGGCTTTCCAACATTGAATAAGCTGAGAAAATTGTAGGCTTGAAATATATATGGTAAGGTAACAACAAATTATTAAAATTAAGTAATAACAGAAAATATTTGATACAATAGTTTAAATAAGGGAAAAAATTATAACCAAATTTATAAAGCTTATGATGGGGATAAAATGATACAAGATGGTTGATACTCAGGGGGATTTAAAATATTTGTTCCTTATTCATGCATATTTGCAAACTGAAAACATGATCTAAAAATGATTCTTTCTTCTAGGTGAATTGTAGGCCAGGCATGCAGACACCTTGCATTACTTTTGTAACTCCCAGGTTCTATTCTTAGACATATTATATAGTGTATTTAAAATAAAGCCACATGGAGCTCCCATCATGGTTCAGCAGAAATGAATCTGACTAGCATTCATGAGGAAGCAGGTTTGATCCCTGGCCTCGCTAAGTTGGGTAAGGATCCAGCATTGCTGTGAGCTGTGGTATAGGCCATAAACATGGCTTGGATACTGTATTGCAGTGGTGTAGGCCAGCTGCTACAGTTCCAATTCGACCCCTAGCCTGGGAATCTCCATATGCCATGCGTGCGACCCTAAAAAAACAAATAAAATAAAATAAATAAAATAAAATAATAAAGCCACAGACTTTCTATTTCTGACCATAGGAAATATGTTAGTAAGATTTTAATTTAAGCAAGGCATTTGTTCATAATAAATTCAATTATATTGAAAAATGTATTTTAAGGTCTTTGATAAAAATATGATTTCAAATAACTTTTAAACAGAAATTGAAGTAATCACTTTTCTACTAGAAATAAATTTTCCCAAAAATTTTGCTAAAATTTTAAAATAGCAGTTTAAAATGTAGTCTAATCTCCATCAAAATTTTAAGGAAAAAAGGACAATACATTTTTATAAGCCTGTTTTACACAAATTTTACCTTTATAGCTGCAGTTAAACTTCACATTTCATAACCTTCATCCAAATAAATTTCCTTTTCCCCTCTTTTACACATTCCACTCATAAATAAATACAGCTTTCTGCATTGGATTAGTAACATAAGTAGCCTCTGTTTCATTGGATACCATAACCATTTCCAATATATATTATGCACTCATGTCATCAGAATTCACTATTAAAGATTCTGTCAAAATGGATTAAGTACTGCATTGCTTTTTCAAAAGCACATTCCCTCTTGCTTGGAGTAGTAAATTGAGGCTGATTCTTAAATTTAGAAAGTGATATCTGTACACTGCCTGCATTTATATTTCAGATGGTTTTATTATTGCTTTGGTATTGATAATTGAAATTACTATTTCACCTTTTCCAAAATCTTAATTGTAGAATCCTTTCAGTTGTTCTATATTGTCATTATTAGATTGTACCTGCTTCAATGAATTTCTCTTGCAGTCATCTAATCATATAAAACAATGAGATTAGGGAAGCTTACATAAATGCTGAAAACAAAACAAGTCTTTACAATAGACTGAATTTACAGCATATTTAACAAAATTGACAAAACCAAAATAAGGAGCATAATACAGTTTTTTACCAATAAGAAAATCTCTTAAATAATTGTATCACATATCCAAATCTTCAATGTCTTAAAAATGAAAATCCCCATATAAGAATAATTTAATCTTCTTCCCAGGAAGTAATTTTCTTTCACAATAGCTATTGCAAATACTGCAAAACTGGACTGGACTTGAAAAATTACATTCATCTTTCTTTCCAATTATTTGACATACCTCTCAAAAGCAAATTTTAATGAAGACTTTCAGTAAGAAGTCATCTACTATCTTGTGAAGGTTTTAAGAATGATATAAAACAATATATTCTATGCATTTTATATATTGCCTGTAATAAGAGTTTAATTATAGAAGTCATTTTCATCTTACTGGTTAATTTGTACCAAAGGGTACATTTTTGAACTAATAATACTGGCTTATACTGGGTCTACATTTTATAGATTTTTCAACCATTTAGCAAAACTTTTTCCAAATTTTGTGTTTTTAATGATGTCTTGACATTAAGAAATTAATGTAAACTAAAATAAATGGCTTCAAGGTAAAGTGCAAAACATTAAGCAGCATCAATTCAAAATTATGATAATGAATCACAAATTGCAGTAGTATAAAACCATCACATAGCTAAATGCATGGACTTTTTTTTTTCTTTTTGCCATTTCTTGGGCCACTCCTGTGGCACATGGAGCTTTCCCAGGCTAGGGGACAAATTGGAGCCACAGCCACCTGCCTATGCCAGAGCCACAGCAATGTGGGATCAAGCTGCATCTGCAACCTACACCACAGCTCACGTCAATGCCGGATCCCCAAGCCACTGAGCAAGGCCAGAGATCAAACCTGCAACCTCATGGTTCTTAGTTGGATTCGTTAACCACTGAGCCATGACGGGAACTCCTAAGTGCATGGACTTTAGATCCTGTCCTATTTTTCTGATAATGGTCTTTTCCTGTCTCCAAAGAATCTGTTCACAATGGGACTTTAAACTAGGAACTCTTATTGTAGAAGCTGCAGATCTATTTTGTGCATGTTTCTTATTAATATCACAATGAATTTTTATGGCATCATAGGAGACCAGTTGATTAAAAGAAACTCTCATGATTTATTCAACAATTATGTCTTGAGGCTGGAGTGCTGCAAAAGCTACTACAAATGAAACAAAGATATGTTTTTGTCCTCTATGAGTTTATAATCTTGTGATGTAAAAACAAATGTAATGAATTTGTTACATCAGTAGTTTATAATCTACTGATGTAACAAAGCATCAAATGCTATGTGCTATGTGAATATCAACAGTAAAGAATGACATACATTTTAGAGGAAAGAGCAAATAAACTGTGACAATTGGAAAGAATGTTCAGGATATTGTCATCTAGACCTGAAATATAAACGATAAATGGAACTTTTATGGGTGAGAATTACAAAGGGGAGATGGGATTCAATTCAAAGGTAGTAACATAATTCCTTTGACTTAAATAATTGATAACTTGGCAGGTTAGTAACTAATCCTATAAACAGAATTCACCATCAGAAAGAGACTTATGCTTTCAAAAAAGAAGAAAATGAATTCTAGACAATGTATAAGATCTTGTAGAGCTAGTTAATATTCTGTAAGGTAAACTGGTGAACTTTGGATGTCCAAATTTACATATTTAAGATCGTTTCCAATAAATATACCACTTTCAGGCTAAAAGATTCAAACCCTACATTTTGATTAAGATTTACCTTTAAATTCTGTTGGTCAAGTAAATATTTTTTGATAAATGACATATGGTTGTGTCTTCTTTTCTTGTCTCAAAACTTTCTGGAAATCTTAATAGTGAGCAGCAAATCAAAGACCTTAAACTAGTATATTAAAGAAATATGCAATGAGAAGAGAGAATCATTACAATAGTGGAGTTCTGATCTTAGGATACCTGAATACAGATCTTGATGCACCTCTTAGTAATTGTTTAATCTTAAGCAAGTGTGTAAAATGGGGATGGAAATAAAATTTGTGTATTAGGGGTCTTAGAAGAATTAAATAAGACAATGCCTGGTAAAATACAATTGACCCTTAAACAATAATGGTTTGAACTGTGTGGATTCACCTATATGAGGATTTTTTTTTCTCCCAGTGGTAAATTCAGAGCTGCATGATCCATGGTGGGTTGAATCTATGCATACAGAGAACTAACTGTGAAATTATACATGAATTTTTGACTGCACAGAGTAGGTACTCTTAATCCTCATGCTGTTCAAGAGTTAACTATAAATATTATTTTGGTATATATTCAATATTAGAGATAATATGAAATAACAGTATAATAAATAGTAAAATAAAGTTCACTTTTATCATTTTTTAAGATTCCACATATAAGTGATATCATGTGATGTTTGCCTTTGTCTGGCTTACTTCACTTAGCATGATAATCTCTAGGTCCATCCATGTTGCTGCAATTGGCATTATTTCATTCTTATGGGTAATATTGCTATATATTCTTTATCGATTCATCTATCAATCTTTATTTTTTTTTTACTTCCATCACTTATAGGGGATGGATCCAAAAGGATATAGCTCTGGCTTATATCAAAGAGTTTTCAACCTTTGTTTTCCTCAAGGAATTTTATAGTATCCAGTGAGCATTTACGTCTTTAATCCATTTTTTATTTTATTTTTGTGTATGGTGTAGGAGAATGTTTCAAGTTCATTTTTTTTACATATAGCTGTCCAGGTTTCCCAATACCACTTATTGAAGACACATGTCTTTTTTCGATAGTATATTACTGCCTCCTTTGGCATAGAGGACTTGACCATAGGTGCACAAGTTTATTTCTGGGATTTCTATACAGTTCTGTTGATCTGTTTCTAATTTTTTGCCAATACCATGCTGTTTTGATTACTATAGATTTTCAGTATATTCTTATATCAGAGAGTGTGATATCTCCAACTTTTTCTTTTTCAAAATTGCTTTGGCTATTTGGGTTCTTTTGTGTTACCATATATATTTATATATTTGTTCTAGTTCTGTGAAAAATGCCATTAGTAATTTGATGGGGATTGCTTTGGATCAGTAGATTATCTTGTATACTGTAGTCATATTGACAATATTGATTTTTCCAATCCAAAGACACAGTATATCTTACCATCTGTTGGTGTCATTTTTAGTTTCTTTCATCAGCATTTAAGAGTTTTCAGAGTACAGGTCTTTTTCCCCTTAGGTACATTTACTTTTAAGATTTTATTGTTTTTGATGCAATGGGAAATGAGATGGTTTCCTTAATTTTTCTTTCTGATATTTTATTGTTAATATGTAGAAATGAAAGAAATTTATGTGTATTAATTTCATATCCCAAAACTTTACCAAATTTATTGATGAACTCTAGTAATTTTCTGATAGAATCTTTAAGATTTCCCATGTATAGTATCATGTCTTCTGCAAATAGTGAGTGTTTTACTTCTTTCCCAATTTGGATTCCTTTTATTTTTTTTCCTTCTCTGTTATGGCTAGAAATTCCAAAACTATGTTGAATTAAAGTGGCCAGCGTTGACTTCTTTGTCTTTTTCCTGATCTTAGACGAAATATTTTCCATTTTCACCATTGATTATGACTTCATCATACCCATTTTCAGCATTGACTATGGATTTGTCATATACAGCATTTATTATGCATAGGCATGTATCCTGCATGGCCCATGTTCTGGAGAATTATTATAAATGGATGTTGAATATTATCAAAACCTTTTTCTGCATCTACTGAGATGATCATAGATCTTTTTTCATCAATTTGTTATGTGGTGTATAACACTGATTAATTTGTGGATTTTGAAAAATCCTTATGTTGCTGGGATAAATCCCACTTGATCAAGGTGTATGATTCTTTAAATGTACTTTTGGATTAAGTTTGTTAGTATTGTTTGAGGATTTTTGTATCTGCATTCATCAGTGATATTGGCTGATTTTAGGTTTTGGTATATCAGTCTTTATATATACATGATTGTTTTAAGTTACTGATCTCTTAATTTCAAATGCGTTTTCAATACCCTTTATTTTTACTCTCCTAAATGGAGTTCTATGCCCAGCATGCTGCCCCTCATCCAGAGGTAGAGGGATTTTTTTGTATTTAATTTCCTCAGCTACAAAGGGTTTCCAACACTGCATTGAAAGCCAAATAGTTTGTATCATTTATCTCCACAAATTCTCACTTTCTGTCAATGGTGAGCTAGGGAAGAGAAATCCAGGTAGTTTTTCCTGCTCTTCCATCAGTGGCTGTCATTCTATTTTCCCAGTATTACACCAAGAGAAATTATTTATCATGACACTTACTAGTCTTTTTTGTGACTTACAGGTGGAGTCTGTGATGAAATCTTACATGAGACTATAGACTTACCCTGAGGACCTACTCATTATTTCTCTAACATAATTTAGCTAGATTGTTTTTACTTTTGTCCAGCTATACTTGTTCAAGGTAAATAAATTTTTGCATCCCATTTCTTCCCACAGAGTTTAGGCTATTTGACTGCCCTATAAACTTATATATCTGATAGCTTCAAAGAAAATTGTGAAATTGCAGTTTGCCCTTGTTTTCAGGTTTATAGAGATGTAGTTGAAATACAGAACTCTATAAGCTTAAGGTGAATGGGATAATAACTTGATTTACATATGTCGGAAAATGATTGCCACAATAGTGAACATCTAGCTTCTCAAATGGAGACAAAAAAGGATAAATATTATTTTTCTTGTAATGAGAAGCCTTAGGATTTACTCTCAGCAATTTTCTAGTATACATTACAGCAGTGCTGGCTATAGTCATCATGTTTTATATTACATAGCTTAGCACTTGTTTAATCATATAATTGGAAGATTATACCTTCTGACTACTTTCATCCAGTTCCCCCACCCTGTTCTCATTACCTCCTACCTCTAGTAATCACATATATGATCTCTTTTGCTATGAGCTTTTTTTTTTGTTTCAGATTTCACATATAAATGAGATCATACAGTATTTTTCTTTCTCTGTTTGACTTATTTCCCTTAACATAATATCCTCAAGATTTATCTATGTTGTCACAAATGGTAGGATTTACCTTAAATGCTTAGTAATATTAATATATAGTATTTGTTAATTAACCTAAACATCATTAATTAACATCGTTAAAGTTATACAAAAACTTCACAACTCTTTTTTCCATTTATTCATTCATGGACACAGGTTATTTCCATATTTGGCTATTGTAAATAATGTTGTTCTGAACACAAGTGTGAAGAAACCTCTTCAATATAGTGTTTTTTGGTTTCCTTTAGATATATATCCAGGAGCGTATTGCTGTATAATATGATAGTTGTATTTTAATATTTTGAGGAACTTCCTATTCTTTTCCATAGGGCTGCACCAATTTACACACTCACCAACAGTGCAGAAGTGTTCCCTATGCTCCATAGCCTTAATATTATTTTTTAATCTTTTGTTTCTTTGATTATAGCCATTCTAACAGGTGTGGGATGATACCTCATTGTGACTCTGATTTGAATTTCCCAATGATTATTGATGTAAACACCTATAGACCATTTGTACATCTCTTTTTGAAAAATGTCTATCCAGGACATGCCCATTTTTAAATTTGTTTTACTGGGGTTTTTGTTTGTTTTTACTATTAAGTTGTTGAGTTCTTAATATAGTTTGGATATTAACCCCTATCACATATATGATTTGAAATATATTCCCCATTCTATAGGTTGTCTTTTCATTTTGTTCATAATTTCTTTTGCTGAAATTTTTGGTTTGTTATAATATTACATTTGTTTTAATTTGTTGCTTGTACTTTAGATCATATCCAAAAAATCATTTCCAAGACCCAAGCCAAGGATATTTTTTTCCTATTTTCTTCTATGAGTTTTATGATTTCAGGTCTTAAAGTCTTTAATCCACTTCCAGTTGATTTTTTGAGTGATATGAGATAGGGGTCTAGTTTTACTTTTTAAATATGAATGTCTGATTTTCCAAGGACAATATGTTTAACATACTCTCCTTTCTCCATTGGACAGTCTCAGCTGCTTTGTCAAACATTAGTTGACTTCATCAGTGAAGGTTTATGTCTAAGCTCTTCATTCTGTTCCATTGGCTTTTGTGTCTCTTTTTATGAGAGTACCATACTGTTTTGACTACTATGGCCTTATAATTTAGCTTGAAATCTGGAAGTGTAATGTCCCTGCTTTGCTCTTATTTATCAGGATTGCTTTGGCTATTCATGATCCTCTTTGGTTCCACACAAATTTTAGACTTTTTCTTTCTATTTTTGTAAAAAATGCCATTGGAATAAACAGGATTTTTATTGAATTTATAGATGGCTTTAAGTAATATTGACATTTTAACATTAATTCTTCTAAATCATGAACAAAGGCTACCTTTTCATTTATTTTGTCTCCTTTTACTTTTTTCATCAATGTTTTGTAATTTTCAGTGTACACCTCTTTCACCTCCTTGCTTAAATTTATTCTAGGTGTTTTATTATATTGTGATTATTTTTCTGGTAAATTATTTTAAGTTCATATCTAGCTTTTATTTTTCAACAGTGGTATTGAAATTCTTTCTAGATCTTTTTTCCAAGGCTAAATACTTAAAATTATTTTCTTAGATTTATTTAAACCACACAGAAAATTCAGAAAATGCACATTATCTTTCCAAATACTTTTGTAAATTTTAACAAGAATATTTATATTTGCATATGTAATATGATTGTTAAAATTATAGGAAGTTATATAGAATTAAATCTTCATGGTTTTTAAAACCATTTTGTTGAGGTATGATAAGCATACAAAAACTATACATATTAATGTATACAAAACTGAATGAATTTGAAGATAGTTATACAGCTGTGAAACCATCCCCACAATCAGGGCTACAAACATATCTATTACCCCCAAAATTGCTCTCCTGTCCTATTTATTTATTTATTTATGATATTTTACATAAGATCTACACTCTTAGCAAATTCATAAGTGTAAAATATGGTGTTATTAACCAAAAGCTATGGTATATAATATATCTCTAAAATGTATTCATCTTGAATAACTGAATCTTATTTTTTTACTGACAGCTTCCAGTATCTCCCTTCCTCGAGCTCTTGGTGACCATTGCTCTACTATCTACTTCAAGGAATTAGATTCCTGATACAAGCCAAATTATGTATTTGTTCTTTTCTGTTTGGCTTATTTTACTTAGATCACATACTCCAGGATCATCCATGTTGTCACAAATGATAGGATTTAACTTCTTCTTTAAATGGAACATTAACGAACAATATTCCATTATATGTATCCACACATTTTCTTTATCCATTCATCCATTTGTATTTTGGGGGTCAGTTTTGTGTCTTATTTATTGTAAACAATGAGCAATAAACATGAAAATAAGATATCAGTTTAACATTCTGATTTCACATTTTTAATATATATATAATAAATACATATATATACAAATAGGAGGGCTTGCTAGAGAATATAGTATTTATTTTTTAATTTTCTGAGAATTGTTCATAGTGGCAGAACCAATTTACCTTCCTACTAAAAAATGTACAGGTTTCTTTTCCTCCACATCCTTGCTAACACTTGGTATCTTTTGTGTTTTTGATAATAGCTATCATAATGAGTGAGGTGACACCTCATTATAGTTTTGAGTTGCATTTCCCTATTAGTAATGTTGAGCACCTTTTCATATACCTGATAGCCATTTTGTATGTCTTCTTGGAGAAATAGATGCTCAGGTCCTTTGCCTTTTTAAAAATTGAACTGTTGTTGTTGATGTTTGTTCATTTCTGAGTTGTATGAGTCCCATACATATTTTTTGATATTAACCCATTATCAGATATACATTTTGCAAGTATCTTCTCCAAGTCTATAGATTGGATTTTGCGTTTGTTGATTATTTCCTTTTATATACTAGGAAGTTTTAATTTGCCATCCCATTTGTCTACTTGTGTGTTTGTGGTCTCTACTTCTTGTACCATATCTAAGAAATAATTTCAAGGCCAATGTCAAGAACTTTTTTCCCTATATTTTCTTCTAGGATTGTTACAACTTCAGGACCTACATTTAAGTTTTTAATTCATTTAAAGTTGATTTCTTGGTTGGTATAAATGTCCAATTTCATTATCTTGCAAATGGAAATCAAGTTTTCCTAAAATCATTTACCACATATGTATTTTGGCCTCACTTGTGGCATGCAGTTTTTCCAAGGTAAGGGATTAAACCTGAGCCACAGAAATTTCAACATTAAGTCCTTAACCACCAAGCCAGTAGGAAATTCCCTGATTGCATATTCTTGATACATTTGTCAAAAATAAATTGACTATATCTACATGGGCTTATATCTGAGATCTCTATTTTGTTCCATCAGTTCATGTGTATTCTTATGCCAGAATAATACTGTTTTGGTTAATATAACTTCATAATATAGTTTCAAATCAGAAGTGTTATGTCTCCAGCTTTTGTTCGTTTTGCTCTAAATTTACTTGGTTATTAAGAGTCTTTGTGGTTCTTCATGAATTTTAGGATTTTTTTTCTATAAAATTCCATTGAGATTGTAATAGAGACTCATGGAGTCAGTAGGCCTTTGAGTAATATGAACATTTTAACAATATTAAGTCATCCCATCATTAACACTAGATATCTCTCCATTAACTTATGTTTTTTTTAAAAAAAAATAATTTTCATAAGTATTTTTAATGGTTTTCAATGTATAAGTATTTTCCTCCTTTATTAGGTTTACATCTAAGAATTTTATTTTTTTGATACTATTGTAAATGGGATTGTTTATTTTCTTTTCAGGCAGTTAGTTTTTAGTGTGAAAAATACAACTTATTTTTGAATGTCAATTGTGTATCCTGCAACTTTAATTCATTTATTTGTTTTAACCTTTTTTTAATCAGATATTTAAAGTTTTCTACATATAAGACCATATCATCTTCAAACAAACCTTCATTCTTTTTTTGCTATTTGGATGTCTTTCATATATTTTTCTTGTTTAATTGTTCAGGCTAGGAATTTCAGTACTAAATGAATAGAATTGGTGAATGTGGCATCCTTTCCTAGTTACAATTTCAGAGGAAGTTTTTAGAATTTCACCATTTATTATAATGTTAGATGTGGGATTTTCATATGTAGCCTTTATTGTGCTGAAGGTATATGAAGCTCTTTTGTTCTGTTTTGTTTTGTTTGTCTTTTTAGGGCCACACCCACAGGATATGGAGGTTCCCAGGCTAGGGGTTGAATCGGAGCTCTAGCTGCTGACATACACCACAGCCACAGAAACATCAGATCTGAGCCACATCTGTGACTTACACTATAGCTCATGGCAATGCCAGATCCTTAACACACTGAGCAAGGCCAGGGATCGAACCCACATCCTCATTAACACTAGTCATGCTTGTTAACTGCCGAGCCAACATGGGAACTCCTATGATGCTCTTAATATGTTGTTGAATTGTGTTTGTTAATATTTTGCTATGGATTCTTGCACCCATGTTCATCAGTGATCTTAGCTAGTAGTTTACTTATGATGCCTTTCCTCGTTCTGGTACCAAGTTGATGCTGGCTTCATAGAATAAGTTCATAAGGATTCCCCCTTTTTCTGTTGTTTAGAAAATTTTAAGAATGGTCAGTGTTCTTATTTGATATAATTAGTCAATGAAGACAGCAGTTCCTGGGCTTCTCTTTATTGGCTTTTTTTTTTTTTTTATTATTGATCAAATCTTTTCATTGATCTGTTTAGGATTTTTTTTCTTCTCCTTCACTTCCACATCTTTGTTTACCTCTAAGTTTGGCCAGGTGGTTGGTTCTGCTCAAGATAATACAGGCAGAGGGAGTTCCCATTGTGGTGCAGATGAAACAAATCTGACTAGGAACTATGAGGTAGCATGTTTGATCCCTGGCCTTGCTCAGTGGTTTAAGGATCTGTCATTGTCACAAGCTGTGGTGTAGACTAGCAGTTTTAGCCCCGATTAGACCCCTAGCCTGGGAACTCCCATATGCCACAGGTGTGGCCCTAACAAGCAAAAAAAATAAAAAGAAAATACAGGTAGAAATAACACATGTCTTTCTTGGTCAGGGTTTTTAACAAGTAAGTGTACCTTCATATTTTCATTATTCCACCAATGTGATGTAGATAATGGTAAGGCCCAGAGGATATCAGGCAGGATATAACCTGGGATACTTCAAAATAAGCCTATATTTCTTCTAAATTTTTTTATAGAAATTTATCAATTTCTTATTTTATTGTCCAATTAATTTGGTATATGATTATGTATAATTATAATTGTATACTTGTGTATGTCCCTATGCTATTTATTTATGTGTTATTGGTTATAATGTCTTTTTTCCTTCTAATTTTATTTGACACTTCCATCTTTTCTTCTTAGATATTCTAGTTAAGTGTTTCTCAATTTTGCCCTCCTTTCAAAACACTCCTACTTTTATCAATTTTTATATTGGTTTTTAATTCTATATTTGACTTTACTTCCCTAATGTTTGTTATTTCCTTCCTTCTGCTAGTCTTGGAATTTTTTTCTACTTCCTTGAGTTACAAAGTTAGATTACTCACTTTTGATCTTATGTTTTCAATTGAAATATGTTTTAAACACAACATTGTGTAAGTTAAAATGTGCAACATATTGATTCAATATAGTTATGTATTGCAATATGATTAATGTGATTTTTCTTTTAAATGTAGGTATTTATAACTATAATACTTCCTCTTGGTACTTTTTTTTGCTGTATCCACATGTTATTTCAATATATTATGTTTTCATTTATGTTGAGAAATTTTCTAATTCCTTTTCTGGTTTCTTCTTTTTTTTGCCATGACTATTCAAGAATGTGTTGTTTAATTTTCATGTATTTCCCATGTTCTTTATGACATTGCTTTATCCCTTTATAGTTGGAAACAACACTTAGGATGTGTTGAGGTGTTTTTTGGTGTATTTTTTTATGATTTTTTTTTTGTAACCTAATGTTTGATCTACCCTGTAGAATGTTTCCTGTGCACTTGAAAAGAAAGCATATTTTGCTTCTGTTAAATTGAATGTTTTGTGAATATCCGATAAGTTCATGTAGCCTATGACATTGTTCAAGTCTACCAGTTTTTTATTGATTATTCTGTCTAGTTGTTTAATCTATTATTTAAAGTGGGATATAAAGTCTCCTACTATTACTCTATTGCTGGCCATTTCTCCTTTCAGGTCTGTCAATGTTTTCTTTATATATTTTGGTGCTCTATTCTCAGGTGCATATATAATTGTGGGGACCAGCCATCAGGTCTACAGTTCAGATGTGGAAAACCACAAGATTCTGTCTATAAGTTCCTACCCCTTTTCTTTGTTCTTAATTGCCTCCAGAAGATTTAGCTGTGTCAATTCCATCAGTGCTCTGAGTTTGGTGAGGAAGAAGCAGACCTCATGAGCAGTGCCCTGAAAGCTATTTTTGCAAAGCTCTCATTTTTCCCTGTTAGAGAAATTACAGTCTGAGGGATCTCTTTCTGTTATGAGCTATGCCACTGTCAAGGAGAAATATCACTGGTAAAGTGAAACTATTCTTACCCTTTTCAATTTAATTGTCATCAGATTTTGCTCCACTTGGTCCTAAAGTCTCTAAAATGGACTTTAGAACTATCATAAAAAGTTTTTTTTTTTCCCATTGATGGTTAAATTGCTGTTTATGTGAGGCCATACAGTCTGCCCTATTCTGACATCTTATTGATGTCACTCACAAGTGTTTATATTTTTAATGCCTTAAGATATCTTGGGCTTATAGGATTTTTAAGGTCTGCAAATACTAGTTAGAAAGGGGAAAACATGAAAAAATTACTAGAGATGGGAATGAGTGAAAAGGAAACCGAGCTGCTGTTGGCTATAACTTATAGAAATATAATCATTTCTTGTTCTAATGTCTTTCCAATTTGTTACATTTACTTCTGATCATGTATGAGTAAAGCAAAGGGAGTTCATTAATTAATTATCTATCTTTTAAAATTATTAAAGTATAGTTGATTTAAAATGTTCCTTCAATTCTCCAGTAAAGAAAATTGCAACAAAGTTACCAGTCATACACATATACATCTTTTATATTATTTTCCATCATGTTCTAACCAAACAGATTGGCCACTTACACTTCCAACATGTATTATTTAGTTAATTGTAGTTATAATATTGGATGTTTGCTATCATATGTCTCAAATCTATCTAGAATATATTTTCCAAATAATAATTCTCACATTTCTGAAACTTCAGAAATAAAAAAAAATAAAATGAAAACAAACATGTCTTTCAGGAGAAATACCCATACTTTTCCCAGTGAAAATATGATCATTTGTGTGACTTTGTTCTTTTTCTTTCAATAGCCCTTTTTGAGAGAAGTGTATTGAGTAAAATATCCCTTTATATCATTCATCTCATTTAAGTGCATGTCTTGTGCATATTCATTTTTTTCAGTTTTTGAAGAAATATACTCCTGTGCCAAAATAATTACCTTCAAATTTTGGGTGATAGAATAGTAATGATAAACTAATCCATGATATAAATGAAACTTAGAATAATAAAATAGGGTAATTGTATATTTATATTGCTTCTCATTACTTTTTTTCTATGAGGTCCCAGTAAAAACCTTATATAGTTTTAAGATTTATTATTACAATTCTCTGGAGTTCCCAACTTGGTACAGCAGAAATGAATCTGACTAGGAATCATGAGGTTGTAGGTTCAATCCCTGGCCTCACTTGTTGGGTTAAGGATCCAGCATCGCTGTGGGATGTGGTGTATGTAGGTTGTAGATGTGGCTCAGATCCTGCATAGCTGTGGCTGTGATGTAGGCTGGCAGCTGTAACTTGGATTATACACCTAGCCTGAGAACCTCCATATGCTGATGGTGCAGCCCTAAAAAGAAAAACAAAATTCTCCAGTCATAATTTCTTGGGTGGCAGCTGTGTGAAATGTGCAAGAGCATCTTCCAGTCTTAGAGTCCATATTCATGGATTAAAAGATGAACACTGATCTTCAATAATGATATGACTTAGAAGGGCACTATGAAGTGTGAAATACAGTCCTCCCTCAGTATCTGTGGCAGATTGATTCCCAGATCTCCTTCCATAACTAAATTGTGGATGTGCAAGGACTGTATATAAAATGAAATAGTACAGTTGGCCCTCCCTATCCTCAGGTTCCGCAGGCATCTTTGGTTGAAACATGGATTCAGAATTCACAAATACAATGTTGGTTGTATATAAAATATGAAGTATGAAGAAGAGTCTCGTTTTTTTATGTATTTCTCTGGTAACAGCCTTCATTACAGTCTTTCATCTTCTCATAGGAATGCTTTATTTATAACACAAAAACATGCAAATATTCACAGTCCCCCACCCCCAAGAAAATAGGATTATAACCATTAGCCATGATCTTGGGTGAAAAAAATTCAAGTAATACAAAACTGATGAAACTATTTGGTGACCTAAGTGTGCTATTCTAAATGGAGCAAAACTACTTATCCTAGAAAATGGGAACAAACTGATTTTCCATCTAAAGTATTCATTTCTTAATCCAAAAACGAAACACACACAAGTATATGTACACATATTTATCACACAGCTCAGGAGTCTTACAATTCAGGTGAAGTAGCTAGATCTTATGGACACATTTTAATGCTTCTTTATACCTACCTACCTCTCTTTCCTGCTTTCTTGCTTCCTTCCTTCCTTCCTTCCTACCTTCCTTCCTTTTTATGGCCACACCTGTAGCATATGGACGTTCCTGGGCTAGAGGTTGAATCACAGTTGCAACTGCAGGCCTATGCCACAAACACAGCAACATGGGATCTGAACCACATCTGTAACCTACACTGCAACTTGTGGCAATGACAGATCCTTAACCCACTGAGCAAGCCTAGGGACTGAACACACATTCTCGTGGATATTAGTCAGGTTGTTTATCTGCTAAGCCACAATGGGAACTCTGATGGTATTATTTCTATACATAGCCAGAAATTATTTATAAGTTTGGTAAGAACAGAGGTTGGGATGAGTATGTCTGATGGATACAAAAGCAGGACATTGCATTCCAGCAGAACATTTTGTTAAGAACTAAGACCTGGAAAGTAAGCATGAACCCACAGAAAAGTAAAAATTGATATTGGCTATGCTACCTGGTATTTTAATTATTAAGAACCTTTTAGTTGAGAGTATGTGAATTTATTGGAAGAAAACTAGATATGGGGAACAGGTTATTTATTTAACAATAATTGATATTTTTTTAGGGGGCAGGGCAGGAACAAAAGGGAGAAAAAACAAAAAAACAAAAAAACCCAGAAAACATCTCTGGTCTCATACCCTTTTTATGGTGGTGGAGAGTGGTGCAATTATTAATAAATACATATACAATAAATAAAATAATATAATTTCAGATATTGTTAAATACTGTTAACAAATAAAACTGAATAATTAAATTCAGAAAGTGATTAGAAGAGAAGGAAAGTGACTACGTCGGCTACTTTAGGAATTCCTTTGTACAGAAAGAACAGGAAGCTGACATAAAGAATAAGAAGAGTTTTTCAGGAAATTAAAGTAGTGCAAAGAACCAAAGCCAAGAATTAATGAGGTATATTTTTAAATAAGTAATAGGCTGTTTTAATATGCATGCTCCCATTTTCATTTATCTGTTACACAGTAAAATATCAAAGTCAGTATGAGTATTTTCAGAGGAAATTTCTAAGAACATCTTTCACCACTCTTGAATTTCATTATCCACAGTAAGAATTTTTATGAGGCAGAGGCAGTAGACAAGAATATTCCTTTAAAAGATGTTGAGGTGACTTATAAGACCCAATGAGAATAGAACCTTCAAACAAGCTTCTGAAAGAGCTATATCCAAACCATTAAGTGCAAGTGGGAGAAATAAGCAGTGTCTTTTTTTTTCCTTGTTCATCATATTGATGAGCAATAGAATGAAGAGAATTGCTAAAGGACATGGAGAATCAGATAGAATATGGAGGTGGAGAATAATGTCAGAGAGGTGGCATGGGCCAGATTATGCAGGGTCTTGTTAAAGTGTGGATTACATTCTGCATTCCTAGAAAAAGCAGAGGTGATATTAAAAGTTCCTTCTGACTATTGTGTGCCAAATTGACACTAGCAGGCCAAGAATGAGAGCTTGAATTTCTTTAAGATATTGATGCAGTAGTTCCCCAAAACCACTGATGCTGTTTGGGAAATAGAGGAGGGCCTTTCTTCATAGCTTGCCACCCATCTTGCAATTGCTAAAAGAGAGAGAAAAAATAATTTCAAGAACTCTTCTGCACACTCTGCGCAGAAGAAGGATGAATAAAAACAAAAATAGAAATTACAGGATTAATTTATTTATTTATGTTGTCTTTTGGGGGCTGCACTTGCAGCATATGGAGGTTCCCAGGCTATGGGTCCAATTGGAGCTACAGGTGCTGGCCTATGCCACAGCCACAGCAACACACGATCTGAGTCACATCTGTGATATACAACCAAGCACACAGCAACACTGAATACATAACCCACTGAGCAAGGCCAGGGATCAAACCCACAACCTCATGATTCCCAGTCGGATTCATTTCTGCTGTGCCATGATGGGAACTCCCCAAGATTTATTTTTTTAATTCAGAGTAGGGGAAACAAATATTATGAAACAAGCCTCTGATATATACTTATTAAATATACTATGTGGAAGTTGTCAAATAGGTCAACAAATAATTTTTACATACAAAATTTAAAACATACTGAAAACCAGAGAACATATATTATTTTTGACAAAAGTACCAGAAAAGCATTTACACTGTTTAGCAGAACCATGGCATACCAAAAATGGGCAATTTGATAGGGATTGCTTTGAACCTGTAAATTGCCTTGGGTAGTATAGTCATTTTTGTAATATTGATTATTCCAATCCAATAACATGGCATATCCTTCCATCTGATTGTCATCTTTGATTTCTTTCTTCAGCATCCTAATAGTTTTCAGAGTACAGGTATTTTGTCTCTTTAGGTAGGTTTATTCCTAAGTATTTTATTCTTTTTGATGTAATGATAAAAGAGATGTTTCCCTAATTTCTCTTTTAGATACTTCATTTTTAGTATATAGAAATGCAGTTGATTTCTGTATATTAATTTTGTATACTGTGACTTTGCCAAATTTATGATGAGCTCTAGCAGATTTCTGGTAGCATCTTTAGGATTTTCTAGGTATAGTATCATGTCATCAACAAATAGTGATAGTTTTATTTCTTCCTTTACAATTTGGATTCACTTTATTATTTTTCTTCTCTGATTGCCATGGCTAGGACTTCCAAAACTATGTTGCATAGTAGTGGCAAGAGTGGACATCCTTGTCTTTCTCCCAATCTTAGTGGGAATTCTTTCAGCTTTTCACCATTGAGAATGATGTTAGCTCTGGGTTGGTCATATATGGCCTTCATTATATTGAGGTAGCTTCCTTCTATGCCCACTTTCTAAAAGGTTTTTAATCAGAAAAGGGTGTTGGATATTGTGAAAGGCTTTTTCTGCATCTATTGAGAGGATCATATGGTTTTTATACTTCAGTTTATTAATATGGTGTATCACACTAATCGATTTGTGGATATTGAAAAATCCTTGCATCCCTGGGATAAATCCCACTTGATCATGATGTGCAATCTTTTTAATGTATTGCTGGATTCAGTTTGCTCATATTTTGTTGAGGATTTTTGCATCTATGTTCATCAGTGATATTGGCCTGTAATTTTCTTTTTTTGCATCATATCTTTTTCAAGCTTTTCATATCAGGGTTATGGTGGCCTCATAGAATGACTTTGGAGTGTTCCTTTCTCTGCAATTTTTTGGTAGTTTCAGAAAGATAGGTGTTAGCTCTTCTCTAAATGTTTGATAGAACATGCCTGTGAAGTCATCTGGTCCTGGACTTTTGCTTGTTGGAAGTATTTTAATCACAGTTTCAATTTCAGTAATTGTGTCTGATCCATTCATGTTTTCTATTTCATTTTGTTTTAGTCTATGAATATTATACTCTTCTAAGACTTTGTCCATTTCTTCTAAGTTGTTCATTTTATTGGCATATAATTGCATGTATAGTAGTTTCCTATGATCCTTTGTATTTCTGTGATATCCATTGTTACTTCTCCATTTTCATTTCTAATTTTATTGGTTTGAGTCCTCTCTTTTTTTTTCTTGATAAGTCTGGTTAAGAGTTTATCAAATTATCACTATTGTTATTATTATAACACCCACATTTAAGGCTTATTTTGAGAATTATTTGATAATATATGTAAGTTTTTGTTTGATATATAGGAAATCAATAAATATCATTACCCTTTACTTATAACCTTGCTTTCTACAGGTCTAATGTAACAGAAATAGACCAAATTACTCTTAAGGCTATACAACTCCAAAATTCTATAATTTTCTATCAAGACAGCACAAGGCAGCCTGAATAGGGTAACCTGAGCAAAGTGAAGTTCAACTGTCCTACACAAGGCCTAATCTAATTAAAATATCAGCAACTTAGTGAACTTCGCACAAGCATTAGCTCTCTGCTGCTTAAAGTAAATCTAATTTTTCAGTTATGAGGTGAACACACAGCAGATGTAATAATTTACCTCCACTCCAACTTGATTTATTTTAAGAAAATTTTTAAAAAAGAACCTTCTTGTGATCCTCAACATGTATTTTTTTGTTCATAAAACTTCTTAAAATTAGCATATTATATAACTTTGGTACAACAATTATTTGCTGTGACATGGGCTGTATGCTTCTTTCACCAAAATTCAATATTGTCAATATTTTATTACAATTATTTTCAGGGCAGAAAGCTCAGTGATTATTTTTGACTCACTGAATTACAATAGAGGTAAACATGACAATAAAATCCTGCAAAAATTTATCTGGACATTTTAAAGATTAAAAAGTTGCATGAGAACATGCCATGTATCATTTTTTTCCCTTAAAGGCTAAAGTAATTTTTCAGATTAAATGTCAGTGTGCATAATATATTTCCTACCTTCTTCAAAGAATTCATTTAAATAATGAAATCAAAGATAAATAAATGT
Organism: Sus scrofa; assembly: GCF_054392235.1. NCBI lineage: Eukaryota > Metazoa > Chordata > Mammalia > Artiodactyla > Suidae > Sus > Sus scrofa. Next base: position 35,977,942 of record NC_139393.1, on the reverse strand, counting down.
GATAAAAATAAAAACAATACATCTAGACACTTAAAAATAGCATGCAAGAAGGAAAAGCTGGTATTTTCCTCAAGAGAAATTACTCAAAATTTCAGTGATTTTTGTGAATCAAAAATTCAGAATCAATCAATTATGGAATTTTTTTTTTGAAACACAAAAATACCTTATTTTTTAAATTTCATGAATGGGATAATTTCATTTACTTTAAAAATCATATTATCAATATTTTACAGTTAGCAAATAGAGTTAAAATTGTTATAGGAAATAGAAAACATGCATAGGCCATTGAATAAAAATTTATTGTTTTATAAAAATACTTTAAATATAAAGGGATGAATTTGGTAACACTTTTAATTATTAAGAGGATACAGTGCAAGGACACAATTTCTTTTAAAAAATGTAGCCAGAAATTGGAACAGTTTTAGGAGTGCTGACATTTAAACAAACAGCTACATATTAGGCTATTAAAAGCAAAAAGAAAAATTCCTTTGTTCATCCTAAAATACCAATCTATCTTGATTGTCTATTCAATAAAATAAAATTTGGTCAGTTCAATAAGTGATGTGGAAAATATTCTAAAATATGTCAAACAGCTTATCTTAGTATGATGGTTAACACTGAAAGGAAATACTTATTTTGACTATTTGGTCTACTCTTCACATATTTTAAAATACTATTCCTAATGTTGACATATGATGGAATATCCATAATGAATCTTGTATGTGAATTTTGATTAAATTTTGACTGGAATGATGATTTACATAGAAGAAATTGTTTATGAACAGAGTTAGTTTAATGTAATATTTTAGGTATAAATCTGCTCTTTTATTCTCTTCTTCCCTTTTTTGGATTACAAATGTTTAATAAACATGACAAATCAAATTAGAAATTACATTGTATTTTTTACATAGCAATGCTATTTTTTCTTAAAAAGAATGAAAATTGAAATTTGGACTTAGAAATTAAGGCAGTGATCTCCCCTTGAGTTCCCCCAATTTTAATATCCCTTTGAACAAAGCATACTTGCCCAAATTCAAAACCATTTATTTATGAAAGAAAAATAACTTTTCTTTCAGAAATCTTGACTGATTAATCAGAATCATAAGGCATTTAAACCATATTAACTATATATTTTACTTGCCCTACATGTATATATGTTGACATTATATATGCAAAGTTATCTAAGGTATGTCTTTTAAATCTATATAATTTTTTATTATTGTCTAAGCAATAAGAAATACACTAGTTGCTATTCTGTTAACTTAATATCTGGATATCAGTATATGATAAATTCTAATCAAATAGTAGTACTTATTGAGTTTTATCTGTATTGCACCTCCTCCAACTCATGTTATTTAATTTATGCTAATTATTTCCTTCATTAATATAATAAGTCACAACAATTTCTGATATATATCAACTTGCATGTTAAATATTACTACAGCTTAATTTATTTCTCACTTGAGATTTAAAATAAGTATGAATAAAAACTCTAAGAATTTCTTCTTCAACCCACAGGGTTACCATTCTAAGTTCCTTCAGTTGTGCCAATCTCATTTGGAATTCTTATTGTAAGCAAAGAAAAGTTTTATAATATAATTTTTGTCTAAATAGGTAAAAATTATCTGAACTATGTTTTAGAGATAGTTTTTAGTAAGTTATATGAAAAAGAAAGATCCAGAAAACAATTTGGAAGATCATTACAAAAGAAAAGTAGAAGATAATAAATTTCTACCATAGAAAAGTAAGTTTTAGGGAAAAAGAATAACAAAAGATTTGGGTGATTTATTTTCTTCAGGACTTGGGTAATAAAACAGATAAATAGATAAAATAATATTTGCTTTTATCAGGAAAAAATACTAATCATATATTCTGTATAATTATTAAACTTTTAAATCAATATAAAAATGGCTTAAAAATACCCTTTCAGAATTCCTGGACTTGTTCTCTTGTTCCCTATTTCCATATTCACTGATCAATCAACTTTATAGACTTTAGTTAGGTGTCTATTGTTTTCCAGGCTATGCAGTAAATACAGACAAATTGCAAAAATGAATGCCTTGCTCTCATATATTAGAGTCTAGTAAAGGAGACATGCATTAATTACTCAATCACACCAGTACATTCACTATTAAAATTTATTAAATGACCTTTAAAAATGGGAAATGTTCTGAGTCTACATAAAATAGAAAACTAACCTAGCCTGGAAAATAGGAGTAAAGAAGATAATTCTACCTTGAGAAGATGAAATGTTATGAAAGGTAGAATGCAAGCAAAGATTATTTATGGCAAATGGTTAAGCAAGTTAAAAGTTCTTTTACTAGGAAGACAAGAGTTATAAGCTAGGAACAGAAAGAAAGCCAAGATGATGATAACTGAATGGGGGAAGCTGTGGTGTGGGCTGGGGATGCACAGGTTATAGGAATAGGGTAGACAAATGAAGAATAGACTGGGGAGAGGTAAATTAATTGGGAGCCATTGTAATAGTTCAAAGGAGACATGACAATTTCTCAAGCCAGAGTGGTGTATATATAGATGAAGTTGAATTATTTTAGTGATATTTATGAAGTAAAATCACAGGATGTTGTCATAGATTATGTACAGGAGATGAAGGAAATATTTTTTAAGTGTCTGGTTTGAGAAGTTGGATGCTTACTAATATCATTCTCTGAGAGAGAATACCCTGAACGTGGAAACAGACTGCGGGTGATGCAGTGAGTGCTTCTGTGTGCGTGTGTGTGTGCGCGCATGTGTGTGTGTTTGCAGAAAATTCTTTACAGATTTAGGAATGTTCAATCTGAGGTAGTTTTGACATAATAAGAGAAAATGGAGAGTGGGCAGAGAGATATGAGTCTTAATCTCAAATCTGTACTGGATCTATGAATTTGATTGTAATTAACATATAGAAAGATGGTAATTATAACTGTGGGTGTGTCGATGTGAAGATATTGTCTGGCCATTAGGAAGGCCTATATTTTTTGCTAGGTATTAGCAGACCAAACACTGAGGTATTCAAAGTAACCAGGTTATAAAGAATGAGTCACAAGACAGACATGGATGGAACTGGTAGGTAATTAAAGGAAACTGAGTAGCGGATAATCTCATGCACATTGACAAAAATGGTGTTTCAATAAGCAAAGAGTTGTAATCAGTGTCAGATTCTGATGGGAATACAAATAAAGTGAGGACTGAAACATATCCATTGGATTCAGTGTTATGCTAATCAGTGTTGAGTAAAGGGAAAGCTGCTTCAGGACAGTGCTATCATCATAAGCAATTATCTTCTGACTTTAGTCAACAACAATAACTAGAAAATAATGGGAAAATGTATCACCATTTTAAGGGAGAATACTTATTAAATGAAAGAATAAGATGTGAAGACAAATTTTACATCAGTATGAGAATAAAGAAAAAATTATATAATGACTGAGGAGATTTACTTTTCCAGTAATTTTTCAGAGAATGCATTGTTTCAAAAAGAATAATATATGAGAAAGAATGAGAGAGAGAGAAAGAATCATAAGCCTAGGAGACAATCAGTTCAAATAAGAAGAGATAGCAAATGGGCTACCAGAGGAAGGAATGACTTCAATAAATTTATGAAATGGATTCTAGGAAAAAGCTAATAAAATATTCGCATTGCCCCACAAAATACAAAAAAAATACTGGATGTTAGAAGAAAATATATATACAATGAGTAACAAGCACAGGTGGAAAACAAGACAAAACAAAAGACAAAAACAAAAAAACTAACCTAAACTGTGAAAGCCATTATTAAATATGAAACAAACTATACACAATCCTGATTTGAAGAATTCATGGGATATAAGAAAATAAAACATTATACCTCTATACCAGAAAATATTGTCATTTTAGTGACAAATTGAGTATGACTTTGGAACCAGAAAGAAGGGAATGTAATCACAACTTAAAAACATGATTCCCTTAGGTACTTAGCAAAGGATAGTTGCATAATAATGCAAATTTATTTATGTTTTCAAAATTTAGAGTCTACATTTAAATGGAACACACAGAAGTAAAGAGTATTAATTTATCAAATAAAGGTAAAACATAACAAAGTCAGAGAAGTAAAGTTGAAAGTTTGAGGAAGAATGTGCAAGGGAACTAGATACTCAACCAAGGGGAAAGAGAATTAAAGTGTTGTTAACATATGTTAGGGAAAAAAGAGATATTTAAGTATAATATCAAGTTTATAGGGTCAAGAAAAGCATAACTAATAAATGCAGAGTTTCCTGCTTTACCACAATATATGCACATCTGAAACAAACAAATGAAAAACAGAAATAAAGCCCTCTAAAACTGAACTTCTTAAAAATGTTTGAGAAAAAAATAGAATAAGAAGAAATAAAAATAATTTATCTAAATTGGACACTAACAAATATAATCATCATACTTTGGGAGATAATCCAGGATGGAGGTTTCCTCAGGGAATGTACAAAAACTATAGATTGGAATCACTTGTTCCAAGGTGAGAACACATGAAGATGGAAGTGGAGTTCTGGACACAAGAAGAGCAACCTGTCAGGATCTGAGGATGCTGGAAGAAGTCTGCATTATCTACAGGCGCACAAAATTAATTTTCTTAAATAGAGCTGAAATGACTTCTTACCTCTATAGCAGAGAGCAAAGTGCTCTTTTTTTTCTCTGAAGTCAGAGTTCTATTCCTGCTATTCTGCCTCCCTTTTTCTAGGTAAAATAAATAAGTATGAACAAATTTTGTATTAATACTAACATTCTCCTGTGTGAAACAATTGATCCTGTAGAGACACCTGTGCAGCAGAGCAGGTATGAACATTTTGGGAGGAGGTAAAAAAGAGATTTATGGTATTATATGTTACATAAATTATCACGTATTTAGAAGGAAACTAACAGAGATTTTCTAAAGTAGTGGACCAGTAGATAAAATTAATAATCATATCATTTAAATAAATCAAGAGAACTAAATCACAAGGATGAGTTAATAGTATTTGCATCTGGGGATTGGGGCTGAGTTGTAGACAGCTGCATTTCATTTAGCTTATCTGTTCTATCTTATATTTTAATCATGTTATATTCATTACTTATTTAATAAAATAACAAAAATTTAAAAAATACTTCATCAAATAACAAAGGTTTCAATCCTTAATGCTAAGAAGCAGTATTTCTCTTTGGTTTTCTCTTATTACTTGAAAAAATTGGTTGTTCCAAATAATCAGTTAAATTTTTATTATGAGGTGGAAGAGCTCATTGGTTAGGAAACTCTTCTCTAGCTTGCTTTAAATTCTATCCTTGGCTAAACTGTGATGCAGAAGAGAAGGCTCAGGATTTTCATCAGCTTAAAGGAGGAAACATTTTCTTACCTAATCCCAAATGTTTTCATGGGATCTTGAGCAAAGCACTTAACATCTTTTAACTTTGCTTAATAAAATGATGATATTATAATAACTAATTTAATATTATTGTAATATAAAATTATGTATACTTTTAGAGCACCTGATTATGGTAAAAGTTCAATAAATATTAATTACTTTCATTTAAATAATTTTTAAAAGCTTTAATTACGATCAGAACCTTAAACAATTTTAAAATTGCTTTAGGTTTCTTAGAATGGCAAAATCATACCTAGTAAACATCCTAATGGATAACTGCCATGGGCAAATAGAGACTTTAAGACAGTTTAACTCCCTTGTTCTTTCATTTAATTTCTGACTTTACATCATGCAATCTAAGCATATTATATATTTCATGCTCAAGGTTATAAGAAAATATGATGCATTTTTCCTTTTATTAGTATCCACTTAAAGTAAACAATTCAGTTGTGAGTGAATGTGCCTCTTTAATATTATTTTGTCTGCTATTCGCTGATAAGTCAATAAAAGGAGACTTGAGTTTAGCTGTAAAAATTCTTAATGGTACTTTTATTGTTTAAATATTTCTTTTTTATAAATCAGCCTTGGTTAGAGAAAAGGGCATGTATTTTGGGAGCATCATACTTCTTCCTGTCCCACAGTTAATGAGGCACATGAAGCATTGACTGGGGCTTGATCATGCATACAGAACAGGCAGCCAAGAGCAAACACATTCTTCTCTTGCAATGAAACCATCTGCCTTCAATCCCAGCAGGTTTTCTTTTGGGGCTATGAGCAAAAGGAAAGAATACAGATTGTTTCTCATTCTACTTCACTCTAGTGCAGCAGAGACAAGATTCTGGAAGGAAAACTAAAATAAATATGTACATTTGTCCTTTTCCTTGTTATTTTCTATTTTCCAAATCTTGACTTTAAGTAGTGTAATTGAGGAGAAAAAATTCTTAGATGAAATGAGGTGCATTTTCATACATTAGAGAAACAGGGTCATATATGGAAAGATGCACATCTGCCAGGTCTTGATTTTAATCATTTGTTTAATAGAAATTTTTGGGCGACAGACCCAGCTATGACCAGATGTAGCATGTCTCAATAATCCGAGCTGAGTTTCTCTTTTGCATTTGCCAATTATCTGTGAATCAAGATTTAGTGTTTTTCCTTTATCCCTATTTTTTTTTTCACCAAAAGTTTAGAGAAGTAAAACCAAGAGATCAAGAAGGATGAGGAATGTCATTATGATGTTACTGCAACTGGGAGTGGGTGCTGATGTTTTTCGGAGAGTAGTTAAACAGAAAAATTCAATTAACTTTCCATGAAAATTTTCACAGAGATTGTGGATAGACTTTAAAAGTATTTCTCTTTTTGATGAAAGGAAACACAGGGGAAGAAAGTATTAAGTGGAGTGTATTCACTGCTGGGATATTGATTTTCATTTCTCTGAGGGAGTGCTTGGTAGAGATTTTTACTACTTCTAATAATCATTTTCTCAGTAGGTTAAAAAAATTAGGAGACTATGTTTCTCATAATCAAGGTGCTATTTATCAAGAATACTACTTAAGAATTTCATTGTTATTGATAAGTAGCTCATTATTCATTTATAAACCTTCCACAAAATGATGCATTCTTGTTTAAGAAATGAATCATTCAAGAACAAATAACAAGAGTTTCAGTATTCAGCTTATAATCATTCAGCAGTGTAAAAAACATTATCACTAAGAAAGAAATGCAGTTCAAAATTTATTATTTATTAATAATTTTTATTTTTTCATTACAGTTGGTTTACAGTGTTCTGTCAATTTTCTGTTGTGCAGCAAAGTGACCCAGCCATTTCTCACATTATTCTCCATTATGCTCCATCACAAGTGAGTAGACATAGTTCCCAGTGCTACAGAGCAGGATCTCATTGCCTATCTATTCCAAATGCAATAGTTTGCATCTATTAACTCCAGATTTCCAGTACATTCCACTCCATCTCCCTTCCCCTTGGCAACCAAAAGTCTGTTCTCCAAGTCCCTAAGTTTCTTTTCTGTGGGAAGTTCCTTTTGCACCATATATTAGATTGCAGATATAAGTGAAAACACATGGTATATTTCTTTCTCTTTCTGACTTACTACACTTAGTATGAGAGTCTCTAGTTCTAAGCATGATGCTACAAATGGCATTATTTTGTTCTTTTTTTGTGGTTGAGTAGTATTCCATTGTGTATAGCTACCACATCTTAATCCATTGATCTGTCATTGAACATTTAGGTTGTTTCCATGACTTGACTATTGTGAATAGTGCTGCAAAGAGCATGTGCATACATGTGTCTTTTCAGTGAAAGTTTTGTCCAGATATATGCCCAGGAGTGGGATTGCTGGGTCATATGATATCTATATTTAGTTTTCTGAGGTGATGCCATACTGTTTTCCATAGTGGTTGTACCAATTTACATTCCCACCATGAGGGTAGGAGGGTTCTCTTTTCTCCACACCCTCTCCAGCATTTGGGGACTTGTTAGTGATGGCCATTCTGACATGTGTGATTTGGTCCCTCATGGTAGTTTTGATTTTCATTTATCTAATTATTAGCGATGTCGAGCAATTTTTCATGTGCTTGTTGGCCATCTGTACATCTTCTTTGGAAAAATGCCTATTCAGGTTTTCTGCCCACTTTTCAATTGGGTTGTTGGTTTTTTTGTTGTTGAGTTCTATACATTACTTTTATATTTTGGAGATTAAGCCCTGTCCATTGCATCACTTGAAACTATTTTTTTCACATCCCTTAGGTTGCCTTTTTTTATGGTTTCCTTTGCTGTACAAAAGCTTGTCAGTTTGATTAGGTACCATTTTTTTTAACAGTTCAAAATTTAATATGAACCCACAAACAGAAAATAATAGCATCTTTTCTTTATGGTAAATTTATCAAATCTAAACTGAACCATTCCCTGAAGGTCAACACTATTAGCAGAAATTTAATGCTTCAAACTTGAGAAATATCAATATACTAGTGTTATGTACTTGTACTTTTTGTTTGTTCTGCTTAGTGTGAGAGTCTAGTTCTATCCATGTTGCAGTAAATTGCATCATCTTCTTTTTTTTATTCTTTTTTATTTTACATTTCAGTATAACAGTGAAATTTTAGAAACAAATATAAAGATACATTTTAAAATTGCACCTTGGGAGTTCCCATTGTAGCACAGTGGAAAGGAATCTGACTAGGAACCATGAGGTTGTGGATTTGATCCCTAGCCTTGCTCAGTGGGTTAAGGATTCAGCATTGCCATGAGCTGTAGTATAGGCTGCAGACACGGCTCAGATCCTGAGTTGCTTTGGCTGTAGTATAGGCTGACAGCTGTAGCTCTGATTGGACCCCTAGCCTGGGAACCTCCATATGCCATGGGTGTGGCCCTAAAAAAGACACAAGAACAAAAAACTAAAATAAAATAGAATTTTTCCTCCAAATTAAATACCTAAAGATAAACATCACAAAGGAGGTGAAAGACTTATATGCTGAGAACCATAAAACATTAATCAGGAAATTAAAAATGACTCATGGAAATGGATATATATTCCATGCTCCTGGATTGGAAGAAATAATATTTTTAAAGTGGCCATACTACCAAAGCAATCTACAGATTCAATGAAATCCTTATGAAATTACCCATGAAATTTTTCAAGAAGTGGAACAAACAATCAAAAAATTTTATGGAAACATAAAGGTGCCAGAATTGCCAATGAAATCCTAAGGAACAAAAACAAAGCAGGAAGCATAATCGTCTCATGCTTCAGACAATATTTACAAAGCTACAATAATCAAGACAGTGTGGTACTGGTACCAAAACAGACATACAGACCAATGGAAAAAAATCGAGGTCCCATAAATAAATCCAGACACCTATGGTCAATTAATCTTCATCAAAGTAGGCAAGAATATATAATGGCAGAAAGACAGTCTCTCCAGCAAGTGGTGGTGGGAAATTGGGAAAACTGCACGAGAATCAATGAAACTAGAATGCACCCTCACGCCATTCACAAATATAAACTCAAAATGGCTTAAAGACTTGAACATAAGACAAGATACCATAAAACTCCTACAAGATACCATAGGCAAAACATTCTCTGATATCAACCACATAAATATTTTCTTAGATTAGCATTCCAAGGCAATAGATACAAAAACAAAAATAAACAAATTGGACCTAATCAAACTGACAAGCTTTTGCACAGCAAAGGAAACCAGGAAAAACAGACCACCTACAGAATGGTAGAAAAGAGTTTTAAACAATGCAACTGACAAGGTCCTAATCTCCAAAATATACAAACAACTCATCCAACTCAATCGCAAAAATCCCCCCCCAAAAAAAAACAAAAAAACAACAAAAAAAAATGAAAACTACAGCCCAATTTAAAAATGGGGAGAAGACATGAATAGATATTTCTCCAAAGTGAATATACAGATGGCCAATAGGCACATGAAAACATGCTCAACATCATTAGAGAAATGCAAATCAAAACTGCAATGAGGTACCACCAAACACCTGTCAGAATGGCCGTCCTTAGTAAGTCTACAAATAACAAAAGCTGGAGAGTGTATGGAGAAAAGAGAACCTTCCTACACTATTGATGGTAGTGTAAATTGGTACAGACACTATGGAAAACAAAATGGAGGTACCTCAGAAAACTAAATATAGCACTACCGTATAATCCAGAAATCCCACTCTTGGACATATATCCAGACAAACTTTCTTTGAAAAAGACACATACACCCTATGTTCAATGCAGTGTTATTCACAATAGCCAAGACATGGAAACAACTTCAATGACAGATAAATGGATTAAGAAGATGTACATTGCTTTAGACTTTTAAAGGAAGTACTTGAGAGGCAAGTTGTAGGTACAGTACTTTTACAGTTGAAATTGTTTTTGTAAACTGGGAATCAGAGTTATTCAAGAAATGTTTAACTGTATTGTAGAATTTAACAAAGACCACCCAAATTAGGTGAAGGAAAGGGTATTTTTTTTCAGATTTTCTCTTTGTAACTGAGATGGCTGCTATCACTTGCATTTGACAGAAACTCAAGTATCGATAGGGTAATGACGAAGCTTTACTGAGGAAGAGTGAAGGATACATGTAGACACGGATTGGAGGTTATTGGCATTAGGAATGCTGTAGGCGGGCTTCCTAGAAGCCAGACATTTTATTGATTGCTCTGGGATGCATATTTGGCTTTCTCTGGATGGCCCTAACTAGGGAAACTGTCAGTTATTTATCAAGTTCTGGCTATGTCAGACATATTTGTACAGGGATTGTCATTTGGCTTCTCGGACTGTTTGTTAGAGGAATTATGATTTTTTACAAATCTGACCTCTATATAGTGAATTGTCTTCCTAGGCCTAGTTACTGTGGGGGCAGGTCAGCTTCCTAGGTTCAGATTTTGAGTCAGAGGTCTATTTTATATGTGGTCTAAAAATGGTATGTTTCCTATATTTCATCACTCATGTCTGGCTAATTTCAGCAAGGGGAGACAAAGTTTAGGTCATCATTTATAAGGGAACGAATGGGAATTTGGAGGATTTGTGTTTGCCCTTTTTTGGGTAAATAAGTGGATCATCCATGAATCTCATCTAAGTTATATGTGGAAAGATGGTTCTTTACAATAAACCATTTCCCAAAACACAAAGGTAGGGAAATTTCACAAATCAAAAACTGGAGAGATTAATCATCACTGTTTACTGGGGGAAATGGATTCAGGTAAAGTTCATTATTATAAGGGCAAAATGTACATAAAATAAGAGGATCAAAGAACTTAAGAACTATCATATAACAAGATGAACTTAATCATTCAATCATATTCAACAAAGATAATCTCTGAAAATGGATAGAAAAACAGCAATAAAAAATACATGTTTGATTATGAAAGTGAAGGCTAGCTTTTTCTTTTTTTTTTTTTTCCTTTTTTATAGCCACACCTGTGGCATACGGAAGTTTCTGGGCTAGGGTGTCGAATCAGAGTTACTGCTGAAAGCCTATACCACATATTAGGCAATGAAGGTTCTATACCACATCTTGCAGCAATGCTGCATCTTAACCCACTGAGCAAGGCCAGTGATTGAACCCACATTCTCACAGAGACTGTGTCTGGTTCTTAAACCACCAAGCCACGATGGGAACTCCAAGGATAGCATTTTTAGCAGCCCTCTGCCTAGTGCTCTTCCTAGTATATCAAAGAGGATGTGATAGTTGACATTTAGTATACAGTGACAAGCTTCAGAAACATGATTTCTAGTAGAAGGATTGACTTTCCTCAGGGCTATAGAAACCACTGAAATAGTCTAGAAATTTAAATCAAAGAAAGACATTCTAAGCAAAGTTTCTAAAATGATGAAATCACCAAAACCTACTTTACTCCAAAATGCTTTATCTCCAGATCACATATCACTGTAAATCTGTAATGCAGTATTACTTATCATGAATGTTCATGCATTATATATTAGATTCAATATGCTTAGAAAATATGTTTATAATAATATTAGCTCCCCAAAAGAGTTAATGTCAGGATCAAGTGGCTAATACATAAGGATCATCTTCAGTAGTTGCACAAATCAAAGTGAAATTAAATATCATTTTAATTATTTTTTCACGAGTTTCTTATCAGTTCAGGGGAAAAAATGTTTTGAGGGGGAAATTTTGATTTTTCAGAGCATATCTTTCCAGAGATTATCTAATTCTAATTCTATGGGGACCCTGCTTTTCATTGACTTTGAGATATTTTAGAACTCTGTAAATTGTAGAAAACTGATAGTATTGCAAAATAATTATTATAATGTCTGTTTGTTCATATAATTTGCATAATTTGTTTGTTCTTTTTTTTAGTGTAAGGTTATGTTGTTTATTTGGGATTGGTGTTTCTTGAGGTAGGCTTATATTAATACAAAGTTTCCTCTTAGAAGGGCTTTTGCTGTTTCCCATAAATTTTTGGATCATTGTGTTTCTGTATTTGTCTCCAGGTATTTTTCAATTTTGTCTTCAAGGTTTTCACTGATCCATTGGTTTTTAGTAGTATGTTGTCCAGACTCTATATCTTTGTGTTTTCATTTTTATTTTCTTAGAATTCATTTCTAGTCTCATTTTTTTTTTTTTTTTTTTTGCTGGGAATGATGTTTACTATAATTTCAATCTTCTTAAATTTATGGAGACATTTTATGGCTTGGCATGTGATCTAACATGGATAAATCATATTCCATGTGCACTTGAAAAAAATGGCATTTTATTCTTTTTAGATAGATAGTTCTATTAAGTTTATCTGATCTAATGTGTCAGTTAAGGCCAGGGTTTCTTACTGATTTTCTGTCTGAATGACCTGTCCACTGATATAAGTGGAGTATTAGAGCCCCCTAAAATTAGTGTGTTGCAATTTTCTTTTAGGTCCACACATGTGGCATATGAAAGTTTCCAGGCTAGGTGTTGAATCTGAGCTACAACTGTCAGCTTATGTAACAGCCATAGCAATGTGGGATCCAAGCCACTTCCGCAAACTACACCATAGCTCACAGCAACACTGGATCTTTAACTCACTGAGCAGGTCCAGCAATCAAACACACACCTCATGGATACTGGTTAGGTTTATTACCACTGAGTCACAGTGGGAACTCCCGATTTCTTTCTTTACTTTTATTAGTATTTCTTTATGGTTTTAGGAGCTCCTATATTGGGTGCATATGTATTTGCAATTGTCTTAGCTTCTAGTCGGATTAATCATTTTAACATTATCTAATGTTCTCCTTTCTCTTTTGTTACAGTGTTTGTTTTAAAATCTATTTTGTCTGGTATACATATTACTAGCTTAGCTTTATTTTGATTTCTCATGGCATAGGATATTATTTTACATGTATATACTTTCAGGCCATGTATGTCTTTAGGTCTGAAGTGAGCCTTTTGTAGATAGCATACAGATAGATCTTATTTTATTAAACTCATTCAGTCACTTTATGTATTTTTACTAGAAATTTTAACCCATTTACATTTAAAAGTAATCCCTGATAAGTATGCACTTATTGCCATTTTGTTAAATGTTTTCTGGTTGTTTCTGTAGGGTTCTTTTTGTTCCTTTCTTCTTTTGCTCGCATGATTTGTTGACTGTCTTTAGTTTGTGTTTAATTCCTTTCTCTTTTTTTGTGTGTGTTTGTGTACCTATTACAGATTTTTTTGTATGTGGTTACAATGAGGTTTATATACTGTAATATGTATACACACACACACACACACACACATATTTGATTAAGGTGATGATCTCTTAGTTTTGAATTCTTTCTAACGACACTGCATTTTTATCCTCCCCATGTTTAATGTATTTGACATCATATTTTACATTTCTTTTTGTGTTTCCCTTAGTTACTTATTGTGTGTAGAGATGATTTTACTACTTATGTCTTTTATACTTCCTACTAGCTTAATAAGTGGTATTTCTTCTAGCTTTACTGTATATTTACTTTCATCAATGAGGATTTTTCAGTTGTAGTCTTTTGTTTTCCTTGCTTAGAGAATTCCTTTCAGCATTTCTTCTAAAGCTGGTTAATTAGTGATGAACAATTTTAGCTGTTGCTTGTCTATTTTCCTCATCAAATCTGAATGGTAGCATTGTTGGGTAGAATATTCTTGGTTGTAAGTTTCCCCCTCATCTCACTAGATATATTGTGCTTCTTCCTTCTGGTCTGCAAAGTTCCTGCTGAAAAGCCAGCTTAGAATCTTATGGAAATTTTCTTGTACATAACTAGTTACCTTCTCTTATTGCCTTTATTATTCTCTTTTATCTTTAAAGTTTACCATTTTAATTGCAGTATGTATTTCTGTAGACCTGTATGCACTGAACATGTTTGGGACATGCTGTGCTTCCTGGCCCAGGATGTCTGTTTTTTTTCCCATGTTAAGGAATTTTCAGCTATTTTCCTCGAATATATTCTCTGCCTATTTCTACTTTTCTTCTCCTTCTCCACCTATAATGCAAGTGTTGTCCCAGACTTCTCTTAAATTTTTCTTTTTTTCAAAATATTTTTGTTGTTGTTCAGTTAGGGTTATTTCCACTACACTGTCTTCAGTTCACAAATTCTTCTAAGTCATTTAATCTACTGTTGATTCTTTCTAGAGTATTCTTAAATTGTATTCTATAGTTCTTGTGGTTCTTCTTATATCTCCTCTTTGTTAAACTTCTCACTGTGTTCATTTATTTTTTACCATGTCTATTGAGCATATTTATGATAACTTGAAGCTTCATCAAATAGATTGCTTATCTCTACTTAGTTTAGTTCTTCTTTTATCTTGCTTGTTCATTTGAAACATATTCCTCTGTTACTTTATTTTTCCTAATAATCTATTTTCATTTCTATTTATCAGGGTATTCAGTTATATTTCCCATTCTTAGAAAAGTAGCCTACTTGGGAGATACTGTATAGGGTCCAGAAACACATTTTCTTCAGATCGCTAAAGTTATATGCTCCAGGGGTACCCTATATGTGGGCAGCTGAACCTTTTGGTGTGATGTGACCCCCCGGCCTGTTGACTGCCATACCTTGCCTCATGCCATAGCTACTGACACACTGCTCACTGGGGCTGGTTCCCCGTGCAGTTTTCCATGCTGCTCAAATGTCCTAGGGCTCATCCTGAACTGCTGGTTTGAGGTGCTGTGTCTTATACAGTTTGCTGGGGGCCTGTGGAATGGTAGAGATAGTGTTGGCCAGCTGATGTACAGGGCTGGGGCTCCAGAAAAATTACTGGTCAAACTGGGGACTTCCTGGGATGAGTGTAGATATGCTAGTGAGTGGGCCAGGCCTTAATTTAGCAATGTAAAGGGGAAGTTTCAAAATGGTGCTTGGCAACATCAGTGTCCTCATTGTATTACATGCATCTATTACATGCTCACAAAATGGCTTCCACTAGCATCTAAGTCATCAGAGGTAGTCCTACAGTATTCTTCTCTGGGAGGCATCTCCAAGATGAGTAAACGTGTCTGATCAGGCTCCTTTCAAATTATTGCCCCTGCATGGGGTCTCAGAGTGTATGATATTTTGCCTTCATACTTTAAAGGCCATCTCTCTATTTGGTAAAACCATCCATCTCTCCTTATGCAATTTCTGCTTGCCTTCAAAACCAGACATCCTTGTCCCTGACTCCCTCTCTAGGAGCCCAGTGTGGGCTCCTTAATTCTTGGTGAGTACCCCTGCAAAAGTGATTATCCTTCCATCTTTGGAAAATCTACCTGGAGGCATGGGTATTCTCTATTTTATGACTGTGCCCCTCCTGCTCATCTCATTGTTTTTCCTTCTTTATTTATTTAGTTGTGGAAATTTTTTTCTGCAGTCTTCATAACATTATCAGCAATAGTTGTTCTGTAAGTAATTGTAATTTTGATGTGCCCATGGGATGAGGTAAGCTCTGGGTCTTCCTTTCCTGCCTTTTGATCACTCTCTCAGAAGAAATCAATTTTTTAAAAAAATTAAAATGTGTTGAAATAATCCTGATCTTTCAATGTGTCTATTCTTTGGATTCTCTTTTGAATTGATTGTAACATCTTACTAATTCTCCTGTTAATAATGAGTTAAGTGAATCTTTTCAACACATATTTATTTATGTATGTGTACAATATGATTTTAACTTCTTTGAAATTTTCCTTTAATAGGAGTTTATTTTTTAAATATAATATTAGATATAAAATTATATAAAATTTGTCAATTTTGAAATAAGGGAAATTCTCCATATTAACTGAAGAGATTGACCATTGTATTTCATATATTTCCTTTGGAAAAATATCTGCTCATGTCTTTTTCTCAATTTAAAATTAAAAATTAAATCATTGCTGTTTTATGCTATTGTGTTGTGTGGGTTTTTTTCTTTTTTTAACATATTTTGGAAATTAACCCTTTATCAGATATATGATTTGCAAATATTTTCCTATTCCATATATTGTTTACTTTGTTGATTATTTTGCTGTACAGAATGTTTTCACTTTTTCATTTTCCATTTTGTTGCTTATACCTTAAGTTTCACATAAAAAAATTGCCTAGAACCTTGTCAAAAAACTATTTTCCTATTTTCATTCTAAGTATTTGATTGTTTCAAGTTTTTTAAGTCTAAGGACATTTTGAATTAAATTTTGCCTGTGGTGTAAGATAAGGGTCTAATTTTATTCTTTTACATATGACTGCAATTTTCCAGTATCATCTGTTAAAGAGACTATCTCTTCTCCATTGAGTATTCTTAGCTCCTTGACAAATATTAGTTGACAGTATTTACTCTGGACTGGATAGACTGGATACTTTCTTTCTGCCTATATAGCCCTAGTTTTATAATGCCTAATAAAAATAATAATTCCATAATATCATAAAATACTCACTCTATATTCTAAAGTTTTCAGGAATATCAAAGACATCTTTTTAAAAGCAATTGCAAACTATTGCATTTGGAGTGGATAAGGATTGAGACCCTGCTCTATAGCACAGGAAACTATATCTAGTCACCTATGATGGAACATGATGGAGGATAATGTGAGAAAAATAATGTATATATAAATGTATGAGGGTCACTTTGCTGTACAGTAAAAATTGACAGAACACTGTAAATCAACTATAATGGAAAAAGTAAAAATCGTTTAAAAATAAATAAATAGAGAGAGGACAAGATGGCGGAGGAGTAGGGAGACACGTTCACCCTCTCCCACAAACACAACAAAAAAAGCACATCTACAGAATAAATGACTCACACAGAACAGCAACCAATCGCTGGCAGAGGAACCTAAACTCCAATAACGGCAAGAAGTTCGTGACATTACTGGGCAGAACAGGAGAAAAGAGGAGAGTGAGAGAAGGTGAATACGAGCAGGACGGGCACTCCCGAAAGGGGACTGCAGAGGAGAAAGGGTTCCCGCACCCTGGAAAGTCACCTACCGGGGGAAAGATCAAACAAACCGGAGAAATCTCCAGATGCAGAGAAGAGTGTAGCAGTAACTTGGAGTACGGAAAAGCCGATCAAGAACCCAACAGACCATCTGAACTATGGGCACAGTCACCAAAAATTGAGATGCCTGGGTGGGGGCTGGGCATTGAGACCTCGCCTCCGAAGGTTAGTCCTCGAGAAAGGGCCGGGGGATGCCTGGGTGGGGGCTGGGCACCGAGACCTCGGCTCCAGAGGTTAGTCCCCAAGAAAGGACTGGGGGACCTGGGTGGGGGCTGGGCACCGAGACCTCAGCTCTAGAGGTTAGTCCCCGGGCTGGGGGGGCGGGGCGGAGCGGAAACTGCTTGGGGAGGTCTCAAAACCATTTGTCAGGGCAGAGACTGCCTGGGAGACTAGCTGTCGCAGAGGAAGGGAACAATACTCTAGGGGCGGGGAAGTAGAAAGCCGCATCAGAGGGAACCTGGGAGAAGAGCCTGGTCTGCGCCTGTGCTGGGGAGGGGAAAGAAGAATGGGTGGGTCCCCATAGAATGCCCCCCACGCCACAGCAAGCTTACAGGCCCGCTAGCTAGCAGAAAGCTGTGCTTCCCAGTGCATTCCTCCCCCCACCCCTGCGACCCCCTACGATCTCGCCAAACCTGGGGCTGCCTGCCATCCAGGAGGGCTGGCCTCAACAATTGCCTGAAGCCTACCACTGCAGGGGCTGTCCCTGCACAGGCCTGCTTGCCCTTTGGTGGGGCTACACTTCTGCAGAGCAGCATCAAACACCACCAGCCCCCGAGAAAAGGCCTGCAGCCCAGAAAAGCTAGAATAAGCCTAGCCATGCCGTGAATAGATCGGCGTAATTCTTGGACAGTTTTTCTGAGTCAGGCGGCCCCAGGGAGGAGCCTCTTGGGTCTCCAACGGCCCTGCTACCCGCCAAAGCCCCCAGGGGGTGCCCCACTCCCGTGAAATAACTGCTCAGCACCACCAGCCCCCTGGAAGAGCCCCTGCAGCCCAGAAAAGCTGCAACAAGCTCGGCTAGACTGTGAAAAGATCCGCCTACATTCTCAGGCTGTCCTTCTGAGTTGGGCTGCCCTAGGGAAGAGCCTCTTAGGTTCTCAGTGACCCAGATAGCTGCTCCAGCCCCCAGGGGGTGATGCACTCCTGAGGAACAGCTGCCCAACACCGCCAACCCCCTGCAAGAACCCCACAGCCAAAAACACCAGAGAAAGCTCTGCATGACCAAGTGAAATCTGCTACCATCGTGGTGTGGACCTCCCAGTCCTGTCTGCCCTCAGGAAGCCCTCCTTTGATTCAAAGAAACACTGTTAGCCCCATCAACACTCCAGAAAAGCCACACTGCCTCAAAAAAGATTGACCAACAATGCCAGACCTCAGGAAATATTCCACGGCAGTGACAAGGCAAACACTGCCCGATAATGGAGAGTACAACTGCCTCAGGAGAAAGAAAACAACAAGCAAGATGAAGAAGCTGAGAAACCATCCCCAGTCAAACCAACAGGAGAACTCACCTAAAACAGTCAGCAATGAAACAGATCTCTGCAGTCAGACAGACCTGGAGTTCAAAAGAGAAATAGTGAAAATACTGAAGGAATTAAGAGAAGATATGAACAGTAATGCAGATACCCTCAGAAAGGAACTAGAAAATATAAGGAGGAGCCAAGAAAAACTAGAACATTCATTTGCAGAGATGCAAACTGAACTAGGGGCAGTAAAAACCAGAATGAATAATGCAGAAGAACGAATCAGTGATATGGAAGATGGAATAATGGAAATCACTCAATCTGGTCAGCAGGCAGAAAACCGAATCAAAAAACTGGAAAGCAATATAAGAGACCTATGGGATAATATAAAGCGGGCCAATCTACCCATAATAGGAATTCCAGAAGGAGTAGAAAAAGATAAGGGAATGGAAAATATATTTGAAGAAATTATTGCTGGAAACTTCCCAAATCTAAAGGATACTGGATTCAAGATACAAGAAGCACAGAGGGCCCCAAACAAACTGAACCCAAACAGACCCACACCAAGACACATCATAATAACAATGGCAAAAGTTAGTGATAAAGAGAGGATCCTCAAGGCAGCAAGAGAAAAACAGAATGTTACCTACAAGGGAACCCCCATAAGAATATCAGCTGATTTCTCTACAGAAACACTACAGGCCAGGAGGGAATGGCAAGAGATATTTAAAGTGCTCAAAGGAAAAAATATGCAACCTAGAATACTCTATCCAGCAAGAATATCATTTAAAATAGAAGGGGAAATAAAAATTTTTCCCAACAAACAAAAACTTAAAGAATACAGCAACACAAAACCCAGGTTAAAGGAAATATTGAAAGGGCTTCTCTAAACCAAAAAGAAAGGAAGGAAAGGGAAGAAAAAAGAAAAGAAAAAAATAAAAAGAAGAAGAAGAGGAAGAACTAGGACTGAGGAAACCGCAATCAGAGAGCAGTCACTCAAATAAGCCAGCATACAGATTTAATCATGAACATGCTTCAAACAAAATAAAATTAAAAAGAAAACAATAAAAAAGAGTCATCAAAACCATAAAATGTTTTGATGACATTTTATGGTTTTGGCAAGGGATGTCAGGAGGTAAATAACCCTTTTTGTTTATATGTATGTCTCTCCTCTTAATTTTAATATAATAATGAAGTGTTTGAACATACAGGACCATCAGGCTAAAACACACAATTATGGGAAGGGGTTAGCATACTTAAAAAACAGGGCAACCACAAGCCAAAACCAAATATTGCATTTGCAAAAAATGAAAAAAAAATACACTCAAGCAGATAACAACAGGAGACCATCCAACCAAAAAAAAAAAAAAAGAGAGAAAGAAAGGAAGAATGGAGAACCATAGAATCAACTGGAACACGAGGTTCAAATGGCAATAAATAATCATCTATCAATTATCACCTTAAATGTCAATGGACTGAATGCCCCAATCAAAAGACACAGAGTGGCTGAGTGGATAAAAAGGCAAAAACCTTCAATATGCTGCCTACAAGAAACTCACCTTAGGACAAAAGATACATATAGATTGAAAGTGAAAGGGTGGGGAAAAATATTTCAGGCCAATAGACATGACAGAAAAGCAGTAGTCGCAACGCTCATATCGGACAAAATAGACTTTAAAACAAAAGACATAAAGAAAGACAAAGAAGGACACTAATGATTAAGGGATCCATCCAAGGAGAGGATGTTACTATCATCAACATATATGCCCCAAATATAGGAGCACCCAGATACATACAACAAATATTAACAGACATAAAGGGAGATATTGATGAGAATACAATCATAGTAGGAGACCTAAATACCCCCCTCACATCAATGGACACATCCTCTAGACAGAAAACCAATAAAGCAACAGAGATCCTAAAGGAAACAATAGAAAAGTTAGACTTAATTGATATTTTCAGGACACTACATCCAAAAAAAGCAGAATACACATTCTTCTCAAATGCTCATGGAACATTCTCAAGAATCGACCACATATTGGGACACAAAGCGAATCTCAATACATTTAGCAGCGTAGAAATTATTTCAAGTATCTTCTCCGACCACAATGCCATGAAATTAGAAATCAACCATGGGAAAAGGAAAGAGAAAAAACCTACTATATGGAGACTAAACAACATGCTACTAAAAAACCAATGGGTCAATGAGGAAATCAAGAAGGAAATTAAAAACTACCTTGAAACAAATGATAATGAAGACACAACCTCTCAAAATCTATGGGATGCTGTGAAAGCAGTGCTCAGAGGGAAATGTATAGCAATCCAGGCCTTTCTCAAAAAAGAAGAAAGATCCCAAATTGACCACTTAACCCTCCACTTAAATGAGTTAGAAAAAGAAGAACAAAAAAGTCCTAAAGTCAGCAGAAGGAAGGAAATTATAAAGATCAAAGAAGAAATCAATAAAATAGAGATTCAAAAAACAATAGAGGAAATTAATAAAACCAAGAGCTGGTTCTTTGAAAAGGTGAACAAAATTGACAAACCCCTGGCCAGACTCACTAAAAAGAGGAGAGAAAGAACCCAAATAACCAAAATTATAAATGAAAAAGGAGAAATCACAACAGGTACTGCCAAAATACAAAAAACCATAAGAGAATACTATGAACAACTGTATGGCAACAAGTTTGACAATCTGGAAGAAATGGACAACTTTCTAGAATCTTACAGCCTGCCAAAACTGAATCAAGCAGAAACAGACCAACTGAACAGACTGATCACTAGAAATGAAATTGAAGAGGTCATAAAAACACTCCCTACAAATAAAAGTCCAGGACCAGATGGCTTCACAGGTGAATTTTATCAAACATATGAAGAGGATCTGGTGCCCATCCTCCTTAAACTCTTTCAAATGGTTGAAGAAGAAGGAATACTCCCAAAGACATTCTATGAGGCCACCATCACCCTCATTCCAAAACCAGACAGAGATACCACCAAAAAAGAAAACTATCGCCCAATATCTTTGATGAATATAGATGCAAAAATTCTCAACAAAATCTTAGCCAACCGAATCCAACAACATATCAAAAAAATTATACACCATGACCAGGTTGGGTTCATCCCAGGTTCACAAGGATGGTTCAACATACGCAAATCAATCAGCATCATACACCACATTAACAAAAAAAAAAAAAAAAAGTCAAAAATCATATGAGCATCTCAATAGACGCAGAAAAAGCATTTGACAAAGTTCAACATCCATTCATGATCAAGACCCTCGCCAAAGTGGGTATAGAGGGAACATTCCTGAACATAATCAAAGCCATTTATGATAAACCCACAGCAAATATAATACTCAATGGGAAAAAACTGAAAGCCTTCTCACTAAAATCTGGAACAAGACAGGGATGCCCACTCTCACCACTGCTCTTCAACATAGTTTTGGAAGTCCTGGCCACAGCAATTAGACAAACAAAAGAAATAAAAGGCATCCATCTAGGAAGAGAAGAGATCAAACTGTCACTGTATGCAGACGACATGATACTATACAGAGAAAACCCTAAGGACTCAACCCCGAAACTCCTTGAACTGATTAATAAATTCAGCAAAGTAGCAGGATATAAGATTAACATTCAGAAGTCAGTTGCATTTCTGTATACCAGCAATGAAACGTTAGAAAAGGAATACAAAAATACGATACCTTTTAAAATTGTACCTCACAAAATCAAATACCTCAGAATACACCTGACCAAGGAGGTAAAGGACCTATATGCCGAGAACTATAAAACTTTAATCAAAGAAATCAAAGAAGATGTAAAGAAATGGAAAGATATTCCATGTTCCTGGATTGGAAAAATCAATATTGTGAAAATGGCCATCCTACCCAAAGCAATCTACAGATTCAACGCAATCCCTATCAAATTACCCATGACATTGTTCACAGAACTAGAACAAACAATCCAAACATTTATATGGAACCACAAAAGACCCAGAATCGCCAAAGCAATCCTGAGAAACAAAAACCAAGCAGGAGGCATAACTCTCCCAGACTTCAAGAAATACTACAAAGCCACAGTCATAAAAACAGTGTGGTACTGGTATCAAAACAGAAAGACACACCAGTGGAACAGAATAGAGAACCCGGAAATAAACCCTGACACCTATGGTCAATTAATCTTTGACAAGGGAGGCAAGAACATAAAATGGGAAAAAGAAAGTCTATTCAGCAAGCATTGCTCGGAAACCTGGACAGCTGCATGCAAAGCAATGAAACTAGAACACACCCTCACACCATGCACCAAAATAAACTCAAAATGGCTGAAAGACTTAAATATACGACAGGACACCATCAAACTCTTGGAAGAGAACATAGGCAAAACACTCTCTGACATCAACCTCATGAATATTTTCTCAGGTCAGTCTCCCAAAGCAATAGAAACTAGGGCAAAAATAAACCCATGGTACCTCATCAAACTGAAAAGCTTTTGCACAGCAAAGGAAACCCAAAAGAAAACAAAAAGACAACTTACAGAATGGGAGAAAATAGTTTCAAATGATGCAACTGACAAGGGCTTAATCTCTAGAATATATAAGCAACTTATACAACTCAACAGCAGAAAAGCCAATCAATCAACGGAAAAATGGGCAAAAGACCTGAATAGACATTTCTCCAAAGAAGATTTACAGATGGCCAGCAAACACATGAAAAAATGCTCCACATCGCTGATTATAAGAGAAATGCAAATCAAAACTACCATGAGATACCACCTCACACCAGTCAGAAGGGCCGTCATTAATAAATCCACAAATAACAAGTGCTGGAGGGGCTGTGGAGAAAAGGGAACCCTCCTGCACTGCTGGTGGGAATGTAAACTGGTACAGCCACTGTGGAGAACAGTTTGGAGATACCTTAGAAATCTATACATAGAACTTCCATATGACCCCACAATCCCACTCTTGGGCATCTATCCGGACAAAACTCTACTTAAAAGAGACACATGCACCCGCATGTTCATTGCAGCACTATTCACAATAGCCAGGACATGGAAACAACCCAAATGTCCATCGACAGATGATTGGATTTGGAAGATGTGGTATATATATACAATGGAATACTACTCAGCCATAAAAAAGAATGACATAATGCCATTTGCAGCAACATGGATGGAACTAGAGAATCTCATCCTGAGTGAAATGAGCCAGAAAGACAAATACCATATGATATCACTTATAACTGGAATCTAATATCCAGCACAAATGAACATCTCCACAGAAAAGAAAATCATGGACTTGGAGAAGAGACTTGTGGCTGCCTGATGGGAGGGGGAGGGAGTGGGAGGGATTGGGAGCTTGGGCTTATCAGACACAACTTAGAATAGATTTACAAGGAGATCCTGCTGAGTAGCATTGAGAACTATGTCTAGATACTCATGTTGCAACAGAAGAAAGGGTGGGGGAAAAACTGTAATTGTAATGTATACATGCAAGGATAACCTGACCCCCTTGCTGTACAGTGGGAAAAAATAAATAAATAAATAAATAAATAAATAAATAAATAAATATATTAGATTCCAGATATAAGCGATAATGTCAGAAAAAATTTTGTATACATGTAACTGGGTCACCATGCTGTACCGTAGAATGCTGTACATCAGGTGTAATGGAAAAAAATAAAAATCATTATATATGCTAAAAATAAATAAATAAATAAATAAATAATTAACATTAACATGAGGATTTCAATGAAACGTATACTTTTTAAAATAAATATTTTAAGTCTTAGGGTCAATAAGATCATGGCATTTTTCTTTAACCATTTTGTTTGTTTGAATTAGGACCTTAAGTTCATACATTATAAATTGATTAATATGTTCTTTAGGACTCTATAAGTTTTTCCCTCAAATTCTTTTTTCCTTCTTCTAAATTTATGTGGCTTTAAGCACTCATATTACATAATCTGTAGAGTTTCTCAGTCTGAATTTTGTTTGTTGCATCCTTGTGTTTTAATTTAACATATATCTCTACCCTTTGTGTTTCTGATATATTCATTATACAGTCTGAATGAGAATAACATTTAACTCTTTTTTTTTTGCTAGACTTCTTCAGTAGTACTATAGTATATTTCTATAAGCAGTCACAAAAATCTTTTTTTAATGTTAAGAAAAATGTTGGAGTTCCCGTCATGGTGCAGCGGAGATGAATCTGACTAGGAACAATGGGGTTGCAGGTTTGATCTCTGGCCTTGCTCAGTGGGTTATGGATCCAGCATTGCCATGAGCTTTGGTGTAGATTACAGATGCAGTTAACATCTGGTGTTGCTGTGGGTCTGGTGTAGGTCAGTGATTACAACTCTGATTTGACCCTTACCTGGGAACTTCCATATACTGCTGGTGTGGCCCTAAAAAGAACAAAAGACAAAAATAAAATAAAATAAAATAAAAGCAGTTCCTTGCCAATTTTCATTATTTTAAAAAAGGCTTGGGAGGAGTTCCCTGGTGGCTCGATGGGTTAAGTATTCAACATTGCCACTGCTGTGGCTCTGGCTACTGCTAGGGCATAGAAACTTCTATATGCCATGGGTGCAGCCAAGATAAAGGAAAAAAAAGTTTTGGAAAATGGCAATATATCATTCCTTCTTTATTTTTTAGCTAGTAAATGATTATAAAGAAAATCTTTCATCAATGAATTGGTTACTTGGAAAAATACTAACTTTTTATCTCTTATTTTCCTAAATTATTTAGAGTTGATTTCCTGATATCATTTGATGAAAGTGTTTGCTATTTTTGAGTGTATTTTAATAGTGTATGTGCTTGAATTCATCATTTTTTATTCCTGTTGATGCTTAAGTGCAGCCAAATTTCTCCCATGATAATTTATTCAATTATATTCCCACACCTTTTTTGACATGGATCTTACAATTTTCCACAGTTGTCTTGCTTTTGTGATGACAGGATTCTCAAATTATTTTGCACAATCCCTACCCATGCCTGAAAGCCAAATATTTCTAATTTATTCATATGAGAAATGATATTTAAAGACCACATTGAGGACTCAGTGGCATTTCTTCCTTTGGGGTTTGTCAGTTCTTCTAGGCCACTTCAAGGAATAAAAATAGGAAATATGTATTAAGTATAAATATATGATGAAGGATTTCTCCAGTGGCATAGCAGTTAAGGATTTGAAATTGTCACTGCTATTTCTTAGATCATTTCTGTGGCATGGTTTTTATCCCTGAACCAGAAACTTCTTACGTTAAGGGTATAGCCAAAGATAAATAAATAAATATATGATGAGTTCAAATGTAAAATTCAAATTTAGGAGTTCCTGTTGTGACTCAGTTAAGAACCCAACATAGAGTCCATGAGAATGCGAGTTTGACCTCTGGCCTTCCTCAGTGAGTTAAGGATCTGGTGGCATAGGTCACAGGTGCTGCTTAGATCCAGTGTTGCTGTGTCTGTGGTGTAGGGTCTGATTTGACCCCTTATTCAGGAACTTCCACATGCCACAGGTGCAGCCTAAAAAAAAATCAAATTTAAATTCAGAACTATATATGTAATCATCATCATTTTCTTACTATATTATGTAGATACCAATATGATTACTCATTTACTCTCTCAAAAACTGTTTCAGAGTACTACCAGCAATGTGATACTAAAATCAATTTTAACCTCCCACTCCTCCATATTGAGAACAATCTCACCAAGAATAAAAGCCAAATTATATTTCAAATATACTTATATTTCAAAGTCACTTGAAGTAGTTTCTATATTTATTGTTATTCTATCAACACAATATATTTGTGTAACTTCTTTTAATAAAGATGGTACTTTTGGAAATTTTATTTTCCTTTTAAAACTTTGGAAAAGGAGTTGTATTGCTTAAAAGACAAATTTATAAAATGCAGTACATTAAAATAAGTCAGGTTTTTATATCAAAGGGTTTATTCAGGTACATATATATATGTACACACACTATAGTTTTCAAAGTAAATTTTTACAAGGTGCTTGTGTGGATACAAAATATCAAGGAAAAAGCAGCAATAAACTAGGATCGTATTCCAGTTACTCTTTTAAAGAACACATAATGCTGTTAATGTTCTTTAATGAGTCTTTTTTTCCCCCTGAGTCTCTTCATTGCTCTGAGATCTTATTCCATTGCGGGTTTTTCTTTTATTACTTATTTATTTTTTTAGGTTTTTATTTTTTCTATTATAGTTGAGTTACAATGTTCTATAAATTTCTGATATACAGCAAAGTGACCCAGTCATACATATAAATATATATTCTTTTTCTCACACTATCCTCCATTACGTTCAATCACAAGTAACTAGATATATTTCCCTGTGCTATACTGCATGATCTCGTTGCTTATCCAGTCCAAATGCAATAGTTTGCATCAATTAATCCCAAATATTTAATGAGTGTTAATAGTTATGGTGAAGTAGAGTTTGTAATAATTCTTTCAAAAGCTACCATAAGCACATGAGGCAACATTATGTTCTACCAGGGAATCTCATAATTATCTACTGGCTAACTTCTCTTCTTAGGTTATGTTAGGATTTAAATATCTGTTCTAAATACCTAAATATCTAATATATTGATTTCAAATAATTTTTAGTTAGCTATTTTTCTCTCATGAATGCTAGAGCATCTTAAGATAAAATTACTTCTTTTTTATTAAAAACATTTATCATTTAAAAATAGAATATTTATTTTGAGTCTCTTAGGGAAAAATAAGAAGTTCATCTGATATGCATAATGTTATTTTAAATATACCAATAGTTGGAACTACA
Organism: Sus scrofa; assembly: GCF_054392235.1. Lineage (NCBI taxonomy): Eukaryota > Metazoa > Chordata > Mammalia > Artiodactyla > Suidae > Sus > Sus scrofa. The sequence goes on along the minus strand of NC_139393.1, from coordinate 35,950,397 downwards.
ATTAATTAATGGTCTGGTCTTTAACTTTTAACAATATTAACCAAAGTGTTAATAGTTCTAAGTGGCTTCGACTGTTTTTAAATTAGAAACAGTTGAAGGTGAAATCAGTGATCTTTGGGATTTAAAAAAATATGAGTGTGAAGTGTTGAAAAACAAGTTATTTTTTATGTATCCTTATACTCTCACCATGCTATTTAGCCATAATTTTATTTTTTAATTTTTAATTTTTAAAATTTATTAAAATATTTACTTATTTATTTAATTCATTTAATTTGTTTATTTTATTCAACATCTCACTAGACAATGTATTCATTAGCTCTAATAGAAAGATATCTCTAATGAAAGAAATCTTTGAAAATTTCCAGATTACCTAAACAACATTATTTATATTTTAACATTGGACTAAAACAATCTACTAGCATACTGGAAATGTCAAACTTTTAGTCTGAGAACAAAAATTTATGTAGTAAATACTTAAAAATAAACTGAATTTATTAAAGACTATTATAAGAATATCATAAGAAACAATGCCATAAACACATTGCAATGATTCTTTATATTACTATTTTCTTTATCAATATCAAAAAGTAATTTGTCTGATCTTTGTATATCAATCTTCATCTAAGGACATCTACTTGTCTACCCACATCTATAAAGCTAAATAACAGACTCTTTTGGAAACTATATATAAAGAAATTTCTATTTAACTAAATACAAATGCACATAAATAAATTGTTGGTAGAGCTAAAACTCTCATGTACTTATAAGTTCATAAGGCATCCAAAACTGATGGCTTGTAATGACTAGAGATCAATTTTTCCCTTTTCTATTACTGAATGAATTTTATTACATTTATTGTTGTGCAACCATCATTACAACCAAATTTTATAGCATTGCCATCCCAAACCCCCAGTACATGCACCAGCCCCCAACCTGTCTTATTTGGACAACATAATTTTTTCAAAGTCTGTAAGTCAGAATTTGTTCTGCAGAGAAGTTCATTGTGTCCTTTTTTTAGATTCCACATGTAAGTGATAGCACATGGTATTGGTGTCTCACTGTCTAACTTCATTTAGCATGATAATTTCTAGGTCCATACATGTTGTGCTGCAAATGCCATTCTTTCTTTCCTTTTAATGGCTGAGTAATATTCCATTGTGTATATGTACCACATCTTTATCCACTCCTCTGTTGATGGATATTTATGTTGTTTCCACATTTTGGCTACTATATGTAGTGCTCTAATGAACATTGGAGTACATGTGTCTTTTTGAGTCATGGTTTTCTCTGGATAGATGCTCAGGAGTGGGATTGCTGGATCAAATAATAATTCTATTTTTAGTTTTCTGAAGAATTTCCATACTGTTTCCCATAGCCATTGCACCAATTTACATTCCCACCAACAGTGTAATATGGTTCCCTTCTCTTCACACCCTCACCAGCATTTATTTTTTGTAGACATTTTGTGGATGGCCATTCTAGCTGCTGTAATGTGGTACCTCAAATAACTAACTCTTCTATTCAATAGGGGAAATACAGATAAAAATGGTTATTTTATAGTAAATGTATTTTAACACTAATAAAAAGTAAGGTTTATTTTGATATAATCCTGATTTACTTAAAAAAGATACAATTTTTTCATAAATACTACATGAAATTAAGGTGATAATGCAAAATTAACATATGAAATGTATAATTTACTTTTATATACATTTATTATTTAGAATAACAAGCTTGAGGTATTATTTTGCCTATTTTTATCTCCATATATACCTATTTTTAGGCAGATAAATGATTTTTTAACTTATAGAAAAATTAATGCAATGTACTAAGAACATGAACTTAATCAAGAGGTTTTACAAATGGTTCTCTGAAGAATATTGAATACTGAATGACACCATTCTCCCTGAGTTCAGCCTTTTCACCATCTCAAAGAAATAGAAGTTGGAATTTGTATGAATGTCTTGCAATAACAGACAGATTAATATGCTGCCCCTCTGTTCTACAGCCTCAACCAAATGAACAGATTTAATTTAGTGTAGAGATTTACGCTTGTCATAATAGAAAACTACAAAAACATAGACAAATGTCATCATGAAAGCAGATATAGAAACTATAACCATCATAGATAGTACCTTGGAAAAAAGAAGTCGTAGGTCACTACATTTTGACATCGCCCCATAAATTTGCCATGAAAGCTGTTTCCATGGTGACTTTACACAATGACCTCTAATCCTCTCTTGGCTTTCCAGAGCCATCTTACCATTTAATATAACCTTCAAAATACATATTATTATGCATAATATGATATTTGGTTGACAGGTTTTTATTAATTTCATTTTGATTATCCAAATTAAGGAAAAGGGGGCTAGAAATAGCTTAGTCGATTTCAGTGGTAAGAAAAATATTAAAGAAATTGACTAATGTTTGGAGGCTTGGCTCATTCAAAATTGCTGTGAGACCTTGAAAAGTCACCTTGTTGCCCAACCGAGTTGATTTGGCCGTTCATCACTCAAAAGCCAGTAATCAAGAGGCAAGGGTCAATAGAAAGGAAATGCACTTTAATCAGAAAAAACTGGAAATCTGAGGAGAAGGAAAACTCATGTCCCAAAACCTACTCCAAATATTCTGCTCAACCATGACAGTTTTTAAACTGATAAAAGGGGGAAGAATCTCATTGAATCATTCAAGCAAGAGTGCATTATTCTCCATTGCTTTCATACCAGCTGACTCTCTTCAGATGTTATCTGGCCTGTGTAATCTGCCTGCAGGATTGCTGAGGGGGCCTTCAGGGGCAGAGAGTTAGTTATTGCTTTTTTTTTTTAACATTTTCTATTATACTTGATAGAAAATGTTCTGCCAATTTCTGCTGTACAGCAAAGTGACCTAGTTATACACACACACACACTTTTTTTCTCACATTACCCTCCATTCTGATCCATCACAAATTATTGGATATAGTTCCTTATGCTATACAGTAAGTTCCCATTGCCCATCCACAGCAAATGCAAAGTTTTCATCTACTAATCCCTGACTCCCAATCCATCCCTTTCTTTACTTAATTGTTCATTCTTACTTCTTTTGATCTAGGAAAAAGTTAGGCAAGGAATGTCATACATTTAGAAAATAATGTCAGGGGAGTTCCCGTCGTGGCGCAGTGGTTAGCGAATCCAACTAGGAACCATGAGGTTGTGGGTTCAATCCTTGTCCTTGCTCAGTGGGTTAAGGATCTGGTGTTGCCATGAGCTGTGGTGTAGGTTGCAGATGTGGCTCAGATCCTGCATTGCCTTGGCTGTGGGGTAGGCCAGCGGCTATAGCTCCGATTAGACCCCTAGCCAGGAAGCCTCCATATGCCATGGGAACCTCCCAAGAAATAGCAAAAAAGACAAAAAAAAAAAAAAAAAAGAAAAAGAAAATAATGTCAGAAATTAGTTTAAATTTTCTACTGATCTCTTTCCATAATTAGCTTCTTTATAGGTTAGAGGAAAACATAAATGGGCAAAACAGAAAGGGACAAAAGATTTGCTTTCCGTCATCTGTAATCAGTTCCTAATTCACTGACAGTATGACAGTGCATCTGTAATATTTGTAGCAAGTCTTCCAAACCAAAAGTTGCGATATGTTATAATATTATGAATAATTTTTAATAGTAATTGTTAAGTACCTGTTTGTCAAGTTAAATTCCCTTAAATAACAGCAACTCATATGCTGAAATACTTGATAATAATAGTCATCAGACAAATAAACAGCAATTCTAATTACTTGAATTAGAACAAAAACATAGGCTATAACATGGAAGAATACACTGACTTAAACCCTATCATATTGTATGTTTGAGAAAGTTGAAAGCTAATCAAATGCAGTAGCAATATGAAAGAATATGTCTGAGAGCAAGGCTAAAATAATAGCACAGAGAATAAAATAATCACAATAGAAATAAAACAACAATTAGATAACTTTAAAATAGCCTATTTTCTGACAGTGTAGATGAGATAACCCAGTTTAATTGCTTATTCAACCTAGGATAATAGAATTCAGAAAGTCAATTTTTTAGGATTTTGAAGAATAGAAATGTTCATATTATATTTGAAATTGAAGCACAGAATTGAATTGTGTGAATTTATTTACTCTCATTCTTTCTGATGAAATGTTCCCTTAAACCATTTAACAACATTAATTATAATTTTATGCAGCAACATTTACACTAAAAAGGAAAATTCCAATATAAGAATAACTTGGATTTTGTTTGGTAATGAAAGGACACTGGAATCGGAAAATGAAGAATGATTGTATGTTTTTTACTTTGTATTAAAAGTTGTAAATCATGCCCAGAAGCTTTCTGATTTACCCAGGATTGCAACACGGGTAACTTACTATTATCTTCTAAAGCAGGAAATGTTGTAAAACCAGAGTTTTATTATTCACATACATTTATTGAATCATGCAGAGGAGTTTATTTTCCCAGGAACTAGTAATTTAAAAAATATAGCTGGTGTTGCCCTAAAATGGAGTAGGAGATAACATAAATAATACTTGGCTGAAGAGAAATTCATTTTACACTGCTCTTTCTTGAGCTTGACATTTGGTGGACTTTAGGAATCCAAAATGGGCTAAAATTTTTTCTTGAGAGAAATACAGAGTAGTGGTGCTTTCTATAGGTAATGTGCATATATATGCAGCGTTATGAATCATACTGAAATCAAGATAATTCAGTAGATCCATGATAGGGGCTTAGGCTTCTGCATTTCTATCACATTCCCAGGTGATGCCAAAGCTGCTGATCAGTAAACCACATTTTGAAGAACCAGAGGTCAGAAAAAGGAATTCATTGGGAACAGTTTTTGCTGCTCTGCTCCCATTCACCTGCATAAGAACAGAGAAAAAGAGTGGTAGTCAGAGAAAGAATAAACATATATAGAATAAACAAATAAGAATAAACATATAAACAACATATATAGCCTTTTCAGGCCCTGGCTCAAAACAGCTTCACTGGAGATTGTCCCTGGAAAAGCCTTCTAGCTTTCAGAAAAGTGAACATGAATTTCACTTATGTGAAATTAAAATATTAAATATCAACAAAAGCAACAAGAGCGTACATTTTGTGAACAAAGGGCAAAAATGATCAGTACACCAAGTTTTGAATGCTGAGCCACTTACTGCTGAGAATGAGTGTAACCTTTCTTAGCTGGTAGTTTAAATTTCAGATGAGCACAAAAAGTAAGCAAATGAACAAAAAAGGTAATAAATAAGACCCAGGAACTCTTTCTATTTTTCTCTCTATTAATCATTATTATCTCATTTTGCAAAACAAAGACAGTTTTTCTCTCAAAGTCCATGGGTGGTAGCTAATCTTAGACAACACAGGGAAGAACAAAAAGGACAATGTAAAAGTTTGCCAGGTATAATAACCTTATTTTGGTAGCTATATAAAGCATGTTAGGAAATTCTCCTAAGTGTAATTTCCTCTTTGGCCACAACTCTGACCCAAAATGATCACTAAAAAGAATGTATTAACATCACAAGCATGGCGATGTTGTCCCTAGTAAATCCATCTGTGCCCATGCCCTCAGGCATTCACCTAATTTTCTTTCAAACTCATTCTGTTTGGAAATGAGAAAAATACATGATAATGCTATTTCTTGTATTACATCTAGTGTGTAATTATGTTGCCACATTTATCTTTTTATGGTAACAATCCATGAAATAAGACATTTTGAGAATTAATTTTATTTTAAATAGACTTTTATATAGAGGCATTTAATCTTGGTAAATGTGAATGCTGTCTTCCATGCATGTTGTAGCTGATAGAGATTACTCTTGTCATGTTGGTAAAGGGCACCCCACATGATTTGTTATATCAAGTAAGATCATTTTATGACACAAACATCAAATAGCACCTTCTCTCAAACCACCCTACTGTCTATAGATTGTTAGGCTAAATGAATAAATACTAACAACAAATAAGCTTCATACAGACTTCTAAAAATTTTGAGCATTAATTATATGTGTTTTTCTCTTCAAATAAGTTGTTTTGAAGAGCTTATATACTCCATATAGATTAGTTCTTATAGTGCATTATAAAAAATCCTTAAAATTAATTTTTTGAATGTTTAGAATTAGAGTAATATCTTACAATTTTTTTCTGTGGTAGTTGCTAATATTGGTGTTTCTGTAATAACAATATTTAAAATATAGACTACACATTTTAAGAATAACAAATATGACTTCTGGTTGTATAGCTCTTAAGTTCACTCAAAAAATAATTTTTACTTGGTTATAAATAAAATTACAATTTCTTGTATCTCTTTTTTACAAAAAAAAAACCACAAAGAAGCATATAGGTGTGTATTCATATTATAACAAATAAGCATTCCACACAAAATTCAGATGTTATGTAATACCTGCCTGCCATTTACTGTCTACAAAATAATAGAAAACTTCTCAGTGACAAGAAATGAATAAACCACTTTGTAATCATTATTTAAATTTTAAATGGGTTAAAGTAATATTCTATAATTGACCAATTTTCTTATACTGTTAAGAAAAACCTCAGCTTAAAAATCTAAATAAGTAGACTAGTATCTTAGTAAAAGCTTATATAATATAGTTTGATTAGCATGTCCAAATATTGGTGTAATTATTTTTGTAATTATTAGTACTGTGTTAAATAGTGAGGTATTTAATAAGGATAATTAAATAATTTAGTGTTTCTTCACTATATGATAATCTGCAAGAAAAAAAACCTTATAAAAAGATTAGAAAAATTTTAGGAGTTCCCATTGTGGCGCAGTGGTTAACGAATCCGACTAGGAACCATGAGGTTGCGGGTTCGGTCCCTGCCCTTGCTCAGTGGGTTAACGGTCCGGCGTTGCCGTGAGCTGTGGCGTAGGTTGCAGACGCGGCTCGGATCCCGTGTTGCTGTGGCTCTGGCGTAGGCCAGTGGCTGCAGCTCCGATTGGACCCCTAGCCTGGGAACCTCCATATGCCGCGGGAGCGGCCCAAAGAAATAGCAAAAAAAAAAAAAAAAAAGACAAAAAAAAAAAAAATTGAAAAATTTTAAATTTGCATAAAGCTAATGCCTATTCTGTTATAAGAAAATAAAACAAAATGATATGTACTTGAAAAAAATTATATGATTAGTAGCAAATGTATTTTTTTTAAAATGATTTTTTTTTTAGAAAATAACAGAACCTTGTGCACAAAGTGATTCTCTTTGTATAAAGTATTTTCAGTTTTAAAATCTAAAGCAAAAATATTATTCATATCTATGTTACTGTGTATGTACGTGTATATATATTTAAACATGCAAAGAAAATTATATATTTAAAGACACACATCACATTTCTAATGATGATTACCATTAAGATGTCAGTAAAGGAAGAACATTTTTATATTAAGGCAATATTTTAAAATAAAAAAACTTTAAAAAATAAATGTCATATGGCCAGCCATGTTGTGCTTTCCCTTTGTGTCATTAATTAAAATATATTGCATATTTCATATATTTATTATTTTGAGCATCTGAATTATAAACATAATTATGAGAACCAGTTTGGAGACATAAGTTGTGTCAGGATTTAGTTTAGTTTTTTTAAGCAACAATATTTAAAATAATAACATTTATTTAAAATGCATATGAATGCTAAGAGCAAGCAGAGACAGAATAAATCTTTACTTAAAATATAAGGCAAATTCTAAAAAAAAAAATCAATTCAAAGTTATTAAAGAATAAAATGTCAGATATAAAATAAAGAAAATGTCCATCTGGAATAATTATATGGTCATTTCAATTACTACTTCAAAGATTAATACTTCAAAAAGTCTTTGATATGAATAATAAGCAAATGTTAAAAGTTCTCATTTTTTTTTCTTTTTTCTTTTTTTTTTGTCTTTTCTAGGGCTGCACCTGTGGCATATGGAGGTTTTCAGGCTAGGGGTCTAACCACAGCTGTAGACACCAGCCTATGCCACATCCACAGCAATGTGGGATCCAAGCCAAGTCTATGACCTACACCACAGCTCATGGAAATGCTGGATCCTTAACCCACTGAGCTAGGCCAGGGATTGAACCCACAACCTCGTGGTTCCTAGTCGGATTGTTAACCACTGAGCCATGACAGGAACTCCTATTTTCTTTTTTATGTTGGACGTAAATGAATGTAATGTGGGAATTAGGTCATTATTTAAAATTGAGAATTTTTTTTAAAAATTAGAGGATTTATTTACTAGCGGTTAGAAGTCTAATTTTATAAGATATGCAAATATGGTCTACATGTAAAAAATAATTCTCATTTATTCTCTATACTTTGTATATTCATCTTTATGTCATATGTCAAATTTCATAATTGTCTTACAAGTAATAAATCCAATAAATATAAATATTTCAAAATTAATGGAAAAAATCATTAAAAAACATGTGGCATCTTTAATCAATTTTCTATATAAAACACATTTTTTGTTGGGAAAAAATAAATAAATATTTAAAAATTAACCAACTACCTCAAAATAGCAAAAAAAATGCAATAAATAATATTCATGCAAAAAATCAGGAATAAGTTTTTATTTTCTTTAGGAGAACAAAGAGAAAAAATAATATGAAGAAGAATATTCTACTGTGAACACTATGGCAGTTTGTGGCTTATAAAACTTCTGTAATAAACTTAATACTAAAGAGGCTTCCTTCTGTACCTTGTGGAATTAATTAGCAATTGATTTAAGTAGCAATAAATGCATACTTGCTAATATGATTCTTCAGGATTAAGTATGAAATATAAGTTAAAAGATCCCTCTGAAAACAGCTAACAATTGTTTTTAAGCTTCCAATTTGAAATTCTTAAGGATCATATGTACATTTGCAGCACATATAAGAAAGCATTTTGTCCAATTTTAGCATCAATTAGAGCAGAAGTCAATATTAGCCATGGAACACAATTCCGAGTATATTGTATAAGTTTCTCAAATCCTTTAACTTCAGTTGATCATAAAATGTTAATTCTGTTAAGTATATAAGCATAAGCATATAGCATTATACTCAATAAATATATTCCCATTCACAGCTTCAAGGTTTATAGTTCTAGTAGTCAATTATATTTTTCCCACTAATATAAAAGTGTGCAGGTAAGTCAGTTATTGCAGAAAAATGGCTAACACAATATTATTGTTAGTAGTAATATTAGTATCATTTATAGATTTAAGGTAAAAGCAATGAATTTTAAACTGCAGAGCATCTCACTGGGTTTAAAGTATATGAAATTTATATCCTTGTATAAGATTTAAGCTTCACAAAACTGGGACGTGATTTAGGGTAATGTCTAGACAAAAATCTTAAACTACTGATTTTTATTTATTTATTTAAATTTATTTTTATTGTTATTTTCCCCAACACACTTTTTCTTTCCCCACTGTACAGCATGGGGACCCAGTTACACATACATGTATGCATAATTTTTTCTCCCATTGTCATGCTGTGTTGTAAGTATCTAGACACGAGATCCTGTTGTGTTAACACTTAAGCTACTGATTTTTTTTCCTCTCTAGATGAAGTCATAGATTCCTAGATTTCAAAATGGAAAGAATCATTTATATAATTCATGCTTTTTGACTAATTCTCTTTAAAAATATCTTAAAGAGTATAGCCATATTGGTCATAAATTTCTATAGAAAAATAATTGAAAATATAGTTAAACTGTAGACACAGTCTTTATTTTTTTTAATAGCTGACTAGATAACTACTTACCATATGATTACTGAATGATGACATTATATGAAAAGAGATTTCAGTTATTTCTGCTGTCTTTATAAAAAGATCTGACAAACAAAACATGTTTAAAAGCAAGTATTGAGATATCATTGGGTTTTTTTTTTGGTGACTAAATATCATGCTTAGTCAATAAGAGTGCAAAATAGATATTAAAAGCCTAAAATGTATTTATCACATGAACACATTGTATAGCATTAATTTTCTCATAGAACTAAAATATTAAGTGCATTTATTCAATTTGTTAATTCATTAATAATTTATTAAGCATGTACTTTTTTCACAATTCTATATTAAAAGCAGGAAAATGCAAAATTTCCAGCTTCTAACTTGTAATATAATTACAAAGATAAAACATGAGTAATTCTAAATTAAACATAATTTTTTATTTTCTCAAGAAGAATCATAAATAGAACCTCTATGAAAATATGTTGTATACTAAATATTCAGAAAGCAATATAACCTTAAAAAAATTTGTTTGCTCTTTCTTTCCAAACTGTGTGTACAATAAATGTTTAAAGATGATTAAAATTAAAATAGCCAATTACCTTACAAACATTTCATTTTTTTTAAAGAGAGCTGAATGCTTTGACTAGAATATATCTTTCTTTCTAACTAGTGTTTAAGAAGTGCATATGAAAGGCCATAATAAATCTAGATATAAAAATTAAACATGCAATGTGGACTCTCACGAACAGCAGCTTAATGAAAGAAGGCACTTATATTTTTAACATAACAGGATGTCCGGAGATAGGTATTTCTAGGTCTGGTGTTCCCATTCAAGGTTATCTCCATGGTATATGACTCCATCTTTTAAACTTTTATCTTCATGGCTGCAAGATGGCTACCTCACCTCCAGCCTCATGTCCCCATTCTAGCCAGGAAGCAGAAAGAAGAGTTACATGTCTTATCATTGCAAGCATTTCACTTTTCATCTAGAGAGAAAGAGTTCTCAGCAAATGAATGCTTACAATTCAATGGCCAACACTATTTTAAAAGCTACATCTAGCTGGAATATAGCTAGAAGAAAGTATTAAATTTTCAATGCTCTACAGCAGAGGAAAGCAGGTATGAGCATAGCTTGGCTTCAGTGATGCATGAGCCAATTTGTAGTGTATTTCAAAATAAATGTACTCAAAGTGGATTGAAGAGGAATATATGTCTTTCTTTCCAAAAGTGGTTGTAAATGCTTTCCAATATCTCATCCAAAAAGCTATTCTATAAAGTGTTGGTGTGCCAGCCCCTTCTCACATGATTTATTTTATAGTTATTATTTTTCTATATATCCTTTCATTACTTTATCCTGTACAATTTCATAGAGTAATATCAATGAAAATCATAATACCTTTCAAATTATTTCAGATAGTTTCTATTACAAATATTTTTATAATTATCAATGCCTTATGTGGTGGTCACTGAAATTGGATATGCAAAATACTTTTAATATGGAGTGGGTTCTCCAGAATAAATCAAAATATTCTGAGCAGTTATAATCTAGTTTGTACAACTGACAGTAAAAACTCAAAATGAATATGCAAACATACTGAAAGATCAGGTAGCATTTTAAAATGATCTTCAATAATGACCTTGTGATGATTTAAGTCATTTTTGCCTAGCTTAGGAGAAATCTATTTTATCTTAGGGTAGTTAATTAATTTAAAATGCCTTACTTTGAAATCAGGCCTTATCATATTTAAAAGATTTTAGTTCATAAAGGATCTTGGTATTTAATTGGCTCAAGCATTTTGGTTATAGTTTTTTGATTACTAAACATTATTGCTAGCATTTAAAATGTGCACATGTTATGCCAGGAATTGCTTTTTATTTTGTGCATTACTTATGTACTAACAGCAATTCTATGAAGTAGTAACAATCATTACTCCCATTCTATAAATTAGGAAAATAAGGCATAGGGAAGTTAAGAAAAATCTCCTAGAGCCACAGAGTAATTGGCAGGCTGGGAGTTAAACTGAGGAAATCTTCTCTACAGTCAATGCTCATAGTTATAACTCTGCCTATGACATGAAACATTATACTTTAAAAAAAAACAGAAAATACCTTAATACCTTATTAATTGCTTTTATCTGGACTATGCAAATAACATTTTAATTTAGATGTTCATCTTATTTATAAAAGGAAGATTTGGTAAAAATTTGCCTAACATATGGAATTTAGAAAAAGCTTTATTCAAATTTTCTCTTTAAATATTTACTGGCTATATATATATATATATATATATATATATATCTTATATTTATGATATTCATAATTTATAAATAAATAAATATGTTTTGTGAATAGGAAACAAAAGTAAGAAAGCTATATGTCTTGCTATTCTATTGTTAATCTCTTTGTGAAACTTTAATAAACTGCAGTAGAACAAATGTATGGTAAATTTCATACGGTGGGAAAGAATAAAATAACATCTGCCACAAAAATATCCATCACTAGCTCCATACTCTCAATGGCTTCTGCAAGCTGGTAATAAGGAGATATAAATGATTTGACTCTGCCAATTTCTAGTTGTGCAGCCAGTGAGTGTAAAATATAAGGATTATAAAATGTTCCTCTGTCACATATTTTGGTGGTGATTGGAGTATCTAGTGAAATATGGGATTTTATTATTGGCACTTTAAGTTAATAACAATAACTATAAAACTAATATTGTTCTTTCCAGTAATTGCTATCTTCCATCATACTGCCGAGTAATACAGAAACAAATATGTGCTACCTTATTTCACTGCAAGCTCCTGGATAGAACTACAATATTATTGCTGAGTCTTTTCTACTTAAAACATTATTCAAATAAATTATATAGTAATGAAATCATACATTTAAAGGAAAGCACAAAAACTAGCAGTGTAATAATGATTTTATATTTTATGGCGATTTTTCCACCTACACTCTGGCCTGTTATTCTGAGTATCAAGTAGTTATGAATATAGTTGAACTCCATGCAAAATAGTAGATAATGATAGGCTTTATCTACATAATAGTTTCTTAATATATACCATATTTTTAAAAAGAGAAAAAAAAATTCAGACTATGGAATAGACCATTTTGCTCAGAACTCATTCCCAAGTAAAGACATTTTAAACATCTTAATGAAATTATTTTATTTTGAGTCTAAAACTACTATAGCATTTTTTCTACTCTTTTAAAATTGTCCAGAGAGAGTCATGAGTAAAAAGAGAAATAAAATGAACAAAAACATGCTATTTTTCTTGTTAATATTTATAAGTTTTTAAGTAGAAGTTTTTTTTGCTCCAAGTGCTGCTTCTTTCCCACTAGGGCACCACATTAGTTATAGGTGACTTATATTAATGTGAAGTTTAAAAATAGCTCACTAGTCATATTAAGTGACAATTCTAATATTTATTTGAATTTTTCAAAGTTATCTTGATGTTAAGTCACATTTCACAATGAAAGGTAGATTGCCATGGGAAAGCCATTAAATTTTCTTATAAAAGGCCAGTTGAGTGAATTTAATATCAAAGAAATATTAATATAAGAGTAAGGATAGTAAAATCCATGGTTAATTAGGACTGTCCTGAGGAAGTAGCTGGACAATGGGTCATAGGTTGTGGAAAAATAAGAGATTTTTTTTTTTCTCACTGGCTTTTTTCTCTGCTTCCTTTTGTCATCTTCTTTCCCCTATTTTTGCAAACTGGTTTGTGCTTCCTAGTTTGACATGGCAGAAAAAAAGTCTCTGATAGTGCTCAAGTTAATAGTGAATTTTGAAATTGAGCCGAGCCTATTCTAAACTCTTGGGAAAGAAACTAGTAGGGCCAGCAAGGGATGTATTTCCCACTCTTGGCACAGTCAATGCTACTGTGTTCTACTCTGTGTCCCCAAGATATATCCTTCGAAGGCCCAGTTTTTGTTCTGTGGGTTTAGTGGTTCTGAATCAGAAGTGAAATGTCCCATTAAACTCTGAAAGGTGACAAATTATGCTACCCCAAAATATGTCACTTTGGTATAAAGGTTTTTTTTTTTTTTTGGTTTTGGGTTTTTTTTTTGTTTTGTTTTTTTTGTTTTTTTTTTTTTTTTTTTAGCTAAGGACACTTGAGAAAAATTAAAGTATTCTAAGCTACTCTATTCATCCTGAAAATAGGAGATAAAACTTCCAATGTGAAAGATTTCCTCCTTGCATTAGAAAAAAAAAATTGACAGTCATAAAAGTGAGGATTCTGTGCAAGATAATTGCACAATGTGTAAGAAATTATTCTTGTTGAAATAATTACCATCTTCTTTTAACATCTCCTGATAGTTTGGTTATTTTTCCACAACTGTCTCAGACTCTGTTCAATCTAATATAAAATATTTAGCAGTTATGATTGTTTTAGGTCTTCAATCCCTTATGATGGTTTCCATATTATTTAAAATATATTAATGTGTATGCTTTTCTTCTGTTAATCTGTTTTATATAACTTAATTATCAGACTCAGCTGAAAACTCCAAGAGGACATAGGTAAAAATTTGCCTTTCCTACAGCTGTAAGCTGTAGCTGCCAGTGATGCTGGGCTCCTTACATTAAGAAACTTGGCAAGATGGGAGTTCCCATCATGGCTCAGTGGAAATGAATCTGACTAGTAAAAATGAGGATGAAGATTCAATCCCTGGCCTCACTCAGTGGGTTAAGGATCTGGCATTGCCATGAGCTATGATATAGGTCACAGGTGCAGCTTGGATCCTGTGTTGCTGTGGCTGTGGCATAGGCCAGCAGCTTAGCTCTGATCTGATAGCCTGGGAAACTCCATATGGTGCAGATGAGGCCCTAAAAAAAGGCACATATGCACAAAAAAAAAAAAAACCTAGGCAAGAAAATGAGTCATAATCCCCACAGGAATAACAACTGTAAGACTTTAGTTTTTTAATGTTAGCAAGGAAAAAATGCATCTGGCACTCATATAGTCTTGGCACATCCTTGCTCAATTTTGAAAAAAAATGTAGAAACTACAAACTGAGAAGGCTACAATGGTTGGAGATCTAGCTATCACAGGAATGGGTATTATAGTCACTTACCAGCTAAGCCACCTAAACCAATGGAAGTGCTAAATTTCAGTGAAGATAATAATTACTATCAGTGAAGGAAATAAAACATGGATTATAGAGAATGGAGATTATAGGGTCAGTGAGAGTGACACTAGCTGCAGCAACAAGGGTTATATATTTTTCCCATTAGTCTTTCTTTTGTAAAAGTTTTCAGAGGAAGAAACATCAAACCAAATTGAAGACAAGATATTTCCAGATGGGATAAAATTATTTGCACAAGAATAAATGGTTGATGTGGCCAGATAATTAAGTAGGAAGGAATTAACCTCCTTCCATGGGCACAAAAAAATTACAACTACTTAGAGAGAAAGTATGCCTGAGAATGACATGGAGACTAGCAGAAAAGATTTTACACAACTAAATATATAAGTAAGAAACAAAAATAAGAGAGGTGGGAGAAGGAAAGCCTGACAACGCAGGGTAGGCAACCCAAAAATGAAAGGAAAATCACAGTTACAGAAGTGATCCCCAAGAAATGAAGAGTCAGAGGCCAACATAAATCTCCCCAACCACAAGGGGAAACAGCTTTGCCCACCACAGGGCCAAGAGCCACTGAATGATTCACAGCCTGGTAGCCAATCCAGCAGGGCATGGCAACCAACCCACTCAAGAGGTCAGCTCTGCCAACCAGTATATCAAAAGACATTGGCTACATTGCAGCAAAAGTGTCCATGCAGTTTACGCAGTAGGCATCCCTAAAACTTATACCTCTGGTGACCTAAGGGGTACATGTTGCTTGGCCCCATACATGTTCTCCTACAGAAGGTCACTTTTCAAATTGGAAAACATAACTGATTTACCTATTACATAGAAACAGAAAATTAGGCAAAATATGGTGACAGAGGAATATATTCCAAACAAAGAAACAAGATAAAACCTCAGAGGAAGAGCTAAGTAAAGTGAAGAAAATCAATCTACCCATTAAAGACTTAGGGATAATGATCATAAAGCTGCTCAAAGACCTGTGGAGAAAAATGAATGAACACAGTAGAAACAATAAAAATGAGTTAGAAAACATAAAGGTGAACAAAACAGAGCTGAAGAATACAATAACTGAAATTATATGCATATAGGATCATTAATAGTTTAGATGACAAATAAGAACAGATTAGTGATCAAGTAGCAGAAAAAACCCAAGCTTAACACAAAATTTTAAAAGAGAATTTTTTAAAAACTGAGGACAGTAGAGGCCTCTAAGAAACATCAAATACACTAACATTATATTTTCATGAGTCCTATACGGACAATAGAGAGAGAAAGGGAAAGAAGTTAAGTGAAGAAGGAATGGTTGAAAATGACTTTACGTGAGAAAAGAAACACATCCAGGTCCAGGAAGCACAGAGAGTCCCAAAGAAGAGGAATATGAAGAGATCTACATTATAATTAAAACACTGAAGATAAATAGAGACTGTTAAAAGCAGCAAGTAGAGAGCAAAAGTTATGTAAAAGATAAACTCATAAGACTATGAGCTGACTTTTTAATAGAAACTCTTCAGGCTAGAAGGGTGTGGCACAATGTATTTAATGTCGTTAATAGGAAAAAAATACAAATTAGACTAACAAAACCCAGGAAGATACATTTCAAACATTTAGATTTGAAAAAGAGATAAAGAGTGTTATAGACAAGTAAAAACTAAAAGAGTTTAGTACAACTAAACCGGCTTTATGTGCAATTTTAAAAGAATTTCTCAAAGTAGAAAAGACCACAACTAGAAATATGAAAAATTTGAAAGAACAAAATGACATTAT
The DNA here is from genome assembly GCF_054392235.1 of Sus scrofa. Lineage (NCBI taxonomy): Eukaryota > Metazoa > Chordata > Mammalia > Artiodactyla > Suidae > Sus > Sus scrofa. The sequence goes on along the minus strand of NC_139393.1, from coordinate 35,933,836 downwards.
TAAGGGCAAATGTATGTTAAAGGTGTAAAGCTAGTAGGAAGGTAAAAGACAAAAGCAGTAAAATCAACTATAAACACATCTAGGCCAAAAAACACATGAAAAAAATGTTCAAAATCACTAATTATTAGAGAAATGTATCTGAAAACCACTATGAGGTACCACCTTACACTTGCCTGTATGCCCATCAAAACATCTATAAACAATAAGTACTGCAGAGGGTGTGGAGAAAAAGGAACCCTAGTACACTGTTGGTGGGATTGTAAATTGGTGCAACCACTGTGGAAAACAGTATGGAGATTCCTCAGAAAACGCAAAATAGAACTCCCATTTGATCCAGCAATCCCACGCCTGGGCATCTATCCAGAGAAAAACATGACTCAAAAAGACATATGTACTCCAATATTCATTGCAGTGCTATTTTCAATAGCCAAGACATGGACACAACCTAAATGTCCGTCAACAGAGGAGTGGATCAAGAAGACATGGTACATATGCACAATGCTACATTACTCAGCCATTAAAAGGAAAGAAATAATGGCATTTTTAGCAACATGGATGGACCTAGAAATTTTCATGCTAAGTGAATTCAGTCAGACAATGAGACACCAACATCAAATGCTATCACTGACATGTGGGATCTGAAAAAAGGATACAATGAACTTCTTTGCACAACATATACTGACTCACAGACTTTGAAAAACTTATGGTTTCCAAATGAGACAGCTTGGGGGGATGCACTGAGAGTTTGGGATGGAAACATTGTAAAATTTGGTTGTGATGATTGTTGTACACCTATAAATGTAATAAAATTCATTAAGTATTAATGGCCTATTTTATGAATTAGAACAAACAATTCTAAAATTTGTATGGAAACCAAAAAAAAAAAAACAGAATAGCTTAAATAAACTTGAGAAAGAATAAGGCAGGAAGATTCACACTCCTTGACTTCAAAGTATACTACAAAGCCAGAATATTCAAAACAGTATGGTATGGGCACAAAAGTAGATACATAGATCAATAGAATAGAGTAGATAGCCCCCCCAAAATCCTCTAGTATATATAATCTAAGCCAAGCATAGATTAATCAGAGAAAATAAGAATGTACAATGAATGAAAGACAGCCTCTTCAAAAAAAAAAATGTTGTTTGGGAGTTCCCCATTATGGCCCAGGGGTTGATGAATCCAAATAGTATCCATGAGAATGTGGGTTCAATCCCTGGCCTCACTTAGTGGCTTGAGGATCTGGCATTGCTGTGAGATGTAGTGTAGGTCACAGATGTGGCTCAGATTCATATTGCTGTGACTGTGGCATAGGCCAGCAGCTACAGCTCCAATTTGACCACTAGACCTCTATATGCCATGGGTGCAACCCTAAAAAGACAAAAGATAGGAAAAAATTGTGTTTCAAAACAGGAAATCTAGATGCAAAATAATTAAACCAGACTAGTTTATTATACCATATATAAAAATAAATACAAAATTAGAAACCATAAAGCCTCAAGGAAGAAGTTAAAAAACAAAGCAAAAAAAAACATAGGCAGTATGGTGTTTGACATTGGTCTAACAATTCTTTTTTGGGTCTGTCTCCTCAGGCAAAGGAAACAAAAGCAAACAATAACAAATGCAACTACACTGATCTAAGGAGCTTTTCTACAATAAAGGAAATTATTAGCAAAATGAAAAAACAGCTTATTGGGAGAAGATATTTGCAAATTATATATCTGATAAGGAATTATTATATCCCAAATATAAAATGAATTCATGCAATCGAATATTGAAACAAAGAAAGAGAAAAAATATTGATAAATGGGTACAATGTCTGAAGAGACATAGTTTCAAAGAACCCATATAAATGACAAACACACCCATTAATAGGTACCAAATATTACTTATCACCAGGGAGATGAAAACCATAACCACAATGAGATGACACCTCACAATTCTTACAAGGGCTATTATAAAAAAGACAACAAAAATGTGTTGGTGAAGATGTGGTGAAAAGGGAAACGTCGTGTACTATTGGTGGGAATGTAAATTGGTACTGTTTCTATGGTAAAATAACAATATAACAAATGAGAGAGAAGTAAAAACCAATGACACAGAGATACAAAAAAAAAATCTAAGAGACTACTACAAACATTTATATTGCAAATAATTAGACAAATTCCAAGAAACAGAAAAAATTCTTTAAACATAGTATCTGTCAACACTGAGTCAAGAAGAAACAGACAATTTGAACGAAAAGATCACTAGTAGTGAAAATTGACCTATATTAAAAGCACTCTCAGCAAACAAAAGTCCAGGACAAGATGGTTTCATAATGGAATTCTACCAAATATGTAAAGAAGAACTAATGCCTATTCTTCTCAAAATATTAAAAAAAAAAAAAACTGCAGAGTACAGAACTCTCCAGAATTCATTCTGAGACCACCATTATTGATACCAAAACCACACAAAGCCACTACAAAAAAAAAAAAAAAAAAAAAAAAATTTACAGGCCATATAGCTGATGGATATGGAAGAAAAATCCTCAACAAAACATTAGCAATGGAATCCAGCAATACATAAAAAGAGTCATATACCATAATCAAGTTGGATTTATTCAGTGTCACAAGGATGGTTCAATATTCACCAATCAAAGTATGCCACTACATTAGCAAAAGGAAGGATAGAAATCAAATGAGGAGTTCCCGTCATGGCAAAGTGGCTAACGAATCTGACTAGGAACCATGAAGTTGTGGGTACGATCCCTGCCCTTGCTCAGTGGGTTAACGATCTGGCATTGCCCTGACCTGTGGTGTAGGTTGCAGATGCGGCTCGGATCCTGCGTTGCTGTGGCTGTGGCGTAGGCTGGTGGCTACAGCTCCGATTCGACCCCTAGCCTGGGAACCTCCATGTGCCGTGGGAGAGGCCCAAGAAATAGCAAAAAGACAAAAAAAAAAAAAAAAAAATCAAATGATCATCTTAATATATGCAGAATAAGCTTTTGAAAGAATTCCACATCCAGTCATGATAAAAACGCTCATTGAAGCACATGTAGAGGTTACATATATAAATATAATAAAGGCAATTATGACAAACCCACAGCCAACATCATATTCAATAATGAAACACTGAAAGCCTTTCCTCTAAATTCAGGAAAAAGACAAGGATGTCCACTCTTGCCACTTTTATTCAACATAGCTTTGGATATCCTGCCCATAAGAGTCAGAATAGGAAAAAAAAAATAAAAGAGGTATAAATTGGAAAAGAAGTAAAACTATCACTGTTTGCAGATGACTTGATAATTTATATAGAAAAAAACTAGTTTCTACATAAAAATGATTAGAACCAATGAATTCAGAAAATTTTCAGGGTGCATGATTAATATAGATAAATCCATTGTATTTCTATACACTAATAATGAAATGTCAGAAGTTTTAAGAAGCCATCCAGGAATAAAAATGCATTGAAAACAAAATAGGAGTAAACTAAGGAGATGAAAGACCTATACTCTGAAAACTATTTTGTATAGATGAAAGAAACTGAAAATGATAAAAAGAAATTGAAAGATACCTCATGATCTTGATTGAAAGGGTATTATTTAAATGGCCTTTACCCAAAGCCATCTATGGTTTTAATGCAATCTGTATCAAAATTCCCGTATTTTTCATAGAACCAGTAGAAATAATCTTAAAATTTATGTAGACTCTGAATAGCCAAAGCAATCTTGAAAGAAAAGAAGAAAACTAAAGGTATCACCCTCCCAGTCTGCAGACTATGCTACAAATCTGCAGTAATCAAAACAGCATGGAACTTGCACAAAAATGGACACATGGCTCAATGGAACAAATCAGAGACCCCAGAAATAAACTGTTGCATCCATGATCAATTAATCTACAACAAAGGAGACAGGAATATACAATGGAGAAAAGACAGTCCTTCCAACAAATGTTGCTATAAAAAAATGGACAGTTACATATTAAACAATGAGATTAAAATTTTACCTCATGTCACATTAAAAAATAAATTTAAAATGGATTAAAGACCTAAATGTGAGACCTGAAATCATAAAACTCCTAGAAGAGAACATAGGAAGAAAATTTTTGACAACCCATATATATATATGTTTTTTATATCTGTATCCTAATACAAATAAAATAAAAGCAAAAAAAAAGAGAAATAAACATGACTTAAAACCTTTTGCACAGCAAAAGAAACCATCAATTGTTGATGGTTTGTTGTTGGGTTGAAAAGACAACACACTGATTTTGAAATTTTTGAAAATATGACCAATAAAGTATTTATATTCAACATATATAATTAGCCCACTCAATATCATAGAATCAACCCAATGAAAAAATGATCAGAACACCTGAATAAACATTTTTCAAAAGAAGACAGACTGTCAATAGGCAGATGAAATAATGCTTGGCATCACTAATTATTACAGAATACCAATCTCAACAGCAATAAGATAACACCCCACACCTGTCAGAATGGCTGTTATTAAAATTCAACAAATAACAAAAGTTGAACACAATGTGGAGAAAAGAGAATCCTTGTTAACTCTTGGTAGGAATGAAAATTGGTACAGCCACTGTAGAAAACTATATTGAACTTCTGGACTTACCATGGTGATAATTTTGTAGTGCATAGAATTATCAAGTCCCCACATTGTACAGCTGGAATTAACATAGTGGTTTATGTTTAATATACTCAAAAAAAAGGTGTTAGGTGTGAACTTTAGGAGAATGCACTGGGTGCCATCTTCCAGGTCCTCCTCTTTCAAAATAAAAGCACTGATTCTCCACAGCCAAGAGCATACCTTATGATGGCTCACAGCTGAATCCTGTGAACCCAGCAATTTACCTAGTCTAAGTGGCTTCTTTAGTCAAAGACATGGCCCCTGCAGTAGGCAGATGTAACAATAGTTATCGAGAGGTACAAATTATGTCTCCCTTTCTTTCATTTATATCTGAAGCAGTCTCTGGGAGACCAGCTGATGCCAACAGAGAAAAATTTAAAAACCTTTAAGCTCAACTTCTCCTTTTGCCCTTTCCTGTTCTTCTCAATCACTCATAATGGATAGTTTAAAAACACTCCCCATAAAACTTATGGACTTATTACCCTTTCCATTAAACACCTCAGTGTTTGTTTCCAAAATCTAAAATCTATTGGAATAATGCTGTGAGAATTTAAAAAAAGTATAATATCTGAAAGGGAGCTTTTATAGGAATCCAGTGCCAAGTTTTTGGAGCTCCATGCAAAAGATGCCACTGTTGGCTTGGCTCTGTTGACCAGGTTTGTGATCCTGGATCCTAAAGGGACCATAACAATCTGAAACAGATCTTTTCCAGCTATCACCCTTAGGGTATTTTGCAGACAACAGAATGAAACACACACCCTCCCGGACTTTCTGTGATTCAGGGGTATTTCTTTGTCCAGGAGCTTCGGTCTGATGGGCAGGCTTCTGGTCTGGAATATAACTAGGGGACTACTGAACTTCTTTCAAGGAATAGAGGATGGTGGATGACATTTTAGCAATCTCCTACATAATCCAGTTCACTAGGTTTGTTTTGTTGTTGTTGTTTCTTTTTTTTCTTTTTTTTTTTTTTTTTGGAAAGGAGTTTATACTTTCAGTGGAAATTCCAGTTTTTTGTGTGTCTGTTGCCAGTGGACAACTCTAGGTCAACTGAGTATGGTGGCTGATGGGGTCTTGTTCCTGAGTTCCATGGAAGTGTAACAAATAAATAGTTCTTCATTGGCCACCATCCCCAGGGCACAAAAAGAAGAACTGCACCCTCTCTCTGAATGAGGCCTATTAGCTTATCTTAATAAAGCCAGGCTTCTATTTAAATACACATCAAATGCTCACTGTAACCCTCTCCAAAAACCTTGGATGCTGTGCAAAATATTCACATTATCTTCCTACCACACTGTGAATGCCACTCTCTCCCAGAGAGGAACATGTGTATGTATCTAGTACCCAAGGTTTACATCTGGTGCCATGATTTAGGTGGCTCTTGCCCAGGGAGTGGCCCTTATTCACCTGGATCTAGTTTCCAGTGGGGCTTGTATCCTTAGGTCCCATGGAAATGTAACAAATGTAGAAACATATTTTGGCTGGCAACAACTGCCAGGGAACATCAGACAGCAAGAAGACTGAAACACACCCTCATTCTTTCTGAAAAAGAAGCTTATGTGTCTATTCTAGAGCTTTGGCCTAAGGAGAAGATATCTTATTTGTTACAGGTCTAGAGGCTACTGAGGGTTTTCCAAAGACACAGGCTAGTAAACTCCATATTTGTGCTCCCCCTCTGCCTTGTTCCAGGTTGTTGTTATTAACCAAAAAGAAGCTTGAACACTCGTTTGGCATGCTAATTATTGAGACTATTATCCAGGGGACAAATCTGCATTATCTGATTCTAGTAGCCAGTGGAACTTAGGCTTATGGTCTCACAGGACTATATATTTACATATTTTAAGAGCTGGGGGGCGGCATCTAGCCTCCAGTCAGCCTGAATCCAACTGAGATCCTTCCCTTTAGGACACGGACAGATCTTGGAACACTCTCAAATATTGGGAGCCACTGAAAATAAAATAATGTGTGGACAATAACAAGATTTTGAGAAGCAAACAAGATGTAAGGCAGAGTTGAACTATATATTCATATCCTTACATGAGGCTATATCTTTCTTAAGATTGATAAGTGACTGTTTTATCTTAATGTATATAACTAACAGAGAGAATTAAGGAAAATGAAAGAGGGGTATATTTCAAGCAAACAACAACAACAACAACAAAAGAGATACAACCTCAGGAAAAAATTCCTCCATGAAATTAAGTGATTTATCTGATAAAGAGTTCAAAATAATGGTCATAATTAGTCTTGGGGAAAAATATAAAATGTGACAATGTCAGCAAAGAGAAAATATAAGAAATTACAAAGTATATATCATAGAGCTGAATAATACAAAAACTGAATTAAAAAATACACTATAGAGTTTCAAAAGTAGATTAGATTATATGAAATAGAAGAAGTATCCATGAAATCAAACACAGGGCATCATCCAGTCAATAACAAAAAGGAAAAGAATGAAGAAAAAGGGACGATAGCTTAAGGAACTTCTAGGACAACATTCAACACATCAACATTTTTATTAGACATGTCCTAGAAGGAGAAGAAAAAATGTCAATTATAAAATTAATGACTGAAAACTCTTCTAATTGGGGGATGGAAAAAGAAATCCTTTATAGGAGCCCATAAAGTTTCAAATAAGAGGAACACAAAGAAAAAAATACTAAGACATACTGTAATTAAAATGTTTAAAATTAAAGACAAGAAAGGAATCTTTAAAGGAGCAAGAGTAAAACAATATGTTTGATGCAAAGGAATCCCCATACTACTATCAGTAGATTATTCATAAGAAATTTTGCACCCAGAAGAGAGCAGTATTAGTATTCAAAGTAGTGAAAGAAAAAATTACAACCAAGAATACATTACCCAGAAAAGATGTCATTCAAAATTGAAGGAGAGATAGAGTTTTCCAGATAAGCAAAAGCTAAAAGAATTCATCACCATTAGACTGCCTTTACAAGAAATATTAGAGACATTTTAATGTTGAACAGAATGGGTGCTAATAAGTAACAGGAAAACATATGTGATAAGTATAAATCTCACTGGTAAAGATATACATATATATATTTATATATGTAATATTCAGAATAATCTAATATAAAAGTGGTGACTTCAACACTTATAAAGCTAGTTTAAAACTTAAAGATACACGTAGTAAAATTAAGTATAAGAACAACAGTTAAGGGATACACAAAATAAAAATATGTAAAATATGCTATCAAAAATATGAAAAAATATTTGGAGTAAAAATAAAGAGTTTTACAATGCATTCAAACTCAAGTTGTTATAACCTTAAAGTAAGTCATTATAAGTTCTTATATGTAATCCTCATGGTAACCAGTAATGAATAAATAAATAAATATTTGTATTTATGAGATAAAGTAAAAGGAATCTAAGCGTATCACTAAGAAAATCATCAAGTCATAAAGGAAGAGAGCACAAGAAAAAGACAGGAGAACAAAGGAAATTACAAAACATCCAGAAAACAAATTACAAAATAGCAGAATACACACCTATCAATAATAACTTTAAGTATAAATGGACTAAATTCTCCAGTTCCAAGACTTAGAGTGGCTGAATGAATTAAAAAAAAAAATCCATATGCTGCCTACAGGATATACATATCAGATATAAAGACATACACAAACTGAAGAAAGAAATGGAAAACGATAATTCATAGAAACAAAACCATAAGAAAGTCAGTGTTGCTTTACTTATATTTGGTAAAATAGATTTTAAAACAAAGACTTTAATAGAAGAAAAGGAAGGGTTTTATATCATGATTTAAGACTCAATCTTTCAAGACAGTATAGAGCATTTATACATTTTTATGCACCCATTTAGGAGTACTTAGGAGCTAGAATAAAACAACATATTTGATAGAAAGGAATCCCCTTACTACTATCAGTATATCGTTCAGAAGAAATTTTGAATCCAAAAGGGATATTTTGCTCTTTAGGAACATCTAAAGCAAATATTAAGAGATCTAAAAAACATATAGCAACATATTAAATTTCATAGTAGTGAAATTTAATATCATAATTTCATCACTGGATAGTTCATCTAGACAGAAAAACAATATGGAAATATCAGCCCTAAGTGACACATTAGACTAGAATTGCTTAGCAGACATATACAGAACATTCCATACAAAACAAATAGAATACACATTTTACTAAAGACAACAGAACATTCTCCAGAATAGGCCACAAAACAGATCTTAAATTTTGGAATATTGAAATTACGTCAAACATCTTTTTAAATGATAATGGTATGTAATTAGAAATTAATTATAAGAAGAAAACAAAAAAAATTACAAATACCTGAAGTTTAAGCAACATGCTACTGAATGAACAATGGGTTAAAGAAAAAAATCAAAAGCCAGGTCAAAAGATTCTCTGAGATAAGTGAAAATAAAATACACTACCAAGACTTATGTGATACAGCAAAAGCAGTTCTAACATGGAATTTTCTAGCAATAAATGCATACATAAGGAAAAGTCTCCAATAGATAACCTAACTCTATACTTTAAGTAATGAGAAAAAGTAGAGCAAATAAAGCTCTAAGTTAGAAGGAAGGAAAAAAGATAATAGGTAATAATAATAATAATAATAATAAATAATAATAATAAAGGTAATAATAATAAATTAATAAGATTGAGACAAAATGTAAAAAAGAAACAAAGATCTAGTTTTTGAAAAGTTAAAATTGACAGTACTTTAGCTAGACTCACCAAGAAAAAAAGAACTCAAAATCATAAATGAAAAATGAAACATAATACTGATACCACAGAGGATCATAGGATACTACCATGAACAATCATACACCAACAAATTGGACAGGATGAATAGAATGGATAAATTCTTAGATTTATAAATTAACAAGACCCTATCATGAAGAACTAGACATCATAACAGACAAATTGCTAGTAAAGAGATGAAAAGGGTCATCAAAAACTTCCAAAAAAACAAAATGCTAAGACAAGATAGCTTCACTTGTAAATTCTACCAAACATTTAAAAATGTCAACTGTTACTACCAATCCTTCTCCAATTCTTTCAAAAAATTAAGTAAAAGGAATACTTCCAAACTTATTTATGAGGTCAACATTACCCTGGTATATGACAAAAACAGCAAAAGAAAATTTAGACCAATATCTCTGATGAATATAGATGGAAAAACACTCAACAAAATATTAGCAAACTTATTTCAAATATACTTTAAAAGCGTTGTACAACACATTAATGTAGGACTTATTCCAGGAATACAGGATATTTACATATCCACAAATAAATCAATGTGATATACCACATTGGTAAAATGAAGGATAAATACTGTATTATCTTCTCAACATACTGCAGAAAAATCATTTGAGAAAACTCAATATCCAGCTATGAAAAATCTCTCAATAAATGGGTATAGAGGGACCATATCTCAACATAACAAAGCCCATGTATGGCAAGCCTACAGCTAACATTTCTATGAAGGCTATAAAACTAAAAGCTTTATTTCAATGACCATGAAAAAGATAAGGATTCTTAATTTCTTTTATTTAACACAGTATTGGAAGTCCTAGCCAGAGAAATTAGCAAGAAAAAGAACAAAATGTCATCCCTATTTTCAGATGGGATACCATACATATAAAACCCTAAAGATTCCACCCAAAACTGTTCAAACTAGTAAACAAATTCAGTAAAGTTGTAGCATACAAAAATCAAAGTACAAATATCTGTTACATTTCTATACTAATGTCTACACTAATAGCAAACTATAAGAAAAAAGAAATTAAGAAAACTATCCCATTTAAAATTGCATTGACAAGTACAAAATTCCTAGAAATAAATTTAATCAAGTGGGTAAAGTATTGTATAATGAAAACTTTTGTCACTAATGAAATAAAATGAATAAGTTGAAATAAATTGAGGAAGATACAAATATATGGAAAGGTATTAAATGCTCATGGATTACAAGAATTAATGCCATTAAAATGCCCATACTATTCAAGGCAATCTGCAGATTCATTGCAATTCCTACCAATATTTCAATGACATTTTTCACAGAAACAGAAAAAACAATTCTAATTTTTTTGAGCCGTGGAAGACCCCAAATAGCCAAATCAATCTTGAGAAAGAATAATGCTGAGGCATCACACTCACTAATCAAATTTTACTACAAAGTTATGGTAATCAAAACTATGTTATTTTGCATAAAAAGAGGAACATTGTTCAATGAAACAGAATCAAGAGTATAGAAATGAACCCATGCATAAATGGTCAATCAAATTGGCAAAGGAGTCAAGAGTATACAATTAGTAAAGGACAGTGATGTTGAGAAAACAGGACTGCCATATGCAAAAGAGTAAAACTAAGTCACAAGATTTTACCACACATAATAATTAATTCAAAGTGGATTAAAGCTTGAACATATGATGTAAAAGCACAAAACTTCTAGAAGACAACATGGAGTAACTCCTTGACATTGTTCTTGGAATTTAAAAAAAAAAAAAAAAACAAAAGCAAAGGCAACAGAAGCAAAATATACATATGGGACTGCATGGAGTTAAAAAGCTTATGCACATTAAAATTATATCATCAGCAATATGAAAAGGAATACTGAATTGGAGAAATATTTGCAAATAATATATCTGATTGGGGTTAATAGCCAAATTGTATAAAGAACTCAACAACTCAAAGAAAAGCATCAATTCAATGGAAACATTGGGAATGGATTAAGATAGACATTTTTCAAAAGAAGGCATACCAGTGGTCTACATGTATAATAAAAGCTGCTCAACATCATTGATTATCAATAAAATGCAAATCAAAATCAATGAAATATCACCTCACACCTGTTAGAATGGCTCTTACCAAAATAACAAGAAATAACAAGTGCTGGTGAGGATGTGGAGAAAGGGAACACATATACTATTGATGGAAATGTAACTAGGTGGAGCCACTATAGAAAACTTCATGGAAATTTCTCAAAGAATTTAGAATAGAACTACCATATGATTCAGTAATTCAATTTCTGGGTATTTATTCCAAGAAAACAAAAACTTCCCATCAAAATATATGTACCCCCAGCTCATGGTAATAATATTTATAATAGCCAAGATATGAAAAATGAACTAAATATCTATTACACAATGGGATATTATTCAACCATAACGAAGAAGAAAATCATGCTATTTGCAACAACACTGATGGACCATGGAGGGAATTTTCAAAGTGAAATAAGTTAGAGAAAGACAAATGCCATGTGATCTCTTTTATGCGTCATCTTAAAGAGCTCACAGATACAGGCAACAGATCAGTGTTTGCCAGATGTTGGGGTTGGGAAATGGGCTTATTGTGATTTCAGGCTTTCAACATGAAGGCACTGAAAAAAGGGATTTGGGAAGAGGTGTATCCAATCCTCTCTCATTTCATTTTTCTTTTCCAATTTCATTCTTCTTTTCATTTCATTTCATTTTTCTTTTCCTTAAATAAAGGTAAAAATAAAACCTCATTAAAGAAAAGATATAATTAAAAATCATTTAGATTAACTGCAAAGTTCAATAAGTCAAATAAGTAAAGATTTTATTTTTTTAACAAGAGTATTGTAAACAAAAGAAATTTGTTTTCTCACAGTTTTTGAGGCTTGAAATTTAATATCAAAGTGCCAAGAAGGGTGATTTCTGCCAAGGCCTTTCCTATTGCTTTATAGATAGTCACTCTCTCTCTGTATTCTCACTTCACCTTCTTTTGTGCACACTCAGTGAAGGAGAGAGAGGTCTCTGGTGTGTTTTTTTTTTCTTTCAATTACATTAGTTCCTACCCTTATGACCTTAAATTAACCATCTCCTTAAAAGTTCTATCTCCAAATACAGTCAAAATGAGAGTTAGGGCTTTAACAAATGAAATTAGGAAAACAGATCAGTTCATAACAAAGAGGAAACACTCTAAGCCTTAAATACATTTTAAAAGAAATATAATAGGCTTTCCAAATTTAGGTATGAAGCATAAAATTATTTATGAAATACATAATAAAATGGAAGTACACACTTCTAAACCTAAATAGAATTAATTATTCTTTCTTCATTAATTATTATTATTTTTTATTTATTATTATTATTTTTTTTGTCTTTTTGCTATTTCTTGGGCCGCTCCCGCGGCATATGGAGGTTCCCAGGCTAGGTAGGGGTCGAATCGGAGCTGTAGCCACCGGCCTACGCCAGAGCCACAGCAACGCGGGATCCGAGCCGCGTCTGCGACCTACACCACAGCTCATGACAACGCCAGATCGTTAACCCACTGAGCAAGCGCAGGGACCGAACCCGCAACCTCATGGCTCCTAGTCGGATTCGTTAACCACTGCGCCACGACGGGAACTCCTATTCATTAATTATGATATGCACGAACATATAATTTGGTTACTTAACAAAGAATAGTATGACCCAGACAACTTGATGAGAGTGGATTGTATACACCTCTTCCCAAATCCTTTTTTTCAGTGCCTTCATGTTGAAAGCCTGAAATCAGCCGCAGTAGTTTAAATGACAGAAATTTGGAAAAAAGAAAACCTACAAATTGGGGTTTTCTCATCACATCCAATAGTTTCAGAAATGGAGTTGAAGAATTTAAGAATAGGGATTTGTACAAAGAATACATACTAACTAAAAGGGAAGATGTGTTTATTCCATAAAAGTAAAATGGCAGAGAGTTGACATAATGGAAATAGCTAGAGGTTTATATTTTTGTTTGTTTGTTTGTTTCCTGAGGGGAGTTCTTACTCTATGTAAGACAAACTTCTCAAAGGAAAACAAGCTTAAGAAGTCAACACCCAATAACTGCACCATAGTGGTAATATTTTTCAATGCCACATGCAACCCATAGAGAGTTAGCATGTCAAACTACCATATCAGAATACATATTAAGCAAATTGTTCATTTAATCATCAAATATTTTATCATGTAAGTATATATCATATACTTTTGCCATACACTAGGTACATGAACCTGGAAGTTCCTCTTTCCCTAAGGAGATTCTAGTGATAAAACAGACATTAAATTAACAAGTAAATCAATATTAAACTATAAGTGCAGGAAAGAGCTATTAAGGTCAGGAGAATGCACCATAATAGGAAATGACAGGGGCAGATCTAATTAGCAAAAATATTTGGAGAAAATATCTTTGAAGTGATGATCTTTAAAGTGAGATTTGGAAGATGAAAAGAAGGAGGTTTTGTGAAAATTCACAGAAAATATACTCCTAACAGATAGAACAGCATGAAAGCATACTAAATAGGACATTTTTTGGCTTGTTCTATGAATTGAAGGCAAAGCATTTTAGCTAGAGCACAGGCTGAGACACAGATGCCTATTGGGGCCAGTTAGGTAGAAAAGTGTCCTTGGTTGTATTCTTTTTACCCAGACACACTAATTAATGGAATTTGCAAATTAATGGAATCTTAATTGTATTCTTCCCAAAGGGGCACTATCTGATTGCATATTCAACACATAGGAATTTTTTTACTAACACAAAATTATGTTTGTCCTGATTTTGTGATGCATTCATGGTCTCCTGGGTCCATCTTTTGTTTTCTCCTTCAACTTTGCAATGCCTAAAAGAACAGGGCAAGCTGAAAGATACATGACAAATGACACTGGATCTTAGTATCAATGTAAAAGTAAAGTGGGAATTCCCTAGTGAATTGAGAGTATGTGCTTCTTATAAAATGTCACTGTGTAACCCAAGTGATTTTGCCATGAATGAAGGATGGTCCAGATTAGACAGAGGTAATGATTTTTAAACAGGAGCTTGAATTTATATTTTTGCATATAATTCTGCATTTTACAATATTGAAAAGTAAATCAAATTAGCAAAAACCAAACAGCAGAGTAATTGCTTTCAAGACCAAAACAAAAAAAACAAAAAGCAAAAAATAAAAACTAAAGACCTGATGAGTGCCTTGCATTTTACCCTACTTGCAGTCTGCAAGTTGGCCTCTAAGAGTTTATCAGTACTACAAGATATGAGACTCCAGTGTCAGAAACAATGCACAATTTACTGCTCATTTTATTAAGTAATCAGATTATTAGCATTTGTACTGGTTCCTCCAGCCTCATTTTTCACTGATCAATGCAAGGGAATCAATGCAAGGGATAGAAGTATATATATAGTGATAGAAGCATATTTATAGGGGAGGAACACTCACTTAAGAAAACCTAAATATTTTTAACGGGCAAAAAGTAAGACTACCATTTATCTTCCAAAGCTTAATGCAAATCATTTGCTCAGTCAGAATGCTCTCTTGGTATTCCAAGGACATTCACTATAAGAATATGCTTGAAAAGATTGCCTACAACAGGAGTTCCTGTTGTAGCTCAGTGTTAACGAATACGACTAAGAACCATGAGGTTGCTGGTTCCATCCCTCGCCTTGCTCAGTGGGTTAAGGATCCGGTGTTGCCACGAACTGTGGTGTAGGTTGCAGATGCGGTGTGGATCTGGCATTGCTGCGGCTCTGGTATATAAGCCAAGTGCTACAGCTCTGATTATACCCCTAGCCTGGGAACCTCCATGTGCCATGGGTGCAACTCTAGAAAAAGCAAAAAAAAAAAAAAAGTAATAAAATAAAATCGCAGAGGCCAGCTCAGCAGGATGGGGCTGAAGAATAGGTGCTGTGGAACTTAAGGAAAAAAGTTAACATAAAACAAGAAATAGAGACATTTATCTTAAGTAAAGGTTCGAACCGGGGGACTCAATTCTCAGGGACCAAGAGCCCTGCCTCAAGAAACCACACTGCTTTTATTGTTCTCTTTAGATGAGATCAAGTGAGGAGTGGCTATGGGTGGATTATATAGGGTTTGTTTACTATTATATAAGTTCTTTTACTATTTTAAAAGCCACTTAGCTGGTAAAGGTTAAGCTCTTACTCTGACCTCTAGGCACATAGCAGTTCTTAAGCTTAAGTCATTTACCAGCACTGTGACTGCTTTTCAAGCAGGAAGATGGGATAAAGCAAAGCAGGAAGATGGGATAAAGTAAAGAAGGACAAGATGGAGTTTTCAAAGAAGCATGTCTTGCACATCAAATAATGTACGGGGAGCCAAAATGTTAAGGGCTTCTAGGCTACATGTTACAAGTTCTTTTATAATTAGTTTGATGGTAATCCATTTTTGAAATTGAGAATAAGAATGGCATGGTACTCTTTATGTTTTCAAAAGAGTATTTTTGTAATTAGGTGGAGAATGAATTTGACAGGGAACAGATTGATGGAGGACCAGCATCTACAGCTCCAATTCGACCCCTAGCCTGGGAACCTCCATATGCCGTGCGAGCGGCCCCAAAAATGGCAAAAAGACAAAAAAATACCCACAATTTTAGAATTTGTGGAGAAATTGAGGAGAAAATGAGATCGATAAAAGTTTTTAGAGACAGAAGGAAAAAGCAGAGCATAGGTGTGGTACAGTAGAGACTAAGGAAATGTTTCTAGGAGGATGATGTAAATCATATGACACATAGCAAAAGGGAGATGAGTACAGAGTTATGTCCACTAGATTTGCAAACAAGGACGTCAGGATGAAAAAGAAATGAGACTGGTATAGGTTAAGAAGGAAATTAATGGTGAGAAAGTAGAACTGGAAGAGGCAGTTTTTTTTTTCTATAAAGGAAAGAGAAAAAGAGAAAGCAAAACATCAGTGTGTTGAAGAATCAAGGATTTCCTTTGAGATGGATCATTTTAAAATGGGTTTTAAATTCCTAATAAGAACAATTCTATTGAAAAGTAAATATAGATAATATGGGAGAAATAAGTGGAATATGTCATATAGAAATGATCCATGGACTCTGTGGAGAAATAGTCCTTTAACTAAATGTGAATCTACTATATCTTCACAGAAAAAAAATCAGAAGATATATTCAGAAAAAAAATGTATTAAACATTTTACTTAAATAAAGACGAGGGAATTTGTGTCTTAATGAAAGTAGAGTCAAAAAAATCAATAGAGTGAAGAGAGGGTAGGCTGGAGAAAAGAGAAAAAATGCAGAACACAATAATTATACAGGGTGAATGAGGAATTTTTGTTAGGTACCTGAATGAAATTAGCATTTGTGACTCTATAACAATACTCTCATGCTAGCATGTGAGGTTTTCTCCAAGAATAATCCATTGCACTAACAAAACATAGAGAATATATATGTTCAAGTTTATCCATGGTTAGAGTACCAGAAAAATATATATGGGGGAGAAAGGGACAAGACAGGCAAAAAGAAAGAATGGCATGTCTTTGCAAATAGTAGTTTTAAAAAGTGTAGTAAATAGAAGAAAAACTGAATTTGAATCTTGGTTCAGCCATTTACTAGAAATGTGACCTAAGGAAAGTAAATACTTTTTTTCTGAATCTAATTCTTCATACAAGTGGGGATAAAATATTTTAAGGCTTACTAGAGTAAAATATTTATTACTTGTGAGCACAATGGCTAGCATTTACGAGCCCTAGGTCTTTAAGAGATGATTAATAAACATATTAAGAATAATAAGCACAGAAATTTAGTATATGAGTAAATGCAACAGAACCAAATATGAAGAAATCTTGTTCTGAGAAACCAACGTACGGTAAGGAATTCACTCAAGGACACAGAATAAATTTAGTTAAAAAACTAGAAAGTAGTTGGAGTTCCCATCATGACACAGTGGAAATGAATCCAACTAGGAATCATGAGGTATCAATTCAATCCCTGGCCCCACTCAGTGGGTTAAGGATCCAGCATTGCCATGATCTTGATGTAGGCTGGTGGCTACAGCTCCAATTAGACAGCTAGCCTGGGAACCTCCATATGCTGTGGGGAGGCCCTAAAAAGACAAAAGACAAAAAAAGAAAAAAGAAATACTAGAAAGTAAAAAACAATGAATCTATGTCAATATTGTAAAGGATGAGAAGGAAAAAATGAAGCCTAATGATCTGTGTGATGAAGACTCTGTGCACTATAAATTCCCAGGATCTGAATTTGTCTCAGAGTATGGACAGGCTTTGGCCAACAGGGAAAAACAAGTGAAATGTTATAGAGGAGAGTACACAATTAAGGTAGTTTCTGGTTACTCATAATAGCACTCTCTCTTACTAGGTTGCCATACAATTTATTTTACCTATTTTTTATATCTAAGCAGAGAATATATTTAATGATAGCCATTTTCCCTATTCTTATTTTCATAAAAATCTACATTATGAAGGTGTTTCCTTAGCTATTTGACATTTCAGAAAATGTTGTCTCTCTGGTAATCCAATGGACCCACCATCACACCCGTTAGCAACAATTTCTAGATCAGCAGTTAGTGTGGTAGCAGCCTATATATCATAATCTTGTAAGATACAAAGAATATGTCTATTTATGTACTTATTTATTTTAGCATTATAAAACAATATATAAATGGGGTTATATATCTCATTTAGAGTTTTGAAATTTTATTAACCAGTTAAGCCATCTAGAGTCCCTCTAAATGTTATATTCAGTCATTCTATTTGAGGAAGAGGAAGGTCAGTTAAAAAATATTGAAGATTAATTTCCACAACCATATACATTGACAAATCCCCAATATTAATGTACTGACTGGTTGATTGATGTTTTGGCTTCATTGTTGCAGACATATGCCTCATACCCACTTCCACACCTGCCCCCATTAATAAAAATCTACTACTATACTACACTATACTATACTATACTATACCTTGCTATACTGTATAGTCAATAAAGTGTGCCTCTACCATTCTGAGATAAACACCTAATAAGTAGACGATTATCTTATATCATTCTCTATAACTCAGTGTTATCAATTTCCCGAAAATAGAAATCACAGGTGGTAACCAGAAACAAAACAGACTTTGAAGCTTCAGCCTGGAGATGGACACTGGTAGATAACATTTTCATGCTCTTCCATTTCTTCATGGCAAGTTGCCAGCACCTCCCAGAAAAGAGCTGGTCCACTTCTCCAGTGCCTCAATTTTTGTGACTGCTGCACAAGGGGCACCTTTAGATCTCCTGGCTCTGGTGGTTAGTGGAATTTAAGCGGCAGTCCCACAGACTGTAGATATTAGCATGCTTAGAATACACTGCCTCCAATTGGTTTGGATTCCAATTGGTTTTAACCTAAGTGCTTATTGAACTCTTTCCCTTTGGGAATCTGACAGATCTTGGCACACTATCAACTACAGGGAGTCAATAAAAATAAAATTGCCAGTTTGAAAAATCACAAATATTTGAGAGACAAACAAGAGTTGGGTATGGGTTGAACAATAAAATTAATCTTCTATAGGAAATCATCCCTCAAGACTGGGAGAGGTGACTTTTATTTAATGCATAAAACCTGCACCTAGAATAAAGAAAAGTGAAGAAACAGGGAGATATTCCAAACCAAAGAACAAGTTAAAACCTCAAAAAAAATAAAAATAAAAAAAGTCCATCATGAAATGGAGATAAGTGATTTACTTGAAAAGGTTTCAAAATAATAGTGATATAAATGCTCATCAATTTTTGTAAAAAATAGATAAACACAGTGAAACATTCAAAGAAGATAAAGAAAATATAGGAAATTACCAAATAGAAGTCACAGATGTGAATAATACAAAAAATAGGTGAAAAATACATAAGAAAGGATTTAACAGCAAACTAGACAAAATGAAGAAAGATTAGTGAATGCAAAGAGAAGATGATGGAGGCAGAGCAGCAAAAAGAATAAAAAGACTGAAAATCAGTGACGATGGCGTAAACGACTTATGTGACAATATTAAGCTGACCAACATTTGCATTATAGTGGCTGCAAAAGGAGAAGAGAGAGAGAAAGGGGTAGAAAACTCGTTTGAAATAGTAATAACTGAAAACTTACCTAACTAGATGAGGGAACCAGACAGGTAGATCCAGGAAACCCACAGAGTTCCAAAAAATGATCCCAAAGAGACTCACACAAATAGCAATGATAAATGAAATAGTCAAAAGTAATGACAAAAAGAGAATCATAAAAGCATTAAGAAAGAAATAATGTTTATAAACAAGGAAAGCACCGTAAGATTACAAGTAGACTTGCAGCTAGACTTTTTATCAGAAATTTTACAGGACAATGAGTTCCTGTTGTGTCTCAGTGGGTTAAGAACCCAATATAATATCTGTGAGGATTTGGATTCAAACCCTGGCCTCCCTCAGTTAAAGATCTGGCATTGCTGTGAGCTGTTGTGTATGTTGCAGACACAGCTTGGATCTAGCATTTCTGTGGCTGTGGTGTAGGCCAAGAGCTGCAGCACTGATTCTGCCACTAGCCTGGTAACTTCCATATACTGTGAGTATGGCCCTAAAAAGACCAAAAAAAAAAAAAGAAGAAGAAGAAGTTTTGCAGGCCAGAGAGTAGCTCTTCCTCATATTCCTAAAAGAAAAAAAAAAAAAATCAACACAGAATACTCTATGTAGTAAAGTTGTCATTCTAAATTGAGAGAGAGAAAGAGTTTTCTAGATAAGCAAAAGCTAAAGGACTTCATGATCAATAGGCTGGCCTTAATAGAAATGGTAAAGAGACGTCTTTCAAGTTAAAAGAGAAGGCACTAATTAGTAATAGGAAATTATGAAAAACCATGGCAAAGGCAAATATATTAAAATAAAAACTAATCTGGAGTTCCTGTCATGGCTCAGCAGAAATGAATCTGACTAGTATCCATGAGGACACAGGTTCAATCCCTGGCCTCACTCAGTGGGTTAAGGAACTAGTGTTGCCATGAGCTATGATGTAGGTCACAGACGTGGCTTGGATCTCATGTTGCTTTGGTTATGGTAGGACAGTGGCTACAGCCCTAATTCAACCCCTAGCCTGGGGACCTCCATATGCTGTGGGTGTGGCCCTAAAAAGACAAAAAAAAATTTAAAAAATAATCTAATGCGTAAATCTTGTAAATTAATTACTTATAAAGCTAATATGAAGGCTAAAGCCAAAGTATTAAAAATAAGCATAACTACAATAATTGGTTAAGGGATACACAAAATAAAAATGTGTTAAAATATGCCATTGAAATTCTAAAACATGTAGGAGGGAGTAAAAATGATTTAGAACATGTTCAAAGTTAACTTATTTTCAACTTAAACTGTTATAAATATAAGTTGTTATGTGAGCTTCATTGTACCTACAAGGAAAAACCTATATTAGATACACAAAAGAAAAAGGAAAGGAATCTAAGAATGCCAAAAAAGGTCATCAAATTACAAAGGAAAAGAGCAAGAGATAAAGACAGGAGGACAAAAGAACTACAAAACAGCCAGAAAACAAGTCACAAAATGTAATAAGTACACACCTATCAATAATAACTTTAAATGTAAATAGACTAAATTCTTCAATCAAAAGAGTGGCCAAATTAATTTAAAATAAAAGGGCCCATCTATATGCTCTTTTTTGGATGTAATATCCTGAAAATATCAATTAAATCAAACTTTTCTATTGAGTCATTTAGGATATTTGTTGCCTCATTGATTTTCTGTCTAGAGGATCTGTCCATTGATATGAGTGGGCTGTTAAATTTTTCTACTGTTATCACATTACTATAATTTTTTCCTTTTTATGTCCATTAGCACTTGCTGTATGTATTTCAGTGTTCCTTTATATTGAAGAGTGTAAAATCCTCTTATTGAATAGCCCTTTGTTTTTCATTAAATTGTGTCCTTATATGTCTTTCTTTATGGCCTCCATTTTAAAGTCTATTTTGTCTGATATGAGTATTGCAACTCCTGCTTTCCTGTCTTTTCCATTTGCAGAAAATCTTTTTTCTGTCCCCTAGTTTTCAATTTATATGTGTCCTTTTCCCTAAGGTGGGTTTCTTGTAGTCAACATATGGTAATTTCCTTGTTTTTATCCAGTCTGTCACTCAGTCTTTTGATTAGAACCTTTAGTCCATTGACATTTAAAGTAATTGTTGATAAATATGTATTCATTGCCATTTTAAACCTGTTTTCCAGTTGATTCTAATTTCTTCTTTGTTTCTTTCTTTTGTTGTTTATTTATTTATTTTTTCCTTGGATGATTTCCTTTTGTTTTATGCTTGTGTCCTCTTCCTTTTAGTTTATATGAATGTATTGTTTGGTTTTGATATGTATTGCCCTGTTTTTCAAATACATCAAATCCTTCTTGTATCTGCTTGCTTTAGCATGGTAATCATATAGGCTCAAACACATTATAGAAAAAGAGTCTAGATTTTCTTACATTTCTTTCCCATATTTTCAAATATCTTCTCCGACTGCAATGTCATAAAACTTGATTGATTGACAGAAATTAATGAGAAAACTACAGAGGAAATAACTGACTACATGGAGACTAAATAACATTCTACTAAAAAACAAATTTCTCAATAAGGAAATCAATAGGGAAATTTAAAAACACCACCAGACAAATGATAATGAAAACACAACCATTTAAATTGTATGGGATACTGCAAATGCAGTTCTTAGAGCAAAGCAATACTGGACTTCCTCAAAAAATAAGAAAAGTTTCAAATAAAAAATTTAACCTCCACCTAAAAGAATTAGAAAAAGAACAAACAAATCCTAAATAAAACAGAAGGAGGGAAATCATAAATATCAGAGAGGAAATCAATAGAGATTGAAAAAAAAAGAGAAAAAATCAATAAAACCAAGAGCTGGTTCTTTGAATGGGTAAACAGAATCAACAAAGCTCTGGCCAGACTCACAAAGAAGAGAGAAAGAATGCAGATGAAATAACAAATGAAAAAATGAGAAGTCTCAATGCATACTGCAGAAATACAAAAAAAAAGAAAAAAATATGAGAATACTATAAGCAATTATATGTAAGCATTTTGACAACCTAGAAGAAATGTACAACTTTCTAGAGACTAATAGCCCACCAAAACTGAATGAAGAAGAAATATATCAATTGAACAGACTGCTCATTAGAAATGAAATTGAATATGTAATAAAAACACTCCCTACAAAAAACGTCCAGGACCAGATGGCTTCACAGGCAAATTCTATCAAGCATAGAAAGAACACATCCTTCTTAAACTTTTCTAAAAGTTTGAAGAAGAAGGAACACTCCCAAAGGTATTCTATGAAACAATTATGACCCTAAAAACAAAACCAAAGATACTACCAAAATAGAAAATAATAGGAAAAATAGAAAATAATAGGACAATAACTTTGAAGAATATAGATGCAAAAATTCTCAACAAAATTTTATTCAATTGAATCCAAAAATGTATAAAAAAGATCATATACCACAACCAAATGGGATTTATCCAAAGTTCACACAGATGGTTCAACATATGCAAAACAATCAACATCATATACCACATTAACAAAAGAAAAGTAAAAAAACTACATGATCATGTTAATAGATGCAGAAAAAGAACTGACAAATCCAAAATCCGTTCATAATTTTTAAAAAAGACAAAAAAAAAAACAAAAACAAAAACAAAAAACTCTTACCCATGAGGGCATAGAGGGAAAATATCTTAACATGATAAAAAGCATTTATGGAGTTCCCGTCATGGCGCAGTGGTTAACGAATCCGACTAGGAACCATGAGGTTGCGGGTTTGATCCCTGCCCTTGCTCAGTGGGTTAAAGATCTGGCATTGCCATGAGCTGTGGTGTAGGTCGCAGATGCTGCTCAGATCGTTTGCTGTGGCTCTGGCGTAGGCCGGTGGCTACAGCTCTGATTCGACCCCTAGCCTGGGAATCTCCATATGCCACGGGAGTGGCCCAAGAAAATGGCAAAAAAAAAGACAAAAAAATAAAAATAAAACAAAAAAAAAGCATTTATGAGAAACCCACAGCCATTATAATACTCAGTGGAGAAAAGCTGAAAGATTTCCCACTGAAATCTGGGACAAGTTAAGGATGCGCACACTCACTGTTTCATTCCACATAATATTGAAAGTACTAGCCACAGCAATCATACCCACAAAAGAAATTGTATCCAAATTGGAAAAGAAGAGGTAAAACTGTCACTCTATGCAGATGGCATGATACTATATATAGAAAACCCTAAAGGTCTACACGCAAACTACTCAAACTGATCAGTGAATAAAGCAAAGTACCAGGACATAAAATTAACATTCATAAATTGGTTATATATCTGTATACTAACAATGAAGTATTATAAAAGGAATATGAAAACACAATAACTTTTAAGATCACAACCAAAGAAATTAAATATGTGGGAATAAACCTGACCAAGGATGTGAAAGACTTATATGCTGAAAACCATAAAACATTAATCAAGTAAATAAAAGGTGATTCAACATAATGAAAAGATATTCCATCCTCCTGGATTGGAAGAATTAATATTGTTAAAATGGACATATTACCCAAATAAATCTACAAATTCAAAAAAAAAAAAATGCACCCCTACGTTAACTGCAACACTATTCACAATAGCCAAAACATGGAAAAAACCTAAATGTCTAATGACAGATGAATGGATTAAGAAAATCTGGTACATATATACAATGGCATACTACTCAACCATAAAACATAATGAAATAATTTGAAGCAGTATGGCTGGAACTAGAGACTCAGACTAATTGAAGTAAGTCAGAAAGAGAAAGACAATTATCATATGATATCACTTATTTGGAATCTATATACAGCACAAATGAATCTATCTACAGAAAAGAAACTAACTCATGGACATGTAGAATAGACTTGTTTTTGCAAAGGCATAAGGGGAAGGACTGGGCTGGAGTGTGATTTTGGGGTTAGTGTATATAAACTATTGCATTTGGAGTGGATAAACAATGAGATATCCAGTTACTTGTGATAGAACATGATGGAGAATAATGTGAAAAAAGAATTTATAAAAATGTATAACTGTGTCAATTTGCACAGCAGAAATTTATAGAACATTGTAAACCAACTATAATAAAAAATTAAAAAAACTTTTCAACCTCCAAAAAAAAAGGCAAAATACTTCAAATAGCCTAATTTTACACCTCAAGGAATTGAAAAGACAAGAACAAATGAACAATCATATTAGTAAAATAAAGGAAAAAATAAACAAAGGACAGAGCAGATATAAATAGATATTAACATGGATATAGGATCAATGAAATCAAGAGCTGATCTTTGAAAAATATGATAAACATTTAGGTAAAGTCACCAAGCAATAAAGAATGAGAACTCAAATAAAATCAGAAATGAAAGTACAGACATGCAACTGTTATCATAATGAATACAAAAACTTTAAGATACTACTATGAACAATTAAATGCCAACAAATTGGACAACCTAGAAGAAAAAAGTAAATTCCTAGAAACATGCACCCCTATGTTAACTGCAACAGGAACCATTCCTAGAAACACCATTTTACCAATATTGAATCATGATGAAACAGAAAATCTGAACAAACCAGTAACTAGTCATATTTGATTAGTAATCAAATGTCTGCCAAGAAACAAAAGGACCAGGACCAGACAGCTACACTGGTGAATGCTACCAAACATTTAAGGCAAAATTTATATGAATCCTTCTCAAACTCCTCCAAAATATAGAAAAAGGAGTAATATCTTCCAAACTCATTTTATGAGACCAGCATTACCCAGATATCAAAATAAAACAAGGATACCAATAAGAAGATTAAATTACAGACCAATATCCCTGATGAACATAGATGCAAAAACTCTAAACACAATATTAGCAAATTTATTTCAGCAATACTTTAAATAAAAGATTATATTTTTAATCAAGTGAGATTTAGTCCAGAGATACAAGAATTTTTAAACATCCATGATTCAGTCAATGTGAAATATCATGTTAACAAAGAGAGAAATAGAAATTATTTATTATCTCAATATATGAAGAAGAAACATTTGACAATATTCAATAAACTGTTAAACTGTCACTGTTTGAAGATGACATAATGTTTTATATAGAAAACCATAAATATTCCACCAAAAACTATTAGAAATAAATTCAGTATTGAATTTGAAAGTATATGAAACAAAATAAATATACAAAAATCTGTAACATTTCTATGCACTAATGCAAACAGAGAAATTAAGGAACAATCCTATTTACAATTGCATCAAAAATAATAAAATACCTAGAAATAAATTTAACCAAGGAGATAAAGACCTGTACACTAAAAACTAGGATACTGATGAAAAATCAAGGAAGACAGAAGTAAATGGACATTTTCTGCTCATTGATTGGGATTATTAAAATTGTTAAAATGTCCATACCATCAAGCCAAATTGACAGATTCGATGAAATCCATATCAAAATTCCAATGGTATTTTTCTCAGAAATAAAACAAAAAAAAAATCCCTAAAATATGAGAGACTCCAAATTACTGACTTCTTGTGAAAGAAAAATACACTGGAAACATTATGCTCATGATTTCAAACTTTATTACAAAGCTGTAATAATCATAACAGTATGGGAATGCCATAGAAACAGTCACATATTATCAATGAAACAGAATCAGAAGTCTGGACATACACGCAGATATATATAGCCCATTAATTTATGACAAATAATCTAATAATATATGATAAAGAAAGGATAGTATCTTTCACAAATAGTGAAAAAAAAAATAGTCATTTGCAAAAGAATGAGACTGAACCAAAAGGAGAGTATAGCCAATAAATGGTGCTGGAAGAACTGATATCCATAGGCAAAAGAATGAATCTGGATCACTAGCTTATGCTGTACACAAAAATGAACTCAAAATGGATTAAGGACTTGAAAATAAGACAGGAAACAGTAGGAGTTCCCATCATGGTGCTGCAGAAATGAATCCCTGCGGGTTTGATTCCTGGCCTCACTCTGTAGGTTAAAGATCCAGTGTTGCCATAACTGTGGTGTAGGTCATGGATGCCATGTAGTCTGGCAGCCGTAGCTCCAATTAGACCCCTAGCCTGGGAACCTCCATATGCCACGAATACAACCATAAAAAGCAAAAAAAAAAAAAGACATGAAACACAAAAATTCTTAGACAAAAACATTGTCAGTAATCTCCTTGATATTGGTCTTGGTGGTGATAACCTTTTGTTAACTTAACACCCCCAAAAAAAGCAACAAAATAAAAAATCAACAAATGAGACTACATCAAAATAAAATTCTTCTGTGCAACAAAAGGAAACCATCAACAAAGTGAAAAGATAGTCTACAGAATAGCAGAAAACATTTGCAAATTTTATCTAAGAAGGAATTAATATCCAAAATATATAAAGAACTCATACATCTCAATAGCCAAAAAACAACCCAATTCAAAAATAGCAGAGGGTCTGAATGGATATTTTTCAAAAAAATAAGTGGTCAATAGTTATATTAAAAGGAGTTCAACATCATTTATCACCAGGAAAATTCAAATCAAAACCACAATATGACACTATCTCACACCTGTTAGACTGGCCATTTTCAAAAAGTCAAGAAATAAATAACAAGTGCTGGTGTGCATGTGGAGAAAAGCAAATCTTTGTGTTCTGGTGGGAATGAAAACCAGTGCAGCCACTGAAAAACAGTTTCCTTGAAATATTAAAAATATAACTCATATGATCCAACAATTCCTCTTATGGTTATTTGAAGAGAACAAAAACACTTACTTGAAAAGGTATCTTTGGAGTTCCCATCATGGTGCAGTGGAAACAAACAAATCTAACTAGAAACCATGAGGTTGCAAGTTCAGTCCCTGGCCTCTATCAGTGGGTTAAGGATCCGGTGTTGCTGTGAGCTGTGGTGTAGGTCCCAGACACAGCTTGGATGTGGCATTGCTGTGGTTTTGGCATAAGCCAGCAGCTACAGCTCCGATTAGACACCTAGCCTTGGAACCTCCATATGCAATGGGTGTGGCCGTGAAAAGACAAAAAGACAAAAAAAAAAAAGAAAAAAGAAAAGAAAAGGTATCTTCACTCCCTTCACTCCCATGTTTCTTGCAGCATCATTTACAATAGCTAAGATATGGAAACAACCTAAGCATCCATTAATAGAATAATGGTTAAAGATAATGTGCATATATTATATTTATATATAAATCACACATGCACATATATATATACACACACTCACACACACATATTTGTAGAATAGAATATTTCCAGCCATAAAAAGGAAGGAAATTTTACTATTTGCAACAGCAAGGATAGAATTTGAGGGCATTATTAAATGAAATAAGTCAGAAAGAGAAAGACAAATTGTCTATGATCTCACTTATATGAGGAACATAAATAAATAAATAAATACATAAATACATAAATAAAATAAATGGAAACAAAACAAAACACAAGCTCATGGTACGGAGACTATATTGGTGGAGGTGGGGTGGGAAAAATACAGGATGGGTATCAAGAATTACAACTTCTATTTTTAAAATAAATAAATCACGTGATTTAATATATATTATCATGACCATAGTTTAATACTATTTTGCATGTTTGAAATTTGCTAATTAGATCTCAAAATTTTCATCATAAGAAAAAATAAATTTTTGTACCTTCAAATGTGACATATTAACAAAACATTTCAATGACCAAATTCTTTATATTCTAATTTGAAGCTACAGTGAAACTTTTTGTACTTCAAAAGTATGGAGAATGAAAAAGATCTATGCAAGCAAAGATAAACCTTTAATTGCAATATGTATAAATGTTAATCAAAATTAGCCAAAGATTAAACTAAGACATGGAAATGTTAAGATTTAACACATCTGGGAGTTCCTGTCATGGCGCAGTGGTTAACGAATCTGACTAGGAACCATGAGGTTGAGGGTTTGATCCCTGCCCTTGCTCAGTGGGTTAAGGATCCGGTGTTGCCGTGAGCTATGGTGTAGGTTGCAGATGCAGCTTAGATCCTGTGTTGCTGTGGCGCTAGCATAGGCCAGCAGCTACAGCTCCAATTAGACCCCTAGCCTGGGAACCTCCATATGCCAGCAGGAGCAGCCCAAGAAATGGCAAAAAGACAGGAAAAAAAAAAAATTTAACACATCTGCTTATGATATTTACAGAGAAATTATAGAGTAACTTCAAGGCTTATTTAAGTATGTAATGTATTTATATTAAGTTGATGTTGATTCAAAATTTCTATGATGTAAAAGTAGAGGCACTTAATTGAATGAATTTTCATGCAAGGACATATTGATATTTGACCTTATGTACTGAAAGTATCTTTAAACTTTGTGGGCTTGTAAGGAGGAGAATAGCTCAATAACAAAAATTTCTAATACATCTGACTCTTGTTAAAGCTCTGCATTGCCACGTTTACTGTTGACAAGATATATTGTGAGGAAACAAAACAACATAAAAATCAAATTATATCAATGGTGTTTTTTATATAAAACATTGATAGTATAAACTAAACATTCATAATATTTTTAGCATATATTAATTTGTGCAGCTTTATTTTTTGCAAGTTGAAAAGACTGTAGAATTTTTAGAGACATAATTGTCTAATTTTATTTATACTAAGTTATATTATTCAGTGTCATTGTACTTTATGGAATATATGCGAAATATCCCATTTAGGAAATTGCACAATTTACAGAGAGGGAAAATTTAGATCAAAACAACTAGGTTTGATTTGAATTATTCAAAATATACAAACCCATATCTACATAGAAATGATGTAAGCTTTATCTTGAGGACTCTGCCTAAGAATACAGACACAAATACATCTTCATGTGGGAAGATTCTCATAGAACATCTACTTAATACTGGCAGAAAACCTCAGACTTCTGAAAGGGCAAGAAAATCTCCACATAACTGAGTGGGGTAAAGGAAAAAGAAAACAAATAAAGAAAGTAATTCGGATGGGACCTACGCTTGTGGGAGGGAACTGTACAAAGAAAAGATTCTTGCATCCAAGGAAGTCCTCTCATCAGCAAGGAGAACAGCCAGGATGGAGGGGGATTTAGGAGCCACATAGGAGAGTGCAAAAACTGATTTGTGGAAGGGAAAATGGAAAGATACCTGCATAAACAATTGGTGCCATTGCTTTTCACTCACTAGCTTGAGAACCACACCCATTGATATGGGCAGGGACTAGGTAGAGGGCAGGGACCTAGGTAGAGGACTGGGGTTGGTGTGCAAAGACAGGCTAAAGATATTGAAGTACAGTATGGCTGCAACTGATGATGAATGCAAAAGATGCCAAAGCCATAGAGGTGAGTTTCCATTATTGGGGACATATAAGTCGAAGGGCAGAGACTGTAATAGCAGCCTATCACCACACACCTACATTCTCATGTGACAGGACACTGCTTATACAATTTCTGAGGGTGTATGTGAGCTTTTGTCACAGCTGAGGTATTCAGGAGAGGGAAACAGCTGCTACCTCTGCCATCATGGGCTCTGGGAGTCCTTGTGAGCTACCACATAATTACACTCTCTACAAAGGAGATTATGGCCAGGGGATGCTGAGGTCATGGCGGCTTTGGTGGCAGGCATCAATACTAAAAACAGCCCCTGTGGCAAAAATACTAAACTCAGGCAAGCTACACAGATATCTTCCAAAATATAAACAGCCCTGTAAGAACAAAGAAGATAATTGTTTTTCCTAAAATCACAGAGTAAGAGAAAAAGAAGTAAAATAAAGTAGGGAGTTCCCATTATGGTATAGCAGAAACAAATCTAGCCTGTATCCATGAGGATGTGGGTTCAATCCGGCGTAAGTGGGTCAGTGATCCAGCCTGGCCATAAGTTGTGGTGTAGCTTGCAGATGTGGCTCAGATCCCACATTGCTGTGGCTGTGGTTTAGGCCAGCAGCAGTAGCTCCAATTTGATCCCTAGCCTCAGAACTTACACATACCATGAGTACATGCCTAAAAATAATGAATTCGAAGAACCACTTCCACTAAAAAAAAAAAAAAAAAAAAAA
This sequence comes from Sus scrofa, assembly GCF_054392235.1. Classification (NCBI taxonomy): domain Eukaryota; kingdom Metazoa; phylum Chordata; class Mammalia; order Artiodactyla; family Suidae; genus Sus; species Sus scrofa. The sequence continues at coordinate 35,903,382 of NC_139393.1, read as the reverse complement.
ATATATATATAATTCATCTGAAAGAACAAACAGCTCTTCAGTTTAATAGACACTGAGTTCAAAAAGGAGTTAATGAAAATACTGAAAGAATTAAGAGAGGCTATCAACAGAAATGGAGATTACTGAAAAGGAAATGGAAACTATAAACAGAAGCCAAGAAAAATTAGAAAATTTTGCCAAATGAAAGTTGAGTTAAAAACAATGAATAGCAGAATGAATAATGGAAAAGTATGAATAAGTGATCTTGGAAAGTAAATATATATATTTGTGAAAGTGATGAGAACTGCAAGGAACAGCAAAAGGATAAAAATGAAGATGTAAAAGAGGGTATCAAAAGTATAAAATGTGGGGAAGGAGAGTAAGAAAATGTAGATTTTTTTATTTAAAATGTTATTTTATTTTTTATTTTTAAATTAAATATAAAGTAGTATAAATTAAATATAAATATATATAATATAAATATATGTAATCTAAATATATACAATATAAATAATAGAGAAAATATGAATATAAATGTTATTTTTATTTTTATTTAAAATTATTATCAGTCTAAAGCAAGTAGATATAGGAAGGGTTTAACATACTTGACAAACTGGATAATCACAAATCAAAAACATAGATTCACACACAAAAAAGAAGATAATACAAACACAAAGTAAAATTAAATCATCAAGAGGCAAAAAGTAAAAAAAAGAAAAAATGGACAAGGAAGAAACACATAATCTACTGGAAAACAATGTTTAAAATAGCAATAAATATGCATCTATCAATAATTACCTTAAATGCCAATGGACTAAATGCTCTAATCAAAAGACATATAGTGGCAGGTTGCATTTAAAAAAAGAGAGCAACAAAAGCCTACAATATGCTGCTTACAAAAGATCCGTTTTAGGGTAAAAGACACATAAAGATAGGAATTCCTGCTGTCAGAATAGGCAATATCTCTGAAGCACTGGGACTCAGGTTTGATCCCTGACCTGGCAGAGTAGGTTAAGGATCCAGCATTGCCATGAGCTGTGGTGTAGATCACAGATGTGGCTTGTATCTGGTGTTGCTGTGACTCTGGTGTAGGCCAGTGGCTATAGCTCCAATTAGACCCCCTAGTCTGAGAACCTCCATATACCTCAGGAGCGGCCCTAGAAAAGGCAAAAAGACAGAAAAAACAAAACAAAACAAAACAAAACAAAAAAAAAACGAGGGGATGGAAAGATATTCCATGCAAAGGAAATGACAAGAAAGTAGGAATCATAATACTCATATCATACAAAATAGACTTTTTAAAAAAGGCCAAACATAAAGAAAAAGGACAGTATATAATTATAAAAGTATCATCACAAGAAGAGGATTTCATCTCATCAGCATATATGAGTCTAATATAGAATCACCCAAATATGAAATAAATACTAACAGATGTGTAGGGAGAAATTGGCAGGAATATAATAATTGCAGGAGACTTTAACACCTCACTCACATCAAAGGCTAGATCTTCTAGACAGAAAATCAATAAGACAATAGAGATCTTTAATGATAAAATAGAACAGTTAAATTTAATTGATATTTTCAGAATATTACATCCGAAAAATAGAAATAAGGTTCTTTTCAAGTGCATATGGAACATTCTCTAGTACTGACCACAGACCAATGCACAAAACCAACCTTAACAAATTTAAGATTATTTCAAACTTTTCTGACCATAACAGCAGGGAATGTCAAATCAAAAATAAAGGACAAAAATACATGGAGACTTAACAACATACTACTAAAAAAAGCCAATGAGTCAACAAGGAAATCAAAAGAATTTAACAATACCATGTGAACACAACCACACAAAATCTATTATATGCAGTAAAATAATTTCTTAGATGGAAATGCATAGCAATACAGAACTTCCTCAAAAAACAAGAAAAATCTCAAATAAATGAACTAATTTACCACCTCAAAGAATTAGAAAAAGAGCAAACAAAATTTGAAGTCAGCAAAAGGTAGGAAAATATGAAGATCAGAGAGGTTGGAGTTCCCATTATGGTGCAGCAAAAATGAATCTGACTAGGAATCATGAGGTTGCAGGTCCAATCCCTGGCCTTGTTCAGTGGGTTAAAGATCCAGTGTAGCTGTGAGCTGTGGTGTAAGTCACAGATGTGGCTCAGATCTGGCGTTGCTATTGCTGTGGCTATGGCATAGGCCAGCAGCTACAGCTCTGATTGTACCCCTGCCTGGGAACCTCCATATGCCATGGGTGCAGCCCTATAAATACAAACAAAAAACAAAAACAAAGATCAGAGAGGAAATCAATAAAATTTAGGAAAAAATTGAAAAATAATCAACAAAACCAAGAGTTTGTTCTTTGAAATGAACAACATTGACAAACCTCTGGCCAAGCCCATCAAGAAGAAAAGAGAGAGCCCAAACAAACTAAGAAGTAAAAAAGGAGAAATCTCAACTGATACCACAGAAATAAAAAAGAGAGAGAGAATGAATACTTTGAACAGTTGTATATTAATAAATTTGGCAACCTAGAAGAAATGGACAACTTTCTAGAAACAAACCATCCACCAAAACTGAATAAAGAAGAAATAGATAACTTGAACAGAATAATCGCTATTTGTGAAACAGAATCACTAATTAAAACAAAAAAAAAATCTCTGTACAAACAAAAGTCAGGACCAGATGGCTTCACAGGCAAATTCTACCAAACCTACAAAGAATTTTACCCACACTCTCAAACTCTTCCATAAGATTGAAGATGAGGGAACACTCCCAAAATCATACAAGGAAGCCACAGTCACTGATTCCAAAATTGAAAAAAAAAAAATAAAACATCAAAAAAGACAATTACAGGAAATATTTTTGATGAATATGCAAAAAAATCTCAACAAAATTGTACTGACTGGAAACTTACACTGAAAAAAATACGTAAAAAATAATAATACACCATGACCAAGTGTGATTCATCCCAAGTTCACAAGGATAACTCAAAATAGCTTAGAGACTTAAGTGTAAAACATAATAACATAAAACTCCTTGATGTCATCAAAATATTCTCAGACATAAATCATACTATTTTTAGGTAAGTCTCCCAAGGCTTAGAAATAAAAAACAAAAATAAATAAGATGAGACTTAAAAGCTTTGCATAGCAAGGAAACCATAAATAAAATGAAGAGACAACCAGCAGAATTGGAGGTTCTGCAATATTTGCAAAACATGCTGACAAGGGCTTTAATTCCAAAATATACCAACACCTCATACAACTCAACAACAACAACAAAAACAATAAAAAACAACTTAATTGGGAGTTCCCGTCGTGGCGCAGTGGTTAACAAATCCGACTAGGAACCATGAGGTTGCGAGTTCGGTCCCTGCCCTTGCTCAGTGGGTTAAGGATCCGGTGTTGCCGTGAGCTGTGGTGTAGGTTGCAGACGTGGCTCGGATCCCGCGTTGCTGTGGCTCTGGCGTAGGCCGGTGGCTACAGCTCCGATTAGATCCCTAGCCTGGGAACCTCCATATGCTGCGGGAGTGGCCCAAGAAATAACAACAACAAAAGACAAAAGACGAAAAAAAAAAAAAAAAAACTTAATTGAACAATGGGCAGAAGAAGACCTAAATAGACATTTCTCCAAAGACAGACAGATGTTCAATAGGCACAGGAAAAGACCCTCAACATGACTTATTATTAGATAAATGCAAATTAAAACTATAATGAGGTTCCCCCTCACAACAGTCAGAATGTCCAGTTTTAAAAAATTTATAGGTAACAAATGCTGGGGATGGTATAGATAAAAGGCAATCCTCATATCTTATTAGTTGGAATGTAAGCTGGTACAGCCAGTGTGGAGGATAGTATGGAAGTTCCTCAAAAAAGTAAAACCATAATTAACATATAATCCAGCAACCCAACTACTGGCCATACAACTGGACAAAAAATTACTGAAAAAGATACATTCCCTTATGTTCATAAAAGCACTATTCACAATGGCCAAGATGTGGAATAAACCTAAATATCTATCAACAGATGAATGGATGAAGAAATGCTACAGAAGGATGTGTTAACTCTCCTATAATTTTTTTTGATACAATTCACCTGTGAAGTCATCTGGTCCTGGTCTTTCATTTTTGGTAGGTTTTTAAACCACAGTTTCAATTATGTTACTGTAATTAGCCTGTTCATATTTTCTATTTCTTCCTCGTTCTGTCTTGGAAGGTTGTACCTTTTTAAGAATTTCTCCATTTCATCTAGTTGTCAATTTTATTAGCATAAAATTTGCTTGTAGTAGATCTTATGATAATTTGTTTTTGCATAGTGTCAGTTGTAATTTCTCTTTTTTCATTTGTAATATTGTCAATATGAGCCATTTCCATTTTTTCTTGATGAGTCTGGCTGAAAGTTTATCAATTTTGTTTATCTTTTCAAAGAATCAGCTTTTATTTTTATAACTATTTTCTATTGTTTTCTCCAACTGTATTTCTCTTATTTATGCTCTGATCATTATGTTTTCTTTAACTTTGAGGGTATTTTGTTCTTTCTTTAGTTGTTTTTGCATTAGGTTAGGTATATTTGAAAATTTTCTTTTTTCCTGAACTAAGATTATATTCCTATAAATTTCCCTCTTAGAACTATTTCTGCTGTGTCTCATAGGTTTTGGATCATCATGGTTTTTGTTTTCATTTGTCTCAAGGTATTTTTAATTTCCTCTTTGATTCCTTCAGTGATCCATTTGTTGTTTAGTACCATATTGTTTACCCTTAACATGTTGGGGTGTTTTTTTTGTTTGTTTCTTTTGCAATTTTTTATTGATTTCCAGTCTCATAGCATTGTGGTTGGAAAAGGTACTTGAAATAGTTAAGTTTTCTCAAATTTATAAGACTTACTTTGTGGCTCAGCATGTGATCTATCCTGCAAAATGTTTGATGTGCACTTGAGAAGGATATGCATTCTGCTACTTTGGATGGAATATTCTATATATATATATATATATATATATATACATATATATATATATATAAATCTGTTAATTCTACCTACTCTAATGTGTCATTTAAGGCCTATGTTTAATTACTGATTTTTTTGTCTTGATGATCTGTTCATTGATATAAGTGATGTGTTAAAGTCCCACACTGTTACTGTGTTACTATAGATTTCTCCTTTTACGGTTGTTAGCAATATACCTTATATATTGAGGTGTTCCTGTGTTAGGTGCATACATATTTTCAATTGTTATATCCTCTTCTTGGACTGATCCTTTGGTCATTACGTAGTATCATTCTTTGTTACTTGTGACCATCTGTACTTTAAAGTCTCTTGTCTGATATGAGTATTGCTAATTCAGCTTGCTTTCTCTTTCTTCCTTTTTCTTTCTTTCTTTCTTTTTTTCTTCCTTTCTTTCTTTCTTTCTATCTGCACCCTTGGCATGTGGAAGTTTCCAAGCCAGGAATTGAACTCATACCACAGCAGCAACCCAAGCTGCTGGAGTGACAACTCCAGATAATTAACCTACTGTTGCATAAGAGAACACCCCAGCTTTCTTTTTCTTTGTATTTGCATGGAATAGATTTTTCCATCCCTTCATTTTCAATCTGTTTGTGTCCCTAGATCTGATGTGGGTCTCTTGTAGACAGCATATATATGGTCTTTGTTTTTGTATACGTTCAGAGAGTATATGTCTCTTCGTTGGAACATTTAAGGCATTTGTATTTAAGGTACATATTAATTATTAATAAGTATATTATATTGTCATTTTGTTAATTGTTTTGTATTTGTTTTTATAGGTCTTTCTTGTTCCCTTCTTATTTTTTTCTCTTAGACTTGATGACTCTTTTTAGTGTTCTGTTTGGATTATATTGTGTATCTGCATATCTATTGCATATTTTTGGTTTGTGGTTACCATGAGGTTTTGTTATAGCAGTCTATATACAAGTTAAGTTTCTGGTCTCCTGGAGTTCCCGTCGTGGTGCAGTGGTTAACGAATCCGACTAGGAACCATGAGGTTGTGGGTTCAATCCCTTGCCTGGCTCATGAGTTAAGGATCCAGCATTGCCATGAGCTGTGGTGTAGGTTGCAGGTGCAGCTCAGATCCCGTGTTGCTGTGGTTCTGGTGTAGGCCGGTGGCTACAGCTCCAATTAGACCCCTAATCTGGGAACCTCCATATGCCACAGGAGCAGCCCTAGCAAAAGCAAAAAGACAAAAAAAAAAAAATTCCGATCTCTTAATTTCAAATTATTTTTCAGGATCCTGCATTTGTAATCTCCTCATCTCACGATAACTTGTTTTGCTATCATATTTTTTGTGGATGATTTACCACCTTTACTATACATTTGTCTTTAAGAGTGATATTTCCCTTTCATAATTTTCTTATTTTTACTTGTGGCTTCTTCCCTTCAGCCTAGAGAAGTTTCTTTGCATTTATTGTAAAACCAATCTGGTGGTGTGAATTCTATTAAATTTTGCTTGTCTGTAAATCTTTTGAGCTCTCTGTCAAATCTGTATGAGAGCCTTGCTGGGCAGTGTATTCTATCACCTAATGTTCATTGACAGAGGAATAAATAAAGAAGATGTGGTACATACATACAGAGGAATATTATACAGCCATAAAAATAATGATATAGTGCCACTTGCAGCAAAATGGATGGATTTAAAGATTATTATACTTAAGTGAAGTTAGTCAGACAAAGATATCTTATATATGTGTAATCTAAAAAAATGATTCAAATGAACTTATTTACAAAATGGAAATGGACTTATAATCTGCAAAAACAAACTTATGGTCATCAAAGTGTATATAGGTGGGGGAAATGAATTTTGATTTGGGGATTTGCATATGGACACTATTTTCCATGGAATGTATAGTCAATGGGGACCTGTCATATAGAATGGGAGAATTCTACTCAATATTCTGTGTTAACCTATGGGGAAAGAATCTGAAAAAAAAATGGATATATGAATAACTGAATCAAATTGCTGCATAGCAGAAATTAACCCAACATTTTAAAATATCTATACTTCAATACAATTTTTAAAAATGAAAAAAAAATGGTAATATACACAATGGAATACTATTCAGCCATAAAAAGAATTACATAATGCCATTTGTGACAATGTAGATGGACCTAGAGATTGTTGTACTAAGTGAAGTCAGAAAGAAAAAGACAAGTACCATATGATATAACTAATATGTAGATTCTAAAGTATGACACAAATGAACCTGTCAATGAAACAGAAACAGACTCAAAGCCATAGAAAAATTACTTATGGTTTTTAAGGGGTAGGAGGAAGGGGGAGGGATGGTCTGGGAGTTTGGGCTTAGCAGATGTAAACTGTTATATATAGAATGGATAAAAAAATATCCTATTGTATAACAGGGAAATATATACAATATTCTGTGAGAAACTATAATGGAAAAGATATAAAAAGATATATATATGAATCCCTTTGTTGTATAGCATAAATTATTACAACATGGTAAATAAACTTTACTTCAATTATAAAAAGTATTAAATAATAAAACAAAACAAAATAAAATCAGATGAAATAACATCCATTTATTTAATAAACATTTAGTACATTTCATCATTTACAGAATAGTAAATAGTGCATTATACATCTTGGATGTCTACAGAATTATGCAAGATACTTATTTTTTGTTAAAACATTCAAAATATTGCTTAATTATGTAATGATAATTTTGAATGTTTTAAATTCATGGGAAACACCTAAAGTATAAGAGAAAAATAAGAAAAAGGAAACATAAACTGAACTATTTTGTGAAATGAAATCATTGTAGAAAAATAGATAAAAAAATTTAAAGCCAAGGATAAATGTATAGAAGATAATTTTGAAGAAATTCAAAGGAACACTTTAAATGCAATTATGTTCTTTGCTCAATGTACAAGGTATAATACATAAATCACTTGTTAATACTGATAAAGCCTGGACTTTCAAATATTTAAAATCAGAGTGAGAGCACTGTGCTTAGCTTTTAAAAAGATGATGAAGTTGTAGGATTCATTGTTGATAATATTTTCTCTCAAAAAATATGGAACACATATATTTGTTCAGAAGGCTTACAATATAAGCCTTGTAAACAACCTAGATGGTTTACACATATATAAATGTCTAGCTGTTATATCTTTTGAGGGAGCTCTTATAATTTTAACTTTTATGTCAGTTTTTAATTATTGACTGTAGTGCTTGAATTGACGTCTAATAAAAGAGATTATTTTATTTGAGTTATTGTGTTTTCTTCTAGGTTAGTGTAAAGACAATGTAGAATTCTTAATCTCTAGTGATTGACAGATTTGTTAAATCTGTGTTTCAGTGCATGGAGAGGGATTTTCATTTATTTCTACAGAGGTAAGCATATAATTTAACTAGGTCAGTAAACAGTCAGCTTTTATGTGAGTTACCCAAATCACCCATCTTTAGTAGTCAAAAAATTGCAGAGCTTTTGGATCACTTATGAAGACAGCTGAAAACAATGAATTGGCCATGTCATGCTTCAGTTTGGCAGCTGCATGGAGAAATGTAGTTATGATTGTTTCAGAGAGAAAAATTTCATTTAATTCTTGCAGAGAATGACAATCTTTGTGTATATTTTCATTTTCCAACTGCATTTTAGACCACCACATCTTTCAGATACAAAAACAAAAAGACACGGAATAAAAAAAAATTAATGAGCATAAACAACTAAATCTATAAGTAACATGTTTTGAACTGTTTTATATGGGAATGAAGGGAGTCGTATATGCTTTCAAATTCCTCACAATCATAAGGGCAAAGTATGAAACAAATTTGGTGTTCATTTTAAATTCTGTACTAAAAGTAATAACATTTTTTCTAAAATACTAATTTTTTATGAGAAATGTCATTAGCCAAGGCACTATAAAACAGCACAGTTTTTTTTAACTTTTTATTGGTACATAATATAATGAAAAATTAAACATATTCCATGAAAAATTATCTGCTTTTCATTTGTATGAATCCATAAGTTAAAGAAAATGAAGTTTGTTTTGTAATGATGTCCTTTACTCTCTTCTTTTTGACACCGTTACATTCTGGTCAGCTCTAAGTCCATTACTGCAGAAGCATTAATTTTATATCTCTGGGTCGATAGAAAGATTTCTGGTTCAAATGTTTTCACAATTACTTTATTCAAGACAGGCAATGCATTCTGTGATGCTTATAGCAGTGGAAATTGGAGATAGTGTTAGAAAAAAATTGCAAAGGTTAAAGATGCTTGTCTTTAAACTAATAATTATAAAATTAATCATATTAAGGCAGTGCCACTAATCTAGGAATTAATAGGCCTGTTAAAGCTTAAGAGAGAGGTTACAATGAGTATAATTTTTACAAATAGTTGGCATTAAAATCAGTCTGGCTAGCAAGAACCAGTAACTTATACTAAAAAGTCATTCTTGACTTTGGGTTCAGTGTGATGTATGTTTTAAGAATTAATGTACTGGACTTGTGAGTAAGAGGATTGCTTTATTTACCATAGTTTCTTGACTCTTTTTCACAGTGATAAGCATATAACATGTGTTTAGTGTTTATTAGTTTGAATAACTTGAATAGTAGACAATAGGAAACAAAAAATAAAAAAATTAAAAATAAGTTATTTTTAAGAATAGTTGTATAGGTAACATTTTTTTTTCATTAAGGGCCTCACTTGTGGCATATGGAAGTTCCCAGGATAGGAGTCAAATTGTAGCTACAGCTGCCAGCCTATGCCATAGCCACAGCAATGTGGGATCTGAGCCATGTCTGCAACCTACACTATAGCTCACAGCAACGCCAGATCCATAACTCACTGAGTGAGGCCAGGGACCAAACCTACATCCTCATGGTTCCTAGTTGGGTTTGTTAACCACTGAGCAATGAAGGAAACTCACTAGGTCACAATTTTAATGCCTGATAAAACTGACAATATATAACGAGAGTTGAAAGAAAATTGAATTTTTAATGGCTTCTTTAAAAAAATTTTATCAGAGTTCATCATGGGAACATTAAAATGAAGAAAATGTTTAAAGGTGCTTAATTACTTATTATATATAGAATAATTTATCATTTGGATAAGATTCTCATCATTTATAACTCTATTTTATTCCAAAATGAGAGTAACAAATAACATGCCCATTCGTCAAATACAGATCATTAAAAAAAAAAAAAACCTATGCAATGAATACTTTCCTATACATGCATAGGACAACATTTTTCATTATTAATTTTACTATCTATTAACAAATTGTTTTATGTATCTAAAACAATCACAGATGAAACATCTTTCTAAGTTAATATAGCCTTACTCTCTCATACACATGGAATTGTTTGCCTCCTCTAAATCCTTCCAAAATTTGTAATTATAATAAGAGATTTTCTACCCACCAATTTAATTCACAGATTTACTTTTTATCTTTATCATTAAGATTTTCTTATGGAGAGTGTGATGTACATTACAATAGATAGCAGAGCAAATTCTACAAAAGTTATCATATAAAGTAATTATATTTAATCAAAGTTAAAGTGTAAACAGATTTTTACAATTTAAACCAATTTTGTTTGATTAGGTCTCATTCGTTTTTGTTTTTATTTCTGTTGCTTTGGGAGACTGATCTAATACAACATTTGTGCAGTATATGTCAAGGAATGTTTTACATATTTTCACTTCTAAGAGTTTTATGGTTCCATATCTGATATTTAATATTTAAGCCATTTTAAGTTTATTGTTGTATGTGAGGTGAGGGTGTGTTCTAATTTCATTAACTTACATGAAGCTTCCCAATTTTCCTAACACCATTTGCTGAAGAGACTATCTTTTCCCTATTTTATATTCTTGCCTCCTTTGTCGAAGATTAATTAACGGTAAGTGTCTGGGTTTATTACTGGGATCACTATTATGATCCATTGATCCAAATGTCTGTTTTTTGTACCAAAACCATGCTGTTTTGATTACTGTAGCATTATAATATTGTATGAAATCTGGGAGAAGTATGCCTCCTGCCTTGTTCCTTGCCTCCAGGATTGCTTTGGCAATGCAAACACAACCATAACGTATCTGTTGGATGGAAGTTTTTAGAAGGAAATTCCTAGCGAAATTGCCCTCCTCAAAAAAACAAGGCCAATCTCAAATAAACAATCTAACCTTCCAGCTACAAGAAGAACAAAAAACCTAAAATAAGCAGAATGAATGAAATCATAGAGATCAAAGAGTAAATCAATAGAACAGAGATTAAAAATAGATAATATCAATAAAAACAGGAGCTGGTTCTTTGAAAGGGTAAACAGAATTGAAAAACCTCTGGCCAGACCCACCAAGAAGAAGAGGGAGAGAAGCCAAATAAAACAAGGAATAAAAAGGGAGAAATATAAACTTATACTGGAGAAATATGAAAAAAAAACAACACATAAGATGATACTATGAACTATGATATGCCAAAAAATTTGACGACCTAGAAGAAATGAACAACTTTCCAGAGACATACAGTCCACCAAGACTGAACCAAGAAGAAATAAATAATTTGATCATACTGACCACTAGAAGTGAAATTGATATTTTTTTAAAAAAACCCTCCCTACAAAAGTCCAAGGCCAGATGATTTCAGAGACTAGTTTTACCAAATATACAAAGAACATATACTTAATCTTCTTAGACTCCTCCAAAGGAGTGAAGAGGCAGGAACACACCTAATGACATTCCATGAGGGCTTCATCACCCTAATACAAAAACCAGACAAAGATACCACCAAAAAAAAATTATAGGCCAATATATTTGATGAATATAGAGGCAGAATTTTTTAACAAATTTTGGCAAACCAAATCCAACAACACATAGAAAAGATCATACATCACAACCAAGTAGGATTCATATCAAGTTCACAAGTATGTCTCAACATATGCAAACCAATATAATACATCCAGTAACAAAAGAAAAGATCAAACCACATGGTCATCTCAATAAATGCAGAAAAGTTATTTGACAAAAATTCAACATCCATTCATGTCAAAAAAAAAAAAAAAAACTCTTACCAAAATGGGTATAGAGAGAAAATATTTTAACATAATAAAAGCCATTTCTGACAAATGCATAGCCAGTATAATACTCAACAGAGAAAAGCTGAAAGCCTTACCATTAAAATCTGGAACAAGACAAGAATGCCCACTTTGGAGTTCCCACTGTGGCTCAGTGGTAAGGAACCCAACTAGTATTTATGAGGATCTGGATTCGATCCCTGGCCTCCCTGAGTGGATCTGGTGTTGCCATGAGCTGTGGAATAGGTTGCAGACATGGCTTGGGTCTGGCATTGCTGTAAGCCATCAGCTGTAGCTCTAATTTTGACCCCCCAGCCAAAGAATTTCCATATGCTGCAAGTGCGGTCCTAAAAAGCAAAAAAAAGAAAAGAATGCCCACTTTCATCACAGCAATCAGACAAGAGAAAAAAATAAAAGGTATCCAAATCAGAAGAGAAAAGGCAAAATTGTCACTATGTGCAGATGACATGATATCATATATGGAAAACCTTAAGGACTCCACACAAAAACTACTCAATCTGATAAACAAATTCATCACTATGGAAGGACACAAGATTAACTTTCAGAAATTGGTTTCATTTTTTTATACAAACAATGAAATAGAAAAAGTTTGTAGAAAAAAATCCCTTTTAAAATCAAATCAAATGCCACACCCTACGCTCTCATGGACCTGGGGCTGCTTGCCATCCAGGAGGGCTGGCCTCAACAATTGCCTGAAGCCTACCACTGCAGGGGCTGTCCCTGCACAGGCCTGCTTGCCCTTTAGTGGGGCTACACTTCTGCAGAGCAGCATCAAACACCACCAGCCCCCGAGAAAAGGCCTGCAGCCCAGAAAAGCTAGAACAAGCTTAGCCAGGCTGTGAATAGATCGGCCTAATTCTCGGACGGTTTTTCTGAGTCAGGCTGCCCCAGGGAGGAGCCTCTTAGGTCTCCAACGGCCCTGCTACCTGCCCAAGCCCCCAGGGGGTGCCCCACTCCCGTGAAATAACTGCTCAGCACCACCAGCCCCCTGGAAGAGCCCCTGCAGCCCAGAAAAGCTGCAACAAGCTCGGCCAGACTGTGAAAAGATCCGCCTACATTCGCAGGCGGTCCTTCTGAGTTGGGCTACCCTAGGGAAGAGCCTCATAGGTTCTCAGTGACCCAGATAGCTGTTCCAGCCCCCAGGGGGTGATGCACCCATGAGGAACAGCTGCCCAACACCGCCAACCCCCTGCAAGAACCCCACAGCCAAAAACACCAGAGCAAGCTCTGCATGACCAAGTGAAATCTGCTACCATCATGGTGTGGACCTCCCAGTCCTGTCTGCCCTCAGGAAGTCCTCCTTTGCTCCAAAGAAACACTGTTAGCCCCATCAACACTCCAGAAAAGCCACACTGCCTCAAAAAAGATTGACCAACAACGCCAGACCTCAGGAAATACTCCACAGCAGTGACAAGGCAAACACTGCCCGATAATGGAGAGTACAACTCCCTCAGGAGAAAGAAAACAAGCAAGATGAAGAAGCTGAGAAACCACCCCCAGTCAAACCAACAGGAGAACTCACCTAAAACAGTCAGCAATGAAACAGATCTCTGCAGTCAGACAGACCTGGAGTTCAAAAGAGAAATAGTGAAAATACTGAAGGAATTAAGAGAAGATATGAACAGTAATGCAGATACCCTCAGAAAGGAACTAGAAAATATAAGGAGGAGCCAAGAAAAACTAGAACATTCATTTGCAGAGATGCAAACTGAACTAGGGGCAGTAAAAACCAGAATGAATAATGCAGAAGAACGAATCAGTGATATGGAAGATGGAATAATGGAAATCACTCAATCTGGTCAGCAGGCAGAAAACCGAATCAAAAAACTGGAAAGCAATATAAGAGACCTATGGGATAATATAAAGCGGGCCAATCTACCCATAATAGGAATTCCAGAAGGAGTAGAAAAAGATAAGGGAATGGAAAATATATTTGAAGAAATTATTGCTGGAAACTTCCCAAATCTAAAGGATACTGGATTCAAGATACAAGAAGCACAGAGGGCCCCAAACAAACTGAACCCAAACAGACCCACACCAAGACACATCATAATAACAATGGCAAAAGTTAGTGATAAAGAGAGGATCCTCAAGGCAGCAAGAGAAAAACAGAATGTTACCTACAAGGGAACCCCCATAAGAATATCAGCTGATTTCTCTACAGAAACACTACAGGCCAGGAGGGAATGGCAAGAGATATTTAAAGTGCTCAAAGGAAAAAATATGCAACCTAGAATACTCTATCCAGCAAGAATATCATTTAAAATAGAAGGGGAAATAAAAATTTTTCCCAACAAACAAAAACTTAAAGAATACAGCAACACAAAACCCAGGTTAAAGGAAATATTGAAAGGGCTTCTCTAAACCAAAAAGAAAGGAAGGAAAGGGAAGAAAAAAGAAAAGAAAAAAAAAAAAAAGAAGAAGAAGAAGAGGAAGAACTAGGACTGAGGAAACCGCAATCAGAGAGCAGTCACTCAAATAAGCCAGCATACAGATTTAATCATGAACATGCTTCAAACAAAATAAAATTAAAAAGAAAACAATAAAAAAGAGTCATCAAAACCATAAAATGTTTTGATGACATTTTATGGTTTTGGCAAGGGATGTCAGGAGGTAAATAACCCTTTTTGTTTATATGTATGTCTCTCCTCTTAATTTTAATATAATAATGAAGTGTTTGAACATACAGGACCATCAGGCTAAAACACACAATTATGGGAAGGGGTTAGCATACTTAAAAAACAGGGCAACCACAAGCCAAAACCAAATATTGCATTTGCAAAAAATGAAAAAAAAATACACTCAAGCAGATAATAACAGGAGACCATCCAACCAAAAAAAAAAAAAGAGAGAGAAAGAAAGGAAGAATGGAGAACCATAGAATCAACTGGAACACGAGGTTCAAATGGCAATAAATAATCATCTATCAATTATCACCTTAAATGTCAATGGACTGAATGCCCCAATCAAAAGACACAGAGTGGCTGAGTGGATAAAAAGGCAAAAACCTTCAATATGCTGCCTACAAGAAACTCACCTTAAGACAAAAGATACATATAGATTGAAAGTGAAAGGGTGGGGAAAAATATTTCAGGCCAATAGACATGACAGAAAAGCAGTAGTCGCAACGCTCATATCGGACAAAATAGACTTTAAAACAAAAGACATAAAGAAAGACAAAGAAGGACACTAATGATTAAGGGATCCATCCAAGGAGAGGATGTTACTATCATCAACATATATGCCCCAAATATAGGAGCACCCAGATACATACAACAAATATTAACAGACATAAAGGGAGATATTGATGAGAATACAATCATAGTAGGAGACCTAAATACCCCCCTCACATCAATGGACACATCCTCTAGACAGAAAACCAATAAAGCAACAGAGATCCTAAAGGAAACAATAGAAAAGTTAGACTTAATTGATATTTTCAGGACACTACATCCAAAAAAAGCAGAATACACATTCTTCTCAAATGCTCATGGAACATTCTCAAGAATCGACCACATATTGGGACACAAAGCGAATCTCAATACATTTAGCAGCGTAGAAATTATTTCAAGTATCTTCTCCGACCACAATGCCATGAAATTAGAAATCAACCATGGGAAAAGGAAAGAGAAAAAACCTACTATATGGAGACTAAACAACATGCTACTAAAAAACCAATGGGTCAATGAGGAAATCAAGAAGGAAATTAAAAACTACCTTGAAACAAATGATAATGAAGACACAACCTCTCAAAATCTATGGGATGCTGTGAAAGCAGTGCTCAGAGGGAAATGTATAGCAATCCAGGCCTTTCTCAAAAAAGAAGAAAGATCCCAAATTGACCACTTAACCCTCCACTTAAATGAGTTAGAAAAAGAAGAACAAAAAAGTCCTAAAGTCAGCAGAAGGAAGGAAATTATAAAGATCAAAGAAGAAATCAATAAAATAGAGATTCAAAAAACAATAGAGGAAATTAATAAAACCAAGAGCTGGTTCTTTGAAAAGGTGAACAAAATTGACAAACCCCTGGCCAGACTCACTAAAAAGAGGAGAGAAAGAACCCAAATAACCAAAATTATAAATGAAAAAGGAGAAATCACAACAGGTACTGCCAA
This sequence comes from Sus scrofa, assembly GCF_054392235.1. Taxonomy (NCBI): domain Eukaryota; kingdom Metazoa; phylum Chordata; class Mammalia; order Artiodactyla; family Suidae; genus Sus; species Sus scrofa. The sequence continues at coordinate 35,887,228 of NC_139393.1, read as the reverse complement.
AATACAAAAAACCATAAGAGAATACTATGAACAACTGTATGGCAACAAGTTTGACAATCTGGAAGAAATGGACAACTTTCTAGAATCTTACAGCCTGCCAAAACTGAATCAAGCAGAAACAGACCAACTGAACAGACTGATCACTAGAAATGAAATTGAAGAGGTCATAAAATCACTCCCTACAAATAAAAGTCCAGGACCAGATGGCTTCACAGGTGAATTCTATCAAACATATAAAGAGGAATTGGTGCCCATTCTCCTTAAACTCTTTCAAATGGTTGAAGAAGAAGGAATACTCCCAAAGACATTCTATGAGGCCACCATCACCCTCATTCCAAAACCAGACAGAGATACCACCAAAAAAGAAAACTATCGCCCAATATCTTTGATGAATATAGATGCAAAAATTCTCAACAAAATCTTAGCCAACCGAATGCAGCAACATATCAAAAATATCATACACCATGACCAGGTTGGGTTCATCCCAGGTTCACAAGGATGGTTCAACATACACAAATCAATCAGCATCATACACCACATTAACAAGAAAAAGGTCAAAAATCATATGAGCATCTCAATAGACGCAGAAAAAGCATTTGACAAAATCCAACATCCATTCATGATCAAGACCCTCGCCAAAGTGGGTATAGGGGGAACATTCCTGAACATAATCAAAGCCATTTATGATAAACCCACAGCAAATATAATACTCAATGGGGAAAAACTGAAAGCCTTCTCACTAAAATCTGGAACAAGACAGGGATGCCCACTCTCACCACTGCTATTCAACATAGTTTTGGAAGTCCTGGCCACAGCAATTAGACAAACAAAAGAAATAAAAGGCATCCATCTAGGAAGAGAAGAGATCAAACTGTCACTGTATGCAGATGACATGATACTATACAGAGAAAACCCTAAGGACTCAACCCCGAAACTCCTTGAACTGATTAATAAATTCAGCAAAGTAGCAGGATATAAGATTAACATTCAGAAGTCAGTTGCATTTCTGTATACCAGCAATGAAACATTAGAAAAGGAATACAAAAATATGATACCTTTTAAAATTGTACCTCACAAAATCAATAACCTCGGAATACACCTGACCAAAGAGGTAAAGGACCTATATGCCGAGAACTATAAAACTTTAATCAAAGAAATCAAAGAAGATGTAAAGAAATGGAAAGATATTCCATGTTCCTGGATTGGAAAAATCAATATTGTGAAAATGGCCATCCTACCCAAAGCAATCTACAGATTCAACGCAATCCCTATCAAATTACCCATGACAGTTTTCACAGAACTAGAACAAACAATCCAAACATTTATATGGAACCACAAAAGACCCAGAATCGCCAAAGCAATCCTGAGAAACAAAAACCAAGCAGGAGGCATAACTCTCCCAGACTTCAAGAAATACTACAAAGCCACAGTCATAAAAACAGTGTGGTACTGGTATCAAAACAGAAAGACACACCAGTGGAACAGAATAGAGAACCCGGAAATAAACCCTGACACCTATGGTCAATTAATCTTTGACAAGGGAGGCAAGAACATAAAATGGGAAAAAGAAAGTCTATTCAGCAAGCATTGCTCGGAAACCTGGACAGCTGCATGCAAAGCAATGAAACTAGAACACACCCTCACACCATGCACCAAAATAAACTCAAAATGGCTGAAAGACTTAAATATATGACAGGACACCATCAAACTCTTGGAAGAGAACATAGGCAAAACACTCTCTGACATCAACCTCATGAATATTTTCTCAGGTCAGTCTCCCAAAGCAATAGAAACTAGGGCAAAAATAAACCCATGGTACCTCATCAAACTGAAAAGCTTTTGCACAGCAAAGGAAACCCAAAAGAAAACAAAAAGACAACTTACAGAATGGGAGAAAATAGTTTCAAATGATGCAACTGACAAGGGCTTAATCTCTAGAATATATAAGCAACTTATACAACTCAACAGCAGAAAAGCCAATCAATCAACGGAAAAATGGGCAAAAGACCTGAATAGACATTTCTCCAAAGAAGATTTACAGATGGCCAACAAACACATGAAAAAATGTCAACATCGCTGATTATAAGAGAAATGCAAATCAAAACTACCATGAGATACCACCTCACACCAGTCAGAAGGGCCGTCATTAATAAATCCACAAATAACAAGTGCTGGAGGGGCTGTGGAGAAAAGGGAACCCTCCTGCACTGCTGGTGGGAATGTAAACTGGTACAGCCACTGTGGAGAACAGTTTGGAGATACCTTAGAAATCTATACATAGAACTTCCATATGACCCCGCAATCCCACTCTTGGGCATCTATCCGGACAAAACTCTACTTAAAAGAGACACATGCACCCGCATGTTCATTGCAGCACTATTCACAATAGCCAGGACATGGAAACAACCCAAATGTCCATCGACAGATGATTGGATTTGGAAGATGTGGTATATATATACAATGGAATACTACTCAGCCATAAAAAAGAATGACATAATGCCATTTGCAGCAACATGGATGGAACTAGAGAATCTCATCCTGAGTGAAATGAGCCAGAAAGACAAATACCATATGATATCACTTATAACTGGAATCTAATATCCAGCACAGATGAACATCTCCTCAGAAAAGAAAATCATGGACTTGGAGAAGAGACTTGTTGTTGCCTGATGGGAGGGGGAGGGAGTGGGAGGGATTGGGAGCTTGGGCTTATCAGACACAACCTAGAATAGATTTACAAGGAGATCCTGCTGAATAGCATTGAGAACTATGTCTAGATACTCATGTTGCAACAGAAGAAAGGGTGGGGGAAAAAACTAACTGCAATGTATACATCTAAGGATAACCTGACTCCCTTGCTGTACAGTGGGAAAATAAATTAAAAAAAAAAGAAATGCAAATGTTAAGTCAGAATAAAAATGTCTCAGCAATTTAATTAAAATAAAATAAAATAAAATCAAACCAAAAAAATAAAATATCTAGGAATAAACCTGACCATGCAGGTAACTTCTGTGCTGAGGACTATAAAATATTAATAAAGGAAATTAAATTGGACTCAAAGGAATTGAAAGGTATCTCATGCTTTTGGATTGGAAGAATTAATATTGTTAAAATGACCATAGTACAGACTTAATTTGATTCCTATCAAATTTCCAACGACATTTTTCATGGAAGTAGAATAACCCAAACCTTTATATGGAATCATAAAAGACCAATAATTACTAAATAATTTTTAACATTATGATTATATATTTATTTAAATAGGAACAATATGCTTTTAGTGAAAACAGAAAATTCAATTAGTGCAATTAATATGCAATCATATGTTAAGAAAGGGAAATAAGAATATATAAAACTACTGTTTTCTAACAGCAACATGTTCTCAGATCCACCTCCTAGAGTAAGGACAATAAAAACAAAAATAAACAAATGGGACCTGATTAAACTTAAAAGTTCCTGCATATCAAAGGAAACCCTAAATAAAACAAAAAGACAACCAACAGAGTGGGAGAAAATCTTTGCAAATGAAGAAACTGACAAGGGATTAATCTCCAAAATTTATAAACACCATCTACAGCTCAATCCAAAAAGAAAAAAAAAACAAAAAAAAAACCAAAAAAAAAACCCAATCAACCCCATCAAAAAATGGGCAGTAGATCTGAACAGGCAATTCTCCAAAGAAGACATACATATGGCCAAAAAACACATGAAAAGATGTTCAACATCACTAATCTTTAGAGAAATGCAAATCAAAACCACTATGAGTTACCACTTTACACAGGGCAGTAATGGCCATCAAAAAGTCTATAAACAGTAAGTGCTGGAGAGGCTGTGGTGAAAAAGGAACCCTATTACACTGTTGATGGGAATGTAAATTGGTGCAACCACTGTGGAAAACAGTGTGGAGCTTCTTCAGAAAACTAAAAATAGAATTACCATTTGATCCAGCAATCCCACTCCTGGGTGGTTATCCAGAGAAAACCATGACCCTAAGAGACACATGTACTCCAATGTTCATTGCAGCACTATATACAATAGCCAAGATATGGAAACAACCTAAATGTCCATCGACAGAGGTGTGGATCAAGAAGATGTGGTACATATGCTCAATGGAATATTACTCAGCCATTAAAAGGAAAGAAATAATAGCATTTGTAGCAACACGGATGGACCTAGAAATTATCACGCTAAGTGAATTCAGTAAGACAATGAGACACCAAGATCAAAAGCTATGATGTGGAATCTGAAAAAAGGACACAATGAACTTCTTTGCAGAACAGATACTAACTCACAGACTTTGAGAAACTTATGGTCTCCAAAATAGACAGGTTGAGGTGTTGGGGGATGCACCAAGGGTTTGGAATGGAAATGCTATAAAATTTGGTTGAGATGATTGTTGTATAACTATAAATGTAATGCAAGTCATTGAGTAATTAATAAATAAATTAATAAAAACCAGCTCAGTATTAATTATGCTGGATACTGATTCTGCCTGGTATGCCTGGATCTCTGAAGTCATCAAACCCATCCCCCTCCTTGTCACCTTGGGAGTCTGGGCGAGGTGGAGTTAGTGAACAAATACAGTGTGTGCTCTTGGAGGAACCAGAGTGCTGGAAAAATCCCTGAGAGGCTTCCAAATGCCATGGAATGCTAAATACAAACAGGCTGGGACACAGGCAGGCTATTGTTTCTCTCAGACTCACAGCGCTCTGCAAGGCCTCCCTTGTGCTCCTGCCTTCTGTGGGGGCCCATCCAAGGCCACGGCCCTTCTACTCAGAACCCTGAATTAAATTCCAGCTTTGATGCTACCCGTCATGTGAATTTAAAACTTTAATCTGTTTCTCTAAATTGCAATTTATTCTATCCACATAATTCAAAGAAATGATTCTTCTATATCAACTCTAGCCTGCCATGCAAATCTGATAATAATCAATACTGACATTTTGTGGCACTTTACAGCTTATAAATCTCTCTCAATATCCATTACCTCATTTGGGTCTCCCTTTAGCACTAGGTGTAAGAATTATGGAGAAGCATATGAAATTGCTGGTATTCAGTTTTTTTTAATTGACAAAAATTGCGTTTTCCTATGTTTCAGCTTAATATTTATGCTGTCATCCTCATTTTGCAGATGATGAAACTGCAGCTTTCACTTGCTGTGTGACTTGTCCAAGGTGTTTTAGTAAATGATGGAACGGGGACTATATATCTCTGATTCTGATTCCAGACATTGTTTGGTCATCCCACAGGTATTTATGGAGAGCCTGATATTCACCAAGCACTGGTTGGATTCTAAATACACAGAGAGAGGAGAGCGCCCTTACCCTGTCTGCTTGGTCATGTGCACAGAGTAGCAAGGAGCACAGGGAAAAGAGCCTTAGATTAGTACATACTGAGTGCTCACTCTGTGTCAAGCTCAATCCTGCTTTTATGTTGCTGCTTCTGTATCATTTACTCATATATTCATGTTTTATTATTTGGAAACATAATTATTATTATTTATAAAAAATAAAACTACTGTTAAAAGTGCAGAAATAACAAAACAGAAAACAATGAAATTATTTACTAACAAGATATGGGAGAACAGTGTATGTGACCCAGGGAAAAATGTCACTTCTCTGATTGTAGCTCCTCTTCTTGTACCATTTTATGCCTGATGTTAAGGAAGTTCTTTTAAAAATGTTTGGCAAATAGCTAAAGGACACGGGAACCACATAGAAGAGGCTTTCACTTGCCAAATCTGAGAAACATTCAAACATTGCAGTAATTTTTGATGGTAATAAACTAGAAACCAAAATAAGAATTCATAACTTCAAATTATTGGTAGACATATAGATAATTATTTGGGTGATAGATTATATAGGGTGATAAATAGAGATGACGGATGATGAATAGATGATAGATAGATGATAGACAATCAGTACAGAAATAAGGGAGAATGTGAACTTACAGAGTATTTATTGCTGACTAGTAAATGTAGTAGGACTGAAGCAATTGGAAAACCATTTTAATATCACAGTATAGATTTGTGTTCGCAAGAATCATCAGTGGTTGCTGAATCCAGAGGGAAGGGATCCGGTTATTTGTATGAGCTGAAAGAGTCTCTGTAGTGAGAGCATACTAGTTGTACAGGAAGAGCACATTCCAATGTGTACCTGGGATAACACCTAGACAACATGGTCAAATTAAATTTACTATTAAGGGTCATATGGATATTGTGTGGCTTCATTCAATTCTCTTGCTTCTTTCAATTTTCCAAACTTCAATAAGCATGATTATTTAAAAATATTATATGACAATATCACATTATTTTGGTAGTCTTTGGTGCATTTAAAATTGGGTCCAATTTCCTTAACATGGCTTAAAAGATATTTCAGGACCTAAAATGTTTCTGGACTATGTCAGGTCAATTCTCTACATTGTTGTATTTTACAGTCAGTACTGAATATCTAGAATGTGGCATGTTCTTTCTACTCTACCTTTTCTCATATAGTGTTCCTTCTGCCAACAAAAATCTCTATATTCTATTGGGGCTTACCATGAGTCTACAATTCTTTTTTATCTCATTCCCTTTTTGTAGTTTCCTTGTAATGAAAAATTATTTGCTTTTCCTGGTATAAGTTTTAATCACCTCCTCTTTACCACATTCCTGAGAGAGGGAGTCCCACCCTAGGGTTGTGTCAATGTCTATGCAACATCCAACACTAGATAGATGAAGTGAACAGAAATTTATTAGCCATATTTATTCATAGTTCATAACACTGTACACCATGCATCGCCACACAAGGGCTGCACTCAGAAACAGAGAGAACAACCACAGGTTATATGATGTAGATTTTGTGGTATTGAGAGGTGGAGATGTTCCTCCATTTTCATGGGAAAATGTGATTTGTTCATGTGAATAATTCTGCAGGCCGGCAAAAAACTGAAACTTTCTGCTCAGGAATAAGTAGGAACTACCCCTGGTCTGTCTGATAAGGAGTGCTACTCAACCAAGGGACCTTATCTAGAGGAGCAGAGTGGAGGTGGGAACTTGTTTTTAGGCCATTCAAGCTTCTCCAAATTTTACCAGATGTAAAGCATATTACTTATTCACTAAAATTTGTCAGTTCCAATTTTCCTTACTCCCCAAATCATTCTACCTCTTTGAAAACACCACTTCTAATTAACTTAGCCATCTTCTGCACTCTTAGGATGGCCCAAACTATTCTTTATAAAAATATTTAAAAAAAAAAAAAAGGAGTTCCCGTCGTGGCACAGTGGTTAACGAATCCGACTAGGAACCATGAGGTTGCAGGTTCGGTCCCTGCCCTTGCTCAGTGGGTTGACGATCTGGCGTTGCCGTGAGCTGTGGTGTAGGTTGCAGATGCGGCTCGGATCCCGCGTTGCTGTGGCTCTGGCGTAGGCCAGTGGCTACAGCTCTGATTCGACCCCTAGCCTGGGAACCTCCATATGCCATGGGAGCGGCCCAAGAAATAGCAAAAAGACAAAAAAACAACAACAACAACAAAAAAAACAAAAAACAAAAAAAACAATAAAAATATTTTATACTTTGTGTTTTAGAAAAATTATATTTTATTTATTCTTACTCTCAAATCAACTTGTAATTTATTTCCCACAATATTTTCCAGTAATACTTTCATGAGTTAGTATTTGACAGGATGCCTATAATGTTTGATACATATGTAAGATGCAATAATATTATAACCATATATGGTTTCATTTACCAAAACTTCCTAATGATACCAAATTGTCCTTTGTTTTAAACTTAGCAAAACACTGTTCATATCTCCCTATGATTCTAGTGGATTTTGATTTACCATCATTTGAAATATTTAACTATATAACTGCATAGAAGTTATGAATTTGAGTCAAAATTAGTTTCAATGTGTATTTGCTTTGTGTATTATTTATAGTGTTTGAAACCTCTGAGGCAAAATGTACAGCTTCTTGTGTTATGATTACTTTTTAATAAAGACTTGAAACACTTTTTATTTGTGCTTTGAGGAAAAACAACTTCAATATTTCTTTAAGATGAGTTTACTGACATTTCAAAGATGACATCCTAGAAAGACTTTTCTTTCAATTAATTTTAAAATGATATATTTACATCTTCCTCTTGAATTATCTCTGAAATGATCTCAAAATTTATTGAAATTATGCTGTGTGATCATAACCTGACCAACTGATTCCTCAAAACATACCCCAAACTCTGTTTTTCAATCATTCACTAATATTTCATTAAATAATTATTTAAAGGGTTTCTGATTTGGATGTATATTCTGTTAAATGTTATGAATAGAGTGGAAAATAAGTTATATATGACTCATTTCCTAAGAAACAAAAATCACTTGAACTATTAACTTACAAAAAAATTTCTTTGGAAGATCTCAGTCTCTTTGAAGTTTTTTTTTTATATTATTTAACATGGACAAGCCACAGCATTAAGTTTTAAAAAGCATAATAGCTATAGGAATCCAATACCGGTCAGTAGAAGATATTCAAATATTCAAATATTTTATATATATATTCAAATATTCACAGCATTTGGATACACAGATCCCACATAAATATCCAATTTTATTCTTCCTACTCTTAATATTATGTTCCCAACAGAATAATTTAATTTAGAGTAGATACTTTATGTAACTAGCATATTGTAATATTTTACTAGAAACACATCAATAATGAGTAAATCTCACTAAATTTTGAATGTTTTATGTTCTCATGTTGCCATTTTAATGATGATTATGTCCTTGATTGTTGCAAAGTATTGTCAATATTAAGCCAAGATTATAGTTGCTCAGATACTCAGCATAATACAAGGCAGTTAAAAGAATATGCAGTGTTTTACAGTTCCCTGGTAAGCTCAGTCAACAGAAAATATACTAAACGAAAGAAAACAACAAAAAATAAATATTAACTATTTAAACAAAAAATTATAACCAGTGATCCCCCCAAAAAAAGATGTCTTTAAAAACCAATGCATGAGAACATAAGCAACCTGTTTTCAAAATATCATCCTTTTCTGCTTTTATGTGGCTTTTTAACTCTTGTGAAAATTACTATGAAAATGGCAGGACAAATCACATTGGGATAATCAGGGAAATGAAATAGTTGGTATATCATAGGAAAAGAATCCACTCATCTAGCTAACTTTGGGGACTGCTACAGTAATTGCCTGAATGTGATTAAAGCACTACTTTTTATACAATTATATAGACATATTTTAGTTTGATTTAAAGTTACTATTTATTTTACAGTCACCTAGTTGACTAAGAAAAGATTTCAGAAGACAAAGAAAGTAGTTGAAAAGTACAAAAATAATTCAAAGGGTTGAAATAATATTTTGATAGATTAAATTTCACTCACACAGTGATTTGAATGAGGAGCTCCATGAGAAATCGTCTGGGTGCAAAGCTACCCTAAACAAATTTTGTGAATGCATTAGTTGAGCAATATACATGCAAAATGAAATGGACAAATTCAATGTAAAACTATTACCCGAGTATATTGTAAACCAGAGTCTATGAATTAGCTTTAAGTGGCTTATGAGATAGGGATTCCCATTTATTTTTCCTATTTTTTTCCATTCTATGAAATATTTTAAGGTGATTCCACAAATGCCACAGATCTAAACGTTTTTAATATGTAAATCTTACTGTTGTTTCTTCTACTCAAATATGATTACAGTATGATTGCTCTGGAGAAGTTCACAATAGCTGTATTATTTTCAAAATACAATCTAAGTTGGTCTTAAAAGATAGATACTGTGAGGTGTTTTTACCTTTAAGATGTTTTTATGATATGTAAAATATACTGAGAGTGTGGTTATCAGATCCACATGGGCTACTTTACACAACAATTGTGGCTCTCCTTTCTCAATCACACTCTGTATATGGGTCCACAGAAGTTAATAAATCCATCACCTTTCCTTATCTGTCATCTGCTTACTCTTTATTTTTAGGGTGTTGTGTGCTTCCAGGGAGATAGAGGCAATGGGCAAGACTAATAGCCAAGGCCTTGTTGCTTGGCCTTTGACAGTGGCAGGGACCCATCAGAAGGTGGCCCAAGTTGCTCCTATTTGCAGGACCCTGTGAAGTTACAGTGATCATGCAAGTGTAGGTGGCACCCTAAGCATTTGGCAGTGGCAGCAGCAGGTGCATTCCCAGGCAATTGAGAGAAAAATTAGGTTATGCTCGGTTGCTTTTTGCTGGCCTCTAGGTGACTGGGGCCACAATTAGTGCCTGTTCACAGACTCCATGGTGATGGGCCATGCCCTCTGGTGTCTGAGATGACTGCTGTAGTTTGCCTCCACTGCCTATAGACCATGTAAAAAGTGCCACATCATGCTTAGCTCCCTGCTACCCTAGGCCCACACAAGAGGTGCCCAGCAACCTATAACCTGAACGAGAGTCACCCCATTGCCTGTAGCCCTTGCGAGTGGTGCCTTGCCACCCATAGCCTATGCCAGAAGTGCCCCACCCTCTGAGGGTCCATGTATGTGCAGGGAAAAAAATTCCTGTTCCAGTCCACCCCTCCTCTTCTCACCCTCTCCAACAATGGTCCCTTGCTTCTCCTGCAGTCCCAGATCTCTTACTGGGTTCCCTTAGTTGTGGCACTCCACTCCCAGGATCTGGTGCACCACTGCCTGGCACCTCAGGATGCTTCCACACAGCCACCATATTGCTGTCTCTAGAAGTGACCCCCAGAGCCTGAGTCTCAGCACCCAGCCCCTTGCCCAAGTGTCTCAGGCTGTAGTATCCAGGGGTGGTGGTACAGATTATCTGTGCAGTTCTCACTCTGCTTTCTTCCTCAGTGCAGCTGCTGTGCTTTTCTCCCTGACTTTGAGGTTCCTCTTTCTCAGCTGAACTTCCCTTCAGTTAGGTGGCTTCCCAGGTGTGGGCGCCTTTTCAATGTAACAGCTCTCTCTTAGGAATGCTAGTCCCATTCTGATTCCTTTCCTCTCTCTCTTTTTTCATTTGTTCTACCTAATTATGTGGAGGGTTTCTTGGCCTTTTTGGAGGTTTAGGGTCTTCTGTCAGTGTTCAGTAGATGTTCTGTGCAAACTGTTCTACATGTATATGGTTTTTTTGATGTGTTTGTGGGAGAAGGTGAGTGCTATGTCTTACTCCTCTGCCATCTTGATCCTCCCATCTCTAAAATATCTTTTTTCTTTATATTTTGAAAGAATATTTAATTTCTCTGTCAATGTTCAACAAATATTTTAAACCTCTGCAATATGTCAAAAGAAAAATTAATTTTAAAAGCCTTATACTGAAAGATATATCTAAATTAAAATGTATTGCAAATGTATTATAAATGCAACTTCAGTCCTAGCAAATTAATTAATATACCTTATATGTCAAACACTGCTGACATAATTCAGGCTTTGATAATTTCAAACAAAGACTATTATATTCATCCCCTAATTATTCTAGTTTCATGAATGCTTCTAATCCATACGCTTCTCCAATCCATATGCTTCTCCAAAACGCAAACTGATCTAACTAAAAGGCCATTATAAGAACCTGAAAAAAGGTGTATATGTAAAACTGAATCACTTTGTTAGATAGCAGAAATTATGACAACATTGTAAACCAACTGTACTTAAAATTTAAATTTAAAAAAAATTATTACCATTCCTACTTGAACTTTTTAAGTGACCTATCTCTCACTATGTATTGTTATTCTGGCTTTGAAATATTCTATTAACAAATATTTATATGTGGTATGATTATATGTTTATATGTAATTATTATAGCAATATTTGGAGTAAAATCACTTGATATTTGTTGAAGACAGTTTGTACTCACTTATATGGGTCTAGGTTCAACAAATAATAGCGCAGATTACTTGTATCCCTGACACCTGACAGATAGTGTAAACCCAAGATAACTGCTTAAAATCTCCCTTTCAGTTTTAATTTGAAAGCATATGCTCTTTCTAGCAGAGTGCTTCAAAGAGTAGTTTATTCTATTAGATCTTGATTTCATCAAGTGAAATAAGAGCATTAATGTATGTTCTCTTATGTGAATCTTCTGAAATAGTCTGAAAATTTAGCAAGAATTACATTTGAATATGTGATTTTAGCCAGGAAAAGATTTGTAGTTTTCCTCTAGTTGTAAGGTTTCTTGACTACAAAATGTTACAAACTGTAGATTACATATTTATGTGTCATATTAATATCAAATCAGACTGTAGCAACTACTGATATAAACCACAGTATCTAGGATACTTTGGTTTTCAGTTCTCCACTTTCACTGAGGATTACTATCATAAAAGGAAAAAAAGGAAACAAAACAAAACCACAACAGAACAATCCTTTCAAAAGCATTTTTCTGAGAGAGTTTTAGTGAAAATTTTACTCATTACATCAGTGCTTCCATGATGCTTCCCATATGAAAGACGTTCTGTACACACTCCACTACAGATTCAACAAATATTTGTTTTCTAGATAAAAGGGCATTTTGCTTTTATCCAGAAATATGTTGGTACATAAGGCAAACTGAATTTCTGCTCTTTTGAAGCCAAAAATTCTAGAGAAGGGGAGATATGCAAACTAGTGACAATACGTAAAAAGACAATATGCAAATATTTAAAATAAGAAGAGGTAGCAACTAGTTAATTTGCAAAATATTGAGTCAGTATATCTAAGTAGATGTCAGTTATACTGAGACTAGAATAGTATGAAAAAAGAGACATTAAAATATTAGGGAAAGTTCATTATAGGCAAATGGAGCTGTTAATGAGAAGTCACTAAAATGGAAAGGGTTTTTTCATATCCCAGAACCAGATAGAAAACCAGAATTTCTGGAGCTTCATGGGATAGGGAAGAGTGAGTGGCAGATAATAAAATCTTGGACATCGACTTCAAGAGAATCAGAGAAGCCACTAAAATTTTTGTTTTTTTGCTTTTTAGGGATGCATGTGTGGCATATGGAAGTGCCCAGGCCAGGGGTAAAATCAGAGCTGCAGCTACCAGCCTATGCCACAGCCACAGTAACACAGGACCTGAGCCACATCTGTGAGTACACCACAGCTCATGGTAATGCTGGGTATTTAACCCACTTAATGAGGCCAGGGATCGAACCCACATCTTCATGGATACTAGTCAGTTTCAATACTGCTGAGCCACAATGGGAACTCAAGGACAATGTAAACCTTGATAAAGAGTTTATTCTAAATGAGATGGGAAATCAACAGAGGCTTTTCAGCAGGAGACATGATAAGATCTGATTTTTGTTTTAAATAGAAATCATTTTTTTTCTGTGAATAATAGATTTTATACAAGGAAAAGTACAAGGAAAGAGAGCACCAAGGTAGCTATAGAAGCATATCAAGACAGAAGTGATAGTGATTTGATGTTGAGTGACAGATGTGGAAATATACATGGTTTCATTCAAAATACATTTTGTAATTAGCATTTATTGAAACTGCTAATGAGTAGAGCCAGTGATATAAGGTGAAGGAAAAAATCAAAGAAACTTAGGTTTTGCTTGGGTATCTGGGTGATTGGTAATGCCATTTAAGAAGATGTGAAAGGCTGGGCAAGGAATGAGTCTGCTAGAAGTGCAGACATCCAATTAAAAATATAAAGCATCCCTTTGCACATATGAGTCTTGAACTTAGTGTAGATATATAGATGCCATATAAATAACAATACTCATCCTATTTGTTAGAGATGAGTGGCAGAGTTTATGAATTACTCCAAAGTTTAGAGGTCAAGAAGAAGACAAGAAACTAGCCAAAGACACTGGGATAGAGCAGAGAGTGAGGTAGGAGAGTGTGGTGTCACAAAAAACAAAACAAAATAAAACAAAACAAAAAACAGAAAGCAATGTTTCAAGAAGAAGACAATGATTACCTGTGTAAATAAGAGAAGCCATCATGGATTTAGAAACACAGAGGCCACATGTATCCTTTCATTTAAAAATATTTTTAAAATTGATTTTTATCTCATACCTGATTAAAAGATCAGAAAAATATAATTGATTCAATCAATTCAACCAAGTCTTGGGCATATATCCAGATAAAACCATAATTTGAAAAGAAATATGAACCCTAATGTTCATATTGCAGCATAATTTACAATAGCCAAGACATGGAAGACAACATAAATGTTCATCAAAAGAGGAATGGATAAAGATGATGTAATGCAATGGAATATTACTCAGCTATTAAAAATAATGAAATAATACCATTTGCAGCATCATGGATAGACCTAGAGATTATCATATTAGTAAAGTAAGTTGGACAGAGAGACAAATATCATATATCACCTATATGTGGAATATAAAAAAGAATGAGACAAGTGAACTTATTTACAAAAATAAAGAAACAGACTTACAGTCTTTGAATACAAACATATGGTTACCAAAGGAAAAAGGTAGAGGGAGGTGTAAATTAGGAGTTTGGGATTAAAAGATCCACCCTACTGTGTATAAAATTTATAGTCAACAAGGACCTACTATACCACACACAGAACTCTACTCAATATTCTATAGTAACTTAAATGGGAAAAGAACCAAAAAAAAAAAATGGTATACAGATATGTATAACTGAATAATTTTGCTTTATATCTGAAATAAATACAACACTGTAAATCAGCTATTCTCCAATATAAAATTTTAAAAAGATAGGAAAAAAAAGAAAAATATTATTTTATTGAGAGGAAGCCAATTGTCTTTATATACCTAAACTTGTAGGTTACAGTTATGGCTCAGATCCCTCATTGCTGTGTCTGTAGTGCAGGCCAGCAGCTGTAGCTCTGATTCAACCCCTAGCCTGTGACCTTCCATATGCCTTGGGTGTAGCCCTAAAAAGCAAAAATCAATCAAGCAATCAATAACAATATAAACAAATAGAACCAAAGAAACAATTTGATAAGCAGATTAATCAGGAGAAAAATACTTTTGATGATAAAGGGCACATTTATTCTCTTTGGTGATCCTCCCATTTATTATAAAAATAATCTTCATGTTTCACCATTGACTACCATTAGGCATTAAATACATTTTAGTTTCTAAATTTATATTTATTTATAATTAATAAATGTTATTTTTAAGAACAGTTTTATGTTCACAGCAAAAGTGGGTGAAAACAGAGTTTCTTTATTGCCTTTGCCTCCACCCATGCACAACCTCCTCCAATATCAATATCCTGCACCTAAGTAGTACATTTGCTATGATTGATGAGTCTACACTGACACATCACTATCACCTATAGCCCATAGTTTACATTAATGTTCAATTTTGGTGTTGTGTATTCAATCGGTGCCAACAAATACAAAACATTGGGCATCCATCATTGCAGTATCATACAGAACAGTTTCATTACAGTAAATTTTTTGCCCTTGCTACTGTCTCCATAATTTCACTTTCTCCAAAATGTCATATAATTGGAATGATAGAGTATGGAGGATTTTTCAGATTGGCTTCCTTCATTTAGTAATATGCATTTAAGTTTCTTCCAGGTCCATTAATGGCTTGCTAGTTCTTTTAGTTTTAGTGCTGTTTCATATTCCATTGTCTGGATATATCACAGTTTATTTATTTATTCTCCTACTAAAGAGTATCTTTGTTGCTTCAAAGTGTTGGGAATTGTGAATAAAGCTGACACAAACATCTCTGTATAGGTTTTAGTACACCCCTTCAATGTCCAAATTCCCATCAAAGGATTAGGCTTAGTACTCATTCAATACCAGTTTTCAGTTGCTTTACTCTTGTTGTTTTTCCTATATTAAAGAGACTATCAAGGTCAAAACTGTTCAATATTATAGTATAAACTGAAGTCCATAGTGATTTTAAGAGGAACTATTAGAAAATTGTCTAAGTATTTCTGGGATTCAAATATATTGAGATATTAAATATTTAGCATAAAAACGTTATCAATTTTCTTATTGGCATATTTTCTACCTAATACAATATATATGAATACAGATGTTTTTCCTTGAGACAAAATAAAGATAATTTTATCACAAAAATTTAACTTTTTTCAAAAATTGACCAAACTTAAAACATACATATTTCCTTTAATTTGACACTCAGGAAGGATTAATTGCTACTAAGTTTATAGCAACTCATTGAAATCAGCCACGGTGCAATTTTGATTAGTAAGAGTTAATATGAGCAGAAGAAAAAGAGATCAAAGAACATTTTAAGGCACATAATAATTATGGTAAGAGGATGACTGTGGACCGTCCAATTAGAAATTTTGAGAAGCTAGACAAGGGTGAAATGTTGCCAGGCCCTCAGTAACTGCATCATATATTTCAAAAGGTTGTATAAGGTCAGTTCTGTCTGTTCTTCCTCAACAACTAACATATGAAAATAAGTGAAAAGTAGAGCATGAATTTAGCAAATTCATGGACTCCAGTATAAATACCATCTACTTCTGGACCTCAGCGCAAACTCCAATAATGTTGAATCATCTGCTCCTGCTTAATTAGCCCATTACTTGCATCCAATGTGTCCACTTAAACAATAGACTAATTAGTTGCACTATAATCCTATTTCTGTCAAAGGAAATGAACAGAAATCAACATTTTCTTTCTTAATATTTGAGTTCAATTTTTTCTACTTCCTGATTTGTGACTTATTCATGGCTACTCAGAATTTTAAAAGAAAAGTCCTGCAATGGATTTGGCCTTTTGATCTTCAATCAAGCAGCTTTATTTTAAGATCCCTTCTTAAAATATCAAAATTGCTCTGAACAAACATTTTGATTGAATAGTTTATAATTATCCCCAGTTCCCCTATTAGGATATAACTACTTTTTGAACTTGTTTACTTTCCCCATATGTGGATTGAACCTCTAGATTTTCAAATCTAAATATCCTATGATGAACAAGACAATAAGTAAAATTTCTTTGTAAAGGTATGCTATTAAAAATTTACTAATCTTTTTCAGGGCATCATAGTAACTGTAAGACTCCTTCTTAATGCTATATATAGAAGCATTGTCAAGATACAGTGCTTCCAATTGATATCTCCCCATTTTTTTATGAGAAATCTGCATCAGACTTTTATCCCTACCAGCCATTGAAATGGCTCTGTCAAGCATTCAAGTGACTTTAATATTGCAATAGCTATTGGTCAGATCTTAGTCCAAATCTTATATGAGTCATCATTCATATTTGAACCAGAATTCTATGTTCTGATGTACAAATGCTTACCCTTGTTAACAATTTCCCTTGCAAATATGATAAGAATTATAAACTTAACCTATATAAAAGTTAAATTTATATTTTTCTCCCTAAACTTATTTATTCTGCATATATTCTTAGAAATCAGATAATGGCAACCATGTTCCTTTAATTCCTCTCATGCAAAAATTCTTGTGGTAGGTTTTTTTCTCTCTCTCTCTCTTTATCCAGCCATTCATCAAAAATTATCTTGGCATTATTTTCAAAAATTTTAAATTTTATCATGTCTTACATCCTCCAAGTTTATTCTCTGGTCCAAACCACCTATGTCTTTCACCTAGATCATTTCAAGAGCTTTAAAAATTCTCCTACTTCTGTTACTACCAAATTTATGCATGAATTTCTTCAGTTCTTTACTCACAATGTATCCTAGTGGTGAAGCCTTTCCTGGTAACTTAAAATTTCATCGAGTTACTCCATATCTCACATACATGCACACACATTTAGCATTTTCTGACACTTTTATAAGCCTTTATTTCTCCATGTAACACTAATTTTTATCAACAGGCAGAGGATGAGAGTCTCTTGCACATTTGCCAAAGAAACAAAGAAGGAAGGATACATCTCCAAATTCTATGTTAATTAAAATTATAAATGTTGTCTGCTACTAAATTTAATATTTGAGATAAAAATAAATTAATACTTTGATTTCAGTGTCATTGAATACACGGAACAACACATAGAGCCTCATTTTCACCTAGTCACATTTAAATGAAAAGAATCTGATTTGAGGAATTCCCATTGTGGGCTCAGCAGCTACAAACCTGACTATTATCCATGAAGATGCAGGTTTTATCCTCGGCCTCACTCAGTGGGTTAAGTATCTGGTGTTACAGTGAGCTGTGGTGTAAATCACAGACATGGTTCAGAACCTACATTGCCATGGGTATGGAGTAGGCTAGCAACTGTAGCTCCAATTTGACCCCTAGCCTATTAACTTCCATATGTGGCAGGTGGGCCCTAAAAAAAAAGAATCTGACTCTAAGACTGAAATTCATATTGTACTGGGGAGAGACTATAAAGGTCTGTGGGAAAATTGAATGTATACATTTACACAAGAGATGATCAGTAATAAATTTTTAATGGGAGTGGACTCTTTTTTTTTCCCATTAAAATATGGAGCCCTACCCACCTTCTAAAGTAATAACAATAAAAACAAAAATAAACAAATGGGACCTGATTAAACTTAAAAGTTTCTGTACAGCAAAGGAAACCCTAAATAAAACAAAAAGAAACCCACAGAATGGGAGAAAATCTTTGCAAATGAAGCAACTGACAAGGGATTAATATCCAAAATTTATAAACAATCAACCAAAAACCAATCAACCCCATCAAAAAATGGGCAGAAGATCTAAACAGACAGTTCTCCAAAGAAGACATACAGATGGCCAAAAAACACATGAAAAGATGTTCAACATCACTAATCTTTAGAGAAATGCAAATCAAAACCACTATGAGTTACCACTATACACAGGACAGTAAAGGCCATCAAAAAGTCTATAAACAGTAAGTGCTGGAGAGGTTGTGGAGAAAAGGGAACCCTTTTTCACTGCTGGTGGGAATATAAATTGGTGCAACCACTGTGGAAAACAGTGCGGAGCTTCTTCAGAAAACTAAAAATAGAATTACCATTTGATCCAGCAATCCCACTCCTGGGTGGTTATCCAGAGAAAACCATGACCCTAAGAGACACATGTACTCCAATGTTCATTGCAGCACTATATACAATAGCCAAGACTTGGAAACAACCTAAATGTCCCTCGACAGAGGAGTGGATCAAGAAGATGTGGTACATATACACAATGGACTATCACTCAGCCATTAAAAGGAATGAAATAATGGCATTCGTAGCAACATGGATGTACTAGATATTTTCATGCTAAGTGAAGTCAGTCAGACAATGAGATGCTAACATCAAATGCTATCATTTACATGTTGAATCTAGAAAAAGGACGCAATGAACCTCTTTGCAGAACAGACACTGACTCACAGACTTTGAAAAACATATGGTTTCCAAATAAGACAGGTTGAGGTATGGGGGATGCACTGAGGGTTTGGAATGGGATTACCATAAAATTTGGTTGTGGTAATGGTTATACAACTATAAATGTAACAAATTTCATTGAGTAATAAAAAATTAAAAAGAAACAAAAGAAAAAAACAAACGAAAATATGGAGCCCTTCTCTTTCTTGAATCTGGCTTTGCCCAATGATTTATTTTGACTAAAAAAACAGGAAGTAAAAACGTTTAAATTATACAACAGGGCCTTAAGCATTTTGCAGGTCCTATCTTTGCCATTACAAAATTCCTTTTTGAACTCAAATCCAATACTTCAGGAATGTCTAACACCCATATGCAAAGGCTGTTGTGGAGGATAACAGAGACTCCTGGCCTGCAGGCCCATGTAATGTCCTAGTTAGTAGCAAGTGAATAATGATACTTTAAAGTGTTTATCCATGCCAGTCCTTCAACTAACACCACATAAATCAGAATAACTATCAAGTTAACCCACAGAAATATGATCTATAATAAATTGTTGGTATTTTAATTCCTTCCAACTTATTTTTAGGGCTGTAGGTACTACATATGGAAGTTCCCAGGCTATGTGTTAAATCAGAGCTGCAGCTGCAGGTCTATGCCACAGCCACAGTAATGCCAAGAAGTAAGCTGTATCTGTGACCTACACCACAGCTCACAACAATGCTGGATACTTAGCCCATTGAGTGGGGCCTGGGATTGAACCCACATTCTCATGGACACTAGTTGGGTTTGTTTCTGTTAAGCCACAACAGAAACTCTTAAGCCATTTTTTGAAGTGAATATTTTAATCACATAGCAATAATTGACTGAAAATGTTATTCAGGGACCCAGACCTCCTTCTATTTTGTTTTTCTGCTCTCTTCTAGAAACATGGTGTCCTTCTAAGAATTCTCTATGCCCAGGAAGGAGATGAAGGAATAGAGGAAATAGAAAATCAAAAGGGAGATATTTTAGGAACCCTACATGAATGTAGCATAAATTTTTCCCCTTATACCACTAGCCAGAAATTGACCAATAAGGCCAAATTCAACTACTAAGAATCTCAGGAATTTAGTACATCCAAAGGAAGAATAATCTTTAGCATTTTCAACAAGATAGAAACCAAGCACAATATTATTTTCTTTCCCATAATATAGCAAGCAAAATTATCTGCAAAGTATGATGGTAAATATATCAAAGTAAATTGCTTGGGCAAAGCATTATTAATTTGAAACAAATCTTTGTTGGAATGAATGAGAACAAAATTTGGAGATTTTTCTTAAATTCACTTGTTATTGTAGACAATAACTTTATAATGACACTGATATGAACAGTTTTTTCAATCAATACTCTATGTAATTCATGGGCAATTAAAGAAAAAAACAAGAATGTGTCACTGAACTCAAGTTGAGTTTATGGAAAATTATGTTGGATATTCAAGGAACAAGTGAGAGAACTTCCCTGGCTAGAGAGCTGGCATATCATGTCAAGATGGCATGACATGTCACAGAAAATTTAATCAAGACAAGGGGCACAAAGATTAGTAACATGACATAACAAAACTATCATTAAGGTAAAATATCATATCGAGTGGGAGTAATCAAGTGGAAAATCAATGAAGAGATTAATATTGGAAGCCACAAAATTAATTATTATATAGGTAGTAAAATTATAGATATTGATGAATTTGTCCAACTATTCATATAAATATATATACGAAAAATGTATAAACCTGTATAGATCATAGCTACAGATATTGAAATAATTCAAACTTATTCTAAAACTTGTAATAGAAATTTTTAATACATAGTGTCAAATTTTAATAGAATTAGTAAAAGGTGAGGATAAAAGTACATATTTTTAATTATGTGAAATAATGATTTAAAAAGAGATATTGGATATGAGATTCAAAAGAAGAAATCATCTTTAGGTAGTGAGAGATGATCTATCAGTCATAGTGGAAATTCATTTAATGGTGACCTAATAAAGAATTTCCACCTCCAATGCCTGAAACAAAAAATAGCTGTGGAATTTTGAATTGTATGTATATTTCTGCATGGTTGCATTGTTAGGGCTTTCTGAAAGATATTTACTGAATCTTGGGCCCAGGACTAAAAGAATAAGCCTTGCAATGTACTTCATGACTGATTAAACAGAAAGAAAATTCTACAGAGATTCATCTCACAGAGATATATTTTACATTTCAAAGGGAGTGGGACTGACATTCGGGGCATAACTTTCCCTTGAAGATATTTATTTACATTCTAAATTAGAGAAGGAACTTGGGTTCTTGCTTTGGAGCAAAGTTTTCTTTCTTTTAGGAAGGGAAGGGAAGACATATATAAGCAAAGCAGTTTATTTCTTTGGTCCTCATCGATAGTACAGGCCCTGATATGTGTAGGATAGCATAGAATTCTTAGCATATTTCCCTAGAATAAGAACTATAGAACTATAAGAACTATAGAAGATGATGCTATTATTATACAAATATTAAAATCATCTGTCCAATATAGAAATCTCATGTATTATTAGGATAATATTAACAAAGTAAATATTAAAAAAAGAGGGTATAATAAAATTATTGATGACAAATGCAGAGACAATATAATAATAGTGAAAAGTTGAAAGTCTTCCTGAGAAAATCTGAAATAAAAGAAGGATGTCCACTCTCACAACTTCTATTCAAAATAGTATTGGAATTCTAGTCACAGCAATCAAGCAAGATAAAGAAATGAAAAGTAATCAAATTGGAAGGGAAAAGTTAAAATTGTAATTATATGTGGATCATGTGACACAGTATATAGAAAATCCTAAAGATGCCTGGCTATTGCCACTGCCAAATGTTCCGGGCACTTCCTAAAACTGCCTGAAACTCATTACACTTTTCAGGTCCATGCAAACAGGAGTAGTTTTTGCCACCTTCCAGAGGTCCTTGCTACTGTTCAGAGCCCAGCAACCAGGCACTGACTACTAGCCCTACCCATTGCCTCCTTCTCCCTGGAAATACACTCAGCACCCTGGGAATATCAGCCTGCTCACACTGAAGAAAGAGACAGCAAATACCCAAATTCCCACACCAAAAATAAAGTTACCCACCCACAAAATATAAAGGGACATTCTTCATAGAAATAGCTATCTAGACCATAGCAGTCGGTTTCCCTAAACTCACAGAAAAAGAAACATATAAATGTAAAATCATGACGCTTGGGAGCCATTCCCAGTTAAAAGAACAGGAGAATTCACCTGAAGCAGTAAACAGTGGAACAGACCTCTGCAGTCTGATAGACACTGAGTTCAAAAGGGAAATAGCGAAAATACTGAAGGAATTAAGGATGAATATGAAGGAACTAAGAGCTGATATAAACAGTAATGCAGATCAATTTAGAAAGTAACTAGATAAGGGAATTCCTCTCTTGGTGCAGTGGAAATGAATCCGACTAGGAACCATGAGGTTGCGGGTTGGATCCCTGGCCTCACTCAGTGGTTTAAGGATCTGGCATTGCTGTGAGCTGTGGTGTAGGTTGCAGATGTGGCTCGGATCTGGCATTGCTTTGGTTCTGGCATAAGCTGACAACAATAGCTCTGATTAGACCCCTAGCCCAGAAACCTCCATATGCCACGGGTGTGGCCCTAAAAGAGGAAAAGCCAAAAAAAAAAAAAAAAAAAAAAAAAAAGTAACTAGATAATATTAGGAAGAGCTAAGAAAAAATAGAAAATTCATTAGCAGAGACAAAAACTGAATTAAAAGCAATAAAGACAAAATGAATAATGCAGAAGAATGAATTAGTGACTGGGAAGATAGAATAATGGAAATAACTCAATCAGGACAGCAGACAAAAAACCAATATATGAAAACAATATATGAGAGTTATGGGATAATATAAAGCAGGACAATCTATGCATAATAGGGATTCCAGAAGGAAAAGAAAAAGAAAATGGGGTTGAAAATATATTCAAAGAAATTATGTCTGAAAACTTTCCAAATACAAAGGAAACAGATATCAAGATAGAGAGATTGCAGAGGGCCCCAAACAAGTTGAACCCAAATACCCACACCAAGACATATTATAATTAAAATGACCAAAGTTAAAGATAAAGAGAGGATTCTAAAGGTGGCAAGAGGAAAATAAAGCATTAATTATAAGGGAACCCCCATAAGACTATCAGGTGATTTCTCTACAGAAACACTACAGTGCAGAAGAGATGTATTCAAAGTTCTAAAAGGGAAAAAAATTGCCACATAGAATACTCTACCTAGAAACAATATAATTTAAAATAGAAAGATAAATGAAGAATTTCCCCAACAAAAACTAAAAGAGTACAGCAATATTAAATCCATCCTAAAAGAAATACTGACAGAGCTTCTCTAAATAAAAAAAAAAAAAAGTAAGAAGAAATAGGATGGAGGAGATCAAAATTGGAAGGTGATCATTTGAATATGCCAGCATTCAGATTTAAAAAAATAATAACTATTGTAAAAGTGATGAAAAACACAAGGAACACCAAAAGGACAAACATGAAGATGTTAAAAAAGGACTTCAAAATCATTGACTGTGCGGAAGGAAAGTAAGAAAATCTAGACTCCTTTTTTATAATGTGTTTGGGCGTAAATTACTATCAGGCTATAGCAAGCAGATATAGAAAAGGGTTAAAATTCTTGAAAAATGGGCAAACACCAATGACAACCAAATATTACATTCACAAAAATTAAAAAGAAAATTACACAAGCATAAAATAAATGGAGATCATCCAACCAAAGAAAGAAAGGAACAAAGGAGGAACATATAATCAACTGGAAAACAAGGTTTAAGATAGTAATAAATACATATTTATCAATAATTACCTTGAATGTCAATGGACTGAATGCTCCAATCAAAAGACATAGAGAGGCAGATTGGATAAAATGCAAGATAAAATGTAAATATGCTATTTACATGAGATTTACTTAGGGCAAAATGCACAAATAGCTTGAAAGTGAGGGAATGGGACAAGATATTTCATGCCAATTAACAAGACAGGAGAGTAGGCATTGCAATACTCTTATCAGACAAAATAGACTGTAAAATGAAGGACTCAAAGAAAGACAAAGAAGGACATCATTTAATGATAAAAGGATCCATTCAAAAAGAGGATATTATAATTGTCAATATATATTTCCTTAACATAGGAGCACCCAAATACATAAAACAAATACTAATAGACATAAAGGGAGAAATTGATGGGAACACAATAATAATAGGAGATTTAACACCATACTCACATCAATGGACAGATCCTGTAGACAGAAAGTCAATAAGGCAATAGAGATCCTATATGACACAATAGAAAAGTTAGACTTCATTGATATTTTCAGGACATTACATCCAAAATATCAGAATATACATTCTTTTCAAGTGCACATAGAACATTCATAGAACCACATACTAGGGCACATAACTAACCCAAACAAATTTAAGAGCATAGAAATTATTTCAAGTATCTTCTCTGACCACAATGACATGA